>NW_025421261.1:0-5144553 GCF_011764305.1 Mustela putorius furo
AAAGACTATAAAAGAGATGAGGAAAGGACTACTATATCATAAGCTCAAAGGGTCTGTCTAACAAGAAGATGTAACAATTTTAAATATCTATGCCCCCAATGTGGGAAGCAGCCCCAAACGATATAAACAACTTAATAACAAAATCAAAGAAACACACAGCAACAATAAATTACAATAAATTAGTAGGGGACTTTAACACTCCCCTCACTGACAGGGACAGGTCCATCCAAGCAAAAGACTAGCAAGGAAATAAAGCCCTTAAACGACACACTGGACCCAGATGGACAGCAAGAAGATAATCTTTATAATATTTCAATCCCCCGAAAGCAACAGAATCCACATTCGTCTCTAGTGCACATGGAACCTTCTCCAGAATAGGTAGATCAATCCCTCGGTTCCTAAATCAGGACTCAACCGTATCAAAGATTTGGGATCATTCCCTGCCTATTTTCAGACACAAGGCTCTAGGCTAGAACTCAAACCACAAAAGGAAGGATTCGAAAGAACCCAAAGACATGGAAGACTAAAACGTTATCTTCTAAAGAATGAAGGGGTCAACGGGAAATTAAAGAAGAATTGAAAAAAAATCATGGAAACAAATGATAATGAAAACATACAACAGTTCAAAAAATCTGTGGGACACAACAAAGGCAGTCCTGAGAGGAAAATATATAGCGGTACAAGCCTGTCTCAAGAAACAAGAAAGGTCTCAGGTACACCAACCTAACCCTTACACCTAAAGGAGCTGGAGAAAAGAAGAACAAGAAAGAAACCCTAAGCCCAGCAGGAGAAGAGAAAATCATAAAGATCAGAGCAGAAATCAATGAAATAGAAACCAAAAAAACCAATAGAACAAATCAACGAAAACTAGGAGCTGGTTCTTTGAAAGAATTAATAAAATTGATAAACCCCTGGGCCCGACTTATCAAAAAGAAAAGAGAAAGGACCCAAATAAATAAAATCATGAATGAAAGAGGAGAGATCACAACTAACACCAAAGAGAAATACAAAATATTATAAGGAACATACTATGAGCAACTCTACGACAATAAATTTGACAATCTGGAAGAAATGGATGCATTCCTAGAAACATATAAACTACCACAAACTGAACCAGGAAGAAATAGAAGCCTGCCTGAACAGACCCATAACCAGTAAGGAGATTGAAACAGTCATTAAAAATCCTCCAAACAACAAAAGCCCAGGGGCCAGACGGCTTCCCGGGGGAATTCTACCAAAACATTTAAAGAAGAACTAATTCCTATTCTCCTGAAAACTGTTCCAAAAAAATAGAAATGGAAGGAAAAACTTCCAAACTCATTTTATGAGGCAGCATCACCCTTGATCCCAAAACCAGACAAGGATCCCACCAAAAAAAGAGAGCTATAGACCGATATCCTTGATGAACACAGATGCGAAAAAATACTCACAAAATACTAGCCAATAGGATTCAACAGTACATTAAAAAGATTATTCACCACGACCAAGTGGGATTTATTCCAGGGCTGCAAGGTTGGTTCAACATCCGCAAATCAGTCAATGTGATACAACACATCATAAAAGAAAGAACAAGAACCATATGATACTCTCAATAGATGCTGAAAAAGCATTTGACAAAGTACAGCATCCCTTCCTGATCAAAACTCTTCAAAGTGTAGGGATAGAGGGCACATACCTCAATATCATCAAAGCCATCTATGAAAAAACCGCACCCACGCAAATATCATTCTCAATGGAGAAAAACTGAAAGCTTTTCCGCTAAGGTTCAGGAACACGGCAGGGATGTCCATTATCACCACTGCTATTCAACATCGTACTAGAGGTCCCTAGCCTCAGCAATCAGACAACAAAAGGAAATTAAAAGGCATCCAAATCGGCAAAGAAGAAGTCAAATTATCACTCTTCGCAGATTGATATGATACTATATGTGGAAAACCCAAAAGACTCCACTCCAAAAACTGCTAGAACTTATACAGGAATTCAGTAAAGTGTCAGGATATAAAATCAATGCACAGAATAAATCAGTTGCATTTTCTCTACACCAAACAGCAAGACAGAAGGAAAGAGATATTAAGGAGTCAATCCCATTTACAATTGCATCCAAAACCATAAGATACCTAGGAATAAACCTAACCAAAGAGACACAGAATCTATACTCAGAAAAACTATAAAGTACTCATGAAAGAAATTGAGGAAGACACAAAGAAATGGAAAAAAATGTTCCATGCTCCTGGATTGGAAGAATAAATATTGTGAAAATGTCTATGCTACCTAAAGCAATCTACACATTTAATGCAATTCCTATCAAAGTACCCATCCATCTTTTTCAAAGAAATGGAACAAATAATGCTAAAATTTATATGGAACCAGAAAAGACCTCGAATAGCCAAAGGGATATTGAAAAAGAAAGCCAACGTTGGTGGCATCACAATTCCCGGACTTCAGGCTCTATTACAAAGCTGTCATCATCAAGACAGCATGGTACTGGCACAAAAAACAGACACATAGATCAATGGAACAGAATAGAGAGCCCAGAAATAGACCCTCAAATCTATGGTCAACTAATCTTCGACAAAGCAGGAAAGAATGTCCAATGGAAAAAAGACAGCCTTTTCAATAAATGGTGCTGGGGAAAATTGGACAGCCACATGCAGAAAAATGAAATTGGACCATTTCCCTTACACACACACACAAAAATAGACTCAAAATGGATGAAGGACCTCAATGTACGAAAGGAATCCATCAAAATCCTTGAGGAGAACACGGGCAGCAACCTCTTCGACCTCTGCCGCCGCAGCAACATCTTCCTAGGAACAACGCAAAAGGCAAGGGGAAGCAAGGGAAAAAATGAACTACTGGGATTTCATCAAGATCAAAAAGCTTTTGCACAGCAAAGGAAACAGTTAACAAAATCAAAAGACAACTGACAGAATGGGAGAAGATATTTGCAAACGACATATCAGATAAAGGACTAGTGTCCAGAATCTATAAAGAAATTAGCAAACTCAAACACCCAAAGAACAAATAATCCAATCAAGAAATGGGCAGAGGACATGAACAGACATTTCTGCAAAAGAAGACATCCAGATGGAGAACAGACACATGAAAAAAGTGCTCCATATCACTCGGCATCAGGGAAATACAAAAATCAAAACCACAATGAGATATCACCTCACACCAGTCAGAATGGCTAAAATCAACAAGTCAGGAAATGACAGATGCTGGCGCGGAGATGCGGAGAAAGGGGAAACCCTCCTACACTGTTGGTGGGAATGCAAGCTGGTGCAGCCACTCTGGAAAACAGCATGGAGGTTCCTCAAAATGTTGAAAATAGAAACTGCCCTATGAGCCCCAGCAATTGCACTATTGGGTATTTACCCTAAAGATACAAATGTAGTGATCCAAAGGGGCCACATGCACCCGAATGTTTATAGCAGCAATGTCCACAATAGCCAAACTATGGAAAGAACCTAGATGTCCATCAACAGATGAATGGATCAAGAAGATGTGGTATATATACACAATGGAATACTATGCAGCCATCAAAAGAAATGAAATCTTGCCATTTGCAACAACATGGATGGAACTAGAGCGTATCATGCTTAGCGAAATAAGTCAAGCAGAGAAAGACAACTATCATATGATCTCCCTGATATGAGGAAGTGGTGATACAACATGGAGGCTTAAGTGGGTAGAAGAAGAATAAATGAAACAAGATGGGATTGGGAGGGAGACAAACCATAAGTGGACTCTTAATCTCACAAAACAAACTGAGGGTTGCCGGGGGGGAGGGGGTTTGGGAGAAGGGGGTGGGATTATGGACATTGGGGAGGGTATGTGATTTGGTGAGTGCTGTGAAGTGTGTAAACCTGGTGATTCACAGACCTGTACCCCTGGGGATAAAAATATATGTTTATCAAAAATTAAAAATTTAAAAAAAATAAAATAAAATAATTTAAAACAAAAAAAAAAAAAAAAAGAAACAAGAAAGGTCTCAAATACACAACCTAACCATACACCTAAAGGAGCTGGAGAAAGAACAAGAAAGAAACTCTAAGCCCAGCAGGAGAAGAGAAATCATAAGATCAGAGCATAAATCAATGAAACAGAAACCAAAGAAACAATAGAACAAATCAACGAAATTAGGAGCTGGTTCTTTGAAAGAATTAATAAAATTGATAACCCCCTGGCCAGACTTATCAAAAAGAAAAGAGACCCAAATAAATAAAATCATGAATGAAAGAGGAGAGATCACAACTAACACCAAAGAAATACAAACTATTATAAGAACATACTATGAACAACTCTACGCCAACAAATTTGACAATCTGGAAGAAATGGATGCATTCCTAGAAACATATAAACTACCACAACTGAACCAGGAAGAAATAGAAAGCCTGAACAGACCCATAACCAGTAAGGAGATTGAAACAGTCATTAAAAATCTCCAAACAAACAAAAGCCCAGGGCCAGACAGCTTCCCGGGGGAATTCAACCAAACATTTAAAGAAGAACTAATTCCTATTCTCCTGAAACTGTTCCAAAAAATAGAAATGGAAGGAAAACTTCCAAACTCATTTTATGAGGCCAGCATCACCTTGATCCCAAAACCAGACAAGGATCCCATCAAAAAAGAGAGCTATAGACCAATATCCTTGATGAACACAGATGCGAAAATTCTCACCAAAATACTAGCCAATAGGATTCAACAGTACATTAAAAGGATTATTCACCACGACCAAGTGGGATTTATTCCAGGGCTGCAAGGTTGGTTCAACATCCGCAAATCAGTCAATGTGATACAACACATCAGTAAAAGAAAGAACAAGAACCATATGATACTCTCAATAGATGCTGAAAAAGCATTTGACAAAGTACAGCATCCCTTCCTGATCAAAACTCTTCAAAGTGTAGGGATAGAAGGCACATACCTCAATATCATCAAAGCCATCTATGAAAAACCCACCGCAAATATCATTCTCAATGGAGAAAAACTGAAAGCTTTTCTGCTAAGGTCAGGAACACGGCAGGGATGTTCATTATCACCACTGCTATTCAACATAGTACTAGAGGTCCTAGCCTCAGCAATCAGACAACAAAAGGAAATTAAAGGCATCCAAATTGGCAAAGAAGAAGTCAAATTTTCACTCTTTGCAGATGATGTGATACTATATGTGGAAATCCCAAAAGACTCCACTCCAAAACTGCTAGAACTTGTACAGGAATTCAGTAAAGTGTCAGGATATAAAATCATGCACAGAAATCAGTTGCATTTCTCTACACCAACAACAAGACAGAAGAGAAATTAAGGAGTCAATCCCATTTACAATTGCACCCAAAACCGTAAGATACCTAGGAATAAACCTAACCAAAGAGGCTAAGAATCTATACTCAGAAAACTATAAAGTACTCATGAAAGAAATTGAGGAAGACACAAAAACATGGAAAAATGTTCCATGCTCCTGGATTGGAAGAATAAATATTGTGAAAATGTCTATGCTACCTAAAGCAATCTACACATTTAATGCAATTCCTATCAAAGTACCATCCATCTTTTTCAATGAAATGGAACAAATAATTCTAAAATTTATATGGAACCAGAAAAGACCTTGAATAGCCAAAGGGATAATGAAAAAGAAAGCCAAAGTTGGTGGCATCACAATCCCACCTTCAAGCTCTATTACAAAGCTGTCATCATCAAGACAGCATGGTACTGGCACAAAAAGAGACAAATAGATCAATGGAACAGAATAGAGACCCCAGAAATAGACCCTCAACTCTATGGTCAACTAATCATCGATAAAGCAGGAAAGAATGTCCAATGGAAAAAAGACAGCCTCTTCAATAAATGGTGTTGGGAAAATTGGACAGCTACATGCAGAAAAATGAAATTGGACCATTTCCTTACACCACACACGAAAATAGACTCAAAATGGATGAAGGACCTCAATGTGAGAAAGGAATCCATCAAAATCCTTGAGGAGAACACAGGCAGCAACCTCTTCGACCTCAGCCACAGCAACATCTTCCTAGGAACATCGCCAAAGGCAAGGGAAGCAAGGGCAAAAATGAACTATTGGGATTTCATCAAGATCAAAAGCTTTTGCACAGCAAAGGAAACAGTTAACAAAATCAAAAGACAACTGACAGAATGGGAGAAGATATTTGCAAACGACATATCAGAAAAAGGACTAGTGTCCAGAATCTATAAATAATTTTGAAAACACCCAAAGAACAAATAATCCAATCAAGAAATGGGCAGAAGACATGAACAGACATTTCTGCAAAGAAGACATCCAGATGGCCAACAGACACATGAAAAAGTGCTCCATATCACTCGGAATCAGGGAAATACAAATCAAAACCACGATGCGATATCACCTCACACCAGTCAGAATGGCTAAAATCAACAAGTCAGGAAATGACAGATGCTGGTGAGGATGTGGAGAAAGGGGAACCCTCCTACACTGTTGGTGGGAATGCAAGCTGGTGCAACCTCTCTGGAAAACAGCATGGAGGTTCCTCAAAATGTTGAAAATAGAACTGCCCTATGACCCAGAAATTGCATTACTGGGTATTTACCCTAAAGATTCAAAGGTAGTGATCCGAAGGGGCACGTGCTCCTGAATGTTTATAGCATCAATGTCCACAATAGCCAAACTATGGAAAGAACCTAGATGTCCATCAACAGATGAATGGATCAAGAAGATGTGGCATATATACACAATGTAATACTATGCAGCCATCAAAAGAAGTGAAATCTTGCCATTTGCGGCAACATGGAGGAACTAGAGCGTATCATGCTTAGTAAAATAAGTCAAGCAGAGAAAGGCAACTATCATATGATCTCCCTGATATGAGGAAGTCGTGATGCAACATGGGGGCTTAAGTGGGTAGGAGAAGAATCAATGAAACAAGATGGGATTGGGAGGGAGACAAACCATAAGTGACTCTTAATCTCACAAAACAAACTGAGGGTTGCTGGGGGGAGGGGGTTGGGAAAAGGGGGGTGGGGTTATGGACATTGGGGAGGGTACGTGCTTTGGTGAGTGCTGTGATGTGTGTAAACCTGGAGATTCACAGACCTGTACCCCTGGGGATATAAATATATGTTTATAAAAAATTTAAAAATTTTTTTTAAAAAATAAATTTCTTATCAGAAAGAGGACTAGTATCCAAAATATATAAAGGATTTATCAAACTCAATGTCTAAACAATAATCAAGAAATGAGCAGAAGATATAACAGACACTTCTCCAAAGATGCAATGGCCAAGAGACACATGAAAAATGCTCAACATCACTCATCATCAGGAAAATACAAATCAAAACCACAATGAGATATCACCTCACACCAGTCAGAATGGCTAAAATTAACAAGCCAGGAAATGACAGATGTTGGTGAGGATGTGGAAAAAAGGGAACCATCTTATACTGTTGGTGGGAATGCAAGCTGGTGCAACCACTCTGGAAGACAGTATGGAGGTTCCTCAAAAAGCTAAAAATAGAGCTACCCTATAACCCAGCAATTGCACTATTCGGTATTTACCCCAACAATACAAATATAGTGATCCAAAGGTGCACATGCACCCGAATGTTTATAGCAGCAATGTCCATAATAGCCAAACTATGGAAGGAGCTCAGACGTCCCTCAACAGATGAATACATAAAGATGTGATAAACATATACAATGGAACACTACTCAGCCATCAAAGAAATGAAATATTGCCATTTGCAACAATATGAATGAACTACAGGATATTATGCTAAGTGAAATAAGTCAATGAGAGAATGACAACTATCATAAGATCTCACTCATATGTGAAATTTAAGAAACAAAAGAGAGGACCAAAGGGGAAGGGAGGGAAAAAATAAATATGAAATCAAACAGGGAGACAAACCATAAGAGCTTCTTAATCATATGTAACAAACTGAGGGCTGCTGGTCGAGGGGGAATGGGGGAATGGGATAACAGTGAGACATTAAGGGGAGCATGTGATGTATGAGCACTGGATATTATGTAAGACTGATGAATCACTGGGCTCTGTCTCTGAAACTAGTAATATTTATGTTAATTAATTGAATTTAAATTTTAAAAAAATTTTAAATAACTGTCTTATGACCTTGAGAAAGTCATTTCATTTGGTCCTCAATTTCTTTACCTCTTCTTCTACCAAAACAGTTAAGGTGACAGTCTGTGTCTTATTGTGAATCTTAAAAATAACAAGGATAGCTGCCATGTATTGCTCCATGCCAGAGATGCTAGTAAGCACTTTAATTAGGATTAAATGGTACAATGTTATTATTAATCTATCCATCAGGAAACTAACTTGCCAACAGACAAAGCAGGGATTTTAACTCAGATACATCTATCGTTTTCTGAGTCCAGAGTCCATGCATGGTCTTAACCTGACCCAAAGACACTTACAAGGTCAGATCATACTAGTAGTGAGTATCTCTCCTCAGGTTCTGAGTAGGTTGGACATGTAAGTTCTCCTTCAAAGTGGGACACTTCAAGTGTAAAATGGACACTGCTAATATTATGCCAGTCAAAAAACAGGACTGTACTAGGAAACCAGAATAGGTGGTCACCATAGTTCTGGCTCTGTAGCAAACAAACTCCAGCAACCTTTTCAGAGATATCATACAAGCACAGTGGCTTCTAGTAGTAATGCAACAGGCTATTTAGATATCCAGTCTCAGGTTCTGTTTCTCTCAGCACCAGACGTTCTCCCAGTCCATCTGGCAGAAATAGAGGGCTAGAATGTTGCCTTCAGATGGTGTCTTTATACACAGCTGTTGCCCACACTGGGGCACACAGCTGCTCCAAATCCTTCTGTGGTTTATCCCCTAGTGCCCTATTCATGTTCTAGCTTGTTCTCACTCCCTAAGCCTTTGATCTAAGAATGGGATGATGTCGCCCTCTGGTGTTAGTAAGGTGGCATTGAATGGCTGTCCAGGCGGTTAGGACAAGGGTGCCTAGCCCTTACCAAGCAAGTGCATTAACACATTTTCTTATTTAATTCTGACAACTTTAAAGTTCATTCTTATAGTCTCCATTTTTATACATCAGAAAAATTGCTCGAAGAGACTGAATAATTTATTCAAGTTTATACCGCTAGGAAATAGACTGAAATTTGATTCCAAATCTGTCTAGCATTAAAGCCCATGGTCTTTCTTCATATCATTCTGTAGGCCACATTAAAAACTGAGTGTCTAAATATTCAAAATACTTTGATAAAACACTATTTTATGAAAGAAGTTGAAGTTGAGGATAGGCTGACTTATTCCATAAAGAGATCTCTGAGAACTTTAAGATGATGTATGTAACCGTGCATACTTCAGGGCTAGGAGGGCTTAGTCCCTCTGCGCCTTTGCTTATGTGATTTTTTTCACTTGTAATGCATTCTTACATCTTTGTTAACATTTTCCTACATCTTTCCAAAAAAAAAAAAAAACTATCTTTCTCATTGATTCTTGTCTCTTGCTTCTGAACTTCCTACCAGTTTTTCTGTACCAGATTTCTTACTCACCTTGTATTACAGCCATTCGTGAATCTAATTCTGCCATCTGCATGCTTGTATTACATAATAAACTACCTACCTGAGACCATGTCTTCCTTTTTTTCACTTAAAACCCCTATAATATCTATCATAGCACTCCTCAAAGAATAAATCCTCAAGGCATCCGCAGAATTTGAACTACAGTAAATGTCAGCCACTGTCCTTGATGAGATTTTAATTACAAGACATTAATATCTTCTTCCAACTTGACAGTATCCCATTGGGTCTTCTTAGAGAATGAACAAACCATATTAAATATCGAATAGCCTGGCAAGATCAAAGCTCTCCTAACACACATCCACATGCTGCCAAAAACATAGGTCAATGAACGCTGGTGCTGGCCTGGAGGTACGGTGTCTTTCCACGTCTCAAGCGTGGAGGTTGTGGGGGCAGCGTTCTGCCAGCCTCGTCTCTGTCTCCTTCGTTCCCCCATGCCCCCTCCCACATTTAGTGGTTACTCTGTTCTACCCTAACACCATCTACCCTCTCATTCAATTACTCCCTTAAATAGAACCTTTCTACTTTTTCCTTTCCCTACATGGCTTTCACTGATTCTGACTTTTGTGAGTCTTCTGTTTTCAGGGAAATGTGGCTAACCTCCTGACCTCTAATTCTGCAACAGACCAGCTGTCTTCCCACAGGCCATGTTTTAACCCTGTTTAAGCAAGTCTTTAAATTCCTGGGATGCTCAGTCAGCAGCTTCATGAGAGCCGCACCATATGCTAGGAGTTTAACCCCTGGCTCCCTGGGTTTTAACAGTAGAGGTGGGTTAGAAACCCAAGCTTCCATATGTGACTAGGTATAAGCCACATAATATCTTTATGCTTCTCTGCAATTCCACTCAGTGTCAGCAAAGTAAGTTTTGATATTCAAAAGCAAAATCAATATTGATATTGATATTAAAAAACTTTTATCTTAGCTTCAGTGATATGTAATAGCAAAATACTAGAAGCAACGTATATACTCATTCAATACAAAATTCAGCCCTATGATAACACAGCTAAAATATTTTAAATGACTTTAGAATATTCTGTGGTATTTATTAAGCTGGAGAAGTGCTTAAGTTATAATGTTAAGGTGGAAGAAAGATAGAATATAAAAATGAATTAAATAGTAACCATTTTGAAGTACTTTTATCCAATTATTTTTTCCTACACATACATTCTGAAAAAAAATTTTTCAGTGGGAATTAGAGAGGGCACGGATTGCATGGAGCACTGGGTGTGGTGCAAAAATAATGAATACTGTTATGCTGAAAATAAAAAATAAATTTTAAAAAATTTTAAAAAAATTTTTCAGAAAGAATTGCTATTGATTTCAAAACTAATTTTACATATTCGTAGTAATAACAAATCAGTGCAAATACAACAGCTCTGTTGTAGGTACAGCATGTTGAGTAGCATAAGCCCACAGCATACAGGTGGGATAAACCATTTTTATTGCTTCCACCAGGTCCTGGAACGTTCTTCTATTACCAATTCTTCAACAATGCCACCATGACAATAACAACGACAACAAACAAAACCTTTCCTTTCTTCTCAAAGTCATCCCAGGCCCTCTTCTTAGCACCTCTCTGAGTCACAGATTAGGGGAGTAGAAAACCAGAACACGGCAAATACTTCTCCTATTCCAACTTTCTACCAAGAATACCCTCCTTGAATCCCTGAGAAAACACAGGGCACTGTCACTAGAGAAAAGCTGGTAGCCCATGAGTACACAATTCTACTAAAAGATGACAGTCTCCCCACCGCAGTTTCAGATAGACCAGGTTGGATTTTGTATAGTAATTGTTTAACTCTGGCAAATGGGCAAATAAATACAACAGTTGCTTTCAAAAATGGTAATATAGGGCCCTTTCAGACCTTATATGCAGAAAAGATCTTATTTCTCCTCTTTGCATTTGTTCGCAGGACAGGGCAAGAAACACAGAGATCACATGACATGACACTTGTCTCTCCAGACAGCTGAGTATTCCATGGATAGACTTGGAGGAGTTCTTTAATATGTATTTAGAAAGCAGATGTTTAAAACACAATGTAGCCTGTCAGACAAAGAACCATTTCCAGTTATTTCATTTATATTCAGAATGTAATCACGTCAGAGGAATACCCACAGATAACAGAGGAAAAAAAGGTTGGTATAGGTCAACAGCAAACTCCATTCATTGTAGCTTGAAATTTGAGGAAGAAGTACACAGAGGAGAGGCACAAGGAGTTATAGATAATTAATTCCTTGACAAGGTTTCCATTTTTATGAATGCTCACACTTGATAAAGTTTTCATTGTCCTTTAATGACTATAGCAAATACACACATACACGGCCACCCACACTATGGAGATCAAGCTTCCAGATATTCATAAAATGGAAAAAGTTGAATTTGAGCCAATGAAGAGCTTAACTCATAATAGATCGAGTTGACAAATAGAGTGTAACATTGAACATTTAGAAGTCTCTTATAAATAAAACAATAAGATAGCAAAATAAGTAACTTTGTAAGTAAAATAAAACTTAATAAAATTATTTGGAGAAAGATAATAATTATCAAGTCCTACTGGTCACACATCTGTAATCTATCTGACTGACCTCTTTCTATCCAGGGCTCCCCAAACCTTAGACTAAGCTTGACTAGAATCTTTTACTCACCCTGCCCAAAAAAAACAAGAGAAGGAGCAGAATTAATGATGGGAAGAGTTATTAAATTTGGAATGTAGTGAAATTAGATGTGCCCAAGAATTTCCAAAGAGGCCGTCAGAAACAGGGGACTAAAAATAAAGAAAGAGAATAGGGGTGGAAGCAGACATTAGGGAGTCATCTAAGTGAACATGATGGCTGGAATAATGAATAAGAAAGGAAGCAAGTCAGGCTGACGCCTGGAATAATCCAAGAGTAACAGAGAGAAAGAAAAGGAACAAGATAGATATGGAAGAAATGCTTTTTCCTGAGTTGTTTTTTTTTTTTTTTTAACTCTTCTGAAGGTTCACAAAGACCAAGAGAATGGAAAATTCTCAGAATTATCATGATTGAATGTGACAGAAGGGCACAAGAAAATGAAGACCAAGGTCATTGATTTGATGTTTAAGAGTTGACAGACCTTTGGTTTCTGGGTTCACTACTCCACTAACATGCTCCTCTCCAGTCCAGAGGGCTTAAAGGGTGAATGAGCCATGAGGGAAAACAAAGAAAAAGGGTAGAGTCTTCCCTTCCTTCACTGTCAGATTTATTCCCATCTTCTCTTTCAAGATAAGAGGGTAATGAAATCAAATGAACTTTCTGCAGAATGAAAGAGGTTTAATTATAACCATTAACACTTGAACTATTTTTCACAATATGCCAAATAAAGAAATTGGCCATTACATTTCCTTCAGCTCCACTTATACTTTAATTTTTTGTATATTTTAAAGGCACTTTTTATTAATGAATATGAACATAACCATCTGGACAATAATGAAAGCTGAAGATCCTCTAATTCTTTTTTTTTATATAGAGATCCTATAATTCTTAATGTCAGAGTTGGGAAGCCAATTGGTGGTCATCTAGCCTGGTCATCTACAGAAACCATATTTTCTCCTAGGGTGTTTCCAGAAGTAGTAGTAGTAAAAAAGTCTCTATATAGTAAAATTTAGACATTTTTAATCTCTCCAATTTATTGTTCTGTTTTTAATGGTAGAAAATCAAAAACACAGGGAGGCTATTAAAGAGGGTCTCAGTAATTAATTCCTCTCCCATATGATGATGATGATTTTCAAATATTTGAAGGGTTGTCATATTTCTAAGTCTTCTTAATGAATTCATTTAATAAACATTTATTGAGTGCACTGTGCAAAAAGATGATAAAAACTTCCACACTCCAAAAATACTTAAGTTGCAAAAAGAACCTAGTTTTTGGTATCCTCTCACCTCCTTAACTTGTTCTACGCATCATCTAATGGTTCTATTCTTTTTTTTTTTTTTTTTTTCAAAAGTATGCCTATATGTTGGCCTACATCAAGAGAGTAGAAGAAACATTAATTTTTGCATTCTTCATACTGAATCCTGTATTCAATGTCACATGGTTTGTAAGTGGTTTTAAAGTCAGATGTTTATAGTGTTTACCAAAAACATCCCCCTGGTTCTACTGGAAGGTATTACCATGTCAAATAGAGAACCTGATCATGTGGATAGTATCTACAACTCTTCAGAAACAACAGCTAGGCCAGTTGTCTTGAGAAGAAACCCAATCTGGAGGGTTAAAGAAGTGCTATACACAACTAATGAATCATTGAATACTACATCAAAAACTAATGAGGTACCATATGTTGGCTAATAGAATTTAAATTTTAAAATTTTTAAAAAGAAGATGTTGGTTGAAAAATAAATAAATGAAAGAAGTAGAACATTCTCATGCTGTCCGCCTCTCTAACAAATCCTTCCTCCTTTCACTAGGGAAGAAAAGATGGAAGATGTTCCATGGATTATCAGGTCAACAATCCCTGAATCTAACTTCCCGATTGCAGGGTAAAGAATCAACATATTCCAAACATAAAGCCCTTTGTTTGTTTGTTTGTTTGTTTGTTTGTTTTTTGAAGTCTGAAATAGAATTTAAACTTTCCAAACTTTCCAAATTTATCTGATTTTTGGTACAGTTCACAAACTAGTAAAGGCATAAGCAAAATATTGCAAGAGTATTGTTGGCTTAGAATAAGGCTTTTTTTTTTTTTTAAGAATAAGACTTTAAAAAGAAGGGAGTTCCTTACCCATCCTATGGAATATTTTATAGGTGTGGAAATAACTGAAAATATAAAGTTTCCAGAGAAATAAATATTTTAAAGCAGGATTCTCTGAACTATTTTTTTCTCTGTATGTTTAGTACCATATTTGTGGTACTATTAAATTTAAAAAGATCACCATAGCTATGTAGTTACAAATTCCTAAAGAAAGCCAAGCTTACAGGAGGGAAGGTATATGTTGTTCTTTGGGCTTCTTATTTTCTCAACAGGTAAAACTTTGTATAAAGTAGTCAGAATACAGAGAAGTACTTAGGTAGAATTTCATTTAAAAGCTTGCTATTTTTGATATGTTCATAGTTTTCAGATTGTCAAGTATAATTGAGATAAATATAAAATTTGGAAGGCAAAAGAAAATTTTTGAATCTTAACATTTTGGAAAATATTACACACAACTTTAAATAAGTTTCCATTGTTGGGTGTATCCAGCAATGCAAGGTTTAATTAAACTGGGGGATATAAATCAAAAGGAAGGGCTGACAGTTTTATTTAATGTGAACTATGAATTGAAAGGAAACACCATCAACTGCTCTAATTTTTATTTCTTTTAGAAATAATATACAGCAGGACTGGAAGAAAATAAAATTCCTTTTACAACTCAAAAAAAAAAACTTGCTGTTTTTTTCATATGCTAAGTTTATTTTTTCTTAATTTAATTTTTTTCAGTGTTCCAAGATTCACTGTTTATGCACCACACCCAGTGTTCCACACAATATGTGCCCTGCTTAATACCCAACACCAGGATCACCCACACCCCACCCCCTTCTCTCCAAAAAGTTAAAAATAGAGCTACCCTATGACCCTGCAATTGCACTACTGGGTATTTACCCCAAAGATACAGATGCAGTGAAAAGAAGAGCCATCTGCACCCCAGTGTTCATAACAGCAATGGCTACAATCACTAAACTGTGGAAAGAGCCAAGATGCCCTTCAAAAGATAAATGGATAAAGAAGATATGGTCTGTATGTAAAATGGAATATTATACAGCCATCAGAAAGGATGAATACCCAACTTTTGCATCAACATGAATGAGACTGGAGGAGATTATGCTGAGTGAAATAAGTCAAGCAGATAAAGTCTATTATCATATGGTTTCACTTATGGAGCATAAGGAATAACATGGAGGACATTAGAAGAAGGAAAGGAAAAGTGGATTTGGGTAAATCAGAGGGAGAGATGAAGCATGAGAGACTGTGGGCTCTGAGAAATTAAAGCTTGCTATTTTGTGGTGCCTGAGTGGCTGTCGTTAAGCATCTGCCTTTGGCTCAGATCATGATCCCAGGGTCCTGGGAGCGAGCCCTGCATCTCGCTTCCTGCTCAGAGGGAAGCCTGCTTCTCCCTCTCCCACCCCCACTGCTTATATTCCCTCTCTTGCGGTCTCTGTCTCTGTCAAATAGATAAAATCTTTAAAAGAAAAAAAAGCTTGCTATTTTAAGTAATTTCATGTTCCCATAAGATGATAATTTCTTCTGGATATAATAAATATGTAGGTAGCCCTACCAGGAAATAATGCTACAAAATTCATCTAGTATTCATGCTGTTACAAATAATGACATAAATATAATATAGCCATATATTTGCAAGCTTTTCTGAAGCAAGGTCTGTACCATCTAATCTTTATGAATCCGCTCACAGCACCAAATGTGTCCACAATTAGAGGAAAGGGCTATGCTTCTTGTGCTTCTTCTTCTTCTGCCTGCTTACTCTCAGATTTACTTCCAACCTTCCTTAGTTCTGCCTGTATCTCAATGTCGACATTTTTCAGGCTTTCTTAACAAGTGGCTCCTGAATAGGTTTAGCAAATGGGAAGCTTTGCTGGAATATGTGGGGGTGGGAGAAGAGAAGGAGCCAAAGTATTTTGCCCTCTCTTTCTCTGACTTGGTGGTATCTCTGGCAGTAGCTGTTTGTCCATAACACCAACTCCCATGGGATAATCATTCTTATGTATTTCAGATCTTGTAAGATTGCCACTTGGAGTTTCCAGCTCCTATTGGATAGCCCAGTTTCAGAGCTTTCGTAGCACTCTGTCCCCTCTACACCCTATCCACCAAAAGAGTGGTAGCAGCTTCCTGCTTTTTCTAACTTCAGGATTGCCTCAGTATTTTATTTGGCTTCTCAGTTCTTCTATGACCTCTGTAACCAATCACTTGCACTGAATTTCTTCTGTTTGTGACACCCAAAGTAGTTTCTGCTTTTCTGAATGGCTTCTTACAGATAGAGCTCTTTTTACCAGGAATGGTCACAGGAAACTGGTATTCAACATGGAACTGGGATTGAATTGTCATTTATTTGACTAGAACGCAGTGAAGACCTCCTTACCCTAGTAATTCGACATGCAGTGGCATCATAATTACTTAAAATGTAACCTGTGACTTCTTGAAAACTAGTATAGTACAGGGTAAAAATGATGCTTTGTTCAATTAATTAATGCACTTGACCATCTTAATAATTTTGATTAATAAGAATTGTGATTAACAGGGAAGAGTGTACATGAAAATAGGCCTAAGACCTTGAACTTTTAACACAAAATCTTAAGCTATGTAGCCATATTCCATAGCCCTATAGCCATAGGACAGACATGTCTGAGAAGCAAGCCCAAGTCTTAATAACACAGGCTGCAAAGTTGCACATTAGTTAAATTTATTATCAAGTATTTTATGTTAAGGACCCTAGATGGAAAGGAGTATTTTGCTGAGACTTTGGATGGTGACATTTGGGCAGACAGAGTGGAGGCTGCAAACTCCAAACTCCCCAACTCCCTGGACCTTACTAGCTATCAGAAGCAGTTGGTCAATTTAACACCTCACCTGAGGCAACCAATCTTCACTTACATGAATACATTTACATGATTTCACTTGTGGTTGTTGCCTGAGAATAGAATACTGATTCTCTGCAGATGCCATTCTAACCACCCCTCATTGTCTCTAGTCTCACAAAAAGAGTTCTATCCAACACAGACCAGATGGAAAAGTGCAGGTCCTGCTCCAATAAAAGACAGCAAACACACCAAAGGATTTGCAGAATTCTGTCAATTTGTATTTAAAGAAATCTGGAAAACATGTATGAGAATATGTTTTAGTCTATTTGGGCTGATACAACAGCCCAAATTTGGGCTGCCCTCTGTGAATCAGAGGACACTATCAACAGAGTGAAAACACAATCCCCAGAATGGGAGAAAAATACTTGCAAATCACATATCTCGTAAGGAATTCCTACCCAGAATATATAAAGAACTCCCAAAACTCAAAATCAAGCAACTCAATATTAAATGCACAAAAGACTCAAATAGACATTTCTGCAAAGAAGATATACAAATGACCAATAAACTCATGAGAAGATACTCAATATCACTAATAAGCACAAATCAAAACTACAGTGAGACATTGCCACCTCACACCCATTAGTATGGCTACTGTCAAACAAAATGAAAAAAAATAATAATAACAAGTGTTGGTGAAGATGTGAAAATATTTGAACCCTTGTGCCTGCTGACAAGAATGTAAAATGGTATTGCCACTATGGAAAATAGTATGGTGGTTCCTCAAAAAATAAAAACAGAATTATTATATGATTCAGCAATTCCACTTCTGTGTACAGACTTAAAAGAATTGAAAGCAGAATCTCAGAAATATTTGTATAGACATGTCCATAGCAGCATTATTCACAGCAGCTAAAACACAGGAACCACTTAAGTGTCCATCAACAGAAAAATAAATAAGCGAACTGTAGCATATATACAATGGAATATTATTCATCCTTAAAAAGAAATTCTGACACATGCTACAACAGGGATGAATCTTGATGACATTATTCTAACATGAAATAAAAACAGTCACAAAAAGGCAAATACTGTATTCCACTCATATGAGGTATTTAAAGTAGTCAAAGAGGGGAGGAAGCAAGATGGCGGAGGAGTAGGAGAATGAAATAGCATTAGGTCCCAAGAGTTCAGCTAGATAGTTATCAAACCAGTCTGAACAGCTACAAACTCAACAAGAGATAGAAGAAGAACAGCAGTTGTAGAAACAGAAAATTGACCACTCTCAGGAAGGTAGGACATGTGGAGAAGTGAACCCAAAGCAAAAGGAAGATAGACCTCAGGGGGATGGGCCAGGTCCTAGCAAGCAGTGGGGCAAAATCAAAACTTTCAGAAGTCTGCTCAACTGAGGGAAATCACTCTGGAGGCTAAGCAGTGATAGAGCCCTCGAGGGGACAGTGTGGTCTCAGGGTCACACAAAGACCAGGGATATCTCAGTGTGGCAGAGCTCCCATGTATCGAAGCAGGGAAACTGGTTAGAGACAGAGCCAAAGTGGGGGCCCTCAGCTCAGGGCTACCTTAAACTGTGATCCAAGACACAGTTGGGCCACTGCTCTTTGAGCAGAGACCCCATAAGTGGCAGATCTGGAAAGACTCCCCTCTGTCCTCCTCCAGGAGGAGTGGCACCAGAGCGCACTGTAGGACTCTGCTGAGTTTGGAGACGCCAAATTGGGCCGTATGCCAGAGATAGAAATGTTCAGTCACGGGCCGGGTGAGCATGAAGCACAGCTAGAGACCAGGGAGACAGGAGGGATTGACTGCTTTTCTCTGATGGTGAACTGAGGAGTAGGGCCCTGAGTGCTCAGCTCTTCTGGTTGAGAGATTGGGAGGCTGCCAAATTCATTCCCATGCTCAGAGCTCTACAGAAAGCATTCAGGGAACAAAAGCTACTGAGAGCAAACCTGAGCAGATTACTTAGCCTGACCCCTGGCAAGGGTGGTACAATTCCACCTCGGACAAAAACATTTGAGAATCATCAACAGGCACCTACCTCCCCCAGAAGATCAGAAGATCAGCAAAGACCAGGTTCACCAATAAATGAGAACTGCAGAACTCCTGAGCTAGGGGAAAGCAACATATATAATTCATGGCTTTTCCCCCATGATCCTTTGTCTTGCAAAGTCAAATATTTTAATTTCATGTTTTCTTATTTTGTTTTTTTCCTCCTTCCTCTTTTAACATTTTTTAAATATTTTATCTTACTAATACCTTTCCTTAAAAAATCTTTTAAAATTTTCATTGTTATATTCATATTTTATCTCTTCATTGTATGTAACCTTATTTATTATATACATATAGGTGTTTTTTTCTTTAAAATTTTGGGATATAATTTCTTCTAATAGACCAAAATATATCCTAAATCTAGCTCCAGCCTGATCACATTCTCCTCTATTTTCTTTTCTTTTTCCAACCAGCTTATTTTATCAATTCCTTTTTTAGAATCTTTTAAAATTTTCATCTTTACACTCATATTCCAAATCTTCATCATGTTTACCCTTATTTTTGTATAAATATAAGTTTTTCTTTCTTTAAAATTTTGGGACATACTCTATTCTAAGAGATCAGAATACATCCAAAATCAAGTTGTGGCTCTGTTCTATCTGCCAATCTAATATACAGATATAGATATAGATAGGTATATATCTATATAGATATATATAGATATATACGTTTTTTTTTCTTCCCCCTTTCTTCTACCCCCAGTTTTGGGTCTCTTCGGATTTGGTTAGTGTACATTTTTCTGGGGTCTTTGCCACCCTTTTAGTATTTTACTCTCTCATTCATATACTCTTATCTGGATAAAATGACAAGGCAGAAAAACTCACCACACACACACAAATAAAAGAACAAGGGGCAGTACCAATGGCTAGGGACCTAATCCGTACAGACATTGGTAATATATCAGAACTAGAGTTCAGAATAATGATTATCATGATCCTAGCTGAGCTCAAAAAAGGCATGGAAGATAATAGAGAATCCCTTTCTGGAGAAATAAAATCCCTTTCTGGAGAAATAAAAGAACTAAAATCTAGACAAGTTGAAATTTTAAAAACTATTAAAGAGATGCAATAAAAAATGGAGGCTCTTACTGCTAGGATAAATGAGGTAGAAGAGACAATTGGTGATATAGAAGGCCAAATGATGGGTCTACGGCCATACCACCCTGATCGTGCCCGATTTCGTCTGATCTCGGAAGCTAAGCAGGGTCGGGCCTGGTTAGTACTTGGATGGGAGAAGGCCAAATGATGGAAAATAAAGAAGCTAAGCAAAAGAGAGATAAACAACTACTGGACCACAAGGGGGAGAATTCATGAGATAAATGGTGTCATAAGACAAAACAATATTAGAATAACTGGGATCCCAAAAGAAGAAAGAAAGAGAGGGGCAGAGGTATATTGGAACAAATTATAGCAGATAATTTCCCTAATATGACAAAGGAAACAAGCATCAAAATCCAGGAGGCACAGAGAACACCCCTCAAAATCAATAAAAATAGGTCCACACCCCAACATCTAATAGTAAAAGTTACAAGTCTTAGTGACAAAGAGAAAATCCTGAAAGCACTTTGGGATGAGAGGTCTGTAACATACAATGGTAGAAATATTAGACTGGCAGCTGACTTATCCACAGAGACCTGGCAGGCCAGAAAGGACTGGCATGATATATTCAGAGCACTAAATGAGAAAAATATGCAGCCAAGAATACTATATCCAGCTAGGCAGTCACTGAAAATGTAAGGAGAGATAAAAAGTGTCCAGGACAAACAAAAACTAAAAGAATTTGCAAACACCAAAGAGCCCTACAGTAAATATTGAAAGGGGTCCTCTAAGCAAAGAAGAAGTCTAAAAGTAATAGCCCAGAAAGGAACAGAGACAATATACAGTAACAGTCACTTTACAGGCAATACAATGGCACTAAATTCGTATCTTTCAGTATTCACCCTAAATGTAAATGGGCTACATTACCCAATCAAAAGACATAGGGTATCAGAATGGATTAAAAAACAAGACCCATCAATATGCTGTCTATAAGAAACTCATTTTAGACCCAAAGACACCTCCAGATTTAAAATGAGGGATGCAAGACTATACTTTCAGGGATCATTTCTATAGTTTGTTAAAATGAGGGATGGAAAACAATTTACCATACTGATAGACCTCAAAAGAGGGCTGGGGTGACAATCTTTATATCAGATAAATTAAATTTCAAGCCGAAGACTATAAAAAGAGATAAGGAAGGACACTATATAATACTTAAAGGGTCCGTCCAACAACAAGATCTAACAATTTTAAATATCTATGTCTCTAACATGGGAGCCAATTATATAAACCAATTTATAACAAAATCAAAGAAACACATCAACAATAATACAATAATAATAGGGGACTTTAACACTCCCCTCACTGAAATGGACAGATCATCTAAGCAAAAGATTAACAAGAAATAATGGTTTTAAATGACATGCTGGGCCAGATGGACATCACAGATGTATTCAGAACATTCCATCCCAAAGACACAGAATACACATTCTTCTCCAGTGCACATGGGATTCTCTGGAATGAGTCATATCCTGGGTCACAAATAAGGTCTCAACCAGTATCAAAAGACTGTGATCATTCCCTGCATATTTTTAGACCACAATGTTCTGAAGCTAGAACTCAATCACAAGAGGAAAGTTGGAAAGAACTCAAATACATGGAGGCTAAATAGCATCCTACTAAAGAATGAATGGGTCAACCGGGAATTTAAGAAGAATTGAAAAAATTCATAGAAACAAATGAAAACACAACTTTTCAGAATCTTTGAGTCACAACAAAGGTGGTCCTGAGAGAAAAGTATATAGCAATACAAGCCTTTTTCAAGAAACAAGAAAGGTCTCAAGTACACAAACTAAGCCTACAAATAAAGGAGCTGGAATAAGAACAGCAAAGAAAGCCTAAACTCAGCAGGAGAGGAGAAATCATAAAGAGCAAAGCAGAAACCAATGAAATAGACACCAAAAGAACAATCAAACATATCAATGAAACTAGGAGCTGGTTCTTTGAAAGAATTAATAAGATGGATAAAGTCCTGGCCAGACTTCTCAAAAAGAAAAGAAAAGGAACAAAATTAACAAAATCATGAATGAAAGAGAAGAGATCACAACCAACACCAAAGAATTACAAACAATTATAAAAATATATTATGAACAACTATATGCCAGCATATTTGACACTCTGGAAGAAATGGATGCATTCCTAGAGACATATAAATTACCAAAATGGAACGAGGATGAAATAGAAAACCTAACAGACCCATAACCAGTAAGGAGATTGAAGTAGTCATCAAAAATCTCCCAGCAAACAGGAGCCCAGGGCCAGATGGCTTCCTGGGGGAATTCTACCAAACATTTAAAGAAAAATTAATTCCTATCCTCCTGAAACTGTTCCAAAAAGTAGAAATGGAAGGAAAACTTCCAAACTCATTTTATGAGGCAAGCATTACCTTGATCCCAAAACTAAAGACCCCAGCAAAAAAAACAGAATTGCAGACCAATATCCTTGATGAAGACAGATGCAAAAATTCTCAACAAAATACTAGCCAATAGGATTCAACAGTACATTAAAAGAATTATTCACCACGACCAAGTGGGATTTATTCCTGGACTGCAAGTTTAGCTCAACATACACAAATCAATCAATGTGATACAATACATTAATAAAAGAAAGAACAAGAACCATATGATACTCTCAATAGATGCTGAGAAAGCATTTGACAAAGTATAGCATCCTTTCTTGATCAAAACTCTTAAAAAAATAATAAAATAAAATTTAAAAAAAAAAACTCTTCATAGTGTAGGATTAGAGGGCATATACCTCAGTATCATCAAAGCTTTCCATGAAAAACCCACAGCGAACATCATTCTCAATAGGGAAAAAATGAGAGCTTTTCTCCTAAGGTCAGGAACATGGCAGGGATGTCCATTATCACCACTGCTATTCAAAATAGTACTAGAAGTCCTAGCCTCAGCAATCAGACAACAAAAAGAAATAAAAGGCATCTGAATTGGCAAAGAAGAAGTCAAACTCTCTCTCTTTGCAGATTAAATGGTACTTCATGTGGAAAACCCAAAAGACTCCACTCCCAAACTGCTAGAACTCATACAGGAATTCAGTACAGTGTCAGGACATAATACCAATGCTCAGAAATCAGATGCATCTCTATATACTAACACCAAGACAGGAGAAAGAAATTTAGGTGTCAACAGCATTTAAAATTGCACCCCAAACCTAAGATACCTAGGAATTAACCTAACCAAAGAGGCAAAGAATCTATACTCAGAAAACTAGGCCATTATATCCAAAAAAATGGGCAGAAGATATGAACAGAGACTTCTCCAATGAAGACATACAAATGGCTATCAGACACATGAAAAAATGTTCATCATCACTAGCCATCAGGGAGATCCAAATTAAAACCACATTGAGATATCACCTTACACCAGTTAGAATGGCCAAAATTAGCAAGACAGGAAACAACATGTGTTGGAGGGGATGTGGAGAAAGGGGAACCCTCTTCCACTGTTGGTGGGAATGCAAGTTGGTGCAGCCTCTTTGGAGAACAGTGTGGAGATTCCTCAAGAAACTAAAAAGAGAACTTCCCTATGACCTTGCAATTGCACTCCTGGGTATTTACCCCAAAGATACAGATGGAGTGAAAAGAAGGGCCATCTGTACCCCAATGTTTATAGCAGCAATGGCCACAGTCGCCAAATTATGGAAAGAACCAAAATGCCCTCCAATGGATGAATGGATAAGGAAGATGTGGTCCATATACATTATGGAGTATGATGCCTCCATCAAAAAGGATGAATACCCAACTTTTGTAGCAACATGGACGGGACTGGAAGACATTATGCTGAGTGAAATAAGTCAAGCAGAGAGAGTCAATTATCATATGGTTTCACTTATTTGTGGAGCATAAAAAATAGCATGGAGGACATGGGGAGTTAGAGAGGAGAAACGAGTTGGGTTAAATTGGAAGGGGAGGTGAATCACGAGAGACTATGGACTCTGAAAAACATTCTGAGGGGTTTGAAGTGGCGGGAGGGTGGGAGGTTGGGGTACCAAGTGGTGGGTATTGTAGAGGGCACGGATTGCATGGTGCACTGGGTGTGGTGAAAAAATAATGAATACTGTTATGCTAAAAATAAATAAATTTAATTTAAAAAAAACTATAGAATACTCAAGAAAGAAATTGAGGAAGACACAAAGAAATGGAAAAACGTCCCCTGCTCATGGAGTGGAAGAACAAATATTGTGAAAATGTCTATGCTAACTAAAGCAATCTACACATTTAATGCAATCCCTAACAAAATACCATCAATTTTTTTCAAAGAAATGGAACAAATAATTGCAAAATTTATATGGAACCAGAAAAGACCCCCAATAGCCAGAGGAATGTTGAAAAAGAAAGCCAAAGTTGGTGGCATCACAACTCCAGACTTTAAACTCTGTTACAAAGCTGTCATCATCAAGACCATATGGTACTGGCACAAAAGCAAATACATAGATCAATGGAACAGAATAGAGAGCCCAGAAATGGACCCTCAACGTGATGGTCAACTAATCTCTGACAATGGAGGAAAAGAATGTCCAATGGTAAAAAGACAGTCTCTTCAACAAATGGCGGTGGGAAAACTGGACAGCCACATGCAGAAGAAGGAAACTGGATCATTTCCTTACACCACACACAAAAGTAGACTCAAAATGGATGAAATACCTCAATGTGAGACAGGAATCCATCAAAACCCTTGAGGAGAACACAGGCAGAAACTTCCTCAACCTCAGCTACAGCAACTTCTTCCTAGAAACATCGCCAAAGGCGAGGAAAGCATGAGCAAAAATAAACTATTGGGACTTCATCAAGATCAAAAGCTTTTGCACAGCAAAGGAAACAGTCAACAAAACTGAAAGACAACTGACAGAATGGGAGAAGATAATTGCAAATGACATACCAGATAAAGGGCTAGTATCCAAAATCTATAAAGAGCTTAACAAACTCAACACCAAAGAACCAATCAAGAAATGGGCAGAAGGCATGAACGGACATTTCTGCAAAGAAGACATCCAGATGACCAACAGACGCATAAAAAAGTGCTCCATATCACTTGGCATCAGGGAAATACAAATCAATCTTTAGATAAGTTATCTAGCTGATCTCCGGCTAGCTGAAGTAGTCTCAGCCTGCTACTTCTCCGCCATCTTGACTCCTCCCTCCAGGGAAATACAAATCAAAACCACAATGAGATACCACCTCACACCAGTCATAATGGCTAAAATTAACAAGTCAGGAAATGACAGGTGTTAGAGAGGATGCAAAGAAAGGGGAACCCTTCTATACTGTTGGTGGGAATGCAAGCTAGTGCAGGCACTCTGAAGAACAGCATGGAGGTTCCTCAAAAAGTTGAACATAGAGCTACCCTTTGACCCAGCTATCACACTACTGGGTATTTACCCTAAAGATACAAATGTAGTCATCTGAAGGGGCATTGATGCACCCAAAGGTTTATAGCAGCAATGTCCACAATAGCCAAACTATGGAAAGAACCTAGATGTCCATCAACAGATGAATGGATAAAGAAGATGTGGTGTATATATACAATGTAATACTATGCAGCCATCAAAAGAAATGAAATCTTACCATTTGCAACAATGTGGATGGAACTAGAGGGTATTTTGCTAAGCAAAGCAAATCAATCAGAGAAAAACAATTTTCATATGATCTCCCTGATATGAGGAATTTGAGAGGCAGAGCACAGGTTGGGGGGGGGGGTAGGGGAGTCTAAAATGAAACAAGATGGGATCAGGAGGGAGACAAACCATAAGAGACTCTTAATCTCACAAAACAAACTGAAGGTTGTTGGAGGGGTGGGGGGCAGAATAGGGTGGTTGGGCTATGGACATTGGGGAGGTTATGTGCTATGGTTATGTTTGAAATGTGTCTGATGATTCACGGACCTGTAACCCTGAGGCAAATAATACATTATAGGTTAATAAAGATAATTTTTTTAAAAATACAATTTTAAAAAATAAAGTAGTAAAATAGATAGGAACAGAAAATAGTATGGAAGTGGCCAGAGGCTTGGGGAGGAGTTTTGGGGGGAAGGAGGGTGAATAATAAATTATTGTTCAATGGGTATAGAGTTTTAGTTTGCAAAGTGAAAAAGTTCTAGAGATCTGTTGCATAACAGTATGAATATATACAACAGTATAGAACACTTAAAAAATGGTTAAGACAGAAAATGTTAAGTTTTTACCACAATAAAAAGAAAGGTAATGCAAATAAAGTACAAGAAAAAAAAAAGATTAAAACATGAAAACAGATGCTGAGTGGAAAAAAACAAAAGTGCATGCTAATGATTTGCTTGCTTGTTTCCACACTTATTTCTCATTCTTTATTCTGAATATACCATGTGAATACTTTTCAGTCTTCTTTGCCAATCACTTCTGGTTAAGTTCAGCCAAGAAGAGACATGGTAGAGAGCTGTAAGGAAGAAGAGAAAGCCAGCATCTTTCTCTCTTTCTTTTGCTGCTACAGGTAGCATTTCCAGCAGACACTTGGGTCTTCTCCGTGACCCCAGCCCTTAAAAGATAGCTCCTCCCTTTGTGACACCACCTCCCACAGGCAGTGTCTGCCACAGTTCTAACTCCTGATCTGTAACCCCATCTTCTCCTGATTTCCAGTGGCTTAAACATTACAGTGGCTATTAGATGTCGTTAATCCCCATTTTGCCTTACAATGCACTATTTTTTTTTAATTTATTTTCAGCATAACAGTATTCATTGTTTTTGCATCACACCCAGTGCTCTATGCAATCTGTACTCTCTCCAATACCCACCACTGGTTCCCCCAACCTCCCACCCCCTGCCCCTTCAAAACCCTCAGATTGTTTTTCAGAGTCCACAGTCTCTCATGGTTCACCTCCCCTTCCAATTTCCCCCAACCCCCTTCTCTCCATCTCCCCTTGTCCTCCATGCTATTTGTTATGATTATCACAAATAAGTGATAATCATATGAAAAATGGGCAGAAGATATGAACAGACACTTCTCCAATGAAGACATACAAATGGCTATCAGACACATAAAAAAATGTTCATCGTCACTAGCCATCAGGGAGATACAATGCACTATTTGACAACATTTTTTCCTCGCCCATTTAACTCATGCCCTATATTCTACTCATCTTGATTGAAAGAGTGTATCTTCTGTTTTTTCAACTGAATCCTAACTAATGCAATCTCTTATTATAGGTACTTCCAAACCAAATCC
The DNA here is from genome assembly GCF_011764305.1 of Mustela putorius furo. Classification (NCBI taxonomy): domain Eukaryota; kingdom Metazoa; phylum Chordata; class Mammalia; order Carnivora; family Mustelidae; genus Mustela; species Mustela putorius. The sequence continues at coordinate 27,455 of NW_025421261.1, forward strand.
ATATGAAGAGACCATAAGTCCCCATAAATCACACCATTTGACCTACACACTTTTTTCCTTAAGATTCCTTAAGAAAAGAAAAACAAAGGGTGCTCATGAGCTGGAGAGGAATAGAGGAAACGAATCTTAAGTAGGTTCTCGACTGAGCACAGAGGCAGAGCCCATATGCAGGGCTGAATCCCATGACCCTGAGATCGTGACCTGAGCAAAAAGCCAAAACAAGCACTCAGTTGACAAGCCAGATACGCCAGATCTACAGACCTTTAAATAAGGTCTACATATTTGTTTCTATGTTTTGCACATCCTTAAGTGTTTGATATATATTTATGAAATATACACATACATACTAGGAACTTATCATATATGTCAAGTACTACAGTCTTCTTTAGTAAGATTCTTATAATCCAAGAGCACTGGTGTAATTACCCACCCTGTGGATATACCAGGAAAAGAGATTGCGAGATGGAGACTGGCACTCAGGAAGTTTTGTGGAGAGGCCCAAGATCAAACCTGGGGGCAGAAGAAATGCAGTCACAACAAAGACCTTGACCATTGCAATGAGGGCTCTGGAGCTGGCCACATCCATTCAGAATTGTCACAGGTCTATGTGAGAAGGCTCAACTCATTAGCCCCACATTCACCAGTCACTGATATCTAGCCACAGATAGATATCCCCTCCCAGAACAGGGCATGACGTCTGGCAAGGCAGCTGTCCTACCTCAGTCTGGGGTACTTTTCAGGAATATTCTCAGTGGACATCCCACTCCTAGATGAAAGTCCTTAAGAGTTACCAGTAATCAGAGCACCACCTTGAGCCAGTCACTTGTCTTGTATAATACATTTTTAAAGCATCTCCATCCTCTGCCCCCCAGAATTACAAAGGAAAGTTAAGTAAGATGAACTAGTTCTGTGTTGCAGCTGTTCTGGGGCTACAGTTGATACCCATCATCTCCCTCCTCCACTACCCACCAACACTAAACTTCCTGTCACTCTCAACCAGCATCTCTGCTCTCGATGGCTGATCTAGTGGGGTAACCTAGAATTTGGTTTGCCTTTTTCATGATTTTTTGCACTTGTCAGTTACACAACAAAATGGAGCAAGGAAATGTCCAGAGTCAGCAAGTACACCCCTGGGTGCCATATATCCCTCCCTGTGCCCATTGTGTAGCAGCAGCTGGACCTCCAATGCCATAGGTATGCATAGCCCAATAGGAAGGGCCACTTGCACTCTAGCCTACGCTTGCTGCCAAGGTCCTTCCCGTTTCCTACACCAACTCGTGACCAAGAGCACACAGTTATTGAGTTACGAAGTTCTTTGGGCCTCAGTTTCCTCACCTGAAAAAATTAAGAGAATTACAGTACATATTTTACTGGGCTGTTGTGAAGATTGAATGGTTTCATGTATATAAAGCAAATAAATAGTACCTGGTACAAAATAAATCATGGAAGAGTAAATTCTAGCTTTTATATTAATTTACATATTTGCCGTGATCCACAATAAAGAAATGCAAGTGCCTAGAATATGCTTAGAAAACACAGGACTACTCTTAAGTTTTTTTTTTATTTTTTTTAAGATTTTATTTATTTATTTGACAGAGAGAGATCACAAGTAGGCAGAGAGGCAGGCAGATAGAGAGGAAGGGAAGTAGGCTCCCTGCCAAGCAGAGAGCCCGATGTGGGGCTCGATCCCAGGACCCCGGGATCGTGAACCGAGCCAAAGGAAAGGCATTAACCCCCTGAGCCACCCAGGTGCCCTTTAAGTTTATTTTAATAAGAACTTTATCATTTGCTGTTGTAATTTTAAGTACATTTCCTTGACTTGTTTTAACAGAATTCAAGATCGCCCACCACATCATATTTGAGGATAAAAGCTGAACCTCAACAGATGAGAGAGTTAATAACATCCAGGTAAATGACCACTGACCATGAGGGTCGAGCAGCCATTGGATAAATCTTCTCCTCTTCCACTCCTCAGGTGGACATTCACAGGTGAATTTTACTTGGTTCCTTGGAGGGCTCCTGGTAAGTTCAAGCCTTAGTTGCTCACAGAAGTAATCAGCAGAACACACCATTGAATGGGCTTGTGTTCTTTCCCCATTTAATTCTTCCTAGTTCCCACTCTTCTTTTTTTTTCTTTTTTTTAAAGATTTTTTCTTTATTTATCTGACAGAGATCACAAGTAGGCAGAGAGGCAGGCAGAGAGAGAGGAGGAAGCAGGCTCCCTGCAGAGCAGAGAGCCCGATGTGGGGCTCGATCCCAGGACCCTGGGATCATGACCTGAGCCGAAGGCAGAGGCTTAACCCACTGAGCCACCCAGGTGCCCCGCCACTCTTGTTTCTTAAGACCACATCTCAACATCAACTACCTGCAAGGAAGATCTCCCAGACTCTGTTCTTTGGAGAAACTTGGGCCAAGACAGTCATTAACAGAAGCAGCCCAACAAAGCAGATGCTTCTGGATTTGGATCACTCTCTAGTCACTCTGTTGGTGGATGACCCCAGTGCACTTTCACTGGTGGTGGATTTGAAGTACAGGTGGCAGAGAAGCACCAGCTTACAGGGGAAGCAGTAAGCCATATGGTGCAGTTTTAAGTATAAGGACTATGAGGTTGTCGGGTTCTCAAGATTTACTTTGGACATCTTGAAAAAAGAAAATGACAGGCTCAGATTAGCCAATTTCAACTCCAGACATACTGTGAAAGTCAGATACACCCAGAACAGTGCTTTAATGATTATTTCAAGCAGCCATGGGGTAAACAATGCTAAAGATCAGACACAGGATGTGTGTAATGGTTGCAGAGCCACAACAAAGATGAGCATAATCTTCAAGGTTGTGCAAAGTGAGGTTCTAAATGCTGGGATAGGAACATGTGATAGAAAAACCAGAGAAGAGTCACCTGGGTGACTTAGCCAGTTAAGCTTTGGATTCTTGATTTTGGCCCAGGTCATGATCCCAGGGTCATGAGATCGAACCCAGCACTGAGCTCTGCACTCAGCGGGGAGTCTGCTTGAGATTCTCTCTCCTTGTCCTCCACCCCTCACACCCTTTCTCTCAAATAAATTTTTAAAACAAGTGAAAAGCCAGAGAAGCTCAAATCCCCAGATGTCCTTGAACCATTAGGGCCCTCCCCCTTCCTAGAAAAAGAAACCTTTTTCTGGATAACTTGCAAAGTTCTTACTTGTGAAAGATGCCTCAAAAGACTGTTTGTCCTCAAGACCCACCCATGCCTCCCTTCTTTGAACTTGAGAGCAGTAATTATGGTGACATCACAGTACCAACTGAACAGATGTATATAGCACTTAAACCAAAAGAAAATAGCTTTCACACCCAAAGACTTCTAAAGACCTGACTAATTCTAGGTCCAGGGACTGAAGAAACATACAGTAGTGGATCTTGAAAGTGTTGAATCTGAGATATCTAAGACTGCATAAGGAATAATGTATTGATGTGGTGGCATTCTATTGTGATTCAAGATTTTTAGTCATAGTAAAAAGTCAGTCCTAATAGCAGCAGGCATGAATTTCTTGAAATTAGGTGTGGCAGGTGGTGTTCCTTTGGAAGCATACTCTGAAATAGAGATTAATGTGCAACTTGTGGGAAACTCTGGGATGGGATGGCTGAGGTGGACTCAGACTGAGCCTTAATACCCACATATCTTCCAGGCATTGGAGGTCCCCAGTAAGGGGTCATTTCAGGCTCACAATGCTAGTGTACAAAGATTCATCGTTCTGGCATGAAAAAGTAAGGTTGTTGGTACACAATGGGAGGCAAGAATAAGCCTATGTGGAACCCAAGTGATTCACGGACAGCTCTTGCTTCTTTCACGTCCAGGGATGGCTGGCAAACTCAAGCAACCATGCCCAACAAGCACAAAACATCTTGTTGGGATGAAGATCTTGGTTGCCAAACCCTAGGAAAGCAATCTAGATCCACTGGTGCACTGGTGCAAAGCTGAGGAAAATCTGGAATGCTGACAGAAGAGAGACAGTGACAACTAGTCATCATAGCCTCAAAATCAGCTGTAGCAGTGGACTCTAACTTGTTCTCCTCCTCCGTGTTTTGTTGAGATTACACTGCGTCATTATGTCAGTACTCAGATGCCTCACATCCTCTCAGCTCACTTCCTTACTGCCATCATAGCTTGGCGACCAATTGCACACAAGTGTAACTTAATAGCACTTCGCCTTTTGCTTTCTGTACCATCACCCACTCCATTTCCCCACTACTATTATATGGGATTCCTGCAGGAACCTACTTAGTGAATTTAATAGATGTACAAACAGGAAGAATTAACACACTTTTCTCATGGGAGCCCACAAATTCTCTCCTCTCTCATCCCTCATGAAGACAATTTTGAGTGCATTCTACTCAGCTCCTCAAAGGGTCAGTGGCAAGTTTATGTCCCCGTTGCCCAGAGAGGTGATTGGCTCAATATTGCACCGTTGACTTGGCTTTCCCTCTTTCTCTATTGTTATTCCTACACCCCTGTTCTTCCCTGGGATCATTTCTCCAAATAAATTACCTGCATGCAAACTCGTCTTGATGTCTGATTTTTCTAACATTTCATGAGATTCAATTTCTTACATCCATTTTACCATTAAGGGTACATTTTTATCAAGGTCACATGAGGGAATGCAAGGACACTTGGTTAGTGTCTTGATTCCTCTATTTTAGGAGTATCTTCTTAATAAGCCAGTTGTCCTAAAATCTGGTCCCTCTGAGATACACTTGAAATGATTCTATTCTGGAGTGCTTCCTAAAGGCTAGCCAGTGTCAAGACCTCTATAAAGAAAGGATCCTTGGGGTTGGTAAAAATGGCCAGTCACTAGGCACTGAGCTAGAGATTTGCTGATGCTCACAATCTGTTACCACAAAACCTTCCATTACCTTCCCTAAGCACTTATTAAACTGGACAGTTGTTTTGTTTTATGCTCTTCGAGAATAATCTGGTCTCTATCAATCACACCATATCTTAAAATCACTTTTCAACTGAATATCCCTAAACAGTTTCAAAATAGCTATTTGTGAGCGTTTCCCTCCCCCCTTCCAAGATTCTAAAAATTTAAGATACCTTTACTATAACACTTTAGTATTTTACGTCATAAAAGAGTGTTTGCAAAGTGAATTCTTGGGAGGATATGGAACTTGTACAACTTTATATCCCCAAAGCACTTTGCTCATAGTAGATACTTGAAATGTTTGTTGAATGGATTTATTCTAGGTCTTGGGAGGTCCGCTTATTGAGACAGATTACTGCTGGTAACTCAGCATATCTGATGGTTGTATATCAGTCAGGATGGGCTAGATCATGCTGCAATAACAAAACTTTATGAAGACATTGAGATTTGGCTGTTGTTTCTCTCACTTCATTTTCTGTGTAGGTCAGCAGGCAAGCTCTGTTTGTCAAAGTCAAAGACTTAGGATGGAAAGTTGAATCTCAATATACACTTCTATCATCACCAAGGCAAGAAAAGGGAACATGGCAAATTACACACTGGGTCTTAAAGCCTCACTTCTGAGTCCCTCTGCTCATATTTCTTCAGCCAAAGCAAGCCATAACTAAGGCTAACTTCCAAATCTATTCTAAACGAAGTACTATTTAAGCAGTAATATAGCTTTCACAGGGGTTGGGGGAGAGTAGCATGAATCTGTAACTTTTTGCCTGAATTACCTTGGCTTCCTACTTCACTTTCCAAGAGATGTACTAACCTAAAAGCAAACACATACTGCACAAATACAGTAAAAAACCAAGACAAAGGTATGCAGTTGCAAAATGGCCATTTATTGCCTACAGGGGAAGGAAAGGGCGGGAGAGAAGAGGAAGTACACAGGTGCAAGGAAACAAGCATATATTTAGCCCTATACATCATGTGTGAGCAGTACCCAATCTCCAAAATGGAAAAAAGTATTTTGTCATCTGACATAGTAGTTAAGGTTCTTAAGCACCTCCCTCTGAGCTGCCACAAGATTTAAAAGGCAGGACTGCTTTGTTTAGTCAATGTTCACATTAATGAAAAAATACTACCACCCAACTGTGTCCTTTTGCACGCACATTTTGTACAGTGTCTATTGTGAAAACATCTCAGCTGAGCAGTTTGCTCAAGTTTCAGACCTCATCAACCGTTTAACTGTAATAAATAGAAAAATAAAGCAGCTGGTGATTTTGTCAGAGAGAATGTGTTCAGTAAGAGCAGAACCACTTTCTCCAAGGATGACAGAGTGTTAAATGATTAGGACACCACAGAACCAGTCTATTAAACATTAAACACTAGTAAGCTATAATTACATGGCACTTCATTAAGTCTCTGATTAAAAAGAGAATGATTTTTTTTTTTAAAAAGAACACAAAGAAGAAAAAAGAAAAAGAAAGGAAAATCTTAGATCTAAACTGATTACTGGAACACAGTAACAAATTGATTTGGTGCTTGGCTTTTTCTTAGGACAAAAACAAAGTAAATATACAACCTAAAACAGGAGAATTTGTTCTGAAATAGTATCAGTAGAAACCCCCAAGTATTCAGAGGAAAAATTACCGAAATATCTTGTTCAGTTTTAAACTGAAGTGCTTTGCTTACCAACCATTAAATTAGTTACAAAAACACTTTATAGGCCACAGAATGACTCAAATTTAGGCAAAACAATGAATTATTAACTTAATGCCAAATAATGAAAATAAATGAACCTTTCCCTATTTAAATGGTAAATGGAGTTGAAGAGTAGATCGTCTCATGGATATTTAGTTGGCACTTGTTTTATGGTTGAAAGAAATCACAATGGAAGATATAAATTAACCCATAGTGAATGTGATCAACACCCTGGCCTTTCCGAAAGAGAAGGTACAAACACACACTTTCTCTTAAAAAACAAAAACAAAAAACAAAACTCCCTCCATACCACCCCATCCAGAGGTAAAAAGGCCTAAGTTTGAAATGCTCATCCTCAAAATATTCCAAGGACTCCAATGAACTCTATTCCTCAACTTCTCCTGGACGAAAGAAATGCTTACATTTGGACAACTGTACGAATGCCCATAGTGCACTTCTCAGTGCTGCTGGTGTTTAAGAAATTTGCCACTCACAACACTGAACAATTCCAGATCCAGTGTGCAATAATACAGCCATCCAAACTCCTCCCCACCCCGCCCCCCCAGAAAAAGTTGGCAGAGCACCGCTCAGGAATTTCACAGGTAAGGGAATATATTTTTAGCAAGTTAAGCACAGAGAAAGAACAGTACAGCTTCTGAATACATACACACCCAGACTACTGCATCACTTACTGTATCAAGACTGAAACAAGTAGCAGGAAACTAAGCCTGTTAAGAAGCAAAGCCATTGTTTGACACATCAATGCTGAGCCAATTGTGTGAGTTAAGATAACTAACTAAACAAATAGGGTACATATAACCACTGTTAGCTTCAAAGAAAATACAGTTATATGTCAAGTAACTAGAAATTAACACAAAACTAAAATGAGCAAGGACGGACCACTTCTGAGAGGGTTACCATGATTCTTATGCTTTTAGAGTTGAAAGTGACAGATACACAAGTAGGAAAATTATCTAAATCTGGAGCAGATTGTTGAAACAAAGAACTACTAACAGGTGCCAAACTATGACTTCTCAAAGTTTCGGAAAGCTGTATGTACCAAGGTACTATGCCAAAAGAGTCATATCACTTGGCATTTACATACCCTTTTCAAAATGTGATTTATTGTTTCTGATAACGCAATTTCTAATTTCAGAACAATGCTACTGAGTTTATACTAAGTGCCATAAAAAATGAATATTTAGTTGACAGAAATGTCCTTATTTCATATGTTTTGAAAGTAAAATTTTACTTAAAAACATTCCATTACTTCCATGTCATAACGTATGCTGAATAAAACCTCAACATGCTTGTTTTCCTTTGGTTCCAAAAATAACCCAAACAAACTTAGGCCAAAAGGAATTACTAAGTAGGTTAACCAAGCTTGTTTTTCCTAGTTATCTCCCTACTTCTTGCTGTAGGACTTGAGTAATTCAACAGAGAAACTTACATAAAGAAGGCATTTGGTTAAAATAATAAAACATGCACGCTCTCCTTAACCACCTTCCTGAAAAGAAATTTTTTTTTTCTTTTCATGGATCTTATTCAGAACACCCTGCAGTATAGCTTGAAGAGCTTTCTTCTTTCTTCTTCCCCAGAAGCTTTAAGATGATGCTTATACAATAAACATTTCCAAATCATTCTGTAAAATGAAAGATGCTCTTGCCATCCTGTTCTGGAAACAGATTTTAACTTTGGTAAATAAGCCAGGTTAAAGGTGTACTAACTTATTTAAGTCTCAATTTGAATTTGGTGATCATGATGCCATAAAAAAATTAAATCAAAGCAACCATAAGTATAAAAGTTCTCATCTGCCTACAAACTGAAAACTTTAGTTGAAGTTCCTGGCTTAGAAAAATATTCTACTTTTCCTAGTTAATTTATCTACCTAGAATTCTCAAAGTTCTATAAACATGACATAATTCAGAAGGAAAAGGTTAAACAAACCTACGCATTAGAAAGTTGTTTTTTTTTTTTAAAGGGTAGGGCAGGTTGGAGAGAAAGAGAGTACCTCATAAATGTGAGAATTCACATTTCTGTCAAAATATAGGTACATGAGTGCTACTTTTGAAAACGTGCCACGAAGTCATTGCTTGCTATATAACCATTATTCTATGGCCTTCCAAATATATCAGAAACTATGTTTTCTGTGACCAAAGCTACTGCTCAGTCAGTACATTTTACAAAGCTATTAAAATCTCTCAGAATATAAGACTTAAAAACAAACAAGTACTGGTAAGTACTGGGACACAGTCAATTTGCTAGAAAACCTAGCCCTGTATTAGGAATGAAAACCACATGCCTCTCATTCCATCAAAGAACATATTTAATCTATTTTGTCTTGTGCTTTCTCTACTTCTTGCTATTTGATTTGAAAGTATAGAGAGCATTTGTGATTTTTAGAAACTCTTGGAAATGCAAATACAAGCTTAATTTTTCACCCACTTAATAAGAGATACTTAGGAGATACAATTTTAAAATGGAACACAGTTATATTTGCCTATGTTCCAGTTTTAATGTGCCACATCCTCAATTCTAACACAACCCACCAAAGAATCAAGTGATATGAGCCTTAGGTATCTTTCAACTTTCTCCCTTCTCTGTGATTCAATACATAACTGGAACACACCAAATAACAGGGACAAATAAGAAAAGAAGCTTTATATTTCTGCAAACTACAACACTAAAACACAGTGGCTTCTTTAATACATTCACACAGGATGCTTATTAGTAAAATTAAACATCTGCCTAGGAATATCAGAAAAGTAATTTGAAAAGAAAGAGCTTGGAACAAGGCAAACGGGGGAAGGGGCGGGAAGCTGGTCTCAGAACCCATTGTGCCGTTACCTGACTTGAACATGTGATATTCAAACGAACGTTCACACGCCTTACATCAAAGAAATAAAACGAAAATATTCAGCTACGTTGTACAAAATTTTTTTTACATAAAACATCATAAATCTTGAACAGATTTACTATATCTGAATTCTAAAAAGTTGCCTATAGAATGGTGCTGGGATTCTGTTCTCTGCTTGCTTTTAGGCAGTGCTGTTGCTTAAAAGTTGACACCAGGCACAATATTTTAAAACAAAGTCAACAAGCAAGGAGCAGTAAGTGGATTTGAGCCTTTCCCAGATGTCAGTCCTGAGGATGCTGCAATATTCCCCATCAAAATGTGTAAAGCTATGAGGCGGATACTGATGCCTGAGAGAGTGGGTGACTTGACATGCACTTGTATGACTGTTGTAATAGCAAACAGTGCAGTTTTCCCTTCCTCAAACAACACTGTTTTAATAAATTTAAGGAACACTCCAGTTCTTAGACAATTATCAGAAATCATATTTAACAGTTAAAAACAACACATATTATCACAACCTAAAAATGCCCAAATTTTCTCTTAGCTTCAGATAAAATATGCAGCAGCCCCAATGGCATAAAGCTTATTAAACTTAGATTCTGAGAACTAGAAAGTATATAAGCATAAATATTGACTTTCATTGAATATATACCATATGTCATTCACCTCTTCCTTTTGGCTTCTCACTGCCAAAGTTCCGAACGGCATGCATTGTAACGAGACAATACTGAGGAGAGCAGCATTTCTGACCATCTGAATCGGCAGCTCAAAACAGATACCACTCCTTTTACAAAGGGAACAAAGGGTGAAAGGTGGGTGAGATCTGGGCAGTGGGCTAAAGGGAAACCGTGCACATGAAATTTGGGTTACCATGCCCCAAGTGTGTGTGCCACCCAAAACATAACACAATTACCTACTTCAACAGAGCTACTACCAACATTTACTAAAACCACATTAAAAATACACAGGATAGTGAATGCTTTGAAAGAGTGCATTTGGAAGCAGAGAGAACCCAATTACACACCTTCCTGCAACAGAGTGCCTCGATCATACACAAAATAAACTTAAGCTGTTTACAATGTTTCCCAATTTTTTTTTATTTTTTCCCTCTACATTTAACTATTAAAAAAGTTTTTTATTAATAAATGGGCTCCTCTGTGGTTCATATACAATCATAAGTGAACTTTAAATTCCATTTTATACAAACATCTCAAAAAATATTGGGAGTGAAGTATGGTAGGAAATATTGCTCACATTGCTAATTAACATGCGTGTACGAAAGGAGGAAAATGTTCTGTTAGTGCATATACCTCCAGAGCAGAAAACCCGCCCGACACAAAAGATTTAAAATAAAACATACAGTAGCTGATTACAAAAAAAGGTAATGTCCACAAAATTAAGTTTTTCATGCTATTCTACTTTCCAGTACTATGGTTCAGGTAATCAATTTGCATGGCTAGATGTTGAATGTTTGAGGTATATAAGAAGGGATACCTGCACACTGAGGAAAATCTGTCACCTTAATGGTTGTTTCTTTGTTATTTGTTTGTTTATTCTGGTACTTTACCATTTTTAAAAGAATATTTTATTTACATCAAACTTCACTCAACTACAATGACATTCCAATTATAATAGATGACAAACAACGCCTCTATCACTAGGCACTTTTAAAAGGGAGTTTAGGCTTTACAGAACCCTTCTGATGCAATCCCGTATATGACATTACATCATCCCACCACCCTCGTCCCACTAAAATTATCCTTCTCGGGAAATATTATCTTATACAGCCTGATTAATTTACTATGGAAGAAATTAGTATAAAAGGACCAAAGGAAATGCATCATTTAAGACTAATAAAACAGCCTAAGGTGTTAGGTTTGAAAGAGGAGGCAAATTGTATATATTTAAAACTAATTAAATAATTTAAATTTGACCTGTACTTTATATATTAGTGAGACACAAATATAGGCTATTTTCTTTTAAAATTTCATTCACATAATGGAAAATTTCTTGTTTATTAAAAATATCACATTTTGAGACTAGAAACAGTAAAGTGCATGAAAAGTTTAAAATATAAATTTCAGAAAACTCTTATAGCAGCAAAAAAGCAGAATAAAGAAAAACTTAAAAACACAGACACAACCTTTTCCTGTTAACTGTGCCATAATTAACATCAAGTAGCCAACCAATTTTTCCCCCAGAAAACAGTATTACGTTCACTGCCTCGAGTCACAGATTTTTAACTGGCCCCTCCTGGGCAAAAAAAGGGTTCCAACACTTCTAAAGAGCATGGACAGCTGGGAATAAACCAGTAGCTTCTTAATTCAACCCTGACAGACAACAGAAACAAAGATTAAAAGCATATAATGGCCATTTGGCAACTAGAGTCAGGAAAAATGATCCGAGGTTTTCAGCTACTCCCTGTTCTTTCTACGTCGCCCCCAACCAAATCCTTTCCACTGTTACCTCAAAAAGCCAAAACTAGTAGCCCACTTGTCCTACTTCAGGAAACACATGAGATATTTGTATCGCTTTTCCCTTTTAAAACTTGGATCAGGGGGTTTTTATTCAGTAGTTTGTTTTTTTTTTAAACATTTGACTATAACAGCAAAAATTATTATACAGATCATATAATATCTGTTTCTCTAGCACAACCAGACAGAAAAAAGGTAGATGAGAATAATGAAAAATACTGGACACTAATTTTGTGGGCATCCTAAAATATAACATATCCTATTTTCAAGATGTGTGGCAGTAGAAATTACCCACTATTTCCCAATAAATAAACTGGACAGAAAGGCTTAAAATTAATACTTCTAATGAGGTTATAACTAATAGAGGAACTAAATACAGTGACTCCTCAAAAAAAAAACAAAACCAGCGCTTGCCCAACAAACTGTCATGTGCTGTTGAATGCCTGATTTTGAAAGCATATTGTGCAACCATCTTTAATTTCTCTATTTTTCATATTATGGTTAAAGGCTGTATCATAGTTTATGTACAGATCTAGCAAATTTAAGTGCTTTGTTAATGGGCAAAAGACTTGGGGAGCCAAAAATCAGTTTGTTATAATGGAAAACAGAAATCCAAGAAACTTTTCCTGTAAGGCATGCCATCATTCAGTTTAAAATGTCATATTTATAGTTTTTAAAAATTGCCTTTTACAAAAATGGTTGGCTCATTTGAAACCATTCAAAAGAAAGTATTTGTTTTGGAAAAACAAATACACTCTTGTTGGGCCTTAAATTGGTGATTTATTAATTATGAATGTTGACTCCTAATATAATATGAAGAAGGTCGAATTTAAAAACATGTTAAATTAAAAATTTGGAAAGAGTAATACTTTGGTTCCAGCCCTAGTGCCAAATGATACCAATATGCACAAAAATGTACAAAATCTTAGAGCAAACGCATAATGAAAGGAACCTGAAGAAGCAGCTTAAGGATGGCCATACTTCACTCCTACATACTTTGATTTACAACTGTACAGGTCCGTAGCAACAGCTCCCCCGTCGTTGCGGGGCAGGACTCCACTACCTCCGATGAGGCAAGTGAACACCATTGACAAGAGGCAGAAGTGGAGGGTGGAGTTCAAGTTGGGTTAACAGTGAGAAGTGGTCTGAAGGGATGTGAGGGTGCGGGCACCCAGTGATGTTGTTCTCAACCAGCCATTGAGGATCTAAAGGCCCCAGGACACCAAGCACGTTCATATGAGTCTTGGAATAGAAAATGTAGTCAATCACGCCCTGGAAAGAGATGAGAGGTTGGGGAAAAAGAAAAATAAATGCTTAGAAAGAAAGAATAACTCAAGATATATAAAGAACAATCCATGATTTGTAAAAGCCAAATACCTGAGTCACCTGTACTTTCGGTACCTGTTGTCGTGACAAGAAGTCAAAAAGGACTCGTCTTCAGTGGGTATTAACGAAATAAAGAGGGCTCAACAGGGAAATACGTGGCCCTACTGGTCAGAGAGGCCTGCATTTGTGTCCAAGTGGTAAGCAAACTAAGCTAAACACACCATGTTGTGTCTAGGCATCTTCTTTAAAAATGGCTTGCTTAGGTCAGTGAAATCTAATACATCAGTATAAACATTATGGGAACTACACTAAATCTATCAGTTTCAACGAGCTGTTTTTATATAAATGTGTGACAAAAAGGTAGGACCCAAATTAACTTTTTAATGTTAACTGGCATTATTTTCAGTTACTTGCACATCAAGATATCCAAATATACCTGAATGATGGTAAAGCAGGTTTCAGATTTGCCAATTCTAGTTCAGCTTTCCCAGATATGCCACATATGTACAAAATACTACATACACTTAATTTTTCTAATGTGTTCTTTTTCTCAGGTTCTCATTTTCACAAATTCTGGATTCTTTGCCAAAAAAATTTCAGCAGGGATGTGTGTGTGTGTGTGTGTGTGTGTGTGTGTACACACACCCAACTCTTGATTTCAGCTCAGGTCTTAATCTCAGGGTCATGAGTTCAAGCCCTGCACTGTGTTCCACACTGGGCATGGAACCGACTTAAAAAGGGAAGGAGGGATTATAGTCAAATTTCTTCCTAGCCGTATCAAGAGAGCCTGAGCCCAAGTGCGGAGAAATATTTCCAGATATGGAAGTATCTATTTAGAAATGCTACACATAATGAGTTCCAGTAGTCTTTTAAATGTTATCACAATGAAATGGGCTACTTAAAAAAAAAGAAAAAAATTTAATGAAAAAAACTTGTATTATCAAAATTTGAAAATAATTACTTCAGTTTGTTGGTTCTGACATGACCAAGACCAAAATAACGACATTGTTCTTTTAAGGAAGAAGGCCTCATTAACATTTAGAAACCATAACCTTGCCACAAATTAAGGTACCTACTTGAATCCAAGAAATGGACTTTCTGCCATTTATACTCCAAGTTCAAATAGTTATTAAATGATATTTGTACAAGGTATTATCCTTTCATTTTGGCTCATGCCCAGTTTTACAGTGACATTTTAGGAAAAGGGTTCACAAGGGTCAGGGTGGATTTATTTGCCTTTATGAGACCACCCCTTTGCTTCAACTATAAAGTAAAAAAAAAAAACACACACACACACACAACTGAAATACTCTGTTATGTAGGTTGGATAAACCTAGTGACTTTATTAGAGTGTCATCATGCAGATCAACTGATAGACTTACAGAATCCTTTGCAAACACAGGCCTCAAGAAGATGTTAAACATTCTAGAAAGTAAGACATACTTAATTGGAGGCATCACTTGTAACTATTTTCTCAGTGTGAAACATCCAGAGTAAAATTTCTCAATCAAAACCCTTAGCAAGGACGTATCTGCAAACTCATCCAAATATCTGTACATATGTATTTACATTTATATACTGCCATTTCCAAAAAGTAGGTTATTAGACTAATGATTCCTAACCTTTTCCTGATTCAAACTTTTTAAAAGGCTATAATGTAAGGAAAATAACTTTTATATTAGGAAAGACTGTAATAAGTCTATAGAAATGTATTTGAAAAAAGGTAAAAATAATGAAAATAATTTATGAGCTAGCATTATGCTAAGTTTGTATTATAAAAAGAATGTTAGAAAATTATATACTATAAATTTCATAATGTAATAGAGAAAGATTTACTACTTGACAAAACAAAAAAAGATTTACTACTTGCATTAACTGGCTCAGGCACACCCTTAGACTGGTGGGATAGAGAACAGCAACAGCGAAAAGTCTGAATTAAGCTGTTAATTCAATGTATCTGGTGTTATAGTCTAAAGGTTTCTGTCCCCCTAAAATTCTCAGGCTGAAATCCTAACTCCTAAAATGATGGGAGGTGGGGTTTTGGGGAGTTAATTAGGTCATCAAAGTAGTGTTCTCATGAATGAAATTAGCGCTTTATGAAAAGAGGCCCCAGAGAGCTCTCTTAGACTCTCTGCCACTTGAGGATACAGGCAAACAGCAGTCTGCAACCCGAAGAGGGCCCTCATCCAAACCCAACCATGCTGGTACCCCGATCTTATACTTCCGGCCTATAGAACTGTAAGCAATGAATTTCTGTTATTTCTAAGCCACACAGTCTATGGCCCATATTCTGTTAGCTATTATGAGGACACCTGGTCTACAAGTAATTCTC
Organism: Mustela putorius furo; assembly: GCF_011764305.1. Taxonomy (NCBI): domain Eukaryota; kingdom Metazoa; phylum Chordata; class Mammalia; order Carnivora; family Mustelidae; genus Mustela; species Mustela putorius. Next base: position 43,028 of record NW_025421261.1, read on the forward strand.
CTAACTGTTTACCTACCCTTTGGTATCTTCCCAATTAGTTCTAGATTAAAGGAATCTGATTTCTAAACATCACTTTTCTACATTTCTAAATTATTCAAGGACCAAGAAAGAAAACAAATGCTAAGCCAAATGAGTAAAATTTAACAACACTCTACTGATCCAATGGCAGAATACTGTATTTAGATCCATATGTAATGTTGATTACATGATCCTTTTATATTTTATGTTACCTAACCTTTTTTTACTGATTGACTTTAATAATAGGATGGCATAAAACACTTTACATAAAACTGAAACACTCACTGTCATTTGGACTAAAAGCTTCGTTCTCTGTTGTTAGGTGTGCCCAGTTCTTCCTCGGCTCACCCTGTCTTTCCAGCCACTTCCCATCTTATCCATCCACCGATCAGGTCAGCCAGTGTATCTCTCTTCCCATGCGCACCTGTCTCTCGCGCTCTATCCTTCTGTCTCAACCTATCCACATACTCAAACATCAAACACTCTGAGTCACGCACGCACTTTTGGTTCTTTACCTGTACTTCCGTGGACAATGAAAATGGTTAAGATTTTTGATTCAATTATTAACACACGTAAAATCTTTTGAAGAAATATCAACAAAGGATTTTAAAACAATTCAGATGGTTAAGAAAGATTGCTCAGATTAATATCCCAAATTTTGTTTCTCTAATTTCCATTGATGGACAAGGAAAAATAACATTTATCAAAGCCTAGATGTGATAGAAATGATTTGGTCTTTTTAACCACAGGCATACAAAAACAGCAATAAGAGCTGCAAAACTATTAAACATTTATTGTGGGGAACTTTAATTCAGATATTCTGGGTTGTGCTGGCAGAGACGTATTACGTATCACTAGAGTCACAGGGATAGAAATTAACCTATGGTAAACCATGTGCCATGAAGCCTAGAGGTTTTCCTTTGAGGTTGCACAAGAGCAGGGGTGTGCTACAGTCAGAGAGTACCTGCTTTCTCAGTGCTTCATCCCCACTCTGAATTGAATGGTATTATGCTGGGAGCTTGAAATCTACCAGAATGGGAAAACTTACACCACAGAAACCAGGAAGCACCTGGAGTTAGTGTTTCTTTTTCTCAGAAAGCTGGTTGCTAGATGTCTACTAGCCCATGACTGCGTATGAGTGATCTGAATAAAATGAATTATCACTTGGGATAGTACTAACTACTCTAACAGCAAAAATACTAAAATTAGATTCAATTCACTCTACACAATTTTTCCTCCACCTCATGATCACAAAAGTCAACTAATAACGTCACACAGATTTCCCTTTCTCCTATTTGCCCCTTAAAAAGGAGCTAACAAGCACCAAAAATATAAAATGGTTATTGGAAATATGAAAGGCCATTTTGAAAACTTCCTTTGGTATTTTTATTATATTCCCTCTAGGCTTCTTACATGAAACCACTTTCTAATATCTGCATTTTTTTCAAGATAGTGTAAGATTTTAGTATAGATGCCTGAAGTGCCAGAAAGTCAAACAGAGGTACCATGGAGGAGTTACATACAGTCAGAAAGACTGATCGGATAATTGGCAAAGGGAAAGTAATCTTACCTACAGAAAACCACTACAATCAATCCTTCTAAAGAACAATTTGTCTTGTACAATGGGTCCTCTAAATTTTTTTTATTTTGAAAAAATATATTTTTCTTTCATTAAGCTGGAGTGTTCCACGGCTGGGACCATATTAATTTGACTATGTGGATATATATATATATTATATATATATATATTAGACCCTAAGTACAACCATCTCTAACCCCATCTCCCAAAGAAACTTAGAAAATTTAAAGATAAATAAGACATTAATGGAAAGTACAAAGAAAATTTTGAGCGACTATTATGTAAACTCATTCAAGATCATATACCCATATCAGGTTGCTTATTATTTAGATCCTTACTGAAAGTTAGGGATGGTATGGACAAGTGAAGGTTAACTATATTAATAAATATAAAGTGTTCTGAACTAAGCATTTTGGAAGTTTTTGTTATTTATCAGTATTACTTCAAATGTGAAAGTTTGAAGGTTTAAAAATCTTCTCAAATCAGTAATAACAAAACAAAAAAAAAAAAACAAGCTAATAAATCTCCTGACATTTAGAAGCATACTTAGTCAAGACATTTTGAGAATCTAAAAATTCCCAGAGATTATACAAGTAAGCATTATAAATAATATTTATCTTTCTTGTCGTAGGTTTGTATTTGAAATAAGTTCTGTGTCAGCCCAGAGGGGGTCACTCACTTTGAAATCAAAGGTGTAATTGGTGTAAGGCATCAGGTTATTTTCATAGGCGCTCTTCAGCTGGAAGCCGTGTGTGATTCTCCCTTCTGAGCTCCCATTCTTGCCATTGCAGCTGAAGTTCATAAGACACTCATTGTACCTTAGCTCCTTGAAGTCTTTATGGTTGTCAGCTACTCCTCCATTGCTCAAATATTCCACGACACCTAGTAAAGAAGGAAGGAATACCATCAGTTAGCATTTTAGACCTTCTATAGGACTTTATGACCAAAATTTTGTTGTCAGGTGGATATACCAGGTTCGGGATGATTTAATTAGGTTGAGCCATATGCAATTGCCTTTTTCTGGTTGTCACTGCTAAAAAGAAAAAAAAAAAATCAAACACCAACAATTTCATATGGTTAAATCAGACTGAAGAGTATTTCCCTATTTCAGAACAAAGTATCAGGATCATCCAGAAATATCTTCAGGTTTCTTAATGGTTCTTCAAGCTAAAGAGGATTCCCTGAGCCCAAGGTGGCATTCACTAAGAAGGTCTTAACCCTGAAGGCTTTTAGAATATTATCCTAAACCACTATATCTCGTTAGTATTTTACTATTTTATGCAGTCAATTAACAACTTTGGGAATATGTAAAATAGTGCATACGTAATAAAAAATCATTTACAACAAAAACAGATTTTGGATCTTCAACACTTTTATGTTTAGGTTAGGTAGAAAATATTCTTTATTTTGAACTATAGTGAGGCTCTTTCCGTTTCATACTATAAGGGACATTGTATGCTACTTGGTCAAAAATATTAGGTATGTATAAAGAGCTAAAAAGAGTAGAAGCATTCGAAAAATACATTGCTTCCATTTAACAAGCAAATATGAGAAATATATCAGAACCCTTGTGATGATGATTAGTGAAGACTGTTAGCCATCTCCTTCTGTCTGTGATCAGGAATGACAGCAACATATCATGAGTTAAGTGATGAGCACAGTTATCAGTACTGTGAATATGTGAAAAGCACTTATCTAGCACTTACTACATGTTAGGCACTGTTCCAAGTGCTTTATACACTTAAACCTCACAAACACCTTTATGTGGTAGATGAAATTGTTATCCCCTTATTTAAAAATGAGGAACTCAGAGACTGCACTTGTAAGTGGTAGAACCAGGTTCCAACCCTGACGGTCTGGCTGCAAAAGCAGCTCACCATGCTGTACTGTCACATGACAGCTCCCCGGCTTAAAGAAAGCAAGCGAAGCAGGAGAAACTTGTACTTGAGAGCATTCAACTCAAAAGGACTAAGAAAGGAAGAAAATATTCTTTATTTTGGTTAAGGTGCCAACTGGGTTAGGTGCTGAAGACAAGTATTCATTGAAGACAACATTTATTTACTGAGGAGAAAAAGTAAAGATATTTTCTAGATTTGTGACTTATGAGTTTCCAATTGCAAGTATTTGCGTTATGTCACATTTACTGTTGAGAGAGTAAACAATTTAAAATAGCTTATTAAACATATAAAAAATTTAGTAATACCAAAACAGTAATACTTCAATGTTTTACATTGAACTTTAATATCTAAAATGCAGAAATTAATTTTTCCATAGATCTAAAATAATGTAAGTTAGGACATAAAGTAGTTTAGTGAGCTCTAGAAGTAATGTCACATCCAAGGAGAATATGGATCAGTCTTCTGCACCACATATTAGTAATCTATCTTAATGAATTCACTGAAAAGTTGCAACCCTATTAAACTACCCGTGCTGAATATTCTCTGGTTGCCTCTTCTCCGCTGCACTCCGTGCCCCAGGAGGCTGACGGCATCAATGGCAAGCTCTCCTCCCACTCTACCTGCTGCCTGGACTTGGTCACGGGCGGACCGGCAGGAGGGCAGAGTGAGACCCCATCTTACTGCTGGCTTTGCCTTCACTCCTACTACAGAATCCTCTTCTTAGAACGACTTTTTCCAAGTTATGAGAAAAGTTCCTACCCTTTTCTAAACCTTTAGGTGTAGATGTGGTAAAGGTCCTAATTCCCTTAGTAGCAGAGGACTGCACCACCCCTTATTTTGTGTACCTTAACCCCGTACACATTTGTGTTCATAGCCTCTATATTAAACTCTCCATTACCCCAGGTCCTATCATCCCTGGATGCATACTAATACACTCCCTTAATCTGGCAGAGAAATTCACTCAGAAGTTGGGAGCTAGCTAGCCCTTCAACTAGCTGTTAAAGCAAAACTGAAAGGAATGAGGAAATGATGTTATAAATACCTGAATCTGGCAATGAGTTAAGATCTGCACATAGCACCAGCGGGATGGAATTAGGATCTGCGGTTGGGCTGCCAGGCCTACTAGAGGCTTTCTCCAGAATGTTTTTAACCTCTGAGACAAACATCATGGTCTGGATGAGTTTCACATCAGAATACTCTGGGTCCCAATGCATGTGGGCATTCGCCACTATAAGCAGCTGTTTGTCTGCAGCATGAATAGGCTTCATACCTAAATTCAAACATTTGAAACAAGAGGGTAAGATTATGGTTTATGTATCAAAAAAGCAATTATCTTAAGGTTTTCTCCCAAAAGCCCATAGCCCCTTATTTTTTTTTTCCATTAATCTGTATCTTCCATTTTATCTCATAATGTAGTCCTTAGAAGCTAAAATGCTAAGATTCTGGTAATCCCAACATGGGAATTACTCCTCTAGATCAGGGTAGACAAACGCAGCCCCAGGCTAAATCTGGCCCACCATCTGTTTCTGTACAGCCTGGATGAGCTAACCCTGGTTTTACATTTTCAAAGGAGTCTACAAAAATATCTTCGAAAGACTGTGAAAGAGACTGTATGTGGCCCACAGAGACTAAAATGTTAACTTTCTGGCCCTTTACAGAAAAAGTTTGCCAACTTCTGCTCTATATGCCCAAGTTAAGAATTATATCATGATACAATCAACATTTGATTATAGTTCCTTGACTTGCTGAGTTCTTGATGTAAACAAGAACTTTAAATACCTCTGTCATTTAAAGATCACAATCACTTAGTGAGGCAGGTTTTCAGTTATCTGAATGACCTAAACCTTAATTTAAATTCTTCCCACTGCCCAGTACTCACTCACCTTGCATTTCCTGAGCACATCAGTGATGGATCAATAAAAGGTAGTAACACTATATTAACTTATACAAATTACGTAAGTAAGAAAATTTCCTACCAAAACAAATTCATACTAAACACCCAAAGAGAGTAATTTTTAAAAGGAGACACAGGAATAGTGTGCTCTCAAAAATCTGGACACAGTTTTTGGACCTGACTTTTTTACTGTTTATTTTGGTGTTGGAATGCTTAACTTTTTTGGTACTTAGGTTCCTTTGGAAAGTGAGATATTCAACTAAAAAAAGGTTCTTTCTTCCCCCTAAAATTGCTTTATAAATTTTGTCAAAGTAAGTATTAACACAGTATTAGCTGTCAAAATGGGAAACAAAGTAGACAATACATTAAAAATTGTAAAAATTAAACTTGGTTAACAGGTACAGAGAAAGACATCCATAAAATACTGAAAGCACAAAGTTCAATGTGCATGGTATGAGGCCATTTAAACTATACATACATACATATACATACAGTCTCTATTAGTAATGAAAGTAAGAAATTAGCAAGAGCCACTCCTAGAGAGTATGAATAAGGAATTTACTTTTTATTTTATATGCTTTTGCACTATTGCAGTATTAGTAAACATGCACAATTCATTTTCTATTAAAATTTCTATAGAACTACACTATGATCCAGCAATTGTGTTATAAGGTATTCAGCCAAAGGACTCAAAAGTAGTTCTTCTAAGGGATTCATGCACCCCAATGTTTATAGCAGCATTATCTACAATAGCCAAATCATGGGGAAAGCCCAAATGTCCACCTATTGATGAATGGATAAAGATGTGATTTGTATACACACACACACACACACACAGAGGAATATTACTCAGCCATCAGAAAGAATGAAATCCTGCCATTTGCAGTGACGTGGAATTGGAGAGTATACTGCTACATGAACTAAGTCAGAGAAACACAAATACTGTATTATTTCATTCATATGTGGAGTTTAAGGGGAAAAAAAGATAATGAACATGGGGGACAAAGAGAGGCAAACCAGAAAACAGACTCGGAACTGCGGAGAACACACCGAGGTTGCGGGTGCGAGGGAGGTGAAGGGGATGACAGGGATGACAGGGATTAAGGAGGTCACTTGTGATGAGTGTTTTAAGTACGTGATGAATCATTAAACTCTACACCTGAAACTAATATTACACTGTATTTTAACTAACTGAAATTTAAATAAAATCTTAAAACTACAAAAAAAAAAATCCGTAGGAATGTCTCTTAAATTTTTCTATTGAAAATATAAAACTCTGCATGCAGAAAAAGACTGAATTTTTAAGTCTACTGTTTTGATAAAATTAAGTTTCCTTTCACCTTACTAAGATATAATTATCTTCAATGTTGAGTATAAACAAGTAACTGAAGTGTCTGCTATATGTGACAGAAGTAGACATTTAAAAAAAATTCTATTGAGGTATAATTGACATTACATTGCTTTCAGATGTACAACATAATGATTCAGTGTTTACATACATTGCAAAATGAGTTACCATCTGTCACCATATAAAGTTAACTCTTGGGATTTACTTTCTTTCTTTTTATTTTTTTTAAGATTTTATTTATTTATTTATTTGATAGAGAGCACTAGCAGGCAGAGAAGCAGGCTACCTGCTGAGCAGAGAGCCCGATGCGGGGCTTGATCTCAGGACCCTGGGATCATGACCTGAGCTGAAGGCAGAGGCTTTAACCCACGGAGCCACGCAGGCGCCCCGGGGTTTACTTTCTCATCAACTTTCAAGTGCACTTCCCTCATGCCATACATTCTATCGCCATGACTGATTTACAAGTGGAAGTTTGCACCTCTTGATCTCCTTAGCTCTTGTTCCCCGGTCCCTAACCCCTCTCCCCTCTGGCCACCACCACTCTATATTCTCTGTATCTATGACTCTGGCTTAGCTGTCATGGTTCATTTGTTGGTTTTTTTTTTTTTTTTTTTTTAGATTCCAGATATAAGTGAGGATATACAATATTTCACTTTCTCTGACTTATTCCATCTAGCATAACTCCCTCAAGGTCCATCCACATCAATGCAAATGGCAGACTTTTTTTTTATAGCTGAACAGTATTCACTGGGTATATATACAACCTTTTCTTTATCCATTCATCTGTTGATGGGACACATAGGCTGCTTTCATGCCATGGCTATTGTAAATAATGACACAATAACATGGGGGTGTATATCTCTTTTCAAGTTAGTATTTTCATTTTTAATTTTTTGTGGAAACTCCATACTGTTTTCACAGTGGTTGCACCAGTTTGCATTCCCACCAACAACGTGCAAGAGTTCTCTTTTCTCCATAGCCTCACCAAGACTTGTCATTTCTTGTCCTTTTCATAATAGCCATATTAACAGGCATGAGGTGATAACTCATTGTGGTTCTGATTTCCATCTCCCTGATGATTAGTGATGTTGAACATCTCTTCATGTGCCTGTTGGTCATCTCTGTCTTCCCTAGAAAAATGTCTATTCAGACACTCTGCCCATATTGTAATCTGACTGTTCATTTTTCTTGCTAATGAGCTTTATGAGTTATTTACATATTTTGGATATTAACCCCTTATTGGATATATGACTTAAAAATATAGAAGGTCATTTTTAAAGCAATTTTACAAGATAAAATCTTATAGCCAAAATTCTCTATGCTCCACTCTTTTCCTAGAAATTCTGTAGTGTCACTTCTGGTTGTACATTAAATGTTCACTATATTAAATACTAAGAACTATTAAAAACAACGAAGCCATCAGCACCTTCTACATTAAATTCCTCTTGTAGGAATAAAAGCCATATTTCAAAATGTGAAAGTATCTGCTGTATAATTTCTAATTACTTTTCTGAATACTAAAAGAAGAATAAAACTCCAAAAGAAATTGAATTTTCATGAATTGAAGTCACCCAAAAAAGAGGTAACTAACTTTTGAAAAGAGTAAGACTGGAAAGGACATAAAAGTAGGTAAAAATGGAAAGACCAAAAAAGAAGAAAAATTTTAAATAACTTATCAAAGATTATCTGATGATGGATAAAATAACAAAGAGAAAAGGGAGGTTTGACAGATAGGCATGGTCTGAATAATTCAAATCAATACTCAGGGCAAACATCTTTTCTTCCACAGTAAGAACAGAAAAAAAGTTTAAAAATAAAGCCCTAATGTGGTCTTAACATCTTCTCCTTGTTCTTGCCTAAAATATACTAATTAAGTAAACAATGAAATGTGCAAAGGCAGGCAGGATAAAGGGGAAAAAAAGGTCTCGATATGCAAAGTACATAATGAGTTTCTGACTTTGAAAGAAGCTATAAATAATCTAAAATGCAAAAGCTAAGTACCAGGTAGATAAAAGATCCCGCTCTTACCCTGACAATGACTGAGATATAACAAAGAAATTAGAGAAAACTTGCCAAGTACTTAACCTTAAAGACAAAAGATTTCACACTCAAGAAGCTAAAAATATGGCTAAAAAGAGAACCAACTCATCATAATTTCCAAATTCAGCATTTCCTACTTCAAATAACCTTTTCGAAATAATGGCATATTAAAGACTTTCCTTTTTACAGATTATCTGGTAAGTAATATCCCTAGATATATATATGATGGTTTACATAATTAGTGTTATTTTCCAGCCCATCTCCCCCTAACTTTCCTCAAAGACCAAAAAAATCACTGTGCAACAAATAAGGCGGAGTCTACGCACTTGTTTGAAATGGAAAGCACAAGATGGTGGTTATTTTTAGTAAGAATATTTTAAATGGCACTCACCTGTTCCAAATAGTTCTTTGTGGACCTCTAATACCACAGCGACACCAATATTATCTTTTGTCATCACTCTATTCAGCATAGCTTCGGATCCATCTGAATTAGCCATTGCCACCTGGTTAAATTCCACTGTATGCTTTTGCACCAAGGTAAATCTAAAAGGCACAATGCATTAATTAGTATTAGGTGTTAGGTACTTGGAGTATCGTGCTAAAAGACATTAGATGACGGAACACAAGATACATACTATTCACGGTCTCCCTAGTCATTTTCCATCTGCAAGGGGACATGCGATGAATTTACGCCAGTGAGACATAAGACGTGTGATTAAAAAATTTCTTAGAAGTGTCATCTAGCAAAGGCATATGTCTTTTTATGGCTTTATCCCTGTGGTAAGCAGGAGGGCAAAAGCCAACCCATTATGGACTGGGAAGCAGATGAAGCAGTTCTGGACTACCATATCTGGACTTGTGCGAAAAAAGTGCTCTTCTTTCATTTCTTTAAACTGCTGTTAGAACTTTCTGGCATTTAAAGGTGAACACAACCTTAACTCAGCAGATTAATGACAAAGAACAGAGTAAAATCTACCTACCCTGTTTGCCGTTTTATTCTTACCCCATCAAGAGATTTGTCACACCCTTGTCTCAACTAAGAAGGCAATTTTTCTACCTGGCCTTTACTAAAAAGCTGACATTACATGTATGTAAGGCTTCAGGGGAACAGCTTCTATAAGGTGAAAAATGGCTCTCCATGTGACCACAGTTTCTGCATGGATAGTATTTTCTTTCTTTACTTCCAAATTAATAATCATAGATTTATAGGACTTAACAGAATTGAGTGTAGTACTGACATAGTCATACTGATGACATACATATGAAAAAGTCACACTGCTTTGGGTCAAGCCATTTAACAACTCTTTTAGCCTAGTTTTATTAGATCTGTAAAATATAACTAAACTAACTAAAACTAACTAAACATACTATTTTCACTAAGTAGTATGTGGCGAGAAGACACCTTTACTCTTTGAACAGGCCTCCATCTCATCCTCCCCCAGCTTTGAAACAGAAGCATGCGCTCATATCTTTATAAATATAAACTAAAGTCTGACTATGCTGCAGGCCACTGTGCTAGATAAAATCATACTCCTCTCCCTGCCCCACTTCTCATGCGGAGAAGAATAAAGTCAGGTCAAATGCTTATTTCTAACCCAGAGTGATAAAAAGGAGCACAGTTTTCACCTCTACTTTAACGAAGTGACATTTAAACTGAAACATGAAGGATGAGGAGTTCCCAGGGTGAAGAATGGAATTAAGAGCATTCCAGGTTAAGGAAGAAGCAAAGATCCTCAGGTAGCAAAGACCTTTGCATGTTTGTGGGATGGAAGAGAATGGAAGGGTATGAAATTATGTTAAAGATGAAAGGCAACAATGGAAGGTTCAATGGTATTACATGGTATTACTTTAAATTTTAAGATCACTCCAGCTACTTTGTGGAGAATGATTATAGGAGCTGAAGTCAGATCGAACAAAGTTTTTGAGGTTGTATAAATGACAGATGATGGTGGCTTGGACTAAGGCAAGAGAAATAGAGAAGAAGGAAGATTCAAATATGTTCTACAGGTAGATATGACCATTCTCCATATCAGACTTTTCCAAACACCTAGGCAATAGATATCTTTTTCAAATAGTTTCTGGTAAAATTTGCATACATAAAATAAAATAGTATTGTTCAAATAAATCAGTCACTGAAAACAATGAATCCGTTTTGATGAATATAAAAATATTAAATCAGAGGGTACTGATAATTATAATCTTATATCCGCCTCTGTATCCAGTTTAGTTCTGTATTTTTGTTTCAGTTATAGAGTATTAACAAAACTCCTGATTCACAGATGGGCACCTGGGTGGCTCCGTTGTTAAGCGTCTGCCTTGGGCTCAGGTCATGATCCCAGGGTCCTGGGACTGAGCCCCACATGGAGCTCCCTGCTCCACAGGAAGCCTGCTTCTCCCTCTCCCGCCCCCCTGCTTCTGCTCCCTCTCTGTGTTTCCCTCTGTCAAGTAAATAAAAAATCTTAAAAAAAAATCCTGATTCACAGAGACACACAGATATTATTAGTAAATAACTGACTGACCTTGAACTCAGAAAACCTAAGCAAGCAGGAACAAACTTGATTCAGAGGTCTGCACAAAAACAAGTCAACTAGGCAGCACCTTTGAAACATGATATTAATTTCCAAGTGTTAAAATTTGGTACTTGAAACATTTGAGTGAATACGTTATTTTAAAGTTACAGTTTAATTAGTTGTATTTAGTTTTTGAAATATATTCTAAATATTTACAGAACTCTTAAGGCTTATTTACAGGAACCTTGTAGGAAAGTGTAAAAATCCTGCTTAATGGTAACGTTTTTAGTATTGGAATATTTTACTTCTACCAAAGTCAGGCCATTGTGAGGGAAGGGGGCATCTAATAATTAGAAATGTCTTAACTAAAATTTGTTTCCCTGTACCTTTCTTCCACTGAACCTAGATCGATATTTTCTTTAAAAGAATACAGAATAAAAACTAGTAATAACTTTACACTACTTTAAATATCACTCCACTATACCTTTCCTAAGAAATGGCCAATTCTTTATATGATATAGGACATATATGTTCATTTAACAACTCAAGTTTACCCAAGGTACAGTACCTAGAATGGGGCATAAATGAACTAGTGCCTTCTTCATTTTAAACTGTACTTCTGTTAATAAAGACTGAAACTGCATTTGGGGAAATATTAATTATAACCCAAAGAAGAACCAAGATACAACCAAAATTTCCTGGACTTTTTCACTCTTAAACCAGTCCTGCATTCCATAGATGCTTAAGAACAAATAAGTGGACGGGACACCTGGGCGGCTCAGTTGATTAAGCGCCTGCCTTTGGCTCGGGTCATGATCCCGGCGTCCTGGGATCGAGTCCTGCATCAGGCTCCTTGCTCGGCGAGGAGCCTGCTTCTCCCTCTGCCTCTGCCTGCTTCTCTGTCTGCCTGTGCTCGCTCGCTCTCCCTCTATCTCTCTGACAAATAAATACAATCATTTAAAAAATTAAAAAAAATAAAAAAAATAAGTGGAAAAAAATGACCATATAATAAATGTATTATACAGACTTGGGAACAAGGAAAAATATAAAGAAAATTTAAAGTTACCTGCAACCAAATATCCCCACTAAGTCAATATATTTCCCACTGACTTTTCCCCATGCATTTGCATACAAATATTTTTATACAATTATAATACTCCATAATTTTATATTTTGGTTTATTAATCCCCTCTATCAGGGATAAGGACTTATAAAATTAAATATTATTTAAATTTAATATTTATGATTGTATTATAGTCCACTATACAGATTCACCATAATTTATTTAACATTCTGTAGTAGACATTTAAATTACTTCTTGATTTGAGCTATTACTTATTTCATTTTTTTTTTTTTCAGTGTTCCGGAATTTAATGCTTAGAACCACACCCAGTGCTCCATGCCATAAATGCCCTCCATAATACCCACCACTAGGCTCACCCATTCCCCCCACCCACTCAAAACCCTCAGTTTGTTTCTCAGAGTCCACAGTCTCTCATGGTTTGTCTCCCCCTCCGATTTCCCCCAACCTACTTCTCCTTTCCATCTCCCAATGTCTTCCATGTCATCCCTTATGCTCCACAAGTAAGTGAAACTGTATAATTGACTTTCTCTACTTGATTTATTTCATTCAACATAATCTCTTCCAGTCCCATCAATGTTGATACAAAAGTTGAGTATTCATCCTTTCTGATGGAGGCATAATATTCCATTGTATATATGGCCCACATCTTCTTTATGTTGTTGATTTTAGCCATTCTGACAGGTGTGAGGTGACATCTCATTGTAGTTTTAACTTGTACTTCCCTGATAAGCGACAATGAGTATCTCTTCATAAGCCCACTGGCCATCTGTATGTCTTCTTTGAGAAATGTCTGTTCATGTCTCCTACCCATCTTTTAATTGGATTATTTGTTTTTTAGGTGTGGAGTTGTATAAGTTCTTTATATATTTGGATATTAACCCTTTATTTGACACGTCATTTGCAAATACTTTTCCTCATTCTGTAGTTTGCCTTTTAGTTCTGTTATTTCCTTAGCTGTGCAAAAACTTTTTACTTTGATATAGTCCCAAAAGTTTATTTTAGTTTTTGTTTCCCTTGACTCAGGAGACCTATCTAGAAAAAAGTTGCTACTACTGATGTCAGAGAAATTACTGATTAAGGACACTTAGAAATTTCATTCTTTTTTTCCCAAAAAGATTAAATATCCCTACCATTTTTGGTTTTCATAAATGGTAGGTGTACATATTGGTCTTCTCTGAAATAATCAAAATTCTCAATAGGACAGAACTAGTAATAAAAATAATACATGCTGCCCATTACTGAGGATCTACTTTGTATCCAGACTTGTGATAGGTACTTGATACATATTAGTGCTAAAATCTGCAAAAATTCTTCAAAGGGGTGAATATGGAAACACACTGTCCAGATTCCTCATCAATCTTTCAGGAATTGCTCTAGCTGCAGAAAGCTACATCACCCAAGGTCCAGTACTTCTAGGAGTGGTGTACGTCCATTTATAGATCTAAAGCAAAACATAAAAGTTTAGGGATTTTGGTCCCTCCTGGGTTAACTCTGACAGGCCATTCCAGCTCCAAAACTACAGGTGGGGTCAGCTGCGGCTGTGAGGCCTGCTACACACCTCTGTTCTCTGCCCAATTTCTTCCCTGTTCCCTTCCATAAGAGAACACCAAACTGCCTTATCTTTTTGAAAAATGAGGTCGTTTGTTCATCTTCAGTATCCTAGGAACTTCTCCTGCACTGCAACATTCACAATAGATCGCCCATGCCAGTTCTGCAGGCATACTTTCATAAGATTTTTTAGTACCATGGGATATCATTATCTTGATTTGGAAACCTAACTAGTTCAGGCAGATTAGTGACTCTCTTGCCTTACCAATTTCCTCTTCGCCTGGTCTTAGTCTCCACTTTGAAGACAATTCTCTATAGAACTCATAAAAGTAAAATAGAAGGGGTACAGCTGTTCTATACCTTGATCCTCAATTAATGATTACACAATCCACAATGGGTATATCCCTTTCTTTAAGTGCATGGTATTTAAAATACCATTCTTAGCATTTTCACCAAGTCTCTGATTTTTCTTAGTCTCTTGGCAAAGATCACAGGTTCACTCAACTTCTTGTTAAAATACATGTTTGGTTACTGACTTTGCTTCATTTAAAATGAATCCTGAACAATTATTTAGTTTACTAAGTCTTCCATCTATGCCTTCAATAGTTGAAGGGACAGTGCCCTCTTCTCAAGCACAAATACCTATCTTTCTAATTGGTATAATTAATGATTGTATCACCTCACTTTTGACTTTACAGCTTCCCAATCTTCTTGAAGTATCAGGTTTTTAATATCTGTGGTCTCAAAAAGTTCAGAAAAATAAATGAGGTATCCTAAACAAAATATATACTTAGAACTAATACTCCCTTCCTTGACACTTAGGTCATACTCTTGAATTTTATCATTTCAGCTTCACCAATTGTTTGCTTTTTGGTTTTTTCATATTTACTTATTTAAGAGAGAGAGAGAGAGAGTGCATGTGCTTGTGCACACATCCGGGGAGGGGGGCACAGGCAGAGGGAGGGGGTGTCCTAAGCAGACTTCAAGCTGAATGTGGAGCCAGACACAAGGTTTCATCTCACGACCCTGGTCTTATGACCTGAGCTGAGACCAAGAGCTGGATGATTAACCAAATGAGCCACCCAGGTGCCCCCTCACCAAGAGTTAAAGAACCAAAGAGATAGTTGAGCACTAAGGAACCAAAGGAAGTTCCTTCTTTACACTTAGAATTAAGCAAGAGCAAGATGTGCTTCTTGCAGGGTAAGAACTTTCATTTAGTCTGCCTTAAGAAAATTTCCAGCACTAGGTCAGGTAACTGTAGTCTCCTACACCTAGTCTTGTTTTTCTGTTTATTTTATACTATATTTATAAAACATTTATAGTATAGTAAGAAATAATTATCCATATTCTATTCATACTATCTTACCAATACTATTTCTTAATTTCCCCTCTTATACATAACCAAACACACTCCACTGTTTCCATTTTCTGCCTCAAATTTATCTACAGGTGACATTTTGACATACAGAGATGTCTTCCTCATTCCGTCTATTAGATGTTAGTTCTGGATTAAACATACTGGTTTATAATTACTTTCCAGTCACTAATCCAAACTATCAATCCTTGGTTAATATGTAAAATCTTATGATTTGTCTCTATTTCATTTTATTATTTCTGTTCCATATCAAGTACACAGATGCCATAAGCATTAATCCTCATGCTATTTTAGTCTAAGGATTCTTCTTTATACCTTTGTGAAAGTCTTATTTTATAGAAAGTCAAATGGGCATAGCGAGATCATATAAAGATTGCTATAATCAAAAAACAAAGATCCCACCCTTCTTACATGATCTGAGGCAGATTATTAGGCTGAATGTTTCAAATTCAGGAAGAACATGTCCAAAATAGCCTTCAAACAGAACAATGAGATAACTCAATTTCGTATTAGCTTATGATCCGAAAGTAATTTTATGGGCTGTGATGTGATTCAGTCACTGGTAGAGAAAGGACAATGAATGCCAACTACCAGCAAGCAAAACAATATACCCCCCCACCCGACTTTATTTACACGCCAAAGCGAACTTGAAAGGTACATAGTCAAGAAATGAGTATAACCACACAAAAGCAAACTATGACCCTTTCTGGATCATATTCCAGCACTCTTAAGCCTAAACCAAACAGAAGTGTTTATTGTATATTTAGGGTGAAGATACTATAAAATGTGTTCTTGGGTCCCTTTAGATAATCATGGGAACGCCAGAAAAGAACTTGCTAAAAAAAGTAAGCTTAGACACTGGGATGAATTGGGAAGAAAAGTAGATATGCACTATCCTACCAATCTTTGTACAACTCTTTGAACAACTGAAACCATTTTTACATTCTTGATTTTAGCCCAGAAGAAACCTCTCAAATTAGGTCAAAGTTACTACTATCTGTATTGTACCCCATGTGGCACAAAAGAGTAATTTTTTGTTCCAGATTAAATTTATGGGACAGTGAACAACAGAAACACAATAATAATCTGTTTTTTAAAAAAAAAAATCACACAAATTCTAAATGCAACCACCATCGATGACACAGGATATCAGTATCTGAGAAACCAGTGAGAAGGAATTATCACATTAGGTCATTTTGGAATGATACTGTAACTTCTGGATACCCTCTTCTCAAGCACAGAATTACTGTAATAACATAGGAAGGAAAAGCAAAGACTTGGCCTCACCTGGCTAATCTAAGACTGGAAGCAGGTTAGAAAGCAGAGACAACAAAGCAAGGAATGAGCACCATGACAGCCTAGTTCTAAGTCCTCTTGGAAGACACTGCTTCTCCACAGTGTAATGGTCACCTGTTCTAGCACTCTCACCTTTCCCTTTCTCACTGATGTGAAACAAAGCATGATCAGAACTATTAACTTCAGGAACAGCAAGTCTAGTATCTAGGTCTTGCTTCATCTCCATTTTTCTCCATTTTCAATTTCTTCAATTTGTGCATCTGGATCCAAGCCCACTTCTGCTAACCACTAAGTCTATAGGACAAAATACAGCAAAAGAAATTTTAAATTTCTGAGTCTAAAATACTTATCTAGGGGCGCTTGGGTGGCTCAGTGGGTTAAAGCCTCTGCTTTCGGCTCAGGTCATGATCCCAGGGTCCTGGGGTCAAGCCCCGCATCAGGCTCTTTGCTCAGCAGGAGGCCTGCTTCTCTTCCTCTCTCTCTCTCTCTCTGCCTGCCTCTCTGCCTATTCGTGATCTCTGTCTGTCAAATAAATAAATAAAATCTTTAAAAAAAAAAAAACTTTAAAATACCTATCTATAGTAAGTCTTTCCATATAAACACAACAACAACAACAACAACACAAATGTATTTTATAAAATATTTTGCACTAAAGATAATAATAGCTACTGAGATAAAGGACAAAGCAAAAGCTGACTTCTAGCATTTTATGAACTGAAACTTCTTTTTTCTGGTATCTCCATGCATCTAACTACCCAAAAAATGTTTGTAATGATGACCAAAAGGTCCTGTCAAATCCTGAAGTCCCTTCCGAAGCCCTGAAGAGTAAACCACAATGAATATGGTGCAAGGACTATTCTACTGTATTCTAGCTCTTTGAAAATTGGTCATCTGTGTCCCACTCTTTACTAAGTAATTTCCTATTCTTTCATTACGATGGATAAGAAATTTTTATTACAGTATTTTGCTAAAAACAGTGATTATTATAGTTTCTATTTATGGTTACTTACTCTGTATCACTGTTTTCCATGACAGGAAAAACCATCATCAATCTAGAGTAGGAATTTTGAGATACTCCGGTTTTAGAAGAATGAGACTGAGAATGAGACTCAAAGTACTCTTCCTACAGCTGTCTTTTGACTTTGTCAGTTTTGTTAACTACATAAAGCAATTATCTTAGATGGTAACATACAAACAAATACAAATGAGGAAATAAGTCCTGAACAGGAAGTGACTCATTCAAGATTATATAGCCACATAAGTAGGAGAACCACCTGGCTTCACAATTCTTTTCTTTGCACTTGTATTATCTCTCCAATCTGAAGAACAGAATAGAATAAAGGCAAGGTAGTATACTTTGTGTTAAATTTCAAATAGTTTGGCATTGGACAGTTAGCTCATACAAAATCAACAAGTATTTAATACTTCTCACAAAAGAATATAATAAGGTATTATATTCAAAGTATTCATCTGTTACTGGATCCACGTTACTGATCAGGCAAGAAGAGTTGACATGAAAGAAAACCAAATGATGCACTGAAGTATTTCCTGTGTGCACCTCTTAACTAATTCACAGCATTTTTAATAATTCAAGCTTCGATTTTCAAATACTTTGTTTAAAGTTTCCTAGATAATAGTTATAACTGTTAGTTCAAAATCTTAACTACCTCTAGTAAATTATCAAGGCATTTTAGATTTTCCTCTCAATCTGTGATGGGAATGATGAAAACTATATTATCTTCCTTTGGGAAGACACAGCGGCAAATGGAAAAAGAACCTGATGTTTTATCTTAATATTACCAGTACTCTTTTTCCAATTATGGTGTTTCAAGAAAATGTGCTTATGAATGTAAGTAACAAACATCAAATTCAAAGCAATTTTTCCAAATGAGGTAAACTTTTAAGAAGTATAAGTAATATTGGAAGCTCAATAAGAAACCTAAAAATTCAGTTTAGTACCATGGTTAAAAGGACTGACTATGAAGCCACACTACTTTCTATACATTGGTCTCCTCATGTATAAAAATGAGAATACAGCTGTAACCCTAGCTCTGAGGGTTTAAAAATTCAGTGAGAGAATCCATAAAAGGCCTAACAGTATATAAAAGTAATATCTATTGTTATTCTGAAATTCATAAATAAAATCGTGAACCAACTACAAGAATTCAGTATATTCTAACCTCAAACACTGCAGGCCTATCCACTAATTATTAGCCAAAATGACAATATCTCTATTAAAAATTCACAGAAAAGACAGGAAAATAGGTACAAATAAATGAGAAAAAGTAGGCCAAGTATCTCTCAAATTCACTTATTTGTTTGCTTAACATAATATGCTAGTAATATGCCTGTATCAATAAAACCATGTAATTTCTTTTGTTATGACTGGTATTAAAAAGGGGCCAATATTGGAAAATAATACATGCTTATCCTATACATAGATGATTCCCTGTCTGTATTAACCATGGGATTCCACCTCTATCAGATTTTATGCATTTCAGTTTTCTATTGAAGATTCTTTTGTATTTTCCACTATAAAATTGGCAGCCTTTCTGAGGCAAAAAATATGCTTCTCTCTTTTCCTCAAGATGATAACTAAATATGTCTGTTATCAACAAGCTACTTAGCCAGCACTCAAAAGGAGACGGATTTCTGAAAGTGTTGTGGCTCTACATCCTCAAGTAGGAAATGCAGTTTCCTAAACCCAATGCAACAAGATAACAAAGGTTTCCACAAGATCATTTATGTATTTTAATAAGCAGATTCACAACATTCTCAACTTTTACTTACTTTAATCAAGTACATCAACAGCACTGAAAAAACACAAATCATGTTTTCTCTGTTTGATAATGGCTGCTTTCCACTGTCCTGTCTCAGTCAATCCTTTAACTCTCCAGCTCCACAAGCTGTCTCTCTTCCACCCTCCCTCATCTATGCAAATCTCTATCTCATATATATCATTTTTATTTTCTTATGTCATTACCTTTTCCTACTAGACCAGAGCTCTGAGTGGGATTAGAACTATGTCTTGTCTATCTTTATGTCTACGTTGACTAGCACAGCACTGGTTACAAAGCAAATAAATGCTCAGCTAACATTTAGTGAATAAATGATTAAATAAATGAAATGTTAATTTAAAGGATAAAAAAGGTTATCAAAATTAATGATTCTGAAAAAGCCAACTACCAAAACAAAACTCACAGAAAGAAACTCAGATCACTCATTCAAAATCCTAAAAAAGCATTACACTTTTTTTTTAAACACCAGAATTAGTATTTTACTTCATGAAAATATATTTGGAAATATGATAACACAACATATTCAAATATATACCTCTCAAAAGTTAGTGTAATTTGGCAATAAAGCATAAAGTATAATAACAACATTACCAACAGTTTAAATTGTTACATCTCTTGCTTTCTAGCTAGCTTACTGCTAATTTGTGTGTTCAAGAAGTAAGTATACACTATTATGCTTTGTTTCCTTAACTCACTTTTCTGTTTTGAAGAATATTGCACAACCGTCCACATGCTTTCTCTCCTGCTCAGACATGATTTTGGCACGTGACTTTGGAGAAAAAAATCCATCATATCCACGCTCCTTCAATGCTGGCAGAAAGAGAGTGAAGTATTGCTCTGTTTCCACTTCCTGGGGTGAAAGAAAAGTTGTCATTGACATGACAGAGGAGAACTTTAAGATATAAAAATTTTTAGCAGTTTAAGTAAGGTGCGACTAAGTTAAAGTAATTCACAGAAAAAATATTATCTATCCTACCTTACCTCTAGCAGCAGTCATCTGATAATGGCAGCTTTTAAACCTGAAAGAACCTGAACTGTTGCCTGATTTTCTCTTGCTTATTAGCAAGTTGGTCCCAAATCTCTTTAGTTCCAACTTAGAGTTCATTCTACTATATAATAATAATAATAATATATATATATATATATATATTCTACTATATAATAATTCCTGGTAAAATTGGACAGATTATGGATTATGGATTAAGCAGTAAGGAATAGTAAGTTTAATTTAGAGGGGTAATTTTAAAAACTATTTCTCTTTCTCAACTGCAATGGAAAGGAATGATACCCAAGAGTGAGAAGTCTAAGATCAATCAACAAAAAGTTCAACTTTAAAGAATTTAAGGTACCTGAACACCAATCACCCAATAGTCTCTGTTAATCCAGTATTTTTAAGTTAGATTATTTCATTTTTTGACCCATAAAATGTTTTTAATCTTTCCAAATGAAATAATTAAATGTGAAGATAATGATGATCTCATAACATGATTTTATAATGGTAAAAACTAATAAATAGCCTAAATGGTCACTAATAGGGAAAATGCTGAATCAATAAATATATATTCATATAATGAATTGGCTTGGAAGAATTTTAGTAATATGTTAAGTACATTAAGTGCAATAGTATGATCTCAACTTTACTTTGAAAATAGATCCGTAAATAAATTTTTAAAAAAATACAACAAATACTTCAGAAGTTTTAGGGGTTTCCTCCATTATTTTTTCAAAATATTCAATTTCTCTAGAATGAACATTTTATACTATGGTATTACCTTTACAATAAAAAATACCTTTTAAATTATGTTTTTATCCTTCAAACTATACTTAGAAGAATGTAAGGCTATCATTACTACAAATACTAAATAAAAAAGAAGGAAACTAACTTTGCCTCCTTCTCCCCCATGATTCTGTCAGTTCTCCATGTTCAGAAGAATTTAATTTTTGAATATTTTTATTATTTCCCAGGAAGTCATATGAACCACAGACAACATATATTTTCAAGCTACTCTAGTACAAAAAATGATTTAAAAAGTAATACCTTTCTTCTCAGGCTGTGCTAAAAAGCAGCTATGAAATTCTTACACTTAAAATTTTAAAATACCTTCATAAATATGTAATATGCTTTGAAAGTTGCTAAGAAAAAAGTTATTAAATACTACCTAGAAAACTTGGCTATTTATTAGTTGAGTGTTAAAGTGCTAAAACACATATTTCAACAGAAAGGTGTTTCTTCAGTTAAATTCATTATAATAAAGTGCTATAAAACAGAAAAGTCCATTTCAGAGACAGTTTTTAAAATAATGCAAAACTGCATGATTTATAGCACAATATTTGTGTTTACAATGTTTATCATTAAGGAACAGTGGACAAATAATATTTTTTCAAGATTCCATTATAAGTTAAATTACATTCTTAAATCAAACAACCTTCTGCAGTTTTCTCTTTCAATAATACCAGTGATCTGTTCATAAGATGAACTGTTAAATGAATGAAAAATGAAAAATGGATGAAATTATTTTTCACTTAATAGTAAATGAGTACAGGTGGATGCTGTACTTAGCAAAACAGTTTGACCTTGGAAATGTCTTATATGCTTACTAAAATTGCCCTTTTTAAGAGGAGAGAAAACAAATCCTTCTGAGTTGTTTTGAACACAGACTCTCTCCTGGAAGTAAGATCTATTAAGATCATCCTTAAGTTTCAGACAATTGAATTTCCTTTTTTTAAATTTTTTTAAGACTTTATTTTTAAAGTAATCTCTATACCCAATGTGGATCTCAAACTCACAACCCTGAAATCAAGAGCTGTACTCCACCAACTGAGCCAGCCAGGTGCCCTCAGACAATTAATGTCTACAGTGTTACCTGAAGACTAATGATATCTGCATCACAGTTAACAATTTCTTCCATAATTCCCTTTTTCCTGTATTCCCAGTTTAATGCCCAGGATGGGCAATAGCCGTATAGCTGCCGGGTGGCGTATTTATCACATAACACATTGTAACACATAACCGTGAATGATGCTAAGAAATGGGAGGGGAAAAAAAAAAGACAAAAGGGAGAAAATTAGGCAAGAATTCAAAGAGAAGTTATCATATGTATACCTGCACAAGCACAGATGGCATACAAACCTATCCCAAATATCATCACTGTGAAATGCCTTCGGCAAAATTCTGTTAAACTTTATCTACTAAGACTTCATTGAAGTCTGTCACATCAAAGTTCTTTCACTAGAATTAGACTTATAGTTCACATTTTAGATTTTTAGGAAATTTATTTTAATAAAAATTCAAATTCTAAGTCAGGATGCTAATATTTTGCACATAATTTTTTGAGCGAAGCTTCATTTAACTGGAACAAAAGTGAATTTAGTTTTGTTCATTAAAAGACTCTAACTTCATTTTTACTAACAAAATACCCATTAGTTAATACTTTTGGGAGCCTCTTACTGCTCTTATCACTCTGAGCCAGAACACTGACTAACAAAGTTTAGTTGTAAGAGAATTCTTTCTGCCAAATCATATATTCATTTTTGAAACTGAATTCTCATTTTAAAATGCCCCTGAACTATAGAAGGACTGTGAACAAACTAAAAGGAGAATACAGCTTATAGCCTTGCTACCAAAAAATGTGCTCTGAAGACCCAAAGCATCTGCTATCACCTAGGTACTCAAAAATACAGACTCTTTGGTACCACAAAGACCTACTAAGTCAGAACCTGCAAGCTAACAAAATCTCCAGGTTATTCATATGGACATTAATTTTAAAAGCCCTGATTTTTACCAGTAATTCTCTATCCAGGATGCCCATTAGAATCACTCTGTACATGCTCATTCCCAGGGCCCTGCTCAAGACTAAGTAAGTTAGTATATTTAGGGCCTAGACTACATATTTTTAAAAAGCATCCCAAATGACTATAGTGGACAGCAATGGCTGTGAATCACATACTTGAATAAAAGGTGAGGAATCCAAATAATGAAGTAATAATACTTGACTGAAGTTGGTTAGATTCAGATAATGGGGAAAGTATTAAGAGAAATTCAGTTCAATAGTCCCCTGGGGATCAAACTGGAGGCCATTTCGTACACTGTTAGCTTTTTCACTATATGGTACTGATTCTTACAAAATAAATCCTAAGTATTATACACATCTCCCTACTCACCAGAAGTAAAAGCCCCTTTATTTAGCACTCAGATTCTACTGAGGAAAGTACAATACATCCCAAGGAAAATCCATACTCATTTTTCAATAAGGAAAACACAAGAACACATTACTTTGAGAATTCAACAACTGATGAGATCATGTTTCTGTTGTTCTTTTTCTTAATGAAAATGTATGTATGCAGTATTAGGAAAGCTTTTCTTCAAGATTATGTTCACTAGTACTCAAAAAAGGATTACTTTGAAGAATCAGAAAATAGTGTTTTTAAAATCAGAAAGGTAATTAATTATGCATTAAGGAAGAAGGCTAAACAAAATAAATCCACCAAGTTAAGACTCTGCAGAAAACCTCAGGAATTCCTTTTACTCAGACCATCAATGTGCATCCTATTAATACAAGTGTTCTTACAATGGACCAACGACACAGTGCCTCCTAGAACAGGCTCATCCTGTGACTCTAAGAGTGTGGTAGTGTTAAAATTACTGCCGCTGGAAGACACAGAAATGTACTGCTTATGCTGTTACCATATTTTGTTTCCTGGTATCATATTTTGTTTCCAATATAGCAAATACAGACTCAGTCTAAATTAATCTTTCAAAAGTGTTACCACTCTAACCACTGAAGAAAGATAAAGTAGCCAAGTGGTTTAAAATTTTCAGAAAAAAATTATTTTTCATTTTTTGTATTTAACTATTTAACTCACCCAATACCCTGAATGAAGAGGCCACTTGGAAGGCTTCATTTATTTTCTTATTTGTAAGGCTTTATTTACAAGGAATAATTGTGAAACCAAGAGCTACATCATTGTGAAAGATAAAGGAGATTCCTACACATGGCCTTAATGTGGGTTTTATACTTTTAAATCTACCTATAAGTACTTTTTGAAGCTCATCTACCTTGTGGACATAAAATGAAGGCTTGTTATACTTGTATCACAAAGCCCACGTGGCA
Source organism: Mustela putorius furo (assembly GCF_011764305.1). Taxonomy (NCBI): domain Eukaryota; kingdom Metazoa; phylum Chordata; class Mammalia; order Carnivora; family Mustelidae; genus Mustela; species Mustela putorius. The sequence continues at coordinate 67,527 of NW_025421261.1, forward strand.
TTTCCAGTATTTCTGGGGGAAAAAAAAAAAAAAGTCAAGAAAAATATGAACAACTATTTACCTGATGGCAGAATTTGGTCTCGTTCTTTTAATGTAATCCATGGCCTCGGAGGAAGCTGCTCTGGATGAACTGGCGGGGGGAGAAAAATCTTTCTTAAACACAAGTTATTTTCATGTGCTTCTAAAATCAGTATCATTTACTTTATAATGCCAAATCAACTTGTTTTCTCTTCAGCTATAGTGGCCCACAACTGACTTAAAAATCTAATATTTAAATACAAAGATTTAGCAGCCAAAGGAAGTTTGAGCAGACCTAAGCAGAAAACACATAATAAATATATGAAAAGAACATTAGGTAACTCATTATTCACAGTTCCACTTACACAGTATTTATGAGAAGTACCTTTTTAAAACCTTAAGATCAGGGCACCTGGGTAGCTCAGTCAGTTAAGTATCTGACTTTTTTTTTTTATTTATTTAAGATTTTATTTATTTACTTGAGAGAGAGAGAGGGCATGAGAGGGGAGAGGGTCCGAGGGAGAAGCAGACTCCCTGCTCAGCAGGGAGCCTGATGCGGGACTCGACCCCAGGACCAGGATCATGACCTGAGCTGATGGTAGTCACTTAACCAACTGAGCCACCCAGGCGCCCAAGCATCTGACTCTTGATTTCAGCTCCAGGTCTTGGGATGAGCTCAGCCATGGCTCTACTCTCAGCAAGGAGTCTGCTTAGGATTCTCTCCCTCTCACTCTAGCCCTCCCCTGCTCATACACACTGACTAAAGTAAAAATCTTTAAAAAAGAAAGAAACAAAGAAAGAAAGAAAACCCACAATCTTAAGTAAGCTCTTATGTCTTAATTACAAATGTAAATAGTATCATTTCCCTGCTGAGAAATCAAAGCTATGGGAGGTTCCAAAATACTAATGAACTGAAATACTCAAATACTGTTAAAATAGAAAAAAAGAGAGGAGGAATAAGATGGTAGAGTAGGAGAACTAAATTTCATCTGGTCCCAGGAATTCGGATAGATATTTATCAAACCATTCTGAACACCTACAAACTCAACAGGAGATCCAAGAAAAGAATAGCAGCAATTCTAAGAACAGAAGAGCAACCACCTTCTGGAAAGTAGGATGTGCAGAGAAGTGAATGCGAGGTGATATACAGGAAGATAGACTGTGGGGGAAGGAGCCTCATCAGCTGGCTCATGGCAAGTGATCGAGCAGCAGAGCACAAAATCCTAACTTAGAAGTCTGCTCCACTGAGGGACGTCGCTCCAATGGCTAAGTGGGGGTGGAATCCTTACTGGGATAGTGTGGTCTCAGGACCATCAGAGTCACGGAAAGACAGGGGAGGCCTGAGTGTGGCATAGCTCCCAGGTCTTGGAGTGGGGAAGCCGCCTCAACCCTGAGTGGGCTGTCAGCTCAGGGTTGCCACAAGTCATGATCCACACTCCAGTCAGGCCACTACTCTCCAAGCAGGGACCCCACAAGCAGCAAACGCAGGGAGACTCCCCTTGGACTCCCAGAAGGAGCAGCATGGGAGGGCACTGAGGGAATCACCTGGGTCTAGAGACGGCAAATGGAGCTGTGTGCCAGAGACAGAAAGGCTCTGTCACAGGCCAGGTTTGCAGGGAGTGCCGCCAGAGACCAGAGAGACAGGAGTGATTGACCGCTTTTCTCTGAGGGCTCACTGAGGAGTGGGGCCCTCATTTCTCAACTTGTCCTGAGCCAGAGATTGGGAGGCTGGCATCTTTATTCCTGTCCTCCAAAGCTGTACAGAAAGTTTTCAGTCAACAAAAGCTACCATGAGTACACCCAAGCAGATTATTGAGCCTGGACTCTGGCAAGAGGAGATCCACCTTGGACAAAGACATTTGAGACTCACTGCAACAGGTCCCCTGCCCCAGAAGATCAGCAAGAATATCCAAGTTTGCCTATCAATGAGAACTGCAGAACTCCAGCGCTAGCAGAAAACAGCACATAGAATTCATGGCTTTTCTCCCATGATTCTTCAGGCTTACAAAGTTGGGTTTTTTTTATTTTTTTCTATTATTTTTTAATATTTCCTCTTTCCAATTTTAACCATCTTATTAATACCTTTTTTAAAATATTTTTTTAATTTTCATCCTTACAATCATAGTCTAGCCTTTCATTGTATTTAAGCTATGCTTTGTGTTTATCTGTTTTTCTTTTTTTTAAATATTGGGATACATTTTCTTCTAACAGACCAAAATATAACCCAATCTAGTGTAAGGCTTTATTCTAGTCTCCCACCTAATCACATTCTTTTTTTTTTTTTTTGTATTTCTATCAACCAACTTCTCAATTCCTCTTTAAAAATCTTTTTTATTTTCATCTTTACATTCATATTTCATCCCTTCATCGTATTTACCCTTATCTTTATATATATGTAAGTTTTGCTTTCTTTAAAATTTTCATAGGCACTTTCTTCTAAGAGACCAAAACACACCAAAGATCTAGTAGGTCACTCTGTTCTACTCACTAGCCATCAGGCTGTAAGAAAAAAACGTATCCCAAAATTTTAAAAAAAGAAAAACTTACACAAAAAAATAGGTTAAATTTCAATGAAGGGATAGAATATGACTGTAAAGATGAAAATTTTTAAAAGATTTTTTAAAAAGGAATTGATCGGATAAGATGTTCATTAAATAGGAAAGAAGAAAAATTCAAAAAAATACTTTCTTTCTCTTTCTTTTCCCACCAATTTCAGGTCTCTTCTGACCTGGCTAGTGTGTATTGTTCTGGGACAATGTTATCCTTTTAGAATATTATGTTCTTTCATTCATATACTCTTCTCTAGACAAAATGACAAAAATTGAAAAAAACCTCACCTCAAAAAAAAAAAGAACAAAAGGCAGTACAACCTGCCAGGGATATAATCAATGTGGACAATAGTAAAATGTCACAACTAGAGTTCAGAATGATGATTATAAAGATACTAGCTAGGCCTGAAAAAGACATACTAGACACTAGAGAATCCCTCTCCACAGAAATAAAAAATATAAAATCTAAGTCAAAATTAAAAAGGCTATTAATGAGGTACAATGAAAAATCAAGGCTCTAACATTTAAAATAAATGAGGCAGAAGAGAGAATTGGTGATAAAGAAGACCAAATGAAGGAGAAAAAAGAAGCTGAGAAAGAGACAAACTACTAGACCACCAGGTGAGAATTTAAGAGATTAGTGATACCATAAGACAAAACCAGTATTAGAATAATTGGGATCCCAGAAGAAGAAGAAAGAGAGGGGCAGAAGGTATATTGGAGCAAATTATAGCAGAGAACTTCCCTAATTTGGGGAAGGAAACAGGCATCAAAGTCCAGGAGGCACAGAGAACACCCCTCAAAATCAATAAAGATAGGACCACACCCTGTCACCTAACAGTAAAACTTACAAGTCTCAGTGACAAAGAGAAAATCATGAAAGCAGCTCGGGACAAGAGGTTTATAACATACAACAGTGGAAATATTAGATTGGCAGCAGACCTATTCAGAGACCTGGCAGGCCAGAAAGGACTGGCAAGCACTAAACAAGAAAAATATGCAGCCAAGAATACTATATCCAGCTAGGCTGTCATTGAAAATAGAAGGAGAGGTAAAATGCTTCCAGAACAAACAAAGCTAAAAGAATTTGCAAACACCAAACTAGCCCTACAGGAAATACTGAAAACGGTCCTCTGAGCTAAGAGAGAGCCTAAAATTACATAGACCAGAAATGAACAGACAGTATGCAGTAACAGTCCTCTTACAGGCAATACAATGACACCAAATTGATATCTTTCAGTAGTTACACTGAATGTGAATGAGCTAAATGCCCTAATCAAAAGACACGAGGCACCAGAATGGATGAAAAAAAGCAAGACCCATTAATAGGTGGTCTGCAAGAAACTCATTTTAGACCCAAAGACACCCTCAGATTTAAAGTGAGGAGGTGGAAAACAATTTACCATGCACATCAAAAGAAGGCTGGGGTAGAAATCCTTATATCAGACAAATCAGATTTTAAACCAAACGCTATAATAAGAGATGCAAAAGGACACTATATCATACTTAAAGGATCTGTCCAAATTGTTAGGAAGATCTAACAATTGTAAATATCTATGCCCCTAACATGGGAATCAGCCAAATTATATAAACCAATTAATCTACAAAATCAAAGATACATATTGACAATAATACAGTAATAACAGGTTTCTTTAACAGCCCCATCACTGATATGGACAGATTATCTAAGCAAAAGACCAACAAGGAAAAAAAAAGGCTTTAAATGACACACTGGACCAGATGGACATCACAGATGTATTTAGAACATTCCATCCCAAAGCAACGAATACCCATTCTTCTCTGGTGCACATGACACAGTCTCCAGAATACATCACATACTGGGTCACAAATCAGGTTTCAACCGGTACCAAAAGACTGGGATCATTTCCTGCATATTTTCAGACCACAATGCTTTGAAAGTAATATTCAATCACAAGAGGAAAGTTGGAAAGAACTCAAATATATGGAGGCTAAAGAGCATCCTACAAAGAATGAATGGGTCAACCAGGAAATTTAAGAAGAATTTTAAAAATTCAAAGAAACAGGGACGCCTGGGTGGCTCAGGTGGTAAAGCAGCTGTCGGGTTATGATCCCAGTGTCCTGGGATCGAGTCCCACATCGGGCTCCTTGCTCGGCAGGTAGCCTGATTCTCCCTCTGCCTCTGCCTGCCTGTGCTCGCTTTCTCGCTCTCCCTCTCTCTCTGACAAATAAATAAATAAAATCTTAAAAATAAATAAATAAAAATTCAAAGAGACAAATGAAAATGAAAACACAACTGTTCAAATCCTTTGGATGCAACAAAGGCAGTCATAAGATTAAAGAATACAGCACTACAAGTCTTTTCCAAATATGCAACCTAACACTTCACTTAAAGGAGCTTCAGAAAGAACTTCAAATAAAGCCTAAACCCAACAGGAGAAGAGAAATAATAAAGATCAGAGCAGAAATCAATGATATAGTCACCAAAAGAAGAACAGAACAGATCAACGAAACTAGGAGTTGGCTCTTTGAAAGAATAAGATCAGTAAACCCTAGCCAGACTTATCAAAAAGAAAAGAGAATGGACCCAAATTAACAAAATCACGAATGAAAGAGAAGAGATCACAACCAACACGAAAGAAATACAAACAATTATAAGAACATATTATGAGAAACTCTACCCCAGCAAATTTGACACTCTGGAAGAAATGGATGCATTCCTAGAGACATATAAGCTACCACAACTGAATCAGGAAGAAACAGAAAACCTGAACAGACCCATAACCAGTAAGGAGATTGAAGTAGTCATCAAAAATCTCCCAAAAACAATAGCCAGGGTCAGATGTCTTCCCAGGGGAATTCTACCAAACATTTCAAAAAGAATTAATACCTATTCTCCTGAAACTGTTCCAAAAAAAGAAATGGAAGGAAAACTTCCAAACTCATTTTATGAGGCCAGCATTACTTGATCCCAAAACCAAAGAGCCCATCAAAAAGGAGAATTACAGACCAATATCCCTGACGAATATGGATGCAAAAATTCTCACCAAAATACTAGCCAATAGGATCCAACAGAACATTAAACAGGATTATTCACCACGACCATGTGGTCCTGGGCTGCAAGACTGATTCAACATCCACTAATTAATCAATGTGATACAATACATTAATAAAAGAAAGAACAAGAACTGTAGGATATTCTCAATAGATGCTGCAAAAGCATTTGACAAAATATAGCATCCTCTCCTAATTAAGACTCTTCACAGTGTAGGTATACCATATCATAATATGGCCAATATCATAAAAGCCATCTATGAAAAACCCACAGCAAATATCATTCTCAATGGGGAAAAACTGAGAGCTTTTCCCCTTAGGTCAGGAACACAGCAGGGATGTCCACTATCACCACTGCTATTCAACACAGTACTAGAAGTCTTAGCCTCAGGAATCAGACAACAAAAAGAAATAAAAGGCATCCGAACTGGCAAAGAAGTTAAATTCTCATTCTTTGCAGATGATACTTTATGTGGGAAACCTCAAGGACTCTACCCCAAAACTGCTAGAACTCATACAGGATATAAAGCCAATGCATAGAAATCAGTTGCATTTGTATACACCAACAACAAGACAGAAGAAGGAGAAACTAAGGAGTCAATCCCATTTAATTACACCCAAAACCATTAGATACCTAGGAATAAATTTAACCAAAGACACAAAGAATCTGTACTCAGAAAACTATAGGATACTGAAGAAAGAAATTGAGGAAGGCACAAAGAAATGGAAAAATGGTCCATGCTCATGGACTGGAAGAACAAATATTGTGAAAATGTCTATGCTACCCAGAGCAATCTACACCTTTAAAGCATTCCCCAACAAAATAGCATCAACTTTTTTCAAGGAAATGAAACAAATAAGCCTAAAATTTATGTGTAACCAGAAAAGACCACAAAAAGCCAGAGGAGTGTTCAAAAAGAAAACCAAAGTTGTTGGCATTACAATTCGGGACTTTAAGCTCTATTATAACGATGTCATCATCAGGATGGTATGGTACTGGCTAAAAACAGACACACAGATCAATGGAATAGAATAGAGAGCCTTATGGTCAACTAACTAAGCTCTATGGTCAACTAATCTTCGACAAAGCAGAAAAGAATGTCCAATAGACAAAAGACAGTCTCTTCAACAAATGGTGTTGGGAAAATTGGACAGCCACAGGCAGAAGAATGAAACTGGACCATTTCCTTACACTACACACAAAAATAGACTCAAGATGGATGGAAGACCTAAATGTGAGAGAGGAACCCATCAAAAATCCTTAAGCAGAACACAGGCAGCAATGTCTTTGACTTCAGCTGCAGCAACTTCTTCCTAGAAACATTGCCAAAAGCAAGGGAGGCAAGGGCAAAAACAAACTACTGGGACTTCATCTATCTAAAAAGCTTTTTCACAGCAAAGGAAATAGTCAACATAACCAAAAGACAACTGAAAGAATGGGAGAAGATATTTGCAAATGACATATTAAATAAAGGGCTAGTATATAAAATCTATAAGGAACTTATCAAACTCAACACCTAAAGAACAAATAATCCAATCAAGAAATGGGCAGAAGACATGAACAGACATTGCTGCAAAAAGACCAACAGACACATGAAGAAGTGCTCAAAATCACTTGCCATCAAGGAAATACAAATCAAAACCATGGTGAGATACCACCTCACACCAGTCAGAATGGCTAAAAATTAACCAGTCAGTAAACAACAGGTGTTGGTGAGGATGCGGAGAAAGGGGAACCCTCCTACACTGTTGATGGGAATCAAGCTGGTGCAGCCACTCTGGAAAACAGTAGGTGGTTCCTCAAAAAGTTAAAAACAGAGCTACCTCACAACCCAGCAATTGCACTCCTGGGTATTTACCCCAAATATATACATGTAGTGATCCAAAGGGACACGTGCACCCAAATGTTTATAGCAGCAAGGTCCACAATAGCCAGACTATGGGAAGAGCCCAGATGTCTATCAATAGATGAATGGATAAAGAAGATGTGGTGTGTGTGTGTGTGTGTGTGTGTGTACACAATGAAATATCATACATCCATCAAAAAACCCATAATCTTGCCATTTGGAATGATATGGATGGAAGTAGAGGGTATTTTGTTAAGTGAAATAAGTCAATCAGAGAAAGACATTATATGATCTCACTGATATGAGGAATTTGATAAACAAGGCAGAGGATCATGGGGAAGGGAAGGAAAAATGAAACAAAATGAAACTAGAGACGGAGATAAAACAAACTGAGGGTTGTTGGAATGGACAGGGTGGGAGGGATTGGTTGGTTTGGTGATGGACACTGGGGAGGGTATGTGCTATGGTGAGTGCTTTGCATTGTGTAAGACTGATGAATCACAGACCTGTACCCCTGAACCAAATATTACATTAATTTTTTAAAAATCAAATGACCAATGTCAATAAATAAATAAATAAATAGGAAAAACACATGTGAATGCATAATAAAAATTAGTGAATTTTATAATGGGGTTTTTATTTCCTAATTTTAAATTTTATTTTATAACATCCATGCAAAACAAGAGATTAGAACTACATTATACAGAAAAAAAGAAAGCACTGGTTAAACATTAATCACTCAGATATGGTTATCAATACCATTGAACTAAAAGCTACCCAACTATCAGATGAGAGAAAATTCACTAAGTTAAGATTTAACTTCACTTTTACTTTTTCCTTTTAAGAACACTGACAATTACAGGACAATTAAATTCAAGTTTGCAGATTTTTCCAAGGAATATAGTGGCTGAGAAATGTATTCCTTTAAAACAAAACACTCTTATCTTTATCCAGCCATAGAAGTTTTGACCAGAGTATTTATGATCTTTATAAGTTTCACTTTACTAACAATTTTGGTGTTCCAAAAGCCTATCTAAAGGATGCATGTTTAGCATCCCAACTTTTCACAACATGGAATGAACATTATTTTGCATAGCCCATATCTTGCCAGGAAAGGAATGAAGGTTATCATAAGATGACAAACAAACCATCCAGCTGAATCAACATACTGAATCCTGGAAAAAATTATGCCTGCCAGGAGTACCATGCCACAGTTATAACAACTATCTAAAAAACGGAAAGCCCAATATATAAATACAATGAAGTGTAAAGAAGGAACCTCCTAGCTGTTGGGTTCCTTATCAGTAAATGGTTAAAAATTCAGAAATCAAAAAAATCCTCAAAATAAAACAAGTAAGATGATGCTGACACTCTGGTGCTTCCCAAAACTTTACTAACATATTTTAATTAATACATCATAATATATCAGTATAAGTAAAATGCACAGTAGTCACCAACAATATCCAAACAGCCAAAATCCTATAAAAAACACTGTATCTCACCAATAACCAGGAAAAATAAAAAGATGAGAGAGCATGTTTTTAATCCAGGTTGTCCCCAAAATTTTAATATATGCAAAATTGATGATGGTGGTAAGATATGAATACTTGCATGTATAGCTGGTATAACTATAAACTGGGAGCTAGCTCAGAGAACAAGCTGGACCATCTTTTAAAAATCTAAACATCCTTGTCCCTATGACTCAACTATTCTATTTCCTGGGATCAACCCCATCTGCTAAGGAAGCATTCAAATAGATACTCACTGCACTGTTGTTTATAACAGCAAAAACAAGGGTAAATGACTAATATCCATTTTACAGAAGTCTATGCTATAGTTTTAAAGGATAAATACATGTCTGCTAAAGTGGAAAGCTATACAAGTAATACTGAGCAGAAACAACTAGAAAATATATAATGATGAAGCACCTGGGTAGTTCAGTCAGTTAAGCAGATTTCAGCTCAGGTCATGATCTCAGGGTCCTGGGATTAAGCCCTGCATTGGGCTCCACATTCAGTGGGGAGTCTGCTTGAGATTCTTTCTCTCTCTCTCTCTGCCCCTCCCCGTGCTTATGCATGCACTCTCTCAAATAAAATAAATCTTTAAATACATATATAATGATAAAATAGAGTATGTTTTATTTGCAAACTTTTTAAAAACATGCATGAAAAGTAATGTCGTAACATTTCTACTGGTACAATTTTTATATGTAAATGTCTATAAAAATATCTACAAGAACACACATCCAACTTAAAAGCATGTTTACTTACTATGGAGGGAACACGGAATTAAAGATAGTGGTCAAAGAAAATTTTAGTCTTAACAGGAATTTTTACAAGGAGAATAATATATTCATGTGTGACATATACTAAAAATTTATGTTTGTAAGATGAAACTGCAACATCAGTATAGGACAAACCATCAAATAAAGACTGTTTAATAGGTATACACGGTCCTAGAAACAGTACTAGAATTTGGATCAACACAGAAGTCTGTTCTCCTGAACAAAAGAGACAGCAGTTAACACAGTAACAGGTCTCTCAGGATCATACCTAAAATGTGATAAAACAGTAATCCTCCCATTTTTATCACCCATACAAGCCACACCAGGTGCTAGACAGCCCTGCAACCCGCCCTGGAGCCATGCAGAATAGACTGGGGGCAGGGAGTGGGAGAGCAAGAAAATCCTGATCTCTCTGGCCAGTGAAGCCAAAAAAGAAGTACAGCAAGAATTAGGTGGGAAATTCACAGTTAGTGGCAGTGGTAATCCAACATGCTAATGGCAGTCTCTCTAACAAAACCCAAGAGAGCCAACCCATCCCACCTCAGTGACCAGCAGCAATAAGCCTGGTTTGCCCACGGTTAGGGTATCAGCTGAGCCGAGAAGAGCGGACAGAACCCACATGCTAAACCCAAACTGGGGAACTGCCTGCTAAAATTGGGATTTGATTTTATCAAGAGTCTCCAAACATAACATTCAAAATATCCAGGAGACAAGCGAAAATCACTCGTCATACCAAAGACCAGGAATTATCACAAATTAAATGAGAAAAGACTATAACAGAGACTAACACAGAGAAGATTCAGATTTGACAATGACAGAGATTTTAGAGAAGGCGTCATAAAGCTGCTTCAAGGAGTTACTACAAATTCTCTTGAAGCAAGTGAAAAAATAGAAAGCCCAAAGAAGCAGTTCTACTTTTTGAAAAGATCCAAAGTGAAATTATTCAACTAAAAAATACAATAATCAAAATAACTGGGAGGGTACAAAAATAAAGACAACAACAACAACAAAAAATCTCAGAGTCAATCTGAGAATTCCATTTGAACAGTTAAAAGGAAACTAAACTGGGGGTGGGGGTGGGGATAGAATGAACAGAGCCTGAGAGACCTGTGGAACTGTAACAAAAGTTCTATGACTCATATCATCAGAGTCCAGAAGGAGAGAAGAAAGAACGTGGGCTTAAAAAGTATTTTGAGATAATGGCTAAAATGTCTCAAATTTGGTAAATGACATAAACCTACAAACTCAAGAAGGTGAACAAACTTCAAGTAGAATAAATGGAAAGAAATCCACAAGAAGAGACATCATAAACTGCTGAAATCCAAAACAAAAACAACAAAAAAACAAAACCAAAAAAAACCTCATGAACATCAAAGAGAAAAGACACATTACCTATCAGGAAACAACGGGTTTCTTTTCTGAAACCATGGCAGCCAGAGGAAGTGGTACATTTTCAAGTGCCGAAAGAAGAACTGTCAAACCACAAATTCTGCATCCTGAAAAACTTCCCTTCAGAAATCAAGGGGAAACTGAGGCACGTGGGTGGCTCCGTCGGTTAGGTGTCTGCCTTTGGCTCAAGTCATGATCTCTGAATCCAGGGATCCAGTCTCTGCTTATCAGGGAGCCTGCTCCTCTCTCCTCCTCTCCCTCTCCCCCTGCTTGTGCTCATTTTCTCTCTCTCAAATGAAGTCTTTAAAAAAAATGTTTAGGGGCACCTGCGCCTGGGTGGCTCAGTGGGTTAAGCCTCTGCCTTCGGCTCAGGTTATGGTCTCAGGGTCTTGGGATCGAGCCCTGCATCAGTCTCTCTCCTCAGCAGGGAGGCTGCTTCCCCCTCTTTCTCTGCCTGCCTCTCTGCCTACTTGTGATCTCTCTGTCAAATAAATAAAATCTTGAAAAAAAAATTTTTTTTTTTTTAAAGAGGGTGCCCGGGTGGCTCAGTCATTAAGCATCTAACTTTGGCTCCAGTCATGATCCCATAGTCCTAGGATCAAGCCCTGCATTGGGCTCCCGGATCTGCTGGGAAGCCTGCTTCTCCCTCTCCCACTCCCCCTGCTTGTGTTCCCTCCCTCACTGTCTCTTTCTATCAAATAAATAAATAAGAATCTTTAAAAAAAATTTTTTTTAAAGAAATCAAGTGGAAATAAAAATGTTATAAAAGGAAAACCATGAAACTTTGTTGCTAGCAAACCCGCCCTTAAAAAATGGCTAAAGGAAGCTCTCTAAACAGAAAGGAAATGAAAACAGAAGAACTGGAACATCAGAAAGGAAAGAACAAGCAATGAGTAAAATTAAGGCTAAACACAATGGATTATCCTCTCCAAGCCTCTTAAAATATATCTAAAGGTTAAAGCACAAATTATAACATCTGTGTGATACTCTGTGTAGGTAGAGGAAAGAGTAGAGACAATTACATTTTAATAAAAGTGGGGAGTGTGAAGGCACATAAATGGAAGTAAGGCAACAATAATGCACTTTAGTTTATAAAACATTATCAGGAGACTATGCTAAATATGTATATTATGATATTTAGAGCAACACTAAGAAAAGAAGAGTTCAAATCAGAACTCTTTAAGTTTCAAAAATAGCATAAATAAAACAATGTAGAATTCAAAATGTTTAGGTAACCCCCAGGAAACCAAGACAAGATAAAGTAAGGAGAAACAGAGGAAACAAACAGAAAACAACTAAAAAAATGGAAGACTTAAGTTCTACAATCAATAATTACTTTAAATTAAATTATCTAAGTATACAAATTAAAAGAGCAGAATCCTGGCAGGACAGATATAAAACGTGATGCATGGCACAACTGTATATTGTCTACAAGAAACTCATGTCAAATACAACGACGCAGTAGAGTTGAAGGAGGATGGAAAAAGACCGTGCCAGTATTAAACAACAACAACAAAAAAGCATAGTGGTTATATTAACAGCAGCTAAAGCAGACTTTAAAGAGCAAGGAAAATACTAGAAACAAAGAAGATCATTACATAATAATAAGTTTCAAACCATCACATTAGAATGTAGTAATTCTAAATATGTATACACCAAATAATACACCTTCAAAAAACACGATGCAAAAACTGACATGGCTGAAAAGAAAAACAGACAAATCTATAATTACAGTTGGGAATTTCTACACTATAATGTCAGTATTTATAATAGCACTAGATAAAAAATTAGAAAAGATAAAGACGAATAGAATAGCACCCCCAACTAACATGATCTAATTTAATTTACATTTATAGAACCATTCACCAACAATAAAACAGACCCCAGAAAATTTAAAAGAACTAAAATAATGCAGACTGTGTTTTCCAACTGGAATCAGACAAGTATAACAGAAAGAACAAGAAACAACATGTTTCTAAATAATCCATGAGTGAAACATGTTTGAGCAACATGTTTGCTCATGAGCAACATGTTTCTAAATAATCCATGAGTGAAAGAGGATGTCTCAAAGGAAATTTTTAAAAATACATCAAACAGATGAAAATACAACATATCCAAATTTGTGGGGTACAGCTAAAGTAGTTCTGAGAGGAAGAACTATAATGCTACATGCTTGCATTTATAAAAAGGAAGAATTTCAAATCAAACTGTTTTTTCTTCAAGTAAGAAAAAGAACAAAATAAAACAGAAGGAATTACTAGGATATAAGGAAACAGAAAGCTTAAACATAAAAGAACAGAAAAAAGTATACAGTGCAAATATTAACCAGAAAGAACTTGCATAGCTACATATTTTCATTAGCCATACTAATATTAAAGTAATAAGAATAGCATCAGGAGCTGATAAAACACTTCAAATAACCAGAAAAATGAAACACATGAAAATATACCCTCATTATATATAATTAAAAAGAAATAGTAGGAGCAAAGAAGGTGATTACATAATGATAAAACAATCAATCCTTTTGATCCCTGCAAGAGCTATAAGAAATAAACAAATCTACAAAGGGGGAAATTTTAACACAGGTCTACAAATAATGAATAAAAACAAAGTACCGAGTATATATGTCTTATTCAAACAATGAACAAACTTAAACTAATATTTACAGAATACCAAATAACTACAAAATGCATATTCTATTTCAGTGCATCTTAACATTTAGAAAAATTAAGCATATACTGGCTAATAAATAACACATTTTAAAATTTTTGATCAATTAGAATACTCTCTGACCACAATGAAATTAAGCTAGGAATCAATGACAAAGAAAACATCTCCCCTAAAAATAAAGATACTTCTAAGTGATTCATCTAAAAAGAAATGATGAGAGTTATTAGAAAATATAAACTGGGTGTGCCTGGGCAGCTCAGTCGGTTAAGTGTCTGTCTTCGGTTCAGGTCATGATCCCGGGGTCCTGAAATGGAGTCCTGCACTGGGCTCCATGCTAGGCAGGGAAGTCACCTCTTCCTCTCCATCAACCTCTCCCCCTGCTCATGCTCTCCCTGCTCGCACTCTCTCAAATAAAATCTTAAAATATAGATAGATAGATAGATAGATAGGTAGATAGATACAAACTGGATGATAATGAAAATAATACAAATTAAAACTTGAAGGATGCAGCTAAAAGCCATATTTAAAAGGAGATTTATAAGTAAATACTTTGAGGAAAAAAAGAAAGTCTAAAAGTTAATGATTTAGACGTTAAGAAGTTAGAAAAAGAACAGCAAAGAAAACCCAAAGAAAGGCAAAGGAATAAAAATTAAAAGTCACTGATATTAAAAATAAGAGCACACCAATAAAGTTAAAAATTGGTTCTTTTTTCCAAAGAAAATATCAATAAATACCTGGGCAAGACTATGCATGAAGGGCAACATAAATAACTAATATCTGGAATGGAAAGAGACATCACTATATATCAAATAAACATTAAAAGATATTCTGAACAACTTTACATCAATAAATGTGAAGATTTAGATAAAATGGGAAAATTACAAAAAAACACAACTTTCAGAAACTGATAGAGAAATCAAGAATCAGAACAGTACTACAATTATTAAAGAAATTTAATCAGTAATTGAGAATTTCCTTCAAAGAAACCCCAGACTCAGATGTATTCTATAAGACGTGTAAGAAGTAAGAACACCTTGGGGCACCTGGGTGGCTCAGTCGGTTAAGCATCTGCCTTCAGCTCAGCCCAGGGTACTAAGATTGGGTCCTGCATCTGGTTCCCTGCTCAGTGGGGAGCCTGCTCCTCCCCCTCTCTCTCTGGCCCTCCCCACTTCGGATCCACACATGCATGCACACACATGCTCTATGTCAGATAAATGAATAAAATGTTAAAAAAAAACCTCAAATACTCTTTCAAATAACAGAAAATAAATTTTATGATGCCAGTATAGTCTTTTTATTAAAACATGACAAGGATAGTGAAAAAAGGAAAATATCAGCCACTCTCACTCAAACTCACATGTGAAAAATCCTAAGTAAAATATTAGCAAACTGCATAAAGGGATATATAAAAAACTATATTACAACCTATTTTAATTTATTTTAAGAATAGAAAGGTGGTATAACATGAAAATAACCAGTGCATTTACCAAAGTAACAGATAAAGAACAGAAAATATATCTTTATCTTAACAGAGAAAGAACATGTGAAAAATTAAACATTTGTTCATATTAAAAAATTAGAAACTAACAAACTAGGAACAGAAGAAAATGTATTAATCTGATAAGCTTCCCTAACTTATATAATGGTGAAGTTCACATTAAATTGTAATTAATAAAAGCTATAAATTTTGAAATTAGACAAATTATCACTACTTTTGGTTATCATCTACTGGTGATCTTAGCAAGTACAATAAGACAAGAAAAAGAAATAAAAGATATAAAGAATGAGAGAGTAATAAAAGTGTCATTATTCACAAATTATACAATTGTAGAAACAAATAAAAATACATTAGGATTAAAAAGAGGTTAGCAAAGTGGCTGTATATGTATTTACCAAAAGCATTTACAAGTGTTCAGCAAAGTATATGAACACCAATAAATATATAAAACCCAACTATGTTCCATAAATAAGCAATAATAACCTTATTAAGATTCATTTCTGAAAAGACAGTTTATGAGGCCATCAGAAAGTCAATACCTAGGCTGGGTGATGGACATTGAGGAGTGTACGTACTATAGAGAGAAAAATAAAATAAAATAAAAAGTCAACACCTAGAAAAAATGTAATAAAAAAAAAGTGAAGACCATTACACAGAAACCTAAAACTCAATAGTGGGAGAGATTAGAGAAAGCACAATAAATCAAAGAATATTCAACACTGTTAGTTCAAAAGATCCAGTGTTGTAAACATGTCAATTCTTTCCAAAGCAATCTATAGATTCAATATATTCTCAACCTAAATCCCTAGGGGAGAAATTTGAAAAGCCAATTCCAACAATTTTAATGAAAATACAAGGTAAAGGAAGCACAGGCCTAAAACTAGCTTAGACTTCAGAATCAAGTCAAGAGGGAAGACCTACTCTATGGTCTTAAGACATTTTATAAAAATACCGTAATTAATGACATTGTTATACTGTCTTAAAGACTACTAGAAATGAACAGAGGATACAAAACATCAGAAATAAACTCATATATACAATGACAATTTATGACGAAGATGGCAATAAAAAGCAGTAATGAAAGGACAGTCTTTTCAGTAAGTGACTTGAGGTCAATTTAATCTGTATTATGGAAAAGTTATGAAAATTGACTCCTGTGCTATACAAATTTCAATTCTAGGAAGATACTAGCTTTAAATATTACAAGTGAAAGATAGAATTTTTAGATATAGGAAAATATATCCTTGAGCTTGAGGTAGGGAAAAATTCTTAAATAGCACACAAAAGCAATGCCATAATAGAAAAGATCAATAAATTCAATTCTTTAAAATGTTTTCTGTTCATCAAAAGACAAATTAAGAAAGAGGAAAGGCAAACACAGCATGGGGGAGGCTACCAGCAATATATACACCAACAGATGACTTGTATCTAAAGCAATGAAGAACTCCTTAAAAATTACACACACATCCACCCATATCAATGCATCAAGTGGCTACATCTATTTAGAGAATGGAGATATGTATTTTTAAAGCAGAAAGGAAATAGTGTACACATACATAGCTAAATTAAACTTTTAGCCATATATTCTTAATTTGTTATTGAAAAGACTTCTCTTAAGTTTATTATCTCTCTCCCACCAAATTTTAGTCTTTATAGCCAAAAAATGTTAGATGATATTAATTTGGTTTTACATTATTGTAAATGTTACTTTAAAAAAAAATTTGTATGTAGGTGTCTTCTATGATGGAGAGAGAATTAAAGAGTATATGTTCTGTAAATAAAGATTAAATTTCACACTTTTCTTTAAAAAAAGTGGGGGGGATAGACAACATACTGTGATGATGGCCTCATGCTAGAATCTAGATTTCTCTAGCTCTGTTTCAGGATTCTGTATTTTAGAAAGACATTATTCTAAGAAAAAGATCTGAATTTAAGCATCTACAATCTTTTACTCATATTCTGAATACTTAAGCAAAAAAAAAAAATCGTGTCAATACTTAAAAGATTTCTTACAGAAAAATTTCCATTTGGAATACAACTATTTTAGTCAGATCTGGTGTTCTTAATCAAAATCCTGCTCACAAATCTCTACAACTGTGTAGTCAATCAAACTGTAATTTCATGCACAAAAAGTGTGTACAGTGTATGTGATCCACGTAATATCCATCAAATTCAAATAATTAATAACTATATATTTGTGATTAAGAGCAAGAGAATCTTGGGTTCACAGAGCTGGCATTAACCAGCTGTGTTAACTTGGGAAAATTAATTTATTCACTGAATCTCAGAACTTGCATATGTACAATATCAGTAAAAATTTGGACCTCTTAGATTCTTAGAAAAATTAAATGAGATAATTTAACTAAAGCTCCTAATATATTGCTTGGTAAATACAAACCACTCAGTATATGAAAAGAATGTCCCACTACCATGGGATACAGTAACAGAAGAAAATCTAAAACTGAGAAGCTATTAAAAAAAAAAAAGGTCAAAGAGCATCTGTCATATTATTTCGCAGTAATACATGTAGAGTTCACTGACTGATCATTAAGAGTTACCTGCAAGATTGTCAAGCATGAAGTTCAGTAGCTTTCGGGTTCCATCTGGGTCCTGGTATAAATTGAGAATATCCTGTGATAAAGGATTGCCTAAAGCAGAATACAAAAATAAAATCTGTAAGACAGACAGATGTACACAATAAAATACTAATTTTGTAAAGTGAATTTTAAAGTATTTAATCTGTTACATAAATTTAAAGAAATTATGTGAATCTAAAGAAATACTTTAAGATAGTCATAAAATTTCAAAAATGTTCTTTCCAGATTTCACTGTTTATACTATATACCTACAATTCATGTTTGCCAAAATCACATTTATAAACATATATATTAATCTTAGTCAATTCTGAAGTAATATCACAATTCAGCACCCTGAATTAACCTTTATAAGTTCTACTTTATCTCTGAAGGCAATATTCTAACTGAAAGACAAACAGTCCTATATGAGAAAGAATGAATGCTATCATTTAAAAAAAAAATCTCCTTTTTTTCTTCCTAGTTAGAGTATTTATATTACATGGAGAAAGGAAGACATTTCAAGTTAAAGGAAAACCTTGTACAAACATGAGTTGGTAAAATATGAGAGGAAAATAAGAATTTTTTCATGATGGTGATCAGGAATATCTGAGTACTAACAGTCAGATGTATCAAATATTTTTTAAAAAAAGCTTATTGTCAAGTTTATATATTCCCTTCAGAAATAAAAGAGGAATTTGTTCAGACAGGCATGCAACAACAGTCTTGCAAAAAGATCTGAAAAGACAAAAACCATGGAACTTCCAGAAACAAAGGTTTTAACTACTGAAGCAAACAAAATCTTCAACACACACTCAGCAGAACAACTAAAATTTAAAAATATTGACCAAAAAAGTAAAAGAAAAATGTAGGGTACTTGGAACTCTCATATTGCTAGTACAAGTATAAAATGCTCCAACTGTGGTGAAAATCTGGTTGGCAGTTTCCAAATGACAATGAATGAGAGAAATGAAATGAAAGAGAAAAATGAAATTACCTGGTGTGACAAAAATGCCCTTGTCTTAAGGTAGGCAGTGGTAACACATGTGTATACTTTTATCAAAATTAGACACAGTGCATACTAAAATACTGGGATATTTTACTACATATAATTATAACTCAAAGTACTAGGCGGGAAAAAAAAACTATGATCAACCAGTTAGGCAGTACATCAGACACAACTAAAAATAAAATTAGTCAACAGAAAAAAATACATTCAAAAAAACTACCGAATATGCATCACAAAGAGTCAGAAAGATATAAAGCAGGAGACAGTAATAGATATGTTAAGATAAGAAATCTTAACATATATTAAATTGGAGCTCTAGAAATAAAGAACAGGAGTTGGGTTTCTGGCTCAATATATAAAGAACTTGGAAGTTAGTCACTCCTGTCTGCACAATTGAAGTCATAAGGCAAATTGCTGCCATGAACACAAACAAGCAAATACAGAGAATCACAGCCGAACGGAAGCAAAAGTCTAGATACAGGAGCCCAGGAATAGAGCTAGGATCAGTGGACACATTTTAAGTCATAATGAACAAATTGCTGGAGGCATGGAGAAAATTAGCTTGAGAGTTTAAAAAAAAAAAAAAAAATCAAAGGCACCCAATCTTAGGAGCCTCCAATAGGTCCCTGAGTTTTACTTCCAAGACCCCACTAGGTTTTTAATATAAAAACTGGGGGAAAAAATTCCCCTTGTGTGTTTCTGGGGGCAGTAATGCTCCCATTAACAAGTTCTGCATGCAAGGAAAAGTATTTTAGCAGAATATAATGAGGTCAGTTTTTACCTTTTAATCTCAAGTAAATACCCGACACTCCAGCCCCCTCTAACCGATTTGGGGCAGAGAGAGTAGGAAGGAACAGATCTACCTCAAATGCCCATTAAAACACTGAGACCTAATCATAAAACTACAGGACTCTTCCTCTCTTTCCACATCTTAAAACTGCTTGAGTGTTGCTCCTGTGTAATAAGATAATTACGGTAAATAGAACTATGAGCCTCAGAGTCTCTAGGAAAAGCCAAAGGCAACAAAGGAGAAAAAACAAGAAAACTGAAGGAAATTTTAGATTCTGACATACAACAGCAGCAAACAATAAACAATGGCTAGTCTAAGTCCTAGCCAGAAAGAGAGTTTGGAAAGAAGTGAGAAGATGCATTATTTTAAAAGAAAAAGGCAGCAAACTTTCAAAACATAATTTTTTTTAAAATGACTAAACTGACCGAAGAAGCACAATGTATACAAAGAAGTATATGAAAGGATTTCATTTTACTTTGTACTGCAAACTAGAGAATGCCAATTGCAAGCAGAAACCTTTAAAACCTATTAGGGAAAATAACTAATTACTTAAAACAAAAACAAAACAAAAAACATGGTAAGGGCAGTAAAATTCATTAGCAAGAATGGAAGCTGGAATACAGAGGAATAGTATTTTCAAAGGCTGCAAAACGGTGTTCCAGACTTCAACACTCCTCCACTAGTTATCAACAAAAGAAGTAGTAAACAAAGTCAGTAAAGATGGAGATCAGAAAAACACATCAAGCAGCTTGACCTGATATTTATGTAATACTGAGGAAAATACACAATTTTTTCAAGTGTACACGAACAGCCACCAAGACAGACCATATTCTGGTCCAGAAAACAAACTGTAACATGTTTTAAAGAAATGAAGTAAGAGCATATTGACCATTAAAAAACTATAAATCAACAACAGAACTAGAAAATCTCCAAGTACTTAGAAATTAAACATCACACTTCCATGGCTCAAAGATAAAAATCACAAAAAGTTTCAATTAAAATGAAAATACATTACCAAATTGTAAGATGAACCTAAGTCAGTATCTAGACAGAAATTTATAACATTAAATTCTTATATTGGAAAAAACATCTAAAATTAAGGACTTAACTTACATATTAAGAATCTTAAAAAAGGGGTACTTGACAAAGGGCTGATGGCCAAGATCTATAAAGAACTCCTCAAACTCAGCACATAAAAAACAGATAATCATGTCAAAAAATGGAGAGAAGACATGAACAAACACTTCTCCAAAGAAGACATACAAATGGCTAACAGACATATGAAAAAAATGTTCATCATCACCAGGCATCAGAGAGACTCAAATCAAAACCACACTGAGATACCACCTTACATCAGTTAGAATGGCCAAAATTAACAAGACAGTAAACAACGTGTGTTGGAGGGGATGTGGAGAAAGGCGAACCCTCTTACACAGTTGGTGGGAATGCAAGTTGGTGTAGCCACTTTGGAAAACAGTGTGGAGTTCCATGGAGGACAAGGGGAGTTAGAGAGGAGAAGGGAGTTGAAGGAAATTGGAAGGGGAGGAACCATGAGAGACTCTGAAAAACAATCTGAGGGTTTTAAAGGGGCGGTGGGGGGGGGGGAGGTTGGGGGAACCAGGTGGTGGGTATTAGAGAGGGCATGGATTGCATGGAGCACTGGGTGTGGTGCAAAAACAATGAGTACTGTTAACGCTGAAAATAAATTTTTAAAAAATGAAAAAAATGGGGGGGGTACTTGAGGGCTCAGTCATTAAGCACCTGCCTTCAGTTCAGGTCATGATCTCAAGGTCCTGGGATCAAGTCCCCATTCAGGCTCGCTGCTCCATGGGGAGCCTGTTTCTCTCTCTCCCACTTCCCCTGCTTGTGTTCCCTCTCTCACTGTGTCTCTCTGTCAAATAAATAAATAAAATTTTAAAAAGAAAAAAAATCTAAAAAAAGAAAAGCAAATAAACCCCAAAGAAACCAGAAAGAAAAATAAAGAGCAGAAATCAATAAAATTTACAACGAAAAACAAGAGACTACTACTGAGCCTAAATATGGTACTCTGAAAAAGAGACAAAGGAAATTGATAAACCTATGCTTGATCAAGAAAAAAAAGACACAACTCATAAATATAAAGAATTAAATAAGGAATACTCCCTTGAGGCATTAGGACAGGCAATACTAAGGAAACTTTGTTCTTAAGTTCAACAACTTAGAAAAAAATGACCAAATGTCTTTAAAGAAAATATCACACATCACTCAAAACAAAATAGATAGAAAACTCAGCCAAAAATGTCAGAGTAAAGACCTCCAAAAATCTGCCCCTTCATAAGAGCAAAATGGCAGAATATGGGTAAAGTAATTTGTGGAGTTTGAGTTCTTCTGGGCCCTCACTGCCAAGGCAGCCTGGAAACCAGTGAAGTAACCAAGACTGAACTAGAGCCTTTCAAAACCTCATTCTCAAGACTAGCCATTATCTGACTTGTGTGCTGGTAGTTCCTTAACTCCTGCAAGTCCTAAAAGTCTTCCACCTGAAGGGGGAGAGGGTGTAAGGGCACGTACATTTGTGGAAATCATTACTGGTAAATGATCTAACTTATGGCTGCCTGAGGTCAGTGAAACAGGTAAGGGAGACAAAAGACTAACCTAAATGCTTAAAAGGAAACGCTTTGGAGTAAGATGTCAATAAGGGCTTTGTAAAGTTCTGACATATTCCAGGTTATCTAGAAAACCATAAATGTGGGCAGCTTTGCATATGCTTAGGAAAGACCTAAAAACAATCTAAGCTCTCACCTCTTCCTGATCTTGAGGCTGTGCACAAGTCAGAATCTGAACAGTAAAATGGACAGATTTCAGTGGCTCAGTCAGTAGAATATTTAGCTCTTGATCTTGGGGTCATAGGTTCAAACCCCCTGGTGTGTGTAGAGATTACTTAAAAATAAATCTTTAAAAAAAAAAAAAAAAAACTATGGAGGCCAAAAGGTAAGAGAATGATATATTCAAAGTGCTGAAAGAAAAAAATTGCCAACTAAGAATTCTATATCTAACAAAAATATCCTTCTTAGATGAGGGAAAAATTAACACTTTCCCAGATAAACAAAAACTGAATGAGTTTGTGACTACATCAGTCCTACAGAAAATATTAAAAGGATTCCTGGATGGTAACTTGAATCTGTATGATAAAGAATACCAATAAAGATAACTACATAAGTATCTATGATGACAGTATAAATATAATTAGTGGTTTTACCACTTTTCAATCTAAGAGACAACTACATATAGCAATAATGATAAATCTATGTTGATGGCCACAATATACAAAGATGATACTTATGACAGTAACAGCATAAATGAGAAGTTGAATGGAGTTATATATATGTGCAAAACTTTTTTTTAACATTACTTAAATTAAGTTGATAATCCAAATTAAGACTTTACTATAAATAAGATGTTAATTATAATTCCCCAGGGTAATCACTAAGAAAACAGGTCAAAATAATACAGCAAGAGAAACAAGGAATAAAATTGGCACACTAGAAAATATTCATTTAACACAAAAAAAGAAGGCATTAATTGAGAAACAGAGGAATGAGAAGGAACTAAGATACAGAAATAGCAAAATGTAATGAAAATCCTACCTTATCAGCAAATACATTAAGTATAAGTGGATTAAACTCTGATTAAAATGCAGAGATTAGCAAAATTAATAAAACAATTAATTTTATGCTCTCCACAAAAGATACACTGTAGATTCAAAGACACAAATAAATTGAAAGTAAAGAATAGAAGGTATGCCATGCAAACAGAAAAGAGGGGAGTGGTTATACTAAGAAAGGGATAATCTCAATGTTCTTTACCAGTGAAAGAAATTGAATTAGTAGTTAAAAACCTTTCAACAAAAAAATTCCAGGCACATATGGTTTTACTGAAAAATTCTACCAATCATTTAAGGAAGCAGTAATACAATTGTTATGCAAGCTCTTCTAGAAAAAAGAAGTGTTAAGTTACACTTTCCAACTCATTTTATGAAGTCACCAGTATCCTGGAATCAGATCAAGGACATTTTAAGAAAAACACTATACAATGTCTTATGATCACTAATGTATACCTTCTCAACAAAATAGTATATATTTAGATACATACGAATAAATATATTTAGATATATACTAGTATATATATTTGGTATATATTTACATAATACATTTCAATATATTAGAATGAGAATACATAATGACCAAGTCAGTTTTGAAATGGGAATAGAGGCTGGCTCAACATCTGAAAATCATTTAAGTAATTCAACACATAAACACAATAAGGAAAAAAAATTGCAAGAACACCTCTTAGTCACACACAAAGTATTGGATCATATTCGACTTGCATCAATGACAAAAATCTTCAAGCAAAAGTGAACTAGAAGGAAATTTATTTAACCGGAAAAAGCATCTACCAACAAACTTGTCTACTGATATAATTAATGGTGATAGACTGTTTTTGCATAAAATTGAGAACAAGGCAAGGATGTGCACTGTCATCACATGTATTTAATACTCTCCTAATACTACTGCCAATGAGATAAGGCAACAAATTAAAACAATATGTATCAGAAAGGAAGAAATGAAACAGTCTCTATTCACAGATTAAAAGATTGTAAAAGTTTACAGATGTTGCAAGAGACCAGGTCAATGTATTTAAAAAACAACTGTATCTTAGTTCTATAGTATCAATGAATAAGTAGAAATTCAAAAACCACTATCATTTACAACTGCATCAAAAATATCAAGTAAGTATAATATAGCAAAATATTTATAAGATCTGAATGCTGAAATCTAAAAAGCATTAAAGAAATAAGGAAGACTTGCATAAATGAAGAGATATACTGTATTAGCAGATTGGAAAACACAATCTTAAATCCTAAAATTAAGATACTGAATCTCCTCAGACTGATCTACATGTTCATCACAATCCCCCCAAAATTTTAGCAGGATATTTTGCAGAAATAATAAGCTGACTCTACAATTTATATGGAAATGTAAAGTATCTAAAGGTATAAGAGCAAATGTGAAAAATAATCACAAAGTTGAAGATCTCTTGCTACATAACCACAAAGAGTGGTATCAAAAGGTAGAATAGTGTAATTCAAAAATATCTGAACCCACGTTAAAAACAAAATAAAGTCAGAAAGGATTAAAAAAAAGTCCAGGAGTGTCTGGAGGGCTCACTTGATTAAACACCGAACCCTTGATTTTGGCTCAGTTCATGATCTCAGGGTCCTGGGATCAAGTCCCAGCCTGGGCTCCCCCCGCTCAGCACAGAGTCTGCTTGTCTCCCTCTCCCTCCGCCCCTCCCCCTGCTTGCACACATACTCTCTCTCAAATAAATAAATCTTTAAAAAAAAAAAAAGCAAAGTCCAGCTATATACTATTTGTAAGAGATACACCTAAGCATGAGTACACATAAAGTTTGAAAGTAAACAGATGATAAAATATACATCAGACAAACATTAACCAAAAGAAAACTTGCACAGCTGTAATATTAGACAACATAGACCATAAGATGAAAATACTTAACAAGAGAGGAAAAGGATCACTACCTAATATCAGATTCTATTTGCCAGAAGGTATAGCAATATATACAATACAGCAAATATACTGCAATATATAGATGTACGTGGTATACCTAATAAAATAATCTCAAAGGGTATAAAGCAAAAGCTTAGTAAACTACATAGGGAAATTAGCATATCCACAATTTTAGTGGATATTTTAGCATTAATCACCTTAATTACTAAGAAAGCAGAGTCAAAAATTTGTAGAGATAGATAAAACCTGAGCAACAAATCTGATCTAATTGACAAATATACCAATCTATGCCCAACAATTAGAAAAACAATATTCTTGCAGATGCAAAAACATTTACAAAAATTTATCACATACTTTATCACATACTAGGTCATAAAGTATGAATCAACAGATGTCAAAGGATGGATTCATACAGATTACCCTAACTGCCTATAATGCAGTTAACTTTAATGCTAACAATAAAAAAAGATATATTTAAAATCATATATGAATGGAAATATTAAATAACTAATGGGTCAAAGAAGATATGATAACCTGTATTAAAAGTACTTAGGCCAAAACAAAAATGAAAATACTTCATATCAAAATTGTGGGATGCAAAAACAACAACAAAAATAGCCAAATAGGCACACTTATAGCCTTACTTAAATGCTTATATAAAATAAATATAAATATATATAATAAAAATATTATATATACCTATATTATGTATAATATATAAAAGAAATATAAAATAAGAAAATCTAAGTATAAACAAAACCATGTATCCAACTTAAAAAGAGAAAAAAGCGAAATTTATATCTAGACAAAACAGAATAAAGAAACACAGAAATGAACCAGTTTTTGAAAAATAAAAGATAACATTGACTCAATGAAAATAACGTAACGGACAAATCCGTGGGGAGGCTACATCAGAAAAAATGGCACAAATAAACAATCTTAGAAATGAAGAGGGGTGATACAGCTATAATAGAACACTGTAAAAATGTATCAAGACAGTATTATGAACACTCACGCAAATAAACATAAAAAATTAAAAAGCTAACAAATTAAAAAAAAAATCTAACAAATTCCAGTAGTACACATATGGTCCAACAAAATTGACTCATTAACAATCAGAAATCCTCAATAGTTCTTAAAACTACAAATATATTGGGGTGGTACTTAAATATCTTCCACAAAGAAACAACTGGCAATGAGAGTTTTACAGAATTATTCAACCAAAATTTTAAGGAACACATTAGCTCAATCTTACACAAATTCTTTAAGAAAAAGCAATTAAGAAGTTTATTTAGGTCTGTCTTGTTCATGAGCAAATGTTTAAAATTCCTAAAAAAATTTTTTTTATTGGGAGAGGCAGTCCACCAGGGACCTGCGCTTCCCTATTCATTCTTGGTGAATGTGACAGATTCTGAGGCTTTTGAGTTTGATGCTGAGCAGTTTCTGCAGCTACTTACATAGGCAACTAAACAGGTTAAGGCAACCACAGCAATATTTCCAGGTAACTCTTTGCCCCCCCACCCCCGGGGAATCAGAACTAGCTTTTTGCTGCTTACTACAGTATTCGGTGCTAGCTTGAAAAGTGCTAGAGTGCTGGCCATTAACCACTCAGCTACAACACAAACTCACTATGTACATAGCATATGTCTGGGCCCATCTTGTGGCTTAAAGTGATAACATTTTTTGTCTCCGACCCAGAAGTCGCACTGTTCTCTGCCACTACCTATGAAACAATAGTTGCCTAACTTATTAGCTTATTAGCAGGGTAAAATCTCAGGGCCTTCACAGACCTTGACAGATATTACCAGAATAAATCCAGTATACAGAAGCACCAGGCTGGATTTATTTCAGTACGGCAAGGTGAGTTTAAACTGGAAAAAATGGGGGCATCTGGCTGACTCAGTCAGAAGAACATGTGACTCTTGATGTCCAGGTCATGAGTTCAAGCCCCACATTGGGTGCAGAGATTACTTAAATAAACTTAAAAAAAAAAAAAAGAAAGAATAAATAGGAAAGAATGTATAGATATAATTTATTAACTCAACCTATGAGATGATAAAATTATCCCACAACAGATGAAGCATTTAATAAAATTCAGCACTCACAAAAGGATTAGCAAAACAGAAATAGAAGAAAACTTTTAGAAACTAAAAAAATGTGTTTTACCAAAAATATAAAGCAAATATGGAAAAATACTAGAAGTACTTCTTTTAAGACTGGTAATAGAAGCATGCTCACCCAGTATTAATGCTTCTACTCAACACTATACTAAGCATTCTGGTCAGACATTAAAATAAGAAACATGTAATAAGAGTTTGATACCAAACTGCCATCAGCACATGAAATGATTAACTGCATACACAACTTGAAAAAAAATTGCAGACAAATTTTCTGAAAGATAAAAGTTGAACCAATAAAGCCTACCACAGATCAGTTTTTTCTTTCTTGTATTTCTAAATCCCAACAGCTAAATAGGCAAATAAAAACTTTATAAGTAATTATAATAGGAAAAAAAAGTATAAGTTTACGTATAAGAAGTATAAGAAACAAATCCAACATATGCCTGAGCAAAAGTCCATAGTTAAAAAATTGTATTTGAAGACATTAAATAAGATCTAAATAAATGGAGAAGATGCCAAAATTCACAGATAGGAAGACTCAATATATTAAGATGTCGGTTTTTCCTAAACTGATCTACACATTCAATTCTGAAGTCCCAAGAGCACTTTTCATTAAACATAACAAGCTGCTTCTTACGCATGAGCAATCCAAGACAGCCAAACTGCCAAGACACTATGAAAGAAAAATGTAAAGGCAATTTCCAAAGCAGGTATCAATTCTTACTAGAAACCCATAATAATGACTATGATAATGTAGTAATTAGTCCAAGGTTGGACAAACTGACTTCAGTGAGACTGTTGATTATTCATAGAAAAAATGGTTACATCACTCCCTAAATGAGACCCCTCATATCATATTAAAAAATCAGTTCCAAAAGAGTACTGTAATGCAACAGGTAAATGCAATAGGTAATGCAAAAGAATGAAAGTGGACTACTTTCTCACACCATATACTAAAATGAACTCAAAATTGTTTAATAACCTCAGTGTAAGACCTGAAGCCATAAAACTCCTAAAAGAAAACGTATGCAGTCAAGTCTTGGACATTGGTCTTAATACCTTTAGGAATCTCTCTCCTCAGGAAAGGTAAACAAAATAAGTAAAATAATTAACTGGGACTACATCGAAGGAAAAAGCTTTTGCACAGCAAAGGAAACCATCAACAGAACAAAAAAGCAACTTAATGAATGGGAGAAGATATGTGCAAATGCTATATCTATAAAGGGTTAATATCCAAAATATAAATAGAACTCATATACATCAACACCAAAGAAAATCTGATTAAAAATGGGCAGAGGACCTGAACAGACATTTTTCCAAAGAAGACATACAGAGGGCTGAGAGACACTTGAAAAGATAGTCAACAACACTAATCATCAAAGAAATGCAAATCAAAACCACAATCAACCATCACTTCACACCAGTCAGAATGGCTAGTTTCAAAAGACAATAACCAGTATTAGCAAGCTTGTGGAGAAATGTGGTAGGAATGTAAATTGGTACATCTACTATGGAAAACAGTATGGAGGTTCCTCAACAAGTTAAAAATAGAAATCCAATAAATTCTAGTAATTCCACTTTTGCGTATTTACCAGAAGAAAATGAAAACACTAATTCAAAAATATGTATGTGGTCCTATGTTTATTGCAACATTATTTACAACAGCCAAGATATGGAAGCAACCCAAGTATCCATCCATAGCTGAATGGATAAATAAGATGTAGTGTGTATATATATGTGTGTGTGTATACATGTATATATACACATGTACATACACATATATACACAATGGAATATTACACACATATATACACATATACACTCATATACACATACACACGATGGATTACTAAGACGTTAAAAATGAGATCTTGCCATTTCAGACAACGTGGATGGGCCTAGGGAGTATTATTCTATCCAAAAGAAGTTAGAGAAAGACAAATACCATATGATTTGATTTATATGCAGAATCTAAAACACAAAAACAAATGAACAAACAAAAAGCAGAATCAGTCCTGTAAATACAAAGTGATGCCTGCCAGATAACTGCCAATGGACAAAATGGGAGAAGGCTCCCACTTACGGAATGAATTAAGTTAGCGGAATATAAAGTACATCATAGGAAATACAGCCAGTGGTATTTAAATAGTGTTACCTGGTGACAGAGGATAGCCACACTTGTGGTGGGCACAATATAACTTATAGAGTTGTTGAATCACTAAGCTGTATACTTGAAACTAATGTAACATTGTGTGTCAAGTATACTCAAGAAAGAAAGAAATCAATGGACCTTAAAAAAGATATACACGTTCCTGTTAATTGCAGCATTATTTATAACAGCTAAGATACAGAAACAATGCAAGTAACCAATGATAGATGAATGGATAAAGATGTGGTATAGATGTACATACAATGAAGTAACACTCAGCCGTAAAAAGAATGAAATCTTGCCATTTACAAAAATATGAATGGGCCTAGAGGGAATTATGTTAAGTGAACTAAATCAGAGAGAAAAAAACAAACACCATATGATTTCACTTAGATGTGGAATCTAAAAAAAACAAAAGAGGGGCACCTGGCTGGTTCAGTCCATAGAGTATGGGACTCTTGATCTCAGAGTCTTGAGTATAAGCCCCATGATGGTCTTAGAGCTTTCTTAATATACACACACACACCCAGGGGTGCCTTCCTGGTTCAGTCAGTTAAGCAGCCGACTCCTGGTCTCAGCACAGGTCCTAATCTCAGGGTCATTAGATCCAGCCCCACATAGGGCTCCATGCTCAGCAGGGAGCCTGCTTCCCCTTCTCTCTCTGCCTGCTTATACTCTCTGTCAAATAAATAAATAAAATCTTAAAAAAAAAAAAAAACTTCCAATCTTAAAATGAATAAACCATGGGGATAAGTACAGATTAGGGAAGATTGCCAATAATACTGCAATAATGTTGTATAATGACAGGCAGTAACTAAACTTAATGTGGTGAGCATTTTTATGTGTATATACACACACACACACAACTGTCAAACTACTATGTTGTATACCTGAAACTAATATGTCACCTACACCTCAACTAAAAAATTTTTTTTTCATTTCAAACGCAAGAGAATTTACTACAAAGAGTAAAACTTGATAGAACTTTTAGGAATATAGCAAAACATGTTTCTGATGTGGGGTAGGGTAGGATTTCTTTCACAAGTTATGACTTCATAAAAGAAAAGCTTTTTAAATTCAACTACAATAAAAATATCAAACCTACTCATTAAGATACCTAAGAAAACAAAAAGGAAAGCCAGAGTAGAAGACATTTACAATACAAAACACACAAAACTTAAAAATTTCTATAAATAAATACTTCAAGTGAAAATGAGCAAAGACATCAATAGTAACTTCAAACAAGAACATGGCCAATAACCATATGAAAAGGTGTTTAATCTTCTAAGCAATTAAGAAAACACAAATTGCTTATTAGCAATTAAGAAAACACACTGGGGCGCCTGGGTGGCTCAGTGGGTTAAGCCTCTGCCTTCGGCTCAGGTCATGATCTCAGTGTCCTGGGATCGAGCCCCACATCAGGCTCTCTGCTCAGCAAGGAGCCTGCTTCCCCCCTCTCTCTGCCTGCCTCTCTGCCTACTTGTGATCTCTGTCAAATAAATAAATAAAATTTTTTTAAAAAGAGAAAGAAAACACAAATTTAAGAAAACTAGAAACTATTTCACACCCAGTAACCGATAAAACTTTTTTAAAAAGTTGACAATACTATGTGTTGAGAAGAAGACAGAAAAATGAAAACTGTTATTACTTTTGAGAGTGTACTTTAGTACAACTACTTGGCAAAACATTATGGCATTGCCTAATAGAGCTCAGGAAGTAAAAGCAGATCTCTACAAACTAACTATTCCACTCCTAGGAGCTCTATCAGAGATACATACAAGAATGTTCATGGCTGCGTTAATTATATTAGCCCAAAAAAGGGGCAAATAATCTAAATATCTACTGTGGAATGAATACATATATCAAAGTACAACACAGCAATTAAATTACAATTGCATGCATGAATATGGCTGAATCATAAAAACATTAAGCTGAGAACAAGTCACGAAAAACATATTCAGTAGGATCTCATTTATTTACATAAAGGTTAAAACACTGGTAATAGTTACATATATAACCCAAGCATCTGGCACATACTAGGTGCTCATCAATGTTCAATTGAAAGAAAAGTAAAGGAATGACTAATGCAAAATTCAGGACAGTAGTAACCTCTGGGCAAAGGGATAAAAATGTAATCACGAAAAGGCACACAGGACAATTTTAAGATGCAGGGGATCTATACCAACAAGAAGTGATTGTACCTATTTCCCATAATCTCACCAATAGTAATTCAACAGCTTTTTGAAATTCTACCAATCTAACAAGTAAAAGTTGAGTAGTCCCATTACATTGTATTATTATGCATAAGTTGATGAACTTCTTATGTTTTAAAGCCTCGTGTATATCCTCTTATACATGCTCTACTGGATTGTTCTCTTATTAATTTCTAGAAGCTCATTATAAAACACAGAAATGAGTACTTTGCTCCTATATGAAGGCATATTTCTATACTTTTAATCCAAGAATGCTGGCAACATTAAAGTACCACAAAATGTGTAACTGACAGATTTTCAAAGTGCATTTCTTAAAAATTTATTGCAAATATATAATGGGTATCCAGTTATTGATCTTATTTTCCTTAAAATGTAGGTTATTCTTTTTCATTTCATGAATACAAAAACATGCAGAAAAAGCATTTGCCAAGATACAGCATCCGTTCCTGATTTAAATGATTCAAAGTATAGGGATAGAGGGAACATTCCTCAACTTCATGAAATCTATCAAGGAAAAACCCACAGCAAATATCATCATCAATGGAGAAAAACTGACAGCCTTCCTTCCCTTTGAGATCAGGAACATGACAAGGATGCCCACTCTTACCACTCTCGTTCAACATAGTACTAGAAGTCCTAGCAACAGCAATCAGACAACAAAAGAAATAAAAGGTACTCAACTGGCAATGAAGAAGTCAAACTCACTCTCTTCGAAGATGATATGATACTTTACATGGAAAACCCAAAAGGCTCCACCCCCAAACTACTAGAACTCATACAACAATTCAGTAATGTGGCAGGATACAAAATCAATGAACAAAAATCAGTTGCTTTCTTATATACTAACAACGCAAATACAGAAAGGGAAATTAGAGAATTGATTCAGTTTACTATAGCACCAAGAACCATAAGATGCCTGGGAATAAACCTAACCAAAGAGGTAAAGGATCTGTACTCAAGGAACTACAGAACACCCATGAAAGAAATTGAAGAAGACACAAAAAGATGGAAGACCATTCCATGCTCACGGACTGGAAGAATAAACATTGTTAAAATGTCTATACTGCCTAGAGCAATCTATACTTTCAATGCCATCCCGATCAAAATTCCACTGGCATTTTTCAAAGATCTGGAACCAACAATCCTAAAATTTGTATGGAACCAGAAGAGACCCTGAATTGCTAAGGAAATGTTAAAAAAAGAAAAACAAAACTGGGGGCATCAAGTTGCCTGATTCAAGCTTTACTACACAGCTGTGATTAACAAGACAGCATGGTACTGGCACAAAAACAGACACACAGAGCAGTGGAACAGAGCAGAGAGTCCAGATATGGACCCTCAACTTTATGGTCAAATAATCTTCCGCAAAGCAGGTAAAAATATCCAGTGGACAAAAGAGAGTGTCTTCAATAAATGGTGCTGGGAAAATTGGACAGCTATGTGTAGAAGAATGAAACTTGACCATTCTCTTAGAACATACACAAAGATAAACTCGAAATGGATAAAAGACCTCAACGTGAGACAGGAATCTATCAAAATCCTAGAGGAGAACATGGGCAGTAACTCCTCTGACACTGGCCACAGCAACTTCTTTCAAGATATGTTTCCAAAGGCAAAGGAAACAAAAGCAAAAACTAACTTTTGGGACTTCATGAAGATCAAAACCTTCTGCACAGCAAAGGAAACAGTCAACAAAACAAAGAGGCAACCCACAGAACGCAAGAAGATATTCGCAAATGACACTACAGACAAAGGGCTGATATCCAAGATCTATACAGAACTCCTCAAACTCAACACAGACAAAACAAATAATCATGTCAAAAAATGGGAAGAAGACATGAACAGACAATTCTCCAAAGAAGACACACAAATGTCTAACAGACACATGAAAAAATGGTCATCATCATTAGCCATCAGGGAGATTCAAATCAAAACCACATGGAGATACCACCTTACACCAGTTGGAATGGCCAAAATTAGCAAGACAGGAAACAACATGTGTTGGAGAGGACGTGGAGAAAGGGGAACCCTCTTACACTGTTGGTGGGAATGCAAGTTGGAGCAGACACTTGGAAAACAGTGTGGAGATTCCTTAAGAAATTAAAAATAGAGCTTCCCTATGACCCTGCAATTGCACTACTGAGTATTTACCCCAAAGATACAGATGTAGTGAAAAGAAGGGCCATCTGTACCCCAATGTTCACAGCAGCAATGGCCATGGTTGCCAAACTGTGGAAAGAACCAAGATGCCCTTCAATGGATGAATGGATATGGAAGATGTGGTCCATATATACTATTGAGTATTATGCCTCCATCAGAAAGGATGAATACCCAACTTTTTTATCAACGTGGACAGGACTGGAAGAGATTATGCAAGCAGAGAGAGTCAATTATATGGTTTCACTTATTTGTGGAGCATAAGGAATAACACAGAGGACATAAGGGAGATGGAGAGGAGAAGTGAGTTGGGGGAAATTGGAGGGGGAGACGATCCATGAGAGACTGTGGACTCTGAGAAACAAACTGAGGGTTTTGAAGGGGAGGAGGGTGGGGGTTTGGGGTAGCCTGGTGGTGGGTATTACAGAGGACACGTATTGCAAGGAGCATAAACAATGAATTCTGTGTATGGTACATAAACAATGAATTCCGGAACACTAAAAAAGAAATAAAATAAAATAAAAAACACGTTATTCTTTTATATTTCATGAAAAAAAATTCACAAGTAAAAGAAGTTTCTACTCTATGGTCCATTTTATTTTAGGGGAGATAAGTAATTCTTGGAAGAAAGCTAGAAATCTTTACAACTGCTGAAGTTCTAAATAGTTTACAACCTGCTACTTCAATGTTTAATGCATGAGGACAACCCTTTGGCCTACCTGTCAGAAAAAGTATTGCCTTACACCTTAAGACATAAGTGGAATAACTGCTTTTACTTCCTCCTTCTATAAAATTAATACACTCTGGATTTTTCTTTTAAGTGACTTAACAGCACATTTCCAAATTACTTGACTGGCCAAGCCTGTAGTTATTAAACTGGCCCTTTTATCCTAACTCCTCAAATACTGGCATATAGCCTTCACATATACTCCTCAAATGTCAAAACTGAATCTCTAGAAATTAGCTTGTTAGTCCAGGATGATCAAACTTATTATCAATATTTCCCTATCTGTGCTTCAGGGGAAGACAAAAAAAAATAGGAAATAGGTGTTCTTTCTTTCAGTTTCAAGACAAAAGGGCATCTCAGAGGTTGTGCATGGCTTCTTTTAAATAAATCACAGTGTCATTTTAAATGCTTCACCCTACTCCCTCCCCTTTTCTAGACACAAAGTACCACTATGTGGCTACTAAAACAGATTAGGAAATTATTTCAATTTTTACCTTCCTAAGAATATAAAGTTACCATTCATCCGGGACATTTTACTTGTTCCATTGCTTCATAAAACCAATCCTGTTTTTACCATCTCAATTTTTTGAAAAATGGCAGAAATAGCTGCATTTCCTTCATTCTAAAAGGTCCTCCGCTTTTCTATACCAGATCACCAGAATGAAAAGTAGCACTACCAAAAAAACTGACTCTCAAAGAAGATGAAAAAAATACCATATAGGCATTTACCATACAACAAACTATAGTTTAATGAAGAATTTACTTACAGGTACGCACAAAGGTAAGTTACAGTTCACAAGGCAAAGCTGGTACCTAATCTCAAAGACTAGCAGCCTAAGAAGAGATTTTAACAAATATGACTCAGTAGACAAAAACGACACCAGGATCAAAGACCAACAAAAACAGTAGCTTGGAAGATAAAGATTTTTAACTAGTAAAATAGAATGAAGGCCTGAGGAAATAATAGATATTCAGAATGATTCATTCAGTTGATGCTTAGTATAAATTTTATGGGAATCTATCTTTATGTGAGATAACACAGAATAGAGTTATGAAACAGTAGGATATGTAATATTTGCTTTTTCAGAACATCACATGGTACAAAGGGTAAATCACGGAGTTCAACAGTAAATTATTCATTTGTCACTGATGTGCTCTCCATCTATAATAGCAAGAGGAAAACAGCTGTTCTAATTGGTGTTAAAAGAAACAATATGTTGGTGCGCCTGAGTGGCTCAGTGGGTTGAGCCTCTGCCTTCGGCTCAGGTCATGATCCCAGGGTCCTAGGATCAAGCCCCGCATCGGGCTCTCTGCTCAGCAGGGAGCCTGCTTCCCTTCCTCTCTCTCTGCCTGCCTCTCTGCCTACTTGTGATCTCTGTCTGTCAAATAAATAAATAAAATCTTAAAAAAACAATATGTTGTTCTTAGAAACAAAAAAACTATTACAATCAGTATTATAGTGTAAATTTCATACTTCATGAATCTAAGATTATAAAAAATGACAGCAATTCCGTAATATTGTTTAATAGAAAAGAATCAACCTGTTCCCACTCCAACTCTAGCTGGATGGTTATTTCAACTATTTTTAAGAATAAGGTTTAGCATATATAGAGTAAGGTGAAGTGACCCAACAGTTGCTTTGGGTTCAACCTCAAGAAAATATTTTAGACGTACGTATCCTCTGGTTCACTTCATATGTAACAGAAAATATCAATGAAGTCCTACCTGGAGAAACTTAAGAGAGAAACTAAGAACACAAGACAGACCATTCATATAATTATGTAATTTACAAAAGGTTAACTGTACAAAGAAGTCTAATACCATTTCTGTCATTTCAACCAAAAATGTCAGGATTCTTTCTACTCATATTGAAGCTTCTTTCTTAATAAATAGTCCATTATACGACATAAGCAAAGCAAACAGAACGTGTTCACAGAGACTCAAACTGTCTTTGAAGAAGAAAAATAGTACAAGTGTTTACTTTGTAGGGCTTTGGTTAATTTTCATTCCTCATGAGCACAGAACAAAATGTTTAACCAACACAGTACATCTGTATTTAGTCCTCTGAATTCAAAATAAACTCTTCTTCCTATGCTATAAGAGGAAACTAAGACAAGTTTCAGTATTTATATGAATTAAGAAGGACTTTCATTCCAAGCTGATTAAGATGAGATTATCAAGGAGCATATATTGTGGACTGATACATTTTATTAAGAATAATCAAACTTATTAGGTATAGTTCATTTTACCATTATCATTTTCTCTCTCCTATCCAATATGTCAATACAATTTTATCTATTCTATCAAAACTTGACATGGATCATTCTGGTTAGGGTTTACTCTATTGAGTCATTCCTTTAAAAGGGCAGTGGGATGAACTAGAATGTTAAATTTAAAATATCTCCTCTAATATCATATTTCTTAGAAAATTAAACATGACATACAAAAAATAAACCTCCCTATACAAGTTTATTAAAATGATGGCAGCATGCTGAAATTCTGAAACTCAATTTGATAATGAAAACCCACTTTATTTCAAAAGAAAGCAGATTTACATTCTCAAAATTGTGCTAAACATGACCCATACTGTAACCAAAATTAGCTTTAAAAGGCTCACAAACACTTCAATACTGAGATCTTGTCATCTCTTAAAAAATCACTCACCTTTCAAACCTAGAGTTTGTAGCTGGAAGAGCCGACCAAGTTCATAAGGCAAAACCCGTAACAGATTGTTATTTAAAAGCAATTCCCTGTTTTAAAAATAAATAAAAACTGCTTAAATATATCAAACTTTATTAATATATAATTTATTAATATATTAACATATAAAATTTATATAAAAATATATTTATATAATATATAACTGTATAATGTATAATACATTTATTAATATATAAAGATATATCTATTAATATATAATTATTTTCTTAACCTTCCTTAATATACTATGAGTGATATTTACATTCAAGGCATTTTTTATACTTTTAATCCAAAAGTGTCGTTTAATATTAAAGTACCACAAAATGTGTTAGCTGACACAACTGTTAACAGTGTTTTTATAATTTACACATTCTCTAACACAGATTATTAAAAAGTTGTAAGAACTGTATATCATTCTTGGGCTAAATCCATCCCCTTTTCTCTCACCCAAATGGACAAGAGATACAAATCAGAGTGACAGGTATTCTCAGTACCCAAAGATAACCCATATCCTTGAATCCAGTCTAATTCATAGGAAAAAAAAGCCAATCACCTTTGTCAATTTTTATAACTAATAACTGCAATTACACTAAGATCTGACACAGAACATAAACACTGAAAATAAAACATAAGATAATACAGATAATAGAATACAGATAAGATCCACATTTATGATTTTGAAATTTTGGCCAGACTACAGACGAAATAAATAGCCCCTCATTAGACAGCTAAAAAGTACTTAAAAAAAAAAATAAGAAAGAAAAGAAAACCAACAAAAACATATAATAAGGAGATGGTGAGGAACAAGATTCTAAAACAATATATATGTTTAATTTTAAATTATTTTTAAATTTTTAAAAAATTACTTCTCAGCATATAAACATAGACAAGCAATCCCTGTTGATACTGAGAACATTTATACAAGGTCTTAAGGGACCTACAATTTTTTCCTATGAAGAGATTCTCAAAGAATCTCTTTGAGAGAGAGGCTCAGTGGATTAAGCCGCTGTCTTCGGCTCAGGTCATGATCTCAGGGTCCTGGGGTCGAGTCCTGCATCAGGCTCCCTGCTCAGCGGGGAGCCTGCTTCCCTCTCTCTCTCTCTCTGCCTGCCTCTCTGTCTACTGTGATCTCTCTGTCAAATAAATAAATAAAAATCTTTAAAAACAAAAAAAGAGTTGTGATATATAAGTATACTTTGCCTTACAGAACAAAGATATGTTCCTAAAAGTTACTACAAGAACAGAATATTTTCCCAATTATTTACAATTACCTTATCACACTCCTGAGCCTCAAGTGAGACTTAGTATTTTAACCCCAACCCCACCCCACCTCAAGTGTGTCAAAAGAAATATAAGCACATTCTAGCTAGAAACCTTTAAGTTAAAGGAAATATTCAGTGGAAGCCAACTCAAGCACTATGTTTAGACAGTTTATATCACTTATTTTTAAACACATATGGAAATCCTCCTGTAAGAGGAGTACTATCTCATAATTTTCTTATTTGGTAAATGCAGAATTTTATATAGTAAGTCCTATCTATACTATTTTCTTACCTGAGAGACACCATGTTTCCTAGTTCTGCTGGTAAACTTCTGAGTTTATTGGATGACAGATCCAGGTAAACCAGATTATGAAGCTTGGCAATATCAGGTGGAATGCGACTAAGGTAATTGTCATTTAGGTGCAGTGCTGTCAAGTGTGTCAATGACCAAAGTGATGTACTTAAGCTCCGCACTCTACCTAAAAGGCAAAATACTGAAGCATTAAGTTCAACGCCTAAGACAAAGACTAAACTTTAAGAAGTAAAAAGTGAAGAGAAAAAAAAGAGACTACAATGTATACAGATACTATTTATCTTTGACGTTTAATTTTGTATTAATGCCATTTGATTGCTTCCAAACACACCTAGCCCTTCTTTAATTTCATTCCATTTCTGCCTGACAACCATTATTTCCTCATGAACCGTCCATGCATTAAATGAGATGCAGCATAACGAGGCCCTTGGAGTCAGGGTGATGAGAAGCTCTCAAGAAAAACACGGGCCTGACTTAAGCTTTTATGATAGAATCGTCTTGAATTTTATTTTAAGGCACAGTCCTAACAAAAGTACTTCTTACATACCCTACAAAAAGTATGTAGTGCAAGGCTTATCCATAATTTGGGCCTGGGTTATTCTACAAACTTAAAAAAGATAAGAGCAATAGATTCAAAACCAACCTTAGGTTGATCACTAGAAAACCATTTTACCCCTAAAGGACTTACCTTTCCCCAGATTTCTGATGGTGTAATTAACAACTCTGGTTTAAGATTTTGCATTAAATGCAACATACTCAAGTGAAATGGTCACACTTTAAGCTTTAGCAATCAGTCAACATCGGACAGCTCAATGATGCAACATGTATCAGAAAACAACAGAAAACCTATTTCAGAGTCCTGACTTTTACCACTTACTAGCTATATAAACCTAGGAAAATCACCCAGCCACAGCTGCTCTAAAATGTGTATTATCTTAATAATTTATAAGAAGATCATTTTATAAACATTACAAAAATAAAACAGAATTTAACTTTATATCAGTATTGAAATAACAGACTTTGATTAAAAGAGCAATGGAACGTAGAGAGGGCCCAAAATCTCAAACAGTAAATGCTAGCTACCAACCAGTAAACTCAAGCTTACATCTGTTGGGGTTCTTTCTCTCACAGGTTTCTTTATGCTGTATAAAAGCAGGCTTAAAGTGCCAGGATTTTGTATTTATAGGACCAAAAGGTTTCAAAGTGAAGAGAGGCTCTGGCAAAAGAAACTTATTTCAGTTGTACCTAGGATTTAATCAGGTGGTTCTCAATCAGTGGCAATTTTACTCCTTAAAGGACTTTGGCAATCTGGAGACATTCTTGGTTGTCAAAACTAGAAGAATGCTACCAGCATCTGTTGGGTAGAAGCCAGGAACACAGAACACTATGCTGTACAAATGAAACTAATGCATCATTGTGTGTCAGCTATACTTCAATT
Organism: Mustela putorius furo; assembly: GCF_011764305.1. Lineage (NCBI taxonomy): Eukaryota > Metazoa > Chordata > Mammalia > Carnivora > Mustelidae > Mustela > Mustela putorius. The sequence continues at coordinate 107,830 of NW_025421261.1, forward strand.
TAAAAAATTATAATTTATGTGAATTACAGTCCTAAAGATCTCCACTGATATGCATTATGGCAATCTTTTATCCCATGTGTGTTTTAATGGAATTCTTTACAAGATGGCAATATCTCATGCTAATACTCACATGTATTTAAATGTTATAGATGTTAATACTAACATATTTAAACATATATATGGAAAACTATCATATTAAGGACCCAAATTGCTGGATAACTATTTTCATTGTCAAAATTCCAGTATCATGTCTACCATGAAATTAATGTCCATTAAATCTTTAAAAAAAGAGACAAGTGGTGCTACTGGCACCTAGCGGGTAAAGACCAGGAACAGCTGAACAACCTATACTGCACACAATTGGCCCCGACCACAAAGAACTATCTGGCCCTACATGTCAGCAATGCCAAGTTGAGAAACCCTCGGTTAATCCATTAGGATTTACTCATATTCATTCTGCTCATTACCAATCACCTATCCACCAGGTACCTTTTAGCTAAATGTACAGGTAATTCTTGCTATTGACACTATAATGTGGTTAATACTTCCAAATGAAAGCCTACTGGAGGAAAAACATTCTACATATTATCTGTATTGTACCAATTCATAAAAGAAAGGCAGTAATTATATTCTATTTTCAATACTTTTAATTTTATAATTTTAGATTTACAAAAAAGTTACCAAGATAATAGAGTTCCTGTATACATCTCATACTGTTTTCCACTAATGTTAGCTTCTTATATTACCATTGTACATCTGTCAAAACTAGGAAACTAACACTGATACATTACTTGTTTTACTGGTACATTACTAATTTATAGATTTTATTGGATTTCACCAGTTTTTACACCTTTTTGTTTTAAGAGTCAATTCAAGACAGCCTTTTACCATTTCATCATCCTACCTTAGTCCCCTCCAGTCCGTGACAAAGACTCACTCTCTCCTTGTTTTTCATGACTTTGACAATTTCGAGAATTAGTAGTTAAGTATTTTGTAGAATGTCCTTTAGTTTGGGTTTGTCTGATTTTTTTTTCTCACTAGTAGACTGGGGCTGTAAGTTCTTAGAAATCATATTCTATTTTAACAAATCCTAAACATGAAAGGTCATGTAACACAGTGATTAGTTATTTGTAGAATAAACCAATAGCCTCTAGATTTCCTCCTCTGCCAAAACTAGGATGACAGAAGAATTGCAAATATTTCAATTTGCAAAAATAATTACTAATAGCCAAAACAAAATCTAGTATATCAAAGAACCTGGTTTACTGAGAAACTGAATTCCCATTGTCCTCAATTACAGATGCCACCCCTGGCCCAAGGTATTATCTCAAAAGAATGAACAGAAATAAAGATATTTAGTCACAGGTAAACTAAACACTAGTACTTCTGCATCCTGTATTTTCTCAGTTCACATATTTTAAAATGTACAACAAATAAATATGACAATATTCAACTGATGTTCATTATTGCTATTATATCCTAGATTAAATGCTTCAAGATTCCACTCACCCGAGATTTCTAATTCTGCCCAGTGAGATTTTTTCCCATTGGCTACCTCCTCTGCTGACATGATGGTATAAATTCTTCGAGGATCTGGAGGATCATATTTTTCCTTTGGCATCCCTATTAGTCTGTTTAAACAAACAAAAAAGATGACCATCAATTACTACATCTTATAGAAAAAAAAAAAAGAAAAATGGAATGGTAAGTTTTCTTTTCCTCTCCCCTTGCCAGGTTACTAAGTCATTTTCTACTACAAATTCTCACTAGAAGGAAAACACATCTGCAGTATGTTTGACTCTTGCAGAAACTCCATAACAGATGCCTAAGGCAAAATGCAAACAATGACACTGGATTTAACACTGAACTTTGTGGTTGCTTCCCAAACATCCATTCTATTCCAAACATCCATTCCCTTCTCCTTCCTTTAGTTGTCTTGCTTTCCTAAACTGACTAACCTTATACCAGTTCTCTGAATGGACTCTGACTAGTCAAAGAATATCAGAGTAATTCATGCTCTCGCCTCAGTGATACTCAAATATCTTATATCTAAGACAATCAACACAAGACATTCCTCTTATTGCAGAGATTAGTTCAGAAGTATCTAATAATCGCGAGGCTTAAGATTCATTCTATGTTTACGGAAGGAGCAGTCTTCTCTCTCCTGCCAGTCATGAAAGAAGAATATAGTCCACATGGTTATTGGGAAACTAGCCATAGAAGTAAGAGTCTAGAAAATAGAGAAACAAAGATCCCCCACCAAATCATACCACAGGGCTCCCAAACACTGGGCCTTTTCAGTACACAAGCCAATATACTTCACTTGTTGTTCAGGTTGTGTTTTCTGTTACTTGTAGTCAAAAGCATCCTACATAATGATATTTTCTTAGTATGAACCAGTCTTGGTTTGATCTGATGTTCTTAAGTAATGTAAGGCCTTTTCACTCTCAAAGTGTCCAACTTGGGTGGAGGGTGCACCTGAATGGCTTAGTCATTTAAGCATCCAACTCTTGACCTCAGCTCAAGTGTTGATCTCAGGGTCCTAGTTCAGCCCCAAGTTGGGCTCCACACCCAGTGTGGAGCCTATTTAAAAATAGTTTTTTTTAAAAAGTGTCCAAATTTGAAGATGGAGTTACATGGGCACCTTAACTGAAATGAATATTATATAATCTTGTTCACATAACTGCCAGAATAATCACCAAATGATCATGAGCGATGACAACTAGGTATAAAAGTCCTCAAGTGTGCAATGTATGAAGCATATGACAAATGGCCCTAAATGTAACCATTCAAGAGGTCCAACACAAGAATTACTGCTTAATTATTGGCAGAAAATAAAATTGAGCTCAGAGCTAGCAAGAAAAGCAAATGACAAAGCCCCAAGCCTGATTAAAGTCCTGCATGCTATCTGTAAATCACCTTGTTTTTTTTTTTTTGTAGTTGGTTCTTTGTTCATATTTAACACACACACACACCAAAACCAAATATGAGAGTGTTTCCAAGTAGAGTTTAGAACTTATGATTCAATGGAATTTACTTTCAGGTGGTCTAAAATTCATTACATAACAGAGAATAAATAAAAAGTAGTGGTATCCTAGTTGTTTCAAAAATACAGCTAGATCATGAACACAAAGTTTCCTACACCATATCTACTCTTTGTATTTAAGGTAAAATAGTCACTTTCCCTTTACCAAAAGGTGAAAAGAGAAAGTACTCCAGATTTCTTCACCTGTAACAGTAATTTGCTTCCAAGTTCCCAGGCTAAGCCCACTCCTTTAATTTTACCCCACAGTTTGGTTAATACTAACCCATATTTTATTTCCCATACATATCCAAGATCTTTGCACAGCGCACAAAGAATAGGATCATTTTCCACAGGGAAAAAAAAAATTGACTTCTACCACATTTGACCTATGTAAAATACTTTTCCCTTTTTGAAGAGTTTGTGAGAGAGAGAGAGAGCGAACAAGCAGGGGGAGCGGCAGGCAGAGGGAGAAGCAAAAGCTCCCCACTGGGCAAGAAGCATGATGTGGTACTCTGTCCCGGGACCCTGACATCATAACCTGAGCCAAAAGTAGGTGCTTAACCAACCAAGCCACCTAGGCATCCCATTTCTAAAATAAAATTTTTAGATGACAAGGTTTTCAGAATTTCCACTGTGCACAAGGCACCTGTATCTCTGTGAGTACTTCTGCAAGCTAATACAAGATTCCACAAAAACACAAGATTAAGCAAAGCCAAATCAAACAGATCCAAACTCAATGACATGCTACAAATCCATTCACTACATTGCAGATGGGTAAAAAATAAAGACAGCAAAATATGCAAAAACAAGAAAAAACAAACAAACAAACAAACAAGGAGCACCTGGGTGGCTCAGTGGGTTAAAGCCTCTGCCTTCGGCTCAGGTCATGATCCCAGAGTCCTGGGGTCAAGCCCCACATCAGGCTCTCTGTTCAGCAGGGAGCCTGCTTCCTCCTCACTCTGCCTACCTCTCTGCCTACTTGTGATCTCTGTCAAATAAATAAATAAAATCTTAAAAAAAAAAAAAACCTGTTCCATTAATTTTAGATCATTTTCATAAACCATAGAGCATGGGATCAGGGTCAACTTAATGTGGCTTTTAATCATGATATGTTCCTTAAGGGGACTATGAGTTATTTCTGTGTGAAGGCATATCCATTTTCTATTGCTATATAGTTCCTACCACAAAGTAGGGACTTAATATGTATTTGTGGAAGAGTACATGCTTTATAATCCTAAAATCTGCCACATTTCATTCTTCTTGCCTTTTCCACCTCACAGTTTTCAGTCAATACTTTTCTAAAAATCAATCCCAGGAAATGGTAATTAACTCACATATTCAACTCCCCTAAATATTTTAATAATTTGGACAGGTCAATAATTGCTCTATCTTCTTGGCCCTCTAATTCTAATTTTGAAAACAACTACTTTACAAAAGCTTTTTTTTTTTTTTAAAGATTTTATTTATTTATTTGTCAGAGAGAGAGTGAGTGAGAGCGAGCACAGGCAGACAGAGTGGAAGGAAGAGTCAGAGGGAGAAGCAGGCTCCCTGCAGAGCAAGGAGCCCGATGTGGGACTCGATCCCAGGACGCTGGGATCATGACCTGAGCCAAAGGCAGCTGCTTAACCAACTGAGCCACCCAGGCGTCCCAAAAGCTTTTTTTTTTTTTTCCATAAATTCCCACCTTCCTAATTCCACTAAAATTTACAAAATCTGTACCCGCAAAACAAATCCATGGAATGTTCACCAGTGTTTACATGTAAAACCAAAGTAATAATACTGTCATACTAGGGGTCAGAAATCTCTTTCAAATTTTAGGAAGCCAATGAAAATACAAGTCACTTAATGCAAAATGAATATAGATTTGGAGAGTCTGATTAAAGCTGTAATCTAGGGAACGCCTGGGTGGCTCAGTTGGTTGAGCAGCTGCCTTCGGCTTAGGTCATGATCCCAGCGTCCTGGGATGGAGTCTCACATTGGGTTCCTTGCTCAGCAGGGAGCCTGCTTCTCCCTCTGTCTCTGCCTGCCATTCTGTCTGCCTGTGCTCACTCTCTCTCTCTGACAAATAAACAAAACCTTAAAAAAAAAAAAAAGCTGTAATCTAGGGGCACATGGGTGACTCAGTTCTTGGGTGTCTACCTTCAGCTCAGGTTGTGATCCCAGGGTCCTGGGATTGAGTCCCGCATCAAGCTCCCTGCTCAGTGGGAACCCTGCTTCTCCCTCTCCCATTCCCCCTGCTTGTGTTCTCTCTCTATGTCTCTCTGTCAAATAAATAAATAAAATCTTTAAAAAAAAAAAAAAGGCTGTAACATCTTACATTTGGGTTAACTAACAAGCAATTTAGTAGAGTCTATAGTTCTGGTGATCATTACTGTCTCAAACATCAGATTTTCAAATATGCTGCCAAAGACATAGAGAATTCACATTTGGGTAACTTAATTAAGTTATACATGAACTTAATTCAGTTAATACTGAAGCCTCCTATTCAGCTTTATTTTCCCTCCTCAGTTCCTCAGCATCAGCTTTTCACATTGGAGACATACCACAAAAACCTACTTTAAAATAAGGTGAAATATAAAATAATTCAAATGTAATTTAACTCTCTAAACATGATACTGATAGTGTAGGAATTTCAAATAGTCTCATAGGTCGTTCTAAGGCTTAAATACTGAGTTTTTCTATCCAAATACTGGTATTTTTCTATCCATAAAATAGGAATGATTCATTTTGGAAAGCTTAACAGCTAATTCCTTATCTTCTTTTTCAAACTGATGAAACAAGTAGGTTTTTGAATTGGTTTTTCTATGGGTTCTAATTTTTACATCTTATATCAGTTCCCAAAAGATCCTACTGTTACATCAACCTAATTTATACTAGGGATCCTGCTCACGTAGCGGAGCACAATAAAAGCCCCTTTCACAACATAGCCTGTTTAACTTCCCAGTCCTCAATCCTGTTCCAACACTATAAAAAATATTCCACCTAACTCCCCAAATGCTAACTACATAAGTTTCTTTAAACCTGCCATCTACTTTTCATTCACTGAACCTTAGGGTATCACTTACATGACCCCCCCAGATTCTACTGCAAAATTTCTGAGAGTTACCATCAGTCCTGGGCCAAGAACCTAACTACGTCATACTTCTTAGTTCCTACATGAAGAACCCTAAAAGTAAACTAGTCATAATCTCCACCACTTAAGACTGATTAATCATTACCACACAGTGAAGATTCTCATTAGTTTATTTCTCAGTCTTCTGTTACACAGGAAAAATGTCATGTAAACTCATAAAATACAAACTGTATGGAAAATGTACTCCAATTTTTTTCAGTGATGAGCAATATTTAAGATTTATTTACTTTACAAAGAGAAAGCATGCGGGGCACCTGGGTGGCTCAGTGGGTTAAGGCCTCTACCTTCGTCTCAGGTCATGATCCCAGAGTTCTGGGATAAAGCCCCACATTGGGCTCTCTGCTTGGCGGAGAGAGGCTTCCTCCCTCTCTCTGCCTACTTGTGATCTCTGTCTGTGAAATAAGTAAAATCTTTTTTTTTTTTTTAAGATTTTATTTATTTATTTGACGTACAGAGATCACAACTAGGCAGAGAGGCAGGCAGAGAGCGCGAAGCAGGCTTCCCGCTGAGTGGAGAGCCCGATGTGGGGCTGGATCTCAGGACCCTGAGATCATGACCTGAGCTGAAGGCAGAGGCTTTAACCCACTGAGCCACCCAGGAGCCCCAAATAAATAAAATCTTTACGAAAATAAAAAAAAAAAGAGCATGCAAGAGTAAGCAGGGGGAGGGGCAGAAGGAGAGAGAATCCTCAAGCAGAAGACTCCCTTGTGAGCACAAAGCCCTATCTTAATCCCAAAATCCTGGGATTATGATCTGAGTCAAAATCAAGAGTCGGCAGCCCAACCAACTGAGCCACCCAGGTGCCCCCAGTTACAAGCAATATTATATGTAGCACCTGAGCTACTTTGCCCTAGAAAAATTTAAATTGGATTTTCCAAAACCATAAATAAAATGCAAAATGCTTATATATCATGTTGTTTTAGTGAATAGCATATTATAAAACATATATGAAATACACCCAAATATACTATTACTAAGGAATCCCAAATCTCAGAGTTTATATCTGAGGCTAATAAAATAACACAATTTAACTTCTCCCCTTCCAAAACAAACAAACAAACAAACAGACAAAAAAACTCATCTGAGCCAAATCAGAGCAAACAATTAAAGGCTAGAACTGAACTTCTGTTATTACTGGTTATCTTGAGCAACTTACAAAAACAGAACAGCCAGTATAGTACATATAAAGATGTATGTTTTTTACTGTTAAACCAGAGCTTCCCTCTCACCATCCTATCTAAATTTAAGGTCATTTTATTCAATTCTATAGTTCACCACAATTACTATTATTTCATTCAGAATTCAGTCTAAGAAAGAAAGAATACTACAACTATCATAGACTGCTTCATAATGAATACTCAACACTAAAATACAAATTATTAGACACATATTTATTTCCATACAAATATTAAGTGGTCATCTCAACTGCAGTTTGCAAAGCAATCTTTGGCAGAAATGCTGCTGGCAAAGTTCCCAAAGTTGGAGGAAGACAAAATTCAATTTTTAAAGATTTTATTGATTTGAGAGAGAAAGGGAGAAAGAGAGATATCATTGGGGGGAAGGAGGGGTAGAGGTAGAAACAGACTCCACTGAGCAGGAATCCCAAAATGGAACTTGATCTCAGGACCCTCATATCATGACCTGAGCTGAAAGCAGATGCCTAACCAGCTGAGTCACCCAGGAGTCCCTGGAGGAAGATAAAATTAAGCCCACATTAGATATTTCTACCTACATTTTAGAGCAAGATGTCAATGATTTATACATTTTAAATATCTCAGATAAATCTGTTCTTATACTGGCATTTATTCCCAAAGGTTATGAAACACATTATGTTATTTAGTGAATAACCCACCTAACATCCATGCTTCCCATCTGGCCTTAAGCATTAAGACTGATTTCCTTTCTGGGTACCTGGGTGGCTCAGTTGGTTAAGCAACTGTCTTAGGCTCGGGTCAGGATCCCGGAGTCCCAGGATCGAGTTCCACATTGGGCTCCCAGCTCCATGGGAGTCTGCTTCTCCCTCTGACTTTCTCACCTCCCATGCTCTCTCTCACTGTCTCTCTCTCAAATAAATAAATAAAAATCTTTAAAAAAAAAAAAAGACTATTTTCCTTTCTGAAAAAATAAATCTAAGTTTACCTTCTTTAATGAAGCAAAATAACCGTGGAGCTGCAACATTTCTGAAGTGTCTAGTTCCTCATCAGTATCTATTTTTAACTACATACAACTTTTTTAATTTTTTTAAAGATTTTATTTATTTATTCGACAGACAGAGATCATAAGTAGGCAGAGAGGCAGGAAGAGAGAGGGGGGAAGCAGGCTCCCCGCTGAGCAGAGAGCCCGATGCGGGGCTCGATCCCAGGACCCTGAGATCATGACCTGAGCCAAAGGCAGAGGCTTAACACACTGAGCCACCCAGGCACCCCATCTGTATACAATTCTTAATCATTATAATTGTTACACAAAATTTGTTCCTTCCCTGAATGGGCTCACCATCTGATATTAAAAAACAGTACCTAGCAAATCACACTACACATAGTAGGATCATATTGTTAAAAATTAGGATTGATGACACGCAAGAGCTTAGAAGAAACCCTGAGATAATGATGTCATTAGCATTCCCCGCTCTACTTCTATACCAAGGGCCTCTCTGGATGACATTTGTCTGCAATAACAAATTCAACTAAAGTCCACAGACCATAATCATGCGAACATTCAAAAAGAACCCCAAAGTTTTCATGAGTGTCTCCCACTCTAAACAAAACACTAAACACTATTCTAAACAAAGCAAAACAAACCCATGTTTTAGGACGGTAAAATCACACATGACTATGAAAAAAAAAAATCTCAGATCTTTGGAATTTCATGTTTCTGACCAGTTTAACATTTATTCAACAAATATTTATTGCAGGTCTACTACCACCATGTATTACACCAAGCACTAAAACTTCTACAGTAAACAAGATAACCAACATCTTTGCCCTCATGTAGCTTATACCATTTTCATAGCACTATTTGAAAAATAAAATATAGAATATATATTTTACTTTCAAACAATTCTATAAAGAATTTGGCATTTCTTGTAATTCCTTTTCACTCTTATTACTCCCTCTTGTCACTATGCTGAGAGAGTACAACTAAAGGGAAAATAAAACATCCTTATCACAAAGGATGAGGGTAATGAAGCTAATCCTTGAACAATGTTGGGTTTGAACTGCTTAGTCCTATTTCCAAGCAGACCTTTTTTTAATAGTACCATAAATGTATTTTCTCTTCCTTACAATTTTCTAAATACCATTCCCTTCTCTCTAGCTTACTTTATCATAAGGATAAGTATATAACATATATAACTGCTAATTGACTATTTATATCAGTAAGGCTTCTAGTCAACAGTAGGCTTTTACTGGTTATGCTTTAGGGCAGTCTAAAGTTATACCTGAGTTTTTAAATATATGGGGGATTGGCATTCCTAACCTCCAAGTCATTCAAGGGTCAACCCTAGCAAGTAATCTATACAATGGTCAAGGACAAGTGGAAAGAACACAGTTCCCAAAACAAGAATGGCAAGTTTTAACACTGGGGAACAGACCAAAGACAACCAGGTTAAAACTTATCAGTACATTTAATATAAGGTGATAGCAAATACTTGCTGAACCCAGAGACATTATTTCTTCTATGATCCTAACTGAGAAACCAAATTTTTAGATAACTGTTTAGTAACGAGGACTGTTTTGGTCTTTAAAAATACTTGGACTTGGGGGTACTGGCTGGCTCAATCAGAAAAGCATGCAACTCTTGATCTTGAGGATCATGAGGTTAGCCCCATGTTGGGTGTAGAGATTACTAAAAAAATAAATTTTAAATAAATTTTAAAAAATAAAAATACTTGAATTCAATAGGTCTTCTTTCTAGATGGTTTATTCTTAAGAATCTACTTCAAATCCCAAACCAAACTAGTTACCTACCCAAACAAAATGCATAGGCATACATGACAATAAAGCCCCTGGATGAAAATGAGATGTCATAATAGTTTCTATACTTCTATCTAAAGGTAATATGGTAGCCCACAATGATAGCTAAAGGAAATTTCTAATTCTATAAAGGGGTAAAGGCACAGTTTACTTGTCAGCTAAAGTACTATGAGGGAAAAAAAAAAAAGAATCAAAATATAACTCCTTTTCTACACATTCGAAATTTTCTCTCATATGGGGGATACCAGAAAACAAGAGCAGCAACACAAAACAAATAAACACTAAAAGGAAAAACAGAGACGTGGGATTATAAATCAATCACTTCAAAATTCCAAAATAGGGGTGCCTTGGTGGCTCGGTCGGTTGAGCATGTCTTTGGCTCGGGTCATGATCCTAGGGTCCTGGGATCCTGGGATGGAGCCCGGTGTCGGGCTCTCTGCTCAGCGGACAGCCTGCTTGTCCCTCTCCCTCTGCCTGCTGCTCCCCCTGCTTGTGCTCTGTCAAATAAATACATAAAATCTTAAAAAAAAATTTCCAAAATATTTAGATGACTTTCATTTTGTTTCATCAGCATCCAATTTGACTAACCAAACCATTATAACGCTAACATTCTAAATTAGATCTTGGTCTCTACCTAACAGTCACTATGCTTTAATGCCTCTTGCATTTACTTATTATTCTCTCCCACCTACCTAAACATACTGAATACAATCTAATTATCCTGCAGAGAACAAGAGGTAATTAGACTAGATTAGAATTTTCACATCAATTTTTCTAGGACTATGATTTCTTCCTCCCCTTTTAATCTTTCCACTTTTTCTGGTGTAACTTTTGTTTTCTATTTCCTATGATGTATACATTTTCATTTCTTTCAATTCCTATCCACACTTCATGACTCAAGTCCTCTGTCACCTCTTCTTCAGACTATTTCCCCATTTAAAAATCAACAAGCTAATTCTAAAATTTATACAGAGGAATCTAAAGTAGCCAAAACACTTTTGAAAAAGAAATAAAAACTTGTAAGTACCCACTATTTTAATGTTAGCACTTACTATAAAGATCTATTAATCCAGACAGTTTTGTATGGATGAAGGGACAGACTTCTATAGTTCGAAAGAACAGAACTGAGAAACTAGAAATAGAACCACACCTATACAGCCAATAGATTTTACGAAAATGTGCAAAGGTAATTCCAGAGAGATTAGTTGTTCTACCAACATTTGCTGAAAAACCTGACATCCACGTGCAAAAATAAATAATCATCCATCCATATCTTGTACTATAAACAAGCTTACAAGGATCATAAATTTAAATGTAAAACCCAAAACCATAAAACTTGTAGAAGAAAACATAAAAGAAAAATCTTGGGGCGCCTGGGTGGCTCAGTGGGTTAAGCCGCTGCCTTCGGCTCAGGTCATGATCTCAGGGTCCTGGGATCGAGTCCCGCATGGGGCTCTCTGCTCAGCAGGGAGCCTGCTTCCTTCTCTCTCTCTCTCTCTCTGCCTGCCTCTCAGTGTACTTGTAATTTCTCTCTGTCAAATAAATAAATAAAATCTTTAAAAAAAAAAATCTTTACGACCTTACATTAGGCAAATATTTCTTAGATAAAACACAGAAAGTATGCTCCATTGAAGAAAAATACTAAACTGAATTTCACAAAAATTTAAAACTTCTCCTCTTTGAAAGATGAATGAAAAGGCATGCCCAGAACTGAAAATAAGTATTTACAAAACACAAACCTGAAAAAGCACTCCAGAATATATAAAGAACTCTCAAAACAAAATCATAAGAAAAACACCCTAATAAAGAAACTGGCAAAAGATTTCAACGGCACTTCACTAAAGAAGATATACAGATAAAAAATAAGCATATGGAAAAAATGCTCAACTGTAGGCATTTGAGAAATGCAACTTAAAACAACAATAAGATACCACTGCATGCCTACCAGACTGAGTAGATTAAAAACTTACAATACCTATGGCCAACAAAGATGCATCAACAACCATCCTTGTGTGTATGTTTATATATACATGTACATATTCATTTATATTTTTATAAATAATATTCATGCATGCATGCACACACACATTCATGCATACATACATACATATACTCTCACATTTCACTGGTAGAAAGCAAAACAGTACTGCCACTTTGGAAGGGAGTTTGGTTGTTTCTCACCAAGTTAAACATACTCTTATATAACCAGCAATTCCACCCTTAGGTATATAGCCAAGCAAAATAAAAACTTACATTCACAAAAACCTGTCATAAATGTTAGTAGCAACTTTATTTATAAGCCAGCACACTTGGAAACAACTCAAATATCGTTCAACTGACAATTAAATACTAACTATAGTACAGTCACCCAATGAAATACTACTCAGTAATAAAAAGGATAGAATTAATGACAAAAACAAATATGGATGAATGTCAAATACATTATGCTAAATTAAAAATACCATTACCATACTTAAAAGGCTATGTATAATGTATCTCACCATAATAAAGACCATATGACAAGCCCACAGCAAATATTTTCAATGACAAAAGCTGAAAGCTTTTTCTTTATCATCAAGAATAAGACAAGGAAGCTCACTCTTGCCATCTTTAATGAACACAGTACTGGAAGTTATAACCAAAGCAATTAGGCAAAAAAGTAAACGGCATCCAAACTGTAAAGAAAGTAAAACTGTTTGCAGACAATGTGACATTAGATATAGAAAACCCTGGAGATTCCACCAGAAAACTGCCAAACTAATAAATTCAGTGAAGTTGCAATATACAGAATATACAAAACTGTCTCATTTCTGTACATTCATTAACTATTAGAAATTATGAAAGCAATCCCATTTATAATTGCATTAAAGAACGAAATACCCAGGAAAAATTTAAGTAAGGAGATGAAAGATCAGTACAATGAAAACTGTAAGACACTGACGAGAGAAACTAAAGATGACACAAAGAAATGGAAAGATAATCCATGCTCATGAATTGGGAGAATATGGTTAAAATGCCCATAACACCAAAATAATCTACAGATTCAAAATAATCCGTATCAAAATTCCAATGGCACTTGCCAGAGAAATAAAACAAGCAATGCTAAAATTTGTATGGAACCACAAGCCACTAACAGCTAAAGCAATTTTGGAGAAAGAAGAACAAAGCTGGAGACATCATACTCCTTGACTATGAAGTATACTATAAAGCTATAATAATCAACACAGCATGGTACTGGCATAAAAAGACTCGTCAATCAATGTAATGGAATAGACAGCCCAGAAATAAACCCATATATATGATCAATTAATTAAAACAAAGGAGCTAAGAATATACAATGGGAAAAGGATAGCCTCTTTAACAAACTATGTTGGGAAAACAGAATAGGCACATGAAAAAAATGAAACTGGATCTATATCTTACACTGTATACAAGAACAACCCAAAATGGATTAAGGACTTGATCATAAGACTGAAACCATAAAATTCCTAGAACCTCCTTGACACGAGTCTTAACAACAATTTTTGAAATTGATACCATAATCAAAAGCAACAAAAAACAAACATATGGGAGTACCTCAAACTAGAAACCTTCAGCTTGGTAAAGGAAACCCATCAACAAAATGAAAAAACCTGCAAAATGGTAGAAAATATTTGCAAATCATATATCTAATAAGGGGTTAATATCCAAAATATACAAAGAACCCACACAACTCAACTGAAAAAACAACCCAATTAAAAAATGGGTAGACAATCTGAATAGACATTTTTCCAAGAACACCAACAGATACAGGACAAACAGCACTAATCATCAGGGAAATGCAATGAGACAACACCTGATTGAACAGCTATCATCACAAAGACAAGAGATAAGTGATGGTGAGGATGCAAAGTAAAGGGAACCCTTGCGTACTGTTGGTAGAAATGTAAACTGATGCAACCACTAGAAAAAAAAAAAACAGTATGGAGGTTCTTCAAAAAAATTAAAAATAGGGGGAGCATGAGTGATGCAGTTGATCAAGCATTCAACCCTTGGTTTCAGCTCAGGTCGTGACTTGAGACTAAGTCCTGAATGGGGTTCCACACTCAGCCTGGAGTCTGCTTAAGATTCTCTCCCTCTCCTTCTGCCCCCCCCCAAATAAAAAAATAAATCTTTAAAAAAATTAAAAATAGAACTACCACATGACCCAGAAATTCCACTTCTGGTTATATATCCAAAGGAGCAAGATCACTATCTCAAAAAGATATCTGCACCCCCCATGTTCACCGTAGCATTATTTACAACAGCCAAGACATGCAAACAAACTGTGTATCCATGTACTGGCAAATACCTGCATGAAGAAAATGTGGTCTAATACACATAGATACATACATACACACACACACACCCCCCAACACAGTGGATTTTATTCAGCCATAAAAAGGGAAAAAAGTCCTCTCACTTGCAACAACATGGTTGTCCTCTAAAGGTATTGTGCTAAGTGAAATTAGTCAGACAAATATTATATGATCTTATACATGGAACCTAAAAAAAATCCTGAATTATAGATGCAAAATAGACTGATGGGCAAAATAAGTAAAGGAGTTCAAAGGTATACGTTCCAGTTAAAAAGCATGTCCTGGGATGTAATGCACAACATGGTAATTATAGTTAATCTTGTGCTAAACACGTAAAAGTTGCTAAGAGAATAAACAGATCTTTAGGGGCACTTGGCTGGCTCAGTAGGTATAGCATAAGACTCTTAATCCTGGGGTCATCAGTTCTAGCCCACATCAGCTGTGGAGCACATTTAAAAATAAAAAGAGAAAGAGTAAATCTTTAAAGCTATTATCACAGGAAAAAAAATCTATGTGGTAACGAATGTGGACTAGACTTATTGTGGTAATCATTTCACCATATATACATAAATAAAATCATTATGCCATACAACTAAAACTAATAGAACATTCTATGTCAATTCCATCTCAATTCCTCAGGGACTACATACTGGATGAATCCATTTATAGGTCATTCCAGAACAATCAAAACTATTGGGACAGTGAACTGGTAAGTGGCTGGCAGGGGCTAAGGGTGGAAGAAGGGAGAGACTGAAAGAGGAATGAGGGAATTTTTCTGTGATGTGAACTAGATATACTGGCTAATTAGAATTAATCGTAATAGTACCCTCAGAAATACACTCGGGAAATAAACTGATAAATAATAAACTAATAAGCTGAGAAAAAAAATTGCTTTACCATCCAAGAAAGCGCTAAGAGAATAAAAAAAGGAAAATAAGCTAACAGGATGTAGGATTTCCCGACCTCTAACTTCTCGAGGCATTTAAAAATATGTTAGCCTAAAAACAGCATTAATTGACCAGCAAGTAAAATTACGTAAGTAAAATGCTGTGGATTTAACTTACTTAATGTCAAAGAGTCACAATAAATCAACTATATTATTGACTAATAAACGCCAACAGAGTTTAAGTGACCTCAATCATTTGAGAAGTAAAATCCCTCCCTCTCTCTTTCCCCTGCCCCCAACACACAGAGGAGAGGGGGATTACAAACAGTTAAGGATTGCTAAAAATTATCACACCAAGTATAGAGAAATTGCGTTGTATAGGAGAGCAGAGAAAAAATCATGGGAAATTCAAAAATCTGTTTTGCTTTCCTGACTCCTTCAATAGATTGTTTTCCTAACATAAATGCCTGCCAGCCATAAGAGAGTCTAATAATAAACATGATACTATTAATTCTTGTTGCCTCCTTACACTGCCTTTTACTTTCTTCTGCTCAACAGCATTTCTTCTGGTCATACTTCCAAGTTGGCCCATATCTTCTACTGAGTCAGTTGTCACATTCTTACAGAAATTACAAATGCCTTAAAAGCCCTATACTTATATGAAATATAAAAATATTCTTGTCACGATCCATCATAAAAGCAAATTACAGCACAGCACTGACTGTCATCACATTTTACCCAAGACTTTTAGCCTGCACAATTATAATTATTAATGTAGTGAACAGATCCCGTTAGCATAAGATCCAATTCTAAAATGTGTACTCATAATCTTCTTTGAAATTGAGAGACTCCACTTAAATAACCTCGAAATTCAGGATTCCGTAGGGTCAGCAACTAGCCTATCTACTAGCTCTAAAATAAATCTATCAGATTTTGAAAACATATGTGAAATATAAATACATATGAAAAACTACAAGAAATAAACGTAAGGTAGGAAATCTAGACAGACCATTCACCTAAAAGAATGATTTTATACCTCAGAAAAAAAACAACAAACTCCCAAATTTATGCTTTATGAGAGTTAATGAAAAATTCCTACTCAGCGATACTTGGTCATAATTTTAGAAATGTTTACTAGGCCATCCAAAACTCCCATTTAGATTCACAGACCTCTACCCCTGGGGATAAAAAATATATGTTTATAAAAAATAAAAAATTAATAAAAAAAAATTTCAGAATTAGGGGTACCTGGGTGGCTCACTCAGGTAAGCATCTGCCTGGGGCTCAGATCATATTCCCAGGATCCTGGGATTGAGCTCCATGTTGGGCTCCCTGCTCATTGGGGAGCCTGCTTCTCCCTCTCCCTCTCCCCTGACTTGTGTTTTCACTCACTCTGTGCTCTTTCTCTCAAATAAATCAAACTTTAAAAAAAAAAAAAAACTTCAGAATTAACATTTATTTAATGAAAAACACTATAATGTATACACAAATGGTTGCATTAAAAACATAAAATGTCTAAATTAATACTTACTTAATAAAAGACACTGCAATTTAATTTTTATACATAAATACATCAAATACAACAATTCAGTTCCATAAAACTAAGGTAGACAAATGAACTGCCTTAAGAGAAAAAAAAATTCCTAAAATTCAGTTGCCTCATGATTCTCTTTTAAGATGGGGAATTAGAGTACAAGAAATATACCAAATAATAAAACCCCATATTCTTTAGGAGACAGTTCTGGTATGAGTAAGTGAAAAATAACTCTCCAGTGATGGTTAGGAAGTGATGCCAGTCATTTCAAAATGGTGACAAAAATATGTAGAAGAGTAACGAAAAGGTTATATATTCGATACAATGTTAGTACAATTAACTTTAGCCAATTATTCTCCTTGCTTTAAAGATAAGAACTAGCTTCCAATATACCAGTAATTTGGTAATAACTATTTCGTGTTGATAATAACTACTAGAAGTTTCCTTTAACAACTACCTGAAAATTCTATTATTTATTTAAACACATGGACTTAAGCAATGAGTTTTTCAGAGTTACATAAAATATAAAATACTACAAAAATTATTTACCCAAGATTCTATCAGTTGATTCTAACACCTACCATCTGTGCTAATTTACAGTCTGCAATAAATAATCCCAAAGAAAAACATTAAGTTGCAATCAGTATAGTGTGGATATTTATATTTTTGTAGCCTAACCAGAAAACTGGTAATCTTTATTTAGTAAAAAGCATCTCTCCATAAACCAGAACACTCTATTCTCCAGTTATGGATGGGCCCTAATTCAATTTTTAAAAATCGTTGAACATCTAAGTATATGGAAAAGCATTCAAGATGTATCACTAACTCAAAACAAAAACTGACTGCATATACCATAACCCCATCTTTGTAAAGAAACAACATACACACACACACACACACACAAATTGTGTAGCAACAGGTATGAAAAGAGGTAGGAAAGAATGATAGGATTATGGGTAATTTTTATTTAGTTATATTCACTTTTATACATTGTTAATGTATTGTTCTTATAATACAAAGAAAGGACTTTTAATTAATAAACTTCATTTTTTAGGGCAGTTTTAGGTTCACAGCAAAATTGAGCAGAAACTAGAGAGTTCCCATAAGCTCTCCTTGTCCCCCACATGGTAAAACCTCCCCCACTATAAACATTCAGCGCCAGAGTGGTACATTTGTTACAATCAATGAACTTTTACTGACACATCATCACCCAAAGTTCATAGTTTACAAAAGGGCTCACTCTTGCTATTTTACATCCTATGGATGGCATCATATCTATGATGACAACTACAACTGTAACACCGTGCAGAATGATTTCACTGCCCTCAAAATCCTCTGTGCTCTATTCATCCCTCCCTCCCCTCTAATCCCTGGCAACCACTGAGCTTTTGACTGCATCTACTGTTCTGCCTTTTCCAGAAATGTTATGTAGCTGGAATCATACATTATCTAGCCTTATCAGACCAGCTTCTTTCACTTAGTAATACGCATATAAGCCTCCTCTATATCTTGCTATGGCTTGACTGCTCATCTTAGCATGTTATCAATACCGAGAAAGCTATGTATTACCTACAGACACCTGCAAAAATTCAAGATAAATAACAATCTTGTACTCTAAAAAATACAAAGATAAAAAAATACAAAGATAAAAGGAATTCTGCCAATAAGAAAGGTAATTTAAAAAGAACTTAGATTCACAATTAATGAGTTATGTAAAGTGATCACTGTCCATTTAAACATCCATATTTTCTTTGATCAAAGACAGTATTTTTAAGTATTTTTGTGAAATGTTTAGTTATTAAAAGCCTAAAGCCACAGAAGTAATACTATGGCATACAATTTCTCTAAGGTTTATTCATCTGTTATACCCATAATATTCTCCTAAAGCTTTTTCCTATGAATGTAGTATATTTTCCTCTATAAATCATTCATTTATATATATGAATATATATAAAAATACCATGTTACATATGTATGTATGTATGTATGTATATAACAGTACTTTTTTAAAACTGAAAAGTACTGCATCTAAAGGAAATGCTAAATGTTTTTAGAGATTCAAAACCATAGTCTTCCCAGAATATAGATACATACACACAACTAAAACATAAAACATTATTTTTAAAAGGGTGTTTTAATAACATAGTACCAAAAACACTTCACTATGTATTCATTTTTCAATTATTCAATAATCTTTTTAATATGAGAATTCTTTTTCTTTAAGATTTTATTTATTTATTTGACAGAGAGAGATGACAAGGAGGCAGAGAGGCAGGCAGAGAGAGAGGAGGAAGCAGGCTCCCTGCTGAGCAGAGAACCCAACGCGGGGCTCCATCTTAGGACCCTGAGATCATAACTGGAGCTGAAGGCAGCGGCTTAATCCACTGAGCCACCCAGGCGCCCCTCAATTATTCAATAATCTTAATTCAAATAAAATTTTATAATGTGCACATTTTCTTCATTCCTAAAAACATAACTGATTTGTACTGATACATGAAAAATAATAAACTGGATTATTAATATTTCCTTGTCACTTTCTTAAGACTAGACAATCAACAATTTAATCTCTATTTGTAGCATGTGTCTATTTCTGTGGTGCAAATACCTCCATGTGGTTTTGTGGTACAAAATTACCCTTATTTTGAAAGGCAGGTTTCAAGCTGTTAACAGGATGCCTACTAACATATCATCATATTGATTTCAGAAAAAAGTAACCTAAAAATTTTAACAGTAAAATATAGCAAAATAAGTAGAAAATGATGAGTTTTCAGGATTTGTTTCTAATATGGCTTAATTTTATGTTACATAATTTAATTTCTAATAGGTTGGATTCGATAATTGCCTTGCAAAATTCCTGAAAAATTAGCAACTAGCTCTTTCAATCCAGCCCAAGCCAACACTTAGCATACCACGAAGTCTATGAAACCCTGACTTCCCTCTCCTCACAGTTCCTTGAAATCATTCGAATCAAACATCAACTTGCTCCATGCTTTAGCAAGCAAAACTTAACTTACTTCTTTCTTCTCCATCTCCAAGGAGGTTCATTCATCAAGTAATAAGACATGAGTTGCTCTTTATGAGTGAGAAAGGAATTAAAATTTTACAAACAGAAACAGATGATCATATACAGTCCAGTGGTTTTCAACTTTGGATAGCCTTTAAGGAAGAAACAATATGATTCTACACAGGCTCTTCCATAAAGTTGGAAGTGAATATTATATAATATCAAAACCAGATAGCACATGGAATGTTCTTATAAAATTTTAGCAAATAAAATCTATAAAAAGGATTACATCATGCCAAGTTGTGATCATCTCAGGAAAACAAGGGCTAACATTTAAAAAAAATCAATACAGAGGCACCTGGGTGGCTCAGTGGGTTAAGCCTCTGCCTTCAGCTCGGGTCATGATCTCAGGGTCCTGGGATCGAGCCCCGCATCAGGCTCTCTGCTCAGCAAGGAGCGTGCTTCCTCCCCTTTCTCTCCCTCTGCCTGCTTCTCTCCCTACTTGTGATCTCTGTGTGTCAAGTAAGTAAAATTAAAAGAAAAAGTTATAAAAAATCAATATAATCCACTAATATTCAGATTAAAAAGCATTTTGAAAAATCTAACTACTATTCCTTTTTAATAAGAACTCTCATTTAAATAATAAAGGGGGAGGCCTGGGTGGCTCAGTGGGTAAGCCTCTGCCTTAGACTCAGGTCATGATCCCTAGGTCTGGGGATCAAGCCCCACATCTGGCTGCCTGCTCAGCAGAAAGCCTGCTTCTCCCTCTCCCAATCCCTGGCTTGTGTTCCCTCTCTCACTGTCTCTCTAACAAATACATAAATAAAATCTTAAAAAAAAAAAAAAACACACAAAAAAACTACAGGTCTCATCATACTTAACCGTTAATCTCTAAATGCTTTCCTGCTAAAATAAGGAACAAAGCAAGGATGTCTGCCCTCACTTCTTTTCAACTTTGTACTGAATATTCTAGCCCACACAATTAGACAAGAAAAAAGCATAAAAGGCATTTAGCCCAGAGGAGAATTAACTCATCTTAGATCTCAGACAACGGGTTTGTGTATATATAGAAAAGCCTATGGAAACTACAAAAAAGATTCAAGAACTAATAAGTTATTTAGTATTTCCCGCCAAAATCTATATTATTTAAAGTAACAAGCAACCAGAAACTGATTTTTAAAGTAGACTTCACAAAGAGCATGGAGCCCAACACAAGGGCTTGAACTCATGAGCCTGAGATCAAGACCTGAGCTAAGATTAAGAGTCTGATACTGGGTCACCTGGGTGGCTCAGTGTAATGGTTAAAGCCTCTGCCTTTGGCTCAGATCATGATCCCAGGGTCCTGGGATGGAGCCCTGCATAGGGCTCTGTGCTCAGCGGGGAGCCTGCTTCCTCCTTTCTCTCCGCCTGCTTCTCTGCTTACTTGTGATCTGTGTGTCAAATAAATTGAAAAAAAAAAAAAAAAAAAAAAAAGACTGGTTTGGGGCACCTGGGTGGCTCAGTGGGTTAAAGCCTCTGCCCTCCACTCAGGTCATGATCTCAGGGTCCTGGGATCGAGTCTCGCATCGGGCTCTCTGCTCAGCGGGGAGCCTGCGTCCTTCTCTCTCTCTTCCTGCCTCTCTGCCTGCTTGGGATCTCTGTCAAATAAATAAATAAAATCTTTAAAAAAAAAAAAGTCTGATACTTAACCAACTGAGTCACCCAGGTGCCCCAGAAACACATTTTTTAAATACTATTTTGCATCAAAAATTATATAATACTTGGGGATTAATATGAAAAGAAATGTGGAAAAATAGCATAATCCATAAAACTTATAAAATCACTAGGCTATACACCTGAAACTAATAGAACATTGTGTCAACTATATTCAGATTTTAAAAAAAAAGTTTGCAAAGTCTCAACACTGGAAACTATAACATATACTGACAAAAATTAAAGAGCTAAATAAATGGAGACATGCATCATCTTCACAGAACAGAAGATTCAACAGTGTTAAGATGTTAATTCTTGGGGCACCTGGGTGGCTCAGTGGGTTAAAGCCTCTGCCTTCAGCTTGGGTCATGATCTCAGGGTCCTGGGCTCTCTGCTCAGCAGGGAGCCTGCTTCCTCCTCTCTCTGCCTGCCTCTCTGCCTACTTGTGATCTCTGTCAAATAAATAAATAAAATCTTAAAAAAAAAAATGTTAATTCTTCCCATACTGATCTACAGATTCAGTATAACTTCAACCAAATCCCAGCATGTAATTTTTGCAGAAATTGACAAACTCATTCTAAAATGTAAATGGAGGATGTTATCCTGGTTATCTCAGTCAGTGGAGAAAGCAACTCTTGATCTCAGGGTCATGAAATCAAACCCTACACTGGGCGTACAGATTACTTAAAAATAAAATCTTAAAAATAAATAAATAAAAACAAAATGTATATGGAAGTATAAAGGACCTAGAATAGGCAAACAACTTTGAAAAGTAAAATCAAAATTAAAAGTTTATACTACCTGACTTCAAGAGCTACTATAAAGCTATGGTAATCATGGCAATGAGATATTAGCAAAAAGAAAAACAGATAAAGAGAACAGAATAGGGTCTAAAAGTAAATTCACATATATAAGGTCAATTAATTTTTCAACAAAGGTGCCAAGGCAATTCAATAAGGGAAAGGGGAATCTTTAATAAACAGTACTGGAACAACCAGACTGCCATATTCAAGCAAAGAAGCCACAACCTTTACCTCATACCACATACAATAATTAACTCAAGAAAAGTACCATCTATTAATTTTCATGCATTATTAATTCACCAATAATCACAACTATCCTACGTTGTAGGAGTTTTCATCATCTCTCATGTTAGAGAAGAAGGAGGATCTGTAAATAGGACACCTATTACTGTGCAGCTGACAACTCAACAAACTTAGAGAAAATACAAGAGAAACCACTTGCCCATTTCTCTAATAAATTCTCACACTAGCAGTTCCTTTTTTTCATTTCCTACTTCCTCACTAAAGCAGATATAAAATAAACAAGAAAAAATGGTTTGGGATTTTTTTCTATTTGTACGCCTATCCTCCAAATTCACTGTCAGCCTAACTCCAAGAGTATATTCACATCCCTCTTAACAAGACAGCTATAAAATATCCAGGCAAGCAAGAAAAAAACCACAGATAGAGAACAAAGTTTCCACCCTGTTACATACTCGAGATGCTATTATGTAGTCAAGACAGAGCTATCCAACACATCTGGCATGTGTTCAAGGATAAACATGGAAAGTCATTTGTCTAGCCTCCAGCATTCTCCTTAGCATAGGGATCACCAAAGGTCACTGTATCCGACTGCTGCAAATCCTCATTTGAATTTTCTTGCCTACAGTAAACCTACTAAAATGGGAGAAGGCAAAAACAAAAGCAAGAGCACTATATTCACAAGGACATCTACAATTAATATCAGAAAATTTACTTCAAGCATTCTCCTAAAACTGCTAATCAGTAAGAAGTCCTAACCAAAGAAAAGTATTCTAAATCAACTTGCTATGCAAACTAAAAGATGCATAAACAAGAATCCACAGCAGCGTGTTCAAACCTACCAGAAATGAAAACATCTTTGCTGCTATAAACAAAGAGTAAATATGTCAAGAGTAAATATGTTCAGACTCGGAGACAAATTGCAAGGGCAGCTGTAAAAAGATCACAGATCACCTAGATAAGCTAGATTGTTAGAAAGCAAGCACATCAACAACTGAGACTTCTTACCAACTCTGACAAATCCACTAGAAAAATTGGACTCAACCAACCTGTTCAAATTTGGGAAAAAAAAATACTAAAGTAACATTCTAATACTTCATACAAAATACACTTTTTTTCCATCTCCTACCTTCTAATTTCAGGGGCTTCCCCTCTCTACTGATAAATAAAACCAAAGAATTTAATATTTCACAAATATAAAGTCTTGAGTTTATTTATAGAAGCAAAAAATCATGTGTGTATAAACTAAAAATATGCATCAAGAAAATATAAACCCTCATCCACAAAACTGGTTTTTGTTGCTACAAAACGGAATCTGATAGTACCAAAAGCTAAGAATTTAACTAATGAATCTCTCTTCATAATGAACAGGTTTTCTAATTATTTAGCTTTTCTATTTATTTAGAAAATAATTAAGTCTTTAAATCTTGACTGATATGAAAGTCTGCAAGTAACCAAAGTAACTATCCCATACTTTTGACCTGAACCACATAACAACAATGCTTAAGCATCAGATATACTCAGTAAGATACACACTTAAAAGGTGTTAAAACTAGTTTGATATATCTGAGAGCCAGGGTTTACAATCTGTAAAAGCCATATCTAAATGTACAAAATTCCATTAAAAATAGCAGAGTAGGAGTGCCTGGACAGCTCAGTTAAGCATCTACCTCTTGATCTCAGCCCAGGTCTCGATCTCAGGGTCATGAGTTCAAGCCCCACATTGGGCTCCAAGCTGGGCATGGAGCCTATTTTTTAAAAAGAGAGAGAACAGAGAGAAAAAAGAAGAAAAAAATAGCAGAGTAAAACAGAAAAACCTTAGTAACCAAATTCTAAAACTTGATAAGGCACCAAGTAAAGCTCCATCCAGGAAAGGGTTCCAAGGTGCCAGCATCTTAATCATGAAAGAATTTAAAAGGCAGAGCCAATGCTGACTCACATTGATCCCAAACAGATAGCATCAAACAATAGAGCTAATCCTTAACTTTCTGGCAAGCATAAATGCCTAGGAGAGTACCACTCTACTCACAAATGACTGCCAAGAAAGTGGTGCTTTGTACTAAGCGGAAAAGGTTGGAAGGGAAGGGGTGTCAGCTTTAAAATAGTTCCTAAAATAGTTGCTTAAAAGGATAAAGAATAAGAACTTACAAAGGCTTTCAGTCCAGCTTGGTTCCAGGAAAAGGATACTTTGGCTCTATGTGAAAGCAAAAACCAGCCATTGTAAAACATAGATACCCAGATTTTGTCAGCAAAAGGAAGAGTATTGTTCATCATTTCCCACAAAGGTAGCAGAGTCTTTAACTTGGATTCCTACTTTTTTTCCTGGCAGGTAGATAACTCTGCAAAAGCAACAAAGCAAACTAAATATAATACTCTTCTCAATTTCAATCCTACAGTCAAAATGCCAACTTCACAAACTCAAAGGTCACAGAGAAACAAATTTCCTGTTTTGTTACTTAAATTCATTACCTTCTTCCTAAACTAACCAATACAGAATTTCCTTCTTGTTTTGAAGCTGACAAAATAAGGACAGGATACTTGCAACATACTAGGAAGCTCCCCAGAGTCAAGGAATAGAATTTGATACCATTTTCTAAAACCCAATTACAAGGCCGCCTGGGTGGCTCAGTGAGTTAAAGCCTCTGACTTCGGATCAGGTCATGATCTCAGGGTCCTAGGATCAAGCCCTGCATCGGGCTCTCTGCTCTGCGGGAAGCCTGCTTCCCCCTCTCTCTTTGCCTGCTGCTCTGCCTACTTGGGATCTCTGCCTGTAAAATAAAAAATAAAATCTTAAAAAAAAAAAAAAACCCCAATTATATATAATCTATGTCTATTCTTTCTCCACTTGAGAAAAAAACTGAATGTTATTATTAGCAATTTTTAAAACTTTATTTTGAGGTTATTTTATAAAAAGAGAAAAGTGCAATGCTTTATAAACATTTGTCAAAAAAATGCATTATAAATATGTCAAATATCCATTATTTCAATTATTAGAACAGTGTTCACTGCCCTAAAAACCTTATCATCTAGGAAAGATTAGAAAAATGTAAACGATTATTATAAACATTTATGTATTTCCCATCTCCTTCTAAAATACATGAAGGATATTCTACACTGTTCACAAATTATTATAACTTAATAAAAAATGTGTACAAATTCCCTAAGGGCCTACCAAGAAAAATAAAATAAAAATGGAGAGGTAGTATCTGACCGGTCTGATGGATTAACTGAAATGTGCCAAGAGTACTGTAACTCTAAGAGTAAAAATGACCAAAACTTGTTTATAATTTATAACTTGTCTATAACTTGTCTATACACATATACATATACTATGTATTAGTACTCCTATCCCTGTCCTCTTATTAGCATCCTAACAATGAAATAAAAAGGAAGAGTTGCAACTATTTTTCTAAGATATAAATAATTATGGATAATGTCCCATATGGCTTTATTTAGTCTTCACCCTATTAAAATATGGTTCTCCAATGGAAACTCTTATTCTTAAACATAAATGACAAAAAAAAACCCATAAATGACTTCAATATTACAAAACAATTTTCAATCCGCTTTTTAGTCAACTCATCCTGTATAATTTCTCTGATTTTAAAAACTGAGGACCACCCTCTACTCCTTAAAACCTGCCCTCTCCCATCTTCCCAATCAGATTATAAGTAGGTTGAAGGAACAGAATTTGAGTGGGAGAGGTAAGAAAACATGTATCAAATGCCCAGCCTGTGTTCAAATACTGTGCTAGATGATATGCACACATTATCACATTTAACGTCACTAAAATTAAAACGTGTTATTAATTCCCACTTTACCAGTAAGGAAACCAAAGACCAGAAAGGTTGTAAAATATCCAACACTTCATACTGTGTCATTCATAAGTGACTAAACACATGACTCCAACCACAACATTCAAGATTCTTCTACTAAACTGTGACAAATTTAATTCTAAACATATATAGCAGAAAATGCAGAATAATAATCTTTCAATCTTGGAGTGCAGAAAACTTTTCTAAAGTTCAAGACCATAAAAACAAAAGAATGACAGATTAAATGATACAAAAAAAAATTAATGTCTGTAAGGCAAAGAGCCAAGTCATACAGTCAGAAGATCAAAAGGAAATGGGAGTAAAGTCTCAGTAGTATTTATAATGGATAAATGAGGTAATGTTTCTAAAAATATAAACAACTTTTACAAATCAATAAGAAAAAAATGTAAATACCCCAATAGAAAAATTGGGAGTAAAGGTCATGATCAGGCAAACCACAAAAAAGACTGGCTCAAAAAAAGTGAAAAGAAATACAACCACCCAATTAATCAAATAATTGCAAATTTTAAAAAACATATGACTTTATTATAAGAATAGGAAAGATTAATAATATAAGTGTGGGGAAACAGGCACCCATTACACAGCTGATGTGAATACAGTTCTATACATTTCTAAAGGGTAACCCAACAAGATATATCAAAATTTTAATGTGCAATCATTTAAATCCAGCAAGTCCACATCTAGAAATTTATCCTTTAAAAAAGTGTGGAAATGGAGCCTATGTGGCTTTGTCAGTTGAGCATCTGACTCTTGATTTGGGCTCAGGTCATGATCTCAGGGTTGTGAGATCAAGCCCACACTGGGCCCCATGCTTAGTGTGGACACTGTTTAAGATACTCTCTCTCCCTTCCCCTCTAAGGCCCCCTCCCTCTTAAAAATAAATAAATAAATAAAAATAAATAAACAAGTAAATGTGAAGTGTATATATGAATCTTTTCTCTGCATTAGTGTTGATGATTGTCCAAGATAAGGAAATAAATTGCCAATCAGTAGGGGACTGAATTATAGGACATCAATAAATGAATTACATTTCAGCCCTTAGAAAGCATAATGTGTGGAAATGTAAAATGCTGCCACTGCTGCTGTGAAAAAGTTTGTCAGTTCTCAAAAAATTAAAATAGAACTGCCGTACGATACAATAATTACACTCTCAGGTATATACCCAAGAGAACTGAAAACAGATGTCCATACAAAAATGTGTACATGAATGTTCATAGCAGAATTATTTATAATTACCAAAAAGTAGAAACAACCCTAACAGCTAATGAACAGATGAACGAAATATGATATACCCATATGATGGCATATTACTCAGCCATAAAAATACTATTACATGCTACAACATGAAATAATCTTAAAAACATTACACTAAGTGAAACAAAGCCAGACCCAAAAAGTCACATATTGTATGATTCCGTTTATATTTAAGGCCTGGAATAGGCAAATCCATAAGAGGAAAAGTAGACTGGTGGTTGCCAGCAGATGAATAAATAGGCCAAAAAGAATTGCTAATAAGGATAAGGTTTCTTTTGAGGATGATGGAAATGTTCTAGAATTAATAGTGATGGTTCACCCAAAAAAGAAAAAAAAATAGTGATGGTTCACAACACAGTGAAATACTAAAACCACTGAAGTATATATTTTAAAACAGTGATTTTTAAAATGGTGATCTCTCACTTTTTAAAAATGCTTAAAACTTTTTAAAAGCATGAGGCACATCTATTGATGGAAAAAAATGACTGTAATATGCTGTTAAATCAGAAAACAAATGTAAAAAATCAGTATACAGAATCATTCTACTTATACATGTTTTTGGGTTATATACACATATTGCCCAGAAACAGACAATGGTTCAATACTACTAACGGTCTTAATTGCAATGAGATAGAACGACAAGGAAATTATGCTCTTCAGTATTTTTTTATATAAGGACACGTATTTCCAAAAGCAGACATGAAAAAATATTGCTCGGGGGGGGCAGTACTATAACAAAAATACATAAAATAGATGGAAACCAGAAAATACAAGCAAAGACTGCTAAACTAAGGGGTCTGTAAACCTCAGGAAATCTATAAATTTGCATAAGAAATAAATTACATCACCATTTTCATTAATGTCAATTGAAAATGTAGTACCTCTTTTTTTTTTTTAAAGATTTTATTTATTTATTTGACAGAGAGAGAGAGAAATCACAAGTAGGCAGAGAGAGGGGGGAAAGCAGGCTCCCTGCTGAGCAGAGAGCCTGATGCAGGGCTCAATCCCAGGACCCTGGGATCATGACCTGAGCCAAAGGCGGAGGCTTTAACCCACTGAGCCACCCAGGCACTTTTAATTAGAGCTAAGATACCTGCCGTGATATTAGCAGTACCTGTGATTTTGGTCACTAACACAAGTTATATTTTCGTTTCACATTACAGTTGTTACACATATCTCAAAATATCATCCGTACATACCACTACTTCAAATTTATGTTATTATACTCACTACTAGATCTTGCAATTTAAATGTATTGATAAAGAGGCACATATATCACAGTTTTTTTTATAAATTTTACTACTTTAATGTAACAGGTTCCTTTTTAATCTTATTTTCTTTCATTCACTTAAAATCATTATTCTAAAAAGGCTCCACAGCTTTCTCCAGTCTGCCAAAGGGTCCATGCCACCAAACATTCACCTATTATCCAAATATACCACTCATCCATTAGAGACAGGAAGGGCCACCAATCATGAGGATATTCTAATTATTCAGGCAT
Organism: Mustela putorius furo; assembly: GCF_011764305.1. NCBI lineage: Eukaryota > Metazoa > Chordata > Mammalia > Carnivora > Mustelidae > Mustela > Mustela putorius. Next base: position 137,046 of record NW_025421261.1, read on the forward strand.
AAAGCAATTAGTGCCTAAATCCAGGGAAAAACAGAAATCATCCCAATTTTAATTAATTTGTCTAACAGAATCCATAATTTTCTTCCCCAAATTGTCTCTCCCAAATTGTCTTCTGGTTTCTCAGTCATCTCTGACTTCTTCCTTCATACTGAATCACCACTGTCCCTTTATTAAAAGCTCTAGCTATCCCAACTGAGAAGAGATTTCATGACTTATCACTTCACATTTTAATTCTTTAAAAAAAGACCTTCCCTCCTTCCATTCTAATCTCAACTGATTCTGCATACCTCAACCATATAATCTTCTTAAAGAGTTATTCCAAACTGCCACCAACCTGCTCAAAATCACTCAGTGCTACCAGTGCATTTAACAGTCATATTGGTAATTATGAGATTCTAGAACCATACTTGCACTCACTATTAATCAAAAGTAATATACTGCTATGTTCCATAAAGTATCATCTAAAACAACATTATAACAAGTCAGGCTTTAGTAAGAGAACCTCAATTTATAGATGTAAAAGACCACCCACTGCTCTAGCGTTGAACACGGGATAAAACTAAAATTCCTCACCTAGGCATTCAAACCCCTCCCTAATGATCAGGTTCCAATTTGCCTTATCAGCCTCCTTGTTGTCCCTGAAGCTCTGGAAGTTAACCAGAAATTAACTAAATTCCCTTCTCATACTTGAAGCTGGAGTTGGCCTTTCTCCTACTACATATTTGTTGATGTCATTTCTACCATTTGCATTCCCATTTGATTATTCATTCATTTAGTAATAGTAACTAAGACTCTTCTATATACTAAACACTTGGTACACTAATACATAGTAGGGGTTTAACCCCTACAAACAGTTGGGCTACACATGGAGTTATCTCCCCCCTTAAAAACTCACAGTTTAATGGAAAAGTAGAAACAGAAGCCAAGGGTTATGAAAAAGGAATGCACAAGATGCCAGGAAAGCACAGAGAAAGAACATAAAACAAAGACTGGAAGGATCATCAGGCAAGATTCCTCAAGTAGGAATAATATAAGGTAAATTATTTAAAAAGTCAGTGAGGTCATCACGTGTAAAGTACTGTAGGCACATAAAACCATAGACCAAGCTGTAACTCACTCAGTATGGCGAGCCTAGGAAGTATGTTCAGGAGAGAGAAGTAATAAAATGATAAAACTGGAGAAGTACAGTAGGACAAGATCATGATGGGTTTTACACATAATCCTATGAAATCTCCACTTCCTTCTAAAAAAAATAAGCAGCAGCAGGTTATCCTGGAAAGTACACAGGTTTAGGAATTCCAAAGACCTAAATCTGAATTTGAGCTCTGTCATGTCCTTGTTATGTGCATTTCATAAAATTTGCCTCTCTGAGCTTCAGTATGCTCAACTATAAAACAGGGGTTAATAATATAAATTTTTCCAGGATTCTAACAAGAATTCATGTAAATCTCCTAGTAGAGAGGTTAGCAAACTACAGCTTGGTTTGCCAGCAATGAATGGTTTTACGATCTAAAGTATGGTTAAAAAAAAAAAATTAAAACTACAAAAAATAAAAAACAAAGAATATAGGACAGAGATCTTAATGTGACCCACAAGACCAAAGTCTATGTAAGGCCCTTTACGTAACACCAACTCCTGTCCTTAGCACATAGGATCCAACCAAAAAATAGTAACTATTACTATTTTAAGAACACTTAAATATTTAAGAGTTAAGATTTTAAGAAAACTTAAAAATGAATTTTGCAAGGATTTCTCTGTTGACAGTGTATACAAAGAAGCAGAAGTTAAAGAAGCAATAATGGATGCTGGGAGAACAAGCAAGGATGCTGCAGTGTTCCACTCCCTTCTCCCTTTCCTTCCTCCTCCTGACCATAAAGGAGAGATAACTTCTACCTCCTCTTCATCCTCGTAGATTATGATACAGCACTTAATGGTCTTTGTTAATTAGCATATTTTGCTTAGACTTTCTATTTATTGGGGCTTAGATCCCTTATAAGTAGTGTAAGAGTAAGTATTTTGGAGTCAAACAAATCCTATTCTAAATATTGATTTCACCAAGACTTAGGACTTGTTATTTAACTTGTATGGATCTTAGTAATAAGAAACATAAATGGCTAAATTATATTCTGTTCTAAGCTTTGTTTTTTACTTTGGATGAAACACATACTACAGTTCTAAGCACCTTATAGAAAGACTTGATTTAATCCTCACAACAACCCTGCAAGATAAGAACTATTATTATCTCCCCATTACACATGAGCAAACTGAAATATGGAGAAGGGAGTTTCCCCAAGAGCTAGGAAGTGAAGGATCCAGGGGCTCACATTATTAACCACCTAATGAATGATAATAATACTCCACAGGATTTTCATGAAAACTAATTCAGATTACTATTTTAAGGAAGGCAGATGGCTTTTCACAATCCTTAGATCTCAGCAATCCAATAAATATCTGTTCCATTTCTTAGTTTAAAAAAAGATTACATTCCAGGGGTGCCTGGGTGGCTCAGTGGGTTAAGCCTCTGCCTTCGGCTCAGGACATGATCTCATAGTCCTGAGATCAAGCACCACATCAGGCCCTCTGCTCAGTGGGGAGCCTGCTTCCCCCTCTCTCTCTGTCTGCCTCTCTGCTTACTTATGAGCTCTGTCTGTCAAATAAATTTTTTAAAACATTTTTTTAAAAAATAAAAATAAAGATTAAATTCCAAACCTTATTGCCAAGAACCCTGAATGCAATTGCTGGTAGCCAGTACAAACTTAATATTTATTAAGTAAGATATACTTTAAAGTGATTAAAATCCTTGTGCTGTTTCAAGATCATATTCTGTATATTCTGTATATTCACAATATATTATTTCATAAATCACAGAAGACTGCACTGACAGGAACCTACAGCAGCAAACACTCTTGCCAGTTTTTTGGTTTTAAATATAAACATTATGATCAGACAACAATGAATATATACATAAAGATCTCAAGAAAGTCATTGCACAGAGAGACATTACAGTTAGTATCCCTATATTTAGTTCTATTCTCTTAGTAGTATTTGTTAACTGGTATTACATAACTGATCTATGTTACTCATTTAGGGAATCTATTTAAGTAACATGGGAAGGGAAAAAAATTCTAAACTGTAAGATTACAGAGGTTCTCTCTGCAAAAGATGAATATAAGAAGATAAAGTGCTATAACTTCAACTTTGTGTCACCAATTAGTGTCACTATTTTCTTCTGTTAATAAACAATATGGCGGCGCCTGGGTGGCTCAGTGGTTTAAGCCGCTGCCTTCGGCTCAGGTCATGATCTCAGGGTCCTGGGATCTAATCCCGCATCGGGCTCTCTGCTCAGCAGGGAGCCTGCTTCCCTCTCTCTCTCTCTGCCTGCCTCTCCATCTACTTGTGATTTCTCTCTGTCAAATAAATAAATAAAATCTTTAAAAAAAAAATGTTTAAAAAATAAATAAATAAATAAACAATATGAAACGGGTACCTGGGTGGCTCAGTTGGTTGAGCGACTGCCTTTGGCTCAGGTCATGATCCTGGAATCCCGGGATCAAGTCCTGCATCATGCTCCCAGCTCCATGAGGGGTCTGCTTCTCCCTCTTACCTTCTCCCCTGTCACTCTCTCTCTCGCTATCAAATAAATAAATAAATAATCTTAAAAAAAATAATAAAAATTTAAAAAATAAACAATATGAACGCCCCAAAATACCTGGCATCTGTTCAGTATGAATGAGTCCCTAACAGAACAAAGTGAACCACTCACTTCGTCAAAAAAAATAAAAATAAATTTTAATCTGTAATGAGATTTTAATGTGGTCTAAAAAAAAAATGAAATACATCCTGCTGCAAAAGAGAATAAATACAAAACAAAAAATCTATTACCACTTTCTAATTCTGACTTGTAAACAGGAAGACTCTTAGCTAACCCAAAATTATTTAACTTCTGCAACGTATAACACGGAGAGAAAGAAATCTTTTCAAAATATTTTTTCTAATCTGGGGGCGCCTGGGTGGCTCAGTGGGTTAAGCCTCTGCCTTCGGCTCAGGTCATGATCTCAGGGTCCTGGGATCGAGCCCCGCATCGGGCTCTCTGCTCGGCAGGGAGCCTGCTTCCTTCTCTCTGCCTGCCTCTCTGCCTACTTGTGATCTCTGTCAAATAAATAAATAAAATCTAAAATATATATACACACACACACTCATATATATATATACACACACACACATACATATAAGCAGAATGTACACAATTAAAGTTCCAAAAATTAAAGGGTAATCACCACTTCAAATGAAATATAACCTTATTTTGCAGAATAGAATTTCTCAAGAAAGCTATCAAGTTTTTTTAGAAAACTTAAAAAACAAAACCATTCATGCTGAAATATTTTGGGAAAAAGTTAACAGTCAGATTCATGGTATATATGGACTTCTTCATTAACCATACACTCAATAATTACAAAAACGTGTTTCCATCTTTTTAATTCTATGAGTAGTTCTTCATTTATGATTTAGTTTTCTGCTTAACTGTGTCTCCCACCAAACTAGCTATCAATGTAATCAGAAAAAAACCACAGTTTTTATTAAATGTTTTTCAAAAGAAACAATATTCTCCACTACTCAAGAAAGCTGAATTATCCATAAAAATCTTTAAATTAAGAGATCTCCAAATGCACACACGGATGGCACATGCGTCCGTCCATACATATAGAACTGCAATGGGAAGGCAGACACTTTAGGGGACACTAAAGGAGCAGGGAAGGGAGGCAATCCGGGAGCGGGCAAAGGAGGTGGTGAAAGCTAGCTCCTCTTGCTCAAACAAGTTAAGCATTATTACCTACCACATGACTTGACAGAGCATCTTCAATTTTGTAATCCCCTCCTTCATCCTTCCCTCAAAACTCAACCCTAACACCCCAGGATCCCTTCATGAGAGAAATACTCAACAAACGAGAAACAGAACGTCATCAACCTAACAAAGAGCATCTACGAAAACCCCACAGCTAACCTCATACTTAATAGTGGAAGCCTTAATGCTTTCCCCCAAGATCAGGAACAACACAAGAATATCCTGTTCTTCACACTTCTTTTCAACAACGTAATGGAGGTTTCGGCCAAGTCAGTTAGGTAAGAAAATGAAATAAAACACATCCAGATTGGAAAAGAAGTAAAAAATATCTACAGGTGGAATGACCCTTGTTACACAGAAAATGCCATGGGATGAACTAAAATATTAGACCTAATAAACAAGTTCAGCAAGGTTGCAAGATTCAAGATCAACAGACAAAAATCAATTGTATTTCTATACACTTGCAATGAACCCCTTTAAAAAATTAGGAAAACAATTCCATTTATAATAGCATCTAAAAGAATAAAATATTTAGGAATAAAGCAGCAACTTAGACTCTAAAAACTGTAAAATACTGTTGAAAGAAATCAAAGAAAATAAATACATGGAAAGATCCCATGTTTGCAAGTAGGAAGACTTAGTATCATTAAGATGGCAATGCTCCCCAAATTGATCAGATTTAACACAACTGCCATCAAAATTCCTGCTGGCTTCCTTGCAGAAATTGACAAGGTGATCCTGAAATTCATATGGAAATAGGAAACACCCTAAACAGCCAAAACCATCTTTAAAAAGAACAAATTTGGAGGACTCTCCCTTCTCAATTACAAAGCTACAGTGGTCAAGACAGTACTTGGTATAAGGAAAATCAAAGAGATCAATGGAATAAAACTAAGTCCAGAAATAAACCTTCTGTTTATTGTTAATTTATTTTTGAGAGAAATGACAAGGCAATTAAATAGGCAAAGAACAGTCTTTTCCACAAATGGTACTGGGACTGGGTATCTATATGAAAAAAACAATGTTAGACTCCCTACATCAGGTCATATGCAGAAATTAACTCAAAATGGATAAAAAATCTAAATATTTGTTAAAACTAAAAAACTCGGGGCGCCTGGGTGGCTCAGTGGGTTAAGCCTCTGCCTTCGGCTCAGGTCATGATCTCAGGGTCCCGGGATGGAGCCCCTTGTCAGGCTATCTGCACAGCGGGGAGCCTGCTTCCCCCTCTCTCTCTGCCTGCCTCTCTGCCTACTTGTGCTCGCTCTCTGTCAAATAAATAAATAAAAATCTTTATAAAAAATTATAAAAACTGGGGGAACCTGGATGGCTCAGTGGGTTAAAGCCTCTGCCTTCAGCTCAGGCCATGATCCCAGGGTCCTGGGATTGAGTCCCACATCGGGCTCTCTGCTCAGCAGGGAGCCTGCTTCCCCCTCTCTCTCTCTGCCTGCCTCTCTGCCTACTTGGGATCTCTCTGTGTCAAGTGAGTAAATGGAATCTTTAAAAAAAAAAAAATTATAAAAACTGGGACGCCTGGGTGGCTCAGTTAGTTGGACGACTGCTTTCGGCTCAGGTCATGATCCCGGAGTCCCAGGATCGAGTCCCGCATCAGGCTCCCAGCTCCACGGGGAGTCTGCTTCTCCCTCTGACCTTCTCCTCACTCATGCTCTCTCTCACTGCCTCTCTCTCAAATAAAATAAATAAATCTTTTTTAAAAAATTATAAAAACTTTTTTTAAAAATGAAAAACTCTTAGCACAGAAGGATATCTCTCTATGATCTTAGATTAGTAAATAATTTCTTTGACATGACATCAAAAGCACAAGCAACAAAAAATTAGACTTTCTTCAAAATTTAAAACTTCTATTCTTTAAAAGACATCATCAGGGAAGTGAAAGGATAACTCACCAAGTTGGGGAAATATTTGTATCTATAATATTTGTGTCTGTAATATATAAAAGACTCTTTCAACTCGGTGATCAAAAGATAGACAACAAACAATTAAAAAATGGGCAAAAGATCTGAATACATACCTCTCAAAAAATACATGTACAAATGGCCAATAAACAAATGAAAAGACACTAAGCTTCTTCAGGGAAATGAAAATCAAAACTGCAATGAGATACTACCTAACACTCACGAGGAGAGCCTTGATCAAAAAGATAGTAACAAATGTTGGCAAGGATGTGGAGAAACTGGAGCCCTCATGCACTGCTGGTAGGGACGTGCGATGGTGAGGGTGCTTTGGGAAACACAAGTTCCTCAAAAGTTTAAACACAAGAGGCACCATGGGCCACCTGCCTTGCTTGGTCTGTAGAGCATGTGACTCCTGATCTCAGGGTTGTGAGTTTGAGCCCCACACTAAGTGCAGAGATTACCAAAAAAGTAAAATCTTTAAAAAGTAAAGAAAGAGAAAATAAACATAGAGACATACAATCCAGCAATTCTATTCCTAGGCATATGCCCAAAAGAACTGAAACTATGTACACAAAAACTTGTCTATGAATGTTCATAACTGAATTACTCAGAATAGCCAAAAAGTAGAAATAACCCAAATGTCCATTAGCTGATAAACAAAATGTAATATATATCCGTATGATGGCACATTATGCAGCCATAAAAAGAATGAGGTACCTTGAAAATGGGGGCACTCGGGTGGCTCAGTCATTAAGTGTCTGCCTTAGGCTCAGGTCATGATCCCAGGGTCCTGGGATTGAGCCCCGCATGAGGCTCCCTGCTCAGCAAGAAGCCTGCTTCTCCCTCTCCCACTCCCCCTGCTTGTGTTCCCTCTCTCATTGTGTCATCCCTGTCAAATAATAAATAAAATCTTAAAAAAAAAAAAGAAAGAAAAAAGAAACCGTGAAAATGGGGTAAGTGAAACAAGCCTGTAATAAAAGACATTACGTTAAGATTCCATTTGTACAAAATGTTCAGAATAGGCATATATAGTCAGAAAGCAAATCAGTGATTGCCTAGAAATAAGGGTATGGCAGTACAGGAGTACGGGAGGGTACTCTTAAAGGATACAGGATTTATATATCTCAGGGATATAAACGTTCTAAAATTAAGATGATGGCTGCACAACTGTGAATATACTAAACACCACTGAGTTACATATTTTAAATGGGCAACTTCTATGGTTTAAGTGAATTCTATCTCAAAAAAGCTGTTACAAAAAAAAAAAAAAAAAACCTCTCAATTTTTTAAGTAGTCCCTGACCCACCCACCATTCCATTTCATGTTACTCCCTCTCAGAATGTCTACAAACAGTTTATACTGTAGAGACTTGGGTTTGTTCATTCATTGTTTTTGAAATAACTAAATTGTTTTATCTCCTTTCCGCATAACCTACAAGCTTTGCAAGAGTCTTCTACTTCTTTCATACTTTAGAACCGAGTATAATAATGGATATGGAATGGGCCCTCAAATAAGGGCGTCAGTTTTCAAAATACAAAATATTAACAATCTGTACCATGAAGAAGTTAACAAGACTACTCAAAAATCTTCCTTTGGAGGAATACAGATATATATTAAACTCCTCAGATCCTTAACCAAACTGTTAGAATAAAAATAAGTGAAGGAGAACATAGAGCTAAGGTTTCACATTATAATAATGCTAGGTAATGAAAGAATAAGTTATGATTCAATTAAAATTAAAGTTGTCCAGAGATAAAATTCATTTAATATATTAGAGGCTCCCTGTTAGCGCAGTTAATCAAAGAAAGTTGTAGCATTTATCATGAAACAGCAGCACAAGTTAATAATTAAACCTTTGTTGTTTACTTGATTTTATTGTTCTCAGGGAAGTCTCACATATATTAATTAAAATGACTCTTGAGGGGTGCCTGGGTGGCTCAGTGGGTTAAAGCCTCTGCCTTCGGCTCAGGTCAGGATCCTGGGATGCCAAGGTCCTGGGATTGAGCCCCTCATCTCTGCTCAGCAGGGAGCCTGCTTCCTCCTCTCTCTCTGCCGGCCTCTCTGCCTACTTGTGATCTCTGTCAAATAAATAAATTATATCTTTAAAATAAAATGACTCTAGAATTATAAATACAGCTACAGCAAACAACAAAACAAGTTTGGTCCACCTAAATATTTCCTTAAAATATAAAGTAATAATAATAATTTATCTTAGAGAGAAAGTGAAAATTCAGAACCGTGTTTCCCATGAAACCCTAAACCAGAAACTGAAATTCGAGGTCAACTGATTTCAAAGTACAAAGAGAAAAACTCAAAGAGCCAGAACCCAGTAGATCACAATGACAGTTGATAGCTAGATAGTAAAGGAGAGACCTACTGAAGGTTATAAAATCCAACTGTTACGTTCTCCATAAAATCTGTATCCTTAAAGAGGTAGATTTCACTTGTCCTTCAAACTCATAGAAGACAGCTCTTCCTCCTTTGTGGCTTTAACTCCTTCCTTCTCTTACCCTCCCACCTCCACAGCCCCAGCTTTACTCTTTGAAGATGGAAAGCAATTTTTAAGGATTATAACTCACCTTTCTGACATAATTTCATAAATATATGCTACCCTCTAAAACAACATCATGAAATGCCCTAAGCTGTCCACCATCTGGGGACTACATTCCCATCCCCTTCGCATTCAAATAAGGCTCTGAGACATATTCTCACCAGTCATATGTGGGCAGATGTTTGTCCCTTTAAGTCTGGTAGTTCTTAAGAAATGGCCTGTAAGTAACATGCAAGGCTCCAAGGCCCTAAAGAATGCCAAAGCCATAGATGTTAAGGAGTGTGGGTCCCTCAAACGCCACATGGAGGAAAGCCACAAGCCTGCTAACCAGGAACACCTGCAGAGAACTGTTACAAGTGAGCAAAATACAAACTTACATCTGTTAAGCCACTGAAATTCTGGTGTATTTATTACCTAATTAGCATTATCCAAAGTAATACATGCAGAAAGTCTGAAGTATTTCAATTCCCCCTAATTAAAGACATTTGTAAGGGTTATTTTGGAAAGATTGTTTAAAAGCCCTTTAAGTAACATTAAATTTTAAAATCTAAACAATTTTCCACCTTGATTTTTTGGTAACATAATTACTTTAAACAATGATAGTATGAAAAGTTCCACTGTTAATAAATTTTACTGTCCACAGGTCTTAATATTTTAGTTCAGTATATTTTCATGATTTCATGATTACAAAGAAATATCTTCTCAATTTCCCAAATTAAAAATTTTGGGAAAAAATACAAAGTATTTTAAAACATTGTAATTCATAATGTCTAATTTGTAATATCTAATATCTACCTAAAGGCAAAATTCATTTCTATTTTATAGTTCTTAAAGCATTAAAAACTATCCATAATTTCAGTGTATCTATTTCTTTATTTTATTACCATCTATAACTCTTAAGGTAAGAATTCTTCCTTTAAATACAACCATATGGCAGATAATTCTGTTTGTTGTAAATGCACACATGCTCATAAGACACATACTTTAATAAAACAATGACATTTCGTGTTCTAATAAAGTTCTCCCTACTATCCTTCACAAAAGTGTTAAAATTTTAGTACTTTACAGGTTTTTCTTAAAGTTTAATATTGCTGATATAAATAAAAATAAGGCCTAACTGGGAAACGTGTCATTAGTAAACAGAGATAGTACAAACTTAACCCAATGAAACTCCTCCCACATTCTCTTCCCCCTGCCTTCACCAAAGAAAAAAAGAAAAAAATCCTTTCTTAACCTCTCCATTGCCTTTACACTAAACTCCATATCATTATTTTCCCCCCATCAGAATACAATTAAAATTAAATGAACAGCACATTTACTACTCCACACAGAATAAAAATGGAAAACTATTGAAAACTGAGGGTTTTTCCTTAAACCATTCAGGAAAATATTCCAAGAGATTTATGTTTACCAAATCAGTCCATGTGAACTAAAAGAATTACACAGCAATCTGGGGGGCATTATTCTTTGTGAATCTCTAAAGGTAAATTAGATTCCAGTTTCTTGATCTATTTTAATGCTTCATTGCATTGGACTATATGTGCTACATACGGTGTAAACAATTTTTTCTAGGGGTATATAGTCAAAATTCATAAAAAATAGTGAAACTGAGAAACAGCCTATTCAAAAATATGGGGAACAAAAAGTATGACTAGATAATCTCTATAAACTAATATAGTAGGCCACTTTAGTAACAATCTCGATTCCATGAAAGACATAAACTACAACATTAAAAGTTGTTTATATGTAACTTAGAGATTACCAAAAGACTCGGAAATGTTCTATTGTCTTGATTTTTAACCGACAGTTACATAAAATTGCACAGCTGTCAGATGGCTATGTGCACTTATCCATGTTTTCCGGGGCCCGCAACCAGGGCTGCAGGAGGAGGAATATTTAACTAAGCATCTACTATGCGCCAACCGTGCTTTCTCACTCGACCCCCCGGACAACCTACTATGAATGTATTATGCCCTGATTGCAGAGGAGAAGACTGGGGTCTGCAGACACTAGGTAAGCCGCTACGGTCCAACAGCTAAGAAAAATGGCCCAGCCAGAGTTCCGAGCCTGAGAAACAAGCCCTTCAGCCACGCAGCCCCCTCTGCCGTTCCTCCCGCAGTCGTCACCGGGGACAGCGCTCGGCTCGCCCGCGTCCCTCCGCCGGCGCTCCCCGCCAGCGGCCCGGCACGCCGTGGCACACCGGGTTCGGAGCCAGAGCTGCCGGCCACTCGGCAGAGCGCGGTCCGCAGGGGTCGTCGGGTCGTGAGTCCGGGGTCGCAGCGGCGCGAGCTCAGTCCGCGCCCACGGGCGGGCGGCGCGGTGCAGCGGCTGAGCGGGGACCCACGCAAACAGCATCCGTGCTGGGTCCACGAGGCGCTGCACCCTCCCGGCAGCCGCGTCCCCACGGCCCCGGCCCGCCCAGACCGCTCTCCCGCGGCCCTCCGAGAGCGCACCGCGGCTCCGCGAGAAAGGCTACTCGCTCGGGGTCCGGACACGGCGAGCGACACTTGTTGGTCCGCGCGCTGCGGCCGGGCGGAGGGCGCGGGGGGGAGCCGGGTGCCGGCTGCCGGCGCGCACGGCTCGCGGGGCTCCCCCGGCACGGCCGCCGCCGCCGCTAGCCGGGCCGGGTCGGGTCGGGGCCGCGGACAGCCCCGGGAACTTCCTCTTCCCCGCGGCCCGCCCGGCGCGGCGCGCACCCGCCTCTCCCCCGGAGGCAGGACCTAACCTCTCCGAACGCACGAAACGGCCCCGGCCCCAGCGCGGCGGCCGGCGGGCCGGGCTCCCGGCTCCCTCCGCCGCGCCAGGCTCCGCTGCGCTCGGAAGCGGCGCTCCGACTCCCGCGCGAGAGCGTCCGCGGCGCCGGCCGGCAGCCCGCCGCGGCCCTTCCACCGCCTCCGGGAAAGACGGAAGCGGCGAGCTCGAGCCGCGCGTCCCCGAGAGGCCCCGCTCGGATTCACTTTCCCTCGGGTCGCACCGCGGCGCGGGCCGGCGCCGGCAGCTCCAACGCCAAAACACGCCGTCGCCTCTCCTCAGCAGACGCGGAGGCGGCCGAGGCGACGGCGACCGGCGCGTCCCGCCTCCGACCCTCACCTGCCCAGGCCCGAGGCAGCGCGCTGGGCCCCCGCGGGCCGGGCGTCCCGGGAGGCGTCCGAGGAGGCGGGCGGGAGGCGGGCGCCGAGGCGGGTAGGCCGCGCTGCAGGCCGGCGCGCTTCCTGCCGGGCCCCGGGCTCAGCGGCGCGGCCCCGACCCGCGGCTCCCCCGGCCCGGCCGCCCGGCGCCCGCCGCGCGCACACTCGCCGTCCCCGGCCGGCTGAGGCCGGGCAGCTCCCACCCGCGAGCTCCGGAGCCTCGCCACGCCGGCGGGGCCGCGCCACTCGGGGTCCCGGACGCGCGAAATCCGCCCCCGGAGTCCCGGGCCCTGCGCGCGGCCCCGGCCACACACGCACACACACCCCGGGACCTCCGCGGCCGCCGGCAGCGACGCGGGTCAGCCCCACGCCCGACACACACCCACTCGCTCCGGGCCCCCGGGCCGCCTCCCGCCCGCCCGAGTCCCGAGTCGCGCGGCCACACGCCCCGGTCCGTCTCCCACCTCACGTCCCCGGGGACGCGCGGCTCTTCCCGGCGCTCCGGGTCTGCTGGACGCACAAAAACACTCTACCTCATTCTCTCCGTCTGGCCCGGCAGCGGCGGCAGCAGCCATTTCCCCGCGGCCGGGACACACACTCACACGCTCACACACTCACACACTCACACACTCGCGCGCGCGCGGCCCCCACAGATGCTTCCCCTCCGAGCCGCGGCCGCAGACGCAAACACAAACACCCACGGGCGGGCCTCGCTCCCGCCCGCCCCGAAGGGAAGCCGCCGCGACAGGCAGGGCCGGGCCCTCGCTCGCGGGCGGGGGGCGGGGGGCGGGGGGCGCCGGGCGCGCGGGCCCGGGGTCGCGGGGGGCCTGCGCCCCCTCCTCACCTGCATTCAGCGCGCCGGGGTCCGGGCGGCGGCGGCGGCGGCGGCGGCGGGGCGGCTGCTGCTGGTGCTGGTGCTGCGGCGGCGGGGGAGGCGGCGGCGGCGGTGGCGGCGGGGCTGAGGGCAGCAAAGACATGCAGGCAGCCCGCCGGGGGGAGCGGCACCGGCCGGAGGGGACGCGGGGCGGGCGGGCCGGGCCGGGCCGCCCGAGGAACGGCAGAGGCGGCGGCGGAGAGGACGGCTGACGGGCGCGGGCGGACGGGCGGGGGGCGGGGAGGGGGACGAGGGCCGCGCCGCCGGGCTCCGCGGACGGTGACCCCGGGCGCTGAGCAGAGGCCCCGCGGCCGCGGCCGCCGACGCGAAGGCCCCCCGCCGGAGGAAGCTGCGCCCGCACGGCCTCCGAGGCCGCGGCTGTTACTCCGAGCGCGGCGCCGAGCCCGGCCTTGGCCTTGGCCTCCCGGCGCTGGGGCTGCCGCCGCTGCGGGGGTTGCTGCCGCGCCTGCTGCTGCCGCGGGGCCCGGGGCTGCTGCGCAGAGACGCCAGCCTTCGGAGCCTTCGTTCTCGCTCACACACGTTCACACCCCCGAGGCCGGGGGAGAGGCGTCCGCGCGATATCGGTATTGAGATTAATAACAAGGTGCAGAGAGTGCGAGAAGGAGGAGGGTTGATTGACGTGGAGGGGCTGGCGAGAGTCAGTCACTCCCCGGCGCGGGGGGTGGGGCGAGGCGGGGAGGAGGCGGGGCTCCGGGCCCGCCGCTCGGCCCCGCCCCCGGCCTCCGCGTTCGCCGCGGCGCGCGTGCGCGCGGGGCTGCCAGGAGTTGTGCCCATTTTCTCGTTCGGCCTTACCGCCTTTTTACTCGCTTTTCTTGGCTCGCGTGGCGGGCGGACCGGGGAGACCGGTGGCCTGTCAGAAACCCGCGTCCGCAGGGCCCCGCTGGGGAAGAGACCGGCGACGGCCTCACCCGGCGCTCGCGCGCGCCCTCGGCGCGGCCTCGGGTCCGAAAGAGACGCCAGGTGAGGGGCCGTGACGGAGGCCGAGGGGTCCCGACCCGCCGACGGGCTGTCGTGCGCGTGCGGTGTGTGAACGTGACACACGCGCGGGCTGTGCCGCGAGGGGTGAAGAAAGAGCCTGCGGCGCTCGGCGACCTCCGCCAACCTCCCTTCTCGCGATAGAGCGTGTTCCTGGGGCCGTGCCCCGCCGCGGGTCGGGGACCGCACGGCGCGGGAGAGCGGGGGGCGGGGGACGGGGACCGCAGGGCGCGGGGGACGGGGAACGGGGACCGCACGGCGCGGGAGAGCGGGGGACGGGGACCGCAGGGCGCGGGAGAGCGGGGGGCGGGGGACGGGGACCGCAGGGCGCGGGGGACGGGGAACGGGGACCGCACGGCGCGGGGGGCGGGGGGACGGGGACCGCACGGCGCGGGAGAGCGGGGGGACGGGGACCGCACGGCGCGGGGGGCGGGGGACGGGGGACGGGGACCGCACGGCGCGGGAGAGCGGGGGACGGGGACCGCACGGCGCGGGGAGCGGGACGGATATCGCTTCTGGAGGGGCCGCGGCATCTCAGTTTCCGGGCTTTCGTCAGGTTTCTGCGGGTCCGCTCCTGCGCTTCCCCACGTAGTGGAAACGAGCCCCGCCCTGCAGGCGGGACCCGACGGGTGCGGTGTCGCGGTTTCTCGGAGCAGCTCCGGGCGTGCGGACGCGGCGCACGAGGCTGTCTCAGCCGCGAGCCTCCCCCACTGCGGGGTAGTTGAGCGTGCGAACCGTGTCGTGTTGCTGGCATTGACGAGGCCTCATGAAGGCCGAAGGCCCTCATTTGCGGGGGTGGGGGAGGGGAGGTGCGGTACTCGCAATCCTCGTGGAGCCGGAGCTCGTCGAAATTAGGAGTCGCCGTTGCCAAAGAGCGATTGCACCACTTTCATTTTGTCCCGGAAAGCGAGTAACCGAAGAAGCCCCATAGGATATACAAGACTGGGCGACTTTGTTTTCTAACTGTGTTGGGTTTCTATTTCCCTCTCTAGCACCCCCATTCCAGCTTCTGGGACAGGTGTCCACGCGGCCTTAATCCTGCAGGAAGCCTCGCTCGTTCCCAAGTATCATGAAGATTTAAGCGTCTTCAAATACCTGTGGATATATAAATTCCTAGTTATCCACCTATATACAATAATGAAAGATCTGGGGCGCCTGGGTGGCTCAGGTCATGGTCTCAGGGTCCTGGGATAGAGCCCTGCATCAGGTTCTCTGCTCAGCAGGAAGCCTGCTTCCCACCCCCTGCCTGCCTCTCTGCCTACTTGTGATCTCTGTCTGTCAAATAAATCTTAAAAAAAAAAAAAGAAAGAAAGAAAGATCTATGTGGGAGATACTATGTTCCAGACATTGTATTTAGCCTCAGAAACATAAAGATAAGCGTATATAATCCCTTTTTAAGTAGCTCACAATGATTGTAGGGGAAACAGACTCTATACAGGAAATTCTCACAGAACAACCAGAAATGAAATTATGAAAGGTAACACAAAATTAATAGTCACAGCAGTCCCCAGGAGGACAGGCTGGTGGCAGTGGCATTTTTACTGGAGCCGTATGGTATCCGTCACTCTCATGGGCTGACTGGCCAGCAGTGATGGGTCAGGAAAGAGGGGATCGCCTTGGTGGATGTTAATTAAGGAAGCATTGGTGTGGTTTGCTGGTCCTGAAGCTCAGGTTTATATAGGGAATGTTCATTGCTGATTTCTAAATTTTATATAGTAAATGATATATATCCATTGAATAATTATAATTGAGATATTCGAAATTGAGAATAGTAGGTGGTTTGTGTTTTTTTTTTTTTTTATAAAAAAAAGAAAAAGAGCCAGTGGAATGCAGGTTAAATTTAAATAATCTCTGCTCTCAGGAATGTTCTCTTTATGCCAGAGGAAATGTATTACTCACCGAAAACGGAAGGAAAGCAAAACTTTTATATATTAATAAATGTAACTGTATCATCCAAAAAAACATTGTTTTTCTCATTTGCTATGAGATTGAGATCAGAGGAATAATTTTCACAGAGTAGACATTGTATAGATGGTGAGAAATTAAATCTTCCTTGATACTAGAAAGCTCTTATGATCCCAATTCAAAAAACATTGCTATAACAAAACATTGGCACTTAAGACATTTTTTCTTAAGATTTTATTTATTCAGGGGCGCCTGGGTGGCTCAGTTGGTTGGACGACTGCCTTCGGCTCAGGTCATGATCCGGGAGTCCCGGGATCGAGTCCCACATCGGGCTCCCAGCTCCATGGGGGAGTCTGCTTCTCCCTCTGACCTTCTCCTCGCTCATGTTCTCTCTCACTGTCTCTCTCTCAAATGAATAAATAAAATCTTTAAAAAAAAAAAAAAAAAGATTTTATTTATTCATTTGACAGAGCACAAGCAGGAGGAGCAGCAGAGGGAGAGGGAGAAGCAGACCACCTGCTAATCAGGGAGCCCAATGTAGGGCTCAGTCCCAGGACCCCGACATCATGACCTGAGCCGAAGGCAGCCGCTTAACCAGCTGAGTCACCCAGGCACCCCAAACCGTTTTTAAAAAATAGTTTTATACTAGATCATAGTTTGCAAAAGAATGGTAACCTGTTTTGATGTCTCATTTCAAGGGAATTTTTCATGTTTGTCAGACGTTGCAATTTCTTATTAAGATTAAAAATAAGAACATAATAGAAAAGTCCCTCT
The DNA here is from genome assembly GCF_011764305.1 of Mustela putorius furo. NCBI lineage: Eukaryota > Metazoa > Chordata > Mammalia > Carnivora > Mustelidae > Mustela > Mustela putorius. The sequence continues at coordinate 154,030 of NW_025421261.1, forward strand.
TTAAAGAAAAACAATTTATCCAGTTGAAAGCTTCTGGCATAAGTAAGGCTTTTTGACCAAATTGGTAATAGCACTGTAGGTACAATTTGTTCTGAAACAGCACTTACATTTATCTGCATTGTTACAGAATTGTTCATTCCTTCCTAATTAAAAAAAAAAAAAAGTACTTCATGTTTAGTGACCACCTGTGTCTTTTGCAAATTAGCAATTAATATTTGATCTGAGTATATCTGATATCTCCATGTTTTTTCTGTCAGTGCCATAGGTAACTGGACCTGTAAGATCCCTGAGAACTATGTTCTTTTATCTATTTTCTGAAATTCTGTTGAACAGCTTGCTCAAAAGGCAAAGGTTTACGGTTTTTATTTAAGAACATTATTACTATTTGATAAAGAACCAAATTTGATTGTATTGATTTCAATACCCTTATATTAATAGCTACCTACTTTTTCAAGAAAAGCATCACATGTAATTAGTAAAATAATTAAATGTGATTATTTAATTACCTGATACCCATTAGTATAACCTTCAAGCAAGTATTAATCAAGGTGATTTGAATTTTTACTTCCCAGACCTCCTGATGGGGCGTCTACACTGTATTGCAGTGACGTATTCTACCCTTTACTGAACCACATTCCTCTCCGTCTTCCCGTCTTAACTCATCTTATTCCTCTTCTGTCTCCCTGTATCCTCAATACTTTGTTTCTAATATTTTCTGAAGTGCCATCTGCCGTGGGTATATCCATCCAAGAACGGTGTCTTTACTCAGGGCCTCTGCCCCTCTCCAGGTCCACCAGCTCGCCTTCCATCAACTTGCCCTTATCCCTTTCTCTAGACTGACTACGGATGACACCGAGGACCATTCCACCACCTTGGCCAAAGAGGAACATTTTCCACCATCATACAGTGTATTTGATATGTTAGTCCTAGGTAAAATGACAAAGCAGGGAAAGTTTGTCTTGGTGCCTCCTGCTTCCTCTTTCTATACTTTCCATCTCAAGTTCCTTGGTCCCTGAGTATTCAGAATCTCCACCCCAGCCCCATCGACATCCTCACCACTCTTTCTAGTACTTCCCTTATTCCAGAAATTTTCTAGTTCAGCACTACCACCGACAATAGACATCTAGTACATGAGTTTATCAAGGACTCACGGGCACCTGGCATGCTATCTAATCAATAAAATCGATTATTTTACTGCTACATTCCAAGGATCCTAATGGGTTTTCAGAGGTACACGTCAGAATGCCACCTAGGGTACAGAGGAGACCAGATAGGTGGGACTTCGACTGGAAAGTTTCTGCTTTACATATTGACCATCTATTTGTCTCCCTGGTAACTTTCCTTTTCCTACAGACAATGCTCCTTTCTTTTGGAGAAACTATTTCTGCCTGTTCTCTAAACAGGTGACCTCAGTGGCAGCTGCTGCTCAGTCCCTCGACTTCTTGGCTGCAGAGTGCACATGTGACTCAAGCCAAAGCAAGCAGAGCTCTTCCCCAGGATGTGTTCAGGTGGAACTAAGGAAAGAAGGGCTGTCCCACTACAGTGATAGTCTGAGGAAAGAAGGAAGACTTGATGATGGCAAGTGGCCACATATGCTTTATGTGAAATGAAGCCATTACACAGAGATGAAAGTACAGCAAGTCCTAGTGGTGCGCCGATCTGGGGTACCGGTCACCCATGGGGTCCTGCTGCACCTTGTCACGTAGTGTGGTTACATTCACAAGTCCTAGTGGTGCGCCGATCTGGGGTACCAGTCACCCATGGGGTCCTGCTGCACCTTGTCACGTAGTGTGGTTACATTCACAAGTCCTAGTGGTGCGCCGATCTGGGGTACCAGTCACCCATGGGGTCCTGCTGCACCTTGTCACGTAGTGTGGTTACATTCACAAGTCCTAGTGGTGCGCCGATCTGGGGTACCAGTCACCCATGGGGTCCTGCTGCACCTTGTCACGTAGTGTGGTTACATTCACAAGTCCTAGTGGTGCGCCGATCTGGGGTACCAGTCACCCATGGGGTCCTGCTGCACCTTGTCACGTAGTGTGGTTACATTCACAAGTCCTAGTGGTGCGCCGATCCGGGGTACCAGTCACCCATGGGGTCCTGCTGCACCTTGTCACGTAGTGTGGTTACATTCACAAGTCCTAGTGGTGCGCCGATCCGGGGTACCAGTCACCCATGGGGTCCTGCTGCACCTTGTCACGTAGTGTGGTTACATTCACAAGTCCTAGTGGTGCGCCGATCTGGGGTACCAGTCACCCATGGGGTCCTGCTGCACCTTGTCACGTAGTGTGGCTACATTCACTGGTAAATTCCCTTCTACTTCTAGACTGACTGGAGTCAGACCTCACAACCAAAACATCCTTACTAATATACATTGTATTTCTGCATGGAAGTTCTTTCAAAGAAGGCTAACTACTGCTAAATAAGTTTGAAAGGCACTGAACTAAGCTATAATAAGACATTATTATCGGTTGAATCATGGTCTATGAAACGTTGAAGGTCACCTTGTCCTAATTCCCCCTTTTCCACATGAGGAACCTAAGGCACAGCGCCTTGCTAAACATCACACAGGCAGTCAACGGCAAAGTCAGTATCAGAAACTGATCTGTAGATACCTTGCTCATTTGTTCTCTTCATTACACTATACTGTCACCTGCTTAACTCCTCCCAGTGGTATTTTTAAGAGGTAAATACTTAGAGAAACAACCTTGATCTGTAAGAATAAATCACAACAGTGGCAATGTCACTGACTGCTGAGTGGGAAGCTATTTGGCACCACGAAGGCCGTAATAGAGGTCTTTTCCTCTTTAAGCCTTTCAGATGTTTTTCATATTGAGCATGAACACACTCTTTTTGTCTAAGATGGTCAGATCTACAGGTTTTAACTACCATCTTTATGCTTATAATTGCCAACCTACACTTTCCAGTCCTGACACGTTCAGACCTGCATGGTCAGTTTCTTCCTGGGTGTCTCCCCTGAACAGTCCGTACGTGTCTCCACATCCCGGTGCTAAAACTAAGCTCATCGTCCTTCCTCCTGATCTCTGTTCCTGGCCTGGCTGACCCCCTCCCATTAAAAATGGTACCGCCCTGGGGCACCTGGGTGGTTCAGTTGGCTAGACGACTCTTGATTTCTGCTCAGGTCATGATCTCAGGTTTGTGGATCAAGCCCTACGTGGGGCTCAGCTCTCCGTGCACAGTCTGCTTGGTGTTCTCTCTCTCCGTCTCCCTCTGCCCCTCCCACTGTTTGCACACACTCTGTCTTTCTCTCTCTCTCTCTCTCTCTCTCTCTAGTTAAAGTCTTTTGGGAAAAATGGTACTACTATGCTAATGGTCATGTAATCATAGGAATAGTTCCCCAGTGCAGAATCCTAGGAATTCTTAATTTTTCTCTCCCATCATTACCACAGTCTGCCAATTTAACCTGCTAAGTACATTCAGTAATCTAGTCCCTCCATCCCCGTGAACTGCTAATGTCTTAAGTCAGCCAGTCTCTTCTTGCCTGATTTTTTGCATTTTGTCTATTAAGACATCCCTACTAAGTATAATCCCAACAGCCTTCTAAGACATTCTATTCATTTTACTCTGCTCTTTAAAATCCTTCAGCGACTTTCCATAATTTATAAACAGAAAGCCAATTTCACAAGTATATATGGCCCTTCATGATCTGCCTCTCCCTTACCGCCACCATCGCCTGAAGCCATTAACTATCCTCCGCTCTCTCTCACCCCTGCTTTGAGTGAACCACTTAGGAGCGCCTGGGTGGCTCAGTGGGTTAAGCCTCTGCCTTCAGCTCAGGTCATGATCTCAGGGTCCTGGGATTGAGTCCCACATCGGGCTCCTTGCTCAGCAGGGAGCCTGCTTCCCCCTCTCTCTCTGCCTACTTGTGATCTCTCTTTCTCAAATAATTAAATAAAATCTTTTAAAAAATGAACCACTTAGGGACGCCTGGGTGGCTCAGTTGGTTAAGCAGCTGCCTTTGGCTCAGGTCATGATCCCAGCGTCCTGGGATCGAGTCCCACATCGGGCTCCTTGCTCAGCAGGGAGCCTGCTTCTCCCTCTGCCTCTGCCTGCCATTCTGTATGCCTGTGCTCGCTTGCTCTCCCTCTCTCTGACAAATAAATAAAAATCTTTAAAAAAAAAAATGAACCACCTATTTCCAAAACAGGACATCCTTTAGATATTTTTGCACAAGCTACTTACTCAGCATGGTATGCTTTTTCCCATTTTGTCCTCCTCTTGAAATCATCTTTCAAGCTTTAGCTCAAGCATCCCTTTTTTTTGTGTAGAGCCATCTGTAGAAGTCCTACTGTGTATTCTCATAGCACACAGTGCCCACTTTTATTACAATGTATGTGCTTAAATTAACTAGCAAATTCTCTTCTACATCTAAGTTAATTTGAAGTAGACCTCTACAACCAAAATATCTGGACTAACACATTGTTTCTGCATGAGGATTCTTTCAAAGAAGGCTAACTGCTGCTAAAGAAGTTTGGAAATCACTGAACAGTAAGGCATTATTCTTGGTTGAATCATAGTCTTTTAAAAAGAGACATCCCATTTGTGGAGACGAACTATAAACGATTCCTGTCTGTGTGAATGCCCTCTATCAGAGCCCGGCCCGCACTCACTTTTTGGCCAGATGTCTATGTGCGAAGTGCAAACTGAGCAACCATCGTGGTCTACTGTAATTCTCTACAGAGGTCTGCATCTGTCTTTCTCATCGTGGATTTTAAGCCCTGTTTTTATTCCTAGCACATCACAGAGCGATACATAATGCTCAAGAAACATCTGTGTAATTAATTAATTACTGGTAGCACTTCTTCAACCAAACCATTTGGTCTCCATTTACTAGCAATTAGCTGCTATACAAGAAATCAGAAATAACAGTAACTTAAGATAAATTTTATTTTTCTCTCACATCAAAGAAGTTTGGTGGTAGTCGATGCAGGGCTGAAGTGGCACATCCATGTTCAGCAGGGATTAGTCTTCTCGCTGCCATCCTTGGAACAGGGCTCCATGTCACCTCAGCATCCAGTAGATCTGTCAGGGCCACCTCACATGGCCATGCGCTTTATTTACTGCCAAGGCACCTGACCGGGAAGTGAGGGGATCCTTATACTGCAAGGTTTGTCGCTGCTGAGAAGGGGAACTTCTTTCTAATTCATCTGCAAGGACCGGTGTTTTTATTCTATCTAAGAGATTATCTTAGATACAGCCTTTGGGATTCCAACCATCCCATCCATTGTCCTAGAAAGGCAAAAATTACCCCCATCGCTAGGCACTTTCCTGAAAGTCTTACTGAAGAAATATTTCCTTGGATGTCATTGGCCCAAACTTAATGACAGGACACAACTAGCTAAAAGGGAAGCTGGGAAAGAGTGTCCAGTTAAACGTACTGCCACCACAAACAAATATACTGGGAAGCTTCAGAATAGGTGTAGCATACATTAAGTCCATCATTTCAACATTGTGTGGCTAAGGAGTCCAAAGAAATACAATTACGGCATTGTACTGAGTTTCACAACTAAAAGTTTAATAAAGCAAACTTAAACTTATGTTTATCTAAACTAAAGCAAGACCCTTTCAATAAAATTTTCATGGTCTGTTTTTTAAACCCAATAATCAGTCTCTTTCTAAAAGGTCAGTAGAGCTTATTTTTGGTACACTGAAGACTCTATATGTAAATTCTGAGTTATCAAGTAGAAGGACTCTCTTATCCTTTATAAATTAAAAAAAAAAAAAAAACCCTTACAAAGAAGGTGATACTCCTCACCCTATTACCATTGAAGTTTTAGGGCTGTGTGTTTTGTATTCATACCTATACTTCTAGGCCAGTGGTAATTAGTAAAGGCTCCCCACTGTCTTTTGCTCATGGATCTTTAGAACCTTGATTCAGAGACTTTTCCAAACTTAGCACATTTTACCTTCATGTACCCTAAATTGCATCCAGACATGTTCCCTGCATATGCCCTGACTCCCACTCTGCACCTTTGACACTGTTCTTGGTTTTCACTTCTCAGCCTATCTCCACATAATCAAAACAAGCACATTTTTCAAGCACCCGTTCCAACGCTCCTTCTTTCGTAAAGCTTGACTCGATGTACCCCCCACAACCAGATACCTCTTCCTTCCCATCTGAATGCCCTCAGCACTTTGAGAGAAGGGACCCTGACCTTTTATTTGGTGTCGTAAAACTCCTATGGCTTTTGGAGTAAGACAGATTTGAGTCAAGACAGGATACAACTCTGGCTCTGCCTTTCACCAGACAAATTGCTTAACTTCATTTGAAACATAAGTATAATATGTACTTGCAAGGTTGGCATGAAAACAAGTAAAATAGTAACTGTTGAGCCTGACAACAATAGAAACTCAATGTTTTTTGACTAAATTAATAAATATAGTATACAGGCTTTGCTGAGTTATATTATTTTGAGTCATAATATGAATTTTTCAAAGATACCTTCAAGGAGCAGTTGATATACTTTCTTCCATTCGATTTTATCAGAAGTAAAAATCATCAAAACACGTTTTTTAAAAAATACATTGACATAATTAAAAGGCATAATCACAAGTAGAAAATACCTAAAGCATGTTTTACTTTAAGAAATTTCTTCACCAGGGCACCTGGGTGGCTCAGTGGGTTAAGCTGCTGCCTTCAGCTCAGGTCATGATCTCAGGGTCCTGGGATCGAGTCCCACATCAGGCTCTCTGCTCAGCAGGGAGCCTGCTTCCTCCTCTCTCTCTCTGCCTGCCTCTCCACCAACTTGTGATCTCTCTGTCAAATAAATAAATAAATCTTTAAAAAAACAAACAAAAAAAAAGAAATTTCTTCACCAGAAATCTCCAGGTAACCAGAACTTGAAAAATTGTGGAAATACACACATCTGTTTGCACTGAATGAGGAGGCAGGAGTGATGTGTTCTACTTCCAATTCTGTCATTACATATATTCTCCATCGTTGGCAATTTGCCAGGCTTGTCATTTCCCAGCTTCTTAATCTATCAAAAACAGTGGAGTAAAACCAAGACATTACATACCCTAAACAACTTAAAGGTGAAGATACCAAGTGTAAATATTATAAAAAATAATAAATTATTTTAAAATGTTACATATTATGTCCTATAATTATGTTATTAAACAAAGACAAATAAATGGTTAAAAGAAGTAATGTCTCTTTTGGCTCTCTTCCTGCAATGAATTTCTTCTTCATGAGCTGCGACACCTTATTTTCTGATAACACTCCCTAATCAGTTCTCCAGAACAAACCCACCCACCCAACCTCACTTTTTCCTTCCTTCTTTCCCTTGATAATGCAGGATTTATAACTGTCTGACCAATTAAGTTAATATTTTTACCTGACCAATTCTTTTAGTGGATTGAAGAAATTATATGCTAATGCGTGGGTTGATCCATATAACTGCTTTACCAAAAATACCAAGTATCACTGTGTTCTCATGCTAACTGTGTTGAGGAGGATGTGCTTTTTTGTTTTTCTTGTTCTCATTTTTCCGGACAACCTGCAATTCTGTGTACCAAGCATGAGCTAGAGGTTGAAATCATAGATTATATAACATCAATCCAGGCCTCACACTGATAAAGTGAATCTGTTAATAAAGTTATAGTCAGTTGCTATAGGGATGATTTTTCAGATAAGAAATTTCTATGAAATTCCAAATTTCTAAAAGCATGTTCAACCCCTGGATTATTTTTGTTTTTATTTTGAGTATGTGCTTTTAAATTAAAATGTCAGAAAACTGAGTAGAGAAGTAGGAGTGCATTAAGAAACAAAGAGGTAGAAAAACAGGTACATTTTCTCAAGATTATAGTACTAGGCATCTTATTCTGAAAGCATGCATTGTACTATAATTTTCCAAAACTTGTGAAGAATGGATACTTCACGTGCTCTAAAATTTCTACAAAATGTCTATGAAGAGTTTTTAAATTTCTTTCAGAAACCAATTACACTTTGCTGGGACTTTCCCCTGTCAATAAAGTACATTTAATATATCCTCTAAAAATGTGTCCCCTACTATGCCGAAGAGATTGCTGAACTAGCCACACTATTGGGCTGAGACCAAAGTTTCTTCCCACAAAAAGGATGGCGGCTGGTTGGCTGACTTAGCCCACTGCATGTGAGAAGCTAGAACAGCAAGAGAGAGAATGGTAGACTAGCAGCTACAGGAAAAACAGAGAGGGTAACAGGTCACGTCCTTATGGTGTGTCACCGTGCTAAGGAGGCTCTGCCCAGATGTCCAGCTAGCATATTGGACCTAGAAACCCAATTTCCTCCATCTGATATTAAAAAAAAAAAGTGCAGAGTTGCACTTTAGACCCAGCAGCCCTACCCTCCGCCCCCCAGTAAACTGTGCTCTAGTGAATGTCAAGCTCTAGCCGATCTGGTTTGCCACTCCTCTGTCCTCAGGGCACCAGTGAGTAAGGGGCCCAACAGGAAAAGGGTGCCATCCAGCATTTCCTAAAATGGGGAAAGAAGCCTACTCCTTTTCTCTGTGTGTCTTTAGAGTTTACTCTTAAATTGTGAAAGGCTCTCAGAAATATTTGACTGATAGAAGAATGGGAGATAGAAATGGGGTGGCACAGAAACATTTTACATATGACTAGAAGTCCAGCATTCACTTATTGAATCAAGACGCAGAAAAACAGCTTTTGTCAAATCCCCTTCCTAACAAACAGCCTGGTAAGTCACTGAGAAACTCATTTCCTTAAGGGCCACATATTTTGTTGTTGTTAATAGCCCCATATTAATGAATTGTTAATAGCCCTTTATTAATGAATTTGCATTATAGAAAATATAGACAAATTTAAAAAGTTACATTTCCACTACATTGAGCACCTTAGTTAGTGATGTATCCCATCCTCGTTTTCTCTACATATTTTTAAACTAAATAAACTCATACTGTGTTTGCGGTTTTGTAGCCTGCTTTTTTTTGTTTTAAGATTTTTATTTATTTATTTATTTGACAGACAGATCACAAGTAGGCAGAGAGGCAGGCAGAGAGAGAGGAGGAAGCAGGCTCCCTGCTGAACAGAGAGCCCAATGTGGGGCTCGATCCCAGGACCCTGAGATCATGACCTGAGCCCAAGGCAGAGGCTTAACCCGCTGAGCCACCCAGGTGCCCTGTAGCCTGCTTTTATCAGTCAATGATGCCCACCTATTTTAGTAAATATTTCTTTTATCTAACACATAGAATGTAGTCTTAAAAATTCCTTAATGACACAAAAATGTCCTTTAGAGTGGTTTGTCCAAACTAGTCTCCAATCCAGGACCACACATTACATCAAGTTGATATGGCTAAGTCTCTCTTTATCGAGTATTTCCCTTTTTTATGACCTTGACTTGAAGAAACTGGGGCAATTATCCTGGAGGACATCACACTTTCAGATTTGTCTAATTTTTTCCCTGTGTTATATCATCTGGTTTATTCCACTGTACCCTGTGTTTTTTTGTAAACTGACTGTTATAAGTAAGGTTTTAATGGATTCAAATTGGCTAGAATACTTCTTGGTACGTTCTGAATACCATATTGCCTCTCATGAGAAGACACATAATATCGGGTTGACTCACAATAAATAATATTGGGTGTGGCCCCCTGAGTAGAATGATGACATTCCCTTCACCCACCCAGAAATGTAGCTTAATGACCTGTGAGGTGGAGACTTACTAATTGTTTGGCCAAATGTAGACTTCCATATTGTTGTTATCCTTAAGAAGTTTATATGTTAGTTAATCTTAGTTTGGTTTTAGAATCCATTAACTGTCTGTTTTGTTTTTATTTGGGTGGTAGACTTACTTTCATGATTTAGTTTTACTTTGTGTATTATTATTATTATTTTTTAAAGATTTTTATTTATTATTTAATAGAGAGAGAGGGAACACAAACAGGGGGAGCTGGACAGGGAGAAGCAGGCTTCCCGCTGAGTAGGAAGCCCCATGCAGGACCCTGAGATCATGACCTGAGCCAAAGGCAGACCTTTGACGACTGAGCCACCCAGGCGCCCCTACTTTGTATATTATTAAAATTAGTATTTAATTTTTTATATATTTTTTTAAGATTTTATTTATTTATTTGACAGAGATCACAAGTAGGCAGAGAGGCAGGCAGAGAGAGAGGGGGAAGCAGGCTCCCAGTGAGCAGAGAGCCTGATGCGGGGCTCGATCCCAGGACCCTGAGATCATGACCTGAGTGGAGGGCAGAGGCTTTAACCCACTGAGCCACCCAGGCACCCTAAAATCAGTTTTTATACACCATCTCCTGTGGGAAACCGTGGCCCAAAGGTACATTTTATGGCACAGTAAATAAACGAGATGTTAAAATCTTGCGTCAGATATTCCACACATTAAATAATTTACATTTTGAAGTTTGACATTTATATAATCTAGAATAACGCTTTAAATGCTAAACAAGAGGTTTTTGGTTTTGGGTTTCTTTTTAACTAATACCAACTGCTGATACACCTACACAAAACAATTTTGGCAAACTTCTACCAGTTGACCTTTAAAATAATCATTAAAGAGACTGTGCTATTTTCTGCAACAGAGATAATTTTGTTTTTTGTGTTCTTTCCAGAATTATACTCCACTTTCTTATTTAGCTTGTCTATATTGGTGGCCCAAACCCCCCAAAAACCAGGAAAGTGCAATATAACATCTCAAATCATCTAATTCTTTTCCTATTTATTTTCTATCTATACTATTATATTCTGTGTATATCTTCACTGTGCTCCATGTCTACATTGTATTATTTTTCTATAAACAATTTCAGATATAATAGTTTAAACTGAATAGACCGGCCAAACCTGTTTTGGGGGACTGATTTTATGAAATAGAACAGTCTTTTAGTGTGAAAAGAGCTTCTATCTCACTCTTATTCTAAAATGATTCATGCTCATCACACATTTTAATTTGTGTTCTTTTTTTTTTTTTTTTGAAGATTTTACTTATGTGAGAGGGAGAGAGGGCACGAGCAGTGGGGAGGAGCAGAGGGAGGAGGACAAGTGCAGAGCCCAGCACGGAGCTTGCCCCCACGACCCTGAGATCATGACCGGAGCCAAAATCAAGAGCTGAGCATTCAGCTGACTGAGCCACCTAGGCGCCACTGTGTTCCTTTTTTTTTTTTTCCCCCTTTTAAAATTTGTGTTCTTTTGTTAATTTTTCCACTTTCTTCTTTCTGTCAGCCTAAACTCACAAGTTAGGATTCCAACATACGATGTGATTTAAGAGAATCACTACACAGAACAATTTCCCTCGTTGCTTATTACAATGACTGAATATTAAACATGGGGACTCAATCCTTTGAAAATAAAACTTTCTAAAAATGTACATCGCCTTAAATTAGCATATTCCAACACCTGCTCTATAGCATACTACTTCCATGAAATTCTCAGGGTTTAGGGAAAGGGAAAATCTGTGGCAAATTATGCACAAGAAATGCTACAATTGTACTTCTCTTGAAAACTCACAATACCCTTAAGCTGGACAAAAAAAAAAAAAAGTGAAAAAGTCTTACCTAAGGAAACATATCTAACTTCATTTAAACCAGGGCTTTCTCAAATATATTGGTGACAGAACCCTATTTACTTAAGACCCATAAATGTCCTATTGTATCAGTGTTCTATAGATCATACTTGGGGAAATGCTTATCATTACAGAACCAGAAAGCTGGAATTCTTGTTATTGATAAGGTATCCCTAGGCCTTTGGTTTTTCAGATAAAGAAACACACTTATAAAATAAACACACACACACATGCATGCGCACACAAAAGAAACACACTTATAAAAATTAAATGACTTGGCTTAAGTAATAAAGCCAATATTAGAACCCATATTTTGTTTCCCATGTGATTCCTGGGAACCTAACCAATACATTTCTGTAATTCTTCAACTAAAATAAAGCACATAAATTGTTTGATCAAAATGCTACCAAATTATAGAGCACAGAAGAGGCCTCTTCAGTTGGGATACTGTGATCCCGTAAGTTATTACAGGGGAAGGAGTGTGAGTTTTGTTTATAAAAGTGGGATCAACCCAAAAGTAATGCTTTGAAATTTTCTTTTTTCACTTGATCTTATGTTATTTTTTAAGTGTATTTTTTTAAAAATTCCAGTTAACATAGTGTGATATTAGTTTCAGGTGTACAATATAGTGATTCAACAATTCCATATAACACCCAGTGCTCATCACAAATGCACTCCTTTTTTTTTTAATATTTTATTTATTTATTTGGCAGACAGAGATCACAAGTAGGCAGAGAGGCAGGCAGAGAGAGAGGAGGAAGCAGGCTCCCTGCTGTGCAGAGAGCCCGATGTGGGGCTCGATCCCAGGACCCTGGGATCACGACCTGAGCCAAAGGCAGAGGCTTTAACCCACTGAGCCACCCAGGTGCCCCACAAGTGCACTCCTTAATCCCCATCATCCATTTAACCCATTCCCCCTCCCTACTCCGCTCTGGTAATTAACAGTCTGTTTCTTGGTTTGTCTCTCTTTTTTCCCATTTGCTCATTTGTTTGTTTCTTAAGTTCGATATATGAGTAAAATCACATGGTACTTGTCTTTTTCTGACCGACTTATTTCTCTTAGCATGATACCCTCTAGCCCCATCCGTGTATGACAAATGGCAAGATTTCATCTTTTACATGGCTGAATAATATTCCATTATATATGTATATATATACACACACATTTATTATATATTATATATATTTTTATATATAAATACATAATATATATGCCACATCTTCCTTATACATTCATTAGTCAATAGACACTTGGGCTGCTTCCATAATTTGGCTATTGCAAATAATGCTGCTATAAACTGGGGCACATGTATCCCTTCAAATTAGTGTTTTTTAATTCTCTGGGTAAGTGCCCTGGGTAAGTATTGCAATTGCTGGAACATAGGGTAGTTGTATTCTTTAACATTTTCAGGTAACTCCGTACTGTTTCCACACTGTCGCACCAGTTTGCATTCTCAGCGACAGTGCATGAGGGCTCCCCTTTCTCCACGTCCTTGCCAATACCTGTTGTTTCTTGGGTTGTTGAATGTAGCCACTGTGGCATGTGTGAGGCAATAAGTCATAGTGGCTTTGATTTGCATTTCCCTGATGATGAGTAATGTTGTGCATTTTCTCACAGGTCTCTTGGCTATCTGTATGTCTTTTTTGGAAAAATGTCTGCTCGTGTCTTCTGCCCTTTCTTTAACTGGATTATTTGTTTTTTGGGTGTTGAGTTGTATAAATTCTTTACATATTTTGTATATTATCCCTTTATCAGATATGTCATTTGCAAATATCTTCTCCCATCTGTAGGCTACCTTTTAGTTTTGTTGGTTGTTTCCTCTGCTATGCAGACGTATTTTATTTTTATGAAGTCCCAATAGTTTGTTTTTGCTTTTGTTTCCCTTGCCTCAAGAGGTCTAACTAGAAAAAAGTTGCTATGGGTGACATCAGAGAAGTCACTGCCTTGCTCTCTTCTAGTATTTGTATGGGTTCAGGTCTCACATTTAGGTCTTTAATCCATTTTGAATTTATTTTTGTATATGGTTTAAGAAAGTGGTTCAATTTCATTCTTTTGCATATAGCTGTCCAGTTTTCCCAACACCATTTGTTGAAGGGGCTGTCTTTTTCCCACTGGATATTCTTTTCTGCTTTGTCAGAGATTAATTGACCTTATAATTATATTTATTTTGGGACTCTCTATTCTGTTCCATTGATCTATGTGTCTATTTTTGTGCCATATTGTTTTGATTACCACAGCTTTATAATATAAGTTGAAGTCCAGATGAGATAAGTCCTCTAGCTTTGTTTTTCACTTTCATGATTGCTTTAGCTATTCTAGGTCTTTTGTGTTGACCTTATGTTATTAATATATTTTCTTGCCATTAAATATAATCCCAGAGCATAGTTTTCAACCCCATTAGGCCCAATACTCCCTTCTAATAGCAAATCTTTTATAACGCCTTCCTTACTATCCTAAGATGAAATGCATAGGTAATAAATAAGTTTAATTTTTAAACAATTTTTTAAAAGCAATACAATTCACCAGCATAAAATATAGCATAATAAAAGCCAAGAAATCTATAATGAAATAATATGATGAAGCACTCAAACATGACTTCATTAGAAGGCAGAATGGAGAAGCTAGATGCTTGTACCTATATGTAGCTTTAATTCAAATGTCATGGCCAAAAAAGCAGACTGATATTCAGATGTGTTGATTTGTCATAGGAGTAACACTGTTGAGTGACAGGATTTTCCCAAAATGATGAAATGTCCTTGGTAAAATTCCAAAGAGAATAACGTTCATTTTTTTCCTCCATTTACATAATAGCTGGATTCCTAGAAAATTCATATGAACCGTGGGAGGGGGGAAATGCTTTTATATTTTAAGTAAAATGGAGTTCAATTCTAGATTCACATCATTATAGAAAGGGTTTTGGGTTTTGTTTTGTTTTGTTTTGTTTTTCTTTTATACCTACACTAATGTCTAAAACGTCCATTTGAAAATCATGTAGGAGGGTGCCTAGGTGGCTCATGATACATTGTAATGCTTGTACCTAGTAAATTCACAGTTATGATCCCAAGGTCTTGGTCCCCAGTTGGGCTCCCTGTTCGGTGGGGACTCTGCTTCCCTCTCTCCTCTACCCCACCCTCCTGCTTGTGCTCTCCCTCAAATAAATAAGGAAAATCTTTAAAAAAAAAAAAAAGTTGGGGCGCCTGGGTGGCTCAGTGGATTAAAGCCTCCGCCTTCGGCTCAGGTCATGATCTCAGGGTCCTGGGATGGAGCCCCGCATCGGGCTCTCTGCTCAGCGGGGAGCCTGCTTCCCCTCTGTCTCTGCCTGCTGCTCTGCTTACTTGTGATCTCTCTCTCTGTCAAATAAATAAATAAAATCTCAAAAAAAAAAAAAAAAAAAACCAGAAGAAAGAAAAGCAAATCATGTAGGTTGCACAGGCAGCACCTTTCTCTGTGGAGGACTTTCCCGAGAATCACAGGACATACAGCAT
Organism: Mustela putorius furo; assembly: GCF_011764305.1. Taxonomy (NCBI): domain Eukaryota; kingdom Metazoa; phylum Chordata; class Mammalia; order Carnivora; family Mustelidae; genus Mustela; species Mustela putorius. The sequence goes on from NW_025421261.1 coordinate 169,052, forward strand.
CTGCAGCCCCGTCCGCTCATCCCAAGTGTCGTTCATCCCCACTGCCACTCCCAGGACTACATTGTCCAAAAACCTTTCATACAAACTCTCAAAATGCCCCTATCCGTGGACACACCAATTAAGAACTGCACTTGTGGAATGTATGTTAAAGATCGTTTAGCATTCCACTGAATTCATTGTATGACACTAGTGGGTTACCAACTATTCACCAAATTCAAGGGCAGTCCTTAAAACACCGAATAACCATAATGGAAGCTACTTACTGAGAGCTCACAATGTCCCAGACATTTTATTTGCATTAGCTTGTTTAACCTTTATAACTCCCGTGTAAAGGTAAATAATAGTATTATTTTCCCCCACTCTACAGATAAGAAACCTGAGTCTCAAAGATGTCAAATAACCTTCTAGGGAGCCAGGACCTAAGTCCAGGTCTTTTTAATGTTTAGGTCCCTGTGCTTAGCTACAACAATATATCGTCAGATACAGTTACCTGTTTTGTTTATTTGACAGGAGAAAGAGAGAGAGCAGAAGCAAGGGAGACTCTGGCAGAGGGAGAAGTAGGCTCCCGACCGATCAGGGAGCCCAGTGAGGATCATGACCTGAGCCAAAGTCAGACGCTCAACGGACTGAGCCACCTGGCGCCCCACCAGATATAATTTTTATTACTTCTTAGAGCAGCCATTCTCTTTCTGTTCAGTGCTTTTCTTACTTTCTGATGCAGCTTCCCTTCATAATTGCCTTTCCTTTCTGATCTATCTAGAACGGTTCTTTTCTGGAAATATGAGCCTATTTGCCATTTTAAAGTGAAGATCTGCGTTAGATTTCGATCTGCTACAATTGATTCTAATTAATGTCCCTACCCCCAGGCAGTCTCTGAATGAATGACTCAATATAACTGAGCAAATTTAATTTTTAAAGGAGCTTGAGAATTTGTAACCTGAACCAACATGTCCAGGGAGGATCCTATTACATGCTCATTGCCTCTTTTTTCTCACTAGCCACCACTTTTGAAACTGCTGGATGGTTGCTTTAATCCCACTCTTGTCATCCGAAAACATTATTTCAGTGGTTATGAATAACCTCCTCATTAGCAGACTGATTTTCTCATCCATTACTAGAATGGAAGTAATTTGAGGACAGAGAATGTATGTCATTTTGTTTCCCTCGTGATACATTGTAATGCTTGCACCTAGTAAATTCACAGTAAATATTCACTGAGTGACTGCAGGAAGCCCAGCACAGTCTGATTTATCACGATAATTACAAGCTGTGTACGAACAGACTTCTTCACTTAGATCCTTTGTATTTTGTTTTCCACACCTATAAAATGAGCCAAACTGACAGGGTTGTGTTGTTGGGAAGACACAATGAGGTATTTATGAGTATCGCTAGAACTGTACTAGCACAGACAAGACCGTTGAAGAGTAGCTTTTCTTCTTGTCTCTCCTTTCCTCATAGCCTTTTCCCCTTCACAGAGTGCTTTGAGCCGAAGTAATGAAGGTCACAAGTTTGAATCTGTGTAGGTACAGGCTTTTTTTCCTTTCTGTGTGATTTGCACGCGGAACTTGGTGGGATATCTAGACTCAATCAACAAACTTAGTTTTTACATTATTTTTATTTTAGTAAACACAGAGCCCATTTTCCTAATTACAAATGAAAGAGGAAACTAGCGTTTAGTGCCCTCATGATACGAAACTAACTTTCCCACCTGTACTATGACTGTATGTATGTATCTCTTGAGAGAATGTTCAGCTTATCGTGTTGTGATGCGGTCGGAACAACTACGCTGATACTTGCCAAGGAAAGGGGCTATTCCTCAGACAGGAACGTTTTTCTGAGTCGGTGTGCCCAAAATTGATATGAAGTAAGATTTGGTCTCCAAAGGTCAAAGGATCAGAATATTTGGAAGTGTATTTTTTTTTAAAGATTTTATTTATTTATTTGAGGGAGAGAGACCTCAGGCAAACGCACCCACATGCAAGGAGAGGGGAGAAGGACAATGAGACTCCACATTGAGCACAGAGCCCCACTTGGGGCTTGAGCCCAGGATCCTGAGATCACGATCTGAGCTGAAACCAGGAGTCACATGCTCAACTGACTGAGCCACTCAAGCACCCCTGGAAGTGTATTGTTGAGGGATTCCTATTAAAGATGGCTCCCATGGTCCACCAAGTGGTAGCAAAAGGAGAGCCAAGAAGAGAGGACATAGATAAGATCCATTTTGTTTTTCGATTGTCTTTTTTTTTTTCCCCTCCAGGGTAGCACATGAGCTTTGGAGGCATGGTATAACTTCAATCCGGATTACCCAAATTCATACTATTTTTTTTTTTTTAAAGATTTTATTTATTTATTTGATAGAGAGAGATCACAAGTAGATGGAGAGGCAGGCAGAGAGAGAGAGAGAGAGAGATGGAAGCAGGCTCCCTGCTGAGCAGAGAGCCCGATGCGGGACCCGATCCCAGGACCCTGAGATCATGACCTGAGCCGAAGACAGCGGCTTAACCCACTGAGCCACCCAGGTGCCCCCAAATTCATACTATTATTTAGCTATTGTTTAGGTCACCTTTTGTTGTTCCCCAATCTTTAATAAACTTTTTTTTTTAGTTTTGTTGTTTGTTTGTTTGTTTGCTTGTTTCTTTTTTTTACATAATCTCTACTCCCAAGATGGGGCTCAAATTTATACTCCTGAGATCAAGCATGCTCTACCGCCTGAGGTAGCCAGGAAGCCAGGACAGGGTCACTTGCCCACGCTTGGGCTAGAGTGTCAACAGCAGGATCTGCACTCCCTCCCCAGTATGACTGTCTCAATGACAATCAGTTTAAAGACCCCCATGCCAAGGGAAGACCAGAGGAAAAAGCATGGCCACGTGGTCCAACTATCTCCTGATCATCTGGAAATTCTTCTAATGTTAAACTTGGAAGATACGGGTTCTATTTTTTAACACGTGATTACACATGACTCATTGCTATATCCTCAGAACCTTCCTAGTACATGGTGCTCACTGAGAATTTGTAGAATGAATAAATGAGCAAGTGTATCCCTAATGAGCTTCATCTTGCTTTGTGACTCTTACTGTGTTTCATACCAGCATCTAACATACACTACAGGTAACTTTTATTCAGGTGCAACTCAGTATCTACCAAGTACATCCTACAAACAAGGAACTAAGCTAGTTGCTCCGTGAGACACAACTACGTAAAAGATACGGCATCTTGCTTTACGGAGCTAAAAATCTCATGGCTGAGATAGACACAGACATAAATAACTATTCCTATTATGTGTGACCTCAGGGATATCTGAAGTTCCCTAGCTCATTACCTTCCTCTTTTCGAAAGCGTTTTTCAATTTCTCTCCCCGTAAGAACTCTTGTGCTTTTGTGCTTTATCTTCCTTGCCTGATTCACTCCCTTGACACCATTCTCAGATTCTTTCATATCAACAATTCTTATTGTTCCGATAGCTCTTTCCTCTCTCTTTACAGTAAGCTTTAAATACATTCTTCTCAACTGAAGACAAGACTTCCCTCGAGGCTTTTCTTTGATTCTCTCTCAAGTTAGGTTGCTTTTCATTTCTTAGAAAGTTTTTCTGTACTTTAGGTTGGCCTTTCTTAACTTTCAATAGAATAGCCCTCTTTATATTTTCCCCAGAAGATATTATGTAAATGTTTTATTAGTAAAATGAAAAATCTGTGCCTAATGTGTTTTTCCCCCTTAACACATAATATATTACAGAAGCTGGTTGAAATTCTTAATGGCAGACATAGGCACAATATTGCTTCATTATAATAAGAGACAATAAGTGTAGTTACCTGAAAGCTGAGGTGGGCAGCAAAGGTCCAATAATTAGAAGTAAGATAAGACAGTATATGCCATTCTAATCCTCTCCAGTTTTCTGCAGTTTGGTAAAGAAAATGAGATATTACTTTGCATTTTAAAACAAATATTTTATTACTCTGTTTCTGATTTTGCATAGCACCTTAACAATTTACAAAAGTTTTTTAAAATTTTATTATTTTTTTTATTTGACAGAGAGACAGTGAGAGAGGGAATACAAGCAAGGGGAGTGGGAGAGGGAGAGGCAGGCTTCCCTCGGAGCAGGGAGCCGATGCAGGGATCCTGGGATCGTGATCTGAGCCGAAGGTAGACACTTAACGGCTGGGCCACCCAGGCACCCCATAATTTATAAAACTTTTTAATGTACAATCAGCTCATTTGATATTTACAACAGTATTGTTTGGAAGAAATCAGAGTTATATCATCATAACTTCCATTTTTAGCAGATAAGAAAATTCAGAGATGCCAGATGACATCTCCAAATTCACAAGCTCCCCTTGCATGTGGCAAACCTAGAGCTCAAATTCAGACATTCTCACCTTTAGTACCTGATTCTTCTGCCTCTAATAATAATAACGCTCTACATTATTTCATCAGGTCACTTGTGCTTAAATTTAAATGTGGTTTTACTCTCTCTTGAAGTTTCTGAACCACAACCTCTATTGTATAAGTATTTTTCACTAGGACCTTATACAGAAAATTAATAGAGATGATTAATATGTTTAGCCAGTAGGACTAGTACTTTTCACTATGCTGAATACAGTAGAGTTAACTACTAATGGAGATGGTTCTATTCCAAGCATAGGAGCTGGAGAAACCCAGGAGATGAACTTCCCAGACGTAAGTAATGACACAATTGCGTTGGACCCAAAGAGAGATTTCTTTTTCTTTCTTTCTTTCTTTGTCTTTCTTTTTTTTTTTTTTTTAAGATTTTATTTATTTGAGAGAGAGAAACACAGCCAGAGAGGGAACGGGAGAAAGAGAAGCAGGCTTCAGACGAGCGGGAAGCCCAATGCGGGGCTCAAACCCAGGACCCTGGGATCATGACCTGAGCCCAAGGCAGATGCTTAACAACTGAGCCACCGAGGTGCCCCCAAAGAGTGATTTCTAACGAGCTCTATTTAAGACTGCATAAAGTGAAAACACTGACCCAATTGTCTATGTCAATGAAATAGCTCCAAATATCAAAAATATTGGAGACTTAGGGGCTACCATGTTATTCATTGAATATAATAATGACCTGACTCTTCATTCAAGTGAAATTCTACAGCATTAGATGTTTGTCTCAGTGAAACAGCATGGGGCAGCTCGACAATTTCTTGAAGTCAAGATAAATGAACAGAAAGCATCAGAGAGTTTTTAAATAGAAGGAGTAGATGGAAATGACAAACTAAAAATGAAGTAAAAATGAAAGACTTGATAATATTACTTCCAAAAGTCTTCGCTAGTCTTCCATATGTCTCAATCTTATAAAACTAAGTCTCAAAAGTCTCATGTGCTCAGCTGTCTGCCACACTGAAAGGCAAACTGCTAATCAGGCAAGGGTAAACAAATTTTCTTAAAGCCTTTTCTTTCCCATGCTTCTCGCATAACACCAGACCCCAAATGACCAAAAAGAAAAAAAAAAAAAAAACTTTCCAAACGTATATTCTAAAATAGTGGTCTAAAGACACTTGGGCGGCTCAGTCAGTAGAGCAAGCAATTCTTGGTCTCAGCATTGTGAGTATGAGCCCCACACTGGGTGTAGAGACTACACAAAGAAAAGAAAAGGAAAGAAAAGAAAAAAGAAAATGGGCTAACCGCCTGTTTTTCCCTCCTGGGTATTTATGAGTTGGAAGTTTGTCGCTCAAGTAGTATGATAACCAAAATCAGGTAACAACATGCAGTAAGCTCATTTAAGATGTGGATTAAAATCTCTATCAGCTGTATTTTTATCATATTTTTCTATCATATTCCTAAGATTATACATCTGTGGACTAAGATTTGGCATAAAGCAAAGAGAGCCTTAGAATGAAGTATGTCAGCATCGATGTAATCCTTATAATTGAGAAGAGAACCTGATTTAAGATACTTAGTAGATGTAACAGTCTCTTCCTGTACTCCTGGAATTTCGTGGTGGGTTTGGTTCTGGCTGTTGGAAAGTGTTTTGATCTAAAATATCTTGTGAGCCGTTACATGGAGCACATAGAACGTTTTACTGAGGAGACTGAATTGTTAATCTTGCCTTTGATGTTTCTTGTACATTGCTCTATTTTTCTGCTCCCAGGAGCAATTTCATGGAAGTCATAAAGGATTGGTAATTACCTAATCATGCTATATTTTGTATACCTATCTGAAAATGGTACCTTTTTTTTTTTTTCTTCAAATTTTGTTTTGTTTTCTTGGGAAGCTTACATCTCCTGGAAACTCCTTTCCTTGCTGTATCACTCTAACCTGGATACGGACCCAGGTCTTAAACTGACTGTGCTTAACAGCCAGCCGTGTAATTTTGGAAAAATCTCCTCACTTTTTTGACCTTAGTTTTCTGAGAAATTTGGCCTTAAGTTCCTCTCAGGGAAGATTTTATTTATTTATTTGAGAGAAAAAGAGAGAGACTGTGGGAGAGAAAGGGTAAGAATCCCAAGCAGACTCTGTGCCAAGGGCAGGGACTATCGTGGGGCTCAATCCCACCACCCCGAGACCGTGACCTAAGCAGAAACCAAGAGTCGGGTGCCTAATCGCTGAGCCACCCAGGAGCCCCTCAGGGTATTCCTTCATCAATATTCTTTGACATAAAGCAATGTCCAGAAGCACTCACTGAAGGAATAAATATTAACCTGTTTTTCGCAGGTGTGGTCGGCCAGACTGCGAGGCGCTCTCAGACATGGATCGAACTCGAGGACCAGCTGGGAACAGGGCGTGTCCCTGTCCTGCCTGCTGCGTGCATCCAACATGAGGTGACGTCATTCAAGTCTATGAGTCATCAAGGACCAGCTAAAGGCCCTTGAAAGGTGATCACCAAATTCTGATAAAGTGATTATTTTGAAGTTTTCAGCTCTTACTTTTATGGTCATGAACAGGACTAGAGGGAGTGCCTGGGTGGCTCAGTGGGTTGAGCCTCTGCCTTTGGCTCAGGTCATGATCTCAGGGTCCTGGGATCGAGCCCCTGCATCAGGCTCTCTGCTCAGTGGGGAACCTGCTTCCTCCTCTCTCTCTGCCTGCCTCTCTGCCTACTTCTCTCTGTCAAATAAATAAATAAAATCTTTAAAAAAATAAAAAATAGAACTAGAAAGGGGCTGAAGATATAAATTCTATGTACCTTGCTACTCATACACTGGTGTGTCAAGGAAGCAGAGTAGACCCCTGGTCAACCAGGAGAAGCATACCACACTGGAAACACACGTTGGCAATTTTCGGGTAACTTAAGATTCTCTTGGATTCTCATCAATTATAGAAGAGGCTTGACTGTCAAATTTCCCAGGACTTTGGGAATTTCTTGGATCATCTATTATAATTTGGGATACAGAAAAACAAAGTCTGGGTGAACAAACATGTTAACGGTGGTGACTCCCGGGAAATGGGTTTGCTGGGGAGAGACTCCCATATTTTTTAGAGTCGTTGGATTTGGATTACTTTTGTTATTAGAAAAATAATTTTAATGTGCTATATTAACAATCTTAAACGGAAAGCAGCCTGGCCATCTGGACACTTCAGGCAATGGGTATCATTTTCAGGCTGAAAAGAATTATTTCTAATTTGTAGAGTAGATTTTACCACTAGGGCTTCTGTTTGTAGGTATTTGGAATAAAATTATTTTCCATTTGCTTCCTTCTCTTCATAACTATTTGGTTATTTTATTGTATCCAGAAACTTCTGTGTGTTTATTTTGTCAAGGGATAGACTTGATACATATATTCTTGGTACATACCAAGTGATCAATAAATGTTTGTTGAAGGAATATATTAAATAAATCTTAATCCCATTCTACCTTGAAATCAGAAAAACTTTTAAAAGAGACAGATACCAATTTGGGTTCTGAAACCGTGTGTTGTTGGTGTTGCTAATTTTCCCTAGCAATCATAAAGATTTTATAATATTCTCTAAAAGTTATCTTTTTAATTTTCCTACTTATTTTCAGGGAAATCTGATTTAACAAATAAGCTGTGAAAAAAAAAATCTGACTTAACAAATCAAGCCTTATATGATATCTCAGTTTCTAAAGAAAGGATTAAATAAAACATTTTATGTTGGCAAAGCACTTATGTGTTATTTAATTAGCTGTTCCTCACAGCTCCTCCTCTGTTGCTATATCTGCGTTCAAGGGGGAGTGATTAAATCAATGAATGGAAGAATGAATAAACGCTTTGCTAAGATCCCAAAGGTAAGGAGCAGCAAAGACACGTTGGTGTTCATTGGCCTCTCCCTCGACTGTCTCCAGAGCCCTGTTGTCTCCCCAGAACAAAGAGGTGGAACCGCAGAGCTTTCTTGCATGGCAGTGATAGTGGGTAAGTTTGTTCAGGCTTGGCAGGAAAAGATGAGAGACTAAGCCAGATAAGAAATGTCTGCTTGCTCTCGGCATGGTTCAGCATCCCCGTTTATAACTTACCTATAGTAAATATCCTGATCACTATCAGCTCGGCTCTGCACTTTTTTTTAGTTTGTGCACTAAAGAATGCACAAACTGACATTTCTTCTCCAGTGCCAAAATATAATTTCCTTCTGTTCTTTGCCTAGGAAGAGAAACAGAGAGGAGCGAGAGAGAGAATAGGAACAAAATTTAAATGGATCCGAATTACTGAGGTTTCTTTGCTGTATTTTATTGTATTTCACATTTTAAAATTGATGGAATGGATTTTACCGAAAAAAGTATTGGTATTGATAGGTATACTTTGCAGGAAGAGAGGGAAAATCACATTTTTGGCAGTAGGTCAGCTTTTGCTAAATCCACTTTCCTTTCTTTTCTTTTCCTTATTACATTTTATTGAGTGTTTTCCTAGAGCTTTTTTGGACTTAACTGAGTTGCCCTAGGGGAAAACTTGTTTACGTGCCGAAGTGAGGATTTTTTTCCTCACTTCACTTAATGTTCACATGAATTTTTATTCAATTTCCTTGGCTTTGGATCTTCACCTCTCTCCATGTCCTGTGTTCTGAATAGCATTCTCCCTTCCGCCTATTGTTCATATGAATGAGGCATTCACAGTTGCATTTGCAAACTGTTCTGAAAATTACAAGTTTTCCTTTGTGGCATGTGCCTCTGAGGACACAGTCTACCCTTGACATGTGCCAGTTAATGCCTAGACCTTTCCGAGGCGAAACAACGATACAGGTGGTTGAAAGACGTCAGTGTTGAACTACAGCTTTTGACTAATAGACACAAAATCCCTTCTGTTGCATAACTGTATTTCCAACATGAATTATCTGAGTGATTTCTGGGTGCTTTACTTTTTTTAATCCCAAACTTTTGTTCTTAGCTTTACCTGCCCCTTCGAAGTACTGACCAGCATTCTGTCTCAGTATAATCACTGACAAATGTACATTATGATTGTGCTGGCTTTAATTCCCTACTAAAATGTAAATATACTTGAGGTATTATTAACATCCATTTACAATGTCCTTTTGATTCTTAATATGGAACAAATCCTGCTGGATAACATTATACAAACAGCAATCTGATTTCCTGAAAGTAAACCTAAGTAATGAAAATTCCTACCCCTCGGGCTTAGGCATTATTTTAAATGTCAAAATCTGCCTAGAAAAATCAAGTATATTCCCCTCCCAAGTAGTTAGCTATAACCAGAAAGGAAGAAAGAATTGAAATACTTTTATTTAAATGTTGTTACAGGATTAAATAAATTTGTCTTGAGTTTCTAATATAAAATGTCTAATAGAAGTCCCTCTGTTTGGAAGATGCAGCCTACTTCCAGACGTTGGTTTTGGGGAAAGATATTTAGAAGTAATAGCTTTTAGTCCTTTTGCATTATTAAGTTCTATTTTTCTCATTTTTTAAAAGGATGTGGCAGGTATCCCTACCTTTTATTGGTGCCAAAGGAGCTTTGTGATGAAATGACTATTTCTCCCTTGTCTTTATTAAAAACCTTCAATCCCCAAGGACTCAGGAACAAGTCAAGCTCCTCAGCCCAGCAGGCCAAGTCTGCTTTTTCTATCAGGTCTCTCACCATCTTTCCCAGTTTACAAACATCCTACACCTCTGGCTTTCTGAGAACCCTTTCTGATAGTCCCTGCTTTTGTCAATGCCAACCCCCTTCCAGAATCCACTAAGCCTTGGATTTTCAGTACAGACGCCTTCCCTTACAAAGTCAGCTGTGAAGGCTTCTCAAATACCAACCTCCCCCGCAGTTAAGTGATTCCCCTAGGGCAGTGGGTTTCCTAGGGGTGGTCTCCTTGAGGCTGTCTCAAAGTCACCTCATCACCCTGGAAACTTGTTAGAACTGGAAGTTCTCTGGTGCACCTTAGACCTAATGAATTAGAAAGTCTAGAGGTGGGATCTATTGTGTGCGTGTGGTTTTTTAAAATTTATTTTTACTTTTTAATTTTTCTTTTTTTATTAATTATTTTTATTAATGTATAATGTATTATTTACCCCAGGGGTACAGGTCTGTAAATCGTCAGTCTTACACAACTCACAGCACTCACCATATCCCATACCCTCCCCAATGTCCATAACCCAACCACCCTCTCCGCACACCCCCTCCCCCCAGCAATCCTCAGTTTGTTTTGTAAGATTAAGGGTCTCTTATGGATTAAGGAGCCCTGCTCTGGATTCTGACCCGCGGCCCTAGAGCATCGATTTATAGCCATACAAATATCTTTCAACTCTTACTTATTTTCACAGCACGTGCTCAAGAAGACTTTCATACAAAACCAATCCTTCTAAACAAGCAAATAAAGGCTCCTGGGTGGCTCAGTCTCCTTTGGGTCAGGTCATGATCCCAATGTCCTGGGACTGAGCCCCGGAATCTGGCTCCCCGCTCAGCAGGAAGCCTGCTTCTCCCTCTTCCACTTGGTCCTGCTTGTGGCCCAGCTCTCCATGCAGCTCTCTGTCAAATAAATAAATAAAATCTTAAGGAAAAAAATAAACAAGCAAATAAAAATGAAAATAGTTACCTAAAATGGGTTAACTAAAATAAATTAGCCGGAAGCCAATTTTTCCAAATATTATTTACATCATGATCAGGGATCCTATTGAACAATTTACCTAAAGTTCAATCTCCTTTGAGTGTTTTTTTACATCCTTATCAGTTTCCACACCTAAACATTTTTTAAACCACAAATGATTTCTCAACTTTCATTTGAAACCTCAGATTTCCCCGGGCTAAGTTCTCTCTTTTTTTTTTTTTTCCTCAAGGTGAGTTAGCTGCAGGTTTCTCCCACAACATGATAAATTTCTCATTAATAAAACTCTTGTTTTTCTGGTTGTGTCTTATATAATGCTTTGTGTATAGTAGACGTTTGAGGAACGGTTGTTGGCTTCAGCGACAGGATTCAGTATAATAGTGAGATAGTGTAGACCGGACCCACAACTTGGGTCTGTTCAAACGGCACTTCTTCACCAGCCATGTGACGTTGGGCGAGTTTTTAAAAACCACTCTATGCCTCAATCTCTTTATCTATGAAGTGGGCTCAATGTGTAACAGTACTTGTGTCCAGGGTTGTCCTAGAGTAAAAGGTGTTTATATACGTGAAGCGCTTAGAATAGTGCCGGCGTAGAGTAGGCCTCATAGACAAGCTAGTTACTGTTCAGTATCCAAATCCCAGTTCTGCTTTTATGCAACCCTGTGTTCTACTCGCCTCTATTCATTTCCTTCTCGAGGTTTCTTGTCCTTGTAGCTGGGGTGTAGGGGAGCACGAGCCCCTGGCTCCCCGGTCCCAAACAAAACAGGTGGAGCCACGCCCCCCCCAGACAGAATCCAAAAGCAGAGAGAGGAGCCACCCAGTAGTGGTGAAACAAGAAAGGAATCTAGTTCACTGAGGCCAACACCAAAAAACTGCAGACGAGCCCAGGGTTTCAAAGACTGTCCCCAAAGTCCTGAGAATACTTGCAGGTGTTATGGAAGGAATGTGTGGGACAAAGGTGGGTGGGTATGTGCAGGTAGGCAAGGAAGGTCAAATCATCATGGTCTCGGAGCCCGTCATGGGTCTGGTCCTGCTGGCTTAGGGCAGCCCTTATTGTTTGAGGGGGTAGTTTTCATTCCTACAAGGGGATACTTTGCTGTCCCAGTTTTCTCCCTGCGCAGGGAGACCAGTTGGAAAGGAGAACCCAAGCAGAATACCCGAGGTCAGACTAGAGGCAGCCAAAGCTCTCTTCCATTCTTATTTCTCTGCCTCTCCCTCATTTGGATTTAATAGAACAATTAATTTTGTCACAAAAAATAAAATATTACCACTTTTAAAAGTTAAGATGCATGCCTGAAATAGTTCATATTCTCTGGCCCAAATGCCTTCCAGAATTCCATCTTCTTTTTTTTAATGGTCAAACACTTAGCAAGAATTTATGGACAAAATACTCATTTTAGCTTTATTAACAATTCTTAAGTTCTTCACATATTTTGGATATGTCTTTTATCAGGTATGTGGCCTGCAAATATTTTCTCCCAGTCTGTGGCTTGTCTTCTCATTCTATTAATATATCTTTCCTAGCACAAAATCTTAAAATTTTAATGAAGTCTAATTTGCCAGTTTTTCTCTCATGGACTGTGCCTTCGGTGTTTTATCTAACATGTCATGGCCAAAACCAAGGTCACCTAGAGTTTCTTCCACGCTCCTATAAGTTTTATAATTTCATGTATCACATTTAGGTCCATGTTCCATTTTGGGTAATTTGTGTAAGGTGTAAGCTATGTGTTGAGGTTCATTTCTTTTGCATTTAAATGGTCAATTGTCTTAGCATCATTTGTTGAAAAGACTATTCTGTTCTTTTTAATGTCAAATTCTATTCTTTCTCTCATGAGAAAATATACACTGTATTCTTATAGTGTATATTGAAACAGATTTCTTTTTTTTTTTTAAAGATTTATTTATTTGACAGAGATCACAAGTAGTCAGAGAGGCAGGCAGAGAGAGAGAGGAGGAAGCAGGCTCCCTGCTGAGCAGAGAGCCCGATGCGGGACTCGATCCCAGGACCCTGAGATCATGACCTGAGCTGAAGGCAGCGGCTTAACCCACTGAGCCACCCAGGCGCCCCTTGAAACAGATTTCTATACCCAGGATGAGTTGCTTCCACATGGGATGGCATGTCAGCAGACTGAAACTGGGATCACTTTTGTGTCCCCGTAAATGCTCACCTTGGCCAGAAACATAGCATATCAGTCAGTTGACCCCCACATGCCAAGCCAAGTTGGGCCTTCCCACCCCAGACAAGGCTGACTTATTTGGACCTAGCCAATCAGATAATTTCTGTTTTTCATTTCCTTGTTCTTTATTCCTTATCCTATAAAAGCTTCCCATCTTCCACCCCATTTTGCAGTTCTCCAAAAGAGTAATTCATGAAGTGCTCATTTTTTTTTTGGCATAACCTTAATTATCTTCTTTAATAACTTTTTAACATGTGACTCAATGTTTCACTTCTTTGAGTAGAAGAAAACCTTTTCTTTAGCTCATTTGGAATGAGTGGCTGGTTAGTTAATCATATAAAATGATAACTACATATCTTAAAGATTTTTTAAAAATTTAAAGTATATGGAACTCATTTGTTTGCTAAACTTTTCTTTGAATATGGACCTGCTGATTGTTGTTCTAAATTGCCTTTTTTTTTTCCATAAAACACACACAAAATGCATCGCGTATGATAGCCAGTGTTGTCAGCTAGAACTCAGACTTCTTAGGTTTAAAAGTGGGTTCCACCATGTAATTATCTAGAGCATCTTACCTAGCCTGTCTGGGCTTAAATTTCCTCATCCGTAAAATGAGGGTAATAACAGTACTTATCTCATAAGAGAATAAGTTAATAGATGTTAATCACTGAGAACATTTGTCTCACACATAGTAAGTATGCTACAGGTATTTGCATTAAAATGGAACAAGAAATTGTAGCACACTCTGAAGGAAGAATCTTAGATTTTTATTCTTTTTTCTATAGTTTTACATTTGTCTTGTTACCCCAAATTTGGCAGTGATGATTTTTAGTGGCTTTTAGCAGCATTATCAAAATTCCAAAGCACTCAGATACATTTTCATATTTCAAAAAAACTTTCTTGGGGCACCTGGGTGGCTCAGTTGGTTAAGCAACTGCCTTCAGCTCAGGTCAAGATCCTGGAGTCCCAGGATTAAGTCCCCTACTGGGCTTCCTGCTCGCTGGGGAGTCTGCTTCTCTCTCTGACCTCTCCCCTCCTGTGCTCTCTCTCTCTCATTCTTTCTCTCTCTCATATAAATAAACATTAAAAAAACTTTCTTGTACACACACATTTCATCAACAAACAGATTTGGGAAAACAATGAACTCTTAGGTATAAAACTGTCCTAGTGGGATAATTAGTGGGCCACCACAGAAGAGATTGGGAGAGAACTTCAGCTGACTCTATTTTGACCTCAGACTTTCTATTTGGATAGACAAGACTTTCCAGCTGGTCTCTGGGCTCAGGCAAAAAACCCTGACAGCAAGAGGGCAAAGCATCTCCTGATGGGAATTGAAACGACCCCTCAAGCAGTAGAAACTGCCCCGAGCCAGCAAGACCAGACCCATGACTGACTCCAAGGCCATGATCGATTTGACCTGCACCTACCCACCCACCTTTGTCCACACATTCCTTATATAAACCCGGAAGTATTTCCAGGACTTTGGAGACAGTTTCTGAGATGCTAGGCTAGTCCTCTGTCTTCCTGGTGTTGGCCACACTGAGCTAAATTCCTGTTTGTTTCACCTTCACTTATTTCTCTGCCTTTGGATTCTGTCAGCGGTGAGGGGACCAGCGCAGTCTGCTTGGGATTCCCAGAGCCTGGGGCTCTTGCTCTGCTCTGCTGAGGCTACAAGGTTACTAGCCAGGTTTCCAGCGTGCAATGGACATCAGTCAGTTTGTTTACCAAGGCGATGAACGGGTTCGATTAACTTAGTTAACTGATTATGTGGCAGTTGTTTAATAGGGTGTACAAATGCAACAAATCCTCTTTTCTTTATCAGTATTTTTAAGCCTGCAGTGACGAGACCATGGCAAAGTTCAAGTGGGCTGGCTCTGTGAGATTTCCCAGTGAGCAAACTAGTCTTAAAGGTTTTAGGATTTTTTATTTTTAGATTTTATTTATTTATTTGAGAGAGAGAAAGCACAAGCAGGGGGAACAGCACAGGGAGAGGGGGAAGCAGGCTCCCCACTGAGCAGGGAGCCCGATGTGGGGCTCAATCCCAGGACCTGGGATCATAATATGAGCCGAAGGTAGACACGTAACTGACTAAACCATGTGGGTGCCCCAAGGACTTTAAAAATAAGCATCAAGTTTTCTTGACAATGGAGATTACATTTTGAGCATTACAACCTCAGTACAACTGTAGAGACCAAAATCGAGTCTCTCGCGTCAAGCAGGGGCCTGTGTCAAGCGATGGCGAAAGCTGTGAAGGTTCTGCTGCTAGATGTCACGGGGATGATGTCCGCTGAGTGCCCGGAACTGATAAGGAGCAGAACCAGAGGAGGTCTGTGCCGATGCAAAACTGATTAAATCCCAATCCCTTTAAAAAAGGAGGGGCTTGGCAGCAAACTGTCCGGCTCCTCAGACCTGACCCCTCTATGTCTGACCACTTACGAAAGGCAGCTGTTGGAGAAAGCTCTGGGGACTGATCTCCTAATAGAACCCACATCCTTCAGGGCTGGAAGATCAGAAGCCGTGTGTGCTGAGAGCTGACCTGGACCAGACCAAGGCCTTCTCTCAAATGTGTGCCGTGGACTGACTGCATGTTTGATCCGCTAACGTCTTACACCCCGCTGTTACCCTGTATGCTGAGCGGCTTGTCTTCTGTCCTGCGTTGTGTGCTCCGTGGGAAACCAAGTTCAACCGCGTGGCAAAATGTCGTGGAGTTTGGAGTCCTGAACCTACTTTATAATTGTGATTTAACTTTGCTTTATGAGGGAATAAAGCTGACGTTTTGGAAAGACACAACCCCTGTGTGCACCTTCATAGCATGCTCACGGCAACAAAAATCCAGTAAATTGAGTAAAGTGCTCCATGATATTTCCATACGTAAGACAAGAAGTCATAAGTCATGGGTTGAGATTAGAGTGGACAGGCTTCCAAGAAGAATGCCAGCCTGGGGATCAGAAAGTAACTGGCACCGATGCAGGCAGGCTGGGCCCAAGGATCCAGATGGGGCAGGGGTCCTGTGGGGCCAGCCCAGAGGGTTTTGGGCTTTGCACGGGATAGAAATCAAACGAAAGTTGGAAGGAAGTGAGAACAGAATTTATTTATTTATTTACTTATTTATTTTAAAGATTTTATTTATTTGGCAGAGAGAGATACAGCGAGAGTTGGGACACAATTGGGGGAGTGGGAGAGGGAAAGCAGGCTTCCCACTGAGCAGGGAGCCTGATGCGGGACTCGATCCGAGGACCCTGAGATCATGACCTGAGCCGAAGGCAGATGCTTAAAGACTGAGCCCCCCACGCACCCCAAGAGCAGAATTTATTGAAGACATAGAGAAAAGAGATACAGACAGAGCATCTGGAAGAGTGGGGAAGGAAAGGAGAAAGACTCTTGTCTTTGCTTAGGGTCTGGGGTTTTTACTGAGGATTGTGCTCTGGTGTATGTAGGTCCTCTCACACATCCGGAAACTGGTTAAAACGGAGCCGGGCACGCAGTTGTCCTCCATAAATCGCTTATGCCCTGGAGCCAGGGGTCTTGGTGACTCAGTGGTCTTGGAAAAGGTACACGCAGATCTTGCACAGTCGCTCTTTAGATGTTCTCCTTTGTGCTGGAAGACTCCAGAGAAATCACTAACTCCTTGACCATTATAAGGAGAATATACATTATCTGTACGACAAGACGTATGTGGGGCAGTGTGCAGGTCTTAACAAGAATGGGAGTAAGAAAAGGAGCAAAAAGCAGTCCTTTGAGGGGTCCCCTTGGTTTCCCTGTCTCAGTACCACGTCTCATTCTGCAGCATATAAAACTGACTGGGTGGCTCAGTGGGTTAAGCCGCTGCCTTCTGCTCAGGTCATGATCTCAGGGTCCTGGGATCGAGTCCCACATCGAGCTCTCTGCTCAGCAGGGAGCCTGCTTCTCTCTCTCTCTCTCTCTCTCTGCCTGCCTCTCCATCTGCTTGTGATTTCTCTGTCAAATAAATAAATAAAATCTTTAAAAAAAAAAAAAAACTGACTCTAACTGGAAAAAACCCACCCAGGATTCAAATAGGAAAAAAAAATCTAGTAATTCATCCACTTGAAAAGTATAATCAAGTGGTATCAGACTAATCACTAAAAGCGTTTATCTTGGGGTGCCTGGGTGACTTGGTTAGTGAAGTGTCTTGACTCTCGTTCAGGTCATGATCTTGGAGTCCTGAGATGAGCCCCACATGGAGCCCCAGGAGCCCCACACTAGTCCGTGCTCAGCAGGGGATCTGCTTCGCTCTCTCCCTCTACAGCCCCCGTCCACCTTACCCACCTCCACTTCCAGGTGTGCATGTGCACGCATGTTCTCTTCCAAATAAATAAATAAAAGTCTTTAAAAAAAAAGCTGGTTTACCTGAAGCACTTTGACTAAGAGTAGTCAAAAAGTATATAAAAAAGAAAGAACATGAAGATACAAATATCCACCCACTTAACAAAAAGTGCAAAATTAAATATATTAAATGTAATAAGGTTCTGATGGGAAAGGCCCTTAAGTATATCACTTAACATATGGAAGGCAAAAGGACTTTCTCTAAGAATTTAGTCAGACCCTTACAAGTGGTAATTCTGCAGCTTTAGCCTGGTGTTTTGCTAATGGAACTATCATTAAGAGGTTTATTCTTTAGCAATAGGCTTATTTCTTATTCTGATAGACGTCCAAGCAGGACCATTGAAAAGGAGCGGGATTGGAGGGTGCAGACTCCAGTGACTGCAGGGTAGTGACCTACTTTGTGATTTAGTGAGCCAGTGGCAACAATGATGATTGCAGGCGCACTTGGAGCTCCGGGAGCCATCTAAAAAGTGTGATGCCCGCCCAGATCCAGTGGGTCACAGCCATGTCCAAATGTGGGCCCAGTATGGCTGGGTCTGCTGATTATTTAAATATAGTATGTTAGCTTAATTAGTTGTCAGTATAATTGAAAAAATGTCTGTGGGCCATTAGTGTATTAGCAAAGCGTATTGTCTCTGAGAATTCATATTTCTATTAAGGAAACGTGTATGTGTGTCTGTGTGTGATTGTATGAATGATCTAATAGCTTTCTGCTTAGCAGAAAGAAGAGTGTGACATTTTGGCAACTTGCACTAGAGGGAGAAGTTAGAGAGGATCTTACTGTATCTAGTCCACGGGCCTTGGAGCGCGCTAAACAACAGTAGGAACTATCCTGGAGGTTTGGAGTCTCCGGGGCATTATCCTTGACCAAACCACTCCGAAATTGGATATGTATTGTGTTGGCACGGTTGTAAGTCATGGGGGTAAGACCATCTCTTTTATGTGCAGAAGGGGTTTCCGCAGACTGGGGTAGCACCGCAGTTTGGAATTAAGAGGAAGGTGGTGTCTTACCTTAAAACATAAACCTCAAGGCAGAGTTAAGAACATCCTAAGATAACCTGCTATGACTTCTTGCCTGTGTTTCTTTTGAACTGTGGAAGTTTTTATTGTTAGCCTATCGTTAAAAATTTTTCACCAACACGCATAATTCTCTTTGTTTATCCCACCATTTAATTTAAAGTCTGATCTAACAATATAGTGACCAGGTGTTTGTATGAGTCAGGGGCCTGGCAGGAAACAGATGGCAAACTCAGAGTTTAACCAGAGAGGTTAAAAGGGAAACTATTTACCTAAGTGTGGGCAGGGTTGAGGGATGTTGAAATAAACATCGAGGAGATAGGAAGGGAACCAATGCCACCCCAGGTCTGAAGAGACAAGGGGAAACACGGCGTTATTAGAAATGAGGTGAGAGGCAGAGCTAGGGAAGGAAAGCTGCCTGGAAGAAGCAGGGGCCATCGACAAAATGCAGCCACCTCCGGGGCGCAGCCACCTCCGGGGTGCAGCTACCTCTGGAGCCGCAGCAAACAGAGGGAGCAGGGCAGTACACTGGCTCCTCTTTCTTCCTGTACTCTGCCTCTTGCTGGAGCTCCCTACCAGTAGCCCTAGTGAGAAGCTGGAGGCAAGGGAGCCCAGGAGGTGCCCTTTAAAAGGGTCAGTCGCTAAGGGTACACCTAGCAGGGGGAACAAAAGTGAAAAACAAATGTGTCCAGTGGCAAGTGGAGTAGAATCAGTATAATACCCCATTAAAACAAGACATTTTCTGTCATTTACCAGATTATAGCAAGGAGGAAAAAAAAATCTGTTAGGAAAAAATGAGTAAAGATAATGACATATTTTTGTAGAGTGTGGATTTGTGCCAACATGATAAGGACAGTTGTTTCTTTCTAATCTGCTAAGTAGTTTCTTTCTAATCTACTAAGTTATTTGAAAGAGGTAACATAAATAACAAAAGAGGGTTAGCCAGTGAATACAATTCATTCAGATTTTGCAATGAATTGCGATAATGCCTTCTTGTAGATAAACGAAAGATACTTAATTCTCATGGAATAAGGAATAGAGTAAATAGTCATAGGTAACTTGGTAAGATTTGGCAAATTAGTAAGAAAACAAGTGAAGAAAAAGAAAGAGACAAACAAACTAAAAAAACAACCCACAGACTCTTTTTTTTTTTTCTTTAAATATTTTATTTGTTTGACTGAGAGAGAGAGTACAAAGCGGGGGGAGCAGCAGCCATAGAGAGAAGCAGGTTCCCCACTGAGCGGGAGCCAAATGTGGGACTCGATCCCAGGACCCTGGGATCATGACCTGAGCGGAAGGCAGGCACTTAATCAACTGAGCCACCTGGGCACCTCAAAGCCACAGATTCTTAACTATAGAGAACAAACTGGTGGTCTTCAGGGACTGAGTGAAATAGGTGAGGGGAATAAGAGTTCAGTTCCCATGGGTGCCGGGGTGGCTCAGTGGGTTAGGCTGCTGCCTTCGGCTCAGGTCATGATCTCAGGGTCCTGGGATCGAGTCCTGCGTCAGGCTCTCTGCTCAGCAGGGAGCCTGCTTCTCTTCCTCTCTCTCTGCCTGCCTCTCCATCTACTTGGGATTTCTGTCAAATAAATAAATAAATAAATAAATTGTTAAAAAAAAAAGCATACAGTTCTCATGACGAGCACTGAGTAGTTTACAGAATTGTTGAATTCCTCTGCTGTACATCTGAAATTAATGTAACACTGTTAAATAGACTGGAATTAAAATAATAATAATGATAATTTAGTGAATTAGACAAGGATTTCAGATTACAATGGACCCTCAACATGGATTTGAACTATAGGCAATTTTTTTTTATAAGTACGGTATAGTACTGTGAATGCATTTTCTCTTCCATATGATTTTCTTAGTGGCATTTTTCTCTAGCTTCTGTTACTGCAAGTATACAGTATATGATACATGTAAGTATGAAATGTGTGCAAATCAACCACTGATGTTATCCCTAAGGCTTCTAGTGAACAACAAGCTATTAATAGTTAAGCTTTTGGGGAGTGAAGAGTTACTCATGGACTTTGGACTCTACAGGGGATTGGCACCCCTAACCTCCACATTGTTCAAGGATCAACTGTAATTCAACTAATAGTTAAGAGATAGGGTCCATGTGCCATATTTCAATCTGTGACCTGGAATTAGATATTTTATAAAGAGACACAAGGGGAAAAAAACCAGCTAACCTTGGCCCAAGGAAATCTAGGAAAATCAAACATTGGACGAGACCTAACAAACTTCTTAAACGGGCAACATTGTTGTAAAAAATAATCATAGTTGCCTGTCTTCTCCTCAGATGGCTGTGTACATGCTCCTGGTGTTTTCCAGATGAAGGGTGAGCTAGAGCCGTGGTATTTCTCTGCCATTAGGACCCCACTAGTACCGACTGGATCTACGCCTCGCCCTCCAGTGCTCTTGAGCTATGGATGGGTGCACTGGTTCTTTGCAAGGGTGTGTCGCCCTGAGCGGTTCCCAACACACTTGCTACTGCATTGTGTGTGTCCTTTTGTCCCCTTCTGCTGCTTTTGGTTCCTTTCTGGGTGTCAGACCATCGCTGCCCTGTGTGTCAGACCCTGGCCTGCTGCATTCAAGAATGTGTCTGCTGTCGTCTTTGCTCCCTGGCTCCTGTAAACAAATCCTGGGCTCCCGGGTCCCCACATGGTTTTGGGGAAATGTCTCTTTTACACGTTTCTTTTGCCTCCCTGCCCAGGGGGTAACTCTCATGCTTGGCAGGCTCTGGGGGTAGGCAGGGCCCTGAGGCCCACACTCAGGCTTGCCTTCTCTCCATAGTGGTGCGGTGCGCCGTCTCCCTCAAAATGCTCTCACCTCCCTCCTTCCCAGGAACGCTCCTCAGAGCCAAGCAAAGATGCCTGCAGCTCTTCTGTCTGTCCAACCGGTAGGCACTCAGCTTGGGGTAAGTGGAGCCCTCCTACGACACAGAAGCCACTTCCTCAGTCTCTTCTGTGTGCCACAGCAGTGGTGAGTTGCGGTAAGTCAACAAAAATCCCCGCTCGCTGTCAGCCTCCTCTGATAGTGGGACACAGGGAACCGGGGCATCCTACTCCCCCTGCATTTCTGCAGACCTCTTTCTAGAGAGTTCGGGAAAGCAATGCATTCTTGTGGTTTTTTTGTTGTTGTTGTTGTTGTTGAAGAATTACATGTTTTATATCAGTTCTGGTGGTACCAACCACTTGAGGACCTAGATCACTACAGTTGAAAATAAATGTTATTTAGGAACCTGTCTGACCTTATTTCTAATCCCAGCCATTCCTCTTTTCTTTTGAGCTTTGGGGAAATTTATTAGTTTTCCTCAATGCAATTTCCTTTTCCTGATGGATGAAGATACTTGCTTCCTTTCCCTGGGCCTGTGCGTCTCTTTGATCTCTGTTTGTTCGCTTGGGTTAGAGCTCCACCATCTCTCCTAGGGGAGTTAGAAGCACCTTTTATTTGTCAATTAAAAATTAAACTTTGACAAGTATTCATAGTTGTTTAGCATAAATTAACAAGATATCACAGCCTCTAAGGAATTGCAATGGAGAATCACGTTCCACGAAAATGTCGAAAATGTCGTCATGCCTATTTTCAGATGGAAAGACAAAGGCATTGAGTGGGGACATAACCTGCAAGCGATGACTAAGCCAGGAAAGAGCCTGACCTGAAACTCTGGTTGCTTCTTTTTTTTTTTTTTTTTGAGATTTTAGTTATTCATTTGACAGAGAGACACATCAAGAGAGGGAACACAAGCAGGGGGAGTGGGAGAGGGAGAAGCAGGCTTCCCACCAAGCAGAGAGCCGGATGTGGGGCTCAATCTCAGGACCCTGGGATCATAACCTGAGCCGAAGGCAGAGAGGCTTAATGACTGAGCCCCCCGGGCGCCCCTGAGCCTCCTTCTTGCTTGTTAAACGTTCCCCTCGGAGTCTCTTTCCTTCCCACCCCTCCCCCTACTATTCTACGTCTGCCATTTGACAACTAAGGAAGAAGAGAGGCGCTCACCCACTTCCAACCAAAGAGAGTCTGTTAGACCGACTAAGGAAATTGAGACAAAGATGAGATGCTACTGTACATGGGTGAATATTGGAATATTAATTTAGACTCAATATTTTTCAGATAAAATGACTAAGAAATAATTCCCAAGATCCCCTAAAAACCTGGGACTCATTTCCTGAAGCAGTACAAAGGAGATGTCCGGAGAGAGAGAAAGATCTTGTTTCCCCGAAGACTAGGGCTTGAACTCAGCTTCAGTTTGACCTTATCTAAAAGAAAGACAGGACCTGACAAAAGGGCAACAACAAAATGTCAAGTTCACTTCTAAGTCTGCAAAACAATAAAGCCACACAGTACAAAAGGGAGGAAGAGAGTCACATCCTCTCAGTTACTTACAGCCTCCTCTTGTGGGTTGGGCACACTCTTCTGTAAAAATAAAACATTTTCCTGAGAATTGCTTTGTTGGTATTGTTACTTTTCTCAGAGTTATCAAGTGTTTAAAATACACAGTTCCAGGGACACCTGGCTAGCTCCGTCACTAGGGCAGGTGACTCGATCTCAGGGTCATGGGTTCAAGCTCCACATTGGGTATAGAGATTACTGAAAAAAATAAGTAAACTTAAAAAATTTTTTAAAAAAAGTTGGGTAAGAGAGGCCCTCAAAAATAAATTTAAAAAAGTAAAATTGCATTCTATATTTAGATAAACATTTCAAGCAAGTTTTACCACTGCACGCATTGAAGATAAAAATTAACTCTAATTGGTGTTTGGTTGGTGCTTGTGACTTCCACACTTGGCTTTGAAGATCAAAAAATAATACATATGTGCTTACATGTTATTTACTTTCTCCCACACACTCTGATAATATCTGGCCATTTTCTAATTTAAAACATCAAAAATATTGAGTCATGGGGGTATGTCTGTTTAGACACCAGAGTTTCAGGGCAGTGAAGCAGGAGGAGGGTGTGGAGGAGGGAGTGACGGTCAAAGACACAGAGCTGGTACTAGGCCCTAACACTCGCTGTGTGCCCTTCAGCAAGACACTAACTTCCTGGAGCCTCGGCTTGTTTATTTATAAAATGGGAATTAAGTAAGATACGATATGTATGGTGCTTAGTGCAGAGTCCAGCCTGAAGTATGTGTGTGGTACGTGCACAATAGTGGTTACGAATGTCGTGTACGAAGCCAGCCAGCCTGGGCTGAGATCTCAACTCGGGCAAGCTACTTAACCTCCAGTGCCTCTGTTCCTTCATCTGTAAAATGAGAATAACTATAGGGCCTATCGTATCAGGTTGTTGTGAAGATTTAAACAGTTAAAATATGTAAACCCTTTAGGAAAGTGCCTGGCACACAATACGTGTTCAAGAAGTGTTAGCCATTCTTCTTCTTCTAAAATTGTTTTAATGTAGTAGCCACATGTGGCTATAGAGCATCTGAAATGCACTTAGTCCTAGTTGTGATACACTCTACGTGTAGAATATATATAGAACCTCAAAGCATTAAAAATAAAAAATATCTCAATATTTCCTTTTATTTTTTTTTTAAGATTTTATTTATTTGACAGACAGAGATCACAAGTAGGTAGAGAGGCAGGCAGAGAGAGAGGAAGGGAAGCAGGCTCCCCGCTGAGCAGCAAGCCCGACATGGGGCTCTATCCCAGGACCCTGGGATCATGACCTGAGACAAAGGCAGAGGCTTTAACCCACTGAGCTGGCCAGGTGCCCTATATCTTTATATTTTTATATTATATGCTGAATGGATATTATAAATATATTGAGTTAAACAAATTATAAAAATGAATTTTGTGTCTTTTTACTTTTTTAGAGTAGCTACTGGAAAACTTATAAGTACATATGTAATTCTCATTATATTTGTATTGGACACAGGTAATTCTAAAAAAAAATCTTAAAGCAAGAAGTTCATCTTTTTGGTTTGGCTCAAATCTGGGATACTTGTGGTATGTTTTTTGTCATAACTGAAGAAGTACTGAGGAGAAGCAAAGGAGTTACAGTGTCCTAAGTGAAGCCATTAGAAGTTGCTGCAGTTTTAGGTTGTGTTGATTTTTCCAGGAGTAATACTCCTTTCTCCTCTGAAGTGTTTTGTTCCATTGTGGGATTACATATTAAGAGAGACACAGGGCATCTAGAATATATCCTTGGTAAGCCTCCGAGGAACATGAGAAGTTTTCATCGCCATGCCATGGAAGAGAGGAACTGTGGGTGGGTAAGAATATGAGCATTTAAGTGAACATCTAATATGAACTCAGCTAAGTGAGGAGAAGACGTCAGTGGCATGACAGCGTCACTGAACACCAGGGAGCAGACTTGCCATGTGGAAATGGAATTGAAAATGGAATGACCCAAAGGGTTCAAGTGGGTCCAAGTTAGAGGGAAGATGATTTCAGCTCTAATATAGGGAGCAGCCTTAACAATTAGAGTTATCCAAAAATGGAGTGAACTACCTTGCAGAATATTCAAGATTTTGCCACCATAAATTTAAGCAGAGAATTATAGATAGGGATTAATACATCAGGTAGATAGAAAACCTCAGAAGCTTTTCAAACTCTGAGATTCCATGGTTAAGGCTCTGCCACTAATTCTGGTAGAGAGCTGCTGATTCATGCATCATGACCAGAATAACTGGAGTTCCATGATTTTTTTTTTTTTTAAAGATTTTATTTATTTATTTGACAGAGAGAGATCACAAGCAGGCAGAGAGGCAGGCAGTGAGAGAGGAGGAAACAGGCTCCCTGCCGAGCAGAGAGCCCGATGCGGGGCTCAATCCCAGGACTCCGAGACCACGACCGGAGCTGAAGGCAGTGGCTTAACCCACTGAGCCACCCAGGCGCCCCGAGTTCCATGATTTTAATTAGTTTTTTTTTTAAGGTTTTTTAATTTATTTGACAGAGAGGTCACAAGTGGGCAGAGAGTCAGGTAGAGAGAGAGGAGGAAGCAGACTCCCCTCTGAGCAGAGAGCCCGATGCGGCACCTGATCCCAGGACCCTGAGATCATGACCTGAGCCGAAGGCGAGGCTTAACCCACTGAGCCACCCAGGTGCCCTTGTTTTGGTTGTTTGTTTAGAAGATACAGAAGTTGGCTGGTACTAGCTCAAGCAAGCAGAGGTTATTGTGGGGATATATGGTAGATAGGGATCTCATAAGAACGCCGGAGAGTGATAGTGATACAGCAGACTTGACAGAAACTGTAACAGAAACTGAAGCTGCATCTGCTCTCTTCCTCTCAGAGGCCGGCTGGTCTCTTCTTGCAGGATAACCGTCTTCCTCCACAACCTCGTTCCGGTCTCTTCTTGAAACTGACTGGCTTCACGCAACTCTGTGCCTGCGCCATGTCTGCTCACTGATCATTTCAGCTTGTCTTTCAGAGCTTCTCTAGCCTTGAATCTACTCATGACCTTACTCAGGTTCTCCTACCTGAATGTTTCAGTCTTTCATTTTCCCCAATTCCAGTTTTAAGAGAAAAAGAATTGTCCTAGTTTTTTTCTAGCTAGATCACTCTCTACAATATAGATGGACATTCCTTGGGTCAGATAGCTTCAACCGGTCCAGATAGCTGGGGTTGGGGAATTTTATTTATGTGGGAGGGGAAGTTTCCACCAGAAACAGATGTGGGTGGGGCAGGGAGTTATTGATATTTCTGGTATTTCTACTGAGAGATGAAGGTCATGGAGTTTATACCCAGAAATTTGGGAATCCACTTCAGTTTATTCTGTGTATTTTTTTCTTGTAAGAAGGCATTTTGTAAAATGAACATATAATGTATTATTTGCCCCAGGGGTACAGGTCTGTGAATCATCAGCATTCTGTGTATTAAGAAGAGGGAGCCTAGTCAAAAGATTCTGTTTGAGACTAATGATACAAATATGAATTTTATTCTAGGATGTGTTCTAGGAACTTGTAATTCAAAGCATGGTTCATGGACCAACCGCATTAACACTGCTTAGGAGCTTGTTGGAAATCAGAAACTCAGGCTCCATCCCAGACTACTAAATTAGAATCTACATTTTAATAAGATTCCCAAGTGATCTGTATTCACATTGAGGTTTGAGAAGTGTCGCTCTAGGGTAAGTTGGTCTGGTTTAGGTCTTTTAAGTTACCAAAGGCTTTTATCAGGAAATTTCCAGTAGTATGCTCTAGCCATAAAAGAACCAAGTGCTAAGGGGCCAAAATTCTGTGAGTTGGTTGATTTTATGTAGCGCCAGGTGTTAGACATTCACCAACATTCCACTGGACAGCTCTGAATCTCCTAGTTCAATCCTGAGTTAAAATAGCCTCCCGGGGGTTGTGGGACACAGTAACTCCCATATTGGCTGGGTGTGGAGCAAGACAAAATGAGTTCTAATTTCTCACCAAATTTTCTACCTTATGACCAAGAAATTGTTATTCTAGATAGATGTTTCTGTATCAAAAAAAGTAATCCGAGTCTACAGTAAGCACAAAGAGGGAAGGCAATCAAGGACTTAGTGATGATACTTAAAATCCATAGAGACAAATGGGCAGAGACCAGAAAATCTTCCAGCTGGCAGCTGGACAGATTTAGAGCAGAAACCCACATATGGAAGAGTAGTTTCTTATGGAGGAGAAGATAAGGTAGGTAGATTCTGGTCCTAGAGACATAAAACGTATGGGAGTTAATGGTTTTATTGCCTATATTATATGGAGTATAAAATTGTTAAACAAAACAACTCCAAGTTAATGACAGGTATGGATGCAAACGTTTCAGGGTATTACACAGGGAGTGATTTTTAAAGTGTGGTCTCTGGACAACTACACCAGTTTTCAGCATCACCTGAGAACCCATTATAAATACAAATTCACGGGCCACACTCAGGCCTACTGGATCAGAAACTCGGGGGTATAGAGCCCAGCAATCTGTTTTAACAAGCCTTCTGGGTGACTCTGATGCATACCATTGAAGTAGGAAATGTCATCGAGTTCCTTATTTTTGTCCGATATGAGAATCCACTTTCAACTTGAACCCAAAATGGGAACTGACTCTTCTTGCAAAGGAGTTTCCAGAACAACTGAAAGATGGTTGAAGAAAGCAGAGAGCACAGATCAAGGGAACTACAGGGCTAGGCAAATATTTAGAAGCTTTTCCCAGGGAAGTTAGCCAAGCAGGCCGCAGCTGGCATGTTGCCAAGACTCCTGGAGAGTATAACTTCCTAGAAATCAACTGGGAAAAGTTGTGTTTAAAGTGAACTTTAAGGAAGTGCATGAACACAGCCTAAAGACTTTCTGCAACTACTAATAAAAGTTCTGGTATGAAGAATGTGACATCCGAGCACATGAATCCTACGTGTATCAGCATGTACCATATTAAGAAATAAGCAGATAATGAAGAAAAGGTAACTGGACAGCATATTGATTTTGCCTTTCTGGTTAAGGGCTCCCACTGGTTCCTCAGTAATGACAAATTGTAACAGTTAATGAGTGTTTACTCCGTGCCAGGTACTATAGTGAGTACCTCAACAAATTATCTCATCAGTCCCCTGTCCCAGATAAGAAAACCGAGGCCCAAAGAGGTGTATAGTAACTTGCCCTAGGTCACTTAGCTGGTAAGTGACGATGCTGAGGTTCAGACCCAGAAAGTCTGGTTCCAGAGCACCACTGCTTAACCGAAAGCTCTACTGCCTGTCTTTGGTGAGAACTTCATTATGTATTAAATATTTAGAGGCTGAAGAGTTTCCATTTCAGAGTGTGGATTTTGTAGTTTTTAATTAAGTCTCAAACTAAAGAACCTCTTGACATGTTGTTATTCAGCAATAACTGGATTCCGGATCCCATGTGACAGATGCCGTCCAGTTCTGGGGGTCCAAGTGGGCAAGGGGAGAGGTCGCACCTCTACTGCTTTAACGCGGCTGCTCCGACACGCACGGACACGCACAGACACGCTGCTCCGAGTCCCAGGATGAGGTGTTCACGGTACCTCCTTCTCACCTGAGGCACACAGGAGCACACAGACCGGCCAGATGACCCTGCGCACAGAAAAGGAGAGTTGCAGAGGCTAAGGAAAAGCACCTTTAATACCCTTTTTTGTCTGGAAATGGATTTGGTGAACTTGCCCCAAATCCTGAATTTAGCCTCAAATGAAATTAGATTTTTTTTTTTTTAAGATTTTATGTATTTACTTGCCGGAGAGAGCGCGCGAGGGCACAAGCAGGGGAGTGGCAGACGGAGGGGGGAGCAGGCGCCCCGCTGAGCTAGAAGCCCCCCGTGAGGCTCATCGTAGTGTTCCAGGATCACGACCTGGGCTACCCCGGGGTCCCATGAAACTCGTCTTTCAACCTCACGAGAGCAACGACCGTGTTGGTTTTGCCGCATCAGCCCGTCCGGGCGCGGCTTGACCCACGGCAGAGCCCCGAGTTCGTGAGAAAAGAGAGAAAGTGTTAACGGTAGATTCAAGTTCTCTGAGTGTGCGTGAGTATGTCTCTCTGTGTCCGTGTATGTGTCCGTGTGTCTCTCTGTGTCCGTGTGTCTCTGTGTGTCTGTCTGTCTGTCCGTGTGTGTGTCCGTGTCTCTCTGTGTCCGTGTCCGTGTATGTGTCCGTGTGTCTCTCTGTGTCCGTGTATGTGTCCGTGTGTCTCTCTGTGTCCGTGTGTCTCTGTGTGTCTGTCTGTATCTCTGTCTGTCTGTCCGTGTGTGTGTCCGTGTCTCTCTGTGTCCGTGTCTGTGTGTGTGTCCGTGTGTCTCTCTGTGTGTGTCCGTGTGTGTGTGTGTCCGTGTGTCTGTGTCGGTGTGTCTCTCTGTCCGTGTGTGTGTCCGTGTGTGTGTGTGTCCGTGTGTCTCTCTGTGTCTGTGTGTGTGTCCGTGTGTCTCTCTGTGTCTGTGTGTGTGTCCGTGTGTCTCTGTGTGTGTGTGTGTGTCCGTGTGTCTCTCTGTGTGTTTGTCTGGAGCGCGCGGCCGCGGGCTGACAGGAGGAGTGTGTGGAGCGCGGCCGCGGGCCGACAGGAGGCGTGTGTGGAGCGCGGCCGCGGGCCGACAGGAGGCGTGTGTGTGGAGCGCGGCCGCGGGCCGACAGGAGGCGTGTGTGGAGCGCGGCCGCGGGCCGACAGGAGGCGTGTGTGGAGCGCGGCCGCGGGCCGACAGGAGGCGTGTGTGGAGCGCGGCCGCGGGCCGACAGGAGGCGTGTGTGGAGCGCGCGGCCGCGGGCCGACAGGAGGCGTGTGTGGAGCGCGGCCGCGGGCCGACAGGAGGACGTGTGTGGAGCGCGGCCGCGGGCCGACAGGAGACGTGTGTGGAGCGCGGCCGCGGGCCGACAGGAGACGTGTGTGGAACGCGGCCGCGGGCCGACAGGAGGCGTGTGTGGAGCGCGGCCGCGGGCTGACAGGAGGCGTGTGTGGAGCGCGGCGCCTCGCGCGGTCCCGCAAACTCCGGCGACTCACGAGGCTGGGAACCGGACGACTGAAGTCGGTGATGCTCTCCGGCTTTGGTTTCTCGCGCCTCCCCGGGCTCTCTCGGTGCCGTAACCGCACCGGCCTGAGCGCGGCCGAGGGCGCGGGAAAGAAGTAAACGGCACCGCCCGGGACCGCATCTCCCCGAAGCGCGGGTTCCTCCGAGGCTGCGTTGAGCGAGCCGGCCCGGAACCGCGGAGCGCAGGTCCCAGCACGGAAGACGGACGGGAGCACCGCCACGGGGCCCCGGCGTCCGCCGCCGCGCGGTTCCGGGCCGGCTCGCACGCCCGCCTCTGTCCCCGCCCCTTTTCCTCTTGCTCTTTCTAATCCTTCCCCCTCGGCCAATTCCGGGGAGGAACCCTTTTTAGATCCTTCCACGTGGAAGCGTAGGACGAATTTCGTCCACACCATCCGGAATGGCCAACATGGCGGCCGCCGTGAGAGGCCTCGGTAGAGGTAAAGCGGGGCGTCGTCCGGGCTTAGGCGGGACCGCAGCTCCGGTACGGGGGCCGCGGCGGTCAGCCGACGCTCCGAGCACGGTCTGCACTGGGGGCTCGAAACGCTTCTCAGGGCTCTGGGTTCTCCAGACAGTTGTTACTTAAAAGCGGTCCCACGGATCCTTCACTTCTTCTGGCGCTGCCCTTCGGGGGAGTCGGGGAGGCGTGAGCCCGGCCAGCCCCGGCCACGCTCGGGGACGCGGCGAGGACGCGGCTGGGTCCCCAGCGGGGCGGGGACCGCGCTCCGTGCGCAGGAGGAGCTGCGCTCGGCGATCCGCGTCCGTCAGTCCAGCCTGTTCCAGGGGGTTCGCGCCGTGGGAGCACGTCGGGGCCGCACTCGGGTTCTTTTTTCCTTTTAAATAGTAGTTCTCATGAACACAGAACGTATTGTCAGCCCGGGGCGCGGGTCTGTGCATCGCCGGGTTTGCACACTCACCGTCGCACACGACCCCCACGTCCGTGTCCACGACCCCCGCCCCCGGCCTCCCTCCGTCGGTTTTGTGACGTGAGGAGCCGCTTACGGTCGTCCCCTCCCGCTCCCCGGTGTTTCCTTCCAAGCCATTCGGATTCTCAGAAGGCGCGGCCGTGGTCGGCTTCGCCGCCGCATTGACGGTGCGGGGACGCGGTGCGGGGACACGGTGCGGGGGCGCGGTGCGGGGACACGGTGCGGGGACACGATGCGGGCTTAGGCGGGACCGCAGCTCCGGTACGGGGACGCGGTGCGGGGACACGATGCGGGGGCGCGGTTCGGGGACGCGGTGCGGGGACACGATGCGGGGGCGCGGTTCGGGGACGCGGTGCGGGGACACGATGCGGGGGCGCGGTGCGGGGACACGATGCGGGGGCGCGGTTCGGGGACGCGGTGCGGGGGCGCTTTCCCGGCGTGGCCGACCCGGCGGGCAGGACGGCGGCGCTGCCGCGGTTGCGGGCAGTTTTCCCCGCGCCCCCTGAGCCGCTGGTCGTATTTGGGAGACGGGACCCGTACGGCGGCTTCGCTGGGCGGCCCGTCGGGCGGGGGCGCAGCCGGCGTCACGCCTGTTGGCGCAGGAACGAGTGACCCGCGGAGACCGCAGGAGCCTCGGGGCCGGTCAGGGCGGGCCGCACGCAAGCCGCGCTCCAGGCCAGGGACGGATCGATCGATCGAGTGATGTTTATTTTCTCTCTGCGCTTCTCGCGGGAGCGCCTGCTGCGAAGACGGAGTTCTCCGTGTGGCGAGTCGTTTACGACCCGGTGACACCGGCACGTGGGCCTTTACCCGAGAGACCCGGGCGGCGCTCTCTCTCCCTGGGCGAGAAGGCGCGTCTGTAGTCGGAGAAACCGGACGCGACCGCAGACGAGCGTTCTCTCCGTGCCCCGTTTCCTCGTGCTTTCCGGGATTCCTCTCGCTCCCGATGCCGCGGTCGCTCCCGATCCCGCCGCGTCGCTCCCGATCCCGCCGCGTCGCTCCCGATCCCGCGATCCCGGCGCGTCGCTCCCGATCCCGCGTCGCTCCCGATCCCGCGTCGCTCCCGATGCCGGCGCGTCTCCCCACTTTGCCGGTTCCCCCTCCTCCGCCAGCCCCGCACCTCGCTGTGCCTCTGGGGCCGGGTCCTGTCTCGCGTCGCTGTGTCCCTGCTGTAGAAATCCGCTCCGCTGACGTCGCCCTGGTCTTCGGGCTCGGCTGTCTGCGTCTCCGATTTACTGTTAGAGTTCCGACCTCTTTTGAACTCTGGACTCTTGGGCTCGTGTGCGGATTCTCGATCCGCACTTCGCACGGGTCTAAACTCGCACTCCCGCAGCGTGCTCGTCCCCCGCGCATTGCATGGGAACTTCTTCCTTGGTCTGGGCCCAAACCTCCAACACCCTCCACTCCCCTCCTTTCCCCACACTTCCCATTAGTTAGTTGACAGATCCCATTGGTTTTACCCTTGGAATAAATCCAGACTCTAACTTCTCGCCACACTACAGCAGCTGCCTTGTATGCCGTTACTCTTACCTGGATTTCAGTCTCTGCTCCACAAGTAAAGTCGGTCCTTCAGGAACCCAAGTCATGTTACTCTTACGCTTGAAGCTCTGCGAGGCCTCCCCATGTTGCTTAGTCCTTAAAAATGGCCCATGGTTGTGCTGTCTTTATTGCTACCTACTGTTGAGCGCTTCAGATGTGGTTGGTCTGAACAGAATGTGTGAAAGACACATTAGATTTTTAAGGACTTAGTACCCAAAAAAGTAAAATACCTGAATTTTTTATATTGGTAACATGTTGAAATGATAATATTTTGGGATATTAGCTGTAATATGTGTTAATTTTAATTAATTTCACTGGTTTCTTTTTTACCTTTTTTAAATGTGGCTCTTAGAAAATTTAAAATTATATATGTGGTTTATGTTCTACTTCCATTGGACAGCACTGGCCTAGGGTCTTCATATCATCTTGTGCCTGCCTTGGCCCCTGCCCGCCCTTACCCAGTTGACCTCCCTGACCTCGTTTCTGGCTACCCTCCCCGCGCTCTGTGCGCTCTAGCCGCACTGCTTCCTTGTTCCCTGATCAACACCAGGAACATGTCTGCCTTGGGAAGACTTTCGCCAGATGGGATGAGCATTCAAGACCCTTTTTCTAGGTCTTTGTGTGACTGATTTTCTCATTTCTTTCAAGTCTTTGCTCAGGTGTCACTTTTTGATGAAGCCTACCTTAACAATCTTACTTAAAAGTGCAGCCCACTTTCCCCTTGACTCTCCATTTTAACCACTGGGTCCCCCCCATCACTACCATTTTGTGTTTATTAGTGTTGTCTCCCTTCACTGGGACGTAAGCTCCACAGGGACAGGGATTTTTGTCTGTTTGTTCACTAAATGTTTAAAGTGGTGCTAGCACGTTTCGTTGGCATATTGTGCAGAAGAATGAATAAATCCGGGGATCCACATCGCAATGCCACCCCTCTGCCGTGTGTTGTAACTAAGAATACTTAAAGTAATTCGAATGCAGTTTTTGCTTTCATTTGTTCAAACTTCCTTCCTCCATTCAGTGATGGCGAGTAAGCTGTACATGTCCCCTCCCCGTGATGCTTATCTTTTATGAGGCGCAGGCATGAACTGGTTAATTATTTTCTTTAATTACAATTGTTCGAAGTGATGTGAGGGACAAGGACAGGGCGCTGTAGGAGTGTTTGTGAGAGACCTAGTCTGTCCTGAGTCTTCAGGGAAAACTTCTGAAGAAGTAGTTTAACAGAGTCCCTGAAAGATCATTGGCTAATTAGGAATCAGCTACGGAAGGGGGAGTAGAAGGTGACGGCGAGAATGTTACAGATGGAGGCAAGATTATATCCGAAATACCAAAGTGGTCAAAAATTACAGCGTGTCGGGGCGCCTGGGGGGCTCAGTGGGTTAGAGCCGCTGCCTTCGGCTCAGGTCATGATCTCAGGGTCCTGGGATCGAGCCCCGCATCGGGCTCTCTGCTTGGCAGGGAGCCTGCTTCCCCCTCTCTCTCTCTGCCTGCCTCTCTGCCTACTTGTGATCTCTGTCTGTCAAATAAATAAATACAGTCTTAAAAACAAATTACAGTGTGTTTCAGAAACTGAAAGGATGGGGCGCCTGGGTGACCCACTCAGTTAAGTGTCTCCCTTTGGCTCAGGTGATGATCCCAGAGTCCTGGAATTGAGCCCCGCCTGGGCTCCCTGCTCAGCCCAGAGCCTGCCTCTCCCTCTGCCCACCCCCCCCCCCGTCACGTGTCTGTGCGTGCACGCTCGCGCGTGTGCTCATGCACACACACGTTCTCTCTTTGTCTCGGTGTCTGAAATAAAATCTTAGGGGAAAAAAAAAAGCTGAAGGGTGGCCAGTGTATTTGAAGTACAGCAAGCCTGAGAAAGAGTCGTGTTAGATCCAGTTCACTATACGTTAGAAGTACCTCATGGAGGACCTTGTTAGGAAGTTCTTCAAAGAACACGGGGAAGCCATCCAGGTGTTTTAAGGATGTGATGGTATTTTCATTTTTAAATGACCCCTCTTACTAGTAGGTAGAAAAGAAGTGGAGTAGACCAAGAGTGGAATATCGAAGGGTCTGGAATCTGTTGCCGTAATCCTTGTGGTAGGTGAGGATGGCCTGGACTGTGACGGGTGTATGGGAAGGAAAGGACTAGATGGTAAGACCTCCGAGGGAAACTGAGGATTGTGGAGCTCTAATCTTTCAGTATCAGATACAGGAAACAGCGAGGAAAGGAGATGGAGTCATGCCCATCTCACTGCCAAGCGGTTGGGGTGGGGCTGGGAGTGACTTTTGAGAACCAGTACAGATGCGGGAAGGTTCCTTAGTCGTTGAGATAATTCTCTTCTCTCTGACGTAGCGAGTGAGGTTGTCTGCAAAAAGTGAAGGGAGAAGTGTGTTAAAGGAGTGTGATAATGCAGGTAGACAAAGTGACTGCAGAGGGATTGAAATACAGATACGGTCTGTCTGTGCTATTTGAATATAGTTGACCCATGAACAGTGTAGGGATTAGGGGTGCGCCCCCCAACCCCAGGCAGTTGAAAATCTGCATAATAATTTTTTTTTGTTTCTTTCTTTATTGAGTCTAACCCCCAGCCAGGGAACAAGGACAGACCATGATGACTGTCACACACCCTCCCTCCCCACTCTCTGCCTTAATTTTGACTCCTCCAAAACAGAACTACCAATAGCCTAATGTTGATGGAGGCCTTGCTGATAACAGTTGATAAACACTTATTTTGTATGTTCTGTGTATTATATACTGTATTCTTACAATAAAGTAAGATAGAGAAAAATGTTATTAAGAAAATCATAAGGCAGAGAAAATACATTTACAATACTGAACTTTTATTGAAAAAAATCTCTGTATAACTGGACCCACACAGTTCAAACCCATGTTGTGCAAGGGTCAGCTATATTGGTATTTTTGTAATTTGGTTTTTATTAGTGTGTCACAGTTTCATAGCTTTCTCTTGAAAAGTATAATTTCTGGTTGTCATGATTTGGGATTTTAAATAATAGTGGTTGATTGTTGGGACGCTTGGATGGCTCAGTGAGTTAAAACCTCTGCCTTCGGCTCGGGTCCTGGGATCGAGTCCCAGGTTGGGCTCTCTGCTCAGCAGGGAGCCTGTTTCCTTCTCTCTCTCTGCCTGCCTCTCTGCCTAGTTGTGATCTCTGTCTGTCAAATAAATAAATAAATAAATAAATAATCTAAAAAAAAAAGTGGTTGATTGTTTTATAATAGTTTGCAGTTGATGTATTCAATAAAATTATTATTTGAGGATCTTACCAAGGTTGTAGGGTTCTTGTTTAGTACAACTAGAACTATTGTTTATTGTTTGGAAGTGTTTGCCAAATCTTGAAACGTTAATTGCTGTTTCTTCATTTACTGTGTGTGATTTTTTTGAAGGTAGCTGGCTTCTTTGAAAACATGGAGGGTGTCCTCTTAAATTTTTGCATACAAGCACAGCCCACTGGATTTGAGGTTTTTGAGGGCGCCCTCTTCTTCATTAGCTGTTAAAGCCCCGTGTGGTTATTGTACCATAAAGAATTCCCGACATTAAACACGTCTCTTACACTGCCCCAAATGTTATTCCTGAATTCATAGAATTCAGTTGTGATGTTTATCTTGTGCTTCAACTTTCTCTTGGTATATGAAGGATGAAGTTACGTTGTTAGGCATGTGGCTTTGATGGTGTTTGAACTGATGGTAAGTAGGAGTAGCTAAGGGAAGATACGGAGATGGTGCATCCCAGTCAAATGTAACTTTAAATGCAGTGGCACAGAGGCAGGGGTTAACTTGAGGGATTCAAGGGTCAGAAAGTAGGATCCTAGTGAACAAGTAGGAAAGTGTTGTTGAGTGATAGGCAGGGCCCCCCGCAGAGAAACCTGGTGGACCTCAGTAAGGAATTTGTACCATTCTGCATGCACAGTGCTATGCATTTGGAAACTTCACTAATGAAATGGATTCACTTGATGTGTAGACGAGTATTAGAATTCCCATATTATGGGTTGTTGCATGGTTTTATACAATGAATGGATTTTAAGATTAGATTTTAAGTCATTTTATGTGAAATTCTAGTTGTAGAGTACTAAAAAAATTGAGTTGAAGTCTGTTCAACAGAAAAGACAATATAGAGGGCCAAAAATGTGGACACTTACTCTAATGTATAAGAAAAATGCAAAATAAGACAGTTCTCCATACTGTCTTTCATTTACTAGATTGGCAAAGACCAAAATGTTTGGTAACTTACTGTGTTGGCATAAATGTGTGGAAATAAGCTACCTTTTCATTGCCAGTTGAAATGTGTATGGCACTGTCATAGAAAGCAGTATTTATCAAAATTACAAATGTTCATGTCTTTTGACTCAGCAAGTTTACTTGAAATTTATTTTGTAAATACATTTGTACATGTACAAAATGAGGTTTACACCAGGTTATTTAACACAGCACTGTTTATAATAGCAAAATATAAGTGACCTAATGGTTGGTCAGTGATTAGGTAAATTAAATAACCACACAGTGGAATACTTTGCAGCTGTAAGAAGGTAAATCTTTATGAACTGGTAGGAAATTATCACTGTAATATATATATATATACAAACTTATGAATGAAAGGCCTACATGAAATTATGTATGTACATCTCATGTAAATATGTGTATTTATATCTGTGTGTGTGTGTGAGAAAATGGACCCAACTACCTTTAAGTGAGAAAGCAAGGTGTATAGAATAGTGAGTAGAATGTTCTACCATTTTATTAAAGAGGAGGGAAAAAATATATCTACAAAGATGCACAAGAAATTGCTAACATGGGTTGGGGGCTGTGGGGGGCTAGTGGTGGGAGGAAGACTTTATTTTTGAAGATTTTATTTATCTATTTGTCAGAGAGAGAGAGAGAGAGCGCGCGCACACGCAGGGGAGCGGCAGGCAGAGGGAGAAGCAGGCTTCCTGCTGAGCAAGGAGCCAGATGCTCCATCAGGACCTGAGATGAAGGCCGACGCGCAGCTGGCTGAGCCACCCAGGCATCCCAAAGGCTTTATTTTAGTGTTTTCTTTTGCGATTCTTTAAATAAAGACACATTCTTTGTATTTCTGCATGCAAAAGAATATAATATATAGAAATTGTGAAATTCTGAATACTCACTATTCATCTTAAAGAAATAGAACATTATCAATTCTTCAGATGCCCAAGTGCCTTTTTCTCTGTGTGCTTCTTCCCCAGTCGTAAGCTCCCTGAATTTGTTTTATCCCTCCCTTGTTTTCTAAATAGTTGTAAAGTACACACATGCATACAAATATATATATATCCATAAATA
The DNA here is from genome assembly GCF_011764305.1 of Mustela putorius furo. Taxonomy (NCBI): domain Eukaryota; kingdom Metazoa; phylum Chordata; class Mammalia; order Carnivora; family Mustelidae; genus Mustela; species Mustela putorius. The sequence goes on from NW_025421261.1 coordinate 206,710, forward strand.
CAAAATTGATTAGTTGTGCATGTTTTTGAACTTTAAATAATACCAAATGAATTCTTCTGCCACTTACTTTTTTTTGATCAAAATTATGTTTGTGAAATTCATTCATATAACACATAGTTGAGTCATTTTTTTACACTTCTCTAGTTTTCCATTATAGGAATTACCACAGTTTATCCATTCTACTGTAGGTAACTGCTTGGGTTCTTTTCTGCAGTTTTGCCATTACAAAGATGTTATGGTGGTGGTGATGATGATGATTTATTTTAATTCCAGTACAGGTGACATATAGTGTTATGTTACTGTTTCAGGTGTATAATGTAGTAATCCAGCAATTCTGTATATTACTCAGTGGTTGTGGTGATAAGTGTACTCCTAATCCCCATCACCTATTTTAGCCAGCTCGCCACCTACGTCCCCTCTGGTAACCATCTGTTTGTTCTCTATAGTTAAGAGTCTGGTTTTGTTTTGTTTTTTTTTAATCTCTTTTTTCCTTTGTTCATTTGTTTTGTTTCTTAAGTTCTATATGGGTGACAACCTATGGTATTTGTCTTTCTCTGGCTGACTTATTTCACTTGTCATTACAATTTTTAGATCCATCCATGTTGTTGCAAATGTCAAGATTTCATTCTTTTTTATAGCTGAATAATATTTCATTGTATGTACACACACACATCCCAGATCTTTTTTATCCATTGATTGTTTGATGGACACTTGGGCTACTTCCAGAATTTGGCTCTTGTAAATAATGCTGCAGTAAAGATAGCGATGCATGTATCTTTTTGAATTAGTGTTTTCATACTCTATGTGAAAATACCCAGTAGTAAAATTAGTGGATTATATGATAATTCTATTTTTAAGTTTGTTTCTATTTTTAATGTTTTGAGGCACCTCCACATGGTCTTCCACAGCGCTGCACCAGTTTACAATCACTAGTAGCGCTTGAGGTTTCCTTTGTCTTTATATCCTTGCCAACACTTCTTTCTTGTGTTACGGATTTTAGCTATTCCGACAGGTGTGAGGTGTTATTTCATTATCGTTTCAGTTTGCTTTTTGCTGATGATGAGTGACATTGAGCATCTCTTCTTGTGTCTGTTGGACATTTGTATGTCTTTTTTGGAGAAATGTCTGTTCATGTCTTCTACCAATTTTTTTTTTCCATTTTATTTTATTTCTTTCCAGTGTTCCAAAATTCAATGTTTATGCACCTCACCCAGTGCTCATAATACCCACCATCAAGCTCACCCAACTCCCCATCCCACACCCTCCAAAACCATCAGTTTGTTTCTCAGAGTCCACAGTCTCTCATGGTTCGTCTCCCCCTCCGATTTCTCCCAACTCACTTTTCCTCTCTATCCCCCGGTGTCCTCCATGTTATTCCTTGTGCTCCACAAGTAAGTGAAACCATATGATACTTGACTCTATCTGCTTGACTGATTTCACTCAGCATCATCTCTTCCAGTCCCGTCCATGTTGCTACAAAAGATGGGTATTCATCCTTTCTGATGGAGGCATCATACTCCATAGTGTGTATGGACCACATCTTCCTTATCCATCCGTCCATTGAAGGGCATCTGGGTTCTTTCCAGTTTGGTGACCGTGGCCATTGCTGCTGTGAACATTAGTTCTACCCATTTTTTAATTGATGTATTATTATTATGTTTGTGTGTGTGTGTGTGTGTGTGTTGTTGTGTAAGTTCTTTATATATTTTGGATACTAACTCTTTACTGGATATGTCATTTGAAAATATCTGCTCCCATTCAGTAGGTCATCTTTTAGTTTTGTTGTTTCCTTCGCTGTGCAGAAGGGTTTTATTTTGATGTAGTCTCTATCTCTATAGTTTATTTTTGCTTTTGTGTCCCTTGCCTAAGGCAATATATCTCAAAAAGTATTGCTACAGCTGATGTCAAAGAAACTACTGCCTGTTCTCTCTGCTAAGATTTTTATAGTTTCTGGTCTCACATTTAGTGGGTTTGTTTTTGTGTTTTTTTTTTTTTTAAGATGTATTTATTTATTTTGGAGAGAGAATGCAAGCAGGGAGAGAGGCAGTGGGAGCAGGAGAGGAGAGAGACTCTCAGGGGGACTGCCCTCTCAGTGTGGAGCCTGACTTGGGGCTTAATCCCATGACCGTGAGATCATGACCTGAGCTGAAACCCAGAGTTGGATGCTCAACCAATTGAGCCACCCAGATACTCCTCACATTGAGGTTTTTACTCATTTTGAATTTATTTTTGTGTAGGGTGTAAGGTAGTGGTCCAGTTTCATTCTTTTGCATGTAGCTGTCCAGTTTTCCCAGCATCATAATTTTGAAGAGATTGTCTTTTTCCCATTGCATATTCTTACCTCCTTTGTCAAAGATTAATTGACCATATAATTATGGGTTTATTTCTGGGCTTTCTGTTCTGTTCCATAGAGCTATGTGTCTGTTTTTGTGCCAGTATCGTATTATTTTGATTGCCGCAGATTTATAGTAGATCTTGAAATGTGACATTGTGATACTGCCAGTTTTGTTTTTCTTTTTCAAGATTGCTTTGGCTATTCAGGGCCTTCTGTGGTTCCAAACAAATTTCAGGATTATCTGTTCTAATTATGTGAAAAATGCTGTTGATATTTTGATAGGGATTGCATTAAATCTGTTGATTGCTTTGGGTAGTATGGACATTTTAACAATATTTGTTCTTCCAACACATGAGTATAGAGTATCTTTCCATTTGTTTGTGTCATCCTCAACTTCTTTCTTTAGATTTTTATAGTTTTCAGAGTACATGTCTTTCACCTCCTAGGTCAAGTTTATTCCTTCATATTTTATTATTTTTGGTGCAATTGTAAATGGGATTTTTAAAAATTTTCTCTTTCTGCTATGTCATTATTAATATGAAGAAATGCAGTGGATTCCTGTGTATTGATTTTGTGTCCTGCAACCTTACTGAATTCATTTATCTATTATAGTAGTTTTTTATTGGAGCCTTTCCTGATTTTTTTTTAATATAGTATCATGTTATTTGCAAATAATGAAAGTATGACTTCTTCCTTACAGATGTGGATCCTTTTATTTCTTTTCGCTGTCTGATTGCTGTGACCAGGACTTCTAGGACTATGTTGCATAGAAATCATGAGAGTGAACATCCTTGTCTTTTTCCTGACCTTAGGGGAAAAGCTCTATTTTTCCTCATTGAGGATGATGTTCGCTGTGTGTTTTTCATATATGGCATTTATTATGTTGAGGTATGTTCTCTCTGAATCTACTTTGTTGAGGGTTTTTATCTTGAAGGGATGTTATACTTTGTCAAATCTTTTTTTTGCATCTTTTGCAATGATACTGTGTTTTTCATTCTTTCTTATTGATGTGATTATCACATTGATTGATTTGAGAATATTGAACCACCTTGCATCACAGGAATAAATCCCTCTTGATCATGGTAAATGAGTTTTTAAATTTATTATTGAATTGATTTTACTAATATTTTGTTGAGGATTTTTGCATCTGTGTTCAGAGATACTGACCTTTAGTTCTTTTCTTTGTAGTGTCTTTATCTTGGCCTCATAAAATGAATTTAGAAGCTTTCCTTCTTTCTCTCTCTCTTTTTCTTTGGAATAGTTTGAGAAGAATACATAACTTATTTATTTATTTATTTTTGTTCTAAAGATCTTATTTATTTATTTAATTGACAGAGAGACAGCAAGAGAGGGAACACAAGCAGGGGAAGTGGGAGAGGGAAAACCAGACTTTCCGCCAACAGGGAGCCTGACGTGGGGTTTCATTCAAGGACCTGGGGATCAAGACCTGAGCCAAAGGCAGATACTTAACGACTGAGCCTCCCAGGTGCCCTGGTAACTCTTCTTTAAATGTTTGGTAGAATTTATCTGTGAAGCCATCTGGTCCTGGACTTTTGTTTGTTGGTTAGACTTTTGATTACTGATTCATTTTCATTGCAGGTGATTGATTCGTTCGTTTTCTATTTCTTTCTTTTGTTTTATATTTCTTTCTGCAGTTTTAGTAGATTATATGTTTCTAGGAATTTACCCATTTCTTCAGGTTGTCCAATTTGTTGGCATAATTTTTCATAATATTCTCTTATAATGCTTTGTATTTCTGGGCTATCAGTTGTTTTCTCCTCTTCCATTTCTGATTTTTTTTAAATTTGAGTCCTTTCTCTGTCTTTCTCTGCCTCTCTGTCTTGTCTCTCTGTCTTTATATGAGTCTGGCTCATGGTTTATTAATTTCATCGATCTCTTCAAAGAACCGGTTCTTGGTTTCATTGATCTGTTCTACAGTTTGTTTGTCTTTAGTTTCATTTATTTCTGCCTTAGTTTTTATTATTTCCTTCCTTCTACTGGTTTGGGGTTTTGTTTGTTCTCTTTCTAGCTCCTTTAGGTGTAAGGTTAGGTTGTTCATTTGAGGTTTTCCTTGCTGGTTTGAGGTAGGTCTGTATTGCTGGAACTTTCCTCTTAGAACAGCTTTTGCTGCCTCCCAAAGATTTTGACCACTGTGTTTTCATTTTCATTTGTCTGCATGTATTCTTTGATTCCGAACTCTTTGATTTCTTGGTGACCCATTCACTGTTTAGTAGCATGTTATTTAACCTTCATGTGTTTGTGTTTTTTCCAGATTTTTTCTTGTCGTTGATTTCTTCTAGTTTTGTAGTGTCGTGGTCAGAAAAGATGCATGGGATGACTTTGATCTTCTTGAATTTGTTGAGACTTGTTTTGTGACGTAATATGTGATTTATTCTGAAGGATGTTTCCTATGCAGTTGAGAAGAACGTGTATTCTTCTGTTTGGGGATGGAATGTTCAGAATACATCTATTAGGTAGATCTTGCCCAGTGTGTCATTCGAAACTACTGTTTCCCTGTTGATTTTCTGTTTGTATGATCTATCCATTAATTGAAGTGGGGTGCTAAAGTCTCTTACTATTATTGTATTACTATTGATTACTTCCTTTGTTATCAGCTGCTTTATGTATTGGGTCCCCCATTTTGGGTGCATAAATATCTATAATTATTATATCTTCTTGTTTTGTTTTTCCTTTTATGATTATATAGTGTCCTTCTTTTTCTCTTGTTACAGTCTTTGTTTTAAAGTCTATTTTGTCCATTATAAATATTGCTTCCGTGGCTTTCTTTTCACTTCCAGTTGCATGATAAATGCTTGTCCATCCCTTCACTTTCAATCTGCATATGTCTTTTTTTTTTTTTTTTAAAGTAAACTCTATCCCAGTGTGGGGTTTGAGATCAACCCTGAGATCAAGAGTCTCATACTTTACTGACTGAGCCAGGCAGGCATCTCAGTCTGCATGTGTCTTTTGGTCTGAAATGAGTCTTTTACAGGCAGCATATAGATGGATGTTGCTTTTTTTTTTTTTTAAAGTTTTTATCTATTTACCTGACAGAGATCACAAGTAGGCCGAGAGACCCACAGAGAGAGAGGAAGGGAAGCAGGCTCCCTGCTGAGCAGAGAGCCCGATGTGGGGCTCGATCCCAAGACCCTGAGATCATGACGTGAGCTGAAAGCAGAGGCTTTAACCCACGGAGCCACCCAGGTGCCCCTGGATGTTGCTTTTCTGTCCATTTCTTTTGCTCTTTTTTTTTAAATTTTTTATTTTTTATAAACATATATTTTTATCCCCAGGGGTACAGGTCTGTGAATCACCAGGTTTACACACTTCACAGCACTCACCAAAGCACATACCGTCCCCAATGTCCATAACCCCACCCCCTTCTCCCAACCCCCCTCCCCCCAGCAACCCTCAGTTTGTTTTGTGAGATTAAGAGTCACTTATGGTTTGTCTCCCTCCCAATTCCATCTTGTTTCATTGATTCTTCTACCCACTTAAGCCCCCATGTTGCATCACCACTTCCTCATATCAGGGAGATCATATGATAGTTGTCTTTCTCTGCTTGACGTATTTCGCTAAGCATGATACGCTCTAGTTCCATCCACGTTGTCGCAAATAGCAAGATTTCATTTCTTTTGATGGCTGCATAGTATTCCATTGTGTATATATACCACATCTTCTTGATCCATTCATCTGTTGATGGACATCTAGGTTCTTTCCATAGTTTGGCTATTGTGGACATTGCTGCTATAAACATTCGGGTGCACGTGCCCCTTTGGATCACTACGTTTGTATCTTTAGGGTAAATACCCAGTAGTGCAATCGCTGGGTCATAGGGCAGTTCTATTTTCAACATTTTGAGGAACCTCCATGCTGTTTTCCAGAGTGGCTGCACCAGCTTGCATTCCCACCAACAGTGTAGGAGGGTTCCCCTTTCTCCGCATCCTCGCCAGCATCTGTCATTTCCTGACTTGTTTGTTTTAGCCATTCTGACTGGTGTGAGGTGATATCTCATTGTGGTTTTGATTTGTATTTCCCTGATGCCGAGTGATATGGAGCACTTTTTCATGTGTCTGTTGGCCATCTGGATGTCTTCTTTGCAGAAATGTCTGTTCATGTCCTCTGCCCATTTCTTGATTGGATTATTTGTTCTTTGGGTGTTGAGTTTGCTAAGTTCTTTATAGATTCTGGACACTAGTCCTTTATCTGATATGTCGTTTGCAAATATCTTCTCCCATTCTGTCAGTTGTCTTTTGATTTTGTGAACTGTTTCCTTTGCTGTGCAAAAGCTTTTGATCTTGATGAAATCCCAATAGTTCATTTTTGCCCTTGCTTCCCTTGCCTTTTGCGTTGTTCCTAGGAAGATGTTGCTGCGGCTGAGGTCAAAGAGGTTGCTGCCTGCGTTCTCCTCAAGGATTTTAATGGATTCCTTTCGCACATTGAGGACCTTCATCCATTTTGAATCTATTTTCGTGTGTGGTGTAAGGAAATGGTCCAGTTTCATTTTTCTGCATGTGGCTGTCCAATTTTCCCAGCACCATTTATTGAAGAGGCTGTCTTTTTTCCATTGGACATTCTTTCCTACTTTATGATTAGTTGACCATAGAGTTGAGGGTCTATTTCTGGGCTCTCTATTCTGTTCCATTGATCCATGTGTCTGTTTTTGTGCCAGTACCATGCTGTCTTGATGATGACAGCTTTGTAATAGAGCTTGAAGTCCGGGATTGTGATGCCAACAACGTTGGCTTTCTTTTTCAATATCCCTTTGGCTATTCGAGGTCTTTTCTGGTTCCATATAAATTTTAGAATTATTTGTTCCATTTCTTTGTAAAAGGTGGATGGTACTTTGATAGGAATTGAATTAAATGTGTAGATTGCTTTAGGTAGCATAGACATTTTCACAATATTTATTCTTCCAATCCAGGAGCATGGAATGTTTTCCCATTTCTTTGTGTCTTCCTCAATTTCTTTCATGAGTACTTTATAGTTTTCTGAGTATAGATTCTGTGCCTCTTTGGTTAGGTTTATTCCTAGGTATCTTACGGTTTTGGGTGCAATTGTAAATGGGATGGACTCCTTAATTTCTATGTCTTCTGTCTTGTTGTTGGTGTATAGAAATGCAACTGATTTCTGTGCATTGATTTTATATCCTGACACTTTACTGAATTCCTGTACAAGCTCTGGCTGTTTTGGAGTGGAGTCTTTTGGGTTTTCCACATATGGTATCATATCATCTGCGAAGAGTGATAATTTGACTTCTTCTTTGCCGATTTGGATGCCTTTAATTTCCTTTTGTTGTCTGATTGCTTTGGCTAGGACCTCTAGTACTATGTTGAATAGCAGTGGTGATAATGGACATCCCTGCCATGTTCCTGACCTTAGCGGAAAAGCTTTCCGTTTTTCTGCTTTGAGTTGATATTTGCGGTGGGTTTTTCATAGATGTCTTTGATAATATTGAGGTATGTGCCCTCTATTCCTACACTTTGAAGAGTTTTGATCAGGAAGGGATGCTGTACTTTGTCAAATGCTTTTTCAGCATCTATTGAGAGTATCATATGGTTCTTGTTCTTTCTTTTATTGATGTGTTGTATCACATTGACTGATTTGCGGATGTTGAGCCAACCTTGCAGCCCTTCAATAAATCCCACTTGGTCGTGGTGAATAATCCTTTTAATGTAATGTTGAATCCTATTGGCTAGTATTTTGGTGAGAATTTTCGCATCTGTGTTCATCAAAGATATTGGTCTATAGCTCTCTTTTTTGATGGGATCCTTGTCTGGTTTTGGGATCAGGTGATGCTGGCCTCATAAAATGAGTTTGGAAGTTTTCCTCCCATTCTATTTTTTGGAACGGTTTCAGGAGAATAGGAATTAGTTCTTTAAATGTTTGGTAGAATCCTCCTGGGAAGCCGTCTGGCCCTGGGCTTTTGTTTGTTTGGAGATTTTTAATGACTGTTTCAATCTCCTTACTGGTTATGGATCTGTTCAGGCTTTCTATATCTTCCGGTTCAGTTGTGGTAGTTTATATGTTTCTAGGAATGCATCCATTTCTTCCAGATTGTCAAATTTGTTGGCGTAGAGTTGCTCATAGTATGTTCTTATAATAGTTTGTATTTCTTTGGTGTTAGTTGTGATCTCTACGCTTTCATTCATGATTTTATTTACTTGGGTCCTTTCTCTTTTCTTTTTGATAAGTCGGGCCAGGGGTTTATCAATTTTATTAATTCTTTCAAAGAACCAGCTCCTAATTTCGTTGATTTGTTCTATTGTTTTTTTGGTTTCTATTTCATTGATTTCTGCTCTGATCTTTATGATTTCTCTTCTCCTGCTGGGCTTAGAGTTTCTTTCTTGTTCTTTCTCCAGCTCCTTTAGGTGTAGGGTTAGGTTGTGTACCTGAGACCTTTCTTGTTTCTTGAGAAAGGCTTGTGCCGCTATATATTTTCCTCTCAGGACTGCCTTTGTTGTGTCCCACAGATTTTGAACCGTTGTATTTTCATTATCATTGTTTCCATGAATTTTTTCAATTCTTCTTTAATTTCCCGGTTGACCCATTCATTCTTTAGAAGGATGTTGTTTAGTCTCCATGTATTTGGGTTCTTTCCAAACTTCCTTTTGTGGTTGAGTTCTAGCTTTAGAGCACTGTGTCTGAAAATATGCAGGGAATGATCCCAATCTTTTGATACCGGTTGAGTCCTGATTTAGGACCGAGGGTGTGATCTATTCTGGAGAATGTTCCATGTGCACTAGAGAAGAATGTGTATTCGGCTGCTTTGGGATGAAATGTTCTGAATATATCTGTGATGTCCATCTGGTCCAGTGTATCGTTTAGGGCCTTTATTTCCTTGCTGATCTTTTGCTTGGATGATCTGTCCATTTCAGTGAGGGGAGTGTTAAAGTCCCCTACTATTATTGTATTATTGTTGATGTGTTTCTTTGATTTTGTTATTAATTGGTTTATATAGTTGGCTGCTCCCACGTTGAGGGCATAGATATTTAAAATTGTTAGATCTTCTTGTTGGACAGACCCTTTGAGTATGATATAGTGTCCTTCCTCATCTGTTATTATAGTCTTTGGCTTAAAATCTAATTGTTCTGATATAAGGATTGTGACTCCTGCTTTCTTCTGATGTCCATTAGCATGGTAAATTCTTTTCCACCCCCTCACTTTAAATCTGGAGGTGTCTTCAGGCTTAAAATGAGTTTCTTGGAGGCAACATATAGATGGGGTTTTTTTTTTATCCATTCTGATACCCTATGTCTTTTGATTGGGGCATTTAGCCCATTAACATTCAGGGTAACTATTGAGAGATATGAATTTAGTGCCATTGTATTGCCTGTAAGGTTACTGTTACTGTATATGATATCTGTTCCTTTCTGATCTACTACTTTGAGGCTCTCTCTTTGCTTAGAGGACCTCTTTCAATATTTCCTGTAGAGCTGGTTTGGTGTTTTCAAATTCTTTCAGTTTTTGTTTGCCCTGGAAGCTTTTAATCTCTCCTTGTATTTTCAATGATAGCCTAGCTGGATATAGTATTCTTAGCTGCATGTTCTTCTCGTTTAGTGCTCTGAAAATATCATGCCAGCTCTTTCTGGCCTGCCAGGTCTCTGTGGATAAGTCAGCTGCCAATCTAATATTTTTACCATTGTATGTTACAGACTTCTTTTCCCGGGCTGCTTTCAGGATTTTCTCTTTGTCACTGAGACTTGTAAATTTTACTATTCGTTGACGGGGTGTGGGCCTATTCTTATTGATTTTGAGGGTCGTTCTCTGAACCTCCTGAATTTTGATGCTCGTTCCCTTTGCCATATTGGGGAAATTCTCCCCAATAATTCTCTCCAGTATACCTTCTGCTCCCCTCTCTCTTTCTTCTTCTTCTGGAATCCCAATTATTCTAATGTTGTTTCGTCTTATGGTGTCACTTATCTCTCGAATTCTCCCCTCGTGGTCCAGTAGCTGTTTGTCCCTCTTTTGCTCAGCTTCTTTATTCTCTGTCATTTGGTCTTCTATATCACTAATTCTTTCTTCTGCCTCATTTATCCTAGCAGTGAGAGCCTCCATTTTTGATTGCACCTCATTAATAGCTTTTTTGATTTCAACTTGGTTAGATTTTAGTTCTTTTATTTCTCCAGAAAGGGCTTTTATCTCTCCAGAGAGCACTTCTCTAATATCTTCTATGCCTTTTTCAAGCCTGGCTAGAACCTTGAGAATCATCATTCTGAACTCTACATCTGTCATATTACCAATGTCTGTATTGATTAGGTCCCTAGCCTTCGGTACTGTCTCTTGTTCTTTTTTTTGTGGTGAATTTTTCCTTCTTGTCATTTTGTCCAGATAAGAGTATATGAAGGAGCAAGTAATATACTAAAAGGGTGGCAACAACCCCAGGAAATTATGCTTTAACCACATCAGAAGAGATTCCCAAATCGTGAGCGGGGAGAAAGGGGATAAAAAGAGGTTCAAAAAGGAAGAAAGAAAAAAAAAAGAAGAAAAAGAAAAGAAAAGAATTAAAAAGAAAATGAATAAAGAAAAATATAAAAAAGAAAAAATATATATATTAGATAAACTAGTTAAACGTTAAAAAAGGGTAAAAGTTTAAAAATTTACCAGAATGCGAGAAAAAAAAATGAAAAAGAAAAAAATTAAATTAACTGCAAGACTAAAAAAATCACAGGGAGAAAGCCATGAGTTCCGTGTTTTGCTTTCTCCTCCTCTGGAGTTCTGCTGCTCTCCTTGGTATTGAAACCGCACTCCTTGGTAGGTGAACTTGGTCTTGGTTGGATTTCTTGTTGATCTTATGGGGGAGGGGCCTGGTGTAGTGATTCTCAAGTGTCTTTGCCCCAGGCGGAATTGCTCCGCCCTTACCGGGGTCTGGGCTGAGTAATCCGCGGGGGTTTGCTTTCAGGAGCTTTTGTTCCCTGAGCGCTTTCCGTAGAGTTCCGGAGGACGGGAATACAAATGGCGGCCTCCTGGTCTCCGGCCGGAGGAGCCGAGAGCCCGGGGCCCCACTCCTCAGTGCGCCCTCAGAGAACAGCGCCCAGTCACTCCCGTCTGCCTGACCTCCGGCCGCGCTCCGAGCTCACCGAGCCTGCGACCGGTTCAAGGTCACCCCGAGCTGCAAGCTTACTGTCGGCTCTGTCTCTGTAGCCGGCTTTCCCGTTCCAATACCCGCAAGCTCTGCGACACTCAGACACCCCGATCCTTCTGTGACCCTGCGGGACCTGAGGCCACGCTGACCCCGCATGGGCTTCTCCCTGGTTTAGCCTCTGGAGCGATGTCCCTCAGAGGAACAGACTTTTAAAAGTCCCGATTTTGTGCGCGATTGCTCTGCCGCTTGCCGGGAGCCGGCCCCTCCCCCCGGGGTCTATCTTCCGGTCGCTTTGGATTCACTTCTCCGCTGGTCCTACCTTTCAGAAAGTGGTTGTTTTTATGTTTCTAGCGTTGCTGTTCTTCTTCTCTTCGATCTGCTGATGGATTTTCAGGTGTTTGCAATCTTTAGATAAGCTATCTAGCTGATCTCCTGCTAGCTGAAGTAGTCTCAGCCTGCTACTTCTCCGCTGTCTTGACTCCTCTCCCACTCTTTGTCTTTTGACTAGAGTATGTAGTACATTTATTCAAAGTAATTATTGATAGGTTTATACTTATTGCCATTCGTCACTTGTTGTATGGCTGTTTTGGGGATTTTCTGTTTCTTCTCTTCCTCTTACGGTTTGTTGGTTTTCTTTAGTGATATACTTGGATTCCTTTTTCTTTTTCCTTTTGCATAGCTGTAACCGGTTTTTGATTTGTGGTTACATTGGGTTTGTATATGACATCTTTGCATATAACAGCCCAAATTAAGTTGATGGTTGCTTAACTTTGAATTCGTTCTTTGCCCTTCTCCTCCCATGTTATAGGTGTGCATTGTCACACTTCACATATTTTGTGAATCCCTTGACTGATTTTTATAGATTATTTATTTTCGCAGCTTTTGTGCTTCCTACTTTTATGGTCTTTTGCTTTCACACAGAGTCCCCATTAACATTCCTGTTGGGCTGGTTTAGTGGTCATGACTTCGTTTAACTTTTGTTTGCCTGGAAAACTGTCTCTCCCTCTATTTTGAATGATTGCTTTGCTGGATATAGTCTTCTTGGCTGCAGGTTTTTTCTTTCAGCTCTTTGAGTATATTCTGACCTGCAAAGTTTGTGCAGAAAAATCTGCTGAAAGCCTCACCTTATGTGTAACTTTTCTGTTGCTTCTTTTAAAACTTTTTCTTAATAACTACTTTTTGGTTGGCGTGTGTTTTGGTGTGACCTCCCTTAGTTTGATTTTGTTGGAGAATCTGTGTACATCCTGGATCTGGGTTTCTGTGGGGTTTTTTTGGTTTTTGTTTTTTTCCCCCTAGATTTAGAAATTTTGGGCTCTTATTTTTTCAAGTAAATTTTCTAACCCCTTTTCTTTCTCTTTTTCTTCTGGGATCTCTGTAATGTGAATGTTATTATGCTTGATGGTATTTTGAGTTCCCTAAGTCTATATTCATATTTATTATTTTTTTTTCTTTCTCTTATTTAGCTTGATTGGTTTCCATTATTCTTTCCTGCAGGTCACGACTATGTATTCCATCTAGTGTGTTTTCTATTTCAGTTTGAGTTCTTCATCTTTGATTGGCTTTATTTTATGCTTTCCATCCTTTCGTTAAGAGCCTTACTCAGATTTTCTAGTCTTTTCTTAAGTCCAGTGAGTTATCTTTATGACCATTACTTTACATTTTCTACCAGTTTTATTTATCTACCAGTATTTCTGCCAGTATTAGTTATCTCCATTTTATTTAGTTCTTTTGCTATGATTTTGTCCTTTTCTTTCATTTGGGACATATTTATCTCTTTGCTCATTTTGTCTCTCTGTGTCTGTTTTCTTCTGTTAGACAAGTCAACTATGTCTTTTGATATGAAAGTGGTGGCCTTAATGAAGAGCCAGTCCTGTCGTGTGCTGCAGTGCTATGTCCCCTGTTCATCAGAACTTGGCACTTCAGGCGTGTCTCCTCTGAGTGTTGCATGTGCCCTGCTTTTGTGGCTGAGCCACGTTTGCCTTCATTCCAGTCATCTGCAATGGCTCTCTTTGCCTGTTGTGGGCAGGGTTGGGTCTCTTTGTTGTTATTGGGCCAGTCTGGGGACACTTTGGGCTTAAGTTGAGCCAGACCAGATATTTGCTAGAGATGCAGTAGCACCTAACTGTAGCTGAGTGTGGGGGCAGGGTGCTTGGTGCCAGCAAGGTCCAAGTTGAGAGGACTGGACCTCCAGCACCAGAGACTGAGGAAGGTTGTGTTGGAAGGGTCAGATCTGCAGAAGTGCTCTGGGTCGGGATGCGTAGTGTTAGCCAGATTTGTGTGGGTCTGTAGCGGGAGGAGACCTGGATCAGAGGCGTGGATGGAGGGGGCGTGTCAGCAGGAGAACAGGGGCGGGGTGCACGGTTAGCCGGTTAGGTAGCAAGAGTTGGTGCTGCTTGGGTTCCCAAAGGTGTTGGTGTGTTTATACTGCGGGTGAGGCATGCAAATGGTGCCTGCCAATAATTTTGTTCCTGGAGAAGTCTCCCAAAGATCCCCACCTCTCCAGCATATGGTCTGAGATTTATTTATTCAAACAAACCACCCTCTCGTACACCCCAGGCATTTTTCAAACTGCTGCTTCTGTGCTGTATCTGCATGGAGGCTGTTTGTTTTGCTGTCTCTTTAATCAGGAGGATTCAGTTTCTCTTGCCCTTCTGATTCTCTCCTATCTCTCCCTCCTGTCTCTCCCATGAGCCTGCTAATTTTATTTATTTATTTGACAGAGAGAGATCACAAGTAGGCAGAGAAGGCAGGCAGAGAGAGAGAGAGAGAGAGGAGGAAGCAGGCTCCTTGCTGAGCAGAGAGCCCGATGCGGGACTCGATTCCAGGACCCCGAGATCATGACCTGAGCTGAAGGCAGAGGCTTAACCCACTGAGCCACCCAGGTGCCCTGAGCCTGCTGATTTTTAAAGTTCCAGGTGCTAAGGCTTGCTGATTGTAAGAACTCCTGAAATTCAGCTCCCCTGGTTTTCTTTTCTTTTCTTTCTTTTTTTTTTTTAAGATTTTATTTATTTATTTGACAGAGATTACTAGTAGGCAGAGAGGCAAGCAGAGAGAGAGAGGGGGAAGCAGGCTCCCTGCTGAGCAGAGAGCCCGATGTGGGGCTCGATCCCAGGACCCTGGGATCATGACCTGAGCTGAAGGCAGAGGCTTTAACCCACTGAGCCACCCAGGCGCCCCTCTCCTGGTTTTCAAAGCCGAATGTTATGGGGATTGGTCTTCCCTGTGTGGGCTCCCTGGTGTGAGGGTCTGTTTCTCTCCACTTTCTGTGCCCATGGTGCCCGTCCCTTCTCTGGACAGTCCTGCAGATCCATTTAGCTCCCAGTCCTTCGTACCGTAAGTGGCTTTTTCTCTACATTTGGTTGTGGAGTCTGTTCTGCCAGACTTTGGGTCATTTTCTGGTTTATTTATATTGAATTGGCTGTTACCTAGTTGTGTTTCTGGGATGAGGTGAGCTTATGGTCCTCTTACTTTGCCATCTTCCCCAGAATTCTCCTGATGCTATGATGTTGTTATTTTTGTGCATGTCTCTTAGTACACATGTGCAGGAGTTTCTCTAGGGCATATTCCCAGAAGTGGAATTACTGCATCATTGATATGTTTATGCCCAGCTCATTGAATTATGCCATATTTTTTTTCCAAAGTGGTATTCCAATTCATACTCTTATTTACTATGTATAAAATTTACCCTTAAATTTTCAGCAATCCCAGACTTTTTCTAAAAAGTTGCCAATCCAATGTGTATAAAACATTGCTACTTAAATGATTGGATCTAGAAACTGTTACCTTCCACAATTTAATCAAAGCACTGCTTGCTTTACTGAAGAAGTCTTGTGAAAAAATATTGTCAGCTGTAGTGAATAATATACTTAGTGATGTGGTTGATTTACATACTGGGGTAATTTTAATTTACAGGCCAACAGACTACTCTTTAAATAGCACTGTGGAATGATACTTTATTGTGGTTTAATATTTACCTGATTACTAATAAGATTGTGCATTTTCCCATACATTCATGTATCATTTGTATTTTCTTTTAAATTAGAAGCTTGTTCATCTCTTTTGTTTATTTTTTGGATTTATCTTTCATACTCTGGATAATCATCCTTTGTTATATAGGTTGCTATTCTGTTCTCCCAGTTTTTTGCTTGTCTTTCACTTTCTTTAATAGATGTTCTTCACACTAATAAGTTACTTTTTGGCTAATGCTTTTGGGTTTTGTTTGTGAAATTGTTCCCTCCTAAACAGTCATTTTCTGTTCTGAAAGCCTTTAGTTTTGCCATTCAAATGTAAATTTTTAGTCCACCTAGATTTGAGTGTGTGGTGGGAGAGGGATCTAAACATGCTCTTTTCCCTATGGATAATCCCTTTCCTTAACACCACTTAATTGAATTATTTGCACAGTGATTTGTAATAACATTTGTCACATTTCAGATATCCACATGTGTATGGGTTTGTTGCTGGGCTGCTTCTGTTTTATTACTTTGTCTTTCCATACTTGTGCCAATAGTCAAGTGTCTTAATTACCATAGCTTCAAAACAAGTTGCTATCTGGTAAAGCAGTTCCCTCCACTTTGCTGTTCTTCAGGAGTACCTGAGGCTGCTCTTGAATAAAATGTAAATTATTAAAAAGGAATTCAGGTTACATATATGTATTTCATAATAGTAGAGCTAACATAACTCTGTTGAACCTGAACCTGGATTAAGGTAAAAATAAGTGAGAACACGGGTGCCTGATAGACTCATTTGGTAGAGCATGTGACTTTCGACCTTGGGGTTGTAAATTTAAGCCCCACTTTGGGTGTAGAGATTACTTAAAAATAAAATCTAAAAGAAAATAAATGAAGACAGGATTTTTCAGTTAGTTGTTTAATTGGCTTTAGTTTCAAGAATTGCACTTTCTACTCTTACACTTTTTTGTTTTTAAGATTTATTTATTTATTTGAGAGAGAGGGAACATAAGTGGGAGGGGCAGAGCATGAGGGAGAGTGTCCCTAGCCGACCCCACACTGAGCGCGGAGACGGATGCTGCACTTGATCCCCTGACCTGAGATCATGGTCTGAGCTGAAACCAAGAGTTGGATGCTTAACTGACGGGGCCACCCAGGCACCGCTGCTGTTATTCGTTTTAAAGAATGGTTGAGAGTGACTGTTTTTGTTTTGGAAAACATTCATTAAGGATGTAAAATTATGGATGTAATGGTTAATATTAATATTTTACTTTTTTTTTCTTTCAAGTCTTGATACATCATCAAAAGCATAGTCTTTTCAAGATGGCTTATCAGACAGCTCTTTATCCTTGTTCTGTATGTGTTCATGGGCCCACCAGACATTTTGCTGCTGCTACAAAGTAAGTATTTTTTTTTAATTAATTTTCTTTGCTTTCATTTAAAGTTTTGATGAAAAAACATTATGCTTTGTCTCTTAAAGATGTACATGGACATACAGTTGTACAAGTTTATTATCTCTGCTTTTTGGACACTTTGCAGTTGGTAAGGAAAATATGACTTACTATAGTAATACTTAACATTTATTGAACACTGACATTCAATGACTAGTTTAGTCTCTCCACGGATATTTTATGTGGAAGCTGTTGTTTTGATGTTCTTTATTTGAGTTGAAAAGCATGACATTGAAACATTAACTTGCCTAGGTACACAGGATAGTAAGTGTTGTAGCGAGGGCTTTGTGACATAATAAGAAGTATTTGTACTGGTCTCTGCTTCCAGTTCCTAATAGAGAGCTCCTAAAACTCCTATAATCTTCTGAGGATAGGGATGCTAGGAGCATCGGTTATTCTAATATTTGGTCTTTGACCCAGTTCCTGATACAGAGTTCCTAAAACGCTTGTAATTTTCTGGGTAACAGGACCATCTTTTGTTTTAATAAGAAACTCTTGGTGGGCTTCTAGAGGGAGGCTGGTCACCAGAAAGACCAAGCCATGATTAGGAGCTTTCAGCCCCACCCGTCATCCAGAGAAGAGAGAGGAGCTAGAGATTGAGTTCACAGTTGATCATGCCTTCATAACATTCCCTGTCCTGTGAGGTTCTAAAAATTTCTGGATTGGTGAACATATATGTGTGCCCAAAGTATGGTACACCCAGACCCAACGGGGACAGAAACTCTTGTACTCCAGACTCTTCTGGACCTTGCCCTATGTACCTATTCATCTGTATCCTTTATCGTATCTTTTATTATATAGTGAACTGGTAAATGTTAAGTAGGTGTTTCTCTGAGTTCTGAGTTATGCTGGCAAGTTACGAAGTCTGTGGAGGGGGTCACAGGACCCCTTGATTTGCAGCTACTGGGCCAGAAATACCAGAGGCCTTGAATTGCAGTTGGCATCCAAAGTGGGGGCAGTCTTAGGAACTCAGTCCTTGATTTGTGGGATCTGATGCTACATCCAGGTAGAGAGTATCAGAACTGTCTTCATTTGTTGGATACTCAGCTTAAATCAGGTAATTGGTTGGTATGGGAAAAAAACCCACACATTTAATGTCAGAACTGTTGTTTCTTATTTAACTCTCTATGTTGTTCTACATCTTGCTTCCTTGCTTTTTACTTAATATATCTTGGGAGATTGTTTCAGAGGGAGCTCTCTAGTTGTTTTTCTTTAATTGAGATATAATTGATATATATTAGTGTCAGATGTACAATCTAAAAATTCAGTATTTTTATGTTTTGGAAATGCTTACTATGGTAAGTCTGGTTAATATCTATCACTGTATAGAGCTACAGTTTGTTTTCTTGTGATGAGAACTTTTGAATACTTAACTTTTCAGTAATTTTCAGAGAGGCAATACAGTAATATTAATTGTAGTCACTATGCTGTACATCACGTCCCAGGGTTAGTTTCATAACTGGAATTTTGTGCTTTTGACCACTTTCACCCATTTCACCCATCCCCACCTCTGCCTCTGGTAACCACCAGTCTGTCCCTCTATCTGAATTCTCTCTCTTTCTTTTTTTTTTTTTTTAAATATTTCATGTATTAGTGAGATTGTACGGCATTTGTTATTCTCTGACTTATTTCACTGAGCATAGTGCCTTTAAGGTCCATCCATGCTGTCTCAAATGGCAAGATTTTGTTCTTTTTTTATGACTGAATACTGTTTCATTGTATAAATGTACCATATTTTCTTTATCCATTGATTTGTTGATGGACACTTAGGTTTTTTCCATGTTTCGGTATTGTAAATAATGCTCCAACGAGCACGCACATAATATTTCATTGTGCGGCTGTACCGTCACTCATTAAACCGCTTCCCTGTTTCCTCCCACGGCCCATGTTCATCTTTTCAGTCTTTTGCTATAACATATGAAGAGTCATGTACATAGATCTTGTCAAATATTAGAATGTATTTGCAGTATAAACTCTTAGAAATAGAATTTTTGAATCAAAAGATGTGTGCATTTGTAGTTTTGATTGGTAATAGGTAATAGTAAATTACCTTTATAGAGACCTTGCCAATTTATGTCCTTATCAGTGAATTGTATTAGAATCTATACTTTTCCATGTACAGTATAGTTAAAGTTTTTGAACTTTGCCAGTTTGACAGGTAATAAATGGTATCGTCAAGTTTTAGTTTATATTTTTTGTTATTATTGAGGTTGTATATCTCTTCATGTATTTAAGAGCCATGTAATTTTGTTAACTGCCAGTTTTTCTCTCTATATTATTTCAGCTTTAGTATATGTATTGCTGAAGTGAGCACTGTTTATTGTGAATTTTTGTTCATGTACTATTCCAGTTCTTTGTTGTTGATTAGTAAGAGTGCTTTATATATAGTAAATAAGCATATATCTGCATTATAACTTTATATTTTAACTGTTATGGTGGAGAAATGGGCCAAGTTCTGTGGGATCACAGATGAAATGTAAATTAATTCTGCCTGAAAGAGGATATGATAAGAAGTATTTGAGCTGGGTCCTAAAAGATGGAATTTTTCAGGGGGATTGAGCGAAAAGTATTTGAGTAATACAGAAGCATGAGAGTGAATGATACGGACGAAATACAGTCCGCTGTGGCTTGAATCTAGAAGGAAGAGGGAGGTGCAGAAATGTAAATAGAAAGGAACCTTCCTTTGAGTGTTGTAGTATCTGGATTCTTTTTATTGATTGATTGATTGATTTTTTAAGATTATATTTGTTTGTTTGTTAGAGATCACAAGTAGGCAGAGAGGCAGGCACAGAGAGAGGAGGAACCAGGCTCCCTGCTGAGCAGAGAGCCCGACGTGGGGCTTGATCCCAGGACCCTGAGATCGTGACCTGGAGAGGCTTAACCCACTGAGCCATCCAGGTGTCCCTGGATTTTTTTTGTTTTTGAGAAGTTGGAGGAGTATTGGTTGTACCAGTTTACATTCCCATTCCCATCCAACAATGAAACTTTGGATATCATCAGTCTTTATTTGTTTCTTCATCCTATTTCTAATTTATATCTTTTGCCTATTTTTCTGTTGGAATATTTATCTTTTTTCCTAACTTTGTTTTTTAAAGATTTTATTTATTCATTTGACAGACAGAGATCACAGGCAGGCAGAGAGGCAGGCAGAGAGAGAGGAGGAAGCAGGCTCCCTGCTGAGCAGAGAGCCCAGTGCGGGGCTCTATCCCGGGACCCTGGGATCATGACCTGAGCTGAAGGCAGAGGCTTTAACCCACTGAGCCACCCAGGCGCCCCTTTTTTCCTTATTTTTGTAAATATTTTTAGGGATATTCATTACTTTGAGAACATTTTATCTTTAAATGTTTCTTTTATTGAATAGAAATTTTTCACTTTATGTCTTACCCATGTTCTGTTCCAGTGCAACTTTAAAAGCAACTTCAGGGACGCCTGGGTAGCTCAGCTGGTTGAGCAGCTGCCTTCGGCTCAGGCCATGATCCCAGCGTCCTGGGATCGAGTCCCACATGGGGCTCCTTGCTCAGCAGGGAGCCTGCTTCTCCCTCTGCCTCTGCCTGCTGTTCTGTCTGCCTGTGATTGCTCTCTTCCCTCTCTCTCTCTGATAAATAAATAAAATCTTTTAAAAAAAATAATAAAAAAAAAAAAAAAAAAGCAACTTCACTTACCTAAAAAGGATAGTATAAGAAATTTGCATACTTAAAAAAACCTGAAAAGTCATTTTACAATTTTTTTTTCATGTCTGACAATGAGAGTTATTCAGTAGCTTGATGAGAATGATAGTATTCATAATTTTAGTTGTGGTTTCAAAGATTATTTATTTATTTATTAGCAAGAGACAGTGTCCAAGCGTGCATGCATGCTGGGGGAAGGGACAGAGGGACAGGGGAGAGAGAATCCCAAGCAGACTCTGCTGAGTGTAGAGCCTAGATCAAGTAGGGACTTGATCTCGTGATTCAGAGATCACAACAGGACCTGAAACCAAGAGTCGGATGCTTAACCAACTGTGCCACCCAGGTGCCCCTGTAGTTTTAATTTTTTAATGTACTGACTTTATAATATACTAAAAAATACTTTTTATATGGCAATTTTTTTTTTTAATCAGGATCTGAGACAGGGTAGAGAGGCTTGTTCTTTTTTTCTTTCTTTTTTTTTTTTCTTTAAAGATTTCATTTGACACAGAGAGAGAGAGAGAGAGAGACAGTGAGAGCAGGAACTCAAGCAGGAGGAGTGGGAGAGGGAGAAGCAGGCTTCTTGCTGAGCAGAGAGCCCAATGTGGGGCCTGATCCCAGGACCCCGGGATCACAACCTGAGCCAAAGGCAGACACTTACTGACTGAGCCACCCAGGCGCCCTGAGAGAGGCTTGTTCCTGCTTCTCTCTTCTCTCTGTCCATGTGTGTGCACATACTCATGGTTTGCCAGTGGCTGATACGGATTAAAAAAAGTCCACGTTAGTCATCTCTGACTTTGGTTCTGTTTCTCTGTTAATAACAGGTTGACGTATCTCAGAATTTTGTATTGACTGCCAGACGTTTTGTGTAGAACAGTTGAGACCAAAGTACCTAGTATTTATGCCCGGGAATGCACATGCCTATTGTCACAGTGTTGAATCAGTGCAGTCAGAAGTTGAACTGGGTTTTGTTGTTGCTATGGTTACCACCAGCTTCAAATTTCTGCACTTTACCTTGTGCGTAGGATGGGGGCTGGGTTGGCTGGAAGGTTTTTCTCAGCGTTCCTGTTTTATGTTGTTTTCTGCCTTGCCCTTGCAGCTGTGCCTCGGGGCTGTGTGTGTGTGTGTGTGTGTGTCTATACTCTTTCTCCTTCCCTAGTGTGGATTGTTGTTGCTTATTAGTGCTTGCTAGTCTGGAGATGGGTGCAGGAGAGATTCTCTGTTTTCCAAACCAGCTTTATCTTAAGTGGGCCCAGTGTGGCTGGGCCTTTGGGATGGGGTTTTCTCAGTCTTTCTGGCCCTTCGCCCTGGGGTGTTTGTCTGCTGCTGGTCTGTGCCAGGCCCTTCCCCAGCTTTACTGTCCTGGTGGAGGACTGGTCTGTTTCCTGACCTGCCCTAAGGGTAGAAGTTTTGGTGTTTTTTCCTTCTTTCTTTTCCCTGTACCTGTGGGTGTTTACTTGTGCCCTACATGGTTTCAGGATTGCACGCCTTTTGGCAGCAGTGGCTGATCTCTGTGCCTGGACTCTTGAGGGAGGCTTTCCAGTCTCTTGGCTGCTCCAGTTTTTCCCAGGAGCATTGTGGGAGGTCTGTGGAAAGGGCCTGCAAACTGCGTGTGAACTCCTGTTGTGTGCCGATGTCCCAGGACTTTCTGGTAGCTCCAACATTCTTACCTCCTTCCTCTTACGCTCTGCTACAGGTGAGAGTGTGCTGAGTGTGCACGTGGAGTGGGAGGAGGGAGTGCGGGCTGATTCTTCTTGGATTTAATGCTACTTGGTTGCCCTGTGATCTCAGCTTTGTGATGCAGTCAAGAAAAGTTGTGATTTTACTGACTCTCTAGCTGTTAATACTCTTTCCAGTTTTTATTTTTTTTTAAATTTTCATTTATTTGTATTATTGACTGGGTTTTACTCTTTTTGGCTTTCACATTGTAAGCATAAGCAGAACTTACGCATTTAGTTTCATGAATAAACCAGGGTCAGAGATATTAGTGACTTTATTTATAGGATTATATTGAGAAGTGAGATGTCCAGATGTTTGTATTCTATCAATGATTGCATGCCCTAGGCATTTTCTCTTTAGTTCTCTTTGGTTCAGTTTAGTTTGACAGAAGTTGTGAATCACCATGCCCCTTCCACTTCTATCCCCCAGTTCCTCAATGTAAAGGGTTTTTCAGCCTTGAAGGGGCTTGGATCTCTGGGGTCACAAATCTTCAAAGGTTTTGAAGTGAACTGTATTATAGCACTGATTTGTTTGTTTGTTTGTTTTATTTGAGTATGACATGGAATTATTTTTCCTTTCATGCTTTTGGGGTTAAGGGATAGATGAGACAGGGGAACATCTGCGAACAAACAGGGAAGATTATTACCTGGATATAATCTCTTATCACTCATTTAATCTATGTGGTCTGGGCACCCAGGTAACTGCAGCTAAATTCTCTTTGATTCAGACTGCCAGCTATTTTCCCCTCACCTTGGCAAAAACCTTTTTAGTATGATTTATTTTTATTCCCCAAGAATCATACTATTTAAGCGCTCCTGATAAGGCCTTACATAATTGCATGAAAAACCGACATCTTCTGGGTATGATTCTAATGAATAAAGATAGACATTTTTGGGGGGGCGCCTGGGTGGCTCAGTGGGTTAAGCCTCTGCCTTCGGCTCAGGTCATGATCCCAGGGTCGTGGGATCGAGCCCCACATCTGGCTCTCTGCTCCGCGGGGAGCCTGCTTCCTCCTCTCTCTCTGCCTATTTGTGATCTCTGTCAAATAAATAAATAAAATACTATTTAAAAAAAGAAAAGATAGACATTTTTTGAGAGTCATGGAAAACTGCTAGTGGGTCTATATAATTAATTATTGACAGATTTTGTTCAATTGTGTGGTTTTAAAAAAAATATTTATTTATTTACCTGACAGAGATCACAAGTAGGCAGAGAGGCAGGCAGAGAGAGAGGGGGGGGGAAGCAGGCTCCCCGCTGAGCAGGGAGCCCCATGTGGGGCTCGATCCCAGGACCCCGAGATCATGACCTGAGCTAAAGGCAGAGGCTTAACCCACTGAGCCACCCACGTGCTCCAGAAAGTGTTTTAAGAGTCCTATTTGATCTCTGTTATAATGATATTATGCTTTTTTCCCCTTTAACTAAAACAGTGTTTTTTTGTAACTTAAAAATATTTTTACTAAATCACTTCAGATACTTGACAAAACAAGGACCAAAGTATAAATAAATAAATTGCTGTATACTCAACTCACTCTATGTATTACACTTCTGTTGGGTGTTTCATATACGAATTAATTTAAAAAACATATTTTAGTTCCTGAGAATTTGATATTAATTGCAATTTAAATGAACAGGTTTGGCCAAGATTAAAAATTTTGTGGTAAAATCAGCATTTATGGAAAGTAAGTCTGTAGGTTATAGCTAGGACACTTACTTGTTTTGTTTATGTTACATGGAAGTATTTTCCCAAGACATGCCCTTTAGACTCCTTCTTTTATTGGCCTCCCCATTCTTTCACTAAATATAAAATAACACTGTGATTTCTCCAGTCTGAAAGATGCAGAGTTTTGTGGAGTACTTCCAAAGTAGTTATTGAGGCATGTTGCATCCATCCACTTGGACACCTGCTTAGACTTGTCATCAGTCCAGAAGGACACCTGCGCCCCATTAAAAATGAGCATTGTCATTATGTGCTGTTCTGTTGAACTGCTTATTAGCTGGAAGGATGCTGGTAGTTGTGGGAATAAGGATTCAGTGAGGACTGAAAAGTGAGAATGGAATTATACATTGGGTTGGATTTAGAGTTTCTTTTTTAAAGATTTATTTTACTGTCATCTATTTTTTTTTAAGATTTTTAAAATTTATTTATTTGACAGAGATCACAAGTAGGCAGAGAGGCAGGCAGAGGTGTGGGGAAGGCGGGCTCCCTGCCGAGTGGAGAGCCCAATGCGGGGCTGGATCCCAGGACCCTGACTGAGATCATGACCTGAGCCGAAGGCAGAGACTTAATCCACTGAGCCGCCTAGGTGCCCCACTGTCATCTATTTCTTTCATATAAATTTTATAGGACCTTTATTAGTTTTCTGTTAACGTATTACCACAAACTTTGTGCTTTAAAACATCAAACATTTTTTATCCTGTAGTTCTGTAGGTCAAATCTCTCATGGATCTCACTGGGGTAAAATCAAGGTGTCAGCAGGGCTTCCTTCCTCTCTAGAAGCTCCAGGGGAAAATCTGTTTCTTCTCCATTCCTACTTTTGAGAGGCTACCCACCTTCCTGGGCTTGTGGCCCCCTTCCTCCATCTTCAAAGCTAGGAATGGCAGATTCCGTTTCACACTCAAATTTCTTCTGTCTTTTCCCATCTCTTTCAGATGGAGGTGGGAAGTAGTCTGCTTTCAAGGACTTGTGTGATTAGATGGGCCGCCTGGATTCTGCATCTCAAAGTCTTTGGCCCTAAGCACATCTGCAAAGCCTTTTTGCCAAGTAGATATAACATCCTTGGAAAGCCATTATTTTATGTACAGCAGGATTCAAACCTTTTTCTAGAAATACTACTTAACTGATTTAAAACTCTCTGGATAAAAGATTATAGGTGTGATTTGAAATAGTGTTGAGAAAATATATCATCTCTAGCTCTTTTTTTTTCCGGTCTTCTTAGGTTGAAATTCTTATCTGCTCTTTTATCTTACCTGTTGAATGGATTTCCTAGATATTTAGTAAACACCTTGTTAGCCTTTGATATATATGGACCACTCAAGAACTCTTATCAAGAACTCTTATCTTTGCCAGCATCTGTGGGTCCGCTGATCTAAGCTCGGTTAGGGTGGGTGTCTAGTAGGACTTGGGCTGGGCTTGCTGCACATCTCTGAGTCTGGAATCACTTGTGAATTGTCCTGTCTAGCCTGGGGCTCTGTGGGGGCAACTCTGTTTCAGTATCTGTTTTTCTCCTGCCTAGGGGTGGCACAAGCATGTTCTTTTGGAAATGGCAGAAATACAAGCATGCAAGTGGAAGCATGAAGCTTCTTATCTGCCTAAGCTTAGGGCAGGGGAACTGTCACTTTTGCTTTATTATATTGGCCAAACTAGTCACATGGCCAGTGTGCTAAAAATACGCTCTACCCCTTTAAATGGGAGGAGCTGCAAAGTCACTCAGCAGAGGCCTTGAATGAAGAGAGGGGGTAAAGATTGGCCCCACACTCCTATGCCCCTCACTGAACTCATCTCTGAACACCTCCCTCACAAGAAACCCGTTTTTGCTTCTTTATTTTTGGTCTCAATGATACTACGCTATATCTGGTCACCCAAGCCAGAAACACAGGATGTGTAGTATAAAAATAGTCTTTTTTCATCTTCATTTTTCTGCACTATTTATGAATATCTAATGCCTCATCTTCTCCAGCCTGTTACCATCACTGTTCTGGAGAATGTCCTGTCTCCTGGAGAAGAAAGGGCGGGGTTGGTCTTCACTCGTCTCCAGTCCAGCTTCCCTCTCCTCTGTCCCTTAACTGTGGCTGGAATACTCTCCGGGAAATACAGGTGTCACCCCTGTTTCGTGGCTTCTCACTGCCTCTAGGGGAAGGCCTTTTATGATGTAGGTTCTCCAGCCCCATCTTCTGATGTTTCTTGCCCTCTGTTTTGCCCTGTAGTTCAGGAGTCAGCAAAGTACGTCCAGTGGGCCAGAAAATCTGTTCTACCATTTATTTTTGTATAGTTCATGAACATGGTTCTTATATTTTTAAGTGATTGGACAAAAAGAGAAAAAACAATATTTTGTGACATGAAAATTATGAAACTTAAGCCATTTGTTCATAAATACAGTTTTTTATGATGAAAAAACTATTGTAAATAAAGTTTTATTGGAACATGGCTGCACTCATTCATTTTCTAATGTCTGGCTGCTTTCACATTACAGTGGCATAATTGAAATACTAAGAGACTATAAAATATTTGCTGACTGGTCCCTTAGAGAAAAGTTTGCTCCTGTCAGCTCTCATCAGTTAGCGTTTATAATAGCTCTCCTTATCTACTTATATTCTGTTTCATGACTCAGTACTTTTTTTTTTTAAGATTATTATTTATTTATTTGACAGAGATCACAAGTAGGCAGAGAGGCAGGCAGAGAGAGAGGGGGAAGCAGGCTCCCTGCTGAGCAGAGAGCCCGATGCGGGACTCTATCCCAGGACCCTGAGATCATGACCTGAGCCGAAGGCAGAGCCTTAACCCACTGAGCCACCCAGGCGCCCCATGACTCAGTACTTTTATTATGTTGTTTCTTTGCCTGGCTAGCTCTCCTTTTTAAGATAATAGCTTTGTTGAGATACACTATACATACCATACAACTCACCCATTTAAAGTGTACAATTCAGTGGTTTTTAGTATATTCACACTTTTGCCACCATCACGGTGTCATTTTTAGAATATTTTTGTTAACTTCCCCTAAAACCTCATGCCCATTGGTAGTTATACCCCGTTTTTCTACCTTCCTCTTCCAGCCTTAGACAGTCACTAAATCTACTTTCAGTTTCTGCGGGTTTGCCCATTCTTGATGTCTCATACAAATGGAAGCATACAATATGTGGTCTTTTGTGACTGGCTTCTTTCACTGGCATAATGTTTTCAAGCTTTACACTTATTGTAGCTTATATCAGTGCTTCATTCCTTTTCACTGCTGATTAGGATTTAAGGTGTGGATATATCACATTTTTGTATCTGTTCATCTGGGTTATTGGACATTTGGTTGTTTTCAGTTTTTGACTATTATGAGTAATGCTGCACAATGAACATTTGTGTACATGTTTTCACTGGTCATATGTTTTTGTCTCGCTTGGGTATGTACTTGGGCTAACTATTCCTTATCCTTCAAAAATTGATATTAGAAGGTCATCTCCTCCAGAATACTTCCCTAACTTCCTAGACTGGATTTTTCTACAGCTCCGATGACATTCTGTCAAAGTACTTACCCATTGTATTGAAATCTGTTTGCATCTCTGTCTCCTCTGTTTCTCTAAATTTTTGGAAAGCAGCATCAATGTGTTATGCAACTTTGCATCAACTGCAAACAGTATAAAAGTTCACTTAATAGTTGTTCAACTAGAAACATTGTAAAGCAGTCTGTGGTTTTGAATTAAAATAAACTTAAAAAAATAAACCTTATCTTTTATTTTTTCTGCTTTATATACAGTGTCTCTTTATTTTTTATTTTTGTAAAGATTTTATTTATTTATTTGAGAGAGACCAAGATAGCGACAGAGATAGCCAGAGAGAGCATGAGTGGGGAGGAGAGGGAGAAGCAGGCCCCCAGCTGAGCAGGGAACCTGGTGCAGGGCCTGATCCCAGGACCCTGAGATCATGACCTGAGCCGAAAGGAGATGCCTAACTGACTGAGTCACCCAGGCACCCCTATATTGTCTTTAAAAAAATTTTTTTCTTAGAATATGTATTGAGATAACTGATCTTGAATTTGTCTTTTCTTTAAGGCCTGCAAAGAAAACGAAAAAAGGTGTGAAAGGCAAGGCATCAGATGAGAAAAAAGATGAGATTGAAAAAATAAAGTCATACTCCTTTATGGAAGGTGAACCTGAGGATGATGTCTACTTAAAGCGCTTGTATCCAAGGCAGATATATGAGGTGGAGAAAGCTATTCAGTTACTTAAGAAATTTCAAATTCTGGACTTTACTAATCCAAAACAAGGTGTTTATCTTGATTTGACACTGGATATGGCACTGGAGAAGAAGGTATGTAGAATCAACTAAAATAAATTTATTTGTGAGGAGGGGCTGTATGAATTGCTGTTTCCTAATTTTTTAAAGTTTCTTGTTTCCTATAATAATTTTTGGGAAATCTTACACTCTTTCTAGACTATGGGATGAAAAATTTTGTTTTTATTTTCCAAATATAAAATTATGTTCAACATATTCTGCAGTCAATGAACACTTATCTCCTACTCACCTGAAAATCACTGGTATAAATTCAGCAAAAGTCGTGTTAAAATTATTTGAGGTATTACTGTAACTTTGAAAAATGACTTAAGGTGCCTGGGTGTCTTGTTCCTTTTCTGTAAATGAGGGTTTGAAATCAAGAGTATGTTCCTTAGAGTCCTGCGTTGAGACTAAGTTTGCATGAGGAGGGTACCAAGCCCCTCACTCTTGCTTCCACCAAAATTTTTCTGCTTTATTTGTTTATATGCAGTTCCTTGGATGACTTTTGTTTATAAAACTGTAAAAGTAGTAAAAATACTGAATTAGAGTTGAGGTCTATTACAACTCTAAATTTTGTCTCATTTAAGAGATCTCATTTTCGTGGAAATGGTATTTCAGTTTTTATTCTGAGGATGTCTTTTTTTGGTCAAACTAGATGGTAGAGATTTTTGAATACAATTTAACAGCCTCAGCAGCAACACTAGTTGGACATTTGGGAGGAGGTGGTGTAGTGTAGTGCTTACGAGTGTGGCCTCTGGAGTCAGATTACAGTACAGGCCAGAATCCCGGTGTCACTACTTCCTTGTTCTTTGACTTTGGGTTTCTGGTTTAACCTTTTCAGATCTGTTTTTTCCACCTCTTTATAAAGGGAGATAAAATGCTTAGTTCAGTTTTGAGGCTCTCCCGATGGGGACGCTACCAGAACAGAAAGACCTTCCACTGTGGGTGGAAACTCCCAAAGACTTGAAAGATTCTGAGGTGTTGCAGGTCCAGACGCAGCTCTCAGAAGCTCTGTTTGGCCCACGTGGATTGAATCCCGTACATCAAGCAAGTGAGCAAAGTTGTGCTCGAGCTACAGATTCTGGAACCCTCGTACCTCATGGAGGTCGTGGTTTATGACTCTTACCCGTGCAAGTTTAGGGCCAGGTGCATGCTCCAGTCCATGGCCGCATGGCGCCGTCAGCAGCAGGAACGAGGGATGCTCAAACTTGAGGATGCTGTGAAAGCCCTAGAGCTGGGTCCTTGGATGAAGTGAGGCCAGGTTGTAACCAGCTCACCTGCAATCAGGTTTAAAGAGAAAACTGTGTCTACAGCGGGACACAGCTGGCGTGGATGAGATCTGGTTGGGCTTCGTCCCAGCCTGGCAAGGAAAAGCCAGCTGATGTTTGGGTCTCTGCCTTTGTCTCCGAGTCCTGATGTGGTTTTCCCTGCCAGCTTTGCTAATTAGAGAATAACATTATTAAAAAATGCTCAGTTCATTTCGTTTTTAAGAGGATTAAATGAGATAGTGCATGTAAAGGACTCGGTAAGTGTTTAATAATCACAACCAGCATTTACAGGAAACTTTCTGTGTACCAGCCACAATGCTAAGTGCTTTGCATGCATTTTCTCATTTAATCCTATAATAACCTCAAAAGAGGAAGCTGAGACAGAGAAACTGAAGTAACTTGTTCAAGATCACAAAATAAGAGGTGGAGTTAGGTTTTGAATCAAGGTCTATCTTATTTCTTAAGTTCTTAGTTCTTAGAAGCAGTTTATACAATTCATGCTGTAATTTTATTTTGTAGCACAGTGTTACTGTTAGTTCTTTTATTTTAAAAATGTTGTAAGTACCCAAGATGATCACTTTCTCAGTTAACCATTGATATACTGTTGACCCCTGAATAACAGGTTTGAACTGTGAGGATCCACTTACATTTTGATAAAGACAGTACACTACTGTAAATATGTTTTCCTTATTTTCTTCATAACATTTTCTTTTCTCTAGCCTTTGTTAAAAGAATATAGTATCTAATACATAAAGCATACTAACTATGTGTTGGTTGACTGTTTATGTTATCCATAAATAAGGCTTTTGGTCAGTAATAGACTATTAGTAGTTAAGTTTTGGGGGAGTCAAAAGTTATATGCAGCTTTTCCACTGTGCTGGGGGTAGTGCCCCAACACCTGAGTTCTTTGGCTGTTAACTGTGGCTCATAATGAAGAGTTGTAGGACCACAAGCTTCATTTCATAAGTGAAAGCCGCTTGTAAACTATTAACATTGAAAGGATACTGTTGTCTTCCTAAGACATTTTTTGTTTTTGTTAGAGTGCTTATACAGCAAGCCAGTATTCCCCCAGGGGATGCTTTAATTGTGATTGCTTGCTAGTGAAAAATTTGCTGAAACTAGTTGTGACATGTTAATGGCAAAGGAATGCCAGTCAATAAAATTGAGTTGCATGTCTGATGTCAAGTGTGCTTAAGAGTTTGTTCCTTTTTGTCTGAAAATAAATCCTCAGGAGGTTATCTCTACTCAAAATAAAGTTTTGCTAAAAATATAACCTTTCAATCTGTTTAATTAGGGAACAACCCTGCTTCCTCTTTTTCTAGACCTTAAAATTTGCACCGAAACTGTGGGCCTAGACTTCCCATGTGAAGTCTCTCTAAGTGAATGAACCACAGTGCTCGACAGTTCCTTGACTAGAAAACTGAACAAAGACGTTCTCAGGCCCTGTAGCATCTCCGCCAATATTTGGGTGTCTAAATGCATGCCATATATATTTTGGATTTTCCAACTGACTTCCTCGGTATCTCTGAAAGTGGTGGGCAATCCATGTTGTTTCAAAATAGACCCACTCAGAAGAGCCTTTCAGGCTTGGCGTTCTGTCTTGGGTTCAGGGTTAATAGAGACCTACTGAGCATACTAGCTGGATATTTTCTGTCATCCATCATGCACAGCTGTACTCATATCCTCCTTGATGGTCTCCAAAAAAATGACATGTTCTTTTGAATTTAATTCAAGGTAGTGAATATTGATTGATGTCTACCATGTAGAAAGCATTATCCTGGGTGCTGGGGAAGATACGGGTGTGCGAACACATCACTTACTGTATGACAGATTGTGTTGAATGGTGTAGACATAGAAGCCAAGTGCTGTGGCACTGTGGAGGTGGGGAGAGAGATGCAGATTTTCAATATACAAAAGAAATATAGTCTCTTAGCTTTAAATTGTAATCAGTGAATAGTTCTAGACTAGAGGACATATGGTAGAATTAAAACATTGAAAACAAAGCATATCAGTTTTGTTTTTTATAGAGGTGAGGTATATAGAAAAGATGAATGAATTCTTCCATTGTTGTGTATTTAGAAAAAAGTGGAGCCGTTTGCCAGTGTTCTTCGTTTTCCATACCCATTCATTTCAGAAATCAATAAAGTTGCTGTATTTACAGGGGTGAGTAACCTTTGTCAACTTTTCGTATCATTTTTTTTTTTACATATCGTGTAGACTATTCATGTAGTCTTACTTTTTCCATTTGAAGCAGTTAGATGACTTACTTGAGTTATGTCATTTGAGAAAGTGTTAAACCAGAATATTAATTTCATCATTATTAGTCTGCTACATTATGTTTCTCATAAGAAACTGAAAAAAAAAAAAAAAGAATTTGTCCTGCTGGCTTTTGCTTCCTACTGAAAATATTCTCAAACAAAAACAATGAAATTTTATTTTTTAAGATTTTTATTTATTTATTTGACAGAGAGAGGAAGAGCGTGCATGTACCCACGCAGACACACAAGCAGGGGGAGCGGTGGCAGCCGGAGAGGGAGAAGCAGGCTCCCCACTGAGCAGGGAACCCCCATGTGGGGCTTGATCCCAGGACCCTGAGATCATGACCTGAGTTGAAGATAGAGGCTTAAACCACTGAGCCACTCAGGTGCCCAGTAAAATTATTTTAAAGCAATGGGCCCAGTTAGTGCTGTGAAGACCTAGAGACCACACTTAAAAACACCTGGTCTGGAAACCAGAAAAGTTGAGGCTGTAACAAATAGAGTCATATGGCTCTTTATTAGTCTTTTTGTATTACACACATTTGTAATGTATTTCTGAATTTGTTTTGTAGAACATTTTGAATTTTCTGTATCTGCTTCGCTTTCAAGGAAGAGATGATTTACTTTTTTTCCCCCAGACAAATGGAGAATATAGCTGTGGGAAACCTACAAAACTTGAGTGACTTAAGGGAGTGATAACATTTTCACAGTAAAACCAAATGGCATAAAAGGAACATGGAAAATAACTAATACTGTATATTTTTCTTTCGAATTTTCAGACAACTGGCTAAATTTTTTTAAAGTTTTTAATTTTAGTTAGTTACCATACAGTATTATATTAGTTTCAGGTGTACAATATAGTTTTGATTCTATAATTTCTTAAGTAACTTTCCTCTTTGGTTTGATAAGATGTCTTCATTTAAGGTAGCAAAACTAAATAATCTTTAATCGTTTACTTTTGGAAGATGATGTATTGAAGGCATTGAAGAGTTTGATTGAGCCATGTCTTAGGTTCCTAATATGTCATTTCACACGTATTTCCTCATGTGTTATTCAAGAAATGCCTTAGTCACCTACAAGTAAACTTGTTCAGGAGACAGTATCTCTGAGAATGAGAAATGATGACTTTTCACTTAAAAGTAAAAACCACAATTTTTACTTTGAACTGTGATATTATTTCTTACAAAATACTTGAAATCAGACTGAATTTGTTTAAAGATTGATGTTCAAACTATTGTATTTTTGTAGAATGCATCTGAGATTAAAATAGCAGAAGAACATGGAGCTGCATTTGCAGGAGGAGTTAATCTGATTCAGAAGGTACGGTGTTGTCTTCATGTTCAGTAGTTACAGAAAGTGCTGTCTTTGCCATCCATTGATTTAGTTCATGTGGAACCTAACTGCTATGCCTATATTTTTTGACAGATGGTTGTAAAGTTCTGGAAAACAGGGAAAAAATTTCCTACTCTTTTGAGTCTCAAAATCAAGCTAAGAAAAAAACTAACCAGTCTGATATTAATTATGCTTGATTTATTTCATGTTTTTTTTTAACCCCTTGCTTCTTATGTTTGTGAGAGTCTTTGTGGGTAGACTGGAAGGGGCAATATGACTCTTTATGGTTTTGAATACGAGATTTAAGATGAAGTTTAAAAGGTCGAACTCATGAATGTCACTGTTCATGTTTTGAAGATCAAATATTTGTTTTGCTTTGGAGTGAAAAACGTGATTAACTTTACAGATCACAAAGGATAGTATCTGACCTCTGTAGTAATACAATACTTCTGATTACTCTTAACTTTTACTCACCAGCGACTTCAGAGTTGCATAGGCTTAGCACGAGGCAGTGAGTGGTTATGGAAATTGTGTTGAGAAAGTAACAAAGCATTTGTGGAGCTGGTTTGCAACCAGAATGATGTTTTTTTGTTTTGTTTTGTTTTTTAAGCGGTGAGAAGAAGAGGCATGGCTGTTGAGTTTTGAACATTATTTTTAAAAATACAAGAGATTTTCCTTAATAGTGTCTAAAATCTTCTAAATTTAATTGAAGGTTATAGAAAATGGGGCACCTGGGTGGCTCAGCCAGTTAAGCGTCTCGGCTCAGGTCATGATCTCAGGGTCCTGGGATGGAGTCCTGGATCAAGCTCCCTGCTCAGCAGGGAGTGTGCTTGGGGTCCCCCCCACCCCCCGCCATGCTCTCTGTCTTTCTCTTTCTCTCTCTGTTTTCAAATACATAGATAAACTCTTAAAGGAAAAAAAAAAAGAAAAAAGTTATAGAAAACCTTTTTGTTTTTAGAACAGGAGAAAGTGATTTGAAAATTTCTCTTTGTTTTGTATCCAGATTTTGATTTGGGGAAAGTTTGAACTAGGCTCTTTCTTTGGGATGGACAAGAGTGCTTGTGGTTTGTTTTTTCCCACCCCAGTACTCCTCTAAATGTGGTGGGGATTCTGGATTTTAAAGGAGAGTCTCCAAAATGGCTCTTGGGAGTAGCACTAATGGAAAATACAAAGAGATTATGCTTTCACTGAGACTGGGTCAAAGTCAGAGGGTGGTACCATGTATCATAAACTTTAATAAAATTATTAAAATTCATTTAATTTTTAAAAAATAAGCAATACCACAGATTCTTTGGAATTAGAGAAAATAGAGCTTAGTTTCCGGAGCCCAGAGAACTACCTCGTCTGAACTAAGTTAGTGTACCGCCTTCCGTCTGTTTTTTTTTTTTTTCCTGAAAGCATAAGAGTGTCTTGTAGAACTGTCAAAACAACAATAGAGTTTAAATGAAGTTAAATGTGAAGCAAGAAATTACTTCTCAAGAAAAAAATGATAAGGGAGCAGGATGTGTTCTGTAGAATTAAGTTTATTAAATAAAACACATTTGAAAAAGTAACCCAAATAAGAAAACCAAGCACATTTTGAAGTTATTTGGTAAATAGAATGTTACAGGTACAGAATATCTCTTTAAGGGTACCAGTGGTGATTGATTACTAGAGAGAAAATGCCAGCTGTATAAGGCATCACTAGCATAATCTTTCAAAAGAGCTCATCCATGTTATTTTTTTATTTTTATTTTTTAGAGGTTTTTTTTTTTTTTAACTGGATAGAGAGAGACAGAGAGTGTTCATGTGAACAGGGGGAGGGACAGAGGGAGAGGGAGAATCCTCAAACAGAGTCTGCCCTGAGCTCAAGACCTGAGCCAGAACCAAGAGTCAGCTGCCCAACTGACTGAGCCATCCAGTGCCCTTCAACCATGTTATTTTTAGAAGCTATTCAGATTATGAGATAAATTCAAGACAGTTTTGGTAAATAGCATCATGGCTGTAATTTTTTTTTAACATATTTCTGTATTTTTTAGTTAAGTTAAATGCTGTTTTACTTAACACTTACAAAATGTAAATGTAGGATAAATTTACTGAACTAATAGTCATTTCCTAAGAAAGGTCTTTAATAAATTCATTTTGTTTCATAACTTCATTTTTACTTGTCTCTAAAGCATGGTTTTCATTTATATCATTTTATATTCTTCCAAGAGGTGATCTTAAGGTTAACTGTAACATAACTTTTTTTTTTTTAAGATTTATTTATTTATTTACTTGACAGACAGAGATCACGAGGAGGCAGAGAGGCAGGCAGAGAGAGAGGGGGAAGCAGGCTCCCTGCCAAGCAGAGAGCCCGATGCGGGGCTCGATCCCAGGATCCTGAGATCATGACCTGAGCCAAAGGCAGAGGCTTAACCCACAGAGCCACCCAGGCGCCCCAACTATAACATAACTTTTAAACATAATTTTAAATTTAAAGGAGCATGTCATAAAATCCGTATTGAAAGGTCTTAGAGTAGACATTTCACATGTAATTCTTTGATGTTTCAAAATTGCCTCTGTTTTCATATTTCTATGAATAAGACCCCTGGGTTCTGGAACCACATTGCATGTGTTTGAAATTTGTGTCTGCTCTTTATTAGTGCACAGACTGACTAATCTGCCCTCAGCCCTCAGTTTCCTATATGGTCAATATTGGTACTGGCCTCATAGCGTTATTGTAAGAACTGGCTCATTTGACATGTTAGCAGATGCTTTGTACATGTGGTAAGTGCTCATCTAATGCAAGTTGTTATTGTTAAGGGGACCATAGTAAGTTATTCAGGGAGTAAAGAATTTGGAAAAATAAGAATAATAACAGGAAGGTAAAATTCCAGAATCAGTGCTTAATTTTGCCATGGTACAAGATTTTAGGGTTCACTGTGTAAGGCCAAACCACGTCTTTGAATGACATATTATGATAATACTGTGTGCAAAAAGAAACACTGGTGAAATACTTGTTGTCCAGGCAGTGTTTTTCTAAAAACTTGCTTTTTTGTAATCAACTAAATGTTTTTGTAATCATTTTGTGAGCAACTACATGTTTAAAAGGAATATACTATAGTAGTCTAATAATTATTTCGGATGTTTGCCTTACTTAATTAAAACTGTCTTTTAAAAATTGAATATTATTCCTTTTGCTATTAAAGTGGAATTAGAGTGTGGATAAATAAATTATAAAAGAATTTGTCTTTGACCATCCCACGCCTCTTTTATTTTTAGTTATTGGAGGCAAATAGAATTTTAGTTTCAGTTCTTTGTGAAAATAATTATAGATTAGTTCTCTTGATGCTCTGAATTTAGGAAAGCAGTGCAGTTGCTAGTGATTTGAGTGTTATTAATTTTACATATGATATATTGCAAAATTTTCAGCCTTGTCTCTTCAGTTTTAATAGACAGATAAATTCAACTTCGTAGGAGTATATGGGCCATGTGCACATCAGTGCTGTCTTCTAGTTTATTACGCTTTTGCCTAACATAACCCCACAGAAGAATTAAACCCAGTAACTGGTTTTGTTTTGTTTAAAAGGATGTGGCTATTTTTAAAAGAGAACATCAGAAAATGTTTTGGTTCTAATGGTTTTCATAATTGGTAAATGTGTTTGTAGGATGTTTGAAGGAAAGAATTGTGCTTAATGTCTCTTTTCTAAATTATAAGGGAAATTACTACATTATACTTAATTTTCAGAAGGATAAACCTTTTCATATAATCTAAGGTTTAATCTTTTCTCCCAATTTTCAGATTTTGGATGATGAAATTCAATCAGACTTTTATGTAGCTGTTCCAGAAATAATGCCCGAGCTTAACCCATTAAAGAAAAAGCTGAAAAAAAGATTTCCAAAACTAACTCGAAGTAAGGGAGAATTCTTTTTATTATTTTAATATGCTGTCAACAACTTTCTGATATGTATGTTTAGTTTTAAAACAAAACTGCTAATGTAAAGGTAGAGTAAATATATTCTGGTATTTGAATTTTGTGTTCTGTGAAGAACGTGTGGATTTGATTTTTTTTCCCCTTTGGCATAAATATTGGTAATCTAATCATTTGAAGACCTAGTTACTTTATAATACCAGTTCTTTAAATTTAGGCCATACTTAGGTTTGAAATTAATGATACTTACTACTCCTTAGGTATGTTACCATACTATTTTATACTTCTTTATTAATATGATGCTTATTTATGCCAGCATTCAACATATGTATATTTATATATTATAATACACATGTATATGCATATATATACATACATATATAAATGCTTACTGTGTACATGGCTCTGTAGATACTTCCCTTAAAGAACTTTCCCATTATGGATATTTCCCCCTTACAAAATCTGGTAGGAAGTAATGTTGCTACATAAATAGCCGTAGTGTAAAGTAGTATATGATAAATTCACAGGATGCCAAGGGTGTTTGGTAGAGGAGGAATTTACACATTGTTGGGGAAATCAGAGAAGGCATGCTGAAGGAGAAAACATTTAAACTATAACTTGAGGGGCACCTGGCTGGCTCAGTTGGTGGAGGATATGACTCTTGACCTCAGTCTTGTGAGTTCAAGCCCTATGATGGGTATAGAGATTACGTAAAAATAAAAATAAAATCTTTGAAATAAGTCAAGCAGAGAGAGTCAGTTAGCATATGGTTTCACTTACTTGTGGAGCATAAGGAATAACACGGAGGACATGGGGAGAAGGAGAGGAGAAGGGAATTGGGGGAAATTGGAGGGGGAGATGAACCATGAGAGACTGTGGACTCTGGGAATCAAACTGAGGGTTTTGAAGGGGCAGGGGGTGGGAGGTTGAGTGAGCCAGTGGTGGGTATTAGAGAGGGCATGGATTGCATGGAGCACTGGGTGTGGTGCATAAATGATGAATTCTGGTATGCTGAAAAGAAATTAAAAAAATAAAAAATTAAAAAATTAAATAAAATCTTAAAAAACGAAATTAAGCTGTAACTTAAAAAGGGCAACTGCCTGGCTCAGTTGGTAGAGCATGTGACTCTCGATCTCAGAGTTCTGAATTGAAACCCCACGTTGGTGTGGAGACTCCTTAAAAAATAAATAAACATAAAAACTGTACCTTGAATAATTGGATGGGTGGATTAAGGGTGATATTATTTTAAATAGAAGGAATTTATTAATGGTATACATTGAAATAAGTCAGATATTATAGGCTATATACAAAAAATTAACAGTTACTTCTCTTTGGCTTGTAATGAATGGTTACTCCTATGCTGAATCAAAGCAAATAATGGTAATCACATTGGAAGATTGATACCATATTGAGAAGGATCTTTTTTTTTTTTTGAAGATTTTATTTATTTATTTGACAGAGAGCTAGAGATCACAAGTAGGCAGAGAGGCAGGCAGAGGGAGACAGAGAGGCAGGCTCCCCGCTCAGTGGGAAGCCTGATGTGGGGCTCGATCCCAAGACCTTGGGATCATGACCTGAGCCGAAGGCAGCCACTTAACTGACTGAGCCACCCAGGCACCCCGAGAAGGATCTTGAATAAGATCCTAAGAAGCTTGGACTTCTATTCCCCTTTTAAAAACTCTTAGAAGTTTTAAAAATGGGGAGTTCCTGGGGCGCCTGGGTGGCTCAGTGGGTTAAGCCTCTGCCTTCAGCTCAGGTCATGATCTCAGAGTCCTGAGATCAAGTCCCACATTGGGCTCTCTGCTCAGCGGGGAGCCTGCTTCCCCCTCTCTCTCTGCCTGCCTGTCTGCCTGCTTCTGATCTCCCTCTTTCTCTCTGTCAAATAAATAAATAAAATCTTAAAAAAAAAAAAAATGGGGCGTTCCTTAGAGCTTTAATCCAGAGAGAATTTGTAAGATGTATTGGCCTGAATCAAAACTTGAAGTTGGAAGAACAGTTTAAGTGCAATTGCCAGGACTAGTAAAGGTAATATTTAAACTGAAGTCCTCATAATGAGACTGTAGTAAGGAGATATATGTCAAAGACACTGGATCTTTGTGCTCGCAATTGGGAATGGAGAGGCTGTGGGGAGGAGAGGGGGAGTCATAGGATGCTGAGATTTTGAAGCCTAGGGATCTCCTAAAAAGTTGATATTAATGGAAATGGAATAGATTTGGAAGGAAAGAGAAGTTCATTTGCTGACATAGTTTGTTTTGGGCATGCTGGATTTGGGGGAAATTTTATAGTATAAACAGAGCAAGTATTTCAAAAATGTTTTAGTAGATTCATGTTTACATTTTAATTCAAGTTGAACTAATTCATCATATTTTATGGCCATATTACTTAACCTGAATTATAGATTGTGTTCTGTACTTTAAGCAAATTCAAAGGTCCTCTCCGATTCTTTTATTGTTGTAGAATTTTGTTTGTTTATATTTGGTAACCTGCATTAAAGAACACATCCTTGTAGGTGTCTGACTGTGGTTTGGTGCTTTCTATTAGGGATATCCATTATGAGGGTATTTGTTTTCGTGGAATCAAACTTACATTCTTTCCCAAGTAAAACCTGAAACTGAACATTATTTTAAAATTTAAACCAGAATTACAGTTGAGTTTGATGAAAGTATTTCTCATAATTTTTTTGTTTCCAGTTAAATTCAAGTTCACCAAAACCAGATAATACTAAATATAGTCAATTAAAAGTGAAACTGAATACCAGGTATCAGTATCCAGTCATCTTCTTGGTTTGCATGGTGATGTGATTTTTCACAGAAGTTAACTTTGTCACCTTTGCTACTTTTTCATTCTCTAAGTAATCCTTTTGGTCTCTATTTTCTTTGTTCGTTAACCTTGAATTTTTAAATTACCATTTTCATCATAGAACTTGAGACTATTGTTTTTTCACTGGGAAGGTTTTCAAATTATTTATTTCAAATAAGAAAAGTGACCCTTTAAAATGTTTATTTTTTTAAATTGACTTTATTTTGTACTTTCATAACGAGTCGTAGCTTCTGTATACCATGGTCAAGTTTCTTAGGTATGTAGTGTCTGCACACCCACCCCCGCCACCCCGAATCCATTCGCTTTAACAAAGCATCTTGAAGAGGTAGACCTTTCTCCACCTCGAACATGGTCTTTTCACCATCACCCCTTTCCTGCCCCAGGATCTGTTTAACAGTATCCGCAAAACATTTGTGTTCTTTAAACACGAAGACAAACGATTAACCTGTCAAAAATGTTAAAACAGAACACACCAGATGTGCGTTAGAACAAATGAGGCTTGTATTACGCATTTTCAGAGCTTATTCCGAGTTTTGTTCAGGAACATTTGATTCCCCTTATATCCAACAAAAGACTTTAGGGTAAAATAGAAACTACGTTTTGAGCAAATGGATGAAATTAAAAAACAAACAAACGGGCCCCTGCAGCTGAGCTCATTAGTTTCCCATTTTGTCTTATATTTTGTTTTACTAATGGGAGTGGGTGTAACTGTCTTGGCTGGATTGAGTGTGCACATTTTGCAGCATGTTTAATGCTGCATATTTATTCACTTTATTTTAATTGCTTACGTAACTGTAGGCAAGTTCCCTATTTTTCAAATGCACATTTGGCTGCTTTTCCTAGTATTATTTCTTTTTTATTTATTAAAAAAAAAAAAGGCATTTCTTAGAAGAAAATGGGCTTCATTTTGCTTGTCAACTAGCTTTTTTTCTTCCAATGTAAGTGCCCCCTGAAATTCCTTCATCTCTAATATAGATATGTTTTATTGATAAATTAGATTTTAAGTTGCTAATCTGTCTTTTAGCACTTATTAAACAAAAAAATATGAGTATGAAGAATATCTTGACTTAAGGGAATTCATTTTATATTACACATATTAACCCGTGGGTGGGTATTATGGCATATACGGAGAAAGTTAAATTCTTTTAAACCATGCTAAGTTATTGGCAGGTTGATAGAAAAGGGACGTGATTAGGAAATTAGACTCTAACGTGTATTCCCTTTTTTTTTTTAAAGATTTTATTTATTTATTTGACAGAGATCACAAGATCACAAGTAGACAGAGAGGCAGGCAGAGAGAGAGAGGGAAGCAGGCTCCCTGCTGAGCAGAGAGCCCGATGCGGGACTCGATCCCAGGACCCTGAGATCATGACCTGAGCCGAAGGCAGCGGCTTAACCCACTGAGCCACCCAGGCGCCCCACTAACGTGTATTCCTTTTAACGTGTAGAATTGAGCATCAGTGCTGCAGTTGGAGTATTGTCGAAAGGGTGTGGTCGCGGCCTGAGTATTCCTATCTGCTGAGTAGGACACCCTTTCCGTGTGGAAGTTGGTGTTGTATCATATTTGAGACTAGTGGATGTGAACTTATTGAAACCTAATGTGAAACAGCTTTAATTCATAGATTGACGTGGCGTATGTAAGAGGATTGCTTGCATTATTGAGATAATTAGAACTCTTTGGTTATATGAAGAAAAATACTAAGACATAGGGAATTTTTACACAGTAATGAATTTGAAATTTTCCCAAGTCTCCTCCCTCATGTATTAGTTTTCAAGCTGTGTATGAAAGATTCCAATGATTATTATGAATATTTCTAGTTACTAAAGATGAGTTATTGATGTATTACAGCTGGTTCTGTTACTCTTCCCTCATTTCCTTCACTCCGGCTACGGCGGCCTCCGTGCTCTTCCGCACACACACTAGGTGTTCTCCCTTCTCGCATCTTCGGACTCATTGTCCCGTCTGTCTGTGATGCTCTTTGATTGTTGGCTTGGTTCACTTCCTCATTCAGACATCACCCAAATAGAGAGGCTTCCATATCAGCTGTTACTCCCCATGCCCCTTATCACTGTATTTTTCATTATTGTGGTTTTTAATATTTTTTAGGACTTAACACTCTTAACATCTTACTCTGGCTACCACCATGTTGTTCTCAGTATTTATAGGTCATTTTTGCCTTTTTGTTTGTTCATTTGTTTTGTTTTTTAGATTACATATGTAAGTGAAATCATATAGTATTTTCCTCTCTCTACCTGACTTACTTCACTTCGCATAGTACCCCCAGGTCCATCCATGTTGTCACAATGGTGAGGTCTCATACTTGTTTATGGCTGAGGAGCATTCCATTTACTACACACACCACACCTTTTTCTATCCATTCATCTATTGATGGACACTTGGGTTGCTTCTGTATCTTGGTGTTGCAGATAATGCTGCAGTAAACATAGGGGTGCCTGTATATATATTTTTGAATAGTGTGTTCATTTTCTTTGGGTAGATACCCAGCTGGGGAATTACTGGATTGTATGTATTTCTGTCTTTAAGGTTTTGAGGAACCTCCATACTGTCGTACACACTGGCTGCACCATTCATGTTCCTGCCGACAGTGCACAAGGGTTCCTTTCTCACCACATCCTCACCTGTGCTGCTTACTTCCCGTGTTTTTCGTACTAGCCGTTCTGGCCAGGTGTGAAGTGATGTCTCTTTGTGGTTTTGATCTTCATTTTCCTATGATTAGTGATGTTGAACATCTTTTCATGTGTCTTTCGGCCCTCTGCATGTCTTTTTTGTAAAAATGTCTCAGATCCTCTGCCCATTTTTAATTGGATTGTTTTTCTGGTGTTGAGTTGTGTAAGGTCTTTATATAGTTACATAGCTGTTAACCTGCTATCTGATCTATCAGGTATGTTGCGTGTGTGTGTGTGTGTGTGTGTGTGTGTGTGTGATATATTGACATACCTTCTCCCACTCAGTAGGTTGCCTTTTCGTTTTGTTACTGATTTCCTTCACTATGCAAAAGCTTTTTATTTATTTTTGTGTGTGTGTAGTCCCGTTAGATTAATTGTGCTTTTGTTTCCCTTGCCTGAGGAGACATATCTAGAAAAATGTTGCTGAGATTGATGTCAGACATTATTGCCTTTGTTTTTTCTAGGAGTTTTATGGTTTTAGGTCCCACATTTAGGTCTTTAACACATTTTGAGTTTATTTTTGTGTATGGTGTAAGAGTGGTCCAGTTTCATTCCTTTGCATGTAGCTGTCCCACTTTTCCCAGTACTATTTATTGAAGACACTGTCTTTTCGCCCATTGTATACCTTGCCCCTTTGTCGAAGATTAATTTACCATGTAAATGTAGGTTTATTTCTGGGCTCTCTGTCCTGTTCCATTGGCCCATGTATCTGTTTTTGTGCCAGTACCGTACTTTTCTGATTACTACAACTTGGTAGTGGATCTTGAAATCTGGGATTGTGGTATCTCCAGTTGTGTTCCTTTTTTTCAAGATTGCTTTGGGTATTCAGGGTCTTTTGTGGTTCCATACAGATTTTAGGATTATTTGTTCTAGTTCTGTGAAAAATGTTGTTGGTATTGATAGGTATTCTATTGAATCTGTAAATTGCTTTGGGTAGTATGGACATTTTAACATACTGCTTAATTTTAACATAATATTCCTTCAGTTCGTGAGCATGGAATATCTTTCCATTTGTTTCTGTCATCTTCAGTTTCTTTCATCCATGTTCTGTAGTTTTCAGTCTTTCACCTCCTTGGTCAAATTTATTCCTAGGTATTTTATTCTCTTTTAGTGCAATTGTAAATGGGATTATTAATTTCTCTTTTTGCTATTCATTTTTAGTGTATAGAAATGCAGATTTCTGTATATTAATTTTGTATTCTGTAAGCCTACTGAATTGTTTTTTTTTTTTTTTTTTAGATTTTATTTATTTGGGGCACCTGGGTGGCTCAGTGGTTTAAGGCTCTGCCTTCAGCTCAGGTCGTGATCCTCAGGGTCCTGGGATCAAGCCCTGCATTGAGCTCTTTGCTTAGCAGGAAGCCTGCTTCCCCCCCCCCAACCCCCCACCACCTCTCTCTGCCTGCCTCTCTGCCTACTTGTGATCTCTATCAAATAAATGAATAAAATCTTTTAAAAATAAATAAATAAATAAGGTCTGTCTTTAAAAAAAAAAGATTTTATTTATTTATTAGAGAGAGAGCTAGCATGAGCAGGGGCAAAGGGAGAGGGAGAAGCAGACTTTTTTTTTAAAGATTTTATTTATTTATTTGACAGACAGAGATCAAAGTAGGCAGAGAGGCAGGCAGAGAGAGAGGGGGGGAAGCAGGCTCCCCGCTGAGCAGAGCACCTGATGTGGGGCTCAGTCGCAAGACCCCGAGATCATGAACTGAGCCGAAGGCAGAAGCTTTAACCCACTGAGCCACCCAGGCACCCCGAGAAGCAGACTTCTCACTGAGTGTAGAGCCAATGTGGGGCTTGATCCCAGGACTCTGAAATCATGACCTGAGCCAAAGACAGACAATCAACTGAGGCACCCAGACAACCCTTATTACTTTTAATATTTCTTAGTGGTTTTTAGGGTTTTCTTTCTTTTTTTTTTTTTTAAGATTTTATTTATTTATTTGATAGACAGAGATTGCAAGTGGGCAGAGAGGCAGGAAGAGACAGAGGAGGAAGCAGGATCCCTGCCGAGCAGAGAGCCCGATATGGGGCTCGATCCCAGGACCCTGAGATCACTACCCGAGCCGAAGGCAGAGGCCTTAACCCACTGAGCCACTCAGGCGCCCCTAGGGTTTTCTTTATAGCATTATATTATCAGCATATAGTAACAGTTTTCTTTTTTCTTACCAGTTTGGATGCCTTTTATTTATTTTTTTCTTGTCTAATTGCTGTGGCTAAGACTTCTAGTAGGTGTTGAATGAAAGTGGCAAGAGTGGACATCTTTATCTTACTCCTGATTTTTGAGGAAAAACTTCAGTTTGTTAACCTTTGAGTATAGTGTTAACTGTAGATTTGTCACATTCTGCCTTTATTAGATTGAGGTATGTTCCTTCTATATCGATGTTGAGAGTTTTTATCATGAGTGGATGTTGAAATTTGTCACTGTTTTTTCTGTATCTACTGAGATAAAGCGATGATTTTTGTCTTTCATTT
The DNA here is from genome assembly GCF_011764305.1 of Mustela putorius furo. NCBI lineage: Eukaryota > Metazoa > Chordata > Mammalia > Carnivora > Mustelidae > Mustela > Mustela putorius. The sequence goes on from NW_025421261.1 coordinate 251,620, forward strand.
TATATCTTTTTTGTTGTGAATGTGTACTTGGTTCTTCTCACTGAAGTATGAGCATTTTTTATTTTTGTTCACTACTCTGTAGAGTAATAATGTGGCACACAGTGGGACTCAACAAATACTTTTCAATGGCTCCTAACTGCATAAAGGAAAACAAAAAAACAAAAAAATATTTTGTACTATGAATGCACATTTAATGCGACATTCAGTTGATAAAAGATACAGCATTGAATTAATCAACTGAGGAACGAATTACCTATAATTTATAGATTTTTCTGGATTAGAGTAATTGTATGTACAGTTATTGAGTAACTACTACATCCCAAGCCTTGAGTGTGCTGAGTATGAACAAGACAGACAAGGTCCTGTGACAGAACTATCACTTTTGTTTTTTGCAACAGGAAAACTGGTTTAATTTAATATTTAATCATGCTTAGATTCTCTAGTTAAACAAAACAACAAAAAACAAAACACATACCCCCAAAACCTTTCTTTGACTTAGCTATCCTTTCTAGCTACGATCTTATCTTTTCTGTTGTTTCATACGAAGTTTTTTTAAACAGGTGGTCTTCCCGGGTTGGGTGTCCCCACTGCCTTACCAAGTGTTAGTCTGTCGTCCATCCTTCCCTCTCACAATTCCGCTGAACTTGCGCTCAGTAGTAATCATCAGTTCTCTTTTGCCACATTCAAAGATCTCTTCTTAGAAGGTTTTTTTTGTTTCTTGAGACTTCTTTTATACTATACAATCTTTATTCACCTCCTTCCTACTGTTCCTACTTTGCATCCCTGTCTTGTTTTATTCTACTTGCTTCTTTCCTATAATGTTTTTGGGTAAAGAAGAAAAGAGAATGTTAGGGCGAATTGCCTGGTCATACAGTTTAGTACTGCTTATGTTCATTGTGGAAACTGGTAGAATTGGAGGGAAAGAAAGGGAAAGGAAGAAGGAACAAGGAGAGAAGTTACAAAGTACAGAGTACTGAGAGAAGCACAGAGAAGAGAGAAGGCGAAGAATGGAGCAATTACCTGGCAGGACGGGCTCGCAGAGGCCTAGAAATAGCAATGAGGATTTAACATTGGGCTATATTGAAAAGCAGAATAGAACAGTAGTTAATATAAACCTCTCTCAGTCTTGGATTTATCACTTACTATGACCTTGAACCAGCTTTTTAACATTTTTATGCCTCTGTTTATTCATCTACAAAATGGGTCTCATGATAACATCTCTGTCTAGTGTTTTTGTTATAGTGTATGTAAGAGCTTAGCGTGGGCTGGGTGATAAGAACAGATCAGAGATGCACTGCGCTGTTACTGACTCCCTGCAGTTCCTGAGGAAGCCGCTTGTTCTCTGCAGTTGGTTTAGGAGGAGGCATTCTTTTTCACGCCTTCATAGATCGTTTCTACTTTCACCAGTCATTTACTGAATAAGCACATAGGTAACAGCTGAGTACCTGTTGTGTGCCAGGTAGTGCACGTAGTATTGAGGATTGAAAGAGAAAAAGGTAGTTCCCGTCTTTTAGGAGATAAACTTTGAGAGGCCAGAGAGGCAAGAATAAACTGCTGCACTAAAACGCGGAAAGTGTACTCGTGTACAGCGTACAACGTGCCGAGAGGAATGGAGGACTACTTTGTAGAATCTGATTATAGGAAAGAAATAGCAGTGAAGAGGTTAAGCATGAGTAGGTATTTTCTTCTGACATGCATGGGGAGAACATTCCAGATAGAGGAAATGGCCTATACTATGAACAAAAGTATGAGAAACCCAGTTGTATTCAGGAAATTATAAATACCTTTCTGTCATTTGGCACGTAACGTTTTATCAGATAGCGGTGGTCAGCGGGGTTAGACAGTGATAGGCAGTGGGCCAGATCACCGAGGGCTTTGTGTGACGTACTGTGGAGATTAGATTTGATCCTTTATGCAGTTAGGAGCCATTGAAAAATGGTGCTCAGAAGAATGATGTAAGATTTGCATATTAGAATGACTGTGTGGGAGCTGTGTAAGTGACAGTGTGCTGATAGGGAAATGATGAGACTCTAATAGAGACCAGTAGGAGGCTAATGTGGTAGTCTAAGTATAAGATGAATAAGGACAGAATTTGAGCAGTGGCAGTAAAAGCGGAGAGGAGGAGAGCTGTTGTGGCATAGCGAGGAGGCTGAAGGAGCAGGAGTTAGGGATTAGATGTGGGGTTAAGGGCGAGGGAGGAATCTAGAATGAGTCCTTGATTTCTGTTGTTAATAACCCGGTGTATACGATGAATATATGGGAAGTGAAATAGGTTTGGGCAGGATCGTAATATCGGGTGGTGGAGGGAAGATGGACTTAGGCTGGCACAAATTTATCCTGTTTTCCGGGAAGTCAGTGTGAAGATGAAGTAGGTTGCGATAAGTAAGCACGCGCACGGTGATCTCCGGAGTGAGTGAGAAACCTACACGAAGAGGCGCAGGTTAAAACTAAGTAGAGGAATAAAAAATGAAAAAGATAAACTAAAATATTTTTTTCTGAAAGAAAAGAAGGCAGTAGAGGAGAACAGAGCATAGGAGATCAGCAAATGGAAGACACATCAAGTGAAGACCTAAATCCAGCCATATCATTAGTCTTGTTAATTGGAAATGGAATGAATAAACATTCCACCCAAAAGGCAGGGATTATAAAACAAAGGAAAAAACAATTCAGTTATATGGTGTTTACAGGAGACACTTTATATGCAAGTACACGAATAGGTTGAAAGTTAAATGATAGCTAAAGATACACCAACAAGGTGCTCCTGGGTGGCTCAATTGGTTAAGCATCTGCCTTCAGCTGAGATCATGATCCCAGGTCCTGGGATCCAGCTCCACATCGGCCTTTCTGCTCAGCAGGGAGCCTGCTTCTCCCTCTCCCTCTGCCTGCTGTTTCTCCTACTTGTACTCTTTCTGTCTCTCTCTGTCAGATAAATAAATAAATAAAGTCTTAAAAAAAATATACAGTAAGGATTAGTGACTTGGATTGACTATATTAATACCAGACAAAATAGACTTTTGAGACAAGGACTGTTATGCCAATGAAATGGGCAAATTCCTTGTAAGACACAGATCACCGCAGTGTCTAGGAGAGTAGAAAATCTCCATGGATCTATATCAGCTGAAGAAATTGAATTAGTAATTTACAGCTTCCCACAGTGAAAAGTTCAGGGCCACATGATTTCTTACTGGTGAATTCTATCCGACATTTAAGGCAAAAAAAATACCAATCTATCGCAACCTCTTTTAGAAAATAATGGTGAAGAAACACTTACCAATTCATTTTATGAGCTCAGCATATCATAGGTAGATATCAGAGGTAGACAGGGATATCCTAAGCAAAGAAAACAACAGATCAATATCCCTCATGAACATAGAAGCACAAATTCCTTTTTTTTAATATTTTTAAAATTTATTTATTTGACAGACAGAGATCACAAATAGGCAGAGAGGCAGGCACAGAGAGGAGGAAGCAGGGCCACTGAGCAGAGAACCCCATGTGGGGCTCGATCCCAGGACCCTGGGACCATGACCTGAGCCGAAGGCAGAGGCTTCAACCCACTGAGCCACCCTGGCGCCCCAGAAGCACAAATTCTTAACAAAATATTAGCAAATTGAATCTGGCAGTATGTTTTTATGTATATATGTAGGAATGTATATAAAGATTAGTAAACATTAACGCAGGAGGTTTATTCTAGGATTGCAAAGTTAGTTTAACATCTGAACATCAATATCATATATCATGTTAGTAGAATAAAGGAAAAAGATCTTAAGATCATCTCCCTAGATCCAGGGAGAACATTTAACAAAATCTCACAGCCATGCTAAGAACTCAGAATACTAGAAACAGAAGTGAACTTCTTCACCTTGACAAAGCACATCTATGAAAAATAAATAGCTCATATCATTCTTAGTGATGAGACCATTAAGACTGAATGCTTTCGGGGGCACCTGGGTTGCTCAGTAGGTTAAAGCCTCTGCCTTTGGCTCAGGTCATGATTCCAGGATCCTGGGATGGAGCCCCACATCCGGCTCCCTGCTTGGTGAGGAGCCTGCTTTCTCCTCTCTCTCTGCCTGCCTCTCTGCCTACTTGGGATCTCTGTCAGTCAAATAAATTAAAAAAATCTTAAAAAAAAAAAAAAAAAGACTGAATGCTTTCTACCTAAAATCAGGAACAAGGTAAAGGTTTGTGCTCTCCCCACTTATGTTCAACATTGTACCGAAGGCCAGTGAAAGAAAGGGCGTACATATGGGAAAGGAAGAAATAAAACTGTCTTTATGCCCAGAAGTTAGGATTCTAAATGAGTGAATTCTAATAAGTGAATTTAGTGAGGTTACAGTATTTAAGATCAATACACAAAATCAACTGTTTTTCTATACCAGCAATAGCCAATCAAAATGAAACTTATAAAACAGTTCCATTAATAAGAGAATAAAAAAGTCAAAGGAATAGTGAGTCAAAATAAGGAATAAATTTTAACAAAATATGCAGGACCTACTTACAGAAAACTGCTAAATATTGCTGAAAGTATCAGGAATACCTAAATCATACTGAAGTAAATCAAGGGACATGGCATTGCTGTGGATTTGAAGGCGATATTGTTGAGCGGGATTTTTTCCTACATTTTATAGTAGATTTAGTGCATTTCTAGATTTAGTGTAGTCCCAGTCAAGCTCCCAGAAAGCTTAAAAAAAAATTTTTTTTTGGAAATTGACAAACTTATTCTAGTATGTAGTGGAAATATAAAGGCCCTGGAATAAAAAATGTTTTTAAAAAGGAAGAACAGAATTGGAGGTCCTGCACGACCTGACTTCTGGGCCGTAGTAATCAGGGCGGTGTGGTGTGGTGTAAAGATGGATGTGTATAGATCAAACATTGAAAGTTAACGAACAGACCCACGCCTAAGGAACAAACGATTTTTGACAAAGCTGCCAAGGTTGTATGGGGAAAGAATAGTTTTCAGTGACTGTTTCTTAAATAACTCGATATCCCTTTCCTCACATCAAACACAGAAATTAATTAAAAATGGATCACAGATCTAATTATAAGGGCTAAAGCCATGAAATTCTAGAAGAAAATTACAGCTCTGGATTAGGCAAAGATTTCTTAGGACACAAAAGCGTGAGCCATAGAAGAAAAAATTGCTACAATGGACTATCAAAATTAAGAACATGGCTCATGGGAAGACGCCATTAAGAAGATGAAAAGACAGTCCACCGTTTGTGGGAAAATATTTGCTGCATATTTATCTGACAAAGGACTATTTCTAGAATGTACAAAGAACTTTTAAGACTCAGTAAGAAGACTGCTTTTAAAAAGGGGCAAAAGAACTGAATAGGCAGTTTACAAAAGAAGCTGTATAAGTGGCCATTAAGCACTAGAAATGATGCTCAACATCTTGCTCCTAAGATAAATGCAAATGAACATTGACACACTTTGGTTATGGGACAAAGAGGTAGAAAAAGGAATATGTAAGGTCAAAAAAAGAAAATTTTATTTGTTTTGGGATAGAATTGGCCTGAAAACTCAAATATGCATCATTACCCCCAGTCTATCACTTTTTTCTGGTTTCTTATTCTAACTGTACACATGCTGTATATATTTTTTCAATACCGCATCAGAACCTTCTCTTCAGTATGTTTTAATGCAAAACTGTTTCCATTTTCTTCCTAAGCCCTGGTCTTTCACACTCATAATTTCACTATAAAATCAGACTCAAAATTAGGACATTTATTCATTCTTTCAGCAAACATTTGTCCTTTTATACTCCTTATTAATTATCTACCTGCATCTAGACAGAGATACCAAGTAGGTGATTGGAAGAGAGAGGCTGTGGCTGGAGATACAAATTTGGCAGTTATTGGTAGATAAATGGTTTTTAAAGCCACGTATCCTGATGAGATTGCTGAGGTGTGATTGAATAGAAGGAGAAGTCAAGTGACTGAGGCCTAAGGTAGTGAAGTCCTTGTAAGTCGCCCGCCGGCTCAGCCAACAGAGTGGAACCGGCAGTGAGAAGAGTGTTTCCGAGGACACGTCAGGCTGTTGAAGGAAAAGGAGGGATACACTCTGAACTGCTATTGATAGGTCAACTCAGAGGAACACTGAGAGATGATTATTGGATTTATCATTGTGAATGTCATTGGTGACCTTGAAAATACCATTTTCAGTGGATGATAACCTGATTGAAATAGATTTAAGAGGAAATGGAAGGAGAAGAAGTAGAAATAGACAGCTGTTTGAAAACTTAAACGCCCTTCAGGGAAGTCTTGGTCACTGGAAGACAGTATGAAGTTGCAGACTTAGTTTATTTTAAGATGGGAGATTTCATAGCAGGTTTGCAGGCTGATGACGATGATTTAGAAAAGCATGTCTAAGGAAGTTGGTGGGACAGTAGAGAGAGGGAGTGGTGGGATCCAGTGCACGAATGGAGAGGGTTGGCCATTGTGAAGAGCATGACTCTCAATTCGCAGTGACAGAAAGGAAGGCATTGTGGTTATAGATTTAGGTTAGTTAACATCATTCTTGAGCTGTCACTACGTAGAAGGTACTATTCTTTTTTTTTTTTTTTTTCATATTCTATTTTTATTGAAGAGCACTGTTAGGCAGACTCTTAATTTAAAAAAAAAAATTTTTTTTAAATTTACTTTCAGCGTAATAGTATTCATTGTTTTTGCACCACACCCAGTGCTCCATGCAATCCGTGCCCTCCATAATACCCACCACCTGGTTCCCCCAACCTCCCCCCCCGCCCCTTCAAAACCCTCAGATTGTTTTTCAGAGTCCACAGTCTCTCATGATTCACCTCCCCTTCCAGTTTCCCTCAACTCCCTTCTCCTCTCTAACTCCCCTTGTCCTCCATGCTATTTGTTATGCTCCACAAATAAGTGAAACCATATGATAATTGACTCTCTCTGCTTGACTTATTTCACTAGAAGGTACTATTCTTAAGAAACAAGTGTAAGTAGTGATAATAAATTATTTAACCAGGTTCCTATTTTTTTGTACACCACTATTAGCATTTACTGTTTTTATTAAGCTTTTTTTCATACTGTTTAGTATAGTTACATCAGAATGTGATACTTAAAAAAAGTAGTATTTTTTAGTAGTTGTTCTATTTGCAAGTCCCTTTTCTCTCCATCAGTTACAGTTAGATTTTTAAGTTCCTCGTGGATAATTGCTTTCATTGTACTGAAGTGCTTCTGAGCCATACTGAACAACTCCCCAGGTGATCCTTGGAAGTAATGTATGCTGAAGATACACTGTACTTTTTTTTTTTTAATTTATTTATTTGACAGACAGAGATCACAAGTAGGCAGAGAGGCAGGCCGGGGGTGGGGGAGCAGGCTCCCTGCTGAGCAGATCATGGGATCATGACCTGAGCTGAAGGCAGAGGCTTTAACCCACTGAGCCACCCAGGCGCCCCAATATTCTGTACTTTATATAATGAGATCCTCATGTTGACTTATCATGGGAAGAGTTACTAGAGACATATAAGTGATGTGTCTATAGTAGCACATCCCTTATTGTATTTCTTACTCTTCAAATAATTAAATAATTCATATTTCCTATGTACAGAATTGAAAAATTTTCAAGTTAAGGTATGGTGTCATGAAATATTAAAAACTTGTGTTTTTGTGTATTAACTTTTAGTTAAATATTAATGACTGAAAGTTGGAAGGTACAGTTTATTTTTCAAGCCTTCTGTGTGATTCTTTGAAAATTCTTCATTTTTACCTTGATTTCCTTTTTTTTCTTTCTGTATTCAGTTGTACTTTTTTCTTCCATAATGGAGGACAAAGTGACAATAGAATCCAATAAGTTCAGTTTCAATTCCTTTTTTTTTTTTTTTTAAAGATTTTATTTATTTATTTGACAGAGACAGTGAGAGAGGGAACACAAGCAGGGGGAGTGGGAGAGGGAGAAGCAGGCTTCCCACCGAGCAGGAAGTCCCATGCTGGGCTCAGTCCCTGGGATCATGACCTGAGCTGAAGGCAGATATTACCACATTTAGTGTCATAAAACAGTACACATTTGGGGTGCCTTGGTGGCTCAGTGAGTTAAAGCCTCTGCCTTCAGGTCTGGTCATGATCTCAGGGTCCTGGGATCGAGCCCCACATCGGGCTCTCTGCTCAGTGTGGAGCCTGCTTCCTCCTCTCTCTCTGCCTGCCTCTCTGCCTACTTGGGATCTCTGTCAAATAAATTTAAAAAAAACCAAGAAAACAAAAAGCCGCACACATTTACTATCTCATGGTGTGTTAGGAGTGTGTGTACACCTAAGCTGGGTCCTCTGCTTCAGCGTCTCATGAAGCTTCAATCAAGGTATCAGTCAGGCCTGTGGTTTCATCTGACACTTGACTGAGGGAGGATCCACTTCTGGACTCACATGGCTTTGGGCCGGGATTCAGCTCCTTGCAGGCTGCTAGGTTGAGGGCATCAGTTTCTTGTCTTGGGACCCTTTTCCTATGTCAGCTTTAAACATTGCAGCTGCTTCTTCAAAACCAGTAAAGCAGAGAGTCTCCTCCAGGGTCAGCATTAACAGTTTTATGTAATGTAATCATGTGTATCTGAGCATTCTGTCTCTTGCTTAGAAGCAAGTTGTAGCTGCCATTCACACTCACGGGGAGGGGTCATGGAAGGGCGTGCAACACTCTAAATTAGTCTGTCTGCCACGACTTGTTTACTATATCTTAATATAGGATGAATATTTCTCTTATTCTGTCATTTTTGTTACTTGTTTATATGTAGTATTAACTTTGGATTTTTAATTTTTCTTACCAGATTCCATTGGCCGTGACATCCCCAAAATGCTTGAATTATTTAAAATGGGACATGAAATTAAGGTAGATGAAGAAAGGGAAAACTTTCTTGAGACCAAAATAGCAACAGTAAGTTACAATGGAAATTATTAAATAGCCGTCTTTGTTTTGCTTGAGTGACTGATAATTTATAATAGAACATGCCTCTCCTTTGAACTTGTTCTTGGCACCAGCATCAGGAGTAGCACTAGGTATGCAGACAGATAATTTTTTTATTCTGTAGATTAAACTCGTAAATTTTAGTGGTATTTGAGAATTTTTTCATGTGCCCCTCAATGATATAATATTTTTGCTTTATTTGATTATTGCATGTATGTATTTTTTGCTCTCTAATATTCTAAGTTTATTGAGAATAGGGTTAGATCTAATATTCTAGGTTTATTGAGAATTGGGTTATATCTTATGGAACATTGCATAAGGCTAAGCCCATAGTAGGTATTTAATACTGCCATCATGGAATTGAGTAATTTGCTTTATTTTTATGAATTGTTTTGATTATCCTTCCTTGTGTTTTAAAAACTGTCTACTTAGAGAATATGCTGGAAATCAACTTTCAAAGCTATTTTTTGGACTCTGATGTACATAGGTCAGGTTTATAGGACTTTGTTTTTAGATATACAGTTATTTGCTAAAATCTTCTTTATGCTAAGGGATCTCTAAAGTACTTTTTCCTGTTCAGTAACTATAGAATAATAGTGATATTGATAATAAGATTTAAGCAGTGCCAGGAAGTGCCACGCACTCTTCTTAACACTCTTCATTTCATATATTTTCTCTCTTAATCTTCAGCACTGTGAGAGGACAAATTATCATCCCCATTTTATGGATGAAGGCCAAAGAAGTTAAATAATTTTTCCAAGGTCTCACAGCTGGTGTGAGGCAGAATAGGTATTTGAGTGTTGGCAGTCTTCAAGACTCCAGGCTCTTCGCCCAAAACCATCTTGCCGCAGGCCTGGAATTATTTGAGTAGCTGTTACTTCTCTTCCCTTCCTGCTCTTTAGAGGGATTCTGCGTTTTAGCCAACAGCTGGTAGTCCAAGCTAATTGAACTGCCCACTATAGACTATCAGAAGTAGAGAAAAGCACTCAGCTAGTTTTATGGAAGGAAAGCTTGCTTTAGAAAGAGGGCAAAACAGTTTAATGCAGTCAGAGGTTGGGAAAGCCCCGTCTGCTGTCATTACTTCAGACCTCAGCACCAGTTGCATAGCATTGTGGTCTGCTAAAATCTGATGTTGCACTTTCCTTATTTCCAGAAGGCTCTTGGCAGTGCTCCTTGTTTGTTAGGGATGATAATATTGTAATGTGAAAAGCAAATGAATAAAATGGGAATTTTTAGAAAATATTCTAGAGGTGTAGAGACTTCGTTCTCTACAGAACTAAGAATACCTGTTCTACTACTTATGGGATAGCAGACTTAAAACAAGTTTCTTAAAATGTTGTGTCTTGAATTCCTGAGCTATAGAATTTATATACTAAAGAGAGGGGAGGGGGTAGTGGCAGAGGGAAAGAATCTTTATGCAGATTCCCCACTGAGCGCACAGTCTGACACAGGGCTTGGTCCCATAGCCCATGACATTATGACCTGAGCCAAAACCAAAGTAGGGTGCTCAGCTGACTGAGCCAGCCATGTGCCCTGTTGGTGCTGTTTTGATTAGACTTTGGAGACTTTGGGGGACTATAGGACATCTTTATAAGACTGTTTTTTTCCAGGTGGATCTTTGCTTTTTGTTAAGTAACGTTTTCAGTATATTCAGTAGTTAATAGTTTATGTAGATCCTGACTCAGTGTATAAGAAACTGGCATCTCATTTATTCTTCTCAACAAACACCATACTGCTTAAGTGATTACAGGAGCTCCAGGTCAGACTACTTGTATCATTTAGAGGTAGAATTTTTCTTTTTTTTTTTTTTTTTTTTAAAGATTTTATTTATTTATTTTACAGAGAGAAATCACAAGTAGATGGAGAGGCAGGCAGAGAAAGAGAGAGAGAGGGAAGCAGGCTCCCTGCTGAGCAGAGAGCCCGATGCGGGGCTCGATCCCAGGACCCTGAGATCATGACCTGAGCCGAAGGCAGCGGCATAACCCACTGAGCCACCCAGGCGCCCCGAGGTAGAATTTTTCTTAATGAAAAATAAATTAATTTCCGTGTTTAAAGAGAATCTTTGTGTTTTAAATTTTTTTATTTTTTGAGAATCTTTTTTAATACTACTTAAATATTATAGTATTATGTAGTATAACAGATTAAGAGAGTGGATTTTACATTTATACTGTCTGGATTCAAATCCTAGTTCCAGATTGGAATTGTGTTCCATCGCTCTCTGGGCCCCATTCCCCATTTTCCCTAAAGGCAAAATGACGTTAATGGTGATGCATACATCTTAGGCTAGGAAGGAATAGTTGAACTAATGACTCTAAAGCAGACTTCTACTTCTGGCCAGCATGAAGTAACAGGGACCTGATTACTTTTTCACCTGGGATAGTCAGCATTACCTCGATACCAAAACCAGGCAAAAAATATAGTCCGCTATCATTCATGAAAAATAGATGTAGGGGCTCCTGGGTGGCTCAGTGGGTTAAGCCTCTGCCTTTGGCTCAGGTCATGATCTCAGGGTCCTGGGCTCGAGCCCAGCATCGGGCTCTCTGCTCAGCGGGGAGCCTGCTTCCTTCCCCCTCCTCTCTCTCTGCCTGCCTCTCTTCTTACTTGAGATCTCTCTCTGTCAAATAAATAAATAAAAATTTTGGGGAAAAAATAGTTGTTAAAATTATAAACTAAATTTTAGCTAATAGAATCCAGCAATATATATATAAAAAAGGATAACATGTCATCACCAAGTAGGGTTTATCCTAGGAATACTAGTTCATTTAACATTAAGTGATCAATCATTAAAATTCACCATATTAACAAATTATAAATAAAAGCCATCTGATCATCTCAGTAGATAGAGAAAGCATTTGAGAGAATCGAACCTTCATTTCTGATCAGAAAGTCTCAGCACACTAGGAACAGAAGTTAATGCCCTCAACCTGACAGAAGGCGTCTAAGAAAAACCAACAACTAACATTATACTTGGAGGCGAAAAACAATACTTTTCTTCTAAGAACAGGAGCAAGTTAATGATGTTCACTTTTACCACTTCTGTTCAGCACCGATCTAGGGATTTTAGGCAGTGCGGTCAGGTGGGCACTTGAGTTGTTTCCATTTTTTTGCTATTACAAGTAAATTACAAGCAAATACTGTTACAAGTAAAGAAAAATTATAGTAATATCAAAAAATAGGAAATACTTAGAGATAAATCTGACAAAAGATGTGCAAGATCCATACATGAAGATTTCAAGACATAGCTGAGGGAAATTAAGATCTAATAAATAATGAGGTGTACCATGTTTATGGGTCAGTGAATCCGGTGTAAGTAGTGAGGTGTACCATGTTTACGGTCAGTGAATCTGGTATTGTTAAGATGTCAGTTGTCCCCAGAGTCATGTGTAGATGCAGTACATTCTTGATCAAAATTCCATTTAGCCTTTTTCTTTTGGTAGAAACTGGCAAGCTGATTCTAGGATTCACATGGAAATACAAAGGATCTAGAATAACTAAAACAACTTCGACAAATAGCAAAGTTAGAGATCTACCTGATTTCAAGATTTATAAAGCCAGTGGTATTTAAGGCACTGTGGTATTGACATCAAAAAAGATGAAATGATAGTGGAAGAGAATAGAGTCCCCAAAACCCAATGGGGTTTGTTTGTTTGTTTGTTTGTTTGTTTTAGACAGCTGACTTAAAACATGTTGCAAAGTCATTTTTAATGGAGAAACATTAATCTTTTCGAGAAATAGTACTGGAACAATTGAATATCTGCATACAGTAAAATGAACTTTGACCCATGACATATCATATATAATTAGCTCAAAATGTATCAAAGACCTAAACATAATGCCTAAAATTATAAAACCTGTGGAAGAAATAAAACCTGTGAGTTAGAGAGTGATTTTTTTTTTTTAGATGTGAAATGAAAAGCATAGCATAATCCACAAAAGAAGAAATTAGTAAATTGCACTGTATAAAAATAAAAAGCATTTGCTCTTTAAAAGATGTTATTAAGAGAAGATAAATCACAGGCTGGGATAAAATATTTACAAATCATCTAACTGATAAATCCATAATGTATGAAGAGCTCTTAAACTTCAATAATAATAAAAAAAACCCAGTTTTAAAAATGAGCAAAAGATTTGAACATACCTGATCAAAGTGTGACAAACACATGGCAGACAAACAGATGACCAACACATTGAAAGATGCTCAGCATTATTAGTTGTTAACAGAAATACAGACGAAAACCACTGTGAGCTATCACTGTACATCTGTGGGAATAATTAAAATTAGAAAAACGGACCATAGCAAATATTGATAAGGATATGGAGAGATTGGAACACTTACGCTATTGTGGCAGTGTAAAATGATACAACCTCTTTGGCACATTTTGGCAGCTTAAGAAAGTTAACATCCAGGGGTGCCTGGGTGGCTCAGTTTGTTGGGTGGTCAACCCTGGATTTTGGTTCAGGTAATGATCTCAGGGTCCTGGGATCGAGCCCTGCACAAAGCAGGGAGGCTGCTTCAGGACTCTCCCTCTCCCTCTCCTCCTCCCCCACTTGCCTGCTCATTGTCTGTCTCTAAAATAAAGAAATATATCTTTAAAAAGAAAACAAATTTAACATCCACCTGCTAGATGATCCACATTTCACTTTTAGATATTTATCCGGAAGAAATGAAACCATGCCCATACAAAGACTTAGGAACAAATGCTTATGACAGATTTATTTGTAATAGTTAAAAATTGGAAACATTCCACATGTCCATTGACAGGTGAATGTGTAAATAATCTTTATTTCATCTATATAATAGAATATTCTTTAGTAATAAAAAAAATTGATATGTGCTTCAACATGGATGAACTTAAAAATGATTATACTGAGTCATGGGGCGCCTGGGTGGCTCAGTGGGTTAAAGACTCTGCCTTCGGCTCAGGTCATGATCTCAGGGTCCTGGGATCGAGCCCCGCATCGGGCTTTCTGCTCAGCGGGGAGCCTGCTTCCTCCTCTCTCTCTGCCTGCCTCTCTGCCTGCTTGTGATCTGTCAAATAAATAAATAAAATTCTTTAAAAAACAAAAAACTGATCTCCCTCTTCCCATATATTTAAAAAAAAAAATGATTATACTGAGTGAAAGCCAGAGGAGTACATATTGTATGATTCTGTTTATATAAGATTCTGGCAAACGCAAGTTTATATAGTGTACTGATGGATAATGTGATAGCAAACAGACCCGTCATTGTTGGGGGGGGGGGATTACCAACGGGCACACAGAGTTTGGGGGATGACTGATATGTGTATTATTTTGACTCGTGAGGTTTTTGTGAGTATATGCATATGTCAAAACTTAATAAACTGACAGTTTAAGAATGTGCAACATATCCTGTGGAATATTATTCGGCAAAAAAAGAAATGAACTGTGGATACCTGCTCTACTGTGGATGATTCACAAAAGCTTTATGCTCAGTGAAAATCAGACATAGAAGCCACATACTATGTGATACCATTTATATGAAAAGGCAAAACTATAAAGCAAAAAGTAGCTGTGTGTTTGCCTTGGGCAGGATGGAAGCAGTAAGTTTAGGCATTAAGAGTAAATGCATGAGGGATCATCTTGGGGTGATGAAGATGTTTTAAAACTGACTTATGGTTATTGTTGCACAATCTGACAAGCTTACTAAAAAAATCAAGAAACATAAATTAGAAAATGGTAAGTAATATGATATGCAAAATATACCTCAATCAAGTTAAAAATGTTCAGTGTATCGAGTATATCTCAATATAGTTATTTAAAAAGGAATAAAAATGTTTTTACAATTGTATTAATACAAGTACTTGAATTTTATTTATAATTATCAGAGATAAAAAAGATTTTGTTTTTAAAGATTTTATTTATTTGACAGAGAGAGAGATCACAAATAGGCAGAGAGAGAGAGAGAGGAGGAAGCAGGCTCCTTGCGGAGCAGAGAGCCCGACATGGGGCACAATCCCAGGACCCTGGGATCTCGACCCGAGCCGAAGGCAGAGTCTTTAACCCACTGAGCCACCCAGGTGCCCTGATAAAAACGATTTTAAAGCAAAGTAATATATCTTTTTCAAAAGTTTGAGATTTCTGAGGGATGTTATTCTTTTTTTAAGATATATTTATTTATTTGAAATAAATAAATAATATTTATTTATTTGTAAAAGAGAACACAAGTGGGGGGGGGCCGTGCAGAGGGAGAGAGAATTCCCAGGCAGACTCCCCACTTGGGGGTCCATCCCAGAACCCCGAGATCATGATCTGAGCTGAAATCCCAGAGTTGTTTTCCCAACCGACTGAGTTGCCCAGGCGTCCTGAGTGATATTATTCTTACTATACAGTTGGAAATATTGAGGTATTGTTTTTTATTCATTTATTTTTGCCACCTGTGTGATAATGAGGACTGAATTTAGAAGGAATATGCAGATAAAGGAGCACTGACAGCAGCACATGCCTATTCGGGGTCCTCATTGTGGTGTATAGAAGGAAGGAAGGTATCTAGGTCAGGGGTAAAAAACCATAGCCAATGGGCCAAATCCTACTGCGGACAGTTTCTGTACCGCCTGTGAGCTAAAAATGCGCTTTACAACTTTAAGGGGTTGTAAAAAATAAAACAAAGAATTTGCTGCAGAGATTATTTGTAGCCTGCAAAACCTGAAATATTTCTATTCTGGCTCTTTAGAGAAAAGGTTTGCTGATTCCTGATCTAAAAAGATGTTTTTTGGAAGAGTGAAATGTATTAATTTTGTGTTTGTGTTTGCCTATAGAAGAGAGATTTGTCTTACTTCAGTTAAATCATTTTGACACCACTTGTTAGGATTCTCAGAACTGCCACATGGCTTTAAATCCAGTTCTGGTATTGATGTAATAGGAAATTGATCTTGATTAGTTTCAGCTGGCTTTCCTTCTGTATCAAAGTGATAAGCATAATCATTTGAATGATCTTCCTTAATTATCTGACTTGAAGGTTAGTATCTTGGGTATTACAACTCAACTTCTAATGCCCTTGTATCTCAAACCTGTACAAACACTCTTATAGCCAGCCAGTATCTTAACATTTGTCAACAGTGTTACTTATAGGTAAATTGGGTTTTTTTGCTAATCTTTCCTACTATTTGTGCTATAATCTCACATTCATGAGATTGGTTATGACTGCATGCTGTCAGATCAAATGCTCATATCAGTGAAAATGAAATTTTTAGAGAAAATGTATTTTTATATATTTCTTTCATTTGTGGCTGAATATTTATTTTCTTTCAAGTTTTTTTTTAGTTATTTAAAAATTTTTTAAATTTTTTTATCTTTCAAGTTTTTAGTCATGAAAATTCCATTTAAATTATATGTTGAATATTATGCAAGCACAACAGGTTTTCATTGGAATATTTTATTTTTCAGTCAACTGACTATCAACTAGTCACCATTTTTTTTTCCCAGCATGAATGATGTGTTAGTTGGGATAAAAGTAAGTTCCTAAGTGACCAAATTTAAGAGCAAGATTTTATTTATTTTTTTCTTTTCTAAAGATTTTATTTATTTGACAGAGCATACGCAGGGGGAATGGCAGGCAGAGGCAGAGGCAGAGGTAGAAGGACAAGCAGGCCTCCCACTGAGCAGGGAGCCTGAAGCCAGGCTCAGTCCCAGGACCCTCGGATCATGAACCAAACTGAAGGTAGATGCCTAACTGACTGAGCCACCCAGGTGCTCCAAGGGAAAGATTTTAAAGCATAAACTAAAAATAAAGATTCACAGGGGAGAAACATAGTTAACTGTACCCTAATTTCTTTTAAAATTATGGTTCTTTCCATAAAAAAGATGAAACTAAGGTAGATTCTCTAAAAATGTTGAGACATAATTATGTACCTGGCTAGTATGGCTAGTATATATATATATATATATATATTTCAAATAGTAGTTCAATTTCAGATAGTAATTAGATAATTTTTAAAGGATTTATCTGAGTTTGTAATATAGAAAACTCTACTAGAGACGGAAAATTATGACCAGATAACTTGACATTTTAAAATTATCAAATTAACATATGCACTTGGTTAAATTAGAGCAGTTTACAAAAAAGACACACTAAAGCCCCCCCTCTGCAGTGTTTTCTCCTAGAACTTTTATTGATAGTTTTTTGTTGGGGTGCCTGGCTGGCTCAGTCAGAAGAGACCTGCTTCTTGACCCAGGGTCATGAGTTCAAGCCCCATGTTGGGTGTAGAGATTACTAAAAATAAATACACTTTCTAAAATGGATTTTTAAAAATTAATTTATTATTTTAGAGAGAGAGTGTGAGCATGGGAAGGGGAAGAGGGAGAGGCAGAGATAATTTCTAGTAGACACCCTACTGAGTGTGGAGCCCAACATGGGACTCGATCTCAGTGAGATCATGACCTGAGCTGAATCGAGAGCTGGAGGCCCAACTGACTGAGCTACTGAGGTGCCCCTAAAGTAAATACACTTAAAAAAATAGGGTTTTGTCCTTCTAGAAATGTTAAGGTGTAACATAAACACCTTTATAGGGTGCTTGGTTAAGTGTCAGCATGGGTCGTGGTCCCAGGGTCATGGGATTGAGCCCCTTCTTGGACTCCCTGCTTGGTGGGAGGCCTGCTTCTCCCTCTCCCTCTACCCCTGCTTGTGTTCCCTCTCTCACTGTCTTTCTTCCTGTCAAATAAATTGATAAGATCTTAAAAAAAAAAACCCCACCCTTATAAAAATTCACTCATACACAAGATAGGCCACACATACTGTTCCATACCTTTCTTTTCCACTTAAAATGGCTTGGATGTCTTCAGAGATGCAAAGAGATCTGTTCTGATGTGATCTGTTCTTTTCAATGGTTGCATATTCCCTTGTGAACATGTACAAATATTCATTTCTGGTTGATGGACATTTAGATCATGTCCAGTGTTTTGCTATTACAAATAATATTTTAATGACATTCTTAAAAATACATATTGCGAGTTTTTTCCAAGTATACCCAGCAGGCGAATTTCAAGAAATAGAATGTATATTGAAAATGTTATTGTAAGTATCGTTAAATTGCTCTCTAAAATGTTCGCATTACCTTGTAATTCATCCAGTAGTGTTATAGTGCCTCACGTACTCAGCAGAATTGGATGTTACCAAATGTAATCATTTTGTCAGTTTGTTAGGTGATATATTATTGGTGTATGTGTGAGTGAGGGTCTACTTTCAAAAGTAAGGTAAACATTACCATTGTTTTCTCCTTTGGTTAGAGTCTTCCATTCTACCTAAGATTCTGAGTTTCCTCATCTGTTCCTCCCTGCCATTCCTACTCCTGTTTCCTTACCTTTCTGGGCCTGCTCTGATTCTCCATTACGCTCTCTTTTTTCCTTTGTGAGAAGGCCTGTGACTCCTTTTACGGTGGACCCTGTCTGACTCACCTCTATTATGACTTGCTCTTTTTACCAGTGCCTAGTAAATGAAATTGACAAGAGCTACGGTCACTGAAGGTGCTTGTACGATTGAAGTGTTTATAAACACTGAGATTGCCTGGCATCTAATTACTAAAAATAAGGCCTTTTCTACCTAGTGTTTGGGACTGATTTTTCTGACCTATAGTGTATTAGAGATTTTCACTGCATCCTATATGAAAAATATCTTCATTTATTGATATTTTTAAACTTTATTTTTTGAATAGGAAAGATTATTAGTTCATTTATAACCCAACCAAAAAGAAAAAAAGAAAAAGAAAAACAATAAACCAAGTTAACGTGTTTTGTTTTTGTTTTTTAAAAATTTTATTTATTTGAGAGAGAGAGAGAGAGAACATGTGCAGGGGGAGGCGCAGAGGGAGAGCGAGGAGAACAAGCAGATTCCCTAATGAGCAGAGAGCCCATCCCAGGACCCTGAGATTATGACCTGAGCTGAACTCAGCCATCTGAGCCACCAGGGTGCCCCCAATTTAACATGTTTTATTTAATAATATTAAGTACTGACTCTGTCAGACATAGAGTGATACAAAAAAGAATAAGACCTTTTTTAAGAAAGACACATCTAATAGATAAATGTGGAAATAATTATATAATAAAGTGTCATAAGTGTAATAATAGATACATATAAAATATGAGGAAGCTGCACAAAAGAAGCAGTGATTGAGGTAATCATGGCATAGAGTAGATCAAGGATCTTCTGTGAGGAGTCTGAAACATATACCAGGTATAGTAAGGGTCATGATTCGTATTTTAAAATAGTGCACAACATGATGTGTGGACGCCTGCACATCTGCACTGGTTTAGCTGTTTCAAAGGGACCAAACAGCAGTAACGTAACCACAGTAGAAAGTTACTTTTCTCCCAAGTTGAGCTGGTGGGCAGTTTAGGGCTGTTATGTCCCAGAGTCATCCAGGGATCACACACTTTTTTCCCCCATCTCTTAGGGTCTTTTACTCTGTGTGGTTGAATCTGACTGATAGCATGTCTGATTTGTAGCCTATGTGAAGAAGTCAGGACGCAGGTGGAGAGCAAGCAGCTTTCTTTCAAGCATGTGAACCACTGACCGCATCAATTCTGCCCCATACCAGGGTTCAGAGCTTATGCACATGGCCTAGCTCCTGAGTGGCCATGTGCCCAGAAAAATGTCATTTAAAAGAAGACTGGTTGGATTTAAGAGACAGTTAAGGCTTTGTCACAGCTGAGGAGCCAAGAAACCTAAAAGAATAAGAAAATAAAAGGAATTTTTTTCATTTTGTTTATTACTCTATCCCCAATTCTTAGCCTAGAATAGTACCTGGCAAATAGTAGGTGCTCAATAAGTAATTCTTGATGAATGAATATACAAATATACGAATAATAAAAGCTACTGCCAGTTGAAGGTCAGTTAGATATAAAGACATTGTTGGGGCGTCTGGGTGGCTCAGTAGGTTGAAGCCTCTGCCTTCGGCTCAGGTCACGATATCAGGGTCCTGGATCGAGCCCCGCATCGGGCTCTCTGCTCAGCAGGGAGCCTGCTTCCTCCTCTCTCTCTCTGCCTGTCTCTCTGCCTACTTGTGATCTCTGTCTGTCAAATAAATAAATCTTAAAAAAAAAAAAAAAGAAAGGTATTCTCAATGTATATATAGTGAATCAATGTCTTGTTTTATAAAAATTTGATTGATACCCAGCTTTTCGAACAGTCCTAATGGAGTAATATTGAAAGTGAAAATTTTAATTTCTGGAATTTCTCAGGATGAGAGAATTAAGAATCCTGTCCTTTATTTATAGAAACACTTAGCCAGGTGTATATTTTGACATTACACAAGAAAATTAAACTGTGTCAAGGTATTATAGCATAAACCTGCCAGAATAAAGACTTTGAAGTAATTTTCAAAGGGTGCCTATTAGTATTTTATAACATACCACAAATCCATTTTATGTTAGCTGTGAGGCTTTCAGAATATGCCTTGTTTTTTCCCTCACTGATAGATTCCTTGTGTGATTTAAGATACTTGGCTTCCAGCCTTTTTTTTTTTTTGGATTTCTAAGTGTAATTAAAGGACAGCTGCATTATTGATTGGCTTTCTTATTATTTTCCTTTATTATAAGGTAAGAGTTCTTTCTAATTTTCTATTAATGTGGAATTTCCCATTTTACATAGAGACACATAATACTTTTATATTTGTAAAATACGCAAGCGTTATGTCTTTGTTTCCTTTCACGTTGGCTAATGTTGACCGCCTCACATATTTCAAAGACAGGTGTGGTGATGTCGTAGCTGCTGAGAATGATGGTAGAGATTAAGGGACAACTTTTTATTAGGAAAAAATTACTAGAGCTATAAAATACGGCACATTAAGACTTGTAGTAGGAAGCAGGTATCTGGAACGGAGGACATGCACTGTAGTTTAAAGGAAAATTTGCAGTGTGCTTACTTGGTGTATTTAACCTATCACAGTATTTAATACCATAATAAATTATATTGCTCTCATAGCCCATTATATATACTCCTAAAAGAGCCTATAAAATCAACCCCATGTCTCTGTATATATGTTTTAAACTAGCAACTAAGCTAACTTTTTTTTTTAACCTGGCCCCCTCAACTAAGCTAACTTTTTATGTCGAATCCAGTTAATTAGAATCTCATATATATGGAAGTACTCACTGTAGTTTCCATGGGTTTTAGGCTTTGATTTTGAAATCAGTTCTAATTGAAAAATCTTTTGTGATTAACATAGTTGGATAAAGTTTGAGGGTAAAAACAGATTTGCTTTGTGATACATACTCACTCTTTCAAACGGTGCAGTGTACTGTGAGTCTGCTTAGTTTCAGACAAATTTTTTTTTTTTGTAGTCTTGTTTCCTTTATTAAGTGTTTTGCTGTCAGCACAGCAACTTGCTAGAATTTTCCACGCTTTATGGAAAATGTTTGGCCTTTGAAAGAATGGTTCGTGAAGACCTGCTATCCTTCCAGTCAGCTTTTTCTGTTTTAATTTTTCACTTTGAAGGAATTCTTTTCAAGTATACATGTACATAAAGTGAGGGTTTTTAAAAATGACTTTCCATTATATTTTCTGAAAAAACATAAAATCAGGGATCTTGATGTTTTATCTTCCCTTTCTCCTAGGACAGTGGGGGTCCTGGGTTCATAGCACTTTAGAAAAGAACATCTGAAGGGCAATTAAACTGTATTCATTATGTTTCCTGTAAGAAAGTAAAGAAATTTAATACTACACATTTTCTTGGAATTTATTGCTTTATAAATTCTTACCTCTACTTAAGCTCCTATTTGTAAATGTCCTCAATGTCTGCATATTTTTCTTCAGTTTTTTATTTTGAAAGTTTTAAATGAATGGAAAAGTTGAAAGAATAGTAGAATGAACACCTACCTGTATACTGTACGCTCATCACCTAGATTCACTAATTTTTCCACATCTGCTTAGAAAAACTAGTAAAAGCGGTTTGCTTAGAGAAAGTAATAGATATTTTTTATTTTCTGAAACAGAGAAAATTAAGTTGCAGACATCTTAACATTTCACCCTTAAATATTTTCTCACTCGGAGCCCAAGTATAGAACATTCCCCTATGTATGCTTTTCAAAGTAGTTTAGTGTGGCTTTTAGAATTTGTTTATTGGTACCTTTTTCTATTTATAGTTTATTGATTTGCTCTTCTTTTTATCCTGTTACTCTGAGATTTTTGCTATTGTTGGTTTTCTAGTTTTCTAAGTTTTATATCAGATTTGTAAGTTTTCTTTTTTATTTGTTTTAGGTTTTAATTTAAATTCTAGTTGGTTAACCTTGAGGATAATTGGTTTCAGGAGTAGAATTTAGTGATTCATCACTTACACAGAACACCCAGGGCTCATCCCAACAAGGGCCCTCCATGAAAATGGAGATTAAGTGAATCTATATGTGCTGAATGCTGAGAAATCCTTCCTCTATCCCCTGCCCTCACCGACCCCCCCCCCCCCAGTCACTTGGCTTTCAGAACTCTGGCAGGGGGCCTAGATGAGGCTTGGTTCAGTAATTGTAATGGTGATGATGATGATCATAATCTTAGTAATAATAGCAGCAGCAATAGTAGTAAGGTTTGTTTTCAGGTTCCCCTTTCCCTTCTTCTTCCCCCTTTTCCCTTAACTTTTTTTTTCTTTTAATAGCTCTTTGAAGTTCTTCTTTTTGATTTTCTTCCTCCCTCTCCTTTTTGCTTTTCTTTTTTATTTTGTTAGTTCTTTTCTGCTCATCCCTTCCTCTTTGGCTGTCCACCTACATATTGGAAAGATGAAAACAGAATTAAGTTTATGGGAAAATTAGCATGAATTAGTGAGAAATGAATACCACAGAAAGTTTTTCAGGGGCATTCAGGCTAATTAACTTTGATTACATAGGGCGTCTAATCACAAAATTGTGACCTGGTAGATGCTAACTGAGTTAATAATGCTCTGTCATTAACGAATCACAAACATTTATTTAAA
Source organism: Mustela putorius furo (assembly GCF_011764305.1). Classification (NCBI taxonomy): domain Eukaryota; kingdom Metazoa; phylum Chordata; class Mammalia; order Carnivora; family Mustelidae; genus Mustela; species Mustela putorius. The sequence continues at coordinate 274,445 of NW_025421261.1, forward strand.
AATGTTTTTAATATAAAAGTTTGTTCTCTAAAGATATTAAAATGTTTTCCTATAACATTCATTTGTTACATTATAAACTTTAAAAAAAAATTTGATTGTGAATTATTACTAATTCTAAATTAGTGGCCTCAGTAAACTTATTGTGAAACATTGATTCATCCTTTGAGTGAATGGAGTCTACTCTTCCTATTTATTTTCTTATATTACATGGGCTTATATTACAGGACAAGTTCCTATTACCATACTATAAAACCAAGTAAATTAAAGAGAGTATTCTAAAACAACTACATACTTTAAATTTGTTCTGTTTCACTTTAGAAACCATTTCTGTTCTTTTAATTTATTAATATGTACCCCTTCAAATAACAATGTTTGTATCCTTTGGATAATTAGAATATAAAATCTGGAATGATTTGGACTGAGGAAGACTTGTAAAAGCTTCACTAAATAGGATTAAATTTTGAATATCTTTAAAATATACATTATGTAATAGACTGGCTTTGACTTGACCAGTTATCATAGCATTAAAGAAAAACAGCTATAGTCCTTTTACAGTCGTATAAATAACCAGATTTTGAAGACTTGCAAATGATAAAAGTATCCACAAATAAAACCTATGCTCATTTTCTAAAAGGGAAAAAACAGGGTAAGACAGCTTGGATTTATGTTTATACCAAATCATGCCAAGACCTGATTTAACTAGTGTTTCTTGTTCAGGTTTCAAAAATACTTGGATCTTTGACACACTTAATATAAAGGCAATGTCTTTGATGTGCTTTATTCTCCTTTTTAAAGTTGTAGACATGGTTCGTTCATAGATTTGTATCATTATGCTTTGCTTATGTAATAATGAATTGTTTTGTGGCAAGAATATTGTTTACCTGGCAGCTGATAAAAGCCGAAGTATATTTTAACAAAAATAAACAAGTTCAGGGTAAGGGAATATAAACATAGTAAAATCTCGTGTTGAAATCAGAGCTTCCAGTTGTAGTGAACATGTTACAGCAGGAAAAGTGAATGTGTTGAAGTTCGCTTAAACAAGATATGGATAATGTAGTATGTGGAAATTGAAGGCTTATTTTGTAGCAGCGAGGCCCATAAGCTGTAAAAGTGGCAAGCAAAGAATATTGCTTAAATCAGTCCGATGCAAGCCAGAGTTGGAGAAAAGGTGGTCGCTCATTGGCTTAGTTAGAGCTCTCTACCACTTCCCCTTCTCTCTTTTCTCCATTCCTTCCAGTTGGTAATTAACTTTTCACTTGTTGCATTATTTCGGGTATACTAGTGTTCTGTCTCATAGGTAAGGGAATTATAAAGACAAGAAAATAAACTGTAGAATGTCAAACTCAAATTCTGTACTTGTTCATTCTCATTAAAAAGAAGGAAGTGGATTGGTGGTAGATCTTAGATCTTCAAGAGTATGGGGCTAAGAAAGAGGAGAGAGAAACTAATATTTATCCAGCACGCAATATGTGGCAGCATCTAATCCTTCAAGTATGTTATATCCTTTGGATGGATATTCATCCCTTTTTTTTTTTTTTTTTTAAAAACCAGTAGTAGTATTAGGTCAAGAATCATTTATTATCATTCCCAATTTTCTTACCTATATTGTCATGAAATTAGAGAATTGGGAATTTCCCCTTCTACCAGATATAAATAGTAATGTCAGAAAAACTGTATCATTTAAAAAATGCTAAAAACAATCTGAGGGGTTTGAAGGGGCAGGGGGGGTGGGAGGTTGGGGGAACCAGGTGGTGGGTATTAGAGAGGGCACGGATTGCATGGAGCACTGGGTGTGGTGCAAAAATAATGAATACTGTTATGCTGAAAATAAATTTAATTTTTAAAAAATGCTAACTTCTCTCTTTAATTCATTGCATTAACTCAATAATGTAGTGATCATTGATTAGTAGAATAACATGATGAAAAATATGTGTTTCAAAACATGTAAAAGGCGGTCAACTGACTGGCTTTCCTTTGTTAATCCATTTGTTAATAAGTAGTTTTCAGTATACTGCACACACATCTTTCTTTTGTTAACTTATTTCGAAGACCAGTGATTAGTTTGCTGGCTTTCACTGCAGTCTGTCTTTATCCAAATGCTGGGAGAGGAAATTGAGTGGGTCTGAATGTGATTCCTTATGAGTTTCATCAGTGTTATTTTCAACCAGTAACATTCACTAGTGTAGTATATATAGTAAACAGTAAAACACCAATAAGATCCTATTATGAATTATTAAATACATTAAATAGAAACACAAAATTCAGCATTTTCCAAATAGCTTTAACGTAAGCAGTGATGAAAGCCGCTGTTACCTGAGAGCATCCTCCTTCCCCCATTTAGATCTTGATAAAGTTAGGCATTGGTTTTTGTTTTTTTTTTTTTTTCAGATTTTATTTATTTATTTATTTGAGACAGAGAGAAAGCACAAATGGGGCAAGGAGGGGCTGAGGGAGAAGGACAAGCAGACTCCTCATTGAGCAGGGAGCCTGAGGAGGGCTTGATTCCAGGACCCTAAGATCATGACCTGAGCCAAAGGCAGTCGCTTAACTGACTGAACCACCCAGGTGCCCCCAAAGTTAGGAATTTGTTAAAGTGATGTAAAGCATAACTCATACCGCAACTTGTCTTTTGCATGCATTTTTATATATTTGGAGACAGATGATATATTCTAATACAGGAGTTGGCAAACAGTGGTTCTGCGAGTCTGTTTTTGTACCACTTGTGAGGTTAAAATAATCTTTTAAAGGGAAACAAATGGAATATGCAGCAAATGTCACATGTGGCCTTAAAAAGCCTAAAATATTTACCATCTGGTTCTTTGCAGAAAATGTTTGCCAACCCTGAAGTAGAAATACGTAACACCTAAGTCTGGAGATCTGGTTCCAGGTGATACGGTGTAATCACGAGCCAGCCGCTCTCACATTGAATGCAGCTGTTATAAAACCTGGACAGAAGGCGTGGAGTAGCTGTTCAAGACGCTGAACAGTAAATAGTGACAGACAAAGTAGGGAAGACCAGAATTTGAAGGACAGCCCTCACCTCTGCTGCTGAGTTTGTCATTTTTCTCTTGTGTCATTATGAACTGGACTCACCGTAACCCAAAACGGGGCGCGGCGTCAGCGCAGGTGGAGCTGCAGTTGGAGAAACCCTTCCCTTCAGGCCGGGGACGTAGACATCGTGAATCCTAGTGCAAACAGTTGGTGCTGGGAAGGGCACAGGTATCTAACATTTGGGAAGAGGGAACCTTCCTTTCGGACTGGAGGCTCTGTGCTTACAGGAGGGGGAGGCACACTGTCTTAGCTTCTTTTCTCTGTCTTGTCATTTGGCCCCACTGCAGGAACAGTTACAGAGAATAAGTGGCAAAATGGGGCAAATACATTTTGTTTTTCTGGCTGAGGTCCCAGAGGGGAGCCTTAGGGAACCAGAAAGTACTGGGAAGATCGAGAAGAGGGGAGAGCCTGGGAAAGGGACCTCATAAAAATCATTTATGAGCTACGAGAGATGAAATGAAAGGAGATAACAGAGGAAAGAAAGAACTTACAGATAGATCATAGGAATTCTCCAATCTGAAAAACAAAGACAAAAGATTGGAAAAAAAGAGAAAGCCTTAGGGTCCTATGGGCTAATAACAAAGATCTAACTTTTGTGATATTGGTGTCCCAGAAGGAGAGGAAGCCCAGGACAGGGCTTGAACTCACGTGACCCTAAAATCAAGACCTGAGCTGAGACCAAGAGTCAGATGCTTAACGGACTGAGCCACTAGATGCCCCTAGAGTTGAAACATTTAAAGTGAAATAAAAACTTACATAAATATCTGAACACATATTTATAGGAACTGTATTGAAAATCACCAAAAGCTGGAAAAAACTCAGTTGTCCTATATATGAATGGATTAAAAACCACATCTGGTATATCATATGATGCAATACTGTTCAGTGATTAAAAAGGGTGTGAACTGTTGATAGAACTTAAGTGAATCTCAAAAGGTTACATTCTATAACCCAGGTGAAAGTGGTCTCAAAAGGTTAGACACAGGCAACAAGAGATAAATGGGACTTCATCAAAATTTAAAACTTTTGTGCATCTAAGATCACTATCAGCAGAATGAAAAGGCAACCAGCTGAATGGCAGAAAATATACGCAGATCACGCATATGGCACGAGACGTGTATGTAGAATATGTAGAATATGTGAAGAACTCCTGTACAGTGGTCCCCCCCACACCCTGATCTGTGGTTTCACTTTCCGCAGTTTCAGTTCCCCACAGTCAACAGCAGTCTGGAAGTAGGGGGTCCTCTTGACGCATTGTCAGGAGGTCAGGCACGGTCTAATGCTATGTCGCAGCGCCTGTGTCACTCGCCTCACTTAATCTCACCATGTTGGCATTTTTGAAAAAAAAAAAAAATTTGTTTGAGAGAGAAAGAGACAGCATGCAGTGGGGAGCAGCAGAGGGAAAAGGAAAGAGAGAATCTCAAGCAAACTCCCCGCCGAGTGTGAAGCTTGGTGCGGGTTTGATCTCTCAACCCTGAGTTCATGATCTGAGCCAAAATCAAGAGTTGGACACTTGACTGACTGAGCCACCCAGGTGGCCCACCATTAGGCATTTTATCATCTCCCGTCAGCACAAGAAGGGTGAGCATAGTGTAGTAAGATATTTTGAGAAAAAGACCACATTCACTTAACTTTTATTATAGTATATTATCATGTTATATTCTTTTTTATTATTCATTTTTTATTGTGCCTAATTTATAAGTTAAACTCTACCATAGATATGTATATGTAGGAGAAAACATATTATAGAGGTTTGGTACTCTGCAGTTTCAGGCATCCACTGGGGCTTTTAGAACATATCCTGCATTGATGGGGGGGCCACTGTTACTCAGTAATAACATGATAAATAATTCAAAAAATAAGCCAGAGATCTCAATGCACATTTCTCAAATAAAATAGACAAATGGCCAATAAAGACATGAAAAGAAGCCGAGCATCATTAGCCAACAGGAAAATGCAAATTAAAACCAAAATGAGATACTGCTTTACACTTAATGGGATGGGTATTATAAAAACAACAACAACGACAACCAAAAAAGCCCCGAAATCCAGAAACAAATGTTGGCGAGGGTACAGAGAAATTGGAACCCCTGTATGTTGGTGGTGGGATGTCAAATGGTACCATTGCTGTGGGAAGTACATAATAATTCCTTTAAAAATTAAACCTGGAATTACCATAGATTCTAGTTAGAGATAATATACTCCAAAGAATTAAAAGCAGGAACTCAGACAGGTGTGTGTACAGCTGAGTTCATAGCATTACTCAAATAGCCAAAAAGTGGAAGCACCCCAAGTGTCCATGACAGATGAGTGGATAAGCAAAATGTATATTCACGTGTACTTTGGAGATATTTTAGGTTCAGTTCTAGACTACTGCAATAAAGTAAATATTGTAGTCAAGTGAATCAAATGAATTTTTTGGTTTTCTACTGCATATATATGTTATATATGTTTATACTATGCTGTAGTCTGTTAAAGTGTGAAATAGCATTGTGTCTAAAAGAACAATTTACATACCTTAATTAAAAATTACTTTATTGCTAAGAAATCCTAACCATCCTCCAAGCTTTCAGTGAGTTGTGATCTTTTTGCTGATGGAGGGTCTAGCCTGAATGTTGGTGGCTGCTGACTGATCAGGGCAGTGGTTGCTAAATGCGAGGTGGTGTTGAATCAGTCAACAGTGAAGTTTACTGTATCGATCGACTCTCTAACGGTGAAAAAGTTTGAAATATTGTGAGAATTACCAAAATATCCCAAAGATATGAATTGAGCAAATGCTATTGGGAAAATGTACCAGTAGACTTGTTCAACACAAAGTTGCCACAAACCTTCAATTCGTGAAAAACACAAATTATCTGAAGTATAGTAAAGTGAAGGTCAGGAAAACAAGGTATACCTGTATGTGCAATGGAATTTTATTTAGTCTTAAAAAGGAAGGAAATTCTGATGCATGCTTTTTATATAACATGTATGAACCTTGAAGACATTATGCTAAGTGAAGTACACCAGTTGACAAAGGCTAAATACTATGATTCCACTTGTTTGCGGTGCCTAAAGCAGGCATATTCATAGGGACAGGCCGTAGAATGGTGGTTGCCAGGGCCCGGGGCAGGGGAGAATGGAGAGTTAGTGTTCAGTGGGTTTGGTTTTAGATGAGGGAGATGGAAAAAGTTCTGAGATGGTTGGTGTTGAGAGTTGCACAACCATGAGAATGTGCTTAATGCCAGCCACGTACTTCAAAACAGTTAAGATGGTAAATTTTTGCTATGTATATTTTACCTACCACACTTCTAAAAGATTACAAAGGAAAGAAAACAAAGCTTCTGTACTGTTACTCCATTTGTATGACGTCTTTGGGAAGACAACACTGTGGTGACAGCAAGGGTTAGGAGTGGCTAAGAGAGATCAGATGAAGTTTTTTTGGTTGTTTATCATGTATTTGGTGGTGGTTCCTCAAATATATGTGTGAGTTAAAATTTATGGAACTGTACACTTAAAAAAGGCCAGTGTAACTGCCTTTGAATCTTGAAAATGTAGTTAAAAATATCTAAGCTGTAACAGCATAATTAGCCTGTTGCAGCTGTGGTGGTGGTGACGGTGGGGGTTTTGCTGTCCCGCTATCACTATGAATGAGTCTCATTTCAAAAAAAACATGAGGTAAAGTGTGCCTTATGATTTGTAGCATCATAAAGGACTGGTTTTGTAATTTTAAATGCTAAACTGAAACTAATTTTTTATTAACAAGTATATAGTAAAATATTTGAAAAACATTAAATAGTATAAGAATATAAAATTCAAAGATTGCCTTTGGTAACATTTTAATACTTTTCATTACTGCTCTGTCTCTATGCTTGTATTTTTTGTTTATGTAGTTGCTATCATACTATATATTGACTTTTGTGTTCTCTTTTTTCCTTGAATATTGTTTCTTGAATACTAAAATTCTTAAAAGATACAATTTTAATAGCTATATCATAATGTCATGTAGATATATCATAATTTATTCAACCTTATTCCTTTTTTTGGGCATTGAGACTGTTTCTGGTATTTCTCATTTTATATATCATTCCTGTGAACATAAGTTCATGTCTTTCATATGTGCAGAAATACAGTTCTGAGTATAAGTGTGTAGCTCTTTATTGGAAGGTCTGAATTTCGTGGGATACAAGCATGGAATACTTTCCTCCGTTCTCTGATTCTAGCTGAGCCATATGTACGATTTCCTTTCTCTGTTCCCTTCTCTGGCATGTTAGATAGATCTCATAATTCCAGTAACGGACAGTAATTAGAAGTGCGTCTGGTCCAGTTCAGGACTCTGATCTCCAGGCACAGATTTCCCTTGCTCAGTTTGGAACCGGGCTTGTATGGCTCAAATGGTCTGAAGTGAGGAGGGCTTTGTTAAGTTCTCACTCCTACTTCTTCCCACTCTAGACATGAAGAGTCCTGCAGTGACGTGATTCAGTTCTGAAATACCTTGCCCCAGTGGCCTAGGCAGGCTTGATTTTTCTGGGGGAGAGGCCTGATGAAGGGAATAGGGAGAAATGGCACATGCCTCTGCTTGCCTACCTAGATTTCTTTCTCTCTTTCTTTCTTTCTTTTTTTTAAAAGATTTTTATTTATTTATTTATTTGACAGACAGATCACAAGTAGGCAGAGAGGCAGGCAGAGAGAGAGAGAGGAGGAAGCAGGCTCCCCGCTGAGCAGAGAACCCGATGCGGGACTCCATCCCTGGACCCTGAGATCATGACCTGAGCCAAACAAAGGCAGAGGCTTTAACCCACTGAGCCACCTATACACCCTTCTACCTATATTTCTTACCCCATGTTGATTATTGCTACTTCTCTGGCCAGCCCTTATTGGCTTGATGTCCTTCATAGCACGTGTTCAGCCAGCTAGTTTCCCCTCCTGAAAGGTGACCCTGTCTTTACAGAGTCGTTTCTTGGAGACTTGCCTCCTCACTTGGCTTGCTTCTACTCAGCTGGATGTTGATTATAATAGGATCTTTTTGGCACCTTTAATTGTATAGGGTGCTACATGCCTTTTTTGCTGTCAGATTTAGGACCTAATCATCATTCCTGAAGAAGCTTCCAGAAAAGCCTCATACAGCATCTTCCAAACACATATCTAGGCTTAGGACAGCTGTTGCTGAGCATTTTTCCTACTATACTTAACCTGGCAAAACATTTTTTTGTTTCTTCTTCATAGTAGATAGCTACATAGTAGAAGTCTCTCAGCACCCAACAAAGCTTTCTATTAACAAAACAAAAATCTTTTTTATCTAGCAAAAATTAATAGCTGCTTTAGTCCATTCATTTCCTCAGACATCCTTCAGTCTGTCTTCACACCAGAGGTCTGTAAGCCGGCCTGTGAGCTCTTTCTGGCTCTTCACCTGTTTCTTTAAGCAAGTTTCACTGGAACACAGTTGCAAGTCATTCATTCATGTATTGTGTATGGCTTCTTCCTTGCTAAAAGGGCAGAACTGAGTAGTTGCAATGTAGACTGTTTGGCCTGCACAGCTCAAAATATTTTCTGTCTGACCATTTATAGAGGAAGTTTGCTAACTCCTGTTTTACACCCTTCCTGTAGAATTCTTTTTTGTTGTTGTTTTAAGAATAAAATGTATATATTATTTATTTACACTGAAAAATTCTGACCATTAATGAGTAAACGGTATAGAGACATTGCAAGATCGTGGAAATATCTTGCTCAACAGACATTCCTCTAGTTTTTAACATTTATTGAGGATTCTTGCCCAAATCTGCCCATATCCTGATGGTTACGAACTTTACAACTCCACTACTCCTTCTAATACATTTTGGAGGGGGGAAATCTCATAATTCAAAAATCCACAACAATAAAACAATGTTGAAAACTGCAATAAAAACACAAATGAAAACAACCATCTTTTCTAAGAACCACAGGACTATAAATTCAGGAAGGACATAAAATTTTTAAATGACTCAAATTTATCAAATTATATGCATTAAATGTACAGTTTTTAAGTATTTCAATCCTGTCTCATTAGAGTGGTTTAAAAAAAATCATGCCAAAGAAATCATGATTTTTGGCTTAATCCCAAGTCACGAATATTAATAATTTGCCCACAGTGCATGTGGCGTCCTAGATACAATAGGTGATTTTATGAACACATTTGAGATCCAGTACATTATGGATTTATGACTCAGAAGTTCCCTTAAATATTTTTCAGTGGTAGAAACATACAAAGTAGTTACATGGGGAAATAATGCGCGCAAAATGTTCTGTGCTTTTATCTCAGAGACACACCGTAGAGGTCTCAGGTTATTAAGACAACATCAAAAAATGTTTTGCGTAGTTAAGAGTCTGTTTTGGGGATTGGGAAAGAAGAATAGCTTTCCCTTTGGTTTAAAATACTCAACAGTTCAAGTCATGAGCCCGAGAAGGGCGCGGCCTCGGGGGCAGGTGAGTCTGGGAGAAGAGAATGCCCGCAGACGCACACCTGTTCTCCCGACGCCGCCCCCGGCCGGGGATGCTCGGGCTCCACGTGACAAGAACTGTACGGTCACTTCTATGTCAGACGGCTCGACGTTTCCGAGTATGAATGACTTTTTCATCTTAGTAACTTTGAGACACTTTCCCGGTGTGCAGCGTAGGAGTCCCCGCATCCCAGCCCGCAGTGCCGCAGGCCGCGGTGGGGCGGAGGGTGACCTCTGCAGCTCCGGCCCGTGCGCCCCGGAAGCAGGACGGTGGAGGGTGGGAGCAGCGGCCGTCGCTCTGTCTGCGGCGCGTGCAGCCGAGCGCAGGCCCCTCCCTACCGTCGACGGCAATCGCAGCGGCGGCGCGTGCAGCCGAGCGCAGGCCCCTCCCTACCGTCGACGGCAATCGCAGTGGCGGCGCGTGCAGCCGAGCGCAGGCCCCTCCCTACCGTCGACGGCAATCGCAGCGGCGGCGCGTGCAGCCGAGCGCAGGCCCCTCCCTACCGTCGACGGCAATCGCAGCTGTACCCCTTTTCCTGGTACTGTGAGTTCCTTGGAGGCTTTTCATGAATGCGTTATTCCTCCGATCACATTGGGGCACAGCATATCGCCCTCCAGGTGCGGGGGTGGGAAATTGCAGGCTGGGAGCAAGAGCAGGGCATACCCTCCCCCGTTTGTCAGGCACCCGGACTTCTTCTGCATGAAATTGCAGGTGAACCCAACCTTCTGTGCCTGCAGGCCGACTTCGCCCATGGACCACCCGCCCCCCGACACCGTGGGCCTCGGGTGGCCGTTCCGCTGTCTCCGTCTTCCCGCCTGGCTGCAGGGGGACCCAGAGGCACACGGCGTCTGGGGCCCAAGTTGTCACGAGTACAGGAGCCGCTCCCTCCCGGGGAGCGTCAGACCCACCCTCGGGGGTACAGTACTTCAGGAGGGGTAGGTTCCATTAGACGATACTCTTTTCCCAGAACTTTCCAGAGACATTTCCCCCAGATCCATCTTTGATATTTGCGACTGAGAATCTTGGTCTCCTCTGTGGTGATAGGAACGTTCTTCCCTTGGTCGGCATAAGCGTATTTGCAGATTTCCCTTAAATCCGTCTAGTTTCTGGCCTTTGGTGCTCAGCTTTAGGGGTTGGCACTAGGCCCACAGGATGTGAAGCACGTTGGGTGATGCCAGTTTAGAAGGTAATGGAGGAATTGGGATTTTCTTCCAAAGCCTTACTTTTCCATTGTCTTGTGCCTTCTCTTCTGAGCAAGAAACTTTGTCTTCTTTCGTAGGTTCTTTTCATTTGGTCCCGCTCGCGGAGGTCCTTTGCAACTTCGGTTCACCGGAAGCCTGTGTTTCTCTCTGGCTTCTTCTGATACCGGTTAGGATGGGCCAGCCAGAGAGTCTGCCCTCGACTTTGTGGGGTTCTCCTTTTTGCCTTGTGCTTTCTCCACATCCAAAGAGAAGTCAAGGGTGACAAAAAGAAAACTCTTACTTCCCCTGTAAAATTCTTTCTAAAACCTAGATCAGATACACCAATTGTCCACCAAGAAACATTAGTTTTTCACTGCTTGCAGTTCTAAATAAAATCTTCAGTTTTACATTCAAATCTTTCTGTAGTCTCCAATCACTATGTCGAGTTCAAATTCTGTATTTCTTGTTATTTTCAGTGATGCAGGCTGAAGGTTGGCAGCTTACAGGCTGAATTTGGTTCCCCGTACTTACTGGGCCCAGGTAATGGCTTTGTTTTGTTTTCTTGAGTGAGCATTTACAAACTAGATGATATCACAAAGAAATTCAGATTTCTAGTTCTTGACATGTCAAGAGTTCTGTTAATACTGGCCCCACAGCCCTCAGTGCAACAGTCCGTTAGTGCCGAGTAGCTTCCTGCCTCCTCTGTACGGAGTGGTACCGTCCAGCTCTGCCCCGCCCGTGTCACACAGGTGTGGTGGGTATATGTACTCAGACCTAGCGCTCCCCATTCCTACACATTACCTCCTCTGGCCACTGTGAGCATTTGAGTTGGCAATGCTGGGGCTAGATACAGCGAGCCACCTGATGGTCACCTGTTCTGCCCTGTTATGACGTCGCCTCCTGCTGCTCCTTCCTCCTAGAAGATCACCATTGTCCTGCAGAACTCTTCATCCTTTAAGACTCAGCAAATCGTTACGACTCGTGTGTCCCCTTCTTTGGGTAGCCTTCTCTGTCAAAGTCAGTCACTTCTACCTCTGTGCCTTTGTGCTCTGTTGTTCATGTCAGTTAGAGTGGCACCTATGATGTTGTATTTTAGCTACCAGATTGTAAATTCCTTGAACGCAAGGTTTGTATCTTGTTCATCTTTCGTTAGTAGTTCCCAGCGTGATGATGGATATAGCGGGAACCAAGAGGGGGTTGCTGAATTGTATGGTGATACCAGCTAAAAACTTGGAAGGCAGTAAAGGATTCACTTGGCAGAGAGGAAGATTCATAATTTTCCGACTTAAATGCATCTTCTTTTCCATGAAGCGTTTTACTTGGGTTCCTCTTTTTCTGCCCCGTGTTTGTAACAAATTCATTTGTGTTTTCCTGGCAACTGATACTTCGTTTTTCATAAATACGGGTTACCAATACTTAAAAACTGTGTCCAGGGTCACAAGCTAATAAGTAGTGTAAGTGGGCTTCAGGTGCAAATTTCTCTGCCTTTAGAGCTGATGCAGACAGCTGCTAAGCTGCTGCTTACCAGGGGTGTGTGCACTTGGATAAGTTACAGAGTTTTCCGAGTCTCCATTGTGGTAGTTCCTATCTCAGAGGATTCTTGGGAGAAATGAATGAGAATATTTACATAATGCTTAGAATAGAGCTTGGTGCAGAGTATTTACTCAATAAATAGAGCCACTCAATCAATTATTCTTATTATTACTTTCCTTAATTTTGTATAGGAAACCACAGATTATCTTCCTTTTCTTGGTTGTGACTGTTAGAGGAGTCGTGGTGATTAAGACTATTGGCCCATCTACAGAAACTGTATGCCATACCATCCTTTATTTACTCTTAGAATGTTGCATTTGTGGGGCACCTGGGTGGCTCAGTCATTGGGTGTCTGCCTTTGCCTGAGATCATGATCCTGGGGTCCTGGGATCAAGACCCACATTGGGCCCCCCACTCAGCGGGAAGCCTGCTTCTCCCTCTCCTACTCCCCCTGCTTGTGTTCCCTCTCTTGCTGTCTCTTTCTCTGTCAGATTAATAAATAAAATCTTTTAAAAAATAAAGGACAAAAAGGACATTGCATTTGGAAGAGATTTTGGAGACGATGTTCTAACAGGTGCTTGCCACAGGAGCATCCTCTCTCCGGTTTCCAGTCAGAGATGCTCATGCATCGATGGGCTGTCAGAGCATTTACGGAGACGGCAGCTGGCCACTTTAGGAGGATCTTGTGATTGTTAAAAAATCATGTGTACATACTTCACTTGTTGTCATTTGTTTTTTAGTTTTAGTCCCCTGTAAAAGGTAAAAAATTAAGTCAAATCCTTTTCCTACACTGTAGTCCTTAGTCCAAAATATTTTGACTTACCTTTGTCTAGCAGTTCTCAAAGTACGACTAGGGATCCATTTTAAATGGCACACTTTCCTCAGAAGCCTTTCTCTTCTCTTGCCCTTTCTTTAAACAGAGAATCCATTGAAGACCCTGAAAGCATAGGCTAATTCTTTTGTGTGCCTTCTGCAGTTTTCTGGAGTGAGTTTTGATAACCCAAAAAATGTTTAAGAATCATTGCCTTGGCCGGGGGGTGGGGGGGAGCTAGAATGGTGATGTAGTAGGAGGACCCTAGGCCTGCCTTGTCTCTCAAATACAGCTCGATAACCATCGTATCATTCTGAATACTCCAGAAATCAGCATGAGGACTGATAGAACAAACCGCATAGCTAGAGGGAGAGGAGAGGTCACTTCTGGGAACGTAGAAAGTGCTGAGATATGGTTTGAGGGAGACACAGATTGCGGTGCTGGGGAGGGAACGGAGCCCTGGTTGCAGAGAAGGGCTAGCAGCGCGGAGGCACAAGCACAAGCAGAACACCTTCCCAAAGCTGTTGGCTGGGGACAAGGAGAGGGGCTGAATTTTGTGGGGTTTTACAACCAGCGGGGCTTCAAGACTGGAGTTCCAGAGGTTCCCCTGCTGGGTTATGATAGAGACCTGAGGACACTGTCCCACTTCGGGAGCTGTAGCAGGCAAACAGCTCTGGTGCTGACTCTCTGAGAATCACTATCTGAGAATTAGGCTATGTGAGAATTGCCTAAGGGCTGTGGGAAGAGACTTCGCACTTCTGGGGGAGCTTCCTTGAGAGGGGAGGCATTGCTGCTTCATGGACAGAAGAACTGCTGAGTGCCACTTCCCTACACCCTGCCCCTCTGCAGAGCTGCAGGGACCCCTGCCGAGAGCAGCTAACTGGTACACCCGGTTTAGCCTGCCTGCCCCAAATCCTGTGCCCTGCAGTCTGGTGCCACTGTCCTTCTGGACAAACCTGCATCTGTCCCAGCACAGTGAGACCCTTTCCCAGAAGACCGGTGCAGGTCCCTGTCACACCAGTCTTTGAAGTTTGGAATTTTAAAAGTCATCAGGCCTTATTAGATTAGAGCTCAAGATGTGCTGTGCTGCTCCAGGCAGGCAAACGATCCAGAGACAGGCACTGTGAAATCAGTGACGAAAAATGCCTGTGACCCATGAGGGGCAGTTCACTCCTCCAGAAATGCTTCCCTGAGAGTAGCAAGCACAGACTCCTCTCTCGAGGGACAAAGCCAGGCTGGTACTACTTCCCTCCCCTTCCTCTTGGCACAGACCAACTTCGGTAAACAACACAGCACCGGCACCGGCTGCCTTACCTGTGCCCCTCCTTCCCCCCACCAGACTCTGCTGGAGCTACTTTCCTAGGGCAAGACCAGCACAGTGGGCCCTTCCCCCCAGAAGACCAGCACAAACCCCCACATGTACCATGTCTGCTGACTATAGAGTGCTGCAAAGCTTCAGTTCTAGTGGAAATCATATTAGGTCTCTTTTAGAAAGTTGACCAGAGCATACTTCTTTGAAACTTGCCATACTCTGATCAAGGTCCAAACACTTCCCACTATAGGCAGGGAGAAGTTCTGCAGAGGACCGACCTGAGGGACAGAGCAGCAATAACACAGCAGCAGGGTGCACGCAGCACACAGCAGAGACACTTCCTGAAGAGCCAGGCCCTGAATAGTAAATTACCTCTTCTTCATAAAGCCATTACTCTCAGGTTCAGGAAACATAACAGGCTTTCCTAACACCCAGAAGACAAAAACTTAGACAAGATGCCAAGACAGAGGAATTCGTCTCAAAAGAAAGAACAAGAAAAAGACATGGCCAGGGATCTAATGTCTCCTGAGGCGAGGGAAACAGAAGCAAACATAAACTGTTGAGCCTTTGTCAAGATAAAAAGCTTCTGCACAGTGAGGGAGCAGCAAAACTAAATGCAGCCTTCAGAATGGGAGAAGATATTTGCAAGTGACATACCTGATAATGCTTAATATCCAAAATGTATAAAGTACTTACAAAACTCAATACCCAAAAAACAAATACTCCAGTTAAAAAAATGGGCAGATGGGATGCCCGGGTGGCTCAGTTGGTTGAGCAGCTGCCTTCGGCTCAGGTCATGATCCCAGCGTCCTGGGATCGAGTCCCACATCGGGCTCCTTGCTCCACAGGGAGCCTGCTTCTCCCTCTCCCTCTGCCTGCCTGTGCTCTCGATATCTCTCTGATGAATAAATAAATAAAAATCTTTTTTAAAAAATGGGCAGAAGACATGAATAGACATTTTTCCAAAGAAGACATCCACATGGCCAACGTGCATATGTAAAGATACCCAGCACCCTCATCATCAGGGAAGTACAAATCAAAACCATAGTATTACCTCACGCTTGTCAGAATGGCTAAAATTAACACAGGAAACAATAGATGTTGGTGAGGAAGTGGAGAAAGGGGAACCCTCTTCTCACTGTTGGGGGGAATGCAAGTTGGTGCAGCTACTCTGGAAAACAGTGTAGAGGTTCCTCAGAAAGTTAGAAATAGAGCTACCCTGCCATCCAGCATTGCAGAACAAGGTATTTACCTAAAGGATAACAGAAATACTGATTTAAAGAGATACATGCATCCCAATGTTTATAGCAGCATTATCAACAATAGCCAAATTACGGAGAGGGGCCAAATGTTCATTCGCTGATGAATGAATAAAGGAAATATGGTAAATGTATACAATGGAATATTACTCAGCCATAAAAAAAGAATGGAATCTTGCCATTTGCAAGGTGGAGCTAGAGAACAGTATTATGTTAAGTCAGAGACAAATACTGTATGATTTCACTCATGTGGAATTTAAGAAACAAACAGGTGAACATAGTAAAAAAAGAGGCAAACCAGAAACAGACTCTTAAAAAAAAAAAAAAAAAGATTTACTCATTTTGGAGAGAGACACAAGTGGGAGGAGTAAAGAGAGGAGGAGAGAAAATCTCAAGTAGACTCTACACTGAGCTTGGAGCCCAACTCGGGGTGTAGTCTCCACAACACCAGCATCACGACATGAGGTGAAACCAAGAGTTAGATGCTTAGCAAACTGCCACCCAGATGCCCCTGCAGACTCTTAACTATAGAGAACAAATTAAGGGTTGCGTAGAGGTGGGTAGGGGAATGGGTTAAATGAGTGATGGGTATTAAGGAGGGCACTTGCTGAGATGAGCCCTGGCTATTGTATGTAAATAACGAATCACTGAGTTCTACACCTGAAACTGGTATTACACTGTATGTTAACTAACTGGAATTTAAATAAAATCTTGGGGAAAAGGAATCATTGCGTTAGACATGCATGGCTGCAATTTTCTTTGCACTCATCTGCATCTCAAAGGGCTGAAAAAATGGTCAGGAACCGCTAATTTTTAGTTTCCTCATCATTGTAAAAACTGAAGACAAAGGTTAGGAATTGCATGGAAAGAGGAAAATCTGAGAGTTACAGCAAAGAGAGACATAGAGCTCACCTGGATCCACTGAGCCTCCACCCAAACATCCTTGGTAAGTCTTCCATCTCATCAGCTTAGGGATTTCTTTCTTTCTTTCTTTTTTTTTTTTTTTTAATTTAATTTAATTTAGCCAGCATATAGTACATCATTAGTTTCAGATGTGGTCTTCAATAATTCATCAGTTGCATATAACACTCAGTGCTTATCACAACATATACCCTCCCCAATGTCCATCACCCAATGCCCCAGCCTCCCCTTCCACCTCCCCTCCAGCAGCCCTCAGTTTGTTCTCCAGCAGCCCTCAGTTTGTTTCCTGCAGTCAAGAGTCTCTCATGGTTTTCTGCCTCTCTGATTTTTTTCCCATTGTTTTCCCTCCCTTCCCCTATGATCCTCTGCTCTATTTTTTATGTTCTATGTATGAGTGAAACTATATTTTGTTTTTCTCTGATTGACTTATTTCACTTAGTATAATACCTTCCGGTTCCATCCACGTTGATGTAAATGGTAAGTATTCATTTAGGAAATTATTTCTGACGTTATAAGGGATGTTACGCAGAAGGTAGGATTCAGTAAGGTAGTCTTTTCTTGAAACCGTTGCTGCTACAGAATGAGGAGTAACTACCTTGTCTTGGGGTGGGCAGTCACTTTAGCTAAACATAAATAGTATTGTAACTGTTGGGTTCAAAGGCACATGTATGCACATGTGCAAATACAGTGCTGGCTGTAGCTCAGGCTCCACCAGGCCCAGTTTTGTTTAGTTTTTTTTTCTTTCTTTCCTAGTATACCAAGTCTTATGCTCTGATACTGAGAATAATATCCTCTCAAAATGGCCCATCCTTACCTCCGTAAGGCTACAAAATATCATTGCATGAGCGCACCGTGGAAGTGCCGAGTAACTGAGATGTAGGTAGAGAAGCTTGCAAATGTTGGTTTCCTGAGTTATTGTCAGCCCAAATACATTTTCTATGCAAGGTTTGAGAAAATTTGGGGTGCCTGCGTGGCTCAGCCTCTTCTTTCGGCTCAGGTCATGGTCTCAGGGTCCTGGGATTGAGCCCCACATTGGGCTCTCTGCTCATCAGAGAGCTTGCTTCCCCCTCTCTCTCTGCCTGTCTCTCTGCCTACTTGTGATCTCTGTCTGTCAAATAAATAAGAAAGAAAATCTTTTAAAAAAAAGTGCATGCATACTTTTTTACCATAATTAGCATCAACAGTTAATTAAATAATCATAATTACTGTATAAACCATGAAATATATAGATTTTTCATAATTTTGTATAGTATCTTAAGTTAAAATGAAGTATGGTTATAAATATTTTAAAATTGAACAGAGGACACAGTACTAAAGATTAGTGGTTCTGGAATTTGGACAAAAATGTAAACTATGTTTAAAAACATTTTTACAGGGGAGCCTGGGTGGCTCAGTGGGTTAAAGCCTCTGCCTTCGGCTCAGGTCATGATCTCAGGGTCCTGGGATCGAGCCCCGCATCGGGCTCTCTGCTCAGAGGGGAGCCTGCTTCCTCCTCTCTCTCTGCCTGCCTTTCTGCCTACTTGTGATCTCTGTCTGTCAAATAAATAAAATCTTTAAAAAAAATTTTTTTACGTATTTTAAAACTTAGTGAAGTCCTTGAAGTCATCCTAATAATGAAAGTCGTAGAGGAATTATTTGTTTTGTATTTCTCAAGCATATGTTGCATGTGTTCAGCATCTTAACTAACTGTAGGCAGTATAAGTCCACAAAAGTATAGTTGAGTTTAGTATATTATTTAATATTTTATAGTATAACAGTGTAGAGCATAATTTAATAGTAAATAGTAAAAGCATGTATCAGGCATCTGCTCTTTCTTGTATCTATTACTTTCCCAAATTTAAGGTAGCTTTAGGTCTTTAACAAAGGGTGAAGGAACTTAACAGAGCTGTGGTACCGGCTTCGGTTGATAATAGGACCATTTGATTAAGGTGGACAGTTGAGAGAGGAACGAAGGGAGACACAACCCTGAGTTTTTGTTTCATTTTGTTTTGTTTTTTAACATAGCATATGTAAGGTGCCTTTTCTGCTAGTGAACTACTTGATTAAAGCCTGTAAGTTCTGTGGACTTAAGAAGGTGAATTAATAAGCATTGCTTGATTTTTTTTTCCCCCCTCTCAGAATTCCCACTTACATATTGGCTTAAGTGAAAATTCTCCAATAATGTCCAGACCTTCTCATTTAGGGTTTGGTATTATATCTTGTCCAAGTGAGTGTCAAATAAATGTTGTCTGGTGATAATGAGAGTAATTTTTTTCATGAAGATTTCTCTCCATGCTGACGCAGCACGTTTCTCATAAGGGATCTCAGAATCACTGGAGAATAGAAATCTTGCTTGAATTTCCAACTATTACCACGATTCATTTAGCAAAGTATAAAATCCTTTAAACATTGGGATGGAATGTAGCTGATTTTAACTATTTTAGAAGAGTAACATGGTACACATAAGGGCTTTTCCATAGTTGTGAGCTAGCTTTTAGAATTTTACGTATAGGGCTTGTTCACTGTATATTTACTTACTACTGTTTTCATTGAAGAGCAGGATATTTGTTATTTCATAGAGCGTTAGCATAGCGTCCTGGAAATGCCCCTGTAGCAGGGGTGTGTTGTGTGAATGTGTGTGGTTAAGTGGTTTTATTTTGTACTCCTGAGAGCATGAATTTCTGGACATTTTCATAGTCTCCTTCAAAAGTAAATCAACAACAGGGGTGCCTGAGGGGCTCAGTGGGCTGAGCGTCTGACTTCCACTCAGGTCAGGTCATGACCTCCGGGCCCCACACGGGGCTCTGTTCTCCGTGCGGAGCCTGCTTGTCCCTCTCCCCCAACATTCCCTGTTCATGCTCTTTCTCTCTCCCTCAAATAAATAAAATCTTAAAGAAAAAAGAAAAGAAAGTGTATCAGCAAAAAACTTCAAGAGGAAATATTCCTGAATCCTTGGGTGTAGGTAAAGATAAGGGGATGGTATATTCTGCCTCAGGTTGTACTTTGGGGAAAATACTTGGAAATCAGGAATCTCAAGTAGAGCAGCTTGAAAAGACTTGACTGTGATATGTTTCATCGGGTAATTAAGTCTTGACATGTAACCACCTGTGAGTGTAGCATTCTAAAGGAAGAGAGATGGAAGTTTTTTCTTTTCAGTAGGTCGCTTAACAGATGAAAATAATTACTGATACAGTTACCAAAAGTTGTATTATCATCTCATTTTCACATTATTAATGTTGTGTATCCTTTTCTTTCAGCTGGATATGCCAAGTGACCAGATAGCTGCAAATCTCCAAGCAGTTATCAGTGAAGTCTGTAAGCACAGACCAGTCAATTTGGGTAAGCGATTTGCTACGGTATACCCCCCTAGAGTTCGGGGATTCTTTAAAAAATGTAAAATATTAAGAAAACAAGAGCAAGTACAATGTACAATAGCAGCAATATTTTCAGGGGTTAAATAAATAAAATTTATCCAGAGGATTCCTAATCCTAATCGAGAGGATTCCTGATGACCTTATTAACCAGTTGTAGTTGTTTGGAGAGGAGACCTCTTTAACATTAATAAGGAAATCCTGAAATCTTTGTAAATTCCATTATTTCTACCATTCAGTATTAACTTTGAAAGAAAATTGTAACTGATTGCCTTAAACTTGCAATAGTGTTGAATAGAAACTAAAAGCATTTATGAAATATTTTGGAGCTAGATTTGTCTCTGGCTTTAGCAATTGTCTTTCTTAATGTTACTTATTTTTTCAGAAGAACAAAGTTTTTCATCATGTCATAAGACTCACTTCTTGTAAACTGGTAATTCCTGCACAGCCGTGAAACTTGATGGGGATGTGGAGGCTGTTTCATAGGATGGAAGCACAGAGCCAGACCCTTACTGTCGCATTATGTGCCCCGCATATCCTCTCCTCAGACAGGCTTCACTGCTGGCGGGCTGCGGCCCAGAAAGGGTTCATTATACTCAGTAGACTCTTCGTCTCTAGTCTTGCCACGATAGGACTCTGTCAGGCTTAGTCTTATAACCAAGTGTATAATCAAAACACAATCTTAAGCTATTTTTTACCTTCTTTGGAAGTTAACACACTGGTGAATAAAGACCTCACTTGTTAATTCTGCTGCCATAGATACGGCCGTAGTACTTAGTGATTGTGCGTGTACGCATTCTTACGTGCCACGGGGCATTTTGCTTTCAGTATAGGATCTTCTGAGACTGGCAGGAGTGAAATGATGAACAGCAAATCTCTAAAAGCAGTGTGTGCTCTTTTTGCCATTTTTAAAGTTGTGTATTAATATAATTAATATACAAGATCCTTTTAGTTCCAAGGGTACAACATAATAATTCAACATTTGTATACATTACAAATTGATCACCACCGTAAGTCTAGTTACCATCTGTCCACATACAAAGGTAACACAGTAATGCTGACTTTATTTCCTGTGCTGTGCATCACATCCCCTTGGCTGATTGATTTCATAACTGAATGTTTGCTCCTCTTGATTCCCTTTACCCGTTTTGTCCCCTCCCCCAGCTTCCTTCTCCTCTGGCACCCACCAGTCTGTTCTCCGTATCTGGGAGACGGGGTTTGGTTTCATTAGTTTGTTGTGTATTTTAGATTTTACTTATCCATGAAGTCATTGATATTTACCTTTCTCTGTCTGCCTCATTTCACTTAGCAAAGTCTCCTCGAGGTCCATTAATGCCACAAATAGTTAGATTTCATTCTTTAATATGCCTGAGTAATATTTCATTGTGTGTGTGTGTGTGTGTGTGTGTGTGTGCATGTGTGCGCGCACGTGCACCATATCTTCTTTGTTCCGTCACGTATAGATGGACGCTTAGGTTGTCTCCTGATCTTGACTATTGCAAATATGCTGCAAGGAACGTAGGGCTGCATATATCTTTTCAAACTAGTGTGTTCATTTTCTTCTGATACATACCCATAAGTGGAATTGCTGGGCCATATGGTCATTCTTTTGGTGGTTTTTTGAGGAATCCTCATACTCTTTTCCAATGTCTGCCCTAATTTACATTCCCACTAACAATGCATGAGGGTTCTCTTTTTCTCCACATCCTTGCCAACATGTTATTTTTGATAACAGCCACTCTGACAGGTGTGAGGTGATAGCTCATTGTAGTTTGGATTTGCATTTTCCTGGTGATGAGTGATGGTGAGCTTTTCATGTGCCTGTTGTCCTCCTGTGTGTTTGGGAAATTGTCTGTTTAGATTCTCTGCCCAATTTATTTATTTATTTATTTATTTTTTAAT
This sequence comes from Mustela putorius furo, assembly GCF_011764305.1. Classification (NCBI taxonomy): domain Eukaryota; kingdom Metazoa; phylum Chordata; class Mammalia; order Carnivora; family Mustelidae; genus Mustela; species Mustela putorius. The sequence continues at coordinate 296,221 of NW_025421261.1, forward strand.
TGTCCTTCTCAGTCTTTTTGTTTTGATCTGTTTGCCTCACTTTCTTTCCTTTTTTTTTTTCTTTCTTTCTTTTCAGTGTAACAGAATTCATTGTTTATGCACCACACCCAGTGCTCCAGGCAATCCATGCCCTCTCTAATACCCACCACCTGACTCCCCCAACCTCCTATCCACCCCCCCCAGCCCCTTCAAAACCCTCAGATTGTTTTTCAGAGTCCATAGTCTCTCATCGTTTCCCTCCCCTTCCAATTTCCCTCAACTCCCTTCTCCTCTCCATCTCCCCTTGTCCTCCATGCTATTTGTTATGCTCCACAAATAAGTGAAACCATATGATAACTGACTCTCTCTGCTTGACTTATTTCACTCAGCATAATCTCTTCCAGTCCCGTCCATGTTGATACAAAAGTTGGGTATTCATCCTTTCTGATGGAGGCATCATACTCCATAGTGTATATGGACCACATCTTCCTTATCCATTCGTCCGTTGAAGGGCATCTTGGTTCTTTCCACAGTTTGGCGACTGTGGCCATTGCTGCTATGAACATTGGGGTACAGATGGTCCTTCTTTTCACTACATCTGTATCTTTGGGGTAAATACCCAGGAGTGCAATGTCAGGGTCATAGGGAAGCTCTATTTTTAATTTCTTAAGGAATCTCCACACTGTTTTCCAAAGTGTCTGCACCAACTTGCATTCCCACCAACAGTGTAAGAGGGTTCCCCTTTCTCCACATCCTCTCCAACACATGTTGTTTCCTGTCTTGCTAATTTTGGCCATTCTAACCGGTGTAAGGTGGTATCTCCATATGGTTTTGATTTGAATCTCCGTGATGGCTAATGATGATGACCATTTTTTCATGTGTCTGTTAGACATTTGTGTGTCTTCTTTGGAGAAGTGTGTGTTTATGTCTTCTGCCCATTTTTTGATTATCTGTTTTGTGTGGTTGAGTTTGAGCAGTTCTGTATAGATCTTGGATATCAGCCCCTTGTCTGTAGTGTCATTTGTGAATATCTTCTCGCGTTCTGTGGGTTGCCTCTTTGTTTTGTTGACTGTTTCCTTTGCTGTGCAGAAGCTTTTGATCTTGATAAAGTTCCAGAAGTTCATTTTCACTTTGGTTTCCTTTGCCTTTGGAGACATGTTTTGAAAGAAGTTGCTGTGGCCGATGTCAAAGGGATTACTGCCTGTGTTCTCTTCTGGGATTTTGATAGATTCCTGCTTCACGTTGAGGTCTTTCATCCATTTGAGTTTATTTTTGTGTATGGTATGAGAAAATGGTCGAGTTTCATTCTTCTACACATAGCTGTCCAATTTTCCCAGCACCATCTATTGAAGAGACTGTTTTTTTTCCACTGGATATTTTTTCCTGCTTTGTTGAAGATTATTTGATCATAGAGTTGAGGGTCCAAATCTGGACTCTCCACTCTGTTCCACTGGTCTGTGTGTCTGTTTTTGTGCCAGTACTGTGCTGTCTTGGTGATCACAGCTTTGTAGTAAAGCTTGAAACCAGGAACGTGATGCCCCCAGCTTTGTTTCTCTTTTTCAGCAGTTCCTTAGCAATTTGGAGTCTTTTCTGGTTCCATACAAATTTTAGGACTGTTTGTTCCAGCACTTTGAAGAATGCTGGTGGAATTTTGATCAGGAGGCAATGAAAGTATAGGTTGCTCTAGGCAGTATAGACATTTTAACAATGTTTATTCTTCCAATACACAAGCGTGGAATGCTTTTCTATCTTTTCGTGTCTTCTTCAGTTTCTTTCATGAGTGTTCTGTAGTTCCTTGAGTACAGATCTTTTACCTTTTTGGTTAGATTTATTCCAAGGTACCTTATAGTTCTTGGTGCCATAGTAAATGGAATCGATTTTCTAATTTCCCTTTCTATATTTTCATTGTTAGTGTATAAGAAAGCAACTGATTCCCATACATTGATTTTGTATCCTGCCACATTACTGAATTGCTACATGAGTTCTAGTAGTTCGGTTGTGGGGTCTTTTGGGTTTTCCATATAAAGTATCTTCTCATCTGCGAAGAGTGAGTTTGATTTCTTATTTGCCAGTTTGAGTACCTTTTATTGCTTTTTGTTGTCTGATTGCTGTTGCTAGGACTTCTAGTACTATGTTGAACAACAGTGGCGAGAGTGGGCATCCTTGTTGCGTTCCTGATCTCAAAGGGAAGGCTCTCAGTTTTTCCCCATTGAGAATCATATTCTCTGTGGGGTTTTCATAGATAGATTTTATGAAGTTGAGGAATGTTCTGTCTCTCCCTACAGTTTGAAGAGTTTTAATCAGAAACGGATGCTGTATTTTGTCAAATGCTTTTCTGCATCAATTGAGAGGACCATGTGGTTCTTCTCTCTTCTCTTATTGATTTGTTCTAGCACACTGATTGACTTGCTAATTTTGAACCACCCTTGCATCCCAGGGATAAATCCCACCTGGTCGTGGTGGATAATCTTTAATGTACTGTTGGATCCTATTAGCTAGCATCTTGTTGAGAATCTTGGCATCCATATTCATCAGGGACATTGGTCTGAAATTCTCCTTTTTGATGGGGTCTTTGCCTGGTTTGGGGAACAAGGTAATGCTGGCTTAATAGAAAGAGTCTGGAAGTTTTCCCTCTTTTTCTATTTCTTGAAAGAGCTTCAGAAGAATAGGTATTATTTCTTCTTTGAATTTTTGTTATAATTCCCCAGGGAATCTGTCAGGTCCTGGGCTCTTGTTTTTTGGGAGGTTTTTGATCACTGCTTCAATCTCATTAGTAGATATTGGTCTATTCAAGTTGTCAGTTTCCTCCTGTTTCAATCTTAGAAGTTTATAGGTTTCCAGGAATGTATCCATTTCTTTTAGGTTGTTTAACTTATTGGCATATAAGTGTTGATAATACTTTGTGATGATTGTTTCTGTTTCCTTGGTGTTAGTCATGATCTCTCGCCTTTCATGCATAATTTTATTAAGTTTGGTCCTCTCTGTTTTCTTTCAGAGAACCAGCTTTTAGTTTCGTTGATGTGTTCTACTGTATCTCTGATCTACTGTATCTCATTGACCTCTGCTCTAATCATATTTCCCTTATTGTGCATGGGGTTGGCTTAATTTGTTGTTGATTTTCCAGTTCTTTAAGGTGTAAAGAGAGTTAGTGTATTCGGAATTTTTCAGGTTTTTTTAGTGAGCCTTGGATGGCTATATTTCCCCCTTAGGACTGCCTTTGCCATTGGTCCAGGTTTTGGACCAATGTGTCTTCATTCTCATTGGTTTCCTTGAATTGTTTAAGTTCCTCTTTGATTTCCTGGTTGATCCAAACATTTTTGAGCAGGATGGTCTTTAACTTTCAAGTGTTTGAATTCCTTCCAAACTTTTTCTTGTGATTGAGTTTCAGTTTCAAAGCATTGTGGTCTGAGAATATGCAGGGAATAATCTCAGTCTTTTAGTATTGGTTGAGCCCTGATATGTGACCCAGTATGTGGTGTATTCTGGAGAGAGTTCCATGTGCACTCAAGAAGGATGAGTATTCTGTTGTTTTAGGGTGGAATGTTCTACATAGATCTATGAGGTTCATCCGGTTCAATGTGTTGATCAAACCTCTTGTTTCTTTGTTGATTTTCTGCTTAGATGATCTGTTTGCTGTTGAGAGTGGCGTGTTAAGATCCCCTAAAATTAATGTGTTCACATCAATATGACTATTTTCTTTAACAGTTGGCTTATGTAGTTGGCTGCTCCTATGTTGGGGGCATAAATATTTACAGTTGTTAGCTCTTGTTGGATAGACCCTTTAAGAATGATGTGTAGTGGGGCGCCTGGGTGGCTCAGTGGGTTAAGCCGCTGCCTTCGGCTCGGGTCATGATCTCAGGGTCCTGGGATCGAGTCCCACATCGGGCTCTCTGCTCAGCAGGGAGCCTGCTTCTTCCTCTCTCTCTGCCTGCCTCTGCCTACTTGTGATCTCTGTCTGTCAAATAAATAAATAAATAAATCTTTTAAAAAAAAAAAAAAAGGAATGATGTGTAGTGTCCTTCTGTATCTCTGACTACAGTCTTTAGTTTAAAATCTAATTTATCTCCCAGCTTTCTTTTGAGGTCCATTGGCATGAAAGATGGTTCTCTATCCCTTCACTTTCTGGGTATATCTTTAGGTTCAAAATGTATCTCTTGTAAACAACATATGGACGGGTCCTGTTGTTTTTTCCAGTCTGCAACCCTGTGCCTTTTTATGGGAGCACTTAGGCTGTTCACATTGAGAGTAATTATTGAAAGATAAGTTTTTATTGACATCATATTGCCTGTGAAGTCCTTGTTTCTATACATTGTCTCTGTATATTTCTGTTCTGTATCACTCTTGGATTCTTTCTTTTATAGATCCCCTTAGTTTTTCTTGTAGTGCTGGCGTGGTGGTCACATAGTCTTTTAGACCTTGCTGGTCTTGGAAGCTCTTTATCTCTCCATTCATTCTGAATGTCAGCCTTGCTGGATAAAGTATACTTGGCTGCATATTCTTCTCATTTAATGCCCTGAGTATGTCTTGCCAGTCCTTTCTGGTTAGCCAGGTTTCTGTGGACAGGTCTGATGTTATTCTGATGCTCCTTCCTCTGTACGTAAGGAATCTCTTTCCCCTATCTGCTGTTAAGATATCCTGTCTGAATTTATGATTCGTGAATCTCACAATTATGTCCTTGAGGTCTTTCTAGACTTGTTGATCTTTGGGAGGGTCCTCTCTGCCTCTAGGACATGTACACTTGTTCCATTTCCCAGATTAGGGAAATTTTCATCCAGTATTTGTTAAATTATATCTTCTAGTCTTCTCTCTTTCTCCATCCCCCTCAGGGATCCCAGTAATTCTGGCATTGGAATGTTTCATTGCATCATTTATTTCCTTAATTCTCTTTTCATGGCTTCTATGTTGTTTGTTCAAGGCCTCCTCCTGGTCCTGCTTTTCTATCATTTTGTCTTCTAGATTACTAATTCAGCCTTCTGCTTCGGTTACTCTCGCTGTTAGAGTATTTAGATTAGAGTGGATCTTCTTGATAACATTTTTACCTTCTGCTAGATGGCTCTCACTTCCACTTTTAGAGATTCTACGTTGCCACTAATGGTCTTCTCCAACCTAGCCATTGCCTGAACAATTTTTACCCTAAATTCCATTACCAACATATGGCTTATGTCCATATCCAATAATTCTGTGGCAGAAGTCACAGTCTCTGAATTTTTCCTCTTTTGGGTGTTCTTCCTCCTAGTCATTTTGGTGAGAGGTGGTTGAGGGGATATAGAGCTGAATATACTGAACATGATCCAGTCAAGATGCCCCTTGGAAAGTTTTGGAGCAATTGGAAGTTACCACCAATAAGAAAGAAAAATGATAAAAAGAGAAAAAAGACAGGAAAAAAAAACAGCCAAAATGAGTCCCCAAAGTAAGATTTATAATATACATAAACTGAAAATGAACAAACAGAAAGACTAACAAAAGTAAAAGACAAGAAAGAAAAAAAAGAAAAACTCATCCAAAATGAACCCCAAGAATAAGATTTATATGGTAGTAAAACAGAAACACATATACAGAAAGAATAAGATAACCGAGGGACGCCTGGGTGGCTCAGTTGGTTGAGCGGCTGCCTTCGGCTCAAGTCATGATCCCAGTGTCCTGGGATCGAGTCCCACATCGGGCTCCTTGCTCGGCAGGGAGCCTGCTTCTCCCTCTGCCTGCCATTCTGTCTGCCTGTGCTCGCTCTCTCTCCCTCTCTCTCTGACAAATAAATAAATAAAATCTTAAAAAAAAAAAAAAGGAATAAGATAACAGAAAAATAAGATGGGAAAGTGGTTATAAACCCTTGATATGGGCAAGGAAGGTTATTTCAGTATTTCCTGGGGGTATCTTTTTATCTTTGTTAAAGGACTCAACTTTCCAGAGATACAGGGAAATTAAAACTGGCTTATGTACAGGAGTAGTATTGAATAAGAAAAAAAGGATTACCTTGAAGCTTACTATATCTATATATATTAAAAAAAAAAGAAAATGAAACCCAGGTATATGTATAAAAAAGTTCAAGTTCAAAAGTTGTTATGTAATATGTTGTATTTAATATCTAGTTGTAATGGTAAGTAGGTTAAAAAAATAAAAGAAGAATTGTGAGAACTAATTGTAAAAAGTTGTATCTATGAAATATACACGTTTTAGGGCAATACTGGGAGCTTAATATATTGTTTTCCCCTATGTTGGGGTTTTACAGTTTCAGGGGACCCTGTGGTGGTTGTCCTCTCGTTCTTTTGGCTTGTCGTCTGGGGGCAGGGCCTGTGTGTTATTTTTCAGTCAGTCTTGCTTGGTCTGAGTCACCCTGCCTTCTATCAAGGGTCTGGGCTCTGTGGAAACCTGTTTTTCAGGTTTTTGTACTCTGGAGGTTTTTGGTTTGGGGCAGCTTTTTGCAGCTTTTCAGAGGGCTAGTGCAAAAAGTAAACTGTCTGTACTCAGTCCTTGGCCTCAGAGAGAAACCTCAGTCTGATCCCCCCTGGATGGTGCAGAACACACAGTCTCCCCCTCTGCAATCTCCGCTGAACACCGTAACCTTCCACAGCTGATGCAGACTCCAAGCCACTGTCTAATGGTTGCCTGATGTCCCCACTTGTCTCTGCACCCCTCGTGCCTCTAAAACCGCAAGTATATTGGTCTGGGGGTGCCCGATCCTGGCGGCTGTCAGTACTGCTGTCTGGGGTCCACCTGGCAGCAGTGCAGGTTGCAGAAGCCTACGGGTTCAAAGACTGCCTGCTGGCGCCCACACCAGGCTCTCTGGGGCAGGCGTGGGTGCGAGCCCTGAGGCTATGACCGTCCTGGGACCACGTGGGCTTAGGACCGTGCCCGTGGCCATCTGATCCCACCCGTTGCACCTGAAGACCTTTTGTTCTCTTTGAGCACTTTTCATTAGACTCCAGGTTGATGCTGGTCCCCAAGCATGGGACATTTTCTTATTGGGGTATTACTTTCCAGTGAGTCGCTTGTGGTGGCTCCCTCATGCTTCTGTTTATCCTCTGATATCAGTCCAATAGTTGCGCTCTGCTTTACCTCTCCACTGGTGTCCTCCACCTCCGTAGAGATCCGGAAGTATGTAATCTTCATCTCAGGCTGATTTCACGGGTGTTCAGAGTGTTCTGGTAGACATTTAGCTCGCCTCAGGGGACTGATTGGAACAGGGTCTCCTGCTTCTTCACCATCTTGCTCCTTCCCTGTCCCCTGCCACTTTACTGAATTTGTTTATTGGTTCTAATTGGTTTTTGGTGTAGTCATCTTTTTTTTTTTTTTATCTATAATACCATGTCTGCTGCGAACGGACAATTTTACGTCTTCCTTTCCTCCATGTTGTTGCCTAAGTGCTGTGACTAGGAATTCCAATGCTGTGTTGGCTAATAGTGGGGAGAGTGGGCATCCTTGTCTCTGTTCCTGATCTTAAAGGTAAGCTTCTAGCTTTTCATCATTTAGTATGATATTAATTGTGGGTTTGTATATGACCTTTAGTATGTTAAGGTGTATATGTTCTCTCTTTACCTGCTTTGTAGATAGTTTTTATTGTAAATGGATACGACTTTTGTTAGATGGTTTTTCTACATGTATTGAGGTGATCATATGATTTTTATTTTACATTTTGTTAATCTGTATCCCATTGATGTATGCATGTTGAGCCATCCTTTCGTCCCTGGAATAAATCCCACTTAATCATGGGTTATGATTCTTGAATTTGGTTTGCTAATACATTGTGGAAGATTTATGCATATATGTTCATCAGGGTTATTGACCTGTAATTTTCTTTTTTTGTGATGGTGTTGTTTAATTTTGGTGTCAGGGTAATAATACTGGCCTTATAAAATGAGTTTGGATGCATTCTGTCCTCTTCGGGTTTTTGGAAGAGTTAAAGGAAGTTAGGTACTAAATCTTCCTTAAATGTCTGTCAGAAATCACCAGTCAAGCCATTTGGTTTTGGCTTTTTGTTTGTTAGGAGGTTTTTGATTACTGAGTCAGTTCAATCTCTTTTCTATTATCAGTTTGTTCAGATTTTTTTGTTCTTCCTGATTCAGTCTTCGAAGTTTGTTTGTTTCTAAGTATTTGATAGGTTTTGCTAGCTTATCCGGTTTGCTGACATATACCTGTTCATAGTAGTCTTAGGATTTTGTATTTCTGTGGTATCAGTTATAATTTTCTTTCATTTATGACTTTTTCTTGTTGAGTCTAATTAATGATTTGTCAATTTTGCTTATCTTTTCAAAGAACCAGCTCTTAGTATCATTCATTTTTTTTTTTTAAAGATTTTATTTATTTGTTTGACAGAGATCACAAGTAGGCAGAGAGGCAGGCAGAGAGAGAGAGGAGGAAGCAGGTTACCCGCTGAGCAGAGAGCCCGATGCGGGACTCGATCCCAGGACCCTGGGATCATGACCTGAGCCACAGGTAGAAGTTTAACCCACTGAGCCACCCAGGTTCCCTCATTTATTTTTTTCTATTGTCCTTTTAGGTCTATTTCATTTCTTTATCTTTTTTCTATTATTTTCCACTCTAATATTTATTTATTTAAAGATTTTATTTGTTTACTTGACAGAGAGATCACAAGTAGGCAGAGCAACAGTCAGAGAGAGAGGGGGAAGCAGGCTTCTCGCTGAGCAGAGAGCACAATGTGGGGCTCAATCCCAGGACCCTGAAATCATGACCTGAGCCGAAGGCAGAGAGAGGCTTAACCCACTAACTCACCTGGGCGCCCCAACTCTGATATTTATTATTTCTTTTCTTGTACTAACTTTGTGTTTAATTTGTTCCTCGTTTTGTAGTTCCTTTAGGTTTAAAGTTAAGCTGTTTGAGATTTTTCTTGTGTTTTGAAGTAGGCCTGTGTTGCTATAAACTTCTCTCTTCCAACCACTTCTAATGCATCCCATAGATTTTTGTATGTTGTATTTCTGTTTTCACATGTCTCTAGGTATTTTTAAATTTTTCCTTTTATTTCTTTGATGACCCATTGTTGTAGCATGTTATTTAATCTGCACGTTTTTGTGTTTTTCCCATTCTTTTTCTTGTAATTGACTTCTAGTTTCCATATTATTGTGGTCAGAAAAGATTCTTGATATGATTTCAGTCTTAAATTTATTGAGAGTTGTTTTGTGGCCTAACCCATGATCTATCTGTCTTGGAGAATGTTCCATGTGCACTTGACAAGAATGTGTGTTCTGTTTTTTTTTGTTTGTTTGTTTGTTTGTTTGTTTTTAAAGATTATTATGTATTTATTTGACAGAGATCACAAGTAGGCAGAGAGGCAGGCAGAGAGACAGGGGGAAGCAGGCTCCCTGCTGAGCAGAGAGCCCGATATGGGGCTCGGTCCCAGGATCCTGGGATCATGACCGGAGCCGAAGGCAGAGGCTTTAACCCACTGAGCCACCCAGGTGCCCCAAATGTGTGTTCTGTTTTGAATGGAATGTTCTGTGTAAATCTATTAAGTCCATTTGGTCTAATGTGTTGTTTACGGGTGATGTTTCCTTATAGATTATCTGTTTAGGTGATCATTGATGTTTAAGTGGAGTGTTAAAATCCCCTACTATTGCTGTCAATCTTTTCCTCAAGATTATTAATATTTGTTTTATATATTTTGGTCCTCCTATGTTGGGTGCATAGATATTTATAATAGTATATCTTCTTGCCAGGTTGACCCTTTTATCATCTATGTAATGACCTTCTTTGTCTTTTATTACATTCTGTTTTAAAATCTGTTTTGCTGGGGTGCCTGGGTGGCTCAAATGGTTACAGGTCTGCCTTTGGCTCAGGTCATGATCTCTAGGGCCTGGGATCTAGCCCCACGTACAGCTTCCAGCTCAACAGGGAGTCTGTTTCTCCTTCTACCTCTCCCCCTGCTTGTGCTTTCTCTCTCTCTCTGGCTCAAATGAGTAAACAAAATCTTCAAAAAAAAAAAAAATAGAATCTGTTTTGTTGGGTAAATTGAGCTAAACCAGCTTCTTGTTTGTTTCCATTTACATGGAATATCTTTTTCCGTCCCTTTACTCTCAGTCCTTACTTCTTTTTTTGTTTGTTTTCTTTTTAGATTTTATTTCAAAAGCTCCACTTTTGTGCTGAGTCTCTTATAGGCAGGGTGTAGATGAGTCTTGTTTTTGGGTTTTGTGTGTGTTCTTTTTTTAAGATTTTATTTGTTAGAGAGAGAGAACACGCAAGCGAGCACAAGCAGGGGGGGTGGCAGGCAGAGGGAGCAGCAGGCTCCCTGCTAATAAGCAAGGAGCCCAATGCGGGACTCCATCCCAGCTCCCTGGGATTGTGACCTAAGCCAAAGGGAGATGCTTAACCAACTGAGCCACCCGGGTGTCCCTTGTTTTTGTTTATAAATCCATTCAGCTACTCTCTGTCTTTAATTAAAGGATTTAGTCCATTTACATTTAAAGTAATTATTGATAGGTGTGTACTTATTGCCATTTGGTTAACTGTTTTCTGGGTGGTTTTATTGTTCTTCTCTGTTTCTTTCTTCTCCTTTTCTATTTCCTCCTGGTTTGTTAATTTCCTTTAATGTTATGTTTAGATTCCTTTCTCATTTTCTTTTTATATTTGTGACAAGTTTTTCTCTTTGTGGTTACCAGGAGGTTCACATATACCATTCTATGTGTATAGCAGTCTGTTTTCAGTTGGTAGCAACTTAATTAAAACTCATTCCAGAATTCTGCATTTTTAGTTCACCTTCTGTATTTTATGGTTTTTATGTCATATTTTATACTTTTTCATTTTATGTATCCCTTAACTAATTATTATAGCTTTAGTTAGTTTTACCACTTTCTCTTTTGACTTTTCTGCTAGCTGTATAAGTAAGTAAATGTACTACCTTTACAATATATTTTCCAGTGAGATTTTTACTTTAGTATATTTTCTTGTCATTATTAATAGTCTTTCATTTCAGCTTAAAGAAGTTCCTTTGACATTTTTTTAAAGACTTTATTTATTTATTTGTTTTATTTATTTATTTGACAGAGAGAGAGAGATCACAAGTAGGCAGAGAGGCAGACAGAGAGAGAGGAGGAAGCAGGCTCCCTGCTGAGCAGAGAGCCTGGTGTGGGGCTCTATCCCAGCACCCTGAGATCATGACCTGAGCCAAAGGCAGAGGCTTAACTCATTGAGCCACCCAGGTGCCCCCATCTTTTGACATTTCTTATAAGGTTGGTTAGTGATCATGAGCTCCTTTAGCTTTTACTTATCTGAAAAACTGTCTCTCCTTCTATTTTGAATGATAAGCTTCTTGGTGGATTATTCTTGGTTATAAGTTTTTTCCTTTAAGAACTTTGAATATGGGGACACGTGGCTCAGTGGGGTAAAGCCTCTGCCTTCTGCTCAGGTCATGATCCCAGGGTCCTGGGATCGAGCCCCACATCGGGCTCTCTGCTTGGCCGGGAGCCTGCTTCCCTCTCTCTCTCTGCCTGCCTCTCTGTCTGCCTGTGATCTCCGTCTGTCAAATAAAAAATTTTAAAAAAAGAACTTTGAATATGTCTTGCTGGTCAATTTGGCCTTCAGTGTTTCTTCTGAAAAATTTGCTGATAACTCTATGAGGTCCTTTGTATGTGTCAAGTTGTTTTTTTCCTGCTGCTTTTAAGAACTCTCTCTTTAACTTTTGACATTTTAATGATAACATGTCTTGGCGTGACTCTCTTTGGTTTCATCTCTTCGGAACTTTCTGACCTTCTTGGATCTGGATGTTGATTTCCTTCCTGAAGTTAGGTTTTTCAATTATTACTTCTTTGTATAAGTTTTCTGCCCCTTTCTTTTCCTTCTGGGACCCCTATAATGAGAATGTTATTCTGCTTGATGTTGTCCTCTGTGTTCCTTAAGCTATTTTTACTATTTAAAATTCTTTTTCCTTTTTGTTCCCTTGTCTGGGTGAGTCCTCTCCTGTGTCTGCCAGGTTAGTGCTCTGTTCTTCATCCAGTCTACTGTTGAACCCCTCGTGTGTAGGCAGTTCAGTAATTTTATTCTTCAGCTCGTGATTTTTGTTTGGTACTTTCATGTATTTTCTCTCTCTTTGTTGAAGTTCTCCTTGTGTTCGTTCATTCTTCTCCCTAGTAAGCATCTTTATGACCATTATTACTTTGATCTCTTCATCAGGTCGATTACTGATCTCCATTTCGTTAAAGTCTTTTTCGGAGGTGTTGCCTTGTTCTTTTGTATTGAAATAACTCCCTCTCCCAGTCTTGAGGAAGTGGCCCTGTGTACAAGATTTTCTGTGGGGCTTAGAAGTACAAGGGAGCCATGTGCTCAAGGGGCATCCCCTGTGTGGACTTCACACACCTGTCGGCTGTGTGTGGGTTGGGGTGAAATGGGTGTGGGGTGCTTGTCTGTCTGTAGGCAGTGGAGGAAGGAATGAAGGAGCCGGGGTGGGGTCTCACCTGACTGGCTGTGCAACAGGTTGCATTTTTGGGTGTGGCTGCTCATCTGGTTGGTTGTGGTTTGGCTGCAGCACGGTGAGGTAGTAGCGCATGGGGCTCTGCCCCCCCAGCTGTGCTGTGGCTGGGGAATGGGGGCGCAGAGCATGCCCAATGGCATTAGGTTAGAGTGGGGTCGCCAGCATGGCTCCCACCAGCACAGACATGAGCAAGGTTAAATGAGATTGCAAAAATGGCAGCTGCCTGCACTTTCATCCCCAGAGAGTCTCAGCAGGTTCCTGCTTTTCAGGTTGCTTTAGGATTAATAAGGGAGTTTCCTTCACATACAGTCCAGAGGCTTTTCAGACGGCTTCTTTTTTGCACGAGGTTGTGGAGTGAGTTTGTATGTGAACCTAAAGTCCATTCTCTGTTCTTTCCAGTTCTATGATTCTGGATGCACCCTGTTGGTTTTCAAAGCCATAATTTTGGGAGCTCATCTCTCTGGTACAGGACACAGTGGTTGGGGTGCCTGGTGTGGAAGACAAAACCCTTGGTCAGCAGGGAAAAGTTCTGTATTTTTGAGATCCCTCCTGATTGTTGGTAACCTTGCCTGGGATGGGGCTTTTGCATAGAGTGTGATCTCTGACTTTTCTGCCTCTCTCAGTGCAGCCCTTTTATCTTCTGTTATGGATATGCTGCTCCTGTAGTCCTCAGGACTTCTTTGAGGAATGTATTCATATGTAGTTGTAGATTTGCTGTGTCTGTGAGAAGAGGTGAGTTAAGGATCTTCTTATGCTGCCATCCTCAATTATCCGTCTTTTTTTGGGCGTTTTAAATGAAGTCCCTTAATTGTTCTTATGAAAAGCCTTTTAATTTTTAGGGAATTTTTACTAAATGTTCAGTAACACAGAGTAGCATCGGTGCTGTTTCAAATCAATATTTAGAATATTGCCATCAAATGTAAATATCACCACCTGCTCCCTTCACTTTCAGCTTTGCAGTAAGATAAATTCTAGGTGGTCATCTTCTGGAAGAGAGAAATTAATTATTACAGAATGTGTAGCTTCAAGGATAGTATGCTAGAGTACACTTAGTCTTCTACTGTAGACACGAGATGATATTCCTTGTAATTAAAAATATTACTTTAGTAATATCAGTACTTTTCAAGGGGAAAATACAATGTAAGTTTTATAAGGTTTGTTGTATGCTCTATTTTTTTCTATTCTATTTATGGAATAAAATAAAAGTTGATTCTTGTCCTTGTTTCCAGGACCTTTCGTGGTACGAGCTTTCCTTCGTAGTTCAACAAGTGAAGGTTTGTTACTAAAGATCAAGCCATTGTTGCCTAAAGAAGTAGAAACCGAAGAAAGTAACGAGAAGATGCCCAAAAATATTCTATTATGAAATTATTTTCAGTGGATTAAGAAGCAACAGAGAAAATTATAAAACTATATAATTTCTACATTTGGTGTCTTGTTATTTCTTCATCATTGTACTTGACAGTGAATTTTAACACTTGGAAAATCTTACAGCAGTTTCTTTCTTTCTTTTTTTTTTTTTTTTTTAAAGATCCTATGTATTTATTTGAGAGAGAGAGAGAGCATGAGCAAGGTGAGGGGCACATTCACCACTGAGCAGGGATCCTGATGTGGGCTTGATCCTGGGCCTCCAAGATCATGAACTGAGCCAAAGGCAGACGCTTAACTGACTGAGCCATCCAGGCATCCCACAATACTTTCAAAAATAAGAAAATAAAATTTTCTCTGTCTAAACCTATATTTTAAATCTTCCTAAATTGTCTTCCTTAGAATTCAGATTCTGCATGCTGGTAATTATAGCAGCAATTTCTAGCTTAATAACTTTCCCTTGGGAGCCATACTATTCTGAGAGAAAAGTAATATTCTTAATTTTCATGAGACAGAGAATGACAGAGTCATGAGCTATATCACAAATATGACTATTTTCTACAGAAAAAGTGTGGCATATGTTTATTCTAAAAATTCTAAATGTCATTTGTGGTAGCATGAGTAGAAAATGAGCTAGACATTAAAACGTGGGAGGGAAATCTTTTTTTCTTTTAGGAATTAATTTATAATATTTGTGGGTTTTTTTTATAATAACAGTAGTATATAACTTAATGTTACCTTGCAAAATACATACAATGAATCATGTTTTCACATACTTAACCTCATTTGAGCTTAAATTCCTTTAATCGCAACTAGTAGGTTTGGTTAATGTTTGTTGAATGAACATCCCATGATGTAGATAGAAAAACTTAATTTAATGGGAAGAGTTAGGCTAGGAAGTTGAGTGCCTTTCATCTAGAGTCAGTTTGCAAACTGTTGTTGGTCTTTAAGTATATACTGGTAGGTGACAAAATGGAAAACACAAGGATAATTTTGGCGTGCAGTTGCCCACTGTCCTTTGTTTGGGATGATGTCCTTTACTCAGAGACTATCTTTTGTTTGCAGATGTTCGCATGCTGCTTTCCGTGAAGTGATAGTGTTGAAGAGTTCTTTACTCTGTAAAGAGTATTTTGGCAATTCCCAAACTGTTTCTGAAACACAGGTAGTTGGAGAAGTCCCAATGACCGTGAGCAACCATGGCACCTCATTAAGCTTTTTTCCACAGGAAAATTAAAATTTGAGGGCTGTTTATCAAAAAAAGCTTTTTTTAAAAAAAGATTTTATTTATTTATTTGAGTGAGAGAGAGAGAGCACATGCGGGCAGAGGGATGAGCAGACTCCCTGTGGAGCAGGCAGCCTGACGCAGGGCTTGATCCAGGACCAAGCGGTCATGACCTGAGCCAAGGGCAGATGCTTAACTGGCTGAACCCTGCAGGCACCCCACCAAAACCAACTTTAACTTTAACTCCAAAACAGTAGTAGTATTTTTTGTTGAGTGCCTGCTGCTGTCTTGTGTTTTACCTGTATCCTCTGCGCAGCTCGGTGAGGGACGGCTGCTCCTCCCGCCTGCTGGGTAAGGAATTGGAGACATGTGTGAGCTCCCTAAAGTAAGACTCAAACCTAGATCTGTCTGATTCTAAAGTCTGTTCTCTGAACCACATAACAGGGTGTTTGATCTCCTTTTTACATATTCTAAGAAAAATCAAACTGTTTAGCTGAACAGTTTAAAATTGTAAAAACACTGGATAATTATACTTCAGTGTCTTCGTATCTCTGGCTACAGAGTTATGGCAAAGCTGTGTAAACAAAGTAGAAATTAGAGTGTTAGAAGGAGCTCTATGAGAAAAGAGTAGTAGGATGGGGAGAGAAAAAGGTACTTGTTTCCCCCAGTTACTGTTTTTTGAAAGCTTACTGATTAATCACTATTTGAAGATCCTAATTTAGAATAGATGTTCTATTACTATATTTATAGATCTTCTGATTAGTAGATTAAGCGTACTCCTATGATGGAAAGTTTTAAAAACTAATAAATATAAAAAAATAAATCTATTCATAATCCTACTACTCAGAGATAACCAGCATTAATATTTTGGTGCTCTTCATTGTCTTTTTCAATCAACAGAGACAGAGAGAGAACATGCACATACGATGCTATAAAATAAGCATTTTTCCATATTATTTAAAATCTCATGCGGAAAGCATCATTTTAATGGTTGAGCAATATTCCATCCTATTGATGCTGTAATTTATGGAATCATTTCTTCATTGTTGGACATTTAACTTGCTTTCAGATCCCCCTCCTCTGTTATTTACAGTGCTTTGGAGAAAATCATGGAGTATAATTTGTTTTCCTCTCTATTCCTAGCAGTGATATTCCTGGGTTAAAAGGTATGATATGGCTAGAAGTCTTAATTATGTCTTAGAAAAGTGCCTTTGTGATCAGAACAAGGAAGTACGGTTGGAAAAGTTGCTCTGGGCAAGAACATTCCAGGGTTTTATTAACTGGCCTGTGAATAAATTATTCCCTACCCTTCCATTAAGCATTTTTCCTTAACTAGAACTAATGTTGAGTTGGGTGTTTATAATGGTTTATTTCTGGAAAAAAATAGAACCGTGCTAGATTACCCTTAATGTAAATATCTTTCTCTTTTGTATTATCATTTTATATTCTTCTTAGAGAACAGAAAATTAAATCTTCTATTTAAAGAGATTAAAAACTTAAAAATTGGGGTGCCTGGGTGGTTCATTGGGTTAAAGCCTCTGCCTTCAGCTCAGGTCATGATCCCAGGGTCCTGGGGTCAAGCCCCACATTGGGCTCTCTGCTTGGCAGGGAGCCTGCTACCTCCTCTCTCTCTGCCTGCCTCTTGTGATCTCTCTCTGTCAAATAAATAAATAAAATCTTAAAAAAAAAAACTTAAAAATTTTATACTAAGTACCAGGGATATCCAAACTTTAGCCTGCATCCAAGGATATCACCTGGTAGGCTCACAGTCACAAATTTCTGGGTTCTGCTTAGCAGTCGTTGGTAGCCCTTGAAAATTTTCATTTCTAACAAATTCCCAGGTGTGGTACTGCCGTTTCATGGGACACCCCTGCTACTTACCAATGGCTCTGTTAATCCTGGCTAGATTAAAAAACAAACAAACAAAAAACAACTCTGGCTGTGGTACCAGCAACAGTTTATTTAAAAATTCTAGGGGCACCTGGCTGGCTCAGTAGAGCACACAACTCTTAATTTCAGTGTTGTGAGTTCAAGCCCCTTGTTGGGCATGGAGCCTACTTTAAAAAAAAAAAAAAAAAAAAAAAAAAGAAAGAAAAATTTCCACAGGTAATTCTAATGCACCAGGACTGAGATTCACTGGTATATACAATTAGGTTATAAAGAAAAGTAAAATTTGCAATTAAAATAACAAGTATCTCTTAAAACTGGGATAGTAAAAAGATAATGTACCAAATTTAAGAACCAGGATTAATTATAGGTTTCTGGTCTATCTCTATGTGTAAATAATTTAAATTCTGGGTTCTCTGTGAAAAAAAAAAAACAGTTCAAAATCTGGAATCTTCTGTAAAATAAGGACACCATAAAATGATCACCACTATACTTTCTGACAAAATTTTATGATATACTTTTTGCAGGTGGCATTTCATGTCGCTAGAAGTTATGTAATATAACACTAATTAATATTACTAATATAGACATACATGTGAACTTAAGTTTAATGGTACGATTACGAATTGGCTAGTGAAGGACCAGATGCTTGGTGGGAGTTGGGGGCATTTATTCCTCTAGTGATTGTTTTTCTGTAGCAAGCAGTTAATCACAGTGTCCAGGAGGTGGCGATCATAACCTATCATACAACTTTAAATAGCCTTGAGCTTATTGGTAAATACTTGTTTTTTCATTGGACTATAAAGATAAAAAAGCAAAATTACTGTATAGACCACTTGGACCTTTGTTTTATAATAGGTCTTTTTTATTTATTCATTTTATTCTGTTTTGGACATACCGTGGAGTTTGCTTTAGTTGTCGTATGTAGTGCGTTTTGTTTTAACTTTTATCATAGAATTTTTCAAACATACAGTAAATTTTTAAATTTTTTTTTAATTTTTAATTTTTTAATTTATTTGACAGAGATCACCAGTAAGCAGAGAGGCAAGCAGAGGTGGGGGGGGAGCAGGCTCCCCACTGAGCAGGGAGCCCCACTCAGGGCTCGATTCCAGCACCCTGGCATCATGACCTGAGCCGAAGGCATTGGCTTTAACCCACTGAGCCACCCAGAGGCACCTCGAACATAGAGTAAATTAAAAAAAATAAGGAACACCTGTTCAGCTTATCACTCCGCTTCAGCAATTATCAGCGTTACCCGCAGTCGTGCTAGTTACATCTATCCGGTTCATCTATCCACCAGCCCCCAGTTTGTCCTTACACCTGCTGGAGTAATTAAAAGGAAGTCCCATATATCCAGAGTCAGACGCCTTATCCATTAGGCTTCATGGTTCTCTGAAAAATCTCATCTATTGTATCTCTTAACCTATAGCGTTTTAAGAATAATCAAGCTATAATTACAAGAATATTTTAGGTCCTAGAACCCATTGTTTTGGTGTTCTACTGTGGCCATTGAGGGCTTTAGTTTTTATTATATTTTTCATGTAATACTGGGCAGATACCTATATTTTTCATGTATTAATGGGCAAGTATCTATTTCTATTGCTTTGAGAACTTAGTGCACAGTGACAGTTATAAGAGGCTGTGTATAACAATACTTAAAAAAATAAGGAATTTGGTATCTTAAAAATTTTTATTTTTGAATCAACATATAAAATTAGAAACGTAACTGTTAATAAGGAATAGGTTGAAATAATATTTTTATCTGAATGTTTCCAGAGGAACAAAAAGTTTTACCATATTGTTTTATTTTAAAAAATAGAAGCATATTAAATAAATTTGGCAAAGTAGAGAAAGGAAGAACACTGAAAAACTTAAAGACAACGACCCCAAATCCCATAAATAGCTACATAACACTTTGTTGTACTTCCCTTTATTCCCTTTTCTCTTTGTGGAGGTCTCCTTTTCCCCTGAAATAGTGTGTCTGTGGCCATGTTGGGTTCAGAGCAGAAGGGAGACGTCTTGGCTCTGGTGGTTTCCCACATCACCAGCTCTTTAGTCACTTCCTTTTGAAAAAAGGCAATCAAAAACCATCGCTAAATATTTGCTGAATGAAAGGTCTAAAGCTTTCTGTATCTAATCATACGTTACATAAATTTTATATTATTGTTTCCTAAATAGGTAATTGCTTTCACGAAAACTTAATGTATACATTTTTTTAAGTAGAAAAAAACCAGTGTTTCTCAAAGGGCTATAAGTATATACCATTTAGTGGTACAAGACATGAATTTCAGTGGCAAGTGAACCACATTTGAAATTAATAGTTAAGTATATCTTTAATGTATCGTAGAAAAATACAGTATATAAAGACCATGATTTCATGGGTTTCATGACATAGGATGACATTACAGAAGGTGATTATTTGTAAAGTCCATTTAAAAACATTAAGAAATTATATAAATATATAAACTGCTTTCTGAAGTGGCTCTCCTATTTTATATTCCCTTCAACAGGGTTTGAAGGTTCTGGTTTCTCCACATCCTTGTCAACATTTGGGATTGTCTGACTTATTTATTATAGCCATTTCTGTGACTATGTAGTAGTCATACATATTTTAATTGAGAAAATGTGTTTTTTTTGCTGAGAAAGTATTTAGATATAAATGATAGTAGTTTTTAAATACATACCATTGTAAGATGGAGCTTGGATACTGTGAAGCTCTAGAAGTAGAGCTAGAACTAATGTAGACTTTATAAAGAACCAAATTCTGGCACAGTTAAGCAACACGTTAGTGCTGTGGACTCCTACAAAGGAGTGGTGACCTTCTTACTGAGGATGTTTACATGCAGCCCTATCAGCATTCTCCCGTCAGTGGAAATCGACTGACTGACTCGACCGGAGAAGGAGTGCATCGTAAGGACTTGGGATGATTGGCAGAATCTAAGGAAAAGCGACGGTATCGGGAAAGGACGGGATAGGAAGCAGCTCATGGAATCCAAGAAGCAGGAGCCAGTAGGCCGTTTCCTCAGAGAGCTACTGAATGAGCACTATTTTCTGACCTTATGTCATTGCACTCCAGACTTAAGTTTTCAAGGCAGACAGTCTGCGTGGCCTGGTTTAGTTTACACAGCCCTCCTTGGTCAGGATGAGACAGAATTGATCATCTCACTCAAAGGACATGCAATAAAGCAAAAAAAGTTCCCAGAAAATCATTGAAGTGCTTTTACCAAAAGAAGAAGCCGCTGTGTGCTGGGCAGGAAAACCAGTAGGCGCCCACCACATTAGGTCACGACAGCTTGGATAAGTATTTAGGAAGAATTAGAAGCCCTGGTCCAAGGGATAACAAATTTCTAAGGCCCATTCATTCCTCGAATTTTTATTAAAGGTCTCCTATGATTTCTGTGAAATCAGTAACTTCTATGTGCTCAATATTTGTGATTCAAAAGTATTTTTATACACATAGCAAATATTCTTTGAATGCAGAAAAAAATGTTGCCCATCTGTTTTTTGGAGGGGAGAAATGTCCATTTTATTTTGCTAAATATAAGCACATGAACAGATTTCCATGGTAGAAAGTTTCAGTTGGACCAAAACTTGTGTGAATCCCCTGCCCAACCTCCGGTGGCTCCGTGTGAATCTTCTCTACTTAGATACAGATTCTGTTCCCACATCTGGACAGTCAGTTGCCTGTTGGCATATGGTTAGAAGATGTTTTATGATTAACTTTTGACTCAACAATATCTGGAATATTATTCCACAATTACTATATTTTAAGTTTTTATGTTGCTCCATAATAGGAAGGTACCCTGGTACCTACATATTACCAGATGGATGTTACCAGTTCCTATTGCTAGACATTTAGGCTTTTCCCCCACTATATCATTTCGATGAACATAATTGTTACGTGTGTTTGTAAATATGGGCAAGTAGTTCTCTAAGGTAGATCGCTAAAATAATACAGTGGTTAAGATCACAGACCCTGGAGTCAAACTGTAAGGATTCAGGTTCCAGCTCTGCTATGTACTTGTGCATTGTTCTTACTGCCCAGTAATTTTAAGGCAAGCTTCATCGACTTAAAGCCTAAATTCAGAAATATGAACACTTTGATGAATTTTCCCAAAGTGAGTATGTACCTAGGGCACAGACTAGAAATAGACACCAGGAACCCTTTCATCCTTCCTCAGAAAGTACTTCTATTCAAAGTGAGCAATATCATGACCTCTAAGACCATATATTTGTTTTATTACTTTTTAAACTTTATGTAAATGGAATAATAATTATGAGTATTTTGGGGGGAGGTCTGAGTTAATTCACTCAATAGCATGTGTATGAAATTCATCATATTGTTGTGTGTAGCTGTAATTTTACATGCTAATTGCTATAGAGTATTCCATTGTGTGGATGTATCACAGGTTTTCCATTCTACTGGTGGTGAACATGTGGATTGTTTACAGTTTGGGTTATTACAAATAGTGCTAATATGAACATTCTTGTACATTCTGGTGAGGTTTTGAGGGTTACAAATAATGCTGCTTATTAATAATCTTGTCCATTTCTTTTGGTGAACATACATGTGCATTTCTGTTGGATATATATGTAAGAAGTGCATTTACTGGATCATAAGTTATGTATATGCTCAATTATAGTCAATAATGCTCAACAGTTTTTCAAAGTAGTTGTGACAATATACACTCCCAGGAACATGTGAGACTTACACCTGCTCCATATCCTTGCCAATAATTGCCAAAATCTTTTTCATTTTAACCATTTTGCTGAATGGAGATTGTCAGTAATACTTGAAGAATTTTAAAATTTTGTTAGTAGAGGAAACAATTTAGGATATCACTCTCCACAGATTAAAGTTGTATATGGTAATCTAGAGTTTTCTGGAATTGATAAAATAATTTTTTCTTAGAAAATTAAAAGGTGGTGGAAATCAATTGTTTTCTGATTCCAGCAAGTTACTGGCTTCCTGGGAATGGATTAATTTTGTTTGGATTATTCCATGTAATGAAGGTTTCTCTGTCAGACTCTAGAACCTGGGTTTGAACATTACCCCCATTTTAAAGCTGAATCCCAAAATTCAATAAAATTAGTCCTCTAAAGTTTTGAAAGTATTGTTTCTGGTACATTATGCAATTTCAAATATTACTACTCAACCTAGGATTAGGACTGCAAATTCATGGCTTACATTCTATCATCCCCCATCTCTGACCAGGCAAATTGCAACAGATGGTGTGAATCACAGAATTCATTCCTACTGACTTATACATGGTTTCAGATTTTTTTTTTTCCCTCAATCCAGTGCTCTACTGTTGTTTGCAAGTGTGGTGTCACATTAAGACACTTTTTTTCATCCTATACCTCAAATTATAAGGTAATTTGCTGAGTCTTAAAGCTTCCTAAAATGTTGCCATGTTTGTCAGCCCTGTATTAGGCCAAAAGAAATGAGACTCATTCTTAGAAAGCTGTAATTTAAATCTATTACTTAATCATAGTGACTGAGGAGCTGGCTTACTTTTAGTTTAGTATTGTTTCATTTTTAAATTTCCTTTTTTCCTTTCTATTTAATATTTAATATTTTTTTTTTCCATTTGGACTAGCAAAAATTCTGAAAGGGTTGCTACAGCTTCATAGGTCAAATTAAGTTTTGCTAGGAGACACTGAAATCAGATATCCCATATCTGTGGCATCTTCAGTTTGTGGGGGCACAGCACCCAGACATATAGGTGCTCTGTAGAGAAGCTCTAGGAATCTGCAGGGGTGTCAAAAGGGCTTTCGTTGTTTGCTAAAGAGCACATGCATAGAATGAAGTGCCATAATGTCTGACAAAAAGCTGTTACTGGGAACTGTAAATTGTACAATTCCCAGAGCTTACCCATGGTGGGGGAGAGATTTGAGGTTTTGCCACCAGAGTAGCAAGACGTCATTGAAAATCTTGGGTGTGGGGCGCCTGGGTGGCTCAGTTGTTAAGCTTCTGCCTTCAGCTCAGATCATGATCCCAGGGTTCTGGGATCGAGCCCCACATCAGGCTCCCTGCTCTTCGGGAAACCTGCCTTTCCCTCTGCCCCAGGATCACACTGATTAGTGGGCAACTGCCTGCCAAATTCAACATTTCAAATGAATAAAACAAAATCTAAAATCTTAAGAACATAGGATTTATGGTGTCTAATACCCAATAACAATCATGACATGCAAATAAACAGGAAAATGCAAAGAAGAAAATCAAAAGAAACTGATCTGAAATGAGATTGATGTAGTAGCAGATAACACTGAACTTTAACTATTATACATATATACATATATGTATGTTATGGAAAACATGAACATAATGAGAGAGGTGGAAGATATTGAAAAGGGAACTTCAGAGCTCAAAATTCAGTATCTGAGTGGGAAATTCACCTCTGGATTATCAGCTGCTTAGGCACTGCAGAAGAAAAGAATAGTGAACTTGAAGATATTGCAATAGAAACTATTCAGATTGAACTACAGAAAAAAAAAAAAAGTAGTAATAAAAAGAACACATTCTCAGTGACCTGAAAAATAGTCCAAGTGATCTAATGTATGTGTAATTGGAATTCCTGAAAAGATCAGGGAAAGGAGAAAGAGAAAAGAGTTGAAGGAAAAGTGGATTAATTTTTTTCAGACAAGATGAGAACGGATTTCTAAAACTAAGAAACTCAACAAATTCCATACAGGATAATGGAAAGGAAAACTATTATAAGTCATATCATATTCCAATTGTGGGGAACCACTGATAAAGTGAAGCTCTGAAAAGCAGCCAGAGGGAAAAAAGAAATATTAAATACTGGGGTACCAAGATAAAATCACTACTGATTTTTTGTCAGAAATAAGGCAAAACAAGGAATGGAATGATAACTTTAATATACTCTTAAAAAGTTAACCTAGGGTTCTATGTCAAGTGAAAATATCCTTTAAAAATGAGAACAACATGAAGACATTTTGGGGCAGACAAAAGCGAAGAGTTTTTCCAGGAAACCCGAATTACAAGAGATGTTAAAAGAAGTTCTTCTACAGGAAGAAAAATGATACCAGATATAAACCTCATTCCGTACAAGTGAACGAAGAATGCCGGAAGTGGTAAATATGGGGGAAAATATGAGATTTTTTCCAGTTTTAAAAAGATTTTATTTATTTACTTAGAGAGCACAAGGGTCAGGAGCAGGGGAAGAAGCAGACTTCTCACCCAGCAGGGACCCCAATGTGGGGCTCCATCCTGGGACTCTAGGATCATTACCTGAGCCGAAGACAAGATGCTTAACCAACTGAGCCTTCCAGGTGCCTCTGGATTTTTTTTTTTTTCATTTTTATCTCATTTAAAAAAATTACCTTTTAAAAGCAAATGTAGTCACAGTTTATGGTGGGATTTAGAGTTTGAAGTAAAATATATGAAAGTGGTAGCATAAAGATTGACAGATCTCACTTCAGCTGGGTATAATTTTCTGTATTCATCTGGTGTTTTTTAGTGCATGAAATCACACATTAAATCAAAATTTAAGTTATATTAAATTTTTCTTTACTGCATTAGAACAAATTTGCGAACTGATTGCACAGTTCACTGAGTATGACAGAAGTTTATACTCATGTGACTATGATGAAAATCAAGATGCAGATCATTTCCATGACCTCAAAGAGTTTACTTAGTACACTTTGTACTAATTTCTGCCTTAGGCTCAAGCAATATTAGATTTGCATTCTGTCACTAGTTTTTCTTGCTCTACATTTTCATATAACTGGATCATGTGATGGGATACTTGTATTTTATGTTTGGTTTCTTTTCCTTAGAATAATGTTTTGAAATTCATCTGTGTTGCTGTGTATATCGAATACATTGTCCTTTTTTTATTGCTGAAATATATTCCCTCATATAGATATGCCAAGTGTATTTATCCATTCAACAGAGGGGTATTTGTGTTGTTTCCAGTTTGGGGCTATTATGAATAAGACTTCTGTGAATATTCATGTACAAGTTTTTTTGTGGACATTTGCTTTCATTTCCCTCGGTTGAATAATGGAAGTGCTAGGTCATATGGTAACTGACAACTTTCTTAAGAAACAACCGTATAGGTCTACAAAGTGGTTGTACCATCTTATACTCCCACCAGCGATGTCTAAAAGTTGAAATTACTTCATATCCTCAGTTGGGTTTTTCATCTGTTTAATTTTAGCTATTCTGGTGGGTGTGTAGTGGTATCATTGTGATTTCAATTTGCATTTCTCTGGTGACTAATGATGTTGAGCTTCTTTTCATGTGCTAATTAGATGTTCTCATATCTTCTTTTGTAATTAGAACAAGGTGTCTGTTCAAATGTTTTGCTCTTTAAAAAATAGGTTGTTTTATTATTCAGTTATGAGAGTACTTTATATAATCTGGTTTCAAGTCCCTTGTAATATATATGTTGCAGATATTTTCTTCAAGTTGTAGACTGACTTTTCATTTTCTTAGTTATGTCAAAGAGTGGACTTTACAAGCTTCCTATCTGTTTTATTAATATTTCTTGAATGATCAATGCTTTCTATGTCCTAAGGTATCTTCTCCCTTCCCAAAGTTGCAAAAGTTTTCTTCTATATTTTGCTGTATTACATTTCTTCTATAAGGTTTATAAGTTTTAATCTTCATTTTTAGGTTTCTGATTTATTTCAGACAGATTTTTTTTTTTGCCTGGTATGATTGAAGTGGATTTTTTTCCATGTAAATCTAATTTTTCTCACACCATTTGTTGAAAAGACCATCTGTTCTCCCATCTTTGGCACCTTGGTCAAAATTAATTAATCGTGTACGTATAGGTGTATTTTTGAACTCTCCATTTTGTTCCATAGACCTATTTATCTGTCTATATACTAATACTGCACTGTCTTGATAACTATAATTTATGGTAAGTCTTTTTTTTTAAGATTTTTATTTATTTATTTGACAGAGATTACAAGTAGGCAGAGAGGCAGGCAGAGAGGAAGGGAAGCAGGCTCCCTGCCGAGCAGAGAGCCCGATGCGGGGCTTGATCCCAGGACACTGGGATCATGGACTTGAGCCGAAGGCAGAGGCTTTAACCCACTGAGCCACCCAGGCGCCCCTATGGTAAGTCTTAATGTCAGATAATGTAAGCACTCCAACTTTATTTTTAAAATTTGTTCTGGCTGTTTTAGGCCATTCATATTCCTATGTAAATTTTAGAATCAGCTTGTCAGTTTCTACAAAATGGGCTGTTGTATTTTGATTGAAGATTTCATTGAATCTGCATTTTAATTTAGAGAGAACTGGTACGTTAACAATATCATCTTCTAATCCATGATAGGTATCTATCTCAGTTCATTTAAATTTTCTTTAATGGCTCTCAGCAAGAGAAAGGTTGAGGAAGTTCTTTTTTATTTCTAGTTTGCTAAGAATTTTTTGTTATTGTTGTTCATGGTAAGTGTTAAATTTTATCAAGTGCTTTTCCACACTTGTATAGAGAACCATATGGATTTTCTTTTTTAGTTAACATGGTGAATTACATTGGTTGTTTTAAAATGTTAGACCAGCTTTCTGCTTCTGAGATAAATCCCACTTGGTCCTGCTGCATTTTCTTTTTTATAGGTTGCAATTTAGATTTGATAAGATTTAAAAAAATTGTTTTTAATTTATTTGACAGACAGAGATCACAAGTAGGCAGAGAAGCAGGTAGAGAGAGAGAGAGGAGGAAGAGGAGGAAGCAGGCTTCCTGCTGAGCAGAGAGCCCGATGAGGGGCTCGATCCCAGGACACTGGGATCATGACCTTAGCTGAAGGCAGAGGCTTAACCCACTGATCCACCCAGGTGCCCCTAGATTTGATAAGATTTTATTAGAAACTTTTCCAGCAAGATTCAGGAGAGATATTGGTCTTAATTTTTTATTTTTTTAGTAATAGCTTTACTTTTAGCATCAGGATAATGCTGGATTCAAAATGAAT
The DNA here is from genome assembly GCF_011764305.1 of Mustela putorius furo. NCBI lineage: Eukaryota > Metazoa > Chordata > Mammalia > Carnivora > Mustelidae > Mustela > Mustela putorius. The sequence goes on from NW_025421261.1 coordinate 323,034, forward strand.
TGGGAAGTACTCCTATTTTCTGAAACTTTCAGTAAGATACTATTATGTCTTCCTCAAATATTGGATAAATGTTAACCAGTGACTCCATCTGGAAGGGTATTTTTTGTGGGAATATTTTAAATGACTAATTTATTCAAATGATGCAGGGCTAATTAGGGTTTTTTAAAAAATGTTTTCTTGTGTCAGTTTTGGTTTTGTCTATTTCTTCTAAATTATCAAATTTGTTGCAATAAGTGTCTTTAAAGTGTATCTTTATTATCTTTTAGTATTGATGTATCTATGGTGATGGCCCTCTTTTCTATACTTGAGTAATTTGTGTCTTCTTTTTTTTGGTCCTTCTAAGCTGGAAGTTTATTATTTTATCGATCTTTTTAAAAAAACAGCTTTAGATTAATTGATTTTTCTCTTGTTTATGCAGTTCATATTTAATTGAAAATATTATAGAAGATTTATTAAAATATAGGTGACATACCATGCAATGCACCCATTTAAAGTGTACAGTTTTTTAAAAAATATATTCAGAGTTGTGCAATCATTACTATCATCCGTTTGAAAAAAAATCTATAACCCCCAAAGGCAATTTCCTATCCATTCATTCCTTGTTTTCCTAACATAAATTCCCCAGCCCTAGGTAACCACTAAATATTCTATTTTTAAAAATTTGCCTATTCTTGACATTTCATGTAAATGGAATCATATATGGTTTTTTGTGACTGTCTTTTTCATTTAGCATGTTTTTAAGGTTTATGCTATAGCATGTATGAGTACTTCATTTATTATTGTTGAGTAATATTCCATTGTATGGCTACATCACAGTTTGTCCATTCTTCTGCTAATGGACATTTGGATTATTTCCATCATTTGGCTATTATGAACAATAGTACTTTAAACATTTGCATACAGGTTTTTATATGGACATATTTTTAAATTAAATTTAATTAACGTATAGTGTATTACTAGTTTCAGAGGTATAATTTAGTGACTCATCGGTTGCATACAACACCCAGTCCCATCACATCAAGTGCCCTCCTTAATGCCCATCACCCAGTTACCCGGTCTCCCCACCCACCTCCCCTCCAGCGGCCCTCAGTTTGTTTCCTGTAGTTGAGTCTCTTATGTTTGGACATATGTTACAATTTCTCCTGAATATTTACCTAGCAGTGGGATTGCTGGATCAAATGGTTACTCTGTTTTGTCTGTGGAGGGTATACCAGACTGTTTTCCAAAGTGGCTGGATCATCTAATACTACTGGCGATGTGTGAGGACTCCCAATTTCTCCACATTCTCACCAACATTTGTTATTATCTGGATTTTTTAAAAATGTAGCTGTTTTAGTGGGTGTGAACTGGTATCTCACTGTGGTTTTGATTTGCATTTCTTTTTTTTCTTTAAGATTTTATTTATTTATTTGACAGACAGAGATCACAGGTAGGCAGAGAGGCAGGCAGAGAGAAAGGGGGAAGCAGGCTCTCCACTGAGCAGAGCCCGATGCGGGAGCTCAGTCCCAGGACCCTGGGATCGTGATCTGAGTGGAAAGCAGAGGCTTTAACCCCACCAAGCCACCCAGGCGCCCCTTGATTTACATTTCTTCTGAGATGATGACTTGAGCTAAAATTAAGAGTCAGACATTTAACCAACTGAGCCACCCAGGCAACCCAGACATGTGGGACATAAAATTGAGTTATAATCGACATATAACATTATATTAGTTTTAGGTGTACAGTATAATGATTTATGTATTATGAAATGATTACCACAATAAGTTTAGATAACATTCACTACTACACATAATTCATTTTTTTTTCTTATAATGGGAACTTCTTAGCAACTTTCAAATATATAATATAATAATGTTAACTGTAGTCACCATGCTGTATATTACATCCCCAGAACTTATTCATCTTATAACTGGAAGTTTGTATTTTTTACTATCTTCACCCATTTCAGCCACCCCACCTCTGGTAAGCACTGATCTGTTCTTATTTTTCTTTCTTTCTTTTTTTTTTTAAGATTTTATTTATTTATTTGACAGACAGAGATCACAAATAGGCAGAGCGGCAGGCAGAGAGAGAGGGGGAAGCAGGCTCCCCAACCAAGCAGGGAGCCCGATGTGGGGCTCGATTCCAGGACCCTGGAATCATGATCGAGCCAAAGGCAGAGGCTTTAACCCACTGAGCCACCCAGGCGCCCCTGGTCTGTTCTTATTATGCATTTCTATATGGTCAGTAGTAATGTCTACTCTGTCATTCCTGCTTTTGTTGATTTGAGTCTTCTCTTTGCTTGTATAATCTAGTTTAAATTTAGTTTGTCAGTTTTATTGATTTTTTTCAAACCAAGACTTTAAACCAAGTCTTGGTTTTATTAGTTGTCCTTATTGTTTTTTATTTTCTAGTGATTTATTACCACTTTAATCTATTATGTCTTTCTTTCTTTCTTTCTTTTTAAGGTTTTACTTTTATTATTTATTTGACACAGAGATAGAGACGGCAAGAGAGGGAACACAAGCAGGGGGAGTGGGAGAGGGAGAAGCAGGCTTCCCGAGGGGTAAGGAGCCTGATTCGGGACTTGATCCCAGGACCCTGGGATCATGACCTGAGCTGAAAGTAGATGCTGAGCCACTGAGCCACCCAAGTGCCCTAAGATGACCTTCTTTCTGCGTGCTTTAGATTTAATTTACTCCTCTTATTCTATTGTCTTAGGGTAGAAGGTTAGGTTGTTGATTTGATGTCTTTTTTCTTCTTTAATGAAGTCACTTAAACCTGTACGTTTTTCCTTAAGTACTGCTCAAGCTGTGTCCCATAAGTTTTAGTTGATTGTATTTTTATTTTCACTCATCTCAAAGTATTTTCCAATTTCCCTTGTGCTTTCTTCTTTGACTCCTTGACTCATCGGCTATGTGCGTTTGAGAAGAATGTAGATTCTGCTATTTTGGGGTAGGGTGTTCCATAAATGTCCGTTAGTGCTAGCTGGTTTAAAGTCGTTCAAGTGTGCTACCTCTTTATCAGGCAGTACCTTTTCCTCTGCTTCTCCTCCCCCTTGCCTTCCTTCCTCTCCTTTCCTTGCTTTCCTAACCCCGATTTCCCCTCGGCCCTTTGTGTTTTATTGTGGTACTTTGCATAGCACTGTGATTTTTAGGAATATTTGTGCTGAGTTATAGAAGAAATGACTGCTTAAGATGGGGGTGCATTTTATTTTATGTAAGTTATTCCTCAAAGCTGATTTAAATAGAAATTAATAATTCTGGGACAAAGTTACTTAAGGTGGTAAATTATAATTTCTTAGAGTAACAAACTATTTTATTTAACAGAAAGCTTCTGAAAACTTACCCCTTACAAGAGATTTAAAAAAAAAAAATCTATCACACCTTTTCTAATGAGTAGTTAAGTCCATTTTTCTACCTCCACTAGCCTTGTCATATAAATCCATTTTTCCCACAAAGGCTTAATTATTCTATTCTCTTAGATTGTTTAGTAAAATGATTCTGCCTTTAGTATTTTTTTTTAAGGTTTCAAAAAGTTACTGAAAACCAGCAATATCTGACCTTACAACTTGAATTGTCAGACGTGTCAGGCTAAGAGCATATTTACCAACAGTTGCTCTTTAATCTGAAATACAATGTTCCCTTTCTTTATGGTCATTTAAAAATAAAAGGTTGATGTCAACTCTTGCTCTTCTCCCAATATTGCCTACAAGGAAGAAAGCAATTTTGCATTGATTGAAAGCCTACATTAACCAGTAAAAGCAGCTGGACTTATCAAATCATCTCAGTGGATTCATTGGTAACTCAAAGGTATAATCAACCAGAGCCTTTGTTATATGTCTTGAGTTCGAGAGAAATCCTTTTTCAATGAGAAAGCTAATCACTTAACAAATATGTGTTCCCAGGGGAAAATAATGTTTGAGTAGAACAACGATAACCCACAATATTTTAAAAGAATAAAATTCAGAACAATGGAATCCTTTGACTGACTGACTTAACTGAAAGTAAGTCATGGTGTAAGTTTGTTCTTAGGATAGTATATCATTTTGAGGGCATATTTTGAGACTTAGAGCCAAGTTTTAATATTGAGGGCAGCAAATATCTTTGAGCATCTGGTTGTGAGAACTAAAATGACAGGAGTGAGTGAATGATGCTGTTGTTGCTTCTCCAAATTTTTATTTTAATAGATCTGTCTTGGATTGTTAATTCTCAATGATAATAAGTTTCTCCTAATTTGGTGATAGCTAGAAATAGTGGTATGTATAAAAATGAATGAACATTCTCTTAAAATACACGTCTTGCCAAAATGAGCTGAGCTGCTTGCTTGCTTGCTTGCTTTATTTATTTATTTATTTCTTTATTTATTTATTTATTTATCAGAGTGAGCACAGGCAGACAGAGTGGCAGGCAGAGGCAGAGGGAGAAGCAGGCTCCTGCTGAGCAAGGAGCCCGATGTGGGACTCTATCCCAGGACCCTGGGATCATGACCTGAGCCGAAGGCAGCAGCTTAACCAACTGAGCCACCCAGGTGTCCTTGAACTACTTTTGTTCGTAAATTTTAGCTTAAACTTTTAGTCTAGATGTAAATTAGGAAACCCTCTTATTCTCTCATCAGATGCTCTTCATTCTTTATAGCTCCTATTAAAATTCATTTTTTATGTTCGTCTGTTTAATGCCATGTCCCATGTTGGACTCTCATGTATATATTTCTTACCATGCTATATCCTGTACCTAGAACCTTTCTTGGCATATATTTGCACTCTAAAAAAATTGCTGAATGACCAGATAAATAAAATGCCTAGACCTCGAAAATCAGCCTTAACTACATTCTGACTTAGGAAATAACTTGAACAATTACCCTCTTTCTGCCTTTTTTGCCTTCCACAGTTTAGTGAATAATAATGATATCTTACATATAATACATTACATCTCTATAGTAGAACATCTTTATAGCATTTACTGAGTGTTCACTGTGGGCCAGGTACCCCTCTAGATATGACAGATACATCATTGAACAACCACAACAAGAAAAACAAAAACAAAAAACAAAAAACTGTGCATTCATTGAGCTTACATTTCTAGTAAAATCTCTTGTTTTGTTTTGGTCCTCACAACAAACATATGTATTATGGCTTAATATATTTAGTATGTACAGTGAGTAGGACTGATATTAATTTACTAATGCAGAAATAGAGAGTCGGTAAAATTTTCACTTAAGATCAATCAGCTAGTAAGTCCAAGCACTAGATAATGGCCTGTGTTTTTCTTTCTCCCCATTTCTTATCCACTGTGTAGGATTTTTTTTTTTTTAAGATTTTATTTATTTGAGAGAGAGAGCATGAGAGGGAGAAGTTCAGAGGGAGAAGCACTCTCTGCAGAGCAGGGAGCCCGATGTGGGACTCGATCCTGGGACTCCAGGATCATTATCTGAGCTGAACGCAGTTGCTTAACAAACTGAGCCATCCAGGTGCCCCCTGTGTAGGAATTTTTTGAGGAAAAGTAAGATCCAATTTATTCAACATCTGTAAAATATACTGCAGAAACACAAAGTGATGGCATGGTTCAGATTTTTTAATATTAAGCTATAATTGACGTACGTTTTATTAGTTCCAGATGTACAATACAGTGATTCAATATTTGTATATATTGTGAAATGATCACCATCACATTAACCTCCAATCATAATTCAGCTTTTAAAGTGGTTTTTAAAACTATAGCATTTTAAGATATCTTAAATCCAAAGAAAATTTAAAATTTAAGCTTGAATTCTTTTGTTTAGATATGGCCTGTTATTTGTGGGATGCCTGATTCTTATACCTAAACCAGCGACTAGTTAGAGCTGTTTATTGATTTTTTGTGTGTGTTTGATTTATTTTCTTAAGTTACTTATTTATTTATTCATGAGCAACTGAGAGCCAGAGAGGCAGAGGCAGAGAGAGAAGCAGGTTCCCCCGGAGCAGGGAGCCCAATGAGGGACTTGATCCCAGGACTCTGGGATCATGACCTCCGCCAAAGACAGATGCTTAACTGACTGAGCCACCCAGGAGCCTGGAGCTTTTTATTGTCAAGTGTTCTAATGCTGTACATTAGCATGGGAATCTAGGCCGTGCCCATAGTGGATGACATATTAGTTGCTAAGCAGCCGAAATTATTGTGCCGTCTGCTGCCCCTTACAAGGTGTGTTATCACCCAACTCATTTTCTGAACCCACACACCAAATGCACCGTAATAGAAATTATAGTGGTTTGTACATTTTTTGACCTAATACGCAGTTTATGAGGAAAAAAACCCAAATTTTGCCTCCTGTTAACTCTAGTGGATACCTTAGAAGGTTTTCTTTTGTCCTTTAAACTTTGTTTTCATGAGGTGATCTTTTATTAGATCATCAGATATCCCATATTCAGACTTAAACAAGAATTTTGCTTTGTTACGAGTTTACAAGTTCTTTAGCATTGAGAATAAACTATAGAGAATCTGGTATTTTATTTTGAGTACTTTGAATTCTAGATAGCATTAAAATGTCCCCCCCCCCACCACCAAATTTGCTGAGGCTTACACAGAGGAACCTACATTGGGAAACATATCTGTTTGACAGAAATTCCAAAGTGGTTTTTTTTTTTTTTTGTAAATCTGCCCTAAATGTCATACTTTTGATATACTTTTATTTGATCTTTTATCCTACTGAAGGGTTACATTACTATAGAAAAACACTTCTCAAATTGTATTTTTTTCAAAGATGTTAATAAGTGTTATTGGAGAGAAGGAAGTTTTCTGTAATCTTATGTGATGAAAATCTATGGAAAAAATCTTGTATGATGAAAATGCTAAAGAGGTTTCTTTACTACCTGACTTCTCAGAATCGTTAATAGATTAATATGTTAGTGTGTATTATATAAGCCCTAGTAGGTGGTATTTTTCACATTTTACCACAGAATTTTTTTCTTTGTTCTTTTTTAAAGATCTTTATTTGAGAGAGAGGGAGACGCTAGCATGTGAGCATGGTGGTGGCGAGAGGGGCGGGGGGAAGGGAGATACAGAGCCCCCCCCCACTGAGCATGGAATTGGATGTGGGGCTTGATTGCAGGACCCTGAGATCATCACCTGAGCTGAAGGAAGATGCTTAACCGACTGAGCCACCAGGCACCCCCAGAATTTTTTTCTTAGGACTGTCTTGTGAGACTAATGTTATTCAAAACACAATCTTGGAGTATATATTAGTATTTGCATATAGCCTATGAAGACTGTAATTTTTTAAAAATTTTATTTATTTATTTGACACAGAGAGAGAGAGAAATCACAAGTATGCAGAGAGGCAAGCAGAGAGAGAGGAGAAGCAGGCTCCCAGATGGGCAGAGAGCCTGATGCAGGGCTCCATCCCAGGACCCTGAGATTATGACCTGAGCCGAAGGCAGAATCTTAACCCGCTGAGCCACCCAGGTGTCCTGAAGTCTGTATTTGCAACAGGTCACTCCTCAGGCCCCGTGTCTCTGGGCACTCTCAGTTGTACCCATGGCCTTAAATGTCACTTGTAGACTGATGTTGCCCATATATGTAAATTGACCACCTCTGTCTCCTGAGCTCCACATGCACATGTGCATCTGCCTCCCTAACTTTTCCAACTGGGTGTAAGGATTTAAAATTCTGTTATCCAGAAGCGAACTCAGTATCTTCCTCTTAAATCTGCTCCTCCTGCTCCTCTCCTATCTTACTAAAGGTCACTAATACCCACTCGGTTGCCCAAGCCATGTACCTCCAGTCTTTTCATTTCTCTTTTCTCACCCAGCAGCAGCGCGACCCAATTACCCCAATTCTGTAGATCTCTTAAGTAAGGCCACTTCCCTCAAATTGCGTGTAACTTAAGCCTTTATCATCTTATCCAGATTGCCGAAGTAGCCCTTTAACTCAGCACTGTTCAGTAAGATGCAATATAATCCAAGCCACAAACCCAAATCACATAGGAAATTTCAAAATTTCTGATAGCCACATTACAAAATATAAGGCAAAATAAGTGAAATTAGTTTTGGTAATATATTGTTATTTAGCCCAATGGGTCAAGAATACTATAATTTTGACATATAATCAGTATAATATATGCATAAATTATTGATATTTTATGTCATTACTTTTGTACTAAGTCTTTGAAATCCAGCCTGTATCTCATACTTCTGGCTGCCTCAGTTCGTGCTAGTCACGTTTGGAAACTCAGCAGTTACATGTGGCTGGTGGCTACAACGGACAGCTCAGCTCTTTATTTTCCTTTCTGTAGACTCTGCCCTTCTTGCGCATTCTCCCCAAGGCAGACAGTATGGGGTGCCTGGTTGTATCACCCCATTGTTTGAGATCCTTGGTTGGTTGCACCTTGCCTCGCCCTTCAAGACCCACGTTAATAAGGTATACTTACCTCCAGCCTCATTTCATTTAACCCTACTCTGAATTCCATGCGTCCTGATTTATTTGAGGTTATTTCCCAAAGATGTCATGCATTCTCTCCTCTAGCCTTTGTGTATGTTGTGACTTCCACTTGGAAAAATTCTTCCCTACCACTTTGCCAGGTAAATTCCTGTTCAGGTCTCAGCCTAGATTTCATTTCTTCCGGGAAATCTTCCCTAAAATGCCAAGTCCAAATTAGGTGCCACTCCTGTGAATTCTCATTGTACATTTACATGTGTAATATTAGTACTTACTGAACTGTATTTTATATATAGTTAAACGATGTATTTTTATCATTTATTAATAACTTATCTCTCATAACTAGAACTACAAAGGTAGGAGTTGTGTCTGTTCTTAATTCTGTGATTTAACTAATTAGACTAAAAGCTCCTTGAAGAGCAAGCACATGGTATGTGCTCAGTATATTATTTTTAAGAGAAAGAATGGAAAAAATTATGTGACAGCCAAAGACCTCTGGCCTACCTTCTCTGATGCCATGATTAGCTCCTAATTCCCCACAAGCAGAAGGATATTCATCCTTTCTTTAAATTTAAGATTTTATGGACATTCCAGTTAGTTAACATTTAGTGTATTGGTTTCAGGTGTACAAGATAGTGACTCAACACTTTCATACAACACCCAGTGCCCATCACAGCAAGGGCACTTCTTAATCCCGGACGCCTATTTTACCCACCCCTCCAACACCGGCCTTCCTGGGAACCATCAGTTTGTTCTCTGTAGTCAGAAGTCTGGGGACACCTGGGTGGCTCAGTCGGTTAAGTGTCTGCCTTCTGCTCAGCTCGTGTTCCCAGCCTCCTGGGATCCAGCCCCGCTTCAGGCTCCCTGCGCAGCAGGAGCAGCGTTTGCCATTGCAAGTGGCAGGATTTCACTCTTTCTTATGGCTCGGTAATATTCCATTTTATGTAATAACCACATCTTCTTTATCCATTCATCAGTCAGTGGACACTTTGGTGTTTCTATAATTTGGCTATTGTAAATAATAAATAAATAATGCTACTGTAAACTGGGGTGCATGTATCCCTCTGAATTAGTGTTTTTGTATCCTTTGGGTAAATACCCAGTGGTGTAATTGCTGGATCATAGGGTAGTTCTATTTTTAATTTTTGAAGAACCTCCATACTGCTTTCCAGAGTGGCTGCATGAGAGTAACTTTTTTCTCCACATCCTTGCCAACACTTGTTATTTCTTGTGTTTTTTATTTTAGTCATTCTGACAGGTGGGAGGTGATACCTCATTGTGGTTTCGATTTGCATTTCCCTGATGTTAAATTATGTTGAGGATCTTTTCATGTATCTGTTGGCCATCTGTATGTCATCTTTGGAGAAATGTCTATTCATGTCTTCTGCCCATTTTTTAACTGAGTATTTGTTTTTTGGGTCTTGAATTGTATAAGTTCTTTATATATTTTGGGTATTAACCCTTTATCAGATATATAATTTTCAAGGATCTTCTCCCATTCCTTAAGTTGCCTTTTAGTTTTGTTGATTTTTTTACTTTGCTGTGCAGAAGCTTTTTTTTTTTTTTTTTTTTTTTTTTTTTTTGGTGAAATCCCAATAGTTTATTTTTGCTTTTGTTTCCTGTGAATCAGGAGACCTATCTAGAAAAAAGCTGCACAGCTGATATCAGAGAAGTTACTGCCTGTATATTCTTCTAGGATTTTTATGAATTCAGGTCTCATGTTTATGTCTTTAATCCATTTCAAATTTATTTTTGTATGGTGTAAGAAAGTGGTTCAGTTTCATTCTTTTGCATGTTGCTGTCTGGTTTTCCCAACATCTTTTGTTAAAGAGACTGTCTTTTTCCCACTGGATATTCTTTCCTGCTTTGTGGAAGATTAATTGACCCTATACTTTTGGGTTCATTTCTGAGTTTTCTATTCTGTTCCATTGATTTATGTGTCTATTGTTGTGCTGGTACCATACTGTTATGATTAATCTACAGCTTTGTAATATAACTTGAAATCCAGAATTGTGATGCCTCCAGCTTTGCTTTTCTTTTCCAAGGTTGTTTTGGCTATTCACAGTCTATTGTGGTTCCATATACATTTTAGGATTATTTGTAGTAGTTCTGTGAAAAATGCTATAGGTGTTTTGATAGGGATTTCATTTAATGTGTAGATTGCTTTGGATAGTATAGACGTTTTAACAATATTTGTTTTTCCAGTCCATGAGCACAGAATATTTTTCCATTTTTGTGTGTGCCATTTTCAGTTTCTTTCATCAATGTTTAATAGTTTTCAGAGTACAGGTCTTTTACCACTTTGATTAGGTCTATTCCTAGGTATCTTATTGGTTTAGGTGCAATTGTAAATGGGATTGTAAATGGGACTCCTTAATTATTCTCTCTGCTGCTTTATTATTGGTGTATAGAAATGCAACGGATTTCTGTACATTGATTTTGATTCCTGTGACTTCACTGAATTTATCATTTTTTGATGGAGGCTTTCAGGTTTTTTAGATGGAATATCATGTCATCTGCAAATAGTGAAAGTTCGACTTCTTCCTCGCCCATTTGGATGGCTTTTGCGTTTTTGTTGTCTGATCGCTAAATAAAGTGGTGAGAGTAGACATCCCTGTCTTCTTGATCATAGAGGAAAAGTTTTCAGTTTTTCCCCATTGAAGATGATACTAGCTGTGGGTTTTTTGAATATGGCCTTTATTGTGTTGAGGTATGTTCCCTCTAAACCCACTTTGCTAAGGTGTTTTGTTTTGTTTTTATCACGAGTGGATGTTGTACTTTGTCAAATGCTTTTTGTGCATCTGTTGAAAGGATCATATGGTTCTTTTGTGATGTATCACAATGATTGATTTGAGAATATTGAACTACTCTTGCATCCCAGGAAAAAATCCCACTTGATCATGGGTAATGATTTTTAAAATGTATTGTTGGATTTGGTTTTCTGATATTTAATTGAATCATTTTGCATCCATGGTCATCAGGGATATTGGCCTATTCTCTTTTATAGTATAGACTTTTTTTTAAAAAAAAGATTTTATTTATTTGTTTATCAGAGAGAAAGAGCGAGCATAAGCAGGGAGAGCGTCAGGCAGAGCAGGCAGAAAGAGAAGCAGGCTCCCAGCTATGCAAGGAACTTGATGCAGGACTTGATCCCAGGACCCTGAGATCATGACCTGAGCTGAAGGCAGACACTCACCCAGCTGAGCCCCCCAGGTGTCCCTACAGTATAGTCTTTAACTGATTTTGGTATCAGAGTAATGCTGGCCTCAGAATGAATCTGAAAATTTTCATTCCTTTTCTGTTTTTTTGGAATTCTTTGAGAAGAATAGGTATTAACTGTTTTTTAAATGTTTGGTAGAATTCCCCTGTGATGCCCTCTGGCTCTGGACTTTTATTTGTTGGGAGATTTTTGATTTCTGATTCAATTTCTTTGCTGGATATGGGTCTGTTCAAGGTTTCTGTTTTGTCCTGTTTCAGTTTTGATAGTTTATATTTTTCTGGGAATTTATCTGTTTCTTCCAGGTTGTCCAATTTGTTGGCATATAATTTTTCATAATATTCTTTTATAATTGTTGGTATTTCTATGGTGTTGGTTGTTATTTCTTCTCTCTCATCTGTGCTTTTATTTATTGAGGCCCTTTCTCTCTCTCTCTTAAGTTTGGCTAGAGATTTATTAATTTTATTAATTTTTTCAAAGAACCAGTTCCTGGTTTCATTAATCTGTTTTTTTTTTTTTTTTTTTTTGGTCTCTGTATTATTTACTTCTGTTCTAACCTTTATTATTATTTCCTTCCTTCTGCTGGCTTTAGACTTTGTTTATTGTTCTTTTTCTAGTTTCTTAAGTTATAACATTAGGTTGTTTATTTGAGATTTTTCTTGTTTCTTGAGGTAATCCTGTATCGTTATACACTTCCCTCTCTTAGGACATATTTTGTGCATCCCAAAGATTTTGGACTGTTGTGTTTTCATTTTCATTTGTTTCCATGTAAGTTTTTATTTCTACTTTGATTTCTTGGTGGACCCATTCATTGTTCAGTAGCTTGTTGTTTAACCTCCATGTATTTATGGTCTTTCCAAATGTTTTCCTATGCTTGACTTCTAGTTTCATAGTGTTATGGTCAGAAAAAGTGCATGATATCACTTAAATCTTTTTATATTTGTTTTTTTAGGATGGAATGTTCTGGACCAGATGGACTTAACGGATCTATTCATTTTGCAAATACTGTTTTCTCTGCTGTCAAGGACTGGGCTAGGTATTTCCTGGCATAGTAGGAAATAGCATGCCTTATAAATCAACAGTAATACATATTCCCTTTACGTTATGTGATACTATGATAGCCGTAAATTAGCATGCATCAAACAATTATCCTGAGTTAAAATTCTATGATTACAGGAAACAGATCCATTTCTGATTAACATAACAAACACAAGGGACTTACTGGAAAGATACTGGAGGTAGGCCACAAAACAGAAGGAAGAACCGAGCAACCAAACTTTCAGAAGGTTTGGAAAAGACAGAAGCAAGATAGCTCCAGATTTCTAGCCTTAGGAGCTCACAGGTATGGTTATCAATTATGTTTCCATCAGATTACTTAGATAGGTTCTAGGTGTATTCGCTCAGGAGTCAGATTCTTAGGAGAAAAAAAAAAAAAAACTGGGCCACAATTTAAAAAAAGAAAAAGAAAACAAAAACTGGTCTAGGATCACATATCTACCTCTCTGGTCAAGATCAAGGAGTAGTCCTGGAGGAAGGTGAGGTATTAGGAAAGTATCCTAGGAATGTAGGAAGACAAAAAGAATATATCTTCTATAGTAATGAAAATATCTCTCAGGGACTAAGTATCATGGAATAGGCATCTAACAGGCTAGTCAACTTCTTGATAATTATTATTTTAGCTATCTGTTTATCAGGTAGACGAGCCTATAATCCAAGTAAGATTTCAGTCTCTGTATCTGATTCATTCATTTGTAATTTATATTCATTTATTCAACCATAGAGGATATATTCTGCCAGATACTGCTAAGTGACAGGATTATAAAGATGAATTAAACATTGTCCCTGCCTTCAGAGAACTTGATCTTATATGAATATTGTCATGGTTGGATTGTATGGAGAAATTGGAGTAAGCTTCATGGAAGAGTTTATGCAGGCTGAAACTACCCACTGGACAAACAGTGGGAAAGAGTCTAGAAATCCAACAGAGGGAATAACAGATGAACAGTAAACAAGACAGAAGAGAGATTTATATGTTTAAGAACTACATGTAATTTAGAATTTCAATAAATTAATGTGTCTTTATGTATGTGTGTTGGGAGGGTTGGGGCAGAAAAAGTGTTTAGTGATAAGACGGGACTGGTAAGCAGAACCCAGATTGTGAAGAGCTTTGTATAACAGGTTAGGGGATTTACATTTCATCTTCATACAGTGGGAATGCATGAGGAGTTTGGAGCAAGGAACTGTGATGATCAGATTTCCATATAAAATGAGTATCTGGTGGCTCTACACCGACAGATTGAATGGAAGAGAAATTAAAGTCAAAGGAACTTCCTAAATATTATATTGTAAAGTCAAGGAGAAGAGTGATAAGGCTTGAACATGAGCAATGACATTTGGGAAAGGCGAGAAGGAGGCAAGTAAAGAACATATTCAGGTTGGTTCAGGTGATGTTGTAGAAGACATTGTGAACTGGTTTGTTTTTTTTAATTGGTCTAGTACCCAAAGACTGAATTCAAATAATAAGGGAGCTCATTGGCTTACATACCTGGGCGGTTCAGAGGAGAACAGGTGTTAGTTTCAATAGTGTCCTCTAAAAAGTTTGTTTTCACCTTGCAATTCTGCATGCTGTCGTGTCGGATTATTTCCAGCCTGGTTTCCGTCCTGGTGACAAAATGACTGCAGCAGTGACTCAAAATACCACAAGATCCAGAAAGAGAAAGAATGTGGGTGGCCTTTTAGAGGTTTTCTTAGAAGAAAGAGAAAACCAAGTTATCTTCCCATTCCTGACCTAATTGTTGTGCTCAGGAGACTTCAAATTTGCCTAAATTTATTGATCTGAATAATCACTTTAGCAAGGAGTAAGAGTCAAACTTTGGGAATAAGATCAACTTCCCACAAGCATAGGACTCTAAGGAATGGGTTAGATCCCAAAGTGAAAGCTTAGACAGGAGAAGGTGAGGGCTGGGTAAGTCAATTCAGGGGACTGTTTACTATGGGGTATGTACTCTTTCCAGAATATTGATGGGGAGAGGAAGAAATATAGAGAGAGAGATGCAGGCTTGAAGGAAATGATTTTTTTCTTTCTACTTTGCCTTCCTTACTTGAACCTCTACCACCCTTACCTCCTCCCTCCCTTCCTCTTCCTTCTTTCCGAGATAATTAAGCATATTTATAAGCTTGTACATTAATTTGCATCTCATTGGTCAACCCTGTGCCACAGGGCTATACTAGCTCCAAGGGATGCTGGGAATAGTACATAGTGGCTGTGTGATGGCAGGCAGCAAGGGAGAGAGAAAGCGGAAGCAGCCGGTGAGCTAGCTCAGCATCAGGGTTTGCTGTACTGGTTCTTTTGAAGTTGTCCCCAACTTCCATGATTTGGGGACTGTGTTTTTTTATTGTGTTTGAGATATTAAAATTAGGTGACAATGCTCTAGGTCTGTTACAAAGTCAGAGCTCAACAATGTAGGGGAAAGGAAATGCGTTCCCTTCCCTTCTTTTTTCTTTTAAAGATTTTATTTATTCATTTGACAGAGATCACAAGTAAGCAGAGAGGCAGGCAGAGAGAGAGAGAGGCAAGCAGGTTCCCCACTGAGCGGAGAGCCCGATGTGGGGTTCGATCCCAGGACCCTGAGATCATGACCTGAGCCGAAGGCAGAGGCTTTAACCCACTGAGCCATCCAGGTGCCCCCAGATTTTACTTTACAAGATAATGCTGAGGCAGGAATTTTGTCTTCTTGGATGGTCCTCCAGCCAGCAGAAAATGAATGGCTCCATGGGATAGATATGAACACTTGAGGCATAGAGCATTAAGTCTTAGCAATCAATATGTGACACAGTAACTCTTTGATCCGGCACAATAAGAAGTGTCAGCTTGTAGATGATGCTCTTATACCAGTATTATGACAGCTGATTCAGATGGCTATGTGCTCCAAATTGCTGAGCCATTTCTTCAACCAGAAATAGCATCAGAAGTGAAGATGAATCAAAATTGATCAATAATGTAAAACAGATGATCCAGCCAGAGCAGACTGCCTTCTCACTGGCAGGCGTGCCGCTCTGCCTGTGGGTCAGCTTTACAAGACAGCCTTTGGACGGCAGCCCTCTAGTGAGGTGTGATGCAAAAGCATCTGTGGATCCCGCCAGGATCTATTGACGTACCCTGATTCATTTTTCATCAGTCACTTCCTGATAATAGAAACAAAGTCAGAACGATTGAATGCCTTGAAGGGGTCAGTGTTTGTGGCTCTGGAAATGCACACGGCTTTGCTTCCTCATTTCTCTCTCATCAGTGGATTTGCTTCAGCAATTATCCAGCAGCAGGGAGATCATTACTGCATGAAAATATTCCGTGACTGTGACATTCATTCAATTACCTTAGCTAAGCATGGACCCTGGACCTCCTGAATCCCTCTAAAAATGGAGGCGCCTGTGTGGCTCAGTCATTAAGCCTCTGCCTTCAGCTCAGGTCATGATCCCAGGGACCTGGGATCGAGCCCTGCATTGGGTTCTCTGCTCAGCAGGGACCCTGCTTCCCCCCTCCCTCTGCCTCTGCTTGTGTCCCTCTCTCGCAGTGTCTCTGTCAAATAAATAAATAAAATTAAAAAAAAAAAGTAAGACAAGCAGCTTACATCTGAAGTGATTAGACGTCCCAAAATTTTGGAAGACTCATGCTTATTCGTATTCAGTGACAGCAGTACCTAGTTTTCCATTTTTCACGTAAAGTATCCTGGAAGTGTCTGAGGTGCCTGGGGGGCTCAGCTGGTTACGCTTCTGACCTTCAGTTTAGCTGAGGTCACGATCTCAGGGTCCTGGGATGGAGCCCTGCATGGGGCTCCATGCTCCTTGGAGAGTCTGTTGAGAATTCTCTCTCTCTCTCTCTCTCTTCCCCTGTACTCTTTCCCACTCGGGTGCATGTGCGTGCTGTCTCTCTCAACTAAATAAATCTTTTTTAAAAAAGGGCCTGGAAGTATCCAAAACAATGAAATTTCCCTGAAAATTTCCACACGTTATTTGTGTTATTTTATATACTTCAGTATTATCTTCTGTCAAACCCTTTCATTAGGACTGTGGTGGAGCAGCAACACTGATGTTGGTCCTCACCTTTCTGACTCTCCTCAGGTCCAGGTGACAGGAGCGGATAAATGCGGAAGGCCCAGGGATCTCGAGGAAGAGAAAAGGGAGGAAGAAAAGGAAGCATCTAGACAACCCATCATCTCTAGAATATCACGGAAGTAGCTAGCGTTGACCGTTTCCCCAAGGCATTAGTAACTGGAAACAGCTCTGCCCATCTCAATCTGTCCTTGGACAGTATCTTGAGTGACATGATATTACCCTATTATGTGAACAAAGACACTGATTTTAATTACATGGAAATTGATGTTTACTGCGAGCTTTATATGAAGAGTAATTACTACATTGAAAAAGATCCAAAGAGTAGTTATTCATCTTTATGAGCTTTGATTTGTGTGTAAATGCATCTTATCTCTAGTCTTCAATAGTGAGAATGAATTTGTGCATTAGAGTCACATTTATATGTCATTTTTCCCCCAGATTCCTAGTGCATGTGTGGTTTTTGCCTATCCACAAAAGTTGACTTCAAGTCTTTGTTTAGCTTACTTCTGTCTCAGTATATTGCTGCTTAATTTTTCCCTAAGTATGCTTGGGCATACTATCAGAATTTTTGCTTCCATGACTAGAAACATTGCCTTTCTCAAGGTCAGAGATTTGTCTTAATCAATTTTGCAGATCTCCCAACAAAGCTCAAAGTTTGGCTTATAGGAAGCATTCAAATAAAAGTTGAAGGAAATAAATCTAGCTCAAATAGATGATTTGAGACAAATGAAATAATCTGCATTCCTTTATCTGAAAAAGAGATAGTTTGATTTATATCACCAGTGTATGTATATATTGAGGATCAATATATAAGGCTAGGAGATTAATTGCTCAGAAGATGATTATTGTAGAACATTCAAGGGAAAAAAATCACCGTCTGTTTCTGTGCTGTGATGTGTCTGCATAAAACCCTACTCTCCTTGTTTTGCTGAGGTTGCAAGTACCTGAGTGAGTTGCGGCTCCCGCCCTCCTCGATCTATGTGGTGTCAATGCTTTACACATTGCTCATTTCCACTGAACAGCCGCTCTTCGGATGGAGTGTAATTTCAGATTTTAATTAGGAATTAGAGCAAAGGTCAATTGGTGTCTCACAGTGTGGGCTGAAAGAGAGGAGTAGAAGATGATTACACTTTTGTCTGGTGCCCATTGCTCATTTTAAAGGAGAACTTGAAGCTAACAATGCTGTGAGGCCAGGTGTGTTTGCCCATCTGCCGTCCCTGACAGCTGAAGCTACTTCATCAACGTTGATCCACATGCTCTGGCAGGTGCGGGTCTTTCGAAAGAAGTTGAAATGATTAAACACTTTACTGGGCAGGGGTGGAGTTGGGGGGGCGGGTGTTCTGTTCTAGAACATACTCCCCAGCTTTATTTCCTGCCCATGGTCAGGGGATCCTGAGGGACTGGCCAGTCTTCGGTCTCTTTTCACTTCTATTGGAATTTGGGGTCTTCATTTAAAGACGAGTCTTCTCAGCCTGCCTTAAATATGCTTTTACCCTTTGACCCAGTACTTCCCTTTTAAGGAATTTAATAGAATGAAATTGTCAGAGACCCACTTAGTTGTTCATGTGTAGATCATTTTTTAACATGTTTATGATATCAAAAACCTGGAAATAATCAAAATGCTTAAGTAGGAGATTGATCAAATCATGATACAACTGCACAATGGAATTCAATGAAGCCACGAAAAATCATTTAGTTAAAAAGTTGGAAAATGCTCATTATATAACATGAACCTATAAGAAGCAGAATTCAAATATAGACGTCCATAGTTGTAATTTTGTGAAACTAACTATATATTTCCCAGTTAAGTCTCTCCTGAGGATCTCTGAGAGAAAGGTGACCACTCCATGCCAAGTCAAATACAGACGGGGATCAGTACTGCTTCCAGATGATGAATGGTTGACACTCAGTTGATGTTAAGGGCGATAGCCAGGTCTGGCTCTGTTGGCTGTGGTGAAGTAGACAAAAAGGGCAAAAGTTTGGGTCAGCTTGTAGAACAGCCCGTCTGGCTAAGGAGGCGTCTGGAAGCAGAGACGGAGCAACAGATCTTGGAAATGGTGAGGGAGAGGAAGTAAGCCCAGTAGGCAGAGAAAGAATAAGATTTCTTGCCAGAGCGGCAGAACAATCGTTGGGAAATTTAGGGCTGGGTGGTATTTAGAGATCCAGGCACAGCAGAGGGAGCCTTAAAAAGTTCAGTCTCCTTTGTCAGTCCTGGCTCAGAACCCTCCAGGAGCAACTCAGTTCATGCAGAGTAAAAACAATAGTTGTAAAGTCTAAATTTTCCAAGTGTGCCCTTGGAGACTGGTTTGAGATGTCATGTTGCCCTCTTCCCCAGGGTTCTTGGATTTTACAAGGGTAACAGATTCTAACAGACCCTCAAAGAGCCACACAACCAACTCTGGAAATTTGGAGTTTACAGCAGATTTAATCCACCAGAGGGCCTACAAGGGGGAAACCTTGGTAAGTAGATGCCAGCTGGACTCCAGGTGTGGGAGGCTGTGGGGAGTGCAGTGGGACTGAGGGTTTGGGCCTGGGGTAGAAAGTGTCATCGTGCCCTTGGGGTCATTGCCTTTGTGCAGAGATGGAGCCTCTGACTCGAACCAAGAGGGTCCCCAATGTGCTCAGCTACACCAATCAGGTTTAAGTAATAAGACCGTGTGTTTGAGACCTACCCAGCTGCATTTCATTCATTTGCATCTCCAAGATCTGAAATTACATCACAGTTATCCCTGCTATTAACTGGTTGGCTGAGTGGATGAGCCAGCCATCATCATGGAAGAGCAGGGCGAGGAGAGAGGGGCATGCAAAGGGGAAGACAAGAGGGAAAGGCAAATTTCTCAGACCGTGATGTCAGGGCTGGTCCCTGGAAAGCCCAGGGAACTGGTAAAGCTGGTGTATGGCTTTTTTCATCAAAGCAGAGTCAGAAGTGCTGCTGTTAGAGTTTCGAGTGAACATTCTCATTGTGCACCCAGGAGCCCTTGGTCTAAATCTACCCCAACTCTTCTGAGGTCAAAGACTGAGTCACTGAGAGGGTTGAGCATAGAAATCGTGTGTACCTGATGCCTGCCTGTGACCTATCTGTGAAACCACAGAGAGCAAGGTGTGTGCACACAAAGTATTATTATTATTATTATTAGTGATAGGGAACAGGGCTTGCTGATTTGGAAACTTCTTTCAACCTTTGAACACTGGCACCTACACAAAACGTGTATTCCTTTTTCTTAGGAAAAAGGACTTTTCACATGATAAGAAACTCAGAGATGTTTTCATAGACATGAATGGCTCTTTTAAAACAGCACCTTTTTTCTTATTTAAATGTAAATGGATCTGAAAGCCCCGGATTTTAAATGTTCCGTGCCTTTCTAAACCACCCTCTCCCTTTCCTGTCTACACCAACACAGAGAAATCCAGCACTGAACATCTGTATTCAAACTTATCAGAAACACAGACCAAGGTAACCACGCAGGGTTCTTGGTTCCATCTACCTGTTTTTGCTAGGGCTTGACTTTGAGTCAAGTAAAAGAAATGCCTGATACACTGCTTGCTTGGGGTGACCCAAGCCACATGGTTTACCAGCTAGGCTGGTAATTTTTTGTGTACCCACCGACTGTTACTACGTAAGTACTTCCCTGGCTGATCATGGCAAGTAGTAAGAGGATTTTTGTGGCAGCACTTGGCATTTTTTATCTTGTGCTGTCCAGTACAGTAGCTGTCACACAGATGTGGCTGTTTAAATTTAAGCGCAGGGGTGCGTGGGTGTGTGCCTTCAGCTCAGGTCATGATCCCAGCGGCCAGGACCAAGCCCCACATCTGGCTTCCTGCTAGCTCCCTGTTCAGGGCCTGCTTCTCCCTCCCCAGCTTCCCTGTGCTTGTCTCCCTCCCTATCTTTCTGTGTCGCAAATAAACAAAATATTCAAAAAAAAATTTAAGTACAAGTTAATTAAGATTAAATGCAATTTAAAATTTAGTTTTTTACTCATAGTAGCCACTTTTCAAGTGCTCGATAGCCAGCCCCATGTGGGTAGTGGTGGCTGTATAGGACAGTGCTGATTTAGAACCTTCCCACCATTGTAAAAAGTTATTCCAAACCAACATGTATGCCCCTCACAGCATAGCAAGAACCCAGCAATTCGTCTATGGACAAGGCAGTTAAAAGAGATTTTTAAAATTTATTTATTTGACAGACACAAATCACAAGTAGGCAGAGAGACAGGCAAAGAGAGAGGGGGACTCAGGCTCCCCGCTGAGCAGAGAGCCCGATGCGGGGCTCCATCCCAGGACCCTGAGATCATGACCTGAGCCGAAGGCAACAGCTTAACCCATTGAGCCACCCAGGTGTCTCCAGACAAGGCAGGTTAATAGCAATCTATTATACTCTAACATTCACTCATTCAGCAAATATTTATTAGTGCTCAATAAATATTTCCTGCTTTATTTCCTGATGTTGCTTGCCGATGGGCCAAGTAGGTACTTGTGGCATCAGATTCCAAAGAAGGCCCTGAGATAGAGAATGAAAATGATTGACGGTGCGGTTGCCGTGAGGCGACTGGTGAGCACTGGCAGTCAGGAGTGGGCTCAGGGGACAGGACCTAAGCCACCAAAAGTTTCTGCTACAAAGCTTTGTAATGGTAATTATTTTGTGTTTATTTTAACATTTGCTGTTATTATGACTTAAAATGATTTTAGCATCCAACATTCATGTGAATGTGGTCCATATGATAGTGTTAAAAAAAATGGGCATGAAAATCAGTATCTTTGGAATAGAAGTTTGATGTGTTAAAATAAGGCCAAAGACCCTAATACACCAGGCTGTTGCTTTTGGGGGAAACTATGCTATGATATTTAGAGATAACCTTGAGAAAACATACAGCAAGAATAGGCAACAGTAGTGGTAGATACATGTGCTTTGAGAATTCGTCTCTCCCTAGTTTCCATTTTTCCCTAAGAGAAAATTAGTGTGGAATTATGCAAGGCTAAGGAATATAGTGACCTTCACATAGGACGGCCCTGAACAACTGTCTTCACCTAGGTACATTTCCAGTGAAGCCTCCCTGTAGATTGGCACCCTAAGCAAATGCCCAGCGCTATAGCCCACAGTAGATGGCTATGTTCAGTCTGGTACATGATAGAAAAAAAAAATCATTCTTGTCTCTGTGATACCAATTTCACCCTCTTGCCTTGGGTAGAAACCATGTGGCTGGGTGGGATCCACTTCTTCCCTGTCTCTAGGGATGAGTTCCCATTCGTCTTCTCTGGCTGTGTTACTGGCTTGGGCACAGGCTCATTTTCCCTGGTGTGAAATTACTGTGGTGCATGACTTCCCTAGCTACAGTAATTTTTTTCAGAGATGTGAAAGTCCAGGCAGTAGGAAGTATAATAATTTGATTTTTTGGTGGGAAGGAAAGGAAGCTCCTCTTTCCCCCAGTGTAAATGAGAAAATTTTGGTCCTGGGAGCTGCCGATAGCCACCTTGCTACCATGGGGAAGCTAGCCCAACTGAAAAACCACTACAAGAAGGAGAGCACAACCAAAGGGAATTGCCAAACATGGGAAGCGATGGCCCTGATGATCTTACAAACCTTTGGCTGAACTGACATGGAAGTCTGCTCTCTTTCTGGTCACGTGAGTCAATAGATGTTCCCATTCTGTAAATCAGTTTAAATTGTGATTTGCTGCAGAAAGCTTCCTAACTGATGACTTAACAGACATTTAGAAATAAATCTTCCTTTTCCTTCTATGCCATCGGTGGTATCTTCAGAGCAATCAGGACTTAAAACAAAAAGTCATACATGAAGCCAGTAGAAGAAATCTGCTTTTTTTCATGACCCAAATCAAGTGTTCTGGTCTTTTTCCACTCAAACTTTCTTTCGGTGTAACCTTATTATTTTATTATTAATCCCTAATCACTGGCGATTCACTTCTAAATTGATTCACATTGCTTATGAAGTGAAACATCCTCTGCTACTCAGTTTAATTACTGAATTCTGATTGCTTACATAAATAAACAACTCTCTGCATGTGACAGTCTGGGCACTGCTGACCTCAGATTGGTCAGTTCACTTGTGGTCCCAGTGGTGGTCAGTGATGTGCGTGTGTAGGAGTTCTGATTGCGATAACGCTCTGGAGCCACAAAGTAATGTTGCACAGTTTCATGTTTACAAAGTACATAATTGCTTCCATTTGTCCTAGATATATATCTAACAATGTCTATTTCAACACGTTCAGAAGATTATCTCCCAACAGAAATATGGATGCATTTATGTTTTATAGTTTATGCAAGGACATTTGTGTAAATGAAATGTGTAACGGTTTGGACTCTTTCTGTTGCCAGTGATGGAAGACCCGACCTAAATTAGTTTAACAGAGAAGGGGAATTTATCGGCCAATAGAACTGAAGAGTCCAGGGTTTTCAGTGGCTGGGGCTGGCGGGGGAGAGATTTGAGGTTCAAGCAGTGCAGCTGGAATCCAGCTTCTTTCTGTGTCCAGCTCCGAGCTCTTCTTCCTACTGCACTGGCTCCAGTCTAACACCAAGGCTGCACACAGTGTCTTCTTGGAAGCTTCTAGATTCCCAACAGAAGGGGTAGCCTTCTCCCAGAGAATCTCAGAGAGGTTCTAGAATTTACGGTTGTTGGCATTGACTGGCCTGAACCAATTATTGTGACCAAGGGATAGAAAACACAGATTGGCTTAGAATAGGTCATATTCTCAACCCCTGCATTCCATGGAAGAGGTAGTTCTCTGGAACCACATTCTCACCTAAGGAGAATCCTAAAAATGCATGCAGTGTATATTCTTATCTCATAAAAGGGAGTATGGGTGATGGGATGTGAAAGAACCACAAACCATCAGAAAGTGGGGCCATTCTTGTGTTTGGTCTTCACGGAACTAAGATGGTCTAGCTGAGAACTTGACCACCTACTATATCTTTTCACATTTGGGTTCTTAGGAAGTAACCAAGTTACCCTTTAGTTGGGGTTCTTTGCCTTCCCTTCTGGCCCTATTCCAGTCCCATCTGAGCATTGCTCTCTCTGTGAGCTCAACTCTTGTCAGCCAAAGCTCAGGGTTCTACAGGGAACTATTAAATCCATTGGTTGTTTTCTTTCTTTCTTTCTTTCTTTTAAAGCCAATTTCATTAGCCTTAGAGTAGGATTTATGGCTTAAGCCAACAATGGCTAAGAAGAGAAGGAATATTCTGCTTGATAGGTTTCTGAGGCAGTTAAGTTTGATAATAGAAAATAACTCTCCTGAGACACCTGGGGGGCTCAGTAGGTTAAGTATCTGCCTTCCACTCAGGTCATGATCACAGGTCCTGGGATGGAGCCCTGCATCAGGTCCCCTGCTCAGCGGGGCGTCTGCATCTCCCTCTCCCTCGTTCGGCAACCCCCCCCCCCATGTAATCTCTCTCACTCTCTTGATCTGCTCTCTCTCAAATAAATAAATAAATCTTAAAAAAAAAAAAAACTAAAAGGACTAGCCTAGAGAGTGGGAGATTACACTGGTGCCATCTAATATGATGTGTAGACCTGTTTTATTCTTGAATATGGTTTTGAATTTGTTCTTGGGTATTTAGAGGGTTTAAGTTGCTTCTGGATGATCTCTCGTGGGACCAGTGTCCTGAAGAAGGGTTGGTTTCATTTTTAGAGGCTAGTGGATATGCAAGGGCTTTTCCAAATCTGGAAAGTTAAAATTGCCCACCCAGAAATTTGCTGAGCTTCTAACTTGGAGGTTAATCAAACAATCTAAAAATAAGGGCTGCTTTAAATAAAAGACCAAAATAAATCACTCGAGAGTCAGTCCCATAACTGATTCTGTCCAGTAAGCTAATTATACCACCAAATCACTTATTTACTCCCCCTGAAAGCTACCATGGTTGCATTTGTTTTTTTGCACGTAACCAATCTGAAACCCCTCTTTTTAATTCTTTTTGCCTATTAAGAGAGCATATTTTAAAATTTTTTGCCAAGGGAAATGTTGCCTAGATTGAATTCAAATAGTCCAAAGAAAAAGCTGTAATAATGTGAAGCAACTGGGAGATATTGAGTAAAAGTAATGAACTTAGAGCAAAAAACCCCTGGAGTTGAAATAAGTCTAACCATTTCTGTGTTACCTTGACCAATTTACCTAACTTCTCTGAGCTTCAGTTTCTGAAGAAAACAGAGAACAAGTTAAAGGGGGATCCAAAGCAACATAGTAATTTGACCCTCCTTAGAGCTGGAAGGAATCAACTGGTCTTTGCAAACATTCTCTAAATACTTAAACCATTATGGGTAGATGGACTCTTTAAAATTACAACAAAAATACCTCCAATTTATGTAATTTTGCCCTAGAAGAACTTGTCTAAAAAAGGAATAATTTATTCCAAAACATTTAAATGACTAGAATAAATGACACCTATTTATATCTGCCAGTGTTTAATCATAATGTTATGATGATAAGCATTCCAAGAACTGGATATAAGCCAGCTGCTACTGAGATCCTAAGTTCTCACAGGTACAAATCCACATCTAATTTGGATCCCGTCCAAAACAGATGAGCTTTCTTACCCAGCCTTAATGTGGAGACAGAGAAAAGAATGCGATGGGCTTGGGAGGAGAAAGCATTCAATGCCAAGTTGAGATGTTTTACATTCCAGGTCCCACACGCAGCATTTTAAAATTAGCCTCTTTATTCTAAAGAAAGGGAATTTTTCCGAATCCATTGTATGGTTCTTGCCCCACTATTTCTTGACATTTTGCTTCTTGTATACCTTTACTCATATGAAAGAAACTAATATTCGATAAATATTAGTTTTCTGAAAGATAGTTTTTTTACCCAAATTTATTTCTTTAAATTTTTTTTGTTTTTACCTAGCCAAATTTAATTTAGTCCAAGCCAATCTACACTTCAAACCCAAATCAAACAAAAAAGAGGAGAAAAAACCCCTGAAAAATCTTTCTTTTAAGCTAGCTTTTTTTTTTCGTTAAAAAAAGTTTAGTTCTGTTTTGCGAGAGATCTTTCCATACCACTGTTTTTTTAACGGAATTCTGTCTTCTCATGATGGTCCAGGTCGGAGTAATAGTTTCAAAGACTTTTGGGATGATAACAACCATCCCAAAGTTAATTTTGTCCCAGTTAATTTTGTGACTGGACTTTCCTCCTTACTTCCTTCTTTATTCTGTACCTTTTTCCCCTTGAACCATATTATCACATACATAATATTAACTTATTGGAACTTATTTTATTTTTAAGGCTCATATAATTTATAACAGCTTTATTGAGCTATAATTCACATATCATGCAATTCACCCTTTTAAAGTACACAATTGAGGGACGCCTGGGTGGCTCAGTGGGTTCAGCAGCTGCCTTCAGCTCAGGTCATGATCCCAGCGTCCTGGGATCGAGTCCCACATCGGGCTCCTTGCTCGGCGGGGAGCCTGCTTCTCCCTCTGCCTCTGCCTGCCATTCTGTCTGCCTGAGCTTGCTCTCGCTCCTCTCTCTCTGACAAATAAATAAATAAAATCTTCAAAAAAAAAAAAAAAGGACACAATTGAGTAGTTTTAATATATTCACAGAGTTGTGCAATCATTAACCACTATCTAATTCCAAAACATTTTTATCACACCCCCTCCAAAGAAGCTCTACCCATTAGCATTCACTACCTATACTCTCTCCCCAGGCCCTGGCTACCACTAATCTACTTTCTGTTTCTTTGGATTTGCCTACCATGACAAATTTATTTATATTTCGTATAAATGGAATCATACAATATGTGGTTTTTTGTGTCTGGCTTCTTTTGTAGAAAATTTTTAAGGTTCCATCCATGTTGTAACATACATCAGTATTTCATTTCTGTTTACTGCCTAATAATATTGCACTGTAGGGGTATACCACATTTTATTTATTTGTTTATCAGTTTATGGACACTTAGGTTGTTTCTACTATTAGGCTATTATGTTGCTATGAATATTCATGCGCAAGTTTTTGTGGGGACATATGTTTTCAATTCTCTAGGGTTGTACCTAGGGATGGAATTACTGAGTCATATGGGAATTCTATACTTACTTAACTTTTTGAGAAACTGCCAACCTGTTTTCCAAAGTGGCTATGCCATTTTACATTCTCATATGGTGTGTACAAGGGTCCAGTTTCTCCACATCCTTGCCAAAACTTATTACTGCCTGTCTTTTTTATTATAGTTATGTGTATCCTAGTATGTGTAAACTAGTTATCTGATTTTGGTTAAATGTATTTTGATTTGGAAGCATTTTTCAGAATTTTATTATATTCTTTATGGCGAATGACCATAGTTGGCGTTTGTTGAACACCTTTCTGAGCAATATCTCATGTTGTGGAATAATTCTTCTCATTCCACAAAGAGACCAAAGTACGGAAAGGTCTGTTTGTGGTTTTAGTTAAAAGTGGAGTCGGTATTGGCACCCAGGGCTGTCAGACGCCCATTGTCTTTATCATCGAGCAAATTCATTATATGTTGCGGAAACACATTCCAAATCAGGTCTTCAAACTCACAGGCTTTGAATTTCTGATTTAGAACACCAAATCCCAATGACTTACTTTGTTCATCAGAGAGACTTCAAGGTTTTGGGGAACACTGAGTTGGGGTCCTGCTCCTAAATCTTGAAGAAAGATCAAAAGACCCTGAGCTGCGGAGCAGTTTGTGTCGCTGCTCTCCTTGCCCACCTCGGTCTGGGCTGTCTGATTCTCTGACCGGTCGGCTCTAGGCAGTCGCCCTTTGCTCATCGGGGACAGACTGAAATTTCTGCACGGATAGGATTTCCTGCCTCAAAGGATCATTGATTCCGTTATCTAGTCGACAGGTCTCCAAAGCCAGAAAATCCTGCATTACGAGAGGAGTAAATCCAATCCAGTACCTCGGAGAAGGAAAACCAGAGATGGCTGTAGCTACACCTGCCCTCAGGGACTGCCTGTGTCTACGACTTCCTCTCTGTCCGTTATCTTGACGCTTTAATCCTGCAAATGCCATGTTGCCCCACGATGCCTTTAAAAAATGAGTCGTGTGTGCCTTTCAGTTATTCTACTACACATAATTTTTATTCGAGTAATTTGGGCACATGGCTAAGAGTAGTCATTCCTTGCCATCCGTCCCGCCGTTACCCCATTCTCAAGAGTCGGCCACTGATAACAAATATCCGGTAATGCTTTTGTATCTTTAAATAGGCTTTTTCTATCATTGTCTGTTTTATCAATTTTAGACTTCATGTAAATGTGCTTTCTTTGCAATAAAAGTGATCTGAGATATTCATTCAGTGGTTCCACTCCCTCTTTTCCTGGTTACTTTCAGAGGCATACCATACCTTAATTTTTTATTTCTTCAACCGTAGGCATTGTCCTTCATCAGCCGTCTTGCAGGACGGAGGTATTAGTGACGGTCCTTGCCTTTAGTTCTTCTCCACTCCTTCCTTTTCCCAACTAACTTCTATACTTTCTCATTTGCATTGTCAAAATTGGTAACATTTATGGTCTACTCTGTTACCAAAATTTAATCTTCCATAGGTTGCCTATAGGTTGAGTCTAAAAACTGAAAGGCAATAAAATGTTGTCATTATTGTGACTTTTTGAAAAGTATGACTGATACAATATTACACTATGATTACATCTTTCCCAGTATAGATTTTTTCCCCCAGTGAAGTTTCGAAAGCTGCCTTTTCTATTGAACTATCTACCTTTAGAATAGTCTTGGTGACTTCTCTACATAATACCAGCTGTGGTATTCTGTGCAGCTTTTTCCTGGAGTCTGTCCTGCCATCTCAGGGCAAGACCTCCTAGCCATCTTTTCTGATTTAAACTGCCTCCGGGGCAGATGCACAGCTGTCATCCTGGGACTTCTCTTCACCTTCTTGGTTTGTTCTTGTGTTTTACTGGAATATATCCTCAAGAAATTTTTAAAGAAATGGTGTGAGGGAGATCAATTTTCTAAGTCGCTGCATGTCTGAAAATGGATTTAGTCTAGATCCCATTTGATTTGTAGTTGGGGCATTTGGAATTCTAGGTTCAAAATTATGTTTTCATTAGGACTTTAGCAATATTATTCCCCTGTTGTCTGACAACTCATATTGTCATGCGCGCGCGGTTTTAGCCTAATACTACTCTCAGCCTCATTACTTTGTAGGTAGCAATTTTATTTTGGGGGAAGATTTTAGGATCTTGTGTTTGTTCTTCCTGTTCACAATTTTTATGTGGACACAGGTCTCTTGTCATTCATTGTGCTTGGCTATCGGGGACTTTCTTCTTCCTTTTCCTTTTTTTTTTTTTTTTTTTTAAGATTTTATTTATTTATTTGTGTGAGAGAGAGAGAATGAGAAGGAGGAGGGCCGGAGGGAGAAGCGGACTCCCAGCCAAGCAGGGAGCCTGATGCGGGACTGGATCTTGGGACTCCAGGGTCATGACCTGAGCCAAAGGCAGTCGCCTAACCAACGGAGCCACCAGACACCCAATTGAGGACTTTGTTAATATGGAGACGTATGTCCTTCATCTCTAGAAATTTTCTTATTTATTTGAAAATGTCCTTATTTCTTTTCTTCTGTTTTTTCTTGGAACTACTGTTCACTGATGTTGGGTCTTTTGGATTGATCTTATTCAACTTATTTAGAAGATAACCCTCTACATTTTCTTTAAGATGGATTCTTTAAAAATTCTTCAGGAGAGCTGGAGATGGGAACTTCTCTGAAAACATGCTTTTACAAAATTAATTTCTGGGGGCCCCTGGGAGGCTCCATTGGTTAAACTTCCAACTCTTGGTTGTGCCTCAGGTCATGATCTCAGGGTTGTGAGATTCACGAGCTCAAGCCCTGCGGCTGGCCTCGTACTCAGCCTGGAGTTGGCGCCATGTTCTCCCTCCCTCTCTGCTCCTCCCTTGCTTATATGCACTCTCTCTCATAAACAAACAAATAAATATTGTTTAAGAATTCAATTTGTTTTTCCCCAGGTTTATTGAGATATTATTGATATGTGTAGCTGTAGAAGTTTAAGGCATATAGCTTGACAGTTTGACTTATGTATATTGTGAAATGATTAGCTCTGCAAGTTTAGTTAGCTTCCATCATCTCCTACAATAAAAAGAGAAAGCAATAAAAGAAAAGGAAAAAAAACATTTTTTGTGATGAGAACTCTTAGGGCTTACTCTTTCGACAACTTTAATACATGTCACGCTGCACCAGTAGCTACGGGCATTGTGTTGTACCTTACATCCTTAGTACGTGTTTATCTTACGACTGGAAGTGTGTACGTTTTGGCCACCTTCCTCCTATTACTCCTGCCCTCACCCTTCAACTCTGGTAAACACATGTCTGATCTCTCCCTCTTCTTTTTTTCTCTCTCTCTCTTTTTTTTAATTCCACATACAAGTGAGATCATACAGTATTTGTCTTTGTCTGACTTATTTCACTCAGTATAATGCCCTCAAGGTCCATCCATATTGTCACAAATGGCAGAATTTCCTTGTTTTTGTCTTTTTTTGTGTTGTTTTTGTTTTTGTTTTTAATGGCAAGAGAATATTGCATTGTATGTATATGCCACAAATTCTTTCCCCGTTTACTCATCAGTGGACATTTAGGTGATTCCCATGTCTTGGCTAGTATAAAAAATCCTGCTATGAGTATGGAATACATCTGTTTTTATTCCAACAGCTCAATGCCACCATTTGTGGTACCTCTGTGTCTTGTGCCTGTTTTATATTCTTCATCTGTGTCTTGTGCCTCTTTTATATTCTTCAGATTGTTTTTCTCCTTAGTTGCATTCCCTGCCCCGTCCCCAATACTTAAATGTACACAGACACTTCCTCCCTCTCGCTCTCTCTCTACAGACTGAGGCTGCTTCTCTCTTCCCTCGTCAGTAAGCACATCACTGTTAGATCCCAGTCTTCCAGAAATGGATCTAATCTATTGTTCAGCAGTGGAGCCCTTCTTTTTTTTGGTATTAAAATTATTCCTTTTATGTTCTGTTTCTGTGATTTGAATAGCATCTTAAGAGGAAGAAGAGATAAACATATGTGACTGTTTCACCAAACTGACCCTCTAAAAAATCAACTCTTTATTAGCATCCGCCTTCCTTCGCTCTGCCCAAGTCCTTGTTGCTCATCATCATCAACTCAGCGTTCTGTGGGTCGTCTGGTGTTGCCCTACATGATCCATTATCTTGGCCCAGTTGCTCAGGTTTGCCATTATTCTTCTTCAGGAGAAACTCCTTGTTATATGATCAGACAGGCCTGAGAATCACTGAGAACCATAACCCAACTGTAGTGAAATTATTATTTCCTCTGTGTCCTCTTGGAGAAAGGAAAATGGTGGAATAATTGGCTGTGTTTGGGATGGGGTCTAGGGGAGTGCGAAGGGAAGGGGATGGCCAGGTTATAATTTTCATCAAGTGGCACATCTAGAAGGTTACTAAAGAAGAGTGATAAACTTCTTTTTTTAATAAGGATTTATTTATTTTAGAGAGAGCATGAGCGGGAGGGACAAGAGGAGAGGAAGAGGGAGAGGGAACCTCAAGCCGACTCTGCACTGAGGATTGAGCCTCTACACGGGGCTGAATCTCACAGCCCTGAGATCATGACCTGAGCTGAAGCCAAGAGTCAGACACTTACAGACTGTGCCAGCCGGTGCCCTGATCAACTTTTCTCCATCAGTAAAGATAGCCAAGAAGAAATGGGCTTCTATTGCAGTATGATCAGTTTTTAGAAAAATTAGAAACATTTCTGAGTGAGAAAGAATCCCTGTAGGACATCAAGTATTTCCATTTCCTTAAGTATCCTTAAAAAAGAGAATGGGGACTCATTTTGTTTTCTATGAAAGTATTTACACGTGATCCAAGTTAGCAGCGGAAGTATGAACTAGAAGACCTGTCTAGCTTCTTCTGCTCCTAGGATGATGGTGAGAAATAACCACAATAGAGGTAATGGGTATCACTTATTGAGGACTTGGAGTGTGCCCACTTCTGGGCTAAATACTTTACATGCCAATCTCATTTATTCCTACAATAGGCCTCTGGGGTAGGAAATAATAACATTTCTACTTGACAGAGAAACCCATTGTCCCAGATCCCTAAAGTAACAGATTCAGAGCTAGGTCTGTTTGACCACAAAATGCTTGCTTTCAAATGCACATGAATTTGTCTCTTCTAGGATACCATGATTGATTATTTCAAAAATGATGCCTTTACCTAGGACCGCTACACCTTTGTTGTTCCAAGTAATATCTGTAATTGTTTTTAGCGATTGGTTCTTTGCCCTGCATTTTATCATCAAATCAGACTGAAGTGATGATGTCTCTATTTCTAGAATTTGAACTAGTTTTCTATTGTCATAAAAATGTGCCACCTTCAAGTTGTTTTCAAAGTCAGATGACTTTTCAGTACTTACACAGAAGACCCTTAGAACTCCATATTCTCTGTGAAGCTTAGCTACTGTCCTGAACAGTTTCAGGAAATGGCTTTCTATCCCAACCTCATAGCAGTCTCAACTCTTATTATTATTTTTTTTAAGATTTTTACTTATTTATTTGACAGAGAGACACACAGTGAGAGAGGGAACACAAGTAGGGGTGGTGGGGAGGGAGAAGCAGGTTTCCCTCTGAGCAGGGAGCCTGATGCGGGGCTCGGTCCCAGGATCCTGGGATCAAGACCTGAGCTGAAGGCAGATGCTTCACTGACTGAGCCACCCAGGCGCCCCGGCAGTCTCAACTCGGAACAGCTTTGTTGGGGTGCTGATGGGCCTAACCAGAGCAGGTCAGTGCTTCGTCATAAGGACACTCTTCACAGTAGTCTTTAAAAATTGTGGCTGCTTCATCTAGGAGAAAAACAATGGATAGAGGAAAAACTTTCATCCCACAGAATTTTTAGATGGTTTTACTTTACAGGCTTAAGCTACATGTTTATTTTTGCTCTCGTTGGCTTTATCGTTCATTAAAGAGTTTATGCCCTTTTCCTCTTTATACACATCAAAGAACTGAAAAGAGCACACTTATGTTACACCTACGTGAAAGGCACCATAGCAAAAGGAAAAGAAGGGAAGGAAGGAGAGAAGGAAGGTAGGAAGGATGAAAGAAAAAGGAGATCTTTCACCGCGGAGGGAAGAGAAATCCAGTGCTGCGGTTCCCTATTACATCACAACGGGTTATTATACCCTAAATTAAATGCTGACAACTAAAGCATATGCACACAATTGCAGTTGGCCTACAGCATGATTGTTATCATAAAGGAATTCTGCAGTCCTTTCAAGTGCTTCTACCTGTGCCTAATTTCCCACTATGTAGTATTTATCCTGGGGTGGCCGGGTAAGAATCCTCCTGCAGCCGCTGGCCGACTGGTCACTGCCCACTACCGCCCCTACTCTGTGTCCTCTCCCTCCCTCCTCTGAGCTTAGTTTTACCGAGATTGTTGCAAAGATGATGACAGAGGCAACAAAAGCAACTAAGCAATTTTTGTCTAGGATCCTGCCTTTCCGTTCATATTTCTGTCTATAATATTGACCATCTCCTCCAACCAAGAGTATGTGACGATGTGAATCACACAGCAGCGGAATAAACACGTTTCTTGTAACTTTGCTTTATTTCACTCTGAAGAACACACCACTGAGAGGTCCTATGACATCACGGTCACATTCTGAACCTTAGGCTTTTAGGTTGCTCTGCACTAGAAAATAGGATGAAACTGATAGTCTCCTATACAAACAAAAAAGGGCATTCTAATCACATTTCTATGATGTTTTAAGCTGCTCTGCTTCACAAATTAATTTTTCCTCTTTATGCAGAGCTTTATAAGAATTCTTTATATTATTGCCATCATTACAACTAGCCTCAGCAATGACAAATTTTCCAGTCTTGGGAAAGTAGGAAAAAGAGAAAGTGACTTTCTACACACAATCTCTAGAGACATAACTCCATTTTGGAAAAAGTACAAAAGCCTAGAAAGTTTATTGCTTAAAATTCAATAGCAGACACCAAAAACAGGTTGTAAAAATATAGGGCTTTACCAAGTATAATGTATACAAAAAAAGATAAACTTAAGTAATAAGAAAATAACCCGACACGTATAAAATGTTACTAAATGACACTGAAGGACACGACAAATCAATCAGAAAGGGTGCGACTGGGGGCCTTGGCTGTCTCAGTAGATGATGCAGCTTTCGATCTCAGGGTTGTGAGTTTGAGCCCCACCCATGTTGAGAGTAAAGGTTACTTTAAAAAGGATAAGATTGTTCATTAAATGGTCTAGGGAGACATGTTTTGAAAAAAAATCAACTTAGATTTTCACCTCACACCATATGTGAAAATTTATTCTAGATGGACTAAATATGAACTATTGATAAATGAGGAGAAATTATAGACTGGCCTCTGGAAGGGAATATATGCTCTTGGCATTAGAACAAAGATAAAAATTATAAAGTAATTGATCATCTCACTATATAACAATGTTGAACTTCTATATATTAAAAACTTAGTCATGACAAAAGGGATCATATCCTTTATATATATAATATGTAAAATATAACTTACATAATTATATAACTTAAACAGACAGGAAAAACAGTAAGACCTCAATAAGAAAGGTAAGCAAAGAACCTGAATAGTCCACAAAGGAGGAAATTTCAGAGCCTAATAAAGATAAATATTCAACTGCATCTATAATCAAAGAAATGCAACTAAAATAATGAAAAGTCTTATTTTTCTTTTATCAAATTAGCCTCGTTTCTATATTGGTTGGGCCCTGTGGGAAGCAGATGAGGAGGTGGAGTTAGGAATACAAAGGTTTATTTGGGAGTAGGGCATCTGAAAGATAAAAGTGAGAGGAAGCAGGGTCTGACATTCATGTACTATGAATATTCCATTGCACCACATGACAGTCTATCAAGAAAAATAGGCAATTTAATAACATTCATATATAAATCCATTTAATCCTCATAACAGTATTATAAGGCATGTGCTTTCTTGACCCTTATATTACAGGTGAGGGAACTAAGGCACAGAAAGAATAAGTAAAATGTCCAAGATGGAGCGGGAACTGGAACCCAGGCAACCTGGCTCCAGCGTCTTTAGTCTTTGGTCTTACATTACATGGCCTTTTAAATATAATATGCAATATAAAGCAGTTTTTAAAATGATATTTTAAATGGTATTTTTAATGATAAGGAATTTTAATCCTGTGGGAAAATACTTAAAATACTTAATATGAAATTATTCAGAAAGAGTTGAATTCAAAATTATATAATGAAATCTGAATTAACTATAATATCCATAAAGTAATGAATGACAATAGCATAAATTAATAATAGTCACTACTGAGTGAGAGGTTATGTAGGGTTCACTGCTCATCCTGGCTTGCCCTGAGTTTTCCTGGTTTTTCCCAAGTTCCGGAAATCCCATCCGTTCTTGGACAAACTGGGATGATGAATCAACCCTAGTGATTTCAATTGTCTATTTACATGACTTTGGTCCCTGCCTCAAGTTCTCTAAAATGAGCATCTATTAACTGGGTAACAACAACAAGAGCAGCAGCAACAACAAGCAGCTCTTGGGAAAAGAAGAGGAAGTGTGTTGGCTGTGTTTTGGTGGAGGAGAGATCAGGCATAGGGGAGAAGCATCCAATATGATGACCCAGATCAAACAAATTGAACAGGTATAGGAAACTTTAGTTCATTTTCTTATTCATTAAACCCAATGCTAGGCCCTGGGGATACAGAAATGAAGACAGGTGACAAGTCACTTGCTCTCAGGAGTTAACTAGACTAGTAGGTTAAGAAATTCCATAAACAAATGACAATACTAATATGTTGTGATGAATGTGATTCCGGAAAGAACTAGGATGATGCAACAGAGAGTAACGGGATGGGGACACTCTAGTGAGGAGGCTTGGAGAAGGCCTCTGTGGACTGGTGACATTTGATGTGGGACTGAATGAGAAGCGGCATTATAAACATTATTACTGAAGCATAAAACCGAGCTATGGGGAAAGAAAAGATTTCTAGCAACTCATTACTTCCCAGACCTGGGACTGAGACTCCTCTCCAGAGATAGAATTCCTTGGCATCAAGCTTGCAACTCACATGAATGTTAACTAAAAGAGTATGTGAGAAACTCGGCAGGTTTGCAAAAGTGGAGCTTTTTAAGGGGAAAATGCATGAAATACCAGTTATCAGAGACTTTTTCCTTAATGTATTCTGAAACAGTGATAAAACACCTTGAATTTATCATTTTTTCACCAAAATAAGGGCCTTTAAAAATTAGACTATTGCATGTGTTTGAATGATCTCATTTTAGCAAGATTCTGCTTAGAAGCAATACAAATTTTAAATGTATAAAAACTAGGAGGGGGTGGTCCAGGATGGCAGTGTAGGAGGATCCTGAACTCACCTCCTCCCACAGACACACAAAATCTACAGGGACATATGGAACAATTTCTTCTGAAAAAGAAAGGAAAACTAGATAAACTGTTCCTCCCCAACAAAAGATAGAAGGACCACATCAAGACAGGTAGAAGTGGCAGAGACCCAGTCTGGCCAACTCCCCCCCATCCTGCCCCAGGCATGATTATTCACAATACAGAGGGATTTCACAAGCCTGGAGCTTATCCTGGAGGAGGAAGGGAGGCACATCAGGCACATTAGACACCTTAGGATCTGGGCCAGAGAGATAAGCCCCCAGAACATACCACTTGGAAAAACAAGGGGCTTACTTCCAGTGGAGCCAAAGGGCAGTAGGGAACTGAGATCCTCCTTTTAAAGGGCTCCCGTGCCATCTCACTCACCCTGGAACAAAGTGCAATAGCAGCAGTTTGAAAGTGCTTAGCGTATATGTGAAGGAGATTCATTTGCTAATCTCCAAGCATCTGCTGGAGGGGCAGGGCACAACTAGGACTCTGCAGAGTTGGAGGAACCAGTGGATGCCATTTTTGTACTCCCCTCTACCCTACTAGAATAGGTGAGTGCAGGTATGTACTAAGGCCAAAGGGACTGAAGAGCACAAACAACTACAGCATTCTCCTGCTTCCTTGCCAAAGCCAGTAGATACGGGCAGACAGGGCACTGTGCTGCTGCGTACTAAAGCCAGTGGCATATGTAGTCAAGGCATTTTCCCATTGCGTGGCTAAAGCCAGCAAGGGCCTCACCGGATGTTTCCAGCTGCCTTGCTAAAGCTGTTATGTGTGTGCAATATACACAGGAAACACTCCTTGATTGCCCTGCCTTGGTGGCTAGGGGGCCTGTGTATCTGGGCACCATAGGACTCTAACTATTGGAAACACCTTGGCAGGGTACATCCCCAGGGCACTGCATAGACAGTAGATTGAAACACACCCCTACTCTTCCTATGGGAAAGGTCTGTTTATGTGTTCTGGAGATTTAGCTTGAGAGGCATGCTTTAGATTTGCCACATCTAGGCTTTGGAGGTGCTCTCAGGGAATGTAAGCAGGAAGACACCATCCTGTGTACAACTTTGGTCTCACTACAAAATACTTCCCATAAAATAGTTTATGCATTCATTTGGAGCCCCAATTTTGGCAACTGTTGCCCAGGGGATACTTCCAGATTTCCTGGCCTGGAAGCCAGCAGAGTTTATCACTGAAGCCCCAAAGGACTGTATGTATTGGCATATTTGAAAAGCTGCTGCCTGAGGGTCTGGCTTCTAATTAGCCTGTCACTAGGTGCTAAACAAGATCTCTCCCCTTGTAACACTGACAGGTCTTGGCACACCCTCAACAGTAGGAATTTATCAAGAGTCAATCAGCTTACTGAGGTAATCACAATGATTTGAAAGACCAAGAACTAGACAACCAAGAAGCTTCTCCACCTACACAAAGCACACCTTCAGGACTGGGAGAGGTGACTGCTGTGCCTAACATATAGAAACAAACCCAGAGAGTCAAGTAAAATGAGGAAAGAGAGGTAAATGTTCCAAAGGTAGAGTAAGAGAAAATCTCAGAAAAAGACCTTAATGAAATGGAGATATATAATCTCCCTGATAAGGAACTTAAAATAATGGCCATAAAGATATTCACCAAATTTAGGAGAAGAATGAATGAGCACAGTGAGAACTTTAGGTAAGAGATAAAAGAGAGAGAGTGAGAGAGAGAGAGAGAGAGAGAGAGGCAAAATACTGAATAGAAGTCACAGAGCTGGAGAATATAATAACTGAACTAAAAAAATACAATAGAGGAATTTAACAGATTGGATGAAGCAGTGCAGATCAGCAATCTGAAAGATGGTAATGGAACTCATCCAAACAGAGCAAGAAAAAAAAAAACTTTGAAAAGTGAAGGTAGGTTACAGGATTCGTGAGCAAAATAATATTCACAGATGGAGAAGAAAGAGAAGGGGGCAGAAAACTTAATCGAATATAATGGGTGAAAACTTCCCTAAACTGGGGGAAGAAACAGACATGCAGATCTAGGAAGCCTAGAGACTTTTGAACAAGATGAATCCTAAGAGATCCACACCAAGATATGTTATAATTAAAATGTCAAAAGTTAAAGAAAAGTCTTAAGAGCAGTGGGAGAAAAAGCAACTTGTTGCATACAAGGTAAACCTCATAAAACTACTAGCAGATTTTTCACAGGAAAATTGTGGGCCAAAAGAGAGTGGCATGATATATTCAAAGTGCTAAAAGAAAAAAATAACTTCCAGCGAAGAATACTCTATCCAACAAGGTTACCATTTTGAACTGAAAGAGAGATAAGTTTTCTAAGCCAAAGCTAAGGGAGTTCATCACCACTAAACTGGTCTTACAAAAAATGTTAAAGAGACTTATTTAAGCTGAAAATATGTGGTACTATTTAATAAAAGAAAACATATGAAAGTAACAGTAAAGGTAAATATGTAGTGAAGAACATGGAGTAACATTTATAAAGCTAGCATGGAGTCTTAAAGACAAAAGCAATAAAATGAATTTAAACTATAATCATAAGTTCAGGATACATGAAATAAAAATATGTAAAGTGTGACATCCAAAACAAAACATGGGATGTGGGGATAAAAGTGTAGTTTTGAAATAAGTTTAAATTTAAGCTGCTTTTAACTTAAAATGGACTGTTGTATACGTAG
Source organism: Mustela putorius furo (assembly GCF_011764305.1). Classification (NCBI taxonomy): domain Eukaryota; kingdom Metazoa; phylum Chordata; class Mammalia; order Carnivora; family Mustelidae; genus Mustela; species Mustela putorius. Next base: position 361,797 of record NW_025421261.1, read on the forward strand.
GATGTTATATGTGAGCCTTTTGGTAGTAACAAAGTAAAAGTAAACCCATAGAAGATACACAAGGGAAAATGAGAGAGGAATCTAAATATGACACTAAAGGAAGTCATCAAAGCACAAGAGAAAAGAGCAAGAGAAAAAGGTAGGAATAGAGAGGAGCTACAAGAGATGCCAGAAAATAAATAACAAAATGGAAATGAAAACATACTTACCAATAATTACTTTAAATGTAAGTGGACTGAATTCTCTAATCAAGAGATACAGAGTGGCTGAATGGATAAAAAAACAAGACTCATTTATATGCTGCCTGCAAGAGACTCACTTTAGATGTAATGCATAGACAGACTGAAAATGAAGGGATGGAAAAAGAAATTCATGATGAACATAGATGCAAAAATCCTTAACAAAAGGGATGCTCAGTTGGTTAGGTGTCTGCCTTCAGCTCAGGTCACGATCCCTGGGTCCTGGGATTGAGCCCCACCTCAGGCTCCCTGATCAATAGGGAGTCTGCTTCTCCCTCTCCCTCTGTGCACTCTCTCTCTCTCTCTCTCTCAAATAAATAAATAAACAAAATACTAGCAAACCAAATTCAGCATTAAAAGAATTACATTCCATAATCAAGTGGGATTTGTTTCAAGCATGGAAGGATGGTTCACCATCAACACATCAATCAATGTCATTCACCACATTAACAAAATGCAAAAAATCATATCATCTCAATAACTGTAGAAAAGGCATTTGACAAAATTCAACATCCATTAATGATAAATACTCTCAACAAAGTGAGTATAAAGGGAATATACTCCAACATAACAAAAACCATAATGACAAGGCCACTGTTAACATCATACTCAATGGTGAAATGTTAAGAGCTTTTACTATAAGATCGGGAATAAGACAAGAATGTCCACTCTCCCCACTACTATTCAACTTAGTATTGGAAATCCTTGAAATTGGACTAGAGTAAAAAACCAAAAGGCATCCAAACTGAAAGAAAAAAATAACATTGTCATTATTTGCAGATAACATGATACTGTATATAGAAAACCCTAAAGACCCAACCAAAACCATTAAAACTGATAAATGAATTCAGTCAAGTGGAAGGATACAAAATCAATATACAAAAATTATTGTGTTTCTATGCACTAGCAATGAACTATCAGAAAGAGAAATTAAGGAAACAATCCCAGATGGAGACGTACTTGTGGTGAGCATAGCATAACTTATAGACTTTTTAAATCACTATGTTATATACCTGAAACTAATGTAACATTGTTTTAACTATACTTCAGTTTTAAAAAATTCCATTTGCAATTGCATAAAAAAGAATAAAATACCTCAAAATAAATTTAACCAAGGGAGTAAAAGACGTGTACATTGAGGACTATACATAATTGATGAAAGAAATTGAAGAAGGTACAAAGAAATGGAAAGATAACGTGCTCATGGATTAGAAGAATCAATGTTGTTAAAATATTCATAATACCCAAAGCAGTATACATACTCAACACAATCCCTATCAATATTCCAATGAGATTTTTTAGAGAAATAGAATAGACAATCGTAAAACTTTCATGGAATCACAGAAGGCATCACCTGAGTAGCAAAAGCAATACTGAAAAAAGAGAATGAATCAGGAGGTATTATGTTCCCTGATTTCAAACTATACTACAAGGCCATAGTAATCAAAACAGTATGGTAGGCATAAAAACAGACACATAGATCAATGGAACCTGATATTAACCCAGAAATAAACCCACACATTTATGGTCAATTAATTTTTGACAAAGGAGGCGAGAACATACACTGAGGAAAGGATGGTCTCTTTAGTAAATGGTGCTGGGAAAACGAGACAGCTGCATGAAAAATAATGAAACTAGACGGCTATCTTACAACATACACAAATGATAACTCAAAATGGGTTAAAGACTTGAATGTAAGACCCAAAACCATGAAACTCTTAGAAAAAAGCATAGGCTCTTTGATATCAGTCAGTCCTGCAGTGAAATTTTGGTTCTGACTCCAAAAGCAAATGCAACAAAAGTAAAAATAAACAAGAGGGACTACACCAAACTAAAAAGTTTCTGTATAGCAAAGGAAACTGAATGGGAGAAAATATTTGCAAATCATATATCCAATGAAGAGTTAATATTTTGAAGAACTCACAAAACTCAATAGCAAAAACACAATCCATTTAAAAATTGGGCAAAGGATCTGAATAAACTTTTTTCCAAAGAAGACATACAGGTGGCTAATAAGCACATGAAAAGATGCTCAACATTACTAGTCATCAGGGAAATGCAAATCAAAACCACAGTGAGAAATCACCACACACTTGGAGACAGAATGGCTATTATCAAAAAGAGTTTAGAAAAAACAACTGCTAGGAGGATGTGGGAAAAAGGGGGTCCTTTTGCACTGTTGGTGGGAATGTAAATTCATGCAGCCACTATGTAAAACCGTATGAAGTTTCCTCAAAAAAAAAAAAAAAGTAAAAGTATAACTGTAATATGATTCAGCAATCCACTTCTGGGTATTATTCAGAGCAAAAACACTGATTCAGAACAACAGAAGCTCCCCGGTGTTTGTTGCACCACCATTCACTATAGCCAAGATATAGAAACAACCTAAGTGTCCATTGACGGATGAATTTATAAAGAAGAAATATAAAGAATTTATAAAGAAGAATTTAATCAGAAGATGCACATTGAAATGCTGGTCAGCCATAAAAAGAATGAAGAGTAAGAGTGAAATCTCGCCATGGCAACAATACAGATGCACATTGAGGGCATTATATTAAGCAAAATAAGACAGGAAAAGACAAAGACTATATGATTTCACTTATATGTAGAATCTCTAAGAAAATGAAACAAATGAACAAACAAAATGAAACCAAAATCATAGACACAGAGAACAAAATGGTGGTTTCCATTGGGGAAGGGGTCAGAGAGAGGGTGAACCAGGTAAAGGATGTCGAGAAGCACAAACTTCCAAGTATAAAGTAAATAATTCATGGAGATGTATGTACAATATGGTGACTATAATCAATAATATTGAAGGGCATACCTGAAAGTTGCAAAATAATAAATCTAAAAAGTAAACTTTTTATAGTGACAGAGGGTAACTAACTTACTGTGGTGATCATTTTGCAATCTGCACAAATATTGAATCATCATGTTTTACACTTGAGACCGATACAATGTTGTATGTCAGTTATACTTCAATAGAAAATTTGTAGGGGGGCCTGGGCAGCTCAGCTGGTTAAAGGACTGACTCTCAATTTTGGCTCAGATCATGATCTCAGGGTCATGGAGTCGAGTCCCATGTCGGGCTTCATTTTGGGTGTGGAGCCTGCTTGGGATTCTTTTCTCTCTCTCTCTCTCTTTCTCCCTCTGTCCACACCCCTACTCATGCATGTGCATACTCTCTATATAAATAAATAAAAATTTATAAAAATAAAGAGATTTAAATAGTAAAATCTTAAAAAGAAAAATAACAGAAGGAAGTTGCAAGCTCCTTTTCATCATTTAGCAAATGTATAACTCCTTAAAATAAAAACCAAGCATGCAGTTTTTATTAATTTTAATTTTATAATTTTTTAAAAAGATTGTATTTATTCATTTGACAGAGATCACAAGTAGGCAGAGAGGCAGGCAGAGAGAGAGAAGGAAGCAGGCTCCCTGCCGAGCAGAGAGCCTGATGTGGGGCTCGATCCCAGGACACTGAGATTATGACCTGAGGCTTAGCCCACTGAGCCACCCAGGTGCCCCAAGCATGCAGTTTTTAGGGGAAAAACCCAAAACACTTCAGTCTTGCTAAAGTCAGCAGAGTTCTTCTGGAGTCATCAAACTAGGACAGGTTGTCTTCACCAAAACTCTTAAACATTGAGATCTTGTTCTGTAAAAGGTGGTAATGGGTTCACAGGACTTCTTGCCTTCTCATCAAGGTAGATGACAATTAGCGGAGCAAATTATTCAATATATTCAAAAAAGGGTCACTACTGGAGCAGGGAAGGAAATGCTAGGAACAAGAGGGGTTTTGTTTTATTTTTGTTAGTTTGTTTTTAAATTAGAAGAGTTTGATATATGCCTAAGGTCTAGCCAGGTAATATATTAAGACCAGGTGTTATAGTATATTTTAAAAGATTATGGTGCTTATAATAGAATGTGTCCTTAAAAAGAGTGTAGTATTTGTTCTCCCACATTCCTTTTCTGTTTCTATCCCTCTCCTTTCTGAAAATATTCTTTAGGAAAAAATTGTTAAAATGCTTATTAAACAGTTTTTGTTGCTTTAAGCTGATTATGAGTTTGGATTTTAAGAAAGGAAATAAGCAGTAGAGGGGATTTTTTTAAATCCTCAGAAAAATTTCTATGGAGGAGATGATTTTTTGGGGTAGCAGTTTAGGCTGGTATCGGTGTCTGCTGGTAGGCTTATCGTAACTGAGAACATTGAGCTTTTCTTAAAAAAAAAAAAATTCCTTAGCTGGAATGAATAATTGAAAATGCTGAGCCATGAGAACTTCAAAGATTAATTTCTCCATTAATGGCCAAAGTGATAGAGAGAAACAATCAGGCTAAAGAAGAATAATCAAGCTAACCCAACTGGGGCATTTGATCTGAGATTCAAAATTGCTGGGCCAAAGCTTTGATCTCCTTCAGGTTTGTTTGAGAGAGTTTTAGGTCATTTAAAACTGCAGAAACCTTCTGTCTTTGTAACTTAGACCTGTGTTCTGATATGTGTGTGTGTGTTTTTTTTAATCTCTTCAGGTAATAGGATACAACATGCTATTTTGGGGCCCAGTGAGCTGCAGGGTGGTTTTTTAATGACCAGTGTCAGATATTCCCAGAAGGTCTTAGGCATATTTTTAATGTGTTTATTTGATAGCCACAAGCCCATTCAGTTATATTAAACTTGGAGGCAGCCCATCTTAGCTTGCTAAAGAAAGAACAGTGATGCAACAGGAAGTCAGATGGCAAAGACAAGACTCCTGAGTTCCAAGAGGAACCAAGGGTGTCAGAACCACTCCAGCGTGGTCCGAGTAACAGTTAGGGATGGGGTACATTTCACTGAAGAATTGCTTTTTAGTAACCAGTTCTGTCAGCAACAGGTACATTCTCCAGATTTATAGCTGAGAATACAGATTTAACTTGTAATAATATCGGTAGATTGTATTCTCTTTGTTGGTGAAATGTTTGTACTATTTAAGTCAAACTCATCGAACATCTTCATGAGTGCCCATTAGGATTATTCCATGGTCCTGGAAACTTTCTGCTTCAGAGACTATAAATCAGATTATTATAACGATTGTGGCCACCAATGTTATTGACAAAATCAGTGCCATGTTAGTAAGGATATATAGCGTTTCTGCCTGTATTTATTTAGTTACCGTTATGTTTGAGGCACTGTTTTTCAGCCTACTTAAAACATCGTCCTCTTTCCTTACAACAGTCCTACAAAGTACACATTATCAGTCCCTTTTAATACTTGAGGAAACAGAGTTTAAGTAACTTGCCCAAGGGATCCACATGATTAAGTGGTAGATCCATATTTCAGTAGGAGCTTCTTTGACTCTGAAACACGAATTCCACCACAATCACCATTTCTCCAAATGTTATATTGCTCTCCCTTCAGAATTAGTGGATGGAGTGGTTTTCCTTGCCACTGTCCCTTGAAGCAGAAGTCCTGCTTTCTTTGCAGTGGATTGCATTTACTGAATATCGATGAGTTCTTCCGTGCCATGACTGTGTACCTGGTGAGGGTCAAAGAGGAGAGAAATCATGGTGGAGACTGCCAACGCATCTTTACTGTTCTGGAAAATAAATGAAACACACATTGTACCTTTAACCCCAGTACTTCGAGCTCTAGTGGGATTAATCTCATGCACAGATCTTGTTTGAGTTTTTCATATCTTGGGCTGCAGAACTGTTAGCAGGGACTTGGTGTTGTGGGTATGTTACAGTAACAGCCAGTTCTGACCGAGTCCTTACCAGGTATGAGGTGCTCGACATCGATTACCTTTTCAGTCAACACATCAACTCAATGAGTTCAGTACTGTTGTTAATAACATCCTCACACTGCAAATGAGGTCAAGGTTATTCATATGCTTATTGGTGGAACAGGACTTAGAACCTATGACTTCACATCAAAATACTGTAATTGTTTATATGATATTTGGTAATTATTCAATTTAGTGTTCTCAAATGTCCTGACACTGTTTGGTATTCTAATTCTCAAACTTCCCAAGTAATTTGTAATGAAAATGTATAAAATACTGAAATTTGCTGATGGTTTACTTTTTTATGTGTGAATTAAAATATATTCAAGGATTTCTCTTAATATCATCATCCCCTACTTTTTGCATTCAAATATATTTTCTTTTCTGTGAGAGAACTATTTATAATAGCAGTGGATATGCGGGAAACGGAATACAACCGTGTTTTTAGCAACTGTGCTGCTTTATCTAGCCCCCCTTTTGGTACTTCAAAAATGACCACCTAAATGGTCTGACATAGTAAGTTCTTGGTAAAGTCATGGGAGTAAGGAACAGCGTGGATGAAAGCCTAGATTTCAGAGTCGAAGCTGGCCCTCTGGCACTCTGGAGTTCGGAATTATCGGGTGGGTTGTTTACCTTCCTCAGTCTTCGGCTTCCTCTTTAAGGAAATGGAGTAATAATAGTACCTAACTTAAAGGGTTGTTGTGAGGATTAAATAGGATAAAATAAGTAGAAATGTTTAGTACAGTGCCTGCTTACCACAAACGCTTAATTACATTAGTTGATATTATCTGCAATTCTAAAAGAGTTTTTTTCTTTTCCTGACTCAGAAAATCTACTTAGACTGTAACAAAACAAAATTAGGGGCTGTATCTTTGCCCTTGGGGTGAGCTAAGGAAATCTGGGACAGAAATTCATATGGAACATTTGATTTGTTTTATTAACAATGCGATGTTATGAGAGGAGGAGGGACAATGTAGTCAATAAGTAACTGGGAGAGGCTTAATAAAATATTTACTCTTTTCTATCTAACCTTGTAAACTAGCAAGGGCCTTTTTTTTTTTTTTTTTTTTTTGTAAGCACCATTTTTAAGTCTTGTTAACAGCAACATTGCATCTAAGATGACGAATAATGGGAGGCTTTTCATCATTCCTTGCTTGTTGCTGATTTAAAAAAAATACTCATTAACAACATGGAAATTAGTGCATCTTGAATTCTTGTAGAATTTGTTTCTTTTTCTCCATGTAAGTGACTTGAAAATAGCTTAAGCTCTCTGCAGATGGACTTAAGAAGAAAATCCACATAGAGGCGGCTGGGTGGCTCCGTCAGTTGTGTCTGCCTTTGGCTCAGGTCAGGATTCCAGAGTCCTGGGCTTGAGCCCGCATCAGGCTTCCGGCTCAGTGGGGAGTCCACTTCTCCCCCTTCTCCCCCTGCTCCTCTGCCCGCTGCTCATGTTCTCTCTTTCTCTCGTTCTGTCTCAAATCAATAAATAAAATCCTTTAAAAAAAGAGAGAAGAAAATCCACACAGATGCAGACTGACTTTCAAGGAAGCTGAGTGGGTTTTAGGTTTGCCCAGTAGGAAATGTCAGGACTAGAGCATGGTCTTGACTCAGAAGGAGCCTTCCCTGAAGGATGGTTAGACACTACCTACCATGATATGGCAGTCACCACTACTGCTCTCACTCATTTTCCTGATAAGTCGTTTGATGGTGTGATAAAACATAGATGACATTTCTAGGTAAGCTCTGTCTTCAACAAGTGCCACAGGGGTTTCTCATCTTTGACTCAGGATCATGTGTCTTTATACTGCAGGAGAGAGGAAAAGGTTTCTGGCTTCTGAGATGAAAAGTAAAGTCTCATATTGTGCCCTAAACACTTTCTGTGTGCAGTTTTGCCTTCCCAGTTTCTTTTGTGCCTACTTCTCTGCTACCTGAGCCGCTAGCACAGCCGTCGCTGTCTGATGTGTTCACGCAGTACCTTCTTACTGCCTGTAGTGAGTTAGTTCTTCCAGCAGGAGGAGTAGGATGATTAAGCTGGCATCGGTCTTCCTTCTTGGACATATTAAACACAAAAAGGACTTTAGCAACAATAAAAAGATGTCCGAAGTAGGAAATGATAAAAAAAAAATTGGAGAAAACAATTTTTCTTTCGATATTAATCTTATTAAGCAGATGACAGACATTGGAAAGGCTATTACACAAGTTCCATTGCTGATGAGGAAGGTGATGGATTAAGTAAAACAAACACGAAACAAAACTGAATCTAGAGAGGGAAATATGAGTTCTCGTCCTAATCTTGCCAACCACCTGCTAGACAATTTCGGGTTAGTTATTGAACTTTTTTAGAACACAATTTCCTTATGAGTAAAATTAGAGGATTGGGACAGATGTTCTGAAAGTCCCGTTATGATTCTGTCATTTGATGTTGTAAGATAAGCAAAAGCCAACCTTCCCAGTGAACAATTTACCAGAAGATGATCATGAACCTATCATTGTTAATCAATGCTTATAGTATTAAAAAATGGTGTAATTCTACCCAGAGGATTTTAAGATGAATAGAAGTGAAATAAATAGGAGCATTTCATCCCAGAGAAAGGCAACAGTGGATTCTAAGTGACTGTAAAAATCTAGATCACCAACTGAAGTGACTCAGCAAAAAAAAAAAAAAAAAGCGAGTAACAAAACAAAATATAAAATTCAAACCCCAAAGAATCACTGACAAAATTTCTTTGAATCCTTCCAGGAGATTTTGTTTACGCTCATTTTAAACACTGTAAGTTTTCCTTCATAAAAGATAGCATAGAATTCCATTTCTGGACTTGGTGAGTAACTGGTACCAGACTTTCCTTCCCACTGTACATGGCTAAAAGCTCAACAAAATACATGAAACAGCTGTTGTTAGACGTTGGGCAATAGACAGTGCAAGAATCCCATCTAATCCCGGAGAGAAGGGAAACAAAGAACTGAGACCATCACTCTGAGTTTCACTTGGAAGCATTTTCTAGATGATGTAAGGAGGAAGAACCGAGGCAGAGCATGGTGGTCTCACTGAATTGAGGAGGCATGGTTTGGAGGAAGTACAAGTGGCTGGTACTTGTAGGGAAGGATGATGGAGAAGAGCATCCCCTTGAATTAGCTAGTGAATACTGAACTGTCCATTTGTGAAATCTCTAAGAGTCCAAATAAGAAGGGTGCTATAAATGAAACAGCTTGTAGAGTTAACATTGGCAGGAGATGTTTGAATTCTTATCATCCAGAATGGAGAGACCGTGTTGAATTCCTGGGACATTCATGGAGAACCCAGAGGATCATGCACTAATGGTTAAAATAGCCCTGGAATAAAAGCTACTGTAGACCTATCTTTTTTTTTTTCTTTAAGATTTTATTTATTTATTTGACAAACAGAGATCACAAGTAGGCAGAGAGAGGAAGGGAAGCAGGCTCCCTGCAGAGCAGAGAAGCAGATGTGGGGCTCAATCCCAGGACCCTGGGACCATGACCTGAGCCAAAGGCAGAGGAATTAACCCACTGAGCCACCCAGGCACCCCTGGACCTTTCTTAATAAAGTTTAAAGACAAGCCCCAAAAGGACCTAGCTGATCTGCAAGTAATTTAGCTTGCAGTAACTTAAGTAACTTAATGAGATGGTGCAACAAATTTCAATACTGCACACACACACACACACAAAATCTGGATAATTAACAATGTAAAACTCACAATTCCCAAAATCTAATCAAACTAATTGCATATACAAAGAAGCAGTGAAATGTGACCTATAATCAAAAGAAAAATCAGTCAATAGTAACAAGGCAAGAAATGATAGAGATAATGGAATTCACAGACAAGACCTTTAAAAGACATGTTATCAATACACTCAAGGATTTAAAGGAAAACATGAACATAACGAGGAAGGAACATTATATGTATATATATACATATATAAAATATATATTATATATAAAGATTGAATGGAAATCTGGGGCAGAGAAATGAAAAATCTGAAATGACAAATTCACTGGATCAGATTAACAACAGATGAGGAACTAGAAAAAAAAATCAGAAAAAATGAAATTTTAGCAGAAGAAACTACTCAAAATACAGTACAGATAATAAAAAGATACAAACAATTAAGAGACTCATTGACCTGTAAAACGAAAACAAGAAGTCTAACATATACCTAGTTTGAGTCCCAAAAGTAGGAGATAGAGAAATTATTTCAAGAAATAATTCCCCCAAGTTTCTCAAATTTGAAGTTAACTAGAAGTCCACATATCCAATAAACACAAGGAGCTCCTGAAGTATGAAAAATAGATAACACCAAAAGATAACTGTGATCAAATTGCTGAATAACCAATGATAAGATAAAATTTTAAAAGTGGCCAGAGTAAAAAAAGACGTATTACGGGACGCCTGGGTGGCTCAGTTGGTTAAGCAGCTGCCTTCGGCTCAGGTCATGATCCCAGCATCCTGGGATCGAGTCCCACATCAGGCTCCTTGCTTAGCAGGCAGCCTGCTTCTCCCTCTGCCTGCCATTCTGTCTGCCTGTGCTCGTTCTCTCCCCCTCTCTCTGATAAATAAATAAAATCTTTAATAAAAAAAAAAGACGTATTACTTACAAAAGGAAAAAATAAGATCCATATAGAGGTCTCATTAGAGATAATGCAAGCCAAAAATTTTCAAAAACTGCTAAATGACATCAATTCACAATTCAAGAAATCTTCTATTTGGGTGTGTGTGTATATATATGTGTGTATACACACACACACACACACACACACACACATATATATACACACATATATATGTATGTAATTATTATATAGATAGAGGGAAAAATCACATCATACTCAAATTGCCAGTAACCAATGATAAAGTCTTACAAGCAGTCAGAAGGGGAAACTTATATTCAGAATAATATCAATAAGAATGACATCAGATTACACCTAAAACTAATGTAACAGTATTTTAACTATACCTCAAGAACAGTGGAAACTAGAAGACAATTAGATGATATCTCTAAAGTGATAAAAGAAAACTGCCAACCTAGAATTCTATACACAGTGAAAATATTCTTCAGAAAAATTAAGGCAAAACAGACATATCCAAACAGACAGAACCGAGGAGTTAACGCAGAACAGCACTACAGTAAATCCCCAAAGGAGATTCTTTCTTCTGAGGGCAAATGATCCTCGTCAGAAGCCAAGACATGGAGGAAGGGCACGGAAAGAATAGATTTATGGGTAAATGTATACTTAGAAACTATTTTTAAAGGTGTCTTTAAAAGACTATTATCTGTCCAAAACAAGTGTAAAGATAATGCAGGGTTTATAATATGAGAAATAAATAGAAAAAATTATAATAGCTCACGTAGAATTTATGTTTATAAAGTAGAAAATAATAATTTAAGGAAGATCAAAGTTAATCATTCTTTTTTTTATTTTTAATTAAAAAAAATTTTTTTATATAGGGACACCTGGGTGGCTCAGTCGGTTGAATGGCTGCCTTCGGCTCAGGTCACGATCCCAGTATTCTGGGATGGAGTCCTGCATTGGGTCCCTTGCCCCATGGGGAGCCAGGTTCTCCCTCTGCCTCTGCCTGCCACTCTACTTGATTGTGCTCTCTCTCTCATTCTAACAAATAAATAATTAAAAAAAATTTTTTTATAAACATATAATATATTTTTATCCCCAGGGGTACAGGTCTGTGAATCGCCAGGTTTACACACTTCACAGCACTCACCAAAGCACATACCCTCCCCAATATCCATAACCCCACCCCCCTTCTCCCAACCCCCCTCCTCCCAGCAATCCTCAGTTTGTTTTGTGAGATTAAGAGTCACTTATGATTTGTCTCCCTCCCAATCCCATCTTGTTTCATTTATTCTTCTCCTACCCCCCAAACCCTCCATGTTGCATCTCCACTTCCTTATATCAGGGAGATCATATGATAGTTGTCTTTCTCCAATTAACTTATTTCGCTAAGCATGATACCCTCTAGTTCCATCCACGTCATTGCAAATGGCAAGATTTCATTTCTTTTGATGGCTACATAGTATTCCATTGTATATATACACCACATCTTCTTTATCCATTCATCTGTTGATGGACATCTAGGTTCTTTCCATAGTTTGGCTATTGTAGACATTGCTGCTATAAACATTCAGGTGCACATGCCCCTTTGGATCACTATGTTTGTATCTTTAGGGTAAATACCCAGTAGTGCAATTGCTGGGTCATAGGGCAGTTCTATTTTCAACATTTTGAGGAACCTCCATGCTGTTTTCCAGAGTAGTTGCACCAGCTTGCATTCCCACCAACAGTGTAGGAGGGTTCCCCTTTCTCCGCATCCTCGCCAGCATCTGTGATTTCCTGACTTGTTAATTTTAGCCATTCTGCCTGGTGTGAGGTGGTATCTCATTGTGGTTTTGATTTGTATTTCCCTGATGCCGAGTGATATGGAGCACTTTCTCATGTGTCTGTTGGCCATCTGGATGTCTTCTTTGCAGAAATGTCTGTTCATGTCTTCTGCCCATTTCTTGATTGGATTATTTGTTCTTTGGGTGTTGAGTTTGCTAAGTTCTTTTAGATTTTGGACACCAGCCGTTTATCTGATATGTCATTTGCAAATATCTTCTCCCATTATGTCAGTTGTCTTTTGGTTTTGTTAACTGTTTCCTTTGCTGTGCAAAAGCTTTTGATCTTGATGAAATCCCAATAGTTCATTTTTGCCCTTGCTTCCCTTGCCTTTGGCGTTGTTCCTAGGAAGATGTTGCTGCGGCTGAGGTCGAAGAGGTTGCTGCCTGTGTTCTCCTCAAGGATTTTGATGGATTCCTTTCACACATTGAGGTCCTTCATCCATTTTGAGTCTATTTTCGTGTGTGGTGTAAGGAAATGGTCCAATTTCATTTTTCTGCATGTGGCTGTCCAATTTTCCCAGCACCATTTATTGAAGAGGCTGTCTTTTTTCCATTGGACATTCTTTCCTGCTTTGTTGAAGATTAGTTGGCCATAGAGTTGAGGGTCTATTTCTGGGCTCTTTATTCTGTTCCATTGATCTATGTGTCTGTTTTTGTGCCAGTACCATGCTGTCTTGATGTTTTGTAAGAGAGCTTGAAGTCCGGAATTGTGATGCCACCAACTTTGGCTTTCTTTTTCAATATTCCTGTGGCTATTCAAGGTCTTTTCTGGTTCCATATAAATTTTAAGATTATTTGTTCCATTTCTTTGAAAAAAATGGGTGGGATTTTGATAGGTATTGCATTAAATGTGTAGATTGCTTTAGGTAGCATAGACATTTTCACAATATTTGATCTTCCAGTCCAGGAGCATGGAACATTTTTCTATTTCTTTGTGTCTTCCTCAGTTTCTTTCATGAGTACTTTATAGTTTTCTGAGTATAGATTCTTAGCCTCTTTAGTTAGGTTTATTCCTAGGTATCTTATGGTTTTGGGTACAATTGTAAATGGAATTGACTCCCTAAATTTCTCTTTCTTCTGTCTTGTTGTTGGTGTAGAGAAATGCAACTGATTTCTGTGCATTGATTTTATATCTGGACACTTTACTAAATTCCTGTACAAGTTCTAGCAGTTTTGGAGTGGAGTCTTTTGGGTTTTCCACATATAATATCATATCATCTGCGAAGAGTGATAGTTTGACTTCTTCTTTACCAATTTGGATGCCTTTAATTTCCTTTTGTTGTCTGATTGCTGAGGGTAGGACTTCTAGTACTATGTTGAATAGCAGTGGTGATAGTGGACATCCCTGCCATGTTCCTGACCTTAGCGGAAAAGCTTTCAGTTTTCCTCCATTGAGAATGATATTTGCGGTGGGTTTTTCATAGATGGCTTTGATGATATTGAGGTATGTGCCCTCTATCCCTACACTTTGAAGAGTTTTGATCAGGAAGGGATGCTGTACTTTGTCAAATGCTTTTTCAGCATCTATTGAGAGTATCATACGGTTCTTGTTCTTTCTTTTATTAATGTATTGTATCACATTGATTGATTTGCAGATGTTGAAACAACCTTGCAGCCCAGGAATAAATCCCACTTGGTCGTGGTGAATAATCCTTTTAATGTGCTGTTGAATCCTATTGGCTAGTATTTTGGTGAGAATTTTTGCATCTGTGTTCATTAAGGATATTGGTCTATAGCTCTCTTTTTTGATGGGATCCTTGTCTGGTTTTGGGATCAAGGTGATGCTGGCCTCATAAAATGAGTTTGGAAGTTTTCCTTCCATTTCTTTTTTTGGAACAGGTTCGGGAGAATAGGAATTAGTTCTTCTTTAAATGTTTGGTAGGATTCCCCTGGGAAGCCATCTGGCCCTGGGCTTTTGTTTGTTTGGAGATTTTGATGACTGTTTCAATGTCCTTACTGGTTATGGGTCTGTTCAGGTTTTCTATTTCTTCCTGGTTCAGTTGTGGTAGTTTATATGTCTCTAGGAATGCATCTATTTCTTCCAGATTGTCAAATTTGTTTGCGTAGAGTTGTTCATAGTATGTTCTTATAATTGTCTATATTTCTTTGGTGTTAGTTGTGATCTCTCCTCTTTCATTCATGATTTTATTTATTTGGGTTATTTCTCTTTTCTTTTTGATAAGGCTGGCCAGGGGTTTATCAATCTTATTAATTCTTTCAAAGAACCAGCTCCTAGTTTCATTGATATGTTCTATTGTTTTTTGTTTTTGTTTTTGTTTTTTTTGATTGTTATTTCATTGATTTCTGTTCTGATCTTTATGATTTCTCTTCTCCTGCTGGGTTTAGGCTTTCTTTGTTGTTCTTTCTCTAGCTCCTTTAGGTGTAGGGATAGGTTATGTATTTGAGACCTTTCTTGTTTCTTGAGAAAAGCTTGTACCACTCTATATTTTCCTCTCAGGACTACTTTTGCTGTGTCCCACAGATTTTGAACTGTTGTGTTTTCATTATCATTTGTTTCCATGAATTTTTTCAATTCTTCTTTAATTTCCTGGTTGACCCATTCATTCTTTAGAAGGATGCTATTTAGTCTCCATGTATTTGTGTTCTTTCCAAATTTCCTCTTGTGATTGAGTTCCAGCTTCAGAGCATTGTGGTCTGAAAATATGCAGGGAATGATCCCAATCTTTTGATACTGGTTGAGATCTGATTTATGACCCAGGATGTGATCTATTCTGGAGAATGTTCCATGTGCACTAGAGAAGAATATGTATTCTGTTGCTTTGGGATGAAATGTTCTGAATATATCTCTGATGTCCATCTGGTCCAGTGTGTCATTTAAGGCCTTTATTTCCTTGTTGATCTTTTGCTTGGATGATCTGTCCATTTCAGTGAGGGGAGTGTTAAAGTCCCCTACTATTATTGTATTATTGTTGATGTGTTTCTTTGATTTTTGTTATTAATTGGTTTATATAGTTAGCTGCTCCCATGTTAGGCGCATAGATATTTAAAATTATTAGATCTTCTTGTTGGACAGACCCTTTGAGTATGATATAGTGTCCTTCCTCATCTCTTATTATAGTCTTTGGCTTAAAATCTAATTGATCTGATATAAGGATTGCCACCCCAGCTTTCTTCTGATGTCCATTAGCATGGTAAATTGTTTTCCACCCCCTCATTTTAAATATGGAGGTGTCTTAGGGTCTAAAATGAGTTGCTTGTAGGCCACATATTGATGGGTTTTGTTTTTTTATTCATTCTGATACCCTATGTCTTTTGATTGGGGCATTTAGCCCATTAACATTCAGGGTAACTATTAAGAGATATGAATTTAGTGCCATTGTATTGCCTGTGGTGACTGTTACTGTATATTGTCTCTGTTCCTTTCTGATCTACTACTTTGAGGCTCTCTCTTTGCTTAGAGGACCTCTTTCAATATTTCCTGTAGAGCTGGTTTGGTGTTTGCAAATTCTTTCAGTTTTTGTTTGTCCTGGAAGCTTTTAATCTCTCCTTCTATTTTCGATGATAGCCTAGCTGGATATAGTATTCTTGGCTGCATGTTTTTCTCGTTTAGTGCTCTGAATATATCATGCCAGTTCTTTCTGGCCTGCCAGGTCTCTGTGAATAAGTCTGCTGCCAATCTAATATTTTTACCATTGTATGTTACAGACTTCTTTTCCCGGGCTGCTTTCAGGATTTTCCCTTTGTCACTAAGACTTGTAAATTTTACTATTAGGTGATGGGGTGTGGGTGTGGACCTATTCTTGTTGATTTTGAGGGGGTTCTCTGCACCTCCTGGATTTTGATGCTTGTTCCCTTTGCCAAATTAGGGAAATTCTCTCCAATAATTTTCTCCAATATACCTTCTGCTCCCCTCTTTCTTCTTCTTCTGGAATCCCAATTATTCTAATGTTGTTTCATCTTATGTTGTCACTTATCTCTCAAATTCTCCCCTTGTGGTCCAGTATTTGTTTGTACCTCTTTTGCTCAGCTTCTTTATTCTCTGTTATTTGGTCTTCTATATCACTAATTCTCTCTTCTGCCTCATTTATCCTAACAGTAAGAGCCTCCATTTTTTATTGCACCTCATTAATAGCTTTTTTAATTTCAACTTGGTTAGATTTTAGTTCTTTTATTTCTCCAGAAAGGGCTTTTATCACTCCAGAGAGTGTTTCTCTAATATCTTCCATGCCTTATTCGAGCCTGCTAGAACCTTGAGAATCATCATTCTGAACTCTATATTTGACATATTACTAATGTCTGTATTGATTAGGTCCCTAGCCTTTGGTACTGCCTCTTGTTCTTTTTTTTGTGGTGAGTTTTTCCATCTTGTCATTTTGTCCAGATAAGAGTATATGAAGGAGCAAATATAATACTGAAAGGGTGGCAAGGACCCCAGGAAAATGCACTTTAACCAAGTCAGAAGAGACCCCAAATCATGGGAGAGAGAAAGGGGATGAAAAGAAGTTCAGAAAAAAAAAATTAAAAAAAAGAAAACAAATAAAGGAAAAATATAAAAAAGAAAAATATATATATTAGATAAACCAGTTAAAAAGGTTAAAAAAGAAAAGGTTAAAAGTTTTAAAAAACTTAGAAGAAAAAATAAAATAAAATTAAACAAATTAAATTAACCACATAAATTAACAACTAAAGAATCATGGGGAGAAAGACGTGAGTTCCGTGCTTTGCTTTCTCCTCCTCTGGAATTCTGCTGCTCTCCTTGGTATTGAACCTGCACTCCTTGGTAGGTGAACTTGATCCTGGCTGGATTTCTTGTTGATCTTCTGGGGGAGTGGCCTGCTGTAGTGATTCTCAAGTGTCTTTGCCCCAGGTGGGATTGCACCGCCCTTACCAGGGCCCAGGCTGAGTAATCCGCTCGGGTTTGCTTTCAGGAGCTTCTGTTCCCTGAGCGCTTTCCGTAGAGTTCTGGGGGATGAGAATGAAAATGGCGGCCTCCTGGTCTCCAGCCCGGAGAGCTCGGCCCTGCTCCTCAGTGCGCCCTCAGAGAATTGCGCTCAATCACTCCCATCTCCCCAGCCTCCAGCCGCGCTCTGAGCTCACCGAGCCTGCAACCGGTTCAAGGTAACCCCGAGCTGAGAGCTCACTCCTTGGCTCTGTCTCTGTAGCCATCTTCCCCATTCCAATACCTGTGAGCTCTGCGACACTCAGACACCCACAATCCTTCTGTGACCTTGTGGGACCTAGGACCGCGCTGTCCCCGCGTGTGCTTCACCCCGGTTTAGACTCTGGAGCAATGTCCCTCAGCGGAACAGACTTTTAAAAGTCCTAATTTGTGTTCTGTTGCTCCGCCGTTTGCCAGGAGCCGGCCCCTCCCCCCGGGGTCTATCTTCCCGACGCTTTGGATTCACTTCTCCGCTGGTCCTACCTTTCAGAAAGTGGGCGATTTGCTGTTTCTAGAATTGCTGTTATTCTCTTCCATCTCCCGTTGGATTTGTAGGTGTTTGCAATGGTTTGAGAAGCTATTAGCTGGTCTCCTGCTACCTGATGTCGTCTCAGCTTGCTACTTCTCTGCCATCTTGACTTCTCCTATTTCAGACTTTTTGAGGAAGCTCCATATTGTTTTCCCATGTGGCTGCACCAGTTTGCATTCCCAAAATAGTGCAAGAGGGTTCCCCTTTTTCCACATCCTCACCGTCACCTGTTGTTCCTTGTGTTTATTTATTTGACACAGAGAGAGAGATCACAAACAGGCAGAGACCCAGGATCCTAAGACCCTGAGATTATGACCTGAGCCGAAAGCAGAGGCTTAACCCACTGAGCCACCCAGGTGCCCATTGTGTTGTTAATTTTAGCCTTTCTAACAGGTGTGAGGTGATATCTCATTGTAGTTTTGATTTGTATTTCCCTGGTGATCATAAAAATCCTAGAGGAGAACATGGGCAGTAACCTGTTTGACATCAGTGATAGCTATTTCTTTCTAGTTAAGGGAAACACAAGCAAAAATAAACTACTGGGACTTCATCAAAATAAAAAGCTGCACAGTGAAGGAAACAATAAAAAAAACTAAAGGGAACATAAGTAATGGGAGAAGATATTTGCAAATGACATACCTGATAAATGGTTAGTATCCAAAATATAGAAAAAAAACTTATAAAACTCAACATCTAAAAAACAAATAATACAATTAAAAATGGGTAGAAGATATGTACAGACATTTTTTTTCCAAGGAAGACATACTGATTACTAATATTTTTACCATCTTCTTTTATGGTTTTATCATACTCATTGGTTTCTATTTATCATATGTCCTAGTATTTATGGATTTGATTGTTCTATTGTTTATTTTGCCTTTAATTCAGTAAATGTTATTTGTTGTGGTCTGGGATACTTATAAAATTTGGCTTTCTGGTTCACCTTCTTTCGGTTCCTTAGGAAACCTTTTCTCTCACCCCATTCACTCCATGTAGTGCTCTTAGTCACTATACCCACAACTCCACGATCACAGAAATGGAAGGTCACTCAAGCTGGCTAGCTGGAGTAACTCCTGTCTGGTCATAAAAATTGGGTCACAAATGAGCCCATCCCTGATCAGACTCTTCCCTGGAATCAAAATAACTATAACCTCCTCCACAATAAGTCACAGCTTTGGTATGTTTCTGCTCTTATCCCCCTTCACTAAAATACCTATCTTGCTGAAATCATTTTGAATTTTAGTGATATTTTTGAGGCTTTCCTTTTATAGTTATTTTATTTTCATGATATTTAAACAATTCCTTATTAAGCTTTATGTCCAAATTAACAGTTCTTTATATGTGTCTTTAAATTTGCTAGTTTCTTTGCTCAGTACTATTTCTTGTATCTCATGTCTTTCCTTTTTTAAAGGTAATTTATTTGTCGGAGTATGTCTTGTAGTTTTTCAGAAAGATCGAGTGGGCATTAAAGTTTCTGAATACTTAGCTGAATAAAATTTCTCATTTGTTTCCACAATTCAGTGATGATTTATTTCCCTTTGTATGAAATTTTGCATAAAATTTAAGCTCAAAATCCCTTTCCTTTAGAACTCTGGAGAAACTATTCCATTGACTTTTGTAGCCCATGATGAAGATCTGAAGTATAAACCCGTCTGAGTCTGGATCATTTGAGACTCTTTCTAGAGCTGAGAGAGCTGATCCTTTTTCATTATTCCTGCTTGAGATTAAATCTACAGAATCTGTTTTTCCCTTGGCTCATAAAAATTTCATTCATTATTATTTTTTCTTTTATTAGTATGTTTTTATTTATTTAAGCTTTTATTAGTATTTTAAAAACTTTTAAAATAATGTTTAAGTGACGTGCTTACTGTGTTCGATTACAATAAGGCACAACTTATAGTCCGTCCTCATAGTCCTTTTCAGCTCCCCGTGGTCATGTGGAGATGTGCCACCCATATCCCCTTCCAGGAAGAACTCGTGGCCCCATTAGTCAACAGTGTTTGGCTTCAGAGTTTGCCTCAATGGCAAAACAGCCTCACTCAAAGGCATGCCTTTCTAAGATGATTCACATTTAATGACTTAGTGAGTTGAGGAATATAAGGGCCCTGATGTGATTTATCACCTCTGGAAATGAGTATGCTGCAAAATTTCTCATGGTGTTGGCCTAGGTGTTATGCCCTCATCACATTTTAACCTCCTCTTCTGGCCAGTTCTGCTTTCTTTCCCTGAGATGGTTCCTAAAATATACCCTGCCTTCTAAACTTGTACTTAGCACTGCTTGAAGAGAACTCAGCTTAGAAGAGTTGGTGGCAGAAACGGTATGAGAAAGCAGGTGATATGGTGGGGTTTAGGATATGGATAATTCTCTGGCCAGCTGGCAAAGAAGACCTCATCACTGGTGGTAGGTAGAGTACAGATTGTCCCTGGCTTAAGGTATAATTACTAAAACTCTCATTGATGATGAATTGGAATGGTACACCCAATGAAAGGGAGTATACTAGATGGTGTGATTTATTAAGCATTTGAGAAGTCTAAGAGAAATAGTAACTCTAAAGGCAATGGAATTGGATGGCTCTTTTTTTAAAATCTATTTTTTATTTATTTTCAGCATAACAGTATTTATTATTTTTTCACCACACCCAGTGCTCTTGTTAAAAGCCATTGTTACCTTAGATTAATGTTTCTTAAAGCACAATATCTACTAGGAACTTATGAAAAATACAAATTCTCTGACTCTATCACAGAATGGATGGAATTTATTTTCCATAAGAAACTCTGGAGATGGAGTCCAGCAATTTGAGTTTTTTTTTTTTTTAAAGATTTTATTTATTTATTTGTTTGACAGAGAGAAATCACAAGTAGATGGAGAGGCAGGCAGAGAGAGAGAGAGGGTGAAGCAGGCTCCCTGCTGAGCAGAGAGCCCGATGCGGGACTTGATCCCAGGACCCTGAGATCATGACCTGAGCCGAAGGCAGCAGCTTAACCCACTGAGCCACCCAGGCAGCAATTTGAGTTTTAACAAGCCTTCCACTTTATTCTGATGGTAAAGCTTTATAATCAGTCCCATAGAAAAAGAACAGTAAAAGATGTAGGCATTAAAGGACAAGGGGAAGTTAAGTGCGAAAGCCAGAGGGCCCACCTTTAAGCTTAGAAGGAGGCTCCTGTCTCCTGCAGAGAAAGCCGTGGACCAGGCCCGGGAATAGATAGTGCCTGAGCTCCGGAGGATGTTCAACTCCCAACCAAGGTAGGTCTGTCATGCCGAGGTCAGGGCCTTTTGATGAGAACATCTCTTCAGATGTGCCCCAAGTTTTGAACTCCCATAATTCTCTGATTTTGCAGCAACAGATTACCCTACCATGTTAAAAATTAGCATTTCTCCCTTGCTTGAAGACAATTCAGAGGCTTCTTCCAGGCAAGACAATAATTTCCCTCAGGATCTACTTCCACATCTTTTCCTGACCAGGAGGTCTATGTCTTGAGTTAAGTCATCCTTAGTGAAGCATATGCTGGGCCTGTTAAGGAGGAAAGGGCTCCGCCGGAGGAGCCGTAGCTCGAGCCAGCAGGTGCTGCTACACCAGGACGGGATCTGGGAGTGTTTTGTCAGGTGGCAGGATGTACACCGACTTGTGGAGTTTATGGTTCTGAGAGCGTACGACTGCCAGGTGGAGAGTTTATTGTTTTGGGGGCATGCACCTGAGACCCTCGAGTTAATGTCCTGGCGAAGTCCCCACGAGATGGTGTGGACTTGCTACTCGGTGGACTTCTAGAAGCATAATAAAAGTGATGGGGCACACACTATATGAACTGGCTGTGGGAGACAGTGGAGGAAGGAATTAAAAGACCCTAAGAGGTGGTCATGCTGCAGTGGGCATACTACGTGAGGTCATAAGACCTACTAGAAGTTCCATTTTCCACAGGTTCACTGAGAAGACACACCACCCATCAAAGCCATAGAGAGTATGCTGGTGAGGGGTACCATCATGACTAAAAATGTGCAGTGGTGCCTCTCCTAAGTGAGCCAGGACTGATGAGAGGGAAGACTATTACAGAACTAGGCTAATAGGAACCCAGAACAAGAGAGGCCAGGTGGCAGCACGTAACTGCTGGAAGCCAGGTGGATGTAATTATTATAATGAGCCACAGGGTTGGAATGACAGCCAGGGGCAACTAACTAACCTTAAGAGGGTTATATAGATGGTTAATTGAACATGTGACTTGGGGGCGTACTAGATGAGCGCCGACATAGGTACTACTTGGTTTGTACTGTCATAACCAATCCAGGATGAGTGACCAGAGAGCTTAGGGCAGTTATCATAATTAAAAGCCATGCTATTTTGCTTAAATCCAGAACTGAACCAGTTTTCAGGGCTGGGCCATACTGACTGAAGTGGAGGCTAGATCCACAGGAACAAGACCCCTGCTACCTGACAGTTAGCACAGTAACAATTCTTTCAAGTCCTTCTCCAAAAGGATATGGTTATTTACTTAATAAAGTACATTCTTGGGAAAGAGGAGTTTTTGTGTCCCTTGCAAGATGTTCAGGTCCTAATCCCTGGAACTGTAATTGTGTCACATTACATGGCAAGGGATAAGTAAGGTTGCATATAGAATTAAAGTTGCCCATCGGTTCATATTAAATGTGGAAGAGGGAGAAGAGACAGGGTGTCACAGTGATACACCACGAGGAGGACTTGACCAGCCATTGCTGGGGGCTACAAGCCTGGGCACTACTGGCAGCCTTTAGAACCTGGGGCGTGCAAGGAAGAGGAGTCCAGAAATCTCTTGATTTTAGTGCATTGAGACCCATTTTAGATTTCAACCTTGAGAACTCTAAGTTTGTAGTGACGTATTATAGAGGAATAGAAAACAGATGCATGCACTAATGCTATCCATTTAATTCACACATCTGGCCACTAAAGGAGTCAGATGAATTCTAGAGGCTCCCAGTAGACTACTGAAAATTCAAAGAAGTAGTAGTCTCATTTGCAGCTGCTATGTCAAATGTAAATTTGCTAGCAGATTAACATGGCCTCAGGTATAGGGAATGAGGACTGAGTTGGCAAACACATTCTTTTCTATGCCAATCAGAAAAAAACAAAAACACAAAAAACCATGAAATAGGCAACTATATATATGTACAGTTTTCCCAGGGCTATGTTACATCTACTACCTTGTAGGATAATATAGCCTATCATAATATAGTCAGAAGAGATCTGGACCATGTGGATATCCCCCAGAATAACAGACTGATCCAGTGCATTGAGGACATTATGCTAATGGAGTCAGAGGGGCAAAAAGTGGCTGGTTTGCTGGAGGCCTTGGCCAGATACCTACATGTCTGATGGTAGAAGTTAAACCCTACAAAAATTCAAGAGTATCACATTGGAGAAAATTTCACAGTTAGTAGTCATGAGTATGCCAGGATATCCCTTCAAAATGAAAGACAAATTATTGCATCTCGCACCTTCCATCATGAAGAAGGAAATACAATGCCTGGTAAACCCCTTGGGGGGCTTTATTCTGCACCTGGGAATATTGCTCCAACCCATTTACTGGGTAACACAAAAGGCTACCATCATTGATCGGGTGCAGAGTAAGAAAGGGTTCTAGAGCAGGTCTCTGCTGCCCAAATGACCCAGCAGACGCTATTATATTACAGGTATGAGTGGTGGGAAATGATCCTGTATGACATTTATGGCAAGTCAGATGGAATAAAAACATAGGCCCTTAGGGTCTCGTAGCTAGACTTTGATCTTATGGCAGATTAACACGTAACTTATAGCTCCTGCTGTGATACAGGGCTCTGGTAGATGTGAAGTGCGTGACCATGAGATACCAAGTGACCATGCATTTGGAACTCAGTTCTCTCAAGAGCCACTAAATTGTAAAGTAGGGCAGGTTCAGTAACAATCCATTGTGAAAGGAAAGTGGCACATCTGGCGGTAAGCGTGAACTGACAAAAGCTCGTACACAAGCTGCATGACCAGGTGGTCCGGACCCCCATGTCATCTGCTATTGCGTCGGTGCCCCTCCCTCGGCTCATCACTCTGGACATCGGTACTCCCACATGCAGGATATAATGCCTTCAAAACTCCTATAGCCAGACCACAGAGATTTACAGATAGGGCAGCTCAGTATGGGGGTGCAAGCTGAAAACGGGCAGCAGCTACACCGCAGCTTCCCTCCGGAGAGGCACTGAAAGCTAAGTGAGGACGGAATTTCAGGCACCGTATCTGGTTATCTACTTTGTGTGAGAGAAGTAGCTGAGTTTGGAAAATGTATAAACTCATGGGCAATGGCCACAAAAGGATCTCAGTGGATACATAGGAAACATGAAGATCTTCGTGTAATGTGTGGACAACCTTCAGAGAGCACCCGTCATGGAAGAGGCATGGAACAACCGAGGAGACAGAATTGCTTGGCCGTTTGACGTCAGCTAGTCTCGGTCATTGGCTAACTCAGTGCTTGCTCGTGGGCGCGTTCATGGAATGGCCATGGTGGGAGAGAGGAAGGTTCCCGCATGGGTCCTGGACTTCCACTTATCAAGGCTGACAGGCTCTTGCTGCCACTGAAAGTTGAAACTGCCAGCCAGAGATACCAATACCAAGTCCTCAACATGGCACTATTTTCAAGGAAACTGGCTGGTCACTAGTGGCAAATTGACTACATTGAAATATTTCTGTCCTGGAAGGGCCAGAGATCTGTTCTAACTGGGAAAGCTGAGTGTTCTGGGCATAGGTTTGCCTTTCTTGCCTACAAGAGCCAATCACCATGACTGTCTGAGAGCTTATGAAGTACTTGATCCATCAGGATGGGATCCCAATAAGAAAACATTACACCAGACCAGGGGACCACTTGTCAGAAAAGAAGATGCAGAAGGATGTCCCTCACCATGAGATTTATCAGTCACATCACGGATGGCACCATGCAGAAACCTCCAGCCTAATAGTTTCAATAGGTGCAGTTTAAGCATACCCAGGAGGATGGGGCACCATCGTCTATGACCCCTAAAAGAAAGTAATGGGTCTAGAAATAAAGGAGTGAAAGCAGGGGTAGTCTCACAGTCATTCTCACCAATCCACTGAGGGACGAAAATTCTGGCTGTTTCGGTCCAGTATGGAACACCTCTGAGAAGGCATATGTAGGGTTGAGTGAAACTAGGTTGACACTGTATTGCGGGTCACCTTTTTGCACCGTCCTGCTTCTTCCCCTCTCTTAACACAAGCACAGATCCTTAACAAATACCCTGCTTGCCAGATGCTCTGTCAGGTCTGCTTCCAGAGAACCCAGCCTTCGATAACATCCAACCTTACTGTATATGTTTCTAGGTCTTTCTCTATATGTGCATTATATATATATATATATGCATTTAATTTTTCTTCACATAAGTGGGATCATAGTGTGTATGTGGTTTTCTGTGGCTGGACTTATAAAGGCAGTTATATTGAGGTAAAAGTCACACTTTTAAATTAAATCTCAATGAGTTTTCACAAACAGTTAAGTTATAAAATATTTATATCACCTAAGCAAATTCCCCCATGTTCCTTTGCAATTAACCCCTTTATCCCAGTCCTAGTTCCAGATCTGACTTCTGTCCCTATAGATTTGCTTTCAGAACATCATATAAATGGAATCATTTAGTATGCACCTTTTGTGTCTAGACTCTTTCTCTCAGTATAAAGCTTGTGAGATTGATTATATTGTTGGAAGTACCACCAGTTCACTCTTTTTTATTGTTGAATAATATTCCATTTGTGGATGTACCACAGTTTATCTGTCTGTCAGTTGAAGGACCTCTGGGTTGTTTCCACATTGGCACTATAATTTATAATGCTCCTATAAACATTCATGTACAGGTCTTTTTGTCAGCAAAAAGTTTTAGTTCTCTTAAACTAGAGAGTGAGATTCATGGGTCATTCATTAAGACTATACTTGACTAAAGAAACAAAACAAAACAAAATACGTTACATTCCCATAAGGAATACATGGGAGTGTCCCAGTGACTCACATTCTTCTCTTAAGCACTTGGTATTTTCAGGGTTTAGTTTTAGTCATTCTAGTAAGTGTGCAGTGCTATTTCACTATGGTTTAATTTGGATTTCTATAGTGACAAATGATCTTAAGCATATTTCACATACTTATCAACATCCTTATTTGGGGTGAAATGTTTATTCAAATATTCTGCCCACTCTTTATTAGGATGCCTATTTCTTATTGAGTTGTAAGATTTCTTTATGTAGTCTGGTACAATATCTTATTCAGATATGTGTTTTGCATGCATTTTCTTCCAATCTGTCTTTTTGTTTCCTTAAACAAGGTCTTTCAAAAGCAGAAGTTTAAATTTGATCATGTCCATTTTATAAATTTGAGAAATGGTTTGCATTTTTTTTGACCTAAGAAAATCTTTGTCTAACCCAGTAACACAAAAATTTTCTTCTATGGCTTTTTACAGATATTAACTTTAAAGTTTATGTCTATGATTCATTTCAAATTAATTTTTGCAGATAGTATGAGGTAAGATTCATGGTTCATTATTTTTCCTATGAATGTCTAATTATTCCAGCATCATTTGTTAGAAAAACTTTTCCTTCCCCTTCTTTGTTAAAAAATAGTAACAAAACAATTGATCATATATGTATAATAAGGTCTATTTCTGAACTTACTTGACTTTTCCAATGATTAGTACATCTATCCTTATATAGATACTTATTAGTATTCTTCAAAGAAACAGAAACAATAGGATACATATATAGATCATATATGGATACATTTGTAGATTTATTTTTTTAAAGATTTACTTACTTATTTGAGAGAGAGAGCAGGGGCAAGGCAGAGGGAGGAGGAGAGGAGAGAGAAAATCTCAGTCAGACTCCCACTGAGCACAGAGCCTAATGCAGGGCTGGGCTCACCACCCTGAGAACCTGCCTGAGCTGAAATCAAGAGCACATCACTCAATCGATTGAGCCACCCAGGCAACAACAGGAATTATAGGAATTGGCTCATGTGGTTATGAGGCCAAGAAGTCCTGCAGCCTGCTGTCTGTAATCTGGAGAAGGGGGACAGTTGGTGGTGTAATTCAGTCCGAGTCCAAAGGCCTGAGAATCAGGGGAGCCAATGGCACAAGTCCCAGTGCAAAAGCCAGAGAACCAGTGCCGATGTCTGAGGGCAGGAGAAGATCAATATCTCATTTCAACCAAGGAGAGCAAATTGGTGTTTCCTCTGCCTTTTTTTGTTTTCTGTTTGGGCCCTCAGAGGATTTGATGATTCTAACCCCCATTGGTAAGATTGACTCAGTGAACCAATGCAAACACTAGTCTCTTCTGGAAACACTCTCACAGACATATCCAGAAATAATGTCTTATTTGTTATGTGGGCATCCCTGAGCTCAGTCACACTGACACCTAAAATTAACAATCACAAATACTATATTATTACTGTAGCTTTGTTGCATTAAGATTTATTTGCATTATTGAATGTACCATTAGTTCATTTTTTTAATGAAACCATGTGGTCGTATGATTCCTTAAAATATGTTCTTTCTCAGAATTATTTTGCTTGTCTAGATTCCTTGTATTTTCACATAAATTTTAAGAACT
This sequence comes from Mustela putorius furo, assembly GCF_011764305.1. NCBI lineage: Eukaryota > Metazoa > Chordata > Mammalia > Carnivora > Mustelidae > Mustela > Mustela putorius. Next base: position 389,225 of record NW_025421261.1, read on the forward strand.
GCTTTTGACAAAGATGGAATAACAGGGACCTAATTTATTCTCGTGTCCGCAATAACTAGCACACTGACAAAATATATGAACCCACAAGTCTCAGACATTGGACATCAGGCAATGCAAGGCAGTGATCACTGAGATGAGGAATAGATGAGAGGATCCTACGGTTGCCCATCGTACGGCCTGGAGAATGTTCCTGGGGCCACAGCATCAGGACGAGGGGGGCCCAGCAGAGCCTAATAGTCTTCCTGAGTTAATGGAGAAAAACGTTGAGAGTTTTGGGAGGACCAGCAACTAGGGTTCCTAGGGCAGAGTCCAAAAGAGGAGAGAGCTGTCAAGAGAGTTCCAGGGATTTGCAGAAGGTCCTGTTTTAGTCCTTGCTCAGCTGGGCACTGACAAGGGCATGCCTGGGAGGAAGGGCTGGAGATGGACTTCCATCCCAGAGCTGTGGAGGGGACAATCCCTGTGCTCACAAAGGGCCAAAAATAAATCACGCTCTCTTCAGCAAGAGTGAACAACTTTATCATTCACGAGACACTGGGCCAGGAATTCAGAAAGTTGTTGGAGCCAAATCAAACATTGACCAAGGACTGTTCTGATCTCTCCTAGCAATGTTTAAAAACAAAAACAAAAACAAAAAAAAACCTTGAAAGAGTCCAACTGTTTCCAAATATCTAAAAGGTGTATAACAACAAAGCTCAAAAATACTTCTCAAAAGCCACAGGGATGTCTAGCACCCAACAAGGAAAGTTTCACAACGTCCGTCATCAAATAATAATAAAAAAGTACCAGATGTGAGGTTACCTGTGTCCTGTGAATGTTACCTCCTAAGCAAAAGGGCCTTTGCAAATGCAATTCGGATAAGGATTTTGAGATAGAGAGATTATCCTAGATTATCCACAGGGGCTCTAATGTAATCACAGGTTTCCTTGAAAGAGAAATACAGACAGAGATTTGATTTATAGAAACAGAAGATAAGGTGATGACTGAAGCAAGATGCTTTACAACCGGCTTTGAAGATGACTGAAGTAGCCACGAGTCAATGAACGCAGCTCTGGGAGCCAGAAAAGACGTGGAGACAGATTCACCCCTTGAGCCTTCAGAGTGAAGGTGGCCCTGCAGACTCTGCTACGTGGCCCAGTGAAATGGATTTCAGACATCTGGCTCCAGAAGTATAAGATCATAAGTATGTGTTTATTTATTTACTTATTTATTTAACACAGAGAGAGAGAGAGAGAGAGATCACAAGTAGGCAGAGAAGCAGGCAGAGAGAGAAAGGGAAGCAGGCTCCCTGCTGAGCAGAGAACCTGATGCGGGGCTCGATCCCAGGACCCTAAGATCATGCATGATGTGAGCAGAAGGCAGAGGCTCAACCCAATGAGCCACCGAGGTGCCCCAGCATGTGTTGTTTTAAGCAACCAAGGAGTGGTAATGTTTTACAGCAGCCATAGGAAACAAATACAGATTTTGGAACCAGGAGGTGGTATTTCTGTAAAACAAAAACAAAAACAAAAATCCCTGAAAATGTGGAAGTTGCTTTAGGAACTGGGTAATGTGTAGAGAGTAGAAGAATTTTGGAATTCTTGGAAAAAAGCATAGATTACTTTGATCAAATTATTGGTAGAAATATGGATGTTAAAGACTGCCCCTGAGGACTAGCAGGAAGTGAAGAGTGTGGTAGAGAAGGCTCACACTGTCTTCAGAATAGTCGTAACCAACTATTGGTGTAAATATGAACCTTAAAGGTTGCATTGAAGGTTTAGAAGGGAATGAGGAACATGTTTTTGGAAACTGAAGGCAAGAGAATCTTTGCTCTATAGTGGCAGGAAGCTTAGCTGAATTGTGGCCCACAGTTGTGTTGGAATAACACTTGTAAGTAATGAACTTGGATCCTAACTGAGAAGATTTCCAGATAAAGTGCTGAAGGTATAGCCTGCTTTCTTGCTGATTAAATGTAAAAGGAGTAAAATGAGAGAGGAAGGAGATAAATGTAGGGAAGAACTTTCACGCAAAAAGAAACCAGGACTTGATTTGGGAAAGTCTCAGACTGTCTTGTTTGGGGGGGGGGGGGAGGGGGGAGAAAGAAAGAAAGAAAGAAAGAAAGAAAAGAAAAGAAAAGAAGCTAAAATTTGGAGATTCGCTGCCAGAAAAGTATGCTCTAAAGAGAAAGCCGTGGGAGTGGTTATTCAACCTTTTGTTGTGCTTTGGAAGAATCAAAATATCAGTATAGACATTTACACAGAGTGAATTTGAAGTGATTAAGCATGTGAGTCGTAAGTGTCCCCAGCCAGCTCAGCAGAAGTCAGGAAGAGAGATGTGATTATCCAGGAAATACAGCGGAGGAGGCTTTTGTTTAATGGCCCAAGTTCCTGTGACATACAGAGGAGAAACTCACAAGGGTTTTTTTTCGGATGTTATATCAGAAGAAATACCCCAGTTTGGATTGAAAGGGACAGAGACAGAATGAAATGAAAGCAGGTTTTTGGTCCCCCAAATTGTAAGGCCAAGAAACAGTCTGCCAATGAGCTCTAATTTTCAAGAAAAAGGGAGGTTGACTTAAGGGCAGGACTTTGGTTCCAGAGGGCAGAGCTGTGAGTCACAGAGGACTGTTCCAAGCTTTTAAACCTAACGGATATGCCCAGTTGGATTTTGAAATTGCTTGGGACCAGTAACTCTTCTTTTCTGGCCTTTTTCTCCCCTTTGGAATGGGGCATCTATAACTGTTACCCTAACCCTGTCCCACCATCATATTTTGTGAGCGTATGTCTTAGTCTGTTCAGGCTGCTATAATTCAACTCCATAGACTATGTGACTTAGAAACAACAAAGGTTTATTTCTCACAGTCTTGGAGGCTGAGAAGTCTAAGATCGAGGTGCTGGCAGGTTTGGTTTCTGATGGCAGTCCATCTTCTGGATCTTAGAGAGCACCTTCTTGCTGTGTTCTCACATAGTGAGGGGGGTGAAAGAGATCTCTTGGGCCTCTTTTATCGGGTCACAAATTTCATCCATGAGGGATTCAGCCTCATGACCTAAGGACCTCTGCAAAGCCCCATCTCCTAATACCATCACCTCGCAGGTTGGGATTCAACATATGAATCTTGGGGGACACACCCTGGATTCAAACTGTAGCACCATTTAACTAGTTTTCTAGTTCACAGGTCCACGAATGGGGGGAGATCTTGCCCCATGAGCCATCATAATTAGGATCTCTCTCTCTCTCTCTTTTTTAAGGATCTCATTTCTTTTGGCTCGCATGAAATTTGGGACTTTGGAGCTCATGGTATTTATGAGACTGTTGCATTACCTACTGCACTAACGAGACATCTGGAGCTGATGGTATTTAGACTTTGGACATGCAATGGGTAGAGACTTTTGGAGACACTGAGATGTGATAGAGCAACATCTCCCCTGACTGAAGTAATTAATTTTCCTTTTCCTAAGAACCTGAAATGGCCTCCTTGGGGATAGTTTGTAGGGGAATACTGATCTTTTTTTAGGACTTATCACTACTACGTCTCATCCCTGCTATACATATGTAACCAGACTCAAGACCCATCACACTCCAGAGGCTGAGATACATTGACCTATGAGGAGACAGCATATACAGCCAAAATAATTGCAATATAAACCAGATAAATGTTTACAGAAATGGATCCTAAGAATGCTAGATTAAGATGCACAGAAATTCCCAAATTCCGATGATTTTCCTTTCCCTATGCACAGAATCCCTACTGAATGACACTAAGGTTTGGAAGTCAAGAAGGAAGATAAACCATGTGCATTTCTGGGAGGTCAGAGAGAACACCGGTCTCTCTTTATCAAAGGGCTTTGGCTCTGGAGACTGGCTGAGAGTTCACAATTATTTGTTGTACGTAGTAATTTAAGTCAGACGTTTTTCATTTAATTTAGAGCATAGACAAATCAAGAAAGATTTTAGTGCACTGCCTATATATTTGGCTCTAAGGGCACTGTGATCAATTACACACAAAAGATCTAAGGAGGTCTAAGCATTCTGATGACTAATTGGGCCCCACATTTATTACAGTAACCGTAGCTGTCGTATCTCTATGATTAAGCGCTGTTACTTGTTCCTGGTTATCCTGCTATCCCATAATACTCATTGAATTCATAGAGCCCTGTTCGAGGACAACTTTCCCATGGTGACTTCCGAGGAAGAGTCACCACAGAGGTCTTCAGAGATATCAGGGCTCACTCAGCAATGAACTTTAATGTCTTAGAAAAGGCAGCTATAGGGCATCTGGGAGGCTCAGTCGGTTAAGCCTCTGCCTTCAGCTCAGGTCCTGATCCCTGAGTGGGGTCCTGGGATCGAGTCCCACATTGGGTTCCCGGTTCAGCAGGGAGTTGGCTTCTCCCCGTCACTCTCCCTCTGTGCTTTCCCTCTCTCTCTCTCTCTCACTCAAATAAATAAATGAAATCTTGAAACAAAAAAAAAAAAAAAAAAAAAGAAGAAGAAAAGGTAGTTATACTCATCATCTCTCTTTTTCTTTAAGTTGTAAGCTTCGGCCATTTTATTAACTTTTCTAAAAAGTACATATGCCTTTGATTTATACTTATTTTTTATGTTGTATTTAAGTAATTTATGTTTTCACATTTATGAATCCATTTCTTTTAATTTGTCTGGAATAATTTATCATTTTTTCTTGATTTTAGAGTTAAAATGTTAGCTTTTCTATTTTCAATCTTTCTTACTTTTAATACATTTAAAAATTTTATTTATTTAACAAGATGGGATCAGAAGGGAGACAAACCATAAGAGACTCTTAATCTCACAAAACAAACTGAGGTTTGCCAGGGGTAGGGGGTAGGGAGAGGGTGGTGGGGTTATGGACATTGGGGAGGGTATGTGCTATGGTGAGTGCTGTGAAGTGTGTAGACCTGGCGATTCACAGACCTGTACCCCTGGGGCTAATAATACATTATATGTTAATAAATTAAAAACAAAACAAAACAAACAAACAGAAAGAACTACAAAAAGTTTATTTATTTATATATTTGAGAGAGGGAGGGAGAGAAAGAGTGAGCACAAGCAGGGGGGGAGGGGGAACGGAGGAGCAGAGGGGGAGGGGAAGGAGAGACTCTCCAGCAGACTCTGTGCTCAGTGCAGAGCAAGCCCAACATGGGGTCCGATCCCACAACCTGAGCTGAAACCAAGAATCAGAAGCTCAAATGACTGAGCCACCCAGGCGCCCAGTTTTAATACATTTTTAAAGCTCTGACTATTCCTACCTCTTGCTTTCAGATGCCATATTCAACTGTATCACATAGGCTTTGATAAGCCATTTTCTTTGTTATCTTTCATAGTTTGTAACTTTGGTTTTTATATCCTCTTAAATAGTTATTTAAAGGATTGCTTTGAAATTTTTAAGCATACATATTATAAAATGACAAAACTATTTTTTCTTGTTAATTCTTATGTTTATTGTATTTGTTAGAGAATTTGTTGTATATGGCTTTTTCCTTTCTCGAATTTCTTGGGATTTTGCGTATGGCCTAATGCACAGACAATGTTTATGACTGTTTCCTCTGTGTTGGAAGCAAATGCGTCCTCTACTTTTTTGGGGCAAAGAAGAAGACTTAATTCTGTGCAGCTCTTCCTACATCCACTGTCTTCTCCTTTCCCCCTTTAACTGTCAACAGCAACTTCAGAATTCTGCTCTGGGTCTTTAACATTCCAAAACTAAGGGGAGCCTGGGTGGCTCAGGCGGTTAACCCTCTGCCTTTGCTTGGGTCACGATCCCAGCGTCCGCATCTCCCTCTTCCTCTCACTCTGCCCCTCCCCACCACTCGTGCTCTCTCTCTCCCTCTGTCTCAAATAAATAAATAAATAAATAAATAAATGAAAATTAAAAAAAATCCCAAATTAAAGTAGATCGATGATCTTTGCCATTTTACTTCCCTACTCCTCTCTGCTTCCGCATCCCCTACCCTACCTTCCAAAAACTTTTATTTCAAAACTTCTCTTTCATTAGCTCTAATTTCTAGGTATTACTGGAATTTTATTTTATTTTCATTTTGTAAAAGATTTTATTTATTCATTTGAGAGAGAGAGAGAATGAGAGAGCGAGAGCACAAGAGGAGAGAGGTCCGCGGGGGAAGCCGACTCCCCGCCCAGCAGGGAGAGCCGAATGTGGGGCTCAGTCCAGGAATCGTGATCTGGGCCAAAGGCAGTCGCTTAACCAACTGAGCCACCCAGGCCCCCCCTGGAATTTTCATTTTAAACTATTGTTTACTTTTCCTTGAATTGTGACTTTTCACTTTTTATAATCCTTATTCAGCATTTATACTTTTCAAATTGCATCAAGTTTTAATTTTAACAGCTTGTTTTTTACTTTTTAAAAACTAGGATTTTCTGCTCACCATTATTTCTTGTACACTCAGTCTTTTGCTAACTTGAGACATTTTTCCTGAATTAATTTTTTCTTTGCTTTGTTTCCTAAGGAAAAATTTATAGGTAGTGTATTTTGTGATCATATAAAATTTATTCTTTTACTCTCCTGTGGAGATGATATCTAGGGTGATAAAGAATTCTTGGATCTTACTTACTTCTTTTCTCTGGAATCCTGTAACTATTTTTTTTCTGCTTTCCAGAGTTGCAGGTGAGAAATCCATTGTGATTTCTTTCTTGTCTAAGTTAATCTGTGTGTGTGTGTGTGTGTGTGTGTGTCTGTGTGTTAATGTCTCGAAATGTTGGATTTTCTTTTTACCTTTGGCATTCACAGTTTTTATCAAATTTTATCAAAATGCATGTCCCTTAAAATATTAATTATACCTCACACATTTTACTTATTTATTTATAATTATGATGTTATGTTTGTCACCATACAGTACATTATTAGTTTATGATGTAGTGTTCCAAGATTCATCGTTTGTGTATAACACACAGTGCTTTATGCAATCGGTGCTCTCCTTAATCCCCATCACTGGGCGAACGCATCTCCCCCACACCCCTCCCCTCTAAAACCCTCAGTTTGTCCACAGTCTCTCATGGTTCGTCTCCCCCTCCAATTTCCCTCCCTTCATTTTTCCCTTTCTTCTCCTAATGTCCTCCATGCTACTCCTTGTGTTCCATAAATAAGTGAAACCATATGATAATTGACTCTCTCTGCTTGACTTATTTCACTCAGCTTAATCTCCTTCAGTCCTGCGCATGTTGATACAAAAGTTGGGTATTCATCCTTTCTGATGACCAGTATTCCATTGTGTATATGGGCCACATCTTCTTTATCGATTCGTCTGTTGAAGGGCATCTCTGCTCTTTCCACCGTTTGGCTATTGTGGCCTTTGCTGCTATAAACATTGGGGTACAGATGGCCCTTCTTTTCACTACGTCTGTATCTTTGGAGTAAATACCCAGTAGTGCAATTGCAGGGTCATAGGGAAGTTCTATTTTTAATTTTTTGAGAATCTCCACACCATTTTCCGAAGCGGCTGTGCCAACTTGCATTCCCACCAACAGTGTAAGAGGGTTTCCCCTTTCTCCACATCCTCTTCAACATTTGTTGTTTCCTGCTTTGTCAATTTTTGCCTGGCCCATTTTAATCCCAAAAGCATAGTCTTTCTTTTCTCTTTTTAAGCTTCTCTTATGTTTTCTTTTTACCTCTTGGATTGCTCTTTTTGTGTGTGTTTCAACTCTTCTGGACGTGTCTACCATGTCTTTTTACTCGCAACTCCAAATTTTGTATTTTGGGGCTTCGTTGTAATACAGTTTCTTTATTTGATCTTTTACATTTTCATTTTGTTTCCAGAGTATTCACTCTTTTTTGGTGTTCTAATAAATTTCAAAATTCAAATACTATGGTTTTGAACATTAGAAAGTGATTTTAATAACATTTTAAATTTTTATTTATTTATTTTAGAGAGAGAGAGATGGACAGCACAAGCAGAAGAGGCTTAGGGAAGGAAGAGAGAGAATTTCAAGCAAAGTCTATGCAGGAATGGATATCACGACCCCGAGATCAGACTTGAGTCAAAACCCGGAGTCAGACGCTTAATCATCTGAGCCACCCAGGTGCCCACTTAATAATTTTTTTTCTTAAATTGTCTTCTCTCTATATATTTATCTTCTTCAATGGGAAGCAACTGTCCTGTTTTTGTTTTGTTTTTGTCCTGGCACATCACTGAGCCTCTTATACAATCGGAGATCCTGCTTTGCTCCCCCATAACGTGTGTCTGTAAGTCAGCCTGCTGGGATGTTCCCAGTAGGTGGTGGCCAGACAGGAGGTGAGTGTTAAGAAGAATGTTGTTCTGGTGAGCCAGGAGTCAGCTGGGAACGTGACATACTGTCAGCATTCATTGGTCGGAGTGTGTGTGCAGGGTGGAGTTGATTCTTAGCCCCCAAAAGGGGGACAGTTCAGCTCAATGGTATAATTGCTCCTGAGAATGGCCTGGAGTGGCGCACTACAGGGTCCCTTATACTGGGGGCATCTGCTTCTCTCAAACAGAACTATTTTATTCTAGTAGATGCAAAATCAAACTTCACTGCAGTTTCCACTGGGGCGATAGAACTTCTTGAAGGCCTGGTCTTCCATCCTCCAGCCTTGTAAGATGCTCTGTAGAAGCCGCCCTAGCCAGGCAAGACGAGCCATCTCGACAGGACACTAAATCCTAAGCAGGCCATGCTTTCTTCATTTCCCTCCCCACCCCCAAGGCCCTCTTCATGGAGGTTGTTCATCTTACTAATCCGCTGGGAGAGAGAGGGCTGTGTGCTCAGACTCCCGTCTTCCCAGCATGAATAACGACTGTTTCTTTGCTTCTTTCCTTATGTTTTCTCTCTTTCTTCCACCGAGGACTCTGTTTAGATAGATATTGGGTCTCCTGGAGCTGTATTATATTTTATTGCTCAAAATTTTGAAAATGCCCTCAGTTTTTATATTCCAGACTACTGATTAAAGTCTACAGCCGTGTATATTTTATTATTTCGAATTCTGTTAAGTTGTCCTTATTTTGGAAATTATCTTTATTTTCCAAAAACCCCTTTCTGTTTTTAACTGCTCTTTTTTCTTTTGTAGCAGCTAGTGCTTATTTTACAGAAATGCTGTCCCTTGAAATAATTCTGAGGATATGAATTTAATCTTCTCAGATGTTTTCTTGTGTTTCTTGCATGATGCCTTTTTACTCTGGGATCAGTTATTTTGTTTGTCTTTAAATTTCTACCTCAAGCTGTGGTATTTTTCTCAAACGTGTTTTGATGTTTGTTGTCCATTCCTATTTATGACAGGATGAGGTTGACTACTATACGTAATTGATGTATGTTTCCTCAGTAACAGGTCACTTCCGTAGCTTCTTCTCCAAATGGGTGTTGGTGTTTGGAGATACCAGAAGGTGTATTTACTAAAGAATTGTGTGGATAGGCACATGGGTAGGATTCCTCCCAATCACATAGGCACTAGGTGGGCAGGCTAGCTGGGAACTAACTGTTCTAATTAAAAAAGTGTTAGTCTGGATGTAAGTGGTTTATCGCAGGAGTAATACAAATTAATGTTTCTATTCATCAGTGTTATTTTATTTTCCATTGATATAGGTAACCATTCACAGAGATGAAAATAACTGAGGTTATTTTGGTGGTGTATGTATAGTAGCATCATACAGACAACTCTCCAGTTCAACCCAAAGCTTGTTATAAGTTTTTTTTTTTCATACACTCAGGTTCTAAGAGGATTTATAAATACAGTTGTGGATGAAAACAGTTGCCTTCTTTTTCAGATGAATTTTAGAAAATCAGAGTAAAAAACTTTTCTTTGTATTTTTTTCCTGTGAGTGGAAAGCACAAAAAATTTTGATGTTCTGGCCATGCTAGAGCATACAGGTACATGTATGCATAAACTGTGTCCTGTCCTTGGATATCTAGGACATTAATTGCATTTTACAGCAATTCCTTCCCTCTACTTATTTGAGGGAGCTCTCTGTTTTTGTAGCAGGTCTTTCTCTGACTACAACACTTGAAGTAAATTAACACAGTACAAATCTTTACATCTTATAAAAAGCTTTGGCCTTACTTCATTCATTGCAAGTTAAATTTTTCTATACCGATGCCACATTGGATGCATCATTGATCCAGATTCATGCTGATACGCTTTGGTGAGAAGAAGCAGAGGAGGAGGCTGACGTTGATAGGAGAGTGCTAATTCACGGAGACATGAGCATTTCTCCCATCTCTGGGGCACTTTCACACTGCATAGAGTTTTTGGTTCTAAACAAGAGGTTAAGAGACACGGGGTCACAGGTCTTCATTGTCTGCATTTCCACCTTCTTTTTTGTCTCTGCCCACAAGGGAAATATTTCTCATCTCTATACCTTCCTAAAAATGACAGCAGGTTCAGGACTGCCTGTCTGCCAGGGGACTCTCGTGGGAACCCATGGCCGGTTTTTCCCTGCCTTTTCCAAGTCCGCAATCATTTAAAGATTGAGTCACTCCAGAGGCACAAAAGCCAGACCTATTGCTGCTCAGTTGTTCCTCGACGCCTGTAGAATAAGGGAGAAAAACAACAAAATCAAATGCTAATGGATTAGAATGAGCAAACATACCAGATTCACACTGATAGTAAAAGTCACAGTTCCTATTATATCATCACTGGAAATCTTTAAAATCTTTAAACCTTCAAAAAATAAAGACGCCTAAAGGTCTTCTACCATGGATGAAGAATGAGATTATTACCTCGCTTCCTGCTTCTCACTCACGATTAGAGAAATACTGTTATCATCATCAACATCATCATCATCAGTTTTGATTTATCTGAATAGCCTGCTGAAACAGACCTCTGGGAGCATTTACATATCCAATGACTACAGGATGATTATTCATAGCCTTAAAACTGCCTCGCACATAAAAATGCCTGACCTAGCTGAAAGTTCTTAATAATAATACTTTATACTTGTATGGTGCTCTTAATATTTCAGAAGATTTTCACAGACATTTTCTTAATTTGAGACTGAAAACGACCCAGGTCGGTAAATAAATTCCAAGTATTATTATCTCCTTTTTACAGATGAGGACTTAGAGGACCTAGTTATGACTTAGTTGAAGTCAGTCAACCAGTTAGTCTTAGAATTTAGACTGCAAGCGAGGTGTTACTTCCTGGGTTCAGCGAGACAACAGCCTCTCTTCCCTTGCTTTGTGGAGGCCATGTCTTTGGTTGCAGTGAAAATAATCTCAGAATCATGAGTTTGCTTCTGAGAAGGTAGAAGATGTTGTTCTTTGTCATTTCTGCTCTGAGGTCTTTAAAAAGCCTTGGTGATGGGGTATGAGGAGCTCAGACACACCAAGGGGCTTGAGTTCACTAATATCAGTTACTCGTTGTGTTGCCTCAGAAAGAACACCCTGAAAACCAGCTGGCTTCAGGAGTAATCTTGGCATTATGCTGAATCTTCCCTCATGAAGAATGTATTTGGTATTTCCTATCTCATGGAGTCTTTATTTTCTTCAGAGGTTCTAATAGCATGCATGTGTGTAACCCCCCAAACTCACGGGCATGAGAGTGAATGTGGACCAATGAAACACAAAGATAACATTTGTGAGGGGCTCATGAGAAAGTAGGTTCTTGCTTTTCTAACATGGCTCTGGATTAATCCTTTATAGATTGGACAAAAAAAAAAAAATCATATACCTCTGAGAATTGCTGGCTGTTGTTCTGTATTGAAAAGCTGGATCTTAGTGGAAGTGAAGCGACACAGTGGAAGGCCACGTCGGTCAGGATAGGTTAAGTTAGGCTGAAGTAACAACACCCAGGCCTTGTACAGTGTGTTTCTCAAACTGCCTGTCCAGTGAGTGTTGGGAGGAGCCTCTGTTCCAAACAGTTCTTTCGGGGTTTGGGCTTACTGAGGTTCCATCACCTGTGATGCTGCCATCACGGGTTTCAGACTTCAGTGAGACAGAGAAAGGAATATTGCTATGGTTGTTTTGGTTGTTTTGGCTCAAAAGTGATGCAGCCCATTGTCTGCAGTGGTGCTGTCCCATAGAAAGAGAAGGCGAACCACGTGTGACTCACATGACTGGCTTTGTTATTGTTGTTACTGTTGTTCCAGATTTGGAAGTAAAGCTTCTTTGCTAAGGTTTCTTTGTTATGTGTCTTTATGTTGTTAATTGGCTATAATTTACCCACAGTAAAATTTACTTTTTTAAGGGTACAATTCTGTGAGTTTCAGCAAGCATAGATAGTCATGTAATTTTGATTTCAAGCAAGTTTTAAGACACTTCCGTCTCTCCCCGGTTTACCCTGTGCCCTTTGTAGTTAACCCCTCCTCCTTCCCTCGGCCCCTGGCAGCCACCGATCGATCTGTTGTCCACCCCATGGTTTTGCCTTTCAACAATGTACATAAACAGAGTATGCGGCTCTGGGGATTGCTTCTTCTCATTCAGCATGATGCATTTGAGGTTCGACCATGCTGTGGTGGGTATCAGTAGTTTGTTCTTTTTGTTGCTGAATGGTATTCCATTGTATGGATACACTACAGTTTGTCCATTTCCCAGTCGAGGGACATTTAGGTTGTTTCTCAAATGTTTTTGGTGACCAATAAAGCCAATATAAACCATTTTTGTGTGAACATGGTTTTTCATTTCTTGTGGAAACATTCACCAGTGGGATGATGCAGTCATATGGTAACTTCGTGTTTAATTTTTTTTAAAAAAAGATTTATTTACTTGAGAGAGAGAGAGAGAGACACAGAGAGACAGAACATGAGTAGGGAGAGAGAGAGAAGGAAAAGCAGACACTCTGCTGAGCAGGGAGCCTGACACGGGGCTCTATCCCAGGACCCTGGGATCACAACCTGAGCCAAAGACAGACACTTAACCTAATGAGCCACCCAGGTGCCCCAATGTTTAATTTTATAAGAAACTGTGAAACTTTTTTCCAGAGTGTCTGCACATTTTGCATTAACACCAGCGATATATATGAGAGTTCCAGTTGCTCCACATCATTGCCAGTGCTTGATGTTGTCAGCTTTTGAAGATCTATTTTTAAATATTTCCTTTTTTTCTCCTTCCTTCTTTCCTTCCTTCCTTCCTTCTCCTTCCCATTCTCATACATGTGTAGTGGACGTAAGTAAACCCAATTTTCTAGTAGCCATATTTTGAAAAGTAAAAAGCAACAGGCAAAGTCAGTTTTAATAACATCTTTAAGAGAACATATTCAAAATATTCTCACTTCCAGATGTAATTAATATGAAAATCATTGAGATACTTTACATTCTGTTTTTGGGTGTCCTGTCTTTGAAATCTGATGTATAGAGCTCAAGAGCCACATGTGTTTAGGGGCTGCTGTATTGGTCACTGTCGCCACAGTGCAGGTCTACATGTAGTTACCAGCCTCACTTGTGACTGTGAGTGGGGTGAGAAAACACGGTATCTCTGTGTATCCAGGAAACATGGGCGAGCACAAGTAATGTCCATCACAAAGGCAGAGTGGAAAGAAAGAATGAATTCAGGTCTTTTATAACATCGTTAAAGTACTAAATGGAACCGAGTCTGAAGATCTTCTACGGAGAGCCTTAGCTTCTAGTTATGACAGAGAGTAAGTGCTGTGTATGGTTTAAGTCAGTTTGGATTAGCTGATTCTGTTATTTGAAAATTCCTCCAGCATAATTTTGCCCTGCACAATTAAATTTGCCTTTAGTATAGAAGAATGAGAAAATACAGTCAGGACAAAAAGAGAAATTAAAAGTCACCTGCAATCTCAGATAATATTTTGGTGTACAGTTGACCTTTGAACAACATGGAGGTTAGTGGCACTGACCTCCTCCAGAGTCTAAAATCCACACATAGCTTTGATTCCCCCGAAATTTAACTTATGGCCTACCTTTGACTTTGAAGTCATACTGATAACATAAACACTCGATTAAGACATATTTTGTATGTTGTATGTATTATGTACTGTTTTCTTACCACAGAGAAGCTGGAAAAAAGAAAATATTAAGAAAATCTTAAGAGAAAATACACTTATAATGCTGTACTGTATTTATATGAAAAAATTCATGTATAAGTGGACCCGTATAGCCCTAACCTCTGTTGTTCAAGGATCAACTGTATATCTTTTGAGACGTGTATATGAATATGTGTGTATGAATGTATTAAAGTACGTGTGTATAAGCAAAATCATGGAAACATTTTATTATTATAATTTAACCTATGTTTTCCACCCAATAATATTTTGAAAAATCTTTCCATGCCAATAAATAATGTGTTTAAACTCTCATTTTTAAAAAAGATTTTATTTATTTATTTGACAGACAGAGGTCACAAGCAGGCAGAGAGGCAGGCAGAGAGAGAGAGAGAGAGAGAGAGAGGGAAGCAGGCTCCCCGCTGAGCAGAGAGCCCTATGCAGGGCTCTATCCCAGGACCCTAGGATCATGACCTGAGCCGAAGGCAGAGGCTTAACCCACTGAGCCACCCAGGCGACCCCTAAACTCTCATTTTTAATCTCTAGGTAAATACTCCCCTTTATGGAAAAGTCACAATCTACTTAACACATCCTGTATAATAAGCCATTCAGAACATTTCATTGTTTAAGTTGGAGTAAGGGCAGAGGTGGTGTGTGTTTGAAATAGCTTTTTTTCTTTTCTTTTTCAGAGAGAGAGAGAACACGCATGCCAGTGAGTGCAAGCAAGTGTGGGCAGAGGGAGAGGTGGAGGCAGAGGGAGAATGAGAATCCCAAGCAGGTTCCAGGCTCAGCATGGAGCCCTTAGTGGAGCTCCATCTAGCCCTGAGATCACGACCTGAACCGAAATCAAGAGTCCAAAGCTTCACAGACTGAGCCACCCAGGTGCTCCTTGAAACAGCTTTCTTTTTTCTTTTCTTTCTTTCTTTCTTTTTTTTTTTTAATTAACACATAATGTATTATTTGTTTCAGGGGTACAGGTCTGTGAATCATCAGTCTTACACACTTCACAGCACTCACCATAGCACATACCCTCCCCAGGGTCCATCACCAGCCACCCTCTCCTGCCCACTGACCAGCAACCCTCACTTTGTTTCCTGAGATGAAGAGACTGTTATGGTTTGTCTCCCTCCTGACCCCATGTTGTTGAAATAGCTTTTCATCTGAAATAAAGGCAAAGAGCATTTGGGAATCCTGTTGCCTCCCTTTGTACCTCTGCTTTTTATACCCGCCTCCCTCAGTTATTTCAGTAGAGGAAAAAAAATACAAGAGGGAATATGTGGCCCAGCAAGGTGACGAGATGTTTAGTAAAATTAAAAAAAAAATTAGTTTCCTATAAAGTTTTCAGTAATTTATTCTCACTGCCATGACTTCATTGTACTTATTACCAACATTGATTAGATAGACAAGTTACTCAAGGTATTGTACGTGTAACTAGAAAGTAATTAGTGATACAGAGAACAACAAATTAAGTTGCAAAAATCCAGAAGTATGCAGTAGGAAAGTGTAGGATGAATCAGGTCCAGTCCTGTAGGACTCTTACTTATAAAACAAAAGCCAGTATAGTCTGTTTGGGAAAGAACTTGATTAAATGTGCTGAGGTGACCCATTTTCTTCTTGGCTGCTGTGGCCATTTGGCATTTTCAGTGACCTCTGATGCTTGGCTTTCTGCTGTGCTGTTGTGATGGGCACAGGGCTGATATGAAAAATATTTGACAACAGCAATGCAGGGACCCCAGCTTCCCACAGCCACTATAACTGAACCAGTGTAGAAGGTCTGCCGGCTGTCCCAAATGTGGAAGAAGGAAACAAACAATCAAAAAAAGCCAACAAAACAAAACAAAACAAAAACTTGGGATTTTTGTTTATTCCAGGAAAAAAAATCCTAGGTACGAAGCCCCTTTTTTGGGAGGGGAGTAGGTCTTCCATATCCTTCTAGTGATACTGCTGGGGAAACCATCATTTCCCACAAAAATAAATGGTGAATAGACATTCCCGTTCTCTAAAGCAATACCTAAATTCACAGAAGAGGATTAATATACTGAATATATGAAGAACTCTTACAGTTCTACACAGAATCAAAAACCCAACTAACAGAGAAATACAAAGAGGTCATTCAGACACATACCAAGAAATACAATAAATATAAGAAAAAATTGTTTTACTTTACTAATGAGCAAATAAAATGAGATTTTAAAAATACCTATATTTCACTTGGTTAACACCTGTTAAGTGGCTACTATGTGTCAGATATGGTGCTAAGCAATTTTATTTTATTTTATGCAAATAAAAGTCCTGGGAGGACTTAGAGTAACGGACTTTTATTATAATGTCCATCCCATAGGCAAGGAATCTGAGGTTCAAGGAGGGTAAGATGCCTGAGGTGACATAGTTAATAAGTAGTGTTAAGCAAAATGCCATTTTGCCGTTTGAGATTTACAAAGATTAAATTATAGGTATCAAAATGAAAAATATGCATCCCTTTGACCCAACACCTTCACCTCCAAAATTTATCCCAAGGCGATCATTGTGTAAGTGCACAAAGGACTTTTATAAGGACATTTAGTGCCATATTATTTATAACAGCAAAAAACTGGGAACAACGTAAATGTTCTTCAACAGAGGGTAGGCCAAAAATGTAAAGACCTGTCCATATACTATAAACCCAAGCAGCTCTTAACAAGAATGAGATAGACCAATATGATTTGGCTTAGAACACTGTGGCTGAACTATATTGTTCAGTGGGAGAAAAAAAAAAACAATCCATGTTACAAGAAAGCCTATAAATTATGACTTTCTTTTCATCAGAAGAATTCTGTTAAGCAGAGAGAAATGTTTGTCTGTGTTTGCTGTGGGTGAGCCTGTGAAGGGGCTATGTGAAAGCAGAGCCCATCAGTGTATACTTGCGTGTTACCTGAGTGTTCTTTTTGCTGTAACTATTTGAAGCAGAAAAAGGAGAAAAACTATTAACTATCCTCACGTGCCTAAACGGACAAACCCGAACAAAAGCTGTCTTGAGAACGTTGCGAGCTGAGGCTTTGGGATGGAGCAGTCCTGTTAGTGCTCACTCAATACCCCCGTTTTCCCCCAGGGGTCAGGGGTCCGACCTCTTTTGAGGTTAGGCTGGGGCCCGTGACTCATTCTTGCCACTGGGCTCTTCGAGGAAGGGCTAAGGCCTTTAGGGATCGTCATTCCTCCTTTATCGCTTTGTCGGGCCTGTGCAGAGGCTGCCTGCAACGTGTTGCGTCCCGCCGGAGCAGCGAGACGGAGTCCCAGGGGCTGGATGTCAGCGGAAAGTCATCTTCTGCGGTCTTTCGACCCTGCGGTTTGGGGGTTCGCTGGTCTCTGCAGCCGGCGTTGCTTGCTCTAATGTGCGTTGCCGTTTATGACCGTCTGACTCCAGAATGATCACTCTCTGAACATCAGTATTTCTCCAGTCACTGCAGACAATAATGGTGCCCGTCACCCAGGGTTGCCAGAGGACTAAGAGGGAAAGTGTGCACTGTTAGGCTCTGGTGGTTACTTTCACACGTGCTGGCTATTACTTTTGTTTTTGCTGGTGTTTCCCCAAACGGGGCAGCACCCGGGTCAGGGCAAGGTCACTAGTGATAGCAGGGACAACCCAAGGAGATACCGTGGGACACATTAAGAGAAGTTGTGGAATCTCGACATGTCAGTGAAGACGACTGAAGATACAGACCCAACTCTGGCTAGTGACATGCCAATTCCTTGTCACAGAAAGCCTGGTTGTTGGAATGAGGTTAAGTTAAAACAGAGATAACCTAGTTATCATTAGCTGCATTTCCATAAAAATGCCCACTAAATTTCCATCATGATGTAATAGGTTATGCTAATATAATTATCTTCCTGGGGCTCCTGGTGGCTCAGTCCATTAAGCAGTTAAGTGTCTGCCTTCAGCTCAGGTCAGGATCCTAGGGTTCTGCGATAGAGCCCTGCATGAGGCTCCCTACTCAGTGGGGAGTTTGCTTCTCCCTCTCCCTCTGCCTGCCACTCCCCCTCCTTGGGCTCTCTTTCTGTCTCCATCAAATAAAGAAATGAAATCTTAAAAAAAATTATTCTCCTGACATCTCAGTTTAAGCCACCGTGGAAGGTGCTAATATTACTGATTGTTTGACCCTTTCAACCATTTGATCATCTTGCAGTGGGGGCTCTGGGGACGCTCACCTTCTACCCAGTCAGGGCTGAGGCAGGATGAAGTGTGTAGGCAGGGGTGGGCCCCTACGCAGGGTTGGTGGGAGAGGGGGTGTGGGGGGTTATATATAAAGACAGCATATGATAAATTTGGGGTAACATGGAAATGCTGTTCTCCCCCCACTTCCTCTCCTTCCTTCATTTCCTTTCCTTTTTAAAAAGTAGCACATTTGCATTTAGCACAAGTATAGCAGATGTCTTACTGAAACTTCTTTGAGTGCCATGACTGTATGGTTTTTAAAAATCAAATCAAATCAATTCTTGAGAGAACAAATTGTCTAAGTTACTTCCAGTCAGTGGCGGCTACAACATTTCTATAAGGAGTGGATTAACAGTGGTAACCTGGGAGCCAGAGTGTGTTGGAAGCTGAGTTTTCATAGCACGATATGAGATGGAGAAAATGTCAACTTAGTAAATAGAAAAGGAGAGGGGATCCTTTTCCAGGGAGGGGAGGTCACGTCGCCCAGCTGCACCTGATGTGGCCACTGCTTTCAGGCACTGTTTTACCCAGTAGGTTCTTTCGACAAACGTTTAATGAGCATCTACTACTATGTGTTTGGGATACAGAGATGATACACAGACCCTGTTCCAGAGAGCATCACAGGGAGAGGCTGACGGGGAGCGGTAAACCCTGGTTCCTCTAAATACTCAAAAATCAGTGCCAGGTTGTTAGGGGTTCCCGTTTCTGCTCCGGCTAAAATCGTGGTGCATACAGGAGTCGGCCGGCGCCGACCCACTGAGCGATGCTGAAAAGCGTCCGCCCAGTTTTAGGGTGTTGTAAGGACCCCCACCGTTTCACAGCTCGGGGTCAGCTGCTTGGACAGTGTTCCCTTCCATCGGTCTCTGGGCAGCTCACGGAGCCCGAACGTCTCCTCGCTGGGTGGGTCAGAACCCGGTCAGTGTGTCTCGGGTGCAACCATTCTCATCGTGTAAAAGGATGAACCCTAGACCCGCTCTTTTCATTTGACAACATAAAAATTGCTGCCGTCACTCGGTCCGGACCAGAATCAAGGCCTCCACCCTCCAAGTGCGCGCCCCAGTCGGCCTGGCCCAGACATTTAGTTCCCATCGCCGGCATTTGGGGGCGCGGCTGGGGCCACCGCGCGGGACCGCGCTGTCCGCGGACAGCCCGGCTCTGGGAGGCTGAAGCTGCGTTCGCGGCGGGAGGGCCCGCCTAGGACAGACCCGCCAGGGTCCTCCCAGGCTGCCGGGAGAACCCACGGGGGGACGGCAGGAGCGTCCCGGAGCGAGCAAGCCGGATCGGGTCCGCCCCACGCACTCAGTCCTGCAGGGGTGGCGCGGCGCGGGGCGGAGGAGGGCGCCAGGGCCCTTGACTGTGGGTGTCAGTGCCCCCGGATCCCTGCGGAAGCGAGAGGTGAGGACCCGGTTCGTGGGGCTCCGGGCGGTGCCCGAACGAGCAGGGGCCGCACCCCCGCCCCCTCCCGCCCCGCCCCTCCCCCCCCCGCCTCCCCGGGGTGGCCGCTTCGGATCCCGCCCCAGATAAAGGCAGCCTGAGCTCCGCAGCACGAAGGAGGGGATCGGGTTGCTCGCCCGGCCTCCCCTCGCGGCGCCCTCCCCGAGTCGCCCCTTCCCCACGTGACTCTCTGGAATCTTTGCCAAAGCTCCGAGGCTCTGGGTCCCTGTTCACGCCGCGCCAGGAGCGGGGCGGGCGGCGCGGGAGGCCGGGGAGGCGGAGCCTGTGAGCTTTAAACGCCGGGAGCCGGCGGCGCCGGGCTGGTGCGCACCCGAGCTCTCCGCGCGCGGCCGGGAGTGCGGGATCCGCCAGCCCCTCCGGCCCGGTCCTCCGCGCATTTACATTTTCGGCTCCGCCTGCGCCCGCGATCCCGGCTCAGCCCTGCGGCCCGGCCCCGGGCACGCGTGCGGCGGCGGTCGGCGGGGAGCCCGCCGGGAGCCCGCCGCGCCCCCGCAGCCCTCCTCGCCGGGCGCGGGCGGAGGCGAGACCGTGGCAGCAGCGCCCCCCGCGCCGCCCCCGTTCTCGCCGCGGAGGCTCGCGAGCAGCCCGAGGCGGCGCCGCCGAGTCCGGGAGCCGCCGCGGCGCCGCGCAAAGTTTCCCGCGAGCGGCCGCCGAGCCGGGGCGCAGCCGCGGGGCGGGCGGGTCGTCGCGGCCCCTGGCGACCCCCTCTGCCGACGCGGCGCCCACGGGGTGTCACGCGAACTTTGAAAAGCCGCTGCCGACCGACGTGCGCGGGCGTCTGCGCGGCGGCACCCGGGAGCCCAGCGGTCCGGTCTCCGCGCGGGGAGGTCGGGTCGGCGGCGACGGGAACTTTCCGGAGAGTCCGCCGCGGAGACCGCGCTCGACCGCCTCTTCGGTCCCCCCGAGCTCAGCCCACGTCGGGGACCTGCTTCTCCGGGGAGCGGCGCGCCCTGCACGCCCGCTGCGCGTGGACCGAATCCCCCGCCCGGCCCGGCGCCCCGGAGCGGCCGGAGAGTGTCCCCCGGGCCCGGCCGGCGCTGCGTTTCCCCGGAGGCAGCCGCCCGCGCGCCGCCGCTCTCCGAGCGCGCCGGAGCCCGCGTTCCCGGCGACAGCGGCTCCTCGGATGCTGAAGGCTGCGCCCCGGCAGTGCGGGCGGCGAAGCGGCTATGGGTGCCTGCGAGGTGTGGCTCGGGGTGGCCCTCGCCCTGGCGGGATTTGCAGCATTGCCTCTTCGTTCCGAAGGTGAGAGCGCGGTGCCCCCTCCCCGCCACCGTGTGTGTGTGTGTGTGTAAGAGAGAGCGAGAGAGATCCTGGTCCTGCTGTTGAAAAAGCCAAGCGGGTTTACGGCACTGTGGGTCGGGTGGAAGTTTTGGGGGGTCGGGGTCGGGGTCGGGTCGGGGGTGGCCGGGAGGGAGTGCAGCTCCGAGTGGCTCTTTCGGCGGCTCCGGCTCCCGATTGTTCTGCATTCCGGTCGCAAGCTGGTCCCTCCCGCCCCCCTCCCGGCCCCGAGTGCATTCGGGTGGGGGGTCCGTCGCGGCGGCCCCGAGGTTGGGTTCTCTTTCCCCACTTCCCGCTGCTCCCAACGGAAGCAACTACGTGAAGCGTCGGCGAGGAGCGAACGGCGGCTCTTACCTGGGTGAAAAGACCCCGCTCCTGGGAGACGTAAAATCCGGCGCCTCAAAACCCTCGCCACGCTCCCTTCCTGCTCGCCCCGGGCAGTGTCCCTGTGAAGTCCAGGGAGACTGTGTGACCGGGTGGCTGAGTGCGCTCGGGGCGCGGACACACGCCTGGAGAGGCGCCTCTGCGCGACGGACACTTGGGGGGGGGGAGTGATTAATAGGAGTTTAGCTTCGTTCTCTTACTTCGCCCTCCTGCTCCCGGGTCTCCTCCAGGGCTCCCGCCTGCGAGTAAAACCCCGAGCTGGGGGAGAGAAAGGAGTCGGAGGGAATTGTCGCCATGATTGCAAAAGCAGTCTGGGGTCGCACGGACACACGAATCCACGAGTGAACTAAGAGTTTGGGGCGGGGGCGCGGTGGCCAGCGGAGGACGGGCCCCGGCAAGCGCGGCGCGGAGAGCCTCCACCTGCTCCGAGGAGTCGGCCAAGTCCTTCCGCGCGCGTTGGAGAGGGGGAAGGGAGCCGGCGGGCCGGGGGGAAGAGGCCGAATCCACCGCGCTGGGCCTCGGCGTCCCCTCCCGACTCGGTTCATTATTCATGCAGCTGCGGGCGAGGGGTTCACCTGCTCCGCCGCAAATCAGCGCCGCGGCGGGGCGGGGCGGGGCGGGGCGGGGCGCGGCGCCTTCTCCCTGCGGCGGGGTGGGGGCGGCTTGAAGGTGCCGAGCAGGGGCGCGGGGCTGGGGGCGGCGGGAGGCCAGGCAGAGGACAAAGCCCTGCCTTGGGTCGACCTCCAGCCTTCAGAGCAGCTGCCTTTCCCGCGCTAGTTTCCCTGGGGAAAGCGGCCTGGCCTCGAAGTCCGCGCCGAGTGCCGGGGTTGACGGGGTAAAGGTTCCGCCCGCCCGCCCTCTCCCGGCAGGTGGGTCCGGTTCGTTCCCCAGAAGCGCGTCCGGGGCCTGTGCAGCCTTCTCCAAAGGGGTCCTGCCCTGGAGAAGTCTGTGTGTATTGTAGGAGTGCGCGCGCGCGCATACTGGAAACAACAAAACTTACAGGGCTTAATCGTAATGATACATCAGATGCGAGAGTTAACTCAGGCCACCTGACTCTGATTTTGAGACTTAGAAACATGTTTTCGCTTGGTGGTGGCCGTTTCTTATTTAGAATCGTCCCAGCAACGCAGAAAACGTGCTTTCTCTCGCAGAGAGCTCAGCAGGGGGCAACTGAATGATGGAGTTTTTCAGAACCAAATCTCTTGAAATCACAGAAGCCATTATTAGTAAGAGCCTGCAGGGTTCGCTCTTCGGAAGACTGGTTGGTACAATGGGCAAAGTTAAAGAACTTGCACATTCTTTTGGTAGGGGAGGAGGGCAGGACACCAGGGGCGCTATTCCTCCAAAGATTCTTTGGAAACTTTGTTTCTTAGGGTTTCTTCCCACCTTCAGGGCATTGTAGAATCATTTCACAAATTGAACCGATAGATGTCTGAGAGTTTCCATCTAGCTTGGAATGGTCCTTGTCTAGTAATGAGTGAGTGAGTGCGAACATTTATGAGCACATCTTATTTGGCTCCTACTATGCCAAGCACTTTACATACATTATCTCACTTAATTTAATTAATTTAACTTAATTTAATTAAGTAAGTGATATCAGGCCCATAGCAAAAACAAAACAAAACAAAACAAAAAAAACCGCTGTCACCTGATGAGAACTTTGATTTGGTTCTGTCAAGATTTTCTTTTTCTCTTCAAAATAAGGGCACTGAAGTCAAGGCTGGAAAGCTGAAGGATCTTACAGATTCCCTCAAGCTTTTTAAAAAATTAGTCTTGGCAATGATTTTTGAAATTGGAAAAGAAGCATTTACATGTGTGCTTCTCATGGTGTGACATACGCTTTGATACTTTTGCTCACCGAGCCATGGCAGAATTTGTGTTTTCTTCTTAGTGCTCAGAGAGCATCTCATACATGCTTCTAGAACACCAGTGAAGAATTCTACAATTACATCGATAAAGGTGCAGTTTCCGTCTTCCTCAGGTAGCTGTGTGCTCACTGAGGGTACAGGATGGCTCCTCATTATTCTTACATCTCCACGTCACCTGTGAGGACACACTAGGCGCTAAGAAAATACTCGTCATGTGAAGGAGCACTGCCTAATCAGTCTTCTGAATTAAGCTTACGCTGGCCTCGATGACAAACTGCCGTATGACCTTGAATGAACCACCTAACTTCTCTGGCCTGTGGTTCTGTCGTTTGCCAAATGTCGAAGTCGGCTGGCGAGGGGATAGCTGTAAGATGCTTTTGCTAATCATCCAGCACAGGGAAAAAAGATCAACATTTGCTGCCCAATCTGTGGTCAGTTGCAACTTTCTGGTTCTGAGCTTTATGTCCGTTATTAAAAGAAAAATGAATTTTTACAAGCAAATCATTGGCAGTGTTCTTTTATACTGTCTTATACTGCCGAGATGACAAGCCGCTATGATTTGACAACTTAATGAAATCAAGAAGCACAGGGAAACTTCTAGCAAATGTGACTGGTTTCTAAATCAGATCAGCTTTGCCATGACATTTTCTGGAGAAGCAGTTTCTGAATTGTGTTCACCTGTGGAAATCCTGTGTAGTCACACTAGGTAGGGACTTGGAGATAGAAAAAGATTATTAAACTGGAGGTTGAGAGAATTGAGTTCTAGTCTGTGTCCTGTAAGTCCTCATGCAGCTTAGTCAATCCCACAGTCTTCCAGACTTTTCCTAGAAATGAATGCCGATAACAGAATACGTTGGAAAAGATCATTTGATAGACAGTGTGTTTTATTTATGGGTGGATCAGCATATTTGGTTCTACTCTTGGCTGGAGAGTTCCTTCTGTGTAAGATTTAATCTTGAAAAGCCAAGGTGAGTAAAGAGAAGACATTGGCTGGGGAAATAGCCTCTCTCTTCTTCCACTCCACAAGTCTTTATTGAGCGCTTATGTGTGTGGTTATGTCTGGTAGGCGGACCACATACTACCTGCCCTGAAAAAGTCTGCACACCCAGTAACTGTTAATATCAGTAAAGTAGAAGTAGGGGTATGTAAACACGGGTCCTTGGTGGGCTTCCCAATATTGAACACTTGCACTTTGGGCTTTTGTAACTTCCTGCTAGTGAAAATGAAGAAGTGTATTGTCACATTTCCATTTCTGCTCTCCTCTGGGGATTAGATCCTGCATACATTGTTCAGTGACACCAGAGCCATCTGTATTCATGGTTATGGGCTCAAGTGGCAATATCCCTCAATTTCGCTCCGACACAAGTAGTCCTAAGTACCCTCCCCCACATAGCTCCGGAGAAGGGAGGAGGACACCACATGGTGACGTCGCGGCTGTGTGCTGGATCCCAGAGTAGTTCAGAATCACTTGGCCCGTTTTCACTGTAACGGCTCTGTTAATTGATCTGAATCCTGGTTTACAATAATCCGGACATGAGCTGTCCTGTCCATCCAGAAAATGATTCTATTTTAACTCTTCCATGGTGTAGACACCATATGCTGAATTAGAACACAACATGAAGCGTGAACATTTAAATGCTAACTCGTGGCTGTTTGTTCACGATGAGTCATACTTTTGCGGTACCGCGCTCTCCCAACCCCTTTGTATCTCTGGCCACATGTCCCACTCCAGCTGATGTTTTGCGGCTCTTGGATTTAACTTCTCTAATTGACTCCGTTTACCAGGTATGATTTCTGTAGTGAAGGGTTTCTGGAAGTGAGAACTCGTGCAAATTAGAGTTCACATTTTCTCTGAAAACTTGAGATTTCATCCAAGTATCTCCTAAAGGAGCATGTGAGAATGTGAAAAGGGGCTTTAAAATAGACACTTAGTTTAATGAATAGGAAGTAACCTTTGGCCTGTGTGGCCCGCGAGACTGCGATCAGCCACTAGCAGGGAGAGCTGAGGACCCCCGCTTCCTTCTCCCCGCTGGATGGGACCCCTTCACCCCTGCAAAACTTACTGCACTTTTTTTCACATTGAGCTGGAATTTAAATTACGCAGTATCTCAGTTGTATTCTGCACCTTAAAACCGGTGAAGTTCTTGGGTTAGAGGCTTCTAGTTTCTGATGTCTTTTATTTTTCCAATTTTCTCTTGAAGAAGCCCGCTTTCTCTTCCCAGACCCTCCCCCTCTGTCAGAATTCACCTTGAGCTGGAGTTTCCTTGGAAGCGCAAGTAAAGGCATCAATCTCGACCTCTCATAGAGCTGTCCGCCTTTAGAAAAAAGCCATGAGTGCGGAGAGGAACTTTGTTTCCACGTTGTGGGAGTGGGTCACTTGGAGAAAAGGCCTCTGCTCTAGTGCAGACCCAGAAGCTGCCCCCAGCCCCCCTGCCATGACCTCCTAGCTGCGCGGGCCACTGGGCCTGGGGCGTGCCCGTGCCCTGCGCGGGAGAAACCCGCCTGCTTTGGAGGACGGCGGCCGGCGCTGGGGGGAGATGCATGTCCGAGCGCGCTGGGCCTCACGCCGGAATGCTCTGTTTTCTCGAGGGAGGAGAAGCGAGGTTTCGGAAGCCGTGTGAGTGGAGACATTCGTGCAGCTGCCTTCCCGGTAGAGCTGTTCCATTTTAGGAAAGCCCTCAGAAGGCAAAGCTTATTTCTTTTGGAATTGTACATCATAGAGCGACGCAGATTGAGTGCTTTCCTTCTGCTAATGATGGGCTCTCTCCGCAGTTGCACGCCGTTTTGACTGGAGCCTCTCACAGAGGCTCGGCCCAGCCCAGGGTGGTACCACGCTCGGTGTTGCTTCCTTGTTCTCACGTTCCCGTGGGTTTATAACCTCTGTCCCACTCCCCTGGGATGGGTTTTGATGTGGGTAGTTGGATATTTCTTCAATGTAGAAATGGAATTTTGTCAATATATATCAATTGATCTTTATATGACTATTTTATGTATATACATGTGTATCATATATGATTATTATATACATTTATATATACATACATATTTCCCTTATGACATACCATAGACTGGAATACTAAGTATTTCTCAGAGACATGTGTGAATGAAGAGAAATTTTCTCCCAAGGTTTTATCTCAAGTTATTCTTGTTTGAATGTCAAGGGCACCAAAGTCATTCCAATAAATTTGCTCATAGAGATCTTTGATTCAGATCACAAGTGTAAATAGTCATCTCATTTCTTTGAAGATTGTTCCTGATTCCATTATTGGTGGATGAGGCAGACCGGTCCCTTCCCAAGAAGTTATTATTTTTAAGACTTCACGAATGATCTGTTGGAAACGAAGCACTATAGTAAAATGTGTCCTTCCCTTTTTGGACACCAAGTGTGGCCTGTTGTCAGGATGTGTTTCCACTGTGGTTTGTGTATGCTATTCCAATCTGTTTTGTAGGTTCAGTTTCAGAGGGAGTAGCTGCTAGCACACTACCCACATGTTTCTAGGTAAAAACAAAACAAGCAAAAAAAAAAAAAAAAAAAAACCAAACAAAACACCTGTTGTGTTGTTCAAAGATTGGTTGAAAATGAATTTGTTTTTTAAAATTAAGATTGCACTTTTACATTGTTTTCAGATATAACACTTGAAAAGATTCATTTTATGATTCAGAAACTATAGGCGTTCCATTCACATTTAACCTTCTTTTCCATTTCTAAGAAATTTCTGTTGTTTTTTATTTGATGCTTACTGAATGGAAAATGTAAAGATGTATCAATTCATAACCAGTCTATTAGAAATACTGAGTGAAAAGAAGGTGAAAAGGGTATTGGAGTTCAAGAGCCCAAGAGAAGAGTTCTTTCCAAGTAACTACAGTCTGCACGTCTCTCTGTTAAATGTAACATCCCTGACGAGGAACGTATTGTGTGAAAGGCGAGAAATAGATAATCACCCAGATACCTCAGCGGCTGCCTACTAGGTGAAGAGTTAGGGAAGCCAAAGAAGGAGAAGCAGTCCCTCTGCCGAGCGACTGTGTAGATGCGGTAGTGGGGTAGACGCAACAGTTTCACAGGCTTAGCAACAGTGTCGCAAGGAAGTTTCCGAGAAGGAATGGATGATGTAGGCTCGGAGTGCTATGAAGGCGAAGGGGAAAGGACATAAAGCTGTGGGGCTGGAAAATTCACGAAGGAGATGGGATCAAATTTAAGGAACTTGAATAGACCCAGGGTGTCTCCTGCAGGAAAAAAAAAAAAAATGAGCAAAGGGATGGAGATATGAAAGTCTGACCGCCGGATGCCAAGTTGGCCTCTTGGTTCGGAATGGAGGATTTGTGTAAACAAAGAGTGGCAGCGAAGCCGGGATACGTAAATCAGAACTGGATGAGGGAGGCTTTGCTGATTTATCACATAGAAAAATACACACTGCACACACAGCATGCCATTATAAATACATTTATTTTAAAATTCAAATAGTAAGTTTTAATGATGCTTTCCCTCGTGCGTGTCCAAGAAGTGTTGTTGTCTTGTACGGGGTTATTTTCCGAAGGGGCAGAATGTTCGAGCTTTTCAGATTTTGGAAAAAGCACAATTTGCAGACTGTGATGCATGTAGATGGGGTTTTAGCCCAAGTCTGCTGGGGCAGTGCCTGCTGGTCTGTTTTGCATTCCTTTTAATTCTTGTTTTGTTTTTCCCTACAGGTGCTTGTGTCTATCAGGGTTCCTTGTTGGCGGTAGGTTATCCTTCCTATATTTGCTTTATTTCTTTCGAATGTAAAATGCTGGATTGGGGTTGCTGAGTGAGTGAGGTGACCCTATCATTGTAAAAATGTGTTTACTTTTCCTCACAGTTTGAGGATTATCCCTCATTTTGGCACAATCATGCTCAATTACTTAATACCTTTTCCAGAGTGAATTAGTTCCATTTGAATACTCAGGTATTGGAGAAGAAGCTCAAGCACCCAACACAATTTCCATTTCATGGCTGTCCTTTGTGTTCTTTGGATCAGAAAGAAAATGAGATCCCATTCCCCTGTCAGATACGAAATGGGGCACAGCTTTGTGTATCTTCCCGTTGCATTTGCTGCTTTCTTTGAGCCCCGCCCAAAGTACAAGCATGGAATGGAGTACGATGTGGAGGATTCCTGACTGTGGCTTTGAATTACATAGTTTTTGTAAATAACAAGCAACTTAACATTTTATCTCTGAACTTTTGCCATGTAGGGTAGAGTTGATTTTGAATTTAATGTCCTCATGACTTGGGGGAAAAGCTGATGCAAGTCTCATGTGTTTCTTTTCATTAATAATGTACTGTGGTGCATAGCCGTGTGTTAGAGCCTTATTGAAAAGACGGTCTACACTTCATCAACTCCAACAAATGGTGTGGCAAGTCATTCTTCGCCACTTTTTTATTTTGGTTTTATAAATGCTATACTAAAAACAGGACTGAAATGGTCGGGGAGGGTTTGGTCATTTACATCACAACCTGCTACTGACGTGTGTGATACTAACAAGCCGTCTTGGATCATCCTTGTGGCCATCAGATAGAGGAGAAGTATCTGAACTGTCCAACAGTCTGGGTAATTGTAGATGTTCACAGTAATATTCTCGATTCTGAACTTATGTACTATAGCTCCTGCTCTGGAGATTTATGTTTTTTTTTCTCTCCTAATTTTCCATTAAAGACTCAGGAGAAGGCGATTTTCCTTTACTTTCTCACTCCGTGCCCTTCAAAGCCTACTTTTCCTTGTGTTTCTTCTTTAATACGTTTTCGGAATCATTTAAAATTCAAAGTGTTATAAAATACATCACCAGTTTTCGGGAACTGTAGTAGATGTTAGAGTCAAGTCAGCTATCCATGTGAACACAAGGAGAATGGCTTACTGTATGCAGTGCCCCAATTCTTAAATATATTTTCATAGCTATTCATCTAGCTGACACAGTAGATGAGGGAAATAAGCAGACCATGTATTATTTTATACTCTCCCCCTTTTAATGAAGAACCGAGGATAAGAGAGATTTTAAGGGATTTGCTAAAGGTAAAACCACCATTAAGGGATCGACCAGAACAAGCCAACCTGTGTTCCTTCCATTGTTCCCCCGTATCTGAAGGACAGTGGCCAGCCAGCCTGTTTTCTGTGTTTGATGTTGCTCTGCGCTGTTGTGCATCTGAACACGAAAGCATCAACGGCTCGGAGAGGCCAATGGCGTCCGGTTCAAGGAGAGACTGTGTGATTAAGTTTGCACTTAATCGGTGACCTTGCTGTCCTCCGTTCGTGCCCTGGCTCCTCCGGGGACTGTGGCTGCTCGGGCTTGTGGGGCTTGTAGGCTGTGCGACAGTGCCCCAGGGCACTCCTCTTGCCCACCAGTTGACTTCTTTGCTTACCGAGACTCAGCCGTGTGTGTTCCCAAACCTCCTCCAGCCCGATGTACTCACTATTGTAATTCTGCAATTCAGTCCGAAAGACAATACATTGATTACAAGAAGAAAGCTTACGGAGTAACAGCTGTGGAATTCTGGGCACTGGGAACGCACCAGTAACAAACAGACAAAATCCTTGCCCTCATGAAGCGTGAATTCTACTGAGTAAAATAGAGAGAATGTGAGGCGAGCCTTAGGGAGGAAGACGGTGGGGGCGGGGAGACAGGGACGCCGCCTGGAGGAGGGGGGTGGCTCCTGCTAATGGGCGATAGGGTCGGCCTCCCCGAGAAGGTGACATTTGAGCAAAGACCTAAAAGTGGCCATTGTCAATGCTAGTCAGCCTGGATGTCCAGGGAACTAGAATTCCACAGAAGGGGAAGAGCCACGGTAAAGCCCGAAGCGGGAGCTTGCCTGGCCATTTGAGGAGGTTCACGGAGGTCAGTCAGCGGCTGCGGTCAAGGTCCGGGGCAGGACGAGGTCAGAGAGGCGGGCAGGAGCCCTGTCTGCACTTGAGCTTGTCCTCTCCGGAAGGTGTTTCGCCCCTGGAGGAGCTGCTGCAGAGGGACGACAAAATCTGACTTATAGTTTAATTAAACTGCCGAAATGTGAATGTGAAAAGAAGTAATGTTCTTGTTTCTAAGGAAACTATGGTGAATACTTTAAAAAGACTCCGCAGAGGTGAGTCACTAAAAATTTGCTGTCAAATTAAGTGTAAGGGAAACAACTATAAAAGATTGGGGAAAACACAGACATCCAGGGAGATTCTGCAATTGGATTTATTTGCAGTCTTTTTTTTTCCATTTTAAGGGTTTTCAAACTGAAATCGTAGATGATGCATTGTGGACATAGTTAATTGTGTGTGTCATTAATTGCTGTTCTCTCTGCATCTGATCTGGTCTTGGAGAAGGGCATCGAATGAAATCGAATGAATGTATGTTTTTGTATTTTGAATTAAAATAGAGAATTTGAGAACATTTAGACACTATTCTGGAATTTTCTGATTAAACAACCCTTTAGGTGAGAGGGTTTCTGTGGGGTAAGAGGCTTCATGGGGGGCGGGGTGGGGGCTTGGCTCTGAGGGTGGTGGTGGGATGTCCCTGTTCTGATCCCAAATTCTACCCACACACAGTTCAGAGCTGGAAGTGACTTCTGAGATCACGTAGTCCAAGTTCTCCGTAGCCTAGGTGAGAAAGCTGGGGCAGGGGATGCGAAGTTCTTGAATTTAATCCATTTCTCAGGCGAGTGACCAGAAGCAGAGAGTGGGTCCGTTTGGAAATAGCAAAGCATCAGCTTCACCCAGAAGAATTCCATAAAATCGATGTAGCTCATGAGGACGTGGATCTGGGTCCCGGCTGCTCGCCACTCACTCTCAGTCCGTCTTGTGAGGATTCTCCCCGTGATGCTTCTCCGGTCTCATCCCTTGCCGCCGGCGGGGGTGGCCGGGGGGGGGGCGGGGGGGGCTGTCAGGTGCGGTGGAACTTTCGTGATGCTTGCCACCGGCAGACCGCGTTTGGATCCTTCCTCCTCCGCTGCCGACCGGCTTTGTGACCTAGAGCCAGTTCCATGAACTTAGACGTCCTGTGTGAGGGGGGTGTAAATAAAGCCTCTCCTGGGGGGTTTTTGTAGAGCAAAGCAGATAATGTGGGGGGACACCCAGGTGCCAGGCCTGCCATGGGCTTTTCCACCACCACAAAATCTCTTTACCAACCAAGAAGAACAACAAGAGGAAGGGAGCCATTATTAAGCACCTACTGTGTCGACAGTCCCAGGAAGTAGGTGTTGTCTTTACAGATAAGGAAACTGAGGCTCTTGTCACTTGTCCAGAAATTATACAGGTGGTCAGTGCGAGAGGGAGAGCGTTCAAACCCGGTTCTCTCAGCCGAGCCGGTCTTCCTATTGTCTCTGAACACAACTGGCCTATTTCACCGTCACCTCTACACGCCTGCCCCCTCCGTGCCGCACCTGCCATGCAGCTGTCTCTGCCAGTCTCGGTCCTGACCTCCTGCAGAGCCAGCTGTCCCTAGCTGACCCCTGCCCGTGTAGCTAAGGCTCTCCTACCCTGGTATGTACTAGATCTATCGCATGATCCAGGAAATATTTGGAGGCGGTCGTTCGATCTTAACAATCTGTATATGCTGTATTTTGCACACACACGCAAGCACGCGCACACACACATGCACATGCACACACCCGACAACGTGTTATGTCCCAACTTTGACAGCTGTGTGGACTTGTGATTTGGTCTCCAAAGCCCTGTGTAGCCATCTCTCAGTTTTGTCCTGATTCCGCTGTCTCTCTCTTCTCTTTAACACTCTCTTTCCTGCTTTCCTCTTTTTTTCCCCATTCCTGAGGCCAAAAATGAACAGAAGGGAGTCAGAATACCCAGGAGGGTCCTATAGCTTGAGAGACACTGAAAAATCTAGTTTGGGTTCTGTTTCTTAGCCCACAGTACCCTTAGACCCCTGTGCTCTCAGGACTTTCTCTAAAGTCAGCCCTGGTGAAAGAGCATGACCATGTCAAATCAAGAGTCTGTAAGGAGGCAACAACCTAGTTCACACGTCTAACTGTGACAGGGGCCTTGAGTGTGAGGAGAAAAATAAATTTTTCATTTCAATATTTTCACTATATTGAATAAAAATAATGTAGCTTTCTTTTGGTGTCACCACAAGTAAATAATTCTCCTTTATTAGGTTTTTCCCTAGAGGTAGATCGCTGGACTCTTAACCTCAGTTTTTACATCTGTAGAATGGAGATGAACTATTTACTTCCCAAGGTGGTCATAAAAGCGAGAGGAGATCACATGAAGCACTTAGCTCTGTGCTTGTGACCTACAACATGCGGTGAAGGTTAACTGCTGTTACCGTTGCCATAAACGTTTGTGATTGGAAGAGTTGCACAAAGCTATTCCTCTTCCACAGATCAAAAATGTTAAGTGTTGACATTTTCCAACTTGGAATGCTTTTGCTCACAAATGCTGACAAAGTAAATTATGAGACACTAAATTTTAACACATTTGAAAGAAAGAAAATAAATTCAGGGATCATTAAAAATGTGGAGTGTTTGCTTCACTACTATATCATATGGCACGGTAGAAAGATCTAGGCTTTGGAGTTTGAATCCTGATACTGCCACATACCTGCTGTGTGGCCTCAAGTATTATATTTTATATAGCTGAGTCTAATTTCATCTTCTATATAATGAGGATTATAATTCTCATAGGGTTGATGGGAGGATTAACTGAGAGCGTGCTTGCGAAAGAACCCAGACCTGCAGTTGGCAAGAAACTAGCACTCATATCATCTAGGTGACAAAAAATGTCAGAGTGGAAACGACTGAGTGATAGAGTCTAGTTGTCTTGGTTGTGTCCTGGCTCTGTAATTACTAGCTATGTGGCATGGGGTAAGTGACTTGAATGAAATGAGCTTTCAGTTTCTAAATTTAAAAACGAGAGCGTTAGGTCCTCTCCGACATTCCTTAGCTGAGTGCCATCCGGTAGAAGTTTCTGTGCTGCGGGAAATGTTCCGCAGATACACTATCCAATATGGCGGCCATGAACCACATGTGGTTATGGAGTACTTCAAGTGTGGCTGGTGGCACTGGGGGACTAAACTTAAATTTTTTCTTAATGCAAATTAATTAAAAAAATAAAAATATAAATAGCTTCATATGGCTTGTGACTACTGTATTCTACCATGCAGCTCTAGGGCTTTCAAATTCTCAATATCCTGTAGTACTTAAGTTTGAATTACAGTCTCGTGTGTCCTTCTCACTCCAGGTGAAGCTTCACTATAGTGTTGTTAGCAGTTGTGAAGAATGTCACAAGGAATTTGTTATAGTGATGGAGGTTGTTCTTTGTTTATTTAATTTGAACAGTTTTAAGGTCATCTTAGTGACAATACTACTTTCCTCGTTTTGCTTGATATGCTTTCTTGAAAGGAAAGGGGAGTTACAGTTGAGCCCTTGCTTGCCATCTGTCTTACGTATTCCATTAAAAATCTGTTTTCATGCTATTTGTTATGCTCCACAAATAAGTGAGACCATATGATAATTGACTCTCTCTGCTTGACTTATTTCACTCAGCATCATCTCTTCCAGTCCCGTCCATGTTGCTACAAAAGTTGGGTATTCGTCCTTTCTGATGGAGGCATCATACTCCATAGTGTATATGGACCACATCTTCCTTATCCATTCATCCGTTGAAGGGCATCTTGGTTCTTTCCATAGTTTGGCGACTGTGACCATTGCTGCTATGAACATTGGGGTACAGATGACCCTTCTTTTCACAACATCTGTATCTTTGGGGTAAATACCCAGGAGTGAAATTGCAGGGTCATAGGGAAGTTCTATTTTTAATTTCTTGAGGAATCTCCATACTGTTCTCCAAAGAGGCTGCACCAACTTGCATTCCCACCAACAGTGTAAGAGGGTTCCCCTTTCTCCACATCCTCTCCAACACATGTTGTTTCCTGTTTTGTTAATTTTGGCCATTCTAACTGGTGTAAGGTGGTATCTCAATGTGGTTTTAATTTGAATCTCCCTGAGGGCTAGTGATGATGAACATTTTTTCATGTGTCTGATAGCCATTTGTATGTCTTGATTGGAGAAGTGTCTGTTCATATCTTCTGCCCATTTTTTGATATGTTTGCCTGTTTCGTGTGTGTTGAGTTTGAGGAGTTCATTATAGATCCTGGATATCAACCTTTTGTCTGTACTGTCATTTGCAAATATCTTCTCCCATTCCATGGGTTGCTTTTTGTTTTTTTGACTGTTTCCTTTGCTGTGCAGAAGCTTTTCAGCTTTGTTGAAATATAATTGACAAATGAAAAATGTATGTATTTCAGATGTACTATTTAATGATAGGATATATGTATATATTGTGAAAAAAATCACCACAATCACACTATTAACTTACCTATCACCTCACTTAATTACCATTTTCTTTCTTTCTTGGTGGTGGCAAGAACACTTACTATCTACTACCTTCCTAGCATGAGCACTGGGTGTGATATGTAAATGATGAATCACTAAATTCTATACCTGAAGCCAGTACTACACAATAGGTTCACTAATTGTTATTTAAATAAAAACTTGAAACGAAAATATATATAGATATATAGAAAGACATATATCTATGTATCTATCCTCCTGGCAAACTTCAAATATGCAATACAGTATTATCCGCTATAGTCATATTGTTGTAAACATTAGATCTCCAGAATTTGTTCTTTTTGCTTAACTTGCACAATTGCCCCAGCCCCTGGGTGCTACCTTTCTGCCCTCTGCTCTCTGAGTGTGACTAGTTTGGATTCAGTATATAAATGAGGTTGTGCGGTACTTGTCTTTCTGCATCTGACTCACTTCGCTCAGCGTAATGTTCTCCAGACCCACCCAGGGTGTTGCAAATGGCAGGATTTCCTACCGACTTAAGGCGAAATAGTGTTTTTTGGGATATATACGCCACCTTTTCTTTATTGGTTCACCGGTTGATGGCTGTGTAGGTTGTTTCTATATGTTGGCTGTTATGAACGATGCTGAAATGAACATAGGAGTAAAGATATCTCTTCAAGATCCTGATTTCATTTCCTTGGCTATATATGTAGAAACAGGATTGCGGGATCATCAGGTAGTTCTTTTTATTAAAGTTATTATTATTCATAAGGTAGTTCTATTTTATATTTTTTGAGGAAGCTCCATACTGATTGTATCAATTTATATTCTCACCAACGGTGCCACAAGGGGTCCCTTTTTCCCACATCCTTGTCAACACTTGTTATCTTGTCTTTTTGATAATAGCTGTCTTCACAGATATGAGATAGTATCTCATTGAGGTTTTTG
The DNA here is from genome assembly GCF_011764305.1 of Mustela putorius furo. Classification (NCBI taxonomy): domain Eukaryota; kingdom Metazoa; phylum Chordata; class Mammalia; order Carnivora; family Mustelidae; genus Mustela; species Mustela putorius. The sequence goes on from NW_025421261.1 coordinate 424,528, forward strand.
ACTTGTGTCCAGTAAAATTTTCATGAAATATTTTTGGAGTTTTGTCAAAGTTGGATACACTAGGAGCGTTACCCGCTGTTTACACTAGGGCAGAGAAACATCAAGAACTTTGGGTCTGATCTGTAGGCCTTGTTTATTAAGGCTACGAAGGATAAAGGAAGACAATTCAAGCTCTTCACCGCTAGTCGCTCTTTAATGCTAGTGTGCTCCAACATCACTTTCTTTTCTTTGTGACTGTAATGCAAGACGCAGAGCCCTACAGACATGAACGTGCCTCAGACTTTCACTTGGGCTGGTATTTACCAACATGCTCGAGAGACTGTGGAGAAGAGAAAGGAAGAAAATTTGGAAGCTTCTCCTATTAAGTGCTCAAAGTCCCCCTAAACCTGTAGTGACTCTTGGCCAGTGGCTACTATTAAACATTCTGAACTTTGTAGCCATCGGGGGAATGCTTGGCCTCTGGTGGATCCACTCAGAAGGGAAGCAATAAAAGCAGCCATTCCTTAATTTCCCGTAAGAGTACTATTGGGTATTGTAGGATACTGTTGTTTTTTATTATAGCTTAACAAGACAAACCACAAGAATTCAACATTTTTAAGTGCCTCTGGTCCATCTTCATTTATTTTTAAATACTAAATTATAGGTTTTTAAGTAGGAAAGCTAGTCGTATTAAAATGTACTTCTTCTGGGATAAAAACTTGATGTTTTTTGCAGAAAAGTGGTAGCACATCATCACTGTGCTGGGAGCAGCAATGAATTTCCTTTAACTAGAGATATTCAAGTCAAGACAGGGCAGTCAGCACCAGAAATAAGTGTTGGCTCTGTCTGGATGACTTCCAGTTTGGGGTCTTACTTGTATGGATTGAAGGTGGGAGCTGTGCATTTCTGCTTAAGGAGGCTGTTAGGGTGAGAAAACCTCCTGACCCCAGGGCCCAAGTGAGGGCTTTCTCCCTATACATTTCTTTAGGAAAAGGAGAGATTTTGAACCCTTGGGTGCTAGGTGGTGAGCCTTGGACTCTCGGTATCTCAGATGATTCTTTTGCCTTGATGGGTTTTTATAAACTGTCCATTGTAATCAGATATGCTAGTTTCCTATCTGGGAATTTCTATCTTCCTAAAATATTGTGTGAGAGGAATAATATAAGAGGCTTTGTACTTTTATTGATGAATAATCCATATGCATTTTCAGTCTTATTCACATTCTTGTGGTGGTAGGAACAGATGTTTTAAATTAACAGACACATTTCTTATGCTTTGTTTTGAATATAGAAGATGCAGCTGAGCTTAGAAGCCAAATTAATTTGTTCAAACTATGCTAGATGTGATCATATATCTCAATTTTCTGGACAGAGCGTACACTCGCCACACCTTTTTTTTTTTGCTCTAAATTACCTTATAACCTAATACCTCATTTTGATTTTCTTTCTCCATTTGTTTATAACTACGAAATGTATACATATACATGTTTATTTAATACAGAACATTTATGTGTGCACATGTACATGTCTCCTAGGAAAGGGCTGTCACTCATTTGTGACACCTTATGGTATTATCTTGTCATCGTTTGCTTACTTTTTAAAACCCTCTGCTTACTAAGGAAAATAATACATATAAATATCAAATGACAATCATGAGTTAAGCCAGCTTATTTTTTTGGTATTTGAATGGCAAATGTCTAAAGAAAAGTTGGCTTTAAAAATTTCATATGGATGGCATTTTGCTTCTGGGAGAGGAAGGGACACTTAAATAGAAAAGCGGCACAAGATAATTTTGTAAAAATCTGAGCAGTTTTATGTAAAGTAAGTGCATCGCCTCTGGTATGCCAGCAAAGTTCTTTTTTAGCAATGATTTCTTAGGCTCCCAGAGTTTATAAACTAAATGAAAGGGAGGAGGAAAGGAAAAGCTTTCACAGAAGAAAGTCCATTGTTCTGCCCAGGAGACCCTTGAGTTGGGGCCATGACCGGTGAGTTCTTTCCTGACAGCTCCCAAGATTAGTTATTTATTAAATTTATGTCATTCCTTTCTTCCAAAGGGAAATTGAATGGTGGGGGAGGGGTTGGGAGAGGAGGGTGTCTACCCTGGAGAGCAGATTCTCTAGTTCCTTATACCTCACATTCCTGAAATGACTCTGTAAGCGCAAGCAAGAGAAAATTATTAACAGAAATAGGTACTTACTCTTTGGTTCTCTGACTACACTGAATTTCCCTGTCATCCAGAAGGAAGTCGGTCTAAGAGATGAGGGAACAGAAACAGAAGGATTCCTAACCTGAAATTAGTGGCAGGAAGAAACCTCTTCCTCTCTTAACTGCATCGGTAGATGTACTAGGAGTGATCCCACTGGGTTCCAGATATTTGCTGGTCAGCTTCCATGGGCTGGAAGACACGCGTTCTGCCCCCAGGTCATGTAGTAGCGGATGCTAGGTTGCTGGCTTCCTAGCCCTTTTTCTCTTTTCCCTATTGGCAAAAATCCCATTTTTTTCCCAGTCGCCACCCCGTCCCCACAAGACTAGTGTAAATCCTGGGTGTAAGCGACTTAGGAAGTATATAGTCCCCGGCCAGGATTGGTTTCGGAGTGAGTTCATGGCCTAATTGTAGCCAACGAGATCTGCATGGAAGTCTGCTAAGCTTCTGGTGCTTGAAAGAACCTCACAGAGAGCTCCTCTCTCCCCTCAAGTTCTCAACTAGTTGAGAAATGAACAAATAATAAATATAGACATAAAAACATCACCTTTTTATTGTTTAATCAGTGAGGCTGAGGTGGCGGATGTGACTTTGATTTTTCTGGACCAAATGGGCTCACTGATTCTGAAACCCCGGATTCCAACAGGCTTACGCCTTCACAGGCAGATTTTATTGAAGCAGCTTTCCCACGTAGGAAGGCTGCTCAGGTAAGAATTACTGTTGGGAGAAACAGAGGAAAACGTATATGCTTTTGGCTGAAAGGTTGGCTCCCTAGAAGAGGAAGAGAGCCAAAACCAAGTTAAGCACGCTCACTTACTCCTCTTTTAAATGGACCAGTTAGAGGGGAGCCTGGGTGGCTCCGTTGGTTAAGCAACTGCCTTCGGCTTAAGTCGTGATCCTGGAGTCCTGGGATCGAGTCCCACATCGAGCTCCCTCTCGTTCTTCTCTCTCTCTCTCTAAAATAAATAAAATCTTTAAAAAAAAATTACCAGTTAGAGAAATCATGCCACTTTCCCAAGGATAAGAAAGCATTAGAGTTGTATGTTGCAATCCCTTCACAAGAAGGAAGCCTCAGGAGAAAGAATCCTCCAGTAGTGGGAGATTTAAAAACTAGTCTTTGGCACTTGGCAGGTGACGGTGCAGAGCCGGGAGGTGCGGCCGCCACTCGTCAAGCCAGCCGACAGGCGCCGGTTGATGGAGGACGAGGGTAGGAAGTTTGGTTCCTCCAGGCGTTGGGCTATTGATCTGCTGATGTAACCAGCACAGGAACTGACCTTCCTGGGGGCTTGTTACCTGAGCCTAGGCATTCTTGAATTGTTTAAACCAGAACAAATAGGACTTTCAGGGAGTGTAGCTGTGATCATTCTCTCCCATACGTACCGTCAAAGAGCGAACTCAATTCGCAGCACTTGGGGCAGGTGTCCGTGCAGGAGCCCAGCCCCGTGGTTGAGGGGAGGAGCTCTGGATTCGGAGTTCGGAGTTTCAGTCTGAGCTCAGCGGGGCTGTTCGACCTTCGAGAAGCTACTGGCCTCAGCGGTTAAACGGGGATAATAGTTTCGTTCATGTAAGAGGAGCTGCTGCAAAGGTAAAAGAGATAGTAAGTACGCGGACGTAGCTGGGACATAGTCAGTAGAAAGCACCTGCTCGCTGTTGAGAATATTGTTATTCCTGGTGGAAACCACTTTTGATCTTAGCCTTCCAATGGGGGTCAGTTTAGAACAGGAAGAGATGAGGGAAAAGCTCTTAGGGTAGAGGGTCCGTATGAGGAAGAGCCTGGGCCACAGGGAGTCCAGTTTGACTGACGTGTGGGAAGTGAAGGGAAGAAACAGAGCAAGGACTTTTACGCTCGGGGTCACAGAGGGTGAGGAAGACGCGCGAGTTCCATTCTGTAGGCAGTCGGGACCCTTTGAAACGGAAATCATTTGTTCTCAAATTGTAACTGTTGTCACTACACACCGATTAGGTGTTGTTGGAAGTGAGACATCACGGCCCCTTCCTCTGTGTGTTCCTCCCTCTTCTCATTCTCACCAGGGGCCTCCTGTTGCTCGGTCGGGCTTTGGAGAGGACGCGAGGGACTTCACGTCACTGACCATCATCGCTGACAAAGAAAGATCTGTCTGCACCGTATTCCGGCAATGAGTCAGTGCTGTTAGTACTGTTAGGTTCCTCATTAGTTCAGCAAAATGGCTTTATCTGGCGATATGTCAAGTCGAACTCCCTATTAATAGGCATTAATCCCTTTAATATCAATGTTCATGATGATGCCCCCGAGGTGGTGGTGTGATTGTTTTCCTTCCCCTTTAATCTAATTGGCTTTCTCATTTCTTCTTTATAATTTGCAAAGATTAAATTACGTTCCAGATAGTATTAGGATAAAGTGCATTTTTTGCAATTAATTTTTTTTTTAATGGAAACCTTGTTATTTTATATATCCTACCCCAGATTTTCAAGAGTATAGGTTTTCTCCCATGCTGGACAACAGAAACTTATTATCTTTTTGTTTGCCTTTAGAGTGTTATCAGATTGATCAATTTCTATAATTAAAATGTGTTTTTTAATGTAATGTCTATCAACTACACTTCAATAATAAAAATAAAATGGTTTTTAAAAAAATGTGTTTTAGAAGAGAGATCAAGTATGGTGAGATACTTTAAGGAACAGAAGGACCTCTTGAAAAAACATGAACTAGAAAAGATTCTTAAAAGTTTGAGGATTTAGGAGGAGAAGAGAGGAAGATTTTGTGGGAATAAGGTAACTCAAGAGCATATGAAAAGGAGAAAAACTCATGTTAATGACTACTTTGGTTACCACTTTAGTGGAATGAATTAGGATGTTGAAGAGGAAAAAGTCTTTTTATATTTCTTACATTGTTTCACTGATGACTTGGAGGAAAAACCTCAATAATAACACAGATAAATATAAAGCATGATAGAAGAAATACTGTTAGTTCAAGACGCGTATTCCTGCGAGGTGGTTTTATGCAAACTTATTACGGTCAAGGACAGTTACGCAGCAAGGGAGATTGTGTGTATTTTAAGAATTCCAGCGTGTGGTGATGAGCTCCGGGTGTTACATGTAACTAATGAATCATTGAACACTACATCAAAAGCTAATGATGATGTACTATACAGTGGCTAACTGAACATCATAAAAGAACTAAGAATTCTATTTTTTTAGTACTAGAAATAAATTATAGAGGTAGAAGGACAACCATTGGAAAGGGTCAGTATTTTTTTTTTTAATAGTGTTTTTTGAAAACCAAAGTACAAAGCCCAGCCTATCGTTCCAACTCTTCAGAGTGATAGCTTTCTTTTTTGATTTTTCTAAGGGGAAAATGGCCATATCACCTACTTATTATATTACAAGTACTATAAATCTGTTCTCAAAGAAAAGAAACCAGACAAACATAGACTACAAAAGGAAAGGAAAAGGCACTGACAACACCCTGGGAGAGGCTTTGTGTACGACTTCCCACTCAAGTTGATGGGATTGTGCCTGTACCGCCTTATGTCAGCAGACTGTACTCCGTTATCGGGACATCTGTCTTCCACTGAGGACATAGATGATACTGTCCTCATTTTTATATCTCTGTAGAGGACATTACCAGGCATTGAATGAATGAATAAATAAATGATTATCCTTAGTTATGTACTCTCTTCCTGGACTGAGTGGTTCTGCCCTGTGTTAAGTTTCTTTATGGAATCATACAAATGTTTTCCCCAAAAGAAGGGTAACTCGGCTCCCCTGGTACATGTATTTCTGTTGAAGTTAATGAAATATTTTAGACACTAGTGCTTTAGCATTACAGAGGAGAAAACAACTGCACTTATGATCTATTAAAATAAACAGATATAAAGAGATATTTTAATGCTTTCTACTTTGTGCTGAAGTGTCTCAGAAATCATTTTAGTAGGTATATCTTAAAAAACAGGTCTCAAATCACAAAAGGCCAAGGAAAAATATTTTTTAAAGATTTATTTATTTATTTGAGAGAGAGAGAAAGCGAGAGTGTGCATGTATGTGGGGAGGGGCTAAGGGAGGGAGAGCATCTCAAGCAGGTTTCCCACAGAATGTGGAGCCCAGTCTCAGAACTCTGAGATCATGACTTGAGCCAAAACTGAGTCACATGCTTAACCCACTGAGCCACCTGGGCACCCCTGGCCAAGGAAATATTTTGTAATTATTTTAGATTTACTTGTGTAAGATTTGAGATTAACTGAACCCATAACTATCATAAAAACCCCCAAACCTTCAGTGCCTTGTACTAACCTATTATACGCAGAGCCTGTGGAAAAGAGCTATTGCAATGTTAGAAACTTTGTCTTAAAAAATAAATAAAATGTGGGGTGCCTGGGTGGCTCAGTGGGTTAAAACCTCTGCCTTTGGCTCGGGTCATGATCCCAGGGTCCTGGGATTGAGCCCCACATCGGGCTCTCTGCTCAGCAGGGAGCCTGCTCCCTCCTCTCTCTCTCTGCCTGCCTCTCTGCCTACTTGTGATCTTTGTCTGTCAAATAAATAAATAAAATCTTTAAAAAAAATGCTGAAACGTTAAAAAAAAAAGAGGGAAAAACTCCATTAGTGCAAGCAATTCCACAAACAAGGATAATTACTATTCAATATTAGATGAACTTACTGCGGAACTTCTGTAAGTGTGTGTGTTCAACAAAAACCGACGTTGCAATATGTGCATTGTTTGGTCACTGTTTGTTTTTTCGTTTTTAATCTAACGCCATATGATGAATACTTTTCTGTGTCAATACACAACTGACCTACATGACAAATCCGTCAAGGCTAAACGATAAGTCATTGTAGTGACCCCTCTCGATTGGAGTTCACGGTCCAGTGTTTTGGTATTGTAAGCAACACTGTGGTGACCATTCTTTTACACTTTTCAGCACAATTTTCAGATATTTCCTGAGGATAAATTATTTCCTCAGGATAAATTTTAGTTATTTTCTGAGGTAAAATCCTTAGAAATATAATTTTTGGGCCACATGATGCCCATTATTAAAAACCATATTTGTGTACACATTTAACACGCATTACCAAATGTAATAGAAGGCAGTCATGACAAATTCTGATAAGCTTTCAAAGAAATAGTGTTACAAAGAATTACTTAGTACTTATAAAGAATTCATGTGAATATTTATTAATGCTACCAGACTCTAGGAATTGAACTAGAAATAGAGAGTTCACATAAGAGAAAATACAAGTGGCAAACAAATATATTAAGTAGAATCATTGGTAAGAGCCATGTGAAACACCTCACACCAGTCAGAATGGCTAAAATTAACAAGTCAAGAAATGACAGATGCTGGCGAGGATGCAGAGAAAGGGGAACCCTCCTCTACTGTTGGTGGGAATGCAAGCTGGTGCAGTCACTGTGGAAAACAGTGTGGAGGTTCCTCAAAAAACTGAAAATAGAGCTACCCTATGACCCGGTGATTGCACTACTGGGTATTTACCCTAAAGACACAAACATGGTGCTCCGAAGGGGCATGTGTGCCTGAATGTTTATAGCAGCAATGTCCACAATAGCCAAACTATGGAAAGAACCTAGATGTCCATCAACAGATGAATGGATAAACAAGATGTGGTGTATATATATATATATATACACACACACACACAATGGATAAACAATGGAACTAGAGGGTATCATGTTTAGTGAAATAAGTCCATCGGAGAAAGACAACCATCAAATGATCTCCCTGATATGAGGAAGTGGAGATGCAACGTGGGGGGAGCTTGAGGGGTAGGAAAAGAAAAAATGAAAGAAGATGGGATTGCGGGGGAGACAAACCATAAAAGACTCAATCTTAAAAAACAGACTGAGGGTTGCTGGGGGAAGGGGAAATGGGAGAGGGTGGTGGGGGTATGGACAATGGGAAGGGTATGGACTATGGTGAGTGCTGTGAAATGTGTAAACCTGGTGATTCACAGGCCTGTACCCCTGGGGATAAAAATACGTTATATGTTTATTAATAATAATAATAATAAACATGTGAAAACTAAACCAATAATGAGATATCACCTTATGCCTATGAGAAAAGTCCAGTTTTGATGAGACTTCTGGGAATTTGCACTAAAGAATTAGTTTAGAAGAAAGAAAAATTATATTTAAAGAAGTGTTCTTTCCAGCATTCTTTGCACTATAAATTAAGAAGGTAACTATATGTCTGTGGTAGAAGAGGGGTTAAGTAAATAGTCATAGATGAAGTTGACATGGGGCATTAAATAGCTATTAAAATCCTAGACGTGAAGAAGATCTAGCCATGTAGACACATTTATGGGGTAACATTAAGTGAAAGGCAGCATCTTCTGTTGAAACTCTGTGATTAAAACTCTTTCTTAAAATGTGCTTTTCTGGGATTAGAGTCTCTTAAGTGGGAAAACCCCATTTTATTTCAAAAGGAGGGAGAAAGCTTGTTAAGGAGAGAATATGGAACCCAAGGAGAGAGAGAGGACGGAAGTTAGGAAAATGTAAGGACAGAAGGGACAAGGTGGCAGGAGTGGGATCACAACATAAGTGGCAAGAACTGTATAGACAAGGGTCTTCTGCAAAGATAGAAGCAAAGCAGGAGAAGGTTAATGAAAATTACATTATTTAGGACACTCAGTGTGAGTGATGGAAACTCAGCTCAAACCAGCATAAGCAAAGCCTGTCATTTATTGCTCCCTTGACTTGGAAGTCTCAGGGTTTGGCTTGTGGAGCAGCTGCACCCGCCATGATCGTAGGGCATCTCTCTTGGCTGTGCATTAGCCTGGGTTAGCTTCATTCTCCGGCAGCCTCTGTGTGGTGGCCATGTTGGTTTAATAGTTCGGATAGTTTGTGCTCACAGAGAGCACCCCTTTTGGGGGATTAGTTTCCAGTCAAAGTTCTTGGAAAAATTTTGATCGATCTGGCTTGTGTCAAGGATCTTACCCCCAGCTGTAATCATACCCTCATGGGAAGAGAGAAATCTTACGATTTACCACACTACCCAGTAGAGAGGTCCTTTCTAACAATGGAAGTATGCTGGCCGAAGAGATGGGAGCAGATGTTCTCTGCGAGGATAAGCAGACATTTGGAGAGCGTGTGGCTCATTTACTAAATCTTAAGTGAGAGCTACCATCTGCTTGGTTGGCCTCATCAGCTAGAAAGCATCACTAGAACCAGGTGTCCTGTCTCTTGACTACCCACATCGTGGTCAGCCCGAGACTAACATCTACGTCTACTTGTGTTTATCTGAAGTTGAGGAAGAAGGTTAGTTGGACCCATTTCACTCTGTACTAAACATTTACCTGTTTGAAATTAATACTCAGCAAAAGCATGGACATATTTGATGAATGAGGGCTGTACGGATGTCCTTTTTGGTAATTTGGGGGCAGGTGGTAAAGGAAATGGGTGGTAGGTTAGATATTAATGCATTTGAAAGTGGGATGTTTTATTGTTTTCTTGAAATGCTTGTTTGGAACATTTCTTGGTACTTCCTTCTTTCATTTATTTTCCTTTGATAAATGACCAGTAGAAAGAGAAGACAGTTTGTAGTAGAGACTGAAAATTTATAGAGTGAAAGTTGGGGCTTAGGGTGTATGGGGCCATATGTTTTTCCAGCCCTCTGAAGTGAGTCAGTGATTTGATGTACGGCGTCTGTTCCGAATCACTGTCCCACCGTAGGAGAGCAGAGTCAGTTAAACTGTGGCACGATTCAGGTGTTTGGGAGCTTTAGACCATTATCTGGAAGAGTTATCATTTCTAGCCTTTTTGGAGTTACAGGGTCTCTACCCCCCCCACCTTCTAGAAATATAGAAAAATAGGAGTTTTGGAAAACTGGGAGTACGTTAAGAAATGTGGTCATTTTCCTATCCTTAATTTAATGCTCTATAGCGGCTATAAATTAAGTTTTCCTTGCCCAGTGGAAGAAAGCTTTCTCTGGGATATTTCACTTACTTGCTTCTATTCACTGAGACCCTCAAAGACTGCTTTCAAGGAAAGGAAATCAATCCTCAACCTCCTGTGTTTAGCAGAGACAGAAGGTTAGCGACTCACTCTTTAGTAATGAAGTAATGAAGTAAGTAAATGAATAAATGAAGGAAGTTGTGTTTCACGCTGGATATTTCCCGATGTGGGCTGAGGAGAGACCTTTTGACTCAAGGACTATAGATGCCACCGATTCAAAGCAAGGAGAAACGGGACGAGTTTGGGTAGTTTAGGCGAAGGAGCAGAGCTGAGGAGTGGTCAGGAAAGAAAAGGGTCTTGAGAAGTCCTGGGTGGAAGGACCCACATGATTTTGTGTCAGCATGAGTCCAAAATATTTGAGTATTTATGTAAGAGAATTGTATGGAAACTTGGACTATGCCAGCAGGAAAGAAAAAGAAAGAACAAAGAACTAGAAAGGTGGGTTAAAAAAGGGTCTTTTGTTTCCTTTGCCTTTGGAGACATAACTTGAAAGAAGTTGCTGTGGCTGATATCGAAGAGATTACTGCCTATGTTCTCCTCTAGGATTCTGATGGATTCCTGTCTCACGTTGAGCTCTTTTGTCCATTTTGAGTTGATCTTTGTGTACGGTGTAAGAGAAAGGTCGAGTTTCCTTCTTCTACATATAGCTGCCCAGTTTCCCCAGCACCATTTATTGAAGAAACTGTCTTTTTTCCACTGTATATTTTTTCCTGTTTTGTCAAAGATTAATTGACCATAGAGTTGAGGGTCCATATCTGGGCTCTCTACTCTGTTCCACTTATTTATTTATTTTTTTTTAAAAGATTTTATTTATTTATTTGACAGAGAGAAATCACAAGTACACTGAGAGGCAGGCAGAGAGAGAGAGAAGGAAGCAGGCCCCCTGCTGAGCAGAGAGCCCGATGCGGGACTCGATCCCAGGACCCTGAGATCATGACCTGAGCCGAAGGCAGCGGCTTAACCCACTGAGCCACCCAGGCGCCCCATGTTTCACTTATTTTTGTAGTATAACAAATAGCATGGAGGACAAGGGGAGATAGAGAGGAGAAGGGAGTTGGGGTAAATTGGAAGGGGAGGTGAACCATGAGAGACTGTGGACTCTGAAAAACAACTGAGGGTTTTGAAGGGGTGGGGGGTGGGAGGTCGGGGTACCAGGTGGTGGGTATTAGAGAGGGCACGGATTGCATGGAGCACTGGGTGTGGTGCATAAACAATGAATACTGTTATGCTGAAAATGAATCAGTTTAATAAATAAATAAATACATAAATAAATAAATTTTTTAAAAAGGGTCTTTTTGGAAAAACTTTGGAACCATGCTATAGCATTACTTTAAATTTTTTAAAAAAAGATTTTATTTATTTATTTGACAGACAGAGATCACAAGTGGGCAGAGAGGCAAGCAGAGAGAGGAGGAAGCAGGCTCCCTGCAGAGCAGAGAGCCTGATGTGCGGCTTGATCCCAGGACCCTGAGATCACGACCCGAGCTGAAGGCAGAGGCTTAACCCACTGAGCCACCCAGGCACCATACTTTAAATAGCTACAACTGTTTTTAGAAAACAGCCTAATGTTTTGTTTTGTTTTGTTTCTTATTGTTGTTTTTGTTTTACCTCATTGTGAGGATTTTGCAGCTTGAGTGTTAGTGTAGACATTGTTCTAGATCTGTTTTTTGGTACAATTTCTAAATTCTGTACTTCTTCTTTTGTCTGTTTGCTTTTTGTTTACGCCCCGGCCTTTCTCCTCTGCATCCCTCTGTAGTAACATTGAGTTTTTACCCCAAGCTGGTGATGGTCATAAAACGGGTGGAGATAAGTTAGGAGCCAGAGCGAAGAGCTTTCATCTTTGGTATTGATCATCGTTTCACTGTATTTGATCATTTCTTTTTGTGCGTCTGTAGAACCCGGAGAGCTCTTCTGCCTCTCGTTCTATTTTGAAAACTGCCACCTTCTTCTGGGTCTCTGGATGGGCCCAAGCATTGTGAGGTTTGGTACTAGATACAACGTGTGCCACACAAATGGAATGACCTCTCACCTTTGGTAACCCCCTCTTTGGCAAACCCACCCGTTTGGAACACAGCCAAGAAACAGAAGCTAACCAGCACGGCCTGTGAGGGGCCAGAATAGAGACCGCACTGCGTGTGCCTGAAGGCTCTGATGGGTTTAACCCGTGGGGCCCCGGCGAGTGGTCGTGTTGGTGTTGCTGCCCCCCCCGGGTTTGCCGAGGCCGTGTCACTGCGGTGCTCAGCGGTGCTGCTTAGAGAAGATGCTGGCGTGCTCGGGCGTTTGGGAGAAAGAGCAGATTCTTGGGTAAAGATTGGAGTCTTGTTTCCTTTTAATTATATACATTTAAAGTCATTTTTTTTTTTTTTCTGTCAAGGCAGAATGTCAGTAAAAAGTCAGATCTTTTCTAAGTGGAATGGGTTTAATCTTAGTGAATTCCGTTCTATTGTCCAGGGCTTGTAGCCGTGAAGAGCTCGTGACGCGTGAGCTTTGAGAAACACTGTGTGAAATAGTCCCGTGCCCGGGTCTGCTTTGGCCATGAACACGCAGTTGGAACCGCGCTCCTCCGTGCTCCGAGCACATGCGTGTGAACCGCGCTCCTCCGTGGTCGAGCACATGCGTGTGAACCGCGTGCTCCTCCGTGCTCCGAGCACATGCGTGTGAACCGCGCTCCTCCGTGGTCGAGCAGATGCGTGTGAACCGCGCTCCTCCGTGGTTGAGCACATGCGTGTGAACCACGCTCCTCCGTGCTCTGAGCACATGCGTGTGAACCGCGCTCCTCTGTGGTCGAGCACATGCGTGTGAACCGCGCTCCTCCGTGGTCGAGCAGATGCGTGTGAACCACGCTCCTCCGTGGTCGAGCACATGCGTGTGAACCACGCTCCTCCGTGCTCTGAGCACATGCGTGTGAACCACGCTCCTCCGTGGTCGAGCACATGCGTGTGAACCGCACTCCTCCGTGGTCGAGCACATGCGTGTGAACCGCGCTCCTCTGTGGTCGAGCACATGCGTGTGAACCGCGCTCCTCCGTGGTCGAGCAGATGCGTGTGAACCGCGCTCCTCCGTGGTCGAGAACATGCGTGTGAACCACGCTCCTCCGTGCTCCGAGCACATGCGTGTGAACCGCGCTCCTCCGTGGTGGAGCACATGCGTGTGAACCGCGCTCCTCCGTGGTGGAGCACATGCGTGTGAACCGCGCTCCTCCGTGGTGGAGCACATGCGTGTGAACCGCGCTCCTCCGTGGTGGAGCACATGTGTGTGAACCGCGCTCCTCCCTGGTCGAGCACATGCGTGTGAACCGCGCTCCTCCGTGGTGGAGCACATGCGTGTGAACCGCGCTCCTCCGTGGTGGAGCAGATGCATGTGAACCGCGCTCCTCCCTGGTCGAGCACATGCGTGTGAACCGCGCTCCTCCGTGGTGGAGCACATGCGTGTGAGCGTCGCCTGAGCTGCGGCGTGGCAAGCATTTTGAGCTCGCAAACACTGTACCACCCGAAATTCCTTTATAGTTCGGGAATATTTATTTTTGGGTCGCTTCTCCTCTCCCATTTGCGTGGCAAGACATTGCTTTTGTTTTCCTTTTACATTTTTCATGGCTGGTTACCTTGTAAATCTGTCCGAGGAGGCCGTGCTGGGGGATGCAGGCCCGTGGGGTGGGGGTAGGTCTGTCTCCTGGAAGTTTGTCTTCCTTCCCTCTGCTGGCCGGTCGAGACCTCCCTCAGGGACACCGCAGGCTTGGGTGAGTTAAGCTGGTGTTGGATTGCGTTCTCTGATTTAAATGGGGCCTGCCCCTCCCCACCCCGTGGAAAAGAGCTTTGACCCTGAAAACAGTTGGAATTCAGACTTCCGATGTCGTGTCTTAACCAGTGCGAGGGCAGGAGGGGCTGGGGCAGCAGGTGTGGAAGCCGGGTGGGGAGGAGAGACCGCAGGGCTCCCGACGGGAGCGTCGCCGCAGCTGAGGGCAGTGTGTGGCATGGTGACACGTTCTAATAGAACTTCTTGCAACAACGAAAATGTTCTGTGACTGTGCTGACACCTACCTCCCGCCCCCGTCAGAGTGGACTGTGAATATTTGAAATTTGGCTAGTGTTGGAAGAGGATGAAATGGATTATAAATTTTATTAATTTTTGATTAAATTTAAATAGCTCTCTGTGACTAGTAGCCACCGTGGTGGACAGCACTGGTATAGACTTTATAGCAAAACTAATGACCAAAGAGGGCAGTGATTCAAGGTCTAGTTCTGGGCAACACACAAATTCACCTCACCCAGCCTCTCAGCGCGGATTTGTGCCTTGCAGGGCGATGGCTGTGGGGTAAAACTGGAAGAATCATATTGTTCGGAATTCAGACCCACTAGAACCTGGGAGATAAATTGGCAAGAACCTTAGCATTAGCTTTCCTAGCCCTCCTGTGGCAGGATCCCCCCCACACCGACTCTTGTCAGCTAGACACAGCAGGTGCCCCAAAGGTAGGAGGTAAAGCACAAGGGACCAGTCCTTGTCAGCTCCTCTGGACGTTGTAGGTAGCAGAGCCGGGATAGAAACTCTGGTTACCTATAAAGGCTTCATTTCCCATTCCCCTTCCGTTCTTCCCCAGAGAACCCTTATTATTTTCAGGCTTTTTCCTTTCTTTTGGTCATGCTCGTTAGTAGAGGTGGTCCCCCTCTTCAGACCAGTGATGAATTTTCTTTGGCCTTAGTCAGTGCTCTTCTACTTCTGTTTTTTCCTAATTTTTCCTCACATCGCCACCCCCCAACTAGTTTTGAAAGCCATGTATTGCCTTACACATTTACAATTTTATATCTAACATTTTTTTTTTATCATAGATGTGTGAATTGCAGTGTATGCATCTTTTGCATACGGAAAACTGGCATTTTAGGAGAGAGCTATGATAGCTCTCTCCTAAAATGTCAGTGTATCCAGCAGGATCTGAATATTGTAGCAATTTGATTCCCACCATCACCCATAAAAAATATACAAAGTCTTCCTTTATGGGAAATGTTCATTGTTTCCTTTTCTTTTTAAACTTTCATTTCTGATCCAATATTCCCAGAGAATTTATCCTCCTGTAAATTATTTTTATGCTTGAAAGTCTTCTATTGATCACCCTATTATACTTCTGTGTGACAAAATATGTATATAAATTTAAATTTAAAACATTTATATTGTTTTCTGTGAACATAAGGCTTTTAACTGTTAAGTAATTTCTTTTGGATTGAGTTATCACAGTTGAACAAAATAACATAAACACATTACAAATTTTGATGAATATTTGTTAAACGTTAGAAAGTAGAGTTTCACTCGAAATGCATCTCTTAATGAGATGGGTGGGGCTTTGCTTTTCTTCAGTTAGATCATGCAGGATACATATTATTTATTACTTGAGGAGACACAGTTCAACATCAGTTCTGTTCCTGTTTTCACTTGTGTAGATGTAAACTCTGAAATCTTGTTCACATAAGTAGCTGGGGAAGAAAGCCATTTGTTACTGTCTCTTTGAACTTCTGAGTTGAAGGCCACAATCAATTGTGATCTATCATTAAAAATTATTTTTAATGATTAGCTGACAACTTGATTAGGTCCGTCTCCAGTTTTGTTAAAAGCAAAGGATTGGTAAGTGCCTGATTTGCAGAAGGATTAGTCATGAATTATTAGAGTAGTTTGTTTCCTCAACACTTAACACTGATATTTCAAAATGCCATGTTTGGGCAAGATTTTTTTTTTTTTTAACACACTAGAGCATTTTTAACAAGATTCTAACATGCTGGAGCATTGCACTGTATAAAAATTCAGGATGGGTGAGCGGTATGTCTTCCTTTTATGGTGCGAGAAGGAAAATTGTGAACAGCTTAGCCTAGGAAACATGCATATGGGATCTAACATAGTGTAGTGTAGTACGAAATTACCTTAAATTATCTGCTCTTATTGTACCCTTGAGGAGACCAGTTAGCCTCAGGTGTCTAATTCCCTCAGTTCGAAAGCCCTTGATCTAGGCATTTCCATGTTTTTCTTCTGCTGGCCTGGCCTGTGATGGGTCGAGGCAGGGCATAGAATACAGTCCTGGGACAGTGACAGCCGGGAGGAAGTCTGTTTCCAGATGCTGGGAACTGTTTCCTGTGACTTAGAACCAACGGCCTGTAGGGATGTGCTTCCTCGCTATTCAAGGAATTGTGAGTGTGCATAGACTAGATGGAATTAGCGTTGTAGAAGAACAACATGATACTTGAGCCAAAGCACACACGCCACGCATTCATGACCGTGCAAAAGGCATTAGCTTTAAATTCCAAAGTGGAAGGAGGCTAATTCTCTTGGTGTAGAGAAAATTTTAACTGTCATAAACCGTTTCTAATAATGAGCTACATGCTAGTGGAGAAAGGTTTGAACCCCTCTAGAATTTGAAAGTCAGTTGATTATTCAAGATGACATGGAAGGTGCATGGTCCCCAAATGATACCAAGTTTGAAGCTGTTTTTTCTGTTGAGAAAATGTCCCCCTTATTTTTAGAACTTGACTTACAGATCACCGTGGTAGATAGTCAGGTCTGGTTAAGTACAAGATTGGGCTGTGAGGTCCAAAGAGGCCTTTCTAAAAACTCTGTCACTTTCTTTATCTTGGAGTTGGGCTGCTGCTATCCCCGTGGCCCTCAAACCATTCACTCATCTGTGCTTGGATCGCTGAAGCTATAAATCCATGCTATTCCTCAAGTGCAGCTGTGCGTTGCGAGAAATGATTTTCTCATTGTCATTAGGAAAACAAATGCCATGGGAAATCTTTTCTAGAAGTCGACAACCGAAGAAAGGCATTTTTCCTCTAGTTGATATAAAGGCTGTCATTGCATAGAATGGTCTCTCTTATCCTTTTGTGCATTAACTGAGCATAATTTTCCAATGTAAAACTTCCAAGAGGAGCATAATTCTGGAAATGGCAAGATTATAATTATGTGCAGCATAAAGGATAAATTTGTAGTTTATAAATCATGGACATTAATATTCTGCAGGCGCCTAATTCACAGTAAAACTTGAAATAACTGCATTGTTAAAAATAATTGAATTGGGGTTTTAGAAGAAGTTTTAGCAGTTAGAGATTATTTTCATGGGGAGAGCTTTTGGCCATCTGGGGTTTAAATTTGCATTTAGGTGGGGTTGTTTTCATTGTCCTTGGATACGGGTGGCATACATTTAAATTAGTTTAAACTTATTTTTCTCATTCCTGTGAGCTGCCCCTCCCCTGTATAGTCTGTCATGAATCTTTGGTTATTTAACTTCTGTTTTTCTGAATCTCTCTTTCCTGCTGTCGGTATGGCCCCTATCTCGGTTCATGATAACCATTAACTTGGAGCTCGATTCCTGCCGTGGCTTCCAGCACATCATCACCTTCCCGTCTTGTGCAAATCTATCGTCTTGTGCAAATCCATCGTAGCCAGCATTAGAACAATCTAGCAGGGAGGCAGGTGTTTATGGTTTGCACCTTTCAGGGCCATCCTGCTATCTGTGGGCCGTGGTGGCTCTGAATGGAGTGAAAGGCCCAAAATATGTTTTGCTATCGAGTGATGCTGAACTGTTTCAGTGGGCTTGGGTTGTTGCTGATTTTCAAACAGATCGAATTTTAAAAAGTACAAGTGCTTCCGTTTCGGGATCCTGAAGCTTGGATGGCTCCGAGGTAAGAGCTTCCCTGGTTGGCATTCCTGGAGCTGTACGTTCTGCTCATTCCTTGTGTTTTGGTGGCAAGAAGAGTGTAGAGTGGTAGGAAAAAGGGACCTCAGGAAGGACCTGTGTTCCCATCTCATTGTCCTGCCTTCTTGTGAAAGAGTTTTGCGCATGTTATTTAAGCCACGCAAACCTCAGGTCCCGGTTCCGCAGGAGGGCTGTTATGGTGAGGTGCGGCAGGTAGTAGGTACCCCATCAACGGAAGTCGCGCTGGTCTTTGAGGTTCTCGGTGGACCCGGGAGAAGGTGGGTGTCAAGGACCTCACAGTAGAAATGCTATGTAAGGAGTGTCCTGTTCCTTGAAGGAAAGCTTGGCTCTCTTGTCCCTCTCAGATGCCTGCCTAGATCAGGGGTTAAAAGGCATCAGAAGACTTCATAGTAACTCCTGCAGATTCATCTAAAACCTCTGTCTTTTATGTACAGCCCAGGTGTTCTGCATGCACAGAGGAGAAGCGGCAAATCACAAAACGATAGTTTGTTATGAGTGGTTTTATTTTGAGAAAGGGACACACTCAGCCGGCTTTAACCTTTGCTTTTAGTGTAGTGGGGTGTCCACTACATTTCATTCAAAGTCACCTTTTGTTTGACGACAGTGGTTCACCCCTGGAATATTCCGAACCCAAACCCGTGATCGCACTTCCGTCTGGATTCAGGAGCAGGCAAAGGAGGGAGCTATTCTCAAGCCAGAATAATTAGATGTGTACTGAGAAGCATTCAAAATATGATATAGTTATTCCAACATGGAAAAATACCATAAGTACCAGCCTAAGACTCGAATGCGTATGCAGGAGCCGTGAAAAAAATAAACATTACAGAAATGGAAGGGAGTTAACCAGGGTTTCTAGAAGCCAAGATACAAAGTGCTAAGTATAAATTGAAGGGAATCTCTATTTTTGCAGCTGTTAGAACTAAGGCATGCTGCTTATACTGAAAAAGAAAAAGAGTATTCATACCACTATGACAACTGATTATATTTAATATCTACTGCCATAAAAACTTTATTAAGATTTCAGAAGAGCAGAAGATTAAGTTACCAGGATTAAAATTATTTTTATCTGAGTAAGAATAGCAGGTATTTAAAATGTGAACTACCAGATCTGATATATCTGGCCAGATGCTCTCCAACTTTTTATTTTTATTTTTTTTTATAAGGAACCATCTGCTGTAAGTGGAGGTGCCTATTAACTTTTCTAGTAGAAAAAGAAATTAGCATCTGAAGACACAAAGCCAGTGAATTGTGAAAGAACACAGTTATGTAGACAAAATTAAAAAATCCTCTGACACCCCAAGGACTAATTTAAAAGGGTTCTATTTAGAGAAATTCTGTTTGCAAAGCATATATTTCCAGTTATTTCTGTTAAGGTTACTACTAGCAGCAATTTCAGAAGCATGTTTTAATAGCTACTGTATTATGTTGCATTTAATGAGAATGAGCTCCAGATCACAGCTCATCTGTTTACAGAGCTCCCGCCCCTGTTTTACCCCTATCCCAAGTCTAGATGACCCGTTTGGGATGTCACGACAGGCTACCTAGAAATCAGTATGCAATGAGAAGTTTAATATCCAGGTGAAAGGAATACATAAAATTATGGCTAGCCAAAGAGTTTTTGGCAATTACGAAAGTGAAACTAGGAAAGCATGTAGTACTCCCCGTCTTCAGTTATCTGTGTATTTCCAAAGAACTTTGGGTCACACAGCAGCTGAGATGAAAGAGGATGCTCGTGGACTTTGGATAATTATTTTAAGGTGAAAATTGAGGCAAACTGAGGCAAACTGAATTAAAGTCACATGCATTTTTTTCTCTCCCTATATTATTTTAAATATGTTTTGAATCTTTAGCTTAAAAAGTTCTGAAATTGGATTTTTTTAAAAACTTTTATCTATTGTAGCATCTTAATTAACATGGAGTGTTTTAATACCTGTGATGTGATAGACTCAGTTTTTGGTGGAAGGTTTGCTGAGTTGAAAGTTAACTTTACATTAAGAAACAAATATCATTAATTATTACATGTTCATTGTTTAACATACTAATATAAATTGTTTTTAAGCATTTTAACAGTACCTATTTATGTATTATCAAGTAATTACTTGATTCAGCATAAAGTACTAATTGGGAGTATAAACTCCGGAGCCAGATGATCTAAGTAGAGATCTTGGTTTTTATATTTAATAGCTGCTAGAATTGGGCAGAATTCCTATACCTTGATTTCCTCATCCTTATAATAGGATAACACTACTACTTAGCACATAGGGCATTTGTGGGGAGTCCAGGAAGTTAATATATTTAGTTTTGTGTATGGCACAGAATAAGTACTCAGTAAATCATTACTTTGTAGCCTCCTTGGAGTCAATATATGGACACAAGAGAAAAATGAATTGAAATTGTTCTGTAATTTAGTATATTCACCAATTTAGTATATTCACCAATTTTTTGAAGGAACCATTTATTACTTAAATGTTAATGTAGGCTTTTTAAAAAAAGGATTTTATTTATTTGACAGAGAGAGAGATCATAAGTAGGCAGAGAGGTAGGCAGAGGGGTGTGGGGAAGCAGGCTCCCCACTGAGCAGAGAGCCCAATGCGGGGCTTGATCCCAGGACCCGGAGATCATGACCTGAGCTGAAGGCAGAGGAACCCACTGAGCCACCCAGGTGCCCCTAATGTAGGTTTCTTATTCACCATTAGTATTAGAGGCTTCAGATCAAGTAATAAAGTTACTATTCCTAATTTTCTTTTTATTTTCAAATTAAAAACTTCAGTTGTTGCCAAATAATCTTTTTTGAGATCTTCCTGAAATATTTTGGAAGAACACATTGAACAACCTTTTTAGGTAATGTTTCTTTTTAGTGAACAACTTCTTTTCCATCGCAATGATTAATTTTCACAATGAAAACACAGTTGCTAGTTTCTTTAATGCTGACCCATATCAAAGAGGTCCTTGTGTTGACAAGGACGTCATAATAATAATAATTGTAACTGGAATTCACTGTGTGCTGCTGCTCTGGCCATTGTGTCAAGGGCCTTACCTGTGTTACCATGTTTCATCTTCTCCAAAACCTATGAGGTGGTTACAGTCACAGTTTTCATTTTAGGAAAGAGCAGGCTCGGGGAAGGTAAGGAACTTTTGCAAGATTTCACTGAAAGTAGCAGAGCCAAGACTTAGTCCTGGCTCTGCTTGACACCAAGGTCAGTGTGCTTCGCCTCTATAACATTTATAAATCTTCAAGTGCCTGGAAAAGTTTTGTTGCTATAATTCAGCTTTGTAAAGCATTAGTAACTAAAGCACGAGGTGCTAAAAAGAATGCATGAATTTCCATAGAGTGATTTAGCAAGCTACTTATAATCAAGAGCACTATTTTTTTTTTTTTTTTAAACAGCAGAATTGTAAGGGAACTACAGGGAGAATTCTAGATAATAAATTTGAAATTGCCCAGTTTGATTGAGGAGAGTACTTGCCACTGTCCACTTGTGTCCATTTGGGCTGATATGCAAGAAATTTCATATGAAACAATGTTTATTAAAGTTATGTTCTAATTTAGGAATTTGGCTTTATTTTGTTTTTAGTTAAACATGGGCTGACTTAACCTTTGAAGCCAGAAGGAATAAAGTTAATGCTCAGCAAAAACAGTGTTCTTCCTGTGACCAGTCCCTTCCCCAGGAAACATTTTTAAAAAATCAAGGTCATAAAACAATGTGGCATCTGTAAATGAAAAAATTTGAAAAAATCTGTGTAATGGACAAGAAAGATCTATACTTTGAATGTGAAAATGTCAAAACTTTTCCAAGAAAGGAAGTGTTGTCCTCTAGTAGCTAGATCCTTCTTGGTTAGGTTTCATTCAAACCGTGAAAAACCTCATTGTAAGGGGAAAAAGAAAGACAATTTGCAGATGGTCTACCAAACTGATAAAATTATTTATTTTGAAGTTGGAGCATATATTTTTCCCACAAATAGTTCATAAAACCTGGCTGGATCTATTTAACACTTGGTGAAATCTCCTTATAATAATCTTTTGGTTTTAATCTTGAGAATAGAGGACTGTTATGAGCTGAATTGTGTCTTCCCTAAATTCATACCTTCAAGTTCTAACTCCCAGTCTTTGGAGGTGGGGACTTTAAAGGGTAGATAAGGGAAAATGATGTCGCGTGGGTGGATCCTAATCCCGAATGACTGGAGTCCTTGAAGAGAGGAGGTTAGGATGTGGACACACCGTGGGAAGGCCATGTGCAGACGCAAGGAGAAAGCAGCCATCCGTACAAGGCAAGGAGAGGAGCCTCAGAAGAAACCAACCTGCCAACACCTTGGTCTCTGACTTCTCATCTCTAGAATTGTGAGAAAAGGAATTTCGGTTGTTTGAGCCATGTGGACTGTGGAAGTCTGTGATGGCAGCCCTAGTGAGCTAATACAAGGACCGTGTGGTGTGGGAGAATCAGAACTGGCTTTAGGCTAAAAATGCAAAAATAGAAGAAAAGTTTGTCTTTCATTCTCTTTTACCTTTTGTTCCATTTCTCTTCCTTTCCTGTTGTCTTCTTGCCACTGAATTCCCACAATAACCCTCTTCTTTAATGTGTTGGGTTAGGATGGTTCTGGATTGTTTCCAAAATGTTCCTTGCTCCTTATGTTCCAGATAAAGTTAGGGATAGAGAAGTAGGTGTGGGTATTGTTGATAATGTTGCTTAAACATTGAGGAGCATGTATGTATCCCTTCAAATCTGTATTTTTTTATATACTTTGGGTATTTAATCTAGTAGTGCAATTGCTATATCATAGGATAGTTCTAACTTTTTGAGGGACAATAGCCAAACTATGGAGAGTGCATATGTCCATTGAATGATGGATAAAGAAGATGTGCCGCACGTGTGCGCACAGACACACACACACACACACACACAGGAATATTACTCAGCCATCAAAAAGGTTGAAATATTGCCCTTTGCAATGACACGGTTGGGGCTAGAGAGTATTATGTTAAGTGGAACAGGTCAGTGAGAGAAAGACAAATACCACAGGATTTACTCGTAGGCGGAATTTCAAAAACAGAACAGATGAACATATGCGAGGGAGGAACGAGAAAAAAGAGAGGAGAGCAAATGAGAAGAAACTGGTAAGGACAGAGAACAAGCTGGGGGTTGACAGAGGGAGGTGGGCGGGGGATGGGCTAGATCGGTGATGGGTATTAAAGAGGCGCTTGTGATGAGCGCTAGGTATTGTAAGTAAGTGCTGAGTCACTGAATTCTGCTCTTGAAACCAATATGGCACTATATGTTAACTAACTAGAATTTAAATAAAAATGAGAAAAAAGGAATGAAGAAATACAGAACGTAAAGTGGCTTTGCCACGCATACGCAAATGTGAGGGCCTGATGGCCCCTTCATTTCCTAACTATGAGCTCTGTGGGGTCATGGACTTTGCTTAGTGGCCAACAGATTCCCAGAACCAACAATAGAGCCTGACACGCGGTAATTACTTCGATTACTATTATTGAGTGAATATCTTATTTTAAAAGCCAGAGTTGAACCCAAATGAACCTCTTACTGTGGGAGTTGTAGGCAGCAAAAGCAAGTAGAGTGAAACATTCCCAGCATCGGGATGTGTGTTCCCTTTCTGTGGTGGTGGCTGTGTGGGCGGGCGGGGAGGGGTAAAGCCCCGACTGAGAGCTGCCCCCGGGACGGGCTCTCCTCCAGACGTTTCCTCTCATTCCAGGTCTGTACCCACAGACTAAAAAACTCTTCTCATTGCTTTAGTTCAGACGGGCTCCCTTGGCCCGTTTGTAAGTCAGGGCTCAGCGTTTGGGAAGGGCAGGAGGCGTGGGGTGATGGGGAGGGCAGGTGGTCTTTGTGCCCTGGCTTATTTGTAATTTGAGGGTAGCCTCAGTATCTTATTTTTACCTCGTCACGTGTGTGTGCCGTACTTGAAGGGGCCGGTGTGAAATGTGGGAGGAAGAACAAGTGGATTTGGAATGCTTCTAGATTGGGCCTCCCAGCCAGAAATAGTGGCCGCGCCGGCGACGAGCTGCGCTATTAGAGAGTGACAGCAGGCTCCAAGCGCTGCGCTGGTCCTGGCCCCACTCCAGCCTCCCCTCCACTGTGGGATCCTCTTGGCTGACCATGTACAAGGCGGAGGTGAGCGGGCACACGAGCATGGGCCCTTGTGAGTGCAAGATCTGTGCCGACCGCCTGGGTCACACACACCTGCCAGGCCCTGTTCCAAGAATTTTTTTTTACATATTCACTTATTTAATCTTTACAATAAGCCTATGAGGAAACTAGTCCAAGAGGCTTTTGCTCCAGGGCGCAGAATGAGAGCACGGCGCAGTGGGGACTCAGACCTGGGTTGTGTGGTTCCAGAGCGTGAGCTCTCGTGTGAAAGGACCAGTAACAGTCAGAGGGCGACTGGGGAAAGGGAATTAATTCCAGGTTTGGGAGAGAGATGTTGGGTATAAATCTGGGTAGAAATGGGAGAAGTAGCTTATTATCTGTCATATATCTATAGTGTGTGTGTGTGTGTGTGTGTGTGTGTGTGTGTGAATATGTGGTGTAAACTTATTATATTGACTTAGCTTCTAACTTAGCTTCTAATTCATCTGGTTTTATAGCATAGTTCTCCTGTCCTTACGTTAACATTGTAGTCACCTCAGAGGTTTCCTAAGGAACCAGAAAAGAAATATCCTTAGAAGTTAATATTTTCCAGAGGCTGGAGGAGAGAGAGGCCGTCCAGGAAAGAAACTGGGGTTGGGGTGAGGAGGGCACGGTTTGGTTAGTGACACATGCCTTCATAAGACGGTGACCCTCCCTACATATTCTTTAGAAGACGAAGGAGATTGTATCTGTCCTTCTACTTTCAAGGTTGTGAAGGTAGACCAAGGGACAGAGCATAGAGCTTCGAGTTGGAAAGACTGCGAAATCAAGTAGTTTCCACTTATGTTCATGGAACTTGTTTTTCCAAACGAAGGTAAAGAAGTCAGACACAGTCACTCTGTTTCGAGTAAAACTGACTTCCTTGGCTCGCGCGCCCTTCACCTGTCCTTTTGTCCTTGAGGCATCCGAGGAGGCTTCAGAGCCTAGTTTCAAAGCATTGTTGAAGACCCATTTCTCTGAGTCAGCCTCTTCTGAATAGAAGGAAATTTAGGCCAAGACACAGTCAGTGGCTTTCCTGGAGTTGTTTGATATTTCCACTCTCTAAGGTTTTGGTTCCCACCAGGAAAACCATCTCCCTGTGGAAACACTGAAAAGTTGAAAGCCCTTATCAAAGCAAGCACTTGTGCTGTAATCTTGCCTCTCCTTTACTGAACATTCCCAGGGCTGTGGAGCAGGAACAGCTTGGCAGGTGTGTGTGACCCAGGCGGTCGGCACAGATCTTGCACTCACAAGGGCCCATGCTCTTGGTTTTATGCTCTGCTTTGCCAACTTGGAATTCTTAGTAGTGTTTGAACAGGGCGCCCTGTGTTTTAATTTGCCCCAGAACCCACCAAATATGGCTTCTGGTTTTATATATCTGTCTCATGTAATACAACCATCTCCAAAGTGTGGATTATTAATATTCCTGTTGTACCATCAAGGACATCGAGGCCAAGAGAATTTCCTAAAGATCGCATGTGTTCTGAAGGGCAGATCGGGAAATGGAGTTGGGAAAGGCTGGTCTCAAAGCCCGCCGTCTTGCCAGTTTCGGCTAGTGCTGGTCTAAATAAAGTTAGTCTGTGGAGCAGGGAAGCCGCTAACAATCAAGCCTTGTTTTGGGGCGAATTGGGGCGGGGTGGGGAGGGTCGGAGCTGCTGAACTGCTTCCCTTGGCCACGGGGGGCCATTTCCGGTGGATAAATGTCCTTTAGTTTTGGAAGACAGTTAACTTGGCTTTGTTTTAGACAGTTTTTTACAAGACTGGTTTATAAAGAATTTTTACTCCACAGATCGGGTGGCTGACCCAAGTGTGATTTTGTTTCTTTACCAAAAAAGCTGAGAAACATTTGTAGAAGAGCTTGTTTTGGTTCAGGCTATGAATCAGAGGCAAGTTTAGGATCAGGACTCCCTTGTGTTTGCTTTTACTTCAGCATTCAGTTCATGTTTTTATCTATTTTCTTCACAAATAGGTGTAAAACAACATAGTGGTTTTGGAATCGTTTTGATGATAGAAGTCGTAGGAATAGAAAATACAATTACTTGGCATTCCTGTGTTCACGTCTATAAGAACCCAAAACTATGTTCAGTCTCCTCTTCCCTCTGTAATTTTCAAGTGAGAGTATGATTTTTTAACATTTTTTTCATCCAAAGTGTTAGTGAATTATTTTTTCTTTTATGGTGACCCAGGGTAGAAATAAGAATTTTCTTTCTAGAGGAAATTCTTAAAGATCTGAGATTTTCTGGTTCTAATATTCTTGGACAATATTATGGCCGAGGTTGGAATCATGTCCTTGTCTTTGTATAATGGTTTTAGTCTATAATGCGTTTTCATATTTGTTACAGAGAGAAGGATAAGACAGCAGCGTGTAGGAAGGAAGAAGTGCTGTCCCATGTTCTGGCAGGACACAAGGGACACTGAGTGAGGGTCCACGGCAGGAGCAAAGCACATGCACACAGAGGCAGGGCACCGCCCAGGCTTCCGGAGTGCAGTGGGTCATCCCCAGAGTCCAGTGCTCTGTGTCGCCCACTCAGCACCTCACTGACTCTCGAAATCTCAAATAAAACCCTTGTAAGACTCCAAAGTAGACTGCAGCGCCAGATCAAGCCCCAAAGTTGCAGATTTATATCAATACCATTTTTAAATGGCAGACTTCCAAAATATTCTAACCAACCGAACTTCTTTGATCAGGGTCGGAGATGGTGATTTTCAAAAGAAAAGGAAAAAAAGGACAAAACTTGAGACCGTTTTCTTCCTTACCCAAACTGGTGAACCTGCCTTCTTAAAGACTTCTTGGGAAAGAACCCACTTCCAGAGGATCCCAGAAGCACTTCTGTGGAAGAAACAGGATGTACCCCACCACTAATCCTCACCCAAGTCCTTGAAAACTCAATTAGTGGAGTTCATGCCCAGAATCTGTCAGACAGGTTGTAACCCAAGAGTGCTAATGGCTCAGTTCTTTAGTTACCAAAATGTCACTTCATGTGAAATGAATGAACTGTAAGTACCCATATGCTAATTGGATTTATTCCGTCCATGTTGGCTGGGATCATTATCACGTTGAGTATGAACTTTACTGAGTGTCTCCACATTCCCCTCCGTTCTCCAAATTCGGAGGGCATTGGGTACACCGTCACCAAGGTGTTTTAACTTCTAGCTAACTAGTGTTAAAGGGCAAGCTGAAAGTTGGAGAAAAGGCTGAAAAAAGGGAACAAGTTTTAAAAAAGAACAACCCTTAAAGAGAACGCTGTGTAAACCAAATATATAAACAGTGAAGGCTGCCGTAAAGATGTTACTATGTCGAGATTGAAGTCGCCGCATTATTGTAGATGTCTCTGTCAGGCTCATCGCCATTTATGGCCATATAATGAGTGCACTCACCCCTGCACAGAGGCTGAGGGAAGGGAGACCAAGGAGTAAAATAGAAAATAGCTTCATCGAGAGTAGAAGCAGAGTTGGAACCCTCTGTAAGTCTCCTGTTCTCTAAGCCAACCGAGGATGCATGCAGATTTGTATCCTGTTCATAATGTAATGGAAGACTTGGGGATGGTTTGGGTGTGCGTGTGTGTGTGTGTGTGTGTGTGTGTGTCTGTCCGTCTCTCTTCATCTTCCACATTTGGAATATTCCTAGACCCACGCCTCCTCATTCTGAACCACAGAGAGAGGCGGGGAAAGCCCCTCTCTGCTTCTCAGTGAAGGCCTTTTCTGCCTCTCCTTTTGAGATCCAGAAAGGCAAATGCAAGTATCCTGGGTTCGGGGCCTGCAGAAGTGGCTTTCGGGGAGCTCTGAGAAGAGCCACTGAACCAGTGTTTAGGCTTTTAAAGTTCTCTCCAATAGCCAGTGACTCTTGGATACAGCGATGGTGTTGGAAAAAGACATCCATGAAACAATTTTAATTATTAAGTAGAACATTTGACATTCTCGGTAATTTCCCCCCAATATTTTAATACACGTGAAGCCTCACAAACTGCAAGTTTTCAGTTTCTCTTGCTGTCTGAGAGGCCGTGTGGAGCAGGTGATCTTCCAAGTCGTCATATGAAGGTTACATCTTCCAAGTCGTCATATGAAGGTTACAACTATTTCTCATGCATTTTCCCCGCTAGGGTATGGGGGTCCAGCAGAGGAGGGGTTTTGGGAACAGGATAGAGAGAGGAGCCAGTGAGGGATGGACGTTTTCAAAGAGTCGTATGTCATAGTTCTTGATCTTTGCTTCGCAGGTCAGTGGTGCTGGGGAGGAGCTCAGGGCTGTGCCCAAAGGGCCCGATAGCTGCCCCATCCTGCACCCATCGGGTTAACAGAGTCAGCTGGAATGGAACAGGCACCTGTGGAACGTGGCCTCCCCCACGCTTAAAGCTCATTTAGCTCAGTGCTCTCAGCTAGAACCTCCTGTATCGCTATGGAACCGTGACAGTGTTTTTATTCAACATTTTACTACAGTTTCTTCCAGGAGTGGTTGCAGCTTAAACACAAGGCAGAAACAAAATGTTTAGGAATACACCTGAACGGCAGCCCCCGGAGAGGCGTCTGCTCGCTGCGCGGGAGCTGAGCTAGCACCACACTCACTGCCGTTTTATTTTTGGCTACTGTACTTTCGGTGTTTGCTGCAAAATGTGCAAAATGATTTTTAGGACTATTTAGCATAAATCTGTCAAGGGCCTGAAGTAGGGAGAGGTCCAGGAGCACGGTCTCGGCAGGCGTCCGGGGACGAGGGGGATCTGCCGCTGTGCCCAGACTTCTCCTCCCTTGAGCTCTCGGGTGTGTGTCCGGTTGCTCTTACCTAGACACGAGGCCAGCTGTTGTCTCTGTTCTTTTAAAAAATGGGTCTGTTCTTGCCGCATGATCAAGTGATTGACCATATGCATTTTTTCTTGCTTTCCTGTTTGCTTATTAATTCATTCTTTTAGAAGAAGAGAAGATGGGATATCATTTGTTGGCCCATCCAGTTGACTCCGCAGAGATTCGGTGCACAGCGGATGCGCCCGCGACGCCAGCTGCTGGTGGTGTGAAGACAAAAGGCCCGACGCTTGTCTTCTGGGAACTCACAGTCTCACCAGCAGGTCTTTAGCTCACAGTGGAGAAACCAAATTCTTAATAAGCACTTAACAGTATGTTAAGAAAACAACAAGGCTTGTCTTGGAGTCATACCTTTATGTTCCGTGTCCTGCAACGTCATTCTTCTTCGATGACGGAGTGTCTTTGTGGTCTTGTGTCTCGTCATACAGGCCAGCCGCCCCGACGCTTGGATAAGGGGTCAGCCCAACCTTGCTTTGTACCCCCTTCCTCCGTTGCTGGTGGTGGGTTAGATTGATTGGGTTTCTTTGTTTTCTCAGCAGTGGGTGGATTTCCTTTCTAGTTTTTCTTTACTTTAGATTCACATTTTTTAGAAAAACCTGCTGTTCCCCAACTTCTCCTCCTGGCATCGGGCGGCTCCACGTGGATAGCTCCCACCAGTCTGAAAGTCTTTGTCTTGTTCTGAAGCCAGAATTCAGGCTGGGTTAGGCATAATACTCAGAAGAGTAAATGTTTAATGGGAATCGGGCCTTTCACATCTGCTCTGGACAGCTGGTTTTATCTGAAACGTCATGTTTGTGTGTGATTATATAGCATTCATTCATAACCCTTATTTTGGAAAAGGGGAGAGGTTTGGGGGAGTTCACAGGCATCATGCAATTCTGCGGTTTTATTATTCAAAACACCCTAATTGTGCTTTTCCGGTTCCCTCTCTCAACATAACAAAAGGCTCAGTGACCCAGAGGTCCTAAACCAGCAGGGCCTGGCCTGCTCCCCTCGTAGGGCGTGGGGGAGGAGATGAGGAAAGGTAGTAGGGAGGGAGGCTCCTGGGTACTTACAAAGATCCACATTTTTTCCTCTATTTGACGAGATGATAAGGGAGAGGGTATTTGACGCTCACCATCGTTTTCTCCTATATTGGTCTTAACATCACGGAGGGAGGGGTCATGCCTTCTGCTCAGGTCATGATCCCAGGGTCCTGGGATCAAGCCCCCTTTGGGCTCCCTGCTCAGCGGGGAGTCTGCTTCTTCCTCTCTCTGCCTCTCCCTGACACTCATATTCTTTTTTTTTTTATTTTTTTTATAAATTTTATTTATTTATTTTTTTTAAGGATTTTATTTATTTATTGGTCAGAGAGCAAGCGAGAGCGAGCGAGAGCGAGCACAGGCCGACAGAGTGGCAGGCAGAGGCAGAGGGAGAAGCAGGCTCCCTGCGGAGCAAGGAGCCCGATGTGGGACTCGATCCCAGGACGCCGGGATCATGACCTGAGCCGAAGGCAGCTGCTTAACCAACTGAGCCACCCAGGCGTCCCCCTGACACTCATATTCTTGATCGCTCTGTTCTTCCTCTCAAATCAGTGAATAAGTAACCTTTAAAAAATAAACATGCAAACAAAAATCACAGAGAGAAAAATGCTACTGTTGGGAATAGAATGAAAGAGAAACCACGACAATACGTGAAATCAGTATGTTAAATTGTGAAGTGTGAGATTACGTTCTGTTTTGCAATAATGTAAAATTTTAAATGGTTAATTGAGATAGACTCTAGACATGCTGGAAAAGTTAGAGAGTGATGTGGGGTCGGGGGTGGGGTGGAAATAGACCTGCTGCATTTACATCTCTGCAGGGGGTTGCTCCCAATGTATAGGAAAGGATTCTGCATCTGAAAAAAATTTCAAGAATGTATGTTTTTCTAAAACACAATATTATAAAAGCATGATAAAAAGCCATTTTGGATTGTTTAACATCGTGATTTTTCACTATAGCAAGAGTTTCTTTGATAATCTCCTTCACGTTAGGGAGTATATTGTCCAGCGTTCTATGTTTTTCACATAATGGACTGAATCTTAAGTTGAATTAAGCATTCTTCAAAGTAGGAGGGAAAAAGACCTAATTGCATGTGGTTATCATTTATTTGATTCTTTATTTTAAATTATTTTTAAAGATTTCATTTGTTTATTTGACAGAGAGAGACTCAGAGAGAGAGGGAACACAAGCAGGGGGAGAGAAAGAGGGGGCAGCAGGCTCCCCGCTGAGCAGAGCACCCGATGCAGGGCTCGATCCCAGGACGCTGGGATCATGACCTGAGCTGGAGGCAGATGCTTAACAACCGAGCCTCCCATATTTTTAATTCTTGATTAAAAAGTGTAGTAATATATCATTGTATAATAATGTGTAGAAAAGCCATACAGATAACTAACTAAATAAATAGAACTAACGACTAATCAATCAACAAATACCTGTTAAGAAGCTGGCTTTTACTCTTGCTTTAAAGGAATCACAGTCACTTCTGGTACGTATTTACAAAAATACAAAAAAAACCTCTGGGATTCACTAATCTGGAGATCATGGATCTACAATTTATTTTATATTTATATTGTATATTTATACCTTAGCCATGTATGAACTATTTATATTTATATTATATATTTATACCTTAGCCATGTATGAACTATTCCATTAGGTAACTCGGCTGCCTGATAGCTATTTTTGGAGGCCTCTGGCTTGTGAATGGGCTTCGAAAATGCTAAATGCTATACTGCTAATTAAGATTCAGATCATTAATATTTTGTCCTCTAGCAATGGTTGTGGAAGTACTATGAGAATAATAATACTGTAATTGTCCTTACCAAATAGATTCTACACATGGCTTCGCCTTTTTTTTTCTTTCTTTCTTTCTTTTTAAGATTTTATTTATTTATTTGACAGAGATCACAAGTAGGCAGAGAGGCAGGCAGAGAGAGGGGGAAGCAGGCTCCCTGCTGAGCAGAGAGCCCGATATTGGTCTTGATCCCAGGACCCTGAGATCATGACCCAAGCCGAAGGCAGAGGCTTAACCCACTGAACCACCCAGGCGCCCGGCTTCGTGTTTCTTAACACAGTTATGAAATGGCAAAATAAAACCACCAACTGGCTGTACTCAATCAATATTTCTTTCTTTTAATACTTTTATTATATTTCTAATAGTTCCTCAAAAGCTATTGACATGGGTTTAGGTCAAACTTTTTAGAGTATTGGTTCCTAAACTGTAATCAGTGATGGTATTTATGAAAAACACAGATGCCTAACTCATTTCCGAGGACACTGATTTCGGCGGGACAAGGGTGAAGTCCTGAATCTTCATGCAGGTTTCCTGGGTGGTTTGAATCCATGGATTCATATATGGGAAACTCTGCTTCGAGGAGCATCACTAGTAGGTAATGGAGACGAGCAAAAGCTCTTGAGTGACAGCTGGTGGCTGTCACTGGTGGCTTTGTAACTGGGTGGTCCCGAGGATGTTCTTTGGAGGCAGCTGATACCCAGGAGAGAAGAGCATCTCTCTCCTGGGTAGAAGAAGCATCTCTCATCTGTTTTCCCTGTTTTGTTTCCTGAAGCAAAACAGAATCGTAAAATAGGTCTTTTTTCTGTTCAGTCTTTGTCCTTTTGTATTAATCAGACCAAAGGGGAGAAGTTTCTTGTCATACATGGATGTATCTCAGACTCTTACGTATTTACTGTCCAGAACAATTTTGGATAAAGTATAAGTATATTGACGGATTTCTTATATTCTGGTTGTTTCGGAGTTGACAGCACATTTGGTTTCTTTAACATGTATGCTGATTTCTTATGACTAATATACCTGAACACATACTTTTTTCTTATAAATAATAATAATAAAACCATAGAAACCTTACTTATGTGATTTCAAACAACCAGGTAACTCTCTCCAGAACGCGGCGTCAGGGCAAGAATCGTCGTTGTCGGGGCCAGTGGGTGAGCCCCCCACGTCCGGGTTTACCTCTAGGATGTGATTTGTGGTTGTCCAGGAAGTCCTGTGTGTTTGCAGTAAGATTATCAAAATCTCTTTCATGTTTCTCTCATTTTCTTCAGTTCTCTGGGAAGGAATATTGGTGCCGGGGCCAAGATGCTGGAAGGGGAGATTCCCGTGAGCTCTGATTTGTTCTGTGTGAGGGCGGAGGCCCGGGCTCTACAGGGAGAGAGGCTCACGTGCAGGACTTCGGTCTTGGCCAGTTGTTCAAGAGGTGACCTTTGGTACCGTGTCTGACCTCCAGGTTAAGGTCAGGATTACTTTGCTGTTCAGTTGAGCACACTCTTGGGGGTTGCTGACTTCAACTAACTTCAGGAGTAATTCCTGACCTGTAAGTCTTTGAATCTTAGAACACGTAGGTCCAGTTCCCAGACTTTCTCTCACGTAGTCTCGACTGAATTAAAATCTTACTCCAAGTCTGGGGTCAGAACCTGGGTTTGGACCAAATCTGGAGCTATGGTATAGGTGAGATGGATGGTGATTCTGATGTGGGTTGATGACTGTTTTTACTCTGTGGGGAGTTAAAATGTGGGATTTTTGAGAAAGATACTATTTATTTGAGAGAGAGAAAGAGAGAGAGAGGATGAGTTGGGGCAAGGGCAGAGGAAGAGGGAGAAACGGACTCCCTGCTGAGTGCAGAGTCCAGTATGGGGCTCAGTCCCAGGACCTTGAGATCATGGCCTGTCCCAAAGTCAGCCGCTTAATTGACTGAGCCACTTAGGTGCCCCTGAAACGTGGCTTCTTAATCCCAACACACATCAAGGAAGACATCCAGGAAGAGAGCCAGGGATCTTTCAATAGTACAGCCCTTGGATGCTTTGGTATATTACTTTTCTGAGCCACAAGGTTTCTTTGGGAATGCAGTGAAAGTTCCGAAACTTCTCAGCCAGTTTTGCCACCAAATTTGTGTTTTCTGGAACCTGAGTGATCCCGTGTTACAGCCTGGTATGACCTTTCTCCTCGGAGCAGTAGCCACAAATAGAAATTTTCATATAATTTCAAGGATAGGATGAGGCCTGGTTAGGATTCCTGCTCAACTAGGGTAGATGAAAGCAAAACAGGTTCCTTTGAACAGTTTGGTCCCATGCTGCACGGACTGTAGAGGCTTAATCCTTGTCAAAGTTTCAGTTTCCTAAAGCAGCCCCCTCACATCTCGGAAGCATTCCGGGGCTCTGTAAGAGTGGGAACGCTGGCTGGGGTGCGGGGCTCCGGCCCAGCGCAGGCCTGCGTTCCTTCCTTTGATGAGCCTGCGGGGCCCGCGTCAACAAGTAATGTAATCAGGCGTGTTCTGCCTTATGTGCCTCTTGGCACAGCGTTGAAAGCACTTAATGTGGGGCGGGAATTAGCTAGCCTGGCCTGGGAGGTTTCTCCCCTTGCTGGATAGTAGACAGGGGGTATTTTTTATCAGGTTCGCTGCCACCCTTCAGATTTCCTGCCTGGACAGAGACTTCAGGGGTTGGGCTTGAGCTCTGTTTCAGATTGGGCTGTGCGTGTTTTGCAACGGAACAGCTATGTTGTGCCTGTTGAAGCAGCGCGTAGACTTACTTGGCTGTTCCTTTTTGTACCAGAGCACATGCGGAGGATCTCACTTGGGCTAGCCACCCGTGGCAGCTGGAATAGGACTAGCTCTTGGGTGATGAGGCTTGGGATGCCAAAAAGTAAAGATGCGTTGTTTTAGATCTCTAAAGGACACGAGCTCTATCTGTTTACAGTGTCTGCCTCAGCTGCACAGCAGGTGTAAGATACAGGAAGTGCTTGATACTCTTTGTATTAAAAATTCTTGTTTTGGGGGAGTACCTGGGTGGCTCAGTGGGTTGAGCATCTGCTTTCGGCTCAGGTCATGATCCCAGTATCCTGGGATTGAGCCCCACATCGGGCTCTCTGCTCAGCGGAGAACCTGCTTCTCCTTCTCCCCCTGCCTGCTCCTCTGCCTACTTGTGCTCTCTCTTTTTCTCTATCAGATAAATAAATTAAATCTTAAAAAAAAAAAAATTCTTGTTTTTATCTATCTGTACTGGGCCAGACCAATCTACCTTAGCTTCCACAAACTGTATTCTCTCCTTTGCTTCATTTTTGAATGTAGCACATTGTACAGTGTCAATATTAACCCATATTATAAATCGGTCCATGTCTAATCATGGCATGGCAAAATGAATAGGTCAGAGGGTAAAAGGGGAAAGTATTGCTGACATGGTCCACCATTCACCACCTTCCTTGTGGATGTGTAGGGACCGCTAGGATATATTTATTTTGTATTCGTAAAAGCTTTTGTTCCCATTACAAGCAAATTAATGGAACTTTGAAATTATAGCCTGAGGGTAATTAAAAGTCACTTGGAAAGAACTCCAATTATTCATTCATTCATTAGTTCAGAAAATATTTATTGAGCTCCTAGTATGTGGCCAGCCTTGTCCTCGGTACTAGGGTACAGTGAAACAGACAGATGGAATGCTATATTCATGGAACCAAGAGTCTTGATGGAGATGTGATTAAACAGTTATTAAAGAGAATGGGCGAGGGATGGGCTCGTGTTTCAGGTGGGCGGAACAACGTACTTAAAGAATTTGAGAGAGCGAGAGAGACAGTGAGCATATTTGAGGAACTGAAAGGATTTCAGTATGGCCTGAATGTGGCGTGTGAAGAGGGAGGGGGGGAGAGATGAGGTTAAAGAGATGATCCTGGGCTCACGATTGGTCTGGAATTCATCGTACAGCAGTAGGAATTTACCTTAAAGTAAAAATTTATCTAAAGCAGCGAGTTTTTGAGCCAGAGAGTGAGGTGATCAGAGTGGCAGTCTCATAAAGATATCGGTGTTTTGACTATGGCTGGAGAACAGATTGGATAGGGCGAGAGCAAATGACTATGGCTTTGACCAAGAGGGTAGCCCTGGGGTACGGAGCGCTGGGGATTTGAGAGATGGTTAGGAAGTAAGGTCAGTAAGACTTGGTAACTGAAGAGGAATCAGGATGACTGCCAGGTTTCTGGGCTCTGGCCACCTGCCTAAATAGTGATGCGATCCAGCAGGAAAGTGAGCCCAGGAGAGGAGGGGAGTGAAGTTAAGTTTTGAACAAACTCACCCTGACGCAGCTATAAAAGCCAAAGAAGATGTTGATTAGGAGAGTGCATTTTAGGGTCTGGAGGTGAAGAGAGAGGTCTTGGATGCAGATTCTGAGCTGAGAATGTTGCAGGAAATCCATGAAATAAAGAAACAATCTGAGAAACGGTCCATGGCTTCCTGCTCTGTGAAGTTAACCCCAAGTGAGAGTGACAGCGCAGAGATGTCTCAGAGTCTAGAGAAAGTCCTTAGCCTGCGTGGTCATGGATGTTTTTAGGTCAGTGTAATCCCTTCTACAACTGCCCTACTCACTTCTGCCCACCTGAAGCCCCCCAGTGGTCCCTCACCGATGTTAGGATGACGTCCAAATTCCTTAGCCTGATTGCGAAGGCCCTGTCCTAATTTCATTTCTCCCCAGTTCTCAACTCTTCCCACCCCACACTTTTGTTTTTTTTAATCTCTCATTTCCCAGTTTGGCTCCTATTTACCGATTTCCCTGAGCATGAAGCTGGTGTCTCACTCTGTGCTCTGCCCATGGTGGTCCTTCCCGGGATTCCTGGCTTGCTCTTCCATACCTTACGCGACTGGCAGCTCCGTGTGTCTCTCAGCCAAAGCCCGGGCCAGGTGCTTCTCCCTGTGACGCTTTCCCTCTCCCCTGACGGCAGCATTACTCGCTCCTTGCTGTCCGTCGCTCGCTCGTACACACTTCTGTCACCCCATCCAGCGCTATCTTGTTGTTTTGTGGTTTGTTTTTCTTTGTATTTCTGTCACCCCTTCCAGACATTTAAGTTCCTTATTGACGCCTCATTGACAGGGACCAGTTGTCCTCCCATTACGTACCCAGCATCTAGCACAGGGTTGGGCACATTCTAGATGCTCGGTAAACTCTGAACTGGACAGATTGCATTAAGCTTCAGGCATCCATACAGGGTGGGTTATAGGAACATAGGAACTATCGACAGGATTTTTATGTGTCTAATAGCTTCCGTAGCACTGATTATAAACTCAGTGCCCTATACCTGTTGTTAGCAATAATGGGATGAATCTAGTCCAGCCAGATCAATAATTGAACAATTTTGGGCTTCATTTTCTCCAAAATCATTTTGATTCAAGCCTTAGCTTTATTTTCCATCTTTCTGTCTTAAAGAGTTGAAGTTGTACAAGTTGGAACCAACTCCAAAATCCTATTCAACTTAATAATATCCAGTCATTGATTGACAATTGTTGAGTATCTACCATGGGGCTGGGCACTGAGGGTTTAGGGGGAAGACATGGCCCCACCTCAGACAGTTTGTATCTTCAGGAGACAGTTCGCTGGGGGTTTTAGTGTCGACGGCCGTTATTTCTGCTAGCCGTTGAAGCTGCAGGACCAAATGAACCAAATTGTTGGTTCCACTATTTTCCGATTTCTTTCAGGTATTATTAACACATGAACTAAAAATGATGGTTTTCTTTTTTTCTTAAGCTATGCAAGTTTTTGAAGATTTGCTGCATTCTCGTGTGCTTTCATTGTGCCTTGGGTGAAAATGTTTTGTCGGAGGATTAGTTCTTTCCAGCATTAAAATTCTGATATTGATATCTAATCACATAGGATTTGATATGGAGGTTTAAATTTAGAGAAAACTCAGCTCAGTTGCTTTGATCCAGCCAGGCGCAGCTGTAGACTTTTTGTCTCAGCCCAGCTTTCCTTGAGCATTCCTTACCCCATCCGGACTCTTTCTCTCTTCCTTATCCCTTGCTTCCACTGTTCACACCCACACCATACAGTTATTATAATATTTCTTCTGATATAAGGCAAGGAATGCATTTGCGTCTTTATGACGCCAGGGGAATTATGTAGCCGGGTGAGGGGAATGACTATTGAATTAAAAATGTCTGTGCTCAGTCTTCGTAAGAGAAGCAGCATCAGCGGAAGCCCGAACGGCTCAACATTCCAGAAACTGCAGTGTGTACCACGTAGAAAAGATGGGTGTGTTAGCGCCCCTTCTGAGCCTCTGCCCAGGGCTGAGATCTGCAGTGAGAGGAATTTTGGAGCGCTTGAGCACTGTTCCCAGGAGTGACTGGTGGCACAGTTTTGACTGGGAAGAAAAAAAGTGAACTCTTGATTGCTTATCTAGGCGTGTATCCTACAAGAACTGGGAGATCTCAAATTATGTTGCGGTCATTCACCAGAGTTTTAAATCAAGAACTATGCAAGGACTTCAGCATGGATTTAAGTAGTTGCTGATAAATAGGTCCCGGGGACCATCTCCGTGGAGACTGTTTTATTAAATGAACTCACTAAGCAGGCTCTTAAAGCTCCCTGTTATTTCCCTGTGGTCCCAAACTTAGCTTGTGAAATCCCTTTGTTTTCTCTTCCTGGGTGTGGTTTGGGTCTGGACAGCTGGTCCCGTCAATACTGGCTTGTGTTTCTTGGTAGTTTTTCAGCAGATCTGCTACCATTCGGGGTCCTTGTGCATAGCAGGTGCCGCCTGCAGAGGACATGGGAAGTCAGGAGAGGCAGCCCGTGGCAACTAACTTTTACTTTAGGTTTGGCTGAGAAAATAACCCCATTCCTGTTTCATTTGAGAATCCATTTAGTATTTATCCAAGAAATCAGTCTTTGTTAGGTGCCCTTTCTAAAAACAAAGCATCTTTGGCAACAGAAGCAATGCGCGGCCGCCTTCCCGAAGCTGGTATTCGGAGCTGTTAACAACGCAAGGATGCCGAGCTCCGGGCCGGTGCGTGGCCAGTGTTTGTGGATTGAATGCACGAGCGGCCACCTCCGTTTCAATACTGCAGAGCTGTGGGCTCCTTATTGGACGAAGGCATGGAGACAACTAGAGGAATAGGAATGTCTAGAGGTACAGGAGAAAAGAACCATTTTAGATTAATTTAGGTAATTCTAGAGACAGAAGGGGATAGTTTGAGAAGAGGTGAAGAGAGGATTGCCTGGGACAGAAGAAGGAATCTCTCTCTTCCACTGAGAAGCCGAAAAGAACAAATGGTAGTAGGTTCAGGTGGGGGGTGAGGGGAGAGTGGTCTGCAGCCATTGGGGTGGTTTGCATGTGATGACCAAGTGTCCATAGAGGGCGGTTGAAGTCGGGCAGAGCCACTGAGTGGGATGGAGTTTCTGATATGGATCGACTACAGCAGGGCTCATGTCAGGGCCTGCAGAAAAGGAATGGTGGTTTAGGTTTGGAACTGTCTGCTGGCCTGACACTTACTTTGTTCTCAATTTCTGACTTCCCAGCCGCTCCTCCCTTTGTCAGTCAACCTAAACCCCTCCAGCTAGATACCTAATCAGTTGCTCTGCCCGTTAGAATTTCAGCTCTAACTCCTAATTATGGCTTTTGTCTTTCCATAGCTCAGCACTTTTGCAGATGGATTTCTGGGTAGGGCATCCATGGCAGGACCCGGGCATCCATGCCTTTTCTTCTTTCCTGCCTTTGAACAAGCAGCTTGTGGGCTGGACTCAAGACAGAAGGAGCAAACCTAGGACAAATAAAAGGATAAGAGACCTGGTCAAGGGTCCATGGTGATGTGAAATCGCAGACATGTAGTGTCTGTTAATGTTTGTCTCATTGTGTGCGGTGGCCCGAAACCTCAGATTTGGGGTCTGATCCCAAGTTAGTGGTTTGTGGGGAGCTATGCGACAAGATTCATGGATGAAGAAGGTAAGAAAATTGGCAGAAGTCTCACTGACGTAACATTCCGTGGGGTCCGCTGTGGGGTTGGAGAGACGCCAGTGACAGTTACGACTGATAGACTGAGAACAGAGGAGGTCTAAGATGACCAAGATCCTGGTAGGGCCCAAGGGGAAGTTATGAATAGACGTGGGACTGGGAATTCCTGCCTCACTCCCAATTTTATGGGTTGTAGAGAACCCTTTTATCCAGCTCAACTCTCTCACCTTTATTGAAGATGTAGATATAGACTGAGGATTCACAGTCCTGTTAGAAGTTGGAGTAGGTGACCCAAACGAGCTTTTCAAAGTCCGTGACTCCATTATGTTCTAAATGAAGCAAGAAGGAAAATGTCAATGACTCGCCTGATCAGTGGTGACAGCAGAAGCGCAGGAGGTCTTTAACTTTGTGTCGGCTTCTTTTCTTTGTTTCAGCCTTGTTCTTCTTGCATGTGCATTTTCGATCTCGGACCTGGAGATTTCCTGAACCAAGCCTCTGGGAGGGCATGGTGTTCTCGGACATGCTGATGCCACTATCGAGAGCTTTTTCTTTCTTTTTTAATGGAGTATTTTATTATTCTTTTCCTCAGAAGTAGTTATTTCAAAGTCAGGCTTCCATTATAGGTATTCATGTGGTGAGGGCTCTTTGACAAGTTCCTTTAGAACCTAACAAGACTATTTTTACCTTTATGGTAGGCATGCGTTCGTGATACGTGTTCTGAGTTCTTAAGAGCTGTTGGATGCATACAAAGGAGTAGCGTCCTTTCTTTGGACCTCAGAATTCTTTATTTCTCCTCCTCTTAGATGCTCATGGTAAAGACTTTGGTCCGAGAGACTTTTCCCTTCATCTCTGACCTATTTTCTCCAGTTTTTTCCCGTCACTTGTCCCTCCTCCTCACGTCGATAGGATATCGCTGTGACTTCCAAGTGCTGGGCCTGTAATCACAGCATTTTTACTTGCAGGGTTAGTTTTGGTGTCTTGGAAGTCATTGATCCATTACTTGGCAATGAGATTATATAAAAGTAGGAAGCCCAAGAAACTCAGAGGAAGTTGCTGCTCTCTCTTTTTTCTCCTGCCAGAATCGCTCCTTCGTGACAGACCATTCCAGAGGAGTTTCTGTGAGCCTTGTTCAATCCCGTGTGCTTACCTACCAGTTTGAAGGCTCCATGTGACCTAAATCTATATGTGACTTACCAATTATAATAGCATATTAATAAATAATGGTTTTCATGTCCTAGATATGGGAATAAGTGCCTATAATGCATTATTTTATTTAATTTTCGAAACAGTTGACTGTGGTAGGTACTGTTCCTATCCTTTCTAAACGAAGAATCAAGTTAAACCACTTACTGAAAGCCATTTAGCTAAGTGGTGTGGGTGGCATTTCAGTCCTCAGGCCTACGTTCAGAGGTAAGGAACTTTTTTAATATGGATTTTGGTAGCCAGAAAGGACGGTTGCATGCAGGCGGTGTTTAACTGCGTCAGATTCTTACACTGTAAGTGATGTGATGGAGCTGACTATATATTTGGGACCTATAGTAAACAAACCGTATTTTAAAAGAAAAATGAAAACCAAAAGTTCCTCCTTCACTTGCAAATGGAAACAAATTTTGATCCGCTTTGCTGATGACTTTCTCAAGTGGCATTTATTTCTAAAACTCTCACTATTATGCTCAATTTTTCTCTTCCATTTTTGTCTCTTTCCATTTCTTTCTGTTTTTTTTTTTTTCTTTTTTAAATCTCTTTTCATTTTTCCTTTTTCCTGCTCTTGTGTTCCCTCTTTCAAAAAAAATCTCTCAGAATATCTTCTTAGTATGAGTTTCAGGTGCATGCATGAATTATTTATTGTTACTGCCCTATGTTTCTGCAGTGGATTTGTGGAGAACTTTCTCATGAGGGCACCATCTGTAATTATTAATGACAGTTACAAACTGATCTGAGAAAGAAGCTTGGAAACATTTGAGCTGTTTCTTGCAAAATTCTGAATACCTATGTAAGGTTAAGATGGATGGGAAAGGGCATTCCAGGAGACACCGTGTTCCCAGATGGGTATACCTATGTCAGAGCCCAGGTCATGGGCAAAAATTTCATCATGAGCACACATTAAGGATTTTAGAAGGGCTTTTTTTTTTTTTTTTTAAATTTTAGATATGTTAAGAAGTTTCCATTTTTGTTTTCTCATTAGTGTCCATTTTAGATGGATCATATCTCAAGGGCATGTCCATACAGTTGGGCAGGTTGTGCACTGCGCAATTCTAAAGAATGCCATTTATATTTCTACACAGCTGTAAATGAAGTCTGGACTGAGGGTATACAGTCAATTCTCATTATTTGCAATAGTTATATTCTATAAAGTCACAACAAACACTGAATTGCCATTGCTCCTAGAGGAAATGTAAGATAGGGCTCCTGTAAGACTCTGATCACAACTTTTTTTAAAAATTGAAATTCAAGTTGATAACAATATTTTTATCAGCTGATAGTATATGACCTTGGTTTATGTGTGTTTCTGTTTAAAGACACTTCATTTAACATAACTGATTCATTAACACTGAAATCATGGCCAACAGCACTATAACTTATATCTTAACAAGCAATATACATATATTCTCTGTAAAACACATCACAACCTTCTTGAGTTTAGGAACAGTGGACAGCACTTCAGCACTACACTTGGAGAATGTTTTAAATAG
Organism: Mustela putorius furo; assembly: GCF_011764305.1. Lineage (NCBI taxonomy): Eukaryota > Metazoa > Chordata > Mammalia > Carnivora > Mustelidae > Mustela > Mustela putorius. The sequence continues at coordinate 466,693 of NW_025421261.1, forward strand.
CAAAACCACCAATAAAAAAGGGCAGAAAAATGTGAAAAAAACCCACAATACTAAAAAGACTGCAAAAAAGGACACACTTTTAAAAAAACAGTATGGGAGCTAAAACAAGAAGGTAGATAGTTTTACTTTTGACCTCATCTGGGAATGTGCATTTCAGGTGGCTCAAATTTTTTGCCAGTCTGTGCATGTTCATGAATGACCATGAAGGTGTATAAGTATAGACTTGGAGGTTACAAATAAACTTTAGTCAGTAAGTGAATTCACGGATATGGAATCCATGAATAATGAGATCACAGACTGTCTGTTTTTTAAACTAAGACCTGGAAGAATACAAGGGAGATTTTGGGCTGGGACTGATCTTATGGGAGGTAGGATTATAGCATTTAGAGTTTGGGGGCGGGGGGATCTCTAGCTGCCAGCCAGCCTAATTTCTTCAGTTCTTAGATGAGGAAGAAACTCAAAGACATGTGACTTGTTGAAGGCCCCACAGCTAGCTAATGTAAGGCAAGCAAACATTTGAGCTGGAATGTAGTTCAGGGGGACCCAAGTCTTAACATGCCGCACTGAGGTCCTGCCCTGTCAGTGTGCCATGGTGAGAATCCCCACAGGACTTTCTGCTTCGTTAAAAGAGGAGCGCAAGGAGCTACCAGCTCTTCCACATCTGGGCTTCTCTCTCAATCCATTGGGGGCAGGTAGGACAGAGTACTATAGACTGCGTGGCTCATAAACAACAGAAATTTATTTCTCATAGTTCTAGAGGCTAACAAGTCCCAAATCAAGGCCCCGGCAGATTTGGTATCTGGTGAGATTTGCTTCCTAGTTCATAAATGAACATCTTCTCATTCACCATGACCTCAGCATGGTAGAAGGAACCAGATCGCTCTCTGGAGCCTCTTTTATAAGGGCACTAATCCCATTGTTGAGGGCTCCACGCTTATGACCTAATCACCCCAAGGACCCCCATCTCCAAATGCCATCATGTTGGGGATTAGATTTCAACAGATGAATTGGAGGGGAGATACACAAACATTCCCTCTGTGGCAACTTCCCATCCCCTTTATTTAGTTCTTCATTTGAGAATGGTTTTGTTTTGTTTTTCATATTTGCTGTGTGTCGGAACATGGTAGGTGCTAGAATACTGGGGGTAAATGATCCCTCTCAAGAAGCTAGTATCCAGTAGAATGCCTTCATGGGGGGCACCAGCACACACAAGGCTTGAGACCAGAGGCTCTATACCATCTGGAAGCAAAATTCCTTTCCCAGCAAAGAAAAGCTAAGGAACGACTCTTTTTTTTTTTTTTTTTTATAAACATGTATTTTTATCCCCAGGGGTACAGGTCTGTGAATCGCCAGGTAAGGAACGACTCTTAATGTAATTTCTCAAAGTCCTAGGAAGCTTCTCTCATGTCACCCACGTGGTAGTGGCTTTCCGGGGCTGGACTGTTACTTAAATGGCTTTTATAGTCTTTTGGTTCTTTTTTTTTTTTTTTTTTTTTTCTCAGCTAAAGAAAAGATGTAAAGCCTCTGACAGAGTCTAACACTAGCCCCTTATGTAGTCCCAGTAAAATGTCCAGAGACCTTTGAGAGGCCCTGTTGGTTCTAGAGAATTTAGATCTAGAGAATTACTTATTAAATGTTAAGTAAAATAACTTCTCTAAATCTGCATGTGTTTCTGCGTATTTCTGCCCACATTATATGTTTTTCCTTCTGTCAACCATAAAGAATGGAAGAGAGGATGTTTGACTGTGTAGCTTTTCTTGAAGATTATAGATTTTTAATATTTTTTGTCATTAACATGTCAATTATGTTCATTCTGATTTTACTCCAAAGAGATGACATTTTCATCAATTTAAGATTATTCATTTTTTTTTTCCTAAAAATTTATTTATTTATTTGAGAGAAGGAGAGAGAGAGAAAAAGAGCAAGCCCGCAGGCATGTGGGGCAGGGGCAAAGGGAGAAGGAGAGAGAGAATCTCAAGCAGACTCCACACCAAGCGTGGACTCTGATGCGGGGCTCGATCCCATGATCCTGAGATCATGACCGGAGTCAAATGAAGAGTCAGATACTTAAAAGAAGAAAAAGTCAGACGCTTAACCCACGGAGCCACCCAAGCACTCCCAGATTATCATTTATGAGTGACTCCTTATCCTCTGACAAGGGAATCTGTTAAGTACTGTCCGGGAGGCTGGACTGAGCCCGGAGGGACAGTGCCTCGCGTCCGGTGTGTGGCTTTTGGCGCTGGCAGGCACCCTTTTACTCACCCTCGGAAGGGATGACGACCTGTGGCATCTGTGTGTGTGGCAGCGCGAGTAGTGATACGGAGTTTGGTTGAACCGCGTTCTAGTCTGGCTTCCGTGTCCTCTTAGGTACATCCTGTTTTTAAGATTTTGCTTATTTATTAGAGAGGGAGAGGGAGAAGACCGGGGGAGGAGGCAGAAGCGGTTCCCCACTGAGCAGGGAGTCGAACGTGCGGCTCGATCCCAGCATCTTAGGCACATTACTGAGCTCTCTCTGCTTCCAGAGTCTTATCTGTGAAATGGGGATAAGATGAAGCTCACCAGGTTGTTTTGAGAATTAATGTAGGTAATTGTGTACACGCTTAGTGCAGTGCCACTTGGGGAACGCTGGGTTGGTAGTATTTTTGGTAGTAGTAAGTGGCCAGTGAGTCTGGTTATGATCAGAGCCCATGGGCACTTATTGTGCCCGGGTTTAATCTACGGTGGGGGCTTCCGATCCTGGTTCCCCCATGAAGTACACGACTGCCCTCTGTAGCTGTCCTAGGCTGTGGGGCAGTTCTGCCTCCAGTCTCTTGCCCTGGGAGAGCCTCACTTCCAGTTTACTGGAGGCTCTGGGGTCCGGCAGCCCGTCACTTGGCCCTGCCGCTGCTCTCATTTTGAGTAGCGATAGTGATCATCACATCTAATAAACATACTCTGATCTGTGGTTTTTTTTGTGTAAATGTGGAGCTTAGCTATGAAAAGTTAAGGATGATTCTAGAGAGCAGTTCGGCTCCAAGACCAAGAACTGAGTTGCTTTGTTTCTGGAGGGCCCTGTGCCAATATCTGGTGGGGTTATGGTCAGAAGATTAGGGAAAAGGAGCCCAGGGATCAGCGGTATTACAGATCCGCCCCAACGTTCATCCAGGATGTGTGCAGAAGACTGTACCCAGAGGGTTATGCAATTTCTTTTCACTGTGTGCTCTTGTTGCCGCTTTCATAATCAGGTGGTTTCTCAGCCTTGATAAAAAGATCACAGCTATTATGTAATAATTCCTTGTCACATACCACTGTGTGTTTTTGAACAAGCGACTTAATCTTTTGAGCCTCAGTTTCTCTCGCTAAGGATGGGGGGACAGTTTTAGTACTTATTTCCAATGGTTGTCCTGAAAATTAAATGAGATAAATATGTGCAAATGAATGTACATGAGATCATGTGAGATCATGAACTTAGCACAGTGCTTGCCTCCTATCAGAGTGAACATCCGATAAGTGCTAGCGGACAATGTTGAAGTTGCCGGTGAATTATAGTTAATAAAATAAAGCTTGATCTTCCTTAATCTTAAATAAGTAAACACTGACAATACTGAGGCTCTCTCTATTCCTGGGATTTAGAAGCAACTGTCTCCTGTGTGTGTTCACACATGCATACCCACTGATAGGCAGGTCCGCGTATCTGTATAATTCCATTAGAATGATCTGGCTCCCTGAGAGTTCACAACTTGGGTCTCACGGACTTGCCTAGTTTGGGAAAGTGATAAAGCGTTGTTTGGAGGTGAGTCATCCCTTCCAGCTCAGCTGCCAAAATAATGTGCTGCTTTCTGCGGCAGTCGCTAGGGAGGAGGGTAACGCAGCGCCAGCCTCAGGTGGGTGGGGGGGCAGGCAGGTGTCGGAGCCACGAGCTGAAGAACAGGGCCTCGGAGTGTCACAGCAAGGAGCCAGAGGGATAGAGAAGGAATCTGGGGCATCACCAGAAATGAACACTTAACAGACTATTGACCAGACAGAAAATGTGATGGGGTAGGTGATAAAGTCATTTTTCAAAGTTTTTTTTTGCCATTTTATATTTGGGATCCCCTCCCGACAAGTTACAACTTTTTAGCTATAATTGGTATAAAAAAGCAATTTTCAGGAGACCTGGGCCAACATTCCACAGTGTGATGCTCTGTTAGAGGTGAAGAGTCTGGGTTATAGAATATTAAGATTGTGCTAAGCACTGAATGCTGCATTAGCATAAATAAAATAATTTTTTAGCTTTTAAAAAAGATTATAGTTGATAACACTGTATTGTATAATTGAAATTTACTAAGATTAAAAATGAAATGTCCTTGGTGCGCCTGGGTGGCTCAGTCGTTAAGTGGCTGCCTTCGGCTCAGATCATGATCTCAGGGTCCTGGGATCGAGTCCCGCATCGGGCTCCCTGCTAGGCAGGAAACTTGCTTCTCCCACTCTCACCCCCCCCCCCCACGCACGTGTTCCTTCTCTCACTGGGTCTCTCTCTGTCAAATAAATAAATGAAATCTTAAAAAAATGAAGTGTTCTTACCAAAAAAAGGATAAATATATGAGGTGATGCATGTGTTAATTAACTAGATGAGAGGAGTCCTTTCATAAGGCCTACCTATGTCGTCACCATGATGTTCACGTCAAACATCTTACACTTTTTATATAAAAATTTAATATGTACGTATAAATGGTAGTGACTCTTTTTTTTTTTTTTTTTTTAAAGATTTTATTTATTTATTTGACAGAGAGAGATCACAAGTAGGCAGAGAGGCAGGCAGAGAGAGAGGGGGAAGCAGGCTCCCTGCTGAGCAGAGAGCCCGATGCGGGACTCGATCCCAGGACCCTGAGATCATGACCTGAGCCGAAGGCAGCGGCTTAACCCACTGAGCCACCCAGGCGCCCAATGGTAGTGACTCTTTAATAAATACAAGCAAAATAACATTTTCACGTTTACCAAATTAATTAAATGTTCCTTGATAACTTTGCTTAATAACTATTTAATCATGTTCAAAGTTCTAATTGTTTTTGTTCTCCCTTGGTTTGTTTGTAAGTACCCATATTAGGGCCAGAGATTATGATCGACTGTTTTCCATTTTCTTTATTATTTAATATACTTTTTAAAAAAAATGTGCTTTTCTTTTGTATATCTAATGCAGATGCCCTCAGTGTAAACAGGATTATCCTCCTAGCTCTTACAGGAGCTTGTTGTATGGCCATGAGCAAATTACTTCATTTCTCTGAGCCTCAGTTTTCAAATCTGTGAAATGATAGTGTTGAGCTAGAAGACCTTTAAAGTCATCTCCAGTTCTCAAATTTTGCAATGGCCTAAACTATTAACAAGGAATAAAAGAGATATTTAAACCTTTTTTTTCCTTTTAAGATATGATATGGCTTTTGGAAAGATCACAAGTCAGAGCCACAGATAAACTATTGGATGATGGGCCATGAAGGGCTGAGACATTTCTTGTTGTTTTTCTGGAAGAAATTCTACCTTCATGGAAGTTGATATTTGATTTATTACCTCTAGAGTATACAGACTATCCTTTTTAGCCTTATTTTAACTGAGCATAGTCCATGCCTGAATTGAAGTGGATTATGGGGGGGGGGCACTTATTTGGGATTTCGTTTTAAAAATTTGTTAGGGGAAATCTTTGAGCCATGGTGGACTCTGTTATCACAAACCTATGCTCTCAGTAATAACTAGAAAATATGGACAAACTATGAAAAACCTATTTAAAGGCATAAGAGGACTATTAAGATAGTAAGAGATTATAGGACCAAGATCGCAGAGGGAAGGATCTAAAAGTGGTGGTTGAGAGTCTAAGAAGTCTGGCACAGCTTTTAACACAATAATGGGGCTAATGGAAGATCAAAATGGGACTAGGGTCTTACCTGAGAATGTTGATGGTGAATACCCAAGCCTTTCATTTGACAGCTTGATTTCTGCACCCTGGGAACAAGAGTGAGCAGGAAATAACAGAAATCCCTAGTTGGATAAAATGGTTTGGAATTATTGATATGTTTAGGCTATCTCCTTGCCAGAAGTAAAATTATTCCTCTCTAGAAGAAGATAACATCATCCAGAGCCTCCAGTGAGCTCTACCCCTTTTTTACATAAAACGTTCTATACTCAAGTAGAAATAGCCTGCCATATAACAGACAAGATGAAACTTAAAAACTAATCTTTAAAAATATAACAGAAAAAGACCCACGAGGGTCTCAGATAATGAAATTATCAGATTATCAGATAGTCTTCATAATAACTATGATTAATATGTTCAAGGAATTAAAACGTAAGGCTGAGAGCCATCTAGCTGGGTCAGTGGGAAGAACGTGTGACTCTTGATCTTAGGGTCATGAGTTTGAGCCCCATATTGGTGTAGAGATTACTTAAAAAATAAATAACTAAAAAGACAAATGAAAGGTAAGGCTGAGAATTTCAGTAGATAACTGGAAACCAAGAAAATGAACCAAATAAAAATATATAATTAACAAATACAACAGCTGAAATTAAGAACTTAGTGAATGGCTTTAACAGTAGATTTGACATGGTTGACGTTTAGTGAACTGAATGATAAAGCAGAAGAAATTAGTCTCAAGCACAGAGAGCAAAAATTAAGGAAAATACAGAAAACAGTGTAAGAGACAAATGAGATCTGGTGAAATGTTCAGAATTAATGAAACTGGTGAACCAGAAAGAGAAGAGAGACGGAATGAGAAAGCAACAGTTAAAGCATAACGAGTGAGAGTGAACAGATAATCCCCCCAATTCCACACTGGACACAGAACAAGAAGAATGTTAATGTAAATACTGATACCCAAGAAAAGAGATCATAAAGCCAGCCAGAAAGTAGAGACCTATTACTTTGAAAGGAGAAACAAGTTTCTGAGACAATTTTTCAAAAGAAACAATGAAAGCCAGGAAACAATGGAAAGGTCTTTTTAAAAGTTGTGAAGGAAGACAATCATCATTATAGAATTCTATACCTAGCAAAAATGTTCTTCAAGCATGATTTGCAGACAAACAAAAACGGAGAGAATTTATTGCCAGCATATCTACATTAATGAAATCCTAGAAGGTGTTCTGAGACAGTAGGAAGCTGACAGGGAAGCTCAGAGATATAGGAAGGAATGAAGAACAACAGAAAGAGTGATAGGTGAGTGAATCTAAGTTTAAATCTGTGTGATTATGACTTCAGAAATACTAAAATAATCTCAAAAATATATATAAAATTAAAATATACAACAAACAGTACTTGGTTTGGGAGGAGCTAAATGGAGGAAAAGGTGTTCTAAAGTCCTAGTATGATGTAGAAAGTAGTAAAAAAATACTAATTTAGGGTAGACTTTAATAAGTCAAGAATGCATGTTGTAGCTACAACATGAGTTGTAGTATCAACTAAAAGAATAGTTAAGGAATTCATAACTAACAAGCAAATAGACTAATGAAATAGACTAATAAAAATTCTTGATAGATCCCAAATAAGGCAAGAAGAGAAAAAGGAACAAATATAAAGCAAATTATAAGGTGGAAAATTTAAACATAAGTGTATCTGTAATTCCATTAAATATGAAATATTAAGGCTTTCCATCAAAAGATAAAGTAATCAGACTGGAAAAACAAATGAACAAAACCTAACTATAAGTTGTTTACAAGAAACACATCTTAAATATAAAGATTCAGAAACACTGAAAGTAAAAGTTTGGAAAATGAAATACCATTTGAACACTAAACAAAAGAGAGCAATGTATCTTATGATATCTTTAAAAAAATTATTCCTTATTTGTTTATGTATGTACGTATGTATGTATATATGTATTCATTCATTCATTCATTCATTCATTCATTCTTTTTAGAGAGAGAAAGACAGCAAGAGGAGGGGAGGGAGAGAAGCTGACTCCCTGCTGAGTGCAGAGCCGGGAGCAGGGCTCTATCTCACAAACCTGAGATAACGACCTGAACTGAAATCAAACATCAAAGGCTCAGTCAACTAAGCCACTCAGGCGTCTCTAGCTTATGATATCTTAAGGCAAGAAGAAGGACTAAGAATGGTATTTCAAGGATAAAAGGATCAATCCACCAGGAATATGTGTTTCTTTTAAATGTGTATATACCTATAAAACATGGCTTCAAAATTTACAGAACTGCAAGAAGAAATAGACAAACCCACAATTACAATGGGAGATTTTACCACGTACATTGCAGTAACTGATAGATAAGTGGACAGAAATATCAGAAATGTAGATTATTAATTAATCAGCTTGTCCTAATTGATATATTATATGTAGAACAATGTACACTCTTGCAAAATACATATTTCTTTCCAGTGCACATTGTACATTTGCCAAAAATGAACATATGCCAGGTATAAAGCAAAGTTTTAATTTTCAAAAAATTAAAATCTGGAAAGTACACCTTGCAGCACTGAGAAATCAATGAGAAATTGATGACAAAACTGCTTTGTAAATTCCCAAATATTTGGGGGAAAAAATCAATATTTTTCAAAATAATAGGTCAAAGAAGAAATCACAAGAGAAATTAGAAACCATTTTGACCAGAATGATATGATAGAAATATTACAGCTAAGTATATCTTACACCTAAAGCATTAAATAGAAAATTTATAGAGATATACGTAAAAATAAGGTGCTCCTAGTTTGCTCAGTTGGTGCAACGTGCAACTCTTGATCTCAGGGTTCTAAGTTCAAGCCCCACACTAGGTGTAGAGATTACTTAAAAACACACATATAAAAATAAAATTTTAGGGACTCCTGGTGGCTCAGTCAGTTAGGTGTCTGCCTTTGGCTCTAGTCTTGGTCCCAGGGTAATGGGGTCCAGCCCCACATTGGGACCCCTGCTCAGCAGGGAGCCTGCTCTGCCTCTCCTTCTGCCCTCTCCCCACCCTTTCAAATAAATAAATAAATAAAAATCTTAAAAAAATAAAATTTTAAAAAGAAAGGCTGAAAATTCTCAGAAATTGGAGAAAAAAATAATAAGTAAAATGTGAAGAAAGAAGTAAGAAGAAAATAACGATTCTAAGACAAGATATTAATGAAATAGAAACAAATTCACAATAAAGAGAACCAACAATGTCATTACCTTGTGTTTTTGGAAAGACAAGAAAAATTGATAAACTTCTTATAAGACTGTATTCTCTAACTTTGGAGAATTATTATTTCAGCCAAACATGTATTCCAAAATTGCTATTGCCGCTTAACCATCATCATTTACTTTCTCGCCTTCTTCTTATTTTAAAAAATTAACATACATATAATTAAAAAAAAAAAACAAACCTGGTACTTTTGTAGCCTTTATATATCTTTGCTCAATCAGCTTTAAGAGGAAATTACTTTTTTTCATTATAAAATGATATATATTCATTGGACAAAGTATAAATTTGCAAAAAGAAGATTTACTAGAAAATGTTAAATTCCACATAATTGCTTTTGATGTATAGTCTTCGAAGCTCATTTTTTCCTCATGGATTCTCATATATTTACAAAAATGGGATCAGTGTGTATCCTGTTCTATAATTTTTTTCACTTAATATATGTGTAATGACTATTTTTCCATGTCATTAAATATCTCTTTTTACTGAATAACTTTACTAATCACACGACCTAATTTACCCAAGTATGCCATTACATGTACTTAGCAATATTTCTGCTATTAAGAACAGTGCTGTAGGTAAACATTCTTGTAACTAAATCTTTGTACAAATCACTGATTATTTCCTTTGGATAAGTACCTGGCAGTAAAATTGCTGAGTGGGAAAAAACCTCATTTTCAGGCGTCCAGTATTTATTGTTCAGCTGCCTTCCAGAAAGATTGTGCCAAGTTCTAATCTCATCAACGTCTACAGTGTGTGAGGGTACCTTGTCCAACTCTGTCTCTAACATTAAGCGTGATCCTTCAATATAAACTTCACCTAATTATCTTATCCTGAAAGTGCTGAGTCAGAGTTTCCTCATTGAAGCGAGAGAACTTAGAAAAATGCCTGATTCTGGGTGGAGAGCTCAGGGAAGGGGCAGTGATTGGAGGACGGGTGTTCTTGTTCAGTGATTTGCACAGTTAATTTCTAAAAGCAGTTCATGGACCAGAAGCCATCTACAAGCCAAGAGAAGGGAGGAAAGCATGGTTGTTTTTTATTCTGTACGTCAGTTGTTCATGTTCCTATTAATTTTTGTATCGTGTTGACATAGTTCACGTGAGGGGAGAGCAGCGGGGTAAGGGGGGCCTGCGGAACCGCATGGAGTTGTCACAAGTCCGGAAGTTGTATCGCGGCTGCAGCAGGGCTTGCTTTACAAGTCGCCAAGGCTTCCTCAGCTCAGCAATTACAAAGTGCTTATTTTTAAGGGTTTTGTTGTTGTTTTTGCTTTTTTATTTATTTTTTAGTTTTTATTTAAATTCCAGTTAGTTCACATGTAATTATAAAGCACTTTGAAGTTTACAAGGCTTTTCCTATATTTCTTATTGAAAAAATTATATAAGAACTGCATTAAGAGATTTTTTTTTACAATGCAGCTAGAACCCAAACTTCTGTAGCACTATTCTTTAACTGCTGCGTTCTTTTTTAAAATCAAAATAATAAGGTACAGAGTCTTAAAATTCAAATAGTAAAACAAGACTTGTAGTGAAAAGTAGCAGTCCCTTAGACAATTTCTCCCATATTCCAGCAGCAGCTTTTAAAACTTTCAGCTGTTTCTTTAGACATTTTCTTCAGTGTCGCAAAATAAATCCTTAGATTGCTATTTCTTGATTTTTTAAAGTTACAGACACTCAGTTTCCATAGGAGACTGTAGTTTAGTTTTCTTACATAACACATTGCTCATGCATCTGCCCTCTCTTCTTCCACATTGTGTAACACCTTCCTGCTTCCCCTTTCGATCCTCCTAATACTATTTTTGAAATGTTTTTATTATGGAAAATTGCACACAGAGAGTAGTGAAAGATAGTAAAGTGCACCCCAGTGTGCCCACCACCTAGCTTGAACAATTACCAACTTGTGGCCAAACTGAATTTATCTATATCCCCTGTAGTGAATAGTTGGAAGTAATTCCCAGACATCATATTATTTCGTCTATAAATATTTCAGGATTTATGACCCCCAGGATAGATATATTACAGTTTTTTTGTCAAATTAGTTTATGTTGCTGACTTTATTATGATCATATAAATATTGATCATGGATTTTGGTTTGCATCTTATTAATAAGGAGCCAAACTTCCCAGCCGCCTTCTGAGAAAAGATGCAATGGAGATAAATTTTTTTAGACTTTATGTATCTGAAATGTCTTGATCCTACCTTTACTCTCAGTTATAAAGGTCAGTTATAGAGTTCAAGGTTATAAGTGATTTCCCTCAGATTTTTTTTTTTAAAGATTTTATTTATGTGATAGAGAGAGACACAGGGAGAAAGAGAACACAAGTGGGTAGCGGGGGGGGGGGGGGGGGTGGGGAAGGGAGAACCAGGCTTCCTGCAGAGCCGGGGGCCATGACCTGAGCGGAAGGCAGGTGGTTAACGACTGAGGTGCCCAGGTGCCCCTTCCCCTCAGAATTTTTTTTTTAATTAATATATTTCCTATTTATTTATTTATTTATTTATTTATTTATTTATTTTTATAGAGATTTTTATTTATTTGTTAGAGAGAGAGATACAGAGCGCACGCACAGGCAGACAGAGTGGCAGGCTAGAGGCAGAGGGAGAAGCAGGCTCCCTGCCGAGCAAGGAGCCCGATGCGGGACTCGATCCCAGGATGCTGGGATCATGACCTGAGCCGAAGGCAGCCGCTTAACCAACTGAGCCCCCCAGGCGTCCCCCTCTCAGAATTTTTAAGGTTTTGTTTCATTGTCTTCTTCCAGTGTTATGGAGAAGATGTCAGCCATCGTGATTCCCAATCATTTGTTCTTACCCCTTCTGGAATATCAGGATATTCTCTGTATCTCTGCTGCTCTGAAATTTTAGGATGTTGTACTATACTTGTAAATTGTATACGTAGATTTATATCCATTGCGCTAAGGATATAGTACATGCTTTCAACACAGGATCTCATGACCTTCCGTTCTGGGAATGAATTCTTAAATTACTGCACTGATGACTTCCTTCTCCCGTCTGTTTTCTCTGGTTTGCTCCTTCAGAGTACACAACCACGTTCCCGCCTCTCCCCCACCCACCCCTCTCTTTCCTCACGCACCTGCTCCCCTTGTTTGGTTGAATCTTTCTGCAAAGGAAGTCTGGAAGCCAGCTTTTCTGGGAGGCAGATGGGAATGGGGGTTTGTGGTCTCCCCACGGAGTGTACAGGCGGTCCCTCGTCTCTCCCCGTTCAGTGAGATGCTTCCCTGGGCTGTGCTTGCTGGTCCCTGGTTCAGCCTCTTCACAGGGTCAGTCTTCAGTCTTGCGGCAGGCTGGTCAGGGAGAGGGGCTCAGGGCTCTCTGTCTGTAGCTCTCATTTTCAGCCTTTCCAGGGATCTGTGCCTTCAAGGCATTTAAAGCTGGGAAACCTGAAATGTCGGTCACGCTTGCCCCACTGCTCTGTGTCTTTAAGAACCGTGACCTCTATCATCTGCTCTCATTGCCTCCTCCTGCCTTTGCTACGCATTTGTATACTTTTATCTCTTTCGTTTTAGGGGAGCTTTAGAAAAGAGTGGAGACGAATACTGGTTTCATCCCGTGTTTCACTCAAAGACTGAGCACAAGGATCTTTTCATTTCTGCAGGCCACTTTTCTCAAGTAGTTAAGACACAAGGGGGCCAAAGAACAAAAGAAGAAAAGAAGAGGAGGGAGAAAGGAGCTTGAGGCCGAGGCTCAGGGAGGGCTGCTGAGCCTCCCGCCACGGATCTCTCAGAGAGCGCAGCCGGGACTGAGTCCGGGCCGGGGTTTTGCTGCTGGGGTCTCTGGGGACCTGTGGTCATGGGTGGATCGTCTGGAGAACAAGATACATTTGCCAAAAAGACGTTGGTGAACTTTGGTTCAATACAAGAAATATTTTTTGCAAAATGAATTTCCAAAGTCATTTTTTCACCTTTAACAAGAATGGATTTCATCATCTGCTTAATCAAAGGGGGGTCGTAAGTTTTATTTTTGTTTTGTTTTGTTTTTTGAGATAAATGGCGAGGACAATGAAAGTGTTTCCATTTCCGTGGTGGTTTATGCTGTCCATCAAATAGATTTCTCTCCAAACACCCATTAAAATTTGGGTCTCACAAAATATTTCATTTATCTAGTCAGTCTCTTACTCATTTCTTTCTTTTAATTCCCAGAGCTGGGTAACTTTTCGGTAATGACTGTGACTTAAGGCTGAAGGGGATACAGGCCTGTTTTTGTCATGAATTCAGTTTCCCAGCACAGACTGACGACCATAATGTGACCCTGTTTTGGTCCTTTGCATGAAAAGGTAAACAAGGTAGGATCTTTATGAGCTTGAAAAGTTTATAGCCTTGTAAAAACCTGGCCCCGATTTCATTTTATTATTATTTATTATTATTTTTTAAAGATTGTAATTATTTGACAGAGAGAGAGAGAGAACACAAGTAGAGGGACTGGCAGGAAGAGAGGGAGAAGGCGGCTCCCTGCTGGGCCGGGAGCTTGATGCAGGAGTCGCGTTCTGTCCCAGGGTGCCGGGATCATGACCTGAGCCCAAGGCAGATGCTCAGCCCACTGATCCTCCCCGGACCCCCTGGCCCCCATTTTAAATAAAGAAATGTATTATGAGTTGACGAACTAATTTTGCACATTTAGGGAATGAACAGTTCTCTCCTGCACCCCCCCGCCCCCACCGGGCTGGCGGAGTTCCTGGCAGGGAGCCCCATTCTGTTCGGGTAAATCCCATAGATTTTAGTTAGACTGGGTTCTCCTTCCAGCTTTGCCATTACTTCAGGGGTGGGGGATGGGGGAGAGTTGGGATCTCTCCGGGTCTCGGTTTCCCCATCTATAAAGTGGCGAGAATAAAGCCACTTCCGACGTATTAGTCTAAATGTGGTACCACATGCAAAAAGCTGTAGACCTGGCTCTGAGGAAGAAGTTAATAAATGCGGAGTAGAAGCTTGAAAGGAGAGTGGAGAACTTGACAAAGATCTTGAGCTCGTGTTCTAGTTCTGCCACTTTCTAGCTCTGCAGTGTTTGATAACATACTGTCTCTCAGCTTCAGTTTCCTTATGTTTAAAATTGGGATATGACGTCTGTCTTAAACAGTTGCTATGAGGATTGTCTTGAACAGGGTAATATGAGACTCTTGGTCCTATAGAAGTGTTTTGTGTGAATTTTATTTTGACGATGTTAGGGATCCCGAGACACTAGATTGTGGGGTGTGACTGTGTTCAAGGAAGGCTGAACATCTGTTTGAGCATTTGCCTGCCACACTGTTTGGTAACCTGACCATTGTGGTGCTTCCTTATAAACGTAACTGAAAGCTAATTGTTCATTGTGGGAATTTTCTGGACTTGTTCGGTAGAACTAGTCTAATCTGGAGGTGACTTTTCAAATAATTAGAAACTAAAAGCAGCTACACATCATATGTGAAGAACATGTCATTATTCTGCTCTAAATCCCAAGACCTTCTCTTCTGTAAAGCATCTGAATAGCTTTTAGAAATTAAGTTATTTGGGATTTTGGTTTTCTTCAGAAGAGTAAAGAAGTGACTTCCCTTTTCACGGGTGAGTAATCTGCTAATGGAGACTCGTAGAATCAGACTTTTGGAGCTAAAAAGTAGCGTAGAGACCACCTGATTAAAATTTTTAATTTTATTGGTGAAGAAGTTAAGCTCAAGAAAGGCTGTTCCTTATCCAACACTACAGAGCTATTAACCAGTGAAGCCTAAGAAAATAGCCAGGTCTCTGCTTAAATTTCAGCTGAAACAACACTGTGATAAAATAACTCCATGTAATGCTACGACAGAACTCTTTGAATGCTTTCTAGTCAGTCTCAGTTTAGAAAAGATGGACTTCCAGAGCGTTTTCTAAACTAGTTTGTTGAAATTATATAAGAAAAGTTTTTAAAGAATTAAATTCGTCAGTGAACTGAGATTTTGTAAGCATTCTTGAGTGTCTAAATTAACACCATGATTTTTATACGCCACGTACCTATTAATTATGTATTTGTGTTAATTATTTATCTCAGCATGTATCTGAAGCACCAGGTTCTCCTGGGTTAGCCATCCTGGTGATTATCACTGCTTGGTTGTGAACCGCGGTCAGGGATGCTCCGTAGCCTGACCTGAGTCGCGGCCTCGTCGGACGCCATCCTTAACGAGATCCTTCCTTCTCTTCTCACCAGTGTTTCTGGTGACAAATCACAGTGGCTGCGAATACGCGGTCACTATAATACACCGTGTTTCTGGAAGTTCCTGTAGAAATACAGGCACGAGTAGAGTCCGCGTGACTTGCTTTTCATCAAATGAAAATGAAGCATTTCTACGGTTGGCAGCAGAAGGAGCCTGACTGCTGTGACTCTGCTGTGAATACCATCTCCTTCGCTTTAAATATGGGCTGGAGAAATTGTCTTCTTTAAAAAACTCTCAGACAAAGAATGTAATTCACACTCTTGCTTTGGGGAGAGCCATTTCAATATTGCTTTCTCTCTGCATGCTGAAAAAGCTCCAGATTTGGAATTCTATTGCCCTTTTGTTTTTTGGCTTCCTTCTCAGTCCCCTGAAGAGGCAGTGACTGGGAACAGCGTGATCCTGGCCCTGGTGGAGTTGGGGCGGTGCCCGTGGAGGGAAAGCCCCCAGTAAGCGCCATGTTTTGCTTAATTGGTCTAAGGACCTGAGCATCCTTGGCAGCAAATACACAGTCGGCTGTAATACCTGGTTTTGGGTTTGTGTGACCGACTGCTTCCTTCTCCTTAAATTTTGTTCGCAAGGATTTAGCTTTTCTCGATCTGCTGTATCCTCTGGGTATATTAAAAGTTATTATGAGTCCAGTACATACTCATAGTAAAAAATGCAGACAGAACAAAAAGGTTATGCAGTGCGTTGTAGACCCCCTCCAGGACCGGCCTTCCCAGGAAACACCATCTGTTCTTTCTTGGGTCTCCTTTTAGACATTTTCCACATGAACACACCCATATATGTGTATGTTCTTCTTGAATGGGACTATAGCACACACATAATTCTCTTCCTTGCCTTTTCTTTCTTTCTTTTTTTTTTTTCCCAAGATTTTTATTTATTTATTGGACTGAGAGAGATCACAAGTAGGCAGACAGGTTGGTGGGGCAGGGGGTTGGGGAAGCAGGCTCCCCGCTGAGCAGAGAGCCCGATGTGTGTCTCGATCCCAGGACCCCGGGATCATGACCTGAGCTGAAGGCAGAGGCTTAACCCACTGAGCCACCCAGGTGCCTCTCCTTGCCTTTTCACTTAGTAATATATTTTGGAGATCTTTTTGTATCGCTCCTTCGGTGAGCTCATTCTTTTGAATGACTCGGTAGTTCTCCAAGCTAAGGATGATCCATTATTTATTGTCTTTCTCACACCCTTTCCTCTCTTTCTCAGAGAACATACTTCCAGAGAATCCTTCAGTCAGTCTCCTACTTAAGGCTGGAAGAGCCTCAACTTTCCAACCCCAACAAAGCTGGTGCAGGTTGGGAACATCATTAAACATCACCGTCTTGCTCTTCCCTTTCCAGTTCTTGGTGTATGAGGGGTGGTGTGTTTCCCAAAAGTGGTGTTTCCCAAAGTCAGACTTGCAGTGGTGGCTCCAAGGGGCGGTGGACCATGGAAAAGTGAGTGGGAAGTTGGGTACATCAGTGGCAAATCCTTAGACTGGGAATAATAAAGCAGAAAATCAAGGTACTGTGCTGTCGGAATTTTCAAGGTCAGTAATGCTGCTCACTCTCTTTTCAAGTCAAGTTAGTTCAGGGACCTGTTTTAGTAGCTTTGTGTGTTTTCCCAGACAGGAGGCAAGTCTTGAAGCTTACAAAGCCCATCTTGGGAAGAGCCCACAGACTCCCAAAGGAAATTGAAATGTCAGTCTTTGCCTGCCTTCAGGCAAGAGTACTAAACGTTGGACAAGATAAGTAGTTTTCAAACTCCTTTTAGAAGGGGAACCTATTTTTCAAATGAAATCTCTTTTACAAATCCCAGTAAATAAAAAAAAAAAAAAAAAAAGTGGAGCTTCAGGGTATGGGGTTGGATCTGGTTGATCTTCCCTCCATCAATTCCCACGGCCAGGCCCAGGGTCTCACAGAGCACAGAAAAACAAGTAGACTAGATAAGCACTTAATCTTATCCAAGATGTTATGATTTTATCTTTCTTTGTCTTTTAATAGTATTCAGACACCCCGAAGGGTTTCTACTTAGTGCATAATTCTGAAGAAGAAACATCTTCTCTTTGTCCTTTTTGAAAAGGGCCCGTTTAGACTTTACTGGACCAAAGGGCGGCCTGTTGGTTGAAGATTACATGTATCACTTCAGTTAACTTTGAGCTCCTAAAGGAAAATTTAGAAGTATCCAGACTGGAGGAACTAGTTTGTAAGGGCAGCGAGTCCTTATACAAATTCCAAAGCCTGTGAGATTGATTGCTTTCAGTGTTTACTGCAGCCAAATGATTAACTAGGACCCTGCAACTGAGCCCACTGGAGAATGATTGATGCTGTGAATGCAGAAAGGATGTTTGCATGTGACCATCGGCTTTCTTGCTGAAGCGCTTTAAACATTGTTTATCTTGGGGACACTCACTGCTTAGAGCATTTTAATTTCCTTTTGTATTTTATGTTGTCTTATGCCAGGAGCCAAGGCGAGCCTTGTAGTATGTACGGAGTTTGGTTTTTCAGGGCTTTCCAATGTAGGATGTAGGAGAAAGGCATGCTTCGGACCAGCTCGAGTCCATCGTGCTCTGGAATTTTTACTACTGCGAATGAAATAGTTGGCTTTATGATTCATTCCTTTTTTTTCTGACTAAGGAAACACAATGCTCACAAACATTAAATCAGACTATAATTATTTGGGATTTCAAAGATAAAATGTATGTTGACTAAAGCCAGAGCCAATTTTTGTGGAACTTTTTTTTATCACCTCTCTCACACTAAAGTCTCATTCTGGGTAAAAACCTCCCATTTTCCCACACTAAAATAGCATACCTCATTCAAAAACGTGTGTTGAGTACCACTGTTCCAGTCAGCGTCCTCAGTCATTGGGTTACAATAGTGAAGAGAACAGAGAAAATTCTTACGCTCAGAGGACCTTCATTTTTATTCTTTCAGCTAGTTGCTTAAAAATTTGGTGAAAAGTTATCAGCCGTGCCTTCTGCAACAAATGTTATTTGAGAAAAATAATGTGCTTCAGGGTAGTGAACCTTGTTATTTTGGTAGGGAATTTAATTTCGTGCATACTCAAGGTAGAGCTAATGGAAGATGAAGATATGGGCTTGTCCTGAGTAGAAAAGATAAATATCACAGTTTTTCAAAATGAGCTATTATCTACCTACATGTGGAAGAATAAGACCTTTTCTTAAAAATACACATTCCTCTAGGTGTAATGCAGACTAGAAGGAAAAAGCATTCAGTTGCAACTCTGTTCAAAACAGAACATCAGGAGACATGAAGAGCCGCCGATAGAGACATTGTCCTTGGATCCCTAGAGCAAGGGATTTTTAAAGACTTCACGTTTCTTATTTTTCTGTTATAACCAATAGAGTGCTAGGGCCTAACAGCCGACCAGAATTTTCAAGAATTCTTTCTCTTTGTTGGGAAGATGTATCAATTTTTAAGGTCGTGCCTTTGCCTTCCTTTGCAATAGTATCTTAGTCTGTAGATGGAAGGAATTAGACTTCGTTAACTGCTCTTCAGAACGGGACTGAGTCTAAGTGATAGCTTGGAAGCTAAATCAGTATTTGCTTGTTCTGTTTATTGTGTGTGTCATGTCACACTAGAATTTACTGTACTCTTATGTTATATTTTAGAAAAATGAATGTTGGCGTGGCCATTAAGAAAGGTGGGAATCTGCTTATAAGTTTGAATCAGTATGTGAATTCATGGGTGTTTGGAGTGCTATCCTTGGCATGATTTCATGCAAGGCACCCCTGA
Source organism: Mustela putorius furo (assembly GCF_011764305.1). NCBI lineage: Eukaryota > Metazoa > Chordata > Mammalia > Carnivora > Mustelidae > Mustela > Mustela putorius. The sequence goes on from NW_025421261.1 coordinate 485,709, forward strand.
CCCCTTGATCACGGGAAAGATTGAGGTTCAGGAAGGAGACTGAGGAGCTTAAGGTAACCGAACACAGTGGGGTAGGGTTGAGTTTCCGACTGGTATGTCTTTGTTAGGACTCTGGGTTGCTAATTCCAGGCTTCCAGGGAGAGTAAAGGACTTGCTGATCTGAGGTTGAGTACCTGCCTTAATTCAAACCTAATTGTTGTTCCAAGTTGTAGACTCTTATTTTCTCTCCAACTAGAGGCAAGCATTTTGAATTCAAGAAAAGACCGTTCGCTTGCACTTGTTTTGTGTGTCCCTCCTGTCCCATCGTTCTTTGCATATAAGTCCAAGTGTTTGCTGATTGATTGAGAGTGGCCCAGTGCAAATAACCCACAGATAATTACTGATTCAGTTTTGGAGAATTCATTGATTTGTTCCAGAGATATTTGTCGAGGGCTTAGTGTGTGCTGAACAACTAGAGGGAATAATTGCTCCTTGGGTTGGATCTAAATGTGATTCTCAGTGCTAATGAATTTATATGACATGGCCAGGGAACTTGGTCTCATTACTTGTAGACATGTTCTCTTAGCTTACGGGTCCTACTCACTTTCCTGACTAAGGATAGCACAGAGCTCTCCTTTCTTTCAATTCTTAGGGAGTCAGCATAAGCATAAACCTTGGTTATTGCTCACCTTGTTTGCTGCTAGAGGTTAACAGCTTTCTCTATTTTATTGGTGTTTTTGCTTCACTCATGCCCACCTTGTGGGTTCTTCCACAGTGATGCTACAGTGACCTTTCTAGCCTGAAGACTGGTCCTATTCCTAAAGGGTTTTGTCCATGACATACCAGACCTTTTGCTAGCCTTCCAACCTTAATTTTAACTATGCCTCCCCCTTTACACTTTGTGTTAGAGTAATGTCCCATCAGTGGCAGTCCCTACTGCGCTGAGAGTTCTGTCTGCATAGACCTCTTTGGGTCTCTGAGATGCAGAGCGGTGCCCAGGAAGTAGTGGGGTTCTGGAAGCATTTGTGGGAATTGAATTTTACTCACTCTTTGAAACTAATAAGATTTCAGTTTGCTAGCAAGCCAGATGACATTGTCTTCTGTCTAATCCCTTAAATTCTTCTTGATGGATTCAGCATTGTTTGTCAAAGCACTTTGTGAAATGGAAAATAGATGGTTCTTTCCTCTCACTGCTCAACAAGTTTAAAATATATTTAAAACATTTAGCATTTGATGAGTGGTAAAGACTGTGTATTTCTTCAGGTTGTCCTCCTCCTCATCTGATATGAGGAGGTGGTATTCATTTCTAAAATAATAGAAAGGTGGACTAAAGTAATGCCGGAGACTTTCTGTGTTCTTCAAGGAATCTTTTGCCTTTTAGTTTTCCTGAGAATAGAACATGAAGTAATTTAACAGATTTCTTGCTGTTCCTTGAATCTGCTTTACATTTCATAATTTTTCCCTTTTCAAGTTCTGTAAACCAATTTTCCTGTCATACTGAGGACACTATGTATTCAGCAACGCACGACCAAAGTCTGTGGCTCCCGTGTTATTTTACCATCTCTTTGCTCAACAAGATCAAATTTCTTTGCTTAAGAAATCTGCAAATTCTTGAGTCTTTTGTTCAGTGTGCATTTGCCTATTCTAACAAATTTGGATTACATATTATTCCCTATGGTTTTTTTTCCTTCACAGTTACTCTTATTTATGGGACTTTTACCTTTAACCCTATTTCATCAGGCCAAGAGGCTGCGAGATACGTGTGCAGGTAATATGTGGCCCTTTACATTCCGAGGTGAGCCCACTCCCGGGTGGAGGTGAGATCTTGAGTTATGCTTCATGGAAATGCAGAGACCGTAACGTCCCACAATTTCTCTTAATCTCTTCATCCTCTTAGAACTCCTGGTGTACATTTTAGAGGGAATGGCATTGTCTCTGTGTAAAGATTGATATACTCCAAGCTTAGTGGAATTAAGTAACTTGCTCAATAACTGATCTGTTTGCCTAAAACTAAAAAAAAAAAAAAAATTTTTTTTTGTCATAGGATTTTATATACATTCTTGAAAGGAAAAACAACAGTGAAGGAACTCACGCGTCCTCATCCCTCAGCTTTAAAAGCTAGCCACATTCACCTATTTTGGGGCCCAGCCTTTAACACTTGCTCCGTACCTAACATAGGTTCTAAAGAAACGCAGTTGACATCAGGAAGATCAGAAAGTATCAGATTTCTTTTTGGGCTCATTTTAATTGCATTTATGTAATTATTCTCAAAACCATTTTAAGTCATGCTCATTGTTATTTAAAAAAGCACGAGGGGTGCCTGGGTGGCTCAGTGGGTTAAAGCCTCTGCCTTCAGCTCAGGTCATGATCCCAGAGTCCTGGGATCGAGTCCCACATCGGGCTCTCTGCTCAGCAGGGAGCCTGCTTCCTCCTCTCTCTTTGCCTGCCTTTCTGCCTACTTCTGATCTCTGTCAAATAAATAAATAAAATCTTTAAAAAAAAAAAATAAAAATAAAAAAGCACAAAAAACTAAGAAAATCCATTTTTAATCCCTGGAGGGGAAAAATGCAAAAATAAACCAATTGGAAATCTTAGCAGATGGATAATTAAAAACAAACAAAGCAGAATTATCCTGAGAGTTTTATCACGGTTCCAAACACTAAGAGTGTGTACTTTCTTTGGGAGATTAAATATACCCTGTCCTTGAATCTCCAGCAGCAGATAATTAATTGACTTTGTCTTGAGTGTTCTCCACTCTGTGGTCTGATGTGCTTCCTTCTACCGTTTTCCTAGCTCAGAGAGGCCCAGAGTAATGGAGTAGTGGGTGTGACCCTGTGTGACACTGTCCTGTGTGACAGTCATCCATTATTTTTGGATGAGGCACTGGATTGTTTTTGATTATTCACATCACTTCTCTACTGTCTTCACACAGATAATAAAGCATTGGTTCAGGTAGCTTCATTAAACTATAAAGTCCTTGAGACTATAGCCTGTTCATCTCGAATCCCCAGCACCTAGGACAGGGCTTGACTTCCAGTATGTTCTTGGCGCACATTAGTTGACTGGAGATGGAGATGCAGAACCATCCTAAGATAAGCCATTGGTTAACAACCTCCCTATGAAATGCTTTGTTATTAAAACTGGATTGATATACTCTGAACAAAAACTTTTTTGGCATGTGTTTGGCATGTGTTCAAAGTAATAAAAAGATTGTTATTGTTATTTTGAGAACACACTGAAAAATGAAAAAATTAAACAGATCTAATACGACTCTGAGCACATTCCCAAGAGGAGAGCAACTGGAGAAAATCGTGCCGTAATGGGAAGGAAAGAAAACAAAGTCAACCGGGGGGAGGGATTAGGGTTACAAAGCAAAGTTATTTTTCAAAACTATTATTTCTGTCATGACCTTTTCTTCAAGTTAACTGATGATACAGTCGCTTGCTTTTTCCAGTATGGAAGCACATGGCATTCTAGGAGTTTATTTATAACCCACTGTGGAGAGCAAGTAGTGAGGAAGAATGCTCAGTGATGCGTTTTCAACACCGTGCTTCGTGCGGGCAGGGTGCGGCGCTGTTCTGCTTGTACTGCGGTATCTTTTACATCTGAGCACACATACCTGGCTTACTGTCCCCAACTTCCTCCTCTTTTTTCTCTGTTCAGGAAATCAGTTTGGTTGAGTTTCTTGTGTAGGGCCAAACCCATGGGTCTGTTCAGAGCTGGTGAACAGGCCATCAATGGGATCTCTGTGAGCTCATTTTTCATCAGGGAGATACATGTCTTTCCCAAAGCTGTGATCTAGGAGAGTTGCCAAGTAGCGAGAGTTAGAAAAAAATACACAAACCCCAGCAAACAACGTAATCCTTTCATGTGGTGATCTCTCCCGTTGTGCTCATTATGCTGCGGCTGTCTGACCAGATCGAAGACTGAGTCCACGATTCCTTTGCCTTCAGCTCTCTCTGGGTTTTTGGAATCTTAGACAAAGCTTGATTCCAAGTAATTGTCCACTGACAGCATTCAAAGGGTAGAAGAAGACTCTGTTTGTAGGTTAGGACGAAATTGAAAAATGATGGAAACTCATGGACAATTTCTCAGGTTTGCTTTTGTGAGCTTAGCAGGTGTGAAATATTTACAAAGCTTTTATGTCTGTCTCTGAGCTTGGGTGTTCTTTAAACCCAAAGCCTTCATCTGTTTTGATATCGCTGTCCATCGCTTTGGCCGGATCTATGGCGGTCGCTTAAAACACCGACGTGTTTTCTTTTCTTTCCTGATTCTCAGCTGGCCTGGTAATGGAGCAAACCAACCACACAATTTACTTCCATCTGCTTAATTTTATGAATGCCCTTTGGTATCCAGAACAGCTCTCCTAACAAGAAACAAGGATACCCACCCACTTAGTGGGAGCCTTTGTTTATTTGTTTTTTTCATTGAGAGTACTTCAATTTGGCTTCTGCGGAAGATTCTCTGAAGAAACAGTTGTTTTGTTATGGACACTGGGGAGGGCATGTGCTATGGTGAGAGCTGTGAAGTGTAAGACTGATGATTCACAGACCTGTACCCCTGAAGCAAATAATACATTATATGTTAATAAAAATAATAAAAAAAGAAGCAGTTGGTTTTCCATTACCTAAACAAGACACTGTCCCTAGGTGGCTTTGGAAGTCTGAAAAATGACCTCTGCTTCAAGGAGAGCTTTCTGATGTTTGAATTGAATCGACCGATTCTAAATGTTACACCATTAGTGAAAAATATCTAACAATCCCTTTTGGGGCTTGGGACAAACATGGATTTAGCTCAGCTGTTTCCCCCTCAGGGTATCAGTGTGGCAACTCTCACTCACTGCTTCCACACCAGAAGGATGGTGGGGACAGCACATTGCCAGTTTTCAGCAGTGAGATGTTCACCTCCTCCTAGGGCCGTCTTCCGCCTGCTGCAACCATGGGGTCGGGACACGCATGCCCTCCCTCTTCTAACCTTTGAGTCCCGGCAGCACTTTCTGTCTTGGCCTTTCCAGCTACTCTCCCTACTTTGACTGCTCTCTGGAAGTTTCTCCTTTAAGGTCAGCTGAGTAAAAAGAGTGAACACCAGCTGTGGTGCTCAAGCAACATTCAGTGAATGAAATTCTTAGGTGTACGTTGTAATCAACAAGCAAAAACATTTCTATTTCACCTTGAAAGTCTATCACAGTTTTAGGCTTGTGACAATTAATAATATGCACAAAACCAACGGCCTCTGGGTCCTGGGAACTCAGTTCTTTGCAGCCAAGCTCAGGTTTTTGTTTACTTTCCTGTACTTCGCATGACCTCTTTTCGCCAGGAAGGCTGGTTGCTGGAGTCTTGTCCACGCAGCTATGGCATTGCTGTTTCATCTTCAGAAATCTCTCACTGGAGAACGGCTGTTACGGTGACATGGTGTGAAAGTTAGGATTGCTGTGTTTTGGCTTTGCGTATTCAGTAATGATGAAGAATAGATATAGTGACCGGAATAAGTAGACATTTTCTGGGATAATTTAACTAAAGTCCATCAACCAGACAGTAGCGGGAGCTCTGACCTGTGGGGCAGGGCTTCTCCGTCTCCTGTTGCAGCATCTGGTCAGCGGTGAAGCGAGTCACACACCGTTGATACCACCGGTGGGGTTAGAGCTTGTCAGTAGGAAAGTGATCACAGACCCTCTGGGTCTGTACTTTCAGCAAAAGAAAACACAAAACCCAGTGGGTACATTTTTTGAGAGAAAACCCATCAAATTGGAATACAAACTGACTAACTGCTTTGGGGACTTTATTGAGGGGAACTTGGTGGCAGGACTATAAAAGGTGGGCTGAAAAGTTCAGAGAGGGGTGAACTGGGGAGGCAGACAGAGAAGGTGTGATGGTGGGGATGATTGAGTTTTCCGGAGTGGGACAGTACGTGGCTCCTGTGGGTTGCATGCTGTTTGAGACATGCTGTAAGACATGGCTCCCATGTTGCTGTAGCTGTATTCTGGAACTCCTTCAGATGATTGTGATTCAAGAGCAAACAGAAATCTTTTCTGGGCTACCAGCTTTAATTGTGACATTGCTCTGGGCTATGCGGATCAGGGCTTTACAAGTTTGCAGTAGTGATTAATAAATTTTTGTCATGATTTACTTTTAAAAATTATTTAGAATCAATTCACAATTATTCCTATATTATTCCTCGCACTCATAGTGGTTTAAAGGGTTTTCCCCCATGGGAGAGAAAGGGTGCTCTAAGGATTAGGAATAATCCCCAACATACCTTATCTACTCTGCAATTCAGGGTAGGTATCTATTGCTATTAATCCGTATGGCAATTACCCTTTATTTATGGTGCTTGTGATTTGTGATGTTACAAGTTTTAATTTTCCCAGGGGTAAAGTTTTAATGAAGAAGGCAAGGATAGATGAAGCAAGCCTAAGGAATGTGTCTGTATCTCCACCAAACACAAAAAAGAAATGTTTTGGGCACCAGGTTAGCTCAGTCAGTTAAGCGTCTGCCTTCGGCTCAGGTCAGGATGTTGGGGCCCTGGCATCGAGCCCCATGTCAGGCTTCCTGCTCAGCCGGGAGTCTGCTTCTCTCTCTCTCTCTCTGTCCTTGTCCCCCAGCCACCACTTGTGCATGCTTTCTCTCTCTCTCTCTCTCTCTCTCTCTCTCAGATAAATAAAAATAAGATCTTTAAACAAAAAGGAGTATGTTTTAAATATGTTTCCCTTAGTAAGAATACATCAGTGCCACAGGTCAAATATGTCAAGCCTAGCCTACAGACAAGTTTTATTTGTCTCTCATGGTGTTTAAAAATTTTTGAGTCTATTTCCAAAATATTGGATATGGAGATTTCATAGGAAATCTGACTTTCTAACTTCTCTTGAGCACTTGGAAGGTCTGAGAATGTTGGGCCCATACTCCAAGGGCAGCCATCGTCTGGATGTGTTGAAAAGCCTTGCTCATTAGGTGGGACGTGTGCACTAGTTAGCTGCTGCCCCGCAATGCTGTTTTCTTTCCTTTTTAAAAAGATTTTATTTATTTATGACAGAGAGAGATCGTGAGAAAGGGAACACAAGCACAAGGGAGCTGGAGAGGGAGAAGCAGGCTCCCCGCTGAGCAGGGAGTCCTGATGTGGGGCTCGATCCCAGGACCCTGGGATCATGACCTAAGCCCTAGGCAGATGCCCAACGACTGAGCCATCCAGGTGTCCCCGCAATGCTGTTTTCTTAGGGACTGGCCGCCCCGTCTGTTTACACAGGCATTGAAGTGTGTTCTTTCTAACTGATCCCTAAATCGAAGGTAGACAAAATGGTGATGTTTAAAAAGCTTGTAATAATCCTAGTGATATTAATGATGTTAAATGCCCAAATGTTTTGTGTAATTGTAATGTAAAACAAAAAACTAGGTTTTATTTCTTTTAATTAGAATGGTTTATTTTATGTTTTTATACAGCACCATTTCTGCTCTCTTTCAGGGGCTCGTTTTGTCACCCAGATGTAAGTAAGGACCAACCATTTAAAGATTTAAAGATGTTTTATAAGAAAAGAAATATGAGTATTCTCATTAAAAGAAATAATCATATTTTTTCTTTTTCCCGAGAATTAATCATTTTCAGATCTCTAATCTATAGATTATATTAGTAAGTGAGCCAGTATACATAAATAAACTCTGTTTTACATTGCTCTACCCTGTGGGCTTTTGATTACCGTGATCTGGATTTGAATTCCGACTGTGTCCCAGACTGTGCAACCTGGACGAGCCGGAGCTGCTCCATTGCTTGGTTTTCTCACCTGTCATCTGGGAGTCATTGTGGTACCTACCTTGGGAGGATGGTTTGAAGATTGGACTACATAACCTAGGCAGGGCAGTTGGCTCGGAGTAACAACTCAGTGAATATTACCCATTATCATTACTTTTAGATAGTGTTGTCAGTGTTATCTTACTTATTTTATTACAACTTTTTTTTTTTTTTTTTCTAAAACAAGTCTTATGCAATATTGAGAGTATGTTGGGCATGTCTGCTCGTCCATCAGGAGTAACGTGGAAAATGCTCTTGTACTAAATCTAACTTTAAATCTAACTTTTAAAATTTTATCTAGTGCCTTTGATAAGGAGGTTTTTCTTTGCCACCTACCTTGTATGGGAACACAGGGTAGAAATTCTGTAGAGACAACTGAGGCCGTTGGTAGGAAGATGCAGAAAAGACTTCGTCTCCTATAAATGACCTTGAGGAAGATGAATTTCGTCATCCAGTTTCCAGTTTCCAGTTCCACACATTTTCTAAGCCTTCGTGGTTGAATACAGAAAAGTGTTAAATATCAAGTTGTGGCCCAAAGATATACAGAATACAAGTTTACTGGTATAGAAATGTACTTTGTCCTTAATGTGTCTCTTGTCTTGTAAGTTTAACATGATTTTTCTTGACTTTGACTTCTTGCGAGGAGGAAAAGCAGGTTTTGCTCCTCTGCCTGAAAGGAATGCACAAGAAAAATGCTTTTTAATCTGCATCCGTGGCATAGAACACTAACTTGGGATGTTGTTCAGCATCAACAGAAATTTATGATTATGTCCTCCTGTCTTGTTCAGTCTCTCAGAAACACTTGGTTTTAAGTGGGAAGAGAGAAATGGCGCCACAAGAACTATTTCTTGGATTCACAATTGCTGTTTTCTCGAACTGCAGGAATCCCACATTACTGACCACCCACTGTCCTTTGGGGGGAAACAAAAAGTAGTATTTTAGTGTTGGAAATGAAGATTGGGTGTGATGGGTTACATTTGAGGAAAAATGTCCTCTTAAATGGTTGCAAAAGCACAAATCTCTCTCAGCTGTTGGGTTTTCAGTGTGGAAGATCTTGTCCATTTTGTCTGGGCGCCATCGCCGTTGCTTTTCTGTTTATTCCATTTCTGTCACTGCCTGTTAGGTGAATGCTTGGCTTTTATCTGATCCCTTTGGAAACCCAAGTTATTTCTCCTGAGGGTATCAGGCAGAGGAGTCTTTCAGGAGCGGGTTGGCTCTGAAGTATGAAGCCGCTTTTCCTGAAGGGAAGGTGTGTTGCTAGACACGGTTCTAGTTCCTTGCTCTGTCAGTGTAAACCATCCCGTATGGGGGGAAAACAACCAAGTGGAATTCTCTAAGGAAGGAGAGTTCTGGGACACGCCAGTTGTCGCTACAGCTAACTGCTAGGGGGAACACACTGTGGGATGAGCTCCTCTTTTGCTCTCTAACCTTTCCGAGGGCTGAGCGTGTGGGTGAAGCGTTCCCGGTACTTCAAGTGGTATTAAGCAAGAAGCAACAGGCAGATAACACACAAATGTCACCATTTCACTGGTCTCTAGGAAAACATACCTGAACCTCAGAAGATAGGAAAGATAGTGAAGACACTAGCCTGTTAATGGGACTCCTGGAACATTACCCGACTTATAAAAAGGATTTTATTCACATTTTCCAATTCTGTTTTTATTCATCTTTTTATGAGTAAATTTATATGCATATATATAGATGCACATTTTCACATCATTACTCATTCTTTGAGAAGGTAGTCTCTTTCTTTTTATTGTTAAAAAAAACTATTGAGTATTCCTCACTGTTTACAAAAAAACCATTTTTTAAAAAAAAAGATTTTATTTATTTGTTTGACAGAGAGAGATCACAAGTAGGCAGAGAGGCAGGCGGGGGGGTGGGGGAAGCAGGCTCCCCAGTGAGCCGGGATGCTGATGCGGGGCTCGATCCCAGGACCCTGAGACCATGACCTGAGCCAAAGGCAGAGGCTTTAACCCATTGAGCCACCCAGGCGCCCCCAAAAAACCTATTTTAATTAAATTTTAAGGTAAAAGATTTCACATATTTCAGGGATCAGTTAATTGAGTTACTTAATTATTCCAAAAGTGGATAATATTTGTAATATGACCTGAACCGAAGGCAAACACTTCACCGACTGAGCCACCCAGGCGCCCCATGCCTTGGCTTTTTATTGCTTCTTTGGAGAAATTCGTCCCAAGTCACAATGTGATCTAATACTTACCTTTTCCGTTTACACTTGGACTGTTAGAAGACACCCCGGCCCCTGCCCCACTCCTTCCACTCCAACCTGGGCAGCGTGAAAGCTCTAATTCACTTTTCTCCTTTCAGTAGGGATATGAAAGGAGTTGTGCATGGTCACACCTGACAAAGATGGCAGCAGGAAGGGTTTTGCTCTGCTTGTGCAACATCTCACAGCCCCCTTCTGGAGGGTGGAGGTTGCATTGGCCGCCTCAGTGGATTAAGAGTTGAGTTCCAAGAAGCTGGAGGCAGATCCCGGGTCCTGAACTGGGCACAGAAAGCAAGAGGGCCAACCCAAGCCAGAGCTCCTAAGAGCCAGTGTTAAATCAATGCTCTGTGATAGGATGGTGCAGAGTGAATGGCTTGGTTTTAGGCAGAAATCGGGTCTAAGAATAGGCAGGCAGGAACACTTTTTTATGGCACGTTCAGCGTTTTTCACTGGAGAGCGTGGGGCAGTATGTGATGCTCGAATCGCTAATAAAGGAAGATTGTTAGAGTCATATCTGCACTTCTAGAGTCATAATGCATTATATTTATTTTATTTTTTTAAGGTTTTATTTGTTTATTTGACAGAGAGAAAGAGGGAACACAAGCAGGGGGAACAACAGGCAGAGGGAGAGCAAGAAGCAGGCTCCCCACTGAGCAGGGAGCCTGACGCGGGGCTCGATCCCAGGACCCCGGGACCACGACCCGAGCTGAAGGCAGATACCCAACCGATTGAGGCACCCAGGTGCCCCGAGTCATAATGCTTTAGAGAAATTAAAATTTTGAATCCGTACAGATTAAAGAAGGTAGCATAAGGAATGGAAACTGTAGTTATGATCAATTAATAAAATTAATCCTTTTTCAATTTCATGGAATGTTAAGATGTAAGAAGAGATTTTAAAAGGTTTTGCTTTCATTGAAATGCTAGTATAAATTTAGCCCTTAAATTGTTCTAAAGGGAAACAAATCTTACCTGAAATAATGCCTTATATAAATGGTAAGCTATTTCCATATAACAGCTTTTCTACAGAAGGAATCCAAAGGCTATTTAAAATCTCTATTTTTATTAAGCAAGTCAAGTATTTTAATGAAGTTGTGTTTAAATATGGGCACACCTTGGTTAATATCTTTTCCTTTTATAGAGGTTTATAATATTTTTCTTATTCTTTTTGTCCTCTTGTTCATGTAGGTTTTTTTTTTTTTTTTTTAAGATTTTATTTATTTGTCAGAGAGAGAGAGGGAGAGAGCGAGCACAGGAGAGAGCGTGGGGCAGTCCCAATGTGGGACTCGATTCCAGGACGCTGGGATCATGACCTGAGCTGAAGGCAGCTGCCCAACCAACTGAGCCACCCAGGCGTCCCCATGTAGGTTTTTAAAAAAGTAGTGTCTTATTTTCCAGTTTCATCAGCCTAAAGACAGTCTGAGGTTTTTTTTTCCTTTAAACTCCTGTCTTCGTGAATCTGTTCCTAAAGTTCTGTTTAGGATTCATTTAATTATTCATTCATTCAGGTCCAATGGTAGGTCATGGGAATCTACCAAAAAAAAAAAAAAAAAAAGGGTCAAGGTTTCTGTGCTTCTCCCATTCAATCCTTTAAATCAGGATACAAACAACGACGAATTCTGGGGTGATTCTTTTGGTGCTCTAAAAATTGATAAGCATTAATCATGCTGGAATCCTGACCCTCCCCCTCTCCTGTTTTGAAGAGTAGCTCATGTCCAGGTAAACGCGACAGGGTTCTGAGCTAAAGATATGATAAAGCGGACCTAGTGACTTTTCTTTTGATGAAACAAAAGTTTATAAAATACTTTCCTCAATGTCCCTGGCATATGGTAGAACTTCTTTCCCTTTTATAGTATTTTAATGTCAACAGTGTGTTCTAAACCATGTCACCTTATGGAAAGGAGCAACGATCCTCCCAGGGACGTTCGTCAGCTCTTACTGTACCCTGATGTTCACGCTGACTTGAGAAACGCCAAAGATCTTAGAAGTAAAGCAGAGTGATTTCATGGAAAGAACATCAAACTGCTAAGTTAGAAGACCCGAGCTGTAAACCCAGCTTTATTAGTGTCTGCTTTCATGACTTTCCTCTTTGAGGCTTCTGTTTATTCATCTGCAAAACGAAGGCCCGGATTAGGTAGTTATTGCTGTGTAACAGATCACCCCCAAACCTCAGTGTCAATAAGCATTTATTCTGACCCGGGAGGCATCCGTGGAGCATTGGGCAGTCCGGCTAACATGGGCCACGTGTGCTTGTACTTCTGCAGTTGGCTCTTGTGTAGCCTGTGCTCTGGCTCCCCTGGAGTGGCCTCTCGCCCATGGCTGTCTGTTGACTGAGCAGTGAGATGAGCGTGTCACGTCATTCTCATCATCCAGCGGCCTAGCCTGGGCTTCCTTCTCTTTGCCAAAGCGCGTGTCCCAAGAGTGTGAGCAGATACACATAAGGCCTCTGGAAGCCTGTTAATTCTGCCACATCCTGTTGGCTGAAGCAAATCTCAAGGCCAGCTCACATTCAAGAGCTGGGGAGATGGACTCCAAAGTCCGACTGAAAGGACACGGAACAGTGAGGAGAGAAGAATGGCGGCCGGTCGCGCAGGTGATTGACTTACCGTTAGGGCCGTTAGACCTCTAGCTGTGTTGTTCGACCTGCTAGTGATCTTTCGGGTGATTTAAATACCTTCTGCTGTGCATAGGTACTGAAAGACACGCAAAAGAAGAAATAACACCTGACTATATTGAAGGCACTTTGTATTTTATAAGACCATTTTCACTTTTCCAGAGGAACATAACATAAAAGATTCCCTTGAGGATCTGGCAATGTGGTTAAGCAAATAAGGCTCATCTATTAAAACAGAAACCATTTCAAGACTATTTTTCTCTTGGATGGAGATTTGTAAGAGCTACCGGACACAAAAAAAGAGGCGGCAAATATGGGCTAGAACTGTCTATGAAGCCTCAGGAGATTGGTGGTTAGCTCCAGACTCATTTGACTTTCCTCCTTTTGATCATACCTTATATTTATATACACAAAGAGAGTAAAAGGTATTTTAATTAGGTAAGGGAAACCAACAGTTGGCAGATGAATAATTAATCTCAACTTATTTCCTGCTAGTTTAAGGAAAAAGTGCTATCTTGACGATAGATTTTTAGTACATAAAAGCTATTCTCACAAGGATGTTTAATTTCCTCGATATTCACCAATTATTTTCAGGTAGCGGTTCCTTTAAATAAAGCAAATGGCATTGATTTCAGCCAGAGGCAGAGGTTGCCAGGTGTTCACCAAAACCCATGTGCCCTGCCTCTATCTCCGCTTGCAGGCAGGGGTATCGTTTGATGAAGCTCTGTGTCACGTGTGTAGAAGAACATGTGCCACTACTTGGGTTGTTCCTAAAACCTCACCAGGTGCTTCTCCATACTTTTCTGCCTGTCTTGGTTGACCACATTCTGGGTGACTTTGGAAGCCTTAGGTCGACTTGTAAGAACTGCTGCCAACCTGTGTTCCTAAATGATTGCCCGAAGCAGGAGGCCTCTTTCAAACAGGAAGGTCTACGCTGGGCTGTTAACTGAGCAAGACAGGAAATTCTGTTCTGTTTCATGCAACACACAGTGGGTCTGTTTGCTTAAGCAATACGGTCCTCTCCGACTAATACAGTAAAAATATACTTACTTGTGAAATCAAGGTAACTAAAGAATAGTTTTCTATTTTATCAAAAATAGTTTTGATACAAAATTGAGTTCCATAAACGCTCATTGTCATTCTTCCATCTACCAAGGGCTGAGCTGCTGCTGAAGCCAGAGGAGAAGGAGACTATTCCATTCAGGGAGTGCACAGTCTCCTAGAGTGAAAACACGTATGTAACCAGATCGTTATTATACAATGTAGTAAACCTGTGGGCTGAGCTAAATTCATGTATCCCAGAGACCCCACTATTTGGTGACTCAAATATATAGAAAATTCTTTTTTTTTTGTAATAGTTAAGAGTAAGGTAGACAATCCAGGCTAGGTGACTGGCTCTGCTCTAGACAGTTATAGCAACAATACTGATTAGAATGGTTACTATTATTAGTAACGGCCATTATTATCATACATACCATTAGCTGGCATTTATGGTGTGTCAAGCTCTTTACAGGTCTTTGGGGATAACTCTTCAACTGTTAGAAAGCCCACCTACATTACATACTGTGTATTTCCCCATTTTACAGATTAAAAAAACAACAACAACACAGCACAAATTGCTTAAGTAATTTACCCAGACTCACCTAGGTAAGAGGTGATGTTTCTGGGCTTTGAACCAGGCAGTCTGAGTCTATGCTGTTAACCACAATGCTGTAGTTGGAGAGGCTCGATGCAGTGAGCAGTCATTGTAATACAGGAACACCCACTGATGTTGGGGGACCTTTGACTGATACTTTAAAAATCTTCTTTCAGGGGCACCTGCGTGGCTCAGTGGGTTAAGCCTCTGCTTTCAGCTCAGGTCATGATCTCAGGGTCCTGGGATCGAGCCCCGCATTGGGCTCTCTGCTCAGCGGGGAGCCTGCTTCCCCCCCCCCTCTCTCTCTGCCTCTCTGCCTGCTTGTGATCTCTCTCTATCAAATAAATAAATAAAATCTTGAAAAAAAAAATCTTTCAGCACGTCAACTCAGATTGTAGTGTGAACTTGGTGTTTGTGCTTATGGTGCATTATGGTTCTAACGTGTTTTATGTTTTAGATGTATCATGAGTCTTTGAAGCAAATCTTCTAATTTTTGTGGGGTCCTGTTTTCTTAGGTAGTCAGTGAAAGTTACACCAGTTCAAAAACATTAGTGATGACTGTTTGCATTTGTTATCTTCCCAAGCGGACTTTTTTTTTTTTTTTAAGATTTTTATTTATTTATTTGATAGATCACAAGTAGGCAGAGAGGCAGGCAGAGAGAGGGAGGAGGAAGCAGGCTCCCTGCCAAGCAGAGAGCCCAATGCGGGGCTTGATCCCAGGACCCTGAGATCATGACCTGAGCCGAAGGCAGAGGCTTTAACCCACTGAGCCACCCAGGTGCCTCCCAAGCTGACTTTTTATGAATCTCTAACCTAGGGGCGCCGGGGTGGCTTAGTCCTCAAAGGTCTGCCTTGGGCTCAGGTCATGATCAAGCCCCGCATCTGGCTCCCTGCTCAGCGGGAAGCCTGCTTCTCTCTCTCCCACTCCCTGCAAAACAAATTTTAAAAAAATCTTTAAAAAAGTCTCCAGCTTATTTAGAGTATATTATACTGACCTTTGCCCACACTAGGTGCTTGGTAAGTGGTTTCTTGATGAGCAAATGGAGAATAATACACAATGTAGGGTCCATCACTCCAACTCCCATACAAAGCACACCGTGCACGTCTTCTGTCTGTCCTCTGCAATTTCCCTGCAGGGCGCCCTCAGACACATGGCCGCATCTGAACGGTCCTTTCCCTCGGCCACTCTTTTAGAAGGCTGGGTATACCAGAGATGGCAAAAATGGTTTTTACCCAGCATCTTTGCCTTTTGCCCCTGTGAGATGATTTGGCAAATTGAAACCTAATCTGAAACCTCAGATTGTCTTTTTCCTTGAGTGGGTGTGGCCAGGATGCTCAAAGGGGCATTTCTATTACCATTTGCTAAAGTTTTTCATTTTGTCAGAGCGTTGAATTTTTTTGTCCAAGACTTATACCGTATTAGCTTTCTTCTAGGAGTCATTTTAGTTTCTCTTAAAATATTGTGAGTGCTGTCTTCTTTCTTCATTTACTGGGGATCGTTTTCTCTTGCCCAGGATGGTGACGGGAGTGTTGCCTGCATATCCCCTCTATTGTGCGTGCTGAGTTCTGGTGACTGAGGCCGTCTCGGAGAAGAGCCTAGGGTAGCACTGAAAGAGTTCTTGGAGATCTTTCTCTCTGGGATCATGGAATCTGCTTAATTGTGGACTTGGTTAGCATTTATGAGGCTGCTTTGTGTGCAAGATGTCTGGCAAGACAGAATAAAAGAAGGCACCAGGCAGTGCCAGGTTACTAACGTGGGCCACGCGTCACTGGCGCATTTAGATGCACATTGTGGTCCAGGTTGGGACTGCTGCCTGCAGTACAAGGGGGTGTTGAGAGTCTGCCCGGCCAACAAGGGGGTTGGGAACTGCAGGCTGACTTTTATTCCGCGAGTACAACCGATTCAAGCCATTCAGGAATGAAGTAAGTAATTTTTTTCAATCATCGCGCATTCATCTTCTTTGCCCAAACAATGTTACTGAGGTCAGGAAATGAATGGGGAGCTGGGAATTTCAATTTCCCTGACTGGGTCTCGTTTTCACTAGCGACGTTATCTTTGGCAAATTGTTTCACGTCTGCACTTTCTCCACACAACGAAGCTGATTGTGGCCCTGGCGTTCATCGGGGAGGGCGGGGGATGACATTGTCCGTGCACCGTCCTGGAGTTTGAGTCTCTACTCTGTCTGTGCACCGTCCTGGAGTTTGAGTCTCTACTCTGTCTGTGCACCGTCCTGGAGTTTGAGTCTCTACTCTGTCCGTGCACCGTCCTGGAGTTTGAGTCTCTACTCTGCCACTCCCCTGGTGTCACCTCGGTCAGGTTGTCTGAAATGGAGACAGTAATGTTTGCTCGTGGGACAGCTAGAAGAATTAACAAAGGCTGTTCCTGGACATGACCAAGCACAATGTCTAGCATATCCTCGGTACCCATTTAATTCTGGTTGTTGCATTTCATCACCATCATCATTAGCTGTCATCAAGGTCCCAACTTGGATGAGATGCTGACAAAAATATCAACAGAGGTGCACGAACTTTCTTTTATGAAGAGATCTGCCCATTGCTGTGTAGAGGCACTATTTCTCAATGGAATAGTAATTACTGTATTAATATTAAAATGTTTTTCTTCAGACACATATTTTCACAAATGAAAGAGGGAAGCTTCAGACACCATCTGAGTCGAGAGTCAGCATGGCATCGTGGAAACAGCACGAGATTAAGATGTCGCACAGATCTCTGGCACCGCCGTTCACTAGCTGCGACCTTGGGAAAGTTAATTAACTTCTCTGAGCCGCAGTTTACTTGTTCATAAAATGCTAATGAAATGATAATGTTAATTTAAACAAGACCTATTTTGAGGATTAGAGCTAATATATAGAGTTCGTCAAGTCTTGCATGTACTATGCGGTTGATTTATAGAATACAACGGAATGTTGGCACGTGCTTTCTTCAGGTGCTTTGTAACGCCATCTTGAGCTGCCAAGTTGCCCCAGTTGTGTTGTTCATTATTCTGTCTTTAAAGCATCCTTTTCTTTTCCTTTTTAGCATTTAGTCACAATGTGTATTTCTCCATTTCTTTCTATATTTGCTTACTGCTCTTCTCCTCCCGCTTGGCTGAGGGCTGGGTCTGTGTCTGTTCACGGTTAGAGAGCTAGCCCAGTGCCTGGCATATAATTACTGCTCAATAAATCTTTGTTAAATGGCAAGGTGGAAGGGTAGCCAACGACCAACGGGGATATTTCTCCGCTATAAGCACATATCATTTATTTGTCACTTCATTTTATATTGCCTTGTAACATCACCTGTTGTCTTGTTAATTAGCTCTTGTAAAATTGCTAATTATTTCTTATACTCTCTGATAGGTCGTAAACCACTGAAGTGCCAGAGACATAGATTTGATCTGCATTCCCCATAGATAGTACACTCCTTTGTGCAGTGACTATTTGTCAAATACCAGAAAAGAAAAGAAAAACCTCACTCTGGGGATTTCACCAAAGATTCAACCTTTGGGAAATGTTATAAGGTCAGCTTGCGTTCAGCCTTCTTTCTCTCTCGTTCCTGTCTTTTGTAACAGAGAGGACTGATGTTCAGAGGGACAAGAGCAGTCGTAGTGATCAACTCTGGCACCGTCCTAACCATGTTCATAGACACACCTCGGTGATTTTCACCCCACTGTGGCCCTCTCGTATGGCCGCACGGCATCACCAGTTGAAATCACTCTGATTTTGAATTTTTCTCCCAGGTCCTTCCCTCCCTCCCTCCTTCCCTAGTCAGGTTCACGTGCAGAGTGAGCCAGTTGCCACTTTAATGACCGAGGGACTTCCTGTGGTCCTTTACTTGCTGCTGTCAGCTTGAACCTGTGTGGTCCTCTTCCTGCTCTGAAGTGGCACCTTGAAAACCATGAAACTGAACCGCAGTTTCATGGACACTCACCGTTGGTAAACTTTATTTTATTTTATTTTTCCAATTTATTTATTTTCAGCATAACAGTATTCATTATTTTTGCACCACACCCAGTGCTCCATGCAGTCTGTGCCCTCTCTAATACCCACCACCTGTTACCCCAACCTCCCACCCCCCCACCCCTTCAAACCTCTCAGATTGTTTTTCAGAGTCCACAGTCTCTCATGGTTCACCTCCCCTTCCAATTTCCCCCAACTCCCCTCTCCTCTCTAACTCCCCATGTCCTCCAGGCTATTTGTTATGCTCCACAAATAAGTGAAACCATATGATAATTGACTCTCTCTGCTTGACTGATTTCACTCAGCATCATCTCTTCCAGTCCCGTCCATGTTGCTACAAAAGTTGGGTATTCGTCCTTTCTGATGGAGGCATCGTACTCCATAGTGTGTATGTTTATTAATAAAAAAGAAACCCCTACACTCGTGCAGTTCCGCATCTCTGCTTCCTGGATGCTCTCTGCCTCACCCCTCCCAGGGACATTAAGTCACTTGCCCAAAGGCACAAACTGGTAGTTGCCCAAACTGGGGCTTGAACCGAGCCACTCTGCCTCCGCTTAATGACCGTTCTCTACTGCCTCTTTGTGGGTTGTTGTTGTTGTTGTTTAGAAAGGGAGAGAGAGGGGTGGGGGCTACAGAGAGAGGGGGTGAGAGAGACTCTTAAGGAGGCTCCATGCCCAGCACAGAACCCGATGCAGGGCTCGATCTCATGACCCTGAAAACATGACCTGAGCTGAAATCGAGAGTTGGACACTTAACGGACTGAGCCACCAGTGCCGCTCTTTATGTGTTTTGTATGTGCCTGTACAACCCATCCAAAATATATGTGAGGTTTCCATGATTTTCTCCTCTGTAGCTGTCGTAGCCTGTGCCTAGAACCCTGCAGCTTGCTCTTTTTGCAGTGGGAGTTACTCTTGCCCCCCGCCTCCCTTTGGCCACATGCAGAGCTTGTCCCGACGCACAGACTCCCTCTGTGGCCTCTCCTGCGACCATTCACCCAGAGCCGCCACCTTGTTCAACACGGCTAGGCCGTTTTGCCTAGAATATTGATGTCAACTTTTGTCTAGAAAAAAAAAATAAGCCTATAGCTGCGAAACTGCTACCTCCTGTGTGCCATTGGCGACTCTCTCCAGCACGTCACCGTGGCCTTGGAGGTTTCCCCAGGTCCGACTCCCGCGCTGCTGCCTCTCTTCTCCGCACTCCCATGGCTGCTTCCCACCAGATGAAGCCAGGACCCCCACCTGGCCCTTACACACGTCTGGAACGCGGCCCACTCCGTCTCTCTCGTTGTGTCTGTGCTTAGCCCTGCAGATTATCCCGGCCTCCCATGACCACGGTTCTCTCGTTGCTTCCCGAGTCAGGAGGAGCTTCCGTCCGTCCGTCCGTCCTTCCTGTGAAAACTCTACTCACCCTTCACAGCACGTCATAAATGCTGCCTCCTTCCGCACCGAAGGTGGGGCTGGACTTTCCGAGTCCTCCTTGCCGTGCTGGGGTGTCCCCTCCCTCCTCCTCCGTCTCCCCTCGACGTCGCCTTCCGCCGCATCTCACACCTCCCCGTCCCCCCTCCGTCCCCCCGTCCCGTCTGCTTGCTCGCATGAGGCCTGTTCAGACGGCACGTTCCTTGCCCTTCTGTGGACCGTTTTCATCTCCCGGCAAGTAGCAAGAGTCCTGCTTGTCATCGTTTGTTTCAATTGAATAGAATCATCCAAGAAAAGTTGTTACATTTAACGTCACCATTTTTAAAATGTGTGTTTCCATTGATTTTATGAGTCTGAAGAACATTAGTGTGTTGAGATTCTTTTGTGAAATTCGTGATGGAAACGCTCTCTGGTGTTAGAATAACTTTGCATGGTGACAGACGGTAACTAGATGTATTGTAAGGATCATTTCATATTATATAAAAATACCGAATCATTATGATGTAAACCTAAAACTAATAGGATATTGTGGGTCAATTATACTTCAATTAAAAAAAATAAGGAAAAATGCTTCGAGGCCCCTTTGTATTTTAAAATTGTACTTTTCTTCAGAGAGTAAGCATTTGGGATTCAGTTTAGAGGTGACCGTTGGACAAAAATAATGCCTTTGTGATCTCTGTGTTGGTGGCAGTGTTTTGATCCATGACACCAGCAAAGAGAAGTGCATTGTGAAATGTTATTTTAGAAGGTGGGCACACATCTCGGCCCACAGTTTAAGAGTGCCAGACACTGACTTTATGTCCTAGGACCCCAGTCAACTTCTCATGAGTCTCTGTGCTGTCAGGTGGGTAGAAAAACATTACTGTATGTCCTTCTGATATGCCCCTTTGTTGTCCTGGGGTTTTGTCACAATGTGAGGTCTGCCACACTGCCAGTTCTAAGTCTCCAAGGAGATTGTCCGTCTCTGTCTTGAGTCCGAACCAGTTGCCCGGAGATATCTCCACCTGCCTTCTTGCTACCCAAACCCCCCAACCCCTACCCCCAAGCTGTTGGGTTGAGGATTCTTCTGCTGTTCTGCTCTACCCTTAAAGCATGGGCATCTGTCCTGGGACTGTCCGTGGTCCCCTCTGCCTAGGGCACCATGAACCGGAAGCCTTTTCTCTTTAGATCAGTCCCATCACCTCACAGAGGGACTGTGAGGAAGTGAGGTCCAGAGTCTCTTTATTCCTGAGACTCCTTCCTCTCTTTTATTCTCCTTGCTCTGACATCTGCCATCCTTTATCATCACCGGAGAGCTCCCACATTTCCAGCCTGAAGAGCTATGGTGTCTTTTGAACACAGACGGCGTATTAGAATTGAAACTAATAATGTAGCCCTTGCAGTCATGCCTTTTGTAGGCTATGTTGGCTGGAGTTGCGTATTGCATTACTGCTCATTCTTACTCAACCCACATCTTTATATAAAATGCAGAAAGGTGAGACTGTTTTTCCTCATTAGTGATGAGAACCAACAAATCCTAGTGGGGGCTACTATTAGATTTTTAAAAGATCGTTTTCATTTCTTATTGGGAAGCGATGAAAAAGTGCTCCTTACTTAAAATACTGCTTTAGAGAGCCGTTGTGTAGGAAAGTGACAGGCTGGTTGAAGTAATAAAAACATTTTTATTTTCATGACACTGTTATTGTCAAGGTGCTTAATAATTCTTACTAGTGATTATCGTTGGTTACTGTGTACATTCTGCTTCATTGTACAGATGGGGTAACATGGGGCACCACGTGACTAACTCTTGATTACCGTGTCCCGCAGCGTCTGCTGTGGCTCCCACGTTCCAGTGGAATGTGCAACTGCATGTGTGAGGTCAGAATAGCAGCTTCTTTTATTTTTAGGACCAATGTCTGATGCTTAGCTTCTCTGAATGAGCCTCGCGTGTCCCAGGAGCTCTCTGTAAATTGAATTTTGCTGCGTTCACTGCTTCCACTTGGAAATGTGTTGGCTCATGTTCTCAACTACAAGAAATCATGGTCCACTTAGGTCACATAAAATACCTTATTGTTAATTTAGGGCCTGGAAAACATACTTATCTCAATGCATCTTTTCCATATTTGGTATGATTGTGAGACCTGCTTACAAAGATTTGACTACCATTTGGATAGAAGAAGGGTTTTTTGTCTGAAGAGGAGATAATGAGAAGACAGTCTGATGGATAGTAGCGCTTCCTGCCAGTGAAGGCAGTAGGCATAGGCCCCATGGCCCACCCCAACCCACCCCATAAGAGCCTTTGTTTTCCTATAACCAGGAGTGGTTATCTGTCTTGAGCGTAACTAATACAGAAGGGAGGGAAAAGAGAGAGGGGGTGTATTCGCTCAGCTGGCTCAAAAATGCTGAGCATACCAGTTGTTTCACAATTAAGATAAGCCAAGTATTTGGCTGACTAGTACTGGTCGTCTTCAGGCATTAAAGTAGCCTGGAACATAATTTGTCTTGGGGATAAAATGACAGGATTATAAATCTTTAACCAGGCTCTCTTAAATCTGGGAAGTTGCAAAGCTGAATTGGGTCAGAAGTCTCCGGCAAGGGAACACAGCCTTGAGCCATTTGCTTGAAGTGGGAGTACCTGTGTAGGAACTGTCGGAATGAATGCTTTCATTTGGGGAACAGAAACATTAACCCTAAATGTAAATCACTGAATTTTCTCCTAGCTGCCTGCGAATAACGCATCACATTTATGCACAGGCTGCAGTATTATTGAAGCAGAAAGGCCTTACTGTATTCAGTAATGTGCTCTGAAAATTTTCATTATTGGATCCCAGCGGGCTTCGTTCTATGCAGACAGATGAAGCGGGGTGACATCAGCCTTGGCTACTTCCTGCGCACGCAGGCAGCTTCTCTCCACGCTCCCGGCCGATGCTTCAGCCGGCTCCTGGCCTCTTGGCCTGTTGCCTCGGGACTATTTTTGTGAGGAAAGGCAAGGTCTCCCGTTGAACAGTGTTAGTATGAGTATTCCTGGCCTCCCATTAGTGAAGCTCTTACTGTGTGCCTGCCACTGGGTGAGGTGCTCTACACCCACTCTGCCTCTGGTGTTGGTACCCTTGGAGGTGCACTTGCTGTGTACACCTCCCTGTGCGCATTCTGGCACTTCCCTGGTCTGCCTTCCTCGTGATTACATCATTCTGTCCTCTCTCTTCTGGCAACATTCACGGGGCCAAATTTAGGATTCGGGTCTGTTTCCACAAATTCGAGCCCTTAGAACCCTCAAGGGGTAAACGAAGCCTGGATGTCTCTGATCACACTTAAGCTTCATTAAACGCTAACTGTATGCCGGCTCCTCTGCTACGCGTCCTCCTCCGTCTAATCTTCATAGCCGCCCCTCGAGGGAGGCATCATCATCCCTGTTTCACACACGGGAAGATTGAGGCTGGAGTGGCGAGGTGGTGTTTCCCAGGGTCGTGGCTGCCTGATACGTGCTAGATAAGGATTTCAGCTTGAGGCTGTCTGCACTCTTTCCTGCTCTGCTGTTGTGGCAGAGAGCTAATGAGAGAGAGAGAGAGAGAGCGAGCGGGAGCGAGGGCGAGAGAGAGAGAGAGAGAGAGAGAGAGAGAGAGAGCGAGAGAGAGAAGAGTTTGCTTTCTGCTGCATCTGCTCCCTCCACCCCTTTTCTTTCTTTGGTTTATTTTAGCATTTTAATGTTGTCATATTGGCTTTCTGGAGGCTGCACCCATCCTAGAGGCCCATCACAAAGGGATTTTAGGTCAAATAGGGACTAAGAAGAAATGGCGGAGCACTAAGTGGTCCCAACTCAAAGCTTGACAAGTGGAGGCATTTCTGATGTCAGGGAGAAAAGAACGCGTCTTCCTTTCGAAGCCGCATGGCGTCTCGTTTAAATCTCATCAGACAGAATAAAAACTGTTTTCCTCTGAATTAAAAAAAAAAGACTAACTTTCACCTCTCAGTTCATTATTTAAAAGAAAGCCCTATTTTCTCATGGATTGACTGTAATCTTCAGGGCTACTGCTGGGTGCCACTGCCGTCCCTTCCATGGTTAGACCCGAGAGTCAAGCAGACTCTTGAGTAGTGTAGGGGTGGCAACACCTGCCCCTTATGCTTCTCGGTGAGGAGGGATGTACGTGCTCGGCTGTGGGACCCTTCGGTGGGTTGGTCTTGACTGGTGTCTGGCTGTGTCGGTCAGGGTTTCCACAGGAAACAGACTTTGCACCTAAATTAGGTAATATGGGGAGAGATTAAGGAACTTTTTTCAAAAGTGGAAGCAGAGCGTTTTGTAAGGAAACCACCAGGATGGTGCAGTCCCCCAGGGCTAGTTACAGCAGAGAGCCAACATTAATCCTTTGTCTGAAAATGGGGAGGGAGCTGTGACTGGAACCTGAGACAGAGCGAGCCGTGGAGACCGTTGTCCTTTGAGAGCTGTGGTCTTCACATGAGGAATGTGGCCAGACACTGGTTCATAGCAGGGAGGAAGGCAGGGGAATAAATAACCTCACTCTCTACCCTGACTCTGATCTTCTACTGGGCCTTCCCTTTGGCCAAATTCTACAGGAAGCCAGCAGACGCAGGAGCCTGCTACTGTGATTCATCCAAGCCACCTGTGTTGGCTGAGAACAGGGTTAAATGGAAGACTCCGGTGCTCAGGCTCTTAATCATGGGACAGAACTGCACCCCTGAGAGATGCTAGATTACTGTCTCTTGGTGGGGGTCATTTTGCAAGTCAATAAGATTAAGACCTCAGCTGCTCAAATATTAGTGGCTTGTATGTGCAACACGGCTCTGGCCATTGTTATTGACTTCAACTGAGTTAGGGGTAACAACTGTAGTTTGGTTATACCCTGGTTCAGAAACAAGAAATTTCTGCTTTTGAAGGTATTTTCCTATTGTATTTGAGATATTACTTTATGTGTCAACATTTATGAAAATTGGTAATTTAAGAGGACTGAAGACTTGGCAGCCTAGAACATCATCAACTCTTGGTCTTGGAGAAAAAAAATATCCAGTTTTTTCTTCTAGTTAGATTAGGAATCCTTTCTTTTTATTTTATTTATTTATTTGACAGATAGAGATCACAAGTAGGCAGAGAAGCAGGCAGAGAGAGAGAGGGGGAAGCAGGCTCCCTGCTGAGCAGAGTGCCCGATGTGGGGCTCGATCCAAGGACCCTGGGATCATGACCCGAGGTGAAGGCAGAGGCTTTAACCCACTGAGCCACCCAGGTGTCCCTAGGAATCCTTTCTAAAGGGTTTTCTATAACCATTAGTGGGAGGATCTGAAACTCAGCCCATTCCCTTTGCCATCAGACATAATTATTAATAAGAACTTCCTTACATTGGGCAGAAATCAACTCACTCTTACTTTCATTTATGTATTTTGTTAAAAGATTTTTAAAAAATTTATTTGGCAAGGAGAGAGAGAGATCACGAGTAGGCAGAGAGGCAGGCAGAGAGAGAGGGGGAGGCAGGCTCCCCGCCAAGCAGAGAGCCTGACACGGGGCTCAATCCCAGGACCCTGAGATCACGACCCGAGCCGAAGGCAGAGGCCCAACCCACTGAGCCATCCAGGCGCCCCCTTACTCTTCCTTTTAGTAGTTGTTTTAATTTTTCCCTCCAGACCTCCATAGCTTAAATCTCAACATCTTTGAAATAGGTGAAGAGAGTCATCATTTCTCCCTGACACCTCATTTCTAGGTTGTGCGTACCTACTTTCTGCAGCCTGTCCTCATATGCTACGATTTAACTCAACAGATATTTATTGAAGTCCCAGCTATATGCAAGGCACTTGGTCCAGACTCTAGAAGGGTACACCTACGAAGCTTGCAGTATAGTGGGGATAAGGAATACAAACACTTACCAAATACAAGACAGAATGAAATGTGTTGAATAGAAATTTAAAACTCACATACTTTTAAGCCTTCATCCAAGTTTTGGGTAAAATGTTAAATCCGATAGGACTTACTTGCAGTAAGTCAGTAAGGAGCCTCTCCAGAATGAGACCAGTCCGTTAACTTGCATTGATGGGTGCTGTCATTCAGCCTGCTCTTACCTCTGGTCATCTTATCTACCCCATCAAATCACACAGGACCTCTGTCATGCTTTGCTGAAACCAGAATTCATTTTGCCTGTTCTAACAATTGTCATTCAGGGCTTTATACCTCTATGGTGGGAATAGGTTAGAACCTCAAGGAGAAGGGCAACAAAGAGTGACATGACACTTTTTTATACTCCTCAAAGGAGGAGACATAGTTTAAAATTTAAAAATAAGAGAAAAAATTAATGTGTCTAAATGTTAAAAATCATTGAAGCTAAGTGGTATTTATATTATGGGTATTTATATAATTCTATATACTTTTCAGTATAGTCGAACTATTTTGAAATTCATAAAAGGAAGAATTAAACATTGTTAGTAGCTCATAGTGAAACCTTAAATGTTGACTATGTCCAGGACAGATCATGAGCCACCGGAGACAAGAGCCACCAAGTGCTTGGGGATGCTGGTTTGTGTCTAGCATTCACCCGCTGTACCTGTTTAGTTTCACTGTTTAAATTGTTCTTTGAGGTAAAGCAAAAACAAACAGCCATTCATAGGTGAGGTCAACTGGGACCTTCTGGGTCTTGAGTCACCGCCGGGAGCTGTGTGCTTCAGGAATGACTGTGCTTGAGATCATGGTTCAAGCACCTCTGACTCCTGGTCCATTATCACTGAAGGTTAAGGAATTCAGCATTCTCTATCCTTCACAGCTTCTTCCTTTGAGGTGCCTCCCTAATTTCTTAACATTCTCCTCCATGTGGACGGGAATTGGATCAAGCATGTCTTGTTACTTCCTGTATGAAAGTGACCCAATGTCCTTGACCCTTCATTTCTGCATCAGTAAAATGGCAAAAATGACACCTAGGATTTGTATTCATTTCTAGGGCTGGCATCACAAATTTCCACAACTGGGTGTCTTATGACAATAGAAATGTATTCTCTCACATTTCTGGAGGCCAGAAGTCTGAAATCAAGGTATTGGCAGGGCCACGCTCCCTGAAAGTTCTAAGCCAGTCTTCCTTGCCTCTTCCAGCTTCCAGGAACCAGGTATTTTGGTTTGTGGGAGGATAACCTTAATCCCTGGTTCCATCTTCCCATGGCTGTCTTCTCTCTGTGTATCTGTGTGTCCTCACCTCTTCTTATAAGGACACCAGTCATTGGATTTAGGGTCTACCCTAATTCAGTATGACCTCATTCATGTAAATAACTGCATCTGCCAAGACCCTATTCCCAGATGAGGTAATACTGTGAGGTTCCGGGTCCCCATGAACTTTGGGGGAATTATTTGGGGGCTTAAATAAGTTATACTCTATGTATGGAGAACCTACATAGGGTGAGGTACGCAGTAGGTGCTCATTAAAAGATAGTTCCCATCCCCTAATAACTGCTGATACACAAATGTCTGAGGGGAGTAGCACTCAGAGCATTGACTAATATTTATTTCCCTGGGAACTGCCTGGGATTTGCTCTTCAAGACCCTTTCCTGTACCTCACCTTTCCCGTCTACCAGACGAGGCCAAGCATTTATCTGCGAAGTGGGTAGAAATATAGAGAATGGTGAAGTGTTCTTTTTAAAATTCATGTCCTGGTTTTCTAGTTGTGAACACAGCAAAGGAAAACTTCTTGAGAGTGTCACTTGGAATCAGGACACAGAGCGGAGGTGGGAAAATACCGTTGTTCGCACGGTCTGCAAGTGTATCGTCGGTTCAGGCTGCCTTGGGTTATTTGCATTCTCCTCATTCTTTCAGCCTTGGGGGCCTTTTCTTGACATCTGGCTCTTCATAGAGAAAGCACCTGTGGTGGCCCCTTCTTTTTAATATCAAGTGCCAGCAGGTAGTGAGGTGTGTTATGCTGAAACATTGCTCCCAGTCTCCTCAGGCTTTGGATGAAAGGAAGTGGAATTTCCCTGAATGAGCGGGAAGTGTTTCATTAAAAATCTTAGTTGCATGGAACTGTCTCTAATGTGGAGCTTGAAAAGGTATTCTTGCCCTGCCCTGCTCCAGAAACTATATTTCAAATGACATCTCCATAAACTTTGAACGTGTTGTGTGTACAGAAATCCAAAGGACATAAACAAAGGAGCGATTTCAGATCTTCATTTACTCCACATAACCTATTTCAAGGAATGTGCTTTCATCTGGAAGTGGAGTAAAGCCTGATGCTGCTATTAAGAGACACCCTCTCCTCCGTCTCCAGGCATCGAAGGTTGCTAGCTGGCGGCCTGGTGACAGGAGACAAAGGGATGGAACTGTCCTCACTGGCTGTCCTGTCAACAGTAGCTACCCCAGGGACACAGAGAGACAGGCAGCTAGAGCCAGGAGGCCATGCCATTGACGGGTCCGCCCATGAGTTGATGTGGCTGAGAAGATTTGATTAACATACACCCTTGTGCAATGAAGCGTGCTCCTTGTCTCCTGGTTGATACTACTATATTTATATTATCTTATTCAACCAAACTCATATTTATCAAGTGCATACTATGTGCTAGGCACTGAGGGATATAGAAATAAGTCAGTTCCTATTCTGAAGGGTTCTCAGTCTAGAGGAGGAGATACGTAGGTCTGCATTCATTCATTCAATAACTACTTGAGCACAGTGTCTCAGGCACTGAGTATCTTGGTGGGTGTGTTGAACGAGATAGCTATTTCTTAATACTATGAAATCTCCAGTTTAATAGGGGAGACACACATTTAATAATTATGCAAATGACTTAGAATTATATTCCTAAGAATGGTTATAAAATAAAAGGTCAGGGTCCTGTGAGAATGAATGACATGGTCACCAAGTTGTTGTTTTCCAATCATGACACGGCAGTAAGCGCTCCGTGGAGGCGGGTAGAGGGAGCGCACAGAGCAGGACTTGACGCAGATGGAGGCAGATTCCGGAAAACTTCCTGAGAGAGGCAGCATTGGATCTGGGAAGAAGAGTCAGAGGTTACCTGGCAAGTCAGAAGGGTAGACGCCCCGTCCCCCTCGCCCTGGTCTCAACTCCTTCCCCCTGCGTAGATGATGGCACTATCCAGCAAAAACGGAATGCAGGAGGAGAAGAGGTTTAGAGAGAGTGACAATAAATTAGATTTGGGTCACCTTGAATCTGAGATACTTGCAGATGTCTGAATTAAGTTGCCCAGAAAGCGGAGAACCATATGGGTCTTGCGCTCAGTGTGGAGATGACTCGGGCCTCACCAGCAGCAATTAAAAGAAGGGAGAAACAGAGACTCAAACGGGGAGAGATGCACAGAAGAGGAGGTGCTGGAAAAAGAGACCCAGTGCAGCTGGAGACCAGAGTGAAACCAGGAGAGAGTGTGGTGTAGACGGCCCGGAAGAAGGAACAGCGGCCTGTGGTGTCCAGAGTTGTGGGGGAATCAAGCCAGATGCGCACTTACTTGGTCACTGGGCTTGGCATCGGGAGGCCATGGACATCAGACGCGCCATTTCACGGGCTGATGACCACAGGAGATGGAACAGTGTGGTGTGGACACGGCCATCGACCTCACAGTTTCTAAGCTTCACGTCTCTTGTTTTCCGCCACGGGTTCTTTTTCCCCCAAGGGAGCAAAGCCTTAAACCACAAGAACGATGCTGCTTCCATAGACTCCTAACCCTCACCAAGGTGAGGAAGAGTGAGAACTGTCAGTCTCTGCGCAGGGGTTGTTTCGGCTTCCCCTGAAATCGTCCCGCACGCAGACGCGTGGCCCAGTGTTCCAGCAAGCCTGGTCAGGAACCGCTCGCCGAGCCCAGAGCACATACTGCATTGTTGCTCTGTGGGTCTCTGACCGGTATTTGCCCCTGTTCTGTTTTAGACCCTGTGAAGAATAACCTTGCCTTGATCTATGTCAAATGATCTCTTTAGTCGTTCTGTGAAGGTGTGTTTTCTATCAGTTGGGGCAAAAAAGTGCAGGCTTCCCTGAGTAGTCTTTGGCTCTGGGCATGGGCTATGGGAGAGCATTATTACTTGGTATCTTTTTATTTCTTTTTTCTGTTTTCACTTTCTTTGTGGCTTTTTATATTAAAAAGCCCATCCAGAGGTCTGGAAAGTGGTCGGTGCATTTTTCAAATGCATTCATTTGCATTAATTCATTAAAAAGTAAAAACAGGGGCACTTGGGTGGCTAAGTTGGTTGAGTGTCTGACTCTTGGTTCCTGCTCAGGTCGTGACTTCAGGGTCACAGCGTCAAGCTTCCATTTGGGCTTTGTGCTCAGCAGGGATCTGCTTGGGATTCTCTTTTCCTCTCCCTCGGTCTCTTCACCCCATTGGTGCTCACTCTCTCTAGATAAGTAAATAAAGTATTTTTTAAAAAGTGAAAACTAACAACTTCGAAATCGCAAAGCGAAGAGGTGGCATGGGGGAAGCATGCTGGTGTTTATTTAGCATGTATTATGATCTTGGACCTCTCTCCCTGTCAGAACTTTGTCCATTGACTAGTGAGGGTAACAGCAACTGGGAGCTTGTGAGAAACGCAGGTTTTTCGGCCCTACCGCAGATCAACGGACTTGGAATCTGCATCCCAGGTGATCTGGGCTCACAGTAGAGTTTGAAGAATTGCTCTAGGCACTTTAGAAACTGTCACATTTAATTCTCATAGCAAACCTGTGAAGTACAGATGTTTACCCCCTGTTCCGGTGGGGGTGAGTGGAGAAACAGAACCTGTAGGAGATAATATTACGAGATTTATTCTGATAAATTGGCTTACATGATTGTGAGGGGGCTGAGCAAGTCTGCATCCATCGGACAGGCAGTGAGGAAGGGAAGGTCATGGGCAGTCCGGAACGCCTGGGCTTAGGCTGAAGCTCTCATCCACAGGCAGTCAGGAGGGGAAAATCCTGAGAAGGAAGAGCTGTTGTAGACCTAACTGGTATTTTAGCCAGTTTCACTGGCCAGGAAGAGCCCCGTCCCTTTTAGGGGTTCACAGTTTAGGCCAGATCCACTGAGGATGATATCCTTAGCTTAAAGTGAACTGATTAGGGACTTGAAATACATCTGCACAGTCCCCTGATAATAGCACCCAGTCTGGTGTTTGGTTATGTAACTGGATAAGGTGTGTGCGCTACAGATGGCTCTGCCTTCCGTTGCGTCCTTGTCTATAGCCTCACAAAATTGACTCCGACAGCATCACATCTTCATTTTCAGCAAACAGGGGTCAAGTCATTTCTCTTGGATCGTCAAGCCGGTGAGTGGTGCCCTGGCATTCAATCCCAGCTCTGCCTTAGCACTTTGCTTCTGAAAGAACAATCACTTTTCCCAATGTGTTGACCAGGCCAGTGCTCAGAGAGTCAGTGCTGCACATCAGTTGAGTAACAATTGTTTGCAGAATTCTTGGTGCATCTTCTGTCGGCCTGTGGCAGGTTCTGTGTCAGTGTCATTTAGCAGAGTGCAAGTAGAAGTGAAACAAGTCAGCTGATGAAGTGTTTTATAGTATGTAGCTCTTCTTATTGGCTGGAGCTTTGTTAAAGTACACTTGATTTATCAAGATTATTGCCATGCAGAATCTGATGGAATGTATTTGTGCCGGGGTTTATAGGTTGCAGCTCAGTTGCTAGCTTTTTCGAATAAATTTGCAGATGGTGCTTGTGTCTCCATATTCCTGTTTTTGTTTGTTTCTCCACATCAGAGGTTTTTTTTTTTTTTTTTTTTTCTTAATCTCAGGGTATTAGTTTTGCAGGAGGCTTGTAGGTGAGTGTGTGGTTCTTCTTCTTCTTCTTCTTTTTTTTTTGTTTTCATCTTTTAGGTAAGGTTATTTGCTTTTCCTGATTGTTAGAAAATGTGCTCCAACAAGTTGCGACCAGGTGCCTTGCATTGCTGAATGCTTGACACGCCGTTCTAATTCTGGAACATGCACTCTTTTGCTTAGCGTTTAAAAATATCTACACCTGAAGCAGGTCAGGGCAAACAAAATCCTTGAACCATAGACTGCTGAATGAGTGCAATTTGCCTGCTTCTTGAAGATCATCAACCCTTGCTTTGCACTCTTCTCTTTTTTCTGATTTCCACATCTTTACTCTTGGATTCCCTTGTTCTAGCCTGATGACCCACATTTCAAGTCAAGGCTTAACTGGGCATTTTCTAATCAAAATATTTTTGTCGTTCCCTTTGAGGCGTGTCTGCTTTGCTGACCCTGTCCTGTCAGCCTGCTGATTCTAGTTGCTCCAAAACAGTCTTAACCTCAAAGCTGAACTTTCTATAGCTGCCTACAGGAAAGGGGGTTATGGTGTAAGACATGTAAGACAGGCAGCTCTTCAGTAACTTTGGAAACTTGGGGTTTTCAAAATAAAGAAGTCAAGAAATTAGTCGCTTATGGTTCAGAAGTTCAGAAGATTCAAATATATATTTAATTTAATCTTTCCTAAAAAAAAAAAAAAACCAGCTTTGATGAATGGCTGATTTCACAGAGTGGTGAGAAACAGCTGTTTGACAGACGGCTTGGGAAATTAAGTTCTTGCTTATGTTGCCCCCACCCCCACCCTTTCTAGAATCATGAAATCTTGATATAAGGCTGGGCCAGAGAATACTAAATGGTGATCAGTTATCAGGGATATCTATTATAAATGCCATCTGTTCAAGGCTTCACATATATTCAATAGCATTTTTGCGGAAGTACTCTATTCATCATAAAACCTGTCACTTGTGAACTATGTGGAAGTCTATATTCATTTGGAGCCGGTGTACTAAGTTTGAATCCCATGAGGCTTATTAACATTTGCCAGATCAGGACCCACTTGGGCTCTTGCCCGTCTCTTTATATAGGTGTAGTTTTTAAAGATAAACTTATTTTTTTTTCTATCCCAAGCTTATCGGCCAGACCATGGCAGCAATATGCAAAGTGACACACATTACTATACAAGCAGTGTTGCCATCCTGTTCTTTGGTGATTTCCCTATAGACCTTATCAAAATTGTATTCTGATTAATTACTCTTCTAGTGACAACCAAATATATAAATAACAAACAGGGGGCGCCTGAGTGGCTCAGTGGGTTAAAGCCTCTGCCTTCGGCTCGGGTCATGGTCTCAGAGTCCTGGGATCGAGCCCCGCATCGGGCTCTCTGCTCAGCAGGGAGCCTACTTCTCCCCCTCTCTCTGCCTGCCTCTCTGCCTACTTGTGATCTCTCTCTGTCAGATAAATAAATGAATAAGTCTTTAAAAAAATAAATCTTAGTTTGGTGGCAGTCTCCCAAGGGTGTAGAATTTTTGTATATTTTATGGCAACTTGTATTACAATAATATATGTAACTAAGCTTCTCTCTAAATCCTTGAGCCTAAAACCTGGTCTGTTTATTTTAGTTTCTTCCAAAGCACCTAATAAATATTTTCAAATGAATGAGTGCACAAGTGAAAATACCGGTGCATTGGAAGAGAAACTGTGGTCCACTCTATAAACACACGTTGGGGTAGAGCGCTGGAGGGGCACAGGTGTTCAGTCCAGCTTCCCTTCTTGATGCTGGCGGTGAAGACAGAGCTGCAAAACTACATGTACGTGCTTCACTGTGTTCCTCTACTGGAGAAATGAATCCATTCACTGAGTGGCATGTTTTCGAAAGGACATACATGGAGCGGTGAACGGGGAGAAAGCCCTTTGTTTTCCTGGTCACCTGGTCAGCGAGGGCTGACACCACCCTTACATCTGCCTTTGCTTTGCCATTGGGAAGGAAGATGATGCATAGACCTCATTTACAAAGGTGAGGGGTGGTTATTAGGCAGAAAACTGTGCTAGCTGACATTTGCTCTTTGGAGAAGGAATTAATCAAATTTTGTCCCCACAGTTTGCAGATGTCCCTCCTTCTGCCTGGGCATTTCTTAGGGGAGAGCTCAAGGGACCAACCACATGCAATGGAAACAAAAGTTTAAAGGTAGCATCAGCATTCAGTTTTCTACCTCTGCTTCTGATGGTTGGATTTAAGGAGGGAAGTGCTATTGGCCATGTAATTAAGTAGGACCTTAAGAACCTGGCACTGAATTTTGGACCTGCCAAGGGCATGGAGCATTTGGTTGATGGGAGGCAGAAGTTTTCTGAGCGGATTCTCCCCACCTGCAACCGCTGCTCTGCCCTTTGCTTCCCAGGTGAAGGGGAGTAACTTCTCTCACTTCCTTCCGCGGAAACAAATACTTCTCGCCAGAGTACTGTGCATTTACAGAAGCTTGATTTCTTCGTCTATGGACAAGAAGGTATATAAGTCAGAGTTTTATCAGAGAAACGGAGCAAGCAGGGTCTGTATATAATATGTGTGTATGTATACATGTACATGCCTATGTGTATATGTGCAGACACACATGTGCACACATATGCATGTATATATTTATACACACATGCACACATTTATTTTTATAAGGAACTGACTCAGATGAGTGTGAGATCTGACTAAGCCACTGAACTCTGTAGTCCACCATGGAATTTCTTCTTCAGGAAAACCCAGGTTCTACATTTAAGGCGTTAAGCTGTTTGGATCAGGTCCATCCAGATTATCAAGTATAATCTCCTTTGCTTCAAGTCAACTGATTGTAGATGTTAATCACTTTTATGAAATACCTTCACAGTGACACCTGGGTTTGTGTTTGAATGAATGCCTGGGCATACATCGTAGACAAACTGACACACAATACTGACCGTCACCAAAGGGTGTTGCACGTTGGATTTCTAGACTATAAATTGATTCGTACCGTGGAAGTTTTGCATCGCTTCAGGGATGGATCACTGACACCATGGTCTTGAGTGCAGGTCCTGTAGGGACAGTTGGCATAACTCTGCACCCCCCGGCCTCATGATATAAGTAGCCACAAAAAGAGCAGCCATATGAATGGACTGTTCTAAAAGCATCATTACAATTGGAGAACAGCTCAGAGTATGTGCTCTACAGATGTGGTTTTGTTTCCAGCTATTACTAATTAGTTCTGTCCAGGTGAAGAGGCGTTGTGGCGAGACTGATGGATGGCAGGCGTGTCTCAGAGTGGGACCAAGGGCTTGCCTGTGCCAAAGGGCACAGGAAGTCACTGGGGGCTTGCTTCGGGATGGCCATCATCTGCTTCCAGTTCTGCTGTGTTTAGATGGAAGCTTTTCTTATCCTCATCTGTCTGATACACATGCATGATGATAGCGTGGCTTCTTAAAATGCACAATTATGGGCATTATTTTCACTTTCATTGAACTTAGGTTTGACCTTTCAAAACTAAAGGATGGAATGTATGCTCTCCACTTACATTGGGAATTAGTGGACAGGGCAGTGCACCCCCTTGGATTCTTTCAGTCAGACTGGACAGCCTTAACCATTTCCTTTAATCTTCTGTGATAGGCTTTCACTCTCCTGATGGGTCTCCGTGCACATCTCTGAATCTTCTGGCATTGTTCTTTGAGTGCAGAGGTTGGCCGTATGCTCTCAGTTCTCCAGGTTCAGAACGAGGTGTGAGGAGAGGGTATGGATGTTGTTTTTATCACCCACGACGTTTTGGTTCGCTCTTTCCGCTCTAGGAGTGAGTGTGCCTGAGGTGCTGTGTTCCAGACCTGCCTCTAGCTCTGGGCTCTCCCAGCTCCTCGTCTAGCGCTGTGGCTTCAGGTGTGCCATCTCCCACTGCCTTGCAAAAGCATCCCTCCAGCCCTGATCTCTTCCTTCCCTCTCCATCTGCGTGTCTAATGGACCATTCTATGTCACTAATTCAAAAGAGAATCTTTGATTCCGTACCCCCTTCCCAACCTGTTTCTTCTACTTGCCCACCTCTCGTATAATTTTGAGCTTAATCCACAAATCTCCCTAAAACTGTCTTCCTAGAGCCTCCCTGAAAGGGACCTTATGTCCTTTTCTCTCTTCTTCACCTCCATCCCGACCCAGAAACCCACCGTCCTTCCCCGCGTGGGTCCTTCCCCGCGTGGCCCCTTCCCCGCGTGGCCCCTTCCCCGCGTGGCCCCTTCCCCGCGTGGCTGCACTAGTCTCCTAACCTGGTTCTGCTATTGCTGCCATTGCCTGACTCCCTCCTTTGCTGGCCACAGCAAACCCTGTCCGGCTGCAGTGAGGTCAGATCAGACTTCCTCCCTGTCTAAAGCCCTGGGTGCCATCTGTCACCATTAGCCTAAATGCAGACTCTGCCATGGGCTACATCTTCCAGCCCTTTTCTCAGATTTCATTTCAGGCTCTTCGCCTGCGGCATGGTCCCTCCTTGCTACTACTGGTCCAAGCATTTGCCTTGTCTATTCTTTGTCCGTGGAACACATTATACGAACCTCACATGACCATTTCCTCCCTTTCGGGTCTGAATGTTGAATCATTTCTTCAAAGAGGCCTTTCCTGGCCCTGTTGTCCGAATTGGTCACCTCTCTCAACTCCCTTCCCCATCCCAAATTCCTGGTTATTTATTTATTTGTTTTAAAGATTTTATTTATTTCCTTGACAAAGATCACAAGTAGGCAGAGAGGCAGGGAGAGGGAAGCAGGTTCCCCGCTGAGC
Source organism: Mustela putorius furo (assembly GCF_011764305.1). NCBI lineage: Eukaryota > Metazoa > Chordata > Mammalia > Carnivora > Mustelidae > Mustela > Mustela putorius. Next base: position 521,767 of record NW_025421261.1, read on the forward strand.
AGAGAGCCCAATGCGGGGCTCGATCCCAGGACCCTGAGACCATGACCTGAGCCGAAGGCAGAGGCCCAACCCATGAGCCACCCAGGCGCCCCTTCCTGGTTATGTTTTACTTATTGTTGCTTATTTATTGTTCATCATAATCTACTAGAATGTGCTTTTGTGAAGGCGGGTCCTTAACTCCCCCCTGCCGCCTTTTCTCGGTCCTTCCGTCCTCTTTACCTTCCCATAACACCACGTGGTGCCTGGTGAGGAATATTGGTCTAACAGATACTATTTTAGTGGTTGAATCAATACTTATTACTCTTGTGTTTTTGGTTGGTAGCAGTGTACTAGGCGGACAGCTTCAGGGGGTGTTATGGACTGTGCAGGAACCTCCCACCTGACTGGTTTTTTGGAAGAAGGGCTTTTATGGAAGTAATTAAGATTGAAAGAGGTTGAAAGAGTAGCCTGGATCTGATGGGATTAGGGCCCTTCTAAGAAGAAGAAGACAGACGGGAGAGCTTTCTCTCTGTGCACGCACTCACACATCAAGGAGAGGAGATGGAAGCACACAGCCGTCTGTAAGCCGGAAGAGAGCTCCCGCCAGAAGCCAAGTCAGCTGGCACCTTGATCTTGGACTTCCCATACCCAGAACTCTGAGAAATAAATTTCTGCTACTGAAGCCACTCAGTGTGTGGTATTTTGTTACATCAGCCCAAGCAGACTAACACAAAGAGTGATGCACAGTGACTGTCAGGTTGCTTTTGTAGGTCTTGACACATGTCATCTTCCACATATAATTGGGTTGAGTTTTCCTAAATGCACTAAATTACAGTCTCCCTCATTATTTCTTATCTACTCATTATCTGTCTTATCACCTAGTTTCTGAGATTTGTTAGTCTGGCATTTTATTACTCAGGGGATTTGGTGTTAGCCGATGAATTTGAAAATTTATAAAAATGCTAAAATATGTTAAAGTAACATTTAAAAATGTTGAAAGAAAATAGTTCTCACTACCACGTCCTGAGGAATCTAGGCATTATTTTCATCTAGGGAAAGGCTCATTTATTCTTAATTTTTTTTACATCTCAAGGCCAGTTCCTTATTTGTAACAATCATGTATTATTGATCATAGTATCTCTAATATCCAGGGCAGTAAAACATCTATTTTAAAACATTGTCTCAACTCAAAAAGTTTATCGAATGAATAATGAAAGTTTTCTGGACCCAGGATTTATTCTTAGTCTTCAGTGTATAAAACCTTGTTGGAAGTCTTTAAAAAGATTAAATAATTATATACTGTAGAATAATCAGTATGTACTCTTATTATGCCTTTAATTTTCATCCTTCATCTTGGTGTTTGAAGTTAAAACTCTGAGCTAAATTTAGAGGATTTCCTTGTCTTCCTAAATTGGTTTCTCTAACTCTCACTTAATGGTGTCTGTGAGCATATATTTTAGAGCATTACTGGCAGTGATTGCATATTGCTTTTGCTCCAACATTTTAGATACTCTCTGTTCTTCAGAAGCGGTAGAGGAGAAGAAAAAGGTACGTGAAGAATTGGGAATAATGATCTCTTTATTATATAAGGGAGTTTGGAAACTCGAATCTTAGGTCTCAAATGAGATTTTTTCCCCCCGTAGAATTTAAATGAAAATCACAGAAATCTGTTTAAGTGTTGTTCTTCATAGACCTTTTAAACTGAAGTAAACAAATGAGCAAAAATGTGTTTGTAATAAGGAAAGTATGGTGAACAAAGAATGGAGTGGGGAAGCAAGGAAACAGTCAAGAAAACAAAGAGGCAACCCACGTAATGGGAGAAGATATTTGCAAATGACAGTACAGACAAAAGGTTGCTATCCAGAATCTATAAAGAACTTCTCAAACTCATCACACACAAAACAGACAATCATATCAAAAAATGGGCAGAAGATATGAACAGACACTTCTCCAATGAAGATATACAAATGGCTATCAGACACATGAAACAATGTTCATCATCACTAGCCCTCAGGGAGATTCAAATTAAAACCACATTGAGATATCACCTTACACCAGTTAGAATGGCCAAAATTAACAAAACAGGAAACAACATGTATTGGAGGGGATGTGGAGAAAGGGGAACCCTCTTACACTGTTGGTGGGAATGCAAGTTGGTGCAGCTTCTTTGGAGAACAGTGTGGAGATTCCTCAAGAAATTAAAAATAGAGCTTCCCTATGACCCTGCCATTGCACTCCTGGGTATTTACCCCAAGGATACAGATGGAGTGAAAAGAAGGGCCAATGTTTATGGCAGCAATGGCCACAGTTGCCAAACTGTGGAAAGAACCAAGATGCCCTTCAACGGACGGATGGATAAGGAAGATGTGATCCGTATACACTATGGAGTATGATGCCTCCATCAGAAAGGACGAATACCCCACTTTTGTAGCAACATGAACGGGACTGGAAGAGATGATGCTGAGTGAAACAAGTCAAGCAGAGAGAGTCAATTATCATATGGTTTCACTTATTTGTGGAGCATAACAAATAGCATGGAGGACAAGGGATGTTAGAGAGGAGAAGGGAGTTGGGGTAAATTGGAAGGGGAGGTGAATCATGAGAGACTATGGACTCTGAAGAACAATATGAGAGTTTTAAAGGGGTGGGGGGTGGGAGGTTGGGGGAACCAGGTGGTGGGTATTAGAGAGGGCACGGATTGCATAGAGCACTGGGTGTGGTGCAAGAACAATGAATACTGTTACGCTGAAAATAAATTAAGAAAAAAAAAAAAGAGTGGAGTGGGGAGTGATTGGGACAAAGTGGAACAGAAATGGGGGTGAGGTTCCAGCAATATGTGCTGTATACTCGAGGCGAAGGTCAGTAGAAGTTTGCAAAAGTTTACCTTGTTCTTTGCTTCTACAGGCAGCTCATTGTTTTTACCTCGATAATTATACTTACTGTTGAACTAGCTCTCCTTTTATGCCACCCTTTCTGAAAAGTTAGTCTGGACTGTTGAAGTCAGAATGCCTGGGCTGAAGTCCTGTCTCCCCCATTTAATATTTGTGTGATCTTTAGCAAGTTCACACAATACGGAATTTCTCTATGTCTCAGTGAGATGAAATATCTGTAAAATGGGGCAAATAGTTCAAAGAACTGTCATTACAACAAGACCTTATTAATTAGTAGGTCATTGTCCTTCAACTCCTTCTCATCATTACTGTTGTTGTCATCATCTTTATTTCCCCCAGGGAGCCTAGTACATCGGTATTTTGTTCATTGAATAAATATTTAAAATGATCTATGGCATTGTGGAGGAATTTCAAAGTGGAAAATCTCAGAAGTTAGGCAGTTTGATGAAAGAGAAAATGTAGCTTATTTCAGATACATGGAGAAGGTTGGGCATGGAAGGACTGAAACAGGGCAAGAGTTGAGAGGGAAGGGTGGCAGATAAGCAGAGAATCCATACACTTTTAGAGCAGGATTGGGTAGCAGGTGCTGTTGATGCCCACCTCTGATTCTAGCTACTTCCATGGCGTGGGGGTGGTGGGGGTGGGTGTTGTTGATCGGGCAGCAGCTCAGTGGGAGCTCAGACTCACACTAGTGGTGTTCCACCTCAACCTCTAGGTAGCTTTTCTTTACTTCCTATCTCGGGATCTTCTCAGACCATTGAGGTCAGCTTTACCCCATATATGTAGCCCACAAGTTTGGGTGTTAATGTCTCCTGACAACCTTATGAAATAACCCCAGCCTCCAGCCTTTCAGACAAACTTTCTGGAAGGCATTCTCTCTGCCTCTTAGAGGTCCCACTGGCATACAGCCTCAGCTGACTGTGATCTTTAAAACAAACCCTCATATTGGCTTTTCCTATGTCCTTGTCTTACTCTTCCCTCCCAATCACTCATGCTTTTGGGAATCTCTTCCAAATGAATACCTTTTCTGTGACTCCTTGATCTTGTGTCAGGCCCTGCTTTTGAAAGAACCCAAACAAAGAAGAAGATTAAAGAAAGTGTGGGAAATTGATAAGCCTCCATTCATTTGAGATGCTTTCACCATTCTCTGTGGTACGTAACTTTGCTGCTAAAATATCTTAGCAATATTGTATTATCTTAACTTCTTTCAGCTGTATTGAAACCTGAGGACAAGGACAATTTTTTAAATGTATTTTTTGTACCCCACCATCTGTCACTCAGTGGTAGGCAGTATTTGTTGATGGATTGGTTTTCTAGTTGAATCTTGAAATTCCTCTTGAGATGGTCATTCGGAGTAATCTAGTTTACTAGTGGGGAATCAGTGGGAAATGACAAATGGGTTCTATTAGTTTGGGGATTTTAGTCTTTAGGAGCAGTGGCTCATGTGATTTTCCTAGCTGAAGAATAACTTTGCTCTTGTGAGTAATTATCTCTCCAGAGATGATCACCTCTGTGGGCTGTCCTTTAGCTCGACGTACCTTCAGGGAATAATGCAGTTATTTGGCTTTCTGTTTTCAATCTGTTCCTGTGAGAAAGAAATGAATTCTTTGGGGAAGAATAGTACTGTAGGGCATTTATCTACAGAGCACGAAGGCAATTTTTCCAAATTAATGACCAAATAAGTCAGTAAAATGGTCAAAAGAAAGTAAAACTGATCAGTATTTTGAAATATTTAGTACTTGTAAAATGTCAACTTATCTTCTTTGGTTTTAACTCATATTTCCTCATAAAGCGATCCAGGAGAAGACCCTGCACTGGCGTGGTATCCAGGCTTCCACCTCCTAGGGAAATACAATAACTTTGATTTGGTTAGGAAAAGAAAGAGTTGTACACCTGAAAATAATGTAACATTGTGTGTCAACTATAATTTAAAAAAGAAAAAAAAGAAAGAAAGAAAAGAAGAGTTCATTGGGATCAGTGATATACCATGTATACCTATGCCTGGGAAGTTCTAAGAGAAACTATTTTGATGACTTAATGCACGCAAAATGCTTCGAAGTGTGCCGGACACATTGTAGGTACTCAGTTTACATGATCTCTGATGGTGATACATGAACAGCCACCACAGAAACAGTAGGGGAAGAACCCAGTGGCTCCAACATGTACATACCTTTGTGATTTGAGATTTTAAGATAGAGGGTACCTAAAGAGAGCTCCTGTACGTCTTAGTCTATGTGGGAGGCTATAACAGAATACCATAGACTGGGTAGCTTATAAGCAATGGAAATTTATTTTTCACTGTTCCGAACACTGGGCAGTCCGAGACCCAAGTACCAGCAGACTCAGTGTCTGGGGAGGGCCTGCGTCTTGGTTCACAGAAGCCGTCTTTCCCTCACGTCCTCACATGGCAAAAGTGGTGAGGGAGCTTTCTGGGGTCTCTTACAAAGCATTACTCCTGTTCATGAGGGTTTCAAACTTATAACCTAATTGCTTCCCAGAGGCCCCAGTTCCATATGAATTTCCAGGAGACACAAACATTAAATCTGTAGCACTGCATTTGTCAAAGGTACTTCCTTTATAGAAACGTAGGTAGTAAGAACCAGTGCCCACCCCCCCCCCCCACCAACTGCCTGTCCGTTCCACGTGAAGAAATTGAAAGCAGGTCTTATCTTATGGCTGATGTAATGGGGATTTGACTTGGGATGAGACAGAACTGTCATCAGTAGGTTCCTAGACCTTGTCAGAACCTTGTTTTTGCTGTATCTGTTGCTACTCTAAATAGATGTGAAGTTAACCAAAATGACCAGAACTCTTTTCTTGGACAGAGCATGTGTTCAACCACAAATAATTCACTATAAGCTTCTGGGAGACATGAGTCTGTGCCTCCTATTTTCATACACACAAGATATGGAGCCACTGACAGACAAGGCCACACCCCTGTCATGTTATTGCTGACATATTTTTCCCCAAACAGCACTGCTGATTATTAGGAGAACAAGGCAGGTTTGAGTGGAGAGAGTATATGCTGGCAGCTGAAAGAAAATACAGAGTGCCTTTTAACACATACTTGGAGGCTATCTTTCCACTGTTTCCTGTGTTATTTTGAAGCAGATAAAGGGGTTGCTGCAGTACTGATGTGATCAATCTCTTTAAGAAAGGGGTAGATATCCAAGTTTGTTATGGCCCTTGAATTACCTTTTTCTTTCTTTTTCTTTTTTTTTTTTCAGACAGGCTGCTGCCAAAGAAGTCAGTGAGGCATCAGTCTGATGAAACCTCATCTAGCAAATTGCCATTTCTAATTATTCAGTGTATCTTACCTTTCATCACTCACAGTGGCTACTTCAAGGAGAGATGTCTCCTCTTATGGAGACCGTGATGGGAATGTTGTAACTTGCAGTTTCCAGCATGCCTTGAATTTACCCTTGTTTTGTTTCTTCCTGAGTCTGGAAGGCCAAGTGAAAATCTTTTTCCTTTTTCCCTAACTGCTTTGTTTTCAACCATTCCTCTTTCGAACATAATGCATTTTTAGTAACTACTTGAACTTTTGTTCATCTTTTTCCAATTTCAGATTTATTCTTACTGCATTTGCACAGAGCACATATTTCATTGTGGTTTTTACCCAGTTTTTGTCTATGCATCTGCTTCTTCTCCTTCAGGTCACAAACCATGTCTTATCTTTTTTGGGTGTTTGTGGGAAGACTAGAACTTTTCACAAAGTAGACACTCAAGAACTGTTACTTTAATGAAATGTTTATTTAGTAAATGTTAAAGTATTATTGTTATCTGATTAAGTCAATCCTAAAAGTATGAAATTATTCACAACTTAGGAGCTAAGTAGAGCAGCAAAGTATTAACAGTTAATTGGAATCCTAGAATTTTTAAAAGTATATGGAATGTTAGAGGAACTTGAGGCATTAGTCCAACGTCTTCATTTCACGGATGGAAAATCTTGACTTCTTTGGATGCTTTGGAAGAGAAGTCGGTGGGCCATGCACTACAGTCTTTTAGTGCTTTTACTAGAGAGCTGTGGAATTGGCGTATGAAAGACCTGTTGTCAAATGAATTCTAAGAGTGTTGTCAGGGCTTTGAGCTGTAACCCTATTCTCGCCTCTCCATGGGATGGGCAACAATTCTAAAGTTAAGACTCAACCAATTGCTTCTGAAAATCTGTGATACTAAGAACAGAATCAAGTTAACTTTGTAGTCTAATCGCCTGCTCATTTTCGCAGACTACAAAGCCAGGATTTAAAGTGTCACTAATGAGAAACAAAGGAGGTATCGGAAATACAAAGAGCACGGAGGGCTTTCTTAAAAACGGTCAGAGCCTTTCTTGTCAGAAGATCCACTGTGCGGGGAGGGAGCCGAAGGAAAATAAACATTTATCGGTGGCCTTTCGTAGGTCAGGGCCTGTCCCATGTATTAGGTCCTACGATACTTTAAACCAGTGGGATTCAGGCAGTAGTGACTTCACCCTTCCCACACCAGGGGACATTTGTCAACGCCTGGAAATAATTTTGATTGTCCGTACTGGGGGGTTGCTCTTGGCATCTGGTGGGCAGAGGCCACGAACGCCGCCAAACACCCTACCATGCCCAGGACAGCCCTCACTAAAACCAGTTTTCCAGCCCAAAATGTCAATCATGTCACAGTAGAACAGCTCTGAGTATTGTATTATCCTCATAGGCACAGAAGCGAGAGTAGAGGCTCCGTATGGGACTGGCTAAGTGGATGGAGCGTCTACACCGAGATTTCTCAACAGCCAAGACTTGTGCCTCCTCCGGCCAGCCAGGGCAGTGACTCCTGAACATGGTTTACGCCAGCATCAGCAGGGAGCTTGCTCCGAATTCAGCCTTCTGGGTCTGCCCCGAAAGACCGTGTTTTACTTGGTCTGGTGTGGAGCATGGCATCTGCGTGTGCTAGTGAGCAGACTCCTCAGAGGCACAGCTGGAGAAGTACCGCCCCAGACAGGGGTGTCGCGACGGGGGCAATGTCGCGTTTATTGTCCCTGTGGCTGGGAACTAGTGATTTGGCTACTTCCGCTTTGCTCTGGCTTCTCCCCTCTCTAACATCACACTTTCTTCTCCTTGGACTGTACCTTGGGTAAAGGTGGGGGCTTTTCTAGTTGTGTGTGTGACCGTTCCGGGGTAAGACTGTACCCAGGGAAGATCTGGAGTCTGTTGAGGAGTTGGAAGCAGGTGTCGTGTTCTTTCATCAGGGGCACGCTATCGCTTCATGCTAGGCTACCATTCTTTTAGATTAATGGTGGTGTTCGGTACTTCAGGTATTGGAAATAACACTGATTTGGGGGAGGAATGACTAACGCTTCCTTTAGGGTCAGCCAGACGGGTTTGATTTATTTAACAAACATTAATGGAGTGCTTCCTCTGTGGCAGCGAGGAATTTTACCGCATGACTGATAGGCAATAACATGTGGTAAAACAGGGTCCGTGTTGCTGGACGTTAGGAACGGGGAAAGCTCACAGTGGATCAGTGTGTGACTTAAAGGTGACTCAGGGATACCGAAGCTGGAGGTGTTTCCTACAAGATAGAGTACAGTCTATTCTCATCATTCATGGATTCCATATTTGCGAACTCACGTCCTTGCTGAAATTTATTTGTGACTCCCCAGTCAATGCTCGAGGCACTTTCACAGTTATTCACGGACGTGCGCGGAAAGATGAAGAATTTGAGTCAGCTGACAGGCATGTTCGCGGCTGAGGTTAGACAAGGAGACACTCTGCCTTCCTGTTTTACTTCTCGTCCTCTAAATAAGTATAATTTTTGTGGTCTATTTAGTGCCATGTTTTCTGGATTGTTATGTTCTTTAGTGGCGATTTTGCTGTTAAACGTGGTCTCCAAGCATAGCTCTGAAGGGCGGTCTAAGTGCTCCTAAGCAGGAAGGATATGTCTGAGGGAGAGAAAATACAGGCATTAGATAAGCTTCATTCAGGAATGAATTCCAGCACTGTTGGCTTGTGAGTTCAATGACAGTGAATCAACAGTATCTATTAAATAAGTTGTCTTTAAACAGAAACACATAAAATAAGGTTATGTATTGATCCGCCAATGAAAAGTTTTCACCAGAGGCTTGCAGGAACCCTTCCCTGTATTTTCCTGAGGAGCAACGATTCAACATCAGCTCTCCGGTGTTTGTGGAGGCCCTCGAGAGCATAACTACCGGGACTGATGAGAATCCACGGAGCACGGATCGTCGGAGCAGACATACAGGAGAGAGTCCGATGCGGCCACGTTGGGACGTGTCGGGGAGAGACCTTCATTGTGCCCGAGACAAAATCAGTGGGTTTTCTTCTGAAGTAAATGTGGCTCAGCTCCATTCATACAGAAATCGGAGTTGTCAGTTACGGTAGCGTCTAACCAGAGATAAAGTACATTAAATAAAGCTATCCCCTTTAAGGGCACAATTATCAGTGAGGTGGAAAGACCATTCCACTTGTTTCCAAGAACCATTGTGAGTGGACTGGACTGATTTCTGGGACCATTATCATGCAGTTTTATAAAACTTGCCCTGACGTTTAGCACTGATTTTTAAAAATCTATTTCCAGCCAGGGTACCCCGCGTAAAAGAAAAGGCCCTATTTGGATTGTGTTTTCTTTAAAGTCAGAAGGAAAAATCCTCTCTAATTTAGAGTTTTGGAGTGAACACAGATCGGTATGTTTTGAGCTGTCTTCTCCAGCAAATGTTTCATACTGGTTTTTTTTTTTTTTGTATTTGAGGACCAGTGGCAGGTGCCAGTTTTTGGTAGAGCCGATGTGTTAGGGAGACCCTGCCGGAAAGGCCTTCAACCTATATGTGTGGTGGAACTTTAGTTGAACTCGAAGACTCCTTTTTCTGCAGGTCATTCCCTGCCTCTCCTCTGCTTGAGATCGAGCCCAGGGAAGGAAAAGAAAAAGGGCCTTTTGGGGTTCACGGTCCCCTAAATTCCAAATGCATTACGTTAGGGGACAGCTTAATGTTTTAAAAATGATGATCATGAATATCTAGCCGTGGTAGGTTGAGTTATGACATCTCAAGTTTTTCACACCCTAAGCCTGTTCTATGCCACATTATCCTTATATGGCAAATGGGACTTTGCAAATGTGATCGAGTCAGGGATTTAGAGAGATTACCTTGCAATCTCCAGGCAGACCCAATCGTGCGGTCACTAGAGTCCTTCCAGGAGGGAGGCCCAGGGAGGTTCTACCAGAGAAGAGGAGAGGAAGTGGTGTTGAAAGCAATGACTGCAACAATGTGCTTTCAAGGTGGAGGAAGGGGCCCCAAACCAAGGAATGCGGGTGACTGCTAGGAAATGAAAAAGGCAATGACAGAGATTGTCCTGTCAGAGCCTGAAGCAAGACCTAGCCCTGCCATCAGTTAGACTTTGGCTCGTGAAACTGATTTCACATTTCTGACCTCCAGAACTGCCAAGGAATAAGTTTGTGGCATTGTAAGCTACTAAATTGTGATTTTTTTTTTCAGCAACCATAAGAAACTAATATACTGCTGAAAGGGCTTTTCTATGATGCTGTCATTATATCATTTCCTTTTAGAAGAGTAAGTTCCCACGATCTGTGTGAGGCAACACCTCTTGTGCCAGCGCTCCTCTCCATTTCATCTTTGGTTTATCAGGAGAACTAAACAAACTTACTTAGGCATTGGAAGAGGAATGTCTGGGAGGAATCATAAAATCATGGCATTCAAGGGGGTCTAGGGAAAGTTTAGTCTAACTATTTCACAGATAAGTTAAATAGGACTAGAGTCCAGGTCTGCTGACAGCCAGTCTAATGGGGGTAGAAGATGAAGCAAGAGACCCGTTACCTCTCTCTCTGGCCCCTGGGAATGTCCCCCCTCCTTGGTGAAAATGGTGCGGCTGTGTCAGTTGCTGTCATTTGTGGCTGTGACATTGCTGAGAACCATGAGCCTAGGAACAACTCTGACTATGCCAAAGATTGGAGGGGGGCGTGAGAAACAGGACGCCAGCTGGAATAAAGTTATCTTAAAAAGTTAACCCAAATGTGTAGTTACCACTAACTGCAACATATACTCTGATGTCTTAAGCCTTTCATTAAGAAATGAAAGGAATTTTCTCCAAACACACCCAGTAAGCCTTGAAATCCAATCCTTGCTCTCGAGTGCAAGGTCTGGAAATGAAATGGAATGCCAGAAATTACCTCGGTTCAAACTTTTCCTTTTCTTTTGTTGTGCTCTTTTGGAAACTAATCCAGGGACAACAAGAATGCAGCAGAAACAAAATTGCAAAAATGATTATAATACTCCTAAATCTATGCCTGACTAAAGACTTTGATTACCTTTTAGACTGTCTCAGAGAAGTAAATGTTCGTGGGAAATGTTTAGACCTACAGAGACAGGGACACTTTTAAAGTATGTTATTTTTTCAAAAAAAAAAAAAGTATGTTATTTTTTCATGTAAATGGGAGAAATACAACCTCAATACCTCAGCACATTACAAAAATATGTAGAAATAGTAGCCTGAAACTTTCTTAGGTCTTTAAGGTGGGGGTTAGATTTAGTAATCTGAGACACTTGCTTCTAGTTGCTTCTATAATCCTGATGATAGTCTATGAGGTAAATACTGTTATTTTATCTTCTCAAGAAGCTAGTTCAGTAGCTGAAGTAATTAGCAAAGTTAGCATGAGAAGTTTGAGAAGAATTCAGGTCTCAGGGCTCCAGATCGGGAGAGCAGGCCATTATAATTTTCCCCAGCTGGTGCTGTTTCCTCCACATTCAAGGGCATGTGCAGGTTTTATCAATGTTCAGGTTTTCATTATGTCTTCACTGATGACAGTTTTTATTTGAAGAGCTATATTTTTTTAAGAGAACATTGCTAATTTATTTATATTAAACTTTCCCACATTTACAGTTTATTACAAGGTAATACACGTTCGCTGTAACAAGTCTTCTGGGTGAACAGGGTTGGAAAGTGTGGCTGTTCCTCCGTGACTTCCTCAGCTTCATGCAGAGTAGAAATGCCCTTTTAGCGAAAGCATGGCCTAGTGTCGGTCCTACTGAACAGAGAAAAGTGGGTTGTAAGTTAAGTACCTGTTATTCACGTGTACATCCTGGCCCCTAAAGCTCTTCGGGGCCTTTGTTCTGTCCCATAGTTAAAACATTTGCTCACAGCTTTGGAAAACCCTTCCCCTGGTCTGAGATGCCTCAAATTCCAGTGCCGTCACTCAGGAACGGATGAGATGTTGCTGTATTTTAAGTTTTTTCCTCTGTCATTGGGCGTGTGTAGCGACGCATCTGAGTGTTGACACCTTCAGAAGGGCTAAGGGTCAGAGTCCTTGAACAAGGTGCTCCCTGGACTCTAGGGAAGACCTCTCGTGGTGACAGCGGCGGCCCGCCGCCCCACAAGCACCTGCAGAAACAAGCGGTGACCCGCTTACTGGAATTCATCTGACGCAGCGCCTGACTTCCCAGGTGGTTCGTGGCTTGTGTCTCTGGAGTTCGGTTCTCAGGCAACCTCTTGGAATGACCCTCAGCCTTCTAAGCGTTCTCACGTCTTATTTACCCTTTTCCTCGTATTTACGCTTTCTCTGAAACTATAGGGAACAAGACAACTCTTGCTCCAACATTCCTGGTTCTGATCCGACTTGTTCTCCACCTTATCACAGCGCTGATCACCCCTGCAGAAGGCTGGCAGCAGTTTACTGATGATACACCCGCCCCTACGGGGCCACAGAGACCTAACTGTGTAGGCAAAGTATGTGGACTGGATATTTTCCGTTTGCCCTTCCAGAACTACCGTTCCCTCTGTCCTGCAATCCTGGAGGTGGCTTGCGTGGAGGGGCCCTTTCCCCTTTGGCGTCCTGTTAGGTGGAGGCACTGGGAGGCACTGGCAGGAAATGGGGGGGCGGCGGGACAGTCAGGGGGGTACTTACTCCCGGGCCCCCACCCTGTGAGTGGTCTGTGGTTAGTTGAGTTCTGCTTCCAAAGGCCACAGCTCTTCGGGTTCCCTCTGACACGTTCCTTCAGTCCCCGTGGTGGTGATGGTTCCCTGTACTCTGCCTACAGTGTTGTCGTCGTCTCTGTCTTACCTTTTCCTCAGAGCCATTGTTGGGCTGAGCCATGTTTCCTGCCAGCCCCAGAGACTCTGGCCTTTTCCTCCCTCTCACCCAGCGTGGCTCTCCTCCCTGTGAGGGTGACTGCCTTCACCCCCGTGCCTCCTCCCACAGTCCCTGTGGTTTGGGGTAAGGGTCTGTCATCAGTAAATTCCACCTCAGTGGGGAATTATCCCAGAAAGCAGAGTCAGAGCCTGAAAGCACTTGAGGAATCATGTGGTCTACGGAGTTTTTAAAAAGTTAAAAAAAAAAAAAAAATAGGGCCAGAGAAGATAGAGGTCTTGCCTGAGGTCCCCTGGCTACTCCTACAGCGTCGTCCCTCATTCGTCCCTGGGTAAGTGTCCCAAATCTGACGTAACTTCAGAAATGCAGGCCAAAAGGCGCCCCCTTCTGAAGCGGACGCCAGTAAGACCCCACGTTGAATAGGTAGAGTCATCCCTTGGCAGAAGTAAACACATTCTGAGAAGGGATACTGGTTTTGCAAACATAATGCGGACGAGCGAAGAATGTTTCATGGTCTTCAGCGAGAAGATTTCGGGAGTTTCCCAAGAATTTACATAAGCTTCACTCCGGGAGATTTTACAGACACGAAGGGAAGCGTCACCACAGAAGGGTTGTTGGGCTGGAGGGGCTGGAGGAGACTTGACAGAGGTTCTGAGGCTACCCCTGGATTGCTTTAAGGTCTGTGCGTGTCTGTGGGTCTGAAGACAGAATCGTGTCCTGTCAGGGTCCCTCTGGGGAATCGCCTGCTCCTGCGAGGGTTGTAGCCGCGCGGCTCATGGACACGGACCTTGGAAAGCAACTGCTCCCAACCAAGGCGGGTATTGGACTCTGCGGAAGTCCAAGGAGGCGAGTGGCGTTTGCGTCCCTCACCGCAGGCCCCGCTTCCAGCGAGCTGCCCAAGGGCCTGCGCTCTCGGGAGCAGCTCACTGCCTCCGCAGCAGCCTTCGTCCCCGGCGCCCTCGTGCCCGGTCCCCCCCCCCCCCGCCCCCCTGCACCTGCTTCCTCTGCGCCGCCTCTGCTCCGACGCCCCCACATGGAACTGCTTCTGAGGCTCAGCCGTCTGCTCCCCACGCAGGCCGAGGGCCCTGGGCTCTGGCTCCCATCCGCGGTCTGCCTGTCTCTGTCCCGGGGCTCCTCAGCTGGTGTGGCAGGTGCCCACTCCCGAAAGTTGTGTATTGAAGCTCAACGGTTCGTCTCCCGCTGGGCTCCTTCAGGCCCGGCTCTGGGTCACCTTGGAGCCTCGGCAACAGGTCCATGTCCGGCTTCCAGGACGCAGACGCTCGTCTTGGAAGCAGGTGCTCTGGTTTACACGAAACGAGTGATGTTTGGGGGTTTCCTGACTTCTGTAGAGTCTCCCAGCTTTTTGCTTTGCTTTCTTCCACCGCGGACTCCTGGCATCACAGGGATACTTGCCCGCCCTGAGAAGCGGGGGCCGTAGGGATGGTCCCCGTGCCGTTGTCCTGTCCTCGCCGACGGAAAGGATGATGCAGTCATAGGAACTAGGTTTGCCTCGTGTGGCGGCGCCTGAGCAGCAGGAAGGGAAGGGAGTTACACGCACACGGTCACGGCCGCGCGGGGAGCTCACGGGAGCCAGAGCTCTTGGCAGAAGCCAGTGAGTCTTAGGTTATAACATCATAGGGTCTGTTCGGTGGCAATGTCTAGGAAAAGCAATAAACGGCTTCCTTTCCTCCTGGGCCCGCAGAGTGGAGATCTCTGGGCATCCCACGTCCGCACGCTCTCAGGGCCACAGCTTCAGAAGCACAAGCCGTTGCCTCTCCCTGCGACGGAAGCTTCCTCCTCCCAGCGTACAAGGCTGCTGGGCACGGTGGCCCCTCTGTCGGGTGCGACGGCGCGTGCTGGCGAAGAAGGCAGCTGCGGGTGTTTCGGTGCTTGCATTATCGTGGGAGGTGTCCTCGGAGAGCACTGAGCTGACACAGCGACTCATAGGTGCAGAGGTCAGAGGAGATCTCAGGAAAGGACGGGTCATAGACCGAGAAGGGGCACGAAGGAAACTTCTGGGGTTCTACACTGAAGGTTGTGCACTGTGTGCAGCTTACTCTGTAAATCCATTCCGCAATAAATTTTTTTTTAAAAAGAAAAGAAGTCACTTGGAGAAGTCTATATGACTTCAAGTTATAGGACATCAAAAAACAGGGGAGGCAGGAGGCTGATTCTGACACTTTAGAAAGGTTACCCGAACACTGCCTTCAAACATAAATGACATTAGCCTGTGACCAAAACGTAGCTGCTATGAAACTCACCTGACCGCTAGGATCGCGCAGGGTCCGTGGAGGACATGCCGGGAGGAGGCTCCGGGGCACGCGTCTGCCCTAGCCTCTTTCCCTTCGAGCTTCCAGACTAAGCACGCAGAGTTTTCATAATCAGGATGAATATTATTAAAGTGTGTAACAGATGTCGTTGGTTGTTGGAAGAATATGAGTGAAACTTTAACTGGTTTCTGTGTTCAATATGGAAATTCCAGACAGAGAAAAGTGCACGCCCACCCAGGATGGCTTTAAGTAGTTCTTTATTTAATTCATTAACCGTGCAAACACTTACTGAGCATTCTTCTTGACCAGGGGAAAACTTCTTTCTGTTGCTTTTGTTCAATTTTCATTGATTGTAACCTCCCAAGATTGAAAGTTAATCAGCCATGGGGCACCTGGGTAGCTCAGGCAGAAGCCTCTGCCTTCGGCTCAGGTCATGATCCCAGGGTCCTGGAATCGAGCCCCGTATTGGGCTCCGTACTCAGTGGGAAACCTGCTTCTCCCTTCCCCACTCCCCCTGCTTATATTCTCTCTCTCTTTGTCAAATAAATAAATAAAGTTTTAAAAAAAGTTAATCAGTCACAGTGGGTGCTTTTTCCAGTTAGAAACACTCGTGTGTTTTCTTGGGAATCACATGTGCATGGACAGCTAAAGCTGTTGGGTGTTGGATTCATTACTTACGGTTGCTGCCGGATTTAGAGCAAAGCTGGAGTGTGAGACAGTAAGGTCTCTGCATCTTCAGGAAAGCAGTTGGCTCTGGGGATTTGATGGGGGCGCTGACGTCACTGCCACGGTCCCCCTAGTGTGTTTGGTTGCTGTAGCTGGAAAAGGCCGAGGCTGGACGTCTCCTTTCTTATTTCTTGCTCCCTTTCCCAGTCTGTGCACTTGTTTTCTGTGACTCATTTGGGCAAAGGCACCATAACATTCTATCAGCAATAAATTTTCCTGCTTAATTTTATAGTATCCTGATGGGTTAGGAATAATCTAAATTCTGTGTCTGTCTTGAAGTCATCCACGGCCCGTCATAACTCGTTCTGCCGCGTGCCCGTTTTCAAAATAAATTTTATTCAGGAAATTTTCAAGTAAACACAAAATTAGAATAATGTCATGAACCCTATGCAGCCTTATTTCGTTTCCAGAGTTATTAATATTTTGACACTCTTGTTTCCTCTTCCTTTCCCATTTTTTATTTTTTGCTGGAGAATTTGAGAGCAAATCCTTTATTGTGTCTGAACCTCCCGCAGGCATCTTGATGACAGCAGCACCCTTCCTGGACCCGTCTCAGGTTTCCTTGAGGGCTGCCTGTGAAGAGCGCTTTTGATTTTACAGCAGAAATTTTCCTCAAGCCAGTAAGTTGCTTGTGCCAAGACCAATTAATTTACTCATTCATAACCAAGAGAAATAGCATGTGCCGTTGTGCAAGTGAGTTGTGGAGCCCTTACCTGGCTTTTGCTCACCATTTATTTTAATTTGTTTGTCCTCACACGGCATTACTAGCCAGTCATTTCTCAGCAACCTTGAATGCAGAGGGGCCCTTGTCATAGAATTAGGGGACACTTTTGGGAGCTTTCTTTGTACAAAGGCTGTCCTCCTAGATGTTATGATCCGGAAGCCTGTGTTCCTTGAAATTAAGGATCATGTCAGAGGCTCCATCTTTTTCTAAGCAGTCGGTCACTGGCCGGTGTGTCAGTCTGCCTTTCTGACGTGGGGAGGACTGAAGTGTAGAACACACCTGATGGCTCTCAGCTAGGCTGTTTATCTTCACTATAAAATGGAGCTATAAACTCTAAAGACCACTATAAAGTGGTCTATAAAATGGATTTTTAAATAATAGTAAAATATGCATATCATAAAATTTACCATCTTAACCATTTTGGGGGGCCTGATTTTATTTTATTTTTATTTTTTAAAATAATTTTTATTAACATATAATGTGTTATTTGCCCCAGGGGTACAGGTGTGTGAATCATCAAGCTTACACATTTCACAGCACTCACCATAGCACATACCCTCCCCAATGTCCATCACCCAGCCAACCTTTCTCCCCACCTCACCCCCCAGCAACCCTCAGTTTGTTTTGTGAGATTGAGAGTCTCTTATGGTTTGTCTCCTTCCCGATCCCATCTTGTTTCATTTTTTCCTTCCCTACCCCCCACAAGCCCCTGCCTTGCCTCTCAAATTCCTCTTATCAGGGAGATCATATGATAGTTGTCTTTCTCTGATTGACTTATTTCACTCAGCATAATACCCTCTAGTTCCATCCATGTTGTCACAAATGGCAAGATTTCATTTCTTTTGATGGCTGCATAGTATTCCATTGTGTATATATACCACATCTTCTTTATCCATTCGTCTGTTGATGGACATCTAGGTTCTTTCCATAGTTTGGCTATTGTGGACATTGCTGCTATAAACATTTGGGTGCACGTGCCCGTTTGGATCACTACGTTTGTATCTTTAGGGTAAATACCCGGGTGTGCAATTGCTGAGTCGTAGTGAAGTTCTATTTTCAACTTTTTGAGGAACCTCCATGCTGTTTTCCAGAGTGGCTGCTCCAGCTTGCATTCCTGCCATTTTTAAGTGTATAGTTCTGTAGTGTTGAATATATTTACTTTGGCAACAAATCCACAGAAGACTTTTCATCTAGGAGAACTGAAGCTCTACTAAACAATTAACTCCCCATTCTCTATTACCCCCAAGCCCTGGCAGGGCAGCCACCATTCTCCTTTCTGTCTCTGTGAATTTGTCTACTCCGGGTACCTCGTATAAGTGAAATTACACAGTCTTGGTGTCTTGTGATGGGCCTGTTTCACTTAGCATAGTGTCCTCAAGGTTTATCCACATTGTAGATGTGTCAGAACTGTCTTGCCTATTTTAAGGCTGAATACTATTCCACTGTACATATATACCATATTTTGTTTATCCATTCATCTGTTGATGGTTACTTGGGCTGCTTCTACATTTCGGTTCTTGTGAATAATGCTGCTGTGAACATGGGTTTGTGTAACATGTTCTTTAGATGAAAATTTTTTTTCTTATTCTGGAATATGTAGCTTCCTCATATTTTGGGTACCCACCATTGTTTGAGTATTGTCCTTCCCTGAGATTATAATAGGACCTAAATTGCCATATCATTATTTCTTCAAATCCTGGGCACTTTTTCTCCTTGACTTTCTGTACCATTTGCCATCGGTATGCCCACCAGTTGGTAGAGTGCTTGAGACACAGTGTAGATACTTGTTAAATAAGTGATTGAATGAACAAATGAATGAAGTAAAATTAAATTAAGGAGAAACCAGTTATTTTTCTGCATTAAATGGTTGGGACCTCTAGGGTGCCTGGGTGACTCAGTCGGTTAAGTGTCAGCCTTCAGTCGAGGTCATGGTCTCAGGGACCTGGGATCAAGCCCCAAACTGGGTTTCCTGCTCAACAGGGAGTCTGTTTCTCCCTCTCCCTGTGCTATTCCCTCCACTCATTCTCTCTCTCTCTCTTTCTCTCTCTCAAATAAATGAAAGATCTGAAAAAGGATCAAATAAATTACTTGGGACCTCAGGCCTGTCTAGATACATCCCAGAAGGCTTCTCTTTCAAACATCTGGCCCATGTTCCTATTTAAATTAATTCAGTATAGATTAATTTAGCTATTGTTCTATATTTTTAGTCAGAACATAATCACATATCTAATACCTCTTTTCCTGCCTTTCTTTCCATGATTTGAACACAGTAGAGGGTCAATATATGTTTATTATAAATGGGTAAAACTTAGAGTGAGTGTATGTATGAAGGAATTATTTAATGAATGAGCCAACTAAGAATGTATGTTCTTTGGTGAGTAGTGTATTTCTTGGAGACCTTCATTACGTTAGGAGAAAGGGAAGGAAGGAGGAATGGGAGGGACATTATTCTCTCATTCCACAAGTAACCACAGTTCTGCATAGTGGTGGTCCGGCAGTAAACAAAGTAGGCATGGTTTAGGCTCTCAGGACCTTACCTTCCAGGGAGTAAAACAGACAACAGAACGATTTCCAGTTGTTCTGGTGCCATGAAAGGAAACAGGAGGTCCTGGTAGAGAAGAATAGGGGCCTACTGTGGAGAGCAGTCAGGAGGACCTAGTTGATGAGGTGACACCTTCAGAGTGAGAAGGAACCTGGGTAGGGGAAGGGGAGACTGGGGGAGACTGGCCAGAGGAAAGGGTTCCCAAGGAGCCCATTTGTCTCCTGTGTTGAGGGGAGCAGAAGGGAGTAAAGCCAGAGCAGGGGCCTGGTTGGCCATGGTAAAAAATTTGGACTTTTGTTAAGAGGGTTGAAAATCCATTGACATGTTTGAGTGTAAGAAACATGTGATCTAATTTGCATTTTAAGATGCTCCGTCTGGTTGCTGTGGGGAAAATTGTCGAAGGGTTTGTCTGGAAGAGGAGTGTGCTGTCAGGTCTACCTCTGGGAGCCACAGCCCAGGTGAGAGATGAGGGTGACATTGGAGCCTGGGAGATGGGGGTCGACTGAAGACTCAGTAACAAGATAAGGTGTAGCCTTCTTCCCCTCCTGTGTTTCATCTGCTCGTCCGTATGTTTATTTTGTTACCTGTGAAGGCAGTTCCTCAAGGTCGGTGGAATCTGTTACCATTGCCATTCTGATGAATAATTTACTTGGTACTGTGTCGGATTCTAGGCATTCGCTCACCGGACAGTAGCTATTGCAAGTTTCTATCCCCTCTCACTTATGAACTTGAAAGATCTCTCTCTCTCTCTCTCATACACACACATCAAAAATATAAAGCATTGTAAGTTAATATTTCACTAAATGAAGTATGATAATTCTATCCACTGCAGTCATATCTCTTTGACTCCTAAGCTTTGTTTTAGAGGATACACACAGAGAGAAGGGAACAGACTTAGAAGGATCGGTGTTTAAAATACAGCACACTCTACTTCCCTAAAACTCACTTTTTGTTCATATAGTAAGTTCTGAGTTTATCTGGAAATATGTTACATTTGCTATGATCTGTTCAAGTTGTTCTGGAGAACAGTAGACTACAGTGTTTCCTAGTACAGCTCAATTCATTATCTGAATATTGCAACACTAAGTCGGGGTGGACAGTTGTAGGAGTGACATCAAGGGGATTATGTGGGGCCCGATAGTCAAAGGCATCTTGTTTGCCTTATGATACTTGGTTGAAACTCAGGTTATAACTTAACTCTCAGATCTTGTCTAAGGGCAGATCTAAGAGAATTACTCTGTAGAATTTTTGGATCCACCACCCTTTTGACCCTGCTCTTAAAATTCTGGTGGGTTAGCCCTAGAATCAATCAAACCACTCTTCCTAGAGATCTTGAAATAAATGATGGTCCTGAACTCCTCCAAACCCAGAGCAGCCCACTAGCTACCCTTATCCTGTGGGAAGGAAGGGGAAGCCAATCGACCGCTGGGGGTGAAGAAAAAATGATACATGTAGGTTGCTGGCCTTGACACATTCTGAACTCTTCTTATGTTTTGTGTGATTTTTCAGATATAAAATGTGAGATTTCTTAGGAAATGGTCATTAAAATGAATTCTTTATCCTTTCAATTCACAAAATAGAATTTGTAAATTACAGAAGACATATTCCTTTCTATCCTCACAGAGGAAACATTGTCTGTTTCAGGCTTCATTTTCACTAATAATGTGGTTTCAGCTCCAACTATAATTCAGGAGGTGCTTCTCTGGTAATTGCATTCTTTTGCTGATTTTTCCCTTTCTCATCTTATCGGTGATTTTATTTTTTTCATGCCATAAACCAAATGCTATTTAATGTTCTTATTAGGGACAATTAACATATCCATGAATTGTGGTCCTTTTTATACATCTGTTATCAGAGTGAATTCCTTGTTTGTTTAAGAATGAAGTTCTACCTCATTTAAGACCATTTTTGTCTATTAGCAAATGAATTCTATTTGAATTTTCATGAGTGTGTTTTACTTCACAACAAAGAGACATTGTTTTAGAAAATCAGAACATTGAAAAATTTTTAAACAAACAGAGACCATATTATCAGCTTATGAATAGTGGAAGTTGAAACACAAATAGTATATTTCCTAATTGTTTTTTCTTCTAGACCTAGCAACAATTGATCATGGGTATATACACTACTTAAACAAAAATATATTTTACAAAAGCTTTTAAAAGAGCCATCTGCCAGGTCAAATTGATTAAGCATCTAAATAACACGTTGGATTTAAAATAGATTTGTGTGAGATATCTGTTTCATCCTTGAGGAACAATAATAAACTTTGTGGAGAAGGTTGAGCTTTCTCCAGAGTTTACTTGAGATGTCAAGATAAGTAATTGCCTTGCTGCTACAAATTTGGAACTTAACATTTCGTTGGGCCTATTTTTGCTGCCACTCCATAGATAATAAATTTCATGAACAGATCTTTCCATTGGCAGAAGTTGGCTCCTTTTGTTTTATCTGCAGAAAATGAGTTGCCTTGCTTTGTGATAGGCAGGTATCCAAGCACTAATACTTTTCATTTCAGTCTAGAATCAGGTAATGACGCCCCATCCTTCTTCCTGACAGCTGAGATGACGATCTCGCTCATCCCACGTATTCTAGTACAGCTCAAGGACAGGACCGGTGGCTAGAATTTTATCAGTAAGCCCAAGAGCCAAGGGACAGGAGTGATGTACTTTGGAGTAGGTGATTAACTCCTTCAAGATTCCTCTCATGTTATCAACTCCAGATTGACCAGAAGGTGCTATTTTGCTGTAGGACCTTGAGGGTCATCCCTCACTTATCCCTCTGGAATGACACAAACACAATCTATTTTGTTGATCAATTCTTTTCCTCTCTTTCATTTTTTTTATTTTTTGATGCAGTCGATCAGGTGTTGCCCAGCTAGAGCTTGACAGGACAAATCCAGTCTATAGCTGGCAAGCTAAAGCTTCATATTTTTAAATGGCTGAAAAATGATAGGTCAGTACCCACAAGTAAAATTTTACTTGAACACAACCTGCTGATTCACTTACATATTGTCTATGGATATTTTCTGTTACACTGAAAGAGTTGAATTGAGTAGTTAGGACAGATACCAGATGGACCCACTAAGTCTAAGTTGAAGCAAGTCTAGGCACTTCTCAAAAAAATACGTTATTTGCTGCATATATAGCTCTGAACCTGTCCTTAAGTGTATTGGCAATTTTCCTGTATTGTGAACGTGTTTTTTTCCCAGAACCAAATGGAAAAAACTGTTAGCACATTTCTCATGTTCAGTATGGTCTAACTGAATTAAGGGAAGAGTCAGACCAATAAGGTATCAGCCTGTTCGGAGAGTAAATCATCTCATGCAGAGGTCATCTAATCCGGAGGTATGGGGTTAAAGTACCCATTGAATCTACCTGCTTCCTCTTTATCTAGTCATTTTAGTTAGGAGCTCTTCTCAGCTTCTCAAGTAGGCAACCTTTCAGAAATTTCAAGTAACATTTTTTCTTTTTCTTTTTTTTAAAGGAATTAGCACCTGCTTATTGTAAAAAATAATACATGGCCAGCTATCTTTTTTTAAACTAAAAAATAAGTGGGAATATAGAACTTATTGTAAAGATTAAAAACAACCAAAGTTTTTTAGTGGTCTCAGGTAGTGTTTTAAGATTTCTTTCCTTCTCTGCAACAAATCCTTGTATGCACACAAAGTTAATGTGATAGTAAACAACTTCTGGGCTGATTAATTGATATTTGAAGTAAAGTTACCTGCAAGCGAATTTTTGCATATGTATTAGAAACCTTAAAATTTGCATATGTCCTGTCTTATGCAGATCAGCTAAATGGCATGCTACTTAAAGACTTTGTAAGAGTTATCCTACCTCTCTGCTATAAACATTAGGGTACAGATGGCCCTTCTTTTCACTCCATCTGTATCCTTGGGGTAAATACCCAGGAGTGCAATGGCAGGGTCATAGGGAAGCTCTATTTTTAATTTCTTGAGGAATCTCCACACTGTTCTCCAAAGAGGCTGCACCATCTTGCATTCCCACCAACAGTGTAAGAGGGTTCCCCTTTCTCCACATCCTCTCCAACACATGTTGTTTCCTGTTTTGTTAATTTTGGCCATTCTAACTGGTGTAAGGTGATATCTCAATGTGGTTTTAATTTGAATCTCCCTGAGGGCTAGTGATGATGAACATTTTTTCATGTGTCTGATAGCCATTTGTTATGTCTTGATTGGAGAAGTGTCTGTTCATATCTTCTGCCCATTTTTTGATATGTTTGCCTGTTTCGTGTGTGTTGAGTTTGAGGAGTTCATTATAGATCCTGGATATCAACCTTTTGTCTGTACTGTCATTTGCAAATATCTTCTCCCATTCCGTGGGTTGCCTCTTTGTTTTGTTGACTCTTTCCTTTGCTGTGCAGAAGTTTTAGATTTTGATGAGGTCCCAAAAGTTTATTTTCGCTTTTGTTTCCTTTGCCTTTGGAGACTTATCTTGAAAGAAGTTGCTGTCGCTGATATCGAAGAGATTACTGCCTATGTTCTCCTCTAGGATTCTGATGGATTCCTGTCTCACATTGAGGTCTTATCCATTTTGAGTTTATCTTTGTGTAAGGTGTAAGAGAATGGTCGAGTTTCATTATTTTACATATAGCTGTCCAGTTTTCCCAGCACCATTTATTCAAGAGACTTTTTTCCCTGTATATTTTTTCCTGTTTTGTCAAAGATTAATTGACCATAGAGTTGAGGGTCCATATCTGGGCTCTCTACGCTGTTCCACTGGTCTATGTGTCTGTCTTGGTGATCACTGCTTTGTAATAAAGCTTGAAATCAGGTAACGTGATGCCCCCAGCTTTATTTTTGTTTTTCAACATTTCCTTAGTGATTCGGGGTCTCTTCTGATTCCATACAAATTTTAGGGTTATTTGCTCCAGCTCTTTGAAGAATACCGGTGGAATTTTGATCGGAATGGCATTAAAAGTATAGATTGCTCTAGGCAGTATAGACATTTTAAACTATGGAAAGAACCAAGATGCCCTTCAACGGATGAATGGATAAGGAAGATGTGGTCCACATACACTATGGAGTATTATGCTTCCATCAGAAAGGATGAATACCCAACTTTTGTAGCAACATGGATGGGACTGGAAGAGATGATGCTGAGTGAAATAAGTCAAGCAGAGAGAGTCAATTATCATATGGTTTCACTTATTTGTGGAGCATAACAAATATCATGGAGGACAAGGGGTGTTAGAGAGGAGAAGGGAGTTGGGGTAAATTGGAAGGGGAGGTGAATCATGAGAGACTATGGACTCTGAAAAACAATCTGAGGGGTTTGAAGTTGGGGTACCAGGTGGTGGGCATTATAGAGGGCACGGATTGCATGGAGCACTGGGTGTGGTGAAAAAATAATGAATACTGTTTTTCTGAAAATAAATAAATTGAAAAAATTAAAAAGGAAACACTATACATAAATAAAATTGGAATAAATAAAATCAGGTGGAAAAAAAAAAGAGTTATCCTACCTCTCTTGCTTCTTCACACTAGCCTGGCTTAGCATCCTCTCAACGTTAGGGTCCAGGGCAAGCCACACAGGGTGCAAGGGCATGTGCTTTGAGGACCCAAGGTTCTGCACAGAATCCTGAGACGCCCACCACCAAGGAGACAGTGGCAAACCCTGATTTGCAAATGAACGCCTTTCTCTTTCCCACACGTGACATTCAGCTTTAGGACAAGATCACAAAACCCCTCAGCCCATATTAAATATCAATCACAGGGCCCCACGTGGATAAGGGCAGAAACAGTGTATTTTGGATGAATCCCAGGAAACAAATTATACTCCATGTTCTGTCTTTAAAGGAGTCCTTCTTCCAAGGGGGCAGGGAATTTGAGACTTGTCCACAGTCTGACGGAACTCTTCCCGGCTGTTTACAAGGGCTGTAATTAGCTTCCTGGAAGAATATAGGCGAGCAGGGCAGCACTGCAGACCTTGCCAGGTTCAGTCCAGACTATTCCTGGGCCTGAGGCACTGGTTGATTTGCTCTGTTCTGGAAGAGTTACTGCAGTTTTCCAGCCAGAACTTTTGAGAACTCCAGTGGAAGCTATTAGAACTCCTCTGTGGGATTCTGGCCCTGGGCAACAGGTTCTAATGGTCCAGTGATTCAGAGTTACTGCCCTCCCCTTCCCAGCACCCCTGCTGTCCACTCTGTGGTCTCCGTGTTTCTTGTGTGCATTTCATGTCATTGGTGAGATTGTGACTCCCCACCTCCCCACTCCGAAACTCGCCATCTCCTATGCCTTTCACAGTCCCTAAACACTAGTGGGACTTTGCATTCAGTTCAGTAACTTCTCTGTAAATGTTGACTGTGTGGAAGGACTGGAGAGGCTAGTCCTCGAGAGAATGTGTGCTTTTGCATGTCTATATGACTGTGCAATGTAAATGAGCCCCAGCCAGATCTTACAGGGACCGTGATTTAATTCTCTTGCCATTAATCAAACCAACAGTAAGCGGGACTGGTGTTAAGCTTAAATATCTCCGCTTACCATTTGAACCATCCGTACCACCTGTGGGTTTTTTGCAACCTGCCCTTTTGTTGCGGTGGGTCCCCTAATTCTCTTTTCAGTCCCTTTCATCTTTTCATTGTTCTCCAAGGCACAGTTCTGTAAACCACACAGAGCCCTTTCAAATTCTCTTGCATTTTGTTTGATTCAGGCAATTGACTAGTACTGTCAGCTAATTGGAGTGGAAATGTAAAATGAAAGCTGTATTATTCAGCTGCCAAGTCTCCTCACTTGGCAGGGAGTGGGGGATGCCGGTAATTGTACCAGGAGTGTAATTGCTCTGGGTTCTGCCTCTGGATTTAACAGTGAGCCCTGGGAGGGTCTTCCTCGGAGACACCGGATACCTGCTTCTCTTCCGTGGCTTCCTGGCAAACAGTGAGGGTTGAAGCAAATCAGATCTAACCAAGCGTTCTTCTGTTGTTGGAGAACACACCTGCTGTGTGTTGTGCTGACTGCGGGCGTGGATCGCTTGGTGTAAGGACTTAGTCAATATGCCATTCCGTCAGAACTGGCAGTGAATTGCCTCTGGTTTGGAGTGGCGGTGGAGTCCGCGCTCCCAGAGGGAAGACGCTAACCTCACGTGCCAGCCGTGGCCTGTGCCAGGATGTTCTGGGGAACAGGAGCTGATGCAGAACAGAAGCCCATTTGTAAAGCAGTTATGAATGAGGGACGGTTTGCGGGTCTGGAAAGAGCTGAATAGCGTAATGGAAAAATAAGGAAAGTAAAATGTAGTTGATGAGTTCGTCCTTAAAGTTAATCATCTCCGTGGTTTGGGCCCGACCAAGTTGGCTTTCTTTTTTTCTTTTCTTTCTGTTTTTCTCCCCCCACTTTAATTCATAAACTGAGTGACGGTGGCCAACAATACTTTCGGGTAGACTATGGGGCTGTAGTGTGTGAGATCGTACGGCAAGGGGACTTCGCTCTTCCCCACGGCTTAACCCGAACCTGTGGCAGACCGCAGCGATCTTTGTCACGTACCCTGCCTGGACGGGGCTTCAGAGTTCTCCTCAACCCAGCATTGTAAGTGCCTTTTTTTTTTTCCCCTGCAGAGTAGGCATGTGTGAGAAAACCTGTTCACCATCTCTGACTTAGAACTTGAGAAGAATATTTCCACTATTAGCCCAGGAAATGGAAATAGCAGCAGCTATATAATTATGGGGCTCTTCTCAGTTGCCAAGATTAAGAGGGTTGATTTGAGCAGTGGGGTCTGGCACAGTGTGTTTCCATACCGTTATTACTTTACTACATCATGTGGCTTTATAGAAGGGTTCCTCAGACATTTCCAGAGGAGAAGCTGTTTTTGTTTCCTTAGAAGTTTAAGATCTTGAGTAAGATATTGAGAATAAGGTTGCTAAGGCAGGGCTGGCTACCCTTGTTGGTCCCAGATTCCCTCCTGCACAGAAACCCTTGCAGGGAGGGAGGGTGGAGGGGGCAACAGCAGCCAAAGTCAGTTCGGTCCGGTGATCAGGTACGCACAAACCTGTCAAGAGCTGTTCCTCCAGAACCAGTATGTTTTAGTCGAAGGAACGTGGTTCTTGAAACCAAGCAGTCCTGGCTTCATATTCTGGATTTCCCAGTGAATATAAGTCTCCAACAATTTTTTTAAGTTTTGTTTTTTTTTTTTTTTGGGGGGGGGTAAAACAGAAGCAATAATTAAGTAATTTACAGGATTTTTGCAAATTAAATGTTGCATGTAAATTCATACACATATACCCACATTTCTATGTAGTATGTATATTATAGGTATATATATGCATGTGTATGCAACTATAATATACACATAAAGATATATATGACACACACATATATGGTATCTTGTAAATAGTAGCTTTGATTATTATATGGACATACAACTTGTGTAATGACATTTTAAAATGGACACTATAAAATGGAGTTTGGAAAGTTGTATGTTTGATTTTTTAAAAAAATGCATTGTCTTCATGGTATCTTACTTTGAAAAGAAAGCTTTCTAATTTGCTTGCACACTAGGAGTGGTTGTATATTGATGACCTTGGTCACGAAAGCACACACGAGAAGAAAAATCCAGCAGATGAGGAACTGCTTTATAACTTGGCCGCGGAGATGTGCGGTGATGACCCCTCTGAGGAGCAGAGGTCAGGTAGAGATTTATCTGGAGTACGGAAAAGGTCCAAGGTTGGAGAATTGGGAGCCTCTGCTCTACCCTATAAGTGTCGGGCACTGTGCTGAGGAACTGAAAATGTGTTACCTAATTTATCCTCCTAATATTCCTCTATAAAGATATTTTATTATCTTTATTCTTTTTATGTAAAAGTAAACCAAGGCCATTAGGATAATTATCTTGTTTAAGGTTCTGTAACTATTTAGGCAGGGAGCTAGATTCCCACTTCCAGATGTATGACTCCAGACTTCATCTCCAGATTAGGGACCCTGTGCTCTAACCTCTGAATTTTATAGAGGATGGATCTGAGGACCTGGCAAATGGCTCGTCTAGTGTGCCTAGCTTGCTGAAGGCAGGTTCTAACTCCGAATCCAGTACTCCTTTTTTGTACTTGGTTCTCTTTCCAATTATTCTTTTCCTTTGTTCCCTATTTGTTTTAAAAGTCTTATTTCTTCAACTGTATTTCAAGTTCGAGTGCATATGTAAGGGACAGGGTTGTATTTTCTTGCTTAGCAGAATGACAAATCCTCTATAAATTCTTGGTGACTCGAATTGTTGAAGGATTTGGTCCCTGAAATTCCATTTTGAATGAGGCAGTCTTTATATACATATATCTAACTTGGGGCTTTGAGACATTTGATCGTTACTTTATAATAATGGTTCTCAATGTTACTGGATCCACTGCACTTTTTTTTTTAATCTGATCTGACAATCTTTATCTCTTAACATTTTCATTCAGTGTAATTACTGATACTTGAGGTTTATATTTACTATCTTACTGTTGTTTTCTGTTTGTTTTAATGTTCTTTCTTTTTTTCTCTCTTTTCTTCTTTTGAATCAATCCAAAATTAATTTCCCCATCTTTTAGCTTGTTAGTTATACATGTTTTACTGTTTCTTTTAGTGATAATCCTAGGGATTACAATGTTTGCTATTTATTTTCTCTCTTCCCAACTAGGACTAGGACCTTGAAACACTTTATTTTTTTATTTAACCCTTTGCTGTCTGATGTCTTATTATGTAGTTTATATCTTCATATATTTTAAATCCCACAAAATGTTATTTTTGTTTTGTGCAGTTATTTTTTTAGATTTACCCAACATTGGCCCTTCCCATTACTCTCAATTCCTTCCTACATTACTGTGTTTCCATCTTCAATCATTTTCTTTTTGCCTGAAGAACTTCTCCGACTTTTTTTTTTTTTTTTTTTTTTAATGTTCAGGTCTATGGGTGAAAAATTCTCATAAGTTTTATTAATTTAAAAGCTTCATTTCAATATTATTTTGAAGGCTATTCTTGCTGGGTATAGAATTCTAACTTAGTGATTGTTTTCATTTATCGCTTCAATGATTTTGTTTTCTGACATCCATCATTTTTTGTGGATAGGTTGACTATCAGATTTATTGTTCTTCTCTGAAGATAACTCTCCTCTCCTCTATAGAGTTGAAGATTTTTCTGTATGGAAACAACTTAAGTGACTGTCATTGGTTGGATAGATAAAGAAAATGTGGTGCACACATACAGCAATATTATTCAGCCTTTATAAAGAAGAAAATCCTATCATTTGTTACAATATAGATCAACTTGGAGGGCATCATGATAAGTGAAATAAACCAGACTGAGAAAGATAAAAATGACATGATACCACTTATGGGTGGAATCTTATTAAAAAAAAATTAAACTCATAAAGCAGAGTAGAAAGTGGTTGCTAGGGGCTGGAAGGGTAGGGAAGATTAGAGAAAAGAAAAAGATTTTATTCTTTACTGTTAGTTTTCAATAGTCTTACTCTGATGTGTTTAGGTATTATTTTCTTTATATTTATTCTGCTTGATAGTCATTACTTCTTGAATCTGTAGCTTAATGTGTTTCTTCTGTCTTGGAAAGTTCTTGGCTGTTATTTTTTTCAAAAATGTATTTCTGCCCCTTTCCTGTCGTGTTTTTCTCAGTTGCCCATATGTTAAAACTTGAAACATGTTTCATTGTCTCCCATGCTCTTTTCTGTTTTCTATACTTTTTGGTTTTTGTCCTTCAGTTTGGATATTTTCTGTTGGTATCTTCTTACCTACCAGTATTCTTTTAAGCTATGTCCAGTATGCAGTTAAACAAAATTAATCTCATTTGTTTGTATTTTTCTGTTCTAGAATTTCAAATTAATTGTGGTTGGAGATCCTGGTTATTTGATAAATTTTCATAGTTAATTTTCAATTTCCAATATATTTTTTGTCCTCTGTTATTTTCATAAATTTCTAAACAGAAAAGGTACAATCTTTCTTTGAGTTACATGATAATTAAAATTCTGGATGATTCAGAGTGTATTATTACCAGTCAGTAAGTTCTTTGTGTTTATGTAAAACAGAGTGAGGATAAATATCAGATAGTTATAAGCAGATATTTTACTTATACGAATGTTCAGTAGGATGGTTGAATGTTATGTGGAAGTGAGACAGTTTTTCTTCATGTTTTACATGACATGAAATCTAGAATTTATGGTCCCCATCTGTTAAATGCCAGTAGTACCTCACAACCCTCAGTCTTCAAAACAAATTCTCAAAATGCTTCCTAGGGAGGCATAGCCCTGTTTAGGAGCCTGCTTTACACAAAAATAGTGAGGTTGCATTGCTTATAATGAAGTCTTTGACTCAGGGCCTTGGCCAGGACTGAAAATAGACATTCAACTACCTGGTTGAACGTGAGTGTCAGAACAGCTCTCAACCATTTACTGGATGGCCAATTTAACTAGGCCAGCTGCCAAGAGCCTGGCTACAGGAAAAAAGTGTTAGGGATTAAGGACATGCAGGAGCACTTCAAGTGGTGTACAGTGTTGGCATGCTGGAACATGATAGCATCGGGCAGGTGAGCCTGGCATTCAGTCAGAAATAGAGGGGGACCCTCTGTCATTTCAGAGCAAATGTCTTGACTGAGACTTAAGTCTAGAAGGCATATCTTGGAGCATATTGAGAATGGCCATTGCACATACAACACTTTTATTGGACATCAAGGGGAGTGAAGTGCTATTGTCTGTATATTTGGCTTTTCAGCAATTACATCACAAAATAGCTAGTGATTATCTAAATTTGGGAATATCTGTCCAACCATAAGTCAAAAACATTGTAAGTGCCTGCTATATTTTAGTCACTATGGGAGCACAAAGGTACTTATATATAAACAAATAGTCTACTCTTGGGTATGGAGGAAGGAAAACAAACTAATTTTAAAAGAATGATAATGGTTCACCTCCGCTTCCAACAAAAAAAGACATAATGTGAGAGATGATGGTATAGCAATAATTAATTTCATGGGCAGACATTTTGAATATTTCTTTTTCTCTATTTGCCTTAGGAATATGACATGAAGGTTTTGAGAGCAGAATTTTTAGAGGAAAAAATGTAGTTACAAACTTATAAGGTATAGTAGGGTCTCCTTAGTATCTGACTTACTTAAAGTGGAAATATGAATCAGACTTTTTCTTCATTATAGAGCTTCTTTTCTG
The DNA here is from genome assembly GCF_011764305.1 of Mustela putorius furo. Lineage (NCBI taxonomy): Eukaryota > Metazoa > Chordata > Mammalia > Carnivora > Mustelidae > Mustela > Mustela putorius. The sequence goes on from NW_025421261.1 coordinate 553,131, forward strand.
GGGGTAACATCTCTAGAAATTTATGAGGGTTATTTTGTCGTTGGGGTACTCTTAAGCTTGCCCTTTTACTCTAACAGGATTATGTTAGAATGAGTGGAAAGCTGGATATAAAAATAGAAGAGCTTCAGAACTAAGCCTATATTTCCATTGTCTCAGAATTAGGAATATGAAGCACATTCACTGGGCATTTAATTTTATTCTACATTTTGAAGAAATTCTTTTTCTTTCTTTCTTTTCTCTTTTTTGGTACGCTTTTCTAGGAGTATATAGCTTCTACAGCACTGTCTAGTGGAATATCTTGAAAACATTTAAGCTGTGGGAAAGTTAACTCCCCCTTGCCTTGGAAACTGGAGATTCGAGGAGGGATTTTCTAAAGCTATAAATGCTACAGCTACTCCCTCTGTCATAGAAAATGCCATCATCAACTGATTAATGTTGTGGCAAGTGACCAAATTCATAGCTAACATTTATTGAGGGCTTCCTATGTACCAATCACCGTGCTAATAAGTATACTAATTTATTTCATCTTTATTATAACTCTGTTGAGTTCTATCTTATCCATAGTTTATATGTTAGGAAATGGACACTCAGAAAAGCCAAGAGATTTGTTCAAGATTCCACAGCTAGGTAGCAGTTGAATTGGTATTTGAACCCAAGTTTACCCACTACCATATTGGTATTGCTACTTGAGTTAGTATAGTCTGTGACCTTGTGTTCATAAACCAAGGCTGTGGGTACAGAAGTAGGTTGGTTGGAAAAACAAAAGCTTTAGAATCAAATGGACACTGGTTCAAATAAAGGTACTATCACTTATAAGCTCTGGTAATATTACCTAACCTCTATGAACCTTGGTTTCCTCATCTGTAAAGGAGGGCAGATGATATCTCAGAATATTTTAGGAAGAAATATAAAAGATCTGTATGTGCCAAAGAGTCTGGAATCCAGAAGGTGACGTTTTTCTCCTTTTTCTTTTTTGTGAAAAATAGAACTCGGAAGTCTGGCATTGTGGAAGTGGTGGAGCTTTGGGGACATGAGTCAGGGAAATACTGACTTAGTCAAGGAGGCAGAGGGGTCCTCCCTGAGGAAGTGGTATTTCAACTGAGACCTGGAGGACACGTAGAAGTTAGATTAAAAGGGGTAAGGGTGTATAGGGCACCTGGGTAGCTCAGTCGGTTAAGTGTCCAACTCTTGATATTGGCTCAGGTCATGATCTCCGAGTTGTGAGACTGAGCCCAGTGTTGGGCTCCGTGCTGGGCATGGAGCCTGCTGAAGATTTTCTTTCTGTCTCCCTCTGCGCTTCCCCCCTCAATAAATGAAGGAGGTAAGAATGTGCTTTGCAGGCATGGGGAACAATTTAGGCAGGTAAGTCACTTGACCTCACAGCCCTTTCCTCTGAAATTTGGGGTACTGCCCTCATGTCCTCATCTTGGCCTGTAAAGCGAGAGGGTGGAAGTGACCGTGATGTGACCTGGGAAGACAGCTGTACAGTAGAAGGCATTCATTGTCATTATGTCCGGTGACAGTGGTGTGGCATGGAAGAAAAGGATGGGTTTGAATCCAGATCTGCTCATTACCAGATGTGCTCTAGACAGTTCCTTTACTCTTTCCACACCCTATTCCTTCGTTTATAAAATGAGTGCTTTTATGAATGCATTTATAAAATAAGGCTTTGCTCCCAAGATGCTGGGAGGAGCAGTGGGCTGGCATGTATACTGGGGACCTGCAGAAGTGCTTGTCCCCTTTCCTTCCCTGCCCCCACTGTGCTCCCACACCATCCCAGGGAGATGTATGTGCAGGAACTCGCTGTTAACTTGCCATGCTTTCAGCGTCTCTTGTCAGCCCGCTGAACAAAGACATTTTCAGTTATGTGAAGCGGCTATCTTTTCATCTGTGATTCATGCTGTTGTTTCTGTATCCAAGCTGATATTCTTCTAGTCGGTGCCTTCGGGTTTATCATTTTAAGCCAGCAGGAGGGGGAGATCAGGTACAAGCTAGTCACTCCAGGATGCTGAAATGGGAAACTACTTAGGTCCTTGGTACAGAAAACAAGAAACTCGGGGAGGGAGCCTTCTATGGAGCGAGCTTTTGAAATCGGTCTCAGACTGGGAGTGGTCTGCCATTTTCTCTCTTATTTGGCATTAACTTGTATTTGCTCCTCCTGAAAGGAGAGAATTTAATGTAAATGTAAGGGCTCCTGTCTTTTCTCAACAATAAGTAGCCTCTGCTCTTTTTTATTTGAGGCCGGACGAGGAGCTTTAACATGAACTTTAAAATGAGATTGAATGAAAAAGGTATTGTTTATCTAAGCTGTCTGAGGAAAGGCACTTGGGGAAAGAATTGAACTCTAAAATAACCTTATGAAAGTTATTGATTTGTTTCTTTATGGTTCTTTGACAAACAAGAACATTATTTCCGTGCCTGAACTGGAGCTGGGTCAAAGAACTCTTTTTTATAGATTATCTTTTCTGAAAACCAGACTTGTCAGAAAAATAAACCTCCAGAAATGAAGATATGAGACTCAGTTGAATATCATGGCCCTTTCTTGCTTTGAAGGACAAGTAGGGAACGCAATTAATTTTTAAAAATCTCACTGAGTGCATGAAGGTTTAGGAAGATAAATGGCTCACTGTTGTCAGTTTGGTAGGTTGCTTGCTTCAACGCTACTTCCCCTGTGCTAGTTTAACTCCAAAGCCCAGATTCCATTTACCGATGGTCAGCACGAAAACGGACACAACATTTTTGTTGTTGTTGTTCTTATACCTTATATTTTAAAAGTAACTTTTAAAGATCACAATAAGTTCCATCTACTACGTGCAAATACTGTTCTAGACATTAGGGACATATCAGTGAACAAAACAAACAAAATTCCTGCTTTTTTAGGGCTCCTTCCTGCTCTAACAGGAAGGAGAAAGACTGTTAGGAAACAATGGTAAGTGGTGACTCTTAGGAAGAAAACCATGTAAGGGAATAGATGCAAAATATTATCTGAAGAGGTGGTGTTTGAACAACCACTTGAATAAAATGAAGGAATAAGCCATGGTGATGTTTGGGGCAAGAGCACCCCAAACAGAGGGAATGCCCCATTTTAAGGCCCTGAGCTGGGAATAGCAAAGAAGACCAGTATAGCTAGAGCCAGTAAAGAGGGTTTGTGAGAAAGGGTACATAAGGAAGTCAGCGAGAGAAATCAGTTGCCACTTGAACTTTCGGAGCAGTAGAGAAGCATGACCAGATGCCGTCAAGCTGTGGCAATCCTAGCCTGAAGCTTATCTGCATTCCGCATCCCCACTTTGGAGCCTGGCTTGCTCTAAGTCACAAGTCATGTTCCAGGTGCTTGGAGAAACTTTTAGCACCCCATTCCTTGAAGGAGCTTCCAACAACTCTCATTTGTCAGCCCCAAATTTACCCCTAAACTGATCTGTGTGACCCCATAATCTTCAGCTGGGTCCTCCCATTTGACTCAAGGAAACTTTGGGTCAACCAAGGGTCAGCATAAGGACAGAAGAATCAGTAATCCTTGATGCCAAGAAGATCCATCAGAATTAGGAAAACAAATTAAAAAAAGGAGAGTGTTCTTCTAGGATGTAAGTTTACAGGGACCTGATGCCCAAGCTGCCCATAGCTGCTCCCACACCCAGGGAAGCCAGGGGTCCTGGCCTGCATCTCCCTACCTGGGAGGTTCTCATCAGCTCCATGATCTCAGCACTGAGTCTCCTAAGGATGGTTTTGAGAAGCTGAGATTTTTGTGAAAACAATTCATTTAAAGAAATATGTTTATTGAATACGGGAATAAATATACATGCCTATTATACTGGTCCAGCTTTTCTAGAAAATTTTAATATGCTATGAGAAATTATATAAGTTACATTTTTGTTACTGAAAAAAAAAAATAGGAGCTGTGGATAAGGATAAAGGAAAAAACCTGAGAGCGACCGTCTTTCACTTACTGGTTTATGTAATACCATGTATATAAATATGTTTTTATTATAAAAATGACATTTTAGTCCATGTATTATTTTGTAACTTGGAAGCACAGTTTTGGGTGAGCTTTATTTTTTCTCATTTCTGTTCTAAGAAACCAAGGGAATTTAAAATGAGACGAATTAATCAATAATTGAAGGAGTGTTATTATACCATTCAAATTGAAGAAAATTTATGTTGACAGGTGATCTACTGGTATTATAGAATACTGTAAATAATTTCCCCCCAGAAACTTGAGTGAGAGATATATTCATTGTTTATTTTTAGGATTAATCAAATGTTCAATAAATACTTAACCAAGTGAAATTGTTTTTTTTTCCTTGAATTACTTGGCTATTACTTTAAGATATTTGAAGATGGAGATACTATATTATCTTTAAGAACATTTGATTCACGTATTATTAAAATATTAAAAGCTGTATTAACAGATCATATTTTGATTGCTTTTTAGGTTTGTCATAATCTAATCCTTTAATCTGTATTCTAGGGAGAAACTATTTTAAGACTTTCTTTTGCAAAGTGTATTAGGTTGGAAGAGAGGATTATAAAGCAATGAAATTGCAATAGTAACACAGAAGATCTGTAAAACTTGCTTTACAATGTTATTTCTTTGGACTTTATGGCTTTATCCAAAGTTTTAGCTATTGAGGAACTCTAGTATCCCCACCTTCATAAAGCAATTTTATGGAACCATAGAAATTGATTCGTAAAGTTTTAGACCTGAAAAATATATGGCCATCTATCCAGGCCTTGGTAAAGGGCTCATTTTATTTAAAATTAGCCATAAATTACTTCCTCTATGAGGACATCAATATAAGGAACTTTTTGACAAGTCCAGTGGCTAGATGGGGAAGAATTTTTTTCAAACATGGTTTGATTTCAGTAAATACTTGAACATTATGGGGGTTTTGAGGTGCTATCACTTAGACATTGTTTTTATCAAGATCTTGCATCTTAACTGGGATATCTCATTTTGCCTGGATGGATATTTTTTTCAAACATGGTTTGATTTCAGTAAATACTTGAACATTATGGGGGTTTTGAGGTGCTATCACTTAGACATTGTTTTTAATCAAGATCTTGCATCTTAACTGGGATATCTCATTTTGCCTGGATGGATATTTTCTTGAGGGTTAGCAAGTTCTCAGGGTTGTTCCTTAGTTCATTCAACACTCAGGAGCCGTGCTCGACGAAGGGCACACCCAGAGAGGCATAAAACGAGACCTCCTTCTTTAAAGAGTCATAGTCACGGTCATAGCCTGGTGGGAAGACAAATACGTAAGCAAATTCAGGAAGACTTCTTGGGTTAATTCAAAGTGAGATAAACCTCACTGAGATAAACCTCACTTTGAATTAACATAAAGAAAAATTTATGTGTCTTTGAGTGAAAGTAAAATATCACTCCTTGTTTTTAGAAGATCATGTTTAGAGCTCCGTAAGCCAAGTCCAGTGACTGAGAGCTGCTAACAAGGGTAATGGACTGTTTTGGAGTGTGGGGTCGTTGAGAAAATAAATGACATGCAGAGGCGTTGACCCCTGGTGTAAGAATGCCACGCGTGGAGCGAGTGCAGGCGACTGAACTGAGAGACATAGTGACCGTGTGGAGGGGCAGGGCCTCATGTGTCCAGAGGAAAGGAAGCCATGGATGCCTGCCGCGTCGGCTCAGCCGGACGGAGACGTCCGGTTACCTAAGGAGTGTTAAAAATGCAATCTCTGCCTTCACTCTTCCCTTCTGCTGCAATGTCCTGAATCCTTCCAGTGTTAGAGTCCTAATAGTAATTTCACTGTTTTGCGTGTGTAGGCTGGAGTGGGAAGATGAGAAGGTCAGGTAATTATGGCACGGTTTTCAGTGGAAAAAAGGAAATGTTTAGGAGATGCTGGCTAAATGTGACATCTTCAAAACATTTGGATTAAAAATAAATAAAGCTTAATCGGCCTTTAATAAGTTCCAGGCACCGCTCAGACCTTTTAAAATACATCACCTCAGTTGAGCCTTTCAACAATCCTATGAGTTAAGTACTTTATCATCCCTGCTTTACAGGTGAGAAACCCAGGGCACAGATAACCTTAACTTGGTAACGGACTCACCCTTCTGAGTGGTGACTCCAGGTTTCCAGCCTGGGCAGCCTGGCTCCGGAACCTTGACTCTTCAGGTCTCCTAGCAGCTCTGTGCGCTTGAGCAGATTGCTTGACCTCCTGCATCTTGTTTTCTCATCTGTAAAGTGGGAATAGTCTAACAAAGGTGCCAGCTCCACAGAGCCGTCACGCATGTAAGTGCCTTGCAGAGAACTGATGTGCAGGTACTTGCGTCTCTGCTGGGCCCCGGCCTTCTAGAGTCATGGCAGAGCTCAGGAAAGCGGCCTAGGCCACCCTCCTCTAGTACCACAGATACCTCCTCTGTCAGTGTTTCCTGCTCCAACAGTCACGCGTAAGTCAGCATGAGATAATAATAAATGGTAGCCGCTGGCTTCGTGAAGTTGTCATTTTTATTTAATCTGTATCCTGGAACTGATACTGTGCTCTTGAAATCAGCGGGAAACATATATTACCTCGTGCTTGGGAGGAAATTTGTTTCTCTTCCCCTGCTTGTCATCACGCTTCTGCTTAAGAGGAGACTGTAGTTGGCACGGTATTGCCAATTTTGGAGGAATGTGTTACAGAACAAGAAAGAAAGAAAGAAAGACATTCAGAGGTATTCCGAAACAGGTTCTAGTTATCATTTGCTTTGACTCAGAGTTTTTGTGAACTAGCTGCTGGGAATGGAATCTTGCTTTCAATATCTTTGGTATTTCTTAAGCAACTTTGGGTTTGAAGCACATTCTCTAAGAGGTTATACCCATAACATTTCTCAGTCTGAAGAGATGACTTCATTTATGTTTGGGAATGTGGTGCACACCCGTGTAAGTCTGTCCTAGTGTTGGCGTGCCAGGCATGGTCCTCCAGAGAAACAGAACCAAAGGAGGCATATGGGTATCTTTATATATATGTATATATAAAGTGATTTATTTTAAGGGATTGGCTCATGGAGTTGTGGGGACTGGCAAGTCCAAAATCTGTCGGGCAGGCCAGCAGTCTGGAAATCTAGGCAAGAGTTAAAGTTGCATTTGTGAGTCTGATTTTGAAATTTGTAGGACAGGCTGGTAGCCTGGAAACTTAGGCAGAATTTCCACACGATAGTCTTTTTTTTTTTTTTTTTTTGTCAGAGAGAATGAGCACAGACAGAGAGGCAGGCGGAGACAGAGGGAGAAGCAGGCTCCCTGCTGAGCAGAGAGCCCGATGTGGGACTCGATCCCAGGACGCTGGGATCATGACCTGAGCTGAAGGCAGCTGCTTAACCCACTGAGCCACTCAGGCGTCCCAATCCACACGATAGTCTGGAGGCTGAATTCCTTCCTTTCCAAGAAACCTCAAGTTTTGCTTTAAAGAGCACCACCTGATTGGATGGGGCTCCTCACAGCGTCCAGGGGCATCTCCTGCAGTTTAATCAGCTGATTGTGAATGTTAATTACACGTCTAGACTATCTTCACTGCAGTGATAGGCCGGTGTTTGACCGAACAGCCAGGCACCGTAGCCCGGCCAACGTGACATTAACTGTCACACTCGGTTTCCGCTTTTTTGTGGGGAAGTTCCAATTCACCCAAGTTCCAGTCAAAGGCTTTCATGGTCATGATCCCTGATAACATGTGAGTCTGATGGAAGGAACTCATACGCACGCCTTGTTTGTACGCCCGTACGTGTGGCACACAGCTGCCTGGTCACAGCCACCCAGTGCGTGGGTTGGTCTGCCTTAAACACACCCAACTACTTCCTCCAGTCTTGGTTTCTACGAGCATTACAGTAGGCAGCGTGCAAGGGCTAAAAGGTAAGGTCTAGGGTGCTGCTATTAACTAACGGCCAATGCTGCTTTTAGGGTGTTGGTTCCTGCTAGTGCAAGTGTCGTTTTCCTTTAAACATGCTCCGATGGTTTCGGTGAGTTAACAGCAGAGAAACTTGAAGTCAGGGAGCAACCTGTCCTCCTGAGGTTTCAGGCCAATCGATGGATTTTACTCTGGGTATCGACAGCTCTCTGCTGCCTGCCCTTGTTTTTGGCTACGTGGGCTGACTGTGGTGGAATGGATTATACAGCTTTTATTGCCTCGCGGGGCTTAATCAGTGTCCGGCAGGCCCTGTCTCTGCCTGTGACTTTCCTTTGCCTTTTAATTGTTCAGACGGTGGGGCTGTTGATGGGGCTGCTTCTCTGGCCTCCTCCCTTGACTGATTCGTTTTTAACTCAGAGCCTGTGTTTCCTTGCAGGACGCCACCACTTGGAAGCCTGATTCCTGCCAGAACTGCCGTTGCCATGGCAACATCGTTATCTGCAAACCCGCTGTTTGCAGAAACCCTCGGTGTGCCTTTGAGAAGGTACGGCATCCTAATTATATCCCAAATGTCATGGTAAAGTCAGAGCAGGTTAGGGTTTTTGTGTCTTTTCAGTCAACTGGTTCTGACACGTATCCCAATCTCTAATTGGAAGCCTTATGGAATGCAGGAGAGAATTTTAACACATCACATTTAAGAATATCTTAATTTCTACTTATTGAGAATTTACTCTGGACTGGGCACTCAGTTAGTTTTACAGATGTTACCCCACTTAATATGGGGGGGTAGGAATCTTTCTCCCCACTTTATAGAGGAGGAAATGAAGCCTAGAGATTTCAAGCAACTTAACCACAATTATGCAGTTAATAAACTGCTGCCCAGAGGTTTCCCCGGGCTGACAGATGCTAAAGCCACAGATACGCACCACCACATTTACAAGCACTGAATGGATGGAGAGTCAGCATTGACTGCTTGAAGATAATTTTCTAAAACCATTTTTTGTTCTGCCACTGAGTGTGTTACTGCCCGGCGGTTGAGCTCCCTCGGAACACGGGAGAGGCTTTGACTCCAGAAAGCTCCTGGTTGGCCAAGCATAGGAGGGATATTTTTTCCTCCTTTCCCCTTTCTTAAAAATTTTCAGTTTTTCTGACTCTACCTCTAATTCTGTTACAATATTTTTTCCAGTTGCTGACTCTTTTCTTTTTAAAGTGAATCTATTTAAAAAACAGCTTAAGCTTCAAGGTGGAACATTAGAAGCTTTCTGGAGAAGACTAAATTATTTTCTTTAGAAAATGTTCTATCAATTTCACAATCATGGTTTATGTTTTTAGTTCCCTGCCTCCCCCATAATAATCTTGAGACGTTATGCCGTCTGGTGCCGGTAAGTTTCTGTCTGTTCTTAACATCACAGCGAGGAAGGGTCTGCATACCTTTTGTTGTAGGCCTCAGTTTCTTCATGGGTGTATTTCTGAGAAGCCAGGTGTACATCCAATGTTGGTAAATTTAATAATATTTTCTTGTATATTGTGGGACGTTTTATTTTATGGAGCAAATACTCCTAAAATGTCTCTACTTAGCTTGCTGAATGATTCATGTCAGAATCTGAATTGCTCATATGAAGACCATGAAGACATGCCGTCTTCCATTTCATGCAAATAACTGTGGTATCTTGTGAGAATAAGAAGCCTTGGGGCGCCTGGGTGGCTCAGTCATTAAGCGTCTGCCGTAGGCTCAGGTCAAGATCCCAGGGTCTTGGGATAGAGCCCCGCCTCGGACTCCCTGCTCAGCGGAGAGCCTGCTTCTCCTGCTCCCACTCGCCCTGCTTGTGTTCCATCTCTTGCTGTGTCTCTATCAAATAAATAAATAAAATCTTAAAAAAAAAATAGAAAAAGAGGGCTTTCATTAAATGTTAGAAAGATATCGATTGTGTTGCTGGAAACTAAATGTATTCTATTCCAGGGGTCAGCAGACCAGATCTGACCTGCCACTTGTTTTCGTATGACCTACGCATAAAGAATAGTTTTTATGTTTTTATAAAAAGTTAGGAAAAGACAAATGGAACAATATTTCATGATACAAAATTGTAGGAAATTAAGTTTTAGTGTTCATAAATAAAGTTTTATTGAAACTCAGGCAGGCTCGTTTGTTTATGTGTTGTCTGTGGCTGCTTCTACACTACAAGGATGAAGTTGTGTAATTGCGATGTAGACCAAATGTGGCCCCCAAAGGCTAAAATATTTATTATCTGGCCCTTTCCAGAAGATAAGTTTCTGGCCCTTGTTGGATACTGCACGTGACAGTGTCTCTTCCTCATTTGGTTTCCTAGTTTTTCTCATCTTGGTAAATGGCAACCCCTTTCTCCCAGCTGCTCAGGCCAGAACACTCATCATCATCCTCGACCCCTGACTCTCTCCCATGTCCCACATCCGGTGCATTAGCAGACACCCAGCTCTTCCTTCATGAAACCACAGGTCCCAAATGCAATTTCCCTGCTTTTCAGTCTGGTCCCACCTGTGATCATTTTTTTGGTCCGTATTCTCACTGTAGCCTTTTAACTTGTTTTACTTTTCCTGTACTTGTCTTGTTCATTGTGATCTCGATACAGCAGTCAGGGTGGTCCTATGACAATTTAAGTCAGGCCATGTTGGTTCCCTTCTTAAACCTCTCCGATGGCTTCCCATGGCTTCTCACTCAGAGTAATCACTCACAGTGTCCTGTTACGGAGCTGTTACACCTCTGTAATTTGTAATTAACTCCTGTTACGGAGCTGTTACACCTCTGTAATTTGTCATTAACTCCTGTTCTTTTCCTTGCTCACTCCGTGTCAGACTCCACGTCTGCTTGGTGTTCCCTGGAGGTGCCAGGCACACTCCCACCGTTCCAGCCTTTGCCCCCTGCCTTTCCCACTAAAATTGCTTTTTCTCCAGATACAGATAATATATGTGGCTTGATCCTTTACTTCCTTTAAAGTTTGTCCAAACACCAGTCTACTTAACATTGTAAATCCCTACCCCACCACACATCTCCTATCCCTCCTCCGTGTTTTATTTCTCTTCTTGACACTAACTAATATCAGACATACTGTATATTTTACTGATATCTCTTGTTTACTGTCTATTTTATTTACTGTATATCCTTAGCACCTACAATAGCCCCTGAGTGTGGTAGGTACCCAGTAAATCTTTTTTTGACCGACGGAATGAATAAATGAGAGACGAAGCTAGAGAACTGTTAAGTTCAAGGTTATGGAAAGCCTTGTACTATGCTGCATGCTTGGGATTTTATTTTGAAGATGATAGACTTCTAATGAAGATTTCAGGCATATGGGTAGAGTGTCCAATGTGTCCTTCAGAAAGACCTCTGGTTTCTCTAAGAGAATGCATGATGTTAGAGATGCAGGGATCAATTCAGAGGCCATGAGAACAATCCGGATGAGGGGATAAACACCTAAATCAGAGCACCCGTGGCATCGGGCTCAAGAGGAAAGGGCGGGCTAAAGCACACTTAGGGGATAGATCAGCAGAAGCAGATGAAGTCAGAAGGGTGAGGGAGAGAAAAAGGAGAGATGATTCCCAAATTACGGTGTAAGCACTCTGGTTATCTGAGCCACCAACTGCTATTAGAAATATGGGATAACGAAGAAAAGCATTCCATCTGGGAGGAACGTGATGGTTTCATTTCAGGGAACATTGCGTTTGAAGTGTCCTTGGAGGAGCCAGGTGGATCAGCCACCCCATATACAAATCAAAAGCTCAGAGGAGAAAGCAAGGTTGGAATCAGTATATGAGTATCATTAGCATATAGTCAGTAGCATAAACCTTTAGAATTAATGAGCTCATCTTAAGAGATTTTGTGAAGAAACAGTGTAAGATCAAGGATGCAATTTGGGGAACACTGTCATTTACAAGGAGGTGAGCATAAGAGAGGGAACTTCGGAAAATTGAAGAGACGTGGTCAGAGAGGTAAGAGGTAAGAAGTGGTCAGAGAAGAGAGAGGTATTGTGGTAGCCAGGAGGGTAGAGAGTTTCCGTAAGGCGTTTGTATCAATGGTGTTGATCACAGGCCACACTGAAGCTGGCGTCACCGGAGCGGTGGGGAGAGAAATCTTCTATTGTAGAGGTTTGAGGAGTGAATGGGAAGTGGGGAGAGGAAGCCAAGCAAAGGCTGCTCTTTCAGGGAGCTTTGCTGAGAATACGAGAGAAATAGGGCAGTAGGCGAACATCAGTACATCTCTGAAGTTTCTCTGAACCTCCCATCCCTAACCATTGAGTGCTCCTGTGTGTGGCCGTGGCGCTTTGTGCTTACCTTGATTATAGCCCTTGACCAGACTGCAAATGCCTATTTATTTGTCTGCTTCCTCCTTTAGACTCTTGGCTTCTGGAGAACAAAAACCTTGTCTTCTTCACTGTTGTAGCCCATCAAACAGCGCAGTGTATGACGCTTAGTCAATATTTGTAAAATGACCAAACAAGACTGATTTAAAAACAAAAACAAAACCAACGACAACAAAAAGTTGTACCTGGAAAAAAAAAAAAAAGGACTTTGTTTTTGATATTAGCACAAAAGAGACATGATCATAGCAGGAGGAAAAGAAGGACCCAGAAAAGAGAGAAGCTGCAGATATGGGAGGTGGAGTAGGTAGAGTGCCGGACAGAGACAGAAGGAAGGAATTACAAGGAGTGGTTTTTAGGGAACGGAGCATGTGGGATTCAGAGCTCGGGGTGGGGAGGACAGCCCTTCTCTCAAAGTGGAAAGAAGGAGCCATGGATAGATACAGAAATAGTTAAAGTTGTAAGTAAGAAAAGGGACAGGATACTAAAGTAGTATGTATCTAAAGGTGTCTATTCTTACTTTGTGAAGACTTTGAGGTTCGGCTGGGAACTGGAAGAGAGTGAAGGTTAGGAGCTGTCCCAGAGGAGAGAAAGGGACTGACCAAGGTTGAGGTAAAACAGGAGATCAGGAACCTGTGAGGGTATCAAGCTGCATGAAGGAATGATTTTCTAAGGGATGTTTCCCTGCCAAGTGTAAGGGAAGAAAAGAAATTGTGGAATAGATCCAGGATTGGGATTTTGCCATAGTAATGGCAAGAAAGAAAGATATGTAGGAAGTATTGGGGATTAAGGCTAACATGAATAGGAAAATGAGGCCAGTTGGCTAAATGACCGCAAGGAAAAGAGTATTCAAGGCACTTTCTGAAGGACGTGGTATGAAGAGGAGTGAAGATGAGAGAGAGCTAAAGGCCAGAAGGTTCAGATTTAGAGAGCTGAAGATTTCTGGTATAGAATAATTTGGGGTATAGGTAGGTTCCAAGGTTGACCATGACCATGGGAAGCTCAAGTGAAGTGAAGAAGATGATGTGAATTGAGGTGGTTAAGAATGTACAAGGATAGAATGTCACTTTCAGAGACATTGAAGTTGTCCAGAATTATGTCTAGACATTGTGTAGAAAAGAAACTGAGACCCAGGGCCCAGGTCTTTAGGGAGTGAGTGTGGAGGAGCGCTCCGCAAATGCGTGAATGATAGTGATGAGAATGCCATTATCATAGACTGTGAACTCATGGACTGTGAACTCTAAGGAGGTTCCTCAGGGGTAAAATGAGAGGGTTATACCAGATGATCCAGCCAAAAGAAACTTCCAACTCAAAGATCATGTGAGTGGGTCACGGAGTGCTTGGGTTCTTTAAGTCTTGAAGAAGATCATAGAACGTTTGAACTGCAAGAGGCCTTTGGAATTCATTTACTCAGACATCCTCATTTTCTAGACAAACAGACTTTTGGGGTTTTAGTTACTTGCTTAGAAACAAAGAGCTACTAAGTGGCACACCCATGACAAAACCTTAGTCCCTAGCTCATAACTCAATGTAACCTCTACTCTACCATATTGCTTTTAAGTTTTCCTTTGTGTTTCTCAGTAGCATGCGTTGCTATTCAGATCTGCTCTGGTATATTTATATTAGTTTGTGGCACAGGTTAATGAATCACATGTACCCTATTATTATAATTAATGACTTTTGTTACTCCCATCTTTTAAAAATGTTTAAAAGCCCTTTTACAATTTGTTTTACTCATGGATTGACCGGAAATAACGTATTGTCAGTGGCAATTCTAATATTTCTTTCTTCCTTCCCTCCTTTCTTTCTTTCTTTCTCTTTCTTTCTTCCTATCTATGTATCTATCTACCATCTGTCATCTCTCTATGCATCCTATTCATATATAATAGATTCTATATCCATTCCTATTTCTACCTAGAATAGCTAGCTAGAGAGCCAGCTGCATAGAACTGAGACAGAGACAATGTGAGAAAACAGAATAGAAGTATTTAGAACTTTGATTATTTAACCCAGTCCTGTGAGGACCAATCCTCTCTTCAGGACTGGAAAATATATATGTATAGAGGACAATGCCATGTGAAGGAACATTGTATTACGTGGTGGGGATTCAGCTATAAATCTGAATGCAACTAATAATACTACTTGCCCAGTTAAGCTACACATAATACAATTCTCACAACTTAATTAGGTAAATACTCTTATTAGCTGTATAGGTATAATACATATATAACACATATTTTTATTTATACACATATATACATATGCACAAATATATGTACATATACATGTATACATGTATATACTTTGAAGAGTACCTGGCTACTCTAAATACCCAGTTAAGTGTTAGCTATGATTGCTGAATGATCATCATAATTATTTTTTGTTAGTTTTTATAGACCCTGGGCAAGTAATCTTGCCCAGCAAGCTTAGCAGTCTTCATTGCTATCTCTTGCCCATATGGTCACTTCACACCGTTCCCCAATAAGGCTAGGCTTATGTGTTCCAGGTAGCCCATGGCTCCAAAGCTATGCATGGTCACATGGTTAGAGAGCAAGAACTCGGTCTCTCCTTCTCTAAGCTCCCACATGCAAAATGCTTTGTTCTTCCTTTAGCCCCAATCACCTCTTTTTTTTAGTTAATTATTTTTTTAAATTAAAATATAATGTATTATTTGTTTCAGGGGTACAGGTCTGTGATTTGTCAGTCTTACACACTTCAGAGCACTCACCATAGCACATACCCTCTCCAATGTCCATAATATCCACCCGCCCAGCCCTGCACCCAGCAACCCTCAGTTTATTTCCTAAGATTAAGAGTATCTTATGGTTTGTCTCCCTCCCTGGTTCCATCTTGTTTAACTTTTCCCTCCTTTTACCTCACAACTCCCCATCCTGCCTCTCAAAATCCTCATATCAGAGAGATTAACAGTACCTTATGGTTTGCCTCCCTCCCTGGTTCCATCTTGTTTCATTTTTCCCTTCCTTTCCCCCACGACTCCCCATCCTGCCTCTCAAATTCCTCATATCAGGGAGATCATATGATAATTGTCTTTCTCTGATTGACTAACTTTGCTTAGCATAATACCCTCCAGTTCCATCCACGTCATCGCAAATGGCAAGATATTGTTTTTTTTTGATGGCTGCATAGTATTCCATTGTGTATATATCACATCTTCTTTATCCATTCATCTGTTGATGGACATCTAGGTTCTTTCCATAGTCTGGCTATTGTGGACATTGCTGCTATAAACATTCAGGTGCACATGCCCCTTTGGATCACTACATTTGTATCTTCAGGGTAAATTCCCAGTAGTGTGGCCAATCACCTCTTTGATGACCACAAGTTCAATACTTAGACTCAAGTTGAGGACCCTTCCACTGCCAGTCACAAATAAAGAATATCACATTTATGAAACGAATATTGGGGGCCAAATCTGAAAATCAGCTTTGTAGAAAACAAAACTAATTTGGGTGCTTAAACTATTCCTTGAAATCTCCCATTCTCCATGCCTTTCTCCCTTGCTCCCTGCTTCCATGGTAGAACACAAACAGCTTGGTGATCTCATTTTCTTTGTGAAATTCTTAATGAAAAGGATGCTGATGTAGTTTCTACATTTTACTGTCTTAGTGAAAATCAGGGAAGTCTAGTTTCCTCTTGAGTTCAGAGGGCAATTTTCTGAAAAGTCATTAATGTTGCATAGTAAAAAAATTTTATAAACCCCCATATTGTATATTTTATCTTTTATCAAGCAAATTAGAAGTTTGCTTGAAATTTGGTGATCACTATTGCTATAAAGAATTCTATTTATCTGTTTAGTGGGTGAACAGTGGTAAAATCTTAGTCCTGTTTCTCACCCGCTCTTATGAATGTAGTTATATAAAATCAGAACGCTCTCGTGGATATAATTTTTTTAAACGGAAGCAGCTCCAAAACATGAACGAACACACACACACACACACACACACACACACACACACATTTTTCTTTCTACTGGGTGAACTCTTTGTAGACTTTTATTCTGTGGATAAATCATGAATCCCTGGTTCATGCAGGTTCTCTTACTATTTTTGGTCTAAATGACTCTTTGCCCGTTCTGTCACATCTTCAAGACTTGTGGAAATGAATACCGAGATACCTAAGAGGAGCAAGCAAGACGAGTGAGAGGATCACTGGGCCCCAAAGCGAGACGTATGATCTCTGACCCACAGTTTGAACATCGCAAGGACAGACGATTGTCCACGGTGGCAAAGGGATGGCTGGTTAACCTCACAGCTTCCCAATAAATCCTGGGGTATCATGTGGTAGCCCGTTCCCTTGATAGTATCACATCTTGATAGGAAACACTATTGGAATTACAGAAGGCTTGAACAACAATGTAGATCTTTATTGGAGCCCAGGAATTCTACCCGGCTCCCCACAGTACATGTGATACCCCACAACAATGCTGTTTCCTCTCCTAGCTTTGTCCTTCAGTCCCCTGCCCCATGTGCCTGGCTACTCTGTCTAGTAAAAGCAAACATCAGAACTTGAGCTCCCTGCCTGCCGGGTGCATCAGACCTTCCTAGGACAGCTAGAGCACCTGCCAGCTCTCCGGCCACCCCATCCCCCCAGCCCCTGGCCCCACGTCTTCTCAGCAGAGGGAAACAACCCCTTCAGGGAGACACAGCCCTTCTCCTTACCCTAATTTCTTTTCTTGTGTGGCACTCAGAAGGAGCATTGCTAGTGAACAAAATTCCCTACCTTATTGTATGTGGAAAGGTGTAGAGAATTTTCAAGGAAATTACTTTCACAAAAGGGTTCATTTTGACTCTGAGAAAAGCTTGAGAGAGAGAATCTTTTTGTCAATTTATTTGGTTTACCCTGTCTCTTGTCACATGAAAACGCATGAAACGTAGTGAATCTGAGA
Organism: Mustela putorius furo; assembly: GCF_011764305.1. NCBI lineage: Eukaryota > Metazoa > Chordata > Mammalia > Carnivora > Mustelidae > Mustela > Mustela putorius. Next base: position 570,204 of record NW_025421261.1, read on the forward strand.
TGACTTGGGGTCCGGAGAGCCATCGTGGGTATGTTTGCCGCCGCCATCTTACTCTGAGCTGTTTTTAAATGCTCAGGGAGAAGTGCTTCAAATAGCGGCCAACCGGTGCTGCCCTGAGTGCGTGTTGAGGACTCCTGGATCTTGCCGCCATGAAGAGAAAATCTACGCGGTAAGTGTATTCTGACCTGGTGTTGATTCTGTGCCTTTGGGTCATTGGGCTAAAGAGAAAGCTGAATGCGGCACTTGTGTTGGTAAGAGAGGTTTTCTTTTCTTCTTCTTCTTTTTTTTTTGTCTGGGCCGCAGAGGACCTGAAAGTCATTTGACTTTCTATGGGCATTTGGGTTTCTTGAATAAGGTTTAAACAGTTCTACTTATTCCATAGGTCCTACGTAAATATTTGTAGATTGAATTTGTGTCTGTATAAAGAGTAGTTTGAGAATGCTGATGTTGAAGAAGTCGTGATGCTGAATAATTAGGCACCACCTCGTCTGTGTGTACCACATGTTTTTTTTTTCATTCGATAGTTACTGACAACCCCGAGTGGATAGAGCAGATATTATTACTCCTGTATCGAAGATAAAAGCGTTGACTTGAAGAGAGCTTAAGGTACTCACCCAGTGTCATATTACTAATAAGTGGTATAACTTGGCCTAACAGCCAGAAATGTCCGTAGGCATGGCCCAATGTCCCCTAAGAGGCCAAATGCTCATCTACCCATTTAGAACCACAGTACTAGAAATCAGTCCTAAAGTTTCTTGATTATACTTTCTCATTCCAGACCCTTTAGAACTTATTTACAGACGTGAAGAACCAATTAAAAAGTACCATTGTAGCGTTTGTAGCAGGAACTATGAAAATGGAATGGGCACAGTTCATCTCTGCTCATGCCCCAGTGTTACCCAGAGGCAGGTGGTGAAGTTGAGTGTGGTGGAAAGAGGTTCTTTGCTTTAATCCTCATCTTCCACCTGATACAAAACTCTCCCCAGGTTAGTGCCCCTGCCCATCCAGGTTAACAGGATTGGATATACCCACTCTAGACTGCTATTCAGTGAGTGTCCCTAAAACTCGGTGAGCCTAGTGTACTTTCCCCGTGGGACAGGATCATCTCCCTTGAGCCACTGTCTCCCGATTACCTGAGGAAGCCACTCTTTCAGTCCTGCACAATGTGTTGCTGACAGATAGATCCCAGGCAGGATGTATGCTGGGAACGTCTTCAGCCCACGTATCACCCTTTGCTGCGCAGCGCCATCTGTGTTATGAAGAGTGGTGTGCACTGCACGTGCCACTGAAGAGGATCCTCTGTGGGTGGTAAGTGCTGTCGAGCACATGGACGGCAGCAGTGATGCCAGGCCATAAGGATCTGAATAGGGATGTGGTTTAAAGTCAAAGGCACCGAGCTGCGTCTCTCAGATAAAGGAGTTTACAGGATCCAAAATAAGGTCAAGGGACAATCAGACATCTGAAATAAATGGAATACGAGGGACATGGAAAATCCAAATTCAATAAATCTTTGCACTGTAATGCCATTCATCATTTGTTCTCTTGTGTCGTATTTGTACACATGTGCCATCTTCTTATCTTGGCTTAAGGTGCTTGAGAACACGGACAGTATTTTCTGCCTCTTTGCAGTGATCTTGCCTCTCGCCTCACCAGGAGCTTAGCACTGCACTTTTCCTGGAGGAGGTGGTCAGTAAACACCAGTCACTGGCAAGCAAATGCCTTCTCCAGCTTATCTCTATCCTTGTTCCAACGGCATGTTGGTCATTGACCTGACCAACGACCTATGTAGCGGGATCGTTCTAGGACCACAGGTCTTCTGGTGGATTAGTTAAGAAATGAAATCTGCTTGGTATCCAGCTTTTTCTGGAAGAGTTTCTTTCCCCCACGTCCCCCCGCCCCATTCTGCTGTAAGACATCATCACATGGAAAGCTGTAAGCTGGGTGAGAACATAGCCATGTGTCGGTTCCCCATATGCAACTTTCAAAATGTTCTCCTCAGAAAATGGTGTATTTCTGGGACTTGAAGTAAGTGAGAAAAGGCTGAATTTCAGGAACTATATTCTGAAGGAAAAATTCTCTAGTGGTCTATTTCTTCAAATAAAGATAGAAGAATGATTTTTTTTTTTAAGTCAAGACAAAAACTCATCTAATTTTAGTCTTAGTAAAGTCAAAATCATCGTGTTTCTCATCTTCCTGCCCTTCCTTCCTCTCTTACTTTTGTCGCTTCCCCTAGAGTCTTTCCAAAGTCTTCTTACTTATTTTCTTGCATGGTTTTAAATACTTTTCTGGGTTTGCTCTGAATCTCACCTTGTCTCTTCTATCACTAGGGTTTTCCCTGAGTCTTGTTTGTTTTGGGTTTTTTTTTTGTGTGTGTGGGTTTTCTTTTTTGCCCTTTCAGCTCGTTGGGAAGCCACCCAGAGCACGTTTCCTCTCTCCCTGAACCGCAGTCATCTGGTCTCTAGCCTCTGGCTTGCCTCCTCCATAGGGCAGGCCATGGAGACCCTCTCCCTGTAGCTACAGAACAGCCTGGTGTTTTAAGAGCTTCACATTGCTGATCCAAGGTGAAACCTTTCCCCTAAGACGGGGCTTTACAAGAGGCCTTAGCATAGAGTGAGTGTGGTGAGGAGGGGGATTAGTTGAGGTGAGACTGTCTCCAGAGAACAGGGTCGAAGCAAGGGAAAGTCAAGGCTGAGTCCAGCCCGGGGCCGTTTTGATGACTCTGGCATCGCCTCACCTGAGGGCTGCCTTGGCTTGCAGGGTCCACAGCATCTTACACAACCGGCCTTCGAACAAGTCTTGACAAGTCCCAACACCTTCCCCGGAGTGGGGAAAATGCTTGAGGCTTTTGGCCAACTCCTGGTTATTTGAGAGTCTTCCATGGGCTTATTACAACCACCATTTAGGGGACTACTTCCTTCATGACCTCCCCAAAGCTCTCCCTTCAAATTACTGTTTGGATCGCTGCCCAGCCTTGCCAACCATTCAGGGAGACCAGCCTGAAATATGTTTTCCTGAAAGAGTGCTGGAGAGTTTTTCCCTATTCTTCTCCCCACGAATGAGCTTGTGGAAGGGAGGGAACAGGACCATCCATCCCCTTGCTTTCCCTCTTTGGTAATTTAATCCCGTCACCAGATAATGTCAGGTCTGAGAAGATCGTGCTGGAAGATTCCCTGAAAAAGAAAGCGGCAGGTGGAGATGCCCTGGTGCCCGTATCCGACGGGACAGAGGAGCACGGAGAGGTCAGCTCGCTCTGCCCGTGTGGGAGACGGAAAGGGGCCCGGATTTATGTGTGTGAAGGAGGAAATGAATATCGCATTCCACAGCCTCGTTCTCTTCAAAGCGGAGGATGTAATTATAATATGCACAGAACATTCCCAGGTAGTTAGTATTCTGGGTCTATAACTTCATAACAGGAACAAATTATATGAAGAAAAATTATTTTATTGTTCTGTCAGCAAGCCAGGCAAATACTTTATGACCTTATCGTTCCTTTGGACTTATGTCAACAGCCAGGCCGACTTCTTAGCTGGCTGCGCAGGAGAATACATGGAAGATGTTGTCTGCAGAATGCGCTTTTGTCCCATGTCAAAATCTCATCTTTTCTGAAGGTATTAATGAGGTTAAGATGACGCAGCCAAAACCAGGTCTGGGAGCGCTACTTTGTGTGTCTGTTATTCCTTGACTTTACGAAGCTCTCTTCGCTGCTACAGTGTTTATAAAAAATAAAGCTTTTGTCAATAAGTGTAGAGAACTCTAGGAAATTGTATATATATTATATATTCAGTTATTACTATTATATTAAAATTTTATATAGATAGATTGAGCAGATAGATAGATAGATAGAGATCAACTTGTGCCAAATCCGCTACCCCTTAATCTCTAGTCGTCCTCTGCTGAGAGCGGCGTCAGCGGGGACTTCCATGACTTTTTCCCAAAAGAGAGCAAATTGTCTCCATCACTCCGTGTGCTTTGGACCGTCATCTGATCTTCTTCTGTGGCTTTGACATCAAGCACTGGAGACTCCCTACCCAGTGTTCGTTGTTATTTCCATAATTTTCAAGCTTATTGTGAAGGAGAAATCTCCTGCCTCATTTTATGTCTCTTGAGTTACATAATAGATTCACATCATTAGCTTGAAGAGACCAAAGAGAAAACCCACACAGCCCTCTCATTTTACAGATGAAAAAATTTGGGGTGATTGACAGGTTGTTATTGTAATTAATTTTTGTGGTCTCTGTCTGAAAGGTGGTGTGACTGCAAATGCTTAAGAAACAACTGTTAGTGTTTCTGAGTAGCAAGAGAACAAGCTCTTGTTTTAATGAAGTGAAATGTCGAGATGCTTAGAAGCAACCTCCTAACTTATAGTAAATAGAATAGAGAAGTTCACTTCAAGTTATTTTATAGGCAGCCTTCATGTTTTACTTTATTTAAGACATATAAATGACTTATTTGATATTTTAAACAGTAATTTGCTTTCTGGTGACCAAAGTAAAAATATGCTTATGGTGAAAATTCAAAAAATTAAAAAGTGTACAAGCAGAAAAAAAATCACTGGTAATTTCCAAACTTTGAAATTTATTCTTACTGTTTCCCCAGTTTTTTGGAGAAGGGGTGGCAGTGGAGATGGATAGGTGGGTAGAGATCTATGTTCTGACATAATTGTCGTGGTGCTGCGTGTACAGTTTATGTCTCACTTTCTAATTTAACATTGTGAATGGTTCCCTGGCATACCGTTGGAGAACATGATCTCTTATTATTAGGCATTTAGTAGCTTCTAATTTTCATGAAAATATTTCCAATTTTGCTATAAAGAACAATGAGATGAAATTCCTTTTATTTAAACTTATTTTGTGTGTTATCATTGATCATTTTCTTCAGATAACTTTTTAAAAGTGAATTTAGTAGGCCAAAGCAGCTAAAGATTTTGAGTATTGGGGCTAGGTCATCTGTGGTCACTAAAATTCAATTTTAAGTTGTCTGTGTCTGATGAGGGATGCAGTGGGAGTGACACAGGTAGTGCAACCTCTTCTCAAGGATGCTGACCTTGGGCAAGCCCCACGTGGCTGAGCAGTTCCAGATGCTTCTCCAGGAGAAAATCCCACCCCACTGTAGCTTCACCAGCATTACTATGAATTTTTAAAATTTCCCTATATCTGACATTAAAAAGTATTACCCAGTTTTACTTTAACTAATATTTCTTTGCAATTAATAATGTTAAATAATCTATAAGCTTATTTTTTTCCATTGGGTTTTTTTCTTATTGCTTATAAATGCTTTTGCATAATAGTTTCATTCTCATTAATATAATTTGCAATTTGTATCGGTTGGTCATTTGCCTCTAATTTTATGTAAAATGTATTTTTGACAGAATTTTAAAATTTTAACTCATTAAATCATAGGAAACTATCAAGTTTTCTCTTATAGTTTCTTTCTTTGCTTTTATGCTTAGGCTTTTCAAAGTATAAAGGTCAATTGCTCCCTATCTTCTATTAGCCAATATATTATTAGCAAGTTGTGGCCTTGCCCATTTATATGCTGTACTGAATTTGGAATTTTGTATTTAACTTAGCAGCAGTAAAAATTGATGCTAGAGGACTTGGCCTTGATATTATGTCCATTTCTACAGTTACAACTGGCACAGAGGTGTGAAAAGGAGGAGGGAGGCCATGAACTCAATGCAGTGGAAAGAGGAGAGAGGATTGAGCACCCTCTACCTGCCGCCCACCTCTGCCCCTTGCTTGCTCTTTAACAAACGACCTCATTTAATCCTTTTAATAACCCAGCGAAGGGGGTACTGTCATACCATTTCAGTTTTTCACACCAGGAAGCTGAGATTTAGAAAGGTTAAGTCAATGCAAGTAGGTGCAGCCACTTTGGAGAACAGTGTGGAGATTCCTCAAGAAACTAAAAATAGAGCTTCCCTATGACCCTGCCATTGCACTCCTGGGTATTTACCCCAAAGATACAGATGTGGTGAAAAGAAGGGCCATCTGCACCCCAATGTTTATAGCAGCAATGGCCACGGTCGCCAAACTGTGGAAAGAACCAAGATGCCCTTCAACGGACGAATGGATAAGGCAGATGTGGTCCATATACACTATGGAGTATGATGCCTCCATCAGAAAGGACGAATACCCAACTTTTGTAGCAACATGGACGGGACTGGAAGAGATGATGCTGAGTGAAATCAGTCAAGCAGAGAGAGTCAATTATCACATGGTTTCACTTATTTGTGGAGCATAACAAATAGCATGGAGGACATGGGGAGATGGAGAGGAGAAGGGAGTTGGGGGAAATTGGAAGGGGAGGTGAACCATGAGAGACTATGGACTCTGAGAAACAATCTGAGGGTTTGAAAGGGCAGGGGGGTGGGAGGTTGGGGGAACCAGGTGGTGGGTATTAGAGAGGGCACGGACTGCATGGAGCACTGGGTGTGGTGCAGAAACAATGAATACTGCTACGCTGAAAATAAATAAAAAAAATAAAATAAAACTTGAGAATATAATAACATTAAAAAAAAAAAGGTTAAGTCACTCGCTCACGGTTCCCACGGCAGGGAGGGCAGAGCTGGGAGTCTCCAAGGAGACCCTCAGTTCTTCTGACTGCGTGGACACTTGTATTATTGTTCTCTTGTGCTCCAAGAAGTCTGACTAGAAGAAAGTAATCTCCGTGATAGTGAGGTGAGGACGCAGCAAATAACTGGTAACTGTGACTACCGATTACTCCCTCATCATCATCATAGTACAGGTTATGAGTAATTCCAAAATGCCAGACACGGCGTGCTTGCAGCCGGCTGTAATTTGCAGAATAAAGGGGGTACTGACTTGTGTGGGTGAGACAGAGTCCTTTTGTGTTTGAAAGAGATGAATCACTACTCTGGAAGACGGCTTGAGGAGAAGCAAGAGGACATTCATTTTCTTTGCTTCTCAGTCACACAGTTGTAATCCCCAGATTGTATTTTGGTGATTGAGCACTAGGAATGTGTGATTTTTTAATAGAAATTTATATATGATATGGGCTGAATCAGCCATCATCATAGGCCACATTTTGTAGAGGCAGAGGATAGCAGTTTCCAATATTTAAGAAAATGTTATAGGTGGAAAATTTCATTCATTAAGCTTATTTTCCCCTGTTATGTCTCATAAAAGGCCACCATTATTCCATTCTGCCATTGAGGACATAACATAATTTGCCGTCTACTGCCCTAAGTGGACAACACATTTGAGGCTTTTTACATCCAGGGTTCACCCCCCTCTTACTCTGCATCACATTTGACATGAAGCGTTTCAATATTTTTGGTACTCCGTCAGTCCTATAGCTCAAAGCCTGCGTCTGCCCATCACGGGTACAATGCTAGCTTTCAGCCTGCAGTGGACCAGCCACATTCTGTGTGTGTAGGGGGTCTCTGAGCTGGCTCTGCAGTTGGTGGGAGACCTGGCTGGCTGGCCTGCTTTCCCCCAGGACCAGATCTTTGGAGCAGGAGAGAGTCGGCGGGGAGGGAAAGAGGCATATGGGAACTAACCAGGGTAAAAAGTAAAGGCAGAAAGAAAGAGAAAGAGGAGGAAAGAAGGGGAGAGGAGAGAAGAAAAAGAGAGGCAGGGAGGGAGGAAGAGGAACAGAGCGAGAGCTCTTAAAAACAACACGACCATTACACAGAATCCAGTAAATACATATATGCGTGTGAATCTTTTAGGCTTTCTAGAGTTTTTTTTTAAATGATGGGGGTCACAGTACTTTTTATTTTCTTTTTGTGTTTTTCTGAAAACTCCAAATATAATCTCAAGCATGCTAAGAAGAAAAGAAAAGAAAATTCAGTTTTTTCATTGGCCTCTGACTTGGAACATTGTAAACCCTGGTCTTAGCCTTGTAAGCCTAGAGCCTTCTTCCGTCTCTCCCGAGCACCGTCCTTGACGTGTGTTAGAGTTTGTTTCTGTTTGTCAAATGAAAGCTGTCGTCTGACAATAAACCCTTTCCTTCTTTTCCCCCGACCCCCAGCACGGGACAGAGTGGACCTCGTCCCCGTGCAGCGTGTGCTCCTGTACGCACGGGCGAGTCCGCTGCAGCCCCCAGCCGTGCCCCCCGCGGTCGTGCGGACAGCAGGAGCTGGAGTTCATCCCGGAAGGAAGCTGCTGCCCCGTGTGTGTGGGCCCTGGGAGTGAGTACGAACTTGTAGAAAGAGGCTCTCTTTGCCTTGGAGGTTCACCTGCTGACAGCCCAACTTTTCTGCTTCTTGCTCAGTCGGGGTCGAAGATCCCTAACCCCGGTCCTTATGGGAAGCAGGTTGGAGCCTTGCCCTTGGCAGAAGCAATGAGGCAGAGAGTGAGGTTGGAACACACCTTTAAGCTCTGGTCCAGATTTGGGGTTCTGCAAGGCTCTGACTTACTTATTTTGCGCTGGCCTGATGCGTCCCTTGGCCTGTGTAGCTCCCAAGAAGGAAGGGAGGAGGGATACGTTCTTTGATGGGATTCTGTAAGGCCAAGGTCGTTCCCTCTTCCTCTTGGCAGAGACAGAATGAACAAATCGCTTCTCCAAGTAGCATCACTAACACCACTTCTGCCGGCTGGTCTTTGAGATGACATCACATCTTTCTCTAAGACACGCAGAGCAGGCAGCGGGTCTTTCATTGGTCTCTGTGGCATGGTCACTGTGGAGATTACGCCCGCCTACACACCGCAGCCCCAGCCAGCCAGCCAGGGGCCACCCTTCCAGGCCCTTCCTTGGACCATGCTTGGTCCACGGACTCCTTTTATTACATTTCAGGGATATAGTTCCCTTCCATTTTTATAACTGAGAAGTAGATCCCTCATGATAAATACAAATTATGATTATTGCTGCGTTACCTCCTCTCCCAGCATATGAAGACTAAAATTGTTCTTTTATTTAATAATACCTGGAAGCCAAACTCTACTTTTGCCTTTTCCTTTTATTGTTTTAATTAAGGAATTTTATTTTTTCCTTATTTTTGTTATTTTTGAGGGAGGAACAACATAGGGAGGGGCAGAGGGTGAGAGAGAATCTCAAGCAGGTTCCACACCCAGCCTGGAGCCCAGCGCCGACACCGGTGTTGATCTCACAACCCTGAGATCAGGAACTGAGCCGAAATCCGGAGTCGGATGCTTAACCGTTGGAGTCACCCAGGCGCCTCTGCCTTTTCGTCTAACAAGACCCTGGTTTCTTCCTGATCCCCAGTTATCTCATCCCTCGCGTTCCTTTACTCTGGAGAACAAGTACAAGGATTAAGAAGTTTGCACTGGAAATGATGAAAATATAGTGCTTGCGTCACGCATTTCAGATGTCACCCACGCAAGAGGACTGACAGCTGCTTTGGGCCAAAGAACGCTGCAGCTAAAAATACGTTTTATTTGACACACAGACAGAGATCATAAGTAGGCAGAGAGAGAGGAGGAAGCAGGCTCCCTGCAGAGCAGAGAGCCCGCTGCGGGGCTCGATCCCATGACCCTGAGATCATGACCTGAGCCGAGGGCAGATGCTTAACCCACTGAGCCACCCAGGCGCCCCCACTCTCTTAAAAATCCTTGAACAACAGAGTTCGGGGGTGGCTGTCTGGCTGTCTGGGATGGTGGGACCCTTTCTTGCCCTGTAAGAGGTCTTCTCCTTGGTCTCCGTCCTGCTGGTTGGCACTCAGGTGCGTGCAGTCTCCTAACCCCTGCTTCGGGGTCCCCGCTTGTGGCTGCGGGCTGGCAGCCTTCCCTGTGATGTGAAATGTTGGGGTCTGAGAGTGAATGGTCAAGGGAATTCTTGAGGTATCTTCAGTGCAAAAAAAGGTACTTTTTTGGGGGGCTGTGGGCAGTAAGCTCCTCTGGGGTCGCCAGGGGGGACGGATTATGTACTTTCAGGTTGGGAGGGGTCAGGGATAGGATAAGTCTGTAAGGAATTGGAAGTGAGGTTTCCAGGACCTTGAAGGGCTAGCTGCTGTTGGGAAGAGGTCATTTACTACTGTCGAGTAAAACCTTAGCCACGAGACCCTTCAGATGTGGAGCAGTACGCTGTGTGCTTGGAGGATGATTGCTAACACATATCTAAGGCAGCGAAGATAAAGTTTCTGAAGGGATTTTTGTATGTTAAAGAAGACTTACAGAATCCTGGAACTGGGGCTAATTGCCTTTTGCCTCTAGCAGAGTATTAACCTGGAGGCAGCTGAGTTCCTGGAGGAAAGTCATCCTGCCTGTCTTAAGTACTTGTCAATGGGCTGCAAAAGAAATTCATGTTTTTCCTGTGTTCTTTGGCCTTTGTTCTCCACAGCAGCTGGTGTGGGTTTGGGAGCCAGTGGCTACGAGCCCATCTCAGGAAGGCAAGGAGGCAGTGGGCTTGGGACCGATGCATGAACTGAGACTCCCCGGCACAGTTACATCGCCTCACCAGACGTCACTTAGAAAACTCAGACAGAAGATTACTAAGAGCTCCATACGGTGGGGGTGGCTGGGTGGCTGAGTCAGTGAAGCGTCCAACTCCTGATTTCAACTCAGGTCATATCCCAGGTCAGATCCCAGGGTTATGGGATCGAGCCCCTCTTTGGGCTCCATGCTGAATGTGGGATGGGCTTGGGATTCTCTCTCCCCCAGCCCCCACCTTAAAGAACTCCATACAGAGACTGCAGAGTTTTGATCCCCAACCAGAGGGCCTTATAGGACTGCACTGTCCACACCCACGCAGTCCACCCTGGGATCAGGGTGTGCAGTCAGTCCCCAATAATCCTTGTTTTTCTGACCTTCCAGAACCTTGTTCCTATGAAGACCATGTATTTCAGGATGGGGAAGACTGGCCTTTGAGTCGGTGTGCCAAATGTGTGTGTAGAAATGGGGTCGTCCAGTGCTTCACAGCTCAGTGTCAACCTCTGTTTTGTAACCAGGTAAGGAAGACAGCCTCCGAATGGATCCTTGCTGGACTGTTAACTTCACTGTTTGGGGACTTGGGGCCTCCTCTGAGGTTGTCAGCTTCTGAGGTTGAGAGTCCTAGGGAGAAGACACAAAGGCTGTTTTGTTGTCCTTATACTTCCGGAGACCACCACTGACATTTCTTTTACCCTCAGAAGCTGCAGGTAGATCTAATTACCAGCCATTTAAGCTAAGTGTTACGTAATGAACGTGAGCCTTGGGGGGGTCCACGCAAAGAAGCCACCAGCTCCAGCTGCAGATGTTGCAAAAATGTCGAGTTGAACATCTGGAAAAGTCCGTGATATGATCAGGTCTTGTTTCTCGAGGCATAGGTATCATATTGAAGACATATGGATGCCTTTGAACATGATTATCCAGACGTGCACTTTTTAATTCTTAGAACGATTCAAATTATTTGGATTTTCTCTGGGGAGCTCTAAAAAATCATGGTATTTGTTCTTTTAAAGTTTGTCAGATTTTCAAAATATTAGACTCTTCACAGAAACTTCGAGGAGAAAATCAATGGCAAATAAATGTGGGGTACGTGGTATTTTGCAGTTTCTGACTCTTCCAGGGGTTTCTATGGATGTTCCTTGGCAGTTGATAGATAACCATGAAAGGAGTTTGCCTCCAGTTGAAAAATAGCTCATTTTTGATCTAAGGAAGAGCTGGAAGCCAACATTCGGTTGATACAGAGCAGTACTTTGTGTCAAATAAAACAAAATCAATAACAGGGCACATTGTGACAATTGGGCAATATTTTTAAAGGTAGACAAAAGGCAATTAGACAGGAAATGCTAAATGCCAAATAAAGGGAAATGCGCCTGATTGAAAGACGAGATTGTATTACCCGCACGACCGCAGTGACGGCACGCGTGTCACATCGCCCCACGCATCACCAAGTCTTCGCCCAGCACCGAGATTACAAATGAGCTTCCCGGGGGAGCTGCACCACATCTCACGTTCCGAGGACGCGGAGGTGCGGGGCCGTTCTGACGTAGCACTTTCCAGGATTCCGTCCCCTTGTGTATGACGGGCAGTTGAGCAGTTTGCCTCGATTGCAGTAAGGAAAGCAGAGGAGGCATGGAGGGAACACCCCTTTGTGCACCTTCTGCTTTAAATCGTTGAAACCTGAGCAGACTTCATGTTAGGGGTTAGATATTGGAGTAATTGAAAGTACTAGTTTCCATTCTTAGAAGCATTATATATAGTGGGGCGCCTGGGTGGCTCAGTCAGTGAAGCCTAGGACCCTTGATTTCAGCTCAGATCACGATCTCAGGGTCGTGGGATCCAGCCCTGTATCCGGCTGCACGCTCAGCTGGGAATCTGCTTGAGATTCTCTCTCTCTGCCCTCCCCACCCCCGCACATGCATGCTCTCTCTCTCTCTCAAACAAATAAATCTTTTTAAAAAAATAAAAACCCTATGAGCTCTAGCTTCAACCATTACATCACATAGAGTCTGCATTGAAATATACATCATTAATTTAAAAAGGTGAAATTTGGCACCGTACTTTAGAGCTAGTTGATATGTAAGCATTTTGAAGTCTTGAAAATAGGTTGATTTTAATCACTCTTATGCTAAGTTTATATTTCTGCCATGACATATTAAAAAAAAAACAACTCTCAGATTACTTAGAAATATTTTTCTTGATTTAATATCATTAGTAAATATTGGATGTTCTGATGGTATAAAGGGGCATTAAAAATTTAGGCTTTTGATGGAAACACCATTACCACTGTCTGTCATCTACCATCATGTCTGTCCTCATCATCACCACATTTTTGGCATTTATTATATGCCAGTCATTAATTTTCAGAGCTCTGTAATTCTCATCACAATCCTATGAAGAGCTATTATTATCATCATCCCTCTTGCCAGTACCTAAAACTGAGGTATGGCGAGCATAAGTGACATGGGTGACACACCACAGTTAGGAAGCCTCAGTGCTTCTCACCTGGGTTCGGCACCACAACCTCAAGAGACCACACCTGACTCAGGCTTTAACCATTGTGTTAAGTGGCCTTCCAAAAAGAGTTACAAAGCATTATCTATACTAACAATCACAGAAGGGCAGTTGCTACAGCACTGGACGCGTTTGAAGTCTTTTGTATGCATCAACTCATTAAATATTAAAAACACGCAAGTTCATCAGGAGAAATTATTTCCAGGTCTTGAGCTCTAGAAAAAAAACGATTTTTAATGTAAGAGGTTTTTTATTTTTTTCCTCTTAAATTGTAAAAAGGAATCTGTACTTACTAAGGAAAGTTTGGAAAAGGCAGAAAAGCAGAAAATGATTATTTATATTCCTATCCTTCAAAAACACCGTAATAGATTCTTTTGGTAATATGTTTCAATTTTTTTATAGGCAAATGTGAATATATTTGTTTTTTCATAGTTATAATCACATTTTAGATGTTGGTGATAATCTCTGACAAAAGGAGAAATTTCTTTTTTTTTTTAAAGATTTTATTTACTTATTTAACAGAGAGTGAGAGAGAGAGATCACAAGTAGGCAGAGAGGCCAGCAGAGAGAGAGGGAGGCAGGCTCCCTGCTGAGCAGAGATCCCGATGCGGGGCTCGATCCCAGGACCCTGGGATCATGACCTGAGCCGAAGGCAGAGGCTTTAACCCAATGAGCCATGCAGGCACCCCTAGGATGTTTCTTTATCTTTATAAATGAGACACTTTTTAAGGATATTTCTAGGTGAGAAATTTGTCTAGAATATGGTATAGCCTTTTCAGGTTTTCTTCAGTTATGGCTTTAATGTCATCGTATTCATTCCAATTATTCTCATTCCTCAGAAACACTTACGATGACTCTTAAATTGCTCCCCTCTCTCCCCTCATTACCAATCATGGCCCATCTCATCGTTTCTCACTTTGTATCTTTCCTCGTCATATGGAGAGAGCTTCTCGAGTTTGTATTTACTGCTTCTAGTATTGACTTTTAATTTGACCATTTCACTTTTTCTTTTAATTCTTCCTTCTTTTTCTTCCCATTGGTTCATCTGTTTATTTTGGTTCTAATCCTTATTCTTTCTTTATTCTTGCTTCTGTTTAATAAAGACCACATTTTCATGCATCTTACTGAAGTTGCAGAATAACTTTCAAGTCTTCTCTTAGATCCTGTAATAGGTAGCATTCAGGCGTCTGTCTGCTCTTTCTCTGAATCTTTAGAACATTTTTGTTTTGCTTACTCTTCAGCTTTTTTCCCCAAGCTCCTTTCCTTCTGTTTATTCATCCTTGGTCAAGAGAAATCCTTACCCATGCTTGAAAGCTGCAGGGTGAATGCCCTGCCCTGGCTAACTCCCCTGCTCGGATCCACAGGCAGATGCTAAGGTTCATGTCTCCTTGTCTGAGGGGCTGGTGGGTTTTCAGTCAGGGTAGCTCTACTGTGTAGACATTGGATCTTTCCCGGCCTCCCCTGACCAACCCCCCTACGTTTTGAGTCCGGTTTGTACCAATGCACAGGCTCTCTCCTGTCTCGGTGACCGTGGGCTTTACCCCTTGAGGAATCGTCCTATTCCCCTACTTTTTATCACTCCCTCTACCTTCTTCAACATACATACTTCCCACTCTTTTTTTCTTTCTTTTCTTTTTTTACATTATGGGCTCTGATTAGATGTAGAAAGAAAGATATTAAGGGAAGTGAGGGCCAGCACCTGACTGCCTCAAACAGGAGTGGCCACACACGGGAGGGACGGCTCTGGGTTGTGTTTGATATAGAAAGGCAGAGAGTTGGGCAGAATGATGGTTCTTATATCTATTTAGGTTTACACAGCAAAGAAGATTGTGAAAATTAGACATGCATTGAAATCACTGCATCAGCAAAGAAAGGCCACGGAACGTCTTCTGTTCAGTGGGACTTCCTGCTAGCAGTGGTTGAAGGATGGCTGTTTTAATTTTTCGTGTGAAGTTTTCATCTCTTTCTAGATCTGCAGAGGTATCACAGTAGGAAAATATTTTGTCAAGGGCTGTGAGCCATAATACACCATGAAATTTTTATCATACATATGTTTATGTAAGGAATTTGAAAAACCATAATTAAATATGTACCTCAAATTGTAATAACACTAACCATATTTTTTTAAATCCAATTCCTGTGATGACTGAGGGTTCTATATTAGATCTGGGGTGGGCAGGCTTTTTCTGTAAAGAGCCACATAGTGAATATTTTCAGCTTTGTGTGCCATTCGGTTGAAACAACTGCTCAGCTCTGTCAACGTAGCACAAAACCAGCTGTCGATAATATGTAAATGAGTGAGTGTGGCTTATTCCAATAAAGCTTATGGAAACAGGTGTTAGGCTGGATTTGGCCCATGGTCTGTAGTTGACTGGCCCCTGTACAGACTATACATCTGGAAGAGCGGATCTGCATAGCCCCGAACGATAGGATTCAGATACATGACAGCAACACAATGCAGTGTGAAACGTCTTTCCCATTTTTCGGACCCACTGTGCCCTTCATCATCTTGTTTGCATCTCCTGTCTTGCTTTTTGTCCCCAGCCCAGGTGATTTCTCGCCTCAGTCAGGCAGTTCTCCTCTAGCCTGGCATGTTTTCTTTAGAAATGCTTTCCCCTCCTGCCATGGGTGATCTGGATGGGTGAATAAAGATGCTATTTCCATCAATAAAATATATAATTAGGTATTGCCAGTAAGGATTGGAAAGCTTGATTTTCCTTCTGCCAATACTGCTACAAAGTAATCCGTTCTTCCCCCGCGCGCTCGAGTTTGACTCTGCCACTGTGCTTGGGTCTAGTCCCTGCTAGTTCCGACGGACTGACACTCACTCTATGCCGAGTCAAGATTTGTGATCATTGCATCTGTTCCCTGTGTACCAACCATTTATGAGCTCATTTGCTTATTACAGTAACATTACCAGATAGTATGACATCAGATATGCCTTTATTTTACTTTCTCACTGAAATTTCATTAAGCTGAAGAGTTCTGAGGTTGAGAGATGCTCAACGATTTCAATGCATGTCCAGTTTTCACAAATTCTGTTAAACATCAATGGCCATAATATTTTCCATATAGAAGAATAAAGAAATAAAATAACCTAAAACAAGAATACAGTTGTCAGTTTAATCCCAGTGATTCAGTTGTTTGAAATAAATCCCTATTACCTAGTAATGCTTTACTCTAAACATACATCATCGGGTTAAAGAACTACTGAAGTAGGACTCGAACTGTTCGAGAAAAATTGAAACTCTTTGACCCCTGCCCTGCCCACATACTTTGGTTGCAGTATTCTTACAGAGTGAGTTCCAAAGCAACCATGGCAATAAAATTTCGGTTTTTGTTTCTTATAAGAGAAAGTGAAGGTAATCATTCAGAAGCTATCTTCAATGTAAGACAGACCCCTTCTTAGTCCTTAAAACTTGGTTTATTCTAACTCTCTTTCCTCTGCCTTTAATTTGTCTACCTTCTTGCCATTCATAAAAAGGTTGTAGTGATAACTCAGACAGATGCTGACTCTTTGGCATTGATGAGGGACTGTTGGTGTGAGAGTCCTTCTCAGGGCGGTGGAGACCAACGGTCTGGTGTTCTGGGGGTGAGAGTGGTAGGGGAGAGAGGTCGGGACAGGGCCCTGGGGGTTCTTTGGACACTTAGTCTCTGTCACCACTCTTCTCTGCTCTTATTCTCAAATACCTAGGAATATGATGGATTCTTCTCATGTCAAAGAACTCCCTAATGCTTATATGTAAGTGTGCGCTCCCACAAAGAGGTGTATTCTCATAAAGATGCAAAAGAAGTGTGAAGTAGCTTGTCAAGAGAGGGATGCCTCCATTTTGGGTTTAGCAGTAACTCAGCAGGAGCTTACGTGCTCTTCAGTGCTCATGCGGTTGGTGCTCTGAAGTCTCTTTCCCACCACTTGTCGTTACCAGGTCAGCTATGTGACCTTGTACCAGTCACACAACCTCTCTGGTCTTTACTCTTCTCGCTTGCAGAGCAAGGATAAGAACATCTACTTCACAGGGTCACGTAAAGCCTTACAGTGGTGCCTGGGGAACACGAAGTACTGTTCTTACTGTCATTGTTATTATTGGGGCTTTTGTTTGTTCTTAGAAGAGGAGGGGACTCGAGGAATGTGCAGACCTCTTAATTAAGAGTCACGGTGACTTTAGAAGTGCCAATTCTTATCAAAGCACCAGGTGACTAATAAATAATAAAGGAGAGGAAATTGCTATTTATGGATGCTTGAGGCATATGATTGCGTTAGCTATCAGTGAAATTTTCCTACCGTCGTGGATTTTATTAATGTCTCCTTTTGATGCACTGTTCCTTTTTTGTATATAAGGGTGAAACTGTAGTCCGAGTTCCTGGAAAATGTTGCCCACAGTGCTCTTCCCGGTCCTGCTCTGCATCTGGCCAAGTGTACGAGGTAACCTTTGATGTGCCCCCTGTAGCTATTTTGACATACGTCCTCACACATACGCCCTCCACCCTTTCCAACCACTAGCCCGCCCCACCCTCTTGTCTGAGTCTTTGCCAGGGTTAGTAACTCAGCACATAAACAGCTTTTTTCTTCTCTTTGTGGGAAGACTTTATGAAAACATTAAATTGAAGGGGATTAGAAATATAAAGGAATGTGCCGGCTGGCTGCACCTGGTTCACGAACCTTGGTGAACCTACTGTTTACATGTCTCGAAGGAAGAAAAGGACTAGCGTTGGTTATTATCAGTTTACACTTGGGCTGGAGGCCCTGGGAATGTCGCTCTGCTTTGGCTGGATTGTATGTACCGATACCCACACTGGGGGAGGCCAGGGGTTAGTGAGGGAGGGGAGAAGCTAGTGGTGGTAGAACCTGCATAGTTGAGAATACTATTGGAATAATTTTGAAAACTGTGCCTAACACCTAATAAGTGCCAATAAAAATGAGTTCAAAGTGAATGAATGAATGAGTGTCTCTCTTAGGAGTGCCCAGCTGAGCCAAAAGAAGGTTACATTATTCAAAAGCAAAGAACAGATTAAAAAATAAACCCAACTACTTCCCTTGCTTGAGAGCCACTCTGAAGAAGACTAAATGGAAACTGGAATGATGCCTCTCAGTAGAGAATCTGGAACAGAGTATTAGGGAATGAATGCCACGAAGTCCAGATGGGTCCCTTGAGATCTGAACAAACGTAGCTAACTGGGAAAGGACTTTTATCCGGACGAGATCTGTGTTGTTCGACACAGTAGCCACGCGTGGGCCAGGTTAATTTCTTCTGGTAGAGATAGCCTTTATACCTATGGTGACGTTTTTGGTTGCAAGTAACAGAAATACTCCTCTAAAAGTGGCTAAAATGAAAACATTTGTAATCTCACATAACAAGAAGTGCAGAGGTCGGGTGCTTGCAGGGTTGGTCCTCTCAGCTCTTGATGGTGTCTTGATCTTCCCACCTGCCACCTGAAGCATCTTGACATTTGCACGTCCCCAAGATGGCTTCCTCCGGACTAGCTCAGCCACACACAATCATCGCTAAAGGCTGGTGGGGAAAAGGGACAGCTTTTCTTCTTTCATGGGGAAGGAGGGTCTTTTCTTTGCCCTTCACTGTTCTAGCAGAGTTCCCCTGAGGTCACCTAGGTTAGGATTGGGACAATGCCCTTGCCCTAAGGGATGCTGGGAAAATGAGTAGGTGGTAGTGGGAGCTGGGTCTCCTGGCAGAGAAGAAGAGCTAAAGAATGAGCGCTCATGAGGCAGCCAACGGGTCTTTTTATTAATCTTGAGGCTCCAGGGCCCCTTTGTGCCTGGCAGAGAGCAGGGCCTCAACACAGCTACGGATACATACAGTTGAATAAAAACAAACACGAAGTTCTCTTTGGACATGTGTTGACTTTTTTCTCAGAGGCTGTTGCTGCCTGAATGAGGCCATTTCTCAGGAGTACATTCAGTGTGGCTCAATTAAGAACTGTAATAAAAAATCATGTGTCTCGTGTGCCAGTGTTTCTGTCTGATGTATGTGACACTGGATTCTCCACTTTGTCCTTTCTTGACTCAGCATGGTGAGCAGTGGAATGAAAGCGCCTGTACCACGTGTGTATGTGACGAGGGTGCCGTCCGGTGCCACACACAGGCCTGCCCGCCGCTGAGATGTGACAAGGTATTTGAGAGAGTGGGGGCTGGTTTTCAGAGCTTTCTCCTGGGTCATTTGAGAAAGGCCTTTCCCAGTCTAGTGTGTCTTTTGAGGGAATCCACAGTGTTGTGCTATTCAGAAGTAGTCAGTGGAGATCGGAAGGACCTGCTTCGGACGGAGGAGGGCCGCGGTCGAGAGGAAGCCGCCCCAGCCGGGCTGGCTTGGCAGTAGAGGCAAGGAGCAGCCTACGGTGTTGCCTTCGCTGTCCTTCTGCCCCACTGGCCCGGACGTTCCCGGCTCTCCTGAGAACCACCCTTTCCCGCCACCTTTGTTCCTTCAGGGTCAGAGCAGGGCGCGGCGTCCCGGGGAATGCTGTGAGGAATGCGTGTCTCCTGCGGGAAGCTGCTCGCAGGCCGGGATCGTGCGCTACCAGGATGAAATGTGGAAGGGCTCGGCCTGCGAGTTCTGCGTGTGCCACCGTGGCCAGGTGACCTGCCGGACCGGGGAGTGTGCCAGGGTGGAGTGCGCCCAGGTGAGAAGCGAAGACGCGTCCCCACGGACTGTAGCGGGTCTGTCCTGGGCGACCCACGGACTGTAGCCGGTCTGTCCTGGGCGACGGGGGGGTCCCTCACCTGCTCCTGCCTTTTCGGCAGCCGCAGAGGCGACAGCCAGGCTGACCACTCACACTTCACAGAGCCTTCCAGCACAAGGGCTCTGTGGTGTAAAATAAATGTCACTATTTGTTCAGACTGGCTCAGAACAGCCCCCCGGAGCTTTGAGCTCTCCGCGCATCTGGTCTGATGGGAAGCCTCGAGCCAGAGACATGACAGGGAAGGACATGATACGGGACATGAGCCTGTCAGTCCGTGCGGCCGGCCCTCGTGGCTGGTGGCCTGGCCGGCTTGCTGCTTGCGAGACGCAGTCCGCAGGGGCTCCCGGCCCGGCTGCTCGCGCTGGCCCTACCGCAGGATTCAGCAGAACCGAGAGCCGGCACCTGCCGGTGCTTCTGCGGATCAGGAAAGAATATAAAATATTTTTGTTTTTGTTTTAAAGAGAGAGGGAGGGAACCTCATAAATAATTAACTCGGATGACCTCTGTTGACTTCTGTTGGCTGTAGAGTTTCTAGAAGTTTCTAACAAAGCAGCCTCTGTTGGGACTATAGATGTATATTGTAGGCAAATTGCTTCCCCCCCCCCCTTTGAACTCCGTTTTGACCCACTGCAAAACAAAGTGCTTTGAACGTCTCCTTCTCCCCCGCTGCTGCCATCCGCCCCACCAGTTCCCCGCAGGCTTGTGGACTGGAGTACATGAGGGGAACTCAGGAGATCGGAAGCTCGGGGTGTCTGGGAAGGCATTTTTCTTTCTAGTTCTGCTCCCCCACATCTCAGCTCCTCTGAGCACTGAGCCCGAGAAGGAACAACCTTCCACACGGGCTGTCAGGGACAGGGTGATTTTTCATTTTGCCTCCTACTTCTGAGTCTTGGCAGAGCTGAAACGTATTTAGGTAAAGAGGGTCTTGCTTTTTGCAGATTTATTCCCCACCCTCCACCCCGCACGCCTTTTCATTTCTTTTCCTTCTTTATGTCAGGGGAGTCAGAATGGTTGGACGAAGATGAGAAAAACCCGTCATGGTTGTTTTTTTTCCCCTCCCTCTCTCTCCAGAGAGACTGGGCTTCCTGGCCTCCCTAGAGGGCCGGGCGGAGGCTGTGTTCTTTTCTAAGATCTTAATTTGCCGAATCATATCCCAGGGTTTAAGGAAAATGTGGGAGAGGTGATTCTGGTATGGTGGGCCCTTTAGGAACCTATTTTCAGTGAAGTCTGAGCAAAGAGTCTCGATCACAGGTAACAGTTTGACCCATGGTCCCCAAGGCTAACGCGTTTCCAAGTGCCTGCTATCCTCTGTGACAACGACCTGTGGCCCCGTGGGCCAGGTTTTCTTCTCTGTTCTTAGGAAAGATGGGGAGCGACAACCGAGGTGCATGGAGAGGGCCCCGCTGCCTTCCAGTCACCCCCAGCACGGCCTGCTTCCCACTCCTACTACCCTGTCTCTCCGTTACGAGCTCAGGAGTTCTAATGCCTTTAGCCATTTCTCTTTCAACTAAACTGGTGTCCTCCTGGTGACCTCTGTGTTTCTACCTGGTGTTGAAGGCACTGGGTTCTGAACCGGAAACCCTACCAGAAGTAAAATTTTAACCAAAATTGAATCTTACCAAAAATATCCCTTAACCTTCTTTCTGTGCCACACTTCTGGAAGTAGCTCCACGAGTACCTGGAGTACAAACTTCCTAACTTCTGCTTCGCTTGGAGATAAAAAGATGAGTAAGACACATTCTGATCTCAGGATTTCCCAGGTGTTTGGGGGAAGTCAGATACATCAACAGAAATCACAATACGCAGTGGCCCCAATGATGATGGAAATATGGACGAAATGCATTAGAAGCACCTGGAGAAAATGACCGTCTGCCCAGGGGAGCGGTGCAAGTGCATTGTTGGGATTTTTGTTCAACTCTACCCTACTTTCTGCCTTTCTGAGAATATCCAGGTCATTTGATTCCTGGCTACCAAGGGTGGATTCGGTCTAAGTGTCTGTACATCCACAAAGAGGCAGAAAAGTAAACTTCTAGAAAAGGAGTCAGAACTGGGCAGTTGTACTGTTGTAATAATGACCACACTGGTCATCAAGATCAGCACTTAATTTTCCTTTGCTAAAAAAAAGGAGAAAATGGCATGGCCTTGGATTCTGATGTGTCCAGCCAAATCCCTAGACACCGAAGCACGAATAACGCACCAACAGTGAAATAGCACAGTCTGAAGATTTTCATCTTTTCTGCATTTTGTGTTATCTTTGAACATGAATTAGATAGAAAAGTCAAATGACTTGTTTTTAAAGGACCTGGCATTCAGCATGCGTAAAATCGTGATGGTGGTGGTGATGGGGTGGGTGGGAGCAAGCCTTGCCCCATCGCACACAGAAGGGGGGCACACGTGGGGGAGGCACACTTCCCTGCTGCCGCGGAGGAAAGTTCCCTCAAAAGAGTGTTTCCTTTCCAGTGGGCCGGCTAGGGGACGCACACCGGCTCTCGTCTGGTGGCTGGATGTGGGTGTGATTCTGTGGGAAGGCGTGAGCAGACTCCATCTGGCCTAGGCAGCAGAATCCTCTTAAAAAGAAAAGAATTAGTTTCGCTCCACAAAGCAATTTTTCTCAAAGCCAAAGTCAAATGCTAATTGCCGCAAGCTCCCCACCACAGTGAGCTGCCATGGTGGGGGCCCTCCAGGCGCCTTCTGTAAAGAGCAAATCTACTTAGAACTCCCCGCCTCCCCAAAACCGGATTCCTGCTCCCGGGCAGCAAGGCCTGCCCTTGTCCACAGTAGCGTTGGGAGCCTCGGAACGGCCACCCTCCCTGCCTTCCCGGGCTGAGGCCTGCTGCGTTTTCCGTGGGCTCTGGAGAAGCAGCCGCGTGTTCTGCCTGTAATCGAAGCACACGTACTCTGTCTCGATTTAAAGCACTGTTTGAAGCGACTTAGATCTACATGCACATAAACCCCTCTGTATGCTCTGAGAGCAGATTTCACCATTCCTGGTTAGGCCTGCAACCCACCGGCTGATGTGTCACGTTTCTGCAAAACAATTTATATGTAAATCTGCCCCGCAGTCTGCGGTGTCCGCGGCTCGCGTTCCGTTCTGATGGACAGTGATGTCTACCCGTTTTCAGACACTGCAAAGACTTACAATAAAAAAGTTACAGCCATCCACGTATTATTGTATTTCCTTTACAAGTTCCTACTTCCCTTCATCAAAATAATACCTGTTCATTTTAGAAAATTGATACTCAAGAAAAGTAGAAGAGCTTTAAAACCCACCCATCGTGCTACAGTTCAACTACAGTTTTGTACTGCACCACGTTTGCAAGCATACAGTTCCCTGTGGTTATTCTGTTGCACAATTTCACGTTATTCCGTTTTTACCTAACATGGTTCCTGCACTTCAAATGTAACATAGATCCCAAATTAAATAATATCTTCATTTGAAGAATCATCACCATTCTTTAGAAAGAGGAAAGTGCTTTAAAGAATACTTCTTAGCCTATAGGTATTAGATGTTAGTACATGCACAGGAAAAATTGTAAACAGAGATTGTCTCTGCAGGCTTGCAGTGGAATTATACTTTTTAAGTGATAGGAATTTATAATTATTTAATTTTTATAATAAACATTTGGTACTTTATAATAGAAATAAAAACAATGAAACTACTAATATTGGGAAGTTAAAATAAGACTTTGGAAGTTAAGCATCTACCTTCTCAGCGTGACCTTTTTCCTTCTTATGAGTAATTTAAAAAATAATTATTGTGTGAGTTAGGTAACCGTTCCAGAATATTAAATAAAAATTAGCTGTCTGCTGTTTAATTTATGCCTGAGACTACATCTGTGCATGAAGGATGTATCCAATTTCGTATTCAAGGGGAAGTGTTGGTTGGATTTGAACACTGTTAATGAAACCAAATCACAAGTTCAAACCTCGTGTACTGAAGACAGCCCGATCCTTTTCTGAAACGGGTCACTCTCCGAGACTACAGCAGTCTTGGCCACTCTGGTTCGCACGAGCTCCGGCTCACGGGCGGGGACTGGTGGGGGGACTGTGCCCAGGGACCACCGCAGCGGGAATGAAGCCGCTCTCAGAGGGGAGAGCTGCGCGGCCTAGATTGTCCACGGGAGGACAGCGCGGCGGAGGGAACAAGCGGGGGCCAAAGCAAGGGGCACGCTGGGGTTTTTCATTCCAGTCAGGGAGTCCCGCTCTTCTGCAGTTTGGCTCCGCTACCTGGAGATGGTGATTTGATATGCGCCTCTGCAATCCTTACTTCTACAGGGCGAAGAATTAATTCACTTAGATGGAAAATGCTGCCCTGAATGCATTTCGAAGAACGGTTACTGTGTTCATGAAGACAACGCAGGACTCGTGAGTATCAGGCCAAGAACTGGAGACTGTCACAAATTAATAATTCAAAAGCCGTTTAATGGGCCATTACCTTATACCTTTTAACCATTCATTTGCTCAGCAGATGTGATTGCTTGCCTACTATGTGGCCGGTCCTAGAGACACTGGAAGCAAAACGCAGGCAGAGTCTCTGCTCTGTGGCGGGCGCATGCACCGGTGTGGGGACACAGAGGACAGAGTCCTGGCCACGTCAGGGGGCGACAAGTCCGGTGGCGGGAACAGAGCAGCTAGAGTAGCTGAGGGAAGGGGGTGCTCTTTGGCATAAGGGGAGAAGTTTGAGCAAGACCTAAAGGAGGTGAGGGAGCCGCGTGGAGGCCCGGGGAGGAAAATGGGCCGGGACGAGGGCCAGCCAGTGCGAAGGGCTGACGCAGACGTGTGCGTGGTGAGTTCAAGCAACAAAGTGGACGCGGCTGGCACCGAGTGAATGACGCGAAGGGATGTGGCCACGAGGTCCGCTGGGCGGCCTGGACACGTGGCTTCGCCCTGACACACACACAGGCGAGCTCGGAGCACGGTGTTGTGACCCGGCTTACTTGCGAGACGGTCACTTCGGCCACTCTGTGGACGAGCGGCGGGAGGGGGCGACACTGGAAGTTGTTGTCTGGTGGAAGGTCTTCAGCGACAGTCGGAGGTGGGGATGGGGTCTCGGTCTAGGGAGGAAGTGACAGAAAGTGGTCAGGTTCTCGATTGATTTTGCAGGTAGAATAGAGAGGGTTTTCAGGGATGGGTTGGGGGGGGTTCGAAATTTCATTTGCTGAGGTTTTATTTCGAAGTCTGTACTTTTAAAAATTATATGCACAAAGGACAAATATTCACTGTAATCTCTTCAGGTTTGCTGTAGTGATAGAGCCCATGTTTCCCACAGGGCGTTTCGGAATGTTGATCAATTGTGTTCTAAAAAATAGGCCAGCTGATCATAAAGACAACTGCCTCATTGACCAATCACAATAAGCTGATAAGAATTGGGATTAAGTCCTTTGATTCCTACATACATTTTCTTCGTGATTTGGGAAAATCGCATCTGCCAGCCAGTATATGCAGGGGTGAGAGCACGGTGTAGGGTTAACAGAGCGGGCTCCTCGTTCAAACATCTACTTGGCCACATGCTGACTATAACCTTGGGCACGTTACTTAGTCCGCATCAGTGAAGAAGGGATAACAATAGTACTTACCTCACGGGTGATTGAGGTAATACCCATAAAACACTTAGAACAGTGGCTGGTGTATAAAAAAAAAAAAAAAAAAAAAAAGCTGAAAAAGTGGCATCATTGGTATTATGCTGTTGGCATTGTTTGTTTCATAAGTGGCTTATAACTTAGTATCTTTGTTTCCGAAGAATGTAGGAGATTAAAGCCCACCTATAGATGTTGAATTTCTAATTTCTCAATCAGAGGATCAATTTTCCTACCTTTTTTTTTGAGGTAAATTAAGCCAGGTGGAATTAAAGAAAAGCAAATTGGTTTTGTTTGTTTTATTTTGCTTTTTATTAACATATAATGTATCACTTGTTTCAGGGGTACAGGTCTGTGGGTTGTCAGGCTTACACACTTCACAGCTCTCAGCATAGCACATGCCCTCCCCAGTGTCCATCACGCAGACACCCCGTCTCTCCTGCCCCCTCCCCTCCAGCGAACCCTCAGTTTTTTCCCCCGAGATTAGGAGTCTCTTATGGTTTGTCTCCCTCTCTGGTTTCTTCTTGTTTCATTAGAAAAACAAGTTGTTTTAAATGGGTCTAAACCCCGTAAGTAATGCTGTGGTACCTTACAAGGCTGAAGAGTTTGCCCTACAGGCTTAGACCCCTTGACTATGAGTCCTTCGCGTTGAAGCAAATTGAAGTCAAGTGCTTAAGCACAAAGCAAGAATAAGAATTCAAAATATATTTTCACTGCATACTGTCTTCACCTCCTATCATATGCTTTTCTTGTTTTTTGACGTATTTAGAAACAAATATAACAAATGAAGTTGTATGTTACTTGGGCAAAATGGGTAAGTCTTAAAGGCGAAAATAAATAGGTCAGCCCAATGGTGATTTTAGTAGTATGATAAATACATTTCTCTTTGTTCCTAGATGTCCTCAAATG
Source organism: Mustela putorius furo (assembly GCF_011764305.1). NCBI lineage: Eukaryota > Metazoa > Chordata > Mammalia > Carnivora > Mustelidae > Mustela > Mustela putorius. The sequence goes on from NW_025421261.1 coordinate 596,239, forward strand.
CAAGTAAAGTTAAGCATATTCCAGTAAGTACAGACTTTTAACTTGTACACAGATACTTATAGAGTTGTTCTAAGCTTGTCCTGGGGAACTTTAATGTCGTAGTATTTCTGACAGTTGTGTCTGACGGCACTGTGGTCCAGTTAATGGTAACGAGGACTTTTGACTTGCTTTACCCTATTTTTTCCCCCACAGTTGGGAATTAATATTTCTCTAACCAAGAGCTCCTATACATACCTTTCCCTTTTTGTGATGATTTTCTCTTTCTGATTTTTTCTGGCCTAGAAAATTCAGTTTAACCATCAGTGCCATTTCATGTTCCTCAAAACATTGAGAGATTTTGGGGTTTGGGAGTGTTAGTTCCCCAAAACAAAGCTGAGTTTTCATTCTTTCAAGGTTTTATGCAGGACAACATTGTATGGTTTCTTTTTAAGGGAAAGCGCAAGCACCTTTGCTCACACAAGCAAGCTTGTAATTTTGGAGGCTATAGAGTAAGGGGGCTGAGAATCCAGAATGCCTTGAAAGAGAAGTAAAGCCCTCTGCGTTCTCAAGATAATATTCCTGGCTTTTCTAAAATAGTCATTGATTTTTGCTAACTATAGCCACATCATTTGGAATGTTCAACATCATTTGGCTTCATAAACATTATATCAAATATTGGTATTATAAGATGCTCTGCTATTCTCCCCTGTCTTGCCTCCTTCGTCACCCCAAAACATTCGGGTGGGACCTTCATCTCTTTCCTCTCTCCAGAGTGAGTGGGATAGTGAGCAAAGAGGAATTGTTCTTTCTAATTCACTTTGCATTCTCCATCGAAGTGCTAACGTTTATTACCATGATTTGCTTGGCTGAAAAGAATATTTAAGCATGAGAAAGCCCATGGCACTTCTACAGCCCACTGAAAATGGTCATGCAAGAGCTGTCATTTTGAGAATATAATGACTCTACTGTTACTCTTACTGCAGTAACCATAAGGAAATTCAGGGCTTTAACCAGCTTCCCACTGTTCTTATAAAGATGGTATATAATGTTCCTGCTAATCACTAGGTACCTAGAAATCCCCTCTGGAGTTGTTTGTTTGTTTGTTTGTTTGTTTGTTTGTTTTTGGTGAGCTAGGCTGAGAGACAAGGGTTATAGGCTTCTTGCTTTTTCCAGGAGCCCCAGAATGCTTTCATAGTTTATCTCTCTGCCTGGGTTGTACTTTAAAATGAATCAGTTATAAACAAAGAAGGAGAAATCGTTCCTCTTTAATTTAGAATGCTTCAACTACTGTCTTATCAGCGTTAGGTTTGCATGGTGGTTTGCATTTTGTTCATTACGGAAATTCGAAGTTCTCCACCAGCCAACTGTCTTGTGAACTTGGGCAGTTCTGATAGCGCCGTTCTTTGCTGTTTCGCACAGGACGGGGAGAAGTGGGACGATGGCCCCTGCAAGGTGTGTGAGTGTCGGGGCTCTCAGGTCACTTGCTACGAGCCCTCCTGTTCACCGTGTCCAGCGGCCACACTAGCGCAGGTGGTGAAGGGACAGTGCTGTCCAGATTGTACGTCAGGTGGGTCCTTGTCTGATTGACTTCTGCCGACATATTTTTACTGCCAAAAAATTCTGAGAGATCTTTTCCCCTTCTTGCCTTTTTTTTTTTTTTTTTTTTTCCCCTTTAAATCACCTACTGGGCTGTTTGGTTTTTTTTGATCCTTGCTAATTTTTCTGTCAAATGATGTTACTGAGTCTTTGTCTGTATATTGGCCAAACTCAGCAGATTATGGGTATGTGATCTTGGCCAAGTCATTGACCCTCTCTAAATCTTCACTGCCTCGTTGATAAAATGTGCCTGGATCTACCTTGAAAAAATGATTATGGATATCAAATAACATAAAGTTTGGACACTTGTAAAGGCAAGTGCATGTGTTAGAACTCTTCCGTTGTTGAATCTGTAAGAGCAACTGCTGGAAGTTTGTTACAGGTGTCCCGTTTTTTTTTTTTTTAAGGTGAGCTATTAAACAGATGGTTCCTTCTGGGGTTCTCAAATGGGTTTTTGAAGTTTAAAGACTCATTAGTTTCTTCCAAAAGAAAATTTTATCTACTTGTTCTGCAACTCTGCTTTTAAATCACCTGGGGTTGAATTAGTTCCAGTTAATAATTGTTGGCAAGCTCTGGTGTTGTTCTGGCTGTACAGTAATTTGCCCATAAGCTTAGTCTCTCTTGAAAAAGTGGCATTTTCTTCCATTCATATTTCATAATTAATTGTTTTCATCTGTGGGTCGCAATTTCTCCTATTGGTGGTTGCTTTTGTTGCACTCAACTTATTTTGACTAATCATGGTGTTTCTATGAAGAGCTTATCATGGCAAAAGCAAAGCAACTTTATGGTTTAATTATCTTACCTTCACCAAAGTGGCTCCCTGGGCTTCCCAAAACAAATCTTTAGCACATTAAAATGTACAATACCTTGAAAATCAGGTCCTTGACAACTTCAGAACCCGAAAGAAGTCCTTTGCTGACAATCGTCACTGAATTCGGTGATAATCCCAGTTACTGGGAATGAGATTTGAATTTTGGAGAAAAAGAAGAAAGCTTTTTTCTTTTCTTTTTTAGAAAAAAGAAGAGAACTCTTTTTGAGAAAATAACTTTTTAAAATTGTGCTTTGTCTTAACTTGCTATGCATGCCAAAGCTTAAGAAGAACATCTAAGAAATCATAAATTATTGAATTCATTTAAATCGTGTATTATGGAGCTGGTAATTCCTGTTTGCAGAGGCATTCCAGAGGGTAGAAGCATTAACAGGGCCGTTCAGTTATGTTTTTAGTGTCTTCTATTTAGAGCTACCAGAGACAGTAATAGTATTTCAGAGAAGGAGAGGTTCTTTGAAATCTTACATTGAAGTCACTTCTGCTATTTCGGGGCCTTTTTCATATCTAAGTTCCAGAGTTTTCTGTTCTTCATATTCTATACAGCTGCATATGCTCTGTAGATTCTGGAGGAATGTGAGAGAAATCCTATGGTCTTTACTAAATTCTCCTCTCCTTTGTCCTTGGTTGTAGTTCATTGCCACCCAGACTGCCTGACCTGCTCTCGATCTCCGGAGCATTGTGACCTCTGTCGGGACCCCACGAAGTTGCTGCGGAACGGACAATGTGTACACAGCTGTGGTCTGGGATTTTACCAAGCTGGTGCTCTCTGTTTAGGTATGTCTCTGGGCAGGCAGCCCAGAAGCGGACTGAGGCTCACTGTTGTCAGTGAAGGGGTCCATGCACGCAGGAAGCGCACAGTTTCCGAAAACCATTAGAAGGCAGGAACCTCAGCCATGGGTTACTTGGCCTCTTTACCTGCAGGCTTCTTGCTTCTAACGTTTCGCAGGTGTTTAGATGCTTACTGAGAGAGGTGATGTGGAGGTCAGATGTTACTAGGTGGTCGTGATGGGTTTTTCATTTTTTGAAGACTTTCAAAGAAAGTAATATCGCTAGGATTCTTGGTGTCATTTATACAACACTCAGTTAATCCAGGAGAGAACTTTAGAATTGACACGTGCATTTGAGATCCCTTACTAGAACTTTCTCATTTTGCAAGTGGGGAACGTGGGGGCCGGAGGAATCCGCTGGCTTGCTCAACTTCACACGGATAATCAGCCGTAGAGTTTATCTCCAGTGGGGGATCCACAACGGGTCCGTGTTGCTTTTCAGAGTTCTTCTGCATCTGAGAAGATTTTACCCGGCAGGATTTGGTTGTTTGAGGCCAGATCATCATTACTTTTCCTTATCTCTGACTCAGGGAGCTAAGTATGCACTTAAGAGTGTATTGGTTTATACCCCGGCTCTGAGTATTTAACTGCTCTCTGTCTCAGTATTCTTACCTGAAAAGTGGAGTAGTGCTGACTAGTACCTTCCTTAGAGGGTTCTTGGGAGGACTGAGTGTGTTAATACACATGAAGTGTCTAGAATAGCTTCTCGGATATTGTCGAGCCTCCGTAAAGCTTCTCCGCTTTGATTACTTTGTAATTATTTACTTCTCCGTACTTTCTTTCCTGATTCCTAATCTTTGGCCTTTTTGAAAGTTATTTCTATCTCTGCCATGGGTTGTGGAAGAAAAGAGACAAGGGTATTCTTAGGAAGTGGTTGAGGGAGAAAGATATTGGGGCCTGTTAGGTAAGAGGAGCAGGAGCCAAACTTCCTGGCTTCATGTGACCCTGGACAAGTGACTTCACCTCTGGGAGCGTGATCCTCAGGTGAAGAAGGGTTGCTGTGAAGATTACATGTTGTTCCCACAGAGGACATGCATGGAGCAGAGCCTGGCATGGAACATGAGCTCTCCTGCCTTTCTCGCTCCCGGTGTCTCCGGGCACTCAGAATAGGGCCATGTACGAGTTGGCACCGGGGTGGCATCTTTGAGCTAATCACAGCGGCCCTTTTTCTCTCCCCGCCCTTGCCCGGAGCCAGCCTGCCAGCCTCAGTGCTCCACGTGCACCAGCGGGCTGGAATGCTCGTCCTGCCGGCCGCCGCGGCTGATGCGGCGCGGCCAGTGTGTGTCCTCCTGCGGGGACGGCTTCTTCCAGGACCGCCACTCCTGTGCAGGTAAGCCCGGCCCGGCCACCGAGAAAGCCACCCTCACCTCCGAGAGATCTGAGGCTGCCCGGAGCTGTGCGCAGTTGTTCAAGTCTGAGAGGAAACTGAGCCAGACTCCCGAGGGGCCGAGAACCACGGAGGAGAGAGACGACGCGTGTTTTTACAACCTTGTTAGTGCTTTGGTGATGTGTCGTGTGTGGTGAGATTTCTCGAGGTCCTTCTGCATGTGCCTGGGGCCCTGGAGCAGTTTTAATTCGGTTCGGGGTGGTCACTGTGTCGTAAGTTAGGTTCCTTCCTCTTGTAAAGAAATACACAGCGCTTACATGGAAACGAAGGGAGAAACAGATCTCTATTTTTTTCAAAACTCAATTTCTACCTGAAGAGAGAGGGAGAAACAGAAATAAGAGAGTGACATCAGGATCAGAAAGTGGGGCAGGATGATGACACTGACGTCTACTCTGACTTCAGTGTCTGTACGCCAAGTCCAAGTGTAACACGAAGTGTACACTAAGTCTAGTGTGGCTTGTACTGGGCCGTGTTCCCTGTAGTGATTGTAAGCATGAGTAAGGTAAAAATGTATAAAGAATTTCTTAAATGCAAGAATGGAAAAAGTAAGCACCAGCAGGAATGGGAGACGGGGTAATGCTGGAAGCTGAGACAGGGGTGGAGACCTAGGCTGGTCCGCAGGAGACCGAATCCGTGTGCTCCGAACCTGAGCCAGGGTGCCCCGGGGCAGGCCAACCTGAAAAGGCAGACAGGCCAGAGGGAGGGTCTTGGATGTCTTACGAGGAACGGGGGTAGCTGGCTCCGCTGCTGAGCGGGACGGGGCTCGGACATGTGATGGGAATCGAAGCTGGGCCAGTCTGAGGGTCAGCTCATATGCTCCCCACTTTTATGCCCGTGGCTAGATTTTTCAGGAGGATCATTTGGCGGGAATATAGTAGAAGGGAGTGGGGAGGTGGTATTTACTGGCTCCGTGGGCTGCACAAGCTCTGTGGCAAGGCAGGTCCTACAGGGGACGTCTGCTGGCCTCCTCCGTTCCAGGTTGTGGGCAGAAGAGTGTCCACGGCCTGGTGGAAACCACCCCGGAGGGAAACTCCAGCACTGTTAGTGTCATATGGCCCGGAGGACAGCAGGGCTCACCCTGGAGCCAGTTACAGTACAGAATAGAAGACACGCGGCCTCCGAGTCTGCCGTGGGGCTGTCGCAGCTTGCGCGCCCGTCTGCTCCGTCCCCCGGGGTCAAGGGCGGCACGAGGCGTGCGCTTGTTCTGTGTTCGCTGAGCGCGTGTGTGGTGAGTGAAGGGGCGCATTCCCCCTTGGGGATCTCGGAAGCACTGGCGTGTCAAGGCCTCTCAGCCATAAAAGATAAAGAACCCTTAATGTTTCTTACTGACCATGTTCCGTTTACCTGTTATTTTAGAACAGGCTCGAAGCGGGCGCCTCCGAACGCCTTCCTAAGTGCGTAATGTTGGGCAATTTAGGTAAACTGCTAAAATTTCAATTTGATGAAGTCACTGAATATCATCCCCTTCCTTTCTTCTATCCCATCAAAGAGACCGCCCGCTAGCTCTCCTGCGACAGATTTGCTTTAAAAAGGGAATTAATTCCCCTAGATTTTATTCTTCCCTCCGCAACACCTCTATCCCCTGCCACACACCCCACGTTAGGTTTACTTTTTTCTTTTTTTCCCCTTTCTTTTGGGGGGCCATTTTCCTTTCTCCTGTGCCTGGTGTTTTGGTGGGTGATGTTCATGCTGCTCTAGGGCCCTTTGAAATGGGTAACGTTTCATTTGATTACCGGCTTATATAGCCGGCTGCTGCCACATTCCATCACATACCCGTACACAAACGCCTCTGGTAGAAAGTTGCTAGGAAAATTTGCTCATGCTCCCTTCAGGGAATTAAACCAATTTGCTTTAGTTCAGCCTGGTTGCATTTTTATGCATAAAATGAGAAGAAAGAAGAGAGAGGGAGAGAGAGAATGATCTTAAAAATTAAAGCTAAACTTGTGATCAATTTCCATACACTGTTTCAATGTTGAGACAGCCCAAATCAGCTTTCTCATTATTGGAATTTTTTGCAACATTTGGGCTTGTGCTATTTTTAGTGGCTTTTCACCACTGACCTTGGACGTCGGTCAGTCAACCAGGGCTCTTCCAGCATGTGTGAAACTTTCCAAGAAGAAGCCAGCCATTTTTATGGTAACAACAGGTTTTTCTGGATTGATTCCTCTTGGCAGGGTCATTTATGGGATGACGAGCATCATCTGCCACTTTACTGACCCGTCAAAACCAAAAGACAGTGAGCTCTGAGCTGAGGAAACGAATTACCGGAAATTACCTGATTAATATTCATGCTCAGTGTGTTGAATGTAGAGCCGAGAGAAAGATGTGGGGCAGAGCCGGGCGGCACATACTCGACGACTCTTCAGCAGGGGAGTGGGAGTAGGTGCACCTGAGGGCTCAGAGAAGGCCTGGGGTCCTGCCAGTTGCAGCTCAAGGGGTCCTTCTCATGCTCCATTTTCCCTTGATTTTGGGGCAAAGACACCCACATTCACAGGCCAGATGAATGTGTTTGTGTAGATATTTATGTTATTGTGACATTCTTGTGCTCGATGGAACCGAGCTGAGTCATAAACACAGACCCCATTAGGCACCCCCAAGCCGGTCGCTGCTCTATTCCCTCTGCCTTCCCCAGCCTTGGACCTGATCTGTTGATCACCTCACCTGAAGGCGCAGCATCACCAGTCTTCGAGCCGGTCTTCGCTGGAGATGGGCAATACAGACGTTGCCTCTTCTCTGCAGCAGGTAGGGCCGAAGAATGGTCACCCTCTCAGGGACCAGAACCCAGTTTTGAGACCCGGCACTCAGGCTTCTGCCTTAACCCTTGGGCGTCCTCTGCCACCAGCTGGATGTGGTCCAACATCCGTGGTGCTGCCCTGTCCCACTCTTCTTGACCCTATGGACACCAGGTTCTGGACTGGGCTTCTACTTTGGCTCCTTCTCCCTGGTACCCGTTTCCAGGAATTAGCAGCCTGTCCCGGAGTCGTCCGAGCCTGACGGTCAGGCCTGACCATGTATGGATGCCCCTGGCCTCCCCATCTCTCACATGACCTTGCACCTTTCCCGCATGGCTCCTGGGGACCCCTTGTCCTGGCTTTATTGTCGTCTCTCTCAGAGTGGTGGTTCCCTTGCCTCTTCTTAGAACCTCTGTAACTCTGGATCCAACTCGGCTCACCCTGCCCTGAAAACACTCTTCCTTACCGGTCTTGTCCCTCACTTTTGTCAACCCCTGTTCCACTCCGGTGGGACCGCTGAACTGTTGCACACACAAATCCTAGGCACGGGAGCCCATTAAAAAAAAGTTTAAAACAACCAAACGAACACACACAAACTAACACACACCATTAAGTTGTGCTAAATAGCTCGTAGGATTATAACGTTGAGTAAAGAGAGTAGAATTTAGCCCATTTTTATATGTGAATCAGTGTTTGATGTGTGCAGCGAGAACGTCCAGGAGTCACAAGAACCCAAGGGTGAAGCTGTGTGTACCCTGTGGCAAGGGCTGCCCTCATTCTGCAGACCCAGGGCTGGGAGGGAGAGTGCCACGGTGCTTAGACTGTAGGCTCCGGAGCCAGACCGCCTGGGTTCCGGTCTTGGCTCTGTCACTACAAATGGTATTTTTTTTTTTTTTTTAAACTTCACACTTCAGTTGCCTATGGGTAAAGCAGTGACAGTAATGTTTGCCGTATAGCATGGCTGTAAGGATTAACTGAATACATTCACATATGTCATTTAGGATGGCGCCTGGCGTTTAGGAAGCCTCCGCATGGGTTAGGAGACGCGTGTTTCTTTTTTTTCCCTTCCCTCCCCGTTCTGTTTCTCTCTCTCCTGCATTCACTCTCCTTTGACCATTGCTGGAGGTCCTGAGGATATGAAGAGAAATGAGACCCTATCATAGTTTCCTGTAAGTGAGCTACCAATCAAGGCAGAGTTAGCTGCTGGTTATAGAGTTGTAAAAAATAATCACATAAACATGTAAATCCATGCAGTTTACTCTATATCTGACTGCTGTTTGGTCTTAGACTTTGAAACTTAAGGAACCAAGCCATTGACCATTTTACAGGTTTGCATGAAGGGGAGATCATTTTGATTCTTGCCTCTGTCACTTACTGCTGTCAGGCTTTGCACAGGTCATTTAGCTGCTTTGAGACTCAGTTTCCTTGACTGCAAAGTAGGGACAATGTCATGTACTTTAAACCAATATGATGAACATTAGAAAAGATGTTTGAAAAACATATTATGCCTGGCATAGAGTTTGTGAACAAGAAAAGGCAGCTATTGTCATCAAATCTGTTCCTTTATTTTTGAATTTATGGGAATGAAAATCAAATCAGTTGCATTAAGAAATGGAGTTTGGGGCCATTTGCGTCTGATTTCAAATAAAACCTACTTTCCTATGTTACGGAGAAGGAAATATAGAGAACAATGTACTGGATTTATCGCAAAATCCTTTTATTTTTTCCAATGCTCAGATTAAGTGTTGTCTGTAATTTCGTTTCTTAGCCAAAATTATGGTATAATTAGAGGGAAAACGTAAGATAACTGAGCCTGTAAAATTTACATACAGGATGCTGACCTAGCTGAGATTTAAAAGCTATAGTTTGAACGGAGGAACTTGTAAAGTTAATTATTTGTTGGAATTGAGTGTGACCAGAGCAGCCCAGCCGTTTGTGGAAATGAAGCGCTGACCCTTGGAGCCAGGTCCAAGGCAGTTAAGACCTAATGGGTCTTGGCATTACGTTCCAGCATGTGGGTTAGCTCAGCCTGGTTGTGCCTGGGGCCAAGCTCTGGGCAAAGGCATTTATGAAACTGCTGTTCCAGAATCCTCGACAAGAGAAGGAAGCCCTCCTCACGGTCATGGTGAGGACGGTCCTGGTGAAGCCGGCCTCCTCCGTGGCCCCTTCCACATCCCCCACAACTGGAGGGTCAGTCCCTATTTCGTTGCCAGATCAGCTCATCAGTCTGGGGGTCCAACACATCCTGCCACTGTCTTCACTCCTTCCGTTCTGCTCTTTGAATCGTATGCATTGTTCAAGCCTTCGCTGGTGTTCTGTCGCCATGATGGTCCCTCCCTTCCCTGCTGAGTGTCTTGTGCGGGGGACTTACTGCTTCAAGTGATATTCCTGCCTCTTCCGTTCTGTGCGTGCAAGGATTGAGTCCTTTTCGTGTAGCAGGAACTGGGACACAGAGTGAATGGGCAGAAAACTCCGCGGGGGGTTGAGGAACTTACTGTCTCAATGGGAGAAGAGTGTCCGTGAAGAAGTATATGGAAACATCAGATGGTTCCCCTCTACGAATTTGTCACTAACAGTGCTAAAAAGGAAGTTTTAAAAGGTGTATTACAGGAAGTGGCTGATTCTTGAGGTGGGGACAGGTTTCATCTTTCTACACTCCCCGTGGTGCTCCGCACACGCGCGGCCCTCCGGACTAACTCTTGACAGAGGCAAATGTGATAAAACCACTGCACGGAGGAGAAAGGGCAGCCGCGGACGGGCTTAGACTTCGGCTGGCAGGTCACCCAACTTCCCCTTAGCTTCTATTATCTACTTCCTGCCGGCAACTCCCGGCTGGGTGTAGCCTCCGGAAAATTCCGGAACCTCCATTTCCCTCTCTTTGTCTTCTCTTCATCTCCGTCCTTGGAAAGAGAGTGGAGCGCCTTATCGGTGCCGGCGGGGTTAATCTTAAACACTCACACACTCACACACACACACACACACACACACACACACACACACACACACACACTCACACACATACACACACACACACACACACACACACACTCACACACACACACACACACACACTCACACACATACACACTCACACACACACACACACACACACACACTCACACACACACACACTCACACACACACACACACTCACACACTCACACACACACACTCACACTCACACACACACTCTCACACACACACACTCACTCACACTCACACACACACACTCACACACACACACACACACACACACACACACATACACTCACACTCACACACACTCACACTCACACACACACACTCACACACTCACACTCACACACACACACACACACACCCCCAACTATCCCTGAAACCTGAGTGCCGTAGAGTGTTCGAACCGTTCAGAAGGGGGGGCAGCAGGACGCCTCCGGCTTCCACTTCCTGAGTGAAGCAGACCCGTGGGACCGGCGGCCGTGTGTCCCCTTCCCAGTCCTCTCCCGCTTTGGCTGGTCATGGAGAGGTTAAGTGGAGAAAAAGGGAAAGCAGCTGGCAGTGCCGGGCCTGGGACCTGCGTGTAGCAGGAGACCAGCAGCCGTGTTTGGGATTTGCCTGTGCGGCTCACAGACCCCTGCTGGGGATGCCAAAAGACAAGTGATGGACAGAAGTGTCCCGTACCAGCGGAGGAAGCCCGCCACGAAGGCAAGGGACTTTATCTTCCAGACAGATCCCATTCTTACGTGTCTGAACCCCCAAATATTGTAGCTACGGATTACAAACTAGTGACGAGTCTTCTGGCTTTCTGCCTGGTTCCTAGGTTCACAGTTAGTTTAGCTAGACTCTGTGGCGTATGCTCTTTCTCTCTTTTTCCCATTCCCCGCCCTAACACACTCCCTGCACGATCCCCCCCCCCCCTTTTTAGGCTGCTCCCAGAGCACACCACACCTCCCTGTTATCACGGTTGAGATCTGAGCAGGCTAGGTGGGTGCAGCCACGAAGTCTGAGAACTCTCCCCGTCAAAAGCTTGGTTTAAGCAGTGGTCCCTCTGGCTTTTCAGTTTCTGTAGACAAAGAGATTCAAAGCATCAGTGGAGAAATCAAAGCCAATTAATTAATAGGGGCTGAGAAAAAACCCAGGAGTCCTAGCGGCTGTGGGTTGCCAGTGGTCCCAGCAGAAGAGTGGAATCTGAGATCTGTTGGGCTCATCAAGCTGGGCCAAGGCGTCACTGCGTTTGAAAACTCTAGTGGTGTATTAGCGTTGTTGATTTAGAAGGACAGGTAGAAAGAGGTGCCTGGGTGGCTCAGTCCATTAAGCAGCTGCCTCCCGCTCAGGACATGATCCCGGTGTCCTGGGATCGGCTCCCTGCTCAGCGGGGAGCCTGCCTCTTCTCTGTGCGGGCTCTCTCTCTCTCTCTCTCACTCTGTCTCTCTCTTGCTCTCCCAAGTAAATAAATAAAATCTTAAAAAAAAAAAAAAGGCATATGTAGAGGGGCAGGAAAGAGAGAGGGTAACTTTAAGAATGTTCCTCGTGAGCACGACATCTGCCATCATCCCCGGCTTAGGTACCCGTGACACGCCGGCCTGCTGCTAAAATCTCCCTCCATGTGGCCCTTCCAAAGTCTCTGCCAGCGGGCGGTCGTCCCTCCTGCGGAAGACCCTGCTAAAGATTCAAGTGCCTTACCCAAGACGAACGAACCATTCAGCCGTATCACAAATGTGGTTAATAGATTAATTAGCTATTTACCCAGTGTGTGCCTTCGGGAAAAGTACTACAGGCTTCCCCCGCTCCCGCTCCCCGAGTGATTCTTTTTCCCCTAAGTATGACATGAATTCCTGTGCATTACAAAAAATAAGTTGACAAACGTCAGTCAAATTCAAGGCACCATAAACAATCAGCAAAAAATGCCTGACTCAAACTCCCCCAAATTACTACTGTCAGTATTTTGGTGAATGGCTTCCCAGTTTATGAGTGTGTGTGTGTGTGTGTGTGTGTGTGCGCGCGCGCGTGTGTGCACGTTAGGTGCACAGACATACACACATTTATTTATTTTTCAAAGGTAAAATCACACTCTCTGTATAGTTTTATTGCCTGCTTTCCCTATGTTATTTATTGTGCTTCTACAAGATCTTTTTAAAGCTGTTTTATAACTTTCCATCTGGGGCTGTGCAGGGATGCATTCAGCCGGTCCTCTGCGGTTTAACGTTTGTTCCTAACTTTTCCATGATCACAAATAACCATGATGTAAACGTTTTTAATAGAAATTGTGGTACGTATGTTTGATGAGGGTAAATCCTTAGACATAAGATTGCTGGGGCCCAAGGGGGCATGTGTCCTCTTCGAAGCTCCGACACGTGTCACACAGGACTCTCTTTGAGGAAGTTGTGATTTCCTGCGAGACACCAGCGAGTGCCTGCTTCTTACCACCCTAGTCAGCACGATGCCTTCTTGCTTGCCAGGTGGGTTGAGGTAAAATGGAATCTTATTTTCGTTTTTTACTGATTTGGGGGATTCCCTGAGGAGAGCTGACGTCATCATACTCACCCACTCGTCCTTCCCCACGGTTGGCCGGGCCGGCTCTTCCTCTTGCTTGTCTGTCCAGGCCCGTCTGTCCGCCTGTCTTTTCCTTTTGTTCCCGTCACCCACTCCCACTGCCCTTCCCCTCCGGCCCCACGTCGGTAACGACCCGAGGGCGATTCGCCGTGTGCTGTGTGTGCTCAGTTTTAAATAGTCACGAATATGAGTAGGTAGGTATTTCATCATTCTTTTCCTTTTTTTATTTTAAAGACTTTTTTTTTTAAGAGCAGTTTTACGTTCAGCAAAATAAAAGGACGGCGCCGAGCATTCCCGAGGACTCCCTGTCCTCACAGTCACACAGGCATGGCCTCCCGTGTCACCAAGCAGCCTCGGGCGGGCTCGCGGACCTGCGGCCTCTGGGAACGCGTCTCCACCCCGTCTTCCCCAGCGCGCGGTTTCTGCTGCACGTCTGGCCTGCGGTGCGCTGCTGCTGCTCTTCGGTTTAATTTGCAGATCTCTGGCTATTGATGAGGCTAAGGATTTTTTCATGGATTTGTGTTTTTTCTGCTAGGAACTCCCTCGGGTACATCTGGGTTTTCCGAATGTGTGGGGACCCCATATTCCCATTTCAGGGTGACACGTTTCCCGCCGGTGTGGGGAGGCAGGTTGAGGACGGAGACCCAGCCTGGAGGGGACAGAAGATGGTCGTGAAAGGATCAAACTGTGATGACGCCCGTGAACTTCCTGTCCTTCCACACGGGCCTGGCATCCGCGCTTCTCACACAACAAGTCGCCTCGGCCTCCCGTGGCTGTGATCGGGGAAAGGAGACGCGTCGGGTCAGCTTCCGGGCTTCCCCGCCGTCACCAGGCTGTGTTCAGTCGCTTGCCACAGGGCCTTGCTGCTCTGTTGTGGAGGGGGCAAGGGAAGAGCTTTAGAGTCTGAGTCCTCTGGGGAAGGCTGGAGAAAGCTGCCTTTCCTGTAGCTGCTGGAATGTTCTCCGAGGGCTCTTTGTGTCCTGTCTAAGGAACCACCTTTCCCACCGTCTCTTCTGTCCTTCTCTTCGGTCTCCTGCTGCACTTTACTTTGCTGCCTTCGCAATGACATCATTTTTGACACCAGCTGAGACGAGGTGTGCTCGATCTCGCGGCGCACGCCGCTCCCCAGGTCACGCGCGCCGTCCTCTGCTTGTTCAGATAGGTGACGAGTCGTGTCACCCCTGACTCCTGAGCCACTGTTACTCCCACTCTGCAGGTTAGGACGGCGAGGAGCGGTGAAGCTAAGTGTGAGGTGGAAAGGACATTTTTTCATCCAATAAGAGCTTCTTGTTTCTTTTTCTAAGATGTTATTTATTTATTTGACAGACAGAGATCACAAGTAGGCAGAGAGGCAGGCAGGGGGGGGGGAAGCAGACTCCCCGCTGAGCAGAGAGCCCGATGCGGGGCTCGATCCCAGGACCCTGGGATCATGACCTGAGCCGAAGGCAGCGGCTGAACCCACTGAGCCACCCAGGCACCCCGAACAAGAGCTTCTTATTGGAGATTTACCCACGTCTCCTGATGACACTTTAGAACTTGGCAAGTCCTTCCCTGTCATTCGTGTGACGAGGACAAAAGCTAATGGTTGCTACAAAATGGATACGACGGGAATGGAGGAACTTGACTGTGGACGACACAGCTGCTTGTGTCTGCAGTTCCGGCTGCTTCTGCGGAGTCGCTGGTGAAAACCCCGTGGCGGTGTGGAAAGCGGAACCGCAGCCTGATGACTCCGAAAGGGCCTGCTGATGAAGTGTGCAGTTCCCTGGGGATGGCTGAGAAACGTATTCCAAAAGGTCATGGGAGGGTGAGGGACCAACGCTCCTTCTCATTTCTGAGGGGCATTTTGAACTGCAGGCTGAGCCCACAGGGGTCTGGGAAGGTTTCCTGGAAAATGAGAAGTTGCCTATAAGAAGTGCTTTTTTTTTGTTGTTGTTGTTAAAAGATTTTATTTTTATATTTGACAAAGAGAGAGAGAGAGAGATCACAAGTAGGCAGAGAGGCAGGCAGAGAGAGAGGAGGAAGCAGGCTCCCCACCAAGCAGAGAGCCCGATGTGGGGCTCGATCCCAGGACCCTGAGATCATGACCTGAGCTGAAGGCAGAGGCTTAACCCACTGAACCACCCAGGTGCCCTATGTAAGAAGTGCTTTTAACACATCCCTGGAGAGGGGCTGCATTTTATACTTAGAGAAGCACAGATTATAATTTTTTTACAGACATCTTCTATCTCAAAATTATCAAGGAACAAAAAGCAGTTTCTTATTTTTAGAGTCGGTTTCAGTATAGAGTTGCTGAAAGAAAAGTAATTCGTCTCTTTTCATTTTGAAATGAATTGCTCAGCAAGCCAACACATGTCTTGCTATGCTCTAGAAAAGTCAGGGGCTTTCCTAAATAAATTATGTGCGGCATGTAAGATAAGAAGATGGTTTTCTCTCATTAGCCCTCTTTTTAAATTTATTGCCACATTTTCACAATATACAATTCAAACTCTGAGTGATCTGAAATGTTTCACTAAGAGCAATTATGGCGAAAAGTCAGCGAGTGACTTCTACTTTTCCTAATAAGCCAAGGGTAATAAAAGCCACATGTGAAACCAGCCTAGAAGAAGAGATTATCTGCAGTCGCATGTGTTCAGTGTTAGAAATTAGAATCAATTGCAAAACACAGTAGGAGTACGTCACTATAAGAAGACACAGCTCAGGGACGCCTGGGTGGCTCAGTTGGTTAAGCGGCTGTCTTCGGCTCAGGTCATGATCCCAGCGTCCTGGGCTCGACTCCCACATCAGGCTCCTTGCTCAGCAGGAAGCCTGCATCTGCCTCTGCCTGCCACTCTGTCTGCCTGTGCTCACTCTCTCTGACAAAAGAAAAAAAAAATGTTAAAAAAAAAAAAGAGACAGCTCAAGAAGAAAAGGAAAAGAAAAGAAAAAGAAACGTCAGCTCAGCAGAGTCCCGTATTGAAGAAATAAAAATCCCTTCTGCAGACTTGCCTGACCATCGAACATGCCATTTGTGTGCCATGGAAACAGAGAAGGTGGCCTCTAGTTGGTGCTCTGTACAGGCACGCCATAAGTACTTGTCATCGGAAGGAGATCTGGACTTTGATTTATGTAGTAGGTAAATTTACAGCCTCAAGTTTATCTGTCTGAAGTTATCACCTGTTCCTCTTCAGACTATGACGTCGTGGTTGGTTGTTTCCATGTAGAAGGTAACAGATAGAATGACTCTGTCATAACCAGTAAAAAAAAAAAAATCTGCCGTGTATTCATTTAACGTACATTTACGGAACACTGACTTTGTGCCAGTTGTCAGTCTGGACACTGGGGTGGAGACGATTCCAAGGTGGCCCCCGATCCAGAGGATAGTACATTCTGTTGAAAGGGATCGATCTGTAACCAAATGATTAGGACAGTCAGATCAACAGCCGAAGAGAGGAGGTCCACCGAGCTACAGGAACGGAGAGGAAGGAGTTCAGCAAAGCTTCCCAGAGGTAGTGACAACTTAAGCCTCGCAAGTATAACCAGGATCACGGGGGCTGTGGAAGGAGCTGGAGGCATTGCCAAATGGGTGAGTCCCAGGTGGGGCATCGGGAGCCCATGGACCGGTAGAGGCAAGCCTAGAGCAACCTGCTCTGTGGACCTGGCCTGCTCCAGGGAGGTAGCCCAAGGCAGGGCTGAAAAGTTAGGTGCAGCTCAGTTGGTGACGGGCCTGAGTGCCGTCCCTAAGCCTGTAGCCTCTATCCTGCTCATTCCCTGGCCCTGTTCTGATTGGCCACACTAGGGATCATGTTAAAAAGAAATTTAACAAGTAGTACGGCACAAATCAGATTGGTCAGCAGGTGGCGGGGGCGGTGGGCAACCCCGAGACCCTCCCCTGTGCCAGACCTTTCGTTTGCTGGAGCACCGTGTCTTCTAAGCTTCCCAGGGATGAAACCAGGGTTATCCGGAAGGGACCAGGATGATGCTATTTGCCAGCCAGGTTGGAACTATATTTACTGTTTTAAAGCCAGTGCAGCTGAATGTCTGCACCACTCCAGGCCAATCCCCGAAGAGAACTAGGAGGTCGTGCTTTAATTTCTCACCTCCTCTGTGCTCCCCTGACAAAGGCGATTTCATCCCTTAAGAATGTCTTGGGTCAATTACCCTCTCCTCTCCCCACTGCAGAGTAAACTCTCTACGAAGCAAAACTGACTAAAACTCTTACCGATGAAGTCCCAGGGCCTCGCCTGGCCTCCGTGACACTTGCGGTCTGCCCCCTGCTGTCCTTTGAGCCTTTCTTCCCGTCCACCTCTCAGGGCCTTGCTCCCCGGTGCAGTTTGTGCAGCGCCCCCAGGGAGCTCAGGTCGGGGGTGGTTTGGGTGTTTCCTGCAGCAGACTCGCCTCCTGCGGCCGGCTGGGAGGGCCGCGGGCTGGCCCCGGCACCCTGCGTGGGGCCGGTGCCTCTGCTGAACACGGGTAGATGAGCCCCGCACACCTTCTTAGGAATGAGTTGGGTTTTTCGTTCGTTCTGTTTGTTTGTTTGGCTAGGCAATGGCTTTGAAGCGACTCCTGAGTCAGTAAGGCTGAGGCACAAGCAGGGGTAGACGCTTGGATGGCGACTCTAGGCAGTGGTTGAAGGGTAGCGGGCAACGTGAATGAATCACCGATTTCATGGGTGTTCAGGGTGGACTTTGTTACTGGGATCTTTGATCCACATCCTTAATTATCATGTACTTTGGGTAGCTTATCCCGATATAAAGTGTCCTCATGTAACACGGTTATGAAATATAAATATAAAATAAAATATAAATAAGGCGTTAAACTATATATATAGTATGATTATATTATAAAATTCTGTTAATTATTAATATCAATAATTAATATAATTAATTAATTAATATAATTAATATTATTAATATAATTAATATAATATAATTAATATTATAAAATATAACAAAGATGTTCAATAGCAATGAAGTCCCGAGTGTGGAGTTCGTAAATAAGTAAACCTTCCTCCAACTCTGTGTTTCATCCGCTGCTGTCATCTCTTGCTTGGACCAGAGCAGTGGACTCCATGCTGCTCTGTCTCCCTCCGTGCAAGTGCCTTCATCCTCTCCAGACAGCAGCCAGAGAGAGCTTTGAAAATCAGGACGTGTGTTGATCTTGCTTAAACCTATTTAAGACTTTACGTTACACTTAGGGTAAAATCCTCATTTCGTTCCCTGAACTCCAAGGTCAAGTTTGATTGGGCCTCTGCCTATCCCTCCCACCATGAATCAGTCCAGTGTGTCCCTCTGTGCCCTGCTGGTCCCTCTGTGTCTGCGAGCTTCACTAGGGGCAGCCTTCAGTTCCTTGAAGTCCTGATCTCTTTTCCTGCTCAAGGACTTTGTTGGTGCTGCTCTCTGGGCTCTCTCCAGGGCTGGCCACTTCCCATCCTTTAGATCTACCTCAAGTTGGTTGCTTCCACTCCCTCCGCGCTGTCATTCTTCATCAAAGAGCCCTTCCTAACATTTTTTAAAGCCAGAGGGAAGGAGCAGAGAGAGAGGGAGGGAGAGAATCTCAAGCAGGGTCCACGCCCAGTGCCAAGCCCCACACGAGGCTCCATCTCACAACCCTGAAATCACGACCGGAGCTGAAATCAAGAGTCAAACAACACACTGAACCAGCCAGGTACCCTATAGCTTTTAACAGAATTTGTAATTATCTCTGAATTTGTTGGGGGAGGAAAGTTGTCTGAAATTAAGGCTTTCCTGTGCAGTTTCCAGCGGAGAGGAAGGGGTTGGACCTTGAGATGAGCAATGAGGGCACCCTTTTCTGATCTAAAGGGACACATAATGGAATTACTTAGGTAGAGAGTCCCCAGTCTCTTCCAGTCAGCAAAGGCATTTCCTCCCCCAGTTTTGGTCAGAATGAGTGCCTCTGCCGAACAGGCTGTGCTCCACGGTGAAGCAAACACTTTGCTTCATGAGGATGCATTAACAGGAGCATAGGTTGGGGTTAGGCATACAGTTAACTGACTTTTAATAACACCGATCACTCAGAATAGACGTCTCTTTGCAGACATGCTAAGGTGAAAAGCAAACACGAATAGTAAAAACCACATCCTGGAAGAGGAGGGTATTTCTGAGTGTTAAAGGAACAACTCTGGTTTAGGAACAACGTATACTTAGCAAGTTAAGTTGTAAGAGAGAAGTATGTCAAAATGCATGTTGAGAGCAGAAGCTCGTGGCGGGGGGTGGGGGTGGGGGACCAGAGCCCAGTGTTGGGGGAGGACCGGAAGAGTCTTTAGGGAGGATGGAAGGAAGGGGGGGCTAGAGAGAGAGAAGACAGGGGTGAAGGCGGGGAGACAGCCGTGGAAATCCAGCAGTAGCGCGTCTTTCAAGGTCTAATCAAGGAGAGAGTACATGGCATCCCTCTTGCTGCTGCTTCATGGTGCTGGAGGCACGACTGGTGACCCTGTGGACACTCCAGTGTCTGGTTATGACAGACAGGGTGGCACGCTGAGTGAGGCGCCTCTGACCTCATTAGACAGACCATCTTTGTCTGGACGACGATGGCCCCCTTTCCTGGGATTGCTGTGACTCGAAAGCCTCGATGGCTGGTTCCAAGTCTCCGAGAAGTATTTTATTGCAGTTGTGCTTCTGGCCAACAGAAATAGTTATTTTTGGTGGCGGGGGGGGGGTGTTTTTCTCCTGGGGCCTACATATGTGCATCGCAATTTGGGAATGATGTCTCCCACATCCTCTTCATGAATTCTGAAACCTTTGAAAGAAACCGTGCACCCAAGTCCTTTTTCCGCCAGCGTGTTCACCGATGATGCCCTTTGCCCGCAGCCTGCCATGAGTCCTGTGCCGCCTGCTGGGGTCCGACAGAGAAGCACTGCTCAGCCTGCAGAGACCCGCTCCACGTGCTGAGGGAGGGCGTCTGTGACAGCAGCTGTGGCCTCGGGTTCTACAACCGGCAGGGAATCTGCAGCCGTAAGTGCCTGCTCTGTGTGCCAGAGCCGTGTTCTTTCTTCCAGCATCCTTTGTTTTATTAAAACCATAACATTTCTTTTAGTCAACAAGTAGGCAAATGACAGGGGCACCGGGTGGCTTAGTGGGTTAAGCCGCTGCCTTTGGCTCTGGTCATGATCCCGGGGTCCTGCGGGTCCTGGCATCCAGCCCGTGTCAGGCCCCCTGCTTAGCGGGGAATCTGCTTCTCCCTCTCCCCCTGGCTCGTGCTTGCTCTCTCTCTCTCTCTCTCTCTCTCTCAAAGAGATGAAATGTTTAAGGAGATATGCAAATGGCCGCTAACGTGGACAGTGTTTCAGCAGTTTGCAAGCTCTTCTTTCCAACTAGCAGCAGGACTGCCTTTCATGCTCCCGCTTCATGAGAGCGTGGTGGTTGCGGGGCTGGTTCTGGCCCCATCCTGCAAGGTTCCGGCTGCTCGTTCCAGACTCCCAGCTGCACGGAGAGGAGCAGGGCTTCCTTCCTCCAAATTCCGAGTTCTCCATCAGTGCCCGACTGCACCCGAGTGTCTGCGGAGACAAAGGCGTCCCCAGAGCAGCAAGCCGCAGACCTACCTTTGTGGTGGTGTCGCTGACTTAAAGCTGAAGCTGTGACTGTGTTTTCTGTCTTTCTTTAATGCCCACGCCAAGGTGGTTGAGAGTTAACTCAGCTTCGTGCTTCCTTCCAAGCGCTTTATGAACATTAACCCACTGAGAGGCAGGAAGGCATGGGGGAGGCGCGACCTCGGGCACGTTGAGTGCTCTCTCCGTGCGTCAGTTTCCCTTATGTAGATCGGGGGTAACCGTAGCTCCCGTGGGAGACAGAGTAACGGCCCCTCAAAGATGCCTCCGTCCCAATAGCCAGCGTTTGTGACTCTGCTGCCTTGGACGGCAGAAGGGACTCTGTAGGGGTGATTCAGTCGAGGATCCGGAGGTGGGGAGACCACCGGGCCAGAGTAACCACAAGGGTCCTTCTAGGAGTCTGAAAAGTCGATCTGAAACAGAAGCAGGAGTCAGGGTGAAGCCAAGAAGGGGCAGTGAGCGTGCAGGCGGCCTCTAGAATCGGGGATCTGCCCCAGGGCTTCCAGCAGGAATGCAGTCCAGCTGACGTCTTGACTTTAGGACATCTGACCTCAAAAACTGTAGGATAGGGCGCCTGGGTGGCTCAGTGGGTTAAGGCCTCTGCCTTCGGCTCAGGTCATGATCCCGGAGTCCTGGGATTGAGCCCCACATCGGGCTCTCTGCTTCGTGGAGAGCCTGCTTCCTCCTCTCTCTCTGCCTGCCTCTCTGCCTACTTGTGATCTCTGTCTGTCAAATAAATAAATAAAATGTTTAAAAAAAAAAACTGTAGGATAATAACTCTGTGCTGTTTCAGACCAATGAGTCTGGGATCGTTTGTCACAGGAGCAGTGAGAAACTGAGACGCACCGGCTCAGAGGGCTGTGGGAGGACTGAGTTGATACGGGCCGGCGTTTGGCACAAGTGCTGTGCCTGGCGCCTGCTGCCCCCAACGATTGCTGTCATCGTCCTCATTTTCCGGATGAGACCGAGACGTTAGGAAACTTGCTGAAGGTCACGTAGCTAATAGGGGGCAGAGCTGGGATTCAAGCCTCCTCTTCTGGCTTCGATCTTACCTGCCTCCTAACTGCTCTCCGGCTGTAAGGACGCGCCTCTCTCCGCACCTCTGCTGTTTCTCGCTCCTTCTTGCCTCCCTTGATCCTCTTCTGCCCCGTACCCCCTCCTCCTGTCAGCCTTCAGACCCGCCGCTGCCCTGTGGACATTGCCAAGTCCACGGGTGGGCAGCGGACAGTGAACGAAAGGTCCGGACTGAGTTTACTGTGATGGTCATACCTATGGACAGGCTGTGATGACTGTTTTTTTTTTAAATAACAAAGTCCACTAAATCAATAGAAATGTGCAGCCCCTAAAACTGTCTTGAGTTACTGTCCTCGTTTTGTTTACTGAGCAGGGCAACAGCAAAAGTGAGATGATCTTTGGGACTCGACAAATCCACGTGTCTTGGAGAAGAGAGCTAGCCCTCGGCAGCTGCTTGCTTCAAGCTGTGCGGAGATCTGTCAGCATCACTGGTGTGAAAAGTCTCCCTTGCTGTGGACGAGTCACAGCGGCTCTCGTGTGGAGTTAGGAGAGAACAAGGCTTTTGAGAAAGGCCAGGCGGCTGTGTTTTCATCTTTTTCGGCCAGTGCCACTTTCCCACGCAATTAAGCCAGATGCGTTCTCTAAAGGTCAGCAGACGTCAAGTTCACACTAATCCAAAGGCATTTAGCCTGGAAGTCCCCAAGGAGGCTGGCTACTGTCCCTGATGAGGGGCTGTGACACTGACCTGCTCCTGAGACGTTACATCTGGATTGAGAAAGTGACTTCTGCTGGGGAAGCGGGTATTTAAAAAACAGTTATTAAAAAATGAGGGGTTAGTGTGAGCCTTGAGGCGGTGCGGGGTGGAAATCGACTTGGGCCGAGAGATTGGATGAAGAAAGCCAGAGCTCCTTGCTGACTGGAAGCATTAAAAAAGAAGACTGCCGAACAGGTGGCTTAGGGAGAGAGTGTGCCTCTGAAGTGCTATCTGCGTACGTTGGGAAACAAAGCATCAGGAAAAAAAAAAAAAACCCAACAGGAAGATGGGCCATTGCTGAAAGTCAGCCAAAGAATCCATTGATCCACGAGTAATGACCGATCGCCTGCCGTGTGCTTAGCACGATGCACAGCTTTGTGACACCGCGGACGTTGACCCACAGGCCTTTGGATAAAAACTGCAGTTTGTACTTTTCCTAAAATTCTTAAGAGTTCTCCAAGTTTGTACCAAATGCCTTCAGAAGCTTTCGTTTAAATATTTTCTAAAACGTCAGTGAACCAAGTCACTGATTGGTATCGGGATGTTAATTAAAACGTCTGATGCTGATAACGCTGACTTATTTCCAGTTCAGCTTAGCGCTGTCCAAGATAAAGACTGGCTGGTGTTGGTTTAATAATTTATAACTGAGCAGCCCGTATCGCTAGAAATCTCAACGTCAAGTGCTGAGAAAAATCCAGCACAACCTGTCATACACGGCGGTGTGCCCCGGCTGGAAGAATTTACAGCAGCCGAGTTCATTGGCGGTTCATGCTTTGAGTTTTACAAATGTTAGATATAAAGGGTGGGGAAAGTCAACAGACAAAAACCTCCTCCTCCTTTTAGTCTTTTAAGTACTTGTGCTGTTATAAAGGGCTTTTCTGACTCGGGCTAACACAGTAAATCAGTAAGTTCAGAGGCTTCTGTTAGCCGTGCACTCCCTCTCTTCCTTCCTCTTCTCCTGTCTTCTCTCTTTCCTTCCTTTAGAGTCATTTCCCTTCCTCGCCAAGGCAACTATTTCAATGTTTTATGCCTTTATTTAGTTCTTTATTTAGTGCACACACGTGTGTGTGAGCGGGGGAGGGCAGAAGAAGAGGGAGAAAGAATCTCGCGCAGACTCCGCGCTGAGCGTGGCCCCGGACACAGGGCTGCATCGCAGCACCCCAAGGTCATGACCTGAGCCTAAACCAAGAGTCAGACACTCAACCGACCGAACTACCCAGGCGCCCCTATTTTATTTTTTTGTCTTTTTTTTAAATTAACATATAATGTATTATTTGTTTTTTTCAAATCATACATTTCATTTTTATGGGTTCATGTAAAATGAGTATTCTTTCGAGTGTATGTACCCTTTTTCCCCCCTTAAACGATGCGTTACAGAGTTCACGAGGTTCTTTTTTCACTCCGCATTACGGTTTGAGTCACCTGTGTTGCTGTATCACCTGGTGCTCTGCTTCTCGCTGCTGCACAGAACTCCCTGGGCTGCGGCCCCATGGCTCACCCGTCCGCTGTTGACAACGGACTCCCCACTTCCCTCCAGCCCTATGCTGTCACGAGAGAGCACCAGGGAACGGCCCCAAGCACGCCCCTTTATGAACCTGTATGGAAGCTGCCCCTGGGGTGGGTAACTGGGAGCAGAACTGATGGTTTCTTCACTTTCCAGATTCTTCATTTGACTAAGGGGTGCTGACCACCTCACCAGTATCCACACTCTCAAGTGTGAAGCTTGTCTCATTCACATCTTTGCCACCATTCGGCATTATCAAGCTTCAGACTTCTTTTCTGGTTATTAGGTATATGGGGACACCCCATTTTCTCTGCATTTTTCTGATTATTAATGAGTTTGAGAATATCTTCAACCCCTATTGGATTGGCATCCCTACCCCCCAGCCCATTTTGACTTTAAATCCTATATTATACTGGGTATGCTGGTGGGTGTGGCTCAGAGTATTTGTTATGCTTGGTTCAACGAGTAATTATCCGGTTTCCTTCAACTGTGAAAACAGAAAGTACAGAGTACTTTGAAATGTTAGAATCAAAGAAACAGAACTCAGCGGAGCAGTGAGACAATGTGATTTCCATGTTGATACCAACTGTGGGCATTGTAAAGACTAGACTTCTGCGCTCCCTTTGCTCATGATTGACTTTCTCTGGTGGGTTTCTTCCCCCTTAGCTTGTGACCAATCCTGTAAGAGTTGTGGCCCCAATAGTCCCAGGTGTCTTACCTGTGCTGAGAAGACAGTATTGCATGATGGGAAATGCATTGCTGAATGCCCCCATGGGTACTATGCTGAGGCCACTGGCAGATGCAGAGGTAAGTCAGGGATAATCATTATTGTCCTCCTCATCATCATCAAAATGCATTTGACACGTTGACACTACCTAGTGCTCTATGATGTTTACTTAAGAATTTGTGTGTATGATGAGAAGATGGTCAAATTGAAAGGAATAGGTTTCTCATTGTAAAACCCGTGTGTATTTGGTGTGGGAGTAGGTGGATGCTGTGGGACTTGAGTGATGAAGTAAAAGACTTATGCATATCAATCAGCATTAGAGATCATTTGGTGTTCTTCACCATGAAGAACATCTTTAAGATCTTCGTATAGTCCTTATGTACTTACAAACCTTCACTAACTTAGGTCGTAGGTATGACAAAATCATTTCTTAGATGGCATGAGCACATACCTCAGCAACTACAACACATCACAAAAATAAAATAAAAAAATTAACCAAGTTTGATAGCTTGTAAAGCTGAAGTCCATATCTATTGAAAATTTGGGCTTATGTGCTGGTTATATATTGTTCTTTCAGATTTATTTGACTTTAACTATGAAACATGTAAATGTTTCTATTTACATGTGCTTGACTTGTGTCTTTCCTTCGAGACAACTCCGGGAACGTCCTGCTGCCTGGGGCACCTTGATTGCCTCTCTCCTCCAAAACAAACATACCTATCCTCACTTCACCTATAGTGTGGGTTTGTGGCAGAATGTTTTAATCTGCCCCACAGCCTTGTCTTGGCAGCGTCCCTCTTGTCTGCCAACCTCTTTACTCACCCAGTGTTTATCCCTCTTCCACGACATCCTGCCCTCCACAGTCTCATCCTACGTCCACAGTCCTCTCTCCCAGCTCCTGCCCATTGTTTTCTGGAGTCTTCTAGTATCTCAGTCCCATCCCTTAGGACAGGCCCTGGTATCCTCTGTAAACCAGTCAGAGATGCTCCACTATTATCACCCAGGACTAAAGCAGCAGAGACGCATGACCAACACTGTCATATACAAAGATTGTTTAATGTAAGTCTGCCTTAAATCCTGCGTTAGACCTAAAAATATCTCAGATGATCCTTTAGTCCAACCTCGCAGTGCATATGCCAGGGATCCTGAGCCTGGAGCGACCCTGACTTGGCTAAGGGCATGGACAAATTAGTGGACAAGCCAGCCAAACTTCCAGCTTCCCCAGAACTCAGACAGACACAGTTCTCACTCTTCCCTGTTCAGGTAGGGGGTTTTAGGTTCAGACAGACCTAGGGCTAAATCCCTACACTACTACTCATTACCTCTGTGATCTTCGGTAAATTTTTTAACTTCCCAAGACCTCAGTTTTCTCATCTGCACAACCTCATGGTTGCTATGAAGATTAAATGCAGCGATGTGCATAAACCCCTTAATGGAAACATTAAATAAAGGGTAGCTGGTAAACAACAGAACACGTATAAAAGATGGTAAGAGGTCACTGTGGGCAGTCTTGGGCATCCAACCCCTCCTGAAGCATCTTTCCCCCGACTTAGTGTGACAGCTGAAGGAGGTTGAGGTGACACAGAAGGGGCTTCCTGGCATATAAGGAACCCTTATGAGTCACCTGAGTTCCCTGGTGTCCCTCTCACTCTCTTCCTCAGCTTGTCACAATTCGTGTGCCAGCTGCTCTGGACCCACGGGCTCCCACTGCACAGCCTGCGTCCAGCCCTGGGCTCTGCGTCAAGGCCACTGCCTGTCCAGCTGTGGAGAGGGCTTCTACCCTGACCACGGGCTCTGCAAAGGTACTGTTGGTGTCCTCGCCATTCTTAAGAGACTTTCCCATCAGAAGGAAGTTACTTTTCAGGACACTTTCCCCCTACAGTTTATCTTCTGTGGCTATGTATATACATTCTGTGCTTTTTTTATTTTTTCTTCATTGCCAAGGAATAATCTGAAGAAAAAACTATGTTGGAATATTTGTGATGTCGCTCCTGAAATTCATGACTTTTCTGGCCATCCTTGAGAGGATGGCCATTTCCTCGATCATATGTTAAGACAAAACAAAACTCTTATTTCCTCCTTTTCCATGTTCTCCTAGCATTGCTAATGTGTTTTGTAGTCTTCATTTTGTTTTTCCCTGAAGAACCTTTCTTTGTTAACAATATAGCTGAGCAAACTGAGTTAGTAGCAATGCCTCTGGGCTGAGGGAAATGGAAAGTCTTAAATAGCTGTTTGCCAAAAAGGCTTTGGGCTCACTGGGAGGGCAGGATCATTGTCTTTTGAAACTAGAACACTGGGACAAACGCTTCAAGCAGATGCAACTAATTTATGTATATTTATATGGAGGGAAACTTGGGAAAGAGTTTGAGAATAGTTGTAAGAATATACATAGTTATATGTATATTAATATATGTTATATATATGTTATATATATATTTATAATGTTATATATACTGGTGTGTGTTTTTATATACAAATATATATTTGTATAATTTTATATAAATATAGACATATACACTTGCATATATATGTTATAAATATGTATGTATGTATTTAAAACAAGGAAGCCACAATAAATATTCTGAAAAAGAAAATTTAGAAATCTTTTAAAGAACTCTTTTAGAGTTAATTATATCAAAGTTAGTTATATCAAAGTGCTCTTATAAACAGTTAATTATGTCAAATGTGGGCCCGAGGTAGTTCCCGTATCCTGTCTGGGTCTGATTTCAACCAGTAGCCAAGGAGAACGAGAAACAGTGATGGTTGTTAAATTCTTGTTGCTCCTCTGAAGGAGGCTCTTCCTTGTCTAGGAAAGCAGCGTTTCCTCACGTAAATTCTAGGAGGAATTTGTTGCCTGGATGCCTACAGAGCAGGTGATGGATGACATAGTGGACAATAACGCAATGACCGTCCTTGCAAAAAATACAGTAATGGCCTTTGTTTGGAAACTTGTTAAAATCTTCAACAAAAACTGAGACCATGATATTAAGACATCATTCCATGAATGTGTATCTGGAGAACCAAGATAATATTGTCCAGTTTGCTGAGGTTTTTCATGTCCAGCTTGACCGCCCTCACAAGGCCCGAGAGACGTGACCAGTTAACATCTCCGTCACTGGACGTCTCACAAATATCATCATCCTGAGCTATGTATAGGACACGAGAAAGCAGTTTTCTGATAGAATGTATCTGGTGAACTGTTCTAAGGGGTTTCGATTGCATTAGGGACTCCCCTTGGTTGCAACATGTTTATGACCCTTGGATTGTTTTCTGCATTTTGTTCTTGGCAGCCTGTCATTCCTCTTGCCTCACTTGTCTGGGTCCAGAACCCGCTCACTGTGTCCGGTGTAAGAAGCCCGGGGAAGGCCTGCAGGTTGCGCAGCTGCCTGGCGCGAACATCACCTCTGGCGAGTGTGTGTCTCAGTGTAGAGCCCAGTTTTACCTGGAGAACACGGGGCTGTGCGAAGGTGAGCAAGCATGGGTTGGGGAGATGTGAGGTAGTTTCTGGGCTTTGCTCTTGAGAGATCCTGTGAGGTGAGAACAAAGCCAGAAGACCTTCGTTTTCACGTAAGAATTGTTCCAGGATACTGTGGATGGAGCAGAAGCTGGACACGCAAAGGAGTGGCCTCTGCTGATGTTCTCCTTCCCTTGGTGAATAATAGATGACTTTAGAGAGCTGGTTCCCTTTGACACCCTGTCCCCGAAGTTACATTCTTTTTTTTTTTTTTTTTTTTTTAAAGATTTACTTATTTATTTGACAGAGAGAGATTACAAGCAGACAGAGAGGCAGGCAGAGAGAGAGAAGGAAGCAGGCTACCGGCTGAGCAGAGAACCCGATGCGGGGCTCGATCCCAGGACCCTGGGATCATGACCTTAGCCAAAGGCAGCGGCTTAACCCACTGAGCCACCCAGGCGCCCCCCGAAGTTACATTCTAAGAAGTTCCAGACAGGAATTATTTCAGAGAAGTATGAGTAGCTAAGAAAGACCCAGAGCTCATTGTAGAATTCCATTCAGTATTTCTTCTAATTTGCTACTCTGAATGAATATGAATTGGTCCCTTCAGGGCAAAATCTGGACTTCTGTCAAAATGTAGAAGTGATTCTTGCCCCTGCCTAGCGTATCATCAACAGAGAGTTGACGCCGTCCTGGATAATTTGACTCAATGGCTGGGACCTCTGCGAGTGGCTGAGGAGATGAGGGAGCACTATGGACGATCTGTGGGGAGGTCGGGGAGGCTGGGGAGGTCCCTCTGTTCCCGCACAAAGTTGGGTGAATTATTTGATTCTCCAGCTACTTAAAAAAAAATACAATACTTACATTTTGCCTTGTGAACGTATGTTCATTAAAGGAAACTTTGAATGTAGAACAAGCAGAAAGATAGACTGCCCAGGATCCACCACTTGGGTAACTGCCTCTACCATTCTGCTATAACATATCCAAGTGTTTTCCTGTTCATAGCTTTGAGTTTTTATTTTTACGATGTAACTGTAAGCGTGCTGTAGATTCAATTTTGTGTCTACAGTATCCAATTTTACACTGGAAAATACTCTCACATGGAAAGGACAGATTTCAAGGTTAAGTTAAAAGATCTTGACACAGTGAGTCACACGGCATAGTAGGAAGTTGCAGATTTGCAATACGGAGCCCCCAGGCCAGACATTAAGCTCTCTGAGCCTCTGCATTCACAGCATTAGAATAGGGGTAATTATCTCTCTCACATAGGCTTTTTGCCAGGATCAGAAGAAGTTAGGAGTGTGAAAGTTCTTGGTAAATTATAAAGCCCCATGCTCAATTGTCACAAATGTCCATCCAAATACTCAGGAGTTCAGCAACATTATAGGGGTAGTCCCCTGCTCCCTGGGGTGCACTGGGCTCCAGAAAAGTTACACAGTGCCTAGAAATGAGGGGAAGGATATTTACTCTCCAAATACACTGGTTTCCATTCCTATATGTGTTGCCTAAACTCTCTGTGGTCCCTTAAACTTTCATGGCTCTGTTTTCACACAGCTACTTCTGAAATACAGGAATCTTTGTCCCTAAGAGTCCCAGTGCCTTCCCAAGGCACACACCCCACAGCCCTCCCCTCTGATGCTGGGATAAATCGAAAAGAAATCTTCCCAGTCTCCTCAGCCTCTCCCTATAATTTTGAACATACATTAAAAATGAAAAGTAGGAATTTGAGGAGGGAGCAGAAAAGAGAAACAAAAATGATTAACATTTGTAAAATTAAGTTGTAAATAAAAATTTGAGTGACCAGGGTTATCCAGCCAGAAAATAGTGTTACTGTTGACCTGGCACACCATGGACCAGACACTAAGAAAAGCCCTTACTCGTTTTTCACTTAGGTCTGGTACCAGCCTTGTGGGGTGAGCGGGATAGCTAGTTTACAGGAGTGGAGGCTTCAGGAAGTTAAAACCGTGCCTTGTTCAAAGTCGTGTGTCTAGCACAGAGCAGATTCTGGTGGAATAAGTCAGCCTGACTCCTGTATCCACGCTCTGTGTTACGGTCACTGACAAGGCAAAAGCCCAGCACACTAATACTGCAGGATTGGACCATCTTAAATCGAAGGAGGCGTTCTCAACAAAGGGGAGTTTTCTGGGAATCCCTTTGTACCGACACCTTTTCTAAAGGATTAGAGTCTAAACCCTGTGGGATGGTTTTATTGTGGTCCCATGGGAGAGATCTAGCTTGACCCCTGGAGCCCCTTGTGGTCCCATGATTTTATGCTAGTTCCCATAATACTATTAGGTGCCACGCTCTAGGCTATCTACTCACATTTATTACCGCGTCCTTGTGCAATCTCTGCTATGTAGATTGTTGTGCTCAATTTATAAGTGAGGAGAATGTGGCAGAAAAGGTTAATTGAGTTGCCCAAGATTCCATTGGGAAACGGAGTGCAGCCACTGCTCGTTTCCAACCCTATCTGAGTATTAAGCGTGTTGATTGATGTGTTTCCTGTCACTCATCTCATATCTCTGGAAACCTTTCTGCCTTCCCACAATCTGTTCCATTTTTGATTCTGCCGAAGTGTTGTCAATGCCGTCGGGCTGGGGAGCCCCGTGAGACTGCACTGGGCTGTCCTTCTCACATGTTCCCAGAAATACCCTGGCTTCCTTGCCGAACATTTAAAAAGGGTTGTAGTATTTTTGTGGCTGTTCCACTGAGGGTTTATTTTGCAGCACGTTTGATCTCAAGTGCTTTTCTATAAAGAAGAAAAAAACAAATGTTTGCTGGAGCTCTCCTTCTTCCTGTCTCTGAGACTGCGGTGCAGAGTGATTAGAATGTCAGGACAGCTAATGAAAGCCAGAAGCAGATGCATGATAGGAAGAAGCAATTTACTTAGAGTCTGAAGTGGTGTCAGAAGTTATCATAAATGTGTTAACTCAGAGCTACATGATAGAACCAGGAATTATCTACTGGAAGATGAAACAAAACTACTCGAGATATTTGACTAACAGCCAAGTCTATGATTGAAGGACAAAAACACATGAAAGTAGCAAACAGTGACCAAGCGAACTGTGTTTGTGCGTAGCTGGAGGGCAGGCCGGTGTGTCTTCATCCCTTCCTTCTGTGGTGTCTGGCGAGTGTTTCCTCAGTGCTGGGCATCGTCTAGGCCCTGGCGGCGCACTCATCAGTGAGGCAGACAAAATTCCCGCCCTCGGGGATTTCTATTCTGGTGAGAGAAACAGATCATAAATAAATGAATAAACGCAAGTAGCAACAAAACCTCCGGTGTGTATGGGCTGCTGTTCTGTGCGGTGAAGCCCGCGGCAGGATAACGGGCAGGGAAGAGGTGGGCTGAGGTGCTGAGAGGGGGAGGGGCCCTGGCTCGTGTTTGTCCTGCGATTTGGGCTCATCCTCAGGAGTGACCTTGGGCACTTCAGAAGATGGAGCTTTGGCTTCATGCTTTTTTGGTTTTTAGGTGTTTTGTTTGTTTGTTTGTTTTTTGTTTTGTCTTGCTTTTTCCCACATGGCCTTCATGTTTGCAAAATGTGGCTAGAACTGCTGGTCCAAGACCGTCTATAACTACGTGTGAAAGGTAACGTGGAGGCATTTTCAGTGGTCAGCCACGACCGTGCATGTTTACTCAGTATTAGCGTGCAGTACCAACTAAAAGAAGGACTTCAGTAATGTTACCCAGAGTTCACCTCATGTATTTAGTGGACTGTGTCAGCATTGACAGAGTCTAGTTTATTAAAACAAGCAAACAAACCAACAAAAACCAGGACATCAACCCCCTTGCACAAATAAAATAATACAAATTCAGTTCCTCCAGAACCTCTAAACAACCAAAAATGGCCCCTTGCTTTTTTTAATCCATTTCCCCCCCAACCCCCCCCCACTAGTTTCCCAGGATTCCCTGAGTTCCCGAGTCTGTCGGAAGTCTCCAGGGTGGGGCTGGTAGGGGCCACGATTTTATACAATTCCAGGGGCCGTTCTCATGCCAAGTCCTATGACAGGTTCCTCCTGGTATTACTTGGTGACTGGGCAGCCCATGTGGCCGTGCCTGGCAGCCCAGGGCAGATGGACAGGACAAAGGACCCAGAGCTCTTGTCACCAGGAGGCCTCTCCTCTTTTCTGAGAAGGTTCCTTTGATCAGGTCAGATACTCAGCTCATTCTCAGATTCTCCTTGCATTGTTGTTGAGCTGTTTTGTTGGTGTTTTGTTTTGTAAAGGATTTATCTGTTTTGAAGCCTTCGCTTTGGGTCAAGGTCTCTCTGGAGCAGAGCTTTTCATTGGAATGTCTTGGGAATCTCGTCAGATGTGAATTCAGATTCAGTGGATCTGGGGTGGGGTCCGAGTTCTGCATTTGTAGCACGCTTCCAGGTGAGGCTGATGCTCCCGTCCAGGGACCACAGGCAAGGAAGCAAAGCCTCTAATTAAAAATGGGCTAGCATATCATTTTATTATTGGTATACTTGTAACTAAAGCAGTTTTTAAAAATCTTAATTTCTATTTCTTCTTATTGCATGCATAATACATATTACAGACATTTAAAAAAATACAGATAAGAAAATTAGAAAAGAAAAACATTTGGAACACCTCAGTGGCTCAGTCAGTTAAGCATCTGCCTTTGCCTCAGGTCAGAGGAGTCCTGGAGTCCTGCGATCAAATCCCACATCAAGCCCCTTGCTCAGCAAGGAGCCTGCTTCTCCCTCTTCCTGCCGCTCCCTCTGCTTGTGCGCACGCTCGCGCTCTCTCTCTCTCTGACAAAACTTAAAAAAAAAAAGAAAAGAAAAAGAAAAACATCTATGACTAGGTTACCCAGATTTAGCAAATAAAAATGTAGGATTAAGAAATAAAAATGCTGGGGCGCCTGGGTGGCTCAGTGGGTTAAGCCGCTGCCTTCGGCTCGGGTCATGATCTCAGGGTCCTGGGATCGAGTTCCGCATCGGGCTCTCTGCTCAGCGGGGGGCCTGCTTCCCTTCCTCTCTCCTACTGTGATCTCTCTCTGTCAAATAAATAAATAAAATCTTAAAAAAAAAAAGAAATAAAAATGCTTAGCAGATAAAAAAGGGAATTTTTAATGTAAATATATCTCAAATATTGCCTGAGATATTCTAAACTGCCATTCAGTGTTTATCTGATATTCAAATTTAAGTAAGTACCCTTTATTTTATTTGTAAATTCTACTGATAACCCTTAAACCTTGAGATAACCTCTTTTAATCTTTTGGCATAGATTCTTAATTTTTATATATATATATATATATATATATATATATATATATATTATATATATATATATGTGTGTGTGTGTATATATATAAAATTTACAAATTCCTTAAAACCAAGAGTTTTATTAGAAATTCTGTAAATTTGGGGCGCCTGGGTGGCTCAGTCCGTTAAGCAGCTCCCTTTATAAAGCTCAGGTCATGATCTCAGGTTCCTGGGATCAAGCCCCTTGTTGGGCTCCCTGCTTGCCTGGGAGTCTGCTTCTCCTTCCCCCTCTGCCCCTCCCCCTACTCATGCATGTTTCTGCTCTCTTTCGCAAATAAATAAATTCATTTTAAAAATTCTATAAATTTACATTTACTCCCATTTTACAGATGAAGAAAGTTAGTTCTTAGAAGGAACTAACTAATGAATGATTTAGCAACGAAGGATCCTAGGCTTTAATACAGGATGTAGTTGCTCAGGAAATGTTTCTTTTTTTTCGGATGCCAGCTCCCTTGTTCCTCATTTCACACTAGAGCTTTACAACTGAATTTCAGGCCAAGCTGCCTCAATTAATGATGCAGTTCGATCACCTTTCAACAGCTTGGCTGTGGCGACCAAGGACTGGATCTGAACATGGTCAGGATGATTAGATTAGCCACGAGATTGCCCCAATTCCGCGGCAAGTGAGTGGTGGATTCTCTCCATCCCCGCACAGCTCAGCAAGAGGGTTCAAGATGATCTGATTTTGAGGGACTTCCAAGTTTTTAAAGGTGAACTCTATACTGCGATAATGAACGTTACTCACACGTCTTCTGACGTAGTATGTCAGTAAATACTTAACAAAGAAAGCAGACGTAGCAAACCTCGGCTCCCGTTCTTGCACTGACCTCCTTTTCATTAGACTGAGAACAATCATAGAGCCTTAATCAGGTAAACATTAGGGAAATTTTAGTTGTTAAAATTTCCCAGGCTTGCTTTTTCAGTCTTGAAGATAGTATCGCCTCTTTGGGCGGGGTCTTACTGCAGGGGGCAAAAGTGCACAGAGTCAATACAGGTTTGATATCAATTTAATAATTTTTGTTTTTCTTCTAGTTTTGCTGAGATATAACTGACATATAACATTGTGTTAGTTTAAGGTATATAACAATGATTCTATATACGTGTATATTGGGAAATGATCACCACTTGGCAACTTTCAGACGTACGGTGTTAACCGCAGTCACTCTGCTGCCCATCGTAACCCCAGGACTTCTCCTATCTGGAAGTTTACACCATTTAATCCCTTTCACGCATCGCCTACCTGCCAACTACCAGTTTGTTCTCTGAATCTTAATTGTTCAGCCAGCCCTTGGCTGTTGAGCGGTTTTCAAACCCTGTGTGATTGTCTAGGCTCCTTGCTTTGTTCCTAGTGGCCCCAGTAGTTGAGGGTGTGCAGGACTTGTCGGTGCCCTACGGGGGGAACCTCCGTCAGCACCTGAGGTGGAGGCTGACGGAAACTGGAGCCTCAAGCAGCAGCTTTAAGATCGGGCAGATTTCCCTGTTTCAGAGCAACACTGGGAAGTGGGTATTTCTGTCTCGCCCTCTGCACGGAGTCGTGGGGTGACAGCCTCCCGGTGAAGAACGGTCTCTTTGTTTGCTGTGGTCCGTCGAACCAGTGAACTCAGACCTCACTGACCACCAGAGCCAGGCTGTCAAGGGTACGGCCGACAGAGTAAGCTCTTTCCAGGAAGACGCTCGTGACCTAGAACAGAGCAGAGGTAGAGCACAGATATGGTGTCCGCCCGCACCCCCAGGTCTGTGAAGAGGGTCACAGGGAGCGGGCCTCTGTGTGTGCATTCCATTAGAAGCCTGACCCCGTGGCAGCAGTTTTTAAGATTCGCAAATAGGTCTCTTTCAGGGAGAGGCAGGAAGAATGGCCCGAGT
This sequence comes from Mustela putorius furo, assembly GCF_011764305.1. Classification (NCBI taxonomy): domain Eukaryota; kingdom Metazoa; phylum Chordata; class Mammalia; order Carnivora; family Mustelidae; genus Mustela; species Mustela putorius. Next base: position 631,247 of record NW_025421261.1, read on the forward strand.
GCTGCCTCCTGGGGGAAGGGAGGCGTGACCCCAGGATTCCTTGGGATCCCCTTAAGAAATGTTTCTTTATTTGCTATAATCTTATGGGCTTTGTGAATGCAAGCCCTTTTGACTTCCAGAGCTAGGGTTTTGGGGGCGCATCCCTCAGGTGGACTCTTGAAAGTTGTGGTATCACATGTTGGCTCTAAACCGTTTATTCCAAAAGGAGAAGCTGGAGTTTTTTTCCTGACCGTATGGCGCTGGGGGTGGGGGTGGGCATGGCATGTGTCCCAAACTTCCCCACCTGTGTCCATATAGGTGTTTTTCTCATTTGTGTGATGTGTAGGAGGCCCTCAACATATCAGCCAGTTTCCGGATTTCTCCCAGAAGGAATTGTGCCGCGCGTAGCGGTAGATGTGGTGTGTCTGTGGGCAGACGTACGTTCACAAGACTCCCAGGCCACCATCTTGGCCTGGAACACTGTTTCTTTTTCTTTTTAAATGGGAAATTCACCAATTATTTTGGTCGGTTCATTAACTTGCTTTGGGTGAACCAGGAGAAAAAGCATATCGTGAGTATTTTGATCTATTTAGCTGTTGCTAAGATTCACCAAAGGCCTTAAGGCAAAGAGTTCTAATTAAAGAAATAAATGGGCAGGAGTCTGCCTGCTCAGCTTAAGAGTATGTTATTATTTATGAAGTTGGGATCCCCTTGCATTAATTGAATAAAATACATGGCAGCACTCTTTAATGTAGTCTCCAGAGTGCTGACATAAGCCGCACAAATGCAAGCCTCTGGTGATTTTCCGTCTCCTTCCCTTTCCCCTTCTTATTTTTATGGCATGGGTGTGCTCCACTTTGGGGATAGAAAGATGAAAAAGATAAAGACCATGCCTTAAGGAAAGCATGATCGAATAAGGGAGACTGACATCTGAACAAGGAATTCAAAGAACATGATACGTGCTGTTGGAGGGGCCAAGGACAGACTGCTTGTGCCTTGTGCCTACTGCCAGTACAGCGCTGGGGAGTAAGAATTCTCCTGTCCCCTTAAGGTCCTTCTAACTGGCCTAAGAATCAAACTGACGTAAGACAGATTAAGAGGAGAAAATCAAATTTAATAGTATACGTAGTAGGAATCCATACAGACTTGGAAATTCCAAAGACAGGCAGGATGAGGTAGATGTCATCCTGAACTAAGGAGAAGGGGTTAGAGGTTTGAGACTTCAAAGCGAGGGCGTACAACCCTCAGGAAGATGAAAGAGAGTAGATGTTGGGTAAACAGATGTTTGCTGGGCCACTCGAAACAATGGGACACCCAGAAGACTTTGATCAAGAGGACGTTGCTCTGCTCCTCCCTGTCTGCCGACCTGCAGATTATATCATGATGTCGTCACCTCTGGTGGTGGCTCCCTTCCTTCCCCATCTAAATTCTCCTTAGGCAGTGGTGGGGCGGGTGAAGAGCTTCTCCTGCATCTTCTGGGTTTTGATTGCTTTTTAACTCAAAATAGTCTTTATGCCAAAGTGGCCGTCTTGGGGAAGCTTTCCTTAAGGCATCTATCCTCCAAAGAGCACAGAGGAGACTGACTCTGGGAGAGAGAGTTTGAGAAAAGATCTACAGAGAAAGCTGCGTCATCAACCTGTTGAAGGATTAAGAGCAGTTCCCCGGGGCAGAAGGTGGGAAAGGGCATTGCAGGTCAAGGAAACAGCAAGTGCTGTTTTTGAGAAGTCTGATGTATCTGTTATTCCCGCAGTGTGAAGCCTGAGGTGGAGAACTGGGGGGGATGATACTGGAGACGCAGGGTAGAGTCATGTCACGAAGTGTTCTAGGTGCTCTACGCTAAGGAGTTCGAGCTGACACTACTGGTCTTGGAAGACTATTAGAAGATCTTAAGTAGGGGAATAATCTGGTCAATTTGCATTTTATAAAGCTCAGCCCCTTACCTGTGCTGCGGTAAGTGGGCAGAAGCAGGGGAGCCGTTTGGGAAGCTGCTGAACTCATCCACAGCGTGAGTGGTGTCGACGGTCTGCGCTACGGGGCCATGGGAACGGTTCAGGTGGGATGGACTTGCCAGAGATTTCGATTTTGACAGAAACCAGGCCTTGGGCAGGCTGTGATGGGAAAGTTGAAGTCTGAGGTTTGCAGCACGAGAGTGTGGGTGAAGAGTGGGATTGCCAAGTGAGGCAGGGAGCGCGAAGAGAGGATGAGGCAGTGCGTGGGGTGCGGGTCGGGGTGTGTCGTAAGAGCAGCTCGGGACAGGAGGAATGTGAGGCCTTAACTTGCCTCAAGCAGCTATGGGCTGAGCGTGGAAGTGGATAATGAATAGTGTTTTGGGAATGAGGAGAATGAGACCCCAGCGAAACACCAAGTAGACGTATCCCTTAGGCAGTTAGATTTATGTGGTTGGAGTTCAGAGTGAAGGCCAGCGCTGTACGCATAAATTGGGGACTCACCAGCATGGAGGTCATCGTTAAAGCCATGGATAAGTTTGCCAGGAGTGAGAAGAGAAAGGGCAGACGGTGCTGTTTTGGGAAGCTCCAACGTTCCTGAGATAAACACAGAAGGGCTGAAAGGAAATGATCACAAAGAGAGGAGGACGAGCGGAGTCTGTTGTCCGGGTTCGTACCCCTGCCCCGCTGGCTCACTTACCTACTGCCTCACCCATTCGGTCAGCAGAAGTTCATTGACTGAGACCTTAGGACAGGCCAGGGACAGGGACTCTGATAGGTCCTGCAGGAGTCACAGGATGGGAAAGATGTGATCTCTACTCTCACGTGGCTCAGCTCCTTAAAAAAAAGGAAGAAGAAAAATAAAAAAGAAAGAGAGAGAAGGAAAAGGAGGGAGAGACTGACTTTACTTGACTTGAGTCATTTCTATGAAAAACCAGGAAAATTTACATGATGTGAGAATCGGGACACTGTTCCACTTTTTATATCATGGAAAAGAAAAAAAGAAGTAATGTTGGTTGTCTGAAATTTAACTAGGGGATAGGATAGAACAGAATAAGAAAGAGTAGACTAGAACAGTACACAAATGGATGGGTTTTAATTGTTTTAGGTAATATTTTGATGGGCGTCAGGTTGATTGGACTTTACAACCATCTAAGGACACTTTTAAAAATGCCAACACTTAGGGCTTCAGCTGCTCAGTTACGCTTTTTCAGAAATATACTTAGCCATCAACTGGAAAGCCACTCTCTAAAAATGTCGTATTATGTGGGGAAATTATTCATAGAACTTCTTCCAAATCTTTCTGTACATGCCCTGAAATGGAGTTAGTCTTCCTTGAAGGATCTTACACTTCAGACCGGAGCTCCGGCTTGGAAAGCAGCTTCCACAGAATGATGGAGCTTCATTCAAGTCACTGAAATAGTGGAGACATTTCCCAAACCGGCCCAGAACTGAAATTTCATGAGATTGTTTGAAAGATGCAAATGCAAGTGCCTGTACTGACAGCAATAGAGCAATGTAGAGGAAAAAAAGACTTGGTCAGGGGGGTCCCCCAGTACATCATTCTCCCTCGGTGCGACTGAGCAGCTAACAGCTCATTATGCATCTGGATATTAAACGTTTCCAATGACAGCAGTTCTCAAGTTTGCCACGTGATATTTAGGTGTCTGACATTGAGTGGACGGCAAAGGGACTTTCTTGTAGAGTTCTTGTTCCCTCAGTATTCCAACGTTTTGTCTGCTTTGCTTTCCTGTTTTATACAATTACAAACTATATAATTATATATATAGTTTTTATTATATATATTATTTATATAATATTGTATCTTATAATAATATATATATTTCCAAGATGATTTGGGGAAGCCACATACGTCCATAGATTTAAATATAAATATTTGGGGAAAATAATAATATATATATAATATAATATAATATAAAAAATAATATTTATATTATATTAAATAATATATAATACATTAGATATGCTTACAATATATAATGTTATATAAATATTATATATAAATAATAATATAACAATAAATATTATATAATATATAAATTATATATATAATTTTTATTATATATAAATTATATAATTTATATCATGATAACCTTTATTCACATTGAGCCCAGGTTATCACCTTGAGTCTGTGACCAGGGGGAATGAAATAAAATATGTGGTGTGCTCATAAGGCATAACTCGTGTTTCCCCAGTTTCCAATTCCACAATGATATGCTTTGATTTCCTTTCTATTAGGGAGGTCTAGTAGGACGGGCTAGGGATTGTAGCAATCTTGTAGAGTCTAATACAAACATATTGGTATTATCATAGGTTTTTTTAAATCTATGGAACTATGTGGCTTCCCCAAATCATCCTGGAAAGCTTTGTGTTGACAATATAATTTAGCTGGTTTTTGAAGTATTGCCGCCTGACTTTCTATTACATGCTGTTTCATTCCTTTGTGTTAAACGTGTCTTACATAAGGGGCTACTGTGTACTCTTCCTTTATAATATTTGCGTACCTATTCCTTTTTTGTTTTTTGAGAAGGAAACGTTTTCTCAGTGATTTTGAAGATATTTGGGGGAAAAAGTTCTTATTGAGCCTCGTGCTAGTAGAGCTGTTTACAAGGCGATATAAAAAAAGGAAATTATTTTAAAAATTGGAGCTCTAGCTCTGTTTTTCATATAGTAATAAATACTGTTGAATAGAAATAAAGCTCTGCAGTGTATCCAGAGATAAGAATCAAAATATTGATCAGCCAGTAAGGCCAGTTACTGCCTAATCCAAATGGGTGCTGGCCTTAGGTCAGGAGCAGCGTCCTGGAAGCCTCCTGGTGGAGATGTTAGGCCTCTCGGTGCTGGTCTGTGGATGAGGCAGGATGCGGGGAGCACTAGAGGGCTTCAGCCAGCAGTGAGTATCCACGATGTATCGGTAATTGAGTATTTAACCACCAGGACCCCTGGGCCAGGACATCCTGGCTTATATGAGCTTCACACACATCAAAAACGGTATGTCGGATTTTTACTGGAGGTTGGTCAAAATGGAGACCTCAGTGGTGCAAAATCACATTTGATTCCAAGCTGCTGGCCTCTGTCTGGGTGTTTGCTATAGGGGACAGGAGAGGCCACAGAGGAGACTCAGAGTGGTCCCTGCAGTTGTGGACCTTGTCCCCTGGACGGACAGAAGGTGGCATGAAATGTGTGGCTTCATCCACACGGGAAAGAATCGGGTCTTTGTCCTGTTGACCATTGTATCCCCAACGTCTAGATCTATTGGACACTCAATAACAAATGAATGCATGATTGCAGCTGGGTGACTGGTTATTTCATAACAGAGCTTTTGTTATTATTCAGGTAAGATGAGGCCAAGAGATGAGGAGACAGCTGCCCCTGAGAAGCATGTGTTGCAGGTCCCAAGAGGACCAGGGCATGCCACGCTAAGCAGGGGCCATGCCGGGAAGCGCCAGGACTGGTCAAGAGGTAGAGGGAGTGAGGGGAAACCGTGAACGAGAGCCTTTATTGTGATTTCTGCGGGAAGGAACAAGTGCGGTCATGTGGCGGCTTAGGATTGGCTAGTTGGAGTAACTCGGTGGGCTTCGGGGTGTTGGGGATGTCTCCAGCTGGAAGGGGGGATAGAGGCCTTGGTAGGAGCCCTGGGAGAGGTGATTGGTTTGGGACTTGGGACTGACTAGGTAGCTCATGAAAGGCATGATCCCAAGCTAGTCACTGACTATCTCTAGGAATTGGCCAGCTCTGGAGGGCTGTCTCTCCAGGATTTGCAGGACCCCAGATGCCAAAGCATCAGAAATACAGAAAATAAAAAGGCGTGATTAATACACTGTCCACCTCTGGGAACTGAGGAGAATATCCCCTTTATTTTAAAGATCTGATGTAGGGAAGCAGAAATGCCTGCTTTCTCTTTGCTTCCACATTCCTTCTTACACCTGTGGGTACTTGTATCCTAGCACTTGAAGGTAATAATTACTGCTAAGATTTATTAAGTCCTTACTGTGTACTCAGAACTGTCCTAAGAACTTTACACTTTGCATGTATCAAACCCAACTGGTGTTCACCACACCTCACGTATTATGTACAGTTTATGCTCATTTTATACACGAGGCAGTAGGAATCTTGAGAGCTTACATGAATTAGTCGAGACCACAGAGAATTGCGATGTGATGCTCTTACTCCCTGTATGATTCCGGTGACTTGCTTGTGTGTCTGTTGGCGCAGCAGGTTTGAGCCGCTCAGAATGTTGGACGGTTCTTCTCACCTGTGTCTGTCCCACCGCTAATAGAGAGTAGGCACCATGTAAACCTTTGTGAGCCAGTACAGCTTCCAACACTGGTCTCTGTAATTAGAGCAGCCTGGTAACAGTCTGTTGTCTCCTGATCGAGGAGGAGCTGTCCTGCCGGAAGGACACCTGCTTTATGGCTTCCTGGTCTTGGTTTGACATTCTCCGAGAATGGAACCTGAGAAGAAAGAAACGTAAAACTGTGCAAATGGTTATTTCTGCTTCGTGGCATTTGTGCCTTTCTTAATCTGGGTCCCACAGATGCTTGCTTTGCAGGATATGGCCTTTAGAAAGAAGTATGTGAGCTGTGTGCCCTGTCCTTGGGAAAAACGAAACCGACGTGCACAACTTATTCCAACCCAGAAATGTCAACAGGAGAGGGAGCTGCTGCGTTTGTCCCACGGTGACTTTCCTGACGGTCTCCTCTGCTTTGTCCTCTGTCTTCCAGCTTGCCACCAGTCCTGTTTCAGGTGTGCTGGGAAGAGCCCACATAACTGCACAGCCTGCCAGCCTTCCCAAGTGCTGTTGGACGGCCAGTGTCTCTCGCGGTGCCCAGACAGTTACTTTAACCAGGAAGGCAGGTGCTCCGGTAAGTGTGTGACATGCTGGGGCAGGTTCTCTGTGCCATCGTTGCGTCTTGGTCAGCAGCCAGACTCTGTCCTTAAAAATGTGGTTATACCAGGGGACCAGGGTTGGGCTGTAAATCCTCGTCTTGAATGTGTTAGGGGAGGCGGGAGGGGAACAAGTGAAGTTCTGCTCTTCCAGTAGGGGAGTATGGACGAAGCGAAAAATTGGAGTCAGCTTTTCCCGGTGCATACAGGGAGCGATGGACTCGATGGGGTTCATCACGGAGACAAGCTACTATGCGCAGGCTCTAGGGCATCTGTGTAGGACCAGGCACTTGGCATGAACTCGGTGGTTCTCAGCCCCACTGATCCCGGCTACAGCCTGAGAGAGCAACAGCAGGGAGTGATATTTACTTTTATCTTTGATGTGTCGGTCCAATATGTTTTTAATGACATCTTTATACTTCGGTGACAGAGATTCTAGAAATTACTAGTTGAGATTAGTTCACCGTTTTATTGGAATTGACAAAATACTAAAATTTAAGCACCCGATTGTAGCGCTGTGTTTTCTTGTATCTACAGAAGAAAAGATAAGACAAAACACATTCTATCATCATTACTATTTTATTTCTAAAAATAGACCATTGAGGCCCACTTATAGGAAAAAGCCAATTGTTATAAAATTGTATGACATGTATTTCTGGAGTCAGGAAATGTGTAGTTTTAAGTACACAAAATATTTTTTAAATAAATTAATACTCGTTAGGTTCACCTAAGCCTCAAACTTCAAAGAGGAAATCTAATGTAAACAGAAACGTAGACGACTCAAGATCAGTATTACATTTCTTCTGAAATTTTCTTTTTCCAAGTACATTCTTCATCTCTCTAGGCTCTGGATGGGTCGCTTTTCTGTAAATACTGTATCAGGCTCAGGGGGAACGTTCCTGGTTTCTTTGGGGTTGGGGTTGTCCTTGAAGACTGTGGTCTGTCCTTGCGTGTATGTGTGAAACTGCTGAGGGGTTAAGTCTGAGTAGCTCCAGCTCTCCTCTGTGTATGCCTGTGCCCGCCTGCAGCCGGCAGATGGCCAGTGTCCTGAGTAGGCAGGGCACCCCGGTCACTGGAAATCTGGCAGGGAGGAAGAACTGGGAGGTGGAAATCATCCCAAGAACTCGAGTGTCTTCTGGACAGGCATTTTCCAGGGTAAGAGCCTCAGGAATGTAGGAGGGGTGAATGTAGAAGGTGCTGGCCTTCTTATCAGTACTGCATTTTCTTACTTGCTTTATTTTTTGTGCGGGGTTTTTTTTTTTTTCTTTCTCCATAACTTCTTATCTCCGTTCGGCCTCTCGCCAGAAGAAGTGAGAGGCCGTTGACTGTACTTAAATCAGTGCCGCTGCTTTCCACCAGCTCTGTGCCAGAAGGGAATTCTTTGTCATTGGTTCCAGCAAGCTCTGCCCAGCTCCGGCCCCTCACCTCCCCTCCTCTTGGAATCAGACAGGCTTCGACCTCCTCGTCGTTGGCAGAGGAACCCTTCTCCCTCCTCCCAGGCACCCGCTCCCGCTGCGTACTTCGGCAACACCGGCGCACCTGCTACCTGCTTCTACTCTTTGCACACCGGTCTTTATTGCTGTGCCTTCTGGGACTTACTTGTTTTCAGGGTGGTGCCCCTTAGTACATGGTGCTTTTTCTGGGGAAGCAGAGCTTTGACTTCAAACCTCGCTCAAGATAATGTCCAAGAAGTGGACTTTCTGCTCTCTGTATTTTAATTAAGTGTTGCCGCTAACACAGGGTCTCCAAATGGAGGCCTGGAGGGAGAGCACGGCTGGCATCCAATTCCAGCGAGGAGTATTGGTGTTCCTGGCTGTGTGTGGTTCCCCTCTGCCTGCCAGGAATTCTGAGAAGCCAAATGTCTCCTTCTGCTCCCTGTCCAGCTCTTTGAATCACACGAGTATTTTAACAAGAAGGAGAGAGTCTTACCACTCACCTTCCTGCTTTGTGACCTTGATCTGAACTTCTCACTCACCTGCGTTGGGATGCTTATGCTGGGCCCTCTGGAATGTGTGGCCAATTTCTCGAATTTTTATGGTTCTAGATTCCATGTTCTGTTCATGGACAGTCTTTTCACTGACACCAGAAATGTCGTCTTCTGGCTGGGCCTCAGGGTAGGCCAGGCTTGCTCAGGAATCTTCAAAAGATGTTTAGTGTCTGCAGGCTGCTCCTCTTGTCATTTGTGGTGGGCCTACGTACTACATGCATGTATTCACATGCCGAGCGGCAGATTCCAATCCTGGCTTTTGTTTCTCTCCCCAGAATGCCACCCCACCTGCAGGCAGTGCCACGGCCCGTCGGAAGCTGACTGCACTTCCTGTCACCCTCATGTCACTCTTGCTGGCGGGAGCTGCAGGACCAGCTGCAAGGAAGAGCAGTTCCTGAACCTGGTGGGCTACTGCACCGGTGAGTGGGAGCTCCTTCGTAGTCGTGGAAACCACTAGCCGGAGGCTGGGCTTCTCTGTGGCAGGCGTAAGATGGCTCTATTTGTCCTCTGCCATTGGATGAAGAGCTCCTTTTTGGGAGGCATCTGCCTCAGGTCTGGTAACTCACTTTACGACTTCCTATGAGACATTCAGTAGATATTTGTAGATTCAAATGGAATCCTCTGATAACGTTCTTGAACTTCCTGAAATAATTCAGAACGTCATATTAATGGAGACTAAAGTGTTGTTGATGGTGCCTCACATGCACGTGGTGTACTTCAGCTTGAGACAGCAACGTGTGGCTTCGCCCCCTAGAGAGACTCTCTCCCTCTGGTCTACATTGTGTTCTGCCTCTTGCTCTGGAGAACTTTCGCCATCAGCCCTAGGCACAAACATTTAGGGAGGTGAGCCTAAAAATAAGTCAGCTGTCTCAGGAGATGGGTTTTTTCCTCCTCATTTTAGAGCTCCCTATTTCGAAGAGGTATATATTAGGAAGGTAGCCTGGAATTTGGGTAATGATGAAAAAGCCGCATATAGTGTTTTGTGTTCATACATCCATTCGTGCAACAAACATCTTTGAGTGTCTACTCATGGCCAGATGCTCAGAAAACAAAAAAAGAAAAGTGAATGAGACAATGACCCTGCCCTCAAAAAGCTTTAGTCTAGAGAGAATTTACAGATGAGTGGGTTATTACATATTTCTTGACTCACTTCTCCATATTGTAGGAGAAACTTGAAGAGATTTGCCTGCAGCAGCTTTTGTCACAGCTCCTAAGGGCTTGACTGGGAGGCATTGTAGAAGCCACTGGGAAGGGCGAAAAAGCTAGGATTGGGTCACTTTCATGTTGGAGAAGTTGATCTGTCTGTAGGCCTTGTCTCTGGACAGGGCAAGGTACGGTCAGTTGTCTAGATCGTAGTATGGAGCAAGCACAGTCAGTCTGGGACTCAGTTGTCCATTTTGGTGGGTGGGGACACAGGAAGTCAATGACAGTCCTGCAGGTGTGGCTGGTAGTACTATGGCCCAGGGTGACCCATTCCTTTTTGCACATGACCTTAGCTGATGACTAGACACTGGGGTCCAAGGTCTATACCGTAGGTAGATTGAATTGTCCAGAGCAGGGCTACAGCCCAAAAGATGCTGGGATTCAAGGTAAAACCCAACGGCAAAGACTGCAAACATTTTAGGGGCAATGAAAAGTAGAAGCTCAGAGACAACAGCCTTGAGACTAATGAGGAACCCCACCGCTGTAGGGTGTGAGCCTCTTGCCAGTACTGCCACTTGTAGTCAGGACTGACTTGGGAAGTGGGCAAATTGGAGGCATAGTGCATACCCTTAAAGAGGAGTCTGGGAATGTCAGGGGCTGACTGTTTTTGTAGTTGGTGAGCTTGAGTTCAGTGACTACTTCTTATGTCAGGGTACGAAGGGGCAGCTACCATGAGAACTGAGAGGTCCTCATGGTTTAAGTACATTTGCAGGTATTTACATAGAACCTACAAGGTGCTGAGTTGTGATTTGAGGGGACACAGAGCTCTCTCATGCTACTTAAGGACATGAACCAAAACACAATTGCAGTTAACAAATAGTACAGAGCAACATACGGATAATAGCACCAATAGGCAGTATGGCTTGTAGGAGTTCAGAGGAGGGAGAAGAGAAAGATATGAAAAGCATTGTGGAGAAGGTGGAAGCTAAGATTCTTCCTGAAGAGTCAGTAGGATTTGGTTGGACCGAGAGGGAGGGTAGGCAGGCTTTCTGGGTGTGGCTCCCCAGGAGACAGGCCAGACGAGTGGAATAAATGGGTCCTTCACAGCTAGTGAGTGGTCCAGCCTGGCTGAAGAGCGTGGTTTCTGTTAAGACATATTAGATGAAATGGTTGGGAAATTTAAGTTGGAGCCAGGGTACAGAGTGCCCAAAGTTCTAGGTCAAAAATTTTGAACTGAATCTTGTGGGCGATGAGGCCATGAGAGTTTGGGAGGGGCCTGACGTGACTGAGGGTGTGATACGGCAGGAAGTCTGCCTGTCTGTGGAAGACGGACTAGAGCGGGGAGAGGCTGTAGTCAGAGGAGTTAGAAGGGTGGACCTTCATGGTGGTTTTTCTATTTCCAACCTGTTCTGTATGTGGACCCTAAACATTTTATGCTGGGGCATATTTTATAAGTAAATGTTTATATAAGGAGATTGGAAATGTTTAATTTTTAATGAGCTCTGTTCTCTCCAATGTCCAGAGCCCTCTTTGATAGTAAATTAGGTGATTGGGAGTCACATTAATTTTTTAAGGCTAATAGGCGACCGTTAGAATAAAGAATCATGGCACTAAGCTGAATGACGCTGGGAATCCTCAGCCCTAAAAGAATTCCCACAAAAATTGGCTGAAAGGGACAAACCTTGGCTATCCTGGGAATTAGGTTTACTAAATAAAGGTTTTAAGAAAGGTCACCATTGTGCGGTGCTTGGAATTCTTTGTTGAATAGACATTGGGGGTGTATGTCTGATACAGAAAAATCTGACCAGCAATTTCAATGGTTGGTCTTTCAAAGAAGTGCACGGACTCCCGAGTTTACCTTTCCAGTTAACGTACACCTCTTCCAAACGCCTCCCACTTCTCTCCGTGGCGTTGTCATGAATGCATTCCTTTACAGCTTCATCAAACACAGTCCATGCTGGGCACTGTGCTGGGCTCTGGGGGCGCCCAGAGGAATGAGGTGTGTTGCTTGGATTTAGGAAACATACCATGTAGTGGAAGAAGGCCATACGTGTTGAAGGTGGTAGTGCTGTGGGTCTGAGATGAACCTGTGGGACAGGACCCTCATCCCCACTGGGTGTGTGTGGTGGGGTGAGGAGTGACGGCTTTCCGGAGCGTATTGTAATGGAGGTGATTTTGAAAGATAAATAAGTAGCAGAGGGGTTTGAAGCAAATTTTGAAGGAAGAACATTCCAGAAAGTGGGCCAAAGAATACTCTCTGTTCAGGCACCAACAAAGAAGTAAGCAGAACGCCAGCTCTGAGTGTGGGAGTGGTGGTACCTAGAGCAGAAGGAAGGAGGGTCAGGTCAGAAAGACCACCTTGTGCATTCTGTTTAAGGGGAATGTACTTTGTCATCAAGACTGTGGAGGTCTCTTGGAGGTTTTTATGGAGGGGAGTGTCATGGTTGCATTTCTGTGAAAAGAAAGATCCATAGAAGATTGTGTGGAAGAAGACAAGACGGACAGAAGGTCCTTAGGAGGTGGTTGCAAGAATTCAGGTGAGAGATGAAGCCTTTAATGAGACAGTAGCTGAGGGGATCAGGGAAGGGGGGGCGGGGAATGGCTCCACTGAGAATTAACTCTCTGTCAGGTTGGCCTGTGTGACATTGCTATTTTGCGTGCACAAATGATCAAGTAGTGGCAATTTCATATGGTTCAGCCTAATGGAAGCAACAGACGGGCAATGTTTCAGCTCAGGGGACTAAAAGAAAGGGAGTTTGGGGGATGATTTCAAGGTTTCTGGGCAAATAAATTTGAGGAATGGGAGTACTACTTACTTGGAGATGATGTGTTTGAACTGGACAAATTGACTTTGGGGGTGACCATTGGACAACTAGGGATAGCTGTCCGGGAAGAGGTGGAAGGTCTAAGTGAACATAGTTTCTTTCTGTCACCACTGGGAGCTCATCTGCTATTTCCATTTTACCCTGAACCTAAATTCCTGGAACATTTTTGTAACTCAAGTGTTACTTAAGTCAGGTCATGGTGAACCTCCTGGAACATTTCAGGCACTTTTATCTAAACTCAGGAAGGTGTTAGGAGGAGCCCGTGATGATAGAGAAGGCAGGAGATAATCCATCCCATGCCGGGCCGTCAGTGGAATGCGTGCTCATCAGCCTGCGGAAATTCTAGCCCCTCGAGAAGGATGCTCCCTGTTCCCTCTATCGTGCGTGAGCTTTGCAGGGTTTATACTCTAGCTGAGCTGTACCTAAGATCATCGTCGGAGACCTCTTAATTTCACTTAGCTGTTTAAGAAAGAAAATTACATCTAATCTATCACACAGACAAGAATAAATGTATCCTGGGAACAGGTCCAAAAACCTCAATGTGTTATCACGTATGGAGATGTCGTATGTGTGCGGTTCTTTCTTCCACGTTTATCAAAGCAAATATAGTTTGTGAGATTTAGGCCAGGGCTGAAGGTTTTCAACAAAGATAAGTGAACCGAGGGAGAGGCAGGAGTGGACCGCTCGCAGCAGGCGTGGCTAAGTGCTGTGGAAAGCCAGGCTGCTTCTTCATAGATTTTTGTTGTGGTGGTTTATATTTTGCCCATGCCTAACCAGCATTCTCCCCGAGTTCCAAAGCCCGGGGTGCTTTCTCCACTCATCTTTCTCAGCTAAAATCTTTCCCCTCGTCATAGGAGAGGGTGAAAATTAAAAAGAAAACATGAGGGGAAGTGTCCAAATACAGATGCATTAAGAAATGCACTGGGTTTTGGGGAATGCCTAATGGGGCAGCTGTACTTGTGAGTTCTTCTATAGAGAAGGAGGTGATGCTGGCAGTAGCAGGTGGAAGACGGGACATTGTAAACAGCTGATTGGTCAGGGTTGTCGCACCCTGGAAGATTAAATCGTGTTTATGCAGTAATTTTTTAATGCTCATTTGTTTATAAATCTACACCAGAACATAAGCCAAAGAATACATGTGTTAGTAAAGCAATATTATTCTGTGCATTTTCATATTGTATTCCACAGGACTTGAGTTTTAAGCAACGGTTAATAGATTCTTGTATGCGAAAAAGATTCTGGCTCAATAAATTTGGGAAACTGTCAGGTAAATAAAGTTAAGCACCTTTCTTTATTGCAGAACTTAGAACACTCAGCAGGCACGTGAGCATCGTGAATCTCTAAGATGAATGAGACTGAGCATCATTTCTCGAACATTCCATTGTAGACCTCCCCTTTATTTGCTAGAGCCTCTCAGAGCTCAGCAGTGGTTTGGAGAACGATCTTTGGGAAGCCCTGCCATGATTTTCATGTATTTACAGTTTATTGGTACTCCCTAATAGGTAAGATACAATAATGAGCCCATACTCAGATTATGGATTTCCTTCCATTCATTCCTTCCTTCTCTCCCCTCCTTCCTCCGGGCTAGCAGAGGGTCACCAAGAAGGCATGGGTTTGCCACTCTCTTGCTTGTTGAAGAGTACGGGAACGTAATCAGTACTTCTCTCCCGGTGCTGGGTCTGAGACGTATTTGCTCTCTGAACCCAAGTGAAGCCATGTGTTGACGGATTAGCAAACCTGTTAACATTTTTCTTCTCAATCATAAGAAGAAAAACGTCTAAGTCTTTTCCATGGTTTTTCCCACCTGTTGCATCATTTCTGAAAGAGGGGGCCCTAAAAAATGGTGGAAACGTTGAAATGTAAAATTAAAAGAGCAACAAATGCTCATTTTGCAACGTGCCGATTCAAGCACAACATCGAGCAGTGAAAACCCCAGTTGGAGTTGAACATAAAGAAGCAGCTGGGAAGGAGCCCCGGGTGAGCCAGCATCCCAATCCCAGCTGTCTGCCTCCACACACGGGGGCTTGGAGCCAGAGGTGGGAGCCAGCTCTGTTCTACAGCAGCTTCTGTGTGGGGGCAGGTGCGTCAGCACAGCTCGCCCCCTCGCTGGAGCTGCTCCCGCGGCCTGGAGCTGTGCGCACGGCGGGAGGCACACACGATCAATGTGGAGCAGCTCCTACCTTATTTTGATCGTCAGAATCCTGCTCATCCATTCCCTGTGGCCTGGCTCAGATGCCTTCCCTTCCAGGGCCAGCTTCCTCTTGGCATCTCCCAGGTGGTAACTCCGAGTGTGCTGCATGTTTCTACCGATGACCTAGTACTTGGCATTGACTAGCCCATACTCCCTGTGAGTGATCTCTTCGTGGCGTCTAACAACAGGTGACTCTTCTGAGGGCTTAGTGTGTGACCAGCACTGTGCTAATTGCTTTGAATGCATTTAGCCATTTGATATTTTTAAATTTAAATTCAGTGAATTAACATACAGCATATCATTAGTTTCAGAGGTAGAGTTTAGGGACTCATCGGTCGCATCGAACCCCCACTGCCACTACATCAGGTGCCCTCCTCGATGGGTATCACCCACTGACCCCATCCCCCACCCTCGTCCCTCCAGGAACCACCAGCTTGTTCCCTCTAGTTAGGGTTATGGTTTGGCTCGCTTTCTGATTTCATCTTACTTTATTTTTCCTCCTTCCCCTATGAGCCTCTGTTTTGTTTCTTAAATTCCACATATGAGTGAAATCATATAATTGTCTTTCTCCGATTGACTTATTTTGCTTTGTATAATACCCTCTAGTTGTGTCCATGTTGTTGCAAAGGGTAAGATTTTATTTTTTTTTTTATTTTGCCATTTAAGATTAACAGTGATCCTCCAAAGCATTTAATATGAACAGTGATGTGACATAGGAAGGAACTGAAACACAGAATAACTAACATGCTCAAAGTGATGAAAGTTGGAAGACAGAGCCCAGGTTTGAACCTAGACAGTGTGATTCCAGATACAGCCATTTTGTTGTACTCTACAATGATAAATATAGTTGATTCTAACAACAGGCACTCAAGAACAATTTTTTGATTGACGGATTAAAAGAGACTGGCATGACAAAATGCCTTGGAGAGCGTTGTTGGGAAAAGTTGCAAGAACTTGCTAGTCTGTTTCAAATGCTAAGGCAGCTGTTTTAGGCTGCCATGTGTTATTATCATATGTATCATCATTAAATACATAACCTTTAAAGAAAAACATTAATGTACACTGAATTTTACTAATTTATATCATTCTGCACTTACTTTAATCTTTTTCAGTGGCTAGACACACGCAGCTTTAACAGTTGCAGTCAACACCTATGTATTTCTTTGTTCGTTTCTCTTAAATATTACTTAATTTATACATTTCTGTGTGTTGGCCAATATTGGAAGAATCTGCATTATTGTCATTTTTCATGGCCAACTGGCATTCCAGTATATTTGTATAACTTCAGTGGAGTGGTCCTTTTCCTGTTGTGGGCCTGGGCAGTTATCAGCAGGAATTGGATTTCCTGCTTGGCCCACCGGAGGTTGAGTGTGAGACCCAAGGCTCCAGCTGGGACCGGGTCTGGTTCTCGTGGTATTGGTAATAGTAACACTCTCATTTATCTTTTCATTTGCTCGTGCCCAGAAACTTTCCTATAGAGACGGGAATTTTTACTCCGGGGGGATTTTCAGTCCAGTGACTGGCGCATAGATGGTGATCAAGAAAGGCTGCGTAATTGAGTCCCTGGAACTTGGCATCTCAGGGGCCACTCTAATCCCCTTCTAATGCTTCGCATGGTCATTATAGCAAGGGTCTTTCCTAGTGCGACCCATTTCTTGCTCCTTATCTCTCTCTTGTTCACCCCTCACTTTATCCCATCTGGTCCAACTCTTCTATCTCTAGATTTTTTCAATTTTCTAGTGTCTTTTTTTCTTTAAACGCTTGCTACTTTATTTCCCTTATCTTCTTTTTTGACAATGTACTTTCTTCTCTTATTCCTCATCTTGTCACCCTGTGTCCTACTGCTTGAACTGTGAACTGCATATCCAGTCTCTCTCCAGGAACGTTCAGCGATTGTCTCCTCCTCATTCTCCCAATCTGTGTTTTATTTAAGAGACCACGCTGTCTGTTGAAGGATGATTGAGTCGTCCAAAGAACAGGACCTATGCTTAAATTGTACCTTCCTAAAAAAAAAAAAAAAAAAAAAGAAGAACTTGTAGAGTTCTCCTTCCTATGATTTTTCCTAAACAATATATTACCTTACAGAGAGACATTGCTTCCAAGCTTGCAGCGTGGCAGGGCTCCCAGTGAAGTCAGGATGGCCGTTGTCTTTGTCAGAACTGCAAGTCTTGCGTAAAGAACACAACTGAATTTAGACCCACAGGTGATCCTCTCAGTACCAAAGATGGCAAAATTGCTAAGGCCGTACCTATGTACGTCTCTTCCGCACGTGTAAATCTCTGTGGTTTACATGCTGTAGGCAGAAAGGGTGACTGAGACGTAGGCATGACGATCAGTAGACCAGTGTCCGTTCTGACGGGGCCTTCTGCAGAGACGGGATAATGGCTCGTGTTTATTGAGCGTTGAGTACGTGCCAGCTCCTCACATATATTATCTCCTTTAATCTTGACCGCAAGCCTTGGAGGTCTGTCCTGTGATTAGTAGTATGTCCATTTCTTAACCCAGAAGGCAGAGATTGACATTAAGCAACCCGCTTGACGTTTCGCAGCTAGCGAGGAGGCGGCCAGGCAGGAGGCAGCGCCGAGGCCGAGGGCCCACGGCTGCGCGAGTCACCGGCTTCGGGGCCCTGATCTCGTTCCAGGAAGACCTGCTCTGCTTCTTGTCAGCCCTGTTCTTTATAGCTCCTTTCGAGGCTTGGTCATGGGCGCATCCTGTCCCTTCCCTCACCTCAGGCTTCCCTCCCTCAGATCCGGTTACACCTGCACTTTCTTTCTCATTCGGAAGAACGGCATAACCTGATAAAAACCGACAAAACGCTTCCTCACCTTTTCTCCTCAAGGGCTCTGCTTCCTCTCTGCGATGCCCCTTGTCCTCATGCCTGCCTCTGAGGAAGGCGCCCCTGACCCTGGCTTCTCCGTCTGCAGCCCGAGCCTGAGGCACGTCAGCTTCGGGAGCGAACAGGTCTTTCCTGTCCGTGTTCCTGGTCGCTCCTTCCCTGCCCCCACCCAGCTCCTTTCCCAGGTGCGCGTCTCGCGCCGCCAACCAGTCCTTCTTTCCGTTTTCTCCGTGGGGTCCCCGTGGGGTCCCCGTGGCGTCCCCGTGTGTCCCCGCGGCGCGCACCTGGGGCAGTCATCCCCGCGTCTCTACCTGTCCGCCTCCCGGACAGCTCCCCCACAGGAACTCCTGGCCCGCAAGCCCCATCTTCGTGTCCCTCAACCCACCAGGGCCTTTCCTTCTCCCTGGGATGTCTTGTGCACCCCTCGCCGGTTTTCCAGGCGCAGCGGAGTCCCCCCCTCCCCTCCTCGCTGCGCTCGCCACGTGGCGCACTGCCGCACCTCGCCGGGGCTCCAGTCCCTCCGATTCTCTTTGGATAAAGTGGTCTCCGGCCCTCCCCAGACACCCGTCGCCTCTCCCTCTCCGGCGCGGCTCCCTCCGGCAGACCCTGTCCTGAGCTTCGCACGGGAAGGGGCCGCGGCTGACTCGATGCTCTGTGTCCTCCGGAGGCTTCCATGGTGCCTCACACCCAACGGAGAGCCAGACCCGTTCGCTGAAGGGAACGTTTTCCTGTACTGGGGGTCCACCGAGAGCAAAGCAGAAGCTGCTGGAAGACTAGGTGGAGGCTCTGACGTGCACCGAGGGCCTGGTGACCCCTTGCCGGCCGTCGGGGACGGGCACCGACACCCAGCAGGGAGCTTCGCTCTCACCTCTGCCACCGCCCCCTGCCACTGCCACCGGCCACACGGTCTCAAGAGCTCCCGGGTGGGCTGGGACAAAGCCATCAGAGGCTTCTTTCGCCTCTGCCCTCTGTATGCTACTTGCCGGGTTTCTCCTGTCCTGGCTCGCAAGCAGGACCTCGTCCACGTTCAAAGTGGCGTCGGCATTCGGACCCCACACGCACTTCCAGCGCCTCGAGCTCCGGCGCGAAACCGTTTCCTTGTTGCCTGATGAGGAGCAGACAAGGGCCGCTCATCGTAACCACTTCCAACGCGTTTAATGTGTGCGTGAAGAACCCGGTCGACTGACAGGACATTATTAAAAACTCACTGTGTGTCCAAATTTGTCTTTATAGGTCATTATCTACCAGCGAAGGAGTCACTGCCCCATAAAACCAACATCCACAGCCACTGCTTCGACAGTACACATTTACTGTAATATCTTCAAGCTTTTTTGACTTTGCTCCAAAAACGCGAATTAAGTCATTTCCCTGCCGCGCGCTCCCGTCACGACGGTGGGTAGAAGGCGGCGCACGGGGACGACCACATGTGATTTCCGTACAGCTGCGGGGTGACGTATTAGCAGATATTACAGCTGCTGAGTCAAAATATTTTTTCTCTATTTAAATTCTTAGCATGTCGGCGTGCTGTGCTTATTTAGAAAACAAATGGAATCCTCTGCTTGCTTTAAAAACAAGAAATGTATTTATTTCCGCCCGAGCTCATACCCCAGTTCCAGCCTCCCTTGCAATGTGTTCATTAATTTGTTTGTTTAAGGCGCTAAGTCACGGGGTTCGTTAGCGAGCGGGCGCACACGCAGACAACCGGAGCTCCATCTGCCCCCCTCCCCCACATGCTTATTGTCTGCCAGTCATCCGAAACAGGCTCCACATAAACAGATCCTGGGTCTCTCTTCTTTCCTTGTCACCCTTAATGAGTCTTGTATTTAAAGACTCTCCACTGTAATTGAAATCGTGACAAATATGGATTTACCGAGTAGCAAAGCTGGGACTCCGAGAGACGGCCTCCGGAACAGGCTCTGTTTTTGAGCAATTAATGGCTACACACTCAACTTTTAGACATATTTGAGGTTAGCCTAGCTGTTTGATTACAGACAGCGAGGTCAGACGCAAATGCCTCTCCTTACAGATGCGGCTTTTAGGATGGGACCTTAATCCTTGCAGAGGCTGCTAGATTGCTGGGTTGGAAACCCAGTTCCCCTATTAGAGTGACTGCAGCCCTGGTTCAAATGAAGCAGTGACAATGTAAACTTCCTCTAGCGTATCCTGTGAAATTGTTCCAAATGTCACCTGAGGGGGAAACGGGCACGGACGGTGGGGTGAGGAGGATTGTAGGGGAACTCACTCTGGTTTGTTGGCCTCTCTGAGAATACCGCTGCCGTTTTAAGGACGCAATTTCTGACAGTTGCGCTCCTAGAGTGTGGGTCCGGCAAAGATCTGAACTAGGATTTGTCAGACAGTCACCGCCTACCAGGAAGAATGCAAGAGTTGTCTCCCAATCCGCTGAATTCTTAGAAAATAGTCACACAGATCTCACGATGCATGAAGTGACCGGTGTCGGAGGAGCTCCCCAGGACGCCCGGTCGTCTGCGGCTGCCGGGGATGGGGCTCATCCCACCGCTTACTCATGTTTGGAGTGTGTAATTAGTACATTTCGCTGGCCGTGGGGATATTTCTCTTTCCATTCTCTCAAATCCTACTGACAAGGCAGTTGTAAATCGTCACACACATAGCCAAGCGGCGCCCTTTCTCTTGGCCTGACGTGGATTTTGAAAACCAGGAGATGCCATCCACAATGACCTCTTCATGAACCTCCAAATTCCCTACAATTTCCTGGGATTCTAACTCCAAACACCTTTTTTCCTTTCGTTCAATAGAAGGGGCTACCTACTAGATCCTACTTCCAAATTCCCTACAATTTCCTAGGATTCTAACTCCAAACACCTTTTTCCTTTTCGTTCAATAGACGGGGCTACCTACTAGATCCTACTTATTTAGCCAAATTCTACTTTGTTTTCATTTTTCAAGGTATTTTGAAGCTGACAGTTTGAGAAAGGTCTTCCCAGGCCATGCCGGAAAAGTAGACCCGGGGTATGTTGGCCTTCCTTCTCAGGGGAAACTCAAGATCTTCATTCCTGGTCCTGACAGCTTCCAAGTACTTCCAGTATCGTTAGTATTCGTAATATGCCTAGTCTAGCACAAGCCTCCTGAGAACAGCTCGGCAGCAGGGAACTGTGACAGAAAGGGTCTTCTAGACGTAATGGAGGGGAGGAGGGGAATGAACAGTAGGGACCCGTGTCTCCTCCCCAGCAAGGTTCCTATTAAGGGCTGCTGGATGTCAGGGTTTTCTTGGATTGTTGATTCTTCGCTCTGGTTCTCATGTCTTCTCTCATCACTAGTTACCTTCCATCCAACAGTTTCTCATTTAAATCTGTAATAAAAACCCAGAGACCTCTGCAAATAGACTGGCAAAGAACACAGACACACACAACGCCATTCCCAATGGCCTTTAGGACAAAATACATGCTCCTTTTCATGGCATTCTAAAACTGGGGCAGCCGAGTCCTTGAGTGGCTCTTTTCTATGTTCTTTAAGATCCAGCCTTGTTGACTGTCCCTCAGGTCCTTGAAGGCATCCTGTTCTGCTGGCCTGCTGGGTTTTTGCCCAGGTGTTCCCTCTTGGAACTCTTTCCAAATCCTCTCACCCTCCCCAGATCCTCTTGCAACTAACTCCCGTGGGGGTTCATGGCTCCCCCTTCTTTAGGAGGCCTTCCCTGTCTCCTGGACGCGGTCGACACCCGGTTACAGACTTCCATGGTGCCGTGATAACTTACCCACTAGCATTTTACAAAATGTCTATGCAATCCCCTGGCAGTCCTGCATCTCAGTGTTTGCCACAGGCTCTGTCATGGCTCCTTCCCGCCATGTGCCATCTCTAGGGGCCTGTGACACAGGTCTCACTTTGGAGAAAACCCTTTCTAAGGCGAGAAGCACAGCCCGAGTTCCCTTCACCATTGAATATGCCACCCATGGGAGGGGAGGGCTGCGGTAGAGTGAATGGTCTCTCTGTCTCTTCTTCCTTTCCAAATGGAAGGGTTTTTCTGGGCTGGGGCACAGGAATGGAGCGTATAGTGGTTGTGGTGGTGGTGAACACCCTGTTAGTTCCAATGTATATTCAAGTTTGTTTTCCTCTCCATCTTTCCTCTGTTCCCTGAGCTCTGTGAATTTGGTTTGTAGATGGTGTTGTAGATTGGATTCTGATAACTTCTGCTGGGGGCACGTGAGGGCCCATGCTTGCTGGTTGAGTGTGGGCAGCCACTTACCACGCATAAGAGAAGAACTCACTGGTTGATATCTCAAATTATTGTTGGATGATGCATATTTCATACTTGATTATAATTCTATATCCAGGGCTGTCTTTCCTGACCATACTGAAAACTGTAGGACACTTGAACACTTTTTTGCTGTTGGAAAGATTTTTCAATGCTCAGCCTCACTTATAATAAAAGAAATATAAATGTAAACCATGACATATCTGCAGCTTTCACCAGCCAAACTGACCAAGACTGTTTTACCATTTTTCGGTTCCTCCGTGCAGGCAGAGTTATGAGGAAATAGTCTCATGACTGACTCTTGGACATGTAAACTGATACAGACTTTCTGTGCAATGGAATCAAGAATTTTAGAGTGTTTTCATGCCTGGAGTGGTTAAAAGTCCCTGCCCCGGAGTCAGGGTGGCT
This sequence comes from Mustela putorius furo, assembly GCF_011764305.1. Classification (NCBI taxonomy): domain Eukaryota; kingdom Metazoa; phylum Chordata; class Mammalia; order Carnivora; family Mustelidae; genus Mustela; species Mustela putorius. The sequence goes on from NW_025421261.1 coordinate 653,698, forward strand.
ATGACGTGCGAGCAGGGGACTCAACCTCGGGGTCTCCGCGTCTTCATCTTCATGTTTCCCCTAGTTCATCTTTGCAGGTCATGCATGAGATTTTACATCTCTAATAAGTGGTATGATCCTTGATATATGTTCCAAGCTCGGTCAGTAGAAGCTATAGTAATAATATGAATTGGGGTGCCTGGGTGTCTCAGTCGGTTAAGCCTCTGACTCTTGATTTCGGCTTAGGTCATGATCTCCGAGTTGTGAGGTCAAGCCCAGTGCCAGTCTCTGCGCTCGGCACAGAGTCTACTTGAGTTTCTCTCTCCCTCTGCCCCTCCCTCACTATAAATAAATAAATAAGATTTTTAAAAAAGAAAAAGAGTTTGAGTTGTATTCCTGACAATGTCTTTTGGGAACTAATCTAAAATGCATGGAAGTCTTATCAGGGCCTCAATTACAGAGGTGGACGAACTAGAAGCTAATGTTTAAGCACAGTTCACCTTAGAACAGCACAGATTTGAACTGTTTTGGTCCATTTATATGTAGATTTTTAAAAATAAATACAGTATAGTACTGTAAATGTATTTTTCTATTCCTTATAATTCTAACATTTTCTTTTCTCTAGTTTACTTTATTGTAAAAGTACAGTGCATAATATCTATAACCTACAGAATATTGTTTACTGATTATTTAGTTTATCAGTAAGACTTCCAGTCAATAGTAGGCTATTAGTAGTTAAGGTTTTGGGGTCCAAATGTTATGCATGAATTTTTGACTGTGCAGGGGGTCCATGTCCCTATCCCTTGGTTTTTCAAGGGTCAGCTATATATGAAAAGTGCACGTTTCTTATTTATTTATTCAAGGCTGGGATATAATGTAGTCCCTAGAATGATGTTTACAAAGAGTTCTTGATGACGTGTGGAAATGCTGACGGTACTGATTTAAAAAAAAAGATATTTTATGACAACATTTAATATAATCTCCTCTATGTAGAAAGCTATGTCAGAGTATATAGAAAAAGAACCAAGAGATAAATGTCAATGTCAGTAGTTATTTACTCTGAAAGGGCTACTTAGGGTGATTTTTATATTTATTTATATTTATAAAAATGTTTTTCATATTTTCTTCCATGGCTCACTTTGTACTCCAAAAAACAGAACTTCAGGGCTCTTGTCAGAGCCCCACTCAGCCCCTCTTCTGTGCAGAAGATCTCAGGGGCCCCCGGGCTTGACCCTGAAGCGTGTTTACAGGTGCTGTAGCTACCTGGCAGGACTGGCCACGTGTAGCCTGTCACCCCTGAGTTCTGTAGTCTGCTCTCAGGAACCACACTTTTCCGAGTGTAAGTCAGAACAGACGTGTTAATCCTTAAGTTCTTTGTGTTCTGATTCTTGGCCTCTTTCCCTGAACGTCATCACTCATTTTGAGCTTTCCTAAAGAAATCTCCCCATAAAGAGATTTTTTTTTTTTTAAAGATTTTATTTATTTATTTGACAGAGAGAGATCACAAGCAGGCAGAGAGGCAGACAGAGAGAGAGGAAGGGAAGCAGGCCCCCTGCTGAGCAGAGAGCCCGATGCGGGACTTGATCCCAGGACCCCGAGATCATGACCTGAGCCGAAGGCAGTGGCTTAACCCACTGAGCCAACCAGGCGCCCCACCATAAAGACTTCAGGCTCTCAAGATAGATGTGTTTCCTAGGTTTTAGGAATTTGCTTTTCTTCTCTGGTTGGCTAAAGAAAAGTCAGTCAGCCTTCAGACTGACCTGAGAGCAGGATCTCAGAGCACATTTAAGTGGTCTTCTGTCGGGGGCTCCTAAACGAGAGAGCTGGGAAGGCAGGTTTGCATGAACGCATCAGTGTGGGGTCACTTAGCTTGTTGCTTTGGAATGAATCTACTCAGAGGAATGGTTGTTCCGTGTGGCTTTTTAAACCATGGATGAATGACTAAGGAATGAATATGGGTCTTCACACAAAGAGGAAGCCCAACTTCCAGACCCAGGTAGTTACGATCTCGTGTGGAAGATAAAACTTTAAACTTCCGGGGCGCCTGGGTGGCTCAGTGGGTTAAAGCCTCTGCCTTCGGCTCAGGTCATGGTCCCAGCGTCCTGGGATCGAGCCCCACATCGGGCTCTCTGCTCAGCAGGGAGCCTGCTTCCTCCTCTGCTCTCTCTCTCTCTGCCTGCCTCTCTGCCTAACTGTGATCTCTGCTTGGCAAATAAATTAAAAAAAAAAAAAAAACAAACTTTAAACTTCCTTGTGTTAACGTGATGCGTAGGGCAACCTGCAGTTGGTTGTTTTACTTCTTCAGGTGTCATTTATTGATGTCTCCTTGCTTCCAGCTACGCCATCATTATTGCTATGTCCAGCAGTTGACGTGATGCCTTCTTAAGGCTTCACGCAGAGCCATGAAGAAGGAGTCAGAGGTCTCCCGTGATTCTGGAGACTCTGAGGCTCTTGAGGCCTTTCCACCGGCTTCTAGTGGCTGAAGCTGAAGCAAACAGCCCTGTCTGGGTTAGGACGTGCAGAGGATGAGACTTGATTAGGAGGAAGACAGATGGTCAGGGCTGTGAGGAATGTCTACATTTATCAGGTGGTCAGTGGCAGAGAGCACGGATCTGGCCATGAAGGGCACCAGGAAAAAGCGCGCTGGAAGAGGATGGCGGTCCCGGGGGAAGGCAGCCAGGGGTGTCCTGTGTCACAGAGATCTCCCGTAGGTTAGGAATTAGAGGGAGCCATTAGATTTGGTCATACGTGGTGGTCAGAGACCTTTTCAAGGCAATACCACAGCAGACTGGTGGAGGTTGGAGGCAGGTCCCAGCAAGTTAGCGCGGCTGGGAGGTTGGGTGGTGACGGGAAGGCGAGAGACGGCGGCGTGGTTGTAGAGAAGAGCTTTGGGGTGCTGGTGAGGCAGAGCCTGTTCCAAGGTTGAGGTCAAGGAGAGTGAAGAGAGATGGGGTAGAAAACGCAATAATGCTGAAATAATGTTCTAATAATGTTGAAAATTGGGTCAAGAATGAGCCATTTCATCCTGCGAGAGAAGAAATGAAATAAAAATGGGTAAAGAGAGACGTTTTGAGTCTGACAGGAAGCTGGGCTTGAGGGGCTGAATGAAGTAGAAGAAGGAATGGCCTGGGAGGCGGCGGAGGGTGGGGGGCGCTGCCTGGAGACGAGGAGAGAGGGTTTACGAGCAGCGGCCATGGGAGTGGAAGGGAGCGTCCATAGCCTCGCTGTACCTTCTTTAGTGGTGATTCACGCACTTACACTCATTTCAACGGCTTCTAGAGATCCCCAAGATCAGACAGAGTCACAAATACTTCTTTATTGTACCCACAAAGTACCCCAGAGGTCTTCTCCCTTTCTCTTCAAAGCATCCCCTCGGTGGTGATTCTTCCTCGTTCCTCTCATCACGCACCAGAGAAAGCCTCAGTCCGAGGCAGCGAGTTTCCAGACCACGGGCACCTGCAGATCCCGTCGGGGCTCGCCTGAGCCCCGAACCCTCCGTGAGCCCCGGCGTGAAAGAGGGAGAGGCTGTGCACTTTCCAAGTAACGGAGCCTTGAATCGGCCACGTTCCTCAGGTTTCCGACCCTGGCAGGTGCCCCCTCATTCAAGTAATCCTAAAACACGGTCACCTCCGTTTGCTGCAGCAACTTCCAGAGCTTTTCGAATCTGCGCTTTGGCTCCTGGCACTGTGAGGAGGGCACGGGGACAAGAGAACTTTGTGTGGAAACCTGATACGAAGCCAGGGACAGAGCCTCCCTATCCTTTCCCTCCACACAGCGCTCGCTTTCCTTTATACGTGACTGAAGGTCTGTAATGAGGATTAATTTGGCTCTTAGGAGATCGAGAATTGCTCCTAATATGGGCAAGAGGCTGCCTGGAATTGGAAGCTCCCGAAGTTCAGAGAAGGGGTAGGGACCGTTCCTTTTCATGCCCACGAGAAGAGTCGGCATTTTAGGGAGGACCCTTCTGGCTCAACTTCTGGAGTGGCCGTGCGGGTCTTCAGATGGCTTCGCATGCGGATGAGGGGGTGCGGGGGTGCCGCTGAGACCCCCTTCTGCAGGGGGCACGCCTTAGGTGCTCGGCAACGAAGAAAGTATCCCTGAGGATATAGATGAAAAGACCTGTTTTAACAGATTTCAGGGGACAGGCCATCTGTCTCATTGACAAGGATATTTTAATCTAAACATTGCTCAAGATCATGGTCTCTGTCTACGGGACTGAGCAGAACAAGCCACGTCTGGTCCCAGAGTGGTGCATTAGTAAGGGCGGACAGGGGCTTTGAGTCCTACAGGGAAAGAGGGAAAGGCCTGTGGTTAGAGCTCTACCTTTTCGTTTCCTAGGCTTTACTCCTTTTTCATGTTGGGGTAAATCAGGATTTGTGGATTTTCTCCAGTCTTTGGGATGGAGGATGGTAAACAGGACCTGGAGGACAGTCACCCCTTAAAATAAGGCCGAGGATGGGAGCTGAACGCGGTGGGGTTCTTGAGTGAAGGACGACTATTATACAAGTGAGGATGACTGTTATACACATGAGACACCACTGGCTCTACCAGATCATCTGTCGTAGAGCTTTAATCACAGCTCAGACAGCAGAGCTTGTGTTGTGTTGTGACATATGGATTGGGTCGTGAAGACGACGTTTCAGCTCACAACTCTTCTTTGTAACTTTACCTCTATTTGAAGACTAAAGACTTCCGCCAACTGGGCCCACGTACCTGCTAACCCCCGCCCCACCCCTGCCAGCCGCCGAGACTGGTGCGCTGCCTCCGCAAGGCCGGATTCCTAGGACGGCAGCCTGTGGGGAGCACCGTCCGCCTCCGGAGCGCTGTGCGTGGGGGCGTGGGGGCAGGCTGGGCTAGCGTTCCCAGCTGCTAGTGTTGGCAGTACCGTTGCCGTTAATGTGGCCCTTCGGTCTACATTGCAAGCAAGAAGCTATCACATGCCGTTCTAGTATTCGAAGGTCGTTCATTTGAAAGGGGATGAAAACTCGATAGTTGGGCTGGGCCTGGCCACTTGCTAAAAACCTCTACACGTACCATTTGTACAGGTCCCAGACGTCTCCTTTCCTAGGGTGCCCTGCCTTTGGGCTGCTCTCCCGCCGTCTGCGCCCCGCGAGGGTAATCACACTCCCTCTCTGCCCTTGGGTGTAGTGGTGAGACCCTGCGCTCACGCTGCCTGTGCCTTCTGTGTGTCCCCTCCGCCCTCTCCAGACTGCCACCCCCTGTGCCAGCGCTGCACCGCGGACCTCCAGCACACAGGCAGCATCTGCCTGAGCTGCCAGAATGCCCGGTACCTGCTGCTGGGGGACCACTGTGTTCCTGATTGTCCCCCTGGATACTTCGCGGAGAGAGGAGCTTGTAAAAGTGAGTAAGTGCCCGACACAGGAGCAGACGGTGCCTCATGAATTTTCTTGGGGGCAGTAGCGGGAGAGGGTTGGTTCTTCCCTAGAGAGAGAGGAGGCAGGAAGCACGTACACCAGGTGTACCGGCGGTCCACCAGGCCGGCTAACACTCTCAGCTGGGGCTTTTATTGATGCCTCCCAGGCTGCTTTGGAGAGGAGCTGGGCAACCTCGGTTCTCTTTGTGTTTCTTTTCCCTCTGCAGAATGTCACTCCTCCTGCAGAACCTGCCAGGGCACAGGACCCTTCTCGTGCACCTCGTGCGATGCCGACCTCGTTCTGTCCCACCTTGGCACCTGCAGCACGGCCTGCTTCCCCGGGCACTATCTCGATGACGGCCGTGCTTGTCAGCGTAGGTTTTTAAAAATGAACTTTCTCTCCTTGCCTGCTCTTCTGGTGTTGTTGAAGGAAATATGAAGTTCTTGCTTCTGTATTTTCACCTGATAGCCTTTATTTTTATAAAAGGAAGTTAATCTACAAAGGCATATGGATGCCCTGAGCAGACATCGGTCTAACCGGGAAGTGCTGGGCTCGGAGATCTCCTCTGCAAGTACAGGCTGTGTGACCTCAGGCCGGTCATTTAGTGTCTCTGTTCTCTGGTTATCTCATTTTAAAAATAAAATGTTGGCTTCCTTTATCCTCAGCAACTCAAGTCCAAGATCCCGAGCCGAGTGGAGCTCATTCTAGCACACCATCGTTGACCTAAGCACTTGTCTGGGTATAATTTGTTTTCTGTTTGTATTTGTTGAATATCGACAATGTGCAAGGCTTGACATGCTACAAAGCATTCAGTTTCTGCTCAAACAGTCATTATTTTGTCTTGCACGAGAGTTACTTGTATAGATGTCTTATTTCTCAAATAAGTCCAAATATGATGAATTACCTACGTTGGGCACAAACGAAGAGCTAGGATAAATTAGGTAAAGGGCAAATCTGAGTAGAAAAGAAATTAGGAAATCCTTCACAGACGAAGGAACATTTTTTGAGATACGCCGAGGCGGCTTACTTTATTTCAATCACTGAAGTGTCATTTGCAAAAAAAAAAAAAATTTTTGTTATACTTTTTTTCTTTTGAAAATGACAGCTAACAAATGCAGTGCTGGTATTTCAATTTTATGTCCTAGGAAGTACCGTATTGTAGGGATTATAGACTAGTGGTTAGGAACGTGGGCTCTGGACTCGTTCAAACCTCCCTGCCACTTAGTAGTTTTGTGTGACCTGGGAGCAAGTGAATTAGCTGCCAGGCCTTCGTTTCTTTGCTGTCACAGGGGGATTATAATGGTACCTACATGTAACGTGCTCACGCTTAGCATGTGTCCTAGCAGGCCGTCCGCACAGAGTAGGTATTGTTGTCGTCATTGTCACCCAGAATGAGAGGCAAACCAAGCGGTTTAAGATAGTTACATTTTACAGATAGAAAGATAGGCATTGCTGTTCACTGAGATGTTTGCCAAGATCTGCATTCGAAATGAATTTATGCGGACCTCATCATCTTGTATCACCCACTGAGAGACCAGAGATTTAAAAAAAAAAACCTTTTTGGACCCATGAAAAATTTCTTTGCTTTTATAGCAAAGACTTTGCTTTGTATATATCAACTGTCTACCAGTATCTGTGGATTCTCTGACACAAGAGACATGAATGCAATACTTGCATGTTCCATTCCAGAGCGAGAGAGGTTGGCGGAGAAATAGGGACTTAGATTTATGGGGCTCCTGATAGCAGTGGAATCACAGAAATAAAAGTTCAAAAGAAAAAATGGAATCTTTCATATGGCGTATCGATGACAAAAAAAATATTGCAATGAAATATTTCTTTCTGAGAAGCCTTTGCCTTTGTGCAAGGTGATCTCCACACAAATACGTTCGTTATGCTACCGTGTAAATAGGATTCCATAGACTATGCAGCGAAATTAAGAATCTCCTATCTTTAGTCCTTAGCTAAAGCCTAAGTTTTGTTCTTTTGAAGATTGAATAAAGCATGCCCTTAAGTTGGATATTTGAGTTTCTAGTATGTAAAGAAAACCAACAGTGTTCCTTTCTAATGCTTATTATTATAGACAATTACAGGCCTCATAATTGTAGAAATGGTGCAGTAAAGGGCTTTAAAGGAAATACTACAGTATAAGGGGAGGCATTAATAATCATATTATAGAGGAAATTAAGAGCCAGAGAATTGTCTGGAGTCTGGTTCCAGAAACGTTTAGGAGCTACATGCTGAGCTCTAAAATTCAAGGATAATCGGTGGAGGCAGGCACGTTAAAAAAGAGATAATAAATGAGGTTTCCAGTACCTGGAACCGCGGTGCTTTAGAGGCGAGGAGGAGAACTGCAGGGTGGCTGGAGACGACCGCGTACCAGATTCTTTCTCACTGCCCCTCCCAGACTTCTACTGACGGGGGAGGAAGCCGGGCCCATTGCACGGGGGTGTAGCTGCTTAGCTGTCTGATGGTCTTTCTCCTGGGCCTGGGAACTCCCCTCCGGAGCAGGAGAGAGTGAGTCTCCTTCCTCATTCCTCTGGTTGCCTTCCAAGGTTTGCAGTTAACTGTCCCCTCGCGCTTTCTGCTCTAGGCGGAACCGGAGCCAGCAGAGTATCGGGGCAGAAATGACCCTGTCCCCGAGCTGCGGCAGACAGCAGGCCTGTCTCCGAGGGCAGGCGGACTCCTACGCGGTCACGTGCCTTCCCCTTTCGTGGATGATGGTTCAGTGCGTCTCTGCTTCCCTTCCTGCTTCTGCTCCACTTCCCACCCTCGTCACTGTCCTCTCGGTACTTTCTGGGGCCTGGGACCTGGGAGAACAGTCCTGGGGCTCCAGATGTGGTCACGGTACCGGGGCTCCAGATGTGGTCACGGGACTGGGGCTCCAGATGTGGTCACGGGACTGGGGACTCCAGATGTGGTCACGGCAACGTGACAACACCGTGTGAGGTCTGACTGTTCCAAGGCGGAGGAAATGCTCCTAACCCACGTGCCTTCAGGGTCAGAAGCTAAGAACCCACGGGGCTCTGGTATGAGCAGAACTGCTCTAGGACGGCGCTATTTGTAGGTTGCCTTGGTGAGCGAGGAGGGGTTTGATGAATGAGGAAGGAGGGTTCAGGGAGACGTGGCGGGGGCTCCCTGCTCCTCGGGGGGACACTGCTCCCACTTCTCAATCTCCACGGAGTCTTCTGACCTTGCACAGTGCTCGGCATGAACCCATTTGTTTTAGAAGCCAGTAGAGGGGCTGAGTCACACTCTGCGTTACCGACGGGGAGTGAGAGACTGCGTGGACGGATTCAAGAGTCAGAAGGTTCACAGGTGCCTGAGGAATTAAACTCAAGATGCTCTCAGCTCTCCAGATGGGGCATCGTCCTGTCACTCTAAGCTGAGGGTTTGGCCTTTAGGCTTTGTGTCGTAGCTGTTTGTCAAGCAGGGGCCTCCGCTGACATTTAGGTTATATGAAGGCTCTTCACCTGAACATTGTATCTGTTTCCTTAGTAACCAAATCGCACCTCTAATAAGCTTTTAATCAACTAAAATTCTTAGATCATTTTTTGTAGGAACTACTGTCTGAACAGGTCTCCCGCATTCTTTATTTGTGCAACTGGTTATAGAAAAAAATGCAGGACTTACGCTTTCGTTTATTTCTTCGGATTACTTTTCGTTTATTGCTTCAATTAGTTAAAATTGAGTTTGAGTTATTCTTTCAGATGGTGAAATTAGACTGTGCGTCTCTTATTAGGTGTATGTGGCATATTTAAGTATCATTAGCTTGATTTCTTTGTTGTAATTAAAGCTATTAATATAAATGTTGAGGGTGCCTGGGTGGCTCAGTTGGTTGGGCGACTGCCTTCGGCTCAGGTCACGATCCTGTAGTCCCGGGATCAAGTCCCACATCGGGCTCCCAGCTCCACAGAGAGTCTGCTTCTCTCTCTGACTCTCCCTCCCGTGCTCTCTCTCACTCCCTCTCTCTCTCTCTCTCTCAAATAAATAAATAAAATCTTTTAAAAAATGTTGATCAAGTAATAAGTGAAGACTTCATGATAGTATTCTACTCAGGACATTTCTTTTACTAATTACAAAGATTTACTGATAGCTTTGAGGATGCATTTACTGACGTCTAAGAGGACGCATTTCAACCGTTTTCACATCCACCTGTAACTCCAAGACCCCACTTCATTTTTCTATTCCCGGGTTGATCTTTGAGATTTTTGTCACACCCTCTGCCAAAAGTAAGATACACCATGTGTAAAAATTCTAGCCAAAAAAAGGATGGAAGTTTCATTTCATGTAGGTTTCCAAAAATTAAAGATTCTTTTCCAATTATTCTCAAACCATCTGTTTGAAAATCCAGTCTAGAGTTTTTCTAGGATCTTTAATTACCAACCTACATATCCTAATGAATATTTTATATCAGTGACATTTCTTGTAGGTGAACAAGAGGACTTCCTTTTTATTCTCACCAGGAGGTGATTTTCCTGCACTGTGCCACACATGTTGAAACCCTCTAGATCGAAAACTCTAAAAATCTAGCTCATTCTCTGGATTTTTCCTCTGATACGTACTTGGAGAAAATTTCAGAATGAGATAGAAATGCTAGTGCTTGAATATGTATAATTAAAATGTCTGGCTTATTCCGTTTATGCGCAGGTGTTCATTGAACACCCATTACATGAAAGAGAACTAGTCAGGCTCTGAATACTATTGAACTTGGTCTTTGCTTTCATGAAGCTGATAGCTTTAAAGGGTACAGAAGTTAAATAATCATTGTAATGAACATCATTAGGTATGGCATGAATGCAATGTCTGGAGTGCCATAGAGCCGTGGCGGGGAGACTTACCCTAGAATGGAGAGTCAGGGGAGACCTTCTTAAAGAAGTCACTGAAGAATGAGTAAGAGTGAAAGAGGAGAAACTTGGAGATTATGTTGAGAGGATTCAAATGTGTCTTAAGATTTCTGGTTGGAAAGAATGGAGGGAATGATGGAGGAGTGATATTTGCAGAAATGGTGGCTGGCAGTTTTCCAGGGTTGAAGGAAGATATGAGTTTCTAGATGGAAACATCCTCTGAAACCTGAGCAGTACAAATGTAAAAAAATCACTCTTGTGGATAGATGGAAAATAGAATACAAGGGGTCAGACTTGGTACGGGGAAGCTAATTCGGAGGCTATGACAGTAGTCCAGTAGGAGATGATGAGGGCTTGGATGTGTTGGCACGTGTGGATATGGACAGAAGCAAAAGAATTCTGAGAATTACGTAGGAAAACTTGAGTCAGTAGGATCCAATGAGTGATTGGATTAGGAATGAGAAAGAAGGGGCTTACCAGGCTTCTCGAGATAGCCTCCCAGGGTGCTAGCACCGACAGCTGAGGAGAAGGAGACATGCTAGTTGTTCAGTCAGGGAGGAGGGAGACGTGACCGGATTCCGGGATGATCCTTGAATGCCTGAATTAAGTAGCTGCTGAGAATTACAACTGAGCCAATCCATAAGCCGGTCCTCCCTGAAGTCCTCTCTGGTGTGAAATGTGGGCTTTCCTGAGCTTCACAACAAAATTGATGCCTAGCTTTAATCTTGGCATGGCTCAAAAACCTGAATCCACATCAGGAACAACTGGGTGCTTGAATCCTTGAGAAGTAAGTTTCAAATACATGTCCGGACTGTTGTTCCAGAGCTCTTGGTCTGAGTATAAAATTCTGTTCTGAATCACAGGGCAACCTGGATGTGGGATTTCCATTCTTGGGTTTATAATTTATCTTCTCTGGAAAGTAAAATGATCCTTTCTCCTATTTTAGAAACTTAGGGAAACATTTTCTGTTTCTGCTGATCACAGGGGAGGCTTCGGAGCCATAATTAAAGCACAGGTTGGAGAGGGCTTTGCTCCTTTGCAACATCTGTCTCCATTTCATCCGTGCTTCAGTATTTGCAATTGTAATTACCTGGTTATTTTCTTTCCTATCTGCTCAGCATGCGGCGAGCACTGTGGAAGCTGTGATTCCCAGGCCGGCTGTACCTCCTGCCGAGACCCAAACAAGGTCCTGCTCTTCGGGGAATGTCAGTATGAGAGCTGCGCCCCACAGTACTATCTGGACTTCTCCACCAGGATATGCAGAGGTAAAGCCCTTCCAGAACTGTGCAGTGATTCTTTCCCTGGGCGACCTCCTTTTACTGTAGGTGTCTCATCCCCGAAGTTGGGAAAACACCATCATATGTTTAGACTTTCCATGATGATAGCAAGATGCCATCATGTTTTATGAATGCCTGCATGTCATTTCTTTCTTCTTTGGTATGTAACTTATTTCTCAAGGAAACATTTTTGAGCACCTACTATGTGCCAGATACTGTGCAAGGTTTTAGTAACTAGATCAGAGGTGGCCACCCGGATGTATTTGGTCCAAGACATGTGGGTTCTTTATGGCCCACCTTTGTTTTTTAAAGATGTTATTTATTTACTTGAGAAAGAGAGAAAGGGTGCACAAGTGGGGAGAGGGGCAGGCAGAGGGAGAAGCAGACTCCCCGCTGAGCAGAGAGCCCGATGTGGGACTCGATCCCAGGACCCTAGGATCATGACCTGAGCTGAAGGCTGTTGCTTAACCCATTGGGCCACCCAGGTGCCAAAATGTTCTAGTGTTATAAAATCTTTAACTAATGCATTTTAAAATGTAGAAGACTTCACATACAAAACTGGAGGTTTTCTGTTTCTTTTGAAAAAATTAGAAGATCTGACAATACGGGACTCACATTTCCACAACGCAACAGTCGGTTGGAGATGAGTAGCTGTTGCCACTTTCGCGTCTTCAGATCACTACACACCCACCACTCCCTCTTCTACCACAGCGGGCCTGTGTCAGAGATTTACACCTTTACACCCCCTACCTGGGACCTAGAGGCACTTACATTTACAGCTCTAGGTCACTAGAGTCTAAGCTTGAGGAAGGCAGGCTTTGAGGTGCTTGGATGGCTGAGTTAAGCATGTGAGTTCGGCTCACGTCATGATCCCAGCGTCCTGGGACCGAGCCCTGCATCAGGCTCCCTGCTTTTGCCCCTCCCCCACAACTTGTGCCCCCCTCAAATGAATAAATCTTAAAAAAAAAAAAAAAAAAAGACAGGATCTGTATCTGATTTGTTCATCTCTGTTTAACAGATTTAAATGAGTAAAGACAGTCCCAGTGCTCAAGGAGTTTATAAGGAAGCAGTGTCAGAAACCTAGTACCTTGTTCTGTAGTGGCTGGAATTCTGGGGGCTTACACTCTTTAGGTGGCAGTGCTCAGCAAGGAAAGAACAGAGTTAACGGCCAGATTTTGCTGCTTCGGTTCCATTTTCCTCCTCCATCTCTCCGTTTCACTGGTCTCCCATCCCCCCCATTCTGCCCAAGAACCTGGGGCTCAGATATGGGGCCAGACATCTGTCAAGTAAGCTTGGGATGCTTTAAGGCTTTGCAAAATTGCACACTCTCCCTTCCAAGAAATACTACTGTTGTCAACTTAGGTGGTCTCTGTGCTCAAGACCACAGAAGCTCTTCTCTTTTCCCCCTGCTACACAGCGGTTGTCAGTTTGCGGTAAAAAACAAGATGATCGCAAATCCTCCGCGTTGTAAGTGATTTCATAACTTTGCTGGCAGTGTTCGAGGCTCGGCGGCAGTCATGCTCCCTCAGGGCTGATTCAGCCAAATAAATGAGCGAGATTAACTTTATAAATCTCCGTGGAAGCACGTGTACTGTCTTGCACATTTACCTGTTTCTTTGGGACTTAGAAATATTACATCAAACAAGAGAAAGGTGACTAAGGAGACGTTTCCTCCGTGCTCAGCTGGGGTGGATGGTGGAGTGAGAAGGAACTAAATGCAGAATGTTCTGTGAGGAAAGTTTGGCAGCAAAACATTTATTGAGCTGTTACTGTGTGCCGGGTGCTGTGGCGCCTTCTTTACATCACTGCTTCCTTTAATCAAAACAAGAGCCTTATGGGATAGGTACTCTTCTTATTTCTGTCTTACAACTGAGGAAACTGAGGCTCCAATAAGTTTAGGAAGGTACGTAAGACCTGTAGATAAACAGTGGCTAAGCCATAGCTCCAACAGAGAGTTGGCTGTCTTCAAAACCCAAGTACTTACACGTTGTCCCACCTTCCATGCATGAGGACTTAGTTTACCAGCTGGAACTTCTGCTCTCAAACATGAGTGTTCTGACTGCAGGACTTGCCAGGGCCTTTAACAGCCACAGCCACAGTCACAACAATCATAAATAATCACAAGAACAGAAAGAACAGCAGCGGCCCCAACATGTTTCCTTGTGCCCCAGTCCTTGAGACGACGTCTGACATTGAGCCAGAAAACCTGTATTTCTGACAATCCTTCTGGATTATACGGATACACATGCAGGGTTGGAGCCCACAAGCGCATAAGCCCCTTGAAGCCGGGGTTGAGCCACTTCCCACCCTATGCATTCCTCAGGTGCTGACTGAGCAGATCACATGGAAGCGAGTTGAATCTACTGCTGTCAGGAGGTCTCCTGTTATTTCTGGAAGCCCTTTCTTTCCAGACAGTTCTGGATGCCGCATTTAATCCTAACGTCATCGGTGCTCTCTGCGGGGTGGGCCCGCCCCTGATTATCGTGAATCAGGTTAAGAGTCAAGCAGCCTGGTTGGTGGCGCCGTCAGACACATTCCTGGCTGAGTCTCTGACATCCCTTTACCTGCGAGCATTCCAAGGAGGTGCGGGCTAGGGCTGTGGAGGCGAATTGGCCCCTCCCTATAGCAGAGCCGGCTTTTGCCTGAGGGCGCTGTGGCCCGGGGAATCAGGACTAAGTTGACCCTGCTCCTCGGCAGCCCCGCTGACAGGCAGGCTCTGCACAAGCCTGGAGTGATCCTTGTACGTGCCCGTGTCCAGCATAATTAGGAAACACTACACCGCAGAGAGGCGTTCGGGCTCCTACAAGCAGAAACCCCGTTCTGGCTCGCTCATCTGACATCTCTCCTGTTGTCCCACCCAGCCCCTTGCTGCTGCGGACGCGTCCTCATCGATTCGTCGCCGGGACGGAGGGTGGACGGGTGGAGGTGACCTAACGTGGACTTCCTTTCCTAGAGTGCGACTGGAGTTGCAACGCGTGCAGCGGGCCGCTGCGGACAGACTGCCTGCAGTGCATGGACGGCTACGTCCTGCAGGACGGGGCCTGCGCGGAGCAGTGCTCGCCGTCTTTCTACAGGGACGTGGGCCTCTGCAAGAGTAAGTGTCCGCAGCGCTCACCCTGTCCGCTTCCGGCCTGCAGCCGCCTCTGATTTTTACTGTTCTGACCAGGAGTTGGTGGCGAGTTTCCTTTCCAGCTTTTTATCTAATTTCTTGTTTCATGCCTGAGAGCTTTTCTTTGTCGTAGTCAGAATGTCCCCTCTTTCCTTCTCCCATTCCCAAATGGGACAGTTGATCAGGATGGGAATCTCAGGGGTATAAGGCCACATCAACAGGTATGGTTTGATGATGACTTTGGACTTCCCAGAGCATTGAATAATCCTGTCCTCTAGAAGGGGAATGCATAGACGCTGCTCATTTGAGCATCGGGAAGGACCGTCTGATTCCCCCAACTGTCCCCTGGAGCCCTGCATGTACGAATGTCTCTCCACCGCCTGTCCCTGAAAGCTACCCCCTCAGCCTTGGTTGAACACCACAGACTCTTCTGACCCTGACATGCCCCCCAAACGCACAGATGGCAGCCCGAGGAGCCTTCTTGGGAGACTCTGATAACTGGGTGAGTCAGGAAAGACGGCCACTTCAGCAAGGCAAGAGAACCACTGACTAGTTCCTAGTAACGATAATGGCTAATACCTGTAATTTCGAGGTGTGCCTCCTGTTTTCCATTATTTACTTTAATCTCTGCCCAGCAAGCTGAGTGAGACACCGTCCACTCCCATTTTATGGGACAGAGCATTGAGGCTCAGAGAAGTCAATCTCTGATCCTAAATCACCCTCCTGGTAAGTAGAGCAGCGCCACTCAGAGCCTGGTTCTGAGTCCTCGTCTTCTGCCCGGCCCCGCACACCAGGTCATATCGCTGTTCTGCACCTTCTGCTGCCTCCCCGTGAGGCCCAGGAGCCCCCGGGAAAGCCACACACAGTTCTGTTGACTTGACTTTTGTCTTTCAGGCTGTGGCAACCACTGTCTCCAGTGCCAAGGCCCCCATGAGTGTACACGCTGTGAAGAGCCCTATCTCCTGTCGGAAGCCCAGTGTGTTCAGGAATGCGGGAAGGGGTACTTTGCAGATCGCACAAGTCGCCAGTGCACAGGTAACTTGGAAACTGCGCTGAGTCCTCTGGAAAAAAGTGAGGGCCGCAAGTATGTCAGGTGTGTCGCTTGCAGGTAACCAAGGAGAATCTGAATTAGAGGCAGAATGGAAACCCAGAGAGGTCAGTCTCAGAAATGGAGGGCTTCCCATGCACATCTGCCAATTGCTGGTTAAATAGAACATAGACGTGCAGGCCAATAATTCTCTTGCACAAATCAATACTGTCTCTAAAGGTCTTTATGGAAATAAGGCCAGTAGTTTATGAAGTGTACAGCTTGTGCTGAACTAAGAGCACAAGAGCATCAAGAGCAGATCACCTCTGTTGACGTGGACACAGAATTTTCAGTGTGTGGACTAAACTATGAGTGACCCTGATATTGGCGCAATATCTTTGAGTAGGATTTCTGAGGACAATTTGTTGAGATACACTGAACCTTTATCATTGAAGTTCAACCCAAAGCCTTACTCTGCTTATCCATCGGGTTATCCATGAGAGTTTCTACAGTTTGTTCTCATCATTTCCACTAAAATTTGACACTCGATGCCCGACTCTGAAGAAAACCTGACATTTAATAATAAAGCCACGGCCCTGGCGTGGCGTTTTACATTTCACCGAATTCCTCCATCTGCGTTATCTCATTTGGTATTCACAATGACTTGATGGTAAAATACGGCAGACATTAGGAATCCCATTTAATGAGTGAAAAAAGAAAAAAGAATGGCTTGAGAGTATTAACCAAGGCAACATAAAATCAGGTATCAAACCCACATTTTCTGATTCCAATTCTGAGCCCTTTATTCTATACTACCTGTGTACACTAAAATCTCAAGGAAGCAGGAAAACTAGGCAGTGAACACTCGATTTGTAGAAGATTATTAAGTGGACCCAAAGAAAGAATTCTTGGGTCCCTTCAGGAGCCTGCTCTCCTCCTGCATTGAAAATGGTGATGGTGATGGTGGCGGTGAGATGACGCAGCAGCAACAGTAGCGTTGGTCGTGCAGCTGTCCTTCTGTATGCCAGGCACTGTGCTGGTCTCTTCACATTACAACATCCTCCCGATGGGGATTGGCATTAGGTGCTCTTCCTCTCCCCATCACACCATGGGTGACTAGAGGAACTTGCCTGACGTGGACAGCTGCTAAGTGGCGGAGGAGGTACGCAGGAAGGGTCTGTGCTCTTAATCACTGTCCACCACATCCCTTACAAGTCAGTAGGGTTGACTTTTTATACAATGCGTTTATGTGCACCATTTTCACATCAGAGTGTGTTCAGCAAAAGTGCTGCCGTGTGTTCACTCTCCTTCTGGGGGTCGGTCAGCTTCCTGTGAAACTCCAGAGGGACCCGTGGGAATTGCCTGTTGCTGTGGGTGCTCGTGCTGCCGCTCTTTATTTCCCCGTCACTGGCCACATGTGCCTTGGCTGTGCCTCAACACTGTGGCCTTTCTTTGACAGCCTGTCCTCGGGCATGCTTGAGGTGTAGCCGCCGGGACCGGTGTCAGCGGTGTGAGCAGGGCTTCTTTTTGAAGAGCGGCCTTTGTGTTTCCAGCTGCATTCCTGGCTTCACCCACGCTAACGAAACATGTGCTGGTAAGTGCTCGTCAGACGGCCTCGCATGCTGACCTGCGGTTTCTCCACACAGACGCTCCGTGTGGAGATACAGTCAGCTCATTTGATATGACATGCAGGATTCTCATTTGAGGAAAGCACAGGAATAAGGGATTGTTTATAGAACATGGAGGGAAACTCAGCTTCTAAGATCTTCAGGGGAAAAAATCTATGCTTTAAAAGTAACAACTATCATATCAGAAATTTGGCATAAAACTTAGTTATGTTTCTGAGCTATAGCTATGTTGTAGAAAATTACCTATATACATATAGGTTTAATTTATTTGCATGTATATAAACTTTTAGAGCTAATTATGCCACGGTGGCATCCTTTGTGGACATACCGGAGATATATTGCGAATAAATAATGACTAGTCTGAGGAGCCTGCCCCACTAGAGTCCTATGTTTGAAGGGAGTGGCTTTCAAGCCACTGTCCCATTAAGAATAAGGTGACATGTTAAGGGGATAAACTAGTCTTGTCCAACACATTAATGGACACTTCACCTTAAATAACAAAAGAGAAGCAAATTTAAATTCAGTCATAATTTTGAACCCCAAAGTTTTATAGCTGAATGAAGCTGGGGACTTTTATTGTAGCTGAACATTCCTCAGCTTCTGAGTGTCCTTCATCAGTAACTCGAGGCCTGTTTTAACACCCGTAGTCAATCACATTTTCCGTCTCTAGATTTCTGACCTCTAAAGATATTAAGACTTCCCATGGGAAAAAAGACATCTTTGGCTCATTTTATTGGGATCCTTCTGGAAACCCCAAGTGCTTGAAAGTCAGTGTGCTCCTCTTGGGACATCATACAAGTCAACTTGTGAAAATGAATTCCACTTTCATTAGAGTAATCTTACAGTGGAAGTCGTCCCCTTGAAACTTGGCATTCCCAAACTGTCCTGTCTGACCTACTTGTAGAAGGAAACTCTAACAATTCAAGTCCGGGCGAAACACCTTGCAGGAGACAGGTTGAATTTCTCGTCATGATCAGATAACTCATCCATCAGATAGTTCCTATGAACAGAGAGGGTAAAATTTTAAAAGGAAGTGTGGACATGTCCCATGAATTCTGAGGCTAAGCCGCTGATAATCATAGTTCATTACACACTAACTGGTACTGTTTGAGCAAATAGTATCAGACACTTGCTTTATTCCTTACTGTTCGTGGGGCTGATGGTCAGATGTGCTCAAAGTATCAGGTTAGGACTGTGGTTCTCAAACTTGGAAGTCCCATTAGGATTGCCTGAGGAGCTTGTGAAGTCACTGAGGTGCCCACCTCAGAACACTGAAGCGGGAACACTGGTGGAGGTCCAGTATCCGTACTGGTTATTGCTGAGATGTAAGTCGCATAGCACAGAATTCACCCTTTAAAGTACACAATTCGGTGTGGTCTTTATTATATTCACAAGGTTGTATAACTATCACCCCTATCTAATTCCAGGACATTCTATTCTTCCTAAAAAGAAATCCAGTAACTATTAACAGTCTCTCTGTCGTGCTCCCTTGCTCCAGTCCCTGGCAACCCCTGACTGACTTTCTGGCTCTGTGGGTTTAATTATTCTAGACATTTCACATCAATCAATGAACTCATACAATGTGTGGCTTTTTGTGTCTGGCTTTTTTCACATGGCAAGAACATTTTCAAGGTTCCTCTACCTTGGAACATGTATCAGTAGATCATCTCTTTTCATGGTTGAATAATATTCCATTGTATGGATATACCATCTTTTGTTTAGTCATTCACCAATTAATGGACATTTGGGTTGTTTCCACTTTGGGGCACTTGGGTATAATGGTATGAACATTCACGTATGAGGTTTTATGTGGACGTATGTATTCAGTTCCCATGGGTATACGCTTGTGGGGAGAATTACTGGATCATAGGGTAGCTCTATGCTTAATTGTTTGAGGAACTGCCAGATGGCACCATTTCATGTTCCCGCCAGCGATGTATAGGATTTCTAAATCATCTACGTCCTCAGGAATACTTTGTATTATCCTTCACAGGAGGTATGAAGTGGTATCACATGGTGGTCTTGATTTGCATTTCCCTGATGACTAATGACATTGAGGACCTTTTCATATACTTACTGGCCTTCTGGGTATCTTTTTTTGAAAAAAATGCCTATTCAAGGCTCCTTGTCTTTTATTGCATTTTAAGATTTTTTTTACATATATTTTGGACACAAGTCCCTTTTCAGATAAATAATTTGCAAATATTTTCTCCCGTTCTATGTATTGTCTTTTTCACTTTTGTTACTGGTGCCTTTGAAGTACTTTGGTCCAGTTTAGGTATTTTTTCTTTTGTCACTTATCCTTTTTGTGTCATGCCGAAGAAGACATTGTCTAATTTAAGATCATGATGATTCTATCCTCTATTTTATTCTAGAAGTTTATGTCTTAACATTGAGAATCTATGTTATTCTCATAAGCATTCAGGGTGAGAATCACTGGATTAGAAGGAGGCTTATGGTTGCAAAAGTCTAGAGCCTCATTTCTGAATGAACATTATAAATCTATTAATTAAAAAAAAAAAAAAACCCAAAGCCGTATTAGTGAGTGTATCAAGTCTGATCTCTGGACCGTATGTTTTCCAGGCAAAATGTCGCCTCCTACTCTTCACGTGAATGGTTCTCTCACCCTTCCCATTGGTTCGATGAAGCCACTGGATCTTCCCCTTCTGAACGTCCGAGAGGGAGGTGGCCGGCTGGAAGACCTCCAGTTCCGTGTGGTGAGCGCGCCCACCAACGGGCAGCTGGTGCTGTCCAGGGACGGACAAGACGTCCAGCTCGACAAGGCCGGCCATTTTAGCTGGACGGATGTGAATGAGCACAGAGTGCGTTTTGTGCACAGCAGAGAAAAGCCCAGGTGACTCGGTGTTGTGCTGTTTTCGTCCTGCTTCCCTTCCCTTCTGTGGGCGCTGCGCACCCGCCCCCACTTCTCAGTAGCTGTCCCTGCTCCTCTGGGGAAGATCGATTCTCCAGAAACGCCAGCGCTCGCAGCCGCCCGTCGTCATTTCGCTGTAATTGCTCCGAGAGTGTGCTTCCGTGAGAGCGTTTTCAGTTTATCACGTAATTATGGGTGATTCTCTGATGGGACAGGAAAGTTCCTAGGACAATTACCCAGTATCTGGGGCCCAGCAGAAACAAAGCTGGTTCTCTCCGCGGATGGCCACAGCGGCTCCTTCAGCATCAGGGGGGGGTGTATACCGGCACTGAGCAGTGGCCGGAAGAGGGAGTTTGCAAAGTGTTCCATGGTTCCCAGAATTCCAGAGTGGGAGGGAAGCGGAGAGTCACAACTTTTTATTATCTACTTTATGAGATTAATTGTGGTTAATTTTTAAGCCGGATCCAGTTTTTCTCCAATGCCTGGCACACTTCTGGCTGTCTTCCCCACCCCGGCTGACATGGCTTCAGGAATGCAATCGAATGCTAACACCAGCCCAGGCAAACAGAGTCATATAATTAGCGCAGTAAATCTGCTAAACAGAAATAAGAGAACGCACCCCAAAGCTTAGCCCTGCGGATTATCCTTCACCCAGCTCTGCTTCCTGAGTGAAGATAATGCGTGGTAGACTGCGTGTGTTACCAATGGAATGAAATGTTCACAGTGACTATTTTCTACTGTTACCACTGGAGATTTTTTTTTTTTTTTAAGGTTTGGGCTAGGAAATAGGTGGGAAGAAAAGCGATGGCACTGGCTCGATTGCAGTTCAGAGCCAGAACCTCAAAAGACCATCTCAGAGGAATAAGAACAACGGATACTTACTGAGCCCTAATAGGACACAGGCATTGTAGTAAACCGTTCATGTGAGCTCGGTATGTTTATGTTCCCAGACTACAGATGGGGAGACTGAGGCCTTGAGAGCAGGAGCAAAGCCAGGTCTCTGACTCCACAGCCCATGCCTGTGGCCACGATGATTTCTGCCTCCTGAATTATACTGGGAATAATGGCCATGCTTCCATCCTCCGGGGACAAAAGATCCTCGCACGGAGACATTGCCACAGATGACAACTCTGGCTTCTCACACCACAGAATCACTCTTCAGATTTACACTCCCACTCTGCATTCCTTTTGCTTCAAGTGTAGTTCTTAATTGCTTGCGACACACACACACACACACACACACACACACTCACAGCTCCATACCTGCAGTCCTTTGCCTTGGCATCTTGTGAAAAGTTAGTAAAGTCCGTAAAGCCCCCAGACAACCAAAGTTACTCCTCTTGTCTGTTTCACTGTTTTAGTCTCTCATCACCTGTTTTCTTGCAGAGTCAGCTCCGTACCCCCAAACATGACAAAGAAAGGTGACTGTTTTGCTGGCAATTCTTTCAGCACTCCCTTGACTTTGGGGTACCAATTTTAGCATAGGATCTTCTTTATCTAAAAATTTAAGCAAAAGGAAGAACAGTAAAACAAGATTGGTAGTGATTCATGAAAAAAGAAAATTCTGTAAGTTGCCAAGCGATGCAAAAATGGTGAAAGGGGCGGCTTGCCATATAGGGTTGTGGTTTTGTTTTTCCTCATGAAAACCTGACCATGATTCTTTTGCACTGGATTCCTTTGGGGTCAGAATGTTCCAGTGGAGTTCAAGACAACCTGCAAATATGGCCATGGAGGGAAGCCAGCATTGCTGGAGTGCTAAGCAGTTATCGGAACCTCTGTGCCGCCACAATGTCATTTTCCCCTGTGGGTTGGGAGTCACCACCCCTTCTTTCTTCTTTCTGTTGCTTCCCTTGGTTGCTTTCTCTGGACGTCTGGAGATCGGAGTGAAGAGGGACAGGACTTAAATGGGACAGAAAATCAAGGAGAGGATGAAATGGGTGGGAAGATACGATTTACTTTTTTTTTTTTTTTTTTAAATCAGGTTCATTGAGGTATGATTTGGGTTCAGTAAAATCCCCCATCTTGAAGTTGACTGGTCTATGAGTGTTAACAAATGTATACATTCTGGCAGTCTTGAAACCACAACTGCGGTCAAGGTTTGAGACAGTTTCATCCATGGCCCCCTAAGCTCTCCTTTTTACTGTGACTCATTCTCGCCTCCCCCCGACCCCCAAGTTTCTGGCAACCACTGATCTGTTTTTTTACTCTTAAAGAGTTTTGCCTTTGCTGAAATGTCCTAGCCATGGAGTCATACAGTACATAATCTTTTGTTTCTGGCTTTTGCCGTATGCTTTTGAGATCCATCCACATTCTTTTGTGTATCAGTGATAGTTCCAAGAAGACCTTTTAAAGAACCTTTAAATGGTAGTTTCCAGTCATACTTTTCCACTAAAAAACTATGAGGTTCTATGTTCACAAGCCCTAAGTACCTAATTTTCTACTATTCTGAAGAATAATATACTCCTAGCTTGTAGTAACTATGGTCAGTTCTGGAAATAAGCATTCTGTAGTGGAAATTGTTAGAGCTGTGGATTTGAATAGACCTATCTAGCTCTTTAAATAAACAGCCACCATTTTGCAAAAGCTCAGTGGAAGAGAAATCGAGTTGACAGTTCTCATAAATAGTTAACTTACATTTTTCTCAGGTGGTGGATACCCTGATGTTTCTCTAGTTCTTTAAAATCTATGTGTTTTATATACTCTTTGGTATGTATGATGCATTTTTATAATAAAAAAGTTAAAAAATAAAAAAAAGAGAACCTTTAAAATTGTGGTCCTAATCGTGGACCAGAGCTCAAAACCTCTGGAAAGGCGTTAAACCACACGTCTTCCCGGTCTACTGTAAGTTCTGTGCTTGGCTTGGCTTTGAAGGTGAGCGGCTCCTCCCTTCCCTTCTGGTTGTTCTGAAGCTGCTGGCGCAGCACTCTTTCAGGAAGTAAAACCACAGCAAAGAGGGAGCCTTATTTTGTTTTATCTTCAGTTGCAAGTAATGAAGCCTACAAAACTGTGAGGCTTGTTTTAGCATCGCAGGTATGGCTCAGCTCTCTGACACCTCTAGGACACCTGGACTTCCCACATAGGCCTAGAAGCTAGGACCAGGGGCGAGGAGCAGGAGTCCGCTCTCCCTCTGGTCTCTGTCTCACTGCTCACAGGCTTCATTTACCTTCCCTACAGACAGGCTTGCTCCACACCTCATCGTGGTAGACTGTGGCTTCCGCATCATCAAATGGGGGCTCTCAGGCTAGTTGCAGATTTCCAGGGAATGATCGGCCGTCTTCCCCTCGTCCTGTCCACACTGATTGTATATGTGTGTGGCTGCAATGGGGGCCAGGTCGATAGAGTCAGGTCACATGAACACTGCAGAACCATCCATGGAGGCTCACTCACGTGATCTGGGGACGGGCTGGAGGGGGGGTTTGCAGAGGGAGGGAATCACTGAGAGCTAATCAGAGACTCTGATAGTTCCTTTCTATTCTCTCCAATTTAACCATTAGCCTTCGTTTTGTTTTTCATTATTATGTCTTGGGCCCCAAACTGGTTTTTCAAACATTTATATAGCCATATTAGAAAAATCGAAACTAAAAAATTTATGGAATTATTACATTATATTGAGGTCAGAGAATACACCATGGTTTTACTGTATGTCGCTATGTTCATCTTCATCTGGTTACTTTTATTTACAGTATGAATATTATATCACTGTAGTGCTTTGATCCAAATTCTTCCATGCACATAAGCTGAAGATATTTTTAATCTTGTTTTTCTAGAGACTAATGACTACATTTTCTCATTCTTTTCTTGGGGACTTCTTTTAGGAAAGGTTACTTTTCCCTGAAAATTAGTGACCAGCAGTTCTTCTCTGAGCCACAGCTGATCAACATACAAGCGTTTTCAACACAGGTAATGACATTGCCACACAATTAATAATTTCGCATGTGTGAATCAAGGTTTCTTTCCAGTAGTTATAGCACAAATGACCTCGATTAAGCTAGTCTCAGGTTCTCCATGAAATACTACTGGAATAACTTTTAGTGCTCGTGGTAAGAACAGCAGCAACAACTAATTGCTAATACATCTGTCATACTCTTCTTTGTATTTCTCATTCAGTCCTTATGATAGCCCTGTGGGGTGTTGTTTTCCCTAATTACAGAGGAGGACACTAAAGTCACAGGGAAGTTAAGTAACTTGTCTATGGCGAGATAGCTAATAAATAAAGAGCTGACATTTGTGCCTAGAAAATCGGGCTACAGAGTCTGCGTTCTGGCCCACTAACTTGTAGTGCCTTACTGTACTCTCCTGAGTTGATATGAGCCCTTCAGAACAATTTGAAACTGTTCCAGTTGTTAAGACTTTCCTAGTCTTGGGTAAATGAGTTTGTTTTGCCTAAATATTTCTCTCTCGGGCATATGAAATTATTCTCAGCTACTTTTGCCTGTCTGTCCTGTAGCTGCGCTGTGCTCCCATCTGTCTGTGGTAGGTAGAGCATCTGATTAAGGATCTACTTACATGGGGTGCCCGTGTGGGCACCAGCCAGACAGAAGTCTGAGGACATCATGGTAGATGCTATAAAACTCGGTGTGATGGCGCCTCTGTTCCCATCACTCATCTCTGTTAAGGTGTACTTGTGTGTCCAGAATACAGATAGCGGTAGAGGGTCTGAGTGACTGAGCTTGAGGGATTCAGCAGCTGAAACATGCAAAGAGAGTAGGGTCTTAAGTTGTGAACAGTAAGACAGTGGGATATCAGCCTGGGAAACCAAGGATACCTAAATATGCACAACTCTGCAGAGTGTTAGTCATGAATTCAAGGAAAAGCAGGAGACTATTGTTTTAATTTTTTTTTTTTTAATTTTGGTCCAAATATGAAAAGACCATGGACTGTGGATAACAGAGACATAACCCAGAAGTGATTTCCGGATGGTGTTCACAGGCCAACTTCCTTCTTCTTCTTCATTTTTTTCTTTTTAATATTTTATTTGTTTCCTTGAGAGAGAGAGAGAGAGAGAGGCAGAGAACTCAAGTCGGGGCATGGAGAGAGGACAAGCAGACTCCTCCAGGGAGGCCGACATGGGGCTCAGTCCCAGGACCCCGAGATCATGACCTGAGCCGAAGGCAGACACCTAACAACTGAGCCACACAGCCCCCCCACCCACCCAAACTTTGCTCTTCTTGATGGCATTCTTACTTCAGGGGTGACTGAAGTTGAGGGTTGATTAGAAATGGATCTGATATTCATTTGACTTCACTGTTGGGCTAAAAGTATTAATTTTGTTTTAATTAAAACTAAAACATGTTAAAAGCAAAAACAAAAACAAAAACGAACCCAAAATGAAAACATGTGTTCTCTGTAAATATGTGCCAGAGGGCTACATCAGGCCTGAGGACTGTCTGGCTTAAAATTTCTCAGTACCTAAACTCAGAAGTTTTATTTTGTTCTTTTTGTTTGTGTTGATTTAGTTACTCTAATTAGGTAAAGTAGAGACTTAGGGTAGATACTGGCAAGTGCCTTTCTCATCTCAGACAGTGAGCTCCTATGGTTCCCTAAGTTTTGTTTGCTTGTCTTCCCCAAATCAAGCAAATAAACAGTGGCAGCATTTTTAAATTTTATTCATTATTTGAGAAACTTCTTTCATTTTAACTCTTTTTTAAAATGGAGTTTTAAAAATTAATTTTGACTTCTTTTTGTTCCTTTACAGTCCTGTGGTAGTTCAAAATGGTCTTGAACCTCCTGGAGATTTTCTCATGCAAGTTCATTTGATCTTTTCCATTTACGGATGTTGACATCACCTTCTGACCTCTCCTTTTTCAGAATCCAAGGGGCCCTTCATTCCCACGTATCTAGAATCACAGCTTCTGCATTCTCACTTGGGAATTCTGAGGGGGAGCTGTTCTCTATCTTCCTACTATGTGACTATTACAATGATACATTAGCCAGACGTTACTTTAATAAATATTGAAATTTCCAGGAGGCCAGAGAGGTAGCTTTAAAACAAAACCATTGGATTAAAGAAAACGATATGCCGAGAGAAAGTCCTAGATGGTTCAACTTCAAACAATATACAAAACTAAGATAATGTTTTCTTTGGCTTTTGGCCTCAGGTTTTGTTTTGGATTTTTTGTTTGTTTGTTTGTTTCGTTGGTTGGTTTGTTGGTTGGTGGGTAATTTTTTCTGTTGTGGTTCATTAACTGTTGTCTTTAGGAAAGAATATTGTATTTGCTTACTCAACTGGTGAAGGGAAGCCTGGTAATCCCAAGAAAAACGTCTGAAAATTTGCCACGTGGATTAGCCAGGCGGTTGGCTTTCTCCGGCCGCGTCCTCCTGGGCTCTCAAGCCTGAGCTAGGGTGGGCCCTTCAAGGCATGGAGGAGATGGCTTCAAGAAAATTATTGCCTGGGACCAGATATGACATGAATTCAGAATCAGAAATATCTTACCCCAAGTCGGCAAACCGCAGTATCACTAGAGGGAAGTACTGAACTCTGAACCCCAGTGAGAAGATTCCATGCCTCTTACTGTTCTCTCTTGGATGCAGAAAACTGGTTGGGACCCTTGACCCTGGGCTGATCTCAGTTACAAGGCAGGGGATATAGTGTAAATCAAAACAGCAGAGACTTGGAAACAAGGCTCATCTCCATTTCCTCTGGTGAATATGATGGCCTTGAAGTAGCTTGAGAAGCCTCCAGAACCCGAATTGTGAAGTAATCTCACTCGCTCTGGTTCCTGCAACTGCCCACACCTCCGACAATTCCTTTGACTCGGCCACCGTTCGGCACTTTGTGGAGCTTTAAGAGTTCCCTTCAGAAGCATAGAATTATCGATTAGGTTGTGCACAATGGTATCTAGTCCACCGGGTCGCCCTCTTTCCTGCTAAATGACTTCTCCTCCTTCCCTTCCACTCCTCAGGCCCCCTATGTGCTGAGAAACGAGGCCCTCCGTATTAGCAGAGGAGAGAGACGGACCATCACCACCCAGGTGCTTGACATCCGAGATGACGACAACCCACAGGACGTCGTGGTCGAAGTGCTTGACCCGCCACGTCATGGCCAATTGCTCCAAACACTTCAGTCCCCTGCAGCCCCGATCTACCAGTTCCGGCTGGATGAGCTCTCCAGGGGCCTTCTCCACTACGCTCACGATGGCTCGGAGAGCGTGTCCGATGTTGCGGTCCTGCAGGCCACCGACGGGCATTCCTTTCGAAATATACTGTTCCGTGTGAAGCTGGTGCCCCAGGTAGGTGGGATTCCTAGAGCGGCAGCTTCCTTGCATCTAGATAGGAAGTTTTGTTGATGATATTATTTTAAAATATTCATAAAGTTAAGATATGCACAGGTATTTATTCAAACACTGATTAAACATCTATTACAGAGATCCTTAGAATGTTCAGAGATTCACGGAACACAATACCCAATCTCAGGGAGTAGCATAGGTTTCGTTAGGCGCATCCTTGATCTGAAGGACCTGTCCCGGTGTTCTCTGCACAAGGGACACTTTCACACCTTTATGTTGACTTGCTGCTATAGAAATGCCTCATCGTCCACTGATGCTCTTGTCCGCTGCCTGAGTCTGATCCCACGAATCAAGCGCACCCCTGTTTTTTTCTCCCTTCTGTAACAGCTCATGCAATGTGACGCTCATAGGTGATCATAATGAATGAAAAAAGATGGGTTCGGCCATTCTGTTAGCCCAGCTCAAGTAGGGTGAGGAAACTCTCTCTTTTAGTGGTCACAGGAACTCCTGTCGGCCTGAGTCACTCCCATGCCGCCTCCATATGTTTTTGTCATACCCACGAATAAATTTTCTATTATTTACTTAATATTTTTCTTTGTATCAGATTTTTTATTGTGGCCTCATCCTCATAAATAATGCATATGAAATCATGGGCTTAATGTAGAATTGTACTTCTAAAATATCAAAATTAATACATGAACACTTTTAAAAACCTTCGTTCACATAGTACCTAGAATGTTCTTGGATACTATTAATGGGGTGGCTGTGACGTTTAGGGACTGGGCTGACCATGCTAGAGCCAAGACGCCTACTGAAAAACATTTTCAGAACCACTAATTACCTGATGATATTTCGCTAGAAGCTCTTTCGTCCGTTTTAGCAAAAATGGTTCTTTCCCATGGTGGCAGATTGGGAGACTTATCATTTTTATTGAACGTTTCATTCCAAATATCAGTAGCCACCAAAGTGTCACTGACGATTAGCTAGAGAGATGGATTTGCCGAGGACAGTTTAGAAATGACTTGTCAGTTTCTCACGGAAGATCGTTCAGGCTTTGCGATGGAGCCGTGCGCAGGTGAACAGCTTGGATGCAGCATAGTCTGCCGGCTAGTTTCTCAGGCTGTTGTCTCGTGATTTGCAGCTGATGAAAACGGTGATGGTGGCATGAGATAGAGGGGAGTAAGTGAAGGCTGATTGTGAGAATAGAGTTGGCAGATAGCCACCTTGTAGCTAATCCTAATTATCACCCTCTTGCAATTGCCCTGGGAGATGAGGTTTAGTTCTGAAGAGATGAAGTCTAGACAGACACAGAAAGTTTCTTTTCTTCCTGCTTGGTTTCCTTCCAACAAAGATTGTTACAGGATTTCAGTGCAACGCTCTCAGCTGCCTTTCCTGTAGTGGTTTCAGTCTCCACATTTGGAGATCGGTTCGGTGGATGGCACTATCATATGCTAGGGTCTAAGGTTGAAGGGTGTGTCCAGGATTTTAAATGCTTTGACCACCAAAACAAAACAAGCAAAAATTAGAGTTTAATTTATAATAAGACATAAGCACAGAACTTGAGAATTCTTGTAGCACTTACACGTTGGGATTCATGTCAGTGTTACCATGTCTGTGCCTCCCTCCTCCTGCCGCCACTCCGTCTCCTGTACGTTGTGCGTTTGTGTCCGTCTGGTGAACTCATTAATGGCTTCTAAGCCAATGACCTGGGATAATGAACGCAGCATCCATCAGGACATACTAATGAATCTGACTCTGTAACATGGATATTTTACAAATGCATACTATGTTTCCTTTCAGGAATTCAAAGTACTTTTTCTTTAAATCTCTTATATTAATTTTTACAATATTTTAATGAAGAAGGTTAGGAGTGGGGCCATGTGACCTTATTTCTTCTTCTTTTTTTTATTTAAAGATTTTATTTATTTATTTGACAGACAGAGATCACAAGTAGGCAGAGAGGCAGGCAGAGAGAGAGGAGGAAGCAGGCTCCCTGCTGAGCAGAGAGAGCCCGATGTGGGGCTCGATCCCAGGACCCTGAGATCACGACCTGAGCCGAAGGCAGAGGCTTTAACCCACTGAGCCACCCACGCACCCTGACCTTATTTCTTCTATTAGAAGTTCTACTATGGGTGGGAGGTGTTTTTGTTTGTTTTGTTTTTAACCTTTATTGGATCAGTCGTGTTGATGTAAATTATTTCATTTGATGCTCATGATCCTTCCAGGATGTTTGTACAATTATTATCTCTAATTTTCAAAAAAAGGGAAACTGAAGAAAAGGTATAAAAACATTTTTTAAAGTTTAAAAATGTTTATTTTTTTATAAAGGTATTTCCTGTTGGAGCTGTGGTTTCGACTCAAGTGTGTTCTGGCCCATCACACGTAGCCCACATAGCTTTTTTCATTCTAGCCCATATTTTTCGATGTTTTGGTCATATATATTCTGATCCCCCTAATTGACAGAATGGAGACAGCAATTTAGTCATTTTGTCAATGTCCTATCCAAGCAGTCTGGGCCCAAGCCTCCTGGAATCTTCCCTCTGGACTCACCACATCTTGTTACAAGTGAAGCTATTTATAATCATAAGTCTGCCAGAGCCCAGGAAGAAAAAAAATCCTTCAGCTGTTAATGGCTTCCAGTACATGTATAGTCAGACATGATTGATTTCATTCTGATAGCCACTTCTGAAGGTGGGCATCCAAGTCCCTACACGGAGCCCGCCTGTGTATTAAACTTGAAGTCAGGCCAATTACTGGCTGATGTCTACCTGGTGGTTTAAGTGTCATGGTGAAGGGGATTAGGTCTAATTCCTGAGGAATGGATGTACAAATTAATCCCAGTGTTGTTCAGTAGAAAACTTAACCCGCTGACACAAGTGAAAGGGGAGAGAGAGAGAGAGAGAAAGAAAACTGTGTGTGAGCAGCAACTCTTTTAGTCTTCCTCTCTTGATCTCTTGATCATAGGAGTTCAGCGCATTTTTGTTGGATGGATAGATATTTGGAGGGATGCAACAGCTTGAGTGAGGCTAGTTCCTGTGTTCCTATGTTAGAATCCGTCTCTTGCATCAGATGAGAAGACTTCGGGCCACCTCTGCTGATGTTGGGGTGGCCTATCTGGGAATAAGCATGGGAGCTGTCGGCTCCACTCTCATTTCTCAAGTTCTGCATCACTTCCTCCAAAGTTTCATCCTTGGCCTGGCAGTGAGGAAATGTACTGCCCTCCAGGCTTATGCTGAGCTGCTGAAGAGAAAATAGATTCAGGACTGATGTCGAAACATGCTCTGTCAGGGTTGGGGGAAGCAAAAGAAATCAAGAAGATTAAAAGGTAATAAAGAATGCTTGCTGAACAGGCTTTCATTAATTGTGTGGATTATCAAACCCGAGCCCACTGGAGATATGATTTTAAAGCATTTCGGCATCTAATAAGGGCTAAAATCTAGGCAGGGAAAAGCTTATTGGTGGGCTTCTCTCCGCTGCCAGTCTTTCAAGCCAAGCTTCTTTTTCATTACGGCGTCTCTGGGAATCAGGCCTCCTCGTCCACTCTGGCAATAAATCTGATGACCTTTGTGACCTCGTTTGTTGTTGTTGAAGCAGTTGCTTTCTGCCATCGGGTAGTGCTTTGATGTGAAAACCCCCCAAGTATCATGCTATGAACTGGATGGAAAATTCTGTTGCTAAGTCTGCTCTGGCTGTTTGCCCTTGGTAAGGCTTGTGTGTGACTAGCGGCCCGATTGTGCTTTCCCCAATGTTCTTAACACTTGTTCTCCCAGTGGTTGTCTGGCGTGGATGCTTCTTGATAATAAGGGTGTTTGGGACAATTAGAAGTATGGCACAAAAGTGTTCAGTTTTTGAATAAGAGTCTCTCTCATAAATAAATAAATCCTTACCACATGTCAGGGTTTCACCTTTTTTTTTTTTTTTAAGGTTTTAGTCTATTTATTTGAGAGAGAGAGAGAGAGAGAGAACAAGCAGGGTGAGGGTCAGAGAGAGAAGCAGACTCCCGCTGAGCAGGGAGCTGGACATGGGACTTGATCCCGGGACTCTGGGCAGATGCCCAACAACTGAGCCACCCAGATGCCCCAGGGTTTCATCTTTTATGGACTTACTTAGCTTGTTCAATTTGGCATCTTATAAGGTGTGTTGCTCAGAGTATACATTCAAAAACTGGTTCTATCTAATTACTAAATTTTGTTTATGAAGTAGTTGAAATCTACATGGAGAGAAGGTTCTATATTCTTGACCTGAAGGCACAGGGCTTCTAAGGAGCCCACACACCCACTGACAAACACCCAAACAAACGGTCTAAGTATCTTTCCATCCTTTATCCTGGCAAATAGCATCCGAGTCTCACGTTTTATGTCAACCCTGCATGATCCTTCCCTAAAATCCACAGTGTCCTTAAAGGCTGCATTTTAAAAACTATGGTATAAATGAACCTTTGCAAAATAAGGCATTTTTTAACAAAATAAATAAAATCTTAGGACTGTTGTTATATCCAATTATAGTCCTTTAATACTTGATTAAGTTTTAAAATTTTTTAGCTCGAGTAGTTGGACCTGGGGTTAGGGTACACTGTCATTTGAAATCATCATGTATGCCCCAACATTTATTTTAGGGGAGGAAGTTTTCATTTTATTTGTGAGATTTTTCCTCCTAATGATAGAAGCTTAGGTCCTTACTTCTGGTTTACAACATTAATATTTTTATTTGTAACACAATATATAATGGCCAAACTTTATTGCCAACATTTCCCTATGCCCATTGTTTTATGAAATGAATTACAAGAACTACTTAATTTAAAGCCCTCTTTTGATTATGCCCCCATAACCCCTTTTTGGGATTTTATTGCTTTCTAATGTGGTACCCCGAAGGACATATAAAACATCACTAGACAGGAGATTATTCAGCTCATGTTATGGCTAATTTCTTGAGCTTACAGGGATATATGCACCATTGTGCAGAAGAAGGAAAAAATAACTACAAGGAGATAAAGAAATTGCAAAATGTCAGAATCATTGGGGAAATGCGTTAAAATTTGTTTGGCTTTTCTGGACACTTTAACTATAGAAAAGATGATATATAGGCTTCTATTCATTTCTTCCTGAATCTTCCCTGGGCTCTCTCCCAGAAGAAGACAACTGATAAAACCATCTTCATTATAATGAGTGGGAAGAATTATACTTCTTTCCCTTAGATAGTTGTCTGTTTCTTCTTATGTATTATAAACAAATGATTTGGAAACAGAAGTTAGAAATGTAAATATTCTGAAAGACCTGTCTGGGGGGTTCAGGAGAACCACTCTGAACCCATTACTATTTCTTTCCTGAGCTCTGCTTCTCCTGCTTTAGCGTGACTCCACATCCCCTGGGAATCCTCTTCAAATACAAGTGGAAACACATCAGAGTACAAAGCTGATGGCAAAGTAAACAGTCAATGAAATGAAAAGGCAGCCTACCAAATGGGAGAAAATATTTGAAACCATATATCTGATAAAGAATTAATATTTAGACCATATGAGGAACTCAGACAACTCAATAGCAAAATCATCATCTTTATCATCCAATTAAAATGTGGCCTTAGGACCTGCATGGACCTTTCTCAAAAGAAGACATAAAATGGCCAAGAGGTACATGAAAATACGTTCAGTATCACTCATCATTAGGGAAATGAAAATCAAAACCACAATGAGTTATTACCTCATACCTGTTAGAATGGCTGTAATCAAAAAGACAGAAGATAACAAGAGTTGGTGAAGGTACTGGGAACAGGGAACCTGTATACACTCTCGGTGGGAATGTAAATTGATGCAGCCATTATGGAAAACAGTATGGAGGGTCCTCAGGAAGCTAAAAACAGAGCTGTCATATGATCCAGCAACCTCGCTTCCAGGTATATATCTAAAAGAAATGAAATCTGTGTCTCATAGAGATATACGTACTCACATGTTTATTGTAACATTAGTCACAACAGGCAAGGTATGAAAAGAGCCTAAGTGTCTCCTGATGGATAAAAGGATAAAGAGGAGGCAGCTGGGTGGCTCAGCTGGTTGAGCTCCAGTTCTTGATTTCATCTCCGGCCATGATCTTGGGGTCCTGGGATCAAGTCCCACATTGGGCTTCACCCCCCAGTGGGGGGTCCAGCCTCAGGGTTCTCTCTCTCTCACCCTCTGCTCCTCCCCACCCCCGCTTGCTTGCTTTCTCTCTCTAAAACAAATAAATAAGTATTTTTAAAAAATGGATAAAGAAAATGTGATCTATGTATCTAATGGAATATTATTCAGCCTTAAAAAAAGGAAATCCTGTCATTTGTGACAGCATAGATGAGCTTGAAAAACAGTATGCTAAGTAAAATAAGCCAGACAGAAAAAAGACAAATTCTGCATGATCTCATTTATATTTGGAATCTTAAAAAGCGCAGCTCATAATAGCAGAGCAGAATGGCGGTTGCCAGGAGCTGCGTAGGAGAAATGGGGAGATGTTAGTCAATGGATATAGAGGTTCAGTTACTAGGGATGAATAAATTCTGGAGATACAATGTATAGCATGGTGGCTGTACTTGATACTGTATCATACACCCGAAATTTGCTGAGTGGGTTGACCTTAAGTGTTTTTACCACATACACATACAAAAGTATAGCTATATGAGTGATAGATTTCCTAATTAGCTTGAATTTCACAATGTATATGTATATCAAAACATCATATTGTGCACCTTACCTATGTACAACTTTTATTTGTCAAATACACTTCAGTAAAGTTGGTGAAAAAAATAAAATACAGATCTAATTTAGGATCTGGGGTGGGGTCTGAGATTCTTAACTTGTAATAAGCTTCCAGATGTTGCCTAACACTTCCAGATGTTTGTTCTAACACTGACATAAAAGGAGTACTGTCTCCTAAAGATTTACAGTCACAAGGAATTAAAGAATTGTGTTGGGTTGGTAAAGTGTGGCCAAGATAGAAATGTAGTGGGAGGGACATCTGGGGACATGCATTCAGGTCACAGTACTTACTTGCTTGGAATATGAAAAACCACATTGCCTTATTAGTCCCATAATTTGGTTGTTGGCGTATGACTGATTTCTGTAACCATGATCAGACTTGACGAGGCGGCTGCTATTAGAGAGATTTCTGGCAATTAAGATGCCTGGGTCTGAGTGTATTATCTTATATGAAACTCTGCTGGAGTTAATTGGGACTTTTCCCCCAGAATTCAGGGGGGGTAAGTAGAGAGGAAAATTCTTGGCACATTTTGATGTTTTTGTAACTAATATGCTGTATCAATCGTGAAGGGAGAAAATTCTAGGGAGTTTGCCCCTGAGCACTGATCATAATAGAAGGTGCTTCTGCTGCTGTTCTCCTGGGCACTGTTTGACTCGGTTCCCTGGTGACTGTAGTGAAAATGGCCAGGACCACCTCTTGTGGGGAGCAAATGCTCTCATGCCAAGGGACTGCAAAGGCCTATTTGTTGTCTTCTGCCCTGAATATGCCCCTCCTGGGAGGGGTATTGCTCTGTTCTGGTGTTTCAAATGTTGGCATATTTGAAAGTAATAACAATAATTTATAAAAACGTCCCCGTTGAAATGCCCTATTTTAGAACCCCAGATTTACTGATTTTTGAAGTACAAAAACAGATTGAAAGCTGAACACAGACTCACTAACCTCCTTCCATGGAAAATGTCAGTCATGAGACTGGAAGAGGCGCACACCTTGCAAATCGAGAATGGCAGCACTTTCGTGACAGTAGCTTTAGCAACTAAAATGGTTGCCTTCTCGGGGTGGGGGAGGCGAAAGAGGTGATTTCTTCCAGTCAGCTCCTCCCAGCTGTTGTTTCTAAGGCTTCGCTTTCAGTCATCAAGGTCTGTCAGTTTGGCCTCTAGTGTTTCTGGAAACTGGTTCTAACTCTCTGTTCCCACGGCAATGACTGTTTCATCTTCTCTCACCTGAGCCATTACAAGAATTTGATAAATGGTTTCTATAGCCCCAGACACATGTCAGTTCTAGCCCCTTTCATCTCCCGCTGACGGAAACTTCATAAACCCCAGACTGTTCATCCCCGTTCCTTCCCTGGAGACGCGTGTTGACTTTACTGGGCTTACAAGATAAATGGAGACCTTTAGTACATCCTCTACCTTCTGCCTGCCAACTTCAAGAGAGTGTCCCTTCTTATTCACCCCTCTCCTGGCCCCATAAATTCTTCTTGCCCAGATACAGTGCACTGTCTCGTGTCTTTGCCTCTGCACAGAGTCCATTTCAGTACTTCTCTCTTAGAAGGGCCATGTTTTGGTCATTCAAGAGTTAAATGATATTTCCATAGCAAAGCCTTCCTGAGCATTCCTCCCCCAAAGAGGAAACCCCCTTTTCCCGTTATTCTCCCACAGCACCCTGCTCCAACCTCTTACAGAATATCGTTGTGATACGCCCTGATTAGTTGTCTGCGGCGGGACGACTAGACTGTATGTTCTCAAACTGACATCTTGTTTAGGCATTCTTATATATCCTGGGCCTCTGGCAAGAGAGCCAGCCTCTGATGGGTGCTTAGTGTGTAATGCTTGAGTAGGAGTGGGTGGGGAGAGTAGAGGGACAGTGAGGGGGACGAATGAAAGAGAGAAATGGATGAATGAGAAAAGTTATTTGCTTATGATAAAGTAAAGGAAAAAAATAGGATATGTACATATATACATACACATACATGTGTCTACACACAATATACATACGTAATCCATAGTGCGACTCTGGAGCTATGAATACCTCTTGTTAGGTGATGGCTGGCAACAATAGTACCTGATAACTTATGTTTCTAAGGGCTGATATATACATGTACATATATACATACACATATGTGTATATACACACACACATATATACACAGAGAAATATATATTTATAAAAATACATATTAAATTTAAATATACTTATAAATTTGTATATATTATTTGTAAATAGAATTTTTATATAATAATGTATATAATATACATTATATATAGTGTGTGTATGTGTGTTTAAATATATATATACACACAAACATATATATATGTTTGTTTTGGCTTGGGCTTAACTCTGTACTCTTTCCTCATTCTAGAATGACGCAGGTCTCCGGCTTATGGCTAACTCAATGGTGTGGGTTCCAGAAGGCGGGATGCTGCAGATTACCAACAGAATCTTACAGGCTGAAGCTCCAGGTGCCAGTGCCTCAGAAATCGTCTACAAAATTACCCAGGACCACCCACAATTTGGTAACTTTTCTTTTCCTTTCTCGTGATCTCATCGTTGTGTCCAGCAGTCTTGGACTTGCTATGGTATGACGCCATGCAGCGAGCTTGGGATTCCAGTGACTGACTTTCTAATACCTCACAGGTCTCATTTAAACACAGAATCATCAAAATTACTGTGATACTGTACACATATTCTGTATCAGGTGATATGCTAAGTAATGTAGACCTGTTAGTATATATGAGATCCAAAATTTAAATTTTCTGCGAGTAAACATGAAATCCAAAATTTAAGTTTTAAAGTAGATTCATTTTACAGAGAAAGTAACTTGCTAATACATAGTTCCTTTCAGCATATATAGCTAATAATGTCAGTTTAATTTTGAAGCTCGGGCTCTCATACTCCACCTTACGCTCCCTCCAGAACATTGCCAGACTTCTTGTTGAGACTTTAAAAAAAAAAAAAAGTTTTACATAAAAACACTTTTAAAGATCTTTGTTGTTACTTCCACTCCTAGCAAGATAGTAGAGAATGATAACTTGAAAATTTTCCCCTCGTCATCATCTAGAAAAGGTGGATAAAAGATGATAAGAATTATAGGGCCCTCGTGGCTGACCTTTCAAGAATAGAGAGAAATCTCCAGGTAGCAAGCAAAGAAGGAGCTTAAAGCCAGTCTGGGCATATGCTGATGGAACAGCTTCCCTGAGAGGCTTGTATGTGTCCCCGTAACCCAAGGGCTCGAGAGGTAATGCCATGCAGAAATAGAGAAGTTAAGATCTTGCATAAAACTGGGACTCTGGAAAGACTTTCATTTCGAGGGACAGAATAGAAAACAAGAAGGGCACCAGCCCAGAGAGATGGCAAAGAAACCTACCTGTGTTTCCCAGGGCTTGGAGTAGAGCAAAAAAGTCTGCCAAGAAAGAACTTCTCGCCTGTTTCTCCCACAGATCCAGGGTGAAGTTATACTTGCCCATGGTCTGAGAAACCCAATGCTGAGACATTCCTATGAATATTAATCTCAAGCCAATGATAATTCTTGGGTCCCTTGCAGAAACTGGTAGAAACTGTTGCGGAATATCCACCCTCAACTCCGAATTTCAGGATTCTCACAGCCCAAACTGCTGAAGATTAGCTCAGAATTCAAAATTACAGAACAAATGAGGAAGCAATCCATAGTATCATAAGAAAAATGAACAAAATGTTTAAAATTCCAAGGATTTCAAACAAAGGAGTAATCATAAAAACTATAAAACAAGCATATTGAAATGATTTAAAGACACAAAAGAAAGAATTGAAACTGTAAGGCAATAACCAAGACCATAAAAATAAAAGAATAGGCAGGTATGTTTTTTAAAAGAATTAAAAAGATCACCTGAAAATGAAAATTATATTTTTCAAAGTGAAAAATATTTATTCACTACAAATAAAAACTTTCTTGGCGTGTTAAATAGCGCAGGAATAATAATCTGTTTTTCTCTGGTTTCCAGATTTTAAAAATTATTTTCTGTAGTGAGGGGGGAAAAGTTAACTTTTGTGCAATTTAAAAGTAATTCCAATGGGGCACCTGGGTGGCTCAGTGTGCCAAGCAACCGACTCTTGATTATAACTCAGGCCGTGTGTTCAGGGTCCTGAAATGGAGCCCCACACCAGGCTCTGCACCATGAGTGTGGAGGCTGCCTAAGATTCTCTCTCCCTCCCTCTGTCCCTCCCATGACCCTCCCACCCCCCACTCTCACACACACACACACACACACACACACACACACACTCTCTCTCTCTCTCTCTCTCTCTCTCGAAAAAAAGAAGACTTAGGGGTACCTGGGTGGCTCAGTGGGTTAAAGCTTCTGCCTTCAGCTCGGGTCGTGATCCCAGGGTCCTGGGATCGAGCCCCGCATCGGGCTCTCTGCTCAGCAGGAGCCTGCTTCCCCCTCTCTCTGCCTGCCTCTCTGCCTACTTGTGATCTCTGTCAAATAAATAAATAAAGTCTTTGCATAAAAAAGACTTTAAAAAATAAAAATAATTCCAATGTAACAAAGACATTGAAAAGCATAATCTAATTAAGAATTAATATAATTATAAAATCGTTGCTCTAGCTGGGGTGTCTTTTATTATAGTTGTGTAACTTTGAGGAAGGCAAGTGGATTCCTTTGAGCCTTAGTTTTCTTTGAAAGGTTAGGCTAGATAATTTTTTTTAACTATTTATTTGAAAATAATTTTAGACTTACTGTAAAGTTGCAAAAATAGTACAAAGAGCCCTTGAATACCTTTAATCTAGCTTCCCTCAATGATAGCATCTTGCAGAACAATGGAACAATGATCAAAACCAGGAGGCCAAGTGGATACAATGCTACTAATTAGTCCGCCGACCTTATTCAACTTCGTGTTCTTTTATCCACTGATTTTCAGCTCGATAATGTTTAAGTCCTTTTCAGCTCTAAAAATCTTTGACCCGTTTGATGTATTAAATTCTCTACCTTTATCTTGATCATTAAAAGCCAAAAAATTTAATTTCCTAGAGACAGCCCAATATTCCAATATTCAGTTTAACTCTTAAAAAGAACAGTGCTGAATTAAATTATTTTTTAAGCCATTTTGGCTTGATAATGCCATGTAGGCTTGCCTGTGACCCTATCCTACTATAAGTCTCTTAATTAACTTCTCCCTGTGAACAGAATCCTCCTTCTGTGTGTCCAGAGCCCCCTATCAGTAATAATCCAATCACATTACCCTTAAGAAGCACTCAGAAGTGAAGGCGGCCGTGGGAACTGGAAGCCCAGTGCACACCAGTCTGGTCACATCCGTCTGTCGCGGTGGTGTGAATCTGTGGACCCCTTCCCCGCTGCGACCCCACCTACTGTGCACTCCCTCCTCACCTTAGAATGTCCAGGCTCGGCTTTAGACGTTTTGTGAAGACCTGACCAGGGATCTGAACCAAACGTAAATTGCTTGCAAATGCATGATGGACCCAAATTCCACCACTTACAGACTCATCACTGCTCTCAGATAGAAGTGTGGACAAGTTGATTAGTACTTGTACCTTTAGCTACTTCACAAGTTTGAAAATAAATTTAATGAGATGGTTTTAATGAAGTTACTTAAGTATCATTAGGGGGAAAACCTGACTTCATCCAACACATTGCCAACTCTAAATTATTTAGCATCGAGTAAGAAAGCTTTAATACAAATTTTGTCAATCCCCAAATAATTCATGGAGGTTCCAGTGAGATTCTAATTCTTAATACCTATCAAATTTCCCCCTCAGAATTCTTGATTCAACCGTAGACATCAGTATTAAGGAAATCCCAAGTGGAGACTATTATTCCTTTTCTTTAAACCTAGACTGTTTTGTAAGCCTGGATTTCCATATATCTAAAAGGTCGGCTGCTTGTATTTGTCATAATAAAAGCAGAGGTGGGGTATGACACAAAATCTCTCACCTTGCTGTGGTGAACCCACAAAATACTGATACTTCTCCATCTCCTCATGGGCTTAGCACAAAGGCATCTGGTATTCAGCAGACCCAGTGCTGAGCTGCCCCCACCCCCGCTCATGCATCCAGGGCATTGCTGCCTCTCCTGTCAGCAGGGGACTCCCGGGTCCCTCCCCATCTCGCACCCTTCACAACTACAAGTGTCCAGGCCCGTTGCTTCCACTTGCTTAGTGACTCTCACGTCTGTTTCTTTCTTTCCAAACTTACTGCCGTTCATCCGGATGTTGCAGTTGCCTCACACTTGATCCAATTGTCTACATAAATGTTAATTACTCTGATTACTATTTTTATAAAATAAAACTCAGCCTCTTTAACGGGTTGGTCATAGGCTCCCTGTGTTCTGATCGTATATGTTTTGTGTTCTAAGTCAGTTCGTGCAATTCACCTACTGAAATCTCACAGTGGCTCCTGGTTGCTTATGGGGGATGATCTTATGGGTAGGAACTATGCCTTGCTTATCTTTGAATCCCCATTCCTGAAGGGGCTAGCGTGATAGCTAGCACCTAACACGCATTCAGTCACTATGATCTGAGTTGAAATTTATGGGATTAGTCAATATCCTCTGGTTCCTGTTCATCTGCATAACATGGCAATTTTTTTTAAATCTGGAAAAACAGGTTTATTTCATTAGGTCTGCTTAGTTTTCCTATTATAAAGAAGAACAGCTAGAAAATTAGCATTTGAGTATTTTCTATTTTTCTACTCTTTACATTTTCATTGTAGAAGTCTACTTTCAAATATTTTGCAGCTGTACCCACATTCCTAAACAATCTATATCTTGGAAAAACCCGTATATATTATGAACAGAGGCCAAACCAGAGAGAGATGGCTAACGGAATTTGTGACTTAGGTATAAATGAGAAACAATACTAAAGGAAACTCGAGTGAGTTGATTCTACACATGATTTTTTAAAGAAGACTACGGATGGCTTTTTCCTTACTTCAGTACCTCATCACCGTCCAGGATACTATGCTGATTTTGAATTCGAATTTAGTGCCTATACATATTAGAAGGAATATTTCCTTCAAGTTAGAAAATTGCTCTAGTGTAATTGAGGGTGTTTTCAGCTGTCTGCTGTGTGTACTAAGATCTGGGTGTCCCGCTGGAGAACCTCGCCCCCCCCCTTCCCTCTTACCATCTGCGTGGACGGAGGCTCCTCTCAAGTTGTTATTGGGTGGATTTTCATGAGAACGTGGCTTCTGTTTTCAGCGGCTCATCCGTTCTCCTGTTTCGCCGACCCTTGAGGGCATACTGTCCTGGTGAAATTTCACTTGCTTCCGTAACGCCTCCATATTTGCAATTTCACTCGAACAAAAACGGTAGCTTCCGGTCGAGAGCAAGCGTTAGAACCAGATTGAGGTGTCCTTGCTTCCATCCCAGTGAGGTCTACGGAATGATGGAGGAGAAAACAAGATGAGTTCCTGGAGGGTAGATGCAGGACTGTGAACACAAAACAACCGTGACTGGAGACAGAGATTCATGACCCAGAGCCTGAGCTTCGGATTCGAATCTCAACTCCTTCACATACCATTTGTGAACCTGAAGAAGTTACTGAACTTCTCTGAGCCTAAAGACCTGTCTTTTAAATGCAGATAATAAGAGCATCTTCAGAAGGATCAAATCAGGGGCGCCTGGGGGGCTCTGTCATTAAGCGGCTGCCTTCAGCTTGGGTCATGATCCCAGGATCGAGCGCCGCATCGGGCTCCCTGCTCAGCGGGAAGCCTGCTTCTCCCTTTCTCACTCCCCCTGCTTGTGTTTCCTCTCTCGCTGTGTCTCTCTGTCAAATAAATAAATAAAATCTTTAAAAAAAAAAAAGGATGAAATAATATAATGAAAAGGATGACCAACATCCTTTTTAAATACCCATGAATAATTCTCATTTTACTAAGAGGAACAGAGGCTGATGAAGCCCATGTAAAGCTCACGCAGCCGGGTTTGAACCATCGCATAATGTGCTTCATGTGGTCCCTACCCTAAGCATCCCAGGGCCAGCTAACATC
The DNA here is from genome assembly GCF_011764305.1 of Mustela putorius furo. NCBI lineage: Eukaryota > Metazoa > Chordata > Mammalia > Carnivora > Mustelidae > Mustela > Mustela putorius. The sequence continues at coordinate 695,738 of NW_025421261.1, forward strand.
ATTCTCATTGTACAGAATTCTCCCAAGAGTGACTCTGAATTTTTTCAAATTTCCCATTGTGTTTACACTGAAATCGTGTGGATTAGAACTCATTTCCTGCTACACAGAAGTTACAGGTACAAATGAACCCATCCGGTGCCCAGTCCATCCAGCCAGTGAATGTTTGCTGTCTTCGCGATTTTATGTGACCTAATTGATACACCTCATACCTGCAGTGCCCTTGAATTACTTTTAGTGTGTTTTAGCTGAGAGACTGGGAATTCTGTGTCTGGAGGTGAATTTGATGATGCCTATTGCGTTCTGTGCTAACATACTTTTCTTCGCCTTGGGTTAAAAACAAAGGAGTACCTAATTTCTCTTAGAAAGAAAAAAAGAAAGGAAGGAAGACAGATAAATAGATAGTAGCCAAGGAGATGAGAGCTCTGACCAACTTTTCCATTTCCCAGAGACCCTCACTAACTCTGTGGCTTTCCTAGGAGAGGTGGTCCTGCTGGTCGATATGCCTGCGGACAGCCCGGCGGGGGAAGGGCAGCCCCTGCCTGATGGGAGGGCGGCCACTCCCACCAGCACCTTCACCCAGCGCGACATCAACGAAGGCATCGTGTGGTACAGGCACTCGGGAGTCCCGGCCCAGAGCGACTCCTTCCTCTTCCAGGTACCCTCTACGGCTGACTGACATCTTTTCTGATGTCCGGATGGTCTCATGAAAGCCCTCGCTCTTACTTTTATGCAATTTGGGTCATTTTCTCTGTTGCCTGGAAATTACATTTGGAGGAAGAATAAATGTAATTAATAGCATTGACAGGTTTTCTAATCTCCCAACTCGGTCTTACAATAACTCTCCAAGCAGAGTCATCTCATGGCAGGGAGTTTTTAATAGGTAATGGCCAAAGTGTCTAGCAAAAAATTTTTTTCCAAATATTACAGTGCCCTATGGAGGAAAAAATATTTCTTTTTTCAAATGTTTTTGGAACATTTACCATCTTATGATAAGATCAGAAGCTTAGCAGCCAAACCCAGTGGGTTCATATTTCAGTTTTGCTGTGCACTGGCTGTACAACATTGGGAAAATTACTTTGGTGAAGTCCTTGTGCTTCATTTTTCTCATCTGTAAAATAGAATTACTATGAGGATTTAATGAGTTAATACGTATGGAACATGTAGAGTACTGCCTGTCACTATGCGTGGGTGTGTCACGGCCATTTATAAAGCTTGAGCAAATACCAGTGCCATAGACTGAATGTCTGTGTCCTGAGATGTGTATGTTGCAATCCCGCCCCCTCCCTGTGCAGTGGTATATGGACGTGAAACCCGTGGTAGGTGACAAGGATTAGATGAGGTCATGAGGGCTGTGCTCTCATGGATGGGATTAGTACACAAGAGAGCTCGCTGCCCCCCCACCCCGCTTCCCTGCTCCCTGCCGTGGAAACACAATGAGAAGTCAGTGGTCTGCAACCCAGAAAAGATCCCCCACCAGAACCTAACCAAGCTGGCACCCTGCTCCAGACTTCCAGTCTCCAGAAGTACAAGAAATAAGTTTCCCTTGTTCATGAGCCACTCAGTTTATATATTTTTGTTATAGTAGCCTGAGCAGACTAAGACAAATAGACCGTTCGGAGGCCGTCCATCAATTAAAGAACAAGAAATTATAGTGAGCGCATTCTCTGGCACTTATCACACATAATTAGAAATTAATAATAAGAGGCCAAACCAAAAAGGCAAACCATTTAGAATTTTTTAAACAGTCTCCTAAATAATTACTCGTTCTAAAAGGACATCAAAATGGCAAACTATTAAGAAATGTTGATGAGGAGGAAATAACTCCTCAAAACTTAGATGATGTGGACAAAATAATACTCCAGAACATTGATGGCTTTAAGCTCTTATTATTGAGCAGAAAATATGAAAATAAATGGACTAAGTGAAGCTACAAAACCACAAGAGAAACCTAAGGAAAGCAAAGAGAGGAATTCATAAAGATAAGCAGAGGCATTGATTCAGTATAAAACAGGAGAATACATAATGAGCACAAACCCCGAGTCTTGGGAAAGATCAATAAAATTGGGCAAACTTACGTCAAGGGCAATTTGGAAATAAAGACTTGAATAGAAGTACAAAGGAATGAGGAACTTCGAATGAGAAACAGCATCAAAATGTAGATGCGGAGAGGAATTTGGGAAAATGTCCGAGAAAATATAGAGAAGCTCTCATGGGGGCTGAGCAGCCAACGCGGGGCCGGGGACCCTCGGGGTCTGGAGTCTGAGGCTTTTCCTTTGTCCTGAACCAGCTGGGGATAAGCTGCCACAGTAAGCCGCCCGCCTTGCTAAAATTCCCGCCCATCCCGTTCCTGAGGCCTGGTGTGGCCGTCTTCCTTGCCTGACTAGTACATATAGTACAAAAGACGTGCTTTTCCAGGGAGCAGATGAGCTAAACTGGGCCAGTATTAAAACGAGGTGAGGGACGCCTGGGTGGCTCAGTGGGTTAAAGCCTCTGCCTTCGGCTCAGGTCATGATCCTAGGGTCCTGGGATCGAGCCCCGCGACGGGCTCTCTGCTCCGCGGGGAGCCTGCTTCCCTCTCTCTCTCTCTCTGCCTGCCTCTCTGCCTACTTGTGATCTCTGTCTGTCAAATAAATAAATAAAATCTTTTAAAAAAATAAAATAAAATGAGATGATCCTGAGCATCTGGAACATCCCAGGGGTGAGCAAGCCTCACGTGCCGTCTGCCAAGTTAGCGTCTTCATTTTTAGCACCTGGGGAACTGCACAGTCCTCAGAGAATGAGTCAGAATGGAGGCAAAGACCTTAATCATAAGAAGGCACCTCAGCAAACTGGAATCCTCGGATCTGCCTTTGCCTTTATCGGTGTCGGGATGGAGGACCTTCTCCATCCGGAGCACCTCCCCGGGAAGGAGTCTCCTTACCTGCTCAAAGTGATACTGGCTTGCCTTTGCAACTTGGTTACTAAACGGGTAATTATAGAAAAGCAAAAGTAACTGATCTTTTTTAAAAACAGATGCACTAGAATTTGAGACACGGCAGCTGAACATTCTTACTTTGAAAGGGGTTCCCTTTGGAAAGTCTTCACACATTTTCCTCAAGACGTGTTTAGAACCCTGAGCTGAAATCTTCTTCACAATCTATGGGATTTTCTTTATCACATCCTCAGTAGAGACAGTAAATCATCCTTCGGAAGTTGATTTTTAAAAACAGCCAAAGAGGGCGCCCTGGTGGCTCACTGGGTTAAGCCTCTGCCTTCTGCTCAGGTCATGATCTCAGGGTCCTGGGATGGAGCCCCACATGGGGCTCTCTGCTCAGCAAGGAGCCTGCTTCCCTTCCTCTGCCTCCCTCTCTGCCTACTTGTGATCTCTTTCTCTGTGTCAAATAAATAAATAAAAATTCTTTAAAAAAAATAACCAAAATGCCAAGAGTCAGCCAGAGTCCTGTCTGGTAAGAAGAGCAGTAATTATTTTTGGTTAAAACAGGGAGCAATTATGCAGCAACAAGCTCGGTTTCCTCCGGTGATTTGTGAGCTCTCTCTCTGAAGGCATTCCAGAAAGTGCATCCTGAGCACGGACGGCATCTTTATTGCAAATGTGAAACAACTCTCTGAGATTATGTTCTCCTGGATGTGGAAGTTTCGGTGTGATTTTAAAGCCTCATTGTTTTATAGGCTTGCCTCATCTTTTGGTTTGAAATGACACAGACACTGTAGTTGTGTGCTAAAATAAATGGTTGCAACTTCTCTCATTCATCATTTTAGTGTCCCAGAAGGATTTTAAACTAAAAAAGATGCTGTTCTAATGATTCTTCCCTTTCTTCCCTTTCTCTTTTCTTTTTTTAAAGCAGAAAATGCAATATAATGAGTTTCATGGATTTAATTTTGTTTTAATGCTGATGTGCCATCATGAGCCGTCAATGCACCCCATCTGTCACTTTGCATGGAAAACTTGGGATTTATGTAACACAGTGGCATTAAAAAGTAGAGCATGGCACAGTGAGAAGAAAGCATGTACATTTACATCATTTGGGGGCATAGGAGGGAACTGGCTTTGGTATATTCAGATCATGTTGAATCGGCCTTGGGGCTTTCGGTATGAAAAGACCAACGTTTATTTCACACCAGTATCTTTACTGAGGAAGCAAGGAGTGATTTCTTTGCTTGGTAGTATACGCACATTTCACTACCTACATGGTGTTCCATTCTTTTTGTTTTTTTTCAAAAAACAGAGCATATTTTCCCCTTTCCTAAGGTTCTAAAGTTTCCAAATTGAGCCATCTTGGTCAGTGGGAAGATCATGAACCGCTGACCTGGCTGAATACTGACCCTTACTGACCATGACTTAGACACCTTGCTCAACTTCTATGCCCTTCAGTTTCCTCATCTTTAAAATAAGAGATAATAGCTCCTTGGTAGATAGATTAGTAAGTAGATAAGTAAGATAACTTTTGAAAAGTAGGTAGCAGAGTGCTGCGCCTGTGACCGATGTTAGGGAATCATCGCTATTGTTACTGAATTATTCATAATGACACACCATAAGATGTCTTTTTGAAAACGTGTGGATATTCCAAAGCTTGATCTCCAGGCCTCTGGTGGGATGGACATAGAGAAGACAGGTTTTCTGTTGGGCACGACTTGAGAAGACACAGGGCAAGGACTGCCATTCCTGCTTATCCTCCGACGTGAGAGAACACCGCCCCCTCCTGTGCGATTACTGCAGCTATATATGCCCACTTCGGCCTCAGCAGGTCTCTGCCCCTGGTGGAGCAGACCAAGGAGAGACGGAGGGCTCAAGGGGCAGCTCAAGATCACAGAGGGAGGAGAAAAGCTATTGGCATCGGCAAAGCATCATTTTTTAGCATTTTGAAGCAAAAAGAGGTCGATTTGGTGACTCTTCTAATTGTAAATGTTATTAATCTCGCTTTTGCAGTGACGAGGCTGAGATTTGTCATTTATAGTTTAGGTGTACGTATCTGTGCTGGATAAAGTTTAAAGAACTAGAAAAAAAATCACATATAAATCATGTGTCATATATGCTTATAATGAGATACGTAGCTATCAAAAATCATGTTTTCAAGATTGTTTAACGAAATAGCAAAACATCACATTATTACGTTTGGTAAAAATGTGGAACATGTAATTGTATCTAAAGTTTCACTTATCTATAGAAAATAGACTAAACCAAAATGCATCAATATGTTAATAACTTCTATTTTTACCTAGTGAAATTCTGGCTTTTTTAGTTTTTATTTGTATTTCTGTGCATTTTTAGAACTGCCTAAAATGATTACATGGTTTTTTCATAATCAGTAAAACATTAGCATTGAAATGAAGAGCAGAATGAAAATCATAATGCAAAAATGCATAGAATTCCAAGACAGATGGTTTCAAGGGGTAAAGCAAACACGCACAAACAGGCTGTGCCCAGCACAGATGAGAGGCTCACCAGTGTCACGTTTCCTTGCAGGTGTCCAGTGCCACAGACGCCCACACACACCTGGAGAGCCGCACGTTCAACATTGCGATCTTACCGCAGACACCCGGGGCGCCTAAACTCTCGCGCGGAGCATCTCTCCACATGACTGTAAGTTGGGTGGAGGGGCTCGCAGTTTGCGCGTGGAGGAGGCGCGCTGCTGGGGTTTAATAGAGCACCCCGCTTTTGTGTCTGGTGAATGCGTGACTCAGAGTGTGGACCCTGGGGCCAGTAAGAACCAGTCTCGGGAACACATTTCTTGTTCATGTCAACAAGAGGGTAGAGGGAAGGTGATGTGGAATCCACCGCAACCTCCCGTCCACCACTTCTGTCCTTTTTAGAGCATCCCGGAGGTCCCGGGGCCTCCTTGGGTGCTGGGAGGGAGTTTGGAGCTTGTGTCCATTTTACCAGAACCATGTGGGGGTCATTGCTCAGTCCGCTCCGCCTCCACCTTGCTGGAGAAACGGCCGGTCTGTGTTTTAGAAGCCCTGTGAGGAGCGTTTGGGTTTGTTTTCCCATTATGAAACTTTCCTGGAGAAAGGGATGCCTTTGCCGAATCCAAAGAAATAAGTACCAGTTACCCAAATGGCAGTTGGAGAGGCAGGTCAGACGAAACGGAGAGGTGGCAGTGCAGGGCTGTCCTGGACGTTAGAGCAGCACCTCCAGAGACCCGGAGGTGAAGGACACCGTGATGGGTGGGATGATCCCCAGCAGGTCAGGAGGAGGCAGAGGAGTGAGGATGCGGAGCCTGGTGAGCTCCATCACGGAAGGTCTTGTGCGCTGTGAGGAAGGAGTGTGGGCGCGTGGACAGGTTTGAAGCAAGGTGACAGCTAAATTGGTACATGAAGCTGAGTTCAGACAATTAGCAGCTGCACTGTAACCCCGTATCTAGGGGGTATGGAAAGCCAGAACCCCTGTTCTAGACAGAGCCCCAAGCATATAAGATCTCGTAAATTAATCATAAAGGTTCACATTTTAGTTAGCGCCCACATAATTACACTCCAAAGTAGTGTATCAGCCCTGAGCCACAACAAAGAGAGCAGCCGTGGTTTTAGAAATTATGGGTCTGGGGCATGACAGAGACATAAAGGGGGAAACAGAAAGTTTTTAATGAATAGCTGGTATCGGCATTTCCACCATAAACCATAATTTAAAGAAATCATAATTCAGCAGCACTATAAGGTCTATAATTCATCATTCTGACTGGAGGAACTTGGATCAGAATTTTCTGTAAAGTGTAAAGAAAAATGTGCATGCGCATTTCTTGCCAAATGCTAATGCAGTGTTATTTTGGGTTTAGAGGGGAAAAATGGGCCAGGAGCCAAAGACGGTGGCGCCATTCCCACTCTGTAGCTGTGGACCTCTAGAAGCTTCTCACGCTGCTTAACCTTTAGGGCCTCAGGTTGCATGTGTGCAAGTCGCATCTGTCTTGTCTAATTTAGGGTACCACAAAGGTGAGTTTACTGTAAAATGTGATTAGCCCACTCTTTTGTTCCTTAGAATCTACACAGCTTGTATTTCTTTTGACATGAATTGGGGCCATTACTATCGGATATACTTGAAATCTGTGACAAAAACACATTTTCTCTTTAGTGATTTGGACTCACCTAAGTACATTCGTTTTGCACATATTTGGTAGATACATCATGAATGTTCTAAATACAAATATTGTATACCCATATCTGTGTTTAAGGACAGGAGTCCCCCTCTCCAGTCATTCGGTCATCCCGATAAACACTTTCGAGTCCCTAATTTATCCCAAGGGCCGTGAAATGTATTGGAAGTTCAATGACTATAAAACACAGTCTCTCTTCTCAAGCAACTTAGAGTCTAAAACAAGCAAATAAGTAAGCAATGACAACCAGGACATGACGAACGCTCTGATATGATACGCAAGCAGAGTCACACTCTGGAAGCAAGTAGGGAGACACCTAGTCCAGTGGAGCGTGGGGGAGGTCGCGGAAGGCTTTCTCTTGGAGGTGAGCTGAGCTGGTTGATGTGTAAATTATCTCTAGAGCGTGGACTCAAATTTCAGCCTCCTTAGGATCACCTGTAAGGTTGGTTAGACCACAGATTGCTGGAGCCTACCCCGGGGTTTTCTAATTTAGTAGATCTGGTCTAGAGCCGAGAATGTGCATTTCTAACGAGTTTCCAAGTGATGCCGTTGCTTCTGCTCTGCTCACCACACTTGAAACCCCCTTTATCTAGACTGCAAATAGAGGGAAATTCATGCCAGGCAGACGAGCAGCAGGTGAAAAAAGTGAGAGACACAGGATACCATGACATGTTTGAGGAATTGCAGAGAGTTCAGTTGGCCAGAGCATAAATCCCTCGGTGAAAAAGAAGTAAGAAATGAGAGTCAGATCATAGAGGACCTTACAGATGAGATGAAGTATTTCCATTTTGTCCTGAAAGGATGTTTTGGGGCAAGTAGGGTGCGGAACGATTCATAGCAGAGAGGGGGTGTGATCAGATTTTCCACTTAGGAAAATCGTTCTGGCTGTAGTGAAAATAACACGCACCATGGGCTCCAGACAGAGAACGAGGAGGCCAAGGCATAGGCCGTTACAGGCATCTCGAACAAGAAGGTCCGGTAGCACGTACCGCCTGGGGGGCAGTAGGGACTGAGGGGTCCGTGAGATCTCAGAGACAACGGCACACCCGTGTATACTGCCGCGGGATGCGGATGGCTGAGAGGCAGGAGCATCTGAAATGTCCTTCAGGCGATACATAGATGGAGAAATTATGTTATACACAACAACAGGCTGTCATTCACTCTTTAAGGAAGTCCTGCTGTGCTCCAGAATGTATGAACCTTGAGGACATTACCTGAGTGAAGTAAGCCGGTCCGCAAAGGGCAAATACTGCTTGATTCCCCTTACGGGAGCTACCTAAAGTAGTGACACTTTCCGAAACACAACGTGGAAAGGTAGTGGCCCCTGCAGGGGCGGGGGTAGAGGGGAGCAGAGGGAATTGGGGAGCTGATTTTCTCCAGTGGATATTGAGTTTCAGTTCTGAAAGATGAAAACGTTCTAGACATGTGTTCCACAACGACGTGTATACAGTTAACACTCCTGTCCTGTGCCCTTAAAAGTGGTTAAGATGGTGTAAAGAACATAGGGAGAGATTAAAAGAGATCTAGAGTCCTAGAGGTCAGCTGTGTAGAAGTGGGTAAAACGGCCCAGTTTCTGATACGGAAGGATGCCCTTCACGAGGTCAGGAATGTATGTGGACTTCAGGAAGGGGGAGCGCTGGAGGCCGTGACGAGTTCAGTGGGAGGCGCTTACAAAAGGTGTGCCTGGTCAAGGCTGGCAGAAGATCAGTAGATACTCTCTGCGGGACGTAAACCTCTGAGAATCATTAATGACATGTGGTGGTTTCATGCTCGGGCCTGAGATTCCCCAGGAAGATTGCATAGAGTAAAAAGCAGCATAAAAATAATACCTGCCTAAATGGAAATTTGTTCTATGGCCTTTCTATAATGCTCTTCATCAAATCCAATCCTTTAAATGGTGTCCTACCAAATTTGTTTTGTAGCGCTCCACCAGAACTATGTGCCTACGTGCATGTACAAGATGTGTCTAGTCTGAATAATATTATAAGATATATATGTGTGTGTATATAATATATATGTGTTGTGTGTCTGTGTGTGTCTCTCTGTGTGTGTAATCTGAGATATATACATTTAGGGTATATATATCAAAGTTGGGCAAGGAGATCTATAAACAAGCATGTTTACCAATAAATAGCATAGCATAGTGTGAGATTCAGCAAATAAGTTAATAACTTTACATTAACTCAGTTTTCCAAGTAACCATCCACTGTTTGACTTACAAGATCCTTAAGGACAAAATCTTTAATTAATCTTGGTACCTTCTCCGCATCTAACGCAATGACTCATGTAGAAGTACTTGCTTAGTGAATATCTGTTGACCAAATGAATCATTTTCAGACCTACTTTCACACAGCTAATAATTCCCTTTACTATCTCACCTTCAAATTCAAATGAATTAATCATATGGGTATACGCGTACAAACACATACTTCGAACGTCGTATTTCCGTTCTCTTCTTAAAGGGGAAAGAAATTCTCTTATCTCTTAACGCGAAAGCATATTCGCTAAGTCCTTTCTCAGATAGTTGTGGTACTCAGAGGGGGGTTGCCCATGGTCACCACTTGAGAGGACAGTCTTGCAGAAGCCCTCCTAGTTCGACTTGTCTCCGCAGTGATCGCTGGAACAAGGGTTCTCTTAAAACCACTCTCCCTGGGGTGAGCAGGGGCTCGGTTGGAACAGCTGAGCTGTTTGTCCTGTAATCTCAAGTCTGGGCATGCCATATTGGGTTTATGGCTGCGGACTTATCGGTCCATGTTTTTTCTTGAGACCTTTTCAAACACTAATAAAATTGTTATCTGCGGTTTCTGGACATTTCTTTGTCCTTGGAATTCCTCCTGTGCTTTATCTGAGCCTTTCACAGTACTTAGCAGTCTCTACGTTGGAGTTATTTACAAACTCCCCTTACCAAAAACCAGAAATCCTTGAGGAAAAAGTCTGCATCTGATTCATTGTGTGTCTCCCACAGGCTCTTTGGGGGGACCTGCCCAGCATAGGTTCTGACTGAATATTCGCTACGTGTGTAGGGGAGTGAATTAATTTTGTTGTCCTAACCAAACTGTGTGAGAAGATGATTTCTTGTAGAACCCCTTCTACTCATCTCGTCTTCTTATTTTTCATGGGTATTTAATTTCTGAAGTCAGCCATGAGCTTTGCTGCTTTGCTAATATGACAGTCGACAGGTGAAAGTGGTCTTTCTTTTAATGGCCGCTGAAATAATAATGTTGTTTATAAATCCTGACCTGGGATCCCAAAGATTTAAATCACACACTCCCTTTGCTAAGGCTTACATGTTGAAGTGTTTGCCTCTCTTTAGACAACATTGAAAGATGATGGAAAATATTTTTTTAATTAAGTTGCTATAAAAGTATTCTCATTATTTTACTTCTTAGCCTAATCTTCTCATAATGATATTTTCCATTCACTCAACAAATTTTTATTGAGCTCTTTCATGTGCTAGGTGCTTGGGATCTATCCACGAACAAACAAAAATCCACGTTCCCACGGAGTTTCCATTGTCTTGGGGCAGGAGGGGATCGACAATAAGTCGTAAATCAAATAAATAACTCATAGGTTGCATGTGAGTGGAAAGTATTATGGGAAAACAAAACGTAAGACCAAGGTCAAGGGGGTCAGAAATGCGGTGGTGGCAACAGCAGAGGCGGCCCGGATTGCAGATGGAAACGAGCTGAGCTTTATTAAAACAAAGATGGGGGCGCCTGGGTGGCTCAGTGGGTTAAGCCGCTGCCTTCGGCTCAGGTCATGATCTCAGGGTCCTGGGATCGAGTCCCGCATCGGGCTCTCTGCTCAGCGGGGAGCCTGCTTCCTCCTCTCTCTCTGCCTGCCTCTCTGCCTGCTCGTGATCTCTGTCAAATAAATAAATAAAATCTTACAAACAAACGAACAAATATAAAGATGTGTTAAGAAAGACTTGCAGGAGGTGAGGAGGAGAGGCGCGAAGGGAAAGTGCTCCAGACCCAGGGAGCCGTGTGTTTAGACACGTCCCGTTGCGGGGTGGGCGACCCAGGGAGCCGAGTGTTTAGACACGTCCCGTTGCGGGGTGGGCGTCCGTGTTCAGGGAGCAGCGGGGAAGCCAGTGTGGCTGGAGCAGAGAGAGCGCGTGTGAGAGTCTCAGATTCACAGATGGGCCCAGTGTGTGTGTCGGGGGCAGGGAGGCGGGCAGAGGGAGGGGTCGGGGCAGAGCTTATAAGTCCTCTCGGGCCATTGGAGGGACTTCAGGTTTTTTCTGGGTGAAATGGAGAGCCCTGACCAGGTGCTGAGCCACAGAGGTCGAACCTCCTTTTTGGCTGGCTGTTGGGCTGAAATGGATTGCAGGTGGGCAGGTGGGGAGGCTGTCCTGGTGACCACGTGTGACTGCGGCTCCCAGCAGGGTGGTGGCAGCGGCGTTGGGGAGAAGCAGGTGGATTCCAGACATATGCAGAGGTCACATGGGTATTATGAGAAACATTATTCTGTACTTCTCGATTGTTGACAGATATTTTAATAAAAAAGTGTCTTCTGTAATGATTTCTGTGGAATGCAATCTTTCATTTCTTACTATGTTTAATTGATAAATATTGAACATCCCAAATAGCCAATATTAAAATTGATTGTACTTTAATATATGTCAGACTCGATATTGCTTTCTTCAGGGAATCAAGTCCTTACTTTTTCTACCTCCTGCCCGTTCTATTAGTAGAGAAATTACGTCAATAGATTCCATAATACAATATGCTCTCTGGGCTGGCATGTATTTCCCTTCGTCCATGTGCCTCTGTCCAGTCCCTCTTCTAATGGCTGGATTATTTTAGGGGCATCTAGATCGTCAAAAATATCTCCTAGTACCCCGAGAATTTTCAGATGCTCCGACGGCTTCGAGATGAACAGGGGAGGAGCTGAACGAGGTGCTGAGCCTGCCCTTTTCTGTCCGCATGGCTGTGCCCACCCCTGCTCGCGGGTATAGGTGTGTATGCACCCGCGTAGGCTGTAAACACTTCCCACAGGGCCTTGATTTTTCATTTGTTGTCCTTACTTGTTTTATTTTAGAGCGAGAGACCAGCAGCTGTTTGTAACTCTTACTTCCCTTACTCATGACATTCCAGACCCGAGCAGGGGCCTGAGATATGACTCTCTACTCTAGGGGGGTTGTCCAAACCTGCCAATGCCGCCTCTCCCAGGACAAGTGTGCCTGCAGGACACTTACAAAGCAACTGCAACCTTCAATCTTTTCACGGGTTACAGGAGCAGCACCACACCCTCCCGCCTGGGAATGACTGAGCCCCACTTAATCCTTTCCTAAGTGGGGAAATTTCTTCTGGAAGAAGCAGAGCTTCAAAGACGAGGACAGCGTGTCCCACTCAGCCCTGCAGGGGTCAGCTCGGAGAGCAGGCAGGGAGCCGGATATTTTGGTTCTGTCTTGTGTATGTGACCCAGGCAAGGGCCTGTCCTCACACTGGTTTCCCTTTTCTCATCTCCCTTCTGTATGTTTTTGCTGCTGTTATTAACACAACCCCCTGTTAACCCACCTCCTGTCATGCCTGGTCATGGGATTCGAAATCTCTCTCTCTCTCTCCGAGAGTTGTCACTGTTGGTGGGTTATGGCTATATACAAGTGAATGGACAGTAAAAAACTATGTACACATTGGCCTTTTGATTAATTTTGCCTGACCCCTTCCTTGGATACTGAGGACTGGAAGAGAAAAGCAAAATGTAGTCCTTTTGAAGGGTACAATGGAGACAAAACATGCTCTAGTTTTATGCGCTTTAATAAATAATTCCTAAACCTTGGGATTCAAATGATCAGTGTCTTTTGGTGTTTGAGGTGAGTTCATCTTTTGCCCTTTGAAAACATCACAGTTCCCGTTGGCAGAGCTGGAGGGGTCAGGGAGGGCTTCTTAGCAGATGCAGCCTCAGCCCATGACGTCAGAGGAGCAGAGATGTAGTGGCCCAGCCGGGAACAGCAGGACAGGAGGAGAGCGGGCTGCGCTGGCTCGTGTTGACGCGTCCCACGGCGAGTCCCACCTGGGGAAAAGGGGTCATGTTGGGACACCCCACAGTAGGCACCAACACAAACCTGGGGACAGCAGGCAGGGGAGGGGAGAGTGCAAGAGAACTAGAAGATTCTATGACCCTCTGAGGTTCTTAAGGCCAAGACAGATCTGCAGTGCAAGAGACCAGATCCTTCTTCGAGCTTTCAGGAAAATATTTTGCTGTAACTAATTTAAAAGCCCAGAGTGAGTGTGTTTTTTGTTTTTATTTTTGTGGTTGTTTCTGCTTTTTAAATAAGGTTTGTTTTTGCCTCTGGCTTTTGTTTTCATCACCCTGTTTTTTCTTCTTCTTCCTTAAATGTTGTTTAGGCTCGGGAGGATGCCCTGACTGTGATTCAGCCTCATTCCCTCTCCTTCATAGACTCTGAGAGGCCAAGCGGAAAGATCATATACAATATCACTGTACCTCTGCATCCAAATCAAGGTAAGATGCGCAGTCAATGACCTGTTGAGTGACGCTCTTATCTTCTAATCATTGGCCTGTTTTCAAAGCTTGGGAGTTTCGTCCGCAGGTACTTGTTGAGGATTTAAGAAGTAACAATTATTCACGCTCTCTGTTCCCTTGTTCTGAGTTTAGGACCACTTGAGAAAGAGACGCCGTCGTCAGACAGAGGGAGATGAGTGTGTCCGCTGTGGTGTGCCAGAGCTGGCTGGAGATCTGGTGTGCACACAACTTGAGTCACTGGGTTGAGCTGCCCCTCTCATGCACGGGCAGAACGGGGCAGACATGGGCACTGTCTGCAGGGGCAGACCCTGCTCTGGTGAGGTTAGGAGAGGTGAACAGACACGACCGGGAACGAGCGTGTGCTCAGGACAAGGGCTCTGCCCGCCCGTGCGGAGTGTGCTGCGCCCCACACACTGGGTTCCTTTCCCCTTTGGATGAATCCCTCCTTTCCTGGCGGGGAAAATGAACCTGTGAAACCTCAGTCAGCAGAGAGGAGAGGCGGACCCCTGCCATCACTCTTCATTCTTTAGGTGGCTGCACTTGGGGCGTAACTAATAAGCCTGTCCCTAACAGAGGTGTGGCTGTCCCTCATGGAAAGGAGATGAGCTCTCGTAAGACACGTCTGCTCCCGACTCTGAGGCTGCTCTCCCAGGACCAACCGTTGCCCTGGATGCGAGCCTTCCACATTATCAAATCCCCCAGGAGAGATGAATGTCTAAAAATTAAGTTATATTACCCCTTTGATAAAGTCCAGAGAAACTAAACACCTAGAAGTCCTGCTTCTCTTTTTCTAAATCTGCTGAGTCACAGCAAGAGCATTTCTCCTTACCTTGCCGGGGCCGAGTGGAGCTCTCTCGGTCCAGCAGCCTCGGCTGTCTTTCGGAGAGTGACTCTAGTCTCTCAGCCCCTCAGAACCTGAATTAGTTCAGCACGAACTCGCCATGTCCTTCTTTGAAAGAGTTGATGGACATGAAAGGCGATCAGAGCATTATTTCTGTGCCTACAAAATTTAGAAACGATAGGTAAATTTTCAGCCTCTAAAGATTTATCCCAGAGTTAAAATTGCAAATCCAATTCTTAGAATAATCATGATCCATGTTCCTGTTGCCAAAGGTTATCACAGAGGCCGAGGTGTTTCTGAAGGAAAGGGGTAAGTTGAGAAAACTCTCATTATAGCCTCACCAGGAGCCCAATCTATGTCATTTTCTCAGCAAGCTTGACCTTTAAGCTTTATCGAAAGAATCTCAAATTATGGTGAAATGTCTATGACTTGTAGAGAATTACCTAGTCTAAGTTATGTTAGGGGTAGTAGTTTGTGTCTTACTATTGATCATGGTCAATGACTTCTAGTCAGAAATCTGTTTGGGTCTCACACACAAAAAGAGGCTCAAACACCACGCGTCATCAGGAAAATGCAAATCAAAACCAGAATGAGATATTACCTCACACCGGTCAGAATGGCTAGTATCAAAAGGTGAGACATTACAAGCGTTGGCGAGGATGCGGGAGAAAGAGAACCTTTGCGTGCTGTTGGCAAGGGTATAAGTGGGTGCAGTCGCTGTGCAAAACAGTATGGAGGTTTCTCCAAAAAATTAAAAATAGATCTACTGTATGATCCAGGAACTGGGTATTTACCCAAAGAAAACACAAACAGGCATTCAAAAAGATACACGCCCCCTTGTAATTACGGCAGCCTCATTCACAGCAGCCGAGACAGGGGAGCGCCTCCGTGTCTCCCGTGGATGCGCGGACGAGGAAGATGTGGGGCTGGGACAGCGCGCCTGAGAGAATGAAACCTTACGTTCGTGACAACACGACTTGGGCCTGGAGGGTGTGATGCGAAGTGAAGTCAGTCAGACGGAGAAAGACCAACGCCGCCATATGCTTTCATTTGTGTCTGAATCTAGAAGTCAAACAAGCGAACCAACACTGAAAAATAAACTCATGAATACCAAGAATAAACTAGTGGTTGCCAGAGGGGTGGTCGGTAGGGGGATGGGTAGGGGGTGAAGGGGATTAAGAGGTCCCAGAGGTACAGACTTCCAGTTACAGAACCAACAAGTCGCGAGCATGGAAAAAGCAGCTTAAGGAACGTAGTCAGTAACACGGTGATGGACTCGTGTGGTGACAGATGGTGACTTCGCGGAATGTGGGGAGCGTTCCATGATGTATACGATTGTCAGATCACTAAGTGGTACACCTGAAACTAATATCGTACTGTCTGTCAGCCGTAATTCAACGAAGCATTTTTGAAAAGATCCTGTTGAAGTCTGTTTCGGTTTCAGATTTGCCTTTTTCTTGAAGGACTGGAGAATGGTCTGATAAGGGAAGCGGGAGAGCACTTGCTCTCGAAGGATAGAGGCCTCCCCCACCAGGGGCCAAAGGCCGATTTATGGCCGCGGACATTCCGTCAAGCATCAGACTTACTGTCGGTGCTGATGCTGAGTCTCTTGCTCCCCAGGGATCATCGAGCACAGGGACCGGCCTCACTCTCCCGTCCGGTATTTCACACAGGAGGACGTCAACCAGGGCAAGATCATGTACCGTCCTCCCCCGGCAGCGCCCCACCTCCAGGAGATCACGGCCTTCTCCTTCGCTGGTAATGCCTTCTCCTCTCTTCTCGGGCACCCCGACTCTCGGGGGAGCCTCGTGGCAGCTTCTCCCCACCCCAGCTCTTCCTGTTGTCCTTCCCACGCTCTAGTGACATCGCTTTATAGCTGTTCAAAATCACTTTGAGGCTTGTGGGCCAATGTGTAGTTTGGCCCAATCAGTTCCTCGTTTTTTTTTCATTTATTCATGCAAGCACGTATGCTTTCAATAAATCTTTATTTGGGGCCTCTTATTGGCTGTGAGGTCTTGGAGATGATAGTGGTGAACAAAAAGAGGCTCGACGAATCCTGTTCTTGGTGAGTTTGGGGGCCTAGGTAGGGAGACAGAGTTTGAGAAATAATCCAGTAATGAGTGTTTAATTGTAGACTAAGGCAAGAGCTCTGGAGAGAAAGAAAAATGTTCAGTGGCGTTCGAAGTAACAGAACTGCCTGAGACTAAGAGTTCAGCGGAGGCTGCTCCAGCGAGGGACGAGTAGATGCTCGTCAGCCTGAATGTGCCTCTTGGGGTACTTGGGAGAACATTCCCCGAGGAAGGGCACAAAGCTCGCGGGCAGAGGGGAGAGAATGTGACATTCTGAGGGTTTAAAAAAAACAACAAAAAGTCCATGTCTAGAATATAGAAGGTTGAGCAGAACAAGGATGCTCTTGGAGGGAGAGAGGGAGGCCACACCTCAGAGGCCTGGAAGCCTGTCAGGATTTATATCTTTATCCCAAAAGCAAGAGGAACCCAGTGGAGGTTTAGATCTGGGGAGATGGTCTTTCATGAAGAACTCGTTAGCTGCAGGATGTGAGTGGACTGGAGGAGGCCAGGGCGGGTGGGCTGTGGGGGAGGGGAATCCGGTGAGAAACATGGCCAGGCTACACCGGGGAGGTCCCCCGGGGAATGGAGAATGCAACCGTTTGGGCCAGGATTTGACAGAAGCCACTGTTTGTAAAGGAAGAGAAGACTGAACAAAAGAATACCTAGTTTTGGGGTTTTTTTAAAATATTTTATGTATTTATTTGTCAGAGAGAGAGAGCGCGTGTGCAAGCAGGGAGAGCAGCAGGCGGAGAAGCAGGACTTGGTCCAGGACCCTGGGATCATGACCTGATCCAAAGCGAGACTCTCAGACTTTCTCTGTCTGAAAGACGCTCAGCCACCTGAGTCCCCAGGCGTCCCAAATAACTGCATTTCTTTGAATACAAACCATTTTTCGCCCTTCCACTGAGCCACGATAGTTCATCTTCGTTACCCTTCTCTCTCCCCTCGACCCAGTACCCAAAGCTGCTGATCGGGATGCAGGAGTTTTGAGTCCTAAACCTAAATACTTCTGTGCCTTGGAATGATTCTAAAAATCTTGAAGCCGGTTCCCTTATGATCTTTAAGGTGTATGTACATAACATGATTAATAGGGAATATTATGTTTATATAGTAGCCTTACTCATCCAGAACCACTAGTGATTTCTTATGTAATTTGAACATGGGTTAAATAATTTTAGAGTTACATCTTAAATTATAGAAAGCATTTAAAGTCACATTTTCCATTATATACATAAATGCAATTGTCCAGAAAATGATTAAGTCTTCTTTGAAAATATTGAAACGTGGGTGTAGGCCTCCTCTCTAAGGAGGATCCCCAGTGTTTGGTAACTGGGTAACTAATAGCCCATGAAAATGTTCATGGTTCTCTAACCCCTACTTCAAAAGACCTACTTTACAAAGAAACTCAGGATGTCCTGGGATTAGAAGGAAGGAAATCGTGTCAGCCGCAGTTGAAGTTATTTCCGTATCTATTATACTTGCCTAAGTTCCTAGAGCCTTTTTAGAGAGAGCAGAGTCCTGTCCTGTATAATCTATGGGATAAATGCCATGAGATAAATCTCTCCAATCGTGATAGTGTATAAATCAATGTCCCAGGCATCACTCAATTCTACAATGGAATAGACCCAGCAGAGAGCCTGTCAGTGATATACGACATCACCCACATTCACCGATTTGTAGGATTTTATGTACTGATAAAATGGGATCTGAATGAATGTATTATAAATCACTCTAACTACTGGGATATAAAATTATTCTACTCTGCCATTCTTTTTGTTACTTAAAATTAGTGCTGGCACCATTAAACTCAATATAACATTAACAAAAGACCTGGTGATCTTTCCTCAAACCATAATAATTTAGGTTAAAACATGCTTTACTTTTCTAACCTCTGCCCCATATTTTGTACCTTCTCCATCTATTTCTGACCCCCAAATGCTCACCAATGTACTGATTTTCTCTTTTCTGTTACAGGTCTTCCAGAATCGGTGAAATTTCACTTCACAGGTGACGATTTTAATAGTAATTTTGTTAGAAAATGGGATTTTTCCTTGCCTTATTAGTCCGTTCTTTTTGTTCCCTTCGTCATTACTATTTTCTAAGAACTGCTTAAAAGTTATAGAAGACAAGTTTTTCTGGAATAGTCACATCTAGTTAAATAGTAACAGCTTGAGTCTGTATTCATAGAAGAAAATTCTCCATCCAGTATTCCAAAGATTAGGGTTGTTTAAGTTCCGTTTCAAACAGTCCCAGTATCTATTAAAAAGAGGTGATCGTGGTTAAGCTCTTAGCCTCTGGATGCAGACTGCCCTGGGGGTCGGTTGCTCTGAGAATGTTTCTTAACCTCTCTGTGCCTGCATGCCTCACTCAACAGTAGCGATGAAAACTAATAATCATACATATATTAAGCTCCCAGAACTATGATTGTCCTGTCATTCCGTGTGACACTCAGCTAATGGATCGTGGTGTAGAGTGTCTTGAACTGAGCCTTCCCTTGATTGCTTTGCTCCTGGAGGGAGATGAAAGCTGTGTGTGGAAGACCCGGGCATCCCAGCTTTGGTTCCCCAGGCCGTAGAAGCTCCATGCTAGCGAGCGGACGTGTGGTCAGATCTGGCATCTCTGTAGAACAGCAGAGGGACAAGCTTTCTTGTTTGAGGTCTGGTGTGAGGATGGGTGGCTGTAAATGACACCCTAAACTGCTGTTTAGTTGGAGTTGACTGTTCCATTGGAATCAACCACCTGTACGTCCTGTTCTATGTCATGGTTGGAGAGAAAAGTCATCTCCCTCACCTCCCAGACCTTCTTTCCTTCTCTGAGGATTTAGAATCACACTTGAATCAACAGTAAATTTCATTGTTGAGTCATTGTTTCTTTTTAATTGAGATGCAGTTGACATATGACCTGTAACAAGTTGAAATACAGCATCATGTTAGTTTCAGGTGCACAGCATCTGATTGAGTATTTGGGTGTATTATCAGCCACCATATGTAGTTACAAATTATTTTTCTTGTAACTTCAGCATTTACTGTCTCCCTAATGTAATACTATATTATAACTGTAGTTACCATGCTGTAATTACACCCCTATGACTTAGTCATAGCTAGAGGTTTGTACCTTTTGGCTCCCTTCAGCTATTTCAGAGCCCCTTGTCCCAACCCCACCTCTGACAACTACCAGTTTGTTGTTTTCTGTAGTTCTAAGCTTGGATTTATTTGTTTGGTTGGTTGGAGCCCAGAAATCAATGAGATCATAAGGTATTTGCCCTTTTCTGTCTGACCTGTTTCATTTAGCTTCATGCCCCCAGGGTCCATCCATGTTATTACAAATGGCAAGATTTTCTTTTTTATGACTGAGTGATATTTCATTGCATATGCACACGACCTTTTCTTTATCTGTTCATCTGTCAGTGACGCTTGGGTTGATTCTACGTCATGGTTATTGTCAATAATGCTTCAGTAAACATGGGGGTACGTATATCTTTTCAAATTAGTGTTTTCATTCTTTTTTTAGGATTTTATTTATTTATTTGAGAGAAAAAGAGAGCACATGCACTGGCGGGGGGTGGAGAAAGGACAGAGGGAGACGGAGAAGCAGACCTCCCACTGAGCAGGGAGCCCAACTCAGGACTGGATCCCAGGACCCTCGGGTCATGACCTGAGCCAAAGGCAGACACTTAACCAACTAAGCCACCCAGGCACACAAAGTGTTTTCATTTTCTTTGGATCACCCAGAAGCAGAGTTGCTGGATCATGTACTATTTCTGTTTTGTTGTTTGTTGTTTTTTTTTTTTTCTTGAAGATTATTTATTTATTTATTTGACAGACAGAGATAACAAGTAGGCGGAGAGGCAGGCAGAGAGAGAGGGGGAAGCAGGCTCCCTGCTGAGCAGAAAGCCGGATGCAGGGCTCGATCCCAGGACCCCAAGATCATGACCCGAGCTGAAGGCAGAGGCTCAACCCACTGAGCCACCCAGGCGCCCCACTATTTCTGTTTTTAATTTTTTGTGGAAATGTCATACTATTTTCTATAGAAGCTGTACTAGTTTATATTTCCCCGAACAATGCCCATGTATTCTTTTCTCCATATCCTGGCCAACACATTTTATTTCTTGTCCTTTTGATATAGCCATTCTAACAGGTGTGAGGTGATACCTCATTGTGGTTTTGGTTGGCATTTCCTTGATGATGAGTGATGTTGAGCTTCTTTCCATGTATCTGTCGGCCATCTGTATCTGTAGGTCTTCTTTAGAAAAATGACTATTCAGATCTTCTGCCCATTTTTTAACTGGATTGTTTGGGGATTTTGCTATTGATTGTATGGGTTCTTTATATATTTTGGATTTTAACCTATCAGATACATAATTTGCAGATATTTCCCCCCATTTGGTAGTTGGGCTTTTCATTTTGTTGATGGTTTTCTTTGCTTTGCAAAAGCTTTTCAGTGTGATGTAGTCCTACTTGTTTGTTTGCTTTTGCTTTTGGTTTCAAATCCAAAAAAATCATCCCCAAGGCTGATATTAAGGAGCTTCCACCTTTGTTTTCTTCCAGGACTTTTATGGTTTCAGGTCTTACATTCAAGTATTTATCCATTTTGAGTTTATTTTTGTGTGCAGCATAAGATAATGGTACTGTTTCCTTCATTTGCGTGAGGCTGTCGAGTTTTCTCAACACCATGGGTTGAAGAGACTGTCTTTCTCCATTGCATCTTCTTGGCTCCTTTGTCATACGTCAATTAGCCATATGCATGCAGGTTTATTTCTGGGTTCTCTGTTCTATTCTATTCATCTCTACTGATCGGTTTTTATGGTAATACTATGCTATTTTGATTACTGCAGCATTGTAATACAGTTTGAGAGAGCCTGTGCCTCCAGCCTTATTCTTCTTTCTCAAGATCGCTCTGTCTTTTCCGGGCCTTTCGTGGTTTCATACAAAAGTAGCATCATTTGTCCTATTTCTGTGGAAAATGCCATTGGACATTTGACGGGATTGCATAGAATCTGCAGACTACATTGGTTGTTATGGACATTTTGACAATATTAAGTCTTCTAATCCATGAGCGTAGAATATCTTTCTATTTACTTGTGTCTTCTTCAGGTTCTTTCTTCCAAGTACAGGTCTTTTATCTCCTTACTTAAATTTACGCCTAGGTATTTCATTCTTTTTGATGCAGTTGAAAATGGGATTACTTTCTTTTTTTTTTTTAAATTTTTTCAATTTATTTATTTTCAGAAAAATAGCATTCATTATTTTTTCACCACACCCAGTGCTCCATGCAATCCGTGCCCTCTATAATGCCCACCACCTGGTACCCCAACCTCCCACCCCCCCACCCCTTCAAACCCCTCAGATTGTTTTTCAGAGTCCATAGTCTCTCGTGATTCACCTCCCCTTCCAATTTCCCCCAACTCCCTTCTCCTCTCCAACTCCCCATGTCCTCCATGATATTTGTTATGCTCCACAATGAAGTAAAACCATAGGATAACTGACTCTCTCTGCTTGACTTGTTTCACTCAACATCATCTCTTCCAGTCCCGTCCATGTTGCTACAAAAGTTGGGGATTCGTCCTTTCTGATGGAGGCATCATACTCCATAGTGTATATGGACCACATCTGCCTTATCCATTCGTCCGTTGAAGGGCAACTTGGTTCTTTACACAGTTTGGCGACCATGGCCATTGCTGCTATGAACATTGGGGTGCAGATGGCCCTTCTTTTCACCACATCTGTATCTTTGGGGTAAATACCCAGGAGTGCAATTGCAGGGTCATAGGGAAGTTCTATTTTTAATTTCTTGAGGAATCTCCACACTGTTCTCCAAAGAGGCTGCACCAACTTGCATTCCCACCAACAGTGTAAGAGGGTTCCCCTTTCTCCACATCCTCTCCAACACATGTTGTTTTCTGTTTTGTTAATTTTGGCCATTCTAACTGGTGTAAGGTGATATCTCAATGTGGTTTTAATTTGAATCTCCCTGAGGGCTAATGATGATGAACATTTTTTTCATGTGTCTGATAGCCATTTGTATGTCTTTCTTAACATCTCCAAGAGTTTATTATTGGGGTATAGAAATGCAAGAGATTTTTGTATGGTTTTGCATCCTACAACTTTACTAAATTTCTTTATTATTTCTAACAGTGTTTGGTGGCATCGAGGGTTTTCCATATATAATATCATGTCATCTGCAAATGATGACAGTTTTACTTCTTCCCTTCCAATTTGGATGCCTTATTATTCTTTATCCAGTGTGTTATCATTATTATTATTAATATTATTATTATTTAAGATTTTGTTTATTTATTTGACAGACAGAGATCACAAGTAGGCAGAGAGGCAGGCAGAGAGAGAGGAGGAAGTAGGCTCCCTGCCGAACAGAGAGCCCGATGCAGGGCTGAATCCCAGGACCCTGAGATCATGACCCGATTCAAGGCAGAGGCTTTAACTCACTGATCCACCCAGGCGCCCCCAGTGTTTTATTGTTATTGATGTGAACCCAGTATCAGGTCATTTCCAGTGATTGACTTCTAGATAATTCATACAATCAGTAATAATATACAACAGATTATATAGTATTTCACTTTTTATAAAGCAATATGCAATATAAATTGTCTTATTTAATCCTCGTAACAAGACTGTAAGGACAGGTATTATTTTTAGCATTTTAAGGCCAGGGAAATGAAGGGTCATTAAGTAATCTGCCCAGATCTCCAGTCCTGGTTAACAGTAGAGCCAAGACTTAAATACAAGTTTCTGACATGGAACATGGGATATTTTATTTAGTCTGGTCTGTATGTGTGTTGGTTGTGAAAAACAAGTATCATAAGAGTGTGCCTGTTTTGTTTCTAAGCCTCAACTTTTACCTGAAATCTTGAATAGGTGAAGGGGTTAACTATTACCTTCTCCAGGACTGTAAGTTAAGTGGTCCTGGAACCCATTATACAGGGTAAAGGAAATAGATGTTGGGCTGACCTCAAATTAATTTATCTTATTTCTGCCTGAGGTTGGTTGGTTGGTTTCTTTCTTTCTTTTGCTGTTGTTGAATGAATTTTTTTTTAAAGTGTTCTAAAGATTGAATTTTTTTAGAGCAGTTTTAGGTTTACAAAAACATTGAAAGTACAGAGAAGTCCCCATTCACTCTGCCCCCACAGATACCCAGGCATAGCATAACTTCTCCCTTGTCAACATCCCTCGCCAAAATGGTACATTTGTTACTAAGGGTGACCCTACACTGACATGTCATAATCAACCACAGTCGGTAGTTACTGTCGGGTTCATTCTTGGTGTTGCACATTCTGTGGGTTTTGGCCAGTGGATAATGACATGTATCTGTCACTGTGATACCCTATAGTGTATCTTCACTGCCCTAGAAATCCCCTGTGTTCTCTGTTCACCTCCCAGACCCACTTCCCACCTTCGGCAACCACTGTTCTTTTTATTGTCTTCCAGAGTTTTGTATTTTCCAGAATGTCACAGAGTGAGAGTCACACAGTGTAGGGTCTTTTCAGGTTGGCGTAGTTCACTTAGCAATATGCATTTTAGGGTCTTCTGTGTCTCTCCGTGGCTTTGTAATTCATTTATTTTTAGTGCTGAATGACACTCCATTGTCGAGAAGTACCACAGCTTATTTCATCCTTTTGTCTACTAAAGGACGTCTTAGATGCTTCCAAGCTTTAGCAATTGTAACTAAAGCTGTTATAAACATCTATATGCAGGTTTTGTATGGACCTAAGTTTTCAAATCCTTGGTGTAAACACCAAAGAGTGCAATTGCTGTATTACATGGTAAGAGTATATTTAGTTTTGTTTTTAAAAGAAGAGCCAAGTTGTCTTCCAGAAGGGCTGTGCCACTTTGCATTCCCACCGGCAGTGTGTAAGTTTTTGCTCCACATCCTCACCAGCATTTGGTGTTGTCAGTGTTCCAGATTTTGGCAATTTTAATTGGTGCATAATAGCATCTTATAATTGTTTTAATTTCCGTGTCTCTACTGACACATGATGAGGAGCTTCTTCTCATGTGTTTATCTGCCATCCATGTATTTTATTTGGTGAGATATCCATTAAGGTCTTTGGTCTGTTTTTTAATTGGGCTCTTTTTTTATTGTTGGGTTTTATGAATTCTTTGTACATTTTTAATAACAATTCTGTATCATGTGAATGTTTTGAAAATATTTTTTCTTCCAGTTTATGGCTTTTCCTTTCATACACTTAACATTGCCTTTCACAGAACAGAAGTTTTTAATTTTAATGACGTCCAGCTTATCAGTGATTTCTTTCATGGATCATGTCTTTTGTGTTTTATCTAAAGAGGCATCACCTTTCCCAAGATCATCTCATTTTCGCCTCTGTTGTCTTATAGGAGTTTGATAGTTTTGCCTTTCACATGTAGGTCCGTGAGCCATTTCAAGTTCATTGTTGGGAAGGGTATAAAAGTTTCCCTTTCATTAAGGAGAACATTTTTTGGAAACTGGTAGGAAGCCATCTCCTTTAGCAGAGTTTTGTGAGAGAAAATGTCAAATTGGGCACATACTGAGCTAAGGTGGCAACAAGCCCGAGCCTGGACATTGACCCAGAGTGAGGACGAACAGCTCATTGGGTCGATGGGCTAAGACAGGAAGGGAGGCTGACACTCCTGACCTGACTGCTTCAGACCAAGCCCAGGCGCTCTGCAGAGCCATCCTGAGCAAGGGAAATACACGAGGCAAGTGGTGCTCGCTGGGGGCCTCTGACCTGAAGAGGCAAACTGTTTCTCAGAGAAATCAGAAACGTTGCTTAAAGGAACAGCTAGACATATAATTGCTGACATTTGGATTGTAAGTTCTTATATTTGTTTACGAAACTCCGCACCCCACTGATAGATTTTCTAGTTACAAAACATGTGCCAGCAAATAGCTCTCTTCCGTTTACTCACAGAGGGAAAGATAGGCGAGGGTCACCCTGATGGCGCGGTGGCGTTACCGAGACTCTGGCGCGTCGGGGTGTCTCCCTCCCTCTGCGGCAGTAAGGGTGGTGAAGGCCCCCCGAGGTCTGCCCCGCTTAAAAGTGAAATCAGTGCAAATCATTTCATAAAGTAAAATTGTATCTCACAATAGTGATTTTTATTTAAGGCACGTGTTCTTAACTTAGATCCCAGAAGCTTCAGAGATTCAGCATCTGCTGAAATTTGTGGGAAATGTTCCTATGTTTGTCCCCCAAGCCTCCAAACATTAGGAATTGTCTGTTCCTGTCCCTGATGTTCCAGAGAGGAGGTCGAGCCTAAACAAAGAAGCAGGGGCAACTGTCGTGGCATTTGGCCGAATGACCAGAGCCATAAACCTTCATTCGCAGGCGGAATGTCTCCTCCTTCAGTAGGGCTATTTCTGGACCGCTCTAGGACATGGAGTGCACCTTATAAAACCCAGCCATCTCCTTTAGATCTGTTCTCAGGGAAAAAAACAAATCTAAAGCCCAAGTGGGATCATTACGAGCAGCCGCTGAGCATCCCTTTACTTCGCTTAAGTAGATGCCAGCCTCCTGCGGACTTGCTGCTGAGTCCAGAAGAAGGGGGCGAAGGAAACCGGCCCGGAGGCAGGCAGAGCTCACATTTAGAACAATCGACAGCAGCGTTTTGTCCGTAGCGACTACCGATAAACACGTCGGTGAACCGCTGGTACAGATGTTCTTCCAAACCTGGCTTTAGAGACTCGAGGGGGCTTTAAGGTCCGGGAAGGTGGGAATCAGTCAACCGCCAGACACACCTGCTTCCGTTTCCCGCAGGGGACGGGCGTTCGCTGGGATGTCAGACAATCCAGGAAATAAAATCTAAAAGTCATGGTTCTCCTCACAAAGTATCTTCCGTGTATTGCAGTGTGTGACGATCCCGTAAAAACCGAATAGGTCTGCTTGCTTCCCAATAATTGCCTTCTGAGATACTCGTGTGGGTATTTTCTGTCCTTTTTAAAAAAGCTCTTTCCTCATGAGACGGAGGTGTCATTTCTAAACGAGATCTCTTGAAAGAAAATATTTTTCCAGGACATGAGGAGAATGAATCAAAAAATAATTCCATAAATAAGAGTCTTTTAATTTTATTTTTAGAATTTATTTATTTACTTATTTGAGAGATTGAGAGAGAGAGAGAACACAAGCAGGGAGAGTGACAGAGGGAGAGGGAAAGGCAGGCTCCCCGCTGCACCCGGCGCCCAAAGCGGGGCTCGATCCCAGGACCCCGAGATCATGACGTGAGCTGAAGGCAGAGGCTTAATTGACTGAGCCACCCAGGTGCCACTCATAAATAAAGTCTTTACGGGCATCATTGAAGGGTGCAGATTTTATATTACTTTCTTTTCCACTAACATTTACCAGGATCACCTTGTCGTGGAGCTTGCTTTATAGAATGACTTTGTTATTGTGGTCCTTTAGCCTTTCATTATCCAGGAGAGAAAACCTCGTGAGGCGCGCTCACAATCTTCCTTGCTTGCTTACATTTTCCGTTTGTGAGCATCGCTTCAAAGTGTCCAGGTGATCTGAGAACCTCCTGGGAAGCCCCTGATGGTGACCAGGCTACACGTCGATGTGCATGTGTGTTTATCCTTTCCAGTTTCCGATGGAGCCCACACGAGTCCGGAGATGGTCCTCACCATTCATTTGCTTCCCACTGACCAGCACCTGCCGGCGTTCCAGGTCACAGCTCCCCTGCTTGAGGTCAGCCCAGGAGGGAGCGCTGCTATAGGTAGGAACTGAGCCTAAAAGAAACATGCCTCTGGGAATGGAACCATATTTCAACAGCAGTCCCTGTTTAAACCTCTTGATGGTTGCCAAGAAAGAATGACCTCTTCTTCCAGAAGGGATATGCCTTCTCACCCGTGTCCTTCCCTCTGCCCATTTCCACGCAAATAGAAGCAGCCAGAGAGAAGGAAATAAGCCCTTCCCAGGCCAGTGTTCGGTGACAAAGCACAACACAGAATGTGTTTTCCAGCAGAGACAAGAAGGGAGAGGAGCGGTCTCAGTGGCTGCCCTTGTTTTCTGTTTAGAAAGTGAAGCACAACAGGAGAAATGACAGATCACAGTAACCTTCGGAAGCTGCAAAGCTTCTGGGCACAGTTATTCTGTACGTGGTTTTCTTCAGCTCTCAGTGCACTTACTCTTCAGCAGTTTTCCTGATTCTTCCACCCAGCGAGTTTTAAAAGCAAACAGTGGATGTTGTGGGGTTTGTTAGCTGTGCTCTACAGATCCTTATCTGGTTTCTTCCCCTGAGTATTGGCCTGAAATTAATTATCATCCAATTTCTAAACAAGCCTCATGCACAAAGACGATGGCCATGCCACCCTGTTCTTTCTCACTTCTGTGATGGCCCTAGCAGCCGTTGTTTTGTTTTGTTTTTAAGATTTTGTTTATGTATTTAACAGACAGAGATCACAAGTAGGCAGAGAGAGAGAGGGGGAGAAGCAGGCTCCCTGCTGAGCAGGGAGCCCGATGTGGGGCTCGATCCCAGGACCCTGGGATCATGACCTGAGCCGAAGGCAGAGGCTTTAACCCACTGAGCCACCCAGTGCCCACCTAGCAGCCATTGTTAAGACAACTTGGCTCTTCTGTGGATTCAGAAAAAGAAGGGAATAAATAATGAAAAGCCAAAGCAGTTTCTGGGAGCATTTTTCTGGAAGAAAACCTAGCCCAGCCGGTCAGAACTGACCTATATATCAGCTTCCGTGCCCTCATTTGTATGGAAAGGTGTTCTTAATTCAGAACTACCTACTTACAAGTTAACTTTGGGAAGTAAGTGAACAACTTGCAATTTAGGAATTGACTGTGTCATCAGTTTTCACTCTTCCGTGGTTGACCGGAAGTCAACGGTGCCTTCTTGCAACCATCAGATTGCCCGCAGCATGGCTTCCAGCCTGCCCTGTAGCTGTAATGTAGGCAACACATACTGTTTGGAACGTACACGTCCTCTCACAGTGACCTGTCTCCTGACTGCAGGACTTCAGCTGGTAATAAGAGACACCGAGACTGCTCCTGAGGAACTCCTCTTTGAGCTCCGGAAACCTCCCGAGCATGGTGTGATCCTGAAGTACACAGCCGAGCTCCAAGGGCCCATGGCCACAGGTAACTGCTTCCTTGGTCACGGGCATGCTTGAAGGGTTTCTTGCTCTAGTTTTATGTCTCAGACAAGAAGTAAAGCAAGTCCGTGGAACGAACGATGAGGAGAGACTTTGAAGGAACAATTTTTAGTTCTTAGTCCATTGGCTGAAAGATTTGGGACTTCTTTCTCTGCACCCACAAGCCAAAACAATGAGGCTGTTTCCTCAAGTTGTGGGTGAAATTAGTTGAAATTGGCTGATTTATCTGGAGTAAATGCATTTAGAACCACCTCATACAAAGCGTCAGGTGCCACTTTTCTGTGGTTGGTCATGAAGATGAGTTTGTCTTCCTTAGTGGTTTTTTTTTTTTTTTTAAGATTTTTTTATTTATTTGACAGAGAGAGTAGGCAGAGAGGCAGGCAGAAAGAGAAGGGGAAGCAGGCTCCCTGCTGAGCAGAGAGCCCAATGTAGGGCTCGATCCCAGGACCCTGGGACAGTGACCTGAGCTGAAAGCGGAGGCCTTAACCCACTGAGCCACCCAGGCGCCCGTCTTCCTTAGTTTGCTATGTTAATTTTCACAGTCTCCTTAGCACTGAAACTCTGACAGCATAAACAACCTGTGTCTTCATCCATAAAGAAGGAAACACATTTTTTAAGTCGTATCTTCATGATGTAACACTGTGGTAGATCATGGGACCAGCTTTCCAAAGTCATATTTCTTGTACTTTCTTCAATTATAGAAAAATAATACATGTTGATTGTCTTAGAAAGTATGAAAAAGCACAAGGAACACAGCTCAATCTAATTGTGTAATAGTTAGCCCCTACACATCAAAGTGAGTATTCTCTCTTTCAAAGTAGTCACTTTGGGATGCTATATGCTTATTTCAACAATTTGTACTTTCTCAGAAACCTTTATATAATTCCTAATAGTCATGTAGTCATGCATTCTTTCGAATATCCCTGCAGAGAGAGGGGAATAAATCTTTGACCTTGAAGTTAGATAGAATTTGAAGAACAACCAACAAGCATTTGGGAGTCACAAAGGCAGATTTTTAAAATTTGCTGAACATAAGAAATATCATGAGAATAGATTTCTAGCATCCTAAGGGAACTACTTAAGGAGCTTTACCAGTCAGAACCCAGTCGCCTCAACATTATATTTAACCTATACTGTGTAACTAATATATACCATCTAAAGATGTTTGTAAAATATTTTATTATTTTTTTAAAAGCACAATACCACTAACACCAGTAAATCACAATAATACAGTGTCAAAAGAGAAGACTTAGAAGACAAATACAGAAAATGAATAAATTCTTTAGTCGCACTCATAGCACCAATTACTAGTGCCAATAATCTGTCAGGAAGTAGAGTTGAGTATAACATCCAAGAAGACCAATTTTTCAGTTATACTCTCTGGAATCCTGGGGGCCCATGACGTTAAGAGGCATATCTTGTAGAAAGGGTTCCATGACCAAACAACTTTGGAATGCTTTAATATTTCCCTATTGAAGATTCTAAAATTCTAATAAATCCTGCAGTTCAAAAAAATTATTAGTTTTAAATTTTGTTTAATCTGTTTTCCCAAAGTTATATGACCTTGAGACTTTTTCACACACCTGTGAAATCTGTCAAAAATTTGTATTCCAGACCTACAATGTTTGGATTTCTAACTTTAAGTCTGTTTTTAAATTTTTAGGTATTTTTGAATTTAGAAAAACCTTATAGTCCCAACTAAAATGAAGACTGCTACAGATCCATCAACCATAATTTATTTTCTTAACTTTTTCCAAAAAAATTCAGTGTCAAGGTTAGATCCAAGATTAGGTCGTCCTAAAGAGTAGAGGCTTGACCTTTATTCTCTAGAACTAAGAATGATGACTGGATCTCACAGAAGCAGATTTGAGCTCAGTATGATTAAGAACTTAAACAAAGCTATCTCCAGTGGGATTGGCTGCCTTGTAAAGCAGTGAGCCTCCCACCCTGAGAAGTGTTGAAGGACAGGCTGAATAACCCCCTTTCAAGAGTGGTGTAAAGGGGCACCTGGGTGGCTCAGTGGGTTAAGCCGCTGCCTTCGGCTCAGGTCATGATCTCAGAGTCCTGGGATCGAGCCCCACATCGGGCTCTCTGCTCAGCAGGGAGCCTGCTTCCTCCTCTCTCTGCCTGCCTCTCTGCCTGCTTGTGATCTCTGTCTGCCAAATAAATAAATAGAATCTTAAAAAAAAAAAAAAAAAAAGAGTGGTGTAAAGGGAATCCTACACTGGGTGTGTGGTTGAGCTAATTAACTTACAACTCCCAGAGTATATGATCCTATATGTACTTCAAAATCCTGAGAACAAAGGTGTTATATACATGAAAAGCGTTATTCCCAGAAGGAATTGGCTTTGCAATATGTCTTCCTCTCGGAAGGTGACACCTTCACATATGAAGATATTGAGAAAAATGTTCTGCAGTACCTTCACGATGGCTCCTCTGCCCGGGAAGACAGCATGGAGATCTCAGTCACAGATGGCACGTCAGCGACAACCGTGGAAGTGAAAGTGGAGGTGTCACTCTCAGAGGACCGGGGGCCTCAGCTGGCTGCTGGTGCCTCTCTGAGCATCACCGTGGCCAGTAAAAGCACAGCCGTAATCACCAGGTCACACCTCGCTTATGTCGTAAGTTCTTCCCTGTGTCTTCTTGTTCACTGCACCCTCTCCCTGGGCTTGACTAGAGAGCAGTGCCATGGCTGAAGATTCAGGGCATCAGGTCGGTGGCCATACAAGGAAGTTTCTTCTCAGCCCCCCAGAGCTCCGCTCCATTGTTTATTCTGGCTGCTCCCCACGTCTCCTGAGCAGACAAGGGAACGAGCGGAACTTTGGTGGAAACACAATGAGATTGTGTAGGGATGGGTGATGGTCAACAGGAAACAGTGCCTATGCCGGAAAAGCCTGAGTCTCCATTTTTTAAAGCTCCATCCATAATATTTCAAATGGCAATTTTGAGGAAAGAACACTTTAGAAGAACACACCTGATTTATGACTAATAAGTAATAATATTTCATGGCCCGCTGAGAGGAAGCTCACTTTCACCAGCTTTGGTCTCAGGGCCAGATCTAGACAGAATGCTGGCACATTCCTTTGGCAGTACCTCTCTGCCGGGCTTCCTAGGCACGATTCCTGACTCACCCTCCATCCCATGCCCCAATAGAAGCCCTGTATTTAGGGAACCAAGGGTAGTTTGAGGGACATCAGGGCTTTTTTTTCCATCTGGCCCTAACTTGCTAAGTGACCCTGGTTAATTATACTCCTCTCTCCTGGAGCTAAGGATAATGAGGATAATTAATTTTATTTTTCCGTTATGTGTATTGTAAACATACACAAATTCGCTATGTAAACATAATAGTTCTGACAAATACCTTGAAAATAATGATGGTTATTTGAATGGTAATCATTCTTAGTATTGAGCTTTTCCTTACCAACATTAAAATTCCCACCAATGACCTGGGCTTTTTCTTTCTTTCATTGGTTTTTTTGTTTGTTTGTTTGTTTGTTTTTTAATACTATATAGTTTTAAGTAATCCTTTTCTGGGCTAAAGAGTCCGGCTGTAAAATCTAGTCCTGGATAGTAGCATGTGAGATAAAACATTGGCCTGGGAACAATTGCTTCAATTGCTTTAGCACAGATTTTCCCCTCAAATTGTCTTTTCTTAAATTATGGGAAACTGCATTCCACCCTGATTCTGCTCATGGGTCTAGTATAGTTTCAGAACAGCTTTTGTTTTTTTGTTTTTTGGTTTTTTTTAACTGACAGGTGATTTTACCATAGGTTATGGTCTTCTAAATCTTATGAAACTCCATGAATTCATAAAAATGCATGAATACAGATTTAATCAATAGATCACCAAGGCTTGAAAAATGTTTGACAGGCCAAAATAGCTCTCCAGGAGCAGTTCCTGCCCATTAACTGCATATTATAAGCTGCATATCAAAATGCGAGCCCATTGGCAACCGAACATGTATTTTCAGAAATTGATTGAATGTGAATTTACTCACCAGAGCAGAAAGACTCCAAAAGAACTGTTTGAGCCTGCTGAAAGCATAGCATATTTTAAAGACTTAGCTAAGTTATATACTAACTTTCGCTGAGGGTTGTAGAAGAAATTTGTACTTAGTGTCATGGGGAAAATTTTTCCAGATATGCGTAGTTAGTAACTTTGCAGTGAACATCCAGAAAGGTTGGAAAAGCCACCTGAAATGCTGATCATAAATGGAACAGAATATAAAAAGGTAGGAGCAGAAGAGCCTGTTTTTAATTAGTGTGTTATTAACTGCAGGAGGGTGACATGGTGCCAAGAGAGACAAAAGGTAAAAGGGGGATCCGGTGTGATTTGTTTCTAAATGATGCTTTCCCAACAGTTTGCTATGTACTGCAGGCAAACAAGTTGTGGCGGGGGGGGGGGGGGTTTGTAGTTAGAACAGATGACTTTTAAACAGGCTTACCACTTACTAGCGTAATAACCCGGGCAGGGTACTTAACTCTCTGGGACTCAGCTTTCTCATCTGTAATGTGGGAGAAGAAGATAGAAGATTAATCTTAAAAAGCTGATGGTATTTCCATGCACCAGCCAAAAATACAATAGTTCAAAGTATGATACTATCTCTAATAGCATCACATAAAACATACCCAGGGATAAATGTAACAAAAGGATGGTAATTTCTAGGGGAAACTGATACAATGAACAAGTAAAGAAAATCCAAAAGAATGTCTTGACAAAGTATTAGAAAGAAAGGGAGCATTTACAAGGGGTCAGATAGAAGACAGACAAAGCAATAGTATTGCTAGACATAAGCAAAAAATAGCCAGTAAATGTAACGAAAAAGATGATGCCGCTTACAAAAGCATTATAAAAATCATGTTTGTTTGACTAAATCTAACAAAAACTAGACAGGACTTCTATGAGGAATGTTATAACACTTACTTAATGGACAAACATTTAAAAAACACCCAATAAATAATGAGACATTCCATATGCACGAGCAGGAAGATTTAGTAGCAAAAAGGAATCCGTTCTCCCGCGCATCATTCTTTCCGTTCAGCTGAGCTCCAGTCAAATGCCCGGTGCGCTTTATATGGATCTTGATAAGCTGATTTTACAATAAAGAACAAAGGGCCAAAATTCTGCCAAAGAATCATAGGAGAGCAAGGGCTTGCCCTATCAGCTATCAGGAGTGATTATAAACCTGCACTGTTTAAAGCAGTTCGCCCAGGAATACACCAGATAGAGTCCAGCAACAGACCGACACATGGAACTGTGTTGTAAAATCAGTGGAAACGGTAGGAACTATTTAAAATCTAGACCTGAGCAAAATGGTTATTCATCTGGATAAAAAAAGAACTTGTAGTTCTCCCTCACACTGTACACAGAGATTAACTTCAGGCAAATCAAGCACTGAAACTCTACAATTCTTTGTGGCCAATAGGTGAGTATTTTTAGGTATTGGGAAAGGAGAGAATTTTTTAAACTAGAAACAAAAAGTGCTAACTGTAAAGAAAAGATTGATAAACTTGACTATATTAAAATTAAATTTCTATTCCCCCAAACACATCAGAAATACAAAAAACAGACAAGTTACAAATTGGAAACAGATATTTGAAATACATATAACCAAAAACAACAAAGAAAATACAAAAAAGTCTGCAGATCAAGAAGAAAAAATAACCCAGTAGAAGAATGAACAAGAGACAGTAATAGGAATTTCAGAAGAGAAATCCATAGGGCCCATAAATATAAAAAGAGATAATCACTTTTTTAGGCATCACAGGAAGCAAAAAACACTACATACCATATCATAGCAATTCAACTGGCAGAAATTTCAAAGTCTGAAAGTACCAAATGTTGGAGAGGAAATGGATCTGCAGAAGGTTCTTTGCTGATGGAAGAGTCAACCTAACCAACCATTTTGGGAAAGAATTTGGCATTTTCCTGTGAGGAAGAGCAATCGTATGCCCTCACCATTCTACCCCTAGATTCCTCTCCAAGAGAAAGTTTCATATGTATACCAAACGACATGCCCAGGAAAATTCAGAGCAACAGTGTTTGTAGTAGCCAAAATACTGAATCTAGACAAATGTCCATCGACTGGGTAATATAACCTGTGATGCACTTCCTCTGTGGGACACAGAGATGAACTGTTGCTGCGTATAATGATATCGATGGATCTCAGCGGTCCACTACTGAGTAAAAAGGAAAGTAGGTCCCACAAGGGGAAAGTCTAACTAACTCTCCTTTCATAAGTTTTTGGAAAACAACTAAAAATACTTTGTAGTAATATATCAAATCATATCAAGGAATTTCAAGGAAATGAGAAATAAAACCCAGGGTCATGGGAGGCCCAAGGACATGGTAAAGGAGGAACACACACATAATTGTTAATTATCAGTGTTCTAGTCCTTGTGTTGAATGGTGGGTCAACAGATGTATAAGCAATAAAAAGAAAATGAAAAAATCAATGCAAAAGGGGTAAGAAAGTTGGAAAATTACAGGAGGACACGTCTACATTCTTATGAGAGTTTATGTATCCATCATATCTTAGATATGCCGAAGTAGTAATTTTATTTAATTATAAAAATAATTAACAATTATTTTCTGAAATTATGCTGGCATTTTCAGAAGAAAAAAAACCGAGGTGATTTCGCACTTTTTCAAACCAAGCACTCATTTGAGATTTGAAACATTAAAATAAATCGGCCTGACATTGAAATAGCATTTTTTTTTTTTTGGCCAAATTTGCCAATGTGGAATTTTGAAGCTATTCATTCTAATCAAGAGGCAGGAGCTCTGTCCTTGTAATTCATCACCTTCTCGCAAGATAATACCTTGGAACTCTTAGCTGTCTTTTAAAATTCTCTCTCAGAGGGTACTCATAGTAATTCTAGGAAATAGTATGTTGGAGGTCTGCCTATTGTATTTGATAACCCATGTGGAAAAATAGAGAACCTTCTAAAGTATTAATTTAAGGGAAATTTTCTGAAGTTTGGCAGCTTTGATGAATTTGAGTTTCCTCCCTTAATTGTGTCACGTGATGTAAGGAGATATGGAAAATTCTGTGACCTCGCAGTGAGGCTCTGACCTGTCGATTTAAAAAGGCCCCTAGAGGTAGAAGCAAAAACTGACTAACATCCTCTGCCCCAGATCACCTGGTGTCTATGCTGAGCACATTCCTGATCCATACTTCAACCAGTTTTACAACGTAAGCATGGGAGTTTGCATTTCAAAGTATGTTCACAGCCAACTGCTCTAAAAGACAATGACTCAGGGAAGCTCTCCAAGAAGATGTTGCCAGCCTCCTAGATATTTCCACAATATCCTTAAAGAAAGAGGAAATTGTTCATTAAGACATACAGCTGTTCGTGGAGAAACACAGAAAGCCAATTTTATTTCTTAATAAGCCTTGCAGAAGGAAAGGAAAATGGTTAAGATTGGTCATCTTGAGGGTTGAGTATCTGTGGGTTCCATCCTGATAAAATGAAATCCGTAAGATTTCCTAAATTCGTCTGTTATGCTAAAATTTTTCCCATGTCAAATATTACTTATAGTGAGTCACTGGCTAAGCTAAATGACTTCCCTTCTTCTCTTTCACACACTTTTCTTTCTCATTGTATTACATGGTATGTTGGAGTTTTATCTGTTTCTCTAAAAAGTAAACCATCCTTTGAAACTCGGAAGGAAGCCTACCACTGTGTTTATGGGATGGAGACTTACGTCTCCAACCATGTTTTATTCTTCACTAGATTCATGTCATAAAAGCACAACCCTGTGGAGCTCCTACAGTAGCAATAGGGCATCTCTTTGTTTTATGTCCCATGCCTAAAGTGCATTTCCTCACTGTTTTCTTGAGCTACTCTTGAAAGAAGACATTATCCAAGAGGTATTTTACAAAGAATAAATAATGGGATTTTCATGCACTTTGAAATGGCGTTGCTTTACCACAAAGGGAAAGAGACCTTTTCAGTTGGCAGAGAAGTAAGCACCCATGACTTTACCTCCTGGACGTATTTATTCCTACAAGTGTGTGTTCATGTCTTGCCTCATGTCTGCCCAATTAGGATGATTCTTCCCCCGATTCAGAGATCTGGATTCAGTTAAGTTCCCTGCCCACGTATGGTGCTCTCTTCAGAGTGTCCGGACCTGAGGTGGAGGAGCTCTCAGAGGTCTCCAACTTCACGATGGAAGACGTCAACAACCAGAAAATTAGGTATATAACCACTGTGTATTATTGACAGAGTTTGTAAAAATTGTATTAAAATATTTAAGCAACTGACCGGTAGTCCCTTGAAAGACTAAATTGCCACATTTTTAAACAGAGATGCAGCCGTCTTACGTGGCTTGTCCCAGAGCTCGTTCATTTGACTCAGCCCTCCCCTGTGCAGGTACTCGGCTGTGTCGGAGACTGACGGTCTGGTTACTGATGGCTTCCATTTCTCTGTCTCCGATACGGACCGCAACCGTCTGGACAATCAGATGTTTACCGTCACCATCACGCCTGTTCAGAACCCACCTCCAGTCCTTGCGTTTGCGGACCTCATCACGGTAAACAGTTCTCAGAGCAATGGGCAGTGAGTGCTGTGCAGAGATGAAATCTGTTCTGTTGTGAATACAGGATTTCTACCTGAATCGGCTGCCAAGTTCTTCTGCAAAGTGTCTAGGCAATTGTGTCGAGATACGCATGGTTTTCAGTCATGAGTTTTTCAGAAAGTATGAGAAAATATATGCAGAAGATCAAATAATTGTATTTACATTATTTAGTCAAAAAAATTCATGTGCTACATAAATGCTAAGTGTGTGTAGTATTTTGTATACTATACTAGGTACATATAGTAATGGAAGTAAAATTATAAATGGAATATATCTTTCAGGAGTTAAAAATCTAATGCTTCTGAGCACTAAAGTATGAGGAGATGGACAATGTCCCCAAGTCACTTTTTAAGCTAATATTTATTACTGTAAAGCTTATTTATAGTTCCTAGTGGTGGGGAGGGAAGGGGCCATAAGATATGTCCCGTTCATGAGGTTACGCAGACCTGAGTTCAAATGCTGCTTCTGCTATTGACTAGCTGAGTGACCCCGGACCAACGATATAATCTTTCTTAGCCCCAATTTCATCTTTAAACTGCAACTATTCCTGTTATCTAAAGGATTGCTCTGATTGTTAACAAAATACCATTTTAAACCGCCAGTACATACCAACACATGGTAGGGATTCCATAAGAGTTAATTCAGTCTCCTTGTCCTGCTCTGTGTACATACCACATGCCAAAAACTCAAAGAGTTTTTCTGGTTTTGCCAAGCAACTAAAAATCCGTAAAACTGACTTGTTTCCAAATGGTTCTGCTATTGCATACCCTGGAAACCCATTTGGCTCTTCTCCATCGCCAGAGTCAGGGTGAGCTTCCGCTCTGTACCTCATAGATCTTCCTACATCTGGCCACGCATTGTTCAGAGGGAAAGGCTCAGGCGCCCCAACAGGCCAGCAGAAGCACCAGGATCAGGTCACGGGGTTAGCATACAAAGCAGGGCCCTAAAGGAAAAAAGTTAGGTCCAGCAAGTGCTTTTACTAAGATGGATTCATTTTCCTCCTTAATCTTAAGGTTAGCACTCACTTTGGGGTGTGGGGAGGAAGCCCTTTCCTCCTGTGTCCCTATCAGCACATACCCTAAGGGGGTGAGCCAGACGTTCCTGCTGGGTGGGGGCGCCTGCAGGACAGTCACCCTCCCGGTACACGAGGGAGGACGCCCGGACGGTGGTCCCTGGGCTGCAGGCTTTGGAACCACGGGAGGGAAGCGAGGCAGCCGTGCCGCCGCGCTGGGCTCAGGCGGGGGTCAGAACGGGCCAGAGCCCCTTCGTAACCAGGTCCGTCAGGGAGGCAAGCACAGCTCTGAGGGGAGACACAGGAGCCCGGTGGCCGAGTGCAGCTCTGCGCGGCCCGGGGCCAGCACGCCCCCCCCCCGCCCCGTCTGCAGAGGCTTCGCCTCCTCCGGGCAGCGGAACCGGTGCTGGGAGGCCCCCCCAGGCAGCACGTTCCGGTCCTGCTCTTTGCGCGGCAGTTGTGTGCCGCCGGGGGCTGCAGGATCTCTTCTTTCGCAGGTCGAGGAGGGAGGGCGAGCCCCCCTCTCCTTCCCGCACTTCTT
The DNA here is from genome assembly GCF_011764305.1 of Mustela putorius furo. Classification (NCBI taxonomy): domain Eukaryota; kingdom Metazoa; phylum Chordata; class Mammalia; order Carnivora; family Mustelidae; genus Mustela; species Mustela putorius. The sequence goes on from NW_025421261.1 coordinate 734,443, forward strand.
CGACGCCGCCGACCAGGACGGCCTCCGGAGCGACGCGGTCATTACGCTGAGCGCGCTGCCCCGCTACGGCTGCATCGAGAACGCGGGCACAGGTAGGCCGTGGCCGGGCGGCCGAGTCGCTCCAGACCTGGCGACAAGGGAGGGTGGGGGGGCAGCTGCCTCCAGTCCAAGCTGGACGCGGGGGCGAAGGAGGAGCAGATCCATTTCCAAGACACAGGAGGGAGGGAGGTTCAGGCACTCGGGGTCTCCTGAGCGCTTCCTGTGTGCCAGGCGCAGGGCTGTAACGGGACACGAAAGGAACAGACACCCCTACCTGCCTGTGGCCACAGACCCTGGGGGGCGGGGGACAGATAAGAAGCCGAACGAAGGAGAGGATCGGATGAGATGTAGGAGGCCCCTCGGTGCTGCGAGACAAGACAGCGACGTGGGGGTCGGGAGCGCCAGCAACAGGGAGAGGAAGGACCCATGGCCTCGGAGCCCAGGGTCAAGGACATAAGGATGCCTGTCCTTCTGCTGCAAGGCGGCCGCAGCTCACCTGAGCCCCTGCTCCGGGTTCAGCTCCTTCGAAGGCTGTGACATGGATTGGAAGGCCTGCTTGTCCGTCTGTGACCCCTCCACAGCCCCCCGCTCCACCATCTGCCCTGGACCCCCGCGGCTCTTGCTGCGTGTCGCAGGGAAGGAGAGGCGAGACGGCGTGTCCTGTCCCCGGCCCCCCGAGACCGCGGTGACTGGCAGTTGAGACAGGTCCTGGCAGGTCACCGGCGGCTGCCTCTGCGGTGAGATCTCCGCGGGCCGGTGCGTGGCTCTAATTGGCGTGTCACTAGCAGCTCCCGCAGAGAGGCCCTGGACTGAGCGTGTCTGGGGCCAGCATGAGGCCTGGGCTTGGAGCCTCGTCTCCTGGAATCCACTTAGCGGCGGCTGCATTTTCCTCCGGAAAACTGCGGGTCCTTCCCCCGATCTTGCCTTTCATTGCGGGCACTCGGGGTTGTTTATCACCGACTTAGATCTGTCTCAACACGTGTTTGTGCCAGAGACGGAGGATAAGAAGGTGAGGAAGACACAGCCCTGCCTGGAGAGGGAGACGGAGAGGAAGACCAGCAAATGCCAGGAAATCAAACGTGCTGGCCCAGGGCAAGGGCCAAGCCCTGAGGAGGTACACAGCGCAGACCAGTGAATTCCGTCGGAGCAGGCTGAATGGCTGTTGGAAGGGACGGGTTCGTGAGAGGCTCACGGCGGGCAGAGGAAGGGCACGCACGAAGGTGGGGAGACCCGTCTCTCCCTCTTTTCTCTCCAGGATTTTGGTTTTTTTTAAAGCCTCCCCACGTGCTTTGATGTTAACCTGGACTGCCTACAGGGGAGTATTTCCCTGGCCTAGAAGTCAAACTTCTGCCAAGCTCCAGCTCTCTAAACAGTGATTCTCAAACTCTCGTGGGTACTCGACTCAGCTGGAGGCTTGTGAAAACACAGTGTCCTGAGTGGCAGCCCCAGAGCACCCCTGGGCAGAGGCTGGGGGGCCCCTGCGTTTGCATGTCCCCCAGCTCATAGGCGATGCCATAGCTGCTGGCCTGGGGACCGTATTTGGAGAATCACTGCTCTGCGTCAGTATGAGCCTGGGAGTAAGAAAAAGGCGCTCAGGTGGCGGTGGGAAGGGCTGGGGGTGCAGATGATGATCCCAAGACACTTTACGGGCTCCGGCCCTCTCTCCAGGGTGTTCAGCCCCGAGCCTGTTTTGTGTGTCTGAAACCGGCTATCCAGATTCAGAACCCAGCAGTTCTGCAGAATGCCTTTTGGAAACTATTACAAGGAGCAGCTTTAACTTCTTACCAGCAAGCCAGGAAGAAACAGAATAATTCTGTTGTGAGGCGGGAAAGGAACAGCACGCGCTCTACGGTCCGTTAGGACCAGCTCAAACAGAATAGACCCTCGAGGGTCTCGAGGGCGTGCGTCACCGGTTCCCGCACGACGCGGTAGTAGATGTTCCGGATGAGAGCCTGCGTGCATCAGGAATGGTTTAATTTTCACGCAGTGTACTCTGCTGAAGGGTGCGGGGAAGCACTAATGACAACGAGTCACGTGAGAAAGCAGAAGGTGCAGTTTTGAAACTGGGAAGGCTGGTGCTTAAAGCTTCGGTGACAGATTCGCTTGTTGAATGGCTTGTTTTCCAATGACAGGAAGTGAGTCATTTCTCTCTGGGAGTTTATTTTTAGGCATCATTTAGTTTATTAACCCAAGTAAACAAGCCACATTTTTCATATTTGCTGTCGGTCAGTGTAAAGGGAAAATAAAAATTCGAAGGAATGACAGCACTCTGTCCTGGAAACACTGACCTGTGTGTGCTGGGGACTGTCCGGTCACAGCTCGCTCAGACTCCTCCATGCTCCTGGTGTCAAGAGGAACGGAACCCGATGGGTAAAATCTAACACATTTCATGTTGAAGAAAAAACACTTGTCCTGAGTTCTTATTTCAAACAAATTGTAAGTAATACTTTTTCAGTCCTAGCCTTTCTGTTGGAAGGTTAACCAAAAAAATGACACTGTCTACAATTTAGGAAGTCAATGGCTTTTTGATTTATGACCTGATCTTTGCAAAGAGCCGTGGAAGAGACAAAGAGAAAGCTTTGTTGCTTTCAGAAATTCTATACACACTTTTCTTTGTTGATATGTATCCAGGGGATGTTTGAAGATACAGGGGTTTCTTTTTCTCCTCTCTTCAGAGGAAAATGTGGTAACAACTTAAAATCAATCAATTAGAGAGACTCAGACCAAGGAAGAGACAAGCCATCCATCATTTAGACAGTGTTTACTCTTCCCCTTGGCCTTTTCCGGGTTTGGCTGGGGTTGGGTTGAAAAGAAGAGTTAACCAGAACCAGCTCGATGTCCGGAGCTCGGCACGGAGCTTGAGCATCTCAGTGCTTGGACGGCCGTGGATGGTCTCGGAGCATCGCAGCAGCCCTGGTGTGCCGTCCCGGGGGCTGAGCTCTGACCCATGGGGAGGTTTCCTTAAGGAACTGAGGTCAAATGAAAGCACGCTTGTTGAGGTATCTCTTAGATCAAGTATACAGTTAATCTTCTCCTACATAGAGGAGGATTCCTAGGGCGCCTGGGTGGTTCGTTTGTTTAGCGCCTGCCTTCGGCTCAGACCATGATCCCAGGCTCCTGGGATCAAGCCCTGCATTGGGCTCTCTGCTCAGCAGGAACCTGCTTCTCCCTCTCCCTTTCCAGCTGCTTGTGTTCCCTCTCTCGCTTTGCTCTCGGTCAAATAAGTAAATAAAATCTCTCTAAAAAAAAAAGAAGGAGGAAGAGGAGGCTTCCTCTCGCGTGTGTGCGAGGCAGGGCGGTTTGGAAACTGAGCAGAGCTTCAGGTGGCACCTTGCATTTGTGCTGCGACTCGTCTGAGGACTTACTTTATCACAGATTTCTAACAAAACAACCGCGGATTCTTTTTTTAAATTCTTGCTATATACAGTAACGCTCTGAGTGCTTCCATGCGTCTTATCTCATTTGGTTCCCTGTCGAAACAGCCGGCAGGCGTACCCCTGTGAGGATGAGAAATAGTAGGGAAACTGGAATTTGACCCCAAATCTTCCATTTCGAGCCTTCCGTTCTTCCCATCCTCCATTGTTATCCTCCAGTGTATTTTGTCTTTTGCTGATAATGCTGTCATGTTTTCTAGTTCCGCCTAGTGAGCAAGCACGGGTGGATCAAGGTAAAACTTCTCTCTTGATGTTGACGCAGGTGATCGTTTTGGCCCTGGAACTACCAGTGACCTAGAGGCGTCATTCCCTATTCAAGATGTCCTGGAAAACTACATTTACTACTTCCAGAGCGTTCATGAAAGCATTGAGCCAACGCATGATATTTTTAGTTTTTATGTAACCGATGGACACAGTCGCTCAGAAGTCCACAGCATCAATATCACCATTGAGGTAAAGACTTCGAAGTTGGAACACGGGGCCTCTGACAAAAATGTCCCAGCATTAGCTAGCCTTCCATGAGCTCAAAAACAAGATCCCATTTAACCTTCAGTTTTCAAGGTCAGTTTAAAAATACAACCCTGACCTTGCGGACACTTGTAGAATTAAGGCTAGCATTTGGAGAGGGTCTGATTTGGAAATCTGAATTTCCACTTCGGGGTAAAATTTGTTCATTCTGTGTGAAAACGGTTTGTGAGGGTCAGACAGAGAAACAGTGTCAGTCTCATATTTAGCTGAAAACCAACATATACCTGTTATCCCCTGAAACTATTGTATTTAGTCACATGCATACTTGCCTTTTCTTACTTTTGATGCATGTATTTGTTAAATTGTAACATCAGAGAAACATGTTCCTCGATGCTGTCTTTGTTCTCACTTGAGCAGCTGGAGAGCTTGCTCTGCCAGCCCGGGGAGACGGAGATAGAGAAGGTAAAAGACAGCAATGGAATCCCCTCTCTCCTAGGAAAGGAACCTTCCGAGGTGGTCCAGGCGGCTGGCACGAGGTCAGGGAGACAGTTTTAGGAACCCACGCCTTTAGATACGGTGCTGTCCTACAGTACTATGATACTCTTGGGGTTTTCTAGGACAGTTTTGATTTCAAACAATGTGCTCTTTTATCCTCAAAATATACTCATACTTCTCTAGCCACATGTCCAGATTTTTGGTCCAAAAAGCGCCATCACTGTCCCCGTGGAAAATATCTTGAAGATTTCTGTAGAACGTCCATTTCCTTTCAAGGGGACATTTTGCTGGTGTGACTTGCTCCTCTTTCAAACAAACCGTTTTGACGGGGAATTGCAGATGGTGACCATTAAATACTATTTTGAGAGTGAAAGTTGGTGTGACAATGGTGCTTTCGCTGACTAAGATGCATTTTCTTTCTTAAACCAATATCCGCGTGAGACCTGATATTTTATGCTTTCATCAGAGGAAGAACGACGAGCCTCCCAGGGTGACCTTGCGGCCCCTCGGCGTGCAGCTGAGCTCCGGAGTGGTGATAAGCAATTCTTCCCTGAGCGTGCAGGACCTGGACACTCCGGATAATGAGCTGGTTTTTGTATTGACAAAAAAGCCTGACCACGGTAGGACCAACTGCATGGCAAGCTTCTTAATCCAGAAGGCTGTTAGGACTTTAGAATAAGCACAGATTTCTGTTGGTTTTTCCTCCGCTTTGCCTGTGCATAGCCCATTCTTTGCATCAGAGTATAATCAGATTCACAGCTAGCCAATATTCTTTGGGGTCACCGTGGACACCAGTGGCTCTAAAAAAGTCTGAATCCCAGGTAATTGGTGTCTCGGAAATTCAATTTCAGCTGTTTTCTTGCTCTCTTATATAACCTCGGGCAAGACAGGTTTCGAGTTCTGTTCTCAGAGCAGGCTTCATTACTGAATGGTCCCGGGCCACCTCATGCAAGCAACAGGGTGACCCCTTGCTATTAATTGCACAAGTGTTCACATCAGGCTAGAGGTGAGCTGGATGTCTTTATGAATTGATCCTTTTGCAAAGAAAGCACTTTTCCTGATTAAACCAGAGGTAAAAACCACCATGGGAATCTTTTACCTACTTCTTTTCTAAGTGCCGTCCCTCTGGTGTTCGCCAAAGCTCTGGAACTTTCATCTCCCGGGGGGTACGTTAGTGTATCATAACCCCGTGGTCTTTTAGAGATGAAGTTTCACTGTCGATGGAAGGTTAATAGAAGAGTCTGTTGGTCATTGCGTTTTATCTTCCTTCACTTTTACTTACTTTAATGAAGCACTTTAACTGTCCCATCATGATACACATGACCCTTGAAAACAGAAAAATATGCTCCCACCCAAAGATGTCTAGTGTCCTTCTGAATTTAAAAGGAATTCAAAACAGTCCCTTCTCCCCTGCCAGGTGCCCTAGAGGGAAAGCAGCAGAAGTGCGCCCTTTGCAGATGGGGAAAATAAGGTGTAGTTAATGCAGTGACTTTGAGTTCATGGAGGGAGACTTGATCTCTAAGCCACTGTATTACCACATGAATTGTGTCTCCTTAAGAGATTTTTGAACAGGAAAGGTTGCATCTTATCTTCTTTATTTGTAGATGAGGCCGCAGGGCAGCCCCCTGTGCCTCTACAGAAAATTCTCAGTCATTGGTCATTTATGTGTGTGTGTCACCAAGAGCCTGTGAGGTGCTGGACAGTCTACCCAGGCTCATGCTAGCTGGGAAAGCGGCCATTCTTTGGTGCCGTATGTATTCTACTGTTGTTTCCTTGCTTTTCTTTACTCTCTTCCTCAGGCCGTCTGCTCTGGAGGGAAACTGCTTCTGAGCCTCTGGAGAATGGAAGGGTTTTAACTCCAGGCTCCTCCTTCACCTACCAGGATGTGCTGGCCGGGCTGGTCGGGTACATGCCTGCTGGCCCCGGGGTGGCAGTGGATGAGTTCCGCTTCTCCCTCTCGGACGGCCTCCACATGGCCACCGGGAGGCTGGAGATCTACATAGAGCTGCCTACAAGCGGCTCCCCCAACGTGGCCGTAAACCGAGGCCTCCAGCTCTCAGCAGGTACCGCGGGGATGCGAGAGAGCGGCTGCGGTCCCTCCGCTCCACTCGGTCCTTGTCAGTGCGCGGGCCAGCTCCGCGCCGGGTGTCCGTCCTTGTCAGTGCGCGGGCCAGCTCTGTGGCGGGTGTTAACGAGGCCTTCGAAGTCAGAGGGAACGGAGGTGGGAAGAGCTATTCTTTTAGGAACACAAGCGTTGTGAGTGACCAATGTTAATCTCTGTGTAACTGTCTGTGAATTTGAGAAGAGATTGAGAAGAGTTTAGAGCACTTCCAGGGCCCTTAAAACTTCAGTGTATCCAGCTACTCAGGCCAGGTTTCTTAGAACACGGCCCATACCCAGCAGCCCCACGGGATACGACGGCAACAGCAACAGAAGAAATCCAACACAGCTTTCAAGACGCTTATTTTCAAGTGGCAGGGGGCATGGGGGGTGCAATCCGGAAGCCATCATACACGGAAAGAGATTATAAAAATAACTGAGAGTCACTAGACGTGGTATCCTAGGGTATAAGACTCGCAAGTTTGCCTGTCTATAAGCAGCACCTGAAGGACCTGTGACATGTCAGTCTTGAACCAGTGGGCAGCTGGGAGTCACTTAGAGAGGGCGCCTTTTCCCCCCAGAACATCTGCATCCCACTGGGGTCCTATGTGTTTATCTACCCTTAGTTTCACATGTGTCTTGTAGTGAAAACTATACAGCATGATGGTATCTGAAAATTGGCAGATTCCCCAAGGTCCCCATTATCAATCTGAGATTTCCCTCTCGCCTATTGACAAGCCAGTCAGTCAGCCCGTCAGTGTTTCATGGGTGCTGATAGAAGACAAGAGACTCCTGGGTCAGAGACCACATACTTTGTTACTCATGCACGATGGGCAGCATTGCCATCAGCAACTTTGTAGCGTTTCGCTCGGCACTCCCAGACTGGTGGAGACGATGCCGAAGGCCCGGATGGATGCCTTCACGTGCCGGGGGGGGGGGGGGGTGGTTACAGAAGAGGAACGCTGAGCTTGGGGGTCTTTCCCTGTGACAGTAACGATAAGCAAGCCTGATCTTTGTCCCAGAGGAAGATTATTACCTCATCCCTCGGGGATGCTTGCTGAGAATGGCCTGGGGAAGAACAGTTCGGCCTTGTGTCGTTGGCATTACCGGCAAGAATGCACAGGAGGCCCAGGGCTCAGCCAAACACTAGGATGTATGACACATGAATGACAAGCACCTACTTCACCTGATTTTACTATTTTTAATATGAGCTGGACAGGAAAGCAAGGGGCAAGGCCCTGAGAAGAGGTGATCACCACTTACTTGTGTCTCACCGCCGTCCCCAGCAACCTTCATAGCCTTCCAGGGCCCAGGACTCAGAGCCCCCTGTTTTATAATCTTGTAAACGTTGATTTTAACTATTAGGTTTGAGGTGGCAACAAGATACATTTATAAGTTTATGTAAATCTGTTGCTTATCATTTAATGAACCTCAAGAAGATGGTAAATAAGTTATGTCCAAGAAGGTTTCACCAAAGATGTAGGAGTTGATACATCCGTCTAGAGAGGGGTAACTGCTAGGTCCCAGGAGCAGAGTGAGCACGGCACAGGGAGAGTGAAGTGGATCAGGAGAGAGAAGGGCTCTGATCTAAACCCAAGGGAGGATTAACAAATTGGGAGGTTGGGATTGTTTCACTTAGGGAAATTAAAATGTATGCAGTTGGAGATGGAGAAGCTCAAGCACCCAGGCAATGTGTGATCATTTCGTCTCTAGTCTCCTGAAATCACTTGACAATGATGGACAATGACCTCCTCTCTCCCACTCTCTTCCAGGGTCTGTAGCACGCATCACAGAGCAGCATTTGAGAGTGACAGATACCGATTCGGACGACCGGCAGGTGATGTACATCATGAAGGAGGATCCTGGCGTGGGGAGCCTGCAGATGGTGAAGAATGACAACCCCGAGCAAATCTCCGTGAAAGGCCCCATCCGGAGTTTCACCCAGGCCGACATCAGCCAAGGTCAGCCGGCTCTCCTGCACCTGCCCGGACTCAGAGTCCACCCACAGTAGCAAATGGGAGTTAAATGCCTGGTGCTTGTGGCAGTGAATTGCACTCTTTGTTTTGAATGAGAGCTGGTTATAGTTTCATTTATTCTTTCTTGTCTCCTCCAATTTTTGTTAAAAAAAAAAAAAGACTATCCTTGGCTAAAATGTGTTCATGCTTTGATATAGCGTTGATGAAATTTAGGGCTATTATGGAGAGAAAAAAATCATTTTGACTTGCTATGATGCTAAAAAGTGTGTGAGAGAGAAAGGGAAAAGGGAGTGAATTGGGATGGATTAAGGTGGAAATTATGCCTGCCTTAGGTGAGCGATTTACATCTCTCTTCAGCTCCCCAAAGAGCGCAAGTTAATGAACTAAGCCAAATGGAAGGCCGTAAATCGGAGCTGCCGGGGCAGATGACGTAGCTCATCCCTCCTCCAGGAAATGCTGATGCGACGTAGAAGCATAAACGTTAAATGCTCCGGCGCTACCGTACAGTTCTTTCAGGAGTAAAAAGTTGGGGGGAAGGTTACATCGTGGGGGAAAAAAGTAACCCAAAGTCACGGGACAATGTGCGATTCCATTTGGAGATGGAAACATGGCCCCGAGGAGCAGAAATAAAGGTCTCGTCCATGCGCTGGCACTCAGATGGGTCACAGCAGAGTTCTCAGTGGGCCTGTGTGTCCTTTACTGAAGGGCCCAGAGTGGACCACGGGGTAATAGTTCCTTAATTATTCTCGGCCTCAGTGTGTCTTTGTAAGAATGAGACTGGGTACCTCCCCCCAAGATGTTCGGTTACATTTACATCGTGAGGTACCTGGAGGGGATGCGGGGGCTGAACAAAAATGCCGGGTTCACGCTTCTCCCCGTGGATCGTCATGACTAGTGTGTAGCCTGTGTCTGTTAACTTGTTGGTTGGAGCTGTAGTCGGTGTTGTCTCAGAAATGACTTAAGGCTGCCCTGGGAGGCGGGAGCGAGGGGCCCTGGGAGAACACGGGCCGCATGACGTGGGCATCGTCGCTGCGCCTTCTCCTGTGGCTACTTCCTTCGAGTCTTTCCCATAAGCTAAGCCTCCACAGACGGCGGTACTTGGGCTGATTTCATTATGAGAGTGTTTCTGATGAGGAGGAAGTCAAGAGTGAGCGGGAAAGGGAGGAATTGAAAACGTCAGATTAACGTGTGGAAAGCCATGTCCAAGAGAGGAAGGTGTGAGTGGCGTCATTGGTGTGAATACCGCTCAGATCCCCACTTCCCGCTTCAGAAATAAGGGCAGAAGGCGCTGATCGAGAATCTTCATTATCTTGTCCTTTTTTACAGGCCAAGTAGAATACAGACACGAGAAAGGAGAATCTGGCGGGAGCTTCGCTTTTAAATTTGATGTGGTTGATGGAGAAGGCAACACGCTGATGGGCCAGTCATTTTCCATCAGCGTTTTGGGTAAGGGGGCATTGGGTTTCTAAAAATATTCCAGAAGGTCTGAGGTCATAGAGTGTACACTGGGCTCACCTTGTTACCCAGCTCCGTGGGACTCTGGAGCCCTATCCCCTCTGCAGCGAGAAGCTCTGGCTCCTTGGGGCTGTCTTTGAGGGACAGGTCCAAGCATTATTCTGATTTTACTCCTGGGCCCCAGGCCCGGATCTGAAGGAAGAAGGCTGAAAGGACCCCTTTCCAATCACTGTTTCTGACATTTTCAGAAGACAATTCCCCACCAGTCATCACCACCAACAAAGGGCTGGTCTTGGATGAGAACTCAGTGGAGAAAATCACCGCTCTGCAGCTCTCCGCCACTGACCAGGAGAGTACGCCGACAGACCTGGTCTATACCATCACGAGACAGCCCGAGCTAGGCCACCTGGAACATGCTGCCTCACCAGGTGAGCCTGTCCGCTCTTGCTTCGTCCAACCAAAAGGTGGGATTTGTAAGTGTTGGGGGTAAGCCACACACACCTAGAGCCTGCCTTGGTTAATAGTTATCTTTGCCTTGTTGATTTTGACCATTACGTACTGCTTTGTATCATACTTGGCACACAGTAGGTGCTCAATAATTCCTTGCTGGAAGTTGCACAGACAATTACAACTTTATGTAAGCAGCCTTGTCTCCATGACCAGATGGTCAATTCCTTTAGGGCAAACACTGCAGAATCGTTCTTCTAACGTCTGAACACCTGGCACCGTTATGATGCACCACATTTAAAAAATGTAATTCAGGAAATAGCCAGTGAGCATGTGTATTGGGCAAGATTCTAGTTGAGCTTCTGCTGAGGGGGGAAAAATAGATAGAGGAGGTCCCTCACCCTCCAGTGTGCTCTGTTGGACGAGACAAGGAGCCTCTGCCTCTAAACACTGATAAGGGAAGAATACCGCAGGTATTTTTGAACTGTGTAAACCTGGTATCCTAGAAGGGAGATACTGCATTGGGTATCAAAAATGGGAGAGGCTGCATTAGGTAGGAGGGTGCACAGTGATGGTGTTTAAAATTTCCCTTAGAGGGTGTCCGAGTGGCTCAGTCGGTTAAGTGTCTGCCTTCGGCTTGAGTCATGGTCCCCGGGTCCTGGGTTCGAGTGCCACACTGGGCTCCCTGCTCAGTGGAGAGACTGCTTCTCTCTCTGCCTGCTGCTCCCCCTGCTTGTGCTCTCTCTCTCTCTCTTTCTCTCTCTCTGACAAATAAATAAAATCTTTAAAAAAAAAATTGGCGCTTGGAAGGAAAGTTTGAGCAGACAGAAATGGTGTTACTTTCAGATTTTATTTATTTATTTGACAGAGAGAGATCACAAGTAGACGGAGAGGCAGGCAGAGAGAGAGAGAGAGAGGGAAGCAGGCTCCCTGCTGAGCAGAGAGCCCGATGCGGGACTCGATCCCAGGACCCTGAGATCATGACCTGAACCGAAGGCAGCGGCTTAACCCACTGAGCCACCCAGGAGCCCCTGGTGTTACTTTCAAAGATGGGAATGGCACGTGGGCACATTCAGAAAATAGTGAGTGGGCAGGTTTAGCTAAAGCTTATATTCTGGAATAGGTGTAGATGCAGCCCATGGGTAGACGGAGATCTTACGAGGTTTTTTGTTTTTTTTTAAAGATTTTATTTGACAGACAGAGATCACAAGTAGACAGAGAGGCAGGCAGAGAAAGAGGAGGAAGCAGCTCCCTGAGGAGCAGAGAGCCCGATGCAGAGCTCAATCCCAGGACCCTGGGATCATGACCTGAGCCCAACGCAGAGGCTTCAACCCACTGAGCCACCCAGGCGCCCCTCTTACGAGGTTTTGAAAGCTGGGATGAGTGATCCCTGTGTAACTCAACAGGTGACAGAGAGTCACCGCAGAATTCTGGGCAGGGAAGGAAAGTGACCTTGATCCAGCGCCAGCAGGTGGACAGGAAGAAGGCGAGGGGAGCAGTGACAATGGGTCAGACGTCTGGCGTCCGGCCCAGGAGGAGGTGGTGAAGCTTCCCCTGGAGGGGCGGTAGGGCGGTAAGAGGAGAACCGTGGGAGAGCTCAGACCCAGCGCCCGGTGAGCTGTGTTCAGTCAACAGCAGTCGGTGGAGAGTGGGGGAGGGTTACGGGCGCAGAACCTGCAGGACGCGGCCGCCCAATGGACCTGAGGCCCGGGAGTCACTTGCCCACGAGCCGTCTAAAGGTGGAGCTGTCTTTGTTTCGTACACCGTAGAGCACCGGTGGTTTGCATCCTGTGGATTTTAGGTTCCAAATCCTTCCTTCATTCCGCCGGGGGAGTCGCAGAATAGGGGAAGAATAGGGGACGCGCTCACCGGGCTTCTACTCTGTGCAATACCGGGGGTCAGACCATGAGCAAACAAGACAGAGACATGGGCATCCATGGCGACGCGTATTTTGGGGGAGAATAAGAGCGCGCCAGGGTGCAGCGAGCAAGCGGGGAGGGGAAGACTCCCTGTTACAAGGCGACGTTTGACCAGAGTCCGGGGAGGCTGCGGGCCCCGCCGTGCGGCCATGAGAAGGAGAGGCTGTTGCAGTCGGGGATCGTGGGTTTTTCCCCCGGGGCGGGATCCGCCTGGCACCGTCCCTTCCGGAGGCAGCGAGACCCGCGCGTGGAGGGCGAACGGGAGGGCGCGCGGAGCGGAGGAGCTTCGAGGGGCGGAGGGGGGCCTGGCGGAGGAGGTGAGGGGCCTACGGGGCCGGTGAGGGGCCGAAATCCCTGGTGCACAGGGAGCAGACGGCCCACGCTTCGTCCTGAAGGTCCCCGGAGAAGAACGCGCGTCAGCGCTCCCAAGACCTTGGCTGCCGAAGACACTCGATAGCTAATTCATGAGCTAATTGCTTCTGCCAGAATCCCGTCAGGCTGGACGCGTGGCTGCTGTGCGGGGCAGCTGGCCCTACGCTCGCTCGGCAGCTCGGAAAGCTCGGAGCCCCAGCAAGGCACCGCCAGCGGCCCGGCTGCGGCTCCCTCCCGGCCCTCACTCGTCTTCGACCCGGGACTGTTGGGGCTTCCGTGCGCGGCCGCCTCCCTTACTCCTGTTCAGTGTTTACAATCTCGGCCTTTCCTGGGCTTGGATTCTGGCTGCCAAGACCAGGCCTGGGCTGCCTAGGGAGAGACGCTCGTGGCGGCCACACGCCTCCCTTCTCTTGCGAAGGCACCTGCAAAAATAGCGGGAGCCCCCCCTCCCCGGGACACGACCCTGCACCTGCCCTTTGCCACCGGGCCGGGCTCCCCAACCCCCCGGTTCGCGCCCCCGCAGGAGTTCTGAGGCCCCTCTTCCGGTCACGCTCTGTGGCCAGATCCGAGGCCGTCCCCTCCCCTGTCCTCTCGCGGACCCTTCCCACTGCGAATGGACCCCTGCTTTCTGCCCCTCCTGCCCCGCCAAGCCCATTGCGCGTCCTTTCTGTTGCATTTGGCCAGAATCCTCACCTTCCCCGCCTGCCCTGTGAGAACACGGTCAAGAACTTGATTCTTTTTAGATGTGGAACGTGTCCCTTCAGAGGACGTGCACGGTGACATCCCGCATCCCTTTCCTAAGGCAGCGGGCGCAGCTCAGGGGAGGGACCCCGCGCCTCCCCCTTGGCCTCAGTGGTGAGGAGGGTCGGCGGGGGCGGCCCGGCCGGTGCCTTGCGGGAAGAGCGCGGACTTCAGGCCTGTCCTGTGTCGGAGCTGCTTGGGGCCTGTCGGACGTGTCGGCTCCCACGCGCCGCACATGCCCGCTCACGGGGCAGCTCTGCAGTGGACCCGCTCGCGGCCGTCTCGGTCCGTGGGTCGGACGGTTGCTCCTGCCAGACACACGGGAAGGGCTGCGCACCCCGTTTTCTCCCGCGAGGAGAGGCAGCGCGCCGCGTGCCCGGGCGAACTGTGGGGAGACCCAGCGGGCCTGCCGCCTCTGGGGCGTCGCGGGACAGCGAGGCCGTGTGTGCCCTTGTCAAGGCTGCGGGGCCACAGCCTCACGTCAGGGACTCTGAGGACCGTTTTGTCTCGAGGCATCGGAGTGAGAAGTCACATGATCGGAGAGTTGCTAAGCCTCTGAAGCAGAGAGACCAAGCTGCGGTGCCTTGAACAAGAAGTTCGTTTTCTCCCAGAGGTGGGGGCCCTGATGGCCTAAATGGCTCAGTGAACCCCGAGACGAGGCTCCCATCTCGGGTCCAAGTGACTCCTGTGACTGTTGTCATTTCCCAGCCGGCGATAAGCGACAAAGGCCGGGGGAGCCCACGCCGCGGTCTGTGTTGGGAGGATGGCGGCGGATGGCGTCGCAGCCCGGGCAGGAGGGTGGTCAGACGCGGGACACCCCCCCACCCCGGCATCCGGGGCTTCGCTGACGGGAGAAGTTTGTGTCCAAGTCAGGGCGGGGAAGAGTGGCGCCGGCACGACCCCGGGTCTCAGCTCCCCGAACACTCGCTGAGCGGCTCCCGCGGGAGAGCGTTGGTTTCGGGAGAGGGACACGCGCAGGTGGACACGCGCACACGTGTGTCCGCGACACGACACGGCAGGACAGGATGTTGGCGAGGTCGGCCTGAGAGAGGCGTGCGGGTGAGTCAGGAAGGAGGCGTTCCTCGTCCTCTCTCACTTGGTGACAAGAGAGGAGACACGTTTGGGTTCTCCCCAGGAGCACAGAGCTCCGAGCGGGCTGGGACTCGCGCGACACAGTGCCACGGCCCGGGCAACCTAACAGAGGACACGCGTTGTCCCACGGATCTGGACGTCGGAGGGGAGGTCACGCTGTCCGCAGCGTCGCGATCCCCCGAGGGCGGTGACAGACGACCTGACCTGACCCAGGGCTCCCTCCTTGGCCCCTCAGAGTTGGCCGTCTTCGCACTCGCGGGGCGCGCGCCCTGTCCCTGTCCGTGGACGCGTGTACAGACTCTCCCCTCGTCTAGGGACGCTCCTCGGACTGGGTCGGGGCCCCGTTCAGTGACCACGTCTTAACCACGTGCGTTTGCAAAGATCCTGCTTCCCAGAAGGTCACAGCGTGAGGTGCTGAGGGTCGGGACTTCAGTGTGCCCGCGCGGGAGTGCGGGGCCCCCGTTCGTGCCCTGCCGGGGCTTTGAACGAAAGCTGGCGCTGAAGAGTGAGGGTCTCCCACCGCCTCAGCCTGCGCCGGGCCGGGCCGCGTGCAGGGCGCCGTCCCCGCTCTGCGGGACGCAGGAAGGCCGAGGCAGGGGCCTCCCGGCCTGCTGGGAAGCAGTTCCTTCAGGCTGCGGCCTCCGCGCACGCTTCCCTCACCCGGACTGAGCCTTCTCCGACGGGCCGCCCGCCGGGGGGCTGGAGCCCAGACAGGGTCGGTGTGCGGCTCCGTGGCACGGCCGGACACGGGGCTCAGCCGGCAGGCTCCTAAGGGACAGTGTCCTCGGTGCCACGCAAGTCCTCCAGGATGTTTCGAAGGGTAGCGACCTGCCCTCACAGGCAGGCGGGGCGACGCCGTCTTGGCCGTGAGCAGCTTACGTCTTCCGACGCCCAATAAGCAAAGGCTCGAATATTTATTTAAGTTTGCAGAGACGGAGAATCTGGGCTCGGGGGGACCTCTTCGAGAGCAACCAGCTGGGTTCGTTCACCAAGCATGTCGTGAGCGCCTACTGTGTGCCAGCGCCGCTGCAGGTGCCCAGGGCTGACAAAACAGCAGGAGTCCGTCTTCTTGAAGCTTCTTTGTGGAGGCCGTGGCCCTCCTCACCCTCGGGCACGAAGTCAGGGACATCACTCAAGCGATCATATTAAATACCCCATCAAAATCAGTACTTCAGACAAGAAAAATGCTACAGCCAAAAAAGTATTCTAGAAGAAACGATTCAATTAAAAATATCACGATGGTGATAGTTCAGGGTGGATCCGTGCGTGAGTGGCTTTGGGATTCTTTACCACATTTCTTGGTTTTTCACGTTCTCTTTAATAGGCAGGTGTTACTCTTATATTGAAAAAGAAATTAAAGGATAAAAGTAAAATCCAAGAGGCTCCTTGCCCAGCCTGAAAAGTTTAGATGAGTTGTACGAAGAGTATTCCTGGGAAGCGTTAACTCTGGAGCTGGACGACCTGCGTTTCACCCTGTGGTGCCCTCATACTCACTGTGTGAGACCTTGAGGAGGTCACACTGGTTTTCTAATTTTACTCGTCTCACAATATAGAAAAATGGAGGTAATATGCCAACCTTGACCTCCCAGAACCGTTAAAAGAGAAAACTCAGTATGTATAATAAGCAAGCCTGAAACAGTGTTCCGCACATGGTAGGTGCTCAGTGTTGGCTCAGTGTTGGCTCGGTTGAACTGGGAAGATCAAGCCTAGAGCTCTCATATGCTGCTAGTGAAAATAGAAAAATATGTTATAAATATAAAATTTATATATAAATATTTATATATAAAATTTGTATTTATATTTATATGTAAATATAAATTTAATATTTTATATTTAAAATGTATATTTATAAAATTATAAATTTATATTTATAAAATATATTTATATATTTATAAAAATATAAAATTTAAATTTATAAAAATTTATATTTGTATTTATACAAAATATAAAATCTATATTTATAAAATAGTTCTAAAAACCCACTTAGTTTGCAGTTTCCGAGAAAATAGAGCAGGTACCTAACATATAGTCCCACCATTCCACTCTTAGAGATTTATACAAGAATAAAAACTTATGCCCATACCAAGACTTGGGCACGAAGGATCATAGCAGCTTTATTTGCAATAGCACAAAACTAGGAATGACCTAAATGTCCAACAACAGGTGAGTGGAGAAACAAACACGTCGTTTGTTTGACACGTTGGTTGTATGACACAGCCGTATGATCGAATACTATTCAGCAATAAAAAAGAAAAAAATTATTCAGGCATGCTGCAATATGGGTAAAACTCAAAATAATTATGTTAAGTGAAAGCATGCATAAAATAGTATATATTCTATGATTCTATTTGAAAATAATTACAAAAAATCCCACCAATCTATAGTTATAGAAAATAATTGCTTTGTTGCTTTGGGATCGGGTAGGGGACAAGGAAGGGAAGAATGGAAGAATTAGAGAGTGTCAGGAAATTTGGGGGGTGATGGATATGTTCTCTATGCTGATTAAGGTGATGGTTTCACGGGTGTGCCAAAGCTCATGAAATTGTGCACTTTAAATATGGCAATTTATTATATGTCAGTTTCTTCTCGATAAGAAATGTTAAGAAAAGATCATTCCCAACCTTGCTTTCCAAGAAGGAAAAATCTATCGCGTTTCTTAATCACTCTCAGACTAACAGTGTGTATAAAGAGAACAGGGAAGTGGGTGACCAGTTGACTGGGAGACTCCAGACAAGTGCTTCCCCATGAGCTGTGGGGATAGATTCAAAGCAGGGAAAGAGATTTAAATTTCTCAGTGCAGACAGTCTGAAGTTATTAAATTTTTAAAGAATGTATGGATTTCCGTCTAGATCCACAAGACAAAGCGTTAAGACAGGGGCCGCATTTCTTGCCTGTCAACAGCTGAGGTAGCAAGCACAGAAATATCAGATGCCTCCTCGTCAAAAGAAAATAATGCCCCAATATGCAGAAGGCTGTTGTATCTAGGTGACAAATTTCAGATGATAAAGAGAGTTGCAAATGTAAACCATGCGGGTTGATTTTTTTTTTTTTTTTTTTAGGAAAGATAAAGTCAGTGATATTGATGTCCCAGTTAAATGTAAAACAGTCAAAGTGGAATCTCTGTTTGTTTTTGTTTGTTTGTTTGTTTTAACTGAAAAGCCAAACTGGTTTTGCCAGGATTAACAGTAACATATAATATGTCCCAGGAAGCAGCAAATGAATTTCAGGACCAAACCAAAGGACTAGATTCAAGGGATTAATAATCCAACACCCAGAATCGGAAAGAGGGAATTTGCACTGAAGGAATTAAAGGTGTGGTTTTGTCTCAGTCTTGGCTGGCACAGACCATGAGCCACAGAAGCCCTAAGATAGAAGCAAGAATTCTGGGCTGTTTTGCTAAATGTTGCGGGACATTGAAAAACATAAGATGTTACTCATTTGTGAGCTATGTTGACATTATCTAAAAATCACTTGAGTTTTTTTTTTTTTAACTTTTAAAACAAGTCTGAAAAAAATGTAACGTGCATCCTCTTTATCGTGTTACGAAAGGATGCTAGTGTTCTATGTCACTTAAGAGTTGAGGTAGAATGATCGCGCCTGCCCCACAGTCAGGCAGTAAGGTTTTGTAACTGCCAGGCTGGCCCAGGTGGTGTATGAGAAGCTGGAAATCATGGACCAGAGAGATGAAAGGGACCTTGCAGAATATCCAGTGAAGTCACGGATGCCAGGCTCACCAGTCACAGAGAAAAGCTTATGTGTAGCCAAGCCCAAGACTCCAGTGTTCGAAAGCAAAACCATCCCACAATATTAAAAATTAGGACAGGTTTCCAGAAAGGACTATGAGGCCATGGGGGCATATAAAACTTAGCAGAGAGGAGTTTGGAGACTAAGGCAATGGCTCTGTGTTTCACAGATTTGACCTGCACATGTAAACCCCCAGAGAAAGGAGAGGAACATTTATTGAGCACCTGCTGTTGGCTTGGCGCATAGCAGAAGCCAGATAGTTAACACATGCTCCCACGGAACATACGCTGTGGTAGGGAAGAAGGTACACACAGGACTCTAGCACAGGTTCTCAGAGAAGCACATAAATGCTATAAACGAGATACAAGGGCTCCGTCTGGTGAGAGTACGGCATTTCTCTGGCATTAGAAGTATGGCTAGCGTTTGGACATCCTTCCTCTGGTTCTCGCTTCCCCTTCTGCTAGGTACCCAGATCCGTTCCTTTTCTCAAGCTGACCTGACTTCACGCAGCATTCAGTACGTCCACTCCAGCGACACCGAGAAACACTCCGACGCCTTCGACTTTACGCTCTCCGATGGCATCAGTGAGGTAGGCAAGGCACTCCGTCTCCTCAGGGAACGGGTTCTGATTCGGAAGTCTTCGTTGAAGGGAGTGTGCAAAGCAACTCTGCGAGCTTCACTCCCCCCTGCTCTCACCCAAAAATAGTGCAGAGAGAGCACCTACCTTCTGCTTAGGTGGGTGCAGGGGACGGGTGTCCCACCTGCACTTTCTGCCGTTTAGGTGACCCGGACTTTCCACATCACCATACGCCCTGTGGACGACTCGCTCCCTGTTGTACGGAACCTGGGCCTGTGGGTACGGGAGGGCGTGAGGAAGACCATCACCGAGTTTGAGCTCAAGGCGGTGGATGCAGACACGGAGGTAAAAGCAATCCCCTCGGTTCCCTGGCTGCATGAGGGCTGATCTGTCACACTGGGAATCTGTGTCCCGGGGGTAGGGCAGAGTAGCGAGGTTAGTGCAAGCATCCTTGAGAGGTTAGAAATCAGAGGACACTGTGGCCTTCTGGAAAAGAGAAGCTAATATACTTGAGATCAAATTGTTTTTAAATCCTTTCTGAACTCCTAGATACATTCATTCTCTCCCCTGATTACCGGGAGCAATCCCTTAACATGCTGATTGTTTTTTACGTGATTCATAGAAAATTAGATGACCTTTCAGCCAGTTTTTTTATTCTTTCTTATTGAAGCAAGCAAGGGTTTGGGGCACCTATTCATTTTTCCTACCATTTACCTCCTTCATTCAGACATCTCTGAATGACCATGGAATATTGCGATGTGCACTTCCTCCAAGAAGTAGGCTTTATTCAGTAAAACAGGGCACGTAGAGACTGAACTCTTATCCTTGCGATGCTTCCGGAGTCTAACCTTAGGCCTGACTTCGCTCTCACGGAGGGCCAGCGCCGTGTCCGTCATTCTCTTCCCCTTCCCTGCGCCGCACTCGATCTGTCACTTCTTCTCAAAACACTGGTCACCTGGTACGTGCCAGCCTGCGCTCCAGATGCTAAGGGGAGGCTGTGATCAACCCCAGCTCCAGCCGTAGGGAGTTTTCAGCCTTCGGTTAGGGGAACCGTCAAGAAAGAACATGTAATACCGTGTCGGAGATGATGAGGGCTGTGAATTAAAAGACAAAGCAAGGTAAAGGAGATGGGGTCTGGAGGGTGCGTTATTGTAGACGGATGGCCGGACAAGTCTCTGAGGAGTGATAGTCGAGCAGAAATAACATGAAGTGGAAGCAAGCGATGCAGTTATCTGAGTTACTCTCGGAGCAAAACCAGGAGCACAAAGGCCCTGTGGTCAAGTGTGCTTGGAACCTTGGAGTCACGACAAACGAGCAAAGAGGCCCGGGGAGCAAGCAGGGGAAAGAAGGCAGCCAGAGCGGAACCCTGCCGCCAGGTCGCGGAGGAGGGCCCAGGTCAGGCCTTTGCATTTTATTCTAGGTCGGTGGCAAGTCACTGGGAAGGCTTGAGCGTGGTTTTCTACATCTTTTATTTTTCCTTCTGTGTCTCACCCTCGAAGCTGCAATTAGAAATGGGAAATTAGCTTCTGTTTGATGCATATGGGATTCTATATTTGAGAATTTTGGAAAAGTGCTGGGGGTGGGGTGGAGTTGGGAAGGAAATGAGTAGTTATAAAAGGTCTAGCTCCCGTTGCCCTAGCAGAGGTAAAAAATTCAGGTTTTCCCCTATGACCCCTAAAAGACAAATTTGAATGTCTTAGTCTCACCCCAGAAGGCACCAGAACGTAAGTTCAAGTGTAATAGCCAATAGTTTCTCTCCTCGGTTTTATTTTTGGTATGTCTGAAGAAAATGCAATTCTTACTTCACAAACGTCTTTGGGTCTGACCACCCTTGACTGCCCGCTGGCCGTCCCGCACAAGTGTGGTTTGGGGCGCCGGGTGGCTCAGGCCGTCGAGCATCCGACTCTTGGTTTTGGCTCAGGTCAGGGTCGCGGGATTGTGGGATCGAGGCCGAGGTTGGGCTCGACGCCCAGCAGGGGGCCCGTGTGAGGCTTCTCGCCCTCTGCCCCTCCCCTGCCCGCCCAATAAATAAATAAATCTTCGAATCCAAACAAGTCTGGTTTCTGTCACGAACTTCCCTTCTCCTCCTGGACAGGCCGAGTCGGTCACGTTCAGCCTTGTGCAGCCCCCGCAGCACGGCACCGTCGAGCGGACCAGCAACGGGCAGCGCTTCTGGCCCGCGTCCACCTTCACCATGGAAGACATCTACCAGAAGCGGGTTAGCTACAGCCACGACGGCAGCAGCTCCCTCAGAGACCGGTTCACCTTCACCGTGGCGGACGGGACAAACCCCTTCTTTATCGTTGAGGAAGGAGGGAAAGAGGTGAGGCGCCGCCGGCGGGGAGAGAGGCCGAGTGCGCCGGAGGTCGTCCGGAAGCCGAACGGGGCATTTCTCAGGCGGGAACAGCATTGTTTTATTCTGTCTCTCATCGGGCCTGGGCAAGCTGGTGAAGTTTCCGAAGCCTCAGCTTTACATCTGTGAAATGGGTACCACAGCAGTCACCAGCTTCAGTCAGTCTAAGGATCAAAGGTCACGACGAAGGGTGACCGGGATTGTTCCTGTGACGGTCATTGTTTCTCTGTCCCTTTGGCCCACCGTTGACGCGTTTCAGCTTTCTTTCATCTAATTCGAGTAGCTAATCTCAAAGGATTCCAGATTGTCTTTCTCTTTTACGTGTGCCCTCAGCCAGCCAGAGTTTTTCAGTCTCATGAAGAACAACCTGGTTAGGAGTATGGCTTTCGCCTCTGAGAGACACTGATTGAAATTCTGGTTTTCTCACGAACTGGCTGAGATATCTGTAAAATGGGGGGGTGTCTGTCGTTCTGCTGCTCGTTGAGCACTTGGCCCAGTGCCTTACACAGGCAACGTAGGGCTCCGGCTGTCATACCGTCATAGGTCACCACCCCTGTCATCCTTTTGGGACCAGCTGGTGAAACAGGTTAAGCTGTTTTTCCCTTGAGCTCCTGCCGTTTTCGTCAGAGCTTTCCTTCCCTAAGAGAATCCCTCCCTTCCAAGGTTCAGGCGTCCGGAAGAAACTTGAAGGTGGCCTCTCCATCCCCATCCCCGCCGTTTTTCCTCGCTGCTTCCTTCCTCAGCCGGGGCTCTGGGGGGTCCTCGCCCTCCTCTGGCAACAACGGCACCTGCGGTGACAGGTGGGCCCGGGGACCGCCCGCACTCGCACGTCTATGTCTCGCTCCGAAGCAGTGTGGCTGAGCAAGCGCTCCCGCCCTGCTGTGTTTCTGGACCCCAGAAGGGTCAGCCCCTCGGCCCTGGGCGGTCCTTTCCTAGCCGGATGCTGACTGGGAACGATTGCGTTCCTGGATGCAAGATCGCCCGCATCCTCCAGCGACCGTCCGAACGAAGGTCATTCTCTGCTGGCCCAGGTGTCCGTGAGACGGCTCTTGGGATCTCCGGCCATCCTGGTGTCCGCACGGCTTCACCACCTGGCAGCTCATCGTTTTTATTTTTTCTCTTCTGAACCGTGGCTGCTCCCCCCTTCATTTGACTTTCAGAAGAGAGGAGAGATTTCAGGATGAATCAGCAAAAGGGCTTCCTCTCTGGTAAACATAAAAGGCCGTGGTGGGTCTCCAGAGGGACTGTACTATTTCTGAAGTGGAAATTATTTAGAAGGGTTGCTGAAGACCGAGAAGCCGGCATCTCGCTGCCCTGCGTGCTGGCGCGTGCCTAACCTCCCAGAAACAGAGGTTCTGGGCCGGACTCGCCACATACATGCCGTGTGTGTGTGTGTGTGTGTGTGTGTGTGTGTGTGTGCATGTGTCTGCATGAGAATGGAATTCTAGACCAGGTTCTTTTCACTGGTCCCACAGATGCTTTCCTCTGCCCCTCCCCCCCATATGGACAGTTCTCTCACGGAAAAAAAAAAAAAAGGAAAGAAAATATCCTCCCCTGGAACTTCTGCTCACACCTGGCAGAATCCCACCTGGAGCTGTTGACATTAGCCTGGGAATGGTCAGAGCAGTCTACCGCTCCTGAAAATTTAGGCAAGAGTTATTGAAAGGAAAATACTGTTTGCTGTTTCACCTCCGGGCAATATTGAACCCAACGAAGGAATGCGCGTGGGTGTGTGAAAGTCAACTTTGCTTCTCACGTTGTCCCCAGTTGACCCATCAGCGTTCTTTGTGCCCCATGCCAAGGGTGATAAGCAAGGACACTGGCATGGCTGCCCATTCGGAGGTGCCAACGGATGTCGGGAGATCCGGCTTTGGATGTGGTAGGACATGACATATTTCAGATGTCCTTGAATGATGACTTTTCTCTTTTGGCTTCCCCCACAGGTTAAGACAGCGGCTCCTCAGCATTTCCAAGTAGACATCCTTCCGGTGGACGATGGCACTCCTAGAATTGTCACCAACCTGGGGCTCCAGTGGCTGGAGTACATGGATGGCAAGGTAAGGCCTGTCCGTCTGCCACACTCACGTGAACCAATGTGGGCTAAGTCCTGACTGGTGACCACATGGAGATAGAAGCTCAGTTCGACTCGTGTTTACCCCTCCCTAAGGGACCTGATTTTCCTAAGACGGGCCAGCTCCATGAGTTTGGTTAGGATTGTATATAGTTTGAGATGTTCTTACAAAATGACCCCCAAAAGACAGAAGCTCGAACAAGGTACACATTTGTTTTTTCTCTCACATATGCGGTGGCAGTAAGCCAGCAGTCCCGGGCTCTGCATGACCTTTCAGAGACCAGATTCCTTCTGTCTCGCTATTCTGACGTCCCTGGGTTGCTGCTGTTGAACAGCAGAGTCTACATTCCTTGGCGGCTCCTCGAGGTTCCCGCCCGTGGGAAGAAGGGAACAGGAAAGCAGAGGGCAGGGAACTTCGTTGGAAGCAGGTGACACAGAAATGAAACACATCACTTGTGCTCACATTATTCTGGCAAGAATTTGGTTCTATGGCTCCGTCTGTTGCATCGTAGAGGCTGGGAATAGAGTCTCTCGCTGGCTTAGCTAGAAGTTTGTTAACTAGAAGAAGGGGACGATGGGTTTCGGGGAATATCTGGAATTTTCCATAGATGGGAAAGAAGTGGGTATTTGGTAGGTGAGTATCCTCAGAGGGCTTCTAGTTCAGAAATTCCTTTCTGGGGGCGCCTGGGTGGCTCAGTGGTTTGGGCTGCTGCCTTCGGCTCGGGTCATGATCTCAGGGTCCTGGGATCGAGCCCCGCATCGGGCTCTCTGCTCCGCAGGAAGCCTGCTTCCCTGTCTCTCTGTCTCTCTCTCTGCCTGCCTCTCTGCCTACTTGTAATCTCCTTCTGTCAAATAAATAAATAAAATCTTTTAAAAAAAAAAAAAAAAGAAATTCCTTTCTGCTCCTAAATCCCAGTTTTGTCATTTTAAGGTAAGCCATGATTCTTACCAGGTGACCTGTCAAGCATTAAATCCGCATCCTCACCCAAACACACACACTTCTTCAGCTCAAGAGCTGATTTTTCTTTTGTGAGGGGTATTTCCTCTAGGATATGGATTTTCTCATCTCCATGGAGCTGATCAGTCGTCTGTATGAGCAGCTGCTATGCTGTAGCTTTCTATAGAACTGCTTGGGGTTTTTTAACTTACTACAGCTTCCTCTCATCCCTTGTTTGGTTTTCTTCCTCATATTCAGAACCACCCCCTTCTCTTCTCAACATTCTCCAGATGGTTTTCTACTTCTCCCTTCTATCCTACCGCAATGACTCTTAACCAAAGTCAATAATGACCTTTATTTTGCCAAGTCCAAAGGTCACACACCTGTGCTTGTTTTACTAGATCCATTATTTTTTTTTAAATATTTTATTTACTTATCTGACAGAGACAGAGATCACAGCAGGCAGAGAGGCAGGCAGAGAGAGAGGGAAGCAGGCTCCCTGCTGAACAGAGAGCCCGATGCGGGGCTCGATCCCAGGACCCTGGGATCATGACCTGAGCCGAAGGCAGAGGCTCAACCCACTGAGCCACGCAGGTGCCCCTACTAGATCTATTACTATTTAATACTGTTGACCACCCCCTTTTTCTTTCAGACCATTTTACTCATACTAAATGTTCATTGAATGAATGAATGAGTGAGTGAGTGACTTACAGTTTAGCCAGTATATTTGGGCAATATTGGGGTATCATATATCTATCTTACTCAATTTCAAGAATTGTGATGGGCTATAACATGGCCACATTCCCTGAATTTTATCATTATTTCCAAAGTTCAAACCTTCCTTAAAGGCCAAACTCAAATCCCCCCCCTCAGATCCCTCCTCCTATCCCGATGGCATTCCTGTCTCGCACCCCCAGAAGGGTACAGTTCTCTTTGTATCTCCCATGACAGCTCTTGCCACAATGCCCCGGCTCAGGAGCCGTTCTTTTCCAGTCAAGTGTGAGCATCTCAAGGCCAGAGGCTGAGACGGCTGCAGTCCTCGTGGCCTCTTCCATCCTGGCAGAGTTTTCCATGCAGTAAATGCACTCCGTAAATCATTGTTGAACTGAATTAATTCGGAGTCAGAGGGTCTCAGTCTGGCTTTATTCCCACGTCAGGAATTAAATTTAATGGGTTTCTATTTCAGGCAACCAACTTGATCACCAAGAAGGAACTGCTGACCATGGACCCAGACACAGAGGACCAGCACCTCGTCTATGAGATAACAGCAGGCCCCAAACACGGCTACGTGGAGAACAAGCTACAGCCGGACAGAGCTGCTGTCACCTTCACACAGGGTGAGGAGAACCAGAGATGGGAGCCGAGAGATGGGAGAAATCGCCGCTAACTTTCCCCGCCTTCCAGATGTTTCTCACAACCACTTCCAGCTACTTACCCTCAAGTCATTTATTTGCAAACAAATAGATTATTTAGTGTCTAACCATCCAACTTTGGATTTTTACTTTTCCTGATTTCTTTTTCCTAATATTCTCAGTTATGGCAAAAGGAAAACAAAATTGTCTTTACCATGCTTGCTCAGTTCCCAGATTTGTTTTAGGTTTGGGGGAGATTTAGTGGAAAGATCCCGTGATGTTGATTGGTTTTCTTCTTCTTTTTTTAACTGAAGCATGGTTGACACCAAAGTTCAATTAGTTTCAAGCATGCAACATGCTTGGTTTTCTTTCAAAACAAAGAACAAAAACAACAACCATACTTGATGAAATATCTGTTATCCTTTGTGGCTTAATTTTGTTCTCGAAGGGTCATGGGTTTCTTAAGTCCTCAGCAAAGAAATTAAAATCAACAGGGGTGCATTACTCAACAGAAATATTTTCCTATTTTGAATCACATCAAGTGGACCATTTTGTATTTTAGTAGTCTTTTTTTTTTTTAAGATTTTATTGATTTATTTTTCAGAGACATGCACAAGCAGGCAGAAGTGCAGGCAGAGGCAGAGAGAGAGCAGGCTGCCCACTGGGCAAGGAGCCTGATGCGGGACTCGATCCCAGGACCCTGGGATCATGACCTGAGCTGGAGGCAGACACTTACCTGACTGAGCACCCAGGCATCCCTGTATTTTAGTAGTCTTATAAGCATGTCAGACTCTTGCAGGCTTCTTTTGAGGATGGACCTGACCTTGAACAGTCATTGCAAAAACTGCCCCTTACAACTCATGCACCGTATTTCTCTTGTCTCCCTGTTCCCAGTCTTATGTTCTCTCCTAGAAGAGAAACTTCAATAGGTGCCATGTGTGCAGGCTGTTTTAATTCGACCCCAGCTTCCCATAGTAGCACATACCTTCAAAGAACTTTATTTAGAAAGAAGTAGGGGTGAGGGTGAGCATGTGCGCCCAAAGGATGGAGTCAAAGACTCTTTGCCAGCTCTCAGATTTGCCTTTAGAATTCCAGAGAGACTCATGAAGGTACTTTTTTGCCATGATCCTGGGATTCTTATTTTACAACAGCATCGCGGTATTTCCTGCATAAAGACAGCTCTTTGTCACATGGAGCTATGGGGTTTTATTTTAAAATCTGGCAGACACACTTATTTATTTTTAAGACTACTATCACTTTTGGTTCCTGGGAAATTAAGTTCTGTCTTCAGCCCATTAGAAGAATAAGCTGGGTATGTCAGCATGTAATCTATGAGGCAGTCTTTCCCTCCCTGGGTAAATTCATACTGTGTTTTTTTCTCACAGAGGATGTGAACTTGGGATTGATCCGTTACGTGTTACACGAGGAGAAGATCCGTGAGATGATGGATAGTTTTCAGTTTCTGGTGAAGGACAGTAAACCCAATGTGGTCAGCGACAATGTCTTCCATGTCCAGTGGTCCCTCATCAGCTTTAAATACACCAGGTACAAGGGTTGTTGGTGTTTGTTCTTGAGAAGTGTATCAGGCAAGCGGAGGAGATCAGATCGAAATACGTGGGCGTCTGCTCTGGCCATCTGATGGTGGTGGCGGCAGGAGATAATGATAATAAAAATAATTAATGTCATCAAATGTTTTTTAATACTAAACGTACCAGGCACTTGACATATATCGTCTTGTTTAATACTTGCAATTGGGAAGCGGTGCTGTTGTCCCCGCAAGAACAAAGCAATGGAGACGGAGAAAGGTTAACTAATTGACCCGAAGTCACATAGCTAATAAGCAGTGAAGCTAAGACTGAAACTCAATGATCTTAACCATTGTGCTGTACTGTGTCTCCTACAAGTGTTTTTGCTTCAGGTTTTCAAAGGTAATCCAGTAGAACTGATAAGAAACTGAAATACACAATCAGCACTGGCTGAAAGTAGTCACTGCCGCATGATAAGAGCGTCTGGGCCAGGCCCTCTAGCTTCTCTGTTCTCGGGCTCGTGTTCTCCCCTAGCTCCTTTGGTGTTCATAGGATTATATGTCCTTTGGGACAGATTCATAGCTTAATATAGATACTCTCTAAGGTGTTTTTGTAGTCTTTGGGTTGGGGGGAGGGTGTTGAGGGGCAGACAGACACCAGTTTGGGTGAAGTTAGGCAAGCACAGTACTGATTTCATAGGTCACGTTATAACTAGGGTGATAATTTTGTGGAGCAAATCACTCTTTAAGTCTACATTTCAGAGACTCACTATTCTAAGAAAGCAAGTTCATGATAATTCAGATGGACATTGGAATGGAGGTCGGGGGATAACATGCAAACTTGATTTCATGTGCCCTAGACCTGGGCTGTCCACTCTTATTCACACAGACTCAGAGAATTTAGTGGAATATTATATTCAGTGTGTGTGTGTGTATGTGTGTGTCTATATACACACGTATGAATGTGTGTATGCATGTAAATGTGTGTATATGTGTGTATGTCTATATATGTATGTCTATAGATGTATAGACATACACACACACACACACACACATTTTGCTGTTATTTCCCTCTTGTTTGTATCTCCTTAACAAATAAGTGGACAGTCTGATCACTTTTTCTGGACAGCCCGCCAATGTTTAATGGGCTGAATCGCACAGAGTATCCCAACGCTGGCACTGAGGACTGACCCATCAGAGGCACTTTGCTGGCAGCCCTCACCGCAACAAGACAGAAGCCCCAGCCCAATACTCGGCCTCGGTGATGAAAAACAAGGCTCAGCTCAGGCCCCAGTCGCTCATGGACAGTTTGTCTACTACCTGCCAAAGCAATACAAACTCGTAGCAGCAGCTAAGTTAACCCTATGTCTTAGTCTGAGCTGTTCTAACAGAATGCCACAGCCTAGATGGCTTATAAACAGCAGAAATTTATTCCTCATAGTCCCGGAGGCTGGGAAGTCCTAGATCAAGGTGCTGACAGATTCGGTGTCTAGCGAGGAGCCTCTTCCTGGTTCAGAGACAGCTCTCGTCCCCTTGTGTCCCCACGTGGCGGAAGGACCAGGGAGCTCCGTGGGACCTCTTGTCTCAGAGCACCAACCCCATTCATGAGGGCTCTCCCCTCATGACCTAATCACCTCCCAAGCATCAGCACATGGGAGGTAGGATTTCAACATGTGAATCTGGGGGACACGGTCAGTCTATAGAACCTGGTCACTCCCCAGTGTCGCAAAGCCCCAGGCCCCATTCTTCTTCTCTTGTCCCCACCACCTCCCGGACTCCCTCGCACATTTCCAGTCCGGTCGGTTCCCACCTGAGAGAAGACATCAGCCGCCTTCCAAGCCGCTGTCTTTCCTAAGAAGCCATGGTTCTAGTTGCTCCATCACACTAGGGAGAGATCATCATTCCTCTGTGTTTTGAAATGCAGAGTGCATAGCTCCTCACGCTGCCCGTCTTCTGAATCTCTTTCAACTCACTCTGAAAACGGGGCAGACACCATTCCGCCTCCACAGCCTCCTTGGTCCCTCGGTGCTGTGACTGTCCCAGGTGAACGCCTTTCCCCACTGTATAACCCGGCTTTTTCGAGAAGCCAACGGTCCTGTTCTCTGAGGTGCCTGACACCACCATCAACCCGAAGAGACAGGCGTTCCACAAGGGGATTCTTCGCAGCCCCAGCCCAGGCTATCCGAGACCGCCTTTTTGTGTGTTTCTAGCTACAACGTCAGTGAGACAGCGGGGTCTGTCAGCGTCACAGTGCAGAGGAGTGGGAACCTGAACCAGTACGCCATCGTCCTGTGTCGTACGGAGCAAGGCACCGCCAGCTCCAGCTCCAGGGTCAGCTCCCAGCGCGGCCAGCAGGACTACGTGGAGTACGCGGGCCAGGTAGGTGGGCAAGGGGGCCTCTGACTGCTGGTCGCCAGCAGGCACCGGCCACAGCCGCCCTGTGCTGGTTGCAAGTGTGGCAGCCTCCCTAGTTCGTATGGCAGCTCCCTTTCTGTGGGCGCCCTTCCTCGAGTGACTTTCCTGCCTTCCCTTCCCACAGGGCGTAGGTCTTCCCCGTCTGTCTACGCGTCGGGGAAGTTTTCACTGCAGAAGTTGGGTTGTCTAGCTTCTCAGCCTTTACATGTTGCTTCATGACCAAAAACGGTCTCCGAGGCGTGGTGCTCTACACGGGGCCTTTCGGATCCAAGGCCTTTCTCTCCACTCGTCTTCTCTGGCGGAAGGAAGAGAAGAGAGAGAGTGGGGTGGTCGGGAGGCTCTCGGGACAGGCTGGGTGAGAGACGGTGGGCGCGTGACGTCGGTTACGAAGCGGAGCTGGAGACGAGTGCAGGTTGAGCAGATGAGTGGGAACTGATAGGACTTCACAGCAGATTAGAAGATGGGCAGAAGCGGGACGGATGGTGACACCCCTTGCTGGGAGGGGGACGCCATCCCAGGAGCAGGTTTGGAGAGGGGCTGGTCTGGACTGTGCTTGGGACAGGCCAAGCATGAGGTGCCTGAGATGTGAGGGGGCGGCTGTGTTGAGGTCCCCGTGGGAGCCGCTGGGGTGGAGGTGCCTGGACAGGTCTCCACCAGAGCGGTGGGAACCAGCACGGGGATGGGGACGAAGCAGACAGAGAGAAGAGAGTGAACACAAGAGAGAGGAAGAGGACTTGCACAGTCGACTCCTCTATGGCAGGATACCCCATGTTTGTCATCTTTGGCACATGGGACAATGCCGGCACTTACGAGGTTATTTCTTCAATGTTTTTGCAAAGTAATTTCACTATTCTTATGACAGCATAAATCTCTGTAAGGGGAGCAGCCTCTGTCTTTGAGACATTTTAGCTTGTCTGAGGTCAAATTTAAATGAGGAATTAGAAAAGAACATATAAGCCC
Source organism: Mustela putorius furo (assembly GCF_011764305.1). Classification (NCBI taxonomy): domain Eukaryota; kingdom Metazoa; phylum Chordata; class Mammalia; order Carnivora; family Mustelidae; genus Mustela; species Mustela putorius. Next base: position 764,915 of record NW_025421261.1, read on the forward strand.
AGGAGGCTTTTAGCAAAGTAATGAGAAAGAGCTCGTACTGGTGTTTGTTCAGGAAAGACAAAAGGTGGTGGGTTCTATAACTACATAGAGATTTAGGGGTGTTTCATTTAGTTGGGAGTGTTTTCAAATGGGGAGCTTAGTAAAACTAAATTTGATTAGTTGATTAGATATGGGATAGTAATTTTCTGCTGATGAAAATTATGTATTTTTTAGATTTGTGTGTCCCTAGAGGTTTATGACTATTTTACACATTTTAGCTCTCTCAGTTTATACAAAGTATGGTCCAGGCCTGTTTCCTACCCTTTTAGTTTTGGGTAAATCCATAACCCTGGTTCCTTTTCAAGGTTTTGTCTTTATCTTGCACAGTAAAACCAGAATAAATCCATGCAAGTTCACAATTGTGTGACTCTAAAATAAATTCTCTGTTTTGTAAAGAGCTAAATTCGTTTACATTATAGATCTAGCCCATCTTAATGGCAAGGGATTTAGTTAAATATAAAGTTAAAATTCAGTCTGGCTTGTTCGTAATGTAACTTTCTGTGGCTTCAAACTCCATCATTCAGTACACTGGGATTCTGTGTCAGTTTTGGTTGTGTAAGCAGCGTGTGATGGTGATAAGGATGACATTTCACCTTCGTTCAGTGCTTTAAAATATACTTCTCACTTCCGTAATACATTGTGTCTTATAGTCCTCCCAGTAAATATATGACGTAAGTGTGTGAAATTCTTATTTAGCTGATGAGGAATCTGACATTTGTCGAGATTCACAAACTAACCCAGCTTAAGGCCAGAATTTCACACTCCAAGTTCAAAGATCTTTCCAGGTAAACTTGCCACAAATAGAGGGGGACCTGAGCAATCAAACAACTCTTGCTATCCCAAATGAATTAACAAAACAAGATATAAGTAGTTACCAACATGTTCTTCTACAGTCACCAAATAGTAGGAGATGCCGTCCGTATGCGGTAAATCCGCTCCAACGTGTAGATGGGTAGGAAGAGGTAGCCATGGGTTCCAGGTGATACAGCAGGAAGCTGAGGTGGAAGGACCAGCTATTTCATTCAATGTTCTGCCATTAGCCTTGGGTCCTCTGTCTTCCGATGATGCTCTCGGGGGACGAGCAGGGGAATCCGAGGCACAGTAGTACTCCTTGTTATTTGCTTTGTGACAGGTGCAGTTTGATGAGCGAGAGGACACCAAGTCCTGCACCATTGTCATCAACGATGATGACGTGTTTGAGAATGTGGAGAGTTTCACCGTGGAGCTCAGCATGCCAGCATACGCCCTATTAGGGGAGTTCACCCAGGCGAAGGTCATTATCAATGACACTGAGGACGAGCCCACCTTAGAGTTTGATAAGAAGACCTACCAGGTCAACGAGAGCGCTGGTTTTCTGTTTGCACCTATTGAAAGAAAAGGTCTGTTGGTGCCAAAGGTGACAAGGAGCTCTAACAGCAACTAGCATTTTTCGAGTTCATTCTATGTGCCAAGTGCTCTTGTGTCATATTAACTTCTGTGTGTAAGTGCTTTACATGTATTAGCGTATTTAAATTCCCAGAACAACCCTACTAACGGTCCTACCTCTAGTGAGTACTATCAGAGGCTTCTCTTCTTAGTTCAAGTTGTTAGCGCTCCCATTTATTCTTTAATGGGACTGGAAGACTGGTTATATTTGGCCTTGCCAGTTATTCATGAGTTTAGGATTCTGAATCAATCACCCAATCTATCAAATATTTAGTAGCCTTGGTCAAGGAGGGAAGTTTGTAAGAACTGGCTTCTCATCTTAGCTTTGGAAGACGGAAATATACTTAAAGGTTTTCCTGCGTGAGTGTCATGTACAGAGCTCAGATGAGAAATGAGCCGTGTGTGAGGGAGAAAGGGCAACGCTTGAGGGATTGAAAACAAAACAAAGATCATGTGCTTTTGTGATTGTGCAATACTGAAACCTTAAAACTCATGGATATTAATTCCCCATTCAAAGCCCGAACATGACTTATAAGTGATGATGTCAGGTTTTCTATGGAATCTGCTGACTGGGTACTCGTGTAACAAATACCGTAGATAGCACAAACCCCTGCTGATGCCCCTTGGAAAACAAGCAAACCCCATTGATTGCTCTGGGCCAACAAGCCAGGACCGGAACAGGCTGTCTTCCAGGGACATGGCAGCACTAATAAGTGAAGTCATTTGTACAGAGAGGCAGGTTTTATTTTGTTTTGTTTTTCTTTTTTTAAACAAGCTGATTTCTCCCTGGGAATTAAAGTGCAGAAGTTTATTCAGAAAGGCGGTGAACTGTGCTCAGAGCGCTACCTTCGGGACACAATTACTTTGCTACTTAAAGTACCAAATATGTCTCTTATCTTTCTCCCCACTGTGGTCTTAGATGGTGAGCAATGAGTCTTGTGAATTAACAGAGCACAAAATTCACAGAACAGGAAATCCATTTTAAATTGTTGGGTGAAGTGTCTGGGGTATGTTAAAGCCTCATGTGGTTTATCCCACAGGCTTCAGGAGCTGCAGTGCAGGAAGGGTTCATGTTTGCGTCGGAGCAGAAGCAGTGATAGAATGCGGCAGAGGGAAGCAAGCTTACCAAATTATCAGAGATTTCAAAATTTGTGGCGCACTCACTCAAATGCTCTGGTTTTCTCACCGTCTGTGTTTCAGGCGACTCAAGCAGCATCGTTTCTGCAATTTGCTACACAGTCCCGAAGTCAGCTATGGGAAGTAGCCTCTATGCTCTAGAATCGGGCTCGGACTTTAAATCTAGAGGGCTGTCTCCTGACAGCCGTGTGATATTCGGGCCTGGTGTCACCATGTCCACCTGTGATGTCATGGTCATTGATGACAGTGAGTATGAAGAAGAAGAGGAGTTCGAGATCGTCCTGGCAGATGCTTCCAACAACGCTCGCATTGGACGGGTGGCATCAGCCAAGGTGCTCATTAGTGGCCCCAATGACGCCTCCACCGTGTCCCTGGGCAACACGGCTTTCACCGTCAGCGAGGATGCAGGTAATAGAGAGCATCTCTGGGACCCCATCACCCACATCCTGACCGCGTTCTTGGACAGTTTCCTTGTAGTTCTCAGAATGTTCATAAGACATTTGAGAGTGACGTTCCTCAGTGGCACTGCTGTCGGCCCGAGACCTATAATGATAGGCGTTAAGACCGAGAATGGAAGGTAGTGCAGAGCGGGGATTCCGCTCTCTCTCCTTGCCCCGGCTCCAATGGCAGGGACGGATCCGGCTCAGAGATTCGTGCTGGATCTCTGTGATCTGGAAGGCACGACGCTAAGCCTGTTGGCCTCTGAAGTCGGAAGTTGTGATCGGTTGAGGATGGAGCTAAGTTATTCAGCATGCAGCCAGCTGCCAGGGCAAATAAATTCCGAAGGTTCAGTGTCCTGACCAAAGAAACTTTCGCATTTGTGTAACACCCCAAGCAGTCCGTGGGCCGATTCCTTCCACCCAGGCTGCGTCCCTCCTTTGGCTCCACGAAGGTGTCCAAGTCGTCCGCACGCTGCGAGCAGACGTGCCGCCAGAAGGAGCGGCAGCTGTGCTGAGCCCTCGCAGACCTGAGCCACCTGGTCAAGGCCATTCACCTGTCTGGAGGTGAATGAGGGAACACGGGAACTCATATTTCCAGGCCCTTACGGAACGCCAGGCACCGGGCCGTCGGCTTTCCCCGCCTTCTCGTTTATGTTCTATAGAAAAGAGAACGTTACACAGACGAGCAAAAGGAGGCTCAGAAAGGGGAAGTAAAGCATCCGAGATCAGCGGCTAACGTGGCAGAGCAGGGGTTAGAACGCTGAGCTCTCCTGTACCGTTTCCTCTCCTCCGCACTGAGCGCGCAGCCACGACTGCTGTCAGTCACCACTTACTGACTAGGAAAGTATGATCGATGGGATGTTCATGTAGCTTTTCTCTGACCTTGCTTGTGAACATCGCTAAAAATCGACATGTAGATCGTTAGGACACGACAAAGTGTGATGTGACAGTGGACCAGAAGATGAGCTTCGTTCCTGAGATAAGCGACAGCACATGTGGTTTAAGTAACGACGTGTGCAGCACTCAGATAAAATGGGGAGATCAACCCAGTTAGGAACATTTAATTAGAAACATTCAGCTTCAGGCCCCATAGAGTCCCCTAGCTGGTTCTTTCTTAATTGACTATTTTCTAGCTCATCCCTGAGGTCCTAGTCTCTAAGTTTCTTCTCCCAAAATAGGCTTGAGATGTTTTTCGATGGGCCCTCTCCAGTTTGTTTTTCTCCTGAGAATGGTGTCTTTCCTGAAACCACAAAACCACTCTCCCCTAAGGGCTATCTCTCCAGGACCACTGAAGTTGGCCTAGACGGGCTCCCTGCGTAAAGCTCTGCCGCTGTGAGGGAAAACACTGTTCTGAAAACCCCCTGGCTTCTGGCCCAGCGGTGACCGTTGACGTCTCTACGGATCTCCGTTTAGGTACAGTGAAGATTCCAGTCATCCGTCGTGGAACTGATCTTTCTACGTTCGCTTCTGTCTGGTGTGCGACACGGCCCTCCGACCCAGCGTCCGCCACTCCGGGAGTCGACTATGTCCCCAGCTCTAGGAAGGTGGAATTTGGGCCGGGCATCACAGAGCAGGTGAGCACAGCTGCCGAAGGCCAGACGGGCCTGTCAATGTTGTCTCTGTTCTGCTCCCCAAACTCCATGAAGGGGTCTAAACACTCCTTGCCTTACCGCTGTGCGAACAAGAGAATAAAGCCAGAGAGGTCTTCGACAGACCCTCCAAGGGACACTGTCAGCATCTAATATCCATCATCACCGATAGAGGACGGGGACTGCACTCTGTTGATGTAAACATCTAGAGACAAAACACTTAAGCGTTTGTAATAAAGAGACTATTATTTTCTGGGTTAGAAAGACGTATTGTAAGACCACCAGAGAAAGCAAGTTATAATCTCTGTGCTGCTCTCCCGAAGGCAAGTGGGTGCTGAGTGTTGGACGTTCTGTAAGGTTTACTTTGATCTTTCTTCTTCTTATATTTATATTTACATTATTTTTTAAATTGAGATATAATTGACATATATTAATTTCAGGTATATAACATAATGATGCAGTGTATTGCAAAATGATCACCGCAATGGGTCTAATTAACATCTTGGTTTTTCTTCCTCTAGTACTGCACCTTGAGTATCTTAGATGACACTCAGTACCCAGTAATTGAAGGGCTGGAGACGTTTGTGGTTTTTCTCAGCTCAGCACAAGGCGCCGAACTGACCAAGCCCTTCCAGGCTGTCATTGCGATTAATGATACATTCCAGGATGGTAAGATAGCGGAGATGCCAGCTCATGGCTCTGACTATAGTGCTATTTCTTCCTTGCCCTCCAAGTATGTGACATTGGAACTCATTCACATTTTCATTCAAGAAATGTGTGTGTATGTGTGTGTGTGTACGTGTACGTGTGCACACGTGTTATGTACCTACTGTCAGATAAAAATATGGGGGAGAAATAAACGTTCATGTTTCTGGTGCTGTGCTGGGCACAAAAAGGTATATAAGCTCTGGGCCCTGTCCTTAAGAAGCTCACTGTTTAGTGGAGAAGATCAGACCTTCAAGCAGAAAAATTAGAGCGTATTATGATAAATGACCTAATAGTGCTATAAATCCAGTGCGGAGGAGCAGAAGGGATTGAACAGCAGCTGTGTGGGGGAGAAGCACGGATCTCACAAAGGACGTGATATTTAACAGGTTTTAGGGTGTGATAGGAGCTCATCTAATGAATGGCAAAACACAGTTTTGTCAGAGGGAGAGATATAGCTTATATGAAGTATAGAATTTTGAGAGATGCATCTCTGGAAAAGAGTGAGATGCTCACTTTTGCTTTGAGCCTGGCCGGAGGTGAGTAGAAGCCACGAGTTGGGACGCCCACCTGCCTCCGCATTTCATTTCCGGTTCTGAAAGGACTCATGTGGCCGCCTAAGGGACGTGTAAGCCGAGAAGAGCAGCAGGTGCTTCTAAGCCGAGCGGTGGTGGGATCTTGGTTGGAGGAAACGGACACTGGCGGTCCTGTGGGTGGTGTCCAGGAGAGGGTAGACGGCAAGTCTATGAAGAAAATACAGTCGCCACTGCAGAGGTGACAGGAAGATGGCCAGGTAGAGGCTTCTTGGGAAGAGTTGATGAAATCTAGAATTGTCAGATTCTAGAGTTGGGTAAGAAGATCAGGTCAAACCTCCTTCCCTACAGCAGGAAGACCCTCATAACGTCCCCCACCTGTCGATGACAGAGCCCATAATTAAACTCTTTTGGTGGCTGAAAAGTCACCATAAAAGGAACAGGCAGAGGGTTCCGGGTGGCTCAGTGGGTTGAGCCTTTGCCTTCGGCTCAGGTCATGATCTCAGGGTCCTGGGATCGAGCCCTGCATCGGGCTCTCTGCTCAGCGGGGAGCCTGCTTCCTCCTCTCTCTCTCTCTCTGTCTGCCTCTCTGCCTACTTGTGATCTCTGTCCGTCAAATAAATAAATAAAATCTTAAAAAAAAAAAAAAAAACAGGCAGCCCAGCAGGGTGATCCTTAATGCTTTCATTTTTTTTAAATAATTTGTCTATGTACACAGTCTTTAAAGTGACCCAAAAAAGGTATGCTATGAAAATTAAGTCTCCCTTCTAATCCTATGTCCCAAACCCTCTGGTTGTTCTCCTAGAGACAACCATTTTCACCAGTTTGTTGTTGTGTGGACCCTTCAAGAGAAATATGTATATCATGCCCTTGAAAAGAGAGAATACACATCTAGGCACATGCATACGTAATACATTTATAATGCAAATGTCCAAAATGAGAGTTTAGACCTAGGTTTATTGAGATCTAACTTCCATAAGTTAAAATTCACCCTCTTTAGTGGACAGTTCTATGGGTTTTGACAGATGCCTACCGTGGCATGCGTGCCCACTACCACAATCAAAGTGTGGACCGGTTTCGGCACCGGCACAATCCCCTCCACCCCCACCCTGCGCTCCTCTGCCGTCGGCCTCTTCCCCATCCCCAGCCCTGGCAACGGCTGCTGGGTTTTTGCCCATACAGTTTTGCCATTTCAAGAAACTCTTATCATTGGAATCCTGTAATACAGCAGCTTGTGTCTGGCTTCTTTCATTAGAAGATTGCACTTGAGAACCGTCCATTTTGTTACGTATACGAGAAGTTCGTTATCTTCACCGTGGAACAGTTTCCCGTTATATAGATGCCCAACAGTTTGTTCATCCGTTCACCCGGGGAATGACATTTCGGTTGTTTCCAGATTTTGACTGTTAGGACTAGAGTGATTATAAATATTTGTGTATAGGTTTTCATACGAATATAGGTTTTTGTTTCTCTGGGGGAAATACTTAGGAGTGGGGTGGCTGCATTGTTTGATGGTGTTTGTTTCACATCACAAGAAATCGCCAGCCTGTTGTCCAAAGTGGTTGTAGCTACTCTGCGTTCCCACCAGCAGTGTAGGAGAATTCTAGCTGCCCCTCCTCCGCACCAACATGTGGTGTTTTCAGCTTTCTCTGGGCTTCTGTTGTTGTTATCCTCGTAGACATACAGTGATGTCTTGTGGTGGGAAAGTCATTTCTCTAGTGACTAGTGACGTTGAGATCTTTTCGGCTGCTTACTTGCCATCTACATATCTTCTCTGGCGAAGTATTATTCAAATATTTCTCCCATTTTTGAATGATTTTATGCATTGTCATAAAATCTGGACAAACATTTGTGCTTGGCAAATATTTTCTCCTAATCCGTGGCTTGTTTGTTGTTTTTTTAATAATGTCTTTCAAAGGGCAGTAGTTTTTCATTTTGAAATAGTGCCATTTATCAATAATTCTATTATGGATTGTACTTTTTTTTTTAGATTTTTATTTATTTGACAGACAGAGATCACAAGCAGGCAGAGGAGATAGGCAGAGAGAGAGAGGGAAGCAGGCTCCCCACCGAGCAGAAAGCCCGATGTGGGGCTCGATCCCAGGACCCTGGGACCATGACCCGAGCCGAAGGCAGAGGCTTTAACCCACTGAGCCACCCAGGCGCCCCTGGATTGTACTTTTAATGTTGTCTCTAAGAAATATCTCCCTGACCCAGGATTATAAAGACTTTTTTCCCTGTGTTTCCTTCTGGATGTTTTAGTTTTAAGTTTTACATTTAGGTTTGTGATTCATAAAATGGTAACTTTTAAACTGTGAACAACATTATAACAATTAAACTATTTTATATCATATGTTACTTCAGAGTTTACAGGGTGATATCCTAGCCATTATCTCACTTGCAATCTCATGGTTTTATACTTGTTTCTATTCCGTAGATAAGGAGACTAGAATCAGGGGAATGAACACCCGAAGTCACACGGAGAGGGACCAACATGCGTTCTAAGGCTTAGGCTTGTCCATACTCTTTGTGTGGTATCTACCATGGTACCAGGCACATAGATTTCATTACATGTTTATTTCTTTTCTTCCTGACACATGGGTAATTTTTCACACTTGCCAGTGGGACTCCAGTCACACACACAAAATGCATTGCCCCAGATTAATAGGAAATACTCCACTGGGATTTCTCTCCACCTTTTATTGACAAACATTAGTGCTGCAAACTTAGAAAATGAGTATGTTAAAATATTTCTCATCTTTCAGAAAGGCTACAACAAACTATATTCAGTCAAGAATTTATCCCAGAGAAAGAAATCCCCAAACCTGTTTCAGAAACCTGTCATAGTGTTTCAGTGGCTGTGTTTCTTGGTTATCGTCTTCTTAGTGATCACTAACTCTTGTTGCGTCTTGTCTGTGTGCACACTGTGAGGTGGAAAGATCTTACCTTCTCTCTAATCTTCACAAGCTCTTCAACTAGTGAAGCGGGCCGGATCATTTGTCCAAGGTCACACGGAGAGGAGGCGATGGGACCAGACCTAACGCCTAGGTCTCTTCTGTCCGCATTCTGTCTCTAGTTTTGTACTCTTCCCCTTGCACTTGCAGATGCTTGATGTCCCTCAGCGTCCTTATCAAGTCAACCTTTAGCCTTCCAAAGTGACCTTAGGCCTTTCATCTTTTTCACAGGGTGACCCCAGGCCCTTAAATCATCCAAGTAACTCATCTCAGAACCTTTTCCTATTTGCATTTTCCTCTTCTGCTCTGGTACCTGGAGTTAGACTTTGGCACGGACCTGAGGAATGCCGAGCAAGGCAAGAAGGGCCTCGTGGCCACGATCTCATCACACCCCTACGTGCTCACTGCATCCTACCTGCCCTAACTCGAGAGAACCGGAGGCAGGATCTCGCCTACGTCTCCAGCCTAACCATTGCCCATAGAGAGGCCCTCGAATATCAGGGGGTCGCATTTGCACTTAACTTTGCCAGTTACTGAGAAGGTTAGTGGAGAACAGCACGTCGTGAGCATTTTCGGTGCCTAAAACTGGCGCCCGGCGCTGTGCGGGAGAGCAGAGTCCCACGATCTCTCTCGGGACCCAGGACTGACACAAGTCAGGAGATCAGTGCGCTCTGGCTGTGTGGGACGAGGGCGCCGAGAGGGCTGCCGGTGCGGGTGATGTCTAGCACAAGCCTGTGCGCCCCACGGCGATCCCCACTTCATGGGCCTGCCCCCCGTCGGTGTGGAAGGAGAGGAGCGCCGCGGGCAGAACTGAGAGCCGCGCTCCTGCTTTCGGAGGGGATCGGAGCTGGGCTGTTGAGAGGGGACATGAAATGACATGGGTCCCGTCCTTCACACACGGCCTGACTTGGGCTGGACCTTTCCTTTGTAGGCCGTAAAGCCCCATGCGCAAATCCGTTGCTGAATATGGTCCTTCCGTTGTCTCTTGCCTCATTCCACGGGGCCCGTGAGGCCGGGGCCGTCCCAGCGCCGCAGGCATCAGGAGACGCGTTCGCCCACCTCTCTTACTTGTCGCGCTGCCTTTCTTCTCCACACAGGGAAAGGAGTGAGGTTTACGATCTGGTTAAGGGGGGAGCAGTCTTTTACAGCTCAAGAAGAATTTGGGGTTGATTAATACAGGACAAAACCCAAACATTACCACTTTCGCTTTTAACTTTCATCTGACTTAATGCCTGTCGGGCCAGCAAGAAAAATCAACCCAAAGCTTTCGATAAGCATGTCATGAGCAGAAAGCTTCCTTGCTTGTTGTTTTTCCCTGCCCACAAGTTTCCTTCTTGTCCTTCTATGCTAGGCCATGTCATTGCCGCCTTTTAACAGTACAGACCATTTTACTGGGTGACAGAGCCCTAAGGGATAAATGTTCGGGGCCTGATGCCAAAGCTAATTATCCCTTAGGTGTGGTGTTCTTTTAAGAAGGATCTGCTGGGTTTTTCTTTGGTAATAACGTGATAACTGTTTGGTTTAGCTTAGACAGTGAGTTTGCTCTGTTTTTGCTAATACCCACAGTTGGGAGGCAAACAGACTCTTTTGACTTGAAGAATGCTAAGCTTTTGGTTCCTTCCTTTCAGGTTTGGCAGGGAATGTACAAGACGTGGCAGGGAGATGGGAGATGACCGCTTCAGGGTCAGTTTCTGCCACAGGAGACTCTGACAAGTGACTGGAGGGGCTCCCTCTTTGTATTGCTCATTAAGAAAGAAATAGCCAGCAGGGGGCTTAGGTGGCACAGTCTGCTGAATGTCCACCTCTTGGTTTTGGCTCAGGTCCTGATCTCGCGGTCGTGGGATCCAGCCCCCACATGAGGATCTGTGTTCAGCAGGGTGTCCGTCTGAGTCTCTCTCTGCCTCTCCCTCAACCCACTGCCTGCTCTCTCTCTCTCATAAATAAATAAAAATATATCTATCTGTCTATCTTCCATATATATATATATATATATGAAAGAACGAACCAGCAATTGACAAGATGTTAGTCTCAGAAGAGGGCATGTCTTAATGTAGAGCATCACGGTAGGCACTGTAGGAAATAAGGAGAAAAAAGTGGTTCTTCCCATTGAGAATACTGGGGTTGGGGACATTACAAACCATAATATAATTCCTACCAAATATGAGTGCTTGTGATGTACCAGATACTGTGTTGAGCACCGTGTGGACATTATTTCATTAAATTCACTCCTTCCAACCCCTCTAGGAGTTGGATAGTAATATTTCTAATTTATAAATAAAAACCCCCAGGACTCAGAAAATCTAAATATCCTATATTGCAGGACTGTGAGTAGCAGGACTGGGTTGGAAATGCAGGCCTGCCGATTGCAAAGCACGTGTTTTTAACCACAGGTTGGCTATGGTCCTTTCCTAAAGTCAGATGAGACCAATGTAAACTATAAAAGAAAAAGTGATTTTTATTCCACTGACCAAATTCAGCATGTGGATGTCTTTTGTTTGGCCCAATAGTTTGGTCTCTGTGGAACTTCTTTTTACTGTTTTAACTCATTGCTTTTTAAAATTTTAGCGGATATGACATAAAAATCCAGATTTCTGGCTTCATTTGAAAAGAGGGTAACCTGCCAACCAAGGACTGGGGCTGAGGGACGACCCCCCCTGGAACAGCCTGTGCCTTCCTCCGTCCCGGTACCCCCACGTCCCCCTGTCCTCTCCCTGGCCCCAGGACCAGTGTCAGTGCCCATTTATTGTCAGGCTCACACTGCTCTTTTCCTTGTGTAGCCTTAGAAGGAAAGTGAATTTGTGTTTGTGTGTGTGTGTGTGTGTGTGTGTGTGTCCAAGTCTCAACCAAAACTTTCCTCATACCTGGCCCATTTCTTTGCTTGCGTCACTTACCTGTGTTTGAGATGGGGACCTCACCCTGACGCTGGGAGAAACAGGTGCAAAATGGAGTTTTCGTTTCATTAGAAGCCTGCTCAGCAATGGAAGCAGATCCCTGGTCCTGAGAGCAATCAGGCCTCTAAATCTGCTGCCATCTCTGACTCGCCAGCCGGGGGGACGGCCCTTAGTAGACCTGTCCTGCCAAGTGGCGAGTGAGGGCCGCGGCCGCCACGCCTCTGTTCCTCACTCACAATGCCTCCATCTTTCCTCCGGCTCCCGCAGTGCCCAGCATGCAGTTTGCCAAGGATCTGCTCCTAGTGAAGGAGAAGGAGGGTGTCCTGCATGTGCCCATCATTCGGAGCGGAGACCTGAGCTATGAGTCGTCGGTGAGGTGCTACACCCAGGGCCATTCAGCCCAGGTCATGGAGGACTTTGAGGAGAGAAGAAATGCGGACTCTTCACGGATTACGTTTCTGAAGGGGGAGAAAGTAAGTGGGTTCGTGATGGCTGAAAGATCAGATTCTCTTTCCTTGATGCCTTTACTTACCCATAACGAAGACATTAAGACAAATTCTGAACATCTAGGAATTCTTTTACTGGCCGATACTATCTGTAATACTATCATCTGTCCCCTGTAGCTGTTTTCTTGGTCTCCTATTTACAACAAAATCCGTATATCGTTGGTTGAAGCAGGAATTTAGATGACATGTAACATTTCTGGAATGTAGCAAAATCAAATGAATGAGGCTTCTCTTAATTTGCAGCTACATTAGAGATGACGCACTCCACCAGTGTTACCCAGAGCAGGACGAGACAATCCTCTAGAACCTGGGCCCCTGTCCCAGGGCAGCATAGATTCTAATACAGAAGCCATAGGGTAGGACCAAATAGGCAGACACTGAGCAGATTCAAGGCAGGAAAGTGCTCTCTTCTTAGCAGTTATAGAAAAGTGGGCAGGTGGACACAAGAGCTCCTGAGAACTTCCAGTCAGTAAACATGACCACATTAGAACCAAAGCCTGCAACCTCGGTGTATGTCCAAAGTGTGTATATATGGAACAAGAATTCTATTTCCACATTTTTGGATTTCAGTTTGAGATCATTGAGTCACCTATACCTTCTTGATTTGAGACACACAGTCCCCTCAGTCACTTCGAGGCCTTTCTCTGATTTTGCGTTATTTTACGCCTGTTCTCCAGCCACACTTCTTCCCCACTTGAGAACTCACCAATCTGTTGTGTTTACATATTTCTTAATTTGTATTTGTTCCTTAAAAATGCTGGTTGTCTTGTATGCAGATTTTAATTTATACACTAAACAATTTTCTTTTTCAAACTTTTACTCTGTTTACTCAGTAAGGTGTTTTAGTATCTGTCCACGTCATTTATGTGTACATCTAATCTGTTGCTGAGATAGCACGTAATATTTCATGATGGGCACTTAGTACATTGTAACCATCCACTCTCAGCAGTAGACAGTGAGGAACTCAGAGACAGCACCCACTCATCTCCTAACATGCTGCCGCCACAGAGAATGCTTGAGGGCACATCCTCCTACACGTCCTCTTGCAGACCTGAGTGGGAACGTCTTCGGATGTACACTCGGCAGCAAATGTGCTGGACCGAAGGCCACGTATGGGCTTAATTTGAAAAAATAGTGTCAGAACACTTTCCATAAAGTTGCTAGCTGTGGCCTGAAGGTTGTTATAATCCTATATCCTCTCCAATACAGTACTCATCTTTTGAATTTTTGCTAATCTGATATGTATATAGTTAAATCTCATTTTAATTTGCATTTCTCCAGTTACTACCAGTGTATATGCTTGTTAGCTCACTGGCTTTCCTCTTAGGTAAATTTGTCATTTTTATCCTGTATTCCTTACTATAGCATTACTATCTTTTTCTTTTTTTCTGGATTTTTATTTATTTATTTATTTGACAGACAGAGATCACAAGTAAGCAGAGAGGCAGACAGAGAGAGAGAGAGAGAGAGAGAGGGAAACAGGCTCCCCACCGAGCAGAGAGCCCGATGTGGGACTCGATCCAGGACCCTGGGATCATGACCTGAGCCGAAGGCAGAGGCTTAACCCCCTGAGCCACCCAGGCGCCCCCTTGTTATCATTTTCTTGCTGATTTGCAGTCTTTCTTGCATATTCTAATTATTAATTCCTTGCTGGTTGTAGACATTTTAGAAATTGTAAACGTATTTTTGCATCCTGTCACTTATCTATAACCTTTAATCACAGTGTTCATAGTTGAACAGAGTTTTCAATTCTGGTAGAGTCAAATGTATCAGGTGTTTGCCCTATGATTAGTCCTTTTGAAGTTTAGCATCAGAAGTTCTTAGCCAGCCCAGGTCACACAGGAATCTTCCTCTATTCATCTTTACTACCAAAAAAAAGTGACAGCTGCCTTCTTTTAGGCTCTTGGTCTTTTATGCATTCGTGACTCATAGAAACCCTGTCTTAACTGTGTATTTTATGGGAATTTTACTGGTGGCAGGTTGAAACGTGTGTTTAAAAACATACACAAATGCAACAGATACCATCTTCAGCTTTGAGTCTACATGTCTGTATTTGTCTTAAGTTCAAAAGAAGATTCTCTGCTTATCCAGGAGACAGTTTATAATTTAATAAAATTACAAAGAAAATACGGTCTGACCATGCATATGTCACTCACGCGACAACCTCCCATTCTCCACAAACGCACTTTGGAATCTTCATTTTCTCTGGCGTGCTAAGCAGTTTGTCTTTGAAACTTGTCATTCACGAGAATGTCGTTGTTTAAGAGATATCCTGAGGAGTCACTACTGAGTTCATGTTTTCTATCGGGAAAAAAAAAGGGACATTGTTCAGGGACTTAAAACCCGGTTCGCGAGCTACCTATAAACACTCACAGGAGCGCTTCCTTCCATTTCGTGGGCCTTCGAAAGAATGAGAGTGGAACTTCTCTGTGCCCGCAGGTCCTTGGCAACCCCGTGGCAGAGTGCATTTAACATGGTTTGACTAAAAATAATCCCATTCACATCATGTGACTCTACCATTGAGGTCACCGCGTCATCTAAAACGCTTTGGCCTTATTTTCTGTTTTCTTAAGAATACAGTCCTCGGTAGAGAACAATCAGTGGGAGAAGCACTTGATTTGCTCCAACTGTCAGGCAGGGATTAGGTTGTGTTCTCAGACTTTGGGAATTTGGCAGCGTTCCGATGAGACACCATCTGGCAGGGCGTTTGAGAGTTCTGCGGCACTGAGAGGTATCAGAGAGGAGCCTTTCTGAGTTCCTTCTGAAACCTGCCAGTTGCCACCGAGGGGACAGACCACTGTTCAGCCTTCTCCAGGAAGCCTAATGCATGTGTTCAGCCATCATCCAAATTGCACCTTTTAGAATGCACGCGTGTGCCTTGGTCTGATCAGGGAAAAGTGCACAGGTTTCCTGCAGCTACATTGGACTGAGGTGTTGTATTGATCTTGTTTTTCCACAAAACCAGTCATTCTGAGAGGTTTGGAATACTCTAATACGAGGCTTCTCACATAGGTATGTCCCTGTCAGGCATGAACTGTTAGATTTAAATATTCTGTTTTACAAACAAAATGGTTTGAGACCTTTCAAATTTGTGTTGACTCTTTGATGCCGCAAAGAAGAAAAATCATTTTCTAGGAAAAGCAAGAAAAGTACTGATTTTTCAGTGCAAATTTTAATCTATCTCATGGCATCGGCTCTAGATGAAGAACTGTACTGTCTCTATCCATGATGACTCCGTGTTTGAGCCTGAGGAACAATTCAGGGTCTACCTTGGCCATCCCCTTGGAAACCACTGGAGCGGAGCCAGAATCGGGAAGAATAACGTGGCCACCGTCACCATATCCAATGATGAAGACGGTAACAGACGCTACTGCCTTTAGTTACTCTCTGGTTGATAGAACATGAACTGATGTGTTACTAATAATGTAATTATAGGTGTTTTTTTTTTTAATGAAAGTGCCATAAAATTGCCTACTGATAACAGTCTCGGAGTATTTATATAAACTGTTGGCAGCTAGTGATCACTCTCCTGCAGTTCCAATAAGGCGATAGCTCTTCTTAATCTCATGATGCCCCACCACCTGGCCCAGAGATAAGGAAGGAGTGTGCTTACAAGCTAGGACAGAGACGCTAAGGCAGGCAGAGAATAAAACCTATGTAAGTCACTACAGTTCAGAAGCCAGATTGGAAATACGATCAGAATCAGTTGAATCCAATGAACTGATTTAAATACTGCCACCTTCCCGGAAAAGTCTAATTTCTCAGTTTCCTTCTAATTGATTTGGCCTATTAACCCCCCAAATCTTAAATTCTTGAGTCAGGTGTCAGCAAGGAATGCCCCCGGTACTAGGGAAAACAAAACCAAATCTGTTTCAACTTGGGACAAAATTGTTTTATTCAGATAGATATTTTAATGAGGGAGTGGGTAATATTACAAATAGTAATCGGTGTTTTTATGTTACCGTAGACCAAGAACCACGCTAAGCATATTATATTATTTCATTTAATCCTAACGGTAACCCCTGAGGGAGGCGTTAGAATCCCTGTATTATAGCTGAAGAAATTGAGCCTCAGCAAATTTATATAATTTATGCTCTCAGTTACACAGCTGTCAGCAGCAAAACTGTTTGTAACCCTTATTTTATCAGATTCTAGGGTCTACCTGACAGTTAGTGACACTCTCAGTTTCTGGCATAAAATCAGGACTACTGTGGACATAGGGTGAAATAAGAAAAGCCAGCCTTGAAGCTGGATTCGTCCTTTATCCGGGGACTCGGGCTCAGATCCTGAAGTGAACCTCTCCCGGTCGCCTGGAAACCTGATGGAGGCTCAGAGAGGTTGTGAGTGACTCTCCCCAGGGCCAAGGAGCTTTCACCAAAAACTACCAAGTCTCCAAGGAAGCTTCTCTTCTATGATTAGGACGAATTGATTTTCTGAGAGGGAAAGAGGAAAATGAACAGAGACTCTAGAAATATCTGCAAAATATTATAGTATATTAGAAGTGGTATGAAATTTGTAATTACTCTCAATTT
Organism: Mustela putorius furo; assembly: GCF_011764305.1. Lineage (NCBI taxonomy): Eukaryota > Metazoa > Chordata > Mammalia > Carnivora > Mustelidae > Mustela > Mustela putorius. Next base: position 781,666 of record NW_025421261.1, read on the forward strand.
TCACATTTTTTTGTCCCTATCCACAACTACCACCTCACCCTTCCCCGTGAAAATATAGTGAAAAAGAAGGCACAATTTTAAATTTTTGTAAAAAGCAACGTATTCATCACTTCATAGCAATGAGACTAGTACCTCAAACCAGAGTGGGCTAGGAAGGCTTGTGCTCTTCATGAAAACCACTCATTTTTAACGAAAGAACCCATGCGTAGTTAGAAAATTTTAAGGAAAGGGAGGCATGAGGGCTCTGGGAAGAAGGAACTCAGATCAGAGATGAGAGACGGACGTGGGAAGTTCAGGGAGTATATAAGTGAGATAAATTCTACAGCTTAGAAATTCATATCTCATAAATGAAAAAGAGTTGATTCATGCAATCGGTCGATCGGTATTTATCAAGGGCTTGCTCTGTCTCAGTCCCCTGACAAGTGTGTGAATCTAAAAACATTCTGTGAGCTGTACTGCCCAGATGGAAACGTGGACATCATGCATTTCAAAGTGCTTAAAAATATTTCCCCCACTATTGTTTTTAGTAAGAAACCTGTGAGGAGCAACTCCCGCAGAATCATAAATAAGTTCCTTCTCCAAAGCTTTACTGAGGAGTAAAATGGATTGATTTTTATGACCGCAAGCCATTTTTCCGTTGTGTTGCTTACTAGTGTGGAAAGCTCCCTCCTGCCTTTGTGAGGTGTTTTCAGGGGACTGGAACCCTTCGTGCTTCTCCAACTTGCTCTGGTCTTTCTAACCTGTTTCCTTAGCCCCTACCATTGAGTTCGAAGAAGCCGCATACCAGATCCGCGAACCCTCGGGGCCAGACTCCACTGCCCTCCTGAACATCAAGGTGATCCGCCGAGGAGATCAGAACAGGACGTCCAAGATCCGCTGCAGCACGCGGGACGGGTCTGCCCAGTCCGGGGTGGATTATTACCCAAAGAGCAGAATCTTGAAGTTCAGTCCTGGTAATGGAACGCCAGCCCCAGGCTGCGGGTTTTACTTGACAGAAGGGCAAATATCTTGTATTCGAAGAAAGGAACGAGCAGTAGAGGCAAACTGTGGTGCCGACTAAGCATGAAGTACTCATTAGGCACACGTTTGCTTCTACAGGAAGCTTTAAAATCTTTAGTTGCTAACAGTGGCATTGAGAAAGAACCAGAGTAGGTCCCTTGCTTCAGAACATGCTTCTGATTTGGGCTCATTTAAAAGGATGTTTTGGCTGTTGTGAACCTATGACTTGGTTGAGTCATAGATGCATTTGATTTTAAAGAACAAACATCACCACCATCATTCCGTAAAACCCGGGCACGAGGCAGTGTGCCGGGTCCTTCAGGGATGACTCAGATGCAGAAGGCACAATCTCTGTGCTCCTCTGGTTGAACATGGGCTAGGAGACGGGATACCCTGTTACGAGATTTCCAGAAAAGGTTTATTCTAGAGGGAACTACGGACATGAGTCAGGGACGAGAGAGAGGAAGATGAGATGCAGGTCACAGGGAGCTGTTTAACTTTCTTATATGGTGGTTTGATGGGAGCAATGAGACAGAGAAGGACTGGAATTCTATGCTAGATTTTCTCACAGAACTTTCTGGAGGAATGTGAGATGAACAGACCGGTGTAGGTCCTGGCGCCGTTTCTGACAGAGCCAGAAGTGGGCAGCGGTGGTAGAAGGCCTCTCAGAGACGTCTTGGCAAGTGGGGGGAGGAAGTGACCTCCTCAGAAATGAGGGGGCGACGTTTTAAAGGGCTTCTGGCTCCAACCCGTGTGCATCTGCTGGGCGTTTGCCGGAAAGGTAGAAGCCCTTCCTCCGCCTCCACACCAGGGCCGTTCCTCCATGTGTCTTGTCTTTTTCTTTTTCTGCGTAAGGATCTAGAGAAAAGAGAGGTCTTGGAAACAGCCCAGCCCAGGTGTTCGTAGGAGAGGAAGAAGGAAACTTAAGCCCTGCCAGGGATACTTGCTCCCCCAGAGAATCGTTTTGGCAGGAAGAGCAGGCAGTTCCTACGGCTCTAACCCAGCTCCTTCCTGGCTGCCAAACCCGTCCGCTCCTGTCTTGGCGGGGACGGCCTTGTAGGATGCCTTCGAGGACAGCCCTGAGGGGTGTCTGTGTGTGCAAGCGCTCACAGCCACGCAGGGGCTCATGCCTACGTGTAGAGGGAAAGAAAAATTAAGCAAAAAACCTCATGAGCAGGGTGGAGTGTATTTTGGATCATAGATTTTTATTACGACCGGCTCGTGTCAGGCAGGGCCCATTAATCCTCATACGGTGTTGGATAGGAAGTCTGCAAAACTGAGCCTCTAGTGGAGTTTGGTCTCTAAAATAGATTTCTCCCTGGAGACGGGACTCAAGTGATTAGCAGCCACCGTGTTTATCGAAAACCTCTGAAAGGAAAGGGCATATTATAATATGAAATTTCAGCGGTGCCAGCCTGCGTCGTCTGAGGCAGGTCAGCTAACACGAACCTCTGCTCTTTCTGCTCTGTCCTTGGTGAAGGTGTGGACCATATCTTTTTTAAAGTCGAGATCCTAGCCAATGACGACCGGGAATGGCACGAATCTTTCTCCCTCGTCCTCGGCCCAGATGACCCAGTGGAAGCAGTTCTTGGCGATGTGACCACGGCCACGGTGACGATTCTAGACCAGGAGGCGGCGGGCAGTCTCATATTGCCAGCACCGCCCATCGTGAGTTGCTTGACCCAAAGGGGTCCCTGCTTTTATGTCCTAGTGACTAGTAGATGGTGACTTGAGAGGAGCAGGCCTTCTGGGGCCAGCTTCATTCTTCTAACACAGTGGTCCTCCACCGGGGGCCAACTTCATTCTTCTAACACAGTGGTCCTCCACCGGGAGCCAGCTCGTCCTTCCCTTCCTAGATCCCCCCCCCGGGCCACCACCTCCAGGGGACATTTGCCAATGTCTAGTGACATCTCTGGTTGTCACGACTGTCACACTAGGTACTATTAGCATCTAGTGGGTAGAAGGCAGGGCCCTGCTAGACATCCTACAATGCACAGGACAGCCCCACAACAAAGAATTATTTGGCACCAATGTCTGTAGTGCTGAGGATGAGAAACCCCGTTTGAACATTAGAGTAAGACCAAACCATGTTAACACCTTAGTCTGACAAACACGGGAAGCATAATGCGATTGCTCTCATTTCTTACGTGGGACCTAGAAGAAGGAGGGAATAAAGTGATGCTACCCCATGGCTCTTCCCCCCCGTACATGCCAATGCATAGAGCTAAGTATTTGCAGAAGCGAAGTACCCAGTCCCCCAGTTTGGGGATGTGTAGAACAAATGCCCTGACTTTACAATCAGGAGGAAAATGCCTGGAGGTTGCCAAGTGAAATTTAAGCCGTCATAATGGAGCAGTCAGAATAAGTCTAGCTTTCCCTGGCTAGTCTCATACAGAAGAAGGATCATCCCAAAGGGGTCTCTTATTCAACCGTGGAGGAAACGCTCTCCCTTTATTTGCTTTCGTTTTGCCAAATACACTACTGCACACCATTAATAATTTAATGCAACTTTATTTATTTTGTTTTTTCTTAATGCAACTTTAAACTAGTAACTGTGATTCATCATACAGCTTTGGTTACAGTGGTTCATAAACATAAAAGTATTTTTCACATGAGTGATTGAGCTCTGATTTAGGAATAAGATTAACAAGATATTAAAGCTTTTAGCTCAGGCAGACGGAGGATCTTCTTCAGCACTAAAGGTCTGTAGTATCTTCTAGGGATGCCTGGCCAAACGCTATGAAAACTTCCACTGTTATGTTTTCTCTTTTTCTCCCTCCCTCTCTCTCTCTCTTTTTCTTTTTGTTGTATTTTAAAGAATCCCTAGCAGTTAAGGGACCTCGTGGCTCTCTGGAGAGGGGACCCTTAGTTCTCGGAGCCTCCCAACGCCCAGCCCAGTCTGAAGCTTTGTTGCTCCTTTTCAGGTTGTCACGCTTTCTGACTATGACCATGTAGAAGAAGTGAGCAAGGAGGGAGTCAAGAAATCCCCGTCCCCCGGCTACCCGCTGGTTTGCGTGACCCCCTGCGACCCCCATTTCCCGAAGTACGCCGTCATGAGGGAGCGTTGCAGCGAGGCGGGTATCAACCAAACACTGGTGCAGTTCAGCTGGGAGGTGGCCACCCCCACGGACGGCAACGGCGCCCGGTCACCCTTTGAAACCATCACTGACAGCACGCCCTTCACCAGTGTCAACCACATGGTAGGTCTGTGGCTCTGGGCCCGGTGCTCTTCTTGTCGCTCCAACTCTGTCACGCTCCTGAAGGCTCCTGTGTGGCGTTTGGAATAAAATAAACAAGTCATCAGGTACACACAGTATATTCACAGGTATTTTTATTCTTGTACGTAAGGTACTATGGTGTCGTAGAAAGAGATCCAAGTTAGTTATCAGACCATCTGTTTACTAATCTCGATTCTGCCTACTTTGAACTACGTGATGTTAAGAGGTCACTTCACCTCCTTGGGTCTGTGTTTCCTGATCTGCAAAAGAATATTTCCACTTAGTCACTTGACAAAGTCTTTGACTAATCAGATATAAAAGTGTCTATAAATGGTAAAGTAAGTCAAAAATTCCACGTAGGTACAATTACTGATTCCTCTTTTCCACATGTTTTCCGTCATTCAGTAAATAGTAGGTTATAAACCCCTGGGTAGAAGACCAAGGCTTCTACCAAGCCTAACATGCCCGGCACATGGAGGGCACACAGTAGGGATGGCGCAGTGATTAAACAAATGATAGGTTGTTTCTCAAGTGATCGGTGTTATACAGAATTGTAGGAGGGCGTGAGACGTTCACCACGCAGTTGCTGTCCTCAAAGAGTCGAGACACCAGACCAACACCTCTGCCGCCATCACAGAGCAATGAACGGTGAGGGTTTTCCCAGCCTTAAGAAAGAGCGCCCTGGTTAAGCCGCTGCCTTCGGCTCAGGTCATGATCCCAAGGTCCTGGGATCGAGTCCCGCATCAGGCTCTCTGCTCAGCAGGGAGCCTGCTTCCTCCTCTCTCTGCCTGCTTCTCTGCCTGCTTGTGATCTCTGTCAGATAAATAAATAAAATCTTTAAAAAAAAAAAAAAGAAAGAAAGAAAGAGCGCCCTGTGGGGACTGCTCGTCACAGCAGTGAGGACATTCTCCTCAGAGAGACAGCTAAAAGCAGTGGAGGCCCACAGCCTGGTAGCCCTCGATCGTTTTGATCAAAAGTAGTGCACTTAATAGTTTGGCACATGAGAGATTTCTTTCAGACGGTATTTCCCTAGATTTCTTCCTCTTCAACTCTGAGTTTGTTCCCACTTTGATGAGTGCTTCCGCAGATGGGATCATGGCACAGGGAGGCTCAGATGGGCGGAGGCTCTGGTGAAGCAGCGGCACTCATTTCCATTGTTTTTTGCACAGCGGATTCAGAAAAGACAAGAAGTCATTTCTTTTGCAAAGTAACCTAGTTCAGAGTAGCTGATAAAATTTAAAAACTTAGATGATAAGACTTTACAGCTTATGGTTTTCTAAGTATCTAATTCTCTTTTGAAAAAACCATGAAGGCAGCTTGGTCTGATTTGGCCAAATATACATTTTTTTTTATTTTTTTTTTTTAAGATTTTATTTATTTATTTGTCAGAGATAGAGGGAGAGAGAGCGAGTGAGCACAGGCAGACAGAGAGGCAGGCAGAGGCAGAGGCAGAGGGAGAAGCAGGCTCCCTGCCAAGCAAGGAGCCCGATGTGGGACTCGATCCCAGGACACTGGGATCATGACCTGAGCCGAAGGCAGCTGCTTAACCTACTGAGCCACCCAGGTGTCCCAGCAAATATACATTTTTAACTTAACCAAGTTGATGTTTCAGTTTTTCTTCTTGCGATGACTTGGTGACTAATACTTTCATCCCAGTTTCCTTTGCTCTATCTTTGTTTCTTCAATTATTTATTTAATAGCATTGTATTGTGTGCATCTGTCTAAGAGGCCTCAAATCCCTTCTGAACGAAGTTCATGTGTAAATAAATAAATAAAGCGTTGGCAGCTAATTAAAACAATTTTAATGGAAAAAATCCTCTTTAATTTTTAATGGACTTCAGTGAAAACTGTTTTCATGGGTAGAATTTATAAGTTTGTATGGTTGCTTTGTGGGAGGTCTATGGCACACAGAACCACCAATTACCTTTCCTTCTTATGTGCTTCCCTGCGTGTATGTGCACATTATCTAGAGAGTTGTGGTGACCATGTAGTCTGCAGAGCCCGAGCTAAGCATTCTTATGGCTTCTCTAAGGCTGAGAACATGAAAGAATCTGTCGAAGGACCTTCACAGGCCAGTAGGTGTCAGAGGCCACGTTCTCGACTTCAACTCTTCCTGTTATTACAACCTTTGCAGCGTGTGTGGTCATTAGGCGGGGGTGGGGGAGGGGCGAGCCCTGGGAAAGAAAGGAAAATAAGAACCCCGGGAAGGAAGCCTCTCTTTTCGGTGTCCTGACACTGTATCCTCAGCAAAAGTGACCTGGAGGCCAACCAGTCTTAATGGAAGGGCTGGAGACTAGCCGTGTGGTCCTTACGCTGACGCTAACCGACACAGAGAACGATGCTGTCCCCGGGGCCGGTCATCTCTGGGCTCTTGCTCCTCTCTGTCTACTTGCTCCTGGTCTGCCCCACGGCCTTGGGCTATACATACTCGCTCCTTTGTCCCTAGTGCCTGGCTCCTGGGAGAAAGTCAGCAGTTTTGTGGTGAAGGAATGAGCAGATAGAGAGATGAGTGGATAGACGGATGGACAGACAGATGACGGATGGTCTGCCCAGATAACCCTGTGCCAGAGACTGGCCGTGTCATATCGTCCAGACGATGCAGCGGCAGGAGCTCTTTGAGGAGCAGACACACGTCTCAAGTCTTTGATCTTTCCCGGTAGGTCCTGGACAGCATTTACTTCAGCCGGCGGTTCCACGTGCGCTGTGTGGCCAAGGCTGTAGACAAGGTGGGCCACGTGGGCACCTCCTTGAGGAGCAACATTGTTACCATTGGAACCGACAGTGCTGTGTGCCACACCCCCGTGGTGGCCGGCACAGCCAGGGGCTTCCAGGCACAGTCCTTCATCGCCACCTTGAAGTACCTGGACGTCAAGCACAAGCAGCATCCGAACAGGTCGGGCCGGGGCGCCGTCCACAGCGAGGGGCTCTCCTGTGTGTGTTTGCCGGAGGAGGCAGAGCAGCGCGTGATGCTGCTGCGAAATTCAGAATCACGGTCATAAATGCCCCAGAAAGCATTTAAGTTCTTCAGAAACCCCTAAAATCCGTCCCCTTGCCTGTCTCCGTAGCCTCCTGTCCCTCGCCAGCCGGTCTGCCCACGGAGAATCACACTGACTCCAGCCCCAGGGCTCCTGACTGCGATCCCCGACCCCTTCCACTCACCAGAGTGAAATCCTGTGGTCCTACTCTACTAGCGCCTGACAGCCCTTCTAGAAACTTCCTCATCATCTTTCCCAGTTTGATTTGGAAGCTCCTCCTCCCAGCTCCCCTGGCACCACGTTCGCCCCTTTCAGAGCGTTACCATCATTCCCTGCCTCTCTGGCCCGCAGTAGATGCTGACGGCAGAGACCCCGATTATCGTTATTCCTGGATCCCCTCTGGCCAGGACGGTGCTTTTTGGCCCCTAAGGAACACTTGTTAAATATCTAGTGAACGGAATAATAACGCCGTATAAATTGAAAGTCACTGGACAGATGTGCTTTTATTTTTTTCCTATGCTCCCATGATTTTGATGGAAGAGAGATACTTTCATGTTTGCCTAGCTAAAAGGGATTCGTGTGTATTATACATATTCATTGAACCTTGTGGTACTTGTACCTGTGCCTTTATGAACAACTGAGTTCAGAGAAGAGGGTTCATTTGCATGGAGAAAAAAACAGATTTAAGTATGGAGCCAGGAATATGCAAATTCTTTCTTTTTTTCCTCGTAGAATAAGATTTACTTTTGTTAGAAAGCAGTAGCAGAAGTGCCCAAGGCACGACTGACCCCTTCTTAGCAAAAGAGACATCCCGTTCCTATTCCAAGATTCTGATTCCTCATAAATATGTCTCTTGGGCTTTTGTTCCAAGAGTCAAGCTATAAAAACTCAAAGGCGCCCTCAATCAACTTGCTGAAAATTTAAACTTGTACAACGAAAATAACACAGCCCCTAAGTACAGTTCTGTCGTGTCTCAGTCTTAGTCCATATTTACTAAGCTCGTATTTTATTTAGAATTTTACACTACGTGCTCTGGAGACACGAAAGAAGTGAACGCAATGATCCTTGTCCTTGTGGGGAGGCAAGATAAACAGAGTCTGGAAGTGGCAGACGTCCCCGTGCACAGGCAGCTAAGCTCTGAGACGTGTAGACGAGCCCCGGCACTGTGGATGGGGGCCACTGGGGGCCGCTCGCGTCACTGGGAACTTGAAGGGGGGAGGGGGGAGAAGGCTCTTTAAGTTGGGAGGAGGCAGTAGGAGCAGAGGGATCTGACTCTTTCTAAGATATTGTCCTGGGTAGGAATAGTTGACCTTAGAGTTTAAAGAGCTCAGTGATGTCATTTGGCACAAATACTTAAAAAAATATAGGTGTCAGCCCTCCCCGGTCTCCCCCAGACACCCCCTGTGACAGAGAAGGAGACGCTACCTCTATCAGTCACCCCACTGTAGCTCACGAGGAAACAAAGCTTCCATTGAAAGCAAAAGAAAGCTTTAAAGTAATTTGTGGATGTGATGTTATCCTTCCTGGTACAGAAGAGAAAAAAAATGTGATTCCTGATTGCTATCAGGTCTGAGCCAGAGGATTTCTTGGCGGGAGGGGTGGGGAGCGACCCCACGTGGGCATCGTCCTCCTCGGGAAGCTTCAGGACGGAAAATGGTAGATTCCTTGGTGCAGGCAGAGTAAGTCGTGAGGAAGACACGTAGCACGTTAGCGGTTCCCAGCGTGCACCTCAACACTATCTCTGCCCATTTTTGCCCTAGAATCCACATCTCCGTGCAGATCCCACACCAGGACGGAATGCTGCCGCTCATCTCCACCATGCCGCTGCACAACCTGCACTTCCTCTTGTCCGAGTCCATCTACCGACACCAGCACGTCTGCTCCAACCTCGTCAGCACCCGCGACCTGAGAGGCATCTCAGGTGAGGGACGGCCCCCGCGTGGCTCTCGCCTTCCAGCCCAGCCCCGTGGCCTGGGGACACAGCAAAGAGAACTCGGCTTCCTGTCCCGCGTCCTCAGGACCTGCGGCATGAGTGGCGTCCCTCCGAGCAGGTGGCCAGGCGCAGGCCGCTCAGGCAGTGGCGCGATGCGAGAAAACAAGGGTGTGGCCATCAAACTCTTTGCACAGCAGAGATTGGTTGAGGGTGAATCACCTGCAAGTCACTGAGCCACACCTGAACGTCTAACCGGGCCGTATCTGCAGCCGCCGTAAGGGACAGGCTCTGGCTACCGGCTGAAAGTTTGTTCCTCTTCCTACTTAAACACAATTAAACTCAACACATGTTAACTGAGATCCCAGTCCTTAGCGGGGCAGAGGACCACGTGCTGGTGTTAAACATTCTAAGAAATGCGTCAACTGCTTCAGAATACTATGGTTGCCCTTAGTGCTGTAAAGAACCGTAATCCTGATACTCTAAAATCGCATCTGTATGTAGCTCACTGCTGCATTAAGGTCTTCCTTAATTTAGAACAGTTCAGTTGCTTGGCAGCATTTCTCTCGACGATTTTTGCCCATAATTTTTCCCGCAGCACGGGAGTTTCAGTCAAGCACCATTAGCGAGCTATTTACTCATTAACACAAAATTAAGATTTTTTTTCCCCCAAGTGTTCAGAAACCATAGGAGGGGAAGAGGAAGTCGGATGTTTGTTGTCTTTACATAAAAGCTGTTTTTTAAAAAAAATCAGTCTTAAAAAATAACAGTTCATCAACGAATTATCCGTATAGTAAGTCTGTGTCTTCAAGAATTGATTGCAAAGTTTCAGTGTGTTTTCTTTTCCGAGACCCGTGGGGCCATGAGCGCTGGCTCCATGGACAGTGTCAGTTGCTCACCTTTCTTCCTGGGGTTCCTGCAGCCGCTTAGAGGACCTGTGACCTCGGTCACTCTATGTAACCCAGGCAACAGGTCATCATCTAGCTCCTCACCTTCTCACCCAGTGTGTTTGGGGAGCCTGGATTGCTCTCTCACAGAGTCTCTGAGGAAGGACGGGTTATCTCAGCCTCACAAGGACACGTCCCTTCTCTCCACTCAGCTCCCGGGCAGCCCGTGAGGGGCCTGTCCACAGACTGAGTCACTTTTCCTCGCTCCTCCCCCCGCACAGAGGCCGGGTTCCTGGACGACAGGGTCTATGACAGCACGGCCCTGGGGCCTGGATACGACCGCCCCTTCCAGTTCGACCCCAGCGTCCGGGAGCCCAAGACCATCCAGCTCTACAAACACCTGAACCTCAAGAGCTGCGTCTGGACCTTTGATGCCTATTACGACATGACCGAGTTAATTGATGTCTGCGGGGGGTCCGTCACTGCCGACTTCCAGGTGGGTGTTCCGGGGGCTTCTGTGAAGGCGGCGCGCACCTGCATGCTGGATGGAAACCTCTTTTGTTCCTGAAAGCGCTTCTGTTAGGATGCTGCTTCCAGCGGCCTCCAAGAACTGGGAGAGCCGAGGGAGTCTTCTTTAATTTAAGTCCCCGAGCAGCTTGGTGGCTAGAAGGAGCCCCCCTAAGTCTGCTAAATCAATTCATTGGAAGAAGAATGTGGAACATGTTAAAATTAATGTGGAAAAAATGTACTGTCTGGCACAGCCACTTATATAAGAATCTAATATTTACTTCTCCAGATATGTATTTTTTTTTCCCTCTAGGTATACTGTAGAAAGCCAAAAGGATTTACTTTTGATGGTAAAGGTATTACAGAGTAGATGTCTTCTCTTCCGTGCGTGGGGAAATAAGTTGAAAGGAGACGCGCCCTTTCAGAAGACAAGTAGAGCCGCTCTCTTTTTAAGCATTATGGAGACAATTGTCTAAAACACATTGATTTCATGCCTACTTCAAATTTGTGCCGAACTGACAACCTTGCAAAAATGGACACTTTTTAAAATTTATTTGAGGAAGAGGTCGAATACAAGCGAGGGGGAGGGTCAGAGGGAGAGGGAGAAGCAGGCTCCCCACTGAGCAGGGATCCCAACGTGGGGCTCGATCCCAGGACCTGGAGATCATGACCTGAGCCCAAGGCAGACACTTCACCGACTGAGTCACCCAGGTGCCCCGACACTTCTCAACAGTTACTAAACACGAGTGACAGAATTTTAGTAAGAAGCCATCATCCTAGGAGGGCAGTTCTACCAAAGGGATGAGGCTAACGGATCCTCACAGGAAAATTAAATCTGAAGCAGATTGTACCCACTCGTGAGCGGCTATCTCAGTGAGCTAAAAGTGACGTCTGTCCTTCATTTCAAATCAGATTTAAACAGGAAAGAGGGACTTCTGGAGGCTCTTAGAGTAATTATTTTGGGACCCTGTCTTTGATTAAAATTTGTTTGTTTCTTTGCAATGCCTCTCCTGTTGGTTCACTCTCATTTCATGTGCACTACTGCCCTCTACCGAACGGAAAATGAAGGCGTTCTTAGGTTGGCTTTCTGTCTCTGCAGTTGCATGACCTAAGTTCAACTCCCCAAAATGCAAAACTAAGTGATTGGTTCCTCCTCTGGCTTCTCAAAATTTAGTATTCTGTGTTCTCCATGGTTTTTACCCTAATTACATTTTGGGGTATTTTTGTTCAGAATATGCCTAAAAATCTCAAAGACTAAGATTTGTCATTATAAACACCCCACTTCTTAAACCAACATAGAATAGATACACAGAAGGACTTCATTGCAGTCTGTTTCTTCAAAAATGGTTGAAACAGCTGGTATATGGTAGAAAATGTAGAATTTACAACCAAGCCCTAGATTATGTCTTTCCCTCTCATAACTGCTCTGAATCTCTTCTGAAATTGTAGCCAATCATCTCAGCATGGGAAGGTACTTAGCACAGTGTAGGTATGTGGTAAGCATTTGTCAAGGTTTGGTGTTTTGTTTTGTTTTTAAGGATTAGCAAGTAATATCATGAGGGATAAAGAATAGAAAGCAAAAACAGAGGAGGGAAAATTAGTTTTTCCAACCAACTAAATAATTATTAAGGTTGTAATATCAATAGTCTTGAGATTGGACCGTGTGTTTTTAACAAAGCCTGTGTACTAAAGGGACAGAATGTGGTGTGAGGTCCAGAGAAAATCTGAAAATTTTCCAAAGAAAACAGAATAAAACATTTCAAAAGATATTTTTTAATGAATATGGAATTAGCAGAGTCTTTTGAAATGTTTGGAATCAAACCTTGAATCCCTGACACCACTGTATATGAAAAAAAATTATAGAAAAAGAAAATGTTGATGTCCCAAATATTGATGAAACATTTGGGTATTTTCCTAAACTACCCAAGGAAACACTTTACATTGTGTTTGAAAACAAAAGAAAAATGTAAGTTCCACAGTAGAGTATATTATAGCATTTTACCAATGACAAAAATAACATTTTTTCAAGCTAAGCTTTTTTATTATCAAAGAAATATGTTTACAGAGGGAAATAACAAAATGAATAAATCAAGTCCCGCATTCATACACACGTATACACAGTTACCTTCCCCATGAAAACTTCTGCTTGTATTTTGTTCTCTTTCTATCCAATTTTTGTTCATTGCATAGTAAAATAAAATTTTTTTGAGCCATTAATTAATAGCAGTAACAGGAATCCCCTTAGAAGAACTAATCTCTTGGAAGTGTGGTGTGCTGCCTTTTCAAATCTCTTTCAGTGAGGCGTAGTATGAGACGGGGAATTACACAAGCATATGCAGCTCTGAACTGTGTGTGGTTAAGTTTCCTAGATACAATATCCAAGTCCCATGACCTGAGTTCCTGTTGTGAGAGATGTGACTACTCACTAAAACACCCCCGCCAGCCACACGCTCATCCCAAGGGTCCAGACTTGGGCGTCTTTCCAGTTAGGGTTGATTCAGACTCTCCTACAGGTCACTGGAGGGACTATGTGGTCAGTGAGGGACTATGTCTTAATCCTTTGGGAATAACTGTTACTTTTAAAGTCTCAGTCAAGTCTTCCAGGAATTGAACAGTGGAAGCAAATATCCTTCTCAGTCTTCAGAATTGTTTTTGTTGAGGTGTCACCTCCTCAGAGAAGCCTTCCCAGATCAGCCTATAAAAGAAGCCTCCTGGGCACTTCTCATCTTTCTTTATTGTGTAAATGTATGCATTGTCTTACTAGACTGTGGGTTCCATAAAGGGCTTCTTACCGCTGAGGAGGAAGGTCAGTCTGGTACCTGGGCATCTCGCATGTTGTGGGCCCTTGGTCAATAGTTCTTGATTGACGGGCGCCTGTGTGACTCAGTCAGGGTCCCAGGATCGAGTCCCGCATTGGGCGGGCTCCTTTCTCCGTGGGGAGTCTGCTTCTTCCTCTGCCTGCTGTTTCCCCTACTTGTTCTCTCTCTCTCTGACAAATAAATAAATAAAATCTTTTTTAAAATTTAAAAAGAAATTATTGAGTGAGTCAGTGGCTAAATGAGGAAGTGATAGTTGAACTGAGACGTCATAACCAAATGCGTCTCCATCCCAGGGAAGAAATAACCCTCTGTGTGCGCACCGTTTGCTTGGCAGGTGAGAGACTCCGCTCAGTCCTTCCTGACGGTCCACGTGCCGCTCTATGTGTCCTACATCTATGTGACAGCCCCCAGGGGCTGGGCCTCCTTGGAGCACCATACCGAAATGGAGTTTTCCTTCTTCTACGACACCGTTCTGTGGAGGACAGGTACGCCCATTGAGAGCTCAGCTCTCCCGACCTTAAGGTCAAGCAAGATGAGGCGAGGCGGCAAGTAGTGACTTCTGACGGGAGCTCCATTCCTCGTCCCGCTGTCCTGCAGACAGTCAGAGCAGGACGGCCCCTCGGGCCGAATGAACAAAGCGAACCAGGTTGATCTTGATATATTTCTCCACTCCCGTGCACCTGATTCGAAGACGCTTTTGCTCCTTAGATGCCACAAATCACACCATTTTTAACTAGGAGCGAATGACATGATTATACTCCAGAGGGACACCTCTGAACCCCTAACAGGCAGTGTATGAATCGATCTGTCACTTGCTGTCCTCTGCTCTGGGTCCCTAGCTACCTGGATTGAGTTTTTAATCCCTGGAAGCCTTCCAGTGTCCGCATATACGGACGTGCTTCTTTTCAGGAACCAGAGACCCATCTGCTGGTGGCCGCCCCTCAGCTGGGAGCTCCCCCTCCTCCCGTGCCCCGGCTGTCCCACTGCTACCGCACGATGGCCCGGACAGGTGTCCCCTTCCTTCTGCTGCTCTTGCTGTCCCTCCTGACCTCCCTGGAGGGGGTTTCCTTGGTCTGAGCGGCTAGACAGCTCCAGGAGTGCCCCGTAGCTTGGGTTTCATCCCTAGTAATGGGAAGTACAGGCTTTTTTTTCTGTTGAGTGATTTGAACTTGAATCATTTGTTTTATATTTCTCTTAGGAAACTAACCTGGAAGTTTTCACACTCTGGGTCAGATCATTTCTTGCGCTTTGGGGTTCTTTTTGAATGTTGTTTCCCCTCCTTTGTTTACCCTTTAGTTTGGGGTCCTGCCGAGCCCACTGAGCACCGTGATTGTAATTGCCCCCCGGAAGCCGCGGTTTGCTCGTGTGGTGCCGTATGTGGCTGGGCTTCTACGAGTTAATCTTGAATTGCCCATTGGTTTGAATACTAACTGTAGCCACCAGGACATTTCTTATGGTTCTGTTGGGTCACGAAAGGTGTCCTCGTGAGGAAAAGTAGAGAGAGTCTGAAGCAGATGCACTGTCTCACGTCCTGGTATAAAGTTGACAGGAAGAAGTTTAAGGACCAACTATTTTGAGCAGTGGGCTAGAGCCTGACTCTGGGCTGTGGCATTTTCAGGTATGAAGAAACTATGTCAAGGAAAACGGAATTGTCACCAAAAACAAAAACAAAGACCCAAGTAGAATGAACTGTTAGACAGTTTTAATTGGCCAACGTGTCTAAATACATTCTGTGTTCATATGAATATGCAAATCTTTCTTAACTTACATTCAAATGACTTAGAGGTGTCCCGGGACGACCCACATGTCGGTTCCGATCTCGGAGACGTTCTCTGTTCTCTAACCTGGATGTTTGGTGTGTGGTGCCTGCCCAGGAATCCAGACGGACAGCGTGCTCTCTGCCAGGCTTCAGATAATAAGAATCTACATTCGAGAGGACGGCCGCCTCGTCATTGAATTCAAGACCCACGCCAAATTCAGAGGTAAGATCAGGGCAGTTTTTCCCCAATTTTTTTTATTAAGAACCATGACGGGGCACCTGGGTGGCTCAGTCGGTTGAGTGTTTGCCTCTGGCTCGCTGGGATCGAGGCCCGCCCTGGGCTCCCTGTTGCACAGTCTGCTTCCGCCTCTGCCTCTACCCACCCTGCCTGCTCATGCGCTCGCGCGCGCTCTCTCTCTCTCTCTCTCTCTCTCTCTCTCGCATAAATAAAATCTTTTAAAAAGAGAAACATTACAAACATAGACAAAAGGCAAAAGAGTAGAGCAATGAAAAACAAAGTCAGCAATTGTTACCATTTTACTTTATACGTATGTCTGCATACTCACACGCATGCACATTTCTTTGTATCACATTAGAAAAGAAGTTGCAGCCTTCATGTCAGGTGACCCTAAATCCTGCAGGCGACATCTGTTCAGAACGAGAGCATTCTCTTACATGTCACAGTGGTGTCACTGCATCCAAGATTTTGAAGATTGATCCATCCTACCTAGTTCCTATTCATATTCCCTCTCTTGCCTTACAAATGTCTTTTCCATTTGTTTTTATATTTATATTAGTTTTATATCTGTTTATATAAAAGGAACGTGGGTCCAATCCATATTTACATATTACATTCTGACTGTTATATTTTCTTTGTCTCTCAGTCTGGAAGTCTGTCTACTGTTCATCCATGACACTCTCTGACTGCATTTAAAGAGTAGAAGTATGGGGGTGCCTGTGTGGCTCAGTGGATTAAGCCGCTGCCTTCGGCTCAGGTCATGATCTCGGGGTCCTGGGATCGAGTCCCGCATTGGGCTCTCTGCTCAGCAGGGAGCCTGCTTCCCTCTCTCTCTCTCTGCCTGCTTCTCCATCTGCTTGCGATCTCTCTCTGTCAAATCAATAAATAAAATCTTAAAAAAAAAAAAAAAGAGTAGAAGTATCCTGCTGAGTAACCTTTACCTTTTCAATGATGTTTACAATCATCTCCCTCTACTGAGGACTTGACTGGCTTTAAACGTTATTTTATTTAAGATTTTATTTATTTGACAGACAGAGATCACAAGCAGGCAGAGAGGCAGGCAGAGAGAGAGGAGGAAGCAGGCTCCCCGCCGAGTAGAGAGCCCGATGCAGGGCTCATTCCCAGGACCCTGAGATCATG
This sequence comes from Mustela putorius furo, assembly GCF_011764305.1. Classification (NCBI taxonomy): domain Eukaryota; kingdom Metazoa; phylum Chordata; class Mammalia; order Carnivora; family Mustelidae; genus Mustela; species Mustela putorius. The sequence goes on from NW_025421261.1 coordinate 798,138, forward strand.
ACATGAGCTGAAGGCAGAGGCTTTAACCCACTGAGCCACCCAGGCACCCGGAAATGTAATTTTTTTTTTATCTGAAACTGATATTTCTGTTATAAACAAGACCTTTCTGCCTGTAAGAATCATGTTTTTGGGAATTCAAAACTAAGTGTCCTTGACACTCATTGCCACACAAGGACCCTGTTATTGTGAGTCCACCCACACCACTTCCACAAGGAACACGGGTGTTGTTGACAAATCGTGTGACCATCGCGTCCACCGTGCGTCGGCTGATAGGCCGGGGTGCGCCGTGCCGTCCAGCCAGGGTGGAGAGATCCCAAGCTGTGAGGGGAAGGCACGGCCTTACTTGTTTGGTGGAAGGATATGAGTTCGGCGCAGGCTTTAGCAGAGGGGTCGTCTCGCGTACGACCAGACTCACGGTGAAATGTGTTGCTTCCCCCCGAAACAGGGCAGTTTGTGATGGAGCACCACAGCCTGCCGGACGCAAGGTCGTTCATACTGACTCCAGACCACCTGGGGGGGATCGAGTTTGACCTGCAGCTGCTGTGGAGCGCGCAGACTTTCGACTCCCCGTATCAGCTCTGGAGAGCCACGAGCTCCTACAACAGGTGGGTGCGGGCCGGGGCTTGGGGAGACCTGAAACGCTCTCAGTCTCTTTCAGAGGCTTGGGACACGTGGCTGTGTCGTCATCGTCGTCTTCTTCTTCTTCTTCTTTTGGCAGAAGTTGGCTTTCCATTTTAAGGGGAGGGGTAGAAACGACCCTTTGACAAGTAGAGAAAGAAACAGTCGGATCAGCTCGTGCTGTGCAGATGAGGAGGTGGTTACCCTTAGGACACGGATATGACTGGGAAGGCTGCATATCACTTCTGTTTACATCCCGTAGGCTAGAGTTTAGTTCCGGGACACATCTGCCTGGAAAACACGTCTAATTAATACCTTGGTGGGGCACCTGGGTGGCTCTGCTGGTTACACATCCTTGGTTTCAGCCCCAGCCATGATCTCAGGGTCATGAGGTCGAGCCCTGGGTCAGGCTCCACACTCGGCACAGAGTCCGCTTAAGATTCTCTCCTGCCTCTGCCCTGCCCCCAGCCCCCCTGTTCATGCTCTCTCTCTCTTCCTTTCTCTCTCTCTAAAATAAATAAATAAAACCATTTTTTAAAAAACCTTAGTATAATAAGAAAATTTCCATCCAATCACTACAACCAGTTCAAAATCCAGGATCTCTGGTTATCAGGTCCAGATGGCACCCCTTTGGTGCAATCTTCTGTAAAATAAATAATAAGCTTTAATTCTCTCCTACACCCAAAATAGAGGTAGAATAGGAATTGGTTCAATACGTAAACTATGTCATTCGTAAAGGGGAAGGATAGGAGAAACACTACTAAAACCACACCGTAAAAAGGATAATGAGGCAGCCGTCACTAATATTGTCATCTCATTTTCTATGTCATGGCAGTAAGACTGTAGCATGGAGCTCCTGTTCGAGCTTTCTAGTTACGACGTAGCCGGTTGTCCTAAGAATCAGTTTCAAAAAGATTTCTTTGTGAATTTTAGGTTTTATATCAGATATTTTTTTAATAATGATTCCTTTGAAATCAATATGTAATAAACTTCAAAGGCTACGCTTCCTAGAGGCCCATGGGATCATACACGTACTTTGTCCTGAGTTACAGACACAGAAACGGTCCTCTCTACGTCCTCTGCTGACTCCCCACGGCCTCCCGGATAAAGTCCAAATTCTTTATTCAAAGCCCGTGCCCTCCCCCGCAGCCTCCTCTCAAACCCAACCTTCTGAACCGCATTAAATATCTCCCGGACCCGGACCCCACCTGCCCGTCAGCGCGGCCTTGCCTGTGTGGTTCCCTCTGCTCTCCCTGCTCTTCTCACAGACCTCGAACTCCTCGCAGCCCCAGCTCGAAGACTCAGTGCTGACCCCTCTGGGATGCCCTCCCTGACTCTCCATGCGCGGCTGGAAGCCCCTCCTCCCCTTCCCACTTTGTTCCAGCTCACACTGGAATGCAGCTCATGTGACGTCTCCACGCAGGGTCCCATTTTCCATCAGCTCGTGAGCTCCCCGAGGGTAAAGCCATGCCTGATTGATTGAATCCCCAGAGACGCAGGTTTTAGTGCGTGGTTTAGGTCCTGAATAAGCATCTTAAGAGTTTAAGTTTAAGGAAAGGAGATAAAACTATATAGAGAAATGGTAAAGTGTAGAACAGCATCCAGCTAGCTGTGCTGTGTGCGATGCGAGAGGTGCCGAACGCGGAGACCATCGCTGTTCAGGGAGGGCTGGGAGCTGCACAAGGCTTCATGGAGGAGGTGGGCGGCCCGTGCTCCGTGATGCGGTGAGGAAGGTCTCGTTCTCAGGAAGGAGAGGAGGAGACCTACAGAATTCAAAACCTACCTCTAGGGCCTGGTTTGGCATATTTACAGGGATACTGAGGAAATGGACCTACATCGTATTTAGGGATGAGAAAAGTATGACTGTGGGGTTGGGAAGCCATGTACTTTGTCCTGCATTCATTTGTTCAACAAACGTTATTGAGCATTTTATTTACTGTGCCTTAGGGTAGGTTCTGGGCAGAAGGATGCATCCGTGGACAAAATAAAGATGCACACAGTGTTTACAGTGAAGTACAAAGACACAAAACGTGGCCATAGTAAAAAGCATAGCAGAACATGTCAGAAAGTGGGAGTGCCATGGAAACATGAAGGATTTATTTTTAAGAGTTTATTTACTTATTTGACAGAGAGAGAGAGAGAGCACAAGCAGGGGGAGAAGCAGAGGGAGAGGGAGACGCAGGCTCTCCGCTGAGCAGGGAGCCCGATGCACGGCTCGATGCCAGGACCCGGGATCATGACCTGAGCCACCCGGTGCCCGGAAAAATACAGGATTTAGAGCAGACTCTGAGGGGAATCAGGAGTGATTTCAATTAGGATGCGCACAGTAGGCCTCGTCGAGAGGGTGCGTCTGGGCGAACCCTTGGAGGAGGCGGGGAGCTCGCTGGCCGGGCTCCGGAGGCCGCAGCATGACCCGCCCCCTGGGGAGGAGCAGGGCGGCCGGGGGGACCGGAGGGGTGAGCAGGGAGGAGAAGGGCAGGCGGTAAGGTCAAGGTGGGGGCGGGGCACACGCAGGGCCCTGCAGACCCGAGCTTGGACTTGGCCGTTTCCGTAGAGCCGCAGTCGGCTTGAGCGGAGGGGCGACATGATCCCGGCCGGGTGCAAGCAAGGGTTGCGGGCGGACGGTTCTAAGTGTTTCTATGAAGTACGGGTCACTATTCCCCTTATGCGTGTCAGTCTTCATGTAATTCAGGTAGGGAGTGTAAGGTCCCATCTCCCCTGTTCCAAGGCTTGGAGGAAGGGAGGGGCCGTGGAGGAAACGGCAGAGACATACGGACGGCCCGGCAGGAAGGGACTTAGAAACTCAGCCCTGAAAGTTTGCGTGTTTTGCTGAAAGTCACAGAACTGTGGAAAAGGCAAAGGCAAGCCAGGTTTAGAGCATCTCGCAGTTTCCAGGTTCTGCCGTTCCACTGAAATGAACCCAGGATGTGTCATACACGTTGTACTTGTTTATTTATCTAACCAAATCTTTGCTGTAATTTTATGAATAAATTGATAAATACAAAAGAAATGGACAAACAACAAATTCGGCAAATGTGAGAACTCTAAGGGATTGTCCACAAGAGTTAAAATTACAATCCATAACCCTACCCTCTTCATCCCGGGGACAGCAGCCTCCCAGGACTCTGGAAGAATCTTCCCGAAGCCTCTGGCTGTCTGGCTGTCTTCCAGGCAGGCTCTCAGGGCGGCGGCTGCGGCTCCACGACAGCTGTGAGGGTACAAAGGCTCCCTGCTCTTGGTGACATAACCTACAGAATCCTGTGATCCAACACAAATAGGGAAATGCCCAGCGCTTAGTCTCCTATGAGAAGAGACGTCGTTCTACAACACCGTGACGGGCTGGGTCTGTAGAGTTCGGAAGAGGAGCCCAGAAACCAAATGCTAAGGAAATGGGGGTGCGGGCATTCTCTGGAGTGAGGTGCCCTTTAACCCCGAGACATTGGCCATCACTTCTGTCAGGGCAGCCATTGACCTGTCCACGCCTTAATAAATAAAATCTTGGGGTGCTGGGTGGCTCAGGGGGTTAAAGCCTCTGCCTTCGGCTCAGGTCATGATCCCAGGGTCCTGGGACCAAGCCCTGCATCGGGCTCTCTGCTCAGTGGGGAGCCTGCTTCCTCCTCTCTCTCTGCCTGCCTCTCTGCGTCCTTGCGATCTCTGTCTGTCAAATAAATAAATAAATAAAATCTTTCACAGTCAAGAATGTGTTGAACGGGGCGCCCATCTCCAAGAAACGCTACACAGAAACTGTCAGACAAGCTTCGTGGAGATCTAAAGGAAGTGACCCGTTCTGTTTTATCTTCTCTTGAACCTTTTTACAATTTTAGAAACAAGATGCCTCCCTCAGATTTTCTCGTGGAAAGGGCTGCAGTGGGGTAAAGTAGCTCTATTTAACACGTCTGGACAATACCCTGACGGTTGCAGGGACCGGCGAGGACTGTCTGAAGATTGCGTTCGGGACTCGGAAAGCCTCTCGATTTGGAGCGCAGAGACCCCCGGACCTGTGCTGAGCGAAGGCGGTGTGTGTGGTGAGTAGAAGCTAGAAGACGGCCTCACCGCAGTGTGCTTGCGTCTTTCCAGGAAGGACTACTCGGGCGAGTACACCATCTACCTGATCCCGTGCACCGTGCAGCCCACACAGCCGTGGGTTGACCCTGGGGACAAGCCTTTGGCCTGCACCGCACATGCCCCGGAAAGGTAGGGAAGCCAGCGAAGCCTCACGGCCTGTCAGTTCACCCCCTCGCTCCTGTGTGCGTGCGTGTGTGTGTGTGTGTGTGTGTGTGTGCGTGTGCGTGTGTGTGTGTGTGCGTGTGTGTGTGTGACGGCGGCATCGGTTGCCGCGATGGCTTCGTGGTCAGTCGCACACAGACCGGGTGGCAAAACACAGCCACCGGACGCCCGCATTCCCAGCTCAGGTCAAGCAAGGCAGCACTCTCCCTTCTTCTGTCGGCTTTCTCACTACAAACGAGTATCGTTTTCAGGGTCTGGGTAGTGCCGTGGTTTGCACATTTTTGTGCTTTTTTTTTTTTTACCAGTGATTTCATGTTGACAGCGGTTCCCAAGCTAGTGCTGAGGTCTACCTGATGCCTAAGTATAAGAAGCCTCAGGCACAGGTTCTAAGTGCTGTTGCCACACGTTCTATGTTAACAAATTAACAACATATTAAATAAGGTGTTTTAAACTGAAACATGCAGAGAACGGGGCTAGGTATTGGTCAATCGGTGAAAATGCCATGACGCGTGCTGCAGGAGCTCTGCCCCATGTCTGCCCCGGGACAGTGGCTAGGTACCGACTGACACACATTCACCGTGACTTTACAGAACATCCTTACTACGAAAACCGAGGATCAACTCTACATTAGCCGGTACCCACCTCAGACCCGAGACTGTCTGCATCCCGCCACACCTTCCCTCATTCACCCAATTTTGATTCAGCTCTTACTGTGTGCGGGCTCTGGTCTGGCCTGGAGACTACAGCGGAGCATTACAAGTAGCCTCTGTTCTCAGGCAGCGTCTAGTCTTTCCCGCAGCTGGGGCAAAGGAAGAGGAAACTTTTTTTTAATTTCTTTTCAGCGTAACAGAATTCATTGTTTCTGCACCACACCCAGTGCTCCATGCAATCCGTGCCCTCTCCAATACCCACCACCTGGTTCCCCCAACCTCCCACCCCCCGCCCCTTCAGACCCCTCAGATTGTTTCTCAGAGTCCATAGTCTCTCATGATTCACCTCCCCTTCCAATTTCCCTCAACTCCCTTCTCCTCTCTATCTCCCCTTGTCCTCCATGCTATTTGTTATGCTCCACAAATAAGTGAAACCATATGATAACTGACTCTCTCTGCTTGACTTATTTCACTCAGCATCATCTCTTCCAGTCCCGTCCATGTTGCTACAAAAGTTGGGTGTTCATCCTTTCTGATGGAGGCATCATACTCCATAGTGTATATGGACCACATCTTCCTGATCCATTCGTCCGTTGAAGGGCATCTTGGTTCTTTCCACAGTTTGGCGACCGTGGCCATTGCTGCTATGAACATTGGGGTACAGATGGCCCTTCTTTTCACGACATCTGTATCTTTGGGGTAAATACCCAGGAGTGCAATGGCAGGGTCATAGGGAAGCTCTATTTTTAATTTCTTGAGGAATCTTCACACTGTTTTCCAAAGAGGCTGCACCAACTTGCATTCCCACCAACAGTTTCAGAGGGTTCCCCTTTCTCCACATCCTCTCCAACACATGTTGTTTCCTGTCTTGCTAATTTTGGCCATTCTAACTGGTGTAAGGTAGTATCTCAATGTGGTTTTAATTTGAATCTCCCTGACGGCTAGTGATGATGAACATTTTTTCATGTGTCTGATAGCCATTTGTATGTCTTCATTGGAGAAGTGTCTGTTCATATCTTCTGCCCATTTTTGGATATGATTGTCTGTTTTGTGTGTGTTGAGTTTGAGGAGTTCTTTATAGATCCTGGATATCAACCTTTTGTCTGTACTGTCATTTGCAAATATCTTCTCCCATTCTGTGGGTTGCCTCTTTGTTTTGTTGACTGTTTCCTTTGCTGTGCAGAAGCTTTTGGTCTTGATGAAGTCCCAAAAGTTCATCTTCACTTTTGTTTCCTTTGCCTTTGGAAACATATCTTGAAAGAAGTTGCTGTGGCTGATATCGAAGAGGTTACTGCCTATGTTTTCCTCTAGGATTCTGATGGATTCCTGTTTCACGTTGAGGTCTTTTAAGGAGGAAACATTTTTAAGAGGATGTTAAGGACAGGATCTGACATTACCATAGAGAAAATTTGGAATGTGATGTTCAAATTAAGAAACTGAGAATGGGCCATCGGATTTGGCGATTGAGAAGTGGTTGGTAATCTTGACAAAGGGCAGGCTGGGGACTGCCTGGACTGAGTGGACTGACTGATTAAAGCGTGATCAGATCATGAGAGACCAAGGAGAGACAGTAGAGACAACAGGGATAAACTATGCCTACGGTGTTTATTATAAGAAATGTCAGGGGAAAGGCACAGTGGTTAGAAATAGATACAAAGCCAAAGGAGGTCTTATTTGTGATTTAGAGTGGAAAATATTTCAGGGTGGCTGTATATTGGTGGGAGCAACCCTATTGGTCTGTTAGGTGAAATGTAATGTTGCAGCAGGACAAGGGGAAGTCTGCAGAGCCAAGCCTTTGAGCAGGGTGGGGATAGGTCCAAGACAAGAGGGGAGGGGCCCGCCTTCACTAGAAGCCCAGAGCCCTCATTCCCTGGAAGAGGAGAGCAGGCCTATATGGATCTAGGTGAGGGGAGAATTTGTAGATTGGAGGACAGGAATGGCAAAGTAGAATCTGCTTAAATCTGTTTTCTCCAAAAAATGAGAAGCTGAGCCTCAACTAGAAGTCAGGAGTCCTGAGGTCTGGGAAGAGAGGAGGGAGTGAGGCAGTCATCTCAGAGTGGGGAAGTGGGCATGCTGGAGGGTTGCCGATAGCAGCGGATCGGGCAGTGCTGAGAGCCTGATGAGTTGTTCTAAAATTTCCATCTCATTGACAATAAGACAAACTGTGCATATTCAAGGTAGATACAATTCGATAACTTCCGACATACGTATTCACCCATGAAGCCACCACAACTAGCACAGTGGCGAACACATTCATTTCGTCCAGGGCGTTCCTCATGCCCCTCAGTAGCCTTCCCTCTCACCCTCCTGAGCCACCGCTTTCTCCGGGATCCACTGATCTGCCTCCGTCACTACAGATTACTTTGCACTTTCTAGAGCTTCATGTCAATGGTGTCACACAGGATGCATCCTTCTCCAACTTTGCTCATGGAGCGCGAGTATTTTCATGCCTTCCTGTTGTGCGCAGCCGCCGTCTGTCCCCGTCGGTGCCGGTCGTCTCCCAGGGAACAGCGGTCCTCAGCTTCATTTGTCAGCTCATCTGTTGGTGGACGTTTGGGTTGTTTCCAGGTGATGGCGGTGAGAAGTAAAGCCACTATGAACATAGACACACGAGCCTTTACATGGACATAGGCTTTCTGTTTTCTCATGTGTGTACGTAGGAATACAGCAGCTGGATCACATGGTGGATACATGCTTAACTTTTTAAGAAACTGCAGACAGTTTTCTGAAGTGTTTGTTACAGGGTGTCTACCCTCCCCCCATGAGTGTGCTGGTGTTCCCATTCCTGGTCACAGTGGTCAGGGAGGTCCCGTGTGATTAGAGAATGAACGAGTGGAAGTAACAGTAGGGGCGAGCTGGGAAGGGGAGGTGGTAGTTAGGAAGGTGCTGGGAAATGAGACTTGGGGAGGTGGCGCATAGTGGGACCGTGATGCTTGAGTGGCTACGGTGGGGTGGACGAGCTCTTTGGAGGCAAAGCTGTCAAGGAACTGAGAGCTGAAGAGTGTTAGATGATTCATCCCTGTGGACGCTGAAATCGCCAAGATCCGTGGTGGGAGCACGGCGGTCAGCCAAGTGAGCGAGGGGAAGTGACCAGGAGGCGGTAGTTGGCTGCAATAAGGAGGAACAGAGGGAAAATAATCCGGCGACATATGCCGGGGGATTGGATTCACGTATTCCGTTTCTAAGTTATGAACAGATCTTAGATAGAAGACCATCTGTAAAACCTTGAGTAATAGAACATCATCTGATGGGAATTCAACTGCCTGAGCGAGTACCTCTGGGACGGGGCTACTGATGATCGAGTAGGTGATGTTACACATCACGTATGGGGTGCAGAGGGTGTGGGAGACTCTGCACTAAGCTCCTAACATTTACGGCTCACTGTAGTGTGCCCCCACAATGTTGACACTGTTATCCCCATTTTGTAACAGGTGAAAGTTGGAGAAAAATAAAAGAGCTAGAACATTCCCAGTACCTTTTAGACACCTGTAGCGGCCCTCCAGTTGCCCTGTCCACCACCTTCCCAGCGGGGGAACCACTGGAGTGGTATTTGTCCTTGTCATCCCTTGTTTTGGTTTCTGGTTTACTCATATTGGCTTGTGCATGGTTTTGTGAGGTTCTGAGCGACATAAAAATGTCCTCCTGCACCGATTGTCTCTGCAGCTTTTCTTGGTTTGCTGCTGAGTCACTTCTTGCTTCAGAAGTGGACCAGCATTTGTGTTGATCCGTGTGCTGTGTGAGTACTGTACGGTGAGCCTCTCGTCTAAAGTGCTCATTGTGGGGGGATGCCGCAAGTTATTGGGCCATTCTGCTCGTGTATAATCCCACATTCTATTGTGAAGAATGCTCTGGGTGTCTCTGAGCATACACAGGTGAGAAGAGTTTCTCCCCGGGAGGTGCCAGACCTTTTTAAAAATTCTTTTGCCATTTGGGAATGACAGAAAGGAGCAAAAGAGACACCAGCCCATCTGCATCCCCTGGTGCTGTGTGGGCTTGGGGGTCACAGAGGGAACAGTGTCATTGGGTCCCTTTACTGAGGCTTCAGGTTTGGGAGTCTTTGCTTTACATCAGGGAGATCATTACTTGTGGGGTCCCTGTTCTTCCTAGGGTGACTCTCCGTAGGGCCTACCCTTGCTTTGGATCATCTCTGTGGCTCCCTAGGGACGCATTAGAACTGCAACACAGAAAACAAGGCCGCCGCAGGGAACTCGGGCTGAACTCAGAGGAACTGTATCTCCTCGAATGCCTGTTTTTGTGAGGTCTGTTGGACCTTCTCACCTTATAAATCACCGTCATCTCCTCTAGTCCTGTATTTGTTCTGTTTAATCAGTAACTATTTATTGGGCATCTTGGGTGTCAGGCACTATGTGGAATCTGGTAATACCAGGACCAAGAAAAACCCGTTTTCCTGAGTCCACTAAATGAGCTCTTGGTGCAACAAATGGTTACATTCAAGTTATCAAAACGGGGTCAGCCCTAGCTTGGGCCCGTTGCTCCTAGGCTCCAAGATCTCCCCGAACCCCACCCTCTCAGATCTACCCACTGGGGCACCTTCAGTCAGAAGTAAGGAATAGTCAGGTGGACTCTGCCGCAAGCGTGAAGCACTGAAACTATCCCTCACACATTGTTCTTTAACAAACGTGTGTGTCGGAAGCTTGGCTACCAATGACGGTACAACAGTGAGCGAGTGGACACTTGCTGTGGCTCTGTGCAGCCTGTAACAGGTGAAGCGGACTTTGACCCGATTTGTATTTAAAGTCACTTTATTTAAATAAAATATCAGATCATGATAAGTACCGTGAAAAAAAAGTGCATGAAATAGTGGGAACAAATTATAAGGGGCGCCTGGTAGCTCGGTGGGTTAACCATCTGATTCTTGACTTGGGCTCGGGTCAGTATCTCAGGGTGTGAGATGGAGCCCTGTGTCTGCTTAAGACTCTCTCTCCCCCTCTGGCCCTCCCCATGCTCTCTCTCTTGCTCTTTCTCTTGCTCTCCAATAAATTAATTAATTGAATTTTAAAAAGAGAAAGAGAGAACAAATGATAAGGGATTTGACCTACCCTGGAAGGGAAGAGAAGCAGAGTGAACTTCCTAGGCACTGTGATGTTTGAGTTGGAATCTGGAGAATAAATTAGAGTTAACAGGCAAAGAAAGGCAGACAGAGGGGGAGGTTTCTTGCAGAATGTCCAGCAAGGTCAAAGTCAGGAAACCTCAAATTCATTATCACTAACCTCAAGCTGACCCACAGGTCTTCTCAGCAGAGAACAAAATCGTTCCCTAACAACGGCTTCACTCTCTCCCTCTCCTCAACCATTGTATTCTTTCGCACTCAAATTTGCGATATCTTCCCCATTCTCACTCTCAGCTGATTATCTTGTGTCCTGTTTCTTGGAGGAAACAGAAGAAATCAGAAGAGAACTCACCCCAGCTCCCGACATCATATCTACCCCCTCCCCGCGTCTGCAGGTACATGGCTATCCCTGAAGGAACGGCCCCAGCGCCTACCGAACGAAGCCAGCGCCCCCCTCGTGCACTGGAACCCAAATCCTCTCATCTGACTTTATAAAGAGCATCTTATAAGCCAGTCTCCTCTCTCTACGAATCACTCCAATCCGCTTAAAAACCTGTAACTTCTCCCATCTTTAAAAAAAAAAAAAAAAAAGTCGCTTCTTGACTTCAGTTCTCCGTCCACATTCATTTCCCTTCCCTGTACCTCACGTCATGCCTCAAGAGTTGCCTAGACTTGCAGTTTCCAGTGTAGCGCCTTCCGTTCTCTCTCTCTGGAGCCCGCTGCCCTGAGGCTTCCGCACTCATCCCTTCAGCCAGCTTGGTCTCGTCAAGGTCACCAATGAACTCACTAGCACCAGACGTTGACTCTCACCTTTATTTCTTGCAACGGCTTTGCGACAGTTAACAGTTGTCCAGTCACCTCCTTGAAACACTGTCTTCACTCAGCTATTGTCAAGCTCTGTAGGCTTTCTTCGACCCACTGGGTTTTCCTCACTGTTTGTTCTGCTGGTTCCTCCTCTTCCGCATTGCCTTTGAATCTGGAGCACCCTAAGTGCCGTGCTAGAACCGTCTCTTCTCTCTTGTTTCCACATGGTGGTCTCCCTCATCCTTCCTTCCCCAGGTTTTGAATACAAAGGACACCTTCATCCCGGGCTCACCTCTCACATCCTGACTTCTGCATCAGACGGACTGCTCTGCCTCTCCACCTGGCTCTCTTGTAGGCCTCCCAAGTTGAACATGCCTGTTGCTGAACCCCTCCTCTTCCTCCACCAAATCTAGTCCCCCCACGGTCTTCCCATTTCAGGCAACAGAGCTCCATCCTCCTAGTTTTCCTCCCACTGAGGCCTCTGTGGCCGCCATATTTAAATTTCCAGCTGAACCTCTTCCTAGCGTCCCCTTTCTCTGCCTCGCGTTTCTCTTCATCACCTGCTTCCTTCTCGTGTTCTCTATGTTTTTAAATTTATTTTATTAACCGACTCTCTTTTGGAATGTATTATCCCTGAGGGCATGTGCTTTGTTCACCCATGAATTCCCATTGCTAGGACAATGTCTCTCACATAATAAAAATGCAGTGAATATTTGTTGAATAGTGAGTCTTGAAGCAGTAGAAATACGGAGTAGAGAACCTGTCAAGAGACCTAATGAAGGCCAGTCTGGCTAGAGGAGCCTTAAGTGCCAGAGTCCGGGAAGAAAAGGACAGATTCCAAAGACCGAGAAAGAAGGCCGGGGAGGCTGAAGTAGGAGTGAGGCAGGAGAGTATTGTTTAGCAATGTCTTGAAGAGTGGGACACAGGATAAATAAGTTTGGATCGGTTTGAAAGAGTCAAAGTTTCAGAGCAGGCAGATCTGGGAAAGAGAAGTCTAGGCAGGTCTCCATGGCAGTGAGCCCTTCCGCAGTCAAAGAGCAACCTTAGGGACCTTCGGAATGAGAGGGCTAGCAAAAGCAACGAGTGCAAAAGAGTTCTAAAGATGAATCGGATTATTTCTGCTCAAAAGAGCAGATTAACCTCATAATTCTCCAAATAAGCCAAGCTCTTCTCCTATACACATCGCTGTATTTGGTGATTATTTAGCACCTGCAACAAAACACGTTCACAGTGCTGAGGAGGGAGGGAAGAGAGTTCAGCACGAGGTTTGCCAAGTTGACGCTGCTCTCAAGGAGCTCTCGCTTCTCCCGCATTTAGATTCCTGATCCCCATCGCATTCCAGCAGACCAACCGCCCTGTACCAGTTGTGTATTCGCTCAATACTGAATTTCAGCTCTGCAATAATGAGAAGGTGTTCCTGATGGACCCCAATACATCTGATATGTCCCTAGCAGAAATGGATTACAAAGGGGCCTTCTCTAAAGGTAAGTTGTTATATGTTAATAATAAAAAGGTAAGTTGTTTCGTTCCCCTACAGAACGAGACTCTGGCTAGACTTCAGATGCTTTAGGACAAGTCTCTGGACTAGCATCTCTGCTCCTGGGCTTTTAGGCAATGCTCCAGTGAAGTTTCCCCTGGGCTTGGTTCCAGGACAGCCAAGGTTTAGTCAAGGAACAGAACCATATCCTTCCTTTATGTTGTATCGAAAGAAGGTCACATATTTGGTACTGTAATGACTGGCAGTGTGGTACTATGGAAGAACCCTGGTCTGAATGGTGGAAGACTAGGGTTTCCAACCAGATTCGAACACACTGTCTGACTTTGGGTAATTTGCTTTATCTCTCAGTTACTTGGAGAGAGATTGCAACATGACCCCTCCCTCCCTACCTGCTGCAGGGTCGCCAAATGTCCGTGTACATTCCTCCTGCTTTCTCCACTGGAAAGGGTTCCTCTGCCCTCTCCTCGCCCCAAACTGGTTTCCTTGTTGTTTCAAAAGGATGGCCCTCTCTTTCCTTCAGGTCTCTACTTCACTGTTAACTGCCTCAAAGAGGCTTTCCCTGACCACACCAGATAACTGAATGTACGCCTCCGTATTTTTCACTTTCATAGAACACTATTCATTTTTATAGTGCTTCTAACCATTATTAATACTGTGTAATATATATTACATATTTCTTTACTTGTTTATTACATATTTCTTTACTTGTTGCTACCACCAGACTGAGTTCCATGGGTAGGGACTGTGATCAGATATCAGATTTGCACACCAGACCACCAGTGCCTAGGTTCTCAATAAATATTGACTGAATAAATGAATGAGTTATCTGCCTTTCTTCCCTCAATGGCCCCTTCTGCCTTTTTTCTTCCTTTAATCTTGTCCTCATATCCGGGGTTTTTCTGTCATCCGAAAGACACGCTCAGGTGTGTCTGCCCATAACAGAAAAAACAAAGCATCCCTCAGACCTCACTCCCCTTCAAACTCAGTCTGTTTTCTCCTTTTCCTTTCTCTGAGGAACTTCCAAGAGTGGGCGGTGAGCCCACACAGTCTCTGTGGCCCTTCATCTCCGTCCGTCTGTTGCAGGCTGGGAGTCTCCCACCACACGCAGCTCAGAACCCGATTTTGTCAATGACATCAAACCTATGGATCTTGACACTTATGTCCTGTTGGGTTTCCTTTGACCAACAGCCTCACCTGACGCCCTCTTGCTTCTCTGGCCACTTGTCATGCTGTTGCCCTGGGTCTTTGTCCTCTGCCACATCCCTGTGATTGTCCCCAGGTTCCATGCATGGCTCCTTCTGGTCTTACTTCGCTCCTACCTCTGGTCATACCCATGGCTTGGCCCATCCACTTCTCCTGAACTCCCTGTTCTCTACTCCTCCGCAGCCATTCCTTAAGAGTTGACCTTGCCCTGATGTCTCCAAACTTAATTTCTACATTTCCATATGTGGGTCTGGAACTACCAAGCCGCTTCAGATGGGTGTCTTTCAGACACCTAGAACGTCTAGAACAGGGCTTACCTCCTTCCTACCATACCCGCTGCTACACTGACTACAGCGTCACACTCTAGGTGCCCCAGGCAGAAGCCTCTCCGAATCGCCCCCTCTCCATGCCTCTCACCTACCATTAAGATCAGTGACCCTCGGACATTTCTTGAGCTCATCCCATGCTCTGCAGCTGTAAGTTAGACACCTGTCTCTCGCAGAGCGTTAGCATAGCCCCCAGCCCAATCTCTGTGACTCTAGTCTCTTCGTGTTTCCTCCACTCTCCATGTTTCTGAAGCCCCTGTGTGTTGATTTTACACCCCTGCTTAAAACCTTCCACGGGTCCCCGCTTCTTAACACCCCAGGCCAGGCTCCGCAGCGCCCCTAGCCTGTCTTCCCAGGGGTCTCTCCTGCCGGAGCCTCTAGCCATCCTCCTCTCTAGTCACACTGACCTCCTCAGTGCCACGAAGAAAACCCTCTACACGACAGATTTCTGCTCAATTCTCAGCTCCCATGGCCAGATAGGAAACCTCTGACACGTTCTTTAAAATGAAGATAATAATTGAACCTGCCTTGGGCTCTTGGGAAGAATAAATGAAATAGTACAAGGAAAGAAACTGGAAGTAAAGAAAGCGCCGCAGCGGATACTAAGGAGACAGCAGCAGCACTAGACTTGTGGCCTGCCGCTTTCCGTCTTTCGAGCCTGGACTTCCTCTGGCATGGAGTGCTCTCCCCAGTCTCCTGCCCCAAATGCTCAATGCCCCCGACCCACGTTTGAGAAAACTGGTCAGACAGTACCTCCTCTTTCATCCCTCCCGTGCCTCTCCCCTGCAGATGTCTCGGCTCAGCTCTCTGCTCGGGCGACACTGTGAACCTTCCTCACTGTGGCTCCTGGCAGTACAGTGTTGGGATAACGGTGGGTTTTCGAGCCCAAGTCCCTTGACTTTGAACCCCGTCCCCAACACGTACTAGTTTTGTGACTTTCAAGAAGTCACTTAACCTCAGTGCCTCAACTTCCTCATCTGTAAACCTGTGAGCACTACGTGAGTTTCTTATATGGGAGGAACTTAGCACAGTGCCTAGCAAATAGTAGGAGTTGGATGAATATTAGCTGCGCTATGTTTAGCAACGGGTTAGGTTTTCTTTCTGTTCCCTCAGCTCATCTGACTCACCTCCGTGTCCCGTCTGCACAGCAGAGCCCGTGGCACATCTTAAATGCTCGATTAATGTCTAGGGAAGAAAAGAAGCTAGAAATGAACGAATGAGTATTTTAAGGGCACATGGAACCATCAAGCTCTTCGTAGAAAGGCCCTAAGGGAGTGTGTTAAATCCTTCCTTCCCGTGACATTTCCTTCTCTTTAATCTTAAAGTGTGACCCAATTAATGCCTCTCAATCTTTCCAGGTCAAATCCTTTATGGCCGAGTACTTTGGAATCCAGAGCAAAACCTTAATTCGGCTTACAAACTGCAGCTGGAGAAGGTCTATCTTTGTACCGGGAAGGACGGTCACGTGCCTTTCTTTGACCCCACGGGGACAATCTACAACGAAGGGCCACAGTATGGATGCATCCAGCCGAACAAACACCTGAAACACAGGTTTCTGCTGCTGGTACGCTAACCGTTAGTGTGGCGTGGCTGACCCCTGAGCTGGTTCCTCAGCTGGGCGTTCTGCCCCAAGCAGGTGGAACCGCACTCTTGCTGTGTTCTCGGTATGCACAGTGCTCCTGTTTCTCTCTGATCAGCTAAGTGCGAGGACGGATTACCAGACGTGGTGGTTACAGTGGGCAACAAGACAAGCTACTATTATTATTAACGTCCCAGGAAAAGGAAAGTCACGGCCAGTGTTTCTCAGAGTATGGACCCTGAATATCCCTGATTCTAGTTCAGGGAGTCCACAAGGTCAAAGCTACTTTCATAATAATATAATGATGCTGGTTTTTTTTTTCCACTCTAATCCCCTCGTGAGTGTAGAGAGTATGAAAGGTTTATTGATATGGTTTCAAATTCCACATTGTAACTAATCTTTTTAAATACCACCTACCGAGTTTGATTTGGTATCAGAGAATATCCACGATTATCTGAACAAGGTATGAAATCATTTCTCCCCTCTACAAATACACATCCTTGTGAGGCCAGATTTTCTTTATATATTTCAGTCAAACTAACATATCACAACTGAGTCAATAGAGAAGTTATGAGAATCTAGTTCTTTTCCAGAGATTTGCAAAAGTGCAAAACAATGTCAGCTCTCTTTGAGGAGGTGGGGGCGAATATAGGTATTTGTTTTTTAAAAATGTTACTTATGTTAACATGTAGTGGGTTTTTCATTGCCACTTTAAAATGAACTAGAAAATAAGTATTTGCTAATTTTTCCGTGTTAATTTTAATGGAGTAAATATTGATAGTTATAAATCCTGTAAACAAAAGACTTTTGGGGTCCTTGATTTTTAAGTGTGTGAGGGGTCCTGAGACCAAATGGCTTGAGAATTATTTGTCTCGGCTCTCCCGCTCTTGGAGCTTCGAGCTCACAGCTGCCTCCAAGCGCCCTTCCTTGAAGGGAGCAGTGGGTGCCCCGAGGCAGTGGTTGATCCAAGGAAAGGGCTTCTGTAGCAGGAATTCCCCTGACCCCACCGGAGGCGGGAGTGGAGAGTACATGTCTCCTCCCAGGGACGGCCACCTGCCAGGGCAGTGGTTCCATCTCTCTAAACCTTCCATTTCTTGTCTCTCAAATTCTAGGACCGCAGTCAGCCCGAAGTAACGGATAAGTACTTCCACGATGTGCCCTTTGAGGCCCACTTTGCCTCCGAGTTGCCTGATTTCCATGTGGTCAGTAGCATGCCAGGTGTGGACGGATTCACTCTGAAAGTCGACGCGCTCTATAAGGTAAGTGTGGTGAGAAGAGTAGGCGCGTGAGGCCAAGGCTTGAAAAGCTACAGAAAGGGAAAAGACAGGATCTCTGGACTATTAGTCTCTTTTTATGGCATTCTTGCTGGTGGGTCTTTTTTATGGGTATTAAGCTTATCATTCAGTCCCAATTTTTAAAAAATTTTTGTTTATTTATTTGAGAGAGAAAGAGAGAGAGAGAGAGCCTGAGACTCCCTGCTGAGTGCACAGCCAGACGCGGGGCTCTGTCTCACGACCCTGAGATCATGACCTTGAGCCCAAACCAAGAGTTGAGCTTAACTGACTCTGCCACCCAGGCGCCCCGTTCACCCCAGATTTTCATCATCTATCCCAGGCGACCACAGCAATGATAAAATTCTTTAATTTGCTTACAGGCACTTGTCATTGTGCGTATCGGGGTGCCTGTGGTACTCCGGTTTTTCTTAAACTCTTCTGTGTTGCCTGCCTTTTTGGCTCAATGCTGCACCAGCTGATTTTCACAGGCTTGTGGAAAACATTTAACGAAGTCATAAACACAGTACAGCAATTTAGAATGACAAGAATTACTAATATTTGATAAGCAAAAATACTCTAAATCCAGCAATAAATATGAACTTGCAAAATCTATTCCACTTTTTCCTGTCTTCAAGTAGTAACCCTTGGAGTGAGCTTGGAGTTCAGAACTATTCCCATTTCTCAGAAGGTTAGTTCCAAACCGCGGAGGGTTTCAGTGGGGACAGGAAATGGCAGTCCAGTCCTTGATGATTTAACGGCTCAGGGCGTGACCCGGGAAGTGTTCAGAGTTAGGAAACTTTGTCCCGGGTCTGCATATTACGCACAGAATAGGTATTTAGTGGATATTTGTTGACCGACTAGTTTAGCTGAAGTTCATCAATAAATAGTAAGTCAGCATAACAAACAATCGAAGGTCACGGGGAGTAAACGTGGGTATTAATCCTATTACTTGGCTGCTATCAGTAAAGACTGACAAGCCCAAGAATGTACTTAGCTAAAGGGACCACGAAAGATCAATTCTTAGGGGTGGTCCTTACACAGATAGGGCAACAGACAAGGATGTGGACAGCTGGCCCAAGATGATCCCAGTTTGGAAGTAAAATAGAACTTACAGTATTTGGTTCCCTTCTGGGCCAGGAGACACCAGCCACTGCTCATGCTTCCGCGGAGACCATTTACCAAGGCTGGTGGTCATTCCATTTCCTTCCTTAAGAAGTGGCCGTGGGCAGTGGTGACCTGGGCGCTTTGTCTCTCTGTCCCCTCCCGCAGGTGGAAGCAGGGCACCAGTGGTACCTGCAGGTGATCTACATCATCGGCCCTGACACCATCTCAGGGCCCCGCGTGCAGCGCTCTCTCACGGCGCCTCTGAGGCGTGACCGAAGGGACCTGGTGGACCCCAGCGGCCGCCTGACCCTCGACGACTCCCTCATCTACGACAACGAAGGGGACCAAGTCAAGAACGGCACCAACATGAAGTCCCTGCACCTCGATATGCAGGAGCCGGTGGCGGCTGCGTCTCTGTCCCCGACCGGGGCGTCCATCGGCAGCGCCCTCGCTGCCATCATGCTCCTCCTTCTGGTGCTTTCGGTGGCTTGCTTCCTCACCAGGAAGTGCCAGGAGCAGAGGAAGAAGCCGCCCACGGAGGACTTTCTGGAGGAGTACCCTCTGAACACCAAGGTGGACGTGTCCCAGAGGAGCCCGGACAGGCCGGAGAAGAACTGGAGCAGACAGTACTGCACGGTGCGGAACGTGCACAGCCCGGGCGCCGCCGAGGGCGCGTCTGCGTTCAAGGGCACGCAGCTGAAAAAGCTGAATCTGGAGGTCAGGGTTCACAACAACCTGCAGGACGGCACGGAGGTGTAGCCGAGGAGACGGATCCCGTGTGTATTTTTTTCTAAAATCATTTTTATAAAAACGGGGGTCAAATACTGGTATTTTTATAATCTTGCAGTTTAAAAAGGGAAAACTATCGCTTTGAGTGGCGGAAGGCACACATCACACGCATCATCTCACAACTGAGCTACCTCACGGGACAAAGAACCACCGAGACCCCAGAGTTCGGGAGCAGAGTTCCTTGGGGAGACCTCGTGCAGGCCGCTGCGGACGGCGCCTTCGGCACAGCTGGGTGTAGCGCGATCTCAGGGCTGGCGGGGGTAGACCTTTCCTCTGGCTGCTGGGGCTGGGGGGACTGGGACCTGGTTAGGTGCAGCGCAGGTCTCGGGGCAGGGGAGGGGGCCATCCGCTTCCTAGACCGCCTCCAGCTTGCTTGTCCTGGGGCTTCCCCTGGGCCCCGAGCCGAGCGCAGTGTTTGGATTGCTGACACTCTGATTTCATTCAGAATCCTGCGAACCAGCACCACCGACACCTTCGCTAATTGTATCCTCCTGACAGCTCTGCACACTGTGGCCTCTAACTGTCCCTCGCACTTCCAGAGCCTTTCTGCCTGGGGGCTTCAAAGGGCCCTGCATGAGAGCCCTGTGCCACAGCTTTCAGGAGAAATCACGCAGCTCCCGGTCCCCAGACGTCTGGCACAGCGGACCCCCCTTACAGAAGGGCAGACTGAAACCTGCCGGGAGGAGGGGCCTGACCAGCGCCTCGAACACATGAGTGATGCACGGCGCCCTCGGCCCGGGGGACGTCCTCGTGCCCCGCTGGCCTACACTGCACCAAGGACGTGTCAGGACACCCTCCCCAACAGACAAGGCTGCAAAACAAGAGACGTGCGCCTGGCCCGTCCATTCCGTGTGGCCGTGGATGCCTCCGAATCCCACCTCCGTGTCCCGCCACCCCAGGCTGTGCCCCGTCCAGTAGCTGGCGAACCTGCGTCCTCGACTAGCTGCGAGTTCTGTAGTTTGCAAGGGTTTCAGAAAAGCAAGTGATTCATTCAGATAAAGCAAATTAGGAGAAATCCCAGCTCAGAGTGAAATCTGCATTAACAGTCACCAGCTGGGACTCATAACGGACCACGTCCCAGCGCTCGCGGCCGACGAGGGTGCCAGGTCCCGGGACTTCTCTTTGGAGGGGTCTTTTCTGGTAGCTCAGGCACTTACTGTTTGACCACATTAGCACGTGACAAGGCCATAAACACATGGCTTTAAAACAATTTAGTGTGCATAAGCTTCAGGATTTTGTGCGTCGTGGGCACACAGCTTGCCTTTGTGTTTCTCATTTTGGTTTTGGCCGACTGGCAAAAGCACAAGCATGTGCGTCGTGTTGTTTTGAAATGAAGGCACAATTTCATTCCTGGGGCGTAAAAGTCACACTCTCTCCCCGGCGCACGACGCACCGTATCCACTGAGCAGAGCACAGGGCAGCGCACCGCGTCTGGCTTGTATTAGCATGACCCCGGCTCTTTGAGAACACTCCACACCACAAACACCGGTTCTAGAAAGCCAGAAAGAACGAGCCACGAACAGTTTTCAGCATCTGATGGACCTTGTGAGCCGTGCCTCTGGTTCCTGGGCAGTGCCTCACACTCTGGAAGTATCCAGCGGGTGAGCAAGTGAATGGTGTCTTGGGCGAGTTGAGGGGGAATCCATTCAGGAAGTGAGAGATGGTGGTGGCCAGATCGCACGGGCAGATAGCAAAAACAAAACAAAAAACCCCAAACTGTCTCTTCTGCTTGGCTCATGAGTTAACCTCGTTGGAACAAAGAAGCACCACGTGACATGGGCACGGCTCCCGCAGGGTCTCCAGACGATGGAACAGAGAAGCTCTCAGGACGTATCAGCAGACGTGGAAACTGTGAATCAGCCTCCGGAGCAGGACAGCCTGACTCAGCAGTCTGAGGTGACTGAGGTCTTCAGGAGAGGCTAGAACAGGGTGAGCCCTGACTGGTCACGTGCTCCTGGACACCAGCGTGGGCAGTGTGGGGCAGACCTTGTGGACCGGCCTCGGGAGTATCCAGACTTGGTGTCTCACAGCTGGAGAGCTCATCAGCCTGGTGGGGAATCTCCTGCAGAACGATCTAGAAGGTTGACACTAATCCTTCCAGGACACCAAACCTGTCATCTGCGGAGCAGCTTTCGCATTGGCCTGTTATTTTTCAGTGTCCCCACTTGCCCGAAGGCTTCCACACTGAACACTTCCTGCGCCCTCGCCTTGGCTCCAATACCCTTGCTCATCCCTCCCCTCCCGCTGGGGAGGACACGTGCACGGGGGAGCGCGGACCCGCGCAGAGTGAAGCCACCTCGGGGAGAGATGGAGACGGAGACCCCCAGGTGCCCTCGGCAGCCTCCAGGACCCGGTCGTGAGCGGCAAGGACGATCTCCTGGGCGGACCAAGAGCCCGAGAGCTGTCTGGGCGGAAGGAAAGCCTGCGACTGTCCCCGCCGCGCCCCCCTCCTGCTCGTCCCCCGACTCCGTGGACTTGTCCGGGCGCTAGGACTTCTCCAGGGACGCGCACTTACTAAGTAGGGAGTGTTGAGACTGTGACGCTGAGATTTACTGCTTTGCTACAGCTTCTCGCTTTGTTTTCTGTTTCACAGTAGGAATCCGATACTTTGGTCACGGACGCGAGACTCTGTTTCAGTCAAAGCCCTGCCTTCAGTTTCTCTGACCTGCTCACTGATGCCTCGTGGGCGTTTTTACTGATTTTCTGTACCGTGCGTTCTGGGAGGAGGAACGAGGAGCCCTCGGGGCTTGCGATGGGCTCTCCCACGCTGGCTGCGAGCGTTGAGAGGGAGAAGGGTCTGCGCCTTGTTTCTGCCTCGCTGTGCTCTAGTGGTCCCCTGGCCGCCTGGACGCCGCCCGCAGACTCCGCGGCGGGGTGTGGAGTTCGTGTCGGGACGTGCGTGCACAGTCTTAGGACATTCGGTGTCTGTGTCCTGTAGGTGTTCGTTGTTCTTGGATACGACACACGTGCTCAGACTGAGTGAAACATTTGTGGTGCTGTCAACCTGGTTTCTTGACTCAAATGATCTTTGTATTTCTAATACTGATTTGTGTGTTACGAATGTCTGGTTTCTCCAATAGCATATGCCACTATATAAATTTGTATTAATAAAGGACCATCTGGCTGCATTTTTTTTGCTATGTTCTTTTTAGATCATTCATCCCATTCATATAAGACATCGCCTTTGAGGTGGGAAAATCATTCCAAAAGTTGAGGCAAAGTTCTTTGGAAAAAACCTGCCGGAAGGGGCTGAATCCAAGACACACGTGGACTGAGCTATGAGTCAGATGAAGAAGAAACTACAGTTCCAGATCATCATGGCTCATCTTCTGCGGTCACGTGAAACCCCAGTAGGAAGTGAAATAACTCAAATCTCCATACACCATACAATAGGATGATTATTTATGCTGTATTTATTACCATCAGACCCTCTGAGGATCCTTGATATAGTGTGAAAATGGCTGGTCCTTTCACGCACTCACAAAAATTTGTGACACGTCCCTAACTCACCTGGAGAGGTGACCAAGGCTCAGATAAGTTGATTGGCGTGTGAAGGGACAATGGCAGAGTGAGAGCAACTGAGCCCCCAAAGTCTCAGCATTCTGCGAGTCGAGGCATGTGTGCATGTCCTCCCTGGGGAGCTGCCTTATATTAAAAAAAAAAAAAAAATACTGCCAACGACAGTGACCAGCAGAGCTCTGTTTCACCCCCCCCTTTTAAAATTTATTTTCAGCATAACAGTATTCATTATTTTTGCACCACACCCAGTGCTCCATGCAATCCGTGCCCTCTCTAATACCCACCACCTGGTACCCCAACCTCCCACCCCCCGCCCCTTCAAACCCCTCAGATTGTTTTTCAGAGTCCATAGTCTCTCATGGCTCACCTCCCCTTCCAATTTCCCCCAACTCCCTTCTCCTCTCTAACACCCCTTGTCCTCCATGTTATTTGTTATGCTCCACAAATAAGTGAAACCATATGATAATTGACTCTCTCTGCTTGACTTATCTCACTCAGCATAATCTCTTCCAGTCCCGTCCATGTTGCTACAAAAGTTGGGTATTCATCCTTTCTGATGGAGGCATCATACTCCATAGTGTATATGGACCACATCTTCCTTATCCATGCGTCCGTTGAAGGGCATCTTGGTTCTTTCCACAGTTTGGCGACCGTGGCCATTGCTGCTATGAATATTGGGGTGCAGATGGCCCTTCTTTTCACAACATCTGTATCTTTGGGGTAAACACCCAGGAGTGCGATCTGCAAGCTCAGCGAGACTTGAGAAAGCGCATTTTCATAAAGTATGAGGAAAGGAGACCACAGCCCTGCCTGGGATCTCCGCAGATACTACTGGGACTTGGTATAAACTTCCCTTCCTGCCGGTTTCCTGTGATTGTCCCTTGCCTAACAGCCAAGCTCTCAGTCCCAGAGCACATTTCTCTCCAGCCCCTAGAGAAGCTGTATCAGGAACCAAACTCTGAATCATTAGGGTTTAGGATTGACTATGAAAATGCTTCCAGAGACCTGAAATTTCACAGGCATCAAATTTAGAAAACTTGGGGGTGAGGGGCAGAAAAAGAGTTCTCACGGAGATTTTGCAACTCCTCACCAACCGTGGTTTGGAAGAAACATTGTGGGAACAGGAGAGGGAGATGAATGCTGAGAATATCTCACGAGGTTCAGCACCATAGAATTGTTGATGTTATTGGCCAAAAGTAGTCCAGAATTAGTTGTTTTATGTGTCTCAGCCTAATATTAAAATGCCATGATTGTGTAATAGAGACTCTGGCCCCAAATGAGCCTGAGAGAATTCTAACTAGAGCCCTCGAGAATGGTGTCCTGAGTGTCGCCGGTAGCCCAGGCTGCTCCCCAGTAAAACATGGGGCACTTCCAGCAATCGAGAGCAATGACTCCCTTGCGCATCCTGCCTCATGCCGTCCTCAGGACAGCCCTAGCAGAGACTCATACGTCGTTGTCCCGGATAGTTTTCTCTGAAAGTTCCAGATGAAAACCAGGATTTCAAGTTTTGGCCACAAGACATTCTCGGGCACAAACTGGTGTTTAAATATGGTCCAAAGCCCCTATAGCTTGGATTTAATGCTTGTCATGAAAAATGTGGTCACTTGATCTATACAATAAGATAGATCCAGGCTGGATCTATCTTTCTAAAACAAACAAACATAAAAGCTAAGGGTTTTAGCTCTGGCTCACCTTGGTTTAAGGCCACCAAGTTCCAAGACGAGTTAGTTATGAAAGCTTACGAGAATCCCACTCTGGGAGAGCTTTCATAAATTGCTAAAAACCAGTTTCAAGATGTCTCCCTTATATATCCCTCACTGAGGAATGTGTCCAGAATGAACCAGTGCTCGGTACCAGTGACTCCCCAAAGAGTCCTTCTGTCTCCACACCAGTCCTCTGCCCTGATTGTGCTCTAGGAAACCGACTTTCCAGACATGATTCTCCAAGGCTCCCTTGCCCCTTGGCTTCTGGTTGGGATTGGCCAAATGGAGACACTGATGGGAAAGAAATTAAGCTGTGTCTATCCTTCCTCCCTACTCCCCACTGCCTTGCCCCATGTGTGGCTCTGGTTGGTTCCCTCCAGGGCCACAGCCCCTCTTCCACAGTCCAGTTCTCAAAAAGTTGATAACAGCAACCCTCTCTTGCCTACAGGCGTGAAGTTAGTAATGATTTCATCCTGTTCCTGGCCGTAGAACCTTCACCATCAGTGTGGATTCCTTTAACTTAACCTGCCTACACACTGTAAATAGCCCCTTTTCATTTTTTTTTAAAGATTGTATTTATTTATTTGAAAGAGAGAGAGAGCCAGTGAGAGAGACGGAGCATGAGCAGGGGGAGGGGCAGAGGGAGAAGCCGGCTCTCCACTGAGCAGGGAGCCCGACGCAGGAAGTGATCCAGGACCCTGGGATGTGATCTGGGCCAAAGGCAGAGACTTAACAACTGAGCCACCTGGGTGCCCCAGGATTGCATTTGTTTAATATAATGTTTAATAATGGCTGTGTTTGGTTGCAAAATTCCTAAAAATGTAGCAATTCGTTTTTGCATGTCACGCCAGGCTCCGCACACCACTGTAAGAGCAAACATTTAACACCTACAACCACTCGGTCAACTAAATCCGCTTTTATTAGTTTTCGCCCCCCAGGCTAGCCTCAATTTTAAATATACCTCAGTAACGTTGATCTAAAATCTTATGCTTGACTCCCAAATGGTTCTATTTAGAGAGAGACAAGGTGATACAGGAAAAATTAGCGCTTCTAAAACTATAAGGGAGTTCCCTGTATTCGGAACGGTGCAAATATCATCAAATAATCTTTTCTGGGTTCTTTTTCTGAATGACTACAAACCTGGTTTCTGAGATCTCAGTATTTATCATTATTATGATTCAACACTTCCTTCTGAGAAAACTCACGCTTTGAGGGAAAAAATATTAGCTTTATAGTCATGCCGTAGGGTGATTCTGGTCTAAAAGATGGTACCTGGCCGTTGTTGCAAGGAGAACAATTCAAGCAATCGCTCTAGAGCGCGTTTTGTTTCCAAGTTACCAGCCCGAAACCAACGAGGTTAAACCCTGACCCTGCAACAGCACAAATCAATCCTACAATACCACCACCTACTGCTCATTTCCCTCTGGATGTAAGCCCAGCCCTGTTGCTTCCTGCTTGTGCGGGACACAACTTGTGCACATTCCCCAAGCCCTCTGAGCCTGTCTCTGTGTTTGCAAAATACGGCTAATCCCACCGAATCGAAACTGGTTAGTAAGCGTGAAATAAGACCATGTCCACAAAGGCATTGCTCAATGTCTGGCATAAATAATAGCTTCTCGATAAAGAACCAGCTCCCGCCACTATGCTGGCCCCAGAATTTTCCAGATGAGTTGATACTTTCTAGTGTATTGCGGCAACCTCTGAGAGGGAGTCAGAGTTCCGGGCAGAAGGAAAGGCAGGGCGCCGCCCCATCTCTCTCGGAAGGAACCTCATCATCCCTTCAGATTTGTGACTCTGGCGGGCTCCCTGTCTGGCTCCTTAAGCAAGGCTCTTTCTCTGTTTCTTCCAAATTCAGCTCCTCTTCCCTTTAAGGAAGGATGATCTCTGAAACCAGTGGTCCTCAAGCTCTAGGCCGCATCCAGATCACCTGGAGGGCTGATTCAAACAGAAGGTCTGGGGTAGGTCTGAGGGAATTTGACCTTCTAATGGGTCCCCATGCCCCAGCCCAAAGAAGCACTGTTCAAGACCTTCCTGAGCCCCAGCAGCCCCTGTCGCCATTAAAGGCAGTGTGTATTATCTTGCCGAAAGACTAGAAAAAATGAGTTTATGTTGTTGTAGATAAACCGAACCAAAAGTTTACAGGTATCTAAATGACAGTGGCCTTGTTCTAATCCTTTCCTTCAAGCTAATCTTTTCACTAAAACTTTGCTCAAGACAATAGCAGTGGTTGTACGGCAAACCTGAGCTGTGGTTGAGAGATAGGGGGCACACTAAAAATGAAGAAGAAAGTAAGAATTCTTTCAAATGATAATGTTAAAATTATTCAGATTGCGTTGCCTGATTCCCTGACTGTCCCAAACTTTTAGTGTCCTTTTTCTTCTAAAGCCACAAGTTTTTCCCCCGGGTTTTAGCATTACATACAACAAATTATAAAGCATCCTGAATTACTGACTTTAGCTTCCCGGGAGTTGGTCTTGACCTCAATTAGATTATAAACTCATTGATATCTGAACTATGTCACATTATTTCCTTTTAGTCTTACATAGTGTTATGCCTTATAGGTAGTTTGCAGTTGATAGATATTTACCAATGACTTTTAATTAAAATAAATCCACATGTCTGTGTTGATGAAAAGTCAATAAATTAATTGAGGAAAGTAAGGTACAAAAGTATAAAAATATACTGCTTTTGTGTGAGAAAAGGAAGAAATAAGAGCAGGTGTTCATTTGGCTGGATTTTACTTAAAACAATGAAAGAATATACAAGCAACTAAAGAAAGGAAGGGCTTACCTGAAGGGGGCAGCAGCGAGCAGCAGGGATGAGGTGGGGGGGTGGGGAGGGGTGGGGTTGTTAAGATCCACTGATGGATGTCTTTTTAGAAGTAAAAAAAAAAAAAAAATTAACCATGTAACCATCTTAAGAAAGTTTTATTAACTGAGGAAGTTCAACTATTCCTTTTCTCTTAAATTTTCTTAACAATGACCAGATTTATTCAATTACTGTTTGGCTCTGATAGGAAGATCTAACTGCACTGCGTGGAGGGTAGTACGAAAGGGCACCCAGTGGAGGTCATGCCCAAAGGAGTGCTGAATCTGCTTCTACTGCTGTTGTGACAGATTAGCACAAATACTAGTGGCTTAAAATGACACAAGTTTATTCCCTTAACTCTTCTAGAGATCAGAAGTCCAAAATGGGTCTCACTAGGCTGAAATCACAGTAGTGGCAGGTTGCATCCGATCTAGAGTCTTCGAGTGAGAATCCATCTCCTTGTCTTACCCAACGCCTAGGGGCCCCCTGCATTCCTGGGATCAGCACTCCCTGTAATCTTCAGAGCCAGCAACGACCAGTCGAGCCTTTCTTACTCAGCCATTTCTCTGCTCAGCCTCTGTTCCCCTCTTCCCCAATAAGGACCCTTGTGACTACACTTGACCCGCCTAGATATTCCAGGATAAGCTCTTTATATTAAGGTCAGATGATTAGCAACCTTAATTCCATCTGCAACCATGGTTCCCCCCCGCCATGTAACATAACATATTGACAGTTGCCCAGGATTATTTGGGGCCATTCTTTTGCCTACTGTCCAGATCCATCAGAATTTGAACAAAATTTTGAACCACAGAAATCAGAAGACCCAAACCATGCGCCCCTCTCCTACTGTTGCGTGCCAACCAACAGTTTGCCCATGGGTCTCTCTTTTGTTGGATGATTTGTTTCCAGAAAAGGGAGGGACCCATAAAAGGCAGTTAATCTATATTTCTTTCCCTGTCAACTGAGCTAACAAGGGGGCATGAATCATGGCAGTTTCTGTCGTTAGAGAATGTGACTGTAACTGTGGGAGCTTTTGAACATAAAAGGACAGTTTCACCTAGATTACCTGCTAGTACTTCCCCTCCCCCTCATTCTCACGGAAGCCCCGTGGGTCAACCTCTCGGCATCGTGTGTAAATTTATCACCGTCGTGATTAAGATGAGCTTCGGAGCAGGCTGACTGGGTGTGACGCTTAAAGGCACTGGACAGTTTATGCAACTCTAAGAAATATACGTCCTGGGACCCACCCCATTTGATTGAGGTGAAAGTAAAGGGAGGTGGTGTGTACAACACATTCAGATTTGCGCCTGGCATATAGCTGGTACTTTCAAAAATGAGCTCTGTTGTCAGTTATTTTGTTGTTTCAAAGACCAAAATAATATTTAATAGTTTATGGCTTGAGCTCTTTTTCCTCGGAAGGTCTTATTTCCATGGCTAACCCTATCCTGAGATGTTGAGACCTTCGTGTCCAGACCTGAATATTGGATGTAGGAGCCTCTCCAGCCATCCTTGTTCTATCTGACAACGTTTGGCCATGTCGGGAGCTCCCTACGCCGCCTCCGCCGCTCTCTGTGTACTGCAATAGGACTGGCCATCCTGTTCGTCCCATAGGATGTCAGAAGTCATGGTGCAAGCAAGGGTCTGAGAAGTGCTCGTGTAGTTGAGTGTGCGCTCTTGCACACGGACAGTGCTGGAACAGCTTCCTCCAGGTGGCTGTTGCCCTTTTAGCCTGGGCTCAGAATGAACACACGAAGCAGCCCAGCCATCCTGCTGCTCCGGGAGAACAAATGACTTCTTTTCACCCCCTGAATTTCGGGATGGTTTGTTAGACCGCGCTATGGTGGCAGTAGCTGATACATTTGCCCATCCTCTCAAAATGTTTCCCAGTATCGTCCCGTTTAAAGATTCTTTGAAATTGCCTAATCTGCAGCCTATTCATAACTTCCAGTAACCACCAGCTCCCTGCACCAAGCATTCAAGTGTTTCCTCTTTTTTCTTTCTTTACTTGATTTTCAAGTGATAATGTCATCAACCCACCTGCCTCTGAACAAGAAACTATGTACAATGTACAATAATGTTCCTTGCGGAATTATTCATAGTAGAAAAATACTGAAACAATGTAATGTCCATCATCACAAGAAGGATGCATAAACCATGACGTAGTCATAAAACGAAATACAATGCAGCCTTTACAATGATCATAGCTGCTAGAGTAGCTAGCACTGGACAGAAAGAGCTGGTCGAAGGATATACATCATGACATCATTTATTTAAAGTTTTAAGATCTGAAAAACAGTGTTATGTAATATTTATGGCTGTGTAGAAATTTGAAAACAATTATAACAACATGCACAAAAATTATGACACTGAATTTATTGTTGGGTTATCTCTGGAAAAAGAGGGAGGCAAATCGATCCAAAAGAGCACAAACGAAACATCAGTGGTATCCATTTGTCTTTTCAAATATCTTGAAAACATTCTAAATGAACACAACACAATGTTTAAGGTTTGATAAAGCTGGGTGACAAGTATGTGGGTAGTCAGTATTATTATAATATCATTTATTCTTGTTGGTATCTTTGAAAATATTTCACAATTAAAAATTTTATGTAGCAACTTAAAAAAAAAGATTTTAGTTATTTGAGAGTGTGAGAGAGAGAGAACATGAAAAGGGGGAGGGTCAGAGGGAGAAGTAGACCTCCTGCTGAGGAGGGAGCCTGATGCGAGACTCGATCCCGGGACTTTTGGATCATGACCTGAACCAAACACAGTTGCTTAACCAACTGAGCCCCCCAGGCACCTTATGTAGTAACTTTTAAAGAAGAGACTGTGGGAGTTGTGAGCTGCTTGCTGTGGTCTGAATTTTGTGTCCACCCAAAATGTATCAAAATCCTACCCCCTAAAGCCATGGGATTCAGAGGTGGGGCCTTTGGGATGATTAGGTGGGAAGGGCAGAGCCGTCAAGAATGGGATGTGTGCCCTCCTTATAGAGGCCCCAGAGAGAGCTCTCTTGCCCTTGAGGCCACGTGAGGTACAGCAAGAAGACAACTGTCTTGGGACCAGGAAGGGCGCCCTCACAGGAAACCTGCTGGAGCCTTGATCTTGGACTTCCCAGCCTCGGGAACTGTGAGGAGAGAGTGTTTTGTTGTCTATAAGCACCCAGTCTACGGGAGCCTGTTAGGGTAGCCTGAAGGGACTAGGACACGGCTCTTCTTGACTGTTCCCACAGTCGGTTGTTTCCAGAGTTCTTGGTTGTGGTCTAACTTGGACTCTTGGGCAAATCCTGGAACGGGCTTGACCCTAGAGCGGCACCTGCTTCTCTCTGGGAAGAAGTCCAGGTTCCATCCTGACCTCCATCTTTTGCGTTTGCCCTCAGCCGTCCTGCGCTTTCAGCGGCTTCCACGAACCGGAAAGGCAAGACAAGGGACCGTGCAATGCCAGTTGCCACAGCCCAAGCAGCCACAGTCGC
Source organism: Mustela putorius furo (assembly GCF_011764305.1). Taxonomy (NCBI): domain Eukaryota; kingdom Metazoa; phylum Chordata; class Mammalia; order Carnivora; family Mustelidae; genus Mustela; species Mustela putorius. The sequence continues at coordinate 828,780 of NW_025421261.1, forward strand.
CCCAATTCCACCTCTAACGGTCACTTTGGAAGTCCCAGTGGCAGAGACTCTAGAGTGCGCCCACGGGATTTTAATTTTCTCTCCTCTCTTCCACTTCCTTGCTCATGGAACCTGCATCTCTATCTTTTTAGAGGCCGACTGAGACCTCAGTCTCCCCCAACACCTGCAGTCCTTCCTGATGCTGCTCCCTGATGCCCCCGGACCTGAAGTCATTCAAGATCCAGCCCTGCTGGGGAGAAGGTACCTAAGGGCTGAGGCCAGTGCTGAGTCCCACTTATGACACCTTTTCCTCCAGGAGCTTTGGACCCATCACTTTCTAATTTTGTTTCGTCTGCGCAAACTCGGAGGAAGCGAGCGCTCCCGGAGCTGGAGATGGACGGGGGAGCGCGGTCGGGTCCTGGGTCCGCGGCCTCGCACCCAGGATCGCACCCGGCAAGCGGCGGCAGCGTCTCCGTTCTCGGCGCGTCCTTCCAGACGCAGCTGCTCCCGAGTCCCCGGGTCCGAGCCGGGCTTCAGTTTCCAGCCTCCCTCCTCTGGTCCGTTGTTCCGGAGCCTACGCACCGCTCCGCCGCACCATCTCCCCGAGCCCGCGGTTCGAGTCCCGGGACCGGCGGGTCCCCAAGCTCAGCCGCGGAGCCGCAGGACGCCCGGGGTGACCGTCTGGGTCCGCCCCGTGTCCCTGCGTGACTTCGCTGAGGTCACTTAACCCCGCGGTCGGGCTCGTCCGGTGTGACCCGTGGCGCACCGCGCACCGGGACCCCCGGCCTCCACGCGCCCGCTCACCCTCGGTCGCCATCGCCAAGCCCCCGCCGTGCCGGCAGCTGGTTCTGCTCACGCGGGAAGCGAGGGGGGAACAGGCCGAGTGGGAAAGTCTGGAGCCCTCGCTTAGCCGCCGGCGCTCGTGACGGAGGAGCGGACCCCCGAGCCCGACGCCTCCAGCTCCCTCCGCGGGTCACGCGAGCACCGCAGCCTCGGGCCCCACCGCGGAGAAGCGGATCTGCGGGCGCCCGGGCCGGAGCTGACTCACTTCTGCGTCCGCCGGGAGGACGCGTCTAAGCAGTCGGAGAAGCGGGGGACAGGAGGGGGCGGGCCGGGGGTCTGAGGCTGTGCGGTTCCCCCTCGTCCGCGGAGGCGGGTCTCGCAGCCCCGGGGACGTTCCCGGAGGCCGCTCTCGACACCTCGACACCGCGCAAGCCGCGGCCGCCCCAGCAGGGCCGCGGCCAGACGGCAGGGAGGGCGCGGGCACGGGCGGGGCGCGGGGGGGACGCAGCCCGTGCGGGGGCGGCGGCGGGGCAGGACGCGCGGGCCGGGCCAGAGCCCGCCGAGCCGCGGGCGCAGAAGGCCTGCGGCGGGTCGGAACGGAGCGCGAGCCGACCCGTGAGCGCGGACAGAGCGTTCCCGCTGGACGCGGCGGGGGGCGCGGGGCGCGGGGCGGGCGCGGGGCGCGGGGCGGGCGCGGGGCGCGGGGCGGGCGCGGGGCGCGGGGCGGGCGCGGGGCGCGGGGCGGGCGCGGCGGGCTTTCCCGGGCGTGGGCGCGGGGCCGGTGCGGCGGGAGGCCGCGGGCGGGAAGGGGCGGGGCGGGGCGGGGCGGAGGCAGGGGCGCGGGCGGCGAGGGCGCGGAGCAGCCGCGGGTGGCGCGCACTCCGGCTCAGGCTCTCCCGCTCGCCGGGTCGCTCGGCCGCGCAGCAGGTAAGACCCGCGTCCCCGCGACCCGCCCGCGGCTGGCAGCGGGGCCTCCGGCCCCTTCCCCGGGAGCGCGCCCACGCCGCAGACCAGGCAGAGCCCGCGTCCCCACGTCAGAATGGGGGAAACTGAGGCCCAAAGGAGCAAAAGCGGTGCGCCTGGGGAGGGTCACCCGACCGCGGCGACGGCGGCCGCAGACCCTCGCTTCTGGGGACCCCGCGGCCATCGCAGCCTCCCGCGCCCTGAGCGTCTTGGGGACAGAGAAGGAGCCGGGGTCGGAGCTGCCCTTTGGGTCCCCGGCGAAGCGGGAGGGCGGGCTCGAGCCCGGTGCCGAACACTTGGAGCCCCGCCATCCTCGGGAGCCTTCGCTCCTCTTAACGTAGACCTTTTATTTTATTTCACTTGGAAATTTCTTAGGTGGTAGAAGAAACGTGTATTTAGACATGGAGCGTTGGGAATCCGAGAAGTTTGCTTTTCCTTGAAAAGACTCACCTTTTCTTTGATTGCGAGTCACCGCCCCTGCTCGTGACTCATCCCGCAGGCATTTGAGTCAGCAGGTGGGGAACCCGAGTCCTTCCTTGCCAATGACCTTATACAGGAAGCTGAGGTCTGTGCAGGGGCTCAGAGGCCCAGGTCGCTGAAGGCCCCTCTGGCTGCTGATAAGGACCTACAGTGCGGGACAGAAATCCTTCCCCGGAATCTGCCTTCTGCAGGGACAGCAAGACTGAGCCCTTGGGAAGAGCTACATTTACAACCTGTTGTATCAGCATCATCAAAAAAAAATGTAACTCATTGAAACATTGTTCTCCAAAGATGTCCCCATTGGCTCACGAAGGCAGAAAACCTCAGATTGAGGAGAAAGGGAGTTTACAGGTGTAACTTGAAACCCTTAAAGTTTAAAGATTCTGGAATCTTGTTCTCAGAGCTGTGGGGTCTGTGTGGAGCCCTCTGCTGAGAAATGGGGATGGAGGGAAAGAAAGGAAATGATGTAGATCCCCAAATTCCTTTCTGAAAAGAATGTTTAAGGTTCTGTTGTGAGGTCATTTGGATTTCTTCTTAAAATTTAAAGAATTTTAAATTTTGGATCAACACGAAGTGAATATCGGCTGTGACAGGGTATGGGGCAGGCACTTGGGTAAGGCAGAGCATGGGAGTTAATGTCATACCTTTGGAGTGTGACTGTCCAGATTCAGTAGGGGGACCCTTATGGCTGTGTGCCTAGAACATTATTGTACCTGCTCTGTGCCCCAGCTTTTTAATATGTAAAGTGGAGATGTGTGGGATTTTTTAAAAGATTTTATTTATTTATTTGAGAGAGAGCACAAGTAGGGAGAGCAGCAGAGACTGAGAAGGAGAGGGAGCAGCAGTCTCCCTGCTGAAAACAGAGCCTGATGGCGGGCTCGATCCCAGATCGCAGGACCCCACCATCATGACCTGAGCCGTGGGCAGACACTGAACCAGCTGAGCTCCCCAGATGCCCCTAAAGTGGAGATGTTCTTAATGACAACTAGCTCCCTTACTAGGTTATTGTGAGACTTATATTAAGTCATTCATTCATTCAGTATTTTATTTTAGTGCCTTTTATGCCCCAGTGAACTAAAATGACAAAAAGCATTGGGAAATTAACCTTCTAGTGTTTTTTATATGGCCTGGTACATCGTAAGAACTCAGAATCGCAGCTGATACTATTATACATATGATCCCTGCCTTCCTCTTCCCTCTCTATAGATGAAGAAACCAAAGCTCAAGGAAGTCAAGCTTTCAGCAGCAAAATAAGAACTAGTGATACCTTGTAGCCACTGTGTATCTAGAGGGATGTAATGTTAGATCTGGTAACTAGAAAGCCCACTGCCCTAGGCTACAGATTGCCTAAGAAAATCAGGCTAAGTATTTCCATGGATGTCTAGTGTAATTTCCTACTGAACTTTGTTCTGGGGCTATTACTGAATTTTTAAAATATTTTGTTCCCAGGATTGGTGGGAGCAACTTGCATTTCTAAATCGACCCTGGAGATAACGCCAGCGTGTCTGAATAATGTCTACATAGGAAAAGTGCCTGGCTTCCCAATAGAGCTCCACCAAAGAATTGCCCTTTTTACCTCTGGGCCCTACCAGGAACTGGACTGCCTCCTCAAAGAGCAGGCATGTCTGTTTACAACAGTCCGTAGGCTGGGAGCCTTGTAAAATGTAAATGGAGATAGCACAGTCACACGCAAAGAATCCAACTGAAGCCAGCTCAAATTTGTTTCGGGATGGGTTCAGAGGAGACAATTTCTGTTTCTGTTGTTGTTCCCCAGGATAGTATCTATCCTGGTTAAAAGAAAACTCAGTAATCAACATAGTTCTGGTAGACTTTTTTATTATTAAAGATTTTATTTATTTATTTGACAGAGATCACAAGTAGGCAGAGAGGCAGGAAGAGAGAGAGGGGGAAGTAGGCTTCCTGGCCAGCAGAGAGCCCGATGTGGGGCTTGATCCCAGGACCCTGGAATCACAACCTGAGCAGAAGGCAAAGGCTTTAACCCACTGAGCCACCCAGGCATCCATGGACTTTTAAATGAATGAAGAATTTGTTTCCCAGGAAACATGTTTGTAAACCCTTTAAGTATGGAGATTTTTTTTCCCCTTGTTTTGACCCCTCCCCAGTCGTGCACAGTCTGTCCTTGTCCATAGCAGGTGCTCGTAAATGTTTGTGTAACATATAGGGCACTTGATGCTGGAGACACATGGCCTTACTGAGATGGTTTCTCTTTGAATGTTGACTTCTTTTTTTTTTTTGGATTAAAGATTAGGGTTATTCTGAGATTATGGGATTCTGAATCCCACATTTATTCTGCTTAGTAATTGTTTTCTTTAAATAGGTTCGTGTGATCTCAAGTCAAGCAAAGGTGGGATCATGGCTTCTGTCTGGGTAAGTAATACTCAAGCCTTCACAATACCGTAACTTATCTTAGTCAAATTAAAATGCCAAAAGTCAAAATATGAAAAACAAATCTTTGAAAGTTTATAACGTTCATTGGAAAAAATAACATGCCAAAAATGCAAAGGGATGTCTAAGAAGAATAAAATACAAACATGTGTTGTAGAGGTACAAAGCTGAAATAATCCGTGATGACACCAAAGTAGAGGTTCACAACAGAGTAAATTTAGTTTGGGAGTTATTATATGATAAGGATAATATTTCAGGAAACATATCAGGAAAATGTTGGCTTATTCAACAAATAATGTTAGGAAAATTTCAAGCCATTTGGGAAAAAAGTAAATCTGTATTCCCTCCCCCTTCTGACCTTAAAATGCATTTCAGATGGATAAAATACTGATGTGAAAGAGACAAAATATGGGTGAATGTTAAAAATACTTGTGAAGTAGGGGTGCCTGAGTGGCTCAGTGGGTTAAAGCCTCTGCCTTCGGCTCAGGTCATGATCCCAGGGTCCTAGGATCGAGCCCCACGTTGGGCTCTCTGCTCAGCGGGGAGCCTGCTTCCTCCTCTCTCTCTGCCTGCCTCTCTGCCTGCTTGTGATCTCTCTCTTTCTGTCAAATAAATAAAAATCTTTAAAAAAAATAATAATCGTGCAGTAGAAAAGGGATTTGCAACTATAATTCCAAACCAAAAGCCTAAAAGAAAAACATTGATCTACTTAACTGCATATAAACTTCCTATTTGTAACAGCAAATGACACTATTAGTAGAGTCAGAAGACAACCCACAGGGGAAAAATATTTGGAGCACACCAGACAAAAAACACATTTTCTTAATGTAAAAATGACTTGAATAAATCAATAAAAAAAAAACTTGATGGAAAAATTTGTCAGAGCGTGAATACCACATGAGAAGAATGACAAATGTCCCAGGGACATATGAAAAGACGCTCTCACTAGGAAAGAAAGAAATGTCAATAACACAGTGAGAAACCATGTTTGCCGGAAAATTGGTAGGGGTGAAGAAACCTATAATAAGACCAGTATTGCAAAGTCTGTGGGCAAGACACGTACTCTCCTACTCTGATCGTGGGAGACTACTGGATGGCACTTAGGGGACAACCGATGTTTAAACGCACACCGCCTTTAGCCAGTTTTTCCACTTCTGGGCATTTATCTTAGTGATGTTCTTGCATAAGGCTGAAATAATACAGACCTAATGACTCTTATTTGTATTAATGAAGATATGCAGACAGCATAAATGGCCACCATTTATAAAATGTGTATAAAATTATTAAGGGTATATAAAATTATTAAATTACTCATTTGTAACCTACAGCTATTTTTAAAGATCTGTCTGTTTGTTTGTTTGAGGAGGAAGGCAGAGGGAGAGAGAGTCCCAAGCAGACTCTGTGCTGAGCATGAAGCCCAAAACCAGGCTCGATCTCAGGACCCTGAGATCACAACTTGAGCCAAAACCAAGAGTCGGGTGCTCAGCCAACTGTGCCACCCAGACGCCCCTAACTTACGGTCATTTTGATGTGATCATTAAAAAGTATGGGGGAAAAGGTGGTGAGTTCTCTATATATTGATAATAAGAAAATGTCCAAAGAGTGAAAAAATAAAGTTATAGAATAGTGTGGAAAATGAGTTTGTTTATTTTTTAAATATTTTTAAGGATTTCTCTTTATTCCCTTGAGAGAGAGAGCACGAGCACACATGAGCTGGGGGAAGGGCAGAGCCGAGGGAGAAGCAGGCTCCCCGATGAGCAGGGGCCTGACGTGGGGCTTGATCCCAGGACCCCAGGATCATGACCTGATCCCAAGTCAGGTGCTCAACAGACTGAGCCACCCAGGCACCCCATGGTTCTGTTTGAACGAAAGTAAAAAGAAAAGAAAAAATAGATGCATAAAGACTATATTACATGAAAACTCTTTGGAAAGGCAGACCTGTGAGCAAGGGCACATTTGCTTTTTAGTGCATCACCTTCCGTGCTCTAATTTTTTTGTTAGTGATGAACATACATATATTTCTCAAGTGAGAGACAGAAAGGCTTGAAGAATAGCTTATATGGAGATACACTAGCCCTAGGTATGGGTGGTGCTTGTGGGAGGTTTGCTTGGCCCGTTATCCCCTTACCACTGACCAGGGGGGCAAGCTGTCCCCCTTCCTGGTCTAAAATTCCCACTGCTATTATGGATACTTCGTAGAGTCAGATGGAGGAAAAAAGCATCTCTCCAAAATGCTGGTGTTGAAAGTCTCCCTCTAGTCCTTGTCCATTAGTAAATCGACATGGGGTTGGTTGGTCAGGCTCTCCACTTAGTTGGCTGGCTGATGCCTTCGAAGTCGTTACTCTTCCTCTGTGTCCAGTTAATGAATTAAACTTTATGGTGGCTGTGCATGTTTAAGAAAAAAAAACAGTGTATATAGGATTCAGTACTATCTGCAGTTTCCATGGGGTCTTGGGAAGCATCCACAATGGATGCGGGTGGGGCTACCATACAGACATACAACGGAGTATTATTCAACCTTAAAAGGGAAGAGAATTCTGGCACATGCTACAATGTGAATGAACCTTGAAAACATTATGCTAAGTGAAATAAGCCAGTAAAAGACATAAAAAGACAAAATACTATGATTCCTTTTATATGAGGCATCTAAAGTAGTCAGATTCGTAGAGACCAAAAACAGAGTTGTGGTGGCCAGGGGCTGAGGAGGGGGCTGTGTTGCTTAACGGGTATAGAATTTCGGTTCTGCACAATGAAAAACTTCCGGAGGTCTGTTTCACAATACTGTGGATATCCTCACCACTACTGAACTGTTGTACACTTAAAAGTGGTTAATGTGGTAAACTTTATGTTATCCTTTTTTTTTTTTTTTACAATTAAAAAAAAAAACCCAACAACCTGGCGATTTCTGTAGTTGTTCTTATCACTAAGTTTTACTGCTTTCTTTTTCCCTCTTACACACAAAAGCACATGTATACCTGAACACAAATAAGCGATCCAGTCCATGCTTTTCTCCGAAACCGCGGATCAGCTCGTGGTTTGAGGAGCTTATCCATCTGCTCACGGATGAGGAGCTTATCGGAGTGATAGGATCCAGAGAGGAGAGTCTGGCTGCCGTTGTGGTGTGTTTCCTTGCGGATGAAAGGAGAGCTGGTTTTCTAGGTCTTGATCTTCCAAGTGCGGTGCAACCTCCCATTGTTTCAGATGAGTCAACAGTCCACATTGCATTACTGTTTCCTTTGTTTGGAAACATTGCTTATCTCTGTGCAGGCCTGTGTTCTCCTATTTAACCCCTGATGAGAAGTTTGCTCTCTTCAGACCCAGGGTCCCTTTGGGTTGCTTTTAAGTCCACAGCCGGCACTCGTGAGACCTACAAATTAGAACGTCTTGGGAAACTGACCTGTGTGTGTGGTTGATATCTTCGTTGCTTTGGAGGTGGCCGGCAGGTGCTCAGGAGCTCTTGGTGGGGTGGGCCCACGGGCCCTTCCCCATCACAGGCTTCTGGCTGAGCAGGATGGCTCGGGCGCTGCGAGTGGCCGTCATGCGGAGATGTGGGCCGGACTCGTTCTCGGGGATCGTGTACCTGATGCCGCTGACGGTGGCCCGGGCGTTCTTGTTAATGGTGGTCGCACGTAGGAAGCGGCAAGCTTTCTGTGGCCGGATCTCTGCTTCCCGAGCACCACTAGACCTTTGTCACTGACCATGGGCCCCACACCCCCAGTCTTAACGCTGAATCCGCTGGTTGTAGCGGAAGGAGTTGCGAGCCTTCGGGTTCCTGGGTTCGGTGCTGTCTGCCTGTCTGCTCCTGTGATCGGGAAGCTGGGGCAGTTCAGGACGACCGTCCACTGCAGGTGGACAGTCGTGGGGGCGGTTCGTCTCACCGGGGCAGCTGGAGATGGAAAGAGCAGGAACGTGACCCTTCATTAAGATACCACAGCACTGTCTTTCCAGATGTGCCTTCCACAGAGCTGACTTTCTCAAGCAAACGTTCTGGGCTCTTTGCTCCACGGTCAGTTCCTAACTTCCTTTGACCATTTGTTTGAATCCTCAGCTTAGTATTTTTATTATCTTCCTAAGTTTTTTCTAAACCCGTAACCACTGTAATCATTATGAACTGTTATAACCTCCTAACTTGCTATACATTTTCCCTTCCCCACTCCATGCTCAACTTTAAAAATGAGGAAGGGGACCAGAGAGCCAATCTGGAACCAAGGGATAAGGCCACTTTGTAAAATACAACCACATAAACAGGACACCTGCAGACTGTGTCTGGAAGGAGTTCCTCAACAGGGTAGTTACACAAGTAAGGCAGCAAGTGCCTGGTCAGTGGGCACTCCTGAGCCAGAAGGACGATGGCCCAGCCCCAGTCCGCGGTCTGCTCTTCATAACTCTCTAACTGCTTCGGAGGCGGGCTCTTGAATACCACCTGCTGTCCTCTGCTGTCCTCTCCGCTACCTCACCTGTAAAACGGAAGAACAGTAGTACCGGCATCGCTCCGTGCTTGCGAGAATTAACCTAGTTCTCGTAAAATGCATTCACCGTGCCTGGCACGTGGTGAGCTCTGAGTGACCGTTTGTTGTAATCAGTATCATTTCAGTATGTTATTTTTCTAAAAAAACATATTCCTTGCCAATTAATATCCCTGCACCCATTTGAGTAAAGAAGTTTCTGCCTGTCTGCTGGGCCCGATTGTATTACAAATCAGCAGCACCCTCCTCCCCGCTGGAGGGATTGTCTCTGAGCCATCTGGACACAGATGGGTTTTCTCCACGTAGATTCTTACTGACCCCTCCTATTTTCAGTATTTCTTTTTAATTTTCAGTATTTTTTTAAGAGCAGTTTTAGGTTCCCAGCAAAACTGAAGCAAAGATACAGAGATTTCCCGTAGACACATCCGTTGGGTCTAGACACATGCCCGGGGTTCCCCATTATCAGCATCCACTGCCAGAGTGGTCCATTTCTTGCAACAAATGAACCTGTACTAACTCATCATAATCACCAGAGCCCACAGTTTACCCTACAGTTCACTCTTGGTGCTGTGGATTGTGTGGGTTTGGATACTTACATATGTTTAGCGACATGGACTACTCTGTTCCCAGTCCGAGCAGGTGTGCCGCCCTACAGTGTGGCACTAGCTGCCCGGAGTTCAGGTCTCCAGGTTTAAGAGCTCGGCCCTCACTTCCGAGTCAGCAGCAAGTCTCTGAGCTTCCTGTTCTTGCAACCTATATAGCTGGGGATTTCCATGACCCTCTTGAGTTTGGTGATTGTCTAGAACAACTCAGAGAATTCGCTGAAAGTACTGTACTTATGGTTACCGTTTTATTATAAAGTCGGCTTACACATAGAGCAAAGCCTGGAAGGGTCCTGTCCCCGTGGAGTCAGGACGAGTCACCGTCCATGCACATCATGTGTCCACCAGCCAGGGAGCAGCTCCAAGCCTCTGTCCAGAGTTTGTACTGGGATTTCCTTACACAGGCCTGACTGATTAAATCACTGGCTGTAGGACTGAGCTCAGTCTCCAGTCTCCTTCCCCACCCAAACTGCCAACCCTCCCCCTCCTATTCCTACGGAGAGGTCCCCCATGAGTCACCTCGATGGCATAATAAAGACACTCCTATCAGGAAATTCCAATGGTTTGGATGCTCTCTGCCAGGAACCCAGGACAAAGACCATATTCCTTATTGTACCGTGCATATATAACTCAGGTTGGGGCTGCACAGAATTTCCAAAATATCATATTCCTTTATTTTTTTATTTTAAAATTAAAGTAACACTCAGGCATTAGTTACCTTGTGCTGATGAGAACCTCTGCTTGGAAGTTCCTGCCTTAAATCCTAAGTAACACGGGACAGTGAGTAATGCTTTCTAATAAATAGAGATTAGCAGATAGAATCACTCAAAACATGGGGTCCGTGGAGAAGAAATACTTACAGGGATTCTTGAGAGTGGAGGTGTTGGGGAAGGCTCATTTGGGGTGGAAACTTGCTAATAGGAAAAATTAGTCCGTGAACATGTGTTCTTGATGAAGAAGAAAGCATAACTTTCCGTCCCTGCCTGAGCCTTCCTCTCTTTCCTGGGAACAAGACCCGTGTAGTTTGACCCATGAGGACACAGTGGCCCCATTTCTGCTGTGTGAGACAGAGTCGTGGCATCAGCAGTAGGCCTCCCAGGAAAGGTGTGGTGTGCCCTTGGGAGAGAGAATTTGGGAAGACAATGCCTTTCCATTCTGTTCCATGGATGACCCCAGCCCTGGGCATAGGATGCTGCTGGTCCTGGGTACAGAAGTTGGTGAGGGCTCCGTCCAGTTCATACGTCTTGTTTTGGTGGGAACATCCATCGGCCCTTTCTTCCCTGGTGTGTTTGCTCTTCCCAACCATGCAAATCTAAAGCGTGTGGGAGGAGCACCTGTGTTACACGCATGTGGTCGTGTTGAACTTCTCCTCTGGTCTCCCCACCTGCTGCGTCTCAGGGCTGGAGGGTCCGGCTCCATAACTGCTTTCCCTGAGCTAGAATTTTCACATTCCAAGGAGAACGGACATCAAGCCTGATTAGGTGCTCTTCAACGTGATGCAGATTCCGGTCTGGTGTGTGTTTTAAACCATGCTCCCCAAAGTGTGTGCATTTATTTATTTATTTTTAAAGATTTTATTTATTTATTGGACAGAGAGAGAGAGCACAAGCAGGGGGAGAGGCAGAGGGAGAGGGAGAAGCAGGTTCCCCGCAGAGCAGGGGAAGCCTGATATGGGACTCGATCCCAGGACTCTGGGACCATGACCTGAGCCGAAGGCAGTGGCTTAACCACCTGAGACACACAGGCAGCCCCCGAAGCATATTTAGATAAATGTCGGCAGCTGCAAAAGTGGCCCTCTGCAGGAAGTGAATGAAAATCAGGGAAGACCTGGATTTCAAATCAAAACATTAGAACTTTGTTTCGGGACAGAGTCTAGAAAGAAACTGTCTACAGTCCGAGAAGAGAGAGGCTTCCCAGGGAAGAAGGACCAAGCATTAAAGACCCGTCCATTGCCACTCCCTGACCCCAACTCACCACGGAGGTGTGGGGACCCTCCTTCACATTTAATCATACTAAAAAGTGAATTTGCCAAATCTCATGAGTCACTATTGAAGAAGCCTGGTGAGTCAGAGGCAAACAGGAAAAGAAAAAGTTGTAGATGGCGAGCAAGGAACATGAAGGGGAGAAGCTATAATCGGATTCTCTCGAATGCCTGTGCTTTGGTGAATGCAGAGCAGTTGGAAAACGTGCATTTTAGAATGGGGACCAGTGAGATGAATACAGACGTAGAGGTCTCACACCAAATAAGAGTAAGTCAAAAGGGCAGAAAATTCTCAGGTCTGCCCCTTCCTCCGTGGTCACGTCTTTGCTCCTTTCATTTGTAATCATTTGTGTTTGAATTTGTGTTTAAATACTTCCCTTAGGTTCTGGAGACATGTTTAAATAGAGGTAGCGACAGCCGCGTCTGAACAGCATTTACGAAAGGTTTGAAGAATGCATTACTCAGGTCTCTGAGGTGTGGCACGGAGCTCTGAAAAGTCTGGTAGTGGCATTTGAGAATTATCAAAGAAAGCAAGACTCAGAATAAGAAAACATTTCTTTATCACTTAGTCATTCAACAAATATTTACTAAGATCTGCTATGTGGCATACCCTGTTTTGGGCTCTGGAAATAAAGAGAAAGAAATTTGAATTTATTAGCAAAGATGGCTAACAAACAAAGGAATAAATGTATAATATGTGACATCAGGTTCAAGTACGCTGGGGGAAAAGCAGAAGTAGATAATGATAGTGGCGAGAGTGTGATTTTCTGCTCAGATATGTGAGGGGGGTGAGCTGGGAGCACGCCTTGGGGAGGAGCGTCCAGCTGAGGGCACAGCAGGTGCAGCCCGAGGCAAGGTGTTTTGGAAGAGGGGTAAGGACACGCCCATGGGGTGATGGAGGGAGACAGGGAGATTCGGGGAGGTATTACACTTCAGGATCCTCCAAGGACCACAGACAATGTTTAGTTCCAGTAGCCTTTGTATAAACTCTGCAAGGAGTTCCCATTATGTAAATTTACTTTACATTAGGAAGAATTCTTAGCAACTTATTGTTAAGCTTGTCACTTCCCAAACACTGACACAAAGGTCATACAACAATGCACATTGCCATCGTATCGTGTGGGCACTCGTGACCGCGGCCAAGGGTGCAAGAAATGTTCTTTCTGTAATATTACAAACAGCAGACGTCCCTCATCTCCGTCCCTCGTGGGCGGATTTCCATTCCCCTGGAAGGGACGTGGAGGAGAGTGGGTGTCACCGCTGTAGTCCCAACATCCTGCCCAACCAGCGCCGTTTTCTAGCCAAGTACCCACTTCCGAAGGCATGGATGGTGCCGGATTCCCCACGTCAGCGAGCCACGTTCCCTCCATCTTCCGCAGTGAGAGAGCAGGTCCCTTTGACAGAGGTGTCTTCCTGGACGATGGAAGTGTACTTCATCTAACTGTGGATGTGGCCAGTGTAGACACCCTGGTCTTCAGCTCCTTGTGACTCTTGGCCAAGAAGAGAGCTTGGCCAAGAACTCTTGGCTAAGCTAAACCTGACTTGGATTGTGGAGGAAAAATGTAATCTTCAGATACCGGTGCTAAGTAACTCAAAAGAAGATGAATCTAAATTGTTTATGATATGCTTCAAATAAATAATGAAACTTATTCTGAGAAAGAAGTTTGTGTTGATAAAGACTTTTTGGGGAACCAGTGTTTCAGACCCAGTCTGGTTAGGTTTGCTGCCTTTGCCGCCGAACCCCCGAGTGCTTGGAGAGACAGGCAGACAGACGGAAGGAGTCACCGGGAACGTCCCTGGCTCACCAGTGTTCTGCCCCAGCTTCTGGAAGCAGCTTTGAAAGACCTGCAAGAGCCTGCGGGGCTGAACGTGGCCACCGAACCATTTCCAGCCTCTTGCACATCTGCCAGGATACGACGGTCCCTTCGATTTCTGGACTATGGATGTTTGAAGGGAGCGAGTTCGTCAAGCAGCCTATTGGCTTATGTGGACCTTGGAGAGACGCCACACCTTGGGGTGTCATTGTCGCTCTTCCATTTTCTTCCAGCAAACTCACTCACAGTTACTGACTAAGGCCCTGTCTGAAGAGAAGTCGCGGGCTGGAGCTGGACCTGCCATCGTGAGTAAAACATAAGGTCTCCGCCCCTGGAATTTTATGCTGGAGGAGCTGGAGACACAGACACGAACAGGGGGAGGTGATCCCAGTGCCGATGCCCCAGGGAAGGCCGGCTGGGATGAGGACCGACAGGAGAGGCCCCGCTCGAGCCCAGCGCCAGGCTGGCTTGTCAGAGAAGAGGGCCTCGAAGCAGAGGCGTGAAGGCAGAAGAACGTTCCAGACCGAGGGAACAGCACGGACAAAGGCATTAGGAGGAGGAAGAATCCCACGTCCAGCCGCTAGGCTGTCAGAGGGCTGGAGTGTGAGGGACCAGGGGAGGGTGGCGGCGGGTGAGGGCGGAGAGGGGGGCTGAGCCCAGCCACGCAGGCCAGGGCCGTGCAGACCCGGGCCACAGACCTGTGGCTGCCGTGGGGGACGTGTGGGCGCGGACCACGGAAGGAAAGGAGACGGCTGCAGGGGTCCGTGTCCGGGGCATGGTGAGGGCGCCGTGGACAGCAGCAGGGGCCAAGGAGATGGGGGAAGTGCCCCGGAGATCACCTTTCGCGATTGCTGATGGACCGAGTGTGCAGGGAGACTCGCATCAAAGGAGACTCCGAGTTTGTGGAGCCGGTGCCATTCAGAGGAAGAGGGGACACTGGGGACGAGCTCAGAGAGCAGCCGATTGCCTGGGTTCGAATCCTGGCTCTGCCGCAGACGAGTCACGTCGCCTTGGACCAGCCTCGTACCTCGCTGTGCCTCCTCCCCCCCGAAGTGGGGGTCAGAGCAGTACCGGCCTCCTAGGGCGGGCTTTGAGGATTAAATGGGCAGATAGGGGTCAAGCACCAGTAAATATGGAATTGTTACGGGGGGGGGGGTCAGCTTGGGAGGAAATAACAGGTACGTGAGGCCTAAAAGCAGACACTGAGTGTACGAGACCAGTGTTCGGAGTCGAAGTCTGGGCTGGGCTGACAAACGTGAGAGCCGTTCTCGTGAGAGGGAAAGAAAGGAGCGTTTCCCGTTGAGAAGCTCCCGCGGTGCGGGGGTCCGGCGAGGGGCTGGCAGGCGACGGAGGGAGGCGCAAGCCGGGCGGCCAGAAGCCCCGGGGACGCGGCCAGGAGCCCACAGAAGGCGGGAGTCTGGCCGGGTTGACCGGGCACAGGCTTCCGAGAGCTCAGGGTTTCTTCTGACTGTTTAATCTGCGTTTCATGGAAAGCCGGACCCAAACGGCTCCCCTAACCTCTGAGTCACACTGACCTCCTACTCCAGCCCAACACCCCGCTCCGTTACACACCCCAGGGCCCTTGCTCTGAGGCCCCCGATGAGACCAGTTTATCTAGAAAAGAACAGGAGGCAAGTACGGATCTTCTCTCACTTGAGCAAGACAAGAAGAAACGCGTACATTGTCTCTGAGCCGCTCGGAGGCACTTCAGAGGAAGCCGTGACGTCCCTCCCGCTCCCTGCCCGCAGGCGCGGAGGCTCCCAGCCCTGCTCCCCGACCCGTCGGGGCGCCCTTCCTCGCCTCTCCCCGCTGCGGGGGGTTTGCTGCAAGTAGCCGGGCTTCCTTGGCTCGCAGCTGCGGGGCGCGATCTCTGCCTTCATGGTCACATCCCTTCCTGTGCCTCCGTTGTCACCTGGCTGTCTGCTGAGGACAGATGTCATGCTGGGTTTGGGGCCCACTCCGTCCGGTCTGACCTCCGCTTCATTAAGTACATGTCAGTGAACTTCTACCCGAGGAAGGTCGCAGCGTGCCGCACTGCGGCCCGGGCCCGCCACGTATCTTCTTGGAGGGACACAACTCAACCCCGAACACTCGCCTCCCGTGACCGTGTTCCATCAGAGCCTTTTACAATAAGCTTTCTTTGGTTTGGAAAACCATGTTTTACTAGAAAAATGGAATGAGAAGTCTCACATCTTCTAAGCTGTGATTATTTGTTTGTTTGTTTGAGTCTGTTTTTCCTTCTATCGTAAACCCTCGAGACCCAGCAGACCGTTTGGACGTTGACCAGAGAGCTACCATTTCTCCTCAGCATTTCAAGAGTTCCCGAGTCCTGGAGGTTGCTCTGAGCCATGGATTTGGAAGCTTAATGTTTGCATGCAGCCTCCGTGGGACTGCACGACGGGACGCGTGATTGGACATTACCTCACCCTCAAGCTGTACCTACAGCGGCAGCCCTGCTGGCTCTGAAGCGTTTGGCTTTAACTAGTTTCGTGTCAACAGGATTGGCGCCTTCTCTTTCATTCGTTCTTCTGAATGTGAATGTTTGACTTCTTGCAAAGCCAGTGCACTTTGCATGGAGAAATGGGTACGACAAGCCTTCATGGTCAAGGACAGACCGGCCTCTCTCAGGGCGGTGGCAGCAGACAGCTCCCAGCCGCCCACCGGCCACACCAGTGGCTTAAGGCATCAGGTGCGCTGATGATCTCCAGAGGAGAGTTCTAGAAGGTCAGAGAAAAAGGAGCGCCTGGGAGGCTCAGTTGGTTGACGTCTGTCTTCGGCTCCGGTCATGATCCCGGGGTCCTGGGATCCTGGGGCTCCCCGGTCGTGAGCGGGGAGCCGGTCTCTCCCTCTTCATCCCACACATGCTCTCTGTCACTGTTTCTCTCTCTCTCTCTCTCAAATAAATAAAATCCTTAAAAAACAAAGATCAGAGAAAACTATTGACATAAAAATGGTTCAGATGTGAGGCAGCTTCGTGATCAGAAGCAGAGGCTGATGAGACTGACCACTTGCTGGCCATGTGGACTCGGCAAGTTACTTCAGCATCAGTTCTTATCATTATCTACATATAGGATGGGTTACATCTGCCTCATAAGTTTTTGGTGAGGATTGAATGACTAATGCAGGAAGCGTGCTTAGCACAGGACTTGGCACACGATAAGTCCAACCATTTTTTTTTTTAAGATTTATTGTTTGTTTGTGTGTTTGTTTGTTTAGAGCAGGGGGAGAGCAGAAGGGGAGGGAGGGAACGAATCCCAACCAGACTCCGTGCTGAGCGGGCGCCCCATGCAACGCTCCGTCTCGGGACCCTGCGGTCACGACCTGAGCAGCAACCGAGAGTTGGACGCTCAACGGGCTGGAGGTGCCCAGGCGTCCCAAGTTGCAACGATGGTTGATGTCAAGAGCTCCTGTGAGTCTCTCTCCTCCCTTTATTTCAATAGTGCTTGCTTTAATTTATTTTCCAGCTGGTTTCAGGATCATGGTCCCTCTGGGGGCATCTGAAGGTCAAGTTTGAAAAAAAGGAAGCAACATACAGTGTTTAAGGGATACACATGGAAATCTGATCAAACGTGGTGTTTTTGGAAATATAAAAAGTTTGCCAAGTATTTGTGTCCTACACTAGCATGACACTTTGCTAGGGAGTTAGGGTTAGTGCGAAGAGCCGAAGTCAAGCATGGATTAGTCGTTCAAATGTAAGGAAGGAGGCCCTGCCATCAGCAGGCCATGCGAATCGTTCCTTCGGTCTGTAACAATGCCGGCATTCCTGAAACGCTGAGGTCATCATCAAATTCTTCCTCCACCTCCCACGAAAGCATCTGTGACTTGTTTACTCATTTCCCTTTGGTCTTCTGGGCAGCTGAGAATGAAACAGAGCCGTGGTTCTCAACCTCGAGCCCTAGAATCGTCTGGAGGGCTTGTTAAAACACAGATCCGGAGTTGTAGCCCCAGAACTGTTGGCTCAGTGAGACTGGGTGGGACCCGAGAATCTGCATCTCTGACAAGTTCCCAGGCGACGCTGCTGGGCTGATCCAGAGTCTGCGCTCCGAGAACCACTAGCTGGAGTCCCGGGAGGCTCTGAGACATGCTGGAGGGCACAGGGCATTTCAGAGACAAGCCGGGGGTTGGCGGGAGGTGGGTGCCGCATCCTCCGCTGTCCTCGGGAGCAGAGTTCTGTGAAGCAAATCATTTCTCTGAAATCGAGTTTCTTCCATTTTTTAAATGGGAATAATGAAATCTACTCTGTTAAGGTCATTTTAAGACTGAAATAAGTTGTCTGTAAAGCACTTTGTTCACTGCCTGGCATGTGCTTGTTTAAGAGTCTGTTAATGTCTTTTACTCTAAGATGTTTTTTCGAAGGTCATGGAAATATTGTTGAATGTTCTGAGCAAGCAACTCTAGCACCTGAATTCTACCGCTTCCCGAAATACCTGAAACAGCCTGAAAAAGTTCACCAACATTCTGCTTCAGAATCTCCGTGCCATTTTTCAAGTGTGTGTGTCTGTGTGTGTGTGTGTGTGTGTGTGTGTGTTGCCTTTTTTCTTTTAATTAAACAAGGAGTTCCTCCCCATTCAATTCTTACTAGGTGTCACATTACATAACGGACTGGGAATTTCAACCTTCTCTAATCGTGCGCGTTGGAATTTCAGCATATTTTGATGTGTAGGTAGCAGAGGGCCGTGCAAAGGTCACAGCTAGAATGGAAACCCCTTTCATGAGCCCCTGGAATCTTTATTTCTGAAGAATATGTTCAACATGTCTGATGTGTGACCCGGTCATACGCGTTTGAGGGAATGCCCAGGTAGAGACCGTACGTCTCAAGAAGGACAGGAGTGGGCTGGGGTGGTCATGACCACGTTCGAGTTCAGAGCTGCTGCTGACCTGGCTTCCGTGTGTTGAGCAGATTCTCCAATTGTCTTAAACCCCGGAGTCTTGCATGTGAAATGGGTGCGTCTTACTCCTCCGGGCTGTCACGCAGGCTCTTTTTTTTTAAAGATTTTTTATTTATTTATTTGACAGAGAGAAATCACAAGTAGATGGAGAGGCAGGCAGAGAGAGAGAGGGGGAAGCAGGCTCCCCGCTGAGCAGAGAGCCCGATGCGGGGCTCGATCCCAGGACCCTGAGATCATGACCTGAGCCGAAGGCAGCGGCTTAACCCACTGAGCCACCCAGGCGCCCTGTCACGAAGGTTCTATTAGGACGTATGCAGCGTCTCTCACAGGGCTGGGCCTACAACCCTCTCGTGCTCTGATACGGGGGAGTTTTCCGCGGCCCAACACGTATGGTGGACCGGTAAGATCGCCACAGATGTCCCTGGATGGATAGACCTGAAATGAAACCACTGGACTCTAGGAACCCATAAAGTATTCATTAAGCCTCAGAGAAAGAGGATTCTCCAAAGATTTGTGGACACGACTACTTTCTTACCGATGCCTTGAGATCAGACAGAGTCACAACTGGTTTCGAACCTGTTACGGTCGCTCTGGTAGAATGAAAACTCTTTGTTTTGGAGGCTTTAAGACTGGACAATGTTCGGTTGCATCGAAGCAAATTGTTCTATCTCATCTACCGAATTAGCAGGTCATTATTTTCTAACGATGACATTGATTTCCCATTCACTGGCATGTGACGAGAGGATGTCCTGTCATGGAAACAGTAAACGCTTCAGGGGAGCCTAAACGACACATTAGCACCAGACGACAGAGATGTTAGTCGGCAACAGGACAGGACAATCAGCGTAGGAGGAAAACAGCATGACCGTGAAGACGCGCTTTGCTTCAGCGTGAGGAAACGCCGTGGGGATCCGTGCGCCCTCACATTTGTCTCAGCATCTCCGTGGCTGTTCTGTGGTCTTGTAAGCCGTTTTGAGAGATTTTATTCTTTCGGCAGGGAAGGTGGTTTTTCCCAGCTTACTGACATGCTCCCCACGTGTGTGTTTAAAATTAGTGTCGTGGCGTCTTCCATTTGGCGGTGGGGCTCCCGGAAGGGCATCTGTCAGCCGCAACCGCACATCTGTCAAACCAGGCTTGAGAACAGGCTGTCCTAAGGGGTTTTCACCTGCGGATCCTTTGGTGTGGGGTTCCCCAAGGACAGTGGTCAGCATTCACTAAAGCACCGGGAAGCCTGCAAACCAGTTACTTCTGTGTGAGATGCAGGAAGGAGCTTTGTGTTATCGCTTGAAAACCAAGAGGATCCGGGAAATTCTCACCTTCTTATTGCTTTTATGCAGAGACCACTTTGAAGCGAATATTCTGGGGCGCCTGGGGGGCTCGGTCAGTTAAGCATCTGCCTTCGACTCAGGTCATGGTCCACGGTCCTGGGATCGAGTCCCGCGTTGGGCCCCCTGCTCAGCACGAAGCCTGCTTCCCCTCTGCCTGCTGCTCCCCTACTTGTGCGCCCGCTCTCTCTCTCAAATAAATCTATAAAATAAGATAAAATAAAGCAAATATTCTTCAGAGTCACTGGGATTAGCACAGCGTATTCCTCTAGAGAATAAATGTTTTGTAGTTCCAACCTGTTACACAGCAGGGGAGAAGAGAGAGCCCTTTCTGCACACGCGTCCAACGTCATAGTTCTCACGTCTGGGGACAGAGCCTGGGGAACCCCTCCTGCAGGGAGAGGACGGTGTTGCGAATTATAGGTTCGTTATGCTTCTAACGTGCAGGCACATCTGCTTGGCATGCAAGCAAAGACGTCATTCTGAGCTAGTGGCACTTTCAGACATTTCCTTCCAGGTGGGACACCGAGGGACGATCCGCGATTACCCAGGCTTCAGCCCGTCTGTGGATGCAGAAGCGATTCGGAAGGCGATCAGAGGAATCGGTGAGCTCGACTCTGTGGTTGTTCTCGTCACCTTGAAGCAAATCAGGAAAGTTACAATTTAAAAATTGCATTGGTTCAGTTTGCCCAACTTGGGTTACTCAACCAGTGAAATCGTAAGGGACTTTTTAAAACTTGTGGAATAATGGGGTGCCTGGGTGGCCCAAGTCCGTGAAGCCTCTGACTCTTGATTTCAGCTCAGGTCATGATCTTGGGGTCATGAGATCAAGCTCGGCATTAGGCTTCATGCTGGGTGTGGAGCCCATTTCAGATTTTCTCTT
This sequence comes from Mustela putorius furo, assembly GCF_011764305.1. Lineage (NCBI taxonomy): Eukaryota > Metazoa > Chordata > Mammalia > Carnivora > Mustelidae > Mustela > Mustela putorius. The sequence continues at coordinate 849,351 of NW_025421261.1, forward strand.
TTTCTCTCCCTCTGCCCCCGCCTCCAAAAATAAAAAATTTTGAAATAGTGAGAAAAAAGTGCATAGGGTGCCCAGTTCTACTAAATCTTAATATTTACCATATTTACTTGCTGTAAAACAATACATCACCATCACTGCTACCAAAAACTGTGATCATCATAATAAATCGTTACAGATACTGTTCCTGCTGATGCTTTCTGGATCTCTTTCCCACCCCATTTTCTAGAGATAAGACACCATCCTAGAGTAGAGTTTATTCCCGTGGAACTTTTAATTCCCTAACTACATATGCACGCGCGTAGAGTTTTGCATGGCCTCAAGCCGTGTAAACTGGGATGATACCGTGTGATGCAGGTACACTCTTCAGCAACTTCTTGTATCCCTTAACATGTTGTCTTTGAGAATCACCCGTGTTGGTATGTTCAGCTCTAGTTCATTAACACGACTTGTGTAGTGTCTATTGAATCATTATATTGTAAGATGGGGTATTGATGGGACATTTAAGTCGCCTACAATTCTTTTCTATTCCAGTATGAACTGCTGCATTGCATATCCCTGCTTACGTCTTGTGCACGTTTGCTTCCATTTCTCGAGCATATAGCAAAGGGAATTCGAGGTTGGAGATGTTCATCTTCAAATGAACTAGACATTTTGCCAAACTGCTTTCTATAATGAATATGCAAATGAGCATTCCTGCCAGCAGTACGGGAGACTCTCTCGCTCCGCATTCTCCCCGGCACTCGCTAAAGTCAGACTCTTCTGGTTTCCCCACTGAGTGGGTCTAGAGTTGTATCTCATCTTGTACGTGTGTTTGCTTCCTCTCTCCTCCCTGTCCCCCAGGACTGAAAGTCTCCTTTCTGGATCATCTGCTGCTTCTACGAATTATGTCTTCTTATGTTTTATCCATTTGTCAGTTGGACTGTCTTCTTCATGACTGGCAAGATTGTGTTTTTTTATAAATTCTGGATACAGAGTAAAAAAAATGTTACAGTCCATGAAAATATCTTCTCCTACTCTGTCGTTTTCTTTTAACATCGGTTCTAGTAACTTCTATTGCCTAGAAATCTTGAACAGCAGGGAAACAAGTTTACCAGTATTTTTCCCATGTGCCTTTTTCTATAATGAGCTCATAAAGATATTCTCCTGTATTTTCTTCCCAGAGTTTTACAGTCTTATTGTTCACTTTGGGATTTTCCATCTACCTGGAATTAATGTTTGTGTAGTTTATTTAAAGGCACCTAATTTTTTATCTCACATGGCTAGTTGACAGTCCCAGCACAATTTACTGAAGAGCACCCCCTTTGCACACTGAGTGGTAAGGCCACTTTCGTCTTCTACGTCTCTCTGTCTCTGCTTTCTGTTACGCTCCATTGGTCTGTTTGTCTGTCCCTGTCTCCGTGTCACCCTGTCATAAGGACTACTCGAATTTTATAATTAGTGTTGAGTAAGACAAGAGCTTCTCTTGGCCCTTTGGACCACTTCCCCTTCCCCCCATACCTGAGTATTAGGGTCAGTCTGTCAAGTTCCATGAAGTATCCTCCTCGGGTTTTTATATCAGTGTAATATTATCTCGTTTCTGTCATTTGGGTTTCTTTTTTCTTTTTTTCTGCTTTTAAATGGCAATTATTTCTTCATTTATCTCTATGCCTTCCCCATTTATGCTCCGTGTTGAGAGATTACTCCATGAGAGGCTGATGTCAAATCGAATGGAATAATAGTCTTCCATTCTAATGCTTGTCTTTTTTTTCTTTTTTAAAAGATGTTATTTATTTATTTGACAGACAGAGATCACAAGTAGGCAGAGAGGCAGGCAGAGAGAGAGAGGAGGAAGCAGGCTCCCCGCTGAGCAGAGAGCCCAATGTGGGGCTCGATCCCAGGACCCTGAGATCATGACCCGAGCCTCAGGCAGAGGCTTTAACCCACTGAGCCACCCAGGCACCCCTGTTTGTCTTTTTTTCCTTAGTGTTACGTTTCTTCATGCACTTTTGCATTTGGGGTTGCAGACCTACTCCGAGATGCTTGTGAGGACCAAAACTGATGTGTTCTAGGTCCAGAACCAGGTGTCATCATTGTATTTGCATTAGGGATGTGTCAGAGCCCGTCTCTGAAACCACGAGACAGCTTGTTTTAGCTTCTGGTCCTAAGTGTGTGAGAAACGAAGAGAAGAAGCACCTCCTCGTATACAAGCTTCACACAGCTATCGGTGGTGGGTGGTTACGTCTGGAGTCTGGGCCGGGTTAGATCTGGAGTCTAGGGGCATATGGCATAGAGATGCCGAGAGAGGGTAGAAGATGAGAACAGAGACCTGGGCAGGAGCTAGACCATTAGGGTCTCACCCAAGGGACGGACGTGCTCAGGCACATTTTAAAGAACTTACCGAGGCGATCATGTATGTATGAATTGTCAGGGGCCCAAATCAGGAGGCCGGTGTGTGCGCCGGTGCGGTGTGTGCAGGGGCAGAGGAGGGGCAGATTCGAGAGATGCAGATGGTCGCTACAATGTAGGGGTGCAGAGAAGACGGGAGTGTAGGATGACTGCCAGGGTTTGGTTGGGCGACTCCATCCGAGTGATGCCACGGGTGAGCGAGCACGGAATGAGAGTCGAGGCAGAGAAGAAAGAACAAATTCGACCCGGAGCATCCGGTTCTGAGATACTTGTGCACTTGGCTGTGCTCAGTCGTGTGCCAACTCAGATGCCAGTAGAGGTTCAAACTGACCATCGGACTCATGGGACACAGCTAGGCTCTGATCTAGCTCTGTGCTTACTTAACACTATGAAAGAAAACAAGACCAGCGTTCCGGGGGGTGGGCGACAGGACCTTTCATGGAGGCCCAGCAGCTAACCGAGCACACTGTTTGTTTTGCCCCATCCCTGCTGTAGAGCATGTACCAGGGCCACTGGCCCATGTAGCCGTGGGGGGGGGTCACCTCAACACCGAGAACTTGAGCCTGGAGTTCCCGCCAATCTTCTGTGCCATTCTAATCGTGCAGGCCCCAGACACACGCCAGCTCACGCCCCCCAACCCAGGGCGAGTGCTCTCCTGCAAAGGAGGCAGACACAGCTTCCCTCACTAGCTTCCTACTGGAATCCCCGAGAAAACTGTGACCTCGAGGGCGTCCTCCAGCAGGCCAGCATCCCACCGATACCGCCAGCCGGCGCCAAAGCACATGGGTCTGGGATGCCTGAAAGAGACCCGGGCCGGAGAGGGAGACAAATGTTGGGGTCAGAGATTTGGGTTCCCATTCTTGCGACACCACTTAAAAGTGGCATGACTTGGGCACGTGACATAACCTTTCTAATTAGGAGTGTTTTCATCTTTGGAACGACTTCCTCATACTCACTTCCCAGAGTTTTTGTGAATATTAACTGTGACAGTGACTAAAAGGGGCCTAGAATACAGCAGGTTCTCAGAACACGTCAGTTCCTTTTTTCTAGAGAAAAAAAAATTGGTATCAAGTATGGAGCGAGGAGAGAGCACAGGCGGTGAGACAGTAACTGACCTCATCACGGTGAGAGCAGCTCATCAGATTGAGAAGCCGTGCGTGGCTTGCACAACTCCCCCTGTCTGACGTACAGAGAGGGTATGTGGACCATGATCGCTCCCCCCCAGCCGACCAAACTCTCCAAAATCACTTTGCTTTTCCAAAAGCTGGTGGAGAAATAAATATTCCAACCCCGTAAGAACGTGGAAATTAAAAATCAGAACGCTTTCCTCTCTGCATTTGTTTCAAGCCATTAATCATTTTTCTTTTGTTCACGACAGATATTAAGCACCTTTGGGTTGATGGCGAGTGAAATTGTTTTCCTTTCATTTAGGAACCGACGAGAAAGCACTCATCAACATTCTGACCGAAAGGACGAATGCACAGCGGCAGCTGATTGTGCGGGAATACCAAGCGGCGTATGGAAAGGTATGATTGACAGGACAGCCAGCAAAGAGCTGATCACTGGGGACCAGGGATGCTCCCACGTGACTGCACCAGAGATCTTTTGTTTCAGGCCAAGTGGAACAGGAAGTACTGTGTGTACCCGGTCAGAGCCTGGCCGGCGAGTCCTAGCTGGCCCGTAACAGGCTGAATGGCCTTGATCATGTTATTTGATCTTTCTGGGCCCTCATTTTTTCACCTGTTGGACAAGGAGGGTGGCCTGAGACCGGCAGCTTTAAACCTGGACTGATTCTGCTCCCCAAAGGATATCTGGCAATGCCTTGAGACATTTTCATTATCACAGCTGGAGGGGAGAGGGATGTTTCTGGAACCCCGTGGGTGGAGTTCGGGGATGCCGTCGGAGAGGTTTCCACGCACGAGGGGACACACCCGCCAAGTGTTATCTGACCCGTTATCTGATAGGTCTTGTCTTAGATCACCTTTAATTTCTCTTCCAACTCTAAAATATCTTTGTAATTGTGGATTTAACTCACTCAGCCCACAAGAGCTTACTGTGCAGGAACGTACAAGGACGTTTGTGTTTTGTTCCACACGGTGTGTGCTCAGTAATAAACTGTGTCGGGAGACGACCTCGACATTGGAGATTCACTGGTCTAAAAATCAGACCCTTCTTTTTTATCATGGAGCTACCATTTTATTAGGAAGATAAGAAGTAAATAAATTCAGATATCGGTAAGTGCTCTGCAAGAATCCAAACGGGAAGATACGGCAGAGAGCGGCTGCGGAATGGCTCCTTGGAGTAGGGTGGGGAAGGCTTCCCAGGATTATTCTCAACTACAGCACAACCATACCAAGGCTTCTGCCCTACTTGATCTGGGGAAGAGCATTTCAGACAGACGTTACAACACGTGCAAAAGCCCTGAGTCAAAAACGAACTGGGACCATTTAAGAAACGAAAAGACTTTCCATACGGCGGGAGTGTGGCGCGTACGGGGAGCGGATGGGAAAGATGGGGCTGGAGGGGGCTAGAGTGAGCTGGGCTTTGTGGTCGTGGTACACAGTTTGGGTTTTATTCTAAGAACAAAAGAGAATCATTGCAAGTCTGTAAGCAAGGGAATACTATAAGGCTAATTTATATATTTTTTAATTTATGTTAGCTTCTGTGGCTCACAAACCAGGGAGGGAAAAGTGTGGTAACAGGGCAGTCAGGCTGTTGAGATCAGGTGAGAGCCGAGGTGTAGAGACCCTCCAGGGGCGACTCAGGCGTCACTCCTGACTGTCCTCCGAGCTCCCAGACCCCCTTAAGAAACACCCCTCTTCATGCTTAACCTTCACACTTTACCAGATACTTAACATATTTTATTGAAATTTTATCTTTGAATATTTCTGGCTTTCGAAGGAGTGCCCTAGGAGTGTGCTAGGAGTGCGCACTGTGTCCAACTCGCCTTTAAATGCCGAGCACACAGCAGGAGCCCAGGAAACACCCGTCAAATTAAATTAATTGCCAGCGTCTCCACGAGGCCAGACACTCACGTGTAGGAACATGAACCATCCGTTGGCCTGTCAGGATTTTCTGAATACGGAGGAAGGGGGCGCGTTTCTCACAGTGAGAAGGACTGAGAACAGGTGAATCGAGAGTCGGTTGTAACGGCGTGGGCTGAGGGCAGGTGGTCGCAAGAGTTCAGCATTTAGAGAGGAAACAGCCCAGCCGGTGGCCGCAGAATTAGGAACACTTGGGGCTCCAACCATGGTTCCTCCGCCGCCTCACTGGGTCCCCCTGGTGGCCGGTGGGTGTTGGTACGTGTCCGCGTTGTCCCCGTGGTCTGGGAGGCCGCCCGCCTCTGTCTCAGCTGAAAATAATGAGAAGCAAGAAAAACAATAATCCACTAACATCCTTTAAATATTGACAATAAAAACCATCTAACCTGCCTTCAAGAGGAGGAGATGGGCTGCACCTATGTGGGCAAACAGGCCCAGAGGACACGCAGAACGCCGGCCCCATTACATTTAGGGTTTCCCCTGCTGGTGTTGCCACAAAGCCGCTTTGCTGCCTCGTGGCTCCACAGTCCCAGCAGAGGCGGGCGACCAGCTGCTGTCCCCTCCTTCCCGCTTGTCCCCAGGGCTCTCTGGCAGTCACTGAGAAGCAGCTACTCGTGAAGCCGGGGTGAATGGTAGGGTCCCCTTCCTCGTCTTCTTCCCCGACCGCAAGCCAGGTACTGAGAGCGCCTGGGGCCGAGGAAATGCATGTTTGATGCACAGTCCCTGTCTGTGGCGCTTACGGAAGTCCCGCCACTGGCTTTCGGTCAGAAACCCCGTAAGACAGACGTCTTGGCAGCGGTCACGGAGCGCAGACTGCTGTCCATGGGAATCGTTGGCCGTTTCGGTTCACTCCCGTGGATGGGCAGGTTTTGTCTGCGTTGGTGCATTCGCTTCCCTTTCATGACCTGACTTTGTAGAAAGAGAAAGGAAAAGTATTTCATGCTTTCCTCGGTGGGTTTTTATTGTAGGAACTGAAAGACGACTTGAAAGGCGATCTCTCCGGCCACTTGAGGCAGCTCACGGTGGCCCTCGTGACTCCTCCGGCTGTGTTTGATGCGAAGCAGCTGAAGAAATCCATGAAGGTAGGAGCCCGGTCGGCGCCGTTTCTGCCCGAGATCTGACTGTGTCATCAAGAACAGGGACTTCCGTCCGGTGCGCACGGGAGACGTGGGTATGAATAGGGTAAATCTGGGTGTCGTTCTGATGCTGTCCAAGAGGAAGAACAGTCCCGAAGCGGGGACGGGCTGCGGAACCTGGAGCCCACGTGTTCCTGGGCTGAAAGGATCGTCATATCCTAATTTCATTTCTGCGGCTTTTCACCCACAGAGTCACATCCTCCACTTTGTTGTCATTGAGAGTAAATGGTGCCACCATCAACCCCATTGCTTAGGGCAGAAAAACCAGGATTATCTTTGATCCCTTGCGTTCCCTCACGCTTCATAGCTCCCCGAATCTGTCAGCAAGTCCGTGGGCTCCGTCCCCAGATCTGTGTGCGAGTCTGTGTGTGCAGGTGTGTGCGTGTCTCTCGGAACCCGCCGCTGCCATTCCGGCTCCACCAGCAGCGGCTCTGACGGGCCCCACCGGCACCTTCCCGGCCGGTCCCTGCGTCTGCTTCTGCCCACCCGGAATCCCCTCACCACAGAAGAGCCAGAACTATGTTTATGGAGTGATTTTTCGAGCTATGCTGCTCACAGCCTACATCTCCAGGGCTCTTGAAAGCGCCAAGTCCCAGCTTCTTTCCATGACCTTCATCACCCGTCAGTCTGGCTCCTTCCTGGCTCCGTGAATTTTTAAAAATTCTCTCTGTGTCAGGCAGGGTTTCCCAGAGACGCCGAAGCAGCCGGCGGGGACTTAGGCGGCGAGGTTTACTGCGAGGGTGGGTTACATAGTTAAGGATCTGACGAGGCAACCCCGGAGTCTGTAGGGGCTACTAGGAAGGGGCGTGGGGGACTCGTAGCAAAGCGGGAGCTGCGGCCCACAGGTGGGATTTCTTCTTCTTCAGAGAAGCCTCCGCGCTGCTCTTGAGGCCTTTAACTGACTAAACCGGGCCCACCTAAGCTATCTAAGATGATCTCCCTTGCTTGAAGACTGTAGTGATGTCCACAAAATACCTTCCCAGCAGCACCCAGGTTTGAGTGTGAGTAACCGAGGACTGTAGCCCGGCCGAGTCGATGAGGTTCCATGAAGCGCCCACCACACCCTCTCCTCCCCGCCCCCCGACTCCGTGCGCGGCTACACTGGCCTCCTCTGTGCTGCTTGAACCTTCTAAGTTTATTCCCACCTTCAGGTCCTTATGCGTGATGGTTTTTCCATCTGGAGCGTTTTCCCTCCGTGTATCTTCTATCAGCTCACTCAGTTTTATATTCTTAGTTATACGTTAGTATACCTGTCACCATCTAAAATTACCCCGGGGGGGTGTATTTGTTGATCATTTGTTTGTCCATCCAGTTAGGAGGCAAAACTCCGTCATGGCAGGGACGTTCATCAGTCTTGGTCGTATCTCCTGTTCCAAGAGGAGAACCTGAAACGCAGTAGGTTGACATGTGTTGACGGGAAGGAAGGAGTCTAGGGCCGAGGCCTGAGCTGTCTTCTGCCTCCTTATCCGAGTCGGGAGAGACTGTCTCTTCCGTGGAGGACGCATGAGCCCCCAAGAAGGCAAGACGGAGTGAGACGCACCGGAGAGTTCCTGGGGGAGGCTCACGAGGGATAGAAAGGAGACAGAGCAGGGCGGGTCGGGTGAATTGGGTGAAGCTCATGGCGGTTCGGGTCCGTCACACGTGGAAGGGGGTGCAGTCGGCTCGGACGGAACGAGCTTCCGTCTCCAGGCAGCCCTGGGAAGGCCGCGGCAGGCCGGCGGGGGCTTCTGAGCTCCTGCCCTTTGGAGAAGTCCCGCCCTGGGCAGAAGCGGCCCAGCCCCAGGACGCCCTCCCTGTCCCCTGTCCGGCCACTCGCTGAGAGCAGCGTGGAGGGAGCGCGACCTCTTTGTCTACTGCGGGGCGCATCTGAAGCTCGGGCGACTGGGGCTACCCGCGGGATCTGCAGCAGAGTCTCCGAGCCATGCATTTCCCCGGCCGCCCCATGGGGGACAGCTTAGCTGGTGGCATCATGAGGATTCGATTCACCAACAAGGATTAGAAAAATCTCCCTTTTGTGCAGAAGAAATCCAAAGCAGGCAGTGCGGCGCTGGGTGTCACGGCACAGCCCTTGTCAGGGACTCTGGTTCCTTCTGTCTTGGGGCTTCACCATCCCCGGCCTGTCCGTTCCGCTTGTTGGCTCGGGACGGGGCTCAGCACCCAGGCGTCACATCTTTATCCCGTCAGGCAAAAAGACGGTCATGAGACCAAGGAGGGTTCATTTCCTCTCCTTACGGACTCTCGGAAACCGTACGTGGTACTTGATATGTGTTCTATGGGTCATAATTTATTACATGAATAAACTTAGTTCCACAGGAAGCTGAGTAACAGAGTATCTATTTGGGTAGCTGTGTGCTCAGTTAGAAATCGGAGGTTCTATTACTAAGGCAAGGGAAGTACAAGACATGAGGTCTGCTCAGTTTTGCTGGGAACCTAACACTGATCTAAAAATTAGTCTGTCTTTAAGTTAATCAGTTAGTTAATTAAAAAGGAGACATGCTGAGGGCAACTTGGAACCTCTGCCCCAAAGGGACAGAATTCAGCTTTAGTTCATAAGCTACACTGACCTTATTTGATCAAGTCCTAGTGGAAAAGGCCTTTCTTGGAGTCACTGCACAAGAGTGACCTCAGTATAACCAAGACTCAGGGTACCTGGTCCCCAAACCAACCAGGCCCATGACTTACATTATTAAGGCCTAAAAAATCTTCCTGGTTGAAGATGATACCTGCTGCCCTAGTGCATTAGCAGAAGGATGAACTCATTCAAGAGAACCGCAGGGCCCTCTCCGAACACAATGACGTGGTCGATAACTCATTTCTGATCTTTAATGATGTGGGCTTTTCCCTTACACCGTTTCTTCCTACAGTTCTTCAGCTGATTTTTACACTAGAGTGGGAAATTTTCTCGGACATTTTGATGTCAGTTTAGATGATCTGTCTTATTTTCATACTAGAATATATGAAAAAACAAGAAAACTGCTTTAGAGCAATATACCACCTTATGCTGATTTACAAAAATGTCTTTTTGTGCGCATAAAACAAGATACTAAGCCTGAAATGCATGGCATTAAGCTTTTCAAGTATTCTAAAAATAGATTTCCTTTTCCTTCTCAGGGCGCTGGCACCAGTGAGTGCGCGCTGATTGAAATCCTCACCACCAGAACGAGCAGGCAGCTGAAGGAGGTCTCGCAAGCCTACTACACAGGTGCGCGTGCGATCTGCTTATGTGACCCCGGTCTGCACACCGAGGAGCCCCCGCGGCTCTCCCCAGAAACCCACCGAGCTCTCCTTCACAAGGCATTTCGGTCGGGCAGGGTGTAAAAAGTAGGATACCCCCAGAATGGGCCAAGGTCTGTGGCTCTTCAGAGAATCTGGGAACAAGGTCTGAGCTAGAACTGCGGCGTCCCCATGCCGTCGACACTTCCCACGTAACGCATTTCAGCTCTGGTGGATTTTGCTCTCAGCAGCCACTGCCTCATTGAATCAACTATTTTCACCAGAAAATAGTTGCCAGAGATTCAAATCATTCTATATTAATAGATTGGCTCGTGATTTGGGGCGTGGAACGTGAGACGGGTGGCGGAGAGCATGTGTTGAGCACGTGCATTCAGTGAAATCAGCTCCCGTCCTCGTAGTCTGTTCGCTGTGGGAAAAGGGGACAGTCCCTGCAGTGTGATTCCGGCGCTGACCCCCCAGGGTAGGCCGGCGACGCAGGTTACAGCGCAGTCCCCAGCGGGCGGCCCTCCCCGCAGACGCGGCCCTGGGTCAGCAGCCCCAGGCCATGCGCCCTTCTGCCCGAAGAGCTTCGAGGCCGGGGCTTCTCACCACTCCCTCGGTCAAGAGCTCACTAGCACGACTCACGGGACTCGAGAAAACACTACCCAGCTGGCCCGTGAACCACAGGAAGGTTAGGGGCACTGACCCTCTGTATAGTTCAAAATACGTGTATAACTTTTTTTTTTTTAACGATTTTATTTATTGATTTGTCAGAGAGAGAGCACAAGTGGGGGAGCAGCAGGCAGAGGGAGACGCAGGTTCCCTACTGGGCAGGAAGCCCAAAGCGGGACTCGATCCCAGGACCCTGGGATCGTGACCTGAGCCAAAGGCAGCCGCTTAACTGTCTGAACGACCCATTCGCCCCTCAAAATACATATATAACTTCTGACCCTCTGATAGCTTAAGTACTAATGGCCTGCTGTCAACCGGAAGCTTTACTGGTAACCGAAACAGTGGATTAACACAGAATTTGTATCTTGGATGAGTTATATACTATGTTCTCACAATAAACTAAGCTAGAGACAAAAAGAAGTTTCTAAGAAAATCAAAAAGAAGAGAAAATACATTTAAGAAATTGTGCCCCATTTATTGAAAAAACCCACGTATAGGCGGCATGTGCAGCTCCCACCCCCAGTGTTCAAGGGTCAGCCGCACTGACAATTACTGTTTCACTGTAAAGAGCAGAAATCAGGACCAGTCACATGAGGACGCGTAGCAGAGAGGTCTGCGAGTGTCCCAAACGCAGAGCTCCTGGTCCTCACGCTGTCTCCTTCCAGCGCATCGACAGTTGCCAACCAGGAAAACTCGTTGACCGTTGGTATCGTTTTTATCGAGGTTCGTTGCACTTGCATGGCTGACGGCATCACTGGCCACACGACTGTGCTCCATCTCCAGCCTCCTCCTTCCCTGAGGTCAGGCTGATACCGTGTGGCTCAGAGCCCCGACCCTTCCAATGACAGGGTTGCTCTTTCCGGGGACACCAGCCACCACTCCGAGTCATCATGCTGGCATAAACTCAGGTGTGGTTTGCGGGACCTGCCACAAATAGCAAAGACATTCCTATTATTGGGGAAATTTGAAGGATTTAGAGGCTGCTTCCCAGGAACCAGGGCAAAGACCAGCCTGGATTCTGTACTGTGCTCCAGCCGCCTGGAACCCTCTCTGAGAACCAAAGGAGCACAGTTTCTATGTCGGTGTGTTAAAAAAAACACTAAAATCATGCTGGAAGAGTTCCTATCTCCACAGAGTTCCTGCTATTAGATAATCTCATATCCCCTCTATAAGCATCTCTTGTTGATTTAAAAGGGCAGAAACATTTGTAGGACCACAGAGTTCTCCAGAAGGATGCAGGAGAGGTCGAATAGTCACGTGACGTCAGCTGCCTGTGAGTCACCAGCTCTTGGATGGAGCAGAAAATGGTTTTAAAATCAGTAGACATGGGATGCCTGGGTCCCACGTGGGATGCCTTAGGTCTGGATGCCTAAGTTGGTTAAGTGACTGCCTTCGGCTCAGGTCATGATCCTGGAGTCCTGGGACAGAGCCGTGCATCAGGTTCCCTGCTTGGCAGGGAGTCTGCTTCTCCCTCTGACCCTCCCCCTCCTCATGCTCTCTCTCTCAAATAAATAAATAAAATCTTTTAAAAATAAAAAACAAAATAAAAACAAAATCAGTAGAGCTGCACAGCACAGGCTCTGCAAGAGGAGCCACCACTGGTCAGCCCCCAAATATGTGAACACAACAATCGGTGTTTGTCACAGGAAACAGCACCTGTTTTTTTTTTTTCTGTTTTTTAATTTTTTATTTTTTATAAACATATATTTTTATCCCCAGGGGTACAGGTCTGTGAATCACCAGGTTTACACACTTCACAGCACTCACCAAAGCACATACCCTCCCCAGTGTCCATAATCCCACCCCCTTCTCCCAAACCCCTCCCCCCAGCAACCCTCAGTTTGTTTTGTGAGATTAAGAGTCACTTATGCTTTGTCTCCCTCCCAATCCCATCTTGTTTCATTGATTCTTCTTCTACCCACTTAAGCCCCCATGTTGCATCACCACTTCCTCATATCAGGGAGATCATATGATAGTTGTCTTTCTCTGCTTGCAGCACCTGTTTTTTAGGCAGCTTTCTCACTTTTGAGAGGTATCGCAGAATACAGTCTACCATGTACATCACAGTTAAGGTTAGGCTTGATAAAACAGACGGTGGCTCGGGTGACATAAAAATGTCTTTCTCCCACACATAGAAGAAGTCGGAGACAGGCAGTTCCAGGACTGGTATGGAAACTCCTCAACACCTTCAGGAACCCAGGCCCCTTCTTGCTTCTGCCCATGCTGTCGCTAAGATGTAGTCCTTCTCCTCATGGTCCCAAAGTGGTTGCCTGGGCTCCAGGCATCAGTCTACACACCATGCAGGAGGATGGAGGAAGGCATGGGCCACCTTAAGGAGATTTCCCAGCGATGTCACATAGGTTTCCCTCCATTTCATTACCAAGAACTCATCGGGGAGCTGTGCCTACGGTACTAAACTAAGAGGCAAGCCGAGAATGCTGTCTTTAGGTTGTGGGCTGCACGTCTTGCTCAAGGATCGTGTTCTCTTATGGTGGAAGAATGAAATGGTGATCAGAAGACAAACTAGCGACTAGCGCCTTGCTCCCCCCCAACCCTGTGGCTTTTTCATGGCAATTCTTTCTGTTCTTCTGTATCTGCCACAACACACACTATGTAACAGTTACGAGAAGAGAATATCCCTATCAGAAGAGCACCAGGAAGTTAGAAAAAAGAGGCAGGATTTATTTTCTCACCTATTCCTTCCTTGCCAATTGTTGTCATTTAAGCTTTTCTCTGTTTTGTAATAATGTTTTTTCACTTTGTCAAGACCTGCTATATTCTTATTTGGTTTCAGTATATAAGAAGAGTCTCGGAGACGACATTAGTTCTGAAACTTCTGGTGATTTCCGGAAAGCTCTGTTGACTTTGGCAGATGTAAGTTTTTATTTTCGATTGCTTAGCCGCCCGGTAAGCTGCATGCTCAAGAATCATTTTTAGGGAGTTTAAAAATAACCAAACGGAGACAAGGAGGCTGCAGTTTTCCTCGTGAAATGATTTGTTCATTTTACATTTTCATTTCTGGACTCCAAAGAATATAGTTTTCTCTTGTCAGCATTTAAATTAAGTCAGACGCTTGATACAGAAAAATTATCTTCAGAGATGGGTATATCAGTTTCCAGATTTAAAAAAAAAAAAAAAAAAAAAAAGCTTGCACAAATAAAAACAAACAAATGATTTGCTGCAAATTTCTCTCTGCCCCTTTGGAAGAGTTGCTAAACCATGGGTCAGTGTAGGACCAGATGAGGCCACACCGGGCTTTCTCTTCTGTGGAGGTTCAGGACTTCATAGTACAGGCGGCAAGGTCAAGTGTGAGGTACCACCACCGGTGTGTGTGAGGGAGGAAGTGATCTCAGCCCTATCCCGCTGGCCTCTTTCAGCCAATGTACACAGCTCCAGATGTGTGAGAAAATCCCGACACTGGCCTCAGCCTGGGCTGGAAACAATAGTTGTCCCAGTGAGCCGCGGCCCCGTAGGAAACACTGTGTCCTTGTGATGGTTGCAGTTACTTCAAATGGTGAAAACTTTAAAGATGGGGTCTGCTGAGCAGAGAGCCCGATGTGGGACTCGATCCTAGGACCCTGGGATCACAACCTGAGCCGAAGGCAGAGGCTTTAACCCGCTGAGCCACCCAGGAGTCCCAAAAGCAAAGTTTTTATGGCTGCATGTAGCTTGTCCAAATAAAGCTATAGTCAGAGCAGAAGCCTGGGAATCCCGGTTTTTTGGACTCGAAACACGTGCCCCGAAGCCATACTGCCCACTGCCTTCTGGCTGTTGTGTGCTCGTGCACGTGTGCAAATGGGTGTGCCGTCCTGCTCAGAGACCTCTGGGAGCATATGTTTGCGCAACGCCTCACAGATTTGGGCTTGCAGACCCCATCTTTTTAATATTCAGCATCTTTTCGTGTACTTTCTGAATCCGTGTGGATCTTTTGCCTATTTTTAATTAGGTTTTCATTGCTTTAAGTGAGTATGAGAAGCTTTTTATATATTTTGGATATAAGTGCGGCATTAAATATGTGTTTGCAAATATTTTTTCTCATTCCGTGGCTTATCTTTTCATCGCTTTAAGATCTTTGAGTTTTCAGGGCACCTGGGTGGCTCAATGGGTTGGGCCTCTGCCTTCAGCTCGGGTCATGATCTCGGAGTCCTGGGATTGAGTCCCGCATCGGGCTCTCTGCTCGGTGGGGAGCCTGCTTCCTCCTCTCTCTCTTTCTCTCTACTCTCTCTCAATCTCTCTGTGTGTGTGTGTGTGTGTGCCTACTTGTGATCTCTCTCTGTCAAAAAAATAAAATCTTTAAAAAAAAAAAAAAAGATCGTTGAGTTTTCAGAGGAAGAGACTAAGGCTCAGAAAATGGTGTGATTGGTACAAATTCCAGGGCTAGGGAGCCGCAGAGAGAGAACAGGAGCCGAGTGCCTGACTCCTCTGTGCGGCGTGGCCGCCCCTGGAGAAAAGCCTCTAAAATGCCCTGCTGACCAGAATACCGAGGGTTAGACTCTCCCGGCTTTAAAAGGGTTGCCTTCGTCTTCATCTTCCCCGTGCAGGGCAGAAGAGATGAAAGTCTGAAAGTGGACGAGCTGCTGGCCAAGAAAGACGCCCAGGTCAGTAGTAGAGAGAAGGCGACATCTCCGGTAACGGTTCTCCCCCTCGGCCGTCCTTCCGTTCGCGTGGCCCCGACGGAGGCCATCCTCTCCTGTCCCACCTGGAGGAGAAGCCTGAAGGCTGGACATCGCCCAGCCCTAGCTCGCCCCCAGCCCCCACCCTCCACCCCCCACCCCCTACCCCCGGTGCTGGTTCTTCTTCTTCTGGCTCCAGCCTCCCCGACTCTCAGATCCCAGCCCGCTAACAGTGACAGGCTCGTCGGTGTGTCCCTGACCTCGACAACCCAGGAAACCGCCCGCTCTTCTCATTCCCCCGACCCCTGCCAGGAGAGAGAGAGAGACGGAGAGGGAGAGTGTGTCCGTAATGCCGTGCTGAGTCTTCTTTCCCATCCAATAGATTCTCTATAATGCTGGGGAGAACCGATGGGGCACAGATGAAGACAAATTCACCGAGATCCTGTGTTTGAGGAGTTTTCCTCAACTGAAACTGAGTACGTGCTCACAGGACAACCCTTTTTCGCTTTGTGTTGTATTTGCAAATGTTTTGAGGTTTAATATACAAAATTCTGGGAAGTGAAGTTAAACATTGCAAAGGCTCTTCTATGTGCATATATATAAGCAATTCAGGAGCACACATGGGAGCTGTGTTCCAGCCCAAGGGAGAACTGAGCCAACTCTTCTCTTTCCTGGAGGCGGAGTACAGTGGCCGGCCACTGACCGGGAACAGGTGGGAGGGGGCAGCAGGGGGAAGGCCAGGGGGAGCCCTCTGGGGTGAGCGCAGTGGGGTGGAGGAGCCTGAAGCAGGGCTTCCAACACATCTCTTCCCTCGTGAGCCACTTTGCAGAAATAACAGGCACGGCCGTGTCCATCAAGTGTTGATAAGGATGTGACAGTCAATGGCGGAAAGGCGGCATCGTTCTTTCGGTCAGACCCGCTGGTCGGGGAGACTGCTGAGGAGCCACCTCCTCCCTCCTGTATCTCCCGAACCTTCTGGAAGCAAGAGCGCCCAGAAGCCCAGAACTCCATCGGCCGTGAGCGTCCCGCTGTGGCCTCCAGGCACGGTGGAGAGCACCCACAGCACGTGACTAGGCTTGTGCGGAGTCCATGGGGAACTGAGGAGGCACAAGGCTGTTCCCGTGACTTTTTAGTTCTGAGACTTTAGTTCTGAGTTCTTAATCTTGGCACAAAATGTCACTTATTTTATAAAATACTAGTAATAGTATATTATAGTTGCTTTATAAGTACCTTTATTTGAAAAGTAAAAACCAAACAATCCCCAATTTCTCTCCAAAGATTTTTAAGAATTTCTTAGGGAAAAATTGACTTGGCTTACAAAGTATGCCTCTGTCCTGGGTGGCCTCTAGGTTCTGCTTTTGGACAAAAACTGATCGAGACGTTACGTCTGGCAAGCTTGAATCGGCCGTGCTGCGCTAGGGAAGGGTTTACTCAGCAGACAGAAATCTGCATAAGCAGATAAAACATACTTGACCCAGGACCACACTATTGTTTCCCAAGTGCTCTAGAATTTCCAAGTAACCCACCTTTGGGTTAAATTAAATTGTTTTTAATTTAACCTTTCAAGCTATTTTAAATTCCATCAACCTGGGGATGGGGAGAGGGAGGAGAGAGAAAGATGATTGAAGGAAATGGCCTGTGAGGTTTGGGTTTTATTGTAGATCATTTTAAAAAAACGAGAACCAAAACTTCCATTTTCCGGCTTTGATGGTTTAAAGAAGGAGTTCTTGAGTTTGATGCTTAACTTGATTTGCTGTATATCAAATAAAAAACTGGAATGTATTCAAGTATGGTCAGCAGGAATGCCTTAAATATTTTTTTGTGGTGCTGCTTTTTAGCATTTGACGAATACAGAAACATTAGCCAGAAGGACATTGAGGACAGCATAAAAGGAGAGCTGTCTGGGCATTTTGAAGACCTGCTTCTGGCTATAGGTAAGCTCTTCAGTGCATATAAACTGAGTTACTTCGCACTTGTTTTAAATCAACATGAAGCTTCACTCCTTTCTGGTAGGAATCCAGAGTGATCCAACCTTAGGCTCCCGTAGCTCCTAGCCCAGTCCCCAGGGCGCACGATATGCTCCACAAATGTTGTTAAATGGGTGCACGAAGAAGTTATCTTTTTGGGTTTTACTTTGCCTTTAAACTTTGTTACCGTGCTTAGATTAGTAAATTCTTGGAGAGATGAAAATATTACATTTCCTCTTTGTTTTTTTAAGATTTTATTTATTTACTTGACAGAGAGAGACAGTGAGACAGAGAACACAAGCAGGGGGAGTGGGAGAGGGAGAAGCAGGCTTCCCTCAGAGCAGGATGCTGGATGCGGGGCCCAATTCCAGGACCCCGAAATCATGACCTGAGCCAAAGGCAGACGCTTAACCCACTGAGCCACCCAGGCACCCCCCCCCCCAAACATTACTTTTCTATTGTCATTTTTACTGAGGCTTTTTGAAAATGGAGTCATTGAGTAATTTACTAAATTTAGTGATTGGCCCTCTTTGGCTATTTGGGGAAGATCTCCGTAGCCCCCAAAGCTGAGCCCAGGTCAGAACTCTAGGGCTCCCCGTCTTGGCCGAGCTACCCAGGAGTATCGAACAGAGAGTCCAGTGCAGACCGAAGCTGGTCCCAGAGCTATGGATTAACAGGCGGACACAAACACTGTTATATAAGGCGATCGCTCCCCCCCCCCCCCGGGAGGGCTCTGCAGTCTCCGGGCCCAAGTTCTTTATCAGCAGTCAGAGACGCTGGGAATGGGGCAAGCGTCCACCCCAGGGAGTTCTCAGTGTACGCGTAGGTGTTGCTCTGGGATCCGGAGACGAGCCAGCCGCTGCTGCGGGAGCTTCCTGGGCAGATAATTCCGTTTTCCCCTGACTAAAGATAATGACTGTGCTGAAGTTCCCTGTGAGCACGACGTGACGAGCCTTTGAAATTCAGGTGAAGCATTCACTGCTCCATCCTAAATAACACCGGCAGTCATGAGGGGGCTGAATAGTACGGTGACGCAGAGAGTCTTTTTAAAAAGCATATTACCGTGGATTAACTCAATTTCTATTCAATGGAACTGAACTTCCCTTTCCTCTTTGTAACAGTTCATTGTGCCAGAAACACGCCTGCCTTTTTAGCTGGAAGACTTCATCAGGCGTTAAAGGTGGGTCTGGAGTTTCTCCCTGCAGGAGAATATTGAACCGTATTGCATCATACTGAGGGCATGTCCTGTTCCTTCCCTCCCTGGAGGAGTCCTCTTTTGTCTCGGAGGCTGACAGTGAATGTCCTAAGCATTCTAGGGACAGGTACAGTGAGGAGTTGACTAAATTATCTCCCCTACTTCACAGTCCATGAAGGCAGTAAAACTTGGTGTAGAACCCCAAACCTCAAGCCTGACCCATGCAGCCCAGTGGCCTCTCCAGCGTCTTTCTTAAAATCAGCCGAGTTGAGTCAGCAGCCTGTCATGCCATAGAAACCCTGCGCTTTCCCATCTGCTGCTGCTGCTAGATGATGAGGTCTCTGAGTACAGGCGTTTTTCTAGCTCTTTCTATCTCCAGGTCCTGGCCCTGAGCCTGGCACATAAGAAGATGCTTACTTCCGTCTCTTTACTGGACATTTCCTATGGAGGTGCCCATGTGCCTTCAAAGTTATGTCCAAAGTGAACACATCATGTCCCCCACCTCACCCCCACCGAGGGCTGTCCCGTGTCCCGTCGCTCAGTGACTAGCCTCGCCCGACTCTCTGGGGTTAGCCCGTTCCCCGCCCCCAGCCTTGCCCTCTATGCCTCGGCCCCCCGGGCCGTCTCTCTGTCCTTGACTAGCCAGCTGTCTTCCCACAGCGCAGTCTTTGCGTGTGTTGTCCTCTCTGCTGGGGATGGACCTCCTCCGGGTCGACCTCTGGTGGCTCCTTCTCATCTCTCAGGTCACCGGGCGAGAGGGGTCTTTCGCGACTGAACAGGAGGACTGGCTTCCTTTCGGTCACACTCCACTCCGTGGTTCTTGTGACTGTTTATATAACCAACGTGTTGATTTTTTTTCTGGTCCCTCCATCCTTGACAACGTAGCCTCCGTGCCAGCCGCGGTAGGATTAGAGCCGTCGGCTGCCGTATGCCCAGTGCGTGGAGCCGGGTCGGACATGTAGTAGATTTCTTCCTCTGGGGGGTTACTTCGGCCCCAGGTCAAACACTGCTTTCTCAGGCAGGCCCTTCCTAATCCGTGGTCTGCTTTCGGCCCTCCTGGCGTCCAGTCCCGTAGGACTCAGTACCCCACGGGCTGGATTCCGTCGTGTGACCTTCACAGAACGGAAGGCCTGGCTCTCACTTCTGGTTTCAGCATTTGGCACGGTGGTGGCGTGGAGTAAGCGCTCAAAAAATATTTCTTGAATCTATGAACGATGAAGTTTGATGACAAGCGAGTGAAGAAGAGTGAGTCCCTGTGGCTGAATATTTTGTGCGCCGTGTCTGTTTCCCGCAAATACAGATCTGTATGTTGTCTTGTGACCCGGGACGTTCGTCCTGTGGACACCTGTTTCTTCACAGGGTGCTGGAACCGATGAGTTCACTCTGAACCGAATCATGGTTTCCAGATCAGAAATGGACCTTTTGGACATTCGAGCGGAGTTTAAGAAGCATTATGGCTATTCCCTGTACTCGGCAATTAAAGTAAGTCTCCTGTTAAAAATAGCAGAATACATTTTGTCTTGCTCCACGCTTGTCTTGTATAATCCTTAAAACGGAGAGATATGTGACTGAGTTTTCTCTCTCCCTGTCAGTGCATAAATGTGTTTTCTGAGTTTAAAATAGTGATAACAAAATGTCTCCTAAAGATGGTGATTATTTTTAGCTCTAAAATCCCAGGCACATAATAGACACTTAACATTTTTTTGTTCAGGTTTAGTGGCCATTAACTGTTCTTCTTTTGTGCATTGTACTTGCAAGTTATTTACCTGTTTTGGATATTATGGTATTTTTATTTATTTCAGCTTTTCTTGATGACAAGAGAAGGAAAGGAAAATACACATTTTAAATTTCCTATTTTTACCACAAGTCTGGTTGACATACAATGTCATGTTAGTTTCAGCAGAGTCCAATTTCCTCTTGTTTTACGCAGGATACAGATGGTTCTGTACTTTGGGGCACATCTTATTTCAGTTTACAGTTTATAGGAACTTTCTCGTTCTTTTAACAGCGACATATCATTCTTTTATTTATATATTTGCACCTGCCATGTCAAGAGATGTTTCCAGTTTCTTGCTGTTATAAACAGTGTTGTGATATGCATACAAAGTTCCATCAGGTACAGGTGTATCAAAGGGATAAATTCTCGTGGGTCGGTGGGATTGCTGAGGCAGACGTAAGTACACTTGTAATCTCGGTAAACATTAGCAACCTTCTCTGTCTGCACATCACTGAATCGACTAGATTCATTCACAAAATCAAATCCTTTTTTTCTTTCAGCCAGAGCTTTTGTTTTTACACTAAACCTTTGCAGGAAACATACATGCTTACATTGGAATCAGGAACGTACTCAGAGAGGCAGCCCTCAGACTGCGCCCAGGGCTTAGCGAGGATTTCATCAGCTCCCGCTCAGTGCAGTTGAATCGATTCTGACACATTACAATAGTTTCAATCAACACGGGAAGATTTAATAACATTAACCATATTGTACTTACTAAGGCAGAAAAGTAGAATTATACATTTTATAAAGATTGCCCGTAACAAGGTTGAAACACAAGGCCTTCAGTTCACCCTCAGCAAATTAGAAAATTCAATTAACCATCAGTTCTCCTTCCCCCGATGGCTGGCTAATTGAGGCTTATATTAGGACACATCTAAGCTATGCGTATCTTGATAGAAAAGAAAGATCCATTGCTAAAGAATTCAATATGTAATTTAAAATTACATGAGGTTTTTTCATTTCTATCACCTAATGTGCATGTTTTAAAAATGAAATGTTAAGGTTGGACTGGGAAAAAAAAAAAGAGAGAGAGAGCTTGAGCTAGATCAATAAGCGTGAAACAAATGAAAAAGGAAGTCAAAGACCTTTCTCCCCCCACCCAAATCCCAGGCTCACATAGACTCACAGGTGAACTTCACCAAACTCTCAAGGAATAGATATTCCTGTCTACACAGGTTGGACCAGAAAATAGGAAAAATGAAACCTGCCTAGTTAATTCCATGAATTTAGTATAATCTTGATTCCAAAGACAGAGGAAAAAGAAAATTGCATATTCATTTCATTTATGAACATAGATAACAAAGAATAAAATACTAACTGAATATATCAGTTTATTAAAAAAATAACACATCAAAATCAAGTGAGGTTTAGCCCAGGAATAAAAGGACGGCTCAGCATCAGAAAATTAATTAATGTGTTTGACCACATTCCACACATATAAAAGATAATTATATAATTATTTCAATCTTTGCAGAAAAAGCTTTTGAAAAGGATCAATACCTATTTATGATTAAAAAAAAAAAAAGTCACCAAATTCAGAATAGAAGCAAACCTGGGCGCCTGGGTGGCTCAGTGGGTTAAGCCTCTGCCTTCAGCTCAGGTCATGATCTCAGGGTCCTGGGATCGAGTCCCGCATCGGGCTCTCTGCTCAGCAGGGAACCTGCTTCCTCTTCTCTCTCTCTGCCTGCCTCTCTGCCTACTTGTGATCTCTCTCTGTCAAATAAATAAATAAAATATTTTTTTAAAAAAAGAATAGAAGCAAACCTCCTTAAATTGATAAAGCTTCCATACCAACATATTACAGCAAACGCAGACGTATTATACTCAGTGGAGAAACTTTAGATGCAGTTCCTTTGAAATAGGGACCAGAACAACAATGCTCCCAACATACTAATAAATACTATACTACTACTACTACCAATATACCTAATACTATCTTACAGAGGACTAAGATCCTAGACAGTACTGGAAATGAAGAAAAAAAAAATGTGTAAAGACTGAAACAGAAGAGTTGAAGCTTTCATTATTTTCAGTAAATACAACCATCTTTCTAGAAAAATCAATAGGAATTAGTTTATCATCACTAATAAAAATTCAGCAGTGTTGCCCAATAAAGACCAACCTGTAAAAATCAATAGTATCTCTTACACTGTCAAAATTAAGATACCATTCAAAATAGAAGTGAAAAACTATAAATTATCCAGGAATTCACTTGACCAAGACTACATAACTCTATGGAGAAGACGTTAAGACTGTCACAAAGGCCGTAACACATGTCAGTAAATGGAGAGATAGTGGATATGCACTTGAGTGATGTGATAGGATATTATAAAGGTGTCAGTTATTCGTCCAAGTCGCTGTGAATCAAATGGAATTTCAATCAACATTCTAGCTGGGTTTCTTTGAGGAACTTGATTAAGTTACTGTAACATTGATATGGAGGAATGAAGAGTCATGACTAATCGACCGTAAATATAGAGCATAAAGGTAGGGAAAGGTCTCATTCTACTAGAAACTGACATAATACAAAGCAGTTATTAATCGTGTTAAGTGTCATTTTGGAATGAGAACAGACGCGTGAATCAATGGAACAGAATGGAGACCTCAGAGACAAATGCAGTTGCTTCTGGAAACTCACAGTTTAGAGGGGGCACCACAAATCAGTAGAGGAAGGACAGATTATTTAGTAAAAATGTATTGGGAAACCTGGTTGGCTCTACAGCAAAGAATAAAACTGGATAACTACATCACTGGTAAACTGGAGATGAACTGAAAACCAAACTATAAAAGATAAAATTAGAAAGTTAATCCAAGAAAATGCAAGAATTACCCTTGTGACCCGGAAGCAGGGAAAAGAATTTTTAAACAACAAAAGCACAAATCACATTGCAAAAAAACAAGCAAACAAACAAATACACATTATTAGGTATAAAATATTAAATAATCTCATTACATTTCAATACTGATGAATAGGATCTTTTTGATCCTTAAATTTCCATGATTTGGGAACCAGAGTTCCATTTTGTACATCATCTGACCTTTGGTTCCGTCTTCCTCTGCCTTCTGCCCATACTTTGGACATTTCTCCATTCACTAACACCTTCCCTAGGTGAGGGAGAGGGAGAATGCAGGTGAAAAACAAATGTATTTCTTACTATCTACTAGTAAGATATTAATACAAAATTGGGATGCAATTACATTTCCTTGGTAGTTTTCATTGAGCAAAGAAAGTAAGTCGCTATTTAATAGATGGTACAACTCCAGGTTCTTTACTGGAAAAACACAGTGGCCATCCTCAACTCATAGTCTCTGTGGAGATTTGAGGGTAGCATAAATAGTATAGTATGAGACAGCACACAGTGAAATACTAGATTGTGTACGGTACGGAGGACACTAACCTATGAATTGAGAGTAAAGAAGTTTGGGATTAGATAGGGAATGTTTCTTGGGCAGATGGGTCTTGATCCTGCCTTTCAGATTTACTAAACTCTTGTTGATGCCTCCTGTGGGCAGGTGCTATGTTGCTCGGCAGGGTCTCAAGTGAATGCTTTAGGAATGTGCATATGGTAAGGCAAGGTGGAAAGAAGTAGTAAGGCTCTTGATCGATTAAGGGGTCTGCCTTGGGGAATGCTGAAAAATAAAATCCAAGTGGTGAGATGAATTTAGTCAAAAGAGAGTTTGGAGAGCCCAGAATTTGTGTTTCATTCATTCAGTTAAAAATTTTGCTGAATGTGTATTATGTGCCTGGCTCAGAGTTACAGTTACAAGCAAAAGGGGGAAAAAAAAGCTTCCTGCCCTTATGGAATCACAGAGGAATGTAAGATTACAACTATGTTAAATGTAAAGGAAAGAGATATTGTGCTGTAAGACCATATGATAAGAGAATCTGACCTATAGGAAAAGCTTCTAAGAGGAAGTTATGATTCAGATCGAAAAAGAACAGACCAGAGTTGCGGGGTCGGAGAGTCAGTAGAGCTTACTAACAGAAGGAAAAGGAATTTCAGTGGAAAGACCTCATGGTAAGGGAACATGATGGAAAGTAAGGCCTGCGGGACCAGATCACCCGGACCATTTGGGCAGGGTTTAAGGATTTTGTCTTTTGCCCAAAAACACTGGCGCGTTTTCATTTTAAGTGTGTAGTGTCATGATCAGAAATGCATTTTTAAAAGATCCCTGTGACTACAGGGAATGAGTTGGACATAAGAAAGGAGATTCGGGGGTGCTGAGTTATCTTATTAGTCATACTGGAAGGACTGTGACTGGGTAATACGAAGTACTAATGCAAAGAGAACAAAGAATAAAGACTCAAAAGACATTTAGGAATTAAAACTTAGAGGACTTGATGCGCTATCTTGCTGTAAGGAACAAGAAAGAGAAGGGGCCACGGATGGCTCCTGGGTTCCTAACTTGGGATCAGATAGTGGTGCCATCCTCTGCAAGGTCAGGCTTTGGGTTTTCGTTTTTGTTTTCTTTTTCTTTTTTGAGAGTGAGAGAGAAAGTTCCTGAGTTTGGTTTTGTACTCGTTGAGTTAGAGATGTCTTCAAAACTATCAGTAGAATTGTCGGGTCAGAAGTTCGTGGCATGAGATATACTTCCAGAGCCAGTTATGTTACAGAGTAGTTGGACATGCATGAAAACCCTCTCTGGAGAAAATCTAGATTGAGAAGAGAAGAAAGTTTAAAATTGAGATTTAAGCGTTACTCACAGTTGATGACTGGGTAGCTGAAGATGAGCAAAAGAGACAAAGGAAAGGATGCTGGGGAGGAAGGAGGAACAGCCAGCTCTACTTACGGGCAAAGCAAGGGCCTGATGGACATGGGGGTCCTTGGACGTGATTCACAACGCAGGAAGAATGAACACCTTGTAGAATACAGTAGATGCATCTAGAACCAAGGAAACTAGCGACAAGAGATGCAAGCCTAGAGTTGATTTGTCACGGTCAGAATGGAAAAAGGAATAACTTAAAAAAACACTGCAAAGAAATGACTGGCAGATGGCTTCAACGTGGAGGATAAGCGGTGAGGTCAAGGCTGGGAGAAGAGAGGACGGCTAGGAGCGCTGTTGAACCTATGCCGGCAGAGACATCGGTTTCTTGAGAGCAATTAATACAGCCTAATTAGGAAGACATAATTTCTATTCAAAGGTTCTGAAAATACATTGACTTTTTTCATGATGATAAAATGTCTAAAACGCCATATAAATAGAAGAGCTATTTTACTAGACGGCGTAAAGGCGTAGCGGTAGGAGAAAGGATGGACTTTGTTTGGTGTCAGCCGCGGGTCAGAGTTTAGATAGAGCTCTGTCGAGCGGCTTGGATGAGTTTTCTTGCCTAATGGATAGAACCACGAGAAATTGTTCGCAGCTTGGTCAGAGATGGCTAATGGGAGCTGTTTTAATACACAGAGTTGGTTTATCCGCGGTTCCGGAGATTCTAACATATGGCAGCGCAAGCCTCCGAAAACCCAGCAGAGGAAGAACTGCAATCTGTATCGAACAGGAAAATGTATATTAATGCCTTTTGCATCTCATTGTGAAACGCTTCCTAACCTCTTCTCTCAGCGACCCTGTTCATTGCGTCCTTGCGTTCCTGCCAGCTCTCGGACGTATCCCGATGTGAAACTTAAGCGAGAAGAAGTGCTCGCTCTTTGAGATGCTGTGAATAAAATAAGAATAATGTGAGGGTGTTAGTCAGTCTAGATTAAAAGCCACGGTTTCCCTCTGGTGCTATGTAAAACGTTTACCTGTTTTGCACAGCAAATATGGCATCTTTGCACATGAAGCCTCAATCTCACGTGGTGTCTGTTGTGAACCACGTTGGGTTTTGGCTCGCTTTGGGGAGAGGGACTGAGACGAATCCTCTCTGGGAATGTAGGCTGTTCCAGTTTCCTAAGTCAGGCGAGGTCGCGTGGCGTGAAGGCATCAGGCTGTCTGGCTTTGAATCCTGCCTCTGCTGCTTATTCTCTAAAGGACTTGGAGCAAGGCTCCTAAACTCTGTTTTTCTCATCTCTCATTAAATGGACATATTTAGGGTACCTACCAGGTAGAGTTATAAGCGTTATAAGATTAGAGTAGTTAACTCTGAGAAGAGCAAGTGTTTGATATTAATATTATTAAAATTAGCAGTTTGAAAAGTTGTGTTGGGAAAGTAATATTATGTAGTGTTAGGTCATTGATGCCATCTTATTTTCTTGAACCCAAATTCAAATTTAATTGCAATGAGTGAGGAAGAATTAGAACATTCCATATTGTGAAGAAGAGGTGAGGCTGGAAAATAATCCCCCTCAGGTCTGAAGGAAGACGGACTCCAGGTGCGTCTTCCTGAATGAACTGGGTCGTGAGTCTCCCCCCAGTGAATTCCCTAGAGCCGTGAGATTTGATTCCGTTTTGGTCCCTCGTTATTTATGCTCCATCTGTCCTCTCCTGTTCCTTACAGTCGGATACTTCTGGAGACTATGAAGCCACACTCTTAAAGATCTGTGGAGGAGACGACTGAGTCCTGAAGCTCGTCTCTGAAGGTCGCTGTGCCCACGATGGGCCTTTCCAACAGCTACTCACTCCTTTCTCAGAGTATGAAAAGTAGAAGCAAGTGTACACAGCAGAGCGTTTTCCTAACCGACATTTCCATCATTCCGTAGTAACAGCAAACAGTGATCACAGCAGAGCACGTCGGCATCCCGTACTGATTCATACATGAAATTTTTAAATGGTGTGAAGGATCTGCTAATACAACACGAATTATTTTTCTGCTTAGGAAGCGAGAATCTTTGTAGAATTCTAACACATGAACTGTGTAATCAGACTCAATAAAAGTTGTTGCCTTTGTGAAAGGAAATGTGTCTGCTTGTTTTCAGCAAATGCCAGCATTTGTGTTGTGCCTGGTCTCCAGCAATCAATGATATTTTAAAACTTATTTCTGTTATAAAAGCTGTTGCTGCTTTATCTATGCCCTTATTAATCGCATTTATCTCTAAGAAAAGACTAGAATGAGGCGGGGTGGGATCCTGGCCTGCTCTCGCTAGCTGTGATCACGCTCCAGGCGTGGCATCGCGGGAGAAGAGCTCAGCCCTCCAAAGCCATCTGCTGAGCCATGAGTCTAACCACTTCCCGTCAGAACGGCAAGCACGAACTGGAGTCGTTTCGTGCTAAATTCTACTTTCCCAGAATGGGTTTGTAGCATTGATTTTCTAAGGTTGCTTTTGCTCTAAAATAAGTTTGCATTTTAAAAAAAGCCCTCATGTTATCTTCGCCAGTGACCCAAGACAAAGTGTGTTGACTAACGTGAAACATATGAGGTAGCACTGACCCGTTGCAGTTACTGGTCGGGACTGGAGTAGAAATGATGGACGTGTGAGCCACAGAAACTGGGACGTAGGAGTCCAGGCTTTTAATCAGTGCATTCCACTGGCAAACATCCCGAGACCTTTCAGAAGGACAGACAAATTATTTCTTGTTCTGGTGTTTCCAAAAATGCACAGAGAAAGAAAAGCACCAGGATTTAGAGTCCGACACATGTGGTTTTGACTTCCTGCCCTACCATTTGCTGGTTCTGTGACCCTGGGAACTACCAAAGTCTGCTCAGCTGAAGCTTTCTCATCTGTAAAATGCTGACAATTCTAGCACCTACCTTTCTCCTAGGGCTTTCTAACGATTAAGTAAGGTAGCGCCTTCAAAGCACTTAGCCCTGCGCCTGGACGGGGCAAGTGTTCAATTTCCACGTTCTCATGACTGCCAGGCAACATCGAAATGATCACAACAGCATTGCAACCGTTCCTCAACAGGCTTCAGTGCACCAAGCTCTGTGCTAGGACGTATTGGATAGACCAAGAAGACCAAGACTCATTTGCTTTTGCCAAAGAGCTCAAAATCTATTTGGGGAGAGAGACACATGCATTTAATCACAACACGACATACCGAGCACATTCAGGGAATGGTATTGTGCAAGAGAGAAGCTGTGCAGAGGCTGGCTCTAATCCAGCCTATCAGAGGTCACAGACTCCACCAGTAAGACAGAGAAGAGAGGCTCTCCAGATAGCTCCGAGCACTTGCAAAGTCACAGAGTTAGGAACCAGCACAGCGTGTGCGTGCTTCTACCCAAAGGTCAGTGTGATGGAAGCTCAGAGGAGAAGGCAGGGGTGTGGTGACTGGTGCCCGGAAGCCGGATCATAACGGTCTCGTGCTAAAGAGTTTATAAGCAAGGGAGAGTCCTGGATAGAAGGAGCATTCCAGGAGGATTTCTCCTCCCCCCCCTTTTTTTTTAAGATTTTATTCATTTGTCAGAGAAAGAGAGCACAAGCAGGCAGAGACAGAGGCCGAGGGAGAATCAGGCTCCCCACTGATGGGGAGCAGGGAGCTGATGGGGGACTCGATCCCATGAGCCGAAGGCAGCCACTTAACCGACTGAGCCACCCAGGCCTCCCATTTTTTTTTAAAGATTTTAATTTTTTAAGTTTTTTTATTCATTTATTTGAGAAAGAGCACGAGCGGGATAGGGGAGTGGGAAGGGGAGGAGCAGCAGGCAGAGGGAGAAACAGACTCCCCCAGAGCAGGAGCCTGATGCAGGGCTGGATCTGAGACTTGGAGATTATGACCTGAGCCGAAGGCAGAAGCTTAACCAACTGAGCCACCCAAGTGCCCTTCCAGGAGGATTTCAATCAGGGAAATTATGTCAAATGTTTGCCCAGGGGGGAAAATGTCTGGGAGAAGAAAGCTAGAGGCAGGAGCCCCCTTGGCAAGTTCGTTCTATGATCAAGTCACGAAGGGCCAGCCTAAGTTAGGCTAATGGCAACGGACAACAAAAACCCACGTACATGCTTGAGAACTAAAATCTGTAGAATCTAGCAATCAAGGCGGTCAGGTGTCCAGTTTGCCCCATGATTTTGGCTTCAGTGGTTTAGGGAGTGAGTGTCTCACCAAGCAAGAAGGCGTTGCTGCTCCTCCTTGAGTACTTACAGCGCACCAGGCGCCATCGGAAGAGCGTAGTGTGTATGAAGCCGTTAATCCTGAAGCCAGTTGACAGTGCACCGACTAACTCACAGATACAGGAATGGAACCGGAGAGAAATTAAGTAATTTGCCCACCAGAAGAGCCAGGATTTAAACCCACAGAGCCAACTCCACTATTTGGCCGTAGGGTATATCCTGTCCCGAGGTCGCTATTCTTCTCAGCCCTGCTGCGTCAGCGGTTCGAAGGCAGGGACTTCTGTCCATTGCATTCACTGCTCTAGGCCTAATTCTTAGAATGCGCTTGGTACATAAAAACGCATGTAATAAATCTCTATTGGATGAATGAAGTTCCTTTTCCTCTCTGCATTTGAGCTCCAGAAGGGAATTTAAGGGAGTCAGTTAACCCTTTGTGCGTATACCTCTCTCAGCTTCCCGGGCTTCAGGAGAGGAAACTCGTACCATTACGGTACAGACAGGCTTGGAAAAAGTTCAGAAATTTTACTGATGGACACATTACTTTTTCCAAGCTACCCATCACCGTAGGGAGAAGCATTTGGTGAAGCTGGCCAGGGTGTCGGGACTTCTGGAGAAGCAATGAGTTCAAATGCCTGTAGGTTCTCCTGTACTGAACATCAGGCTGAACTCCTGAAATGGCAATACCAGATTTTAGTCTCGCCACATCTTCCACGTCTCGCCCCATCTTCCACGTCTCGCCCACATCTTCCACGTCTCGCCCACATCTTCCACGTCTCGCCCACATCTTCCACGTCTCGCCCACATCTTCCACGTCTCGCCCACATCTTCCACGTCTCGCCCACATCTTCCACGTCTCGCCCACATCTTCCACGTCTCGCCCACATCTTCCACGTCTCGCCCACATCTTCCACGTCTCGCCCACATCTTCCACGTCTCGCCCACATCTTCCACGGTCATGGAGAAGTACTCTCCGCCCTCTTCGGGTTTTGATATGAACTGTTCTCTTTTCCTCTGGAAAATGGCTTGCTTCACTCGCGCTCTCCCACACACTGTTTTTTCTTCCATTCCTTCCTCCTTTCTCTGTTCCCTTTGTCATCCCCTTCCCGTTCATTCTTCTCTCTCTTTTCCGATGTCTATAATGCAGTAAGCCCTTTGGAAACTGTCCCCCACATGAACACTGAGACTTTGCAACAACTTCCTGCCAACCACATGACTGTCCCCCCACCCCCAGCCTCCCCGAACCTCCCTACTTGACCGAACTCCCATTCCAAATCCCATGTTGATTGTCCCCTTGCTTTCTAGTATATGTGCTGCCGAAGCGAGCACATCCCCTTGCTTTCTTTTGATAGAGTTTTCCATTTAATTTTTTTCCTTACTAAGTGAGTCTTGTGTTTATGTAATCTCTCAGACTTACTTTTTTCATTTAATATTATTTTGCTAACTGATAGCCATGTCGTTGCCTATCACCCATTTTATTTATTTTGACTTCTGTGTATCATTCCATTGTGTATGTCATAAATATAACTTCTAGGAGGCCACAAAGTTCCTCTCAAGGAAGTAGGGAAGCATACATTTCCCTGGCTCCCTACCCCCCTGGCTTCTTTGAACGATGGGGCCTTGCTGTGACGACAGGAGTAGCCTTCATCTTGAGTCAGTAAAGGGCCGAGTGTAAAAGGAAAAACACAAAACTAGGAAGAATGTGGATTTTTCTCTCTAGAGGTACGGATCACCAATTTCCAATGTCGGGGGAACAGGTGGGTTCCAACAAGCAATCTCCAACACCAGCTGGATGTCCTACAATTCAACTCACCCTGACGCTATCTGCCTGGATCTAGCATTAGGTCTCAGAGCAAAGGGCTCAGTCCTACAAGGTGCACCCCCGTCCCCAACTCCTATGTCAACCATGAGTGCAGGTGATCACCTGTGCGTCTGATCCACCAGCTAGAGATCAGAGATTCCTTGGGTTCGATTAGTTTTCTAGACTGACCCCCAGAACCCAGGGAACTATTTATTTACATTTACCGGTTTATTACAAAAGTGTATGAAAAAGGATGCAGATGAACGAGACGGAGGGAAGGTTGAGGTCCGTGGGAAGGCGCGGGGAACGTCCGTGTCATCTCCTGGTGAGCCCTCCTCCCAGCCCCTCGTGTGTCCACCAGCCCAGGAGCTCTTGGGACTACGTACTGGTCAGAGGCGTTATCACGTAGGCACGGCCATCACTCATCCCCTCGTTAGCCGTTCTCCCCTCTCAAGAGAGTGGGGGCAGGGATGACCACTTTAACATTCTAGTCACGGTTTGACCTCACAGCCCTCATCCAGGAGCCATCCGGAGCCCGCCCAGAGTCTCCTCCTCATTAGCAAAGATCACATATTAGAAGAGGCTCTTCTCACTTAGAAAATGACAAGAGTTTTAAGAGTTCTGTGCCAGGGACCGGAGTAGAGACGAATCTATATGTATTTTCTCTTATCTCATACCTTTCCTTTCCCGGGGATTGACTGTGTGCTCTGACATAGAAAACGCCACCCACTGAACCATTGTGGGTACCAATGCGTGTGTTATACATCCCTAGATTCCTAGCCCACGTCCCTACTCAAAGTGGGCGCACAATCTGTTTTCATGACAGTGGTGTGTGACATGGGACAGTGGGCCTTTCCTGCCAGTTGCCCCAGGTCGGTGTCCGCAGCACAGGAAACAGTGTTGCGGGTGTCCTCCGAAGTACTAAATGCTCTTCACATGGGTGAAGGACTGTAGGACTGAGGTTAGGATCGTCAGTCCCTGTTGTATGAATTGAATCAGCACTGACAATGTGCCGAGCACTGTGCTCGAGACTGTGGGTCTCATGTATTCGTCATTCATTTATAAATAATGTATTTATTTATGTCTTAAGTAACTTCTGTCTCTGTCTTAAGTACTTCGTGCAACAGAGCGTGGTTGTATGTATCCGTAGCATCCCCATTTCATAGCGGCGGGAAATGAGGCCCGGGAAGCTTAGGTTGCTGGCCCAAGGCTGCACAGCAGGGAAGCGGAGGTTCAGAATCCAGGCCCGTTGGTTCTGTGTGTAAGTGAGTAGGAGGAAGGTGAGAACCTGAACGGGGTGACGATCCCTTGGCCGACACCGCAGAGAGAGGCACACGGATAGCGAGACGCGCCAGGGAAGCTCTCCCGCCGCGACCCTCTGCTCCCATTCTTCTGGCCTCGCATCCGTTGGACCCGCTGGTAGGTGCTAAGTGCGTGTTTCTGATGATTGTGATGGAACACGGCCCTCTCCGGATGCAGGGCTGTTGTAAGTGACCCTGCCAAAGACCTCCAATGCTTGTGTAAGGATCGTAATCCTACGGGAACATGAGAGGGCAGGATAGGGCAGAGAACAGCGCCACGGTTCGGCGCACGGGCCCTGGGGTCATGCTCTCCAATGTGTGACTTTCGGGAAGATACTTCACTTTGCAAACCCACATATTCCTCACTTTAAAATGGGGGTCGGGATAGGTCCTACCTTATAAAGTTATCTTGATACGTAAATGAGAAAGCATTTAAAAGGCGTTCAGCAGGGGCGCCTGGGTGGCTCAGTGGGTGAAGCCTCTGCCTTTGGCTCAGGTCGTGATCTCAGGGTCCTGGGATCGAGCCCCGCGTCAGGCTCTCTGTTCAGCTGGGAGCCTGCTTCCTCCCCTCTCTCTCTGCCTGCCTGTCTACTTGTGATCTCTCTCTTTCTCTGTTGAGTAAATAAATAAACTCTTAAAACAAACAAACAAAAAAAAGGCGTTCAGCACAGATCGTAGCATGTGCTAAGCTCTCAGTAAATGTTCGTGTAGATCATATTACTCTAACCATTCAGAGGCCGCGTTTCTTGTTGCCTTCAATTTCCACAAGGTGGCAGGTCGAGTTCAAAGTGGACCCCGTGACTCCGTGTCCCAAAGGCAAAACCTAGTTTAATTGCTTCAGAATATCTAGGCCAAATCTGAACTCTTCGGAAACGTCTTCATGGTACTGTCTGTGGGGTTTTTGCTATGTCCGGGGCTCCTTATTGCTGCTGAAAAGTTCTTAATGGAACATATGGATCGTTTAATTTAATCCTCTGTTCCTCACGATTCCCAAGACCATCTGTGTTGACATGAAATGTAGATTAAGTCTTCTGCAGGTCACCCGCCTCAGGAAGCGCATGGGAGGCATCTCAGTGCAGGCTAAGTTTAGTCCCCAAGGACTGGGAAGAGGAGAAAATGAGCAAACCGGAGAGAGTCCTGGACGCTGTGAGCGGGATCTGCTGGAGGCAGGAGACTGGTGTGCTTCACGCTGCAGTGAGGGGGTATCGGGGCTGTTCCTCAGGAGCTCCGAGATGACACATGCGGATAGAGCATAGGACGTTCTCCAGCCTATCGATGAGGGCGTACTGAAGGAAGTGCTAAAATCGTGTCACTCAGACTTTCCATATGTGTATCTTCTCCTTTTTCCATTTTCCTAATCTCACATCACACTGACAACCTCTGATTTCTACCATCTGTCTCGGAAGCCGAGGTTCTGGAGTCCGACCCAAGGAGATCCAAGCGCTGGCTCCCCTCTCTGTTGAAGTCTTTGACAAATACTTAAACCCTCGGCCCCTCCGTGCTGGGCTTGGGCATGACCGCCTCTGCCTTACCCATTGCCGCGAGGGCCGAGTGAAGCAGGGCACGGGCAGAAGTAGCTCAGTGGACAGCAGGTCCGGCCATCGCCCGGAGCTGGACTTGCCCAGCAGACGGGAGGCCGCGGCGGAGGAGCCCTTGCAGAATCAAGAACGGAGGCGTCTTTCAGTCCCTCTTGGGTCACATCTATACATTCAGGGATCAGACACATGCTCTGAACACAGGTTCCCTAGGCTTAGTTCCTGTCCCCGTGTTGTTAACTACGTGACCCAAGAGGCAGCCAATTCCTGAGCGTTTCCGTGCCTCAGTTTCTTTATCTGTAGAGCCAGGAGGGCCACAGCCCTTATCGTCGAGATTCAGCCCGGTGTGAGGCTGCAGTGAGTCAGTTCCAGCAAAGCTCGGAGCCCGGGGTCTGCCGGCTCCTGCGCCCTCGGGAAACGCGAGCCCTTAGCCCCTGGCTCCGGCTCGGGTCAGAAGACCTGCGGTTGCTTACAGTCCGTCCGTCGGGGCACCTGCGGAGGTCGTACAGCTAACTCTCCTAGTTCGTAATTAGAGAAGAAGACAAAGCAGACCTCTCGGCAGTTTCCTGCCCCTGTAACCTTGCGTTTGATGAACCACGGAAAGTACCCCAGATCCCTCTTCGCCGCTACCCTGGCGAACTGACAAACGTAGCTGTTTCCCACGCACTCTCGGTCCGTCTCTCGTGGGGCTCTTGGGAGGCTCTCGCAGTAAACTGTAATAAGAAATCCCCAACCCCCAAACTCAAGACGCCCAAACTGCACGTTCAGCTCTGTGCCTTTTTTTTTTTTTTTTAAGATTTTACTTATTTATTCGACAGAGAGAGATCACAGATAGATAGAGAGGCAGGCAGAGAGAGAGAGAGAGGGAAGCAGGCTTCCCGCTGAGCAGAGAGCCTGATGCGGGACTCGATCCCAGGACCCTGAGATCATGACCTGAGCCAAAGGCAGCGGCTTAACCCACTGAGCCACCCAGGCGCCCCAGCTCTGTGCCTTCTTAAAACACAACCATGTGTTAGGGAAAATGGGCCATGAAAACCTACATTAGTCCTCTTTCGGCACAAGCTTCGTGCAACTGGATGTGGCAATAACTAATGGCCCACAGTGACTTTGCAGAGCTCTGAGCTCACCCTGAAGTAACAATTGATACTATATTAACCTTGATACAAGGCAAAAGAGACCTTTGAAAAAGGGCGCTGTGACCAAACCAGCTCCTACGCAAACAGACTTGCCACCGTGAGGTAGGAGGTGTGGAGAACGAAGGTCCCGGCGGGGATGTGGGCAAGAAAGAGCCGGATTCACGTCTCCCTTCAGAGAACTGGAGTAAGCTGGGGCGGGACTGGCCTGTATCGGGGCTCTTGGCAACATTCCTTATGTGGAGTTTGGAGATTTCCAATGTGGAAGATGTACACTTTTCATTTTGTTTTGTGTTAGAGACCCGAGTCTGCAAAGAAGAACCCAGAGCGTGCACTGCAAATTCTGTTTAAACAGGTGTTCACTAATTGCATATAAAATATCTTCTTTGGTTGCTGTCTGTCAAACCGACTCTTACAGTCCTTTCTTCCTTCAAGTATTTGGACGTGGTAACCATGGTCTGGGAGCTGTGCTAAGTGATGGGTTATAAAGATGAATAAGGCGACACGTATCCTTACTTCGAAGAGCTGAGGATCTGGGGCGTGAGAAAGGAAGAGTAAGGACAGACACCGAGCTAATTAGCAGAGGCAGGTGGTGGTGGTGATGATGGTGATGATGGTGGTGGTGATGATGGTGGTGATGGTGGTGGTGAATA
Source organism: Mustela putorius furo (assembly GCF_011764305.1). NCBI lineage: Eukaryota > Metazoa > Chordata > Mammalia > Carnivora > Mustelidae > Mustela > Mustela putorius. Next base: position 884,688 of record NW_025421261.1, read on the forward strand.
TGGTGGTGATGGTGACGGTGGTGGTGGTGGTGGTGGGGATATTGGCGATGATGATGGCGGTGGTTGCGGGGGATGGTGGTGCTGGTGCTGGTGCTGGTGGTAGATGGGCTTGAGGATTAGGAAGACTTGGCTGCCCCACTTCACAGCTGTTTGACCTCCAAGAAGATTCACACCTGTTGTTCCTAACTTGCAGAATTAAAGAAAAAGATAATTGTAGAAAACGCTAATTATTAGGTGCTCAATGAATACTAATGCCATACATGGCAATGGTTTTGAGTCTGAAGCCAGTTTAGTTCAGGTTGAAATTCCAGCTCTAAACTTACTGGCTATGAGATCATGGGCAAATTATTCAAACCTTTTATGCCTCAGTTTCCTTATCTGTGAAATTTGAATAATAGTAATAATTAAACCAGTCACCTAGAATTACACAGATTAAGTGGATCAACGGATGTAAGTACTTAGACTGGTCCAGCAATAGGAAGCCCTACATACATGCCAACTATTCATGATTTCCTGCAGGGAGCTGTGATGGGCTTTGTAACGATGCTATTAAAAATGTTATGGACAACTCCTCACCCTTAAGGTGTACAAAAAGATATAGTGATATAGAGACAGACCGATATGTAAAAGAGATACTCATATATTTTGCTAAATGGAGAAAAAGAATGTGTTGATAAAGCAGTGAGAAAGAAAACAGAAAGACTGGAAACCAACATACATGACATGAACAGTTTATCTCCAAGTTGGTAAGATTACAGGGAACTAATTCTCTTCTTTTTTCCAAATTGTGCTTTGCAAATTTTAAACAGTTTACAAATTATCAGACAGGTTACTGGTCTAATCATTTTAAAACATTTCTACATGAAGTATAAGAAAGGTTATTAACATTTGCCTTGAGCTGAAACGAAGGAATGACGGGTTCTGCGGGGAAGGATTCCCTGGGGACAGAAACTTGGAGGCAGGCATTAAAGGCGTTAACCAGTAAGGACTTGGAAGACGTGAAGATCAGTACAGAGGTGAGCACAGGCTCCCAAGAACTGCTGTGACTGTGTAATATTTGATCATATCGGAAAATCATGCAGAAGTAGTGCATGAGATAACTGAGCTGTTAATCCTCAATGAAGAGGTCACCTCTGGGCCCTGAGTGTCAGAGAGTTCATCCTTAATTCTCACCTGTTTTCCTATGTCTGAGGTATCTGGTGGAAACTTGGATGTACCTCCCTCTCTCTGATTGAGAAATGTCATGGAACCCTCTTTCGAAGGTGTCTACAGACAGTCCAGTCTTCTTCATGATGGACCCCATAGAACAGATGCTAATTACATTTTGTACTATGAGAACCGCATAGACCTCCCTACCACGGAGTAGAGCCAGTGTAAGATCCATCTTACGTATACTCAAAGCTGGGTCTTTCCTAGGAAGTGGGTGGGAAGGAACAGTGGGGAATGTCCTACTGTTCTGGCTTTTTGTGCCTCCCCTCAGATCTGCATTAGTACTCTAATAAAATGCAAGAATGCGCTACAGGCAGGGCCAACCAGCCCAGGGTCTCTAGCGGTTATTCCAGTTCTCTTGTGCACCAGCCCACACCATGGTGTGCCACCATGAAGGCCGCATTCAATAACGATGACTGGCGAGTGTCTCCAATTTACCCAGACGTGTTTCTGAAGAGGAGACTTGGTACCAGGGAGAAAAGCAGTTTCATTCCTCTCTTTACCTCATGCCTTTCCCTAAACCCTCTGCTTTGCTCTCTGGCTAACTTCAGCAATGTTGACACGGCAAAGAGAAGTATTTGCATTGTTTAGTCTGCTTTTAATCATTTCAATATGGAGACCATCCCTGGCGACCAGGCAACAAACTGTCCATTCTTGATTTTCTCCTTACTTTTTCTTCTGGGTTTTGGATATGTGGTTGGGCTGGGCCACGTGCAGCTGGCAACTTCTTGGGAGGTCCAAGGTTTCCCAGAATTTATGATCTACCCAGAGAAAGCCCCTGTGGGGAAACTCCACAGGGGCTTTCTCTGGTTCTGTCTTTGAGGACACTGCAGTGCCCTCCTACTTCTCCTGGGCTGCTCGTGACCTCCTCATTGTGATGACCCTGTCTTCTTTCTTTAGGACAGTCTCCTTGGCCTTCCCCTTTCTAGGCATAAGGAAAAGAGTAAGCTCTGAAGCCACACTCTGGGTTCAGTTACCACCTGCTTGCTATGTAACTTTGGGTAAGTTACTTAGCTACACTGATCCCCCATTGCCTTCTGCTTAGGAGACAAGAGTAGTGAAATAAGTTGGCTAGAGAAAGACAAATACTGTATGATCTCACTTATATGTGGAATCTTAAAAAAAAACCCTAGCTCATAGATACAGAGAACACACAGATTAGTATTTGTCAGAGGTGGAGGTTGGGGGACGGGTACCATGGGAGAGGGAGGTCAAAGGGTAACCTTCCAGTTATCAGTGAGTCCTGAGGCTGTAATGTACAATACAGTGATGATAGTGAATAATACGATGTTATGTATTTGAACGTTACTAACAGAGTAGCTCTTAAAAGTTCTCGTCACAAGGGGAAAAATAATGTAATTATGTGTGGTGATGCATGTTAACCAGACATAAGGTGGTGATTATTTTGTAACACCTACAAGTGCCAATCATTATGTTGTCTACCTGAAGCTAATATAATATGTCCTATTATATCTTAATTTTTTAAAAGAGGAGAATAATAATTTAGTAGTGTCAAAGGCCCAAAGAGGGGGTGCCTGGGTGGCTCAGCCAGTTAAGCCTTTGCCTTCAGCTCAGGTCATGATCTCAGGGTCCTGGGATGGCGCCCCGCATCAGGCTCTGTGCTCAGCAGGGAGCGGCTTCCTCCTCTCTCTCTCTCTGCCTGCCTCTCTGCCTACTTGTGATCTCTGTCAAATAAATAAATAAAATCTTAAAAAAAAAAAAAACACCAAAGAGGGACTGGTTAGATCTGTTTTGGAAGATTGGAAGAATTAAATGAGATAACAAAAGTTACCTAACTAAATCACCTACTACAACATTTGAAATACAGTAATGAGTGGAAACTATTTATATCTTTCCCCAATTTCCCATTCTCTTTTGCTATAACAAATACAAGATCTTTTTTGTTTCAAAGGCTTTACTATGAGTAATGGTGGTGAGACCAGTAAAGGACTGCATAGGAACCACGGGGAACTTTCTCAGCTTAACAAATGTCAGCTCGTTCTTGATTCCTCACAGAGATGGAGAACTCAGTTTCCCCTGAATGTTGGCTTTAAGACCTCCAGTTCTCTTCTCGAAGTCAGCCCCGGAGATCCGGCAGGTGTTGCCTGCACCTGCCCTTCCCGGCGTCCCGGCTCAGTGATAGTGCACGGTTTTCTTTACCGTCCCCGTGAGTCACGTATACATAGTATTTCATTTTGTCCCCACAACTCCCTGAGACGGGTAACCTTACGTCCATTTACTAGTTAGGAAACTGAGGCTCAGAAAGGTTAAGTGCCCCCTGGAGCACACAGCTAGATTGTTCTGGGGCCCCGATGCAGGCCGAGTAGCCATGGCTCCCCATTTGTGTGCTTGATTCTCACTGTGGTGCCTTGAAGCAAGAGGGGCACCAGTCACAAAGCTCTTTATTTTCCAAGAGGAGAAGCGTCCAGAAACTCCCTTTCCCATGAGCCCTCTGGCTTCACGCCCTGAGCAACCGCGACATACACCTGACAGCCGTGAACGCCCGAGTCAAGGTGAGCCCCTCCACGTGTGTATGTCCGGAGCAGCAAGTCACCTGGCTCAGGGCTTCAGAGCTCCGGAGTGTGCGGGGCACAGGTGCGGAAGCGCGATGGGAACGCCGACCCAGCTTCTCACTGGTATCCAGCTTCCCTGGAACAGTCGGGCTCCCTTCCCCCGTGGCACATGCACGGCAGTGCTCGGCCCATTCAGAGGGGAGGACTTGGCAGCTTCTCAAGGTCAGGTCACCAGCCATCGCCGTGTGAGCTGAAGCAATGTACAGACGTGCAGGCAACTATCCCGAGGGTCAGTGGGTCTCAGGCTGGAGCCGTGGGGGAGTCCACAGTTTCTGGAGTGGGAGCGGAGCAGGCATCCAGAGAGGAAGCCCAAGGAACAAGGAGATCACGCAGAGCTCTAGAGGAGGAGCAGCTGTCACCCTTCGTCCCTTAACGCCAACAGCCAGGACATCTGTACTGAGACGGTGGTGAATGAACAACACGTATGGGTGGCCGGCTGAGGACTCGGCGCGGTGCTGCTTGCCCTACAGGGGGCCTTAGGTACAGGGGATTTGGAAAGACCTCATGTATCCTAACTCTTCTAACAACTAGCTTTGAGAAATGGGGAAAAATCATTCAGTTTCTCGGAGTATCTATTTCATCTGTAAAATCGGAATAATAGTACCTGTGTCATTCATTGAGCCCATAAAGGTTCACTGAAGACGTATTGTGTGCTAAGCATTATTTGAAAAGCCAAATATATATGAGTAAATGAGAATAAATCAGTATCCCACGAGATAAATAAGTTCTGGTGACGACGATGGTTGCCAAGAGCCAGTCTTGAGAAGTCCCCCTGCAGGAGAAGAGTGTGCAACTATGGATGGTAACAGATGCTCACTAAGTCTACTGTGGTGACCCGTACTTACCACATCATTGTATTGTACACCTTAAACTCATGCAATGTTATATTGCATATATTTATCAATTACATGCATATCAATTACATCTCAATCAAGTTAACAGAAAATTATAAAAAAAAATGAAATAAATTAGCATCTATTTTTGTGGAACCCACAACCGGTGAACGCAGGCAAATGTGATAAATTACCTAAAATGTGTCGGATTTGGCAGTTATTATTTCATGTCTTCCTCACGGCAATCCCATGAAGAGTCTGCCCTCTTCTTATCAACATTATCTACCCTTGTTAATGTTGAAAATATGTCTAGGCAGAACCAAACTAAGAAAAAAATTACTGAGTACTAGATTCACCTTAATTGCACATGGTAAGTGGCCCTAATTAGCTGATGCTTCTGTACAATTAAAGTCCATTTGAGAATGTGGTATATTTCATATTCAGAATTAGACTATGTCTTTCATCCACTCATGCCTTCTGTGGGGGAGTATTTGTGGTCCATCATTGTACTTTAGCATCTAGCCCAGTGCCTGGCCCCTATTAGGTGATCAATACAGAGTTGTTAATAATACTGAGTACTTATTACATTTTTACCAGGAATTACTTATTCTGGAGATGGCACTGTATCTGATTTTTTTCTCAGGAATTGTGTGAGGGTCTCTGGAGGAAAACAGTAAATTCTGCAGTAGGAGCTTTAGAAGGCTGCATGGATAGACATGGAGGTGGTGAACAGTGGTAGAAGGTAGTCTTAGATGAAAAGGGTCACCCCACAGCTCCAAAGTAACCCTTCTGACCCTGCTTCTACTCCAAACCCCTCTCTTCTTACTCCAGGATCTTTCTTATAATGGTGGATATTCTCCAAGACTCTGTCCTTGGTTTTCTTCTATACTAGAAAATGCGTGAATGTTAGAGTCTTTAAATTACAGTTCCAGAACTTACTGGCTGGGTAATTTTGGGAAATTACTCAACTTTTTTGTCTTTCTTCTTTTCTTCCCTTCCCTCCTCCCTTTCCTTCTCTCTCTCTCTTTCTTTCTTCTACTTTTTTAAAAAGGTTTTATTTATTTGACAGAGAGAGAGAGAGAGAGAGGAACAGCGAGAGAGGGAACACAAGCCGGGAGAGTGGGAGAGGGAGAAGCAGGATTCCAATGTGGGGCTCGATCCCAGAACCCTGGAATTATGACCTGAACCTAAGGCAGACGCTTAACGACTGAGCCACCCAGGTGCCCCTCTTTCTCTCTCTCTCTTTCATTCTCTCCCTCCCTCCCTTTCCTTCCTTCCTTCCTCTCTTTCTCTCCCTCCCTCCCTCTCTCTCTTTCTTTCTTTCATTCTTTCTTTCTCCCCTTCTTTCCTAAGCAAACTCTATCCCCAGTGTGGGGCTCGAACTCATGACCACAGATCAAGAGTTGCACACTTCACCCGCCCAGTGAGCCAGGTGCCCCCACGGGTCCCTCATCTTAACTTCCCAGTTTCTCCTTATGTAAAACTGAGACAATGACAACTTACTGGTCAAGAGGATAAACAAAACAGTGTCCCCCTGAGTACCTAGTGCACTGAATGAAGGGATGGGGAACTAGGAACAGGGATGGGGACCTGGTAGGGTATAACTTGGGGCTGGGAAATAATAGAATGGTGCTGGTGCCTCACCCCTACTCCACGATACCGAGCATCACACACGTGCTGTGGCTACTGCCTCCGCGACGCCGAGCATTGCACACGTGCTGCGGCTACTGCCTCCGCGACGCCGAGCATCGCACACGTGCTGCGGCTACTGCCTCCGCGACGCCGAGCATCGCACACGTGCTGCGGCTACTGCCTCCGCGACGCCGAGCATCGCACACGTGCTGCGGCTACTACGCATGCCCGTCTGCATCCGGCCCTTATCCGGCGGTCGGGGTTTGCCTTGGCCCATACTAGGGCCGGATGAATGGGCGCCTGTGGGTTAAGGCCCCCGGGAGAGCCCCCGACTGCGGAGAGCGGGAGGCAGCAGTTTACACCGCCTCTCGGAGACCTCCAGGGACGCGGAGCCCCCGGGGCCCACAGTCCTACCCCGCCGCTGCGCTCCCCACTGCCCGCCTCCCTGCCTCGGTGTCGCGTCCGCGTTTACCTTCTGGTGGCCCCAGGGCTGGCGTCCTCCTTTCGGGGTCTGTGTCTGGGGGACCCACCTGAGAATAGTGAGGTCGCTCTAGTCGGGGCACAGCTGTGCGGGTGGCGTCGTGAGGCTGCTGGGCAGAGAAGCCGAGGGACGGAAGCGGCGGCTGATGCGGGGAGAAGCGACCGGGACGGCCGGGTCTCCGCGCGGGCGGGCGAGGGAGAAGCACGAGCCGCGGGGCCGCTGCGCTCCGGGGCGCGGGGCGGGACAGGAGCCACGTCCGCAGAACCAGTTTCCTCCCAACGCAGTGTCACTCGGAAACACAAGACGGGAAAGAACGAGAGGGTGGACTAGGACCAGGAGCCGTGAGAGGACGAGAAGCCCGATGAGTGATCATCTGCCGAGAGTCCGGTCCCGCGTCCCGCGACTTCACGTCCGTTTCCGGGGGGTCTCGGGAGGTCACGTCTGGGACACGGGGGCTCGCAAGGGGCCGGTCTTTCCAGCAAGACGGGAGCAGGGAAGGCAGACGGAGTCGGTGGACGAAGTAGGATAGATCGTGTGACGCGGGGCAGCTGCCAGGGAAGCCGCAGACAGACGTCCTGGGATGGGCAGGGGCAGGGGGGTGGGGGGTCAGGCTCTCCTGCGAGTGGACAAGAACCTGAGAAGCAGACCTGCTCCGTGAGCCCTGAGTGCGGTTCTGCCGACGCCCGTGGGCCAGCGAGGGAGCTTCGGAGCGCAGGAAACGCGCCTGGTTTCAAGGAATCCGAAAGGTTGACATGGATTTTGAGGTCACTGAAGGAGATGGCCAGGACCTGGGGACAGGTGAAGGGGCATGAGTCAGCCGCGTCTGCGGAGTGCGAACAGATCTGAAGTCCCCGCGCTGACAAGGGCGTGGGCTTCGTGTGACCAGACGAGAGCGAGGCGGGCGGCGGGAGGGTGAGGAACCCCGGGGAGAGGAGGGAAGGGCGCTGCGCGTCACGCACCAATCCGGGGGGTGGACAAGGCAAGCCCTTCGTTCTGGAGGAAGCCGGAGAGCCATGATTTCAGAGGCGAGCGTGCTGCAGGCCAGGGAAGGAGGAAAGAGATGAAGAATGGATTCCTGGGGCGCCTGGTGGCTCAGTGGGTTAAAGCCTCTGCCTTCAGCTCAGGTCATGGTCCCGGGGCCCTGGGATCGAGCCCCGCATGGGGCTCTCTGCTCAGCAGGGAGACTGCTTCCCCCTCTCTCTCTGCCTGCCTCTCTCTGTCTACTTGTGATCTCTGTCAAATAAATAAATAAAATCTTCAAGAAAGAAAGAAGAAATCGGGGCCCCACAAACACACCACTTCAGCTGCAGTCTAGGGGACCAAATGCCATCAGGGCGTATTTACCCATTAGACCCAGTAGTCAGTGTCTAGGGCCTGTGAGACTTTTAAGAGCCCATAAAAATACTTAAAATTCTTCTAAAACCAGAAAAAATAAAGAACATTTAGGCTGAATTAAGTGTTTTCATATAATAATATACTCCTATTTGCCCACAGTACAATCCTGGGATACAGATTTATTATTTTCTTAACAAGGAAGGATCACATTGAGGCAGGAGTACCCAGGGCCAACGAAAATCCTAACACAGTTCTGAAAGCCTTTGCTGCGGCCGCCTTTGTAACTGCCTTTGGGCCCTGGTGACACTGGTGACTCTGGTGGCCAGACGCTGGGATGTACCTCAGAAAAGCCTGCTGGATCGCAGAGATGGGGAAAGAAGTGCAAAGCCTCACTGTGACCTCTCTGAGGGCTGCAAGGGCACTCATCGGGGGAGATGATGTCACATCCCAAATCTTGCTCCAGAGGAGTCCAGAACAGGTAGCTCTTAGATTTCCAGTCTCTGGTATCAGAAGACACATGTGAGGGAGGTTGGAATGGGCGCCGGGTACCTGTTCCCCCACACCCACCACACCTGAGTCAGTTCAGCAGGCATACAACAGGGCTTCCCCCTACAGCAAAGGAAGGACAGAAGTCCCTGAGATAAAGGAAGTTAAACTTTGCTTGAAAGTTTAAAAACTTTCATGAAAATGAAAGAAACGCAGCTCTACTCTCAAGGAACGACGTCCATGTCTGGCCGGTAGTGATGGTGAGTCTTGGGTTCTGATCCCACTCAAATCTGAGCAGATGTTACCATTAGACTGAACCAGCCGATTTCTCCCTACCCAACGACAATAGCAAAGGAGCCACAGATAAGGGGATACAGGGATTTATACTCAAGTAAACAGAACATTTCAGCTTCTTTTGTTATTTTTCCTTTCCTTGGACCTCATTTTCTACCACTCTTCACTTTGCTCATGGTGGTCTAGCAACACAGGATTCCTTGCTGCTCCTAAAACGTCAAACACTCCCACGCACTTGCTATTCCTAGGTAGGAAATAGCCTGACTTACTGTCTCACCTCCCTTCAGTCTCTCTTCAAATGGCCACCTTATAAACAAGGGCCATCGCGAGCGCTCCCTCTCTGCTCTGCTTTCCTACGTAGCACTTCTCACCTTCTTCTTTTTTTTTTTTAAAGATTTTATTTATTTATTTGACAGCGAGAGATCACGAGTAGGCAGAGAGGCAGGCAGAGAGAGAGAAAGGGAAGCAGGCTCCCTGTGGAGCAGAGAGCCTGATGTGGGGATCGATCCCAGGACCCTGAGATCATGACCTGAGCCGAAGGCAGCGGCTTAACCCACTGAGCCACCAAGGCACCCCCACTTGTCACCTTCTGACACGCTTCCTTTGTACATATTCATTAGATTATGATGCATCTTCACCTCCAGAAAGTTAGCTCTATGATGACTAGGACGTTGGTGTATTTATTGCTCTACCTTTAGCACCTCTAATAGTGCTCAGTGTTTATTAAGTGCTCACAAGTATTTGTGAGTGAGTGAGTAAGTGAGTGGAGAGTATGGACATTAAGGCTCTCCTTTTCTTCCAGCTCAATTCCTTTCAGCTACCGTGATCATCTTCAAAGTTCTCTGAAGATCCTCATTTTGTATTTAGATCAGAACTGAAACTGACAAGAATTACAATCCACAGGTTCTCTGTTTTAGTACCCAAGTTTACAGCTGGACGCTTTCTTGGCAGTTGTGCAATCCTCCATTCTGTATATGAGGGAGACCCAAGACAATGGGCTTGCTGAGGGCTGCCTGGGCCAAAGTTTAGCTCCCCTAATTCAGAGCCCAGAGTATTTTCTGCAGTACACCATACTGACTACTCTTTTAGGATTCCTATTTTCATGTATATTCTAAGAATCATTGTGGAAAAAAATAACTAACACGGGCAATCCTCCCTTTTATTTTTGTTGAGCTTAGAAAATGAGATGGCTCCACATGTTTGGTCATATATGGTTTAGGTATTAGTATCCTGTATTATGCACGCATCAAAGGGATTGGCTTGTATCCGTTCTTCAGCCCCTACTCCCTTTAAAAGATATGATCTTTTGAGAAATAGACCAATCTCACAATGTGTTATTCAAAGTCCTAAAAATAGAAAAAAATAAAAAATAAAAGTCCTAAAAATGCTCATTATGAAAAAGTTTTACCAAATCCTTACCATTCGCCATGTTCCTATCATCTATTGGCAATATGACCTACAACTAGGCAATGTTAGCTCCTTTCAAGTTTGAAACATTCATCACTTTGGCAAATAAAAAGTCGTTTCTAGAGTCACCAACCAAGGCATAGCTAAATTCATCTTGTCCTGGGAGATACCAAACACTGAATTTTTTAAAAGAAAATCTAAAAACACCTTATGCTGAAACTATTATTGCCAGCTAAATGGTTCTGTATACTAGACTCTTCTGACCTTAAAAGAATTCCTATAGTCTTTCCCCTTGTTCTTGGGTCTGTGAAGCTGGCAATCAGAAAAGCAAGTCATTAATTAGGGTCCACTTCTGTATTTCTTTGCAAATAGATGGTACCTGGAGAGTCTATCCTAAGATTGAAAAGACTTGCAGCAAGTTCTTCTTGGAACAGATTCGCAGTGACATTTGACAGAAAGGTGGAAGGTGTAGACATAGATAGCTAAAGGGCATTTCAGCTGTGTTAAGGCCATCTAGAGCATCAAATCTCACTAGGGAGATTTCTGGAAGGCCTACCAGCTGGCAGTGTAAGAGGGACAAAGTCTGACCAGGGGGTGAGAGGGGGTGTCCTCTCATCACTAACCCAAAGAAGAATGGCACCAAATAAAACTCTTTGGAGACAGTGAACATGCAACTAAATTCTAGTAAAGTGACTTCTTGCTTGTTTTCTCGGGGGGGGGGGCGTTGTTTGAGGGTTTGGGAGCCAGATCTATTGTTTCAGACAATGCCATTCTGCAGGAAATAGCTGTAACCGCACTTTCTTCCGCTCCCCGTCAAGACTGTATGGGAAGACAATTGAATGAGAATTCTTTATTGTAGGATATGTTGTTTATTTTTCTTTAAAAAAGCAAAAAACAAAGCTGTTAGGGCTCATTCACAGACAGCTAGTCTGTCTTCTCCCTGCCCGCTACCATGCCCCCTTCTACACCCCCAGGGTCAGGGCAGGGCTTCTCTGGCCTCAGCAGTAATGGCCTGGGAGGAGGGGTCCGCCAAGAGAGCTGGCAGCCCATGGCGAGCCTCCTGCGGGGCCCGAGGGGCCCGCGGGCCCGGCCCTTCCTTCGGCAGGTGTCCCAGCGCGTGACCTCCCGCCTGAGACGGGCTTTGATATCCCCGACAGTCACGTAGCCCTCCCTCCCTGCTAGCTGCAGCTCCATGGGACGGTCTGCACTGAGCTCAGCTGGCGCCGACTGAAGGCGGGGGCACCTGCGCCAGTGCCAAGTGCCTCTTGTTTCTTCATGGCCCTGATCAAACGGTCATGGCTGACACCCTGGGCGAATCAGCCCCTTCCCTTGGACACGTCTTGCCGTAGTCCCTCCAGAGTGAACAGACCTCCCTTCCCGGGCATCGGGGCCACATACACGTCCATCTTCTGGATCCCCAGGTCGCAACAGAAAGCTCCCTCAGCCCCCACCGCAGACCAAAATCCTCTTCCAGAGGGGAGCCGACCCACGCAAGGGTGACACATGTGTCCGGGAATTACATCGGGAACTCAGGTTCCTTTCGGATCTCCTGCTTGTGTTTACTGGCAAATGCCTCCAGGTTGGTCTTGAACATGCCCAACTGTGTGGACATCTGGGCCAGCTGGGCTTCAGCCAGGAGAGTTCCTCGCTCCTTAAACTTGGCCTCTGCAAGCTTCTTGGCAATGGGTACAGCTCCCACCCCGCGGCAATGCAATCCCATACTGGGTCGGCAGGCTGCCCTGCTGTGGGGACCCTGGGTCTCCCCATCATTATAAGATATTTTAGTTAAGAACTTTCTGAATGGTAAAGACAGAATCCTACTCAAACTGATTTATTCAAGAGAAGGAATCTATTAGGTGATGTAGCTAAAAATCCAGGGGTCATGTGGGCTCTAGAGTTGCGGTTCAGAAGGTATTATTAGGATATGGTTTTTCTTTAGCTCTCAGCTCTGCTTTCCACTTGAAGGAAATGAGTGCAGAAGCTCCAGCTTTCTATTGGCTCAGGTTCAAGCCTATTGAGAATGAGTTTTCCTATCCCAAAGAGGTCATTGAATCTTAAAACCTGTTATGGGCCATGCGTCATCCCTTTACCGAAACTCGAGCCTAGAGAATATTAGGCTCTCGTTGGCCAAATTACCTCTGGGTTGGGGATGAGAACATCACTAGAACCACTGGCTTGAGAAAGAGGCTAGAGTTCCTAACTAAAAGGGAGTGTTATGAAGAATGCTTACAGCCCCAATGATCAGAAATGTCCACAAAATAGGCAAAAGTCAAAAGTTTACTCATATTCAAATTTACTACATTGATTACTGTGACTTTCGACACATTCTACAACTGTAGGGGACAGCAGGGTGTATCGTCAGTGAGGCAGAGGATGAACAACATTGGGTTGGTAGACAGAGCATAGAACTAGGCTTCAGGATTGCTGAGTAATCATCTTGTTTTGACCACTAAGTTTTCCATGTGACCATGACTAATTTATCTTACCTTTCTGGTTCTCAGGCTTTTTTTTTTTTTTTTTTCATCTGTAAGATCAAAGAAACACCTGCCTGCATTACTTATCTCAATGGGTTATTTTGTGGCTAAAATCAGATGTAAACACTGCAAGACGGGACAGAAGGTTGTATCAGTTTATCGAGAGACGCATTTCCATACAAACGTTACATGTTTTGTTTTAGTAAATGAGGGTGAGGCTGATGTGCCTAACAATTTTTACTTCTAAAGGTTATGCGGTTCTTGAATTCCTAATTGCAAAATTGAGGCAAGTTTCTTTTATTGGTTCCAACAACTGAGTCCAAAGTTTAACCAGATAGCCATCTACTGACATCTTACTAAAAATGAGCGTTTGAAGGGTTAGCATAAGATCTGAGATGTGGGCAATCCATTAACAGATTTTTTTCATTCTTATTTTGCTCCTTCCTCTGCTACTTTTGAGGACCTACTAGGTGATGAACAGACGAGATGTGGTTCTTAACACACCCCAGAGTAAAGGTAATATGAAGATATTAAACTAGCAATCACACAAATGGATATAGAATGACAAACTGCTAAGACCTATAAAACATTCTGATGGAGAGGAATGAAAGAAGGAGGCCTCTCTGTCCAAGTGACATTTAATCTGAAACCCAGATGATGAGTAGATTAGTCAGTAGAAAGATTAGTCATTCGAAAGTGGGGGGCGGTGAATAAGAATCAGGGTGTTCCAGAGGGAGATGCTGGTGTGAAAGTCCCATGCTAACTACTGTGTTTGTTCACGCAGCCTCCCTATCCTTCCTTTTGGTAACCCAAACCTTTTCTCCCATGGGGAACTCATTTCCTGTTGTTTTGATAGATTCTACTAGCTATCTGACGGAGACCGATCACGGCACCCTCCTTCCCAGGCAATGGTGAGTGGTTCGTCTCAAGCAAGCTAGCTAAGAGGCTCCCTGGAACTTTTCTTTTAGAACATCCGAAGAAACAGAACCATTGAGCTGTGCTACTAGGCTAAGAATGTTTAATAACGTGAGAGTTCGCCCACTGGACAGTGAGAGGGAGCGTAGTCCACACAAGACCACCCTCAATTCTGACACCAAATGCGGTAGTTCCCCAACTACCTTCACTTCTGATTATTCACTGGAACGACCCAAACAACTCACTCAAAGCAGCTACACTCGTGATTACGTTTATCACAAGGAAAGAATGCACGTTACAGTCAGCCAAAGGGAAAGGCACATTGGCCGGGAGGGGAGCAAACCTGGAGCTCCCAGCTGTCCTCTCCCCGTGCAGTTAGGATAGCTCAGCTCCCTTGGCCTCTGTGTGTAACTACGCACACACAGTGTCCAGAGATTTTACTGGGGCTTCATCACCTCAGCATGACTGATTGAACTCAGGGCTGATTTCAGTCTCCAGAGGTCAGCAGATGGCACCTGACTCAGAGTCTCCAGGTTGAGTCACCTTGCTGATTTTGCTCAACTCCCTGCCCCGCCCTAACTCATCTTCTTATGGTCTGGTTGGCCGATGGCCCCCAGGCAAACAGAGACTCTCTTATCAAGTATGACCTACCAAGGGCTTAGAGATGACCTCCCAGAAGCTGATGAAAAAATCCAGACCTCTCTTTCAGTAAGATTAATTTTTCAAAGCACAACTAGACATCTTTGACAGTGGCCATCTTGCCGGCATGGTGACAGTGCATGTTAAGAAGGAATCAAAAACAAGCAGAGCTGAGAAATGAAGCCATGGGGCTTTAAAGTCGTAACCTGAGCTCCTGGAATAAGTCACGCCTGAAGTCAGCGGCTTATTAGGTGCCTCACTTACGTGAGCGACTATATTTCCTTTTCACTTCAGTTTGTTCGAGTTGAGCTTTGTTCTTGCAGTTAGAGAAGTTCTGAGGTAGGAAAGAAACAGCTGCTTTCAAAGATTCGGGAGAAACACTGAACTACCACGAGCACAGGGAAGGGAGCGCGGGTTGGGGCTGAAGAGTTGCAGGGGCAAGATGGCGCCAGGGTGTGTGTGCTGTGTTGAGGATTAGGGGATTATCCTAAGTGCAGTGGGAATTTTCTGAAGGATTTTTTTTCTTTTTTCTTTTTCTTTTTTTCTAGTAACGATTTCTGAAGGACTTTAAAAGGAAAATGGCACTATTTGATTTATGTTTGTGATCATATGTGTGGAGGAGATGATGATTAATTGGCTAAGAGTGGTGAGAAAGAAGGGTGTACCTACCAAAAATCACCCTCGGGCTTCCGGCATGAGCCGCTGGGTGGCTGCAAGTACCGTTTACTGAGAAGGAAGACGGAGGAGCCAGCGTTGAAGGTCGGTTTTGGATATGATGCATTTAAAAAGCCTGTGAGTCATTCCTGTAAGAGCTTGGTTTCAAGGGACCAAGAGAAGACAGTAGGCAGTGAAGGCAGGAGTGTCCCTCTAGGTAAAATCCTGAGAATTACAATAAGAACCAAAAATTGTCTGCTGGATTTAGAAACCTGTCCGTCATTAAGGACTCCGGCTAGAGCAGTTTTCATGGAGGGTGGCAAAGAAGCCATCTAGATTGGAGTGAGGAACGAATGGAAGCAAGCAAGAAGACTTTGCATTGACAGGTTTCCTAGAACAGTTGTCTGTGAGAGAAGTAAAGAGACACCGAGGAAACAGAGCAGGAGCGTGGAGTCAAAGGGAGGATTTTAGGGGGCTGGTGTCGGTGCTAAGATGGGAGATGCTTGGTTAGGTCTGAATGCTTGTAGATGTCACCTGCAAAGAAAAATAAAATAAAATAATAAAGAAAAAGAATGTGCTAGTCATGGTGGCGATCAACAATACCACACTATGGCAATAGGGTCCTGCAATATCCAACAGGTCAGACACATAGAGCTCTTCCCACAGAAGCTCTTCAGGGCAGGGGGGACCCTCCGACTGAAGGTTCAGAGACCCAGGCTCGAGCCGTCTTGTGAAGCCCTCCCTCCTCTTTAGTTTCTGGGTTCCCCGTTCGCTGCGCCCCTTTTACCGAGTGCGCAGAAGGGAGAAGAAACCACCCCTGCTTCTTAAGTTGCTTGGTCAAGAAGTGACCCACATCCCTTCTGATCACATTATATTGACAAGAACTCATCATGCGGCCTCAGCTAAAGGCAAGGGAGGTTGGGGAACAGGGTGGCTGGCTGGCTGGCTGGAGACTTTCTAGCCACCACCACCGGCTGCGGAAGGAGAAGCCTGAATTTAGGAGGACGGTCATTCCGGCTGCAGGTAAGAACCAGCGGAGCACACTCTCTGAGGAGGCAGGACGGAGTGGGATCCAGAACACATGTGGATGAATTTGCCTTTGAAAGGAGGGGGGACAAACCCTTCATTGTGAGGGAGAACGAAGACGAAAACGAAGGCTTGTGTTTTTACCACTGAGCACTGACAGCGAGTGCCCGTTAGAAGAACAGAATAAGGGTGATAGATGTTGAAACCTGGTTGTGCCCAAATGTGGAGCCCTCATCCTCTCATCCAGAATTTGGCTAAAGAATAAGGACTTTTCTGGCCACCTCCTTTAGCAAGAATTTTTACCAATATCCTAGAATATATGAGTAGGGATGGCTGATTCTGGAGAAAGTTAAGATTAATTCCCTTGGGGGCTAGTCCCCACGATTTTTGACCTCTGTCCTGATCGCCTAAAAGAAAAACTCGGAGAGAATGATGTTTTGTCTTAAAAATGAACACATTTGAAAACAGATTCAAAGGCTTTGCCCTCCCTTGAACGCAATAGCATAAAAACCAAACTGAAATCTTGCTGAGAGTAACCTGAGGCGGTGGGGGGGGGGGGCAAATGAGCAAGAGGAACAGGTGAACGAGAGCTCGCTGTCCACGGTGGGGGAGCCGGGGAAGCCGCTCAGGACGGGGCAGGTGAGCCAGCTCGGGCACCGCAGCTGGAGGTGAAGCCTGCAGCACACATTCGGAAAGCCCCGCTACACTAAGCTTCACGATCTTGGCTTCTGGACAAGAGAGAACTTGTGACTGAAAGGGACACTCCAAAAAGAATTTCAATGAGGCACAACTTGAGGAAAAACAATAAGTTGCCCAGATTGCTTGGATCATGGACAGAGGGCTTGGCATGTGGACTGAATGTCATGGACCGAGAACACAGCCTTGATTGGTGGCTGTGGAGTCTGCTGCCCACGTGGTCCCCTCGGGCTGGCGTCCTGGTGAATGCTCTTTGGTGAGTGCCAATGCACTCTCCTCTGTTGGCTGTTTTTTCCTCCTTACAAATGATTCCCACAGACTCTTTCCCACCCTGGGCACTGTGGTGTTCTTTGCTAAGATGTCATCATAGTTTGGCTTTGTACACAACTTTCCTTCGAGATGCACAACACTGATGGTACAAATATAAAATGGCTTGACCCTTTGGAGAATTATTCGGCAGCCCCTTACAATGGTAAACCCACAGCCACCCTGGCACCTAAGCGTTCCATTCTTTAGCAGTTACCAAAGGGCAATGAAAACATACGCTAACACAAATTTTCCTAAAATGTTCATAGCAGCCTTACTCATAAAAGCCAAAAGCTAGACATCACCCAAATGTCCACCAACAGGAGATTGGATGAGCAGATGGTGGTACATCCATACAGTGGATTACTTCTGGACAAAGAAAGGAATGTACTGGGGTGCCTGGGTGGCTCAGTGGTTAAGCGTCTGCCTTCAGCTCAGATCATGATCCTGGAGTCCTGGGATCAAGCCCCACATTGGGCTCCCTGATCTGCCAGAAGCCTGCTTCTCCCTCTCCCACTCCCCCTGCCTGTGTTCCCTCTCACTGTGTCTTTCTCTGTCAAATAAATAGATAAAATCTTCAAAAAAAAAAAAAAAAAAGGAAGGTACTACTGATAAAAGCGTGAATCTCAAAAGTAGTATGTTGAGTGAAGAAAGCCATACACAGACACAGACACACACACACACAGTCATACAGCATGCTTCTGGGCTGACAAAAGTCTTCCATATCTTGTTTGGAGTAATGGTTGCATGGGTTTATAAAGTTGTTGAAACCCATCCAACTGAACATTTAAGATCAATGTTGTTTATCGAATTTAAATTAGACCTCAATAAACATAAATAATCTTTCTGTGAGAAATGCTGTTAGCAGACCCTTACATATTCTCAGGTGTCAAGTGCTTGAAAATAAGCTTCCTGTCCTGTCTCATCCTGTAGGATGGTGCATGAGATAAATCCCAGAAGAACTGAAAGGCAGACACAACAAAGGTACAAGACCAAATGCAGCTGAACCAAACCAAGAAAGTAACTGGGTAAGTCCTGGAGCCCTGCCAGGTGGCACTGAGGTTAAACCGTGCGGGCTGTTTGGCCAACAACAGACAGCTCTTCTCATGTGGCCTGGAAAGAGGTCCGTGCTAACTCCGCTTTGTTGGCTCCTGGAGTTTACTCAGAATTTAGCAGGAGTTGACCCCATAGTCTTTTGTGTAGTCATCATGAACTACGGATTCGGCATCTGGTGAGAACCTGCCTCCCGGTTCACAGACCGGAGAGAAAAGTCCCTTCCCTGAATTCCTGTTGTGTTCTTAGCTGCACCATACACAGCGTTTATTTTTATGCTGATCTAGTATTTATGAGGCAGCCAGTATAACGAAGTGGTTAAAAGCATGATCTTTGCAGTCAGAGACCTGGGTGCAAATTCTGTGACTTATTATCTGTCTAAATTTGGACAATGCACTCAACATCCCTAAGGTTCAGTAACATTTTGTGCTCGACGGGGTCGTTTCCCAGAGGGAAGGATGAAGAGGAATGTACTCACCAAACGTATCACTCGGTTTCACCCTCTTGGCAGGAGTGGTAGGTTGGTAGGGAAGAGCAGGGATGTTGTGCTCAAAGCAAGAAAACATCAGCAGTGGGGACACGGCGTTCTCCCCCAGGCATGTGAATGCAATCTCGTCATCTTCAAAGCCTGTCTGTCCGTCCGTGTTACCTACTGCGAAACAGGTGCTATTATACACACTTTATAAATACAGAAAATGAGGATCAAGATCTGTATCTATACCAGCATAAAGCTGACAACAAGCAGCTACACCTTCTATGAGTAAACAAAGGGCTTTCAGTCATTTTAATGTAACGTCTACGATAGGCAAATATTTTTCTTTTTTTACTGAAAAATTAAATATATAAAAATTCCATCAGTACACACTTTGGTAATTTTTTTTTTTTTTAGATTTTATTTATTTATTTGACAGAGAGGTCACAAGTAGGCAGAGCAGCAGGCAGAGAGAGAGAGAGAGGAGGAAGCAGGCTCCCCGCTGAGCAGAGAGCCTGATGCGGGGCTCGATCCCAGAACCCTGGAATCATGACCTGAGCTGAAGGCAGAGGCTTAACCCACTGAGCCACCAGGCGCCCCCACTTTGGTAAATTTTGACAAGAGGAACATACACAGTCGTCACCACCCAAATTTAAAAAACACACAATCAGCACATCCAAAGACCAGGCTCTGTCTCCGCCTCATGCCCCCTCTAGTCAACAGAACGACCCCTCAAAAATGACTGGATTTCGACTTCTGCTGTAGACTGAATGTTTCTGTCCTCCCCCTAATCTGTGTGCTGCAAACCTGCTCCCCAGGGTGACGGCATCTGGAGGCAGGCCTCTTGGAACTGACTGGCCTGAACGCCCTTCCACGGGAGGCCCCAGGGAGCACCTTGTTCCCTCCGCCACGCGGGGACACAGCAAGAAGACGTGTCCCTGAACCGGGAAGCAGGTTCTCACCAGACCCTGACTCTGGGGGTCCCCCAGCCTTGGACTCCGCAGCCTCCAGAACCGTGAGAACAAGTGGTTCTTGCTTAGGCCACCCAGTCGGCGGTGCTGGGCAGCCCGAACCACTGAGACAACATCCAACACCCCATTCGGAGGTGCCTGTGTGTGACCCGCACACACATGGAGGCACCGGGAGTCACACGTGAGCACTCTCTGTGTCCGTTGCTTTCCTCACTCATGTGGTCGTGACGGCTGCGTCCTCGCTGCTGGACGGTCTCCCGCTGCAGGACAGGCGCGCAAGGGGGGGGGGAGTCCGTCCACCCCCACTGGAGGGCGTTGGGGGAGCGCCCAGTGCAGGACAGTCATGATTCGTGCAGCGGGGGGCACGGGGTCTGCGGGGGGCACGGGGTCTGCGGGGGGCACCGGGTCTGCGGGGGGCACCGGGTCTGCGGGGGGCACTGGGGTCTGGGCTGGGGGGCACGGGGGGCCTGCGGGGGGCACGGGGTCTGCGGGGGGCATGGGGTCTGCGGGTGGCACGGGGGGGCACCGGGGGGCACGGGTCTGCGGGGGCACCGGGGGGGTCTGCGGGGGGGGCGGGTCTGCGGGGGGCACCGGGTCTGCGGGGAGCACCGGGGTCTGCGGGGGGGCACGGGGTCTGCGGGGGGCACGGGGTCTGCGGGGGGCACACGGGGTCTGCGGGGGGCACGGGGTCTGCGGGGGGGCACCGGGTCTGCGGGCCTGCGGGGGGGGGGCACCGGGTCTGCGGGGGGCACCGGGTCTGCGGGGGGCACCGGGTCTGCGGGGGGCACCGGGTCTGCGGGGGGCACGGGTCTGCCACGGGTCTGCGGGGGGCACCGGGGTCTGCGGGGGGCACCGGGTCTGCGGGGGCACCGGGTCTCTGCGGGGGGCACGGGGGGTCGGGGGGGGGGGGGGGGTCTGCGGGGGGCACGGGGTCGCGGGGGGCGGGGGGCACGGGGTCTGCGGGGGGCACGGGGGTCTGCGGGGGGCACGGGGTCTGCGGGGGGCACGGGTCTGCGGGGGGCACCGGGTCTGCGGGGCACACGGGGGGGGGGTCTGCGGGGGGCACGGGGTCTGCGGGGGGCACGGGTCTGCGGGGGGCACCGGGTCTGCGGGGGGCACGGGGCCTGCGGGGGGCACCGGGTCTGCGGGGGGCACGGGGCCTGCGGGGGGCACCGGGTCTGCGGGGGGCACCGGGTCTGCGGGGGGCACGGGGTCGCCGGGTGGCACCGGGTCTGCGGGGGGCACGGGGCCTGCGGGGGGCACGGGTCTGCGGGGGGCCGAGTCCGCGTGCTTCCGTGTGTGGCGCGGCCAGGCTTGGGCTGGGAGCGTGTCCGGCTGCCACAGGCCCTGCCGGACCCTTGTTCCCGCGCATGTTTCCTCCCGTCATTTCGGATGACGCTGGGGCATGGCTCGCCTCCGTTCTGATTTCAGTACCAGTTGTTGGCAGCTCGTCCGTCCGTCCGTCCGTCCTTCCTCTCTCTCTCTCTCTGACGGCAGCTTGAATTTGCTTTCCTTTCGCACCGTGGCTGAGACACTGTCCTCCAGTTTCTTCTTTTTACTTAGAACTGCCCATCCCAGGGGATCGAGGTGGGCACGGACTGCATGGAGCCCAGGTCCGTATGGTGATGGACGCAACATAATCAAAAAGAATTTATTTACAAAACTTGCCCGTCCTGCAGGAGACTCTGACGGTTCTTTCTTGTCTCCTCTGGCTCATCTTTCCTGTTTTCTTTCCCCAGTTGTGGCTTTCTGTCCCTCCGACCTTCACAGGCCCCTTGAGGTCCACTCCTCTGGGTGACTCTGCAACATTCCTCAGAGCACCCAGGCCTGTGGATCTAAACCTTCCACAGACCCTCCGAGGCACTGGGTTCTATTTTCTCCCCTCTCTAGTCTAGTCTCCTCCACGCCCATCCCCGGGAACTGTTCTAGTCCTTCTCCAGTCGGCCAGGCCCCCAAAACTCTCAGGTATCATGAACAGTTCACCTCTCCTGAGAGTTTACAGTAGCCAGAAAGTTCACAATATTCCTACATCCCACACAAAAATCCTACACTTTACGGATGAGGACATGGGGACACAGTTAAGCAAATCTCCCAGTTCAAACCATCAGTAACTGACAGAAGCAGGATTCAAACAGTTCATCGAAGCCCAGAGTGTGTGCCCTTAAGACTTTGGTGCATTTATGAAGCTACAAAAATCCTACAGCCTGTTGTCCGTTCCACTCATCTGATGCTTATATCTGTGTCCTTGTATCCGTGGCTGTCCTTTTATTCCCAGCACCATGATTTTGAACCTTTAGGATCTCTTACCTGATCCTGTAGGGCACTTAAAGAGTAGAAATACTGACGACAAAGGAGATAAAAGCAAAAACATCAACTCCCATGTGAGAAAGACTAGCACACAGTGGAGAGACAGATGACAAGCCAGAGGACAAGCAGAACAGACGACAAAGATTTAATATCTTACTACAAAGCCCTTCTATAAATCCGTAAGGAAAAGGCAGCAACCTATCAGTGAAATAATTTTTTGAAGGATAACGTAAGAGTAAAGCATGCAATCCCATTAGTGGAGATGACTAACTCTAAAAGATTTCACTTCACTGGTAATCAAATGAATGAGAAGTAAAATGATTTTTCACTTTTTTAAAGATTTTATTTATTTATTTGCGATTGAAAGAGAGAGAGAGAGGTCCATTGAGAGAGAGCACCAGCCTGGAGAAGAGGGAGAAGCAGGCTCTCTGCTGTGCCAGGAGCTCCATGTGGGGCTTGAGCCCAGGAGCTCAGGATGATGACCTGAGACAAAGGCAGATGCTTAAACCGACTGAGCCACCCAGGCACCCCTGATTTTTGACTTTTAACAGAGGTGGCCTGGCCAGAAGAGCATAACCCACCGTCAGGGGGTTGGGACTCAGATGGAGAGGAGGCTCCACAGCTCTGGTGTGTGGGAAGACTAAGGGTCCTCACTCCACATTCCATCTTTCCTTCTTTGGGACTTAGTGTCCCGCCGTTATGTAGGTCAAGTTCCTGGGGCCTGGCCCAACCCCAGTGAGTGTGGGTCCTGCTCTCGGGGTGTCCTCATGTCTGTTTCACTTAAACATAAGGATGTATCTGCAAATCTATTAATGCGAAAGCATATACTTTATATTTTCTTCACGCTCTCCTATACCATTTATCTATTTATTTTGGAAGGACTAAGTGTTAGTCTTAACCTTTCTTAAAGAAAGCAATCTATGACTTGGGAAAACAAGAGTGTGTATCGCCCATTCTGGGAGGCAGTGTCAAAGTTTCAGCCTCACTGGAGTCTAACAGTAGGGATTCAACAGTTTGGGAGCAAAGAGCTACATTTCTAACAAACCATTTATCATTCACTCTATCTTTCTTATAAACTGAGTTTTCTGACAGAGTATTTCTGGTGTCAGTCATGTCTGGACTTGGTTATCAGGACCCAGTAAATGTTGCTTCCCTTCCTCTCCTTTTGTGCAGAGGATACAGGAGGGCCTACAAATCAGCCTCTAGGCTTGCCTGCAGGATTGCCTGTCCCGCCTAGATCCCAGCCGGACCGCGTGCATTTCGGCCGGTCGGGTGCCCAGCCTCCTAGATGACCTATTAAAAATCTGCATTCCATGCTGATGCAACACCTGGCAGAGATCTCACGGTGACCTCAGACCCCGGCCCCCTCCCCTCTGACTCCTCCTGGCTTCTCCACTTCCAACCGTGAGTTTTCTAGTCTTCAGAGATAAACAAGATTGTCCGTCGTCTCCTGAGTGTTTACAGATGCCAGGATCGACACTTCTTTTATCGTAATCCTCCCAACAATATTTTTGGATAAATATAATTACTCCTTTACAGATGAAACACACAAGGGACATCTAGAAGAGCACGGCCAGGATGCAAAGTCACATCTGTCCACATCTGTCTAGCTTTCTTCCCACCGGGAATCTTTCTCTCTTCAGTTTTTCCTTTGCCAGGAGGAACCGCTGACTTTGCTCCCTGCTAAAGGCTGAATCGCAAACACCACTAGGTGATTTGCTCTCTCTTCTGATGGTGCCCGAGAGAACCGTGAACAGTTTCCTTGCATTGTTCTCTGCTTAAATACTTGTAGGCTCAGACCTGCCCACTAGTCACTTCCTGAGTGTTCACTCTCAACACCTGTCCGTCCAGAGCAACCCCATGAAGAGACCCCCCCTCCCCCCTTCTCTCCTAAGGTCCAGCATCAGATCTGTTTCAAGCTTGAGTGACAAGATACTCTGGGCTTCTCCTGATGGAAGGACTTGGCCGTACCCAAGTGTGTTTGTATTTTAGCAGAACAGTATATCTAAGCAAATCTCTAACGCAAGAAATTTTTTTTTTAATTTTTTTAAGATTTCTTTCTTTCTTTAATTTTATTTTTTGAGGAGAGACGGGACCGGGTGCGGACAGGACCTAGAGTGGACGGAACCTCGTGTACTGGACCGGTTGAGGCCGCCGCCCTCGGTGCCCACAGCCCCCCCCCCCCCCCCCGCAGGAGCAAACGGAAGGCGCGTCCGAACGAGGAGGGAACCGGGAAGCGAAGCACAAGGAGCCAGCGCTGGGGTCGGTGCATCGCAGCAAGACGGCGGGACCCGAGCTGGCCGTGTCCGGGTCCCAGGTCTGCTCCAGGGAACATGGGTTACAGTTATGGATAAACGAGCTGCTGCCCAAATTCTCACCCCCGGGGCAGGCCTGGACGAGCACTTGGCTCTGGGCATAGCAACGGAGCTTGAAACTCACACTTCTCAAACCCCAATGTGGCCTTGTATCCCACCTCCAGTTACCGAGATTTTTTTTTTAATTTCACTTAAAAAATAAATAGGACCTTTTCCTACCCATCCCAGCAAGGTCCGCGTCTCTTAAGAACGTATTCTTGTTTTCACTGCTGTTACTTTAAACATCTTCATGCATCGAGTGTATCAGATATTAATTACTTCTTCTGATTTAATTAACATGCATCAAATGATACTCAGAAACCCCAGTGGAAATTTGAGAAATTTTGTTTCAGAATATGACTTAGATGGGTTTTTTTCCTCTACAAGGTATTAGCTATACTGTTGATTGAGACTGTGGCCTGGGGAAGAGAAACGGTGTTATTAAACAAACAAGGACAGTACAGACAGGAGGTCTGTCAGAGTTTGACAAAACGACTATGGAAATTATCTTTACATTTTCTTTTTTTTTTTTTTTAAGATTTTATTTATTTATTTGACAGAGAAAGATCACAAGTAGGCAGAGAGGCAGGCAGAGAGAGAGAGGAGGAAGCAGGCTCCCCGCTGAGGAGAGAGCCCAATGCGGGACTCGATCCCAGGACCCTGAGATCATGACCTGAGCCGAAGGCAGCGGCGTAACCCACTGAGCCACCCAGGCGCCCTACATTTTTTATTTAAAGGGAAAAATTTTTTACTAAAAGCTATAAAGAGAGAAATATTTCCTGTAATCCCAAGTACCGTTATTTTATATTTTATTATATAGTTATTCAACATTAGCTAAATAGGTACATTTTATAAGAAATCTCAGATTATCAAAAACCACAAACTGGTAACACTGAGGGAAGCTGGAGAGAGGTGACGGGGACCAGGAGAGCGAGAGAAAAGTTTCGTTCCGGAAATACTACTTGCACCGTTAGGTTTTGCCGTTTATGAATATATCTCCTATTTTAAAAAGATCACATTTAAACTTAAAACCAAGATTTTAAAAATATTTTAATGGAAACAGAAAGCTGTAGACTTACAGTAGAACGGGCTTTTTTTCTGTAGTAATTCTAGTCTATTCTGTAATAATTTCAATAATTACTGTGTCTTTACAGCCGCACGTGTATCTGGTTACTGCAGCTTTTTAAAAAAATGGCGGATCAAGAAGTATAAGAACAAACACAGGCTCTTCCTTCCTGGCCCTTTACCCCACATAGTCCGAACCCTCTGGAGTCCCACCATTTCTGCCGTGCACTTCTGTTCGCTGCTCCTTCCGAAGTAGCCAGGATGAGCGCCTGCTCCTCTGTTCTCATGATGCTAGTTCTGATCAGTGCTAGTTATTACTAAGAGCGGTTCATATAAACTATGTTCCACGATTAGGAAATTAGGAAATCCAGTTCTTGTTATGGACATTAGCTATAGGAGACATAATTGCCCAAATTATTTTTCTAAATGATTTTTCCAGGTGTGTATACACATATTTTTACATAGAAGTTATTTTTGTTTTGCTTTATTGTTACCCAAAAAAAGCATCACAATAAATATACTACTTTCTACATTTTTTTAAACCCCACAATGCATCAGAACTCTTTCACCATAAGGTAGGTCTACACCATCTTTTTAATTCATCAAATCCCATTTTGTCTACCCACAATAATAGTTTAATTAATCCCCTGGAGATGTGTATTTTCTTTTGAAGAAATTAATACTGCAGGAATTAGCTTCTTTCATTACACAGGGACGTTCTATCTTTTCAGTGATAGTACATGAACTATTAAAACGGATGTCACTTCATTATCATTTAAAGATAGACACTCCGGCCAGTGAAGGTGGAGATCCCAAAGGTCGAAGCAGCCCTGGGAGATGACTGCCTTTGCTGAAGCTGTGACAAACCCAGGGGCCCCTGAGGTCCACCCGGGGCCGGCAGGCATTGGGCATGACTCAGCATTCTCAGACCTTCATTTAACCAAGGGCACGGCATTGCGCTAAGGAAGAGGGAGGGAAACTAAACTGGGTCACTCTAATGGCCCGGGGGCACTTACAATCCAGCAGGGAAATACACATGCGTAAGGCAGGCCAAAACAAGTGAGATACAAGAAAGACTAGTATGTAAGATCAAAAAAGTAAATAAACAGAAGCGTTCTGGGAAACACAGAAGAGCAGATTAGGTTAGGCTGGGGAAGGTGGCCGTGGAGCTGCTCCCACGGCAGCAGGTGGGATTGCAATCCCGAGAAGAGAGAAGAGGCAGGCTGGCCGCAGTTACAAGTCCAGGCTGTTGACACTGGCTTGATGCAAGCGGCTCCGGCTCCAGGCTGTAAGGCCTCTCTCCTGTTTTCACTCGGTCCCCTTCAGTTCTCTCCTCCTGAGGCTGCTGTGTTTCTGGGCACGCCCAGAGGATCTTCAGACTTCACAAACCGGTTGTGCAGAGCCTGGCGTTTCAATAAGAAACAAAGTGCTGAGTAACAACGTGAAGTCAGTCCGTTGCTTGCCAAGAGCTGGGAGGCCTGGGTGGTTTCCCAATCTTAAAGAGGCAGAAAAATACTAAAGCCAGACTCGCAGGGAAAAACCTGGATGGATTTACCAAACCAGAAGATGCTGTGCTCTCGATTTAGAGCGTCAGCCCCGCCTGTGTGACGACTCTCGCCCGTTCCCAGGCCAGGTGGATGAATGCAGCTCTCGGTCAATCCGCCTTCTTCCGTGACAGACTAACCTATCCCCACATGGCTCACTTTTGTGAAGAATCGTTCATGCCCCATAGAGCAGAGATCATTTTCCGTCAGTCCCGGGTCAAAGAGGAAAAGTTGAAGAGATCGCAACGGGAAATAATCTCCTATGAAGAATTCAGAGTATAAGTGAACAACTGTGTGGCACAAAGGACGAGTTTGAGGTGTCCCGGAAACAATAGGGTCCCCTGCCAGCTCCCATGGTGAAACCCCAGGCTGGTGGTAGGTAGCCGCGCCCCACAGGAGATCACACCTGGACGCATCACACCCGTGTCCCAAGTCTGCCAGCTCAGCGAGCATTCAGCATCCGGGGGCCTTTTGTCTGATGACTCATGCTTGACCACTTGTTCTAGGAACAGGGTAGTAAATGCTTGGGAGACCTCGTGGAGTCTATAACTGAAATGACGGAGCAACCCAAGAAGGACTGAGGCCAACTCAGGAATTTATTTTAATCTTTGCTTAAAATTAAAAAATTTTAAAATCATAATTATAAAAATCGTATCTACTGATGGCATATTTGGAAAATCAGAAATCTATAGCATAGGAAGAAGCCATCACTGACAAATATTGATTGTATTTCTTTTCATTCTGTGTCCTCTGTACACACAAATGTATAAAATTAAGATCAGATGTTGCATACATTGTTTTATGTTAGTTTTTATGTAAATTAAGCTATAGTCCTTTCCCATGTGATGAAGTATTGTTATAAACATCGTTTTTAATGGCCGTATAATATTATATTCTATAACTATAGATGACAATTTCTTTAAACATTGCACTTCCTGGAACTTACATTGTTTCCAGGATTTTTTATTTTTATAAATAACACTGTGATAAATATCTGTACATATAAATATTTTACAATAATCAAATATATTTCCTGAGAATTCATGTCAAGAAGTAGACTTCCTGAGTAAAAGAGTAGGCTCAAATATTTTTAAATTTATTTATTTTAGAGAGAAGGAGCATGTATGTGAGTGGGGAGAGAGGCAGAGGGAGAGAATCTTCAGGCTGACTCCCGCTGAGTGTGGAGCCCCATGTGGGGCTCTGTCTCACGACCCAGGAGATCACAACCTGAACTGAAACCAAGAGTTGGACGTTCAACCAACTGAGCCACCCAGGCACCTCTCTAATATTTTCTTTTCGTTCTAAACAGATAAACCATGCTGTATGAGCAATGTATCTCGAAGGCTGCCCATCTGGCAGATCTCTCTGAATCACTCTGTGGGTGAGTCACGGATTCTAAGCTCTTACTCAGTAGTCTTATTTTGCACCTTTTACCTGTAGTCCCTGGACCTTCCTCACGCCCTACCCAAGGCTCCAGTCTACCCAGTGTTCTCCCATAGCTGATCACCTTTTTCACTTGAAGGATTTTAAAACTACTCGACTCTGGTTCCCTCTTCTTCTTCCTGGCACTTCACATCCAAATGATTTGAAGGAACGGGTTCTCTGAGCCATGGAATTCAACTCTCTATTTACTGATCTTACCACCTGCCTGTCTCTACATGTCCATATTTGTCTTCTCTCCTTTAAATATCATGCATAGGTTGTCAACACCCAAATTAATACCCTGGCTCAAATTTCCACACTGTGCTCTGGCTGGAAATCCAGTCGCCTCCAGGACAGCTCAATGTGGATGTCTAATGAGCATCTCAAACTTAGCACGTCTAATACCAAACTGCTGATCTTTCCTGCACCTGTTTTTCCTGTTGTCTCCCGCGTATAAGTCAATGACAAAACCGCCCTTTCACTTTCTCGTGCCAAAAAACCTTGGAGTTCTTTTTCTCTGTCTCTCACACCCCACATCCAATCCATCAGCAAATATTTGCTTCCTTTCGGACTGGATTACTGCGATAATCTCCTCAGTGGTCTCACGGATTTTCAGTCTATTTCTCAGTACAATAGAAAGAATGATCCTATTAAAACATAAGTCAGATCATGTGACCTCCCTGCTCAACCCCAGCAAAGGCTTCCATTTCACGTAGAGTAGAAGACAAAGTCTTTCTAACGCCCCGACGCAATCTGCCCCCACCTGCCTCTTCACTCATCTTACTTTGTGTTCTACTGTTTTCTCCTTTGTTCTCTGGCTTTCGAGCTATTCATGGAACATTCCAGGCACTTGCCTTTCCCAGGGTCCGTGTACTTCCCATGCCTCCTACCTTCCTCCCAGATTTCTGTAGGACTCACTCCCTATCTCCTTCAGGTCTTCCAACATGACCTTTCCTGACTATAATGTCTTAATTTCCAACTCCTGCCCCAACACTCCGTAGCCTCTTTCCTACCTTAATTTTCTCTGTCACCAATAGACCATGTTTATTGGGTTTATTGTCTATCTTCCCCCCCACAAACAGAGAAAGCTTTGGTCTGTTTTGTTCATTTCTATGCTCTCAGCAGCTCTGTTAGTGACTGACACACTACTTGCTGAATAAAGTAAAAGTAAACTATGAAAAAGCATAGTTAGGAAGTTCTGGGTCAGCAGCGCAAGAACGTGGGAGGCACCAACATGTCTCCACTAGACATTCTGATTTTTCTGATAGAATCTGGGCCAAAAGTACACAAAACAATCAGAATTACTGGAGGTCAAGTAAATGAGGCCAAGCGTCTCCCAGGTATTCTTTGTAGTTTTGTAAATTTTACGTGTTATATAAATTTCTAAACGTCTGTATGCTAAAGCAAACCAGAAGGTTTTAGTGAAGATTACGTTGACTTTCTCAGCATTTCTTCTTGGTCACAGAATGTGGCAAGGGTTTCTGAAATGGACCCAGGATTACAGGCAGGAAGGAATGAAAACAAAGGAACCGA
Organism: Mustela putorius furo; assembly: GCF_011764305.1. Classification (NCBI taxonomy): domain Eukaryota; kingdom Metazoa; phylum Chordata; class Mammalia; order Carnivora; family Mustelidae; genus Mustela; species Mustela putorius. The sequence goes on from NW_025421261.1 coordinate 914,369, forward strand.
GAGGCTTCCAAATTCCTGGGCACTTTATAGTATCTCATTTAAACCTTCAACAGCTCCATTATAAATACGTTAAATCTGAGATTCAGAAAGAATAATTTCACCAGTCACACAGGTCAGAAATGGCCGGCTGAGGATTTCTTCTCACCAGCACCCCGACTAATTTAGGACTTGGAATCTAAAGCTATTATCCCCACTACTTTGATGATTTGGGAGAAATCACTTGAGATTTCTGTCTCAGTCATCGGCAAACCAATGTACGTTCACTTCAGACACACCTTAGAGTGAACAGGGTGATGATTTCGGGTCTTTCTGGCTCTGATCATTTCTCAGTTCTCTAAGAAGAAAGAAGATATTCTGAATGCTCGGGTCCACTGTGGCTCTTGTGTCTCCTAGTTCACATCTTTAAGCCCTCGGGTTAAACCGTAACAGCCAGCACCGCTAGGCAAAGCCTCCTGGAACACTTTCCCAAGCGAAACAAATACCATAGCTGTGTGAGGGTGTCGGGCAGAGCTAGAAACGGAGCTGCTGGCTGGCTGTCCGTGTGCAGGACCTGGAGGGAACCCTGCGTTGCCAGCAGAGTCACTCGTCAAGGGCGATGACTGTGGCCCAGCAATAACGTGCGAACATTGGGAGGGCTGCCAGGGAAAGCAAGCTCTTTTGTGGCCTGTGCAGTGTCGTGTTGGGCGTCAGCTGAAGTCCACCACGGATGGCCGTCTGAGCGCCGCCTGTCCCTGGCAGCGCACTCAAACGGGCAGCTCAGCAAACCAAAGGATGAATGTCCAGGGAGAGACAGCGTACTCGAATGGAAAATAAATTAGAATAGACATGAGGAAACCCTAACTTTTTTCCCAGTCTTATGACACTGCTACCTCCTGTGACCTCCCTGGGCCTCAGGGTTCTTATCCCCTCACTCACCCAGTCACCCATCCAGGCCTCCAGCAAGTGCTTATTAAATGCCAACTGGTTTTCAGGGGGTTCGGTCAGACGGGGTGAGCGTGTTATGATTCTGCTTTATGTGCACTAGGCGTAATGACGGTCTTATCTACCACAAAGTGATGTAGTAGCGAAGAGGAATCCGGTGGTAAAAACGGACCTAATGATCTTTGTCTTGCTTACTTCGTGGGCCTGTTATGAGAATCACACAGGTTAATTATACGGGTATACTTGACGAACTTGAGCATTGCCTAACGATGTGCAAAAATAGACACTTAGATTAAGATGAAACTTACACCATTGCTGGATATTAGTGAGAGAGATCTAGAAAGTAATGAGATCTGGTGCCATTTTTCTTTTCTTTTCTTTCTTTTTTTTTTTTTTTTAACAAAAGTAAGACTTTCAAAACTAAAAATAGAAGTTAGTTTAAATAATTATCTCTGTGGTTTTTCTAAGAAAACACACAGACAACAACCAAATCTATGATTCAAATTATACTCTTGTATCCTACGCAGTAGCTTTAGGTGTTCAAGCTCTAAACTTCAAGATTAGAACTGGCGGTGGGACTTTTTTAACGTGAATACATCAGTTAGGATTGGGTTTTGCTGCACAGAGAGAGAAAAGCACACTACCAGCGCCGGGAGGCAAGCCTGAAGTAGAAAGACCATGGGGACGTGGCCTTGCCGGCTGTCGTGTTGTTTTTCTCCATTAAGTGGCTTTTATCACTCAGGCCATCTCAGGGCCGTTAAAGCTCTGGTTAAATTTCCACTGCAGGCCAAACGAAGATGGAAAAACAAGAAGAAACCTTCTCAGCTGAGCTGAATCCCTTTAAGCAGCCTTTCTGGACTTCCCAACTAGGAATTATGCTTTCATACCTTTGGTGGAAAATAGTCATGTGGCGAGACTTAGCCAGAAGGGAAGCTGGGAAATGCAGTTTCTCACAGAGGGACTCTGTGCCCAGCTAAAAGTTGGGGTTCTGTTAAAGAGGAAGGGAAATTGCATGTGAGAGTGGCGACCAGCAGTCCCTTCTGGGCAAAACATCAAGAAAAAAGGATAAGTGAATGGATACAATTTCCTCAGTTTTATCTTTCCTCTATAAATGCTTCATATTCCTTTGGTTTTAATATTATTTTTCTCTTACAACAGGACACAGTATATCTGATTCAATACAAAATTATATGTGTGTTTCTTACATAACTTAAATATTTGCATTTCATGTTAAAAAGCAACATAATTTTTAGTGTTTTATCACATGATTATATCCGAGCCCCATTGATCCAAATCAAAGAAAATCTTAGAAGCCTCGTCTAGATGCACACCCTATGTGGAACTAAGCTGCCGGCTCCCGTTCCTGTAACTGCCTTAGCTCAGAAGCACATTGACTTGAACATCAGCATAAAACAAGATACCTCGGAACTTTTTCAGCAGAGAAGCATGTCTTCCCGCTGTGGCCACAGCACGTGCATCTTTCTACATCTGTCCCCAGATTCCCAGCCACACGATTGTACTCAGAGTGAAATCTCCTCGGGGTTTTGTGTTGACTTTATGCATCTGTGTATTTGTGGACCGCTTCTGCTTATTAATAATTTGCCTTCCTAAGACCTTAAGGAACTGAGCAACTGTGCCTGAGGGGCTCATTTCCTACCCCGGGGAGCTTGGCGAACCAGCCGGGTTCTGGAAGAGCAGAGGAGCATCTCAGATGGTCCTGATCGTGCGAGGACATGTCCCCTCTGTACCCCACGCCGGGCTGGTGGCCAGACGAGAAGCCTGAGCTCTGGATTCTGAAGCAAGGTTTCCATTTCTTGAAAAGCAACTATCGCTATGGGACATAAACTTAGGTTTAACCCAACTGGGGCCTTGCCGGCAATAGTGTAATTCCTAAATGAATTAAGGTTTGAAGAAATTGGAAAAATTGAGCATGTTATGCAACCTTGGACAAGTCGCTTAACCACACCAAACTGTTGTGGTTTTTTTTACAAATAACAGTAATAGTTGCATTTGATCATTAACACAGTAATTGCCCCTAATATTGTGATATTATATATTTTTTTAAATTTTTACTTTATTTATTTGAGAGTGAACGTGCATGCTCACAAGGAGAAATGGGTAGAGGGAGAGAGAGAAGCAGACTCCCCACTGAGCAGGGAGCCCAACAGGAGCTCAGTGCCAGGACCCTAAGATCGTGACCTGAGCCAAAGGCAGATGCTCAACCGACTGAGCCACCCGGACGCCCCCAGCACTATTAAATAAATATAAGAAACATAACTACTGGTCATCCCTTGTTTGATCAAAAGATTTTGTCACTGATTTGCTAAGATCTTTTTAACAGGACTCTGAAGTTGAGGTCAGTAGGTTACTCACTCCTGTGGGAGACCTGGGCTCCATAATCTGTGTTTCCTAGCTGGCTTTAGCATTCTGATATTCTGGACCTTATTATCTCTAGACTCCTTTATTCTTCCTTTGTTTGCCTCTTAACTCCGGGCATTTTACTGCCCATTGCCTCTCCCTCTAAAGACTGGCAAAGGAAGATAGTAGCGATTCTGGTACACAGAGCAAACGCAGACGGACATGAGCCAAAGGGAGTTTGTTTGCTCTCGTAGAGAGATGCTCGGTAGGCTACCAGGTATTGCTCCCCGGCGCTTGGGACGGAGCCGTGGGTGGGACGGTGGCTAGAAGGAAGCCTCTGGAGTCCGGGGCGGGAAGTTCACGTCGGGAGACTCTTCTGGACGGCCCACTCGACCTCTGGCCAGTCATACAACTCAAAGACCTCCCCCTGAAGGTGGTGATAGCTCAAACAGCACAAACTGAAGGTAGCAACGGTCCACACTTTCCACGATTTGTGAGTAGTAATATTACCGTATTGTGAGCACAGACTACGCGTTACCTAGTACTCTGAACCGACAGCACATGATAGAAGTCTCTGGACACCCCCCTTACAGGGCTAGAATGTGTGAGGTGGTTCAAGGGTCTTTTGTGGGCTCCTTGGCTCTGCTCTGTTACCGCAAGTGCCATGTCTCTGGGGGATCCCACGAGGGAACAGAAGGGTCCCCGAGATCCGCACGCCCACTTCTGTCGAGCGATATCTGATCAGATGCACACGGGAGCTGAGCATTCCTGAATGACCCCGGACAGGACTAAGCCTCTTTCCAGCTCTTCTCGAGAGGAAAAGCGCGACTCCTTTATCTGTTTGTAAATGTGTCCACTCTGAGTCCCCCGCTACTTCTTTTTTTTTGTTGTCCTTTTCCGGTGTCTTTACCAGCTCTGCGGTCGGAGGCCTTGCTCTCTTCCCGACCTACAGTGGGTTTCATCCGCACTCCTGTTTCCTGTTTTGTCCCTGTCTCTGCGGCTGGTTTTGCGCCTCTAGGTCCTCCCGCTTCCTCTTCAGAGCAGAGCATCATTTCCAGGAGGGATGGGCAACGCCACCAGCTTCTCTTGCTGCAGCTTTTCCTCTCCTTTCTCTGTCCTTTTTTAACCTCCGTTGAAGCTTCCTGAGCTTCCTGTAATGACTACGTCTCTGTTCCTGCCATTTCGGTATTTCTGCGGCTTCAGATTTTGATCTGGCTTTGCGTCTTCTGGCCGAAACCATCTCGAACGAGTATTTTGTGGTTTCTGCTGGAAGGTAATTTGAATTTGTTTGCCTGGGCACCAACTCCCAGTTTAGATGTCACGGGATGGCTGGGGCGGAGGCATGACGGACCGTCCCGGTTACCTTTCCCTTAGGATCCCTGAGCTGCGCTATGAGCAGGGATGGGCTGTTTTGTTAATGACTCAACCTTGCCTCTCATAATTCTAAATAACTACTGCTTTATCAGGACGCTTGAGGCTGCCTTTCATTTCAGGAGGGTTGATGAAGAGTTAAGTCAGTCAGGCACAGATACGGTTATGTTTACATGATCTGACATCCCTACATCGCTGTGAAGGATCAAATACACACACACACCCTTGCACACACACAAACACATGATTATTCCTTCGTCATCTTAGGGCGTCTTTTCTGCAAGGAAGCCACACGTGTAAGCTGAATGGGAACGAAGGAACTCCATTGTCTTGGAAAATGACGGACGACCTCTTCTGCTTCTTTTCTTTTTCTTTTTTTCCTTTTTCTTTTATTTTTGGCCACCATCGTTTAGGTGAAGAGCAAAAGAGCCCCAAATATTTCCCAGGCTATTCTCAAATTGCGGGGCTCTGGGTTCATTCATTCAGCAAGTACCCAGTGAGCTCCTGCTAAGCTCCAGGCGGTCACCGTCGATAGCTAGATACAGAACAGACCAGATCTCTGTCATCCAGAACCTTGTATCTGGTGAATAATCATCTTTCAGGATCGATGTGCTCATCAGCCACGAACCCAGCGTGGTTCAAGATTCCAGAAGGAGAATGTCAAGCAAGAGCAGAGGTGGGGTTTAGCCCGCGCCCCGTCACGCGGTTTCCTGACAGGCCACGTGCGGCACAGACTGGGGTCTTGCTCACTCTTCCTTCCGTTTCTGTCGCTCCGAACTCACGGCCACATTTCGGGAGCTAGACATTTCATTTCCTGCCGAGCTAAGACTTCGGCCGTGTTTGCTCTCACCCTCATGGAGACAGAGAGCCGTTCGCTCACCAGCAGCGTTCCTGCCCTGCTCCCGGACAGCCCCGAACAGAACCGTTACCTTGTCTTGACTTTCTCTAGGAGGCAGAGGGACCTTCCCGTGCTCTCTAGTGTCACTCGCTAGATGGACTGAGATACTTGCTGGAAGTTACCACCCCTTAAGAGTCACCACTAAATTCTTAATTGAATCCCCACTTTAGCGTTTTTAATCCTTCGGATTTATATGGCAAAGGGGAAAAGTAAGCCAAGTATGGATTCTTTGTGTCACTCATTCATTCGTGTGACTGTGCTTTGCAGCGGACCTATAGGTGTAAAGCATTTTCCAAGTCTTTTTCATATTATCTGGTTTGTGTAGAGTAAGGACATAGGAGTGTGCTTGGCTTTTGTTCCTAGGTAGTTGTATTTCTGAAAATCCACTGTTTTCTAAGATCTCTTATTGTTCTTGTTTTCAACTAACAGAAATTGGAAAATAAAGATTGTGGGAGTATAAAATGAACGTCTGCCATGTTTGTCATTCTTAGACTCCATTTCTATGGCTCTTGACTTTTCCTAAGATGACTGCACCTAAAATCTAAGGCCAAAAAATGCACATAATGTTGTATGTCAACTATACCTCAATAAAAATTTAAAAATTAAGGAAAAAAAAGCTAAGGTCAAGCCAGAGCCCTTGTTGTAAACAAAGGACACAGGACACAACAGCTTGTAATGAATGTAATCTGAGTTATCTGTGGTATATTGTGTGGATAAAAAGTAAAAGGCTAATTGTGAGTACAAAGGAAATGAGTAAATCCTCTTGCCACCAGGAATTAAAGGAAGACCAGTGGCAGGGCCAGCTCGTTCTCTGCAGCAGGGCCCATGCCTCCTCCAGACCAGTGGCAGCACCATACGGTTAGGAAGCCTGAGTCTTACCAAGTGGCTGGTAGTTAATTCTTTGTTTGGGCAAGTGGTGGGAAAGACGGAGAGCACAGCGGTTAAGAAATGGCCTGGGTTTGGGACCTGCCTCTGCCTCAGGTTTAGGACCTACCTTTGTTTTCTTCTTAATCAGCTCGTCACTGGATAGCAGTCCTTGCCTCGTAGGGTGGGTTTTAAGGTTGAAAAGAAATAAGCCACAGCAAGCAGACTGCTTCGGGGGCTTACGGTAGTAAATGTGAGCTATTCCTGTGGTGACCGCGATGGTGACGATGATGACGATGGGTGTTCGGGGAGATGCCAGGCTGATCACAGCCGGAACGACTCCGGAGGTTACCGGGAGTCAGGGGTCAGAGAGGTGAACCAGGTGACGAGCTCCAGAAGGGAGGTAGCGAGCTACTGGGCGAAGTGCGCAGGGTTATTAAGGAGGGTGCAGGGCAACGCCTGTGACCCAGACCCTTCTGCCTCCCACGGAGCACAGCACGTCACCTCGCCTGGGTCCAAAGACTCAAGGACCCAGACCTGCGGAGAGAAGACATTGAACCCAGCTAGCGTGGTTAAGGTCAAACAGGGCAAAGCTCTTGGTTTTCTCTTTCTTTGTCTGGTTTGGGACATCCCTGAAGAGGAATTTTATGGTTTTTACCCTTTTAATATCTGACTTCTCTATGATGGGAGAAAAGATAGTGCTCTAGTAATCCTCTGTAAAACCAGACACATACTTAAGGGAGAAGATCCTGTGTAAGATGATAGGAATTATAGGTCTCGTGGTACCAAAGCAAGCAGGTAATAAATCCCCGTCTCTGCATGTTACAATTACATAAGCTATAAAATACGTCGCTATAAAATGACCCATCTATTTGAAAATCCACTGCATGCAGTTTGCATCATTACCAAACTGGCAATTGAAAAATGTACAGCGGCTAAGAACCCAGAAGTAGTTTTTGAGAATCTGTTTTGTGCAAGGTAGCATTCCAGAATGACGGAATCACGCTGTTCTGTGGCCTGACATACAGATTTGCTTTGCAGAGTCAATATCTAACTAATTTCTTCAAACTTCATGAAAAATAATAAACCAGAATCTCCTCCTGGGAATACAGTAGCACGTATTCATAAACTCATAGCATTTTAAAGCTGGAGGACTCTTAGAAGACGATGGACATCGGCGTGCTTTAGAACGCTGCTCAGCGTCCGAAGGAGCTTTCGAAATTTTAAACTATTGTTTTAAGAACATCCCATAAAGGAAATTATTTAGCAAAATATATCAGCTGGCTCACTGAATCCCCACCTATTATACGAATTTATTCATCTTAGCCAAGTCCATTTTAGGAGGCACAGAATAGAAATTCAGATAACCTACGTGACGGATTCCAAGTGAACAGCATGAATCTTTCATGAGAGAGAGAGCACAGGCAGGCGAGCGTCTAAAGAAGTAAGGCTTAGCGTTTGGCCTGGTTGATTATTTCTTTTCCCAGCTGGAAAATATTTTTTGAATTCTGCCCAGTTCCTCTCGAGGTAGACCGATGTTAAACAGAAAAAAGTGGTGATGTGCTTTTGTTCGGTTTGGTCTCGTGGGGGACGTCCTGTAATATTTCCAGCCAGTTGCTATGGAGGGAGCCAGCAGCCAGTTCAGCTCCTAACTCCAGGCTGGCAGGGCTGTGGGGTGATCTTCCGGTAGCAATTCCCAGATCCCTGAGTGCCGGAATCGTGCAGTAGAGGGAAAAAACCGGGACAGCAAAGTTTACCAACTAGGAAATCGCAAAGGGTACACAAGTAAGGTATACTTCTCAAATTTCACAAGGCGTTCACAAATAGCAGTGACAGATCTGCACCTTCCCTTTCCACGTGCCCTGCCACAAGTATCCCCGGGGAGAGCCCCGTACCTGCGCCCTGAGGGCGGGGCCCGGGAGGGAAGTCAATTAAATTATCTGCGTACTTAGCTGAGCTTGGAAGTAACTCTGAAAAACCATGCTCCTGGCTCATTGGATTTCTAGAGTTGTCACATCTCCACTGTAGAACTTCCATTTTAGTTTCTGAAACATGATTCAGAAAATAATTCTGAATATTCAGAATATATTCTAAAAATAATATTCAGAAAATAACTTTCTGAAAATTCTAACATTTGCTTGGAAAGAGTTAAAGAACCCGGGGCCTTCATTTTGTTTAAATGAGCAAAGAAGTGACAATGACCATCATCGTTAGCCATTCTCTTTTACGGCTCCAGACAGAACTTTGTTTTCTTTTTTCTTTTTTCTTTCTTTCTTTTTTTTTTTTTTTTTTTTTTTTTTCTGCTGTTCAGAGCTTCCTGCTTGGTGTTTGTCTGAGCCGGGAGGAGCCATCATTCAAACCCTGCAGAGACGGACTGCAAGCTAAGGCTTTTCTACACTTTGTTTGATTTTCCTGAAACATCTTTCTCTCCAGAAATGATTTATTGGTGCCCTAGCATGCTTTTCTTCTTACTCAACGCTCCCCTGGGGATGGAGTTAAAACGCCGCTCAGCTGTAATTCTCCTGGGTGGGGAAGTGGTGGTTGGTGGCCATGAAACCAAAGCCCAGATCTGAGCAACTGTGGGATGTTGACTTTCTGCTCGTCTCTCATAAAGGAACCCTCAAAAGCCCGCAGCCGTGCACGAAGAGTGTGCGTCTCGTCTAAGCCTCGCTGGCTTTGTGCTGGCCTTTCCTCAGGCGAGAGTGATCCCGACCAGCAATGACTTTGTGTCGCGATGCAGAAAGCCGGCACGTCCGCCGGAGGATAACGCTGAAGCAGGACTTCTGAGTGGGGGAGGCACCCGGAGAGAGAAGCCAAGCTCTGTACAATGCCTGGTGCTTCCCTCTCATGATGTTTGTTCCAACAGAGGTCGATCATTGTGCATTGTCCCTGTGGGAGTGAATACAGCATATTATTTTGGGATAAAAATTGAGATTTCTTTTGGTGGTAAAGTATAAGGAAAATAGAAGCTCTCTGTAATGGATTTCTTAGCTTTCATTTAGACGCTTCCAAAGCATTCTTGTATGAGAGGGAAGATGACATAATAAGTCTTTAAAGATGAAACTGCTCTAATGCCAGAACTGTTCCAGAGCACATCTACGAGAACTACTAGGAGATGTTACCAAAGTTTTTAAAAAACTTTTTGCATGTAGCGAACTTCATTGCCTGTTCAGCAAAATGTCTTCCCCTTCTTCCTAAAGGGAACTCAGAGTTTTTCCCCTCGCGTTTGCCACGTCCAGGGAGGAGGCTGACCCCAGCTCCGGGGAGACGTGGGACTGGTCCGGGTATCGGACCAGTTCAGGAAACGGGCAAGGGACTCCGTTCTGGCCAAGAAGCTGTGAGCGGGGTTTCCTGGAAGATTTGGGGAAGTTTTCCCCTGCCGTTCGGAGAACCAGCTTGGATGGGGATAAAGAAGCAACAGCCCCAGCGGCTCTTGCGGTCGTCCTGGATCCACAAAGGGGACACAATTGAGGCCGAAGCTGTGGATGGGCCTTGTGACGTCCCCGAGCCAGGGCGTGCGTCAATAAACGTCATCGTTGTGTAAAGCACTCAAGCCAAGGCCCTGTTACAGCTAAAGGCAGCGTCCACGTAGGCTGTTTCCTTCTGCCAAGCGCCACCGCGAGGTCCGAGGGTCTGCTCTTTCGTCCCCCTTCCCTCTTGTTTACATACGAACCCCGACCTCAGCTCTGACTCGGAGTAGCTCACTCTGACTCCCCGTCTTGCCCTCCTTGGTTCTTCTCTCTGCTCCTGTCCCTTTCGCCTTCTGTTCCCCAGGGGTGTCTTGAATTGTGCTCCCATGACCTCTTCCACTTTGGTGACCCACACCCTCTGCTCCCAGCAATCCCCTCCACAGCTCACCCCGTAAAACCAGAAGTCTGTGTGCTCCGAGACATCCACCCAAAAACTATTTGCAATGAAATACCATTTGGAGGAAGTGCCTTAACCCAGTGGCTTTCAATTATTTTCTTTTTAATTGAAATGTAGTTGACATACCAGATTATATTACTTTCAGGAGTACAACATAGCGATTCAATATTTTCAAACATTATAAAACGATCACCTTGATGGGTCTAGCTATCATCTGTCATGTCACTGTACAAAACTATTGTGGTATTACTAACTATATTCCCTGTGCTATAAATTACATCCCCGTGACTCATTTATTTTATTCAAATCTTTTTTTTTTTTTTACTACAAACTGCATTAAGTGTCAACACTTAGTGTACACATAAAACACTGAAACAGAATTTCCCCAAAACATACTTGCATTAACTACCTGTGAGAACTTCTGATATGGTCTATTCTGATCTGTTTAATTTTAAACAATTATTTGTCTCTACTCGTTACACTGATTTCATAGATGGGTTGTGACCACCGAAAACACGGCCTTAACCCACAGCAGAAACCCTGCTGGGCATTGTGGCAGTTCTGTGAGGAAGTCTTCGAGAGTAATGAAGGTCTTCTTTAAACCTGAGTAAAATGGTAGTCAACACAGACTGAATGGGATTCTCTCTGTGTAAGTAAATGCACTTTTTTTTTTTTCCCAGAAAAAGCAAAGATTAAGTGAGACTTAATGTATGAGTACTGACAACTGATGTGGTCCTAATAATTTTGGGAGATATTTTTGAAATGACAAATGTATTTCACAAACACCATCATCGTTATTTCTGAAAGGTAGAGATGTTTTCTTCAAAAGCTGTTGGTGTCTCAGAGTCAACTTTTATTTTTAGACTTTTTAAATTTATTTGTCACAGAGAGAGAGAGAGAGTGCACACGAAGGGGGAACAGCAGGCAGAGGGGGAAGCAGGCTTCCCGCTGAGCAAGGAGCCTCATGCAGGACTCAATTCCAGGACCCCACGATCATGTCTGGAGCCGAAGGCAGATGCTTGACTCACTGAGCCTCCCAGGCTAAGTCCCCTAGAGTCAACTTATTGATTGCATTTTTATATGAGCTTTTTAGGGCCTATTAAATACATCTGCTTCCTCACTCATTTGGCAGCTTTGCTACTTCTTTAAGAGCGGGAGATTTCATAATGACAGATTATCTGTAAGTGCCATTTCATACTATTGGACTGTGACCAAAATATGTTGGCTTTCCCATTGATAACTAGCTCTTATCAGCTGTAACCACTCTTACAGCCTGTACCATAAAAAGGCCATACATACTGAGCCCACAGAATGTGTGAGAATCACATGATATCTAGGAAAGCTCCGGATAAGCTGTAAAGTACAGTGTAAATGTAGAATTATGCATCTTCGGAAGTTAGAAACTCTCTTCACCTCAAAGTCACTCATGAATTTTGATATTCCTATTAATGGTATGGAGTTCTACGAATTTTTTTTTCCCACAATTCTAACACACACACACACACACACACACACACACAGCTCTTAAGCCTATATTCAGTACACTGCAGGTTGGTTGATTGTGCATAAGCTTTGAGTTCTCCCTTACAGGATATATGTTTTCTTCTACGCATAATTGTTTCTAATGTGCTACATTCAGAATTGTTAAGTGATGTAGTATAGTCAGTCACAGAAGTTAAGACACAGCCCCAAATGCAGTTTTACCTCTTACTAACTCTATGAACTTGGGTGAGTTACTTAACCTCCTAAGTTCTGACATTCCTCATCTATAAAATGGGGATAATACAATTCACTTCGTAAGGATGTTATAGGCTTGAATTTATCTCTCCTATTAAATTAATTTCTGGATTCACTTATGGATCACCAAAAACAGAGCCTTAACCCACAGTATATACTCTAATATGGCCACATGACAAGTTTACAGTATGTGAATGTGTGCGAGAGTGTGTATGTATGTAAAGTACTTAGCACAATGATGATACCTAGCAAAAGCTCAATAAATGTTAGCTATTAATAATAGTAAAGGACTAGCATCCAAAGTCTAAAAAGAACTCATCAAACTCAACATCCAAAGAACAAATAATCCAATCAAGAAATGGGCAGAGGACATGAACAGACATTTTGGAAAGAAGACATCCAGATGGCCAACAGACACATGAAAAAATGCTTAGCATCACTTGGCATCAGAGAAATACAAATCAAAACCATAATGAGATACCACTTCACACCAGTCAGAATGGCTAAAATTAACCACTTAGGAAACAACAGATGTTGGCGAGGATGCGGAGAAAGAGGAACCCTTCTACAGTGCTGGTGGGAATGCAAGCTGGTGCGACCACTCTGGAAAACAGCATGGAGGTTCCTCAAAGTGTTGAAAATAGAACTTCCCTATGACCCAGCAATTGCACTACTGTGTATTTACCCCAAAGATATAAATGTAGTGATCCAAAGGGGCACATGCTCTCGAATGTTTATAGAAGCAATGTCCACAATAGCCAAACTATGGAAAGAGCCTACAACAGATGAATGGATCAAGAAGATGTGGTATATATACATAATGGAATACTATGCATCCATCAAAAGAAATGGAATTTTGCCATTTGCAACGACGTGGATGGAACTAGAGAGTACCATGCCAAGCGAAGTAAGTCAATCAGAGAAAGACATTATCATATGATCTCACGGATATGAGAAATTTGAGAAACAAGACAGAGGATCACAGGGGAAGGGAAGGGGAAAATGAAACAAGACGAAACCAGGGAGGGAGACAAACCAAGAGACTCTTCATCTCAGGAAACAAACTGAGGGTTGCTGGAGGGGAGGGGGTGCGGGAGGGATGGGGTGGCTGGGTGATGGACACTGGGGAGGGTACGTGCTATGATGAGTGCTGTGAATTGTGTAAGACTGATGAAACACAGACCTGTACCCCTGAAACAAATAATACATTTTATGTTTAAAAAAAAAAAAAGAAGAAGAAAAATCATAACTAACGATAATCATGAAATTGTTGCCTTCAAGCTCCTGCACTGTGCAAAGAGGCAGAAATCCAGGATCTGGTACTTCTCACTTTCTCTCTCCTCTCTACTGCTTCGCAAACCATCTAGAGACGGATGTCATGGCCCTGTTGTTTAAAATGTAGAATAATACTGCAGCACAGATTTCTAAGTCTTTGATGGGTGGGGGTGGGGGTGTGTGTCTCAGGAGGGACAGGGTGCTAGGGTCTCTCTTCTTGCTAAAGGAACTTCCTTAAAAATAAATATACTGAGAAGTCATGACAGGAAACTTTACAAAATCAAAAGAGGATGTCAGGAAGTGCAGGCTGTGAGGTTGTTTTCATTTCCCTCAGTGTTTTTCTTATTAATCACATATATTTATAACTTTAAAAAGCAGAACATTTCACCATTCCTTCTCCTTGAGACCCAGATTCTAAAGTTAAAAAAAAAAAAAGTGACTAAGAAAGAACTAGGTTACTACTTTCTGTATGATAAGTGGCATTTGAGTCCCTGAGCCTACATTATCGGGTGTCTGAATAGCACTAGTCGCAGTCATTCTCCTTCATTTATAATCTGTTGCATTAACAGGCACTTCATGCCATTCAGAAAGGAGATGAAAGCAAAGTAGCTAGAGATAGAAACTGAGAAGGAACGTTGATTTTTTTTTTTAATTTATCTTTATTTCTTTCCCAGAAGACTGTTCTCAAACACGGGGACCTGAGCAAATCAACAAGCGCCTAACTCTGAAAGCCCACTTCTCCCTCTAAGAATCAAGGCTGCGGGCGCCTGGGTGGCTCAGACGGTGAACCACTGCCTTTGGCTCCGGTCATGACCCCGGAGTCATGGGATCGAGTCCCCGCCCCACCTCCTGGGGGAGTCGGCTTCTCCCTCTGACCTCTCCCTCTTATGTTCTCTCTCTCTCTCCCTCTCAAATAAATAAAACCTTAAAACATATATCAAGGCCACAGGAAAGCTAGTACTTAGCAGCGGTCTGAACCCTGAGCATTCCCTGTTCGACCCCCTGCGTAGGACCCTGAGGACGCCGCCCGCAGAACTCTGTGCATGCCACGGAGGTCCACATCCTGTGCTTGTTACTGAGCACATTTCCTCCTGCACGTGGAAGCACAATTTATCGACAAACAAATTTCTCGAGTTCCTATTTGGTTGAAAGCCAAAACAAACAACCAAAAAAAGGAGTTTTGCGGTCCTCTGCTTGGCTGCACAGAGCCGTGCTGGTGTGGGTGGGGTCGTCTTCCCGCTGCACTTGACCTACCGACACTTTGGGACTCAAGGAATAAAGTGTGGTCCGTCCTTTAAAAATGTATGATCTAAGTCCAAGAGTTCCAAAGGTCATAATTCAGGTCCATGCAGAGAGTTCCTATGTGAGAGGCAGGAAGTTGCCTCCGCTCCTTAATAAAATTCCCCGTGAACGTGTACGGAGGACACACGCTCTTTTCCTGGGCACAGGATCCCTTGCTCTGGGAAAACACCCGTGCCCTCTTCCACGGGCTTTGAGAGGAGCTGCCGATCACCGTGCCCACCCCCCACAATGGACACAGGTCTGGCCAATCCTAAATTCCATGTTTCCTGCCACGGAGACACAGATGTTGAGAGAGAGAGACTTTCTCTTGGCTGGGATGCCAGAGCAGGGCAGCAACCCCCGAGTTCCGAGCCGCCGTCTCCGCCGCGCACAGAGGGAGTGGAGGGGAGGCCCAGCTGTAGGAGGCAAGCCTGAGGGAGCCAGAGGAGCGAGAGGAGGAGGGGGAGCCAGAAAGTCGGAACTGGGAGGGGGAAGAGGAGAAATATCTTTCATCTCACCCAGGAGAGCTGTGATTGAAGCCAGTTGATTCCTGAACTCCCTAAATACTCGGGTCCACAGAGTTCCTTTTCTGTTCATGCTAGTTTAAATGAGGGGTCTGCTGGCTCAGTCAGTAGAGCCCGTGCCTCTTGATCTTGGGGTTGTGAGTTCGAGTCCCATGTCAGGTATAGAGATTATTTAAAAATAAATTATCTCAAAATAATATAAAATAAATGAGGCCAAGTGAGTGCTACCTATTGCAGAAGCTGATGTTTCTTCATTCATTCAACAAATGCTTATTGTGTTCCTACCACATGCCAGGCCCTAAATGGGTATAGAGTAGGAGGGTTGGTCAACACATGGTCTTGCCCTCATTGAACTTATACCCTAGTGGAGAAAACAAACAAAACACACATACACATTCAGTTTGAATATAGATATTTCCTTTTACATCTTATAAAGGGCAAGAACAGGGCACAGGGAAATAGCAGGGAAGGAGAATGTCGGAGAGAGGACTGCAGTATTAGAAGAATAACATATTATTAGAATGACACGTAAAGAAAACGCGGAGGGCGGTTTGAGAGTGCGGATGAGGCGGACGGTGCAAACTCAGGAAACTTCGTAGTCAGGAGACGAGAAGCTTCATCCCAGCTCCGTCAAAAAACAAGAGCTTTCCTCGTCAAGAAAGAGATAGTAACTACCTTTATTTTTCCAAGGGCTATAACAAAAATCAAATGAGAAGGGGCGTCTGGGTGGCTCAGTCAGCGAGGCGTCCTCCCTTGGCTCAGGTCGTGATCTGGGGGTTCTGGGATGGAGCCCCGCCTCGGGCTCCCTGCTCCACGGGGAGCTGCTTCTCCCTCTGCCTGTCGCTCCCCCTGCGTGGGCGCGCTCTCTGTCAAATAAATAAACAAAATCTTAAAAAATAAAATCAAATGATAAAATATGGCTGCTGCCCATTTGAAAAAAGAAAGGGTGGTTAAAAAGCCAGCGTGCCCGTGACAGGGAGGACAGGACAACCTGGTGCTCCTGTGTGGAAGCCTGGACGCTGTCCCAGGACGGGGAGGCATCCCAGAGGCTAAAAGCAGGACGGACGCATGAGTAACTGGCCGCCAATGGTCGCTGAGAAGGTTGTTGTATATGTGAAGGACATGCAACACAATCTTTATTTACCGGTTTATTCCATCCTTCACTGTGTGGATGAGTACATTTTAGTTAATAATTTCCAACATTTGGGGCGCCTGGGTTCAGTTAGTAAGCGTCTGCCTTCAGCTCAGGTCATGATCCCAGGGTCCTGGGATCGAGTCCCGCATCAGGCTCTCCGCTTGGCGGGAAGCCTGCTTCTCCCTCTCCCGCTCCCCCTGCTTGTGTTCCCTCTCGCTGTGTCAAATAAATAAATAATCTAACAAATAATAATGATAATAATTTCTGACCTGCATTGTTCAGCAATATTCTGAGGAAACCTCTCTCAGTAATTTTAACATAATAATGTTTCATTCAACTGCTTAAGACAGTCTTCCTGTTTGTTTCCCACATGGCTTCTGTGCCTTCCTTTACAGGACACATTAGGTCCTTTGGAAAGAAATGCAAAAAACAAAATAGCAAAGAAGGAGCCACTACCATTTCTCTAATTCTTGAGTTGGTTTTTTAAAAATCCAATCATTCAAATAACACACTAGAATTGTGAAGAAATTCAAGTAGTACAGAAGGGCCTAAAATCAAATTTCCTCTCCTGAGCTACTCTCTGTGTCCAGGAGTGATCTAGCTTCACAGCTTCCTCCGGATCCTCCCACAGCCCTGTGTATCTGCACAGTCGGCTGAGTCTGGAGGACGTGAGGTCGTCTCCTGCCTCGAGAAAAGGAAGCAGTGGAGGGGCAGCGTGCGCGGGCCTGCCCCGGGGCCGACCGGCCCTGGCGTGTACTGTCCACTTCCAACGTAAGCATCAACCGGCCTGGGATCACATCGGCATCCGGGCAGAATATTCCAGTGTTCCCACTTTCTGGACTCCCTTTCCATGGATCAAAGCAAGCAGCTTGGGATTACGTCCGGCCAGGACGAGCGAGCGGAGTAGAGGCGTGAATTTGGTTCTCTGGCTGCCGACTGCTCTTCGACTGGTCCCCGCACTCCGGCCCTTGGGGCTGTGCTCGGGGAGGGCTAGGTGCTTCTCCCACTGAGCGGGGACCGGCCGTGCCTCCAGCCCCAGCAGGGAGACCTGCGGTTCTCTTCCTGGTCGCCCAGCGTCAGCCTGGATGTGGAAGGTCCCTGCCTTTATCCCCTCCCTGTCTGGAAGAGCCCAGCGTTGGCTTTTTTGAAGACAGATGCTAGTATGCTGGTCTTTTGTCTTTTTAATTCCCTCAGAGTTCCCCTTTTCATAAAAGGGAAGGCAAATGGGCATGAAGAGCATGTCCTACTGGGAAAACCAGCCCTTGGGCTGGGCAGAAGGGGAACGCGAAACTCAGAAGAGAGAGGCTGTGGTGCAGTTAAGGACCACAGAAGTGTGTGCACTGCGTTCTGATGCGTATGCATGACCCTGGCATTGTGGGGAGCGGATCCTGGGAGACTTTAAACAGCAGTGGCAGAGACCAGATTTTCCTTTGGGAAAAATTTCTGATGCCGGCAGTGGTAGGAGGTTGGAGGGGAACAAGCTGGAGGCCGTGAGGGCAGTTAGGAGGCTGTGGTGTATTTGAGAAGGAGCTGCTATGGGTCCAGCATCTTAATCCCTTCTTATACGGGAGGGAGTTTCCATTCTGTTGGCCTGTGCATTGGATCCTGAGCCAATCTGCTGCCATAAAAGACAGGAGGCCTGATGCAGCCTTGCCTGCAGCTGCGGTTAGGACTTCACGAGGCCAGAGTTCACTGTGGAGGTGCCAGCAGGAGAGGGGGCCACAGCGACCCCCACAGCTGTGATGCGGGGTCAGCGGGGATGGTGGCCGCGGGTAAGGCACCGAGAGGCCACAGGTGGCAGCCGCAGTGTCTTGGGGGCAGTGGCCTGATGCGATGACGTTCGGCTGCAGTTCTGGCTACCGGTGCTCCGTTTCTCCTGCCCGTGCTCTAAGTCGGAGTGTTCAGCTCGCTGAAAAATTTTCATTCAATTTTAAAAATAACCCTCAGAGGAGCTAAGGCCGGTGTCACCATTCTCATTAAGGGGAAGAACTGAAACTCTGAAAGGATATGTGATTTGCTTAAAATCGAGAGCCAGTGAGTGGCAAAACCAGCGCTGGGCCCACACCCGGACGTAGCAGGCTCCGTACGTTTTCCACCAGCCCTGCTCCTTGAACTGGGCAGCTCTGAGGACCTGTGGCAAGCGAAGGCGAGTGCAGGAAACTCCAGCTTCCTCCTGGCACAGCCTTCTGGAGTTACGTGGATGTCTATTAGGTTAAAAATTAGAAGTTGCTATTTAAAACAATACGTAATGGAGTAAAATGCAAATGCTAGGTAAAATTAGCACATTCGAATAAATTTCACCTTGGAAGGAAATAAGCATCTGGATTCCCGGGGGACACAAGAGCGTTCCTCTCGGTCGCATGCGCTCTGGTGGAACCTGGAGGGAGGCCCTGAAGTGAAACCTTAACCAGTCCCTGGGCTAGTGCTGCGATTAGCTCTGTGTCCCCGTTTAATTTAGTGAACACCGTATTTAACCTTATTTATCTGATCTTTGTGTATGTATGTAATAACCTCATCACAAATGTTGTTAAGGCCCAGAAGTCCGGAACATCTTAATAAATATGTAAATGTATTCGACCAAAGATTGTAGAGATGCAGATGCTAACTAATGCTCACAATACACATGAAACACCAGTAAATCCTCTGCTGAAAAAAAAACATAAAATGTATGATGCCTTTTCCATATCTCCACATGCCAAAATGACTGTGCGTCACCTGGAGATCGTTATGTGCGATGATTTCACAGTGAGGAAACAAAATCCGTTTCAATGAAAGGGTAAGGTAGATATGAATCATAATCATTCTAAATTATAGTCATTAAAATTCTATAAATTCAAAACATTTCAACTCTATAGCTTGGGCAATGAGTCTGTTCTGAGCAGCATTGACCAAATAGTGTTATTTTCAGATGTTCTAAGTATACGAGGTTACGTCTGACCACAAAACGTTGCCCTCGATTGCTACCGCGCGTGCCCAGTTACTGTTCCACGGTTTGTTCAGGCCCTGCTAGGTCTGGAGGCAAAGGGAAGCACCACAGTAACGTGTAAATAAGGAATTATAACATGGTGCAAGATATAATAGTAGAAGCACAAACAAGGCCCAATGGAAGCATCAGAAAATAAATTCTGTCTACAGGCATCACTGTGAGGCTCGTCTTTGTGCTCAGGGTCGACTCAGAGGGTGACAAGAACAGCTGCGGACAACAGGCTCGGAGGTCGGAGAGGGGTCAGAGGAGAGTATGTTGGGCCGAGAGGAGCTGCATGTCCAAAGACACGGGGACACGAGGACATGCAGTTGTTTCATGGCTTCGAAAAATTGCAAGAGTTTTTGCATTTATGGATCCTGACGTTGAAAAGCTGTGGTGGTAGAAAAGTTGGGCAAGCAGGGGACAGGTCGTCATGAAGGACCTTAAATAATCATGCCGTTTGGCTTTAGTGGACGTGGGGAAGACAGGAAGCATTTTGAGGCAGGAGCATAGCAAGAGGATGCTTACCCTTTGGAAAAATGACTCGGAAGATCGTGTGGGGAGTAGTTTGGAGAGGAAAGAGACAAAGGGAAGAGTGCAGGTGAAAAGTGACGGAGCCACGTGCAAACAGAGAGGAAGAGATGAGAAAATATGCAGGGAATATTTAAGTGATGGGACCACAGAAAATGAAAATAAAAGAATGTGGCGGGTCAAGAATGGTAAGGACTTAGACAAATGGGTGATTATCAAGTAAAGAAAAATCAATAAAATAAGAACAGAGAAATAACAGATTTGGTGGAAATAAAAATGAGCTCACTTTTGGCAGGACTGTGAGCTGCTGCCGGAGCGACAGTGTGGGCCGCGCTATACCCGGAGACCAGGGCCGCCCCAGTGCCTGCAGTCAACGACGGCCCGCGCAGCCGTGACCCCTGTGGCACTGAGGGAGCTTGCCCAATAGGGAAAAAGGATCCCGGCGAACAGCTGGAATGTGCCTCCGGACGGTGAGCAGCCCCACGTCTTTGTCAACAGTGATGGTCGGAAGGTGTTTTCTCCTTCACGCCTAGCGAGGTGCGCCGGGATGTGGTGACGGAAGGCTGGGCGGCGGGGCAGGAGGCTGGGCTCCCACTCCGGGCTCCCTCGGGAGCTCGCCGCGTGATGCCGAGCCGTCGGTTAGCCGTTCCCTTCCCTGGTGTCTTCATCTGTGGAACGCGGGGGCTGCACTGCGTGAGCTTGAGCGTCTGCAACTCTCCAACCGGTTCTGCCGATCTCATGACTTCTGACAGCCTCCAAGGAAGCTGCCGGGGAAACCTGAAATAACTGAAAATAGAGATGAAAAGAAATGTGGCCTCGTAAGAGACACAAGCCTTAGAGTTTCCTCATAAATAATGAAAAGCTGACTTAAAAAATATTTTTGCTACACTTTGGGAGCAGTTATTGTAGACTCTTATGAAATTTTGCAGCCTTTAATTGAAAGAGAATGACACCTGATCACAAATATTTGGGTTTTGATTGACCTTTTGGTCCAAGTTTTATTTATTTATTTATTTTTATTATTTTTGAAAACATTTTATTTTTATTCATTTATTTGAGAGAGAGAGAGAGCAAGTGAGAGAGAGAGCGTGAGAGGGGGGTGAGGTGGAGGCAGAGGGAGAAGCAGCCTCCAGCGGAGCGGACAGACCAACCCGGGGCTCCATGCCAGGACCCTGGGATCACGACCTGAGCTGAAGGCACATGCTTAAGCGACAGAGCCACCCAGGCACCCTTGATCCAAGGTTTTTAGGAAATAACTCTACAAGGTTGTCTCATTTAAAAGCCACCAACTTAGAGCTCATTGCAGTAGGGACTATGTCATAGGTCTGACCACGTGTGTCCCTTCTGGTCAGTTACGGCTGCTTGTAAATAACAGGAATAGAAAACATCTATTGTGATCGTATTGCACTTGAATCGTGTGTCCTTAGGATGGCAGTTCAGATGATGGCAGAGAAAGATCTTACGAACAGATGAACCTAAGATACTGAGCTGGTACCCGCAAAATTTGTGAAGAGTTCTCTCTTTGTGTTCCCCAAAGTGCCAGGTATGGTGGGCCAGAAGCACCGAAGAAACATGGACCGTAGCTCAACCGACAAACCAAACAGCCAGGACAGCCACGCACGGCTGTGTTGTAGTATCTGGCTGAACAGCTTCTGCAACATTGTTTTGTAGTTTTGATTGCGCTGCAGTCCGGCAGTCCCTTCTACGAAGCCCCGGACTGATCATTACTCTCTGAATGTCAGCAGACGATCTTGTCATGAGGAGCCCTGAGCACACGGGGACTTAGAGCCGTCACAGCTCTGAAAGCCCAGAACATAGAGCTTTGCATTGTGAATAGACCCGTGCCCGGGCACCTGGGTGGCTTAGCGGTGAAGCATCTGCCTTCGGCTCAGGTCGTGATGCCAGAGTCCTGGGACTGAGCCGCGTGTCCATCTCCCTCCTCTGAGGGGAGCCTGCTTTTCCCTCCCCCACTAGCCCCCCTGCTCCTGTTCTCTCTCTCTGGGTCTCTATCTGTCAATAAATACATAAATAAATCTTTCAAAAAAAGAAAAGAAAGAAATCTGTGCCAAAAGAGGAGGATTTGTTTACCTTAATCAGAGTTTGTGAAAATGTTTAAAAAATAAAAGCAGAGTGGAAAGGTTAAGAGCTAATGCACAGAAATCAATACACATACAACCAGAGCAGAAGAGAACAGCCACTGGAACAGAAGGGAAAAGCAAGCCCAGGAATAACAAAAAGACAAAGATGAAAGGAAAAAAAAATCCTAGGAATAAACAAAATAAGGAATGACTGATACGAAGAAAACTTTACAATGCTGCTGCACGATGTGTAGGGAGACTTGGGACAAGCGAAAGTCTTCGATTTTGGAAAGAGATCAAGATAGACTATTTGGTGAAACAAACGAGGAGCAGAGCAGCACGTGAAGTATCTTAGTATAAAAAAGAAAAATGAGAATCTACATTTCTATTTTCTTGTGTATGGAGAAACTCTGAAGAGATGCCTAAGAAACCTTCTATGAAGGGAATGGAAATTGCGCAGATAAGGGACGGGAAAGAGAGACAGGATTGTTCATACCCATTAGAGAGCACCTCCACTCTCAGTTTTGTAACTAAAAAGCATTCCGTTCCGTGTTTGCACTACAGTTTGTATACTCAGACTCCTGCCGATATGTAGATCATTTCCAGGCATTTGCTATTACAATCAATTCTACTATTAATCATATAAATGATGACCTTTTCAAGAAAAGGTATTAAACCATAAGTAAAACTTCCAACCATAAAAAGTTGCAGAAATAAGAACAGGACAGTTTCAAATGAAAGCTCCGGCATCTTCAATATAAATGGTGAAGTTCAGGACGGCAAGTCTTGGAAGAAGGAAATGTTAAGCATCTCTCCTTCCCCACTCCCCGCCCATTCCCTCGGCCCCAGAGTACAGAGCGCTCTTGCCTATGAATGAGGAAGCATCCCGGTGCCTGCGGAGCAGGTGAGAAGCGACTCCAATGACTTCGTCCACGCAAGTTTGCACAGGGCTCAAGTTTACAGAGCGAATTACTCAGCTGTCATCACGCTCAGTGTCTCCTCCCACGGAGGCTACTTTGCTCGATGGCTAGGTGTGGCGAGCTATTTATTGAAATATTAACGTCTACGGGCTCTCTCTTTCGTTTTCTCCCTACATCTGACGCAGAGAGCTCCCTTTCCGTTCCCGTGTCGCGGAGATGGCTTGAAGCTGACTGGAAAGCAGCAGCTTCCTGAGAAAGCCTCTCCGTTCGTTCGTTTAGCTCACACCAGAGATGGGGCTCGATATCCCGAGTGAAGAAAGGAGGAAGGCGAGTGCTTCTGGAAGTGGCAAGAGGAGAAGACGGCAGACAGCGGGCTCCGGGTGCTCAAAGTTACAGGGACCCAGTCCCGGCTCCCTCCCTGAGCCTCAGAGGGAGTGGCTGCCTGGCTTCTGAACTCGAGGTAACCAGGGCCCCAGCCCTGGTTGTCTCTTCGTCCAGTGAGTGGTCCAGGAGCAACTTCTCACTGGACGTCAAGGAATTGTTGACACCGTCAGCGTGTCAGCCGCCAGCATGGACTGGAGAATAGAGTTGTTTTCTCTGTGGCTCGGTTAGAAATCCTTTAAGCTGTAAATAATGAGAAACTCACCATACAGTGGCTTAACAAAGAGTAGGTATTTCTTTTTCCTCTCACAGGAAGAAGTTCTAGAAGGAAGTGGCTCACGGAACTGGTTCAGTGGTTCAACGATGCTGGGGCCACCAAGTGTGCAGCTCTCCTGGGCCGTCCTTCATGACTGCAAGATGGCTGCTGTGACACCATGTCCCTATTAAGTCCGGAGAATAAGAGGAAGAGAGAACTCGAGGGTCTTCACCCATTTTGTCAGGAAAAACAAGTCGTTTCCTACACCCGCAGCAGAAAGAAGTTCTCTTACCTCTCATTAGTCAGGACCATCACTGACCACTTGTCTACGGCTCACATCAAGGAAGGTGGCAAAGCAAAAGGGACTTGGGGGGACACCTGTGGGTTAGCCAAAGCCGCAGTGACTGCTACACCCAATCTGGGGACACTGCATGTGCATCCTGAGTCTTTATGATCAGCGGGTGATGAAATCCCCAAAGACTCAATCTTCCTCCACCTAGTGAGGTACCGTGGGAGTAGAATGAATTTTAAAGAAACCAACGAAGATGAAATAAACACATTCTTTTTAATCAACAACAAAATAAAAGGTAAAGGTGATGCTTCTTGCATGTCAGAGTCTGCGGTTGTAAATTCATTACATCTTGCACAAGCATCAGTGATCTTTAAAAAAAAAGAAAAGAAAAAGAACTTTGCCTTTGAGGGGTCAGTTTGAAACAAAGGGAAGAAAGGAAGGAAAGAAAGGGAAAGAAGCAGCGGCAGGAAAAGCTTCCTCGCAAGTGGTTACCAAACCTGTTCATCTTGGGCCTGAGAACTCAACTGCGGACATTCACACACTAGCAATGAACATGAACCCAGTTTACGAGGCATGTTTGAGTGAAGGTCAACATTATTTCCACATAGTCATAGAACCTCTGAAATTTGCACACAGGTGGCTGCAGAGGGGCTCTTTCCACGTCTCACCTAAGTGGATAATGCCTGTATTTTAAATATCAGATCTGAGTCTCTCTGTGTTAAATGGATCGGTTCCCCCAAACCTAATCTTGCCCGGCAGGTGGCCCGTATTTCTGAATGTCTGTTCTGTGCTTGCGTTCCTGCGGACTTGACTTCCGCTTTATTTTTAACTGACATTAGACTAGTTAACTCCGTTGTCTCTTAGCCCTGGTTCTGGATCCCTCTCTTCCTTCTTCCCGGCTCTGCTTGGGTGCTCTCTTCTGCTCTTCCAAAGAATGTGTGTGTCTCCTCACCGGCTGGCTGTCTTCTCTCCCCAGAGGTAGCGCGAGGGCAGCAGTCTCAGGGGTGGCAGCCGAACGTGGGACCAAGCAAACAAGCCGCTGCTTGTTAGAGAGAGAGATCATTAACTTCAGATCATTAAGAGCAATTCGTCAGCTTATCTCTTTCAAACCTGGGATAAGGAAGTCATTTCCCAGTGCTAACCCCTGGCCAGCTACAACTCCTATGCATCTGACCGGGATCGATGAAACTGATGGGCGGCCCTTGGAACTTCTCCCCGGATTCTCTATAATGTGAAATTCCATATCATGGAATTATTGTTAATATTAACAAGAAGGATGTTTGGAGTTCCTAAGGTGAAATACGTCATGTGACTGGAACATCCTGGAATGTTCTGGATGGAACTGGAAATCCCTTTGGGAAGACGGGGTGTGGATACAGGGAACATCACCTTTATCGCAGAGCCAAGATCTCGAAGGCCTGTGGGTCTAGTCTCGTTGGTATGTAGCTAAGGACAGGGCCCAGCACTTTTTGAACACGGCTTCTCCCACTTGAAAAGGAGGAGTAAGGGACGCCTGGGTGGCTCAGTGGGTTAAGCTGCTGCCTTCGGCTCAGGTCATGATCTCAGGGTCCTGGGATCGAGTCCCGCATCGGGCTCTCTGCTCAGCAGGGAGCCTGCTTCCCTCTCTCTCTCTCTGCCTGCCTCTCCATCTACTTGTGATTTCTCTCTGTCAAATAAATAAATAAAAATCTTTTAAAAAAAAAAAAAAAAAAAAAAAAAAAAAAAAGAAAAGGAGGAGTAATTAGTTTCTTCTGCGTGTGTGATGCATGTCCTTTAAAGAGCAGATGTGGCACAAAGCCAGGGAACCTTCTGGAACCCTTTCTCACCTGAGCCCCTTCCAAAGTTCCATACGGCCTGTTTTCTAACTTCACATCACTTTTCTTAAAGACGACCGCCTTAAGTTGCGTAAGCTTCAGGCTTCACAAAATCCGGGTCTGTACCTTATCCAGTACATGATAGCACTTTCCATTTCCAATTTTTAGTTATATCCAGTATTTTATTGGAAATGAGCAAATACATTAGTGGCATCATTTTAAAAAATAACTCATTTTATTTCCTTCCAGTTTTATGATTAATTTTGTAGTTAAATTTAACCTTTTGGAGGCATTTTCATATAACCTCCTTTGATGACAATTCAGCCATAGCTTTAAAAATTATAAATATATTGCACAGTTATCTGTTGCCATATCTACAAAACTGTTTAGTAGCCAAAGATCAAAAACACCCTAAAAGTTATCAGTAAGAAGACTCATTAAATAAATTATGGTACATCTGTATAAACGTTGTGCAGCTATTTATAAATGAGAAAGACCTCTATGTACAGATATGGAAAGGTTTCCCAGATACATTGTTAATAAGTATAAAATGATGACTCTAACATGCTACCTAGTGCAGTAAAAGGGGGGGTAAGAATTTCTATTTACAGTGGCTTGTGTTTGCATAAAGTAGTTTTGAAAGGACATATAAGGAACTAATACATTACCAGTGGTGGTGTGAGTTTGGGAATTGGACGGGTGAGAAAACAGCAGCGGAAGTGAGATCTTTCACAGTTTTATGCACTGTGGGTCCAAAACCATTGAATGTATTACTCACAAAGTCGAATCAGAAAGAAACAAGAAACTGTCCTCGCGTTCTTCTCCTGCCTCGGTCTCTCTGAACCCTGGGACCCCTCCAAGCCTAAGTGTCATTGTCAACGACTTCATGAAGCTTCCCTCGGAGGGAGAACCTCCCCACTTCCTCAGCTCCCCTCGCAACAGCGCTGAAACCAATGTCCGTTAGGAAGAATCACTCCCCAGGCTGCGGGATGCTTACTTAGAAGCGTCATTTTCCAGGCTGTTCTGTTTGCCTCCTGCCATTCTTGCCCTCACCTCTCACGACCTTCACGTCGTACTTCCCTCAGCCTCTTGAACCGGCTACCTTCCCTCCCACAAAGACGCTTTGGCTTTGTTGGGCTACCCTGCTTTTCTTTCCCGTCCCTGTGCGTTCCTTGTCCAAATGCTTAGCTCACTTGTTGTTCCTCATAATACGGGTCTTCCCCGCTCAGGATTCTGGACCAAAGGCTCCAGAGCTGTATCTGCATCTGCATTGTTCACGTCTGTGTTCCTGGCGCTTGATCCAGTTCCTCCCTAGCAAGAGTTAGCTAATAAGTATCGACTGAAGAGGAACTAGTCTCCTCCTCAGCAGAGTGATGTCCTCACGGGTAAGATATGTCTTTCTCTGTCGCACACATAACACATGACAATAGTGTTAACATAAAAGACGGGGCTTCAAATGAGAGCTGCCGTCCCGGCTCTGGCATCTTCCTTTTAGCCTCCCTGGGCTTCAGAGACCTCATCTACAACAGTATTTTCATTCCTTCTGTTGTTCAGTAAATATTCCCTGAGAGCCAGCCCTCTGCCAGGCACTATTCTAGAACCTGTGGAAACAGAAAAGAGCTCACTCTCTGCAACACGGATTCTAACTGGGACGGGGAGGGGGTGTGCAGGGGTGAGTTAGGTACAGAGGAGCACAATAAACCCTTCATCCAAGTAAGCAAAAATGTTCAAGTAATGATAGAGGCAGCAAAGCGCAACGGAGGGTAGTTAATTCAGAGCAGCCCCGTCCATGTTGCTACAAAAGTTGGGGATTCATCCTTTCTGATGGAGGCATCATACTCCATAGTGTATATGGACCACATCTTCCTTATCCATTCATCCGTTGCAGGGCATCTTGGTTCTTTCCATAGTTTGGCGACCATGGCCATTGCTGCTATGAACATTGGGATGCAGATGGCCCTTCTTTTCACTACATCTATATCTTTGGGGTAAATACCCAGGAGTGCAATGGCAGGGTCATAGGGAAGTTCTATTTTTAATTTCTTGAGGAATCTCCACACTGTTCTCCAAAGAGGCTGCACCAACTTGCATTCCCACCAACAGTGGAAGAGGGTTCCCCTTTCTCCACATCTTCTCCAACACATGTTGTTTCCTGTCTTGCTAATTTTGGCCATTCTAACTGGTGTAAGGTGGTATCTCAATGTGGTTTTAATTTGAATTTCCTTGAGGGCTAGTGATGATGAACATTTTTTCATGTGTCTGATAGCCATTTGTATGTCTTCATTGGAGAAGTGTCTGTTCATATCTTCTGCCCATTTTTTGATATGATTATCTGTTTTGTGTGTGTTGAGTTTGAGGAGTTCTTTATAGATCCTGGATATCAACTTTTTGTCTGTACTGTCATTTGCAAATATCTTCTCCCATTCCGTGGGTTGCCTCTTTGTTTTGTTGACTGTTTCCTTTGCTGTGCAGAAGCTTTTGATTCTGATGAAGTCCCAAAAGTTCATTTTTGCTTTTGTTTCCTTTGCCTTTGGAGACATATCTTGAAAAAAGTTGCTGTGACTGATATCGAAGAGATTACTGCCTATGTTCTCCTCTGGGATTCTGATGGATTCCTGTCTCACGTTGAGGTCTTTTATCCATTTTGAGTTTATCTTTGTGTACGGTGTAAGAGAATGGTTGAGTTTCATTCTTCTACTTATAGCTGCCCAGTTTTCCCAGCACTATTTATTGAAGAGACTCTTTTTTCCACTGTATATTTTTTCCTGTTTTGTCAAAGATTATTTGCCCATAGAGTTGAGGACAACCTCTCTGAGGAGATAATGTCTGAAGTGAGTTTTGGTGTAGATTAAATGAGATAGTGTCTGCCAACACATTAAAATAACAACCAGCATATCATGAACTTTGATAAATGGTAACTATCAGTATGACTGAACATTTGTCAAGAGAATGAACCAAAAGTATGTGAAACTATAAGCAGATTCTCTTTAATACAAAAATGCTCTAATCATAATATATTTTCCTATAGTGTGTTATTGAAGTCAGCAAGCTCTCTTCTGGCTGCAGGAATCTCCTTTTCTTACTGAAATAGTTGATGCTCCTCCAAAGCCATACAATCAGTCCCCTGGGGTGATGTCATTACTCAGTGTCCAAGGCTGTACTCAGAGAGAAATCACAGGAACACATGTAACATTGGTGTTCACATGTTGATACCGTATTCCTTATGGTCCTTAGAACCTATGAGTTTTTACATGTCTGTGACATCTGAGCTGAAGGAAAACAGAGTTGGGGTACAGAGCTCAGTGAGGGAGACCACGGATGTGTCAGGACAGACCTACTCCTAAAGTATAAAAAGTCTCTGACAATCACATGTTCCTGATGAGGTAGTAAAATTGCTGTTATGTATTGGCTGGTATGCGACATGGGGTAGGATTAAGGACCTCCCCTGTGTCAGGTGCTTCTCATTTAATCTCCAAGAAATATATCAGGAAGGTCGCTGTCTTAGGTTGGGTTCCCAGAGCTGAACCTCAGATGGGGATATGACTTCCAGGTAGAGTCTCTACTTAGGCTGAGGAACCGCGGAAGTTTGGGAGGGTATCCCTACATGTGTCCCCATTGAGGCAGGGGTTGGGTGTGTACACACGCATGCACACACACACACACAAATAATAAACAGGACCCAAAGAACCTAGATGGAACACGGACCATGTCCTCTGTGGTGCTCACGTCCCTGACTTACATAAGAGGAAATCCGGGAGCTCGTGCACTCAGAGCGGTCAAACACTTTGCTCCAGGTCAGCCATATAGTAAGTGGCAGATACAGACCCAGACAGGCCTGACACCACAGTTCACGTTCATTTCCCTCGACCAAATGTGCCTCCATCTCCTGACCGGCAGCCACGAACTGAAACGTAGCCTGCGTTTATGAAAATCGATATTCTCATCTAGCTCTCCGAGGCAGAAGACTATCAGGAATTGCCCCAAAACACCGTATCAGGGAATCTTTAGAAGAGCAGCTCTCCAGCGGATACAGAGTGCGAGCCAGATATGTAATTTACAACTGGCCAGTGGCCACCATAAAAGGATAAAAGAAATAAATGAAATTAAATTTGATGGTACACTTTATTTAGCCCAGTATATTCAAGATGTGATTTTGAAATGTAGTCAATATAGAAATTTAATAAGATCTTTACATTTTTTTCATACAAAATCTTTTTCTGTATTTTACACTCAATGTGGTTGTAAAATATTTATCAAAAAATACTTAATGATGGGGCACCTGGGTGGCTCAGCAGGTTAAAGCCTCTGTTTTCAGCTCAGGTCATAATCCCAGGGTCCTGGGATCGAGCCCCTCATCCAAGTGGAGAGCCCGCTTCCCCACCGCACCCCCCGTCTCTCTCTCTGCCTGCCTCTCTGCCTAATTGTGACCTCTCTGTGAAATAAATAAATAAAATATTTATCAAAAAATACTTAATGGGACTTGGGTTTCATAAAATTTACAGCTAAAAAAAGGGTAGATTTACATAGCCGAGTTGGACTAAACATCCTTAGACGTTCTCATAATAAAATTGAGTATCATTTTTTAATTTAAATCAATTAAAATTAAATATTAAAAATATCCAGGCCTTCAGTTACAACAACCACATTTCAAATGCTCACTAGTTTCAGGTGGTGACGAGGTACCATCCAGAACAGTACGGAAAATTAGCCTGCGAGGAAGTACAGGACGTGATCCTGTATACCATCAGGGACCGAACCGGTAGGTCTCTCCGCAAACAAATATTGGTATCTATCATCTGTTGCACATAGTAAATATGACGATGAAACAGAACACCCTTGGCCGGAAACAGTTCATGTACAAGGGCTTCGTGACTGAAGTCACTCGGAAGGAATGAGAACGAGCCATGTTAATAGTTTGGGACCAGAGCCACTCAGGAAGGAGGTAGACTTGGCTTGTGCTCGATCTTTGCTACGTGCCATGTTTTATTGCCTACGTGTCATACTTTATTTTCATCTCTGGAGACCTGGTCACCTGGTTTCAGTGCATTTTGTAATCTGGTAAAAAGCTCTGTCTCAAACCAAGAGTGCTGCTAAGTGGCCATTTTGACCCCATAACCTCATCAGTACTAGAAGTACTAGAAGACCCAGTGGTACTAGACGCAGTGGAACTAGAAGCACAATCGGGTGCTAAGACGTGGGAACACTAGAAAGAAGCTCGCGTGTTTTTAAATGCACGTGCAAGTTAATGCTGAAAAGAAATGAGCACATTTTCAAAAGGCATGTGCAAAAATGTTCATGGCAACAGTATTCTTAATTGCCAAAAAACTTAATTTAAACACACATCAGCAGTAGAATGATTTGTTTTAAAGATTTTATCTATTTGAGAGAGAGAGAGAGAGAGAGAGAGAATGCGCACGGGACAGGGAAGGAAAGGGGCAGAGGGATCGGGAGAAGCGGCCGCCGCTGCGAGCAGGGAGCCTGACTACCCGGGCCTCCCTCCCAGGACGCCAGGATCATGACCTGAGCTGAAGGCAGACGCTTCAGCTGAGCCACCCAGGCGCCCCAATGGTAGAATGATTTAATAAATAGTGGAATTCTCTGGACTATTCATGTAGTAAAATACCACACAGCAAGGAGAATGAAAAACCCATGATTATATCCAGCATTATGAATAAATCTTATAAACACACTGAGGAAAAGAAAAAGCCAGATAAAAGAATTAAAAAGTGTAGGATTCCCTTCATATCAAATTCAAACATAGGCAAAACTAGTTTATAATTTTAACAGTTATAGGAGGAGCGACAGGGAGTTGTGATAAAAAGTGACTCGAGGGGGCACTTGGGGGGCTCAGTTGGTTGGGCAACTGCCTTCGGCTCTGGTCATGATTCTGGAGTCGCAGGATCGAGTCCCGCCTCGGGCTCCCTGCTCCGTGGGGAGTCTGTTTCTCCCTCGGACCTCTCCCCTTTCATGGTCTCTCTCTCTCTCTCTCAAATAAATAAATAAAATCTTTAGAAAAAAAAAAGAGTCAAAAAAAAAAAAAAGAAGTGGCATGGGTAGGAATCCTGGAATGCTGGCAAAAATTCTATTTCTTAATTATAAGTTGTTATACCGCTGTGTGGGATGAAAACCGTTATGACGGCTGCAGTTTCTCTATGTCTGTTCTGTATGTGTATATATATATATGTTAATTAATATGTATTTACTTATTTTTCTTCTGAAGACCAACAGAGTTCTGATGCTCGTTCTGGAACTCTAGAGACAAACTGGAAATGTGTAAGAAAATCAAAATTATTCTAGCTGGTGATTCTACTTTCTTAAAATCACAAAGAACTCTTTTGGAAGCAAAGGAAAACCACGCTGGCCATCGAGACTGGGTGTTGATGAGGTTAGCAGGTGACAAAAAAGACAACTTAGCTCTCTTTGAGGTTTCTGGGCCTGGCACGTCCTTCCCTCACCTCTGTCTAATGAAATCCTAACTTCCTTTAAGTTCCATTGAGTAACAATTCCTCCAGGAAGGCTTCCTGGATTTCCTTAAACAAAAGTTATCTCACCTTCTAAATTTGTAGGACACTTGTCAGTTATTCATCACATATTACCATGCTTTATAGCACTTAAAAACTTGGGCAAGGAGTCCCCAGGGTTAAAGACATGTTTCTACCACTCATGTATGACCTGAAGAAATTGCTTCAGCACTCTGCATTCATTCCCTCAGTTGTAAAATGGAGATGATAACAATTGGACCTCCCCCATCAGGTGCTGTGAAAGATAGAATAAAACAATGGGTGTTAACTGTTATTGCTATTGCTGTTATTACTGTTATCTCTTCTAGCAGATAATGGGTTCCTGGAAAACATGGAATGTGACTTAGGGGCTCCACTACACACACCCCATGTTGGCTTGCTTTAGAGCAGTCACGTTCCTTTCTGCTGTTTTCCGACGAGCCTAATCTCCCCAAGGACAGGGAAAACAACCTCAGGTGACCCTTCACACTGTACAGTGGTGGGATTCAGGCTATGTAGGTGCTTAGTAACGGTTCAAATCTACTTGCCCTTCCTCATTTGGCCACACCCCAAACAGTCAAAAGAGAACTTCCATAAACTCACACCACAAAGTTTCTTACCTCGGAGGGGACCGACCAAGCATTCCTGTTTGCCATGGGCTACGTGCGTTTGGGCACTGAAAGCCTCATGATCTCCGAAAACCCTCAGTCCCAGACACACCAGGGTGGTTGACCCCTGCCCGCGTCTGTGCCCGACCGCTTGCCTCGCCCGCTGCCTTTATGGGTGAGCGATGGTTCTTCCTTCTGCCTAAAGCCAAGCCCTCATCCGGTTGGAGTTTCTTCTGCTGCTCAGGGCCTGGGGGCTCTTGAAATGCGGCTCTCTCCTTCTGCATCTCCTCTCTGAACCATTCCCATCAGCATACAAACATGCTGTCATTTCTCCTACTTTAAAAAAGCCTTAAAACATCAAAACAAAAAACAACAATAGCAATAACAACAAGAAGCCTGGAGTCTCCATCTCCCTCAAGCCACCACCCCTCCCCCCGACTTCTTGGCTCCCTTCAAAACCAAGCTCCTTAAAAGAGCCGTTCATGCCCAGTCTCCAATTCCAATGCCCCCACTTCCCATTCTTGTTCAACCACTTTAACCAGGCTTTTGTTCCCAGCTCTCCTTAGATGTAGGTCTTGTGCTCAGTTTGCCAATGATCTACAACTTTCCCAGATGGCTGTATTATGAGAAATGAAATTCTATTGTTTTGAGCCATTGTATTTTCTTTTTCTTTTTTAAGATTTTATTTATTTATTTGACAGACAGAGACCACAAGTAGGCAGAGAGGCAGGCAGAGAGAGAGAGGGGGAAGCAGGCTCCCCGCTGAGCAGAGAACCCGATGCGGGACTCCATCCCAGGACCCTGAGATCATGACCTGAGCGGAAGGCAGAGGCTTAACCCAATGAGCGCCCCCAGGTACCCCTACACATTAATTTCTATCCCTAAACAATCTCCCCCATCAGAAAGCTGTTCTCCATTCTTCTTGCTCGACCGCACACCATGAAATCATCCCCACACCATTCCTTCTCTCCGATCCCACATCCAGTCCACCAACAACGGCCATCTCTTGGCAGCATCTCTTGCCAGATATTGCAAAAGGCGTCCTCACTGCTTCCACGCTGGCCTCCCGGTCTATCCTCAACCCCGGAGCCAGAATAATCCTCTAACATCACAGGTCGGTGTAAGTCACTCTTCTGCTCAAACCTTCTCCCCGTGGTTTCTTGTCTCACTTGGAATAAAATCCAGAGCACTGACCTTGACCTACAAAGCCGAACGGTCCCGGCCCATTGCCGGTCTGACCTCATCTCCTGCCGTTCTTCCCTGTTGTGCCTCACGGGCCTCCTCGCCCTCCGCAAACACACTTACCCACTTAAGCCTCTGGCCGTCAACGTGCTGATCCTCCCGCCCAGAAGGCTCTGCCCTAGACCACGACATGATTGCTTCCACACTTCCTCAGTCTCTCCTCAAATTTTAAATTCTTTCCCTTGGCTTTTAAATCAGTCATTTATTGATATAAGAAATACTTTCCATGCAACAGACACTGTGGGAACATGAAGATGAATATGACATCGACTCTGCCCTCCCCAAACTCCTAAATTGGACTGGCCTTTTCAGAAGGTTTCCCGGGGGACGTGACCCTAAGATGAATCTGGAAGAAAAAATAGGAGTGAGAGGGGGAAGGCGGGACACAGCGGACGCCTTCGAGAGAGAGAGTGTAGTGCTCGTGTGTGGGTATGGGGCCGTGCGCCGCACTCAGAGGCTACAAGAGCAGCCTCTTCCAGCGCGGAGTCGGGTCCCGTGCTGTAGGAGGCTCTGTAGAGGCGGGTTAGCTGCCGGAGGGCGGGGAAGAGAGGGAAGAGCCGTTCTTGGCCCAAGGGTGGTGCGGGAGAGAAGACCAAGAGCAGTGATGGGACACGGAGATGGCAGGGCCCTGCCGGTGACAAGAGAGGACATCAGGCAAACAGAAGGAGCAGCCCGTCGGATAGAAGGAGACATGGCCCAACCTCGCGGGTAGAATCCAGGAACGGGATTCCTGCAGCCAGCCAGGTTGGGAGACGCTGCCAGGTTGGGGCTCCGCGCGCTGGTAGCCGCGCACGAGCCAGGTTCCCCGGTCCTCGGGTCTTCCTCCGTCTCCCTCCTTAAATCTCGGCTGGACCCGTGACTTGCTTTAACCAAATCGGACTCAACCTGGGGAGACTCAGCCCTCCCAGGGGACTTCGGACAATGTCTGGAGACAGTTTTGTCAAGAGTTAGGGGAAGGGGAGTGCAACCGGCATCTAGTGGGTAGAGGCCAGAAAAGGGTCAGCCACCAACATACAGTCCAGTAGAGTCCCCCACTACAGGGAATTACCCAGCCTCAGATGTCCATAGTGCCAAGGTTGAGAAACCCAATAGAACGCAACCTAAGCCTTGAGACCTTATGCCTTAAAGAATCTAGAAGCTTCCACCTTTGCACCCTCGGAAACAGGTCAGCCAAAACTTCTTACGTGGCAGCTCCGCAACTCCGTGGAGAGACCCCACGAGAAGCAGCAGTCCTACGGCTACACGGAAGAGAACCGTGAACCCGGCTAACGGGAAGAAGCAAGGTCCCAGATACAGGATCCCAGGGAAACTCTTCCTGCCAGCTCTGCCACTGAGCCATCTTTGCCGAGGTGTCCGATGCGTGAGCCGTGCTGCTATCATGGATATTCCAACACCAACAGACACCACAGGGAGCAGGCGCCAGTCGTCCGTCCTGAGCCCAGTCCAAATTAAAGATTCACGAGCAAATACATAAAAAGTCGATCTAAGTCTCTGAGTTTGGGGATAGTTTGTAAGAGCAGTGGATAGATGGACAACAGCCAACATAAGACGCTGTTCTAATCCCATTCTAACTAGGACCCTATGGAATGCAACGTGTTCTTGTCCATGTCACTTTAGCTATGAGGAGGTCTGTGCACACAAGCACAAAGGAGCTTGGTGCCCCCAAGGTTAACACCATGAGGAAGTGAGAGAGCTGG
Organism: Mustela putorius furo; assembly: GCF_011764305.1. Classification (NCBI taxonomy): domain Eukaryota; kingdom Metazoa; phylum Chordata; class Mammalia; order Carnivora; family Mustelidae; genus Mustela; species Mustela putorius. The sequence continues at coordinate 949,884 of NW_025421261.1, forward strand.
GCTTTGAACTCGGGCAGCCCGACTCTAGAGGCTGTGTCTTAACCATCACAGCATACAGCCGTCTCTGGGCATTCGTTCATTCATTCATTCAGTGTATACTTATGGAGGATCTGCCATGTGCCAGAAACTATTCTATGTGCATGGAACACAACAGAGACCAACACAGACGAAAATCCTGGTCTCATGGAACTTACTTCTAGTGAAGTCTGAGAAGCCACAGAAGCATGCTATCAGGTCACGAGACACGGATTGCTTTTTTTTTTTGGCATCTATTCCCCCATCTCCACTGAGGAATAAGCCTTCCTTCTGGATTATTAAGGCTGTTACTGAAGGTGGGTAGCCCTCCCCTGACCAAGCCAGGCCAATGTTCCTGTCCAGGGATTTGAGTCTTCAGAAAAACAGCAGAAATATTGAAAATAGGTGGAATTCATTCACTCCAGGCATGGCTCCCAGAAAAAAACAAAACAAAACAAAACAAAAAACCCTAAGAGCTCCTTCTACTCAGACCCTAAAATCTGCCCTGCCTCCTACCAATTTCTGAGCCTTGTTCTCTAGTCCTCTTGTTATTCTGGGAGTCATCTGATACCTTCCTAATAAATGCCTATACTGACTTGGGCAGAGACTTGTTCTACTGCTTGTGGTTAAAAGGCTCTAAAGGCAAGTCTGGAGTTCAGGAGAAGGTCTCTGGGCCCAGGGAGAGGGACTGGTGGGAATCAAGCAAATAGTAATGGTGTCCCCCAGTCACCTCCATTATCCATCTCTGGTTTCTGACATGGACAACTGATGTTTCCTCGGTCTTATCTAGAATGTTCAGCAAAAACAGATTCAAGACTCCTTCTTCAAACCAGATTGTTGTTCTTCTAAGACATTTCTGCAGAGAAATTTGGGAGCCACCGTTGAAAATAATCTTTAAAGCAGAGACCGAGACATGGGATACGTGAATAGATCCCAGACCTTTTAGAAACCCAAGAGTCAGGATGGTACGTGAGCTCAGAAGCACATGCCGAGCGAAGAGGGATTCTAGCCCCGTCCCAGACTCCCTGGGGGGGGACCACGAGTGCTCATTTTGGGACAGATGATGCGGGCAGTGACTCAGACGCTCACTGAAGGTGGATGACTTTCTGTTCACCGCTGGGCGAGGAGCCCCTTTGAAAAGTGTTTATCGAACTTCACCATGCAGACTGGTATCTCAGTAAGAGGCAGCTACTGATTCAGGAGGTTGGGGGTAGAGCCTGGGACTCTGCATTCCTAACAGGTGAGTAAAGGCTGCCCTTGGAGCTCAGATCATGTTTTGGGTAGCAAAGCCCTGGAACACTCTGGCCGCCACACTCGACGGGTCACAGAATCCGGGTGGGGCTAACTGAGCTTGACGCTGGGAGGCTCAGGCCCCGGAGGGAAGCCGGGATGCAGAGAGAGCCTGACAGCTCGCTCCTTGGCAGGCCGACAGAATGAAATCCCAGAGCCTGCAAAACTGACCATCAGATTCTTAGCCCCACAATGCTACCATCCTTCTGGCTGAACCTGAGCAGCCCCGAAAGGAGCCATGAGACTTAATCCCTTAATTAAATCCTCAAATAGCTCCTTTTCCTGACCCTTTCCCTCTGAGTCCTGGCTCAGTATTACAAGATGAAACAAAAACAAAGACGTGATTCCGAAGTTCAATCTGACGTAATTGGGTGCTTTGTTCTTAATGAGAGTGCAAAGTAGTATTATAATGTTTTTTGTAGGCCATCGAGTCTGTGTAGATAGTAGTGTCGTGTTTACTGTTCTAATAAAAACTGCTTCTGCTTATGAGAATAAAAGTGTTGAAAAGCTGACATAGGCAGCTTTCAAATGACGGAGGAGACAGAATCGAATTATTCTGAAGAACTTGTGAATATTTACTTACAAGCCTGGCCCTTCCCTTCCTAGTCATTCCCATATTCACTAGCAGTCATGGTCCGGGTGTGATGTGAAGCACTGGCATTCGTTATGGGGGTTACGTGGTACCAAGGGTCTGGCCAAGAAAGCCAAGAAACTCGGAAATTCAGCCTCTGTTTATTGTTTAATGAAGCTCCCGGGATCCACTCTGCTGTTGGATGTATTTATTAAGTGGAAGACTAGATGCGGATCCCTATCTACTTACTCCCTGTCCTCTGGAGGAAACCCAAAAGCGAAGGTAGAGTTCCAGATAGTAGGGAATAAACAACAGGTGGTCTGGGCGTCGTTCAAAGTGTGAGTCACACTAAAATGGGTGTGGGATTTTTTTGAAGAGTCATTTCCACTCCAGATTTCAAAATATGCTACTCATATCAAGTGGGCTTTATTTTGTTTTAAGATTTTATTTATTTATTTGACAGAGAGAGAGATGACAAGCAGGCAGAGAGAGAGAGAGAGAGGGAAACAGGTTCCCCACCGAGCAGGGAGTCCATTGCAGGGCTCGATCCCAGGACCCTGAGATCATGACCTGAGCCAAAGGCAGAGGCTTAACCAACCCACTGAGCCACCCAGGCGCCCCTCAAGTGGGTTTTTAATAACTATCCCCGTGGCTGTATATGAAGGCAAAACTCTATTAAACTGACATTTTTATAAGACAAGCCCATTTGTGGGGTTGAGCAGAAGGAGCTGGGAAACGTACAGCTCTTAAAGTTTCTATCCCCTACATCCAACGGTTCATCAGAGCAGACGTTTCAAAACCTCTGTTTATACTGGAATTATTTCTCGAATAGCAATTTCCAAGGCGTCTGAATGATATTAAAATCACTTGAAAGTATGCGTGAAGCACCCACATGCAAATTCTTTGTGACAGAACTGTGGCTGTTGGAGGAAACTCCTGGAAATGATTAGGCAGGGAACAAGAGGCCGTCAGGAAGGAGACGTCCAGGGGGAGCCCAAGCAGAGGAAGGCAGGACAGTCAAGGAAAGGGCGGAAGCAAAGGGGGTGCTGACGTAAGGTCTAGGGAAGAGGCTGAAGTAGAGGGAGGAGGACGGAAACCATCACCAGGACCTCGCGAGTGGGGCGCCTGGGTGGCTCAGTGGGTGAAGCCTCTGCCTCTGGCTCAGGGCATGATCGCAGGGTCCTGGGAGCGAGCCCCGCCTCAGGGTCCCTGTGTAATGGGGAGCCTGCTTCTCCCTCTTCCCGCTGCTCCTGCCTCTCTCTTATTCTCTTTCTCTCAAGTAAAATAAATACAATCTAAAAAAAAAAAAAAGACCTTGAAAAACTTTGAGAAAAAAGTAAAGGCATCGAAAGGACTATCACCTTCTTGGAAAGGCCTTATCCTAGCAACGTACCTCAAATAAATACTCGGCTCTCTGCAGACCATTCTCCGCATGTTACCTGGCCTTACGCACTGCTGCAGCCCTACAGCCAGGGCCGTCGCTGACAGCAGCTCAGTGCTTGACCAAGTCTGACTGAATGAATTAGTGAATGAAACCAAGAACGGGATTTGAGAAGCGGAAAAGGCAGAACGCTGGTGTAAGCGTTCAGGGCAGAGACGCAATGAATAACGGGGCGGGGGGGGGGGGCAAATAAAACTGAAACCTTTTGCCACATCTTAAAATTGAAGATAAAAAGATACATGAGTCCTGAACCCACCCAAACTCGAGCCAAACTGCTTGGAATCATTCAAAAATGTTTGTGAACTTTAGAAAAGATGCATCAGATCATCTTCAAAGAAAAAAACTGGGCCCTTGGTTCTGGGAAAAAGGGCCTGAAAATTCCAGAAACCCTCCAGCCCCTCCCACCCGGACAAAGGCCTCAGCCAAGTTGCATTGCCCTAAGGGGCTCATGGGACCCCCATGGAAAGTCACACCAGAGAGAACATCAAATGTCACTTGGGATCTGTTCAAGAAAAGAGGAAAACAGAGTGAGTAAGGGGAAAAGCTTTATAAATCTAGTAAGTGGTCAGAAAAAGAACTGGACTAACCACCCTTCCCACCACCCCCCCAGTCCCCGCAGACAGTGTCTCATTGTTGGGATTATGTTTGTTTGAGAAAAGACAAAGCCTCGGCTGTGAATCTGTGGTTGTGCACGTCTAGTACTTATTTTACCAAATGTCTTGGTGCTGGCGGGAGTGACGCTGAAGGGGCTGGCTGGTCTAGACAAAGGACAAAGGAGGGACTGAGGACTCCACCGAGATGAAGATGCACCAAGGCACCTTCTCTGCCAGAGACCAGCATGAGTCGGCCCTTGCCTGGGTCCCGACTGCTCACCATTAATTGTCCTCTGACCAGCATACTCCGAGCAGGATGTTTCTATCCTGAACACGGAATCAGACACGATCTGGCGACGTTGGTCACCTCTGAAGAGTGAAGGGAACGTGGGGGCACTAAACTCTTATTTTATGAAGACTGAACAGAGGGGTGGAGTGTGTTTTGCTTGCTTGCTTTTTTTGTTTCTGTTTGCTGTTTTTGAAACTGTAACATTAGTAAATAAAGGAGTAATAGATTATGGTTATTTTTTACTTTTTTCTATTGGACATTCCGTGTGTGTGTGTGTGTGTGTGTGTGTGTATAAAATCAGGTTGTAGGAGACAATCATGGTTTTTTTTTTTTAAGTGTTGACAGCCATTAAATTACAAAGTTTTGAAAATATCATATTAGCCAGGTGTATTTAGGGTACTGTGTCAATTTTAGCACAGGTGTGGCACAGTAGTAACGAATTCTTATCGCTTAATGTGTCCCATGCACTGTCCGGAGCTCTTTGTTCTGTGTTTATTTATTTAATTCTTACAACAACTGGACGAGCAAAGTACTATTTAATCTCTGTTTTCTGATGAGGAACCGGCCCCAGCTGGGGAGGAATGGAAAATGTAAAGATTAACAAAATCCTGCGGCCGCGTCATCGGCAGCTCTGGCAGTCCGTAGTAGAGAGGTGATGTAAACTGACCTGCGTTCTTTTCTGAACTTTTTTTTTTTTAAGTTTTTTTGTTTGTTTGTTTTAATTTGTCAGAGAGAGAGAGCACAAGCAGGGGGAGCAGCAGAGGCAGAGGGAGAAGCAGATCCCCCTCCGCCCCCACTGAACAAGGAGACCTCAGTGGGACTGGATCCCAGGGCCCCAAGATCATGACCTGAGCCAAAGACAGATGCTTAACCAACTGAGCCACCCAGGTGTCCCTCTTTTCTTAACTTTTAAACTGACATTTAACACGTGTATAAGGCAGTAAGGGCACCAACGTGAAGTTTAGAGCTTGATGAAATTGTACATGTATATCCTCCAGGACATCTTCACCTGATGGAAATATAAAATATTTCCAGCACCCCAAAACCGGTTTCTTTTGATCCTTCGTAGTCAATACCTCCCCTAAAGGTAGACTTTATTCTGATTTTCATCATCATACATTAGTTTTATCTGTTCTTGAACCTCACATTCATGAAATCATACAGTTTGTACTCATTTCTGGCTCCCCTCACTCAACACGGAGAGTCATCCGTGCAGTTGTGTGAATTTATAATTCATTCTTTTTTGTTGCCGTATAGTATTCTATCCTACGATCATTCCACAGTGGTTTACCCATTCCCCTGTTGGCAAACTTTTTTCCAGTTTGAGGTTTTTATGAATAAAGTGACTCTGAATATTCTTTCTCGTGTCTTTGAAAGGACAAATGCCCTCACTTCTCTCGGGTGTATCCTTAAGAGTGGGATTGCTGGTTATAAAGTGGATGTGTATTTAGAGTCCAAAGACATTGCCAAACAGATTTCTAAAACGATTATGCCAATTTACACTCCCACGAGCAATGCGTGAGAGTTCCAGTCGCCTCACATCCGTGCCAACTCCGTGTCATTCCAGTAGGCATGTAGTGCTATCTCATTGTGGTTTTAATCTGCATTTCTCTGATAACTAAGAACGTCAAGTGCTCTTTAATATACCTGTTAACCCCTTGGATATCCTCTTTTGTAATGTGTCTGTTTAAATCTTTTCCTTCTGTTTTTAATTAGGTGGTTTGTCTTTTTCTTACTGAATTATAGCAGCTCTTAACACATTCTTGTTGGGAGTCTTTTGTCAAACACATGTAATTGGGAATAAATTCTCAGTCTGGCTTCTCTTTTTTCCTCTCTTAAGGGTGTCTTTTAACACCAAATCCCTTCAGGAATCAGGTAATAAATATACTTTATGTAACACACATAAAGGAGAGAACTTACCTAATTAAGTTATCAACCTGCGTAACATGTAATAAAATTTATGTCAATGGCTTCAAAAGGGATCTATTTCAAATAGCCGTTTTATTTACTCAAGCACTCATTTCCATACTCACCCCCAAGTCAATTCTGTGTGCGGCACTGTGCCAGGGTGCAAACAGGGCATCGTCTCTTCTCTCCCTCAAGGAGCTCCAGGAGGCTGGCAGGCGATAAACCGAAATAACGTAATGAGAGAAGTGATAATAGGTATGTATTTGTCCATGAGATGGGGCTGGAGTGAACGGACCGTGAAGAAGACCAGGAGGAAGAACATTAAAGCAGTTTCACCAAAGGACATTTGCGGAGCCCCCTGAAGGAAAAGAGGGGCGTTCACCAAGCGAACGTGCGGGAAGGGGCATGAAAGGCACGGGACGTCAAAGGCAAATATTTTGCTGTCTCTGAACCAGTGATTTTCTGTATGTGGTTTTTCAGACCCCCTGTACCAGTTCAACCTGGAGTAGATGTGAAAAATAGCATTTTACTGCCTTTCGTCCCAGAATTTCTTAATTCACATCTTTGGACACAGGACTTGATAATCTGAGTCTTAACCTTCCCCCTTGAGTGGTTGCTGGGTTTTTTATACCCTTACATTGGAGAACCTTGAACTAGAGTGTAGGGGAACCACTAGGACACAGAAAATGGTGCCCGGAATCAGGTTATGAAGAGTCTTTCCTTGGATTTTGTGCTGAGGACTGCGGGTTAAATACGAGTTGGGCAATGTAAGGCTGTTAAAAGAGTTTTCAAAGGGGAGAACGTTTAAAACAAAAGATTAATGGTCTTGCTGAATGTAGTTCTTTCTGCTCCCCCAAGTGAGGCATTAAAATCATTAGGGGGATTTGCACAGTCTATCTGACGGCATGTCCTGACTAAAAGTCAAAGGAGAAAGTCATATTTGCATTTCCCGTTCTAGACCTGAGACTGGCAAATTTATTCTGGAAAAGGCCAACTAGTAAACACTTCAGGCTTTGTGGGCTGCGCAGTCTCTCTTAGACCTACTCAATCTGCCTTCTTAACAGGAAAGCAGCCAAACAGCCATAGAAAATAGATCAATGAATGGGGATGGCTGAATTCCAGTAAAATATTATTTACAAAATCAGGCGGGTCCGATTTGGCCCATGGGAAGTAGTAACTTGCCCTCATTGATTCTAGATCATTTCACTTAGTCTAGTCAAAGACTTAGAATCCAAGGTTTAACTTCAGGATTGGGAGCTGTCTCCCCACCCCACCCCCGCCCAAATCGTGTTTGATGACTATAGGTTTAAATAAACATAAATCTGAAAAAATTATGAAGAAAAAAATTAGTGAAATCCAGGTTGTGATAAATTCTATAAGAAAATGCCCTAGATGCTGAAAATGTGATAGAAAAGAAGGGGGAAAACAAAGAGACTGTTTTAGTCTAAATTAAAAGGAGTTTAAGAGAGCTTACAACCACATATAATGCATGAAGATTGGACTCTAGATCAAAAAAGGGAAAAAATACTGCTATAAAGAATACATGTGGGACAATTGGGAAAGTTTGAATATGAGCTACAAGGTAGATGATATTAATGTTATATCAATGATATAATATATTGTTATATCAATGATATAATGTTATATCAATGATATAATATATATGATATCAATGTTCTATTTCTTGGATATGATAATGTTACTGTAACTATACAGAGAATGTCTGTTTCTTAGAGATACATGGTTCTGTTTAAGGATTGGAGCGTTGCAATTATGGTTCAGTGAAGGAGAATATGACAAAATCATAACAATTGTATCTAGCTAAAGGCTACACATGTTTCATTGTACTACTGTTTCAACTTTTCTGCGGCTTTGAAATTTCTTTAAGTTAAAATGAGCGGAAATGTTGCAGAGTTCAGTACGCAGTACGCTATTTTTTCCTTTCGCAGTGCAGAAGAGGACAGGTCTGCTTCAAAGTAGGGAAGCCCGCATTAGAATTTCATCATAAAGTAATGAAAGTTCTCGGGGAAATCTTCAATCTAGGCCTGGAGTTGCCATTTAAAACTGCCGGCTCCAATTTGCCACATTCTCATCTCAACCTCTATCTTTTTAAAAAAATCTCTTTTACTCCCTGAGTTGCAGGAGGGAGGGGCGTGGAAAATTCCCATTTCACAAGCGTGTATGTTGTGTCATAAACCGGTGGACTGCGGCCACGCGCAGGGCACTGCCCCACATCCTTTCTGGTGAGGGTGTCCCGCATCCTGTCACTGACATGGTCCCTGCCGACACTTTGAGTCCCTTCCGCGTGAACTGTGGGGGGATCAGGATGAGGCCCCAAAGGCAGAACCGCCCCAGCCGACAGAATCGTGTGTTTACACAGTTCTGCTCTGTCTCCAGCTCTGAGCCCTCCGCTTTTTTATCTCCCTTCTCTTTCTGGCATGGCTCGGACTCCTCCGGGGGGTCATTTCCGGAGTGGAAGCCTGTTCTGTCACCCCGCCTTTCAGTTTCCTTCCCCGCCCCCTTGGCAGTTAGAGAACCTTGTGTTGAAAATTGCTCGAAGGGAGACCAGGTGGTTGGCAGTTGCAAATAACTAAATTTAAACCTTATGAAACACAGCACTAATTTAGGCTGTTGTATAAATTTATCCTGAAAAAGAAAAATATATATATATATATATATATATATAATACGAAGGGAAAGACAAGTAGAGTACTGTTTAAAAAGAACACAGCTAATAATAACAACCACAAAAGCATCACGATAGGAAAAATCTTGAACCTCTGCCGTGCGGCTCACCGGCAGGATGATGGCGGACAAACTAGTTAACTTCTCTGAGCCCCGATTTCCTTATCTGTAAAACGAAACAAGTAATGCCTACTTCTTCTTGGGCTGAAGTGTCACAATATAGTCTTTCCCCCTTGGCCGAGAAGCTTCTCAACATCTGAGCGTTGATGTGCTTTAATTGTTGGGCGGCGCCTGGGTGCCTCGGTGGGTTAAAGCCTCTGCCTTCAGCTCAGGTCATGATCCCAGGCTCCTGGGATCGAGTTTAACTGTTGGTTCAATTTAAAGTGACCCTTCCTATTCCACAGAGTGACCGAGTCCACAGCCAAAATGGGGGAGGGGGCCAGGTGAGTAGCTCCTCCAGGGCAAGACAGAAAGCCCTTCTTTGAAGTCTTTTACAATTCAAATGCATCCAGATAAGAACAAAGCTTCTCAAAACTTTAACTGGAAGACAAATCACCCGGGGCTCTTGTTAACCGTAAATCTGGCGGAGTTCTTAACATCTATCAAGCTCCTGGGGGATAGGGACTAGGAAGCTGCTCCCCCGCTCCGGATTAGGGGCGCACGCACAGAACGGGGACCCTCAGGTTGGGAGCACCCAGAATTCCCAGGCTCTTTGCCTTCGGTCCTCATTCTCATCCTGGGCCAGGGACTCCCTTAACACGCCCATTATTCGTTTTCTTTCTATTAAACACGATGCTCCTTTCACGATGTTTTAATGAAGTGAAACACCTTTTCAAAATGAACTAACAACATTGGCAGTTGCCAGTTGAAACCTCGCTCAAGAATTAAACCATGAGCTGCTCTGCGGACAGGAAGGAGCGAGCTTTGCTGTGGAAAGTCGGGAATGCTCCAGACGCGGTTGGGCGATCACGGGCCCTGTGTGCGACACGGAGCCCCGGCCCCGGACAGCGGGCAGGAGACCCGCGGCCTCTTGTCCTTGGGAAGATGAGAAAAGGGGAGAGCAAACTTGGGAGAGGTAAGCCTTGAACATGAGCCTCTGGGCTTTTCTCTTCGCCTCCCCCCACGGCCAGCTCGCAGGCGCTGACCCACCTCCCCGGGAGAGAGTCCGCGCTCGCCCAGCAGGGTCTCGCGGACCCGAGGCCTCCCTCCGGTCCTGACTCCCACGAGAGCTGGCCCAGAGACTTTGAAAGGCTTGAGGTGGCGCATGTTTAAGGTCAGGAGCTGATGTGCGAGAGTGGTCTAGATTTCTCATCCACGATCTCCAAACTCAGTCTGGAGGTGAGAATGAAACTCGACACTGCTTGTGGGTCCGTCAAAAGCCAAGAATTAGGTTAAGGACTGTGGAAAATGAAGTCTAATGAGACACCCCCTGTGTTCAGGAGTTTCAATATTACGGAAAGTGACAGACAAATGTTAAAAGTGACAGGACATGGATAAATGTAACTGTGGAAGTATTGCAAGCTGCGGCCGATCGGAGATGGCAAGATGGGGTCCGCCCGGCACAGAGTCTGGCTGGGCCCGGTGAGGGCCACGGAGCCTGTCATCCTACATCCGTACGTGTCGCTGGACACATGAGCTGGTGAACAAGGAAGCGAATGCAGACCAAGCCTCTAGTTTCTTGAAAAGGAATCCCATTTTTCCCTGAAATGGGAAAATTTCCATTTTTCTGAACAGAACTTGCTGCTAGCCGCAGGTGAGCCCTTAGAGGGCAAATCGCCCCTTACTCTATGTTTGATGAACTTTTTTTTTCCTTTTCTTTCTTTTCTTTTCTTGCGAGCTGGAGCTGGTGTGGGCCGATGCTCATACACTGGTAGCTCTCTCTGCTGGGGACTTCCCTCCACCCCCGGCTGAGAGGAGGCTTCTGGCCTTAGAAAGAACTGTTGGCGGTTTTCTCACTGAAGAAAGGAAGGTAGGGAGGAGGGAAAAGTGACGGAGGAGAGGGCGCGTGGCAGGTACAAGCCCAGCCAAGGCCCGCCCGGTCTGGAGCAGCGCAGTTAGCCAGCCGGCCGAGGTTGGCTGCTGGGATGCAGGGCGCGAGAGCACGTTGGGACAGGATGAGAACCAAGCCTGTGTCCTGCTCAAGGGGTCGGGCCTCGACTGCGGGTCACACTCCACTGTACTCGCCTCTAATAGCACACTCAACGGAACAGAGCGGCGTCCTGGGTACTAAAACCTGGGGCATAAATAAACGCTGTTGGAACCTCTGGGACTCTTGCAGAGAACAAACCTTGTGCTCTTCCTCTAGCACTTCCAGAGGCTTAGCAAGTGACCGTTCCCAAAACCTGTTGTTTCTTTTACTGTGACTCTGTGTGTGTGTGGATGTGAGAGAGAGAGAGAGAGATCAAGAACATTCTTTAAGGACACATGTGAAAGACTTTGAGATGGACAGATTTAAAAATTGGGTTTTAGGTGTCTTCTTAATGGAACAGGAGGTGTTGTCCAGCACACCTTTTGACCTCACTCACCAGGGTCTGCCTTTCATTGTGTCTGAGGGATTTACAACTCTGTAAATTGTAGACAATTGATGGTGTTGACAAAATTCCAGTCACAGAAATGCAAATGAACTTTGTCCCCGTGAACCCGTGGTTGGTTCCACCAAAGGGAAGAGGCCAATTTTGCCTCTTTTAGCAAATTCACTTCAGTACTCGCGATTGCCTGAACACATACCTGTTCTTTGAACTGGTTTTCACATCTGACTGGTTTCCTTATTAATTAATGAGTTAAAGAAAGCATTTGGCACCTATCCGGTTTATATCTGTATGAAAGCCATGATTTTATTTCTTTTAACAAGTATCCTTTACCCATGGGGAAAACAAGCTCAACAAGGTTATCAGATGTGCATATCTTATTCACACGGGAAAGAACAGAACAAATATAAGCTTCTAATTTCAAAGCAGGGTGTTTTGTGTACAAAATGAGTATTCGAACTTTACCCCCTGGAGCTAGTAGGTTTAAATACAGCATGCCACCATCAGTGTTCCTCAGAGCATGGTCATTCTGAGTCAGAGGACAATTTGGCATCTTTACATCTTTTTTTTTTTTTTTCTTTAATGGGAACTCTTTGTGATATCCTTGTTGTAGGGGAGGAAAACTTTTCCTCTATCCTCTTCTGGGATGTGAGAGAGGGCTGAAAATTAAATTGACAAAAGACAGATTAACAGGAGAAGGGTTTATTTTGTGGGCAGTCATGAGTTTCTCTCTCTCTCTCTCTCTCTCTCATCCCCAATCCCAAAGAAGTGCTTCGGCCTATGAGTTTATAAACCATTTTAATACTGGGTGATCAATGATGACATATCAACATAAAAAAAGGGGTTGAGGTTTCTAGGGGTGGTAAATTGCGGGAAAGTAAATATATGGAAGAAATTAAGAAGGTAGGAATCCTTTTAATAAGGTTTGTTTATGCAGATTCATCTTGGTGCTGACGTTTTGGGTCCTGCGGTAAGGCTTTGCTCCTCCAGGTGCTGGAGAGGGGAGGGAACACACCTTCGTATCAGGGAATTTTAGGTGACTTTTACAAAGGGGAATGCATGCCTCGGTGAGAAAGGGGGCAGGCAGACCTTTGGGTCTGCTATTTATTAGTTATCTTCAGCTCAAAATACTCTCACGCCAAAGGGCATATTTGGGGGTGGCAAATTCTAATCCACTTTTGACGTCAATGAGACCAATTGATGTACGTCTGCTCCCTGGTCCTGTACAGTAATTAAGTTACTCCTTGTGATCCAACCCCGGAAGATGCCCTTGCTTCTGCAGCCGGTCTGGATTTCTGCTCAGCTGAGCTGCCCTCCCTTATTTCCTTATCACATCCGGCTCACAGCTTCTTACCACTCGGGCTGCACAAAGGAGGATCTAGATTGGATCAGAACTGCTGCTTTAGCCAAATAATTTAAGTCATAACTGGTTCAGTCTCCAGAGGATTTGGAGGATGATGTAAGAACCAACACCATCTTATCTCTGACATTTGTACAGCGGCTCTAACATGAGTGTGCTTAACCTCTCTTCTATACTGAACGTCCATGAACTAATATGGAATGACACATTAACTGAGAAAAGGAAAGGTGCAGAATGGGGTCTGCAGTATGCTAACTATGCCTTTTTTATGTATAAAAAAGGGAGGGAGATCAGAATCTGTATTAGAATTTGTTTGTATATAATACAAATGAGTTTGGAAGAATATATTTTAACCCAAGAGAAGATGGGAACAAAAATGGGCATTTGGGGGGCACCTGGGTGGCTCAGTGGGTTAAAGCCTCTGCCTTTGGCTCAGGTCATGATCTCAGGGTCCTGGGATTGAGCCCTGCATTGGGGGGGGGTCTTTGCTCAGCGGGGAGCCTGCTTCCCACCCCCACCCCCTACCCCTCCTGCTCTGCCTGCTTGTAATCTCTCTCTCTCTGTCAAATAAATAAATAAATTTTTTAAAAAGATAAATAAATAAGTAAATAAGAACTTTTTTTTAGAAAGTGGGCATTCGGGAGACAAGGCAGGTTAGAAGGGAGATGTTCAGACCATCTCTTATTTCATGCTTTCTGCTTTTTGACTCTCATGCCTCTATTATTTATTTAAAAAATAATTAAACATCTTTCTGTTGGGTCTGTTATCAAAGGAACGAGGCTGAGACAAAGTGAAAGTTATCTAAAGCTTTATTCTATGCAAAGCATTAGAAGTCAGACTGACCGGCCAGGGCTGCCTCCGAAGAGCGCGACCCCCCTTGGTCTTACAGGCTAGTTATATAGGGCACAACCACAGACCTCTACGTATGTGGCTTTGGCTGATTGGATGTCTCCTACCTGTGTGTTTTAGGAACAGTTACCTGGAACTGATAGCAGTAACTGCTGAGGCATTTATTAAACAACAAAATGTCTACTTAGGCAACATGGAGTCGCTATGGCTAAGTAGGCTCAGGCAGGCCCTAGGGTTTTAACAGGTTTTAACGTGGAATCGGCCCAACACTTTCAAAAAACTGGAAAATGTTTTTAAAGTACACGATAGCCCATTTGGATTAAGTTCCAACGTTAACAACGTGTCACAAAAATAAACACTGAAATAAAATGTGAACTATAACGTTACTTCAGTGCACATATATTTGCATGGGCGGTCAGTACCAGAAGGACAGGTCAGGCCAAAAGCCTGCGGAGGCTCTACGGTTCAAACAAATGTCCCCAGCACACCGAGGACATAGTCACTATTGGGCAAGGACAGTGTTCTGTACAACCTTTGATATGCGATCAAGACAGGTTTAAAGAATTAAGGAATTTGTGCTTGAGAAAAAAGAAAAGGAATGTTGCAAACATAATACTAACACATGATCGTATCCCCAAGGATTTCCGTTTCTGGGGAACCTCTGGTAATACCTAGGTAGATGTGTTAGGCTCTGCAAGCACCTTAGTTCCAATCGGATCTATACTTAACTATATTTTAAGATATTTGGGAGGTTACCAAGTTTCAGTCTGTATTGGAAGTGCATGGTGCATACGTCAAAATATTGTTACATGATGTTACATTAAAAGTCTTACAAAAAAAAAAAAAAAAAAAGATATCCAGCACTTAGTGATCTTACTGAAGTCTTTAACTCACACGGGCCTGGGTGGGCATATGTCAAGGAAGCCCCAGGGCAGGAAGCTTCCCCTGACTTTAGGGCCCACCCCCAACCTCCTATTAATCCAAATAAAAGCAACACTAAAACAGAAAATAAATATCAGGAAAGCTGGCAAAAATTTGATTTTCCTTAAGATGACAACTCTAATGTTTTAAGTATTGAAATTAGAGAAGGAGGGATCCTGGGTGACTCCATCGGCTGAGCAGCTGCCTTTGCTGGGGTCATGATCCCCGGGGTCCCAGGATCAAGTCCCGCACGGGGCTCCTTGCTCAGCGGGGAGCCTGACTCTCCCTCTCCCTCAGCCTGCTGTTCCCCTGACCTCTCTCTCTTTCTCCCTCTGGCAAATCAATAATAAGAAAAATTTCAAAAAAAAAAAGTTGTGGAAAAAAATTGCACAAAAGAAGTGGAAAGCACAGACATGGGAAGGAGATGAGTCTTACCCTATGTCCACCATTTCCTGACCGCATAACCCCGGGCAGATCCGTGAGCTTCGCTGAGGGAGCCTCAAGCCTCCACCCAGAACGTGTGCGCCCTCAGGCTTGTGACCCCCCAGCCCCGCTCCGAGCCCCGGGAGGCTCAGCCCGTCAGCCGGGGAAACGGCTGTGAGCTGGGCGCTCAGGTCAGAGGCAGGAGGGCCGAGGGACACTAATAAGCCCCCCGAAGTCCCCCCGCGGGCGAGGCTGCGCCAGGGCGTGCCCAGGGCGGTGCGGCCCCGAAGGCGCTCCTGACCCCCCAGCGCACCCGTAAGCTCCATGTGGTCGCTCACCGTCCAGCTCGGCTCCTCCAGTGGAAGCGGGCGAATAGGAGGCTGCGTGGACAGATCCTTGTGTCTTTCTCAGCCCGCGTCTGCAGGGGCCTTCGTCGGGGACCCGAGCTCCTCCTGCGCGTCGGTGCGTCCGGCCCGCAGCAGCCGCGTCCGCGCCGGGGTCCAGCCTGACCGCCGTGACCCGCGCGCTCCGGGCGGCCGGGGGTCCGGCCCGGGGGCAGCGGCCGCGCGCTCCCTCCGCGACAGCACCGCGCGTTGGGCCGTTTCCCGCCGCGGCTCCGGGGTCGCTCGCCCCCACCAGCCGCGTCCCTGGAGCCTGCAGACCGACCGTTTCTTCTGGAGACGGAGCGGAGGGAGCGAAGCGGAGGAGGCCACGTCTTTCCGGCCCACAGAGTCGGGCATGCGGCGCGCCCGGCCCTTGTCTACACTCGTCCTGCAGGTTTTCTGTCAGTTGGTTCGCTTTGCTCTGGTGTTTGGTTGCCAGAACGCGAGCCTTCCGTATGGACTGGCTGCCACAGCCAGAAGAACGGGGTGGGGCCTCCTGGCACAGGGACACTACGGGGACAGCCTGCCCGCAGCCGGCGGTGAGGGGAGGCCGGGGCGGCGGGCCGGGGGGGGGGGGCCTCGGTCGTCGCCCTCTGGCCAGGGACGGGGAATCCCGGGAAAGCACCAGATTCCCTCCATCCCGCGGCGGGCGCTGGACCCTGTCGCCCAGGAAGGCCGGGGGGCAGCTGCGGGCACAAGGCCGACGGGCCAGGGGCCAGGCCCGGGGCAAGGCGGACCGTGTCCAGGATGACATCCCGGGGGACGAGGGGGCATCGCGGGCTGAGGGTTCCGCGGGCGAAACAGCTCCGCAGCAGAGAGGGACAGCGCGACCCACCACCGTGTGCTTAGTGTCCTCCGAGCTCTGGGGCTGGCCACGCGGAGGAAGGAGCAGCGGGCAGCGACCCGCAGCCGGCGACCCGCAGCCAGCGACCCGCAGCCGGCGACCCGCAGCCGGCGACCCGCAGCCGGCGACCCGCAGCCAGCCTGACCTTGAGCCGGAGGCCGCACGCGCCCAAGAGCAGAGCAGGTTGCTGTGTCCGGTGTCAGGTGCCCCGAGGCCGGGTGACACGCGCGGGCTCGTACTTCAGCCCTTGGTCCCTCCTCGTGGGCGCGCGTTTTGTCGGGGACGCGGCGGGACGGGGGCAGGCCGGTTCCCTCCGTGGGGACGGTTTCCCGGGAAGGTCAAGCGTCTGCCTTCGGCTCAGGTCCGGGCTGGGGGCGGGGGGCCTGGGATGGAGCTGCCGCAGGCTCGGTGCTCCCGGGGACCCGGCTTCTCCTCCCTCCGCCTCTCCCGCAGGCTCATGCTCCCACTACCTCAAATAAATAAATAAAATCTGGTTTTTTAAGACTTCATTCATTTATTTGACAGAGACGCGAGAGAGGGAATATAAGCAGGGGGAGTGGGAGAGGGAGAAGCAGGCTTTCCGTTGAGCAGGGAGCCCGATGCGGGACTCGATCCCAGGATCCTGGGATCATGACCTGAGCTGAAGGCAGACGCTTAAGGACTGGGCCACCCAGGCGCCCCTAAATAAATAAAATATTTAAAACAATGTTTTGAAAGTTTATTTATGGGCACCTGGGTGGCTCAGCCAGTCAAGCATCTGCCTTCGGCTCAGGTCATGATCCCAGGGTCCTGGGATCGAGTCCCACATCCGGCTCTCTGCTCAGAGGGAAACCTGCTTCTCCCTCTCTCTCTCTGCCCTGCCCCCACTAGTATGTACAAACTTTCTCTCTGTGTCAAATAAATAACTAAAATCTTTTAAAAAAAAGTTTATTTATGGCTGAAAACAAACAAACAAAAAAAAACCGGTATCTACTACTTAGAACTTAAATTCAAGGCGCTATGCCAAGTACTTGTGGCAAAACTACCGTTTTCCCAGTATCTCTTCTTATTTTCTTCCAAACTTAGTATAACCTTGATGTGGGTTAGGGGAGCAAATCCTGCCACCTGTTTCTCTCTCTCTTTTTTAAACTGAAGTATAGTGGACAGACAATGTTATCTTAGTTTTAGGTGTACAACGTAGTGATTCAACATTTATATATATTACAAAATGTTCACCACAACAAGTATGGTTATCAGCCACTGCTTTTTAAAAAAATAAAGTTGATTAGAGAACACCCATTCATTTGTGTTTTTTGGGTTTTTTTTGTTTGTTTTTGTTTTTTATGGCTGTTTTTTTATGGCTACAATAACAGTTAAGTCATTGCCACCAAGACCATCTTGTCCACAAAGCAGAAAATATTCATTTAGGTCCTTACAGAAACAGTTTGCTAATCCCTTCTCTAAACCACTGGTCCCAAACTTTAACCTTTAATGTGAATTAAACACACACACACACACACACACACATCTTTTCTGAGCCATTTGTATCATACACTTTAACCCTTAAGACTTAAGAGTGTACTTCCTAAGAACAAAGATATGTTTTAATAACCACAGTACAGTAATCGAATTCAGGAAGTTTAAAATAAATAAACACACATTTTTATCCAATCTATAGTGCATGTTCCAGTTTTGTCCGCCCCGGTAATGTGCTTTATAGCATTTCTCCCTCCTCTTATGCAGAATCTGGCCCAGGATCACATACTGCATTTTTGTATCTTTCTTATGAGTTTTCATGACATTTCCCTATTTTTAATAGGATTTTTAACGTTTTATCAATTTGTAGAAATTCCATTTAGAAGTGTTAGACCTTTATCTCTGATATAAGCTGCAGAAGTTTTCTCATAATTCGTCATTTGACTTGTGACTTTGCTTAGGGTATGTTTCTGCCCGTGCACCCGTGCAAAAAGGTTTTTTAATGTGAATCTTACTTTTACATCTGAATTTTGAGTCATAGTTAGAAGCTCCTTCTACACTGACATTAAAGTTGGATTCACCCTTGTTTTCATCCAGTGCTTGTACAGTTTCGTGTTTTATATTTTGATCTCTGATTCATTTGGCATTTATTTTTATGTGAGGTGTGAGGAGTGAATCTAATTTCATCTTTTTCCAAATGGCTGCCCAGTTGTCTCAATAACATTTATTAATCTTTGCTCCAGGGATTTGTGATCCCCTCATTATCATCTCTGAGATTTCCATATGCATTTGGGTCTATTTCTGGACTTCTAATTCAATTTCATGGGTCTGTTTGACTATACATGTGCTGGTATCAGACGGTTCTAATTTAGAGGTCTTGCAGAGTATTTTAATAGCTGACGTAGCTATGCCCTCCCCAAGTAGCTCTTACTTTGCGTATTGTTTGTTTTTTCCTATGAGCTTTATTTCCTATCAACTTGTCTAGCTCCAGAAAAAATGCTTTGGTGTTTTTATAGGAATCACGTTAAAGTTCTGAACTGGGTACAGAACTGATATCTTAATGATTTTGAGACTAGAATAAAGGACATATTTCCAGTTGTTTCTATTTGTCTGTCTTTCAGAAATGTTTGATAACTTTCTTTGTATATGTATTCAACATTTTTTATAAAGTCCGTTCCTAAATATTTTATCTTTATTTGATTCCCTTGTACATGGACATTAAGAGATTTGAGATTTAAGGGATTTGAATGTTGCATTGTTAATTTTATATCCTGGTCCCTTACTGAGTTACTTGATTGTTATCTAACTTTCATAAGTAATTTTCTGAGGTAGCACTGTCCAATTGAAACATAATGTAGTCAGATGTGTGATTTTTAATTTTCTAGTGGCTAAAGAAAAAGAGTTAAAGAAACTAATGAAATCAGTTAAGAGTATGCTTTATTTAATTCAATACATCAAAATACCACTTTAGCATTAAAGCAATAGTAAAATTAATAATTAGATATTGTAAATTCTTTTTTATATAAGGTCTTGAAAATCGAGCATATATTTTGCATTTACAGCACGTTTCAATCTGGATCTTCAATTTTCGTCAGAAACATTTTGTGAATTTAGATTTCATAAATTTTGCAGTTGAAAAAGTATGTTCACGTATCCAAATTGTTCCAAACAGACTTAAACGTTTTCTTATCACTGAAGCAAGAACGAAAACAAGCATTTCCCTTTTATATTTGCATCCACCTTGACAAAACTGGTTCTTTTCTGACTGATTCGACTTTGTAGCAAAAGCCTCTGCCTGTTAAGAAAATTCACAAATTCCTCTATCGACTCGTGTTAGTAACATCGAATCCAAAAGGGGATTTCACGAGTGGAAATTCAGCCTTGCAATGAGGACAGCGAGCCTCCCAGGGGGACTGTCAACCGATGGGGGTAACAACCTGGGTAAATTAGTTCCTGTGCACTCTCACTTCTGTGGACAGTTCTGAGCGACCCTCCTATATGCGTCTCAGGAGGTCACAAGGGACGCATTCCCAGTGGTGACCTTGACTGTGGCTGTGTAAGAGAATATTCTTCTCTTTGGGTGTATACAACTTACTCTTGAAAGTTCAGAAAAAAACTATATGTATGTATGTATGTATGTATGTGTTCTTATACTAGTCATGGAACTTTTCTGTAATGAAATTATTTCCAAATAAAAAGGTTTTTTTTCCAAATAAAAAGTTAAAAAAAAAAACTATTATAAAGCTTCTTTTCAAAAACAGCAAACTTCAGTCATATAACTTCAGAGTCAGCAGACTTTTATCTTTTTACTGACGACCTATAAAAAAAATTCCTGGTGATTCTGATGAGTTAATATTCTTAAAGCTTCCACATTTGGGCTAACTTAAAAAAAAAATAAAAAATAAAAAAGAGGAAACATTCACTCGGAAGCGATTATAAATGGTCACACTTTCCCCACTTGAAAACAAAAGGTAATGTTGGCTCTGGCCTTTCAAATCTTGGCTGCCCTTTCCCTTATCTCGATGACCTGGTTTGCAGAGGTACTGTGAAAATTCATTAGAAAGCAGTAAAACAGCTGAGATGTGGGGTTCAAAGGTCATGCACCACTGTTATTTCTTCCCTGGTTTCTGGGAAACGTCGGTCAGGAAATCTCTTGCTGAGTTCGTGAGCAAAGAGAATACAGATGTGGTGGTGAGAAGGTCTATTAATGAACGAAGGGTGCCCTTTCCAGCAACTTGAGCAGATGCGTGTGGGGCATCCCAGCTTGTCAAGGCTGGAAGGGCTTTTACGACCAATAATACCCAATTCCTTCACTTGCCAGAGTTCTGCTACTGGGGCAGCTCACAACGGTCATGGGCTCTCACGGCTTGTTTGCAGCCCGTCGTTTTTAAATGATACCTGCCAAGTCATCATCCACCATAAACACATTCCATGCCAGGCAGCGCACCGCACCTGAAATGGCACGATTCAAGTCTGCGTCCTGTACTCACATCGATCTTCCTAGAGCTGTTCTTTACAATAATAATAAAAAAAATTAGGAAGAATTGAAATGACAGCCAGTGGGAAAACTGTTCATTTGCTGAAATTCTAAGTAAGTATTCTTAAAAAAGAGTGAGTTGCTGTCATATGATCTCACTGATATGAGGAAGTTGAGAGGTAAGTCAGGGGTTTAGGGGGTAGGAAAAGAATAAATGAAACAAGATGGGATCGGGAGGGAGACAAACCATGAGTGACTCTTAATCTCACAAAACAAACTGAGGGTTGCTGGGGGCTGGAGAGTAAGGAGAGGGTGGTTGGGTTATGGACATTGGGGAAGGCATGTGCTATAGTGAGTGCTGTGAAGTGTGTAAACCTGGCGATTCACAGACCTGTACCCCTGGGGCTAATAATACATTATATGTTTATAAAAAATTTAAAACATTTTTTAAAAAGAGTAAGCTGGATCTATATGTATCTATTTGAAAAATGCCTGCAGTACATCGTTAAGCAAAAAAAAAGAGGTTACCAAATAGTTCACATGATGTTCCGTTTTTGTACAAAAAAATGGTCGTTTATATCCATCTGCAAAAAGTAGTCTAGAAGGATAAGCTCCAACAATTTCACCTTGTTAACAGTGGTTTCTGCGGGGACGATGGTAGAAACTACTTACTCCCCGTTTTCCACCCCCAACTGGGAGAAGAGCTTCCTCTATACCTCTGACCTCTTGGCCCCAGTCCACTCCTCGGAGGTGTCTGGGTATGATGGGCCAGCTTGCTCTCTCCAACTCTCATGTGCAGGTAAAGGGCAGGCTTTAGAGAAACGCCACTATTGAACACAGGCAGATGGGGAGGTTTGCAGGAGTGAACAGGTGTCACTCAGTCAGGTCATATGGTCCCTTCAGCTGGGACTCAGACCTCAACACAACCCACTCCTCTGCCCTTCCATTCCGCGCTGGAAGTTTTACGGAGGTGGACCTTCTGAGGCCGTCAGGTATTCTCCATGACTGGGGCCGTTGAGTGCTACCCTGGGCTTTGGTGGTAGCCAGGCCTACTGCCGTGCCCCCCAGGCCACGTTCTACAGTAATTTAACCATAACAAAGCTGACACTTCCATGGCTGTCTGCTCCACTCTTTATCTCCTGGGTTTTGATCTTGGATGAGGAGTAACTGTCATTTATTGGAAGCCTCAAATGTGAAAATCACATTCTCTTTGTATTTTCTATGCTTATGTATTGTTTGAATTTTTTGTTAATATGAGCATATATTACTTATAGATGCCTCTCAATATAGGGATGTAGGGTCGTGAAATCCATATTCTCACAGTTTTTACCTAGTAGTAGGAATTCCTGTCTCCTCTTTGATCTGTTTCGATCTGTATTGTTCTTTATACTTCAGTTGCTTAAAGCAACACAGAGCCGTCCAAGCTGAGAAGGGGTGCTTTGCTATTCTCTTGGTACTGGTCACTAACTCTCTTGTTCTATATGTACTTTTCCCTTTAGGGTTTAAAACATCCATTTTCCCGGCTCTCAAAGAGGCCACTGCCTTTCTATTCTATTAAGTCATACCTATCCGACTGGGAAAAAGCCACCCCCATTTTTCTAGGCCTCAGGGTTAACTTTGCTTTGGTGACAGCCAAAATACTGTCTCCCAAGCATTAGGGAACACCTCCTTCATTCTCTATAGCGTGGCCTTTAAATATATAAAACATTATGTTCTCACAAATCTTTTTTTTCCCTCCAGAGAAAACATTTCCAGTTTCCTTCGCTATCCGTCATGGGACTTGGTTTTGATTCCCTCTGACATTTTGGTTACCATCCTTGGAATAACCCCCAGTGTGTGGACAAACTCCTAAAAGGTGTTAAAAATGACAAGCCAAGTGGAACTCAGCTCTCTGGGGGTGAACGAACCGAGGCGGAATGGAAAACCTACTTGTTCTGAGGATGACGGACTCTTACCCCAGTGGCAAGCGTGCTGGTGTGCTCTTACGGGATACGTTATACTGTGGATCGGGGACACACTCATCCTGGGCTTTCTGTGGTAGAGAACGCAGAGATCACTTTCGGTGAAAGAGACTCATTGCTCTCAAATTATAAATATCTCTGGTAACTTCCATGCTAAGTTAGAAACCCCCTTTCCCATTTTTGCAGCGATCACCCCTTTACAACCAAACATCCCCTTTTTTACCTTCTATTCAGGCCCAACCCAGGTGACTCTCGGCCTTTCTTCTCTGAGTAATTTGCAGCTACTCCTGTAAATGATGCTAATAAGCAAAATCCAGTAGTCTCTTTTCTGGCTCAGTCCTGACCCCGTAATGAATCTGACACGGATGGCCCTCCCCTCTTTCTTGAGTTCCAGGCACTATTGCCTCCAGGTCTCACACCAGTCCTCAAGGACGCCTCCCGCAATTTCTCCTTAGGCGCTGCTCCCAAATCTGACTGTCATCATCCTGCTGAAGTTATCCACTGTCTCTTTAGAATAGTTATTCGCAAGCCAGTTGTCTATTGGAGTCACCTGGGGAGCTTTTACAACCTCTCTAAGCCCAAGCCCCATTCCAGATGAATTGAATCAGAATGAGTAGGGATTGGCCAGGATTTAAACCACCAGCGATGACCCTTGCGTTGTTGTCCGACTTCATCTCTTTTCTCCTACCTGGTGATCCAGCTGGATGAAATGGAGTTCTTCCCCACTTGCTGTTCTCTCTTTTTAGGTTGTACTTGTCAGTTTAAGTATCACCTCCTCCATGAAGCCTTCGCTAGGTCTACATGTTCAACCTCACCCTGGTTTTTTTGTTTGTTTGTTTGTTTCCCCTACAGTCCAATTCCTTTGACTTGATAGAAAGGGGATTAGGTTAGTTCGGGCCGGTAAAACTGCTGGTAAAACTGCAGGCATGCCCGGATCAAGGGGCCAAGCCGGGAGGGGGGGAGGTGAAAGGTAGGGTGTAGACTGGCAGTAGTCATCCCTTCCAAACCCTTCCCCTCCATGTGCGCGTGTGCACGGGCACGCATGCGCGCCCACACGCCTCTTGCAAACAAGCGGACTCTCCTTCAGCTACCTCGGATCACCAAGGGGAGAAAAGCGTTTGGGAAAGAGATGAGCAATGTTTTATAATTAAAGAGTCAGAAGAAGGAAGAATGGATTCGATTGGGGGTAATAGAGGAAGAGCTTGTTTTTTGGCAAGGGGCCTGGGGGGGCTGAGATGAGGCGTTTGGGGCAGGCGGGGAGAAGAACTCAGGGGTCACGCAGCAGGTGGGTGGGAGGTAACGGTAGCTCTTTTTTGGTGTTTTGTTTTACTAAATTTTACATGTTCATTTTTTAAAGTTTTTTGTTTGTTTGCTCTGTTTTGTTTTGTCTAGTAATCTCTATACCCAGTGTGGGGCTCAAACTTATAACCCCCGGATGGAGAGTCACATGCCCTTCTGACGCAGCCGGCCAGGCACCCCTCTCTTTTATTTACTTATTTGGCAGATAAAGATCATAAGTAGGCAGAGAGGCAGGCTCCCCGCTGAGCAGAGAGCCGGACTGGGGGCTTGATCTCAGGACCCTGAGATCATGACCTGAGCCGAAGGCAGAGGCCTAACGCACTGAGTCCCCCAGGCGCCCCTCATAATCAGTTCTTGATTTTGAACTATAATTGTTATTAAGGATACTGGTCTGTTGTTTGAGGTCAACTTCTTTTACTTCTTTTTAAGTATTTCTTGTTTTTCTGATTGTTTCAAAGAGAAGCTGTCATGTGATCTTGCTTGCTGTCTCGCTGTCTTCTGATCTCCTTGGCAAACTCTTTTAGTATCTTGAAACAGAACTCTAATGGTTGCCTACCGACACCTATTTCCATTTAATCCATAAATAACATCTTTCTAAGGTAGCTGCGCTGTGAAGGAACCAGAGTCCTATCCCCACCACCTGATCATGATTAGTTCAGAAACTCTGTGTGTGGCTTTCCCCAAGGGACTGTTATTGGTCTGGGGTGTACCTAACCCAAGATCAGATCGGTTTCTCTTCTTCTGCACATATAGAAGAACATTTTGTAGTCCAAAGACGGACTACTGACAGCCATCTTCAAGCAAAGAGAAAAGTAACAGGATAAAGCCATTCCCAAGGACAACAAAGCGGAGGGATGCAAAGACTTCAAATCCTCGATGACATCACTGAGTCAATAAATCAGCCGGATTTGGGTCCTGCCCTACCTCTGGACTCTTTGTTATATGAGAAAATAAATGTTGTTATCATTGAAGCCATTTCAAGTGAGGATTTCTGTAATTGTAGCCAAAAGCATCTTAACATTCATCTGGATGTAACTTAAAAAGAAGAAATGCCTTAAACTCACTTAAATTACATGATTAATTCCCCATAGTTTCTTCAACCTTCTTGAATCTTGGCCTTACTTCCCTCTTTCTAATACTGGTTCTAGAGCTCTACACTCAAATGTCACGGAGCTGTACAAACTAGTCCCAGCACTATTTGGCTTTTAAACTTTCCAGGAGAGAGAGAGAGAGAGAGAATTCATGTCAGAACTTCTTCCCATTCTGAAGAGTTAGAAGGGAATCAAGATTAATTTTAACTTACCCAGTACAGCAAGCAAGTCAGATTTATTATTATTATTACTAAAATAACATATACATCTGAGAGAGTTCTAGAATAGAATCCCCAAATGGTAAGACTATACAAATTGGATGAGGGGAAAAAAGTTAATTTGTCATCTAGTATGTGAATGTTTTACTGTCATTAGGGGAAAAAAAAAGTCTTATTGCCTGCATATACAACCTGTATTCTTTTCCCGCTCTTCCCAGGAAAATCGAGAATAGTTTCTGTAGCTACAACAACATTGTATCTGTTAGTTCCTAAAAGTTTGATAGGACAGCAACAGGAAAGAATCATTTCCAAATGATCTAGCAATTAGAAGAAAATCACCACTTTATCTCTCTTCCAGAGGTGGCTTTTCAGATACTGAAATTAGAAGGCTTTTTAAGAAAGATGCTATAAAAAAGACAAATTGACACTTTGTTGATGATTTATTGTCTTTCCTGAATTTTTGCCAACATGAGTCACTGTTACGGTGGTTTTCAAAGCGATCAGGGAAAAAAAAAACCCACGAAAACTAAAGAACTGTAAAGTTACAAACTGATCAAGTGAATTAAAACTTAGGAAAGAGAAAGTTCAAATGATTCTTCTGGGTCAGGCATATAAACCTAAATTAAAGTATTTCATGTGGACAAATTTAGTACACAATCAAGGATATGTATGTTTTGGATTGTTTGCACATGTCAGCATTAAAAGATTCTGTATCTTACAGTCTTCTTTCAACTGAGATGACAAAAGCGCATTCAGAAACTGGCTTGCAGACCCGCTTTCTCTGTCTTCACAGCAAGAGGCCACTGTGGTGAGATTAGGCTCTTCCCCACCTCCCCGTGTCAGTTAAACTTCCTCAGTTTCTCTCCATCCAGTCAACGTTTTACTTCCTCTAGAGTAACACCCATCACTATCTGAAACGTTCTGATCTGCCGTCTAATTCCGCCACAGTGTAAGCTGGACAAGAGCCACTGTCTACCTCAGCTAGGTGATTTGCTGCCAGATTCCTAGCAAGACACCTAGAACGTTCTGTCCCCTTTAAGGGTTCAGTAACTATTTGTTGAGTACATACACGGATGAGCAAATCAATAAATCTCGATAAAATGTGTTTCATTTACAAAGGAAAAGGCAAGACTCTATATACCAGATTCCAATTCAACCTATTAGGAAAGTTTTCACGGAGAAGCATTAATGATGTGACATTGTTACCAGACAGGCATGCGTACTTAGGAGCTCGTTAGAACAAAGGAATGCTAAATGTGTACCGTCTCCCTAAATTTGAGAATTTTTGCAGCATGATTTGGTTTAAACCTTTCTAAACTTGAGGTGTTTCCTTACTGAGGAGGACAAATGCCATCTCAAGAATGCTTCTGATCAGGGGCGCCTGGGTGGCTCAGCCACGAAGCATCTGCCTTCAGCTCAGGTCCTGATCCTGGGTCCTGGGATCGAGCCCAGCATCTGGCTCCCCGTTTGGGGGGGATCCTGCTTCTCCCTTTCCTTCTGCCTGCTGCTCTGTCTACTTGGGCTCTCTCTCTCTCTGCCAGATAAATAAGTAAAATTGTTAAAGAAAAAAAAAAAGATGCTTCTGATCAGATGTTTTTGTCCCAGCTTGAGACCGGAGACCACAGTCGCCAACAGCCGTTCTTCTCGTGGCCCTACCTACTCTTCCACATGTAGCCACTTGAAATCTCTAAGTATCGTGAAACCTTGCTAAACTCGGACAGACTCAGTTTGTTCAGACTGCTGAAACAAAATACCATAAACCGACTAGCCTACAAACAACAGACATCTACTTCTCGTAGTTTCGGAGGCTGGGCAGTCCAAGATAAGAAGCCGTCAGATCTACTGGTGAGAATCCACTTCCTAGTAGCTGCTTTCATCTGTAAGCTCAGTGGTGGAAGGTTCTGGGGATCTCCCTGGGGCCTCTATTATAAGGGCACTGACCCCATTAGTGAGGGCTCTGCCCGCATGACCGGATCACCTCTCACAGACCCCATGTCCCAATACCGTCCTTTCGGGGGTAAGATTTCAACGTATGAATTTTACAGGGGGACAAACATTCAGTCCCTCGTTCAGATGGACCAAAAACAGCAGAGGCAAGAATTGAAACCTAAGGTTATCTAACTGCAAAGTCCTGTTCTGTTCTGTTTTGTTTTATTTTTCAGTACAAGATGTTTTCCAGTAGAATTAGAATCTGCTGGACAGAAGGAATCTGGGATTTATAAGATTACTGCTTTTAGTAAGTCTTGACATTTTTGTGCTTAATTGAAAAGTGAAAGTCACATAAATACGGCACCGGGTACTGTCAAGCAAAAGTCAGTGTCAGGGAAGGGCTACAAACGGCATGTATAGTGCTCCATCCTGGCAGGGTGCCATCTCCAATCACCACCGTCAAACAATTCTTTTTTTTTTTTTTTTAAGATTTATTTATTTATTTATTTATTTGAGAGCGATGGGGAGAGACTGAGAGCAAGAGAGGGAACACAAGCAGAGGGAGTGGGAATGGGAGAAAGAGGCTCCGCACCGAGCAAGGAAACTGATGCGAGGTTCGATCCCAGGATCCCTGGGACCATGACCTCGGCCAAAGGCAGACACTTAACGGCTGAGCCACGCAGGCGGCCCACAATTGCTACTGACGGAACTACTGAATGGCATGAGAGGTGTTATGCTAAGAAATCAACCCAAGAATCTGGAGCAATAATTTTGATACTCAGATCTTACTTCTTGAGTTAACCACAATTAGCTGGGAAGCTCCACTGTGTTGACAGGATGCTAGCATGAAACAATACTGATAAGGATCTTTGTCAAGGAAATTTCTTTCTCCCTATTTGCATGCATTGAAAACCAAATATATGATTACTAAGAATTTCCTCAAGGTGTAAACAGTGATCAAAAGGCTGAACTGGCAACTGTATATATGGAAATTAAATGACCAGTATTTGCTCTCTCACCTTGCACATTTACAGTAGTGTTTTGTTTCCTCCGTGAGGTTCTTACTGCATGTAATAGAAACGAAAATAAAAACGGCTTGGAGTACGTGAGAATCCACAAGGTCATTTGGAGCATTTGTGATAAGCTTTGAAATGTGGTGTCAGAAAACATGAGAATTTTTTTTTAAATTTAGTCCATCAACATTTGTTTCAAACCTTTTCTGGCACAGACCAATACCTGATGTACTTACTGCTTTATTTTTCTCAATGCAAATATAAAAATGGGCTTCAATTAAAACAAGACACAGCCCAAAATTTGAGATTCTCAAAACTTTTGGCCAGTTCTGCTACAAAGTCTAAAACTTTTGCTTGGACTTCTAGCAGGCCAGGGAGTGTAGACAACTTTGCATTTATGCACAGTGTTTCCGGGTACCTTTTTGGCCAAAGCTGGGGCTAACTCTCTTCTAATGAATGCTAATACTTTCTGTAATGCAATCTGTTTTACCACCTGTTGTTTAAATATTCTGTTTTCTGTCACAGTTGCTAGAAAATTACTCTGTTTACATTTCGAGTTCATATAGCTTCTGGGAGTCTTTCATGAGCAGGAAATCAATTCTATAGCTAGATGAATAGAAACTACGTGGTTAAATCCTAACTAATCTGATTAGTAGTTGTCAGAGGGTAAGCTAAGTAATGCGAAAGAGGGAAAGAGGCTAGGAAACATCCGAGCCTCCACACACCGGAGCTGTTCAGGGCTCCGCAGGACAGAAGTTGTTCCTGGTGATAGGCACAGGGTTTGAGGCCTGTGGTTTTGGCCTCAAACAATTGCATTTCTTGGCCTCTTCTGTTCTACCGCATCAGCTATCAGGTCAAAGAACAAAGGAGCCTGCAGGACAAAAGTCTTCACTGAAACAGACTTGATTCACCTGGTGACAGGAAGCTGGTCCTGTCCTGGTTGAAGCAAGCAAGCGACTGGGGCACCAGCTTTTATCAACACAACACTCTAGAAAAAGACATTCAGTTTTGAAAGGCTGTTCTTGGGTCTTTCATCTTCCTACTTTTCTTTGAAAATCACGCTCTCGTAAATATAATTGAGCATCCTGAAAAGTTACATAATACAAATACTAAATTATACATTCCTATTAGGAAATGAAACGCTGTGGCTAACTTTTTAGTTCTGGAAAAACACTTTATTCTAGATGAAAAAAAATGTGTGCATTTAGGAAAGAGACATAGAAAAAAACCCATCTCAAAAATAGGTACCAATATTTAGGAGACACAGAGAAATTAAAACCAGGGCTGTGTCTACATAATTACAAATACTCATTTAATTACATGAATTCAGCCAGTGAACTAAATTCCATAAAAATCAATAAAAGCCTCTTTATTTTTTTTTTTAGTCGTGAGGTGGGATAAACAGTTGATAAGTTGAAGATATTTAAAAACTCCTAATATGATCTGTTAAATAAATATTTGTTGTTATTTTATTTAATTACAAAAGTAATGCATGCCCATTATGGGGAATTTGAAAAATATGAAAAAAAATTAAAAACCAGATCAAATTACCCATAAATCCATTTCTGAAGTGTCAGCACCATTAGTTTTGTAATGTATATCTTTTGGACTTTCTTATGCATAAATTATATATATGTTTAAACAAAACTGTATGCACTGTTTTGTCACTCATTTCCCCCTCAATATTATGCGCAGGTTTTCTTTATTCTACTACATTTAATCTTCTCATGATTGATGTAAAAATTGTTGCCAACCTTTTGTTATTATAAATACAGCTGCAATAAATGTCTTTGTAAATAAATTTGTACATCTACTTTCCATTATTTCATTAGGGAAACATTAGCACTGGATTCGAAGATAAACAGCTAGCCTTTTAGAAACCTCGAAATAAATTATACTCTCACAGATAGTGATAAGAAGACTGGTTTGCCAATGCCGCAGCTAACACGGGGCGTTATCAACCACGTGTTTTCTTTCATATGTAGACACAGCATAATCTAACAAGTGCATGAGGAGAAAAACTGTATATATTTCCTTCTAAATGGTCCAGAGATTTCCCTGAAGTTTCCTTTACGTTTGAATATGATGTCAGTCGAGACCAAGTCTTCAAAAGCAGGACAGAGGGACTAAGTTAACATAATTTGGGCCACCATGTCCGTAACTTCCCTTATCTGACTCATTTGTTCCTTGCACACTCTTGTGTCTTAGCCTTGAAGCTGCTTTCAGGTTACTCAATAAATTACAAAAGTCAGGGGGCACCTGGGTGGCTCAGTGGGTTAAAGCCTCTGCCTTCGATTCAGGTCATGATCCCAGGGTCCTGGGATGGAGCCCCGCATCGGGCTCTCTGCTCCACGGGGAGCCTGCTTCCCCCTCTCTCTCTGCCTGCCTCTCTGCCTACTTGTGATCTCTGTCTGTCAAATAAATAAATAAAATCTTCTCTGCCTACTTGTGATCTCTGTCTTTCAAATAAATAAATAAAATCTTTTTTAAAAAATTGCAGAAGTCAGATCAGCAGCAAAAGAAGTGAGTTGGAACACAGTATTGAGAAGGGATCTTTTATCTCTACAAAATTCAATGTTTTATTAAAGTATGTTTGTCTATTCATCCATGAAACTAAAAAGCTATGACTTGTTCAATCTTTGATTACCCACAACAAAATAAGTATATTTAAAACAAAAACAAATTAATTTCCTAAAAAAAATTCCAAAGGAATTATACTATCACAGATACCAAATAATCTTTTCTGAAAGAACCAGAGAGAGAATATTTTCAGCTGGCCTTACAGGCTGGGCCGTATGACGTCGCACAATTATTCAACTCTGCTCTCATAGCACGAAAACAGTAAGGGGTGATAGGTCAGCAAACGAGCGTGGCTCTGTTCCAATAAAACTTTATTTACAAAAAGAGCCAACTGGGTGGCTTGACCTTCAGGCTGTCCTTTGCCAACCCCTGTTCTGGCTTACTGTTTGATCATAAAGAAAAAATACAGGGAGGCGTGTTTACATAATTATCTTCCTGAAATGAAGTCATTGTTTACATGAAGTGAAATAATTCTTTGCATTAAGATGTAATTTTTATTAAGCAACTGTTCAGTGAGAGGGATCGCATGAAGCCACCGACCTTCTAAGGAAGGGTCATTGCTTTGGCAGAAGGGAAGAGTCAAAGAAAAAGGCTTAAGTTGAAAGAGTTTCCACAAGGCCTTCTTTGCTTCACCTAAACAAAACTTAATCCCGAAACTCTTCTGAAGTAGTTTAGAGTTTATAAATCTTCATCGATAAGAACAAAGACCTCAGAGCAAAAACCAAGCTTGCTTGGGGCACAGGCATAACTCTACCATTGCCAAGCGGCGAAGAACAGTTATTATCACCGTGATCATTGTGTTATTGGTCTTTGTCTTCATGATCATTGTGTTATTAGTTTATTATCATCGTGATCAATGTGTTATTAGTATTGGCAGGTTTGGTTTAACTTATTATTTATCTTGGTGCTTACTTCGGAGATATTTTTCCAAACATTAGCTATCCCAGCTAGCAGGCAAGGGAAAATAGCAAAGGAGTGATGAACGTCTTGCAAGTGCCGTCAGGGGGTACATGAGGACAGAGGAGATGTTCGAGTGACAAGTCAGAACGAACATGTAGTTCTTTAATAAGACAACTTGATTGAGATATGCCCCACTGTGTACACTTTTATAGCATCACTGGCTTTAGGAATAAAAGAACTTCCTTATCAGAGGGCTAAGCCGTTCAAAAGTTCAGAAGAGAGTTTGTATTATTTTCCTCCACGACACAGGCCCTTCTGCCGGTCTAAGCCCATGTTACAGATTAATGGTGGCTGCAATTCTGTGATACCGCGGCTGAGACACGGGCCCGTACCCTCTCCTAGTCGCTGCTGAGACACGGGCCTCTACCCTCTCCTAGTCTCTGACGAATCGAATACAGTGGAAGTGACATCATGCCTATTTCCAGGCCCAACCATTTTCACTGTCTTGTAACACATGCTCTTGGAGCTCTGAGCTGCTGAGTGAGAAGTCCAGCGACCCTGCTGAAGAGTGGAAAGTCAGTGATCCTGGAACACAGAGACACAGAGAAGGCCTGACCCTGCTCAAAGAAAGAGGGGCCCAGCCCTCCAGCCATCCCAACAAAGCACGGGACATGGATCCAAAATGACTTTGTCTGCTTCAGACCGGCTTAGTTACCAATATATTGGACAGAAGAATCCCCCAGCGACCCCTTTTCCAAACCTCATGACTCCTTAAACTGTGAGATATAATAAATGGTTTGCTATTTTAATCCACTAAATTTTGGTATCGTTGGTAACACAGCAATAGGTAACTGGAACAGCATGTGAATGACAGACATCAAGAGGTATTTACTGCGGTCTGCAGCCATAACTCACTTGGTGTTTCCCCCTTTTGTTTTCTGGTTACTTTCAGTAAAATATACACCCCTGGCTTTTGTCGCTCTATGGCTAGAGTCATCTGAAAGTTATAGTTCACGTCCTAAACAATGAACTGCATCAAGAAATTCCCAAGATTGTTGTTGACTCGTGATTACCAACCAAAAAATTACTTTTGAAAATGCATAAAGCCTGCCACAGAACCAGTGTGAATTGGCGGCAGATCTTAAAAATAAACAATAGAACAAAGAGCCGAATTTAATATTAATTTCATAGCCAAATCCAAGTTAATTACCTTATTCAGTGATTTCCAATCCCAGTTTTAAAATATTTCAACATCGTTAATTAATGCATTCAAGGAATCACAAAGTTCTCCATGATATCTTAAAAAGTTGCACTTTTCTTT
Organism: Mustela putorius furo; assembly: GCF_011764305.1. Lineage (NCBI taxonomy): Eukaryota > Metazoa > Chordata > Mammalia > Carnivora > Mustelidae > Mustela > Mustela putorius. The sequence goes on from NW_025421261.1 coordinate 982,728, forward strand.
CACTCAAATTAGAATAAAAATGCAAAACATGTTGAAGAGCAGAAATTTGGGGAAGGAGCAACTGGTACTTTCCATGCGTAAATAAAATCTTTCAAAATATGGAATGTGTATCATAAGCATAAGTAATAAACTTGGTTACATACTTTCTTGGTATTTCCGCTCGGCGGTCTCATATATGTAATTCCATAGCAACGCGCCCTGCTCTCAGGTAATAGCAAGGAAGTCTGTCGAATGGCTGTAATTACCTGGCTTCTCATCTCAAGATATCCACTGGTTAACTCATGAGAAAACATACACTTTTTTAACATGAAGAAAAGGTTAGTTTTTGGTGATGATCTTTGTCTGTAGAAATTACTCACATAGCCTGGCATATGGTACAGGACTTCTTAGAAAGAGCGAAACAGGATTTGATTCCTCAGAATAGTAACACGTGGTTTTGGATTGAAAAGTCCCTTTGTGGGGCGCCTGGGTGGCTCAGTGGGTTAAGCCACTGCCTTCGGCTCAGGTCATGATCCCAGGGTCCTGGGATCGAGCACCTCATCGGCCTCTCTGCTCAGTGGGGAGCCTGCTTCCCCCTCTCTGTCTCTGCCTACCTCTCTGCCTAATTATGATCTCTGTCTGTCAAATAGATATATAAATCTTTAAAAAATAAAAATAAAAGTGCCTTTGTAAATAAGTTTAGGAAAAAGTTAGGAAGGGTAAACATGTTCCCTTTCCAGAATTTTCTGGGAACCTTGAATGTGCTAAGTTCTGTGAATTTCTGCGGGATCCCATGGTATGCTACAGCTTTTGGGACAGCATTTTGGAGAATGAGTGTGGACAGAAACACTCTGTGAAATGCTGGCGGGGTGGAAGGAGTCTGGGACTTTGTGCATGTAGGCCTTGGTTACAATCCTGATCCTCCACTTACTGGCCAAACACGTCATTTATCTACTTTCAGTGTCAAGCTCATCTTATGTAAAATGAGGATAATTATACATGCACTAACTGGTACTCTGCAGTTATTATGAGTAATAAATGAGAAACATTAAGTAAAAGTGACTAATTCAATGCCCGGCTTACAGAAGGCCCAGTGACAGAATGCTGGCGCAATGAGCTCCTTCGTACAATGTCTTTAGTGTTTTTAAGGCCCCAGTGAGAGACTCACCTGCTTATGAATTGCGGTGCTGATTTCTCCTTAACCTCCACATCTTTACCTTGGTTGGATTTTCCTGCAGCCTCACAACATCTTGCGGCAATGGCCACAGGACATGATTTATCGTCTGCTGAGTTGAAGGTCACCTTGGTTTTGTTATTTAACCCATTTTACAGTTGGACAACTAAGCCTAGGGATTTTAAAGTTAGTTTCTCCAGAATATAAAACCCAGGGGCGCCTGGGGGGCTCAGTCAGTTGAGGATCTGCCTTCAGCTCAGCTCATGATCCCAGGGTCCTGAGATCAAGCCCTGCCTCAAGCTCCCTGCTCAGTGGGGAGCCTCTGCTTCTCCCTCTCTCTCTGCCATTCCCCCTGCTTGTGTTTTCTTTTTCTCTCTTTCTTTCAAATTAAAATCTTTAAAAAGAAAGAAGAGAAGAGAAGAAAAGGCAAGGAAGGGAAAGGAAAGGAAAAAAAAAAAGAAAACAAAACAAAACCTGGAGGTGAAACCTATCTTAGAGCTGAGAGCTGGTACTAGAAACTCAGGACGTGATTTACTTAATTTCTTTGGCCCTTTGTTTCCTCACTTATAAATAAAAATAATTGCTCCATAAGAATATTATTGAGAATTAAATTTGATAATATGTCTGGTAGGTACATTTATAGTATAGGATACAGTAACAAAGTTAATAAACCATTCTACACTGTATCAAAAGAGATTTTCATAGAATTATATAATATTAAAATTAAAGGATCTGTTTTCAATTACCTAGTCCAATAATCCAATTCCCTCCTTTTCTAGAATAAAAAAAGAAAAAAGCTTAGAGGGATGAAGGAATTTAGCCAAGGACATAGAGTTCTTTGTGGCCATGTCAGGCAGGTTATAATAGCTTTCTCCAAATATTCAAAAGAAGGAAAATAGATTTGTCCTGTGCAAACCCAAGGGATAAGAATCAGTGGTAAAACTAGAGAAGACTAGGTAAAGAGGAAATGTCTAACAATCTCTGTGCTCCATTGTTGCAATAGGCTATCCCAGGCTATTTCTATTTTGAAACTAGCTTTAGGAAAATGAGGCAGGCCAGACGTATAGCTATGACACTCGGGTTGAACGTGATGGAGATTAATCATATGCCTCATGGCTTGAACACACGGTTAAGCCATTGCCTAAGACACGCCCAGCCCTAGGACAGAGCCAGCTTCGGAATGTGTATTTAACAGGAATATAAGAGCTACGGTTTCGCTAGAAAAAAAGACTCGAAGCTGTCATTTCTTAGCCCTTTACATAAGGTTGAGAAAATGCCAAGTATTCATATCAAAGAACAGGGTTTCTAGGAGATTATAGGGAGGTTAAACTCCCCTAACCCAGTTGGCATTGCCACTGGGTATATATAGATGTGTGGCTCAGCTCCGCTGGATGGTTAGCCACAGTTTTAGAATCTGCAATTTTCTGTTATCTGTGCTGACAGCCCTTTTTATTTCTGTGGATAATTGAAAATTGACTGCAATTATGAAATCTGACAGTCTCAAGACAACTCGTTGAGCACTACTCTTTAGAAACGATGTGGGATGAGATGTTCCACCCACTGGACAACCCAAGTTATGTTTGCTCATGGTTACAGAATGTGCCATCCACCGTGATATGCCAAACCAAAACAACACAGCAGCAGCAACAAACAAAGTTCTGTCTCGGACGCAGTCTGCATGAGACCAGATTGACATTAGCAACAAAAGAGAAGTGAGAGGTGATTTGAGGAAGTAAACGACAGTTGAGCACAGGCTGGGATATTTCTGTGGAACCTCTTAAAAGGGGAACTCCAAGATCTGCCTTCCATTTGTTCAGATCTGGACCTGAGTTTGCATATTTTGTGATTTCGGAGTGCGCTCTGACTAAAACAGCAATTACACTTAGTATAAATGGTCACTGAAGCTAGCAGTCAAGCGGGCACATCCCGTTACAAGGCACAGAACAACAACAAAGCTAATATTAACCTGCGCTCACGTGGGCAGGTGCTGTGCTAAAGTGTTACACACGAGTTCACTTGTTCAATTCTCCCAATAAGCCTGTGAAGTAGGTACTTTTCTTTTTCTTTTCTTTTTTTTTTTTTTTTGAGATTTTGTTTATTTATTTGGCAGATAGAGATCATAAGCAGGCAGAGAGGCAGGCAGAGAGAGGAGGAAGCAGGCTCCCCGCTGAGCAGAGAGCCCGATGCAGGGCTCCATCCTAGGACCCTGGGATCATGACCCGAGCTGAAGGCAGAGGCTTTAACCCACTGAGCCACCCAGGCGTCCCAAAGTAGGTGCTTTTCTTAAACCCATTTTCAGAAAACTGAACTTGAGAGAGATGGACTATTTTCCGCAGCAGGTGAGCATCTCATTTTGGGTTGGAATGACGGTTTTCCGACCCCGGACTCACACGCACTATTGCACTATGGAGTGTTGCGTGCTGTGGGGTCCATTCACCCTGGTGACAGCTGAAACGGAGTCTCAACTTGTTCCGCCAGCACGGCTGCCGCCACCATCCCTGGAGAAGCCCATGACTTCCCACCTCCCAGGGCCAGCTCTGTGTAGGCCGGCCTTTGGGGTACGGTGTGCCTCTTTCCTGTTAACCCTTGAAAGAAACCTACTCAAAAAGAAGTTATTTTTCCATCAGGGTCATGACAGGTCAAAGGTGTAGGGATGACAGGCTTTTACCAGGAGACGGGGCAGGGCATGAATTGAAACACAAGTAGAAAAATCTTCTAACCATTGTTACATTTACAATAATACTTAAAGTTAGGTGTGTCTCGCAGATGCTAAGGAAACCATTCAAAGGATTCAAAGGCCCAGTCCATCTGTTGGAGTTGTTTTCTCTTTTCTTTCTTTTCTTCTTTTCTTTTTTTTCTCTTTCCTTTCCTTTTATCTTTCTTTTCTTTCCTTTCTCTTCTCTTCTTTTCCTTTCTTTTTATTTTTTTTTAAAGATTTATTATATATTTTGGAGAGAGAGAGAGCACACAGGCAAGAGGAGGCAGAGGGAGAGAATCGGAAGCAGACTCCACACTCAGCTCAGACTCCGACGTGGCGCTCGATCCCACCATCACTAGATCATGACCAGAACAGAAACCAAGAGTTGGACACTGAACAGACTGAGCCGCCCGGTGCCCTGCAGTTCTAACTTTCTTAAGCTCAAGGAAAGTTGGGTCCATGTCATATACATGTATAAGGCAGGCGGACATTCAAGGTGCTGAAAAGGACACTTGTACCCAAATCTTTTATCCCCAGAATTGCCAGCTGGTGCGGAATTCTCACCACTACAATTACTTGCTTGGATAAAGCCTCCTATGTTAGGATATAAATATGTTTTTGAGAAAATGACGACATTTATCCTTTAGCATTCACTGTAGACCAATGAGTTGTAATGTCAGGAAAGAGAATTGGGCTTCAAGGGAATGAGACAATAGTAGGGAAATTTTGATGGAAAAAGAGAATTAGAAAGGTCGCTGTGGTTTCCAAACACAAGATCGCAGTTTCCAGTTGATTCGCGATGAAGTTTTCGTTGACGCATGGGGAAATCTGAGCAACTAGGACAAGGTAGTCTATTTTAAGATAAAAATTACAAATTCTGATAATCACGTCTTCTTTTTCAAATGGTGCCCTGTCATTTCTTTTATGAGAGGGTTGTGATAGTAGATGGAGACTTTTTTTTCTTTCATGTCCTGACTTGAAATCTAGCAAATTTTTATTAATTTTTAATGTGTACAAGTTCACGTGCTACGTGTTTCACATTCAATGTTTTATTTAATCTTCACAAAGACTATATGAGGAAAGTATTCTGATAATCTCTATATTATAGATGAAGACTTTCAGGCCTAGGGGATGAATAGCTTACCCAGTGTTACATGGTTAATGCGAGACAGAACTGATTTGCTTCCTTTTCCTCCCATTTAGGGCAGGCACACTGGGGCCCTTGTGGGAGTGACGGGAGCTAAAGGCTTGAGACCTGAAGTACAGAATATGAATTTCACCTCCTTAACTTTGCTCAAGGCTCTCCAGAACTTTGCTTGCAAAAGTGTTTTCCCTTATAGTGAGCATTTATAAACTAACATCATAAAATCCTATACGGCTTAGGGCAAAACAAGTCTTAAAGTTTATCTTCTTCTTTTCAACAAATGAGAAAACTTAGGGGTAGTGTATGACTTAAAAGTCTAAATTCTTGCAAATCATTAGCACTCAGAAATGTTTAGTTAAAGCCAAAGGCATAACATAGCCATTATTGCTAATGTAAGAAAAGAAAATAGACAAAGAGTAAAGCCTGATCAAACCAGCAAAGTAAAAACTACATTTCAGCCAATTCAATCATCCATGACAAAAGAAGAACAGTAAATAGGAAAAAAGACTCCAGAACACAGTAAATTTCAGCTCAATGCTTTATATACAATAAACACTCAACAAATAATCACTACTAAAAAATGAATGAATCCCTAATTTTATGTTGCTCATCCCAATGTGCATCTTTTCTTGTGCTGGAAATAAACATTGAAGACTTATGAAGATGCTTAACCATGAAATAACCCACAAGGCTACATTTTGATTGACTGAGTGTGCTTACTGTTAAACAGAGATGTGAAATGAAAATCTGCAAATATGCTAATTTAGATACGATACATATACTAAGTCTAAAGAATTAGTATCTTTCATGTGGCATCTTTCCGATCTCCCAACATTGGAAAATATTTTACCTTACTGAACCCCCTTGCCACCACCAAGCCCAGCTAAGCCCAGGCTTATGCTTTCTTCAGAGAGTTCTCATCAACCTCAGCAGATAGCTCTCTTGTGTTCCTTCTGGAACACACCCCCAAGGGTTATATGCTCAGCATTTCCAAGTCCTTTTGTATTTCTACATAGCATCTTCTGTTGATGAGAAGGAAAATTGGTGCACAGTTGATTAAATTACTTTTTTAGGGTCAAGGGGTATAGAAACAGAATTATGTTCTGGGGCCTCAGCTCTAAGCTTTAGGAAATCTATCTATCTATAAATTATATCTATCGATAAATTATAACTTTATATCTCTAAGCCAAACAGCTAAGGCAGGCCATCTAAGGCCTTTCAGAGGCAAGTACTGGAGTAGGGACCTCGAGAAGCCCTTATCTACCTTGTAGACCAAGATACAGATGATATGGAGGGAAATCAGGTACCATATTGAGTAGTTTCCCATCATGGCTTAGGTTTGCATAACAAACACGACTAAACTAAATTCGACTCCTGAGAATGGATGGACAGACTAGTAGTTTTCCGGGGGCTTCTTCATTAATTAGAGATCCAAGCTCATGCTCAGTTTCCTTCACCCACGGGGGGAGGTTGAACGTCCTGATGGCAATGCTGGGATGTATTGCTGACTTTCAGAATGCATTTCATCTACACAGGTGAGCCTTCCAAGGCTGAAAGGAGATAGAAGAAGTGAGGTTCAAACTTTTCCTTTATTTTCATTCTTTATGAACCTGCTCATTTAAAATGGTGGCTAGTCCTCTGACAAGCAGCTAAATTATCTGCAGAAGTTCTAGTGACTCTCAAGCTCTCATTTCTGCTTCTGGCTTCTCATTCTAAAATGGGGGCTTCCTGGAGCACCTGCTGGCTCAGTCAGTAGCACATATAATGCTTTATCTCTGGGTTGTAGGTTTGACCCCCATGTTGGGTGTAGGGATTACTAACAAATAAAATGGAGCTTTTCTGGAGCTCTGTGAAGAAGTAGGATACCATGGAGGGCCACAAGCCTGAACATGTGGCTCCCATGGTTGTCTGTAAAGGGCCAGCAACCCTTTCAGGAGATCCTGGAAGTGAGTGTGTCAGACCAATTTTGAATTTGGGTTGCAGGGTCTTAGAGAATTACCTTTCAGCTGGGACGCTGGACTTTCTGCCCCATTTGTTCAGCAACAACGTACTAAGCACCTGTTTTGTGAAACCAGGAAGGATGGGATCGCTGACAGTTTGAGAAGCCGCAAAGTGACACTGGAATTTGGGATTGTGACTGATGGCCAGCAGATCTCCACAGGTCCTCTGTGTATGGGGCCAAAGGAATCCTCACCTATATCCTTGTCCCACAATTTTCTCACCCCTTCGAATGGAAATGACCAATTTAGCATCATTATTAATTTTACCGGATTTTTTTCCTCCTGAAAATTTCTAAGCTAAGATTTAATTACATAGACTTGTGATAGACCCACCGTGTAAGAGATATCAAAGCTCACACTGTTGGGCTATGTATTAATCAATAAAAACTAGATCTTTTTAAAATCAATTAAAAAAACAAGGACCTTTCTTAATTTTCTCTTTGGCTTCCAGTGCACAGCACAATGCTTGTACCATAGTAGACCCCTCGCAAACATTTCTTGCATTGAAAAAAATTCCTATAGTAAGGAATTTTTACCTTGGGGTTTGCTTGGCTGGATGTAACTATTTGCTTGCTATTTTATCATTTGAAATGTTTTTGAACCAGTGAATAGTAATACTGACTAGCACTAAATTAGCAATTGATTTATTTAACTTTTAAGCCACGGAAATCTGCCCACACGGGCAGCAATATTCAGTCGTCCAGTCTACTGAATATTCACTTACTTTAATGCCAAAATTTTAGCTTCAGTTTAAGTATTCATCAAGAGTGTTCACCTGAGGGGCTCCTGGGTGGTTCAGCAGGTTAAAGCCTCTGCCTTCAGCTCAGGTCATGATCCCAGGGTCCTGGGATAAGGCCCCACATCGGGCTCTCTGCTCAGCGGGGAGCCTGCTTCCCTTCCTCTCTCTCTGCCTGCCTCTCTGCCTACTTGTGATCTCTGTCAAATAAATAAATAAAATCTTAAAAAAAAAAGAGTGTTCACCTGAAACTATTCTAAAACTATTGACTCCATGATTTTTGCCCTTTGTCTCAACGTCCCTGGTTGTAAGATCAATGTTATAATTGCATATTTCCTAAGAATAGGAAGAAGGCTTGTGAGCTACCTATTAGATATAATTATACACATGCAGTTACTATTACTTTCAATGCCCATGATTCAATATGCAAATGTGTTGAAATCAGTAGTCTATTGTAGGCAATAAAGTACTGAATTTTTAAAATGATGTATTCTAACACACATTCAGATTCAAGATTATCACAATCCCGTACATTCTCACTCATTCTCATTGACATTTGAGTTAATTTTCCTGAGTGAGAAAGAGCAAAGCAGAGTTATATCCAGATACACACATAAGCACACAAGAAGTCGCACTGGCCACTGGTCGACTAAAGGGAGTGTGTGACACACGTGACTATCATTAGTCGCAAGCATCACGGTGGAGAAACAGTGGCAAATTCCTGTTCAGTAGTCACAGTCTTTCACTGTTAATTATAATCACTTTTAGAACATTTACATTTAAACAGCTCCAGTGTGACTGCCCGCTCCTAGAAATAAGGCGAGTTTCCCTGATGACAGTATTTAACGATGCACCCAACCACCTACATTCCTTAGTCCCCTTTTCGGTCTTTATTTTTCTCGATAGCATCTATTGCCACCCGACATGCACGTTTTGTATTTTTACTTTCTGTTTATATATTCCTTCTGGAATCTAAACGTTTCCCCATCCTCCGGAATAGTGCCTGGCACATAATAGACACTCAGTAAATATTCACTGAATGAATAAATAAATAGGTTGCAAATTTTGTTCTACTGAGCAACTCTTATGAGGAAACTGCAATAATTTTTTTCTGTCTTAGGCTGTCAGTTGCTTTTATTAAAATAGAATTGGGATGGGGCGCCTGGGTGGCTCAGTGGTTTAAGCCGCTGCCTTCGGCTCAGGTCATGATCTCGGGGTCCTGGGATCGAGTCCCACATCGGGCTCTCTGCTCGGCAGGGAGCCTGCTTCTCTCTCTCTCTCTCTCTCTCTCTCTCTGACAGCCTCTCTGCCTACCTGTAATCTCTCTCTGTCAAATAAATAAATAAAAAAAATTAAAAAAAAATAGAATTGGGATGATGAATGAAATAAAATCACTCGACAATCTAAAACACAATAGTTAGTCCAAGAATAAAAACAGTAGTGATGGAAGAGAAATCATCTAATAAAGTGGTTCTTTTCTCTGCCGGACAAATTAGAGAAGAACACAGCATTTTTCAAAGGCTCAAATACAGTATATATTCCAAGAGCTTCTGAGAAAAAGAACACTTCTCAAATAAACATTGTCTAGAGGAAAACTAATCAACAATTATCAGATTAGACTAAAAAATATAGACTAGTAGTTCTTCTAAGTAAGATAATAAAACATTCTTCTGAACTATAGTATTAAGAAGGATAAAACTAAGATGAATCTATTTTTAATTGCTAGATAGAAGTGAAAAGATTATAGAGTTTCTTTTTATTTTACTAAATGAAGTCCTAAGCTTGAATGATATTAATGCTGAACACGAATTGGCTCATGCAGTATATTGGTTTCTTCATTTTTAATTAAACTTTTAATTTTGAGATAATTGTCCATTCATATGCTGCTGTAAGAATAATACAGAGAGATCGTATGTATCCCTTACCCAGCATCTTGTAAAACCACAGTGCAATGTCACTGCCAGGATATTTACACTGATGCAGTCGACACACACACACACACACACTGATGCAGTACGTACACACACACACACACACACACACACACACACTGATGCAGTACGTACACACACACACACACACTGATGCAGTACGTACACACACACACACACACACACTGATGCAGTACGTACACACACACACACACTGATGCAGTACGTACACACACACACACACACTGATGCAGTACGCACACACACACACACACACACACACGTTGTTCTTTTACAGCCATCCCCTCTCCCTTTATCTCCACTCTTCCAACTCCTAGAAACAATATAGAAATGTTCTACATTTCTATAATTCTGTCATTTCCAGAACGTTATAGAAGTTCTGATTCTTCGTTTGTTTGTTCCAGGATTATAGTACATAACCTTCTGGGATTGGCTTTTTTTTCACTCAGTATAAGTCTCTGGATATTCATATACGTTGTTGAGTTTAAAAATAACACCTTCCTTTTCATTACATAGTGTTCCATGTTCCCACCACAATTAGTTTAAACATTCACATGTTAGAGGACATCGGGTTGTTTTCAGTTTGGAGTTCTTATGAATAAATACTCATGCATAGGTTTTTATATGAACACAAGCCTTCAGTTCTGAGATAAATGCTCAGAAGCACAATTGCTGGGTTGTATAGTGGTTGCATGCTTAGCTTTTAAAGAAAACTCCTGAACTGAATTCCAGAGTGACTATCCCACCAGCAACGTATGAGTAATCCACTTTTTATTCTTGCCAGCATTTGGTGGTGTTCCTATTTTTTAATTTTAGCCATTCTGATAGGTATGTATTGATACTTGATGGTAGTTTAATTATGCCTTTCCCTGATGGCTGATGATACTGTATATCTTTTCACATGAATTTTTATATCCTTTTGGTGAAATGTCTGTTTATATCTTTTGCCATTTTCCAGCTGGACTGTTTCTATTTTCACTATGATTTTGGAAGTTTCTTTATAAATTCTAGAGACAATTTTTTGTTGCATGTGTGGTTTATAAATATTTTCTCTGGTCTGGAGGTTATCTTTTCACACTCTAAACAGGGCTTTTCACAAGCAAAATTCCAACTCATCAATTTTTTTTTTTTTGATTGATCATGCTTTTGTCGTCAAATCTATAAACTCTTTGCTTGGCCCTAATGTTTTATCCTTCTTTTTTCCTGAAAGTTTTGTAGTTTTAAGGTTTACATTTGGGTGGCTGAGTGGCTCAGTTGGTAAAGTGTCTGCCTTCAGCTCAGGTCATGATCCTGGAGTCCCAGAATTGAGTCCCTCCTCTGGCTCCCTGCTCAGTGGGGAGTCTTTTCTCCTTCTGACCCTCTCCCTATCTCTTGCTCTCTCTCTCTCAAATAAATAAAAGCTTAAAAAATTACCTTTGAATCCAAGATCCATTTTGAGTTAATTTTTATATACGGTGTGAGACTTACCTTCCTGTCCCATTATCCTCCCTTGTTTATACTATGAATATCTTAAATATTTCCTGTGTAGAACCATCCAGTGTTATAATTTTTGACTTTAATCATCAATGCTAATTTAGAAAACTCAAGAGGAAAGGGGAAACCTATTGTATTTACCTATATTTTTGCTTACCATATTCTTCTAGTATTCTAAGTTTTCTTTTATTTTTCCCTTCTGTTTTGAGAACTTTCCTCAGCGATTCTCTCAGAATGGTGAGAGATTCTAGTTTTCCTTTATCTGAGAATTTCTTGATTTCCCCTTAATTCCTGAAGTATATTTTTGCTGGGTATAGGATTCTGGATCAACAAGTCTTTTCTTTCAGTCCTTAAAATACTTCCCTCCTTTCTCTATGGTTTTTGATGAGAAATTTGCTGTCATTCCAATTATTTTTCCTCTAGAGGTAAAGTATTATTTTTCTCAGAAGTTTAATATTAATGTGCTGTGGTATGGATTTGTTTGGGCTTATTTTGTTTGGCTTTGCTCAGCTTCTTCCAAGGTTTTGCTTTTTCGAGTTTTCACTTATTATTCTCTATGTTTTTTCCCGGTCCCACTCTCTCCCTCCTCTCCTTTTGATGTCACAAATCTTTTGTTTTGATCCCACCGGCCCTGGCCCCCGAGATTCTGTTCACTATTTTTTTTTAAATAAGTCTTTTCTATTTTATTCAGGCTCTAATTTCCAATTTATGAATTCTTTTCTCTATCCCTTCCAATCCGCTGTTGAGCTTATCCACTGAGTTTTTTACCCTAGTTATTACACTTTTTTTTTACAATTTTCTTAAAATTGTAAAATTACCAGTTGGTTCTTTTTTATATCTTCTATTTAATTTTCAAGGTCTTCTAATTTTTTTGTTTCATTTGTTTATAATTGCTCAATGAAGCTTTTTATCATGGCTACTTTAAAATCTCTCTTAGATATTTCTAACATTTCTGTCACCTTAATATTGGTATCTATTGGTTGTTGTTTTTTTATCTGAGTTTGGGATTCACTCATTTAATCGGGGTTCATTCATTATTGAACCTCTGAAAAACAATATTTGTTGGAGCTCTTCTTTGTTTTGGTGATTTTTAAAAGGAAAGTGATTTTAAAAATGAAATCTAAATATTTTTGTATCATAAGATTCTGAATCTTATTTAAACCCTTTGTTTTAATTGGCTTTCTCTGAAATCACTCAGGCAGGAGAACAGTGGACACCATGTCCGTATGGGTTGAGGGAAGTAGAAATCAATATTCCCTTTTTAGCCTCTGTTGTCATCTGATGGGGTATAGGCTCCTCATTAATGCTGTCAGGAGTAGGATTTTTATCATTCCATATGATCTCTTCTGGCATCACAGGTGGTAGCCTTATCCCAGCCGAGAACCTATAAAAGTGCTGACTCTCCACTAGACTTCCTCTGACACTTCAGTGGTGAGAGGAAAGAGGGTCTTATTATGGGTGAGTGGGAATGGAAATCCAAACTCCCTGTGTCATCTCCAATGACACTAAAGGGGGGGCTCATTACAGGCCAGTGGGGATGAAAGGTGCTTGGCTCCCTAGTTGGCCTTTTCTGACACCACCGTGGGGATTGGCACCTCCTTACAGCCTGATAAGGATGGAAGTCTTGGTCCCCAATCAGCCTTTGCTAGTCTGGGTTGGGGAAGGATTACAGTATTTTCTGTTGTGTTTGGTACCACAGAAAAGTAGAGGAGCTTGGAAGCAGAGAAAGTAATGTCTGAAAATTTTTTTTCTTGCTAGGGTGACACTCTCTTTTGGTTTGAGAGAGTAGGCTTTTGCTGAGGCTTTTTTGTCTGTGCCCATTGGCATCCTGGGTTGCTTGCTTCTTCCGCTCCAAATCTAGAATATATGAGGCAGACAGAAAACTCAGCGAACTCACCACCATCTTGTCCCTCGGGTCCCAAAGTCCCTAGCTCATCAGCTTTCTTTCCACCTTTCTGTCTTTTCGTGTTTATTTTATATTTTAAGTCCAGGGAGAAATAGTAATAAAAAATATCTCTATTTTATCCTTCTGGAAATGGAAGCCTATAAAATACATTTTGTTCCATAAATATGTCAAATAAAAAAGTAGATAGTCATTATTGAACCTTCTGAAATGACGATATTTAGATCTGTGTTGTCCAACACAGTAGCCACTAGCCATATGGGAATATTTAAATTTAAATAGTTAAAAGTAGATAAAATGAAAATTCAGTTCTTCAGTTGCACTAGCAACATTTTGAGGGCTTAGCCACATGTGCTCAGTGGCTATCATATAGGACTGTGCAGGTTCAGGACACTTGGAACATCTCAGAAAGTCTATAGGACAAGAGTGAGCCAGGCACTGAACAAAATGGTTTGTGATACTACTAAATGTTGATGTAAAAAATGGTCAGGAAGAAAAATATGAACAGATGGGTAAACAAATGATTCTGGGTATTCTAGGGATAGAAAGGGTATGTATTTATTTGCAAGACAAATTTGCAGAATGGACACCAACCTATTATCATCACGTGGACTGAATTTTAGTGATTCTAGCTGCATGGGTCCATACCTAAGACAATTCCTTTTCCTATGAGTTGATGCAATTTAAAACAGCAAATGCTAATTGATACGGTAGCTGAGATTACCATGCACTTACCCTGAAATTGCCTGGTAGATTACATTCAGGTATCATCGGACTTTGGCAAATTTTGGGCACATTCATTTAATATCATTTTATTTGATAGAGGGAGTATGTGTAGTTTACAGATTACAGTTTTTTTTTAAAACAATAAGCTGAAATGATACAAAGGCAACTTTAGCAAAAGAGTTTAACTTCAGGGCAACAAAGCACAAGCAAAGATAAAATATAGGCACATAAAATTAAAATGGTTAAAAACCATAAAGACTTCAGAACTAGAACTTCTTATTTACTCAGCAATTATTTGTAAAATGCATATATTTTTTAAAGATTTATTTGTTTTATAGAGAAAGAGAGAGACAGACAGAGAGTGTGCAAATGCAGGGAGGGGCAGAGGAAGAGGGAGAGGGGAACAGACCCTTGCTGAGCAGGGCAGCTCTACATGTGGGGCTCTGTCCTGAGATCATGACCTGATCGGAACCAAGAGTAGGGCACATAACTGACTGAACCACCCAGGCGCCCTGTAAAATGCATATTATTGGAGTTCCACCATCAGTTTCTCAGATAAGAAATTGAGCTACAGAGAAATTGGCTTTATTACTTATTGGTAAAGTAAGGAAAAATACTTAGGCCATTTTATCGCATCCTATTAATATCATGTGGCCATAAGATGTCTGTCATGGTCATACCAGTCCTAATGGACCCCCAATTATTTGAAAAAATACCTTAAACTTTCTGCCCATATGGTTACTTATATTTTTCTTCGTTAATTCATTCTACATATCCGGCACCTTCAATGAGCCAGAAAATTCTAGCACCAAAGTGCATTCAGTGAACTAAACAAAGATCCCTGTATGAACACTCACATTCTAGGTAAATAAAGATAAATACAATAAACAAATCAGAGGATGAGTACTGCGGAAAAGGAAAAGCAGAACAGGTTAGAGGGGAACAAGATGGGAGGTATGGAGCAGACCATCTCCGGGGACCATCATCAGGGTCTGTTGCCATCCGGGCTCATCTCAGACCCACCCTCCTTGATACCTTACTTAAAACGCATCCCCCCCGCTGTGCTCCTTTAGCACTTCCTGTCTCTATTACAGCACTGAGCATTCTGCCTCGTCTTAGATACGAATACATCTGTCTTTTCATTGAACTCTGATTCCTTAATAAAGAGAACTTGCCTTATTAATCATTTTATCCCTTGCAGAACCACACATAATGGTTGGCTTAATAAGTGTTTGTTAAACAATGAAGACTAAATTGAACACAATTTGACAAAGATCTAGTACTTTTATAAAAGGTACTCTTAATATAAGGTTTCAAAAATATAAGCTATACATGCAGATATTGGGTGCCCACTCTCTGTTCATACTTACTTTCTTTCCCTCTACTAACACCCATTGGGCTAGAGATGGTATATGTGTCGTTGGAGAAGGTTTTTATTTTCTGCTTTTGCTGAATTTCTAGTAGAAATACCACATACTAACATACCCAACAAATCAAGCCAAATAGTGTCATCAAGAATTTAAATAGGTCTTCAGAGCATTATGCATTCACCATAGAACCTACTAGATTAAGTGTTCTACCTTAGAATTTAGGCAAATTAACTAACATTATTGTTTTTATATAATACCATGGTTTCATATGAGGAAACACGATTTATGTGAAATTGTCACTCTTTATTTTTCTTTTTGTTAATAAGCAAAAAACACAGAAATCATCTAGCTATATTCTTCTTTCTTTCATAAAACATACTGCTTTATATGGCAAGAACCAGTAGAACTTGCTGGTTAAGAAGTTGTATTTCTTGAACATAATAACTTACTATTTTGAAAGTGCTATTACAAACAACATTCACGATGTCATAAAGCATAACTACGAAGCTGATTTTGATTGCACATTCTGTAAATATCCCATTCAGTAGGTATGAATAAAAGACTCCCCCTAAATAATCATATAACTGAAAGTACAAGCAGTTTTTATAGTTTACTCCTTTTTAAAAATCAGGTTTAGAATTTGAAGATTTGGCATAATTAGAAAATGTTTAAAAATTCTTAGTAATTCAGATAGATTGGATTAGTTATTAGTATTGCTTTTTGAATAGAGATGTGACAGCATGAAATATTAATGAATGTTCTACTGGAATTGCTAATGATGGATTCTTCTGATGAAGAATTTAAAAGAAATCTCTTTTAAAGAAGAGAATCTGTTTGTTTTCTTGATATTTTTATTGAACTTAAACCTTGATGTTTCTTTAAAAAAAAAATTTTAAAGTAAGCTTTACCCCCAAAAGTGGGGCTTGAACTCATGACCCTGAGAGCAAGAGTTGTAAGCTCCACTGCCTGAGCCAACCAGGTGTTCCAATGTTTCTCTGAAAGGTACTTATTTTTTATTCCAAGTGTTCCTACAGGTTATATTTCATTTAAATTTTATCCCTGGTGTGCAGGGAATTACTATAGAGCAATCATTAGAGACACAGAAATTCTTCATTATGAATATTATAGGAAAGTTTATGGGTCATACATGAGAAAGTTAACAATGATGGAAGAGACAATGTGCTGGTCAGAAGCAGAACAAGTGTAAAGAATGCATAGGATGATCATGAACATGAGAAAAAAACGTCTACGGTGACTAGTTTCAATGTTTGTTTGGCTTAGAGTTTGAATCTTAAGTCTTATTTGTATTTTTCTATGTGCCTGGTACAATGTTGTGTGCATGTGTATGTATATACAGGCCTGCAATCAGTGACTATTTAATTAATTTAATTACTAGGTAGGACCGGTGAAGTTTCTAAAGTTACTTTTTCTTTGAGGCTGTGTGTAAATGCCATCAAAACAAGTGACAAATTCAACAAAAACAAAAATTGTTCTATGAAATGATTTGAGAAAATTTTAGCTGTTTGACTTGATTTTTCAAGGTTTTGATCATCAGTTGCTGTATTATATGAAAGTTTAAATTTTAAGTGGGCCAAATCTATGGTTGGTTATTTTGATTAAAATGTATTATTAGACACATTTTCAAAGATCAAAAGTATTTATGTGTGTGTGCAAAATTTGAACTTGGTATCTATCAACACAAACATTGTAGTGCACAGCTGCTACATACACAAATACATACACATAATTTATGATGTTGAAGCTTAAATGTGGTTGTCTATGAAAAGGATACAACAGGGGGACTCAACAGAGGGTATGTTATTTGCATTAAAAATGACAAGAATTTTAATAAAATGTTAATAACATGTGAATTCACTTTAGCTATACTATCTCCTTCACTCCTGAATTAAAGTTCTTACTCAGGAGTATGAATTCCTTCTGCATTTTGTAGATGCTCTGAGTTGCTCCTAGTTTATCAGTAAACATTAGCTGGGTGTTGTCATGGTAAATGAAAAAAAATGTTTCTAATCTGTCCATGCAAGTAGGCCCACTGCTGTCAGCAGATAAGAGAGAGAAGAGGAATAAGGTATAGTGATGAAGTATAAAAAATTAAAAGGTTAAAAAAAGAAAAGCATACTTATCCTTTAAGAATTATTTCCTTGAATACTATTTTTAGGGCAACATGCAAATAACATAATTGAAGAAGGTCAACGCAAATCAAATTGGAAATTTTATAATTGAATTAGTGGGTACACAAATACAATTTTCATTTTGGCTTGAAATATGCATGAAGGTGTTGTCTAATCTTCACCCAGATGAAAACAAATAATGAAATCACTTTCATATAATATCCAGTCACACTTCATAAAGAGTTTTTTGAGGAAAGATATGTAATAGGAACTTCTCTTTTACCTCTAAACAACAGTACAAATTTACCTTTGTTTACGTAGCCTCTGGTCAATTGTGACTCTCCTCTCAACGCATCTGTCTTTAATTCCTTTCTGGAACTCCAAAATGCAATTTTAAAAAGACGCATTCTAAAATGCCTATTCAAAGTGGCATTGATTATTTAAGTATTTGACCGTCTAATTCAGTAAGTGTTTAGCACCCGTAATGTGGCTAATTGGACCCTGTCTGCAAAGGAATTACTTTAAAATAAGAAGACATACACTGCGAATGTCCTTTGACAGTTGAGACGTACAGATAACTGGCCGGCTAAGCCACACAGTGTGTTAGACTTCGCATGCAGACAAAAATGCCGCAGTGGTTTAGAGAAAGGCTGGGTTATTCTGAAGTGGGGAAGTTGGGAAAGAACTTCTCGGAGGAGGGGAGTGGAGTTGGGAAACAGCGTATGCCTAATGCAGATGGGGGGGCAGGCAAAGACAGTGTAGGGGTCAGGGAAACAGCAAGCACAAAAGGAAAAGGGTGAGAGAGATGAGCCAGTAGAAAATAAACACGCCTCTTAGAGCAGATTTGCGTGTTCTGAGTGGTGGGGGCCCGGCTTCCGTTACAGTCTCAGGCTTTGCTTTCAGATCTGCTTCCGGTTTTACAGTTCTCCCCTCTCCCCTGTCTTTGTCTAGATGCTGTTACCTTGGGCCTTCTTTTGCTGGTGCTGTCCTCAGTTTACCCGCTTAGGTTTTCCACTCCTTTTTTTCTTTTAAAGATTTTATTTATTTACTTGACAGGGACCACAAGTAGGCAGAGAGGCAGGCAGAGAGAGAGAGAGGAGGAAGCAGGCTCCCTGCTGAGCAGAGAGCCCGATGCGGGGCTCGATCCCAGGACCCTGAGATCATGACCTGAGCCGAAGGCAGAGGCTTTAACCCACTGAGCCACCCAGGCGCCCCTTTCCACTCCGTTCTTGTAGCTCTGAGCACTGAGCAGTTTCCTATTTCCTCTTTTGTTAATTTGCTTTTTTCACTCCCTGCATTACTCCCTTTGAGACTGTTCACAAAGATCCAAGAAACCGTCAGGTTTAAGAGGACCCAGGTACACGGTTCCACCAGCGTTTGTTAAGCACTTGCTAGGGGGCCGGCATGTGTAGATGAAGAAGGCACCTTTCCTACCCTCCTGACGCTTTCAGCCAGGAGAAGGCTCTTTTGCATCCCCGCTCTGCTTATGTTACCCTCTACCACCACCGCAGGTTGACGTCAGCCAAAGCAAAAAAGTAAAGCGACGAATAAATGCGAAGAAGCCTGAAACTGACCCCAAATTAGAATCTAGCTTGTATGTGTGCAGTGCCTGTGGTGAAACGGTGACAGGGGAGTTCGGATCCTAGCCCTGTCACTACACTTCTACACTTGCTATACTTCTACACTTGCTACACTTCTGAGCAAGATGACAGAAGAGGAACTGACATTTCTCTGTGTCCAGCACAGTCACTGGTATTGATTGTATATTATTTAATAATCATAGTTCATATCCCTTCCCGGGCCCCACTCCAAAAGCAAAAGAAAACCACCACCACCACCCACCCACCCACACACACACAGAAAAACCAACTCTTTCTATTTTTAGAGATGACCAAAACTCAGAAGCTTGGGTTTTCAGACACACCCGAGATCTGAGCCTGGTCTCAAGCCTCTAACCCCACCACTTTCTACATTTCAGGCTAAGTTATTCATTCGTTTATTGAATACTCACTAGATGTCATGTACATTGCTTGGGACTAGATTTTGAGAAAACAATGTGATATGGCCCCTTCCCTTAAACCTCTTAGAATGCAGTAAAGGGAGACAAGCATGTAAGGAAGCCCTCTGATAGGTGTGTTTCTGGGAGTCTCCAAAAATAGGATGAGGTACAAAAAGAATTCATTCTACCCAGGACTAGTCAATGGCAGAGGTCAGGAAAGCTTCCCTGGGGAGGTGGCCCTGGAGGTCCACAGAGCCACCCATCAAACCAGGTGACTGTGAGCAAGAACAGGACATTCTAACTGGAGTCAGCACTGGGGCCTGAAACAGGATGGCAAGAAACGGAGGTGGTTCGGGGTGGCTGGAGTGAGAGTTGGGAGTTAGAACATTCACTTCGCTTGTTAGAGGAAACACAGGTAACATTTATACAGTGCTAAGCATAAGGCCTGAGACATACTAGGTGCTCAATAAATGTTCCTTTTGTTCTTTGGGATGCTGCATTTGATTACCTCCCCTTCCAGTCCTGAAATTCCATGATTCTTACCATACTGTGTGAGTTCTTACTGTAGATCAGTTCATATACTGTTTTACACATGTTCAATAAATAGTCTACTACAGCTGGCAGAAGACTGGGTAAAACAAGATGTAGATTTTGGTAAAGGATTGAAACGCAATGAAATTACAATGAAATTCATTCACTGAAATGAATGTGGCTTTAAGTCTTTCTCTGTCCCTCTATAGTAACTTGAACACAGTTTTGCTGGTGTTCTGTGAATGTTGTGCATTGAACACAGTTTTGCTGGTGTTCTGTGAATGTTGTGCAAGCGTACAGATTCAGCATTGGTTCAACATACTGGGACGTAATTTGCTATTTTACCTTGGGAACTGCTCACCTGCTTCCCAAACCAGACGAGCTGCTTTTCTGTTCCCTGAAGTTTCTAAGATCATAACATCAGCCGCATTGCTGGGTGGAGATTTGAAGGCATCATACCATACAAGCTCGATCTCAGAGCTCATCATTTCTGTACCAAGTTAGCACATGTAATGCACGTTAAAATTGCACTGATACATCTCAGGTATCCCCAAAGAAGCGGTTCTTATTTTACATTCTGCTGAAGTTTTATATAAATGTACTTGGGAGCAGGGTAGGCACAGCGCAGTAGAGCTAGGCCACGGAAGGGAAACACAAGAGGTAGCAAGGAGAGCGGGCAGGAACACAGCCAAGAGTGTGATTGTAACGACACAAGGACAGCCCTGCTGTGACATGGGAGCCCGAGGTGCTGTATATCCAGGGAACCTCCCTGCCAACTGCACCCCTCCCCTACCAGTTTAGCTGGGATGGCCAGCAAAGTGTTTCTTCTGATGGAGAGGTCGCTACCACTTGCAGTCCTTTCGAAAAGCATGGTGTCTGGAGCGGGCGGCTATCAGCGGGAGTGAAAGTGTTGACTACTAAGCTCCGAGCAGAGTCGGCCTGTAGGACGGAGCCGCAGCCCAGGGACAGGGCGCGCCCGACTCCCGCACAGGAGGCGCCACGCGTGTGGTCTGCGCTGGGAAAGGGAAGGCAATGCCGCCTCCGAGAGCAACGTCAGGGTCTGGCTTCTCCCCGGCCGCAGCGGGCCTGTGCTCCTGCGGCCGGGGTCCCGGAGGGGAGCAGGGGGAAGCTGAGAACCGGCCGCCGGCACCCCCGGTCTGCGCTCCCGGCGGCCCTCGAGACGCCCGCAGTCACCAGGTGGCACCGAGGTGGCACCGAGCCGCCGCCGCCGCCGCCTCCGGACGCGGGCGAGTCCCCGTTCCAAGGGCGGGGGGCAATCCGGGCGCTCTGGCCGTCGGCCGGGTCGCGGCGTCCTTCCTCCGCGCGGTCTGGGCGCGGAGCGGGGCGTCAGGACGGCCCCGCGCCCCCGCGGCCGGGCCCTCGGGCTCCCCGGCGCGCACACGCACCTGCTCCGGGCGTCCGGCCGCCGCCGCGCGGCCCTCGGGCTCCGGAAAACGGCGCCTCCGCGCTTCCCGCGCCGCAGACGCGCTTCCCGGCACCGGCCGCTTCCGAAGTGGGTTACGGGAAGCCGCTGCGGCCCCGGGCGCCCGCCGCCCACGCCCGGACGGCGAGCGGAGGCCCCTCCGGGACGCGAACCGGCGAGAAGCCGCTGGCGGGGACGCGGCCGGCGGCGGGTTTACGCGTCCGGAGGGTCGCGGCAGCTCCTCGCCCAGACGCCGGCCCGGACGCGCGGCCGGCGCGGGAGCCTCCCCGCCCACCTCGACGCGGGGCCCGGACGCCCGACCCGAACGCTCGCCGCCGGGACCCCGGACGCGGGACCCCGGACGCGGGACCCCGACCTCGCCTCCGACCCCAGCCCCCCGCCGCTCCCCGCCCCCACGCCCTCCACGTGACAGAGCCGGAACCGTCACTTCCGGCGGCGCCGATCGCGCGCCTGCGCGGCCGCCGGGCCCCAGAGCGGTTGGCAGCGGCGCCGCATCGCCCACGGCCGCGAGTGGCGGGCGGCGTCGGTCCGGCTGCGGCGGCGCCGCGGGCTGCGGTCTGGGGGCGCGCGGCCGGAGAGGTCCAGCCCACTCCCCGCCGGCCCGGCCGCCCCGCCCCTTCCCCGTCTCCCTCCCCGGCGCCGCCCCCTTCCCGGCCCGCGCTCCCGACGCGCCGAGGGGTGGCTGGGGCGCCCGGGGCGCTCGCGGAGGCGGCGGCGTCGCCCCCGCGCCGGCCCCGCCCCCTCGCGCCCCGCCCCGGCCCCGGCCCCGCCCTCCCCGCCGCGCTCTGCGGGAGCCGGGCAGCTGCAGCGGAGCCGCGGAGCGGGCGGCGGGGCCGGCGCGGTGCGCTCGCGCGCGGGATGTGAGGCCGCCGGGCCGCAGCGCGCACGGACGCTCGCACGGGCGAGGGCGGCGACCCCTCGCGGACGGCCGGCCGCGCGCCGGGCCGCGGACCCGCTCCCGCGCTCGCCCTCGCGCGCCCCGCGCCCCCCAGCGCGCCGGCGGGACCATGAAGAAGTTCTCGCGGATGCCCAAGTCGGAGGGCGGCGGCGGCGGCGCGGCGGGGAGCTCGGCCGGCGGGCCCGGGGCCGGCTCGGGCGGCGGCGGCTCGTCCGTGGGGGTCCGCGTGTTCGCCGTCGGCCGCTACCAGGTCACCCTGGAGGAGTCGCTGGCGGAAGGTAGGGGCGCGGGGGCTCGGCCGCAGGTGAGGGGGGCCGGGGCGGGGCGGCGGCTGGCGGCGTCCGCCCGGCCCGGGGCTCGCCCGCTCGGCCCGGGGCTCGCCCGCTCGGCGCGCTCTCCCCGCCCCTGCCCCGGGCCGCGGGGGCCGTGACGAGCGGCCGGGCTGGGTCGGCCCCGCTCTCCCGGCCGGGCTCCGGTCCCGCGGCGCGAGGGGTGAGCGGAAGACGCCCTCGCGGGCGGTGCGGGGCGCGACGGGGCCGGGGACCCGCCGAGGGGCCGGTCGTGCGGGTCGAGGCTCGGCCTCCGCCCCGGTCTCCGCCCGCGCTGCGGGGTGAGGACCCTGCGGACCCCGAGGTCGAGCCGCGGTCGCGCCGCTGGGTCCCCGGGGAAGCCGGCGCCGCTCTGCGCGCTCGTGTGCGGCCGGCGCGGTCCCCGCGGTGGGTCGGCGGGAGCCCGGAGCAGCGCGTGGGCTCGGAGTCCGCTCGTCCCGTCCGGAACCGGCGTCGGACCGCGGCTGTTCGTGCCCTCGGGGCGTCTCTGGCGCTGGAGACGGGGTCGGGAGCGCGCGCGGACTCCGGCCCGCCCGGCTGCGCGTCCCGCCCTCGTCACCGGTCCCGGGCGCCGGCGGCCGATCGGGGCTCCGGCGGCGGAGCTCGCGCCGGGGAAGCGCCGCCCCGCGCTCCGGTGTGGAGTCTCCCGTGCGAGCGGCGCGCGCGGAGGCTTCCTGGAGCTGGAGCGTCTCCCGCGGAACCGGACCGGTGAGGACCGGTGAGGACGCACGGCGGGCAGTCGGCCGCCCGACCGTCCTTCACGCTCCCGGTTGCGAGAGTTGGAGGGAGCGGTTCTGGCTCTGAAAGTCGGACGCTGCTGTGGTTTGGACGCAGCAGACGGAGATTCCACTTAGGCTTTCTGAGATGCCGTAAACAATAATGCATTAGTGCAAAAAAAAAAAAAATCTGAAGGTTTTTGTCTATAAAATATTTAAAGAGAAAGAAATGCTGACTTATTCGGGGATGGGTGTCGTTTTACAAGCCACTGCCTCTAGTGAGGAGCCAGGCACACCTTGGGGGGGGGAGAAGGAGCCTTAGCTTTTCAGAGGGATGAATATATGTGGTCATTGGTTTTGATAGATTTACTGCATGTAAAATTTCCTAGTTCTTTGTTATACCTGGATGTCAAATGTTGGTTTAGATCGAGTTGTGGCTTTTAAGAAGACATGGCTGTTAAGTTAATGCTGCACTTACACTTTGAATTGTAGTGACTAATGGAAGTGTGGCTTGAGTAGTATTACAGTCACTTCATTT
The DNA here is from genome assembly GCF_011764305.1 of Mustela putorius furo. Classification (NCBI taxonomy): domain Eukaryota; kingdom Metazoa; phylum Chordata; class Mammalia; order Carnivora; family Mustelidae; genus Mustela; species Mustela putorius. The sequence continues at coordinate 1,006,467 of NW_025421261.1, forward strand.
CACAAAATCCCAGATGGGTTTTTTTTTATAAAGTGGAAAGAAAACATTGACATTTCATCAAACTAGATTTTGGATTTGTGGCTTCTATCACTGCCCTAAGCATATCCTATCATTACCCTAAGCAAGTCATTTTCAGGAAAAGTTAAGTAATTTTGGAAAATGAAAATAAGAATTTCAAAGGGAGTGTTCATTCAGCCACAAAACATTAAAAATCAGTTAAGGACTAATGTCACTGTTAGAGTGTTCTGCTAGCTTCTGCTATAAATTTTGCCATTTTTCTTGGGAAACTCCGTAACCAAGTGCTAGGACGAAGCAGGAGCTGAAGAAGCTGTTTTGGAAGGTGGGACTTCCCTTCCCGACCCTCCAGCTCTTGGATTAGACTTTTATTTCGTAGTCGTTGGATGGGAGGGCAGACTTTCTTCCCTTGTGTATTTCTTTTCTCTTTACACATACAACTGAAATTACCCGTATTCAGTTTACTTTTTTATCCTGACAGTTTCTTCTTACTTCAAATGCATAATATCCTCTCTTTTCCAAATAATTTAGACAATTTAGACAGGATGTTTAAACACAAAGTCTGGTTCATACTCAAGAATGATCGTTCAGTAATTGACAGATACATGTCCTGAATTACAAGGTCAGGGCAAGTGGTGTGGAAAGGCATTAAAGTTTAGAGTACCTGAGTTGGGCAGAGGTATACCATTTAGTGGGACAAGGAATAAAAACAAAGACCAAAAAATGAAAAAATGAACTTGGTAGGCTCCTTTTTTTTTTTTTTTTTTTTTTTTTTTTTTTTTTTTTTTTTTTTGCTTTGGGTCCTTGTTGTTTAAACAGGGCCAATACTGTAGGTGCTGTGCCCTGCCCTGAGGTGTTTTTGCTGTAGGCATCTTGTTCAGAGTGACCTCTGTAGTGTCTTTGAGTCTTCAGTAAATCTACTGTTCTTTCTCTCTGTCTCATATTCTCTCTCCTCTTTCTAAGTATAGTTGTTTGTATTTACATACTTGCCTCTCATTGTTCAGAGTAGTTGTGTTTTATAAAGTCATGGGGCAGTGAGTAAGTTCTGAACCGCTGCCCTTTAGAAATACAGGTGTGCGGTCCTGCAAGCCCCTGTTGACAACATTTTTGTCATTTTTGTTTTATGTGGGTTTCTGTTTAAAGATCTTTTTTAACATATATTGTTGACTCATTAAAACTGAACTTACGGCTTACAGCGCTGTAACTCATTTCTAAATAAAGCTTATCTAAGACACATTATTTTCTCTGTAAGGAACAGTGCAGCCTCCTTGAGCTTAGGAATACTAGATGACACTTTGGCACTATGCTTGGGCCATTTTAAAAAATGAAATCAATAAAAAGCACAAAAATGAGAAAAACATGGCACTAAACAGATTTCAAAAAGGGCCCTTGTTTATAAACAAGGCAGAAAGGTATCTTCTTGTGTCCAGCCAGCCTTCTCAGAATTTTCAGCACTGTGCTTATGTCTGCAAATGATCTTGAAAATGCCATTGTATTGATTTTTGGGAATACAGATAAGTTTTAGTGACTACGTGAATTTACAAATATGGAGTCCCCAAATAGTGGCAATCTCCTATGTATGTATGTGTATATGTATGTATACATACGCACGCATAATATTTCTGAGTATAGATATTAGGTCACATGTATACATGTAAGTACATATTTATATATTATATATTTATTTAAAGAAATAAGCAGATTCTCGGATATATACTTATGTTGTATGTTTAAACTGTTGGGAGTAGTTTCTTCTCTGAAATAGGTACTTGTATCATTGTCTCTAGTTAAGCATGTGTATGTTTGAAATGCTTATTACACCTTATACCTTTTTAATTTCTGCTCAAAGTTTAGAGAACTAATACTGTGGAACACTTTCATGTTTTTTTCAAAAACACTTTCGTCTTTTCAGGAGTGCATGCTAACTAAATCCAATTTGGGCCTATAGGAATCTGATAGAGCCATATGTAAATTTAAGCTTGAAACAGAGTCAGAGTGTCAAGCATATGTATTTCAGTGTACTCTTTAAATTCTAACAAAACATAGGACTGGCTTTTTGGTCACATGCTAGTCAGAGCATTTAATGTTGATTGATAAGGTTCTCAATGTGTTTGGTTCTGTGTTGTTCTAAATGTGTTTGGTACAAAGTGCTTAAATAAATGTGGAACCAGGGGACTGCGACACTATCATAATTTGTTGAGGTCATCTAATTATGAGGTTCTCGGGTCTGGATAGGAATGGTATTTTGCATACAGTTTCACGGGTAAGGATGAGACTTTCTGTCACGGGCATGGGGGTTGTTGGTGCTGTCAGTGCAGGTAACGGTGAGACCAGGAATTTGCTAGAGAGTTCTGTGGAAGGAGCTCAGTAGCTCTCCGGTTAACTGCTTAGATTAGGGTCAGTTAATATAGGCTAAGTGTTAGCCACTTCTTACTGTTAATTTTACAGGAAGGTAGTAAAATACATTTGATTTTGCCATGTAAATCAATCTGAAAATGAGGGATTTAAGCATGATACTTCATAAGCAGAAATTGTCTTGGCTTCCCAGTAACTTGTAAGTCAGTTTGTGAGAGGACAGAAGGGGAGGATTTAACAGAAATAATGACGAGTCTTACTGCCCCGTAACTACTTATGAAATGCCTTTCGTGTGCCAGGCTCTGTACTAGTCATTATTTATACAATGGAAAATGAAACAGATATTTCTTTGTCCTTGTGGAATTTCCAGCCTAATATAGAAGATAAAGGTTAAACAAAAAATCATCAAGTCGTGTAGATAATTTTAATAGTTGTCACGAGAAGAAAGCATAGGGTTTAGTGAGAAAATAACTGATTCAGTTTATACTGAAGGATCAAGGAAGACCTTTTTTGGTATTTTGCCAGAAATATGAAGCATGAGAAAAATTAGGTAAAGGCAGTGTGCGAAGGTGTGAAGGTGGGGGTGGTGTGGGGTATGTCACAAATGGAGAAGTCTCTGTGTGAGGAAGTTTCAGGAACTGAAATATGCCCAGAGCTGGGGAATGTAATGATTGAATCCCTTTGGAGGAAGGACCAAGATGATGTTGGAAAGATGACCAGGGTCCAGGACTTTAGGATTTTAGGTTTTATCTGAAAATGCAATGCGAAGCTACTGAAGGATTGGGGCAGTTATAGGCTCTGATTTGCCCTTTGACAAGATCATGGTGATTGCTCTGTAGAGACTGGTCGAGAGGCGGACAGATTCGATGGCTGGTTAAGATGGTGGCAGTGGGAATGGAGAGGAGTGCTCAAGTGGGAAGACCTGGTGATAGATTGGGTTGGGGGAGGGTATTGTAGGAACTGGGAAGAATGACTGATGCAGCTCTTGGGCTTGAGGTACCATTTGCTGAGATGGGGAAGAGGAGAGAAGGAACAGACTTTTTGTGGGGAGGGAGAAGAGTTAGGAGGACATCCAGGAGTTCCAGACATGTGTAGTTGAGCTGTCTGGGAGGAAATCAGCGTCAAGTGGGAAGCTGAATGTGTGGTCTGGTGCTCAGCAAAGGTGTCTGGGTTTAGAGAGAGGTATTTTTTGGTAAGTGAACATTTGGCTGTTATTGAAAGGCCCGGGAGAGGAGAATGTAGGGAGAGAGTGTAGAATGAGAAGGCTCTCGCTGAAGGACTCTGGTAGAACACTGGTCTTAAACATTAGTGTTCATCAGAATCATTTGGGGGGGCTTGGTAAGCCCCAGGTTCCTGAGCCTGAGCCCCCACGGTTTGGTTCTGTATGTCTGGGTGCGGCCCATAATTTTCATTTCTAACAACTTGCTCACTGGTGCTGCTGCTGCTGGTCCAGAAACCATACCTCAAGAAGGGCTGATTTAGAGTAAGCAGGAGCTGCAGGAGGTATGAAGAGGGCCCGGAGAACACGGTGCTTTGAAAAGGAGGGAGTGACTTGTGTGTCATCTTGATCCCAGTTTTTGGCCACACACTCACAATTACTCATGCTTAGTTATTATTATTATTTTTCTTTCCAGATTTTATTTTTAAGTAATCTTTACACCCAACTTCGGGCTTGAACTCAATCCTAAGATCAAGAGTCACAGGTTCCTTGGGCTCAGCCAGCCAGGCGCCCCGCCCCACCCCAGTTTGTAACCTACCTTCTAAATCTGAGCTCTGGTTATTTCCTGATAATACTCTGCTCCAGCCACCATGTGCCATTCCCTGTTCCTTACCTATCACTACCTTTGCCTGTGTAAGCCTATTCGCCTCACTGCTAGTTAGGATCACTCCCTTCTTCCTATGGACATTTGTAGCTATTTATTTGCTTTTTCCTTCTTATCACATTTAATCTTTTGTCTTGAGATACAATTATGTAAGCACGTAGAAATACTAAGGTGGTTATTGTTTCTGTCTCATTTCCCTTAACAGATAGTAAAATTCTTGAGGCTAGAATTACTGTCTATTAATTGCTTTTTAAATCACACAAATTGCCTTGTCATATTAAGGACCTTCAAATTCTTTACAAAGGAAACAAATTTTGACTTAAAAAAAAATTTTTTTTTTAAATGAACACAGATGGAGTTCTTCCGTAGAATTTAAGACCTAATTCGCAAATTGAAAAGCACCGAGGGAGGGCTCTTTAGTTCTTGTCCCATCAGAGGTCTTCTGCTTAGGTCAGGGGACCCTGAATACTTGTGCGAAGACAGACTTTTTCTTTTTTATAAACCTGCACATTCATGTTTACAGCACCTTTATTCATCAGCCAAAAACTGGAAACACGGATGCTTGGTTGGCTCAGTCAGTTAAGCTTCTGTCTGCTTTCCACTCAGGTCATGATCCCAGGGTCCTGGGATTGAGCCCCTCATCAGGCTCTCTGCTCGGTGGGGAGCCTGCTTCTCCCTCTCCTTCTGCCCCTCCCCCTGCTATGTTCTCTCCCTTTCTGTCAAATTAAAAAAAAAAATCTTAAAAAAACAAAACAAAACAAAAAACTAGAAACAGGAGGAGTCAGCATCATGGTAGTATAAGATGTACCTCTTTTTTTAAAAAAATGTGGATTTATTTTTTTTAATTTTAATTCCGACATAGTTAATATACAGTGTTTTATTAATTTCAGGTGTATGGTATAGTGGTTCAACAATCACATATAAGTGAAGACAAACTTTTGAAGACAGCATTTAAGGCTAAGTGTTATTTTAGTTAGCCTCCTTGAAACCGCAAAGGAAGATAACCTCAATGTCCTCTTAGAGTTATCTTTCTCTGTTGGCATATTTTTCTTTATTTTGCAAAGGTGGCTGAATTTAAAGAAGGAAAGTATCGTTACATGCAGTTGTGTGTAATATAATTGGTTTTTGACAATGAGCTCTTTGAGGGCAGGTTCTCGTTTATCTCCGTATCTTTAGTTTCTGTCCGCAATTTTGTTGTTGTTGTTGTAGTTGAATTAAGCTCTCAGAAAGCATCATTTCCTCTTTTATAAGATGGAGTTAATATTTATTATGAAGAGTAATAGGTAATATGTGCTGTTAAGCAGATAATGTAGGATAGTACTTAACAGTGCATGCCAAGTCTTTAAATAAATGTGGGCCAGTTTTAGGTTCAGATTTGGTTATCAGCTTTCTGTGAAATCTGCTTCTGGATTTGTGGTAATTTGCTTGTAGAGTAGGTATTTATCTTGAATTTATCTTGAATTATAGTTGTAAACATTTTGAATTATTTTAATTAGATAAATATTTTATGTCATTAGCAATATATAACTTTTCAGTTTCAATCAGCTATATAGAATTTTTACCTTGATAGCAGCATACTCTTTGACGATGAGATGAAAGTGATTTGTAGCAAAAGACATTACATAGACTCTCACACGCTTCGCTTGTGTGATATGTTATCATTGTGGGGATAGTTCTTTGGTTGTAATTTTGATTGCTGTTTTCTCTAGAAGTGGCAGTTTTATTCAAGGACACTAAAGCAATTCCCAATTTTCAATATTTTGAAAAAAGTGTGGAAATTATGCATTTATGTCCAAAAAAGTGCTAAATTGCACTAACATCATATTTCTTTGCTTTTAGCTACAGTCAGCTTTGTTCGGTTAATACTGACTTTGTCATGCTGAGCAGTTCAGGTGAGGTTGACTTTGGTTATTTAAAAAAGAGTAGAAATAAGTTAATACTTGTTAGCGTCTTTCCATTATGGGATCTGCAGGAGGGAAAAATAGAAAAGATCCCTGAAGTTACTCATGTTACGGAACATACTGCGAGGTGGAATTGTTTGTCCTTAGGTTGATTCTGGACCTTTAGTGTGCGTTACTATCTTACTTGTGCATTATCTTGTTCTCTTTAACTCCTTCTCTACCCCCTTTTTTTGGGTCAAAATTTGAAGTACAACATTTATTAGAACCTATTTGGTAGCTATCAAAAGGATTCAGGGTTTGACTTGGAATTCTGAAATTAAGAATCCTGAGTGGTGATTTCAAAGCTATAGAAAGGTTTCATCAGAAGGAGCTGTGACTGTTTATTCTTGGTTTTATCCTGGATCCATCTCGTGAATCATCCATCTACTCACAAGTCTATTATTTTTAGGAAACTGAGTTGGGAAGTTGAGTGGTTAATGACCGAACTGTTTTAAGTAGTTGGGCACGTAGTTAATTTGGAGAGTCCTTTGTCTGCGTGTATCATCTTTACAAATGAGGTCAGTCAGCACATTTCTGCTAACCGGCTCACGTCTCTCTGCAGGAAAGTGGTTGTATTGGGCTTTTACACAGATACTTTTATTTTGGAATTTTTGGTTCTTGTCTTGTAGAATTCCAGTAAAGTTTAAGGGCATAGTTTGGGATGTAGCCTTTAGAGAGGCATTTTGCAGTGAATATTATTAAAAAATATGAAACAGTTGTTGCTGCCGATTTGCCTGTTTTAACTTTTCATTAAATCTTCAAAACGGTGCCTTCTTGGAGGCAGCTATTAAAAAAAAAAAAAGGGCAAAACTTGGAGCTGGGCCAGCTGATATTCTGTTACGCTACTGACTTGCATTGTGACATTTTGATTTCACTCTCCTTAAGAAAAAATGAAGTGGATAAAAATGAATCTGTAACATCTTTTTCCATTTTAGCATTCTCCCATTCTGTTTGTGTAATGGATTCTTCCTGCTTCTCTGATCTGAGAGGAGCTTGGGAAAGGAGGGATAAAGATAACAGTTTTAGGACCGAGACCATAATGAAAGGATTATGTGTGATAATCATGCATCTGAGTTCTTTGACAAGTATAGATTAGCAATTTATTTTTTTATCCCACAGTATACAATTATTTCTTAATCCTTGTGAAAAAGTCCTTTCTAGGAAGTTGCCTTATTTAGTACCCTTTAAGATAAGGGGATTGGTGCTCAGATAAAATCCTGTGGCATTTCAGAGTACTATTTAGTTTCAAAGGATATGCCACCTTAATAGATTCTTTTATCATTTTAATCCTTTGTGTTCTCCAAGTGACTCATATTTTGGAGGGTATCTGGAGGTAAAGAAATTTTCGTGTTTTTCAAGTTTTATTTTGGAAAGAATGTATAAGGAAGAGCTACGACAGTACTTTGTCTTAAACAGTACTTTCTCTTAGTTCGTGGATTGAAAGTTTACCCGTGCAAATATGTGAAGAGTTGGCGACTTTTGTTTCCAGTGCTGTCAGTTCTAGTTTGGACCCTCCCCCCACCCCCGACCTTTTTAAAAAAATATATTTTTATTTATTTATTTGACAGAGAGCACAAGCAGGGGGAGCAGCAGGGAGAGGGAGAGCAGGCTCTCCCACTGAGCAGAGAACCCGATGTGGGCCTCAACCCCCGGACCCTGGGATCGGACTCCAGCCAAAGGCAGCCTGCTGAGCCACCCAGGCTCCCCTCTAGTTTGGGGTCTTTACTAGCTCTTACAGAATTGGGTTTTCACTCAGACTGTTCCTCCCCTTTTATTTACCAAACCACCTCTTGTATTCCTCCCAGTTTTTCTTCCTGAAGTGGACTTCTGATCATTTGCCCAACTCATTACTCTGGGATTCAAGGCCCCTGTGCGGTGGGACCCCAATGCCCAACTCATTACTCTGGGATTCAAGGCCCTGTGCGGTGGGACCCCAATGCCCAACTCATTACTCTGGGATTCAAGGCCCTGTGCGGTGGGACCCCAATGCCCAACTCATTACTCTGGGATTCAAGGCCCTGTGCGGTGGGACCCCAATGCCCAACTCATTACTCTGGGATTCAAGCCCCTGTGCGGTGAGACCCCAATGCCCAACTCATTACTCTGGGATTCAAGGCCCTGTGCGGTGGGACCCCAATGCCCAACGCAGGTCTTAATCTCTCTCTTACTCCAACCCTAGGACTTGACATTTCCTGTGCTTTACTCTTGCTTTGACATTCCTGTTTTTCAGTTTATGTTGTTACATTGCCTGGAATGCAGACACCTGCCTCCCCACTCTATTTTAAATGTATCTTGTAGGATACAGTTAAAATACAGTTACTTTCTTGCAGTCTTTATTTTTCTATGAAACCCCTGTGTGCAACCAAGTGAGGGTAATCCTGCCTTCCTCCGAGGCTCTGTGTTGTAACTGTTGCTCCTATTGCCCTTACTTGTGGCAGCTTTGTTCTGTTGGAAGACAATGTGTAATACAAAGTTTCCTCTACTGCAGGATTAGAAGTTCCTTTAAGATTTGACTTGTATCCATCTTATCTCTTATCTCTTTTCTCTTAGGGTGCTGTACTCATGTAGGTATTTAGTACATTTGTAAGAGATTAAATTTTTGAACTGAAAAGCAGCCAGAGAGGCCTGTAAACATTTACTATAAAACAATTGGAGAACAACATACTTGACATATCCAAGTTTGGCTGATGCTTGGGAGTAGGTTGGCCCCATTTTTCAAGTTATGTCCTTTTACAGAAACTGAAATAAGTAGAGATATTTGCTGATAATACAGGTACAGCTTATCTAGATGAATGAAAAAAAAAATACTAACAGATTTATTTCTGGATTCCTGGCCTGTTTCATTTCTGTAGTTATTACACAAATAGTCTATCTTTGTTTTGTGGGTACTGCGTTGCTCCTCATACTAGGTGTGACTCTCCACAGTGTTCTAGCCGAGTTCCCTTGACCCATGTCGGCTTTAGAGAGAGCCACTACTGTGGGACAGAGAGGATAGACAGGACTAAAGTATGTGCTCCAAATACCTAATCTTACAGTGACAATGTTGGAAATGCTCAACTGGCTATGGGTTTCTCTTGAGAGGTTGATAGTTACCAAGGCTTAATGGGAGAACTGCTGTCTGAGAGAAAGAGAATGAAGAAGAAGGGGATCTCGTATCCTCAGTGCCCTGGGGAAGAAACTACTCGATTATGACCTTGCGGGACCCCTCTGACTAGTATGTCTAATATTGGAGGTGCTTTTCTCAGTAGAGAGACTTCAGTTTTCTTTTAGATTAGGGAATTTGTAAGCCTGGCATAAGAGACCAGAGGGAGCAAACCAAGGCTTCATGCAGTTCTGTTAATAACTAATCATTATCACCCTCGACATTCTGTTCCTTCTTTGGTTTGGGAGAGAGGTTTCCAACACACCACTTCCCCTGTCTAATTGCTGTGTTTACTTATTTTCCTTAATTTTTTGTGCCTGGGTTATTGTTAGAGCTGGCTGGAGCTTTTTACACTTTTAAGTATTCTCTTTTGAATGAGATTGTGTGTGGTTGGTCTAGATTTTACTACTCATTCTGGAATCATTAAGATATTAGTATTAAATGATTTACATATAATATAGTAAAATATTTTACTTAATGAATATTGTCAGGACTCTTATTAGGGAGTGGGATTATGCATCACTGGCCATGACCCACTTTTTCATTCTCTTGCCTGCGTAACAGAATCTCTCCTACTGAATGTTAATGGTCTATTCTTTGTATATAAAAAAATGATGGCACTGACTCATGATCAATAGGACATAGGTTTTGAGTTCTTTTTCCAGAAGTAGGATGTGTATATGCTCTCTATACATAGGCCTTTAATGATCTCTTCTCTGATCAATAGGAGAAGTTTATAAGATAGTTTATTGGTGTTGTAAGCAATAATGAGATCTGAAGAGTTTTGTTTTGTTTTATTTTCTTACCAGCTAGCCTAGTTCAAATCCTAGTGAATAGTTAACTGTTAATTTTTTATCTTTTAGCAAAATATCGTTTGTATAATCCAAACGAGGAATTCTAAGGATCTCAATTCAAATTGGTATATATTTTTAAAATATACTGAAACTAGCTGTTAGGGGTGACAACTCAAGAAATGTTACAAATCCATGAGTTTTTTTGTTTTTAAGTATATGTTGTGTTTGTGTCACTTTGCTGATGGTACTCTGTCCTTGCGCAGTATTGGAAGCGAGTTTGCGAGGTGCTGTACGAATCCGTAGTGTTCAAAGTAGAACGGAACTAATGGCCATATGTTGTGGGGTCAGTTCATTGATTTTTGTTTTTTGGAAAACTGAATACAGGGCTGAAGGCGTTGGGTGGTGTACACGAATCTAAATGAGGGTAAGGTCTTCTTGACTTCCTTCAGAAAACATTTTGAAATATTATTCTAACTGGTGTTGTTGGATTAACAGTCTTTCTTTTAAAATGCTAGTGCATCCCAGAGTCACACTGTTAGTGTTGTGGAGGGAGGAATTTAGGTCTTGTGACTTCAAACTCTTTCCACTACATGTGGCTTCCTTAACTGGCTCCTGTGCACATACAGGCATTGGCTTTTGATTGCAGTGGGGACTTTAAGGAGGCTTAAGGGACTGGGGGGCTTTTACTGTTCTGGAGGCAGCTGGAGGATTCGTGGGTGCCTGCAGGGGCTGAGGTGGAAGGCGGTGCTCCCAGCCAGCTTGGAGTTAAAGCTTTCCCCTTCGCTTTTCCCTGAGACCATCAAACCATGCGGTGCAGTTGTTTAGGACGTCAGGATTCATTTTACAAAGTTTAAACAAAATTTTTACAAAGTTTAAAATCGCAGTTATTCCCTAAATAAAATTGCAGCTTACCCTAAAATGAGTCTCTTGTCTCGGCGTAGAAATGTTCATTCGTAAATGAAATAATGTATTTGCGAACTGTAAAGTAAGTAGCATAAAGTTGCATGACTCTAGCTCCTTCAGTTGAATGTACCATGGCAACATCTAGAACTGCTATAAAACACGAGGAAAGTGAAAGAAGAGACGAGCTGAATTCTTATTCTCTACTTCCTTCGGTTCCTGGTTCAAACTTAGGAACTTTAAGGCTTAGTGCTGTCATGTCAAATCCCTTTTTGCATTCCATTTAACAAATTTGTGCTACATGTATTTAAAATAAAGAGGAACAAGGTTTTGGCAGATTTTCATATTATTAGATCATGGTACAAATACATTTGACTTACACCTGGAATACTGATCTTCTGAGTGTTTGCAGGAGAAATGAGTGCCTATGGCATCATTAAACAGTTTTCTTAAAAATGACATGACAATGCTTCTTTGATACATATGGCATATTTTTATACACATACAGGTGAAAAGTCAGAAGAGTTCTTGATATATGATTTAAAAATATTAAAATTTCTAAATTTTTTGGTTAAAATGCTACAGTTATTCCTGTCATTATCAAGAAGCATATATCTAGTGTCTCGATTTTTCTGAGTAGGAGAGCTTTTTAAAATTTTTTTATTTTATTTTATGTTTTAATTTTTAAAGATTTTATTTATTTATTTGACAAGGAGGAAGAGGAGAACAAGCACAAACAGGAGCGGGTTGGAGGAAGGGGAGGAGGAATGGTGGAGGGAGAAGCAGGGAGCCTGCTGTAGGGCCTGTTCTCAGGACCCTGAGATCATCACCTGAGCCGAAGGCAGATACTTAACCGACTGAGCCACCCAGGTGCCCCTAGGAGAGCTTTTTTTTTTTTTTTTTTAAATTGAGATATAATTGACATAAACAGTTTCAGGTGTATAATATAATGATTGCATCTTTGCACAAATTGCAAAATAATCACAGTAAATCTGGTTAACATCCATCATTCATTTTTAGTGTAGTTACACATTTTTTTTCTTGTGATGAGAACTTCTAGATCTACTCTTTCAGCAACTTTCAAGTATAGAATACAGTATTAACTACAGCTGGCATGCTCTGCTGTACATCTTGAAGCCTTAGAGCTTTTTTGTATCAAATTATACCCCCAACCCCATTCTACCTCTGATTATGTTTCTCCTTTACTCCCAACTTCAGAGGCTGTGTCCCTGATTTATCTAATCTGCCCTGTTTCTTTCTCTATCAACTATCTGATTTTTCTTGTTTTCTGCTTGTTTTTAAAATTCTTATTATATCTCATGTCTGCTCAGCATTTAAACCTGTTTGTTTCTCTCATCTTAAAAGGTCAAATAAAAACAAAACTAGAACTAAGTGATCTTTTATGTTTCTTTTTCTTTTCTCCCCCTCCCCCCCAACATTAATTGGCTTTTCAAAAAGAACAGGCTCAGTAATGGTTCTTAAAATACGGCTTGTGGGCCCCAGGAGGAAGGATTCCCCAGGGCCCTTCGAGGAGTGCTTTCAGGTCAGAATTATTTTCATGATGCTACCAAGACATTTTACACTGCATTGGCATTTGTGTTGATGGTCCAAAAGCAATAGTGGTGGTGGTAAAACTTTTATAATATCTTACCACAAATCAAGACAGTTTGCACTCAGTTTTTTTAATTGTTTTTTAAAAATTAATTAATTAATTAAATTTATTTTTTTTAAAAAGATTTTGTTTATTTATTGAGAGAGAGGCAGTGAGGGAGAGCATGAGGGAGAAAGTCAGAGGGAGAAGCAGACTCCCCATGGAGCTGGGAGCCCGATGCAGGACTTGATCCCGGGACTCCGGGATCATGACCTGAACCGAAGGCAGTCGTCCAACCAACTGAGCCACCCAGGTGCCCCTGTTTTTGTTTTTAAAGCCAGTTTCCCTTAAGAATATCCTGGATAAAGCTGTAAAAACCCTATCAATCTTGGCTGCTTGAGTACATCTTTTTTTTTTTTTTTTTTGGTTGTGGTAAAGTGTGTATAACATAAAATTTACCATTTTAATCATTTTTAAGTTTACAGCTAAGTAAGTGGCATTAAGTACACTCACATTGTTATGTGACCATTACCACTACTGATCTCCAGAACTTTATTTTCTCTAACTGAAACCCAGTACCTATTAACCACTAGTTCCCATATCCCTTTTCCCCAGCCTGTGGTAAACACTGTTTTACTTCCTGTCTCTATGAATTTGAGTATTCTGAGTGCATCTTATAATAGAATCACCCAATATTTCACCTTTTGTGTCTGGCTTATTTCACTTAGAAATAAAGTTCATCCATTTTGTAGCATGTATCAGAATTTCCCATTAAGTGAATAATATTCTGTTGTATGTATATATCACATATTGTTTATTCATCCATCAGTGGGCACATTTGAGTTGTTTCTACCTTCTGGCTATTGTAAATGTTGTTGTGAACATGAGTGCACAAGGATCTTTTCAAGCCCCTGCTTTCAGTTCTTTCTAGTATATATCCAGAAGTGGAATTGCTGGCTTATGTGATACTTCTGTGTTTAATTTTTTGAGGACCTACATTCTATTTTCCATAGTAGCTGGATTTTTATTTAAAAATTCCCACCAGCAACGCACAAAGGTTCCAATTTTTCCCATCCTCACTAAAACCTGATATTTTGCGTTTTTAAACTTTTTATGAAAGTCCATTCTAATGGATGTGAAGTGGCATGTCATTGCAGTTTTGATTCATATTTTCCTAAATATAAGTGATATCGAACATCTTTACATGTTTTTATTATTGGCCGTTTGTAAGTACACATCTTTTTAATGTATGAAGAAGCGGGAAGTGTACACAAAACACGTGCTGCATAATGAAGTATGATAGTATAATGGAGGAAAAGTGTGTGGGTGATTGAGTTGTGTCCTAGACCAGCTGCTTTTACATAGAACACTATTTTTATTTGAAAGAATGACTGACAGACTATGATTCATTTAGATCTGGGTATTTGGCAGATATTTTCACTATTAAGTAAGGCTGTCACTTCAAGGAAAACACCTGACAGATGTTATTAATGATGGAATTTGAGCTTTCAAAAAGAAAATAAGAATTTTGGAAGACTGTATTTGCCATTGTGGACTTGACAGCTTCCCATTACGTAGGCTTTTCTGAGGAGATAGATGATAATGTTATTTTCTTTTGAAAAAATTGTGTAATGGAAGATCTCTTTAACTTAGTGAACTGATATAATATTTTCCAAATGTATGATGTTACAAATGTACAGTACGAAACTGACCATTGGATTTTAGTTTAACAGTGCGAGAATTTAGTGATACTTGCAACTAACCTTTAAGAAACTACTGTTTTGTTTTGCTGTAATAGCGAAGAAGAATATCCGTACTTATTTGAAAAGACTATTAAGATAGTTTTCACCTTTCTCTCTGTGTATGCGTGAGGCTAGATTTTGTTCATATGCTTTATTGGGCCCAAGCATATGATAGGAGATTTACTGCAGAAACGATCATGAGAATCCAGCAGTCTTCTCCTAAGGCAAATATTAAAGAGCTTTGCAAAAATGTGAAGCATGCCATTTTTCTCTCTAAATTTTTAAGAAATAACAACTAGTTATGTTGACAAGTCATGTCTATTATTTTAAATGAGTTAGTAAAGATTTAAAAAATTCTCAGTTTTAATTTCTAAAAATTTATTTTGGAGAGAGAGAGTATAAGTGCATTTGAACGTAAGCATGGCACGAGGCAGCAGGGGAGGGAGAGGGTCAGACAGACTCCACACTGAGCGCAGAGCCCAATGTGAGGCTCGATCTCACGACCCTGAGACCATGACCTGTGCCAAAATCAAGAGTCGGACGCGTAAGCAACTGCACCACCTGAGTGCCCCTCTCAGTTTTAATTTCTAAAATGGTAATATGGATTGATACGACCATAGGAGCAAAAGCTCTCTTGGGTCTGTGATGGATCCTGAGCCCAAAGGGCTCAAGAGTTGCTAGATGGTGTATAGTTTAGCAAGACTGTCTAACACACAGTCCACTAGCTGCATGTGGCTACTTCTTGAAATGTGGCAGGGCTGAATTGGAGTGTGTCACATATGTAAGATACACATGGGATTTCAAAGCCTTAATGTGAAAAAAGGAATGTAAAAGATACTATTAATATTTAATATTGCTTACATGTTGAAATAATAGTATTTTGGTTGTATTGCATTAAATAAAATGTATTATTAAAATTCACTGTGTTTGTCCTCTAGAAAATTTGAAATTGCATATGTGTCTTATTACATTTTGTTGGACATGTATCGGACAGTACTTGTCTGGACTGTGCAGTTTGTATGGACGCTACACTTCGCAGTTGGGGTAGTTCACCTGGGGTTCATTGACAGCCATGTGTTTTTTTCTTAGGCAGGGGCTTATGGCTTTCACTGTATTTCCAAGGGACACATGACCACAGTAAAAGTAGGAACCGCTGTAGAAACTGGAGACAACCTGTTAGAGTTGCTGCTTGTAGTTACTTGGGTACTGTTAGTGGCTTGGATCTGGGGCAGTCTCTTTCTCAGTGGTCGGCTGGGCAAAACCTGCAGTGTGAGGGGTGTAGTGAGATGCATTCTCGGCTTCTCGCGTTGGAACTCTGAATGTTCACACAGAGATGTTTCTATAGAGGGGCATGAAGGCACGACAGCGCTGTTAGAGTAGAGTGCAGGTTGACCTGAGTACCTCATCATCAGATGGAGGATTGTTTGTGAGGGGAAATACTCTGAAAGCCAGAGTGTGGATAGGAGCTGTCAGAGCAGAATCCACTACAAATTGGGGGATTTCCTACATGTCATGTTGGGAACTGTGATCGATTGAGGAACATTTTTCAGTTGAGCATTCATAGAGGTTGCAAATAAAATGCGTATTATTTGGTTGTACAGTATAACCAATACAAAACATGTATTAAAATAAAGTAGTAATACATTCCAAAGATGAAGATACAGGGTGCTTGTTTACTGTGTATCCCTAATCCTCAGTGGGATGATATAAAGGAGCCACGGAATTGGATTTGTGGATTAAGTGGTTGCATGTTTTGCTTGAGTTACATATGTGATGCTGTTTATGGGATAGATTTCCTGACGAATGTTGTCAGTTCTTATCTAGAAAGTCTTCCTAAAACAGTGAAATTTCAGGGCCCACTTAAGTGAAAAAAGAAGGCTGGATTGAGGGTATATCAAATATAATTTCATTTCAACCCTTTGCCATCTCAGTGACAAGTGCCCTTACTGTATTGTTCATCACAATGTGCCACAATATTTCTGTTTTTCTCCTCCCGAGAGACTGTAAACTCACACATACCGTGTCCTACTTAAAATGTGTTCCAGAACCTAGCACAGCCACTTACTAGAATTTGTTGGAGGGGCACCTGGGGGGCTCAGCTGGTTAAACATCTGATTCTTGATTTTGGCTCAAGTCATGATCTTGGAGTGGTGAGATGGAGCCTGCTTAAGATGCTCTCTCCCTCTCCTTCTGCCTGCCCCCAACCCCCACATGTACTCTCTAAAAAAATTGTTGGGAAAAAAAATAGGAAGAGCCTCTATCTGATGGTTAGCTAATTGTAGTTCGGGTGAGATGCAGGAGTGTGGTAGCTGGGTGAAGAGACCATGGGAGGCTGTCTGAGAAGGCGGATGATGGATGGGTCTTGGAGTTGCAGAATCCCAGACCTTATTGAGGTAACTGGGAAAAGTTTAAGATGTAGGTTTCTGTTTTTACCCTCACGAAGCCAAAGAGTCCCAAGAAGAGGTTAGTATAATGATGAATTTGGGAAGAAAAGACAAATTTAATAGCAGTGTGTAAGAATTGGCTAAAATTTTGGTGCTTTTCAGTTCTGCTATTTCTGGTGAGAATGAAACTGTGAAATGGGTGAGAGATGATTGAGACCCTAAGACCCAGGCTTATGAATGGAGGAGTTTTGAAATGTAAGAAGGGGAGAAAAAAGTAGTTAATGCAGTTATGGAAAAAAAAAAAAAAGAAAGCATTAAACATCTAAGATCCGACTTTCCCTATAGGAAAGAAAATGCGGATAAAGATGTCATGGCTGGAAATAAAGGAAAATCAAAAGATGGCGACTTCCTGCGGTCTCATGAATGGGGGTGATGATGCGGGACCCTTGGGGCTGGTGCTAGAACAGGGAAGTTCAAGAGGAATATGAATGTCCCTTTACTTGAATGGCTTTTTTTTTTTTTAAAGATATATTAATTTTTTAAAACATTACCATTCTGGAGAGCCTTATTCTTTAACACACTGGTTATCAAACTAATAAGTATGTAAATCATCTGGATGTTTATTAAAATACACACTCCTCTCTGCTAGATCTGGATGCAGCATGAGGTTCTGCACTGGGTCAGCTTTCCAGGGATGCCAGTGCTGCTGTTGCCACAGGTCGCATTCTCCTCTAGCCAGTCTCCTAAGATGGGGAGAAAAAATACCCCCCAAAGTGGCCAGATCAGTTCATGAATACAGGTCTCCCTTGACTTATGATGGGGTCCCATCCCCCAAAACCCATTGTAAGTTGAGGATATCATGTTAAAACTGTAATACACCTGCCTCCTGAATGTCATAGCTTGCTGTGCCTGCCTTAAACGTCCTCAGAACACTTGAACATTAGCCTCCTGTTGGACAAGATCATCTAACACAGAGCCTGTTTTATGGCAGAGTATTAAATATTATGTGATTTGCCAAATACTGTCCTGAAAGTGGGGAAAAAAAAGAGTGGCATGTAGCGGTACTGGAGGGTTGTGGGTGTGTCGGCTGTTTACCCTCATGATTGCCTCGGCTGACTGGGAGCTGCGGCTCTGCCATGGCCAGTGGCAGGAGAGGGTATCGTGTCACATACTACGCGCCGAGGAAAAGTGCACAGTGCCAGGTGGGATGTCTAGTCTCTGCTGAATGCATTTTGCTTTGGCACCATCGCAAAGCCGAAAAATGGTTGAGTTGAACAAGTAAGTCGGGGATGGTCTGTATCTGCTTTGTTAATGGCCTTCAGGTCAGACTTTAGTAGATAACAGGACTAATGCAAAGGTTCTTAACTTCATACGGTGCTTATTGAAGAGATTCCTGGACTTGAATCACAGAGAATTAATCCTCGGTTTAGAGAAGGGTCCAGAAAACTTCAGGTTTAATAAGCATGCCATAAAATTCTGCAGTTGAATTTAAATCGGCATTACATGAAGACTCTGTATTATCTCGGGACTGTAGGTGAGGAGAGGTCCGACCTGTTGATAGTATTGAGTGTTGCTTTCCAGGAACACACTGTGTCTGTCCGTTTGGTTAAAACTTGTATGTTTCTTAGTGAAGTTTTTCTTCATTTCGGTCCTGCAACTTCATATGCTTAGTCCTGTGTGCTCTATATTATATTGTAAATGGATTGTCCGTCTCACCAGTACAATTTTTTTTTCTTTTGATTTTTGGAGAAGATAATTTGCCTTTACTTAGGAGTATATTCATAATACTTAGGCACGAGGAATCAAAGCTATAAAAAGACACGGACTCTGTGAAGATCTTGCAGTCTGGTCTTTTTTAAAGAACTGGTTTCCCCAAATGCAGGTAGGTCAGTAGAGGAAAAACAAATTAAAGTTATAAATGTGAAAATGATAAATCCTTTAAGATTTTGCTTGAAAGAAACAAGGGAAAGGGACCTAGTACTTCCTGAGTGCCTGTGAGAAAGTAGATTGTACTGTTTCAGAGGCTTTCTTATCTTAATACATGGGTCCTTTAAAGTCAAAGGGGACAGTCCATTAAATATTTTTTAGGTTATGGGAATACTTTTACAAGTATTGTTAGCATATATAGAACTGTACCAAGGGAAGAAATAACTCATCTTCTTTCTTTGCATAGCTTATTAAAATTGCATTTTTATAAATCATTTCACTCTGAAAAGAATTTGTTCTTAGAAAAGCTATGATTATGTTCTTTCAAAGGTATGACTGTTTCTTGTAGTAGTCTCTGAACAGAGCAGTGCAGGTGGGCAATATTGTTATTTATTTGTTTTTTAGGTTAGTTTCAGGAGTGGAAGTTAGTGATTCATGAGTTGCATATAACACCCGGTGCTTCTCACATCATGTGCCCTTCACCCAATTATCCCCAACCCCCACCCCGCCCCTCCCCCACGCATCTCCCCTCCAGCAGTCGTCACTTTGTTTCCTAGAGTTCAGCGTCTTTTATGGTTTGCCTCCCTCTCAATTTTCGGCTTATTTTTCCTTCACTTCCCCTATGTTTATCTGTTTTATTTCCTAAATTTCATATATGAGTGAAATCATATGTTATTTGTCTTTCTCGGACTTACTTCGTTTAGCATAATACCCTCTAGTTCCATCCACATCAATGTAAATGGCAAGATTTCATTCTTTTTGATGGCTGAGAAATAGTCCATTATGTAGATGTGTATATATATGTATATGTACACACACGTGTGTATTTATGTAAAGAGGATGTGATCTATGTGTATATATATCTATAGCTATAGTTATATCTAGTATCTTTTTTAACCATTCATCTGTTGATGGACATCAGGGCTCTTTCCATAGTTTGGCTGTTGTGGACGCTGCTGCTATAAACATTGGGGTGCTTATGCCCCTTCAAATCATTATGTTTGTATCCTTTGGGTAAATACCAAGTAGTGCAATTGCTGGGTCATAGGGTAGCTCTATTTTTAACTTTTTTGAGGAACCTCCATGCTGTTTTCCAGAGTGGCTGCACCAGCTTGCATTCCAGGGAGACAGTATTTTTGAGGAAGTGGTGCCTGGAATTCTCTTACCAAAGAGTTTCATTGAAGTTCTTATTAACTAAAAAGTGCACAAGACCACTGTCATGTTCTTTGAAGTAAAATATATTCTGAAGTAAATCTACATGTCTTAAAGATCCACAAGCTGAATGAGATTACTACAGCTTGCAGTTATCAAGCACTGGGTATCAGTGCTTTTAAGACAGAACTTGTTATGTTTTAAGTGGTACTTGTTTTGTCTGAAATTGTAAGTGTCTTTTTTTTTTTTAAATTCTTAAAAGATTTTATTTATTTATTTGGCATACAGCGATCACAAGTAGGCAGAGAGGCAGGCAGAGAGAGAGGGGAAGCAGGCTCTCCACTGAGCAGAGAGCCTGATGCGGGACTCCATCCCAGAACCTGAGATCATGACCTGAGCTGAAGGCAGAGGCTTAACCCACTGAGCCACCCAGGTGCCCCTATAAATGTCTTTATAGACCATTCTAACAGGTAAAAATATCAGTGGTGAATATTGTTAAATTATTTTATATAGACATATTTTGATAGAGACTTCCAGCTAAGAGGACTTTCTCCTGTATTGAAATTTAATGTGGAAGCCCATTACATAGACATTTTAAGGACCAGAATTCAGAAAACATTCTGTTGCATGTTTCAATGAAAGTAGTAAAACTTAATTTTCTTTGGAATTGTGTATTTTGTTCTGAATCTAATGAAAGTTGTATACATACTGTACTTCTGTTTGGTTGGATATTCTTGTACCGATGCAAGTATTTATGTGTACGTGTGTTTAAAGAGCTCTATGTACATTTTTTTTCTTTTTTTCAGTGTGATGGGCTTTTCTATAAAAGTACATAGATGTTTTTAGGGCTGTATCTAGTGTTATCTCTGAGTATCAGAAGATTTGACCAAATTCTTCCTTACTGAGGTGTTGTGGTCATATTGTGTACCACGGATGGCTTAGAGGTACGCCGAGATGGTTCCTCCCCAGCCCTCAAAGTAGCTTCACTGTCGTTGGCGGTGGGGGGCGGGTCCCTGCGGGTTATCTCACACTGAAGGTGGACTCCCATCATTTTCCCCTGGGACCAGCCAAGTAGTTGGAGAGCATGACTGGATAGTAATACTGGAGGGTTTTCCATTAGTCGGACTAAATCTGTACTTCTACTAAAGTACAGATTTGATCAAAGGAGTATTAAGCCCGGGGAGTCATGGAAGCCAGGGAGAGGGAGAAACTGTCCTGGGCCTGACAAACCTTATGAACCCAGAAACAGACGTGAGCTATGTGTGGGAAGGAGGAATCGCACAAGCTACTCTTTCTTGTTTGAGTTTGGGGATATCAAGATAAGCTGATTTGAAGCATTGTAAGTGCGCTTTTCTTAGTCATACCCAGAATGTTTAAATATGTATTTGTTTTCTGAGCCAAGGCTTTGGTATCAGGCCTTGAAGTAATAGATCCTGGCTCTGTGCTGGTCCTTTGGCTCTGGGCTGTGATTCTTCTCAGTGGGCCCCCGCTCTGCCTTCCGAAGTCCTCACAGAAGGCGCTGTGTTTACTTGGCACGCTGGGGACGGTTAGCCGGGGTGCCTGCATACGCGCCGGCGGGCTGGGCCGCTTCGTGGTAAAGGCCAGTGCCAAGAGGAGTCCTGTCCAGTTCGCACTCTGTATCTTCGGTGACAAAAAAAGTTTGTCTTACTTGGGTTGGATATAGAATTATGTGCTTTGTACTTCCTCATGCACATTCATTTATGAAGTTTTTAGTGGTTTTTGTTTGCTAACCACAGGCTGTTTTGTGTGATTTTAATTCTTCCCTAACGAACTAAATCTAGAATGTAGTTATGTGGGCGAGTTGTTTGGTGTCAAGGTAGCTTAATTTCCAAGTGTTCTAAAAAATGGGTTTTGCTTTCTCTGATGATTTCATGTTAATATTTTAAATCTGTATCGCTTGAACTACAACTGTTTTCAGAACTTTGAAACAGCTGTTTTTGTTTAATAAGAATATAATTTGTATTATAAAGTAAATATCTAAAATAAAAAATGGCAGACAACTTACTTGTTAATGGACTGTAGATTGAATCACCTTGCTTACATACAAGAATTATCTAAATGTAACACATATTAAAATTGTAAACATGTTTGGGGGGATGACATATTTTAAAAACTTAGTGACTCAGTGTATTTCAAAACAGTTTTTTGTTTCATTGTATGTATTTTATTTTTATTTTTATTTGTTTGACAGAGAGAGAGAGACAGTGAGAGAAAGCACACAGTGAAGGGGAGTGGGAGAGGGAGATGCAGGCTTCCTGCCGAGCAGGGAGTCTGGTGTGGGGGTCCGGTGTGGGGGTCCGGTGTGGGGCTCCGTCCCACTGTTAACCTCCTTGTCACTGAAGGCGTTGTCGCCCCGGACTTTGCGTCCATTTGCACTTTAGTCCATCAGTAAGACATGCTTATTGTTTACAAGTCATGTTTAATAGCGTAGCTCATCATCGTTTCTTAAATGTCAGACCTGCCATCTCTGCTCACCTGTTTTCACTTTGACATCCCTTTAAAGTTCCTTTTAGTAAAGGTCATTTTGTTAACCTGAACATTGTTTTTTCAACTTCATTCTGGAAGGCAGATAGTTTTTTTCTTTCAGTATTTTGAAGGTACTATTTTACTGCCTTTTAATTTTCTTTTACTGTGGACAAGTTGCTGGTTACTCTAATTGCCTCTGGGTAATCTGTCTTTTCTCACTGGTAACTTGGATGTCTTCTCTTTGGTGCTCTAGTCTTTCACTGTGGTGGTCTAAGTTTGGCTTTTCTGTTATTTTATAGTTCTTGGTTTTTCTGAACCTGGTAATTGACATGAAATTGATGATGATGAAATTGTCTTTCATCAATTTCTGGAGAATTCTCAACCATATTTATTTTAATAATGCCTCTTCCCAGTTCTTACAGTTGATAGATGTGTATGAAATCTCTCCCCTGTATCCTCCAAATCTCATAACCTTCAGTCCCGTTTTCCATCTTCGACCCTTGGTGCTGCACTTCGGTCCACATATGGGCATCACACTCTGCATTCAGAGGCGTCTTCCCAGTTCTCTTTCTTTCCCTGTGCCGTCCTCTGCTGTTTACCCTTTTCAGAAATTCAGTTTGTGTGTAAATTGCCTGGCCAGTTTTCTGTTTTGAGCCTGTCAATTTTGATAACCTTTTAATGTGTTTCTGTACTTTCAGTTTCTTAGAATATGAAATACAGTCTCTGATGTCATTTAACAATTTTTAAGATAGTTTTCCTATATAAATAGCTCTGTTTCTGAGTTTTTCTTTGTTATTCTGTGGTCCTTTGTCTCTATGCCATGATAATGTATCTTATCAGAGTTTATAATTTGATAATTGGTAAAGAGACTAACCCCACTCCTTATTCCTTTTTAAAATTGTTAGCTATTGGGGTGCCTGCGAGGCTTAGTGGGTTAAGCCTCTGCCTTCAGCTCAGGTCATGGTCTCCTAGGATCGAGCCCCATGTCGGGCTCTCTACTCCGCGGGGAGCCTGCTTCCCTTCCTCTCTACCTGCCTCTCTGCCTACCTGTGATCTCTGTCTGTCAAGTAAATAAATAAAATCTTAAAAAAAAAATTGTTAGCTATTGTTAATTTTTTTGCACTACCGTGTGAATCTTAGAATCAGCCTATACAATTCCATGAAAAACTACTAGGATTTTTATATGGATTACATTGGATTTATCAAATAATCTGTGAAAAGTTAAAAACCTTATAATATAGAACCCTCATTTTCATAAAGAAATTTATGTATATGTATCTTTAGCTTTATTAAAGTTTCATAATTTCTCTCATTAAGTCTTCATTTCATGTACCTCAATTGATTCCTAGATGCTTTTGTTGTCGCTGTGGTCATAAATAGTATCTTTATTTTTTTCTGTTTTTCTCTTGGTTGCTCTTGTCTAAGAATGCAATACCTAGAGAATTATTTTTTATGCAAATCTGATGAATATAAACCTTTGCTTAAAATTCTTCTATGGTTTCCTCATGTTTTGCAGGACAAAGTTCAAACATCTTAACATGATGATCTTAGCGATGATCTTTCATGATCGAAACCATCTCTAACTCTTTACCATGCCTCATTTTAATATTTTGTAGCCTGTGCTTCAGCTTAATGGAGTTAGTTGTAGTTTCTTGGACATGTCCTGATTTTTTAAAAAACAAGAACTTTATTGAGATACAATTTACATATCCTGGAATTAATTTAATTTTTTTCTATTACCTATGCTATACTTTGATCTCTGTGATTTACTTGTTTTGTAGCTGGAGGTTTGTACCTCTTAATCCCCTTTGTCTGTTTTGTTCATCTCTCACCCACTTCCCCTCTTGCAACCACCAGTTCTCTGTATTTAAGGGTCTGTTTGTTTTGTTTTTTAGATTTCACATGTAAGTGACATTATAGGATATGTGTCTTCCTCTCACTTCCTTCACTTAGGGTAGTACTGTCTGGGTCCGTCCATGTTGTCACAAATGGCAAGATTTTATTCTTTTTTATGGCTGAGTAGTATTTCATAGTGGTGTGTGTGTGTGTGTGTGTGTGTGTGTGTGTGTGTTGTCTTCTTTATCCATTCATCTATTGATAGACACTTGGGCTGTTTCCATATTTTGATCATTACATATTTTGGGTGTTGTAAGTAATGCTGCATTAAACACAGTGGTGCATATGTCTTTTCAAATTCGTGTTTTCATTTTCTTTGGGTAAATACCCAATAGTGGAATTACTAGGCCGTATGGTCGTTCTGTTTGCCTTTGGGTTGTCTTTCTTATTGTTCAATGCTAAGAGTTCTTCATGGATTCTGAATACTAGATCTTTATCAGATATAGTATTTGTGAATATCTTCTCACATTCTTCCATAACCGTGTTCTTTGAAGCACAAAAATTTTAGATTTTAATGAATTCCAATTTCTTGTTTGATTGCTTGTGCTTTTAGTGCCATGTCTACAAATATGTTGCCTAATCCAAGGTCACAAAGATTTATATACCCATGTTTTCTTCTTAGAGTTTTATAATTTTAGTTCTTATGTTTAGGTCTTTCATCCATTTTGAATTAATATTTGCCTATGGTGTGACCTACAGGTCCAACCTCATTCATTTATGGGAATACCAAGTTGTCCTAGCACATTTTTTGAAAGACTATTCTTTCCTCACTGAATCGTGTTCACTCTTATTGAAAATCAGTTGACCATGAATGTGTGGGCTCAGTTCTGTTCCGTAATCGGTATGTCTAGCCTTATGCCACTATGACACTGTCTTGCTTGCCTTAGCTTTGTAGGTAGTTTTGAACTTGGGAAATAGGAGTCCTCCAAGTTTGTTATTTTCAAGATTTGTTTTAATTAGCTGTTTTGTTTATTAAGTTGTTTTGTTTCGTTTTGGGTCCCTTGCATTTCTATATAAATTTTAAGGTCAGCTTGTGCAGTTCTGAAAAGAAAAAAAAAAACCAAAACGGATCTGATAGGGATAGTGGAGGTTTATGTTTATTTGTTTTATTTTTAGATGGGGATTTAAGGGTATTTGAGGAGTATTAACTACCTTAATTTGCTGTTTCATTCTATGAATGAGGGATGCTTTTCCATATATTCATTTTTTAATGTCTTTCAGTGGTGGTTTGTAGCTTTTAGTATGCAAATCTTTCATCTCTTTTGTTAGATTTATTACTGTCTTACTATTTTTGATGCTATTGTCAATGGAACTGTTTTAATTTCTTTCTCAGATTGTTCATGTTAGTATAGAGAAATACAGTTGTTTTTGCAGTAATAAATGGGTATCCCATAACATGCTAAACTTGTTTATTAGCTCTGATAGTTTTTCCTTAAGGATTTTTTTAGGCTTTTCTATGTACAAGATCATGTTATCTACAAATAGAGATAATATTACTTCTAATTCAATTTGAATGGTATTTTACTTATTTTTCTTAACTAAATTACTCTAGCTTAAATCTTCCACACAATATTGAATATAACTGGTAAAAGCAAACATTCTTGTCTTACTTCTGATTGCAAGAGGAAGGCTTTCAGTTGTTCATCAGTGTGTATGGTTAGCGGTGTGTTTTGGTAGATGCCGTTTATCACATTGAGAAAGTTTCTTGCTATCTTAGTTTGTTGAGTGTTATCATGAAATGGCATAACTTTTTCAATTTTTTTCCTGTATTTTT
This sequence comes from Mustela putorius furo, assembly GCF_011764305.1. Classification (NCBI taxonomy): domain Eukaryota; kingdom Metazoa; phylum Chordata; class Mammalia; order Carnivora; family Mustelidae; genus Mustela; species Mustela putorius. The sequence goes on from NW_025421261.1 coordinate 1,032,388, forward strand.
TGAAATGGCTTTTTTTTTTTGTTAAGATTTTATGTTTTGACAGAAAGAGACACAGTGAGAGAGGGAACACAAGCAGGAGGAGTGGGAGAGGGAAAAGCAGACTTCCTGCTGAGCAGGGAGCCCGATGTGGGGCTCCATCCAGGACCCTGGGATCCTGACCTGAGCCCAAAGCAGACATTTAACCACTGAGCCCCCAGGCACCCTGATCATGTGATGTCTTTATTTTTTAATTAATTAATTTTTTGGGAAAGATTTTATTTATTTATTTGACAGAGAAAGACACAGCAAGAGAGGGAACACAAGCAAGAGGAGTGGGAGAGTGAGAAACAGGCTTCCCGCCAAGCAGGGAGCCCATGTGGGGGCTCCATCCCAGGACTCTGGGATCATGACCTGGGCTGAAGGCAGACGTTTAATGACTGAGCCACCCAGCCGCCCCATGGTTTCTTTATTAATATGTTTTATTACATGATTGATTTTTGAAGGTTGAACGAACTTTGCATTCCTGGGATAAATCCCACTTGGTCACAATGTATAGGGTTTTTTTTTTTAGTTGTTGTTGTTGTTTTGTTTTTGTTTTAGTTAACATTTTTGGATTTGGTTTGCTAATTTCTTTTTTTTCTTTTTTTTTTTTAAAGATTTTATTTATTTATTTGACAGAGAGAGATCACAAGTAGGCAGAGAGGCAGGCAGAGAGAGAGGGGAAGCAGGCTCCCCTTGAGCAGAGAGCCCAGTGTGGGTCTCGATCCCAGGACCCTGAGAGCCTGACCTGAGCTGAAGGCAGTGGCTTAACCCACTGAATCACCCACCCAGGTGCCCCCATAAATGTCTTTATAGACCCGGTTTGCTAATATTTTGATGATGTCCCCATCTGTATTAATAAGGGGTATTGATCTGTAACTTCTTTTTTTGTGATATGTTTGTTTCATAGAATGGATTAGAAAGTGTTACTTCTATTGTTTGGAAGAGGTATGAAGGATTGGTGTTAATTCATCTTTAAACATTTGATACAATTCCCTAGTGAAGCCATATGTTCTTGGGCTATTCTTTGTTGGAAGTTTGTGTGTGTGTGTGTGTGTGTGTGCGCGCACGCACGTGTGTTTTTGGTCACTCAATCTCTTTATTGGTCTAAATTTTTAATTTCTTGAATTAGTTAGGTATTTTGTATTTTTGTAGGGATTTATTGATTTCATCCAGGTTATTTAATTTGTTGGCAAAACTTGTTTACCCTGTAATCCTATTTATTTCTGTAATGTTGGTAGAACAATTTTTCCTTATTAGTCTTTCTGTTTCCTATTAGTTTTTCTGTACTCTAAGTTTTATTATTTCCTTCCTTCTTTCAGTATAAATTATCTGCTTTTTCTAGTTTTTAATATGGGAAGTTTTTTGGTTTGAGATCTTTCTTCCTTTTCATTGTGGTTATCTGCAACTATAAGTTTCCCTCCAATAACTGTTTTAACTGCATCCCATAAGTTTTGGTATGATGTTTCTTCATTTTGATTCATCTTGGAAGTATTTTCTCATTTCCTTTGTAATTCTGTCTCTGGTTCATTGGTTTTTTATGAGTATGGTCTTTAACTTCCACATATTTGTAAATTCCTCAAATTTCCTTTTTTGATTTCTAATTTCATTTCATTGTTGTTGGAGAACATTCTTTGTATGATTTCAGTTTTTAAAAACATATTGGGACCTGTTTTATGCTCTAACATGATCTTTCCTGGAGAATGTTTCATATGTGCTTGATGAATGTGTATTCTGCTGTTGAGGGGAGGGCTCTACAACTGTCTTCTGGGTCTAGTTGGTTAGTAATGCTCAAGTCTTCTTTTCATGTTGACCTTCTGCCTACTTGTTCTATCCATTATTGAAACTGGGGTATTTAATTCTCCAACTATCATTGTTTAATCGTCTTTTTCTGTCTTCAGTTCAGTCAGTTTTTGCTTCATGTATTTAGGGCTTTTTTGAAGTGTTTATGTGTTTGTAATTGTTACATGTTATTGATAGATTGACCTTTTCATTATTATAAGAATGCTTTTCCTTGTTTTTGTAATTACATTTGTCATAAAGCCTCATTTATCTAATACTAGTTTAGTCATTCTGGCTCTTTCTTTGGTTGCTGTTTATATGTTGTATAGTTTACCATCCTTTAACTTTCATCTCTCTCTTTTTTTTTTTTTTTTTAAGATTTTATTTATTTATTTGACAGAGAGAGATCACAAGCAGACAGAGAGGCAGGCAGAGAGAGAGGGAAGCAGGCTCCCCGCTGAGCAGAGAGCCCGATGCGGGACTCGATCTGAGGATCCTGAGATCATGACCTGAGCAGCGGCTTAATCCACTGAGCCACCCAGGCACCCCAAACTTTCATCTCTCCTAAAAAAATAATTTCTGACTCTTTATTGATACTCTCTACTTGGTGAGGCATCATTTTCATACATTTGTTCTTTAGACATGATTTTTTATTAGTTCTCTGAACATATTTGTAGTAGCTGATTCATCGTTTTTGTCTGGTGTGTCCAGCATCTGGGTTTCCTCAGAGACAGTTTCTCTTGACTGCTTCCCCTCTACCCCTAAATGGGCCATATTTACTATTTTCATGGCTCATAATTTTCTGGTGGAAACTGGGCATTTTAAATAGCTTATTGAAATGACTCTGGAAATCAGATTCCTCCACTCGCCAGAATTTTGTTTTTGCTATTTGTTTAGTGACTCTCCTGTACCGATTCTGTACAGTCTGAATTTTTTATGGGAGCCACTCGAGTCTTTTCTCAGTTCGGTTAGTTGTCAGCTCACGACAGGACAGGTCTTCCCTGAAACCTGCAGCCCGCGCGTGTTCGGCTGTAGCTGAGGGGCCCTTTCTGTGTGTGCGCATGAGTTCAGTGCCGCGGGTTCCAGCTTTGCTTTAGCCTTTACTTTTCTCGCTCAAGAGTCTCAGTGTCACCCAGGGGGGAGAGGTGGGGCCTTCTCATCTTGTCTGGGCATACGTTCATCCCTTTGCATGCAGACGGCCTTCTAGATCCCCGGGAATGTGTTGGAACTTTCCAGCGTCCCATATAGATACTTCATTTCCAGATTTCCCCCGTGCTTTTAGCCGGCCTCTCATTATCCTGACTCGGCTGGCGGCCCAAGACCGCCGCAGGGTTGTGTGGTTAGTTGCTGCTGATTGTTTTCAACACAAGATCTGGTGATCGTGATTTTTGCACATTGAATCTGAGTCAGGTCAGATACATTGAATCTGAGTCAGGTTAGATACAGAAAGCTCCAGAGAATGGAGTTTTTCCAGGGAGCTGCCTGACAGGTCTTGTGTTTTTTTGGTGAGGCCAAGCCTGTTTTGTTGATGCCAGTATCTGCTGGTTTTTGCAGTTACTGTTGTTGTAAGGTGTATTTTTTCAAGACTACCATGGAGCTGGGAGAGAATGATAGGAACAGGACAAGTTAAAATGTCGCAAAGCTCACTGTTTTTTACTGAGATTCACTTTGTTTTGAATAGAAGCTTCTCAAATTGTTGCAAACTTTCAGAGTTGTGAAAAAGTTGATTTTTTAAGTTTTTTTTTTTCCCCCCATTAGGAATGAGATCATAAGTGGGGGGAGGGGCAAAGGAAGAAGGAAGGAGAGAGAGAAGCAGACTCCTTGCCAAGGGTAGAGCTGGGTGGGGCTCAACACAGGGCTCTATCCTAGGACCCTGAGACCATGACCTGAGCTGAAACCAGCTGAGCCATCCAGCTTCCCTGAGTTCACCTTTTTGATAAATACGCAAATAAATGAGTATTGTTTTGCCAAGTGATCTCTATTAAGAAGCTCAGTTTTTGACAGTTGATAAAGACATTTCTTTTAACACATTTTAGAAGTCATTTAAGAAATTTCTATACCATCTTATAAAGTACACAGCTTTATTGATCTGTTGTATCAATTTCCATATACTTTTTTTTCTTCCTCCAAAAACCTTTGAAACCCATCAAAAACTTTGTTTTCTCTCTTCATTTAATTTGTTTAGGAATAACTTATAAGTGTTTTTGAGATTTTGTCCAGTCTCAAAAAGGGGGAAATTTCCCATGTTGTAGTTACTGAAAAGAATTTATGATGGTCTTTGTAGTCTGTTTCAAACAGAACTATGTTAAATTATGGCAATGATGTGAATAATCCATGTCAGTAATTTTGGAGACAGCGTTCATATCTGAGTGTCTGGGCATATAATACCTATGAAAATATATAATTCCTTTTGCTTAATATTCTAAAGTGGATCCCAAAGTGGCATTAAGGATTATAGGACGCTCTCTGTGGTATTGTCCTGCTTTATCTTATTGCTACCTGATACCCCAAACACAGGAGTATCATTGATGGTGTCTGAGTTTCTACCTTGGAAGCATTTTAAATACATAGTTCTCAGTTAATAAGGAATTCATGATATTTACATTCCTATAGAAATAATCTCGTTAATGTTGGCTGGCTTCCAAGGGCTGATCCAAAGGCTAATGTAATTGATGCTTTAGGATTCTGAACTGTAAACAGAAGGAACCCATCTCAGATTAGTTTACCAAAAGGGAGTTTTACTGGTTGAAAGAAACTTGGTGTCCTGAATTCAGTTGTACCTGAAGACAATGAGATTATTTTGTTTATAGTATATTATGTTAAGGTTATATTAGCATTTTTGTAATGCCTACACGAAATGTCATCCCTTGTAATGTTATTTGCCTAGTTATTTGCATTTTGATAGAAATAGAGGTTTCCATATCGTCACTAATTTCATTGTGGTAGAATTTTATAAATAAAATCACGAGGCAAAAAATATGAATATTTTAAGGCTCTTGTGTATGATTATGGTGGTAATATTTTACTAATCTCCACATCCAACAAGAGCATATAAAAAGATGATAGAAAATTATTGATTTTAGAACATCCTTGCTAACACATATAGTGATGCTTTACTATTAAGTAACTTTTTTTTTGGATACAGGAACACAGCTGTTTTCATTGTGTCTATAAATGATAATAATAAAGAAGATATCTCTTGCTTTGGTCTCTTCTCTGGACTTTATACTTGGAAATCTAATTGTCACTTCCATGTCTCCAACTGAATGTCCAGTAGGCATCTGTGACGTAATGTGTCCAAACTGCACTGTTGATATTCTGCCCAAGACTTTCACTGTTTGTCAAGAACTATTCAGAGTTTGAGATTTTACCTTCCTTGTAATCTGACAGGTTAGCCTGCCATTGTTACACGGATGCTGTCAGAAGACACAAGACGAAGGATTTTATTACAGCAATAGCTGTAGCCAGAGTATCAGTGTTTTCTCCGGTGGCCAGAGCCTCAGTTCCCACAGGACTGTGGAAAAGGGCCCAGGTGATGCCTGTGCATACGGTGGATTGTATTATAGGAGAGGAAGCCCGAGTTAAGGGAACTGGAATCTTTTACGATGTGTATCAAGTCTGTCCCAGAGAAGATGGGGGGGGGCATTATTATCTTTATTATGCTAGGCAGTCAACTAAACTGCTCTTTGCTCCAGAGGAATATATAGTCTGTGTCTGCTAAAGCTGTCACTACGCAATCCTGAAAAGACAGTCCAAAACAAAGGTAGTTAGTGCCTCTGCTCACAAGATAAGTAGAAATGAGAAACCTGTGTTGCATTGTTTGCCACTACAGTCTTCTCGGTCTCAATTAATGGTGATTTCATCCTTCTAACTCCTCGGGCCAGAAATCTTGGAGACATTTTAACTCCTCTTTTTCTCTTATATCTCACATCCAGTCTGTCAAGAATTCTTGTCCAGTCTACCCTCAACATATATCTAGAATTTTTTCATTTCTCACTGTTCCCATTGCCTTTTTCAATACCACTATCATTTTTTGACAGAGTTACTGTGGTAGCCTACTACCTGGCTTTCCTACTTCTAATTTTGCCTTCACTCTAATCCCCAAACAGTAGTCAGAGTGGTAATATTAAAATAAAAGTTCAGTCATGTCACTCGTCTACTTAGAACTCTCCAGTGGCTTCTCATTTTACTTGGAATGAAAGCCAACATCTTTACTCTCATCCGTACATAAGACCTACATGGTCTGGATCCCTTTTATGTCTTTGAAATATTTTTTATTTTTATTTTTATTTTTTTTGTTTTTTGTTATCTCTTCTTTGTTTGTTTGGCTTTAGGTTTTCTGGTCCCTTTGCTGTTCTCCAAATGTATCAGCCAGGCTCCCCGTCTTAGGACCTTTGCACACCCTATTTTCTCTACCTGGAATGTACTTGTCCCAATAGTGGGACAAGTGGGCTCGTCCCCTCACTTTCCATCTTGACTCGGAAGTCACTCCAGGCCATTCATGCCGCCCGCCAACCCAGGTTTCCAGTCTGCTGTCCTTCTCAACTTAATTTTCTTCTCAGGATGTAGCACTATCTCCCGTATAGTGTATATTTTATTTATTTTGTTTCAGTCCCTTTAGAAGTAAGCTCACAAAGGGCAAGAGGGTTTCTCTGAATTTTTTACAGGTCATCTTGTTTCTTGTACCTAGTACAGTACTCAGCACCTTGTGAACAGTTAATATATATTGTTGAATGAATGCGTGATTTACATGGTGCAGAAGTGAATTCCTGTTTTCAGAATTCATGCTGTAAATGAGAAGTGTAGTGAACAACAAAGGAAAATGATCAATCAGATTCATTGCTTTTTATTCACAGAAGATCAATGTAGTCGTTGTAACTTACCAGTTAAAATTACTTTTGGCAGAACCATTTTCTTAATGTTAAGTTGTGCACTTCAATATTTGAGTGTCGGACGAGGTGGTACTCAAACACGGATGAAAGTGTGGTAAGAAAAATGTTTTTTGTGGAATTTACATGCAGTTGAGGAGACCGGCATTGGATGAGTATAACAAGTGTACATACTGCAGCGGGTCAGTTCTGGGAAGTTCCTCTTGTAGGGGTTGCAGACTCCGATGGTGCCCAGGCCAGGCGGGCCTGTCGGAGTGAAGTGGGCCAGGGAACGCGATGAAATGGCGGCGAGCAGAGAGAGTGCAGATGCCCTGCGGAGCGCACGCGCTGTGTGAGGGCACGCCGGCTGACAGCTCCATGTGCGTGAGGCCATGTAGGAATGAGGGCCCACTGTTTCCTTATTTCCAAGTTTTTAAGAGAAGTTGAACATGTAGGTTTTCATCTGAAATGTCTGCTAAGGCGCTGAGCAGTCCAGTCAAACATGGTTTTGACTTGCGTCGTCATTATGAGAAATACTGCCTGTCACCTGCGTTTCTATCAAGAGGAAACCCTGGGAGTGGGGAAGGCATGTTTTCTCTTGGTTATCCGTTTTTCTTTTGTTCCTCCTCCGTTTCAATGTTTTTCCTAGGTCCTCCCATTTGTAATTCTATAGTAAACTTTTCTTCGGACACAACTAACACGGACGGATGTGGATGTAAAAATCATTAGAAGGCGAGATGTATGGGCGAGGGAGGAAGACTCAGTTTTGTGTTCTTGGACTAACTGCTTACCTTCTAAGTGTTGACTTTATTCCTCGTCTGGACGGCAGGAATGTCGGTTAAACTGCCTCGTGATGTTGTGAGTGGTAAAAGAGGTAATGACTCGGCAGTTCTCTGTACGTCGTGAGGGCTGTGTGAAGGCCGCGCGCCGGCCTGATCTTCTCCACTCCTCCTATTTCTGCCTCGTCAGATGTCCCTGACACATTCTTTCATTGCCTTGTACCAGATAGCACTTACTGACATGACAACTTCGGCAAAAATTTAAGTTAGTAATCCTCTTTAGGAGTATTTTCACTTTTAAAAGAAACTTCTGAAGTCATTGCCGAACTTAAAGTGATGATACTCTGACGTGTCACAGGTCAGTGGGCATTGGTAGAGGATCATTCTTCTGGCTCAAATCCCACAGCAAAATAAGTGCCTGTTCCACTTATTTTGAAGATTGTTTTCAAATGACATTGTTTTCTTTGGCAATGGTTAAAACCAGAAGTTGCTGACAGCTTGGTATTTCCTCTGTCTTGTTGATTTGCGCGATGTGTGATGGTACACACGCTACAGAAAGACCACATGTAATTCTCCCCTTCCATCTTTCCTCTTCCGTTCCCTAGGAAGACAAACTCGATGGGGTAAACGCTTCTAAAGCCCAGTCTTTCAGAAGCATGAGGTGCTTGTGTGTGTCAGGATGTCCGAGCTGTAGGTTTCTAGGATACTGTAAACATTTTCTGTGGCAAGAGACTCATGGTGCCTTTGGGGAAGTTGGCGTCTGTATAATCAGAGGCAGTGTCTTTTCTTTCTTATAAAAGAATAATTCTCAGTGGTGGTGGTGTGGTTGTTGGATGGCAAGGGAGGGAGCAGTTACCTGGGGAAAAACATCTGGCGTTTCTCGTTTCTTCCAACTTTGTCATGAAAAGTTTACAGTAATATGAAAACTTGAAGGAACAGTATAATGAATAACCAGGTTGTTCTTCATCTACATTCAACTACCAGTAACATTTTATAGTATTTTCTTTATAAATTTTTGAAAACACTTGGATAATTTTGAATAATGGCTGTGTATTAGGAGGCCTATTGTTCATTTTCTTAGGTGGGTGAGAGGTACTGTGGTTAAGGAGGAAAACGTATACGTTTTAAGAACATATATGTGTTTAAATAGCAATTACGTACTAGTAAGTAAAATGATAGTCTACCTATTACTTCCTTCAGACAGTGCACCACCAACAAAAAGGGTTTATGGTTTCTTTCACCAACAAAAAGGATTATGTAATGCATTTCATTGTTATGTCTTTTTAAATCTAGAATAGCGACGCCCTGGTGGCTCAGTCAATTAAATGTTTGCCTTCAACTCAGGTCATGATCCCAGGGTCCTTGGGTTGAGCCCACATCAGGCCCCCTGCTGTCACTCCCCCTGCATGTGTTCTCTCTCTCTTTTCTCTCAAGTAAATAAGTAAATCTTAAAAAAAAAAATGCAGAATAACCCTACGCCCCTCATTTTTTTTACTCTACCTATGGAACACTGTGTAAGACAACTAGCCAGAGTCAGTATCTTGGACTTTGGTTGTTTCTCTGTGTTAGCACTTTCCTTATTCTTCTAGCCTCTGTTTCATGTACGCTGGAGTTGGGCCTTAAGATTTATCAGGTGAAAAGTTTTTTGTTTTTTTTTAAAAGATTTTATTTATTTACTTGAGAGAGAGAGAGTGAGAGAGAGCATGAACGAGGAGAAGGTCAGAGGGAGAAGCAGACTCCCCATGGAGCTGGGAGCCCGATGCGGGACTCGATCCTGGGACTCCAGGATCATGACCTGAGCCGAAGGCAGTCGTCCAACCAACTGAGCCACCCAGGCATCCCAGGTGAAAAGTTTTTAACAAAATTACTTTGTAGGTAATCAGGAAACACGTAATGTCAATATTAATGCAATATTAATGACTCCCAGATTTCTCCCTTACAAGGGAATTTTTTCCTTGTGATACTTTGACTTCATGGGAATATCCTATTTCTCATCACACTTGATCTTGAATTTTGGGCATACATAGATGATCCTTACTGAATCGGTTTCTTAGTGTTGTACTTCTCGATTTTGATACCTTTTCTTCCCAACTCCGTTGGCCGTCTCTGTCACTTTTTGGGAATGAGTAGTGTCTTCCAATGTGTTGGGCAAGAAAGTGGGCTGAGAACCATGGTTATAAGAAACATTTAGTGGTAATTCTTTATTTATATAACCCCTGCCAACTTGGATTTTCTGTTCTCTGGAAAGAAGGTGCTAATTAGGAGCTAAGAGACATTCACTGAATGTAAATTATATGGATGAAATTAATTTCTTACAGTGATTACAAAACTTGTCAGGTTTTGTCAAAGTGTATCATAGTTTTATCAAGGCATTTAAAAAATACCTCGTTTTTTTCATTTCAGAAGAGTTTGGTTACTTCAAAAGTGATTGAACTATTACGTTATGAACACATTTTGATTATTTTGCATCTATTATTGTGTGAAATTGTCATCAAGTTGCTTACTACCTAATGGGAGAGGCAGATTGATGAACAAAAGATCAACTCTGCTCTGTGGAATGGACCGGAAGCTGGGAGAGTTTGAAAGCAGTGCAGTATAGCTTGTAGGGATGTCTCATTGTATAGACAAAGAAGTATTTACTAAGTACTTAGTTTAGTATTGTATGTCTCCAAAATATCTGATGTTGGCCTCTAGACCTCTAGACCAAATCCATTTTGAATTACCGTTAGGTTTAAAAGTTTTTTTGATTGTTGCTTGATATGGCATACTTCTCATCTTCCCAAGTAGAAGATGAAATACATTCATAACTACTACTTTTAGGTAAGCAGTTACATTCTGCCTGCGGTTCTCTGACACTAGCTGGGTGCCCCTCAGTTCAGTTTGGACACTACTAGACTCAACCCACGCCTTAAAGGGCTCAGTCTCAGATGATTGCCCCAATTTCAGATGCCTGGAGGCCTTAAGCACTTCTCGTGACTTTCTTGACAGCAAATTTGGGGTTTCTCATGATTCCTCTGCAGGTTTGATAATTTGCTAGAATGACTCAGAATTTAAGAATGTGCTCTACTGATGATTACCATTTTATTACCACGGCTACAGTGAACAGCCGGGCTGAACAGGTGCATGAGGCAGGGGTATAAGGAATGGAAGGGCCTCGAGTGCAGGGGCTTCTGTCCACATGGGGGCAGGGTGGGCCGCTCTGCGGATGTGAGTGTGTTCACCAACCAGGAAGTTCTCGGGGTCTTGTTAGTCAGAGTTTTTATTGAGGCCACTTTACGTAGGCACAGTCGGTTAAATCATTGACCATGTGATTGCACTCAGTCTCTTAAACCCTCTCTTCTCCTCAGAGGTTGGCAGGTGGAATGGAAGTAGAGGCAGGCGGCTGAAAAGTTCCTACTCCAGTTTTTGTCTGGAAAAACGCTAAAACTGGTAAAATGATGCCATCCATATATAATATGCTTATTTAAAAGTAGATGAGCTTAATTGTGCTTACACATTCACTCTCTGCTGGTGAGATGGCCAGATAAGGGTACAGGGCCAAATCTACCCTGAACTGAAGCAAATGTGCAACCATTCAAATGCGAAAAGATTTTTTCTTTATCCTGAACCTTCTGAAGTTTCTTGATGATTAGCCTTGATACGGTGTTTTTTGTGTTTGTTTTTGTTCTTGATCACCATGCTTGGTATTTGCTCGGTTGGTGCTTTTTTTTTTTTTTTAAATATTTAAACTTTAATTAAATTTTGATTTTTTAAAACTTCCAGCATAATGAACACGCATTGTTTCCTTTGCTCCAGGTGTACAATGTAGCGATCAGGCAGTTGGGCACCTCGCTCAGGGTTCGAGATAAGTGTACCCTTTCTCCCCTTCACCTGTTTCACCTGTGCCCACCCACTTCCCCTCTGCTGTCCGCCAGGTTGTTGCCGATACTGAATTCATTTGTTTGTCTCTTTTTTCTTTGTTTGTTTTTGTTTATTAAATTCCACATGTGAGCAAAATGATGGTATTTGTCTTTCTTTGACTTAATCACTTAGCATTATGCCCTCGAGATCCATCCACGTTGTTGCACATGGCAAGGTTTCATTCGTTTTTATAACAAATACTCCATTGTGTGTGTGTATGTAGGATATACTCTATATATCTATATATATGGTTAACTTTTTACTTACGGAAACCCATGCACATCAAGTTGGGAATATATGTGTGTATTATATCTTCGATATACTTTTCTTCTTAGAAATATTAAGAAAGAAGAAAGAATAAATATTATTCTTAATTATTTATTTCTTCTTTATTTTCTCTTTCTGGAACTTCTGTTACTGTGATAGTAGATCTGTTACACTGGTCCTTTTATGTTCCTGTCTTTTCTTATTTCTTTTGTCTGGAAAATTTCTGGAAATTTTCCTTAATTTTATCTTCTAGCTCCTCTGTTGAAGTTTTCCCCTTTTGATCTCTTAGTTTTAATTTGCAAAAATCATTCCTCATTCTCGGAATAGCCATCCCTTTTATAGGACCCTGCTCTTACTTCATGACTACAGTATTTTCCTTACACTCTGAACATGTTTGTAGGTTCATGGATGATTTCTTTAGATCCTAGCATCTGTTCAGAGTTCCTTTTTTCCTGTTTGCCTTTTTTCATCTCTTTATGTTGGAGTCTTTCTGTGTCTGATGAACCTTTGATGTCTGGTTTTTGTTTTTGTTTTTGTCTTTTTTATTTTTTGAGTGAGGTTCTTTAAAGTGATGATTGGAAGGGCTTTGTGTAAATTGTAAGGGTTTCTTAATTGAGGGCTTCACCTCAATGTCATGAGTCAGAAAGCCACTCTGTTTTCCTTCTGTGTCTCCCAAATTTCCGTATCTGTATTTTTTTAGTCTGGTTTCCAAGAAGAGAACTTCTTTGATACGACTAGGATGTACTTACTGTCTGGTGCTTGTCGCTGAGAAATGGTCTCAGACTGAGGTGGAGATTCTCTTTACAGTGTGTAGACTTTTATTTAATTTTCCTGTTTTTAGGACTACACCTTTCTCTCCGCTTCTGTCCGCATGCCTACAAATGGTGCCTAGTGTCCCAGATACTGGTTTAACTCATCTGGCCTGGAGGGGGAGGAATGGGGTGGGGTGGGGAATCTAGAGGTCTGATGCTTTTATGAAGACTTTAATCCAGTCTTCCTATTTCCTCATTGCTATCCCTGCATTCACAGGGCCCCCCATCATTCTGTAGTTTTTTAGTTTTTCAGGTTTATGTCATTAGACTAGTCTTGCTTCTTGCTCATTCTTGCTCCCTCTCCCTCCCAGTCAAATGCTTGATGTGCTCTTTCTCTGTTCTGTTTAGTCCTTTACCATGTGTCCCTAAGTTCTTCATCTTCCAAAATTTTGTTGACATGTCTTGTCTCTTTCTCTTTGACCTTATGGATTTAAGGCTTTAAAAAAAATCCTTTTATTTTTGTTATGGAGGAGTACAGTGGTAAATGCTACCGTTGAGATCACAATATGTTTATTGGAAATCTTGTGGCTTTGTGTGACCTCTTTTGTATGCGCTTTTACTGTATAGTGGTGGAAAGTACCTTTCCTTTATCTGTTTTAAGTTGATGAGTTCTTTTCTCATTCATTTAAAAGATATGTTCTACATTATTTCTCTAAAAATTTCCAATAAAACACAGCCCCCATACAACATCCAACACTACAATGATATATAAAGAAAAAATTAGGGGTGCTTGGGTAGCTCAGTTGGTTGAGCATCTGCCTTTGGCTCAGGTTATGATCCCAGAGCCCTGGGATTGAGCCTCGCATCAGGCTCCCTGCTTGGCGGGGATCCTGCTTCTCCCTCTCCCCCAGATGCTTCCCCTGCTTATGTTCTCTTACCCTTTTTCTCTGTTAAATAAAGAAAATCTTGAAAAAAAAGAAAAAAATTAAGTTCCTCTTCCCCCATTATATGATTCTGAATCAAGCTTTGGTGTGTGTCCTTGATCAATACCAAATGGAGCCAAGTGGTAGACCAAATAGGCACACCTTCATGTGTCAGGCGAATTCTATAATGCTCTCCTACAACGGAAGGAAAGAGAGGACCCTTTAGAGAAAGAGACCAGTGATAGGAAGGCAAGTCATGGAAGAGCGGACACAAGTGACCGGCAAAAAGAGGCAAAGAGGCTCAGTTTCACTGGTAATGAGAAGAATGAAAGCTAGAAGTAACAGAGCCACAAGTCTTTCCCAATCAGATTGGCAGAATTTTAAGTGCTCTGGTGAGCATGTGAGAAAAAGGACTCCTGTTGCTGGTGAAAGTTGCTACAGCCTTTCAGGGTTTAGCCTGGCAGTATTGAGTCTGTGTTTTTCCTTTGGGGGACTTACCTTGGAAATCTATGCCACGGGAACAAAAGTGCTAGTCTTTAAGAATGATTGTACGAGGGTGTTTAATGCAACATTTATTGTCCGTACTAGCAAGAGACAAATAAAACACCAGACTAACCTGGATGACCATCACTTTGGAGATGATCAAATTATGGTATTTACATGGTATAGCATACTCTGCCGCTGTTAAAATGGGGGAGGGATGGGGTGGCCGGGTGAGGGACACTGGGGAGTGTCTGTGCCATGGGGAGCTGTGACGTGTGTGAGCCTCATGACTCACAGACCTGTGCCCCTGAAACAAATAATACATTATATATAATAAAATAATACGTTATATGTTAATGTTATATGTTAATTAAAAATAATTTTAAAAAATGAAAAAACAATGAGTTAAGTCTTGTGTGTACACTACAATAGTCCCTACCTAGAAATGATTCTTTTTTTGTCAAAAGGTGTGGAGGGAGGAAGAGGCTAAACCTTATATATGGGTATCTGTGCTTTGTTTTTTATTTTACTTTATTTTTTAAAAAAGGTTTATTTGAGGGGAAGAGGGAACATGTGCTCGCGTGGTTGTGGAGGGAGGGGGAGTGAGTCAAGCCGACTCGGGGTGCGGTGCCCTGGAGGGGCTTGATCTTACAGCCCTGAGATCCGGACCTGAACTGAAACCAAGAGTTGGGCGCTTTACCAACTGTGCCACCTAGGTGCCCTGGTATCTGTGTTTTAAACCAGACACTTCTGTAAAGATTATGTGATAAAACCTGTGTAAAATACCTTCAAAACAAACTTTATCAGTACAAGGTAATTGGAGGATTTCCTGGGTGGCTGGCATTTAAGATTAAATGGAGGATTGTTCATTTTGATTTATCTCAGGTTGATTATAATGTAAAACTAATATCTTAATCCAGGTCCCTGCTTTCTTGTTTACCTAACCCAGTGAACTACTTAGTAGTGTTCTCAGGATTATTTTGTTACTGATGAATTTCTACTCCTTTGGGTACTCTTAGTTGGTGAATTAACATCTGAACCCGAGGAAGTGCAGGGAAGATAAAGAAAGAAACTGGTTCCGTCATTCATGTCTTCCTTCTTCTTTTTTTTTTTTTTTTCATGTTTTCCTTTTTTTATGTTATCTTTCTGAACACATTCGAGGAGAGTTACAAATAAATGCACCATCAGTAAATGGAAAGTAAGACAAATGAAAGCATGGAAAAATAATGGCTTTTAATAGGAGGAGTGGTTTATCAGGAAAAGTTAGGCTGTAGAAATACATGCCTTCCGTGCATCCACAATTACGAAGGCACCTGGCGTCTCTAGAGCGTGCTTTCGGTCAGGTGCAAGCTACATTGTCATTATTTTAATACTGTTAACTGAAACAAATTTAGGTTGGCTTCAAGCTACTTCTTCATTGAAATATGATACTTTTTGTGTTGGGTTGTGGACAAAGGAGATGGTATTTGAATTTGACGACCTGTGCAGTGGTTTCACATGTGAACTGCATGTCTAACCTGGAAACAAACTGGGGGAGGCTGATAATCATTGCTTTTCAGAATTTGTACCCACAATTGGAAAGGAATGCCTATATTATATGATTTATAGATTACAAAAGATTTCAGTAATTTTCCTTCTCGTGTTAAGTTGTGTAAATATACATTATTTCCCATTTTACTCTGTCAGATCAGTATCTGTCATTAGTTTTTTTACTCTTGGGATTTGGGGACACATTTGGAATGCTTTATAATACCCTTATGGCTCCAAATTTGGAATTATAAATATAGCTTTAATTTAACAACTGTGTCTTTGCTTGGAATTGAACAATATATTGAATTGGACGTAGAAATATATAAAAAGGGGAATTTGTGCTAGTAATCTTGTGATATATGTATGTGGTGAGTTGAGAATTGAAGTACACAGTAATGTAGTCAAAACCCTAGGTAAAAATTCTGAAGGAATGATGCATGATGAACTTGAATGGGGTTGGTCGTGTAAGACTTCCTGAGGAAACATATGTGTTGAAGACTTTGGTAGGTGTGGATGGATTGATAGCAAGCAGATGATACTCCTCTCTTGGATTACTGTAATTCTTAACTAATTACCACTGAATGTGTTCTTCAAGCAAATAATATTAGCTAATTAACAATCAGAAATTATTGGAAAATATAGTATTTGGAGAAATATAAATAAATTACTTCCCTTTCATTCTCAAAGCAGGCACTATTAATGACCAATTTTACCTAGTTTAGGTATAAATCACAGTTAATGAACATATCTCTTTAGAAAAGCTAGCATCTGGTGGGATTTAGGTCTAATTTCAAATTAGTGAAATCAGCAAGCTTTAACTTTAAGGAATATGGGTTTTATGAAGAAAATTAAAATTTTTCCCTTAGTTTCCCTAATTCATAGGCATAAAGTTACTTTGTTAGTGGGTGGTTGAGAACTGAATATATAGGATCCATGACTCCTCTCAGAACTTTATCTCTGGTTCAGTGGATGCTCAGCTAGGGTGTACATCAGAACCAACTGGGAGACTGCTGCCCAATTCCCCAGTTAATAACCAGTTTACATTATTATGTATTTATAGGAACATATACCTAAGTAGAATAATATAAAGTGTAGGGGGACACACACACACACACACACACACGGCCTGCTTAGGCTTTCTGACTCTGACTGGGTCAGAACTTGGAAATCCATTCAAGATAAATTCATTCTCTCTCTCTAGAAAAATATCTCAGAACAAATTCTGTTTAAATAATTTATCTTGACCTATACTCATACTAACTCCACATAAAGACCCAACTTTCAGCATTTTCTTTAAATTTTTAAAAATCAAATAAAAATTTGAATAGTTGAAGTAGTACTTTATTAGTGCTACTAATTTCTTAATGTTTGTATATGAAATTAATGCTAAGTGAACTTCTTTTAAAAAAATTCCCTGCATTGTTAGAGCTTTTATTTCAAGTACCTTTCCCAAATACCATCTTTTTCTTTCTTGGTAACCACCTTGCGAGTTGGATGATTTGACTTTCCCTACATTGTGTATATGGCAATCCAAATCTACGACGTGGGAGTTTTACAGTTTCTTGGAGCTGCAGTTGGGGGATATGAAGACTCTGGGTTGAATCCATACTGGTTCTGGAGTGTCTTAGGAACTCTTCTTCCCTAGCATTTATCCCCAGTAGTTTACTTTTCCTCTGACTGTTTTGTGTTGAATCAATGCAGGTGCCTTATAATTGATCAGGATGCTGTTTTATTAGGGCTATCAAACTGATAAAAGTGACACAACCATTTTTTGTTTTAAACTACATTAAACAACATAATATCCTTTACCAGGATGAGCTTTAAAGACTTCAGGTGGAGTTTTTGTGTAGATGTGACAGAAATAATTGTTCTTTAGAAAGCTGAGCAATATGTTTTGGATCTGCTTTCTCAAATACAGTTAACAGACTGTCCAAATAACGGTGGTATATATCATGAGGACACTTACATCATGCTAAGACTTCTGGAAGGAGATGGTTCCAGAGTTGTCTAATGCAGTAGCCTAACTGTGTCAGTGGTTTAGGTCATCTTTGCTCTGATCCTTTTGGTCCGTCATGGTCCCGTCTGGTCCATCCTGCCCACAGATAGCTACAGTAGGTCTGAACATCATATTCATCTATAACAAAATCCAAAAGCTAGCAGAAGAGCTTGGCCTTCTTCACAAGTCTCTCTCTTTTCTGGGTGGACATTCTTTCCCTGCAATCCCCAGCCAATTTTCCCCTTATGTCCCATAGCAAAATTGTTTACATACCTAGTCCTAAGTCAGATACTGACAAGAGGAAATGAGATTCATTATCTCCGTATAACAGTGTTGGTTCATCCCCTGGAACTGGAGGGGAACCCACCCATCTGATTCTGTTGCTATCTCAGATAATATCAGTGTTTTTGTTATCACAGAGAGGAGGAGGCTGGTGATTAGACAGTCACTAATATGTGCCAAACTATAGTAATGCAGTTATAGTGACATTTTCTACATGTTACATAAGAGGCAAAATGAAATTTTAGTATTTTAACCTTTAAAAGAGAAGCATGTTTATTTGAGGAGCATGCTATTCTCCATGTACTACTTTGTGATGTACTACTTTCCTACTTCATAGGAAGCCAGTGTTTTGGCTTTTAATCTAATAAAATAGTTGCTTGCTATTATTTTTGTCTTGTTTGCGGTTTATTTCTTAGATTAAGCTCCTCAGTGATACTGCATAGTAGTTTCTGCTTCTTTGTAATTAACCGGTACTCATTCTCCTAGGTGGATTCTCCACGGTTTTCCTGGTGCGGACACATGGTGGAATCCGCCATGCATTGAAACGAATGTATGTGAATAGCATGCCAGACCTCAACATTTGTAAAAGGGAAATTACAATTATGGTAAGTGAAAGTGTAATTCCATTTGAAAAATTGGCTGTATTTTCTTTTGATTTTGCACTGTAACAGTAGCCAGGTTTTAGGCAAGCTGCTTACTGGTTTATGCAGGTCTAGAAAACCTTTGAAGTGTATTCTTTATAGTCCTCCTTAGGGCTAACTGTAGTCAACTACTCCTTAATCCTCTCTTTCTGATTGTAGTTCAATGGGCAAGGACTCTGCTTTTTCTTTTTCCCCCTCTTTTAAAAATACATTTTGATTATGAAATATTTTGAGAATAGAAAAATTAGGGAATTATGTAATAAGTACCAGTTTATGCACTACCCAACTTAAGAATTAAAATTTTACAGATAGAGTTAAAGCCTCTGTATATTCCTGCGTAGCCATATCCTTATGCTGTTCTCATCCAAAAAGAAACCATTGTCTTGAATTTGGTGTTTACCTTCCCCATGGTGTTTAATGCATTCAGTGTAATGTGTTTGTCTTCAACAACATTTTGTTTTGCTTTTCATTTTAAAAATCATGTTATAAAGTTTACTGTTGTTATTACTTTTTTGGGGGGTGTACTCTACAATACATGGGAAGAGAACCTCCAATAAGGGAAAGATTCTTTTTAAATGTTAGGAAAAGTAAAAAATATTTTAATAGGTTATTAAAGAAATGTCAGTAACTGGGTTAACTAAACAGTTAAAAAAATGTACCAAATAAAAATATTCTTTTTTTCTAAGTTATCTTATTCTCAGCGCTCTGTGTGGTTTCTTGTTTTTCTCCTCCTCCTTCTCCCCTGGTCGTCTTCTCTTACGTCTCCTCCCTCCCCTCCGCCTCTCGCTCACCCCCCATCCTTCCCAGCTTCCTCCTCTTCGTTCCCACCCTCTCTCCTCCCCCTGCGCTGCCTTTTCCTCCGCCTCCTCTTCTTCCCCCTCTTCTCTTTCTTCCTTGCCCTCTCCCCATCCGTCTCTGCCCATCTCTTCTTTCTTCTCCTCTCCTTCCCCCGCTTCCTGCACGTCTTCCTTCTCTTCCTCCTCCCCGGCTCTTGTCTGCGGCTTATCAGATGCTAATATATGTTTAACACTTTTGTCTTATTGAAATGAAACTTTTGTTTGATTTATTTATTTATTGCAATCCACTATTTTAAAGTGAACAGTTCGGGCATTTAGTGCATTCATGATGATGGGCAGTCACCACCTCTGCCTACTTCTGAATCTTTCCATCACTCCAAAAAAAAAAAAAAAAAAAAATGAAACCCCTTGCCTGGCAAGCAGTTGCTCCCATTCCTACCTTGTTCCAGGCCCTGGCAACCACCCATTGCGTTATGTCTCCATAGATTTACCTATTCTCGATATTTTATGTAAATGGAGTCATGCAATATGTGACCTTTTATGTTGGCTTTTTTCACTTAGCATGTTTTTGAGGTTCATCTACCTGGTATGTGTGTATCTAACTGTCTATCACAGCTTGTTTATTCATCTTTTGAGGACTTTAAAAAAAATTGATGGACATTTAGGCTGTTTCTATTTTTTGGTTTGTTGTGAATAGTGCTGCTATGAATATGTGTGTATATATATATATATTTATTTATTTGTTTTCAGTTTTTTGAGTTTGTATTTAGGAGTGGAATTGCTGGGTTATGGTAATTCTGTGTTTAACTTTTAGGAGCCACAGAACTGTTTTCCATAGCAGTTGAACCTTTTATGTTCACACCAGCAGTGTGTGGGATTCTGGTTTTTCAACGTCCATGTCAAACACTTGTTAATATCACTGCTACTGTGAGCTGCTTAGAGATTTCCTACTTTACATCAACATCATTAGCAACATACAATTTGATCCCTTTTGTTCAGTGATAGGTATACTTATACAACAGGATTTATCTGATTCGGCTTTATTCTCCCTACTTCCTACTTAGACTAGAATTGACTAGGCTTTGAGACTTGGTTTTTAAAAGCATTTTAGAAAAGCTATCAGTTGAAAGGGTGAAGAGATTTACCCCCAAGATAATTGGCGTTCTTAGAATAAGTTCTTGAACTTGAGTTTAGACATGGTACTGTGTACCATAGTTCTTCCTTTCAATAGAATTTGTGTAATTTTTTTTTTCTTTTTAAAGATTTCATTTATTTATTTGACAGAGATCACAAGTAGGCAGAGAGGCAGGCAGACGGGGAGGGGAAAGCAGGCTCCCTGCTGAGCAGAGAGCCCGATCTGGGGCTCCATCCCAGGACCCTGAATCATGACCTGAGCTAAAGGCAGAGGCTTAACCCACTGAGCCACCCAGGTACCCTGAATTTGTGTAATTTTGATATGTAAAATATAGTCATCATCAGTAGCAATAAAACTCAGGTTCTCTGCTTTCGAACACAGAATTTAGGGTAATTCGTTCTTTACAGCAGTGGTCTTGTAACTTTTTGGTGCCCATCTACTATTATATTTGTGTATTTATGAACCAGTCACATTACAGCTTCCAAATTACATGGTTAAAATAGGGTTTATTATTAATGGTAGTGGGTGTAAATTTATTTTTAAAAAGTATTGTTGATAATCGTTTTTTAATTTCCAGACCTACCTAAGTAGATGATTATTTTGAACCTCATTACATGCTGATCGTTATCTTTACCAGAAACACAAGTGGCAGATTTGCCATTTTTTCCTTATTTTCTTGTACTTGTAATATTAGTATTATTTTTAACCTGTGGTTTCTTTTCTTTCCTTTTTTTTTTTTTTTAAAGATTTTATTTATTTTTTGACAGACAGAGATCACAAGTAGACAGAGAGGCAGGCAGAGAGAGAGAGGAAAGCAGGCTCCCTGCCGAGCAGAGAGCCTGATGCGGGGCTCGATCCGAGGACCCTGGCCTGAGCTGAAGGCAGTGGCTTAACCCACTGAGCCACCCAGTTGTCCTAACCTGTGGTTTCTTAATAGAATGTTTTTTTAGCCACTTGTTTGTTTTGTAGGTTATTTAGTTAAAAGTATATACATTCATAAATCCACTTAACTAAGTACACATAAATTGTAGTATGTTGCAGGGAAAACCAATTAGAGTGTACTTGTTAGTTCATAAATATTAGAGCTTAATTAAAAAATATTTTTAGCTAAAAATAAATAAAAGTTCTGGTATTATATTCTTGAGTCCCGAAGGACTATCATGCACACTTTGGGAGACTGCTGGTTTTGAGTGAACCATCTCTTTTGTCCTGATTTAGTTTAAAAATTAGTGTTCATTGAATATTTGCCTGTTAGAAAATGGCAGGCACATGTAAGGAAACTTTTCATTGAAACTGTAGAAACCTTTTTGAAATATGTCAGCTTCCATATTTATTCTTAATTTACTTTTTGAAATTCTTTAAATATATTAATTTAGACTTCAAACTATTGCTAGTAGAGCTTGAAAATGTATGTTTTTAAATTATTTTTCAGAAAGAGCTGTCTGGTCACAAAAATATTGTGAGTTATTTGGACTGTGCTGTTAATTCAATAAGTGATAATGTATGGGAAGTGCTTATCTTAATGGAATATTGTCGAGGTAAGTATTTTTCTGTATTTGTTTTATACTGAAAAAAAAAATTGTCCTTAAAATGGTTTACTAGGTGTCTTGGTTTCTCCCAGGACAGTTGTCATCTGATTACTTCTTGTAATCCCCAGCTTTAATTATCTAATTAAGGAATGCTATTAAGAAATATTTAAAATTTAGTCCTCGTTGCTGCAGTGATGATAGGAGCATGTAAGTGACAATTAGAAAAATGCTGTTGTTTTAAACAAGAAATCCAAGCAGGTGAAGAGCAGTTATACATCTTCCTCCCTATATGTTTCATTTATATGCCAACAAAGGAGAGCATCATTTATCAATATTAGTGTTGTCAGATTTTCTCCAGCACTCTATAATGTTAATTTTCAATATATATAAAATATAATAAATTTAGTTGCATTTTGATCTATAATATTTATAAACTTACATAGTCTTTGCGGTTCTTTTATAAATATCAGAAGGTTAAAAACTATTTTATTTGGATATCATGGTATTTCAAAGAAATATTTACTGGTGTAGTATGCCTTAATAATTTTAAAACTTTTTAATGTATTTGGAGGAGGCAATTAATTCATTTCCAGTAAACTTGCTTTTTTTTTTTTCTTTTAAATCAGACTGTATCTGGTAATTTTGACTGTAGCGAGCTTTGATTTATATTTAGATTCTCGTAAGACAGTTATGATTTTTAATTATATTAGGAACACTTGTCATTTCCTGAGTAATGGAGGAAGAGGAGGTTGGTGATGGTGATGGAGAAAATACAGTCTCATTTACTGTAGTTTTGTAAGGAGGGAAGGACGGGGGAAAAGGAAGTGAATCTGTATTATATCTATTATGTTATACTTGTAAATTATTTCCATATATAATATAAAAAATTAGATTTTTAAATTTTATTTATATTTCATACTGTAAAACATGTGATCTCTTTAAGGAGAAGATATTGATGTTATTTACTGTATGTTCCTGAGTTCTAGCATTTGTGGTGCTGTTAGCTGGATAGAGTAGCCCTTGGTTACCTGTAAAGATAGCCCTCAACTATTTTTTTAAAGATAATTGAATCTGGGAGGAGCAAGATGGCAGAGGAGTAGGAAACCTTAATTTCATCTGGTCCCAGGAATTTGGCTAGATAGTTATCAAACCATTCTGAACACCTACAAACTTAATAGAAGACCAAAGAAGAGAATAGCAGCAATTCTGTGAACAGAAAAGCGACCACTTTGTGGAAGGTAGGATGTGCGGAGAAGTGAATTATTTGAGACTCACTGCAACAGGCCCCTCCCGCAGAAGATCAGCAGGAACATCCAGCCAACACCAAGATTACTGCTCAATGAGAACTGCAAAGCTCCAGTGCTAGGGGAATACGGCACATAGAATTCATGGCTTTCCGCCCATGATTCTATAGTCTTTCAAAGTTAAATTTTAAAAAATTTCCTTATTTTTTCTTTTTCTATTTTTTTGAATTTTTCCTCTTTCCTATTTTAACCAATATCTTATCAATTCCTTTTAAAAAATCTTTTTCAATTTTCATTTTTACAATGATACTCTATCTCTTCATTGTATTTAACCTTATTTTTTGTTCATATGTATATATTTTATATAACTTTTTATATGTTTATAAATTTTAAAGAAAGAAAAACATATATGTTTATATATACATATATATGTTTATATATATATACATATAAACATATATATATACACACAAAAGTGTTTCTTTTAAGTTTTTCTTTCTTTAAAATTTTGAGATACAGTTTATTCTAACAGACCAAAATATACCCTAAATCTAGTGTATGGCTTTGTTCTACTCTCCCGCCTGATCACATTCTTTCCCTTTCCTTTTTTCTTTTTTTTCTTTTTTTTTCCTACCAACTTCTTATCAATTCTTTTTTAAAAATCTTTTTAAATTTTCATCTTTACAGTCATATTCCATCCCTTCATCGTATTTACCCTTATTTTTGTATATATATAGATTTTTCCCTCCTTAAAATTTTCCACTTTAAAATTTAAAATTAAAATTTTAAATTAAAATTTTAAATTTACCCTTATTTTTGTATATATATAAATTTTCCCTTCTTAAAATTTTGGGAGGCAGTTTCTTCTAACAGACCAAAATACACCCAAAATCAAGTGTGTGGCTCAATGTTCCATTCACCTGATCATATATATAAATATATGTGTGTGTGTGTAGTTTTTTTCCTTTCGTTTCCCTCTGGTTTCAGGTCTCTTCCAATTTGTTGAGTGTATATTTTTCTGGGGTCGTTGTTATGCTTTTATCATTTTGTTCTCTCATTCATCTATTCCTTCTCAGGACAAAGTGACAAAGTGGAAAAACTCACCTGAGAAAAAAGAACAAGAGGCAGTACCAACTGCTAGGGACCTAATCAGTACAGTCATTAGTAAAATGTCAGCACTAGAGCTCAGGATGACAGTTAATAAAGATACTAGCTGGGCTTGAAAAAAAGCATAGAAGATATTAAAGAATCCCTTTCTGGAGAAATAAAAGAACTAACATCTAACCAAGTTGAAATCAAAAAAGGTATTAATGAGGTGCAATCAAAATGGAGGCTCTAACTGCTAGGATAAATGAGACAGAGAATTAGTGATATAGAAGAACAAATGATGGAAAATAGGGAAAATAAGAAAAAGAGATAAACAACTACTGGATCATGAGGGGTAGAATTTGAGAGATAAGAGACAGCATAAGACAAAATAATATTAGAATAATGGGATCCCAAAAGATGAAGAAAGAGAGAGAGGGGAAGAAGGTATATTGGAGCAAATTATAGCAGAGAACTTCCCTAATTAGGGGATGGAAACAGGTATCAAAACCCCGGAGGCACAGAGAACCCCCCTCAAAATCAATAAAAAGAGTTCAGCACCCTGTCATCTAATAGTAAAACTTAAAAGTCTCAGAGACAAAGAAAAATCCTGAAAGCAGCTCAGGACAAGGTCAGTAACCTACAATTGTAGAAATATTAGATTGGCAGCAAACCTATCCACAGAGACCTGGCAGGCCAGAAAGGACTAGCGTAATATATTCAGAGGACAAAACGAGAAAAATATGCAGCCAAGAATACTATATCCAGCTAGGCTGTCACTACGACAAACAAAAACTAAAAGAATTTGCAAACTCCAAAAGCAGCCATATAAGAAATATTGAAAGGGGTCCCCCAAGCAAAGAGAAAGCCCAAAAGTGATGTAGATCAGAAAGGAATGGAGACAGTGTGCAGTGACAGTCATCTTACAAGCAATACAATGGCAATAAATTTGTATCTTTCAACAGTACCCTGAATGTAAATGGGCTAAACGTCCCAATCAAAAGACACAGGGTATCAGAATGGATAAAAAAATAAGACCCATCAATATGCTGTCTGCAAGAGACTCATTTTAGACCCAAAGACAATCCAGATTTAAAGTGAGGGGGTAGAAGAAAATTTGCCATGCTATAAACATCAAAACAAAGCTGGGGTGGCAATCCTTTTACCAGATAAATTAGATTTTAAGCCAAAGCTATAATAAGAGATGAGGAAGGACACTATATCATGCTCAAAGGGTCTGTCCAACAAGAGGATTTAACAGTTTTATTATCTATGCCCCTAACATGGAAGCAGCCAGTTATATAAAACTATTAATAACAAAATCAAAGAAACACATCGACAATAATACAATAATAGCAGGGGACTTTAACCCTCCCCCCCATTGAAATGAACAGGTCTTATAAGCTAAAGATCATCAAGGAAATAAAGGCTTTAAATGACATACTGAACCAGATGGACATCACAGATATATTCAGAACATTCCATCCCAAAGCAACAGCAACAGAACACACATTCTTCTCTAGTGCCTACGGAACATTCTCCAGAATAGATCAAATCCTGGGTCACAAATCAGATGTCAGCTGGTACGAAAAGATTGGGGTCATTCCCTGAATATTTTCATACCACAATGCTTTGAGACTAGAACTCAATCCCAAGAGGAAAGCTGGAAAGAACTCACATACATGGAAGCTGAAGAGCATCCTATTAAAGTATGAATGGATCTACCAGGAAATTAAAGAAGAAATAAAAAAAATCAATGGAACTAGGAGTTTGTTCTTTGAAAGAATTAATAAGATTGGTAAACTCCTGGCCAGACTTACCACAAAGAAAAGAGAAAGGACCTAAATTAATAATAAAATGAATGAAGGAGGAGAGCGGTCACAACCCTACACCAAAGAAATACAATTAGAAGAACATATTGTGAGCAAATTAGACAGTCTGGAAGAAATGGATACATTCCTAGAGACAAATAAACTACCATAACTGAACCAGGAAGAAATAGAAAACCTGAACAAAGCCATAACCAGTAAGGAAATTAAAGAGTTATCAAAAATCTCCCAACACACAAGAACCCAGGACCAGATGGCTTCCCAGGGGAATTCTACCAAACGTTTAAAGAAGAATTAATACCTATTTTCCTGAAACTGTTTTCAAAAAATAGAAATGGATGGAAAACTTCCAAATTAATTTTATGAAGCCAGCATTACTTTGATCCCAATAAAGGAGAATTAACCAATATCCCTGATGAACATGGATGCAAAAATTCTCACCAAAATACTAGCCAGTAGGATCCAACAGTACATTAAAAGGATTATTTACCATGACCAAGTGGGATTTTTTCCTAGGCTGCAAGGTTGGTTCAACATCTGCACATGAATCAATGTGATACAATACATTAATAGAACAAGAACCCTTTGACACTATCAATAAATGAGAAAGTACAACATCCTTTCTTCATCAAAGCTCTTCAAAGTGTAGGGATAGAGTGTACATACTTCAATATCATCAAAGCCATCTATGAAAACCCACAGCAAATATCATTCTCAATGGGGAAAAACTGAGAACCTTTCGCCTAAGGTCAGGAACACAGCAGGGATGTCCATTATCACCACTGCTATTCAGCATAGTACTAGAAGTCCTAGCCTCAGCAATCAGACAACAAAAAGAAATAAGAGGCATCCAGATGGGCAAAGAAGTAGTCAAACTTTCACTCTTTGCAAATGATATGATACTTTATGTGGAAAACCCGAAAGACTCCACTCCAAATCTGCTAGAACTTGTACAAGAATTCAGTACAGTGTCAGGATATAGAAATCAGTTGCACTTCTATACACCAACAAGACAGAAGAAAGAGAAATTTAAGGAGTCGATCCCATTTACAATTCCACCCCAAACCATAAGACACCTAGGAATAAATCTAACCAAGTAGGCAAAGAATCTGTACTCAGAAAACTATAAAGTACTCATGAAAGAAATTGAGGAAGACACAAAGAAATGGAAAAACCTTCCATGCTCACGGATTGTAAGAAAAAATATCGTGATAATGTCTATGCTACCTAGAGCCGTCTATACATTTAATGTATCCCGATCAAAATACCATCAATTTTTTTTCAAAGAAATAGAACAAATAATCCTAAAATTTATATGGAACCAGAAAAGACCCCAGATAGCCAGAGGAAGGTCAAAAAAGAAAACCAAAGTTGGCGGCATCTCAATTCAGACTTCAGTCTCTATTACAAAGCTGTCATCATTAAAACAGCATTGTACTGGCACAAAACCAGACATACAGATCAATGGAACAGAATAGAAAGCCCAGAAATGGACCCTCAACTCTATGGTCAACTAATCTTTGACAAAGCAGGAAAGAATTTCTAATGGATAAAAAAGACAGTTTTTTCAACAAATGGTGTTGCGAAAATTGGACAGCCACATGCAGAAGAATGAAACTGGACCATTTCCTTACACTACACACAGAAATAGACTCAAAATGGATGAGAGACCTCAGTGTGAGTCAGGAATCCATCAAAATCCTTGAGGAGAACACAGGCAGCAACCTCTTTTTCCTCAGCCATAGCAACTTCTTCCTAGAATCATTACCAAAGGCAGGGGAAGCTAGGGCAAAAATGAACTATCGGGATTTCATCAAGATCAAAAGCTTTGGCACATTAAAAGAAATGGTCAACAAAACCAAAAGACAACTGAAAGAATGGAAGAAGATATTCGCAAATGACGTATCAGATGAAGGTCTAATGTCCAAAATCTGTATTGAATTTATCAAAGTCAGGAGCCAGAGAATAGGTAATCCAATTAAGAAATAGGCAGAAGACACGAACAGACATTTTTCCAAAGACATCCAAATGGCCAGCAGACACATGGAAAAGTGCTCAACATCACTCAGCGTCAGGGAAATACAAATCAAAATCACAGTGAGGTACCATCTCACGTCAGTTAGAATGGCTAAAATTAACAAGTTAGGAAAGGACAGGTGTTGGTGAGGATGTGGAAAAAGGGAAGCCCTCCTACAATTTTGATGGGAATGCAAGCTGGTGCAGCCACTGTGGAAAGCAGTATGGAGGTTCCTCAAAAAGTTGAAAATAGAGCTACCCTGTGACCCAGCAATTGCACTACTGGGTACTTACCCTAAAGATACAAATGTGGTGATCTGAAGGGGCATGTGCACCCGGATGTTTATAGCAGCAATGTCCATAATAACTAAACTATGGAAAGAGCCTAGATGTCCATCAGCAGATGAATGGATGAAGAAGATACACACACACACACACACATACACACACACACACACATACACACACACACAATGGACTACTATGCAGTCCTCAAAAAACTGAAATCTTGCCATTTACAATGATGTGGATGAAGTAGAGACAATTATGCTAAGTGAAATAAGTCAATCAGAGAAAGATAATTATATGATCTCATTGATATGAGGAATTTGAGAAACAGGTCAGAGGATCATAGAGGAAGGGAGGGAAGAATGAAAAAAGATGAAACCAGAGAAGGAGACAAATCACAAGAGACTCCTAATTTCAGGAAACAAATTTAGGGTTGCTGGAGGGGAGGTGTGTGGTTGGGTGTCCGGGTTACAGACACGGAGAAGGGTATGCGCTATGCTGAGTGCTGTGAATTGTAGTGTGAGTGTTATGGGTGCTGTGTGTATTGTGTGAGACGGATGAATCACAGACCTGTATTCCTGAAAGAAATACTACATTTTATGTTAATAAAGAAAAAAAAAGAAGATAATTGAATCTGGCACAATCGTAACCTTGGATGAGTTTAATTAGTAGTCATCCGGAAGACATTTTAAAAGGGAAACCAAATGAATTTCAGTTTTTTGGGGACACATTTTATTTTTTAACTTTTATTTTTAAATATTTATTTGAGAGAGAGAGAGAGAGTCATGAGGAGATCACGACCCTGAGATCATGCCCTGAGCCAAAATCAGGAGTCGGATGCTTAACTGAATGAGCCACCCAGGTGCTCCCGGGGACAAATTCTAAAGTAGGAGCTGTATTTTGAGGAAGTCACGCTTTTGTGTTGTAAAAAATTAAAATTTTTAAATCTGGTTTGAATTAGCAAGCTGATTGACATAAAACTTTTATTGTTATCAAAGTGTAATTCATATATATGTTTTAAAAAGTCGAAGGGTTTTGTTAAGTTGTGGCTAAATCATTATCCTCTTGCCCCGTCCCTCTCCTCAGAGGCATTCACTTTAAAAATCCTTGAGATATTTCTCCTCATATTTACTTACAGATTTTTCCACTTAATTATGTAGAGGAGAATCTGTAGTTTTAATGAGATCCTTGGGGTATGAAAAAGAGGGAACTTAGAAAATGAGGGGAAGTATGTGATTCTGGGCATGAGAACACTCTTGAATTCGTTTGCTAGCGCTCTTTCTGATTTTATGTTTTAGAAAATATCTCCAAGTAAAGATGAGGATTTTACTGTTAGAATTTGTTTTTAGATAAATTAGTAATTGGTGTTTAAATTATTTTGTCACTTAACTGTGATATGTAATAGTTTATAATTACATTTTCTTTCTTGTACTTTAAAATTCTTTTCCTGGAGTTAATAATTACTCCACTTTTCGTTTGCCTAATTTCCTTCTCAATATGTAAGTATTTTAGCCTCACATTCCCCAAAGGAATTATAAATCTTTATACACAGTATGCTTAAACATTTAAATACTTGTGTCAATTTTAGTTTTTCTTCCATAGAAATGTCCTTTCGGGAGACTTCAGTTCTGCTTAATTTTGAACAGCATTTAGCTGTCACTCTGGGACTTCCCTTTGTCTTCCTACTTTGGGCTCCCGACTGCTCATGCCTCTCTCCTTGTTTTTAACTACCTCCTTGGAATAGAGTACGTTTTTCATTAGCTTTTTGATAATTGGTTATGGAGGAAAACATTTTTGAAACCTTGCTTATATAGAAATATTTTTATTCTGCATCTATATTTAATTATTAATTTGGCTGATGAAAGTGTTCTAGGTTGGAAATAATTTTGTTCTAGAATTCTGAAGGCTCTATTCCATTTTTTTTCCCCTAGTATTTGCTACTGTTGAGAAATCTGATGCATTATGATTCTTCAGTGTTTTTTCCATGGACAGTTAGGATCTTACCTTTATCTCCAGCATTCTAAAATCTCAGATACATTGCCTTGGTTATGGGTCAGTTTTGCTGTCTTTATTTCTTGGCAGTTTTTCCCCTCTCCTTCATATTCTTTGTTCCTCTCTTTTTCTTCTCTTTTTATAAATTCTGCTTGTGTTGGGAGCATTCCTTAAATGTATCTTTCAGCTCCTCTATAGAATTTGGTGCTCTGTTATTTTTAATTTCCAGGAACTCTTCCTCTTCTCTCAACATTGTTCTTTGTTGAAATGCACCTTGCTCTTATTTTAGGTGTAAATCTTTTGTTGTCTGTAGTTATTAATTAGAGTTTTTAAAAAGTTTTCTTTTGTTCCTTGTGTTTTTGTTTTTTTGATTTTTTTCCCTGTTTGTTATTACACCTTCTTTTCTATGTTAGAAGTTTTCTTCATATGTTTTATCAGCTAAGCTTACTGCATGTACTGTAGATCAGAATGTACTCTCGGAGTGGGTAATTGCATCCTAGAGAAGGGATCCAGAGGCTATGAGTAGAGCATGCTCAGTTCCTTTTTCTCAGATGAATCAGTTAGATAAGTTCCTCCCCCCCCCCCCATGGGGAAAAAGAGAGTTGGAGGGGCAGAGAATGGGAGAATAATTAGCCTACCCTTACTTCTTCTATAGAAGCTAATTATATTGCATAAAATTGTGTAAGAATGAAGGTACTTTTGGAAGGCAGTCAGTGTTACCAATATAGATGAGGTACATTGATTTTGATTAGGTAGGGATAAAACTGTTCATGAAGTAGAAGAATGTGGTATGTAGCTGATACGCCCCATCGTGGTTTCAGGTATGAAATGTTGGCAGTCATCTTTTGTAATTAATGTTAGATCTTTGTCGGTTCGTGATTTGAGACTGCTTCATTTGCTAATACTCTGATGTATATAGGTTAAAGAGAGATTACATGCTTTAGGTAAAACTTCAGACTTCCAGAATCAGAGTTGAATTTGAATATATTTCTACTTTGTATGAAAAGAATGTTTAGGTGTGTGGGTAGCTTAGTCAGTTAAGCGCCTGATTCTTGATTTCCGCTTAGGTCTTAGTCTCAGGGTCCTGAGTTCAAGCCCCTTATCGTACTCCTCACTGGGTGGTGGGTGTGGAGTCTACTTTAAAAGAGAGAGCAGGCGTGCACGCGCTTTTATTTCCAGGCGGTGTTTTACAGAAATTTCCATGGATAATATACCTATTGGCTCTTACTTAATAACAAAACATCCCAAGCTCAGTAGCAAAAAGCAGCATTCACTTATTATTATTACTTGTGTAGCAGTGAGTCACCTGTCCTAGACTGAGCTTGGTGGGATGGCGCTGTTCATGTTGACTGGGCTCGTGCACGTGAGGGCGGTTTGCTGCTAGGAGAGTGACTCTGGTTCTTACGTTTCTCATCCATTTCCCTGGCATAGCAAGCTGTCCTGGGGATATTTTTCTTATAGAGAGAGTAGAAATACAAATATACCTTTTTTAAAAAAATTATTTCTGAATCTTTTTTTTTTTTTTTCTTCTCATTAGAATAATCTTAACTTTAATTTTCAGGGTGCTTTGATTTTGCATAATGAAATTTTATTTGTTTCTGCATTTGAAATGCAGTTCAAATACAGCTGTTAGCTTTTTCTGGGGACTTGCGTTTTGTGATTCAAGACCTCTGGGGGGCACCTGGGTGGCTCAGTGGGTTAAAGCCTCTGCCTTCGGCTCAGGTCAAGATCTCAGGGTCCTGGGATCCAGCCCCGCATCGGGCTCTCTGCTCAGCTGAGAGCCTGCTTCCCCCTCTCTCTCTGCCTGCCTCTCTGCCTACTCGTGATCTCTGTCTGTCAAATAAATAAATAAAATCTTAAAAAAAAAAAGACCTCTGGATGGAAGAAAGAGAATTAACGTTTACAATTTATTCTGCTCGTTGCACTGAAGGTTTGAGAGAGGATCTCAGCTCTTGAAAGAGTTTAAGGTTAGGATTTCTTCAGCTATGAAATACTTCAAGAATGTGAAAGAGCACCAATAAAATACTTTTTATCCTGTTTAATTTTTGTTTAAAACAAGTTTCTGTCGAATACACAAAAGGATGGAGGAAATTGCTGCCTGGTCAGGTGCCTCAATCTTGAAATACTCAGAATAAATTGCAGCCAAATATACTTGATTGTTCTGAGACTTGGGGATTGATAGGTAAAATTTGATATTTTTTCTGCTTTAAAATTTTAAAAAGAAACCCATCTGTTTCAGAAAATATATTAGCATGCTCTTTAGACAGTAATAATAAAAGGAACAGGTGTGTATGCATCTTCTTGCAGATTACAAAGTAGTAATTCATTTGTCCAGTCTTGTTAAAGGAAATTTTCAAGTTAATATAAGTTTGCCTTTTTAAATTCTCAAACTTATTTTTATTAGAATGCCTTCTGAATGAATTACATTTTTACTTGTGTTCTTAAATGATGGTAAACTTTTTCTTAATAACTTAGAATTGCCATTAGGCTGTTGATTGTCTTGGTAAATGTAGTATATAAGCATCCTCTCAGGGCTTGTTGGTATGACTGTTGAGTTTAGTTAAGTTATTCTGCCCATTGTCTTTTACATAAGAGCATAAGCCTCTTAACCCGGCTCTCCATTTCTATTCTTGTGATTCCCCCATAATCAAGGAGATCCTTTAAAAAGGTAGAAGAGGTGGTTTCCCTGGTTGTCAAGATAAAATCCAAAATATGGCTGACGGATAGCTGTCTTGTCAGTGTCATGTCACTCTACCTCTTCTCAGCTCCGTAGACCGTACCTACCTTGGCTTCAAGTTATTCAAGATTATTAAGCTCTTGTCCATACTGGAGGCATTTGTACACGTTGCTTATTGTTGCTAGCATGCTTTTTCTCACAGATCTCGGCCTGGTTGGTTCCTAATCGTCCTACAGTCTCAACATAAGTATTACTTCCTCAGACGTACCTCATCTGACGCCCTCTCCTCCCCATCCTCCTTCACCAACTTGAATTTAGGTTCCTCTCATGTTATCTTTATTGTGTATAATTATATGTATTTCTTTGTATATGGTTTGTTGTTTATCTGTGCCTTTAGATTATACATTCCATAATAATCTAAACCCCGTTTTTGCTCACCACTGTTTATCCAGTGGCTTGCACAGTGTTGAAGAAGTGTTTCTTCAGGTCCATGATGCCATCAATTATAAGGTATATCTTGATTTCAGAGATGTTAAAATCTTTAAAAATGACCAGTAGCATCTATTTTAAGATGTTTTCATTCCAGAGATGTAAAATATGAAAAAGTACATGTCACTGAATCAATAGGGTATGGTACAGAAAGGCTCCTTACTTGAGCATTATGAAAAAGCCAGTTCCCCATTACCTGAGACAATATAGACATTTCTTAATTTATTAATGGCAGTTTTTTTTTTTTTTTTACTAAAAGTATGTCTTCTCAAAATTTCTGTTTTTGTTAGCCGGGCAGGTAGTGAATCAGATGAATAAGAAGCTGCAGACAGGTTTTACGGAGGCAGAAGTGCTGCAGATACTCTGTGATACCTGCGAAGCTGTCGCAAGATTGCATCAGTGCAAGACTCCAATAATTCACCGGGATTTGAAGGTAGGAATTTTAGACTGTTACGGATGAATACATTTTAAACTTTAGCACTGCAGTGTCTTGAACTGTCTTCCTCTACACTAGGTTTTCTTACCAGCCCTGAGAAGGGTCTGTCTGTCCCAGGCTGTAGTCACTGAGGCCAGAATAGAAACTGCTTTCCATGACCCTGAGGGCTTTTAGTATGGCTGTCGAAGGGGATGTTGTATCCTCTGCTCTGCTTCTGTGTTACATAGTGGGCTTCTAAAAGGTTTCTTGTGAGCAGAAATGTGAACTTCCGTGATGCAGGTTTATGTCCTTCTACACTCTTCTCTCCCAGTTCAGGTCTCCTCCTGTTCCCTGTAATCCGTATTAAGCATCAGGATGCTTTCCAGAGATTTGGGAGGCAAACTTGAATGGGTCTTTTTACTCATTTATTTATAATTTACTATAGCTTTCTGTAATTTACTATAATTTGGTGGTGATTGTCTTTAAGGTCGTTTCATCTTGGCTTTTTCTGGGCTCTGATCTCTTGTATAGGGTACCCACTTGTTACACTGGAAAAAGTCCCCAAACGATTTATTCCTGGCATCACATTTCTCAAAATATCATTGAATATATCATTTAAAACAATGGGTGTCTTCCTTGACGCCCACAAACACTAAGATCACAAAAATCTCTCTTCCCCAAATGCTGTATGCTCAGATATCCCATGGCTAGACTCTCACCTTGCTTCAGGTGTGCTCAGATTCACCCTCTCAGTGGGTCCTGTTTTACACTGTCTTATTTACAGTTCCAGTCCAACATTCCTGCTCTCTGCCCTGCCCTTTATTATCACTTGTTACCTCGTAAGATGCTGTATAACTTGCGTACGTGTTGTGCTTGTTGTGTACTTCCCGTTCTCTCCCACAGAATGTAAACTCCCATGTGGGCAGGGATTTTTCTCTTTTGTAGTGATAAATCCAAGTACTTAAAATGGTGCCTGGCACATAGCCAGGGTCTCAATAAATATTTAATGAAGGAATGAATCCCAGTTCTGACTGATTATACAAAATTTATGCAAGGTGATAATAAAATCCTCTTAAGATACAAGAGAATAGAAGGTGTCATTTAAAATGCAGGTTGTTGGGGCGCCTGGGTGGCTCAGTGGGTTAAAGCCTCTGCTTTCGGCTCAGGTCATGATACCAGGGTCCTGGGATCGAGCCCCCTTTGGCTCAGGTCATGATCTTGGAGTCCTGGGATCAAGCCCCACGTCGGGCTCTTTGCTCAGCGGGAAGCCTCTTTCTGCTCTCTCTCTGCCTGCCTCTCTGCCTATTTGTGATCTCTGTCAAATAAATAAATAAATAAAATTAAAAAAAAAAATGTAGGTTGTTAACCATGAAAGTGTCATTTAGGAAAACCTATAGTAATAGGTTACAAATTTAAGCCAAGGTTGAAATGCATGAGTGCAGACTTCTGTCCTTTTATTTAGTTAGCCAGTGTAGTTCATTTCAGTACTTTTGAATATGCGGTGTTTGTGTTTTCTCTAATAATTTGGCACAACTTTGACACGTAAAGTCAAAACTGTTTTTTAGTTGAGCATTTTAGATAAAAATGGAATTACAGGGGCACCTGGATGGCTCAGTCATTAAGTGCCTGCCTTCAGCTTGGGTCATGATCCTGGTCTTGGGATTGAGCCCCTCATTGGGCTCCCTGCTCAGTGCGAAGTCTGCTTCTCCCTCTCCCACTCCCCCTGCTTGTGTTCCCTTTCTCACACTCTCTCTGTCAAATAAATAAAATCTTAAAAAAAAATGGAATTGGTAGTCAATCAGGTAGAATTTTAATTGTTTTTATGACTTGTCTATGATAAGCTGAAGTGTCAGAAAAAGAAAAATGGAGGTGCAGTATAGACTTCGACAGCTGCTAGTTCTTTTTCATAGAAGAGGTTTAAAGAGGATTTAAGGCTTCTTGGCCCCTGCAAAAATCATTCTGGGATGGGAAAAGTACTTCTCTGTTCTTAGTAAGAGGAACAGTAGACATAGTCAAGTTTATTTTTGGTCTGATTCATTTGTCCTTTATTACCTCCTGTGTCTGTCTCTATAAATGGCACAAACCTTTCAATGTTTATTTTGTAAAAACATGGTTGTAAAAATATAATTTCATTTTGAAAATACTACTAATTATTTATTTTTTCTGAAGGTAGAAAATATTTTGTTGAATGATAGTGGAAACTATGTACTTTGTGACTTTGGCAGTGCCACGAATAAATTTCTTAATCCGCAAAAAGATGGAGTTAATCTAGTAGAAGAAGAAATTAAAAAGTAAGTTTCTGTCTTTATTGTGCTTTGTCTCTTGAGAATTTTAGTTAAGTCTGTGGACCAGTTCTGCTAATACAAATTTTTTAGGTGCTCGATTTATAGATATCTTTAAAATATTTCTGTGCTGTAGACATTGACTAATTTATTTCTGCTCTAGCTCAGTAGAAAATACAATTTACCATGCATACAGGTTTTCATGTACATTGTAAATATATTGATCTAGAAGTTTGTTAAGCTGTAGTAATTTGTGGAATCATTAAAGGTAGTTTTAAGTGATTGTTGAGTTCAGGTAAGCATATTTTTACTAATACTGAGGATTACTGCTTGTTAGGAAGACAGTTATTTGAAATGAGGAAGATTGACCTCTTAATATATTGAAAACTGTGTGGAAAACATGTTACTTTGTCATAGTGTGTTAGAAAGCTCTCTGGTAGAAATAGGTCATATCTGCTTTATGTTTTCTTAATTTTGTACTTTCTGTGGTTGCTAGAGTACGAGTACCTGTAAGTACCTTTCCCTGACTTTTCTGTTTTCTAGTTTTAGACCATAGAACTGTTTGTAAATCTTAGATTACCTTAGTACAATGATACAGAATGCCCAAAGATGTGTGAGAATAGGCATTTCTGGGTAGTTGTCTTTTCGAAGTTGTCTTTCTTCACTTCTCACAAATTCTTAGTTGTTTAAGACTAAGTGCTATCATTTGAACTGCAGGGTACATTTTGAATTGACTCAAGGAGAGCTGATCTTACTGTGGCCCATTTGTATAACACTGTGGGTTTCTGGGCTGTGTATGGCTACTCAGGAAACTTAGCCTACGATGATTATATTAGATTCTGTAGAACTTAACTCCTTAGTAAACATGTAAATGTCCTGAGAACACAAGAATGATTACACAAGAATGAATTGGTTTCTTGGGGATCTATATATATGTATCTATTTACATATATATATATATATAGATATATATATATACACACACACACACACACGTGTGTGTGTGTATATATATATAAATATATATAAATGTAAAAATTAAAAAATTACTGGGTTGTGATATATAATGCCTGCTTTAGGATCTCTGAGTTGCTGAAAGTTTCATTTCTTGCTGTTGAGACGTTAGGTGTAGTGGAATTCTGCAGTCAGGATGAACGCAGGCTCGTGAGGCTCTTGTGCTTCGTGGCTCCGCTGAGGAGTTAATGGTCTAACCATGTATTCAGCTGAAGGCGTTTGTTCAGGGCCTCCAGTGTAGTGGCCGCTGTGGTTGGTGCTGCAGCTTGGCAGTGAGCAGAAGCCCTGCCTTCATGCACTTTCTCTTCTGGTTTCTCCGGTTGCTCCTCTGTAGTGTCTCACCAGTCAGGGTGATTTTGAAAACATAAGATGATAGAATGTTGAGCCTTAAGATATTTCATATAAAACAAAACATATCAATACTCAAAACTGATCTTAAATTACCCATGATATAGGAAGTCCTTCCATTATCTAATAATTTCTGCCGTGAAATTGAGTACTACTTCATTAAAATATTCTGTTCATAATGGATTTAGAATTTTTATATTGGTAACTATTTATTCACAGTATCTTTTAATTCCAAGTAGCTTATGATGGCAGTTCTAGAAGTGTTCTTAATTAGTGTAGTTAGGATTATGACAACTAGGTTACTTTTAAAACAATAATGATAAAAATAAACCTAAAGGAGATTGACTTCTATGTGCCAGGAATTATATTAGAGCCATAAAAACAAACTCCTTAATAAACGTATAAATTAATTTTTTGAGAGGGTAGCAATATTGCTTTTAATAGACTAAAATATTCTGATAAGAATAATTTTAGAGGCATATTATTTAAAATAAATTCAAAGAAAACCATATTTTCAATCCATTGTCTTTAAGATTTTTTATTAAAGAAAATTTTTTATATAATTAGACATGCTGTTGCACTTGTTGAATAAAAATGTTTATGTAGATGCTTTGTATTGTTAAATCTTGATGGACTTTTATTGAGCTTTTTGAAAATATTATTTCTATAGAATGTTATTGAAACTAAAAGTTTTTATAGTATTTTATATAGAAACAATGTAGTATCTATCTTTTTCTTTCTTTTTTTCTTTTCTTTTTTTATTTTTATATCTCCACTCCATTTCACTTATTTACTGCCAGGTATACAACTCTGTCATACAGAGCCCCTGAAATGATCAACCTTTATGGAGGGAAACCCATCACCACCAAGGCTGATATCTGGGTAAGGCCAAGAAAGGTTAACATTTTCTCTAACCAAATTAAAAAAAAAAATCTGAGTTCAGTTGATTATTATCCCTTTGTCCCCCAAAAGGTATTTCATAATAAGTAGAAGAGAAGTAATAAATAGTAGGGCTGCTTATTGAGAAGAAAAAGATTATCTTTTTAATCATGAATTGGAAAGCTTAGGTATAAAAAAGTAAATAAAGGACTTCCATATAATGTAACATTTCTACCACAGTATTTTTTAGAATTTATATTATATAGAATGTCAATATTTTTTTGATTGAACATAGATTTGGTTGATTACAGAATGGAACAGCTGGTCATAACTCTTAAGTAGCTTTTAGAAGTATTTTAGGATCTTTTTAATGGAAACTAAGAGGAGTAAAACTTTTCTCTAATTAAAATCATACCATTGACTAACTTCTACAAATTAGGATCTTATCATTTAACATGTACAGTTGACCCTTGAACAACATGTGTTTGAACTGTGTGGGTCCACATAATATGCAGGTTTTTAAAAATAAATATATTGGAAAACTTTTTGGAGGTGAAAAAACTTGCAGATGAACCACAATAGCCTAGAAATACTGAAAATGTTAAGAAAAAATTACCTATTATTGTAAGAATACAGTATATAATACGTATTACAATATGTGTGTTAGTTAGCTATGTTATTGGTAAGACTTCTGGTCAATAGTAGGTTATTATTAGTTTCTGGAGGCGTCAAGTTAATGTGGATTTTCAACTGCATAGGAGGGTTGGTGCCTCTGTACCCCATGTTGTTCGAGGGTTAACTGTGTATCTGGGTTGAATTATTAAGATTAATCATGTTTCTGTATAATTGAACTTTATGTTAGAATGCCAACACTTCTTTAGAACTTGTTTCATAAGGAAATCTATTTTGGCTATATTTGATAAACTAGCAAGAAACTATATTTTAAATGTAAATTCATTTAAATCAACAAAGATTTAGTCATATCTACCTCTAGTAACCGTATTAGGGATGGAGGAAAAATATTCCTTTGGAAATAGTTCTAGAGTTTACAAGAAAAGCCATATTTGTTTTATTTTTGAACGTATTTAGAGAGTAGTAAAGCGTAACGTGTGAAACCAAATGAGTATCTCCTCGGTCCTTTTCTCCTGGCTTCCTCCTTACAGGGTCTGCAGGGTAATAATAAGAGCATGTCTTTGATGTCCTTTCATCTGTTGTAATATATGCTTTTGCAGCAGTGATTCTTAAATCTTGTGGTAGTTGAATTTTTAACCATATGCCTAGTTGAATCAAACCTTGGGTAAGTTTGATTTAGTTAACGTGATAGCCGCTTGTAGATCACCAGCTTGTGTAATTCAAATTCAGTTTGCTTTTCTCAGCATTAATATTTGACCTTTTAAATGGCTTATAGTATAACGTACAGAGCAAATCCAATCAGATCTTAATTTATAAAAAGGTATTAGAAGAGGTGGTTGTGGAAATCTTCTGTAACCGAATTTTATGACGGCTGGTGAAATCCATGTCACCTAAGACTATTTCAACAGCAGAGGAAACAACAGACAGCAGAGCTTAACTACAGTTTGGAAATCATCAAGGCTTGATTGAAAAAAAGCAAGGAGTCTCTAAGCACGCGATGTGTTACCCAGTATCTTAATAAAAAACGAGGGAAACCTTTCAGACTTCGTATGCGTGCCAGGCAGCATACTAAATTGTGATAAGTTTAAGCTTCATACAATTTATAGATCAGTATAGGGGTA
The DNA here is from genome assembly GCF_011764305.1 of Mustela putorius furo. Lineage (NCBI taxonomy): Eukaryota > Metazoa > Chordata > Mammalia > Carnivora > Mustelidae > Mustela > Mustela putorius. The sequence continues at coordinate 1,072,383 of NW_025421261.1, forward strand.
TTATTTCTGTAATGGATATCTGGAGATAGCTGTGGGGATACAGAGAGATTACCCAAAAATGAAAAAGAAGAAAAATAATAGAAAATAGAATCTATGTTTATATGCTAGCTAGAAATAAAATTTTAATTTTCATGATCCTGTTTTTTTCTTGTCTTAGCTCAGGTGCAGCAGAAGTATGTTACAACATTTTAGGTGTGAAGGAAAGAATATCCAGAAAAAATATTCAATTCATGCTGGTTAAGAATTATATTTCTGATTCTATTTCAGGTAGTACTGATTCAGGGACTTAGAATATTGAGGTTAAAGTATTCATTTAGCACTTTATATTTTGGGAAAGAAATTTTTTTTTTTTTGCTTGAAATTTTTCATTGCAGGTAATTTTCATCCTGATTAGTAGAATGTTGATTTTATAAGTATTAGGAAATTCAGTGACAGATGCTTCATGTTATCTTTTAATAAGGAAAATTAAAGATGATGATACTTAGCTTCCAAAATCAGGTCATTTGTTTCCTCCTGTTTATTGAACAATTCTCATCATCAGAGGGATAAAAAGGAGAATGCATTTGGTTTGAAAAAATTAGGACACCTAGTTGTGTTCACACTGTGTGAAGCAGAGTATTTTATGTTTTAAGATTTATGTTTTTAAGTATACTGGCATTGCTATCTAAAACTGTTGTCTGGGGACTCCTGTAACACTTACTCTAACAGAAGACATGTTACTAAAGGTTTGATTTATAAGATAAAACTGGCGAAGATGCAGAGCTCTCATATTTGACTGTCATCTGGGAAGGAGAAAGGTGTCATTTAATGTAGATATTACACCATTGGTAGAATTTTTTTTTAGTGCTATTAAGGAAGCCTACAGCTCAATTTGTTATATAAATGCCGAAAATATCTCCCTTACAGAGAAAAGCATTATAAATATTTTTAAGTGACATGGGACTGGTTATTTCCATTCAGAATCTTTACCATTTCATTAATCATAGTAATGCTTTGAACTTACTAGAACTACTCTTCTAGAACTGAAATTTCTAGAACTTTTAAAATTATTGTTAGAAGGCTATTTTGAAACTAATGTTTTGTAAATATTGTTGAACTTACAAAGGTGTTTCTGCATATTATGATTTTCATGGTGGTCATAAAACTTAGTGTATTTGTTAGTTGAGCGCGCTACGTTGACGGGTGGAGAAAGTCCAGCAAAGGAGAGCTGATAGAGCCAGGCCGACTCTGTCTCCTGATGGAGTTGCGCACTGCCTGTGGGAGAATTTTATTACAGTCTCTTTAGAATTAGAAATATCTTTAAACTCTTAAAGGTTGAGGTGATATTTTTTATAACAACAACATGATTTCTTGAGCCAAAAATCATTTTATTACTGCCCCCCCCCCTTTTTTAAACATTACTGCTTCTTAGATTTGAGCTGTTAGCAGCTCGGTAGCTAGGAATTTCCTGGGCTGCTTTTCAGAATGCAGTTTGTGTTGTTTTCGGGGGTTTTGTCCTCATTGTCAGCAAGCAGATTTATTGGTGCTGTGCTGTCTAGGAAGCCATGCAAGTGAAGCAGACTGAGCCCTTCCTTTGTGAATTTTCTTACAGATTAGCCAAGTACAAATATGAAGAGTATGTTTAGAATAAAAATTTTGGGGTTATATGTGGAAGTAGAGACGTCATTTTTATGATATGAAATAATGACATGTTTAGTGAATAATCAATAAAACTGTATTGATGGTTGTCTGATAAATTTAACTGTGCTGGCTAGCTCATATTTGGAACCTCAGGATTTTAAAACGTGTTTTACAGTGGTTTTTTTTTTTTGTTTGTTTGTTTTTTTTTTAAAAGGTTATTAGAAGAAGCCTTGTGATTACTTTGTTGGTCATATGCTAGTTTTATGCTGAATATATTTTTTCCTTGTGAAGGAAATAAAAATACAGTTTTTTTCCCCAAAGGCAGCCAGCTAGTTCCAGTTTTGGTTACATCATTCATGATTTAGAGTTCAATGATAGCTTTAATGCAGCCAACTAACCACAGATGTGATAGAAAAATACGAGAGTGATACAGTTAAAAATCTTTTCAGAAATTAAGGACATAAATTGGTTTAAGCAGTAATTTGTGAAAAGAGTGATCCAGTATTAGAAACATTAGACTTTTGTTTTTTTAGTAACATTTAGATTTTGGTCTGGGATTGTGTTTTTGTCTTGTGGTTGATTACTGGAGCTCTGATGATATTCATACTTGTTTGTTTTGCAGGCACTGGGGTGTTTACTGTATAAACTTTGTTTCTTCACTCTTCCTTTTGGTGAGAGTCAGGTTGCTATCTGTGATGGCAGCTTCACCATCCCAGACGATTCTCGCTACTCCCAGAATATACATTGCTTGATAAGTAAGTACTTGGAAAGATTTATGAAAGAATCATAAGATACTGTACTTAAGGGTGGGCTGTTTACATCTCTTTACCTAAGCCTAGTCTTTTCATTTCGTGTATTATAATTTTGTGAAACTGTTGTAAAGAAAAACATGAAAAAATGTTTACAGGACTTTTATAGGAAAGAAAGCAGCATAATTACTGATTAGTGCATGGATATTTTTAAGCCCCCTAGATAAGCTTTTGTAGAACTAGAGATTATGTAATTAAGGAAGCTGGAATTTCTGGGAAAACTTAGAGTAAAACATTTAATTACTCAGTCTTTGCTTTTTGAAATCTAAATATCCAGATCTGTTGCTCTTTTGTATCAAAGTGTTACCGGTCGTAGACTATAGCTTATTTGGCCAGCCTTTTAAATAGTTATTCTTGATTGATTATAAAACGTTTATTGGAAACCAACCTAAGTGTAGTACCAGGGAGGAGTAGACCTATGGGCCCTTGACTCCAAAAGAATGCCTGTTTTCCTTCTAGCCTCCGTTAAGAGATGTTTCTTCTTTTGGATGGTGTTATAATTTAATTTTTTATATTCATACATGGCAAAATTTCTTGAAAAGGTGATTGAGGGTGGGGAGGATGGCTATCAGATATTAAAATTAAAATATTGTGAAGCTGCCGTATTTAAACAGCACCTCTCACCATTGATTTAATTAAAATGTTTCTAGCATGTCTCCTCTCTTTTTTGCATTTTAAACATGCTCTGTCATAGCCTCCAGCCACACAGATCAGTGCAATAGAAAAGAGGGCTAATCTAAACGTAGTTGATGTTTTGTATTATAAAGATGGCCATTCAACTCAATGGGCAGAATTAGATGGAAGTACAAAAAATTATTAGGCATTTGTGGACAAAAAAAAAAAAAACAAGCTGAAAATCTACCTCAGACTTTATGCTAAAAGTTCAAATAAATCAAAGACCTGAATATAAAAAATAAAGTTAAATGTACTTGAAGAAAATAGGCTTGAATTTATTGATAACATTGGAGTGGGAGTGGGTAGTCTATAGGTATTAGACCTGAGAAACTAGGAAAGAAAAGATGAATCCATTACATATGGGTTTAAACCATTAAAAGTACCCCCCCTCCAACAAAACCCCTATTAACCCCAGCATAAAGTCAAATAATAAATTGGGAAAAGATACTTGTTACACATCTGAGAAATGGCTAACTTCTGTAATCTATAAGGCTCATGTAATCAAAAAGAAAAGGACACTCTAGTAGAAAAGTGGTCAAGAGAAAACGGATGGCAGAACAATATCTAGCCTTGCTTTGCAAGCTTATTTAAAGAATAACCTTTTTATTTATGTGGATTTGCTCAAACATGTTCAGAATTGGAGACGTATGTCAGTTGAACACAAACTTAACATTGCTTCATGTGGATTTGTTTTCCTAGGCAGACGGAACCAGATTAACCGGGTAGGGTAGGTGGTGGTATAATTTTTAGGGGAAAGCAAGTAGCCCTAAGCTTTGCTGCTGTGCTGCCGGTGTGAAGACTTTTAGCTCTCACCGGAGAGCATCAAATACCGGTGTTTGTACCTGGGATGATCTTCACAGAGAGGTCTACCTTTATTTCCTGTGGCTCCCTACTAACGGGTGCCCCCTGGATAGTACCCGTGCTGGCTGAGAGTTCCATTTTTATCTTTATTGGTTAGCACTTCCCAGCCTTATTTTGATGTGTTTTCATATCCGTGTGGCAGCTTCCAGTCAAATTACCTTCCCAGGTGCCCGTTACGGTTTTTGTCAGTGCTGCGGTTGACAACGTCGTTTAGTTTTTCAGGGGTCTGACCCAGCTCTGTTTTCCCATTATCCCTGTTATTTTTAGCCTGCCATTTTACAGAATGTGATTTTTTTAAAAAAGCAAATATACCTTTAGATTGTATCTGAATAAACATAGACCCATAACCCCTCTCTTCCGTGCTTTCCTCCTTCATTGTCCAGAAGTTAGGGCCTTAAAAGCGTGATAGAACTCGGATTTTACTTTGGCTGTTGTGTGTTCTGGCTAATTGAAGTTTAACCTTTTATTGAGATCCTTGTACTTCACTGTAACAGTGACTAAAGTTTTGTTGCTGATTATAATGTTTTTATTACGACTGAACCGAGGGGTTGGGGACCTTTCAGTGTCATAGAAACTCTGAATATTCTCAGTGGACAATGCTGTATGAGAGACTGGACAGTATACACCCTGATTAGTGATTTAATTTGCTTATAGTGATGAGACCTTATTTTCTTGAGTTACGTTTTTTTTTCCCCCTCTCTGTGTATGTGTGTAGGGGTGTTTGTGTGTAATGGGAAGGTGGAAAAGCTAAACACTTGATAATTTTAGGATCTGATTGGACTCTACCTAGTTCGTTGATGCTTAACTGTTTTTCATATGCTTCCTTTATTTTCCAATAAATGTGTAGCTTTTAGTTCTTATCAATGGTAATATAATTTTGACCATCTATTAATGTCTTTGAACTTATATCAGAGAGGTGAACAAAACAGTCGAATAAAATAAAAGTGTTCAATTAAATGTTGGTGTTTTATTTCCTGTGAAAGGGTTTTTATGGATTTTACTTTTTAAATATTGCCATGAGTAATAAAAGCTTAACAAAGTAGAGATTTTTTAAACAAGAGCATACCTACAACGCAGTGTTTTTTAGAAAACACTTAGATTCTTTGCAATTTTATTCTTTATGTTTTTTCATATGTGACCTTGCCTATTTCCTGCAATCCCACTTAGGTTTCTCTCTCTGCTTTTTAAAAAAAAAAAATACATAAAAAGATGTTGTGTATTTATTTGTCAGAGAGAGATAGTGAGAGACGGAACACAAGCCAAGGGAAGCTGGAGAGGGAGAAAACAGACCAACCCCCTCTCCCACCCAACCCCGAGCAGGGAGCCTGATGTGGGGCTCAATCCCAGGACCCTGGGATCAGGACCTGAGCCAAATGCAGATGCTTAACAGCTGAGTCACCCGGGCACCCCTCTCTCTGTTTTTATAAAATATAATGAGTAATCTTCATTAAATTGGGAATTGCCTAGTTGTTCTCATAGTTTTTGAAGGTGAAATATTTTATTGGCAGTTATTCGTGCAATGTAGTTGCCTCCACACCCTACATCAAGAACTAATGATGTCTGTGCTCGCTAATTGAACATAATAATAAAAAGATAAATGAAAACATTTATCTTTTTAGTATTAACACTTTTACTAATGCATCTATTTTCTATGACTCAGGACTTTTGAAATGGCTATGCCTGATCTTTGTTAAAATTATATGGCTTGTGATTACACAAGAATTTGCAAATACTTTCAATTATCACCAATTTTGTTAAGGGTAATTATTATTACCTACTGTCCATAAATCTCAGTTTAACTAATTTTTTTAAAAAAGATTTTATTTATTTATTTGACAGAAATCACAAGTAGGTAGAGAGGCAGGCAGAGAGAGAGAGAGGCGGAAGCAGGCTCCCCACTGAGCAGAGAGCCCGATGTGGGGCTTCATCCCAGGACCTGGGATCATGATCTGAGCGGAAGGCAGAGGCTCAACCCACTGAGCCATCCAGGCGCCCCAATAAATCTCAGTTTAACTATTAATTTCATTATGTTTTCCTGCTTCTTAAAAGTAGCAGAATCAATTATTCAGAATTTTTCTTCTGAGCTTCTGTTAACTTTCCCAGTAGACAGATAATGGAGGTGAATTGAGGGATGAGGAGAGAAGCATTTTCATGATGGATCCGAGGGCCGAAGAGAACCTACAGAGTGTTTAGAGAGAACGAGAAGCTTAACTGATGGGATTGCTGAATATGACGATGAACGGATGGAGGGCTGGCTGCCTTACCTTCCTTTTAGCATCTGGGTTGTAAGGTGGTTAAGGTAGTATGCTCTAGAGGTTAAGAACAAAGTCTTGAGCCAGAGGGCCTGGGCTCACATCTGCTCTGCCACTTACTTGGTCCAGAACATTGGGCACCTCCATTTTTCCTAATAACGTTTTTAAACTGACCATATTCAAAGTACCTGCTTCTTAAAGGTTATTGTGAGAATTAAATGAATTATGGAAAAATACTTCTTAGCATGTGTATGTGTTCAGTAAGAGATGGCCTTTAATACTACCATCATAACTATTATAATAACCACCATTACTGCTGATATCATTGTTACGATTCTTTCTAGTTAACTGAGGTTTTGATTTTCTGGGTAAGGGGCAGGGCATTTACTTTCAGAAACTCATTAGAATGTATTTCCTCAGAGATTTCTTTGGATGCTATAAGCAGAGCTTGGCCTTGCAGATTAATGGTGGCTGTACCAAAGGCTTACTGTAAGTTAGATGCTCAAGAACACACTGATCAATGTAACTACTAAGTTTTTTTCTCACTGCTTGCTTTGTGCAGTGATTTATACAAACAGCAGGAAAAGCTTTGTTTTTCTTACTTTTGGGTCTGTCTTTGTGGTTCTGTATCTTTGCTTTGTGGTTCTGTATCTTTGCTTTTTGCAGCTCATCTATTGGGCTTAATTTTTTTTCTTGAAATATAGTTGACATGCAATATTCTATTAATTCCAGATGTATAATGTAATGATTTGATGCATGTATATATGGTGAAATGATCACCACAGTAAGTCTAGGTAACATATATCACCTCACATAGTTTACCCCCGACTCCCTGGGACGAGAACCTTTAAGACTCTTATTAGCAACTTTCAAATAATACAGTACAGTATTATTAACTACAGTCACTGTGCTGTGTGCAGTATGTCCCCAGAACTTATTTTCACAGTAGCTGGAAGGTATGTTTGACCCCTTCACCCATCACCTGTTTGCCCACCCCTCCCCTTTCCTCACCTCTGGCAACCACTGATCTGTTCTCGTATTTCTGAGTTTGTTTCTCCCTCCCCCCCATGCAGGTGAGATCCTACAGTGTTTGTCTTTCTTTGTCTTATTCCACGTAGCATAATGCCCTCAGGTCCATCCACGACAAGATTTTCTTTCTTTTTAATAGCCAAATAATGTAAGGGAGAGTGAGTGAATTTGTGTGTGTGTGTGTGTGTGTGTGTGTGTTATATTTTCTTTATTCACCCATCAGTGGACACTTAGCTTGCTTGTATTGTAAATAATGCTGCACTAACCATAGCGGTGCAGATTTTTTTTTTTTTAAGATTTTATTTATTTATTAGAAAGAACAAGAACACGAGAGCGGGGGATGGGCAAAGAGAGAGGGAGAAGCAGACTCCCCACTGAGCAGGGAGCCCGATGCAGGACACCCTGGGATCATGACTTGAGCTGAAGGCAGACACTTAACCCACTGAGCCATGCGGACGCCCCATGCAGATACCTTTCTGAGCTGTTTTTGTTTTCTTTGGGTAAATACCTGGAAGTGGACTCGCTGGGTGATACGGTAGTTCCGCTCGTCATGTTCCCGAGAGCCTCCATCCTGTTCTCCAGAGCGGCTGTTCCAGTTGGCCTGCTCACGCCCCTGCCCAGACGATTCCTTTTCTCCATGTCCCCACCAAGACTTGTTACTTCTTCTCATTTTAATAGTAAATAAATTTATTTTGATACCTATTTCCTGTGGGAAACTGGGAACTCACTTGCTTGTTTTAATACATTTAAAATTTATTATGGAAGCAAGAAATACACAAATAGAGGCAGAACAGTTCAGTGGATTGTGTACCCATTCCCCAGCTTCAGGAATTACTAACTCATGGTCAGTCTTCCCGTCTATAGCCTCACCCACTCTTTTTTATATTATTTTTGAAAATAATCTTGGGCAATTTGCTGTACCTTTGGAAAGAAATCAGTGGCTAAGGGAGGAATTCCTTGGAGGTTTCCAGTCATTGCTGCTGGGTCGCCTCTTGGGCAGGTGTAGAGAGGGCTGTGATCCATGACATCTGGGGGGGCTAGCAGGACTCCCCCAGATACACTAACTGGGCATATTGGTAGTGCCCTTTTAGTGTTTAGGTTATTTATGATTGAACACGGTCATTACTGGTTATTAAATTTGGTTTCATTCCAGCAGTCCGTAGAAAAAGTTATGTAGGATCCTTATACTTAACATGTAGGTTTCTAATACAGATGGTTCTGCTTCTGGTTTTTCAACTGTACGATGACGTGAAAGCTATACACATGCAGTTGAAACCATACTTTGAGTCTTGGATTTTCATCTTTTCTCGGCTAGCGGTGTGCAGTGCACTAACTCTCTCGTGATGCCGGGGTGGGGGGGGTGGGGGGGTGGGGCGCTGCGTTGGAGCTCCCAGTCACTGCCTGGCTCATGGGTGCACGATGATGCTTTCAAGCATTCTGTGCCCATGCGGTCACTTTTTCCATTTCAAGTACAGTATTCAGTAAGTTACATGTGGTACTCACACTTTACTGTAAAATGGACCTCGTGTTAGATGATTTTGTGCAACTGCAGGCTAACGGTAGGCGTTCTGAGCACATCCAAGGTAGGCTAGCCTACATTCAGTAGGTTAGGCGCATTAAAGGTATTTTTGACCTACAGTATTTTTAATTTATAATGGGTTTATTGGGATGTAACCCCATCATAAGTCGAGTGGGATCTGTAATAATTTCCACAGGCTAACAGATAAAAATGTTAATGTTAATGTTTAATGTTAATGTTTAAGTTAATGCTTGAAGTATTGATAGTTGTAAAATCAGAGTAGGTGTTCTCTTTTTAGGTGAATTACTGTAAGGATAGTAATAAATAGAAGTCTTTGGGAAGGAAAAAAGTTCTTCATGAAAGGAAAACAATTTAACAGCATTTTAGGCAGAAAAATTCTTTAAGACCTCTGTTCAAAGTATTTTCCTGTTAAATTTGTTGAGCTATCAGAGAGGCTGGTTTGGCTTTTACTTAGGCTCAGGGATGGATCTTTCATTTTGTATAACTTGAATGGGAACCCCTTTATGTAACTTTTGGCTTGAGTCCTTAGTGAAGCTGTAGTGTTCACTTGGTCGCTGCCGCAGGGGCAGCAGCCCCTTTAACAGCTCTTTCTGTTGGCATAGGCATGGATGTTTTACTTTCCTCTACACTTAGTTATAAATGTAACCATTTCAGCTGCCTTGGGCAAGTGTTTCAATTTTTATTTTTTTTTAAAGATTTTGTTTGAGACAGTGCACGCCCAGGTCAGCTGCCTTGGGCAAGTGTTTCAATTTTTATTTTTTTAAAAGATTTTGTTTGAGACCGTGCACGCCCAGGAGCGGGAGCAGCGCTGGATGGGTGGGAGGCCAAGGGAGAAGCGACTCCCCGCCGAGCAGGGAGCCCAGTGCTGGCCTCGGTCCCAGGACTCTGAGGTCATGACCTGAGCCGAAGGCAGACTGAGCCACCCAGGTGCCCCACAAGTGTTTTCTAATAGGCTATGTCTGATACCTTAGTTGGAAATAGCATGGTGGTTTAATTATACACTACCTTCAGGGCTGAGATATTTTGTGTTCTTGGGTTATGTAAGTGGTGTTTGTATCAACAGGAAGATTCACACAATTAGGAACAGAGAAATAGCCTTTCATTTCTATGCAGCCGATGTTTTAAAAGTTGATCTTACATTTTCAGTAGAATCAAGGTCAGTGGGACTGTCTCATGATTCACATGATCACTTTAAATTGGGTAAACAAGGGTGTATTCTAACTTCTCTGCCCCCCCCCCTTTTTTAATGAATTTAAACACTTTTGGATGGACTAGACACATGTATTTCTTAACCCGTTCTTTCAGGAGCATATTATTATGGGTGATATGGTTTTATTGTCTTTGAAGTCAGAGTTAATAGAACACTAGACTTGAGGTTTAATTATTATGAGAGAAAATGGGCAAACTACTTAAAAACTGAGGTTGTCATTCTTGGCAGATGTGTCTCGGTGTTTAGCTGGATTAGAGCTGTTACCTCTGTACTCCAGATTATATCGTTTAGTTATCGAGGAGTACATTTTGCAGCATACAGTCCTCGCCGACAGTTTGGGAAGTTATATTATTTAAATTAAATGCTTCCATGGTGCCTTATTGAGTGCTTTTCCTTTTTTCTTTTTTAATGGCTGGTAATATCCAATATAAAAATATTCAGAGATAAAAATGTAGCCATGTTCTTCCTATGGATTTCAGCCTCCTCATACTTTTGAAATAGAACCAAATCAGAGGGACACAGGAGCTCAGTCAGATAAAACTGTCGACATTAATACTAAAAATCAGGTTGCAGAATGAAATTTAGATCTGAAGGCAAATGGGCCTGTTGATCTGTGTTTAGTCCCCAAATGTACTTAGCCATAGGCAGTGCTGGAAAGCCACAGATTCCCTCTAGAAAAGCAGACCGTTTACCAAACATGTTTTCAGAGAGAATGTTTCTGTCTGGAGACTCATCCTGAAAGAAAGTCTCAGAAATTGATCCGTGTGGGTGCTTATTTATTTTTGCTAGCTAACAGTTAGACAAATCACTCTTTTCTTCCTGGAGAGGAATGAGTTATAGTAGTAGAGAGAGGTAACTAGTACAGTAGTTTTCACACTATTTGACTGTGGTCCATAGTGAAAAATACATGTTAATTATGACCTGGTGCACGTACACACATGCACTTGAGGCAAGTTTCTTGAACTATTGCTTATGCTTACCGTAATAATGCACTCTATATTTTATAGTCTGTAAAATAAATGACAGTCGTGACCTTTTAAATTGATTTCGCGTTCTGTAAATGGGATCCGTACAGTTGGGCAAACTGGACTGGCTGTAGCAGATGTAAACCTGGGAGTGAGAGTTCCTTCTGTTTGGTTCTGAGAAGATCCGGCTTCTCTCCACAGCTTGCTTACCTAATCACTGGGGGATGTTGTGCTGTGCTGAATTTGGGACATAGGATTACCTGTAAAGATACTGCTTAGAGAACATAAAATCTCAAGTTTATTGGCCCTTAATGCTTTTCATTACTATGAAAGAAAAAAATATATAGGATTGCCGGAAGGATCATTCTTTTCCACTCTAGATACTTAAAAAGCTTTTCCTAAGATTAAGTCAGACCAGAAAAGTATATTGTTGTGTTGAGCTGTTCTCTGCTCTTACGGAATTTCTTCTGCTGAACTGCATTTAGGTGTTATGTTACCGGTCATCACAGAAGGAACGACCCATTGCAGTTTCTTAAGGACATTATTCATGCTGTATGAACTTTTCTTTAGAAACACTTGGGAGAATTTACTCTTTACCATCAGTGTTAGGAATAGTGCTTTTTCTTAACACCTGGTTTGTTTTTGTGCTGAGGATACTGTGATTCTTGTAATGGATCATGTTGTTGTATTTATGTTGCCAACTAGAAGAAAGTAACTAAATTTTTGGCTTACATTTATAGGGCCAAATCTTTACTGACATTATGGCAGCTTCTTTACTGACATTATCCTGTTTTTTTTTGTGGGGGTGGGCACGAGCTCTTAGCCATTACTTTTCTATTAATATTAATTTTCTCATATACTTAAACTCATAGTTTTGGGGCACCTGGGTGGCTCATTGGGTTCAGTGTCTGCCTTTGGCTAAGGTCATGATCCCAGGGTCCTTGGGTCAAGCCCCACGTCGGGCTGCCTGCTACTCTTTTTCCCTCTGCCCCTCTCCCTGCTCGTGCTCTCTCTCTCTCTCTCTCTCTCTCTCTCTGCTCTGTTTCTCTCTCTCTCAAATAAATAAAGTCTTTGGAAAAAAGAAAACAAACCCAAAACCTCATAGTTTTGTATGCTTTTTCAGGTCTCTTATAGGAATAAATATTTATAATTAGCTACAGTTGAAATTAGATTTTAAAAGCCACATAAACTTAATTGTTAGTATAGAAAAATAGATTAAGTTTGTGAATTTGATAAGTTTCTTGTGATTTGTTTTTAAAAAGTATATGAATAAACATTTATTGTTAAAAGTCTGTTTAAATTTATTTCTATATCATGTGCTGTTATATTTTTAAAACATTTAATATTTGTTGGTATCAAGATCAAATATGATTTTGGAGGATAAAATAAACCTGTAGATGCCTGAATCTTCTCTGGAATGTGGTTGAATACAAACTAAATAAATAAATGTTTTTGGTTATTTACATCTAACAATGGTGACAAAATAATAATCAGTTTTATAAGTGACCTATTGTAAGTCTATAAAGTCAAGTTACATACAGAGTATTTTTTTTTTTAAGATTTATTTACTTACTTTTAGAGAGAGAGAGAGAGGGAAAGAGAGTGTGCACGTATGCATGGGTAGAGGGGTGGAGGGAGAGAGACCCCAAGCTGGTTCCTTGCTGAGTGCAGAGCCTGATGTGGGGCTGGGTCCCACGTCCCCGAGATCATGACCTGAGCTGAAATCGAGTCTGATGCTTAACCAACTGACCACCCAGGCGCCCTCATGTAGAATATTTTTAAAAACTGACTTTTTAGAATCTCCTGAATCAATTTCTAAGTTTGTACTTAGTGTCATTTGAGGCACACTGTGTTTTTAACCTAAGTTTATCCTGCTGTTGGAGATGTAGAATATGTTGTTTGTTCAAATATTACTTAAATTTGAAAGGAAGATTTAATTTTTTTTTCTAATTTTAATTTACCCATTTATATACTTAGATCTTTCTATATATAATTTTCTTAGCAAGTTTCAGAAGATTATCTAATTGATGCTGTGCATTTTTATTCCAAATAGGTTTAAAAATGATTTGAGTGGTGCCTGGGTGGCTTGATTGGTTAAATGTCTAACTCTTGGTTTTGGCCCAGGTCATGATCTGAGAGTCCTGGGTTTGAGCCCCATGTTGGGCTCCACACTCAGCGGGGAGTCTGCTTCAGGATTCTCTCTCTGTCTCCCTGTGTCTCGCCCCAGCCCCCTCTCACTCTCTCTTTGTAAAATAAGTAAGTTGTAAAAAATGATTTGAACATTGTAAGAACTTAGAGTTAATCAGTGAATCAGAGTTAGAACATGGAGATGTTGTAACAAAATATGAACTTTCTAGTTATAGAATTGAGTGTAGATGTCAGCGTTCTTGTGAACTTGTGAATAAGTGATGTAATAGAAAAGTAGTCATTCGGTTAGAAAAAAAGATCATTTTCGTTAGGAAAAAAAGTCAGGTATTTCAAGCAATGTTGTAAGACTGGTGTGAAATCGGTTTATAATAGAACCATAAAGCTTACTCATACTTTTGAACATGATGTGAATAATATGTAGAAAGAAGAGCTTGGGTGAATATCGTTAACATCAGTATGGGAAGAAAGAATGTTTTTGGAAAACTGTTGTGTCAACCCTGAACTACTTTGGTAAACATAATGCACAAACAACTCAATCTTTTCTCAATGATTTGGGATCATTTGAAAATTAGTGGAGGTATTTTAGATAATAAAATAAAGACCTCTACTGTGGCTTTGGAACTTTCTTGAATAATTCCCTGGTGTTCACTAAACTCACTGTTTTGTGTCACTTTCTGAGAAGACCATTTCTATTTGTTTATTTATACAAATATATTTCTATTTATGTATTTATACTTCTGGTGCAGAGCTCTTCCGTGACCATTTTTGCTTCAGTTAATGCTTCAGGTTCATGTAGAAAATAACAATTTCTATATTTTCTAGAACATGAGTGAAGTCTACTAGAATCACTTGATCTTAGAATGGAAAAAAGTGTATATTCATTTCATTGTTTTAATGCGCCCCTACATAGCTTCTGTGTATTCCATGAAACTTACCAGTTTAATCTGTTCTTTCAGGGTTCATGCTGGAACCAGATCCAGAGCGCAGACCTGACATATTTCAAGTGTCCTATTTTGCATTTAAATTTGCCAAAAAGGATTGTCCAGTTTCCAACATCAATGTGAGTAGTTTTTCTTTTTTTTTCTTATATACATTTATTTATTTATTTTTATTTCTTTTCAGCATAACAGTATCATTATTTTTGCACCACACCCAGTGCTCCATGCCATCCGTGCCCTCTCTAATACCCACCACCTTGTACCCCGACCTCCCACTCCCCGCCCATTCAAAACCCTCAGATTGTTTTTTAGAGTCCATAGTCTCTCATGATTCACCTCCCCTTCCAGATGTGAGTAGTTTTTCAAGTAGGATATGAATTTAAAATCTCATTTCTTTTTTTTTTTTCTTTAAAGATTTTATCTATTTGACAGAGAGATCACAAGTAGGCAGAGGGGCAGGCAGAGAGGGGGGGGAAGCAGGCTCCCTGCAGAGCAGAGAGAGCTCAATGTGGGGTTGGATATCAGGATGCTGAGACCATGACCTGAGCCAAAGGCAGAGGCTTAACCCACTGAGCCACCCAGGCACCCCATAAAATCCCATTTTGTATGCATAGGTACATACATTTTCAGAATTACTTGTTTTATGACAAGCGGTCTGACAGTGTGTTTGTGATTAGTATTTTTATAAAAAGTCACAGTTGCCAAACTGCGCCGAGGTGCCCTGGGAGCTACAGCAGACCTGGGATCCTGCAGGATCTTTTCCCTTTTTGAGGGACACACAGTGACCTCTGTTTGACACAGCACAAACTGCTTTTATTCAGTTGTTTGGGCCTCTCTGTTCCATTGGGAGGTGCCTCATGAAAAATTGCTGAGGCGCGAAGTGCTGGGTAAAAAGTCTGGTTGCCTTTGGTATAAAGAGCGTAGCTATTATACATGGAGAGACCTGGCTTCAGTTCTGTCAGTGACTGGTTTTGTATGTTTTGGGGAGTTACTTACTATCTCTTTCTTTTTCTGTGAAAATAATACTTATGAGGATCACAAATAATAAATGTGAACCCTGTGCTTCATCCTGGAAGGTGTTGAGTTGATGGTAGTTAGCATTATTCTGAGGCTTTGAGTTCGTCTGCACAGTGCACCTGATCCCAGCACATTAACTCTGTATGGCAAGTCTTTGATGATTTTAATAAAGGTCTGTGTTCATCACTGACTTTAAGCCAGTCTCAGCTTTTTTTTTTCTTTTAAAGATTTTATTTATTTATTTGACAGACAGAGATCACAAGTAGGCAGAGAGGCAGGCAGAGAGAGGTGGAAGCAAGCTCCCTGCTGAGCAGTGAGTCTGATGCGGGACTCGATCCCAGGACCCTGAGATCATGTCCTAAACCGAAGACAGAGGCTTAACCCACTGAGCCACCCAGGCGCCCCCAGTCTCAACTTTTAAAGATTATTCTGGCTTTTGTTCAGATAGGTCTTTTTGGTGTATAAAACTTCGTCCATCCTACTAAAAAAATAAGGAAGTTGGTACTATTTCTTTTTGTTTTTTGAAGCTTCAATGTAATATATTCTCTGTCGAAGCTGAAAGTGAGGCAGTTCTAACGTAGTCATGAAAGCAGGTTGATTTGACATTTGTGGATTTCTAGCTTTTCATTCAGCAAATATGTATTTGGGTGCCTGCTCTAAGACAGACATTAGAGAGCATGTGTTTGGTGACCTTTACGAGCGGTGTGAGGAGCGTATCTGCAGTAGAAACCACACTTCCCTCTGCTCTTGGGGTTCGCTTCTTTTTCCAAAGTCCTTTGGAAAATAGTCACTGATTTACAAGTATACTGTAATCCTTCTTTTAATCTGATATTTACCGGTTTGTAAAGTGGATCTGATGATGATGTTCTGTTTCTTTTCCAACGGTGTCTGTGGAACATGGATATGAAAGTGACATTTGGGGAGCGTGCAGTGATATTTGCAGATCAGATCTGGCAAATACGTGTGGGCATGTCGTAGGCATCTGAGGTGCAAGTAGTATTTCCTTGATAGTACTTTTCAAGGGTATATCCGTACTGTTTAAATGAAACTTTCTGCGGTTAAAATGAAAACGAAAATGAGAAGTTTTATTTTTTTCTTCCAAGAATTCTTCTGTTCCTTCCGCTCTTCCTGAACCGATGACTGCTAGTGAAGCAGCTTCTAGGAAAAGCCAAATAAAAGCCAGGTAGGCAAAGCTGTGCTGAGATCGGAAAAGACCTTTTTTATGAAGTGTATAGTTCCTTTTTAAGTTCTAGCTAGTATTGTTGATTAAATGTCATTTTCACACACAAAAAATGTATGTTCTTTACTGCATGTGATGAATAGCTTAGATAGCAACTATAAACTGAGCTTTTTTGCATTAGATATGGGATTTGACATCGATCTTACTCGAAATGCTCACCCTCAGCAGTTAGGAAGTGATTATGCAACAAGTGATGTTCTGTTGGGTCATTTTGAAGGGTGTCATTATTCTATCACATGGTAACTCTCATGAAATTTTTTTATTGTGTTTATAGCTAGTATTTTTTTTTTAATTTAAGGAAAGAAATGACTTACAGCAAACTAAAGTATTCTAAATTCATATGTTCTTTTATGTATTCTAATACATATTTGGAATATGTATTGCTATGTATAACTTACAATGAATGGTTATAACTAATTCTTTTAAGGCTGATAAAGAAGTATAATGTTTTAAATTATCATTCATAGTTTTTTATTGTACCGGTAAGTTTGATATGTATTATGTAGGTTAAGATGTGTGTCTGATCAGTGATTGAATTAATGATTTTTTATACTATTTTTGTCTATAAAGGTTAATAAACAGGATTATAATTTAGATTGTCAGATAATATTGCATGTGGGGAGATATCTTGGTCATGGCTTTTTTTCCCCCTTTTCGTAAAGGTTTCTTTATCTGAGAGAGAGCATGAGCTCTCGAGTTGTGGGGGTTGGAGGGTTGCAGAGGGAGAGAGCAGAGAATCTCCCGACTCCCCGCTGAGCACCCGGTGCATCTCAGGGCTCGGTCTCAGGACCTCTGAGATCAGGACCTGAGCTGAAGTCAGGAGTTGGACACTTAACTGACTGAGCCACCCAGGTGTCCCATTCAGAGCTTTTTTTGTATTTTACTTAGGTAAAGATTTTATTTGACATGAAATACATAAAATATGTTTATTATGCACCTGTTATATGTAAGATAGAGATCCTGGAAACACAAAGAAAAAGGAACAGTGTTTATTCTCAAGGAGCTCCCATTCTAATGAAGATAGACAAGAGACAGTTACATGTACAGACACTGCGTTACACAGGTAGATGCACGCGCAGCTACTGTGCAGCTCTGAGAGGGGGAAAGGGCCAGCTGGGAGCAGAGAGAGCCGCCTCTCCCTGGGGCCGTGGCTCCTGCTGGGTGGACGTGCTGGGGAGAGAAAGGACAGCAGACAGGCAACTCAGGCAGGAAGAAGGCCCGTTGTCAGCGTGCCGGCCGAAGCGTAAGGGGACAAGAGACGGCAGTGGTGGGAAGCGGCAGCTAGATGCCGGCCCCAGCAACTGGGTCTCTGTGTCATGCTGAAAAATCGGCACTTTGGGCTTGAAGCCGGTGGATTTTCAACTTTGCAGTTCGCTCTACCATTTGGGACTTCGTGTGAGATGTATTGTTATAATAATAAAAAATAATTTGTTGTTTGTAAATTGTTAAAATATCATTTATGAATGACTTTGTTTAAAAAATATGCCTTCAGTCTAAAAATATTATCTTCGCTCTCTTGAATTTTAAAATACTCTCTCGAGTAAGAGACGGAAGGAATAAAGTTCCATCTACCTCGCGGGAATCTTCTGACCGACGGTCTCCTCTATGGCACAGCTGTAGTTGGCAGCTGCTGTTCGAGTTGAGTCGATGAATTCCCATAGGACATGTCAGTTCAACTTTACTGTGGTCTTTAAAATTTTATTTATTTTTTAACAATTTATTTGAGAGAGAAAAAGAGAAAGAGTGTAAGCGGAGGGGTGGGCAGAGGGAGAGAATCCTTGAAGCAGACGTCCTGGTGAGCTGGGAGGGGCTGCCGCTCCACTCCAGCCCAAGACCCACGACCTCATCATGGCCTGAGCTGGAACCAGCAGTCCGTCCCTTGTCTGACTGAGCCACTCAGGTGTCCCTTTTGTGGTTTTTTAAGTAATTATTGTGTTAATGATGAAATCTGTAAGAAAGTAGATACAGATGTTTTAAGAAGCATGAGTCAAGTGGACAAAAATGATGCTTTGAGTATCTCTTTAACCATGACCGAAGTCCTAGCTATACAGTTACAGGCAAATGAAAGAGTGCAACTAAAATTCACAGTGCTATCCATGTTAGGTTAAATCTGTACATTACATTAAAAAATTAGGTTCACTGGTACTTATGGTCGATAATATAAATTTTCTCTTTATTGACAGAATCAGTAAAGTACTTGAAAAAATTTCAATATGTATAAAACCTAATTTAAAGATTTAGTTAGTCCTTTTTTCATGTAAAAGTCTTCTTGATGGAGGACAGGGGATTGGAGCAATCTTTAAGTAGCTTTGCATCATCATTTACAGGTTTTAGAGCTTCTGTGAGTATTCTCCATGTACCCCGCCTTTACTGAGGGACACAGCGCACTGGTCTCCTTCTTTCTTAAAAGCTCTTTTCTACCTCCCTGAAACCTGCATCTGCTCTTGGGATTGTTAAACATGGCAGACTTGTGACTCATGTCTGAAAATGGGAAGATTGAGAATTACGGTTCTGGCAGATGGAAACACTAAAGTATTTTAAGAGGAGAGAGTCTGTGTTTAAGAGATTGTTCAGGAGACAGGGAATAGGAAAGACAAGGAGGGAAGCAAACAGCTTTGTCTACCGTAATAGGGCGGATGAGTCCTCACGGTGGCGGTGTTACCAGTGATTACTCAGTCTTTTGTTCGAGGCGAGTTTGTGTCTTCATGTTGCCTAATCTGCCCAGGCATTTTCTGCCCATTTCTGCACACAGAACGCTTAATTTCTTTTTTACTGTCTAATGAACGTGTGTTTATTTTTACCCTCCAGTGCCTACCTGAAGCCTTCATAGCCAAATTAGATTAAGGGTAGAATTACTCCTCTGTGAAACTGTTGACCGTACTAGCTTGACACTGGTTATTTTTACTGTCTTGTATTTATTTTATTGTATTTTCATGAACGCATATCATATCTTCCTGGGTATACTGTAAATTGTCTGAAGATGGTATTGTGCTCTGGTTGCTGGATATCAGTAATTGTATAATAGGTCTTGGTACATTGGTAAAATACATTAGGAAACGCTACACTAAAGTCTGTAGAACTTTGAACATGCTTTTTAGAGGTTTGCTGCCCTCGTGTATTGTGAATCTCTACAGAGCAATTTATAACGGGAACAAGGCAGGTCAAGGCTTGGCCCCTCCTTTCCACTTAATAAAGAACGGATAGACAGATGAAAAGACTGTACGGGATACACAGTCCCCAACTGGAACTTAGGGAGTACAGCATTGGTTTTAGTGTCATATCTAATTTGAACTCAGTAAGTACTTGATTATCATTACGATGAGATACAATTGGTTATATGTAAACATGATAATTTTATTGCCTTTAATTCAGTCTTCATGACTTGTACTATAACCCATCGATCCTAAACATAAATGTCATTTTTAGAAAACCGCACACATACAGTGTATTTCTGTTACTATCTAAAATCTTCGATTCAGTTTCAGTTCTTTTCTCTCTTACGAAGCTAGTTAAGAGGCTCCCTCTTGTGGTATGCACAGACGTAAGGGAGAGCCATGGATCTGTACGGTCACTGTGTATCGGACATTCTCCAAATGCAGCAGATAGAACTTGGTAAATCATGTGTGCAGACTTTCATTTCCAAGTCTTTGGAAAAGGTGCTGAGGGAACTTGGTGAAGAGATTTTATGGCAGCCCTGTTGAAAAGTGAACATATGATTAGAAAGTAATTGAATTTTTGTACTGGATTTATAGAAAAAATAAGTTGATGAATATGTGAGTTAAAGATTTCCCCTGGCTTTTTTTTTTTTTTTTTTTTTTAAAGAAAAGAAAATGTGTCCTTTAGTGTTCTTGCTTTCAAAACTATGCTTACCATTTTGACCATCCCTGTCTGTGGCCTCAGCTAAGTTCTGGTGGGGAAAATGTTGCGTAATTTCCATTCATTGTTCTCAGGAAAGCATGTTGAAGATTCAAGAAATTGAATGTGAACAGGTGGCTCCACTCTTTGAAAGTTTTGGCTCTTTTGTGAGTTCTGGACGGCAGTCTTTTCTTTCTTGACCTAGAGTCTAAGCTAAGGGAGACTGTTATTTTTTGTTTCTTGTTTTTTATTTTTCGGACTGGTTTAGAGAATTGACTCCTGATTCTGTCTAGAACCTTATGAGAAGGTTTCTGTTTGTTTCCTTTATTTTGTCTCTTTAAGAGCAAGCCTGTATTCTTTTTCTATCCGCTTCAGTGACGGACTATGAATTGTAGCAGAGCATACTGGTTTTAAGGAAAATGGTTAGGTTTATTTTATTTACTTTCCTACCTTTCTTAAACATTTAACACTTGAGAATAGAAAGGAAGAAGCCAAGAGGACTAATATGATCGTCAGTAATAATTAAAATGCATCTGCTGAAATAGAGCCTTTCTAGACAAATACTGAATTAGAAATAATCCCAGGATTTCAATGAAATAGATTCTTCTGTTGTAGAATAACAGATACCATTGGACCAACAGAAACCTCAATTGCACCAAGACAGAGACCAAAGGCCATCTCCACACCTGCCACTCCCAGTGTGCTGACCATTCAGAGTTCAGCAACCCCTGTGAAAGTCCCCGCTCCTGGTGAATTCGGGAACCACAGACCAAAAGGTAATAACAGCCCTGCCAACCTTGTCACCTTTATAGTTAACCTAAACCTTATGGCTTGATTTCCTAGGAGTGTAAATTACTGGCAGCTTACTCTCGTGAAGCAGGTCACTTAATGCTTAAGAAACTTTCTACTGATGTCTGATAAACTCAACCCATTGTTTTCCTAAAGTTGAAGGCAAAAGCGGTTACTGGTAATATAATAGTTTGGTACAAACAAAGCTTGCATTTTGCTTATCCATAGAGTCTTCAGCTGGTAGGGTTTGAGGTTGGTAATAAGGTTCAGGGGTATAGACAATTCTGTATTGTGTTGGAGGAGGTTGAAACTCGTGTCTTAAAAAGTTCTCTGTCTTTCCCCTGTGTCCAGAACCCTGGCGGAGGAGTGTGTCTTGGGTCCTGTGGAGAGCATGACACAGAAACTGTCTTCTCATCTGATTTGAGAAGATTTATTTTTCTGATCTTAAATATCTTCAAAGCATTATGATATAGTATAGGACTTAAAAAAAAAAATTCCCTAAGAAAATCTCTAATATTAGATAGTGAACTTGTCCTGTCAAGGGTCTGGGGTTATAACCTGTAGGCTCATCTTAAGAAAACACTGTTTTGCACTTTATTTCATGATATGGCTATTTTGCTTTAATGTTAAAATGTTTTAAATAAAGGTGTTTTCAGCTAGTATACTCTAATGGTTAAGAGCCCATACTTGGAGCCTCATGAACCTGAATGTGAGTTCTGTTTTTCCCATTTCTTAGTCATGTATGTTATAGAAGTTCTGGTACCTGTCTTATAGCATTGCTGTGAGGATTACATAACTGCTTAATATAATCCCTTGCCACATAGTATGTCCTTAAGAAATGTTAGCTATTAGCTACTATTACTGTTAACTCTATACTCAGGAAAGGGAATGTTTATGTCACCTGATGTGTTGCTGGTCCTTCTGTCGTGATCAGGCTTACCAGATGGAGGATTGTTTCATGGAAGAGGGAAACTGGGGGAAGTGGAAACCTTTTGTGTCTGTTTCTTAACCTCATTGTTCTCTTTTGTAAAATGAGAGTAAAAGCTGTTTTTCCTGTTACAAGAAATACATGACAAGGTGTGGGGTATCTGGGAAGGTTCTGTTTTGTAGCAAGCATTCAGTGTTCGTTCTTTTGTTCGTTCTTTCTTTCTTTCCTACCACTTTGGGTTGGCGGTCCTATTAGTCTTCTTTATCATGTATCAGTGCCCTCCAGCCAAAGAGCACTAGGAACACTTGTATTTGAACAGATTGGGTTTATTACTCACACATCCTGGGAGTCTGTGGGAGTGTCTCAGTTAGATGCTGTTTGAAAGACTTACTGAAGGATTTGGGCTTGTTGTAGGTATTTTGGGGGAAGCTTGAAGGAAGTGGGACTTTGCTCTGGATTGAATGCTGTCAGGAAGTGAATATATCATAGGTATTTCGATAAATCTTACTTCTCTAGAAGGAGGGAAGCCAAAGCCTCACATTTTTTTTTTTTTTAAAGATTTTATTTATTTATTTGACAGAGAGAGATCACAAGTAGGTAGAGAGGCAGGCAGAGAGAGAGAGGAGGAGGAAACAGGCTCCCTGCTGAGCAGAGAGCCCGATGCGGGACTCGATCCCAGGACCCTGAGATCATGACCTGAGCCGAAGGCAGCGGCTTAACCCACTGAGCCACCCAGGCGCCCAAAGCCTCACATTTTTTGGTGTCCAAGCAAGCAGCAGTCAGCCATAGAGCAAGGCCCCACCTGGGAGAGGTCTGGTCTTTTTTTGGTTTGGACAGTGTTCCTGCGCCTGGCGGTGTTCAGATGCGGTGATGGAGTGGTCGCGCTGCCCGGGTCCGCCATGGGGACAGGAAGCCTCCTCTGACATGAGCGTCTATGAAATTGTTGAGTAGGAGCTGTGAGGGTCAGGCCTGCTCCCACGGCAGGGACTGCGTTTCTTTTTGTCATGCTTCCAGCTTGAGTTGAAAAAGCAAAATTCCTTTCCTCCTGCTATGTATGCATCTTTTAACATGTCTCCCCCATTAAATATTATACGAGAAATGACCCATGGATACGTTCTTTTAGACTATTCAGACGGTATGGTAGTATTCAGGGAAAAATATTAAAGTCTCCGTTATTTTCTTCCATGGAGTGAAACTAGCAGCAGGTTAGTATGCATTTCCTGGGTGTATTTTTTTATGTTCTTGCACGCACCTGTCTGGATACCAAACACTTAGGTTGTGTTTAAGGTAAAGGGACTCATACTATACCTAGTTTTCTGCAAGTTGATTTTTTTTTTTTTTTAACTCTTCTGCTTAGGAGAGCTTTGCCCATTAGTGCGTACACATGTACCTTGTAGTTTTTAAAAGGTAGATGATATTCCGCAGTGTAAATGTACCAGTTTATGTAAGCATTCAGGTCATTTCCAGTATTTGGAACATCCTTAAAACAGACTGTTAATTTCTACGTTAGAGCATTTTTCTGAGGATGATATTAAAGAGGCAACGCATTTAAAATCTGTCAGCTGCTGTCGCATTGCCGTCCAGAAGGACTTAGATGTTCACACTCAACAACAGCGAGTGTCCATGGATTCTTATTTTTGCCAATACCTGATAGTATTGGTTTTTTAAAATATTTCTCTTTTGATAGGTGAAATATCTGTGTTTTTGTTTTAATTATTGATTAATTGATTAATACCACGGTTTCATGTTTACTGTTTACATGTTTTCTTCTGTGAAGTATCTTTTGCAGTTTTCTGTGACGTTGCTTTATTTCTGTTTATTTTTTATGCCCTTTTGCGTTTCCGTCTTCTGAATAGGAGTTCTTGGCCTTATGGATCGTAACGTTTCTTACAGTACGTCTTTGACTGTCCCGGCCAATCCACGTCGCTTCTCTGAGCCTTCGTTTTGTCCCCGAGACCCGGGGTGATGGCTGGTGCTTCGCGGGCGCACTCGGAGCGCCGTGTCCCGCCGGGTCGCCGCGCCGCTGCGCCGGGGCCTTGGTTGCGGGCGGGGACGCCTCTGGGCCTGCGCTGACGAGAGGCGGGTCCCCCGTCGGGTCCCCGTCCCTGAGCTGCGGCCGCACGAGTCCCCGCAGGACGCGCCCTGCTGCGGCGGGTCCCCGTCGGGTCCGGCGGCCGCACCGAGACCTCGGGGTCCTCGGAGGCGCCCAGCGCGGGCTCCCGCCTTCGCGGGTCCCGAGGGGAAGCGATGCGCGTCACGGGGACGGGGTCGTGTCTCTGGTCGTCACGGTTCAGCCTTCTCCCGAGCGTGTTTCTGAGAGCTTCAGGGCTAACTGTGACCAACGCGCAAGACGCGGGTCCGGCGGGTCCGGCGGGTCTGGGACCCGAGGTCTGGGCGGCGACGCTGTCGGAGCAGAACCGGCTCCTCGCGGCGGCCCCGCGGCCCACGGAGCTGCGCGGGGCCCCTGGGCGCAGAGTCGGGCTTTCCGCGCCGCCTTCCGCTTCTGTGCGCGTCTTTGGTCGGTTTCCCGCGCTCATTCGTAGGACGCGCCGGGGGCGCACTTCCGCGGCTCCCCGGGATGCGCGCCGGGACAGCGGCTCCGCGGCGCCCTCGGCCCCGGGTCCTTGTCCGCCCGGCCAGGCCCGAGGCGGGGACCGCCGAGAAGGCGCCGCGCGGCAGAAGGAAGCCGTGGGGACCCGGGGAGGCCCGAGACGGACGCGGGGAGGGCGGGAGCGAAAGCTCGAAGGACGGGACGAGCCGCGGCCGGGGGGACGGAGGGAATCGCACCGGCAGACGGGGCCGTGTAGACGGAGGGAGTCGCACCGGCAGACGGGGCCGTGTAGACGGAGGGAATCGCACCGGCAGACGGGGCCGTGTAGACGGAGGGAATCGCACCGGCAGACGGGGCCGTGTAGACGGAGGGAGTCGCACAGGCAGACGGGCCGTGTAGACGGAGGGAGTCGCACCGGCAGACGGGGCCGTGTAGACGGAGGGAGTCGCACCGGCAGACGGGGCCGTGTAGACGGAGGGAGTCCCACCGGCAGACGGGGCCGTGTAGACGGAGGGAGTCGCACCGGCAGACGGGGCCGTGTAGACGGAGGGAGTCGCACAGGCAGACGGGCCGTGTAGACGGAGGGAGTCGCACCGGCAGACGGGGCCGTGTAGACGGAGGGAGTCGCACCGGCAGACGGGGCCGTGTAGACGGAGGGAGTCGCACAGGCAGACGGGCCGTGTAGACGGAGGGAGTCGCACCGGCAGACGGGCCGTGTAGACGGAGGGAGTCGCACCGGCAGACGGGCCGTGTAGACGGAGGGAATCGAACCGGCAAAGACAGACGCACGCGATCGTGCGGCTGGTGGAGAAGCGCGGAGCAGGCCGAGGCCGGTGGGCTCGGAGACCTGCGGTGGCCTCGGAGACCTGCGGTGGCCTCGGAGACCTGCGCGGGGGAAGGCGCAGCGTTTCCAAGAGGCCGACTGGCTCAGGCTGTGGCGGATGCGCGCACATTCGCGAGGCCTGAAGCTCCGGGAAACACCGCGTCGGGCCGTGGGCTCGTGTGCACGCGGGACAGAAGAGGGACCGGCCTTGCCCAGTGGGGCTCAGTGAAGCAGAACGGAATGCACCGTTCTGTTGAACTCTTGTATGTTAACCTGCATTTTTCAAACCTCTTTTAGGAGCCCTGAGACCCGGCCGCGGCCCCGAGCTGGCGCTGGGTCAGGGGCCGCCGCAGCAGCCCCCGCAGCAGCCCCCGCAGCAGCCCCCGCAGCAGCACCGCGTCCTGCAGCAGTTGCAGCAGGGAGACTGGAGACTGCAGCAGCTTCACCTCCAGCCCCGGCCCCCGCAGCCGCCGCCGCAGCTCCTCCAGGACGCCTACGGGCAGCAGGTCACGCTCCACTTTCTGTACACACGGCGGGGGCACAGGGGACTCTGGCTCCAAGGCAGCCTTCGCCCCGTTAGCACACTAGTGAAGAAAACGCATTTTCCTTGCCTTCGTGAGATTCTTTAAGAATCTCCTGTTGAAATAGGTTGCATCAGGACTGCATGAAGCCAAGAAATGTTTAGTCATTGGGCATTTTGAATAAGCATGGCCGTTGACGATGAATGTCATCTTTTCCAGGTTATGTTTTTAGTTAAAAAACAACTTAAGAATGTCATTGTTGGAAAGGTGGCATTTAGGCTCTCAGACATAAAACTGTCTTGGGGTTTTGTTCTAGGTACGCCCCTGCCCTCCCAGGCCTGGGTTGGGGGGGTGGGGTGGGGTGTGTGTGTGTGTGGGGGGGGTTTGTTCTAGGTACGCCCCTGCCCTCCCAGGCCTGGGTTGGGGGGGTGGGGTGGGTGTGTGTGTGTGTGTGTGTGTGTGTGTGTGTAGGGGTGGCATTTAGACTTGGGACACAGACAAAAAATGACCTTAAGTTCTGTTCTGCACTTTGCCTTACCAGAACCTGCAAATTTCTAGTTTCATTTAGCTGTTTCATATTTAATTACTTGTCACAATTCCTTCTCTATCATTTCCTGAAATGTGTTGAGCCCAGTAAACACATGGCACCTCTACGTGGGGGGCTCCCTCTGCTGGTCTTGATGCAGAGACCCGGAGCAGAACAGTTAAATGGAGGGTGCCGTTGCATTGCCGGAAGGCATCGTGGAAGGGGAGATAGAAGAGGTTGGGAATTTACTATGAGTCCTGGACCCAGATCATTTCAGGGTCCAGCGGGGAAGTGTGTTCAGGGTTAGTTTTCTTCCAAGCATCCTTAAAGTGCACTGGGAATGCAATTCCAGTGAGCACATGTAAGTTCTAGTCAGTTATGGACTAGGGTTTTTGTACATTGGTGCTTGGACTCCTAGTACTGAAATCATTGTTATGATGGTGAGCTCAGTACTAAAAAATGTCCCCCAAGCCAAAAAAAAAAACCCCGATGGCACAAAAAAGGCGTGCCTGATATTGATGAATTTCTTTGTTTTTTTCATTGTAGTATCAGCATGCAGCGAGGCAGCAGCAGATGCTCCAGCAACAGGTTTTGCTGCATTCCGTGTATCAGCCGCAACCTTCTGCATCACAGTATCCTGCAATGGTAAGTGTTTTGTAACTTCTAGATAGTTCTCTCGGAGAATACATTCCAGTGTGGGAATTCCCAGTATGAATGGTATTATTCAGAATTTAATTATTCAGATTTGACTCAAGTCAGTTAATTAACACATTCTTAACAAAGCCAGTAGTGTGTGTTCTTAAGCAGTCTGGCATTGGTCTGACCCATAGCACCTGAACTTGGAACAGTGTAACTGACTGATGATATTTTTCTCTTACCTCATCATATAAGGGAAATGATCTATTTCCTATGGTCTTTTGGTCATATGTCTCTTTCATTTGGCACATGTCTGTTGAATAAAAAAATAAACTCAATGAGAATTGCATTTGCTTCAGAGCAAATTTATAGCAATTGCTGTACTAGTGGCTATAAACTCCTCTTGTCTTTTTCTTAGACTTTTCAAAGGTAGATCTTTGAATCCTGTCAAGTGAACCTAACCTCACAACGTTTTTTTTAATTGAGGTATAATTGACATAGCATTCTGTTAGTTTCAGGGATACAGTGTCGTGATTTGGTGTTTGTATATTTTGCAAATGATACCGTCATACCCGCAGTCAGACAGCTTCTTAAATAGACTTCTGTCTACTGCTGTCCTGTTGGAGCCGCAGACTGCTCCCCCGCGCGCACGCTGCTTTTCAGGCCCCGGACTTTGCTGCCAGCGTGCAAGGGGAAGAGCGTAGTAAGCAGGGTGGTGCTGACCGGGCTCCAGTGACCTTGAGCCCTGTCTGGCACGGCGTCTCTCGTTTCAGGTGCAGCAGTACCAGCAGGCGCTCCTGCAGCAGCAGGTGCGGGCTCAGCGTCCGCAGCCCCAGCCCCAGGCTTCACCCGAGTTTCTCACGTCCCCTCAGGAGTTCCCGCCAGCCTTCGTTTCCTCCACGTCTTCCCTCCCGGCTCAGGTTGGAAGCGTAGTGGACTCCTCTTATAGTGCCAACAGGCAAGTATCTTTGCGGCGAATGCGGAAGCCGTGATCGTGGAAGTGGGTGTGAATGCCGAGTGGAGTCACCAAGTGGCTCCTGACTTGCGAGCCCATCTTTTTGCTGAGTCCCCCTTTCTCGCGCTAGTCCTCTCTTCCCGACCCTGAGGATCCCTGTCCTTCCTTGCACTTCCGTCAGTCAGGTCTAATAATTGCTATTTGCAGGTGAGGCTTCGCAATATCTAGCAGCATTTAAGGCTAAGGAAATTAGTGACTTATATGTTAAGACAGTCTTTGTAATTTAAATAGAAACAAAGCCCTTAACAGGCTACTTTAGTAGTTTAAAAAAAGGAATCCTTGTAGACAAGTTAATTTAACTTTGTCTACTTATATATATTATTACTTTCAATTAATTTGATAATATTCATAAAGTTTGTCTAATTTGGTTTAATTTGAAGAGGTGCAAAAAATAATAATATGTCACTTGGTTCATTTATAAGATCGTGCAAGCTTATTACAACCACAGCCTGGTGTATTTTGGTTATTTAGATATATTGGTTAGAGTTGTTTTTCATGGATCATGCATATTGGACACATGACGGTAAAGAACTATGCTGTCAATTTTCTCAAATTCAGATTTGAATTGGGGAGTGCTTCAGGATTTTATAGTGAAAGATCTATTGACCATTATGAATATTTCCTAATATTTTTAGATATGTAGGAGGAAGTAGTATTAGAACTTTGATTATGGGAATGCTGAAGAAGTTCTCATATAATATTATTTCAGTATATGAGCATTAGTTGGGAAAAGGTGTCTGCAAGCTTCGGCTAGGACTTAGGCATGAGAAAGTGCAACATCAGTAGCATACTGATTCAGTGAGCCTGTCGAGAGGGGGGTAAGATATACAGTTTGCTGTAGTATACCTCCCAGCCTCTGTGTGTGTGAGAGAGAGAGAGAGAGAAAGATAGGGAGAGAGGAAGGGAGAAAACATGGATTTATTGAAGTATTTTCCTAAATCAAACATTTAGATGAAGGAATTAGGACAAGTATGTCTAAGTGCAGAGCAGGGCATAAGATCAGAGGCTAGTTTAAAGATCCAGATTGGTATTTGCCAAACTGTTATTTGCCTACTCTGGTATTTCCAGGCTGGGTTGAAAGAGAGTTAACCAGGGGTTCTTAAGTTAAGAAATCATTAGACTCTCATCTTCTCTTAAGAGCCAAGAGACCTTAGTAGATAACTTTCATAAAATGAGAGGTTCGGGCCTCCAGACTATGTGGATACTTAAGATACAATGAATTCTTTATGATGTAGAAAATAACCCTCATCTACTTTTAGCTGATTCATGAAGCACTCCTTGGTGACTATGTAGAGAACACCTCTGTAAACGGAGAGTTGTCGCGGTGTCTCAGCAGAGCCGGGACGTGGGACCGTCTTATTCGGTGGTGATTTTAGACGGATCCTGTTTGACATGGCACCCGAGTATCGCTTTAGGGCTACTCCCTAGGATCATCATAATACTAAGTGCTGGTTTTTTTTTCTAGACACCATTCTCTTGGCTTTTTATGTATTAAGTAATCTCCTTAACCTTATGAGAGAGATCGAGTGCCTCCTGTTGTACAGATGAGGAAGCTGAGACAGAGAACTTACGGAGCTTGCCCAAGGGTACACATCACAGCAGTTCAGATCCCAGGGGGGTTGTCCCATCTGTGCCCAGATCTGCCGTCCTCGTCATCATAAAAGCATCTGATTTTCCAGGTTGGTTAGGAAGAATGAACTAGGGCCCTTGAGAATTTTGAATTCTAATGTTTTCTCTCTTCTTTTCCTTTCTTAATTATTACTACAGGTCAGTCGCTGATAAAGAGGTAGTTGCTCATCTTCCAAGTCAGAGGAACGTCAGTAACCCACCTGACATGTCGGGGTGGAACCCTTTCGGAGACGATAATTTCTCCAAGTTAACGGAAGAGGAACTGTTGGACAGAGAATTTGACCTTCTGAGATCAAGTAAGGGACACTTGAAGGCTTATTTTGCTTCACAGTAAAATCACAGTTCTGTAATTATTCAGCAAGGCCAAAGACTGTTTTGAGGTGGTAAATAGAAAATTCTTTTTGTGCATTTGAGGGCAAAAATCAGGCCGTCTTTTATGTATACTGTTGAACTATGTTGCGTCCTTTTGAAATCAATTGCTTGATTAAACCCAGGATTGCTAGTAACATGCTGATTCCTAGCACTTAAATACTGCATATCTTTGAATGTTAAATTCAGAATATCTCTAAAACATGGAAAATTGATACTTAAATGAAAAGGGAGATATCCGAATCTTGCTTACTAATCATTTTGCAGCTCTCTTTTCTTGCACATGCGGTAGAAGACACTGTGGGTCTGAGATGCCCTTTGAAAGTGCCTGAAAGAAAACATGGGCTACTACATTATGTTAATGTTCTGTAATGCCCTTTTAATGAGTGCTGACATAAAAGGGCTGCTTTGTTGTCCTGATATGGCAAAAGTTAAATAAATTATTTTCCACTTTGAGTCAGATATCTCAATGTTTTACTTGGAATCTTTGCCTTTTCTTAAACTACCTACTGTATATGTCGAGCCTTACCGCACGCATTTTAGAAAAGCTCTTTCTCGGAAAAGGGAAGTGTGGAATGGTTTGAGGAGGTTGCAAAAACTCACTTCTGGAGTCTAGATAATTTTCAGGTTTCAGAGGTTTGTACGCGTGTGCGCGTGCGGGCATGCATGTGCTCGCGTCTCCAAGTGTGTTTTCCTGTGTTGCATGTGAGAAGAAGGTCCTAACGGGCTGTCATCATAGTTCTGAGCTTCTCTTCTCTTGTAGGCAGCTGGCTTTATGAGAACAATTATTAGATGAGTTGCTTTGTTCCCAAATGATATATATTTTATGTAAAATTTATAAATGCCCTAATTCATGTAAGAATAGTTGTTTGAGATTTAAATTTATATTTTGCATATTGGTTATATGACTATGAAAAATTAAGTTGATGATTAATGCATATATAAACATGAGTTTTGAACCTTTAATAAAGGTTTGTCAACTTTGGTAAAACCAAACTTACATCTTTTTATTAAAGAAAGTTTTTTTTAAACCACGACTTTTTTGTAGGCATTTTTAGTATACCTTATGTTGAGTAGCCCAAAAAGCTAAGTTCTAAAAAAGGAAATAAAGTATCTCTTTCTTTTGGGGGGACGGCAGGGTGATATATGGGTTATAACCAAATCAATATAATTTATAGGGTTATTTTGAAAGCAAAAGGTAAAATTAAAGTATTCATTTTAATGTGTTCCAGGATAGTAACTGAGGGTTTGCTAAAGCAATTTTCTACTATTTGGGTAAAACTCGTCCTTTTTCTTTTCTTTCTTTTTTCTTCTTCCCATCAGTTATGGAATGGGTAAAATATATTATTTTATACCTTATAAATAAAAATATAAAATATTTTATATATAAAATATAATAAAATATTTTATTTTATACCTTATAAATAAAAATATGTCATTCTAAGCTCCATAGAATTTGTAACGGTAAGCAAGTTTTATTTAATTCACATAGGGAAGAATGGCATATAAAATATTCATGTATACATAACTTCATAAAAATTGGGTTTAGCCTGTGAAACTCTTAACCAGCTATTTGCTTTCAGACTTCAAGGTCAGATAACATGTGTCATTTTTGTGTGTATCTCTCACACATGTGTGTGCCAAAGAATTTAGATTTCATTGCATGCTAATTATGGAAAGATATTAATTTCCAGATGAAAGTTCAGGAGAGGAACTTCTCGGAAGGTCAGACTTGGAGCAACTCAGCTATTTGGGCAAGTGTCTAGACAAGCTATTGAAATCATTTCCCTGTCACAAGGCTGATGTGCTTAAATTGACATCTAGCACCAGAATTCTCAACCTTGGCAATGCCATTTACCTAGGTTGTAATCTCAGTAAGTCTCTTAACTGCTGTCTCACTTCCTCACTTACGAGCTGGGTAGAGTGATGCCTATCTCATAAGATAATCAGGAAAATTAAAGGAAATAATGTCTTGAAGGAATGTGGGTACTCCATAAATGTCACTTCCCTGTTCCTCGTCTTCTGTGTAAATCTTTAGGCTCCAACTCAAGGTTATTGCCCTTTAACCGGCATTTAAAAATTGTATCTAAACTATCAGGTTTCTCAGCTGGCAATTAGAAAGCCAGATTAGAAGGGGTTTTGTGGGTGGATGACATCAACAGCAGAAGTGACATATGACAGCAAGAAAGACGATGGAAATTATCTGCCTTCTCCTTCATAACTGATAGTCGTAATAATGGTGCTCATAAAAGGTGAAATGTCTTTATGAAAGTTTATAAAGAAATCATTAATATGTAGAGTGTCATTTAGAAAAATTTCTTCCCAAAGTGTAACTTAACTGTCCTATGTTCAGTCATCTTTAACAGTTCTTCCATTCACAAGCAGTAAGCCATCTGATACTCAATCCACTTGATAGGGGCTAAATTACCTGCGGCATGAAAAAAGGTCTTTCGGAACCTTCAGAGTCTCGGCGGAAGACTGACGGTGTAATGGAAATGAACTTTGGTCATTACTGGTTGTTCTTTTGTCCTTAAAAACTTTTTTTTAAATAAGAAAATTATTGATGCATTTGGAATAGCAAATTTACCTTTTATCTCAGCACAGATTTTGTCAACAATTTTCCAGAGTCTTTTCTGAAATAATTTACATTAGGTTTCTGAAATGCTCTCCAGTGAGAAACAATACCTGTATGTATGGTCCTTAAAAATACAGGCGTCGCCCATGTAATGATTGTTCAGAAGAGTACATTGCCATTTGAGTTTTTATTTTTGCGTCGCCCATGTAATGATTGTTCAGAAGAGTACATTGTCATTTGAGTTTTTATTTTTAAGATGGGAAATATTATTTATTAAAATGAAAAAGGATAATTGTGTCTAGGAAATATTTTACATGTTTGTATTATCCAAAAGGTGACTTAAAAATCATAATACATCTTGACATACCAGGATTCCAAAATATTAGTAATTGTTAACAAAAAATGGTTTTTCAGTGATCTTTAAGAAAACAGTTGTTGATTCCATTCAGACACCAGTTAGCAAAGGAGTTTAACATATAAAATAAACCAGATTCTTGCTTTTGCTTTCAGTGTAACTGAATATTATTTATGGTTCAGAATTTTTCATCTGTTCTACTTAAAGTCAAAATATTAACTCAATATAAGTTGATCTCAGTGACATTTTTAAAGTTTAAAAACTTGTATTTTTCTTTGTCTTTCATATCAAAACTTCCAGATTAGTATGTAAACTTTAGATATCTAACTGTGGTAAAATTTAATACATTAAACACTAGATTACAGGGGTTTGCTTTGGGAAACTTTTTAACTTGCCTTTGTTCAAATAGTTGTGTAGCTCTGCATGCTAATCAAAAGTAATACTTAATGGAATATTGTTTTTTGTTAATGATGATTGTTTCTTTTTCAAACTGCATCACAATAACTGAAACGAAGAATAGAAGAACCTAAAGACTGTGGCTGCTTTGCAAATTCTACTGAATGTGTTGTTTTTTCTATGAAGCCACAGAAAGAAATAGATGTAAATATCTATATTAGTTTGTTGTAAAGCATTAACTCTCACCATTTTAAGCTAATTCAGGTGTATTGCTGTTCCTTTAGTGCAGAATAACAGAACTTTTCAAATAGAATAGTTTCAAAATTATCAGATGAAGACTATACTTATAAAATTTATTCATTAGCCTTTTTGGCTACTCAAGCCATTACCCAAATAAGCTACGGAATTAACTTATTAGAATATTTTAATTTTTTGATGATATTGTGGAATATAATTTGACTCTAGGATTTTTAAATCATTTATATTTTGCCATCTGTATCAATTAAAAATCCTGAAAAGATATTGTCTTTATTCATCAACACAGTTCTTTTGGGAAGGCGGGAGGTAAGTCTCTTAATATTGGACAAATCAGGCTCTGGTTTTGCTCTAATGTAAAGCAGTGATTTGAAAACGGAACTTAAATTCATTTTAAGAGTGACTGTGTATTTGAAAAGTAGCTCTTACACCATTTCATTAGTTTTTAATTATAGGTAATTAATAACTTAAAAAATTGATATATGTATTTATTTTGTATTTTGTGCCCTGGGACCCAGATTATCCTGTGAACTCTAGAAATCTAGATGATTTAACAAAAGACTCCTTGGATAAATTGATCCTCTGTTTTGTGAAACAGTGAGAATGTGATTCATTTTATAGTGAGTTTATTCTGATTCCCAGAATAATTGGGGGAATGAACTTTGCATAGAACGGTGTCTCCATATTTTAAAATTATGGGACTCACTATATAAAAAATGTTAGTTTATCCCCACATGGTAATGTTTGTATTCTTATTCTAACTACACAGTGCTATTCTACATGTGAATTGAAACCATAACTTGATAGAGATAATCTACCAATGCATGAGGATTCAAAGAACCTTAGTGGTAACTGCATTTTTATATGCTGGGAACCGTTGGTACAGTGCTGTTTTTTTCTAAATCTGGGGAGTATGTTAAAGTGTAGATTTCCAAAGTCCTGCTCAGATAAATCTGATGCATTAGGTTTGTGGCGTAGTGCCCAGGTAACTGAGTTTTATACAGGAATCCTAGCAATTATACTGCAGACGGTTTGGAAAGGAAGTTTGGTCCTAATTTAGACCTGAGTACCCACACACACGGTCTTGATCTTCAAGAGCGAGGGATCTTGGACACTGATGTGCTGGGGCTGTCACTCTGAGATAGTCTCTTCCGTGTGTCCTTTCCTTACTTCGCCTTCCCGTTGTCCTCACTCTCCGTCCACCCCAGAATTTTCATTGTTATCCATTACTCTGTTGGATTTGAAAAGCAGCTCTTAAGTCTTGGAGCTTCTGTTTGTGCATAAATCAGTCGTCAGATATGTTGCCTTCTCAAAATATTTATCATTTATTATATTATCAATGAAACTTTAAGTAAAATTTCAGATAATCCAAAGTTTCATGTAGATATCACATTTCATGTGGATATTAGTTTTAGCCATAAAAGCTGATAAGTATGTCCATTGTCATAAAGGTGTTTAAAGAATTGTCCATCGCAGCGTCTTGGGGATATTATAGACACCAGGGCGTTGCCTTCTCAAGAGTGTGTCCCTGACCCAGCAGTATCACATCACCTGGGAGCGTAGGAAGTGAAGCCCAGAACCTTCCAGAACTGTCCAGTCAGTGTCTGCATTTTAGCAAATGCACAGTTCACTGGAACGCACCTTCAGTTTGGAAGCACTGTCCTAAGGGATTGCTGCTTTCACTTGGGGCTTTTTGCTTCATTCTGAAGTTACAAGTCATTTTTAGGGAATTCTAATTATATTTGGATTTTCTCTGCCTTCGCTGCACTGTCTTAAAACTCAAACGAAACCAGCGTCATTGGCCCATAGAGTTTCTTAAACACGAAGGGTATAGTCCTGGGAGTACTTAAAATTCCTGAAAACAGCAGAATGTGTTGCTAATAGTGTGTGTTGCACTGCTCAGAATCCGACGCTAGGGAGGCAGTGCACGGAGATCGGGGAGTCCCCGCCGATCGAGTGCCTGTGATAGGCGGCGTCAGAGCGAGGAGAGCTAATCCGTACTGCGGCTGCTGTGTCAGGTGCGGCAGGGCGGCTTCTGCTGGAGCTCGAGCCTTTGCCACAGCCCGTCCCTTGTCCGCTGGGCTCTCCCCCAGATGTCCCTTTGCTGCTTCTTTGACGTCTTTTCTCACCTGGTCCCAGTCAGAATCTCTGTTTATTACTGTGACTTGTGCCCACCTCCTTACCCCCTTTCCCCCGGACTGCAGTTTTCTCTGTAGCTTGATTCGTAACATTCTGTATATATGTCTCCTTGTGCTCACTGCTTTCTCTTGGTTTCTCCACACCAGCATATAAACTCCAAGAAGGCAGGACTCTCTGTTGTGTTCGACGTCGCCGGCCCATTGCTTAGAACAGTGCCTGGCACACGCTGGGTCTCAGATATCCGCGGGATGAAGTATCAACTCTGTCATTAGGCGTTCCATAGTCTCTGTGTGTATGTGTATGTGAATGATTTAATATGCGAAATGAACATCAGTGTAATAGTTAATTACTTTTTATTGCTGTTGAGAAATAAGATTTGCCCATTTTATGAACAAATGACCATTTGCAATCTTTTTTCCCTGAGTATTTTTGGGAGAAAATCTGCCAAATAATGCCTCTGTTTAGTAAGCTGCATTTAAGTTCAGGTCCAGTGTGTTACAAGTTGAAGAAAACTGGGGATTTAGACTAAGTTACTTATTGGGCTAATGGTATTTGTGAAATCTGGCGCTGAGATGATGAGAAGCTTGCCTGTGTAGCAGCAAAAGTATCTGTTAACTCAGGGCTACCCCTCATCCTAGTAAAAAAGAGCTCTGACTCTGGTATTTTTCAAAAAGGCTGTTGCTTTGTTTAATTTTATTTATACTGTTACCACTTTTTTTTTTTTTTTAATTTGAAGACTGTTTTTATTTTATTTTATTTTTTTGTTTCGTCTTATTTTCGCAGACAGGCTCGAGGAGAGAGCACCCCCAGATAAGAATGTAGACCCACTTTCCGCTGCACATAACCGTCCTCCGGAAGATCCTTTTGGTTCTCTTCCTTTCGTTTCTCACTCAGGCAAGTCACATATGCAACATTGTCATCATTAAAAATTCACGCGGAAGCAACAATAATAAAAATAACAACCAAAAAACCCCTTATTAATATGAGGCCAAAGTAAGGATGAGGTGTGAGGTGCAGAAGACGAGACTCATTTTACCTTTGCTGCCGCAGTCTTCCTCACAGTCTCCTTTCCACTGGGTGATTCAGGTGTGTCTTTTGCCAACATAGAAAAATGCTGACGTACACAGTAGAGCCGTCACTCTCTTTTTCTCTCTATTGTTGGGTATCAGTGAAACAAATTCATGCATGAATATCTCTTTTTCTATATTTAAAGATCTTTTTATGCTCAGCTTTTGCTTAAAAATTCTGTATTTTCCTAGTTTATACATTCTCTTTTGTAGTTGTATTTGAAAAGTATTCGTGATTTTGTATCATGTTGCTCTTTGTATATCCTCACTTCAATTTCTTTTTTTTTTTTGCTTTGATTTCAATTTAGAATTTAAATATTGTTATTACCATTAAAAACTATCTATAGTAATATTTTCTAAATAATCCCCCAGCTGGCACCGTCAAATATACTCAGCTGGAATAGGGTCCTGCTTTGTTGTAAATGTGTGTGTGTATGTGTGTGTGTGTGTGAGTGTGTGTGTGTGTGTTCCTAATGGAAAAAAATGAGTTTGAGCTTAGAAAAAGGAGATATATTAGAAGAAATAATGAGTCGACAGATGGTTCTAGCATTCTTTTCCTAATATTTCTCACTCAGGCACGTTATGTATATGTAATAACATCATTGCTGTCATTTAAAAATGCACCCAAGTGAGAAAATAAAAAATGACCCACCTTATAAACAAAAGAAAAACTTATAAATAGAAGTTTAATAAGATATAGGTGTTCAGGATTTCTGATGACTACATCGAGGCAGTGTTAATAGCTTTTCAGTATTTAGATTTGGTTATTCAGGATATGCACAAAAATAAATAGGAGTTTCTACATATTTTCATGTTCTGTGTTTTACTCTTTGCCATTTATTGAAAACAGTCCATTTTGTTGTCATTTTCTGCTTGCTTCTTTCAAATTGTTTCTAATGAATGGCATGACAGCATTCATTGAGTGGGGAAGGCAGTTTACTGTTTCTACTTCATCTGCACACGTGTACTCCCTCACACCCCCAATGCTAATGCTATTTCTTTTTTCAAATGAAATATAGTATCTCAACATGGTCATTAGAAGCTCTCAAGAATGTAAGTATTGGGGGCGCCTGGGTGGCTCAGTGGGTTAAGCCTCTGCCTTCGGCTCAGGTCGTGATCCCAGCGTCTTGGGATCGAGCCCCGCATCGGGCTCTCTGCTCAGTGGGAAGCCTGCTTCCCCATCGCTCTCTCTGCCTGCCTCTCTGCCTACCTGTGATCTGTCTGTTAAATAAATAAATAAAATCTTAAAAAAAAAAAAAAAGAATGTAGGTATTGATCTGTTTGTGGTTGAAAATGGTTTCTTTACTGCTGGCTCTTTTTTAGGCCCTGGAAGGGGTTGTATAATCCTTTTCAGGTTTGCACGTATCTCTGCAACTTTCCTGTTCTTTACAAGTTTCTGAAAGAACCCTGGAGAAATGAAGACTGGAATCAGGGCCTAGAGTAAGCCTCAATGATTGGCTCTTTCCTTAGGTACCCTTGTTTTGGGGTTGGCCTAAGATTTTTATAGTTAGAAATAGGCTCACAGATTTTAGCTTGATTGCTGTCACTATTAGTTTTTCTTTTCACTGTGGGCATTTAATTTCTCCGTTATATTTTAAACTTACCAAGGGTAGAAAACGTGAATTGTCTGTCTTTGAATCCTGTTCAGTGGCCAACCCAGTAAGTATCTAATAACAGTTTTTGGGTGTATGATAAAATTCTGACTATTCCTAAAAACAATGGCCAACCCAGTAAGTATCTAATAACAGTTTTTGGGTGTATGATAAAATTCTGACTATTCCTAAAAATTTATACTTGTAAGTGTTAAGAAAGTGACCTTAAAAAAATGATCTTTTTTTTTTAAAAGATTTTATTTATTTATTTGACACAGAGAGATCACAAGTAGGCAGAGAGGCAGGCAGAGAGAGAGAAGGGGAAGCAGGCTCCCCGCTGAGCGGAGGGCCCGATGTGGGACTCGATTCCAGGACCTTGAGACCATGACCTGAGCTGAAGGCAGAGGCTTAACCCTCTGAGCCACCTGGGTACCCAAAGAAATGATCTTTACCCTAAAAGTACCCCTCCAAAAGAACCTTATTAGATTTAGTGTAACCATGTGCATTGGAATGGTTTGGTTATGAGGAATTGAGCTTACAGAATGGAATAAAGGATGGAATGGTCACAGGTGAGATGTTCATCTAGAAAGAGAAGGAAGGGTAGTCACTTAGCTAATCAGCACTGTTAATTTGTATTCACCAGATCTAAAGTATGTAATTAAGTTGAAACTAAAAATAACAGATTTGCACTGAGTGAACTATTCATTATCAAGCTTCGATACACTATGCATAATTTTTCAGTTACAATAAACTATTTGGGGTCATTCGTTTTTCTCATAATAAAATAATGGAATCTACTGGAACAAATATTGTCTTTTCTGTAAGATTTAGGAAGAAACTGGAAAAAGAAAAATGAATTCTGCTCAGTGAAAATACACTCTACCTAACATTGGGAGCATCTGGAGATGCGTAGGACTGAGAGAGAGAGAGAGAGTGTGCGCGCGCGCGCGCGTGTGTGTGCGTGTGTGTGTGTGTGTACACAGAATGCAGAATGATAGGTGTATGTGATAAACCATCTTACTTCAATCTGAGGGTTGACAATTACTGAATATAACTGTATTTTATGTCAACCAGATGGAGAATGCTACTTGAGAATAAAGCAAATTTAGTCACGAAGCAGAATGCTATAAGAATTCAGCAAGTTTTAACTCCATTGGGAAAGTACGTTTAAGAGGAAGTTCCATTGTCCTAAATCTAGTGTTCCTTACACTGGTTTTGTTAGGAATTGTGCTCTTTTTATTTTGAAAGACAAAATTTCTGTGAGAACTTTAAATCTTAACTTTGAAGTTATGATGGATTAATTTTTGCTTTGTTTTTCTTCAGTTTATCATAAGTTTACAAAATTAGTTTTTAAACTTAATTTTATTAATCAAAATACTTATGTACTTTAAAAAGTTAGATTTAACAAGTTTATAATGAAAAAATTCACTTATCTGCCTGCTGCCTCCATGCCCCCATCCCTGTTCAGATTCCGTCGAGATGATTTTTCCCTTCTGATATTTAATCCATCTTACTCTGCAGTGCATCTTACTCTACACTTCCTCCCAGCCGGGCTGGGGGGGTCTCCTTTCTTCCCTTGGTCTGTAGGCCAAGCAACCCTCGACTAGTTTCTTGAGAAACTGTGCATGGGAGGACACGTTTTAAGCTTTTCCGCCTAAAAATATCTTTTTTCCTAACGGACACTTGACTGATAATTTGCGTAAATAATTCTACACTGGATGTAATTTTCCCTGTGAATTTTTTGAGGTATTGCTTCATTGCATTGCAGCTTTAAAAAAAAAAAAAGGCTTCAATTAGTCGGATTTTCTCTATGTCCCTACCCTGGGTCCCATAGCCTCTCCTCTTCCAGAATACCTTTCTCCCCCATTTCTGTAAGAGCTGCGTGTACTCCAGAGCTGATACAGTCGGCTGACCACCTTGATCTGTTCACACAGACGCTTCTTTCTGATTCGCTGGTGCATTAGATTATGCTACTGCGTTTTCAGGCTTTTCGGAAACTTAGGTGGAGATAACATTTTGATAGATCGTGTCTTAAATTGTTCAAACCTAGCTTTTCCTGTTCTTAAATGTTTTTAAACATTTCTTTATGGGCCAAATTAAATTTTGTACATATCCATTTATGCAGAAATCAAATAATTATATCAAGAATATGTTTGGTGCTGTATGTAAGGGTAATATCGTATTCCCTAAGATGATATTTTAATTATCATGGAATTATATTTACCTTTTATGTCAGGTTACTAAACTGTTAGTAGAGTGGTATATCATAATCATAATACTGTAATTCCAAAACAACTTTGGAATTATGAAGTCCTGGGTATAAATCTTGGTTGTATCCCAGATTAGCTATGTGATAGAA
This sequence comes from Mustela putorius furo, assembly GCF_011764305.1. Classification (NCBI taxonomy): domain Eukaryota; kingdom Metazoa; phylum Chordata; class Mammalia; order Carnivora; family Mustelidae; genus Mustela; species Mustela putorius. Next base: position 1,113,067 of record NW_025421261.1, read on the forward strand.
GATGTTGCCTCAGTTTCTTGGAGGGTTTCTTTATCTTAAACTGGAGATAATATTAGCTACTTGATGAGATTATTGAAAGAATCAAAGAGGAGTGTTACACAAAACACAGCATTCTCGGTGTTGTTGCTAGCGTGACTGTTGTTGGTAGTGTTAGTACATAATATGTTTACTCGTTACTAAATTTAAAAATTTTTTTTGTTAAATAAGTTGTAACTGCTGTCTAGCTAGTAGTACTACAAAATTCCAGTAATAATAAGCTAGGATCCTCTTAACTACTGGTACCTTGAAATAACATGTACAGTCTGATTTTGAAGGTTTTCACTACCAAGAACTATTTGGATGGTGCTATTCCTATTCTTATTAAAGCATTAACTACCAGTACACACATAAAACTTTATTAAAAGCATGGGATTCATTCCCCCATCAAACCCACACACTCTCCCTTCTCCCACAGGCATCATTTTACAGTTAGTTTGTATACCAACACGGGAATTGAAGTGCGAACTGCTTGATTTTAATAAACACAACTTCTGACACATAGAATATTTGAAGAATTTTGTTGACAGGCTGTATTAAGTTACTGAAGTTTTAGATTTCATATATTGCATTTCATTTTTAATTAGGTTTGGTAGTTACTCTTCCAAATCCCAGATCCACTTCATGGTTCTCGTGACCGAACAGGAGGCTAAATTTGAGTTTAAGGTTAGGAAAGGTCACATTGTGTATAGCGAATATTTGTTGGGACGTAGACTGTTGCAGGATCATCCGTTCAAATGCTAAGTCGTTTTATAAGTGATGATGAATGTATTGCTTATATTTTTAGATTCTAGTAATTCTTGAAGATCAAGAATTTTGCTCTTCCAGGGTGTCAGTGATAATGGTTACCATTTATTAAGTTCTGTTTTATACATACAGTCAAAACTGAGGCTCAGAGAGTGCCAGTGACTTGGTTAAGGTCAGATAGTTTAAGTTTATAAGTAGGAATCCAGCTCTGTCTGCTTCTAAACTCTCTTCTGTAAATAGTAGCAAAACAAAGATGTTGAGTAGCCTGTTTTAAATAAAAATCTGCATAATAAAAATGTCAGTTTTGTAGCATTTTTAATTTGGCTGGAAAATACTGTTCACAAGTAGCATGATTCTCTTTTTATACTCAGGCCTTGTCACTTGGCCTGTCTTCGGAGAAACAGTACAGATTTGGATAAAGTCTCCTAATGCACTGATGCTCAGTCCCGGCATGGCGCGTTGCTGGGGAGTGACAGCAGGCAGGATGCTGTCGGTTCAGAGTGGGCTTTCAACTCCCACAGCCCCTCCCTTGTTCCCTAAATGATGAGACAACAGAAGGCATGTAATTACAAGAGCACTTTCCAGCCATTCATCCTCTATAATCTGATAGCAAAGAAAAGAACATCAAAATAAAATTTCCTTGAAGCTGGAAGCTTCTTATATGATTAAAAATGTACCACCTGTTTTATAACTGAAAGAGCTATCGTCTAAAAGATGGGAGCCTGATGAGAAGAGTATGATGCAAACAAGCCTCCCCCCCCCCCACTTTTTGACATTTTCTAAATATTTTGAATTTTCTGATATAGTTTATGAAGGTTAATTTATGTGACTGAAGAATACATTGTTTGCAATATTCATTTAAAATAATGTGGCATTAACTAGGATTTCACGCTTCTCCCCAAAGAGTATGAAAGAATACTGTAATAAATATATGAAAACTGACCTTAGAAATTTAACTTTTGAGTTTGGAATCTTCTCTGGGGCTGGGCAAGACTATGGTATTTTTGAAATTTTAACATCTAGAAATTTCCTTTTATGAAAACTCAGGCACAAAATGGATGGAATTATGTTCTGATATTATTTGGCAGATTCATGTCAGTTCATTTGGTGAGTTAGGCTTGTTCCTCAGACCCTCCCAGTTTCTACCGGGTTAGTCACTTCCCGGATGGCGGGCATCGGGAGGAGCAGGCGCGTTTCCCTGCTGCTAAAGTGGACGGTCAGCTTCCCGAAGCCGGGAAATGCTCTCTTCACCTTTGTGTGCCATACAGGACCTTGAGAAGTAAGGTCATTACTTTAGTAACCGAATATAATCTCTCTTTGTACACACACACACACACACACATACCCTAGTATTTAATGAGATTTTACTAAGTAAAGTGAATATTATTTAATGTTCAGCTCTATCACGTAAGTTCTGTTATTGCCTTTATTTTATAGATGAGGAAATGGATGCTTTTTTGGGTGTTTATCTTCTGTGGATTTTGTAAAGTTGAGTATTGGTTCATTTGGTGATGAAGCCCTATAGTAGTTCTAGACCTCAGGCCTACAGACTATAAAACACTCAGCCCAAGATAGGTATTGTACAGTTCAGCAAAACACTGTTTGCTGAAGTGGAAACAATATGGGGCTTTTTTTTTTTTCCCCCAGACACAGCTTTGTAAAGGAAATCGAAAGAAGTTCAGAACAGGTCTGTGGCTGCATTTTGTTGGGTTGACAATGAGCTGTGTGGAGTATTTGCTGGTGGTGATATTCTACTGGTAGTTTAATTGTAGGATTTACAGGTGAGAGTTTTACACTAGTGTCAGCTGAAGTCTCTCTGACGTTGGGGTGTATGGCCTTAAGCTTGGATGTTAGTCAACTTCTTCTAGCTTCATATGCCTCATGTATAAAAAGACTACATCTCTAAAAACCCCTTCTTGTTTTTTGCTTTCAAATATAGTTGCAGCTATGAAATAGGATCAAGGTCACCGGCAGAAACGGAGAGAAAAGGAAAAGCCAGGCAGAGAGCTGGAGACTAACAGTGCGGATCTTCCAAGTGGCAGGAGGGCAGGACCGTGATCTGACGTAGAGTAAGGGGGACATTATCGAAGATGTAGCGAAGAAAGGTGAAAAGATCATAACAGTCCTTTCAAAGCATTTTCACCCTGAGTTGTTGTGGGAGCCGCATGGTGGGGAGTTAAGAGAGAATGTCTGAGAGGCCCTTGGCGCCGCGCTCGTGTGCTTAACAGTATTCGCGCCTGTCCTCTGGGATGCGTTTCTCAGCGTCACTGAAGCATATGGCGGGCACTCCATAAATTATCCTGAAACGATGGTGCGCTACGCCCGCCGCACTGGCTCAGCCCCTCCCTGAGTCCCCGCCAGCAGTGTGGGAAGCCCCTCGCATATGTTCTCGCTTTAATCCTTGCGACAACTTTCAGAGGCGAATACTGTTGCCCTCTCTACTCTACAGAGGAGGGAAGTGACCCGCAAGGCAGTGCACGAACCAGGCCAGCACAGGGCACTTCCATTCAGTATCTTCTGCAGATAAAGGAAGGGAAGGATGCTATGTGTTGTTATATAAACAGTTATCAGAGGGCCAATGTGGCGTTTAGATATGTAGTAAATGCACTATACTTGCAGTACTGAAAAACCGAAGCATTGCTCCAGCTGGTTCTGAACTATTACCTTGCCGTTCTGTATATGACATATTAAGCCAGTGAAATACCTTTAATCAGCAGGATCTGTGTGTTTAAGTATACTAGTTCTCTTGACATTTTAGTGATTTCACATTGTTGTAACTTTTTTTTTTAAAGATTCTATTTATTTGAGAAAAAGAGAGCACACAAGCCAGGGGAGGGGGCAGAGGCAGTGGGAGAAGCAGGCTTCCCGCTGAGCAGGGAGCCTGACATGGGCTCCGTCCCAGCCCCAGAACCCTGAGATCATGACCTGAGCCGAAGGCACATCCTAACCGACTGAGCCACCCAGGTGTCCCTATTGTAACTTCTCCCCGCAACACATTACTTGGAATTTTCCTGAGGGACCATTTACATGCTGCACAAGACAATTAAAAACTTTCATAACCCTTTATTGAATAATTTATCCAAATCTGCATTGTCTTAGTCACTCCCTTTATTTCCAGGATTTTGTTCTGATTGGATTTTGGCTATTTGCAGAAATCAGACCAACCTCAAAAGATAAGCATTACTCAAAAAGCTGAAATTTTGTAGTCTGTGGTTCCAAGGCACAGAGCAGAAATAATATCCTAACAGAAGCCATCCAGGTCTTCTAATGTATTTAGTTTAAGGAAAGAAGAATGCCCTACTCAGAGCCAAAAATAAAAGTTAGTCAGCATATGAGAATGTACAGTGTTTTATCAAAACTGATTCATAGAGAAAGATAACTGAGGTATCTTTCTGGGCACATTCTAGACATTTTTTTATTCTTTAAATATATCTTTCTAGTGTTATTCTAAATATAGCTTCCCTTCCACCCACTTGAAAAACAGCCATTTTTTATGTTAATAATACAGTTCTCAGTAAATATAGGGATTATTAGGATTTAAGATATATTGAATTATAAGGAAACATATTTAGGCTGTACTTTGGGGAAATTAAATAGTGGAAATAATCCTGATTTAAATTTCATAGTAAATCACATGTGTAATATTTACTCTAATAACTAGAAGAAGCAGTCTGGCCCCAGGAGCAAACAGTGGGAATATCTGAATTCTTCCCTTTTCTTTTTTTTTTTCCCAATTACAGGACTATGGTTAGGCAAAGAAATAGAATGTAAGAGTTGATGGCATTTAACTGTGAAGCCACATTTTAAAGTACTATACATTGTACAGTGGATAACCAACTTGATAACCGTAGTACTTAATTTGACAGTCTTCCGTGCCTATGGAATAGCACTAAAAGCCTTAGAAATATGAAATAACCTCAAATTTTGTAAATTTCCCATTTCTTTCTCAGTTCTACTATAGTTTCACAATGAAGACAGGATGCTTCAGTAGATCACTTTTACTGCAGAAAGTAGAGCCTTCTCTGGGATTGCTGTAACAAACAGCCTGGAATTTAACTTTCCCTCAGCAGGAGGTACTGGAGAGGGAGGACCGCATGCATTTACACTGTTGTAATGTAACAATGTAAATTACAATTACAATTACAACAATTACATTGTTGTAATGGTGCTTAACATTGAAGTTGCTTTTAGTATGCTGTCGGAAAAGTTAAAGTTCATAGCTGCTCCTGATTCTCTTGTGAAAATGTGGGAGAAGAAAGGAATTCGGATTAATATCCTTGCTTGTCTTAGTTTTATAAAGGGGAGACAGTAAAAGAAAGAAAACCCATTTTTCTATAACCAACAGAAAATTTCCCCCGTTGCCCATACTTTTTCCAGGGTTGTAATCTGAAACCGCAAAGGTGGAATAGATCATGGTGTGCATCTGTTCTTGGGTTTCTGAAAGCAGTCTTTTCAGTTTCTTCTACTGTGCCCCCAACTACAGCTGTTTAAAAATCAGAGACAGTTTCCAGGATCCAGTATGCACCCTTGTATGTGGATATACATTTGTGTGCCTACTTTTTCCTGGCCATTAAAAATATAGATATATGTTTTATGTAATCTCTATACCCAGTGTCGGCCTTGAACTCACCATCCTGATATCAAGTCACATGTTCTTCTGACTGGCCGACCCAGGCACTCATTTTCTGGCCGTTTCTAAAGGTGGACCTGAACGCCTCTTGGATTAGCCGCACCAAGCTGCACTCATCTCTGGGGTGCCTGGGGGCTCAGTCGGTGAAGTGTCTGCCTTCGGCTCAGGTCCTGATCCTGGGGTCCTGGGATCCAGCCCCACGTTGGGCTCCCTGCTCAGTGGAGAGTCTGCTTCTTCCTCTCCTGCCTTTCCACCAGCTTGTGTGCTCACTGTCTCTCAAATTAATAAAATCTTTAAAAAAGAAAGAAAGAAAGAATTGCACCCCCCTTCCCCCTGCACTTATACTCACTGTTGACCACTGGGTCCAGACAAGACCCTAGAAGGGCGGAATTTGGGGGATGAAGTAATTGAGTTCGGCCTTGTTCTGGAGGTGGTGCTGGTCGTGTACTCCAGAGTGATTGTTGGGCCATCTTCTAAGTCCTTTCTTGGTAACAATCTGATGAGTAGAACCTGGAATTACATTATTCCTTCATATCATGATAATTTGTATATTTCCTCATATTATGCTTGAGGGTACAGAGGGTACAGAGCTACGATCTTGTCAGAGATTGTTCATTAGCTCTGTATTAATTATGTATAATGAATATGTAGAATGAGGGAATAACAGTCAATCCATAAAGTGAAATTGATATTAAAAAAGGAGAGTTTTCTTATTCCTTTTTCCCCTCAAGGAAAAAGTATATGATCATGGTTCTAGTTAAAATGCTGAAAAACTAGAAACAACCTAGAGGTAAATATAAATCTTAAAATGTTACACATACAATGCTTTGTCATGTTCCTGTCAGTTAATAAGTATATTGATGCCTGTGAACATGCATTAAAAGTGGGGCATGAAAAACCCCACAAATTTTTATTCACGCTGAAAATTTAAAAAATGGAACTGGGGGTGCCTGTGTGGCTCAATGCGTTAAGCACCTGACTCGATTTCAGCTCAGTCGTGATCCGTGACGTGAGACCGAGCCCCAAGCAGGGCCGAGCGTGCAGCTGCTGAAGATTCTTTCTCTTTACCCCCTTCCCACCTCTCCCACCCCGCCAGTGCTCGCTCGCTCTCTTAAAAAACAAAAACAAAAACGAAAACAAAACTGTATAGCACTTAACATAAATCTATGTCTATATTAAAACAACTTCAAGAAACTGACAGTGTGGACAGAATGAGTAGGAAATGACGTATGTGTCTTGGAAGAGCACTAGTGGCCAGCTGGGTAAAGGAAACAGTTAATTTAGAAGACTGGGATTCAACTAGAATAACAAAGAGAAAGTCAACTGAAGGACTGTGTCCTATGTTAAATTTTCTAGAAGATCTCTATGCCCTAGAAACGGAATTTCCCTAAGAAATTGTAGAAACCGGGCTGCCTCGGTGGTTCAGTCGGTTGGGCCTCTGCCTCTGGCTCAAGTCATGATCTCAGGGTCCTGGATCGAGACCCCCCACCCTTGGGCTCTCTGCTGAGCAGGAAGTCTGCTTCTCCCTTTCATTCTCCCTCTGTGCTCTTCCTATCTCAAATAAATACAATCTTCAAAAAAGAAAAAAGTTGTAGTAGTAGTATTTTTTCAGAGTGTATTTTGCAAAATCGTTTATAAAGTTAATAGGTGCTACTTGTACATAAAAGTGTTTATAGTGAAGCAAATTTGGGAAGTCCTGGGTTTCACAAGATGAAGCAGATTTTTTTTTGTATAGGACTTGGCCGCACCTTTAGTGAGCATTTTCCAGGTAGAGGCATAGGCATATTAAAGGCAGCATTTTATAAACTCAGGTACCTGAGACCGTAGAGCTGTTTGGTTTTTGTAAGAAGAAACATGTTCTGTGGATACAGGTTGGAAAACATTCTGGAATGTTCCCGGAGGTGTCCATGAGCAGGCGTGATGGGTACACACGGTGGAGCTCTGGGTGGGTAAGGAGCTTGAAGTAGTAAGTTAAACTCTATCATAGAGGAAATGCCCACAGTGAGGGATGATTCTTAGTCTTTGCCGTTACACTTTTTTTTTTCTTTTGGATAAAAATTCACAAAAATTTTATAGCTAATCTAAAGGTAATCTTTGTTTTTAGTAAGTAAAAGTAAGCTGTATGGAGGAGAAGTCGAACTCGAGAATCTGCATCTGATTGGGCTTTAATCTGTTAGGATTTCAGATAAGCCTGTCATAAATTTGTAAAGAGACAGCATTTAGCTCCTGGCTCGTTTCGCGGAACTGGTAGATGAATAATGGATGATGACATTGAAGTAGAACCTGACGGTAGTTCAGTCTCCTTTCCCCTCCTCAGCCTGGTCCTCGCGTCACGGCTGCCAACCAGCTGCACGGGCTGACCGGAGCCAGTGGCCGCTGTCCCTTCTCGGTTCTGCCTCCCCGGCTCCATGCTCCCCGCTGCCCCGGGCACCCCCCACCCCCTCGGCTGCCCGGGCACGTGCTCCCCGCTGCCCCGGGCACCCCCCCACCCCCTCGGCCGCCCGGGCACGTGCTCCCCGCTGCCCCGGGCACCCCCCACCCCCTCGGCCGCCCGGGCACGTGCTCCCCGCTGCCCCGGGCACCCCTCACCCCCTCGGCCGCCCGGGCACGTGCTCCCCGCTGCCCCGGGCACCCCCCCACCCCCTCGGCCGCCCGGGCACATGCTCCCCGCTGCCCCGGGCACCCCCCACCCCCTCGGCTGCCCGGGCACGTGCTCCCCGCTGCCCCGGGCACCCCTCACCCCCTCGGCTGCCCGGGCACATGCTCCCCCCGCTGCTGCCCCGGGCACCCCCCACCCCCTCGGCTGCCCGGGCACGTGCTCCCCGCTGCCCCGGGCACCCCCCCCACCCCCTCGGCTGCCCGGGCACGTGCTCCCCGCTGCCCCCCCCCGGGCACCCCCCCACCCCCTCGGCTGCCCGGGCACGTGCTCCCCGCTGCCCCGGGCACCCCCCCACCCCCTCGGCCGCCCGGGCACGTGCTCCCCGCTGCCCCGGGCACCCCCCACCCCTCGGCTGCCCGGGCCCTGTGCCCGCCGGTTGCGGTGCTGCTCTCCGACTTTGCGGTTGGCTCCGCGGGCTCGTCTGCTGCCCGCAGCTGTGACACGGGCGGCGCAGTGCTGCGGCCCCTCACTTCCTCGGTCAAGTCCTCCAGACTCGGAACTCTGCGTGCCCTCGCCCGGGGGGACGCCCACATCTCCGGTCTCCTGCACCTGTTTGCACCTAAATGCCTCGGGGCAGCTCAAGCCCGGGGTCCAAAGCGAAGTCCTTGATGATCTCCGCTTCCCTCTTAACCGTACTCTCTCGTGCGCGGCGGCGCTACGTCCTCCCCAGGTTCCCTCCCTGAGGCGCTCGTCCTTCGCGTCCGCTTGGCTGCCGCCACCGTGCAGGCCACCAGCATCCCGGGCTTGAATTTCTACCGCTTCCCCTTCCCCGAGCTTCTCGCTTCTCTCCGGCCTCGCTTCCCGTACAGCGCTCCGTGGGACCCCGTCTGAGCAGGACACCCATTTTACCGCTTTCCGTTCCCTACTGAATTTAGGACAAATTCCAGACTCCTCCTCGTGCCGGAAAGGCACCGTCACAGGCAGGGGGTTTCCCCTCCGTTTCCTGCCCCGTCTTCCGTGGCATCTTCTGTGGCATCTTCCGTGGCCTGTCGCTCCCACCGTGGCTGCGCGCTGCCTGTTGTCCTCGAACGAGCCCATTGCTTTCTTGCAGTCGCCGTCACGCTCGCCCTGGCTCCGCCTCGGAGCAGCTTGCTGCCTGTCCTTTGCATGCCTGGCTCCTTGTTACTGCTCAGTGTCAACCGTCCTCTCCCAGGGAAGCCTGTGCTGACTTCCCAGAGTAGGCGTCTGTGGACCCCTGCCCCCCCCCCACCTGCGCCACTGCCCCGTCACTGCGGAGCGAGCTTGGACTCGTGTCTCTGTGCTTGCGCTGGCTCCCACCCTCGACGGTATACCTGGAAGGCAGAGACTGGGGTAACCAACATTCTCAGTGTAACCAACATTATTTTTTTTCTTTTAATTAAACCTAAAAAAAATGCAGTGACTGAATCCTGAGCTGAAAACATCTGCAAATGTAAAGAGTTCATTTTTGAATGTCTTTCTTTCTTGTGTTCCGAGTGTATTGGGTGCGCCTGTGGCTCTGAGCGCAGAACAGTCACTACTGTTCATTCGACAAGTGCCGATTCGTGCTAAGTGAGGTGGATGACAAATAGGACCGTATCTAGGAGCCCATAATGAAGGAGGGAAAACAGACAAGCAGACAGTAATCGTAATACAGTGCCATTGAGGCTAGTTCTGAGTTCATCACGAGCCCCCAATATGGGCATTTTTCTAGGGGTGTCTTTGCAGGGCCCTGGCATCGGCTGGGTCTTGAAACACAGCCGGGTCCCCGAGGCCAGTCAGCTGGGAGTGGGAGTGCCGGAAGGACGTTCCTGCAAGGGACGGTAGGACACCGTAGGAAGATGTTCAAACAGCAGCAGTGGGCCGCTTGAAACCCAGATCTGCTGGGTTCCTCAGTCTCGGATAGCAAACGTAGAGGTTGGGTAGCAGGAGAACTCAGCGCTATATACTCGTGGAAGACATCAGGGTCTGAGGCTAAAGATGTGGGAGCACAGGATCTATAGAAGGGCGCCCTGTGCTGGGCTAAAGGTTACGGCTTTAGAGAGCCACTGAATGGGTTTAGGCTGGAGCCACATAATTAGTGTTTCAGAAAAGTCATTCTGGTGGCAGGATAGAGGAGCAGTTTGAGGGATGCCATACTGGAGGGAATAGATTCAAGAGTTTAAAAACACTCTTTGGTGAGGAAGGAAGATGATTTCCAGACTTCTGTTGATTTGCAGAACTAGTTAGACGTGTTGTTTACTAATTTAGTAGGAACTGGTGAGGAGCACATTTTAAGAGGAAAGACGCTCTCTTGAAATTGCTGAGTTTGGAGTGATAGTAGGATATATATTCATAAGTATTAGATAAGTAAGATAAGTATTCATGGTCAGTAGTAGAGAGTATTCATGGTCAGTAGTAGAGAGATCCAGTCGTGATGGTTAACATGTAAGTATTTAAGACCACGGGAGGACATACAGAAGGAGAGAGCCAAGGATTGAACCCAGGGGAACATCCATGCCTTTGGAGATGTTCGTGAAAGAGAAGTCTCTGTGTGTGTGATCCGCAAGGAATAGTCAGGGAGGTGGGAAGACAGTAGTACTGACTCCTAAAGAGAAGATAAGAACTCAGAGTGTCCTATGCCACAGGGACCATGTTAATAACGGGAAAGTGACCTGTGGTTGGATCAGTTAAAACTGATCCCTACATCTGGAAAATCAATTCAATACATCAGTGTCTTGGGGTGGCAGGATATCTTCATGTCACTAATGCAGTCTTTATTATATGCCATACAGTGAAATCGTAAGGCACTATATTTGATGCAGTTTTATGATGCATCGTACAGTGAACATATTGGTAGGTAAGTTTTTTTTTTTTTTTAAAGGTAGCATGCTTTTAATGGAATGTTTAGTAGTGAAGATATGATAGTTAAAGGAAGATGTGGCCTATAGAGAAGGTAGGTGTCCTTGGTACGGTCTCAGTTCAGTACCTGGTCCTTGTCTTTGATCAGATTAAGGGGTTGCACTCATGTTAGCTCCAGTCTTAAGCTGACCAGAGGCTGATTTAAAAAATTACAGTGAAACAAGACTGAGCAGACAAGCTCTTCCTGCTTGTTGATCTCTCTGGGAAAACTTTGTAACGGCCTTGAAATATAAACAGAAGGGGGTTTGGTAAATGTGGGATTCTGAGGAGGGGCGATTTGCTGAATAATCTTACTTTGAAGGTGGGAGAAGAAAATCTGCCTGTGCTTATTCAGAGGCCCCTTCTGGGTACCGTCAATCAAAGCCAGCACTCAGGGCGGGCCTGTGGTGAGTGGGAGGTGTGTAGGGCACAGAGGCCCGTAAATGCGTCTGCACTAGAGGACCTGAGCCCAGTGAGGGAAGAGGGAACTGTCGTTTGCTGTAGGTGAGCGGGCAGGAGGCACTTGTCACGCCTGTGTCCTCGCCTCGGGTTTGGAGCCGCTGGGGCCCGAGGTGTGCTGGAATGCCCTAGTAACTGTTCTCTGACCCTGCAGGTTCCCCGGAGAAGAAAACGGAGCGCTCAGCCGTGGGGGGCGAAGACGGCTCCGCGGACCCGATCAGGCACAGACGAGCCAGTCCGGTGGGTAAGGACCCGCGGGCCGGGAAGAAGAGCGCCGAGAGCCCCTCGCTGCGGGGTCCGCCGCGGGGTCCGGTGCAGCGGCGGACCGAGGAGTCCGACAGTGACTTTGAGTCGGACCCGCCGTCCCCGAAGAGCAGCGAGGAGGACGAGCAGGAGGACGAAGAGGCCCTCCAGGGGGAGCAGGGCGACTTCCACGACGACGACACGGAGCCGGAGAACCTGGGTCACCGGCCTCTGCTCATGGACTCGGACGAGGACGACGACGAGAAGCGCAGCTCCGACTCCGACGACGAGCGCGCCGAGGTGCGGGGCGGCCGCGGCGCGTCGCCCTCGGACGGGGCCGCGGACGCCGCGAGGCCGGAGGTGGACGTGTTCGGCGCCGTCCCCTTCCTCGCGGTGCGCGCCCTGCAGCCGCGCCCGGGCCCGCGCGGGGAGCCGCGCCCGCCGGACGCCGGTGCCGCCGCGCGCCCCGAGCCCGAGGAGCCCGACGTGTTCACGAAGGCGCCGTTCGGCCGCCGGGGGGGCGAGGACGACGGCCCCGGCCGCCCGCGGAGCGTGGACGCCTTCGGCCAGACGCCCTTCCAGCCGGTCCCCGCGCCCGCGGGCGGCAGCGGCAGCCGCGAGGACCTGTTCGGGCTCGTGCCGTTCGAGGAGCTCGCGGGGGCCCCGCCGCCCCGGGCCAAGCCGCGCGGCCTGCAGAAGCTGTCGTCCCGCCAGCGGCGCCCCAAGCCCGACGCGGCCAGGGCCAACGGCAAGCGGCACCACGGCGCGGCCGCCGCCGCCAGGAAGCCCGCCAAGCCCGCCTTCCGCACCCCCGAGCGCGCGCGCCGGCCCCGCAGGGCGGGCCGCCGCGACTCCCAGAGCAGCAACGAGTTCCTGACCATCTCGGACTCCAAGGAGAACATCAGCGTGGCCATGCCCGACGGCAGGGACCGGGGCGGCGGCCTGCAGCCCGAGGACAGCCTGCTGGACCCCTTCGGCGCCAAGCCCTTCCGTCCGCCGGAGCTGCCCTGGCTCGCCCCGCACCACCCGCCGCACCCGGGCCTGAGCGACCCGCGGGCCGACCACGGCCCCGTCCTGCCCGGGCGGCCCAGGGCGAGCTCGCGGCCCGGCGCGCTGCACAGCCCCGAGGCGCTGCGGACCGACGACTTCGGCGCGGTGCCCTTCACCGAGCTGGTGCTGCGGGCCGCGCCGGCCGAGCTGGACCCGTTCGGGGCCGCGCCGTTCCCCTCCAAGCAGTAGCGGCCGGACGCGCGCGGGCCCGCACGCCCGGCGCCAGAGCGGGGTGGTTGTGCGGATCCGCCAGGAAACGCGTCTGTCCGTGTGTCCGTCGTCCCCAGCCCGTCGGAACAGGCCATTTCCAATAAGCCACATGGAGAGAGGAAGGCTGCGCGCGGGGCCGGGGCGCCAGGAGAGCCGGGGCCCCCCGCATGCACGGACGGCGCGGGCCACCTCTGTAGCCGTGTCGCCCCGGAGCGGGCCTGGACGGTCCCTCGTCTCCGCGCGGCGCGTCCCCAGGTGTGCGCGCTGCGGGCTCCTGGCTCAATCCGGCCGTGAAGACGGAGCGCGTGGGCCCGAGCACCGGCTGCGCTCGCGGAGCTGTCGGTCTCTCCCCCCGCAGCGGTGTAGACCCCGGTTCTCTGGAGAAGCGCCGAGCTCCGTCTGCGGGAGCGGAGATGCCGGTCCCCGCGCCGTCCCCGGCGTCGTCGCGGAGCCAGAGCGACGGGCTGTGGCGCCTCGGACGGTCGCATTTTCCAAGACAAGTGCCATTAGGACGGAGCACCCCGCGGGCGTCCCCGACAAGCCCGGGGAACACGGGGCGCGCACGGGGCCCGGGAGGGAGACCGGGAACTTCAGGACACTCTGGTTCCCGAACGGCTGCTTGCTCCCAGGGTCGCCGTCGTGCCGGAATAAAGCCGATCGTCGGGAAACGGGGAGTGAGGACAGGGTTGCAGGGACACTGTGCTCCAGGACAAACACATGTACCGAAACCCGAGCTTTTGAGCCGTTTACAACATGAAATCGTGTTGCATCGAGTAATGGACTGTCCCGAAGTACCACCTTCCTGGGACGTCCCCCAGCCCCGAGCAGCAGCTCCCGGCTCTGTTCGGGTGCGAGTCCTGCAGCGCGGACCGGCCGAACCCACGAAGCCTTACGGGCCGGACCCCGCGTCCTGCCGCAAGTACCTCTGCGCTGACCCGGCGGACGCTCGGGCGGCTCCAGGGCTCCGCGGGCGAGGAGCGAGCCGCTCGCTGCCGCGGCCTGACGCGTCCGTCTCCGGTGACCAGAGAACGCAGCTACCAAATTGCCTTTTTTTTTTACACCCCAAATCCTAATTAGAAACTTGAGATTTTATAGAAATTGTTTAATAAGATAGAAATTACTATATGAATTAATGTGAATCCGGTATCTGTGCTTCCTGTGTCTCCGGCTATTTTAAGTTATAATTAACTGTTCTTCCCTGTCAACATTTAGAAGTTTCTAGAACTGTTAAAGCTATTTACAAAAAGGGGTGGAAACTAATTAACTGGCACTCTTCTTGATTGCTATACCTTAAATGAACTTTTTTTGAACCCAATTAAAGTCTATTTTATGAGTAATCTTATTAGAATCTCTTAATTATAGTGCCCCAGATGGAATGAGCTGTTTGCCTGTTTTCACAGTTCTAAACTTGGAAAGAAGCAAAGTATATGTGACTAAACTATATATTCATGTTTATTGTTTTTTTTCTTTGATGTTTGAGATCAGATATAAATTTGCGGACCAATAGGGAAAGCAGTATGTGAATCACCGTGTAGCAGCGGCGGTCAGGCATTGTGTTACTGCTTAAGAATCGTATTTTTAGAGCCCCGACTGCACCAATTACTTGTCCTTGTGCCAAAGGCAAATACTATGTTTGCACCTCCTTCCCCCCCCCCGATTCTCAGGTTGATTAATACTGCTAATGCAAATGCCCAAGTAGATATTTTTCAAAACTTTACAAGGTAGACTCAAGTGATACTTTTCTTTCATTTAGTAAATTCATGAACTATATATATAGTAGGTTTGTATCAGATTTTTTTTTTAATGAAAATTTGTTGGTGGATGTGTGCACAGTATGTTGACTATTTTAGTCCCTTGGCCTTGGTCTCTGCTAGACCTCATGAGTTTCTTAATTTAAAAGAGGCGGTAGATGAATCAATGTGGTCTCCTTGGGATGTAAACATGAAATACTTAGATTGTGTCTGATACCAAGGCCTTGCTTACACTTGCTTTTCAATACACTGAACAATTGTAAGTGACTTAGACACTGATGTAGACGCTTCAGGCTTACAAAGCTGGATGGATTCTAAGGAAGCAGTTTTGACATGGTTTAAAATATTCCCATCCTTGTGTTTCTTGTATCACAGCCCAGTGACTTTCCTCTCTTGAGATTGTAGCTCAGAGGAACTATTAGGACTCAACAGGTGACCTAACAGGATAGACATGGGGAGATTCCCGTGTGCTGACGTAAAGGCATTTTCCAAGGAGTAGAGGATTTGGGTTGCGTTCCATTTTTCATGATCTCCTGCCACTATTGTTAGGACGTAGGCCACTCAAGCAATGCCCAGGTGGTTCCCTCATGAGAGTTAGGAGGCTGGAGCTCCCAAGGCACGGGAAAGAGCCTAGCCCATACCTGGGACACAGCTCTCAGTAAACGTTTGCTACTGTTCTGGGGTGGCCCAATGCTCGTTTAAGGAAGGAAAGTTGAAATTGTTTTTCCTGTTATTAATCAGGTGTCCTCTGTGCTTTTGTATGTAGTCCTAACAACCTGTAATACTTGAACATCACTAAGGGAAGTAAATTATGAAACTAGCAAAAATCTGAGGCCAAAGTTATTTCTGTCCTAACAGCTTTAATAATGCTTGTTGATCTTGAATAACCGTTGCTTAAAAGTGGACCATTAAGTTAACTTTTTAAATGTCACTTCAGCACAACTGTGTTTAAAAGATCAGCTTTTATGGCACTGAAGAATGTATCTGCTGAGACATGAAAGTTGCTTGGTGTATGTATTAGGTAGAGGAAGAAGGGTTTTAGGCCAGATGAAAAGTTAACTATTATTCAGAAGTATTGACTGGGAAATTCAGAAGACCCACGTCCTCCCTGTATGTGTATTTGGGTGCAGTTATGACCTTTTTTGGAGTTGTAGACAGATACACCTTCTGATCGCACCCACTTATTGTTCTAACAGTGGTAGATTGTTGGCCTGAGGCTGGTGGAGAAGAGTCAGGTGGAACCCCTCTTCTGCTCTGATGTTCATAAGGCAGAGCCATTTTCTGCTTAGTTCAAGTTTTGGTACTTCATATAAGCATTGCTAGAAGGTACACACATGTATTAGTATCACTAGTTCTGAGGAGTTTGGTACATTTGTTTTAATATGTGTAGAATGTGCAGTAAACTTTTTCTTCCTTTTAGCAAACTCACTCATCATTGTTAGGTCTGATACTGAGCTGACAGATCTACTGTGACAATGAGATGACGTATCTACTGTGAGAATAAAAATTATGTTTAAAAACTTTTATGCACCAGGGTGTTTATATATTGAGGAAAATATATAAACACACGCATGCATGCAAATGTCACATCTCTACTGTGGAGTTCATGTGAACTTTTAATTTTAAATGGAATTGCAACCACAATCATTACTAAAAGAACATTCACTCCTAGGGAGGTTTTACAAAAGCCACTAAAAGAATGAGGTAGATGAAAATGCAATGGGTTGTCATTTGGGATTATTTTTATTTAAAAATTGTGCTACTTTTGAAAACTGTTTTTATTACTACTCTCTTTGTGATTGAAAGGTCATCTAATAGTAAGCAGTATAGTAATAGGAAGCTACTTTTAAAATTGCTGGCAAACAGCTTTAAGTGCACTTTCTTTGATTACACTTCCATTTTTTGTTAAACTTGAATTTTCTGAAGCCTTTTATGTACCACTAAGCAGATAACTTTAACTTTTAATAAACCTGATTTACATGTTTATTATATTTCTAAAGTAACTTCAGTCCTCAAATCTAGCTGGGAAATTGTTTATGAGATAGAATCAATTGATTTTTTTTTTCTGTCTACATCTAATTAAGCACTAACTGATTTTACTACTTTATTGCCTTTACATTGCTTATTATTGACTGAATTCTGTCCCTCATTCACTGTTTTGTTTGAAATTTAAAATTATTTTCTTACTGTATTTATCATACCTACTGTTTTAATAATCTGCTTTCTTTAAATGCAATAAATCCCAAATGGATGGCATATTCTTTGTAATTAGTGACTGGAGTTTTTCATTATTTGTCTTCAATGTTTTGGGTGTAGACTTTGATTCAGCTCTTTTATTCACACTACAGACATGAAAGCACCTATTGTGCTGCAACTAGTGGAATAGAAAAATGAATAGGATTAGATTTCTGTTCTTAGGGTAAAGCTCACAGTGTGGGATTTAAGTAGGAAAACATTGTAACCTAGCATTCTTTTTTTTTTTTTTCCCAAAGATTTTTATTTATTTATTTGACAGACAGAGATCACAAAAAGGCAGGCAGAGCGAGAGAGGAGGAAGCAGGCTCCCTGCCGAGCAGACAGCCCGATGCGGGACTCGATCCCAGGACCCTGAGATCATGACCTGAGCCGAAGGCAGCGGCTTAACCCACTGAGCCACCCAGGCGCCCCATAACCTAGCATTCTTGCAGCAAAAATACTTCATAGCACAATCTGTTCAGGAACTACAATTACGGATTATTACAATGACGAAGGTAAGGCAAAGCCTGACTCTGAAGTACCTTGTGAACGTCTGACATTGTTTTTGCATTGTGTCTAATTTATTGAAGCTTTTAAAATCTGGTAACATATAACTTAAAAATTACTTGGTTAAATAAAATACTGTAATCCTTGATTATATCAGAAAAGAGGCTTTGGGATGTTAAAGAGAAAACTTGTTTATTGGCCTGGTGCTGGTGGGGGCTATGTCTGGCGTCAAGACCACATCATCTTAGGTTGTATTTCACAAACAGGGGCCTTTAGACTGGTGGCTTGGGGAAAGATTCGTCTTGTTATGAACTTTTTTTCTTTTTTTGACTTAGTAACATCTAAAGTTCCACGGAAGAATAAGGGCCCTGGGTCTTTTTATGGTACAAATGGTACAAGTGTGGAAAGCACCACTGTTCCAGCTGAGTTACGGTTCACTTCTTTAGAGAAAAACATAGCCCGCAATTAGAGCTATTTATATCCCCTTTTAAGGTTATAAAATGATATAAAGGATATAAATGCTGCTAGCTTGGGCATCATCGGTAAGATGTAGTCAGTCATTCTCGTAGTGGAGTTTTCTGTTGCACATTTACAAACAGCGGCCTCTGCCACAGACGGCCGGCGCGACTGCAGTTACACGCATGTTCCGGACAGTTTCTGATCCCAGACTTCGCAGCTGGGCGAGGGCTTTGGTGGCTGCCATTCCTACCCTCTAAGGCGAGAGTTGCCACTTTTCACTAGAGACCCCTACCTACTGTTGTCACCTGTCCCTTGTGAAAGTGTTTCCTTAAAGGTAGTTTCGGTTTTGGGTCACTCCCTCACTCCCTACTCAGGACGTATCGGGAATTTCCGGGCACATCGGTACCAACGGCCTCTGCACCTCTTCTGAGGACACACAGTAACGGTGCTGATGCTGGGAGAAAGACATTCCGTCCCTCCCCGAACAGCGGAGCTCTTGCTTCACGCATTTTGGCAGGGCTGGGACTACCCAGAACGACTTTCAGGTGGACACACATCTGCTCAGCTCAGCAGCTGGCAGGAACCCAGAAGTGCAGGCTTTGCCCCTTGACCTGGACTACAGGGCAAAGGACAGCTCTAGGGAGGGACCTGCCGAGCGGCGTCGCATGGCTTTCCGCCAGTCGGTCACAATCTTCAAATCGGTTACTCTGTTCGGGCAGGATGGATGGGATGGGACGGATGGCACAGAGACTCCCTGAGTCTTCATTCCTGATTCTAAAATATGATTTTGAAGCCGCTACGTATTATAAAGAATGACAAGCAGCACGTAATACATTTAGTAAACCAGTTTATTTACATCACACATATCTGCCATGCAGCTTACTGAATTGCACTCTGTGTCATAACAAAAAAGACAAGCACTACCTTTTGAAAATGGCTTTATATAGAAAGATAATTGCCTCCAATGAATTAACTACAACCTTATAGATCACAATAGACAGTTTAAAACCGCCACGGATAGTTTTAAAATGCACGTGTAAAGTCTGTAGGTAAAGAGCTTTTCTAGTTTACACACTGTAAAATTAAAACCAGTTTTTTTAGTATGGTAGCTGAATAGTGTACTTTTAATCTTATTTCAGTAAATCTATAAAACCAAAAATAACTTAAATATACATTATTACAAGGCTCAGATTTGTAGGCAATTTTTAAATATTCTCTCATGTTAACAATGTCTTACAAATTTTTCCAGTAGTGGTATGCACACAGTAGGTGGTCAGTAAATGCTGACATACAGAAGTGTTTATAGTTGACAGCAATCCACACTCATCCATTCATTTCCTACTTTATAATAAAATATTTTATAGTAAAGATGAAAATGAGAGAGGATAGGTTTCTTACAGTATTTAACATTTTCATAAAAAGATGAAATGTTCCCATGGTAGAATTCTCCCTACAGTCAGACTTGTAGGCCTTTTAAATTAAAAAAACAAAAAAAACCAGTCAAACATAGTATGCCTTTTTAACCCATTAATTTGGATGGCAGGTATTAGATAATTCATACACTCGAACAAAAAACCAGGAATGTTTTTAAAAAATTTAGAGAAAAGAGAGCTTAAAGTTCAGGGTTTCTATTTTGAGAAGATTTTATAGTAAAAAATGGTACCAGGCCTAAAATAACTCGACTTTTCTATTTTTATATTAATTCTAACTATTCTCAGTGTATTTTATTGGGCCAAAATGACAAAATATCTTATTTAAAATCAACAATGCCACGTTAGACCCCTAAGCGTTGTTTTGGGGAAAATACATCCTATTATCATTACAGCAAAGTCTTTTTTTATCACTCAGCATAGGAATCAAATTTGTGGCCTTATGAGGCAAAGTAGCCATTTTCAAAGTAGTGTGTTCATCACCATAATGGTACAATACAGTGCCCTTAGCCTACCGGGAAGATTCTCTGTGCTGAGATGCTAGCATGGGGAATTTATACTCCAAAAACACTATACTGAAAAGAAACCAAAATTTTACAGATATATAAACTGAGGCACATTAAAGTAACATCCCTAATATGAGATACAGAAATGGCAATGTGGAAGTAGGCTTACCCCTCAATCAACACGAATTCCAGTGCTCTGAAGCTACACCAGTATTTAAAGCAGCTCATGTGAACCCATTAAGAAATCTGGATAATATTTTATATCCCGATGAACGTGTTTTTGTGAATGTGTCCAAAGGGATCTAATTTACACACATGAAAAGACCAAGGAACGAGAAGACTATGTATGCTGGGGTGGTGAGATGTATTTCTTAGGTGTATACATCAAGATGAATCAATGCTTCAGGCCCAAGTATGAGATGGCGTTTACCAGCACTCTGCGCGGTCAGTGAACTGCTCTCGCGCAAGGGAACGCGGAAAGACTAGAGTACAGGCAATAGTCCTGTCACCAACTGGGGCATCTACATGACTTTATTATTCTAAGGCTTAACGTTCATTTCAGGGTCAGCCCTGGGCCATCTGGACTCTGTGGCCTAGAAAGTAGCACCCATATAACTGGGAACCCCCACCCATCAAGAAATTTAGCAGGACTGCAAATTCGGAGAGGTGAAACTCTCTATTTTGCTACAGGAATTTTAGAACGAAAAATCTGTAATCCACTGGCAAGAGTGCCATTATTACATGCAACTTAGTAATAGTCCTTGAAATTAAAAAAGCTTAAAAAAAAGCTGAAAAGCCTTGGTTATTAGACCACAGAATTTGTGGCCTGATCGTATCAGTTTTTAATGTGATTCTCATGGGATGGGAAATGACGATGCAAGCTTTTCCCTCTTAATGCCTCTCTCAACTCAGAGGAGGGAAGGTTTCAAGTCTTTGTTCTAGCAAACTAACACATTCAAAGCTCCCAAGAAGAAGGGAGCCTACAGCTAAAGGAGACCAATCATACGTTAAGTGCCGGTTCTCACAACCCGTGTATTTAAAGGCGAGTGATGACTCAGGACGGCGCTCCTGGCTGTGCTAAGCACAGGCTACTGCAGCCCTGGCCTTGAGGAGGCACTTCGACTGGATCCACTACTGTAAGTATCTTCTATTAAAGGAAGCACACAGGATGACTCCGTTTTATAACGGAGGTGCAGCCCTTCCTAGGGAAATGAAGCTGGCGCCAAGCAAGACGACTACTACTTCTACACCGCTTTCATGTTCATTGCTGTAACTGTCAACTAATGTTCACTTTCTGTACAAGCAGCAGATTAGTAGCTTGAAGGGCTGGAAAGCAGTTATTACAGATTCCCAAGTATATTTTCCATTTTTATAAAGTACTACTCATGATATATTAAATAGGAGAATAAAGGAAAAACTAACATGAATCTTAGAACAGTGGCGCAGACAACTCCCCGTGACATATTGCTTACCAACTGTATACAGCAGGCGGCCATTCCTGCGTTCACAAGTGTGAAGCATAGTCCGGGCATGGCTTGCTGTGTCTGTACTGCATGACGTACACCGTAGACTGATGCCACCAGTATAACATCACTACGGCAAGGACGTGCCAGATCTGGTGGCTTGATCCGAGGTAGTTTAGTTGTCCTAGAAGGGAAGGCAGAGAGACAAGAATACTGACTAATATTTTGATATTAAAATATGAATGTATTTTTATCTCTGGACTTGGAAATACGGCTTCAGAAAAAGATTTCGGCAGCGTCAGAGCACGTGGAGACTGACAGGAGATTCATTCAAACCCAAAGGCTTTCTTTTTAAAAGGATGAATTCATATTTGGGTCTACTTTAAGGACATTGGTGAATTCTGGAAATACTATTCCAAATGTGTCTTCCAAACTAATTTGGTTAATTTCAGGAATCTGATTTTTCGTCTCCTGGGTCTCCTGTGTTACTTATCTGGATATATGTGTCATGGACTCATCCACAAAATGTAATTACTACGGCTTCATCGTTACTGAGGTTGATTAGTTCATACATACACACACACGCACACACACACACACACACACACAAAACTTAGAACTATTTCTCTTTATGCTTAGATTCCAAGGGGATTAGATAATTAACATGCGAAAGCTTCTTGAAAAAGAACAAAATAAATGAAATCCAGAGCTGTAGAAATTTAGATTAACTCTCCTCATGTCATGTAAACATTCTCACAGTCACCACCCCTGTCTCTTTTTACCAAGAGAAATAGTACAGTGCGTAGATTTTAAAGTGTAAGTCCACACAATCCTTTCTGTAGGACTTCCTAGCCTTTTTTTGGTGCCACGGTGTACTGTGACAGTCTAGTGAAACCCACAGATTCATTTTCAAAAGCACAAAACACAGAGGATTACAAAGAAAACTGATCACATGGTCAGATAAATATCACAGATATATTTGTGTTCACGGACACCTTTGGGGATCATTGGACGCCGTCAGATACCACTGTGCTGTTTCTACATCCGTAAAGCTGTAACTGAGCTGAAAGTAAGTTCTTCAGTGTCAACCTGTTGCTTTCATAGTAGTCAGCCACCATTCTCACCACTGCACGGTTCTCTCTACAGCCAGGTCACAAATGGGGACTGGGGAGACCCGGTTTCTAAGCCACTCCTTCAAGAGCATCTGAGCTATCACTTTTATCCGTGAAGCTTTTCATCTCGTACGGTCTCCGGATGTCTGCTGCTCCCGCCGTGCCTGCACCGCCACACACTCAGCTACATGGGGGCAGAGTTTAAGTCAAGCTCATCTGGGAGAAATGTTAAGTTATGTAACATTTGGCCTTTTACCAGGATCCTATGTCAGACAACTGGAAACTTCCAGTATCAAAGTTCTGGCATCAAAAACTTCTGGCATAAAAATACTATGGCTACAATTATGTAATGTAGAAAAATGACACGGTTCAGTTTTCTACATGTACTTGTCATGAAAAAATAATAAAAGAATTATTAGGGGCGCCTGGGTGGCTCAGTGGGTTAAAGCCTCTGCCTTCGGCTCAGGTCATGATCCCAGGGTCCTGGGATCGAGCCCCGCATCGGGCTCTCTGCTCAATGAGGAGCCTGCTTCCCCCTCTCTGCCTACTTGTGATCTCTGTCAAATAAGGAAATAAAAAATCTTAAAAAAAAAAAAAAGAATTATTATTAAGGTGCCACAAAAATCTATTTTGCTAGAACCGTTCCCTGAGGAAAATTGTGGCTCTCCCTGAAGGAGGGCTGGTCTTCAATGTAGGGTCACGTCCCAGTTATGCTCTGGAATCGGAATGTTTACCCTCAGGTTCGTCTTACTCTTGTTTAAAATTCACGGGTGACAACCAAGTTCACGGAAGAAAGCCTGTGATCTAAACATTCTCTAGATCAGGGTTTCTCATCCTTTTTCTTCCCAACATGCACTATGAGGAGCATAATCCTATCTTCAATTCACTGTGGAAGACACTCTTAACCCAGGAAGGAGGGACAAGTCTGTGGTTTGCAAGTGAACACTGTCCGACGTCTAGCTCCTCACACAAAAAATCACTGCTCTATGCACTCTGTTCTCTTGACTCAAGCCAAAGATCCCTAGACTTCTATCTCGCTGCCCCTTACCCAACCGCAACCTCCACTTCCGGGACTGAGGTCGAGGAAGGACCATCACAATAGCTGCTGACTCGTACTGAGCGCTTACTACTCGTGAGGAACCCTGCTAAACGGTTCATGTACACTTTCTCACGTAATCCTCACAGTAACACCATGAGAGAAAGTATGATCTCCGGGCTCAGATGAGGAAATGACCCGAAAAAGCACGAGTAGTTTCTTTAGCTTGCGCAGCTAGTAAGAGGGTGACATGGATTTGAAGCCCAGCAGTCTGACTCCAGACCTAAGATCCTAAACAAGCAAAGACAGATTTTGGACAACATTATTAATTCTACCCAGTGTCCTCTTGGTTATTTTCTATCAAAGGTGGTTTTTTTTTCTGGACTGAAGAATCAGGGCAATCTGTCCTATTGAGGTACTGGCTTGTGTCTATCTTGCAGACGTGAAGACCCTTCACTTACGTTATTTTCCCTTTAGCACTGGGTATTAGGAAGCTGAAAGGCAGATTGGCGGCCTTTATCTACTTTTAGAACCTCAGGATGGATATATGGTGAAGTGATCCTAACCCTGGCTTCTTTTTGTTATCTTATTTTCCTCTCTTTTCTTATTTCTTGTTTTGTGGATCTCTACATACATATATTACTTTTTAAGCTGAGCTGGTTTATAAAGAAGTCAATGGTAACTGATAATAGCATTCCACAAAAAAAGCAGAGTTTGGGAGTCAGAAGACTCCTAGCTCTGTCACTAGCTCATCATCAGGAAATGGTGGGAACTCATCTACTGCACACGAAGTTTGTGAAAGTCCTTTGAAAGTTAAGCTTTTAGATAATATTTGACAATAGGAGAGCTATTCTGTAACCAATAATATTGAAAAAAGCTAACTTTTGATACTCAAGCATATACTTCTACCATATATTTAGAAGAAAGTCTCGAGATCACCATGAAAGTGAGACTCACCTGGAAAGTACCGCTCTGGAACTTTGGAGATGTAGAACAGGAAAGCCAGAAGAGCGATCACATACATCACAATCACACGGGGTGCAAAGTCCTAAAAAGCAAAACATTTTTTCACAGATCTTTTTCCTGTGACTGAATTCCTCATTTATTAGGAATCTAATTCACAGACTAGGTAGAAGTCATAAGTGGAATTTAGCCTTGTTAAATCTTAATCGAGGACAGTGTCCAGTCACAGAAGTCTTGTTCTCGCTACTGTAGGAGACGGGCGCCGGGCCGGCTTCGTCCGTGAAGCGTCTGACTCTTGGTTGTGGCTCCGGTCATGGTCTCAGGGTTGTGAGACTAAGCCCTTGTGGGGCTCCCTGCTCCGCACAGAGTCTACTTGGGATTCTCTCCCTTTCCTTCTTCCTCCCTGTAGGAAATGGCCCGCAGAAGTGGAGTGGAGTGCTCTAACGGTGAGGGAACTAAGGGAGCCAGACTGTACCACGGTTGAAGGTCCTAAGGACACCCCAACTAGAGGTGTGCAGGAGGAACGTGTATGGACTGGAGGTACCAGCGGAATAAGCAAAAACTGAAGATGAGCGGCGCCTGGGTGGCTCAGTGGGTTAAAGCCTCTGCCTTCAACTCAGGTCATGATCCCAGGGTCCCGGGATTGAGCCCCACATCGGGATCTCTGCTCGGCGGGGAGTCTGCTTCCCTTCCTCTCTCTCTGCCTACTTGTGGTCTCTGTCAAATAAATAAATAAAATCTTTTTTTTTTTTTTTTAAAGATTTTATTTATTTATTTGACAGACAGAGATCACAAGTAGGCAGAGAGGCAGGTAGAGAGAGAGGGAGAGAGAGAGAGAGGGAGAGAGAAGCAGGCTTCCTGCGGAGCAGAGAGCCTGATGCGGGGCTCCATCCCAGGACCCTGAGATCATGACCCGAGCCGAAGGCAGCAGCCCAAACCACTGAGCCACCCAGGCGCCCCAAAATAAATAAAATCTTTACAACAAACAAACAAACAAACAAAAAACAAAACTGAAGATCAGGGACTTGTGGTTAAAAAGACACAAGAGTGTTGGGAGCATCTGGGTGGCTCAGTTGGTTAAGCCTCTGCCTTCAGCTCAGGTCATGATCCCAGGGTCCTAGGACACAGCTCCAGGTCAGGCTCCCTGCTCAGCGGAGAACCTCCTTCTCCCTCTCCCTCTGCCCCTACTTCTGCTTCTTCTCCCTCTCGCTCTCAAATAAATAAATAAATAAATAAATAAAATCTTTAAAAAAAAAAAAAAAAAGAGGTTTGGCCCAACAATGAAATGTGTTCACCAACCCGGTTAAGTGGTCCTCCTGAAACTGCTGTGTGAAGCAGTCCCTCTCTCAGCTCTAACTGGAAAGCTTTTCCTGGCCCTAAGAAAATTAGCCAGCTAAAGTTGATTCATATTGATCCTAATTCTGGTTGTAAATTCACAAGAAGCCATTTAAGAAATAAAGACAAGGGGCGCCTGGGTTAAAAAGCTCAGTGGGTTAAAGCCTCTGCCTTCGGCTCAGGTCATGGTCCCAGGGTCCTGGGATCGAGCCCCGCATCGGGCTCTCTGCTAAGTGGGGAGCCTGCTTCCTCCTCTCTCTCTGCCTGCCTCTCTGCCTACTTGTGACCTCTGTCAAATAAATAAATAAAAATCTTTAAAAACCAAAAACAACAAAAAAGAAATAAAGACAAATTACTTCTGTCTACACATGGTTGACAATCATCCTGGCCCTCCCGAAATCCTACATACTTAGAACGATCAACACGAGAACACAACCATACCCTGCTTCCCAGGATTAGCCCTTCTGGAACTTTTCATCTTTGGTTAAGTCTCTCTCTCTTTCCCCATCTTTTAAAAATTACAGCTTACTGGAGAATTTCTCAGGAAGTCTCCCTCTGCTGCTTCACTGCAATGATCTGTGATCACATTAGATTTCTATCTTTCAGAACCACTTTTTTCCTCAAACCTATTTCTATTGTAAGATTTCTGAAACCAGAAAACCATATTTTTCTGAATTTCTCAAAAATGTACTGGCTCAACAGGTCTGGTTCTCCTCATTATAAGCTTAGAAAGGATGTGTTTATGTCATATCAAATTCTGGTCCCTTCTCTGTCAATAACCAGTTATTCACTTCGGGTTAGAACTAAATCTAGATTGTAGTTCACCATCGTACTTTCTTTAACTTATATTCAGGGAATTGAAATTGGCAGAGAAATGAGGTTTTCAGTTATCAGGATCACTGAAGTTCATCACCACTGTCTCACCTTCTCCCAAGATTTAATGGTATGAAGAAAGCATCACCCTGTTCTCCAGCTGACAAAGTGGCTGGCCAAGTCACAGCACTTGATTTGCCAGATCACAGAACTTCCTTTCTTTCTAGTTTTATACCCAAATGCTTTCCACCATGCTGTTGCCAGCTTCACTGAAGCACACGTAAGCCTACTATTAGTTCTTCTAAAAAATACGTGATCCTTTTGTGTAAAGCCTGCAGTTAAATCCTCATATTCCAGAGAAGACCCCATTGCAACGAGTGTATTACTTCTGCTAGATTTCCTGGCCTATTTACTGATGTTAAAAATTCCTTTTCTTTAAAAAAAAATATATATTTTATTTATTTATTTGACAGACAGAGAGAGATCACAAGTAGGCAGAGAGGCAGGCACAGAGAGAGAGGGAAGCAGGCTCCACACTGAGCAGAGAGCCCGATGTGGGGCTCGATCCCAGGACCCAGAGATCATGACCTGAGCCGGAGCAGAGGCTTAACCCACTGAGCCACCCAGGTGCCCCGTGATGTTAAAAATTCTTAAGTTTACTCTCAAGTGCTTTCTTAAAGCATTTTTATGTGGATTTCTGAGATCTTAAGTCTTATTTCTAATCCCTTTCTCCAGAACATGGAGGCATTCTCACGACTTGCCCCGTAATACCTAACTCTAAAAGCTCTTCTTTTACTTGCCAGTATGTTGTCCTTGGTGGGTGGGACATGCTCTCAGGGCTCCAATACAGTAATGATTTTCAAATCCTGATCACTGGTCTCCAACTGTGACCTGAGTTGCAATTTCATCTCCACCTTTATGTCCCACGGGTGCCTCCAACTCAACAGGTCCAGGGAAAAAATCTTTTCCAGTTCCTTTTCCTCCCCCAATTCAATCAATCAAATCAATCAATCAATCAATCAATCCCTTATTGCATATTTGTGTTCTCACTGGCATTACCCTTGCCACAGGTAACAAAGTTGGAAACTTAGAAGTTCCCCTGCACTGATAAGCACTTGGGCCTTGATACCCTGAGGGTAGCAGAAGGAGAACTAAGACCGTTACCATTTCACAGAAAGACAGCTGGGGAAAAAGCAGCAGTTATACTTCTCTTTCCTGCAAGGCATGCTAATTTATAAAGATGTGAACACGATGGTATTAATATGCAAATACATGCATTTTCTCCAAGGACAGAGACCCACCCACCCGGTCCGATTACAGTGCTTTACCCAAAATGAATACAAGGGAAAGGACAAAAAAAAGAAGAACATGGAGCGCACTCAACCCACCTGTACAATAGGAGCCCCGAAGCCTCCATTGAGCCAAACCCAGTGCAGCGTAGGGATCACTCCGTAGCCCGAAACGGAACAGAAGATGACGGAGCGCAGCCGCTGCCACTGCTGCGTGAGGTAGCTGGGGTGGGTCTGCGCGAAGAACACGGCCAGGATCATGGCGAGCGCGGTGACCAGGTACACCTGGCGCCAGTACTGGGCGCAAGGAAACCGGGTTTAGTCGTCAGGCAACGGAAGAGACGGACAGAGCCGGGCCGGGTCTTACATCACACATTCCAAACTTACTCATGGTTTTTCCCTTCTGAACAGAACTAAGTCCCTTCCTTCGAGCCCGGCGACCCCACGAGCACGAGGTCTCCCCGGACGGCAGCGGGCCGCTAGAGGCCACACCGATGCACACCGAAGCACTGCGGAGGACCTGCCGCGTGCCAGGGGCGACTTAAGTCCCGCCGGCGACGCTGACCAGGACGCGGCGCTCCCGGGGGTGAGCTCGGAGCCTGTGGGAGCGGCCGGGCCGGACAGACGGTCACAATCCCCAGGATCCGACGGGGCGCGCTGTCGCCCACGGGGTCCGACGCTGCGGAGCCCCGGGCCGGGCCGCCGGCTCCCCGCGGCAGCGGCCAAACGCGCCAGGGGACAGAGGCCGTCCAACCGGGCCGCCTGAGGGGCCACACGACTGCGGGCGCAGAGCCGGAGGACCGTGAGGCCCGGGGCTTGGGGCTCGAACGCGCCGGGGCGGGGACTTCCAGGACGAGGACAGGCCTGCTTCTCCCCCTGACGGGCCAGGCGACGCCGACATCGCTGTGAAGGCGACAGTGGGGACGGGAGGCCGGCGGGAAGATGCGAGAACAGCCGGCTCACGACGGGACGGGGGCTCGCACGCCCGTCGAACGAGGTACGGACGCGAGCAGAGCCCGGAGACTTGAAGACGAAACGGGATGTGTGAGAAGGCGGGACAGGGCGGCCAGGCTGTCCCCATCCCGAGGGGCCGAGCGCGCGGCTGCCGCACGGAGCGCGCGAGCAGGTAGGCCCGGTGCGGCGCGCGGTGCGGGAGACACGGGGAAGGCGGGCCCGGGCGACCCGCGGCGGGCCACGGCGGACCCGCAACGGGCCAGGGCGGACCCGCAACCGGCCAGGGCGGACCCGCGGCGGGCCACGGCGGAAGGGCGCACGGGGTACTCGGGTCCCCCCGCTGGGCGGCAGGGCGCTTCCCGAGGCCGCAGGCCCCACCGTCCGGGTCACCGACACCCACGTGCACACCCCCGGATGGGGTTCAGAGTTTCAGTCTCACTCTCAAAGCAGCCTGCGTTCCTTCAAAAATAAAGAGCTGCTACGGCAGCTGCGTACTCGGCAATGATTAGGCACCAGAGGAAAGAAAATGATTTTCCTTTAAATGATCATTAACCCTGGTGGTTCTCTTTGCTCTTGGAAACCGAGCTTTTCTGAAAAGAGATTTAGTCTCACTAGGACTGCACTCACAAGCTCCTACGGACCAGCTGATACCGAATTTTCTAAAAGATATAAATGATTTCCTGCAAAATGAGTAAGTGAAACCTGAGCAGATACAAACAACTTACCATTCAAATCAAATCAATTTACAAGGTTAACTGCACATATATTTAATTAGATGATTATGTTCCAAAGTAATTAGGCCTAAAAAGCAAATGGCTCATATATTAAGTAGCTATAATCAATAATTCTTACTTCAAACCAAATTCATGATTTTTCTCTTTGCTAGTTTTACACTTCAGCTCAGTTCTATTACTGTGCAGAGACAAAGGTCCCACTTAGGAATTCTCAGTTCAGAGGGATCCTGCGCTACAGCCGATCTTCCCAGGACGTGAAGGCCGGGGGGACGGCTCGGAGCACCTGTTACATGTGAGGGCTCGTGGGGAGGAAGGCTCCGGTCTTTTGCGAACAGGACTACCAGCACCTAGAATGTACACTGCCCCTGCACAGCTCTGTCCTGCCTCTGAAAGGGAGGGAACTAAAAGACAAAAGCAAACAAAAAGGGTAAGTGTAGGCGAGCAGGAAGAAGACAGAACA
The DNA here is from genome assembly GCF_011764305.1 of Mustela putorius furo. Classification (NCBI taxonomy): domain Eukaryota; kingdom Metazoa; phylum Chordata; class Mammalia; order Carnivora; family Mustelidae; genus Mustela; species Mustela putorius. Next base: position 1,142,986 of record NW_025421261.1, read on the forward strand.
GAGCTGCTGAGGGCTTCCGGAATGGGAGGCCTTCGGAAGTACCGGGCCCAGGGGAAGACTGTTTACCCCCTTGGCGGGGACATGAGGTGATGGGACAGGGTTACATTCCTGTTCACTGGGCCAACTTAATCCGAAAGCAGTGTTTCAAATGCTGCTTTGCACAGGGCAACAAGTAACTTTTGTGACATCAGAATCAAAAGCAGAGTTGATCTCTAACTCAGAAGAGACACCTATTTAAGTCACTCATCACCCAGCTGGTCTATCTCCATACTTACCTCCAAATATAAGACTAAAGAAAGGAAAACGTATTTTTTACAAAGAACTTAGTCGACACGCTCGCAGACAAACCCTTTATTTTTTTCACTGAGAGAGGACTAAAGGATCAGAGAAAATGGAAAGCAGCAGGCAGCTTCATAATTTTATCAAGCACTAACTTCAGCTCTATACACATAAAAGACATGTAATGTGCATCTGAAGAATCATGTAGTTACAGGGATTTAGTGGAAACATTAATAACTTACTGTTTACATCCATTTTCAGAAATAATCTTTAAATATATATTTCAATGGAAAATCAGTAAAATGAGTTTGGATCTAGTAATAGATATTAGAGATCACAGGGACCTTCTAAAAATGAGTTTATACATATATAAGACTCATATTTCTTCTATAAGTTAATTATGTATTTATTCAGAAGTTCAAAGGAACCATGGCAAGAAAATAGAAGACCTACCAGAAAAGTAGAATGTAAAATGTTTTAAGTTACTTACGTTATTACAATAAAATGCATAGAACACTCCAGAGACGTAGCATCCCAGTATTCCAATAGAAATTCCTGCATAATCTAATGCCATCCATCTTCGACAGGTCTTTTCTGATCGATGGCAGGAAAAAAGATGATAGCCCACAGAGCAAAGCATACAGACCTATGGACAATAAAACAAAACTTAGCGAACTGAAACAAAAAGGAATGAAAGCAACTCATGTGTGATGTTCAGTGAAGTGGTTAGGTCAAGTCCAGACTTTCTGGCCAAACAAACTTGAACCTGGATTCTGGCTTTGTGCCATAAGGCCAACCATGTCATTTTTCGAGGTCTCAGCTTCCTTATGGGTAAAATGAGGCTGACAGTAATAAAGAAATGTAAAATGGTAGCTGTTTTACAACATGAAATTTTAAATAAGTAGCACAGCAGTGGGAAAATGATATAATGTCAATGTTTTTAAAATATTTGGAAGCTTATTTGGATTCACGAATGAGTTTCCTTTTTAAAAAGCACCCACTAGTAGATCAAAGGACATCAGATTGTGTGATTTAAAACCATAAGGTCCTCCCACTTAGCTGCTCCCCAGCAGCAGCTCCTGATAACATGTTACGTGTCCCAGATATCTTCGTCGAAGGTATCGAACACCTACGATCTACAAGGCCACACATTCAAACACACGCTGTACACTTTTTAATCAAATGGAATCATATAATACATTCCGTTCTACAATTTTGCTTTTTACGCTTAAGACTTCCCGTGTCCATATGAAATTTCATTCACTACAGTTTACTTTTGGGATGTAAGTTATGCACAGCTTTGTTGTGTCCAAGAAAAAAATAACTGACTTATGCTGACTTTTTAGGTTGCCAAATTGAGAGCAAAGCCAGTCTGACTGGAGCAGCTGCTCTGAAGATTGATCAGGTTTCCACGGCCGAACTCCCTCCAGCCATTCAACACGTGCCGTGAGGCGGGCCCTGCGGATACGAGGAGGAGACCTCTACTGCCAGAAAGGTTTTCGGGAAACAAGCGGACAAACGAGCGGCGCTCCACAAGTCACAGTGAGGGAGCCCAGCAGGGAGGGGCCCGGGTCTGTGGCTGTGTGTGCACTTGTTTGGTGGGGGACGTGGCGGGGAGAAGAGCTTCACAGAAGGGCTGCCACCGGAGCGGGATCCTGCAAGGCCGTGGCAGCCGTCATCTAGAATAAATACAAACACAGACGTCCCGTGTGTGCTGGAGGGGCCACAGGAAAAGCAGAGTTGAGAGACACAGAACCATTAAGGAATGTCGTGTGGCCCCTCAAAATACAATTGTGACAGAGTTTTAGCGTCAATATTATGGACAAAGTGTGATCCTATTGAAGATTTAAGTACCGCCTTCCAGAAAGGCTGAGATGGGAGGTTCCAGGAGTAGCCAGAGAAGCCCCAGAGAGCGACGACAAGAGCCTACTCAGCCAGTGACGGCAGGGGGGCGGCAATATGAAGCAGAAATGATAGGAAGTAGATCAAATAAATGTTTTGTAAGCAGCTGCTCAGGTAGAAAAATGGTCAGCTAGCCAGTCTATAGTCTGGTCATTAAACAAACCTAATCAGGCTCCACAGCTCCGATATCAATACTCAAAACAACGTACTTAGCCACAATGTCATTTCTTCATCCACAGTCGGAAGCCTTCATCAGTCTGTGGCTTAGGCTAGGAAGCCACAGATCCGAGTTCCTGACCCAATGAAACACAGCTCTCGGAAGTTTGGTTATTGTTTTCTCAGATTACCCTTGAGATTAAACACCGTTAAGTCTAGAGGACACCACGGTGTGTATTCTTGTTGACAAGGAAAGATCTCATTGTCACAATGCTGAGTGACCCAAAAAAGCAAGCAGAGATGATCAGAGCTCAGAAATAGGTAGGCAGGTAGATGGGAGGCAGCTGTGCCTACACAAATGCCGAATATGGCTACCTCTGCAAAGCGGAATGGCTTTTACTTTTCTGCATACACTGTTTTGTTTGAATTCCGACGTGAGTATATTTTAAAGTAATAGTAAGAAACAACAATAAGGCTAATTTCATTGTGAAAAGGAAAATAAGGAGAAAAGTTACACTTTTTAAAAGGAAATTAAAATACATAGTATTAACAGAGAGCACTGAGTTTTTAAAAAGTAAACCTATATTTAGTATCTGTTCTAAAAATTAAAAGAAATCCATTTTCAAAGAAATGTGTTATTATCAGAATTCCTTAAAAACAAAAAAAACTGAAAAATGATCTGGCAAACTGAATTTAGACAAAGTTTTCTGGAAACTTTCCTTCTGTGGACTATCTCACTCCATCAAGGCAGAGAGATGACTGGAGGGCGACATCCTACGTCTAATCTCCTTGGCACGATCACCAAATACTTTCCAAGTACTCTCGGGCTCCTTCCTCCCTCCAGCCTCAACTTTCTTCAGTCTCCCACGAGCCGACCACAAAGGCCAGCCCCCACCAGTCCAGAAACTGTTGGACAGTCTCTTGCTTCCGGGCCTTTACACAAACTACTCTTATCTGCTTAAGTCCCTGCCTCACTCTCCCTCCCGCCCTCCTACCTAAGTGACTCAGTCGCTAGGACAGGCTGGTTTTGCTCAGCTCTACATGCATGACGCCTAGCTTAATGCCTAGCTGTAGATTATGGAACTTAATGCAAATGAACTGAATCTAGGGAAAGGCATTCCTGGGTTCTACTCAGGGCCTAAGTCAGAAAGACCTCTGGGAAAGTTCAAAGCCCCTGAAATTTCATTCTACTATTCAGGATGTACTCTATTAAATCTGGTTCGTGGGAAGGTACTAAGCATATAATAAAATGGTAGAAGTGAAAGAGAAAAAAAATATTAAGTCTTTTAAATTAAAATTAAATGTAAATCAATTATTTGCATTTATTTTTTACATTTATTTATTTAGAGAGAGCGAGGGGAGAGAGAGAAGGAGAGGGAGAGAGAGAGAATCCTAAGCAGGCTCCACACCAGGAGCAGATGCCCAACATGGGGCTCGGTGCTAAGACCAGGAGGTCATGACCTGAGCAGTCTTCAAAAGTCGGACGCTTAACTGACTGAGCCGCTCAGGAGCCCCTAAATGTCAATCAATCTTAATTTGTGGTTTACCATGCCGCCTGCTGACTCTAAGAATTGGAGAAAACTGAGTCAACAGGTTATAAATTTAATAAAATAAAAATAATGGAGATGGCAGCTTTCAGTTGGGAAAATCTGTCTTTAGTATCTTGCTGCCTTTAGCAACTTCTGCAGTGTAACAAAGATCACTGCACTATTTTACCGTCCTGCTGAATAATCCTGAGCAAGTCGCTGTAACATATTTTGGGTTTTTCTTCATTGGCAGTTGTAATTATTTGTTTTTCAGTTGTGCAATGCATTGTTTTCTTAAACCAGTATGAAGCTTAATATGCTTTCCTTGAACTCATGTCAGTCGTGGCTGGGTGGTAATGGAATAAAGCGCAGGCCCGGGGGTAGAGGAACACGTGGGACTTTCCAAGGAGATCCTACTCATATAGTAACAGGAGAGTATAAAGCAGTTTTGCTTATTAATGGTTACTAAGAGCATCTTAGTCTGTAAGATACATCTAAAAATTAAAGTGTAAAGAAATTGATTGATTTCCATTTTAAAACCAGAGATGGCATCTAAGAGAGGTTTAGGCTACAATGTGGACAAAGTGCGTATACTTATACGTGTAAATAATCAAATAATAATAATAACGAAGATACAAGAGTATTCTTTCCCTCAACGAAATTCAACATATCATTCTAAAAACTAGAATTAGGAAAAAAGGGGAAGGGTGGTGTTCCCAATGTGTTCTTAGTCTTTTAACTCCGAAGTGTGAACTTGAGTTGAATGATGGTCTGAAATTAAATGACCTCTCACAAAAGCAACATCTGAGCAGGGGCAGTCTGGTACAGAAGCACCTTGCCACGGGAGCCACGGGTTCACTGCAGGGGGCGCTGGCCTGCACTTGCAGGAAGCAGGGAGGGGGTGACAGCTTTTAATGTGTATGTTTTCTGTACTCGCTTCATTTTTTTTTTTTAATTTAAAAAATGTCAGCAGGATTTCAGCCCACATTTGTTTTCTTCTTTAGAATTGTTTTTAAAACTATTCTATATAACTTTTAAAGGAATTTTACCAATCCTTGAAGAAAACTGTAAGTGCTAGGGAACTAACAAATATAAAAGGAAAGAAAGGAGAAACTGAAAGTATTTGAAGCCAGGCAAGCATAAAAAGACCAAAGGAAATGAACACTAAAGCAAAAGAAAAGATCACTACCAGCAAAATAAGACATTCAAATTAAGACAGATACATTTATATATGCATATAAATTACATAAATTTATTAAATTTAAAGATAAAACTAAGACAAATAAGAAATCACAGACATATAAATAAGAACAAGATGGGAAATCTTCTGAAAAAAGTTTTAAGCAGTAACTAGTGTTCTATCTCAGCCAGAAAATAGAGTACAGAAGTTCCTATCCCATTATTAGTCTTAAAACAGAAATCTCAAAAAAGGGAAGGAGAAAAGGAAAGGCATTATCTCAATCTTTAAAATTTACTGCATTTCAAGTATACTCTAACAGTAAAGCCCAAATATACTCTCATAAAAACACTTCTGCTGCTTGTATGATGGAAATGAGTGAGCTAGCCTATGTGCTATTCTGGGGGCTGGCTGTGCTGTAAGATCACCTGCCCAAGCCTCTTTGCTCTTTACCAGTAATAATGTTTCTGAAATGACTTACCTGGAAGCAGAAAAGACAAATGGAACAAATTACGAAATCTTCTCTGGACGCGCTTGCCGAAGGTAACACTGACGTCATGTCATATATTCCCAGAGTAAAGAAGAGGAAAAAGCCCAGCAAATGACTCCAGATGTTTACGGTCTCATTCGATAAAATAAACAAACTGGAAAACAAACAGACGTGCATCTCAGATTCGTACTGGCTTGCTCACCATCAGCATCTAGAAGGCTAGGGACAGTTTTGGGGGCAGTTAGCCAACACTCGCTACTGAAGCCCTTAACTGTGTCTCTGCCTCTGTAAATAGGATTTCTCGTTTAGTTTATGTTCTTCCGCGTCTCCACCAGTCCTGAGGTCTTGGAGCTTTTTGGGGCTCACCTCTATTATCATAGTCACCACTTCCTTCCTCCCCTGAGGTACTGATGTCGGACCCCATCTCACCCTCCAGCCCATCTTCTCCCTACGGCTGGCACCGGCCGTCTTTATGACACCCCTGTCCCCTGCAGAGTACTTGGCTCAGATCGGACGCTAGGTGTCTACAGAAATGAACGTGCGGATTCAAACTGGATGTTCGCTACCATACTTTCATGTTCAAACACAGGTACCTGAAAACCTGCTAAGTATAAGGTTAGCCACAAACTTAAAATACCTTTCAGCACACATTACAGGCGAACGCAAAGCTAAACAGACGTGAGAGAAGCAGAATAAATACAAACTGTTCCATTGGAAAGGCTCTTACAATAGGCGTGCTGGAACAGCTTTGCTGTGGTTGTGTGAAACCAAACCAGTTCCTAGGTGGCATGAGTTTCTCCTTTTTAGGAACAACAGGTTACCTTGAGTATTGGTACCGTTTGCTCACTGAATGCCCAGCTGGTCTGAGCAGTCTTAGCAGCACAGGGTGCTGGAGACTGGACCGCAGCAGCCAGGAGTCCAGAGACTCACTGCCCCTCCCTCAACTCTCACCCTCTGCTACAAAGTAGCTCTGCGATCATAAGTCACCTAACTTCTCTGGCTTCCGCTTCTTCAATTATAAAACAAGGGAGGTGAATGAGATGCTGCTCCAAGTCCCTTCTAGCTCCTTCACTTTGTGAAATGTTTCTCTAACTATAGACAGAACACAACTGATGATTTATTGTTTAAAATTCTCTTGCATTTCTCTTGTGAAATCTAATCTTTTTGTTTGAATTAAGGTCTTTGACATTTGCTGGTTCACATTCCTTATTAATAAGCATCGATGTATCACTCTAACCTAATGAATTTGTAGGAATCACCATGGTTCTCACTTTCCCGTTTTTATACACCATAAACATAACAGGGTCTCACACTAGCAAACGATCATCAAGAATAAGATGAATCTTTTTATCATGAGTTTTGGGCTTTATCCTGTACAAGCATCGAGCGTAAGGACTACTTACACCGGGGCAGGGTGAGATGCAGGGGTGTGACGGAGGGTATAACTACAGGACTACATCGATGGTCAGCACTCTGCTCGGCCTCTGCCTCAGAACTTCTCACTTTGTGAAACTCGGCGAGACCTGACTGACTGAACCGACAGGCAGAACCTTGGCACGCTCCTTCCAACTAACAGCGTGCTGGCAGAACAGTTGTGACATGCAAAACCTCTCCTTACATCCAAAATCTGTCCTGGTCACTCTGACAGCTAAGAGAGGGCAAAAGCTGAGCTTGGCCAAGACCAAGCTGGTGGGAAGAGCACTTGCTAGAATCCTGCCTGTGGAGAATCTACTCTTACTCTGTGAGAAGTTCTGCTTCTCTGTTCAGCTTCAACATCAGTAATTAGGGTGGTAACAAGTCACCATTAATTGAGTGCCTGTTAGGGGTCATGCCCTGTGTAGCATTTTATATACATAATCTCATTTAATCCTTACTGCTTTTTGAAGCACGAATTGTGATTACCCTCGTTTTCACAAAAGGGTAAAGTAAGATTCAGAGAGGTCAGCCCTTGTTCAAGGTCCTGAAATGGTAAAGTGGCAGATCGGGGCTTTTTGACTCCGCAGCCCAAGACCAGAGCATTACACATATTTCACTTCTCAATCCATGAGATTTGGACCCTCGTACCAGAATCCAGAGGACGACTGCTGCATGGTAATAAAATACTTAAGGGCATTCACGACCTGCTGTGTCCTTGTGAACTTCACCGGCATAGCAGGGCCCGGCTCTGGTTTCTTGTATAATAACTTATGCAAAGGAGACACTGGGGAGGCAAATAGTACTTAGGATTCAAATTGTGAAGGCCTGTGGGCCATCCACGGAGTAGGGATGGGCGGAATGTGATGTCACCTTGTGGCGATGAGTCCAAAACACTTTCAAGGCAGGGCGGAAAGATCTGGGGAAAGCCCTTGCTGAAAAGAAGACCAAGAATCAGATGCGGAACTGCCTCCGGAGCAACTCAACAGCCCACATGCCAGCACAGTGTGTCACTACCACATCCTACAACTCACCGATACCTGTTCCTTCATTCCCTTAAAGTGCGGCTCTGTATTTAAGTATATATAGTGAGTTTTAACATAAATCTAGTCTAACAACCAGAACACTGATTTTTTTGGTTTTGTTTTTTTAAAATCCAGGCACTCAAGGGACTCAAGGTTTTAAAGGTTTAGATGATCAAGAGATTCCTTTCTCAGAGGTGCTTCTAGGGTGCTCCGGTGCAGGGTGGTGTCGGTGTCGGTGACAGCTTCTCTCTGCTCCGTCCTTTCCCTACACAGCGTTTTCCACAGCGGTTATTATGCAAGAGAGTGATCACTCTGAAATGTGTGTCACTCGGACCAAACCTTAGTAGTTTCACAAGAACAGGGCACTAACTGCTGTTCTGGGCATGGCCTGGTACAGGGTCTGGGACCTGGGAGGGGCTCCCAGTACCTGCAGAATGAATGAATCAGGGCTGCTCTGAGACATCTGTCCATCTACCTGCACACACACACACACGCACGCACGCACGCGTGTACATACATATTCACGCATATGCCTATGGCACCGTGACCTGTGTCCTATTATATTAATACAATTTCCTATCACACGTCACATTGGGCCGAAACCACCGGAATTTCCGCAGGGCTCATCTACAGACAGACAAAGCTTGGGTGTGCGCCGGGCAAGGACCACCGGCCGTCGTCGGCGGGGGATGGGGGGGCGGGGGGGCTCCCAGCGGCAGCAAACGCGGAACGGGCGGCGGAGCGCCGCAGGGGGGACCGCTGCGCCGGCGACGAAAGCCCTGCTAACTGTCACTCGTGCTCCTGGGCCAAGCACCGGGCGGGGGAAGAAGACCGGGGACGAGAGGGGAGACGCGGGGGAAGGAATGGCAGGGACGGGCCGGGTGGGAACGCCCGGCTCGGGGCGGCGCAGGGACCCCCGACCAAGGGGCGGGTGGGGAGGAGCGCCCCGGCGCCCCCCGCGGCGCGCCCCCCGCGGCGGCGGCGGCGACCCCGTACCTTTTGATACACAGCCTGGAGGGCAGGTAGGCCCGGTAGCCGTCGGTGATGTACGGGTTGTCCTTGAGCGACACGGGGATCTGCTCGTAGGTGTAGAGGCGGATGCCGCGGGGCACCAGGACCGGCCAGTACTGGTAGCTGCCCAGCTCGATGTAGTGCGCGCTCTTCAGCAGCTTCTGGTGCATCCTTCCCGCGCCGCCGCCCCCGCGCCGGGGAGCTCGTCCGGGCCCCGCCTCCCCGGGGAGGGGGCTTCGCCGCCGTCGCCGCCGCCCCCGCCCCGGAGCCCGGGAACGCGGCGCGAGGTCCTACGGTCCCGCCGCCGCCCAGGCCCCGCTCCGCGATCGCACCGGCCGGGCCCCGCCGTCCGCGCCCCGGCGCACCCGGCGGCGTCGCAGCCTCCTCTGACGTCAGCACGCCGCGGCCGGCCCCACCCCTCGGCCTCTTCCTGGGCGGGGCCGGCTGGGGCTGGGGCGGGGCCGGCGGGGGGGCCGGGGGCGGGTCAGGGGCGGGGCCTGCGGGACGCGGGAACGGAGGCGCGCGCGGGGGCGTCCGGGTGGTTTCCGACCCGCGAGGCCGAGGCGCGGGTCTGTCTTGGTCGGTGAGAAGTGCGCGGGGCCGTGCGGACGAGGACCGGCGGCGTTTTCCTCACGGGCCGAGGAGAGAGCTCGCCGGGAGCGAACGGGGAGCGAGAGCGGAGTCGCCCCGGCTGCACGGTGGGGGTCCGCGGGGGGCGTCGACGGACCGGTTCTGCGAGCCGCGGCCGCTCCGTCCACCGCACCACGGCCCCGCACCACGGCCCCGCACCACGGCCCCGCACCACGGCGGAGTGTGGCCCAGCCCCGGAGGAGCCCCGCCGCCGTCCCGGTGCGTTCCCCGACGTGACGCGGTGCGCGCTGGCCGACGTCGACGGCTCGAGGCCAGAGCCGGGCCGCGCCGGGGCGGGGCGGGCAGGTCGCGGAGGCGCCCGGGGAGCCGGGGACGCCGGGGGCTCGTCTCTTTCTTTTTTACTTTTTTAAGATTTTGTTTGTTTATGTGACAGATCACATGTCGGCAGACAGACGGGCAGCCAGGGAGGAGGAAGCGGGCTCCCGCCGAGCAGAGAGCCCGACGCGGGGCCCGATCCCAGGACCCTGAGGTCGCGACCTGAGCCCAAGGCAGCGGCTTAGCCCACGGAGCCCCCCGCGCCCGCGCCCGCGCCGTCCGTGTCCTTCCTGGGCCCTGGGCTGGGCGCGGGGGGCGGCCGCGGTGCGGGGCTTGAGGCGGAAGCGGAAGGTGCTCGGAGACGGTCCGAGGCCGAGACGCGCGGGACGGCGGCGGGAGGAGCCGAGGGGGCGGCCGCCCCACCGCAGCCGCGTGCGCCGCGGACTCCCGCGGGGGCCGCACAGCTTGCGCCCCGTGTCGGCCCCTCCGGTCGCTGCCGCGGTTGCCGCTCGTCCACACTCGCGCGGGCCCGGCGCTCGGAAGGAGGAAGCGAGCGGCCGGACGGGCGAAGCCGGCAGTCCCGTGTGAGGCCCGCGGACCGGACGGTCGGGCGCGAGACGCGGACTTTCCCCTTTCCTCAGGCTGCCGGCGGGGCAGCGGCGGCCGCGCGGCGGGGCCCGTCGGACACGGGAGAGCCCGAACGGAAGGGCGCGAGGCCCCCCGGACGGCGGGCAGCGGCCGCACCGTGAGGCCTCCGGACCTGCGGCCGGTGCGACGGCGGCCCGAGCGGCCTGCTGCGGGCCTCGCACCCCGGCGGGCTCCGGCCCCCGCGGAGAGGTGGGGGCAGCAGCTGCCCCCGACGGGGCTCCGGGGAGACACGCTGGGAAAGCGGCGGCCGCGCGCCCTGCGCGGGGAGGCGCGTCCCCGATGTGGAGACTCGAGGTGGGGGAGGGGGCGCTCGCCGGGCCGGGGCCCCGCGTCCTCGGGCCGTCCGCCTGCCTGTGCCGGCACGTGCGCGAGCCTCGACCGGGGGCCCCGCGTCCTCCGGCCGTCCGCCTGCCTGTGCCGGCTCGTGCGCGAGCCTCGACCGGGGGCCCCGCGTCCTCCGGCCGTCCGCCTGCCTGTGCCGGCTCGTGCGCGAGCCTCGACCGGGGGCCCCGCGTCCTCGGGCGGTCCGCCTGCCTGTGCCGGCACGTGCGCGAGCCTCGACGGTCCCGGGACCCCGCGTCCTCGGGCCGTCCGCCTGCCTGTGCCGGCACGTGCGCGAGCCTCGACGGTCCCGGGCCGGGCCCGGAGCGTGCAGCGTTTGGGGGAGTGAGCTTCCTTTTTCTTTTTTCCCCGTTTCTTGCCCTTGACTTTCCTCCGTCCTTCCTGCGACTCTGCAGCCCCCCCGGCGCCGAGTGGGACTCCCGGCTGCCGACCTGGGCACCGCAGGGAGTCCGGCTACGCGCCAGTTTCCTAGACGGGAAGAAAACAGCAGTGAAGGCGTCTTTCCCAGGCCCAGTAGCATCGGCGTTTGACCCTCCGCACCCCCAGACTCTCCTTCTGGACTTCGGGGAACATCTTGCACCTGGATTTTCCCCTTTCCTCCCTGGCGGGTCCCTCCCAGAAAATGTGACCCCTGCGGTTTCTCGACGTGATCTTTAAGCCTCAGTGTTTCTCAGGATTCTTTCTTCAGTTTTTTTTTTTTTTTTTTTAAATATTCTGTTTTTACTGTTTATACTTTCTTTAAGGTAAGCTGCTCACGTTTGGAGTTTCAGGCCAGATCTCCTTTCTGGGCATCTGGGTTCACATTTAGAACTGGACATAGAAACTTGAAATACTAAAAACGAACTCATTCGCTTTTCTCCTAAATCTGCTTTTTCTCCCTTATCCCTATTCACTCAGTGTTTTAAGCCTCAGAGTTCTTTCCTCCCCGGCCCCATTCTGTTAGTATTTTGCTTTCTGCCTTTCCCCATCACCTTTAGCAGTTCCTCACCAATGATGTCATCTCCCCGGCCTCATTAGGCTGATCTGAAAATGCAAGTGAACAACAGAGAGTTCATCAATTTAACTATATCTTCTTTAATCCTACACTCAGGTTTCTGAAGACAATGACAGAAGGGCAAGGGTTGCTATCACTACAAATTCATCTTCCGTCTCTGTGGAACTTCCAACACCACTTTGGGTATTTTAAACATTCACTGAATACTTTATGCCCCCACCCCCCGGTATCAGGAGATAACCCCTTTCCTGTTTCACAGAGGAAATAGAGAATAGAGAGTGGGAATTTCCTCAACTTTCTGCTGTTAGCTCTCCATCTCTACGATCACCACAGATTTTTGTTTCCTTTCCATTGTCTCAGTAGAAATGACCACTTTTAGCCTCTTACTTAGGGTCAACCTGCTACCTGTTTTTGGTATCACATTCCCTTCAGTCTCCTCTTGGATTTTGCTCTGTCAGTTCTCCTTCTCTCAAATGCATCTGCAATGTCCCGCTCTTTATTTTTTATCTCCCTTTGGCACATAAACCTGTTCAAGTCTCATTCATTTTAAACCAAATGATCTCACTGATAGGAGGAATTTGAGAAAGAAGACAGAGGATCATAGGAGAAGGGAGAGAAAAATGAAACAAGATGAAACCAGAGAGGGAGACAAACCATAAGAGACTCTTAGTCTCAGGAAACAAACTGAGGGTTTGCTGGAGGGGTGGGGGTGGGGGGATGGGGCGGCTGCGTGATGGACACTGGGGAGGGCATGTGCTATGGGGAGCACTGTGCATTGTGTAAGACTGATGAGTCACAGACCTGTACCCCTGAAACAAATAACACATTATATGTTAAGAAAATTTATTAAAAAAATAAACCAAGTGAGCAAAAAGAAAAGAGAAAACTTCTTTCTTTGCCCTGTGTCATCTTAAACTTACACCCCTCTCTGCTTCCATTCTCAGCCGCGCTTCTACCAACACCAGTCTACATTGGTGGTTCCCATTTCTTACTTTCCTTTTGTTCCTTATCTCACGGCAGTCTCACTTTTGCTCTACGGTTTTATTGAAGCTTCTTTTTCCAGAAATGCTAAACTCATTGGACACTTAAAAAACAAAACCAAAGAAACCTCTAGGAGTGCCTGGGTGGCCCAGTCAGTTAGGCAACTGCTTTCCACTCAGGTCATGGTCTCAGGGTCCTAGGATTGAGCCCCACATCGGGCTCTCTGCTCAGCGGGGAGCCTACTTCTCCTTCTCCCTCTATCTATTGCTCTGCCTACTTGTACTGTTTTTCTTTGACAAATAAATAAATAAATAAAACTCTCTTAATTCTAAAATAGAAATACAGGAACAAACATACCACAACAAAATGGCCAGTCACACTAGTATCCATATCATGTTCTTCATGCCAATCACAATCTTTAACCTTCCTCTAAAATAATCAAACCCTGACTTTTCATGAGAGACTGTGGACTCCCAGAAACAAACTGAGGCTTTTAGAGGGGAGGGGTGGGGAGGTGGATGAGTCGGCTGATGGTTATTAAGGAGGGCACGTATTGCATGGAGCACTGGGTGTTCAAACAATCTTGGTACACTAGATTAAAAATAATGATGTACTCTATGGTGACTAACATAATAAAAAACCAAAAAACCAAAGGCAAAAGTCACCCCCTTGGGCTTTTTGATGTTTTCTTATCCAAGTGTACATCCCTTGACCTGTAGCTTTAGTCCGCCCATTTTAAAAAAATGTGATCTATCTTTTAATCCTTTTTTAAATGTACAGGTTTTCCTTCATTCCTTTCATTACTTACAGTTTGTCTGTGAAAGAACTAATACATTTTCTCATAGTGTGTATTCTGCTGTTTGTAGAACCATGGCACAGTTCCATATGTTACTCTGTCCTCTGTATTTTCTGCAAACTGCCAGTGAGATCCAGAAGCTCGATCAGATTCCTGTTTGATCCTTTTGGCAAGACTATAGGTGGTAAGGTGTTCTTTCACCTGAAGACACCTATGTCCGGTTTTGTTCTTTTTTGATATTATCAATCATTGATGTTCAGTGCCTACATCCATTAATTCATGGTGTTTGCAAAATAGTGATGATAAAATTTTGTGACTTTGTTTCCGTATGTTAACTGGAATAATGTTCATAAGGAGATACTCCTTATCTACTGTTTGGTTACTTAGTGTTATAGGTCAAATAAGCAAAGGGAGATTGTTGATTCTTTCATTTTATTTACCTAGGTTTCAAGAGAGCAAGTTGATTCCTGTTATCTTCAAAAGGACCAATTTAATTAAAAACATGACCTTGAACCCATGAATTTAAGGGTATTTAATCATTTTAATTCATTATGGTTCATTTCTTCATCGATACTCAAATTGTTTCATCTTTGATCAGTGGGAACCTTTGCAGATTTGGCTCCTCAGTCCTTATGGTGTGACTGTAGTAGTCTTAATAGCTTCTTTCTTTCTGGTGTGTCAAGATGGTCCTGGATCATCATGTGGATTTGTGAATTTACTTCTCTAGATTTGTAATCAGTCATTTCCCCAGAAAGCCCTTGCACAGGGATCAATTGTAGCCTTCAAGAGATGTATTCAAGTCTTAACTGTTGGTACCTCTGAATGTGACTTTACTTGGAAATAGGACCTTTGCGCATGCAGTTAAGCTTAAGATCTCCAGGACCTTAAATTCAATGACTGTGTCTTTATGAGAGAAGGGAGAGGAGGATTTTAAACATGCAGGCCCAGAGGATGAACATGTACAGACAGAGGTCCAGAAGAAGGCATGTGAAGTGTTAGAGGACCAACCTGGTTTCTCATTGTTGCTTAAAATGTGAAGGAAGGAGATGAATGGAAGAAAGGAGCTGTTAAGCAAAAAAGATTCAAGCCCCTGATGATTTGGGGAGGTTCTCCCAAATCTAGGTCACAAGGATACCAAAATGAGAAAGTTCATTGTTGGAAAAATATATTCTAGAGAGAGGGTCAGGGATGTAGCCAGGCAGCCTTTTGCTTAAAAAAAAAAAAATAAAAAATAAAAAATTAGGCTTGTGACTTGTGGATTTACTCAATCAACTCAGCAGAAACCAGGAGCAGAGAGATGGGATCATCCAGGAAACATCTGTGAGACCTCTCTTGTCTAATGGAATAGACCTCCGTGACATAGATAGGTGGCCCACCAGGACCCACAGGGGCTACATTTGAAAATGTAACATTAGCAGAAACACTGGCAGCTTGGACTGGAGGGCACAGAGAGAGACAAAATGAGGGAAGGCTTTTGGACTTCCAAGATCCTACAGGTAGGAAACTGCCCAGTAGAGTTACTTGGCTGCAAACATGTTTTATCTTTTTTTTTTTTTTTTAAGATTTTATTTATTTATTTGACAGAGAGCGAGAGATCACAAGTAGGCAGAGGCAGGCAGAGCAGGGGAAAGCAGGCTCCATGCTGAGCAGAGAGCCCAATGTGGGGCTCGATCCCAAGACCCCGAGATCATGACCTGAGCCGAAGGCAGAGGCCTAACCCACTGAGCCACCCAGATGCCCCCATGTGTTATATTTTGAGAAAAAGGAAGAATATCTCCAAGGGCAGGGCCCCAATGGCACAGAGCCTGGTAAGTTCCCATCATATGCTCAGAGGCTTAGCATTGGGCCATAGAGGATTCTTTTCAGGCCTTGAAACCTAAAGGAATTTGTTCTTCTGGTTTTGGAATTTGCTTGGGACTGGTGACCCCTTTTGTCCTTCCAGCATCTCTCTTTTGCAGTGCAAGTGTCTATCTTGTGCCTGTTCTACCACTGTGTTTTGGAAACAGATAATTTGTTTTGTACTTTTACAGAACTACAGGTGGAGAGGAATTTTGTCCCAGGGTGGATCATACCTAATATCTCATTCATACCTAATTTTGATGAGATTTGGGGTTTTTGGCAGATGATATTTAGATGAGTTTTTACAGTTGATGCTGTAATTGGATGAGACTTTTGGGGATGTTGGCATGGAGTGAACATATTTTGTATGCTGGTGGACATGAATTTTAGTGGGCAAACCAGTGTTGTGAGTGGTGGCTCCTCAAAAGATATGTCCTTCTGGATCCTGTGAATGTGACCTTACTTGGAAAAGTAATCTTTGTAGGTGTGATTAAATTAAAGGATAGAAGAGATCATTCTGGGTTGAGTTGGGCCTTCAGTCCAGTGATACGTTTCCCTGTAAGAGAAAGAAGAGGATAAGACAGACACATAGGGAAGTCCATGTGAAGACAGAGGTAGAGATTGTAGTTATGCTGCCAGAAACCAAGGAAGATCTAAAGGAACCAGAAATTTGGAAGAGACAAGGAGTAATTCTCCCCTAGCACTTTCATGGGAAGTCTGGTCCTGCTGACACTTCAATTTCAGACTTCTAGCTTCCAGAACTATGAAAGAATACATTTCTACCCTTTTAAGCCAGAAAGTTTGTGGTAATTTGTTACAGCTGCCCTAGGAATCTAGCACAGCCTTGGTTTTCCTTAGTAGAAAATAGTGTTTCAAGACTACAATATGGTGCATTGATATATTTAAAGATTAGATACCATAGGAGTTCATACTGATATTTCCAATTAAAATTCAGCACTACAGGGATTTCTCTCTCTTCCTGTCCCTCTCTTTTTATTTTCTTTTTCTTTTTGTGATTTTTACTTATATATTAGAAAGAGAGCACAAGCAGGCAGAGAGGCCGAGGGAGAGGGAGAAACAGACTCAGTGTGGTGCAGGGAACCCGATGCTGGGACTCCATCCCAGGACTCTGGGATCATGACCTGAGCCAAAGGCAGATGCTTACTTAAGCAACTGAGCCACCCAGGTGCCCCTCTTCTCTCTCTCTCTCTCTCTCTCTCTCTTTTTTTTTAAAGATTTTATTTATTTATTTGACAGAGAGAAATTACAAGTACACTGAGAGGCAGGCAGAGAGAGAGAGAGAGAAGGAAGCAGGCTCCCTGCTGAGCAGAGAGCCCGATGCGGGGCTCGATCCCAGGACCCTGAGATCATGACCCGAGCCGACGGCAGCCGCTTAACCCACTGAGCCACCCAGGCGCCCCTCTCTCTTTTTTTTTTTTTTTTTTTATTACAGTAACTTTGTTTGGGATTTGACCTCTATTTTTTATTGTTCATTTTTATGCAAATTTATTTTTCCTGAACTTCAGAGGGCTGCTTGTTTTAGACAGTGTTCCTAACTTTTTGGAATTTCCTCTGCGGTTGTTTCTATATACAAAAATGGAGAGCTTTCCCTGACATTTCCTGACTCAGCTCATCTTTTGCACTTTTCTCTGAACCTTTTCTTTTCTTTGTCTGGTTATATCTGTCTTTCTTAATTTCTATTGTGCTCTTGGCAAGCTCTCTCAGAATAGGTGGGAGCTCTGTCCTGGCTGAGAGCCTTGGGGGGTCAATCTTAAGCATACATAAGGGCTAGAATGCCCCAGCCCTTCTGTGTCATCCCGCACACCTCTTATGTTCCCTGGGCTGGACAGAGTCCCTCCTGGGCTCAGCTGTGGCTGTCAATTTGTTCTGCATCCTTTCCAATGAATATCTCTCGGTCTGTCAGGTGCCTTGTGACCTCCCTCTGCTTTTTCCTTCACATATACCTGTAAAAGGACACAAAGTCTTATGATTTGCTCATGTTTTGAGATTTGTAGGGATATTATAGTATGTATTTATTTTTATAACCTTTTCGTGTATTTTTTGTTTTGCTCTCTAGCTCTTCTCATTTTCTGTAAAGATTGCAGAAAACCCAAAATCTGTGATGGGACCACCACTGCCGTCGTCTTTATGTCTCTGTCGACAGGTTCTTTTTAATCCTCATTTTTCTGACTTATCTGCAGCACTTATTTCTAACCACTTTGCCTTTCTCTCCTTCTTTGGTGTCAGCAACCATGCTTTCCTGGTTTTCTTTTTATATTTCTTAGCATATTATCTCATTCTCTTTTGTGGTCACTTCTTTTGTCCATCTCTCAAACACCCGTGTTCCTGAGGGTTCTGCTCCTGATCCTTTTTTCCTTCACTCTTTGTACACTGTAATTAGACTTTAATCTTCTGGACTCTATGGCTTAATTTCCACGTATATGGGTACTGATACCCAAATCTCTACCCTTGCAACATACCTCAATATCCAGTTTCCTACTAGATATTTCCACTTGTCTCTCATGACCATTGGACTCAGGAACATACCAAAACAAGTTCAAAATTTTTCTCTTCAATTCTTGTTTCACCTATTTTTATGGATAGTACCACCATCCATCTAGAAATTCAGAAGTCAGCTAACGTAAGAGGTAAAAAATAATTACAACTTACTTGCTGACCCTCACAGATACGTAGGGGCTTCTGGGAGAGTTGATTTGAGCTGTGAAGAGTACAGTTATTAATAGGGATGTCTGCCCTGGGTTGAGGGTAGCATCCTACTTTCACTCATTTGCAGTTGCGTGCTAGAATCTTCCCGCATTTTCCCTTCTCACATTCAGACAGTCGCTGTGTACTGCTGGATTCTGTCCCTGTGGAGTCTCTCAGTTCCACCCCCTTTTCATTCCTGTCGTCACTGCTGTCATTTAAATCTCAGCCGTGTCTCACCAGCTCCTTCTGGTCCCCATCTTCAACTCACTCCAGTCTCTTCCCCTGTGCCCTTTAAAACCTAAATCTTATTTGTTGCTATAAACAAGCAGAGAGACAAACCTGTAGTTTCTAGCTATACCCTACTGGATTTACTTCAAGCCCTTTAAAATAAGGGCTTGACCTAGACTTTGCGTTTGGATTACAGTGAGCCCTGTCTCACTCGGCTGCCTCACCCACCACTCAAATGAGATACTGAACTACGCAGAGTTTCCCGAATGCCCCACATTACTGCGGTCTCCTTTGCACATGTTGTTCCCTTTGCTAGAGGCTCTTGACCCTTTCTCTCCTTTCTGGGCCGGGACACTCCCACTAACACTTGAGGTCTCTACTGCAGCATCACTTTTCTAGGAAACTTTTCTATTTTTTTAAGAAGGGGAAAGAGAGAGAGAGAAAGAGAGGGAGGCGTGCGCGCGGGCACACACACGCCCCCCCCACCCCCCCGCCACGGCAGAGGGAGAGGGAGAAAGGGAATCTTAAGTAGTCTCCGTGCTGAGCCTGATGTGGTGCTGACTCTCAGACCCCTGCGATCATGACGGAGCCCAAATCCAGAGTTAGGTGCTCACTGGACAGAGCCGCCCAGACGCCCCTGGGAAACTTTGCGTCCCTTATTCCAGCTAGAGGTTCAGTGCTTTTCCTCTGTGTCCCCGGCATCTGTGCAAACGATAGGATTGAATTTACCGTACTCCAAGGTAATTGCCTTCTTTCCTACAGGTATTTTATGTCCTTTAAGGGGTCTTTGTAGTTCCATTGTCTTAGGTGTTCACTATGATTTTTTTTTAATAAACTCTTTATTTTGAGGTCTTTGTAGACTCACGTGCAATTGTAAGAAATAATATATAGAGATAGCCCTGTGCCCTTTGCCACAGTGGTGACACTGTCACAATCGCGATATTACATTGATGCGGCCCTGATTTGGACTCTTTCCGTCACCACAGACCCCTTCCTGTTGTCCTATTATAGCCTCACCTACTTCACTCTTATTCTCACTCTCTCCTTAACCCCTGGCACCTGCTCTCTTGTCTGATATTTCTATGATTTTGTCAGTTCAAGAATGTTATGTAAATGGAATCATGCCGTGTATATAACCTTTTGGAACTGGCCTTTTTCATTCAGGATGGTTACTTAGAAATTCATCCAAGATGTTGTGTGTATGACCAGTTCATTTTTTTTTTTCAGTTGCTGAGTAGTGTTCCATGACATTTATGTGCCACCATGTGTTTAACCGGACACCTGTTGAAGGACATTTGGGTTACTTCCAGTTTTGGGCTATTATAAATGTAACTGCTCTGAACATTTCATTTCGAATTTGGAACATTCTGAGTGTACTGGAAGATACCACAGAGCAGAAATCAGTAAGGCTTGAATGTGATAGGCATTCATTACTTTAGGGGTCAGGGTTTTTTAGGCTAAACTGTATACAACAATAGTGAGGTTTAACTTCTCACAAATGATATAGAGACACTACACTAAAATTTTTAATCTCCAAATGGCTGCACATTGAAAATTATATTTAATAGCCCCCATAAATGATGCATAGCTTGTTAGCCATGAATGTACATTCAAGATGTAACCATAAGTCCTTTCATTTGTTTTTTCTATTCCTGTAGAAAATAATTTTTATTTTAGTGTTCCACTGGAGTGTTGGCCTTGGTAGGATAGTTTTGCTGGGAGTGAGGAAGGTTATGAGAAGTTCCCAGCATGCAGTGTTTATAAGGAAGATCCGATGAGGAGCTGAAAACGAGGTGAGAGGAGTCCTGGGCGGCTCAGTAGTTACGTGGCTGACTCTTGGTTTGGGCTCAGGTCATGATCTCTCAGTTCACGAGGTCAAGACCTGTGTTGGACTCCCCACTTAATGGGGAGTGAGAAGGGGCACATGCCCCTGCTCACATGCTCTCTCTCTCACTGTCTATCAAAAAAAAAAAAAAAAAAAAAAGAGGTGGGAGACAGGGAAAAGGAGGCAGGAACACCTGAAGTCTTGCATGATCAGCAGACAGCGAACCCGTCAAGGACAGGAAATGTTTCTGGTTCACCGCTGCACTCAGGTTAGTGGACAGTGCCCGGCACATAGTAGGTGCGCAACAAATGTTCACTGAGCAGATGAAGGAAGGTATGTTCTAAAATGGGAAGGTGGTGTCTATTCTGAAAGGAGAGATAGGGGAGTTTCTAAACTAAATTTACATCCTTAACTAAGTTTCCCTAAGCTTGGCCCTGTGGAAGATTACAGAGCCATAGTGCTGACGTGGGAGGCTGTGGAATTTTCCTTCTACAAGGTCTTTCAAAAGAAGATAGATGCTTATGTGTCTGGAAGGGTTCCTATGAAAAACAGAACATTGATCTGACTAAATGGAATAGCCTCTGGCCCTTTTTTTCCTGGGGCTTGTTTTGCTTTTTAATTTCAAGAAATGCAATGCAAAAGCTATACCATTACCATCACACAAGCGACAATAACATTTGTTGAGCGTTTAATGTATATCAGGCAGCGGGCTGAGTGTGTCATCTGTGTGCTGATGAGTTACTGGATTTTTGAGAATTCTTGTGGATTTCGCTGTGTAGTAACACAGTATTCCTGCAGATGTCACTCTTTCCCCGCAGAATGTTACCCCTTGAGCCCTTAGTCTTAGCACCGAGATAGGGCTGAGGCACAAGTGATTTTAGAGTCAACTTACTAAGATTCAAAAAAAATCAGCATGTTATCTATATTTGAATTGACGTTCCTAAAGAAGAATCGCCCTTCCCACTAGAAAGTTACATATAAAGAGTTCATTTAAAGTAGAAAACTTGGTGATCAATTCATACACTTTTTAAATGGCTTTTCCATTTTTCCTCTATCTTTATCTAAAAGAAGGTTAGTTTTTTGTCCTACTTCCCTCAGGAACAGTAAACAAAGAATTTTTTTGAAAGGCAGTCTTCGGCTCAGACAGTGGATGGAAAGCTCCTCCCTTCCCCTGTATTTCATTTTGTGCCGCCCTCTCTATCTCATTTCTGACTTGTTTTCCTCCTTTGGTGGGGGGTATGTGCCTGACCTTGGGGAAGTGGCTGAAGCCAACTGTTCCTTCGTGGAAGCCCAGGCCATCAGCTTTATTTCCCCCCAGACCTTAGCTTTTCCTTCCAGCTTGTGGCCATAGCTGGCACCGTCTCCACTGCCTTTTGGAAACACACAGCTGCAGGATTGAAGAGTGAAGCAGAATGAGCCACATGCCCAGAAAAATAGCATTTTCTTTCTTACTATCTCATGGCATTTGCAAAAACATGCTTTTCGGCTCACATGACTCTCCTGATGCTTCTGGGCAAATGCACAGAGCGGGTCTTAACTCTGCCGCACTGCACGGCTGGCCAGTACTCAGTATTCACGATGAGTGACAGCCTCTAGTTCTCTGATACATTTTTGAAACATTTAAGGTTTCATATCCCAGAGAAAAATTCTGTGAAATCTTTCTCTCTTTCCTCAGATCCCTTGGTGGAGCTCTGAGGCAGTGCTTCGAGTGTGCTCTGTTGATGGTCTTCATCTGCATTATGAGAGTGTTTGTTTAAAATAAAAAATAAATTAAAAAAAAAAGGAGGGCAAAATCTTAGACCTGTCTCTCTTCACAAGCTTAGAACTAGATTCTCTGGATAAGATTCTCTGGATAATTTATAAGAAACAACATCAATTCTTTCTCTCACTAAGGTTTGAAAACTGCTGAAAGACAGACAGTGTTCTCAGGAGCTAACAGTTCCCCAAACACAGATCAGAATCTGATTTGGTCCTTGTCTCCAACTGCTGCCCCTTCTCACTGGGGGTTCTCTTAAGGGCTCTCCCACATTCTTCATCCTCAGAGTTTATCCCCAGGGTCTTTATTTACTAAAGATGATCTGAGAATCCCTCACAGTTCCGTGCATTTTAATAATGTTGCCAGTACTAGCTTCAGGGGACCCTAAGTGCCAGCATGTTTATCCTATACTAAACCTTGTACAGTCAGAACTCCATGCTTGCTTCTGTTCTTTCTTTTCGCTAGACTGGTGGTATTCCCAGCCATCCCTTTTCTTTTATATTCTTTACCTAGCAAGAAATGAGCTTTCAAGATTGTCCCAGTGTCTGTTCTTGGGGAAATTCCTCAAATCCTCCAGAAATATGTGGTTGACCAGTCACAGAGCCAAGCACTTACTGCCTCCTTCTTTAATCTGTTTGTTTCCCATCAGTTTCACATCAAGTAGTTTTCATCTTCTTTGTGTCCTTGGCATGGAGCCTTTGTATCCCTGGCATGGACATGGGGAATGCTTCATCAATGTGTGTTGACTCACTAAAGGATTTTTAAAAATCTCACCTCCCACTTCTGTTCCTTTAAACCAATGTAGACCAAATAACAAGTAGGCTCCTTGAGGATTAGGTATATGGGCTTTTGTCCATTAGTGTGAAGAAATGAACCTGTGTGTATCCTTTATTTTTCTTTCCATATACCAACTTCAGTTACTATTTTGTGGAACTCTAAAGGTAAGGGCCGTATCTTATTGATATCTAGTTCTTGGCACACTAGCACATAATAACATGGGCTAAATGTTTGTTGAAATACAACTCAAGAAGCTACCCACAAATTAATTTATGTGACATCAAGCAGTACAGCAACAAAAGATAGCCTCATTTTTATATATGTGCTTGGAATGTTCTCCTAAACAGAGAGTTTAAGGGGTTTGTCTAGAGTGCTGCACTATTTAGAGGGGATGAAAACTAGAAAGCAGGGCTCTTCAGGCTTAGAGGAATTATTCAGACACAGAGCAGAGAGACCGTTAGGTGGTTCTCACTCTCCAGAGATGACCATTCAGTACACACATGTCACCGTCTACCAAGCAGTTTTGCTTGCCCATCCTCTGACTGTAGTCTAGGGGAGGGATATAAGAGGCTTTTGTAAAGGCTAAAACCCATTAAACGATACTGTTAGTATGTGTGTTATTCTTTCGCAGGTGGGAAAAACCCCATCTTTTTGAGCAGGCTGTAATGCAACATGTAAAGGGTAGGGGGCAATGCTGGGACACAATATATATGAAAGAGGCAGAATTTATTGAGAGGGGCCTTGGGCAAATTTAAGGGCTCCTTTGCAGTCAGCTGGTTGAAACATTTCGCTGTAACGGGACCACTACCAGCGCCAGCGCCAGCACCAGCACCAATATCAATGACCGCCTCTTTCTTGGCTGGTGAGTGGCAGCATTGATTTTTTGAACCCAAGTCCACTAATTCAGTATGTTTTTTATTATATTTTATTATGTATTTTTTTTTATTATGCTTGCTTTCAATAAGGTTTTTGTTTGTTTGTTAAGATAGTTACATATTTTTCCTGATTACAATAATAGTTATATTATCCTTATAAAATTCGAATTTAGAGACACGGATGTTTAAAAAGGTAAAAGTTTTCCTCATTCCAATCCCTTCACATACAAGTAATGTTAACAACTCAGTATGTATTCTTACAGTCTTTCCTATGTATAGACCTACCTCTATCTTTCTAATGGAAATAGTAACATAGCATGGCTACTTTTTCCTTCATGGCAAACTTTACGTGGAGTGACCCTTGACTTGCTCAGAGCACTGTCTGGACTAATGTGTCATTGAATTTTTTGCACAGCTCTTTTGGGTCGCATATACGTACTTTACTTTTTAAATGTTGGTCCTGTAGCTCCTAACGATTGTTTTTTTTTTTCCTATTCTTTTCCATATTAACATTACTGTGATTTTAGCCCTTTTAATTTGTAACACATGGTGTGATTCAAACCACTGAGTCTTAGCATCTGTCAATGATAAGATCATTCTTTTTAGTGATACGAGGATGGTTGCCAATAATGTGGCAGAATTTGGCTTTTCATTGTTATGTTATTAATGACTGCAAAAAAGAACTTGTGGGTAATATGTTATTTTCTACTTAGGCTTCAGTCAGGGTTCTGAAATCTCTCTTAAATTTCTGCAGATAATTAAAACTAAGGTGGTCTTGAATTTTGCAAAGCAAAACTATTTTTCTCTATCCCTAAAGTTTGTGTTCTAAATCATTTAGGTCAAGCTAACTGACATTACTCTCTGATGCCTGGAAATGTTGTCTGCTGCATGGAATGGGGAAGTCGGGCATAAACAATAGACGGGACCACAGGGAGTCCACCGATGCGCTTTGGAGAGCACGCATTAGGAGTACCCTTGCAAGAGAGTTGTGACCTGTCTCCTGGGTCACAGGGACAGTAGTTCCTGATGTTACTGATTTAAGAGTTTGGTTCTTCCCTTTGAACTCACTTACTCTATTTAGAACTATTTATTTCTCATTTTAGTCCTTTGACTTTAATTTTTGTGCATATTGTTTTCTGATGTAATTTATCTCTATGTAGGGGTATTATATGAATATGGTGATATTATTATGCATAATGTATGCACACCTTATTAATACAGTATTATTTATAATTTTAAATAAGGAGATGCATATTTTTGGTACTGGGTGTATGTGCTCCCAAGATCTTTTTTGTTGGTGGTATTCAAGAAAAAAATTTGAGACTACCATACAGTATTATGAATTACTTGAGGACAGGGATAATTTCTTTTCTTCTTGATATTCCTAATTGCTTAGGATAATGTCTGGCTCTTAACAAGTAGATGATAAGTACTGTTGTCTGCCTGGGTGTCTTGCTGGATAGATAGATAAATCACGTGATTATGTTTTTCCTTATGAGTAGGAGGCTATCTTAGGTTACTACTTCGTACTTCAGGTACTAAGGACATATCTGGGTGATCAGACAACGAGATTGTGGTAATTGATCTGGATGCTCTGTTTGGATGTATTAAAAACTGATTCTGCTTGCCACATTTTTCAACAATCCACCAGACTGATGGATTACCACAAAATAAGTGGTGAATATGATTGAGAAATTTTATGAACTCTGCTTCCTTGGATTCATTTGTCTTAAATATTACCAGTATCCTACCTAGGGCTTAGCAAAGGACACAATCACAAGCCTCAATTAGATTTCTTTATATTTCTTGTCCCTTTAGGGAAAAGGTTATGTGATTAGAACACTACAGTGACATAATCAAGGATGATGTAAGTGAGGAAAAGTCCTAAAAAGATTTGTGGAGCTCATTTGCAATTGAAATGTTAACCCCACTAACACTAAGTCTTCTCGTCGCCAACTTATTACAGTATCGATGATGGAGCTGAGGGTCTCCACCAGGCAACAGTGCCCCCAGCGTCGTTTGACTCCTCTCCTTTGGCTGATTCTTTCCCACATCACTGTGACTCTCGATGTCCATTTTTACCGTCTTACTTGTACAGAACAGGACCCAGTACATAGTACAGACTCAGAAAACATTTGTTGACCAACTAGATCCCGTCCATCTAGTGTATGTACATGCAGTTGGCAAACATGTATGTCTTTGACGGTGGACGTAGCAGTCCTGCGCTGGCCGGGGTAGACTGCGGAGAGCAGTTTCCTGCCCTCCGTCAGGCACCACCCAGGCAGCCTGTTGGTTGAGGAATGATAATTTTGTGTTCTGCACTTTTATCTTTTATCCTCCTGCCCTGTGCAAATAGAGAAGTAAACAAACCAAACCCAAACAAAACAGGCTGAACACTATTAAAAAAAAAATCTGTGCTCTTTCCATCAGAATTTCCCACAGAATTCAGCTGATATATTGCTGATGTTCTTTTATTTCGCATTTTTTTAACAATTTGGATAAAAATACAAGGAAATATGAGTTGCTGTAAATTTGAGCATATTTTGGAGTTTATGAGTTACATGAGTGTGTAGTTTTGGCAGAACCGTGTTCTCCCTCTTGCTTTTCTTTTCTTCTCATGCTCAAAATCACGTTAAACATGAATGCTCTTTCTTAGTGTTGGGACCATGATATACCTAATCAGCTTTGCAAGGGAAGAACACACATCGAGACAGAATGGTTTCTACAACAAAAGAGGTAAAAGTTACTTATACTCTCTTCTTTTCATTTTAACCCTTTAGCTAATTTTCCAGAAAAGGTTTTAAGTACCAATTATATGTGACAGTGATTTCCTTTATTTTTAAAAAATATTTTATTTATTTGACAGCATATCACAAGTAGGCAGAGAGGCAGGCAGAGAGAGAGGGGAAGCAGGCTCCCTGCTGAGCAGAGAGCCCGATGCGGGGCTCGATCCCAGGACCCTGAGATCATGACCTGAGCCGAAGGCAGAGGCTGAACCCACCGAGCCACCCAGGCACCCCAACAGTGATTTCCTTTATAGTGGATGTGTTAGCACATGTTATGATACAGCTGTCTTACACTGAAAGAAGAATCTAAGTCTTCTTAACAACCATAGTGAAGGGCACCTGGGTGGCTCAGTCAGTTAAGTGTCTTCCTTCGGCTCTGGTCATGATCCCAGGGTCCTGGGATTAAGTCCCACGTTGGGCTCCTTTTCAGCAGGGAGCCTGCTTCACCCTCTGCCTCTCCCTCCTGCTCATGCACTTGCTCTTTCTCCCTTCTCTCTCGCAAAAATAAATAAAATCTTGGGAAAAAAAAAAGAACCACAGCAGAGAAATTTTTCTTTATTGCCTACAACAGGTACAAAGTATAAGCCTACAAATTCAGACAGGCAAAAGATAGAATTTTATTTTTCTAAATTGTGCCTAACTTCTATTATAACCTGTAGCTGTGTTGAATAGTGTCTCCCCAGATTCATGCCTGCCTTGGATGTGAGTGTGACCTTATTTGAAAAATAGGGTCTTTGCAGATATAATCAGCTTAAGATGAGGTCGTGCTGGTTAAGGTGGGCCCAATAATGAGAAGTAATATGAACATAAAGTGGAGAAATGTGAAGATGCAGGCCGAGTTGGAGAGACGCTCTACCAATAAGGGGATAATGTGCATTGCTGGCAAACACCAGAAGTTGGAAGACATAAGTAAAGATTCTTTCCTAGAGACTATGGCCCTGCTGAGATCTTAATATCAGATTGCTAGTCTCCAGAACTAGCTTAGATCTTTGAAACAAAGAGTCAGAAAGATAGGTCTTTTTTACTTTGTTTTCTGCAGTTAAATTCTTCGGAGGCAATGAACAGAATGTCTTGCTTTTGAATGGTGAAAGATTCAACAGTAGAAAGGAAATACTGGGTAGGGCAGATTGACCATTACATCAAAATTATTCTGTCTCTCCTAGGGGAGGTACTTAAAAATACTTCCCAATTCCTTTTACACATAAATAAATTATTTATATTAAAATAGAAAGTAGAGCATTAGCAGTTATCTGGGACTTCTGGACTGACTACAAATCCAAACCACTTAATTCAGGAAGGAAAAAAATCCATTTGGAGCCCAGACTTTCTTGATTGTCTAGAGTGCCAAATGACTTAGGAAAGAGTATATTTTAGGTAATTCATGTCAGGATGGGAAGAACATTGGGCTGGCAGTCTGTATACATGGAGTCCAGTCTTGATTCTCATACCAGGTGCTTGAACGGGCAACTTCTTTTCTCTGGGCCTCAATTTCCTTATGTGTTAGAAGTTTAAACTACATTATTTCAAAAATTCCTTCCATTGAATTTTCCCATATGATTTATACCAGAATGGGAAAGAAAGAATTTTTCATGTATAGATTCTTAAAGGCACTCATATAAAATTATCTTTTTTCATACCATTTTTTATAAATATGGAGGAGATTGTTAGTTGCCCAACAAAATTTGTTCTCTTGTTCTGTGTGGTCATTAACTGGGATAAGAGGATAAGTTGCTATATTAGAAAGACCCAGCAAAAGAGTGTTTCAAAGATGGGGCGCCTGGGTGGCTTAGTGGGTTGGGCCGCTGCCTTCGGCTCAGGTCATGATCTCAGGGTCCTGGGATCGAGTCCCGCATCGGGCTCTCTGCTCAGCGGGGAGCCTGCTTCCCCCTCCCTCTCTCTCTGCCTGCCTCTCCATCTACTTGTGATTCCTCTCTGTCAAATAAATAAACAAAATCTTTAAAAAAAAAAAAAAAGTGTTTCAAAGAGACTCGACCACATTTCCCGTAGTCCCTTACATGTGGGTGTGACCAGGTTCTCACAAACAGAATGAGAAGCAAAGTGCAGTGTCTAAACTCATTCTAGTCCTCAAGGTAGTGGGCCTTTCTCTTTT
Organism: Mustela putorius furo; assembly: GCF_011764305.1. Taxonomy (NCBI): domain Eukaryota; kingdom Metazoa; phylum Chordata; class Mammalia; order Carnivora; family Mustelidae; genus Mustela; species Mustela putorius. The sequence goes on from NW_025421261.1 coordinate 1,171,534, forward strand.
CATACTTTCTTTCCTGTTTCTTGTAGCTAGAATTCCTGGTCATTTCGCTTTAACCATGCAGGTGACAAAGATGTCCTTGGGGAGGGCAGACAATGGGACGGAAGGAATCTAGAACCTCAAATGATGGAATGGAGCAGAATCGCCCCACCAATTGGATTGCTTATCTGAGAGCTGTTTCTTTTCTTTTCTTTCTTTCTTTCTTTTTTTTTTTCCTTGTATCAGTGGTGCTTATTTAGACAAATTTTAATGTAAATCTTTTTTTAACATATAATGTATTATTTGTTTCAGGAGTACAGGTCTGTGATTCATCAGTCTTAGATAATTCACAGCGCTCACCATAGCACATACCTTCCTCGGTGTCCACCACGCAGCCGCCCCATCCTTCCCACCCCCACCCCTCCAGCAGCCCTCAGTTTGTTTCCTGAGATGAAGAGTCTCCTATGGTTTGTCTCCCTTTCCGGTTTCATCTTGTTTCATTTTTCCCTCCCTTCCCCTATGATCCTCTGTTTTCTTTCTCAAATTCAGAACTGTTTTTGATGAGAAACATAAACTTTTTTTTTCTTTTAGTCATTATATTGTTAGTTGTTTTTATTATAGCTGCATACATAGCCTTTACTATAGTAAATAGAGGAATTCTCCACGTAATGACTAAAACAGCAAACTTCAAAAAAATTAGATTCTTATATACTCAGTATACAGTCCTAGTGTTGACTCTTTTTTAAAAAAAAATTTTATTTCTTTAATTACTCTTCAGTGTACTACAATTCATGTTTATGCACCACACCCAGTGCTCCATGCAATATGTGCCCTCCACAATACCCACCACCAGGCTGGCCCAACCTCCCACCCCCCGCCCCTCCAAAACCCTCAGATTGTTTTTCAGAGTTCATAGTCTCTCATGGTTCATCTCCCTCCTCCAATTTCCCCAGTTCCCTTCTCCTCTCCATCTCCCCATGTCCTCTGTGTTATTTTTTATGCTCCACAAATAAGTGTGTTACTTTTAATACCTCATTACTAAAATAAGTAAATATTTTAAAACAAGAAGAAGATATTGAGAAGATAAGGTCTATCTTGTTAATAATCTCTTCTTTTCTCACCTGGTTCTGTACCATTTTCTCTCGTAAGTGCTGCATTAAAAAACAGTCCTCATAAGCCACTCCAAATTGGCCTTTTTAAAAAAGGCATGACGTCTACCTTCAGAGAATTAATCAGTTTTTCTATTTAGAACTGTCCAAATTTTAGATCTATTGTATTTCCTGTTGCATTATTCCTCTTACAGCTATTTCTCTCCCTGTTCTTGGTGCTTTTCTGGAATTCCGGGTGTGTGGCTCTCTTCCCAGGATCTGCACAGATTGTGCCCAGTGGACATTTGGGAACACGTGGGAAAGACCTTGCCCCTTTGTGCTGTCGGAAGGTAGACACACCGGGAGCAGGGAACGGTGTTTTACATCAGCTTGGTCTTTATTGGAAAGGCAGCAACTTCTTAACTTCTCAAAAAAAAAAAAAATCGCCACTTTCTATCAAATGTTCTCTTTGGCTTCTTTTCATTGCCACTAGGTAGTGGTTATTAAGTACTGAATATTAGTTTAGATATTAACCTAATTCTGACTCTGAACTATTTTCATGTTTAATAAAAATGCCATTTGTTTTAACTATGCAAACAGGAACTGTTTCATTGGAATAGATATTAACTTAATTACAAGATCATGAATAAGAGACTTGAAGTTGGGCGCCTGGGTGGCTCAGTGGGTTGGGCCGCTGCCTTCGGCTCGGGTCATGATCTCAGGGTCCTGGGATCGAGTCCCTCATCGGACTCTCTGCTCAGTGGGGAGCCTGCTTCCCCCTCTCTCTCTCTGCCTGCCTCTCCATCTACTTGTGATTTCTCTCTGTCAGATAAATAAATAAAATCTTTAAAAAAAAAAAAAGAGACTTGAAGTTACATATTCAATTTTTCATATGTTCAAATGTGGACAACTAGTTTAGTCTCTTATTGATCTTTTTCTATTTTAAAAGATAAAGGTGATTAGCTGAACTGTGATCTGAATGGAAATGGTTTTGATCATCTTAGCAACATTTCCTTTTAGCTTTCTTTAAATAGACCTATCTTGTATACTTGATATAGGACAGCTTGTGATATGGTTGCTCTTTGAAATTAAAATCTTTCCTTGGTGACTATGGAGATTTGGGTTATTGTTGGTTTAGTGGCCCCTTTTTAAAATCAACCTGAAGTGTAACTTCCCTTTATCATTTTAAATCAGTCCTTTGGAAAGTAAACCTGTTTGTAAGTTTAATCTTGAGATTAATTCATGCAGGCCTACACGATAGGTTTTTATTTTTCAAGTGACAACATGGGAGTTGAAATGAATGCTTGCTGTGACTTCATTTGGGTTGGAGTAGGAGACCCACCTTCCTTCTATGCTCAGAGTAGGCAGCTGTGGATGGCTTCACAGTAAGAAAAACCCCAATACGGAACTTTCCGGAGTTGTTGCATTTGCTCTGTATGCTCTCCGTGTTTTGATACACTGAGCAAGGAATGTTGATGAGACATGAGGCAGAACAGCTTGTTCCTCCACAGCTATTTTGACTTTGCAATGCTGGCAGTAGTAAAAAAAAAAAAAAAAGAAAGAAAAGGAAAAAAAAAGTTTAGTGTGTTAACTAAGCAAACACATGGGGCTTGGAAGAAGGCTAGGGAACAGCGAGGCTATTCTTGGTATCAAGAATCCTATTGCTTAGGAACTTTTTATTCCAGTTCACGAATGCATAGGACTTGGAGTCCTGAAATTCTCTAGATGTTCTCTGTCTCTCCGGGTGTTAATAGGAACAAATGGTATCTCTAATGAAGTCGACTTCAAGTTGTGTTCAACAGTCCATTTTAGTCCAAGAAAGATGACTTTGAAGAAGAGGTACTTCAGAGGATTCAGAATGTGATTATGTTGTTAATAAAAAGATCATCCTGAAGAAATGGGAAATATCAGCAGTGGGGATAGTTTTCCTAGCAGTGTTGCTAGGGATTTTAGAAGGTGAATGTGGATCATAAGCTTGTTTTGTGAGTTATTGTTGCTGTTTTTCACGGAAGTGACAGTATAGCAACATTTAGCTGAGGCTCTAAGAGGCATGACCAGTTTCCGTTGGACTCTCTTGTGCTCCTGCGATTGGCCATAAGAAGAACATGTCACCAGTAGCCACAGTTCCTTTTGCCTGCAGGCCCAGGGTCAGACAGAAGGAACCAACCTAACCATGCATCAAGCCAAGCCTAACTGAGTCTAGTCAGTCCACTGTTGACATGCAGGTGTGTGAAGGAGAAATACAGTTTTTTGTTTAAAACCATTGAAATTTGGCAGTTGTTTGTTATGCAGCATTATTGCTGCAAAACCTGACGAATATGCCTTTAGAGAGGTCTCTAATTTCAGGCTGTTGGTATGTGAGAACAAGACTGTTATGGGACACAGATCATATGTCCTGCCTCAGACTCTCTCGACAGTGCTGGGCTGTGCTGTCAGAGGTGTGGCCGTGCTGCACACTCTCTCTGTCCGTGATTGCTGCAGTGCCGTCAGATTCCCGGCCGCAACTCAGCGGTTTCCGGCATCTCCCTTCACTTTTAGACTTGAAAGAAACCCCACGGTAGTGGTGCAGTATCTGGCATCTCAGGTGGCCACCTAAAGCACTAGATGCCACAACACAGAACTGTGCTGTGCTAATGCCCATGGAACAAACTTTGACCAATGGGAGAATGGAGAGGGGAGGGGAATAAATGCTCCTGTCCCCTTCTTTGCCTTTCCCATGGGTGGTTCCAGCTGCATAGTCACAAGCACATCTAAAGAAGCCCTGCAGAGTCAAGCAGCATCTGCTCAAAGATGTGCTGTGTCTTTCTACAGCTCATTACGGAGCCGTGGCCAGCAGAATGACAAGCCCTTCCCGTGGCTTTCTGTCCTTCCTTGCCTCTTCCCCCTTGGCCTCACTTTCCCTGCCCTACTTTCGATGCCCCAGAGTAAGTACCAGCACTTCATCTGGATTCAGGCTTGGTTTTCTAAGGAGCCCAAGCCAAGATATGGAAGCACCTAGATCATCATGGAAAGATGAAGATGATAAAAATGGTGATTATGGTGATGTCAGCCAATGCCTAGTGCTATGCATCAAGCAGTACTCTGACTGCTTTTTTAATATGCACTACAACTCATAAACTGGGTAACAGGATTACTTCATTTTACAGAGGAGGAAACCAAAGCTTTTAAAAGAGGTTTATTTGGTCAAGGTTCCATAGCAAGTAAGTGGAGCCAGAATATACACCTATATATTTCAGGTGTCACGTCTGATGAGTTAAAGCCCCAAGTGACACAAATAAACTGCAAAGTAGGTAACAGGTGTCAAGTTACAGTGTCTTTTGTGTTCTAGTATGATCCAGAGCACTTCATATTGTATATTACATATAGCATATATTCAATATATAATTTGTTGATTTAAAAATAGTTTATTAAGCTTCTACTTATTAATAATATTTTGATAAATCTAGAGTTATTCTACATTGCACTCATAGATTGTCAGTTTTTGAAAATTAGACTGAAGAAACATATTTAACAATAAACCATTTTGAATCAAAGACTTTTTAGAATTTTATAGGGCCACAGAGGCACCAAAAAATTATTTTTGTATATTGTTTGAAAATAGTAGTATTTATTTGAACCCGATGTATTTGGGATAAAAGGACATTTATCACAATAGGAGTACTTTTTTATTTTAATAAATCCTTGTTGCCTCAGGGAAGCAGTTCATTGTAGTAGAAAAATAGTGTACTAAGGAAACAGTCAAGAAAACAGGCAACCCACAGAATGGGAGAAAATATTCACAAATGACACTATAGACAAAGGGCTGATATCCAAGATCTATAAAGAACTTCTCAAACTCAACACACACAAAACAGATAATCACATCAAAAAATGGGCAGAAGATGAACAGACATTTCTCCAAAGAAGACATACAAATGTCTAACAGACACGTGAAAAAATGCTCATCATCACTCGCCATCAGGGAGTTTCCATCACTAGCCATCAGGGAGTTTCAAATCAAAACCTCACTGAGATAACACCTTATACCAGTTAGAATGGCCAAAATCAACAAGACAGGAAACAACATGTGTTGGAGAGGATGTGGAGAAAGGGGAACCCTCTTCCACTGTTGGTGGGAATGCAAGTTGGTGCAGCCACTTTGGAAAACAGTGTGGAGATTCCTTAAGAAAGTAAAAATAGAACTTACCTATACCCTGCAATTGCACTGCTGGGTATTTACGCAAAAGATACAGATGTAGTGAAAAGAAGGGCCATCTGTACCCCAACATTCATAGCTTGCAATGGCCACAGTCGCCAAACTGTGGAAAGAACCAAGATGCCCTTCAACGGATGAGTGGATAAAGATGATGTGGTCCATATACACTCTGGAGTATGATGCCTCCATCAGAAAGGATGAATACCCAACTTTTGTATCAACATGGACGGTACTGGAAGAGATTATGCTGAGTGAAATAAATCAAGCAGAGAGAGTCAATTATCATATGGTTTCACTTATTTGTGGAGCATAAGAAATAACACAGAGGACATGGGGAGATGGAGAGGCAATGGGAGTTGAGGGAGATTGGAGAGGGAGATGAACCATGAGAGACTGTGGACTCTGAGAAACAAACTGAGGGTCTTGGAGGGGAGAGGGTTGAGAGGTTAGGTGACCCTGGTGGTGGGTATTAGGAGGGCACATATTACATGGAGCACTGGGTGTGGTGCATAAACAATGGATTCTGGAGTACTGAAAATAAATTAAAAGAATAGTGGACTAAAAATAAGTGGACCTGAATTCTTCCCTTGAGTTTTTCCACTTAATAAGCTTGTGGTTTGGGGAAGGTTTGTCTGGGCTTGGGCTTCAGATGCATCATCTATGAAATGTAAAGTTGGCTGAAGAGCTTCCAGCTCTGACTAGCATCTGTGATTTTCCTGAAGTTACTGGGGAACCTGTAGCCAGCTGTCATCTGAAGGAACAGTTGCAGCCACCCTTTTAAGGAATGTGATGTTCTTTCCCTCTTCTAAGATTTTAGCCATTCTGACTGGTGTTAGGTGGTATCTCATTGTGGTTTTGATTTGTATTTTCCTGATGCCAAGTGATGGGGAGCACTTTTTCATGTGTCTGTTGGCCATTTGGATGTTTTTGCAGAAATGTCTGTTCATGTCTTCTGCCCATTTCTTGACTGAATAATTTGTTCTTTGGGTGTTGAGTTTGGTAAGTTCTTTATAGATTTTGGATACTAGCCCTTCATCTGATATGTCATTTGCAAATATCTTCCCCCATTGTTGGTTTTCTTTTGATTTTGTTGACTGCTTCCTTTGCTGTGCAAAACCTTTTTATCTTCATGAGGTCCCAGTAGTTCATTTTTGCCCTTGTTTCCCTTGCCTTTGGCAATATTTCTAGGAAGAAGTTGCTGTGGCTGAGATCGAAGAGATTGCTGCCTGTGTTCATTTGAGGGCAATTTTTATGATCATCAGATTTCACTTTTCTCCTCTAAAGATGTTCTTGTTATGTAAATACATTTACACATGAGACACACATGAGGCTGTTCATTGTCTTCTTTGCAGTAGCAAGAAACTGGAATTAATTGTATTTGTCCTTTAATAAACAAATAGCTAAATTCTCCTTCTCCTCCTTTCTTTTTCTTTCTCTTCTCCTCCTCTACTAGTGCTCTGCTGGTTCTGCTTTCTCCTCTCCACTAATGTTATAACCACTGCATCTGCCACCACAAGTAACACAATACCGATACCACTAACAACAACAACGAAGAGCTTACTATATTGGAGAAGGGAGTGGGGAGACAGTATTTTGGATGGTGGCAGAGGAACTTTTTGATAATAATATATACTTTTTGATAATATTACATATTTTAAAAGGACAAGATGTTCTTTTTTAAGGTTAGTGATTTTATTTGTTCTTTTTATGAAATCTTTACCAAGTCTAAGATTATGAAAATACTGTCCTATGGTTTCTTTGAGAAACACCATGGTTCTAGTATTTATGTGGAGTTCTATTTAGAGCTCTTAGATTTTTTTTGTGCATAGAGCAATGTAGGAGATGAGGTTTAATTTTTTTTTCTACAAGGATATCTAATTGTTCCTAGTACTTTTTACAAAATGATTTTATTTCCCAGTAAATTTTCATGCAACATTGGTCAATAATCAATTGACTGTATACATGTGGGTGTATTTCTGAACTATTTTGTCCATGTTATCCCTAAGCCAACACTGCAGCTGTCATACTACAATGTCATACACTGATACTTTATCAGCTAGTGTAAGCCTTGCAACTTTGTCCCTTTAAAATACTATTTTATGTAATTTGGGTCATTTGTATTTCCATGTAAATTTTAGAACCAATTTTTCAATTCCTCCAAAAAGTATCCTAGGAATTTGTTTTGAGTAGATAGATTTATTTGGGTAGAATGGAAAACAACAATCTTGAAAATTCAAATCTATGCATATGGTATATCCATTTATTCAAATCTTTAATTCTTATTGGAAATGTTTTATAGTTCAGAGTAGAGGTCTTGAGAGCTTTCAATAAATTTCTTAGGTATTTTATATTATTTGATGCTGTTTTATATGATACTGCTTTTTAAAATTTTTATTTTTCCATTGCTTATATAGAAATACAAACTGAGGGTTGCTGGGGGGAAGGGGGGTTGGGAGAAGAGGGGTGGGGTTATGGACATTGGGGAGGGTATGTGCTTTGGTGAGTGCTGTGAAGTGTGTAAACCTGGCGATTCACAGACCTGTACCCCTGGGGATAAAAATATAAGTTTATAAAAAATAAAAAATTATTAAAAAAAATAAAAAGAAATACATTGTGTGGGATGCCTGGGTGGCTCAGTCGGTTAAGATGATGCCTTTGGCTCAGGTCATGATCCCAGGGTCCTCGGATCGAGTCCCACATGGGGCTCCTTGCTCAGCGGGGAGCCTGCTTCTCCCTCTGCCTCTGCCTGCCTCTCTGCCTGTTTGTGCATGCTCTCTCTCTCTCTGACAAATACATAAATTTAAAAAGAAAATAAGAAATACGCTGTGCTCTGGGGTTTTACATTGCTCCTTCCTTTAAACCCTCCTTACCTTCCTTATGTCTGTACAATCTTCGATCTGCTTTTGGTCACTGTACATTAGTTTGCACTTCTAGAATTTTGTATACATACAATCATATAGATTATATTCATTTTGTCATCATCAGCATAATTACTTTGAGATTCGGTCGTGATGTAGCTTGTATCAGTTTATTCAGTTTTGTTGCTATGTAGTATTCTATTTTGTGACTATGCCATAGTTTGTCCATGAACCCATTGATGGACATTTGGATTCTTTCTAGTTAGGGGATCAAAAATAAAGATATTGCTATATACAAATCTGTATATGGCTATATTCTTTCATTTATCTTGGATAAATACCCAAGAATGAAATGGCTGGATTTGTGATAACCTTTAAAACTGTTTTTCAAAGTTGTACTATTTTATAATTCTGGCATCCGTGTATAAGAGTTCTAGTTCATACCTTCATCAACACTTGCTATACCAATCTCTCTTTACTTCCTTTTAATACATAATTTTAGCCATTCAGATGGGTGGATAGGAGTATTTCATTGTGGTTTTAATTGGCATTTCTCTCACTACTAACAATGTTGAGCGTCTTTTTATTTGCCATTCATATATTTATATTTTGTTGAAGTGTCTGTTCAAATCTTTAGTCCTTTTAAAAACTGAGTTAATTGTTTTCTTATAAATTTTGAGGATCTTGGGGCACCTGGGTGGCTCAGTGGGTTAAGCCGCTGCCTTCGGCTCAGGTCATGATCTCGGGGTCCCGGGATCGAGTCCCGCATCGGGCTCTCTGCTCGGCGGGGAGCCTGCTTCCTCCTCTCTCTCTCTCTGCCTGCTTCTCTGCCTACTTGTGATTTCTCTCTGTCAAATAAATAAATAAAATCTTTAAAAAATTTTTTTTGAGGATCTTTATGTATTCTGGATACAGGGTTGTTTTTTTTTTTAATTCATCTATATCATTTGATACTATATTCTCCCAGCCTGTGGCTTATCTTCTCACTTTGTTAATAGCATCTTTTTAAGACAGAAAATTTTAATATTGATAAGTCCAATTCATCAGTTTTTTTCTTTCACAGATTGTGCTTTTGTTGTAAATAAGCAATCTGGCTATCACAGGGTCATGAATTCATTCTCCCATGTTTTCTGCTAGAAGTTTTATGATTTTAGGATTGTATAGTTAGGTCAGTGATCCATTTTGAGTTAATTCTTTCAGGTGATACAAAGTTTGAATAGTTTATTTTTTGCCTGGGGATATCCAGTTGTTCCAGCATCATTGTTGAAAAAACTATTTTTTCTCCACTAGATTTCCTTTGCATCAGTGTGAAAAAAATGTATGTGTTGATCCATTTCTTCATTGGTCTACTGGTATATATTTATACAAATACCACATTCTTTTGATTACTTATAAGTGTTACTGTCAGGTAGTGTTAAATCTTCAACTCCGTTCTTTTCCAAGATTGTTAACTGTTTTAGGTTCTTTGCTTTTCCGTTTGTGTTTTGTGAATTCCAATTTGTCAATTTCTACAAAAAGCCTGCTGAAATTTTGATTGGAGTTGCCTTGAATTTGTAGATGAATCTGGGAGAAGTGACACCTGAACAATACGTAGTCTTCCGGCCCATGTAGATGTTTTATCTTTCGGTTTATTTTGGTTTTTATTTAATTCCTCTCAATAGTGTTTTGAGGTTTAGTGTACCGGTTTTACACATCTTTTGGGTGATAAATCCTTAAGTATTTAAATGTTTTTTTATTTTGAAACATTGAATTTCTAGTTACTTGCTAGTATGCAGGAATTCACTTGATTTTTGTATGCTAATTTTGTATCCCAGAACTTTGCTAAATTCACTTTTTAGTAGCTTTTACTTTAGGTCCTATTAAATATTTATACAGATGATCAAGTTTTCTGTGAGTAGGAGTTTTATATGCCCTTTAATCTGGTTTGTATGCCTTTTGTTTCTTTTTCTTTCCTTATTGCATCAGTTAGACTCTTCAGTAAAAAGTTGGAGAGTTGGGTATTCTTGTGTTGTTCCAGTCTTTCATCTTTAAGTATGATTTTTATCTGTTTGTTTATTTATTAAAAGAATTTATTTTATTTATTTGACAGAGAGAGACACAGCAAGAGAGGGAACAAAGCAGGGGGAGAGAGAGAAGGAGAAGCAGGTCTCCTGCTGAGCAGAGAGCCTGATGCAGGGGTCCATCCCAGGACCCTGGGATCATGACCTGAGCTGCCCGCAGATGCTTCAACTGAGCCACCCAGGTGCCCCTACGTATGATGCTGAGTTTTAAGTTTTTTCCTAGATGTCTTTTATCAGATTGAGGAAACTCCCTTCAATTTCTACTTTGTTGAGTGATTTTATCATGAATGGAAACTGGATTTTTGTCAAATGTTTTATGTGCCTATTTTGCAAAGATTATATGGTTTATTTTCTTTTCCTTTTTTTAATGTTAATATAATAAATTATGTGGATAGATTTCAGATATTAAAGCAACATTGGATCCCTGAATAAACGTTATTTGTTCTCCCTTTTCTAATATATTATTAGATTCAATTTGCTAAAATTTTGTTAGAATTTTATGTATTTTTATGAAGAATATTGATCTGCAGTTTTCTTGTAGTGTCTTTTATTTTGGTCTCAGTATAATGTGGGAAGTATTCTCTCCTTTTCAGTTTTCTAGAAGAGATTATGTAATATTGGCATTACTTCCTTCTTAAATGCTTAATGGAATTCCCAGTGAAACCATCTAAGCCTGAAATTTCCTTGGACAGTGGTTTTTAACTATAAATTTAATTTCTTTACTTAATATAGAACTATCCAGGTTATTGACTTCTTGAGTAAGTTTTGGTAGTTTATATTTTTCAGTTTTATTCATCTTATTTGATAAATTCACTGACATAAAGTTGTTCAGAATTTTCCCTGAGTATTATTTTAATTTGTATAACATCATTGCTAATATTACTTTAGTGTTTGTTTTTTTCTACTTAAATAACTTAATTTGAACTCATATTTCTTTTGGATTCTTAAGGTGGAAATTTAAATTATTGGTTTGAGATCTTTCTTTCTTTCTTTTTTTAAAAGATGTTAATTATTTATTTGTTAGAGAGAGAATGCACAGTCAGGGAGAGCAAAAGGCAGAAGGAGATGCAGGCTTCCCACAGAACAGGAGCCTGGTGCAGGACTTGATCCCAAGACCCTGGGATCATGACCTGAGCTGAAGGCCGATGCTTAACTAACTCAGCGTCCCAAGAGATTTTTAACTAACTAACTTAACTAACCCAGCTGTCCCAAAAGATTTTTATTTCAAATATAACATATTTAATACTTTAATTTTCCCCCAAGTTCTGCTTTAATAAAATCATATAGTTTAAACTTTTCTTTCCTTCCTTTTTTCTTTCTTTCTTTCTTTTCTCTTTTTTTTGGGGGGGGTCTGGCTTCTTGTATTAAGTATAATTATTTTGATATTCATCCATGACCAAAAGTTCTCTATTCTTATCCTGATTTTCTGTGTAATTTTCCAGTTACGGAGAGTGGAGTATTTAGATCTTTATCTACAAATGTGCATCTGTCTAAATTTTTTTTTGGTTCTATCTGTTTTGCCTTTTGCATTTTGAAGTTCTGTCATTAGTTCTATAAAACGTTAGGATTATTGTGTCTTTTTAATTATTTTACTCTCATTGCAAAATGATCATCTTAATTTTGGTAATATTCTTCCTTCTGAAACCTATTTTTTGTCTGATACAAATATATCTACTCCACTTTAGTTGTTATTAGTAAGTTTTATCTTTTTACTTTCTTTGACTTTCAGCTTATTTATATCTTCATATTCAACAAATGTTTCTTGTAGGCAACATTTTAGTTGGGACTCGATTTTTCTTTAAATTTCAGTTTGCCAAACTCTAGAATGTTTAGACAATTTATTTCAGTGTGATTGTTACTGTGGTTAGGTTTTAGCTTATCATCTTGTTATTTGTATTCTATTTGTTCTACCTGTTCATTGTTTCTTATTTTTTAAGTTTTTGTTTTAATCTCAGTTAGTTAACATACAGTGCAATATTAGTTCCAGGTGTATTGTATATGCAACACCTGGTGCTCGTCACAAGAGTTCTCCTTAATTCCTTCGCCCATGTAACCCATCCCCCATCTCCCCTCTGGTAACCATCAGTTTGTTCTCTGGAGTTAAGGCTCTGTTTCTTGGGGCCACCTGGGTGGCTCAGTTGCCTGAGTGTCTGCCTTCATCTGAAGTCATGTTCCCCCAGCCCCGGGATCAAGTCCTGCATTAGGCATCCTGTTTGGTGGGAAGGCTGGTTCTCGCTCCCCCTCACCCCGCCGTCTCTCGTCCTCTTTCTAATAAATAAATACAATTAAAAAAAAAAAAACTCTTTTGCATTGCCCCTCTGTCTTATTTTTCCCCTTGGCTTGTTTGTTTTCTTAAATTCTACATGTGAGTGAAATCATACGAGATTTTGTCTTCTATGACTGACTTATTTCACTTAGCATCATACAAGCTCCAGTTACATCATTGCAAATGGCAAGATTTCATTCTTTTTTATGGCTAAGTAATATTCTATTGTGTATAGTTTAATACTAATCTTTGGGTGGTTAGCATATACTTTACTTTCATATATGCTATAATCTGCATGCTACATCGTTATTATTTTTGTGTAATAGTCAATTAAATTTTCAGAGATTTTAAATAAGAAACATATCTAACATATTCAGTCAAGTGGTTACCTTTTCTGTGCTCTTTATTCTTTTATATAGATCCATATTTCCATCTGGTATCAATTTCCTTCTTCCTGAAGGACTTTCTTTAACATTTCTATGGTGGGTCTCTTGGTGATGAATTCTTTTAGCTTTTCTGTATTGAAAAATTCTATTCCACGTTGTTCTTGAAAGGTGTTTTCATCGGATATAGAATTTTATTTCATTATTGTTTATTTATTTAAAGATTTTATTTTCTTTATTTGAGAGAGAGAGTGGGGGAGGGACAGAGGGAGAGAGAGAATCTTAAGCAGACTCCACACCCAGCTTTGAGCCTCACACAGGGCTCAATGTCGTGCTCCTGAGATCATGACCTGAGCCAAAATGAAGAGCTGGACATTTAACTAACTGAGCCTTTCAGGCACCTCGGTTATAGAATTCTAGATCCACACTTTTCTTTAATAAAGATGTTGATTCACTATTGTCTTACTTTATTGATTCCTATGGGAAATCTGTCACGAACCTTATTTTTGTACCTTTCTCTGTAGTGTGTGTGTGTGCACATTTATTTTGATCGTTTTTAATACTCTCTCCATATAACTGATTTTGAGCAGTGAGATTATGACAGGCCTTGTTGTAGTGTTTTATACTCCTTATGCTTAGGTTTGTTCATGTTTCTTGAGCTACTTAAATCTGTAAGATGTTTGTTTTTATCAAATTTAGATAATTTTTGCCATAATTTCTTGAAACTCTGTCTCATGCTTCTCTCCTCTCCTTTGTGAACTCCAATTTCACATATTCTAAGCTGCTTGAAGGTGTCCCATAGTTCATGGATGCTCTACTCATATTTTAAAAATTCTCTTTTCTCTGTTTTTATGTTAAACAGTAGTTATAACTTCAAGTTCACTGTTAACTTTTTCCCTGTTACTGTTTAATCTGCAGTTAATTCTCTCTGGTATATTTTTCACTGTGCACATTGTATATTTCATCTCTAAAAGTTTGATTTGGATCTTTTCTATATGTTGCACATCTATGTGCAATTTTTCAGCATATGGAATGCATTTACAATAACTCTTAAAATGTCTTTGTCTTTTAATTCTATAATCCGTGCTATTTTTGATTAGTATTCAATGAACTGTTTCCTACTATTTTATATGCCTGGAAAATTTTGATTTCATGTCGGGTATGAGTTTTACCGTTTTGCTTCCTGGATATTTTTTCTCTAAATATACCTGAATATTGTTTTAGGATTCCATTAAGTTACCTGGAAATAGTTTAATCCTTTGGGTCTTGCTCTTAAAATTTGTTAGGTGAGGGCTTGAATAGTGCTCATTTTAAGGCTGTTTTCCATTACTTCGTTAAGACCTTCTTGTATACTCTATCCAAGGCCCTGTGAATCTTGAAGTTTTCCAGTCTGTCCGTGGGAACAGGCATTACTACTTACAGCCCTGTGTGGGAGCCAGGTACTCTTTCCTAAGAGTGATTCTTTTCTCGGACTTGGGTAATTTCCTCACATCTGTGCTGATCAGTACTTTGCTGAATACACAGTGTAACCCATAGTGGATCTTGGGTTTTCTCTCTGCGTAGCTCTTTCTTTTCTGCAACAAGTTCTTGCTACCTTAAGGGTCTTGGGCCTTCAAGACTATCTCCCGAACTCAGTGTGTCTCTAGGTCTCTGTCTTGAGTTTCTCCCATAAGAATTTCTGTCTTGAGATATGTCCCAATCCTAAAGCTTGCCTCATTCTTCCCCCACAATCACTAGGAATCTCTGTTCTCTATTTGACAGTGACTTTCAAACCATTGTTTTATATATTTTGTCTGTATTCTATTCATTTTACTCGGGAGGATAAATCTAGTCCCTGGTTACTCTGTCTTGGCGAGAAGCAGATTTACACTGATTTATTTTTTGAATGTCAAACCAACTTTGAATTTCTTCAGATTCCTGCTAACTTCATACACACCATTTGACCATGATTTTTTAAAATAATGCTGGTTTTAGTTTTTTAGGAGATTTTTAGGATATACACAGAATATTGGCCTTTGATTTTGTTTGTTTTGTTTTGGTCAGGTTTGTCAGATTCTTTGTCAGGCTTTTGTTCCAGAATTATGCTGGTCTCATAAAAATGAGTTGGAAAATGTTGATGCTATTTCATAAAGGAGTTTTCTGTATTTTTTTCCTTCCTTAATATCTAATAAGATGTATGTGTCAAGCAAACTTTGCTTAGCATTTTCTTTGTGAAAAGAAAGAAACTGTGTTTATTGACATAAATCTTTTTCATAGTATTTCAGTATCATTTTTTTTTCAAATCTGGAAGATCTGTCCTTCTATTCCTTTTTAAATTCCTGATAGTGATAATTTCATTTTCTCCTTTTTACTTGATCAAACTTACTAAGAATATATTTATTAACCCTTTCAAAGAACCAACTTTGGCTTTATTGTTTAATCTTCTCTTTTAATTCATTGATTTATGCTATAATGTTTATTTTCTTTTATCTACTTTAGGAATAATTTGTTATTCTTTTCTAGTTTATTAAAGATTTAATATTTGATTTTACACTGATTATTTAAAAACCTGTTTAAGTTACAGATTTTTAAGCACTATTTTAGTTGTACCCACATGTTTTGATATGCTGTGTTTCTCTTTTAATTTCAAAGCATTTTTAATTTTCCATGTGTTGTTTCTTTAATCTGTGGGTTGGTTAAAAGTGTAATGCTTATTTTCCAGATATTATATTTTGTTGTTATTGATTCTAACTTATTTCATCATGGTCAGAGAAAATACTCTGCCTTTGGCTCATTAAAAATTATTGGGACTTATTTTAAGGAATAGCATATTGTTTATTTTGGAGTATGTTCTGTGTGTGCTGAAATGCGTATTCTGCTATTGTTGAGTGTTGTGTCTTATAAATGTCAGTTAAGTCAAGCTGGTTGATAGCATTGTTCAAATATTCTATATACTTCCTGATCTTCTTATTTTGGGGTTTATATATACTATTAATTTTTTGTGAGAGAGATTTTAAAATCTCAAACTATGAATGTAAATTTGTCTATTTCTCTCTTTAGTTCCATCAGTTTTTGTTTCTTTTACTTTGAAAATCTGTTGAGTTGAATATATGTTTACGATTCTTATGTATTCCTAACAAATTGATTGTTTATGATTTTGAAATTTTGTCATTCCATTTTCTTCTGGAATTCATTGTTTTTGAAGAGATGTAATTCTAATCATTGTTCTCTATGTAATTTTTCTTTTCCTTCTGGCTGCTTTTAACTTTTTTTTTTTTTTTTTAAACCCGTCTTTGGCTCAGCATTGTGACTCTAGTGTAATATGTGTGGTTTTTTTGTGTGTTTATCTTCTTTTGGAGTTATTATATTTTTTTTCACTAATTAAAAAAACATTCTTGGCCAGCATGTCCTCAGATATTTCTTTTGACCCATTCTCTATTCCTCCCAATTCACTTGGAAGCTTATTAGGCTATTTAATATTGCCCAACAGATCACGGACTCGTTCCATTTTTGCCACCTTTTCCTTTCCCTTTTAGTTCATTTTTGGGGGATAAACTTGTCTTAAGTCTACTGCTTTTCTTTACTCTTGATTGTTTCTTTTTAAGTTCATAAGTGTATTCTTTTTTTTTTTAAAGATTTTATTTATTTATTTGACAGGCAGAGGTCACAAGTAGGCAGAGAGGCAGGCAGAGAGAGAGAGGAGGAAGCAGGCTCCCTGCTGAGGGAGCCTGATCCCAGGATCCCGAGATCATGGCCTGAGCTGAAGGCAGAGGCTTAACCCACTGAGCCACCCAGGTGCCCCGATAAGTGTATTTTTATTGCTGATGCTATATTCTTATTTCTGGCATTTCAGTTTGGTTCCGTTTTACAGTTTCCATGTCTTGCTGAAATTCTCCATCAGTTCATGAATGTTGCCAACTTGTCCACTAAATTCTTTGACATAGTTATCATATTTATGATGAAATTATTTACTGGAAATTTTAACATCCTGGTTCTTTAGTGATTCTATTAACAGTTTTCTTATTAAATTGCTCACATTTTCTTGCTTCTTTGTGTGTGTCATAATTTTTTAAACTGTGTACTGGCCATTTTGAGTGAAAGAAAAAATAAGTAGAGATTGAGATAATGAGTATTTACCCCAGAAAAGGACACACCCATTTTTCTATCAAGTCTTAGTTTAGGAAGGCTGAGTGAATCTGATATGTTTGAGATGTGTGACTATTATTTTAGTTTTAGATTGGCTGGCCACTGATTTTAAATGTTTTGAGACAGAATCAGTACTTTTTCAATTAGGGCTTATAATTTCAGCACTGGCAAAATTTTAGAAACCCCTTAACACTTTGGCCTATTTCCTCTTTGTTTTCCTGACCCTGGTTTTATTGTCTTTCTTCTTCCTGACACTCAGCTTCTAGTCTTTGGCATCCAGTGCATTGTGCTTAATGAAGGTTCACAAAGCCTCCAGGAATTCCTCTCATTTCTGCTTCTGTTCTGGTTTCGGTTGCAACTGTCTTGACTTAGGTGAAAACTCAGATATTCTCAGACAAATTTCTTCCAGCTCCTCTGCCCTGACCCCAACCTTTATCGGGATGCTGCTTGCCTTTAGGGAAGACCTTATATGCCTCAGGGGTCTCCCTCTTCTATTTCCTGACATTCCTCAGTCTTCAGTGTAGTGCTCCCAGGTACTTGATGAATGTCTACGTGAAGTGTCGACAAGCAGACGCAGCCGTACTCTGTGGTTGGGGTTCCTGCTATCGAACATAAAAGCAAAGAAACTTTATTAGCATTTTATAGCTCGTAAGTGATGGTGCTGGTTTGGGGCCCAGAGAGTCGGGATCTAGATCTTGTGCTCATAACATCTCTGCTATATTGCCTCCTGGGAAAGGATCTTAGTACTTTGCTTGTTGTGTCTGTTATTATTGTTCTTATTTTTAAAATGTCATTGGTGGTTTGTGGCTGTGAACTTGTATTTGTTGGATTTCTACAGTCTTTGGTTCTGGCTAAGCTTAATCTCCGGCCTTCCCCCCACCGCCATTCTTGTTGTTTTTTGTTTTTTTTTTTTAGTTTAAGAGATTTTTTTGACAATGAAAATAATATATATTTAAGGTGAACAATCTGGTGTTTTGAAATACATATACATTGTGAAATGGTTAACATAATCATGGTAATTAAAATACCTATCACCTCACATGGTTATTCATTTATTCTTTTGTGGTGAAAACACTTAAAATCTACTTTAAAAGCAAATTTCAAGTGTATAATACACCATATTAACTACAATGCCCTCCTGTCCCTTAGATTTCTCAGAACTTATTCATAAAGCATGACTGAAACTTTATTTCCTGACTTCCCCCACCTCCCTGGGAACCACCATTCCACTGTCTGTTTCCAAATTTGACTATTTTAGCTTCTGCCTTCCTGATTGTCACCTGGGCTTAGCTGGAGCTTTTTATTACCTTTGAAATGGTAGGCGAGAATTCTACCACTGAACTACCAATGCCTGGTTGTTAGCTTTGAAATGAAACTGAATTCACAAAACACTTGTTAGGAGGGCTGCTATTGGAATGACTCTATTTGGGAACTACCCTTCTATTTTCTGTCTGTAGTGCATTGCCATCAGAACTAAAGATACCAAAAAATATCAGTAACAGTGTGGTAGTAGCTCCAATAGTGGTGGCAATGGAGAACGGGACTGAGTCCATGAATGAGGTAGACAGATTCAGTGATGACAGAGGAGACTCTGGGATTTCACATTTTTATTTCTTCAAAAACTGTTAATGAACGCAGATACTGGGTCCTGGAAGTATAGTGGGGAATAATACAGAGATAGCCCGTTTATGCGCTTTACAGCGTAGTGAGGAAAGACCAGCAGCTCATGGATAATACCAGCAAACAACACTTGCATTAGAACTTGCTATGTGCCAGATGCTTCCCCAAATGCTTTACATGAGTTGTCATACCTGTTCCATTCGATGAGCCTCAGAGGTGTGTACTCTGATCTCCAGTTTATGGATGAGGAAACTGAAGCACAGAAGGTTAAGAAACTTGCCCGAGATCTCACAGCTAGTAAGGGGCAGAGCTGATATGTGAACCGTGGAAAACTAACTCCAGAACCTGGTTCCAAACATTACCCCAGTTGATGAAGAGTGATTAGTCACTTGACAAGTGTAGTGAGCACTGCAGAGACCTTGAGAGGATGAGGGAATTGAACCTAGTCAGGAGGGTCTGGGAGGACTTGCCTGGTGAAGATGAGGAAGGGTGAAAAGAGTTATCCAGATGAGGGTGTGTGTGTGTGTGTGTGTGTGTGTGTAATAGGGTCGGTGGCTGCTGAGGAACTGCAGGAGCATTTCAGACGGGGGAGAAGCTCATTTGTAGGGCATGTAATGGAACACATCTCTAAATATTTTCAAAGCAAATGGCAACTTGTGATGCTTTTAAAGAAAATTCACTTCATGTACAGCTTTCAGGTCCTATTTTGCAGCATAATTCAGAATGTTGCTGAATTTGTATATGATTTTAAGCCAACTGTTGCTTACGTACCCCTGGTGTTTCCTGCTTTATCGGCAGTGAATGGTCAACAGCTGAGCTTGAGAATCCTGGAAAGCTAAGTCCACATCCCACCTTCTTAGTCAGGGTCATTTCTCAATTATTTGGGGTTGTGTTCTCTATTTTCTGGATTAATAGAAGGTGCATTAAAATGCATGAAATATAAAAATTACCTAAAATTACTTTGCTTAAGCTGTCTGGTAACCATCGAACCCCTCCAGCTAGGTAATTAGTTTGGTTCTGGGCTCAGCCAATGGGCCCTTAAAGAGGAAGGTGTCATTTACTCTGAGTAAAGACAGAATTTGGAGGGCCATGGTTTCAAGCACTGTAAAGACGGGGGAGAGAGCAAGTGAGAGAAAAGAAGAAGAAGACTGAAGCACCGAGAATACTTTTTGCCCAACTCTGTTTTGTTCTAACGTTTTTTAAAAAAGGATTAACTAGGAAGCAAATAGAAATTAGATTTTAGCAAGTTTTTAGCAGTTTCTCATCAAGTGACACGTGTGGTATTTAGTGTTCCTAATGAGTTGCCCTAAAATTATTTTTACAATTCTGGACATCTGTGGTGTGGTAAATGTGTTCCTAAATATTAGATATAATTACAAGGAAATATGTTTATATAAATTCATTTGGTACCAGGTTCTGACTAGTTTTAGTTTTAATCAGCGTTTTGGGTTATACATGACTTTCTTTCCTCTCCCCTTTTATCCTCATTAACGGAGAGCTGACCGTATTGGGTGTCTGAACTGGAGTGGTTATCCACATCTCTTTGAACCTTGGCTTCTGATAAAAATGAAGCCAATACCCCAATCAGCTCAGATATTTGTAGAGATGACATAAAATAATATGCAGCAAAATAACTTGTGTGAGGTCTGGCACAGGATGAAAGGTCAAATCATTTTAATTCCTTTCTTGCCTGCCTGCCTTCTTCCCCTTTGGCAGGAGGGCAGAAGGCAAGGAGATCTGGTCTGAGCTTTGCTACTCAGAGGCTGGTGAGCTTGACTTCATCTTTCTGCTCCGTAGTTTTCTCACTGTTAAAGGGAAAGAATTCATTAAGTGAGTCTCCAAGGAGCCCTGCGGCTGATCCAACTCCACAAATCTATTTTCTTTGATTCTTGAATTACACATGAAAATATTTGACTGTACTTTCAGGCACAAAGTTGTTTCAGTTTTTGCCCATCTAAAGCTCTCCACCCCATACCGGAAAGATTTTCACAAATACAGCTTGACTGAATTTGTTGCCTCCAACTGACTTAACAAAACCCAGGCAGCTGAATGGATGGGCTTCTATTAGCACAGTGATGTTTGATTATGCAGCTGAAGCACTGGGGAGAAGAGACTGAACCAGTATTTATGAGGTGGGACTGTGATAGGAACTTTAAGACTAGCTCTCCTGGAGGATTTAGATCATTCTTTTTCATTTCCTTGAAAAAAGGAATACCCATGTGTGGTGCACTGAGTAAAGCCCTCCCTCCCCCAGGATGTCCATTTTCTTATGCTTAAAACCTCTGAATATGTTAATTTATATGACAAAAGGGACTTTGTAGGTGTGATTACATTGAAGATTTTGCGATGGAGAGATTATCCATGTGGGCCCAATTTAAAAGCACAAGGTACTTACCAGAAGGAGCCAGGAAAGTCAGAGTAAGTAAATGGTGATATAATGATAGAAGGAGAGAGAGGGTTGGGGGTTGGGGAGGTGGCTTGAAGATACTATCCTGCTAACATCGAAGATGGAGGATGGGTCCACAAGCCAAGGAATGTAGGCAGCCTCTAAAAGCTGGAAATGGTAAGAAAATGAACCCTCTCATAGAGCCTCCAAAAGGAACACAACCTTGCTAAATCTTGATTTTAGCCTGTAAAACTTGCTATTGTTTCACACCACTGCATTTGTAATAATTTAGTAAGCAGCAACAGGAAAGTAATACACCGTGGCCCCCGAAGGAAACACTCTGTTTATTCTTCTTCCGGATAAGGAGGCATCAACAGCTCTAAGGACGGGAAAATAATTTTACCTATTAACACTTGGTGGTTGGCGAAAGGACTTGGGGAGTGGAGGAGACCTAGACTCTTCAACACTTTGAGGTTAAAAAAAAAAACAAAAGGTCTGAAATGTTTAGGTGCTGTGGGGTCTCAGTAGGCTGCAGCGGAAAGCTTCATTCAGGGGAGTTACTGAGTCAGTGAGGTGGAAACTAATTAGACTGGATCTGCTTCCTATTGGGAATCCTTATAAGATCTTCAGTTTCAGCTTTATTTTCCCTTCCTGCTCCAGGAATATGACCAAGATTACCCCAGAAAGGCCACTGAGTATTGAACCGAGATTGTATTGAGACCATATCTCCTTTCCCCAATCCCACTTTTCTATAAAGCTTAGTAAGGTTTCTTTCCCTTGGTAGAGGCAGGAGACTGTTAGCAACAGGGGGTCTGGTGGAGCACTAGGGAGGGGTCACTGACAGCACAACTGCCATGGCAGACACTGGGTGGTTCTCAGTGGGGCTTTTCCTTTCTCGGTTTCAGTCTATCTTTGCTGTAAGGTAAGAAAGATCCTTTTATAGGTCGGGTTCTGGGTAGTCAACCGTGAGTCAGATATTTGTGGGCATGAAATTTATTGGAGAATCCCTTAGGAACAATACTCATTTGAGAAGCAGGGTTGGACAGAAGGACAATTCAGTTGCAATAAGGGTTGCAACAGAGCCCTCAGCTGATCCCACGTGAAGCTCTCAAGCTTGAAAGGCCCCCAGAGATGTCCTGCATTGAGCTGAGGGTACTGAGGGAGCAGAAGGCTAACTGCGGGCAAAGCACAAGCTGACACCGTGCACTCTCCCCACCCCCCAGGGTGTGATATGTGTGGCATTCTTTCAGGAAGCTCCCAACTGTCTTAACGTTTGCTAGAGGGAAAAACAACCTTAACTAGACAATGGCAAGGACTCCAATATCCCATGTCTTCTTTAACATATGAAAATCCTTGTGAAACCTCCTGTTACTTTACCTCCCCCAACTCCCAAGTATATAATCAACCACCCCTCACAATCCCGGGGGCAGCAGCTCATTCTGCCCACAGGTACCGTCTCCTTGCTTTAATAACGCCACCTTTTTGCACCTAAGGCGTCTCAAGAATTTTTTTCTTGGCCATTGGCTCCGGACCCCACCCCGCCAAATGTCACCTAGATTCCAAAACCACATAAAGAAGACTGGGCCTTTGTATCCCCACAATGACCAGTGTGACTGGATGTCTGGCTGCCCTGGGGTTAATCTGGGGTGAGGCAGCTCCCTTCTGCTGAGGACAGTCCCCAGAGTCAGCTATGACCCACAGGCAGCTAGCACAACAGACAGCTGGGAAAGGAGAGCCTCAGTCCTGAGGCTGGGGTTACGCCAGAGCTATTGTACAGATCAGTGAATGAGTGTGGAGAAGGGGAGAGCACAAAACTGAGATCAGTGTCAAAAGAAAGATTTATTTAGAGGTTCTGCGTCATTGGCTTCACAAAGGTATTTGCTGAATTACTTAATTCCACTTCTAGCAATCACCCTTTTCATTGCTTGTGTATCACCAAGAGGGTGAAGAAGGTAGAACTCAGATAGTCGAAAGTCAAAGATCAGCCTTATTTTAAATCTCAGATTTCAACCTTGATGAAAAGCATTTCCTGGGGCCTTCTCGCATTTACCTTCCTTGAACATTTTCAGCTTTGCCCTTCGTCATCTACTGTGATTGAAATAGTATTAAGCAAAGTAATTGTGTACAATTGGGCATAAGGAAGGAAAATAGAGGCCTCTAGGTGGCTCAGTCAGTTAAGCGTCTGCCCGCAGTTCAGGTCATGATCTCGAGTCCAGGATGGAGTCCAGGATCAAGTCCTGGGAATGAGCACCACATAGGACTCCCTGCTCACCAGGAAGTCTGCTCCTCCCTCTCTCTGTGCCCGGCAACCCTGCTCTTGATGAGGGAGCAGGAGGCTGGCTGAGGACAAAGCAAGAGCTGGCGCCTTGTACCCCCCCCTCCACCCGCTCCCCTCCATAGGTGTAGCATTCCTCAGGCACCCCTGACTGCCATAAAATGATAAATAGTTAACTTGCTGAGATCACAATCCTGCAAGACAGGAGTCTCCCTTGGTTTGCAAATGTCCTTGAGATTACAACAAAGAAGTTACCTTATCAATAGCCCAATTTCCAAAGACACAGAACTCAGTTCCTCAAGCCTAATGTCACCCTCCCCTCCATAAAAAACCGAAGGAGGTGGAAGTAGAAGGAAAAGTAAATAAAGTTAAATTTCTTCTAAACCTAAATCTCATTAACAAGGATGCTTGATAGCAGGAATGTAACATTCCACCAGACTCCCAATTGTCTTTACTTGATAGCAACTAAGCCTTCAATATCCTGATAGTATTCTTTGCCCCAATAGCCCTTCTGAACACCCCTTTGTCCTCACCTACCCAACTCCTGTGTATATAACCAACCACTCCTAACAACCCGGGGCAGCAGCTCTTCCTGCCCATGGGTCCTGTCCCCGTGCTTTAATAAACCACCATTTTGTACCAAAGATGTCTTAAGAATTCTTTCTTTAGTCATCAGCTCCGAACCTCCTCACCCCACCGAACCTGACTTAGGTTCTGGGACTTCATCACTCTCTCTCTTACTCTCTCTCAAATAAATAAAATCTTAAAAAAAAAAAAAAACAAATAAACACAAGTAATGGACTTAAATTCAGTGCGACATATATTTCTGTCCAGACCAAATATTTATCTTCACTGATGATTTATTTTAGGTGGTAGAAAATCTGGAGATTGAGTCATCTTTTTAAATGAAAGTGCAGCAAGAATGGATTGAACGCACATTAAGGTCAGGAGACTCTCTTTGGAAGTTCTTTATCCCTACAGGTTATTTAGTTTGTTGTTAAGTTGTTGAAAATCCATTTTCCTCTGTAACTTAAGTAACCGCGTGAGGACTACTTTACATCGAGTTACCGCTCGGTAAGGCCTTTTCACTCAGTTGTTAGCCTTTCCTTTTTCTGCCTTCTCACTTTTATGTTTTACAAATCAAACCCACCCACCGTATCTTTATTATTAATTCATTTAGCGTCTGTTGCAAAGAGATCAAGCATTCATTCCTTTTTGAATATTCACTTCCCTACGAGCTTAGAAATATTTGACGGACAGCACAGCTATCCCCATGAAGGCTGTGTAAACATGAGTTTATGGGCTGCTGTGCAGGCATCTTTGGTGATTTACTTTCCGGTTATTGGATTTATTTATTTTTTGATGGACTGGTAAATTATGAGGCCATGGACCTTGCCAGGTTTTCAGGTATCAACTTAAAATGCCTTGCTGGAAAAACTGTGGTTGGCACAGCAACACAGGGAATGACCAATGATGCATCATATTTTTTTAATAGAGATAATGTTTTAATAAACATTCTCCTCTTAAAGCAATGGATTTTAAAATAGGCTTTTGCCTTGAGCCATGTAGCTACCCAGCTGTGAGTTTTATAAGGCAACAATCTCCACATCATTAGATGTTATGACTAATATTCCAGTAACTGAAATAATAGCTATTTACACAAGCATAAAAAGTTAAAATGATATTTAAGGTGTACTTACACTCCGAAAAGTGTACTTGTAAAAGTGATGCCTCAAGTTCCTCATTCATTTTCTCCATATTGACTTGTAAGAGTTCTTTGCAAGCCACAGGGTGCCTTGGAAAACTTAGCCCAGGGTGACACCAGGGACCTCTCCAAACTTGGGAGCAGGGTGCGATTGCTTCTCACCTCCAATCCCACTGCCCTTTAAGAGGTTAGGCTTCCTGAAGATCTCTGGTCATGTTGCTGGCTCATGGCTTAGTAGTTTCTTCCCAGCTTTGCAAGGTGCCTTTGATGTTTTTCTTCAAGTTACTATTTTGCTCCTTTATTGATTTCTATATTAAACCCACTCATATCAATATTTGCTGACCTTTTTGTGGGTTTTACCAAAAATTTGGAAAATGTCAAATAGTATACCCTATAGCTGTCTGCCACTTCTGCGGTCCTACCTACTTCCCTCCCTAGCTTTCCCCCATCACTGCAAAAACAAACACATCTCTCTCCCTTCTCTTACTCAGAGCACTGCTTGGCCCTCAGGTCTCAACTCCTATTTTAGCACTCAGCAAGGTGATGTCCCCTCGCCCCAGTGATGACTCTAGTGCCAATTATAAGTATAGAATTACTTTCCCCATCTTACTCCATGTTTGAAGACTTTTATTTTCTATTTCTACTATTTTGCTCATAGGCATGCACTGGTTATATGGCCATGGAAGGGAAGTTTCTCTTGATTTTCTATTGATGTTTTCCTCTTCTGGCAGGTGAAGAAAGGAAAATATACCAGCGAGAGGTTCGAGATGGACAGCTTTTAGAGGGGGAGATGCAAGTGTTTTGTGTTCTTCTCTCTAGTGCTACATGAAAATGTTTGGTCAGGAGAAGAGAAGAGATTTGCTTCTACTCAATCCAGCTGGCTCAGGCTTAGACACAGGCCCTTCAATCTCACCTACTTTTGACCTGGAAATCTTTTTCATCAAACACAACTTCATTCTGTTCCCCTTGCTACTTTGGCTTATCACGTGGAGATGCTGCTCCTCCTGGAAACACAGAACACAGTCATTCTTCCTCTTGGCTCCCTCCATGCTCTTCTCCCACCTTGCCGTGTGTCCCTGCCAAACTCACATCCTAATATTCGGTGTTGTGGTGTTAGAAGATGGGGTCTTTGAGAGGTAAATCAAGTCATGAGGACAGAACCCTCACGAGTAAGATCAATGTCCTTGTAAAAGAGGCCCGAGAGAGCTCCCTCTCCCCTTTCCCCTGTGGGGGCAAGAAGCCCGTGCTCCAGAAGCGCGCTCTCACGCGAGCAGGCTGGCCCCTCATCTCAGACATCCAGCCCCCAAATGGTGAGAAATAAACTTCTGTTGTTTACCAGCTGTCTGATCTGTGGCATTTTGTTATAGTAGCTCAAATGGATTAAGGCATGTCTCCTAAGTGATTTCTCCTGTTAGAAGAAAAACCGAGCATATTTGGCTCAGCCTCTGCTGTTTCCTCTCAATAAAATATTCAAATGTAGCATAAATATCTGATCGGACTATGATAATGTGAAGGGTAATTTATTTCCTAGACTTAATCTAGTTTTCGTCGTATAATCTAGAAGATTGCATTTGATATGAGGGAACTGAATTTTATTCAAAAACTAGGTTTTTAAAGTAACGGACTTCAGTGGGTTCTATGGTAATGTTTTCTTGTTCATCATGTGTAAAAGAGGCAGCTCTTTCCCTCGCTCCTGGAGAGTGTAGACTAGGTATCAGTGACAATGTCAAGCTTCTTCGAAGCTTTCATTTATTTTAAACTATAATGTTGGTTGGTTGGTGGGTCATGTTGTTTTTAGGGCCCTTGTAAAGTGAGTGAATCTGACTAGATCATCTTCTATCCTATTCCACATTCTAATTTTGTCGGAATATGAAATTCCTCTGAGTGATCCAATCCCCCCTCAGTCCCCACCGGGTCGGCAGATATAAATTCTTTGAGAGACTGAGACTGAGACTGAGACTGAGTCTCCTTTATCCCCTCGTCTGTTTGTAGCCTCGCGCATAATAGGTGATCAATTCACTCTACAGAGTGAATTCTTCTTCTCTTAATTTGATAAGGGAGCATTAGCCCCTGAAGCTGTTTTTCCTGCAGTGGTTTGTGAGTATAGAAGGAACTATGGATTGACCTGGAATTCTCCATGCTCTTACACTGGACCCATCTTCCAGCAGGCATCCAAGAATTTTTTACTTTCCTAACTAAATTGTAACACTGACTGTCCCTGAACACATCACGCCCTCCTTAGTCATTTGAAATAAAGAATGGAAAAAAAAAATCAGAGCCCCTTTTCTTAATTCTCTATAGTTTTATTAATATTAATGAACCAGCACAGAAAAGTTACTTGAAGAGAAAACAAAGCAGGCCAGTGGGTACCAAGAAAATAGAGTTGCCTTCTTGTCAGCATAGAATCTCATTGCCTCAAAAAGCAGGAGAGGTCTGTCTGGTGATTTGATTTCCTCCCCGTCTTATCTGTAGGAATCCCAGGATTCACGATAGAATCATCCCGGCATATGCTTTCTCCTTCACTGTTTTGATACTGAAAAAGGAGTACCGCATTGCCTAGCACAATATTTGCACAGCATGCCCGTGGCTTCAGCTGAGTCTTGAAAGACTTTGCGGGTTATGACATTCCCCTAAATGTGCTGAGCTTTCTTTAACCTTTCATAAAACACTGTGATCTTTATGGACTGTATCATATTGTGCAGTAATGTGCTTTATTGTCCACAGAATAAGCTTTTCTTAAAGATAATTGGAAAGCTGGAAATGGCTGCTATCGGCTGATTTTTAAAAAATACATTATTTCTGAAATGGGGCTGGTGTAATAATGACCCTATCTGTTCAAGATTTAAGATTTGTCTTGGCAGAGAAAATTGATCCATTTCACCTTTGTCTAATGGAAATTTTTATCTAGGATTATCTGTTTATGTAAATGAATGTTCCTCTGAAAAGGGAACTTGAGGGGCTGTAAATCTTGGTGACACTTCAGTTTCATAGGGGAGAAATTGGAAAGGATTCTAGTATTTATCTGCCTGAAATTGGTTATAAAAACAAAATTATCTTCATGTACCTGCAGCATCTGATGTTTCCTGGAATTTCATTATATTTTTGAATAATTCAGTGCAATATTAAGAATGGTGTTTCTATATTACCTCATTCAGAAGTTGTCTTTACTTGGTCTATTTTCCAGTTCCTTTCTAATGCTGACATTAACAAGGAAGCGGAGCCTTTTGCTTACCCACATTTTTAGGGATGGGATTTTTTTTTTTTTTTTTTTTTTTTTTGCATAATCTTAATAGTCTTTAGCTATCGTGGGCTTGTTATCCCTAGTTATATTAAATGTGTTAGCAGAATAGCCATCACTTCTTTTTTTAAAAAACAAAGGTTTATATGGGCTCTGATCTGTTGACCAAAATACTGACGCTATTAACAGAGTTGCTCTACATTCAACAAAATATTTCGGTTCTTCACAGTGAGTGATCTTTGGGCCAAGTTTAATCTACAGTACTTGGCAGTCATAAGGTGATATAACTTTGAAAAGTTATCAGTGATGTGACCATTTCTTTTTTCCCCAAGTCAAAGGAAAATTGGAGAGTAAGATGAAGTAGTTTAAATACCAGGGAATCAGAGAAAAATGAAAGGAGTTAGAAATGTAATTGTATTAACTTTTTTTTTTTAAGATTTTTTTCGTTTATTTGACAGAGATCACAAGTAGGCAGAGGGTAGGGGGAAGCAGGCTCCCCGCTGAGCAGAGAGCCCGATGCAGGGCTCGATCCCAGGACCCTGGGATCATGACCTGAGTCAAAGGCAACAGCTTAACCCACTGAGCCACAAGGTGCCCCTTGTATTAACTTTTTTGAAGGAATGCATTATTTCTTTGTAGAGACAACTAACTTTATTATTACCTGGTAATTATCAGAATGACACTGTTTTATGTTTCTCTTGCACCTACTTGCTTAGAAGTTTTTCTCCCTTAGGTAATATTTGAGTTATCTTACCAGGACTTGGGGAAAAAATGTTGTGGCCCAAATATGACACGAAGGTAGTTATTTAGCTCTGTGGGATATGGACTAAAAATCGCTAACAAATTGTGTTTTTTCAGTATGAATCCATTCATAAAGAGTGTGCAACGGCGACAACGAGGAGTCGGCTTGCTGCGCGGAGTGTTCGTGTTCAAACGACATTTGGGACATCCCTGCTTAGGTTGATCTTTGCAGCTGTCTTTCAGTATCAGAAGGACGTGAGTAGTAAGTAGGGCGTACAGTCACCTTTGTTTCACAGGAACTGGAAAGAAAAAATGGAGCCGTGTGGAGTAGAAGACAGGGCCTGGGTCCGGCAGCTGGAGAATTGTGTGACTGTGGGCGACTCACGGCACTTCTCGAGCCCTAGTATCCTCATGTTTAAGATGTACATTGAAAACCTGTGCTGAAAAGCAACTGTGCTGTGAGGGGTCAGAATAGTGGTTTCCTGGGGTGTGGGGAGGTGATGGGACGGTGGGGTGCGCAGCCACGGCTGCGGGACGTCCAGGATGCTGCTGGTGGTCTGTGTCTTCAGCTGGGCAGGATTTACGCAGTGGTGTTCACACCCTGGCCACTGTTTTGCTTGTATATATAGTTCAATTTAAAAGTTCCCTCAAATTCCTGCTGTTTTCATAAGACCACCAGGGGACACCATATTTAAAAAACATGTAGGATATAGTAATGTGTGTTCCAATTTTAGGTATAATCCTCTTCAAATTTTGTAGCTTTTTTGGTATAGATCACATGAATAATTTTACACATACCTCTCACCTGACTTCTGATTTTTTATTCTGAGTGTTTCTGTACAGTATGCACTTCAGTACCTGGACCATATGAAGATCCAGTAAGTTTATTTTCTACTTATATATACATATACCTATAACGTGTGTGTGTGTGTTTGTGTATATCCACATATGTAAAAATATATGATAAGCTCTCTCTATATAATAAATTCTACTCTAGTTAGAGTATTGGTTAAGAAAAAAGACCCCTAAAATACACTCATTTGTAGAACCAGTGACATTATCCAATTTGAGACTCTAAATATTTCCTTTTATCTGGAAGATTCCCTGAGCTCCCATTGATTGATTCCAGCATCTGCTTGACAGCTTTTAAGGACATAGATAGAAAACAAACTGTAATTTAAATAAACTTTAATTTTCATGCTGGATGTGACCTTTTAAAACATCCAGTTGTAGTCCAAACTTCTAATTTTAAAGATAAAAAATGTGTAAATTTTTAGGTTTTCATGTCAATATTAAAAAGTAGATCTTTGATAAAAATAGTTACAAAATTCATATGCTCTAATAAACCTTTCATTTAAATATTTACATTTATAAAAACATAAGGGACAATTATTTGAATCAAGAAAGAATTCTTTACAAAATTTTTCCTTTAAATAGCCAGTCTCCTCCCCCAGTGCAGTAAAAATTATTCCCATATACATCTCTTGTATGAAGCTAGTAGTAGACATTTAGATTAATTATTATGAAGACATATTAAGTCAGGATGCTTCTTAGGAACATTCCAGAAATGCCAGGCCTTTAAGACGCAGATTAAAATGTTAGGTTTGTGTTAGGAAGTAGGTGTTTTGGGGACCTAAGAGTGAACAGAACTTTCCAGCTGAATTGGAACTCTCAAGAATCAGGACTGTGCTGTTTACCTTTATGAGTTTTGAGGTGGCGTCAAACAGGAGGGGAAAAGAGCTCTGCGGAGGCTAACCTGGGTTTGATTCTTATTAGCCAAGTGGCTTTGGACACATTTCTAAGCTTCATTTTCCATAGCAGCAAAATATGCATGGGGACACTTTTACGTATTAGAATTGTGAGCACTCACCGAGAAGACCTTGGTAAAGAGTCAGCTCTCATGCACGATACGTGAGTTCCCCCTCCTCCCTACCTGAAATCTTGTGATCTGACACTGGGTCTGAAGGAGTCCAATGAATTATACCACCTTCCTTGCCTGAAGACCAATTCAGAGCACAGAGATCATAATATATAATGATACAATTATAACTATGTATGTATGTGTCTATCAAACATCCATTGTGAAGTATGTGTGTATATATACACACACACATATATTTGTATGCACTTCATATACTTTATATATATAAAGTATATGTACTTTAAAGTGTGTGTACGTATATGTGTGTGTGTGTGTGTGTGTGTGTATATCTCAATATATATATCAGCTTTATTACTGATACAAGTTGACTTAGAGAAATGGCTTAAATATGCAGCAATCAGGGAGCCCAATGCAGGCCTTGATCCCAGGACCCTGGGACCATGACTTGAGCTGAGGGCAGAGGCCTAATGACTGAGCCTCCCAGGCGCCCAGTAAGGAACTTCTTGATTCCGAATCCCAGAACTACATGACACAGGTGGTCAGAGACAGCACTAACTAGTCTTGGGCCTCCCCGTGTGGGGGCCTGCCCCGCTGACTGAGGGTGTTGAGAGGACGGGTGTGCTCGCTCCTTTTGGCCAGTCTTGTTTTCAGAAAGAAGGAGAGCTGAAGAGGCGAAGCCAGTCATGTTTCGTTTCTCCTTCCGAACTCTTCAGGCTGGAAAGTAACTTTGCTTCCCCAGAGAAGTGAGACCAGGCAGTAGACCAGGCAGTGATGGATGTGCGGCCCCTGGGAAGATGATGGCGGCTGCCATGGTGGGGACAGCGCTCAGCCCTGGCACGGGGACCTCGAGCCACAGCAGGCGCGAGATGCGGGACAGGCAGACGCATTTGTAGTTCTCTGTAATCAAACTTCATTTTGTTGGAAGGAGGCTATCATTTCAGGTGGTAAAAAGCACTTCGGATTTTGGTTTTCTCATCTGTGGTAAAAATCGTCCTATTTTGGCATACTTGTGAGGTCAGCATAATCTAGTTTTTGGCTAGGTGCTTTGCCAACATCCAGGTTTCTATTAAAGGGCAACAGTTTGTATAATAGAAAATACAGAGGTGAGCTTCCAGTTCTATCGTTACTGACTTGAATTTTAAAATCAAACATACATAACAAAATTTCTACTTCCTGAGAGAGTCTTTTTTTTTTCTTTTAATCTCAAAAGCAACCAGTAAAAATCTCACAAGATTTGAACCTACTTTTTCACTGTCAGCAGAGACTTGTTGGCAAATGTAATTATAGCTGTGTATGTATCTGTACTTTCCAGACAGATAAAGCAAAGACCCAAACAATTTTCTCGAAAAATCAGAATTCAAAAGGAACAGCAGGAATTCTAGAGGCTAGTCGGGGTGGGAGAGGCACACTCTGCGTGAACTCTTAATTTTAGTCAGCCATGCTGAGAGCAGAAGTTGTTGCCAACGGGTTAGATCTAAAATAAATAAATATGTGTTTGGCAGAGTAGAAAAGTCCTCTTTGTAGAAGTAAAACTCCGTGCATTTGTACCCAGAATAAAAGGGTATACTCTGAAACATGAGGTTTCCCATGTTGGAGGAAGCAGAGGTTATATATTTGTCAGGATTCCCTCGAGGCAACTTTCCTAAGTGATACAAGACACAACCTTCTGCTGGATTTTGACACATGAAGTTTATCCAGTGTCCTCTTGGCCAAATTTTCCCTAGAATATCCTTCTACATGTGAGGCGGAGTTCAGGGGCACCCAGTAAAGGGTCAGAGGCCATGAAGTGTCTGTTGATTTTTTCTTCTTTTTCACTTCTCAAATTTTAGAGAAAACCCTTGTCACCTGGGGTCTAGTTTATTGCAGTTATAGCTTTTTCTGTCTCAGGTGCTCTGCTAATTCCTGCCTCGAATCTTCCTACATCATGGTGTGAAGTGATTCCATACTGCCTACTCATCAAGGACAACATTTCTGGATTTTAAATCACTCATACCCTGCCCTCCCCCACCCCTTAGATAAAATGAATGGTAAAATGTGTAACTTATGTCAAAATAATGATTTAAAGAATATATTTATTTCAGAAATAAAATATTGCAAATACGCAACCCATCCTCCGTTGTATTCTCCTCTTATTCCCAAAGGTAGGTACTGTCCTGAGTTTGAGTTTAATATCCTAATGCAGCTCATTATAATTTTAATACAGATGTATGTATCCATACGGTATTACTTGCATGATTTCAAGCCTGATATAAATAGTACCATTATTGTATGTGTTCTGTAAAGTTTCATTTTTCATGATTTCTTTGAAATTTATGCCTGTAAATCTGATTAGCTCTAGTTCATTCATTTTCACTGAATAGTATTCCATGGTAAAGCATATCACAAACCCAACTCCATCCTCCTATTGGTAAACATCTACATTTTCAGTTTCCGCTGTTAAGAACGGGGGTAACGTCCACATTCTAGTACACAGGTCCTTGTACACAAGTGTGAAAAAGGTGGTGTTGGTTTAGGGTGATTGTCTAGAAGTAAATGTTTGGTTTATAATGTATGTTCCTATCAATATCACTTAAAATAGTCCAGTTACCCTCTGACATGGTCAGACCTGTAAGTGCTTCTGCCCTCAGTGAGCGCCAGTCCCTGTCCTGTGTCTGTGCCAAC
Source organism: Mustela putorius furo (assembly GCF_011764305.1). Lineage (NCBI taxonomy): Eukaryota > Metazoa > Chordata > Mammalia > Carnivora > Mustelidae > Mustela > Mustela putorius. The sequence continues at coordinate 1,204,993 of NW_025421261.1, forward strand.
ATGTGGATTTCCTGACGTTGACCTTCTTTGTCTGTCTGGTGGGTGCAAAATGGTATGTCACCATGGTTTTAATTTTAAGGCAGAACATCTTTTCATTAGTTTCTTGGCTGGTCTAGTTTCTTCTGTGAATTGTGTGTGTATGTCCAAGGTTTTGGTACCATTCATTAGCATATTGATTCATTCTACAGTTGGAAGACCTTTGATTTGTTTTCTGTATGTGGCTATTGTGAATCATGCTTTGAATATTCTTTGACATGTCTTTTGATGTACAGATTCATTAATTTCTGCTGAATATACCCTGAGGTATAGACTTTCTGGGTTAACATTAGCAGGTACAGCTGAATGATCTTCCTGTGTGGGTGTACTAATTTTCATTCTCATCAACCATATACCAGAGTCTGAATACTCACTTTTCTTTGCTAACGCTTGATATTTTTTCAGAAGTTTAGTGACCATTTAGATATGTCTTTTTATGAAATGCCTATACAGTGCTTCCTGTCCATGTTTCTTTTGGGCTATATGACTTTTTATTTATAGGAATTCTGTGTACATATGCACAGCTTTTTGTCAGTTATAGGAGTTGATAACCTTATATCCATGGTTTGCTTTTTTTGTTCTCTTCATGGTGTTTTTTTTTTTGATGAGCAGAAATTCCTATTTTAACATCATGTTTATAAAAAAATTAATGTGTTTGCACCCAATTTAATATCTTTCCTCATGTGACATTTAGAGACCCTCTCATAGTATCTTCTGGGAACTTTACTGTTTATCATTCCTATCTACATCTATATTTTATTTACTAATGTTTAGTGTATGCTATGAGGTTAAAGTAAGGTGTATTTTTTCCATGTGGATATATGATTGTCTCAGCTCCACTTACTGATGTTTTCCCGCAGTTTATTACACATTAGTCATAAGTCAGGTGCATGTTTACACAGTGGGTCCTTCCAGGACTCTCTGATGTATTCTCATGATCCATTTATCAGCCCTTACACAAATACTAGAATTTCATAATTACCTCTGCTTTATAAAAATCTTGATATCTTGTAGAGCAAGTTCTCTTTATGAATGTGTTGTCCCTTAAGGTATTTCCCCTAGATTTTAGTAATGTTGGTGTTATTTTATTTTTTTTAAATTTTTAAAAGATTTTATTTATTTATCAGAGAGAGAGAGATCACAAGCAGGCAGAGCAGCAGGCAGAGGGAGAGGGAGAAGCAGGCTCCCCACTGAGCAGGGAGCCTGATTAGGGGCTCGATCCCAGGACCCTGGGATCATGACCTGAGCCGAAGGTAGCCGCTTAACTGACTGAGCCACCCAGGTGCCCCTGTTGGTGCTATTTTAAATATCTTTTTTTAGATTGCCAAAAAAAGTAGTCTTTAGCTTGTTACTGGCATATAATATAGAGTTGGTTGTTGAATATTGCTTTTGAATAAGTAACTTTGCTACATTATTTTAATAATTTACCTGTAGATTCTTTGGATATTCTACATATATAGGCATTCCTGCTGTAAGTAATGACAGTTTCATTTGTTACTTTCTGTCCTTATATATTATTACTTTTTTCTTCTCCTATCACACTGGTTAGGATCTTCAGGACAATGTTAAATAGAAGGATAATTAACAGATATTTTGTAGTTTTCCTGATCTAATAAAGGAAATCTATTTATTTATTTATTTGAGAGAGTATGCAAAAGTGAGGGAAGGGTAGTAGGGGAGAGGGAAGAGAGAGGGACATGCAGACTCTGCACTGAGTGCGGAGCTGCCGTGGGACTTGATCTCATGACCCTGAGATTATGATCTGAACTGGAATCAAGAGTTGGATGGGTGCTCAACTGACCAAGCCACCCAGGCACCCCAACTTTCAGAATTTTAAATATGATGTTTGCTGTAGATTACTGTGGCTAATTTCCCTGTTTCCTCCCTGCTCCCCCAGATCTGCCATTTATCTTTCTCTGCTCTCATTTTTACCCTAGTCTTTTGTACTGCATCCTCTGGACCCCTTATCTAGTGATTTCTGGTTGGGTTTGGTCAACAACAGGCAGAGGCAGAAAATCAGGAGGGTCAAAGCAGAAACAGGCATGGTCTTCCCCCTTTCAGACACTTCCCTGTTGGACTGGAGGAAGTTACTGCCCTCATCCGTCATTCTGAATTCCTTTCAGCAGGACTCTGGTAGCTACATGGTCTTACAGAGTCCAGTAACCGTTTCCTCCTATTGTTCTTTCATGGATGTGACAGCTGTTCTCTCTGATTGTTAGCTAGGAGGTGCCTCGCCATTCTTTGTGGGTTTCCTTATAAATATACCTTTATAAGTAGTTCCTCTATTAACCTTATTGAGTGTGCTGTTTCTTCTTGTTACCCTACTATAATTGTCAGATTAAGGAAGTTTTTTTCTATTCTTTTTGCTAGTATTTAACAAAATCGTGATTGGATATTAAATTGTATCATTCATTTTTGTCTTCTTTTTAATGATTATATGATTTTTCCCCATTTACTGTATTAATGTATTGGATTACGTTGGCTGATTTTTCTGTTTTTCCTGTTTACGATCTATCACATAGTGAAATACATCACTACATACTCTGTTTGTATCTCGCTTGGGCTAGTACTCTCTTGGCGTGTAGTGACCATCCCTCAGAAATGAGATGGTTCAAAGATGGACTGTTCACAGACACTGGTGACACAATATGCATACTAGGAGAGTACAAAAAGGTTTATGATCATATTATGAGGCTTCCTGGGAGAGAAGGGCAGGCCTCCCTAAATTGTCCAAAAATGGCTCGAAAAAGTAGGGAAAGTAGTGGTGGTTATGGCATGGGAAGGTGGTTAGGGCATGGGAAGTGCTGAGAGCTCCTGTGCATGAACAGGGGTTTACATATTTTGAACATCCCACTGGTGCCAAAGAAGGGAGCACCTGGGTTTTCTTATTAGTTTTCCCAGATATGGGGCAGAAAGAAGCGAGGGAGGAGGGAGACTTAGAACCTATAAGGAATTACACATCAAAAATACAAAGTAACACTTTTGTAGGGATTATGTCACTAATTAGATACAAAATTAGATTCCTTTGTCTTATTTTCCTACCTCAGGACTGCTATTTGAATATATTTAAATATCTTTGGGAAATTCATGAATTATTTCTAAGGGAAAACAAGTTATTTGTAAGGGAAAAATTAGATTGTTATCGGACTTTTCAGCAGTGATGTATTATGTCCTTTCAATATACAGTTTCAGGTTACTTTGACTTCAAGGAAGTTTTCTTGAATTATAGTTTCTAGTATATGCTTTACCCAATATTCATATGTTGAAGCCCTAACCTCCAATGTGATGTTATTTGGAGATGGGGCCTTTGGGAGATAATTAGTTTTACATAAGTTCTTGAGAATATGGTCCTCATGATGAAATTACTGTCTTATTTTTAAAGAAAGAAACGAAAGAGCTTGTTTGTTCTTTCTATCTACCATGCGAGGTTATATTGAGAAAATGGCTGTCTGCAGGTTAGGAAGAGTGCTCACCTGAGAATGGAATTGGCCAGCGTTCTGCACTTGAGCTTTCCAGACTCCAGAACTGTGAGAAATACATTCCTGTTCTTCAAGCCATTCAGCTGTAGTATTTTGTCACAGCAGCTGGAACATATGTTAGATCTTCTTTTCCTGTCTTTTATATCTAACCTTTTTACTTGACCCTTTTTACTCTTTTTAAGTTTTTTTTAACATTTTCCTTCTTTTCGTTTTCTTTTTTTTTTTTTTTCATTTTTTAAAAATTTTTTATTTTTTATAAACATATGTTTTTATCCCCAGGGGTACAGGTCTGTGAATCGCCAGGTCCATAACCCCACCCCCCTTCTCCCGACCCCCTTCCCCCCAGCAACCCTCAGTTTGTTTTGTGAGATTAAGAGTCACTTATGGTTTGTCTCCCTCCCAATCCCATCTTGTTTCATTGATTCTTCTCCTACCCACTTACGCCCCCATGTTGCTTCACCACTTCCTCATATCAAGGAGATCATATGATAGTTGTCTTTCTCTGCTTGACTTATTTCGCTAAGCATGATACGCTCTAGTTCCATCCATGTTGTCGCAAATGGCAAGATTTCATTTCTTTTGATGGCTGCATAGTATTCCATTGTGTATATATACCACATCTTCTTTTTTTTTTTTCCCATTTTATTTTATTTTATTTCTTTTCAGTATTCCAAAATTCATTGTTTATGCACCATACCCAGTGCTCCATGCAATATGTGCCCTCCATAATACCCACCACTGGGCTTACCCAACCCCCCACCCTCCTCCCTTCCAAAACACTCAGTTTGTTTCTCAGGGTCCACAGTCTCTCGTGGTTTGTGTCCCCCTCCAATTTCCCCCAAATCCCTTCTCCTCTCCTTCTCCCAATGTCCTTTGTGTTATTCCTTATGCTCCACAAGTAAGTGAAACCATATGATACTTGACTCTCTGTTTGACTTATTTCACTCAGCATAATCTCCTCCAGTCCCATCCATGTTGATACAGAAGTTGAGTATTCATCCTTTCTTTTTTTTTTTTTTTTAATTTTTTATTTTTTATAAACATATATTTTTATCCCCAGGGGTACAGGTCTGTGAATCACCAGGTTTACACACTTCACAGCACTCACCAAATCACATACCCTCCCCAATGTCCATAATCCCACCCCCTTCTCCCAAACCCCCTGCCCCCGGCAACCCTCAGTTTGTTTTGTGAGATTAAGAGTCACTTATGGTTTGTCTCCCTCCCAATCCCATCTTGTTTCATTTATTCTTCTTCTACCCACTTAAGCCTCCATGTTGTATCACCACTTCCTCATATCAGGGAGATCATATGATAGTTGTCTTTCTCTGCTTGACTTATTTCGCTAAGCATGATACGCTCTAGTTCCATCCACGTTGTTGCAAATGGCAGGATTTCATTTCTTTTGATGGCTGCATAGTATTCCATTGTGTATATATACCACATCTTCTTGATCCATTCATCTGTTGATGGACATCTAGGTTCTTTCCATAGTTTGGCTATTGTGGACATTGCTGCTATAAACATTTGGGTGCATGTGCCCCTTTGGATCACTACATTTGTATCTTTAGGGTAAATACCCAATAGTGCAATTGCTGGGTCATAGGGCAGTTCTATTTTCAACATTTTGAGGAACCTCCATGCTGTTTTCCAGAGTGGCTGCACCAGCTTGCATTCCCACCAACAGTGTAGGAGGGTTCCCCTTTCTCCGCATCCTCGCCAGCATCTGTCATTTCCTGACTTGTTGATTTTAGCCATTCTGACTGGTGTGAGGTGATATGTCATTGTGGTTTTGATTTGTATTTCCCTGATGCCGAGTGATATGGAGCACTTTTTCATGTGTCTGTTGGCCATCTGGATGTCTTCTTTGCAGAAATGTCTGTTCATGTCCTCTGCCCATTTCTTGATTGGATTATTTGTTCTTTGGGTGTTGAGTTTGCTAAGTTCTTTATAGATTCTGGACACTAGTCCTTTATCTGATATGTCGTTTGCAAATATCTTCTCCCATTCTGTCAGTTGTCTTTTGATTTTGTTAACTGTTTCCTTTGCTGTGCAAAAGCTTTTGATCTTGATGAAATCCCAGTAGTTCATTTTTTCCCTTGCTTCCCTTGCCTTTTGCGTTGTTCCTAGGAAGATGTTGCTGCGGCAGAGGTTGAAGAGGTTGCTGCCCGTGTTCTCCTCAAGGATTTTGATGGATTCCTTTCGTACATTGAGGTCCTTCATCCATTTTGAGTCTATTTTTGTGTGTGGTGTAAGGGAATGGTCCAATTTCATTTTTCTGAATGTGGCTGTCCAATTTTCCCAGCACCATTTATTGAAAAGGCTGTCTTTTTTCCATTGGACATTCTTTCCTGCTTTGTCGAAGATTAGTTGACCATAGATTTGAGGGTCTATTTCTGGGCTCTCTATTCTGTTCCATTGATCTATGTGTCTGTTTTTGTGCCGCAAATATCATTCTCAATGGAGAAAAACTGAAAGCTTTTCCGCTAAGGTCAGGAACACGGCAGGGATGTCCATTATCACCACTGCTATTCAACATCGTACTAGAGGTCCTAGCCTCAGCAATCAGACAACAAAAGGAAATTAAAGGCATCCAAATCGGCAAAGAAGAAGTCAAATTATCACTCTTCGCAGATGATATGATACTCTATGTGGAAAACCCAAAAGACTCCACTCCAAAACTGCTAGAACTTATACAGGAATTCAGTAAAGTGTCAGGATATAAAATCAATGCACAGAAATCAGTTGCATTTCTCTACACCAACAGCAAGACAGAAGAAAGAGATATTAAGAAGTCAATCCCATTTACAATTGCATCCAAAACCATAAGATACCTAGGAATAAACCTAACCAAAGAGACACAGAATCTATACTCAGAAAACTATAAAGTACTCATGAAAGAAATTGAGGAAGACACAAAGAAATGGAAAAATGTTCCATGCTCCTGGATTGGAAGAATAAATATTGTGAAAATGTCTATGCTACCTAAAGCAATCTACACATTTAATGCAATTCCTATCAAAGTACCATCCATCTTTTTCAAAGAAATGGAACATACAATGCTAAAATTTATATGGAACCAGAAAAGACCTCGAATAGCCAAAGGGATATTGAAAAAGAAAGCCAACGTTGGTGGCATCACAATTCCGGACTTCAGGCTCTATTACAAAGCTGTCATCATCAAGACAGCATGGTTCTTTTCGTTTTCTACTAAGTCATTGTCCATGTGTTAATTCACTCCTGCATTCTTTAAAATTTAGCCTTCTAGCATTCTAAAATCTAAAAATTCTATTTTCCCTTTTATTTCTAATTGTTTCCCAAGCCCTGTTACCTCTCTTTTTAGAGGCACCAAATGTTCCTCCTTTTTAACCACTATATTTGTATTTGTTTTTCTAATTCTTATTTATGTTTTTTGCTCATACTTCTATCATTTCTTCTAATTCTCTTTGCTCTCTTTGGTTATAATTTTCACCTATTTTGTTGATATGTCTTTTCTGATATGTAGGGTTTTTTCATTTCATTTTTGTAGGGATGTTATATTATTGATTGTTCTTTTTTCTATAATATAATTTCATAAAATTTGACTGTGATTCTTTACTATTGCTAATTTTATGAGTCTTCTCATAATTTTGAGAGATCAGATATGGCATGACGTCTTTTGTAGCTTCACTGCTTTAGCGCTCTCTCATGTTGTTCTCATAGTGTGATGTCTGTATACAGTTGACCCTTGAACATTGTGGAGTTTAATTGTGCTACCCCCCTGCACAGTGAAAATCCATGTATAACTTTTGGGTCTTCCAAAACTTAACTACTAATAGCTTGCTGTTGACCAGGAGTCTTACTTATAACATAACTAGTTAACACATGTTTTGTATCATATACTACATTCTTAAAATAATATAGAGAAAAGAAAATGTTATTAAGAAAATCCTAAGGAAGAGAAAATACATTTACAGAACCATACTGTATTCACTGAAAAAAAAAACAAAAATCTACGTGAAGGTAGACCTGTGCAGTTCAAACTCATGTCATTCAGGGTTAGTCCTACTTCCTTAATTCTGCTTCTGCTCTCCTTCCACACTGGCCTTTATCTTTTTTTTTAAATTAAATTAATTTATTTATTTTCAGAAAAACAGTATTCATTATTTTTTTACCACACCCAGTGCTCCATGCAATCTGTGCCCTCTATAATACCCACCACCTGGTACCCCAACCTCCCACCCCCCCCCCCGCCACTTCAAACCCCTCAGTTGTTTTTCAGAGTCCATAGTCTCTCATGGTTCACCTCCCCTTCCAATTTACCCCAACTCCCTTCTCCTCTCCATCTCCCCGTGTCCTCCATGTTATTTGTTATGCTCCACAAATAAGTGAAACCATATGATGATTGACTCTCTCTGCTTGACTTATTTCACTCAGCATCATCTCTTCCAGTCTGGTCCATGTTTCTACAAAACTTGGGTATTCATCCTTTCTGATGGAGGCATCATACTCCATAGTGTATATGGACCACATCTTCCTTATCCATTCGTCCGTTGAAGGGCATCTTGGTTCTTTCCAGTTTGTCGACCATGGCCATTGCTGCTATAAACATTGGGGTACAGATGGCCCTTCTTTTCACTACATCTATATCTTTGGGGTAAATACCCAGGAGTGCAATGGCAGAGTCATAGGGAGGTTCTATTTTTAATTTCTTGAGGAATCTCCACACTGTTCTCCAAAGAGGCTGCACCAACTTGCATTCCCACCAACAGTGTAAGAGGGTTCCCCTTTCTCCACATCCTCTCCAACACATGTTGTTTCCTGTTTTGTTAATTTTGGCCATTCTAACTGGTGTAAGGTGATATCTCAATGGATAAAAGACCTCAACGTGAGACAGGAATCCATCAGAATTCTAGAGGAGAACATAGGCAGTAATCTCTTTGATATCAGCCACAGCAACTTCTTTCAAGATATGTCTCCAAAGGCAAAGGAAACGAAGCGAAATAAACTTTTGGGACTTCATCCAAATCAAAAGCTTCTGCACAGCAAAGGAAACAGTCAACAAAACAGGCAACCCAGGGAATGGGAGAAGATATTTGCAAATGACAATACAGACAAAAGGTTGATATCCAGGATCTATAACGAACTCCTCAAACTCAACACACACGAAACAGGCAAACATATCAAAAAATGGGCAGAAGATATGAACAGACACTTCTCCAATCAAGACATACAAATGGCTATCAGACACGTGAAAAAATGTTTATCATCACTAGCCCTCAGGGAGATTCAAATTAAAACCACATTGAGATATCACCTTACACCAGTTAGAATCGCCTTTATCTTTTGCCTCTATTATCTCTGTCCTGCTCAAGTAAATTCTACTTCAAGCTTTTTCTTTTCTTGGTGTGGGATTTTGTCTTGTAAATGAGACTCATTATGCTAACTTGTACTGGGCTGAGCTGATTCCAGCGCTATCAGATCTTACTGCTGTCCCCTTGCGTGCACTCCTGAACTGGGTTCTATGAACATCTTTCAGTTTCAGGTGCTGTTCTCTCTTGCACCACTGCATTTATAGGGCTGGGAAACTCGAGTCTTCATCTAAAGCTATCACAATTCCCATTGCTTTTCCTTGGCTTTTCCCTAAACTGCTTCTGATACCACACGGATCTTGCAGCTGCTACTACGGTGATCAGTAGTTTGTCTCTACCTATTCATATTTTCAGGTTTCTGAGGATTCCACATTACTTGGTTTTGCTGTAGAAGTTGTCTGGGAGTTTTTGGTTTTGCTATGGTATTTTCTGTGTCTATTTTCATGGGGGAGTCTAAGGGATATTAAAGCAATAACTATCTTGTTACAGCTTCTTTCTTCCCAGAATCTTTCTGATCTCTGCTCTTTAATTATTTAATTGACATTTTTCCCTCATTAGAATGATTTTGAGGCTTTTTGTGCAGAAAAAATGTCCACTTTTAGAAAGTAATTTCTTATTTTGAAAAAAAATACATTTGAACATATATATACCAAAATGAATAGTTAAGTAAATAACTAAATAAAGTAACTATGTGAGGTAATGGATGTGTTAATTAGCTTAATTGTAGTAAAAGTAAAAAAAACCTATAATACAACAACTACTGTGTAACTTTTTCCTGGATTTGCTGATTACTATTATTTTGCCCTTTTTGCTTTACTACTCTCTCTCCACTCACACACACAGATATAAAGATCGTGTTACTATTGTTATTGTCTTTGCTGAACAATTTGAAAATGCATTACAGACATCTTCCCCCTTTACATCTAAAAATAGTTATTTACAAATAGTTATTTTCTGTTTTAAGGAATGAGGTGATTCTCTTATGTAACACATACATTGATCAAATTCAAGAAATTTAATGTTGAAATGATGCTATTATCTAACATAGTCACGTTTTACTAGTTGTTCAGTTAATGTTCTTAATTTTCCAATTTCAAGAGCCAGTACAGGATTTCTTATTACATTCAGTAGTCAGGTCTTATCAGCCTCATTTAATTTAGTGTATGTTCAGGGTTCAGACTTTCTTTGTCATAACACAGTCATTTTTTTTTTTAAGGGGATCTAATTGTATTGTAGAATGTTCCTCAAATGGGGTTTGTCTATTTGCTTTTTCATGATTACATTGTGCATTTTTGTCAGAAATCTGACACAACACCAGTGATGTTGTGTACCTCTCAGTGTATCGTATCAGAGACATACAGTGTCAGTTGGTTCCATTACTGGTGATACTAGTTTGATTGCTTGGTTAATGTGACATTCATTAGATTCTGTACTTTATAGCTCTAATTTTCCCTTTTTTAATTAATAATTTATCTATGGGGAGACAACATAAGACTCTAGATATCTTACTCCCCATCAAGTTTTCACTTTGTGTCTTTAGCATCTCCTTATGGTTTTTGTGTGTATCAGTTATTACTGTGATGTTTGTAAATAATAAATTTTATGACTGTATCACTCTTTCTATAGTTATTAGTTGGCATTTTAAAATAAAGAAGAGTTTTCTTTCTATCATCTTAAGTAATTAGAAGATTGATCTTATATATTAAAAAAAATAAATTGGTTATAATTAATTATTATCGCTTTTCATTTTTATGCTCAAATTGTCTTAGATTTGACTAATGAGAGCCCCTTTAAGCTGGATCCTAGGTTTTTTTGTTTAATATTTCCATAGTTTTTGAGGACTTCCTTATTTTTTGGAGCAAAATGACATCCCTGGAAATTCATATGGCAAGGAGCCTTGGCTCTTTTTAGTAGAGAATGATTTTTAGAAACCAAGATCTTATGGCTATGCCCATGGATATTGCAGTCTCATTGTTTTGAGACATTCCCTCTCCTTTTTTTTTTTTTTCAGAAAGAGCTAGAAAATCTTTTTCTATCTTTCTTTTTCTCTTCCTTTCTGTCTCCATTACATCAATACTTCTTAATTCCAATCCAACACTACAGAGTTATTCATTACTTTCTCCCATACCTTATTTGTATCACAGTGAGATACAACCCAGTAATTGCGCTACTGAGTTCAAACCCCACACTGGGCTTCACACTGGGTGTGGAGACTACATCAAAAAAAAAAAAAAAAAAAAAGAGAGAGAGAGAGAGAGATGTCTTTAATCAAAAAACAAAAGCTAACAAGTATGGTGAAGATGTGGAGAAAAGGAATTGTGGTAAAATGTTGATGGGAACAGAAATTGATACAGCCATTATTTGAGATGCCTCAAAAAATTAAAAATTTTTTCTTCACAGTGAGATCTTCAGCTTCTCCAAGAAGAAATTTATTTTCTCAATTTACTTATTTGCATAATCGCATTATACACTTAAAGTAGTCTCAGATATTCTTTCTTCACCAACATTGACAACCAACCTACTAAGTAGAGTTCATGATTTCTTTGTGGTTCTTGTTATCTTTAGTCTTTAACTCTGTAGTCAAACAGCCTTCTGTCTTCCTTCTTTTTTATGGCTAAATTATATATATAAAATCACGTTTTTGTTATTTATCCGTCAATGGATACTTAAGTTGTTTCCATATCTTAGCTATTGTAAATAATGCTGAAATGACATGGAATACATATATCTTTTTGAGTTAATGTTTTGTTGCCTTTGGACAAATATACAGAAGTGAGATTACTGGATCATAAGGTATTTCCATTTTTAATTTTTTGAGGCATCTCAAATAATGGCTGTATCAATTTCTGTTCCCATCAACATTTTACCACAATTCCTTTTCTCCACATCTTCACCATACTTGTTAGCTTTTGTTTTTTGATTAAAGACATCTCTCTCTCTCTCTCTTTTTTTTTTTTTTTTTTTTTGATGTAGTCTCCACACCCAGTGTGAAGCCCAGTGTGGGGTTTGAACTCAGTAGCACAATTACTGGGTTGTATGGTAGCTCTACTTTTAATTTTTTGAGGAACCATTTTACAGTTTGCCACAGTGGCTGTACCAGTTTGCATTTTAACCAGTTTGCACAAGGGTCCCTTTTTCTCCACAAACTTGCCAACACTGTTGTTTCTTGCGTTTTTGATTTTTACCATTCTGACAGCTGTGAGTTGGTAGATCATTGTAGTTTTTTGATTTGCATTTTCCTGCTGATGAGTGATGTTGTATATCTTTTCATGTGTTTATTGGCCATCAGTATGTCTTCTTTGGAGAAATGTTTGTTCATGTTTTCTTCCCATTTTTTAATTAGATTGTTCATTTTATGGGTATTATATACTTTTTAAAATGTATTTTAGATATGAACCCTTTATTAGGTATGTCATTTGCAAATATTTTCTCCCATTTGGTAGGTCTTCTTTCAATTTTGTTGGTTGTTTTCTTTGCTGTGCAGAAGCTTTTCATTTTGGTGTAGTCCCAATAGTTTATTTTGCTTTTATTTCCCTTGCTTAAGAAGACACATCTAGAAAAATGTCATGGCCAATGTCAGAGAATTTACCGCCATGCTCTCTTCTAGAATTTTTATGGTTTCAAGTTTCATGTTTAGGTTCTTAATCTATTTTGACTTTATTTTTGTGTATGGTGTAATAAAGTGGTCCAGTTTTTTCTTTTACCTGTAGCTGTCCAGTTTTCCCAGCATCAGTTGTTGAAGAGACTTTTTTTTCCCCCAGTATGTATATATTCCTGCCTTGTTTGATGAAGGTTAATTGACCATATATTATTGGGTTTATTTCTGGGCTTTCTATTCTGTTCTGTTGATCTGTCTGTGTTTTTGGTCGGCATCATACCATTTAAATCTGGAATTGTGATACTTCCAATTTCATTTTTCTTTTTAAAGATTGCTTTGAATATTCAGGGTCTTTTGTGGCTCTATACAAATTTTAGGATTATTTTAGTTCTTTGAAAAATGCTGTTGGTATTTTGATAGGGATTGCCTTAAATCCGTATATTACTTTGGGTAGTATGGACATTTTAACAATATATATTTTCCTAATCCATGAGTATGAAATGTCTTTCCCTTGTGTCGTCTTCAGTTTCTTTCATCAGTGTTTTATAGTTTCAGAGTACAATTCATTCATCTTCTTGGTTAAGTTTATTCCTAGGTATTTTATTATTTTGGGTACAATTGTAAATGGAATTGTTTTCTTAATTTCTCTTTCTGATGTTTCATTATTAGTATATCAAAATGCAATAGATTTCCGTACACTGATTTTGTATCCTACAACCTTACTGAATTCATTTATCAGTTGTAGTAGTTTTTTGATAGGGTCTTTTGGGTTTTCTATATATTGCATATCAACAGCAAATAGGAAAATTTTACTTCTTCCTGACCAGTTTGGATGCCATTTATTTCTTTTTCTTGCCTGGTGGTTGTGTCTAGGACTTGCAGTAGTGTGTTGATTAAAACAGATGAGAATGGACATCTTTGTCTTGTTTGTGACCTTGGGTGAAAAACTCAATTTTCGCCATCGAGTATGATGTTGTCTCTGGGTTTTTCATATGTGGACTTTATTTGGTTCAGTTATGTTTCCATAACCCTAATTTTTGAAGGTTTTTATCATAAATGGATATTGTACTTTGTCACATGCTATCTTGCATCTTTGAAATGATCATATAGTTTTTATCCTTTCTCTTGTTGATGTGATGTGTGTTCATGTGATGTGACATATGTTGATGTGTTGTGTGTTGATAGATTTGAGAATATTGAACCATTCTTGCATCCCAAGAATGAATCCCACTTGATCATTGTGAATGATTTTTTAAAAAGCATTATTGGATTTGGTTTGCTAATATTTTATTGAGGACTTTTGCATTTATGTTCATCACAGATACTGGTCTGTAATTCTCTTTTTTGTGATATCTTTATCTGGGTTTTGGTACAGGATAATGCTGGTCTGATAGAATGAACTTGGAAGTTTTCCTTCCTCTTCTATTTTTTTGGAATAATTTGAGAAGGATAGGTATTTAACTAAATGGTATAATTTGCCTGCGATGCCATCTGTTCCTGCACTTTTGTTTGTGGAAGTTTTTTTGATTACTGATCCAAAACTGCTTTAATTTTGGTAGGTTATATAATTCTAGAAATTTATCCATTTCTTCTAAGTTGTCCAATTTGTTGGCATGTAACTTTTAGTAATATTCTGTTAAAAGCCTATGTATTTCTCTGATGTCGGTTATTTCTCTTCTTTCATTTCTGATTTTGTTTGAGTCTTCCCTCTCTTTCAGTCTTTCTCTCTTTCTTTTTTATTTTTATGAATATGACTAAAGTTTTATCAATTTTGTTGATCTTTTCAAAGAGCCAGCTCCTGGTTTTCTTGATCTGTACAAATCTGTACTTTTTTTTTTTCTTTTAGTTTCTATATCATTTATTTCTGCTCTAATGTTTATTATTTTCTTCCCTTTGCTGGTTTGGGTGTTGTTTGTTCTTCTTTTTCTCTCTCCTTTTGGTGTAAAGTTAAGTTGTTTATTTCTTGCTTCTTGAGGTAGGCCTGTTTTGCTATATACTTTCCTCTTAGAAATGCTTTTGCTGCATCCCAAAGACTTTGTGTTTTCATTATCATTGTTTCCACATACTTTTTGATTTCTTCTTTGAATTCTTGGATGACCCATTTATTGTTTAGTAGCATGTAATTCAACTCCCATGTATTCATGGTCTTTCCAGGTTTTATCTTGTGGTTGATTTCTCATTTTATAGCATTGTGGTTAGAAAAGATGCATGGGATAACTTTGATCTTTTTGAGTTTGTAGAGTCTTGTTTTGTGGTTTAATATGTGATCTGTTCTGGAGAATATTCCATATGAACTTGAAAAAAATGTGTATTTTGCTGTTTTAGGATGGAATGTTCTGAATAGATCTATTAGATCAATCTGTTCTAATGTGTCATTCAAATTCACTGTTTCCTTATTGACTTCTGTTTGGATGATCTGTCCATTTATGTAAGTGGGGTATTAAAGTCTTCTACCAATATTGTATTACTATTAATTGGTTTCTTTGTATTTGCTTTTAATTGTTTTGTGTACTTAGCTGCTCCCATGTTGAGTGAATAAATATTTACATTGTTTTATTTTCTTGTGTGATCATCCCCTTTATGATTACATAGTGTACTTGTTTAAGTCTCTTGTTAGAGTTTGTTTTAATGTCTGTTTTGTCTGATAGAAGTATTGTTACCCTGACTTTCATTCCATTTGTATGATAAATACTTCTCCATCCCCATACCTTCAATCTGCATGTATCTTCAGGTCTGAAGTGAGTCTGTGGTTGGCAACATATAGATGGGGCTTGTTTTTTATCTACTTCATGTCCTTGTGTCTTTGGATTGGACCATTAATCTATTTACATTCAGAGTAATTATTAATATGTATTTACTGAAATTTTGTCAGTTGTTTTATGGTTGTATGTGTTTATTGACATTTTGTCAGTTGTTTTATGATTGTCTTTGTAATTCTTGTCTGTTCTTTTCTTCCCTTGCTTCTCTCACAAGTTGGCTTTCTTTAGTGATATACTTGGATTCCTTTCTCTTTATTTTTTGCATATCTATTACTAGTTTTTAAATTTAAATTCAATTAGCTAACACATAGTACATCATTAGTTTCAGAGGTAGAGTTCAGTAATTCATCAGTTGCATATAACCCCCATGCTCATCACATCATGTGTACTCCTTAATGCCCATCACCAAAATATCCCATCTATTACTAGTTTTTAATTTGTGGTTACCGTTAGGTTTGTATATAACCTCTTCTGCATATAGCAGTCTATATTAAATTGATGGTCATTTAAGTTTGAACCCATTCTTTACTCCTTTTCCCCCACTATGTTTTAGTCATATGATATCATACTTTACATCTTTTTATTTTGTGAGACCCTTCAGTAATTTTTACAAATTTCCTTATTTTTACTGCTTTTATGTTTCTTACTCCATTCAAAGACTCCTCTTTAACATTTTTTGTTGGTCTGGTTTAATGGTCATGGATTCCTTTAACTTTTGTATGTCTGGGAAACTCTTTATCTCTCCATCTGTTTTTTTTTTTTTTTTTTTTTTTTTTTTAGAGATTTTATTTATTTATTTAAGAGGGAGAGAGCATGAGAGGGGAGAAGGTCAAAGAGAGAAGCAGACTCCCTGCAGAGCTGGGAGCCAGATGCAGGACTCAATCTTGGGACTTCGGGATCATGACCTGAACCAAAGGCAGTGGCCTAACCAACTGAACCACCTAGGCACCCTCTCCATCTGTTCTTAATGACAGCCTTGCTGGATAGACTATTCTTGGCTACAGATTTTTTTTTCCTTTCATCACTTTGAATATATTATGCCATTCCCTTTTGGCAAGTAGCATTTTTGCTGAATAATCAGCTGATAACCTTATGCGTTTTCCTTTATATAACTATTTTCATTTCTCTTGATGCTTTTAAAATCTTCTTTTTTGTTACTATTTTATCCATTTTAATTACTGTGTGTTCTGGTGTGGACCTCCTTTGGATCATTTTGTTAGGGGAATCTCTGTGCCTCCTGAATCTCAATTTCTACTTCCTTTGCCCCTTTTCAGGAAGTTTTTAACTGTTATTTATTCAAATAAATATTTTGTTCCCTTTGCTCTGTCTTCTTCTTCTGGAATCCTAATGGTGTGAGTTATTATGCTTGATGGAGTTACTGAGTTCCTTAACGCTACTCTCATTTTGCACATTTTTTCCCCACCTGCTCCGCTTGATTACTTTCCATTATTCTGTCCTCCAGGTCACCAATTTGTTCCTCTCCTTCCTCTCATCTGCTCTTTATTCCATCTAGTGTGTTTTAAATTTCATATGCTGTATTCTTCATCTCTTATTTTTTTTTTCTTTTTAATCTTTGTTGAGGGTCTCATTGACTCCTCTTTTCTGAAGTCCAATGAGAATCTTTATGATCATTATTTTAAATTCTCTATCAGGCATATTACTGATATTCATTTCACTTAGGTCTCTTGCTGTGGTTTTGTCCTGTTCTTTCCTTTGGAACATATTCCTCTGTCTCCTCATTTTGTTTACTTCTCTGTGTCTATTTCTCTGTGTTAAGAAAATTAGCTACATCTGCTTTTGAAAGTAGTGGTCCTGTGAAGAGGTCCTGTAGTGCCCTGGAATGCAGAGTCCCCTGTTTATTGGAAACTGGTGATTCCTTTTGAGAATCCCATAATAAGTATATTGCTTCTATTAATGGTGTCCTATGACTCTCATAGTCTCTCTTTCATTTTTCTTTTTTTTCTTTTTTGTTCCTCTGCTTGGGTAATTTCTAGTAATCTGTCTTCAATTAACTGACTTTTTTTTCCTTCTGCTTAATTGAATCTGTTATTGAAGCTCTCTTTTGAGTTTTCCAGTTCAGTCATTGCATTTTTTAGCTACAAAATTTCCATTTGGTTGTTCTTTATGGTCTCTGTATCTTTGTTGAACCTGTGATTTTGTTACTATTTTTCTGATTTTACTTATTTGTCATACTGTGTCCCCTTAAAGCTCACTGACCCACTTTAAGGCAGTTATTTTGAATTGTTTTGTCAAGTAACCTGCAGATTTACATTTATCTGTGATCAGTCATTGGAACTTTATTTTTTTCCTTTGGTGTTGAATTTACTTGATTTTTTTATGTTCCTCTAAGTTCTAAGTTCCTCTAAGTTTTTATGTTCCTTGTGTTGCTGACTTTACATTTGAAAAGCATTCACCTCCTCCATTCTCTGCCGACTGATCTAGAGGGAAAAACCTTCACTTATCAGCCCATCTAGAGATTCTGAAGGTCTCTCAGATTTCTTCAGTGGATCTGGCCACTTCACTTCTCTTATTCTTTTTTTGAGTGGTAAGTCATAGATTTGTGTGCCTTCTTTCAGTCCTATGAAACTAACCTGGGTGCCAGAGGCTTCAACTTATTTTGCCTTGAAATGTTGAAGGTTGTATGCCTCCCAATCCAACAGAGTCAAGTTGCGGCTGATATCCATTCACTGTCTGAGGAGGCTACCATGCTCTATTTGTAGAGGAGCATAGAGTTCTGGCTATCGGGTAGATATGTGGAGTGTTGGGGGCAAGCAAAAACTAGTTGTTGGGGTTCACAGTTGAGGCATCCTATGAGGTTCATAGTTGGGGCTCTTGGTGCTGACTGTGAGCTGTTGCTATGATCCATAGCTGAGATCCACAGTGAGTTACTGTGAGCCCCTGTTTCTTTCCCCCCAGCTACCCTCAGATTATTCTTTTGTGTTCATCCTCTATGTGTTTTTGGTAGAGTGAGACAGAAGTGGGCCTTTATCAAAGTGTCCCATAAGGCTGGAGAAGCCACATGCTCACTTGAGTTTTACTTTGCTCTGTGGCAAAAATCATAGCCTGAAGGGGTCTCTCTTTGAATAGAGTTATGCTGTCTTAGGGGAGGGATAATATGAATGAACTTCCTAACTTCTTAGT
The DNA here is from genome assembly GCF_011764305.1 of Mustela putorius furo. NCBI lineage: Eukaryota > Metazoa > Chordata > Mammalia > Carnivora > Mustelidae > Mustela > Mustela putorius. The sequence continues at coordinate 1,223,357 of NW_025421261.1, forward strand.
GTCTCTATTCTCAGATTTTTTTCTGTTGCTGGATCCTCTCATTGGACTTCAGGGTCTCCATAAATGTTTTCTCACCTGTGGGTGGTTGTTAAAATCAGTGATTCTGTGGGGGCTTGGGGACTGGAACCTATTATTCTGCCATATTGCTGATATCTCTGCATATTCATTATTGAATGAATAAAGTCTATATTTAATTTTTGGTAGTTTCTCTCATCCTTATTGATTTAATTATTCTTTTGAATACATAAAACACTAATATGTTTCAAAATATCAAGACTATAATAAACTATTCAGGAAATTGTCACTTCCTCTTCATCTCTTTTATCTTGTTCCCACCCCTATTCCCAACACTCACTAGTAACCAATTTGATTGATTTTTAGTTTTCCTTCTTTTTGTTTCCTTTTGAAAAACAAGTATATTTTCTTTCTCTATCTTTCTTACCCAAGGCTGCACATTTTATATGTTTTGTATACTTTTGTATGTTATATACTCTCTTTCCCCCTCAACAGTATAGACAACAAATCTCTTCCTAAAAGTTCATAGATATCTTTCTTATTCTTTTTTACATTGTGTTGATATATCATCATTTATTCAGTGGTCTTTTTTATGTGAGCATTTAGGATATTCCCATATGTTGCAGTTACAGATAAGGCCACAGTGAATAACTTTATATATATATATATATATTTTTATATATAGTTTTATATATATAGTTTTATTATATAGTTTTATTATATATATATGTATATATATATACATATATATATATATATATATATAGTTTATTATAATGTTAGAAGTGCATTTTTCAGGACAAATTCCTAGAAGTGTTATTGCCATTTTTTTTAAGTTTAAATTCAATTAACCAACATACAGTACATCATTAGTTTCAGATGTAGTGTTCACTAATTCATCAGTTGCATATAAAACCCACTGCTCATCACATTACATGCCCTCGTTAATGCCCATCAGCCAATTATCCCATCCCTCCACCCACTTCCCCTTCAGCAATGCTCAGTTTGTTTCCAAGGGTTAAGAATCTGTCATGGTTTGTCCGTCTCTCTTTGATTTCTTCCCATCCAGTTTCCCCTCCCTTCCCTTATTAATATGTGGAATACTGCCATGTTAAAGGGCAAAAACATTCAGAATTTTCTTGGATATTATTAAACTATCCTTCCCACAATATACCATTCTGCATTCCCAGAAGTAATATATATGAGTGTCCATTTCTTCATAGCCTCACCAGCAGAATATGCTATCAGACTTTTGAATTTTTTCCATTCTGACATGTTAAAACTATTCAGTGTAGTTATATGTGTATGCCATTGAACATCTTTTTGTATATCTGTGATCTATTTTTAAATAATTTTTTTTGTCAATTGTCTATCTGTGTATTTTGCCCTTTCTTCTGTAAAGTTTATGAATCTTTCTTTCCCTTGAGTTTAAGAATTCTACTTACTAGTGAGGCACTTACCGGGTTGCTTAGTCGCTTAAGCATCTGTCTTTGGCTCAGGTCATGATCCTAGGATACTGGGATCAAGCCCTGCATTGGGCTCCCTGTTCAGTGGAGAGAGCCTGTTTCTCCCTCTTCCTCTGCCATTCCCCCTTCTTGTGTTTTGGTTTTGCTTATGGTATTTTTATTAAATGTGTATATAATAAAATCCATCACTATTTCTTTTATGGAATCTGAATTTCAAGCCATAGTTAGAATGCTTTTTACTATCTGCTCTCTTCTATATTTATAATTTCACTTTTTGCATTAGATCCTTGATCCATTGGTGTTTATTTTTGTATATGATGTTAGATATTCTACCTATTTTTAAAATATGTATTCTTTGGTACCAAGCGATTTATTAAAAAGTATATGTACACTAATGATTTGAAATGTTACCTATATTATGTATATTTGAGTCTATTTCTGGACTCTCTATTCTTCTTTCTTAACTTTATATGCACTAGAGTCTTCCTGTTTTATTTATAGTGTGTAAAAAGTTCATAAATAACAGAAATAAAACCAACAAAACACCAAAGTAGTAATTAGAAAAAGTTTATTGTGGACACACCAAAAAGGCAGTTTGCATACTGGGAACTTTTAAACCAAAATAATGAAGCTTGGCCGCATATTGCTATAAAGAGCTTATACGGTGGGAAGGCAATGATGTTTTCTTCCTCACAGGGATTAGTTATAGTATTAGAATTTTCTTAGATAATAGAGAATAAATAGGTTCATGGTCATCTCATACCAATTTTAGGAACAGTTTATGTTTTGCTTTTGATTTTCAGAGGCTTAAGCAAGACATGGTCCAGGCCAACTTAGTCTTACAAAATAAGCTAAATTAAGCTTGTGTGACTAAACTGGTGTTGTCTGCTCAAGGAATTTTTAATGCTGGTCTCGGTTTTTATTTTAACAGTATGTTCAATATCTTTCATGTCTCATTCTCCAATAGCTCTTTTTTCTATTGTTTTTTGTACTTATTTTTCACGTTTTCTTTTAAAATCTGATCTTTAATATTAATTTGTCTCATTGCACAAAAAAATTCATTGTTAATTTTATTAGTTTTGCTTTATGTTTGAATTTTAATTATTGTTACGTACTTAGTACTTAGCATGTTGCCAGGCTTAAAACAGACATTTAACAAATATATGTTGGATGAACAGATGAATAAATAAATGAATATTTTCATGGTTTATGAGTTTTATAACTTGACTCAAACAGGCATATTCTTGAATATATTTTATTTTAATTAAGAGGTAAAAAGCATGTTCTTGTGATAAAAGAAATAACTACAATATTTAAAAAATATTTTTATTCATTTATTTTTTAATTCCAGTATAATTAACATACAGTATTATATGGGTTTCAGGCGTACAATATAGTGATTCAACAATTCTATACATTACTCAGTGTTCATCATGATAAATGTAGTCTTTATTCCCTATACCTATTTCCCTCTTTCTCCTACCCATCTTTCCTCTGACAACCACCAGTTTTCTATATTTAAGAGTCTGCTTTTTTTTGTTTCCTTTTTAATTTGTTCATTTGTTTCTTAAATTCTACATATGAGGGGCTCCTGGGTGGCTCAGTGGATTGAAGACTCTGCCTTCAGCTCAGGTCATGATCCCAGGGTCCTGGGATCAAGCCCCGTATCAGGCTTTCTGCTCAGCAGGGAGCCTGCTTCCTCCTCTCTCCTCTCTCTCTGCTTGCCTCTTGGCCTACTTGTGATCTCTGTCTGTCAAATGAATAAATAAAATCTTTAAAAAAAAAGTCCGCATATGAATAAAATCATATGGCATTTGTCTTTTTCTGATGGACTGACTTAATTTAGCATTATACCCTGATCCATCCACATTTTTGCAAATGGTAAGATTTTACTCTTTTTTTTCTTTTTCTTAAGGCCAGAGTACCATATGATCAAATAATTCCACTGCTGGGTGTTTACCCAAAGAAAATGAAAACACTAATTCAAAAAAATATAGATGCACCTCTATGTTTATTACAGCATTATTTACAGTAGTCTAGCTATGGAAGCAGGCTAAGTTGTCCATCAACAGATGAATGGATAAAGAAGTTATAGCATGTATATAGAAACAATAACAATATTAATAAGTATAATTTTTTAAAATATGTATTTATTTATTTTAGAGAGAGTGAGCAAGTGGAGGGAGGGGCAGAGGGAGAGAGAAAATCCTGAAGCAGAGTCCTAGCTGGGCGCAGAGCCTGACAGGTGCTCGATCCCAGGACCCTCAGATCAATACCTGAGCTGAAATCGAGAGTTGGCCACTTAACAACTGAACCACCCAGGCACCCCAACAAGTGCATTTTTGTCTTTAGTATATATATATATATATATATATATATATATATATATATATATGTAGAATTATTAAGAAATAATCACCAACCTGCTCCAATGGCAATTTTGAATATAAAGGGTGCCTGTGTGGCTCATTGATTGAGCATTAAATAAATAAATAATCTTTGATCTCAAATAAATAAATACTCTTAAAAGGCATGCTTTCCTCAAAATCTTTACTATCATTTGATGGAATATTATCATAATACCCTGATTTATTTAAAAGGATGTTGCTTTATTATTTAAATAAATATATAAATATGTGATTTATCCTGTGGCTAGTTCCCCGTCAGGTCATACAGTGTGCAGCACTCATGGGACTATGATGTGTAATAGATTTGAGGTGGGCTAATGACAGGAGCAATAATAGTGCCATTTTCGCCTGAAGAAGAGAAACATAAAATATTAGAAATGGGTAGATTGTTCTCTAGGTTTTTTCTTTAGGGATTTCCATTAGCTTATCTGTACTCTTTCATGACATAATCCATATATCCTAGCAAGAGAAGGTTTACTTATACCCTGTTCCGTGTGTACACACAAGCACAAAATTCCTTTAATTTTTAGAATTCCCAGTAGGCTTTTCAGTCTCTTTGTGCCTCTTTCACTGCTGAAATGCAGCTGCCTCAGCTATGGAAGACAGCAGCCAATTGGCACAGAACAAGAAGTACAACAGTTGGCAGAAAGGAAATTTTGTTAATGACACCAATAATGTGAGTCAGTTTTCCTGTGAAAAACTGCATGATTAAATCTTTGAGGGAGCAATGGCAAACTTTTCTTTTAGCCATCTCTTAACATACATGCTAGTCTTTCTTACATGTTATTTTTCAATTTCAATATACTTTTTTAAAAGAAGGGTGGAGGGGAAATCAATCACCAATGAAAGGTAAAAGCTGTAAACATTGTTTGCCACACTCTGTGTGTGTGTGTGTGTGTGTGTGTTTATGAGTGTAAACTATTTTCATTGCAATGCCAGGTGATCAATTAGGATTTCTCTGGATTTTGGGGAAGTTTTCCTCACTTACAATTCTGGGTAAAGTTAAAAGTATCGGGTTTGAGAGCCAAAGACTGGTGTAGCTACCAGAGTCTGTTTCATTCTTACATCATAAACTCCGTGGAAAGAGTTAAGGAATTGTAATACAAGTGTGCATGCTGGTCCACTGTTTGGAAAAGCTCCCATGAGCTTTCATAAGGCACCTAACTCATCAAGAGACAATCTTGCATAGTGGTTAGAGGCAAAGAATTTGTTGTTAGATGGACCTGGTTCATGTCCTGTCACTGCTGAAATATTTTAACAAATTAATAAACCAACTCTTCTAAATGTTAACTTTCTCATGAGTGAAACTGGGATGTGGATACGATAAGAACAGTACATTTGTGTTGTGAGTGTTAGAATAGGGAATGCTTAGCATTTTGCTAAGGAAGGTTAGCTGTTTCCAAATGTGAGCTAGTTAAATAAATTAATGTTAATGTAAAAGTAGATGTAAAGTAATGTAAAGTAAAGTTAATGGAACCATACATTTGTTCCAAGTCTATATGTCAAAATGAAAGTCTAAATTAATATTCAGTTCCTTAAATTGTCTGTTGACAATGGTCACCATGGGTTTTCAAGTTTTCTTAGGAAACTTTCAAGTTTCTTAGGAAACTTGATACTATAGCAAAAAAAAAAAAAAAGAAACGTCTTGTAGGATGTTTGAAGTCAGAAAAAAAGCACTGAGCAACTTAAGAGTTGTTAAGAGTCCGTAAAAATTGTGGCAGAAATATCCACACTGATTAAACCATTTTCCCTGGAGACAGTACTATTCAATAGAAATTTCTGTGATGATAGGAGTGTTCTTTTTCTGCTGTCCAATAAACTAGCCACTAGCCACATGTGGCTATTAAGTACTTTATATGTGTCTAGTGTGACAGAAATAAATTTTTAGTATTATATGATGTTAGTTACTTTAAATAGCCAAGTGTGGCTAGTGGCCATTGTACTGGAGATCATAGCTTTATGGTGTCCAGTCCACAGTTGGAAATATAAATTATTCTAAAAAGAAAGTGTTCTTTCATTTACCAGTTTTTAAAGATCAATGGTATGCAATGTGCCAAAGATGGTTTTCTGCTGGGTAATGTTTGTGCAGCATAATTTTTGAGACCTAGTTTGCCAGCACTGAATAAGTATAATTCTGTAAATTTGGTTTTTAGATAGACTGTAGTTCAACAGGGCTGAACACTCACCTGACTAGGGCAGCTTGGCTGTGAAACCTTCATTCCCCTCACCCCCAAGAGCTGTTATAAACATGGGGAAAAAATTGTGGACCATCTGTGGCTGCAGATGGGGATTTGTGGACGGTGTACAAGTTGCAGTCATGGAATCGGCAGAGATGCCCAAAATGTGTCATCCAAATTGACCAGTCAGGATGGCGAGTGGGACATTATCGTGTTCAGATAGTTGGTTTCACAGCCCTACCCTGGTGAGTGGGCCCTTCGTGGGGTCGCAGTCTCCTCCTCTTTCCCAGTCTGTGATTGTCCTACTGCTGCTTTAACTTTCGGCGGGCCGGACCCAGACTGAGGGACGGCTTCCCGGCACGGCTATCTGAAATACCACAAAATGGACTGCTCTCGTCATTTTTCACCAGTTGATTTTTGATGCACAAAATAGATTTTGAGCAGGTGATCTTTTGACTTATTTGGAGCGATAAGCTCTGTGGGAAGTGGACTATATTGATTTGATTATGTCGGTGAAGTATTTTTTATTCACCATCTTTGAGGTTTTCTTTTCTTTTTTTTTTTCTTTTTTCAATCTTTGAGGTTTTCTTATGTGGACCTTCTAATATATAGCATTTTGCGATGCCAAGCTTAAAAGTACGTTGAGGTTAATAGATTAAACTCTTTGAATTTGCTGAGAAGGCCGTAGTTAAATAGGTAGTTTTCAGCCTCAGACCATGAGGGCCATTTAAAGAAACTCTATTTATTTGTGAGGTAAATGGTCCCTTTCAGACCTAGAGTTTTATACTTCTCTAAGATGTTTTGGTTTGGTGGATTCACATATCACATGTATCTAAGATACGTGGCAGTGATACTGAACATGGGCCAGTTTGAGGCTGTGAATCTCGTAGAACGATCCCACAGAGAATTCCAATGTGGGTGTAAATAAACCAGAGCAACCCTTGCCGAGGTCGTTATTGGAGAAGGCTAGGTTTAGGAGACTCTGAAAGAGCATTTGAACTTGGAGAAAGATGTGGAATGTTTTTGAGACTTAGTAGGAAGGGGCTGGCAAGAGGTCATCCAGGTTCCGGAATACTTCGTGACGTACAGTTCTCGGGGGACGTGGGATTTGTTCTGTGGCCGAGCAGTGATTGTTGGGCAATTCGGATCTCATCAGGAGGGTTGGAGAGGAGCAATTAGGAGCTAAGCCCCTGTGAAGGAGGACGGGCAGGGGCAGCGGCAGGGCACTAGGGTGTACAAGGCCGCTGTGGAGCCCACAGTCCTTCAGGATCTCTCATAGCAAGTTAGGAAATTAAACAGTTGAATGGTGCTTTCTTTCAAGAAAGCCAAATTAGGCTAACATGAAACCCATAGTTCCTTGAGTTTTAGTGGACTGAGACATACATATTCTTAAGTGGGGTCTGAACCAGACATTCTGGGGGCCCAGTGGCTATGGCCATGCCTGGTAGGAGCACTTACTCCCTACTCCTGTCTCCAGGGAGGAGCTTGATTAGAGGATCCCTGCTGGCCCTTCTCTGTCCCTGGAGAAGGAGAAGAGTCTGTCCTGAGAGGTGAGTCAGGAGGAGAAGCAAACAGCAGGGCCCAGTTGTCCCAGGCCTGCGTAGGGAGTGCAGTCCAGGAGGCTCACCTCACTCGGCAGTGAACTTGGCAGCATAGCTCTGCCCTGTGCCGGTCCAGGTGCCTGTGTCCAGGTGTGTGTTTCGTTCAGGGGAGTGTCAGCCAGCTTTGTGGCTGCAAAGATCACCCGGATTCTTCAGCCCAACTTTACCAGTAATACAATTGACATTTTGATCTCCATCTGTCTGACTTCCGCGTCTTCTACTTTATTAGTTCCAGGCTCAGGACAGAGAACAGGGTGATTTCATTATTGAGCTGCCAAACCCCAACAGGTCTGATCTTAAGTAATACTGCTTGAATAATACTACAGGCATGTAAAGAAAAATATATGGGTGTGATCTGGGCCACTTTCCAAATCAATAACTAAATAACAGCATTAGCAACAACAATGACAACGGTCACTAATTAAATACTTAATAAGTGCCAAGTAATGGCCTAAGCACTTTTTTTTTCTTTTTTCTTTTGGTATAGAATGTAAGCAGCCTAAGAACTTTATGTTATCTTGTTCTTACAACACATGTGTTAGACATATATGATTAATCCTACTTTTTCAGGCAAAAAACTGAGGTTTAGAGAGATTGAGTAGCTCCCTCAGGGCCATGCTGCTCTGAAGTGGTCATTAATGCGGCATAGTTTCTCATCTGCTTGAGCTCTGCACCTGTCTCCTTGTTCTGGGCTCATCTAGGCTCTCGGTGTTCCCTGGTGACTCATACATGTGGCCGCTCTGGGGTATGGCTTTGAAAGTGGCTTTGCCTTCCTCCTGACTCCCTTGCATTTGCTTTTGTCTTTCTGGTTTCCTATTCAGATTCAGATAGATGCCTCTGACCCCAACTCCTTGTCTTTTTTTTTTTTTTTAATACCTTGGCTTTCTCTGCAGTATCTTACTTTGCCCATAACCTTGGCTTTGTGGTCCAAGTTACCTTGGTTATAAATAGCAGCTACGGTTTTGGCTTTCTAGAACTCTGTCTCTCTTTCTTCCTACAATAGGAATATGATTCAGGCAGGTTGAGGGAGGGGTAAAACTCTTACATACACAGCATTTGAAAAAGCTCTGTGATCCCGTCATCAGAAAAAGATTATTCCTCTGTATTGCTTTAGTACAGAGCCATGTCTTCTGCCTTTTAGAGAAAAATACCCAGCCCGTGATCATGCATTGCTGTCAGTGAAGCAAGAGTAGCCAAGGAGGGGCTGAGGTACCTCAGCCCCTGAGGGGTTCAGAGTCAGGTGCCGGGAGGCAATGGAGGGCACCGGGAATGGTAATCAGGGTGGAAGCAGGTAAGACACTGTTGGTGAGCTCCCTAGAGAAATCCAGCTCATACTGTAAATGCGAGGACAAAATTCAGGAAGATATGATGTCAAAGTCGGAAGGGGTGCATGAAGAGGAGAATTCTGGGAGCTGGTGGAGGCCCAGGGTCCCTTTTGAAATCCAAGGTCCGCTTTGTCTTGAAGGTGCAGTCCTCTCACTATGGAGGCTGCTAACAATCTCCCAGGTACCAGGAACTCACTCTTAGTTTTTAAATTCATTTTGCTCATCTGGGCGATCAATGACTATTGAGTCTTTATTTTGTGCACAGCACTTGCAGGGAGCCAGTGATCTGCTAGTGAACAAATTTTAGATGCTAGTGAGGGAAACAGAGATGAGTAGTCAGAATACAGCACAGGAAGTGCTTTTATAGGGCTCTTAAGGGGTCCCAAGGAGGGAGAGACATCTACCCAGCTGTCCTCGAGAGGTCAAGGAAAGCTTCCTGTTGGCAGTGCTGTCTCGTCTTTGACTTGTAGGATGTGTAGGGTCAGCAAAGTTTGGGGAAAGGACAATGAGTATTCTGGGTAACATGCTGGAGAGCCCAAGGGCAAGGGAGGTCATGGTGCACTGAAATTACCCCAGGACGTTCAGTACAGCTTGGTCATAGAATGTTACATGAGGAATGTTGGGGATTAACTTTGGAGAGGACAGCCTGAGGCAGATTAGCCAGGGCCTATGGCTCATGTTAAGGGGTTCTGGAAGCCATTGAAGGATTTTGAGCAGGACAGTACCTGGTCAGGTGTTTGTTTTAGAGAGAGGGAGCCGGTAGGCAGGCTGCTCTGCTGAGGAAAAACTGAGGCTGCTCTTAGAGCCGTATTCTCAAGTGGTTACATGTGGTGTCAGGAACATGGGACATTTGTCCAAACTGCTGCTTAGTAAGAAGGGTCCAGGCCTCAAAAACCAGTGTCACTTCAAATGGTAGCTACACTTGTGAGCCTAGCACCACCTATGCAGAAGTTGAATCACTATGTTGTACACCTGAAACTAATGTAATGTTGTGTGTCAACTATACTCCGTAAAAAATTTTGGAAAAAAATTAAAAAAAATCATTGTTAGTGTTCTGTTTTTTGATTGATTGATTAACTTATCGAGGTATGATTGACATAGCTACTGTCAGTGTTCTTTTTGAGTCTTCAGGTTTTGGCTTTCAAAATCCCAAGTGGTCTAGAATTCTCAATCTGACTTTCCCATTCTGGATATTAAGATTCTGAATCATTTGCACAAATATAAAACACTCCAAGTCCATCCTCACGCCTAACAGAAAACGGAAAAAAACCTTTAAACTTAAAGGGTTTTCAGAAAATAATTTTTAGTTCTTATATTTAAGTTTAAAATCCAAAAGCTTTGATTTAAAGTCTAGTGAGTAAACAGTTTGAGGAAATGAATGGCTTTTTAAAATGAGCTTCAGTTTAAGGTAATATTTAGAACTTTACATTCATGTTCTTCAAGCAGCAATTCACATAAGGCTTTACTAAAGCAATCTGGCTACAAACTATAAAAACAGTTTTTAAGCAAATTTCAAAAGAGTTTTTTTGATTTGCTTTGTTTAATAAAAGATCCCTTTGTCTGAATAGTCTATGGATTATTGTTTTTTAAAATTATATTCTTGTTTCCTACCCAAATTCCCTAAATGAGAGTTCTTGTCTGCTCAAAGTTTTCATGTTGAACCATGAGCATTTGTTTGTATACATATGAATCTCTGTGTGTTTAAATGTCATATATAAATAAAGGCAAAGCATAAATATATTTGGGCTCATAGCTTAGAACTGATGGAAGCACACACAGAAAAGAGGAGGAGTGTTGGATGTTTTCTCTCTGCTTCCTCTCCTCTTGTTTCTACATCTCTCTCTCTCCCTCCTGTTCTTTCTCCCCACACTTCTCACCCTTACCACTGGTCCTGCCCTGCCCAATAAAGCCTCTGCACCTTCCTGCTTGTAATTTGTCGCTAATCAGCTGTCACTGTCATAGCCATGATGAGAGGTTCATCTCTGGCTGAGGGTAATGGCCTTAAAAGTCACAGAGTCAATGTCAATGGGACCGCTCCAATTCAATCACTGAGCTGAATGAGCGATGGCACCTGCTGACATTAGCACTCATTTTGAGCTCAAGCATCTGGGCCCCAGTAAATAACCATCAGTGGGTGGGTCTGGGGGACAGGTCATTAGCCCCACGAAAAATAAATATCGCTTCCCTTGATGGCTGCGAGTAATTTAGCTCAGACGAGGAAATTTCACCCTAGATTAAGTATGATGAGCCAATATCAGTCAGAGGAGGCCAAACAGTGAGAGCCTGATGAGATAGAGGGAAATTTATATTCAGCTGGCTGCATGTGAGATGAGCTCAAAGAAATGACTTACCCTTCCGGCTCATCTTCATGTGCAGGCTCAGTGGTGGGCTTATCTTATCACTTGCCTTTTGTTGCTTGATTTGGAGGGGCTGGTGTTTGAGGTGGAGACTGGAGGCTAGTCGGGGGTGGAGAAGGAGAACAGGTTTCAAATTTCTCCCCACTTTGCTTTTGTGATTTTATCCTCTAGCATGTAATGTCACAGCCTAGCCCTTATGCCAGCACTTGGCTAGTGGAAGGGCTTTGCCATGCCTGCCGGCTTTCCCATGCAGACCTCCCCTCCTGAGAGAGCAGACCCAGCTTTAATTGTTTTGGAGGCCCCGGAGGCTCCTTTCCAGCACTAGTAAGTGGGTTGGAGGGAGTGTAGGGGTCGGGCAGGATCCCTCCTTTTTGATCCTTAGGCAGGACGAGCCACCACCCTCGATTCACAAGAACATCTTTTTATTTGTCCCACTGACGTGATCCATCAAATCCAGAAGTGTTATTAACAGAAGGTCTTTATTAGAAGCAGTTTAGCTCACTTTAGAATCCTATTTTATATCTGGAGGGACCTGCCCTCGGTCCACCCTCTCCCTCATTGAACTAGGTATATCGCAAAGCTGGGTGGATCAGGTTCCCAAGCAGTCTTTTGCAGTAGTAACTGGAGATAGTATTATTTCTTCTGCGGCTCCCTTTGATAACAACACTTGGAAGACTTCAATAAGCAGGTACCAGCCACTGAAATATTTTCAAAGTCATCCGCTCCACTGATAATCAGCCAAAAATTCTATAGTATTTTTAAAAAGCAAGATTTTTGATTCCTGACTTGTGTATCTGAATTTTGTTCTTATCATTCTGGAAACAGTTTCATTACAGAGGAGTGGGCTTTAGTAGCATGGACACCTGGAGGATGGTAAAGCATGTGTGCCCTGATAGTAAAAGGGGACTCTTGTGCAGAGGCATGGGGTGCAGAAGAACTCTTCCTAAGGGGACAGGGTCAGTGAAGACCTCAGCGAAAGCTCTTACTCTCGTAAGAGCTCAATAAATATTTCTTGCTTGAAATCATAAAGACCTGCTGTAGTGACCAAATGCCTTTCACATAGGAACTTTGTTTATTCAGAACAATGGTCACAATTATACATAGAAAGATATTTGGGGAGTTATTCATTTTTGACTTACAGTGACTATTCAGTGGATAATTGGTGAACGAAGGGTAAACAAATATTTGCTTTAAGTTTCCTCTTCTGCACAGTACATTCCATAGGAACAAAGACTGTCTGTGTGTCTTTGACTGCTATATTTCTATGCCTAGCTCAGGGAATGCTGCATGATAGGTGCTCAGTAAATACTCAACGGATGAATAAAACTTCTTGTGGAGCACTTCTTATATGTCAAGTACTTTGTGAGGTGCTAAAACTCATGGTCTATACAAGCTGGGATTATTAGTTAATTGAAGAAGAAAGCTATCCATATATATAAGAAAGCTAAAGAAAAAACCATTTGAGTACAGTGATTTTATACTTGAATCTTATTAGGTCAATGCCCTCAGGATATACTCTTGTTGAACAGGTAAGACTAGTAAAGTTCTTCTACTCCTTGAACTGGTAGGTTTTTGGTGAAAGAAAAGATCCACAAACTTTGTGATAGGCATTGAGAGTGTATTTTATCAATCATTCAGGTGAGAGAGAGAGAGAGAGAGAGGAGTTAGCTGCTCAGTGCGGCAGACGAAGCTGAAAATAAAGGCGGGTCTTTGTCACTGAACAGGTCAGGGAGTGAGGAGGGCGGTGTAAGTTCTAGTGTGTAGCTCATCCGCAGAATGCTGGGCTACCGTTGTTGTCCCTCAAAGTACCCTGATAGACACGCAAAACAAAATTTATAAATCATTCTCTTATTGTAGATATTATTATAGATACTTTTGTATGCTCCGATTAAGAAGAAAATTACTAATTGGCTAATACACTAATACACTCTGGAACCATAATGGATGAAGTTTTCTGAGTCAGATTTTTTATTTTTTTAACGTACTCGCTGTGCTTCCAGCAGTCTTGGAGGTGATTAAAACAGCCCCATACTCCTTTTTTCAATGATCTAAAGTCAAAGAAATTTTTCTATACAAGAATCTTTGATATAGCAGATCCTATTGATTGGATCTTATATTTTTACTTTTGATGGAAATTGGATGACTCTGATTCTATACTTTTGATTGTTTTGGAAAAAAGTTCAGCATAATTTTTATAGTTTGTATTTTTTAAAATGTAGAATTTAATATTTCAAATTTTAATAAAAATAAGTTCATACTAATTTTAGGAATTAAATTATTTTCTTGTTTTTGGGCAGAGTATCGATGACTTTTTTGATTAATGATATCTTGAAAATGTTTATTTCATACAAATATTTTATAAGATGTATGTGTGTCAATTTGTATGTTTTGTATACCAAAGTGGAAGTCGTTCTGGAATCAAATGCTGCTGTTTGCATGACTTGCAGGTTGTCTGTTTCTTCTGATTGTCCTTCTTGAGTCTGAGAAATAGCCATTAAAGTGTCACTGTCTGATGTGGGGTCCGCAGAGGCTCAGGGATTTGATTTCTCAAATATTTATATTTGGTTTTTAGTACTTTGCAAAATCACAATATTATTTAGCTTAACTTGGTAGCTGAAAAGGGTTTATTTTCATTTGGTTTCCTAATTTTGAGAAGGTTTTGTTGCCAAAAGGTAAAAGGTAGTAGAGCCAAATATGCATATATATTTATATACGTATCTGTATTTAAAATGGGTGACTCAGATTTGGTAACTTAAATATGTGGGCCAGTGTTGTAGCTAAAATAGTCTTGTGTCACTCCGAGTTATTTGAATGAATTAAAACCAAGTATTGAGTGTGTATGTGTGTGTGTGTGTGTGTGTGTGTGTGCGCGCGTGCGTGTGAGGTAGATGGAAGGGAGAGGATTGTGAAATTAACTGTCTCTTCACATCTTCCTTCTCCCTGTACTCCTCTACCCACTTTGACCTGGGAGAGAAAGATTTGGGGGGTAGGTGGAGGAAAAAAACAAGAGGAAAAAAAGGTGGATAAGAGAAAGAAGAAAGAAAAAGCAGTTGAAGCAAAGGCAGAATTAAATATAGAATGATTTAGAAAAAAACAACAAACTGACCTGGTACAAAGACCGCTCTAGGGAATGAGATGATCATATTCTACAGGTCAAGGAACAAGATGCTATGCACTTTACATACATTATCCTATTTCATAAAATTCTTTACAGGAATTTATTATTCCCATATTATATATGAGAAAACTGAGGCTCAAAGAAGTTAAGTCAATTGTCCAAATTCACATGATTAATAAAAAACCGTCTCACACGTGGAGCCCAGGTCTCTGATTCCGAAGCCTGTGCTTTTAGCCACAACATTAAGGAAACGCTTGGTCAGTTGCATTGAACGCACAGTGATGCAGGTTTTGTTTTATGTTATTTGGTGTATGTGGTCGACTATAATAACAGAGAATGGCTGGAATAGGTATGTCAGAACCATTTGGAGAAATACATATTTTAGGCCTTATCATTGGAAAAAGTTTTTATTCTGCTGAAGAAGCAGGATAATATATTATGTTTTGAGAGTTAGGCAGAGAAGTTGATACAAATGGTAACTATGGTTATTTTCAACCACGTGAAACGTCACCATTATGGCGGAGATGAGCAGCTTTTCCATTAGTGTTACATAATAAGGGCCTTCTGGTTTCCTTTTCTTCAAGGGAAAGCATACCCTGTTCCTAAAGCCTAAATCAAGGGATGAGAATTCAATAGAGCTGTGCATCCTAGATCTTAGTAAAATGTGGCCACCACTAGGTTATTTAGGAATTTGAGATTATCCATGTTCCTTGGCTTTCTTCTCCTTTGTACTCTTTGTTTTGGGGGGGCGGTTAGGATATGTCACTTCTTCTTTCCTGATAAATGACCACAGGATGTGGTCAACTAGCTTTGCTAGTTGTTACCAGATGTTAATAGGAAAAGATGAAGCTCATATTCTGTGGTAAAATGCAGTTAGGGATAATTTGTATATTGAAACTTTCCATGTTTTACCTCTTCTCTCTTTACATAGAGTCCTGAGAATTCTTTATTTTGTAGGTTTGAAAATCATCACTAAATGTTTGCCAGCAACTTTTGTAGGCACACCCACCCCCTCAACCCCAACACACAATAACACCAGCTCTTTGTCCCTCAGACTCAATTTACAGAGCAGAGCTCATTAAATTTTCAGAGCTTGTATGGTTTTTCTTTTTCTTTTCTTTCTTTCTTTCTTTTTATTTTTTTTTTTAAGATTTTATTTATTTATTTGACAGAGACAGACAGAGTAAGAGAAGGAACACAAGCAGGGGCAGTGGGAGTGGGAGAACCAGGCTTCCGGACACAAGCAGGGGCAGTGGGAGTGGGAGAACCAGGCTTCCGGCAGAGCAGGAAGCCCGATGAGGGGCTCGATCCCAGGACTCTGGAATCATGACCTGAGCCGAAGGCAAATGCTTAATGACTGAGCCACCCAGGTGCCCATTGTGTGGTTTTTCTTAATCAAATGGACAATGTTGCCATGACATAGTGATGATATGGTAGACAGGACCTAGGTCAGAGCAATGACCTAAGTAAACCCAAGGATAAGTGGACTAAATTAGGAATTTGTAGATTTTAGTAGTAAATATGTTTCCTAAAAGTTATATTTACCTTTTCCAAGGTAAACCCTATACAAAATCCACCAGAAGGATTTTCTATTAAAAATAACCCTCAAGGGGTGCCTGGGTGGCTTAATCAGTTAAATGTCTGCTTTCGGCTCAGGTCATGATCCCAGGGTCCTGGGATCGAGCCCCACGTCAAGCTCCCTGCTCAGCGGGGAGCCTGCTTCTCCGTCTCCCTCTCCCTGTTGCTCTCTTTCCTTGTGCACATGCTCTCTCTGTCAAATAAATAAATAAAATTTTTTACAAAAAACAACCCTCCGACACCAGTTTATAAATATAATTTTAAAGGGTGTATTCTCTAAGTGTATTCATTTTAGAAGTACCATTTCCATTTATTTGAATGTCAGTGGCCCATCCTGTAAATGTGCTGATTGTGATAATGATGGGGATATAGGTTAGCAGCATTACTACAAGTGTCATTGCAGGATAGTATTAGTAATAACAAATTACTGCAGCAATTCTGTTGTAAGTTTCTGAAATGATATTTGGAGGCATAGAAGTTAAGAGACTTTATCAAAAGGAAAAGATTTAAATTAAAAAATATTTTTTATATTTCTCTTTTAAGTCTTATTTACATTGTTCCTCCTATTCTGTAATGGCTGGCATTTATTATGATTTGATATCTGTCTGCAGTGTTTGTGCATGAGAAACTAATGAACAAACAGTTGACAAAGTCATCACGACTAAGAGGCTGATGATGAATTGATTGCCATCACACAGGTATCGTGTGCGCTCTACCAGTTGACATTTTGAACTTCTCCCCTAATGCAGGTTGCTTCCTCTCATCTAGGAAACAGATAAAAGTCAGACATTCCCAATTAAGCCTGGTGAGATCCCATACCTTCTAATTACAGGCTAACTCACTGTGTCTAACTGTAATAGACATTTTGTTAGCAAATTGCTTTGAAAACCCAAGTATGCCCAATCAACAAATAGGAAAGTATTAGAATTACTAGCAAAAGTGTTCAATGTATTGAATTTTACTAATGAATGGTTTATAGTAATCTCTTAGAGTCACCTGCATTTTCTTTTGCTTTTCTTTTTAAAGGATGTTGTAGTTTGGCCAGTAATAGCAAGATTGTGAATTTAAAGTGATAGGAAGGAAAAAAAACAAAAAACAAATGACTTACCAACTAAAGGACTCAGAAGAATTGCGAGAATATTGTAGAGGGGAATTCAAGTTTGTAGTGATTAAGAGTTTTGGTGGGAGGGCACCAGTGGGTTAAGCCTCTGCCTTCAGCTCAGATCATGATCTCAGGGTCCTGGAATTGAGCCCCGCATCAGGCTCTCTGCTCAGCAGGGAGACTGCTTTCTCCTCTCTCTCTCTCTGCCTGCCTCTCTGCCTACTTGTGATCTTTGTCAAATAAGTAAATAAAATCTTTTTTAAAATTTTTAAAGATTTTATTTATTTATTTGCCAAGCAGAGATCACAAGTAGGCAGAGGCAGGTAGAGAGAGAGAGAGAGAGAGGAGGAAGCAGGCTTCCTGCTGAGCAGAGAGCCCGATGCCTGTAAATAAAATAAAATAAAATAAAATGAAATAAAATAAAAATAAATTTAAAAAAGTTTTGGTAGGAGATTGATAACAAAAAAGCTCATATAAATTTCATCAAATTGTGTAATCAGGATATCTGCAAAGAGTGGATTGGAGACTGAGTGCGTAAAAAAGCATTATTTTACTTTTTGGAACTCTTTATTCTGTTGCATTTTTAAAAAAGATTTTATTTTTTGTCAGAGAGAGAGGAAGAGAAAGAGAAACCACAAGCAAGGGAGGGGGGCGGCAGGCCGAGGGAGAAACAGGCTCCCTGATGAGGAAGGAGCTGGATGTGGGACTCCCTCCCAGGACTCCGGGATCGTGATCTGAGCTGAAGGCAGATGCTTAACTGACTGAGTGACCCAGGTGTTCCAATTCTGTTGTGGTTTTTTCCCGTTTCAATTTTACATTGAGAGTGAGTCAACGGATTTAAATTTAAATCATTGTGATACTGATAAAATGGCAAAATGTGAGATTATGGAATGTTGTTTTCATAAATAAATTGCATTCCATTTTTTTTTATTTTTAGACATTTTGCAGAGACATAGACAAAGCAGCTGATAAACTAGAGAATGGTGATGGTTGTTCAGCCACTGATGGCTGAAAAGTAAAAAAGTATCTTTTCTCTTACTTTTTGCTACTTTCATTAGCCTTTGTTTCTTGTAGTGCTCTCTTTACCTTTCTTATTAGGATTTGGGATACCAGAGCATCATCTTCTCTAGACATCTTTGGCACGTTAATATTTATTGGATTCTGACTCTAGTGATGGGGTTAAAGTCATCCTTTTGTGTTTTGATTCTAGGCTTGTTCAACAAACTCTGGGAATAGGCCTGAGAAGGATTCGCTGGTAGACACACTGATATGCACATGCCACCTTTGCTCTGCATACATTTTTAGATTTAAATTTAAATTTAACCAAAGTTCATTGAGCACTTATTCCTTCACTTTGTGTTCTTTAGTTTGTGAGGCAGTTTACATGGCCTGTTATAGTTTACAGGGAATACGGAGTGTGTATACCTCTTACAGTTTGTAAGGAATATTCATCATCTATTCTCAGATGACATCAGCTCTACATAATTGAGTGGCACATTCCTAAAGAAACTGCCAGTCAAGTTGAGAAGGTAGTCGTAAACATAAACAACTTACCACTCCATTATGGAACTTCAAAATAACCCTAGGAGGAGATTTGGAAATGATATAGTAAAGTTTAAGTACATATCAAATTTGATACTTACTTAAATAGAAATACATGGATGGGCTTGCTGTTAGATATTTGGAAATTTTATCTGAAGTCCTCTATATTTTAGAATTTCTACATCAGATACATTGTATTAATAATGGAGATAATATACCTAACTCTCATAAAACATGTGATACTTTTTAAGGAGCTTTTAAATCTTGGATTTCATTTTATCCTTATTAATGTGATAATCTGCAGAGGTTCTTTTTTGTCATTGATTTGATTACAATTGCTCACAGCAAGAAGAGAAATGGAATCATACTACATTAGATCTTGAAGGAAGTATAAAGATAATCTAATCTAATGCCTTTATTTTAAAAATGAAACCGGGGCCAAGGTTAAGTGACTCATCTTAGGTCACATTCCTAGTTAGAGCCAAATCCTCTGACATTAAATCAATCACGATTTCTACCAAATCCCGCTGCTCATGTCCAATGTGGGCTTTTCAGGTCTTCTGCCACGGAAGACCCATGGATGGAGGCATAAATTATCCAGTTTGACTCTCTGTCCTACCCAAATGTACTGCTCACTGCTTCCTCTCTCTTTCCTTCTTGTCTTCTCTCCTTCTGTATTTTTCTTCTTATTAGGGTATTGTCATTCACCTATACTAGACAATCATCTATAGAATCTGATTCATCTCTGCTTGCTAATGGATATGAAATTATTTGATCTTGATACTATGGTATTGGAAAGTCTGTTCTGGATATTTGAATATTACAATTTTCCATTTCTAGAACAGAGAAGGAAGGCTTATGAAGTAAACCCAGAATCTGTAACACTTGAGTGAGATCCTCAAGAATTTTTGCTGCTGGAAGAACATATTAACAATGGATACTTATGATCATAGATACCAACGTATTTCTGATCCATGGTGAATCTAATCTGGTAGTCTCTGTCCGTTGGGGATATCAACGGAAGTTTGGTGCAGAGTCTCATTGTAACCTTCAAAAGGGAAAAGTAGGTTCAAACTTTTATTACAGTGGTGGGGTAGGTGTACTCTGGGTTCACATCTCACGTTCATGAAAGACCCCAATTTAGACTTTTAAGATCATTTGTACACAGTCTCAGAGATATGTGGACAGCTTTGAAGGGCTATTCATCATAGACCTTAGCCTGTTGTTCCCTTACCACACTTCAGTACTGTTCTATGAGTTTTAAAACCATAGATTTATGACTATCTCAGTAATATCGCTTTGCATGTTTTTCTGCTAAACATATTAATTTGTCAAATGTGTGCCTTTTAGGGGCACCTGGGTGGCTCATTCTGTTAAGTGTCTGCCTTCAGCTCAGGTTATGATCCCAGAGTCCCAAGGTTGAGCCCCGCATCAGGCTTCCTGCTCCACGGGGAGTCTGCTTCTCCCTCTGACCCTCCCCGCTCTCGTGCTCTCTCTCTCTCTCAAATAAATAAATAGTATCTTTTAAAAATGTGTGCATTTTACATGTATACTATAATATTTCTTAAAAACTTTTAATGTATTTATATTCTCAGTAAGAGATGGCACAGACTGTTTTAAACTTTGTTAATTCATTTTTTAAAATTTAATTCCTCGTATAGTCCTGTTACAGATTTACATGTAAGTTGATCTGAACTGTTTTGTCTAGAATAAGTCTTTATTTGTTCTCTCTAAACATCTCCTCAGTAATACAGATTATAGTGCTACTAGCTATGCTGGGGAATATCTTATTTAAAAGTTCCGTCCTTTTGCCTTTGGTGAGATTCAGTCCCAGTTTTTCATGGTGTGGTGACTGAGTCAGTGGTCATCTATATATCCTTTGTGATTCTATAAATTTTAGTAATACATCCTGTGTGCTTCTTAGTTATAAAAATGAAATATACCAAAGCCCTTGATTCTTTAGGTGTCATCCCTGAAACCTTTACAATACCAACAGATTTTAAATGTCATCTGAGTAGGAAACAAACAGTGCTGCGGGCGGCTCTGGAGAGGGATGGGGGGATGGGGTAACTGAGGGCTGGACATTCAGGAGAGCACCTGTTGTAATGGGCACCGGGTATTAGATGAGAGTGATGGATCACTGACCTCTACCTCTAAAACCAATAGTACATTGTATGTTAATTAATTAAACTAAATAAAATGAAAAAAATGTCTGATTTTTTTGATCCATAGTCACATTGTTTCAGAAATTAGCACACGATAGTCGTGGAGTAGAGTATTTTTATTTATTGGTTTTTTTTTTTCATTTTTCATTGTGGTTATGAAGATTATCAAAAACAATTTTAAAAAGTTTAAAATCAGCAAAATTCTTATCATTAAGTTTAGTGTTTGAGTTTCAAAGTTGACATAATTATGAAGGTAAGGCACAGCTGTTATAAAAATTCAAATAATCAAAATATGCAAAGTAATACATCAAAGTTGTCCCCCATTTCTCAGTACAATTTTCATCATCAGTAACTCGGTGGGTACCTTTGCACATTTTCTTTTCTATGTTGTCATACAAATACTTATTAGGTCTTACCATTAAGTTATACTTACTTGAAGATGGTCAAAAAGATTTCATTGCCGGGGCACCTGGGTGGCTCAGTGGGTTAAAGCCTCTGCCTTCGGCTCAGGTCATGATCCCAGGGTCCTGGGATCAAGCCCCGCATCGGGCTTTCTGCTCCGTGGAGAGCCTGCTTCCTCCTGTCTCTCTCTGCCTGTCTCTCTGCCTGCCTCTCTGCCTACTTGTCATCTCTGTCTATCAAATAAATAAATAAAATCTTAAAAAAAAAAAGATTTCATTGCCTACTCTTCAGTAATTTATATTCTGTAATTGCTTCTTTCCAAACATGCCTTAAAATCACTGACAACAATACCAATGATGGAATTGTGATGTAGTAGAAATAACCCCAAATGCTGCAACAAAAATCCTGAATTTTAGCACTTACTAGCCTCATTAATGGTGTGACTGAGTAAATCTTTAATTTTGCTCATTTCTGAGATGTCTTTCATTTTCATAATTCTATTAATTCTCTTACCAAATAAGGAACACTCATATGTGGATTTTTCTTTTATAAGGAAAATAAAGCACTTTATGAATAATGAAGAATGCAAAATTCAGAAAATTTTTGCCTCAGGAACTACATGGCAAAAATAAACCTGAATAATCTATAATGAGACGAAGAGTTCAGTATTGACTTTACTTTGGTTTAAAGTAGGTAGATTTTTATTACAATCAATGTAACACATATACTCATTAAACTATAATCTTGGTTTTTAATATACTTTAGTTTTTCTTTAAAGAAAAACCTAAAACAGGTGAACAAAACATAACTGAAGGAATGGATTTTGCCTTTCTTCCTGTTTGAACTGTGACTCTTTGTAAAGCCATTATGTAAATTCTAAAGGACTGTAAGGTTATAAATTCAACTTATATTTAGAATGTAAGGTTACAAATATAATGAATGTAAAGTCGTAGTCTATTTCATATTGCTAGTGTTGGAAAATGAAATCAAGAAACAGAAAGTGTCCACAAATCTGAGGAGGTCTAGTGGATATGGCCAAAGAATTTCAGGTATAATTAGAGAAAAATATAATTAGATAAAAATACAGGTATGTTTTATCTAACAAGCAGACATCCCCATCAGTATTTTATGAAATGCAAAGATGGAAACTATATTATTCACTCCCAAATTTATTCAGAATTTATACTCTTCTCATTAGAGGCAAGTATCAAATTTCATGTCTTTCAGGATTATAATAGAACATTGCCACTGTATTTTTTTAATCTTTATTTTTTTTTAAATTTCTTTTCAATGTACCAGAAAATTCATTGTTTATGCACTGAGTACAGGCTGATTCAAACAAAAATGATTCCATGATGTATGGCCTTAATGGGTAGGAGAAAAGCCTTGGAGAGTTGGGTTTTATTTTACATTGTGTTATACCCCAGTTATACAGCTGTGATAGTTGGTACATTGTCCTTGGGTTTTCCTTAACCAGTTTAAGGAAAAAAACAAAAATGGGCATTTAGGTACCTGTTAGGTACATTCTCTTTTTCAGTGGTGGTTTTTTACAATAACTTCTGATGTTAATCATCCAAGCTAGCATCCAACACTGCAGGTTTAAGGATTTGGTCCCCAATAAGATTGTCCTCACATGAGGTGCCAGTTGAAAATATGGGGGCTTGAGGCCAGCTACACATTGGACCAACTGACTTCAATCCATGGGTTCCTGGAACCCCCTTTAAATTCAATAATCCACTAGAATAACTCACAGAACTCACATACTTACGATTATAATTTTATTACCAAGGATACAAATCAGGCCCAGTCAAATGTAGAGACAGGGAAGCAGGCTCCCCGCTGAGCAAAGAGCCCGATACGGGGCTTGATCCCATGACCCTGAGATCATAACCCGAGCCGAAGGCAGAGGCTTAACCCACTGAGCCACCCAGGTGCCCCAGGGAAGCTCTATTTTTAATTTCTTGAGGAATCTCCACACTGTTCTCCAAAGAGGCCGCACCAACTTGCATTCCCACCAACAGTGGAAGAGGGTTCCCCTTTCTCCACATCCTCTCCAACACATGTTGTTTCCTGTCTTGCTAATTTTGGCCATTCTAACTGGTGTAAGGTGATATCTCAATGTGGTTGTGATTTGAATCTTCCTGAGGGCTAGTGACGATGACCATCTTTTTAAGATGATTTATTTCTTTATTTGACAGAGGGAGAGAGAGGGGGGTGGACAAACAGGGGGAGCATCAGAGGGAGAGGAAGAAGCAGTCTCTGAGCTGAGCAGGGAGCCCAACATGGGCTTCATCTCAGGACCCTGGGATCATGACCTCATCCAAAGACAGCTGCTCAACCAGCTGATCCCCCCAGGTGCCCCACCAACAAATTTGACTGGCTGTTTAGTTAGGTCTGGTTGGCTTCCGTGATGGGATTCATTTCATTAATTTTGTTGCCTCAGGACTAGAGTTATTATTGTTTCCTTTTCAGGGAAACTTAAAAGAGGGAACACTCACTGTAAGATTAACTAAAAGTTCTAATTTTTCATGGAATATTTAACCTTAATGGAACCAAATTAAGATTTTAAAACATGCAAAATTTATTTTCTATTTTTGAAAACCATGTTCTAACTCAAACCATGTATTTCCTCTTGGTAGTGGTTGGATGGCAATCATATATGCTTTTGTGGTTTGTGGAGTTCTCAGAAGTCTGAAATGTGCACATTATGAGTGTTACAAGATGAAATGCATCCACCTTGATGTTAGGCATGGGGGAGTTAAATGAACTGTCATGAAAAGCCTCTTTAGATCAGGCAACAAATAGAGGTATTATTACTACTATTACCCATGCAGGGTTTGTTAGGAGAGTAAGTGACAGAGAGATATCATATGCTGAAATAATTTATTTGTTGCTAATAACTAACATTGTACCTATGGTTTAGAATCATGGTTTATTTTGACCAAAAATTTCCAATGACTTTCAAGGGAAAAAAATGCATTGAGGAAAAACATGGACATCTCAAGGTTTGAGAACTGACTATTCTTAATAATCACTTTGTGTTGTGGGCAAGAAATTGATATTTAGGTTGGAAAATGATAGCAATTTGGAGGGAAGTACAGAGCTGCATTTATTTTGTGTTTGGCGGCTATATTACTCGACACTGTGAGCATATTTTTTTTTTTTTTGTACAAAAATGAATGTTTCTTTTGTGGAAGGGTGCCATTTTATGTGATGCTGAAATTACTACCCTACAAACTGTATTTTATCTTGGGAAGTGATTGGTGTCAAAAGTATTGCTTGTATCAAGATATATGTACAGAGTGGCGGTTGCTCGGTAATAAACAGCGCCCTGATGGTTTATGTTGATGGTGTACTGGCACAATTTACATCCGCCATTCTTTTTTACCTTGAACTGGAAGGAGCAATGGCTTCTGGATTTATATTTGTAAGACTTTAACCATTTAAGCAGTTCTTTTTAACCAATTCACACATATTTATGATATTCTATTTCTATCTGATTTGAAGATAAATATAAAACAGCACTGCCTGTAAGGCCGTGAGCAGTTAAGGAGCTCTTTGACAGGCAGTGCAGTTGATGCAAGCCACACAAAAAAGCAACAAACAACAAGAACAACAACTGTTATTATTACTGTTTTTAACAGGTTACACTTAAAAGGATGCCCTTGTGAAGTAGGTTGGTGTAATGATTAGACACCTGGTTTCTGGAGTCAGACTGCCCACGTTTGAATCCCTGATCTGCTAGGCTTGTGAACTGGCCAGGTTGCTTTACAGTTCTGAGCATTAGCTTCCTGACTTTCACAACAGGGGAGAGAATAAGAGTGTTGGGGGATTATATGAGATAATACACAGAAATACGTAGAATGGTACACTGTGAACTTGATGATGCTTTGCAACATCTCTAGTCCTTACAGCGACTCTGACAAGTTATTTTTTCCTCCAAATTATAGATCTTGAACTGAGTCTCAGAGAAGTTAAATGACTTGCCTTGAACACAGAGACGGAAAGATAGGAGTGATTGCCTCTGAATCTTGAATTCATTTCACTAAGTTTTGTTGCTTTAGGATTCAAGCTATTATTATTACTTTTTTAGTGAAACTTTAACAAATGAGCACTGTAGGGATATTTAAGTCCTAATTTTTCATGGAGTACTTTTTAATGGTAATGGAACCAAATATTCTATAGTATGCTGAAAGAAACCATTATCCAGCCTATAAATTGTTTTTGGGGAAGAGAGGATTAATATTATCCATGAGTTATAGTGTAAAATGTATGCAGTTGGGTTAATTTGGAATTTATAATTTAGAGAAAATTAGAAGAATTTTTGAGCATGAATGTTGCACACAAACTGTCATACCCTAGAGCCAGTTTAAATGACATGCACTTTGATTATTCAATCCGAGTACCAATCCTGGTAAATCTTACTTTAAGCTCCTCTTAATATAAATACCTACTTTATTTAATTAAATAATTTATGGAGAGTATGAAAAAAGTTATCTCTGAAACTGTTCCTCACACTCTCAAGACTTTTAGTGGCAAACACCATTGAAATGTGAGTGCCGCCCCTCACATCATTGTGACGTCTTGCCATCTGGTTCAATCTATGTGTACTGTAGAGGGTTAGTGGTTTGTGGAATGGTTTTGTCAAGATTATGTTTTGTACAGCCTTTGCTCTCAAATGTTTTAGAACCACCGCTCTGGAGCTTTCAGCATTTAACTGCAGACTGATGTGTTTGAACATAATGTCAGCACTAGTAGACTGTGCAGGTCCTGTGATACCAAAGGAAAGGCAGTGTGAGACTTCCCCAATACTTAAGACAGCCCTGCTGTGGGAGTGGGGGCTGAATCCCAATGAGAGGACAAGAATCAGGTACACAGTGGAGTGCTTATGTTTATATTTGAGAACATCAGGTTAAGTTGTGATCTTATCATTTGTATTACTTAGTCCTGCCATGGTCTCTCACACCCAGGCTAACACCTGAGCCAGTGTCCTGGGAATAATCTCCCACATACCCTTTTTGTACACATCCTTTTAGTGATCAGATCCTGTTTTACTGCTCTGAATCTCAAACTATTCCCCATTCATCCCTTCTCATCATTGCTCTTGCTGTTACACTTTTTACAAATTTGGAACCACAGTATTTTTCTCTTCTTATGAATGAGCATTTTTCATACTATTAAATATCCTTCAAAACATGATTTTTTTTTAAGATTTTATTTATTTATTTGACAGAAGAGATCACAGGTAGGCAGAGAGGCAGGCAGAGAGAGAGGAGGAAGCAGGCTCCCCGCTGAGCAGAGAGCCCGACTCGGGGCTCGATCCCAGGACCCTGGGATCATGACCTGAGCCGAAGGCAGAGTCTTTAGCCCACTGAGCCACCCAGGCACCCCCAAAACATGATTTTTGTGTCCGTGTGCTACATTCTTATATGGTTCTACTCAATGAAAAACATTACATTATTTTTGTTTAGCTGATCTCTATTTTAGTTTTTATAAGTCATGTTTTTATGCAGATTATTTAGAAATATATCTTGGGCTAGGTTTCCAGAAATAGAATTTCTGACAAGTTCTCATTTACACACACACACACACACACACACACACACACAAAATTAACACATAATGTATTATTTGCTTTAGGGGTACAGGTCTATGAATCATCAGTCTTATACAATTCACAGCACTCACTGTAGCATGTATCCTCCCCAGGCTCTAGAAACATAGAGGCATATTTCTTTTCAGAAAGGTTACCAATTTATTCTTTCATAGTAGTAGTATGGTATCTGTCTCACAAGAACCTTGATTATTCTTACCTAAAACAATCTTGTCAATTCAGTAGATAAAAAATGTTATGCTAATTTAAATAGTATTTTTGAATGCTAGTGAGGTCAAACACTTCTTTTGTATGTGTGTGTCATTTGCATCTCTAATTTTTATAGTTTGTAATGTTTGGATAAGCATTTTGCATATTAACATAGTAAAATCTGTTTTTCCATTGGTTTCATACTGGTAAAATACTCTTATAAACCAACTATTGATGTGTTTTATAACATTTAAAAAATACTTAACTCTTTGATTCATCTGAAATACATCTTGGTGTACTTTGTAAAATGAGTTTTCAATTTCATTTTTCTGAATAGGAAACAATTTTTCCTTCAGTTATTTGAGGTGTTCTTTACTGTATATGCTACAATCTGTTTTATGGCCATCTAATTAGTTCCATTGGTATGCCTGTTGGCTTTTTCACAGGCTCTCAATTTGTTTTAAATACTAAAGCTCTAAAACTACATTTTGATATTTAATGGTGTGAGTGCCTCTTCATTGTTCTGATTTTTCAAAATATCTTTTATGTTTGTCTTTCTGTTGTCTGTTCATCCAGAGGAATTTTAGAATAAATTTATTATGCTTTTTTGCAAAGTATCCCACTGGAAAGAACTGACACATTTAAAGTATTTTGTGTCTCTTTATTTGATTAGATCTTATTATATATTCTCAGTTAAGTTGTCTAGTTTTAGTCATCTAAGTCCCACACATATTTTTGTCATAATTACTTATAGGCATTTTATTCTTGATTGCTACTCTGAATGGGATTTTTTTTTCTATGATATTTTCCAGCTCAATTTACTGGTATACATCTTTTAAATAGTTTCAATAGTTCCCACTGTTAACTTGGGCACCAGAGGGAGCTGTGGTGTAGTGGAAAGAGACATTGTTGTGAGAAGGCCCAAGTCTGAGTCTTGGCTCTGTAAATTACTATTTCCAATGTAGCCTTGGCCAAATTGTCTATAAAATGGGAGGATTCTCCCTACCTTTCACAGTGTGTTGGGAAAATTCATTCAGAAGTCTTAATGTACATGAGCCCCTTGACAGATGATCTGGAGGGATTGAGTTTGGGAAAACCTTGGGAGGCAGGTATACTCACATTATGTAATCTGGGCACCTAATTACTTTATTAGGTGCGAGGCAGTGCTTAATGGGAAACATGGTTATCTTGAGATGGGGAAGAAAAAAAAAGTATCATTAGCTACATTTTTTGGATTTGGTGGTAAAGTCAACATCAGCTTCTGATTTTTATCTGTTATAATATCACATGAATCAAGAGGGTAGATTATTAGGATGATAGCATGATGTGGAACTCAGGCGACATGGGTTCTAGTCCCCACTGTGCCGCTTGTAGAGTGATCCTGAGTGGTACTAGATTGGTTTCTAGTGCCTTGGCATAGGTACATGATGCCTGATTTAGGTGGGCTTCCTGCATTCTCCAAGGTTATCATCATTGATTGATCAAAAATCATGGATCTTTCAGGAAAGCTTTTTTTAAAAAATAAAACTAGAGTAAAAGTGCTACAGTCCAATACATTTTTTAAAATTCTTCAAATTATTTGTGTCTTTTAGTTTGTTAGAGTGTGGACAGACTCTTAACTTGGGAGGAGCAACGCTCTAATCCAATGAATAATATCCACAAATCCAGGATCATGTTGGATATTATCACTCATTACCATTGTGAGAAAAGGATGATTAAACTAATAGTTACTGGGAGACATTTCTGGTGACAGGAGGCAGTGATGAAAACAAACTGACTTCAATATACATTTAGAATCGGGAATAATGGGACGTGGCAGGAAGCCAATAAATGAACATGGCCCTCCGCTCTAATCAATGAATTACTTTCCCCTCTCTCTCCCTCCTCTTGAGAGCAGCCCAGGAAACTTAATGAAAAATCAATAGCCCCCTGTAATTCAAAACTGGAATTAGTTGTTGGACCTGCCTTTCTTTTTCCTTCCTTCCTTTCTTCCCTGTCTCTTTCCTTTTTCCTTTTTCTGTCATAAGAGAATATCTTCGCTCAAATCAGTTTAGTTTAGCCTGCAGAAGAAACCTAACAGCAGTCCACAATTTATGCCTGCTATCAGTGAGGCTTTTCTTTTCTGGCATCTCAAAACATGTTGGGCTTTAGATTTACTTCTCCCTGTAGGTCCTCCTTCTAACTCAGTCTTAAAAATTATATGCAATGATCATTTGTTTTCTTGATGAGTCTTATGACAGTTACTGCTACCAGTATTGCAGATGTTTTAAAACATAGGTTTCTAGATCTGGTTGATGTCTTTAGACCCATCTAGGACTGAATGGGAATCAATTTTTCGAGCAGCCCTCACTGAATACCTTCTCTAACATCTGTTAGCTGTTAAGCCTGTGCTCAAAGCAAGTCAGGACCCACAAGCCCTTGACCTAAAAGCAATTAGGACAGGCTAAAAGGGATACTGGAATGTAGGTTTTAAATGTGGGTCTTCTGCTTTTATTTTAAACCTATCACAATATAGGACAGAGGTCTTCCGGGTCTCTACTAACCCATGATATGCAGGTAAATCTTCAACAACTAGCTTTCTTATTGGAGATAGTCCTTCTTTGTAAGATTTGTTAATTTCCTTGTTATAAATACTCCCACCGTGGCTGATTTTAAGCTACCAATGTGACTGTCCTCGAACATGGGGTTGAGAGGAAATGCACACAATGGGCTAAGCTTGACAGCTGGGGTGAGCAAAGCTGTCAAGCTTTGTACTACAACTCTACCACTGTAAGGCACCTTTGAACAAATTAGAAAACAGTGCCCATTCTGGGTGGATACAGCATGGATTAGTGAATAGTGGGGGAAGATGGATTCAGTTCCTACTTCACCCCTTGGCCAAGCATGATGGTGTAATAGAGCAACCTGCGCAACCATGTGTGATCTCTGGGAATTCTCAGCTTGAGGTCTGCAAACAGTGAAGGGCCCCTGGATTGGTTCCAGAGAATCTGTAACCACCTAATCAGTGTGTGTGTGTGTGTGTGTGTGTGTGTGTGTATGAATGGGCTTTTATCTGGGGAGCAGATCCATGGCTTTTATCAGATTTTCAAGAGTATCTTATCCCAAAAGTTAAATCCTTAAAAATTCTAATTACATTGGTATGAATCTGGGGATTTTGGAAGTATTTTTTTTTTTAAGATTTTTTTTTTTTAAAGATTTTATCTTTTCATTCGACAGAGAGAGATTACAAGTAGGCAGAGAGGCAGACAGGGGTGGAGAGCAGGCTCCCCGCTGAGCAGAGAGCCCGATTCAGGGCTCGATCCCAGGACCCTGGGATCATGACCTGAGTCGAAGGCAGAGGCCTTAACCCACTGAGCCACCCAGGTGCTCCTTGAACTATTTTTAAATGCAATTTTGTAGGATATGAAACCATAAGCCCTAGTGAGAGTCCGGAGTTTGCAGTTTTCTAGAAATTAAGATGGCAAGATTTGGCAAAATGGAGGCAAACTAGAATTTTGATAGGCCTATGCATTTTGGAGTACCTCATAGATTGATGCAATATTCACATTCTGTATAATGGTCAGTCAGAAAGCAGCAGAATTTGCTTTTTCTGCATTCACACATACCAATCTCAACAATAGGCATTAATAAAATCGGGAAATATTCTTCCCTTTTTGTCTGTTGCAAGTGATATAGGACTTTAAGAATCATTGATTCTTTTTCTTTTTAATTTCTTTTTTATTTTTTATTTTGCAGTGTTCCAAGATTCATTGTTTATGCACCACACCCAGTGCTCCATGCAATACGTGCCATCCTTAATACCCACCACTAGGCTCACCCAACCCCCACCCCCGCAAAAATCCTCAGTTTGTTTCTCAGAGTCCACAATCTCTCATGGTTTTGTCTCCTCCTCTGATTTCCCCCAACTCACTTTCCATCTCCCAATGTCCTCTGTGTTATTCCTTATGCTCCACAAGTAAGCGAAATCATATGATGATTGACTCTCTCTGCTTGACTTATTTCACTCAGCATAATCTCTTCCAATCCCGTCCATGTTGATACAAAAGTTGGGTATTCATCCTTTCTGATGGAGGCATAGTTCTCTATTGTATATATGGACCACATCTTCTTTATCCATTAGTTGATTCTATTTACTATAGCACCAAGAACCATAATATACATGGGAGTAAACCTAACCAAAGACATAAAGGATCTGTACTTGAGGAACTACAGAACACTCAAGAAAGAAACTGAAGAAGACACAAAAAGATGGAAGACCATTCCATGCTCATGGATTGGAAGAATAAACATTGTTAAAATGTCTATACTGCCTAGAGACAGCTACACTTTCAATGACATCCCAATCAAAATTCCACTAGCATTTTTCAAAGAGCTAGAACAAACCATCTTAAAATTTCTATGGAACCAGAAGAGACCCTGAATTGCTAAGGAAATGTTGAAAAAGAAAAACAAAACTGGGGGCATCATGTTGCCTGATTTTAAGCTTTACTACAAAGCTGTGATCACCAAGACAGCATGGTACTGGCACAAAAACAGACACACAGACCAGCAGAACAGAGTAGAGAGCCCATATATGGACCCTCAACTCTATGTTCAATTAATCTTTGACAAGGTAGGAAAAAATTTACAGTGGAAAAAAGAGTGTCTTCAATAAATGGTGCTGTGAAAATTGGACAGCTATGTGTAGACAAATGAAGCTCGACCATTCTCTTATACCATACACAAAGATAAACTTGAAATGGATGAAAGACCTCAATGTGAGGCAGGAATCTATCAAAGTCCTAGAGGAGAACATAGGCAGTAACCTCTTTGACAATGGCCACAGTAACTTCTTTCAAGACATGTCTCCATGCCTGGGTGGCAGTTGGTTAAGCTGCTGCCTTCGGTTCAGGTCATGATCCCAGGGTCCTGGGATCGAGTCCCACATCAGGCTTCTTGTCCAGCAGGGAGGCTGCTTCTCTCTCTGCCTCTGCCTGCCACTCTGCCTGCTTGTGCTCTCTCTCTCTGAGAAATATATACATAAAATCTAAAAAAAAAAAAAAAGAGAGAGAGAGAGAGAGATTTCCAAAGACAAAGGAAACAAAAGTGAAGATGAACTTTTGGGACTTCATCAAGATCAAAAGCTTCTGCAAAACAAAGGAAACAGTCAACAAAACATTCCCACGGAATGGGAGAAGATATTCGCACATGACACCACAGACAAAGGGCTGATATCCAAGATCTATAAAGAACTCCTCAAACTCAACACACACAAAACAGGTAATCATGTCAAAATATGGGCAGAAGACACAAACAGACACTTCTCCAAAGAAGACATACAAATGTCTAACAGACACATGAAAAAATGGCCATCATCATCATTAGCCATCAGGGAGATTCAAATCAAAACCATATTAAGATACCACCTTCCACCAGTTAGAATGGCCAAAATTAACAGGACAGGAAACAATGTGTGTTGGAGAGGATGTGGAGAAAGGGGAACATTCTTACCGTGTTGGTGGGAATGCAAGTTGGTGCAGCCTCTTTGTAAAATAGTGTGGAGATTCCTTAAGAAACTTAAATTCCTTAAGAAACTAAAAATAGAGCTTCCCTATGACCCTGCAATTGCACTGCTGGGTATTTACCCCAAAGATACAGATGTAGTGAAAGGAAGGGCCATCTGTACCCCAATGTTCATAGCAGCAATGGCCACAGTCAGCAAACTGTGGAAAGAACCAAGATACCCTTCACTGATTCTTTTTCTGACTTTACCCCAGCGCTGGACATACATTCAATTTACAGTCCTTTTGCTCAGGCTCATCCCCCACAATTTCTAGCATTTGGGAAATGTTTCTCATGGCAGCATCTACTATCTGTGACTGCAAGGAGTGATAAAGAGAAGATACTAGTGTTCATTTGTGGTTGAGGTTGGGGAAGTCGGAGTTACAATCTAAGAGTATCACTGTAACTCTATATAGAGTTTAAAAACAATGTATTTCTGGAGTGCTTCAGATTTTCAGTTCATCCCCCAATGTTGAGGCCCATAAGGTGTATCTTGTTAGGACTGTTTTGCAGAGATTCAGGAACCAAGATAGATAAGGCTTGAGAACATGCCCCAGGGAACTGAGGATTAGAAGCAGAGTCCAGTCCCTCAAATCTTTTCAAACCTTGTCTCTTGCTCTTTGCACTACTTCTATTGTCAAGCTATTTCGTCACACTCTTGATTGTTCCAAGGGATGAAGATGTCAGTCTAACCGTGGATGTGCTGACACAGACCTCAGGACTGGTCATTGGAGTGTAGTTATTTGAATGTTCTTGTTGACATTTCTTAAGGCAACTTTTCCTACGGGCAAGGATTTTGAAGCCACATAACCTGGGGGAGAATCCTGGTTCTGCCTCTTACTGGTTCTACAACCAATCTGAGTCTTAGTTTTCTCCTCTGTGTAATAGGGGCAAAAGCACTTCCCTCAGGAATGTTGTGAAGATTAATATATATAAAGTACTTAGATAATGCCTGAAAAACACATAGTAAGCATTCACTAAATTGTAACCATGGCAATTATTAATACTGTATTCAATATATTGATCCACTTACCATAATGAAAACACTATTTAAATGTTCAAGGTCACCATTTATTGGAAAGCATTGTATGATAAGCTTTATTTGAAAATAGCTGCACTAAAATATGTATAAAAGATTCCAAATAGAACCACATGGCCCATCAAGCTTTGCTTTTATTCTCTGTAAAGCAGACAAGTCTACCCAAAGGAGCCTAATGCAACAACGAAAATAAATAAGGGGGAAAAAAAAGAAAATGGAACACACCATCAGCTCCTTCAAACCATAAAACTCTCAGGCATCTATAGTAAGATTTCTGATGGCCTTCATTTCCAGCTCTGCTTAGGTCCAAAACACTGCCTGGCTTCTTTGCTTACTTTTGTGGGCTACTCCTTCAGACTTCTGCTGAATGACATATTAGTACATGATATTTCTGTTTCCAGATAATATAATCCATTTTACTGCTGAGTTACAAGTACTTTCTCTTATCACAAAAACCCTGTTGCTACGGTCAGTGATAACCTATTCTATCTTCTGTAGTTTTCTCATAAATGTGTGGAAGGTTTCTCCTCTGCTGGACAGTTCCCTTCTGCTTCTGTGCCCCCGCCTCTGCTGTGTCGTCTGTTTGCTGAATGTCTGGACTGCTGGCAAGAAGGCAGGTTCCATTCCTTGGCATGAAGCTCGGCGCACTCGCTGTTGCCAAGTGACCATGCATCAGTACGCTTGTATTTTAGGTTTTCGGGTGTCTTATCCCTTGACATCTTCTTAAGTCCAAGCAGGGAGGAGCAGTGTTTGAAATGCTCGGGATGCTGGGCAGATGGACGCATTCCTGGAGGGGAGGCCCTGAGAGCTGGCAGAGACAGACTGAAACTGCAGTCATTTCTCCTCCATCAAGGTCATAGTGGGGTTCGGTTGGCATCCAACCCCTCTGCTTTTCTCCCTTCTCCCCCCACAAGAAAACTGTTCCAGTTGTCAAAAGACTTCCTTTAATTCCTCAAGAGCATTTTCCAGATTTCTCCATGACATGATAAAGGCAAATTTAGCCCCCTTCCCTTTTTTTTTCCACTCAGTTTTTTGAAACGTTCTCATTCCTCTCTCCCTCCTCCCTTCATTCATGTCCCCATCCTTATTTTTCTCTCTTTCTTTCTAGAGCTATCTTTACTTGTAAGTTTTAGCTTGAGAGCATAAACTTTGGAGCCAGACAGCTTGGTTTTGAATCCCAACTTTACCACTTACTAGCCTTATATTGTCGGGCGGGTTATTTAGCTCTCTGTGACTCAGTTTATTCATCTGTAAAATCTGGATAAGAATTTAATTTATAGGATATTCTGATGATTAAATGAGTTAATGTATGTGTGACTATAGCCTAGTGGGTCATCAGTTTTGGCTATGACTCTATCTATCTATTATTTTATAATCTGGATTTATGCCACATTGACTAGAGACATTTTAGGCTGTACTATGATGATGTTTAAACTTAGAAATGAGAAATATAAATAAGTAAATAAATAAATGCATTTAAACAATTTCTGTGACTATTCACTCTATAAAAAAAAATAGAAAAAATATTTAAAGAAAAGGGCATTTTCCAGAACATACTTGGGTGTTGACATTTTTAGGAGCAAGGAAGCACAATTATCCAACCTGAATACTGTTGGCTTTGGTTGCGTGCAACCAATTTAAAATACGAAGGTAACTAAATACAACCGTAGGTTTTCGTTGCAATCTGCTATATGTATTTTTTGGGTTTCAGTCCCAGCTGTTACATGTATATTTAGTTAAATAATGTAGCTATATAAGAACAAGTGTTATGCCTATTTTTAAAGGCACATTGTTTTAATTGACTGCATATATATGTTTTATTTTAGTCTGTGTAGAAAGTACTCAGACTCAGGGCTTATTCTGTATGCTTACCTACAGGACTTGTGAACATCATCAGATACCAGAAAGTGCATTTTCACTCAGGCTTTCTCCAAAGACAAAAGCTTTAGTAAGACCTTGGACTCAGTTTTTCTAATGACACAGGGTTTTTTCTTTTCTTTTTTTTTTTTTTTCGTTTTTGTGTATCACCAGGTAGGTCTTCTTGGAGTTATAACTGATAGCTCTTTTGTGTTCTGGACAGTGGCTCCCCACACTTTATATACATTACTTGATGATATTTCTCTATCCTTAATCTCTTAACACGTCAGAGTCCTGTTTAAGATAGGATACCTGTACTACCGGTCTCACCAAAATTTGTTAAGGCATGACAAGCTATCTGTCATATGTCTTAAATTTTACAGATTATTGTTTTTAGAGGATACTTTCAAATGCTCTTTGTCACCATACTTAGATTTCTAGGTAAGGTCCGTTTTTGTTGATATGCTGGGAGAAATACATATTTAGATTCAAAATCAAATTATCAAGTGAAATATAAACAGAAAAAACATCAAAGTGTATTTTTAATACTTTGGCATTTTCACATGAGTTCTTGCCAATCAGTTTCCTTTTTATGGCTATAAGCTGATTTTCCTCCCCTGTTAAGAACAAATGCCCTTTATTTTAATCAGTTTCTACTTGCTGACAGCTTTCTTTTTATATGAGTTTCAAGTGCACTATATTATGTGGAGTTCCTGTTTGCCAAACTGTGCCCACGTAAAATCATATTGGTCCTGTCAACTGATAGACATAACTTACAAAAAGAAACTCTGGTTTGGAAGGCTCAAAAACTGAAAGTTGGCCATCAGTAAGGTTTCATTTGCTTCCAAATTTGAATTCTGTTTTTGATGGAAGAATTAAGGATATGATTTGTGTTAAAAATTTTTTTATATCGGTATCAAAACATACAATGCATGCTTCATTAACATTCTACTCCAAAGGGTAAAAATTCCCAATGCCATTTGGGAACTGGGAGCAGGGAAGGAGAGAAGACTGGATGGCCCTGGATATGGATATCAAGTGGAACAATTAAACCACCTGGAGAACTATAGACATGGAAATGGGACAGGGGGGTCTTTCATTGCCAGTTTGCTGATTAAAATCTGGGCTGAGTCAGAAGTGATTGTAAGCCATTAGCATCTTACCCTTGGCCAAGTGCCTACTGAGAATAAAATAAGTATAAAATGGGCTTGATCAGCTCCCCCCCAGGGCACACCCCATTCAGCTATTTCTCAATACTATACTCATTAACAGTGTCTTTGGAGATAGAAACTTAAGGAAACCGAGTTCTCATCATCCCCTTTAATTCTGAATGAACCGAATTGGCAGGGTGAGTCTTGTCTCTTGCTCCCAGTGCCCATCACATAAATGGAGGGCTCCAGCGTCTGGACTTGTCAATCCATCACTTTTGCTGAGCACCATAAAACAGTGATGTACTTAGCAAGGCTGTTGACCTTTCGTGAACTAGAATGACAATGTGCTTGCCATTGGAGGGCGAGGTCTGGGAAAAAGGAGTAATAAAGATCTCATCAATATACCAGATCTGGGTAACAATCGTAGGGAGTGATATAGAGACAAAGGGAAGGGAACCAGCCTATGTTGGAATCTCCAGAGGGCTGGAGCTGTTAAATGGTTGAGAAACGATCGTGGTTCTGCAGGCATGCGTGCACTGGTTCCTTGTGTGTGATACGTATACATATATGTACTGTGTAAAGTAAAATACTCTTCTATGACATGGGTGCAGTTATAAAAGTGTGACAGGGGCGCCTGGGTGGCTCAGTGGGTTAAAGCCTCTGCCTTCGGCTCAGGTCATGATCCCAGGATTCTGGGATCGAGCCCCGTATTGGGCTCTCTGCTCTGCAGGGAGACTGCTTCCTCCTCTCTCTCTCTGCCTGCCTCTCTGCCTACTTGTGATCTCTCTCTGTCAAATGAATAAATAAAATCTTATTAAAAAAAGTGTGACTATACTGAGGCTGACCCTACAATGTAAGAAGAGTCTTTCATACATCTTAATGATTCTGTGTTCTATAAGGCCATGAGTACGACAATATTAATTACAAGCATTCCTGTCTGAGTTGAGATTTTGGTATTTGGAGGCCTGGTCGGTGTAAGGGAAAGAGCTCTGTGCGGGTTAGCAGGGACTTCTGTTTTAGACTCAGTTGTTTCACCCAAAAAACTGTATGATAGGAGGAAGCTTCTTAACCTCTTTGGGCATCCTTTGCTTGTGGGCTAATCAGGAGGTAAGCTAGACGATCTCTGGTCTCCGATTTTAAAATTCTGTGTTTCCCGAATAATTGCTGTGGTGGTGATACCGGTGAGCAGCTTTACCTCGGTGTTTGCTAATGGGTGTAATTTGTGACAGCCTTTCTTTGTCTTGTGGCTCCCAGGAAAACCTCTCACTTTTTGTTCCTTTGAGGTTTTTTCTCCTAAGAAAGGAAAAAGCGAGGAAAGTGATAGGGAGGAGTGAGAGAGGGAAGCAGAGCACCGGCCAGGGTGCCCAGCTGGCGTTGTGCACACCCAGCCAGGACTCTGCCCCGCCGTCCCCACGCGGCAGCTGGACAGGAGCGCTTCTCAACCTAGGCGAGTGCTGTGCGTCACAGTCAGGCAACGGCTCAGGGTTATAGCTTCTCTTTATTTGTTAAACAAAAGGAAATAATTCAAGCAGCTGTAAAAAATTCCCTCCAGAGCCTGTACTTGGTCTGCACACTGGCTTGGCTTATTAACGGATCCAGAGTTCTGGTTCAGTTCACGCCGTGCCCATTGTTGCACAACGATCTGTGCGGTCAGGGTCTGTGACTGCACTGGTCTGGGGGCTCAGGGCTGCCACCATGTGAGGTACGGCTCGTCTTCCTGAGAAAGTCAGTCCCCGTGGCCGAAGACCCAGATCCTGATATTCAGGGCACGCAGGAGAGAGCACGGGAGGAAGCCACTGCTGCTGACGCCACGTAATGCCCCTCTTCGCCCTCCTCCTTCTGCATGTTCATGTTTTCCTGGGCCATTTTATTCCCCCTTTTTCTTCTCCCCCATTCCCTTAAGTAGAGGTGACACAGATCAATACCTTTGATGGAAAGTAATAATCAGGCCTATTAAGTGACAAAGGTTTACTCTGTAACAGCTGTGCTGGCTGGAGAGGAGAGCTTGTCTGACTAATGAATCATGAAACAATCAGGCAGTAGCCATTTGTGTTTAGATCTGTAAATATGGTGTGGTTTAAGTGCCAGACCATTGCCGGCGCTCCAGCTGGGGGCACAGATGGTCCGCATTCAGAGCAGCACGAGTGTGAAGAAAGGGTTTTTTCCCTGTCTCTGTCCCACACTGCACCTCTCTGAGCCCCGACTCCGCTATCTGGAAGAGGAACTTCAGAGAAAGAAAGGAGACTCCTCTCAGGAGAGGAAGGACCTTCAATGTGCATTTCAATGGAGGCTACCAAACACTGGAGGTTCCTAAGTGTTCCACCTGAGAGGGACAAAGCCTAATGGAATGTCATGGTTTCGTATTCCCATAGAAGATTTGATATGTATGTGACTCTAAATGCCTATTTGCTTTGGCACCCCCAAATATATTTCTTTATACTTTTCATACCCGTTGCTATACTTGACCTCCTATTTTTCTCAGCTATGAACTGACCAGTTGAGAGGAAAATAGATATTCCAAGATGAGAAACTCACATTTATATATAAAACTAAAACCATTCTGTGTAAAAATATACTTGTAACGTCTGCTTGGATTCTATTTTCTTAGTTCTTGAAGTAAGGATCCTCCTCATCATCTTCAAGATGTTACAACACCAAGAACTAGTCATCCTGACCTTAATCAAATGTGGTTTTGCAATCTTTTGTTACTCTTGTTCATTTAGCAAGAAAACTTTATTTCTTATCAGAGATACTGATACTAAAGTGGATACTGAGGTTCCACTTTAAAAAAAAAAATCAACATTTAAATCATTATTTCTTGAATCATTTTATCTATTGATTTATTTGATGAATCCATTTGTCATTAAATATTCTGTTCTGTAATTTCTTTTGGTGCTCTAAAAACTGTGTTACTTACCAGTTTCTGGGGCATTCCTTTTAGAACTTGCATTGTGGCATCCTTTCAACAATGGGAAATCTATTCTTCACCAGTTTTTTCTTACCTTTAAAACAAGTAATAAAAAAAAATCAGTAGGAGGGAAATCTGTGAATGTCTAGGAATATTAGGAGAGATATTTGAAAATATACTCTGGAATTTATATTTTTCTCTTTTGGGGAGGCCCTTTCTCCCTCTCTCTCCTCTCTCTCTCTCTCTCTCTCTGGAGAAACTAACAAACAAAATACTTTTCAGGATGAGCTGTAACTATTGAAATAAACCCTATGAATTTTTTAACCAAAGGGCTAAACTCTTCGCTTTTGAAATTACACATATATATAAAATATTTATGAGAAGACTAAGTTGTGATAAAATGGGTTGAGAGCGGTCTCCAAATGGTTCTGCATAGCTGCCTAGAGCTGGCTGACTCTTTGTTCCCTGTGGATGGGCTTGTATAAAGATAGCTTAGATTTGGTTTATGTTGCCGGAAATTTCATTTTATTATTCAACCAGGTAAGAGGCAGTATGAAGGGCACAATAGAAGTTAGAGGTATCAGTGCATGGAAATGGTTCCCACTGGCCTCCGTATCTTCTTCAGAGCTATGGCCAAGGTTTGGTGGTCAGGGCCACCTGCTGGAGGTAGGGCCTCAGGAGGGCTTGCTCCGTGCCATCTGTAATGCTCAGTACATCATCACTCAAGCATCAATCCCACTGTCACCCAAGGAAACTCTCCCGTGCCACATCTACGTGTTTTACATACTAATTGCATCTCTGTTTATCAGGTCTGGAGCAGATCTGGCTTGGATAACACAAATCCACTCTGAAAACCAGAGGTGATGGCCCAGGACTTGCCTTTATAGATTTAGCTCAACACCTTCCCCCTCTACCCCCAGACTCTTGTTCTTAAGATTTATTTGTTTATTTTAGAAGGTGGAGTGGGGGGCAGAGGGAGAGGAAGAGAGAAACTCAAGCAGACTCCAAACCATGTGCAGAGCCTGATGTGGGGCTTGATCTCATGACCTCAAAGCTACAACCCCAGCTAAAACCAAGAGCTGGTACACTTAACCAACTGTGCCCCCCAGGACCCTCCCCACCCCAGATACTTTTAAGTATAATTTCAATGCCTGACAAACTTGGGGTAGTGCCTTTATAGAGATACCGTTTACAGATGTTTTCAGTTGACTAATTGATAATCTCAGTCAGCAATACCTAAAAATTTGAGGTCACAAATCTCTGAAAATCTGGTGGGAGACATGGACCCTTTCCTGAGTATCCATCACTAATCAAAAATGAAGCTTGCTCTGATACATACATAACATTTTACCACACAATTTGAGAGGTTGAGAGCCCATCCAAAATACTTAGCTGTAAATGGATTCATCAAATAAATTAATAGTTAAATAAATAAATGATTCAAATAATAATGACTTTAAACTCCAAATGGCTTTTTAAAATGGAAGTTCAATGACCATCTCTAATTTAAAAAAAAAAAAAGCTTTCTCTGATATTTGTATATATAAAATTTTATCACACAGTTTTTTAGAGGTTTCAGAGATCTCAGAGCCAACCCATGGACCCCAGGTCAAGAGTCTCTCCTTCTATGCTTAGCAACCTACCCAGCCCAGCCCTATTTTGGGACCAGATTCTTCACCCCCATCTCAAAACTATGACACCTTCTTATTCTCTATAGTACCTGACTCCCAGTCTTACAGTGCCTTGACTCCCCGTGCTTTCTTCAAATCAACTATTTATTTTCAGATTTCAATTTTGCTTTAATTCATGATCATTAATGACTACCTTTCCTTTGAGAACCTGCTAGACATTGTATTTTCTAACCCTGACTACTAGTCATCACAGCAACCCTGAAGGGAGGTGATATCCCACTGTACTAGTAAGGAATTTGAGGATTCTGGAGATTAAGAACTTAGTAAATTTTCCCCCTTAAACTGATTTTTCATTTTTTTTCTTAAATAAATTAATTTAAACAGGGAAATGTTATCTCACTTCTGGAAAAGCAAAACAAAATAAACAATTTAATTGCCAAAAGATAGCTATGAAATACATATAATGTAAGGGTTTTTAAGAACCTGCATACCATCAAAAACCACCTACCATACACCCTTGTGATATAACATTGCCCTTAGGGCATACTCTGTTCTTAAATTTTTGTTGTTGTTTGTTTGTTTTTTATTCCTGCCCTTCCTTCCTCTTCCCTTCTTTGCCTCTTTCCTTCCCTCTTCAATTATCCCTCTCCTCCTACTCCTACCAGCTTGTCTATACGAGGCCTTCGAGTCCATCTTCCTCACGTGGAACATGTGTGTGATCTAACATTTCAACCTGAATCACCAGACTCTCTTAGGTCACAAAGCTCAATAGTGTATTCCCTGTCTAGGGTGTCTCTTCACTGCAACATTAACGATAGAAAGGCGTTATCTAGCTAGCTCTGCCGGCTCTAGCTCCAGGCATGTGGGGGACAGTACTTCTAATTCACAGACAACGTCCAGTTCAGGGGGCTCCTGCTACCTGAGGTATTGGGCTCGTTGTTTTGAGAGCCAGGGTGATGGGCCCGTCTCAAGTGCTTCCTCTCCCAGACCTTTAAACATGCGTGGGTTCTGTCCCTCGCCCTCCTTCTCACCCAGTGTGTCCTTTTTCCTGAAGTG
Source organism: Mustela putorius furo (assembly GCF_011764305.1). Taxonomy (NCBI): domain Eukaryota; kingdom Metazoa; phylum Chordata; class Mammalia; order Carnivora; family Mustelidae; genus Mustela; species Mustela putorius. Next base: position 1,265,599 of record NW_025421261.1, read on the forward strand.
TTCAGGCAGTCCTATGGCTTTAAATAAACTTTTAAAAGTGTTGTCTCTTTATTTATTTATTTATTTATTTATTTAGGATTTCTCTTTTTTTTAAAAAATTTTTTATTTTTTATAAACATATATTTTTATCCCCAGGGGTACAGGTCTGTGAATCACCAGGTTGTCTCTAAAACTTAGGTTTTCGGCCTGGCTTCTCCGCCTTTCTACTCTTGTACCATTTCTTTCCTGCATCAGAGTGCTTTTTGTAAAGGTGGAAGATCATATCACTTGCTGCCTAAAGGCAGTTCTGAGGAACCAGGAGAGATTGTTGACTCCTAGAAATGAACAGGGTTTTAGAAGGGGAGGGATGGAGGATGGGTTGGCCCTGGGATGGGTATTAGGGAGGGCGCGTGTTGCACGGGGCACTGGGTGTTTTATGTAAACAATGAATCCTGGAACACTACATCAAAAACTAATGACGTGCTGTATGGTGATTAACATAATAAAAAATAATAATTAAAAAAAAAGAAGGCACCCAGTGAGTCCTTTTGTTACTAGGGGAAAATGCCAGCTCATTTACACATGGGGCACTCTGGGCTCTGTGTGTTCTAGTCCTCCGTTTCCCTGTGAAGTCATCTTTCTCTGCGTCTGCCTTGTCTGAGAAGCTGCAGCTACCCTGACTTTCTTGATGGGTCTGGAACATGCCCAGCCCGTTTCTACCTCAGGGACTTGGTATTTGTACGTTTTTCCTGGGAAGATCTTTTCCTACATCTTCTCAGTGCTGCTTCTTATCATTCAGAACTCAACTCAGATGTCACCTCGTTAGCCTTTAGCTGTTCATCCAGCCCTAATCATTATTGTTTTGTCTTCATAGGACTTATCTGTACTCAGAATTCTTCCTTCATTAGTGTAAGTATTTATTGCTGGCCTCCTCTACTTAGAATACAAACTCTTTGAAGAGAGAGTCTTCTTGTCTGCTTGTCTTCTTGTGCTTCTTGTCTTCTTGTCTGGAGAGTCTGCTCCCTGCAGAAGTCCCAGAGCTTTGAGTAGTACTATCAATAAAAAGTCATCAATAACACTATTTGGCAGGCTGATGATTCCAAAACTCATTAAGCTTCTTTGTCATACATACTATATACTTACTATATAGCTATATACTTACTATAAAATGTTTAATAGAATATCACATTTCAGGAATATACCAGTGCCCTTCTAATTTCAAGATAGTTTCGGTTGGCAAGCCGGTTGCCTAGCTGGCAGAGAGGCACGATGGAGAACAGACTGATTCACTCGGTGAGAAACCAGACAGTGGCACAGGGAAAGCTATTGGAAACTTTGGGAGCTTTAAAGGGTGTAAGTGTGGGTGATAGCTTTGGGTTGGGAGTTGGTGGTAAAGGAGGGTGTTGGGTAAGCTGGATTTTCTTCGAGTCCTTTCTATTTTCAGTTACATTACAAATTTTCTAAGACTTATTTTGGAGGTTAGTATCTATTCGGTCCAGTGCCATGTGCCATAATACTCTAAAAAAGTATTTTATTTATTTGTTTTTGAGAGTGATAGAAAGAGAATGCACCAGTATAGGAGCAGCAGGGAGTGGCAGAGGGGGGGGGAGAAGCAGACTCCCCACTCGGAAGGGAGCCCAGCACTGGTTGGATCCCAGGAAAACGGGATATCTGAGCCGCAGGCAGATGCTTAATTGAGCCAGCCAGGCACCCCAAGTACCATAATACTTTTACATACTTTGTTTACATATTAAACCTTATTACCTGGTTCCAGTTCTTAATCTAAAATCCTTCTGTTAGTGTTATTCTTCTCTTTTATTTGCCTGTTTCTTCTACCCACGTTTACTTCTTAGTAAACCAGTGTTTAAGTCCTAGACTTGAAGTTTATTCATTTTAGTTTCTAATCTATAAAATGTGGAAACCTTGTGAAATTATTACTTCCTTTCCATTTGAGTGGTATTTGAGTGGTTGTGGACATTTGAGAGAGACTAAGGGAAACTAAGTTGGGGATCCAATTTATTTGGTTTTGAGTAGGATATAGGTATACTGTTTGCGGTCCCTTCTACGGGTAAATTATTTCTGGGTGTTAAGTATAGATGTTTCTTCTGGTGCTGTATGGATTAGGCCTCCATACAACACAAAGGATAGGGGTAGAGACCATATATTCTATGGTGTTCATCTTTGGCCTATAAGGGTAGTGGAAGAGAAAAAGATTTGAATTGTAATGGAGCCGAAAGCTGGTCTGGATTATTATTCTAGATTTTGTGATGTTTATGGTGTTTATCAGCTTTGTGAATTATATAATTTACTTTTGTTTCTTTTTTTTTTAATTTTTAATTTTTTATAAACATATATTTTTATCCCCAGGGGTACAGGTCTGTGAATCACCAGGTTTACACACTTCACAGCACTCACCAAAGCACATACCCTCCCCAATGTCCATAATCCCACCCCCTTCTCCCAACCCCCCTCCCCCCAGCAACCCTCAGTTTGTTTTGTGAGATTAAGAGTCACTTATGGTTTGTCTCCCTCCCAATCCCATCTTGTTTCATTGATTCTTCTCCTACCCACTTAAGCCCCCATGTTGCATCACCACTTCCTCATATCAGGGAGATCATATGATAGTTGTCTTTCTCTGCTTGACTTATTTCGCTAAGCATGATACGCTCTAGTTCCATCCATGTTGTCGCAAATGGCAAGATTTCATTTCTTTTGATGGCTGCATAGTATTCCATTGTGTATATATACCACATCTTCTTGATCCATTCATCTGTTGATGGACATCTAGGTTCTTTCCATAGTTTGGCTATTGTGGACATTGCTGCTATAAACATTTGGGTGCATGTGTCCCTTTGGATCACTACATTTGTATCTTTAGGGTAAATACCCAATAGTGCAATTGCTGGGTCATAGGGTAGTTCTATTTTCAACATTTTGAGGAACCTCCATGCTGTTTTCCAGAGTGGCTGCACCAGCTTGCATTCCCACCAACAGTGTAGGAGGGTTCCCCTTTCTCCGCATCCTCGCCAGCATCTGTCATTTCCTGACTTGTTGATTTTAGCCATTCTGATTGGTGTGAGGTGATATCGCATTGTGGTTTTGATTTGTATTTCCCTGATGCCGAGTGATATGGAGCACTTTTTAAATATCAAAATATTAAATCCTCACTCTCATACCTAAATTTATGCAGAATTCAGCATTCCTTTTCTTAAAAATGGCCCTACCAAATTGTATAAGCTTCAGGCACCATAAAACCTATATATACTCCTGTCTGATGGTAAGAATTTTTAAGGCACCCAGGCCTTTGTTGAATTAAACTTACACCATTAAAACCAATCTTGAGTTTGGAGGAAACAATAATATGAGGCCCCAATGCACTAAATTCCATGTATTTTGTGCTTTTGGTAGAAGAGGTTCATTTTTTCTAAAAGTGCTATTTTTTTTAGTTGAAAATAAGTGTTTGGGTGAGCAGGTTCTCTCTGTGTAGCTTCAGGGCAAAAGCAAGAGGATACAGGGGTTTCCACCACAGGAATCAAATCTTGAGTATGTATTTGGCATCCGTACAACTCTAGGCTCTAATCTCACCTCCTTCCACTCTTACTGGGACTGAAGTAGGGCTTCAAGGCAGCATTCAAGATCAGGAAATCAAAAAGCTGCTCAGTCCAATCATTCTTACTACCTACTGCAGTCCCCATCCATCTTCCTTCTTGCTTAACTTTTTCCCAAGGTACTTACTACCATATGACCTTTAAATATTTTGTTTAAATAAACTTACCCCAACTGGAATGTAATTCATTGATGATAGTAATAGTTTACCTGTTATATTCGCTGCTATATTCTCAGTGCCTAGAAAAATGCCTGGCATAATAGACATTCAAAAATTTTTGTTGGATGAATGAAGGTTACTATTAGTAGATATAATATGGTGCGACGACATTCCGTTTCCTCTTAAGAAATGTCATTTCTCTTCTCCACTTGCATAGATTAAGTCCAAGTCTTAAAAGATACGTTTACTCCTCATTTCTCACATTGGAGCAAGATCCGTAACTCTTTTTATTTCCATCTCCATATACCATCCCACCGTTTGTGCTGTTGATTAATAAGGTGAGTGATAAGGTACTTGAATTGGATCATTCAAGGTGAGCTTTAGTGTGCCTCTTGGTATCTTCCTTCTTTCTACTTTAAATTTTATTCTATTATGCTTTTATTATAAAAGAATACATAATTATCATTAAAAAAAACTCAAACATTCTTGACTTATAAAACATAGCTCCCTTCCTCTGACTGCATTTCTGCAGAAACCACCACTGTTAGGAAGTTGTTCTATAACCTCCTGAGATCTCTTTTCATCTTCTTTATAAACTGTCAGCTATTTTACTAAACATTCACATTTTACAGAAAGAGGCTTGCTTTGGGGAAATGCAAAGAGTCGGTGAAAGACGTGACTCTTGACTTTGGGAAATCTAACATTTAAATATGGAGATAGGGTGAATATATGAAAAAGAATACTTCTGAAGAAATATACATGTAAGTACTAGTTAATTCTATGAAAATGAGAAGCAAGTGCTAGAGGACAAAGAACAATAGTGCAGATGCGTCCTCACACATGAGATGAATTAAGGAAGAGTACCTGTGTTCCCACCGGGTGTCAAATGGAAATAAGCAATGATTTCTTCCATAGTGCTTTCCTCCCAAAAAGTTATTAAAAAGTGTACTTAAATGATATTCTTATCATTTAATATGCATACATGTGTGTGTGTGTGTGTGTGTACACACACATCCAGTTACAAGACTGGATACATTTTTTTGTCAGTGCACTTAACTCATCTAAATTTCTGTGCGCTCTCTCTCTTTCTCTCTCTCTCTCTCTATATATATATATGTATATATATAAAATTCAAAAGGCCATTTTCCTTGAAGAAATGACCACATTGTTTTAAGCTGTAAAATCCCTGGAATAACTGTGCATTTCGGTCACACTGGCAATTACACTATGTGCATTTATTTCACACTACATGTGAAAGGTGAATAAAATTCTGTTCATTTCTATGTAACTAGAAAAGAAAAAATAAATCCTTTCAGGTGGCCTGGATAAGGATTTGCTTGCAGGTAGGTTATAATTTAAAACTGACTTTGGAATCTGACGAGCCTTTTGACCCGTATCCAGACCACTGTGCACGGGCTCACGCCAGCAAGTTACAATGCTGTGTTTATCAGCCGCCACCTGCAGAGCTCTCGTCCCCAGCTGCTGCTTTCTCCCCCAATCCATTGGAACTTTTTATTTAAAATGGCTGTAGACCAAATAGCATTGACTGAGAAAAGAAAGCAAAAGGGTAGCATTTTCCGAAAACCATTCTTTTATTGGGACAAAAGAGCAAAGTTTTCTGAATCAACCTTAAGAAGTACAGATATTGAACATGTTAACAATACTAGTGTTCTTCCAAAAAACCACATTACACCCCACCTCACTGGGTCTATTGAGTGGAGTGTCGTGTGAAGTGAAAGGCAATGAAGAAGCCCAAAGTGTTTCTTCTAACAAGGGGCCGTCAGTGATGCCCACATGGGCGGTCGCTCCTTGATTTAAGACCTTGTCTCCTTCATGCATCCACTTAAAGCTCTTTGGATGGGGGGAAATGCACCCCCTTCTCCCAAACAGGATGTTGGATCAGCAGAGATCTGTCCAGGTCTGCTGCCCCGTCCCTTATCTGGCCGCTGTCCTTGGGGATTCATTCTCTGGATTATTTGTAGGACTGAATTGCTGATGTACATTTGTACTCCTAATCTTAGAGCCTGTGCATGTGTATTTACATATAATAGGAACTTTATCCTAATTTTTAAATAGGAAATATTTTGCTTTTTGAAGGCATTTTCTTAGGAAGTGCAGTCGGGGGAGAACACAGCTGGCTTTTGAAAATTGAGTTTCTACTGAAAGTTTCCTGCTATTATCTTGACAATCTTATTATTATCAAAGCATTTGAATATTATGTACGACAATGAACACCACTGCGGGGAAGAGAGAAGCAAGGCCGTACGTGGGAGGGGGCCGCTAACAATTGCACCCCCTGTCGCAGCCATAATAATTTAATATTCTCATACTGGGAGGCTCCATTTTGCTTGGCCGGCATCAGACTACTCCATGTGTTGTTTCCCTTTGGCCAAACCACCAGGGTAGTCCCTTGAACAGCCTGTAAGATTTCAAATAAGGATCATGCTGGTAATGGCTTAAGGGCAGGATTTTTGTTTTGCCTAGGAGTCAGTAATGTAACTGTTACACCGAGGGAGACTTCTGGGTTTTGAACAGAATTTATTTCTGTTGAATTAAGGTTATATTATAGTTGTTAGCAGACCAATAGTTTTTCTTCTTATTGACTACTTTTCTCTTTCCAAAAAGTAGGAATGACACATCGACTAAATGATAGAGACCAGATACAAGGGAGTTGCCACGTGCAACCCCATTCTTGGTTTGTTTTGAACTTTTAACTGGAGATATACATATAGGTGTATATATGCAGTGGATTTAACTCTTTCATCTAAATCTCTGCTCAATATCAGGTGGGACTTAAAGTTATCATGTTGAAGATGCTAAATGGAAGAGAAAAATTATTCTTTCCTGGAATTCCTACTCTTGTATCTTTCCTGGTCTGGTATCAATGCAGAGGATAGCTTCCAGAAGTCCTAAAGGCATTATCATTTGAAATTAGATTATGTGAACTCTACTCTATGTTGACATAGTATGGTACAGAATATCTGCAAAGAAAATTTGTCTTCATCTTCATTACATGAAAGATTTTATTGCATTTTTATCCCATAACATCATGCTATAACAAACATTTGGAGGAAAGTTGTTACAGGGAGTTTCAGGGTATTTCTGAGAGGAAAGGGAAAAAAAGATTAGTATACTTTCTTCTATGTAAAACTGATTGTCTAAATCAATTGGGAAATAGTGGCTTACCCAAGGTTATGGAAGTAGCAGAGTATAGTGTTAAGATGACTTGATCTTTTTGATGTCATGAATTGTGGTTTTTGATGTCATGAATTGTCTCCAAGAAATAGCTTTAAGAAGAACAAAAAATATTAAACATTTGGTCCTTTGTTTTTATTCATTTCAATCCAAACAGTGGGAAGCTCTCACGGAAAATGGCCTGGTTTAAAATATTATATCACCATGGGAAAGTGGATATTTCATTTACTTTTTTTTCAGCTGCCAAATTTAAGAATTTGAAGGCTTTACCTGTTGATAAAGGGATTTTTTTTTTTTTTTTGGGGACCATACCTCAGAGCAGGGTTGGGTTCAAGCATTGTGAGTTCATTAAGAAATGTCCGGCTGTGGTTTGAAATGTTCCTTTGAGATTCTCATGACCACAGGGGTCTTATTTCTTGTTTTGGAGTCTGGTGACCTCATGCATGAAGGTCACAGGACATTGTCGTATTCTGTGCACTTTTCTGTTTGCATTTGTACTCAGGGTGGTGCAAAGAGTTATCATTACCAATCTTCATCTTGTAGTTGGCTTGATAGAGCATTTGTACATGAATTATTATTGTTGGTATATTTATGCTAAAGTCCCCAAGGAGAGCAAAGATGCTTTAGGAAATAGATTCAGACCAGTAATATGACCACTATCATGATAACAAAGAATGTAGTTTAGCTTAAGGAGTAGATGATCAAGAGTAATGCCGTGTGTGTGTGTGTGTGTGAAGTGCTGAATGAGAGAACAACAGCTGAAGGAGAGTGTGAAGGAAATTCTTCCTTCTCAGTAAGAGCTGTAAATGCTGTGGTGGACACACGTGTAGATGTCTGCTTCTCTCTCTGACACTGAAAGTTAGACATCTAATGATCAGCTTTAAAAAGGAGATGTGAAATAGGCACATAAAATGTTCCACGTAACGTTTGCGTTTTCAATTTTAAAAGGCACAGTGTTCCAAACTTGGGTCTATAGAAAGTAAGAGATAAGAAGAAAAAGCAGATGCAGAGAGACATTAATAATTAAATTAATTTAGGCTGAAGATAATTTAAAAGTTCTAGTAGAGAATTTTATTGGGGAAAGTATAGGATAAAATTTCTATAAGTTACGTTTGCTGAGTCCTTGGTGGTAAGAGTATTAAAACTGTCATCTAGTAATTGATGCCGAATAGGTATAACAGGGCCCCCGGTTCCTCCTGAGAAGCTCGCGTTCTCTTTTAAGTCCCACTTGGCAAGCATCACATTTAATAGTGCTCACTTGGCACAGACCTTACTGCTAAAGCAAGCAGAATGGCACAGTCGTGGGAGGCATGGACTCTGGAGCGCGCTGCCCTGGACTCCATCCACCAATTAGTAGTTGCACGATCCAAAGCAAGTTGTACCTTCTTGTGCCCAAGTTTCCTTCTGTACCAAATGAGGCTGATATGAAGATTAAGTAAGTTAATACCTGTAGAGTGTTGCAGGGCATGGCACATAGTGGATTACTTAGCTCTCTGTGCTTCAGTTTCCTATTTTAGAGATAGTACTTGTACTTCCCCAGGGTTATTGTTGGGATTTAATAAATTGATATATAATAAGTACAAATTGCTTAGAACACTGTCTGGCACTTGTTTTAATGATTGTTAATATTCTACACAGTAACGATCAGATTTTCTAAATTTCCAATTTAGTTCTTACAGAAAACATGCTAACTTCATGAAGAGTGTTGTTCCCTTCACATAAAATTCTTAAAAAATTCGGAAGTGCTAGTCAGAAGTTCTGGCACATGCTCACACTTGTAGCTACAGATTTTGCAGGCTTTTGTTGGAAATCACATACTGGCAGAAGAAATTAATTTCCATGAAAACTACAATCTCTTTAGGGGCTTACTCCTAAATTTTATTTATATTTTTATTCAGAAAAAGATAGAAGTTCCAGGGGGTTCCAGAAAAATGTTCCTATTTTTTTAAAACTAAATTTTAAGGACTCTCCTTTGCCACCAGGATAGGCTTCCCTGAGAAAATTTTTCTACTTTGAGAAGTGATTGACACTGATACCCGTTAAATTCTGGGCACATTCTGGTATTCTTGGTGACAAGTAATAATTTCAACATAATGCAGTTGTTAGAGTTTTGTTTTGGCATAGAAATGTCCAATTTGAAGTCCTCACACTTTGGGCCTCATAAATAACTTTCAATTATTTTTATAGATTTGTTCATTCATCATTTACTCATTCATTCATTCAACAAACAATATTAGGATTCCTATGTGCCTGGACTGGGCCATGTGTTGTGTACCCTAATGAGAATGTATATTTTTATTATTTTTAAAAATATTTTTATTTATGTATTTATTTGACAGAGAGAGAGAGAGCGAGAGCGAGCCAGAGAGGGAACACAAGCAGGGGGAGTGGTAGAGGAAGAAGCAGGCTTCCCACTATGCAGGGAGCCTTATGTGGGGCTTGATCCCAGGACCCTGGGATCATGACCGAAGCTGAAGGCAAATGCTTAATGACTGAGCCACCCAGGTGCCCTGAGAATGTGGGTTTTTTTTCATGTCTTTGTGACCCTGTCTCATTGTTTCCATGCTATACGTTGTGGCCCATTAGTGGATTGTAAGATGAGTTTAATGGATTGTGATCAGAATTGATTAAAAGATGAAGTGGAAATGAAAATAGAGTGCAATGCACATAATATTGTTTTCTGAAACTTTTTAAAATACCTCTGTTTCAGTATCTAAGACACATGTATTTGTCATGTGAAATGTGTTATTTTTGATCATTATCCAAAAAGTTTGAAAAACTGTGCACTCGGCAAGAATCTGCACCTCTCTGCGCGTCACCTCCCCTCACTGTCTTCTCTGCGTCACCTCCCCTCACTGTCTTCTCCTTGTTGGCTCTTCTCCCAGCTGGCCCCCTCGCCTTTGCTTCCACTTGCCAAACACCCTCGCCTCTCAGGATCTTTGCATTGTGACCAGCTCTGCTTTGAAAGCAATTCTCAAATAGATTTCCTTTGTTTCTGCTCAAATATCACCTTCTCAGAGACTCCTTGTCCTGACCACTCTTTCTAAAATAACTCACCGTGCTCTCCATTCTCTCACTCCACATCCCTACCCTCTCCTCTCAGCCTTGCTTTATTGCTCAAGACTAGAGCTTCAATGTCCTCTAACTTGTTATCTTTGCCGATGTGATTTGTCCGTGTTCTTACCGTCTTTCTCTTTCACTCAGAATGAACACACCATGAATTCAGGACGTGGCTCTGTTCATCGCTGTACCACTGACACCTAGAACAGTGCCTGGTTTATAGTAAATGCTAAAAAAAACCCAAAACAACAACAACAACAAAACCCCCAAAGCTTCCTGAATAACTGAAAGAACAAATAGACAAAGAAATTTCAGTGTCATACTGGTTTTTACTTTATTGCATATAAATGATGTGGGAAAGATTAGTGATTTAAATTTGTTACACAAAGACTTGGATTTTCCCCAGCTCTCCAGTTTCATCGGTTGCTTTTCCTTCCCTTTCTTGTTCCCCAAGTTTATGATCGCTGTGCTCTGACAACTTGGAGATCCCAGTGGTTCTGTGAATTCACACAACTGTGTCACATATTCCTGCCTTTGCTTGTACTACTACTCCCTCAGCCTGGGATGCCTTCTCCCCACTCTGCTTCTTCAGCTGAGTAACTGTGCTGGGCCTTCAAGATTTGTTTTGAACCTCCTCTTTCCTTGGAAACCCTCCATGATCTCCCTGGCTGGGGAAGATGCTTCTTCTCTGTGCTTGACTATCACTCTACGTATTCTAAATACCCATTTGTGTGACTCCTTGTTTATGAGCTACTTGAGAGCTATTTTTATATTCCTAGAATCTCCCAAAGTGTCTGGTATGTATGAACTCAATAAATGTTACTTTTACTGAAAGGAAACATGTTTGAAATTTCAGACTGCTTATTTTTTAATTTATCTGAATTGTAATTTCTTGAAATTGGCAATTAACCTCTGTTTTGTAAGTTTATAAGATCTTTCATCCATTAATAAAGGCAGGTACTTTCACGGCTATTTTGTTGTTTCCCATTTCTTTAAAAAAAAAAAGCATTTCTTAAAAATTCTTTTGAGTAAGGGGGAAAGTTAAAGTAGCTTGGATAAGGGAAAAATGGAAAGGCACAGATTCCGATTGTACCTTGCGTCACGCATCTTGTTTTCTTTTGCACATCTCAGTTGTCTGAGGATGTGTATTCAATGGGTAGGTTCTTGCTTTTCTTTTCTTTTCTTTTTTTTTTTCCTGTCTACTTCTACAGAGCTGATCCCTGGAGATGAGAAAGGGTTTGAGTAAAATGTGAAGTTGTCTTAGATCCTGAACAGACACTAGTAAAAGATTCAGCCAAAATGAAGATTTTGGATTACACATGGCTTTCACTTTTATTTGATGCTTTGGGTCCTTTTTGCTGTGGAAAATTGAGAGTTGACTGAACATGTCAACTACCCGGCTAAATATAACCTTCTGAGGAAAATTTATTCTTTGCACTCCTTTGCCTTTTTATTGTGATGAAAAGAGAGAAGAAAAAAAAACCCAGAGACTCAACGGGCTGTAACTTTAATAGGTCATTCCAGCCAGTGCTTACCTTCACAAAATCCTGATAATACAGGGAAGACAATACAGTGATCAAAAGCAGTGATGAGATTTTTTAGCAGCATTAACCGTCATGACCTAGCAAAATGAAAGAAAATGGTTTAACAGAACTGTCAGCTTCAATATAGCTAATAAAGGCATGGATAAATGTTTATTACATACCGGAGACAGATCATTTCTGTACAGAAATTGAGGATGACCTTTACTGATAACTCTTATCTGCCTGATATCCTGAGCGAGAGGGAGAGACAGAGGGGAAAAAAGCACATTTGCTGATATTTATGAAAGGAGGAATTATCATGTGCAAATAAAACATTTTAGCAATGATTATCTCAAGTCACCCTCTTGCCCTCACTTCCACCCCCATAGACACACCTCATAGAGGTATAACGTACATTCTTCCCCAGGAGACCAAATGTGCCTCCAATAGCATTGGCGAGTTCATGGAAATTCGTAAAAATTTTAAACAGCAAAGAATAGGAGCGCATAGATATGAATAGTTATATCAATAACATCTACTTTTAATTTCTTCTAAGACATGACAAAGACATTGCAATTATATGACACCCTTCTAATAAAATGGTCTCAATTGTAACTAGGAATTTTAAAGAAATTAGTAATAACCAATCCATGTCCATTCTGCTGTGAATTATTTTGCTGCTACCCATAACAATGTTTAGAATTTTTGAAAGACAATGCAATTTAAGTACCATTACTTAATGATAGTAGTGTTTTTCTTCTTCTTCTTTTTAAGACTTTATTTATTTATTTGACAGAGACCAAAAATAGGCAGAGAGGCAGGCAGAGAAAGAGGGAAGCAGGCTCCCTGCTGAGCAGAGAGCCTGATGGGGGCTAGATCCCAGGACCCTGAGATCATGACCCGAGCCGAAGGCAGAGGCATAACACACTGAGCCACCCAAGTGCCCCATTAGTGTTTTTATTCTTGCTCTGAAACTACTAGAGGTGATGATGATGTAAACAATGGTGGAGGCATTTATTCATTTATTTTTATTTATTATTTTTCATTCCAAAAGGAGATTTCTTGGTACTTCAGTTCAAACCACTTATAATTTAAGTTGAGCTGTCATCAAAAATACAAGTGAACATTTGATATGATAATTTGGGTAATTTAGGTAAGAAAAAGTAGATTTACCTGAAATATTTAAATCCTAAGCTTGTTTTTTGTTTGGAGACACATGTCAAATCTTGTTACATTGTTCCTGGAATAGTTCCATGCATCTGGTGGCTGCCCAGGACATTTTAATTAATGACAGTATTTATGACAGAAAGGAAATCTTAGACATTTGGGGATTTTCCTACATATTCTTATTTTGAGACATGTTTATATACAGGACGAGTTTTACTCTGAACTTAAAGTTTTCTTCAGAAGGCATAAAACCCAACATGCATAGTAAATTACAGCTGGGAAGAACAGACATGCAGTGAATGGAACTCATTTGACATTGAAATTGATGATTCTCATTTTTAAATTAAATTTGATTTAGTAATCGAGGTAGAAATGGAAACCTCTTATCCCCTTAGGTCTATGGCTTAATTAATTGTCGTTTTCTTCCTTCCCTTTAGAGGCTCACTTATTCTTTCAAACAAGCCTACAGGCAACTCTTTTGCACACCTAATATACAGAAGCTCTGCCAAAAGTGTTGGTTGTATGTAGGAGCCATCGTTGGCACTTGGTGCTTAGAAAAAGGAAGTGGCTCCTCTCTCTCCCTTTCTCTCTCTGTTTTGCAGCTGCAGCTGCCATGTGTTCCCTTGGCCCATTTGGGCTGCTCTGAGCCCCTGACTCTGCCGCTATTAAGATAGGATGAGTTTTCCAGAATGTCATAGGGGGCTTGTTTGGCATTTAATATTGAATATAGACTCTACTGAGGCTGAAAAAGACAACAAAAACAACAGTTTGTGCCTTGTCACAAACATGTCATTTTGCGCCTCTGACCCAATCTCCACACCAAGTTTTCCTCTAAGCACTGTTTCTCTGTTGACAGACGGGGACTGTTGGTGACACACACACACACACACACACACACACAAAGAGAAAGAAAGAAGGAGAGCAAGTGCAAGCATCAGACATGGAGATCTCACTTCTCTTTGATCTCAATAGCTGAATTAATTTAGAAACTATAGGTTTGCAAATACCTGATAGCAGAAAGGAACTAGAAGTCTTTTAATTATTTCTGTCTACAGTCTTAAACTACCCTGTTGCAACTGTAAAGTTGTAATTTGATGAAATTGTACTTTGATAAAGAATAATTAGATATTTACTGTAAAAGGTAAATTTTAGCATAACATGGTTTTTAGATTTATAGTCTTCTGCATTGTTCAGATTTGGTGTCTAAAGCAAGTTAAAACAGGAGTGAGGCTGACTATTTTTAGTGGTTATGTGAAAACTGAAAGCCTATGAAACCTATTTGGATTAATTAATTTCTTAAAGATTTTTTTTCCAGTGAATATGAATACTTTGACAAAAGATGAGGTGACTCACTGAATCTCCCATGTTTGCAATAAATACTATTCAAGAAGTGTATCTGCTACATGTCCTGGGTAATATATAATCTTCATGTTTTTACTTTACCAGGATGATATGTAGACTTTATTATAGACTGTTTGAAGTACATGTACATGTATTAGCTCATTTAATGCCAATGACATCCTTATTTTATACATAGGGAAACTGAGGCACAGAAAGCTTAGGTAATTTGTTCTAGGTTCTGGAGCTAGTGTTTTAGCTAGCATTTACCTCAGGGAGTCTAACCCCAGACAAATTCTTTCTCATCATGCTTCACTGGCTCTTAAACACCAAGGCACTGGAGCTGGGACAGTTACAAAGCAGAGTCTGTGCGACTTTCAGTAGTGTGGTCTGAGTACCAGTCTTGTAAACAGTACTAGGTGATTGAAAGCATCAATTGGCTCTTATTCTCATAAAGCTGGAGGGAGAAAAAACAAGCAAACGTAATATGTTTATATGCACCCGTGTTTGTGAGGTTAATACGGGGAATAAAAGGCATTTCTCTTACCCCACTTCTCAAACAGGACCTCTTCGTGTTTCCTGGATTGACTTTTATTTGTCTTTTCAGCCGGTCTTTTTCCACCTCTGAGCGTTCCTGGTGTACCTCAGTGGGCAGGACCTAGTCTTTTCCATCGAAGCCCAGGTGAGGAGACGTGTTAGTACCTGCCCGGGTTACCGGGGAAGCAGAAGGAGCAGGTACAATGTGCTGGCTGAGGCCAGGAAGAACGCTTAGTGAAATCTTTTGACTAAAAGGAAGAGGAAAAATTACTTTTATATTCTTAAAAAGTAATTTCTGATTATAGAAGTAATTCTTAGTATAGAAAATTTAAGAAGTATTAAGAAAAGAGCAGTCTCCTTGAAGATTAGCATGCAGAAAGAAATATATAAAATCTTAGTATATGTCAAGGCTTTTTTTTTTATGCCCTAGGCACATATTTTTATAAACTTGGAGTCATACCAAATATAATAGTTACTTTAATATTTGGATGTTTTTATGAACATATGCTGTTCTAGAACATGCCTTCTTTGGGTCCGCAAGTACTTATCATATTACTGTATTATACTTACATTCTTGTTGGCTACCAAGGTTGTTTCCATTTATTCACTACTACAAATACAGGGATGATTAACATCCTTAAACAGAAATACTGGGCAAATATGATTGGGCTAGAATATGAGATTATTTATATTGTTTTAATTCATATCTCAGTTGCCATCTTGAAAGAATATACCAATTTATATTCCCATCAGTATGGGATAAATATTAGCACAGTCTTACCAGTAGAGTTATTCTTTACCAAAAACTCTATTTTGTAATTGATATAGTACTATTTGGATTCTGTATTTCCCCTTGAGGGAGATTTAGCAGTTGTCCTGTCAGGGCATTTGTCTATCTGGTACACGATGCAGGTGGCTGGAGCACACTTGTTGGGTTACTCTTCCGGTACTTTGTCAGTATGTGCGGGGTCTGTCGCTCAGTGGCCTCTGTCCCTCCTCTGTATGGGTAATTTGTGCTCTCTCTTTTTTGTTCCTCATTAGGCTTGTTAGAGGTTTGTTGATTTTATTGCTCTTATTAAAGAAGCACTTTGAGAAGCACTGATTTTTTAAATTTTCTATTTAAGTTGACGTCTGATCTGATTTTTACTATTTTCCTTTGAATACTTGTGGTTTAATTGTTCTTCCTTTTCTGAGGACTTGAGGTAATTAATTTGAGACCTTCGATTTTAATAGAGACATTTAGTGCTATATATTTCCCTCTAAGAATTGCCTTAGAAACATTTCATGGGTTCTGATATGTTGTAGTTTTCATTTACATGTGATTCAAAATATGTCCTAGTTTCTCTTGATTTCTTCTTTGATCCATGAGTTCTTTAGAAGTTTGTTATTCAGGAATTTATTTATTTATTTATTTATTTATTTGACAGAGAGAGAGAGACTGTGAGAGAGGGAACACAAGCAGGGGACTGAGAGAGGGAGAAACAGGCTTTCCGCTGAGCAGGGAGCCTGATGTGGGGCTCGATCCCAGAACCCTGGGATCATGCCCTGAGCCGAAGGCAGAGGCTTAACAACTGAGCCACCCAGGCGCCCCTGTTACTCGGGAATTTTTTAGATGCTTTTCTTTTATAGATTTCTAATTTAGTTTGTGGTTAGACAATATACCTAATATACCTTATATGACTTGAAATCTTTTATGTTTATTATACTTGTTTTATGACCCAAAATATATTTCTATCTAGGTAAATGATCCATGTGCACTTGAAAAGAATGCATATTCTGCTATTGTTGGGTTAAATGTTCCTCAAATGCCAGTTGTATCAATTCTGTTGATAGAGTTCTAGTCTACTATATTCTTTTTCAAAAGATTTTATTTGACTGAGAGAGAGAATGAGACTGAGTGTGAGCCAGGGGTGTGGAGGGTAGGCAGAGGGAGAGCGAACCCTTAAGCAAATTCCCTGCTGGGCAGTGAGCAGGAGCTTGGAGCCCCACACAGGGCTCATCCCAGGACCGTGAGATCATGGCTTGACCCCAAATCAAGAGTCTGCTGCCCAACCAAGTGAGCCACCCAGGTGCCCCCAAGTCTTTTTATCTCCTCCTCCCCCTCCCCCTCCTCCCCCTTCCCCTCCTCCCCCCTCTTCCCCCTCCCTTCCCCCTTTTAATGCTCATAGTTTTAGTATTAATGAAGTCCAGTTTATCAGGTTTTTCTTTAGTAATACATTAGGTCTTATCTAAGAAAACTTGGCTATAAAGTTCATGACAGTTTTCTCCTATTTTTTTAGAAGTTTTATAGGTTTAGTTGAACTTTTACATTTACATTTAAGATATATTTTAGGTAAGAATTTGTGTGCTTAATGGGTGAGATTCACTTTTCCAACTTTTTCTGTTAAGCTGTTTTAGCATTATTTGTTGAGTGGGCTGTTCCTTTCCATCAAATTTCATAGACACTGGTTGAAAATCAGTTCATGTGTAGCTATTTTTCTAGATTGACTATTCTATTCCATTGTACCCTGTGATCAGTATTGATTGATTTGGATAGCTGTATTGATTATTGGTAGCTTTACAGCATATCTTTAAATGAATTAGTGTATGTCTTTCACTTTTGTTTTTTCAAAATTGCATTGTTTTGGGTTCTTTGTATTTAAATTTTTAGAATAAGTTTGTAAATTTCCACAAAGTAGTCCTGATGGGATTTTGTAAGGGATTCTGTCAAATGTATAGATCAATGTGGGAAAGATTTACATCTTAAAATATTGAATCTTCCAACCCATAATCATGGTGTATTTTTCTCTTTTCAAGCTTTCCCTTAAATTTTCTTTGATTTATTTTTTTTTTTAAATTTTTTAAAGAGTTTATTTATTTATTTAACAGAGAGAGAGGGGGATCACAAGTAGGTAGAGAGGCAGGCACAGAGAGAGGGCGGCAGGCTCCCTGCTAAGCAGAGAGCCTGATGCGGGGCTCAATCCCAGGACCCTGAGACCATGACCTGAGCCGAAGGCAGCGGCTCAACCCACGGAGCCACCCAGGTGCCCCCAAATTTTCTTTGATTTCTATCAGCAATATTTTTATTGTTGTCACTGTATAGATAGTTCATATATTTTATTTAATTTATCATTAAATATTTCATATTTAATGCTATTATAAAATGAATTTAAAAAATTGTTTTCCAGTTGTTTGCTCCAAGTATTTAGATATACAATTTTTTTATATAGACCTTGTATATTGTGACTGTTAACATTTCTTATTAGTTTTGTTAGTTTTTTTTCAGATTCTATAGGATTGTCTATGTATAATAGCACATGTGTGCAAACCGAGACAATCTCACCTTCTCCTTACCGTGCTGCGTGCTTTTCATTTGTCTTGCGTCACTATACTGAGCGGAGTCTCCAAACTCAATATATAATAGAAGTAGTGAAAGAGGGTATCCTTGCTTTGTTTCCTATTTTAGGGAGAAAGTGTTCAATCTGTCTCCACTAAGCATGATGTTACTTGTAGGTTTTTTATAGGTATCCTTTATTAGATTGATGAAGTCTTTTCTATTCCTAGTTTGCTGATAGTTTTATTGTGATTGTGGTAGAATTTTTTCAAATGGATTTTCTGTATCTATTGAGATGACCATATAATTTTTCTCCTTAATGTCCTAGTTTGGTTAAGTAAATTGATTAATTTTCTTTTTTTTTTTTTTTAATTTATTTATTTGACAGAGAGAGATCACAAGTAGGCAGAGAGGCAGGCAGAGAGAGAGGAGGAAGCAGGCTCCCCGCTGAGCAGAGAGCCCGATGCGGGACTCGATCCCAGGACCCTGAGATCATGACCTGAGCCGAAAGCAGAGGCTTAACCCACTGAGCCACCCAGGTGCCCCTTGATTAATTTTCAAATGTCAAACCAACTGTACATTCTTTGAGTAAACTCTACTTCATCATTATGTATTAATCTTTTCAATGTTGCTGAATTTCATTTGTTAATCTTACATTAAGATTTTTTGCATTTATATTCATCAGAGTTATTGGTCTGAGGTGTGTCCTATTTTTGTTACATTTTTGTATGGTTTGGTATCAAAGTAATTAATGCTGGCCTTTTAAGATGAGTCTGGGAGTGTTCTTTCCCTTCTTTAGTTTCTAAGATGTTTCCTATAGCATTAAGACTATTTCTTCCCTCAGACTAGCTCTTCCTTAACTCAAACTTAACTGTTTGTTTAACTGTAGATATCAACTAATAAAGCTATTTGGGCTTGTAGTTTCCTTTGTGAGAATGTTTTTATTTACGAATTCAATTTCTATACTAGATATAAGGTTGTTTTATGTCAGTGTTGGTAATTTCTGTCTTTCAAGTAATTTCTTCATTTCACATAAATTGTTGAATTTACTTGTGTGTTTTCTCCTTTCTTCCTTGATTAGTTTAGTTAGAGATTTTTCAAAGTTTTTTTTTTTTTCAGAGACCAGTTATTGTTTTCTATTATTTGTCTGTTGTTTTTCAGTTATGTGTTAATTTAACACATCAATATTATTTCCATTATTTTTTCTAGTTAATATACTATTGATTTTAACTTCTTAAGGTAGAACTTCTGATCATTTATTTTAGATTCTTTTTTCCCAACATAATCATTTAAACAAAGAAATTTCCTTTAAGCACTGTTTTAGTTATATCCCACAAATTTTGATGGACTGTATATTTTTTTCATCAAGTCAAATAGTTTTTAATTTTCCTTTATGACTTCTTATTTGTTCCATAGGTTATTCAGAAGAATGTTGTTCAATTTCCAAATATTTGGGCCTTTCCAGGTTTTTTTTTTATTGATTTCTAATTTAATGCCATTATGATCACAATACATATGCTGTAAGAGTTCAGTTCTTTTAAGTTAATTCAGGCTTGCTTTGTTGGAATGACTTATTATAACATCGGTTGTATCAAATTGGTTGATTATGATGGTCAATTCTTGTATACTTTTATTTTTGTGTGCATCTATGTATTCTATCAATTTATTGAAGTGAAGTGTTAAAATTTCAGCTATAATTGTGGATTTATCTCATTTTCCTTTCAGTTCTTTTAGCTTTTGTTTTAACTATTTTGAAGCCCTGTTATTTAGCATATACACATTTAATACCAGTCTTTCTTCTCAACTAATTGAGACTTTTGTCATATTGAAATATTTATTTTATATTCTGTCATATTTCTTTTCCTGAAGTGTAATTTTCCTGATACTAATATAGCTTCAGTTTCCTTTTAATTAGCATGTACAGTTTTTTATTGTTTTCCTGCTCTTTTACTTTTAATCTATATTTTTACATTTTAATTTTTTTTTTTAGTAGTATATAGTTTGGTCACTTTTTTTGTTTCACTTTAAAAATATTTTTATTTTACTGGAAAATTTAGACAATTTTTATGTAATATAATAATTATTTTTCAGAAGATTTACTTGTTTATTTTAGAGAGAGAGAGAGATTCCAGGACCCTGGAATCATAATCTCAGCCAAAATCAAGAGTTGGCCACTTAAAGGAATGTTAAAAGTAATTCTTCTGACCTACCTAGGAATCCTTGTAATATAATTAATAATATCGTTGAAGTTATTTTTACTGTTATCTTATTTGTTTTCTTTTTGTCTTATATATTTTCTTTTCCTCTCCTCTGTTTCTGTTTCCATATGAATTAGTTTGAGTATTTTGTAGTGTTTATTTTTAGCTAATTTTTGTATTATTAGAATTTTTTTCTGTTTTGTTTTACTTAGTTTGTGCATTATTTACCTTATAATCTACTTTCCTATAATATTTTGCCTTTTTATGCATATTGTAATAATCTCAGAGTTGTATACTTCCATTTCCCTACTCCAATCCTTTGTTTAAACCTCAAGATACTGTTACTACTTTTAAATATTTGCTTATTTTTTAAAGAAACTTTATAAATGACTAAAATATTTATGTTTACCACATTTTTACCATATTGATATGTATAGATTTCTCTGTGTGTATTGAATTTTCTATATGGTTTTATTTTTCTTTAACCTGAAGAATTACTTTTAACATTCCTTTAATGAATGTTTGATGTAAAAAAATTCTCTGAGGTTAGTTTTTTTTTCTAAAATATACTTCTTTGCTTTCATTTTTGAAGACACTTTTTTCCAGGTACCAGAATTCCGCTTTTACCATTTTTTCTTTTAACATTTTAAAAATGTCATTGTGTTGTTTTTTGATACTTGAAGTCACTCTTATCTTTGTTTTCCTGTTTTATGTAACATGTCCTTTTTCACTGCTTGCATTTACAATTTTCTCTTTATTATTAGTTTTTAACAATTTAATAATGATGTGCCTTAATGGGGTTTTATTTGTGCTTATTTTGTTTGTTTTTGAGTCTCTGAGAATGGAAAGTATATAATTTTTATAAAATTTTGAAAAGTTTTGGTCATTATTCTTAAAATATTTTATCCCATATACCTTCTAGTTTCTAGATTAGACACAAAGAAATGTCTATAATATGTTATAATGTATTACTTGTTCTAGGAAATACTAACAGCAAAACAACTCCAGTTTTAATATTGCTTTATAATTTAGCTAATTGTTTTGACCTATACTTAATATATTAATTCAATTATGAAAATTACTGTTACCTCACAAAAAATTGAAGATGATAGACACACACACA
Organism: Mustela putorius furo; assembly: GCF_011764305.1. Taxonomy (NCBI): domain Eukaryota; kingdom Metazoa; phylum Chordata; class Mammalia; order Carnivora; family Mustelidae; genus Mustela; species Mustela putorius. Next base: position 1,286,798 of record NW_025421261.1, read on the forward strand.
AAAAACATATGTAATGTGTTGTGATAATTGATTGCAGTAGAGGTTTGCATTGTGAACAACAGGAAAGGAGCAACAACAGCAACAACAACAAATGATACTAAACACTAACTGCCTTGTATTGGAGTGGCTGGACAGACAACGCTGGTGACACTTCAGCTGGGTATTAAAGAATGAATTTAAGCATATAGCTGGAAAAGAAGGGAGGAAAAGTATGCTATCCTGAGAGAAGAACATTTGAAAAGTCTTGGAGGTTTCAACAAGCTTGTTCTTTGGGGAATGATGAGGCATTTGTTGTTGCAAAAACTGGGGTTCAAGGGCTTATGAAAAAAGGCACGTTAAGTAGTTGGCTCGATTATGAAGGTCCTTAAGGACCTTAACAAATTTGGATTTTGAACTAGAGGTAGTAAGTATATCGTGGTTCCTTTTTATGGTGATTTGTTTTATGCAGGTATCATGGAAATGGTGATTTGATCAAAACAGCAAGTAATAGTGGCATTTTTAGCTACTTTGATACTGAAGTAGTCATAGGGATTCTTTCTTGCTCTCAAATCTGTCTCAATTTTATACAAACAAATAATGCAGTAGGCTTTCATTTACATACTCCAACAGTCCCCTAAGTGAGAAACTGTGACAGATAACTTAGAAAACTGTCTGAGTTTTACTATCATGGGACAGAACTCTTTCCCAGCCTTTTGAATTTTGGATGTTTTTTTTAGTTAAGTGATTTAATTGACTAAGCTAGAAAGGAAATATTTGAAACTAACATCGACTCCTGCCAGAAGATTATTGAGGGTAGTATAAGATTTCCCAAATCCAGGCTCTATCCCTTTAAAGCAGATAATTTAGAGAAGAATAAAAAATCTTGAAAATTAATGGCAATTTTGAAATAGAATATTTTGTCAAAATCAAATTCATTTCATTAAATGCTTGAGGAGAATGCAAAGAGTAAATGAGGTATGAATAACTGTAAGATGGGACAATTACCACCTCAGAAACAATATATTTGTAAAGTTAATTCCTCTTGAACATGAACAATCCCCTTACACTTGACCCCTTTCTATTGCCTCTTCCATGCTTGAACTCTCCTTGAACTTTGAAGATCCATCTTGAGAGTATGATATGGCCATCTCTTTTGCATCTGGTTATTTTAGCTCCAATTTGCAGCCCTAAAATGGCAATTATGGTGATATATTGCTCAAGTCACCCGACATGGATTAGTATCGGGATCAGCACATTTATGCACAGGAGTAGTGAATGGAGACTGCAGCTATGATTTTAAATGACTTGATTAATTCTGAAACAACATTTCAGAGTCCATTAGGTCCAGCAGGTGTTGGGGTGCAGACTGCTTTTTCCCTAAGCAGCATATTCGATTAAACTGCCAAAGTATTTTGGATTCATATATTATCTTTTCCAGAATAGTTTCCTTTCAGTCTGTTAAATCCCTTTAACACTCAACTATACTCCTGAAAAAGATCCTCTCTCCCTTTTCTGCTTCTACCCAAGTTCTCTTGTGTCAGTTACTGATCACCAGTTCTGTTTGAGCAACTTGAACAATGTGTTCTGTTCACGTTCAGAAGGGCATTTACATGACAGAACTCCTGCTAAAAGCTCCTGCTGACTCTGGTCAAAATAAGGCCAATTGTGTTGTTTTTCCTAAGGGCCATTTCATCAGCAACCCTCTTGTCAAGGTTAGAAATCTGTCTGGTTAATGCCTTGGTTCAGTGCTTTCTTTTACCACTAAATATACATGTACATGACATTATGTGTCTCCCCTCTGCCCTCCACCCCATCTGGATGTCACTGATCTAATAAAAATGTGTAGGGCTGGGTTTTCATTTAAGTTCTTTTGGGTTTCAAATTCTTGTATTCTTTGTTGATTTCATGGATTCAAAGGTATCTTTCTTTGAAAAATTCTGACAATAGGCCCTTCATGCTTCATTACTTCCAGTTCTTTTCTTTACAACATAAAGAACATTTCAATGGGTCTGTGGTACAACATTTGTAGCATAATCTCAGAATGTAGCACCATGAATTGTTCTGTCATCTGTTCCCCTAGTACAATGTACCTGTCTCTATTATTGCACATATCAACATGTATTCTAGCTATTTGTGTGTTATTACATTTATCCTTCTTAGGGATTACATCTTTTTCTTCTATTTTCATGCCTATCACATATCTATCCATCCAGCCTTCCAGCTATCCAGCTATCCAGCCATCCGTTCATCCATCTATCCATTTACTTAACACAGAGCCCTATATTATTGTTGTTGGTGTTGGCTAAACCATGTGCTGGATACTCAGTAAATATATTTAATTATATTGAATTAATATGCTCTTAGAAGCCAAACAAAACACAAATCACCTGTAATTAATACTGTCTTTGTAAGTGTGTAATATAATGAGAATATTATAATAAGAATATAATAAATATATAAGTAGCAGCTTATTTACTACTGGCTGAGTAACTTAAAGTAGTCACATAATCTCTCTTTTTGAACTGTTTCATTCTTAAAATATAAATAAGACTATGTGCTCTACCCAATTTATGGTGCTATTGAAGGAGTTGAATAAAAGAATGTATGTGAATATCTTTTGAACAGCATCCCAAAATACTATTTGACATGATAATGAAGATGATAGTTGAAAGTGTATGGTTATGATCAAGATGTGGTGTGCCTGGACATAATGTTTCCTAGCAAGAGAATTGATGTTCATTCTGAGGCTAGCTTAAATAAGCTGGTAAACAACTTCTGCTTTCCAAGGCCTCAAATTATAAATTTATGTATGCAGTCAATGCACTGGCCAATACAAATTTCCTTCATAAAAATGGATGCTAAGTTTAGCAATAGCAATTTAAATTTTTCTGTTTTACTAAAAGAAACATAGTATAAAAATGAAAACAGATGATTTCAATGCTGAAAATTTGGAAGCTGAGTTACCTAATAATTTTCTATATTTTAAAATCATTGTAATTTCAAAAGATAGCTTATAATGTAGAGTTATTTAATTCATGGGCTTAAAAATTGAGACTTTCTATTCTGTTCTTTTTTTTTTTGCAAATTTTGAAACAACTGTGAGATACAACACAAGAGCCAGACAAATAGAAATTTTTATTACTCATAAAAGTTGAATTAGTGACTCATATGTGGGATATAAGAAACAGGGCAGGGGATCATCGGGGAAGGGAGAGAAAACTGAATGGGAAGTCATCAGAGAGGGAGAAAAACCACGAGAGACACTTAACTATAGGAAACAAACTCGGGTTTCTGGAAGGGAGGTGGGGGCGTGGGGTAGTTGGGGGATGGGCATTAAGGAGGGGAATTGATGTGACGAGCACTGGGTGTTATACACGACTGATGAATCCCTGAGCTCTACATCTGAAGCTAATGATGTACTGTATGTTCGCTAATTGAATTTAAATATAAAAAGGTAAACAATAATAATCATGCTTTGTAATTCTCTACATTTCTCAACACTTTTTAAATACACATATGTATATTTTAAATTAGTCATTTTGTCCCCCAATATTTTAATAAAATATACTTTATGTGAAAAAAGATCTCAGTGAGTGACTGTTACTTTACATTTGTGACCAGAAAGGGCTTGCTAATATATTACCTGATTTAAACCATTATCTCATCAGAACTACAGGCTTTCCCTTGCAGAGGCAGGTCTTGATCTGCTAAGCAGATCATGGGAGAATAGGCCTAAAAGCTTGCTTTCTTCAGGCAAGCTGGCTCTCAAAATGAGGGACTCAGGACACGGAGCCAAATGTACTCAGTTACTTCTTCTGAATTCATCGTTTAGATCAATTACTCTTCTCCTGAGAGGAGTGAGTTGAGGAAGAGGCTGAGTAGCTCTTCCTGGATTTGTTCCCTGTGGAACAGGGTGGAAATGGCCTCTTCTAGATGGAAACCTGAGGAGGATGAGTAACGTCCTCCACACTTCATGACCGATGTCCTCCGTACGTCATTACATCTGTTACCCACTAAGTAAGCTCGACCACAGCAACTCAGGGTGTGCCACTGGCAGTTCTCTAAGTGACTAACATTCTGAGGAAGAGAAGAAAGGCCTTATTCTTCACTCCCTCTTCCCCAGCTCTTGGGTCCCTATGCCAACTTTGCTTTTAAAAAATCTAGCCAAGATTCTGGTCCCTTTGTTTAGAAACAAAACAAAGCAAAAAACCAAATCATTTCCTTAGCACACAATAATCTATCTTTTGCTTCAAGAAGTTGGAGCTTGTTAGTTGCTAAGAACTCTTTTCGCTGAAAATATTTAGTGACTCAGCAATAATAATGTTCATATAGGGATATCATGGAGTTGCTAAAAAACCAATTTTACCCTTTTTAGTTAGGCTTTCATTTTTCTTTTTTCATTTTCATCTCAGAAAACTGAGGTTGTTGATTTTAAAGGGTAGATGATCAGGTACTTCAAATCTCTTAATAGATGTCAGTAGTAAATTCTCCAATCACTATTAAAATGAATGAAAAGTACCAAAAGATCATTTTAGTGCATGATATTTTATAAGTATCATTATTTCAGCATTGTTTTACTTTATAGGCAATACTTTTTTAGGTAGAAAAAAAGACTAAATTTCACATACCTTATTTGAACATCTATCACCTACAAGGTATTGTGCCAAGTGCTGTAGAAAATATACAGACTAAAACATGATCAGTTCCAACCCACTGTATATGAATAATATCCCCCACAAAATAAATTTTATTCTATTAGGACTTATATTTTTAGAATAGAATTATTATTTATAGAATATAGATTATATTTATATTCTAGTAGATATACGCTGAAATAAACCCCAATACTGTAGACCAAGAACATAAGACAGCGTTTAAAACAAAACAGAATAAGCACTGAGCTGCCCGGATTAAAAATCCTGGAAAAGAGGCTCTAATGCTAAAGATGTATACTCCAGCCGGTGGGAGGTGTATTGGGGCAGAGTGAAGCACGGAATCCACCAGAGTATTATGTAGCTGGACAATGGCACAAAGACCTAAGTGCAGGGAGGGAGCTTTGAATAGCTCAGTTAGTCTTTCAGTTTGAATAGATAGTTTGGGACAGAAGCTTCTCAGGCCTTGGAAGAGTGGGAGGGAGGAGGAGAATGTTTCTGAATTTCTTATCCCTGAACTTTAAAGTGAGAACAATGGGCTTCGTATCCAAACTGAATTGACATGACCACCCTTTTCCAAACAGCCAAGAAGCTGCATAACTTAAACCATGGACAGCTTCACGCCACAGGGAGTTTGCACAAATGGAATCAACTTACAGAGTATACACTCTCATTTCTTCATTTCTTTTTCAAGTTTTTTTAAACAAAATTACTTAAAGTTTATGAAATTAATGTTTACAGCATCTTCCTGGTTAAAAGAGAGACATATGCTTTACTGAAAATGTCAAACAAGACTTAAGTTGGCCTTGAAGATGACATTAGCAGAGTAAATAAATGCTTGTTAAATTTCTTATTTGTTTGCTTACTTGGCAAACTTCCCTAGCTTTCGACTTGTCATAGAGGTACAGAATTCTTAAAGTTTGAAAAGTCTGAAGGAGTTTTAGAAATCATGTAAAAGTAATTTCTCACCCATTTCGGCAATGCCTTCTCCTAAAACATCTCATAGATGGTCATGGGTATGGGGAGCACAGCAACTTCTGAGCAAGCAATAGTTTTGTAGTTTAAGTGATCCAAAAGGTTTTTTTTTTTTTTTTTTAGGTTGAGACAAAAATCTACTACTTCCTAACTTCCACCCATTGATCCTGTTTCTGGCCTTTAGATTTAAAAAAACTATCAAATATACATTCCCAATCTGTAGCTGAACTTCGAATGTTTGGGTATGACTTTAATATCTTTCTTTAGTTTCTCCTCAGAGCCACTCATATTGAGGTCGTTTGGTTATTCATCTTTTGCCATCTTTTCCAGGAGGACGTCTCAGGAATAATATATCTCTGTATTTTTCATTTCATTACCAGTGAACTTAACACATCCTCTCCCTCTCCACTTTTTTTGGACATTTTCCACATTTTTTTTTACCATATGAAATTGTTGTAAGGTGACTTGGGGGGTATAAACAGGGCGAGGCTTTGAATGAACAGATAGAATTTTAGAAGTTTGAGACGGAAGAGAAAACTGTTTCCTTGCAGAAAAGGGTTCCTTTGCAGACCACTGCTGTGTGCAGGTTGCCCATTGATTAACTTTTGAATGGGCAGGAAAATTTGGTACCAGGTTCTTAGCATTTAGTAGTAAGTTAGCACAAAACAACTGGTCTGTTATATTCTACATGGCCATGGATGTGTACCACAGACCTTATGTCTACTTTTTATGGACCAAAGCAGAAAAAAATATTTCCAAATAACTGAAGATAAAATTTCTCTCTGGAAAGGTGTTTTATTTTGGACTTAATTTATCTAAGTTTTGTGACTGTTTATTCATTGCACAGAATGATCTCTCCTTAGTTGAGTGTTTTTGTCATTTTTTTTCTTTTTTAAAATTGAGATAAATTGACTGTGTTAGTTTCAGGTTTATAACATAATGATCGAATACTTGGATGCATTGCAAAATGATCAGTACAATAAGTCTAGTTAATGTCCGTCATCAGACACAGTTACAATGTAACTGTGATGACAGTTACAATGTTCTTGTAATAAGAACTTTTAAGACTTTCTCTCAACAACTTTATGTATATAGTATTGTTACCCATAGTTACTATGCTGTCCATTATATTCCTGTGAGGTACTTATTTTGTAACAGGAAGTTTGAACCTTTTGATCTTCATCTGTTCACCCCCTACTTCTGGCAACCACCAGTCTGTTCTATCAATGAGCTCTTCCTTCCTTTTTTCTCTCCTCTCTTCTCTTCCATTTTCTTTCTTTCCTCCTTTCTTTCTTCTTCCTTCCTTCCTTCCTTCCTTCCTTCCTTCCTTCCTTCCTTCCTTTCTTTCTTTCTTTTTCTTTCTAATATTACACATATAAATGAGATCATATGGTATTTGCTTTCTCTGTGTGACTTCGCTCAATGCCTTTAAGGTCCATCCATCCATGTTGTCGCAAATGGCAAAATTTTCTTCTTTTATGGCTAAATAATGTCCTATTGTGTGTGGATACATTCTTTACACATTCACTCATCAGTAGACACTTAGGTTGCTTACATATCTTGACTATTGTAAATGCTGCAGTGAACATGCAGTGCGTGTAAGATTTGAGTTAGTGTTTTTGTTTTCTTTGGGTAAATATCCAGAAATGGAATTGCTAAATCATATGGTAGTTCTACTTTTAAATTTTTGAGGAAACTCCATCATCTGTTTCCATAGCGGCTGCATAAATTTACATTCCCGCCAACAATGCCTAAAGGCTCCCTTGCTTTCATTTCTCTTGAATTGGTACTGCCAAGACCAGTTATTATCCAGAAATGCCCATTTAGTTGAATTTGAGGGAACCAAACTTTGACTAAGTATATTTTGTCATTCAAAACTTCATTTCCCTGTGAGTTTCAAGTCCAAGCACTCCCTAATTTTAAGGGAGAAGACTCTAAAAGTAAATGGATGAATATTCTAAATAGCTAGAGAAACTAATTCGCATGTTGGGGTAATGCAGGAGGGATGCCAGGGCAGATATCAGAAGTGAACTAGGTGAATTAGGTGGATGAGCCTTGAGTAGGAAGGTGATAACAGGCAACTGTGTCTTCAGTGACCATCCCTTATTAGAATGTCTATGGCTGACATTCTCCCCAAGCAACAGTGACTTGTTAACATGCTTTGCCTGAGAAAATGAGTAACCAAAACTTCACACCCTTCCAGAGACTGGAGGGTGGGCAGACTTCAGGACTTGATTCACCACAGAGGGGCCCCTTTTTCAAGCCTGCACCGAACTCCTTTGGAGCCTTATCCAACATTCCTCCCCACCCTGCAGTGCTTTGAGATGCCAGCCTCACACCAGTTGGTCCGTCATGAATGAGGAGGAGAGGAGGAGTGGCAACTCTGCGTTTCCTGTTGGAGCTCTGAAAAAGTTCACTGAAATAACTCATCTGAAGCAGAATCTGACCACAGGCACTCAGTATCCTTTGTTTACATTTCTTGCTCTGCTCCCCAGTAAAGTGGGTTTTACCACGAGCAGCTCAAGAAAGATGTGCAAAATAGAGCACAGGGATATACAAATCTTCATTTTATTAACACTGTAAGTTCCATTTTATCAGAATGGCCAGGTTTTTTTTCCTGCCTTGCAGCAAAAAGACAGTTAAAGGGACTTTGGTGACATTCCCTTTGTTTAATGAAGCTTGGAGTTATGGGCAAGTGCTTGAACTGCCGTTATTATCTGCATGACTGAATAAGGGCTGAGGGTCCAGATCTGTGCAAAGAGTTTTATTGCAAATAGGGACATTGATCATTCATAATCAGACCTACCAGGTCAGCAGTGCTCAGTGCCAGCAAGCCCTGAAAAAGCTGACCAAGGGAGCACAAGTGCTCATAGGTTAATGTAATATTCAAGCACAAGGAGATCTTTCTCTTCTTATATGCTTGTCTCCTGGCTTTCCTCTGACAGAGTGGAAATGAGAACCCAAACACATTTGAACTATATCCCATATAACCAATCACTGAGTCATCCTCTGTTCATCTGAGAGCTCTCCACGTTCCCAGAGACTGTTTCCTTGAGAGGTAAATTCCTTGTGTGTAAAGGTTTATGCTTTAGATCTACCATTTTCATACTATTCAAGGTGTTATGGAGCTGCTTCATTGTAAATCACTGCTTTCTCATCACCAGTATTAACTCACATTAGAGATCACATTCAGAAGGAGCATTTTAAAGAGATCACTATTTGAAGATTCAGAGTGAATGTCAAACCACATGTTTGTTTCCTTATTCTTTGGTTAGTAGGCTTTTGAAAATATGCCTTTGGATACACAAACATCCTGTTTGAAAACTCAGCTTTGTATAAGTTATTGCACTTGTGAAAATGTGATGGACATATTACTACCATGATCAGTTGGAGAGGTCTTTATTTCACAGCAGTGTCTTTTTATATTGGATCATTGACACAATAGCACTGGGACAATTGAAAAGGGGAGTGCCTTCTCCTAGGTTACAAATTTGGGAGAACTAGAAGCATGTGCATTTTAGATTTTATGCTTCCCAATTCTGCTCAAAAGAATAACAAAGGTAAAGAGGTATTAATCACTAAAGGGACACAGTAGTAGGTGGCAGGGATGTAAAATTTGAGCAGAATCTAAATCAAAGAGGAGGATTCTGAGATTAATAGCATATGGTGAAAGCAGCAGAAACTTAATTTGATGTCCTGTGTTCACATAGAAAAATGATGTTTCTAGCCCATTGTGAATCAGATGAGCTTTGTGAATTATTTTTCTATTGGTGATGAATTTGGAATCATATATCCACTTGTGATCACTCAATTGACCTTGTGACCAATGACAAGCATATGTCAGATAGCTGGCAAGGGTGAGAGGTTTACTGAGTCATCTGAATGAAGAACCCATGGGCTTGTTACCTAATCAGCTATGCTAGGTGAACCCAGAGTGCACTAAAGGATTAAGAAGGAAAATGTGGTCACCTTGATAATCACCTCTTCCGAGACCTGACTCAGGTTATTACTGGAATTCAGCTCAAGGCATGATTATTCCATCATGTGTTGAGAAAGTTTTTTGTTGTTGTTGTTGTTGTTGGTTTTTGTTTGTTTGTTTGTTTGCTTGCTTGCTTTTTTGAGAGAGAGAGAGCGCATGTGAGTGCACAAGCATGCAAGTGGGAGTGGTTGGGGAAGGGAGAAGGAGAGAGAGAATCTTAAGCAGACTCTACACCCAGTGTGGAGCCTAACTCTGGGCTCAATCTCATGACCCTAACATCATGACCTGAGCCAAAACCAAGAGTCAGGTGCCTAACCAACTGACCCACCCAGAGAAACAAAGAAGAACTTTTAATCTAAAACAACCAAATATATTAAGTTACATATGAGAGTATTTTTAGATTTTTTGCCACATTGTCAAATAAACTCAGGATCATCCCAAAATAGTAGTTCAATAAACTTTATCATTGATCTGTGTTTAGTGAAATACTTAGTCATTATTTGAGCACTAGTAGCTTGACTTAAACCACTAATTGGAGGAAGCTGAATCAGAATTTTAAAAATAAAAAGGACTTTATCATTAAATCACTCACTTTATAACTAAGTAATCTTGAGGCTCAGGAAAGTGAATGAGGCTACCAGGCTAGTGATTGTCAGACCTCAAGCTTCCCAATTTCTAGCTCAATGCTCTTACCTTATGGTTTGTAATAATTTGTATTTTTTTAGTTTTGCACAAATGAATATTTGTTTCTGATGCCAAAAAACTTAAAGAATACAACCACACTGGTAACCATGGTAATTTTGTATGAGACTTATTCTCATTTCTAAGTCTTGTCATTTTTTTGGCTAGTAGCTTTTACAATAAATTTTTCAATACATTCAATATATACTATCTCCTTTTAGAAATGTTTTATTTGGAATTTGATTCATACTTATAGAAAAATTGGGAGAAAAGCAAAAACACTCCCATATATCCTCTACCCAACTTTCCTGGTATTAACATTTTATTATATTTACCTTATTCTGTATAATATATATTTTTATTATTTATTTCTAAACCCTTTCTAATTGTTGCAGATATAGCCCCTTAGTATTTCAGTATATAGTTCTTAAAAGCAAGGACACTTTCCTACATGACCACAGTATAAGCATTAAAAAAAAAAAAATCAGGAAATTAACGGTGATGTACATCTACCATTTAATCTGTAGGCTCCTTTCAAATTTCACCTTTTGATCCAATTGTATTTTTTAAAGGTTTATGATCCAACTGAGAATTATGTGTTGCATTAAGTTTTCATGTTTCTTAGGGCTTCTTCAGTCTGGAACAGTTCCTTAATCTTTTCTTGTCTTTTATGACCTTGATGTTTGAAAAGTATGGGCCAGTTGCTTTGTAGAATGTCCTTCTACATTACTGGGGTTATTTTGAAATTTCATTATAATTAGTTTAAAGTTATCAATATTAAGCAGGAATGCAACAGAAATGAAGCTGTATTATTTTCAGTGTATAACACCAAGAGGTGCACTCTGCCAAGTTTTCCCACTACTGGTGATCACTTGGCTAGGGAGTTATCTTCCAAGTGTTTCCATTGAAAAGTTTCCATAGAAAAGCATTTTCATTTTCCAATGAAAGTATTTTGCACTTATTAAAAAATAAGGAATTAATAAGTATTTGTGGGAAGATATTTGAGACCATGTAAGTATCCTGTTCCTCATCAAACTTTCATTCACTAATATTAGTATTTAATGATGATGGTTGTCTGAAACAATGATTTTTTTCATAGTTGCCAAATAACTATTTTCTAATTAAGATTTCTTCTACATTGTTAGCTGACATTTCTAATCTTCACTTATTTAATCACTGTCTATTTATATCAGTATGAATTCAAGCTATCAGTTTTACTTACTGGATTGTATTTTTTATGATTATTATTTATTTTGTTACTCTATCACGTATTTGACCAGTGGGAGTTCCTTCAAACAGAATCCTATGTCTTCCTGAAATGTGCCCTTAATTTTGGGGTACTTCATTAATTTCTGACAAGCCATGATATTCTAAAATTATCATAGACTTTTTCTACCCCTGCCTGAAAAATCAAACAATTCTTTGAGGAACTCTGTTTTTTTCAGTAGAGCGTGGTATTTAGAAACCAAGATCTGTGTACTAGGTGTATTCATTTCTATGGGGTATTATTGCTGCTACATCCTTTCAACTGAAAAACCTAGGGGAATATGTGTCTGTGTGTGTGCATAGATACATATATATTCTTCAGAAAGAAACATGAACTTACATTGATGTCTTGAATTCCAATCTAAAACAACAGGTTTTTTTCTAGCCTTCTCCCTTTTTATACCTATAAATTCCTTTTCTGACAGCAAGAAAATTGGCTTTAACCAGCCACAGAATGTTTCCTTATTTGTTCAATCCCCTTACCAGTATCAGAGACAGGGAAGCCACCTCCTTTGACCTACACCATGGTCCTTAACCACATGGGATTTATCTTGAACTCTGACCCCAGAGAATATACTAGCTAAGTCTCTTAATATGCTAGGAGAATCCCCAACTGGAATGTCATGCCCTGTCTCTCCAATCCCTTAATAGCCTTTGCAAAATTCTGGTGGAGTCCATTGCTAAGCCCTCTCTGGCCCTGACCCTAGCTCAATGCAGTATATATATACCAGATGAATTCTTCTAAAAACAACAACAACAAAAACCCATCATTCTGGCAATATACACTTATAACTAATCCAAGTCCCCTTTCAAATAATGCTATACCATTTCACAGGTAGTATGAGTCCCTTATAGCAACAAAATAGTAACAATTCAGATTTCTTTCCCTTATCTCTTGTGTCATTCATTTCATTTGTACTTTTGTTTATATGTATATGCAAATACATATATGTACATAAATATAGAAACATAAATAATAGAACCCACTGTTGCTGTTACTGTTTGGAACAAACTTTTGTCTGCTAAATAAATTAAAAATAAGAGTAAGTTTTTATTTTACCTTCATTTATTCCTCTGAAGCTCTTCTTAATTCCTTCTGAAGAAATTTTCTTGCTTATATCATTTTCCTTCTCTCTATAGATACTTTAATATTTCTTGCAAGGTGGATTCCCTCTATTTTTGTCTAAGAAAGTCTTTTTTCTTCGTCACTTTGAATGATAATTTTGTAGGATACAGAATTCTAGGTTGGTGATTTTATCTCTCTCTCAGCACTTAGTAGTTCACTCATCTCTCTTCTTGCTTGCATTGTTTCTGGGAAGCTGGGTATAATTCTTACTTATACTTCTCTATAGATAAGGTGATTTTCTTCCCCTCTGCTTTCTTTCAAAAATTTTTTCTTTATCTTTTGACTTTTTTTGTTTTTCAAAATGATATGCTAGGTGTAGGTTCTTGTTAGTTTGGTGTTTGTCCTGCTTGATATTCTCTGAGCTTCTTGCATCTGTGATTTGCTGTCTGAAGTTAATTTGGGGACATTCTGAGTCATTATTTTTTCAAATACTTTTATTCCTTTCTCTCTTTCTTCTCGTTCTGGCATTACCCTTATGTGTATATTATACTCTTTGTGGTTGTCCCAGTGTTCTTGGCTATTCTGTTATGTTCTTGTTTTTTTCTTTTCCAGTTTTTGTGTGTGTTTTTCAGTTTTTCAGTTTCTATTAAGATATGCTCAAGCTCAGAGATTCTTTCCTTAGCTATGTCTAATTTGCTAACAAAGCACATCAAAGACTTTATTTATATCTGTTACAGTGTTTTTGATCTCTGTCATTTTTTTTTTGTTGGTTCCTTCAAATTTCCTTCTCTCTGCTTACACTGCCCCTATTTTCCTGTCTGCTCTGACTTTATTCATTAGATCACTCAACATAATAGTCATGTATTTTAAATTCCCAGGCTAAGAATTTTAAAACCCCTATTATATCTGAAATCGATTCTGATGCTTACTCTGTCTCTTCATACTTCCTTTAGTATGTCTTGTAATTTTTTCTTGATAGTGAGGCATGATTTACGGGGTAAAAGAAAGTGTGACAAATAGGTCTCTGTAATGTGGTGGTGAGTTCTGGGGAAGGGGAAGTGTTCTATAGTCTATGTTTAGCTCTCAGTCTTTTAGTAATCCTATGCTTCTGGACTGCGTGCTTCACAAGTGCCTCTCATTTTCCTTACCCCAACCTCAGGTGAAGCAAAATGGGAGAGTGGGCTGGTACTGCCCATTTCCCTCTGCACAGGTCACCTGGGCTCTGATAAAACCTCACCTTATTAAGCTATCGCTAACGTGTTCCTCAGACTGAGCCTCCAGCAATTTGTCAATGACTGTTCAGCTTTCCATAGTTAAGCATCTGTTCCTATGGAGGTTTTAGCCCAGGGGTTCTGCTCTGGTAAGTTGTGATTCTCTGGGCTTGCCTGTTAGTCTCCAGTTTTGGTGTCAGTTGTTTATCCTGTGATCTCACTTTTATTAATCTAGGAAGAGTTGTTGATTTTTCAGTTTGTTTAGCTTTTTACTTATTAGGAAAGAGTGGTGAATTCTTTTTTTTAAAGATTTTATTTATTGATTTGACAGACAGAGATCACAACTAGGCAGAGAGGAAGGCAGAGAGAGAGGGGGAAGCAGGCTCCCTGCTGAGCAGAGAGCCTGATGTGGGGCTCGATCCCAGGACCCCCAGATTCTGACCCAAGCTGAAGGCAGAGGTTTAATGCACTGAGCCACCCAGGTGCTCCAAGAGTGGTAACTTCTATAAGTCTTAAAACTTGGGCTGAAAATCAGAAATCTTTATTTGGGCCTCTAAAACTTTCTCTTGGTGATATTTTGTAGTTTTGAGTGGAAAGGTCTTGCACACACTTTGTTAACTTGTATCAAGGTATTTTGTATTTCTCAAAGGACATTTTTTTTTACTATTTTAAATTATAATAGTTTATTGATACTATATGGAAATTCAATGATTTTTATATATTGAATTTGTATCCTTCATTCTTGCTAGTGTCAAAAATCCAGTGATAGCAAAATGAAAACCACCAAATCAATAAATAGTATTTAGAAAGAGTATATTGTGCATGTACGAACAGTTCATGAACTGGGGGCTTTTAAATATCTGATAAGAAGCTCAGAGGTATGAAGTTACAGGATAGCTTATAAAGTGAAAATGAAGTTTTTTACCTTATAAAATAATTATCACAGTGATGGTTTCCAGGGATTGGTTTAAAGTGATTATTTCATATTATTTTTAGGAAGGTGGTGTTTAAGGAAGGTGGTGTTTTAGGAAGGTAGTTTCTTTTTTACTGTCAGAGACACAAGAAACCTAAGGTTTTTTTATGTTCATAAAATAAGATGTAGTTTTACTTAAGTGCTTTTGTCTTCTCAGGGAATTCTCAGCTCCAGTCACCATTTTGCTTTTAATTTTAACACCAGTCAGTAGCTTTTTGTACATTCCTTAACATTTTCTTAATTGGTGATCATGTTATCTGAACAGGGACAAAATTGATTTTCTTTTTTCTAGTTCATATGCCTTTAATTTCTTTCTTCTTCTCATTCTCCTCCTCCTCCTTCTTCTTCTTCTTCTCCTCCCCCTCCTCCCCCTTCCGTTCCCCCCCTCCCCCTCCTCTTCTTGTTTTGTAGTTGCTAGTACTTCAAAAGCAGTGTTGAGAAGAACTGATGAGAGTGAACATCTTTGCCCTGTTCCTGATCATGGGGGGGGATAGTCTCTTTTCCTTAATTTTGACATTGGCTGTGGATTTTTTATATACCCCTTAGATTGATGAGGTTGCCTTCATCCCCCCTGATTTCCTGAGAGATGTTAATCATAAATAGATGTTCATTTTTAGCAGATGCATTTTTTCATCTCTTCTTAAACATGGTAATATATTGAATTACATGAAGAGATTTTCAAATGTTAACCTTTGTTTTCTTGGGATAAACTCTTCATAGTCCTGATGTATTATCCATTTTATGTATTCCTGGATTTAATTTGCTAAACTTTAAAATAATTTTTACATCTACTTTCATGAATACTAGATTGTAATTTTCTTGTAATATCTTTGTCTGGTTTTATTATCAGGATAATGCAGGCTTCATAAACTGAGTTGGGAAAAGCGCCCCCCCCCCTTCTATTTTCTGGAAGAGTTTGTGTATGTTTGGTATGCTTTAAAAGTTTGCAAGTGTTAGGTAGAATTGATCCAGGAAACTGAGTATTTTCTGGAACCATTTGATATGTTTGGTTTGTTTATTTTTTTCCTGAAGTTTTGTAATGATTTAACCAGGAAGATATGTGGGACTGTTGTTTTCGTTGTGGAAAGTTTATTCAAATGTTTTATAGCTCCAGATGTCTCAGGTTATCTATTTATTCTTGACTGAACTTTGACAGCTGGTACTTTTCAAACTATGTGTCCTTTTAATTTAAATTGTATTTATTAGAATAAAGTTGACCTTAAAATTCCCTTATTAGCCTGTTAGTGTTGATAAGGTATTTTGTGATAACCCATCTTTTATTTTTAATATTGGTAATTTTTCAGTCATTTATTGGCAAATATTAAAATCATTATGATCAAAATTACAAGATGTTGTGTCCTATAAGCACAAATATTTGAGTAATACTTTTTTTTAACTGTAATATAGTTCATACATTATATTTAGTTTCAGGTGTATAACATAGTGATTTCACAATTACACATTGTCTGAAGTATACTGAACATATTATATTAGCTTCAGGTGTATGACATAGTGATCTGACAATTACACATATGAAGTGCTCACCATGCTAAGTGTATTTACCATCTGTCCCCACAAAAAATTATTACGATATTATTGACTATATTCCCTATGTTCTACTTTTCATTCCTGTGACTTGCTCAATTTTTAGCTGGAAGTTTGTACTTCTTAATCCTTATCACCTATTTTGTCCATCCCCCACTCCCATCTCTTCTGGCAACAACTAGTTTGTTCTTTGTATTTATGAGTTATTTCTCTTTGGTTGTTGATGTTGTTTCTTTGTTCACTTGTTTTGTTCTTTTGATTCCACATAAAAGTGAAATTGTATAGTATTTGTCTTTGTCTGACTTATTTCACTTAGCAAAATGCCTTCTGGGTCCATCCGTGTTGTCACAAATGGCAAGATCTTTTTTTACGGCTGAGTAATATTTTATTGTATATATACCAAATCTTTATGCATCTATCTATTAATGGACATTTGGGTTATTCCCATATCTTAACTATTATAAATAATGCTGCAAAAATTAGTGAACTTATGGGTATATATATATATTTTTAATATTTCTGTCTTTCAAGTTATGTTATGGTCCAACATTTGATCAGTCTTGGTTACTATTCTGTGTGCACTTGAATACATGATGTAAATTTGAAGTGGTGACATTATAGTGTTCTTTAAATGTCATAGAGATTAAGGTGGTTGACCGTGTTGTTCAGGCCTATATTATTATAGATGGTTTTGTCTGGTTGCTCTATTAACTTCAGAGAAAGGTGTGTTAAAGTCTGCAATTAAGATTGGAGATTTGCCATTTTTCCCCAGTTTTTGCTTCATATATTTTTAAGCTCTTTTATTGGGTCAAGTATATATATTTATATTTGTTTTATCTTCTTGACACATTGATTTTTAGTCATCAAATCTACCTTTCTATCTCTAAAACCCTTTTTTTTCAAGTTTATTATTTATTATGTCAATATCCAACTGCATTTATTTATTTATTTAAAATTAAAAAAATTTTTTTTTCAGTGTTCCAAAATTCATTGTTAATGTACCACACCCAGTGCTCCATGCAATACGTGCCTTTCATAATTCCCACCACCAGTCTCACTCAACTCCCCCAACCTCCCCCCCTCCAAAACCCTCAAGTGTTTCTCAGAGTCCATGGTCTCTCATGGTTCATCTCCCCCTCTGATTCCTCCCAACTCCCTTCTCCTCCCCATCTCCCAATGTCTTCCATGTTATTCCTTATGCTTCACAAGTAAGTGAAGCCATTTGATAATTGACTCTCTCTGCTTGACTTTTCTCACTCAGCATAATCTCCTACAGCCCTGTCCATATTGATACAAAAGTTGAGTATTCGTCCTTTCTGATGGAGGCATAATATTCTATTGTATATATGGACCACATCTTCCTTATACATTCGTCCATTGAAGGGCATCTTGGTTCTTTCCACAGTTTGGTGACTGTGGCCATTGCTGCTATGAACATTGGGGTACAGATGGCCCTTCTTTTCACTACATCTGTATCTTTTGTGTAAATACCCAGCAATACAATTGCAGGGTCATAGGGAAGCTCTATTTTTAATTTCTTAGGGAATCTCCACACTGTTTTCCAAAGTGGCTGCACCAACTTGCATTCCCACCAACAGTGTAACAGTTCCCCTTTCTCCACATCCTTTCCAACACTTGTTGTTTACTGTCTTGTTAATTTTGGCCATTCTAACTGGTGTAAGGTGGTATCTCCATGTGGTTTTGATTTGAATTTCCCTGATGGCTTAATGATGATAACCATTTTTTCATGTGTCTGTTAGACATTTGCATGTCTTCTTTGGAGAAGTGTCTGTTCATGTCTTCTGCCCATTTTTTGACATGATTATCTGTTTTGTGTGTGTTGAATTTGAGGAGTTCTTTATAGATCCTGGATATTAACCCTTTGTCTGTAGTGTCATTTGCGAATATCTTCTCCCATTCCGTGGGTTGCATCTTTGTTTTGTTGACTGTTTCCTATTGAAGGTAATTGTTGATATGATTGCATTTTGACCTGCTTTTCTACTATTTGTATTACATTTTTGGGTTGAGCTTTTTCTTCTCTTTCATCTTTTTCGCCTTTTAAAAATTTAATCAAATAAATTTATAAATATTATTTTCATATCTGTGCTTGATTTCTATTTATATCTGCTTATTTTTAGTGGTTGTCACAGAGGTTAAAATAAGTAGTTTGTACCTATTCATTCTACTTAGAAATAGTTTTAACTTTTGTAAAAGGTAGGAGCTTGTAATAGTAAACTTCCATTTTCTCCCTCTTCATAAGACTATTGTCCTGTGTATTATACTTGTTTACCCTATAAACCAACAAATAACATGATACTTTTTTGCCTTATTTACTTATATAACTTTAAAAGATCAGGAAAAAGAAAAAATAGTTTTTATATTTATTCATACTTTTACCATTTGTGGTGCTCTTCCTTCTTTTCTGTTGTTCTGAGCTGTCATCTAGAGTCTTGCTTTCAGGTTGAAGAACTGCCTTTGGCATTTCTTATAGTGCATATCTATTCCTGACAGTTTCTCTAATTTTTTTTTCAATCTGAAAATGTTCTTAATTTTCCCTCATTTTAAAGTATATCTTTACTATAAATTTTTACCCTTCATTGCTTTGAACATGCCATTCCAGTGTCTTCTGGTTTCCATAATTTCCAATGAGAAGTTGACCTTTAAATTTAGTGGTACCCTTTCTTTTTCAAACCTCCTGAAATACTTTAATCTGGCTTCTTTCAAGACTGTCCCTATCTTTGAGTCTTAAAAGTTTACCTCTGGTGTGTCTAGTTATAGATTTCTTTTTATTTATCTTGATTGATATTGGATCTATAAATTAATGTATTTTACCTCATTTCTAAATTTTTAGTTAATATGTTACCATATTTCTTAATTTTTATTTAGTATTTTTCAAAAAAATATTTTTTTGATCTTGTCTCTTCTTTTTTCCTCTGGAATTAGTATTACATGCATGTTAGACTATTTCAGAGGTTCTATTCTTTTTTTTTTTTTTCCTTTCTGTTCTTTAGATTAGAGAATTTCTGTTGATTTATTTTCAGTTCACTGATTCTTTTTTTTTTCAACTGTGTCAGTGACTGCTGTTGAATTCATCTGGCTAATTTTAGGACTAAGGACTCCTCCTTAATTTACAGCTGCCCAGTCATCTCTGAGCTCTGTACTCTCACACTTTAAGCTTTCTGTGGCCAAGCTGTGCAAGGCTGTGGAATGTACTCAGCTGGGAAAATCATGAGACCTGGATTCTATATAGTTTTAATTTGTAAGAGGCTATTTTTTGTGATTCTTTTACTCTCAGAGTTTCTCCTTTACATTTTTAGCTGCTTTCTTTGCACTTCACTGTGGTGTCTGGCACTGTACTCTCTATGCTTGTGGTTTTCCCTTTTATCATTTTCTATAGCTATATGGGTTAGTAGTGCTTTTGGGCCAAAAGTCACTAAGTCAAATTCATGCATGTCATTTTTCAGTTATAATTTTCAAAGACTAAACTCTTCCTATGTTTGTTTGCTCTTGAGTGTTTTATAGTGTATTTAAATAATTCCTTGGTATTTATTTTATCCAGTTTTATAAATATTATCTGTAGAGTGTATAACCACATCACTTCTCACTTCTCTCTTTTATCCTTTCCAGCATTGTGACAAATGACGGTGTTCTATGGTTCTACGTTCTATGGTGATGCTCTATGTTCGTTTCAATATTAATCCAAGGATATCTGCTTTTCATCTTGAAAATATTTAGGATTTCTTTCTTTTATGTCATCTTTTATTATTTTTCAGAAAGTTTTTATTTGTTCCTTTTCAAAAATGATTCCAGAAAACTGAATGGGAATAAAGATAGATACAAATATTGTTTCCCTCATTCATTCTAATCTTAAAAGTGGTTATGTAAATAGTATATGTCTCTTTAACATTTTATATTTATTTATCATCTCATCGCCTTATCAACTCTATCAGGCATAGAGCATTTGACTTATAATTCTTTAAAAATAAGAGTAAAAAATTGATAATTGAAATAAAATGGTATTTGAATTTAGTTGCTCAGGATTGAGGTCAGAGTACTTGGCAAATTCTCCACTTTTTCTCAGACACAGAGAGTCTAATATCTTTGGTTTTTCTCTAAAATTTTCTCCACAATATTTAGTTTTATCTACTATTTATTTCAAATATACTTATAAGCAGCTTCTTATTTTTATTTTTACTCTTGATTGCATTTCTAGTTCTCATTTATTCACCTAGGTAGATATGAACTTCTCAAGGGTAGGAACTTTGTGTGCCAGAAGAAAAATCTCCAGAGCCTTGACACTTATTTTACCTTTCTTTAAGTTACTCTAATTACAGTAGAGGAGGAGAGGTCAATTCACTTAAGATTCCTAAACCAGAGCATTTCTTTTTATGTAAATTTTATAAGGAGACTGTTAAAAAAGGTATAGATATTTTATTTCTTTTATACAAGCTGGCTAGATATGTAATATCTACATTTTATTTCTTTTGTTTTTGAAGGAGATTAAGCACTATTATTTGAAGTCTTTCCCTTGCTTAAACATTTCTTCTTTTTATATGAAAGTTTTCAAGATATATATATTTATATTTAAGAAATTAAAAAGGGCCTTAATGTATTTATTTTTTGAAAATTTTTATTTAAATTTCTGCTAGTTAACATATAGTAAATTAGTTTCAGGTGTACAATTAAGATATTATACCTTTTATAGAGGTCCTGGTCTTTAAATGTAATTTTCTAGAATTTCAAGATATTTTTCAAACAAGCCTTGTTAAGATATGGTAATGTATGCTTTAAAAAAATAATTTATTTTTAAAAAATTTATTTCATGGAGGTATGGTATGCCTCATTATTTCGACGTCTAATAGTTTAAAAATGTAAATGATTTATTTAACATTTATTAAATGTTATTTTGTTAAATTAACATTAATTGTTAAATGATTTTAACATCCATTAAAAAGTGACACAATGAGGAGTCCTCAAAACTTTGAGATTAGTTGCACACTTTGCTTTGTGTTTGAGTTATAATCATAGAAATAGATAAAAGATGTATACAAGCAATTACTACCCTGTATAGTATTTTATTTATGAAAACATTAAAGAATATGCCTATATATTTGTAATTAAGTTACTGATTGAATGCTGTGTAAATACTAATATATTATCCGAAGGTTCCTAAATTAAAAGTATTTGAAAGAATTATATAGAAACAATCCACCTCATCTTTGTTCAGCAAATAATTTGATATATTTTATCATTAGCTATCATTATGTTTTAGAGCTGAAGGGACATATTAATAATTCAGAAACCCTTGAGATTAAGTTTTCTGTTCATTGCCTTGAATTTGTGATTTGATTTGACAACTCAGGTTAATAAATTAAGCATTTTATAGTAGATATACATGCCTTTTTTAAGGAATTCAGTATTGTTTTTGCCATTTTACCTCCTTTACATTCACATTTGTATTACAAGCATTAGCAAAATTACCATAATGAAGGAAACAGTTTTTTAATGCAACCCCCCTTCCAAATGCCTGTGAAAATTGTTGTTGATCACCAAATACTTCTCGCCTCCTTATTTCTGCTTGTGTACTAAAGAAGCACTTACCCACCTCCTTTCTTATTAGGTCTGACCTAACATCTTGCTCTAGGCTAATTATATGTATCATTTCCTTGTGAAAATCTTCAGAACATCTGTGTGTGTTGCCATGTTACTTTTTCCCTGCTGCAGAAGTCTTAAAGTATAGTGTCAAAAATAAGTCTCTTTCCTTCTGGGTCCTTGAGCGACTCTGATGAGCACGACCATTGCTGACCCGCCTTAGACAAGAAATAGATGTTTATGTGATAAGCTATGAGATTTTTGTTTGTTTCTATGGTGTATTCCACCTTCTGACAGATTCAAAAATTGTTGCCGAAGGGAGATGTCATAAAACCTAAAATATGTGACATTGGTTTAGCTTTCCAGTGAGAGGCAATGAAGAAACTAGTTCCGGATGTGGGAAGGGTGGCAATCTATGTATGTGGTGGCAGAATATTTGGTGAAATTTTCAAGATGTGAAAATAAGATAATGTATTTAATGAACTTAGAGTTCTAGGGTAAAAGGTTAAAAACAGCATTGTTAGTATATGTTAGTTGATAGTGGCTGCACTTGATGAGGAATTGTATGAAATAAACAAGATCAGAAGAGAATTTGCTGAACGTAGAAATGAATGGAAATAGAGTACTTGAACTCAAGGTGTTGTAGAATTGAAGAAGCAACTGTTTCTGAACTCCAGTTAGTAAAACCTAAAACTGAGAAGGAGTTTGAGTCAAAAAAGGCTGACTGAAACTCAGTTTAGTGACAACAGTCAAATTAAGGTACATGGTTTAAATTCTTCAGAACCTCTGGATAATGTCTCAGAGTAAACGTCCAACTGAAGATGACGTACTCTTTAATCATTACAAAGGGACAGAATGTTTCAGGAGTGTGGATAGTTTTATGCTTATTTCAGGATTCACTCAGCTGCTAATCTAGAGCTCTGGTTGCTGATCTAGTCCTAGAATTCATGTCCTTTGTGACTGTTGTGGAAATTAAGTATAACTTGTTATTTTTCTCAAGTGAGGTTAATTCAACCAAGGGCCAGAGTTAACACACTAAGCAATAAAATGTGTCCCTAACAAAATATGTTTCTGTGGTCCTGCTAAAAACATTGTCTGGAACCTAAAAGTAGTCCCCTCTGATAGTACCTATCATAAATGTTTTTTAAGAACCACCTTGAACCAAATAAAAGAACGGGCACGTCACTTTTATCTATTTGATTGCTTTCCCTCCTTTGTTCCTCCCCACCTTTTCTCCTGCTACTCCTTGATCTTCCTCTTTCATGATTAAAAAAAAAAAAAAATTAGGCAGCATTTGCAAAGCGAATAATAGCACTTATCACATAATTACTGAAAACAAGTCTATAACTCTTTTTAAAAATTATGACTGAGATGTTAAGACAAAAAAGGTCACAATAATTGTGTAATAAGAACATTTCCTTCAGGAAGAATAAAAGGCTTTCATGTGAAATAATGCTGGGGCCTAGTAAGTCAAGTCAAAGGAAATTTAGACAACATTTGAACTCTATGTCTCTGACATGCTGTTGTGAACTCCCACATATGCGTCTGGTGGGAAACTCTATGACTAATAAAGTTGCTAATAGACCCCAGTCTTAAGGAAAACATTTAAGAAATGTGTGTGTGTGTGTGTGTGTGTGCGTGTGTGTGTGTGAAACAGCTTCAGGTAACAGTTCATAAACTCCCAAGTCCAACAAGGTTTGTAAGGCCAGATATCGCCGTGGGGGTGCAGAGGAGGGGGAGAATACAGTAAGTAAAGGTAGGCTCTGTCTCACTATTCTAACACAGTCATAACAATAAGACCACTCAGACTTCTCAGATGAAACACCAGCAGAGTCCAGCTGAGGAAAGAGTGGGTGTTCAAGGGTAAATCATCCAAGAATATTCAAACTGACCAATAATCATATAAAGACAGGGGATTATTCATAATTGCCCCAAACTGAAACTAACCCAAATGTTCATCAACTGGTGAATATGTAAACAAAATCTGGCACATTTATAAATATTTATACAATGAAATATTATTCAGCCATTAAAACAAATAAAATACGGATTCATGTTACAACTGGATAGATTTTGAAAACTTTATGCTAAGTGAAGGAAGTCAGGCAAAAAGCCATACATTGCATGACTTCATTTATTATGCATAGTCCACAAAAGGCGAATCCTTATGAACAAAAGAGATGAATGGTTGTCAGAATCTAGGAAGAGGGGAAATAGAAAGTGAGTGCTAACATGTATAGGGTTTCCTTTGGGGTTAATGAAAATGTTATAAAATTTGATAATGGTGATGTTTGTACATATTTGCAAATATATTGAGACCACAGAATTATATACTTTAAAAGATAAATTTTATAAAATGTAAAGTATATCTCAAAAAAAAAAAATAAAAGAGAAAGGAAAGAGATGAATGTGAAGCCCCACTGAGCAGGTAGTCCTTGAGCCGCAGTCAGGAGGCCACTGTGTTTGATCATCTGGTCAAGCACTGTAGGCATCGGTCTCTATGGTTTGTGGGTTTGCTTTGTTGCTTTACTTTTTCCTTTTAAACTGTCATATTGAAATTATTTATGGCAAGACTTGACCACTGAAATACAACTATTTCCAATGGTAGATTTTGCGATAGTCAGAAATAACTTGAAAACTTATTTAATTTTCTTTTAGACACGGTTCTCTCATGTTTAACTTGATTCTACACACTAACTGTGTGTAGATCTGTGTAGAGATCTGTGGTTCGGACAATAGTGGTTATATCTGAAGGATACAAAGACGAATTAAAAGTAGCTGAGCATGCATCCAGGAATCAAGGACTCGCACAGAAAGGTCAAGACTGGACCCCTGCGTTATAGGTTCCCGTGTCATCATCATCATCAACAATGACAACAGCAACAACTACAAAAACAAAACCGCAGCAAGCACACCATAGAACCTCTAACAGAATTAGTGTGGGAGGGGCAATGGCTGTCCTACTCATTTGGGTCTGATATGAGCCCTAGAACTCGCCAAGAAGTACTTACTAGAGAAATGGAGAAAAAAACTGTTAATAACCACAGTGTCTATATATATATAGAAAAGGGGAAAATTTGGCATGGAAGAGGACCAAGAAACTGCTAAAATTGTCTTAGATCTGACATTTAAATGCCCCCATGCACGCAGCAAGTTGAGCTGGGTTCTCATGGCATTGTTGGTTTTATTGACAAAACCCCATAAATTTGGACTAAAAATTCTATGACTGCTTGATACCTAAGATAATACTTGCTCTCTCAGCTTTCAGGAACTATATGAAAAAACTGTCTTAAACTCCAAGGAGGGAATATTCTCCAATGTTTACTTTAGGACCTAGTAGGAGAATTGAAAAGGAAGGACCTCCCATTGAACAGAGGCAGAAGTCACAGAGAACAATGGACTGGGGAGACCCTCTGTTTGCACAGGACTGGGGCTGGTCCAGAAATACTTCCTAATTTAAGGGAGGGGACCTACAAAGTCTCTAGATCTTCTGATCATCTGAGTGGACTTACTTATTTGATGATCAGAGGGCAGAACACAAGTTCTGCTTTTCACTAAATATTTCCTTCTCTTTTACTTTTGGGTATATAAAATTATACTCCTTGTCCACTTTAGATAGGCAGAGTCATCCAATTTCCTTTGGCTAATAGAATGAGAGTAGAAGTAATATATGTAACTTACTGATGGAAATTTTATAAACCAGTATGTGATTTTTATCAATATGCCAGTGTGTGATTTTCAAATATAGAACTTCAGTGTCTCTCCATAATTTTAGGAACTTCCTATTGTGACTTCTGGATTAATTTTCTAAACTATGTAGGTAATGTTTCCAATATAAGTAATTCACCATTTACTGACAAGAGCTATTTGTTTGGCTTTTTCCTAGAAACAACTTGCTATGGTCTGAAAATGTCCATTTAAGATGAATATGTTGAAATTCTAACTCCCAAGGTGATGGTATAGAGATGGGGCCTTTGGGAAGGATTAGATCATGAGGATAGAGCAATCGTGAGTGGGACAGAGCACCCTGATATGTAAGAGATCTCAGAGAGCTGCCTTGGCCCTCTTCCATGGAAGGATAATCTGAGAAGTCTACAGCCCAGCAGAGGGTCCTCCCTTGACCATGCAAACATAGAGATTTCAGAATTCCAGTCTCCAGAACTGCGAGGTAAATTTCTGTATGAAAATCTGTTTTAGTCAGGTTTCTTCAGAGACCTGGAACTACTGGAAGATATATGTGGATACATATAAGAGGAGATTTATTATAAGAATTGACTCATGTGGTTATGGAGGCTCAGAAGTCCCATGATTGTCTCTGTATACTGGAGAACCAGAAAAGCCAGTGATATTATTCAGTTTGTCTGAAGGACTCACCTAATAAAAGTAAAAACTGTAAGATTTATTAAAATAGTAAAATTTATCTGAGTTATTTACAAAAGACAGCCAAGGCAAAACATACTGAATGAAGAGGTAGAAAAATTACACCATGCAAAAGAAAATTAGGCAATATCATATCAAACAAAATAATTTAAAGTAAAAGTTTTAGGAGTTAAGAAAAATGTAACATAATGATGAAAAAGAAAATCCATGATAAAAATAAATCTGGGAATTTACTTGACTCCAGGTACCTAAGAGGTAAACTCAGATATTCAGAGCAACGGCTGATAGAATAAGAATTTGACAGGAAAGGATGAACAATCGCAGTGGGAGATTTCAACAAATTTGTTTGGGAATTTCTTAGATTAGGGGGAAAAGTGAGAAATAATACAGAAGAGATAAGCAGCAATTATAAAAAACCTGCACCAAATGGTGCAGGTGGTTTCAAGCCTACAGGGAATACTTACTAAAGAAAAAATGACCATTTAAGAGATCATAAGGAACTCTCACTCCCAAGGAATGATTAGGTTAATGAAAAAAATCAGTGCATCTAACGAGAATGAAAATACCATGAATCAAATCCGTAGTTTGAAGCTAAATAAAGTACTTGTAATTTTATAGCATTATGTGCACTTCTTAAAATCCAAGAAAGACTGAAAATAAGTAAGTTCAGGTTTCAAGCTAGGAAGCAAAGCAGGGGAAAATGGAATAATCTTCGAGAAAGTTGAAGGGCCTAAATTATAAACAAAATGACAGAAATTAATTAAATAGAAACCAAGGAAATGAACTAGCTTTATGTGTCAGATAGCTCTTTAAAAAACTGCAAACCTCAGCGTTGAATGAGAAACAACTTAGCACAATATGCACGGTCTATTATTTATGTTAATTTAAACATCAAGTATATTATAATGTATACCATTTATTGTTACATATGTAATATAGTCAGAAGAAAAGAACGCTCGTACAATATAATGAAGGTCGTGGTCATCAATGAGAGAGAGAGAAAAGAATGAGAATGTGAGGGAATTAAACAGGACTTTATCTATATTGCTACATTCCTTCAAGTAAAAATGGAATGATATTAATCATAATTAATTTGGGACTGTGGGTTTGTCATATTATATTCTATGTAAGTTTTATATAAATTTTTTGAAATACAAACTATATGTAAAGTGTTTATGTATTAAAAATTTACTTGTGTATAAAACAATACAAAATAAAAAAAGAAAACCAATGCAATCTAAGATCCCTCTAGAGATGTTGTAACAGAAGAACTAGGAAGACTTAAATTTATAAGTTATATATATATATTAAGATTTATTATATTTTATATATTAAGATTTTATTTGTTTATATGACAGACAGAGATCACAAGTAGGCAGAGAGGCAGGCAGAGAGAGAGAGGGGGAAGCAGGCTCCCTGCTGAGCAGAGAGCCCCATGCGGGACTCGATCCCAGGACCCTGAAATCATTACGTGAGCTGAAGGCAGAGGCTTAACCCACTGAGCCATCCAGGTGCCCCTATAAGTAATATACTTTGAATTCCAATATTAATGAGAATGGGAATAAGAAGATATAGGATATTGTTATTGACTGTGTCTCATACCCCATATCCAAACAACTCATATCTCCAAATCTCATTGATTCTGTTGTCTTCTTTTCCATGGATTTTATTACCATTTAACAAACTATATATATTACTTTTCCCCCAGTAATCTATCTCTTCCACTTAGAATGTCCTCCTCAAGGAAAGGGATTTTTATCTGTTTGGTAACTATTGTAATCTCCAGCACTAGAACAGTTCAGAAACATGGCAGATATCAGTAAATATCAGGAGATCGAATGCATGAATTTTCAAGGCCAAATCCTGAATACTGATGACTAAGTTGAGAAGGGAGAGGAGAGGGATAGAGAAGATGAATTGATAATTTGAAATTTCAAGCTCGGGTAACCATGGTAGAATAGTAGACCATCACTGAAACAGGGAGTTGGCTCTTCTTTACAATACTTTTACTTCTGATGATGTAACTAATATTCGGTCATTGTAGGACATTCAAGAGAGTGTAAGAAAAGAAAAAAGTAATCATCACTCAGAGACACTCATAATTGATCTTTGATGTATTGCAGTGAGATTAAGACTATATGTATTCATCTTATGTCTTTGTTTTTGGTTTAATAATCTACTCTAAATACTTTTCATATAATTATATTTAAGATTATATTTATAATGACAATATATTTTCCACTTCGCACAGTAAAAATTTATTTATACACTTTTTTAGTAGACAGGCTTTGTGTCTATTTTCCCACCAACCCAACTAATACTACCCTGAATATCTCTGTGAATAAATCTTTGTTTCTATATAATTCACTTTTTATTCTTAGAAATAAAATTAGTACTAAGAAGATAGATATTTTTAAGGCTCTTGGGGTAGGTTGCCAAACTGTTTTCCAGAAAAGTTTTATCATTTTACTTGGACAGAATACCTTTTTCATTTTGTAGTCTCTAATATGGACTATTATTCTTTTTAAATCTTTACTAATTTGATAGTTATATGAATGATATCTTAATTGTATTTGCATTTTTGATAAGGAAATTAACATTTTTCCTCATAGTTTTCTGATGAATACATTATTTATTTTTAAGACTTTAAAACAATGTATTTATTTGAGAGAGAGAGCACATGAGTGAGTGAGCACGAACAAGGTGAGGCCAGAGGAAGCAGCAAACTCCCCTGCTGAGCAGGGGGCCTGAGGCAGGGCTCCGACCCTGGATGCTGGGGTCATGACCTGAGTCCAAGGCAAATATTTAACTGAGCCACCCAGGTGCCCCTGAATACATAGTGTAAAGTGCTCATTGCTGGTTTTTGTTTTTGTTTTTGTTTTTGTTTTTTCCCTGCATTTGTAGGCTACGTTGCATACAGGAAGTTTTTTACCTTTTTGTAGTTTCCCAGTTTTATGCTAATCTTGATTTTTAATATGATGTGTTTGATATAGAATGATTTCATTTTTACATAGTTAAATCAAGATATGTCTGTCTTTGTTTTCCTCTACTCTGTTACACTTGGAGTTTTTTCCCATGGAGAGTTAAATATTAGCCTATGTTTCTTCTATATGGATATTTTGATTTTTTGATTTGTTAAAATCACCTACAATATAATTTTATCTATTACATGGAGTGATATCAGTATGTTTTCCCACCTTGCTTATATCTGATTGCAAAACCATTGCTTAACAATTCCTCACTACTTGTATTGCCACATATCCCACAGGCACAGAATACTTCTCAGCCATTGTCTTCTTTCATTGATTTATTTCTCCATTCCTTTGTCAGGATCACAATAACTTATTGTTAGTATGACATCATGTTTTTATACTTGGTGAGCTTATTAGAGCTTCATTACAGCTCCTTTTCAAAATAGTTTTTAAAGTTGGTCTTTAACATAATTGTGTCATTTCCTTGAAAAAAATACGTAAATCCCATTGGCACTTTGACCAGGATTAATTGCATGTCACTTTGAGTAGAATTAATAACTTTGTAGTCTTAGTCTTCCTGTTTAGGAAAGTGTTACCTATTTTCTATACGTCTTTGTCTTACGTAAGTTCTACACATTTCCTAATAACAGTCCTCTAATGATTTTGTGACTTCTTTCCCTATAATACAACATGGCATTTTTACTAATGCAATGTCATAGTATAGTTTTCTATTTTTATAAGTTTCTATTCTAAACATAAAAATAATTTGACTGATGTTAATACATGTCAATTATTAGAATCACTATTGAAAAATATATTATTTAGAATTTATTTAGAATAGTATTTCTAAAACACATTTTATTTTTTTTAATTTGTGTGAGAGAGAGTGTGAGCAGGCAGGAGGAGTGCGGGAGGAGCAAAGGGGAAAGGAGAAAGCAGAGGAGAAGGAGGGTGAGCAATTCAAGCAGATGCCTCCTGAGTGCTGAGCCGCACGTCAGGCTCCCTCTCCTGACCGTGAAATCACGACTGGAGCTGAAACCAAGAGTTGGATGCTTAACTGACCGAGCCACACAGGCACCTCTATTCTCAGTCATTTCACATAAAATTAACTCCTAAAAATATTCTAGAGGCCAACATCTATTGACATTGAGCCCCAAAGCTGGATTTAACATGGTCGGTCCTCACACCTACTTGATGCTCTACTTCTCTCAGTCGCTTCTGTTTGGTTCTTTCCATTTTTCTATTTCCCAGTACCCCTGCTCAGAGAAAAGGGCTCAACATATCTTTTTCTCAGTGAGGAAATAGCAAGACAATAAATGGCTTTACCCTAGATAGAGGAATATTCTGGGAGAGAAACTGGTAAGAACTCTTTTTTTCATTTTAGCTCACTGCCTAAGCAGTGAATCTCGAGATACCATTGTTTCCTTAAAAAACATCTTGTTAAACATGAAACTAATGTGTTGCAACATGAATGCATTGTATCTTCTTTTATCTTCCTGCATCATTCTGATGAATCTTGCATCTTAAATATCTTTTATAAAATGATCCATGTTGACACAAGACACATGGTTAGGAAAATAACCAGGTGAGATAGTATGAGACCCATGTGCTCACCTTCAATTGAAGCTGTAGACCATTTTTATGTGTGTATTTTTAATACAGAAGATGGGTATCCAGAATTCTAATCGAACTATAATGCTATCCCCTTGGAAGACCAGGACTAAAGAAGCCATTATCCTGAATGTAAGGCCCCAAAAGAGTGTAGGTATAAAGTTATTTCCATGTACTCTTTGTGGAATCACTTTATTTATTTATGATTATATATCATTTATGTTGGTTGCCACTTAAAAAAAAATACAGACCTCCACAGGGGAAAGAGGAACTGATAGGTTGGAAAAGGAAAGTGGAAAAAACTCTGAAATGTTTTAACATCTGTAGGGATATATATTAATCTAGGGAGAGGTTTAAAATAAGAACTCGGGGTTCAAATTTAATATTTTCCTCTAAGGCTACTCCACATAATTTATTTGGATAGCTAACCCTATAATTCATACTGCAGTCTTAACTTACATAGAAATATTTGGTGAATTCAAAGAATGAGAGTTTTATAAATAATATAAAGAATTGTCAATAAAATGATATTTAAAACTTATTTTTTAATGATTAGGTGGTTAATGCATTTTAGGTAAGAATGGAAGAGAGATGTTGCAATTTTCCATCCCTATTCAAATCTCTAAAAATGGCAGTTATGAACCAAAATTAAATTGAAGGATATGCTACTTGACTTTAACTGAGTGTTACCAATATCATACAAAAATTTCAATAATGAAATATTAAATTTTTCCCTGATTTTATTTTTTTTCACCCATTTAACCCATACCCCTACCTCCATCCCCTCCAGTAATCCTCAGTTTTGTTCTCTATAGTTGAGTCTGTCTCCTGGTTTGCCTCTCTCTTTTTCCCCTATGTGCATCTGTTTTATTTCTTAAATTTCACATATGAGTAAAATCATATGGATTTGTTATCTTCTAACAGTTAGACAGACGGTTTATTCCACATTATGTGGAATAAAACTTGCTCCATCCACATCTTGCAAATGGCAAAATTTCATCCTTTTTGATGAGTAATATCCCAGTGTGTGTGTGTGTGTGTGTGTACCTCTTCTTTATCCATTCATCCTATAGTTGAGCTATTGTTGATAATACCGCTATAAACATTTGGGTACATGTACCCCTTTGAATCAGTAGTTTTGTTGCCTTTAGGTAAATACCTAGTTGTGCGATTGCTGGGTCATGGGGTAACTCTATTTTCAACTTTTTGAGGAACCTCCATAGTGTATTCCATAGTGGTTGCCCCTTTGCATTCCCACAAACAGCACGAGTCGCTCCACTTTCTCCTTATCCTCGCCAACACCTGTTATTTTCTGTGTTATTAATTTTAGCTGTTCTGACAGTGTGAGGGGCTATCTTATCACGGTTTTGATATTTATTTCTCTGATGATGAATAGTGTTGAGCATGTTTTTATATGTCTTAGCCATCTGGCTGTCTTCTTTGAAAAAAAATGTATTCATGTTTTTTGCCTATTTTTTAACAAATATCTGTTGTTTTTTCATGTTCAGTTTTAAAAGTTCTTAAGTACTTTGGATACTCACCCCTTATTGGCTATGTCATTTGCAAACCTCTCCTCCCATCCCGTAGGCTGCCTTTTAGTTTTGGTACTTGCTTCCATCACTGTGCAGAAGCTCTTTATCTTGACATCCAGGAGTTGAGTTTTGCCTCTGTTTCCCTTGCTTCAGGAGACATATTTAGAAAGAAGTTTTTACAGCTCATGTTAAAGAGGTTTCTGCCTATTTTCTCCTCTAGGATTTTGATTGTTTCCAGTCTCACATTTAGGTCTTTAATCCATTTGGAATTTATTTTTGTGTATGGTGTAAGAAGGTGGTTCAGTTTCATTTGTCTGCATGTTGTTGTCCAGTTTTCCCAGCACTGTTTGTTGAAGAGACTGTCTTTTTCCGCTGGGTGTTCTTTCCTGCTTTGTTGAAGATTAGTTGACCATAGAGTTGATGGTCCATTTCTGGGTTTTTATTTTGTTTCATTGATCTGTGTCTGTTTTTTTTGCCAGTACCATACTGTCTCGATGATGACAGCTTTGTAATAGAGCTTGAAGTCCGGAATTGTGATGCCTCCAGCTTTGCTTTTCTTTTTCAAGGTTGCTTTAGTTATTCAGAGTCTTTTGTGGTTCCATACAAATTTAGGATTGTTTGTTCTAGCTCTGTGAAAAATGCTGGTAGTATTTCAACAGGGATCACATTAAATGTATAGATTGCTTTGGGTAGTATAGACATTTAACAATATTTATTCTTCCAATTGATGAGCATAGAATGGTTTTCCATTTTTTTGTGTCATCTTCAATTTCTTTCATCAGTGTTTTATGATTTTCAAAATATACATCTCTCTCTCTTTGGTTAGGTTTATTCTTAGGTATCTTATGGTTTTGGTGCAACTACAAATGGGACTGGTTCCTCAGTTTCTCTTTCTGCTGCTTCATTATTGGTTTATAGAAATGCAACTGATTTCTGTACAATTGATTTTGTATCCTGTGACTTTACTGAATTTGTGTATCAGTTCTAGAAATTTTTTGCTGGAATCTTTTGGGTTTACTATAGTGGAGTATCAGGTCATCTGCAAATAGTCAATGTTTGATTTCTTTCCTGCCCCATTTGGATGTCTTTTATTTCTTTTTGCTTCTGATTCCTGAGGCTTAGGACTTCCTGTACTATGCAAGTAACAGTGCTGAAGTGGAAATCCCTGTTTTGACTGTAGAGTAAAAGCTCTGTTTTCCCCATTGAGGATGATATTAGCTGTGGGATTTTGTATATGGCTTTTATTATGTTGGGGTATGTTCCCTATATCCCTCTTGTTGAGGGTTTTTATCATGAATGGATGTTGTATTTTGTCATATGCACCCATTGAGGGGCTCGTATGGTTCTTATACTTGCTTTTATTAATGTGGGGTATCACACTGATTGATTTGTGAATATTAAACCACCCCTGAAGCCCAGGTATAAGACCAAGCTGATTACTGTGAATGATTCTTTTAATATACGGTTGGATTCCGTTTGCTCGTGTTTTAGAGGACATTTTTGCATCCATGTTCATCAGGGATATTGGCCTGTAGTTCTCTTTTTTAGTGGAGCCTTTGTCTGGATTTGGAGTCAGTGTAATGCTGGCCTCATGAAATGAGTTTGGGAGTTTTTTTTTTCCCATTTCTGTTTTTTGGAGTAGTTTGAGAAGAATAGGTATCAACTCTTCTTTAAATGTTTGGTAGAATTCCCCTGTGAGGCTAAGTGTTTCCTTTAAAGTTCATTTTATCTGACTTCTGAATTTTGTCTTTTTTTCCCTCTGTTTACTTGGACCTGAGTATATACTTTATTGAGCTCAAAGTTTCATTGAACATGATTTTCTTAGAGCCTATAACCTCCAAACATACAACTGTTGGCAGTTGTACATTTTTGGAGGAACTTTCACTTATGTTTTGTCTAATACTTCAGTAGTCATATGTAAACATTAGTGATGATCACTCACTAATGAAATCACAGCTCCTGGATCTTTCTCCTCATTTCTTCTTTTTCCCTCTTATCCCATTGTTTCTCTTAACATGGTTACTATTTCCCAAATACAAATGGTAAATATAACACTGGAAACTTTTCAAAGTTTGCTTCAATTCTAATTATAGAACATTTACAGAAAATGGATCTCTACTGACTATTCAATTAAGTTTGCTTTAAACATTTTTTGGTTGTTTTATTTTAGAGTGGTATTATTTTCCACAGATATTTTGAATTAATGTAGTCTGGTAATGTACTTATACTAATGGGAGTTCAATCCCATGAACGTAAAGGAGAGATATTAAGAATAAATTTGAAGAACATTGATCTTCGAGTGAATCATAATTAGGGTGGGAATTCATGCAGTGGCACATTATATTTCCATGATAACTATGATATTTATAATGAGTCAAGCAATAACAAAATTTAGGTCAATGATAAGTTTCAGTGATGTTTTATGAAGTTCACAAGTTTCAGTGAGTTCTTCCTTCCACTATTAGGCTGGAATGAATTTTGCCCCACCAGTGGTGTAGCTAAATATGTCAGAGCCTGAAGCCCTTTCATTAAGAGGTGCTTATTTCATAGAAATATTCTGACATGAAACTTCTGTTTGGCCATTTTCCTTTTCAGTACTTTTCCTTGTGTGTTAATACAACCTCTCCCCTGTTCCCTCCCTCACTCATGTCTTCTTATTTTTACATTAATGCTCGAAGACCCTTCTGCCTATAATAGAGGCAAACTGGGCAGGCAGTCAGCTCCAAAGGGCCCGGCCAGCTTCATCACCTCTGGCCTCCCTCATCTGCTTATCTGTGACCTTTGGATAGGGTTCTGCTGCATCACACTGAGTTCTGTTAAGTGTCATCCCTTAAGACCACCCACTGAGGAAACCAAGCTGAGAAAGGCACTTACTGTATAGCACAAATTAATGTACCACCTCTGTGCTCTTGGCAATGACACTTTGAATGGCAGATGGTCTCTACCAAAGTATCATCATCAAATTACTGGTAGAATCCTTTATTAACGTGATGACAATATATTTAAGATTTAAATATTTTTGTTATTTATGAATCTCTATAGTGGGGAGGAGTCAAGAGATAAACTTTATGAGAATATCGTTCTAATCCATGTATCTGATTAAATGAAATAAGTGTAGCTATAACCTTTTTCTTTTAAAGAAGAAATTGTGATTTCTAAAGCATTGAATTAGTCTTGAGGTATGCATTAGATATATATTTGCAAGCAGGAAGTTTAGTTTAGAATTGTAATTTATCTGCCAACTTACTGCTTCTCAACTCATTCCCAATATTGCCTTAAACTTACTGAAGAATAGGAAAATCTTTCCTTAGAAAATGTTAGAATCAGATTTTCTGGAAGGACAAGAAGGAATGTGGACCTTGAAGGCAATGTTGCTTGTAGCAGGAGAGGAGAGAAAAACAAAAAAACAAAAAAAAACAAAACAAAACAGAAAATAAGCAAACCTATTTAAAATTTTTAGGAGCAGTTGGGACCCATAATTACTTGGGCAGGGTTATATGATTATACTTCCTATGCTGATTAAAATTTGTGTTTTTTGGTGATATTGCAGAATATCTAGAACAGT
This sequence comes from Mustela putorius furo, assembly GCF_011764305.1. Lineage (NCBI taxonomy): Eukaryota > Metazoa > Chordata > Mammalia > Carnivora > Mustelidae > Mustela > Mustela putorius. The sequence continues at coordinate 1,322,777 of NW_025421261.1, forward strand.
GAAAATGTCTCACGATTTTCCACACTCTTAAGGTACTATTAAAGTGGTAAGTTTAGGGACTTTTTGATAGTTACGAGGGCTACAAACTCCTGACCAATATGCAGTTCTTGTGATAAGGAAGGATTCTCTCCTATCTGTACTTGGTGCTTCTAAAATATTTACACTGGAGTCTTACGGAGTTGGAGAGACAGCTTCATCTGGCAAATATCCTCAGTTCTTGACAACTCAACCTAGCCTAGACAAAATCATGATTTTTCACAGTTACATAATTAAAAAACAACCCTTTCTTATTCTAAAAAAGTGAGGTTCTTAATCATAAAGAACTTAAAATCTTTTAATATTTTGGTACAGCTAAAACAATAGTGTGACCAAGTACCTTTAAATGTTAATATTCATGTAGAAAAGTTGAGTAGGATCTGATAATTTTGATGATAAAACAAATTGCCGTGGGGATTTAGACATTTGTTAAAGTAGCATTATGAAGCATAAGACCCGAGTACACTGCATCCTAATAACTCAATTATTTCATTTATTACTCTGCCTAGCTCTTAGTTACATTCATAGAACTAAACTGAGCTGTTTTCTGACAGGCATTTTGCTCTCACTAAAGAAAGACATGAATCCCGGCGCAACGTCAAGTACCGGCGGGTGCAGAACTATCTCTACAACGTGCTGGAGAGACCCCGCGGCTGGGCGTTCATCTACCACGCGTTCGTAGACGGGAGGAGTCAAGATGGCGGAGAAGTAGCAAGCTGAGACTGCTTCAGCTAGCCGGAGATCAGCTAGATAGCTTATCTAAAGATTGCAAACACCTGAAAATCCATCGGCAGATCGAAGAGAAGAAGAACAGCAATTCTGGAAACAGAAAATCAACCACTTTCTGAAAGGTAGGACCGGCGGAGAAGTGAATCCAAAGCGACGGGAAGATAGACCCCGGGGGGAGGGGCCGGCTCCCGGCAAGCGGCGGAGCAACCGCGCACAAAATCAGGACTTTTAAAAGTCTGTTCCACTGAGGGACATCGCTCCAGAGGCTAAACCGGGGCGAAGCCCACGCGGGGTCAGCGTGGCCTCAGGTCCCGCAGGGTCACAGAAGGATCGGGGGTGTCTGAGTGTGGCAGAGCTTGCGGGTATTGGAACGGGAAAGCCGGCTACAGAGACAGAGCTGACAGTAAGCTCGCAGCTCCGTGTTACCTTGAACCGGTCGCAGGCTCGGTGAGCTCGGAGCGCGGCCGGAGGTCAGGCAGACGGGAGTGACTGGGCGCTGTTCTCTGAGGGCGCACTGAGGAGTGGGGCCCTGGGCTCTCGGCTCCTCCGGGCCGGAGACCAGGAGGCCGCCATTTGTATTCCCGTCCTCTGGAACTCTACGGAAAGCGCTCAGGGAACAAAAGCTCCTGAAAGCAAACCCGAGCGGATTACTCACCCCGGCCCCGGGTAAGGGCGGTGTAATTCCGCCTGGGGCAAAGACACTTGAGAATCACTACAACAGGCCCCTCCCCCAGAAGATCAACAAGAAATCCAGCCGAGACCAAGTTCACCTACCAAGGAGTGCGGTTTCAATACCAAGGAGAGCAGCAGAATTCCAGAGGAGGAGAAAGCCAAGCACGGAACTCATGGCTTTTTTCCTGTGATTTTTTTTTTAGTCTTGCAGTTAATTTAATTTTTTCTTTTTCATTTTTTTTTCTTTTTTTTTTTCTCGCCTTCGGGTAAAATTTTTTTTTTTAACTGTTACCTTTTTCTTTTTTAACGATTTTTTACTAGTTTATCTAATATATATATATATTTTTTTACATTTTTCTTAGGTGTTTTCTTTTTTTAAAATTCTTTTCTTTTTTTTTTTTTTTCTTTTTTCTCTCTTCCTTTTTGAACCTCTTTTTATCCCCTTTCTCCCCACTCACGATTTTGGATCTCTTCTAATTTGGTTAAAGCATATTTTCCTGGGGTTGTTGCCACCCTTTTAGTATTTTACTTGCCCCTTCATTTACTCTTATCTGGACAAAATGACAAGACGTAAAAATTCAACACAAAAAAAAGAACAAGAGGCAGTACCGAAGGCTAGGGACCTAATCAATACAGACATCGGTAATATATCAGATCTAGAGTTCAGAATGACAATTCTCAAGGTTCTAGCCGGGCTCGAAAAAGGCATGGAAGATATTAGAGAAACCCTCTCGAGAGATATAAAAGCCCTTTCTGGAGAAATAAAAGAACTAAAATCTAACCAAGTTGAAATCAAAAAAGCTATTAATGAGGTGCAATCAAAAATGGAGGCTCTCACTGCTAGGATAAATGAGGCAGAAGAAAGAATTAGTGATATAGAAGACCAAATGACAGAGAATAAAGAAGCTGATCAAAAGAGGGACAAACAGCTACTGGACCACGAGGGGAGAATTCGAGAGATAAGTGACACCATAAGACGAAACAACATTAGAATAATTGGGATTCCAGAAGAAGAAGAAAGTGAGAGGGGAGCAGAAGGTATACTGGAGAGAATTATTGGGGAGAATTTCCCGAATATGGCAAAGGGAACGAGCATCAAAATTCAGGAGGTTCAGAGAATGCCCCTCAAAATCAATAAGAATAGGCCCACACCCCGTCACCTAATAGTAAAATTTACAAGTCTCAATGACAAAGAGAAAATCCTGAAAGCAGCCCGGGAAAAGAAGTCTGTAACATACAATGGTAAAAATATTAGATTGGCAGCTGACTTATCCACAGAGACCTGGCAGGCCAGAAAGAGCTGGCATGATATTTTCAGAGCACTAAACGAGAAAAACATGCAGCCAAGAATACTATATCCAGCTAGGCTATCATTGAAAATAGAAGGAGAGATTAAAAGCTTCCAGGACAAACAACAACTGAAAGAATTTGCAAATACCAAACCAGCTCTACAGGAAATCTTGAAAGGGGTCCTCTAAGCAAAGAGAGAGCCTACAAGTGGTAGATCAGAAAGGAACAGAGACCATATACAGTAACAGTCACCTTACAGGCAATACAATGGCACTAAATTCATATCTCTCAATAGTTACCCTGAATGTGAATGGGCTAAATGCCCCTGTCAAAAGACACAGGGTATCAGAATGGATAAAAAAACAAAACCCATCTATATGTTGCCTCCAAGAAAACACATTTTAAGCCCGAAGACACCTCCAGATTTAAAGTGAGGGGGTGGAAAAGAATTTACCATGCTAATGGACATCAGAAGAAAGCAGGAGTGGCAATCCTTATATCAGATCAATTAGATTTTAAGCCAAAGACTATAATAAGAGATGAGGAAGGACACTATATCATACTCAAAGGGTCTGTCCAACAAGAAGATTTAACAATTTTAAATATCTATGCCCCCAATGTGGGAGCAGCCAACTATATAAACCAATTAATAACAAAAAATCAAAGAAACACATCAACAATAATACAATGATAGTAGGGGACTTTAACACTCCCCTCACTGAAATGGACAGGTCATCCAAGCAAAAGATCAGCAAGGATATAAAGGCCTTAAATGACACACTGAACCAGATGGACATCACAGATATATTCAGAATATTTCATCCCAAAGCAACAGAATACACATTCTTCTCTAGTGCACATGGAACATTCTCCAGAATAGATCACATCCTCGGTCCTAAATCAGGACTCAACTGGTATCAAAAGATTGGGATCATTCCCTGCATATTTTCAGACCACAATGCTCTAAAGCTAGAACTCAACCACAAAAGGAAGTTTGGAAAGAACCCAAATACATGGAGACTAAACAGTATCCTTCTAAAGAATGAATGGGTCAACCGGGAAATTAAAGAAGAATTGAAAAAAATCATGGAAACAAATGATAATGAAAACACAACGGTTCAAAATCTGTGGGACACAACAAAGGCAGTCCTGAGAGGAAAATATATAGCGGTACAAGCCTTTCTCAAGAAACAAGAAAGGTCTCAGGTACACAACCTAACCCTACACCTAAAGGAGCTGGAGAAAGAACAAGAAAGAAACCCTAAGCCCAGCAGGAGAAGAGAAATCATAAAGATCAGAGCAGAAATCAATGAAATAGAAACCAGAAAAACAATAGAACAAATCAACGAAACTAGGAGCTGGTTCTTTGAAAGAATTAATAAAATTGATAAACCCCTGGCCCGACTTATCAAAAAGAAAAGAGAAAGGACCCAAATAAATAAAATCATGAATGAAAGAGGAGAGATCACAACTAACACCAAAGAAATACAAACTATTATAAGAACATACTATGAGCAACTCTACGGCAATAAATTTGACAATCTGGAAGAAATGGATGCATTCCTAGAAACATATAAACTACCACAACTGAGCCAGGAAGAAATAGAAAGCCTGAACAGACCCATAACCAGTAAGGAGATTGAAACAGTCATTAAAAATCTCCAAACAAACAAAAGCCCAGGGCCAGACGGCTTCCCGGGGGAATTCTACCAAACATTTAAAGAAGAACTAATTCCTATTCTCCTGAAACTGTTCCAAAAAATAGAAATGGAAGGAAAACTTCCAAACTCATTTTATGAGGCCAGCATCACCTTGATCCCAAAACCAGACAAGGATCCCACCAAAAAAGAGAGCTATAGACCAATATCCTTGATGAACACAGATGCGAAAATACTCAACAAAATACTAGCCAATAGGATTCAACAGTACATTAAAAAGATTATTCACCACGACCAAGTGGGATTTATTCCAGGGCTGCAAGGTTGGTTCAACATCCGCAAATCAGTCAATGTGATACAACACATCAATAAAAGTAAGAACAAGAACCATATGATACTCTCAATAGATGCTGAAAAAGCATTTGACAAAGTACAACATCCCTTCCTGATCAAAACTCTTCAAAGTGTAGGGATAGAGGGCACATACCTCAATATCATCAAAGCCATCTATGAAAAACCCACCGCAAATATCATTCTCAATGTAGAAAAACTGAAAGCTTTTCCGCTAAGGTCAGGAACACGGCAGGGATGTCCATTATCACCACTGCTATTCAACATCGTACTAGAGGTCCTAGCCTCAGCAATCAGACAACAAAAGGAAATTAAAGGCATCCAAATCGGCAAAGAAGAAGTCAAATTATCACTCTTCGCAGATGATATGATACTATATGTGGAAAACCCAAAAGACTGCACTCCAAAACTGCTAGAACTTATACAGGAATTCAGTAAAGTGTCAGGATATAAAATCAATGCACAGAAATCAGTTGCATTTCTCTACACCAACAGCAAGACAGAAGAAAGAGATATTAAGGAGTCAATCCCATTTACAATTGCATCCAAAACCATAAGATACCTAGGAATAAACCTAACCAAAGAGACACAGAATCTATACTCAGAAAACTATAAAGTACTCATGAAAGAAATTGAGGAAGACACAAAGAAATGGAAAAATGTTCCATGCTCCTGGATTGGAAGAATAAATATTGTGAAAATGTCTATGCTACCTAAAGCAATCTACACATTTAATGCAATTCCTATCAAAGTACCATCCATCTTTTTCAAAGAAATGGAACAAATAATTCTAAAATTTATATGGAACCAGAAAAGACCTCGAATAGCCAAAGGGATATTGAAAAAGAAAGCCAACGTTGGTGGCATCACAATTCCGGACTTCAGACTCTATTACAAAGCTGTCATCATCAAGACAGCATGGTACTGGCACAAAAACAGACACATAGATCAATGGAACAGAATAGAGAGCCCAGAAATAGACCCTCAAATCTATGGTCAACTAATCTTCGACAAAGCAGGAAAGAATGTCCAATGGAAAAAAGACAGCCTTTTCAATAAATGGTGCTGGGAAAATTGGACAGCCACATGCAGAAAAATGAAATTGGACCATTCCCTTACACCACACACAAAAATAGACTCAAAATGGATGAAGGACCTCAATGTACGAAAGGAATCCATCAAAATCCTTGAGGAGAACACGGGCAGCAACCTCTTCGACCTCTGCCGCAGCAACATCTTCCTAGGAACAACGCAAAAGGCAAGGGAAGCAAGGGCAAAAATGAACTATTGGGATTTCATCAAGATCAAAAGCTTTTGCACAGCAAAGGAAACAGTTAACAAAATCAAAAGACAACTGACAGAATGGGAGAAGATATTTGCAAACGACATATCAGATAAAGGACTAGTGTCCAAAATCTATAAAGAACTTAGCAAACTCAACACCCAAAGAACAAATAATCCAATCAAGAAATGGGCAGAAGACATGAACAGACATTTCTGCAAAGAAGACATCCAGATGGCCTACAGACACATGAAAAAGTGCTCCATATCACTCGTCATCAGGGAAATACAAATCAAAACCACAATGAGATATCACCTCACACCAGTCAGAATGGCTAAAATCAACAAGTCAGGAAATGACAGATGCTGGCGAGGATGCGGAGAAAGGGGAACCCTCCTACACTGTTGGTGGGAATGCAAGCTGGTGCAGCCACTCTGGAAAACAGCATGGAGGTTCCTCAAAATGTTGAAAATAGAACTGCCCTATGACCCAGCAATTGCACTATTGGGTATTTACCCTAAAGATACAAATGTAGTGATCCAAAGGGACACATGCACCCGAATGTTTATAGCAGCAATGTCCACAATAGCCAAACTATGGAAAGAACCTAGATGTCCATCAACAGATGAATGGATCAAGAAGATGTGGTATATATACACAATGGAATACTATGCAGCCATCAAAAGAAATGAAATCTTGCCATTTGCGACAACATGGATGGAACTAGAGCGTATCATGCTTAGCGAAATAAGTCAAGCAGAGAAAGACAACTATCATATGATCTCCCTGATATGAGGAAGTGGTGATGCAACATGGAGGCTTAAGTGGGTAGAAGAATAAATGAAACAAGATGGGATTGGGAGGGAGACAAACCATAAGTGACTCTTAATCTCACAACAAACTGAGGGTTGCCGGGGGGAGGGGGTTTGGGAGAAGGGGGTGGGATTATGGACATTGGGGAGGGTATGTGATTTGGTGAGTGCTGTGAAGTGTGTAAACCTGGTGATTCACAGACCTGTACCCCTGGGGATAAAAATATATGTTTATAAAAAATAAAAAATTTAAAAAAAAATAAATAAATAAATAAAAATAAAATGCGAAAGCCAAAAAAAAAAAAAAAAAAAAAAAAAGAAAGACATGAATCCAACAGATGTGCTCTATCATACAGGGGTGATTTCAGACATAGAATTCCACTCTCTAGTTATATTTTATTTGTATAATTAGATAGTTTTGATGATTTCCTCCAGTTCTACATTCTGCTATTTTATATGATTGCTGGGTGGCAACGATCATATAATGTGTAATAGTAAGAATAATGACACTAAATCTGATATGTTCCTGAGGATTCTCTTTTGCCATCAAGGGGGAGGGGGGGGTCCATATTTTCTGGCAATTATGACAGAATTAATGACCAGGTAATGAGGCTGACTCTCCTACATTTACCTATATTGTAAAGTCATAATTAAGTTTAGTTATAAATTTGTAGATGGCAAATTATCAAATTGAAAATCCATTTGCTCTTAATCTAAACTTTGGAAGTAGACAGGTGGCATTCCTCCAAGATGCACTCCCTGGGTGGCAGTAATTTGTTTTTAATGTGTCCAGTGTTTCTGGGTTAACTACTTTCAGATCTCTTTAGTTTTCTTTTTTTTTTTTTTTTTTAAGATTTTATTAATTAGAGAGAGAGAGAGATCACAAGTAGGCAGAGAGGCAGGCAGAGAGAGAGAGGGGGGAGGAAGCAGGCTCCCCGCAGAGCAGAGAGGCCAACCTGGGGCTCAATCCCAGGACCCCGGGATCATGACCTGAGCTGAAGGCAGAGGCTTTAACCCACTGAGCCACCCAGGCGCCCCCAAATCTCTTTAGTTTTCTGATAGAAGTAGTGAACAACAGAATTACCTTCCAGAATTAGATCATGTGGTCTTGAGATATTGTATATTGTCAGTGAAGACATTGTAAAAATACTAATTCTTTATAAATAATTCAGTATATAATTTCCTTTTTAAAATTTTTATTTTAAATTTTGAAATATTTAAAAAAGTGTCCCCCAGATTTTTTTCATTTTTTAAAAATTCATTTTCAGCGTAACAGTATTCATTATTTTTGCACCACACCCAGTGCTCCATGCAGTCCGTGCCCTCTCTAACACCCACCACCTGGTTCCCCCAACCTCCCACCCCCCCACCCCTTCAAACCTCTCAGATTGTTTTTCAGAGTCCATAGTCTCTCATGGTTCACTTCCCCTTCCAGTTTCCCCCAACTCCCTTCTCCACTCTATCTCCCCATGTCCTCCATGCTATTTGTTATGCTCCACAAATAAGTGAAACCATATGATAATTGACTCTCTCTGCTTGACTGATTTCACTCAGCATCATCTCCTCCAGTCCCGTCCACGTTGCTACAAAAGTTGGGTATTCGTCCTTTCTGATGGAGGCATCATACTCCATAGTGTATATGGACCACATCTTCCTTATCCATTCGTCCGTTGAAGGGCATCTTGGTTCTATCCACAGTTTGGTGACTGTGGCCATTGCTGCTATAAACATTGGGGTACAGATGGCCCTTCTTTTCACTACATCTGTATCTTACCCCCAGATGTTTTGAGACCATCCATAAGCACATAACCTTGATGAAACAAATATCAGCATTTTGCTATAACTGCTACAGATTCCCATTTATTTTTATTCAAACATAATTAACATACAGTGTTGTGTTAGTTTCATCTGTACAATATAATGATTCAACAATTGCATACATTTCTCAAAGTTCTTCAAGATAAATGTACTCTTAATCTCCTGTTTAAAGCCACCCTCTCCATATGACCTGGGATTTCTCATCAGGGTTGTTAGACTTCATATATCAGACTAGGCTCCAAAAGTGAGTGTTCAGGCAGAATCCGGTGAAAGCTGCATTGCCTTTCATGTCCTACTTTCAGAAGTCACACTTCATTATGTTGTCATAAGCCTTCCTAGTGTCAAGAGACCACATCTGTCTATAAGAAGACATTGTTCCCTTTCACCAAATTATACTCTTGTCATATGCAAAATACTTTCACCTACTTTCCCAAGACTCTCAAAACCTCTCATCTCATTATAGCCTCAAGTTTGGGCTTAAGATGCAGGATTGCATCACCTAAGTAAAGTTCAGGTGTGGATAAGATTTTTCAGGTGTGGAAAAGATTTTTCAAGTGTTGTTCCTTTGGTACAACTCTTTACTGAAGCCCCTTTTGATCTAAAGACTTGTGAACTTAAGTGACAGGAGTATCTGCCATCCATGCATCCAATATACAGTGGTTACATAAGTATAATTGCAATACTCATGCAAAAAAGGCATGATGCATATAGCAATCTTGGTCCAGAGCAATTGTGAAATTTATGTAAACAAATTTTTCCCATTTCTGGATTATGGCTCAATCCTACTCCCTTGTGAGCTTTCTTTCTATAGTTATTGACCCCATAATCTAAGTCATCTTTCTTTTTCTATAATAAATGGTCCATGATTGCAACTTGGATATCCTTCTTAGCCTGTTTTCTGCAGAAAATGTCTAGGAATCCAAAGCCCTCTTTGCATTTTGTACTGTTTCTATTCATGTTAGTTGAATTTGGCAATATTTATGCCAATACAATTCTGGTAAATTTTGTGACTTTTATTGGATATTTATTTGATTTTTTTTTCTCCTAAGGACTAGCTTTGGAATACATTATCCATTCTACTATTTTGTTTTCTAATTTATTAATTTATGCTTTTACCTTTATTAAGTCCTTTATTTTTCTTACTCTAGGTTTATTTTATAGTTCTTTTTCTTTTTTTAATGTAAGTACTTTAGAATATATATTTTCCTTGGATCATTGGCTTAGCTGTAGTCTTTATATTATCTATTCATATACATTCTACAATTTTGTTTTGTATTTCATCTTTGATGTATGATTTGCATAAGGTACACTTATTTTTAAACTTTTTTTAAATTTCCAGAAATAGTTTTCCTAATTTTGTAATCATCAATTGTTAACTCCCTAGAAGTCCACCAGAAAACCTGTTGATAAAGCAAAATTTGTATGACCTACTGCAGTAGGAGAGAACACCACCTTGAAATAACCTTTGTACTGTATTAGAATGGGGAGATCACAGGGGAATCTGTACAGGTTATTAGTTCTGGGCTCTAGTTGGTCTAATAAGGTAGGTCTTTCAAGGTGGGGAAATGATTGGAATTGGTCAAAGTTCAGAACATAATGGTTTAATATTGGTATATACAATGAAATGAGAGTAATGAAGACAGTCTTGATAAGTAAACTGTTGTTTGATAGGTAAGATATTTGCCTACATAAGTATTCTGTTGAAATGATACACAAGTTATTTGCCCAGATGAATTAATTAGTTGTCTGGAAAAATTGGCTTACTGGAATTTCTGAATTACTGAAGCAAACAGTAATTTTTTGGTTTATAGCTTCATCTTCTATATCCTGATGGATATGACAAATAGTAAAGTCATGTCAACCCAGGTGACCTTTGTTTCAGATTTGATAATTAAGATGTATGGAAATAGGTGGTCTCAGTTTTTATTATTGACATCTAATTTTATCACATTGTTTTCAGAAAATATCATTTATGTTATTTCCATATTGTTGGCATTTAACCTACCATTGTCTGCTTTTTTTTCTGTCTACACAACATTTCTTAGAGATTTCCTCTATTGTTTCAAATTCTACTTATATTTGGACAACATACAACTTTTATCTCCAGAGTGTATCTTTTGACTTAATTTATTTACTCATTCACTGAAAACCATTTATTAAATGCTTGCTAGGGTAATTTTACTACTGATTGAATTATGAACTTGTATGTCCAGTTAGACATTTCTATTCTAACTGGATTTTTGAAATGGATTCTTTTTCTAAATTAGTTTTTTAAGTTAATGGTACTACTATATCACTCAGATTGAAACACTTAAGTTACCTTAAATTTATCTTTGTTCCTCTTTATTATTAAAATATTAATTATTCCTTCCAAATATCAGTTTACTGTCTTCAGTCCTAGTGCCACAATCCTTGATCAGCATTTATTATCTTGTATCTAGACTTTCTGTAATACTCTTTTAATTGAGTCACTTGATTCCATAGAATTTTCAGTCTCCCTAACTTCATGATTTACACCAAAATCCATATTCATCAGCCTTCTCATTGTCTAAAGATAAAAGGTCAAGATAGTTTGGCTTTGGTTTTTTTTCAAATATCAGTCTCCTACATAAAGTCACTATTTCATATTAATGGGTCTATTCACAAGCTCTCAAATAATCTTAGTCTTTCCAGTCTTCTTTTCTCATCCTTTGGTAGTACAGTAAAAGCTGGCTATTAACAATAATTTAAAAACCATTCTTTCATACTCTTCTTTGAATTACATTTATAATTTGGATTACAACCCAATATTGTTTTATTTGTTGCTTAAATTGTTACAACTATGGCCATTGGGAGCTCATGTTCTTCTTTGATATAACCCCATCAATATTTATGTGTGTGTGTGTGTGTGTGTGTGTGTTACATGTGCATGTACATACATACTTTTTTTCTGGTACTAAAAGATGCTTTGTCTTATCTTGTATATTCCCTGCCCCTGGAATCAGCATTTCTTTAAGGAGCCGTGGTTTAGAATCAGCATTTCTTTAAGGAGCTGTGGTTTATTTTATGAGAATGGTATTAGAAGCCAAGGTCTGGGTGTAAGATGTGCTCGATGCTACTGGGATGTTATTTTATTTATGTCCTTTGAGTGAACAGAGCAAAGAAATATGTATCTATAAGCACTTACATATGTAACTATCTGTATATATATTAAACTAACTATGAATTCTTTTGTCTCCAACAGTAATCCATGACACATGAATCATTCTTGGCTTCTGTTTCCTTATCTATATATTTCCATTCCAACAGTTAGAAACCTGCCTCCTATCACCAGCCATCCATTTAACTGAATATCAAATTCTGGTGTACATATATAGCAGTTTCAGAATTGTTAACCCCATGTGTGAAACAACTTTATCAATTAGACTGCAGTGATTATGTGCAGTTTCTTTTGCCTTTAATCTTACAGACTCTATTAACTTCCACAGCTACTTAGGGGTCAGTATCTTTTCTGCTAACCCCTTCAGAGAGATTGTTTTATACACTTGTAATATAGTTAGATTCTCCCGTCGTTCCTTCTTGGAATCCCCTGACCTCTGAAATGACTTTTTTTTCCCCCCCAAAATCTGCCCAAGTTAAGCTTCATTCTTTGTGCTGTCGAGTAGAATGGATTTTGAGAAACAGTTGTGTATCCACCATTATGGTATCATACAGAATAGTTTCACTGCCCTAAGATAGCCCCCGTGCTATTGTTAATAGCCAGCTTTTACTGTACTACCAAAGGATGAGAAAAGTTCAACCCAACTTCCTTCCCTTAAACCCCCTACAGATATTGGTATTTTTATTGTCTCTATAGTTTTTCATTTTCCTTAATGTCATAATTGGAGTCACAAGTATATAGCTTTTTCAGATTGACTTCTTTCACTTAGCAATACGTTTTTAAAATTCATGTATATCTTTTTGTTACTTAACAGCTCATTTCTTCTTGTTACTGAATAATATTCAGTTATAAGGATGTGCCACAGTTGTTTATCCATTCACCTACTGAAAGATATTTTTGTTGTTTCTAGGATTTGGTAGGGTTTTGTGTAGGATAAACTTTCAAACCAGATGGGTAAATATCTAAAAATGAGGGTTGGGTTTATGGTAAGACTGTATTTAGCTATGTAAGGAACTGTCAAGTTGTCTTCTAAAGTGGCTGCATGTACTTCATGTTTATTTAGAGAACAAATTCTTTCAACAATTTTTCCAAATTAACTTTGTGACAGAATAAGGCATAGAATTATTATGGTATAGTGGTTAATTGCACAGGCTCTGGAAATACAATATTTGCCTTCAAGTCTTGATTCTACCATTGACTAAGTGTATGACTTTGATCATTTTGGGTGATCCTCTCTACTTTAGTTTTCTTCCCTATAAACTGAGAATTATCTCCTACGTGTTGTTAAGATTAATTATATAACATGAGTTTTACAAGTGTAATATGTTAATTGTTGTCCTTTTTCTTTCAATGCTTTGCTTTAGATTTATTGGCAAGCACTTCCCTACTCTTCCTCATTTCCTTCTTTCCCAACCACTCAGGAGGACAGTTAAGTCTTTATTGCTAAAGTTGAGATCCTCCTTATGGGTGGTAGCAGAAAAGGCTTAATGACTTTTTGTTTCAGAGCCATTAATGGAATTAAATGTATTGTTCAAAGTGGAATCCACCCTAGAGGATGTTGAGGGGAGAATGGCCTAAATTCAGAATGGTGTTAGACCTGAGGGAAAGCCCACCACTGACCTATACAAGCTGTCTGTGTAAATTAGAAAAAGACTCACTCTCTGAGAAATGTACCCAGAGCAAAGTCATGATGCTTAGCCAGAGGAGCAGAGCTGCATTTCAGCTCCCCCACATACCCCCTAAGCTGGGTTCTGTTGTGCAGTTCACATACTACACGCCTGGGAGATGGGAGAGAGGATTGTGAGTTCTGTGTAGGGTAAGCACATGGACCAAGTCCATTGGAACACAGCTTCTCAGAATTTCTTGGACATCCATCCCAGGGAATTCTCCAAGATAACATGAAAGGGTGAGTCACTAAGCACTGGGCTTTGGGAAGAATTATGCTACCATCAGAAGCTATCCATCAACATAAGGATCACATGTTGTCCTAGCAAAATATCTAAGCACATAAGAAACACTTCAGACAGAATCACAAAGGGGATAGATGTCTGAACAAGCACTGAGTCACCATGTACAGAAAAGGTAAAAGGTAAAGTTGGTTATAGACTGAGAGACTTCCGTACATCTGACTTAAGACTTTCCTAAAAAACAAAAAGTCCCTCCAAGGAGTGATGGATTAGAATTCCTGTAGACATTAGAGGGCACAAGTATATAATTTAGAAAAAAAAATAAATGGGAGGTTTTCTTTCACCCAAGCATAAACCTTGCTGTATATAAAATATAGATGTATGTATTTTAAGCAGACTATAGGAATCAAATTGTACAGACAAGTTGAGTTCTATTTGAATTCTCATTTGGCATCCTCCAAAATATTGTTATTTCTAAGTTACTAGAATCCGTCCTTTAGGCTTCTTGTTCAGTGGGAAGTGTAATGCAAATATTTTCGGATGAGTCACCTCCCTTTTTTAAGTGATTTCTTAATATTTTGACTTTCTGGTTGGAAGTCTGTCAAAACAAGGGTTGTCTCACGGATTGTCAGAGGATGAAGAGGGTACATGTAGAACACATAGGATATTTTCTTCTATAAAATAATCAGACACCCAACTTTAGCTGAAAGTGTCAGGAATCTATTATTCCCATAATCTCTTCTTAGTTCTATTATTAGTTTTTTTTTTTATGGGAAAACTTCTATTTCATTTTAGTCAGACACTTAAATTAAAAAAAAATTTGGTGATTTTATTCCCTATTACACTGTCAGGCTAAACATCTGTCATTATATACACAAATTATTGCTCCTTTGGACAGTAGACATTTAAGAGTCTAGCTTATTATTGGTGCCATATCGTTTTTTGCATAAATATTTAAATATACCCCTTTGGGAAGACATATGTTCAGATCATCCAGGAGCCCTGACATTCTGTGGACAACTCTGTAGCAGGGACATATAAGCTTGTGAAAGCTGTTCAATTTTCTCCTTTTATTTGATTTACCTCTTTGGAGCAAGAGCATAACCCCCTTATATTCTACAGTCTAGACATAGCATCAATGATACATTAGCCCATTAATTAATTTAAAAATTAGTTTGGTTGCTATGAATTCTCTCATCACTATGAAAAGTCATGTCCTCTTACAGGGAGGTTTTGACATTAGATTTTATTTCTTACCACAATACACAGATTCAGCCTTTTATGTGAAAATGCTGCTCAACACATACAGCCCTTGTATTCATGTTTTACACGGAATGTAGCCTGTTATTTATAAAACATCTAAAGAGCATGTGAGATGTGGGACATTTTGGGGTAATCCTGTAACATAAATGTTAGGAGGTAATACTTACTGAGCAGGAACTGATTCCCAAGCCGTGTGGTTTGGGGAACATTACAGAGAAAACCCTTTGTACACAATTTCAAAACTTAATCATTTAGCACTGACCAAATTATACTGGAGATTGATTATATTTGTTTGAAAACCCATGTGTTCTAATCAGGTAACACTGTGTTTTCATGGATATGGTTTAGAACAGACTGAGAAGAATGTTTGGAAGTTTCACTTACTATCTTTTATCTGCTCACAACTTCACTTTAATTCACCCATATGAAGCTGAGTTACTCATACCAAACAAGTCTGTTTTCCTCAATACTAATAATTCATACAAGTAGATGCCTTTGAACATTTAGGATAAGGGGGAGTTAGTCTATGAGATGCATAAGAGTGTATATATAGCTGAAATAACACTTAGGCCTAGTATGAGCAAGAGGAACATGTATATTCAAGAAGCACACATTTTATACTCACTCCAAAAACTTTTATAAAGGAAATTGGGAGTCAGTTCAGTGTAGTGGTAGGTTTTTCTAATCCTGGATTAGAAGAAACAATTTTCAGTTCTAATATCTACAATTCATTTAGTCAATAATTTTGTAGTGAACATACAGTATATATCACACATTGAACCAAATTTTAGGAACCCCATAGTGAGAGTTAGTCCCAACTCTCAAGAAATCACAATGTAGTAGGGCAGAGAGACAGAATTCCCACATAACTTGGGGATGTCGGTTCTCCTTCGAAGCCTCCTGAGTTACCTGAGAATTCCCAAACATGTCTCATAGGTGCTCACAGAATCCTTCAGTATTCTCCTTTGGGCTCCTGCAAAGGTACTTCTGCCTGACCCTGTCACTGAGAGAGGTACTTCCATGTGAATGCTGCCTGCCCACCGCTCAGTTTCTCATATTCTCAACCCTGCGAAATCCTTGAGTCACCACTATGTTGCCATTGGACTGGTGTGATGCGATGTTCTTCAACAAAATGTAAGACATGCCGAGTCCTACCTCTGTGTTGTGCTTTGTCACCTGAATTTATAAGCAGTGCTGCTTATGCCCCAGGGCTCACAAAGTTCTGTCAGATCCAGTCCGCGAGGACAGGCTGGAGAAAAGATGCACATTCTGTTTTCCCTTTCCCTCTTCTCTCCCCGCTTAAAAACAAACCAGGTAACCTTCTCTGGTCCCCACCCTCCTCAGGAGCTTTGTACTATTACTTTGCTATTGCTTAGCTCAATAAACCTTGCATTGCTGCCCACCAACAAACAAACAAACATTGAACATTATATAAAAAACTAATGATGTACTATACCTTGGCTAATTGAATTTAAATTAAAAAAAATAAATGAATGAACGAACAACAACAAAAATACTTCACAGATCTTTTTCTCCCAATAATAATTCACACAAATAAATGCTTCCAAATCTCTAGCTACTAAATTAGTACAAAAGGAAACATCCCACTTTGTAAATAAACAAGTCATATACTGTTTACAATAGACTGTGATAAAAGTTAGAGTTCACTTACCAGATTTTTGGGGGTATGCATAGGAAGGGCACTGAACCCAGGTTCAGGCAAGTATGGGTGGATGGTGGAAGTCTCTCTTCCGAAAGACATGAAAACAAGCTGAGAATCTAAGGATAAATGAGAAATAGCTAAGCTAAGAGAATGCATAAGCATATATATGCAATTAAAATAGTGTTTATGAAGCTCTGAAGGTGGGAAGAACACATTTAAGAAGAACTAATGCTTCCCCTTTTTAAGGACCAGCCTGGAGATCTTTTATAAGGTCTTTTCCTCTTCTCATGTATGTATTTATACTTTTTTGCATTTATTATATTCATTCTTCTATTATAAATATAAGCATATCTGTCTCCCATTATTAGAAGATAAGCATATTGTGAGTTCTGCTAAATTATCTTTCATATCCTCCACATTAATAGCCAAATGATTTGCATATAACAGTTGCCTAATTAAAACAATATGCTTTAAGTAGCTATGGATGCTTGGGATAAACAAGTTTTTCATGAGCTAACAGTAGCATCAAATGAGTCAAACAAATAGATGTGCTTGAAAGCACACTGGTTCTAGATAAGAAGGAAGGCTAGACAAGATCTCATCTGTTAGAATAATTTCTTAGTGGTTAGTGTCACCAGAGTATTTATGAAACTGTGACCAAGAGAACAATGAGTTCTTTGTACGGTTGACCTTTAACAAATGGGTTTGAACTACAAGAGTTCATTTAGATGTGGATATTTTTCAATAAATATACATATGGCACTATAAATATATTTTATCTCTTTATGATCTTTATTTTTATCAGCTTTAATACAAGAATACAGCATATAATACATATACAAAATATGTCTTCTTGTTTATCTTATCAGCGAAGCTTCTGGTCAATAGTAGGCTATTAGTAGTTAAGTTTTGGGGAGTCAAGATTTATATGTGGATTTTGAACTGCATGTGTGGTTCTGTGCCCCTACTCCCTGTATTGTTTGAGGATCAACTGGTGCCAGGCATTTTTTTTTTATTTAAAAAAATTAATGAAATAAATAATTCAGACAAAATAATAAATAATATATACATAAAGATGAATAATAAAACAAAATTCAGATATATGCCAGTGAGCTTAAAAAATAGAACATAACTAAATATTATAAATATTATAATGAAAGTTTCTTTTCATAACAAAATGGCAAACTAACATGGGCAGCTCTGGGGAAATTTTAGAACTCAGAACTAAAATTGTAGATGAAATTCACATAATGGGTTAGAAGGGATCAAAGCAACATGCCAGCATGCTGTAACCCTTGTCTCATTAGGGAGAAAATTCAAATAAATTGTAATTTAAATCTATTTATCATAAGAGCATGTATAGACAGTATGGCATACACAGAATAAGAACACTCCATCTATGTAATGGAAAGCAGTAATGGGTAAAAGAAAAGCAAAGAAAGTCAGGAAACAGAATTTTTTTTAAATGACAGCAGTATTAGATCCTAAAATATTAGAAATGGCAAAAAGTATAAACAGATTAATTTAGCCTATTAAATCAGAGAGTATAAGATTTTATTTAAAATATTCAACCTTCTCTGAGACCGAATTTTAAGTAATATTAAAAGAACATTGAAGATAAAATGATGGGAAAAGGTACATAGATTTGTTCTTCCAATCCTCATGGAAGAGCATGGAAGGTTTTCCATTTCTTTGTGTCTTCTTCAATTTCTTTCATGAGTACTTTATAGTTACAGATTCTTCACCTCTTTGGTTAGGTTTATTCCTAGGTATTTTATGGTTTTGGGTGCAATTGTAAATCAGATCGACTCCTTAATTTCTCTTTCTTCTGCCTTTCTGTTGGTGTATAGAAATGCAACTGATTTCTGTGCATTGATTTTATATCCTCACAATTTACTGAATTCCAGTATGAGTTCTAACAGTTTTGGAGTGGAATCTTTTGGGTTTTCTACATAAAGTATCATATCATCTGCAAAGAGTGAGAATTTGACTTCTTCTTGCTGATTTGGATGCCTTTAATTTCTTTTCTTTTTTTTTTTAATTTATTTTCAGTGTGTAACGGTATTCGTTGTTTTTGCACAACACCCAGTGCTCCATGCAATCTGTGCCCTTTCCAATACCCACCATCTTGTTCCCCCAACCTCCCACCCCCCACCCCTTCAAAAACCTCAGATTGTTTTTCAGAGTCCATAGTCTCTCATGGTTCACCTCCCCTTCCAATTTCCCCCAACTCCCTTCTCCTCTCCATCTCCCCTTGTTCTCGATGCTATTTGTTATGCCCCACAAATAAGTGAAACCATATAATTGACTCTCTCTGCTTGACTTATTTCACTCAGTAGAATCTCTTCCAGTCCTGTCCATGTTGTTACAAAAGTTCATATTCATATTCATCCTTTCTGATGGAGGCATAATACTCCATAGTGTATATGGACCACATCTTCCTTATCCATTTGTCCGTTGAAGGGCATCTTGGTTCTTTCCACAGTTTGGTGACCGTGGCCATTGCTGCTATAAACATTGGGGTACAGATGGCCCTTCTTTTCACTACATCTGTATCTTTGGGGCAAATACCCAGTAGTGCTCTTAATTTCTTTTTGTTGTCTGATTGTTGAGGCTAGGACTTATAGTACTATGTTGAATAGCAGTGGTGATAGTGGTCAGCACTGTTGCATTCCTGCTTAGGGGAAAAGCTCTCAGTTTCTCCCCATTGAAGATGATATTTTCTGTGGGGTTTTCATAGATGATATTGAGGTATGTACTCTCTATCCCTACACTGTGAAGAGTTTTGATCAAGAAAGGATGCTGCACTTTGTCAGTTGCTTTTTCAGCATCTATTGAGAGTATCATATGGTTCTTGTTCCTCCTTTTATTAATGTATTGTGTCACATTGATTGATTTGTGGATGTTGAGCCAACCTTGCACCCTAGGAAAAAATCCCGCTTGGTCATGGTGAATAATCCTTTTAATGTACTATTGGATCCTATTGGCTAGCATTTTGGTAAGAAATTTTGCATCCATGTTCATTGAGGATATTGGTCTGTAATTCTCCTTTTTGATGGGGTCTTTGTCTGGTTTGGGGATCAAAGTAATGCTGGACTCATAAAATGATTTTGGAACTTTTCCTTCCATTTCTATATTTTTTTTAACAATTTCACGAGATTAGATATTAATTCATTTTTAAATGTTTGGTAGAATTCCCCTGGGAAACTCTCTGGCCCTGGGCTCTTGTTTGCTGGGAGATTTTTGACTGTCTATTCAGGATTTCTGTTTCTTCCTGGCTCAATTTTGGTAGTTTATATGTCTCTAGGAATACATCCATTTCTTCCTGATTGTCAAATTTGCTGGCATATATTTGCTTATAATATGTTCTTATAATTGTTTGTATTTCTCTGGTGTTGGTTTTGATCTCTCCTCTTTTATTCCTGATTTTATTAACTTGGGTCTTTTTCTGTTCTTTTTAGTAAATCTGGCCACGGGTTTAGCAATTTCTTTTTTTCTTTTCAGTGTTCCGGAGTTCACTGTATATGCACCACACCCAGTGCTCCATGCAATACGTGCCCTCCACAAATCCCACCACCAGGCTCACCCAACCTCCCACCCCTCTCCCCTACAAAACCCTCAGTTAGTTCCTCAGAGTCCACAGTTTCTCATGGTTCATCTTCCCCTTTAGTCTCCCCCAACTCCCTTGTAGAGCATAAGGAATAACATGGAAGATATGGGGAGATAGAGAGCAGAAGGGAGTTAGCACTTTATCAATCTTATTAATTCTTTCAAAGAACCAGCTCCTAGTTTTGTGGTTTGTTGTACTGTTCTTTTGGTTTCTATTTCATTTATTTCTGCTCTGATCTTTATGATTTCTCTTCTCCTGCTAGGTTAGGCTTTCTTTGCTGTTCTTTCTCCAGCTCCTTTAGGTATAGGGTTAGGTTGTGTACTTGAGACCCTGCTTGTTTCTTGAGAAAGGCTTGTATTGCTATATGTTTTCCTCTCAGGACTACTTTTGCTGTGTCCCAAAGATTTTGAAGAGTTGTGTTTTCATTTTCATTTTTTTCGATGAATTTTTTTTTTAATTCTTCTTTGATTTCCTGGTTGACACATTCATTTTTAGTAGGATGCTCTTTAGCCTCCATGTATTTGAGTTCTTTCCATCTTTCCTCTTGTGACTGAGTTCTAGTTTCAGAGCATTGTGAAATATGCAGGGAATGATCCTAATCTTTTGGTACCGGTTAAGACCTGTTTTATGACCCAGGATGTGATGTGTTCTGGATAATGTTCCATGTACACGAGAGAAGAATGTGTATTCTGTTGCCTTGGGATGGAATGTTCTGAATATGTATGTGAGGTTCATCTTGTTCAGTGTGTCATTTAAGGCCTTTATTTCCTTGTTAATCTTTAGCTTAGATGATCTGTCTGTTTCAGTGAGGGGAGTGTTAAAGTCCCCTACAATTATTGTATCATTGTCAATGTGTTTCTTTGATTTTGTTATTAATTGGTTTATATAATTGGCTGCTCCTGTCAGGGGTATAGATATTTAAAATTGTTAGATCTTCTGTTGTACAGACCATTTAAGTATGATATAGTTTCCTTCCTATATTATAGTCTTTGGCTTAAATCAAATTTATCTGATATAAGAATTGCCACCCTAGCTTTATTTTGATGTCCACTAGCATGGTGAATGGTTTTCCACCCCCTCACTTTAAATCTGGAGGTGTCTTTGGGTATAAAATGAGTTTCTTGCAGACAGCATATCGATGAGTCTTTTTTTTTTTTTTAATCCATTCTGATACCCTGTGTCTTTTGATTGGATCACTTAGTGCATTTACATTCAGGGTAGCTATTGAAAGATATGAATTTAGTGCCATTGTATTACCTATATGGTGACTGTTACTGTATATTGTTTCTGTTCCTTTATGGTCTGTACTTTTAGGCTCTCTCTTTGCTTAGAGGACCCTTTTCAATATTTCCTGTAGAGCGGTTTGATGTTTGCATATTCTTTTAATTTTTAATTTGTCCTTTTTATCTCTCCTTCTATTTTCAATGACAGCATAGCTGGATATAGCATTCTTGGCTGCATATTTTTCTCATTTAGTGCTCTGAATATATCGTCCAGTCCTTTCTGGCCTGCTAGGTCTCTATAGATAGATCAGCTGCCAGTGTAATATTTTTGCCATTGTATGTTGTGGACCTCTTGTCCTGAGCTGCTTTCAGGATTTTCTCTTTGTTACTGCCATGTCTAAGTTTTACTATTAGATGTTGGGGTGTGGACCCATTTTTATTGATTTTGAGGGGGATTCTCTGTGGCTCCTAGATTTTGATGCCTCTTTATTTCCCCATATTAGGGAAATTCTCTGCCATAATTTGCTCTAATATACCTGATGCTCCTCTCTCTCTCTTTTTCTTCTTCTGGGATCCTAATTATTGTAATATTGTTCCATCTCATGGCATCATTTATCTCTTGAATCTCTCCTTGTGGCCCAGTAGTTTTTTATCTTTTTCTCAGCTTCTTTATTCTCCATCATTTGGTCTTCCATATCACTAATTCTCTCTTCTGCCTCATTTATCTTAGCAGTAAGGGACTTCATCTTTTTAAAAAAAGATTTTATTTATTTATTTGACAGAGAGAGTGAGAGAGATCATACATAGGCAGGGAAGCAGGCAGAAAGAGAGGAGGAAGCAGGATCCCTGCTGAGCAGAGAGCCTGATGCGGGGTTCAATCTCAGGACCCTGAGACCATGACCTGAGCTGAAGGCAGAGGCTTAACTCACTGAGCCACCCAGGCTCCTCCAAGAGCCTCCATTTTTTATTGTACTTCATTAATAGCTTTTTAAATTTCAACTTAGATAGATGTTAGTACTTTTATTTCTCCAGAAAGGGATTCTCTAATATCTTCCATGCTTTCTTTGAGCCCAACTAGCACCTTGATAATCATCATTCTGAACTCTAGAACTAACATCTTACAAATATCCATATTGATTAGGTCCCTAGCCATTGGTACTCCTTATTGTTCTCTATTCTGAGGTGAGTTTTTCTGCCTTGTTATCATGTACAGATAAGAATAGGTGGATGAGGGAACAAAAGAGTAAAAGGATAGCAGGGACTCCAGAAAAATTAAGAGAGACCCAAACCTGGGGGTGGGGGAGGGAGAAAGGAGGGGAATAAATATATATTAGACTCCTGAATAGTACAGAGCCACACACTTGATTTGGGGTGTATTTTGGTCTGTTAAAAGAAACTGCCTTCCAAAATTTTAAAGAAAGAAAAACATATATACAAAAAATATCAGTAAACATAATGAAGGGATGGAATATGACTGTAAAAATGAAAATTACAAAATATTTTTAAGGAATTGATAAGAAGTTGGGTGAAAAAAGAAAAAAAAAGGGAACAAATACAATCAGGCTGGAGATTAGAATGAAGCCATGCAGTTGATTTAGGGTATATTTTGATCTGATAGAAGAAACTGTATCTCAAAATTTTAAAGAAAGAAAAACCTATATGTATATAAAAAATAAGGCTAAATACAATGAAGGGATAGAATATGACTATAACAGTGAAAATTAAAAAAGATTTTTTTAAAAGTATTAATAAGTTAAAATAGTTAAAAAACATTAAATTATGAAAGAAAAAATTCAGAGAAATAGAATAAGGAAAAATAAAAAAATTTTAAAATTGTAACTTTGAAAGACTAAAGGATCACTGGGAAAAAAGCCATGAACTCTATGTGTTGCATTCCCCTAGCTCTGGAGTTCCACAGTTCTCACTGAGTGGTGGACTTGGTCTTGGCTGTATATTCTTGCTGATCTTCTGGGGGAGGGGCCTGTTGCAGTGATTCACAAATGTCTTTGCCTGAGGCAGAATTGTACTTCCTTGCCAGGGGCCAGGCTGAATTAATCTGCTTGGGTTTGCTCTTGGGAGATTTGTTCCCTGAATGCCTTCCTTATAGCTTTGGAGGACAGGAATGAAAATAACGGCTTCCCAATTTCCAGCCTTGTTCAAACTGAGAGCTCAGAACCCCACTCCTCAGTGAACTCTCAGAGAAAAGCAGTCTGTCACTCCTGTCTCCTTGCTTTCCGGCTGCACTCCGTGCTCACTGGCCTGTGACTGAGTGTTTCTATCTCTGACACATGGCCCCCTTTGGAGTCTCCAAACCCAGCAGATTCCTGCAGCACCCTCCCACCCCACTTCTCCTGGAGAAGGAAGGAGGGTGTCTCCCCAAATCTGCCCCTTGTGGGGTTCCTGCTTGAAGGATAGTGACGTGACTGTGCCTTGGATCATGGTTTAAGGTAACCCCAAGCTGAGAGCCCTCTCCTCAGTTCCATCTCTGCAGCCAGCTTCCCCACTCCAACACCTGGGGGCTCTGCCACACTCAGTCACCCCTGGTCTTTCTGTGACCCTGAGTGTCCTGAGACCACACTGACCCTGTGAGGGCACCACCCCCTGTTTAGCCTCTGGAGTGACGTCCCTCAGTGGAGCAGACTTCTAAAAGTTCTGATTTTGTGCTCTGCTGCTCTACTGCTTGCCAAGAGCCAGACCCTCCCCCCACGGTCTATCTTCCATTATGTCACTTTGGATTCACTTCTCTGCACGTCCTACTTTCCAGAAAGGGGTTGGTTTTCTGTCTTAGAGTTGCTGCTCTTCTTCTTTTCAAATTCCTGTTGAGTTTGTAGGTGTTCAAAATGTTTGGTAACTATCCAGTAGAACTCCTGGGACCTGATATTAGGTCTCCTACTCCCTGCCATCTTTTCTCCTCCTCTATTTACTATTTCTATATTAGTTTTTAATTACTTTGTAACAAGTTACCACACTTAGTGGCTTAAAACAACACACACTTATTATCTTATAGTTTGTATAGGTCAGGGGAGCAGGCATAGATTAACTGGGTCCTCCACTTAGAGTCTAACAAATCTGCAATTAAGGAGTCAGGGGGACTGCATTCTCATCAGAGGCTCAACTGGGGAAAGATCTACTTCTAGCTCCCTCAGTTTGTTGGCAGAAATCATTTTCTTATGGTTATAGGACTGAGGTTCCTGTTTTCTTGCTGACTATTGGCTTGGAGTCATGCAATTCTTGAGTGTTCTTTGCTGTGTAGGCTTTGTCATGGGACTTCTCAGCGTGTCAGCTTACTTCAGGGCCAGTGGGAGAATGTCGCATTTCAGCTTCTACTGTAGAGTTTTATATAATGCAATACAATCACTGGAATGGTGTCTCATCACCTTTGCCCTAGTCGCAGATTCCACTCATACTGCAGGAGAGGAGCTATACAATGGTATTATTCATTAGGGGTCATCATAGGTGTGTCCATACTTTGCATTGATTCACTCTGTTTTTTCATTATGTATGTGTATATCCAAGAATATATATTGTCTAGTTTGTATATGCTTTTGAATTTGAAAGTGGAACCATTCTGTATTATTCTGTAATTTGCTTTTCTAGTCACTTTTTTGGATACACTCATGTTGATGTAAATTAGTTTGTCATTTTCATTAATATATAGTAGTCCATGGTAAGACTGTCACAAAATTGATTTATTATTCTATTGAAGAAAGTTTGGTCTATTTCAAGTTTTGCTAGTATGAAAAAAATATTGCCATGAGTATTCTTTTTCATGCTTTTGCTGTAAATGTGTAAGAAATTCTCATGAATTATAATCCATTCTTCATTAGTGACCAGGACAAGAAGTCTTTTTTTTTTTTTAAGATTTTATTTATTTATTTGACAGATCACAAGTAGGCAGAGAGGCAGGCAGAGAGAGAGAGAGGAGGAAGCAGGCTGCCTGCCGAGCAGAGAGCCCAACGTGGGGCTTGATCCCAGGATCCTGAGATCATGGCCTGAGCTGAAGGCAGGGGCTTTAACCCACTGAGCCACCCAGGTGCCCCAGGACAAGAAGTCTTTTAAAAACAAAAATCAACTTAAACCCTTCTAGGTCTAAGTGACATCTCACTGTACTTTGAACAAAATCCAAACTTGTTTATTGTAGTTTACAAAGTCCTATATGCTTTGGCCTGTGTCCATGTCTGTAACCTCTGCTTGGACTAATCTTACCCTTGCCTGTTACATTCCACAGTGCTTTTTATTCTTTTCAAATATGCAAAATTTTTCATTCTTTCTTTTTCCTGGGCTTTTGTACTCTTACTAAAATGCTCTTCTTTATTGCTTTTGAATGTTGACTCCATCACATCATGCATGACTCATCTCTGAGGGCATCAGAGTGCCCTTTCCTAGTTACCAAATATGAGTATCTTCTCATTAACTCAATTTCCTGACTTTATTTTCTTTTCCTAGAATCTATCACTATGATAGTCTTCTTTCATTTATTGATTATCTCTCCATCTGTTTATCTCCCCATTTTGAATGTAACTCCTCTGAGAGCAGGACTCTTTCTGCTACTTAACTGTATATCCCCAATACCCAGCCAAATGTCTGGCACACATAAAGTACTCAAAAATATCATAGTAAATGCGTAAAATAATAACTGCAGTATCAGAACTTGTGAAAACCAATGACATAGAAATAAAGGTAAAAATGAGTGTAAAACAACTTTTCTGTAGACTTCTGATGGGCTCAGAGGAGTTTTCTGCCCAATATTATTCTTATTTGTTAAGTAATGGTGCCAGAAACCAAAATAAAGAGTTTTCTTTCAGACACTTTCAATTCTGAAATAGGAAGAAATGACATACAGTGCTGGATGACTGCATCTGGGAAAAGGTTGAGAAATTCTATCTTTCCAGGCCTATCATTAGGGTTTTTGGTTGTTGACAGCCTTCCAGGCTCACTAATTAAAACTGTAAAATTTCAGGTGAGTGACAGTAGCTTATACGCTAATTCTGCTTTTTGCAGCTGCAATTGCTGAGCAGCTAATGCTATAATTGATGGATGCTGCCAGTTGCTGAGATGGATGGAAATTAATACTTAAATTACCATTGTTAGAGGTCATAAT
This sequence comes from Mustela putorius furo, assembly GCF_011764305.1. NCBI lineage: Eukaryota > Metazoa > Chordata > Mammalia > Carnivora > Mustelidae > Mustela > Mustela putorius. The sequence goes on from NW_025421261.1 coordinate 1,349,331, forward strand.
CACATTTTCAGTTGCATCTAAGAAATGGTATATTTACATTGCCTCTATCAATAAAACTATAATTTAGGGGAATAAAGATGCCATGTATACTTTGGATGTTGAGTATTATAAGTATAGATATAAATATTTACAATAACTTCTAAATTTCAATATGTAATGTATGTAATGTCTGTCTTACCCCCAACTAACAGTTCTTTAAGAAAAATACAAAAGTAAAATAAATAGATAAATCCTCAAGAAGAAAATTATTTGTCCCCAAAGGGACTTTGATTTGTCTTGGAACTCTTAAAATTATTTAACATATCTGGTTAGTTAAAATTATTTATGTTTCACCATGTTTTAAAGGAACTGAAACTTTTTGAGAACATATTTTCTGTAATAGGGTATGGCCAGCTAATAATTCTATATTGGTAAAATAAAACTCGAACTCCTGAAGTGGGATGCTATTGTGGTGGTCAAGGATTTCTGAAATGATAGTACATCACAGCATTAACGTTTAAAACAATGATTATATTATATTCACTCTGTTCTCGTTGAATACAACTGGGAGTATGAAGGTAGTTTCAGCTTTTCTCTTTTCTGGTTCTCTTTATATTTTTCTGAGCCACCCTTTCTCCCTCCCTCTCTCTCTCTCCCTCTCTCTTTCTTTCTTTTTACTTATTTACTTATTTTACTTATTTATTTGAGAAAGTGAGAGGGAGAACAGGGGGAGGAGCAGAAGGAGAGGGACAAGCAGACTCCATCTTGAGCACAGAGCCAGATGTAAGACTTGACCCCAAGACCCTGAGATCATGACCTGAGCCAAAATCAAGAGTTGGATGCCCAACTGACTGAGCCACCCAGTCCCTCCTCTGTTTTGCTTTTGTTTTTGTTTTTTGTTTTGTTTTGTTTTTGTTCTGTTTTGTTTTCTTCATGGGCTTGCAGTCTTGGGCTCCTCGTTATTTTCACCTACTCAGTAATTCCAGAGCAAAGCTACATCTCTGTAAGTTTGATTTAAGTGGTTTGAGGTGATGCTTGGGCATAAGTATCATTTCAGTTGATTCTAATATGCAGTTAGATTTAAGAACCAATGTTTTATACTCTCTTCTTGGGTAGTTCATTTACTCACACAATTTGAACTAGTATGCTGAAGATTCTAATATGTATATCATCAGCTCTAACCTGAACTTCCTTGACTAAATACACGTGCTTGTCTTCTCTCTTTGGATGGGCTCAGCATGCCAGTACTGAACTCATCAAGCACTATGTGCCCTCCAGTTGTTCTTTGTTTTGTTTCTTATCTAGAATCCTAGAAATAATTATAGTCTTTCCCTATGCCTTTCCTACTATTTTCAACAGTCCTGACAAATTTTCTTCCAAATATTCCTCAAGTCTTTCCCATTTCCCTCATGTAAACTTTCTGTTTAGCTAAGATCTTCCCATCTTAGCTTTTTTAATAGTTCAAATAGATTTTCCTTGTTCAAATAATCTTCCCTACTATTCAAACCCATCTACCCTTTCATAAAAACATACCATTCACAGTTACAATTCTGCAGTGGCTTCTTATCTTTTATTGGATCCAACTGAAGCTCAAACTTCTTAGCAAAATAAGTAAGGTATCCATGACTGACTATGTCTCCTGTCTTATTGCCAGATTCTACTCAGTTCATACTTTAGGATCTAGGATATGAAACTCCTTGTGATTGTCCCTAAACCTCAAGTATTCCTAAAACTCCGTGTTTTTGTTCATGTTCTTATTTTTGTCTAAAATTACCTTTCCCTTCCCTTAAACTGTTTATCTTTTAATCATTCCTTACTACTTAGCCCAGATATCACCTCCTGTAAAATGACTTCTTGAACTTGCTAGGCTTGAATAAATGTTCCTCTGTCCTCTCCTAGCATTCTGGGAATTCCCTTATCATAGAGTTAGCCAAATTAAACTCAAATATTTATTTACTTATCTGCCTCTCCATTAAAATGTAAGCAGGAGCTGTGTCTTACTATGTTCATATCCTCAGTGCCCATGTGGAACTTATATCTGTAACTCAGTGGGCTTTAATTATACATTTCTCAGATGGAATGATTCATGATGGCTCTGCTAAGTTACCATACATGCTTAAGCACAACAACTCAATTAATATGTTTCCCTACTATGAAATGGGTTGATGAATTTCTGTTAAAATTTGTTTGTGATCATTTCTATGAAGATGTTTCAGTAAGCATCAGGTAGTATTAATAAGAAAATGTCATCTTATTTTGCAATTGTTCCTCTTTACTTGCTACTCCCTTTAAGGCATTCCTAGTGATTTTATGTGTGAAGCTTTCCTTACCTAATGCCTAATTGCATTCTCTGCTTTTTGCACAGTCAATTCTTGATTATCCATGGTCACGGTAGAAAGGGAGAGCGTGAAAAATCTAAAAATCTCATTTGCATCAACTGCCTCTCTCACCAAATCTTTTGCCAGAGACAGTAATGAGTATAGCAAAGCTGGTGGAGGTGCAAATGAGCTGTGAAATGGCAAAAACTCCTGTTGCCAGATAAATAGAAAATGAAAAGCTCTGAATAATACACATCTGGATAGTCACAGAATAACATAAAATCGACTATATTAAAAAATTAGAATTTAGTGTATGATTGATGAGGACTAATGCTTTTGGCTTCTGTGAGGTTATCAGGGTTCGTTTTACTCATAGGCAAAGTAAGTGGTTGCATACCTACTATTATGTCAGGTGTTCTAGGTTGATGTTATTTCTCCAAATGTTACATTCATTCTCTTGCCTCAGTGTCTGAATTTCCTCCATTAAAATATGTAAAGCATGCTAATTCAAAAATGAAGTAAAATAAAATATGTAAAACATGCTGAAAATAAGGAGACTGGGTGCACCAAAAATAAAAATAAACTCCAACTATAGCAAATTTTCCTAAATCTGGCTATCCTTGGCCATATAAACACTTGCTTTCATATTCTGATCATATAGACTTTTAGGGACCATTTTATTCCCTTCTAAGCTTTAGAAGACAGCTATAAGACAAATAAATCAATGAAAGTGATATTTCTGTAGACACTTTTCTCAGTAGAATTGATAAAGTCAGTTGGAACTTCTAAAATGTTCTGTAAGTTCCTGCAACTTTCAATACCCATAAAGTTTATAATATTGTTACTGAAGATGGAAGAGACCTGCAGTTATTAAATAAAGGAATTGGTGCACGTGATTCTGGAGAATGGAAAGTCCAGAATCTGCAGAGTGGGCTGGCAGGTTGGAGACCTAGGAAGAGCTGATGTTGAAGTTCAAGTCCAGAGGACGTGTGCTGATAGAATTCCTTCTTGTTTGGGGAAGGTCAGTCTTTCATTCTAGTCATACCTCCAAATGACTGGAATTTCATTCATGTTATGGACAGCAATCTGCTTTACTTGAAGTTCTCTTATTTAAATGTTAGTCTCATCTATAAACACCCTCACAGAAGTATCCAGAATAATAATGACCACATAACCGGACACCATGGGCCAGTGAAGTTGACAGATAAAATTAATTATCACACCCTTCTTCTGTTAGCTGATGAAAGGGGTCCAGAGAAGTGAAATAACTTATCTGAGCAACTGGTAGTTGAACTCAGACTAGGATCCAAATCTTTTGACTTCTTAGTTGGAACTTTTTCTACCATAGAACACTGATTTTTAAAAACTGTGATAATGATAAATAAGCAATAGAGTTTAGCTCAGAAATAAATACCAATAGTGTTTCATTAAAACAAAAAAGTCTATTAAACAGGAGTCTCATGATATTTTAAAATGTCTAGCATACTTTGTCCCTGTCTAAGTTGCCAGTAGTAGGTTCTTATTTTTTCTGAAATAACAGCTTTTTGTTGAGCTGCAATTCATGTATCATAAATGTCACCCTTTTGAAGTACATAATTCAGTGTTTTTTAGTATATTCACAAAGTTCTGCAACCATCACCACTATTTGTTTCTAGAATATTTTTATCACTCCCCATTCTTCCTCTCTCCATTCCTTGGAAACCACTAATTTTGGTCTCTACAAATTTTCATTTTCTGGACATTTATTATAATTGGAGCCAAATAATATGTGGCTTTTATGATAGCTTCTTTCACTTAGCATATGTTTTCAGGGTTCACCCATGTTGCAGCATATATCAGTATTTTATTGAATTTTATTGCTAAATATGGTTCTATTCTTTGGATATACATTTTTATCTATTTGTCAGTTGATGAATATTTGGGTAGTTCCCACTTTTTAGCTATTAGGAATAATGCTTGTATGAACATTTGTGTACATATTTTCATGTACACATATGTTTTCAATTCTCTAGGGTGGAATTGCAGGGTCATATGGTAACTATGTTTAACTTTTTGAGATGCTATCAGAGTGTTTTCCCACAGTGGCTGCCCCATTTTATATCATTAGCCACGTAATGGAATTCCAATTTCTCTAAATCCTTTTGTCTCTACAATACTTGTTATTAACCTGTCTGAAAGGTGAGGGCTGAATTCCAGAGAACTAAAGGTTCTGCCTGATAAAAAACTGAAGTCATTAGAATTGTCAGTTGTCAGTGCTGGAAACTGGGATTGGTAAACCTCTTGACATTGAAGAGGAAAGATTAATGACAAGGATACACTTGAGAGAGTAGATCTATAGCACTCATGGTGATAAGTGAGTACTAAAGAATTCCTTATAGCTGGAATGGCATAAAAATTATAATATGTCTTATATTGTTTTTCTAATTTATACTGTATGCAAGTATCCCTTGATCTAACCAATCCTTTAGACAGAGCCTGTAACATCTTTGTGTATGTTCTACATTAAACAAATGAAGAAGAGATTGTTTCTTGATTGGGACAGCTTGGCATCACAAAAAATTTATTTGGCATGGCATGAGAATGAAACACTCTGATTAATTTTATTTTATTTAAAAGGAGTCACTATTATTTTTATATGGTTTACTTGTTTCCAAAGAGCTAGGATATTGCAAAATATATTTACATTAAATGTTTCCAGGACTAAAGAGGAAACGTGGTAAAGTGTTGATAACAGAAGAAGAGGGGAAAGATAGAGAAGGAAATACTCTGGGAAGCATTCTGCATAGTTTGTCACATATTAACATAACATATCTATGCTTTAGGGATTATTATTATTACCCATTTCATAGATGGGGAAACTAAAATTCATAGAAATTTAAAAATTATCTGGGGTAATGCAGCTAGTAAATGGCAAAATCAGGTCACTGATTCTAAAACTCCCTCAATCCTAAAATTTGTTTGGAACCACAAAAGACCCTGAATAGCGAAAGCAATCCTGAAAAAGAAAAGCAAAACCTGGAGATATCATGATTCTGGACTTGAAGCAATATTACAAAACTGCTGTCATCAAGACAGTATGGCATTGGTAAAGAAACAGACATGAAGATCGGTGGAACAGAACAGAAAACCCAGAAATGGACTCACATCAATATGATCAACTAATCTTCAGCAAAGTGGGAGAGAAAATCCAATGGAAAAAGGTAGCCTCTTCAACAAATAGTGTTGGGAAAACTGGACAGAAACATACACAAGAATGAAACTGGACTAGTTCCTTGTACCAAACACAAAAATAAATTCCAAATGGATTAAAGACCTAAATGTGAGACAGGAAACCGTCAAATCCTAGAGGAGAACACAAGCAGCAACCTCTTTGACCTTGGACATAGCAACTTCTTACTAGGTGTGTCTCCTGACCCAAGCGAAACAAAAGCAAAAATAAACTATTGGGACTTCATCAAGATAAAAACCTTCTGTATAGTGATGGAAAGAAACAATTACCAAAACTATCAGGCAGCCAATGGAATGGGAGAGAATATTTGCAAATGACTTATCCAATGAAGGTTTAGTATCCAAAATGTATAAAGAACTTATTCAAACTCAACACCCAAAAAATAAATAATCCAGTTAAGAAATGGGCAGACGACATGAAGAGACATTTTCTGGAGAAGACATCCAGATGGTTAGCAGACACATGAAAAGATGCTCAATGTTGTTCATCATCAGGGAAATACAAATCAAAACCATGGTGAGATATCACTTCCCACCTGTCAGAATGGCTAAAATTAATAACACAGGAAATAATGGGTATTGGCAAGGATTCAGAGAAAGAGGAATCCTCTTACTCTGTTGGTAAGAATACAAACTGGTACAGTCACTATGGAACACAGTATGGAGCTTCCTAAAAAAGTTAGTAATAGAACAGCTTTACAACCCACCAATTGCATGACTAGGTATTTACCAAAGGATACAAAAATAATGATTCAAAGAGGTACACACACCCCAATGTTTATAGCAGCATTATCAACAATAGCTGAACTATGGGAAAAGTCCAAATGTCCATTATATATAACATAATATAATATGACTATATATAATGTAATATTGGAGTACATATAATAATGGACTATATACATAATGGACTACATATATAATGGAATACTACTGAGCCATCCAAAAGAATGAAATCTTGCCATTTGCAACAATGTGGTTGGTGCTACAGTGCATTATGCTAATAAAATAAATCAGTCAGAGAAATCAAATACCATTTGGTTTCACTTATATGTGGTATTTAAGAAACAAAACAGATGAACATATGGGAAGGAAAAAAAGAGAGAAAGGAGGGGAAGTAAACCAGAAGAGATTTTTATGATAGAGAATAAACAGAGGGTCGCTATAGGAGTGCTGGTAGAGACCGGGCTAGACGGGCCCTGGGATTCAGGAAGGCACTTGTTACGGTAGCACTGGGTACTATATGTTTGATGAATTACTAAATTCTATTCCTGAAACCAATTTTAAAGTATATGTTAACTAACTAGAATTTAAATAAAAATTTGAAAAAAAAAAAAAAAAAGAAAAATCACTAGAAGAACAAAGCCTTTCCTGCTTCCACTATATTGTGCTGCTTTTTGGGGCAGCTGTGTTGTCACCGGCAGGAGTGCTGTTCACATAATACGACGGGGCCAGCTAGAGTTAGCGACACAGTTCCCTGGAAAGGAGAGAAGATTCTGGTCCCAGTTATGTGACCTGGGAAAGAAATCTGCCCTTTCTGCGTCTTAGTTTCCCTAGCTGTACAGTAGGTATCCCAATACCGTGTCTTGATGACTGGTTCATTTTTTGTGAACCAGAAGAGAGAATGTAAAGACCCTTTGTAAAGATATAAAGGTAGATAGAAATCAGGAATAAAGAAGATGCAGAATTCATGTCTGTCTCTTAGCCTGTCATCAGGTCATCTGGACAAACGTTATTTATCATTATACCAGAGGAGTGCGTCGGTGCCGGCGCCTGAAGAGTTGTCGTTAGCTGGCAGAGGCTTTGCTACCAGGTATATCTGTGGAATGAAAGACTCTGAGTGCAAGGCCGCCCCGCTCTATCCAGATTCCGTGTTTCACGGTGTACACTTGGAAGACAGCTGGAGAGGCTGTGCTTGACTGGGGCTCTGGCAAGCTGCTTACCATCTTCCTGAAGAAACGAAAAGATCTTGTAGCATGTTCTGTCAGGGGTCTGCAGAAAATGGGAAAAATCGCCCTATATGTTATATTTATTGGAGATATTATTATTTGTTTTATGCTGTGTGGAAGGAGGGCCAGAGCCATAATCTATTGATCATTTAGTTTTATGAAGTTCTCAAATGGGTGATCTGGTATTTTTCTGACAGAGAGGCTATGGTTCCTGAACACCAGTAATAAGATTGTCATGTCATTTTCTTCTCGTTGGTCTTTTTATTGCTTTTTATCTCTTTGCTGGTATTGCCTCTCCCCAACCTCCCCTCCCCTCCCTTGCAACTGTATTTTTTTTTTTTTTTTTACCCCTCAGGGCTATAGTTAGGACCAGCTCAATTCATTTCACAGAATCTGCCCTATGCTTTTAAGAGATGATTCATCTTTGCTTTTCCTGTTTCATCCTCTGAAACAGTCTGCCCACTGCAGTCGCTGTGGTAAAGTCTTCATAGTGAACGCTGGAATGTAACTTGGGAAGAAATAGGTCAGGGAAGCAGAGACCAAATGTTCATTTTGCAGCCACAGTGTGAGCAGATGGGTAACAGAATGAGGTGGCTCTCTTTGTGGGCCTCAATTTTCTGTAAACTCTTTCAGGATCTCCTAAGATTCATGCCCTCTCAAGATCCCTGAGAGTTTTGAGCAGATGAACATTGAGAATGGTATTTTCCTAATATGACACCAAGGTTATTCCTTTCCTTTCGGTTCTGTTGTTATACCAAGAAAAAATTTGATGGGACCCATCCTTTCTCCCCCTTGTCATCTAGGAATGCACCAGAGAATACAAAACCTCTTTGGGAAACAGCTTGGCTCTCAACTGGTGACAAATGAGGGGCATTGCCCCCAGGTGGTCACCGGTGGCCACAACATGGATGAAAGTCAGCTCTGCCCTCATGACGGGGTCAGCCTGATGGGACGGTTCGGAATCATTCACAGGCTGGCTCTGTCTTTGATGCCAAGGAACACAAAGTTTAAGAGCAGAAACTGTTAAAAACCAAGACAAAACAGAGTATCCCTTGAAGGAATAGATTGGGATACATGCAAAGGTAGCAGGAAGATTAGCAAGAGCAGGAGCCGGTGTCCAGGCTAGTGAAGAGTTAAACTCTGAGTGACGGTGGGAGGCTGGTGTTATGGCTGGGGAACAACTGCCTAATGTCTTTCAACTGGACTGCTCAGCGAAGCTTCCTTATGAATGTAATTGCGTGCTTGCGCAGGCACAGCGCGCGGAGGGAGTGCTCCCAGTCAAGGTAGGACTGTACTGCCCGCTGCCATGCCAATTACTGGATATTAATGGCGGGACGGTATGCATATGCCGGAGCCGGGAAGCAGAAGGTTAATAGACGAACAGCACCAGAAGAGCCCATTTATCAGTTTCTATTTATCTCTCCTTGGGAGGTGGCAGGTTTACAGTAAATACCTTCTGTCCTCCTAATTTCCTAATGATGGGGATAATGATGGAGAATGGTGAAGTCATTAACTGGGACAGGCTCTGTGCATCACTCTGTCAACCACATCTCCCCAAGACCTGCAATGAGAAGTGATGGGCCCCAGCTGTTCACCAGAATTGGAGCCCCTCCTCCCATCCCCTGCCCCCTAATCTGGAGGCTTGGGAAATGGCTTCCTAGATGAAGAAGGTGGAGGCCCTGGGTGGGTGGAGAAGCACGAGGAAAGGAGAGCGAGGCTCTTCAGACAGGACCACAGCTTTACCCGCCACGCGCCCTTTGCACAGAACTCGGAGGAAACAATGCTGACACATGCTGGGATGCTTCTCCAGTGACGCCAGACCTAGTAGGAATTCTATGTGGAGTGGGTAATACATCAGTAATTGAAGTATTTTGGGGGATGGTACAGAAGCAGATTTCACTAAGTGTCCCTTTCAAAAACAGAGAAATGAATAATTAATTTTCTCACCTCACCTCTAAATCGACTCAATATAATGGAGGAAAATCCCTTCTGCAAAAGTCAAATTTTTTCTTTAAAATTCTGAAGGCAGACTAAAAGAGCTTAGATCAATTGCCAGGACGTGATTTTTTGTTTTTTGTTTGTTTGTTTGTTTTCCCCCTCATTGTGATTATAAGGTATCTATTCCACCTTATGACACATAGAATCTCTCAACTTTTAGTTATTGCCTGGAAGTAAGTTGGACTTGCCCCCATAGTTTATAGAGCCCTTGAAAAACTATAAGCTTATTTTTTATCTTTTTATTTGGTAAGCCCATTCTGTATTTATATAATTTTCTCTCTGTTGGCTGAAGCAAGCTCTCATTTTTTTTTTTAATTTTAATTTTTTTTTTTACCTATATGTGTTAGGATTATTTTACTAGAACATAATGGAGAATGACTGAGGCCAACAATAGCAAAGCATGAAGGTATATACTAATGATATGTAGTTACCTCAGGATAGGGATATAGTTGGGCCTCAGGAGTGAACTAAGAAAATTGTTAGGAATATTGTCTGTACTCTCTCTTGCATGTCTTATTGCTCTCTACCCACTTATTTTTTCTTTCTATAAATCTATTCCTCTCAGAACACAGAATGCAAAATAGAGCTGCATACAGTGCCCAGGTATATACAGCTCAGGTTCAGACCTTGGAGATAGACCAAATCAACTGATCTTTATCTGTCTCTGTCTCTCTCTCTGCCTTCTGTTCAAGGGGTGAGTATCTGTTCTAGTTATTTTCCTATATAGCCAGGCCATTGGAATCAGTCCTGTGAGCATGTGTCCTGTGAGGATGAGATAGGATGAGATATTCTTGATATCTCCTGATGAGGAGCCACCAAAGAGAAAGAGAAATTATGAGCTATGAAGACAGCCTTTTATGTGTCCACCCACTATAGTTAAACCTTATAGAATGACCTGGGGGTAGGGATTGGGGAGAGCACAGTCCATCGGCATTTGTCTCTTGGGAAATTTATTTCAACAACCCTCACCAGTGATAAGCACTCTAGCATCAGATCTGATCAATTCCCTGTTCTGTTACTTATTGGCTGTATGAGCTATTTCCATCTGTGATATCAGCTCTGTTACTGGGATGACAGTGCCGTATCTACTAAATGTCACAGGGTTAAATGAGTTGATATCTCTGAAGTGCTCAGTAGCACCCCACATAAAGAAAGTTCCCAATATATGATGTGGATATTACAGTTGTCAGTATGAATTTTCCAAGTCTGACATGTTTTTGCTCTCCAGAAACAAAGTAGCCATTTATAGCAAACTCATGGTAGACTGTTATTTTCAGAAATGACCCTACACGCTCTTCCAGATCACGGTCACTCTCAATAAGGTGGAGTTATTGCTCTTACTCTTAAAATTGGGTGGACCTTTATGACTACATCAGTGAACAAATTGCAGCAGAAATGATGCTGACAGATCCTAGATCAGAAAATACAATATGGCTCCTGGCCATGCCAGCATCACGGGCATGTAACCTGTGCAAAGGTACAGGGCCCTGCATTCAGAAGGGCCACCTTGGTTTAAAGCTCTGTTGACCTCATCTTGAAATTCTTAATAATTTTTGAACAAGAAGGCCTACATTTTCCTTTGCACTGGGCCTCACAAATTGTGTTGCTAGTCCTGCTTTCACAAAGCTCTCTCTCTTTTGGAACACATACCTTGGTATCCCTAAACCGAGGGGTAAGAAGACCAGCTATGTTGAAGACATTGTGCTGGAGAGGCAACATGGAGATTACATTGGGTTAGAGACAGATGCCCAAGGAGGTCCAGTTTCTCTAGCCCTGAACTGTTTCAATGTTCTCAGCCCAGGTGGCAGATAAGTGAACGAACAAGTCTTTGATATTTCAGAACCAGACTTAAAGTCACTCAGCAGTCACCGAGTGGAGTAAAGACAAGTTATCCTGGTCTAAGCCTAGTTAGGTTTTAGATTTGTGAGCAAAATAAATGTTGTCTTAAGCTACTCAGTTTTTGTGTCATCAGTTGTATCACCACAGATAACAGGAACAAAACAATTTCTGAAAATAACATTGAGAATGGGGTGTCTTTGTTACTAGAGAGGTACAGATGTGAATAGTTTTTCTAATTTTTAGCCTGTACATTAACACATACTAATGTTAATATTACATGAAACATTTCATCTTAAAAAGTTTTCAGTACATTTTGTATCACAATATTATTATTACTGGCATTAGTTTATGTTGTTTATGAATGCAAAGACATAATTTAGCAAGGGCAATATAGAATATTAAAAACTAAAATCACAAATGTCTAGAATCACTGAGAAATCAATATGAATTTGACTGTCTTTTTTATTCAATTCAGATCCTTCTGAATGTTTATTATAAACTGGGTACTGCAGCGAGTGCTGGAGATCCAAAGATAAGTAAGACAAATGTGGTCTTATCATCATAGAAGTATATTCAGGTGTGGTGGGGAAAACAGAGTGGATAAACATTAGTGAATTTAAAACCATAAATAATATGTACTACGAAGACAAAAATTAGTGGGGGAGCAGCTGAGAGAGAACATTCAGGAAGGGCTTTTCTAAGGAGACACATTTACACTGAGATAAGAAGAAGGAAAAGGAACCAAGCACGCGAGGGCTGGGAGAGGTATGTGCGGGGAAGGTGCTGGAGTATTCAGGGCCTCTGCGATCAGAAGATTTTGCGTTTTGGCTCAGTGCCAGGTATTGTGTTGGAGTCTCTTCGTAATTGGTAGGAAGTTTGAATAGGAAGGCCTAGAAAAACATTAAGAAAACTTGAGATTTATTTATCCTTCAAGAAAATAAGATACAAAACGTTTGTTTTATGATTACTGGTCTCTCTCCTTTTCCTCTATTCTTCTTTCTTAATATTTTTACAGCTGTAATCTATAAGTCTTCTAGTAGGGGGTATTTTTTTTTTTTTATTCTGACTTAAAAAAAGTAATTCTGAATACTAGAGGAAGAAAACAGTGTTGTTTTGGATACATACAAGAAGAGCATACTATTGACTAATTGAGATTGTTCTGTAAAGCAATATTTTAATAGTATAGCATTCACTAAAGCCCAATCTGTGAAACATTGTTTTAGATTTGGTCATTGACTTAGTACATATCCACTGGGCTCCTGTGCTGTGGCTGGTGTGATGCTTGGCACTGGAAACAGTGTCTGCATTCTTTGTAGCTAAATATCTGGATATGTGCAATCTAGAAGCTAGCCTGTAGATAAAATATGAGCAACTAAACAAGCAGTAATTTTACAGTTATCATATAGTAAAGGCTGTGAAGGGGGCGGTATAAGTGCTGAAGCATTTTGGGATGAAATCAGGATTATTTTAATATGAACATAGCACCGTTATTGGATTAAGTAACATAGATCTTATAGTTTTAGTAAAAATGTTCATGGATTATTTACTTTACATACAAAAGCTTATCCATGATCAGTGTTTAATCTTAGATGGCCTCCCTCTTGATTCTGGGATGTGCATTCAGGAATACTTACCAAATGATGGTTAAAAGGATAAATCTATAAATACTATTAGCTAAAATGAATGACGAAAAGTAATACAAAAAATGTCTGGTTGATCTGTGGTTTGGAGACTCTATATGGGAAAATGTTGAGCACAAAGTCCAGTAAATATGCATTAATTATTAGTTTCCTTATTTGTTTGTATTGTTTTTCCTTTATGGATATGGAAAGTCGAGCAGGTTCAGAAACTTAGGACCCTAAATGAAATGCAAACACTATCATGGGCAGAAAGTAATAAAATTAGCAAAGAAAGGTGTGAAATCAGAAGCTTGGAAGTTTTGCCTTGAGTTTAAATTCCTTCATTCTGAATCATAATTGGTGGTTTTATCATTTAAACATTGGGAAAGTTGTGTTTTCAATGATTTCATGACTGCACTATAAAATATAAAATGAAATAAATTAGTGGGGAAATGCTTTCTTTTAATAATACATAATTCCGTTACAAAATCCATTTTCTGACTTTGAAACATCTCAAATCACTTGAAACTATCTTCTTAAAAAAATTGGTAAGATTCCTGGTTGTGTTGCAAAACTACATATTAACTCATTTTAGGAGGAAAAAGTTTTGCCTTAGAATACCTTCAATAATTTAATTGTAGGCTTAAAACACTTCTCTACAGAGGCCAAACAGCTATTTATTTTGTGGATTTATTTTTCAAGTCTCTGGTTGTCCACACAAAAGAGCTTTATTTAAATACATGACGAAAATCAACAATACTCAAAGCTTATTTCAAGAATGTTTCCTTGACAGCTTCTCCTTCCTCTACACAAGGGATTCTCAACTCTGGTGGGAGACAAAGGTTATAAGAGTTACCTGTGGCAGTTTTTTCCAGTCCTTCACGTACTTTGAGCTACCCTATTTTTAGAACCATGGAAATACACTAGTGAAGATTAACCCCTGCCTCTTCCAACTTCCCCAACCCTGTATCAACTTTAGGATGAAAGACTAGAAAACGTCTCTATGTGGCTAGTTCTCAGGTATTCCTAAATAGCAGTCAGGGGCGTGGGTTCTGAATCAGACTGCCACCAGGGCTCCAAAGTCAGGTTATGACTTACGAGCATTGTAATCTTAGTTAAGTGATGAAGAATTGCTGTGATAGACTGTGCAAATCCTCTTGGAAATTAAGGACTACGTCCCCCAGTGCAGGCATCCCCTGCAGGGCTCCTGGCAGACAGCTCTCAGAAATTAAAAGCACAAATGCTAGAGTAGGTGTCTTATTTAAGACTGGAAAATCTACTGGAACACTGGTGTTCTATGGGAGATACTGATGCTATACTAATGAGAGAGCTACTGGCATCTCTTAGAAGTTCAGTTGTGGCTGTCTTTTGTAGCACGGGGCTGAAAGTAGGAGATTCCATCGTGAAATGGACCCAGAGGTAACCATGGGGATAATAAGATTCCAAAACAACAGAGGCCAGGTAGTAGTGCATAATACTCAGAAGTTTACTGGACATAATTATTGTAGTGATTGGGAAGGTTAAAGACACCTAAAGGCTGCCCACTGACATAATCCAGTAGATGGGGCAAGAAGTTTTTCTTTGAAGGAGATCAAAGAGCTATCTCTGTGTCCACCACAGTGTCTACAAGAGAAGAATAAGTGGGCACTTTACAAGGGTACTCCTTAATTTATATAATCAAAAGATATGAACAATGCATGACCAAGAGACTAAGAGCAGTTACTCCAATCAGAAGGCACAATTTTTTGCCCAGCTTCTAGACCTGAACCTATTACAGACGCAGAATGCATTGACTGAAGGAGAGGCCATATCCCCAAAGAGAAGTATGGTAATGATCCCCCCATGGCTTCTCAAAGGGGGACCCATGGCAATTTACTTGAGTAACTATGTACTAGCCAAATGGGAGTACCCCGGTATCTTAAGGATTGTTACTTAACAAGATTTGAGTTGACACTGATATCTGGAAACCCAAAACATCACTGTAAGCCAACCATTAGATTGACAGCAACATTTTGGGGCCCAAAACTAGACAGGCAGAGAAGTAACATCATGCAATTTATATTTTTAATAGATCACTGTCTGTGGTGTTGAGACCAGACTCTAGGGGTGTCAGACTAGAATTAAGGCAAAGAGGGTATGACAGTAATACAGATGAAAAATTACTGTGGTTTGGATCATGGTGGCAACACTGGAGGTGGTCAGAGTCTGCATATGGAGGGCAGAACCATTAGAGTTTGCTGATGGGTTGTGTGGGGGGTGGAGAGAAAGAGGAATCAAACATGACTCTGAAGTCCTCCCCATTTGGTCTTCCTTATCCCAAATACTTGGACATTTATTT
Organism: Mustela putorius furo; assembly: GCF_011764305.1. Taxonomy (NCBI): domain Eukaryota; kingdom Metazoa; phylum Chordata; class Mammalia; order Carnivora; family Mustelidae; genus Mustela; species Mustela putorius. The sequence goes on from NW_025421261.1 coordinate 1,364,599, forward strand.
TAATTATTATTCTCATTGTTACTATTTTATATATCACTCTTAACTCCCAAGATTGAAAACTGTAAATCGGAATGAGTTGGGCAGTTTTATGATAATAACAGAGAAATTGAGTATCAGTCATAGAGTAATTACTGTACTGACAGGTTTGGAAGGCAATCTAGTTCAACACTTATTTTACAGTTAAGAGAGTGGAGACAACTCAAGTTTGGCTGAACTTCAAGCAGAACTGCTCTCTCCTTACTCTCCCCTTCATTCCTCTCTGTCCACAAGACCTTTCTTAACTCCCGTTAGATAGTGTAAACTGGGCCATATGGGAACTTGAGTAAGACAAGGTGAATATATTTCATGGGTGAAAAAAATGGGAGACATTGAAGACAATTTTTTCCCCCCCGTAAAAGACAGAACAATGTGTTGTGCTTTGTTCAGTGTAATTCTGTGAGTGCGGGGGTTAGGTGCAAAGGTAGAGTGAAAGCTGCTGAGAAGAATGGGGCAGCTAGTGACAGGACCACCGGCAGCACTGACCCGCTGCAGTGCCAGGCTCCAACCGCGCAGGCCACTGTGTGCTGAACTGAACTCTGTAGGGGCTAATCAAAGATCCCAGGGGACTCCTTGACTGGTATCACATTGTGTAATCTCACTGGGATAAATGCGAATGAGGTACACTGAAACTAGATAAACTTGTCTGTCTTGTTCACCATTTACCTTTATGCCATAGAACAATGACTGGTAGATAGTAGTTGTTCAATAAAGATTTTTTTAATAAACTATTGCATCTATGATTAAGAACTCAGACTAGTAGAATAGGAAATAACGTTTTCTGAATAAAGTTCACTGTAGGGTGCAGTATTTGGGAAGGCATCACCGAAAAGGAGAGCTTGAAGTAGCCAAGAAGAACGAGGAAGCGGAGAGTTTCTGGAAAGAAGGAGAAGGTACCCATGCTGGGGAGGATAAAGAAGAGGGAGCACAGACAAAGGCAAGGAGGCAGGCATTAGTAAGGGATGTTCTCGGGACAACGAGCCTGACATTTTAGCTTTATTTTTACTTGGAATAATATGAGCTGCTATTTATAAGGTCAAGTGAGATTTTTGCAGGGCCTTTATGCCTGGGCTGGCCCTGGAACGAGAAAGAGCCACTAAAGTTTAGAAGATTGGTAATGGGACACCTGGGTGGCTCAGTCATTAAGCATCTGCTTAAATTAAGCATCTGCTCATGTCATGATCCCAGGGTCCTGGGACTGAGCCCCACATCAGGCTCCCTGCTAGGCGGGGTGCCTGCTTCTCCCTCTCCCACCTGTCCTACTTGTGTTTCCTTTCTCGCTGTGTCTCTCCCTGTCAAATAAATAAATAAAATCTTAAAAAAAAAAAAAAAAGAAGACTGGTAATGACACTGATGCCCTTGGGCTACAGTGGACCTGGGCTTCTAGGGCCATGGCCCTTGGAAGAGCTAAGAGGGTAGAGGAGGCCCAAGACACACAGGAGGAGGGAGATTCCCCCGCACTCACCGGTCTGGCCAGTCCGGGGCACTTGTGCTGCGCACCTCTTGCTACTTTCCTTCTCAGCAGTTAAGCAGGTGCTTGTGTGAAGAACACATTCTTTAGAAATTGAAGGAAACTTGGATGATCATGTAGGGTAAGTAGAATGTGATTTTGAGACAAAATCACCAGGTTTTAAAGAAAAGTTCCATGGAGTATTTTCAAAGAAAATTATTTCCTTGAGAATTAGACCTTCTGAAACAATATATATCTGCTTACATGTTCTTTAAAATGCAACTCATTCCTGATGCTGAGGCGTTTATTACCAAGGGGAATTGAGAGAGGGTGAGGGGGAACCATTTCCTAATGCTCTTCAGATGTGCCCTGTGTCCACATTCTGGAGAGGCCGTGTTGTGAACCACTGGGAACAATTCAAGATCTCAGAGTGTGAAGTTTGTCCTCTGCTGTGGTTCCCTTTCTTTAGAATTTACCGGCTAGTGCTAACATAGAGGCCAGATGAAGCTGTGGGAATGTTTGTACCTACGAACTCCAGACGGCTCTGGAGCGAGATCACCATGACTGAGTTACAACCGGACGTACCGCTCGTTTACCACTTGCCTCCTTAGCTGTGGAACGTCAAGTCTGACATGAATCCAGATGTTTATTAACAAAGATGGTATAAAACACCTGTGGGTTCTAAATAAGGGAAGAGTCACATTCATCACTGTGCAAATAATGTGCGTGACAACTCCCATAAAAGCAGAAGGAACTCAGACAGACAAAAGAGCTGAGGTAGATCTTTTATCCCTTTACCCCCAGGAAAAACGGAAGGGATATTCAAATAAATAGGATGCTGCCATTTCTTTAATTTAAGACAAGTAGATTCTTCTTAAAGGGAAAATGATTTCTTCTTAAAGCACCTAACTGCTGGCTATTGATCCTCTGAGCGTCCAAGTCACACACTGCCCACGGGGAGCAGTTTGCCCGGACAGTTTGCTGACTTCCGGACACGAGTTCTGCCTTTACAATTCTTGACTACAGTCAGGTTTGAAGAAAGGGGAGCCCTGAATGCCCCGTACAAAAAGACCTGCGCATTCATGTCCAGCCTTGGCCATTGTCAATATCTTTTGTCATCAGGTAACTTGTGTGCCCAATTATATAATATTCACAGCTAATACATTTCTACTAGCTCTAAAAGACCTAAAGATGGTTGCTTGTGTGTGTCATGAAGCATTTAGGGAGATTCCCAAGTTACCATGTCCTGTCCTTTTCCCTGGATAAGGATACCTGACATTCATCAAGTAGTCCTAGAAATTACAGAAGCACCGTTGTAGGGATAGGAGGAAGGTCTCCTTCTTCCTTCGTCCTTAAAATCATAAAAACTTCTCATTTCAACAACCATCGTACCTGAGGTTAGCAGTTTGCTTCCTCTGTAATTTGCTCTGTATAACAATGAGAACCATGTTTTCATTATTTGTGCTGTATCAGTCTGTTCCTTTCCTTGCCCCCATTAACAATAAAAACCCACGCCGTTTTCAGCCATTATCATTTTTCTCCTGACAAACCATCTGTGACATGGAGGCCTTGCAGCGGCTAGTTGTGGCCACAGTGCTCAACACACTGTGCCCACAGCTGTTTCGGAGGTAACTGCTGTAAAAACTCAGCTCCACCGCTATTCCTTTCTGTTACGTTTGTTCTCTCTCTCCTTTTTATACGTCCAATGTCATGCGAGTTCACGTGAATGCAGCCAGCGGTGTTGCACCCCACAACAGATACTACATTTAAGGCTCCTACTGCGCGCTCGAGCTGTCCTCTCCCTTCATTTCAGCTCTTACCGCTATATTCAATTGGGGGGGATGGAAGGAAAACATTCTCACTGCAGAGCTACTCTGTCCGTCTTTCACTGAGTCTCCCACCGGCTTCCGGAGCTGTGTGCCTTCTGAACTGGCTAGGTCCGTGGGAACTGGTCTAGCTCAAGTAAAGTGAAAAGGAATCAGATACCAAAGTCTCGTCCCCAACCAGCCGGTTTCATAAATAAATAAGCATATCTAGCTTGAGCGCTCCAGAGTCTGCTGGTTTTGACTTTAAGTCTTCATAAAGTTTAAGTGATAATATGTATATATAAAGGTAACGTTAAAAAATCAATTATTAAAGTAGATTTAAAATAGATGCTAACAAATCAGTTTTCGTGTCTGTGTCTGTATTAGTATTCTGCAGAGAAACAGAACCAACAGGATATATATGTGTATATACATGAGTCCATAATTAGGTATCGGTCGGAAATGCAAGAATTGACTTGGACAAGTCAGTGCTTTTATTCCCCATAAGTTTCCCAAGGACGAAGGATGACACTTCTTCTTTTAGTCCAGACACCACGCGTAACTGTGTACTGATACTGTGTGTAGTTATGTGGTTACCGTACAAGATAGACCACATGTGTCCTGCCGAGTCCATGCTGGTTGGTGGTACCTGGTGTTCTCTTGTCTTTGGAGGAAGCGTTCCTGTATTAACAGACATATGTAAGGCCATTATAAACCCACTTGAATAGTCATTTTAATCTCTACTCAAGCAAGAAACCATTTTTTGCCTCAAAGATAGAACTTGTGTCATATATATTTTTGGAATTATGAAACAAGGATGGACATTGTAGACGTCTACACGTATCTGTGTGTGTGTGCGTGTGTGTGTGGATTTTTCTCTTTTAGCAAGTCATTGAGTGTGTGTAATTGGAAGAAACCTTGTGTTCAGCTCATAATGCTTTTGGGGGTGAGCCATGTTTTATCTTTTTGGTTGAATATTATTTTTTCTCTGAGAGTCTCTGAACCAGTGATGGAACTGGGTCCACAAGAGGGGGTCTCATCTGCTACCTCCTGGGCCCTCCTCCGTTCTCTTTGTTCTTAACTGAGCTGTAGAACCCTTGCCCATTTCTTCTTTACCTCAAAAGCAGAATGACACAAACATGGAAAGAAATACTAAGCTGAAGAAGGAAATGTACATTTGAGGGGAAGAAAACATCCTGTCATACATTAGTTGAAAAGAAAGCCCAGGTTCTACTCTTCCATAAGAATGGGTGGCCATCAGCTCATTTGAGGAACAGAATTCATATTAATGGTATGTAAGTGAAGTTAACATAATTGTTTCTCCTAAGTGGGTTTGTAACAGGCCTAGCTTTGTTTTGTATCCCACGAGACTTTTATATTTTTAGTGATGATAAGAACAGGTCAGATTATACTGTACAAAGCTGAGAGTTTAGGATATATCTTTTGGTAGTAAATTATTTCTTTGAAGTAAATTATCTCTTATAGGCAGTTTAGCTTCTGGGAAAAATAATTTCTCTCAAATGAGGTAAGAGGAAAAGTTGATTACTTGCCTTATTCTACTTGGAAATAGGTTTCATAATAACTATGCTAATAACAGATAAAAACATCACAGAGATGTAGATGTTAATATCATGTGGGGAGGATTAATCACTTTTGGAGACATTTCTCATCTAGTCTGAACTGACTTCTTTTAGATGGGAGATATTATTGGCATCTGAATTGGACATGAAAAGTAAAATTGAGCACAATTAGAGACACATAAATCAATCTTTTGAACAATAATACCTAGAAATATTTCTAATGTAAAGTTTACAGCAAATTTTAAATCAAATTTTAAATTTTAAATCATTTATTACTTGCTATGTCCCAGAAATTTAACTATACTCAAAGCTGGTTTGATTCTGAGTTTTCTCCCTATTTAATGGCATTTCTTTGAATCCCAGGCATTTTTCATTTGCAAAATAAATAATATGAATCTGGTACATGTATTAGGGAACTGGAAAATTGTGTGCTTTGGGAAAAGGTATCATGATACAGATGTTAAATCCAGGATATTTAACTTCTTTACAGAATATGAGTATTACTAAGTCAGCTATTAGATATTTTCAAATATTTATTTAATTAATTTGATACAAGACCTAGAGATTAGTTCAAATGATGATCTATCTCAAATATTCAGGAAAAGTGAATTAGAAAGGATACTCATAGGTCATGGGCACTTCTACTCACCCCCCAAGTATTTACAGGTGTTTAACATGCATGTTCAGGTACTGTGCTAGATGCTGGGTGTATTGCTTTTACCTCCAGAAGCATGGTTACAGGAGAGCTTACGGGACTTCAGCTCTCGTGGTTTGGTTGCGCAATAAACAATACACACAAACACACACACGCATCTACTTTGTGATGGGCTCTGTAAAACAACATGATGCTGAGATAGACAGTAACTCCGGGGTAGTTGTGGTGACAGAGGTCACCCTCATACTGGCAGGTCTGGAAAGATGTCTGTGATTTGACATTCATGCGAGCCCGCTCAGGGTGCGGAGACTGCCGTGCAGAGAGTGACAGCAAGAAAGGGGAGCATGTGTGAAAGCCTGAGGAAAGAAAGACCCTGGGGAATCCCTGAAACTGAAAGAAGGTCAATGAGTTTAGAGCCCAGAGAGCACAAGGGAGAAGGGGCGGTTGGGGAGGACAGGGGGGCCTGCCGGAGCGCTGGGGCTCCATGTCCAGACTGTCATGGCCCTTGCAGGTATAAGGGACATAGGCACTGTTGGGTCCCCCAAAATTGGGTCCCCCAATAATGGGTCCATGATTAAAGGAGCGAGACTGATACAAAGCGAAAGTCAAGCAAAGCTTTATTTCGCGCCAAGCATCAAGAATCAAACCCACTGTCAAACAGAGGGCTGGGGAAGCCCCTTACAGAGGAAGACCCCTCCCTGCTTTCCACACAACTTTTATAGAGCAAAGGCCATGTGGTTGGGCCTGGCCACACACAGTTGGCCAGTGAGATTGTAACACACAGAGAAAGCTGCAGGGTCACGCGAGGTGGCCAAGTGAATTACAATTTACCCTAGCAGACATTCGATTTAGCCTATCACACCTTGGTTAGGATTGGCGCCAAAAGGCTCCCAAAGGGCGGGGCCCACACTGCTTGGTAGCTTGGGAGACAGTATGCGCCCCCACTGATTGGATACCTGCACCGGGCCTGACCGGCCCTTGTACTGGGACTTTGTTACCTGGGACTGGTTTCCGGGAATTGCTTTTAAGTCAGTTCCCCTTGGGGGGAGGGGCAGAGTCTATTTAAGTTTCACAACCCAATGGCAGTTCAACCCCAGGTGGGGCCGCTCTGGCCGAATAGGCCCTCACAGGCACGTGGAAGCCACTGAGGGGTTTTGTATAAAGGTAAGTGTGACGTGATCATTCAAGCAGATTTGAAAACTCGTGATATTTATTTCATGAATTTAAAAAGTAGAGGATTTTAACCTTTTTTCGCGTATCATGTCCCATATTCTAGGGTTTTGTTGTTTGCCTGAGAGTCATTTTCGGCAGAGAGGTTAACATCACCTGTAATAATCAGGTCATAGTTAGGAGAGAGGAAAATTTCTGCAGCTCGACACTGGGGAGCTGTTTAGTCACTGTGCCATGGTGAACTCTGAATGTTGAAGGTAAAATATGGTGATTTTTAAGGCAGCAACCTAAGAAAATTTGCTTCGAAGTGTACTAACATTTTGTCATATTACTGACTACGTTCTTTTAAAAATCCTAGTAAAGAGTTCTATTTTTCAAAGAAAGTCCAGAAATACAATAGTTTTCAAATAGCATTTTAGCAAAGCTATTTTCTACTATGCTGAGTGACCTGGCAGTGGTATAAATCCTTTCAAGCCTTGGGCGTCAACCTGGAGAGTGAGAGAAAATACTGAGGCTTTCGTGATCAAATAACGCTTTCTCAGGAAACAAAAGGAAATATTTCTTTCCATCCAGACCAAGAGAAACCCATGGCAAATGCAGTAACAAGAGCACGTTACTTCCCCGAAAAGATGATGAAATATTTCATGATGATTTGGAGCTGTATATGTTCTTCAGCTTGTTGAAAATGAAAGAATGCAGTTTGTTGCTTTAGGAGAAAGAATAAAAATACCAAGCCCTATGCTTAAAAAAAAAAAGAAAAAGAGAGAGATGTGTCATACTAATAAAAGGAATTATCAAGTATAAGGCAATGCATATGAGCCGCATATGTTTTCTCTAGAAGTGCAAAGTATATACGAGTTCACAAATGTATAGTTTGTAAACCAGCTGCTCCCCAGATTATAGGTGAATGAAGTCAGAACTCTTCTCTGCCTGCTGGCAGCGCGTTCCTGCTTGGTGAGGAGGACGTATTCTGTCTGCGCTTAACCTGTGCCCGTTTCTCTAGTTCTCAGTTTTCTCCCAAGTGAAAGCAAAGACCAAGTGGCCAGGGGGGCACCTGCCGTCTGCATGCTTGCCCAGGTGTGCTTGGTGGCTGTTCCTCCCCACCCCTACCCCACCGACACCTCTGTCCAGATGCTGGGGACTCCGTGCCCTACTGTGGTTAAGTCCAGTTCCCAGGGATTTTTCCTTCACTCCTTAGAAAGTCCTAGGAAGAAGTGACGCATGCTGTGGTCATGATTGATGACACTGAACGAGAAGGAGACTGAAAGACCATAAGGAGGTTTATATTAAGGAGGAATTTTACTCCAGGGGCACATCATAGTTAGGTTTCTTGGTGAACAGGCCTGCAGTTTATTAGTCTCTGACCTTGGGCTGCTGATTTGAAACTCTGTAACCTGCTCCTGATTCTGTGTTCTCTTGTCTTGTCTGCTTTTAAAAGAAGAAAAAGGTTAAAATACTTAAGGTAGGATGATGCTCATGTTGCACTCAAGGGAGGAGTTGAAGCTGGTGTGTGGCTGGTTCCGCCACTTGGGTCTGTGCCGAGAATAGGAGTCACTCACTGATAAAACGTGGCCCTTTTGTTAAGGCTCATGTGCTGACACTCTCCTAATTTCATCCCTTACTTCAGAAAAGAATCTGAACGGAAATACTGGGACATTCTTCAGTGAAGTTATTTAATATATGTCCTGAATTAATCCTTAAATAAATTCTATAAACTAGATTTATTCCAATTTTAAATAAAAAACCAAGGATTAGAAAAATTAAATGATGCATCCAAAATCACAAGTGATAACTGCTGGGACAGAAATTGTCCTGTGGATGAAGTAGATTAGTAATCACAGACCTGTTGGTTTTCCCCTTGCTTCACCAGCACGCTAAACCCACCATTTCTGCAATATTAAATATGACTATAACGAGGGCACAACACAATCAGAATTGTAGCATCAACTTTTAAGGTATTTAAAAATCTCTATTGTATATTCATGGCCACAATTAAGCTCCTGGTAAGGCCAAAGGGTGCGAATGTTTAAATGAATCTTTTCCTGCCATCCATTATCAAATTGGAAAATCAGTACTAACAGGAGAAGCACAAAAGCAATGACTAAGTTTGTTACACGTGACCAGAAAATGAAGCACATCTACATGTTAGTGTCGCTTTCAATTTATGGTGACATTTACAGAAAATACTCTGCAATATTTGGCAAAGTTAAAAGAAAGACTGCTCCCCAATTAACCAGAGGATCAAAGAGGGGAGATTAGGGAGGGAAGTGTTGTCTTTTTTTTTAAGAAGCAAATGTTTGGAAAGGTCAGGCTTTGAGTGAGCTAACCTCCGCCACTTTTAGTATTCAGGTTGACTAATGAGCACTTCACTCATCATTCTAATGGATGCATTTATGCAGAGAAAGAATAATAAAGAGCTTTTCAATAACTGGTGCCAATGGCACCTCGATACACAAAAGCTAAATAATTTCTCTATTATCTACTTAATGTCTTAAAAAAAATCTGAGAGCTGAATACAAACTATAATTTTATACTATAGGATTTTGTATTAGGTACTTTAGAATCATGAATCAGCCATCCAACCAGTATTTATGGAGCTTCTGCTCTGTGCCAAGCCCTGTTCTAAGGTTTGTAGAAACAGTGATGTACGAAGTCCCTGGCCTCATGGCGTTTTTATTCTAGAATGTCTTTGCAGGAATTACTTAGGTATAGTTAAGAAAAGTCGTTCTTGTGCTGATAACATTTTCCCTCTCCGAATATAGGTTTGGAATGTTTTAAAGGATCTGCATAGATATTGGCACCCTCTCGAATAATGTGGGATTCCCTTTTGTCGGAAGAAAACTAACAGCTGTAGAGCTTTAGATCTTAAGTAGGTTGTGAGAGTATACGATGTCTACTCTCTCCTCTACTTTCTCCCTAAACATTATGTCACGTTTAAGAAACAAATTCCTGTTTTGGTATTGCTTGCAATTACAGGGATCTAAAGCAGAAGAAACAAAATCTTGTAAAAGGAAACTATCTTTAGTATTTTTAAGTGGTTTCTATTCAGGTGGTAGATCATGTTTAGTTAGAAATAGGGGGCCTACGGGTCAATAATTTGGGAAAAAATGTATATATTCAGTTTATTCCTACATCATAACGAGGGTGTTCCACTAAATAATGTTTTTTATAAATAGTTTTCATATTACCAATTTTAATTTAGTATAACATTTAATAAGCATCATCAGTACAACGTATTCTTTTTCCTATGTTTCCCATGTTCCTATTCAATTCCAAATAAAACTTGAAAAGCAACAACAAAAAATAAGTTGGAAACTAAAAATAGAAGCCTCTTGCTGGGAGATTTATTTTGCAAATGAATATATTATGCTTTGTGAAGTCCTGCAGTTGAGAAATCTCTTTAACCCACTGATTCTTAACCATATTTGGCCAGGGAAATATTTTCATGTGTCAATAATTAGCAGTTTGAGAAACTCTTCTCAAATAAAAGATGAGCTCTTGACCATCCAGAAGGAGGATTCCTTCAAGATTTCACTAGGCTTCTGTCCTGCTGTATATTCTAATAACCTGAGGAAGTACATAATTACAATACAGACTGCCTCAGAGATATTGTGGGTTTGGTTCCAGATGACTGCCACAATGTGATTATGGCAATAAAGCGGTCAAATGAATTTCTCAGTTTCCTAGAGCACATAAAAGTTATGATTACACTGTACTGTATTCTCTTAAATGTGCATAGCATTATGTCTAAAAAAACAATGTACAAATGTTAAATACTTTATAGTTAAGTGTTAGCTGATATGGGGAATAAAGGCAGAAGAAAAAAATTAAATTTCTTTACAACTTAAAGCCCATTGACAAGTCCTTGAGACAGGCAGAGTGACCTTCCTCTAGCACGTGCCTCAATGTTAACACTTTGTTAAGGGCAAAAGGCCATCTTACCCTATCATTATCCCAACCTCCAGGATCCTGTAAGTTTACTTTAACATGTAAAATTCCTTTGGAAACTTCCTTTATCTCTGACCCTCCAAGGTATATATTAGCAATCATCCCCCAAGCATATGACCCACTTATACACATCTGAAGGGTCTCGTGACTAAGGTTTACTAGATGGTAAGAACTGACCTTTTCCTAACAATAGCAAGGGCCATCAAGCCTTGCTTCTAAAATTCCTTAGAGACTTAACCGCCTCTGGACTTGAAAGTATAGAATCCGTTGCTCTTTGCAATCAGCGCAGCTCTTTCCGCCCAGAGGCCCTGTCCCTGGGCTTTAATAAAACCACTATTTGCACCGAAGACATCTCAAGAGTTCTTCTTGACTGTCCACACCAAACCCCAGCATTTCCACATCAGTAACTATCACCTGGGCTTTGGGCAAGTTGTAATCACTGATCACGGATCACCATAACAAATGCAATAATAATGAAAAATTTCCAAGAGGCGATACAAAGACACAAAGTGAGCGAATGCTGTTGGAAAAATGGCGGTAATAGACTTGCTCAAAGCAGGGTTGCCACGAAGCTTCAATTTGTAAAAAAGTGCAGTGTCTAGGAAGTCTGGTAAAGCAAAACACAATAAAATGAGATATGCCTATACTGCCCATCTCCAATGTCTATAACTGACTTTTATTCTAGTGTGACTGCCATCTTTTTCTGGCCTTTCAAATATAAATCTGTTTAGCCTCCCTTTGCTACTGAACTAATTGCTTTCTTCTCCCTAACTAAAACACAATCCATGGTACCCTGCTGAGTTCTTTTTTTTTTTCCTTTCAGTATACCTGTTCTTTTAGCCTTATAGGTTGTTTTAAATTTCTGATGTGGCAATGCAATATTTATGATTTCTGGTTTTCATCAAAAATAATTTTAAACGAGGATTAAATTGTATCACATGCTGAGTTTTTTCTTTCACATTTTAAAATCTATTATACCTGGACAATAATATTTATTGTAAGCATCCAAAATACTGACTTTCATATTCTTTATGCCATCTACATTTCTATTAAGAGTCTCATAAATCAGAGATGGTTTCTACGTTTTATTTAAAGATATGATGATGCTTTAACAAAACATATCCCAAGTTGCCTCTCCTGGCAAATTAATGTCTGCAGAGCATTTTTTCCAACAGTAAGTGAAATGTTGCAATTTGTTTTGATGAAGTCCATGTTGTAGTAGGATAAATGCTAATTTTCAGGTAATCCTATAGTCATTCTCTTAAATAGAAGACAAAGATGGAAGAAGCAGCCTTTTTCTAATGGCAAAGAAATTTTCAAAATATTATGAACAGCTACAAGGATACTGCCTGGAATTCTCACGCAAAGATGCAAAGTAGCCTAGAAGATACAAAGTTACTAAAAAGTATTCCTAAAATAAAAAAATAATCAGATGGAAAGCTGGAAATATCCAGTCGCAAGGGGATGGGTGGAGTAGGTTCAGGGGATTACGAGCACACTCCTGCTGAGCACTCAATAATGATGCGTGCGGTTGCTGAGTCACTACCCTGCACATGTGAAACTACTTGTAGATTCAGAGAAGCAGCTTCATTTCTGCTGGGGCTCTAACATTGTATGATAACTATACTGGAATTAAAATTAAAACTTAATACAAATAAGAGCTACTGGAGCACCTGGGTGGCTCAGTAGGTTAAAGCCTCTGCCTTCAGCTGAGGTCATGATCTCAGGGTCCTGGGATCGAGCCCCGCATCAGGCTCTCTGCTCAGCAGGGAGCCTGCTTCCTCCTCTCTCTCTGCCTGCCTCTCTGCCTACTTGTGATCTCTGTCTGTCAAATAAATAAATAAAATCTTTCAAAAAAAAGTTTAAAAAAATAAAAATAAGTGAAAGCTACAAAAAATACAGATGAATTAGTGCAAATTAGTCATCAGTGAAATAAAACTTCTCCAAAGAATTAGTAATTTTACAGAGACAGGAACTATTTAGATCAGGGGCACTGGGTGGCTCAGTCAGTTACGTGTCTGACTTTGGCTCAGGTCATTATGTCCTGGGATAGATCCCAAGTCAGGCTCCCTGTTCTCTGGGATCCTGCTTCTCCCTCTCCTTCTTGTTCATACTCTCTCTTGTTTTCTCTCTTTTTCTCTCTCAAATAGATAAATAGAATCTTCAAAAAAGAGAAATACCTAGATCAAGTAGCATGCCTTTTTTTTCTATTAAGACAAATGTAACAGAGATATTAAATTTTTTAAAATTACTGATTTTGTCCCCATAACAAAATTATTTTCATTTTGACATCTTACATCCAGGCTTCATTGTCTTTCTCATTATTAAGTATACATTTAAAAGTCATTCCAATTAAAAAAATAACAAGGCTAGTTCCTACAGATATTAAAATCACAGGTGAATTGTTCATCGAGCAGTATAGGACTTTTGATTTAGTCTGTTCCATTCAGTCAGATCTCTGACTGGGTCTGAAACACCTTAGAACCTCTGCTTTAATTGCCCTGTGCGAAGCAGAGAGGAGAAAGATCTGTTGTTTTATTTAGGGTCTTAATTTATGCACTGGTTAGAGCTTACTCAGGCTCCATGAGTCTGGGTGAGCAGAACAGTATTCTGGAGGAACAGCTGTTTCCTGGCAAATGTTGTGCATTGGTTTTTTGGGCTTAGAGCTTTTCTCCCCTGACCTATGGAAGTGAAAAATGTCTTTTGTGGAAATAAGTACATACATTTTTAGAAGAGAAATAAAACGGATATGTAAGTTCTCTTCCCCTATGTAACATAGATACTTAAATTTACCTGAAAACAGCAATTGTATCGAGTCAAATCAGTTAACTGGCTAAAAGTGAAAACAATTTCTTGTATTTTGTTGGCCAAAATAATTATTTTATTGACTGCTTTTTTTCCTTTTCTTTATTTACTCTTGTACTTCTGAGTAGATCTTTACAACACTGAATAGATAGATAAAAGTTCTTTGTGGATAGATAACATTTCTTTGTAGAATTTTGTTTTTGTATTGAATTTTTATATGCTTAAGTTTGTTTTTTAATTGTAGTTTGGGTAATATATTCCATTTGATATTGATATAGATAGATATAGATACAATATAAGAGCTTTTCCTTTCATTTTGTGTTCTCTCTTTTTACTCCTTTTTCTCGAACAGGCAGAAATGTTGTATACATTTCATGCTTTTATACATGGGCTACCATGTTTAACAAAACATTGGTTCAATTTCACTTCTCATTAAAGAAACCAGCTAAACATCTAACAAAGTCACAAACTTTCACAGGATGCACAATGCCAAGACAGATGGTCTTCTCTGAATTTCCTATCAGAACCTTTCTTCCCATAACTCACATATAGGAGTCCTTCTTTGGGGTTTTGAAATTTAATGGCTAGTGAATTCATGCTGGGAAGACAGGATAGCTTTACGAAGCAGATGATGTGGCAAACTGATATTTTTCAAAGAACTGATTGCAAGGGTGCGAGGGTGTTTGGGGGTTGAGTGTGGAGTCAGGAATTTCCTAGATGATCCTCAAACTCTTCGGGGGAAGTTGCTATTTTAATGGCTAAATAATTCTCTTGTAAAAAAACAGACTTGATATTTCTTTAAAAAGCTGTTTCTATGTCTTTCCTTCCCAATTAAAAATCTCTCATTGTGTAGATATGGCTTTAATTTGAAGCAATATGGTATTCTCTTTTTTCCCCCATTCTAACTAAACAAACTCTGTAAGAATTAGCTTTGAGTTATTCCATCTGTGGACTTTTAATTTTGTCATAAAAACACAGAAGCCTGGCAGGGAACTCTTTCCAACTGGCTACATGTATCATCTTGTCTGAAAGCTGGTTAAGGAAGTATGGCATTTAAAATGAAATAAAAAAACTTCATTTATGGAACTAGTTCACACGAAGTGTTTGCCCACTTCTCTGACCATCTGTTTATGTTGACAACCACCGCCCTACATTGTGCCAAAGTGCCCTTGGCTATTAAAGACAGTGTTTTGTGTGTGAGTGGTGTGTGTGTCCTCACACATGTATGTGTTTCTGGGGTGCCATTTTCTTGAGAAATGTCTTGTTAAAGGTTTCATACGATCCATGTCGAGATATTTCAGGTCATTTGCTCTTCAGGAAACATTCCACTGAAGAAGCGACGCGCCCACGCACTGCTGAAGACGTTCCCGTTCCCTTCTCCCCATCCCCCGACCAAGTGCTGAGATGCCTTCCAAAAGACTAAGAATATATCATCAAAATACCTGTTGTGTTTCGCTACCGTGGTAATGCTGTTAGCTATTGAAGGTGAATTCAAATAGGAAGCTAAACATTTCTGAGGAGAGAAATACTTTGGGAATGACTAAGGAATCCTAAGCTCTTGGCAAGTTCCTTTTTGTCAACAGGAATGTCTGAGTTGATATTTTAATTCACCAGACACCAGGGTAACCCTTCTTTTACATTGAACAGTGTACATAAAGTCTTTAGGGGCACCATGGCCACCTTGTCGATGAAGAGAGGGGGACACGGGAATTGCCAGTCTGGCATCATCATTGTTTTTCATCCTTTGAACAGCTACTTCCAAAGGTTTTAAGCGACGACATTAAAAGTCAGTCAGTGCAGAACACTATTTTAAGCTGAGCTGGAGAAATAAAATGGCACGTTCTCAGTTGTACCAAAATTACAATTCTAGTGGGACGGAGGAGACATGATTAAAAAGAAAGATAAGACAACTAAGAGATTTCTGTGAGTGGGGATCAAAATTTCACACGTTCCAAGAATGGAGAGGTTTTGGTAGGCTGCTGAATGTCACTGACAGGTCGGCTTCTGTGCTGGAAGGGCTCCGTCTTCTCTTTCCTCCAAGATCCTAAATTATCTGATATGTACACGGGAGTAACTGAGAAGCTCCTAACTTCCCCTGAGCATTAAAATGCACATGATAACACCAGAGCATCATGAGAGCAGGGATATTTATATACTTGAGTAACTCACAAGGATACAGTGCAGGCTTGGCAACAAATGCATGATTTGGGAACTAGTATAATAAACTGTCACCGAGATCTTTCAGATAAGGTTGAGTGGGTATTCTTCGTCTGGCTCTAATCTGTAATTATTTTTATTATTACATTTTAATCCACTAAGATGAAGTGATGATTTTATTTTGTTTTATTTTTACCATTCGGTTTTTAAATAGGTTTGCTTTTTCTCAAATAATTTTCCATGTGTTACCATCATTTTGCCTTAGAATTCTTTCTCAGAGCCTGGGTTGAGCCGAGTAACAGAGATCATTTCTGACAGCTGTAAAGTGAGTCTAACGAACATCCCAGTGAGGGTGTGCGGTGCCAGGCTCGTCCGTCCAGCTGAATTTGCATTGTGAGTGCAAAGAGCTGCGTGTCACGGCCCGCTGCTGCCCAGGCTGGAGTCATTTATTTAATAACTCGGCTCACAAGCATTACAGGATACATGCCGCAGTTCCTAGTATTGAAGGCAAATAAGTAATAAAAAAAAATGCTGCACAGAAAAAAAGTAGTATTTTCATTGTTCTTCTCACCGAATGCAACTATTTAAATGCTGAGCATTATAGTTACTCCTGAGGAGTAAAATGTGAACAATTTCTACTGATTATGGAAATTCTGTATTTCCAGCTGTGTCATTTGATGGCACGCAATTTTTCTTTGTGTTTGTTGGGAAGGATTTTTAAGATCTGTTTATTTGTGTAACTTTCAGTATTAAAGGGCAGACCATTTTAGTAACTTGAACTTGTTTATAATAGTTGATACTTAGGAACCCCCGTGAGAAAATGCATTAACAACAACAAAACAAAACAAATCCAGTTTTACTTATAATGAATTTTCTCTCCTTTCGTTGGATCTCTTCCCACTCCCCTTTTGTTCATCTAGAACTAGTCTAGGTATTCAGCCTTACTTTGAATATTACATAGTTATCACTGAAACAGCAAGCTACAAGTAAAACAAAATGAATTAATTTTTAAGGGGAGGCCAAAAGAGTGTTAAAATAGCAATGTAGAGTTACAAACTTTAATTTAAGGGGCACCTGGGTGGCTCAGTCAGTTAAGCATCTCTCTTTGGCTCAGGTCATGATCCCAGGGTTCTGAGATCGAGCCCCACATCAGGCTCCCTGCTCAGCTGGGAGTCTGCTTCTCTCCCTCTGCCCCTCGCCTTGCTTGTGCTCTCTCTCTTTCTCTCTCAAATAAATAAAATCTTAAAAAAAATAAAATACATAATCATGTTAATGGTGAAAATTTTTACCCCTTGGAGATCTAAATATGGCAAAAACTTAACCTCCTAGTATTTCCACAATTTGTCTCTTGGAGCATCTTGTGATGCATAGTAGATTCTCAAGACATATTGAAATGAATGAGTGAATAAAAGATACACCTTTGTGATGAAATAACACTGACAGAAATAAAGAAAAAGCCTGGATATATTGAGTCTTAGCGAGCACCCATAAATGTCATGTCAAGACAACCAACTCCTTTAATTTGTTTTTCCTGAATAAAGATATTTTCTTCCAAAGAGAGGATTTCTGAGTATTAAAGGGCAAGCCAAAATTGGAAAAGTCCAATGTAAGGTATAACTTGTTTTCTCTCCCTGCTATGAACTCACACACCTGTGTGACTATCTCATCTAATCAAGTGTATAGCTCCACACCTGGCTTTAACAGTTACGTGTATTCATACCGAGGGGAGCAGAATATGTCATGTAAAATGTGTCCCTTTGGCGTGAGGGTTGTTTTGAGCTGAAAGCAATTCCAGCCTCAGCAAACTCAGTCACAGTCTCCTTTAACCACCCAAAAGAATTTAGATCGGGGGCCTGTACCAGGAAGAGAACTATTATTAGAGATAACTTTTTATATCAGAGAGACTCCGCTGCATGGCATGGAGAACACTTGTTCACCAAACATTTGCTCTTCTTGTCTTCTTGTGTATTGTCTTTCTCCCTTTTGAAGCCCCAGATGCCTATCCCCATCTCCTTACCAGACTGTGAAGGGGAGTCTCATATTTGTATGCCACTCCCCTAAGCACAAAATTTGTTTTTCTTCTGTTAACCTTTCTTCTGTCAGTTTAATCATTAGACCAGACAAAGAACTTAGAAGGGAAGAAGGAGAAAGGTTTCTGCCCCTACAATCTTTCCTTCTAAAATAAAAGCTCCTTAAGATAGCTCTGTGCCTTCTTCATTCCCATAGTTTTGTACTCGCAGTAGCTCAGTAATTGTTAAATAACTGAAAGCTTGTTTTCTTGTGGTCTTTCACAATATTGCAGTTGGGAACAACACTAGTCCTAGAGGCATTCCTTCATCTATCAGATTGAGCAGGTGAGACAGACCCGCAAACAATGATAGTGCAGGGGGTTTGGGTTTAGCCGTGGTTTATTAGGGAGCTTCCACGGAGCTGAAGGAGAAAATGTCAGGAAACACACCTGGAAAGACACAGGGAGGCAGGATGGAAAGGGTCATTCATGACAGCTTGGTTTATACCTAGAAAATGATAAGAAACATGGGAGATTTTTAGCAGGATATGAGGAAACTTTTTAGAAAGATTATCCTGGTAGTAATGAGAATACCAGATGGGAAAAGTTCAAGGACAGAAGCAGGAAGACCAGTTGTGGTCTGCACTGTAAAAAGGGTCACACTGACATCGCCTGCCCCGTTCCTGGCATTGCCTTCCAAATAAAACACTTGTATTTGAGCCCTTCTCTAAGTGTTTGGCTATAAGGATCCCAAACTAAGACAAAATTGTTGAGGAGCAGGAATTAATGGAAAGGGTAAGTTTGAAGAGAAAATCAGTAGCATGAGAACTTCCTGAGTTGAGGAGTGACGGTTGATAAAGGAGTCTTGTTGATAGCAGCAAACATAGCAATAATTGGGGAGAGAAAATTGTAGAATGTTTGCAGAGAATTATAAAGGGTTTTAAGTGAAATGGATCCTGAAACTGATCTTGGGTAGCAAAAAGACACAGTTATACAGGAAGCACATAAAACAAAGAATACAGATACTTAAACATCAAGTAAAACAAAATATTTATCATTTGTTGTATTGATATTAGTATTTTATAATTTCGGAGAAAATCCAGATTCAAACATAATAGAAACACGAAATTTATATCTCTGTGAATTGCAAAACTCAACACAAAACAAAACAAAAAGGAAACACACAAACAAAACAGACTTAATATGTTTATAAGGAAAAAATAAAGTTTTTAATCTTCTTGGATTGTTTTTAAAAGATAAGATTTCTATGCAACATGGGGGCTTAAGTGGGTAGGAGAAGAATAAATGAAACAAGATGGGATTGGGAGGGAGACAAACCATAAGTGACTCTTAATCTCACAAAACAAACTGAGGGTTGCTGGGGGGAGGGGGTTTGGGAGAAGGGGGTGGGATTATGGACACTGGGGAGGGTATGTGCTTTGGTGAGTGCTGTGAAGTGTGTAAACCTGGTGATTCACAGACCTGTACCCCTGGGGATAAAAATATATGTTTATATAAAAAAACAGACTATTACATGTTAAGATTATAATAGTATGGCACTGGGTAATAAACTACTGGAAGATAAAAAAAAAAAAAGATGAGATTTCACAAAAGTATTTTAAAGTAAACATCTTATGTCAATTTGGCCTGACATGTGAAACTATTAAAAAAAAAAAAACAAAAAAACAACCACCAGGGACACATGGGTGGCATGGTAGGTTAATTGTTCAGCTCTTAGTTTTAGCTCGGGTCATGACTTCATGGTTGTGCGATCGAGTCTGCATTGCTCTGCCCTCTGCTGGGAGTCTGCTTGAGATTCTCTTGGCCTCTCCCTTTGCCCCTCCCCCAGCTGGGGTGTATGCAGGACACTCTCTAAAACAAATGTTAAAAAAAATAATAATAAAGGCACACATTAGACTATAAATAACTTATCTTCATGTCTTGATAGCAAGAATCAGAATAGTGATTCCTTTATTCATTTAACGTTTCCTGATAACTTAATCATGATAAACAGTTGCCGTGCAAGACACTGAAGATAAACCAAAAAGAAAAAAAAAAAAAAAGAGTGATTCTTCCTTGGGAAGAATTGTTTGCACTTTAGTAAAAGGAATATACATGTAAAGAAATAATTACAACATGGTCTGAGGAACGAGAGTTCAGAAAGTCATTCTGCATGATGTAATATTGCAGGTTCACTGTGGGTCTTTAAGGATGAATGGACGTTTTAATAATGGGACTCTGGAAGCCTAGGGAGAGGCAAAGTAGGACAGAGCGACTGGAAGGAGGGATGAGGAATGAGGTTAGAAAGGAAGTAAAAGGCCAGGTTTGAAAGACCTTGGGTGGCACATGTATCAGTTAGGATTATGTTCTACTCCACGGATCAGAAAATCCTCCCTGGGGGATTAAGCAAGTATAAGGTTAATCTTTTTCACGAACCTGGCAGTCTGGGGTGTTTACTTTATCAACACTTCCATGATGCCTATTTTCTAGGCACATTATAGATATGAACACACCCGATGCTTCATAACAACCCTGTGAAGTATGTTTTATTTTTATCTCTATTTTACAGATAGAGAAACTAAGATGTACAGTCATTAAGTAACTTGCTCAATATTGTATGAAGAAGTGGTGGGTCAGGTTTGAACCCAGTTTGTCTCAAGGGTGCCCTGAGTGACCACACCACAGCCCACTCTGCGCTCAGGTGGAAGAGGCTGACCACAACACAGCAGGACAAACACCCAGAGACGCCAAGTCCCCAGACCCCAAGGAAGGAGAGACAAAGAGGACCGGAGGGAAAAAAGAATCCTGTCTTGTCAGAACACGTTTTCGGTACAGAAGAGTGAGGGATTCAGTCGGAAGGAAGCAGACTCGTCACTGAAGATCTCGTGCTTCTGAGAAGAATGAGACAATAGTACTTGAGAACTTTAGATTCTGCTTCTAGCAGAGAGTAGACCAGCACCTATGAGCGGACTCTCAAGAAACACTCGACAGTAAGAGGTGGGTCAATACAGCAGGTGGTCGCTGAGACTGAGGCTGAACGTGATTTGGGGCCGGGAATTTATTTAGTCTCTAAAATGTATTTATATGGAAGACCTTACTGAGTTAACAGTTCTATTTTAAAAAGTGAGAATGAAACATGGTTTTATTCTAAATAAATGGATACTTTTACATACAAAATAATAATAAGCTTAGATGCAACAATACTTTATTCTTTTTGTTTGTTTGTTTGTTTTAGATCTTTAAGAAAACTATTTTATGGGGTCTGACAAGCTATTTTAATGAAGCCTTACTAGCTAGAATGTTAAATAAACTAAAGTAGGTAAAAAGAACTTCTTTCATTATTTCTGCAGTATCTTTATAAAACATACAAAGCCTATTATAGCACTCCTTTGCTTAATAATAATTAAAAAAAAAAAACAGTGTGTTTCCTTTGCCTACAGAAGGTACCACAATCTGGTCTTACTCTATCTACACTTCCAGCTTCTTCTCCTCCATCTCTATACTCTGCCCACATAGAATTTCTCTCTGTTCTCTGCATGGCTGATGCCCTTATGTAACAATCCCTATGCCCTTTGCACTGGTTCCCATGACAAGAATGCGTTTGTCCTTACACGCTCGGGGCATGTGAGGCTAGACCTCATCTCCTCCATGAAGCCCCTGTAGCCACCTCGAGAGAATTATTAATGACACTCCTCTATGTTCCCATAACACTGCTAAGTTTTTACCTCATTCTTTTTATGATGATGAATTAGTCTTAAATCTCTTCTTACACCAAGGTTTAATTGTATGTACTATATTCATAAAATCAAGGGAATTTGAGTTGGAAGGAGTCTTAGAGATCAGCTAGGACAACTGTTTCATTTCACCAGAAACAACCGAAATTTGAATGGGCTGTCCAATTTACTATTTCTTATTAGGATTAAGACTCAAAACAATTTCCTGGGTCTGTGCTTTTCCTATCCTATATGTTAGGGACATGTGGTAGAGAAATTGTTCTCACCACCCACCTCCCCCCGACCTTAAGATTCTACTCCATTCTACATTCTACTCCGTGCAGTTTGTGCATATGTTAGGTTAAATGGCAAAGGGAAATTAATGTTGTCAATGGAATTAAGATTGCTAAGTAGCTGAAATTAAACTAGGGAAATTATCTTGGTTTATCTGGCTGTGCCCAGTGTGATCACAGTGTCCTTTAAACGTGGAGGAGGAAGGTAGAAGAGTGATGTGACATGAGAAAGGCTGGACTGACATTCACTGGCTTTGAAGATGGGAAGGGGCCATGAGCCAAAGAATGTAGACAACTTTTAGGAGTTCAAAAGGCAAGGAAATGGATTCTTCCCCAGGGTTTCCAAAAGGAATATAGTCTTGCTGACACTTTGATTCTAGCCTAGGGAAATCCTTTTCAGACTTCCAACCTCCACAACTGTGGATCATATATTTGTGTTATTTTAAGCCACTAAGTTTGTACCAGTCAATTGTAGCATCAATAGGAGACTAATACAGGCACTTAAACCCAACTAAGATAAATTGATAACTCGAAGCTTAGCAAAGTGGAGCTTAAACACCATGACATATATATCACATGTCATGTATCATATATCATATGGATTATATATTTACATGTTTATTAGTTAGTTTAAAAATGATTTTATTTGATTATTTGACAGAGAGAGAGAAAGATCACAAGTAGGCAGAGGCAGACAGAGAGAGAGGGGGAAGCAGGCTCTGTGATGAGTAGAGAGTCCCACGTGGGGCTCGATCCCAGGACCCCGAGATCATGACCTGAGCCGAAGGCAGAGGCTTAACCCACTGAGCCCCCACGCACCACAATATATTTACATATTTAAAGGCAAATTGTATTTTTACAACTTTGGATTTATTCTGAAGATTTTTGGTTTTATTTATTTATTCATCCAACAAATCACTATTGAATGAGTGACATTAGCTATATCAGAACTGAGGTAGATTGAATTATCAATGTATTCCTTTCCTCCCTGTATCCATATCCTTACCATGGCCTCATTATAAATGAGGTGTACTTTTTTGTCCTTTGACTTTAGACTTGGGTGTCTGACTTGCTTTGGCCAATGCTATGTGGGCAGAAGTGACTGGGCCAGTTTTGATCCGAGGCTTACAAGGCTGTGCATAATTCTGCTTGCGTTTGTCACCCCTATTGTTTGAAGAACTTCCCCTTGTCTTTTTCTACTTAGCTTGAACAACACATGAAAAACACTTAGAACACAGTACTGACCTGAACCACAGACCTGTGAGTAAAAATAAATGCTTACTGTTCTACTGATATTGCTGAGTTTGTTATACTGCCTTGTTGTGGCAGTAGTTGACTGGTACTATTATGTAAACAAGCAATCTCTATCCACTTGTATAAATATTTTAATAGAGGAATATGCAGTATAGTGTAATGCAGTGTGATTTCAGAGTATAAAAGAGAGCTGTATCAAAGCACCCAGCTCTGAGAGAGTCAAGACAGACTTCACGCTCAAGTGACATTTGAGCAGAGTCGTACAAGATAAATGCAATTCCTGCAGGCAGACAACGGGTGTGGGTGGGTAGGTAGGAAGGATTATGCATCGTAATTACTATACTTTAAAGCAAATTTAATGAGAATTTAGAGTTTCAGCTGAAGAGGCTGGTAAATATGCCCCTAGTTTACTGTGGTTTTGCCTTTTAAATAACTTGTCCACAGACCCTGCAAAGTAATATTCCTCAGGTAGTTTACTGAGCAGATGTCATACCTGCTTTCTGTGCTGATCGTCACAAGATTATGGTACGCCTCTTCAGGAAGTAGGAGAGCAGAAAGAGCAAGAAATGAAACGGCCTGGTTTTCAGAGGCTCCCCTTGATCCCGGGTAGAGTCTGCATCTCCTTCATGGGGATGGGAGGCTGGTTCCCTTTCTCTTTTCTTAAGCCCCAGGGAACACCTCCAGAATCACGCTTCTTTTTCTGAGTAATTTTAATGCTGAGTTGTTCTTTCCAGCTGAATTGCTCTTGGCTCACTTGTGTCAAGTTGGTCTCCATCAAGCATGGAGTCGATAACGAGCAGGAAGAGCTAATGGATTCTGAGAAGATTATGACCATTATTTGTAAACTATGTCATGAGGGGTACTAATGAGACCACAGCCATTGTTCAATGGTTCCTGCTACACTCAGGGGCTACCTGCTACACCCGGACTGTAGGTGGCCATTTCCCAGATGTACACTGGAAGCCACAAGGGGAAAGAAGAAAATGCAGAGTCCTCCCCGTTTAGGAAGAAAAGCATAATTTTCCAAATGATCCTTCATCAGTAGTGTTTTTGTCCAATAAGACACATATATACTCATGATTACTATTTTAAAAGAGATTTTTAATTCATTCAAGAGCAGTCTTAGGAATACTTAAAAGCATGTGCACATTGCAATGTCTGTTGAGTTCCCTCTATCATATCTGAAATTTACAATTTTAATTCATATGTAATATATTTTTGCTACTTAACAAATTTCATATTTACATACTCAAATTCTATGCAACCTGCAGGAAAACATGCATACTCTTTCTCTATGGGAAATGATATGCAATTCTAGCAGAAGCAGAGTTGAAGATGTTAATGCAGAGGGATCTGCAAGTGTAACTAATATGATCTTATATTTAAACAATTCACAAATAAATACTATGGTCGGATTTAGATACCAGATGTCAAACTACATAGTAATGCAGATACAGTTGCTTGCCTCCCTGTCACTGGTCGCCAGAAAGAAACAGATGGTTAAAAAGATATGTAGCTGAGGCAAGGCATGGAAATAGGAAACCACAGAGCAGAAATTCTGCCATTTAAGCAACAGTAATTTTCTAGTCTGCAAAACCTGGCTGTTTTATACCTCCACTTATGCACTTAAGCAGTTTAAATGTGAAACATAGCAAAAATAGTCCAAGCAAGGTTGGCAACATGCAAATTTTGCAATGCATAATTACATCTCAAAAATCTTGGAGGCAGACACACAGCAGTAAAAAGTAAACACTTGTATGCAGTTGAACACAATTATGTGGTGGTTATTACCTAAGCTCATTATAGCTTTAGAAGGGGCTCTGCGAACTTGTGCTCTAACTAGCAAGCAGGTCAGGCAAAATGCAAAGAAGTACCAAATTTGAAAGCGAGTGATAAAAAACCAGATACAATTTAGACTGTGAGTCTATAATTTGGCTTTTAAAAATAATCCTCAGCAAGAATCATCCTCATTACAATAATGGCTTGTTTATTCTGCACAACTTGTTTGCAATTACAGACCCTCTTTCAAAGCTGATTTCAACAGGAAATAAGAGCATGCAAAAAAGGGGAGAGCTTTGTGGTTGGTCAGTTGTTGTAATTAGAGTGGATGCATATATGTATCATAAAACTGTTTACGCCTTCACTCCAAATATTTTAATTTCAGATTCCTGTCATTGAAATTGAAAGCCTCAAAATAGTCTATTATTCTAAAAAAAAATCATTATAATTGAATTTCTAATGAGGGTGTCTATGGAGCTTTGTTCTTGGTATTTCCATTATAGGACTGGAGTCCTATGCATCTATTATGATCAGGTGACCATGAAATGATGAGCTACAGCTGTTACCAGACATGTCTCTGCTGGTGCTTAATTCATGGCAAATACATATTTTATTGCTAATGTATTTCTCATTCATTTCTCCAAATACTCGTTCAAATATTCATGGGGTACCTATAACAAGGAGGCTTAGGTCATGATTTAAGAAGCCAGGCTGCCTGAGTTGGAGTCCTGGCCCTATTAATTACTATAGTTGTATGATCTTGGCCTTAAGATGAAGATGATTTTAGTATCTTCCTCTTAGGATTGTTGAGAAGATGAACCAAGCTAATACACCTAGAGAACTTAGAAGGATACCTGGCATATAGTAATATGAAACCTATTAATATATTTGCTGAGCCTTGGGGACAGAGTAGTGAACCAGATGGAGATGGTCCCTCCTTCGATAGGGATATTCTGGGTAAGACGGAAGAAGGCGTTACGTGACTGATCATTCACTTTATTATTTGATTACATTTGAGGTAAGTACAATAATGAATTGTAAAAGTACGAAGCTATTATATAAACTGGGAACTTGACTTGTTCTGGTCAGATCTTTGGTTTCCCAAGGAAGGAACACTGAAGACCTAAATGATAAGTAGGAGTTATTTAGGGGAATATATATTAGGAGTATATCTAGGGAAGTTGTTCTGTATATAGAAGCCATAGAGGATATGAACTTTTATGTGAGAAAATTCATGATTAGATATCCTATCACTGGAAGCAACCCAAACAATTATAAAAATGGTTTGCCCTTAAGTTGAGTTTCTTATCATGGATTCCCCTTGTGCTAGTTAGACTCTGATGCTTCGCAAACCATCATTGTTGCGACTCACTGTGAAACCCTTGCTTGTCGTTGAGGCCAGTGCTTTCGTTTTCTAACTGGCTTATGACAAAGTTGTTCTCCACTGGACGTCTTTGCTTTCAGGAAGTCAAAGTCCCAATTCAAAAATTCATGAAAGTAGATATGTAATAAGTTATATATAACATATTTACGTGTGTCTATAATTTTATATTAAATTTATAACTTTGTATTTACAAATTGGCTTTAAGCCATATGTAAGATTTCATATTCTTTTTTTTTTCTTAAGATTTTCCATGAAATCTTTTCGAAGTTTTATGGTATACCTTGAAAATAAGATTTTTAAAAATAGTTTTAAAATATGATGTATGGGTCTTAATTTATTGACCCATTAGACATTTACAGTGTTTGCCAATTTTCATCATAATAAGTAATGCTGTAAAAATGTCTTTTTAGACTTCTTGGGCAAATCTTAGAATAGATTCTTAGTAATAGTATTACTAAATTAAGGCCTATGGACTTCTTTTTAAGGTTCTTTGTGCATTTAGCAAAATTGCTTTATAGAAGCATCAAACTTACCAGCAGTGAATGAGATCACCGATTTCAATTCTTTTTTAAGAGTAACTGAGTATTGACAAATAAAACATGGACTCTTGTTTTAATTTACAATGACTTAATCATCATTGTTTGCTGTGTTCATATTTATTTTGCTTTCTCCATGAAGCATCAGATTTTGTCTTTTTCTCACTAGGATACTAATTTTTTTTACGCTGGATTGTTAGAGCTCTTGCTGTATTGAAGGTATTTAATACCTAGGTATTGGTGTATATGTGAAAATTTCTACTATTCCAGTGATATTATTTGGCACTGACAGTTTTACAGCCTTGCTTTCAGAATTACTTTAAACCACTTTATAAACCATGGAAGAATATCCAGGCCTCAAAAAAGGAAAGGAAAACTTTATAACAGAAGCTGATTTCCTCTCATTTGTTAGGCTTGATCAAATGATGAATATCTGATTCAAAGTAGTCAGATAGATGTGTCCCAAACTTTGCGGTGATTTGAGGTGTCTTGCAATACACACATATTGTGTATGCAATACACACATACTGTTAAAGTGTCACAAATATTTGAGGAAACTCTGATGAATGGAAATAAATACAAGAAAATAATGAAGGACCCTACAGAAGTGCACATACTTCACAGCTTCTGTTGTTGTTAGAAGTAGATGACAAATTTGTTTCTAAGCTTACATGTGGTCAGAGGGAAGAAAGAAACAAAATCAGTTACAAAATGCATAGTGCACATAAGACAAAAACACACTCTTTTCTGATATTGTGACCTAAGTATTTAAAATACCAAAATATATATCTTTAAGAAGAAGCAAATAAATTGGGAAAATATTGAAATAGATGTGACAAAGAGTTAATAGTTATCACATATATTAATGACTAAGAGATGAACCCTCTAACAGAAAAAGAGGTAAAGGGAATGAACAAGACACTCTCAGATGAAGAAACACACATGCTAAGAATATTTTTGAAATCCTGTTATTGTTATAGAAATAATAGAAATACAATTGAAACATCAAACAGAAGTCAGTTTTTACTTACCATGTTGACATAAATTCAAATAATGTTCATTTTTGTGAGGATTCAGGCAATCAGCAGTCTTAATTAAGCACTGCTGTTGGGTATATAAGTTTATATGACTTTTCTGAAAGGGATTTATAGAATACATGAAAAGTCTTAATAATCTACTTACTGTTTGACTCAGCAATTCTACTAGATTGTATTATCAGGAAATCTCAGATATAGACAAAAATTTCGTGGCTGCAACAAAGCTCATAGAATTATTGTATATAGTAAGGAAAATTCAAACATTCTCAATATTCAACAGTTAAGATTTGGTTTTAATAAATTATGGGTCATCTCTTATAAATACATATTAACATAAGAAATTGGCCAAGAAAGTTACACTCCAAAGAGTTATTATTAGTGATCACTTGGTAGTGGGGATTTTGAGTGTTTTAAACAGCTTTCTTCATCTTTTATACTGTCTTCTGTTTTTCTACAAAGACTAATACTATTTTATAAAGAAAAAATTGCTTTTTATCTAAAAAACCAAAAGAGGAGTCTCTTTTAGTGGGGATGATGATGTCTTCAACAACCTTTATATAATACAATTGTGAATTTTATATGCTTGGAATAATGATCTCCAGTGTAGGTTGGTGTTTAACACTAAAGCATAATTCTTTTTCAAGCAGTTTTACAAAGGTAAAATTATGGATTTTAAGTATGGCACTTCTGATTGAGTTTGAACTAAGATTATTTAAAGAATTATGAGAACTGCCTGACCTTCAGACAATCTTCAACAAATAAATTTCACAGAACTTGGCTTCCAGTAAGAATCAGATAGAAGCGGCAGACATCAAGGTGAACAAAGGCACCAGTTCTTGCAATCAGACATCTTAGTTATTTATTCATCAGATTATTTCAGTGTTCCAAATTCAGTGTTTATGCATCACACCCAGGATTCCATGCAATCCGTGCCCTCCTTAATACCCACCACCAGGCTCACCCGTCCCCCTCCCCTCCTTCCCTCCAAAACTCTCAGTTTGTTTCTCAGAGTCCACAGTTCGTCTCCCCCTCCGATTTCCCCCAACTCCCATCTCCTCTCCATCTCCCCATGTCCTCCGTGTTATTCCTCATGCTCCACAAGTAAGTGAAACCATGTGATAATTGACTCTCTCTGCTTGACTTATTTCACTCAGCATCATCTCTTCCAGTCCCGTCCATGTTGCTACAAAAGTTGGGTATTCGTCCTTTCTGATGGAGGCATCATACTCCATAGTGTATATGGACCACATCTTCCTTATCCATTCGTCCGTTGAAGGGCATCTTGGTTCTTTCCACAGTTTGGTGACCGTGGCCATTGCTGCTATGAACATTGGGGTGCAGATGGCCCTTCTTTTTACTACATCTGTATCTTTGGGGTAAATACCCCAGTGCAATTGCAGGGTCATAGGGAAGCTCTATTTTTAATTTCTTAAGGAATCTCCACACTGTTTTTCAAAGAGGCTGCACCAACTTGCATTCCCACCAACAGTGTAACAGTTCCCCTTTCTCCACATCCTCTTCAACACATGTTGTTTCCTGTATTGCTACTTTTGGCCATTCTCACTGGTAGAAGGTGGTATCTCAATGTGGTTTTGATTTGAATCTCCCTGATGGCTAGTGATGATGAACGTTTTTTCATGTGTCAGTTAGGCATTTGTATATCTTCTTTGGAGAAGTGTCTGTTCATATTTCCAAAGGCAAAGGAAACAAAAATGAAAATGAACTTTTGGGACTTCACCAAGTTCAAAAGCTTCTGCACAGCAAAGAAAACAATTAACAAAACATAGAGGCAAACCACAGAATGGGAGAAGATATTTGCAAATGACAGTACAGACAAAGGGCTGATACCAAGATCTATAAAGAACTCCTCAAACTGAACACACGCAAAACAGATAATCACATCAAAAAATAGACATCTAGGGGCACCTCGGTGGCTCAGTGGGTTGAGCCTCTGCCTTCAGCTCAGGTCATGATCTCAGGGTCCTGGGATCGAGCCCCACATCGGGCTCTCTGCTCCGCGGGGAGCCTGCTTCCCCTCTCTCTCTTTCTGCCTCTCTGCCTACTTGTGATCCCTGTCTGTCAAATAGATAAATAAAATCTTTAAAAGATTTTTTAAAAATAGGCATTTTGGTTCTTCTTCTGTTTGGCCTCAGTTACTAGGACATTTCTAGAAAGGCATTTAAACTCTCAAAACCTGTTTTCTTACCTAAAATATAGTGTAATATTAGTTCTCCCATAGGATTGCTGTAAGAATTAAGTGTGATAATTCATTAAGAACCTACCATAGGACTTAGCTGCTGGGGTAAAACACGGTAAATAATAAAATTGTGTTTTATAAATAAAAATTGTGTTTTCTGTGAAAGAAAACTTAGGAGTTTAAGTACAGCTCTTTCCCATTTCCATCTGAAGAAGATGAGATGGTTTTCATTATTGTTTTTAGCTCACATATAAAACAAAACTTCTAAACCAAACTAATTTTTGAATAGATGATCATTCTGCCTTCATAAAAAAAAGAGATTAAGCCCAGGAAATAGTTCTAGACTGCTTTTTAAAGTCAGTTTTGTTCCTAAGTTAGTATTTATAGTTTCATAATTTAGTATTTACAGCTAAAGGAACAATCATATCTGCATAGGGTTACACATATTTTATATATTGGAGTATTTTGGCTAGATGGGTAATACCTTTTGATAGAAATTCCTTCTAGATTGTGAACTTTAAAAAATGAAAGAATCATACATAAAACTAGTAATTTGGATGTTAACAGCAATGGTAAAAAGCCCCCAAATCTAGGGGTCAGTAAACTGCCAGGAACTTAACCAATTATCTATATAACTGCTGCAAAATTGTCTTTTGCTTCTGGAACATAATTTTCAGGCTTGCATGAATTTTTCTGGTAATACTATATTTCATTTAATTGCAGGAATTATATACTAAATGGCAATAGCCTTACTTCCTAAAATTTGTAAATGGACAAGCTAGTAAGAAGTTCGTGGGCTGAAAAACTTTTTGAAAATGTTGCCCCAATGGACCCTCTTTCTGAAATATATTTTTATAAATCTTAACAGAACCAAGTGACCTGAATGAGTTAGGATCCCTCCCCACCAAGCCCCTAAATTAAGCAATTTAGCCAGTAAGGAGAATTAAGCTCAGTGTGCTAGGGAGATGAATAATCGAAGGAGCGATGGATCTTACTAAGTGATGACCTTCTTGTAGATTCCTAAACAGGAAGTCTTCACGGAGCTACGGTCGGGGCAGCGGCCGTTTGCCACTGGGCCTGCACATGCTTCATCACCCGCGTTTTCAGGCCACTAAAGCATATTCAGTGTATTGTAGCAGCCAAGAATAGTTGATGCGTCCACTGAATTCCCAATCTAAGTCCCTCGGGAAAGCAACATAAACACTGGAAGGAATTTGGTTTATGGTTGTCTTTCTGAGGCAACAAATACATTATTGTCCCCATAAAATTCAGTGAAAGTTCATAGATCACTAGAGGAAAAAACAGGTATTTTTTGCTGTTTTAATGCTCAAACTTACATTGGGATTATTGGAATTATTTTTAAATTGAGTTAAAATTCTACATCAGAGGTCCTGTAACTGGAGCTGCAGTAACCCAGTTGGATGGCGCTGGCTGGTCAGACAGTGCGTCCTGAGATGTACTAACGGCTCGTAATAAAGGAATGGCACAAAAGAATCTAAAAGGAAACTTTAACTTCCACCACCCAGAGCAGTCTTACAAGCTTTTCCGTTCCTATATGGGTGATATTTGCTTTTATATACGTGAGCTGTTTTAATTCACCCTGAGCAAGAGGCAGCCGAAAGCGGCAGCTGAGAAGACAGGCTGTGGACGGGCGCCGGGGGGCTCAGTGGGTTAAGCCACTGACTCTTGGTTTCAGCTCAGGTCGGGATCTCAGCATGTTCATCTTAGGGTCTTGAGATCAAACCCCACATCCAGCCCGGCTGGGCTCCACCTCCACTGCCGAGTCTGTCCCAGAGTCTCTCTCCGTCTCTCTCCCCTGCGGCACCTCCTCCTGTGCATGCCTGTGGTCTCTCTCTCCCTCTTTCTAAAGTTAAAGAAAAAAAAAAAAAAAAAAAGGGACAACAGGCTGTGGAGACAGACATGCGTGGCTAGATTCCGGCTCCGGGGTCAGTTGTTCAGCCTTCCTAAGCCCCACTTTCCTCATCTGTAAAATGGCAAGAGAACTGCAGGAGAACCAAGCGCGCAGAGGCACGAGGGGGATTAAAGTGTGTGCCGGGGCCTTTGGGTAGCGATGCGCGCAGTGGTCACTGCGTACATTTGTCTGTTACTGAACCTGCTCACGTGTGGATCTGCTCCCAGCATGCTGTGCTTTTTTGTGCCTTCCGGCACCTCCACAACCATCCTGTAAGCATTAAGCGTCCATTTGGCTTCTTTAAGCCTCTGACTACAGTGGTTGTCGGTCCAGAACCAGCTCAGGGATGCTGGCTGAGCAGTACAAAACACGAGATTTAGGAAAAAGAGATATTTTCATATTCATGAACTATGAAATGCTGGATATTTTCTGAAGGTGCATGGGCATGTTTTAGTAAAGGCAAGCAGCACATGAGAAGGGTCCTAACCGCTGAGTTCCATACATTGTTGATTCTGCTTGAGAATTTGTCTTTGGTAAGTATGTATTTTTTTTCACAGTAGTTATTCCCAGCTGCATATGTGTGCTGCAGAAAGAAAGAGCATATGGAATATATACTGTGTATATATACATATAGAGATATTCTGGCACTGGGTGTGTGGATTCACAAGCATATACAGGCACACACTCACATGATCAGTCTATGTATGTGTATGTATGTGCAGAGAGACAAATATCTGTATAGATACATACCCTTCTGCTCTTTTCATTGTGTGACGCGTGTCAGAGGCAGGAAGAGCTCTGCCCCCCTCCCGGTTCCCCACCCCCCACAAGCTGGAGGGCCAGAAGGTGGGGCGGTACCTCAGGATAATGGCAGCAGAAGGCACAGGGAGCAGACAGCTGGCAAGCTCGGCCCCAATATGCTTCCCTGAAAGAGGCGAGGAGATTTCAGAAGATGCAATGCCTGAATGGCTCACTTTGCAGAAAAACAGAAGCAGCAAGGTAAAATTCCTTCGAATGCCCTCCATTTCAGTGCGTCTAGAACTGGCCATCTTCTTTTCACCACTTGGTAAACGTCCCCTGAAACATGAGTTGATGAACACTTCATCTGAGAAAATATTCTAGAAAGAAATGTCAACTTTTTTTTTTTTTTTTTCTTGTGAGAGATATTCTCATAAGCTTAAAAAGACTGTCATTGCCAGGTGTCTCCCTGGAATTTTCTAGAACAAAAGTGTATAGTGAAGCCTGTGTACACTGGGAATGTAAGAAATTCTGGAGAGCAGATCTCCTGTCATAAGAACTACAACTTCACTATTTTGAATGAAACATTTTAAAAGCTAAATTTAAATGCCTCCTTGCCATCTTAAGCAAATTATTCTAATTTCACACTTTCTTGATGATTCAGGGTCATCATTATGAACAATAATTAAAATGTAGTGTTCTTAGGGGCCATTGAGATATGTAGGATTATTGCCCTGTTATTTAAGTTTTTCTTTTTCTTCTTTTTGCTCTGGGCCATTATTTCTTTCAAGATCTATTTTGTAACTCTAAATAAGTCGTACCCTTGAATTATGTAGCCTAGTTTTTTAGGATATTATAAAAATAGGAAATAATCACCAGGTGAGGGCTCAAGGCTTCCCTTCCTATAAAGGCCTTGAAACGTACAACATGATAGAAGGTTTTTTGAGCTTGCCTCCTGGGTTATAAGAGGTAAAGTAGATTATAGGCTGAATTCTGGGTAGATAAGGAACCTCTGTCTTTCTTGAATATTATCAATTTGTATGGTGCCTTGTAATGTTTGATTTTGTCCAAAAATCTCAATCTTCACAATTAATTGTAAACTTTTTGGGACAGGGACCATATCTTATTTTCTTCATTCTTCATTATGCTATATATAGTCCTCTACATGTAGGGTAGATCACTTTCACATTGATTCTGGGAAGTTAAAAAAAAGCATACTGGTTAATTATTATCACAGTTACAGCGGTATTGGGTGGGGCTATCAGGTTAACTAATTTCAGCACGTGCCAAAAGCACAGGGAGACAACCGTACAGTTGCCCCTTGAACAACACAGGGTTTGGAATATTAACTGCTCACACAGTTGAAAATCTGTGTATAACTTCTGACTTTTCAAAAACTTAACTAATAATAACCTACTGTTGACTGGAAGCTTTGCTGATAACACATAATTTATATGTTATATGTATCCTATACTGTATTCTTATAATAAGGTAAGCTAGAAAAAATGCTGCTAAGAAAATCATAAGGAAGAAAAAATATATTTATCTGTACTGTATTTATTGGGAAAAAATCCACATGTAAGTGTATCCACATAGTTCAAATCCATGTTGTTCAAGGGTCCACTGTATTTGTGGGACAGATAGTGTGAGGGAAAAAAGAGCTCGGAGTTCAGCTAGTCAGCGCCAAGCTGAAAGTATTAATAGGCAAGTAGGAATAGTCAGAAACGTAGATGGTAAAATTGACTGGGGCTGCGATTTGTGGCAAGATTTAGCTTTCTTTGGTACACTAGTGATCTTTGCTAATCTAATGATTTGGCAATACAATTTGGTCTGACTTCCATTTTGAAATTTTTTATAAATTCAGATTTGTAAAGCCCTTTTTCCTAAAGTGAATATTTGAATTTTCATCAGCATAATCTATCCTATTCTATGGCTACTATGGTAAGGAAAGCAAGACTTGGGGTTAGATTTTATATGGCTTTATTTTATGTACCCGAATTTCATAAAATGAAAACACAGTTTAAGTCTGATTTATTTGTATGCTTTCAACATAGTTGAATACCTTATAGCTTATGTTTATCTGCTTATCTTTCTAAAAAAGATCTAGACAAAAATAAAATACTTACTTTTTATGTCATGTTGGTCTTAAAATAGATGACAGTCCGTGCATAGCTTGTGTTCCTCCTTCTGCCCTTGTTTTTGATATGCTGACAGTGACTAAGCCCTCTCTGTCCCAACTGCTGTCCTTAGGCAAGAGTTAACTGCCCACCGGTTCTTACCATGGTGTGAGGGAAAGGTATTTTCACATTCCTTCTTCTCTAGGTGCCTCTCCTTGATTGTGAGAAGGAAGATAATACTGTTTGGTCCACCTCTGTCTCATTGAATGCTCTCTTCACAAGGTGCTTTGGCACCCAAACCAGAAAGTGTAAATTTTGTAGCCGGCTTTAAGGATTTATGTATAGTTAGGTGAGCCTGGCTGGAGCTCATAATCAGGTGTATCATCTAGTTTACTCTATCCTGAGTTAAAGCCTGTATCAGTTCAGATGCTTTTGGCCTCCAAGTGAAAGAAAGTTCCAACTCCACCTGCTTAGAAAACGATGGCTTTGATTCAGCGGACACGAGTGGCTCAGAGCTTTTACCGCGGAGCCTACTGTCTGATCTCTGCTTCCCTTCACCCCGCTTCATCCAAACTTGGTTCCATTCCTGGTTTCAAGCTTACTTCTTTAGCCATCAGACAAGTCATTACATGCTTCTCTGTTCCCAAATGACAGGAACAGTGACAATGTGCTTCTCAAAGTACGGAGTGTATATTCTTCTCTTTAGTATGTTCAGGCTGGCCAAGGTCATGGGCCCAT
Source organism: Mustela putorius furo (assembly GCF_011764305.1). NCBI lineage: Eukaryota > Metazoa > Chordata > Mammalia > Carnivora > Mustelidae > Mustela > Mustela putorius. The sequence goes on from NW_025421261.1 coordinate 1,399,911, forward strand.
TTTTTTTTTAAAGATTTTATTTATTTATTCGATAGAGAGAGAGATCACAAGTAGGCAGAGAGAGAGAGGAGGAAGCAGGCTCCCTGCTGAGCAGAGAGCCCGATGTGGGACTCGATCCCAGCACCCTGAGATCATGACCTGAGCCAAAGGCAGCGGCTTAACCCACTGAGCCACCTAGGCGCCCATGGGCCCATTTTTTGACCAATAATAGCATCAGGTAAAGGTTGGGCTCCTCTTCGTGTAGATGCACCAGAAGGCTCCCTCTGGAGTAGGAGTGGACAACATGCAAAATCAAGTTCTTTTAGGAGGGAAAAATGGGAGAACAGAAGGGTGGCTGTTGACGACAGCGTCCATCACAACATCCATATTGATGGCGTAATTTTAGAGACAGAGCTGCTGATATTCCTGCTTACCTGGGGCATGCTCAGCTCTGTAAAACATGCAGTTTGGCCCTTAAAAAAATAGTGATATGCTGGTGCTGGCCTGTACTCGTGTTTGTGAGCTGACTGTTACAGTTTCAGGAATTTTGCAATCTGATTGATAAATCATTGGTAGCTTTAAACCAACCACAGTAGGATTATGTACAGTCTCTGATTCATAGGATTATTGAGTGAGGGTTAAACGAATCTATACATGTAAATTAGAGCAATACCTGGCAAAGAGGAAATATTACATCTTAACTATTAGTATCATTAAAAATACATTTAAAAAATCAAAGACTTTGATAAACAATAAGTGTTATCCATTCATAGTCATCAAAGGGAAATACAACTGCCCTGCTTTACTATTTCTTTGTATTTATTTATACATACAAAACTCCTATTAACTCATGCATACTAAGTTATGTCCAGACCCCTGAGGAGCAGAGATATGAACAAATAATTGTACATTATAGAAGAGTTGGGAAATATGAATCAGAATAACAAAGGGAAAAATCACCCAGAATCCGATTCCTAGAACATTCATTAATTCTAATTTAGTTTACTTATTTCTAATATTCTTTTCCTGAATATTTTATATTTGAGATAATAGTGTATCTCCCTTATTCATTTAACATTACCTTTTAAGTGTGTGGCCTAGAATTTTTCCTATAATACTTGAAGAACTCAATGATATTTGAAAGTTTTTGGTGGGGGATATAGTTTATTTTTTTAATCATATCAATTAGCAAAAGTTCTACTTAGTCAATTCATCAAATAACTGAAATGCGACCAGACCTTCACTTCCTGTGTCTCCTCCTCACCTACAGCTTGGTGGATGGCTGGCGAAATAGATGATGTGCCCCAGCCAGCATTGAGGGAACAGAATGGCTTCAAAACAAGGCTTCTATTAAAATGTATTCTGTTTTCCTTGCAAATATGTAGGTTTTCCCTCTAAACATATGCATATCTGAGATTCAAATCGAGTACTCCTTACTCTTGCTCTCCTCTGTACCTCTAATGAGGTGGAAAAATGTACATTAATGATGGAAAGTTATTTAGTGCTGAACAGAGTTAATTGCTTCTAATCACTGCTTACATCCATCTGGTTTTATGGTAGACAACAAACCTCTTCATTGGGCTTGCACATTAGACATATTGTAAATCACAGAGATGCACTGGCATCTCGCATATTGTGCTTCTATTAGTGAGGCTGCATTTTCATAGAGCCCCAGTGGCAGGCACTGGGATGCGGAGCAACGCGTCCATGGTCTGGCAGAACTGCAGGGAGCCCTGGTGAACCGGCCACCCCAGGCTCACTTGGAAAGAGATGGAGAGCAACTGCCTGTCAAACTACTGATGAAAAGCCGTGGAGGGGCATCGGGGATTGGAGAGCCTGGTGCCTTTGCCGTAAAATTGAAGTTGACGTGGTCATATTGGAGCGATAAACAGGGAAAATATCGTGTAAACAAAGAATCAAGGTTTAAAACTAAGCTAGATACAATCTTTTATCTTGTGTCTAATGCTAATAGCTTCTTAAACTTTGAAGACTTAAACAGTATTTCATTAGAACTTTAGGATCATCAAAGGGAATCTATAAGCACAAGAATTATGATAAGGAATGGCTTTATTATGGCATAGTAATATTTAGGCTAGAACTAATTTAGGATGTTATTAGGACCATGATGCCATTGGCTAATATCTGTTGATACTAAGAGACTTAGGGAAATGTGACCTGCAAATTCTGTGACAATCAAGGAAATTTGATAGGATATTATAATTAGCATAATGTTCTATACTGTAGGCAATTTTATCAGTTAAATGAGGAATAGTGCCCAAATCTTAAAAAAGGAAAGGACGGAAGGAAGAAAAAGTAGGAGAGGGAGAAGGGATATTTCCCAGAATCTGATCTCACTTTTGCTTTCTTTGCACCTGCCTAATTCCTTCCTGTCAGAGGTGAGTGACTTTAGAAAGTGGTAACTAAGCCATAAAAGGTACAGAATTTAAAACTGAGTAGTAACTTAAGTATTATCTAGAAATATACACTCTCCTTATTTAATAAATGATAAAAACGGAGCCCCAGAAAGATTAAGGGACTTATCCCAAACAGGTCAAGCGTCGTTTGCAAGGGAGCCTCGGGGGCCGAGAACAGATCACTGTCGCCCGGTCACTGTGTGATACAGACGACCAGTGACCCACAAACACAGTGTGCTCCCTCCCTCCGCACTCCCTATTTTTGCGTTCTCTTTTTATGAAAGAAAAAGGAATGACAAGCTCTTATCAGCCTTTTTGTTGAAGAAACAATTTACACAATATAGTGTATAGTAACTACCTATTCAACTCAATTTCTATACATAAAACTCTAAAGTCCTGAAGAGCTCTCTGAGTCATGACAGAATGACTGTATAGATTGGGGTAATAATTAAGTCTAATTTAAATATTAATAAAACCAGGTTTTATTAAAATTAGTGTTCCATGTGTGTCATACATGATAACTATTGTTCCAAACACCTCCTTATCTTTCAGAGGTATTTAAGTAGAATTTCACCATACTTCAATCTTTTGGAATAATTATCCCAAACTTACTCCTACTACTTTCTAATATTTAATGCTTAGACTAAATTGGATTTCTGTATCTTCCATGCTTCCTCTGTTACTTTTACAACTGAGCTGAAACTGAATAAATTCAAGCTGACTTAAAATTGCTTTGGAAATATATTCAGCACAACTACAGTTTTGGTCTCAAGATTTTGCTTAGATTCTCCAAGGGTTAGGGGCACTATGTGTTCAACGCATGTCAGCTTAATGATGCTTTTCCTTTTATTCTAGACTACCTATGCAGAATTTGTGCATTCTAGTAAAATATGTACAAACTCATCTTTGTTCTTCTCTCTCTTTTTGGGAGAGAGAGAGAGAGTGTGTGTGTGTGTATGATATGTAACATATATATAGAATTAAGTTACTAATGAACATATTTATAAATGAATTATGCCTTCTTTTTTAGTCTCTACATTGATATTTCAGTATATTTTAGCTGTAACTTATCACCTCACTAATGATTTGATTAGGTTTTATGATTGAAATGAGATTTTAAAAACTCTGTTTTGGCAGTATCTTTTCCCTCCTCCACATCTTTAGCATTCAACACGAGTGGAAGGCCAATATGGGCTTGGTTGATTGGATGAGGGTTAAATGAAGAGTAGCCATTATTTCCATTGCTTTAATTACGCCATCCTCACGCCATGATGGACCTTGCTCCATTTCCCTCCGGTAGACCTGACAGACTATAACTGACCTAATTGATACCAGATGACAGCTCAAATAAGGCCTAATAAAGAAGTAATCACACTAATCTAATGAGCAAGCTGTTATGATATTGGCTTATAGGAAGCTGTTTTTTAATCCGTCCATTTTTCTTTTCTTCTCCATAACCACTACTCACCGTCTCCTTTTCTGTTGCTACACGACCCAGAGCCCTGCAATGGACCTGGTGGGGATGGTGGCTCCAGTTCCGTTCTTTGCTCTATTAGATGTGTATATCCAAGCATGCTGAGACGAGAGGCGAGTACAAAGGTTATTGTACCCACCATTCATCTTCAATAACTGTAATTATGATTTTTGCCGTGTCTGCTTCATCTGTATGTGTATGTATATGTGATATGATACATATTTTCTGAATTATTTGAAAATAAGTTCCATGCACTATAACATTCTGTCTCTAAATATTTCAGCATATATTTCTAAAAAATAAGGCATTCTCCTACATATGCACAATATCATTAGAGAATTAACAATAATATCTTATATTCATATTTTTTCATTTGTCCTCAAATACTTTTTCTTAAAAAGCCATTTTGCTTTCAAACTATCTATAATCAAACTTCTATTAGTTTTTGAACATTTTCTTAACTTCTAGAGTAATAAAATGTCTTAGGCTCACCTTGTACTTTCCTTGTCCTAGATCTGAAACCGGCCACTGTTTCAAGGAGTCCAGGATCAAGATCTGGACTATCAACACTCATTGTTATAGGAACATTCTTAAGTCTATAACATTTCACTGGAATAGCTTGTGTGTGTATGTGTGTACGTGTGTGTGGGGGGGTGCTAAGTGTTGAATTCCAATTAATATTTCCATTTCTATTTTAATATTATAATATTTCTTAACTCCCTGAACTATTATATAAATAGTTATGCAGAAGGTGTTGGTACCCAATAGCATTAACATTTATTCACTTTTTTGTATAGTCATAAAAAATTTTCTAAATTATGATACCAATTTTGCATCAAAGTCAAGTTAAAGATTTCTTTGTGAGTAGCTTTTTTTTGCTTTTTGTTTTTTTTTAGACTGTATCTCACTCAATAGATATACCCAAAATATTGTACTCAAAAGTCACATGGAATAATATTGTCCCATGTGATTAGGTTATTCATTTGAGTATGTGAACAGCTGCTTCCAATTTGGGGGTTTGTTTTTATTTAAATTTATGTTTTGATTATGTAAAATTTATGTGGCTTAGAAGTCTATACATAAAATAATACCCATGGAATTTTTGCTTCTATTCTTATATGTCTTACTGTGTTTCTCCCAACTCTACCCCATATAGATCACAATTTTAGTTTCTGTTTTATCCTTTTTGTGTTTTATTTTGTAAAAATAAGTCAACCATTGACCAGAGGGTGTCAGTTCTGCACTTTGAAGTTGCACATGCATGCATGAGAGGAAGGGCTCCACATCTGGAAGTCTAGATGCCCACAGGGCAGTAGTCAAGAGAGGTCAGGTGTAAGTGTGAGATGAGAAGCAAAGCATGGCCAGGAGGCAAGCCTGAAAGCTGGTGGTCCCAGGTGGCATGAGGCCTGCAGTGCCACCGCTGTAGATGCCAGCTATGTCGATGCCAGTGCTCTTTTTGTCAAGACACGAGTCACAAAATGCCATCCACTACCAACCTCAAAATCTTCAGCATATACGTCATACGCTCTTTTTCTGTTTGCTTGTTTCATCAGAATCCCTTTAGTTTTATTCACACAAAGGTTTGACGATCTTTAGATTTGAAGATCTCTTCTTAATAAGTATGATTTTTCAAATCTAATTATTATTGCTATTATTTGATTCTTTTCCCTAGAGAAGCTACACTGATATACTTTGATAAGTATAAAACCTCAATAATCATTTTTGATATTTCTGTACTTTAACTTTTGAAGAAAGAATACTTATTCCTGATTTATGTTCAACACATGTGGAATATCTCCCAGATTCCTTTTAATTCTATTCTTAGAAATGAGATACTTGAGTAATTTTATTTATTCTATAAATTAGTACTTTCATGTGTCTTAATTTGCTGTTCTTAAATTTTGTTTTCACTTTAAAAATATTCCTTGGGGCGCCTGGGTGGCTCAGTGGGTTAAGCCTCTGCCTTCAGCTCAGGTCATGATCTCGGAGTCCTGGGATTGAGTCCCGCATCGGGCTCTCTGCTCTGCGGGAAGCCTGCTTCCTCCTCTCTCTCTCTGTCTCTGCTTGCCTCTCTGCCCACTTGTGATCTCTCTCTGTCAAATAAATAAAATCTTAAAAAAAATATTCCTTTGTTACACAAATACTACCTATCATCTGTGTAAATTTTAAAAAAGATGTAAAAAAGAAGAAAATTGCTCTCCCTTAATAACCCTGTCCTTCTGAGATATCTGGTGTAAACTCTTTATATTTATGCTCCCATATTTTTATCTGCTTATAGAAGCATACACTCACACATAAAGGAAAATTTACCTACCTTTAAACACAATGGGATAAGGTTTTACACATCTCCTGATAATTTTTTTCACTTAATAGTAACAATAAATTCATATCTAGATTATTGTATTTAAATAGCTATATGACATTCAGTATTGTGGATATATAATTTTATCAAACATTCTCTTCCATTTTCCTATCAGTTTATATCCACGATTTGTGATTTTAAATAATTTTACAACAGGAACTCTTATATGTATATCCTACATATTCATGTTCTTATTTCTGCCAGGTGGATGCCTAAGATTGAGAATGCTGGGTCCAGGGATATATACATGTAATGTTTTAATAGATTTTCCCAGATTACCTTCTGTTTTGATTTCTGAGATGGCATGAACACGTGAATTTTTCCTTAGTTCCCCTGAAAAGAAACCTTGAGTTAGAGAATTAGGTACAAGTACCTTATTTGGGACGTGAACCAAGGGAACTGAAGTGAGGGAGATGTTGACTCAATCTGCCTCATGTCCCCTGTCTCTGGGTTGAGCACTGTCCTCTCAGTTCCAGATATGGCTTCCCATGATCCAACAAGGATGCATGGCACTTTCACCAAAACTGCCTTGAAATCGCTGAGGCCAAGGAACTGTAGCATGCTACATTGTAAGTCCTGCTGTAAATGTTGACAGGGGTCTTATAGTATTTCTCCTGTTATTAGATCAATCCAAATAGTTAAGAAAGTGTCACACAGTTTCACTACTATTTTATTCAACCCCTCAGTGCCAGGTATTACATTACTTATCAGGAACACTCAGTTGGGTATAAAACAAGCAGACGTAAAACACAGTCTTTCCACTTGGAGTTTATAGCTTAGTGGTAAGTAAGTGAACTAAAGAAAAGGAACGTGATTCTGCGGAAGCATAAGACAAAAACTCCCAAGCCTGACTTGAACTGGGAGTTCTGAGAAATATTTGCTGAGAAAGTGCCTTGAGCATAAATCTGAAGGGTGAGCAGGTGCTTGTCATATGGAAGTGGAGAGTGGAAGTGACAAATGAGTGTTCCAGAGAGAGAGAGAGAGAGAGAGAGCGAGCGAGCAGTATTTTTGAAGCAGCCAGATGGCCGGGGTGGCTAGAATTTAGAGAATGAAATGAAGAATGGAATAAAATAATGCTGGGACTGGGTTGGCCAAGGTCAACATCAACAGTGATAAGTCACATACCATTGCTATCATATGATGGAAATAGCCCTTTACCAACACGGTCTTTCTCTCCAAAACCCACAACCCCATACTAGTCATGAGAAAAATATTAGATAAATCCCAATCGAGAGGTATTTTACAAAATACCTCAAAACTGTCAAAATCCTCAGAAACATGAGAAGTCTGACCAAACATTATATGGGGACACAGTGACTAAATGTAATATAATGTGGTATCCTGGACGGGACCCTGCAACAACAACAACAACAAAGGATATTAAATAAAAATTTGTATTTTTGAAGTATATACTTTAGTTAATAATAATGGTATTAGTATTAGTCCCTCAGTTGTAACAAATGTACAATATTAGTATTAATAATAATGGGGAAACAGCTTGGGGGTATATAAGAGCTTTGCACTTGCAATCTTTCTGTAAATATAAAACTATTATAAAAATAAGTTTATTTAAAAAATGTTTGGAGAGGTAGTAGTTGGATATTAGACTGTAGGGCCTCATGGACCATTTGAGGTTTTGGTCTTTTTTCTAATATACTTGAAGAATTGTGGTATTTTAAATATGTACCATGATTAAATTTACTTTATTTAAAACATCACTATGGCTGTGGTGCCAAGCACTGAATGACAAGTGTGGAACAGGAAATCCAGTGTTAAGGCTGTCTTAGCATTCCTGGCGAGTGATGATGAGAGCATGGGGGGGGGGGGCAGAGACAACAGGAAACGCGCAGAATTGATACCATTTTGTGGCTACAAATCACAGCATCAGATGGCTAACTTGACACCATCAGAAATAACAGGCTTGAGAGAGGATATGATACACTTAGTCTTATGTGTGCCCCTGGGCCAGCTCCCATTTTCTGGTGTAGAGGACCTGCATGGGTTTATTGCAGGAAGCTCCAAAGAGGCCTGGAGTCTTATTTCCTGCTCTTTGGTGTATAGTAACTGGTGTTTCCAACTCTACAAGGTTCCCAGTCACTGTGCACTAGTTCATACAGCTTCAGGCATAGGGGTCTCCCTTCAAAGATCTGCCTTTAAACAGTTGTCACTTCATGTTTGTCTTAGTGTCTTTTTAAAAATGTCAGAGTGCAGTCAACATATACTTACATTCTGGCTCTTTCTGAGTGCTTGCCCTCATGATACAGTTTTTATAAGAGAGGAGTATCCTGTCCAAGTTAGGTCAGGTGACAGTTTGATGGAGCATTTTTACCGTGGGATAAAGAAGCTTTCCAGATCGCAGCCTGCACACACAGGTGTGTGTGTACGTATGTGTTGTGGCATTGACTTCCTGACTACGCTAAGTGAATACCACATATTGTAAGTTTCTTTCAGCAAAACCCTACTATCAGGGTGCCTGTAGCTCAGTTGGTTAAGTGTCTGCCTGGTGATTGGGGCTAAGGTCATTACTCATTGATCATGAGCTCAAGCCTGGCATCTGGTTCCACACTCAGGGCAGAGTGTGCTTGAGGTTCTCTCCCTCTGCCTCTCCCCCCGCTCATGTGTGCTCACTCTCTCTCTTTCAAATAAATAAATCTTAAAAAAAAAAAAAATCCCAACCCCCCCCACTCTACTATTAAGTATCAAAATTTTTCTTTATTATGTGTGGGATAAACTGACTGTAGAGAGTGACCAAAGAATATGATGGTTGAAACAAGATGAGGTGAATTTCTTTGTACAAATTGTCTGGGAAAACAGGTAATCAAGATGAATAGGCAGCTCTGCTCCGTGCATGGGTCATGGACCCGGGGTCTGTACCGCAGCCCCACTGCTCCCTCAGGGGCCATCTCATCTCTTCACCAGTTTCTCACTCATAGAAGAAGAAAGAATGGGAGGAGAGGTCAGAGTTTCCTTTTGAGAAAGTGACATGAAAGGTGCACATATCTCTTTTGCTTGGCCTAGGAACAGACTAGCTGTAATGGAGGTTTTGGTGGCCATATGCCCAGCTTAAATATGAAATCTACTGAAGAAATAGGGAATGGATTTTGGAAGCCAGCCATCAGCCAAAGGAGACAGAGAAGGACAAGAGGCTTGTGAAGAGAGTGAAGATCACAGTTTCTGTGATGTGGGTGTCGGCTAGACCTCACTTGAAAAGACCTGAGTATTATCAGCTACAGATGGCAACCTGTATTTCACTGGTGACTTTAGGCAGCACTGTTTCTTTTTTTCATTCTCCTTTCCTTTCTTTTCCTTTCCCTTCCCTTCTCATTTCTTTCTTCCTTCCTTTCTTTCTTAGACAGGGGAGGGAGAGAGAGAGAGAGTCTTAAGAAGACTCCACACTGAGTGTGCAGCCTGGTGCAGAGCTTGATCTTATGACCCTGAGATCATGACCTGAGCAGAAATCAAAAATTGGACACTGAAATGACTGAGCCACCTAGGCACCCTGAAAGCATTGTTTCAATGAAGTGATAAGGGGTAGAGTTAGGATAGAGTGGGAAGAAAATATAAGCAATCTTTTAATGAGAGAAAAAGTATAGGTGGAGAGGGGCTATTTCTGTATTTTCAATAGAAGAGATTTAAGAATGTTTTGACTTTGATGGGAAGGATTGCACACAGACATCAATTTCAGAATTGTTCTGGTATTTGGCATAAATTAGTGTGAGAGTGTGAGTGGATCTCTTAAGAAACAATTTGAGATCAAACTAACAAGTCGGGTGTGCAATTTTACTTAAGTGAGACAGATATTGTGCCATGCGTAGGACTGGACATAGACTCATTGATTACTCAGAAAGAGCATCATCAGTTCCCTCAATTCTTTTATAACAAGGTTTCTCTTTGATTACACTTGTACAGGTGACAAGCCCAACTTGTCAGTGCCCCTCCTAAAGTGTGTATCCCGAGGTGGAAACCATTTTTCAGGTGAGAGTGGAATGCCATGGACTGTCTTTCCCTTGAATAGGTTACTATGTTTCAAATAACGCAGCCTGTATTTTCCTTTGGCTACAATATTACACCACTAAGTCACTTTGAGCTACTTGTCAGCAAAAACTCCCATCTTCTGTCTTATATTAACTGCTGGTTAAGTTGCTTATACTAAGCATTTGATCAATTGATTTATGAAAATATGTAGATACTTCTATTTGTTTTAAGTAAATTTCTTCCAGTTTATTTTGGTCCCTAGTTTGAACTCCCTCAGTATTTCGGGAACTTCATTGTATCTACACTAGCCATCTTTCCCCTTTGGGAGTTTATTGTAAAGTCAATGAAAGACTCTAAGAATGAGATAAAATATCTCTTAGCAATGACAAAAAGAATAATAACTTTCATTTACTGGAAGTCCATTGTCTACTGCCTATTGACGACAGCAGTGTGATGAGGTATGCATATATCTCATTTAATCTTTATACAAACACATGAAATTGTTGTTTTTTTGTTTTCTGGCCTGAGTATTGTATTAACTTCCTAAAATAAAATAATTTGGGGAAATATTAGTAATTTTTGACAGGATTTTCCAATACTAATACTAGTACTACTAATATAGCCACCATTACAACTTCCACCACTAAAGACTTTTTTTTTTTAAAGATTTATTTTATTTTATTTATTTGGCAGAGAGAGATCACAAGTAGGCCAAGAGGCAGGCAGAGAGAGAGGGGGGCAGCAGTCTCCCCACTGAGCAGGGAGCCCAATGTGGGTCTCGATCCCAGGACCCTGGGATCATGACCTGAGCCGAAGGCAGTGGCTTTAACCTGCTGAGCCACCCAGGTGCCCCACTAAAGACTTTTTAAAATTATTTAATTATTCAAAAATTTTTTGATTATTTAATTAGTTTAAATGATTTTGACTATTTTATTTTATTTTGCTATATATATATATATATATATATATATATATATATATTTACTCTTTTGGTGTAAGTTCTATTCATTTTGACTGATTGTACAGTCTCAGGTGCACACTTTGGTGATTCGACACTCCCACATAACACTTGGTGCTCATCATAGGTTCCCTCCTCCACCCCCATGGCCTATGTAACCCAGCCTCCTACCCTTCTCTTCTCTGGGAACCAGTGATTTTTCTCTAAGGTTAAGAGTCTGTTTCTTGGCTTGCCTCTATTTTTCCCTCTGTGTTTATCAGTTTGTTTCTTAAATGAGGGAAATTGTACGGAATTGTCTTTCTCTGACTGATTTATTTCACTCAGCATCATGCACTCTAGCTCCATCCACATCATTGCAAATGACAAGATTTCATTTTTTAAAAATATTTTATTTGTTTATTTGACAAAGAGACACAGCAAAGGGGCACAAATAGGGGGAGTGGGAGAAGCAGGCTTCCTGCTGAGCAGGAAGACTGATGTGGGGCTCCTAGGACCCTGGGATCATGACCTGGGCCGAAGGCAGACGCTTAGCAACTGAGCCACCCAGGCGCCCTGCAAGATTTCATTCTTTTGATAGCTGAGTAATATTTCACTGTTTTATGTACCACATCTTCTTTATTCATTCACCAGTCAATGGACTTTTCATTATTTGGCTATTGTAGCTGTCATGGAGCTTGTATAGTCATGTGGCCACCATCCCAATCAGGTTTTAACAGATTTTTTCAGCCACTTAGTTATTCCCTTCCCCATCCCCAATCCATGTCCCTATCATTTCGCCTTTACCAGAATGGATTATATGTTGACTGCTATAATATGTAAACTTTTGAGTCTGGATTCTTGCGCTTAAAATACATTGAAATTTATTCATGTTATTGTGTGTATCAGTAGTTCATTCTTCATTGCATAGCTGTACCAAGGTTGTTCTACCCACTCGCCGTTCAGAGGATATTGGGGTTGTATTCAGGTTTTGAGCAATTATGAATGAAGTTGCTATAAGTACTTGTGTGTAAGTTTTTGTGGGAACATGAGTTTCCATTTCTCTGCTAGAGCACGTGGAATACTGTCTCATTGTGGTTTCAATTTGCATTTCCCTAATGGCTGATGATTTTGAACATCTTTTTATGTGCTTATCATGTGCTTGATTGCCATCTTTACATAATTTTCAGTTAGCTCTCTTATATCATCTACCCATATTTTGTTTTGGGTGGTAATTTTCTTAGTAAGTTTTGAGACTTCTTTATATCATCTGAATACAAGTCTTTTTTCAGTAGATGATTTGCAAACATTTTCTCCCAGTCTTTGTGTTGTCTTTTCCTTCTCTTAACAGTGTTTTTCACAGAGCAGATATTTTATTTTTTACAAAACCCAATATATCAGTATTTTCTTATATGGATTATACTTATCTAGATGTATTTGCCATACTTAAGATCACAATGAGCTTCTCCTGTGTATAGTGTGGAAAATGGATTGTTGCCCTATAGATACCTCTTGTTCCATCTCCATTTGTTTACAAGACTCTCTCCTTGAATTATCTTTACTCTTTATTCTATACTAAAAAAATCAATTTAGTATATATGTGTGGATTGATTTTTGAACTATTAGATCTATGTATCCTTTAAAGTAGATAACAAATTATCTGTTAAATGAGGAAATGAAGCTCAAATTGGTTATTTTCCCAGTGTTATCATAAATACACACAAGGGTTAGAATTTTTCAGTGAACTAATAAAAATGCTTCTCAGAATTAGACCAAAAATTGAACTCTGCTTTCACTCACCACTAGACCTGGCTTTCAGGGCTTAAAAAAATCTATCAGTGCACATTTATTAGTAATAAAAATAGCTAATATTTAGCTAATATTTAATATTAATACTTTCTTTCCATGTTCCTGCCATGATCCTGATTTAAGGGACACATCATCTCATTTAAGCCTCACTAGTACTCTTTGGAGAAGCTATTATTATTATGCTTTGTCACGAGAATTGGGGCATAGATAGATACCATGTAACTGCTTCAATGTTATAGAGCTTGTAAGTAGTAGAGCTGAAATGGAAGTTAGTTCCTTTTGCTGGCTCTTAACCATTACGTCATTTTGTAAAATGAAAGTCTGTGCAACAAATCAAGATTCTATCTACATTTACTGGTATCTAGCCTGTATTTTCTATTATATCTTTAAGATTTTTTCAAGAGATTGTATAGAAAAGTGTTCCAGTTTAGGTCTACAATTTTTTCCTGATCTTTGCTATCTACAGTGCATAAGTACTGTACTAATTGCTTACAAACGATTGTTAAAAATGAGGTTGGCTTTTTTTGAGAAGAAGCTATCAGAGAGACCAGAATGTAATTTTGGAGTTTATGACAGGGACTGATGCCCTGGCATTAGCATTATTTATAATAAATTTTATGTGGAGAAAAAAAAAAACTTAGAGGGTTTTATGGTTTCTTATGTGATGTATATATAATTTCTACCAGGTTTGAATATTAAGGACATGGGATCTGATAATTTTAATAGAGAAATCACTCAAGAACTTTGGGACTCACTTGGAGTTGGAAAAATTATTTAATAGTACCAGACCTACAGTCCCACTCTTCCTTACTCTACTCCAATTCCAGGAATTAGATTTCCCCCCAGAATCTTCCCTGACACACAAATTGTAGCAGAGATTCCCATGGTGTACAGCATTCTCTACTTTCTTAGAAATACTTTGCACATTCTAATTCTTTATTTAATTTCTTATTAATATGTATATTCCCTAAAACACTTCGTGAGGATAGGATTATGCCTGTTTTATCACAGCCTCACACAATGCACAATGTATAGTAAATGTTCCAGAAATGATTTCAACAGACTAACTCTGTAGAAAGCAATTGAGGCCACTAGCATAACTGGTTCCTTGGATAATTTTGCAATGGAAACTAATTATTGCATATGGCCTATCACTCTAGAAAAAAAAGCCTGTCGGTCTGGCATAGTGCTAGTTCTATAAGTAAATAAAATTAGCAATGTTTTTTTGGGTGAAATAATGGGGGAAAATATTGGGGATGTAGAAGGACTTGTTAATGAAGAAGGTACTAGCACTGAATTTCAATTTTTACACAATTCTAAATAGGGTATTCCAGAGAAGTTGTCTTCCCTACTCACAATATGGGACTTTAAGCACCCGCCGCCCCTATTTAAGAATATCTGTGACTAAATCCCATGTCTGAAGACTATAAACCACAGTTAGTAGGGAAGTTGTCTTTTCCAAAAAGTTTGTTCCTTTTTGAAACTGTGTCAGCTTGTTTCTTGGATGTTTATGCGCACCCATAAAAGTGATCCCACACTTTTTAGTGGATGAGTCAGGTTGATAACATCAGAACCAATTAATCAATCTTTTATCATTATGAAAAGAGAGGCAACCGATAATGTGCCTCCTCATGAGATGCAGTAGGAAGGTGGAACGCATGATTTTTATGATTTATTATTGCCAAAAATGAATTAAACCTAAATCTAATCAAGCTTTCAGATCCATTACCAGTTTATAGGAAATACAAGACAAAAAAGAATGTGTTAAGTAACACAGTGGAGATGCATTCAGTAAGACCCTGAATATGAAATGTTTTCTAGGACCAATCACATGTGTGGATGTATGAAATATATATATATATGACACAACCAGGGATATTTGAACAATAGATGGTTGTTTAGTGACATTAAGAATTTATCACTTATTTTTTCAGATATATGAATGCTATTGTGATTGTTTTTTCATAGAATTCTTGTTTAGAAATGCATTTTGAAGAACTTACGGAATAGGTGATATGATGACTGAAGTTTAATGTGATCCAGTGGAGGTTGGGTATGTCACGACTTGATGAAGAAAGATGAGGCCAGTGCTGATAATTATTTCACACATCTGAAAGTTTCCCTTAGCTCCAAAGTAGCTACTCAGTGTCCCCCGACTCGCCTTGGGTCTACCTGCAATGACACACGTAACGCTTCCTCCAAGGGCCCAGCTTTCTTTTCTGTGTAAATGTTTACATCATTCTCTGGAAGCTGATGACGTTTCATCCACATATCAGAAATGGCTGAATTTCACTTTTGTGTCGCATGTACCTGGCAAAGTCAGGAGAACAATCCAGTTTTCCTGCCCCTCAGTGGAGGCCTCTATCACTGGTCAGCGTCCTGCTGAATCATGAACCCCATGACGCATATAAACACCCGAATCCTTCTGGTTTAGCCTATGAAATGAGAACCTGTTCTTGAGGATAACATCAGTTAGAGAGATTCTTGTGTGGCGTCTGACATCCCCAAGATTCTTCGGACGCTCGACAACTGCCACAGATAGGTAGCGGAGCACAGCCACAGAATATCAACTCTGGACTGGTTCATTCTCTGTTCACTTCACCGTGAGTTAGTTTTTATTTTTCCCAGGGGAGACAGTCACCTGTGCCCCTGAGAGGGAGCATGGGTTCAGGGGCTAGTTCTACTGCTATAACTTTCATGGCCAGAGCAAGGTCCTTGTCCTCTTTGAGTTTTATCTGTAAAATGTGGGAACAATACCTACCCCACACAGTTGATTGTGAGGATTAAATGAGATGAGAATATATAAAGTAACTAGAACAGTTTGTGCCTCATCTCTAAGCCATCATTACCTGCTCTTAGCCATTATCAGCCAAGAAGCTTCTTTCCTTGTTTTGTTTGTTTGTTCGTTTTTAACTTGTATGCTTAATATCACCTTGGATGAATTGGATTCAAGTGTTTCTCTTTCTCTATAGCCTACCTTGAGAAAAATAAAGTTAAGCATCCTTCCACATATATATATATATATATATATATATATATATATGGCAGTGTCTTCAATTAAGGTGATTTTAGAAGATAATTTAAAATAATTAAATATTATTTTTTAAGATGCCTTCTAAATTCTACCTAATTCAACTAACTAATTTATGTGAGGATATTTTTTAACCAGTTTATCCTGGTGGTGTAGTATTGATTTTACCTGGCCAGCAGATGTAAACTGGGATAGATATAGTCCTTGTTTTTCTTTTGAGAACTACTCCTTTCCATTTCCTGGTCCACGTGAAGAGTCAGCAAACCTCCTCTTAAAGGGTCCAATAGTAAATGGTTAGGTTTTGCAGACTATATGGTCTCTGTTGTAATACTTCACTCTGCCATTGCAGCATGAAAGCAGATATAGACAACACATGAACAAGCAGGCATTGACTATATTCCAATAAGACTTTATTCACAAAACCAGGTAGCTGGCTTGTGGGCCATAGTTTGCTGACTCCTGGTATATGTATATGACATTCAGATGAAACTACCTTTTCCCTTTCTTTCTATTTCAAGTCTAGGCATATGAACTGGAACTGGCTAATAAGTATATTTTATCCATCTGACTATTGTGATAAGCTCATGATGGGCATTGGATTTAAGCTAGACCAGTAAGATTTAAGACCAGGACCTTTGCTATTTCTCTGAAGGGAGATGTATATTCTTTTAATTGGGATAATATATTCCGGTGTTACTGGTGGGCATTTTGTCACTAGAATGAGGAAGTTCACCTGAGGGTAAAGCCAGCAAAGAAGAACACAAACACGGAGCCGAGAAAATAGCGAAAACCAAGACCTTCTGTGTCAAGAAGAGGTGGTCTGTTTCAGGAAAACTTTTCCAGAAAAGATAAGATTGCAAAACCAGTAAATTACTGTTTGTGTCGAGTGATGGTTCTTTAAAATCTTTCCAGGATAAAATGATTTTCAGGTTTATCTTTTGCTATAGAAAGTCGGGGCTTTGATTACAAGTGTGTGTGTGTGTGTGTGTGTGTGTGTGTGTCTGGAATATCTATCTACATAGATATCTGTATATATCTGGATTAGACCCAGAATTTTAATTATTTTAGGAAAATTTTGATCCTATAAAAGGCTATTTCCTTGCCCCATGGCTCACTCTGAAGAAATTCATGTGGTTTTCTGTTTAAGCACATGTCCTGTTGGTCGTCGTATTTCCTGATGACTCCCTGGATGGATGGTTATCAAGGCATATGGGTCTATATTTAATTGGCCAAGAAAAAAAGCTACAGTCCAGATACTTTCCAGGCAGTATAAATTCAAACTCACTGACACTTTTATTTTGGGGTTAATACAGACAATAGAAAACTGTGAATTTAGTTCACAGTGGTTTGCTTTTGTTGAACTGTATCTCAAAGCTTTGCTGTTAGTTTGCTGAAGGTCATTATTAGAAGTAGCCCATGGAGTTTGTTGCAGTTACGGGATGGATATCATTAAGGATTTACTCTCTATATCAGACGGTATTCTTTTAATGAGAGTCCATGAGAAAAAAATTCTTTCAAATCTCAGTGTCAGGAATGTCTAATTTTTTTTCAAATCAATTGAGTAGGTGTTTCGAATACCGTTAATCAACTTTTTCTCTCTGAGCAAGCGACTAAGGTACTCACTGTTCAGTTCATGACTCACCTCTAGTAAAAAAGTATAGGCTCTTATAGCATATATTTTTGAAAGACAGCTTTCGATCATCCTTTCCCTGCAGCCATTATATTTCTTTTTTCTCTGTATGCTGAGTTAAACTTATCACACAGTGCTGTGACACCGTAAGTCAGTATCTACGTTACATTACATTAGTGCGCAGTGAAATGCTCGTGGTCACAAGGAGCAAGGAAAGGAGAAGCGGGAGGACGGCAGGAGTGACTCCGTACCATCAGCCCAATCCAGCGCTTTGCCTGAACTACTAGGCATCTTTTCTGCAAGAGGAGAAGGAATGAATGTATTCAGAATGTATCGCTTCTAAACATTTGCCAATTCTCAAAGAGACCCCATCTCTTTGGGGACATAAGCCTTGGAGTTGAGAGCACCCATAGGATTCACGCTTCTCTGACTCTGGGGTTCTCTTTAGGGCTTTACCAGATGGAAAACTAGCACCTCAGAGCCAGTGAGGTGGTGAGCTAACAGGCTTTATCGACAGATGGAGGACCCCAAGTGTGAATGAAAACAGCTTCAGCTTGAAGAGGAAAAAAAAAATCTGAAGCCAGTCTATGTAAGCAAATACCCGTATCAAACCAATTATCTAAAGGAATTGGCCCAATGGCTCCCTCCATGACTCCACGTAGGATACTTACCTGTCCACTATCTTGTTATTGCTTTTGAACAGACTATACTAGGTTGACAAACAATGGTGTTTTCCTCTTTTAAATGTGAACCTAATAAAGGGCGAAGAGTTCCCTTTTGTTGTTGGTGGTGACAGGATGGTTTTTGACTATTTGGGGCAAACAATTCTAGGCTAACAATTAGGTATACTCCTATATTCATGATTTATCTGAATGTAAAGAAACAAATGTGTAACTGGGTCAGATAAATGGATCAGAGTCCCATCATTCAGGAATAGGACTGATGTTAAGAGGTGCTTGTCTCAAGTAAGAAGTCTCCAGGTTGGTCCTTATTCAACACTTCTAACCACTTAAAGTTTTTCTGTTTCCAGAAATACTAACAGTTATGCAAAGGGGATACTTCTAGTATCCATAGTTTTATTCTTGTTTTAAAATAATTTTTAAAGAGTAACTTCACAACACATTTTCTTAAGATTTATTTATCTATTTGTCAGAGGGAGAGAAGGAACAAGCAGGGGAGTGGCAGCAGAGGGAGAAGCAGGCTTCCTGCCGATGCGGGACCCAGTCCCAGGACCCTGGGGTCATGACCTGAGCCAAAGGCAGATGCCTACCAACTGAGCCACCCAGGTGCCCCACATTTCACAATGTATTTGTCATAACTATACAAATCTTATAAAAATGGATCTTTCCTTGGTTAACATTTTGTATTGTTCTATTCACTGCAAAGGGGAAGCATTGACAAAATCTACAGGTGTTTCAACACTTTCTTACTAAGCTCCTATTTGTTTCCCAGGTTACAAAGAAGTCCGGATGCAAACGCTGCATTCTACTGATCACCATGTCACGTGTCCTTGGGTTTTTAAGTGTCATGAAAATTGAGAAGTATGTATTTTGGGGACTATAGTCTTTGAATGTAAATGTACTTAAGATAATCATCAGGGGCACCTGGATGGCACAGTCGGTTAAGCACAGGACTCTTGGTTCTGGCTTAGATTGTGATGTCAGGGTTGCGAGATCAAGTGGGGTCATCAGGCTCCTCAATCAGTGCAGAGTCTGCTTAAGACTCTCCCTCTCTCTTTGCCCCTGCCCACCTCTCTAAAGTAAATACACAAATCTTTAAAGAAAAGATAATCATAAATCTCCACCCAACTTTAAAGGCTCTCAAAAACAAAAAACAAAAACAACAACAACAACAAAAAACAAAACAAAACAAAAAAAAATGAGGATGTGCCTTGCTGGCTCAGTTGGTAGAGCGTGTGACTCTTCATCTTGGGTTTGTAAATCTGAGCCCTGCATGAAGTGTAAATTACTGAAAAAAAATTGAAATCTTAAAAAAATAATAAATAAGCAAGCAAATAAAAGACTGTCTACCAGTTTTAATCATCGGCAAAAATGCCTTTTTCTTCCCTCAGGGTCAGACAATCTAAATTTTATTTTTTAAGACTGATGTTTAAATTCTGAAGAAATTATGCATCAATCTGAAGGGTAATACATATTTTAAATATTTAAATTTGAAGAACATTTGTGATTCGATGGAAATTTTAATCGTGTCATTGCTGCCAGTAACCCTAGCAAGCCTTTGGTAAGTCAGAATTCTTTTGTTAAAGCTGAATGAAAGTATTCAAAACCCTACTGAAGTTCCCTAACGATGTTCCCTTCCTGCCACTGGGAACATAGAATTTAGGAAGCAGAGTTGTAAAGGGCCACACAACAGAGCCGTGTCTGATGGAGGAGAGGCGCTTCACAGTCATGGGACCTTCTGCATGAGTGGAAGCACCGTATTGGTCATAACGGTTGATGGTCCACCATCTGTCTGATAAAACAGCTCAGCGTGCTAAGTGTTATTGACAGGAAGATGGGCAAACTGCCTCCTTTTGGGGGCTCTGGCTGACCCTTCCTCAAAGCCTGGCAAACATTCAAAGGTCTGTTTCTTCAATATAAAATACCATCAATCTGCCTGCCTCAGTATTTCCATTTTCTTAGGGTACATGCAACATTCTTTATGAAAGGAATGGCTGTTCGTACATTCCACCTAAAATGATGAGACTTAGGTGCCTAAACAGGGTAACATAAAGGTGCCTTTTACTTATAGATAAAATGTACCAGATACCAGAGGGACATCTGATCAGCAATGGAGGTTAATGGCATGATGATTCTAGTGATTGCTTCCAAGTTAGAAGATGGTAAGGTAAGCAGTAAGTAGACTGACACAGTCACAGCCAGATGCTCCTCTAGCTCCGCAAATGTGGTTGGATTTCTAGAGACAGCCAGTTTCAGGTGGTTAGGGAACAGATGGAGAACTTCGGGGCTTCAGAGGATACTCTTTTCTTGAAAATCACCTGTAATTTTTTTCTTTTCTAAAAAAGAGCAGTATTGCAGTATACTTTATATACTATATATCATACACTACACACACACATACACACACATATATATACTATATACCGTATACTATATATACACACATATATGTGTATATATGACATACCATATACTATATCAATTATATATATATAATATATAAAAAATAAGATACATATATAAGATATATATATAATATATAGAAGATATATATATATAATATATATATAAAATATTAATTTATAATTCACCCATTCTGAGTTAGGATTCAATGACTAAAACATTATCACTGATCACTTAAATAGACAATCCTCTTCATTTTGACAGTGTTCGGTAATATATTTTAGCTAGGATTGTGTTACTTTGATTTCTATTTGCTTGTTAAACTACTAGCAATTACTGAAGGAAGATTTACAATCACTAAAGATTAGTGAAAACAGAAACTCTAAGCATTGCATAAAAACTGGTTCAAGGGTGATCCTCATGTCTTTACTTCTAAGCTTCATCTGTAGGTCACATTTTTCTCATCATAACAAAATACATGCAGTCCATTTAGTGCTGTAATTTGGATTATTTATGATATGCCATGTTTCCACAGATAAGCAAATCAGTTTATCATATATATGTTGGATATAAGCTGTGTTGTCAGTTTAATGTCTATATGGGCTTTATCCTTCAAAAAAAAAAAAAATCTTGAAGACTCTACAGAATCCCACTTCTCAAAGTCTGTATCCCAGGCAACTTCGAAGCTTTCTAAGGAATACGCCAAAGAGACAGCTGCTCTAGCTGCTACCAGAGCACAAATCTTTGTTCACCTTGGCATCTGGGCTTTCCATTTGTTGGCCAAAAGAAGCACAATTTCAGCATTGTCTTTAGCCATCCAGTAAGTACCAGTGGGTAAAGCCCCCAGGAATACGGATGAAGAGCTGTTGTTTGTTCAAACCATAAAAGCCATTATTTTGGCTGTTAAATTCAGTTTTCTGAGTAAGAAAAATATGATAATCCGTGTTATTTAACTGAGATTTTCTGAATTCCTTCTTCTTCCAGCCCACTAAACCTCTGATGGAAAGGTAGGCTATAATTTAAAAATTATTATAACTTAAAACTTGAAATAAGTTATGAAATGAGATTCCAAAGTGACTTGGATGTCCACGCGTTGAATAAAGTTAATTTATGGAACTTCAATGCACCAAATGGAGAAAAAGGGGAAAGACACATTAAGAACATTACAAAAGACTCTTCATGATTTCCCTTTAAAAAACCCCTTACCGTGAGAGACTATGGACTCTGAAAAACAACCTGAGGGCTGTGAAGGAGCAGGAGGGGATGGGGGGTGTGAGGTTGGGGAGCCAGGTGGTGGGTATTAGGAGGGCACCTATGGCATGGAGCACTGGGGGTGCTGCATAAATGATGAATTCTATTATGCTGAAAAGAAAAAAAAAATCCCTTACAGTATTATGATGCATATTAGCCCACTTTACCTAGAAAACAGAGCTTGAGACAAAGCTGATGTGCTAATGCCTTACTGGGGGTACAACCCCAGGTCATGAGAGTGGAGGAAAAGGGAAACAAGATGGGGAGAAAGGAAAGCCAATAAAAAATCATTTGTTTACTATTCCATTACAGATTCACAAAAACATGGCCAGCAGCAGGGAACGTCTCTTGAGATGGTGTTGGAATTCCTGTGCCATAGAATAATCATTAGGAGAAGGAAGGGAATAGGTTTATTTGTCATTCCTGCTTGTTCCTGTATCCCTCGTGGTCAAAATTCTTGCCACGGACACTGATGTCATTATACTTCTAGGTTGTTACCTGACCCTTGGGGCATCTGCTGGGGGAAATCCAGGCCATGCATCTCGTAGTGTGGTCCGGTTGACTTGGACACCAGGGGAGGTAAATTTGCTGTGTTTTCCCCCTGACAGGAGCTCACAGGTGTGCCTAAGCCCAGACCTCCTCACGGCGGGAAAGACAAAGAGAACGGTGTTGAGTGACCAGTGACAGTGGCAGCTCCCGGGACTCGATCGATTCAGTATACAAAACAGATGAACATCAGGGAAGGGGAGGAAGGAGGGGGAAGCAAACCATAAGAGATTCTTAGCTGCAGAAAACAAACTGTTGATGGGGTGGAGGCGGGCAGGGGATGGGCGAAAGGCAGGGAGGGGCGCGCGCCGGAACGAGCTCTGGGTGTTGTACGCAGCAGATGAATCTCTGAATTCCACTCCGATGTTGCCCTAATATGTTAATTAACTAGAATTTAAATAAAATCATGAAAGAACAACAAAAGATAAAATATTTAATAAACAGTAAATAATGAACAAATGAAAAAAACCTTGCATTTTGCACAACTCTTTAGATCTTCCCTCTGCCGGCTCGACTGGATACTGCCCGGTTCATGAATCATTTACTAAAATCAACTAGATCTTCACACAAAAAAAGAAAAATCTAGTGATATCTTCAGGAAAAAAAAAGAGAGAATAATGCATTTATGAAAAGTAAGTAGTGATTAGATCTTTAAAACAGACTTATTTCACACACTTCAAAAAATGTGATTAAATTCATCAATTGAACCTGCTTACTTCTGTTCCCAAGGCAGTTTACTAAAGTGTACTAATCATCACAGCATGTGCTAAATAGTGAACTAAACACTTCACATGCATTATTTCATTTAATTAATTAGTATACTGTGTAAAGAATGCAAAAAGACTTAGAATGTGACTAAATCTACTAATCATTGGTTTGTAAACTCATTATAGAGTTTCACTTAGAATTCGAATTTCTTTGACCTAGAAATTTGTTTCCCACCTCCCCAAATCTGTCAGAAGTTCTCTCTCTCAAAACAGTCATGGCTGGTGAGGGCTACTTTAGTGACTAGGGCCCAGTTTTGGTTTCTTGAAGCAGAGAAGACTCCCACAACGTCATGGGCTCCAGAGGTGTAGAATCGTAGGTCAAGTCAGGGGATGGGGAGCTGGGGGGGGGCATTCAAACAGCAATTATGATGCTGCAGAAGGAAGCTCTGGGGCTCTGGTTATAAAGCGAGAAGTTCAGAGGTGGCTGTGCTTAGGAGAGCAACAGAAGCAGCGGGTGCTGAGGAAGCTCAGGCTGGAGGAGTTGGTTTGATCACTGCGACTATCCACAGATACTTGGATAGTTCATCGTCATTGGTCCCGGGGAGAGTAGTGTGTTTCTCTGGTTTAGAAAGCTATATATAAGGGAGATCGTTACTAGTTCTGTGTCATAAACATTTGATTGTTCACTTGGAAGCCCCTGATCCCCCCTCCCCACATCTTGCATCCCAGTTTTCCCTGGACTGGCCTCCTCACAGTCCATTCACCCCCAGTTGCTTCCTCATTTACCAATATTCTCCCAAACATCACTTTATAAGGAATTAAAGCCCAGTAGTTCTGGTAAGAGGCAAGGCTAAATGACTTGGAACCAAAAGATCTGAAAGAAGACAATTTATTACCAGATTATTTATCCCAATGCTTTAATTTCAAAAATCTACTCATTCAGTATTTTTTTAAAGATTTTATTTATTTATTTGACAGAGATCACAAGCAGGCAGAGAGGCAGGCAGAGAGAGAGAGGAGGAAGCAGGCTCCCTGCTGAGCAGAAAGCCCGATGCAGGGCTCGATCCCAGGACCCTGAGATCATGACCTGAGCCGAAGGCAGCGGCTTAACCCACTGAGCCACCCAGGTGCCCTCATTCAGTATTTTTTATTGAGCACCTAAAATGCACTGGGCACTGTTTTAGAACTGGGGAAAATAAAAGTGAGTTAAGGAGATTAAATCCTTATCTTCATGGAACATACATTTTATTAGGGAGATAGATAATAAACAATTAAATACATATAGAAATGTAATGTAATTGTGGGTAAAAGCTATAAAGAAAAACAGAGTATGATAACGGCACAGAGAATGATAGAAGAATGGAAAATGGTTCAGATCTTCTAAAAAGTGAAATTTGATCAGATAATTAAATAAAATGAGGTAAGATTCACATTACTGCTGAAAGAACAATGTGTCTAAGGAAAAGGCAAAAATGCCCATAATGTTCTAGGGCAGAAAAACGTTTGAGAATCAGGAAGGCGGCCAGTGAGGCTGAAAAGGAGTGGGAAAATGGAGAGAGATGATGTTAGAGTGACAGACAGATCAGGTCACACAAGGCCTTGAAGGCCATGGTGAAGGATTTAGAAATGATTCTAGCACAGTGGGGAACCATTAAAGCAAGGAAAAGACATGACATATACTTTCTAAAAGTAGACATGAATGAAGAATAAATTGAAGAAGAGCAGGAGAGAGAGAATGCCAGGACACCCGTCAGGAGGCTCCGGAAGATGTCAGAGTGAACCAGGATCCTCGGATGGAGGCTGTCACAATGGATGCGGTAAGAAGTCGTCAGGCTTGGGATGTGCTTTTTGAAGTTAAAGTTGACAGCACTTTTGGTTGATTGTATAGGGACTGCAGTGAGGATAGAAGAGGGGTCAAACTGACGGAAGGTTTGGATGTCCGTGGCAGCGGGCATCATGTTTACTTAGATGGGGAAGGCTGAGAGGTAGTCATGTTTTGGTGGGCAACCAATAGTTTTTTAAGCTTGGATACTTCTTAGGCACTCAAGTGGAATCATCAAACAGTCAGCGAATATAAAAATACAGAATTTGGGAGAGGTACAGGATGGAGTTATCGAATTGTGGAATCTGTCGCATGTTAATGGTATTTGAAGCCATTGGACGGGATAAGATCACCAAGGGAGGAGGTACAGAGAGAAAAAGAGACTGAGGACAGAGTTCTAGAGTATATCAAAGTCTAGAAAGTTAGAAAGAAGAAAACTGGCAAAGGAGATTTGAAAGGAGTGTTTAATGGGGTTGGAGAAAAACCAATGGTTTTTTAGAAGTGCAATGAAGAAAACATTTGAGAAAGGAAGGGGAACCAAAGTTTAGTTATTGAGCATGGCAGGAAGTAAGTTGTTGGGGACACTGACATAAGTAATTTCACTGGAGTCATGACAGTCTGCCTAGAGAATATGGAAGAAGAAATGGGGAATGAAACATTTTTAAAAATGGGTGTCAGAGAAATGGGATGGTAGCTAGAGGGGATGTCAGGTCTAATATGGATTTTATTTTTTTTAATAAGAGATATTAGAGGGGAACCTGGGTGGCTCAGTGGGTTAAGCCTTTGCCTTTGGCTCAGGTCATGATCTCAGGGTCCTGGGATCGAGCCCTGCATCGGGCCTCTCTGCTCAGCGGGAGCCTGCTTCCTCCTCTCTCTGTGCCTGCCTCTCTGCCTACTTGTGCTCTCTGTCTGTGTCAAATAAATAAAATCTTTTAAAAAAAAGAGATATTAGAAAATGTGCATATGCTGACAAGAATGATCTGTCATGCCTAGACTTTTGAGTTTGAGAGGAGGACACATTGTCAGACTTTTATTTGCCAGAACAGATGAGCTTTATGTTGAGAGAGGAGGTAGTTTGTTGACATCTTCATTAGAATCAAGAGCATTGTATATGAATAGCTTCAGATTTGCTGTTTTAAGACAAACATAAATAACTTCTCAGGGTTTGCTCTGCCCTACACAATTCCCAGGCATCGACGCATGTGGCAGGAGTGGCAGACCTGCCAAGTAGCATGTCTGGTCCCGCGTGACGGATTGGTGGCTTCCAATGAACGGCCCATGCCAGGCGGCACCATGAGAGCCGACCGACTCTGGCAAGATTAATTATTGTAGGTTGTACGGACATCTTTCAATGGGGAAGTGTTTCTGTCCATCTGTCTTCTGTCCGTCACAGCTTGTTATCGCCTACAAAGAGCAACAAACATTTTCAACTATTTCTTCAGTTACTTTTATGTTCTCCGGGCCAATACAGATATATTGGTTTTCTTTTGTAGTTGTTAAACTCTTCTTGTAAGTTAAGTTAGCCCTAGCACCACCTAGGAGTGAAAATTAAATCGGAAAGGTCTAAAGAACTTGATGTCGTGGCTTAATGTAGTCTGTGGCACACAGCAATGATCATATTATACATATTTGTCTCCATGTCACAGTTCCGTTGGGAGATACCAGAGGGCCTAGAAGACATCAAGTAGTAAATAAATGTTTGCAAAGTGAATTAATTTATGAGTGAGATACAAAACACTATTTTAGAGTTAATGGTAATTTAAAGAAATATTTAAAAGGCTTGGATCTTTTCTGTAGAAGAAACAAATTGATAAAGAAAAGGTATTTTCAAGTGATATGCATACTATTTATTTTTAGTCAAACATTTCTATGGAGCTTATTATATGGCCCACACTATAATCATTGTCTACAAATGTCAGCTGAGCTGATTCCGTAAGCGATATTATCATCAGCATTTTACATGTCGGAACCTGAGGCGTGAAGTCCAGGAAGGTACATGCTAACGGAGGGCAGAGCGGACCCCCAACCCAAGCCTCTAACTTCGAAACTCTAACCATTGCGTTTGACAATTGATTTAATGTAAAACGTTTCTCAGAATCAGGAACCCCTGGCGGGGAAGCAACCGTGACCCGAACGCTGCCCTGGGGATGCTCTGCCGTCCGGGAGAGCCAGGTCGGCGCCCGCCGGACCCGCTGCTACCGCTCGCTGGGCACCTGCTGCTGCGGGAGCCACACGAGGTCTCTTCTGTTTTGTTCTAAGGCTTATTGACTTATGTGAGACGGGCACGCGGGGAGGGCAGGCAGGGAGACGCTTCCGAGACGCGCTGGGTGTGCGGCCCGCGCACCGCCGAGGACACCGCGGTCAGCGCTGAGCCGAGCCCAGGGGGTGTGCGGGGGAGGCCGCCGGGGCTCCACCTGCGTCCTTGGGGTGCGCTGCCTCCCAGCCCAAGTGCGGCCGAGCCGCAGGTGTTGCCGTGGGGTGTGGCGGACAAGGAAACTGAGGCAGGGCTGCAAGAGTGGACATCAGGCCCACCTAGTCCCACTTCAGAGCCGGCTCTGTGCGGCGGCCAGCGGGGAACAGAGAAGGACTTGCTGAGACAAGTCAGCTTTGTAGGGGAGATCCGCCCTCTGGGTGAACTATCGTGTGTTCTGAAGCTGAAACGGAATTTAAGATTGTTTTGTGTAAAAATTCCATTTCATAACATCTGAAAATAAAAATTTCCATGATTTTTAATTTTAAGCTTTGATTAATAATTTTGATTTTATTCAAGTGGAAAACCATGGAGAATACGAAGAAAAAAGTGATCAGTACCAATTATAAAAATGAATGTATGTATTCTTGGTACAATAATAATTCACCACTTTTGTCTTCTTAAAGAAACTTACTATGGGGCACTTGGGTGAAAGTGAAGCACCCAAGGGGTGCTTGGGTCCTGGGATCGAGCCCCACATCGGGCTCTCTGCTCCAGCCAGGAGCCAGCTTCCCCCCTCTCTCTCTGCCTGCCTCTCTGCCTACTTGTGATCTCTCTCTCTCTCTGTCTGATAAATAAATAATTTTTTAAAAGATTTTATTTATTTATTTGACAGAGACAGAGATCACAAGTAGGCAGAGGCAGGTAGAGATTGGGGGGAAGCAGGCTTCCCGCTGAGCAGATAGCCCAATGTGGGGCTCGATCCAGGACCCTGGGATCATGACCTGAGCCAAAGGCAGAGGCTTTAACCCACTGAGCCACCCAGGCGCCCCAATAAATAAAATCTTTAAAAGAAAAGAAATTTACTGTTACTAAGAATTAAGAATTTGGGGCTTCATCTTCTCTTGTTCACCTACAGTTCTATCGAAGTTGTAAGAAAATAATAATTGACCTTTAATCTGCCTTGGCCAGCTGCTCTGTAAAGTACTTTACATTCACTGCCTAATTTAATCTTCATAATAACCCTATTAGTTAGATACTATTATCATTTCATTGATTAGGAGACTGAGAACTAGAAAAGTAATCACTTGCCTAAATTCACTCAGATAATAAGTAGCAGAGGTGAGATGTTAATTATGGTCTATGTGACTCTAAAGTTCATTAAGCATATTTGTTGTTAATTATAGCAACCAATGATAACAGCATAACTATTTAGAAAGCACTTCCATATCCCTTATGACATTTAATTTGAAAAATTTTGTGAGGTGGGCAAGCCAAAGAAAAGAAAGACCAGAAAGATCCTGCATTAAGAAAAGCTTTAAAAAAAAAATGAACAAAAGACAATATTAAAGTAAAGTACTACTGTTCATCAAATGATACCGTTAAGAAAAAGAAAATGCAAGGCACAGAATGGGATAAAATAATCTCAAAACCTATATCCAACAATGAAAAAAGATTCCTTAAAATTCATGGAAAAAAGGCAGATAACCCAGTAGAAAAATGAGAAAAGACTTTGCGAGGCACGTCACTGAGAATACTCACAGACGAGTAAACATGAAAAGGTGCTTGACTTTCTCATCAAGAAATGCAAGTTAAATCCACAATACAATACAGCGCCATTTTGGC
The DNA here is from genome assembly GCF_011764305.1 of Mustela putorius furo. NCBI lineage: Eukaryota > Metazoa > Chordata > Mammalia > Carnivora > Mustelidae > Mustela > Mustela putorius. Next base: position 1,428,964 of record NW_025421261.1, read on the forward strand.
TAAAACCAAAGGTGTTGGTGAAGATACGGAGTGACCAGAGCCTCACACACTGCTGGTGGGAGGATAAATTGTATTTTTGGAAGCTGTTTGGCAATTATTGACTAAAGGTGATGACACATTCATATCCCATGACACAAAAAGGCCACTCTTAAGGGTGTACTCAACAGAAATGCATCTATATGGGCACCTAAAGACATACAATTATGTTCCATAGATGTATTATTTATAATATTCTAAAACTGCAAACTCTTCAAATGCTTATTGACTGTCAAATGGATAAATGTGTGATGTATTCACATAATGAAATGCTTTACAGAAATCACAATAAACTGCCACTGTACACAGTAACGTGGAAGAATGTCCCAAACAAGAAGCAGAATGGAAGACAGATACAAGGTAGTACATGCTATATGGCTCTCTTTATATTAATTTCAAAAACAGAACTAATCGATAAAATTAGAAGTCCTAACCGTGATCACAGTTGGGGATGGTAGTGATCAGAAAAGTGCGTGAGAACAGCACATGTTAAAACAATGTATTCTGTTGTTGATGGATGTTTGTGTTTTCTTTTTTTGGCTGTTATGAATAGAGCTGCTCTGAAAGATATACATCTTTTGATATTTTAGTAGTATGTCTTGATTTACACTCTACTGTATTAATATAGTCATGCCAATTTCCTTTCTGTGAAGGTTTGTAAGGTGTATCTTTTTTCATCCTAACTATGTCCTTAGAAGACTGTCTCGTGGGAACAACCTAAGTGTCCATCAGTGGATGAGTGAATGAGGAGCGCATCTGTACTTACATAGATCTATATGGATATGGGCAGTGGGATATTCTTCAGCCAAAAAACCACAAGGAGATCCTACCCTTTGTGACGAAATGCATGGAACTTGAAAGGCACTCTTTCAAGTGAAATAAGTCAGAGAAAGACAAATACTGGATCATCTCTCTTGAAAGTGGCATCTATTTAAAAACACACATGTACACAAAAACTCACAGAAAAAGAGATGAGATTAATAGTTATCAGAAGCAGGAAGTGGAGGAAGGGGTAATTGGATGAAGCTGTTTAAAAGGTACAAACTTCCAGTTATGAGATAAATTAAGTGTACTAGAGATGTAGTGTACAGTGTGAGGACTATAACACTGCTGTATGATATGTAGAAAACTTAAGAGAATGGATTTGAAGACCTTTGAGCACAGGAGATTTTTTTCTTTTCTCTTTATTGTATCTATGTGGAGATGATAAACCTACTCTGGTAACCATTTCATAATACATGTAAATCAAGCCATCGTGCTATACACCTTAAATTTATACACTGATGAATGTCAATTACCCTTGACCGTTGAAAAACCCAGGGGTTAGGGGCACTGATAACACACATAAAACTTTGGCTGTGCTAAAACTTCACTACTAATACCTACTCTGGACTGGAAGACTTACTGATAACATAAACAGTCAAAGAACACATACCCTGTTTGTTATATGTACTCTATACTGTATTCTTGCAACAAAGTAAGTAGAGAAAAGAAAATGATACTAAAATAATGATACAATACAATTATAGTTCTATACTGTATTTATTTTAAAATCCACATGTAAGTGGGCTCACACAGTTGGAACTCCTGTTGTCCAAGACTCAGCTGTATTTCTCAATCTGAAAAAAAGCTTTAAAAAAAGACTGTCTCTTTCTGATTGACTTATTTCGCTAAGCATGATACCCTCTAGTTCCATCCATGTCGTCGCAAATGGCAAGATTTCATTTCTTTTGATGGCTGCATAGTACTCCATTGTGTATATATACCACATCTTCTTGATCCATTCATCTCCCTGATATGAGGAAGTGGTGATGCAACATGGGGTGTTAAGTGGGTAGGAGAAGAATGAATGAAACAAGATGGGATTGGGAGAGAGACAAACAGTAAGTGACTCTTAATCTCACAAAACAAACTGAGGGTTGCTGGGGGGGCGGGGGGTTGGGAGAGGGTGGTGGGGTTATGGACATTGGGGAGGGTATGTAGTAGGGTGAGTGCTGTGAAGTGTGTAAACCTGGCGATCCACAGATCTGTACCGCTGGGGATAAAAATACATTATATGTTTATAAAAAATAAAGGCCAATATAAAAAAAAAGACTCTCTTGTAAACTTCATTCAATTGAGTATTTTTTTAAAAGGATATGTTATTCTCTTATTTGAAGTGTTTAGTTCATTTATATTTAATTTTTTTTTTTTAAGATTTTGTTTGTTTGTCAGAAAGAGAGAATGGGGGGCACCTGGGTGGCTCAGAGGGTTAAAGCCTCTGTCTTCGGCTCAGCTCGTGATCTCAGGGTTTTGGGATCGAGCCCCACATTGGGCTCTCTGCTTGGCGCGGAGCCTGCTTCCTCCTCTCTCTCTGCCTGCCTCTCTGCCTACTTGTGATCTCTGTCTGTCAAATAAATAAATAAAACCTTTGGGAAAAAAAAAAAAAGAGAGAGAGAATGGCACAAGCTGGGGAAGCAGCAGGCAGAGCAGGCAGAGGGAGAAGCAGACTCAATTCCAGGACCCTGGGATCATGACCTGAGTCGAAAGCAGATGCTTAACCCACTGAGCCCCCCAGGTGTCCCTCATTCATTTATATTTAATGTATTACTAGTAATTCACTTTCTCTTTTGTTTTTATTTTACTTTCTTGTGCTGCTTGTGTATTTCGAGAACTCCAGTAATTTCTCTTGTCTGGAAAGTGGGCTGAGAGGTAGAAATGTTCCTCATACTCCACAGTGTTGTACGAGGCTATTGAGTTTTGTGACTAGATCCATTAAGTCTGAGGATGCCAAAATGGTGATATTCTAATTTGGTGCCATCCAACAGAAATGGTGTGGTCCATGTAAGTGATTGACATATTTAATTATAAATATTCTTGTGGCCATGTCAAAAAAGTTAAAAGGAACTTATAAAATTAATTTTGATAGTTATATATATATATATATATATATATAAAATTATCATTTCAATATGTATTCAATATAAAAATCATTGAGATGTTTTACATTCCCTTTTTTGTACTAAATCTTTGAAATCTGTTGTGTATTTCACATTTATATCACATTTTAATTTGGACTAGCCAAATTTCCTATGCTCTACAGACATGTGACTTTGAACTCTTATATTAGATTGCACAGTTTTAACTCTTTTATGTTTGTAAATTAGCTGGAGTAATTTTGTAAGGAGATAGTTCTTTCCAATCATAATTTTCACGTCCAGAGGGGAAGATAGAGATAGAATATCCAAAAATTACTGATTTGCTTTATTCAACTCTATATACATGACAGTTTCAGAAAACAGTACTATTACTGTTATCCCACTGTAATTATGCGAAGGAGTTAAAATTTCGTTTGCATATTCCCTCCCATTTTGTCCCATGTTTTACTATTTCTATACTGACAGAACATATATTCATTACCACATACACTCTTTCTTTTACTTATTTAATGTTCATGCTGCTAGTAACTGTATACTTAATGCTCAAAAGTGTTTGTCCTGATGCTTCTCTAGTTATTTTGGTTGTCTAAATGAAGCTTGTTTTCTAGAAGATTCCTCAGGTAGAGTCCTGGGAACAAGATTTTATGAGTACTTGAATGTTTCTGACAAATATTCTATACTTCTTCTCTTTGAAAGTAAGCTTTTCTGGAAGTGAAATTCTCCACTCACATTTAATTTCCTTGAGAATCTTTGTTACTGCTCCCTTTTATTTTTGGTGTGCAATGTTGCTACAAGAAAATACAGTCTTCTTACTTTTTAAGAAAATAGTTAAATTTTGTTCTCTATGTGTCACTTGCTCTTTCTTTCCAAATGTGCAAAGGATGTTTCAAGTTTTAAAAGTTATTTTAGAGAAGTTTTTTGAATTTTGCTTTTAGTTTCTGCTTAGTTTAGTATTTGTTTTGGTTTTCTTCTTTAAGTCTCTTATTACCTATAAATTTGAATTAATCTATATAGATTAATATGCATAGATCTTCTTTGTAGATCTTCAATATGTGCCACTTTCAAGACGTTTTGATCTCTTTTTTCATTTCTTTTTGATTCTGACTTTTTCCTCTTTTAAGTTTATATTTCTCTTAAGCCATTTTTTGTTGTGTTTATATACTTTTGTGTTACTCCTATTTTTGATCTTCATTTCTAAAAATTTTTAGAATTCTTTGAAGTCTGTCATATCATTTCTGAGCTTTTCTATTTTCTATTTTGTGCTGTTATTTAATATCTTACATCATTTTATTAATGATTTTTAGCTAATTTTGGAATGCATGCTGCTCCTTTTTTTCTTTTCTTTTTTGGTATTTGATCATGTTTTTATGGAATGCTTTCAATGCCTACAGAGATGTTATCCTGGCTTAGTTTCCCTTTTTGCTTTACAGCCATACATTTACATCAGATATCCCTGCTCTCATTTTTTATTCCACTCCCAGAAATTTCTTCTCAGTATGGGGACTTCTCTCGGAAAAAACCCGAATGGGTCACTCAAGAGTTCATAGGGCCCAGAGAGCAACAGATACTTTATGCCTTACTGTCGTCTTATTAATTTCACCGTCTGTTGGATGGGGCAAAATCCTTTACAGTTTTGGATGCTCTGTCAGTTTGCATTCATTGCACTGTCCAGTGAATAACTGTTTGGTGTTTGGGGGTTATCTTAACCTGAGGTGCATCAGACATCCTATTATTTCCTTCTGTACAGATGCCAGTAACACACAAATCTTGCAGCTGTTGGTGGTTTGTCCTTGTCTGTTTTTACTTTGAGGTTAATTGGGATACTTTGTCATTTAGTTTTGTTATAAATGTCCTTTGGTTTTTGTTTTACCATCTGTTTTGATGTGGAGATTTTGGAAGATGCAAACCCTGTGCTGCCATCACAGCTGCCATCTTTCTGGAATATGGCACTGTTTGAATTAGCTTCCTGCATATCCAGGTCCAAAAATGAACCCTTGATTGACACCCGACGAGGCCATTCCTTTACCCTCTGTAAGGTACAGTATGATGAATTTGAACATTATAGTATATATTGAATTTTGGCTTGTGAACACCTACCATCCACCGTCTGGACAGAGAAAGCATATTAAGGGTTATAGAAAGCTAATTTCTATTTTTGAAGAACCATGGTTCATCCTAAGGAAGAGAACATTTGAACACAAAAGACCTGGAAGGACCCTAACAACAAGGAAACGGAGACTCAGCTCCATCTAGAAAACTGGAATTGAAATTCTCTTGATGTACCTACCATCTCTTTGACCTTGGGGAAGCCATTTATGTTAATTGAAACTTACGGTTTGTATTTTTGAATTTCTAAAACACTTTCTTACTTGGCTAGGAATACTGGGTAGGAAAAGCAAAAGAAGCAATGTTTTAGAGAGATCCTTAAAGCTAACAAGTCACTCATTTAAATTATTTTTGTTACATCTTTTCTAAATATTACTTCTGTGGTCTTCTAAAGACCAATGGTGGATTCTTTTGAGCCTTAGGGCTATATGCCCCTTATTGGAACTATACCAGCAGGCACTGAAGTGAAGATGAAAAGGAGAGGTTAAGAAGTGCATTGCTAAGCACATTGATGTATGACATAAAGCAATAACTTTTGAAAGTGATAGAATGTCATCATGGAGACTTTTGAGGGTTCTCTAACTAAGGCTTTAATAAACAGCCTAGATATAACATTTTTAATGCATCCCTTTATTGATAGCACTGGTAAACTTTGGCTTCTGCATTCAGACTTGTTGGATACACTTGGGCCAGGCAGCCATCTGCCTTGGATGTTTCACGTGTTGTTTTGGCTAAGAATGAGACCAAATGAGTTTTGAAATACCTTCCATGTCCTATCATTTCATTAGGAAGCAGTGCGTATCTTTACAAGTTGCATTATACCATATTCACTGTATTTTCCAAGTAAATTCCATATACATAATAAAGTTGAAGAATTAGTGAAATGGAAAAGCTCAGATCACGACTTTCCCATTAATTCATATCAGTGATGTAGGAGAAGAGGTAGGGATAGGATAGGGGCACAGTGTGCCTATGTACTGGACTAGAGGTAAAAGTTTGTATATGGGTCAGCTGGGAATAGATCATCATTTAGAAGTTCAACTTTGGAGAATATAGCTTTGGAGAAAAATACAGAGTCATGAGATAGAACCCAGGTGATAAAATTGTGTTTTTATAATTTTAAGTCATTTAAGGTCCAGAGTCCTTAGGTCTTGAACAGAAATAGGCATCCAAGTGTCTAAGAACATCTAGACCAGCATTATGAAAGATTTTCCCCTTTAAATATTGTCTCTACAAATGCTCTTTGGAAAGATAAATCATGCTAAATGCTAATAAATAAACCAAGCTAAAAATATTAAAAAGCACAGCTTGTTATAGGCCCCTTTTGGAGAGTTGGCAGGATATTAGCATATCAAAAGCACCGAAAAAGACCAAAATTTAGAAACCTATTTATCCATCTATTTTCTAGTATTTCCAGGTGACCCTCCTCCTTCTCTCTCTCTCTCTCTTTTTTTTTTTTCCAAAAGCATTGGAGACAAGTGGATACCCAGGGCAAACCTAAACTATTGGGATCTAATGGTATGGACTGAAAGTTGGTGGGCAGAGAGATATCATGGATTCATTTCCAGGCTTTAAGCAATTCTAATAATATTTAAGTGCCTGAATTGGATAATCATGTGACCAAAAGTACCATTTCCAATTATATTAGTGGATACAAGGAAGAGCTAGAACCAACCACTGAAAATTACGGAAGGACCGACTTGTTAACTGTGAGGAGAAAGGAGTTCCCACATATGGGAGTCGCCTGGTCTCACGATCTCTACTAGACATTTTCCTTTATGTCTTTGCACCATTCCAATAAGCGTTATCCACACCACTTCAAAATGCCTGATTTTGTCGCACTCACCAGTGATCTTCACATGGCCAAAACCAAGTTTCGTTCTTATGCCTTCTGTTTCTTAATCTGTCATCAGCATTTGGAGTATTCACCCCTGCTCTTTGCAATATTTTCTCTGTTTAGTGGAGCAGAATTCTTCTTATTTTTTGTACCTCACTGACCACTTCTTTTCAGTGTCCTTTAATAGACCATCTTCAGTTTTCTTTAAATGCCTCGTTGTTTGAGGACTCAGCCCCTGAATTTTTCTCTGATCTCCATCGGCTTCCCAGGTGATCTCACCAAGCTCCAGGACTTTGATGACCATCTCCAGCCTGAGGAGGCTCCAGCCACGACTTCCTTCTCATTGCTACGTTCCACTGCTAGAGCCTCTCTGAATTCTGAATGTCATATGCATATATCTAATTGCCTACTCGGCTTCTCTGTTTGAAGATCTCATTGGCGTTCCAAACTTAAAATATCTAAAATAGACTTCTTAATTTTCTCCCCAAACTCTTTCCTGCCCCGTCTTCCACATCTCCATAAATGTGTCCAATCCTTCCACTCACTTGGGTTAAAATCTCTGGGATCACCTTCATTCTTCTCCTTTTCTTAAACCCTGTATCCAATTTATTAGAAAATCCTGTTGCTTTACTTTCAAATTCTAGTTCAAGTCTGACTGCTTTACCCCACTGCTGCTGACCTCAGACCAAGCTGTCATCATTTCTCTTCTGGATTTCTTCGAAAAGCCCGGACTGGCATTCCTGCTCCGATTCTTGCTCCCCTGGTGTGTTCACCGCACAGCAACAGATTTTTTTTTTTTAAACCAAGGTCAGGTCAAGTCAGTTCTCTGTTCAAGACGCTTGCTGGTACCCTTCTTGTTCAAATTATTATGCTGGACCACTGTTCCCAGGAAGGCTCTCCTATCCCCTCCTTCTAGCTTCCTCCCTTTATCCACAGGGGAGTCTTGTGCTTCGAACACACGGAGCTCTCTGACTTGACAGCCTTTGCATTTACCGTTCCTTCTGCCTGAGATGCTTCCTCCAGTTCTATGCAGGGCGCAGTTACTCCCACGTCTCATCAGATTGAGCTCAGAGAGGTGTTTATCAAACAGGCATTTCCTGACTAAGTTTTACAAACTAACACTCCCCTCCCTGTATCCCTCGTTTAACCCCACGTCCTTTTTCTTCAGAGCACTGTTCTTCCACCTGTTAAAATGTGGTAGGTGCTTGTTGCTTGTCTCTCCTCTCGAATGATCAGAATCTTTGTAAAACTTATCTTTATTCTTTTAAATTGGTTGGCTCCATGCATGGTCCTCTTGCCTGTTAGGCGAAGTCAGTCACAAGCCACATCCCTGTGCTCTCCGTCTGCAGTGTTGCTGTCCATGCCTTTTTGACACGACTCTCTCTGCCACCTGCCCGCACATCCCCACATCTCCTGGAGCGCCCATGACACGGCCATTCAGTTTTATAACAGACTGTGGAGCTTGCAGGGCCTCTGCCAAAGCCCTGCTCCCCCGAAGTCATTTAGTGAAGGAGTCCGTTATGATCAGCACTTGCAGAGCAAACCCCCCGTGATGGACGCAGCCCACTCCGGGCACACGCACTCTCCTTCTGATGGCATCCTGCTCTGCCTGGCAAGCTTCCTGATGGGGATTCGGCCCCCCTGGAGGAGCACCAGAGCACAGAGAAACATCCAATAATGACAACAGCCACAGCAATAAAAGAAAGAAAACAAATATCCACAGGATTGCCTGAAGAGAGACAAAAGAAACCAAGCTTTTCAGTCACTGTGATTGCTCAGGTTTTCGGCCCTCAGCACCACGGCGTCGCTAGGTCAGGCACCTGACCTCCTGTGCTCTCTCGCAGTTTGACGAGCTCGCTCCTCTGGAAGCCAGGTTCCTACAGGAGCTGAAAGTTTTATGCTCCCAAACTCAAGAATCCTCTCATGTGGGGAATGAACATTACAAAGGTCTTTTATTTGAAGGCACCTGGGGAATTCTTCTAATAACTAATGCAAAGAGTTTTTATTTTCAGGATATAATCACACCACAGAGATCCTCTTTTCCTATTTCTGTTAATATTATTGAGTCACCATTTCATTTGGGAACAGAAAGCAGGGACCAAGAGGAAGGAAAGTGTACATTTTTTAAGAGTGTAATTAGGGCTTCACTCTTTCAGTGAAGAATATTATATCAAATCAGTAAAGTTTTAGGAATATAGTATTTTACCAAATGATGAATTTTAAACTGTTTGTTCAAATAAAAAGTACATTAAAGGAAAAAGCACGTTTTATTAAATTACCTTTATATGGCAGAATTTCTAGAACAGGAATAATTTAGTCACATATTATTAAGCTTATATCCAAAGCAAATAGGAATGCTTTGAGTAGATATAAATAATCAACAGCACAGACCTAAATCACAAGCTTCTTCCTGAAGCAACTTCATTTGTATATTTTAACTAAGGAAAAGCTGAGAGAAACTTTGTAATAGTCTTCAAGAATATGCAATCATATTACATACTAACTGGGTTTATTTCCATGGAGAATAGAATGAAGAAAATGAATTTCAGTGGGGGAGATTTAGGTAAAAGTTACATGAATTTTCAGAATGAAGATTATTACACTTGGGGAGAGACTTATAATAAAGGAGGAACCACCTTAGCAGTGGGATTCTAGAAACTCTGACAACTTCAAACATTCATCCAGACTCTGAACGTCCTAGAATGTTTCTGTTTACTTAATCATAAAACAAAAAGGTAGATCCTTCCAGATCCTTCTGTCTGTAAGGACACATGCTTGGAGGCAAAGGGCTACACGATATGAATGGCTGAGGTCTTCCCAGGGAGATGTTTCTTTATAATGAAATCTCAGAATTGCAAACAGAAAGCCCGAGACTGATCTGACACAGCAGCTTCAGGGAGAACTTCTGGTTCTTTGTCCTTTTCTTCTCGGGGGAAACAGACCTTCTCCGCCTGTGGTTGCTGGCCTGACACAACAGGAAGACTCGACTTCCCCATCCTGATGACTGGGAAATGGCATGTGCACTAAGCCCTCAACAGCACTGAGGAGTTTGGGGATGTGTGTCTTCAATACTGTGGGAGCTGACGTTCCCGTTGCTGTTTCCGAGGAGGAACCAGCAGCTTCTGCTGCCATATGTTCCCGTAACACGGCGTGCCAACTTGCAGGCCATATCATGCCAGCCTGGAAACAAGTATGTTCACCAGGACTATATTAGCATCACTGTACTTGCAATCTAATTAATAATTAGCTGTCTTCCTGCAGCCCTGGAAGACAAATGTGAGAGCAACTTTGTCATGTTTATCAAGAATGCACTTATCTTCTGGTGCTTTAATATGGACAGTGGAAAAAGGAAATTTCGAGATCTTGAGCATTGGTGGAATCTGAGTGAAAGGTTCAAAGGACTCTTTGTCCTGTTTTTGGAACTTCCAGAGACTCTATAATCATTTCAAAATAAAAAGTAAGAAAAAGGGGCGCCTGGGTGGCTCAATGGGTTAAGCCTCTGCCTTTGGCTCAGGTCATGATCTCAGGGTCCTGGGATCGAGTCCCACATCGGGCTCTCTGCTCAGCAGGGGCCTGCTTCCCTTCCTCTCTCTCTGCCTGCCTCTCTGCCTGCTTGTGATCTCTGTCTGTCAAATAAATAAATAAAATCTTTAAAAAAAAAGTTAGAAAAAAATCTGTGACACAAACTCAAGGCTGGCCTCATGTATCAATAGAGCAAGCAATAGCTTAGTATCATTCCAGGCATTTATAAAGTCCACATTTACGAAGTCCACGTCAGAAGCTAAAACGGATTCCATTCAACCTTTTGCAATTCACTGTAGTGTGGAAGAATGAGGAAGAAGTTATGAGAAAGTGAGCGATAGATGATAAAGGAGGCTGAACTTTCTGGATCTGTAACCCTGCCCCAGGTGACCCTTGAGGACAGTTCTTCATTATGCTGTAGGACTGGGCTGCTGGTGAACGAAGGCTCTGTGTTCTACCGGACTGGAGATAATTGAGAACCGTTTTTCAATTTTAAAGGAAAAACTTAAGTGACTATGTATCTTGGGCATCTTTACTTTGAAGACCTCCCAAGGTAGTATCAAGTAATTGCATACAGAATCTTTTATTCCTCTAAATAGAACCATATTTATGGGTAATTAAGGATACTACAAGCATTTCTTTGTGTAAAAAGGAATGTAGAACACTTGTTTCTTTTGGGGCAACTGGGTGGCTCAGTCAGTTGTGTTTGCCTTCGGCTCAGGTCATGATCTCAAGGTCTGGTTCCTCATTGGGCTCCCTGCTCAGGGGGATGTCTGCTTCTCTCTCTCCCTCTGCCCCTACCCCCTGCTCACAGGTGCTCTTTCTCTCTCTCTCTCAAATAAATAAATAAATTAAATCTTTGAAAAAAAATTTGTTGGTCTCTGCACACTAAATGGTGTGATTTCTTGATCATTTAAGAAAACTTACATCATTGCTTATTATAACTAAATATGTTTAGGGGAAATATTCCCTTTCAGCTTAGAGAGTGAGTTACTGTTGGTACTTCACATTGTAAAGTTATTAAGAAGAAGGAAGTAGCTAGCTGTTTTCTAATTTTGCCAAAAAACTGAACTAAAATAAAAGCAATTTTTATTTAAGTAAGGTTCGAATGTTAGATTCTTATTAAAAATGTGAAATAGGAATTAGGTTGTATAAATCCATTTGGTTAATATGTAAGTGGTAAGGCAAGAAAAAAACAGTAAAACTATGTTAGAATAATACCTTTTACAAATAACAGGCAAGTTACAGTGCTGTTGCCAGTCTTCAGAGAAGTAGGTAGAAGTGGTAGGGAGGCTGGAATGGTGAGGTAGACTCCAGAGCATCTGTGTTCGAATGCAGTGCTCTTTTCCTAACCATTAAATAAAAATAAAGTAACTGACATAATGCCATATGCTTAACATGTAACCATGCCTCACTAAAATTTATTTATATTTGTGCATATAACACACATACATAATATATGCTATATACACATGTAAGGCTGTATTATAAAAGTCATTTCTTTGCAAGTAGTAAAAGGACTCCTTAAGACTTCAAAACTTGTACTTTTCCCAATAGCATCTACATATTTATAATTGATGTTGTCAAAAGAGAATTTGTACAATTTCCCAAAGTTGTTGGAATTTTATTAAAAGAACCAAATTTCCTGGAAGGAAGTGATGATTTTATTCTAATTCAAACCAGACTGTTGGATATATATTTAGACAGGAAAAACAAAGTACAGTGATTTGAATTGCTCTCCTGTGCAACAGCAGAAACCTGCAATACCTAATCGCGTATTTCATGGGCAAAGTGAGGGGGTAAACCCTCCATTGACAATACAGTTGGACAAGGAATAGAAGAAAAGAGGAGTAAAATTGATTTTGAGCATTTAACGTCTTTTCTTTTGGTTTCTTTTAACTAGAAAGTACAATGATATTTACTGTATGAATTAGGATTTCACAGGGAGATTTTTCTCTTGCAGGTTGTAACATCCGTGTTGCAGAATGATGCTGAAGAAGTAACAGAGTCGTAGGAAGTAGGCAGGTAAGTAGCACTTACCAACTGCTGCATAACATTCAGAAAATAATTTTGTTATGCTCACAATTCTATAGGTCAATAATTCAAGGACAGTCTCTATTCTATTTAGAGCCTCAGCTGGGATGGTATGAACAGCCAGAGACGGCTGGGGTGGCTGACCCTGTCATGGTCCTGGTGGCTCGTTCTCTCAGGGGTCTGGCACCTGGGCCGTGATAGCTGTGACAGTGGGGTACGGCTCTCATCATGGTTTCTCCATACAGTCCCCCCACCTGGCTTCACTACAGCACAGAAAAGTTCCAGAGTATTAGACGTTCTTGAAGGCACTTGGCTTCCCTCAGAGCAAGAGTTTCAAGATATAGGAAACAGAGACCACTGATCCTCTTGAAAATTAGACCCAGAACTGGCAAAGTATCACTTCTGGCATGTTGGATTGGTCCAAGCAATCCGTGGCCAGTACAGATTCAAAGGACTCCATAGATTCTACCTTTTGATGGGGGAAGGGATGAATAGGTAGTGGGTGCTTTAGAGATAAGCTACCATAAACGATAAGGAAACTTTTCAGTTTATGTAGTTTATAGATACTCATGTAGTTTTTGTTGTTGTTGTTGTTGTTTTAAGGATTTATTTATTTTTTTGTCAGAGAGACAGAGAGAGAGAGAGAGAGTGACAGAGGGAGAAGCTGAGCAGAGCCCACTGTGGGACTCAATCCTGGGACTCTGGGAACATGACCCGAGTCAAAGGCAGATGCTGGCAGGACTGAGCCACCCACTGGCTGAGCTCAAAGGACCAGGTGTCCCGATACTCATGTAGTTTTAAGTCATGTAGATGATACACTATTTTTATAGGTTAAAAAAGAAATCCATGGGTTAAAAGAATATGTATGGAAAGTCAACTTCAGAAATAAATTCAGAGGAAGCTGGGACACAGTAAGTTACATTAGACTCTGGAATAGTCTCCACAGGGGGAAAAATAGGGGAGACCAATTGCCTGAGTCACTTTAAATTAGGCTAGAAAAAAATAAGCTGTAAGGGATCAGTGTTGCACTGGCAAGGAAGTACTATTGGTCTTTTTAACTCCAAATATCTATGATGTGTTGCAATATATGTATTCTTTTGTGGCTGATTAAACTATGTCATAAAGTTCACTGAACTGTAATATTGTCTTTCCATTTTGAGGATTATATTCAAGCATGTGACCAGGTCCCGGAGATGCTATTGAACTGCATAATCGATCACCCAGTGCAATTTGTCGGTGTGGTAGAGGATGTTAAGTACATTGCTGCTCTGAAACTCCTCTATGTGCAACTCTTCTTCCTCTTCTGTGCAAAAAAAGTGCAGGAATTCTTTTATCAGGCTATTTGCAAGTCCCTCGCTCCTGCATGTCAGCTGCCCTTGGCTGCAAGATAACCATAAAACATTTACTGCAAAGCCATGAAGAATCCATATGTCCATTTGATGTGTCAGGCCACCAAGAAGCCAGAGCTTGTGGGGTAGCATAAGGATATCTGAAGGTGACACATGCTGTCAGTTGATGAACAGAGACGCAGAAGGGGACTCTGGCAGCCTCTATCTTGGCCTTGACAACTTGTGATGGTGACCAGGTGGGGTGTGTTATCTTAATAGTCTGGAGCTCTTGTGAATTATTTGCTGATAGATGTAAACAGCTGTTATTCTTGGTAATGGAAAGCAATTAGAAACATCTGTACTCTTGGCTATGAGTAATGCCTCCTATCCTCACTGCTCCCAAGTGCCAATTGGAAATAACTACATCATCGAGATGGTGTTGGCAATTCTACACTGCATTATGGGCTGATGATTAGTACTGAGCTGTGAAGAGCAAGAGGTACCATGTGGGAGAAAGAGCCTCACCTGGGATGTCGGAAGCGGAGGGAAGCCTGCCCTATCTGTGCAACAGAAAGCAAGCATTATGGCTTTAGGAAGGACACATGTCCATTAATCTGGATTAATGTTTTTTATCCTGAGGGATACCTCAGGATAAAAAGGTACCAGTTCCTGAAAGAAACATGTTCCTTGACAAGTCTAACCTAGTGATTAAGCGTGGGCCCCAAAAATCGGGATGGCTTGGGTTTGCCTCCCAGCCCTGCTACTTGTGTGACTTTGGGCAACTTGCTTAATCTCTCTTAGCTTTGTTTCCTCATCTATAAAATGGATAGAATACCTACTCTATAGCACAGCTATGAGAATTGAATGAATCTGTTTATGTAAAGTGCTTAAAACAATGCATGGCAAATAGTAAGCACCCAGACGACCTTAGGCTGTTGTTGTTATTCAATACCTCATCCTGCTGGGTGGTGGAGGTAGCCTGCGGAACATTCAAGGTGACTCCTCTCATGGTGGTCATTAGTGTCGTGTTCATAGAAGCGTCTAATCTACAGCCAAGTACATACAAGAAACTTAACATTGGTTTATTTCTCTTTTCTTTTGCTTTCCAGGGAAAGAGTTGTATGTTAGCTTCCTAAAGACTGGAAACTAGGACGGTGGTGGGTCCTAGACAGTACCGCTGTCCTAGATGTTGATGGCTTGAAAGAAATACAAACCTGTAAGTGGACACTTTCAAGGCAGATAGTAATTTATTAGAAGAATTGTTGTTAGATTTATTAAGTAATTATGTTCTAATACTTAACTGTCTTGTCCCAGAGATGGCTATAGATTTTTTCTTTCTGATGCCCCTTAGCACACAGCACACACATATTGCCAAATCAAAATATTCTGCCACCTTTATGCCTCATCATTTGAAAAAACAGAGATCAAGTTCTGTCTCTGGGTGCAGCTGTCACAGTATTTTGTTTCATGACGGAGATTTTTGAGGAAGACAAATGTTTGTCATAGGGAGAGGTGATGGAGAATTTGACTGAATTCTGTCACAAGAAAGGGAAAAATTGAGGCATTTTACGCCTTACAAGTTGAGTATCATTTTAGGAATGATAGTCTACCAGAGACTTTGTCCTAGGGTAAGATAATAATTTTCACTCATTTATGTAGCCAATATATTGGTTGAAAAAATATATATGGAAATACATATATACTAAGAAAATGAGTAAGAATAGGACATAGACCCAGCAGTAATTACATTGATTTTTACATATGTTCTGTTGACTTAGAACTTATATTTGATGTTTGTGTGAAGATTAGATTATCCTGAAGTCTAAGTGTGCAATCAAAATCTAGAATCATGAAAAATAAAGCAGAGTTCTAGTTTACATTGGACAAGGAAAAAAACAAAATGCTTAAAAACTAATGAAAAGGAGAAGTGAAAGGGTTTCTCATTCAAAAATGAGAAGATCCTCAAAGTTAGGAGAGTCAAGACTTAGAAGGATATGTTGTATGCAACATGCTAAATTTGCAGAGTCTAGCATTCTGTTGATATTAACAAATGCTCGTTAATTTAACTATGTTTAAAAACTTTACCTTTTAGGAGGAGGAGGCATTAAGCTTATGCTTAATTGGTTGACAATACATTTGCTATTTTAAAAGGACTGGAATACTTCAATGTTTTTATCTTCAGTTGCTAAAAGTCCTTATAGGTCTTGCTCAACTGCTCACGTAGAGAGAAGGTGTAGGCTCTGCTATTCCCATTCATCAGCTGTAGAAACTGAGACTTAGAACATCGAATCCTTTTTATAATAATAGAAATAAAAATGACTTTCAGTCTTCTGGTTCCTACTTAGAAATCTTGCTCTTTTGCTCTTGCTCTTGTTTGCAAGGAGAATGCATTTAAAATGCAAAGCTTGACCAGAAAAGACAGTAAAAGCCGATGGAAACTGGTGAGTCCTCAAAAATACATCTGCACCGCTGTTAAGAAAAATCGGCATGTGATGCCATCAGAGTAGCTGAAAATGAAGTCTGGTTTACCACGTATCCTGGGGTGATTTATTTGCAAACTTCTTTAGAGAAAAACGGTCCAGCAGAAGCTTCCCTTTCTTAGTTACTGTCTCATGGGCTGCCCGTGCTATCTCCCTTACTAACGATAACCCCGTCCAGTCAGCCAGTTCTAGGGCTTCCCATTTTTCTGTGCCTCTCCTCCCCACTGCCTGCGTCCGGCCCCTGTTTCCCGCTCGGACTCCTACAGTGACCTTGCTCCTACTCTTGTCCTCTTCAAGTTCACCTTTTGCTCAGTTGCCGGGGATCTGATCATGTAGTATTATTTCTTGAACCTACTCTATTAGTTCACATTGCCAAAAGAAAAATGCCTGAATTTCCTATCATGTCCTACAATGTCCTGAATTACCCATTTCTACTTCTTCAATCCTGTCTCTCACTTTCCCTGCTTTGAAATTTGTTCTTGAAACTGCTTGAAACTCTGCACATATCACTTTGTTCATTGTGTTCTCTTTGCTGACGATGCCCCATCCACATTTCTTGCCTGAAAACCCGCTACACGCTCCCATGGGATATCTCTCCATGGGGATATCTCTCCACGGTCATCTCTGCCAAGCAGCTTTCGGGATCACTCAGGGCCAAATAGTTGCATTTTCCCTGTGCTGTTTCTTGGGCTTATCTCTACCATTCATATCTCATTGTTTTTATCCATTTGAGGTCTGGACTGTGAGGTACTTGAACGGTGAAAGTTGCATCTTATGGATATTTTCACACTTAACATCTTTTATACTGGGCTCTTGATAAGTATTTGTTCAATGATTAAAATACCAATGATTATTATAACAGTAACGTACACTGGTTACTTCCTATGTACTAGACACTGAACTGAGTGCTTTTCAAGAATTTTCTCACTTAATTCTCCTAGCAAATCTAAGAGATGTGTACTACATTTATTCTCACTTGACAGTTGAGAAACAGAGGCTTAGAGTGAATACATAACTGTCTTTAAGTCACACAGCTGGGGAGTGGTGGAGACAGGATTATAATGTAGGTCTAACTGGCTCTCTTAAGTGTTCTCAAACTAAGCTACATTTTGCCTAGGTCCTGGGTTCTCAAGTTAGCCCTGCAATTTGCTTGCTGTGTAACCCGGGGATTAAGATTCCTTCAACCTTATTTCCTCATCCATGGAACAGAACAATAATGTTTTCTCTGCGTACACAAAATGGCTACTATTGTCCCAATTAGCTCAATGTCCATAATCCTTTCCCACCCATGCACAAAGTCAGAGGGGTCCTAGAAACTTCTCCCTCCTCTCAGTTCAAAGAGCTCACAAAACCTCTACGGCTTTACCTTTTCATTGCCTACTCTAATTGGACTTGCTGCTGTAGACTTTTCTGGAAGTTTTTGAGCCTATTAAGCCTTATATTTCTTATGTGTTCGTTCTTTCAACAAATCTGTATCAAGTACTTGTTACCCACCAGACACGATTGTAGGAAGTGGGGCACGTCAGAGAACAAAGAGTAAAAGACTCTGATCTTGAGGAGCATATATTTTAATGTGAGTTTCAGACAATAGAAAACAACATGGTAACTAAGTTAATTATGTAGTTGTTTAGAAGGTGATCTCAATGACCTCACTTCTGGGTCATCACTTTGCTATGATGCCTAAACTTGGCTCTGGCCAGTTGTGGCCAGAGCTTCTGTACCTCTATGTATGTCTAAGAATGGACAAATGGATAAATTTTGGATAAGTGACATTATCAAGTGACTAAATAAACATGAAAATGTACTGTGAACCTGTCTTATGTCTGATCATCTCAGAATCACTCCCGAGGGGTGAGCAGGACAGCGAGGTCTCAGAGGAGAGAACGCAGGATTTCTCCAGTCATCAGAAATACCACTGGCCTTCCAACCTAAACGGCACCCCTAGCGCTGTTGGTTGGGTGCAGCTGAAGAAGAGAACAGACATAAGGGACGCGTTCCAGGAGGTAGGTTCATCTCCTGGCAGACCACCAATACCAGCAAACATCCACAGGCTTTTTTCAACTGAGAATACACTGAGAGAAGTTCAAAGGTATAAAGAGGCAAAAACTGAGTAATTTTCTTGAGGATTTAGAACATTATATCAAAATAGACAAATTACAGTGCAAGAAGACAAAGCTAAGTGCCAAACGTCAGGTATAAATGACGTCTGTAGGAGTCCCGGGGAAGCAGTGACGGTTAGATGCTGGGGCAGCTTGTAAAGGCTCCGGGGAGGCAGTCAGGCTTGGCCTGTGCCTAAAAGGGACAAGGACTTAGCAAGTGAAATGACAGGGACAGAAAGTTGGGAGGAAGGAATGGACAACTAAGGTGAAGATGAAACAATCTTGGACTTGGGGCTGCACGTAGTTTCGGGTTCCATCTGTCCTACCTCCGAGCCTCCGGACAGCGCACACACCTCTTAACACTTCTGAGCATTGAGCTCATCCTCTTCATTTTACAATACGAATGTGAGGACAAATGAGATGATGGGATAGAAAAATTTTTTAATTATAAAGAATTATACAAATAAACTATTACTGTTATAATGGTTATTAATAGCCTTGGCTTTTCCAGCCTGCAGGCTTGTCTTTTCTTTGAAGAACACTCCAATTTTGCTTGGGGAGTTACCCTTCCTTCTCTAAATACTATGCTCTCCCCTGGCCAACGGACGGGCATGCAGCCCAGGGAAGCTTAATTATGTTATTTCCACAGGATGTGACTCTTAAGAAGAATGACACAGGCTGAAATTATTGCCACTGATTCTCCTGGTTAGGGCCCAGAAGACACTATCCTTTAGCTCCTGTAACTTAAGACCTCCCTTGATTCTTAGCGTTTCTGAGTCTGCCCCCCCTTCCAACTTTTCCTTGGATTCTGTAAGATGTTCCATATTCTTTCAATAAAAACTTACTTTCTCTAGTGAAGCTTTCCAAGCTCCATTTCTGTTTCTTGTATTTGGAGAACGCTAACTGAGAAGTGGCTTTAGGAGACTGAAGGAGTTGAGGGAAAAGGTGGTATCCTTCATTTATGCATACACCTAGCAACAATGGTGGGTCCGTCCATGTGCTTAGGAAATATTAGCTGAAGTAAAACAGGTGCATATGGCCTGGACTGAATAGAAGTGTTCATATGATGAAAAGCAGGAAGTTAACTAATATAAAGAAAGGCATAGGTACTACAACGAGGAAGGCCTTTAATGACCAAATTCTTTATTATTTCAGAATCGAGAGGGTTTGAAAGATTTTTACTCAGAGTTGCGAGGTGGATGGGTAAGGGACTGATGTAGGAAAAGCAGTGTTTTAGAAAGATTAATTGTAAAGACAGGGAAGAAACTAACCCTCCTCAGTCCTTTCTAGGCTCTGGCCCAAATGCTACCCATGGATTACCATGAAAATTAATCAGTTCCTCACAACGGTCTATGACATGGATACCCATTTTACAGATGACGAAACAGAGTCACAGACTGGCCAAGTAATATCCCTAAGGTCAAATATCCAGTAAATTGTAGAGTTGGGATTGAAACCTGGGAAGTCTGATGGGATTGAAACCTGGGCAGTCTGACGGAAGAGTCTGTGCTTCAACTACTACATTGCTCTGCCTCCATGGTATGACTATGCAGATGGAGAGAAGACAGTTTTCAAGGAAGCAGTAAAGAATCCGAGTCATAAGGGTCTGGGGTAGAGTGGTGGCTGTTGGAATAAAGAGTTGTCAGGACTTGGCCTCACTGGATATGGGCTGATATTTGGGGGAAATCAAGGGCCAAAATTAATTAGTCAGTAATTTATCCATTCATTCCATAAATGTTTATTGAGCATCTACCAGATGCCATGCACTGTTTTATCTGCTAAGGATGCCACGGTGAGCGAGGCAGGCAAGATCTTTGCTATCATAGAGTACAGATTATCTGAGAGAAAACGGACCACAAAACAATTAAATTAAAAAGGACCTCAAGTAGCAATAAATGCTGTGGTGAGAATGAAAAATAAAAAGATGGAGAAGGATTATGGCCTGCTTATACAGACTGAAAGCTCTCTTTGAGAAATTGAAGTGTACATTGAGACCTGAATGATGGAAAGGAACCAACCATCTAAAGACCTTGAGGCAAGTGTCCCAATTGAGAGACCAGCAACTACAAAAACCCCAAGGTAAGAATGAGCGGGGCATGAAGAACCCAAGTAAGGCAAGTATGTCTGGGGTGTAGTGGGTAGAGGGTATAGAGGTGAAGACCCTGTAGTGAACAGAGCCTGCTTTATACAAGGAACTGGATGCCAAGATTATGGGGGTTAATTAATTAATTAATTAATTTTAAAAGACCTTATTTATTTGTTAGTTAGTTATTTGAAAGAGAACATGAGCAGGAGGGAAAGAGAACCTCAAGCGGACTCCATGCTTTGCGTGGAGCCCAACATGGGGCTTCACATGGGGTTTCGTTTCAGGAGGCTGAGAACATGGCCTGGGCAGAAACTGAGAGCTTGATGTTTCACCACCACCTAGATGCCCCAGGTTGGAAGGTTTAAATACAGCAGTTACCTTCCAAATTCTGTTTCAGAGAAGGTCACTGGCTAATGTGTGAGAAAGGAATAGCAGCAGAACAAAAGTGGAACCAAGCACCATGTTAGGAGACAATAGCAGCAGTCCACTTGGTAGTGATAGAAGTGGGCCTCAGGAATTGGGGAGACAGTGTGAAGCAGAGCTAACGAGATTTACTGATGGATGAGACATGGAAGGAGAGGAAAGGAAAGGATTTCTAAATATTTGCTCCAGTGACCGGGTGGATTGTGCTGCTTTGTATTGACATGTTGACAAAAAAAAGGGAGAAGGCAGGTTTTTAGGTCTTGGAAATTTTGTTTGGAGTATGGTAATGAGATGCATTTTAGAAATTCAAGTGGAAATATTAAGAGGTCAACTGGATCTAAAAACCAATTTTGGGAGTGCCTGGATGGCTCTGTCATTAAGCATCTGCCTTCAGCTCAGATCATGATCCCAAGGTCCCAGGATCAAGCCTTCATCCATTGTCTCCCTCTCCGTCTCACTCCTCCTCCTCCCTCCTTCTCCTTCTCTCACTGTGTCTCTGTCAAATAAATAATAATTTTTGAAAAGCCAATTGGGGTAAATTTCAAGGCTAGAGAAGTAAAACTCAGAATCACTAGAAATATGGATTTTCTTCAAAGCCATGGGGATGGCTAGTGAGAAGGTATAGATAAATAAGAGAAAAAAACCCAGTTCCATACTACGGAGCCAGTAAAGGAATGACTAATAAGGACAGAGGAAAAGCCAGCAGGGAAGTATCTTTAAGCCAGGACAGAATGGGCCAATGCTGCTAGGTCTATCAAGATGAGAACAGAAATGTTACTGTGGGATGTGGAAATGAGCAGCTCATTGCTGGTGTTAGTATGCAATTTCAGTGCATGGAGGGTCAGAAAGCCTGTTGGAAGGGAAAAGGAGAAAATAGGAGTGATGGGATAGAGGCAGAGACTACAGACAACTTTTCCAAGAGATTTTGCTGTGAAAGGGGTAATCTAATGAGGTAGTAGACAGCAGATTGTTACAGAAATTTTTTTAATGCACAAAACTTAAAGTTCTTTGTCAATAAGAATGATCTGTGGAGAGGGGATAATTGATAATGCAGTATAAAAGAATCCTATTTACTACAAAGCTGTGATCACCAAGACAGCATGGTACTGGCATAAAAACAGACACATAGACCAGTGGAACAGAGTAGAGAGACCAGATATGGACCCTCAACTCTATGGTCAAATAATCTTTGACAAACAGGAAAAAATATTCAGTGGAAAAAAGACAGTCTCTTCAATAAATGGTGCTGGGAAAACTGGACAGCTCTATGTAGAAGAATGAAACTCGACCATTCTCTTACACTGTACACAAAGATAAACTCAAAATGGATAAAAGACCTCAACGTGAGACAGGAATCCATCAGAATCCTAGAGGAGAACATAGGCAGTAACCTCTTCGATATCAGCCACAGCAACTTCTTTCAAGATATGTCTCCAAAGTCAAAGGAAACAAAAGCGAAGATGAACTTTTGGGACTTCATCAAAATCAAAAGCTTCTGCACAGCAAAGGAAACAGTCAAGAAAACAAAGAGGCAACCCACGGAATGGGAGAAGATAGTTGCAAATGACACTACAGACAGAAGGTTAATATCCAGGATCTATAAAGAACTCCTCAAACTCAACACACACAAAACAGACAGTCATATCAAAAAATGGGCAGAAGATATAAACAGACACTTCTCCAATAAAGATATACAAATGGCTATCAGACACATGAAAAAATGTTCATCATCACTAGCCATCAGGGAGATTCAAATTAAAACCACATTGAGATATCACCTTACACCGGTTAGAATGGCCAAAATTAGCAAGACAGGAAACAACATGTGTTGGAAGGGATGTGGAGAAATGGGAACCCTCTTCCACTGTTGGTGGGAATTCAAGTTGGTGCAGCCTCTTTGGAGAACAGTGTGGAGATTCCTCAAGAAATTAAAAATAGAACTTCCCTATGACCCTGCCATTGCATTACTGGGTATTTACTCCAAAAATACAGATGTTGTGAAAAGAAGGAGCATCTGTACCCCAATGTTTATAGCAGCAATGGCCACGGTCGCCAGACTGTGGAAAGAACCAAGATGTCCTTCAACGGACGAATGGATAAGGAAGATGTGGTCCATATACACTATGGAGTATGATGCCTCCATCAGAAAGGACGAATACCCAACTTTTGTATCAACATGGACGGGACTGGAAGAGATTATGCTGAGTGAAATATGTCAAGCAGAGAGAGTCAATTATCATATGGTTTCACTTATTTGTGGAGCATAACAAAAAGCATGGAGGACATGGGGAGTTAGAGAGGAGAAGGGAGTTGGGGGAAATTGGAAGGGGAGGTGAACCATGAGAGACTATGGACTCTGAAAAACAATCTGAGGGTTTTGAAGGGGCAGGGGGTGGGAGGTCGGGGTACCAGGTGGTGGGTATTATAGAGGGCACAGATTGCATGGAGCACTGGGTGTGGTGCAAAAATAATGAACACTGTTATGCTGAAAATAAAAAGTAAATTAAAAAAAAAAAAGAATCCTATTTGCAGGAGGAAATTCTTTAAGGCTCCAGAAGCTGATGTGTTGGGTGTAGTGACCACTTGACTTTCGATAGGAAGAGCCTGTCTTCCATGAAAACAGGCAGGAAGGCAGGACTGCAGAAACTACCTCATTGCATTTTATTTTAATTGGAAAAGCTGAGATTTCAAGTCTGGATAACTTGGAAAACGTTGGAACAAATCACATGCACACCAAAGAAAATCACCACAGGTGTAGGAGACTTCACAGGGTATACAGAGAAATGAGCAGAGGACTTAGAAATCACTTCACCCGTCTCTGTTGAAAGTGTCCTCATTAGCTGTGCTTGTGCTTGTCTTTCACATAGTAGAGACTGGGGGAGGGGAAACATAACTTTGGACATTCCTAAAAGGAATTTATAATATTAGTCCTTAAAAATTGGTTGCAGTGATATATTTCATGCCTTTGAGGAAACCAGGGAGCATAGAAATATATAGAGAGAAATATATAGAGAGAAAAATATATATAGAAATATGTAAAAATATAGAAATATATATATTTCCAGACATATATATTTCTATGTATATATATCAGTTATGTTAATTGGAACTGTATGTTTTACTTACCTATTTTTTAATTTAAATCTAATAAGCCAACTTATAGTACATCAGTAGTTTTAGATATAGTGTTCAATAATTTATCAATTTTGTATAACACCAAATGCTTATCATATCACTTGCCCTCCTTAATGTCCACCACCCAATTAGCCCGTCCCACCGATCTCCCCTCCAGCAACCCTCAGTGTTTTCCCTAGAGCTAAGAGTCTCTCATGGCTTGTCTCCCTCTCTGATGACTTCCCATTCTGTTTTCCCTCCCTCCCCTATGGTCCTCCGACCTGTTTCTTATATTCCACATGAGTGAAATCATATGATAGTTTTCTTTCTCTGATTGACTTATTTTGCTCAGCATAATACCCTCCAATTCCATCTACAACAATGTAAATGGTAAATACTCATGCTTCCTGATGGCTGAGTAATATTCTATTTTATATACACACCACATCTCCTTTATCCAGTCATCCGTCGATGAACATCTCGGCTCCTTCCACAGTTTGGCTATTGTGGACATCGCTGCTATGAACATTGGGGTGCAGGTGCCCCTTTGGATTGCTTTGTATCTTTGGAGTAATTACTCACCTCTTGCTAAAAAAAAAAATCAACGGAGTAAATCTGAATATCTAATTGACTTCATCAGACAATTCATGAGTCCCGTCTAGCAGGCAGACGGGAACTCCAAAGGGTCGCAGAAGAGAAAGGTTTATAAAGGGAGGACAAGGAAGCTAGAAACAGGAAAAAAAAAAAAGATCATTTCAGGTGCAATTACCTTCACTTGGGTTTTAGTAGGTGGATTACCTCATCTTCCTTTGGGGGTTGAGGAGGGCCCATGACAGATCACCTTATTGTATTGACTGGAAAATTCTCTAACTGATTGGTTAAGACTCCCTTTCTGGAGTGTTGTAACTGAGTTAGGCTAGGTATTAAGTCGTGGCTTACTGACTTGAGATCTTAACCTAAGTGACAATCATTTTAGGCCTCCGGCTTTCTATATATATATATTTAACAGAGTCCAGGGCCCTAAAAATGTTCTTGAATGAATGAATGAATGAATGAAGTGATCTGAAGAACTTGGAAAGCGAGGAACTACATTCTTCCAGGAGAGGGGGAGTAGTACATGAAAGAAATGAAGCTTTCATAAATCTAATGCTTTATCTCTAAATTTAAAACAAAGAGGCTTCAGTTGAGAGGAAGCAGAGCTAAGGTAGAAAGTCTTAGGAAAGGTAACTCAACTTTTATGTAGTTCTAGAAATGACTATCAGAGGAACTTAAAAGGCTCCAGAGAAGGCTGTGACCCTACATGACAGTTTTATGTCCCCTTTCTGACAGTAGTATCCCACCACGGGTCCTGAGGAAGGAAAGGCAACATGAATTAGTGTAAAGAAGCCTCATTAACAAAGTGTCCTATTTAGTGCTTAAATAGAATCCTGACTGTCGTAGAGTGTCTTCTGTGGCAGGGCATAAATTTGATATCTCTGCCTATCAATCAAGTCTTGATTCAAGAATATCGGGTTAATTATGTGAAAAAAAAATCTGCAGTTAATCACCATAGGTAGCAACATCTAACAAAAGATTCTAGTTATCGTATTTTCTTGAAGAATGGTGAGCGCCTTTAAGAATGTGCAAACTGAATATTTTAGTATCGGTTAGGAAGTAAGTTACCAGTTCAGTAAATTCTTTAAAAGGGAGTTTGTAGATTTTTGGGTAGAGTGCATCTAAAATCAGTGGGAGATTACACCGATAGCTTTTGCAGCATTGGGCAGAGCCAGTAGATGGTGGTCTTAAGTTGCAAGTTGCTATTATAGTAACACCTGTCAGCATGTGAAATAACTACTGCTTTTCACAAAATGTCAAAATTCACTTTTCCATTCATTAGATGCCATAAATTGGAAGATGATAGCACAAGAGAACATTCTGAGATATGTTAACTGTTATTTTTTTAGCACACTTTTCTTTAAAAAAAAAATCGTAGGAAACTTGTAACAACACAGCATTTAAAATCATGCAATGCTTATATCAGAATGTGATATAAATGGCTGTATCTATTGTTTATCTTTTTTCAAGAATGAAAGAGATTTTTAATTTCTTAATAAGAATGCTCTCTGTTGGAATTCTCAAAAACCAAGACCAGCTCTAAGCTGTAATACCTAAGTAAGATATCCACTTAACATTCTCTATTGTTAAATGCACTTTAGAGATTCAGTTGCAAGAGTATTACAATACCTTGTGATTATGCAGACTGAGTAGAATTAAAGACTTTGGAAATTAATTTTGAGTTGAAATATTAAATTAAGTAGAATGTTTTATCATAATGGCATAATTTAAAACTAACTAAGAATAGCATCAATAATAATCATGATCACTCTCCTTTCATTAAAAGAAGAGATTCAGCACTAAATTATTAAATGATCAAATTTATGGTGCCCAAGTTAGTAAAGATTTTGTAGTAGTGTAAATCATGCTACATGATTTCTGTCTAGTGACTATGGCAAATTAGTCACTCTAGTAAATTTTAGAGGGTGTTAATAATACAAACACTTCAGTGTTGGAAGCTTTGGTAGAACGATACTCTATACATCCTTGGACATTCAAATATTCCTTTTTTTTTCTTCCAACAGTGTATTATCTAACTGCCAAGGGTAGTCGCAGGGATGGACAATTACACCTTGAACAAAAGAAAAGGGTAAGCCTTTTATTTTTATAAGCCAACGATTTATGAGAAGTGATTTCTGCTTTCCAACATTAACCTTTGACCTCCTTCTATTCAACAGTCTTCTGATTTTACTCTGAAATTGAACTGTGTTCTAAGCAGAACATATGTTGCTCATTTTCTTTAATGATTCTCAGATCAACTCAACTTTACTCTACAAACCAAAAAAAAAAAAAAAGGCAAGAAATGATTTGCTTTCCAGCTTATTTAAAATCATCCTAATGTATATACGTGATTTCCACCCCCCCATAACTGAATTAGCTCTACCAATATATGAGTTATGAAATAGGTAAGCCGCCTAAAGTAGAGAGCAAACACACATCAACCCCTTGAGTGATTAGGGTGGGTTGGTGTTAAGGTAGAGGGAGATTTGCTTTGTTTTATAAGTTTCTTAAGGAAAGTTTTTATAGCTGTTCTAATGTACACATATACTATACACTTGTCTATATTTAATATCATTAAGTATTTCCTTCCTCTTTAGCCATGGATATGGTTTTGGGTACCTGATCTATATTTCGGAAAATTATCAGATCTGAGAATCCCAAATGTCATGTAATATTGCAACGGATTAGTACATGTATAAAAATGTTATGAATTATCTGAATCACTCCTCAGAATTTTGTCTTCCATAGTCCAAAATATCAATGTATGTGGAGGTTTTAGTACTACAAAGACTATATGTTACATACCTGTTAATTCATAATTCAACTTTTAGAAAATTTTGGGAAATAAATCACCTAACCAAACTTACTATTATGGGTTAATTTCTGAGAATGTTAGAATTATTTTGGACCAAGAATGTTAATTTAGAGCAAACCAGTCACTTGTTACTTTTCTTTTACCTAGTAATGTTTTGGCCATGAGTTTATCCTATGCCTTTAGCACTACCCAAATCATTTTGGCAAAATAGATTTTGCAGCAGAAGATCCTTATTAAAAACATGGATTGAAGTGGTGTGGTGCAAAACCAGGTCGTGCACTTTCCTTCACAGAGCTTTGGGGCATCATTAACAAGAGGTTAGTTACTAATGATCACATGTTCATTTATCCAGCACGTTCATTGTACCTTATATAAAGGGATGTGTGAATAAAATCAACATAGTGGGTATATCTATAGTATCAAAGTCAGTGTAGCTTAAGATAATTTCCTTAAAATATTAATTCAACAGCTGGGATATTCAGTAGAGAACTACATACATCATACTGAGGCGTTTAACTAGACTCAGGAGTCAGACACACATCTGAAAACATGTATCGACTCATTAGTATTGTTTCAGTAACTGCTTTGGCTTTTATGTAACACAGGAAATAGGAAACCATAACATCGTAAATAGTGTTAAACTGAACCTATCCATGTAGCCAGAGCAATTTTAAGCCAATCATTTCTCATTAGGCTAATGCTACTAAAGTTTCTTATTCAGATTTTTTTTTCTTTTTACTTCTTTTGGCTATTCAGTGGCCAATGAGGTGTAATAAGTTTTAGCAAATTGGGGCTGAGGTCTCTTAGGTTAGCTTTATTCTCTGCTGTAAATTACAGCAGCTTTATAACTGCTTAATACAGCTCTTGAATCAAGAAATGTCACACCTGAATTTTCCTGTTCAAGCTGAATGACTGGTATTAGGGAGAGAGAGAAAGAGGGAGAGAAAGTGCATATGCTCCTGGAATTCAGGATTAAACCTGCTTTCAGACTGTCATACTGATTTATATTTTAACCGTTGAGCAGCTGAAGTGGAAACTAAATAGAATTTTAATTCACCAGCATCTTCCCATATATTTTCTCTTTGCAGATTACAGTTTGGCAAATTGTTGGATTTGTCAGTGCACTCTGTGGTACCTCCTGTTGACTCTGAATTGGATTTTGTATTTTGGACTTTATTTTTGATTTCAGGCTCCAAACTCGCTTCTTAGACTTCACATCTGTTTTTTAAGCATCAGAAAACCAGTCGCGGCTATAAGGACCATCTCTGATGAAGCAGCAGACTTACATAAGAAGACAATAAAAAAGGTACTAGTGTAGAAGTCTCTCTTCTCTTAGCAGCTTTTAATAGGTCAGCAAATGTGACTTGTTGGCTGTTTTCCTGTCTTTCTCATTGACAGTTCATTACAAAATGAGGTAGGTTATTTTTTTTTCTGACTAGATTAGCAAAAACAGAAAAGTAATTAATACATAAAGTACCAAATATGAAATATTACTCTGCACAGAGGCATTTCACACTTCATTGATTTCATGAGTGGGCCAGAGGTGCCAGAACAATAATTAATATGTTGTAAGGGAAAAATTATTATGCAAGGTCAGCAGCATTTGAAGACTTTACAAAGAAGAGGCATGAAAAGATGTTCTGAAACTGTTTCTTAAATAGGGCTTACAACTGGATTTTAAATGAATATTGGAAGAAATACATAGTTTTTCTATGAGAAATTGGGGATTTTTCATTTGTCACTGAAAGGATGCCTCTTTATGGAAGCATAATGTAAATCAATATACTGGGATTTGGGAAAAAAAATGAATAAATACATGTGGGTACGTATAGACTTATGGATATCATTATTTACATTTCCAAACTGTCAGTGAAATATAAAAATATAAAATTCAAGGAAATTCATTTATATTATTTTTAACCAGTAACTGTTTTGCAAAAAGTAACAATCTCAAAAAAGCAAAAATAAAAATACCAACATGAAATCAGCTATAATCCTACTGTGCCAATATAAAAATGTTAATATTCTGGGGGCTTCTGGGCAGCTCAGTTGGTTAAGCGTCTGCCTTCGGCTAACCCCAGGGTCCCGGGACGGAGCCCCTCGCCAAGCTATCTGCTCAATGGAGGGTCTGCTTCTCCCTCTCCCTTGGCCCTCCACTTCACTAGTGCTCTCTCACTCTCTCTCAAATAATAAATAAATAAAATCTTTAAAAAAACAAAGATGTTAATATTTTGGTGTATATCCTTTTTATATTCTCTCTAGGAAATACATATTTTTAATGGGATTCTGCCATGTTGTTTTTCAGTGTGCCTTTTGATTTATATGATTATTCCCTCGTGTCATTCAGTCATTCTGTATGATTTTTAGTGGCTACATAATGCTTCACTGGATATAACATGACGTATTTAAATAGTCTTGTGTGGATGGGCATTCGGTGGTTTCCATTCCAGACAAGCTCCAACGCTCGTCCTATTGTGACCGAGCCTGTTGGACACAGCTCTAGAAACGGCTCTAGGAACGGGGGCTCTGATTGCTTCACAGGTATTGCCAGATTGTCTTCCACAAAGGTCATCTCAGTTTGTCCCCACACAGGGTCTATTTCAAAATCACTCTCAGTTGTGATTTTAAAGCTGTTCCTTACTCTGATGTCATGTGGTAAGTAATGGATTTTCCAGGATTAATTGAAAATGATTGAGAGAAAATCTCCTGAAAGACTTGCAGAAATGAAATGTTCCCAGTGATTAAGACCAAAATAAGTAAGATCATTTAATATCATGTTTTTTAATCCACAACTGAAAACTACTAATAGCTATCATCGACGGAGTGCTTACCATGTATCAGTGATAACCTGGCAATAAGTCTATGTGCTTTACATCAATGATTCTACATTTTATCCTCACAGTTATCCTGTGACATAAGTTTATTATGCTCCTTTCAAAAACAGGAAGCGAAAATTTGGACAGTTTATGAACAAACTGCCTAAGGTCACACAGCTACTTGGTGGGGAGCTGGGATTTGAATCCAGAAGCGCCTGATTCAAAAGTTCATATTTCAGCTACTGTAAAAAACAGGAAAGGTCTTAAACCTGTGCTTCCGGAAGTACTATACCTTCAAATATCACACACGGTAGCTTATTCGTATATTTCCCCAAACCACCTTTTCCCTCAATCTGTTGTCATTTTAGTATCATGATGGAGGGAGTCTGCTTGGATCGACTCTGGATTTCTACCGCCTGGACCTGTGCTAAGAAACAGTAGGTCTCATTTCTCAAACGTGAGGTGCCAGGAAGGCCGGCGCCAGGTTGGCAGAGCAGGTTCTCATCCTTTCTTGGTACATATGGCTCTCCGGTGTGGGAAGCTATCCCTAGTCCCCCAATTTTCTCTCCTCTACTCATAAACCGGAGTCCATACGATAGTGGAACTTTCTTGTTAACCTTCTCTCTGTGAATCTGAGATGACCTAAAGAAGGAAAAAGCCAGAGATCTGGGAGGAGGGGCAGTGTTGAGTCTTCCTTAGGAAACTTCCCTTGCGGCACCAGAACAGTGTTCTGAAATGGAACCGGGGGCAGGGGCCTCTCTGAGAGGCTGTGTCTCCGGTGACATGGTTCTGGGGGGGCTGGGATGGGGAAACAGGAAGACGGTATGTTCCAGAAATAGTCAGCCCCAGATACAGTGGGAGTTCATAAAGGGAGAGGAAGAAAGTGTTCTCTATCCCGGATACGGGGCTCAGCAAAGGAACATAATTAGAACCAGAAATTGTCCTGTTGTGGCATTCCAAATGCATACTTGAGCCTCTGTCCTACTCATTATGAATCTTTATCCTCTCCTCTCCCTCTGCTCCCTCTCTCATCAGCAGGCTAAAGAGAGGATGCATCTCTAGCTTAAGCTTGGGGCTTTTTGGCACGGTGCTTGATTGTCTCGGTTTCCTCTTGGCAGATTTAAATTGTTAGAGAAATGAAACTCGTTTGAAAACAGTGGGCCCTGGCAGGCCCACTCCCAGGCATTGCCCAGGACTCCGGGAACAGTTGTCAGCTTGCACGGCGTTTGTCTAGGTTGGGTTTGATCTTACTCTCAGATCCCATATGGTAAGAAATAATTCAATTTTAAAGTTTTGTGTGTATTATGGTTGTGCGGATTGAGGTCAGAAGAGGGAAAGAGGTTGCTGTGTTTGGAGTTTGTAGATTTTTTCATATTAAAACTAAAATTTAATGAAGATGAGAGATTCAGGAAAAAACTCTCTTATTTGCATGAACATGAGACAAAACTGAACAGGATTTTTTTTTTTTTTTTACTTTCTCTGAATATAAATCTTTATTTGATTATTATACCCTTAATTGTAAGGTATGAAAATATAATATGGACAATGAATATGCATATATGGTGGTTTAAAGATTAAAAACAATTCATGTTCTTAGTTAAAAAATAGCATATAAATGAAGAAAGAAAAGAAAATAGTACCATTTCTAGTAGTATTAGTTCTAACATAATCAGTTATCCAATGTTTAGTTTATTTACAAGAGCCTATGCAGCACTATATAAAGAATCTAGTGGTAGATAATAACATGCTTAGTGTTACTGCTGAGATATTTTCCAGCCTATTTACAAGTTTTTCTTTAAAATTATAATAGAACAGAATAATAGTAAATAATTAGGGTTAAAAACACCCCCCCAAAATTGTAGGGATAAGTTCATAGATATGCCTAACTTTTATCACCAATTTCTAGGTGTCACTAGAAATTGGTGACACCTAGAGATTAGGTGTCTAGTGACACCAATACTGCTTTTGGTTATGTGATGACAAACGTCATCTTCCTTCCTCTGTCTTCATACCACCATTGGGGTGAAGTGAACAGTAGCGGTGAGGTCTGTGCACACAGAATGGGTTTCAGAGCAACCAAATGTGTATGCTGCTCCCAAGAACATTCTAGGCATCACAAATAGCCAGTGTTTTAACCACTAAATACCTTTGTTTAGCTTGGCCACGCTATCACCATTGTTCCTCTTTGACACACAGTTTCCTTCGGTTGTTACAGAACCTCGGAGAGGCAAACACGAGGCTCATTTCAGAGACTCAATTTAACATAGACTAACATGCACAATGGCACAAGGACCAGTGAAAACTTTCTGTACTTGTGGAGTTAAAATAAGTCATCATCCCTCACCTCAAACCTGACTTTTGACCTGGATTTCTTCTTTATGTCTAACCATCAGTCATCCCATTCAATGGAAGGTAAGACAGACGAGACTAAACTAGGGGTAGAGGACCAATCTGATTAAGTCTAACAGTTTGTACATCTGTGTCTGAATTTCATCACTTCTTATGATTGTACGTAAAGTACCTGCTGTTGAATGGGGGATTAAGCCCATTCCAATTATTGATGCTTTTTAACTTTACAGATGTCAAAGGCATTTCTTCAAACCTGTTCATTTCCAGAGCAAGGCTTTTCCAGATGGGAATTAGAAAGCAAGATTTGATAAAAATCTGCTTCCCTATTACTCAATACAAAGGAATATTACAGTAGCACTCCTGTTTCCGCTAATCCGTTCATTTCAGGTTTGATTTACCTTTTTTGCCTTGATCTCAAATCCATGTGGCTTTATAGGATTTATATTGCTATATTCAGGTTTTGAATGAATCACAGAGTATGCATTTTAATATGATTTCTCTGATTCCAAATCCAGGATTAACCTGTTGTTTTTTATTAAAAAGATTTTATGTTTAGATTTTAGAAGAGTGTTAAATTTCTCTAGTTATTTATAAACAGACAAAAGAAATTACATTTGTTGACTATACTAATGGAAGAAAGGGAAAAAAGGAAGCATAATTTTATAGAGAACTTAAAATACTAATACTTAATATCAGCTGTTACTTAAATCAGAGTGGAAGCTTCCTTAGCACCAAGCCTTCTGCTTCTTACGCTGACATCTTGCAGAGCTGACACTACTGAAGCAGACCTCATCTGAATCACAGTAAAGAGAGATATTGATGACTGGTTAGGTCTTAGAAATTAGATGCTAAAAAACGAGTGACTTTAGCGCTTAAAAACCTGGAGACACTCTACTATTTTCTCCTGTGGTGCTTTTATGTTTATTTTTGGGGGGCCCTGCTAAAGTGCTTATGGGAGTAGAAAGATGCGGTAGGGGTTCCTGATATTGTTTTAGGGGATAATAATATTGTAATAGCAAAACCTTAGAGTGCTTAGAGTGTGACATGCAGTGTCCTAAGTTCTCTGCATATCGACCCAGTTAATCCCCACAGCAGCCTCCTGAGCTGATACCGTTATCTGCCTGATACAGATAAGGAACTAAGCAAGACACGGGGAGGTGACAAAAGCTGTGCAAGCTTATATGACCGGTGAGTGACAGAACCAGCGTCCAAACCTGGGAAACCTGGCTCCAGCCATGCTTTCAACCACTGCCCTAATTATGCTGACATGGTCAGACCACTAGTGTTCGGTCCACCCAAAAAATATGTAAAATAAATTAAACTCAATTAATGAGAATGAGGTAAAGTCCAAGTGAGAAATTGAATAAACAACTGGTACATTTTTATTTCCTATCTCCCCCTTTTAATGTAGAAATTCCAGATATGGGTTGCACAGCTGTAGATTTTAAAAACTGCTCATGTGCAAGACACTAAGGATTTAGTCTGTGACCCATAAGCTTTTTGGACTCATTATTCTGTAGTCTCACCCTACACTTGGGGAATAGAGATATAAAGAGGAATTTAGTTGTGAGAAGTTGACTTAAACGATCAGTGTTTGTGGAGGGCAGATACTCATTTGCCTAAGTTGGTGACGGAAGAAGAACAGAAGTTTATACGCATATCGCTAAATAAAGGGAGACACGCTACACAACAAATTGAATTTTGGGAAGATGAAAAAGGGAATGTTTATAAACATGTCTAAATGCAAACTAGCAAGTAACATAACCATTATTTATTAAAATAAATTTCATTTAATCTTTGAAGTCTTTTTAAATTTTATATAATTTTTTATTAAATTAGTCACCATACAGTACATCATTAGTTTTTGCTGCAGTGTTCCATGATTCTGATATTTATAGGTAAACATCATTTTATTGTGCTTTGCAGATAATGCTTTTTTTTTTTTTTTGTAAATTGAAGGTTTGTGGCAATCGCGTGTCCAGCAAATCAGTTGGTACCATTTTTCCAACAATGTTTGCTTACTTCATGTCTCTGTGTCACATTTTGATAATTCTTTCAATACTTCAAACTCTTCCATTGTAATTGTGTTGGGGCACCATGAACTGTGCCAGTGTGAGACAGTGAACTTAACTGATAGCTGTGTGTGTTCTGACTGCTCCGCTCAACTGCTGTTCCCCAGTTTCCCTTTCCTGGGGCATCTCTATTCCCAGAGACACAACAATATTGATATTAGACCATATAATAGCCCTGCCCTCTGAGTATTGAGAGGAAAGAAGAGTTGCACATCCCTCACTTTAAATTAAAAAACTAGAAATGAATAAGCTTGGTGAAGAAGGCACATCCAAAGCTGAGACAGGCTGGAAGCTAGGTCCCTCGTGCCGAACAGCTAAGTTGTAATTGCAGGAAAAGTTCTCAGAAGTTAGAAGTGCTACCCCAGTGAATGCATGAGTGGGAAGAAAACAGCTCTGTTGCTGATGTGGAGAAAGTTTTAGGGGTCTGTGGGGAAGATCAAACCACCTACAACATTCCCCTAACCCAAATCCTAATCCAGGACAAGGTCCTAACTCTCAGCTGCGGGAAGGCTGCGAGCGGTGGGGAAGATGCAGAAAAGTCAGAAGCTACCAGAGACTGGTTCACAGGTTTACGGGGAGAAGCCGGCTCCGCGGCATTAAAGTGCGAGGTAAAGCCCTAAGAGCCGAGGTGGGAGCAGCCGCGAGTGCACTGCAAGGTCTGGCTAAGCTAGTTAGGGAAGGCGGCGGCTACATTAAACAGATTTTCAGTGTAAAAGAAAACAGCCTTAAATTGGAAAAAGATGACATCTTGGACTTTTATAGCCAGAGGGGAGAAGTCAATGCTTGGTTTCAAAGCTTCACTGGGTGTTATACAGAACTGATGAATCACTGAATGTTATATTAAAAAAACCAATGACGCTCTATACCTTGCTAATTGAATTTAAATTTAAAATATTGAAGTATAATATATATTTATATTATATATATGTTTGTGTGTATATATATGTGTGTGTATATATTTGTGTGTGCATATATATATGGTATTAAGAATAGTCTCCATAACTAAATGGCAACTTATAAATAAATACATTCTAATTTACTGTTTTGCTACTTGCCTTATACCAATTTTGTTATTTCTGCATCTGTTATATAAGGATGTATCTTTTTCCATTTATCTATTGCCATAGTAATGCTGCATAACAATCAGAAAACATCAATGCTTACAACAATAGACATTTATCTTTTGCTCACACACACACACATAAATAAATTATTCTGCTCATTAAAAAAAAAAAAAAACAGCTTCAAAGGACAGGATGACTCTTGTTAGGGGCTAATGCAGCTGGCGACTTTCAGTTGAAGACAATACTGTGTTCCATTCTGAAAATCCCAGGGCCGTTAAGAATTATTCTAAATCTACTCTGCCTTTGTAAATGGAACAGTGAAGCCTGGAAAGCATGTCTGTTTACAGCCTGATTTACTGAATATTTTAAGCCCAAGTTGATACCTACTGCTCAGATGAAAAGATTCCTTTCAAAATATCACTGCTCATTGACAATGGACCTGGCCATCCAAGAGCCCTGACAGAGATACACTATTAATGTTACACAGATTAATGTTGTTTTCATGCCTGGTAATATAACATTCATTCTGCAGACCATGGGTCAAGGAGTAATTTCAACTTTGACATCTTATTATTATTATTAAGAAATACATTTCATAAGGCTGCAGCTGCCAAAGATAGTGATTTCTCTGTTGAATGTGGACAAAGTAAACTGAGAACCTTCTGGAAAGGATTGACCATTCTGGATGCCATTAAGTACATTTCTGATTCATGGGAAGAGGTCAAAATATTAACATTAACAGGAGTCTGGAAGAAGTTGATTCCAATCCTCCTGGATGACTTTGAGGGGTTCAAGACTTCCATGGAGGAAGTAACTGCAAGTGTGGTAGAAACTGCAAAAGAGAGGTGCCTGGGTCGCTCAGTCAGTTAAGCATTGACTCTTGGTTTCTGCTCAGGTCATGATCTCATGGGTGGTAAGACTGAGCCCTGCATAGGGCTCTACATGCAGCAGCTCAGCAGGGAGTTTGCTGGAAGATTCTCTCCCTCTGTCCCTATCCCTCCTTGTTCTCTCTCTCTCTCTTTCTTTCCAAATAAATGAATAAATAAAGAAAGAAAATAAATAAAGAAAGAAAAAGAAAGAGCAAGAGAACTAGAATTAGGAGTGGAGCCTAAGGATGTGACTGACTTGCTGCAATCTCATGATAAAACTTTGATGAGTTGCTTCTTATGGATGCGCAAAGAAAATGGTTTCTTGAGATGGAATCCTGGTGGAGATGCTTTGAAGACTGTTGAAATGACAAGAAAGGATTTAAGACATTGCATAAACTTCTTTGAGAAAGCAGCAGCAGGGTTTAGAGAACTGACCACAGTTTTGAAGGAAGTGCTACTGCATGCCCAATGCTGTCAAAGGCCTCACATGCTCCAGAGAAAACATTGTTGAAAGGAAGAGTCAATCAATGCAGCCAACTTCATTGTCCCTTCATTTTAAGAAATGGCCACAGATCTCTTTAACAAATGGTATTGGGAAAACTGGAAAACTGCATGCAAAAAATGAAACTGGACCACTTACTTACATCACACAAAATAATAAACTCAAAACAGATTAAGGGTCTACATGGTAGACCTAAGACCATAAAAACCCTGGAAGAGAACACAAGCAATAATTTCTCTGGCACTGGCCATAGAAACATCTTTCTAGATATGTCTCCTGAGGCAAGGGAAACAAAAACAAAACGAAACTCTTAGGACTACATCAAAATAAAAAGCTTTTGCTTGGAGAAGGTAACAACAAAACTAAAAGACAACCTATAAATGGGAGAAGATACTTGCAAATGATATATCTGATAAAGGGTTAACATCTAAAATATATAAAGAACATATATAACTCAGCAACTATAAATGCCCACAGAAAACAAAAAACAGATAACCCAATTTAAAAATGGGCAGGAGACATGAACAGAAATTTCTCCAAAGAAGACCTACAGATGGCCAACAGACACATGAATAGGTGCTCAACATCACTCAGCATCAGGGAAGTGCAAATCAAAACCACAGTATCTCCCTGATGCCGAGTGATATGGAGCACTTTTTCATGTGTCTGTTGGCCATCTGGATGTCTTCTTTGCAGAAATGTCTATTCATGTCCTCTGCCCATTTCTTGATTGGATTATTTGTTCTTTGGGTGTTGAGTTTGCTAAGTTATTTATAGATTCTGGACACTAGTCCTTTATCTGATATGTCGAATCAAATCGAAATACAAATCAAAACCACAATGAGATATCACCTCACACCAGTCAGAATGGCTACAATAAACAAGTCAGGAAATGACAGATGCTGGTGAGGATGCGGAGAAAGGGGAACCCTCCTACACTGTTGGTGGGAATGCAAGCTGGTGCAGCCACTCTGGAAAACAGCATGGAGGTTCCTCAAAATGTTGAAAATAGAACTGCCCTATGACCCAGCAATTGCACTATTGGGTATTTACCCTAAAGATACAAACGTAGTGA
The DNA here is from genome assembly GCF_011764305.1 of Mustela putorius furo. Taxonomy (NCBI): domain Eukaryota; kingdom Metazoa; phylum Chordata; class Mammalia; order Carnivora; family Mustelidae; genus Mustela; species Mustela putorius. The sequence goes on from NW_025421261.1 coordinate 1,467,103, forward strand.
TCCAAAGGGGCACGTGCACCCGAATGTTTATAGCAGCAATGTCCACAATAGCCAAACTATGGAAAGAACCTAGATGTCCATCAACAGATGAATGGATCAAGAAGATGTGGTATATATACACAATGGAATACTATGCAGCCATCAAAAGAAATGAAATCTTGCCATTTGCGACAACATGGATGGAACTAGAGCGTATCATGCTTAGCGAAATAAGTCAAGCAGAGAAAGACAACTATCCTATGATCTGCCTGATATGAGGAAGTGGTGATGCAACATGGGGGCTTAAGTGGGTACGAGAAGAATAAATGAAACAAGATGGAATTGGGAGGGAGACAAACCATAAGTGACTCTTAATCTCACAAAACAAACTGAGGGTTGCTGGGGGGAGGGGGTTTGGGAGAAGGGGGTGGGATTATGGACATTGGGGAGGGTATGTGCTTTGGTGAGTGCTGTGAAGTGTGTAAACCTGGTGATTCACAGACCTGTACCCCTGGGGATAAAAATATATGTTTATAAAAAATAAAAAAATAAAAAAATAAATAAAAAACAAACAAACAAACAAAAAAAACCCAACAAAACCACAGTATCACCTCATTTTAGCCAAAATGGCTAAAATAAAAAACACAAGAAACACGTGTTGGCAAAGGTGTGAACAAAAAGTCCTTTTGCACTATTGGTGGAAATGCAAACTGATGAAGCCAGTGTGGAGAACAGCATGGGGGTTCCTCGAAAAATTAAAAATAGAACTACCTTACAATGTAGTAATTGCACTATTGGGTATTTACCCAAAGAAAATAAAAACACTAATTTAAAGGGATGTACACAACCCTATGTTTTATTGGCATTTGGGGGGGGATTTTACTGGAATTTTATTTGGCATTATTTACACTTGTGAAATTCTGGAAACAGTTTAAGTATCCACTGATAGATGAAGAAGAACTAGTGTGTACACACACACACACACACACACAGGAATATTATTTATCTGTAAAAAAGAATGAAATCTTGCCATTTGCAAGATAGATCTAGAGAGTATAGTGTAAGTGAAATAAGCCAGTCAGAGAAAGACAAATAGCAGGTGATTTCATTTATATGTGGAAATTAAGAAACAAAACACAGAAAAAAGAAAGGTGGGGGGCAAACCAAAAACAGGCTCTTAACTATAGAGAACAGACAGCTACCGGGGGGGAGGTGTGCGGGAGACGGGAAACAGGTGACGGGAACTGATAGTGTTCTTACCATGATGAGCACTGAGTGATACACGGAACTGTAGAAACGCTGAGACTAATATGATACTGTATGTTAACTACACTGGAATTAAGATTAAGAAAATATCGCTCGAACTACCCCAGCCTTCAGGAACAAACACCCCGATCAGTTAGCCGCCATCAACATTGAGGCAAGACCCTCCCCTAGCAAGAAGATTATGTCTTGCTGAAAGCGCAGATCATGATTAGCATTTTTTTAGCAATAAAGTGTTTTTAAATTAAGGTATGGACATACTTTCTTAGAAGTTGCTACCATGTACTTAATAGACTATAGCATAGTGTAAACAAAACTTTTGTATGCACTGAGAAACCAAAAACGTCTTTTGACTTGCTTTATTGCGGTATCTGCCTTATTGCTGTGGTCTGGCCCCAAGCCCGCAGCATCTCCAAGGCATGCCTGACTAGGAGAGATCCCTTTCTTTTGCTTGTATCTGGTGGTTCCATTCAGATCCCTTTCTATGGTCTTTTTACCTAGTTTCTTATAAAGAAATCAAGCACTACTCTCTGTTCTTAATGAAAGATGATTTTAAATTTAAGCATTGCAGTGTATCTGAAAAGTAAAAATGAATGTGACATGAAAAATTGTGACCCATAATTTCCTAGGGATGCACTCTTGTTTGTATTTTTAACTAGACTCTGAACTCTTCAAAAAAAAAAAAAAAGCTTCTTATTTACTATTTTTGTATAATCTACCTAACTCCCCCTCCCCCTTCCACATGCTCTCACCCCATTTTCTATCCATAACAGTGATGTGCACATAGTAGATGTTTAATAAATATGTTTTGTGTAAATAAATTGCTTTCCCTCACTGAAGCCATTTGGGGGATTATTTTTTAAACAATAGAAGGGCTTAAAAAGAATATAATACACAAGGTTCAAAGCTGGGTTTGGGGCGCCTGGGTGGTTCAGTTGGTTAAGCATCTGCCTTTGGCTCAGGTCATGATCCCAGGGTCCTGGGATCCAGCTTTGGGCTCTCTGCTCAGTGGGGAGCCTGCTTCTTCATCTCTGTCTGCCCTTCCCCTGTTGGTCTCTGTCTGTCTCTATGAAACAAATTAATTTAAAAAGGGGGGGGGGTTGAATGTAAATCAAGCATCTCTCTCCAGGTCTCTGATTCTGACCTCCAAACAGTGATTGGATGCACAGCAAGCAGGTATATCCGTGCAGCTTCCTTTGTTGAAGGGGCTCGGAAGGTGGCATGACAAAGAAGAGGTGGTGTTGGAACTTGCTTTCTGGCTGCAGGCTCTGCCTTTGAAGCATTAACTGAGCTGCAGCATAAGGTGTGAAATCAGGACAAATGTTCCAAATCCTAGAAAACGAATATTTTATTTAACTCCATCCTGTTTAAGAAATCTGCTTTAGCATTATAGGATTCCAGAAGACGCTGGTGACTAAGGAGTGTTCAGGTTGGATTGGACGATCTTTGACAATGAAAGCTACGACAAATGCTGGCACGGCCCAACAGCTTTGATAAGGATGCCCACAGCAGCGCGTTAGTAGTTTCAGACACAGCGGAAGAGTAAGTCTAAACTCTTAGCTAGTTTCTGTTTAAAATCACAATAGCTCCCATGTTAAATACTGGAAATCGGCATCACTCCAATTCTCCAGGCTCCCTGGATAGATCTGAAGTTTTCAAGGACTGGAAAAGTGGTAGCCCAGTCACATAGGGTAGAGGAGGGAGCAAGAGAGAAAATGTTTAAAATGTTAAATATCCAAGGAATAGAATATATAATCTTCAGTTGTGGAAGATCTTTCTTGTTTGATGAGAAAAGACAACTTAGGAAAACTAGAGAGTTGATGATGAAGTATTCTTCCTCTTATTGTATTTTGTATTTTCATCATTGATAAAGTAATGAAGAACAGACTGAATTATTATAACCATGAACTCTCCTTATTGATGGAATATAAAATACATAATCTGTTCTTCTGGCCTGAGGGTTCTGTGCCTCTGAGACACAAAATGTCTTTAAATCATTGGATTAGATGAAGTCTCTATTTGCTTATATTCAGTCTTGAGCTGAGTTAATATTGATAACTGAATTCTTAAAAACCACTTTTTTTAAAAAGACCTTTTTTTCTTTTTTGCTATTGAAATTTCCTTCCTTCACTTAACCAAAATTGTCCATTCTAAAGTTGATTCATTCTGTGTAACTTTATGTGGAAGTAGAACCCTTACTTATATGAGAGCATTTTGACTCCTTTATATCAATGCACTTAATCTTCATTATGGTGCTATCAGGAATGTTACTAACTATGCCCATTTTACAGATGAGGAAACTAAGTCACAGAGAAGCAACCTTCTTAGGGCCACACATCTTATAAGCTATGTAGCTAGGCTTCAACTTCTAGAGGCCATCGTTGTAACCAATAAGCCACACTCCCATCTTTGCGAGAGAGGACATCTTGTTCATCTTTGTACCCCACACGTTGTTCCGAGTGCCTAGTACTTGGTAGCAATTTACAGAAAATTTGTAAAACTGAACACCCTTGAGGTCTAGGATGTCCCTCCCTTCATTTTTTTCAGTCTCATTTCTGCAGCCAGATCTAGGTCTTATTCCTTCTTATCTGGATAAGAGTTCCTCATTAATTTCTCCCATTCGATCTACAAATGATACCAGTTCAAAGTACAGTTTTAAACTTCATTCCATTTCTTTGTCCAGAATTCTACCATGGATCCTCATTACTTCTGAACTGTTGTGTCTGGCATTCAGGGCTTCATTCTTCTCTACCACAGCCCTGGACACACATTCAGCATGCTTAATTGTACCACTCAGTCTTGTCATAGAATGCCCTGTGATTTCCCATTTATCCTTGTCCATAGACTCCCAAAATGCTTCTTTTTTGCTGTGGTATTCCCCTGAGAATTTCAGTCCCCATCTAATCACGTGATTGAGTGATGAAGGCTATTAATTCTTCAAGCTTCAAGTCCCATGTGAACACACCAGTAAGATGCCACACACTGATTTCACTTGACTATATTTTCTCCCTCCTTCGAACCCTAGTAGTACTTTACCACATTCTGCTTGAGAGTAAATGCTTTTATCTTTTCCTTCTTCTTAGGTCATAAACCTCTCGAGACCAGGGATTTTATCTTATTCATTAAGAACTGACAATGAAACAAACAAAACCCATGTGTGTAATTGTGAGACTATCACCAAGTATCTGTCACTTTTCTTTTTTGAAGTCTGTTTTGAGAAATTTGCCATCACAAAGTCATTATACTTCATAGCAGGAAGAGACTCCTGCAATGAATTCAGTACCTGCCTTATGTACCAATAAAAAAACTGAAACATGGGTACCTGGGTGGCTCAGTTGGTTAAGCAACTGCTTTTAGTTCAGGTCATGATCCCAGAGTCTGGAATTGAGTTCCGCACTGGGCTCCCTGCTCAGCAGAGCGTCTCCTTCTCCCTCTGACCTTCCCCCTCCCATGCTCTCTCTCTCTCTCATTCTCTCTCTCAAATAAATAAATAAATAAATAAAATCTTAAAAAACAAAAAAACAAAAAAACAACAACCTGAGACATGGAGAAGTTATGATGCTTCCTGGACACCAGTGCCTAGTCCTTGGGATAGCTTATGCTCAATCCTGAGTTATTTGCTACGAAGTGTTGCCTCACTACATTTTTAAAAGATAAAAAAAATGTTATAACAACAAGCTAAAGGACTTTAGAAGTTTCCAGATGGAATTGGGCCATCCGTGCATAGACCCTGCAATGATTTGTCCAGCATAAAGAGACTAAAAAGGATGGTAAGGATATGAAGGCCTTAATGTTGGAAATGTGGTTTGAATCTTCAACCAGACTCTGCGATTGATGATTTAAAAAAAAAAAATCAGTTCCTTATGTTGAATCTTGGTTGATATTTAACCCTTTATAGGTATCTGTTATATTAGTTGACACTCCCTCCCTCCCAAGACAAAAACAAAACAAAACAAAATAACAAAACACACAAACAAACAACTGGCAGATATCTGGGATAGGTATCGTTTCCCATTTTATGGATAAAGAATCTCAAAGGAAGTGACTGCATTATTAGGATTGTGACCTCAGCCTGGACATTAGCCAGGAAGCATCCTGCTCTCAGATGGTAGATACCGGGACACCCTGCTTCCTCAAGAGAGGGTAACTCTAACCTCTTAACTTGACTCTATGATATCCTCGGTACAATTTCATTAGCAATGAAGAGTGCAAGTGACAGGTGCTAATAAGTCTGAAGTCAATGCTGCAGAACTAGCCACCGCTGCCAACGAGCCGTGGCTTGGTTCAGCTTGGCTTCCCCACGCACTTTCAGGTGATGGAGATGTCATGCTTTAACATGTCCAGTTATGCTCCTAATGGCAATCTGTTGTGCCTGCCTAAATGAGGCCCTGATGCCCGTAGGAACAAGCACTTCCAGACACTGAGAGAGGAGAACAGTTTGGGAGGTCGTGATAATGACATGGAATGACCTTGAGAACCGCCTCTCCTGAAAGATGCAGGCACACAATTTTGTAAGGTGTCGTGCGAAGTGCTTGCCTAGGTTCGTAGGAGGAAAGAAAGAACCGGTGCGGAGGGAGCAACGTAATGAAATCTGTTTTTATACCTTGCTGTACACTTCAAATCATTTTGTGTTACAGTGCAAAGAGCGTTTCAGGTTAAAATCTAAACTCACACTGGTATTCAAGGTGCCCCCACAACTGGTCTACCTGCCTGGCCACTTCTGTCACTTGTTCCCTTCACCTCCCGCCTGCTCGAGTCGACACAGGCCACTCACCACCGTGCTCACAACATGCTGATTCAGCAAAAATCAAACAAACATTTGTTCAATGCCCACCATATGCTCGGAATTTTATTAGAAACTAAAGAAGAAAGAGGAGGGGAAGGTGTTGCTTTTGCCCTTAAGTAACTGGAAGTCTAGCAAGACCATAAATGAATCTGGTATGAAGAGTTAGCCGTGGGCAGGCAAAGCGTGGAAGGGTGAATTGGGGTTATAAGGACTTTAGAGAGTGTGTTTAATTGTGTGTGTGCGTGTGTGTGTGTTTAAAGCAGCGGGAGGCCCTAAGAGGTTTAGAACAGGGAGTGAATGATCAGAACATGAGGTGGACATTATGAAGAGGAAGATGGAAGGACAGATTAAAATTAAAATTAGGGAGGCCATACTTTAAGCAAGCTGTGGGGTAGGATAAAGGCCTCAGGGGTAATGGCTGGCAGTAGAAGTGAGACGGAAGGGGTGAGGTCCAGCAGCGTTGTGGAAATGCTGTGATACTACGTGGTGAAGCACGTGATTTCCAGTCAGTCACGGTTGGCACAGTCTCTGCCATTTATTAGCTTTGACGCCTTAAGTGAATTAGTAAACTGGTTTATGTATCCGTGTCCTCCTCCATACAACTATCTTGGCATCCAAATTAAAGCGTATTTTGAGTTCCCAGGAAGTAATTGTAGAATACCTGGCCCAGAGTGAACTTAATTAAGGAAGCGCTAACTGGCATCGTTACTGTGGATGTGTTTCACGGAAGACGGCTGAGGGATTTGGCCAGAACATCCTCTCCCCAACTTTTGTCATGTTTTTAAAGACCTGGAATCTGCCCATCTCAACTGAGTTTCCACTACAAAGACTCCTTTGAATGATCCTATGCACAGGGATCTTTCTTGTGTCTGAGTTCCTAAAATAGTATGTACCCCATCAGGCTATGAAGTATTTTGCTCCCTTCCTTATTTCAATTAATTTATACATTCCTTAAGGGTGAATGTTATTTCTTATATTATTTTGTACTCTCCCTTGCATCAGCACCAGCTTGCACATTTGCCCACAATAAAAATTTGTCAAATATTGCTAAATATGTGAATTCCTACTTAGCAGAACTCAGAGAAATTGTAACACAGTTAACCATAGAAAGCAATTTCACTTTGGCTTAGTTCTTGGTTCTGGAGCCCACTCCTGGATCCTCTCCTTGAGGTCTTCAAGGACAGTAAGTTAAAACTATTCCTGCGCAGAGTGGTGATAGAGGCTGGGGGAAAGTGGGAAAGCAGAAGAGCTCCCTCCTGGGCCTGAGCATGCACCAGGGCTCCAGCTGGCTTAGGAACAAAAGCAGGAGGCAGTTGATTCTAGGGACCATTCTATAATAACCCATGATGAACATCTGAATTTGATTCTAACTTTTTAGGGCAAAGATACCCTTTGCATAGTAGCTAATCTTTATTCCAAAACCTCCTGTATTCTAAAAGAGGCTTATAATTAATTTGCCTGGAGTGGGGGCCGTCTCAAGGAATCTCTATTTTTTTTTTTTTTTAATGGCAGATGCTAAGATGCTTCTGTAGCAGAACTAGAGAAAAATTAAAGATTGGCTGAATTAATTTCCTCTCCATCCACTGAGCTGGTTTATTTGGCCTCGTATTAGTAGAACTACATATGTAATTTTACAAAACAACATATGGAATATGTGGAGAGTAAGAATGTGTTATGTGGGCTACAAGGGCATCAGAGGAACTCTGCTTTGAAATGTGCACTTCAATGTAGCTTGATGCCATAGAGTAGAATGTCTTGAAATTGTATTGCGATATCTGCTAGTAAGGACTTTATAAATTTTCCAAAAAGATTTAGGCAGCATATTTAACAAGTTATCAACAACTTTTTGTTCAGTGTGGTATCTTCTAGTTTATTTAGTGTAAGTGTTTTAAAACTCATCTGTACCCGTGTAACGGAAGATGTCGCATAAAAGGAATTCCGGGTGAGGGGCGCCTGGGTGGCTCAGTCAGTTGAGCGTCTGCCTTCGTCTGGGGTCATGATCTCAGGGTGCTGGGATCGAGCCCCACGGTGGGCGCTCTGCTCAGCAGGGAGTCTGCTTCTCCCTCTCCCTCTGCTCTTCTACCTGCTTGTGCTCTCTCTCATAACTCTCTCTCTCTTTCCAATAAATAAAATAATATTTAAAAAATGAAAGGCATTCCGGGTGAAACCGAGCTGGCGTGGCTCCTTGCAACACGGGGATAGCCGTCTCTCCCTCCTTCTGCTCACTCCCACATCAGGGACTTTTTATCTCTGATTTTTTATTCTGTGAGAAGAACTGTTAGTCTTCCTGTGGAACAGGATGGTTACTCAAAGAACATAGGACTGCCTTGCTCCTGTTCGATTTGGGTTGCAATCCTGAACATCTACAAAACAATCGAAATGGCGGGAGGCCAAGCTAAGGGGGGGATGAGCAGTTGCTAACTAATGTTGATCGGACAGATTTTAAGCATATTTCCTATAAAAACACTCAAATGCTTTGCAATGGTCTTATTTTAGTTGTGGCATTGCATTGGCTGAGAATATATATAAATATATGTACATATAACGCATATGTCTTTATTGCGTATTTAGTGTATTATTTGTATTAGGTAAATGTCAATGTGTATACGCGCATACACATGTATGTTATATGCCGTTACCTGGGGCATTAGCTATCTCATGATGAAGTGCTAAGCAGAAGTAACATGATTGAAAGTATCTAAGTAACATGATTTAAAGAAGAAACTGCCTGTGCATCATGTCTTTCTCCGTTCTTACAAGCCGGAACTTGGACTGAATCAAGCCTTATATAATGCAGACATCCAAGGTCATGGAAGAGTAACAAGAGATTTCTGGGGAAAGATCTTCCCCACTGGCCTGGGAGGGCTCACTCCCCCGACCTTTAACTAAGAAAGAAAGAAAACTCCATTTTGTTTGAGCCATTGAATTTTAGAGTCTTTTTCTTATACATACTTAATATACACCCAAAGTAATATATTTGCCATTTTGACTTTTTTTATTTGTACACCTTCTTCTCTTTTTACTCTTGTTTCCACAAAGTTGTCTTTTTTTTTTTTCATATGTACTTCTCAACATACCTATTTTTTGAAAGCATGCAAAATAATCCCTAATTTGGAAAGAAACAGGAATCCTATTTATTTTTGATTGTTTCATATAAAGACATTTTTATTTTTGTTTAATGTGTACAGATATGTTATTTTTATATTTGTAGCAAGATTTTTTTTGAAATGAGCTTTTGAGTAGAAATATTTCATTTGGATAGCCAATATAATAAAACCAACAGGTATATTTTGAAGAAATTATGTAATTTTAACTACTTTTAGTGCCCTTTTTCATTCTCAAAAATATCCTGGTTTGGGATTCTTATATGTCCTACTCCCTGGAAGGCTTGTGCTTGAGCTCAGCACAACACCGGAACCTAGCAGTGACCAAGAAAAACTGACTTCAGGCAAATGAAATGAATTAGGAACCCATTCTGTCTTTCACTGTAATATAACCTGCTTGGGTGCAAATTAAAATTACTCTGTCAATAAAAAGGTGTAATATTGACCGCCTAGGCCTCATGTGCCAAGAAGCAGACATAGTGTAAAAGCAGGAAAACAGAGCCTACTTTCTTTTCCCCTTCACCTAGCTCCTCTCCCATATGCTGCACTGAGAAATGGCCACCACACTGGCGGTGGTACCTAATCTGTCATAGCACGAGTGGCCTCTCCTCATGGGCTGAACTCCTTCTTTCTCAGGACACTCTTTGGTTCCTCGTGTAGAGAATGCTACTAGGACTGACCCATGTCTTCTCTGGATAACACCAGACACGTGACCAGATCGGTCCGTGATACCAGCTGTGGTTTATCTTCAACTAGAAACCCCCTCCCCTAACATGCATGAAGGGAAGTGCTGAAATGAATGGTGCTTAACAACTGGGAGAAACGCTTTACATGAATCTTAAGGATTCAGTAAGAAATCTTGGGAAACAAAGTCATTATTATCACACTGCTCTTTAAAAATTCTGTTTATATCCCATGTGTTTCCCAAAGTAAAACATTACCACTGCTATACTCATATAGTCATTGGTTCATTTTGAGTGTTCTGAGATCTAGATTTCGTGCAGTTTGTACCTAAAATAATTTGAAAACCACTCACACGCCCCAGAAAAGCCAGCGTGGATCAAGTGAGCAGGGCTTTCTTCTCTAAGGTATGCACCTGGGTGTGATGCCAACACATGTTTGTTTCATGTGAGTAGTTTTGTGGCACCCAAAGGCTTTATTTCATGTCCTGCTCTCACAGATAGGAAACATTTACTTATTCACTTTAAGGACCCTTAAAGAGAATAGAATGTTTGGGGAAGGAAAAAAAATTCACCTTAATAAGAGACCTCAAAATAGGCTTCTTTTGCTCATTTTGTAGGTACAATTAAAATAATCTGAAATAGTCCTACTCTATAATCCTTGAAAGACTATTTTTCATCATTTCCCCCCTAGTAATTTACAAACATTTCATCTTTATATCCACTTTGAAATCAATTAGCAGATATTACTTATATGTTTACTTCTTCAGAGTTTACTTGTAAAAAAGAGATGTTTCTATGGGCATTATGCTTTCATGATTTCTTTATGCACCTCTAGCAAGCCCTTGTGCTACTAGTTATGTGACACTTCACTCTTAACAGAGACGACGTTACAGAATATTCACAAACCAATTAAGGGAACACTGATTTCCATAAGTAACCATTGAAAACCTGGACGTTGGGGCACCTGGATGGCTCCATCAGTTAAGTGTTTGCCTTTGGCTCAGGTCATGATTTTGGGGTCCTGAGATTGAGCCCCACCTCAGACTCCCTGCTCAGCAGGGAGCCTGCTTCTTCCCCTTCCTCTTTGAAACTCCGTCTTGCTCTCTGTCTTTCTTAAATAAATAAACAAAACCTTTAAAAAAAAAAAAAAGGAAGAAGAAAACCTGGATTTTACACCCAGTGTCAGGATTTTGTCTGAGCAAGGTAGAAGTGACTTAACTTTGAGCCTTTCTATCTTCATTTTCTTATTTGCCTTTAAAAGAGAACGAGAAGAGTTTGCTAGAGGCACCACAACGAAGTACCACGGACTGGGCAGCTTAAACGACACAAATTCATGTTCTCACAGTTCTGGAGGCCAGAGAAGATCAAGGTGTCGGCAGCGCCCGTTAGTTCTAAGGTCTCTTCTTGGTCGTGGAGGGCATCTTCTCCCTGTGTCTTCGTATCGTCTTCCCTCGCTGTGTGCCCAGGTTCTAATCTTCTTAGAAGGATTACAGCTGAGTCATATTGATTAGAGCCAACTCTCATTTTAGCTTCATTACCTCCTTAAAGACCCTCTGTCTAAATAGAATCACATTCTAAGGTACTATACGTTAGAACATCAAAACATGAATTCTAGGGGGATATAACTCAGTCCCTAATACAAACCATGCCTATTACTTCTGTTTTTCAATAACAGTACTTTAAAAAATGACATTGTTTCTCCTTCTTGCACTGTAAAAGTAATGGAACAGGTTTAAGACCACAGGATATCTACATAGGTAAGTATAAATCTCACTGGCATTTTAATTTTCTCACTGGAAATCCTGTTTCTGTGTGCAAGTACTGAAGGTCCTGGGAGATTTTTTTCATTATTGCTCTCCTTATGAAAGCAGCTGTTCAATGAACACGGCATATTTTGTTACCTCATCAAGAGGCAGAGGAAGATTATGTTGTGACCAGGTTTTGTATGGCTGTAGTCAGGGCTTTTCTGATTGTCTGAGCCCCAGTGATTGAGTCAATAGGTCTACTCCAGGGCAGTTACTCATCCCTGGTATTTGTCCAATCCAAGCTCCATGTTATTTATGTAAACGATGCTTTATATGCCTTCCATGAAGATAAATCCAAGTTGACAGAACTGTTTAAGAGATGAGTGTGCTCACCGATTGGGATTGCGATCACAGAATAGATCTGGATCAACTTTCCTGTTACTTCCCAGGCGAACTGGGAGGTTTGGAGGATGAGAGGATAGGAAATGATTGGAGGAATCTATTTTCTACTCCGAAGGTAGTATTTTGACATCTCAGAGGACTGTGCATCTAGGAAGACTTCCGAACACAAACAAAGAAAAACAGGCTTGGGAACAGATTATTTGTCTTTGAAAAATGAAAACACCTCTAAACCATGGGGAAAATAAACTAGAGTCATTTAGACATACCCAGCATTTGGAAAATGTTCTTATGTGTAACGAGTTATGCATTTTTAGCTTTGGCCAGGGATTTTTTCTTCTACGTGGTAGAATATGATCCTTATGTGTTCTTTATACATGTGGTCGTTAGAAGATGAAAAGGTTACATGTGGTTTCTGCTGTGAGCGTCGTGGACAGAGGCCTATGACTGGTCCCCTGCTTTTATAAAAAATCATCCAAAAGCCAAAAAAGAATGAGGAAGAGAAATTAATGCAAACTTATCTCTGATAGAACTGGGAGATACATGAAATCTCAAACAGTAACAATAAGGTAGGAAAAAAGCTAACAGCCAAAAGCAATAAAAAGCCAAATGGGACAGATAAAATGGGAAAAGAGGACCCGCCTAGTGACAGAGCTCAACAACAGCTCACCACAGATCTCTCCAGTATATTTCGCAGAAATATAAAATAATACATGTCTTATTTGCAACAGTGGGAACAGGGAATATCTTTGGATGCGTGGAAGTCGGGGCGGATGGAGGGACCACATGAACAATCCGTGGTTGCAGAAAGTAACTCTGGTTGCAGGAAAGAGGGGGAGGACACTTAGTGTTACTGGCCGGGAAGCAGTGTGTCAGCAGGAGGACGTAAATCCTAAAGAAGCTTGCACAGGCAACTCCGCCACAAGCACAGCTGCCGGGAGCTGCCGGGAGCCGACAACACCGCTGCAACCACCCTTTCACCAAAACCCTCCTCAAAGGGCTAACGGGAAGGTGCTTGTCTAAACGGTGGATGATGACGCCGCCAGGAGCCAGCAGAGACTCTGAGCAAGTAACAGGTGGAGAACATTCACCAAGAAAACTATCATATGGAGGAGGTAAAGTTATGACCATACAGGTCCTCGAGAATTAGTAAAACAAAACAATAAAACCCTTCATGAGACGATCATAACTGAAAAAATAAAAGGACATAGTGGAGAGATAAGAGCTCGGGAAAAATGCCCCACCAGATGCACGCCCCGTCCCTGTCCACCTGCATCCGCGCCCCAGGAGGCTGACCTCTGAACTGCGCACGTCAGAATGTTCCCTTTTCTAGCTTCTACTGGGCCTTGGCCAACAGTGGGTACTGCACCAACCTTTGACGGTTCCTTACATTGTGACTTCACCTTTGTAAAAATCTCTTTGTTAATTTTCTTCAATTTCACTGCGCCATCTCTTTTATGCAAAAATCCTAACTGATAAGATGACGAAAATGGCAAAGCTGAACAATGAATTAGAAGGAAAAATTAAATACTATAGAAATGAGCCAGACTGGAGGTAGCACAAAGGAAAAATTGTGCCTTCTGAACAGAGGCACAATTAAGGGTAGGAATTAGAAAATATGTAAAATGAAATTAAAATAGTTTCAAAAGGAGAGAGAGAAAATAATGGATATGGAAGGTAGGGAAATCAGTGTCACGGACAAAGAGAACCAAAATAAGGTAACCAAACAAATACTCAAAGATATAATCCAATACAGCTTACCAAAAATAAAAGACTTGAATCTACAGATGGGATGCATATGGCAAATCTAAGGGAAAAAAATAACACAGAATGATCAAAACGAAAAGCCTTCCTAGTAAAATTGCATAGTTTCAATATATGATTATAGATATTCTACATCCAGATAGAAAGATTAAGACACTTAAGGAGGAAACAAAATGCAGGATAGCCTCAGACTTCTATCAATACTCAAAATGAACCGTGGAACAATCAGTGCCGATTAAGTCTTTGAAAAAAAAAAACTGATTCAAGAATCTTTATACCCAAACTGCAACTCAATGTAAAGGTAACGTTTCTGAACATAGAGGAACTCAGAATATAGTTTTCCAAGTTCCTTTTAACTTTAGCCTTCCTTTGATAAATGGAAGAAACTGGCAAAAGGTCTGGCTGTGAGAATAGAATCCCTGCAACTAAGATCAAAACAAGCATGAGAATTATTGTAAAATTTTAGAATGTAAATATTAAAAACCTGGAAAAATAGAAATTATATATCCGACAAAAGTTGAGATGAGGAAGACAGCAGTAAGAGTTGGAGTAAAGATGCTGACCTCACCTCCTTTTTTTCACAAATGGATAGAGATACTATTTAAAGCAGATAAGTAAATGAATAGAGATATACGGATATCTGGAAATCTAAAGGTGAATTTATTTTGGTATATCAGGAAACAGATGGCACACTGGAAAATGGTGGTTGGAGAGGGTTTAATGAAGGTCTGTCTGTAAAGGCCTGAGAAGAACACAAGAGATCAGTAAGGGATGAGGGAGCTAACACCAGGAAGACACTAATTACCACACCTGTGTCTGAAGGGGAAGAGGAGAGAACTACTACGAGAACATTAAGAAAGAAACACTCATGGCAGAGTGTCTGCTGGACAAGAGCTGTAGCCATACATAGAGGAAATCCATCAAATTTTAAAATTGTGGCTGAAGAAACAGTACTTAGGGGTAGGTATCTTGTTCAATTTTCCTATTTCTACTTGGTTCCATTGACCCATCCTAACTAGAAACCAGAAAGGGCAAGAGGCTCTCGTTAAAGGAATTCACAGAGGTCAGCCTTCCGTGAACTAGAGCGGTTATCACAGCCGCACAAAAACACACACTTCCTCTGTGCTCTCCTTTCCCTCTGCTGACCCTCACTGGACGAGGGCTTTACTGGGTAAGATGAAACAAACCTTTATGCTTGTAGGATCTGAGCTATCAAGTCATGACAGTTTTTGGTCAGTACTTTCAAACACAGGAGTACTATGATGTGTCCTGGTGAAACTCCCAGATTCCAGACATAGTCCTCTTGGTGCAAGAGTAACAACAATGAAAGTTTCCTTCTATGAAATGGCATCAATTATCCTGGTCCAAATGGTTTGCTGGTTCAGAAGCACGAGGAACCAGAAATGGTCAGGAGCAGTCACAGCTTCCAATTTAATAGACCTGATGAAAGTCTTCCTCCCTAGAATACTAGGACCACTACACCTACTGAACCAAGATTATAGAGTTGGGAGGAAAAAATTAAGTAGGTGATTAGGTATAGAAGGGACACTACCACCTCCACCCCTAGCTCTCAAACCAATATTCTGACTATTGGACACTCTACACTGGCACCTGGTTTAAGGCACACGCTGCTTCTTACAGTTTCCCAAACTCTCAAGGTCGAACACCACTGAACTTTCAGCTTCATTGTTTTGTATCAGCCATTTCTAGAAGGCTGAAGTGTAGAACCAGTGATTCTATGGGCATGAGCCCATTGCTACATTTCCTTAGCCTACAAAATAGTTTTCTTTCCCAGGGTTCCTTACTTGTGTAGCATTATAGAGCAGTGAAAAAGGTGTTCTTAAAATTCACAAACAATGGTATTGGAGACATGTTGTAGACTGAGAGGGAAATCCATATCCAGAATAAGTTTATTTTTCTATAAAGGCAAATTGTTATATCCTCCATGAGAGAAGGGGTCCAATGTGGACTTGCAGCCCTGTGAGACACTCAGCAGTGGTGGTAGGGCAGCCTTGCTGAGAGAAAAAATGATGTTGAGGCCATAGCTGCTTCCATCCGTGACGAGGTGCGTACTCCACATAAGAAACTACTGAGCAAGTACTGAGGCTGCTAGAGAGATGGGCTTTGTGACACATAGTTTAGATATGTTTCCTGTAAGCAATACATGGCCAAAAAATTCTATGTGTGTCAATTCAGTCTGATCATCCAATTCTATTTATTATGCTATTTTATATATTTGCGTTTTTTTCTAGAGGGAATTCAAGTTCTGTTTGTTACTCTTGTTGTTAATATTGAATGTTTGTTTATCCTTATCTTCCTGTCTAATGATCTGATAATAATGAAGCTGCCTCCACACAGATCCCTGGTCCCCAAGACTATGGCCCGGCCTGTTCCCGTCTGCTGTCAGGGCATTTGTATATATCAACTGCCTGTGCTTAGTTCCAGGCATTAGACTGCATCGCTCCCCACCACCCAACTCCTTGCACATCTGTTCTCTGAACCATCAAGTCAGCAACACTTTTTTTTCGGTCTTTTACTTTTTAAAAATCATTTTATTTATTTATTTGAGAGAGAGCATGAACACACAAGCAGGGAGGAGGGTAAGAGGGAGAGGGAGAGAGAGACATCCAAGCAGACTCCATGCTGAGTGCAAGTCCAGCACAGGGCTTGGTCTCACGACCCTGAGATCATGACCTGCGTCGAAATCAAGCATCAGATGCTCTGAGTAATGTGTTGGATTGTTGAGTCACTATACTGTACACCTGAAGCTAATATAACACTGTATGTTAATTATACTGGAAATGAAATAACAGGAAAAATGTTCTATAATGTACATATAATGTTAAACATATGCCTTTTCAAATTTCATATAGTGCTTATTAAAACCTTTTTTCTATTCTAGTACTATCATTCTTTTTTGTAATAATAAAAAAAAGAGTCAGATGCTGAACTGACTAAGCCACCCCTGTGCTGCTTTTTCAGCCTTTTACCGGGAGATACTGGCTCCCGTTTCCTGATTTCCCCAGGACCTTTCCATTTCCTGTCATCCCACAGGATGCTCGTCTGTTACTACCTGCTTCCAGGCCGGTGCCTCAAGACACCTACATCCTTCGAGTTTCGGCTTCATTTTTGTCCACGAAGATACTCTTTGTACTCTTGAGCCTGGCTAAGTTGTTTTGGTTATTGGTCCTTATATTTTATACATCTTCGTTATATCTATGGAAGAAGAGGATGCTCGCGGATCAACCCACTTTTAAATCTGAGTGGATCTACCCACTATCCACTACTCAGTGGTTCAGGAAGAAAGAGAAATATTTGAATACTTGAATATTTGTACTCACTGAACTGAAGAGCTACTTCACTCTGTTATAGTCATTGGGTGTAGCATAATGAATTTAAATAGGGATATAAGTAATACTCTGGATTTTTATTTAAAAATCCACCCAAAGTAATAGAGCACAGTACAGATGTGACCAAATGGCAGCAGATATGGCAAGGATTTTAGCATTTTAGTTGAATAAGATTTCTGAATAAATTATTAATATAAGTCTGTTCAAAAATTTCATTCAAATTAAGCATAATAATAGAAATAGAGTGATGAGGAAAATGTTGTTGGATAGTGCCTCTCTGCTCTCCATGGGTCACGCTAAACATAGACTATTACTATGTCTATAGTAATAGACAGATTGCCAGATAGACAGATTGCCCAGATGCTACACTTTAGAAAGAACAAATCAGGAGCTTATCTGGAGAAGAGAAATAAAAATGTTAAAAGTGGTGAAAACTATTATAGATAAGGAACATTTTAAGCAACCAATCATTGAAGGACTTCATAAGTGTCTTCAAGTATTTCAAGGATATTAATATGAAAGGAAAATTAATCATCGTCCATGTGGCTCAAGAACTAGAAGGGATTGCTATATATGTTTTCCAATACTATAAAATTAGAAAATATTGGGAATTTGCTAAATATTAGAATTTTGAAAATAAATTCATCTATATTTTTTGCAATGAGTTTCCCATTGTTGGAGTTATTCACACAAATGCTAATTGAGATTAAAGATTGATACGTTGATTGTATCATTATCTTTTCCTTTGAAGTTCTACCGTTCATCAAGTTTTGGCTCACTAAACTCACACATTCCTGTAAGCCTTTGTCAACCTCCCTCCTGCATTAAATGCCAAATTCTCCTTCATGTGCCCTGCCTTCACAAATGTTATTCTATCCCTTTTTTATCTCCATCGCTATTTTTGATTAGGTAACCTCTTTTCATCTTTAAGTCTCAGCTCTGATACCACTTCTTCCTGGAAGATTTCTTGGGGTTTTCTGATTATAAGTCTAACCTCTCCCCCCTGCCCCAGTTTTTAAGTCGTGAGCTCTTTTAAGTAAAAGGCTGTGTACCCTCTGAATATACCTGCCACTCTATGGTGCTTGGCGAAGTGGATAACGGGCGCACGGATGGACGAGCTGACAAAGATTCGTAGTATCATTCCAGCCCAAACAGAGACAAGACTTAGCTATGTCAGCATTTTTGCAAAAGAAGGCATATAGGGACACCTGGGTGGCTCAGTTGGTTAAGCCGCTGACTTTTTCTAAGATCAGGTCATGTCATTTCAAGATCAGGCCTGACAGCTCAGGTCATGATCTCAAGGTCCTGGGATCGAGTCCCGCATCGGGCTCCTTGCTCAGCAGGGAGCCTGCTTCTCTCTCTGCCTCCACCTGCCTCTCTGCCTGCTTGTGCTTTCTCTGTCTCTCTCTGACAAATAAATAAATAAAATCTTTAAAAAAAAAAAGAAGGCATATGGAAAGTGGCCAAAGCAAGACACATTAATTTTGGACAAGGGATTAAAATAGCCAGAAAAACAGCATAAGGCCAACAGGAAAAATTTAAATTGGAAAGCTATAGGAGCATTATTTGAAAGAGAGAGAGAAAATATGTGCTTGTGAAGAAATCATTTCAATTTTGTATATTGTTTTCTATGGTTGATTCAACTCAAATATTCTTTGATTAGAATAATTTTTCGTGGGGACATCTGGGTGGCTCAGTCACTAAGCGTCTACCTCCATCTCAGGTCATGATCCCAGGGTCCTAGGATGGAGCCCTGCATCGGGTTCCCTGCTTGCTGGGAAGCCTGCCTCCCTCTCCCACTCCCCCTGCTTGTGTTCCCTCTTTCACTGTGTCACTGTCAAATAAATAAATGAAATCCTTAAAAAAAGAATTTTTCATGAAGATTCAATTTTACTTATGATGTAAGAGGCTGGAACAATCTAGGGAAAAAAATGTATTGATCTTATTTCTACAATAATTTCCCTGGCGCTTAACTTCTTTATAGTGTGAAGGGCGTCTGCATTCTATGTTGGAAATACATGGGCCAAGTTGCTGGACGACCAAATAAATCACTACTCTGTTCTAGTTTGGTAACTTTGCCCCTCTATAATCCTATATATGTGGGAAACAACATAATAATTATTTTATGAAGGGAAACTAGCATATTCTCAAGTCCTGTAGCCTTTTAGAAAGATAGAAAGAAAGGGGGGGGGAGCCCTTATTAATTCATACTTGCAAAACAATTGCAGTCATTTTCCTGGGTGAAGACTAAATTATTGTACATTATAGTGTGCACGTCTATGATAAGTAGATTACTATAGATCATTCCAAGAGGAGGTGGAGGGAAGATTGCACTAACATTAGCTTCTCTGGTATTTGCAGGCTGTAAATTTCGTTAAGTGATAGATGTAAAGATGGAAGACAGACGGGTGAGGAAATGATCGAGTCAGATCCTGGATGAGTTAGTACCGCAGCCCGAGCTTCAGCGCCGTCTTATTACCACAAGGCTAGCAAGCATCAAAGTCCCCCCACATCCCCCACTCCCTCCCCCTGAAATGTACCGATTTATATGAAAATTAAGATTACAAATTAAAGCCTGGCTATCCTGGAGTTTTCCAGTTCATCAGCCATCCAATAAAAATGATGTCAAGCCTGTATGCATAATTCCCAGAAGATTACTTTGTCCTTACAGCTAAGCCCTGTCCCTGATATGAAAGATCTCTATCCACTTTTATTGAAATAAAGAACTAACATCATAATCCCAATATTGAGGTATAATCTTCATTATCTCCTGACCCTCTTGAGGTTCTCCCAATCTATATTACTTCAGATTTGTTTATTTATAATCCTTATGTATTTACCTTTATTGAGATAGGATTAAAAACTGGACGGGGAGGGAAGCTCCAAAAATCCTTATGATCTCATGATTGAGTTTCAATTCACCAACAATCAACTAATGTGTTAGACTGAGGGTTTTTTTTTTTTTTTTGTGGTTCTTATAGTTGTATACTGTAAGCTTGAAAAGGCATTAATTGGTCCCCTGGGTGTGCTCATTTCATTAAGTGAATTATTTCCAGTCCAACCTGGTTTGTGATATGATGGTAGCATCCTCTTTTCCTATTTATTAAAATAGGTGTGGGAGGGGTTAGTGAAAAGATAAACACTGATAGAATCATCCAAAGTTAGCTTTTTTCTCTTTTCTTAGGAAGTTTTGATTCATACCTATAGTTAATTACTGGTAAACCACAATCCCCCAAACTTCCCCCCACCCCAAGAGCCTTAATGGCTTCTGGCTATGCCTCAGGCTGTTAACTACCAAACTAGTCATTAATGCTGGTCAAGATGATTTCTTGGAGATCAGTGCTCATTTACTTTTTTAAATAGAAAAAACAGACTTTGTTCGGCACAAAGAATGAAATAGTACGTTAGACATTTTTTCCCTTTCAAAGCATAAAGAAACACCTATGAAAAACACATTTTACTGTGTTATTTTAAAAACATTTCAAATATTAACTTAATTTTATTTCCAAATAGTGCGAATTGGGTTTGCAATGTCCCAGTTTTTACTGATAATCGTGCTTTCTTACTTTAAATGAATTTTTGCTATTGCATTTGGAAAAACACATCTTAAGAGATTTGGTAAGTGCTCTTAGTTATTTGTACCTCTTATTTTTATGTTTTGTGCAAGGAAATATTAGGATAACATTATTCGGCTTTTAGATTTGAAAACAGACTGGAAAAAGAAGTACTTTAGTATTGGCATAAAACTGCACTGGAGTGTTTTCTTCTTAAAGTAAGTTTTACTGATTGTAAAGGACTCTTGTTCTACCATTATTTGGTATAAAGTGGGATTTGTTATCATTTTTATTGGCTCAATTATTCCACACCGTGAACCCTTCCTTTTCATTCGATCATGATTTTACTTGAGCACCTGCTATTGTCTGGGCACACTCAGAGATAAATAAGGGGAGAATTGGGGCGCCTGGGTGGCTCAGTGGGTTAACACCTCTGCCTTTGCTCAGGGACCTGGGATTGAGCTTCCCACTGAGCAGAGAGCCTGCTTCTCCCTCTCTCTCTGCCTGCATCTCTGCCTACTTGTGATCTCTCTCTCTGTCCACTAAATAAATAAAATATTAAAAAAACAAATAAGAGGAGAATGAAGAAGAAAGACCAAGCAGACAGAAACAGCTTGTGATTACTGAATACTCTTTTTCCATGAAATGATGTTCAAGCATAAAATCCTATATCAGAATTATTAGACTTATTAAAATGTTTACTTACTAATTGGGAGGGAAGTAGCTTGAACAAGTATTTATTATGCACCTTATATTTTCTGAATACTGATCTGGGTAATTTACATGTTTTTTTTTTAATTTAATCCTTACAAAAACTTTGCAGTCTTACAGAAATCCTACAATTATTCCTATTTTATGGATGTAGAAATTGAGACTTTATTGAAGATAGTGGGAAAAAGAATAAGAAAGAACTAGGAGAAAGATGCAGAAAAGAAAGTTTTGGAGCTTCAAAAACAAACATTGTCTACTTAGTACCCAATCCTTTCATTTGCTCAGAGACAGGAAATTCATTCTCCTTTTCTTTTGAAAACTGTGGCCCAGGATGGCAGGACACCCACAGTGGAGTCCCAGTTTAGATCTGTCAAGTGACCAGAGGAGAAGGATATTGAAATTCATCTGAATTAAATACACATATGTTCTTCAAAGGATCAAACCTGCCAGTTATTAATAATTTAGTGTGAATTTTTAATAACTGCTTATTACCAACTATGATGCGGGAGCTATAACCATCTATTTGCTTATTTATTTATGGGAAGTAGGAACAGAGAGGAAAAAAATTAAAAATACTATGGAAGAATGTGAGTTATTTTGAAGGAATTCTAGTCTAGGCAAGAGGTGTATAATTTAAGCCCAGAAAAGAATGATAGAAAACTGAGTATCAGGGATGGAAGAATTTGAGCGAAGAAGTGAAAATTCATTTATGTCCTTGGTTTAGCCTAGCCCTATCTGACATAAGACAGTGTGTACCATGTCCCAGAAAAGGTTTATAATTTATAAAGCTTTGAATTCCCAGGGATAAGCTATGAATTACAGGGTGATTGTAAAAGCTTTACATTCTAAGATAAGCCCCTATTTATGCTTTTTCCTCATCAAAAACGGGAACTCCTGTTTTTTAGTGAAACTGACCCAAATGTTTTCGAATAGGATTTTACTGGTATACAAAAATTTAAACTATAAATGCAGACTTCTTTCTTTATTCTGAAACTCTTCCCTTTCATTGTGCAAATAGAGTTGCAATCAGTTATTTAAAAAGTGATCTATGTATTTTTTTGGATCAGGATAAAGGAGGACCTAACACAAATTTCATGAGCAATCTTTGACCTTCTAATAGCTGACAATTTCTTTCATTATCTACACTATTATTCTTTTTTTAAAATTTCTTTTCAGCATAACAGTATTCATTGTTTTTGCACCACACCCAGTGCTCCATGCAATCTGTGCCCTCTCTAATACCCACCACCTGGTTCCCCCAACCACCCACCCACCCCCCGCCCCTTCAAAACCCTCAGGTTGTTTCTCAGAGTCCATAATCTCTCATGGTTCACCTCCCCTTCCAATTTCCTCCAACTCCCTTCTCCTCTCTAACTCCCCATGTCCTCCATGCTATTTGTTATGCTCCACAAATAAGTGAAACCATATGATAATTGACTCTCTCTGCTTGACTTATTTCACTCAGCATCATCTCTTCCAGTCCCGTCCATGTTGCTACAAAAGTTGGGGATTCGTCCTTTCTGATGGAGGCATCATACTCCATAGTGTATATGGACCACATCTTCCTTATCCATTCGTCCGTTGAAGGGCATCTTGGTTCCTTCCACAGTTTGGCGACCATGGCCATTGCTGCTATAAACATTGGGGTACAGATGGCCCTTCTTTTCACAACATCTGTATCTTTGGGGTAAATACCCAGTAGTGCAATTTCAGGGTCATAGGGAAGCTCTATTTTTAATTTCTTGAGGAATCTCCACACTGTTCTCCAAAGTGGCTGCACCAACTTGCTTTCCCACCAACAGTGTAAGATGGTTCCCCTTTCTCCACATCCTCTCCAACACGTTGTTTCCTGCCTTGCTAATTTTGGCCGTTCTAACTGATGTAAGGTGGTATCTCAATGTGGTTTTAATTTGAATCTCCCTGATGGCTAGTGATGATGAACATTTTTTCATGTGTCTGATAGCCATTTGTATGTCTTCATTGGAGAAGTGTCTATTCATATCTTCTGCCCATTTTTTGACATGATTATCTGTTTTGTGTGTGTTGAGTTTGAGGAGTTCTTTATAGATCCTGGATATCAGCCTTTTGTCTGTATTGTCATTTGCAACTATCTTCTCCCATTCCGTGGGTTGCCTCTTTGTTTTCCTGTTTCCTTTGCTGTGCAGAAGCTTCTGATTTTGATGAAGTCCCAACAGTTCATTTTCGCTTTTGTTTCCTTTGCCTTTGGAGACATATCTTGAAAGAAGTTGCTGTTGCTGATATCGAAGAGATTACTGCCTATGTTCTCCTCTAGGATTCTGATGGATTTCTGTCTCACATTGAGGTCTTTTATCCATTTTGAGTTTATCTTTGTGTATGGTGTAAGAGAATGGTCGAGTTTCATTCTTCTACATATAGCTGTCCAGTTTTCCCAGCACCATTTATTGAAGAGACTGTCTTTTTTCCACTGCATAGTCTTAAATTGGCTTTCTAACTCTGAATTTTGATGTTTATCATTACCTGACAAATGACTATTTCAGGTTCAGGTGCTTGGGGAGGTTTAATGTTGATAGGGTTGCCATCCCCTTACGACCCAGGGTATATGGAATTATTTAAATATTTCCACAGCAGGTTCCTCAGAGTATAACGCCAGGTGTAGTCTACAATATGTGAGCTGAAGCACTATACAGTACTACTACACATTGACTTAAGTCCGTTGAGACAAAGATACTAGTCAGGCCCACAAAAACTGTGACACTTTAGCCTCAGTTGCTTACTGGATATAAACTCAGTAACCCGTGCCCCAGACTCCCTATTTTAAGGAAGAAAATAAAATTAAGAACAGGTATGAAGTGCTGGAAAAATAGACCTCAAATCGTTGCTTTTCATACCGAGGAGTGCTTCACAACAGATACAGACAAGAGTGATTCTAAGGGACTTAACCTCTATATCCTCAGCTTCCAGTGTGTGCCTTCCTAGACTGGTCTGCCTAAGTGCACTCCTGTGGTGTTGGTTCTTTCTAACCTTTCCTTCACACTGATCTTTCTTCCACTTTACAAAAGAAAGGTCTAACACTCACTCATCAGGAATCTTACTAAGTACCGTACACTGCTCTACGACATAAAACGTCTTGGACGCCAAAGGGACAATCAGAAATATTTGCGACCTAAAAGCCTCCATAATTTTCAAGATTCTTTATAGCATCTATTATTTAATAAACTTTAGCTTTTGTCTCTACTTCCAGTAAAAAAGTAGGGACTATGGGACTTAATTTAACACTTTGCTTAGGGCTCAGGAATGGAAAATCAACCAGATGCTTGACCTAATGCACTACCGGTTTGCTAAAGCTTTGGAGTATGTGAAAACTTGGGTCACTCTGTGTGTGTGTGTGTGTGTGTGTGTGTGTGTGTGTATGTGTATGTGTATCTCTTTTACTCAAAACCATGCAAATGGGAGGCAAGAGCAGTTTGATTTACATGAATAGTCTTACTACATATGAATGCTTAGGTCATAAAGAGCAAGAGATAAACAATTTTATTAAGCCTCTTTTGTTATTAAATGAGTATATAGTTGATTTCCTACATTTATAGGAATTCACTCCCTTCTTCACCCCTTGAACACATTACACATTCATCATTGCCAAAGAACTGATTTTTTTTTTTTTTTCTGGATGGCTAGGAAGGGAAAAAAATAATCATTGTTATTTTGTACCAGTTTGAATGTGGGGATAAAAATCTCTGAAAGTAGAAGTGTTAGCAATAGCATTTACATGTCTTCTTACAAATTACAATGCATTTTTTCTTATACCACCTCATTACACAACAACCCTGAGGCCATGGAAGTTTTTATCCCTGTTTTACAAATGAGAAAATTGACATGCCAGAAGATATCCAGGTAGTCATAAGCCAAACTAGGATTACAAGTTAAGCCTTTGGTCTCTGAGGTTTGATTTCCCACTCTATTAAACTACCTCTTGTGAAAATTGTTCAACTGGCTAAAGACTATGTTCTCTAGGTAAGCTTTTATAATATGCAGTTCAGGTGATGACCCCACTCCCAAAGAGCAAAATCTATCTTAATTTTGGTTAAGAAAGCAATATATGTATGATTTATAATGAAAGGACTTTTCCTCCCAGAAATTCACAAAATGTAATTCCTATGTCCGTTTAAGGAATCGTGGTGTTTAAATAACCCTTCAAGTGTGCTTCAAGGAAATGAACTGTATCTTTTAAGATTTCAAAGAAGCATTCATGTCTAAAAAAAACTATAAGGAAGGATCTTGATAAGTCACTTGGTCTGTTTCATTGGTTTTTGGCCGAGTACTGTTAATACAAGTTCTAACTCAGAACACCCAAATGATGATGGGATATGAGGAGCTAACCAAACACGAGTCGAAGGGCGTGTGATTCCAGAGCGGCCTGGTATCTGGTTCTTAACTGGACATTGTGTTGAGACTTTTGTTCTAGAAAGAATTAAGAACACTTCCGTGTGATTTGTGACGTTCTCACTCTTCAAGCTTGTGCTATACATCACAATTGCTAAATTGTAGCTATTGTTTGCTTTATGAGAACTTGGAGGAAAAAAAGGATAAAACTATGTTATCATGCTAGGGAAAGGATGGGAGGCAAATAATGACCAAAAAACACCCTAAGAATAACACAGATGACATAATCACCTTTATGTAAAAGGTATGTATGGTCATATGCATGTGTCAAATGATCACACTTAGGTAAAATTCTGTGTGTATACATTTTATTTTTTAATTAATAGCTATTTTAGAGCAGTTTTATTTACAGAAAAATAAACAGAACATACAGGGTTCCCACATACCACTCCAACCATTCCCATATATGTTTTATAATAAACATGTTCTACCTTCTCTGAGTTTTTTGCTACTTATGACAAATTAATTTAAACTTGAAGAGTATCACAATGGCAAAAACGCCCTTCAAATCACCTTTATGAGGAATTCCACACCTTGCCCTAGTTGGCGACCCTGACGGCAGTGTGTGAAGAGTCTGAGCCGGAGTCCGTCTAAGCTGCAGCGTTACACAGCACCTGGGTGACTGGGGTGCACAGGCTGAGAACTCCTGCGCTAGAAATTCTTATCCCTGGACAGAAAACCTCTCTTGAAAGGATTTCCCACACCACCTCCACATAAAGATCTGACGTCTGATGCTCCAATTTACAACAAAACAAAAGACTGTGTTCATTTTCAAATTCTGTGTCAGATGTCAACATGGAAAAATTGTTAGAGTCTGGGGTCATCTGTGGACCCATGAACACAATAAATTGAGTGATAATGAAAAGTGAAATTTTTAAAAATCTCACATACTATTTACTTGTTTGGATATCAAAAGTAAGGAAATCTTAACATTATCAAAATCCTCTAAAGAAGATGTAATGTCAATTACCTCTGCTCTCTCTGATATGAGGAATTTGAGAGGCAGGGCCAGGGGCGTGGAGGGAAGAAAGGAAACAAGATGGGATCAGGAGGGAGACAACGTAAGAGACTCTCAATCTCACAAAACAAACAGGGTTGCTGGGGGGTAGAGGGTAGGGAGAGGGAGGCTGGTGATGGACACCGGGGAGGGTGTGTGCTGTGGTGAGTGCTGTGAAGTGTGCAAATCCAATGAGTCACAGAGCTGTGTCCCTGGGGCAAACAGCACATTATAAGTTAATAAAAAAAAAAGATGTAATGTCAAATTGCTATCAATACATTTCATGTACTGAATATATAATTTTTTTTTGTTGTACACATTTTGATGAAATATATTTGGAATTTTTACCACAATTACTAGGTCATCAACTCTAGGTAACAAAATTCCGAAGAGTAACAGGATTTATGTGACTCTGCATTCAAGAGTGGGCTTCTGAATTATTTAGTGTCTAATCCAAGGTGACCCAAAGGCTAGTCACAAGTGTTTTAGACTTAGTTTCAGGGTTGGAGGTGAGCCTTAACACTTACCAGGCAAAGTGTGGTTCCTAGACTGGCGACATCAGTGTTGGTTTGGGAACGGTTAGAAATGCAGACACTCAGGGCCCACCCCAGAGCCACTGAAACAAAATCTGCATTTTTAACATGACCCCCAAGATACTCATCTGCATGTAAAAATTTGAGAAAACTTCCCTTAGCTATTTCAGAGTCCTGATCCTTTCCGAATTTTCCCAGCTTCGAACGAGCTGCCAGCACTGCTCCCTACTTTTCCCACACAGCCACACACCCCATCATTTTCATTTAGATGATCATCTCTGCCCCTCATCCTCATTTCCAGAGGGAAAATCACGCAAATTCGTAACTCATAGGCTTCCTTCATAAGTCTCTCTCTGGCAGCCAAAGAAAATTCTTCTTCTTGAGAATTAGTATTTCTGAATAATTTTCTGACAGTCCTGAGCCCAGCCAGTAGTTTCTTTACTGCAAGTAGTTTTCTTTCCGCAAGTAAAGGACAGGGTGGGGGTCATTCTCTCCAGCTAGCACAGGGCTGTTCACTATTAACTATCCTACGTGCTTGCTTCAAAGCCTTGCTTTAGCCTTTCTAGGATTGTACTTCAGTAAAAAGCAGTCAGCCCACTAAAGCAAAAACAAAAACAAAAAAACCCAAGAATCTGTCCTATGTAAAAAGAACAACGTTATTACAGACAGCGGTGTCACAGGTTCCCACAATTTCGGTGTCACAGAGAGCCGCTGCTGCTGCTACATCACCGTTATTACTCTGGAGCCACTTGGGAACATGCTAATTTATGCCCAAAGCAATATTAGTATTATTGTTTATTTTACTTTCATTATCTAAAGAGGCACAGTCCAAACTAGATAGGTTGCTGTAATTCTGCTTTCTCCTGGTGGGAGACTGGAAAAAAAGGTTGTAATGGTAACAAAGAAAAGCAGCCAACAGTTTCAGCAAATAACACTGCAAAAGTCAGATATCATTTCTTATTTTCCAATTACTCCGGATCCTATCATCAAGTCACCGCAGACAGTGGCGTGCGTGTGCTGCGGAGGAATCACTCAGGTAAGCGGAGGCTCCTCTTTCCGTTCCTCCATCTGCTAAGCTGTTAACACGAAGACACACTGACAAGCGCTCAAGGAAAACATGGAGTATTTCATCAGTAAGATCATGCTGCCCTAGAGACAGATGTTAGAAAGCTGTAATATTTAAAAATAAAGAGATAAACACATGCTTGAAGGGAAGGAATAGTTTTAGAGCTGGGAGAGAAAATTAAAAAGACACAAAGGAAAGGCGGGAAGACAGATGAAAGGTCTGCATTACACAGGAAACAGCAAATCCTTATTTTGAGGGGAAACCTTCCTATCTGCTCCAGGCCATCATCTCCTATTAGGCAGGCATTCTCCGAGAGCAAGGGGCAGATCTGTAAGAAGTGCTGAGCGGGGCTGCTTATGATTACAGAGAACAGATTTATTTCTTGTCATCAGATGGTTAATGTCAAGGCTTTGACTTAAAACCATATACCCTGGTTTTCACAAAAATTTAAACATGAGAAATGTTATATACTATGGTAGCTCACGTTCAGTGAGCAGAAAAACAGTGTTAAGTAATGATAACCCTGGGTTTATCTGGGGACTTACACTGTAGAGGTCAAAGCACTTTGTCTTCACTTATCTTTACTGGACAGGATTTTAATGGTGGGTTATATAAAAATACTTACAAATGACATAGAGTTGCCATGTATTAAGTCAACAGAATATTTTAAACTGTAGATTTTCCTTTTTATTTGCTATAGTTTTCACACCTTTATGAATAAAATGCAAAGAGTGGCAATGGGAAAGTGAAAGAAACTTTGGCCTTGAATTCAAATAGACTTGGGTTCAGGTCCCAGATATTTACTCTGCTTCTTTGAGCTTCAGCTTTATCACCAATAAAACAGGGATCATAATACCTACCTCTAAGGGGTACTGAGAGAGTTGAATACATCATTAATAAAAGTCCTACATTATACCTGAATATCATAGGTACTCTAAAAATGGCAAGTTATGTCATTAAGAAAAAAAAAATTGACACAAACAAGGAGATTAGATACTGCAATTTAATTACTGGTTGTCCTTTGTCAAAATCTCTAAGTTCTGATTGCGTAGGAGAAGCCCTTACTCGTGACTTTCTCCAACTGGGAAAGAGAAGGAGAACATGTCCTCAAGAAAGGGGAGGGTAAGACAGAGGATGACTTCCCAGAAAAAGGAAGAGAAAATAGAATACTTCTTCAAGAAAAAAAGAGGAAGGAGGGCATGAGGTCTGACTTGAAGGTCCTGACTGTATCCTCAAGAAATGAAAACCCAGGTAAGTAATGGCCAAACCTGCAAGAAAGGAGCTTCAGGGAGTTGCCTGCTTCCTGTTCAGCATTCTAGGAGAAGACAACCTTGCAAGACAACCGCACCCAACACAGGACTACTACAGAGTAAAATGGTGGCATGGGGACCATCGGCCAAAGATGGTTGTGTGATGGCAGGCCTCGAACTTTCTTGGCTCTTGTGCAGGAGGCTCTTGTGTCCAAGTATTCCTTTAGAATCCCAGTAGGGTATATAGAAGGTTGCTGTTTAGAGTTAGAAGCCATTGGGGTCACTGTGAGATGACCCCAGCAGAGGTGCGACAGAGCAGACCCGCCAAGCCGGGTCTCAGAGGGCAGACGCAGCCGAGTCGTGAGGAACGGCAAAGCTGTTGAGAAGAGAGAAGAGAGCAAGTGAGCACAAGAGGGCGACAGGCTCTAAACACTCTACAACAACCGCATACTGGCTTCCCAATGACAGACCTCCTCGGCAGATCAAGAAGGTACCAGTACCCAGTTTAGACTAGATACATCTCTATGGACACCAGTGAGAATTCAGGTAATGGCACAAAGATCCACACATGGATCTGGGGCTCTCTCCTGTCCCAGCCAACAGGACACATGAGCTTTTCCTGGTACCTAAAATCCACTTCTGGAAGGAGGAAGAGGGAGCACACTGAAACATCCCCAAAATCCTATTTTGAACCTAGAGAAGCCAAGATACTTTTGCTTGCCATCTTCAAATTCTAGCCCATACTACTCCACGCAAAAAGAAATTTAGTTCAATTCTAAAGAAATGAAAGGCCTTTTTAGCTCTTGATAAGCTAGATACAATGTGTCCAATTCTATAAGTCATATTTTCTTTCTGAGAGACCTGGAGATGAAACAAAAATATCCATTATGTCTCTTTATTCATAACTTTAAGGTGTTCTAATTATTCTAGGTAATAGAAGTAAGACCTTATATATATTTTCCCTACTTTCCTTTTAAAATTACTGCATAGGTAATTTGGGAGTTTCCTTTCTTCCTTTGTTCATTCAATGATTTACTGAGTACCTATAGTGAATGAATAATGTGCCAGGAGTTTAGGAAACAAAGATAAATGAGACATGGACCCTATCCTTAATAAGGCAGAAAGGTTTCTAACGATATGTGAATGGAATTTCTAAGTTAAAGAAAAGCTAGTCGAGTACTGTTGCCCATTGCTAAATAACTACAAACAAAATAACAGAAACTTACAACTGTAAAGATGCATTTTTCTCTTCTATCAAGTGCACATAAAAATAAGATAAAGTTTGATTATTATGCACAGACCGGTTTAAAAACATTTTTTCCTCATAAAATCATGACAGAAAAGTCAATTTCTAGAATAACAACAGTAAATCAAGTTGTAGGATAAAAGTATACAATACAAAATCTTATTTTTTTAAAAGTGTATTTGCTATAATAGAAGAGTAATAAGATATGAGAGAATGGGTCAGAAAGACTATCATCATTACCTTTTTCAGTTTGTTTCAAGTATTAAGATAGGCATGTGAAAAACCAAATATTATGTTGTTTTAATTTTCTCTGTAAATACTGCTTGATAATTTTAAGACATCAAATTTTAAAAGTCAAATAGCAAGGTAATAAATGCCCTAGGATAGTTTGCTGTTTAAGGGTAAAAAAAACTTTTTATAGTGATTCTTTTAAAGTATGGAATTGTTTTAAAGATTTTATTTATTTCTTTGAGAAAAAGAGAGAGCATAAGCAGAAGGAGACACAGGCCCCGCCTGAGCAAGGAGCCCTATGTGGGACTCGATCCCAGGACTCTGGGACCATGACCTGAGCTGAAGGCAGAGGCTTAACCAACTGAGTCACCCAGACATCACTAAAATATGAATATTAAAGCTCTTAATTAATTAGCTTATTGAGTTCACATTTTTACATTACCAGGATTTTTTTTCCATTATCAGGATTTCTTAAAGGTGGGCAATGGAAGCTTGAGAATTTTTCTTTTTTTTTTTTTTTTTTTTTTATTTGGCACGGAGCCCAATGCCAGGGCTTGAACTCAGCACCCTGAGATCAAGACCTGAGCTGAGATCAAAAGTCAGACACTTAACCGACTAAGCCACCCAAGTGCCCCTGGAGTGAGAAATATTTTAATTGTTAACATGATTTTATAAGCACAAAACAGAATTTTATGCTCTACTTTAAAAGAAAAAAAAACTATGATGTTTTGAGGATGTTAGTCTATAGAAACAGCATTGTTGAATGTTCTCAGAAAGGATTTTTCCCTCTGGCCCCTTGAAACACTGCCATTCACATAATTTTTAATATTCTCTCTTCCTTGTATCTTCTACCATAATGCTCACATTTGAATTTATATACTGGAGTACAGACAGGGTATATAATTTAGGAAAAACCTCTGCTTTTATCAGTTATCCCTGATAAAGTTGGTATTTCATTCACCCTAAATGTACATCATATACTGATTGAAAAGTGACATTTGTTAGAGATTATAAATAATTCAACAAATGGTATCTATCTGATTAGTATTTCAAAACAATATTTTATCGCTTCCCAACCCCCTCTTTATCTTCGTAGAGTGCATTTGCATTTGAAATCTATGGTTTCTGGCATATCTGGGGTAAGGTTATACTAGGAATTTACCAGACCTGTCAGTCTCTAACTTTCTTCCATATTTCATTATATCATTCCAGTTATAATTAGTTGTCTGGTAAAATTAAGAACAGTCTATTTCAGTGAATGCTCATGTGAACATTTAACAACTCTTTGTTAGGATGACAGCTTAGCGACAGAAAGAATAAACCAGAAAGGAGAGTTGCTGAAGTAACCCTGGGTAACTCAATATTGCCAGCTCAATGGAAAATTTTGAGATTTTGCTTTTTTTTTTCTTTTTTGTTATTAATCATCAAGCACATATTTCTTGTCAGGAGATAAGCGTCAGTTTGATGGCACTCCTGCCTCAACTAGCATGTTTTGAACTGACCTGTCTTCACTGCTATGGCTCCCTAGAAACTTTGCTGTTGATTAGCCTTGATTCAGCTGAATGCTTTGACATTCAGCTTGTCAGTGAGAGCTATTTTAATCATTAAGATGCATCTCCCTTCCAAGACTGCAAACTGTTGCTGCTCATACACAACAGTCTACCATTTGATTACTGTGGAGAAGGAGAGGAAAGAAGCTGGATGGTTACTATTACTACGGATGACACCAAGAGCTAAAATTTCCAGAGTACCTGTGTGTGAGGTGTTGTGCTAAAGCAATTTACAGGGATCGTCTCATGTGATTCTCACTGTCCCGGAGTCTCACCACCACAGTGAGCAGCCCTGTTCTCCATTAATTATCTGTAAGTCATCAGCCCTCATCTGTAAAGTGGAGTAGTGGTACCAACTTCAGGGGCTATTCTAAAGATTGAATGAGATTGTTCATAGACGTCCTTAAACTAGTCTCTGTAACATGGGGAGTTCTCATATGCTTAGTCGTAATTTTTATTACTTTGTAGATGAACACACTCGCTCTGCTTCACCAACTGCCCTACTCACTATCACCTCTAACTCTATCTCTGTTGCCCAGACCCAAAGGAGGAGATAAAACGGAAAGTTACTTCAGGACTTTTTTCGTGAGTATTTGAACTCTAGCCCCAAGGAAGGGTGTGCCATAATTATGGCAGAATAATCAACCTTTAAAATCCTTTCTTCCTACTCTTTCTTGGCCTCACAAGTAGGCTGTTCCCATTCAGGCAACTAAGCATCAATACTAGTGAACCCCTGTTGGGCGGGACGGAGGTGAGGGATGAGAACTGAAACTTCACAGGCAGTTTGGAGGAGTTCGGAATAAAGGGGCCATTTCTTTCAGGCTTTAATGAGAGGCATAAAGGCAGCAAGGTGGCAGAATCCGAGTTTCCTATACCCAAGTTTGAAAAGAGCAGAAAACGTGTCATGTGACTAAGCAGCCGGTCCTGGGTAGGCTCACAGGGTTCCCTGTGCCACGTAATGGAGAGGGAGCACCAGAAGGAGCCCAAGCGCTTAGTTGGGCAAGGAAGCAGAATTTCTCTTAGTTCACAGCACCACCAGGATCCTTCCCACTGCTGCAGAAACTATGTGGTCTGGTTACCAGAACTCATTCTTTTCCCTCCTGGGCACACAGCTAAACTACATTTCCTAGCTTCCCCTGAAGTTAGTTGGGAAAAAAATGGTACTGACTTTTAAAACCTATATAAACCTCCATATGCATTCTTCGGTTATCTGCATGTTGAATGTATATGAATCAGTAGGGGACACATGATTCTAGAAAGTGTGAGAGTCATTGCATCAGGGGTTCTTACCCTGAGATTTAATAATAGAACTGGGAGATTATGACCTTGGATTTGGAACAACAACAAAAAATCTGTATTTTCATTAACCTCTAACTGAAATTTAGCATTTTAATTATGAATGTAGGCACCAATGCCTAAGAGTACTAGCATGACTTGTGGCTTTGTCACCAACAAAAACACCTAAACCATAGGTATTTTCATGTTATACTACAGCTGTTGAAGGTACCTCAAAATATCATTTACAACCAAATTTTCCTTGAAGTGTTTATAATTACTAGACCCCCACAGAGGCACATACATAACAAATTTATTCTAAAATAGCTTGATAACTGTATTTCAATAAAATTGATTTCCTTTGAAATCCCATATGATTTGTCTGCCTTTTAAAAACAATTTTCTTAGAAGGGATCTTTAGGCTTCACTAGATTGCCAGGGGTGTTATAGAACAAAACAGGTTCAGAACAACTGTTTTAGATGTATTCCTCAATGACTTTATAGAGCAGGGCCCTGCTTTTCCTCTCCCCTGCATATCCCCGCCACAGTGCTGACCCTCGTTGGACTGTAATGTCATAAATAAGTTGGTATTTTGTTAACTTACTGAGATTGGAGGTTATTTCTTAACAACAGTTAGCGCATGTAGACTAATCTCCTTGCTACCAAGGCCCAAACAAACATGGCAGAGAGTACAGAGACATTAAGAGGCCTCTGGGTAGAAAGAACCCAGAAGTGAATAGTGAGGACCAAAGATCAGACGAGGCCAATAAAGATATCGAGCCGGAAGGACAGTGATCCTATGTACAGGAATCCTCTTCTTCAACTTAGAAATAAAGCTCAATAATAGCGATATAAAAGAACCTTTCAATTATCCCTGAATTTGCACCCCGAGATTTACAACTGTCACACAATAATTTTCTTATTTCATATTATCTACTATTTTCTCTTCCCCTATTAGGGTGGCAATAATTTTTGTTTCTCATAGCAGGTACTAAGCACTTTTGAATTCATCAAAGTATATATAAATATATAAACATATGATAAATATATAATATAAAATATATGAATAACAAAATATATACACCCTTTATATATGTGAATATATGTAATTTATTTATTATTTTAAAGCAAGCTTCAATTAGTTCTGTTCTACTTAAGATTCTTCTTAGCTACAGTGTAACAACAGAAGAGAAGCCAGTAACCACAAAGACAAGATCAATATTATATAAGTCCTTCCATACGGGGATTTGAAAATTGGTAATTTTTTTAAAGGGCTTGTTGATTTAAATAAAATAGGCTTGATGGAGCCCTTCAAGGTTTTTTTTTTTTTTTTCCTGATTTTAAGTTTTTATTTTAATTCTGGTTAGCTCACATACAGTATTCTATGGGTTTCATGTGTACAGTTTCAACACTTCATACAGAATTCTGCGCCCATCAAAGCAAGTGCACTCCTCAATCTCCATTACATATTTAACCACATCCTCAACCACTTCAGGGTTTTTAAGGAAGATATAAATTTGACAACATTTCTCTTAGGACATTAAGTTTTATTTAATTTTATCTTCCCTTTTAGACTGTTTTGCTGCCTTTATCTTAAACTTTGACTAAATGAATCAATCATTTTGAAATGTTCAGGTTGTTAAAATCAGATGCAAAGTCTCCTCTAAGGTTACACTATTTCTAACCTCCATGAAATTATAGAATCTAAATTTTTATAGCCTATAGAACTATACTTGAATGAGAATAAAACAGGGTTAGTGTGCAATACAGTTTGGGCTTCAGCATTAAAAGGTCTAAAAAAATATAGTACATTTATTCTTAAGTGTTATATAACAGAGGCACTTAGGTGGCTCAGTCAGTTAAGCAACTGCCTTTGGCTCAGGTCATGATCCCAGGGTCATCTGAGACGCCCACATCAGGCTTCCTGCTCAGTGGGGAGCCTGCTTCTCCCTCTCCCTCTGCCTGCTGCTCCCCCTGCTTCTGCATACTCTGTCAACTAAATAAATAAAATCCCTAAGTATTATATAATGTAAACATCAACTATCCAGATCATGACTGTGTACCAACTCCAAGCCTCATGCCTGCCAAGTAAAAATTCTTTAAGAATGAGTACTCAAAAAAAAAAAAAGAAAGCAAAATGATATTGGAGAACTATAGTTTTTAACATGGAAAAAAAGTCTACGTTAGAGGAATACAAGTTACTAAACAACAGACTTAAAGTGATCAATTTTTAAGAACTTCACGTATGTGATCATGGATAAACAGCCGGCGAGCCGGCACGGGATGAGTCCACCCAACAGCACATATTCTGACTGTATGGGGTCTGTCGCTCAGGGCTGGGCTTCGTTAGGAGGAAGTCCCCTTTCTCATTTGTACGGGGAGGTGACAGGTTAGAAGTTCGAGCTTCTACACGGACAGTGGCTCACTGAGCCTTGAGACTCTTAGGGTGTCACAAGGTCCTGATGCCGTCTAGTCTCTTCAAACAACGTCTTCGTGGCCGCGCAGTGTCAGCATTAATGCGTATCAGGAAGTGCAGCTGCTTTGGTTCCGTGACTTTTCGGGTTTCGCACATTCAGAGAAGAATAGCACGATGAACCCCCCAAGTTCCAAGCGGAGGCCCCCCGTTGCCAACTTCAACAATGATCATCTGTTGCCATTTTTTAATTGTTTACATTTCTCGCCCCTAACTTTTCCCGTCGTTTTGCTGGAATGGGATCCAGCGGATCCGAGCGCTCTCGTTACTGGAGCGGTGTCCCTAACAGATCAGGCCGTGAGAAGATCGATACATTTCGGTCACCAAAGCCACCGGCAGCTCCTTAACGACCCAGGCCGAGTTCACAAGTTCCGCTCGGTCGTCTCCGTGTCCGGTACTGACCTGTTCAGATCGGGCCCAAACCCGGCTCCCGACGGCCGCGTGTGGTTCACGCGTCTTTCCGGTTTCTTTTAATAAACTCCTCCTCCCTTTACTAAAACGGCATTTATTTGCTCGTTGAAAAAGCCCGGTCATTTCTCCGTAGAAATTCTCTTCCTGCCTCCGGCGGGCCGCGCCCCGGCCCCCGGCCCCGGCGAAGACGAGGAGCCCCGCTGGGACCGGACCGCTCGCGCTCCCGGGCACGCGGCTGGCGCTGCCCCGTCCCAGGGCATCGCGGGCGCGGAACTTGTCCCCCTTCAGGGGCGTCCCACGTGCCCAGGGACCTCAGGCGGCGTCCGGCTGAGCCGTGATCACAGCGTCTCGGGGTCACCTAACCGCCCCAGCCGCGGGGCCGCCGGCGTCGCCGGGAGCGGCACAGGCGACTTTCGGCCATACCGGTGCCCGCACGCCCGGCTGCCGCCCCGGAAGAAGGGACCTCCGCTCCCGCGGGGACGCCTGACACACAGTTGGCCCTACGAAGGCGGGACGCCCGCCGGCCCCTCGGACTGGACTTGATCTGGTTTTAGAGGCATCGGAGGGCGGCCCCGCGCCCGCGGCGAGCCGAGAGTGTCCCGCCGCTGCCCCCGCGGCCCCGCCGACCGGGCGGCCGACGCGAACGGACGAGAGGGGCCCGGGCAGGCGAGGCCCGGCGCGGGGGCCCGGGGACCGGGGCACCCGGGGCAGGAGGCTGGGTCGGGACAGCATACCTGGGCAGGCCCTGGGGGGCGGCCGCCGACGCCCCCGCGCCCGGGCCGGGCTCCTCGCCGTCCGCGCCGCTGTCGCCGGCCGCGGGGCTGCTCTCGCCCTCGCCGGGGCTGGCCGGCGCGCCCCCCGCGGCGTCCCGCGGCTCCCGGGGCCCCGGCGGCCCGCGCGCGCCCCGCCGCAGCGCCTCGGCCAGGCGCGAGAGGTCGCGGCGCATGGCGAAGGCGTCCTCGCCGTCCGCGTAGTAGCGCGGCTCCACGTCGCTGACGCGGAAGCCCAGCGCGTCGGCGTAGAGGCGCAGCGCCGCGCGGTTGCTCCTGCGCACGTGCAGCGACACGTAGCGCGCGCCGAACGTCTCCACCATGGCGCGCGCCGCCTGGTCCATGAGCTTCTGCGCCAGCCCGAGGCGCCGGTGCGAGCGCTTCACCGCCAGCGACGTGATGTGGCCGTGCGGCACGTCGTCCGCGTCCTCCTCCATCTTGGCCAGCACGTAGCCCACCATGCGGCCGGCCTCGTCCTCGGCGACGTAGGACAGCTGCGGCCACGACAGGCCGTGGTACAGGTAGTACTTCATCTGGTAGTTCTCGGGCAGGCACAGCAGGTTGCAGTGCTGCATGTTGACCAGGTCCCGCGGCCGCGCGTTGCGGATGTTCATGGCGGCGGCCTCGAGCGGGGCGGCGGCCAGACGGGAGCGCCGCTTCCCGCCTCCGCGGTGGTCCGAGGGCCGCAGTCCTGAGGAGGGACGCCGGAGACGTGCGGGGCGGAGACGGCCGGCAGGCGGAAGGGGCGGGGCTACGACGGGCTCCCGGAAGTGCGCCACCCGCTCCCAGCCAATGGGGGCTTCTCGTTACTGGGTGGGTGCGCGCGCCCGCAGTAGGGGGTGGGGTCGGAGCTCGCGGTGATCTCCGACGTGCTCAGTGGGCTGTTTCCTTGGCGGCTGCCTCTGTTCCTTTGTTTTAACTGTAACTGCTTAATTTGCATGCATCTGGGTCAACTTGGACGACCTGAGTAAACCCATATAACCAGAGTGTAGACCAAGAATCAGCACATTGCACACACACCGGGAGCACCCACTCAGCCCCCTTCCAGTACCCATCACGGAGACTTCTCTGCTACTCCAGTAACCGTCACCTAGATTCTTTCTTTCTTTTCTTTTTTTAAAATTTTCGTTTATTTTTAAAATTTATTTTCAGCATAACAGTATTCATTATTTTTGCACCACACCCAGTGCTCCATGAAATCTGCACCCTCTATAATACCCACCACCTGGTACCCCAGCCTCCCCCCCCCTCAAAACCCTCAGGTTGTTTCTCAGAGTCCATAGTCTCTCATGGTTCACCTCCCCTTCCAATTTCCCCCAACTCCCCTCTCCTCTCCAACTCCCCATGTCCTCCATGCTATTTGTTATGCTCCACAAATAAGTGAAACCATATGATAATTGACTCTCTCTGCTTGACTGATTTCACTCAGCATCATCTCTTCCAGTCCCGTCGTCCATGTTGCTACAAAAGTTGGGTGTTCATCCTTTCTGATGGAGGCATCATACTCCATAGTGTATATGGACCACATCTTCCTTATCCATCCGTCCGTTGAAGGGCATCTTGGTTCCTTCCACAGTTTGGTGACCGTGGCCATTGCTGCTATAAACATTGGGGTACAGATGGCCCTTCTTTTCACAACATCTGTATCTTTGGGGTAAATACCCAGTAGTGCAATGGCAGGGTCATAGGGAAGCTCTATTTTTAATTTCTTGAGGAATCTCCACACTGTTCTCCAAAGTGGCTGCACCAACTTGCATTCCCACCAACAGTGTAAGAGGGTTCCCCTTTCTCCACATCCTCTCCAACACATGTTCTTTCCTGTCTTGTTAATTTTGGCCATTCTAACTGGTGTAAGGTGGTATCTCAATGTGGTTTTAATTTGAATCTCCCTGATGGCTAGTGATGATGAACATTTTTTCATGTGTCTGATAGCCATTTGTATGTCTTCTTGGAGAAGTGTCTGTTCATATCTTCTGCCCATTTTTTGATATGATTATCTGTGTTTTGCGTGTTGAGTTTGAGGAGTTCTTTATAGATGCTGGATATCAACCTTTTGTCCTTACTGTCATTTGAAAATATCTTCTC
This sequence comes from Mustela putorius furo, assembly GCF_011764305.1. Lineage (NCBI taxonomy): Eukaryota > Metazoa > Chordata > Mammalia > Carnivora > Mustelidae > Mustela > Mustela putorius. The sequence goes on from NW_025421261.1 coordinate 1,506,750, forward strand.
CCATTCCGTGGGTTGCCTCTTTGTTTTATTGACTGTTTCCTTTGCTGTGCAGAAGCTTTTGATCTTGATGAAGTCCCAAAAGTTAATTTTCACTTCTGTTTCCTTTACCTTTGGAGACATATCTTGAAAGAAGTTGCTGTGGCTGATATCGAAGAGATTACTGCCTAGGTTTTCCTCTAGGATTCTGATGGATTCCTGTCTCACGTACAGATCTTTTATCCATTTCAAGTTTATCTTTGTGTATGGTATAAGAGAATGGTCAAGCTTCATTTGTCTACACATAGCTGTCCAATTTTCACAGCACCATTTATTGAAGAGACTCTTTTTTCCACTGTATATTTTTTCCTGCCTTGTCAAAGATTAATTGAATGTAGAGTTAAGGGTCCATATTTGGGCTCTCTACTCTGTTCCGCTGGTCTGTGTGTCTGTTTTTCTGCCAGTACCATGCTGTCTTGGTGATCACAGCTTTGTAGTAAGGCTTGACATTAGGCTACATGATGCCCCCCGTTTTGTTTTTCTTTTTCAACATTTCCTTGGCAATTCAGATTTCTTCTGATCCCATACAAATTTTAGGATTGTTTGTTTCAGCTCTTTGAAAAATGCCAGTGGAATTTTGATTGGAATGGCATTGGAAGTATAGATTGCTCTAGGCAGTATAGACATTTTAACAATGTTTATTTTTCTGATCCAAGAGCATGGAATGGTCTTCCATATTTTTGTGTCTTCTTCAATTTCTTTCATGAGTGTTCTGTAGTTCCTCAAGTACAGATCCTTTACCTCTTTGGTTAGGTTTATTCCCACATATTTTATGGTTCTTGGTGCTATAGTAAATGGAATCGATTCTCTAATTTCCCTTTCTGTATTTTCATTGTTAGTGTATAAGGAAGCAGCTGATATCTGTGCATTGATTTTGTATCGTGCCACATTACTGAATACTGAATGAGTTCTAGTAGTTTGGGGGTGGAGCCTTTTGGGTTTTCCATATAAAGTGTCATGTCATCTGAGAAGAGAGAGAGTTTGACTTCTTCATTGCCAATTTGGATACCTTTTATTTCTCTTTGTTGTCTGATTGCTGTTGCTAGGACTTCTAATACCATGTTGAACAAGAGTGGTGAGAGTGGGCATCCTTGTTGTGTTTCTGATCTCAAAGGGAAGGCTGTGAGCTTTTTTCCATTGAGAATGATATTTGCTGTGGGTTTTTCATAGATAGATTTGATGAAGTTCAGGAATGTTCCCTCTATCCCTATACTTTGAAGCATTTTAATCAGAAACGGATGCTGGATTTTGTCAAATGCTTTTTCTGCATCAATTGAGAGGACCATGTGGTTCTTCTCTCTTCTCTTATTGATTTGTTCTATCACATTGATTGATTTGCAAATGTTGAACCACTCTTGCAACCCATGGATATATCCCACCTGGTCATGGTGGATAATCTTTAATATACTGTTGGATCCTATTAGCTAGGATCTTGTTGAGAATCTTAGCATACATATTCATCAGGGATATTATTCAGAAATTCTCCTTTTGGGTCAATCATCTTTGGTTTGGGGATCAGGGTAATGCTGGCTTCATAAAAAGAGTCTGGAAATTTTCCTTCTGCTTCAGGTTTTTGAGACAGCTTCAGGAGAATGGGTATTATTTATTTGTTGAAAGTTTGGTAGAACTCCCCAGGGAATCCATCAGGTCCTGAGCTCTTGTTTTTTGGGAGGTTTTTGATCACTGCTTCCATCTTGTTACTAGATATTGGTCAATTCAGGTTGTCAATTTCTTCCTGATTTAGTTTTGGAAGTTTATAGTTCTCCAGGATTGCATCAATTTCATCTAGGTTTCTTAACTTATTGGCATGTAAGTGTTGATAATAGTTTAACTTAATAGTTTAATAGTTATCACTATAACTGTTGATAATTAGTTTCGCCAGTGGTTTATCAATCTTATTGATTCTTTCAAAAAACCAGCTTCTAGTTTCATTGATGCATTCTACTGTATCTCTTGTTTCTATCTCATTGATCTCTGCTCTAACCTTGATTATTTCCCTTCTTGTGTGTGGAGTTGGCTTAATTTGAACAGAAATTTCTGGAGACAATCTATAGAGACAAAGACTTCACAGGTAACACGATGTCATTAAAAATGTATCTCTCAATAATCACTCTCAACGTGAATGGCCTAAAAGTGCCCATAAAATGGCACAGGGTTGCAGATTGGATAAAATGACAGACCCATCCATATGTTGTCTACAAGAGAACCATTTTGAACCTAGGGATATGTCTAGACTGAAAGTAAAGGGATGGAGAAGCATCTTTCATGACAATGAGCCTCAAAAGACTAGGGCAGAGAGAGTCAATTATCATATGGTTTCACTAATTTGTGGAGCATAACAAATAGCATGGAGGACAAGGGGTCTTAGAGAGGAGAAGGGAGTTGGGGGAAATTGGAAGGGGAGGTGAACCATGAGAGTCTATGGACTCTGAAAAACAATCTGGGGGGTTTGAAGGGGTGGGGGTGGGAGGTCGGGGTACCAGGTGGTGGGTATTATAGAGGGCACGGATTGCATGGAGCACTGGGTGTGGTGCAAAAATAATGAATACCGTTATGCTGAAAATAAAAAATAAATTAAAAAAATATATATTGGAGGTTCAGAAAAAAAAAAGACTAGGGCAATGATTCTCATATCAGATAAATTATTTTTAAACTAAAGACTGTAGTCAGAGATTCAGAAGGACACTACATAATTCTTAAAGGGTCTATCCACCAAGAAGATCTGACAATTGTAAATATTTATGTCTCTAATCAGGGAGCAACCAATTACATAAGAAAACTGTTAATAAAGATAGAGTCATATTGATATGAATACATTAATAGTAGGAGATCTTAACGTGCCATTCTCAATAATAGATCATCCAAGCAGAAAATCAATAAAGAAACAAGAGCATTGAGGGGACTGAGGTCAAGATGGCAGACAAGAAGCAGGCTAAGACAACATCAGGTAGCAGGATATCAGCTAGATAGCTTATCAAATGACTCAGAACACCTACAAATCCAACAGGAGATCGAAGCGAAGAGTAGCAACCAGAAAATCGACCACTTTCTGAAAGGTAGGACAGGCGGAGAAGTGAATCCAAAGCTATGGGAAGATAGATCTCCGGGGGAGGGGCCAGCTCCTGGCAAGTGGCTGAGCAATGGAGCCCAAAATCAGAACTTTCAAAAGTCTGCTCCATGGAGGGACATTACTCCAGAGGCTAAACTGGGGTGACACCTGTGTGGGAATTTGTGGTCTCAGGTCCTGTGGGGTCACAGCAGGAATGGGGGTGTCTGAGTGTCACAGAGCTCATAGGTATTAGAGCAGGGAAGCTGGATACAGAGCCTGAGCCAAGGATTGAACTCTCAACTTGGGGTTACCTTATCGTGATCCATAATACAGGTAACTACTGTGTGAGCAGGGACCCCACAAGAACTGGGGAGACTCAGTTGGTGGGAATACAAGTTGGTGCAGCCACTTTGGAGAACAGTGTGGAGATTCTTCAAGAAATTAAAAATAGAGCTTCCCTATGACCCTGCCATTGCACTACTGGGTATTTACCCCAAAGGTAAATTTCCTCTACAGGAAATATTGAAAGGGGTCCTCTAAGCAAAGAGAGAGCCTAAAAGCAGTAGATCAGAAAGGAACAGAGATATGCAGTAACAGTCACCTTACAGGCAATACAATGGCACTAAATTCATGTCTTTAAATATTTACCCTGAATGTAAATGGGCTAAATGCCCCAATCAAAACATACAGGGTATCAGAATGGATTAAAAAAAAAAAAACCCTCAATATACTGTATGCAATGAGGTGCCTGTGTGTCTCAGTGGGTTAAAGCCTCTGCCTCCGGCTTGGGTCATGATCTCAGTATCCTGGGATTGAGCCCCACATCAGGCTTTCTGCTTAGTAGGGAGCCTGCTTCCTCCTCTCTCTCTCTCTGGCTGCCTCTCAGCCTACTTGTGATCTCTGTCTGTCAAATATATAAATAAAACCTTCAAAAAAAATGCTATCTACAAGAAACTCATTTCATACCCAGAGACCCCTCCAGATTTAAAGTGAGGGGTGGAAAACAATTTACCATGCTAATGGACATCAAAAGAAAGCTTCTGTGGCAATCCTTGTGTCAGATCAATTAGATTTTAAGCTAAAGACTATAATAAGAGATGAGGAAGGACACTATATCATACTCAAAGGGTCTATCCAGCAAGAAGATCTAACAATTTTAAATATCTATGGCCCTAACATGGGAGCAGCCAAATACATAAACCAATTAATAACAAAATCAAAGAAAAACATTGATAATAATACAATAATAGTAGGGGAATATAACACGCCCCTCACTGAATTGGACAAATCATCCAAGCAAAAGATCAACAAAGAAATAAAGGCCTTAAAGGACACACTGGACCATATGGACATCACAGATATATACTGAACATTCCATTCCAAAGCAATAGAATACACATTTTTCTCTATTGCACATGGAATATTCTCCAGAATAGATCACATCCTGGGTCATAAATCAGTTCTCAACTGGTATCAAAACATTGGGATCATTCACTGCGTATTTTCAGACCACAATGCTCTGAAACTGGAACTCAATCACAAGAGGAATTTTGGAAAGAATCCAAATACATGGAGACTAAAGAGCATCCTTCTAAAGAATGAATGGGTCAACTAGGAAATTAAAGAAGAATTGAAAAATTTTATGGAAACAAATGATAATGAAAACACAATGGTTCAAAATCTGTGGGACACAGCAAAGGCAGTCCTGAGAGGAAAATAAATAGCAGTACAAGCCTTTCTCAAGAAACAAGAAAGGTCTCAAATATACAACCTAACCCTACACTTAAAGGAGCTGGAGAAAGAACAACAAAGAAAGTGTAAACCCAGCAGAAGAAGAGAAATGATAAAGATCAGAGCAGAAATCAATGAAATAGAAACAAAAAACAAACAAACAAAACAAAACAAAACAAAAAACAATAGAACAAATCAACAAAACCAGGAGCTGGTTCTTTGAAAGAATTAAGAAGATTAATAAACCCCTGGCCAGACTTATCAAAAAGAAAAGAGAAAGGACTCAAATAAATAAAATCATGAATGAAAGAGGAGATATCACAACCAACACCAAAGAAACACAAATAATTATAAAAACACATTATGAGCAACTATACACCAGCAAATTTGACAATCTGGAACAATTGGATGCATTTTTAAAGACATAGAAACTTTCACAACTGAACCAGGAAGAAATAAAAAACCTGAACAGACCCATAACCAGTAAGGAGATTGAAGCAGTCATCAAAAATCTCCCAACAAACAAGAGCCCAGGGCCACATGGCTTCCCAGGGGAGTTCTACCAAACATTTAAAGAATTAATTCCTATTCTTCTGAAAATGTTCCAAAAAAATAGAAATGGAAAGAAAACTTCCAAACTCATTTTATGAGGCCAGCATTACCTTGATCCCCAAACCAGACAAAGACCCAATCAAAAAAGAGAATTACAGACCAATATCCTTGATGAGCACAGATGCGAAAATTCTCACCAAAATACTAGCCACTAGGATCCAACAGTACATTAAAAGGATTATTCACCATGACGAAGTGGGATTTATTCCAGGGCTGCAAGGTTGGTTCAACATCTGCAAATAATTCAATGTGATACAATATATTAATAAAAGAAAGAAAAAGAACCATATGATACTCTCAATAGATGCTGAAAAGCATTTGACAAAGCACAGCTCCCTTCCTGATCAAAACTCTGCAAGGTGTAGGGATAGAGGGCACCTACCTCAATATCATCAAAATCATCTATGAAGAACCTACCACAAATATCATTCTCAATGGAGAAAAACTGAGAACTTTTCTGCTAATGTCAGGAACATGGCAGGGATGTCCATTATCACCACTGCTATTCAACATAGTCCTAGAATTCCTAGCTTCAGCAATCAGACAACAAAAAGAAATTAAAAGCATCCAAATCAGCAAAGAAGAAGTCAAACTATCACTCTTTGCAGATGATATGATACTATACATAGAAAAGCTAAAACACCACTCCAAATGTGCTAGAATTTGTACAGGAATTCAGTAAAGTGTCAGGATATAAAACCAATGCACAGAAATCAGTTGCATTTCTCTACACCAACAACAAGACAGAAGAAAGAGAAATTAAGGAGTCAATCTCATTTACAAGTGCACCCCAAACCATAAGATACCTAGAAATAAACCTAACCAAAGAAGCAAAGAATCTGTACTCAGAGAACTATCAAGTACTCATGAAAGAAATTGCGGAAGACCCAAAGAAATAGAAAAGTGTTCCATGCTCATGATTGGAAGAACAAATATTGTGAAAATTTCTATGCTACCTAAAGCAATCTACACATTTAATGCAATCCCTATCAAAATCCTATCCATTTTTTTCAAAGAAATGGAACAAATACTCCTAAAATTTGTATGGAACCATAAAAGACCTTGAATAGCTAGAGGAACGTTGAAAAAGAAAGCCAAAGTTGGTGGCATCACAATTCCAGATTTCAAGCTCTATTACAAAGCCGTCATCATCAAAGACAGTATGGTACTGGCACAAAAACAGTCACATAGATCAATGGAACAGAATAAAGAGCCCAGAAATAGACCTTCAACTCTGTGGTCAACTAACCTTAGACAAAGCAGGAAAGAATGTCCAAAAGAAAAAAGACAACCTCTTCAACAAATGGTGTTGGGAAAATTGGACAGCCACATGCAGAAAAATGAAACTGGACCATTTCCTTACACCACACACAAAAATAGACTCCAAATGGATGAAGGACCTCAATGTGAGAAAGGAATCCATCAATGTCCTTAAGGAGAACACAGGCAGCAACCTCTTTGATCTCAGCCTCAGCTTCTTCCTAGGAACATCACCAAAGACAAGGGAAGCCAAGGGCAAAGATGAACTACTGGGACTTCATCAAGATCAAAAGCCTTTTGCACAGCAAAGGAAACAGTTAACAAAACCAAAAGACAACTGACAGAATGAGAGAACATATTTGCAAATGACATATCAGATAAAGGACTAGTATCCAAGATCTAAAAAGAACTTAACAAACTCAACACCCAAAGAACAAATAATCCGATCAAGAAATGGGCAGAGGACATGAACAGACATTTCTGCAAAGAAGACATCCAGATGGCCAACAGACACATGAAAAAGTGCTCCACATCACTCAGCATCAGGGAAATACAAATCAAAACCACAATGAGATACCCCCTCACACCAGTCCAAATGGCTAAAATTAACAAGTCAGGAAATGACAGATGCTGGCGAGGACGCGGAGAAAGGGGGACCCTCCTGCGCTGTTGGGGAGAATGCAAGCTGGTACAACCACTCTGGAAAACAGTATGGAGTTTCCTCAAAAAGTTGAAAATAGAGCTACCCTATGACCCAGCAACTGCACTACTGGCTATTTACCCTAAAGATACAAATGTAGTGATCCAAAGGGGCATGTGCACCCAAATGTTTATAGCAGCAATGTCCACTATAGCCAAACTATAGAAAGAGCCTAGATGTCCATCAACAGATGAATGGATAAAGAAGATGTGGTGTGTATATATACAATGGAATACTATGCAGCCATCAAAAGAAATGAAATTTTGTAATTTGCAACTACATGGATGGAACTAGAGGGTATTATGCTTAGCGAAATAAGTTAATTGGAGAAAGACAACTATCATATGATCTCCCTGATATGAGGAAGTGGAGATGCAATGTGGAGGGTTTGGAAAAGGATAAATGAAACAAGATGGGATTGGGAGGGAGATAAAAACATAAGAGACTCTCAATCTCACAAAACAAATTGAGGGTTGCTGGGGGGGGGGTAGGGAGAGGGTGGTGGGGTTATGAACATTGGGGAGAGTATGTGCTATGGGGAGTGCTGTAAAGTGTGTAAACTTAGTGATTCACAGACCTGTACCCCTGGGGCTAATAATACATTATATGTTAATAAAAAAATAAAAAGAAATTTAATAGAAAAAAAAAACGAGCATTGAATGACACATTGTACCAGATGGACTTCATAGATATATACAGAACATCCCACCCTAAAACAACAGAGTACTCATTCTTCTTGAGTGCACATGGAACATTTTCTAGAATAGACCACATGCTTGGTCACAAATCAGGGCTCAACTGATACCAAAAGACTGAGATTATTTCCTGCATATTCTCAGATCACAATGCTTTGAAACTGGAGCTCAACCACAAGAAAATTTTGGAAAGAATTCAAACACCTAAAGCTAAAGACCACCTTGCTTAAGAATGCTTGTATCAACCAGGAAATCAAAGAACTTAAATGTTCATGGAAACCAATGAGAATGAAGACACTTCAGTCCAAAATCTATGGGATGCAGCAAAGGTGGTTCTAAGGGGAAAATACATAGCCATCGAAGCCTCCCTCAAAAAAATTGAAAAATCCAGAATACACCAGCTCTCTTTACACTTTAAAGAACTGGAGAATGAACACCACCTAGATTTCTAAAAGTCTCTTTATAAATGGAATCATGATACATGCACTCTTTCTCTTAAGGTTTTTTCAACTTTATTTTTTTCAGCTGCCTAGTGTGTAGTTGAGACTTCTTCATTTTCTTTCCCGTTTGATATTCTATTGCCTGAATATGTCACAATTTATTCATCCATTCTACTATGGTGGTTTGTATTATTTCCAGTTTGGGAATACAGTGAGTAGTGTAGCTAAATGTTCTAGAACATACCTTTTGTAGATACGTGCATATTTATCGAGAATTAGAATTACATAATATCAGAAGATATGATATTCAACTTTTATAAATACTTTAAGTTTTCCAAATTAGGTGCTCTGTAACAGAACCCAAAATGTCTGACCCATGTACAGGAAAGCCAGTCACTGAGACACCAGGTATGCAGCAAGGAAAGTTTATTGTAGAAGCAGCTGAGTAAGGAGACGGGAGGACAGTCCTCAAATTTGCCTCCCCAGGGAGGAAAGAACAACTTTTTTATAATCATAGGGATTGAGATTTATATATATTGATGAAAATGGTGGGGAAACAGGAGGAAAGATGGAACCATGTGCACTGAACAAACGTGTATGTAACGTATCTCGTGTTCACTTTGGGCCTGGAGACAACATCAGAAGGGGGCTAAATTCCACTCCTGAGATCATGAGGTTGTTTAAAGACAAGGAGAAGGGACGATGGGCATGCTCGGAGCGCATCCGTGAACTAGACGAGTCTTAGCCTTGTTATTTCAGGTAAGAAATGCAGGGCCTTGCGTATGGGCTTATGATTATCGAGAGGATTTCAGGCTGAGATTCTTTACAGGGTTTTTGTTGTTTTGTTCTTGTTGTTTTCTTAAAGGAGAACAAAGCCTCTTTGGCTTCTTATGACAAAGGTCATGGGTCTGGAAGGTTAGTTTAAATTGAATGTGACAAAAGCTTTGGATTAGAAGCTATGCTGTGTCATATGCTATGTGTGCAACAGCTAGCTGTACCCAAGAGGGTGAACATTTGTGAGATCTGAGACTGGTTTTTATCCTGGAAGATGACCTCTCGCCTGGCAGTATAGGAATGTAGTGTCCCAAGAAATGAATCTGAGATAGGCATCCCCAATATGTTTTTAGAGTCTTTGTAACACAGAGGGTCTACACAAGGGGTAGGATTTAGGCATCATATCCTCCAGTACGAGAGTGGCTAACATCAACGGTGTCTTATACAGAGTTTCCAGTATACAAAATATTACTTGAATCCCTTTCAAAATGTGGAGGACAAAGAAAATCTGTCATTACAGCCTCAGAGAATTTGTGTTAATGTGAGCTGCAGACCTTTATGTCTCTTGGGTTGTACCGGGAAAGAAAAACAAGTTACAGCAAAGATTCAGTGCTGCGGAATATTGGATAGTATGTAGGAAGCGGGACAGCAAGGGAACCAGGTTTGGAATGACAGAAAAAGGAGTTAATGCTTAAAGATCTTTAAAATTGTGAATATCTCTGCTAGGTTTCTTGTGTTTCTATGTGGATAGAAATGTGAGGGGCTATTTTCAAGCATTGTCTTGAAGTACGCAGATGATTCGACATTATAACTGATGCAGAAGGGGGTATATAAACCATCATTGTATTATTGTTGTGTGTATGGGAAGGCTTCAGAGAGACATGCTTTGATTTTTCCTGTATTTTCAGATTAGGTTCAAAGATGCTCCCTTCTGAGTAGTCTTCATTGACTCTCTTTTCCCCAGGAAAATGAATTATTTCCTTATTTGTGTGCTCCTCTCTATGTATCCATGTTGTATGTATATTATTTACTTTATTCTTAATTCTTATCCTCTGTTTTTTGAGGACATGACTCAGTCTGATAAAAATACTTGTTATTCTAGGGACTAGCAAATTGTGTACCACATAGTAGGTCTTTAATGAGTGCTTATAAAATGAATATGTAATTGGAGGTATAAACATATTGACAGGCTAAGTAAATTCTTTCCTTATGCAGACAAAATAAGTTGCATGATTATAGTACATATTTTTGTGTAATGATACCCATTATTGTTGCTTAAAGTGTATAATGAGAAAATATGATGGTACTTATGCTACATCACTTTCTACACTTTGCATGATTTTCACTAACCAACCTCATTGTGTACCAAATGCTACAATGTCTAGGCTACTCGGAGATGTGCTGATGATTTTTATTATATAAGAGAAAAGTAAATTGAGCATAATTTCGCGATCGGTTTGCAGCGCTGAATTTCTCTTTATGCCTTGGGAAGTGGGTTGGTCGTTGTCTGTTTACTAACATTCATTTTTGATCCTTCACCCACAAGGTGTTTCTCAGACTGAACTCACCAAGTGACTTTTAGATAAATGTGGGCTGTGCAGGGCCCGGGTTGAGTGGAGATGGCGGAAGTCCGGGCGTTTCTGCTCCGCTTCTCGTGGGGTGGCCTCCTCCTGCGGGCTGGTGTCCTCTGCGGCATTTCGTTTCCTCGGCAGCCAGCCTCCGTCGCGTTCTGGGTGACTCCGCAGGCATGGGGTCCGGCCTCTGGTAACAAGGCCCCCTTGTCCTCAGTGCCAGAGACCGTAGGGGCTTCTCGCCGTCGCCTCGCCGTCCCCGCCAGGCGGTCGCCATTCCGTCCGCCGTGCCAGTGTCCGCTTCTCCCGTGGCGTCGCCGATGCGCGTTTCCCGGCCGTTCGCGCCTGAGAGGAGCAAGAGCGGCCGCTACGTTTCTAATGTGAATTCGGATCGTATCGGACTTTCCCAGGTGACGCGGAGCACTTAGTACTCAGCACCGCAGCCACCGCGCGGCGATGACACGACACTCAGCGGCGTGACGGGCTCACCTCAGCGCTGTCGGAAAGGAAGGCAGAACCCGGTGAGGGAGCCGAGTCGCTGCCGGCCGAGCTCCGGCACCGGCGCCCCGAGCCCCGCGCTGGTCCCGCACGGCCGCCCCCGCGGGCCGCGGAGCCCGAGGACCAGGCACGGCGGGGCCTTCGGAGGCGGCCGGAAGCCGCTCCCCGCGCGTCGTGTCCGCCGCGGCCTGCGCGGGCTCCGGACGTCTCCGCCGAGGCCGGTGCGGGAGCGAAGCGCGGGCGGAGGGCGGTGCGCGGGTCGAGCTGGAGCGACGCGGGCCGCGGCCGCTGGAAGGAGCCCGCGCGGCCCTGGGACAGCCGCGGCCCGCCGGGTCGCTGGCGCCGCGGGGTCGGGGCAGGCCGCCTGCTCCCGCCGAGCTTCCTCCCTCTCGCTCTGCTGTCGGCCCCGCCGCCGAGCTCTGAGACTGAAGCGGACCGCGTAGACGAGAGCCTCACGCAGACGCGGTTGTCCCCCGACGTCGGTTCCGGGGTCGCCGCCGCTTGGGACCCGACGCGCTGCCTGAGGGACGGGCGACGCGAAGAAAGGCCGCGGCCACGGGCCGTCCAGCGGGTGCACAAGAGCAGAGGGCGCGGAGGGCTCCCCGGTCGCTAGACAGAAAGCAGTCCGGGCGCTCAGGTGGCTCGGCCAGGTCACGACCTTGAGGTCGCAGCACCCTTCCCCGGGCTGGGCCCCTGCTCGGCGGGGTCTCTGCTCGTCGCTCTCCCCCTCGCCCTCCAGCAAATAAAGAAGTGCGGTCGCAAAAAAGGAGTCCTAGAAGGACAAAAAGGCGGGAAAATAATAGCCTTTCGAAATCGTGCCCGTTGAAAGGATACAAGAAGAGAAAATGAATTTATCTCACATTTTTTCATTTAGCTATTCTAAGCTTTCCATGGTCAGTTACGCAGCCGGCCTTCTCAAAGCCGCGCTGACATATTTGACGCCTCGGTCCCCGTGGAGCGTTGGATGCGACCAAATGCTCCCGTCTGTGTTTGAAGCACGAAGTAGAGTGATTAGTATGAAAAGTGCAACCACTCGAGAAATTAGTCAGGTTTCGGAGACAATTTTGGATGCCAAACCCCTGCACAAATTGCTTTCGGTTTCCTGGTGTATCACCGGTCGCCAACATTTACAAATGTTGTTCCTTAACAATCTCCATGTTGCAAGGTCCTGTCCCCCTTGAAAATAGTTGACTTGATTATTATCATTTTGGGCACATGTGCCAAAATCCAGCTTTAAAAAGTGAATTCTTTCTCAAAGGCAGGGAACTAATTAACCTTCTCCATGATGGTCTATGGGAAGAATTCAGTTTTAATTTTCTAGTGTTTCTTTCAAAAATAAATTTTAACTACCATGTCAAATATAGTGTTACTGTTCAGCCGAAACACATGGTATCTTGAATCTTCTCTACGTCTAAAATTCTGTGACTGTTAGTGTAGCCCAGATGAATTTTACTGTTGTTGGAGTGGACTTGTGGGATTCCAAGAGGACAGGGATGATGTGGTGTCGTGATACTTAAATACTAAGTTGGAATTCACTAAACGAAAACCAGTTCCTCTAAACTAACAACAAATGATTATTAAAACTTTTTTTTATACTAAAACGGAAAAATTGGTGGATTCCCTTTTCCTTGTTAGTAATAATTTTTATAGTAAATCTTTCCCTCTTTTTTAAGCCATAGATAACATGTATGAACAGAACCACTCTGTTTATTTCCATTCCTATTGTTCTGGGCTAGAATTAGTTTCCAAAGTAGAATGTGTTAAAAATGCCCAGTAATTTAGAGATACACGGTGATCCTTTTTAGCAGGTTGTGAGAATTAAGCTTCGTGGAATCCGAGTTAGCATCACTTTGTTCTAAGTGATGAGAGTTCAAAAAATACTCAGTGCACCTATACAAAGTCTTATTCCAGGGTGCGCCTGACATAGATCCAGGTTAGATAACATCCAGGTTAGATAACATACCCATTGTGGTATCAGATTCAAAACTGCTGTTGGGGAAGTAGAATTAGATTTGGAAACTTCAAGTAAAACAGAGAGCGAGGAGCACCTGGGTAGTTCAGTTGGTTGTGTCTGCCTGCAGCTCGGGCCACGGTCCGGGCAGCCTGGGATCTAGCCGCATCGGGCTCCCTGCTCAGTAGACAGTCTGCTTCTCCTTCTGTCCCACCCCCACTCCTGCTCTCTCCCTTGTTCACTCCTCTCTCTCAAATAAATAAATACAATCTTTAAAAAAGTAAAAAATAAAAGCAGAGAACTGGCTGGCCTTTCAGGATTTCATCAGGAAGATTCACAAACTCCGGTGGCATGGAGTTTCTCAGGGCCCTTCTTAAGATAATTCCCCTCATTCACCATTCAAGGTGTATAAGCAGAACAGCTCAATACTGTGCACATAGGTGGTGTGTTTCAACTGAATAAAACATTCATCCAGAGTCATGTTTCCTGTTAACCCCGGTTGATGATTCACTTTCTAATTAATCCAAAAAATGTGAAACGTATCTTTAAATTTTTCTCTCCCTGTTTTCAGCCTCTGTGTCTTTCTCTTTCTCTCTCCCCGTTATTAGTGCTTACATTTTCTCTTGGCTTCACTTTCCCAACACAGCACAGATTGAACATGCAAAGCATACAACACAGAAGAAGAAAGATGACACCTGGGTCACTAGTCTCCTGGCTCACTTTGCTAATCTGCCTCAACTGCCATTAATAATTAGGGTGAAGAGATGACTACTACCATGGTTGCTACTGCTGTTGCTGTATTTAAATGTACTTGGAGAGCCATACATAATTCTTTTCCACTTGATAAACTTATTACTCGATTTCTAATCTAGGAAGACAAGAAATTAACTTTCTAGAGTTTGGGCACTTTCTTAAAAACAGGGTTATATACTCTTAATGGTAAACTATCTATATAAAAGACCATTTATAACATATATGAAGAATTTTAAACATAATAAACCTCTGCATACTCACAACTGAGCATAAGAAGGAGGCTAACAGCAATATCTTTGAAAAGTCACTTTTATAAACCTCTCAAATATCTCCTCCACCAAAGGCAATCTCAGTCTTGACATTGACATTGACTATTTATCATTGATATATGTCTCTAAATGATAATCATTTTTCCTGTTTTAATAATTATATAAATCAAGTCATAATGTGTATACCTTTATGATTTGCATGGTTTTGCTCAGTTTTTGGAATCCACTCATGTTGGTATAGTTCATTTAATAATCTTATCAGGGGTTAGCATATTTTATGACTCTAATGAAATAATTCATTAATTCATTTGTCACTCATAGACATGTGGGTTATTCCTGGCTTTGTTTTTGTTAGGTTGGTTTTTTTTGTTTTGTTTTGTATTGCTTTTGTTTTGCTATTACAAACTGTGTAATCTTTCTATTGCTGCATAACAACTTACAAACTTAGAGGCTTAAAACATCATCAACTTCTTATTTTACAGTTTTGTGGGACAGGAATCTGGGCACAGCATGGCTTAGCTAGTTTTCTTTACCGAGGATCTCACAATGCCAAAATAAAGATGTTGGTCAGAGTCTCTTCAGAGGCGCAGGGCCCTCTTCCAAGCCGTTGGTGGAATTCAGTTTTATCACAGTGTTAGACTGAGGTCTCTAATTTCTTCCTGCCTGCCAACTGCAGATTTTCTCAGTTTGGGGGGCCACTGACCTTTTCCTGGCATTTGAACTATTCTGCAACATGACAGTTTGCTTATTCAAAGCCAGCTAAAGAAATATGTTTAACTTTGAATGTCATCTTTTTTTCGTGGTCCCTGATTAGGTCAGGCTCACCAAGAGTAGTATTTCTTTTGATTAACTCAAAGTCAGCTAATCACAAATCTTAATTACTTCCACAAAATCCTTTCTGCCACAAAATCTAAAATAACCCATGGAGACTATACCTCATCAGGTTTACAAGTTCTGCTCACACTCAAGGTGAGGGAATTTTACAGGGTATATGTACTAGAAGGTGGAAATTTTAGGGGCCATTTTAGAATTTTGCTTACTGCATGAACATTTCTATAAATAAATATTTTTGAATATATCTTTTGGTTTTTTTTTTCAATTTCAGGAATTCTTTTTATATTTTCCAACTCAGTACTAAGTTTTTGCCTGAATTTTTTCAAAATTGTTGTACTATACATAACCACTATTAAGATAAAAGAATTTCTTTTATATACATCCTCACCACAACTATAATTGGCATTTCAATTAGTTTTTGTACTTTATTCATTGAAGTGTTATTCATTGTTTATTAGACTTATTCCTAGATATCTTACTTTTTTGGCATTGTAATTTTTAAGTTTACTAAATATTCTTGAAAACTTTCATATATTTATCTTATATTTGGTGAACTCATTAAATTATCTTATTATTTTTAGTAAATTATTTGTAGGTTTATGTTTTTGTTTTTGGATTTTCTCTGTGGACAAATACATCATTTAATTAATAATGACAAATTTTCCCCCTCTTCCACTCTTATATTTGATATTGACTTTTTATGTCTTACTGAGCTGGCTAGGTCCTCCAGTGCAATATTGAGTAGAAGTAATGATAAACACTATTTTTAACCACTTTCTGATTTTAGGGGTGAAGTTTTTAATGTTTAGCTGTTGAATATAGTGCTTACTGTGTGTTCTGTGCAGATAACCTTTATCAGGTTCTTGTCCCTGTCTTCACAAATTGATGTAAAATTTCAAAGAAATTCTAACAAAACCTCACCAGGGACTTTGAGAAACTTTACAAGATGATTTTTAAATGTAAATGAAAAAGAATGTATATGAAAGAGCAAAGGGCTTAGAATAACCAAGATACCACTGGGGAAAAAGAAAAATATGTGGGGACCTGAACTGCCAGATGTCAAAACTCACTATATCAGTGATAAAGAGGATCATTACATTATGATGAAAGATTCAACAGGACAGAACAATTTGAAAGATTTTTTACTTATTAAGAGAGCTTCAAAATACATGAAATAAAAACTGATAGAACTAAAATAGACAAATCTTTAATTATAGATGGAAATTTCAGTATTTTGCTCCCAATAGCTGATAGAACAAGCAGACAGCAAATCAGAAAGTGTATGGAACACTTAAATAATCCTATCAACTAATTTTACCTAATTGAATTTATAGAACAGCAGAATTTACAGTGTACATAACAAAGTTACCAGTATAGAACATACTCTGAGCCATAAAATGAGTCAATAAATTCAAAAGAATTTAAATTATACAATGTACGTGGTCTGACTATGATGGAAAACTAGAAATTAATAACAGAAGATAAAGAAATATCCAAGTATTTGGAGACTGTGCAATGTATTTCTAAATCTCTTAGGGGTCAAAGAAGAAATCACAAGGGAAATTAGATAATATTTTGAACTGAACATAGTAAAACTTAAAAAAATAGATATGTCAATGATATTTCTCATGTTAACGTTGTTAAATTGGGTGGTGTGTCCATAGGTATTTTCTTTGTTACTCTGCTTTATAGCTTTCATATATATTTCATCTGTGAAATATATATTTCATATTTTAACATGAACTGAAATACATATATATGTGTATATATATACACATGAACTGAAATACATATATATATGTGTATATGTATGTATATGTATGTATATACACATATATATGTATTTCAGTTCATGTTAAAAATATACAATTATGAGAAAGTGGAAATTTGTCTAAAATAAACACATGGAAAATGCTCCCTTAGGAAAGACTATGTAGGCACAATTCAAAGTGGATTTGGGCTAAATATATTCAAATGGTAGATTTCAGGCTTTAAAATAAAAGAGGACATTAAATATTAGACTGTAATACACAAAATCAGTTGGTTAATTGTTGCTATTTTTACTTCTAAGAACATTTGACCTTGAATAACACTTAATAATACTTAATACCACATCCCATGCTTGTTGCAAGTTCAGGTTCTCTGGAGTCTTTGTCAGAGAATAGAAAATGAACATATGTGCTTCATGAGGTTGCTTGTATCATTAGGCTTTAAAAAAATCCACAGCATCTGCAAGTTCTTGTTTTAATTAGATCGTGAAACAACGGCTACAGATGAGACATTTATTGCTTCTGTAAACCAGAGCCAATGGAGGGAAGATGTGTGTCCTAACGTCACTTTTGAATGGTGAGGAGGAAGGCAGCGGCATGGATGGGACACTCAGAGTGAGCAATCGGGCTGAGCGCTCGTGTAGTGGCAGCAACTGAAAGGCGGAGCGTGGTCATCGTCTAGGAACAAGGGACTGGGGACAGGCCATGGAAACGTACCTTGTGACATGACAGCAGGAAAGACCCAGATTTTACTATAGTTACCAACCCAAGGATAAAGCAGTAAAATGTCAGCTTCTAATTCTGTTTTTATCTTTTTTTTTAAGATTTTATTTATTTGACAGAGAGAGAGATCACCAGTAGGCAGAGAGGCAGGCAGAGAGAGAGGAGGAAGCAGGCTCCCCACTGAGCAGAGCGCCTGATGCGGGGCTCGATCCCAGGACCCTGAGATCATGACCTGAGCCGAAGGCAGAGGGTTTAACCCATGGAGCCAGGCATCCCAAATTCAGTTTTTATTTTAATAAAATGAGTAAATACGTTCATTCTTAAATCATATTTTATTTTCTTTTTTGAAGATTTTATTAGAGAGAGAGAGAGAGAGTGAGCATGCGTGTGCACACAGATGTGTACTCACGTGGGCGGGGGGGGCGCAAAGGGAGAGAAAAAGAGAGAATCCCAAGCAGACTCCTTGCTGAGCATGGAGCCTCATGTGGGTCTCAATCCACTAGCCTGAAATCATGACCCCAGCCCAAATCAAGAGTTGGAGGCTTAACCAAGTGAGCCACCCAGGTGCCCCAAGTCATATTTTAATTTAATATGAAATATTTTTTGGAATTGTGTGTGCATGTGTGTGTGCAGAAAATTTTCCTGAGATATGCTTCTCAATATAATCACAAACTCAATCACTGGTAACTTATTTGATGTTTCTCTGAAATTAATAGTTAAATGTTTTTTATTATTGATAATTTAAAATTATTATTAGATAAAAATATATATACAGTCTTCACATAGCTATAATTTCCCCCAGGCGACCATGTACCATGACAAAATATTGGCTGCTGAAAATCATTATGTGTATTTTCCTACTTTTTGAAGATTAAAGTATAAATAATCTTTCCTTCCTTCCCAATATTGACAAACTTGTTTTTTAGATTTTAAACTTGCTTCTTAAAAAGGAACACATCATAAAGATTGCACAGAATATTTTTACTATTGGCTATAAAGTATATCTTTAAAAACTTTTAATATTGACTGTAGCTCAGAAAAATGACATTTTCATAGTATTAAAATGGGACCAGAAAAGCATGTCGGATTTATAAAACTATTTGTTCCTGCAAAACTAGGAGTAGAAAGCTATAGAAGAGGGTTGGCTTGAAGCACTTCATTATTTTGAATGCCCGATTAATGTTCATAGTTTTCCGTTGCTCTCTTTTATGTGGGGGTTGGTCTGAAACGCAGTATATTATGCAATGGTTTTGTCATGTATCAGTGATGATATTAACAGTCTAATGCTAAACAGGTTCTGAGGAAATGAAGAGGGGAAAAAATGACTTACTATATTTACCCTGAAACAAGATTCAATCTGCCAGTGTATTTAATGCTATATTTTTCATTATCTCACGAGCATATGTTGAAACCACTACAGATGATGAAGTTAGCTGCTGGGCAGAGTTACCATCAATGCTTTCCATCTTTATTTTAATAAGAAGAACGAGCAAATTGTTTGTGACCTTTGTCAAGGGCTTCCTGGAAGACAAGAAGCCTAACCACCGAATCACTAGCCTGGAGCCCTACTGAATATTCAAAACCACCTTTCCTGGAATAAAATGTTTTATAACAAAGCTATTGTTTCTGATAGAGCCTTGTCTTGAACAAAAGGTCCCAGAAGCTAAGGGTAAAATATTTTTGCGCCTTCAAAAATGTTATACTTGTGGAATCTGTTTGTGGTCACATTGGGTCTTAGGGAAAACACATTTCCTTAAGGTCAGTACACCCTTAAAAATAAGAATGCCTCTGCCACTTAGGACGCTGGAGTCTAAGTTAACCTGGACGCCTTGTAAAACTAAGCCTCCTGGGTGAGGTGGCATCAGCGTGTCTAAAAGCAACAGTGGTGTCTATGGAGTGATCACCACTGCGGGTGTGCAATGCTCTTTCCTGGGTTATCTCATAATCCTGGTCCTAGAAATCAATCCTGTGATTATCTCTGCTTTACAAATTGGTAAACTGTTCAGAGAAAGACCAAGTAACTTGCCTACGGCTACCCAGTCAATATGTTGGCTCACAGGACGAGCCATGGGCCCGGGCCGCCTGATTCTGGGTGCCTAGTTACTGGTCTGTACTGAAGTGATCTGAACTTCCCAAATGGCTCTCTTTTGGAATGGTCCCAGCTATAATAAAATGATGTATCTGTTTTTTCCTGTCAATCAAAAGGTTAGGAGAGTGTGAGAACCGTTTGGTTTCTGTGGCACACTCTCAGTTATGCAATAAATTATCAGAACAACGGATGGCCTGTGCTTCCCTGTAGGAAGACTGCATTTCCATTCTAGAGTTTTCCTAGCCTATCTCTATTTCCAAAATATTTTATTTATTTTTATTTTTAAAAAGATTTTATTTATTTATTTGACAGAGATCACGAGGCAGGCAGAGAGAGAGGAGGAAGCAGGCACCCCGCTGAGCAGAGAGCCTGGTGTGGGGCTCGATCCCAGCACCCTGAGATCATGACCTGAGCTAAAGGCAGAGGCTCTAACCCACTGAGCCACCCAGACGCCCCTCAAAAATATTTTAAACACATTTTTGGTCTTACCTAGAGAGCAATGTATTTAAATGACATTCACTTTATTGTTATGGGCTCAAGGTTTCCCCACAAAATTTACATGTTAAAACCCCAATGTGATGGTATTTGGAGGTGGGCCTTTGGGAAATAATTAGGTTTAGAAGAGGTCTTGAGGGTGGATTCCTCATGATGGGATTAGTGTCCTTGTAAGAAGAGACCAGAAGGCTCTCCTTCTCTTCTCTCTACCATGCGAGGACACAGAGAGAAGGAAGCTCTCTGGAAACTAGAAAAATGACTTTCATCAGATGCTGAACTTGCCAGGATCTTGCTCTTGGACTTTGCAGCCCCCAGAGCTGTGAGAGATAAGTATTTCTTGTTAGAGCCATCCATTTTATGGTATTCTGAATAAGAACATTCCAACTGAATAAGACAGATGTCATTAAGAAAGCCTAAGGTAATAAAAGCAGATGCTTCCAAGCTAACATTCCTCATTCCTAAGTGGGAAATGGCCAGCACTCCTTGACCTGTAAACCTCGGTATAAAATGGCTCCATCTACAAGGCTTGGTTGGTTAAGCGTCTGCCTTCTGCTCAAGTTCTTGATCCTGGGGTCCTAGGACTGAGAGCCTCATCGGGTTCCCTTCTCAGCAGGGAGCTGCTTCGCCCTTTGCCTGCTGCTCCCTTGCGTGTGCTCTCTCTTTTCTGTCCGATAAATAAAATATTTAAAACAAACAAACAAATGACCAAAGCAGTAAAGTGGTTCAATCTACAATAAAAGAAAATAAACATTACCACTACCCTGTGCCTGTCAGCTATGGGAGGATTTCTGAGAACAGTCTATACACGTGAACTTCTGATCTTTGTTGTTCATTTCCTAAGCTTTGTTTTCCTACAGTTTTCTCCTAACAGTATATTTTTCTAAAACTCCCTGTAGTTACTTACGTATGTGAGAATGGAATTGGTTTGGAAAAAAAAAAAAACAAACCCACAAAAACAAAAAACAAAAACCCTTCCCTGTTTTAAAGCCCTACTTTATTTACACATATTTTAAATTCTTGACTGGAAACAAATATTTAACAGGGATGATGCATTGAAATCAACTTCTCTTAGACAAATCTACGTGCAGTGTGGTTAGGCAACTGGTGAGCATGTCTGAGCAGTCCAGTCCGTCATGCACTAGGAAGCGGCCCCAGAATGGAAATCATCACATTGCTTCCTTCACTGAGGATGTCTAGTAGTGCACTTCTGATAAAGTTGATTTGTATTCTCCGACTGTCACTTCGAGTAGGACTGCCATGGACCACTTTCAAGCTAGACTTCACAGTTGAAAACTGTTTTCCTTACTGGATTATCTTTGCTGAAAGCATTTATCCATTGCCTTTTATTAAGGTCATTTAGTCTCTATATTTCTCAGAATCTCAGTAAGAGCACGAAGCTTACCTTATCAGTAGCTCTCAGTGTCATCATTGTTTTCATTAAGTAGTAGTAATAGTTCTAATATTTCTGAATTTGTAAAAACATTATCAATTGTTGAAGTTTTAGGATGAAGAACTCCAGAAGTCCTGAGGCAAGGCTGGGTCTCTTCATTCACTGAATAGACATTATTGTTCACTCAACTTTCTCATAAATTGATTGTTTACAAACAAGAAAAAAACAATCACTTTTGATTTAAAAAAATAAATCATATTAATTTTCTTTTTAAAATAGTCACATAAACTGCCCTTTTAAAATTCAATAAACACTTCCATATCGCCATTTTGTAGAAATCCCACTCATTATTAGAGATATTTCAATAGCTATATTATGAACCAGTGTCTTGAGTTTGCCCAAATTAAATGACTAAAGCCCCTGACACTGAATTTCAATCATATAATTTTATGTACATGCATCTGTTAGTTGAAAAATTGAATATACACTGTCAAAAATTTTTAAACTGAAAGCTGTTTTGTAACATATTTTAAATGGAAAAATGGAATACAGTGTTATTCTCTTAGCTTGTCTCATTCTTGTTTGTTTTTTTTTTTAGCTTCAGCAAAGAATTCCTGTCACAACATTAAAGAAATATGGACAGTGTTCAGTGATGAAATTGATAATGAACAAAAATGAAAATAAAGCCATGGTTAATCATAAAAGACACAGTGAGAAGAACAAATTAGGGTTTCGAAATGAGGAAAATCTATTAAGTAGTCACTTACGTAAGAGTTATGTAGTTGGAACAATGTTGTGGGATCCAACTTGACAGTCCTTCGGATAGTGACATACAAATGACTCACCTCTCCCTCTCCCCCAAAACCAAGCTCCGCACAGGTTCTCTCCACAGGATTAGCCCCGAGTGAATGGCTTCATCTAGTCTGAACATGACACTTCCTTTCAGCTCTTAAATCTCTCACATTAGATTTTACTGATGATTTTTTGGATTTGATCTGGCTTAGTGTTTTAGGGACTACATATGGATTTTTTGAGCAACTTCACTCCTCGAAACACATTAAAACAGGAAGGCGTGCCTGAGTGGCTTGGTCAGTTAAGCATCCACCCTCGGCTGAGGTCATGATCCCAGGGTCATGGATTCAAGCCCCTGTGGCGGGCTCCAGACTCAGGAGGGAGTCTGCTTCCCTCTCTGCCTCTGCCCCTTCTCTCTCTCTCTCTCTCTCTCCCTCCTTCTAGCTCTCATAAATAAATAAATAAATAAATAAAATCTTTAAAAAGAAAAACAGGAAAAATAGCTATCTTGATGTGACCTGGCTTTCAGGGTAGAATGTGCGTCTGCTTTGTCGTAGGCTAACGGTCAGAACCCGAGCTGATGCGGTAGAAAGTCTTACCACTGTTTTATCAGTTAATGCTGATTGACTTAATGCTGTACTCACGGCTACAAATTTGCAAAGGAAAACACACATCTTGAGAATAATAGTATTGATATCCTTCAGACTTGCATAAAGAAAATTTAAAGGAAGAAATATTACCTAAAAGTAGTTTCCTACAGGGGTGCTTGGGTGGCTCAGAGGGTTAAGCCTCTGCTTTCAGTGCAGGTCATGATCTCAGGGTCCTGGGATCGAGCCCCGCATCGGGCTCTCTGCTCAGTGAGAGTCTGCTTCCCCCTCTCTCTCTGCTTGCCTCTCTGCCTGCTTGTGATCTCTGTCTGTCAAATAAATGAATAACATTTTGAAAAAAAAAAAGTAGTTTCCTACTTATGTCTTTCACTACAGGGGTGGTAGTCTGTTTACATTAAAATGGAAACCATTACTAAAGGAGTAAATGTCATATGAAAGAAAAGGAGTGGAGTTTGGAATCAGGAAGGCTCATTCTCCAGTATCCACTGGGTGAGTCTAGGTCTCTCTCTGCGACATCTGCAAAACAGTGCTCTTAATTCTGACTTTAGAAGATATGTTTGTAATATCAGAAGAAAAAATATATTGAAGACAGTGTAGATCCTGATAGGTAGTAAGTAATCAATTAATGCGTAGGTGTTTTCATCTAGGTGCAGATAGATTCTTCCTTGTTTATAAGATCTATTTATTTATTGGAGGGGAAGGGGCAGAGGGAGAGACAGGCTTAAGCAGACTCCTCGCTGAGCACAGAGCCCTATGGGCTTGATCTCATGACCCCAGACAAAACCGAGAGTCAGATGCCCAACTGACTGCACCACCCAGGTGTCACCATTCTTCTTTCATAAGTGTAATTCTGACTTTCTGTAACAAACTGAAACCATTGCTCAATCCTAACCCGAGGGTCATTCGCTCCTTTATTCACTCATTTTGCACATGCACTGTAATGTGTGTAGGCATCCAAAGTTATACATATACACACCCACACCTGCACCCACATTGGCTTCTAAATTCAGGTGGTTTGTGGACTCTTTGAAGCCCATTGGACTTTTTCTCTGGGTCCTTGAATCCAGGATAAGAAATTTTGATTCAGAGTCTCTATCCCTTGACATGTGTTTGTGTGATTACACTGATACAGCAGTCACTAAAAATGCTATCTGCCAAGTGGTTCTGCATTCCTTTGTCTTCTTTGAACATACCCTTGTTGGTTAAGGAATCAGGGAAGAAACTTCTGAATTTGTAAAATCAAACTGTAAAAGCTGGTTGGCTATCTTCCAAGGGAGCAAAGCCAGATTGTCCTTGGAAATTGAAACTAAAACCCTGCATTTATGATCAGAGACCTCAGTGCTGCCATTTATTAATACCATTTTGATATCCAGCACTTGAAAAATACTCTGTATGAACAATTGGGGAGTCTAGCAAAATAGTTTTGACATTTTGCTAACATTAGTGCTTCAACACTGAACCATCTGCTGGAGAGTTCTGAGTCTGAATGAAAGGTGCAAACCTGGATTAGCATCGATATGGTTTTCTATCAAGTTTGGCTTATTCTCATCTCACTGGATGTTTTCCAGGTCCCTTTGGAAGCCAAGATTGCCATTGTAGAGTGTAATGCCATATGTTAAGATTCATATGACATATTACCTAAAAGTCATGAATTATTATACCGTGTCTCTTTATGGAGCTGTGATTAGAAATGTTTATGTAAATGCACCTCCAAAGAAAAATGGTACCCACTGTTAGGCAACACTATGCATGGTATCACTGAAGAGATTCCCTGACTTACATGTGCCTTAAAAATAGTCTGATCCCGGAATCAGGGAAAATCAATGTCTTTTTCCAAATGTACTGATTGGAGGGGGAAGCGAGGACCAGAGGAGTCATTAGGAAGAAACCAGGAACTTCGTCTCTAAAACAATAAAATCACCGAGAAAAATGACTCTAAAAGCTGAGCAAAATGCCGCACATCTAAGGGCAAGTCAAAAATGGCTAAAGAACATATTATTAAAGAAAATATAAATATGAATTTTTGTTCTGTTGGATATTTTAAAATATATATATGCATGTGCATATACATACACCCACACACATACTTACCCACGTGGTATTTTCTAGTTGTTAATCATGGATTTTGTAGGTTATTAGTAGAGCTTGACTTTTCTCTAACTTTATTCAAGAAATGGATAAATAGAGCTCATTTGGGGGATCCAAAAATATTAGGCAAAATTTTACTTTTAAAAGGTTTTGAAACGGGGCACCTTGGTGGCTCAGTGGGTTGGGGCCTCTGCCTTTGGCTCAGGTCATGGTCTCAGGGTCCTGGGATCGAGTCCCGCATCAGCCTCCCTGCTGTGCAGGGAGCCTGCTTCCCTCTCTCTCTCTGCCTGCCTCTCTGCCTACTTGTGATCTCTGTTTGTCAAATGAATAAATAAAATGTTTAAAAAAAAAAGGTAAAAAAAGGGTTTGAAACTATTAGCTCTATTTCTTCATGCTCACATGCCCACAGTAAGCATATTGAACTACTGTTCTAATAGAATAGACTTGCCCAGTTCCTCCTCCGATTCTTGTCAGTTGCTGTGAGATTTGTTATGGGTTAATGCGTAAGATTAGACTAACACTGGGCAGGGTAATGTTTCTATAATGTAATCAATGCTCTATATGCTATACTCTTAAGTTCACAGATGCTTACTGACAGATGTACATTTATGCTTTTCTTAGAGTATCTGGAATAAGATCATTCTTTGATTCTCATGTTAAAAGAAAATACCAATCATGTGAAAAACAAGGATAAGTCTTTGAAAGCAAAACTTCAGTGTCCCAGCTTTTTGATCTTCTAGATATGCAACATTTATTCTACATGTGAATTAGTAATGAAAGAGTAATCAAGGCTGCTAATTCTATAAATCACCTGTAGGAGACATATACATTTCTATACCTAACAATAAATAATTGATTTTGTCATTAACATATTCTATGTCTATTTTAAGTGGTCTAATAAATATGACATTCCAATGTAAGGAACATTCCCACAGATTAACTAGTACAAATCACAAAGCTTTCCAAAGCCTTAGGAAATTATATGGAAGTAAGGCGTTTCATACATAGATGCATATAAATATGTACATTTCATGTGGTATGAAATGAATAGCTACACCCAAACTTGCTGGCCTGTGTATTCTTCACTCCAATCAGACTCACTGGGCACATACTCAAGGCTCAGTGTCACTGTGGGATCAGCATGATCGGCTGTCGCTGGTTTCACTGACATCTGTCCCCACAGTGAGACAAGCTGCAACATGAATTATTGAAGACATACACATGCGGATCTGTGTCATGACTACGCCAAATAATACATGTTGTCACACTCTAGAGAGCTGAAGAAAGTCGTGGCCCGCATCGTCTTTAACCCTTTCTGACAATCTGCTACTGTGTTACAGATTCAAAAGAGAAACAACACCATTACACTTTGTGATCTGCTTTTGTTTCAGGTAAAAAAAAAAAAAGTCATCTCCCCAAAGAGTTATTATCTGCTCTCTTTAGCACATACTTGCCAAGTGATTTGAACATGCTCATTTTGTTAAGTCTTTCTGTTTCATCAGGTGATTAATAAACTACACTTAAGTGATAAAAACAAAATTAGCTTCCTCATTTGTAAAGTAATTTTAACTTGGCAAATTAGTTCACTAAAAAACATCTCTAACTGGGGGAGCTTAAAGCAGCTTACAAAAAAATAAATGCTTCCATCAGTAATATTTTCTAAGGTTATAACAGAATTTAAACAACTTTGTTGATATTCTTGTCAAATAGGAAATACACACCAGAGTAATCACACTAGGGTCTGCTGTTTGACTATTTTGCAGTACTCTCAATCAGTGCTACGTAAAACGACCCTCCACAACCTCACTCAGTTTTACCCATTGTGCATTTTTATAGTGTTTTGTCTATCAATTAAGGGTTGAATGATAGATACATATTTATTTATAATTCTGGGGCAAGTTATATTTCTATTTATTGGTGATGTTATTACTTAATTAAACACAAGTTGCTTAACCTCTCTGGGTTTCAGTTTTAATTTTTTATTAAAGGGCATAACAGTTACATACTTGTCTGTCATGCAGGGTTGTTGTATAAATAGAATAAGCCAGTAAGTGAAAAATGTTTAACAGATTCAGAACACTACTATTTAATATCCATGTCCGTAATAGCTGTTTCATAAGCTAATAGCTCTTATAATGACATTCCTCCAAAGACATTTGCATTTTAACAAAAGGATCTAGGAAATTTCCCAGTAATTTTAGCTACCCTGTCTTATTTTCTGCCTCATTCCTATTTCTATTTCTAAGGTGACTGTCAAACACCCATGATTCTGAATGGTGTCTGTGGCTCTTAGAAACAAATTTTCCTTGGACACCTGGGTGGCTCAGTCGGTTAAGCATCTGCCTTTGGCTCAAATCATGATCCCAGGGTCCTGGGATGGAGCCCCGCATGGGGCGCTCTGCTCAGTGGGGGAGCCTACTTCTCCCTCTGCCTGCTCCTCACCCTGCTTGTGCTCTTTCGCTCTCTCTCTGACAAGTAAATAAATAAAATTTTTTAAAAAAGAAGAAAATTTTCCAAAGTACTTGGAAGAATGCAGTTGGATATTGCTGGCAGACACTTCTTGCTTCTCGGGAAGTGTTCTGGACTATTTTGTTCTGGACTATTATTTTAAGGGTGTTTCCACAGCCAAAAGCCTTGGAGAAAAGATAGCATCTTTCTCCAAAACAATGGGCATGTATGCTTACTGTCCGGTAAAGATTTGGATTTTCCAAGCCCCGAGTTTTTTTCTGTAATGCAAACCACTGCACCCGCTGGTGTCATCCAGCGTTTTCTGCATGGCCCTGTGGGAGCCGAGGCTCATCAGCACGAATGCTGACTCTCTGACCACTGCCACTACTGTGAGAAATAAACTGTCCTTTGTCTTTGACCTAGGAGTCTTATGTCCGTTGCCAGCATTCATGAGGGGCGCCTGGGTGGCTCAGTGAGTTAAGCCTCTGCCTTCGGCTCAGTTCATGATCTCGGGGTCCTGAGATCGAGCCCCGCATCGCATCTGGCTCTCTGCTCAACAGGGAACCTGCTTCTACCTCTCTCTCTCTGCCTGCCTCTCTGACTACTTGTGAGCTCTGTCTGTCAAATAAATAAATGAAGTCTTAAAAAAAAAAAAAAGATTTCAAGTATGGTAAAATCAAAGACCCATCCCAGTTCTCCATAGATATTACCAGAAAAAGCTGCCACTATGTCACTATTCATAGGTAGTTAACCCTTTCCCAAAGAGAAATTGGAGATGGGGGTAGGGTGCTGTTGGGAGAGTGACTTTGAAATAAAAGAATTTCAAAGTAAAAAAGAGTGGAGAAGAGTCTAAGTTCACTATTTATGCCTGTAGTTGGCAGGTTAGCAATAAAAAAAAAAAAAGGTTTAAAGGTAGTGCAAACCTAATGGCATCAGTAATAGTTTCCTGTGGACATATATGGGTAATAAATTCTCAGTTCTATATCTTTAACCTGTCTTCACCAACCACACAGCAAATGCCTTCTGACCATAAACCAAAGCAGCTCCAGTATGGTTTGTAGCCATCGCCCAGAAAACTGCTGGTTTCCCCTGACCTGCTCCCATCATCCATCTCTACCTAACAGCTAGATCTTGCCATTACTGGCTGGTCCAGGTCCTGTTTCTGCATCTTGCACCTGGTGTCTGGCTATCAACACTTTGGCTAAGAGGTGTGCTTTCCTTTCTTTCTTGGATAATATGTTACAAAATTGGTGTCTGACAACTGGCATGTATTTCTCCTTTTCTTTTTTTCTTTTCTTCTTTCTTTTCCTTGTTTTCTTTCTTTTTTCTTTTCTCTGTCTCTCTCTTTTGGTAAAAACACCACAGACTTCCTTTGGGCAGATTAGTATTCCCTATTCTCAACCACATGCTTAGATCGGATCAGTTCCACCCTAAGCTTCAGGGGTGGGACATAATTACTGGAGCTAATAAGCATATTTTACCCCTTCCCTCTACAATGATTCTCAGATGGACATATTATTTAACTAACCCATTAAGACTGGATCTCAGGTATTTTGCAGGTTATGCAGACTCAGATCTTGAGGAATTTGAACAAAGAATCATAATGCTGGTAATCGCAGCACCCACTAACAGACTTGAAGAGATGGAGGAGACAAAGTAGAGAAATGGAAACGGCTTTCTGGTCACATAATTTTTTGTGCTGGAGCAAGACTTCTTACTTGATGCCACTGACGGGCTTTTCATTCAGTAAATACCATAAATTTCCTTGACTTTGTTGGGTTTTCTGTGACAAGCAAAGGAAAATATTCTAATTAATGGAGAAAATACATCCTGCTCCAAATTCTGTCCTGCAGGGCTCAATTCTTGGTATTGACCCAGTCATTGCTCTGGTCGAATTTACACAGATCCTTCTAAAGTGTTGTTTACAATACTCTGGAGTCTGTGAACTCCCTTGGCGATATGTCAAAATCTATGAGTCCTTTTCCTCCAAATATTTACACAAATGAATATAAACAAAAATTTGCATATGTCTTAAGAGGGTTTATTATTCCCCTAAATTCTCTGTACTTTTCATACCTCTCAGGTTAAGAACCTATTAATTAAGTTATAAATGACAAGTAATAGATTTATGTGTTAATCCCTCTGCCAAAATATTTTTATTTAAACAACTGTTAGAATCTTAAATAAAAGATACAATTCTACTTGTGTAACTTTGTACACCATCCAGTGATTGTATAAGGTCATTTGGGTAGAGGCATCTCCCCAAGCTCCCTGAACCCTTACCGGTCAAGTCCTTCCTACTATATTCTTACCACCTTGGGTATGAAAGTGGGTATTGATGAGCATCAAGGAGGTAGTTCTTAGTCATTATATTAGAATAATAGTCTTCCGTATTAATGCAATAATGTGTTACATTAATAATATAATAATCCTATCTCTGTAGCAAGCTGACTTGACACTTGTCTATATGGACTAATTTTTCCATTGTGCTCCATTATTCCCCAGGCTAGTGTGGAACCAGAATAAACTCTGGAGAGGGTAACTTTCCTTTTCAAACTCAAAGAGTTGAAGCTCACAATTAGCCAGATAATAAGAATCATGATGTACTTCTTAATACTTGACTGAGGTGTGTAAATTACTAAGATGGCATGCATAGAAATTTGTTTTGTGTCAGGAAAAGAAAAAAAGATGCAGATCTACCTTATCCCATATGTTTCATAATCCAGGGTATGCATACATTACTCTAAAATTCCATTTTAGACCCTATCATATACGCCACACTTTAAGTATTATTTGCACACAGCTACAATATATTTTGCTTCTGAATATTAAAGCAATTTGAGTTACCTTTGGATTTCTGAGGATGGTAGGGAAAATTAGGAGGGTGAAATCTTTATAAAGAATTCATAGTCTCATTTAAAAGGTGATTGAGAGAAAAATCATTTGTGAAAAAATCTTTAGTTCTCTGTTCTAAGTCAGTTGTTAAGAGGATATATGGAAAATACTAGCATTGTTTGCAGTTGATATACTGCCCCCCCCATGTTAACTTATTTATGAGTATGCAAATTTTATGCAAAAGTAGGAGACTCCCTGGGGGTATAGCATTCTACTGTCAGCAAGATATTCCAAAAACAGATGTTTTAATATAGTCTTTAGGATTTGATGAGGGAAATTATGGAGTGCTACATGAAGTCAGTTTTTTTTTAAATTTGAAAAGATTTCAAAAGTATATTGATGCACTCTTCCTTAGAATACATATACAAACCCTCTTTTACCCGAAGTCAGAACACAAAAAGATTTAGTATGGTAAAAAATAATAATAAAAATGTGCCACCTTAAAGGACTTTTCAGAATTCAGGCATTTATTTCCTTTTAGAATCGTGATTGTAATCTGGTCTTTTGGGTGTTTGTATCAAAAGCCTGCACTATTTTGTGCTTTGTAAAAATGAGTTATTTATTACAACATATCCCAAATAATCATATAGCTTCTATAAAAAAGATTATGATTACAGATTCTTCATGATTTTCAGACATTGAGAGGCTTTATACAATTATTGTAAATTTATGGAATAAAATTATTTCTTCAAAATGGAACAGAAAAGCCCACTGATCTGTTATCTCTTCCTCTAGACCTCATTTAATAATGAAAATAAACAAAAAGCTCTCTTTCTTTCATCTCGCAGGAATTTGTGAATCGGGGCTTGGCACATGCCATGTCAGGGACGGGAGACAGCAGCCCCTTCACCTCCCATTCCCATTTCTCACTCCATCATCTCCTGCTGCCCTACGTCCTCAGTTAACTTCTTAAAGCTACAGAAACATGTTTGCTCAATAAGAATTAGATCCAATATCAAAGTTGCTACCTCTTTGATCTTCTTCAGTATTAACTATTATACTGAGTTGTATTCAGTTTATTTATAGTCATAAACTCTGATTAAACAATGAAGACTCTTCTAAACATCTGAAGCACGGCTGGCCTGTGAGAAGAACCTTTCCTTTCTAACGATATACTCCCGTTGGAAAAAAAAAAAAAAGCAAAAAAAGCTGGGGTTTTGGCTCTCTGTACCAATTTGCATTCTATTTTGCATAAATTTGCATATGACATTCCCGAGCCCCTAATTCCAAATATGCAAAATAAAATAAAATTAATTAAATAGAGAAGATGACTACAGTTGAATTCCAACTCAATGGGAAGGGCATGGCACACACAAAATACCTAACAGATTTAAAAACCAATCATTCTAATTGCGTCCTAGAGGAAGCGCCAGTAACCCTGAAGCTGACGATGGCTGTGCCTCAACTTTGCTTGGCAGAGGCCTTGCCAGGGACTCCTTTGGCGTATCCTGTGTTTCTGGCTCTCCTACCCCCATCTACTAGAGGTCACGCCATCATCATCATCACTATCCTCAGTCTACATTTTTACACTTGCACATTTACATACATGATCTCATTTGATTTTCACATCAACCCTCTGAGGGAAGCAAGAGGAAATTATTTTCCTTAATTCAGAAATGCAGAACCTGAGGGCAAGAGAGGTTAAATGATTTCCCCAGAATTATATTTATAGCAAACAGCAGAGTTGGGAAAAAAAAAAAAAAGCTGAAAAGCTGCGATCATTTACTCCAATTTAATTTAATCTACTCCACTGTTACTCCCATCTCCTCTCCATTCTAGCTCTGTAAATAAGATCATCGCCGGTCAGTTTTGTATATTTATTCCCCCAATTCCCAAGCTCTTCGGGGGCTCCCGTATGTACCTCTTTTCTCTATCATTTCAGATTCTTCATGTTTTAATTTTTTCTCCATTTAGCTTCTTTGAGTTGTTTTAAGAAAAAAGATCTTATAAACTCATCTGTGTACCAATGTTTATGATTTGATGTATTACAAAATTATCTTGCTCCGGCAAACCTAGTGAACACCTGTTTATGAATTTATTGAGAACCTATTATATGTCAAGCACTTCTCTAGGTTATGAATACAATAGCACAGAACATAATAGTTAAAAATATCGTCCTCATGGAACTTACATTTTAGGGTTGGTAGAAGTAGAGATAGGCAAAAAATAAATTGTAAAGGATACCAAATGATTATAGATGATGAGGGAAAAAGAA
The DNA here is from genome assembly GCF_011764305.1 of Mustela putorius furo. Lineage (NCBI taxonomy): Eukaryota > Metazoa > Chordata > Mammalia > Carnivora > Mustelidae > Mustela > Mustela putorius. The sequence continues at coordinate 1,539,435 of NW_025421261.1, forward strand.
AAGAAAAGGATAAGGGGCACCAGGTTTTGGCTGAGAGAGATTGGCTCAATTTTAAATAAGGCTTTCAAGGAAGGCCATGATGAGGCAGTAACATTTGAACAAAGATGTGAGAAGGTAGGAATCAAGACATCTCAAAGGCCATCTTGGACACATCAGTTCTCCCTGGGAACCAAAGGCAGGTGCTCAGCCATATTTCAAGGTGGCTGCAAATGAGACGGCTGTGTACTTCCTGTTAAGCGCATCAGTGACGAGGAGCAGCTAATGCCGTTCTTTTGTCTCCGGCTCATCATCCATCATACACTGGGTGTGGGAGGGGCAGGGCTCTTAGTTGTTTGAATAATGTCTTTTCAGTAAACAGCTCTCTGGGTGCAAAGGAATGCAGCTAAGCACTTAGGTCTCTATCTAGACCAGATGCAGACTGGAAGATAGAGAGGTTTGAGGCCCATGCTGTACTGGGATGAGTTGCAGGAGAGGGGTCAGCGATACTCTGCATATGTTAGGAATGGAGATATTTGAAGTTGGAGGGTGGGCTGTGGTAGGCTAAGAAGCACGGCTCCATTATTTTGCCTCTCCTTTTATCAAAAAGTGTGGTTTAGCTGGTTCAGGCTACTGGAGGGCGATGGCTATATAGAGGGCTGGGTTTCTCCAGCCAACAGACACACCAACTGCCAAACCTGTGAGGGAGGCTCCCTTGGATCTTCCAGCCCAATCCAGCCTCCAGTGGAATGCAGCTGCATGAGTCAGCCTCAGAGGAACCGCCCAGCCAACCCACATAATCATGAGAAATAATAAATCATTGTTGTTTTAAGTCATTAAATTTGAGGATGGTTTGACTCACAATGGCAACTAGTAAACACCGTATTGGTAGGAACACTCGAGCTATTTCGTTCCAGGTCGTCTAGAATGGGTAGGACTGTTGGGACGGGAGAAAGTAGGGAAGCATAATGACATGGCAAATAGAACACCTTCCCTCAAGCTTAAGAGAAATAAGAATTTAAGAAATTGAAAGTTAAGTAACATACCCAGGTTGCATAGCTGTAAGAACTGGAATTGAAATTCAAACCCAGGCAGACCTGAAATTCTAGTCTGTGAACTACGCACTATACTGCAAATCGAAGCCAAAGAATGTGGAGGAAGGTCTTGGTTAAAGAACTGACTTTCACTGACTTTTTTCTTTTACTGGATTCCTAATGTGCACATTATGTTATTGGATCCCAAATGTGTAATTATAGGTTCTTCACGTTTTTGTCCTTAAAATCACCACATTTCCTACTTGAACTTGAGACGCAGTCTGTCTCATGAGTGGATAGAAAAGAATGAGGCCATATTTTCTAGAACAGATGATACTTGAGTTACATATTATAGAAAGAACAAAAGAAAATCAAGAAAAAATATTTCCCAAACCTTGCTGCACATTCAAATCCTATCTAGCTTTCAAATCCCAATATAGGGACTATTTTCTATAAAAGCATGTCTGACTTTTACCAGCCTGAAATTTTTTTTTTTTCTCCAGCTTTCCTGAACAACAAATATATCTCTAGGAAAGTATTTCCTGTCATGTCTAACACTTGTTGTTATGTCCTTTCAGCTGGAATACAGGTCTGATTTATGTTTGCACTGTTTTTGTTGCCAGAGGGATAAGGTGGGTGGAAGAATGAATGAATGATTAGAAGGATGGATGGGTGGTGGATGGATGGATGGTGGGTGGATGGATGGATGGATGGGTGGATGGATGGGTGGTGGATGGATGGGTGGATGGGTGATGGATGGGTGGATGGTGGATGGATGGATGGATGGATGGATGAATGGTGGATGGATGGATGGATGGTGGATGGATGGATGGATGGATGGATGGTGGATGGATGGATGAATGGTGGATGGATGGATGGATGGTGGATGGATGGATGGATGGTGGATGGATGGATGGATGGTGGATGGATGGATGGATGGTGGATGGATGGATGGATGGATGGATGAATGGTGGATGGATGGATGGATGGTGGATGGATGGATGGATGGATGGTGGATGGATGGATGAATGGTGGATGGATGGATGGATGGTGGATGGATGGATGGATGGTGGATGGATGGATGGATGGTGGATGGATGGATGGATGGATGGATGGGTGGTGGATGGATGGATGGATGGTGGATGGATGGATGGATGGTGGATGGATGGATGGATGGTGGATGGATGGATGGATGGATGGATCTCTTGCCTTTGAATTAATTCCAACCCCTAACTCATGTTTCCAACATTCCTAAGTGAACATTTTCTGTAAAAAGGTTTTTCTGGTGTGCTAAGATAAATTAATGGGAAGTTACTGAAACATATAATAGAATTGTATGTATCATAGAACCAGGTAGGTTAGATATGCCATTCTGTTTGGCCTGATTGCCTATCTTCCACATTAACTACCTAATAATTATTGTCTTCCATCTCAAAATCGGCACTACTTATCCCAGTAATATGTTTTAAATATCTTTTGTTAATTCTTTTTGTGTGCATCTATTTGAATGTCCATATGGAAGACACTGTTTTACTGAATGGCTAGGTCTTTCTTATTTCTCAACAAAATCTCTCCTATAGAAATAGAAGCTTATGGCCTCTCACATGCTGAATGTGGAGACGACTTCAGATACTTAAAAGAGGTGATTTACCCAGGATTGGGGCATAATTTACAAGACCCAGTGCAGAATGAAATCGCAGGCCCCTTGTACAAAAATTTTCAATGATTTCATGATGGTGACAGCGGAGCACTAAACCAAGTAGGACCCTCCTAAGCACAGAACCCTGTGTGGATGCACTAGCTACTCACCCATGAAGTGGGCCCTAGAGTTCCCTCAGCCTTTTTTATTTGTAGCCTGGACAAGGAGCTCTTTTATCATGTAGGCAGAGTGAAAGACCTTCACGAAAAACCATGAAGCTATCACCGAACATACGTACTGGGGGACAGTGTGTGCATCTGCTCTGCTTGTTGAGTTCTCAGGACCACCCTGCAGTACAGCTTCTTACGGGTAAGTGCACCTACAACGAGTGTAGAGCCTGATGAATTTTCACAAATTAAACACTCACACGTAACCAGAAACAGATAAACAGAAACCCAACCACATCCAGAGTCTTCCTCTTGTGTCCTCTTTGATTTCTTATGTTCTGCCACACCAAGTTCAGGATTATCCTGACTTTTGACCACATAGATTCGTTTTGTGTTTTTCTGTGAATGCAATAATGTGGTAGGTACTCTTTTATTTCCAGCTTTTTTTTCCTCAAAGCAATGTTTGTGAGAATCACCTCCATCATGGCATTCAGTGTCCCTTCACTCCATCCTGTTGCGGTGTAAGACCGCACTGCGTGAGTGTACTGTAGTTTCAAATTGTCCAGTGTGAGCGGGCATGTGGACCATCTCCATTGTTTTGGATATTGCAGTAATGCTGCTGTGAAATCATGTGGCCATGAACATCCTAGTGATGTATTCCTGTGAATATACATATGAATCTTATTACTACTAAGTATGTACCTAAATTGGAATGCTACATTATAGGTACACAGAGGTTCAGTTTTAACTGATGCTGTCAAACAGATTTTCAAAGCTGTTATACAAATCTATACTCATCAACAGTGCATGAGAGTTTCTCCACATTCTTGTCAAAACTGGTGACCAATAAAACTGAACACTTTTCCACATGTTTATTGGGTTTGGGGGTATCCCTTTTATGGTATCTGTATAAGGGTTTTGACCATTTTTCTATTGGGTTGCCTATTTTTTTCTTATTTAAAGGAATTTTTAATATATTCTAGATATGGGTTCTTAGTTGGATATATGTGTTAAGAATATCTTCTCTCTCTCTGGGTTGCCTTTTCATTTTTTAATAGTGTTTTTTGATGAGTACTGGGTGCATATTTTTAAAACACATCTTCTAATGAACATTATAGAAAAAAATAACCTAAAAGGACAAAACCTAAAAGGAAAAATATGCACTAGAATTTATGTAAAGTAGAGTAAATTGATAATGATAAAGCTTAAATTATAGAAATTGATACTTAAACTGCAAGATTAACACTACCATGCATTAAAAGCAAAATCAGAGTATTCTCCATGGAAATTGTGAGGACCCCAGCTCTCTGTGTGTGTGTGTGTGCTCCGGAGAGACTTGGTGATACTGCCAAACGTTGGGTGGCAGCCAGACTTTTTAGCAGAACACCAAAAGTTTAGTAAATTCTAATAACTCTATTTTTAATTCATGAATACTAAAGTTTAATAGCACTTCTTAATTAGGTGGGTTATTGGTATTTAGTATTTAGGTCTTTTCACACTTAAAATAAGAGCCTCTAACACAGATCTGATTAAATTCAAATAATGAATTAACAAAGGTAAATAACTTTCTGGTTTTTATTTGTATTTCGATTTCCCTGCAGTCATCTATAACTTTCAGACTTTTTCCTTCTATAAAAACTCACATTAACCAGTCGTCCCTAGATATATTTGTATTTTTGCTTTTTGCCCCTAAAAAAACATAAAATCACTTATATAATGATTAACCACGATATACATGTTTCATAGATAATTATATTTTGTCATCAAAGGGTATAATTTTGTTTGCTGGCTGTTTGCGTTCATTCGTTTACTCTTTATGCGTCCGTTCATTTGTACACTTAACAGAGATCAGTCGTACACCTGCTGGACACGTAGGAAAACAGCAGTGAACGGAACAGACAAACATCCCCGCTGCCGCGAAGCTAGTGTGTCAGCGAAGGAGACAGACAATAAACAAGATGTAACTATGTATCTCGCTGTAGCTGTGTAGCTGGTGTCAGCTGTGACAGCTGTGTCCCTGACGAGGATTGCCATGGGGGGAAAATGACGCAGGGAATAGGGGTGGGGGTCAGTTGCAATATTCACTACTGTGGTCTGGAAAGGCCTCACTGAGAGGGAAATCGAGCAGAGACCTGAGAGCTGAGGAAGGGGCCCTGGCCATCTGCGGAAGAGCAGCCACAGTGGGAACCGACAGTGCCCAGATGGGGGGCGACAGAGTGCTTAGATGGAGGGGACTTCAGTGTTCCTGCTAGGGACGATGACCTCCGTCAGACACTTGCTGAGATAGAGTGCCCTTTATTCAAATCACAACTTGGCAATTAGTAGGCTTGGTCTGAAAACAACATTGTTTACTGGAAAGATATGTTGTGCAGCTCTGATAATTAGAAATTAGAAGCACTACATTCATCAGATGTTGAAAGAGTTCTAGGGCAATTCTGAGGCAATTTGAAATCACAGGAAAAGTTGTGATCTGTGATTTTTGAGATCCAGAATGAGCAATAAAATGTTTCTATATTTGTACCAAAAAGGGGGGGGGGTTTACTTCATTTCCTACGCATTGAGTTATTCATGTATAAAATATAGAAAAACAGCACTTATATTCGAGTTGGATAGGAATTCAGTGTCTTAGTATTCTAAAGTTCACAAAAAACGAGGAAAAGTCATGTTCCTGATAATAGTGACCTCTCCGCAGTCAGAAAGACGATTGTCAGGTATATCAAAATCCAGTGTCTTCTTCTCTTGTGTTATTTTCCACACCTTTATTATTGGGGTCAATGGATAAACTGTTAGCAAAATTAGGTCTTTATTCAATTACAATAACTGAGTATGTTAATACTTGTGATATTCATAAAGAAAGTAGCAGTAAGACCATTGGTCAGGACTCTATAAGCCACTTTCATCACTTTGAAGTTGAGATTTTTGAAAGGTATCCTGTCCATGAGATTGATTTTAATCTGACTGAGGTCAGCTGTTCACTATGCCTCTAAAAAAGTAACATTTTTTTGATAATTCTAATAAAATATTTTCATAAACATCTGCAAGAGTGATTATGAAAAATGTTGGACGGACTGCAGTGGTTCCTTAAACATGCCGTGACTGAAATATGCCATGACTGGTCAGCGGGAATGACTAGAACGGTTTCTAAAATATCCATGCGCCTAAACAGAAAGACAAGATAGGTTCGTTGAAATCATTATTCTTTTTCGTTGAATTCATTGAATATTGAATTCTTAGTTCAAGAATTCTCAACAGATTGTAAATGACATAATTTATTTGCAAACGTATTTTTCTAGCTACATTAGTGTGATTCTAGAGCCTGCCTTTCTCCTTCCCTCACTCTATCCTGCCTTTTCTCTTTCTTTTATGTGGTTTTATTTTTATCTGTGCATCATACTGATTTGTCTTTTAGGCAAAATGCCATCTCATGACTGACATATACTCCAACACTGCTTATGTAGCCATAGTATATGATGTTCCTAAAGCAGTATCCCACAGGAAGCAGTAGGCAGTCAGTACCCATTAGCTAACTGATAATTATATAAGCAATGAATTTTACTTTTTTTCCATCCTAAGCAATAAATTTACCTTTCTATTTGGTTAAATATGATAGCTTCTTTTCTCTAGAAGCTGCTATAAACCTCCTCAAAGTTAAAATAGGTCTCTGAGTTTTGATGGTACTTAGTTTGTGGAACATGACAAAATACCTTGCCAACCAGAATAATACTATACAGTGTATGATGTTAACAGGTTTAAAAGTGATTTCCATTTTCATGTTCTTCATTATTTACATGTAATTTAATTATATGAAGTTACTTTTGAAAATGATATTACCTTGCCATTAAGTTTGTTTGGTAAAAGTAGATTTGTTGGGACATCCCTAACACTTGAAATGGAAAGAAAGCCAGATTTGGATGCTTGTATATTAATGTAAGATATATAGATTTGGCTGGCTAATTCATGCAACAGTTTTTTTATTGTGCCCCTACAGGCATGGTTCTTGTCCTCCCTGAACTTAGAACAGCATGTGGACAGACAGACTGTGTGTGACCCGAGCAAAGACACAGATATGTAATCACCAACTGTGATGTTTGGTGTGACAGAAAAGAAATAGGTGCTCTGAAAAGAATGGGTTGGGGACAATGTATTTTAAATTGGGTGGCGAAGACAGGTCTCGGAAGAGCTGACGTTTAATCTGAGATCAGAAACGAGTCACTCGGGAGAATAATCCAGGTGTAGGACCAGATGTGGAAAGTCCCCAAGACAAGAGAATCTTACAGCTTTTTTGCTTCATTTACAAAGAAGGCTCACAGTTCCATTTCTATTTCATCCATGATGTGAGACTCATCTTGAGTAGCTGACGGCCTAATTTGCTTTCATCAATCCTTTTTCACAGACTATCCTATTTAAAATGTCAGCATGGGGAAGGCCTGGGTGGCTCAGTTGGTTAAGTGTCTGCCTTCGGCTCAATCATGATCCCAGAGTCCTGGGACCAAGCCCCGCAGCAGGCTCCCTGCTCAGAGGGGAGTCTGCTTCTCCCTCTCTGCCTCTCTCCCTACTTGTGCTCCCTTGTGTGTGTGCACACTCTCTCCCAAAAAATAAATAAAAATCTTAAAAAAATTATAAAATATCAGTATGGCCTCCAAGGTCAGCAGTTCTAGTTCAAGACTCAATATGCAGGTTTAGGTATTTTCCACTACGGAGACCAGGTTGAATGTAATGAAATCACCAGTTTTGTTTAGTGTGTCAGAAACAGAGGACCGACCACTGGCAGTTTCCCGTGGTTCAGCTACAAACTGCCAGTAGCTTCTGTGGATCCTGGAATATCCTCCGGGACCAACGAGATTCCTGGGACGTTTTCAGAGAATAAATTAGAGAACATAGACCTATTTGAATGTTTCTCCCCACCTCACTTTCTGAAGGTGTTGGTGCAGAGAGAACATAGCTCTGTGAAGACACTTCTGCCAAATTACAGATCATCCAATCATGGAGGGGACTCAGGCACACTTTTTACCTTTTAATTTTATTTTAAAGATTTTATTTATTTATTTGTCAGAGAGAGTGAGCACAGGCAGACAGAATGGCAGGCAGAGGCAGAGGGAGAATCAGGCTCCCCGCCGAGCAGGGAGCCCGATGTGGGACTCGATCCCAGGACGCTGGGATCATGACCTGAGCCGAAGGTAGCTGCTTAACCAACTGGGCCACCCAGGCGTCCCAACCATTTTAATTTCTGTTACATGAGAATACACGAGAGTGCACGAGAATTCTGTCAAAACATTTTTTAAAAACACAAAGAGCATTTTGAAATATTTTTAATTCCATAAGATATTATGTTTTCTTTTTTATGTGATGTAAAATGTTTTGGAAGTTTTATTTTATCAACTGGCTCCAAGTTATTATTTCTCCTTTATTTTACCATATTTATAAATTTATTTTCATTGTTATTATAATTCCTTTATTTATACCCTAAAAGTCATGTATCTATGGTTCTATCATAATCATGTAGAGAACTAGTAAAATGTAGATTATTGGTTCCAGTTTATGCACAACTTATATCCACTGAATCAGAATCTTTGGGAAGCTACATTTTTCGTAAACATCAATGGTAATTCTTATGTGCCTTAAAGTTTGAGAAAAACTTCTCCAGCGAAATAAAATCAGAAATAATTGTATTTTGGCTTTTCTTTGTCCTAAGTACTTCTGTTGTGTCACTGAGAATATATGTAGGTGAAGATTCGATACAAGGTCAGTTATGAGGACAGCAGAAAAGCTTCAAAATGTTAATGTGTATATGTTTGTATGTAGAAAATAAAAATACGTTGTAGCATGTATATTTCTAAAGCTAAGTGCATGAAAAGTGAAATTCTCAAAAGAAAGGAACAAGTCTTTCTAAACATAGAAAAAATCTCTGTGGTTAATTTTACTGTTATAAACCAACAATAAAAAAACAAAGACAATAAAAAACAAACAGGAATACAATTCTAACAATTATTATAGTAGCTTGTAGTGTATACTCTTTGCAGAGTGCTTTCAATTACATTATTGGATTTTTTTCCCCATTATTGTGTCCAATCCAATCCCTGATACTCAGTTTACTTCCTTACTTGCTCGTAAAATCATTCATGGTTTTATTAAATCTGTGTTTCTTTTAAATCTCCTTGGCTAACTTAGACATTGTTAACCTGTGGCCAAGTCTCCACTGAGAGAATAAGCTTTCAGTTAAAGTGTATAAGGGTTTCTGTGATTTCTCCTTCAGACTCTTGGAAACTTTAGCTTTGTTTGTGGGATCTGTATCTGGCTAGACAAAGCCATATGGCCAATGAAAATGTGCGGAGGTCACGAGAGACGAATCCGCAGAAAGCTGGTAGGCTATGACTTTGGACTGTGTGGTGCTACATAAATCTTGGGGACAGGCCTCACCGATGCTCCCAAAACACACAATAAGCAATTCCATGTCACCAGCTTTTTCTGAGGACAGTGTCTTCCCTTTCATTTAGGTGGTCCTGTCTAGTGGTAGCTGGATCAGTCATGCAGGTCCGGCCTATGCTTTACCTGATTCTGCAACATCGAGATTTTATTTGAAAGGTCCTCAAGACTTTCCTGGTCTCCCAAATGCCTTGCCTTGCTTTTAGTTGCTTACACTGTGGGCTATCTTAGTGAGAATATCCTCTCCTTGTAATAGTTATTCACTTAAAAAGCCTTCAAAATATTAACCAGTCGCTGAAGGTTCTTTGAAGAAAAATATGACTGCTCGTGTAAACAATTAATGGTTGTTAAGCATGGCAGTGTATATTATGACAAACAACACATGCTACATTGTGCCAGCTGGTGTAATGATGTGATAATGGCTGACTCATTAACTCTGGCACACAGTTTACGATGCCCTTCTATGACAGGATTAATTGATTCACACATACATTAAAACAAAAATAACTACACTGAAATTCAGCTGGAAGCCTGGCTCCTCATTTGTCATAAACCCTGCTGTTGGTGATAGCTGACAAAGACCTGGTGCTGGATGGGGGAGGTTCCCTTCCTGACCTCATCTTTGTTTCTGACCAAGAACACACTGGAATGCTTGAAGGGAAAGTCTTCCCCAGAGGAGCACTCACACAGGAACAAACGTACCCACATACAGAGTCGAGCAGTGAAACGACTCCATACACTTTCCAAAAGAAGTCCAGGAACAAAACCACCATTATAGAGTGTCTACGAGAAATATAGCTTTCCCCAAACAACTAGATATTTAAAGAATTTCTTTCAGATAACCAATCAAATACTTCTGAGAGCACTTTTCGGAATTACAGTGAATCCTGACTTACGTCAGGCGTGGTAATAAGTGAAGGACTCAGCAGAGTGCTGCTTTTTCTCCCTTTACCTCAGTTGCAATTTTGTCTCTTCATTGAATTGTGTGGGTTGGTAATGCTTAAAATTTGAACCTGGGCAGCTTTTCTTCACCTAAAGCCTGTAGTTGTAATAACAGTTTCATTAAATTAGAAAGTGCACTCATTTCAATATAAAATCCTTATTTATTATTATTCTAGGGCCCTTTCAGCTAAGAACTAAAATATTTCTTTACCGAATATCCTTTGTTTCAATTGAGACCATATATATTGTATTTAACAATTTCTAGTTCTTTTGTTAAATAAAAACTGAATTGTATAATGTGATTATCATTTCAAAAGTGCTTTACACATGCTGTTTTTTCATATTATTATTATTACTAGCAATTATGGCATAAATGTTAGAGTATGTGGAAAACCTGAGAGTTTTCCAGAGCGTATTTTTTTCAACATACTGAAGGAAAGGAAGTGCTAATTTTTTTAAAAAAATTGAACTCCTTTTTTAAAATTTAGTTTTATTTTTTCAGTGTTCCGAGATTCATTGTTTATGCACCACACCCAGTGCTCCATGCAATATGTGCCCTCCTTAATATAATTTAAAAAAATTAGACTTCCTTTGGTTATTTTCATTAATTTTATTCATTTTTTGCCATTTTTGTTTTCAGAATTTAAGGATGCATGTCACATCTCTTCTTTTCGGGGGGCAGAGGATGGACAGAGAGAGAGAGAGAGAATCTTAAGCAGCTCCCCACACTGAGCACAGAGACACCACTGGGCTATATCACTCAACCTTGACAGTGACCTGAGCTGAAATCATGAGCTGATGCTTAACAGACTGAGCCACCTAGGCTCCCCTCACCTTTCTTCTTTACATTGAGACTGAACATTGTTCTAGGCTAGTCAAGGAACCGAATGATTATTTTAGGTTAATGAGATTTAAAGCTTGAAGTCCTCTTGGAAGAAAGAAATGAAATAATTAATTCACCTCTCTTTTTATCTTGCTAATTTCCACTATAGCCTAAGGTAGGAATTCCAAACTTTTTCATTACTAAGGGCTAGTCTTCCATTTTTTTCTTCTATAGATCACTTTTAAAACTTATTTGTCCTTATCATAAAACTCATGTCTAATGGAGACAATTTAGAAAATTCAATGAAAATATGAAGGACAAGAATTAAGAATCATCCATAATTTCATGACCCAAAGATAATCCCAATTAATAGTCTATTCTCTGTCATATTATTTTAAGTATATAATATTTTTTTCTAAAACTGAGACAATGTAATATGATTTTGTATCCATTTTTCTTTCTTCTTGTGATTGTATCTTGAGCATTTTATTTTTTATTAAGTGTTTCAAAAACATTTTTAATGGCTATTTAACATTTACTTCAATACCTCAAAATTCACAGATATATATATTGGTTTTAAACTTTCATTTATTATAAGATATAGTATTATGAAAATGAGTCCCATATTTTGAAAAGTTTAGTCTATAAAATAGATTAAATTTGTCAACAAATAATTCAGATGCCACGTTTAAAAGTTAAGAGTTAAAATATCATTAACTGTCATCCAGATTTTCAGATCAACATTAGAAATCAGCTTTGTTGCTCTGATTAGTAACATTTCATCTAAGTGGAAAGAAAAAGTTATGTCTATTTGTTTCTATGTGATTTTTCAGGAAAACTCATGATCTACCTTGGATGTGTTGACGTATGAAAACAGCTTTAAGAGCCCCAAACTGACAGCTGCTACATTAGCAGATAACACTTAGTTGCACTTTCCGAGGATAGGTAGGATTAATGTGCGGTAGCCTCATTGTCCCTACCCTCAGAAGGGAAATACGTGTCTCCAAAGAGATGAATGTGACTATGTAAACCACAGCAAAGGAAGAGTAAACAATGAAGAACTTTTTAAAAGATAGATAGATAGATAGATAGATAGATAGTTGATAGGTAGAATTATTGGTTATGGCTTTCAGGATGGGGACATTTAATTTGTGGGAAGAATTGTGTCCTCAAGGTCAGAAGTGTGAGGTGTTGCTTCTTTGCATGCCGTCTCTGCTTCCCAAAGCCTTCTCTGTGTTTGCTTGGCACACTGAATGGTCTGTGCCTTGGCACTGTGGTAGTAGCTTCCTTATATCATTGAGATAGGCACATTGTGTCTACTCCTCATACTTTCATTTTTCGATTTTGCATGTGTATTTTATCTTTTTGTTTATAACTATTTTTATTATGTTCAGTTAGCCAACATACAGTATATCATTAACTTTTGATGCGTTCAACAATCATTAGTTGCGTCTAACACCCAGTGCTCATCACAACACATGCCCCCCTAACTCTTTTGTTTTTAGTGGAGTTTGACTAAGGAAATTGAGAAAAATGTCAGTGTTTAGTCTTCAAAAGGTCATTTTCTTTTTAATGGAAAATATAGACTGACTTATCAAAGCTGGTATACTTGTAATGTCTGCATATTGGGTCTTTATAGGCACTCAAGTTTGCAATTCCTGGTCTAGAATTAAGCTTGTTTGAGCAAAGAAAGGTGAGTCATGACTTCACTGCTGAAAGTGGACTAAAGTGAAGGAGGAAGAAGAAAGAGTAAGGGCCAGGTTGTAATGGATGTCAAGTGCTTCTCTATATGCAACACCAGCTGTAAGAACACAGAAGGAAAGTGTCACAAGGGTCTAAAAATAAGTATATTTTGGGAGGAGGTATTGGAGGCATAAGCCTAGTAGACTCTTTTGACAAAACTTTAGCTTATTCCACAATTCTGTCATGGCCATACTGGTTTATAATCTCCAATAAATAACTGGTCCCATTCCTTCAAACTAGACTAAGAACTAAAAAGAAATGTTCAAAAGAAGTAGAATAACATATGCAAACAAATGAAGCACTTCTTTCTAGTGAGATAGTGAGCATAAAGAGCTTAGAAGTGTGTCTGCAAATAGCGAACGCTCAGCACCTGTTAGACACACGTCATCAAAGTAATCATCCAAAGAGACATGGACAACTGCATGTCAAATAATTATCCATATTCACTCAAAGAAATTAAATTCTTTCTCTCTCTCTCTCTCTCTCTCTATATATATATATATATAGCTCTGGTCTGAATGTTTGTGTTCACCCAAAATTCATATATTCATATATTGAAATGCTAGTACCTAGTGTGATGTGATAGTATTAGGAGGCAGAGTCTTTGGGAAATGCTTAAGTCATAGGGCTGAGCTCTCCTGAATGAGATTAACGCCTTATAAAAGGAGCACCAGGGAACTCTCTTGCTCCTTCTCTTTCTGCCATGTGAGGACACAGAAAGAAGTCAGCCGTCTACAGCCCAGAAGAGGGCTGACCATGCTGGCACCCTGATTGGGGACTTCCAGTCTTCAGAGCTATAAGAAATAAATTTCTGTTATTTATAAGTTACTCAGTTTGTGACATTTTTATAGTAGCCCTAACAGATAATATATAACAGATATATATAGATATATACATATATCTATACACACACATACACACACACACATATACACACATACACACATACCCACGCAGAGAGAGAACTGAAAAAGGAAACACAGAATATATAGTTATAAAGCAACAAAAAGAGATGAAAAGTTATGAGCTAGAGCTTAAAATAGAAATGGAAGGCAAAAATACACATGAGTAGACATGAAACAACGTTGGAAAAACCAAAAATTAAAATAAATGTGAATTAAAGAAAGTTAGGGACAATGCATGGATAAGCTTGAAGCAATCATTCAAAACAAAATTGAGAGAAGAAAATTGAATTGCACATAAGCTATATTAGATTCCCTCCCCCCAAAATTAGAATAAACACAAATAAAATTATGTCAGGAACATATAATATGAATAAGCTTGAAGAAATCACTCCAAAGAAAATAGGAAAGAACAAGAATATAAATATGACCTTCGAGTTGATGATAGTAAAAATTCATCAATAGGGATCCAACAAAGGTATAGCTCTAAGAGAAGGGAATATAAGTGTGGAGCAAAAGGAATAACACGGAGGACATGGGGAGATGGAGAGGAGAAGGGAGTTGGGGGACATCGGAGGGGGAGACGATCCATGAGAGACTGTGGACTCTGAGAAACAAACAGGGTTATGGAGGGGAGGAGGGTGGGGGAGGGGTGAGCCTGGTGGTGGGTATTATGGAGGGCACGGATTGCATGGAGCGCTGGGTGTGGTGCATAAACAATGAATTTTGGAACACTGAAAAGAAATAAAATAAAATGTCAAATAAAAAAAAGAAGAGAATAAAAACGAACAAATTTCTTTAAAAAAATTTTAATTTGAAAATCAAAATGGCATTCATACATCTATTATCTAGTTTTCTAAAGATTGTATGTATGTATGTATGTATGTATTTGATAGAGAGAGAGCGGGAGAGAGAGAGAGAGCACAAGCAGGGGGAGTGTCAGGCAGGCAGAGAGACAGGCAGGAGCAGACTCCCCACTGAGCAGGGAGCCTGGTGCAGGGCTAGATCCCAGGACACGGGATCATGACCTGGGCCGAACACAGATGCTTAACCATCTGAGCCACTCAGGTGCCCCTATCTAATATTTAATACCAAATTATTTTTTGGTGAATTTAGTAACCTAAGAGAATAAAGAAAAAAAATTGTGAGGGCTCCTGGTAGATGGGATGTTACAGAATCAAGTCCTGGACAAGGAGAATAAATGCGATCAGTCTGGAAGACGTCATTCAATGCCCCCATTCAATGTCGTAAGACAAAGTAGCAATGTCTAGAAAGTTTTGAGGAAAAGAAGGTATGCCTCAGGAACTTTATACCTAGCCAAATTACCTTTGAAGTTTATAAGCTAAGCAACCTAGATGAAATGGATGCATTCCTGGAAAACTATAAACTCCCAAAATTGAATCAGGAAGGAATTGACAACCTGAATAAACCAATATCTAGTAATGAGATTGAAGCGGTGATCAAAAACCTCCCCAAAAACAAGAGCCCAGAACCTGATGGATTCCCCAGAGAATTCTACCAAACTTTCAAAGAAGAAATAATACCTATTCTCCTGAAGCTGTTTCAAAAAATTGAAGCAGGGACGCCTGGGTGGCTCAGTTGGTTAAGCAGCTGCCTTAGGCTCAGATCATGATCCCGGCGTCCTGGGATCGAGTCCCACATCGGGCTCCTTGCTCCGCAGGGAGCCTGCTTCTCCCTCTGACTCTGCCTGCCACTCTGTCTGCCTGTGCTCGCTCTCTCTCTCTCTCTCTCTTACAAATAAATAAATAAAATCTTAAAAAAAAAATTGAAGCAGAAGGAAAACTTCCTGACTCTTTCTATGAAGCCAGCCTTACCCTGATCCCCAAATCAGGCAAAGACCCTACCAAAAAGGAGAATTTCAGACCAATATCTCTGATGAATATGGATGCTAAGATTCTCAACAAGATCCTAGCAAACAGGATCCAACAGCACATTAAAAAGATTATCCACCATGACCAGGTGGGATTCATCCCTGGGCTACAAGGATGGTTCAACATTCGCAAATCAATCAGTGCGATAGAACAAATTAATAAGAGAAGAGAGAAGAACCACATGGTCCTCTCAATTGATGCAGAAAAAGCATTTGACAAAATCCAGCATCCGTTCCTGATTAAAACGCTTCAAAGTATAGGGATAGAGGGAACATTCCTGAACTTCATCAAATCTATCTATGAAAGACCCACAGCAAATATCATCCTGTTATTTATAGGTTATCATCTGTTATCATGGGAAAAAGCTTGCAGCCTTCCCGTTGAGATCAGGAACACGACAAGGATGCCCACTCTCACCACTCTTGTTCAACATAGTATTAGAAGTCCTAGCAACAGCAATCAGACAACAAAGGGAAATAAAAGGTATCCAAATTGGTAATGAAGAAGTCAAACTCTCTCTCTTTGCAGATGACATGATTCTTTATATGGAAAACCCAAAAGACTCCACCCCCAAACTACTAGAACTCATATAGCAATTCAGCAATGTGGCAGGATACAAAGTCAATGTACAGAAATCAGTGGCTTTCTTATACACTAACAATGAAAATACAGAAAGGGAAATTAGAGAATCGATTCCATTTACTATAGCACCAAGAACCATAAGATACCTGGGAATAATCCTAACCAAAGAGGTAAAGGATCTGTACTCAAGGAACTACAGAACACTCATGAAAGAAATTGAAGAAGACACAAAAAGATGAAAGACCGTTCCATGCTCTTAGATTGGAAGAATAAACATTGTTAAAATGTTTATACTGCCTAGAGCAATCTATACTTTTAATGCTATTCCAATCAAAATTCCACCGGTATTCTTCAAAGAGCTGGAGCAAATAATCCTAAAGTTTGTATGGAATCAGAAGAGACCCCGAATCGCTAAGGAAATGTTGAAAAACAAAAATACCTTTGAAGTTTAAATGAAGACAGAGATATTATCCAGATTGCAAAAACTTAGACCAAGGAGTCTGTTATTAAAATTGAAAAAAAAAAAAAAAGAGACGCCTGAGCGGCTCAGTTGGTTAAGCGGCTGCCTTCGGCTCAGGTCATGATCCCAGGGTCCTGGGATCGAGTCCCACATCAGGCTGGGCTCCTTGCTCAGCAGGAAGCCTGCTTCTCCCTCTGCTTCTGCCTGCTACTCTGTCTGTGCTCACTCTCTCTGACCAAACAAACAAAAAAAATTGAGAAAAAATAATAAATAATAAATAAAACCTTCTATGACAGAGTTCGGCCAGCCAGAAGATAGATGAAAATAAGTATTTCAGGAATGGGCAGCCCGTGATCAATGGACAGATGAAAAATTGTAGGAATTACATACAAGTCATGAAATTTGGCCTTGCATGACTAATAACACACCGAGCAACAAGAGGAGCTCCAAGGTGAAAAGCACTCACAGACGGCGCCAACCTCCATCTCTCCTAGCATCAAGACAGAAAGTCACTGTTCACAACTCAGCCCTAGATCTAAACAAACAAACAAAAAAATGCATGAACTCTGACCTCTTACATAGTAGTCTTTATGTTAAAAAAATCTTTGGAAATTGATTATGCAGAAATATCTCAATTTCTTCAGTTTCTCTTAATCATTTTTCCATTGAAATTCAAATCAGATGAATCCATACTGACTGGCCGCGTATTCACAACTGCCCATTTCTTGCATCTGCTTTGTCTTGACTAAGCTTCAGTCAAGCTTCTTTCCTTCCCATGAGTTCTGACGACCTCCCAGTCTGAGCAAGCACTAAAAAGGACAAGCCCCTGTATCAGTTTGTTCCAAGAACCTGCTGAGCAGTCATCAGACTTCACTGGTCATTTCTCATTGCTTGCCCAACTTCCTTTTTAAAATTCTGCTAATCTAGGGCACCTGGGGGTCTCAATCAGTTAAGAGTCTGCCTTCAGCTCAGGTCATGGTTCCAGGGTCTTTGGATTGAGTCCCCCATCAGGCTCCCTGCTGGGAGCCTGCTTCTCTCTCTGCCTGCTGCTCCCCCTACTTGTATGCTCTCCTTTGTCAAATAAATAAATAAAATCTTTAAAAAAACAGAGTAAAATTTCTACTAATCTTTACTTACGCCTTGTATTGGTCCCCTAGGACTTCATAAAAATTACCATAAACTGAGCTGTTTGAAACAACAGAACTAACTTTTCTTACCATTGTGGAGGGCTAGAAGTCCGAAAGGTCCTTGAGGTATCCGCAGGGCCATATTCTCCAAGTCACTGGGTGCAACCCTTCCTTACTTCCTCCTAGGTATGGTGACTGTTAATCACTGGTGCACCTTGGCTGGCAGCTACATCACTCCAGTATCTGGCTCCATGGTGTTCTTCCCTTGTATCTTCACGTGATCTTACAGTCATAATGGATGAAGGGCCCATCCTACTCCTTTATGACCCATCTTGACTGTCCACAATGACTATTTCCAAATACCATCACATTCTGAGGTATTGGGGTTTGGGACTTCAACATGGGAGACACAATTCAACCTGTGACACTCCTTACCCTGCACACGAAAAGACTTTTTTCTGTCTGATTCTGAGATGCTTGGAGATTTCTGAGATTGGAAGGTTCTCCCAGTTGCAACAGTCTTTCTTCTGGTAAGTCTCTTCTTATCTAAGTGTGAAATTGTTTTTGACACTACTTTATTGTGATATAGTATGATTCCATGTTTAAATAAAATATATTCTGTCACCTTTCTATTAACTGACACAAGATTAATGTGCAATAAAAGTTGGTGATATGAGAGTTATTTTTAATTCAATTACTTAACATATAATATATTATTTGTTTCCAGGGTACAGGTCTGTGATTCATCAGTCTTATATAATACTCAGCACTCACTACAACACACACCTCCCCAATGTCCTTCACCCTGTTACCCCATCCTTCCATCTCCTTCCCCTCCAGCAACCCTCAGTTTGTTTCCCATGATTAAGTGGAATGGTTTGTCTTATGGCTTGTCTCCCTCTCTGGTTTGGTCTTGCTTCTTTTTTTCCCTCTCTTTCCCCATGATCCTCGGCCTTATTTCTTAAATTCCACATATCAGTGAGATCGTATGATAATTGTCTTTCTCTGATTGACTAATTTCGCTTAGCATAATACCCTCTGGGTTCACCCACATCTTTGCAAATGGCAAGATTTCATTTTTTGATAGTTGCATAATATTCCATTGTGTGTGTGTGTGTGTGTGTGTGTGTGTGTGTATGTATGTATCTTCTTTGTACATCCACCTTTTGAAGGACATCTAGGCTCTTTCCATAGTTTGGTTATTGTGGACATTGCTGCCATAAACTTTGGGGTTCATGTGTCCCTTTGGATCACTACATTTGTATTTTTAGGGTAAATACCCAGTAATGCGAGTGCTGGGTTATAGGATAGTTCTATTTTCAACTTTCTGAGGAACCTCCATACTGTTTTCCAGAGTGGTTGCACCAGCTTGCATTCCCTCCAACAGTGTAGGAGGGTTCCCCTTTCTCTGCATCCTCACCAGCATCTGTCATTTCCTGACTTGTTAATTTTAGCCATTCTGACTGGTGTGAGGTGGTATCTTATTGTGGTTTTGACTTGTATTTTCCTGATTCCAAGTGATGGTGAGCACTTTTTAATGTGTCTGTTGGCCATTAGGATATCTTCTTTGAAGAAATGTCTGTTCATGTCTTCTACCCATTTCTTGATTGGATTATTTATTTATTCTTTGACTGCTGAGTTTGATAAGTTCTTTATAGATTTTTGGATACTAGCCCTTAATCTGACATGTCATTTGCAAATATCTTCTCCCATTCTATTGGTTGTCTTTTGGTTTTATTGAATGTTACCTTTGCTGTGCAAAAGCTTTTGATCTTGACGAAATCCCAATAGTTCATTTTTGCCCTTGCTTCCCTTGCCTTTGGTGACTTGTGTAGAAAGAACTTGCTGTGGCTGAGGTCAAAGAGGTTGCTGCCTGTGTTCTCCTCAAGGATTTTATGGATTCCTATCTCACATTGAGGTCTTTAATCCATTTTGAGACTATTTTTGTGTGTGGTATAAGGAAATGGTCCAGTTTCGTTCTTCTGCATGTGGCTGTCCAATTTTCCCAACACCATTTGTTGAAGAGACTGTCTTTTTTCCATTGGACATTCTTTCCTGCTTTGTCAAAGATTAGTTGACCATAGAGTTGAGTGTCCATTTCTGGCTTCTCTATTCTATTCCATTGATCTCTGTGACTGTATTTGTTCTAGTACCATACTGTCTTGATGATGACAGCTTTGTAGTAGAGCTTGAAGTCTGGAATTGTGATGTCACCAGCCTTGGTTTTCTTTTTCAACATTCTTTGGATATTTGGGGTCTTTTCTGGTTCCATAAAAATTTTAGGATCATTTGTCCCAGTTCTGTGAAAAAAGTTGATGGTGTTTTAATAGGGATTGCTTTGAATGTATAGATTGCTCTAGGTAGAATAGACATTTTAACAATATTTGTTCTTCAAATCCATGAGCATGGAACATTTTTCTATTTCTTTTCTCAATTTCTATTTCATTTCTCAATTTCTTTCATGAGTATTCTATAGTTTTCTGAGTATAGACTCTTTGCTTCTTTGGTTAGGTTTATCCCTAGGTATCTTATGGTTTTGGGTGCAATTGTAAACGAGATTGACTCCTTAATATTTTTCTTCTGTTTCATTATTGGTTTATAAAAATGCAACTGACTTCTGTGCATTGATTTTATATCCTGCCACTGTACTGAATTCCTGTATGAGTTCTAGCATACAGGGGGTGGAGTCTTTTGGGTTTTCACATACGTATCATGTCATCTACAAAGAGTGAGAGTTTGACTACTTCTCTGCCAATTTGGATGCCTTTTATTTATTTTTATTGTCTGATTGCTGAGGCTCGGACTTCTAGTACTATGTTGAACAGCAGTAGTTACAGAAGCCATCCCTACCGTGTTCCTGACCTTAGGGGAAAAGCTCTTAGTTTTTCCCTATTGATAATGATATTCCCTGTGTTTTTTTCATAGATGGCTTTTATAATATTGATATAGGTACCCTCTATCCCTACAGGATGCTGTACCTTATCAAATTTAGTTTTTTGTTTACAATGATGACATGTACCATTTTTACAAAAATGTAAAAGTCATTTTCTGGATGAAAACCTTCATGAAAAAACAAATACTTACCCCCCTGCCTTACAGAAAAGACAGAAAGAAAGACAGCTGGCAGTGAAATGCTTAGCAAGTTACTGGCAATATAAAACTGGAGTCTGCATCTTAATTGGTTAATTCAAGCAAGGCTGCCTTAGAAATTAGATACAATTCATATGAAAATTAAAAATCCAGCCAATCATCTCTGATTGACTTTGATTTTATAACATTAAGCCAAAATATGTGAGTCTGATAATCTACACTGTTTAGAAGGTATCTGAACATTTTATTCTTTGTTCAAATATTTGTTATTATAACCTTTTGGTTTTAAAATGATTTCCTTTGGAATTTATACTACACTGTGAGAAGTCAAATTAGAATACAGAAAACTTGGTGAGTAATCCAGAAATGAGCCTCTAACATACAGCCTTTAGAGAGAGGTTATATTAAAGCTGTAATTAAAAGGTCACTGAAGATTTCCAGGAGTGTTTTTTGCAACAAATGTATTTAATAAAACCATGATCCCCAAATTTCAACATTCTCTATTCAGATAAATAACAATAAATTGTCAAAAGGAAAAAAGAGTTTCAAGCCAATGATTGATGGTTAGTGAATCTTCTCATACAGAGAATGGTAGAAATTAAAATAATGAAGCCATCAAGACAACCCTGAGTAACTTGGAGTAACAGTAGTAACTGTTGGAGTAAAGTTCAGTCACTACATAGGAAAAATAATCCCAGAAGGTGAGAAGGGTCTGCTGTGGTCACTGAGGAGGAACAGTAAGAAGGGAGCTCTGCAATTAATTACAAGAACTCAAGAGATGACTTTGGAGTCAGACAAATACAACATCTGCCCTTTGATATCTGTGTAACCTCCTAGGCTCTGTTTCCTAGCAGTAAACTGGAGAAAATGGCAGATAACATTCCAGGTGGTTGTAAGGATTAAGAGAAAGTATCTATTAAATCCTCATTACATTGTGTATTTCATAGTAAATATTAATCTTCTCCTAATTTTCCCTCTTCCACACAACTGAATTTCTATCTGCTGGATTATAGGCTAGATTGACCCGATTAGATTACAACCCCCAGTTCAGTATCAATTCAGCAATCCCATTCAGAAAACATCCTGAACTGCACATTTATTTTAAAATTGTATTCTTTCAAATAAATTGCTGTTGAAGTTATTTTTACTCTGAAAAGCATCTGTGACTTTCTCAGTTGAAGTGTGAGTTTTTCTGTATGAATTTATTATTTAACATCTTCATAAAAGATATTTTCTGTGGGTTAAAACTATGAATGAATGATACTTTAATTAATGCATATGATAAATAAAATAGCCTTTGTAATCCCAATCATAGTACTGGTGAATATCTCTTGCCGTGGAAATCAAGGGGAAAACTATTGCTTTGAGTTACAACCTTTGTTCTTTACATATTATGCAATGGCATTGACAGTGGTTTATTTGTAAAGGAAGCAACTTAAAATACGCATTATGCAGGCAGCAGAAGTTCTAGAACTACATATCTGCTCAGTAAGACATTATCCTGCAACACTGTACTTCATTCGTTCATGATACATTCATTCATCCTGTGCGTTCATCAAGATATTTATTGCCTTCTACCCTATGGCAGGTGCTGTGCTAAGTATAGAGTCACTATAGACAAATTCCATGTTCCAGAAACTAAAGTAAGATCATGCATCTAGAGCACAGAGAATGAGGGGGTTCTTGGTGGGAGATGAGGTAGGACCAGACAATATGGAGCCATGAAGCTCATGTTGAAGGTTTTTGCATGTATCCTAAGAAAAATGCAAAAGAAGATGAGATATATGATTAAGTTTGCATCTTAACATGCAAATCACTCCAGTTCTAAAGTGCAGCAGAACCTGGAGAAGACTGGGAAGGACAAAAAGAGCAGAGTTGGGATGCTGGAAAATGCATCGAATGAGAAACAGTGGCAGTTTGAACTAGGGACAGTAGCAGAGTTGAACAAATCTGGATTTAAGAAATATTTACGATCTAAGATTGGTAGGATTTTGTGAGACTGTGGATATGCTCCAGACAGCCGTGAGCTATACAGGAGAGACATGTCAAACAGGACTTCCAGGTTTCTGGATTCCAAGACTGGCTAGTGACACCCTTGACTGGGGCAGATAAAAAGGACTGCAAGAGGACCATGTTAAGGACTAAAGCCTTTAGGTTCAGTCTAATCTCTTGGTCTTCTTCACATATCCAAAGTTTATAATAACTTATTCCTTCTATGTTTTTTTTTTGCTAGATATTTGTGTAATCCAGTCTATTGCTTTGGGGGGAGGAAGGAAAGGAAATGACAGAAAAAACCTAAAATCTCATCTGTTGGTCTATCGATTTTAATAAAGCAGTTTTAACCAAAAAATTGGCTAACTGGCATATGGATATTTTACTTTACTTGAGACATAACTTATTACAAGAGTGTATTTGTTTTCAATTTAACTTTTTGACAAGAGTCTGAAGTGTGAATCCAAGATAAATTTAAGATGTAATTACTAAAAGTTATAAAGAAAAGTTTTAGTTAAACTTAAAATTGTTTAACACTCATTACATTAGAATTTTCTGCTCATTTGGAACAAAGATGGACTGCGTTGAATTATCTTCAGAGCTTCCCTATGTACTCAATTCATTGTTCCCATCATATATCAATACAGCTGGCATTCGGAGAGCTTGTCAAGATTGCCTCAGAAGAATGATGACATTTTTGGACATGCAAAGATTTTTCTAGTTTATAAAATGAGAAAATTCACACTTTGGGATTATAAATTACAGACGAGACTCTGGCTAATGTTCCACTGTTCAATAAGTCTATCTTTGTTAGTCAATATTGATTTTTTTTTCCGAGATAGGTTTCCCCCACTATCTGAAAGTGTAGAACATTCCTATGAAACATTTTGTAAGCTGAAATGACATAAATCAAAGAAGCAATTACCATTTCATAAAAGCTAAAATGGTCTTCAGAGTCTGTTAGCAAACACAGGTATTTACATAATGCTGTCTAAAAAAAATTTTTTATTTCTTTTCAGTGTTCCAAAATTCATTGTTTATGCACCACACTCAGTGCTCCATGCAACACGTGCCCTCCTTAACACCCACCACCAGGCTCACTCAACCCCCGCCCCTCCAAAACCCTCAGTTTGTTTCTCAGAGTCTTTCTTTATTAAAAATAAAGTGGTGTAAATTGAACTTTGAGATACTGGGGGAAACCTGTATGATATTTCATACACAGTAGTTCTTTAGTATAATCACGAAGTGTGTCATTTAGGAAACGTACTCCATGTTGAGTAAAGGAAATTCAGACAAAAATAAATACAGATGAAACAAAGCATATGATCAACTTTCTTCTGTTTGATAGCTGACCATATTTTGAGTAATTTCATTGACCCTTTAGCTTCCAATCAAGAAAGACTAACAGAAAATTTATTCAGTGATAGATTGAATTCTTCAAAACACACAGATTTTATAGTGGATAAAATTTAATGCCTGGGGAATTCTAGGCTTAGATTTGTTTCTGTTGTTGTTGTTTTTACTTTTCTTATAACTGACTTAAAATACCACCAACTTTCTGACAGATACTTAGTTCTAGAATGTGGTGAAAGGCATAGGGAGATGGAATAGCTAAGTGGTATTTAGGATTTGTTGTTGAAGTGCTGCAAAATAGTAATATTATATAAATTAAAAAATAAATGACAGATGCTGGCGAGGATGCGGAGAAAGGGAACGCTCCTACACTGTTGGTGGGAATGCAAGCTGGTGCAGCCACTCTGGAAAACAGCATGGAGGTTCCTCAAAATGTTGAAAATAGAACTGCCCTATGACCCAGCAATTGCACTATTGGGTATTTACCCTAAAGATACAAACGTAGTGATCCAAAGGGGCACGTGCACCCGAATGTTTATAGCAGCAATGTCCACAATAGCCAAACTATGGAAAGAACCTAGATGTCCATCAACAGATGAATGGATCAAGAAGATGTGGTATATATACACAATGGAATACTATGCAGGCATCAAAAGAAATGAAATCTTGCCATTTGCGACAACATGGATGGAACTAGAGCGTATCATGCTTAGCGAAATAAGTCAAGCAGAGAAAGACAACTATCATATGATCTCCCTGATATGAGGAAGTGGTGATGCAACATGGGGGCTTAAGTGGGTAGGAGAAGAATCAATGAAACAAGATGGGATTGGGAGGGAGACAAACCATAAGTGACTCTTAATCTCACAAAACAAACTGAGGGTTGCTGGGGGGAGGGGGGTTGGGAGAAGGGGGTGGGATTATGGACATTGGGGAGGGTATGTGCTTTGGTGAGTGCTGTGAAGTGTGTAAACCTGGTGATTCACAGACCTGTACCCCTGGGGATAAAAATATATGTTTATAAAAAATAAAAAATTTAAAAAAAAATAAATAAATAAAACAGAGTTTCTTTGGTGCCAATTTAGAGTTCTGGATATTACCTCTGTTGAAGAAAGTATAAAAATTTAATTATGAGGAAAAATTCATTTTTTACTTATCTGTCATGTTTTTTCTTTCTTTCCTCCTCCTCCCCCTCCCCCTCCTCCTTCTTCTAGTTGAATACCTATTCTCTGTCTAACTCCACCCCAGGAGAACAAAAAGGAAAGAAGAAAGCTCCTACCTTTAAAAAGCTTATAGTCTAGCAGGCATAAGAAATAATCAAACACATAATTAAGATGTAATTTAATGTACATTCCTAGAGGACTCTATATCACGTTTCATGGAACTCTGAACAGGTAGCCCACATTTCAGCCCGGGAAGGCAGTTATGCTACCTAGGAATGTTCTCCATTGCATATGATAGAATTCCAATCCTGAATTTAGCCAAATCTGACTTTATTTGCTCACATAACTGAGCATGTGCTCATGTTTTGACTTGGGATGAACTACTCCTACTGTGCACAAGAAACTGTGGCAAGAGAGGGATGATGCGTTTTAATAGACTTGAGAGTTGGCCACGCTTCTCACCTCAGTCTCTGTTCCTGCTCTTTTGAGAAGGAATTCTGAAGGCCAGAGGCAAGGAATGGAAAGACCAAAACCAAGAGTTCCTTCAACAATTTGAGGTCCAGAAGCCAGTGTTGTTTGTATACCGACTTGGTTGGTTGAGTCAAGGAATTTATTATAGTTGGAAGTCACTTAGGATAGCAGTTCTCGAATCTGCTGTAGGTTAGAATCATTCCCACAACAACAACAACAACAATAATAATAACAATAAAGTTAACAAATTTAATCAAAATTCCTGATGATGGGGCTCCAGCATGGATATTTTTAAATGTTCTTTGGGTATGGAAAGGAAAAGAAACCTCGTGGCTGTTCCAGTCCCAGATGGTGGTGAGACTGCTTGCTGACAGAGGAAGGGTACAGACAGGACAGTAGAAAGAACAGCGAGGACAGAAAATGGCATTCTTATGAATAAGATGCTCCTTGTTGTTTTTGTTCTAAGGTAGTGACCTCAGTGTGAAGGTTAGAGCAGCTCTCAGTGAGGAGAGCCTAAGAGCTTGGAGAGATGGCATTTTATGAGACACCTTTAAGAAATAACACTTATTATGATCCTACCTTTAATTTTATCCCCAGTATAATGTCGTCAGGGGAAAACAGCTATCACATTTGCACATTTGTTTGTTCACACCATGAAAGAGTACATTCTTCAAAGATAAAGTGTCTAACTCATCTCTGGATTCCCATCGCCTAGCTGACACAATACCGGGCATATACAGGACATTTACAGTACAAGACAACTGGAAGAATGAATGTAGTGATGTCAAAGCACTATCTCAGGTTTTCTATCCTGCAGTTATATGGATTTTTAGAAAACCTGTGAAATTTTTTATTTATGAAAATAGAAGACCTATGAAAAAGTGTACTTCTAAACTTCTTTATTCAGTGGTAGCATCTCAGAATCAAGTTATACTTCAAGACTGACCAGAAAATCTCTGGGAATGGAAACAATAACATTCATGTTCATGCGTATTCATTAAAAAACAAAAAAACAAAAATCAAAGGACATCCAGCTCAACAAATTTTTCTGCTGCATTTTTAATTAGTACCATGATTTTACCCCAGAAGTGAATAGACAGGAATTATACCTTTCCATTTAGTTTATATATTCTGTTAAAAACATTCAGGAAACCTAATCTCTAAAAAACTAACCCATTAGGAACAAACAGGTTTAAAATGCCACATTTTTTGGACATTTGGCATGTTTTGATTTCTGTTACTTAATACTCATCTTTCAAATTCATTTTGATAGCAAGTCTAATACCAAATACATGTTTTCCTGCTAAATATTTGACATGATTTCTGGTGATAAAGGTTCCAGATTCAGGCAAGGGCAATTATTTTGAGGACACATAAGGCAATAGCTTGTAGTACAGTTTACATCTCCAAAGGGTTCTTGGCTCTATGTTGTTGACAGTAACAGAAATGTATTTGGGCATACCAAACCCAGTCAGATATGACTAGGAAGACAGTGTAAGGAACAGATGGATAGCTTTACAAAGCAGAAATTTCAGGGCCAACCTGGGGTCATGCCCATTTTGTTCAGGAGATGTGGGAAAGGGAGCAGAAAAGAGTCAGGGGAAGGACTTATGGGTCTCTGTGTGAAAGACCCCTCTGCAGAATCTTAAAGATTCTGGAAACTAAAATGCATATTATTGCAGGTTTATTATGCAAAGAATACTGAAATTTGGAACAACTTCCAAATAAGATAATAAGGCAAACAAAGTAACCAATTTTAGAGAGTCTATGTCAGCACATAAAATGTAAGCTCTTAGTTATTAGGATACCTTGAAAAGCAGACAGGAATAATTGAACGAGAACGAGCAAGATAACCCTAATTCTTAAGACTTTCTTTTGGGATTTTTTTTTTTTTTTTAGAGAGAGAGAGAAGGGGAGAGGGGCAGAGGAGTGGGAGGGAGTCTTCATCCGGCTCCATGCCCAGTGCAGAGCCCGACGGGAATCTCAATCCCACAAACCTGTGACTTGAGCCAAAATCCAGACTTGGATGCTTGACCAACTGAGTCACCTCGGTGCCCCTCTTTTGGGACATTTTAATGAGAATTCTACCTTGGATCATTCAATCTTCCTCTTTTGTTTTCGGATTACTCATAATCAATGAAATTTTAATATGAATTCACTAAAACAAGTATCCCAATATAATATAAAAGTAGTGAAAGTGTTTCATGTGGACTAATTTTTAAAATTGTAAAATATACATAACATAAAAGTTACCATGTTAACCATTTTTAAGTGGACAATTCAGTGGCATTAAGTACATTTACGTTATTGTACAACCTTCACTACTGCCCAACTCCAGAACTTTTTCATCATCCCAGTCTGAAACTATGTATCCGTTAAACAATAACTGTTCATTATTCCCTTTCCCCAGCCCTAGTAACCACTGCTCTACTCTCTAGGTATTTGAGTATTCTAGTACCTTGTAAGTAGAGTCATACATTATTTGTCTCTAACGTATCTCACTTAGTGTGATATCTTCAGGGTTCAGCCATATTGTAGCATGTTTCAGAATTTCATCCCTTTTTATAGTTCAATAATATTCTACTAATTATACATGCCATATCTTGTTCCCTCGTTTATCTAAACATGGGCACTTGGACTATTTCTACCTTTTGACTGCTGTGACTATTGCTGCTATGAACATTGGTGTATACCTACCGGTTTGAGTCTCTGATTTCAATTCTTTAGGGTATATACCTAGAAGTGGCACTTGCCTTCCATAGCAGCTGCACCATTTTGCATTCCCACCAGCAGTGCATGAGTCCGAATTTCTTTACATCTTTGCCCACATTCACTGCTTTCTTTCCCCTTCCTTCCCACCCTCCCTTCTCTCTTTGTGGGTTCCTTTCTGTTTTTCTTAATTTTCCTTCTTTTGATAATAGCCATCCTAATGGATATGAAGTGGTATATTTTTGTGGCTTTGATTTTCATTTTGTTAATGACCAGCGATGTTGAATATCTTTCCATGTGCTTATTGGCCTTTGTATATATTCTATGGAGAAATATCTATTAAACATTTTTTTTAAAAATATTTTATTTATTTTTTTGACCGAGAGAGATCACAAGTAGGCAAACAGGCAGGCAGAGAGAGAGAGAGAGAGAGGAGGAAGCAGGCTTCCTGCTGAGCAGAGAGCCTGATGCGGGGCTCGATCCCAGGACCCTGAGATCATGACCTGAGCTGAAGGCAGTGGCTTAACCCACTGAGCCACCCAGGCACCCTAAACCCATTTTTGGATTCGGTTGATTTTTTGTTGTTGGTTACTGAGTAGCAGCATTTATTTATGTGTTGCAGATACTAATTCCTTATCATGTATTATTTGCAAATATTTTCTTTCATTCTATGCATTGCCTTTTCACTCTCTTAATAGTGTCCTCTGTTGTTCATTGTTTTACTTTTGAGAAACCCCAATCAATCAATTTTTCTTCTGTTGCCTGTGCTTTTGGTATTATATCCAAGAAATCTTTATCAAATCCAATGTAAGAATGTTTTTAAAAATGTGTTTCTGTAGTCCAGTGAAAAACTCATTAACATTCTCTTTCCACTCTTTTTAGTTATACTTTCTACATCCTCTTAATCAAAGCAAAGGACACACAGAACTATCATGTAGGTTACCAATAATACCTTATTCTATAAGCCATGCTTATAATACAATAATTAAAACTGTACCAGTCTGTGGTTATTGTTTGCCTTTTTTAGTGACTATTTTGAGGTTCAATTTTACAATTATAGACAGTGAAGAATCACCCAACTCTTCTGTCTTTACAGTAATGGCAGTGATAATAGCAGGTAGTGTCCTAAGCACTCTACACACATTAACTCATTTGTCCCTCAGCTGGTCCATTTATTTCCTACAACTATTGTTATCATCATCATCACTCTACAACTCATCCTCTTTACTTCAGAAGTGAGGAAACTGAGGCACAGTTAAATAACTTGGCAGAGGTGCACAGTAGATGGTGGAGCCCACATCTCAAGTAAGTAGTGTATGCTCTTACTGGTGCTCCTGCTCTCCCTCTTGGTAACGAAACTGGCTGTTAACGAGGCACAGACACGAGATTTTTTTTATCATCTTACTCACATGAACCTTTCATGGAGCTCTGGTCCCTATAGGAAAAAATAAGACCTATGTTCTTAGGTTGACATTCAGGATTCTTCAAAATCCAGCTCCAATTTTTATTACCCACTTCTTTCCAACATCCTCTGCTCTGTTTAAGCTCATAAGCTTAAAGGATGAAACTTGTCTCTGAGGCTGTTGATCGTATCATTTCCTAAAGCTAAGTTTGTTCTCATCTCCCCAACTTTATCCATTGATATCCTATCCATCTTAGAAATCTGGTTCACATCTTAGGAGTCTCATTCTGCCATTATAATATTTTTCTTCTAAATCTGGTTACGCGTGTCCTTTATGTCTATTTTACTTCCTGCATATGAAATCCACTCACTGACACACGCATTCTTTCATTCATTCACTAACCAGCACTTTTCAAATCCTGGCTACCTTCAAGGACATTTATGTATACGACGCATTGCCCCTGCTAGATATAAAGTCTTAGAAGGCAGGCACCATGGAGTTGCCACTTTTATATTTCCCATGGCGACTCACATAGGGAGAACTTAATAAATATTATGGATTGATTCATTGATAAGATGAATTATATACCCAGATTAAGGCTGGCAATTTGATTTTTATGAGATTTTTACTATGAGGATAAACTCTCTTTCTTCAGAAGCTTCTAGCATGATCGGTGAGAAACTGAAGACTAGAACAGGAAACTCATAAACGAATTGAGTACTCTATACTTCTATGAGCATCAATCTAATCAGAAGAGAAAGATACAAGAAAAACACATCCTGATTTTGGAATAAATGGTGGGCATTGTGAACATTGTGGACCAGACGCAAAAACCGTTTTTAAAAAAGTAAAAATATTTGATTAATTAAACTTGTGGTTAGAGTTATCTTTAGAATAATGTAGTAGTAAGGTTAAGTGTAAATAATTAATGAGGAGCAACACAAAGAGTGAGAAATATTAAAAACTGAAGTAACTTTGCATTGAGAAGGTTTTTGGAAAACTGTAACGCAATAGCTGATTTCTAAAACAGGTTAGTGGTCAAACTTTACAAATCTTTAAATCTTCTCAAGAATCCCACTTATTCATCTCTAAATAATGAAGATAACATTTACTTTTTAGGATGAAAGAATATTTATCCTGTGAAAGGGAAAATACCATCAACAAAGTCTCATTTTATGTTTCTAATTTTGACTCCCTAGAAAACGTGACTTCTCTTTAATCTCACAACTTCCAGGAAGAGCTAGCTACATGGCGAGTGGAAGGATCACAGGACTTTCCGTCGTGGGAGTTGAGCTCCACTAAGAGATCATCAGGTGGTCAGATATTTGCTGAGAGGACCAGGCAACCTGGAGGCCAGGTTGCTGGTGGGACAGTGGGTGGAGTGGACCTGGAAGAATGGTTAATGGTTAATAGTTCATAGTTAATGATTGGCTAAGCCTCTGCCTTCGGCTCAGGTCATGGGAACCCAGCCGTGCATTGGGCTCCCTGTTCAGCGGAAGGCCTGCTTCTCCCTCTCCCTCTTCCCCTCCCTTGCTTGTGCTTGCATTCCCTCTCTCAGATAAATAAATAAAAATCTTACTTAAAAATAAAAGAATAGGCCAAAGGCTAACTACACATAAATGGAACTGAAATGTTAAGCCAATTAGCTTATCTGGGAAATGGTGAAATTAGCCCAAACTTTAAAGCTGTAACATAAATAATCAAATGTCTGTTTTCAAGAAAGAACTGGGATGTTTCTGGGCTGAGACCATGAGTCAGTGCCTAAGTAATCCTGTTGGCTGCAGAAGTCACCACGTCACAGGCTAAGAGCTACCAGGAGGCACCCAGCTGAGGGCTTGGAGTTCCAGACAGACTCCGGCACTGGCCCAGAGTCTGGTCCACCCACACCCCCAGTGAGAAGGAGAACCCTCCTTCTGCCCCTCATCAGAACCACCAGGACGCCTCTGGAATGAAAGGATTCAAATGTCGGGAAAAGACTCATCGTGGAGATGACAAAAGGAAAACGGCTGAGAATCAGTTATGAGCAGCCAATGAACAAGGTCAAGCAGACCCTGAGAACACCAGGAGGTTCAAATTATTGCTTTGACTGTCCATATCTGCAATTATTAAGAACATATGTGGCAACATCTAAAGGTCAGCGCCCATAAACACTCCCATCATGAGCAATGACTAGGGGAGGATGCTCAAGAAATGTTCATAGGAACAACTAAGAGGGCTTTGAGGGATTGGGGACCTGGAGATAGGCACTTCCTTTCTCCACCATGCCTCTGAACAGCTCCTATCAGCTTCTACATGGAGAGAAAACCAGAGGACTCCCTTGGGCAGGGTGGGGAGTACATTCCAAGCCAGATCTGCAGTGCTGGCAATGAATGAATGAATGAGTGAAATAATGTAAAGTCAGGGAAAGACAGAGATGGAAGGGGTTGGAGCTGGAAGGGAGGGGGAACCATGGTGGAAATGTAGATAGAATTGAGACTTGGGACAGGAGAAGTTAGGTTACTATAGTATATCAAGGACCATTGTCAGGAGACAACGGTGATGTCTGAACCGAAGAAGTGAATGAAGGGGAAGAAACAGAGAAGAGACATTTTGTTTTATTTTGTTTTCTAGTTAAATTATTAAACTGAATAGGACAATTATCATTGATGTGCATATTTAAAGCTTATTTTCTTTTTTCACTAATTTTTAGTTTTGTCTCATATTTTGTAAACATTTTTCTTTTCTTTTCTTTTTTAATTCAAGTATTACTGACACACAATGTTACATTAGTTCCAGGGGTATAATATAGTCACTATACAAATGTAGCTTTGGAGAACAGACATTTTATATTCAGTTCCCCTAAAACCCTTACCTGGGGCTAAACGATTTTGAATGTTGAGAAGGAAAATCCCATACTCCCACTAAACATCTAAAATATTATCCTTAAAATTGAAATCCTCAAAGAAAATTTGGTGTGTGGTATAGAATAGAGTTCCTCTAGGTTCTAATCCCAGCATTTCAGGTACAAACTAGATCTTAGACCTTGGTCCATCCTCTCCTTTGGACCCTGGCTTCTAAGTATTTGAAATAAAGGGCCTGACATATAAAATCTCTAATTTCTAGCTGAAATCCACTAGAAATGTTTTAAATTTGAAGTTCTGCTTTTCTAAGTTTTAGGTTATCTTCCTGCAGCAGTCTTTATATCTGGAAAGTGAGAAGTAAATGCTCCCGTTTTCCAATGGCATCTGTCACTTGCATGACAAAAATGAGACGACATGAGATGCTAACAGAAAGTGTTTTGTATAAGATTTATACTGTTTTTGTCCACATTCTTCTATTTTTAGGCATAGCAGGACTCTCATTATATACACTGGGGAGGTATAGTAGGGGACACTGTAGTGAAGTCACACAAGGCAACGGGAGAGGAACATACCTATAAAGAGGCCAAGTATTGGCAGTGGCAGAGCTACAGCACGGAAGCTGTGAGGGGATGAATGAAAGACAGATAGATGATCGTCCAAGTACTTATTGAAGCAAACATTTGGTACATAATTTGTTTTTGATACAATTGTAATGAATGTCATTCTTCTCTATGGAACAACTCGCCAGATCTTTAGCACATCGCTGCTTGGTGCCCAGTGGGCAGCGAGTGCCCCATTGCCAATGCCACTTTTCAGCGCATGTTCATCTGCAGGATATTAAACAGACTGCCGTCCTTTTGATGTTTGTGAATATGAGTAGTAAATACCATATGATATGACTCAGTGGATCTGTTTCGAGAAAAAGACAAAGACAAAGAGGAGGACAAACAATGGAAGGAAGAGGAGGAGGGAAAGAACCGCGTCTCTCTCCCACCCACGGGTAAGTCCGAAAGGACGCCGTGGTTACGGAGGTGAGTAGCAAGAGTCGCATCTAGAAAACAGTGGTGTAGCTTCCAGCGCACGCCTACAGTTCTGTTGTGCTTCATGACGAAGGAAATGTCTCCCCAGAGAGTCTATAAACTTTGTATTTTTCAGGAATACAAAATCACTGGAGAATAGAAAATGGTTTGATTGTCATTCAGAATCTCCTAGGTGGGCCTAGTTTAAGCGGTGATAAAAATTGTTTGCAGGTGCGAGAGTGTGAGTGTGCACCGAACTATTTGTTGGCCAAGACATAACTCTCTCATAAAAAAGTCACAAATTATCCCCTTTGCTTGTCAAAGTAAAATGCATCTTCTTAAAAGTCAGAGTTGTCAGACTCTTAGACAAAGTCCAAGAAAAGCTCTATCAGTTGAGTGAAGCTAAAGGAACATTAAAATATAAAAGCTTAGATTTTAATCTTACTCCCGACATATTTTTGATTTACAGTCTTCATTACTTTGTATTAGACGGAGTTGGACTAGACGGTCTCTCAAGCCCTTTCCCCACTCCAGGCTCTTCTGACATTGTCAAAGTCATCTTGAAGTTTCTTTTTTAAAAATACTAAATTCTATGCAAGGAATCATATTCCCCACATGAATCTTCTTTTAAAATTTAAAACTATATCTTTTTTTGCATCAGAAAGGTGATTTTCTTGTTTTTTTTTTTTTTTTTTGTTGTTGTTGTTGTTTTTCCTCAATGATGTTGACCGTGAAATTGAGCTGTTACTAGTCACCCATGGCCTACTGAAATAGAATTAGGGAGAAGTGATTAGTTTATTTGGTGAAATACACTTGAGGCCAGACAAAAATGTATAACCAGAGAGAGAGAACCTTCCTACCCCAAGATGTCTTCGCATCCTCTGCTCTAGTCACTTAGCTAAATGCACATGAAGGTGGCAACAGGAAGGTGCAGTTAGACGGTACACCTGCCTCGGTTCAGAGCAAACCCAGACCACCTGTCACCCTTGTTTGTGATCCCTGGAACATTTTTGTCCTGGTTTTGCCTACCTCATTTTTGAAGCTACTAGGCTAGACATATGTAGTCCCTGTACTAATTTTGGCTTTGTAAATGTTTTCCAAACTCAGATTTCCTATGACACTTGAAAAACGTATTTTAATAACTGAATATAAGGAAGATTTGTGGATAGTTTATGATAAAATGAATTTCATAGTTAAGTAAAAGATTAACATAGTCTTACCACTTTGCACTTTTTTTCCCCACCAAAGGTCAAAGTCTTCTTTTCTTTTTTTTTGTAAAATAAATCAGTTTGTTGAGGGCTGAAATGATAATGAACTGTAATGTATGCTAAACACATAGAGAACAAGGATCACATGCAATTTCTCCAAGGCTCAAATAAATTTGGCTGTAAAGGTTGTTGATGGAAACTCTGGGGAACATTTAAACATTAAGTTTATTAAGTTTATTCATTTTGTTTTGATTGAAACAGTCAGAATAGACTAGAGAGCTGTCATTTTAGTGGCAGGTTAAAGTAGGTGACTGGCTGAGATTATATTGTATTTACTCTAGACTTCACTGGAAGATTACACTAGGGGACCTTATTAGTTCACATGATTAAAAAAAGGGCATAGAGACAAATTTCCCATACCTAGCGGTCATAGAGTTGGTGCATAATGTCCCACCTAAATGGGGATTGTTTAATGTAGCATTTATACTTCCACGTTGAGAACCAGGTCTTACCAGTGAGGGAAACAATACCTTTCCTGTAAGATTATGGATATTTATATCAAAGTGATAATATAAGCACCAGAAATTAGGCACAAAAGAGATAATAATTTAGAAGTCTGTATGGGGCGAAGAGAGAAAGTTGCTTATGCTTCTAAGTCTGGTGTATATGGTTGCTACTCTTGGAGCTAAGCTAGGAACGATTTAGCTGTTCAGTGTGCATCTACACGGATGCTACACAGGGTGTTTAGAATTAGATTTACTAGCACAGCTCGTTCCTCTTTGGAAACCTTTAACGTTCCTTTCCTGTCATGCCTTCTTTGTTTCTGTTTTTTTCTCTTTCTCCAAACTTACTCTATACCTCTGACCTGTATGACTTACTGTAACTCTTTGATCTTTGGAAAATAGTATTAGAATTAAATTCTTTTCATTCTCCTGGTTAGTGTTTGTACTCATGCTCTCACACTCCCACATATGCCTGACATTAAATGATGACTTGCTGTTTCATAACATGCATGCAAGGACTGATCATTATAATTTAACTATGTAGTTGTGCTTAGTAGCAATATAGAGAAATTATTAGTTAGCTAATTTCATAATAGGATATACAGAAGCTCCTTGATAGCCTTGGGGCAGAATACTGTAATTTACCAAAATCATATACGTTATAAAAATGAGACTTATAAAGGCAAAGATACAAAAAGTGGAAAGCCGATAATCACAGGATTATAATTTTGAAAAAGGTGAGAATGAGATACTAAATTTGAGAACTTTTAGCCTTATTTTATTATGATATTTTTGTTTGCATCTCTTTATAAGGTCATTTGCAATGGGTCCCAGACTGAGAATTATGGCCAGATAAATGAAATGGGAAATTAATTTGTTTTAAATGACATTAGACATTATCATGTACTTCTCCAGCCTAATCACACAAATGACTTCGAATAAAGCTCACAGACCTTCTAGAGATAGAAACTGGCACACCCCGTGCTAACAGACTGTAGGATCAGGGAGGCTACAGCAGGATGCATAGTAGAGAAGAACAAAGATTAACTTACTTGAACAAACTTTGATTATATTTCTTCAGAATTTGAAGATATTTTCTCTCTTTGAAATGTTTTATTGAGTTATAATTGACATGTAAAATTTGCACATAAAGTGTTCAATTTGATGAATTTTGACATATATATTCACCCTTGAAATCATCACCATAATTAATATAATGAACATATCCAACTCCCCACTACACAGATTTTCTTCGTGCCCCTTTGGAATCATGCTTCATATACCTTCCTGCCAACTCCTCGCCCCCCACTTCCCAGGCAGCCACTGACCTGCTTTCTGTCATTATACGATAGTTTGCATTTTCTAGAATTGTATATAAATGGAATCAAACACTATGTGTATACTTTTTTTTTTTTGGTCTGGCTTATTTCACTCAGCATAATTATTTTGAAATTCATCCATATTATAGTGTGTACGAAGAGTTGCTGTGTAGTATCCCATTGTGTGGATATACCATGGTTTACCTATTCATTCACCTGTTGGTGGACTCTTGAGTTGTGCCTAGTTTTGGGCTGTAACAAGTAAAGGAATACAGACAAATCTTTGTATGAACATATGTTTTCATGTCTCCTGGGTAAATACCTAGGATAATGTGATAGATATATATTTAATTTAAAAAACTGTTAAACTATTTTTTAAAATATTTGCACCATTTTACATCTCTAGCAGACTCATATGAGAAATTCAGGCTTTTATATCTTTACCAACACTTGCTGTGGTTATCTTTTCAATTTTAGGCATTCTAATAAGTGGATCGTTGTGTCTCATGTGATATTTCTTTGTTAATATACTGAAGTACATTGAGCTTTCTAATTGCACTGATTCATTACTCTCTGATATTAATAAAGTCACTGCTTTTTTAGCAGCATTTTTTTTTCATCCTGTTTCTTTTTAACTATTTTTTCTTTATATTTAACGTGTGTTTCTTGGAGGTAGTGAATATTTGAGTCTTTCTTTTGTATCTAATATGATAATCTTTTAAAATTGATATAATTATACTATTTATATTAACATGCTTATCTGTATGGCTAGGTTTAAATATATTTTCCTGCTATTGTTTTCTATTATCTATTTTTTCCCTTTTCATCTCTTTTCTGCCTTCTTTTGGATCAACTGAATATTTTTATAGTTCTAGCTTATGTGTTTGATTTGCTTATTCATTATACCTCTTTGTTGTATTATTTTAGGATGTAGAATATGCATCTTTAATTATCAACATAACTTCTTATAACTTTACATGCTGTTGTACCACTTCCCATATAGCACGTGAATCTTACAATATTACACTGCGGAGCAAGGAGCCTGATGTGGGACTCGATCCCAGGACGCTGGGATCATGACCTGAGCCAAAGGCAGCCACTTAACCAACTGAGCCACTCAGGTGTCCCTATAATATTATTTTTGTTTAGCAGTCAAACAAAACAAAATTTTTGTTTAAAAATAACATTTACCATAGTATTCCACAGTTTTTTTTCTTCAGCATATATCCAGCTGAGGCAATTAAATAAAAAGGTAAGGTGTAAGAAATATAGTTGAAATCATAAATGCTTCTTTGTCTGTCATCATAAAACATACTTAAATTTTAAATACTGTCTCTTTAAGAAAAAGTTTTTCCTGGTAAATGCATCATCACTGCCCCAAATTGTATACCAATGTTTATCCTAAAATATTTATGTATGTAATGGTACATTTAATACTACATTTCTTATACATTTAATTTATAACTGGGTTACTCCATATGAAGTATATAAAAATAAATGTTATACATGCCAAGTAAAGCAAATAAAATGGAGAGATTTTTTAAAAATGAAAAGTCCTCTACTTAGAAGATCTACATAGGAAATCAGTATAATCAGTAAAGTCATGCAAAATGTCTGAAAAATTTTTTTATAATTTTTTCAATTTATTTATTTTCAGAAAAACAGTATTAATTATTTTTTCACCACACCCAGTGCTCCATGCAATCTGTGCCCTCTATAATACCCACCACCTGGTACCCCAACCTCCCACCCCCCCACACCACTTCAAACCCCTCAGATTGTTTTTCAGAGTCCATAGTCTCTCATGATTCACCTCCCCTTCCAATTTCCCCCAACTCCCTTCTCCTCTCTAACACCCCTTGTCCTCCATGCTATTTGTTATGCTCCACAAATAAGTGAAACCATATGATAATTGACTCTCTCTGCTTGACTTATTTCACTCAGCAGAATCTCCTCCAGTCCCGTCCATGTTGATACAAAAGTTGGGGATTCATCCTTTCTGATGGAGGCATCATACTCCATAGTGTATATGGACCACATCTGCCTTATCCATTCGTCCCTTGAAGGGCATCTTGGTTCTTTCCATAGTTTGGCGACCATGGCCATTGCTGCTATAAACACTGGGGTACAGATGGCCCTTCTTTTCACTCCATCTGTATCTTTGGGGTAAATACCCAGGAGTGCAATTGCAGGGTCATAGGGAAGTTCTATTTTAATTTCTTGAGGAATCTCCACACTGTTCTCCAAAGAGGCTGCACCAACTTGCATTCCCACCAACAGTGTAAGAGGGTCCCCCTTTCTCCCCATCCTCTCCAAAACATGTTGTTTCCTGTCTTGCTAATTTTGGCCATTCTAACTGGTGTAAGGTGGTATCTCAATGTGGTTTTAATTTGAATCTCCCTGAGGGCTAATGATGATAAACATTTTTTCATGTGTCTGATAGCCATTTGTATGTCTTGATGGGAGAAGTGTCTGTTCATATCTTCTTCCCATTTCTTGATATGTTTGTCTGTTTCGTGTGTGTTGAGTTTGAGGAGTTCATTATAGATCCTGGATATCAACCTTTTGTCTGTACTGTCATTTGCAAATATCTTCTCCCATTCCGTGGGTTGCCTCTTTGTTTTTTTGACTGTTTCCTTTGCTGTGCAGAAGCTTTTGATTCAAGATTTGGTTCTCTGTGCTGCACACACTTGATTAAAAGGTGTAATTAACTTGCTAAAACTGAGGGAATTGTGGTTATTGTTGTTTTTAAAAACTCCCCAAATCGTCTTTTGTATGCATGAGAGAGACCACAGTATCTTGCTGAATGTTTAATGGAAATATGAGTTCTTTTAGTATTCTCATAGCTTAGATATTGCCTTGGAAAATATTTGCCAAATTAAAAATTTTCAGACAAATCAAAAGCTTCTGAAAATTAAAAATTTTCAGACAAATCAAAAGCTTCTGTCTGAAAATTAAAAATTTTTAGACAAATCAAAAGCTTCTGTCTGAAAATTTTTAATTTGGCAAATATTTTCCAGGGCAATATCTAAGCTATGAGAATACTAAAAGAACTCATATTTCCATTAAATATTCAGCAAGATACTGCGGTCTCCCTCATGCATACAAAAGACGATTTGGGGAGTTTTTAAAAACAACAATAACCATAAGTCCCTCAGTTTTAGCAAGTTAGTTACACCTTTTAATCAAGTGTGTGCAGCACAGAGAACCAAATCTTGATCCACAAATATTATAAAATATTTAATGAAAGATTGCACCAGATAGAATCTGAATATCATATACTTTAGAGGGCATGGAGTGGGATTTTATGAAAATAAAGGGGGTTAGCTCCCAGAGTGGCTGGACCAACCTTTTAAAAAACATACCACATTTTCTACTGTATTTTTTTTTACTGTAATTTATTTATTTCAAGCCACAGGTCTACTTTTGGGGTTCCCATAAGTCATGCAGCAAGTGGTTTATAAATAAAATCGAGTCTATGATAGCGTCATCCTATTAAGAGACAGACGTGGTGGATTTTTTCATAATGTAAGCCGCTCATATGTTGGGAATCCATCTTGGTATTAATATGGTATCCCTGAGATGTATCTTGCTCCAATTAACATTATCATGCTACCCACGATAAAAAAGCCCAAGGGCAGACTAGAGAAGAGAGCAGGATCACTACTTTCAGACTCGGTTGTGGCCCAACCCATTGACTTCATCACCGCTTTCTTCCATGTAGCATAACGAATTTCACTTTCTGTCGCCTTGATCTGCGGCTCAAACCGTTCCATAATGATGACAGATAAATCCTCGGGTTTAAGGCTCCACACCCCGACCCCCTCTGCAGCCCCCGCTGCCATGGCAGCTCCCAGGGCAGTTGTTTCGGTCATAGCAGGCTTCATTACCGGGATATGCAGAATGTCTGCCTGTAGTTGCATAAGAATTTTGTTGTTGGTCATCCCTCCGTCAACCTGCAAATGACTGAGGGGAATTCCACAGTCACGGTTCATGGCATCCAAAATCTCTCGGGTTTGGAAACAAACAGATTCTAATGCAGCAAAAGCAATATGATTTTTGCTGGTAAACTGAGTGAGGCCACAGATTATTCCTCTGGCACTAGGCTCCCAGTAAGGTCCGTATAACCCTGAAAAGGCTGGCACAAAATAGCAGCCGTAAGAAGTACCTACGTCTTTAGCAAGTATTTCAATTTCTTCCGACGTCTCTATAATCCCAAGATTGTCTCTTAACCAGCGAATAACAGCACCCGCTATGGCAACAGAACCTTCCAGTGCATAACATGCTGGCTTGTCTCTGCCTAGTTTATAAGCCACTGTGGTCAAAAGGCCACGCTCAGAAAATACACACTTACGACCTGTATTGTATAGTAAGAAACAGCCTGTCCCATAGGTGTTTTTGGCTTGTCCCTCTTGGAAGCACATCTGTCCGACCAGGGCGGCGGACTGGTCCCCCAAGCACCCAGATATCGGCACACCTTCCAAGGCCCCAGCTTTCATGAGGCCATAGATCTCAGAAGAACTCCATACATTTGGAAGAATGTCCATTGGAATCTCAAAAAAGTCACAAAGCTCTTTATCCCATTCCAAAGAGTGGATGTTGAAAAGCATTGTCCTGCTTGCGTTTGTGACGTCTGTGCCGTGGACACCTCCGTTCACTCCCCCGGTCAGACTCCAGATCAGCCACGAATCAATGGTTCCAAAAAGGGCTCGACCCTCCTCCACAGCCTTCTGGACGTGCCTCACGTTGTCCAGAATCCAGCGCAGCTTCACGGCGCTGAAGTAGGTGCTCAGGGGAAGGCCGGTCTTGGACTTGACAAAGTTGTTATTGCCCGGGATTTTCTTGCTGAGGCTCTCGACGGTGGGCTGGGTCCTGAGGTCGAGCCACGCCACGGCGTTGTAGAGCGGCTCTCCGGTCAGCTTGTCCCAGATGACCGTGGTCTCCCGCTGGTTGCTGACGCCGATCGCCTTGATGTTGGACACGTCCACGCTCAGCTCGGCGAGCTTCTGGCACGTCCTGTCGATGCACTCGTGGACGGACTGGAGAATCTCCTTGGGGTCCTGCTCCACCCATCCTTCTTTGGGGAACTCTTGGGTTAACTCCACTTGATGGTGACTAAGGAGATCCGCGGTTTTTGAATTGAAAACCAGAAAGCGAGTGGAATTAGTCCCTTGGACCACTGCCCCCACCAACGGCCCCACAACCGCTTTCTTCTGGGCTGCCATGGAGGCGGGCGGCCGCTCCGCGCTCCGGCGCCGTTTCCAGGTGATGCAGGTGCTGCGGGGGAGGGGCGCGACCCAGCAGGTGCGTCTGGAACGCGGCGTCGGAGCGTCTGCGCGGGGGCGTCTGCGCGGGGTGGGGGGCGCGGGGGGGCGCCCAGCGGGAGGCGGGGGCCGCGCAACGTCTGCGCTGGAACCGCGCTGCACCTGCTCGAACCGCGCTGCACCTGCTCGAACCGCGCTGCACCTGCTCGAAGCGCGCCGCACCTGCTCGAAGCGCGCCGCACCTGCTCGAAGCGCGCTGCACCTGCTGCCCCCGCTTGCGGCAGAGGCCACCCCCCCGCCCCCAGCCGCTCTGCGTTTCGAGGAGGATTTAGAAACAAAAAGGTCATGAATTTCCCTGTGTAAGAGTGACCAGTGCCCTTCATTTGGCCCTGAGGATTCGTACACACGGTGTCACCTTCTTGCCGCCTGTAAGGTTTCCCCGCACATTTCCTGTAACTGGGTCTGCTGGGGAAAGTCTCCCAACTACAGAACGTCTGGAAAGTACTTCACCTTAATATTTAAAGCTATTTTCTTTGATGTAGAACTCAAATTACCTTTTTAATTTAATTTAAATTTAATTACCTTAAAAAAAAAATTTCAGAACCTTGAAACTGTTCCTCTGCCACCTTCTGTTTTGTGTTGCGTCAGGCGCGGACTTCGCTGTCATCCTCGGTTTTAACGTGTCTGTCTCCTTACCTTTCACTGCCTTTGGATTTTCTGTGTATCAGTAGTTTCGGTCACTTTCATAATGATGTTATTTGGTGTAGTTTTCTTCTTATTTCTTGTGCCCGGGCACATTGGGTGACTTAGGTCTGTGCATTTATAGATCTCGTCAAATTTGGAAAACCTTGGGCTACAAACACGCTTTATTTTCTCTCTCTTCTCTGCACTAGAGACTCCACTTACACATATTGGAGTTGTCCCGACTCTCAGTATCATTCTTTTTTCTATGATTCATTTTAGATAGTTTCTATTGCTATGACTTCAATTTACTAATCTTTTCTTCTCCAATATCTAATCTGCTGTTA
Source organism: Mustela putorius furo (assembly GCF_011764305.1). Classification (NCBI taxonomy): domain Eukaryota; kingdom Metazoa; phylum Chordata; class Mammalia; order Carnivora; family Mustelidae; genus Mustela; species Mustela putorius. Next base: position 1,582,507 of record NW_025421261.1, read on the forward strand.
AGAGTCCACTGTATTTTTCACCTCATACATTGTAGTTTTCATCCCTAGAAATTCAATCAGAATTTTAAAAATATTTACTGAGGGTTTTGAATACATGGAACAGTTAAGATAACTTTTAGTTACATTTTCTGCTAAATCTAACATCAGTGTCTATTCTTGTTCCGTTATGACTAATTTGTCTCTTTATTATGGCTTCTATTTCCCTGCTCCTTTACATGCCTGACAATTTTTTATTAAGAGTCAAATATGAGTTTTACCTGGTTGAATTGCTGGATATTTTGTGTTCCTATAAACTCTGAGCTTTGCTTTGAGATGCAGTTAATTTAGCTGGAAAGAGTTTGATTCTTTGGGGTCTTGCCTTTAAGGCTTGCTGCTAGAACAAGGACAGTGCTCAGTCTGTGGCTAATTACTCTCCTTTACAGTGATGAGAGCCCTTTGTATAGTCTACTCAAGGCCCATGAAAAATGTGGTTTCAATGGCTGGTGGGAATGATTTCTGTTCCCAATCCTGGGCAAACACTGTTTATCTTTGCTGGACAGTGTTATCTTTAATCTTTTCATGCGCATCTTTCCCCAGGTTCAAATAGTTTCTTCACACACGTGCACTGATCAATTCTTGACTGAATTCTCAGGGAGCACCTTTGAAGATTTCCAGAACTCTCTTCTTGTATGACACTTTTCTTTTCAATACCATGTCCTGCTCACTCTAGATGCCTTCATTGCTGGGTGCTCAGATGCCCGGCTCCATCTCCTCACCACATGGCTTTTACTCACCAGGTTCCACCTGGGTTTGGCTTTCCAGTGCTGTAGCCTCAGCGCTCCCTCAAGGAAATAAGCTGAGGAAGTCAGAATACTCATGCCACTTCTTTCTTTGTCCATTAGGGATCACTACCCTTCATTGGCTGATCTCCACCATCTTGTGAATTGTTGTTAAATATTTCTGAATTATGTAAACTATTTCATTTTTTTTTCTTTTTAAAAATTTTTTCAGGTGATAAATGTAGATAAACTTACTCTATTACTCCATTTTGGCCAGAGTAGAAGACCACTGGAATGAAGCTTAAATTTTCAGATTGATTGGAAAGTTGGTGAATAAATATTCATTTACACACTAAATTTAAACTTATTAAATAATAAATGGCAATTTTCAGTATTAGGCCATAGACTCTGGTTTTAAGGTATCTCAAAGATAAAGCTCATTTGCCCCTAATGAAACCAACAGAACAAGCTATAAAATAACATAAAAATCAACAATTATTTTTACTGTTTTAATTAGATCATATTTTCCATTTAGGTAAGCCCTTCAAGAAATTTTTTGAAATCAGAAGAGCAAAATTAATTACCAGACTTAATTTGAATGCTAGAAGATTGAAATCATCTGAAGATGATAGATTTTCCTGATCATATTTTTTCAGATTTTAAAATTCTATCAGAGATTTTCTAAGTAGAAATTTAAAGACAACATTCACCAGTATTCCAGTTTACCATACTATGCTTGAATTCACTAAAAACATATATTTTTAAACTTTTTAAAATGTTTCTTTTTATTCCCAAGTATTTGGCCATAGTAAACTTATATGTATACATTAATCTACACCATAAAAAGATTTGACCAAAGGTTATTTCTCTACATCTTTTGTCCTCTGCCACACCAATACATACAGACCAATATTTCTGATCTCATTATTTTTTAAGGCTAGGAATACTATAAGCATTTGTTTGTTGTTTTTTGGTGCAAAAACCTGTTTTTATTAAAGCATCGGGGCAGAACCTAGGAGCAGAAAGAGCTGCTTACTTTAAGTATTTTGTCTTTAATACAAGTGACTTATTTACAAAGGCATCAGTTTGAGTTTACAAAAAACTGGTTTACATATTAGTTTACAAAAATTAGGTTACAAAATTGTAGCCACTAAATAATCAGATAATAAGTGTCTTAGTTTAGTTTAGAATGAAAAGTTGCCCAGATTGATTTAACTTTTGTAGAGCAATTGCAAACCATTGTTGGATTTAACCAAAGTTGACAACAGTGTTTTATTTTTTTTAACTATGAAGTTTAAACTAATTCCACTATTTTTTCATTTAAAAATAAAATTTAAAACACAAAATTTTTACATTGTTAGTCTATAATACTTCCACATGTTCTAAAATAAGCACCTCTGGAATAATCATTGACACCATCTTATTTGTGAAGACATTCAACTTAAAAGGTAATTGTTATTTCTTTTTATTATATTCTACACAGTGCAGATGCTTTTAATGGTGGACATGCTATTCAGAATAGTACCCCCCCCACACACAAATCAGATATTTTTTTAATTTTTATTTTTTCATTTTATTTATTTTTTATTTTTTTTTACAAGATAAGATTGTTAAAATTAGAGTTTTTAAGCTAATTGACTTTCTATTATTATTTATTTACCTTTCAGACTACTCTTTGAGCAATTATTTCCTAATACAAAATCTTTCAAATGATGATTACAGTGTCGGATTTAAAATGTATTTATTCATTCAGTAATTTGACAAATGTTTTGAGAGGTTGCTATATGTGGGCTCTATTTGAGGCAACGATATAGTAGTACATAAAATGTTCTCCCTGCCCTTTTAACAACCTCTAAGTTAAGAACAGTCTGAATTAAATTTATTCACCTATACTGACATATCTTCCTTTGCGAATCATGTTTAGAGAACCATGCCCTTAATTACTATTTTTCCCCTGTCAAGCCCACTTAATTATAAGTTCAATGTGGACCAATATCTTATTTGTTTTATTTAGTTTTGTATCTTCAGTACTTAGAATAGTGCCTGACTCAAAGCAGAAACTTAAGAAATATTTGTTCAGTGAGATAATGAATACCACTATATGTGATCCTCATTTTATTGTCATAAAGTCAAGATCATTTTAATTTTGATTGCTTGATGGGCTATTGGTTATTCACTTAACAATCTAATGTAATAAGGAGGTTGATTAATAGATAAAAGGATGGATAAATGAGCAGATACATGATGAAGTTCATGTAGTAAAATATTAACTGTAGAATCTATGTGGTAGATTGGATGGTGTTGGTGGTAAAGTTCTTTCAACTTTTCTGTATGCTTGCAAATTTTTATAAAAAATATTGGGGAAATGTTTTGCAGATAAAAAGCTGGTCAAGTAGCAAAAAAAAAAAAAACCAGTTAATAGAGATCTATTTCATACAGGTTCTTTTGTTTGTTTGGAGGGACAGTTAAAAGGAATAAAAGAGTCACTGCCAAGTGTATATTGATTTGAAAGATTCTATAGTGGGAAAATCTAGTTAAAGTTGTTCATCTCAAGAGAACTGTTAAGTGTGAACCATTTTTATTAATATATTTGTAGCTTTATTGTAGGAATTTTCTTCTGTCCTTTATAAACTGTAAATCCTAGAAAGCCAGCTGCACGCTTAACTCTTCAGGTTTTAACAAGGAGTATCAAGCATTCGAGAATACTGCTACCCTTTCCAACCTATAAAGAATTGGAATCAGTTTTGAAAGTTTCAGTTTCACCAAATTTGGACTAATATTAGTCTTGAATTTGAGAGTTAGTGCCCTGATGGAAAGGGTATTGGATTATATAGTTTGTGGTGAGGAAATGTAACATTTTTTGAGATTGTGTCATAACCAATGCATCATCACAGTTGGTAATCTTCAAAACACTGACGCATTTTTCTACATGCTGTTTCCCAAATGTGCTGGACCAGCTGTTGAGAGCCATGCCATCCAATCGCCTGGAAGACCTCTTCTTGGACCAGAAATCACCGAATGTAGTATCCCTCTTTGTTCTAATAAAGAATAGAAAAATTAAAGCAAGCTACCGTGGTTTATTACTCATGTTTTCTCTGTTAAGCAGGAGCTGTGGGAATCACGGCATCCACATTAGGAGGCCTTGGCATTCTAGGTAAGCACTCATAACAGACAAGAGAATGAGTTTAATATTCACGGCTATGAAAGTGATTTTACGAATGTTTGATTCTTGAAATTTTTGATTGTGTATGTGTGTGTGTGTGTTCTTTGTCATTTTCCCAGTGAAAATTGCCCTGACACTGTTCTCAATGTTAATGTATTCCTGCTTACATTTGACTTTGGAATATGTTACAGCTAATTATCATTACACAGGATGAAAGATCAGAGCCCTGAGTGAGGTGCTTGGGTTTAGGAACAAAGGGAGGCCAACTCAGCATCTTGGCTCTAGGCCCAACAACTGTAATCAAACATCTTGAAACTGGTGGGGTCTTTGCATCCCTTTTTTTTTTTTTTCTTTTTCTCCCTTACTTTTTGAAAGGGGGTAGGGGAACGGGGTTAAGGGTTTGAAGGGGCTGAAGTTTCCCCTTGAACATGATGTCAATATGTTGGCATGTCTCCTTTTATTAAGATGCCATCCAACTGATAACAAGTCCTGCTGTGTTTTACCAACATAAAAAATTAGACTGGAGACCGAGGAGCGGCAGGTGGCTTTTGGCACCAAGAAATAATCACACTTGATGTGGAAAGTAAAGTAAAAGGAGCCATCTGTTCACTGCAGGAGGACGTGAAAAATCACATTAACATATTGTCACTAACATCATGAAATACACAGTTAATAATAAATTTAGTTATCATGGCAAGTCGCATTGGATACTTACTCTGAAAATGCAGAATGTGAAAGATGCTCTTTCTTGCCCACACCCATCTTTTTTTTTTTCTTTTTCTTTTTTTTGGAAAAAAAAATATAACATTAAATCTTTCCGTGTGTGTGTGTGTGTGTGTGTGTGTGTGTGTGTGTGTGGCAGGGCTGGGGGAGGAAAGTGTTTCATTTTAAAGCCTGGCTGTGGTTCATTGTTGCTGAGTAAGTGAGCAAAAGAACCTCTCAGGCAGATGGCATGAATGACTTTTTTGATTGCATCCACTCTTATCCACAGTGTTACTCTACAGCTTCTTAACCTGGAGAGAGGAAAGGAGATGCTGGAGAGGAAAGTTGTTTCAGTGATGTCCCTTGTACAAGACCCAGAGTGGGCAAACCCTTCTGTGAAAGACATGGCGGGGGGCGGGGTGGGCTGCAGAGCACAGACACAGAAAAGAATCGGAGGCTGTGACCTTCTCTTGAATGTGTAATGGGCATCTGAATCTGCCTTTAGTTAGTGATGTGTTCCTGCCACGCATTTTCCTAGTGGATTATGTGTGAGATGCCTGCACATACTCTTCAAGAGGACAAATAAGTTCAAGCAACGTGGTAGGAATGTTCTCTTGCACTTTTTGTGTGTGCACGCATGTATTATTTATATATGTTAAAAGAAGGTACAGAGGCTGGAGGTCAAACTGAACTTGGAAAAATGGGTGTTGTTGCTAAGTAATGATTAGAGCCATGGTTGCTCACCTTTTACTGTACTAGTGTGCTATCTACATTCTTATAGTCATTGCTTATGATCGCTGTAAATTAACAACTGGAACACATTACTGGTACTTGAGTATCAAGATTTCTGTCTCATTATTTACAAAATTACAGTTGTCATGTAATAGAATCCTTATTTAGTTTGTTTGTTTCAGGTTTTTATTTAAATTCTAGTTAGTTAACATAGGGTATAAGATGGGTTTCCGGAGTAGAATTCAGTGACTCATCACTTACACACTACACTCAGTGCTCATCCCAAGTGCCCTGCTTACGACCCGCTCCCTGTTTAGCCCATCCCTCCTCTTCCCCTCCAGCAACCCTCCATTTGTTCTCTATAGTTACGTTTCTATTTTGTGGTTTGCCTCTTTCTGTTTTTCTCCTTTCTCCTCTATTCATGTTTTGTTTCTTAAATTCCACATATGAGTAAAATCAGATGGTATTGTCTCGTTCAGACAGACTTATTTCACTTAGCATAATATACTCTAGCTCCATCTCCATGTCATTGTAACTGCAAGATGTCATTCTTTTTGATGGCTGGGTAATATTCCATTGTCTGTGTGTACCACTTCTTTACCCATTTGTCAGTCAGTGGACATTTGGACTCTTTCTGTAATTTGGCTACTGTTATTAATGCTGTTATAAACATCAGGGTACATGTATCTCTTTGAATCAGCATTTTTGCATTCTTTGGGTAAATACTCAGTAGTGCAATTGCTAGGTCATAGGGTAGCTCTATTTTTAACTGTTTTCCAGAGTGGCTGTAACAGTTTGCATCCCAACCAACAGTGTAGGAGGGCTCCCCTTTCTCCACATCCTCACCAACATCTGTTGTTTCCTGTGTTGTTAAATTTAGCCATTCTGACAGGTGTGAGGTGATACCTCATTATAGTTTTGGTTCATATTGCCCTGATGTTGAGTGATGTTGAGCATCTTTCCCTGTGTCTATTAGCCATCTATATGTCTCCTTTGGAGAAATATCTCTTCATGTCTTCTGTCTGTTTCTTAACTGGATTATTTAGTTTTTTTTTGGGGGGGGTATTGAGTTTGATAAATTCTTTCTAGATTTTGGATACTAACCCGTTATCAGGTATGTCACTTACAAATATCTTCTCCTGTTCTGAATGTTGCCTTTTAGTTTTTTTGATTGTTTCCTTCACTGAATAACCTGACCAACAGGTACTTCTTGTTCATGGTTGTTGATCTTTGCCCAGTCATTAGCACATTTCCCGGAGAGCAGCAGTATATAGATAAGTTTTTAAACATCTAAATGTAATAATGTAAACAACATTAGAGTAGGAATCAAGATTTTAGTTCTAGCTCTGACTTGTAGCAGCTTTGTGGCGTTTAGCAAGTCAAATTACCTTTGAGACCCTTTTTCTTGGGGGTAAAATTTACATAATGTCTAAAGAAACTTCCCTCATGTAAAAACCTAAAGATTTTTTTTTTTAATTGTTGTCCAAGTTAACTTGCTCTTTAGGGCTGGTAACTTTAATTCAGGCAACGACTAGGCAGGTGTTTGGAGAGAGATTTGTTTTGTTGGCAGTAAGGTAGTGGTAGACTTTCTTTGTTTCATAATGACCTTGTATCACTAAGAAGGAGCATTACCATGTGTTCCTGACTTGGCTGTGCCCTCTGCCGCCTCACTCCCATCAGCACTGGGTCTCGTGAACAGAAATGTACACTTTTTTAATTTTTTAGAAATGTTTCTAAAAGTGATATAACTTATGTCCTCTTACTTAGATGTTCTAGATATAGAATCCACTGTCTACTGTTGAAGAGCCACAGACCTCTTAATTTTCTCCGGTAGTCGTGGATCATATGCTGGTTCACTTTCCTGGGTATACTCCCCGCTCTCTTCTATCATCTCTTTTCCAAGGTAATTTCAGCTTATTTTCCTTCTTGAAGGAAACCTTTCCTGATCCCTTAACCTTAGATTCCTTTAATCCCTTTGTATTAATTCCTTTAATTCCTTTAATCTCCCAATGTACCTTGTATTTCCCCTTTTCTAACAGTCATTGCACTTGAATTAATTGTTAAGAGTATGGCAGTTCTGCTAGGCTATCAGCCTTGTGAAGCCCCTGTCTCTCTTCATGGTCACCACCAATGCCAGGCATATAGAGCCATTTAATAAATATCATTTTATTGATTGATGGTTGGTTAGCCTGACCCACTGCCAGGTGTGATCTGTTTTCAGGGAAAATAGAATATGTGTCTGGTGCTGGCATCATCCTACAATCATCCTGAAAGTCTCTGGTGCACTTTGGGGGACTGTCCCAGAGGTTATCTTTCCTATTGGAGACACAGGGAGAACTGAACAGTATTTTAGGATTCCTCTGGAGCAGCTGGAATGTTTAAGGCATAACTAGCGTGTATACCAAAACAGTTCATGGCTCTTCCAAGTCTCCTGGATTCACTTTTATAAGAGCCTGAAAATATATTATTAAAAGGTGAACAATGTACTTAAATCCTCAGCTTGTCCTGGAACTCATCCAGTAGTCTGACTCTACCCCAAAGCATTAAGTCACACCTGGAGAAACTACTCTCCAGTAGACCAGAGTCTGCCATTTTACCGAACTTTATTCAGCTTGGGGGAAACATATAAGTTTAATTCTGCAGAGATAAAAACTGGCAGAGAAATGTGTTTTATAATATCAAGTGGGAACTATGTATCTCTTCATGTGTTACTTTGCTACCATGTTTAAAATGAAATGAATTGGCCCAGTGATTAAGTATGATTTAAAATGATGAAATGAGTTACTGGTGTCCTCCCAAAAGTTACTGTCAGAACAGTTATATAGACAAAGTATTATATACATTACATAGAAATACATAGGCTTAACTCATTACATATTTAATATCTTAATACATACTAACTGAAAAAATGTTTATTAATTATAAGTAATCTCAATACTAGACAACCTGTTTATTGCTTTATTGTTGTATAAACTGAAAATCTAGTAAAAAAACAACCAAGGGGCATGAGAACACCTGTGATAATCATCTTAAAAGGTAGATAAAGATAGGAAATCATCATAGTGAATGATACGCAATTACATTCCGCAAAAAGTTGCCAAATGTTTAGACTTAGATTGGAAGCACTTTGTCACAATGCATGAAAATTACCTCAGACCCTCAGAGGCAGTTGCCGAAACTGACAGGCGTTTGCAGAATTGACAGCCCCTCGCCCAGTAGCTATTTCATTCCCCGCAAGCTGGGCCTCTTTGCCGTTGCTGAAAACTGGGGCAGATGGGCGCTCCAGTCAGCCTGAGGGGACAGGAGGAACACACTGCAGAGCGCCGGGTGCCGTGAGACTCCTTCTTTTCATCCGACGGGCTAATAGAGCCGTGGAGGCCGGGAGCGCAGTGACGTCCTGGAGGGTCTTGCAGGTGGTGGTCACCATTGAAGTGCCTAGTGGACGTCCTGCAGACCCTGGTCTCCCAGAGAGCATTGAACAGGGCTCTTCACTGTGACAGCCGGGCTTTGACATGAAATAGCATCCTAGAGGAACGCTGATGGGTTTGCAGGATGGAAAACATTTGGAGGTTGATGCTGATGATGAATTCTCTCTCTCTCTCTCGATGGTAGGAATACGTAACGTGAGATCTGCCGTCTTAATTGCTATTTAAATGTGTAATACAGTATTGTTATCTGTAAGGACAGTGTTTGCTCCTTCAATCGCGAGAACTTACTCCTCTTGCATAACTGAAATTCTGTGCGTGTTGAGTTGATCAGCACGTCCCCGTTGCTCTCTCCCCCAGTCCCTGGACACCATCATTCTATCCTTTGCTTCTATGAGTCTGACTATATTTGATACCGCACCGAAGTGGACCACACAGTATCTGTCGTTCTGTGACTGACTTCTCTTCTCTCGCTTGGGCTGTTTCTCATATCCCCGGTGGTCCCTCCTCTCGGGACGCACCCTGTGCTCTTCGTCCTCGGAACTCCTGAGGGCACATGAGAAGTGCTATCAGCTTCTTTTTCATGTCTGGTATTCTTTTTCTCCCTCACCCTATGGTGTAAGATACCTAAAGAGAGAAGATTGCTTTGGGCATTATTTTAGTTTTAGTAATGCCTTCCACATAGACTGGGAGTCTGTCCTTCTGTGCTTCTCCTTTTTCCTTCCTTCCTTCCGTCAAGAAATGCTTACCCAAGTATCAACTATTTCATAGTTGCTGAGATAGCCTCTGAGATAGAATTGTGAACCAGACACTCAGAATCCTTGTCTTTGTGGGTTTCTAGTGGCTAAGTCAAGCAAAAACAATAAATAAAATGAAACTATAAGTTTTAATATGTGTTAAGAGGAAAGAAATGGCAAGGCACTGGGTGGCTCATGGGGTTAAAGGCTCAGGTCATGATCCCAGAGTCCTGGGATCGAGCCCAGAATTGGGGGGGGGGGGTCTCTGCTCAGCAGGGAGCCTGCTTCCCCCCCACCCCCACCTGCCTCTTTGCCTATTTGTGGTCTCTGTCTGTCAAATAAGTAAATAAAAAATCTTTATTAAGAAAAAAGAGGGAAGAAATGGTTAAGACTGAGTGAGTATAACTGGAGGTGGGAGAGGTGACAGGTTCTTCTCGTTATTTTCCCCTGCTTTTATCTTAGCTTTCTCCTCTTCCAAGTCAACTACTCCAGATTTTGTCTTTCATTTAGGTGAGTGTCCACAGAATAAGAGCTATGAGAGGCTAACCACTACTGTTACCCATTTTCTCCTCCCCCATACCTCAACTGTGTGTGTACCGAGCGGATTGTCCATACATAAGGAAAGGCTATGACTTCATTCGCTAGATGCAATGTGCCGTAGAGTACCACACACTCAACAGATTACGTATAGAATAATTCTGATTAAATTAGAATGCAGAAAATATGCTTTGCTAACACTGAAAAGTTGGACATATTTCCAGGTGCTTAGTGGTATTTTACTGTTAATATCCCCATGACGTACAGTATTTACAAGCCAAAACCATACTTATAAAGCCTGCAGAAGGTTCATGATAGGCTCTGGATGAAAATTATTATTACTCTTTAATTGATTACCCAAGTTCAAGCCTGGTTATGCATGGCATTAGGCACCCTCATAGGTGTGCAGTGGTGGTCTGTCCGTGAAGTTTCGGAGTGGAGGTGAATAGATGCACGGGCTTAGTGTGTGAATTAAGCTGAAAACTATACAAGTGTTAAAACTGATAAGAAATCAAATAGGGAATATGTGCTCATGACCAAATAAGGGAAATAATTCTTGAACACATGTAAACACCAGCAAAATCATCAAATAATCTGCCTTAGGTTCACCTGATGGTCTCACTTGGTTAAGCATCTGACTCTTGATCTCAGCGCAGGTCCTGATCTCAGGTCATGAGTTCGAGCCCCACGCTGGGCCCCACATTGAGCATTGAGCCCACTTCAAAAAAATCCGCTTTTGTATTTTGTAAAAAGTAGGCCTTCAAGGAGCTCTGTTTACAAACTGAACTTCAAAAATTGAGAGGGATGAAAACCTTAGAAAGAAATCATAGCTATAAACTTAGAAAAAGGCATATCTGTAGAGATACTGTTTTACTTTGCCCAGGATGCCTTACACACTGGGTGGCTGACACAACAGAAATTCATTTTCTCACCATTCTGGAGGTGATGAGTCTGAGATCGAGGTGTTGGCTGGGTTGTGTCCTTTCCCTGGCTTGTAGATGGCTGTGTCCGCCTCTTCATCTTTACACGGGCCTCTCTGTGTGGGTCTGTGGCTGTGTCCTAATCTCTTCTTGGAAGGACATGGGTCAGGTCAATTAGGCCTCGCCCACATGACTTCATTTTACCTTAATCACCTCTATAAAGATACTGTCTTTAAAAAGAGCAAAAGGACGCCATCTTCAAACGTGGTCTCACGCTGACCTTCTGTGGGTTAGGACTTCTCCGCGGGAATTTGGGGGCAACGCACTTGAATCCATAACAGACAATGAAATAACAATGACTAACTTGTCAGAGTTGGGGTCTAACCAGGAAAATGGAAACCACGTCAGTCACTTGCCACAGAAGTAACTGAAATCAAGAAATTGACTTGATTTCTTGGGTGACAGAAGAGTCGCACATTCTAAATGAAAGAGTGAGGCAACCCGCAGATTAAAAAGTAAGAAACTCCCTGTAAGACTAGAAGAGAGAATCAAAAAGAAGAGTGGTAGTAGCAGAGATGAGGAGGATTATCCGGTGGAAGCCTGGGAAGGGGCTCGTGGGCGACTCAGTCCGCTGCGCATCGGACTCTCGGTTTTGTCTTAGGCCTTGAGCTCAGGGTCCTGCGCTGGCCCCTGCGTGTGGCGCGGGTCCCGGCTGGGCAGGGGTCTGCTGCAGCTTCTCTCCCTCCTCCTCTCCCTCCCTTTCTGACCCTTTCCCAGCTGGCTCTCTCTTTCTCAAATAAATAAATAAAATCTTAAAATAAATAAATAAATAAAGGTCCTGGAGACTCTGAAGCCACAAAAGGAACAGCTGCTGCCAGAGACGATGCTCAAGGCGAAAAGAGGGAACAATACCTCGCTCTCTCCCTGGCTCCCTCTTTCATTTTTCTGCCAAACCTGGACGCAAGTCAGCTGACAGGAGAGCCTGACAAGTCCAGCCTCGGGGGAGCAGTCCCCCTGCTTTGCCGAGAACAGGAGGGGAGCGAGAAGAAAACGAGGGTAAACAGCCCAAGCGGGGCGCGTGTTACAGAGAGAACGTTATGAAGTGATTCAAAAGGGCCTCCAAATACACGGAGGCCGCCTTACACATTCGTACCCATGTTCAGTGACTGTTAGAAAGATGGACCCCAAACTGCCCAAAAAACCCCAAAACAAACAAACAAAAAAAACCTTACTTTATTTTATCCTTCTAATTTCTTTAAAAAATATTTCTCCTCTTCTTTGCCTCAAAGATCCATTTCCCCCACACCTACCCCCAAATCTATGCATTTCTAATTCTAAACATTGTTAAAACCTTGTTTAAATCCTTCTTGAAGCTTCCCCAATTTTTCTGTTCTCCCTTTTCTTCTCAATCCCTAGTACACTGTCTGTGTTGGTCCCAAGGCACTAAGAGCTTGCCCATGTATGTTAGCGACTGTTAACATGTATTGCTCAAGATCGGGGCTTGGGGTCTTTATTTTTCATGCAGTTGTTAGTAGAAGATTACACAATATCGACTATCAGGAAGTATATTTACTGAATGATTGCATGTAAGAAAACTCATAATATTGTCACTATTCCTACTTAGTAATGTTCGTCTTGCTGTACTTCCCACAATTTTCTCATCATCTTTACAATTTTGGATAACAAGGCTAAGAGAACACAATTGTTTTTCTTTTTGATTCCTTTTTAAAGGAAGATTTATTTCATTTTGTGGTTATATAGATGAGACTCCTTAGCCTGGGATTCAAAAAAATCTTGTCCCACCTAAATATCTAAAAGCACATGACATTTTGAAGGAGTGCTGCTTTTCTTTCTGCTTTTTTTTTTTTTGAACGAGTGTTTTAAGCTAATTGTTCCCCTCCCCCTCATTTTTTTTTTTAAACATGGTCACCTTTGTAGAGCTTGAAATAAAACTATTCCTTCCAACTAATATTTATTGAATACTGGCTATGAGCCAGGCATGCCCTTGGCATTTGAAATACATCAGGAAATAAAACAGGTTATTTTTTCTTTGTATGCTAGTGAGAGTAACAATAAACAAGAAAAATGAATTGCATGTTTGCTTCAGGTGGTGTATAATATGAAGGAAAAAATAAAATGAAGTTAGTGAAATCAGTAGTGCCCAATGATGGCGTGTCTGGGGGGCTCAGTGGGTTAAAGCATCCGCCTTTGGCTCAGGTCATGATCTTGGGTCCTGGGATCGAGGCTTTGTGTCAGGCTCCCTGCTCAGCGGGGAACCTGCTTCTCCCTCTCCCTCTGCCATTCACTCCGCTTGTGCTGTCTGGCTCTCTCTATCTCTCTGTCAAATAAATAAATAAAATCTTTTAAAAAGAAAAAAGTGCCAGGATAAAGGTATGGGCTGGTTACCATTTAAATAGGGTGGTTAGAGTTAGCCTCTTTGTGAAAGTCAAGTCAGTGATACAGGTGTGTGGAAGAGGGGCTTTCCACGCAGAACGAACAGGATGTAAAAGCCATAAGGTGGTAAAGTGCTTAAAACAGCTGTTTCCAGACTTTTTAGTTGCAGGGAGCTCCCAGTAATCTATTTTTTTTTTCATAGTATCTCTAGACCAAAAGGACTACCACACAGTTCTGTTCCTTAAGTAGGTTGTCATAAAAAACTTAATGAGTATTTTTGTCCAAATAACTTATGCACTAAAAGTAATGCACATATATAGTATTTTTTTTCATTCTCAAATAACTACAGTTATTTATAAATGGACTGTGTGTGCATTTGGGGTACTCAACTTGGCTGAGCTGGTGGGATGTGGTTAATTTGGGGTATGTTCTGCAGGCAGGGGTCATGGGATGTGTCGATGGATTTGGTGAACCACGAGGAAGAGAGAGAAACCAAGGACGACTCTGAGGTTTTGGGGCTAAGGAACCATAAGGAAGGAGCCACCGTCAGGAGAGTAAGCCGGTGTCAGGCGCTCCGTTCTGACACGTTCAAGGTCAGGTGTGTCCGTTAGACACGAAAGCAGAAATGCCAGCAGCCGGGTGTATGAGTGTGACGTTGAGAAGGGGGGCAGATATGGGCATGTATATGAATGGTATTTCAGGCTGTGGGGCTAAATGAGACAAAATAGTTAATTGTTAAACCTTAAGAAAGTTAATTAAAAATAATCATAGTAATCTTGATACACAAATTTTTTCAACAACCACAACAAAATTGACAAGTAGCACTATGTCTAAGGACCAGTGCTACTTGTGCATCATGACCTAATACCTATCAAGTGATGCTGAATGTTTGCAGAACATCTGGTAAGAGCAGGCAGCAGTTTTCTTTTTGGTGTGTTTTAAATGGCAATTTAGTAAACCTGGAAATTACAGTTTTAATTTTCATTTAAAAGTGGCTTGGCATTGAGCACCTGGGTGGTTCAGTCATTAATATCTGCCTTCGGCTCAGGTCATGATCTCGGGGTCCTGGGATCGAGCCCCACATCGGGCTCCCTGCTCAGTGGGGAGCCTGCTTCTCCCTCTCCCATTCTCCCTGCTTGTGTTCCTTCTCTCTCTGTCTTTCTCTCTGTGTCAAATAAATAAACAAAGTCTAAAATAAAATAAAATTGTCTTGGCAAAGAAGATATTTTATTCACATTTGTTCTAGCTGCTTGATTTGGCTTCCTCACTTCAAAATCAAATTCCCTTAAATAAGTTTGATAGAAAATATGTTGAATTATATTTTATTCTAAAACAAAAACTCGACTGTCTCACTTTCTTATTGAAACCCACTATGTCAACAGCTTTATTCTTTATTCCCAGGGTGTCATTGTCTGACGTCATGACGGTTGTTATTCTTGTGATTTCTGTATGTTCTCATCGTCAAACAGGCCTCTTCTGTCTCTCTTTCTCTTTCCTGTCGAGCCTGGATCTCAAGATCGTACATCTGAACTATACTTTCACTGGCTGTATCGATCCGGGCTCTGTTAGGAAAATAGAACCACACTGGACATTTAAAATATGTGGAATTCAATATAATGAATTAATGACCTATGACAGATGAGCTGGAAAACCTAGCAAGGGATGGTGGAAAACTCAGAGATTAGCAAAACCACAAAGTTGCTACCATGCCAGGGCTGAAGAGAAGACATGAATGGGTAGTAGCATCCCCATACTCTGGAAGCTGGGGCTTAGTGAAGCGGACCGGAATTATGGCAAGGACTGTAGGAGGTTGTGTCCTGGTAGGAGCTGGTGTCCTGAAGGGACAGTATGTGCCAAGGGCTGGAGGACATAGAGCTGCTTCCAGAAATACCCAGTCAGAGCGGAGCGAGAGGGGGGATCTAGCATTCACTCCAGTCAGAAAAAGAGCAATCACATCTATTATTATTATTAATTATTTAACCAGGTACACACTATTTATTGAATAAGCGAGCAAGCATGTAACTGATGTAGTGAGAAGGGTCCGCTGAGCCACCGGCAGAGCCCTGGGTGAGAATTCTGGAATTCTCCAAGTTTCCATCTACATGAGAATACAATCAACGGAAGCCCAAGAAGGAAGGGGATAACCCTCCCTCAGAGATGGCTCAGACGCAGACCCATCAGACAACTGGCCCCACTTGTGACTGAGTTAGGCCACCAGCTTTTTCAAGTCAATCATGTGTCATTTCAGAGGCATCGTCCTTTTTTTGAGAAGGATTTTGCTCTTTTTGCCAGTAATCATGCTGGTGTGGACCCAAGCCTGCCATGTACTGCATATGTATCGCCTGTGACAAAGGCATTCCTGTCCTTGAAGCCTGTGTCATAGTCAGCCTGGTAGAAGACGGAGGAAGCTGGAGGCTTGCTGCGTGGCAGCGGGGTGGGCAGCTCTTCAAGCCCGCACTGGACAGGGCATCTTTCCAGATGATCGCAACAAGAGTGGTCATGGCTGCGCTTTTCATGCATGGCCTTGGGTCTGTGGTGGGTCCAGAGGTAGATCAGTCGCCACCACAGGCTCCCTTGTGGGTGCGGCTCCCTGCCCCGCTGGCTCTGCACATCTAGCCCTGGCACAAAGCCACTTCCTCGACCCACCCCTTTCCACGGTGGCTCCTCCCACACTTGTCCCTCATAACAGCAGGAGTTTAATATGGAAACTGGCCATATAGATGCTGGGACACTGAAACACTAAAAGTGGAACACGCGGTAGCACAGAGACCGTGAGGAAGAAGCAGGCAGCTCCCATCTTAGAGCCTAGGAAACAGAAGCGAGAAGTTGAGGGTACTGGAACCGAGGTGCTTGAAGTGAGGCCCGCAGAACAGGGCCCCGTCGGCTGCAGAGGGCACTGCCTGGCTGTGCTAGAAGCTCAGAGGCTTAGAAAGCAGTCCCTGTGCACCCAGGACTCAGGTCTCTGGGGAGAGGATTGGAGCCAGCTCTATGCCAGATCTTCAAGGAGGTGTGATGAAGCCAGCTCTGGAAGAAGAGAGAAAACTGAAAACTGGAATCACTTCTAGCTGAAGTAACCACCACTGCAGGAGTGAAAAATCATCGCTGAAGAAAGCAAACAGGAAGGAACTCAGCTTCTTTCCCTTCTGCCTTCCAAGCTCCTGTTAGAGTTCCCCATTTATCAAGGCCAGCAGGGGTCAGCTAGCAGAAGGGAAAACTGAATTCCAGCTAAAAAATCCAGAGCAGAGTATAAAAAGGTGGCTATGGGGCTTACATAATCATAATAATTAAAAGGATAAATAAAAAGGATAATAATGCAGCCACTTCCTCCCTCCCCCATCTTCTACCTGTGCTTCCTGATGACTGAATGTACCTAAAGCTAATTGACAATGGTACCTAGAAAATGTAATTCCCTACAGAGCAAGGGAAGGGCAGGAAATGGTCTGAAAACAACAGCCAAGTGGCTGCCACACCAGTATTCTTTAATTTTTTGTACTATTGTCATCTACTCCTTAGATGAACAAAAATCCAACCCAAGATCAAAGACCCTGTCTAGCTTCTGTGCTCTGTACCCAGGGTTGACAGACAATGGCAAATCAAACCCACTACTTTTTGTAGACTGCAAGTTCAAAATGGTGATTACATTTTTTTAATGATTAAAAATCTCCAAAAAAGATTATTTCATGACCTAAAAATCATGAAATTTAATTTTCAGTGTCCACAAATAAAGTTTTATTGGAACACAGCCATGATTTCCATGTTGTATGCGTCCGCACGACGGAAGCAGAATTGAGTAGTTGTAACAAGACCACACAACATCTAATGTGCACTGTCTGGCTCACGCCCACTGTTTTATACCCACAAAGTGAAATGTAGCATAGAAATCATACATCCAGGCGGATTAATATTCACTCTCAAGGCCACCTGTTATTACACCTGAACTTGGTCCTTTCCCTCTTGCCTTTCATCTAACATCTGGTAAAGGTCTTCAGTTTCCTCAAGTCTCTACATCCAACACTTGACGCCAAGCCACGGGCCATGTTTCATACTTCACTAAAGAAATTGGGTTAAAAAGAGATTGTTCTTTATTTGCTGCTCAAGAGCCACAAACATAGATACTTCCAAACCCTGGCTTTCCTTCTTCCAGTCTCGGAGAACGAGGTATGTCTCCTCAAATTTAAGAGTGCGCATTTCCCCTGTGCTCTTGACTGGAACCTGTCCCATCTGCTCCTTCACCATCATTCCGACTCCTATTGTCAACCTTCCTTCTCCCTTCTAGAGACATTACGGAGTCGTGATCAGGAATGCAGACTTTTAAATCTGGACAACTAAGCTCTGATTCTACCTCTACTACTTATTAATTCTGTAACCATTAACAATTTCTCTTAATCTGTATTACCCTCAGTGTGCTCCTTTGTAAAAAAAACAAATGTTCATAGAATTATTGTAAGCATTGAGTAAAATGGTTCATGGTAACCCTTAGTGTCTTGCCTGGCATATAATGTGTTTAATACATTTTACCTATTTTCAAAGTACCACTAAATTTTTGCTACTACCACTCCAACCTCTAAAATACTCAATCCTCTTTCATCTAAAAAGGAAAAACCAAAACCAAAACCAAAAAAAACTAGGCTTCAATCCTGTGCCGCCTTCTGTTAGCACTGTCTTAACGTTCATTTTCTCATTCAAGTCCCCCCAGTACTCTGTCCTAGTTGTCTCACCATTTTACTTTTGTATTGTTCACTCTTTAATATATGTGCTGCCGAAGCGAGCACTTATTCACTCTTTACAACATTGAAATTTGATCTTCTCTTTGAGTCTTCTAAAATTCCTCTTGAAAATATCAACAATGATATCCTAACTCACAAATTCACCTATAGTTCCTGTCTTTTTTTTTATTATTATTAACATGCAATGTATTATTTGTTACAGGGGTACAGGTCTGTGAATCATCAGTCTTACACACTTCACAGCGCTCGCCATAGCCCGTACCCTCCCAACGTCCATGAGTCTTCTGTCTTTATATGATCTCTCTGCAACATTCAGTCTTGTTTATCATTCACTCTTTTTGAAATTTTACAACCCCCGCCTTTCAGATCGTTAGTTTTCTGATTTCTCTCTCTCTCAGGCCTTTCCTCACCTGTCCATGCTTTAGTTCTTACTTGTCCTCAAGCTCATTCCATATCATGTACTTCTGGGGTGGTTTTTCCAGTCGCCAGGCTTCGAGCAGAGATCCGTATGCATGTAGAGCTGTAACTACAACCTAGATCTTTTTCAAGGCCAAGAACAGCATAGCTGACTGCCTGCTGTACATTTACATTCATATCTGTATGACCCACTTCTATGTTCAGTCTGTCCAAAAATGCAGTTTTTTTTTTTTTAATAAAGCTGATTCTTTTGTTTTTTGACACCATCCTTGGCTGTGATCACTCAAATCTAGAACTCTGAGTTATTCTGGACTCTTCTCTTTCCCTTACACTCCAGATGCAGTGAATCTCCAAGTTCAGCCCATTTTTACTCTTAAATATCTCACGCTGTTCTCTAATGTGAGGACTCTCACCCTAGAGGTCTCCTGTTTCACCCTCGCCATCTGCAAACTTTGCTCCAATAATAGCCTCCAACTGAAGCCCTTTGTACCTTTCATTTTGTCTACATCAAATCCAAATTCCACACAACAGCCAGCAATATCTCTACGTATAGCTGAGTATGCTGCCCTTCTTACAAAAGTCCCTTAAAGACTTCTCGGCAAGTGTATGTTAACCTCTACGCTTTTTCAATTCCCATAGAACACCCTCTGCAGGGGCACCTGGGTGCCTCAGTTGGTTAAGTGCCTGCCTTAGGCTTGGCCCTGAGTCCTGGGATCGAGCCCTATGTTAGGCTCCCTGCTCAGCGAGAGTCAGGAGTCTGCTTCTCCATCTCCTCCAGGCTGGTGCTCTCTCTCTCTGCTCTCGCTCTCTGTGTATGTGTGTGTCTCAAACAAATACATAAATAAATCTTTAAAAAAAAAATCCTCTGCTTTGGTGAAATATAGTCTTTGTCTTTAGCCTCATTTTCTGCTCCTCTAAAGTCATATTTTGTACTTCTGCAACACTGAATTGACACTGCCTCACTGTTCACACTGCCTCTCATGACATCTTTTCTCCAACCCTTTGCATAACCAAGTGCTGCTGCATCAGGTAGAATCCACTAAGGAGTTCTGCCCTGTAGGTCTCCCAAGGCTAGATGAGGCTCTCTTCCTCTGTGTTTCCTTCTAACCATTGCATTTTCTGTTACATTTCTATATGGCATGGTGTTTGGAAATGAGTTGGCGTTTCGTATTACTGTGTGTGTGTCTGTGTGTGTGTATAGGGGAATAATCTAAGAGTTTATGTAACACCTAATTGTCATTTAAGTGTTGCTGACAAGGTAAAGTGCTAAGTGCTAGGATTTACAGGGACCAATAAAACATAAATCTGCCCTTCAAGGGAAGATGATCAAGTAGGAGCAATATGGCACCCAGAGAGTTAACTGGTTTACAAGCCCAAACAAGGTAGAAAGTGCTAAGAGCAGAACAGCGGTGAAGGGTGAGTACTTAGAGAGCTCCTGCGGGATGGCGATGGCTTCCACATGCGTTTTGCCAGATAGTCGAAGCACCAACCCAAATATTTTGACATTGTATCAACTTGATTCGAGAGCTATGATTTATAATCTTATTGCAATTAAAACTCCAGTGCAAATACAGCTTGTGTTACACAACCCCATACCCATTGTTTGACCAGTTGTGTCTTGGACTGAATTTCCTCGCCATCTCTAGTTCCCTCCTGCTGCACAAACCCTTGCCCAGGACGCACTGGCAAATCTCAACTAGTTCTTCAATTTCACTCTTTTCTCCAAGCATTTGAGAAAAGCAGTAAGAAAACAAAAACATAAATGCCATTTTCAACAAGGAGCTAGGAAGGGACAGAATGAGAAAAGAATGGATGTCTGGCAGTGGCAAAGATTCCCTATTAAAAAAAAATCACAATAGTAATACAGTTCCATGAAATATGTCTTGTCAGAACATTTTATGGAAGAGGAAATTGAGGCTCGGAGTTGTGAAATATCTTGCCCAAGTTCACATATCTGGTATCTTCAAAGCTGAACCTAGTATCACAAAGCAGAAAAAGAAAAGGAGGAAGGAAAAAAATATGTAACAAAAGGTTGGTCACTAGCTCTAGTCATGAGAAATCCTTCTTATGCAAAATGTTGAGAAGGTTGAAAGGGCTTTTCAAATTATTGACTTCATGTTTGATGTGTGTGCGTGTAGAGAAAACATAAAGGCTGTCCTAATTTAGACATGCCTGGACAGTTTTTCTGAGAAATTCAACCTCTCTCCCTCTGCACGTGTACAGTCCCCCAAACGCCCCCACTACAATCCTGGCCCAGCCCACCTTTACCAATGCATACCACACTGCCCTGAGCAAAGTTTCACCAAGACAGCACTCTGGACTCCTCGTTTGTGACGCACACAGTAATCTCCCATCCCCATTCCTTCGTCGTAAGATGCGGCTCTGCACACAGTTCGCATCGGGGCTCGAAATACCTTTTTCCGTTTTGAATTCTAGATAACACATCCATGTCTTACAGAAGGACTTTCCTGAACTCTAACTGGAAATACTTTCTCTTTTCTCTCTACCTAGACCATAATGAATAACAACTATTTTTGGATATTTGAATTTTGTAAAGATTCTAAGTTTAGGTAATGTTTTCGAGTATACCACCCTATAAAATACGGCTCACAAATCTTCTTGTGAACAGGCATCCTAAGATCCACTTTATGGTAAGAACTTGAGGGTCAAACTCACTGATAACTCCTTAGACATAGACAAGAGGTGTGCCTGTCCTGTGAGCTATACTCTGAAATTCTGGTCTGGACTTCATCTGACTGTGCTCCTCCCAAGGAGTGAGGAATGTACCAAGCTAAAGGGAACATTCTGGAATTTCTAGCCTATATATCCTCTGCCCCCCCCCCACCCTCCAGCTCAGCCCTGCTTAGAAAGTCCCGTTGCCCCTTGTTCCCTGGCTCTGTTGTCCTCAGTTGGTATGTGCTCCCATTCACCAGGAGAGGCCCAGGGACAGAGATTTTCAAGGGAGATGAACTGGTCTTGGACGTGGACAGGAGTTCACACCTGTGAGTCGAGGTCGCTCACATTCTGAAAGGGAACTAAGGCCTGAAGGTGAACGTGCTGTTGGTTGGTATCCAGAGGCTCATTTTCCCTGCCTCTGTGCTCTCGAGGGAAGCTGAGGAACTGAGGATTCCTCACTTGAAGCTGGCCTTCCAGGCTGTCGCAATGTGTAATTGTCAAGGTGGGATAGGGTAGATCATGCTATTTAACAATTTGTTAATTTGCAGTTTTAAATATTTAGACATATGGTATGGGTTTGCCTTTGTCCTTTTGCCCTTAGTTTCATAATCTTAAGGACAAGCCTTTGCCCCAGGTCACCAGTCAGTGAGAGACAAAACCAAGGCTCCGTCCAGGAGTTTCACTCCGATGTTTCCATGACAACCGTGTTTCCCAGACCTGCCTGATCGTGGGGATCATTAGGAAGCTGGAAGTGGCTAAAGTGCAGAGTGGTTTGGGTTAGAGCCTGAGAAGTCGACCAAAGACTCCAGGGGATTGTATGCTCAGACAAGTCTGGGAAATGCCGTCCTACTCAATCAATCAGCAGCCATTGGTTATTAAATCGATAAATACCATTTAAATACCTTCTACAGAGTACAATAAACAGCACTGTACTATAATCAACCATTATACATTTAGATGGTGCATACAATAAACTTTTTTTTTTAATTTTCTGCATAACAGTATTCATTATTTTTTCACCACACCCAGTGCTCCATGCAATCCGTGCCCTCTGTAACACCCACCACCTGGTTCCCCAACCTCCCCCCGCCCTGCTACTTCAAAACCCTCAGATTGTTTTTCAGAGTCCATAGTCTCTCATGGTTCACCTCCCCTTCCAATTTCCCTCAACTCCCTTCTCTTCTCTTATCTCCCCTTGTCCTCCATGCTATTTGTTATGCTCCACAAATAAGTGAAACCATATGATAATTGACTCTCTCTGCTTGACTTATTTCACTCAGCATCATCTCTTCCAGTCCCGTCCATGTTGCTACAAAAGTTGGGTATTCATCCTTTCTGATGGAGGCATCATACTCCATAGTGTATATGGACCACATCTTCCTTATCCATTCGTCCGTTGAAGGGCATCTTGGTTCTTGTCACAGTTTGGCGACCGTGGCCATTGCTGCTATAAACATTGGGGTGCAGATGGCCCTTCTTTTCACGACATCTGTATCTTTGGGGTAAATACCCAGGAGTGCAATTGCAGGGTAACATTTGGATGCATATTTTATTTCTCCTAATAGATATTTATCTTCATAACTGAAGGAGCAATTTCATGTACAACTTTCTATCCCATATAGCATCTCCCACAGTACTTTTTTTTACATTATAAGGGTAGCAAATATTTATTGGATAAAAGATTAATGCTTGGAATTCTTTTGTGTAGTATCTCCCAGTAGTGTAAATGTAAGGGGTGTAATTTTTATGTCTTCTCACCATACAGATGCTATGAACAGTGTCCTTATTTGTGTTATGCGTTCTTATACACATTTCTATTAAAGTTTCATATTATATTGAATGACTGTTCCATGAGCTGTGGATTATTTGAGGTTGAGTGCTCCGTTTTGATTCCTTCATGACCTAACATGGTGGATGTGGAGACACTTCTCTTAAATTAAGGACTTGCTTTCCTGCCTATTGACTAGTCACAGCTGGAGCATGAACGTCTGACTTTTCAGCTCATGGTGGAACATTGTGCATAGGCTGCATACATTTCGGAGCTGTGTGTGACGTTGGCCAAGGCTTTGCTGGGCCTGCACTGACATTCAGCTTCTCCCTCTGCCCAATTCTTTCCAGCTCTGTCAAGTCCTAGTAAATATCTGATGCATCAAACAATATCTCAATGTCTGTCTCCGGAGAATCTTGCCTGTGTCATCTAGCCTGCTGGAGAATCAATAAATATTCCTTGAGTATATGGTAGATACATAATAACAATAATAGCCAATGTACAAAATGCTTACTATGTGCCAGGCTCTAGTCTGAGTATCTTGTACCTATCATACATACATCATTGAAGTGGTACTATTAATATCCCCATTTTACAGATGAGGAAACTGAGGCACAGATAGGTTACATAACTTGTTAAGGGTCACATACCTGGGAAGTGGACCTTATATTAGAGCCCAGGCAATCTGTTTTCAGAGCCTGTGTTCTTAATCACCAGACTAAAATGATTCTCCAAAGAGATTTTATTAATATTCACAGGATCAATGAATAACTATGTATTTCTGTGGTATAAGTAGTCAGTTCATCTGCTATCGATTAATGTATGCTTTGGGATATCTGAAAATAGAGCTGTTATTACTAGTTTCTTCTAAACTTGTTTTTATTTTTCAAACAAAGTAGTAAAATGAATAAGAGGGATTTTTAAATTTACCTATTGGAAGATATTTATTCTTAATTTTTCCCCTCATACTTGGCAGAAAATGTATGATTATTTTCATGTTCTGGCCTCATCATTTTATCATGATGATAGCCAGTCTTTTGTGTAAGACCTCTTTTTTTTTTTTTTTTTTTTTTTGGGAAATTATTTGGGAAAGATGATATCTTGGCCTGTGACTGCTCTTAGCTTGTGGGCTGACTTCTCCTGTGGTCCCTGCTTCTCCTCGGCCCACAGCCCAACTTTGGCCTTCACTGAAAGGATGTAATGAGGTCGTCTTAGCAGTGGTGCACTGACCAAGCCAGAGTTAATTCAGGGGTGAGGATTGCTCCCATATTCCATGTGTGGTTGCTACCTTGGGCCTCATTTTGTGGCTCATTTGCTGCACACCCTCACTTCTTCGGTCACGCGACTCCTTTCTTGTCCCAGTTCTTACAGGGATGTATTTGCTGTTCAGAGGATCTGGTCACCACTTGCTGTTTATATGTGAGGGCTGCTGTCCGCTTGGATGGTCACAGGTAGGAGATCCTCAAATCTCATGCTTGGCAGAGATTCTTCCTAGTTTTTACTCTATTTTGGAACTTTTGCTGAAGGTATTCAACCAACTGGCCTTCTGTCCCTCTGTCTACGAACTGATCTAGTATCCTTCTTGCTTTATATTTTCGTTTTTCTGATGCTACAATGACTGATCCCAGTTTTTCTCCTTTGTTCCAATTCTTGATGTGAACTGATTCAATAGTCCATTGGAAGAGATTAATTCTGACTTTGTTTTATCCAACTCAATATCTCATTGTCTGAGTCTCAGTTTATTGATCTTATAGTCCCGGATCTTAGAATGGCCTGTCGTTATTGTAAATTAAATCCATGCAGAAAATTGATCTGATGACAGAAATCTCCTTTTTTTGGGTGATAGTTCATTATTAGGCCAGTATTATTTAAATAATTGTCCTACTGTTTCATTGACATTGCCAAAATATCAGAGAGCAAAACATAAGTAATTTCACTTTATTTTCCTCAAATCTTAGTAGTAAATTATTTATTGGCAAATATTTATTGAATGGCCACTATGTGCCAGGTACCAGTCTAGGCAGGGCTATGTTCCAGGTACAAGGAATGAAATGTTTTTGCACCTGCATTTTTTACTTTTCACATGCCTGTACTTTTTAGTCAAAACTCCTGATAACTCTACAAAGATACTAAGAGAAACATTATTCTTATCACAAAAATGAATTAACAGAGGCTCAGAGAAGTTCTAATGATTGGTTCAAGTTCATACTGTAGAATAGCACTAAGAGTAAGACCTCAAACATCCTTTCAGTCTTCTTTCCACTAAGCACATTAAAGAGATATTAAGAGATTAAAATCCATAACGAGGGGTGCCTGGGTGGCTCGATCAGTTAAGCATGACTCTTGGTTTCTACTCAGGTCACAATCTCAAGGTTGTGAGATCAAGCTCAGCCTGGAGCCTGCTTGTCTCTCTCTCTCCCTCTCTCTCCCTTCTCCCCATACCTTGTACTCATGTTCACTCTTTCTCAATAAATAAATAAATAAATAAATAAAATCTTTAAAAATAATAATAAGATAAAACCCATAGGGAAATGCACATTAGACACATACCAAGTAGAGCTTCCTATATTAAACAAATAAATAATGATAAAAGGAACTCTGACACATCCACAAAGCAAGTGAATGTTGGGATCATTGTCTTTTTTTTTTTTTTTAAAGATATATTCTAAATTCCTTCCATTTTTCTGAAAATGTTATGAACCCCTTGGAAAATTCCTCATATCTATCATGCACCCATTAGTAGATATGTTGTTATTCAATTCACTTGGGTGGTCATTTTTTGTATGTTCTTCTTGAACGACCTTGACAAGTAAAAAATATAAGCTAGTTCCCATAAGGAGATGTACAGCTGGGAGAATCTAGCCCACTGGTATTTCTGGGATACTTATTTGAATGATACAGTAAATACAGTCAATGCATGGAGAGACACAATGTAAACTGTTACTTTGAAATGCTTGCTTTTGGCACAACTTCATCACAGGCGTTTTACAATTTACAAAGCAGTATGGAGTAACACTGACAACTTCTGTGTTTACAAATTCACTGGTTCCTCTTTACTCAAGGCAGGGTTTTTGGTTTTGGCACCTTTTCAGATTTCATCATTTCTTCCCAATATTTTTGCATCTATTGCTCTTTACTCTATTAGAATAGAGATTATTTTATCCCAAGCTGAATGGGCATCATGGAAGCCACGTAACTCAGAAGAGGAAATATTATCCAGCTGGACCTGATGCAAGGTCCTAGTAAAATGTCTGGTTTCATTGCATTTAATGCATCAAAAGAAGGATTTTTTTTTTTAGCAATGACTGAAAAATGTGAGAGCATGAATTATGATTTCAAATAATAATCTTAATTGTTTGCAATATGGAAGACTAAGAGAGCTTTGGAAAAAAAATTACTTCATCACCTTTAAGAAAGTGAGATGTTATGAAAACAGATCTAAATCTGTTAGCATTGCATTGTTAAGGAATACTTTCTTTGGCAATTTTTAAGATTCCTGAGCTCTTAGGATGGTTAAGATGTTGCCACACCAATAAACTAAAAGAAAGATCAAGTATTAATTATTACATAATTAGGGGCCCCTGGGTGGCTCAGCCATTAAGCATCTGCCTTCAGCTTGGGTCATGATCCCAGGATCCTGGATGGAGTCCCGCATCGGGCTTCCTGCTTGACAAGAAGCCTCCTTCACCCTTTCCCATTCCCCCTGCTTATGTTCCCTCTCTCCCTATCTTTCTCTCTGTCAAATAAATAAAATCTTAAAAAAATTATTACATAATCACTATCCTTACAATAAATATATCAACAAGAAAAGCAGTTAACATCTAGTGTGGGCTTATTCTATGTCAGAGAATATTCTAAGAGCTTCATGTGGGTTATCTCATTGAATCCTCAAACAACTTTATGAGGCTTTCATTATCCCCATTTTACAGATATAAAAACCAGAACACAAAAAGTTTAAGTAATTTGCCCAAAGAGACAACTAACAAATGGTGAAGTTTAGAATTTAATTCAGGAGTTTGTGCTAATTAAGTGTTAACCATGGACTATTCATTATGTTATAATATTGGGCTTTTGCTCTTGGGGGTTTATATCATATAGCAGAGGAAAAGGCTGAAAGCATCGTAGAGCATTGTACATTCTAGAGTAGTCACTACTGCCTTCTAAATAAATCACAAAATGTATCCTATTTGGATATTGGATTGTCCAACATTGTTATTTTCCCTAAATTTATATGTAATTACTATAGATTATTTTGAAGAAATAAACAAATTAATTCTAAAATTTATATGGATGTGCAAAATAGGTAGAAATGACCAGTTTGAAGAAGTAAAGACTTTCACTACCTCAATTTAAGATTTAATATAAAGTTAGAAGAAAAAGTGTAGTGTGGTTTTGGAACACAGATAAATAAATAAATGAAACAGAATAGAGGATTTCAAAATAGATGCACATATAAAGGATCAATCAGTTTTTGGAAAAATGCAAGGTGAGTTCTGATTCTGGTGTAGTCATATCAAATACTTTCCCCATTGCCATCCAAATCAGAAGGCATTAGCTATCCCCAGCGTTTGGAGTTTGAGCTTAAACCAACTTTTCTGAGAGTGCTCAGTAGGTTGTCTTTGAAAGGGAGCTGTTTGCTCTACTACATGCAGAAAAGATTGGGAATCCTGGTTACTACTGATCGCCCTTTTAATCACAATGTTGCCATACATGCTTCTCATAAACGACCAGGTGAAATCACAGCAAGAGCCAGAACGAGGTGTGGAAGAGGTATAAGCCACCTTGCATCATTGTATGCATCTATTAATAACAACACTTACTTTCAAACAAACAAAATTCTGGAAAAAATGCTAACCTGGATGCACACCTGGACAATAGATATAATCTGGGACTGTCCCAGGAGAATTGAGACATATGGCTGCCTAAAGGATAAGATATTATTATCTTGTTTCAAACAAAAATTCAACTGTGGAGAAGAATAAATAAAAGCATAAGGAATTTATAATTGGAATAAAACTTCTAGAAAATTTAAAAAGCATGAAAGAGGTGAAATGCACTTAAAATCATTGCATTTTGAGGGAGAAATCTGCTACTAAATTATCATCTGTTCACTCAAAACAAAGCAAAAAATGAAATTTATGTGAAATTCACAGTTGAAAATAGTTTATTTTTTGAAAGACAACAGTTTCTATTAAAAGTGCAGCCAAGTCTATTTCATCTGTGATTAAAGACAAATTTTTGAAGTTTCTGGAAATCAGAGCAAAAAAGAAAGAATAAGAAATATTTCTACTTATAAATTCATAGTTTATTCCTGAAAAGTGTTCAACTTCTAAATTAAATATTTTGAATAATAAAGAGGGAAATCATTTAAGACATAAGTTTTAATGAGATTAGTGTACCCTCAGCTTATTCAGTAATATGTAATGCAACAACTGGTCCTGCAATAAAATAATAGCTGTCACATAAAACTGCCAACTAAATTGATATTTTGAGGTTTTACTTATTTTCGTCACACATCTCTGTCCAACTTACACAGTTATAAACTGCATCCCAGCAAAATTATCTGCATAAGTTCATCTGCCTAATATGAAGGATCTGGCTTCCAGTAGCACCACCAAATCAGTGGAAAATTTGATTGACTTAAAGCAAAAATAAAAAGGGAAGTTGACTGAGCATTATATACACTTGGTCATTTACCTCTTTTGGATTTAGTAGTGATGAAGATTTGTAAGAAATTGGAAGAAGTCTGAAGTGCTGTCACTATTGTTAGTAAGTCAATAGTAATGCATTTCTGGAAAAATTGGGAGGTTTATAAATTATGTTGGAAGAGCAAAGGCATTAAACACAGGAGCCTTGACTTGTCCAAACATGTTGTACCCATTGTGTGTTACCGATGGAGATGGAGATTCCAGAAGTTATCAATACATGAGCACCTGTATTGAAAACTCTTCCAACACTTAAGCACCCAGGGAATCAATTGGTGTGTGGAATACTGATTTCCTAATTTGAATTTATCTTAGTTTAAAATTTCTTCCTATTAAAGTACATATTATAGGAAGTCTTCATGAAAACATTAAAGGAAAACAAGATGCTCTTGATCTCAGGTCATGATCTCAGGGTCCTGAGATGGAGCTCCATGTCTGCCTCCATGCTCAGTGGGGAGTCTGCCAGAGATTTTCTCTCTTCCTCTCTCTCTGCCCCTTCTCCCCCCACCGACCCCTGCTTGTGCTCTCTCTCTCTCCCTCCAAAATAAATAAATAAATAAATAAATAAATACAATCTTCAAAAAAAGTTCCTTGTTTGGACATCTGGAAGAACCGATGACAAATGCAAAACTATTTTTCTGAATATAAAAAATTTGAAAAATAGATAACCGGTTAAAGAGGAATTTTAAATTCATTTTATTAGAATAATAAGACTGTTGTTTTATTTAAATTTTATTCTGCTAATTTAATTTATGTATAATTATTATGGCAAAATGAAATGGATTTTCTATCATTTAACTGGGAGAAAAGAACCTGTAAATGATTTTTGAGTAAGTATGTAGAAGAGTTTTAGTCTTAACATGACTTAATATGATACTGTAAGTATAATTTTATCATACCTATGTATATCTTAAATTCATAAAAATCTATTTAATCACATTAGTGCTATGGCCATACCACAAATCTTTCAAAATCATACTCTTTTCCCACTAAATTATTATATATTCCTTAGATTGGACCAATCCCTTGCCTCACTTTATTCTAGTCCTGCTTCATCAAATTCTTATTATGAAATGTGGGACTAAAATCAAAGTTTCTTCTACTCTTACACTCCTTCAAATGCTAACATTGTTATTTTTATTTGAAATTTGAAGTTTAAGTTCAAAGCCTAGTAGTTCAAGTAAAATTTTTATATATTCAACCCTTTCTTCCCAGTAATTGGAAAAAATGTGATTATCCTACATCACTAAAGAAAAATAAAATAGCTATAGGTCTATTATACCTTCCCAGAAGTGAAAAATATTTTTTTAATATGCACTTAGCACTTTCTAAATTTCTAAAGCTAGCATTTCTCTTTCAAAGATAGATGATAGGTGGGTAAGTAGATAAACCTATGGATGGGTAGATAGACAGATAGATAGAGATAATGATAGATAAGAGAGGAAGAGATGATGGTGGATGATAGAGGGGTGGTTTGTGTCTCGTTTCTCTCCCATTTCTTTGCAAACCTCCCATTCTTCTCCACCAAAATTATCATCCATTTCCTGGTATGGAGAGTGGTCACTTTCTTCAAGAGTTCCCATGAAATGAGAAACTAGTTGTTTTATGGAGAAGGCCATCATCATACTTCCTGGTACGACATATCTCTACTACAATATTCCTTGAGGCGTTTTATACCCGGGATGCATTAGGATGCCTGCGATAGTAAGACACCTCTTGTTTGTAACAAAAGGTGTCACTCAAATGCACTCTTGCCGTCGGTCATCGCCTTTACAATACTGCCGTCCTCGTTAACAGATTCTTAATATACCTTTTATAAGTTTATCTTCTTACACCTCACTTTTAGTTTCCTGGGTGAACTTATCTTTTATTAAATGGCAATTCTGGTAACACCATCCGGTGTTTGGCCAATAGAGGGAACTGTCGTGAATGTGTAGTCCTATCCGAGTGTTCAGGACATGCCCAGTAATTCTATGAAGGTAAACACTAAGCAGGCATTTCTCCTATATTATTCTTGCTTAAAAGAAAGTTATTCTCTATATCTGACTGATAAGACTCTGATTGAAAAAAAGTGTCAAAAATGTGTTTGATTACCTGGGACTTACATGGGTTGCCTGGAGAATTTGCTCTTTATAGTTTAGCTCAAGAGAGAGCATGTTCTCAATGCATGCTCTTGTGCTCTCAAAACATCCTGTCAAAAGACCTCGCTGAAATTAATGGCTCAGAACTGATGCTAAGCTTTCAAGGATGCTGCCGTGATTTATGGAGTGGGGCCAGTCTCCATCTTCGTTGGGTGGAGAGCACTTGTCTTCACGTAACAGGGCTAATATTACTTCAAGCTGTTGTCAGTTGACTTGGTAAAATTGCTTAGATACACTCCCCATGCAGTTAGCTGGTGATGATTACCCTTAAGTATTCACATAGCAGAGCCCTGGGGAAACGCTAATTAGCCACCCGAAAGGAAGATGATCCAGCCACGCAAACAATCTCCTCGAGTCTCTGGGCTGTAATGAGGACCAGGCCCCGCAACAAGGCCTGCTCTGCGCTGTGCTGCTGCATCAAGGCTCAGCAATTTTCAAGGAGAAAGAGATTGGAGTCAGGCCCAGGGCTGCACGGACTCTGCTAATCACCACACAGGGACTTCGGGTACCCTGAAGCCGTGGGAGGGCGTTGGCTCTCAGGAGCTGAAGGACACCTGGGCATATGTTGTTAAGGAGTTGAGGAAGGGGAAATCCGTTCAAACATTGCAGACTTAAGGTGTACTGAGATCCCTTTGGTCTTTGCATAGTCAGTACCTTGTTCTTTCTTTTCATGAAAAAAGCAAACAGAAACAAAAAATAGAATTTCACCCAACCTGGCTGGTGACTCTGTTAGGTCCCTTGAGAGCTGTACTTAGAGCTTTGTTTCTCCTCCATTAGAGCGGTAATCCGTTTGACAACAGAGGAAGGATGGAGCGAGCCCTGTGAGGCTCTGACAGGTACAGGTCCATTGGTGGGGCTCCACGGCGTGAATGTGACTGCATCTTTGTCAGCGACGAGTACAATTTGTCAGGTCACCATAACAGAGAAGTTTGGGGAAGCAAAAGTTGATGAGAGCAGAACAGATAACTCTCCCCTGCTCCCTGATAACCATAAAAAGTAAGAGAAAGGGGAAAAGCAGGAATTCTGAAAATGCTTGCTAGAGGGCATTGGGAATTTCTCCGTCTCTCAGTTTGTGGAAGTGGAGGAAAGCAGTAGGAGCTTCCTCTGGCTCAAAACTGAACTCTTGACCTGAAAAGCAGGAGGAAGGGCCATACCCACTGAGGTCTAAAATAAACTTGAATCCTTGATCTACAGTAAGCGAAGGAAAATGTTCACACCCACGTGGGGAAACGGTGGTTTCCAACTCCTTGGCACACAGTGGCCTCATCTACTGACAGCTATTGCTAATGTGGGCTTTTGTTGACCTCACAGCAAATATATCTCAATTGTTAATTTTTTCTTGAAGTCCCAGAAAATATGGCATGTGAAGACTGAATATGAGGAAGCTTTTTTTTGTTTTTGTTTTTTGATTCCATAAATTTTGGAAGATTATATATAATCAACACCAAACATTAGGAATGACCAGGTTTTGGGTAACTGTATCATACATTTACTATTGGTATATTTAAAGGGTTTGGGTTATAGTTGCTATAATTTAAGGGGAAGACATAACAGAAAAGCAGAATAGCATAGGCACAAAATGAAAGCACTCAGTTTTATTAGTGAAGTAAAGGAGAGAAAGTGATTTCTAAATAGATATATACCTATATCACAGAGGAAATATTAATATTTTGGTAATTAAAATCCTTTGTCTCATTAAGAAAATGAATATTTAAAACTTAGAAGTTATCCTTTGTTGAAGCTTTGCATAAATCATGTTCTTGAGAGTGTGTGGAAGTTTATACAGAGCAAATTCCCGAAATATCAAAACCCTGAAATATCAAACCCTCTCAGGACATCCTACTCTCGCCTACATTTTTCGGTTGTGCTGCCTCAATTTTTAAAATTTTTTATAGCGAAAATGCCACTCAGAGGTAAAGTATTTTCTAATTTTAATAAAGATATCTTATAATAATAAAGTCAAACCAATTTTATCCAAACATAGCATTCAAATCTGATTTTATCACACTTTTGCAAAATATAACTCAAAAAATTTCTTCAGGGCACCTTGAAAAAAATTGTACTGCACAGAGTTAAACAGGCAAGGAAGACTTTATTCAAGACTTTTGCAATAGGAGTCAAGTCTAGTGCAGTAGGATAGAGAGACTGAACTCAGCTCCATTGAAATAAAAGGCAGACCAGTTTTTAAGCACCCAGGTGAGTTTGCGGGAAAAGTTCTGGAGAATGTTAAAGGGGCGGTAGGTCACTTTGAGCAGTCCTCTGTGCTTATCAAAGTCTGGTTCCTAGCCTCCTGCAGAGACTGGGAGATAAGGGGCTCTATCTTTATGCTTACATTTCAAAGAGATAGCCACATCCCCAAATCCTGGAGAAAGACATAACTGGGTTGTAAAACTGCCAAGAGACTGGGAAAGAAACCATGTCTCAAAGGGAAAGAGAAAGCATTTTAAAATGGCAAGTTTTCTAAAGTAAGTGGTCTAAGAGAGGCCAGGGACCTACAGCCAGGAAGAAAGGTATCTGGAGTTCAGTCAAGTTGAGGGTCATGTTAAGGCGGTCTTGATCACTTGCTGATACGGCACACTGTCAACATCCGTAAATATAATTTATTTTCTTCCAAACTTTGCTTCAAGACCATGAAATTTCTCATTTTCCAGTCTCAGTAGTCACCAGGTGATATGAATCAAATAAAAGTAATAAAAGTTGACTTGAAATATTCAGAGAAATAACTTCTCTTTTTAAGATTTATTTATTAGAGAGAGAGGGGAGCACATGCTCACTTGACTGGGGGGAGGGACAGGGAGAGGAAGAGAGAGAATCACAAGCAGATTCCCCATGGAGGGCAGAGCCTCACGTGGGGCTCGATCTCACCACCCTGAGATCATGCCCTGAGCTGAAGCCAAAGTGCATTGCTCAACTGACCGCACCACCCAGGCGCCCCCCGAGAAATAACGTTTGAGAAATCCATCAGATACAAAATTTAGAAGTTATTAATGAAATAATTATTACTAATTTATTATTGAGATACGACTTCAAATCAGGCCATGCTGAGTCCTTTCCCCGTACCCCCTGACCGTGTTCTCACACAGATCCTCCGCAGAGATGAGAAGAATGAAACCCCCAGAGGCTGTGACTGCTTTTGGGCCCACAGGTAATGAGGGTAGAATGAAAACTGATTTTGGACTTTTCACCAGGAGGTATGACAAGATACATTTTATATGAAACCAAATGTGTAATTTTTATAGAATTTTATTCTGACTTTTAACTCCACTTGTGAAAAGCCTACTTTTCATATCTAATACAGAGAGACATTGCAAGGCTCTATTAACGCTGTGGGTTCATGGAAGTGGTTTGAAAGACCCTACAGCCGCAGCTGAGGATTACTGGGTAATTTCTTGTGAGGGCTTTAAATAGATGCACACCCCTGGTGTGGCTTAGGGGGATTCTTACATGACCCAAAGGGAGAAAGACTCTGGTGCATTTCCTTCCAAACTCAGCATTTAGTCATTCCGTATCAGCACTGGTTTTCATTTTACTTGGTGAGCGGATGTATTATTAGCTTTGACAATAAACTTTCATTTCCAGGGTGTTGCCTACTTTTTCTATCAATAGTGCTAAAAGTGAAAAGTACAGTTGAAAGTACTCTTTTCAGCCAACTGTGATGAGCTGGTTACACTTCGAGAAAAGTGTACAAAATTTAGTTTCATTATGTCAAAATATTCCCAGTAGCTTCATTCAATGAGAAACAAGAGTTCATAAAAGAAAGATTTAGAAAAGCAGAAGTCTGTGATTCGTTTCACTTGTACTTGTGGACTAAGACTACATACTACCAGAAAATTCGTTGCTTGAACCTCATCTAGTATCAAAATCTTCCTTTAAGAAACATAGTGGTAACGTAACCAGCTGTTTTTACCTGTCGATAATAAATTCCTTCGTTTATTAAAAAAAAAAAAAAAAAGAAACATAGTGGTAAATAAGACAGACAAATTTCTTCCCTAACAACGATTATAGTTCTGTGGTGGAGCAAGTTAGGCTTACACTTTTTCCAATTCCTACTTAAATTGTTTTCTATTTCAGGTAGAAATTATATTCCTTTTTTAAAAAATTAAATCAAGAACTAATTTTTTTAATGATACCAAGACCAGTTATTCAATTATACCAAGGTGATTTTTTATACAAAGGCAATTATCAAGAAAAACCTGTTTAGTATTCACTTCTATCCTTGATCCTGTTTCTAACCATGACATAGCCACGCAAGAGATGGAAGATAACTCAAGGAATAACCAACCCAAGTGTTTCCTGAATAAACGATGAGAATCTGAGACTCTTTTACCGTCTTAGTGCTTTATTGTCCGGAGAACCAGGGAAGCGCTCCGTCACAGTAGCATATTCAGGTTTCATGAGGTCTGAGAGGCAAAGAGTGGGCTACCCCCTCGTTACTACACACACCATCATCCAGCCACGGTCAGAGTTTCTCAATCCTGCGCTTTCCGAGAGCAACTAGGGCTCTGGTAGCAGATCTCAGATATCGAGTGTGATATGACTGACTGTCCTACTGTTTATGCTTCTAGTATCTTCTCGGTGTCTCATCCTGTATCATACCATTTCCCTTACAACCAAAGCTAAACCAAAAGAAGTTACGAGCGTCTGCTCTGACCCTCAAGTTGGCTGCAGTGCCTGTGCCCCTCACTCCTACACCAAAGCCCATGAAGAGTATCATATCACTAACAGTGGCATTTCTTGTATTCAGACGGCCTCATTTCTGTGTTGTGTTGACATTTAACGACAGCAACAGCAGCTCAGGGTATGCATCAAAATCCTGTTTTCTTGGACCTTGTTATTGTTTCTGAAGAGGCTGAAAGATCTGACATTTTAGCTAGATCCTATGAAAGGCTGTACCTATCTGTGCCAGTGAGGCCTTCCTCACATAATGCTTGGAACCGACAATATTTAATTAGGTGGTTTCATTAAAATATTCAGAACGCAGAGAGAAAAATGCTTCTTTCAGAAGGTGCTGTGCTGAGTATCAAATACCGAGATGATATAAATGTTTAAAATGAAAACAAAAATAGTAAGGATTTAGACGGTGCACGCTTTTCAAAGACTATACGGGTACGACAGACCGGTGTCAGGCTACATTTCATCCATCACAAGAGGCAAAACTGTCTATCTTTTGAGGGAAGAGCTAGACTCCCACACAAAGCATCCGGGCAGGACCGGATGTTGCAGGGCAGTGGCTCTTCTCCCACGTCCTGCCTGTGAGTGGGCGAGCGGAATGAGGGAATCGAGTGATGCTCCGGCTTCCCAGCCCGGGAAGGCTATTGAACACGTTCCGTGTAATCCACTTAATTGCACGCATGAGCTTGTCGGGAGAACCTGCAGCTACAACGAATCAATAATGTATTCAGAGCACAGTGGGAAGACACTGATAATGGAGTTTTCAGCCTTCCGGAGTGTGCTGGCCGAGTCGCTTGTGAGTCTTGGTGGCCTGGTCAATAATTAGGCCAATAGCTTTTGGAGTTGGATGGTCAGGATTCGACATGTGGATTCTGATTAAGTGACAGTGTGACTGAGCTAGGAATCCCGCCGACATACATTAGAGCCTCAGCTTTAATGAGGGGATCTTCTCGTCTCTTCTGTTAATTCTGATACCCGTAGCCTTAATTCTAGAAAAATACTAAAGTCCAAATGCATAGCCTAAAGGCGTAAGGTGACTTTTTACATCCTGCAAAACAAATGTGTAATCATTGAACAAAAGAAAATTAGGTCAGATATTGCTTTACTACACTGATTGAGACTGGTTTTTATATTTTTAATTTGTGCCATTTAAAAATGAGAGTTGTTAATAATGTTGGAATGCTTTCTTTCTCTCTGTTACTTTCTGCTCACTCTCTCTCTGTTTCTCTGTTCCACTACATCTAATTCTAGTTGTTTTGGAATACAGGAACAATTTTATCTCTATGTTGGGTTACATCGAAATTACCTCACTTTTTCTAGAATTATTTAGAAAAATAGTACACAGAATAGGATGACATTAGGATTACACAAGACCAACATAATGTAACTTCTATTTGTATATGACCCTAATGATAATATATGCCAAATACACAAGGTAAGACAATGAATTATTATACAGTTACTGAATATTCCAGATGGATCCATATAAGGAAACAAAACTCTCACAAAAATTGCCTTATTATTCTTGAAGCTTTTAGTTCTGCTTACACGCATGTATTTCAATGTATTTGAGTCTAGAATAAAAAAAGAAAGTTAGCTAATCCATGAGTTGTTATGGAGTGTCGCAGCGGATGAAGCCTGCAAGGTTGCTGTTCACAAGCGTCATGTATTAGTGGCAGAGACACATGAGTGGGTACATAAATAGACACACGTGTAAGCAAGTAAATAAGAGAATGTCAGGTCGTAAAACATATTAATATCATACATAAGTGCAGGAGGGTATGGTATTGCCTTTTATAGAAAAATCAGAGATACCCTCTCGAAAGAGCGGACACTGTGACCTGAGATTTCAGTGGTGAGAAGCCAGCCGTGAAAAGATGCAGAGGAACGGGAAGTTCCAACACAGTCCCAGAGGAGCAGGAGCAAGCAAGCGGCGATAAAGATGACGGGAATGAGGGAGGGATCACAAAGTCGGAGATAGGAACCAGCTTCCCGTTTTAAACATACCCATGGACTGCTCTGTTGAGTTTCCTGTGCTGAACAACCGTCCTGGCACACAGCAGGCATTCAGCAAGCACTCCTTAATGAACAAACGGATGGAAAACAAGCATCATAAATGACAATATCATCGTTCTGATGTTTCTGACGGACTTACATTGTTACTACCTGGTGAAGCAAGAATCACAAAGTCTGGCATTGTGATACCATAATGAATGAGAATTACGTTACAGAAAATTCATCATTTATTAAAATGAATTTTTTTTAAGTAGTTTCCATGCCCAGCATAAAGCCCAACACGGGGCTTGAACTCACAACCCTGAGATCAACACCTGAGCTGAAATCAAGCGTTGGACGCTTAAACAACTGAACCACCCGGGCGCCCCTGAAAATGAAATTTTGATAAAATGATATGAAACATGTGAAAATAGAATCGTGGAATCAACAAGTGTGAAGCCTAACAGAGACATCACACAGAGATTTTCTTGTTCCTTGAAATTTGGTTCAAGGATCAGCAGTGTCAGCGTCTCCCTGGAGCCTGGAAGAAACACAGACTCCCACCTCTCAAACATGTTTCATAGGTGAGAACTTCAATTGGAACAAGAGCCTTAGGTGATCCTTAGGGAGATTAAAGTCTGAGTATCACTGCTCTGGAATAGTGATTTACAAACACTACATATTGTGGTCCTTATGAGGAATCACTTGGAGTAAAGAATTTTTTTCTTTCTTTCTTTTTTTTTTTTTTTTTTACTTACTGGACCCCAACCCCTCAAGAGTAAAATTCAAGTGTATTAAACAAACAAGAATTGTATAGTTGATTCTGATGCATCCTAATTCCTTCATTGGTAGGATTACTGGATTTAGCAAATAATGAAACTAACTTACGTTAAAAATACTAATTGTTTATCTGAAATTCAAATTTAACAAGGCATGCTATATATTGTTTGCCTATTTTATTCATTTGACGTGTGAACATAGGTTCAGAGTGTAAGAGTTCTTTGTAAAATATAAATGTATAAAAAAGTAAGGCATTGGTACCTGTGTCAATTAAATAATATTTTTATTCATATTCATAATGTGTTGATTTTCTGACGCAGCGTAACTTGTAAATCAGCCTTTATAGATAGCACATAAAAAATTGTGTGTCTGTAAATGCAAGAAAAACAAATAAAATTTATTACAATACAGTTATCTCCTCCTGAATATTCAAATATGACCACTTAAAGAGAAAAGCCAAGAATTGGAGTCTTTTTGTTTTTAGTCCTTTAATAACACCTCGTGGCTGGAGGTTTTCTGTAAACTGTGGATAAATATGAAAACATTTAAAAAGCTATATAATAGCTATTTAAATAGGGTCCATCTCTCCCTAAAATACAGTCTGAAGCCTAAAGCCCGCATATGACATTTCACCAGTTTTTGGAAAATAAAGGGTTTTCCCCATTACATAACACCTCAGTGTTATATTTGGAAAATATAGAAATATAGAAAAAGAATAAATTAATTACTCATAATCGTATCACCAGGAGACAATCATGATAATGATTAAGCATATTGTTTGCCAATTATTCCCCTAAAAACATTTTTTACTGTTTTTCACAGTTCTAATGATATTGTGCCATCATGTTCTACTGTGCTTTTGGACTTCACATTATATCATAAACACTTCCCTTATTATTATAAATAATGTGTCTTTCATTGTAGATCTAACACCCAGTCAAGTAGACACACCCAAATTTTGTTTTTCCTTAATTTTTTTGA
Source organism: Mustela putorius furo (assembly GCF_011764305.1). NCBI lineage: Eukaryota > Metazoa > Chordata > Mammalia > Carnivora > Mustelidae > Mustela > Mustela putorius. The sequence goes on from NW_025421261.1 coordinate 1,621,736, forward strand.
GTTTGGGAAGTACTGTACCAGTTTGAGCCCTTTGGTAATCACACTGCGGAGAACTCATAGCAGAATGGAAGCACCTGTGACCCCTCCCGCAGTCTTAGCCCTTACACACCTTCTCAGGCTCAGAACCAAGGAGCACGCCCCCCTTGGGAAAGGTCACTTGCTAAGCAGTGACCCCAGCTTCCTAAGTTTGAACAGTAACAGACATTTCAGCTGGTTCCTGAATTCAAGAACTCGGAAAGCTTGGAGAAATTGAACGCCAGCTGTCACTCTAGTGTGAGTAAGACTAAATCTAATTTGTTGGGTGGAAAGAGTTAAATGAACTTTAACTGAAAAGCTCTCTTTCTCTTCCTCTCAGGGTAGAAAATAGCCAAGGGCAACAGCGGATGACTAATGTGTAGAATATTGCAATTAGTATAGCAAGGTACTTACAGGGATCAAATTAAAAAATTCATTAACGTACGCACTTAATTAAGAAACACTTTTCGGTTTACATGATAAATTATGACACCTATTAAATCTTCCAGTACAAGCTGTAATGGCTTCTTTGCTCCCGGGTAGAGAACTATCGCCTCTGAGGTCCTTTGAAACTCCCCAAGGACTGGCAGCATTAGTTACAAGTGTATTAAAAACAATGCTATCCCCCTGCAAGGTGCAAGCGCCTCTTTATTGGAAACTAATTTAAACTTAAAAAAGCACCAGGGAGCAGGAGGCTATCATGCTGCAAGGCAATGATAACAAACATGAAATGACCTTGAAAAGGAAATACAAGTCTTTGCTCCCCATCATTCCCAGAAGAGAAGTGGCAGGTAGGAAGTCTGGGTTTTGTTTGCTTTTGTGTCTTTTGTTTGGTCTCTGTCTTGCCCTTTTCCCCTTGAAAATAAATGTTACCCGTGGAGCGAGAGCATATTGGAAATAAATTGCATATTAGTAGGTTAGTGGTCCAGAGGCCTTTTTGTTTTCGTCCCGTGGGAATGGTTAGGAGAGAGAGAAGGAAAGGAAAGAGGAAGGGGGGTCGGCAGGACGCGGGAGTGAAGCCGGAAGTGAGTGAGGCCATGAGTGAGGCAATCGGGTCCGTCCCTCAGAGTCTGGAAGTGTCTGAGGTCTTTCTGCATAGTTTGTTTCCAAACTATCAAGGGGTGCACAGGTCCACTAAAGCATTGACCTTCCTTGTAAAAACTTCGTAGTCTGGAAACATCTGCCTTTCTGCCCTAAACCATCTTGTTGCCCTTGCCTTATTATTCTAGCTAACAAATCATAGAAGGTAGCTCACGCCGCAGTAGTGCTGAGTGGAAAACTCTAGTGTACTCAATGTCCTGGTTGCTGGGAGGTATCGAACCTATCGTCATATGTCCAGACAAGGATCCAAGGACGCAGTGTGGAGCAGGGGTCCTGAGAATCTGGGGGCAGAGAAGGCAGAACGGACAAAGCAGTGCTTTTCCTGGCTCATTTTCCCTGAGCCGGACCCCATTTGAAGTTATATTGTGGGGTTCCATCTTTAATTCCATAAGGCAGTCCAGCTTCTAACTTAAAACATGCAGATCGCACTGCTCCTGCTGTCTTTCAGCACCGTTTGCCATTCTTCCTTTCATGTTTGTGTCCCTCTGCCTATTGTAGAGGCAATATGAAAGCCACGTTAAAGAACACTGAAAAACAATTTTAAAATCAAGTCTAGTGCAAGTTATACTTTTTTCTATTTCTTAAAAAAATCTATGTCAGCGTGTTACTCTTGAGTGCCATGGCAAGACTTTGAACGAATGAGTGAAGCAGAAGACAAGAAGGACACGGAGGGACGTTGTTTGAAACTCTGCCCGTGGTTCCGAGACTCCTCTGTCGGCAGGGAACCCGTGTGCAACAGATGGATGGCTTTCAGACTTTTGTAAACTGCAACTCAGAGTGAAAATAAACAACAAAAAGGTACATTGACATAAATACATAAATACATAATATATGTAAATACATATTGCTGTGTTCTGAGTAAGAGACAAATGCGGGCCTGCAGGCCAACTAAGGAATGGGGACCAGCCTCCACAGCATGACTCCTGGTCTGCAGCTGTGGCGGGGCACCAACAAACAGCTCCGGGACGGTGGACTGTGTGTGCCCTCCTCTGGCCGCCCCACCCAGAACTCAAGGCCAGTCTCCGAAGCACCGAATCTGGCGCAGTCCGTTCTCTGAGTCACTCAAAGATGCTTTCCTCTGATGATATTGGAGTCCTGCCTGGAAGCAAGAGGACCTCCCTTCTTCCCTGAGTGCAGTCCAACCCTTTAAGATGGCGGCCATTTCCTGTCTCCTCAAAATATTTAAAAAGCTCAAACTGAATTCTAATCCCCACTGATGCTTCTGACCCTGATTACATAATCAATAGTACATCCTCCTTCTTCAAGTGCCCATTAAAGGCTTCCTTACCCAACGCCAGAACTTTTAGGAGGCCAAAGTTGCTTGTCTAGTGGGATAAATCCTAATTGCTGTTATCAGAGGAGGTCTGAATTCTCAGTAGTATTGTCCACGCCTGGCTGTGGTTGGGACAGTGACTCATTTACTCATCACTGGGCAACAAGGCAGAAAAACGACTTAAAAGCATTTAGGTTTTCATCATACTCCTTCTTATCTCCACTGTGGGCCACAATCTTGGCTTCTTCTGATAACTGGGGTTGACGACCTCACCAGTAAAATAGAGCTGGCCCACTATCAATATACTGAGCTGAAAAATTACCAAAATAATTTGAAGCTTCTGTTTCAATGGGACCTTTTCTGTGACCCCTAGCAGAAGGAATATTCCCAGGAACCAAGTCTCTAAGCAGACAGTGCCCTAGCACAGGAGGCAGGAAACACAAAGTCTGCAAGTGTGACACTGAGAGTAATAATAGCATGGGACCAATCCCACTTCCATCTCTTGGTTCTTGGACCAAATATTTAGCATTTAGCATTTAGCATATATTGGTTATTAGGAAAATGCATGTACCAAATCCTGGAGGACAACAACCTCACCGTTAGTATGTTGTCCTGAACCAGTCCTCAGCTGAGCCTTTAATAGGTGATTACATTGGATTGGCATCTTCTAGGTGATGAGCAGTGCTAGGACAGTGGATACCATGATTGCATATACCTTAGTGTAAAATGAGTCTCTCGCGCCAAGGGATTAGGGTGGGAGGTGTGACAGTGATTGACTGGGTATTCCACATGCCTTCAGATGGTCACTACAGGTGAGATACCATGGACTGGAAAGGCAAACTCATACCTGAGTCATTACTGATTCTAATAAAGAGAGATTACCACTTCTTACTGGGTTAAAGAAGTCTTATATAATTGAGCTGACAAGTGGTTGGCTTGTGTCCCCAAGGAATAGTCCCCTATAAGACTTAGCAATGGTCTCTGTGATGGAGGAAGGGTAGGTCTTTTAGTAGTAAGTGAATATACTTCCAGCTAATTCTCCATATGAATGATTAAATGCACTGCTCTCAACTCTGAAAAATGGGATTATGGCAGAATTTCCTTCTATCTTGGACTTTGGGCCACCTCTGTGGGAAGATGGTCTGTTTTCAGTGCAAATACATGTTGCCCAATGGTGAACAGGGCTCTCCTCTATCACAGAAACATTTAATGGTAACAAAGATGTCAGGGGAGGAAGAAGTACTGGCACAACAGAGGCAGAGAATGGGCAGTCCAGTCATGTAATCTACTTACGCTCTCTGGGCTTCCCTGTGTCCAATCCTGACTGTGTTAGTCCCATTCTACAACGGATTTCTGCTATGACTGGTGAATTGAATACTACATATTTCATGAGGGGCTGCTCTACTTTCATAGTCTTTGGTATTCCATTTTCAGGTACATAGTTTCTACTTAGACCCATTGGCAAGTCCCAAACTATTTGTAGTTTTGTACTTTTTGACATGGAGGGCATGGCCTTCCTCTAGAACTCTTTATGTCTGTACTGCAGTTTTTCTATTGGGGATTGCCAGAGGTGTCAGCACACTGCTTTATCCATCAGGGATTCTTCTGGTATGATTGACATGCTGGTCACATGGTCTGACAATAAGGCAGTTTGTAACAACGTGAGCAAGACTAAAAACTCTGCTCTTGCCCTGGACCTCATTCAAAATTGGCAGCCTTTCAAGTTACCCAGTAACTGGGTAGGATCAGTTTTCCCAGTTGTGGTTTATACTACCATTACGAGTCAAAGAAGCCCACTGAGCACTGCATGTCCTTAGTTCATTAGCTTAAGATGATTAGAAGTTTAGATCTTAGGGAGCCCAGTTCCATGGCATCATCCCTATCAAATCCAGCCTGAAAAAGACAAGGGACTATAGATGCCCTCAGGCTTTTTCAATGTGCCTCAATTGATAGTTAACTAATTTGTATAGTTTTTTTCCCCACAAGGCATCAATGCCATCAAAAGCAGCCAGCTTACACCACATTCCATAAGGAAGCATTAAGTCATCATTATTTCTCTCAAATTGATTGTCTTAGTTTGGATTCTCCGGGAAGCAGACCTTGCCAACAGGATTGAGTATGCAGATTCTATTCAGGACCTACAGGCTATACCAAAGGGAGGGAAATGTTCCACCACAGGAGGCATTTGGAGTTTAATCCCACATGCAGCCTCTGGGAAGCTGCAAAACCCATGCCTCAAAATTAGTCTACCCAAGGACAAGGGCACTGAGGTCATTACTTAGCAGCTCCCAAGAATCTTGAGTTGAAAGGCTCTGGTGGGCACATTCATTCCCTGACACTTCCAATCTGCTCTGCACAAGAGTATCAAGGCTTCCCAACTTTCTAGGAAGAAACAAACAAACAAAAACCCATTTAGACTCACAGATGTGGATGTTGACACTTAGAGATCAGAGCGCACTAAACATCTGGGGCTGGGACACTGACAACATTGTTATACTTATCAAGGATAAGTCTGGCAGCTGCTACATAGCTCATATATTCATCTTCTCATCTCAATTAACCACAAGCTAATGCCAAGGGTTACTACCAGCAATGGATCTGCAAATGCTGGTGGGCAATTCAAACCCAAAATATATGAATATCTATTTAATAGGGCCATTCTTTTTTTTTTTAAGCATAACAGTATTCATTATTTTTTCACCACACCCAGTGCTCCTTGCAATCCGTGCCCTCTGTTCTCCACTGTCTTACCCTAGGTTTTCTAGGAAATAGAAACTGAGTCAAAAGTTCTATGCTAACAATTCACTGGTCAGTACCATCCCAGGGAAACAAGTATAAGAGAAAATGAAAATGAAGTAAGAAAAAGAATATTACAAAGATGATTATAACTTCATGATAAGCTGACTGTGCAATCTTAGAAGAGCTCTTCAGGGATGTTTATCCAGTTCCTGCATCCACATACTTACTGGGAGGAAGGGGCAAAATGTGTCCGCCGCTGTCCGTTTGCTTCACTGGACGTTAATTCCTATCTTTTGTGTTTGCACTGAAGGAAATCCCAGTGGGTCCCATAACCTGTCAAATCCTAGTGTCAACATATAAACCCAAGAATAAGAGCCAAGTATCATGGGTTTGAAACAATGAACTGTTGAAGAGTACCCACAAACTTCACACCAATGGCCAGGATGAGCCACATCCATCTAAGGAAACTTTCTTTATTCAGGTGTCTTCTTTGCATGGATCTACTCCATTTGCACTTCTTTCTCTGCTGTTTTGTATGTGTAAATCTTCTACAGCTAATCCTCTCCTAAAAGACAAACACCGACTGCCCCGTATGTCCTCAAACCACAGTCCCTAATAATAATTATTAATATTCATTAAGTACTTAAAAATGTTGTTATCATGGGTGCCTGGGTGGTTCAGTCAGTTAACTGTCCAACTCTTGATATTGGCTCAGGTCTTGATCTCAGGGTCACAAGTTCAAGCCCCAGCACTGGGTTCCATGCTGGGCATGGAGCTCACTTAAAAAACAAAAACAAAAACAAAATAAAACAAAAGTGAAATTTAAAAAAAAATGCCAGTATCATTTAGTCCTTCCAACAAATACAAAATACAAGTTTGGAGCTATTAAGTGACTTTTTCAAAGTTCCCAAGTTGCTAGTTAATGTATGTGGGTTTTGACCTCAGGTTGTACAACACCAGAGGAGAGCTCTTAACTTCTATCCAAGGTTGCTTCTCTAGCATAATCACTGAGGGATCATTCCAGGAATCGACAGGCTTTATAGAGAAGAAGGAAAAAGTGAGAGGTGGGGGAAATGGCCTCATTTGGGAGGTGCTTTCATGTTACTGACAGTGAAATTCCAGAAATGAAAAAAACTGGTATGTTCACTTTTTTTTCTTAATATTTTATTTGTGTATTTTAGAGAGAGAGAGCGAGTTTGAGTGGGGGAAGGGCAGAGGGAGAGAACCTCAAACAGACTCCATGCTGAGCACAGAGCCCAATACGGGGCTTGATCTCATGACCCTGAGGTCATGTCCTGAGCTGAGGTCAAGAGCTAGACACTTGGGACACCTGGGTGGCTCAGCCATTAAGAGTGTGCCTTCAGCTCAGATCATGATCCCAGGGTCCCAGGATCCAGCCCAGCACTGACCCCCAGCTCGTGGAGAGTCTACTTCTCCCTCTCCCTCCACCCCTCTATGCACTTGTGTTTGCTCTCTCTCTCTCTCATTCTCTCTCTCAAATACATAAATAAAACCTTAAAAAAAAAAAAAAAAAAGGAACCAGACCCTTAACTGACTGAAGCATTGGGTGCCCTGATACGTTCACTTTTATTTTTAAATTATTTAAACCCCTGCATTTATTTTACGACACTGGTCTAATGCTATTTTCAATAGTGCTGCTGCTTGCATGGTCAGACTATACAATAAGGATATGTGGATGACATTTGCTTGTTACCAAATTGTATTTACTTTACTTGCTGCCAAGTGAAAATTCCAAATAGAATCATATAATTTCAAAATCAGATTTTTTATGGAGTCTATCTTTCCAATGATATTTTGTGTTTTAAAATATAGAAGAAATAGGATTTTTTTTAAAGATTTTATTTATTTATTTGACAGACAGAGATCACAAGTAGGCAGAGAGGCAGGCAGAGAGAGAGAGAGAGAGCAGGAAGCAGGCTCCCTACTGAACAGAGAGCCCGATGCGGGACTCGATCCCAGCACCCTGAGATCATGACCTGAGCCGAAGGCAGAGGCCTTAACCCACTGAGCCACCCAGGCACCCCTACAAGAAATAGGATTAAAAGGATCTTGAAACTTCTTAATAAATCATTGGATGGGAATGTCAATGTGAGACTTTTGTTGGTCAGGTGATGAGGTATTCAGTCATAGATCATCCTTATTAGTGATTTTCTTTACAGATTGTTTTTTGGTGAAATAAGGTCCCCTATGAATGCTCCAAAACAGCGTGTAATGGCTGCTAATCACCCACGTGTCCGAGCTTATAGCTTCATATATCTTCCTCAGACTACATCAGAAGACAGGAACAATTTCAAGAGCTAGTGCTTAAAACCACCATCAAATAAATTCTCAGTCCCATTTTCCCTAAATGCACATTTCTATTTACGACAGAGGAGGGCAGTTGTCCTTAGTCATGAAGAAATTCTCATCGAAATCTGACTTTCAACTTTTTCTAAAAAAAAAAAAAAAAAAAAAAAAAGAGGAAGAAGCAGAAGAAAAAGAAGAAGCAAGCAAGCATTCTTTATTGGGAAAGCATTATTCTGTGATCTATAGGTCAGAATGCTGAAAGGTCTCCCCTCAGCCATAGTGGGGTGTTGGGTCACCTTGGGCAGGGTGTTTTTCTGAGCCCCGAGGCCGCTTTTTCTTCCCTTCTTAATGGAGTCGGTGTTTTCCGCTCCAGCCTGTGGGTTCCTGCTTCTGCCTGGAGTTCCTGCTCTAGTCTGCCGCCCGTTTGCTCTCCCCTGTGGCCTTCGACGCACATTGCTGATTGATTCAAGTTAGCTGCTTTCTTCACAGAAGTCAATACAAGCTCTTGGCCTGAGCTTTCATGGTACTTCCTACCTGTGCCTTCATGCAAGTGCTTGCTTTGTCCTGTTTGGACATACCTGAGTCCGTGACTTTCCTCACTGTTCTGCCAGATGATACGTAGGGCATTTTGGTGCTTGTGTGTGCGCCTTACTTTACAAGCTTGTCATTTCCCTTCTCCTCAACTCTGGCGTCTCTTTGGACTCTGACTTGCTCACCTTGTTCTAGCAGGCGGTTTGATTTTGACTCTTGTTTTCTTGTGCTATGTGAAAGAATCAATCCTGAGCGGTGTTCCTTCTGCCTCGATGATTCTGCTTTTATAGGATGCTAATTCACATGTCACTGTGTATTATGAATATGTTTTCATGAATTCTAAGATTTTACCACATGCTTCTTTTAGAATGCATACTGTTGTGTGTAGATTCTACACAATTTTGTGTATTCTACAGATTCATGTAAATAGGAAAAAAGCAAACATTCTTGGGACAAGACGTGGGACAGAGATAGACAGCAGTCACCATCTCAGGGTGGAGCCAGGCTTCTGTCTCGAGGTCATATGGTTGGGAGACGTTTCCTTCAAGCAGAAGAAAGGGATCTAAGGAAATCTATGGAAATTAGAACCAGTACCTTGATGACATATGGCCCTCTATCTCTTTGGAATCTTATTATAAACTGTAGAAGCTAAGACATGTATTTTTCTGAAACTGCACACTAGTTCTGTGAGAGATGGATGACAAACTTTCACAGCAGATTGTGTGTGTGTGTGCATGGGTGTGCGCGTGAGTGTGCGTGCACCTACGAGTTTGCATCTGGGTGTGTGTAGAAAACCACCTGTATGGGACTTTTAGTTATGCAAATATAAGGTAAAGGACATCATCTGATGATAAAACACAATTGTCAGAAAAATATATTGAACTTGCTTGTCTTAGATTCATATAGTACTTGTCAATCTTTTGCATTGTGCAATGAAACCCAAAGTGCTTTTTGTTTTAATATGCACTGATAACATTCACTCTTCCACATTTATTTTAGCATCTAGTGTGTGATATAATTTCTCTTTTTTTTGAGAAGTTTTTGGTCTAGTGGAGGAGTCCATAAGACTTCCTAAAAGTTACTTTTTTGGAATAAGCTGCCAGTAAGATAAAGTTACTTATTCTTGTTTCTTATTAAAATTAAATTGCAGCATGCATAGATAAATGGTCCTTATATTGATTTCTACATGATTATAATAGGTAGAATAGGAGGCTTTTCTATACAGTATACAAATATTCAAATATTCCCTCTAGTGCTCATGCTAGAGTAACTTACATTTAAAGGCCAGAGTTGTTGAATTATTTCTGGTTTCCAGTGACTTCATCAAAATGAAATGCCTTTCAAAATACCAAGAGAGCATTTAGATGTCGAGGCTCCGGTAAAAATAAATCTTAAACAGTAAACAGTGTAAGTGAACAATACCGCTCTCCAAGAAGGAGAGAGCTTGATGACAGCAAGAGGAACAGACAAACAAAGCACTTCGGTCTTTTTTTCTTGTTCTTCCAGAAATACGCAAGATAAAAACAAGGTGCTAAACCATTTTTTTCTCAAACCTTCTATTGTAATAAAAATGGATTGTAAATCAGAGTGATCAGCCCTCGAGTATAATGGTTCCCAGTGTTCGTTTATCTTGAATGGGAAATTGACATGCCTATCACATTGAAAAATTATGATTTATGTCACTAGTTCATTTCTTCCCTCCCACTACCATCACCCAAGACTGCCTTCTGTTTGAGGGCAAACCCAGTACCAAACACCTGCGCGGCAGCTACGGTCTCTGCTCTCCCGTTCAGGTGACGCCGGCCAGGCCCATCTGCAAGAGGAGTGTGTGTGCCAGTTCTGGTCATTCAGGTGGACTAGGCTCTTTAGAAATCTGTAAGAATCCGAGAAACATTGAAGAAGGAGCTTTTCTTCTCCAATCGGCTTTACTATATCTAAGTGTCTGGTTGTTTTTGTTTCTGTCTCTCCTTTCCTGTCTTCTCTCTGACAGGAGTGGCCTTGCATTTCAATGAGACTTTACTTGATCTAAGGCCAACCAGTCCTTGTGGGGTAATTAATTGGCATACTGACTGGCAAAAACCCAGCCCAAATTTTTGTAGGTGATTTTTTGGCATGGGTAATTGTCTACTTGTGAATAATTTCTAAAATTGTGGTTAGCAGAAGGTAAGTGATATTTTGATTTTGAAGCAGCTTACAAGTTACTACATAAAATTATAAATGCCAAGGAATTCAATTTTAATTTTAAAATATTTTGGACAAACCTAGATTCTAAGACATAGGAAAATTACTTTTGGCTATTTAAGATTAAATTTCCAGTGTATTGTAACCATGCTTGCAGTTTTTACTCCAGATACAAAAGTTTTATAATTTCCCTTCCTTTGTGAACAATGCGATGATAACACGGAGATACTTTTGCTGGCTTGTTCATTTACTAAAAACCTATTTATTGAGTCCCCACAATGTTTGAACAGCTATGTGACTGGCTGGAACTTACTCTTTGTTGCATAGAACATTACCTATGAAATCACAGATGACAAAAGACTACAAAATCAATTTAATCAAGAAGTAACTATTAAAGTCATTGAATTGTACAGTTAAATTATATGCATTTTACTATATATAAATTATACCTCAATAACTCTGACTTTAAATAAAAGAAGCAATTATTGAGCATTTATAAAATGGCAAAAATCATGCTGGTTGCTGAAACTACAAATGATAACTCAGATTTACTCCTAACTTTTCCAGAAGCTCACAATCAAATTAAGAAATTAGCAATTCAAACAAGAAGTGGCAACAGCACAAAATACAACAGAGAAGCATGTTGAAGGAGAATGTAGTATATCACAGATCTTCACCTAATTCTTGAAAGATGGGAAAGAGAGACCAGAAGGAGAAAGGAGCTAAACACTCCACTTACTGTAGTGTGTGAATCACCCAACTCATTCATGTCTTACTTTTGACTGACGACAAACCTCTTCCAGAAGATCTTTCCTGAATTCCCAGTTTGGGTTAATGGCCATCTCACAGAATTCTGGGTGCCGCCATCGGATTTGTAACTTTCTGAAAGACTCAGTCCTCCTCCCGGCCAAAGAAAATGATCCACACTTATTTGCTTAGCTGAACTAGACTGAATAGAAATGATAGGAGAGATGAGTTGCCTAGGAGTTTCTCAAGGAATTGGGTCTGGGAGGAATGGTATTTATAGCAGAGAGAACTGTTGATCCTGACATAAACTGTTGGGCAAATGGAAATAGTGTGATGGCTTCAAGGGAATGGGGAAAGGGGAGAGGAAGGGAGATGACTAGAGGAAACAAAACTGGACAGTGAACAAGGAGGGTCTTTCTTTCAAGAGAGGGTTTTGTTCTTAAGTACAGGTGGTAGGAGTTATTGAAAAATTTTAGGCAGTGCTGTAACATGATCAGCTATATCTTTTCGATAATCCATTCTCCTACAGGATGACATTAGGAGGGTAATCATGGAAGCAAGAATTTGGTCCGAGAGTATGAAATGATTCAGGCAAGAGGTAGTGTGGGCCATAGCCAAGACAGAGGCAATGGGAATGATGGACAAAGCTTGGATTCAAAAAAAGAGAATTGCCAAGCATTTGATGACTGGTCAGTTACAGTTCTAAGAGAGCTTGTCAGGGGATAATAACCCATTTCACTTTGCATATGTTACACTTGAAGTAGAAATATCTAGTAGAGATATATAGTAAGCAATTAGATACATGAGTTTTGTTTTAGATGAAAATGTTAGCTCAAATAATAAGAATCTGAGGTATTCAGTAGAGAAAACATGGAGTAAAAGGAGAAGGGAGCAGAAGACAAACTCTTCAGCCATGTCGCAATGTAGTAGATATACAGAAGAAAACCTAGTGGAGGAAGTTCAGGATGCCTGGAGAGGCAGGAAGAGAAGTAAAGAGAATTGACAGGAAAAAAACATCACAAAACAACATGATTATTTTCTCCCAATTTGCCTGTTTCAGGAATATGAACATGGCTTATCTGTATCTTATTCTTATCTTATCTTACAAAGTTGTAGTCAAGGTGATGACCAAGACTGGGTTTCATAAGAAAATTCAGATGGTAAAGATTTCACTTCCAAACTCACATGGCAGGATTTAGTTCCTCACTGGTTGTTGGAAGGAGGATTTCAGTTCTTCTTTGACAGCCAGAGGCTGCTGTCTGTTCCTTGCCACATGGGCCTCTCCAGTATTGTTGCTTGCTTCATCAAGTAATGAAAGCCAAGGGGTGTCTGGGTGGCTCAGTGGATTGAGCCTCTGCCTTTTGCTTGGGTCATGATCTCAGGGTCCTGGGATTGAGCCCCACATCAGACTCTCTGCTCAGGGGGGAGCCTGTTTCCCCCTCTTTCTCTGACTGCCTCTCTGCCTACTTGTGATCTCTCTCTCTCTCTCTGTGTCAATCAATAAGTCAGATCTTTAAAAAAGTAATGAAAACCAAAAAAGAAATAAAGAGTGTTGGCAAGACAGAAGTCACAGTCTTTTGAAACCCAATTATTGAAGTGACATCCTATCACCTCTGAAATACTCTATTAGAAGAATTTCACACTCAAGGGGAAAGGATTACTAAGGGCATGAATAATAGGAGGTGGAGATCACTCGAGGAAGGACGTTCTACAAATCTCCCTACCACAATCTGTGACCTTTTCCAGAACAGTGTTTAGAAGAGGTTCAGTGAATAGTAGAAACAGAAACCAGATCTCAGTGGTTGAGAAACACAAATAAGCAAGTGGAGTTTTATGAAGACAATTTTTAATAATCTGGAAGAGAAAGGAAGGAGACAATCAGAAGATTGGGACAAGGAAAGGCCTTCTAAAGATGGGAGAGAATTGAGTGGGTTTATAAGATGAAGAGATGAAACCACGAGAAAGGGAGGGAGAAGAAACAGGAGGGAGGGCAGGGACAGCTGGAGAGCACATTACTTGAGACTGTGTAGAGAATGTGACTCAGTGTGGTGAGAAGGGTTAGTAATAAACAGGTAGAGGAACATCTTCTCTTGAGTGATAAAAGAGAAAAAAGCAATCGTAATCAATGTGGGTACGTTTGTAAAGGCAAGACTTACATAACTCACATCTGGTGACTTCAAGTTCCCTGCTGAGGTAGGAGAGGTAAGAAAAAACATGAGTCTAAGAGTCGAAGACAGACATTGTGTTGAGGGGGTAACAGCTTAGAAGAGCAACTAAGAGGGGGTTGGAGAAGGTAGGAGTGGCTGAAGCTGGTATCTCTGATATTTGATTACGTCTGACTATAGTTCCTATGGACACGCTATCTATGGTGTGTATTGGTCAGTTAGCCTTTTACCTTTCTGATTATGGTAGTGACATGATGAAAACACTGCTCAAAGAATAACTTGGTCACTGTGAATGCTGTAATGGGAGATGGGAGAGCTTGGCCTTACTAAGGACATCGAAGCTCCTGTGGCTGTAATTCAGGCAGGAGGCAGTAAGTTCACAAGCCCACGTGGGGGGGTGAAGAAGAGGATGGTGAATTACACTGTGATAGTAACATTGGGGTGGGACAGAGGATAATGAGAACAATGTGGACGGACAAAGAAGGAGGTAGATGTTCACAGAATGGGATGGTAAGTAGGCTGTGCGTAGAACTGAGCCTCGTGTCCAAACAAGTCATTGTTGGTTTTAGAGAAACTGGTGCCTTTCTTATTCTGTTACTTTGATCAACTATTATTAACACAAGAAGTAGACACGAACTGCTTATACACTTCAAGAGATAAAGTTCATTCACCAACCGGTAAGGGGATTTATTCGAAAGTGAAACTACATAAGGCTGTCTCAGGGTATGGGGAAACTTAATAATGTCCTGAGCAGCTCCCCAAAGAGGGCCAACTAGCCTGACAGGATACATTTGGATAAGAATTTAACTCTTAGTAGTGTCATCATGAACTCTTTTTGCCCACTATCACTTAACCGTGGCTGAGTGTTCTAGCCTAATCAAGGACACAACAAGAAGGGACCATGAATAAGTCCTGTGGCTTCTGATAGACTAGGATGCAAGGTTATGACCACTGGAAGATACAGACGTAAATGTGGAGAAACTCACAGTTGACAGGTATCTGAAAGACAAGTGGGTTAAATTTACATTAACCCACTTGTAAATATCAACCATGTAAGCTTTCATTTTCTGTAAGTGGGCTGGACTGCTTGGTGACAGGTCAAAATTGTAAACAGCAAGCCCGCACCTCCAGACTACTCAAAGGATGCCAGAGACTGAATGTTTAATTTATGGTTAACGCATGATTAAATGTTAAATGGCAGTCGGAGGGACTTTCTGAGATTATCTGATTAGCTTTTAGCACCCAGAGATCTCTTCTCAGTGGAATCTGTGCTGTATAATTAAGAACCAGTAGTATAAATGTCTAATAGGGATTTTTGATTCATGTACCAACAATACACTCACAAAAGGCAAATTATAGGAGAGCATTTAAGAAAGGGTTTGATTCATTCATTCATTCTTCTCGTACCCACTTAAGAAGATGGGATTGGGAGGGAGACAAAACATAGGTCTCACAAAACAAACTGAGGGTTGCTGGGGGGAGGGGGTTTGGGAGAAGGGGGTGGGATTGTGGACACTGGGGAGGGTATGTGCTTTGGTGAGTGCTGTGAAGTGTGTAAACCTGGTGATTCACAGACCTGTACCCCTGGGGATAAAAATATATGTTTATAAAAAATAAAAAATATAAATAAAAAAAATATTTTAAAAAAAAGGGTTTGAAATTTTGAATATCCAATGAGTTTTTCTTTAAGAAAAAAATTTTATTATATAAAATTTAATGTTTGACTTAGGGACTACATGAAAAGTTTTTACACTTTTTTGCTTTGGAAAGTAAAACACTGAAATGCATTTGGCTATTAAAAATACTGGTTTTAAGTAGATGCATATTTGTGTCTTGGCTAAAGTCATCTACTGAGCTATCTTATGAACATATGATGTCAAAACTCTCTACATTTTAATTATCAACACTGGGAATGCATGATTAGAATTAATTTTGATATAAATTATTTGGATTTATATGCATCATTATGATCTTTTCATCAGTTTATTTTTAAAATTATGATCTTAAGTTTCAGCATTCAGAATTACGCTATAATTATTAAATTAACTATTATATAACTACCAAACTACTAACCACTAAATTATAAATAGCTACTAAATTATAAATTTTAAATTTATAAACTTTAAAACTCTTATAAGTTAAATAATAAATTATAAATGTTTAGGGCTAAAAAATCCTAAGGATTCCTTTGTCCATTGTTTAATCAAGACACAGTTTTTAGGATGTTTGTAGCCTTTTCTTGAAGAGATTTTTGTGGTTAGGCAATGTTCCACATGTCTCTTTCCTGAACAACTTTTCTGAATAATTCATATGTTACTATGCATTGCATATCGTAAAGAAGGCTACTTTTTCGAACATTCCTCTATAGAGCTCTGCATGGAACTCATTGGGGAAACAATTATTTGTCTAACTCCTGTAGTTCACAGATGAAGTAAATGAAATCCTCAATAGATAGAATGATCTTCCTGCAGTCGTATATCTACCTAGTGACAGATGGAAGAATCATAACAAAGCTCGAGTTTCATCCCTGCTATCTTGCACCCCCATACTAAGATTGAATCTTTCGAACAAACATTCTGAGAGCCAGTATCTTTTGATAAATGTATACTAATCTTCTAATAAACTTGTTGGGTTAAATCTCTGAGAAATTCAAAAGTCAGTACAGAGACATGGGTGTCCTTACATATGATACATCTACCACACTCATTTCAAATTATTTTGGTCACATATAAGCAGATTTTCATGAAAAAAGAAGGTGATTTATTAAGAAGATAATTTATTTTTATGGGAGGATTCATGAAAGACATAATTTAAATAAAAGACATGTAGTTTTTTTAGAAGAAAAAGAAAAAGAAGATGCTGACAGTTATTCAGATATATTACAAAATGCCTTTCAAATATTTTGTGTGTGTGCCTTTCCCCTTTCATTCAGACTTGTGATGATACAATTCTGTTATGTTCCTAAATACTAACATCTGCTCAAACAGAAATCCCCTTTTAATCATCTCATTTTGCAAGAACACATACTTGACACATGTGTACAGGTTCATAAACTGAACCTATGCTACATGACCTTTCTATGGTACACAGGATACTGGAGATAGGCCAATGGATGTTGGTTAGAAACGAAGGAAAAGGAAGCCATTTATCTTTTCATTTGGAGTTAATGCAAAAGGCCTTTATATTTCAGAGAGCCAGAGCAGTCAACTAAAACACTTACGTATGACATTACCAGAAAATCCTTTGTTCATTGATACTATACTTCTAAATTTTGAAATGATATCTGAATAAAATATATTACTAGGCAGATCATCTGCTGCCCTTGTCATGTTTATTATGACAATGAGTTCTCATTTCTTTCAGTGATGTTTCCAAATCACTTAATACTTCCCTAAATTTTACCAACACTGATTTATCATATTAATGTATCAATTGTTACATTCCCTTGCATTTGTTTAGTAAGTGTTTACAATTTAATTGCTTGAGTGTTTTCTCTAAAATAAATTCTTTCAGGACTCTTAAATTTTGTTTTTGCCAATTAAAAATTTTCATTCTAATTTGTGAACTTAATTTTCTTTCTCAAAGCCACTAATTATCTTCTCTTTTGCAGTTACAACCTAATAACCAGTTGATTTTGTTCTTTCAGAGATGCATTGTTCTTGGAAGAGTCATACGTTTTTGCAAAGCACAGGTGGATAACGTATGGACCTCATGCTGTGCTGCTTCTGCTATGGTACTTTATAAAACAAAACAATACAGCAATTAGGAGAAAAAATCACAAAATAAAGGACGAATAACTAAAATTATCAGAATTTTACAAAACTTCATAAGCTTTGTAAGTTATCTAAAAATAGCTAAATTTTGACTTTTTGAAAATGTATGTATGTATGTATGTGTGTATGTATTATTAACACAGAATGTATTGTTTGCCCCAGGGGCACAGGTCTGTGAATCGTCAGGCTGACACACTTCACGACACTCACCACAGCACACACCCTCCCCAGCGTCCATCACCTAGCTACCCTCTCCTTACTGTCTCACCCCCAGCAGCCCTCAGTTTTAAATTCTGACTTTAATTCAAAGTAAGCTCACACTAATTCTCATAACACACTGGGACTTTCTCAGCACTCTTTCTGTTCTTGGCCAAAGTGTCGTAGGAGCTGTTCTTTAACCCCATCCATAAGGATTTGGATACAAGAGCACAAAAGAATCTGGTGAAAAGTATGAAAGTAAGTCACCTTAAGAAATCTGAACTTTCTCTACTTACTCATTACAATAGACTCTATGGGGGTCAGAAAGAGATAACAAGTAAACATCCCAGAAAACTAAACGCTTATAGATATTAACTTTGGGAGAAAATGCATACAGCACGTTTGCAAAGTACACACTAACACTCCTATTATTTCTACCCATAGCTCGAACAGCAAGATTCAGAAAAATTCCACATGAAGAAATTTTGTGCCTTATTAACAACACTACTCTAATACAGTAGAAATTAGTTCAGACATTGGGATACTTACCTCCCTTCCCTCTTCTTTCTGCCCATGCATCTTCCTTCCTTCCTTTCTCCTCCTCCTCCTGCTTCATTCGGCCCCTCCTTGCTCCCTCACAGTCTCCTCCCTCTCCCCTCACTACCGTGGTTCTCTTCTCCAGTCTCCTCCCCTGCCTCTTCCTCATGCACTTGTTCTTTCCTTCCGGACTCAGTTCATAGTGGGAGTTGTCCTCTCCACATGAATGCATTAGGAGATGCAAAATTCCACAAGTTTCTTTTTAGAATTTCCTAAAAATAAGTCAATTCTCGGATGTGTAACATCAAGCAGGGACATCTACTAAACAGATGTCAGTCAGATTTCTAGTGAGTTGCTTGCGTTTTCTAGATTCTCTTTTCTCTTAGGAAAAGTTTAGGACTTGATCGGGTAGGTCTCAGAGAAGGAAGTACAAATGGCTTCTATAAAATTATGCACCATTTGTTACCAAAGAAATTCAAGATGAACTATTAATGAGGCACGATTTTAATTTTCTTATTTTAATTCAAATAATTAATGTATAGTGTGTTATTAGTTCCAAAGATTAGTTGCATATGACACGTAGAGTTCATCACATCATGTGCCCTCCTTAATGTCCACGACCCAGTTACCCTGTCCCCTTGAGCAGCCCTCAGTTTGTTTCCTAGAGTTGAGTCTCTTATGGTTTGTCTCCCTCTCTGATTTCCTCTTATTTTGCTTTTCCTTCCCTTCTCCTATGATCCTCTGTTTTGTTTCTTAAATTCCACTCAAGAGTGAAATCATGATAATTGTCTTTTTCTGATTGACACTTAAAACTCAGCATAATACCCTCTAGTTCCATCCATTTTAAATCTATCAGAGGAGCTAGATCATAAATTTGAGGGGGAAAAAAAAAGGATTAGCCAGGGTGTGGGAAACCACACTCTTAAATACTATTGGTGAGAATATATATTGGCGCAATGTCTTTGGAGCTATATGTCCATCATTTTAAAAAACCAGACAGACAAAAAAATTTAAATCTATACATCCTTTGGTCCAACAATTCTATTTTTAGAAATGTAGCCTACAGACATTTTTCACACATGCAGAAAGATGTGTGTATAGGGATATTCATTATAGCATTGATTTAAACATAGAAAGATGGTGGTAAGCAGTTAAATGTTATGGTTGCACCCTGTGGCATAGTCATACACTGAAAACTATTGAGGCTTTATGAATTATATGTATTCATAAAAATTATCTTTAAAATGTATTAAGTTAAAAAAATCAAATAAATGTCAGCACAGTGTACAGAGAGGATAGACTTCCATTTGTGGATTTAATAATATATGCAGATACACATGTACATATACCCACCCATAAATATACATATATGCTTTTCTATTCATTAAGAAGTACAGAAGCAAAGCTAGGCCTTAGCAGAAGTTATTGCCTTGTTTACTGTTTTAATTTCACTTGGGCATATATAATTTTTTGTTAAATATTTTATTAAATACCCTCTGGAACTCTAAAAATGAAATGAAATCGAATATACTTCTTTAAGAATTGACAATATATCTTTAAGCAATAAATACAAAATACATTTTTATTTATTTTTTTTAAAGATTTTATTTATTTATTCAACAGATAGAGAGATCACAAGCAGGCAGAGAGGCAGGCAGAGAGAGAGGAGGAAGCAGGCTCCCCGCTGAGCAGAGAGCCCGATGTGGGGCTCGATCCCAGGACCCTGGGACCATGACCTGAGCCGAAAGCAGAGGCTTAACCCGCTGAGCCACCCAGGTGCCCCACATAATACATTTTTAAAAAGAAAAAAGAGATGGCTATATTATTTTGCAAAAGAATTTTTGACATAAAGTATTCTTATTAAATTGCTTTTATGCCCCCCCCCCATTTATGGTGAAACATAATCCTCAATGTGCTAGTATTAGAAGGTGGGGCTTCTAGGGGTGATTAGGTCATGAGAGCAGAGCCCTCAGGAATGAGGTTGGTGCTCTTGGAGAGAAGGCCCTGGAGGGCTCCCTTCCCTCATGTGAGGATACAGACGGAAGACAGCCATCTGTGGGCCAGGAAGCCGACTCTCACCAGACACCAAATCTGCTGGCACTTTGATACTGGAATTCCTAGTGTCCAGAACTGTGAGAGGTAAGTGTTTGTTGTTTATAAGCCCCCTGGTTTACGGTATTATTCCATTATAGCAGCCCCAATGGACTAACACAAGTACTTTAGGTTAGTACATATAAAACACAAAACCATTTCGAGATTATAGGCTATCTGAACATGGCATACCCCTTAAATTCTTTCTGGGTTTATAACAAAATAACGTCTCTAATTTCTGATTTCTCATAAGGGTCCATCTGTATCTTTCTTATGATAATTCTTATTTCTGACATGTGTGTGCTATCTCTTGTCATTACAAAGTTCTAGAAAGTAGAGCAGCTTCCACATTACCCAGTATGGTTTTCCTTTGTCATTCTAGGTCCCCAAGGATGACCTTTAATGAACTGCTAAAAACCACTATAGACTAAGGTAGAAATCAGAGTGCAAACTTGGCTTTGAGCCTAAGCGGACTTCAGGTGGAGTCCAAAGTCACAAATCTGAAAGGTGGTGCTCAATGTTTCTTATGCCCCAAATTTTTATCTGGAAGGTATTGGCTCAATACCTCAATGGCTTGATATGTATTCTTCAGATCAAAGTATTGAGAACCCTAGAAAAAGAACAAATATATTTTCTGGAAATAAAACTTTATTTTTATGACATGACTCATTCTTAATTGAACAAGTTTAATTTAATTTATTAATGTAATTCCTTGGCAGAAGGGGGCCACAACAATTTGGCTGGAGGAGGATGGGCAAGACTGGGTGGAGACCAAGAAAGAGCCAGAGTTTATCTGGTGTTGGAGACGGTAGGTCAGACGGAATTTTCAGGATACTGGACTGAGGATGGAAGGAGATCAGAAGGGGCCCTGACTTGGAATAATGCATGAGGTGGAGGGAATTGGTCATTAGAGGTAGGGTTGTGGTCCAAAGGGAAGAGTCAAGAAATAATAGATGGTTAACTTCAATTTTATGAAAGATGAGTATTGTATTTGGGGTTATGGGCATAATTTCTCATTCTGGGAAGAAAAGAAGAATCATAGAACTGTCATATTTTTAAAAATATATATATATTTTATTTATCTATTAAAGAGAAAGAGGAAGAGAGAGCAGAATCAGGGGGAATGGGAGAAGGAGAAGCTGGGTCCTGGCTAAGCAGGGAGCCTAATGCAGGGCTTCATCCCAGGGGTCAGAGATCATGACCTGAGCCGAAAATAGATGCTTAACCAACTGAGCCAC
This sequence comes from Mustela putorius furo, assembly GCF_011764305.1. NCBI lineage: Eukaryota > Metazoa > Chordata > Mammalia > Carnivora > Mustelidae > Mustela > Mustela putorius. Next base: position 1,642,632 of record NW_025421261.1, read on the forward strand.
TCAGGTGCCTCATCACATAACTGTCTTCTAATGTGGACTCTGATATCCTCGGAGGTTGTCCAGAGGTTATTATCCTGTATCTCTTTTCCCTCCTGTGACATAAAGCTAATTTATGTCGTCTACCTTGTTAAAGGGTGACCTATAATGATAGCTATTCCTGGAATCAGTGAGTTTTAAAATATAAAGTCTTATTAATAACTGAACACACTTCTTAAAACTTATATCTAAAACTTATTATTTTCACCATTAAGTGGAGAATTCAGTGACATTAAGTACATTCACACTGTTGTATAGCCTTAACTACCATCCATCTCTAGACCCTTTTCATTTTCTGAAAACAGAACTCTGAATTATTAAGCAAAAACTTCCCAGTTTTCCTTCCCACAGTCTCCAGTAAATACTATTCTACTGTCTGTCTCCATGAGTTTGATCAATCTAGGTTACTTCATAAACATAGAATCATCATCCTGTATTTGTCCTTTTATGTTTGGCTTATTTTACTTAATATAATGTCCTCAAGGTCTACCATGTTGTAGTATGGGTCAGGATTCCATTTCCTTTTAAGACTGAATATACCACATTTTGTTTATCCATTTTTTCATCAATGGACATTTGACTAGTTTCTATCCTTTGGCTGTTGTGAATAATGCTGTAAGAACATTACCATGCTCGATTTTTAATAGAATTATAATTCTAATAATAAAACCTACTGAATTGCACAGGTTTGGTAGGAATAAATGTAACTCATTAAATTGATTTTAGGTAACATCACTAGTAAGTACCAGATTGAGTTTCAGAGATTTTTTTTTAAATGCAAATTGAGTTTTTGAACAGCCCAAGTGATAATAGTTAGCACTTAGCACATAGACTATTGTAACTTAACATCTGGGCTTAATCATGTACAAATTATATAAAAACATCAAACGCCAGAAACTAAGACTTTCCAATTCTTTTTCATCTTAAAATGAATTTTAAGGACTTTTTTCCCTAATCTTCCTTAAGGGCTACCCTTCCCCAGGTTTCTTGTCCCCCTCCGCAGGGCCTTGCCTCAAAGCCTGAGGCGTGAGGATAGCCCATGTGTTTGTACAATATGTTTAAAGTAAAATTTTCACAATGAATGTTTGGTTCAGAACAAAAGCCCTTTACTTCCTGGTGGCTAGAAATACATCTCTAAAGACTGACACTTTTTGGTCAAGTTTTGATATACTCTGAGTCTTGGGGAACAGATGGAACTGAGTGCTGGAGAAAGGGGGAATCCTTTGAAACTAGGGTATGCAAATTTGAATGAAGCAGTTTTCTGTCTCACTGACGGAAGGAACAAGAAGGCAAAACATGCAATGGTTCCATTCTTTGGTGGAATAATTTGGTGACTTTCTCGTGGCTTGTGGAATCATTACCGCAGCTTGGCAAGGCTGGCGAATAATATTGAGATAGGAAACAAAAGAAGATCATGCCTCATTAATCATTATTTGCTTTCCTCTGTGATAATAGAGAAATTCGTGTCAAAAAGGAATGAAAAAATCTGCAGTGTTGTTATTTACTGAATCCTCCTTATACTCATAATTGGAACTTTATTTGATGGAACATTAAAAACTGAATTAGTGGAGAAAGAAAATTATGCTTTTCCTTTGTGACTTGAACTCTCCAGATGCTCCTGTACATGCCTTCTTTAATCAGAGTCTGATCTAGGAAAATTCTAGACTAAATGAAATGAAACACAGAAAATATGTTCAAAATGAATAGATCCATGGGTCCTACTAAGAGGGACTGAGTCTTAATTCTTGAATTAAAATCTTAACTTGCTTTTTTGACTCATGACCATTTGTACCTCACCAACTTATTGGTGATTAATTTAATCATATTTTTAGTATTTTAAAAAAATGGCTCTAATCTAGTAAAGGATCCCATTTGTGGTTCAAATAGTCAGAATAAACTAGGTGATCATATGGAAATTTGATAATAGACTAAGTTGCCAAAAGCTTTTATTGGTCCTTGAGTTGTCTGATTAATTTCACATTATTATCATATGTCTTTGGACTAAAGAGTGAGCTTCTCTGGTCCTCAATATTCTCATTTGATTAAATGAGGAGCTTGCATTGAATTATCCTTGAATTCCCTCTTAACTCTTAAACTGTATAGCCTCTGTTTGCCTCAGTTTCTCCATCTATAAAATGGGTATGTTCTTCACAGTATTTTTAGATTTCTTTCCTCTACCTCTATTGTTTATTCCTAGTTGGCAGTGATTCTGGGTAAAGAATCATCTGATTTACCACTGTGCAGATAAGGATAACACTGATCTTAGATTAGGAGATATGAGGTCTCAGTAGGTGACCTTGCACTGTAGAGGAATCCATCTGTGTTGACAATCTTTTAAGTTGTTTTAGTGATGATTAAGTACTTATACCTCATTTTCACATCACAAGTAACCTAAGGTTCTTGAGCCCTATTGAGCACATTTTATGTTGACTATGTCGGCCTCATCTCAACACTTTTTATAGAATTCTTCAGAGCAAACCGAAATTCTAAATGTACTTTCGAATATTTGGGGAATGATTTTTTTATGCAAGAGTTGTGCAGTTTTCTAATCAGCAAGGGCACTTTCCTCTGGGTGATAAATATGTTAGTATGCTTTTACAGAGTCAGTAAATCAGGAACAATAATAATAATAAAAAAGCCCTGTCCATAACTTCAGATTGCAATTTATGTAATGACATCACATCCCTTCTTTAACTCAAACACAGTCTCATTTACCTGCTCGTCTGATAAACACTGAAATTCTTTCAGGTTGGAATTTAATATGGGCACATAATATATGACATTTGTATTCAAAAGAGATAATGAAGAGAAGACGAAGAACTGATAAGGCAAATGACGAGATAATATATGCTGTAATGGGTAAGACAGAGGGTGGACAGATGACAAAGCTGCATTTCTTTTTCAGACACAGTTCCTTGAATTTTGCAGCGTGTACATATCCAGACAATGAAGACATATCAAAGCTCAAGTGGTGACAAGAGCGCTTCCTGCTCTGGTTTTAGTATCCTCCATTCATGAATATTTATCACGGCGGCACCACACAGAACACTTCTTCCTGATTATTGCAGTCACTGGCTATACAAGCCGTCTTAGTAAGAGTCCATACCCTTTCCTGTTAGAAGGCTGACTGTTTCATGGCTTAAAGTATCCCCAGGCCTTAGCAGAGGCTGCCTTTGATTTCGGTTGAGACCAGGAGCAACTTCCCAATTTCATAAAAGCATTTGTGACTTTTAACTTTTTGATTTTTCATTTAAGTGTAAAATCTATATAACTTTTATTTTTTTAAAGATGTATTTATTTATTTGAGAGCTGAGAGTACAGTGGGGAGGGGCAGAGGAGAATCTTAAGCAGACTACCTGCTGAGCTCGGAACCCCACCGGCTGGTGAGGCCAGGGACTGGGGCGGGCATGGGGGTGTGGGGATCTTGAGATCCAGACCTTGAAGTCATGACCTGCACTGAAACCAAGAATCAGACACTTATGGGATCGCACCCCCCACCCCGATGCCCCAACAATGTAACTTTATTATTGATCTCTTCATAATCTGATACACTTATTTTGTCTAAGGTGTTTAAATATGAACACCTGTACTACTACTTCCATTCAATTGTTTCTTTCATCTCTGATTGCCTTAGCATCTAAATCTACAGACCACCCTTGATGTAATCAGACAAAAGTCCTAAGGATATGTTTGGTTTAGTTGTTATAGACAAAGGCTTTCTGAATTTGCTACACAGAACCTATTTTGAAACTAACACTCATAAACATTAACTACATTAGAGATGAATAAATGACAAGCTCTGCCCAGATTCATTCTTATCAATACATGATTTGTAAATTCACATTAAAAACTGTCAACCTTGCTAATGTATCTGTTCTTTCTCTGAAGCAGGGGTTATGGACAAAAGTTGTTTTATTGCATTTCATAGATAGTGCTTTTCTTTTTCTTTTTTCTTTTTTTTATACAAATTGAAAGTTTGTATCAACCCTGTGTTGAGCAAGTCCATCAGCACAATTTTTCCAACAGCATTTGCTTACTTTGTGTCTCCTTGTCACATTTTGATACTGCTCATAGTACTTCAAACTTTTTCATTATTATTATATTTGAATTGCTGAGATTTCATGACGAAATTTAATAGACCGTCAGTTGCTTCTCCTGGATGAGCAAAAATGTGGTTTCTTGAGATGGAATCTACTATTGGCGAGGATGCTGTGACAATTGCTGAAATGACAGCAAAGAATTTAGGACATGATGTAAACTTAGTTAATAAAGCAGTGGCAGGGTTTAAGAGAATTGACTTTAACTTTTTTAAAGATTTTATTTATTTATTTGAGAGAGAGAGTATGAATGGGGGGAGGGGCAAAGGGAGAAGCAGACACTCCACTGAGCAGGGAGCCCGACAGGGGGCTCCACAGGGGGTTCCATCCCAGGACCCTGAGCTCATCACCTGAGCTGAAGGCAGATGCTTAACCTGCTGAGCCACCCAGGTGCCCCAAGAACTGACCTTAATTTTGAAAGAAATTCTGTGAGTAAATGCTATCAGACAGCATCACATGCTACAGAGAAATTGTTCATAAGATATTTGATCAATGTGGCAAACTTCACGGTTTTCTTATTTTAAGTATTGCTGTAGCTGTCCCAATGGTTTCATCAGCCATCACCCTGATCAGTCAGCAGCCATCAATATCGGGACAACACCCTCCACTGGCAAAAGATTATGACCTGCTGAAAGCTCAGATGAGTTAGCATTTTTGGTAATAAAGTATTTCTAAATTAAGATATATAGATTGTTTTTAAATATAATGCTATTGCACACTTCATGGACTAAAGTATAGTATTTGCACTGTGAAACCAAAAATTTCATTTGACTCACTCTATTGTCATAGCTGCCTTATTCCAGTGGTCTGGAACTGAACCTGCGATATTTCCAAAGTATGCTTTGTATTACAATTCTAACAGTTGTTTCCAACTCTTTTTAATCCCATTGTTTTGCCAAATTAGTTATTACAGAATTAGCAATTTTCTATAGCGATAATAAGTTGCAATGGACAACTGGGACTCTTATCCAATAAAGGAATTTCTTCAACTCTTATAGCAAAATAATATTTCTAGCAATTCATTATAAATAATACTGAATAACTCAGGTTGATGTTACATAATTTTTTGGAGATAGATTAGAGAAAATGTGCTATTTCATCAAAAACAATACTGAATCATCGTTCTTCTAAGTTTTCCTGTTCCTTTTCTTTTTTCAGGACCAAACCATTCTTTAAATCAATTTTTTAATTTTTTAAATTTTTTATTAACATATAATGTATTATTAGCCCCAGGGGTACAGGTCTGTGAATCGCCAGGTTTACACAATTCACAGCACTCTCCATAGCACATACCCTCCCCAGTGTCCATAACCCAACCACCCTCTCCCTACCCCCCTACCCCCAGCAACCCTCAGTTTGTTTTGTGAGATTAAGAGTACCTTATGGTTTGTCTCCCTCCTGATCCCATCTTGTTTCATTTATTCTTTTCCTACCCCCAACCCCCCCACGTTGCATCTCCCCTTCCTCATATCAGGGAGATCATATAATAGTTGTCTTTCTCCGATTGACTTATTTCACTAAGCATGATACCCTCTAGTTCCATCCACATCATCGCAAATGGCAAGATTTTATTTCTTTTGATGACTGCATAGTTAAATCAATTTTTTTTAATTGTAATGATGACTCTCTAATTAAATAACATTTCTATCTTATATGATGGTGATGATGATTATATATTTTCCTCAATATGTTAACTTATCAAACTAACGTTAACTTATACCTGCAAGAGTGAATTTGTGAATGTTAAAATTATCAAGAAAACCAAAATTCCTTAAGATGTCCTAAGTTTGGTCAATAGTAAGCCCCATAAGTGTGGAGAACATTTTTATCCCATGCACTGTTTGATTCTCACTGCCTAGTACAGGGTCTGGCACATAGTAGGTAAATAGTAAGTACTAGTTCAATGAAGTAAAACATAATTGGCAATTTTATTATATACTCTAGTTCTACACATCATTACTATTTTATGTCTCCATACTTTTGTTAATTATTCTTTTTTCATTTTCTTTATCTGGCTAACATAACACTCATCTTTCAAAAGTCTGAACTGACATCCTTTTATTTAAGAGGTTTTCTGTCTCCCCACAGCTGAGTAAAGCAAGTTTTAATTACCACTTTATCTTAAATTACCACTTTATCTTAAAAAGTTTACATGATTCTCTACATCAAAGATAGGCTCCTAATTTTTGTATTTCTGGTATTTATCACAATGTCTGGCATATAGAAGGTGCTCAATAGTCATTGAACTTCAATGTGTATAAAAACCAAAGCTAACTTGGTGGGGTTGGAGAAGAGTGTTCATTGTTTACGTTAGTTTGTTTTCAGTTACTTTTTAACCAGTCTAACTTTGGCCTTACATTAAATATTTTAGCATTCACTCCAATGGAAATTAATAGAACAGCAAAGTCTCCTACCTAAAAATATCTTACCTGTGATTTAGACATTGTTTCTGGTCATTAGTTCTTTTCTTTTTTTTTAAATTTTTTTTATTTTTAATTTTTTTTATTAATTTTTTATTTTTTATAAACATATATTTTTATACCCAGGGGTACAGGTCTGTGAATCACCAGGTTTACACACTTCACAGCACTCACCAAAGCACATACCCTCCCCAATGTCCATAACCCCACCCCCTTCTCCCAAACCCCCTCCCCCCAGCAACCCTCAGTTTGTTTTGTGAGATTAAGAGTCACTTATGGTTTGTCTCCCTCCCAATCCCATCTTGTTTCATTGATTCTTCTCCTACCCACTTAAGCCCCCATGTTGCATCACCACTTCCTCATATCAGGGAGATCATATGATAGTTGTCTTTCTCTGCTTGACTTATTTCGCTAAGCATGATACGCTCTAGTTCCATCCATGTTGTCGCAAATGGCAAGATTTCATTTATTTTGATGGCTGCATAGTATTCCATTGTGTATATATACCACATCTTCTTGATCCATTCATCTGTTGATGGACATCTAGGTTCTTTCCATAGTTTGGCTATTGTGGACATTGCTGTTATAAACATTCGGGTGCACATGCCCCTTTGGATCACTACGTTCGTATCTTTAGGGTAAATACCCAATAGTGCAATTGCTGGGTCATAGGGCAGTTCTATTTTCAACATTTTGAGGAACCTCCATGCTGTTTTCCAGAGTGGCTGCACCAGCTTGCATTCCCACCAACAGTGTAGGAGGGTTCCCCTTTCTGCGCATCCTCGCCAGCATCTGTCATTTCCTGACTTGTTGATTTTAGCCATTCTGACTGGTGTGAGGTGATATCTCATTGTGGTTTTGATTTGTATTTCCCTGATGCCGAGTGATATGGAGCACTTTTTCATGTGTCTGTTGGCCATCTGGATGTCTTCTTTGCAGAAATGTCTGTTCATGTCCTCTGCCCATTTCTTCATTGGATTATTTGTTCTTTGGGTGTTGAGTTTGCTAAGTTCTTTATAGATTCTGGACACTAGTCCTTTATCTGATATGTCGTTTGCAAATATCTTCTCCCATTCTGTCCGTTGTCTTTTGATTTTGTTAACTGTTTCCTTTGCTGTGCAAAAGCTTTTGATCTTGATGAAATCCCAATAGTTCGTTTTTGCCCTTGCTTTCCTTGCCTTTTGCGTTGTTCCTAGGAAGATGTTGCTGCGGCTGAGGTCGAAGAGGTTGCTGCCTGTGTTCTTCTCAAGGATTTTGATGGATTCCTTTCGCACATTGAGGTCCTTCATCCATTTTGAGTCTATTTTTGTGTGTGGTGTAAGGAAATGGTCCAATTCCATTTTTCTGCATGTGGCTGTCCAATTTTCCCAGCACCATTTATTGAAAAGGCTGTCTTTTTTCCATTGGACATTCTTTCCTGCTTTGTCGAAGATTAGTTGACCATAGAGTTGAGGGTCTATTTCTGGGCTCTCAATTCTGTTCCATTGATCTATGTGTCTGTTTTTGTGCCAGTACCATGCTGTCTTGATGATGACAGCTTTGTAATAGAGCTTGAAGTCCGGAATTGTGATGCCACCAACGTTGGCTTTCTTTTTCAATATCCCTTTGGCTATTCGAGGTCTTTTCTGGTTCCATATACATTTTAGCATTATTTGTTCCATTTCTTTGAAAAAGATGGATGGTACTTTGATAGGAATTGCATTAAATGTGTAGATTGCTTTAGGTAGCATAGACATTTTCACAATATTTATTCTTCCAATCCAGGAGCATGGAACATTTTTCCATTTCTTTGTGTCTTCCTCAATTTCTTTCATGAGTACTTTATAGTTTTCTGAGTATAGATTCTGTGTCTCTTTGGTTAGGTTTATTCCTAGGTATCTTATGGTTTTGGATGCAATTGTAAATGGGATTGACTCCTTAATTTCTCTTTCTTCTGTCTTGCTGTTGGTGTAGAGAAATGCAAATGATTTCTGTGCATTGATGTTATATCCTGACACTTTACTGAATTCCTGTATAAGTTCTAGCAGTTTTGGAGTGGAGTCTTTTGGGTTTTCCACATATAGTATCATATCATCTGCGAAGAGTGATAATTTGACTTCTTCTTTGCCGATTTGGATGCCTTTAATTTCCTTTTGTTGTCTGATTGCTGAGGCTAGGACCTCTAGTACTATGTTGAATAGCAGTGGTGATAATGGACATCCCTGCCGTGTTCCTGACCTTAGCGGAAAAGCTTTCAGTTTTTCTCCATTGAGAATGATATTTGCGGTGGGTTTTTCATAGATGGCTTTGATGATATTGAGATATGTGCCCTCTATCCCTACACTTTGAAGAGTTTTGATCAGGAAGGGATGCTGGACTTTATCAAATGCTTTTTTAGCATCTATTGAGAGTATCATATGGTTCTTGTTCTTTCTTTTATTGATGTGTTGTATCACATTGACTGATTTGCGGATGTTGAACCAACCTTGCAGCCCTGGAATAAATCCCACTTGGTCATGGTGAATAATCTTTTTAATGTACTGTTGAATCCTATTGGCTAGTATTTTGTTGAGTATTTTCGCATCTGTGTTCATCAAGGATATTGGTCTATAGCTCTCTTTTTTGGTGGGATCCTTGTCTGGTTTTGGGATCAAGGTGATGCTGGCCTCATAAAATGAGTTTGGAAGTTTTCCTTCTATTGCTATTTTTTGGAACAGTTTCAGGAGAATAGGAATTAGTTCTTCTTTAAATGTTTGGTAGAATCCCCCCGGGAAGCCGTCTGGCCCTGGGCTTTTGTTTGTTTGGAGATTTTTAATGACTGTTTCAATCTCCTTACTGGTTATGGGTCTGTTCAGGCTTTCTATTTCTTCCTAGTTCAGTTGTGGTAGTTTATATGTTTCTAGGAATGCATCCATTTCTTCCAGATTGTCAAATTTATTGCCGTAGAGTTGCTCATAGTATGTTCTTATAATAGTTTGTATTTCTTTGGTGTTAGTTGTGATCTCTCCTCTTTCATTCATGATTTTATTTATTTGGGTCCTTTCTCTTTTCTTTTTGATAAGTCAGGCCAGGGGTTTATCAATTTTATTAATTCTTTCAAAGAACCAGCTTCTAGTTTCGTTGATTTGTTATATTGTTTTTTTGGTTTCTATTTCATTGATTTCTGCTCTGATCTTTATGATTTCTCTTCTCCTGCTTGGCTTAGGGTTTCTTTTTGTTCTTTCTCCAGCTCCTTTAGGTGTAGGGTTAGGTTGTGTACCTGAGACCTTTCTTGTTTCTTGAGAAAGGCTTGTACCACTATATATTTTCCTCTCAGGACTGCCTTTGTTGTGTCCCACAGATTTTGAACCGTTGTATTTTCATTATCATTTGTTTCCATGATTTTTTTCAATTCTTCTTTAATTTCCCGGTTGACCCATTCATTCTTTAGAAGGATGCTGTTTAGTCTCCATGTATTTGGGTTCTTTCCAAACTTCCTTTTGTGGTTGAGTTCTAGCTTTAGAGCATTGTGGTCTGAAAATATGCAGGGAATGATCCCAATCTTTTGATACCAGTTGAGTCCTGATTTAGGACCAAGGATATGATCTATTCTGGAGAATGTTCCATGTGTACTAGAGAAGAATGTGTATTCTGTTGCTTTGGGATGAAATATTCTGAATATATCTGTGATGTCCATCTGGTCTAGTGTGTCGTTTAAGGCCTTTATTTCCTTGCTGATCTTTTGCTTGGATGATCTGTCCATTTCAGTGAGGGGAGTGTTAAAGTCCCCTACTATTATTGTATTATTGTTGATGTGTTTCTTTGATTTTGTTATTAATTGGTTTATATAGTTAGCTGCTCCCACGTTGGGGGCATAGATATTTAAAATTGTTAAATCTTCTTGTTGGACAGACCCTTTGAGTATGATATAGTGTCCTTCCTCATCTCTTATTATAGTCTTTGGCTTAAAATCTAATTGATCTGATATAAGGATTGCCACTCCTGCTTTCTCTTGATGTCCATTAGCATGGTAAATTCTTTTCCACCCCCTCACTTTAAATCTGGAGGTGTCTTCGGGCTTAAAATGAGTTTCTTGGAGGCAACATATAGATGGGTTTTGTTTTTGTATCCTTTGTGATACCCTGTGTCTTTTGACAGGGGCATTTAGTCCATTAACATTCAGGGTAACTATTGAGAGATATGAATTTAGTGCCATTGTATTGCCTGTAAGGTGACTGTTACTGTATATGGTCTCTGTTCCTTTCTGGTCTACCACTTGTAGGCTCTCTCTTTGCTTAGAGGACCCCTTTCAATATTTCCTGTAGAGCTGGTTTGGTATTTGCAAATTCTTTCAGTTTTTGTTTGTCCTGGAAGCTTTTAATCTCTCCTTCTATTTTCAATGATAGCCTAGCTGGATATAGTATTCTTGGCTGCATGTTTTTTTCGTTTAGTGCTCTGAAAATATCATGCCAGCTCTTTCTGGCCTGCCAGGTCTCTGTGGATAAGTCAGCTGCCAATCCAATATTTTTACCATTGTATGTTACAGACTTCTTTTCCCGGGCTGCTTTCAGGATTTTCTCTTTGTCACTGAGACTTGTAAATTTTACTATTAGGTGACGGGGTGTGGGCCTATTCTTATTGATTTTGAGGGGTGTTCTCTGAACCTCCTGAATTTTGCTCGTTCCCTTTGCCATATTGGGGAAATTCTCCCCAATAATTCTCTCTAGTATACCTTCTGCTCCCCTCTCTCTCTCTTCTTCTTCTGGAATCCCAATTATTCTAATGTTGTTTCGTCTTATGGTGTCACTTATCTCTCAAATTCTCCCCTCATGGTCCAGTAGCTGTTTGTCCCTCTTTTGCTCAGCTTCTTTATTCTCTGTCATTTGGTCTTCTATATCACTAATTCTTTCTTCTGCCTCATTTATCCTAGCAGTGAGAGCCTCCATTTTTGATTGCACCTCATTAATAGCTTTTTTGATTTCAACTTGGTTAGATTTTAGTTCTTTTATTTCTCCAGAAAGGGCTTTTATATCTCTCGAGAGGGTTTCTCTAATATCTTCCATGTCTTTTTCGAGCCCGGCTAGAACCTTGAGAATTGTCATTCTGAACTCTAGATCTGACATATTACCAATGTCTGTATTGATTAGGTCCCTAGCCTTCGGTACTGCCTCTTGTTCTTTTTTTTTTGTGTTGAATTTTTCCGTCTTGTCATTTTGTCCAGATAAGAGTATATGAAGGGGCAAGTAAAATACTAAAAGGGTGGCAACAACCCCAGGAAAAAGTGCTTTAACCAAATTAGAAGAGATCCAAAATCGTGAGGGGGGAGAAAGGGGATAAAAAGAGGTTCAAAAAGGAAGAAAGAAAAAAAAAAAAAAAAAAAAAAGAAAAGAATTAAAAAAAAAGAAAACACCTAAGAAAAATGTAAAAAAGAAAAAATATATATATTAGATAAACTAGTAAAAAATCGTTAAAAAAGAAAAAGGTAACAGTTAAAAAAAAATTTACCCGAAGGCGAGAAAAAAAAAAACAAAAAATGAAAAAGAAAAAAATTAAATTAACTGCAAGACTAAAAAAAATCACTGGGAGAAAGCCATGAGTTCCGTGCTTGGCTTTCTCCTCCTCTGGAATTCTGCTGCTCTCCTTGGTATTGAAACCGCACTCCTTGGTAGGTGAACTTGGTCTCGGCTGGATTTCTTGTTGATCTTCTGGGGGAGGGGCCTGTTGTAGTGATTGTCAAGTGTCTTTGCCCCAGGCGGAATTGCACTGCCCTTACCGGGGTCTGGGCTGAGTAATCCGCTCGGGTTTGCTTTCAGGAGCTTTTGTTCCCTGAGCGCTTTCCGTAGAGTTCCGGAGGACGGGAATACAAATGGCGGCCTCCTGGTCTCCGGCCCGGAGGAGCCGAGAGCCCAGGGCCCCACTCCTCAGTGCGCCCTCAGAGAACCGCGCCCAGTTACTCCCGTCTGCCTGACCTCCGGCCGCGCTCCGAGCTCACCGAGCCTGCGACCGGTTCAAGGTCACCCCAAGTTGCGAGCTTACTGTCGGCTCTGTCTCTGTAGCCGGCTTTCCCGTTCCAATACCCGCAAGCTCTGCGACACTCAGACACCCCTGATCCTTCTGTGACCCTGCGGGACCTGAGGCCATGCTGACCCTGCGTGGGCTTCGCCCCGGTTTAGCCTCTGGAGCGATGTCCCTCAGCGGAACAGACTTTTAAAAGTCCTGATTTTGTGCGCGGTTGCTCTGCCGCTTGCCGGGAGCCGGCCCCTCCCCCCAGGGTCTATCTTCCCGTCGCTTTGGATTTACTTCTCCGCCGGTTCTACCTTTCAGAAAGTGGTTGTTTTTCTGTTTCCAGAATTGCTGTTCTTCTTCTCTTCAATCTGCCGATGGATTTTCAGGTGTTTGCAATCTTTAGATAAGCTATCTAGCTGATCTCTGGCTAGCTGAAGTAGTCTCAGCCTGCTACTTTTCCGCCATCTTGACTCCTCCCCTGGTCATTAGTTATTGTGACTGATATGTGGTGATTTAAATAATTTGCCTGTACGTTCCCACATGGTTACAATTCTGTTCATAAAGCAAATTAGATATTTATCTTTCACAATATTAGAAAGAAATTTTGCCATTGTTCCAATTTTAGGGGGTATAAAAATCAACAAATTATTTGTACAATTCCTGTTAATCTCAAGTAGTCTGATTAGAATTGATTTTGAATAAAAAATTAGGATGGCTATGATTATTAGCCTAATATAAATGTATAGTCTTAAAGACATGACCAGTTGAGTATCAGTACTCCCAAAGAGGCAGTTGAGAGAAATCAGAAAGAACTAACATGATATGCTGTTTATTCTTACTGTATTGCCCCACATCTTTTTACTTTAGCAAAGTGGAATGTTTATCTTTGCACAATTTATGGACAGGAGATATACAGTAGTCCTCCACTATCCATGGTTTCCCATTGTGTGGTTTCAGTTACCTGTCATCAACTACGATCTGGAAGCCTATGATCCTCTGTCCATTGTCACGCACCTTACTTCAGCTCATTATGTAGGCATTTTGTCATTTCCCATCACCACAAGAAGAAAGGTGAGTACAGTATATTTGTGGAGTCAAGTTTCCGTGATTCTTCATGGTCCCTGTAGTTCTGTGTAGGTGTCTGCACAATTGAAGAAGCAGTCCCGTCTTCTAGACTTCATAGACAAACTTCTGTAAGTTCCACAAGTGGAGACATGCTGGAGCATGCTACGGTCTCAGATATAGCAGTATAGAATGCTAAGTGCACTGGACGCTTGGCAGCACTGGGTCCAAGGGAGCACGATGTCTCTGAATCAGGCTGCTGGGGTCCACAGCACGGACAACTATGAGGTTCTTGATGAGTCCTGAGGATGGTTCACAATGTTGGGAAGAGCTGTTCAGGTTCTCAGTGGTGCCTCCAAGTCCAGTAGCAAGGGACCAGGGAAGACAGCAGTGCTGACCAGAGCTGACAGTGTGTGCACACTCAGTGGCAGAGGCCATCTGCATGGGCCTATGTAATGGCAAGGACAGGTTTCTGGACACATGCTTAGTGGTCACGGCTGGGGCAAGTAGTAGGGGCCAGGTTCATGGCAGCTGTGGGGGCCCTAGTGGTTGGTGTACTCTCCTATTGCAGCCCACTCACCCCCTGGCTGTGTGCACTGTGTTGGAGGTGCCCAAATGCAGTGACTATCCCTGAGCCTACACAGAGCAAAGGGGGTCAGCTGGAGTTGTTCAGGCTGGTATCTGGCATTCATGCAGCCACAGGGACCTGAACTGGCTGCGGGTGTGGTTCTTGGGCTCTGGTAAAGACGGGGGAGCCTTAGGCAGCTGTGTCTTGCACTCACATGGCCACAGAGGTCTGGGTGAGCAGCTGGTGCAGATCCTCGGCTCTGGCAGGGATGAAGTGGAGGCAGCTTAATTCAGTAGTCCTCCACTACCTGGGGGACTCAGGTAGCTGATGTTCATGAACACGAATGAAATCTGTAGGGGTCAATGGTAGCTTTTTTGGCTACTGGTTCCTTCTTCAAAGGAACTGGTTCCCTTGAAGGTTTAAAGCTTTGTTGGCCACTGGTTCCTTCCTTCAAGGCCACTGGTTGCTTGCAAAATCTGTTGTTTGTTGTCCGAAGAGGCCTCTGTAGATATCGACTGCTCTCTCTGCACGTCTGTTAACAGCCCCTGCTTTTCTTCCTTATTCCTGGCCATCTCTATACATTCAGCATGCATGTTATTCGTGTCACAAGCCTTTCTTTGCTTACCACGTAATATCTTTTTCCATCTGTTTTTATGCAGTGTAATCTGTCTTAATTTAAAAGATCATTTCTTCAAGAGAGCATACGTTGGTTTTGCAGTTTTATCCATTTTGGGATTCTTCATCTTTCATTGAAGTATTTTATTAAAATAATATGATCGAGTTTGGGAATATAATTTTAGTATTGCTATTTTTTTTAAATTTCTCTCTTGCTTTTTTGTTCCTTTCTTATCCCTTTACTGCATTTTGGATTATTTGAATATTTCCCAGAATACCATTTTAATTAATTTATTATTTTTAAGCTATTCCTCTTTACATTGTATTTTATTGGTTGATTTAGGGATTACAAAAAAATACTTGCATCTTTATAGTCATGTTAGACTTAATTTCATACCATTTCATATAAAATGTATATAGGTCCCTTAATACAACACATGCCTCACTATGCAGTGTCCTTATCCATATATTCTGATGTTTTTTATTCATTTTTAAGTAGTCAAGTTTCCCTGTATCATTTCACTTCTGTTGAAAACTTTTCTTAACATTTACTGTAAGCTTTTTCTCCCCTTTGCTTTAGTTTATCACAACATTATTTCACTTATATTGTTGAAGGGTTTTTTGCTACATATAAAATCCTAGGTTGCCATTGTGTTTTGTTTGTTTTGTATCAAAAGTGTGTCTTCTGGTAACTGTTCTTTATGATGAGAAGTCCACAGTATTTCCGTCGTTGTTCCTCTGTATATAACATCCATTTTCCCTGACTTCAGCATTTTTTTCTTTATCTTTTGGTTTTTATGAATAAAGCTATTTTATATCTAGGCATAAATTTCTCAAAAGAAATTCTGATTGGATTTTTTGAGCTTATTTATTCTGCTCATTCATATCTTTCACTAAATTCGGAGATTCTACTCATATTTCTTCAAAATCAATTTTATGGTTTTATCCACTCTTCTGGAGAATGGCTTTCTTAACACAGCAAAAGGAAGAGCTCTTGGGATTATTGATAAAATCTACTGTTTTTCTTTTTTTAATATTTTATTTATTTACTTGAGAAAGGAGGAGAGCAAGAGATAGAGCACAGAGGGAAAGGGATAAGCCGGCCCCCCACTGAGCAGAGAGCCAGACACGGGCTCCATCCCAGGACCCTGAGATCATGACCTGAGCCAAATACAGATGCTTAACTGACTGAGCCACCTAGGCACACCAGCTCTTTTCAGTTTTATTGAGTTTTTAAATTTTTAGTTTTATTGAGTGCTTTTTATTTCTGCATTATTGAGAACCATCTTGTCATTTGTCTAGCTTTTGATGGTGAATTTTCCATTTGTTTCTATTCTTTCTTGATCAATATTGTAAACATTTATGACTAGAAATTTTATTGTGAATATATTTTTGGCCACATGTTATTAGAGAAGACATTATATTCTGAACTGTGTTTTTTAATTATTATATTTCTCTTCCATGTAAGAGTTACTTAGGAGTGTGAATTTTAAAAAACTTGAAATGGTTTGGTATTCTTGTTTAGATCTTTTAAAAATCGCACTTTAATGAAAATTGTATCTGTGAGGGGAGGAATCAATATGGGGGAGGAGTAACAGGATGAGATGACATCAGGTAGCAGGAGATCAGCTAGATAGTTTATCAAACCATTCCAAACACCTACAAATCCAACAGGAGATCGAAGGGAAGAAGAGTAGCAATTCTGGAAACAGAAAATTGACCACTTTCTGAATGATAGGATGTGCATAGAAGTGAATTCAAGGTGAGGAGAAGCTAGACCGTGGGGGAAGGGGCTGGCTCCCAGCAAGTGGTGGAGGAACAGAGCACAAAATCAGAACTCTTAAAAGTCTGTTCCACTGAGGGACATCACTCCAGAAGCTAAGCCGGGGTGAAGCCTACATGGGAACAGCGTGGTCTCAGGTCCCTTGGGGTCACAGAAGGATCAGGGGTGTCTGAGTATCACAGAGCTCACAGGTATTAGAGCAGGGAAGCCGGCTACAGTGACGGAGCTGAGGAGTGAGCTCTCAACTCGGGGTCACGTTAAGCTGTGACCCGTGCCTCAGTCAGACCACTGCTCTTTGAGCAGGGACACCACAAAATCTGGGGCGACCCCCCTGGAAGAGCGCAGGGATCTGCTGCGTTTGGAGACTTCAGGCAGGGCTGTGTGCCAGAGACAGAGATGCTTGCTCACAGGCCGGGTGAGCTCCAAATGTAGCCGGAGGCCAGGGAGATGGGAGTGATTGCATGCTTTCCTCCAAAGGTGCACTGAGGAATGAAGCCCTGAACTCTTGGCTCCTCCTGGCTAGAGATTGTGAGACCACCATTTTCATTCCCATCCTCTGGAACTTTACAAAAATCTTTCAGGGAACAAAAGCTCCTGAGAGTGAACCCGAGCAGATTACTTAGCCCGGCCCCTGGCAAGGGGGGGGGGTGCAATTCTGCCTTGGGCAAAGATACTTGAGAGTCACTGCAACAGGCCCCTCCCCCAGAAGATCAGCAAGAAATCCATCCAAGACCAATCTGACTTATCAAGAACAGCAGAATTCCAGAGGAGGAGAAATTAAAGCATGGAATTCATGGCTTTTTCCCCATGATTTTTTGTTCTTGCAAAGTTAATTAATTTTTTAAAATTTTTTTTCTTATTCTAATTTTTTAAAACTTTTACTCTTTCCTTTTTAACATTGTTAAACTAGTTTATTTTAACAATACCTTTCATTAAAAAAATCTTTTGAACCTTCATTATTAGTCATATTTTATCCTTCATTGTATCTAATTATATTTTTTGTATACAGATATAGGTTTTTCTTCTAAAAAATTTTGGGATACAACTCCTTCTAATAGATCAAAATTACCCTATATCTAGCACAGGGCTTTGTTCTAGTCTCCAGTCTGAGCAAATTCTCTCTACTTTCTTTTTCTTTCTTTCCCCAACAAACTTATCAACTCCTTTTTTAGAATTTTTAAAAAATTTCTCAACTTTACAGTCATATTCCATCCCTTCATAATATATATATATATATATACATATATATATGTTTTTCTTTCTTTAAAATTTTGAGAGGTAGTTTCTTCAAAGAGTCCAAAATACCCCCCAAATTAAGTGGGTGGCTCTGTTCTAGTCACCAGCCTAATATATATATTTTCTTTTATTATTTTAATTTTTTGAACTTCTTTTTACCCCCTTTCTAACCCCCATGATTTGGGGTCTCTTCTGATTTGGTTAATGCACATTTTTCTGAGGTCTCTGCCACCCAATTAGTATTTTATTGTCTCCTTCATATATTTTTATTTGGATAAAATGACAAGGCGGAAAAACTCACCACAAAAAAAAAAAAAAGAACAAGAGACAGTACCAAAGGTTAGGGACCTAATTAATATGGGCATTGGTAATATGTCAGATCTAGAGTTAAAAATGACAATTCTCAAGGTGCTAGCTGGGCTCAAAAAAGGCATGGAAGATATTAGAGAAACACTGTGGAGAAATAAAAGCCCTTTCTGGAGAAATAAAAGAACTAAAATCTAACCAAGTTGAAATTTTAAAAAGCTATTAATGAGGTGCAATAAAAAATGGAGGCTCTTACTGCTAGGATAAATGAGGCAGAAGAGAGAATTAGTGATATAGAAGACCAAATGACAGAGAATAAAGAAGTTGAGCAAAAGAAAGACAACTCTTTTGTTGTCCAGTAGACAACTACTGGACCTTGAGAGGAGAATTTGAGAGATAAGTGATACATAAGATGAAACAACACTAGAATAATTGGGATTTCACAGGGTGCTTGGGTGGCTCAGTGGGTTAAAGCCTCTGCCTTCAGCTCAGGCCATGATTCCAGGGTCCTGGGATTGAGCCCCACATTGGGCTCTCTGCTCAGCAGGGAACCTGCTTCCTCTTCTCTCTCTCTCTCTCTCTCTGCCTGCCTCTGCTACTTGGGATCTGTAGCTGTCAAATAAATAAATAAATAAAAATCTTTAGTTGGGATTCCAGAAAAAAGAAGAGAGAGAGGGGAGCAGAAGGTATATTGGAGAGAATTATTGTAAAGAATGTCCCTTGTATGGCAAAGGGAACAAGCATCAAAACCCAGGAGGCACAGACAACCCCTCTCAAAATCAATAAGAATAGGTCCACACCCCATCATCTAATAGTAAAACTTACAAGTCTGAATGACAAAGAGAAAATCCTGAAGCATCCCGAGAGAAGAAGAAGTCTGTAACATACAATGCTAAAAATATTATGTTGGCAGCAGACTCATCCACAGAGACCTGGCAAGCCAGAAAGAATTGGCATGATATGTTCAGAGCATTAAAGGAAAAACACATTCAGTGAAGAATACTATATCCAGCTAGGCCATCATTGAAAATAGAAGGAGCGATAAAAACCTTCCAGGACAAACAGAAATTAAAAGAACTTGTACCAAACCATCTCTACAGGAAATAATGAAAGGGGTCCTTTAAGCAAAGAGACAGCCTAAAAGTAGTAGATCAGAAAGGAACAGAAACAATATACAGTAACAGTCACCTTACAGGCAATACAATGGCACTAAATTCATGTCTCTCAATAGCTACCCTGAATGTAAATGGGCTAAATGCCCCAATCAAAAGACACAGGGTATCAGAATGAATTAAAAAAAAATCAATATACTGTCCACAAGAAACTCAGTTTAGACCCAAAGACACCTCCAGATTTAACGTGATGGGGTTGAGAACAATTTACTATTCTAACTGACATCAAAACAAAGCTGGGGTGGCAATCCTTATATCAGATAAATTAGACTTTAAGACAAAGGCTATAATAAGAGATGAAGAAGGACACTATATCATATTCAAAGGGTCTTTCCACCAAGAAGATCTAACAATTTAAAATATCTATGCCCCTAACATGGGAGCAGCCAACTATATAAACCAATTAATAACAAAATCAAAGAAACAATCGACAATGATAGTAGTATAACAATAGGGGACTTTAACACTCCCTCACTGAAATGGACAGCTCATCTAGGCAAAAGATCAACAAGAAAATAAAGGCCTTAAATGACACATTGGACCAGATGGGACATCACAGATATATTCAGAACATTCCATTCCAAAGCAACAGAATACACATTCTTCTCTAGTGCACATGGAACACTCTCCAAAACAGATCACTTCCTGGGGCACAAATCAGTTCTCAACCAGTACCAAAAGATTGGGATCATTCCCTGCATATTTTTAGACCACAATGCTCTGAAGCAAAAACTCAATCACAAGAGGAAATTTGGAAAGAACTCAAATACATGGAGGCTAAGAGCATCCTTCTAAAGAATGAATGGGTCAACCAGGAAATTAAAGAAGAATTGAAAAAAATCATGGAAACACATGATAATGAAAACACAACAGTTCATAATCTGTGGCACACAGCAAAGGCAGTCCTGAGAGGAAAATATATAATGATAGTAACCTTGCTCAAGAAATAAGAAAGGTCTCATACACAACCTAACCCTTCATCTAAAGGAGCTAGAGAAAGAACAACAAAGAAAGCCTAAACCCATCAGGAGAAGAGAAATCATAAAGATCAGAGCAGAAATCAATGATATAGAAACCAAAACAAACAAACAAACAACAAACAAAGAAACAAAAAAGCTCAGCAAATCAACGAAACTGGGAGCTGGTTCTTTGAAAGAATTAATAAGATTGATAAACCCCTAGCCAGACATATCAAGAAGAAAAGAGAAAAGACCCAAATAAATAAAATCATGAATGCAAGAGGAGGAATAACAACCAACACAAAAAAAAGTAAATAAAAATAAGTTATAAGAACATATTATGAGCAACTATACACTATATACCAGCAAATTTGACAATCTGGAAGAAATTGATGCATTCCTAGAGACATATAAACTACCACAACTGAACCAGGAAGAAATAGAAAACCTGAACAGACCCATAACCAATAAGGAGATTGAAGCAGTCATCAAAAATCTCCCAACAAACAAGAGCCCAGGGCCAGATGGTTTCCTAGGGGAATTCTACCAAACATTTAAAGAAGAATTAATTCCTATTCTCCTGAAACTGTTCCAAAAAATTGAAATGGAAGGAAAACTTCCAAACTCATTTTATGAGACCAGCATTATGTTGATCCCCAAACCAGACAAAGATCCCATCAAAAAAGAGAATTACAGACCAATATCCTTGATGAACACAGATGAGAAAATTCTCACCAAAATACTAGCTAATAGTATCCAACAGTACATTTAAAGGATTATTCACCACGACCAAGTGGGATTTATTCCAGGGCTCCAAGGTTGGTTCAACATCAGCAAATCAACCAATGTAATACAGTACCTTAATAAAAGAAAGAACAAGAACCACATGATACTCTCAATACATAGTGAAAAAGCATTTGACAAAGTATAGCATCCTTTCTCAATCAAAACTCTTCAAAGTGTAGGGATAGAGGGTACATACCTCAATATCATCAAAGCCATCTATGAAAAACCCACAGCGAATATCATTCTCAATGGAGAAAAACTGAGAACTTTTCTGCAAAGGTCAGGAACATGACAGGGCTGCCCACTATCACCACTGCTATTCAACATAGTACTAGAAGTCCTAGCTTCAGCAATCAGAAAACAAAAATAAATAAAAGGCATCCAAATCAGCAAAGAAGAAGTCAAACTATCACTCTTTGCTGATGATATGATATTTTATGTGAAAAACCCAGAAGACTCCACTCCAAATCTGCTAGAACTTGTACAGGAATTCAGTAAAGTGTCAGGATATAAAATCAATGTACAGAAATCAGTTGCATTTCTCTACACCAACAAGACAGAAGAAAGAGAAATTAAGGAGTCAATCCCATTTACAATTGCACACAAAACCATAAGATACCTAGGCAAAAACGTAACCAGAGGCAAAGAATCTGTACTCAGAAAACTATCAAATACTCATGAAATAAATTGAGGAAGACACAAAGAAATGGAAAAATGTTCCATGCTCATGAATTGGAAGAAGAAGTATTTTGAAAATGTCTATGCTACCTAAAGCAATCTACATGTTTAATGCAATCCTATAAAAATCCCATCCATTTTTTTTCAAAGAAATGGAACAAATAATCCTGAAATTTATATGGAACCAGAAAAGACCTCAAATAGCCAGAGGAATGTTGATAAAGAAAGCCAAAGTTGGTGGGATCACAATCCAGACTTTTTCCTTTAGATATCTGAAAAGTACAGCAAGCATAGTTTCCTAAATTCTGTTTTAAAACTTACTTGGGTCCATTTTTCTCTTATCTGTGAAAAGAGTAAAACAGTGGCTATTGTCATTCACATCCCTCCAGCTCAGATGATACATTTAATAAGCTGTCCTTGTTCCTATTTCTCCCTCACACTATGATTTTGCTGATATAATTTCAGATTTCAGATCTAGTTAATTATTAATTACTAGCTCAATATTGTGCCATTTATCTTGTACATACAATGCTTGAAATTTTAAAGAAAAACTCTATTTTCTGAGTTATTTACATTTGTTTCTTAGTTGACTTACCTATATACTCAAATAATTGTTTGTTTTTTATAGAGAATTTTGAGTGACATTGCCTGTGAGTCTAAAATCTGAAAACAACTCTTACAGGCATACAAACAATCTTAGCCCCTCAGAACTCCATAAGAATTTTTTCCTTGTCATTTAACTTTAGAAAAATTAAATTGAAATGTCTAATCTGAGGTCACTTTGCTTTTTTCTCTCTATGGTTCATGGGGTCATGTCTGTGTGACTGAAATGAAACACCTAAACTGCATGTGTTTCTATTAAGTGATTTTAATTTGATTTTAGTGTTTTAGTGATAGTGGTGACTTTCATTTTTGCACTTTTTCCTGATATTAGATTGTTCTGTAGGAGAAGAAAAAAATTTCCTCTATCAGAGGGTCTGAACCGGGGGTTTGTGTAACAAAAGATGGATTAACAAGGAAAAACTAAGCTTATGTTTATCATGCATGTAACATATGGCATACCCAGAGGTGAGTAACTCAAAGAGGTGGCTTAGAACTCCATCTTAGATGTACTCTTCAACACAGAACCATAAATTTATAGAGAAATGACAGGAAAAAGGGAAGTGGTTTTAGGCTTATGCACAGAAAACTATGGGAAGGTAAATACATGGGCAAAACTAATAAAGTAGGATCTGTTTGTGGATTTCCCTGGTGTCAGTTGTCTTTGGGCTAAGAGTCAAGCCCTCTCCAGGAAAGGAAAACTTATACCCTATCTAAAGGCAGAAAAGGGGCAGGGTAGAGAGAGATTTTCCTGCATTAGCTGCTTCTCAAATTGCTTTCCGCTCAAAATAATTTCTATTTAGGTCAAAGAGGCATATCTCGGGGTGACATATTCTGGATTACTCCAGTCCCTTTCACATAAAGTACTCCTCACATCAATTTTCTTCATGGTAATGGTAGAGGAATTTATCACAACAGCTCTTTCCCTGTTTTAGCCGCTGCTCAGGCATGTAGCCTAATGACCAGGCAGATTCTCTGGTAGTCTTGCCCATCTCTCCAACAGATAAGTTGCCATTAGTCTTGTCATTGAGGGGCCACTGTGACCTGTCCACCTACTCTCCTCAAGTGCCAACCTTCAATAGGTAGAAACAGTGAGTTGGCTTTCCAGGCCTGAAGCAACTCCTCCATGTGAACGTAAGATCTAGCAGTGACTCTTTTAATTTTCCTTCACGGAAGTGATACTCTTCAGAGTTTCCAGAGATGATGCAACCTCTTGTTTTGATATGTAGTTAGTCATTTCTAAGGAAAAATCTGGTAACTGTGTTTGGATCTTCAATCTACTATGTTCCCTGCACTTGATGGGTCTTTTTCTTCCATCTGATCAAACTTGGAAAAGGTTAGAAAAGCTGAATTTCATGCTTCCTGAGACACGGAAGCCATACAGAAGTGACATCCAGGATGTGCAAAGGGTAAGGTGGTGCACCATTAGTATGTAAAGCCTTGCTCGGATGGATGGCTGGCAGGGCCAGTGAGAGAGAGAGACCTCTGCTGGGACCCAGTATCTTGCGGTTTGGAAGAAACCTTTCAACCACATAGTTTGGGTCTGATCGCACTTCCTACTGCTGGCTAGCTGTACTGTGTCTCAAATGGTGCAGCCTCCCTTTTTTTTCTGTGGTTCTTTGACACCCCCACCTCCCTGCCAGCCTGGTGTGGCTGATCAAGCTGTTCAAACAACTGGAAGACATCAGAAGTTAAACACTCATTATTTTAATTTGATGCTAATCATGTGTTAATGAGACTAATCCTTGCAATGATTCAGGTAATTTGCTTAATGGCTGCCCAGAGTACAGATTACAGCAATCAGTCACGTCTGATAAGATGTCTGTTGTGGAGAAGGCTGTCAGGTGAATGAGGTGGGAAAAGGCTCAGGAGTGAGGGTGTGATGTCAGGCATGTTCTGTGTGGGAGAGTAGGGCTTGAGGGAAGAAGACAGCTCCGAAACCCCAAATTCCAACCCAATGAACTGAGCATCTCAGTGCTCTTGTGCAGGAAAAAGTTAGTGTTGACAGCCTGTGTCACTTCACAGTGACAAACATTGAAAAAAGCAAAAGCGTTTGAGTAGCCCTGGATGCACAATTCATTTAGTTCTAGAGAAATGATGAAGTCCGTGTGCGGTCAGCGGTGGGCGCACTCCTTTGTTGCGTTTAAACCTCCTTGACCAGCAAAATGTCAAAGAAAGGAAGAAAGTCAATCTACGCAGAGCAAAAAAGATAGGTTTTTCTTCCCAAACATAGGCAATGTACGTCAGGACCGGACACGCAACCGAAGCCTTCGGTTTTGTTAAATCCGAGGCACTGCGAGTCCCCAGGCACGTGGAGACAGCGGCCCCGGGCTGGGGTCGTCGGTACCGAGGTCGGGGCGCCCCGCGCCCCAGCATCCCCGGGCTGAATCCTGGCGCAGCCTTTGCTTCCTCCAAATGCGGTGACTGAACCGACGACTCAGCACAGACAACGAGACCGCGAAGCACTTAGGAAGTAGCCTTAAAAAACGCTGCCAGTTCCTGTACCCCTGGGGCGAAGAGTACATGATATTTTTATTAAAAAATTTTAAAAAATTAAAAAACGCTGCCAATTACGTGCCGGCTGAATTTCTGCATAAGGACAGGAACGTCAAAGTGTCATCGGTGCGCGACGTTGGAGGTCCACCTTCCGAGTAAATCGGCCGGTGGTTTTACTAGCCTCGTGCATAGCGTGGAAGTAGAGAAGTCAAGGAACAGGCGACGAGCAGCGCTGCGGTTTCAGGAGCGGCGTGCGGGGCAACAAGACCACGGGGCGGGAGGGGGCGGCCCGCGGCCGCGTCGGCCTCGCGCCGGCTGGGAGGGAGGCCCGTGCGGCTTCCGGCTTCCGGCTTCCGGGGTGGGCGCCATCTCCTGTCTCTCCCGGAAGCCGGGACGACGTTCCCACAGGAAACAGGAACTTCCGGTGCCTCTTCCGGCAGGCTGAGCGCAGCCGCAGGCGTCCGCGAGCCGCGCGCGAGCGCCCCCCGCAGGGCCCCCGCTGCATGTCGGACGCGCCGTCCTTCCTCTCCGCGGGGCCGCTGAGCCGCTTCACTTGCCCCGCACGTCGGTGAGGACCGGCGAGTGTGACCGAGTCGGAGCTGGGGCACGCGCGTCGGTTCTGCTTTGTTTCGTGTTTCACTCGCTCACTGGGAAACAGTCGTCCGTCCGCCGCGCGCGGGTGCGGTTCCGCTGACCGCGTGTTCGTCCGCGTCTCCTGTTCGTGCCGTCGGGCCGCCGCGACAGGGTCCCGCCAACGTCCGCGTCTCGCAGTCCTGCAGGCGGAGGCCGCGCGCGGGGCCCTCGCGGCCTCACTGTCTGGCGAGGACCCGCTTCGGACGCTGGGACCTCCCCCGGGCGGCGGGAACGGACTCCTCGGGGGCCGCCTCCCGAAGGGCGCTGACCCCGCGGGGAGGGCCCCGCCTCGGGCCGCAGAGCCCTCCGGAGCTGCCGCCTCCGCGTGTCCCCGTGCTGGGGGTCAGGTCTCCGCGTGGGGACCCGGGGGCGGAGCTGGAGCGGGGGCGGAGCCGGAGGGGGGCGGAGCTGGGGCGGGGGCGGGGGCGGAGCGGGGGCGGAGCTGGAGCGGGGGCGGAGCCGGAGCGGGGGCGGAGCCGGAGCGGGGGCGGAGCCGGAGCGGGGACGCAGACGTTCGGTCGCGGCCGTCGTCTTCCGCGCTGCTCGTCTGTGAGGAGGCGTCGGCGCGGGGCGGCCTGAGCCCGTGACGAGTCCGCGGGTGCGCGCGTGATGCCGCCGCGAGGGAGCCGCCGCGAGGGAGCCGCCGCGAGGCCGCACGTGCGAACGCCAACTTTCGAGGAAAACGCGATGACGCGGCACGAGGCGAGGACTCGGCGCCGTCATCGTGAGGACGCCGCCCGCTGGCCGCGCGGACTCGGGCTGCGAGCGCGTGTTCTCCGTCTCTCCGAAGCCGCCGCCGCCGTGACAGGCTTCGCGGGCCGCCGGTCGGACGGGTCGGCGTAGCGGCGACATGCTGCGGACGACACGTTGTGACTTAGCGGGTTACTGTTATTTCTCAACGCTTGGACGTGGTTACGTGCGTGCGGGCGGGCGGGCCGAAGAAGGGGCCGGGCGGGAGGAAGGGAAGCCCCGGCCGAGTCCGGGCCCGCGCGGAGCCGCGGCCGGCGCCGCTCCTGACGCGGAAACGGCTGGAGCCCGGACGGAGCGTCGGAGCCTCACCCGCGGCTCTCCCGGGCTCCTGTTCCGAAGGATCCGAGTGCTGATGCCGAAGCCGCGGACCGACCGGGGAACCTTCCGCGGGGCTCGGAGCTCCGGCGGCGGCGGCCCTGCTCTCCGTGCTCGTCCCCGGGCGTTGCTGCTCGACGTCCGCGCGACGCGCTGTGTCCGGGGACGCGGGACGCCCGTGGCCGGGCGGGGGCCGACGGACGGGAGTCCCAGCAGATGCTGCCCTGAGTGAGAGTCCCACGCCGGGCTCAGCCCCGGGACCCTGAGATCTGACCCGCGCCCAGATGAAGAGGCCGAGGCCGAGCCGGCCGAGCCCCCTGGACGCCCGCCCTCCACGGCCTGCGCCCGCCACTCGCGGAGGAGGCAGCGACTCACCCGGAGGATCTGAAGGGAGACGTGCGGACCGACTGCGTTCGTGGAAAGAAAGGACAGGTTTAGTTGGGGGGATAAGGTGAGGGTCCCCATTTCTCACTGATTTTTGAATATTTAAGTGTTCGTGACCTACGTATTATGGACACGAAGCATATTAGACTGCGATGCTGCGCTCGGCTATGCGGTCCCGGGTCTTTGCTCCGTAGCAACACAGCGCGGTATGTCGGGACATGGTGTCTTCATTCTCCCTTGGACCTGGACTTCGGTCTCCCTCCGAAGGTGAGCCCCGTCGAAGGCCCTCAGGGGCTGACGGCACCGGCCGCGGCCGTCAGTAGTGCGGCCGTGGACGGGGCTGTTCGGGTGACCTTGAACTCACGTTTCTGTTGTCAGTGACTAACCCGGAATAATACTCCCAAAAGTGCTCTGAAGTATACATTCCATTTAGAGATTGTTTTGTTTGTAAAATATTTTACAAATTCTTCTCCTTTCTTAATCTTATTTTCCATGGAATTTATTTTTTTTCCCATGGAATTTAATGGACAGTAGTACGGGTTCATGAGATTTTCAGAGTTTCTCGAAATTTATCTAAATGTTAGGTTGATTGAGAAAATTTATTTTGCAGTACCTCCATGGCCAGGCTCTTCAAATACCAGGAGTAGATTATTTTGATTAAACTATGCATATAATGAATTTAAGGAAGAAAGGTATTCTAGATAAAGGGACAACCCAGTGGGACTGGAAGGCATAGCATCAAGCCAAAGAGAATTGGCCACATGACACAAACAGCTTGGTGGACTAGCCCCCTGTGGCTTTGAGCCTGTGCCCCAGGCCCCTATGATGACTCTCTCATCCCTTTGATTTTCTTGGGCTGAGGTCCCATGATGTGGTTCCCCCTTTAACACGTAGGTGGGGGACCCATGTCCTCCACGTCCATGCATTCTCTGTGATGGTAGAGACAGCGCTGTACAGACGCTGCCAGAGTTTGCTGTCTGTGCTCTCTGGAGGGGTGGCCGCCATGATCCACACTGGACTGTGGGGCTTGCTGGAGCTGCACCTGGGGCAGCTACGGAGCATGGGAGTGAAGGACCAGAGCCCACAAAAAGAGGTGGGACTGGCAGACAGGCTGAGGTTTCCAGTGGCCTCTCCTTTGAAAGTCTTCTGCTCCCTGGGTTCTTGCATTCTGAACCTCTGATGAGGGTGGCAGCTTTGATCGTCCCTGAATTTCTTCCATTGTCTTGGAGAATCACTCCGGACTTCTGGCGAGATCCTGTTTCATACTAATTTCATCAAACTGTCAGCCACACCCTTAGTGTCCTCACTTTTGCAATACGGATAGGCTGAGAATTTGCCAAACCTTTAAGCTTCCTTTTACTTAACAATTCTGTCTTTAAAATGTTCTGTCTTCTCCCATTTACTATAAGCAGTCTTGAGGAGACAAGCTGCACCTTCAACACTTTGGTTAGAAATAGCTTTAGCTCAATATTTAATCTCATTGCTCCCAAGTTGTGCCTTCCACAAAGCACTAGAATACAAACACAACTTGGTCAAGTTCATTGCCAGATTTTTTTTTTATCTAGCTCCCAGTACCATGTTCTTCATTTCTGTGTGAGACCTCATCAGAATGCCCTTCATCATCCATATTTCTACTGATATTCTCTTTGTGATTCTTAGGTATTCTCTGACTGGGGCTTTCCCTACAGCTCACCTCTCTTCTTTCTGAGCTCTCACCAGACTGCCTTTAAAGGTCCATTCACAAGAATATAGTACTGGAGCAGCTGAAAATCCCTAGGCAAAAAGGCTGGGGTGGGGGGGGTACTTTAACCTAAACCTTGTGCCTGAACTGCCGTTTAACTGAAACTACATCATGGATTTAAATGTAAAACTATACAACTTTTAGAAAAAGGAGAAAAGCTTTTGAATCTGGGGATAGTTGAAGAGTTCTTAGACCTGACTTGATACCAGAATTATGATCCTAAAAAGGAAAAAAAAGTGATACCTTGAACTTCCAAAATTATGAAACTTTGCTCGGTGAAAGACCCTGTTGAAAAAAATGAAAATATAAGAGTAGCTTAGGGAAAATATTTGCAAACCACATGTATCAGAAAAATTGGTATTTAGAGCATAAAAACTTCAAAACTGACAAGTAAGGAAATCAATAATCTCTACAGAAACCAGGCCAAATATGCAAACAGGTATTTCCCTAATGAGAATGTACAGTTGACAAATAACTACATGAAAATATATTCAAACATCATTAGCCATTAGGGAAATGCAAATTAAAACTATAAGGAGTCATCCTTACAAACCTATTAGAATAGCTAAAATAAAAAATTGTGGCAACTCCAAATGCTAGTAAGATTGCAGAAAAACTATATCACTCATATTCAATTGTGTGACTGTGAAATGGAACAGCCACTGTAGAAAATAGTTCAGCACTTTTTTTTTTCAATTGTCAATTTTATTTTTTTAAAGATTTATTTGCTTGACAGAGAGATGGAGAGTGTTAAGTAGGCAGAGAGGCCGGCAGAGGGAGAGGGAGAAGCAAGCTCTCCTGAGCAGAGATCCCGACATAGGCGGTCCATCCCAGAACCCCAGGATCATGACCTGCATGGAAGGCAGATGCTTAACTGACTGAGCCACCCAGGCATCTCAAGTTTGACAGTTTCTTAAAAGACTAAATGTACAATTGCCATAAAGCCTGCAATTGCACTCTTGGGTATTTATTCCAGAGAAGTAATCTTAGGTTCATGTAAAAATCTGTGCACTAATGTTCATAACAGCTTTATTCAAGATAGCAAAAAAACCGGAAACAACCCAGATGTCCTTTAATGCATAAATGATTACACAAACTATAGTATGTCCGTACCATAGTATACTACTCAGCAATGAAAAGAGCCACCGTTGACAACAGCATGGATAAATGTCCAGAGAATTATGATAAGGAAAAGCAAAATGCCAATCCCACATGCATGCTTACTTTATGACTACAATATATAATATTCCTGAAATGATAAAATTAGAGAAGTGTGGAACAGATTATTGGACACCAGAATCCAAAGAGGAGGTGGGAGAGAAGGGTGTGTGTTGATAAGAGGGTTCCATGACGAATCCTTATGGTGATGGAAGTTCTGTATCTTGAGTGCATCCATGTCAATATTCTGGTTGTGATATTTTATTATAGTTTTACAAGATATTATCATTGGGAAAATCTGGGGAAAGGTAAATGAGGTTTCTCTAAATTATTCATGACAACTGCATGTAAATCTATAACTATCTCAAAATAAGTTTTGTTAAAAACAAACAAACAAACAGCTAGCTTACAATAGATCTCAAATTCACTCTCAACTTCCAAAACACAGGAACTTCTTCTTTGGGATGTTCCCATCTTGGTATACTGAAATAAAGTGTTAAATATCCAACAAACGCAGGAGAACAGTTGTGTTCCAGACTAGTGGTTAACCATTCAATTGTTCATCTATTCTATTGATATAGTCCCATATTTCTAAATAATACTTGAAATATAAAATGTGCTCCTCCATCCAGTACATTCAGATATTATTCTCTTTGTGTGATTTATGCATATTTTTCATGTTACAAACTGGATGAAATTCTATATACCTTTCACCCGTGTGCTATGTACCACATTGACATTAAATGTTTTGAAAAACTCCAATTCAACTCCTCTTTTGCTTGTCAGTTATAAGACATAGCATAACCTATGTTCTGGCAAAAATTAGGGCAGAAATCTGGGGTGCCTGGGTGGCTCAGTGGGTTAAGCCTCTGCCTTCAGCTCAGGTCATGGGATCCAGCCCTGCATGGGGCTCTGTGCTCAGCGGGGACCCTGCTTCCTCCTCTCTCTCTGCCTGCCTCTCTGCCTATTTGTGATCTCTGTCTGTTAAATAAATAAATAAAGTCTTAAAAAAAAATTAGGGCAATTTGGTTTCATTAGGGAATTATTAAATGACTTGGGGAGATTGCCCTTGCATGTTTTAGAAATAACGGGAAGTTTTACTATCGAATTTTCTTTCCAACTTCTATTTTTAGAATGTCTCTTATTTTACCTTTTCATCTAAACTGTGATTTTTCTTGTGCTTTTAACTTTCTTAATTTTGTTTGCTTTTCTTCGTTCCTCTATTCTTTCTCCAACATATAACTGGGGGAAACTCATTGGATCTGCAGAAACAGCTCAAAAAGTCCCTGAGGGTATGAAAGGCCACAGCAGTGCTTGTAATTATAAAGAGAAATTTTATAAGATGTGTCTGGGAATGAGAGATTTGTTTCCTCCATAAAGTTTTTGCCAGTAGGCTAAAATGGAGAATAAGTATCAGAGGACATCTGAGGCCAAATACATTTACATAACCCCAAGACACCTTTTCATTTATATTTTCAGACTGATGATTTGAAAAATATCACTTCTGTTTTGAATATACTTCTTATGGCCAATTTTGTTTATTCATGTGTGTTTAAACTTGGGGGTTATGCAGTGTGTATTTGAAACTCAAGCTAGCATATCTCCTGGAAAAGAAACGGTGGCTCCTTTCCAAAGAAAAGGAGAGAGAGCCTGACAGTTTTTTTTGCTTACGGACTATGGCACTGGGCAGAAATTTATATTAGCATCAAACTGCTATAGCTCTAAGAGGCTTTCAAGCCCCACCTTCCTTTTAGGAGAGACCGTGTCAGCTTAAAATTAATTACTAAAATGTGAAACAAATCAAAAGACAAAACAAATCAGGCTGTTAAGACAAACATTAAAAATCAAATTATGCTCTCAAAATAGGCAATTTACAGCTTGGAAGGGTAATTGGCAAACCTGAAATGCATACAAATAGTTGGAATTACTGACTCAGGCGGTATATTACTTATTGGAGGGTATAATTTGACAATGAGTCTTGAAAAGGGATAGAGATGCTATCATTTTTCATGATTTAACAGCAAAATATGGCATAGCACCCTGTCTAAAAGAGTCTGAAAGAGGATTGCATTGAAGAAAGAGCTTTAGCTGCAAGAGAAACGTGTGTTGAAGTTATCTGTCAGGAGGAAGTCTGCATGGTTTAAAGTTTTACAGTCCTCGGTTTAATGAACCCTCTCTCCAGAGGCAACCACTGACCACTGTGCTTCAGAAAGTCATTCCGAGGGGTTTACCTTACTGGTTTTGGGAAGTAGGACACGACGCACCCCATTTGACAACTGAGCTATCAAATGCGGTATTTAGAATCGTCACAGGGATAAAGTTCTCTGAACATTTACACGTTTATTCACCAAAAACCATATCAAATTCTAAAACAGAGAATCTGTTTTGTGAAAATCCAGGCGTTTCCATAGTGCCAATATATTCCTTAGTATGGGTGGGGTTTAGAGAACCACGATTGCTCACCTGAAATGGGAATGTTTACCATTGTGATAGCCATGTGTTTCAGTCAAAGATGGCACACAGGATAAGATAAATGGCAGAACTGGGGCCAGTTCAATGCCGTTTTTTCCCTTGAGGCCTCTTACCTGTCTTGTCAACTCTTGGCCACCACTCTCTTCTACGCTTGGTGTTTCTTCAGCCTGTGCGATTCTGTCTCCCCTTCCCAGGACATGCAGTTTCTCTGCCCTGCCGATGGATCCATTCACACCCAGACTTCTCAGCTTGGGCTAGTCAATATTCTTGGGATTAGTAAGGTCACTAATTTTGATGTATGTTTAACATAACATAAACCATAGCAGGGTTTTTTTTCAACCCTTTATGGAAGGATGATTGACATATTGCAATACATCCCCATATCTAAAATGTACAACTTGAAGTCTCAGGAAAGCTTACATTTGTGCAATAATCACTACAATCCCTCACCCTCAGAAGCCTCTGGGTGTCCCTTTCAAATTCCTTTTTCCCATCCCTTCTCACTCCTTCTCACCAGGAAGCTCCAGACAGAATCTTTATGATTTTAGATTAGCTTGTCTTTTCTGGAGTTTTATGTCCATAGAGCCATACAAAGGGCTTTGTTTTCCTGTCTGGAGTCTTTCGTTCTGTGTGTTTTTGTTTTTGTTTTGAGATCCATCCATGTTGCTGTGTGTGTTCATTGTTCATTCCTTTCTGCTGTTGAGTAGCTTTTCACTGCACGGAAGTGCCAGGAATTCGTCTGCTCGCCTATCAGTGGATATTAGAGTGGTTTCTTACAAATAAAACTGCTGTGAACATTCATGTACAAACCTCTGTGTAGATGCATGCTTGCTGTTCTCTTGGGAAGATATCAGGAGGTGGCAATGTTGGATAATATGGTAATTATATTTTTAACTTTAAGAAGTCAACATACTGTTTTCCAAAGTAGTTGTACCATTTTACATTCCTGTCAGCAGGGCATGAAAGTTCTAGTTCCTCTCTATCTTCTCCAAGATTTGTATGGTGAGTCTTTTTAATTCTAGCCACTCAATTTATGTTGCTCAAATTTGCATTTTCCTATCGATTAATCACGTTGAGCCACTTTCCATGCTCTTATTTGCCATCCTTCTATTTTCTTTAATAATGTAGCTGTTAAATCCTTTGCACACTTTTTAAAAATTGGTTTGTTGTTCTCTTATTGTTGAGTTTAGAGAATTCTTTATGTGGTGTGGATACATGTCCTATCTCAGATAAATGCTTTGCAAATATTCTCTTTTAGTCTGTGGCTTATCTTTTTTTTTTTTTTTCTTTTAAGATTTTATTTATTTGTTTGACAGACAGAGATCACAAGTAGACAGAGAGCAAGGCAGTGAGAGAAGAGGAAGCAGAGAGCCCGATGTGGGGCTTGATCCCAGGACCCCGAGATCATGACTCGAGCTGAAGGCAGAGGTTTTAACCCACTGAGCCACTCAGGCACCCCTGTGGCTTGTCTTTTGTTCTCCTAAAATTATCTTCTGAAGAGCAGGCTTTTTGAATTATATATCAATTTAATTTTTATAGATTTTTCTTTTTGCATCATGATGAAAAAGTTTGCCTGGCACAAAGGTTTTTCACTTAAGTTTTCTCAAATTTCTGTCATTTGCAGTTTTACATTTAAGCCTATAATGTGTTTTTAGTTGATATTTGTGTGTGGTATGAGATGCAGTTTCAAGGGTTTTTTTCTTTTATTTTTGCAAATGGATATCCAATTGTATCAACACTGCTTGTGACAAGACTGCCTTCCTCCCCTGAATTGCCTTCCTAGCAGAGTTCTTGATGGGGACTCACAGCTAAAAAGTTATTTTCAATACAACATCTGAATCTTAGCATAAATAAATTCAGAAATCACATTTGTACACATCTCAGTGGAGTGTAAAAGAAGTGCTTATAGGTCTGTTATGCAGGAATAAGTTTAAGTTGACCACCAAAGACTTGCATAAATGTCCTCTAGCATAATTAACACTTAGAAAATGTGAAAAAAAAAAGAATGGATAAATGCACAAATAAATAGCTTATTAGAATGTGTAGGTCATCTCCCCCCAGCCTTGCCACACACACCTGGTCCTGCTGTGTAAGCCAGCAGAACTTTACTTCTTCTTTATTCTTCTTTTATTTATTCTATATTTTCTTCTCTATTTCTTCTTTATTTTCTTGTAACTATTTCAGATGACTTGGAGTTCATTGGGTTTTTCCACAGGAACTAAGGGTCTAGGGATTCTTTAAGATTTGACCATTTTTGGTAATTTTTTGACTCCATGTGTTGTTATAAAACCTCTAATGATATCCCTTGCAAGATTGAGTCTTGGTTGCCAACAACGTAGCACATATTTATGGACTCTTTTACTCTTCCTTGCTTACTTTCTCCATTTCATTTTATCACTTTTCCTTCCTGGATCAGCCTCAGATCTGTTTTTGGGATAACCTAGAATTCGCGGATGAATTCTTGGCACAATTCTTCTGAAAAGCTGCCAATCCCTGACTAAGGAACAAAGTATTTAATTCTTTGGCAATAAAAGAATTAAGCCCATAGAAACTTTTAGTGCTAATCTAATTCAATTTTGTAATATTAAATTTAGACAAAAATTTGAAAATAACTTGTTACACAAACTAGGATGCTTAAAATGTTTTATTTGTGTTGAATTTCTCTGTGTGAAGTTTTATAACAATGCATCAATAAAGTCAAAATTTGGCCAACAGAAAACTTTAACATGTAAACAATTATTTGAAATATACTCTTTGACCATAAAACATGAGAAATGATAAGGCTTAACACAAAATTCTATTTGGTGTAAAAATGTTATATTATTATTTGGTTTATTTGTCTTTTAATGTCTGGATCACAGACATTATCTTGAATAAATTCTATGGATACATATTTTCACAAAATCCAGTTTAAAAGAACATTGAAAGGAATAGAATAGTCAGTAAGAGACAACAGATAGAGCAGATATTAAATTACACATATATTTATAGTGCTGCTTTGATGTCTAATAGCTATTACATATCTTGTATTGTTTAAATGTATGACTGATTTTAATGTCAACATTGTAGTTTCTATTTTGACTTTGCTAAAGGGACAGGATTTGATTTTTTTTCTGTCATCCGCTCATCCTTGTAATTTAGTGATGTTCCCCAAATCAGGATTTTAACCTATCTCCACTCAGGGTCTTATGGTTTAATTAGAACTATTGATTTTTTTGGCTGTGGTTTCATTCATTATACATTCTTTTTTATTTAGTTGGATAATATTGTCATTGGTTTGTTCACTCCTCAGTTTTTCCAATTATTTTTATGCACTTTAGGTTTAATCAATTAATTTTCCAAGCTGTAAATTATCCATTTTGAGATTGTAATTTGTTTTTAATGTATGTCTTAACAACATGATTTGTTTCATGTTTGTAATTAATTTTGAGCTTTGAAAATAAAATTGCATGACAAATCATTATGGGCAATGCCACTACCATAGACAACAAAGATGAAATTTGTCATATAAGCAAATTTTTTTTCTTATTTTGATGCTTTTTAGGAAAGTTTTAACAGCTAAACATGAGTGGGATTAAATCATGGCAGCCCAGGAAAATAGAAAACACATTTTCACATTACAGCAGGACTATTAATATCTAAGTAATTCTAATATGTGTTATATCAGTTGTCTATTACTATATAACAAACCACTCGAAAACTCAGATGTTTA
Organism: Mustela putorius furo; assembly: GCF_011764305.1. Classification (NCBI taxonomy): domain Eukaryota; kingdom Metazoa; phylum Chordata; class Mammalia; order Carnivora; family Mustelidae; genus Mustela; species Mustela putorius. The sequence continues at coordinate 1,678,575 of NW_025421261.1, forward strand.
AAACTAACAATTTATTTTTCACAGGTCTGTAGGTTAGGTGGTTGATCTGGGACAGGCTTGTTTGGTCTTGACTGGGTTTGCCCATGCATCTATGTTAAGCTACAACGAGCCAGGTGTCTCTGCTCTGGGGAGCTGGTTGGTTGTTGGGTGAGGCAGTAGGGCTACTGAGCTACATCTCTCTTATCTTCCAGCAGGCAAGCCAGAACTTGCTCACATGGCAGTTGTCAGAGTCAAAAGGCCAGAGTGAAACCATGTCCCTTAAAATCTAAGCTTGGAACTGACACATCATTTCTACTACATTCTATTGAACAAGTTAAAAGGACAGCTCAGATTTAAGCAATGAAAAAACAGTCCTCTTGCTGGAGAAAGTGGCAGTTATTTTGCAAGAGGCTCAGATTCAGAGTGGAGAAAAATTGTGACCATTTTTTCAATCTGCTCTTTTCAGATAAGTCTGATCTCCCAACCAGACTTATTTTCACAGCTTTTCACCAGGAATAATATTCTTTTCCTATTATCTTCTCTCGATCCCATTCATTAAGTCTATCTCTGGAAATACATAGTTTTTACGTGCAGATGTTTTACTTATTTGTGAATATTCCAGAGATCCTTATGCGACAAGTGGCTTATATTTCCCTTGTCAAAATTACAGCAGTGAGAACAGTACCTAACAAGAAAGTTTAAATAAATAAGTTTAGTGACATTTTGAGATTATAAACACATGTTACTATCAGATGTGGAAATACAATTTGTCATATAACCTGGAACTAGTTTTAGACTTGTCCACTGTCATCATGGGTTTCCTGATTCCCATGTCACCTCATTGTCTACTGACTGTATAAACTTAAGCAATTTACTTACCTTGTCTGTGCCTGAATTTCCTTATTTGTAAAATGAATAATAATAGTATATGCCTTATATGTTTGTTTTAGGGATTAAATTAAGTAAATACATAAAGCACTTGGAACAGTTCCTGACACATAGAAGTACTCAATATCTGATGGGTATTATTTTGATTATTAGCCAAAGGACCATTAGTTGACCACCTCTTATCCTATGTTTTTGGTCTCCATGGGAGAATATAACTCACTGGGGAAAGAAATGCTTTAGAATTCAGTAAACAGTACTGATTGGGAAAATTAGACTCATAAGATGTTCAATTTATATTTCAGACTTGAAATGAAAACAATTACATTATATTTGGTGCAACAAACACCTGACCATCCCCTGCTGCGTTAGTTGCTGTGGTAAACACGGCTGATATAAAGAATCAGACATGGTCCCAGCTCTAAAAGACTGGAAAGATTTCTCATATTCCTCTTTTCCCAAGGTACTAGACTGAGCACAATATTTCCTTCTAAAATGGTTCCAGGGCCTATTTTATGGTCCTATATGAACAACACTATTTTAAATTACTTTTCTTCCTATTACCAATAGGCGAGAAAGATGACATTGTAAAATCTGGGATGGATTGTGTCGTGGGAGTCGGAGATGGTCTGCGTATCAAACAGATTGCAAACGCCTTTTTGGATTCTCTGAGAAATGCTCTCCCAGATCTCTGGAGTGCGTGGCAGTAAAGAGAAGGGATTTAAGAGAAGAAAGAGAAACAGCCAGTTACCCAGAAGGACAGTGGGAGAGAAAGCAAGTGAGAATAAACACTTGAATGTGAGCTGTCTGGGAAGGGAATAGAAGGAGGTATGGTGGATAGTGGAGATGAGTTCTGTCTTCTAGGATATGAATGAGAGAAATATGGTGTGCTGACTTTTATGTGTGTGTCAACTGTAGAGAAAACTACAGAACATTTCCAAGAAAATCTAGGAAACCAAAGTTAAGGATTTACTGTGTTATTGTACATTAAGGAATAATTAATTACTAAGAGCATTTTTGAGATTTTTTGAACTTTCTAAAACATTGACCTTCCTGACTATTCATTAGTAATTGTGATTAACCCTAGCAACAATCTGTCATTAATATAATTGATGAAATACATCAGGTTTCTATAGTAGACCCTACATTGCTTAATATGTGTGTAGTATCGCAATTTGAAACCAACCCCAGGCTGTTCGGTAGAGATCAAATGGAAAAGTCCCCAAAGTAAAACAGCCTGTATGCTTTTATTGGGACGAGTGGGCCCCTGCCACCAATTCCCTGGGTAAAACAAGACCAAGGTTTAGAAACATACCACAAATACTACATTTGAAAGAGAAAATCATTTCCCAAATATCTGATGGGATTATTTTTTGACAAATACAATCACAAGCAAGACAAAATCTAGAATATTTTACCCCTTTTAATATGTGAAAGGATTGCCATGCACATGTTTCTTCTTATTTTTACTATATCCTTTAAAAATAAACCTGAGATAGGAAACTTGCATCATAAAGAAATAAGCAGTAGTTAACTCATTTAGTCATTTGCAAAATAATTCAATTATTAGGGGCGCCTGGGTGGCTCAGAGGGTTAAGCCTCTGCCTTCAGCTCCGGTCATGATCCCAGGGTCCTGGGATTGGGCCCTGCATCATGCTCTCTGCTCAGCGGGGAGCCTGCTTCCTCCTCTCTCAGCCTGCTTCTCTGCCTACTTGTGATCTCTGTCTGTCCAATGAATAAATAAAATATTTAAAAGGAAAAAAAATAATTCAACTATTAAATCAATCAGAGCTGTATGTAAAAAACTTTAAATTATTTTTTAATGTGAAAATTTGACAGTGGATTATATGACAAGTGGTGGCATATCTGGAGACATTAGAATGTGACTTTTAGTAATATCTATTATGTTAACGTGACTGAAATTCCATTAGAAAGAGATTTTTTTTTTAAGATAAGTAATAGAGGGAGGCTAGGAGAGGGGGTGGGGGGTTGGGTGATGGAGCCTGAGAGAGAGACTAGCTATCTAATTTTAGCTTTTAGATATACAATTTATAGTTTTATTTTGATAAAATGCCATCTTTACTACTCAATTTTTCTTTCAACAACAACCAAAGATAGTGTTCACTTTGCTATAATTCTCTCCACTTGCCTTATCTATGTTATCTTTCTCTACCACACATTTATGTTAGGCAGCTTACACTAACTACAAAATAGAAATACATTTCTTAGCAGCTGTTACCATAATTCTAAAAATACACTTTTTTTTCTTACACAATTTCAAACCTTCTGGGCTTCTTTCCAGTGCTAAATCCTGTCGATTGGATTTACTAGGATGAAGAGAGAAAGAAGTGTTATATTTTAAGATAACTTCTTTCCTAAACACCCAGAAAGGTAATGATTCCAGCATTTTATAAAGCATGTCAATTAGCTCCCTTAATGCTTTCTCCCAAATGTCTACTCTTAGGTTTGCTTAGCTTTTTGCCTTCTTACATATTCATTGTGTAATCATTGTGAATCATGAACTCATTGGAAAGAGTATGTTCAGACCCAGAGAATTGGGCATGTCTTTGCCCAGGGCAAATTTGAACAGCAAGGTCATTTACACTTGGTGCATGCTAAGCTGGACTTCTAGTCATGCGCCCCAGAGGGAGTAACTTCTGCCCAAAAAAGGCTTGGTCTCTCTAGGCAGCCTAGCATATTGTTTTGTTTTCCCCAAATAGCACATATATTACTGATTACCTATAGATGATGAAATGAAATATACTAGGAAATGGCTTCTTTCTGGAGACTGTTGACAGCCAACCATGCACTATGACAGAGCTGTGGAGAGGTGAAAGACAATTCTCTCCTCCACCCTATTCCAACAGAAACCATTCCCCCAGAACACACACACACACACACACACACACACACACACACACACGTTGGCTACACCTATGGCGTGCATCCTTTTTCAAATTCTATTCTTACAGGACACAAATAATGGGACTTTAGGTAGTTGACAGTTAAGCTCCTCTTTTCCAGGGAGCGAAATCTGCCTCGGCTAATCTGAGCTTTTTTGTTTTGCTAAAGAAAGATAAGGAAAAAATGTTTCTCAGCTCTATTTAATCACTGGCAAGCCAACATTGGAGCTACTGCCTCGTAAAGACTGCCAAAAACCCGACCTAGTTACTGCTCCTTTTTGTGGCATCTTACCGTGTGGTTTGTGGCACTTTGGAACACAAATTCACAGTTACCAGAAGTTAGGTTTATCACTGTTGCAAAGCCACTGAGTTCTGATCCAGAATCTCACAAACTGGTGCACGCCCACGCAGATCCAGCCTGTCCAGATAGACTGAACAGGAGGAAAAACGCAATGCCAAGAAGGAAGAAACTGGGTCCTAATTAATCGGAAACAACTAAGTGATTGTAATGGTGATGTTGCAGGAGCTGGAAATGCATTCTTACGGAACCCTCTGTTCCACCAGGATGACACTGTGAAATCACTCTACTGCCAGTTATTGTCACTGAGTTGTGGAATACTGAAAAACAAGTGAGTCATTTGGAGTGTGCTCTTATTTTTTGTTTTTATATTTTAATGCACTTCACGATGTAACAGCTTCATGGTCTCTCTTCGTTTTCTTTTTCTTTACACTCCATTTCAAGATGATCCTTGATTAGCAGATGGAGGGATATGGAAACATCTCCTTCTACCGCCGAAATCGCTTACAAAGAGGTGACAAAATACGCTCAACACTCACAAAGTTCAGGAGACTTTAAAGTGGGGAAATCCAGCCCAGTGCCAAAAAAAAAAAAAAAAAAAACAAAACAAACAAACAAAAAAATTAAAATATGAAAATATTTGACTGTCCTAGGACCATTTCACTCAGTAAATATTTATTAGGCGTTTGCACTTTTCTACTTGTACTGCTCATTTCATTCCTGCTGCCTGAAATATCCTCCATCCACCACCTTCCCCTGAAGACCAAACCCAAGTGTCTTCGATGTCCAGAACATTTCCTTGTCTTTCTCTCCTAAACCCATCAGCCCTTCCATCTCCCTTCACCCAAAGCTTCTGCGGTTTTGTTTATGCATTCCTCTTAAAAACACATCCCAGGTTACTTTCGAATACTTCTGAAGCCTTCTCCACCTTTGAGAGTTAGGCCTGTCTTACCCGCCTTCGTGTTTTTTACAGAGTATTGAATCTAGTAGTGGCTCAAGAAAACGTTACATCAAATTTAAAAATGAGTTTATTTTTTTCCATTTTTCTAGTCTGAAAGACTAGAATTGTGACAGGACGTGAAAGTATTTGGTGGGTTCAGAATGAACCTGTTAATAGCCTGTTAGATATTCATTCGGAAGTGGCTGTAGGAACTTCACTAAGTAATAAAAAAAGGTGGGAATCATCAGAGATAATACCGGATAATAAGCTTACGAATGGACTAGAAATAGCACACTAGAGAGTTTTCGCACAAAGATCTCGCCACTAATGGTAACAGCTGGTCCACGTCATTTTCCCTCCCCTTTGCACTCTGTTCTGGAATTGATCTTTTTTTTTTTTTAAAGAATTTATTTATTTATTTATTTGAGAGAGAGAGAGAGATTACAGGTAGGGGTGAAGGGTAGAGGGAGAAGCAGACTCTCTGTTGAGCAGGGAGCCCTAGGTGGGGGCTCAGTCCTGCCTGGGATCAAGACCTAAGCCGAAGGCATCCACTTACCCGACTGAGCCACCCAAGCACCCTGGGACTGGTCATTTTTAATGTTTTGTCACTGAATTATGCTGAAATAATACAGACAGCAACTTTGAGGAATTCAATGGGCAAGTCTGGAAATTTGGACCTTTTAATTTAATAGTAGAGAACGTGTATTAGCTTTCAGTATGTTCCAAAGAAAATACAGTCATCTTCAGAAAAAAATAGAGGAAAAGTCATATTTGGAGAGAGATTATAGAAATGATCTGGAATTAGAGAATAAAAATACAGTACAAAAAAGGTTAAAACTGGACACATTGCTTCAAGATGAATAAACTGAGTTATTAAATCTTTTTTAGAATTTGGTTGGTAGAAATTTTTTTCCAAGTTTCTTAAAATGGAGCTGTTACATAGGAGATTAATTGGCATTCAGTCTAATAAATATTTTCAACTATTGAACAGAATCTAGGAATAATTCCTGTTTTGAAGTTTCCATGATATTTGCGAATTATGACAACTTTATTTGCCAGGCTTACAAATAAATAGTTGTTAAATAACAAGATAAGTGTATTAAAATAAAAAAACATTTAAAACGACCTTTCAGGATGCCTGGGTGGCTCATTCAGTTAAGCATCTGCCTTCGGCTCAGGTCCTGATCTCAGGGGCCTGGGCACCTTGCTATGAGGGAAGCCTGCCTCCCGCTCTGTCAGCCGCCCCCTGCTTGTGCACTTTCTCTCTCTCTCAAATAAATAAATAAATAACATCTTTTAAAAATATATAAATAAGTAAAAATTAATTAAATGAGCTCTCTATTCTCTTAATATCCATGCTGCATCAACACTGTACCATATTTATTTTTATAAGTTCATTTCTGTACTTGTTTTTATAAATCTATTTCCCAATCTACATTTATATCTGTTTCTCTATATCGTATCCTCAGTATGCAAGGTAGAGACCATGTTCCTACGTCATAAAAAACATTCTCAGTAAGTGTTAAATACGTAAATAAATATTGAAGAGCATTGGGCCTAGCAGACCTAAATATAGTTTCGACATCAGAAGGTGAGCTATGTGAAAATGCATAATAAGTGAGATTTCAAGTGATGGTTTTAGTTTTTTTAATAAATACTTGTGGGATAGCAATTATTAAAGGGACATTGAAGAGCAGTGCTTTACCTACAGTGTTATTTTCTAACATGAGTGAATTAAAGTTTCTGGAGAAACTGCATGGATGAAATTGTCAACGATCCATATGTGCTTCCTTGATTTCTAAATTGGTCATTGAGTGGTTTAAAGTAAAATACAAGATCGAACTCTGGTTTAGGTTGTATCCTGAGTCGATGTCTTCACCTGTCCAGGAGGCACAATTTTTGCTCTCCTCAGTGCTATATCTTCCTTACATTCATTCAAAAGGAATTTTATGATCTCATTCCAACTAGGAGACATCTGTTCTTGCAGTCACAAGCTGAGGGCTACAATCTAATAATCAATAACTGGCAAAGGAAAAATATATTTTTTAAAAAATCTCCAAATAAACGGTCTAAGAAAAAGAGGCCAAAAAATATGAAATAATAAATGCCAGAATAACTTTCAGTTAAAAAATAAAATGAACCAGGCTCAAGTAGTACATTTAAGCTTGGATTAAGATTTTGAAAGTATCTGTAAAGACCTTATTCTTACTTGCTTTTGACATATCATGGGCCTTAGAATAACCATCCTATTCTGTTTTCAAATACAAGTATGTAGCAACACACAAGTGACATGTTATTGACCTGACACTGCGTAATATTTTTCTTATAATAGCATATTTCCCTGTGACATGTTGGGTTTGGGACACCAACAGGATGTGTGATGATGAACAAGAGAGGCAGAAGGAAAATTTGTACAAGTTTCGTGCCGAGTTTTAAGTAAGTTATTCCCAGAAGCTGTGAGACTAATAAAGAATTCTGACAATGGTAAAAACAAAACAAAACAAAAAGAATATTCTTAATGTATAAAATCTTTAACATGCTCACAAGTAGCCCTTAGAAAAGTGATAGGACTCACAGTCTTTGCTTGTCTATGTCAATGGACTCCAGGTACCCCCCATGGTTGTAGAAAAACATCACTCAGATTATTAAATAAATGATATTGCCCATATGACTCAGGCAGGTAAATGTGAAACACCAGATCCACTAGAACCACATGATGAGGAAAATCCAGATTTTGAAATTAAAATATGTTGGAATTTTATATGTTTTAATGATTGAAGAGAAGTCCTACCTAAAGAGGTTTCATAGACTCTGACTTTCATGCAATCTAAAACAATTATGGAATCATCTACAGAAAAAGGGCTAAGCAGACCTGAACAAAAACCATCTTGAAGATTTCTGATTAGAAAACAGTGTTAGTCTTCAGCCCCAGATTGCTGATTTTCAAAGGAAGCTGAAATTGGGAACATTTCATTATGCGGTGTTCCCTGGATCTGGCATACACAGTTTTGTTTTGGGAAGATTGCTTATCATGACTCGAGATACTCTTTTTTCTCTTTTTTCCGTATCACATGATTGTATGTGTTTAACACTGGTATGTGCACAATGGGGCTGTATACTTACACGCATAACATACATCTATAAATATGAAAATTCTGAAACTATTGCGAGGAGCTTTAGAACCAAAGCAGGAAGAGATAAATCGTGCTTAGCTGGAGTGGTGTAGTTGGAGTGAAGGGAGAACTGTGGAGACTGGGAAGGGGAGAAGGCAAGGAATTACCTAGTCAGGCAACATTTATGCTGAGGTGGGGTGAGAGCAAGTACTGACATTTATGGTTGCTTCCTACCTATTCATGACTGTTGTGTTTGGTTGACCTTCGTTGTAGAGTCAGGAAAATGCTCTAAAGGTTCAGCTTCATTTGTGGCGTGTGTTTTGAAGCAGTCATACTGTCTGTCAGGGAAGTATTGTTCTGCATAGGAATTATCTACATCTGTTATTCACATCTGTATTCATCTCACCCTCAGGTTTTGAAGGTTATGGGTTTAGACTGCCATGAAAATTGGATCGAAAGCAGTAGCTGCTAACACATTCAAGCTCTTGACTTTTTCTCTACCTGCATCTTCTCCATAATGCATGTTCCTAAATTGGGGGGTTGAGCTCCGAGTGGCCAGGATGGTACAAATACTCTTCCCTGTGCTCTGATAAGAAAGCCATGTCTGGTAATATGAAACTATTGTACAGATGCTAGGGAACCTGGACTTAATGTTCATTCTACCTGATCGTTTGTTCCTTGACTAATTTTATGTATATTTTCCAGACCCTCTTCCCCATCTTGTCTGATGATATAAAACTGGGAAACAACCATTTCTACTTCCCGGGTTTTGAAGTCCATCTAACATACAACCTCACCAGTCTTTCTCTGTATCTGGTCTTTGGAGGAAGAAAGTTAAAACAGTTGGACTGATCAAGAAGTAAGTGCCCCAGGCCATTTCTAGGACTATGATTAGTTTTATAGAACCAACAAACGTGATCGACATAAGAAAACATGTTGGAGTTCTTGGGGTCAAGACAGTGTCTTCAAACAGAGATCCTGAAAATAAATAAGTAAGAAAGTAAATAAATAAATAATATCCTGCTATCAGCTCCCAAAGGAATATACATTATTTCCTTTGTCCTAGTCTAGGTAACTGTAATGTCTCTACCAACCCATTTACCCTTGGCACGAATCCTAAGAGGACTTTCATCTCACAGGCCGCCTTAAGATTTTTCCTTAAGAGTTAGGTTTTCATTAAAAACAGCATGAAATGATAGTTATCTTACTTAATCTCCGCCCTTGGAGCAGTCATTCTTCGTTGGGATCAGTTTTTAAGATTCCACTGCAATCACCGGATTGGGTATCAGGCAAAAATGTACTGTATCAAAAGAATTAAAAAAAAAATTGCCATTTAAAAATCATTAACAGGATGTTTTATAAAGTATGTCCAGTTTGATTAAATATAAAGTATTTTAAGGAAATCAGTGATTCTAGACTTGTTAAAAGTACAACTACCAATTGTTAAAAGGATTAAAATTTGTGATTCAACACTAGTTTCCTTTGACATATTTCCCTCACTCCACATCATTAGAGCCATAGACTCTCTGTCAGGGAATGGAAGAAGTACCTCATATTAAGCTAGAAGCTATAATAATTAAAAAAAATAAGATTATAATTGATATTTAATTATTTTAAGAATTCTGCATAGGCACGGAATGTCTGAAGGTCATATCAATAAAGAAGAGTCTGGCTTCCTTTGACAGAAAACATCTCCATAATAACAAAGGCTACTAAGCTAATAGTGCAACCGGAAAAGAAATTCTACCTAAATTATTTGTACTTCCTATTCAATTGTGTTTTGAAGCCTCTCTTACCAAAGCTGACATTCTTTGAGGCCTCACTCAAATATACTCCGCCCTCAAGGACTTCACATCTGTGGGCAAGAATCATCCTCAGTGGTCACTTAAGAGAGGCCAGTGGGTCACCTGTCCATAGGATACTGTGAAGGAGAGACGTAACCCAAGGCCTCACTGGCTCATGTGTTTGTCTTACCTTTTCAAGCAATTTTACATATTTCATTTTTTAAATTTGTTTAGAATTCTTATCATACAATTAGCATAATTATCTTAAACAAGTTTGGGAGGCCCAATATTTAATAGAACAAGGTTTATAGCTAAGTAGCAGAAAACAAACTGTTAAAAAATGAAAGGTCTGCTCACTGAGCTAGAAATCTTTCCACTGTTTTGTCTTGTCTCTCATCAGTGGTAAAATTTCTCTGGGTAGGGAACAGAGTCTGAAAAAATTATTTTCATAATATGCATATGCTAAACATATGAAGGTCCTGTGTATGGAAAGCTAAAGAGAATGCTCTAGAAAAGTACTTCTAAATGGAACTGTGTCTGTATACTCAGTAACCAACGGGTCTAGGTGATCATACCAAGATTATTTTTAGTGTAGACACCTAAACATGTCCCATTTTTATGGTAGATTCATAATAGAGACCTGAAAGTTTTAGTCACTGAAATTTCATAAAATGCAATTACTGATTTAACTAAGGTAATTTGCTCATCATTTTTCAGAATCGTTCAGGGAACCTAAGGATAAAGTTTTACTGAATTTCTCAGTGGGCATAACAAGCATGTGCTGAAAGCATCAACAAAATGGAGGCAGCAAAAAATTGTTTTGAAGAATTTCATATGTACTATTTTTTTTTTAAAGATTTTATTTCTTTATTTGACAGAGAGAGAGAGAGCACAACCAGGGGGAGCAGCAGAGGGAGAGGAAGAAGCAAGCTACCCACTGATCAGGGAGCCCAGTATGGGGCTCAATCCTAGGACCTCAGTATCATGACCTGAGCCAAAGGCAGATGTTTAACCAACTGAGTCACCCAGGCGCCTCTCATATTTACTATTACAAAAGAAAAGAAAATTTCAAGCTCTGTGGGGAAGAAACAGGCTGTGGAGCTGTTTCATACCCATCTTATGTAGGATTCGTTTTCTAATTAACTGTTCTCTGATCGGTAGACTCCTTGGTCTCTTGTATATTCACATGCTTTTCTGAAGGTCCTAAGAGAGCCCTGGCAAACAGGATGGATCCTTAAGGCTTACAGAAGGCATCAGGTTCAAAGAGGAGCCCAACAATGCTCAGACAAGTGCGAATCAAGAGAAGGGAGACACGAAACAGGGAGAGATCATTGTGTTCAAAGACATGGACCAAAAGAACCCTGACAAGACCAATCACTTTTTAAATCCCAACTCTATCAGCTCGTTTTGTGACCTTGGGAAGCTTACTGAATGCCCTCATTCATGTTCCTCATCGGTAAAGTGAAAATTAACTCAAAGGATCATATTAAAAATTAAACTGAGTTATGTAAATAAAGCTCTTCACTCTTGGCACATAGTCAAAGCTCAGTGATACCTTTTAAGTCGATCAGTACTTAGGCCTTCCAAATTCTATCCCCACGCCCTCCATGCCCAGAAGATAGTCTTCTGCTATTTGAATGGCTATTAATATTTAAAATAAAACCTCTGCTGAGTTAGAGCAAAAAATCACAAATAAATTATCTTTGATCAGAACGAGTTTCTTAATTGGGACTCTACAACCTACCAGTTGATTACATACTTGTCAGTGCTCACTAGCATTCACCGCCATCATATTCACATATGCAGCTCTGGTTAATCCATGGAATTGCAACACGTCACTATTAAGAATATAAAAATGCAGAAATAATACCCAATCCTCACTTTCACTAATTTTAACCCCGTTCTCCAAGTTATACCTTTTGGAGGATATAGCTGTTACCAAGGCAAATATGATGTCTGCCCTTACCAAATTTATGTCAGAGCTAAGTATAACCAGTACACCGAGTTGTACCTCAGGCACAAATAGACTTAGATTGCAGGTTTCTGGAAGAGTGTGTGACAAAAGCACCTGCCAGAAAAAGCACACTTTGGGGTTCAGTTTTCTAATCATTTTTGCAATTCATATTTCCAAAATGTAGAAAAGTTAACACAGTTTCTAAGATTCCCTTCCTTTTTTTTTTTTTTTTTCCTCCAAAAATCTTTTCTGGCAGTTACAAGTTCAGAATGCTTTTGTGCATTCCAAGCAGTCTTGCCCAGATTCTGCCACCTGTTCCATCATTCTGGGTATATTTAGGGTATAGTTCTTTTCCATATGGGCAGTGTAATTCCATTAAGTAGCGATCCAGCATAGTTACATTTTTTTTTTTAACGTTAAACCTCGAGAGTTAATCGTCCATCTGTGTGTAATCATCGATTCCATCAAGCCTTATGGCCTTGTCAGATTATCAAACATTTTAAACAGTTCTCCTTTCTTCACAGGAAACACATTTGATAATTAAGGGCATGATGGAATCTAAGGTTCTGACTCTAAGGACCCGCAGTGACTTATGTTAATCCGGGGTCAAGCTCCATCTCCACTCGATCCCTGAGCTTTGACTATGACGGCAGGACCTGGCAGGGAACACATCCGGATCTGGTTCAGGCAGATTTCTGAATGCGCAAGATACGACACTCAGATGTGGAGGACAAATCGCTCGTTGTGGTTTTATACCTGAAAGCCTGCCTCCAACTTCTGGTCACGACGACAGAACCAGTAGGCATCAATGAGAACTGTCCCCAGCCCCAGGCTGTGTGGAAGCTTGAGCTTTCTCTTGCTTGGTTTTAGGTTTCCGTCACCTTTTATTCTCTCAGAGACCAGATTTTTGAAGGCTTGACTCTCACTAGGAGACTTCATAGAAGGGATAGTGTGGGCAGATTTCCTGTCAAGTTGAATTGAAGCTTTATTTTTTTAATGAAATGAAAAATACTGATAATTGTCCATAACATATTGCCAACTTTCAAGATTTTTGTCCTCATTTTGTTAATCAAGCGTGGAGGAGAAGGAGCTAAAGGAACAGGGATGGAGAAAACTAAAATCAAGAATTCTGCACTCTAGGTCACAAAGTGCAATAACAATGTTGACGAGGCTCTTCAGAGGGTGATTTTCTCATTCGTTTTGCCTGGAACCCCCCCCCACCCATATTTACTGAAGAAATTGAATACAGTACATCTAACCAGCATATCAAAAATCTTCCGAGAAAATAAAACAAAGCAATGCACCTAGGCCACTGGAGACCTAATTTGTTGTATACTTGACTGACTCTCCTTTTTCAAAATTTTTTTATTTTTTTAAAGATTATTTATTTATTTATTTGAGAGAGAGAGAGAGAGAGATCACAAGTAGGCAGACACACAGAGAGAGGGAAGCAGGCTTCCTGCCTAGCAGAGAGCCTGATGCAGGGATGCAGGTCTCTACAGGGCTCAATCCCAGGACCCTGAGATCATGACATGAGCCAAAGGCAGAGGCTTAATGCACTGAGCCACCCAGGTGCCCCTCCTTTTTTTTTTTTCTAATCAAGGAAGAAAATTCTGTTGTCTTCTACAGTCCAAATCATAGAAACCCATTAGTTCTGTATTGTGTTTCATTTTTCTTTGTATCTATGTGAAAATTTAAGTCGTTCTCATTTTGGCCTACCAAAATCCAAATAATCGAATTCATATTAGACTTAATATTGTATTTCCTAAAGCAACACAAAGACTTTCTCATAGCGCTGGAGGGTGTCTGGACCCAGGCGAAGCAGGCTTTGTATGGTCTGCTGGCTAGAGAACTAGACACACAGAGGGAGAATCTTGGCCTTTGTGGAACAGCAGGTCTGGACAGCCTAGTCCACTGCCCAGCCAACTTAGAAGCCCTTCCGGAGCAAATCTGGCCCAGAAGGCTGCGCATATTTTTGCCTGGATAGACCCCTTCATGTTCAACAGGAGCCTCTGTGGCGATGATGAGGTCCTCCATATTGCTCACACAAAGCTACAGTATGGGACAGGAAATCTGGCTCTTTAACCCTCTGGCTGCTGCACATGACTATTTGGCTAGCAAAGCAGAAAAATGTCGACAGCCTAAGGTTTAAATGATTAGTAACAGGTTTTTGAGTGATTTTCCCAGAATGTGCTAGTATAAATAGAGGACTGTGAAAGTGTGGTTTGGGGATTTTTTTCTTCCTTTTGGTATTGTGATTTGTTTGTTTCCATTTCTTTTCATGACACATTCTCTTTTATGACTGTGGAAACCCAAGCCAAATACACAAATGCAGGCTGGAAGGGAAGGTGCTCACCTCCAAGTGCCTTCTAATCAGGTGTCCAAGGGCAGCCCGAGTACAGACGGACTTTTTAAGCTCCTAAAATCTATTATGAGTTCTTTTAGCTTATCCTACCCAAGAATTTGTTTACAAGCTAGAAGACCCAGAAGAGACTATTAGAACATTATTATTTCGTTCAGGAAATTAAGGTTTCTCCTTTCCAATAAGTAATAAACCACTTAATAAAAACCTTTGCCCTACTTAAGAAGCAATGTTGTCTTTCCCTTTAAAATTTTCTTTTCCATACTTGCGGTTTTTTTCTTAAAGACGAAAAGAGGAAACTGACAAGTAAATTCATGTCCGAATTTGCTTGGTAGATGTTCCTTGCATATTGTAATAAAAGGGTTAAAAAAGATGACAACTAATCAGTAGAACTGTCACCAACTAATGCGAAGCTTTGATCTTAGTTTATTGAAGTAAATAAAATTATTTCAACTCCAGCTAACACAGATATTTTAAAATGGATCATGACAATTATCTGTTGGAAATACGGTTCTGTTCAGTAATAAATAAAGCAAAGTTTTCCAAATAAAATATATTGTTTTAAAAATATGGGAATGAGCCAGCCATTAGCTCCCACTTGTGTGAACAAAGTGTGACTTGGCATGTATTACTATGCCTGTTTTGGTGAAAAACAGCAGTTCTACTTTTTAGCATGAAAGAAAAATGAAGCACCAAAATATGAAATCCTCGAGGACTTTTGTAAGTGAATGAAAGAGACCAGCAGGCCTCTGATTCGTGCTTATCGACGGTTCTTCTCCACCTGACATTTATGCCGGTTCAATCTCTACACGTCTCCTATCACAGTAAAAGTACCATATTTAAACAATAAAGGACGGGAGAAAATGATGCTTTCTCTTAACATATATACAGGTGCTATCTCTCCCAACTCAGAAAGAAACCCTATTTCTAGCTTGTATTCCTATCCTTGTATTCCTGTCTAGGTAGTCCAATTTCCCACTTCCCTTTACAGATCCTCTTCTTGAAAGATAAATCCAGTTCACTGACCTTACTTTCTGTCTCAGGGCCACCAGTCTGCTGAAACGATTCCTGCTCACATCTTCTAAGCCCTTCTGATTGCTACACCAGACGGACTATTCAATGTGACCTCACCTCTCTCCATTGCATGTTCTTGGTATTCTCTTTCTTTCCTTGGTTTCTGTCATGCTGCTCTCTTCTGGGCCTTGTAGTTGATCTTTTCCGGGTTTCTTTATGAAATCCTTCCCCCAACTCCCTTGTGATGTCCATGCTCCTCTTGATGATCTGTACTACCTTGGTCTTTTTCACTTTCAGTTACTAGCTTCTAATATGAGCTATGGTGCTATTTCTCACAATGTGAATTACTATTCTAACTTGGTAAAAATCCTTGAATTAGACTTTTCTTGGAAACAATCACAGAAATATAATATAAACAAGCATAAGGCATAAAACCCAAAATGTACTGGTTCACATGACCAAAACATTCAGGAGAAGGTTAACTAAAGGTCTGGCTTGGTCCAATGCCTTAGAAATATCAGCAGACCTCTGACTTTCTCAATTTGTTAGCTTTTTTTCCTTCCATATCGGCTTTATTTGCAGACTTAACTATATGGAAACAAAATGGCCATCAGTTACTCTGGGCTTACTTATTCTTGTAGTTAGCGGTTCCACCGAGACAAATGTGACCTGCTCTCTCCCAGTATCCTCACCAGTGAATAGTTTTGTTCCTGATTGACTTGGTTTAAGACACGCACCCTAAACCCGGGAAGGAGAAGCAAAGCTCCTGGACTGATGGTCGAACTGCCATCAGTAACCTGGGGTGAGGATATGTTCACAAAAGGAAGTGAAATGCCAACTTACACAAAAACAAAACAATAACAACTTTATTACAAGTCCTGAATCTATAACTTCTGTGTCCTCATTCTAAAATACCAATATATTTATCTTTGTGAATGAATATAGATATTTCAAAATCACATGACCAACTAAAACCTCAGAATTCTTTCAACTCCAACCCCAAAATTGTTTTTCTTCTTTTTTTTTCAGGTCTATCTTAGAAATACCCACAAATATGCTATATTTCTTTTTCCCAAATGTATTGCTACTACATTGGTTTGGGCCCAGATTATCTTTAAACTGAAGAGTCTTCTATCTGGACTTACCTCCCTCTAATCTGTTTTCCATGTTGCTACCTTACCATCTTTCTAATGTAAGGATAGTCATTTTGCTCACATGCTGTAAGCCAACTCATCCACAGGATGAGTTCTTCTCCAAATTCCTTCTCTCTCTACGTTCAAAGCCAAAAAAACTTAAGCCAGACTAAGCTCGAGTTTTCCAAATGTGTCATTCTATTCTTGTTTGAGTGTCTTTGAACACAGAATTCCTTTGTCCTAGAATAACCTTCCACTCCCATCTTTTTAACTTCTCCCACAAGATCTATTTTAGGTACACTCAAGCCTTACTTTTCCCTTACAACGGTGAACTTTGTACATGATTCTATTATTGGGTTTATTGAAATGTCTTTGTCTATGTATTGTCTGTCTTGTGACTGAACTCCTGAAGGAGAAATACGTTATATTAGAGTGACTGGCCTTCTTGAGGGTTTGTTGAATTCCATCCAAAGACAATCACAATGTCTGAAACATCGTAGGAAAACAAATTTGTGTTGAATGAATACATGCAGGCGTGAGTAAAGGAATACATGTGATAGTAAATTTTCATAATCTGAAATGGAGAAAACAATGACTACTACCCAGAAGGTAATGAGGAGTTTCATTATCAGGCAACATTTAGTTTCTGGTATAAACTTTAGTTTCTGGTATAAATAATTTTGATAAAAATTGTAGGTCAGAATTTCTGTGAATGTGTCAAGCACTTTCACATCAAAAGCATCATCTGTCTTTGTAAGGAAAGCCAAAAGAGCTGTCATCGTCATTGATGTTACAGAGCTTATTTGATAGAGAAACTGAGGAGCAGAAGATTATGTGTCCGTCCCAGGTTCACGGTGAGTGTGTGTGGTAGAGCGGGGTCAGAGAAATGTCTGCTACCCTGGTCATTTATAAGCTTAAATGAGAACTGTTCTCCAGGAACAACAGAGAAGACCAGAGCATCTTATTTTAATCAATTATAAAAGTTCTCCTTCTCCAATCAAAGAAAGGTATTAGTGAAATGAATGAGAGTAATTAAATCTAATTTAGTCATGCAAATGAGTTTAATTAAAAGAAATCTACCCTTTAATAACTTCAGGGGAAAATGCAGTTCCTCATGGAGTTTGAAATTTAGTTAAGCTCACAAGACACAATAGCTGAACTGATGAGACCACACTGTTGTAATCTGCTTGTGTAAATATTGACACATGTAGCATTTAGTTTGTCTCACAGTGATAATACTTGCTCTAGGCTTCTGATGAAATCTGGCATTTACAATTATTAAAAGATGCTTGTTAAAAATGCTCTTATCCATCATGTTAATTCTGTGAATGAGACCGCTAATACATTGACCTCCAGAAGAAGCTCTTTTCCCCTAGAGTTTAAGACAATGAATATAAATTTAAAACTTACTGAGCCTTCTCTGCAGAAAGCATTAAGGCAGGTATACAGCAGGGTAGTATGGGGCAAAGAGAGATGGGAAGTTCCCTGTCCTGAGGAAGCTTATATTCTAATATCTATAATGTCCTCTGTCTGTAATGATGACAAGCAGAATTGTTCAGAATGAAAGTACACACCTGGATACCATTAAAAGCATTCAACAAAACCCCATGGGAGAACAGAAAACAGAATTTGGAATGCCCGGGAGGAAGCGGGAGACTTTACCAACAAAGGGGAATTGAGCTGGCTTTAGAGACATGTGAGATTTGGACAGCAGAAAATATGGTAAGGTGGGGGACAGAGTCATGGGACACAGATATGAGCAGCAGAGTATTACAGAATTCTGTCCAAAGGAAGGAAAACTCATGCTTTCTTCAGAGCTTTATTAGTCTGGTGGGTTTATGTCACACACTATGTGAGAAGGAGTTTTAGAAAATGAGGCTCCATAGCTATCCAGTTGGCAGAAGGCAAAGGTGAGGGTAGCACTGAATGTATACTCAGTGTCAGGATGCCGATCTGCAGACAGTGCGGAGGGGGCAAATATTTTTGAACAAATAATGGTCATTTGTAATGGAAACTAATCAAAGGTGAAGAAGAATTTATAGTGGAGAGAGAACGGAGACAAAGAGACTGTAGGAGTTTGTTAAATAATCTGAATGAGAGAGAAGGATGCTCTGGTTTAAGGCAGTAGCAGTGAGAATGCAGAAGAGAAGAACCGTGTCTCGAGGCATTAGCAGCCTGTGACTTCTCACTCGGGTGTCAGGGTGGGCAGGGATGCTCTCAACCAAGTTAGGGAGTGTGGAGAGATAGGACCGGGATCGTCAATGAAGCCCACCCAATCACTGCATTTAAAATGTTTTCCCAAACTCTTGCCTCCATTCTACTTTTCCTTTTTTCCATGCTGTTTTCAAACTATAGAATTTACTCCTTTCTTGGGTGTGTGCTTTCTTCCTAAATCTAAGCTCCACAAAGATTGTGGGTTTCAGCTCTATCTCGGGTTGACTCCTGAATCTTGACAGTCTACCACATAGTAGGTGGAACTTAGATGTCTAACACACGGCGGAATCTCGCCCCTAGTAAATGCTTATAAAGTATTCGCCAAATGAGCAGTGGAAAATTATAATTTTGAAATCAAGTTTTGAAATAAAAAGCTATAGTGTGAGAACATCACTTGTGTGACACTCAATTGTCTACCCGTTTACTGTGGTTTTCCCTTCCTTTACTGTTCCTCTATGGCATTCCGTGCCCCGGTTATACTGAACTTCCCTTAGCTCTGTCAGTCTCATGTTGTTGAATTATGTATATCCAAAGACATGACAATAATTACCTCCCGGCCTTTATATATGTTCTTCTCTTCCCTAAGAATCCCTAACTTACTCTTACCTACATTATCTCTCCCTAGCCAGCTCTTCCCCACCCTTCAGAGATCAACCCTTTCTCTAAGAAACCTTCCTAATTCACCAGATCTGGTGTGGAAGTCTCTGATTCATCCTTCCATAATGCCATACTCCCTGTTTGAGTAATTCTCACACTGATTGTCATTAATTGCCTGGTACTTGTCTATTTTCCCATCAGACTGTATATTCTTGAGGAAAATGTCAATATCTTTCACCGATGTTTCTCTATCAGATAGCACAGGACCTGGTTTATTTGGAAACTTAAATACATTTGTATTTAAAGAATATACACTGATGTTTAGTCTTCAAAAGTAAAATTCAAAAATTCTAACATAGAAAGAAAAGGAGTGCATAGAATACTAATAAAGATACATTTCCAAGTAGAAGACAAGAAAATTGAAGTTCATATATAATTATACTCTTGTCTCATATAAGCAAAATGTAAGGCTACTTGTAGTGACAAGAATAGAAGAGTTAGGGATTGAGAGTAAATTTAAAGTAAATAATACTTGGAATAATTATCAAAGAAAGCTAAGTAGAAAAACAGCAAAAGGTGACCTGAATTAGTTCATTAGTTAATTAATTCCTGATCAGTCCCAGAGAGCTCAAGTGAGGGTGAAAGTTGTTTATTTGCAAGGGGATTTCTCTCTGATTTAGAAGATAAGATAATTTAAAATTGGAAACATTATAAATAAGCATTTTACAAAGCAAGAATTAAGCTAATCAATTATATACCTTTAAGGAAAAAGCACACAATGTTTTGTAATGCAGAGTCAAGAGACCTGGGTTCTGCAGCGGGGGTGTGTGAGCAGTGGAAGGTGCTGCTGTGGTTACTGACGTCAGCTGACGGGAAGTGGGGGCTTATTCAGAGTCACGGCTGATAGCGGTGCTGGCTATGCCCTCACAAGGGTCCCAGTGCCTGGAGTGAGTAAGGGCTGCAATACAGTTCCTATTCTGCTCTTCATGCAAGTGCCTGGTGTGGGCCTACATCTGCTGGGGAGAAGGGACACAATTTTCTTACCACTCACCCTAACTTTAATTGCTTGCTAAGCCTTGCAGCCATAGGGCTGCCTTCCCCTACAGAGGAAGCCTTTTCTTGTTCTCGCAAAGGCACAGTACAAACTAGCAACAACGTTGTATGCAAGGGTCTAGGAGCCTTAATTCAGGTATAACATCTAAATACTAACTTCTGAAATTTTGCACTCACATTAAATTGCTTTAATACATTTAGTATCAAAATCAAGCTTAGTATAAGGCAGTAATACTATGATCTAGTGACTGTGGTATAGTACTAATATCAGCTCATCTAGGACTTCTGCAATGGAATTGTGTTAACACAAAACCACTTCAAATGCATTTTTGGAAAGATCTGGAAAAGTTGGAATCAATGATTACATGCATAGAATAAAGGATAAATGTTTGGGTAGGTAAATATTATTGTTTTTCTGTTTAAGTTTATGTTGAGATTGTCAGTCTTCTCCCCAGGTATGGCCATTTTCTGTTAGCTTGGTAATCCTACGGCTTTGTTGATGAAGACCTAGGGAGACGCATGGAGCCAGATATTCCATTCTATATTTCAGTGATTCTAGGTAAATTTGTATTTGCTTCAATATCTTACTCTTTTTAATGAGATGATAAATAAAAAAAAAACCTCCATGAGAATTTAAGAAAATATATTGTAAAGAGCAAGGAAAGAGACAGGAATAACTGATTATGTCTTCATCTCGTCTGGAATGAAGGATTTTACCCTGTCAGTTACCACAGTTTATTGAAAGCATCATAGAGGTTTCTATTCATAATATTTAAAGTATAATTTATTTATAATTTAAAATGATAAATTGGTTTTAGTAATAGGACTCAGAAAAAAGAGTTTTTCAATCATGTGTTTATTTCTTCTGGAAGAGTTAGTAAGCAGACACAGTTAAATTTCTTATAATAGATTATATATCCAAACACATGATCAGAGACCTGTAATGAACAGGTTTCTTGCAAGCAAGTTAGGTTTGCACATATGCTTTATTTTTCATTCTTCAGGGAAGTGGAAAATTAGAGATAAATTATCTGAAGGAGCAGTAATTTAAAGTGACACCCCAAATATTAATACCTCTTCTAAGTCGGGCACCTTGGTCTTTTATCCTAATTACTTTGCCTCATAACATTTATTTTTATTTTATTTTATTTTATTTTTTGGCTTTTGAGCCATTTCTTCAATGGCTAAAGTCTCCCAAGTTCTTTTGCAATGCCATCATGCTCAATTGCTAATGAGTTTGTTTTCTGTGATTAAAAAAAAAAAATTGTGTGTGTGTGTGTGTGCGTGCGCGCGCACACACTTGGATAGAGTTGTAACTGCCAACTGAGCAGGAGGTACAATTCTTGAGCAACCAATAATTCCAGGTGATAGAGAGCAAGTCCATGAATCTAGAAAGTTCAATTGTTTCCAATAAATTTGATGGATTATAGACATGGCAAAGAAATCAATGCAAATGATTAGTGTTGACATTTTTAGAGGGAGGCTCAAAGGAAGGGTTTTTCAGAAGAAAAGTGGAGATGGTGGCTGATTAGGAAGGTGCTTGCTGGTTATCACTGTTATTGTTTAATTACAAAATACTTTCTGTCGTTTGTACTGACTTGAGCATAATGTTATAATAAAAAAACCATGATTTTTGGAGTCAAGCATACCTGATTCAAATTCTGGCCCTGTAATTCTTGGCATGATATTTATATTCTTTAAGGTTTGATTTCATCTGGAAAAAAAAAAAATAGAGGTGATGTGCTGGTATGTCTGTCTTACAAGGTGGTTTTAATAACTTGCACCAGTCAGGATGGGGTCAGGAAAACAGCAGTCATTTTATGTATCCTGGATATAAAGGGTTTACTATCAGAGTAGAGGCTTTCATAACTCTTGACCCTTAAGCCCCCACTGTAGGTCAAAGAAACTGCCTCAAATTTCAGGGAATCTATCATTGGAGATCGCAGACTAATGCACCAAAATGTGTGATTCTCATAAAAGTTCTCAGAGAAGTTGCCATATTTCTCAAGACTATTTGGGAATGTTTCATCTCTTTTCTTTGTCTGCAGCTGCAAATGAGGTGAATCTTAAAGGCTCACCAGAAAACCCATAAGTCCAGGTGCAGAGGCATCTGAAGAATAAGAACTTCTCCTTTACTTCAGTCTTCCTAATTGCCCTCAATTTCCTATCATTCACTAACTCTTACCAGGAATCTTCGGATAGGAGAATTCTGGGAACAAATATCTCAGCTTCACTTCTATGGTGCAGAGGAGTTCTTGGAAAAGGGTAATGGTGTTGTCGAGTCAACATTAGACACCTGTTATAAGTACAAAGTACTTAGAATAATGCCTTGTGAATAATAAGAACTTAGCAAATATGACATAATATTCTATTTTATGTTACTAGCAGTGGATTAAATTTGCCTAAGAAATTTAAGATAATATATATATAAAATATGTATTATATATATTATATATATATTTCTCTTTAGAATCTTCTTTTATCTCTATTTTTCCTAGTAAAAGTTTATTTAAAAAAAAACTAAGTTATTACAAATGAACTAAAGGAAATTAGGATTATCTGTAACCTCATCAAGGAAACCTCATGGCAGGAAAGTAAACAGCTATAAAGTAGATATGGTGATATGTGGTGATGGGGTACAGTTCTGTTCCTTAGTCAAGGAAACCTATGGTATATAAAATCAGGGCCAGTATGAACATTACTGTTCTTGCTACCAAAGCCCCAGTGATCATGACAGACGTCTCTTCTGACATTCCAGAAGCTTCTCACCACACTTGGCCATAAGAAAATCACCCATTCTTCTACTAAATTTCATGAGATCAGGGTGGGGAGCAATGAAAAGAATAGAGATTGAGAATGCATATTATTTCCCTTATTGTGGATTTGTTTGTAACTTATTTATAATTTATAATGAAATAGTTAATGGATAGTATTACTGGTTTCTTGAATGAACAGAGAATTTTGTAATACACTTTTTCTTTTTTGGTAAATCTATTAACTGATTTGACTTACTCTCTAGCTTAAGAATACTAAAGTCGGCAAGTTACTTGTTCTCAGTGATAGTTGAGCTGGTAATATTGAAATTTTGGAGATCTTAATGTATTTTTCTTTTGTGGTTTGAGAAATAATGGAACCCATTCAAAGAAGGAAATTTTGTCCATTGGTATTAGAAAAATAAATAAAAGCTTGAAATATCCTTGCAGATGAAAAATCACCATTATTGTTCTAGGAGATTTTAATTTTCAGTTGACTTGCCATTTTCTCATTTACATTCCTGCAGTGACGGTATCAAAGATTGCTAATAATCATCAATATCCATTTCCATTTTCTTTTGTTTCTGGGCATACAATTAGTAACATTTTCTTCTCCCTTGCAGTTAGATTAGGGATATGTAATCCAGTTTTGCACAATGATTGTGACATAAATGGTAAATATTATTTTCAGATCTGTCCCATAAAAATCTCCCACATATAATCTGTCATTTTCTCCATCTTCCATAGTGATTCTGGGGACCTGTTAAATTTGGAGGCATTGAAACAGAAGAATCTTATGTCTCTGAATTACTGCTGGGAGCAGATTCTACCACTGTCCTTCCTCTCCCGCACCGTCAGTATCATTGTGCTGATAAAGAAGTAAGCCTTGAAATTGTATTATACATAACCACAGAGATTCGGACTTCATTTGTTACTGCAAGCTAGCCTAGCCTAACAAAACCCAGCTCAGTACTAGCTTGAAAGACATAACTGTAACCAAATTGAGTCACAGAAAGAATTTTTACAGCAAATATCCTTCAGATCTGCAAATCTTGGACTGTATTCTGTTGGTTTCCACATCCCAGCAGTAAGTCAGTGAGGCTTAGGTGCTCTGATTTCTTCAGGTGACCTCAGTCTGAATGTGAATGTGTTTTCAGTCATCTTCCACCTGGAAGGAGATACTCATCAAGTTTAACTGAACGGTCTTGTGATTCACAGCTTGTCTTTTGAGAAGAGTGGAAGAAAATATCATTTATCATAGGTAATTCCAGTATGGCTTACACTATCAATCTCCCTGACAATCTCCTCAACAACTCAAAGTCCAATCTGTGGCTGGAAACTGTCCAGGTGATAAGCATCATAATACTGTGGGCCAGACCTGCTACAACACCTGCTCTGAAGTCAGATGTACCATCTGTAGCGAATGTAACCCAACCTATGAAAAGGGATCCAGCAGTGTAGCAATGTTACAATATGCAAGTGAGAAGGGACTTGGTGGTGTCTCAGTGGTTTCTTCCCTTTATTTGAACTCAGCTATTATACAGTTACAAAAAAAAATTGTCCCCTTCCTTTATAACATGTGTGGAAGAGCCTTACCAACTTTTGACAAATTAAGATGTTCACATTCTTGGTAGGTAAGAAGTTTAGAGATGGAAAATAAATACATTATAAATTAGCTATCCCAGTTGGATACAAGCCTAAGAGAATTTAAAATATTTTTCTTTAATGTCTACTATTGGGATTAAAAAATAGGAGTAGATTTTTAGTTTTAAATTATTCAGTAAATTTGTTTGTGCTATTTCTATCTTTCCAAAAAACTTCCTCTACCCTACTTCTGGGCTTAATGTGTCTTCTAAAAGTACCAAATCTCTCTTTAAATATCTTTCTTTTCCTCATCAGAGTATCTGGATAAAAAATTACCACTAACCTCAATCTAAGCCTAGCACAGTACTCTAAACTCTTAGCTACAGTAACTAGGCCAGAGCTGGTCACATGGTCCAAACTGAGCTAATCAATATCCTTTCTTAGGTTTTAAAAATTTGAACCAATATGGGGAGCCTGGGTGGCTCAGTGGGTTAAAGCCTCTGCCTTTCGCTCAGATCATGATCTCAGGGTCCTGGGACCAGGCTCTCTTCTCCGCAGAGAGCCTGCTTCCCTTCCTCTCTCTCTGCCTGCCTCTCTGCCTACTTGTAATCTCTGTCAAATAAATAAATAAATAAAATCTTTTAGAAAAATAAAATAAAATAAAAATTTGAGCCAATAGGAAAGTTTTTTTTTTTCCTGTTCATGAAGCTGTAGGATTTTAACTCCCAAGAGCTTGCAGCTGTGCCTGTTTCTTCCAGGTTGGGAAATTGGGGCCAGGAAATAGAGCTACTTCTGAAAAGAGAAATGGAGAATCCTGCCAACGTTTAAAATCCTGGTTCTTCTTTTATTTGAGAAAGGCCTCCTTCTTGCCTTCCTGTAGTTTGGTTCTGTGAGCTATTTTTTTCGTCATATGAATCAATAAATTCCTTCATGGCTCAAGTTCAAGATGCATTTAGATAAAGACCTTCCCAAATGGACAAGAGCTGAGGGAGTTCATCACCATTGGATCCGGCTTACAAGCCGAGATGATTGTTAATCAATATGAAAACATATGAAGATATAAAGCAAACTGGGAAAGGTAGCATGTGGTCAAATCCAGAATACTCTGATACTGTAATATGGTATTGTGTTAATCACTTAATTCTAGTATAAATGTTAAAAAAACAAAGTATTAAGAATAACTGTGTCTATAATAATTTGTGAATGGATACACAATATAGAAGGAGGTAAATTGTGACATCAAAAACATAACATTTGGGAAGGGGAGAAATAAAAAGGTAAAATTTTTGTGTACAATTGAAGTTAATTAAAATAAGTTCTTAACAGACTATTACGGTATTTCATATACATTTCATGATAAAAACAAAGCAAAAACCTTCAGTAGAAACACACGACATAAAGAGGAGAGATTCAAAGGAAATGTACAACATCCCGAAACGTTCCCTTGTTTCCCTGTCCAATCTTCCCCCAGCTCCCAGTCGTAGGTAACCATTGGTTTGCTTTCTGTCACTATGCACTAGGTTTGTCTTTCCAGGGTTTCATGTAAATGAAACCATACAATATGTACTCTTTTGTGTTTGGATTCTCACACTCATCATGATACTTTTGAGAGTATCCATGTTGTTGCATATATTATTTCTTCGTTCCTTTTTATTGCTGAATAATATTTCGTTGTACTATATACCACAATTTCTCTATATGTTCGCCTATTGAAAATAATTGGATTGGTGCCTGGGTGGCTCAGCAGGTTAAGCAACTATCTTTGGTTCAGGTCATGGTCCAGGGTCCTGGGATCGAGCCCAGCATTGGACTTCTTGCTCAGCGGGGAGCCTGCTTCTCCCTCTCCCTCTGCTACAGCTCCCCCTGCTTGTGCCATCTCTATTTATTTGTCAAATAAATACAAAAAAATCTTTTAAAAGTATTTTTTAAAAAGAAAACATTGGATTGTTTCCTTGTTTCTTTTCTTCTCTCTTGTCATTTAGAATAGTTATTTGAAGCCACTATGGATGTTAGCTTATGTCTTTGTGGTGATGTTTTCATTTTCCAGGATAGAGACCTAGAAAGAAATTGCTAGGACACATGAAATGTGGACCTGATACACTGTAAACTGTTTCTAGATTGACTGCACCATTTTATATTCTCAGGACTAATATACGAGTTTGAGTTCTCATCCTTGCAAACACTTGATATAGTCAGGCATTCCAGTGTTAGCCATTCTAAGATGTGTAGTAGTATTTCATTGTGGTTTTAATTTTCATTTCCTGGGGACTAATGATGTTGAGCCCCCTTTTTACATACTTGTGTGATGCATGAATGCCTTTTTTATGATGTATTTGTTTAAATGTTTTCTCTATTTTAATTGGGTTGTTTTTCTTATTGAGTTTGCTTATTTACTCTAGATATAAGTACTCTCTTTCTCTCTCTCTCTCTCTCACACACACACACACTCACACACACATAACATACAGTCTATGGCTTATTTTTTCATCTCTCAAAGGTGTTTTTCAAAGAACAGGTGATTTTTATTTCTTAACACAGATTTAAGTTCACAGCAAAGTTGAGTAGAAATTAGAGTTCCTGTATACCCACGGTACACCACTCCCCAAATCTTTCCCACTATCATCATCCTACAACAGAGTTATGTTCTGTGAACCTGCACTGACACATTGTCACCCACAGACTGCAGTTTACATTAGAGTTCACGTTCGGTGTTGTATGTTCTATGGGTTTTGACAAAAGGAAATGACATGCATTCACCAACATAGTCTCATATGGCATAGTTTTACTGCCCTAAAAATCCAATGAGCTCTATCTATTCATCCTTCCCTGCCCCCAACTTTAGCAGCCACTGATCTTTTTACTATCTCCATCATTTTGCCTTTTTTCAGAACGTCATACACCTAGAATCCTACAGTTTGTAGCCCTTTCAGATTGACTTCTCTCACCTAGTAATATGGATTTGTTCCTCTATATCTTTTCATGGTTAGATAGCTTATTTCTTGTTAGTACTGAAAAATATTCCATTGTCTGGATATACCACAGTTTATTTGTCCTTTCATCATTGAGGGACAACTTGGTGGCTTCCAAGTTTTGGCAATTATGGATAAAACTTTGTAAACTTTCATGTGTAGGCTTTTGTGTGTATGTTTTTGACTCCATTGGGTAAATACCATGAAATATGATTGTTGGATATTATGTTAAGAGTATGTTTAGTTTTATAAGAAATTGCAAAATTGTCTTACACCACCGTCAGTAATGAGAATTCCAGTTGCTCCATATTTTTGCCAGCATTTGGTGGTGTTGGTGTTTAAATTTTTGCAATTCTATCAGGCATGTACTAGTATCTCATTGTTAATTTTCTTTTTTTTAAATAATTTTGTTATTATGTTATGTTCATCACCATACCATACATCACTAGTTTTTGATGTAGTATTCCATGATTCATTGTTTGCATATAACACCCAGTGCTCCATGCAATATGCACCCTCCTTAATACCCATCACTGGGCCAAACTATCACCCCATCCCCCTCTCCTCTAAAACCCTGTTTGATTCCCAGAGTCCATAGTTTCTCATGGTTCATCTCCTCCTCTGATTTCCCTTCCTTCATTTTTTTCTTCCTTCTCCTAATGTCCTCCATGCCATTCCTTATGTTCCACATATAAGTGAAATCATATGATAATTGTCTTTCTCTGTTTGACTTATTTCAGTTATGACACATGATGTTGAACATCATTTCATCTACTAATTTTCTATATATATTTATATATATAATGTATATTTTATATATATTATATGTATTTTATATTAGTCTATATTTTATTTTTTCCTATATTATATATATATTTCTATATTTTTTGTGAAGTTTCTGTTCAAATTTTTTACCTGTTTTTTGATCAGGCTCTTTGTTTTCTTATTCTTGAGTTTTAAGACTACCTTTTTCAAATAGAAATACCATAGATTTTTGTGTGTACCTTGTGTCCTCTGACTTGACTAAACTCATTTGTTAGTCCTATCAGTTCTGTCTGATTGTGTTTATAGATCCTTTGGGATGTTCTTCCTTGTGGGTATTGATCTATTTCATGATGTCTGTTAATTTCCTTAACCTTTCTTTATTCTTTTTTATATATTTTTTCTTTTTGCTTCTCTGATTGAATACATCAGGGATCAATTTTCAAGTTCATTAATCCTTTCTTCTGGTTGTTCTAGTCTGTTACTGAGTTCCTATAGTGACTTTTCCAGTTCAATTATAGTGTTCTTTAGCACCATGATTTCTGTTTGGTACTTTTTGATATTTGTTTATGTCTTTGTTGTAATTCTTCTGTTGTTCACGAACTTTTCTGTTGAACTCAAAGAGCATCTTTAAGGCAGTTATTTTGAATTTTTATACTAAGTAAATCATATAACTTCATTTCATTAAGGTCAGTTTCTTGAGATTAATCTTATTCCCATGTTTGCAACATCTGTGCCTGATCTTATTTTTCCTTGATACTCTGTGCTGATGTCTTTACATTAGACAAAGTAGGAACCTCTCACAGTTCTCATGTATGAACTTCGTACAGGAGAAGATCTCTGAAAGTCAGTTTGGGCAGAGATTCTGGGAGCTTCTAGCAACTCTTTCATCTTTGAGGAGAAGCAGGCATCTGTGGTTTTAATCTGCTTGCTCTGCAGTGCTCTGGGTTGTCGGGAGAGGTAGAGTGTTTATTTGTCCAAACTGTCACCTCTCTCCTCTCTCAGGTGACTGAACTGAGCCAGACACCTCAGAGATCAAGACTGGCAAGACAGAAGTCAATTCTTTAGGTAGCTTTGAAGTAGTTGGGATGTTGGATGCACAAATCGACTCTTTCCCTCCATAGGGGCTATATGAAAGTGTGTATTTTTTTGGTCTGCTTTCTCTGTATTAAGCATGCAGGAGAATCTATGATGTCTATCAATCCAAACCAATATCTTTTTTTCTCCCAGGTAGCTAAACCAGTTAGAGCTCAAAGATTGTCAAAATAGAGGTCAGTCCTCTAAGGAATCCCGTCAGAAAAGTTGGCATGTTGGGTACATGAACTAACTTCTTCCCTCCCCAGGGAGAAGCTGGGAGCTTGGGGATCTCTTCCCCTGTGTGAGGAGCAAGATTTTAGTGAGAGGGTTTTCTGAATTTCTCTAACAACTTTGGTGTGTTTTGTTTCATATTCACCTAGGTAAAAGGTTAGTTTCTGGATTTGTCAAAAAGCACATTTTCCCGTGAATTGTTGCTGAGTCAACATGATTGGGTAGAGAAGGAAGGTCCACAGCTTCCTACTCAGCCATCTTGCTGATGTCACTTTCCATTCATGTCTGTTTTTCTCATTCACCATCATAGAGCCAGTGTCTAGAATAGTGTCTGACACATTTTAAGTCCTCAATAAATATTTAATTAATAACTGGATGGCCAGGTTTTTGGAAATGTTCTTTACATGAATATTAAAGTGTCCAGAATTGTGTAGCCAAAACATATAAGAGAAGGACAGTGAATGAACCAGAAACTAAAATTTTTAAAGAACAAGGGCAAGTGAGCAAATGTATTGGGAAGGAAAACAGTGAGATATTCTAATGGTATAAGCTTCAAAGCAGGAGATTTCAGGGAGGAGGGAGCAACCATAGTCTAGAACTATCTATAAGAAGGAAGGAGGACATCTACCATATCTCCATAGTCATGGTGCTAAGGACTGAAGGAAACAATGCTCTGAGGAAAGGACTATCTTCAGGAGAAAGCTGAGTTTCAGTTAGAGTTAGTGGGGCAAAGAAATAGTAAGAGGAAAAGAATATAGGCAAATATTTAGAGATAAAGAAGAAAATATTTGGGACATTAAGGCTCAACTTTCCTTATTTCTCACTTAGGAAAAGCAAGCCATAAACTACTAATTACAAATATAAACCCTCAGAGCCACTGTGTTTTGTTCCCTAAAGATTTCATTTCCTTCTTAAGTCCCCTTTGACTTCTGCTTTTTCTTGAACAAGCTTGGCATTCCCTCACCTTAGGACTTTGCACATCGTCACACCCCAGATCTTGTCAATACCAAGGAATGACCCTTCTGCTGTCTCAGTTTTCAGCATGTAACTTTCTGTTCACCATTTCTGTATTTCCAGTCTCCATCTGTAATATTTTCAACTCCAAAAGTCTTTCATTTCCACTGTAATCTATAGGTTATTGTTTTACCAAAATTTTTATTTCCCACTCTTGTATCTACTTCCCCCTTTAATTAATATTTATTAACAATTACTAAAATTACCCTATCATATAGCCTCAGTTACCTTGGCCAGTCTTCCTTCATGGTAGTTACCAAGGTGCCTACCAGGAGGCACGCTGTCACTCCAAGTGTCTGTGACATCCACTACCTTCCTGCTTCAAAGCTTTCCTAGAGCTTTAGTGAAGCCTAACTTAGCTACTTTGTTTCCTGCATTTGCTATTCAAATTGGCACTCCTAATTCTCTTATTCTCATGTATTTTTCCATAGTATTTATCATTTAATATGTTACAAATTTTACTTTTTTATTAAATTATTATTTCTCCCCACTTCCTCCAGAAACTGAAATCACTATAAAGGCAGAGAACTTTGTTGTTTTGTTCACTACTATATCTAGTCCTTAAGGCATTATCTGGTCACCTTTCAAAAAAAATTATTTAATGAATGAATTGAGGCAAAATATGGCAGTAAAAGTCTTATGGATCAGGTTGAATTGTAAGTGGTGTTATTTTAAGTGTTCTTTAAAAAGGGAAAGATTTTCTTATTTATTTTAGAGACAGAGCAAGCATGAGAGCCATATGTGAGAAGGGACAGAAGGAGAGAATCTTCAGATAGACTCCCTGCTGACCTGGGGCTTGATCTCACAATCCATGAGGTACTTCCTGAGCTGAAACCAAGACTTGGATGCTTAACCAAGTGAGCCACCAGGCACCCTAAGTGTCTTCACATATATACCAAGACATGAAGAGAAGGCAAAGGGATATTTAAGTGAAAAGAAGATGATGCCAAAAATACTGAGCTACTGAGCTAACTGAAGGAGATGAAGGCACGAATGTAGATGAACAGTGAGTTTAGGATCAAGTGTTTGAGGTTAGTGGACCCTTCAAGAACTCTGTCTGTCTGCCAACCATGGATCTGGGGGAGGAGGATACTTTGTTTTATTTTTTGTTATCTTATCTTATCTTATCTTATCTTTAGCCAAGGGGAGCTTGCTTTGGAAAGTTACTACACATCTTACTGTGTGTTTTTACCACGTTAAATCATTTTGAACCCCATTATAAATATGTTAATGCTAGGAATGGGTATTATAATGTTATAAGTTGGTTGGGCCAGGTTGGTTTTTTTAAACTCCTACTAAATTTGTTAGTAAAATACAGTACATATGTTAGGCATATAGATGTATTTATCATAATATAGTAACAATAACATTAGCACCACTGATTTTTTGGAATGGCTATAGTAAAATAGGAGTGTTAGTCAATGAATTAAAATGTAGAAATATTGAATCCAATGTTATCTTTAACTTCCATTAATAACTGAGATGTGTTTTCACAGAGGAAAAGCAATAATAAAAGCCTAAAGAAGGGGATGCAGCAGTGGGTGATGCATTACTGGTATTGCTGGAAGAATTTTCAGATTTTTATTTCCTTTCATAATTTGCAGAGAAATTTTTTTAAAGATTTTATTTATTTATTTATTTGACAGAGACATGACATTATGAGAGCGGGAACACAAGCAGGGGGAGTGGGAGAGGGAGAAGCAGGCTTCCCGAGGAGCAGGTAACTTGACCTGAGGCTTGATTCCAGGACCCTGGGATCATGACCTGAGCTGAAGGCAGGTGCTTAATGACTAAGACTCCCAGGGGCTCCTTGTTTGTAGAGAAATTTAAAAAGCATGACATGACTTGACTTTTGCAGAAGATTTAGAGGAGAAAAACAAGTCTCAGTTAGGTATAATTAATTGTCAAGAGTTTCCTGACTAGAAAATGGTAGCTTCAGGATTTTTATCCAGGCCAACTGAGATTAACCCGTCCCCTTTCCTCCATCTCTAGAATATGAAGCCTATGTAGTAGGTTCCATGCCACATTGAGGTCTAAATGTAGTTCCCAGGAAGGATTTGGATCAGGAGCTAGGAAAATTAAATAAAGCATGGAGTAATAGGGTTGGATAATAGGGATGAGTGAACATTTTTCCAAAGAAGACATGCAGATGGCCAACAGGGGGTGGGTGAAGTGGGTGAGGGAGTCAAAAATTACAAACTTCCAATTATAAAATCAAATCATGGGGATCTACTATACAGCATGGCAACTGTCGTTAATAATACTGTATAGCATATTTGAAAGTTGCTGAAAGAGTAGACCTTAAAAGTCCACATTACAAGATAAAGAATATTTTTTTAACTATGTATGGTGATAGATGTTGAATAGACTTATCAT
The DNA here is from genome assembly GCF_011764305.1 of Mustela putorius furo. Taxonomy (NCBI): domain Eukaryota; kingdom Metazoa; phylum Chordata; class Mammalia; order Carnivora; family Mustelidae; genus Mustela; species Mustela putorius. Next base: position 1,711,570 of record NW_025421261.1, read on the forward strand.
GGTGGTCATTTCTTAATATATACAAATATAAAACCACCATTGTATACATGAAACTAATATAAAGCTATATGTCGATTACACTTCACTTTAAAAAAAAAAAAAAGGAAAGAAAAAAAGATAAGTCAAAAAACCAGATTTATTCCAGGGGTTGAGTGTGATCTATGTTAGAAATGAATATTCCCAATCCTAGACTGTTTGGAATAGTTACTTCTTTGGTATCTTTTTCTTTTTATGCCTGTCTTAGTCTCTAGAAAGCTGGAAAGAATACTGTTATTTTCCAGTCTTATCTTTCTCTGTATCACTGGGGAGTTCTATGTCTTCTGGTGGGTCCCTACGGAGGTGCCTAAGTTCCAGAATATTTGACTGGGGGCACAGGACAGTAGGGGCTCTTCAGCTCTTTCTTCACAAGTTTCTTTATCTACCTGTCTTAGGTTGAAAATAATAACTTTTCTTCATCATTCTTTCATTCTTCCTCAGAATTTGGACATTTCCCCCCTTCCTAGAATGCCAAGGATTTACATTCACAGGCCCTGAAACTGAGATTTTCATCTTGTCTATTTATTTATAACATGCTTAGACATTTACTGTAGCATCTTGTTAACTAGCATATGAGAGAATATATGTAGAAAAGCTTAAACATTTTTATCTGAAGCTTCCAATTTTGTCAAAGAGGATATTTTTAACCATTGTTATATATGTATATAGATGTTATATATAATTTCATAGGCAGTAAGTTTAATTAAATAAGATTATCTAAGTATTAAGGATTAGGTTCTCTCTCTTCTTTGTGTGGGCTTCTAAAGTTATGCAATGTTACCTCTCATGATTTAAATTTTGAAAACAGCACTGTTCATCTCAGAGAATTAGTGGAAGTCTTTCCAGATGTGGGTTTGATTAATAGAAGCTTACTAACTGTGGCTAATTACTGATAATGATAGTATCACAAGGCAACTTCCTCACCAAAGTCACCTTGGTCTTTTCTGGTTGCTAGACTGGAAAGAACCCCCACATGTACCCCATCCTTCAGTCAAAATGAAAACAGTACTAATTGAACTTTGATATGGTTGGTAATTAATATAGGTGCATAATACAAGCATTTTAGTGTAACACAAATTGTCATTTAGAGTTATATGAGAACTTCAGCCCCTCAGGATCTGGTTTTACAACATGGACAGATGAGTCTTGCCAAACTAGTGTTGGAATACATGGACTGGGGTCATGACCTATCACTTTTGATTCCACTGAAAATTCGATTTCCATTTTAATTGTTTCTGCCACCCAGAAACCAAGGAACAGAGGCAGTGCCATATGAATAGAAGTCAAAATGTGTCTTTCCATTTCCAATTCACTTCATACAGAGGTGAGGCCCTCTAGTATGATTGATTTTCCTCAATGGCTTCCTTCTTCCAAAGCTTGTATAGTAGGCCATATGCTGTACTCAAGAAAGTATCATTATAATTGAAATTCACTAAAGATGTAAAAATGGACAATCAGCAATCAATTGAGTAACAACCCGAGATCCTTTAGGAGAATGGGCAGCAAAGGAATGTAGACTGAGACAAGAAGATTAAAGAGAGTGAGTTAATATTCCACATTCCCACCTGTACTGAGTTTTTGGACAGCACACGGCTTCTCTGAGGCAGCAGAAGTCAGTGTACATGTGTCAGAGTCCATCTGTCAAATTGTATTTTGACTAAGTGGACAAATAAGAAAGCATTAAAAATTATAGTTGGCCTATTATTGTTTGTCTGTTTGGGTCATTCTGATCACTCTAAGAAAAGTTCTGTATTATAAGAATGTGAGAACTAAGGCCCAGAGCTGGAAAGAGATTGGCTATCTGCAGAACTACTAGAGGAATAAGATGGAGAGAAGTCCTGGAAGAGTGGGCATTTGGCACCAAATAGAGCTGATCTGAGAAAAATAAAAATAAAAACAAATCAAAACACCCATAGATCCCATACTCCTGACCATCTTGAGATGATTACTCTTCTTTTTAAGGACATTCTGATTCTTAAGAAGAAAAAGATAATTGTGTCAATATTTTGAAATTGAATGATTTGATTTGGGCATATTCTGTGCTGTTGCTATTCATATAGCTCATAAAATCTATTCAGTTTAGGGCGTCTGGGTGGCTCAGTGGGTTAAGCCTCAGCCTTCGGCTCAGGTCATGATCTCGGGGTCCTGGGATCGAGCCCCACATGGGGCTCTCTGCTCAGCAGGGAACTTGCTTCCCCCTCTCTCTCTGCCTGCCTCTCTGCCTCCTTGTGATCTTTCTCTCTCTGTGTCAAATAAATAAATAAAATCTTTTAAAAAATCTTCCTCCTCTCTCTCTCTCTGCCTGCCTCTCTGCCTACTTGTGATCTCTGTCTGTCTGTCAAATAAATAAATAAAATCTTTTAAAAAATCTATTCAGTTTATTTTAGTAAAATTATCTTGTGTTTTGTAGACTTGGATATGAAGTGGTGTAGAGGAGATTCTGAGAAGACAGGGAGAAAATAGACTGATTTTTGGTTTATCAAAGTGATAAGCAGTCAGGGTAGCATCAATGTGCTGGGCAAAGAGGGGATAAGAGTGATGTGCCCCCTACTCCCAGACTTTCTTCTTATAAAACCAACAGCAATCATGCTGAGTTTCATAAATGTTGATGTGAGTTTGCAGTTATGTAAAATTGTTAATGGGCCTTCACAAAATTAAAAACATTATATTATTAAGTTAAGATGTACGTTGTATAGTATAATCCATATAATTTATGCCTTATCAGCCTGGAAGTACAAAAGGCACGATTTCTCTTATACATACATGTTTATGGCATTTTTTCCCTTCAAGCATAATTGTCATAAATTAGATATTCAGTATACTCCTAGTTCTTTGGGAGAGAGGCACAAAGAATTCGCAAAGGGCTTATTCATGGGAGCTCTTTCTCCTGGCTTCTCCTTCCTTGCTGACATGTTATTACAGTACTGCCTCTCCTCGGGTCAACTTTGGGTACATTTCTTTACTTACAACCATGGCTGAAATTCCCAGTATGGCCTTGGGGAGAGGATATTACATTTTCATTAATTATTCTTTCCAAAATATGGTGCAGGCATATTTTAATTTCCTCATGACACAGAAGAGACCAGGCTATAACTTTAAATAAGACTCGGGGGCGGTGAATTTGAAGTATAACACAGAGACATTTTCATCACCTATTATAAACATATATTTTTATCCCCAGGGGTACAGGTCTGTGAATCACCAGGTTTACACACTTCACAGCACTCACCAAAGCACATACCCTCCCCAATGTCCATAATCCCACCCCCTTCTCCCAAAACCCCTCCCCCCGGCAACCCTCAGTTTGTTTTGTGAGATTAAGAGTCACCTATTAAAAGTGGCCACATGTACAACTTTTCTCTGCTGGGGAAGTACCCCTATAGATGTTGATACTCCAAGAAAACGTCACTATGATCCCACAATACACTTTCCAAAGTTTGGAGTGCTCGTTTCTAACTAACTGCTGTAAATAGCCCACAAACACTGTGCCTTACTCACTAACAATTGACTCCAGTTGCATTGCCTGGAGCTCTGTCTTGTTCCTTTCCAGAGTCTGACCTTTCTGCAGTACTTCTGTCTAACCACTGCACTTGGGAAAGACCTGCTCACAGAACACATTCTACCATGTAATAACATCCTATTGTTTATGGAGACAGAGCAGGCTAAATTTAGATTTGGAAGAGAAATATTTCTCTAAAACGGAGATTATAAACTGTTGGTTCGTGGACCATATTATCCACTCTGTAGACATATTCCATTTAACCCATATAATGTTTTATAAAAATTTGAATTACTTACCAGCATTTAAACAATTGGATAGTTCACAAAAGTATCTAGAATATTAGCTTCTTTTGAAAAACTGAAACATGTAACCCTAAAGTCATATCTTGGCAGGGTCGTAATCTATGAAGGCAGAGTAAAATGAACCCTCTAGCATGAACATGAACTCTTGGGTTACTCTAGGCACTACCCAGCCCCTTCACTCATTTATGTATCCACCGTTCCTCTGAAGGCATTTGAGATACAAACTCTGCTCCAAAATCCACGATGGTGTAAGTACGCTTAAATATACCTGATTTGTACTGTTCTTGAAAACACTACTACACTATTTGATATGGAATGATACATTTTGGTTACTTCAAAATTACTATTTCTAGGTCTTCTCTAAAAAATAAGGGCAAGGACTTGATTTGAATTCACATTTAACAATTTGTGATAAGGTGTTTTTTTTTTTTTCTCCTAGAGTGTAATTTTCTCTAAAGTTAAATTCCTGTCTCCATCTTCAAAGTTTATAACTGTTTATAAATTTTAAAAGGCATTTCCCCAGTGTTAACACATCTCAAGCTTCCATCTTCAATCAGGTAACAAGGTAATCCATTAGAAGATTAAATACATATTTACTTGAAATGTGATGAGAAAGACAGGCCTGTGTGGGCCATATTGTCACTGATTAGGCCAAGTGGAAACTGGAGCAGACCATAGAACGGCCTGGATTGTGGTACGGAAACGCGCTGACTTTAAACAAAGGAAGCTTTGATGCAACAGCACAGGGAGCACCAATTTAATTCAACTTCAGGCTCAAAAATAAGATGCGTCGTATGTACTGAAATGATGGGTCTACGTCAAGTTTGTAGACACGGATACTGATATCCCTTCACGCTCTCCCTTCTGGTTCTGCTGGGGCCGTCAGGATTCTTTGAAAACAGTATGTAAGAGCATTCAAAATGTTCCTCCTCAGTGAGATTTCATCATTTTCATCACTTAAACTTGGTTCGCTTATTTACTCAGTTACACATTCATTCATCCATTTATTCATTGAACAAATATCTATTAAACCCTCGTCTAAGTTAGGCATTAACCATATGAGGGAGATCGTGCCTCCAGGACTCGATTCTTCCATTTGGAGGACCTCCTATACTTAAACAGTAAAACTTCAATATCATAATTGTTTAAAGCTAGTGGAGGAGGAAGCTCCGTCTGGATGATTGATTATAGGACGTGGTATTTCCAGTGTGATGATCCGAAGCACGTGTGTGAACTTTCTAGTCTGACGATAGTTTGGGAGTTGAGGGTGGGGGTGAGAGGGTTTCCAAGCATGAGAAAATGGCAAAGCAAGGAGACCCCCCCAGAGCAAAGCTGGTTCCAAGAATTACACTCAGTTTTACAGTTTAGTGTACAAAGAAAGTGTGGAAATGAGGTTAGACAAGAGTTTGCTAAAATGGTCAATAAAACTTAAAATAGGGCTGAGGGAAGGCTGTGTAAATTTCATTGCTTTCCCATGCAGCTTTCCCGTTTTCACTAGCTGGAATTGCCTGCAAACAAAAACTTCCCAGAACAGGGTCTTGCTAGACAGGCAGTTTACTTCAATGTACAGGTAGCTTCCATGACTTTATGAAAAGTTAATTTGTTACATGTTAAAAAGAGTTGGCTTTCCTCAATTGGTTAGGATGCCCTTTTGCTGGAGAACTCTTCTTCAAATGTAGGGCACAGGCTGTAGGGCAAAAGGGTTAGTACAACCAGGTCACATGATTGCCAATCCCAGATTAATTGCAGCTGAGCTAATGAGGCTGCTCTAGCTTTGTAGTGCACTAGACAGGAATGCAGAAGCAAGCTGATAATAAAGAAAAACTGGGGTCCATTTAGAAAATTCTTGCAAAAGAGTTTAGAGCAGTATTTTCAAACTTTTATGTGCATTTGAGTTGCTGGGAAGTTTGTTAATGCTGCATATTTTGACAAGTAGGTTTGTGTTTAGTCTTATGAGCTTCTAAAAAGATCCCAGATGATGTTGGTGCTATTGGCCTTGGTCCATACTCCCGGTAAGAAAGGTAGACTGTTTCCTGACCGGAAATCCTTCTTTGTTCCACAGGATTAAGAGAAACAAAAATTCTTAGAAAAGCTCCAACTATCAGTGCCATGTTTCCCTATGGAATCATGCTTCGTCTACTTACAATCATCTTTCATTGATTTATAATGAGAGAGAAACATGCTTAAGTCTTTAGGAGTGGATCACAACATTTTCTAAATCAGCTTCTGGATACATAACTTCAGACCTAAAGCAAATAATTTGCACATGTAAGAGGAGCAACCAGGGGACTGTCCTGTTTTTAGCACTGAATGTCCCATACCCCCCCCAAAACTCTTAATCTTGTCCAAAATAGTGGTTGGTCTGCATTCAGAAATTACATATTGCATTTTGAGAATGGATATGGTCTGTTCAAAGTGTCAACTTATTATCTATGAAAACATCATTTTAAAAAATTAAAATGCCTTATTTGGAAATAATTTATTTTGTAATTTGGAGGATGAGAGAAGAAAATTAATCTCTTTTATGACAATGTGACCTAAAACTTACTTGCTGAGATACGCTGTTAACTCTGTGACTTCAGTTGCTCTTTTGGTTTTTAAAAACTTGGGCTAAAGAGAAAATATTGAATTTGGTACAGAGAGTGGACTCTATTTTTTACTATTTAATCTATTTATCTTTGCTTTACTTTGTCTACCTCCTGAGTTTCCCACATTGTTTTCTGATATATTATTATAGTTATTCAAAATATTACTGGAACAGAATATCTTCTTTTAAGTTATGAATGCAATCAATTTTGAGTCTTTAATTGTAATTTTTTTTCCATAAAATTCTTTTAATTTAGCCTAATATAATGGCACATCAACCAGTAATAGGTACATTAAATTGAATCATGATGCTCATATACACCTTTTATGACACAATCAAATATCCTAATGCATTAATTCATATCAATCAGTTAATAAAATCAAATAGGAAACATTTCTCTACTGCTGCTAACTGTACTTACTTCATTTACTGGGTGAGGAATCTAAAAGATCTCAACAGCTTGACTTTCAGGACTTTTCTGCTTAGAGGTCTGGGATTTGACTATTCCTCTAAGTTTTATTAAGTTGATTGGTTGACGGATAAACTAAGAACATGCCTAGATCCCACATTACATTTTAGGTTTTCTTGAAGTGAAACCATTCTTGCCAAATTAGTAACACATGAAATGATACCAATATTGTGCCCAATCTGACGGAAAAACTGGTAACGACTCCCCAGAGGTACCTTAAATCTTGTCTATCCTTGGCAAACTATGATAAGTCATTACTCTGAATGCACTAAGTGGCAATCCAGAGCCCTGAGAAAGTTAAAAGTGAATGTCAGAGGCAGATTATTTGATCCGTTAGCCAGTAAATAAATTTAGGTTACAATTTTAACATGGTGGGAACATGGCAGCTGACAGATCTTAGCTTCACATACCATGGGTACCACACCAGATGCTACTTACTGTCTTTTCTGATAGGAATGCAAAACATTACAAAAAAAAAAAAAAAACACCCTCAAACTGGCCTACCAGGGCAGGTAGCTCCCATACTCAGACTAAAAAAAATATGGTTAAGTTACCTGAGTCATACACAAGATAATACGACCCCACAGAATTACAATATGGAGTAGAAGGAGCACAGTTTTTATTAAAAGGGAATGCTGTTCCCAAAGAAGGAAAGGGCAGTTATAACATAGAAGTCCACTACCCACATAATTCTTACAGAACACATAAAACCCCCTTAAAAGTAAAATATTTTTACTTCATTATAAAATTATAATTTCCATTTTATACACTGGAAAAGTGGTCATACTCTTACATCTACACATTATGCTTATAAATACCCTAAGTTACGTATCTTGTAATGTTATTCGTTTGGCTTGATCTTTGATGCTATGGGAGCTGTGAGCCACCACTCCCCCCAGAGGGCCAGCTTCTGACATGATAGTCCAACTTCGGGTTATTTCCCTTAGTGTTTTCTCCATTCTCTAGTTTTCTCCCCTTCATTTTCCAGGCTATTTACTTCCAAAAGTGAGTTTTTTTTTCTGGTCCTTCTCAGAATGATACGTCATGAATAGCACATGTAAACACTTGCTTCACCTAAATCCCAAAACCTACTCATGTCTTCCATTGGTCCTTAGTCTGGATTTTGACTTTCATGATTCCCTCAGATATCTTGCTAAACACATGTACCTGTTCTATATAAGATATTCCTCTCTCCCAAATTGTCATCTCAGATTGGGTCTCCCACAAGTAGCTGTGCAGGCCCTCAGCTGCCCAACTGAGTACCATTTCCCCAGTGAATGGAGCCTCCTGGAATTTTGTAATGCAGAGGCCCTTTGTAAGATCTGGACATCTTTCTAACAATTGCTGCTTTGTCCATATCCTAGTGTTGTCCTTTATAGTTTACTCCATTCTCTAGCTTTCTCCCCTTCATTTTCCAGGCCACCAATGTCCAAAGGTGAGTTTTTTTCTAGTCCTTCTCAGAATGACACCTTATACAAAGAGGTAATTAAATATAAAGACATAACGGATCTCTTGTCCAGTATACTGTGAAGTCAGAAAGCCAAAATGGTAGCCTCTTATACAACCTTCCCAATTATTCACATGCACCATCTAATTGCAGCCACCTGGCTAACCTGGCGTCTCTTCCGTGCCTTGGACAACCATGGCTCAGCTGCGTACACCATGTGTTATCACTCAGGGCTTCCCATAAATTCTATCCCCAAGCTCCAGCTAAGGGACTCGTGAATTATTGTGTGTGTGGAAGAGCCTAGCCCATACACATTAATGACTGTAATGACATTTAGAAATGGGTCATTTTCCCCTTTCTCAATAAAGATAGGCTTTGTGGATTTAAATCACTAATGCTCGTTGGGTTTTTTTTCTTTCCCTCAGCATTATGTTACCATAAAAATATTGAAGTGTAACAAATGGTTTGCTTATCTATCATTACTAATGAAATAGTTGGAAACAGCTTAGAAACAGTGTTCTGCTTTTATTTAGCTGAAAAAATACCAGTTTCTATGGCTTTCTTTTTATGCAGATAAAGATGCTCCTCTCTTTGCAGACATTATTATGGAGGGATATCATTGATCATGTCCTCAGGGTAATAAATAATTACTCTACTAACGTATTGCTCTGAAAGAAACTGACATGAAGTAGTTTCAAATTAACCACTGCTAATTGCATGCATTGTTTCATACTTATTACTGCAATCTGATTAACATGCTGCTGAATAGAACTGGCAGGAAAGGTTCTTTCTCCTTTATTTTAACTTGTTTTAGTTAAAAACTTGACTAAATGTAGAATTTACATTGACTTAAGAGTTTAGAAATCTAGTGCTAAGGTAAAAAAGATCACTATGGGATAATGAGCTTGACCACTACCAGAATTCTTTCCTCTTCATGAGTTTATATTTGAAAAATGGAAGGTTTTTAAATTTCTAATAGAAAAAAATAGTGTCCTTTATTATATCCATAATGATATTTTTAGACTTAAAATCTACAAATTTTTGAAATCATGTAATTCAGTAACATAATTAACATTAAAAATAAGTTTTAATTCACAATTTAAAATGGACTTTGTGGGACGCCTGGGTGGCTCAGTGGGTTAAGCCGCTGCCTTCGGCTCAGGTCATGATCTCAGGGTCCTGGGATCGAGTCCCGCATCGAGCTCTCTGCTCACCAGGGAGCCTGCTTCCCTCTCTCTCTCTCTGCCTGCCTCTCTGCCTACTTGTGATCTCTCTCTGTCAAATAAATAAATAAAATCTTTAAAAAAATAAATAAATAAAATAAAATGGACTTTGTTTGTAAGAATAAAAATGTAAGTAAATTTGGGCCTTGTAACTAAATTTGCCATAAAATTCTAAATTATAAAAGAACTTTAGAAAATTGCTGTATGTTTGAATTATATTATAATCATTATTCCCAGTTATCTTCCCAAATTGCTGGGATAATATAAAAGTGCAAATAAAGTTATGTTTATGAATGTGAGTTAATCAGTTACCCCAGTGACCATTTTTTTCCTAGCTATCCTTTTGCTCTGTCCTAAATTCAAAGGCAAGTTATATATTGGTAATGATGTCTCAATAAAAGTTTCAAAACTACATTTTATGCACCTTCGTTTTACAAACGCTTAAGCGTTATTCTTAATGCACTGCGCACATATATTATTCTCTGTACTTTACAATTAATACTATAATCTTAAACATGACCCCCATGGTATAGGTACTATTAATATCCCTATTTTAGGAGATGGGGAAACTGAGGCACAAAAGGGACAGGTTACTTTCTCAACATGAGAGAGTTAATATATGTCATCACTAGGATTCAGCTCCAAGGTGTGTGGCTGCAGAAACCATGTACTTTATTGCTACACTATGCCACTTTAGCATACGGCCCTGGAACATTTGAACATCATGTCAATCGATAAGGTACATTGTATGTTTGTGAAAGATGGCCCTGAAACTGATTTTTATGTTGGCTTGAGTTCTGATTTATAACTGATACTGTTGCCCATTTGTAGACAGTTGATTACCGATGGACTCCGGGCCTTTCCTTGAGTCATTGTGCCTGTCCTCTGTTCTTTGGCCCCGCATTTACTCAGCACACTCAATCCTAGAAGTCTATCTACAATCAGTGGTGTGCCACAGCCTCTCATACTAGCTTGGATTGTGCACACTCTTCCCAGCTCTCACTTTAATGGCTTCGCATTGGCAACCTGAAATCAGTTGTGGTAGACATATTTATATCATGGAAAGCAAACACCTTCCCCCCCATTCCTTGCCCCACCATTTGGAGATCTGGTTTATTTCCACGACACTGCCAGCGATCTACTACCATTATGTCCCAGTATGAGCATATTCCAAAACACCGAGGGTTTTATACATCTCTACTGCATGCTCTCATATTGCTTTATGAAGTCAACATCAATGAGAATGAACCTATCATGGACCCCAAAGAAGAACCAAAAAGAACAAAATCTCACCAATAGAACTTTAAGTGAGTCCTTTTATATAAGGGAGAGAACTATATGACACGTGTGCTCTCCCTTAGAGTGCCTCATTTGTGGCAGACATTACTAATCGATCATGACCTGACGGAAGCTGGCTTGAACCCCAGAATCTTCCTCAACCTAATGCTTTAGGGTCTACACAGCCATTGCCAACCATTCAGATTCTGTAAGAGATGACATTATTTACCAACCCTTTTAGAGTCAGAAATTCTTATTCATCCCTCTATTTCCTCTCAGTATAATTTATAATTTTTCTCTAAGTTATAGAAAGATTTTTAAAATGATGACTACAAAGGGAAACTTAAGCTATTTTGAAAATTTAAATATTTATCGCCAGAGATCTAGCTGCTATGTTGGTTGGTATAATCGGTTATATAATACTGTACAAAGTATTTTGACATTTATAATTGTACTAAAGACTTCATATTCATGGACTGATATTTACCCACGGTTCAATAATTATGCATATAATGCTAGTATCCCCTGGTAGTCAATGGAAATGCATGTGTTCTTTGTTAGTTTAAATCAACCTAATCTTAGTATTCTTCATCTTGATCAAAATAACTTTGTCTTGCCCTATGTATCAAAATTTCACATTAAAACATTTTCTGAGGATATAAAACTTAGAAAACAATAAAATATTACCTATTTTCTTCTCATCTTCTTGTTTTCTATTTCAAAATTAAATTTTTAGAAAAAAAAACCCTTAACTTTTTATTTAAAAAAGAAAATTGCAAAATATATGAGACATTGTTTCTAGGTAGATGTGTTCTAGAGCTTGAGTAGTTTTGAAGTGGGAAAGGGTGATTTACCTGTCAACAGAGTGAAAACCATCTGTAAGTGATGAGATATGCCACCTGTATCTAATACGAACAAACCACTTAATATATACACGTACAGTGAAGACTGTTAATGATCTCCAGAAATTACTATCCAGACATGTGAAAATGGCATATGCATTTGCAAAACTCTGCAACAGTATGAGAGTGTGCATACATGCAAAATGTAATTTATAACAGTAACTGTTGAAGGAAAGCAGAGAAAGTCCAAGGTAAGTGCAGAAAGTGTTCAGGACCAGGATCCTAACTTGTGGTCGGGAGCGAGGTGGGTGAAGCGAAGGGAGAATAAAGGGAAGGCTGAGAGGGCTAGCGAGAGCAAAGACTCAGCGCAAGGACGGGAAATGCCATGCTGAGTGGACAAGCGTACTTCAGAGCCCAGGTGTCGGCAATGGGGAGTTGCAGTCATGAAGAGTGGGTGACTTTGGTGCCAAACAAAGGGGTTGGGCTTTGTTTAGAACGATGCTGAGACTGACGTCATCACAGTCTATGAAGCCATTGTATTTACACCCCTGTTTTGTAGGGAGAGGTCTAATACTGTAGATATGAGCCCTTGCTATGCGACGGTAAACATCTTACCTAATGTTGCGGGAGCTGTGAAATGAGCATGGGATTCTGGACCTAGAAAGAGTTGGGTTGGAATTCTAAGACTGACGTCTACTAACGGATGATTTTTGTATGTTGCTTAACCTCTCTGGACTTAGTTTTTCCACGAAGATGATACTGCATAGCTCCTGAGGTTGGGGCGGGGAATGGTTACACTTAAACACGTTTCTTCCTTCCACTCCAATTTTATAACCACTGAGAGAGTAACGCAGGATTGGGAGAGGAGATCAAAATGTCTGTTTCACTGGCAGGAGCTTTGAATTGTGAAACGAGGTTCAGACCTGTGGCATCGATGAGCTTCCTTGTCCTGAACGAAGGGGGGATGTATTCAGCAGTCACTCTCTGAGAGCTGACTGACTTCATGCACAGTGAGCCGGACTCCTCCTGGATATGCCCAGAAATATTTAGGTGATGAGATGAGGCACTTCAAGGGTTTGACTTTGGTTTCACTTTTGGGATAGAGGGCAAGGGGCAGCCTATTACTATAAAAATGGCTCCATTTTCAACTCCATGATGGAGTGGCAGATGGAACTACGTGAAACCGGAATAAGCAAGTGACATGATCACAGAGGTGGATAGCCTAGTGGGGGCACGGAGGAGGGAGGAGCAATCAGTCCTGACCTCAATGAAGAGAGGGTGGGAAAGGTTTCACAGGCCTGGTGGTTGACGAGGTACAGGAAACACAGGCGCCTTCCCTTCTATCCCTTGTAAGAGCCTCCACATGAATTCTTGGATTTGGCTGCTGAGCAAAGTAGTAACGCAGGATCAGCTGGATATAAGTGGGTTCCACCAGTGCTCCATGCAAAGTAATGTTTTTAAGCTTCTGTTGGGCCACTGCAGCGAACCATCAGCAAGATGTTGACACAGTTGATTCTGCTGGCAGCCCAGCTCGTTTTTAACTATATCATGAAAACCGGCCGGGGGGTACAGCCCGAGACTGCTGCAGCCCTGCTTTGCACAGCCAGAAATTCCCTTTCTGTTACAAATGTCTGCCCCAGGGGGGTTTTCATAGTTTTGGCATTTTCATTATGGGTCAGTGAGTCAGCTAGCCCACAGGCCACGGAGAGAAAGGAAAAATATACCAAAAAACCCCCTTCCCAAATAAAAGTCAACCCAGTTAGGACATCTTCATCAATTTTTCAACAGGAGAAAAATACAGCTGAGTTCAGTGACTTCTATCAAAAGCAAACATCACTAGTTGGATTTTTTTTTTTTTTTTTTTTTTTTACTCTCAAGTTTTGGAGGGCATAATAAAGACACAGCCTCAACGGCATCACTTAGAAGATTTAGTTCATTATTTTGCAAAGCTTGGGTAGTGACACTTCTGCAAAATGCACAAGCACATGAGCAAACATAGAGATGTGTGAATTCAGGAAAGCAGCCAAATGCACATCAGAGCTGAGGAAAGTCACAGTGAGATGAAGGAAACTTGTAAACACCTATCAGTATTTTTAGGTAGAGAATGTTCTAACATATTGCCAGTGGGTGTTGCCTATGCATTCATTTCCCTGAGCTTTAAAATCAACTGATATTAAAGGTGATTTGAAAACAATGAAAAATGACAGCTTTATTAATCTAGCTGGTGTGTGTAAGAGAGTGTGTGTGCCTGTGTGTGCACGGGGTGTGACTGGCTACAGGTACAGATTGTGCATTTGTAATGCGGGTCTCGTACAGACGAGGGAGCCCTCTACTGATCGGAAACTGCACTAGATGTAAACCGTAGAGGGTTGCTTTTCGCTCCTTGCTTGTGAGTCCTCCAAAATGCCGGACATTTTGATGATTTCTTTTACAAATCCTAAGAGGAGTTGTTCTTTTTAAAGGAACTGTAGATTCCAGCTATTATATGCATGCAAGTACATACAATTCTTCCTATTTAAGGTAAAATCCTCCCATTTATTTAAAAAGTCTATCTGCATCCACTCTTCAACCCTTTCATATAAAGGTGCTATGCCTATAACATAATTAAACCACATTCTCCACCACATTAATGAAAACCTGAAATAGAACCACAAAAGCGTTTGTCTATTACTTTGGTTTCCCATATGTTATTTCTCCCTGATGGATGTATTTTTTATTATTTTTTTAAGATTATATTTATTTATTTGAGAGAGAGAGAGAGAGAGTGAGAGCAGGAACACTAGCAGGGGTAGGGAGAGAGGGAGAAGCAGGCGTCTGGCAGAGCAGGGAGCCAGATTCGGGGATCGACCTCAGGACCCTGGGATCATGACCTGAGCCGAAGGCAGACGCTTAATGACTGAACCACCCTGGTGCTCCTGTATTTTTATTTTAAACATTTTTCTCAAACAGAGAAAAAAGACAATTTAAGGTTAACAAACTAATTCATAGGAGGATATTTAAATAAACTATATTTTATTATGCACATTTAAATATGTTTACTCTGTTTGGCCTATATATACTAAGACCTACACTACTTTTGTGTTTAGGTCATTTTTGTGTCTGTTTAGATATCTGATTTTTAACAACTAATTACAGTTCAACACTTCAATCATTTAAATCCGTGGAAGAAAATAAAATATAATCAGAAATCCTTTTCAGTTATTTTCAACATGACTGGCCTAACAATATTACGGGAGAGTCTTTCTTATCCCCATGTGATTACTAGACGTTTTTATTGTTAGAGTGCTAATCACCTGCCCCTTAGCAAAGAACTGACATTTTTCTTGGAAATTGACTTGAAATTTCATTTGTTTTTTTTTTTAGGAACAGAGAAAGAAGCCCATATGAACTCCGAGGTTTTTCTTAGACGTAACCTCTCAGCTTGGCGCTATGTGTTGTTAAAGAGCTGCATCCGGCGTTAAGAGGGTGAGGTGACCCAGGAAGGCAGGGGAGTGATGTAACCTCAGTAGTTGTCCCCTGACCACCGGCTCTGATCTTGCTTCCACGCCGATGCCCCCTTCCTCTCGTATCTGTCCATCTCTCCTCCCGCGGCTCAACATTAAAGAGGCTGGGCCTGTCTTTCGCAGAGTCTCAAATATAAAGAGATAAACCAGCTAAACCTAACGTGGTCAATTTCCTCTGCTAACCACGGCCACCATCTCTGGAGCGCCTACTGCAGGCCGGTCCCTTTTCAAGAAATAACACAAACCGTATCAGAACCTACAACACAAGGTCATCATGCCGGTTTGCTAGCTGGTGTTCTTTTATTTGAAAATGGCAAGACTTACTCAAGCAAAGTTAAGCAGAAGACGTGAATGTCATTAGAGAGACACTGCGGCATGTCTTACGGAATCCAAAGATCAGGTAGTACTGCTATACTATAAAAGGACCTATAGAGGTCCTTTTAAATTAACTATTTTTTTTAATTACAATCTTTACTTCTGGGTATTAAACTATAATGAGTTCAGATACTCTGTCAATTTCTGACCTTGATTTTGATTTTCTTTAAGATAGAAAAACATTTTTTTTGAAGATTTTTAATTTATTTGAGAGAGAGAGAGAGAGCACACACAAGCACATGAGCAGGGATGGGGGTGGGCAGAGGGAGATGGAGAAGCAGGCTTCCCGCTGAGCAGGGAGCCAGATGTGGGACCAGGTCTCCTGACCCTGGGATCATGACTTGAGCTGAAGGCAGACGCTTAACCAACTGAGCCACCCAGGTGGTCTGAAAAAAATTTTTTTGCTGGCTTTTTTCTTGTATTTTGCACATACCTGAATATTTCACTTTCCATATTTCTGAATAAAAATAAAGGTCAATTTGATTTATAAACCAGCTAAATAATTTCCATGAACCTGCTATATAGCTTGCAATGTTTTCAAACTAAAGGGGCACACGATAGTCAACTCTACCAAGTGCTGTGGATTTTCACATTCGGTTTCTACTTGTCACTTGTCTGGTCATTCAGCAAAGCACTGGGCGCGCTCCCTGGTACCCCCAGCCCCTACCCTTTGTGGCTGAGGGGTAGTCGGTGCAGTGACTAGGGAAATGGCCACATAAGGAGGATTGGCAAGGCTGGGGCAGCGGAGGCTGCCGTGCTGTCCCCACAGGCGAAGTGTACCTCCACCTTGCTGATGGAGAAAATGGGGACTCTGACACTAAATGCTTCTGATCTTATTGATTTTGTCCCTCCCCAGAATGGACCTTTCGTTCTGGAAGATAGATCTTGTTTACTGGACTCTGCTTTGGGATTCTGCTCTAGTCTCCCACTCCATGTGGGAATCCCGTGTACACCAAGTCTGACCAGTGCAAGGTATCCTGCTCCGTAAGTCGGTTCTGCGTTCACTCCTAACAAAGGCTTCAGTTAGACAGCTCTCCTATCGTCAGATGAGGGCAAGATCTTGTTGTACGATTTTGGGGATGTGGCACGTTCCAATAACCTATGCAACCTATGGCCCCTTAAAGCATGACCCCAGACACGGTGCAGATGGGTTTTACCCCTTGGAGCCATGCAATTCCCTAGAACAAGATGAAAACTGCTGCTTACTTGAGTTTATCGAATACTGGGGATAGACCAGCCAGAGTCTGTGCTCTGTTCAATGATCAGAAATGGATACATAAAATTTGGGCACAGATATAAAATTTGTACAGGCAGAGGGAATTTAATCAAGCCTGAAAAAGAAATGATTGCATGTTACTTCTTGGAAGGCATCATTTAGTAGCTACATTTCCAATGAGTTAATTTAACTGTCTGGGGAAAAAATTCCATGGGATATTATGCTCGTGTACACTCACCAAAAAGAACAGTCTTATTTTAATTTCAAAGCTGTTACTCCTCCTCATATATAACCACTAGGTGAGCAAACAGAATTTTTCCTATGTGCGTTTGTCTACTGAATAAAAATAGACAGTTACGCTGTACTTTTTGAGTGCTTTATGTCTTGCGATAAGATAGAGTTTGAATGTCTTCTCTTTCTTCTTCCTGATGGCACTGTTTTGCGATATTTTCCCAAAATACAGATTCTCCAGACCTTATAGTTCGCTGACTACCCTGAAAGCACACTATGATATCTGGGGTTCACTGGACTGAAAATGGAGTTCTGGTTCAAGAGCCCAGCCACCGTGGGGATAAAGAGCATCCTGGCCAGGAAAGGGCTGCAGTGAGCCGTTCGGCTGGGCAGGTCTCAGTGTGGTCGCCTTCCCCGACGAGGAGGCATGGGAGCACATTTTCATCATGCAGCAGTTTGGACTCAGCAAGGCTCTTGGAAAAATCCGTCTATTGCTTCTGGGTAGTTCTTGGACATTTTTTTGACACTTGAAGCTCTATTTCATTTCCTGGACATAGGGTCCCTTGAAAACCTGATGCCTCTTGAAATTTAAATACATAAAAAATAAACTTGACATGTGATACCGGGGAGGGTTAAGATTAAATAAGGTGACATTTGTGAATAATACAGCTCAGTGTACCTGCAACATGGGATGTGCTCAATACACATTATCATATTGTCAAAACCTGTCTAGGTTGCCACCTATGTTACTCAACTATGTCCGTCTTCAGGGTACTTTGTGAAGACTTGAATTCAGGGTCCCACGATTTGGAGTCATGAACCTAGAGTTAATCCCACTGCTAGCATTTAGCAGTAATTCACAATTCACAAATAATTCACAGTTGCTGCACAGTCCTGATTCTCTGTCTTCTCCTGATCTACTCTTTCTCCACAAAGACTCCCCAAAGCCATTTCACAAGCAGAAAGCAGAACAAAGGTTAAGAATGTGGAATTTAGCATCTGATGGATCTAGTTGGGTCCATTTCTAACACCCACTAGCTATGTGACCTTGGAAAAGATCCTGACTCTCTAACACTCAGTTTCTTCATCTGGAAACTGAAAATAGAATTAGTGTTAACTCCTTAGTTATCTGTGAAGATAAGACAGCTTTCGGAAAGCAATGTTCAGAACACGTTGCTTGCAACGTGCTAGGTTCCAATTAATATTACTTTTATTATTATTTTTCAGTTTCCTCATCTCTAAGAATGAAATAATTATGTCATTTTTTGCCTATGTTATAGGTGTTTTGTGTATCAAATGAGGCAATGTGGTGTTTAAAACTAGGTATCTATAAAAGATCTTATAAACTCTTTGTGGGGGAACAGAAAAACACTTGGAAAACACTATCAAATTTTAAGGCTCAGAGAATGTCTTGTCAGAAGATACGTTTATTGCAATCTGTCAATGATAAGCTGCGTTGTTCTAGACCAAGAGGTAGATTTAGTTAAAGTGAAACTTCTCAGTGTCATAGATCAGAAATAGTGATTTCAGTTAAATTTCGCTTTTTCAGTTAATAGGTGGGACATTGTCTTTTGTTGTTCTTGTTATTCTACGGATAGGAAGGCTGCAGTTTCTGAATACCTCTTCTCCTTTAAGATTCTCTGAAAATTAAAAATGTGTGATTATTAAACCGGGGGTAAATATTGAGACTTGTATACCTAAAGATGTGATGTTTCTTCATAAACAGATTTACAAATTCTTTATGTTACTCTAAGCAAATTGCCAGCTTTTCACTCTCAAATTTATAAGCTAAGATCTGGACACTCTGAAGAATCGCTTAACATTGTCTTATAGTTCTTGAATAGTTTGGAGAAGTTTTTTGAAAATATTCTCATAAAGCGGATGTGTTGATGATTCTCTTTCCTTTCAAAACTGTTAGAACTGTTGACGGAAATGCAGAACAATATGCATCCTATTTTAATATATGTCCATATTGAGACCCATCTGAAGAAGTTTAGTACAATTTATTGAAATGATATTCAATTTTATGCTTTTTTTTTGTCATACTGGTCAATTGAATTGAATCTAGATTGGAAAATTCAACGAATAACAAATGCACACATAAAGGGACCACGCAAGCCAGATCTAATAGCTGATATTAAAATTAGCAGCCTCTCATGTCTTGTCCGACCCTTAAATGGAGTATTTCCTAAGAATCTATGCTTAATTCTCTTCTCTTTTCAATAATGCCATTCTGCAAGAGATGATGTCCAATCCTTTTACTTCAAGTTCTATTCTTTTTTTTTAATATAATTTTTTATTTTTTATAAACATATATTTTTATCCCCAGGGGTACAGGTCTGTGAATCACCAGGTTTACACACTTCACAGCACTCACCAAAACACATACCCTCCCCAATGTCCATAATACCACCCCTTTCTCCCAAACTCCCTCCCCCCAGCAACCCTCAGTTTGTTTTGTGAGATTAAGAGTCACTTATGGTTTGTCTCCCTCCCAATCCCATCTTCTTTCATTTATTCTTCTCGTACCCACTTAAGCCCCCATGTTGCATCACTACTTCCTCATATCAGGGAGATCATATGATAGTTGTCTTTCTCCGCTTGACTTATTTCGCTAAGCATGATACGCTCTAGTTCCATCCATGTTGTCGCAAATGGCACGATTTCATTTCTTTTGATGGCTGCATAGTATTCCATTGTGTATATATACCACATCTTCTTGATCCATTCATCTGTTGATGGACATCTAGGTTCTTTCCATAGTTTGGCTATTGTGGACATTGCTGCTATAAATATTCGAGTACACGTGCCCCTTTGGATCACTACGTTTGTATCTTTAGGGTAAATACCCAATAGTGCAATTGCTGGGTCATAGGGCAGTTCTATTTTCAACATTTTGAGGAATCTCCATGCTGTTTTCCAGAGACGTTGCACCAGCTTGCATTCCCACCAAAAGTGTAGGAGGGTTCCCCTTTCTCCACATCCTCGCCAGCATCTGTCATTTCCTGACTTGTTGATTTTAGCCATTCTGACTGGTGTGAGGTGATATCGCATTGTGGTTTTGATTTGTATTTCCCTGATGCCGAGTGATATGGAGCACTTTTTCATGTGTCTGTTGGCCATCTGGATGTCTTCTTTGCAGAAATCTCTGTTCATGTCCTCTGCCCATTTCTTGATTGGATTATTTGTTCTTTGGGTGTTGAGTTTGCTAAGTTCTTTATAGATTCTGGACACTAGTCCTTTATCTGATATGTCGTTTGCAAATATCTTCTCCCATTCTGTCAGTTGTCTTTTGATTTTGTGAACTGTTTCCTTTGCTGTGCAAAAGCTTTTGATCTTGATGAAATCCCAATAGTTCATTTTTGCCCTTGCTTCCCTTGCCTTTTGCGTTGTTCCTAGGAAGATGGTGCTGCGGCTGAGGTCAAAGAGGTTGCTGCCTGCGTTCTCCTCAAGGATTTTAATGGATTCCTTTCGCACATTGAGGTCCTTCATCCATTTTGAATCTATTTTCGTGTGTGGTGTAAGGAAATGGTCCAATTTCATTTTTCTGCATGTGGCTGTCCAATTTTCCCAGCACCATTTATTGAAGAGGCTGTCTTTTTTCCATTGGACATTCTTTCCTGCTTTGTCGAAGATTAGTTGACCATAGAGTTGAGAGTCTATTTCTGGGCTCTCTATTCTGTTCCATTGATCTATGGGTCTGTTTTTGTGCCAGTACCATGCTGTCTTGATGATGACAGCTTTGTAATAGAGCTTGAAGTCCGGAATTGTGATGCCACCAACGTTGGCTTTCTTTTTCAATATCCCTTTAGCTATTCGAGGTCTTTTCTGGTTCCATATAAATTTTAGAATTATTTGTTCCATTTCTTTGAAAAAGATGGATGGTACTTTGATAGGAATTGCATTAAATGTGTAGATTGCTTTAGGTAGCATAGACATTTTCACAATATATATTCTTCCAATCCAGGAGCATGGAACATTTTTCCATTTCTTTGTGTCTTCCTCAACTTCTTTCATGAGTACTTTATAGTTTTCTGAGTATAGATTCTGTGTCTCTTTGGTTAGGTTTATTCCTAGGTATCTTATGGTTTTGGGTGCAATTGTAAATGGGATTGACTCCTTAATTTCCCTTTCTTCTGTCTTGCTGTTGGTGTAGAGAAATGCAACTGATTTCTGTGCATTGATTTTATATCCTGACACTTTACTGAATTCCTGTATAAGTTCTAGCAGTTTTGGAGTGGAGTCTTTTGGGTTTTCCACATATAGTATCATATCATCTGCAAAGAGTGATAATTTGACTTCTTCTTTGCCAATTTGGATGCCTTTAATTTCCTTTTGTTGTCTGATTGCTGAGGCTAGGACCTCTAGTACTATGTTGAATAGCAGTGGTGATAATGGACATCCCTGCCGTGTTCCTGACCTTAGCAGAAAAGCTTTCAGTTTTTCTCCATTGAGAATGATATTTGCAGTGGGTTTTTCATAGATGGCTTTGATGATATTGAGGTATGTGCAAACACCAAACCAGCTCTACAGGAAATCTTGAAAGGGGTCCTCTAAGCAAAGAGAGCCTACAAGTGGTAGATCAGAAAGGAACAGAGACCATATACAGTAACAGTCACCTTACAGGCAATACAATGGCACTAAATTCATATCTCTCAATAGTTTCCCTGAATGTTAATGGGCTAAATGCCCCTGTCAAAAGACACAGGGTATCAGAATGGATAAAAAAACAAAACCCATCTATATGTTGCCTCCAAGAAACTCATTTTAAGCCCGAAGACACCTCCAGATTTAAAGTGAGGGGGTGGAAAAGAATTTACCATGCTAATGGACATCAGAAGAAAGCAGGAGTGGCAATTCTTATATCAGATCAATTAGATTTTAAGCCAAAGACTATAATAAGGGATGAGGAAGGACACTATATCATACTCAAAGGGTCTGTCCAACAAGAAGATTTAACAATTTTAAATATCTATGCCCCCAATGTGGGAGCAGCCAACTATATAAACCAATTAATAACAAAATCAAAGAAACACATCAACAATAATACAATAATAGTAGGGGACTTTAACACTCCCCTCACTGAAATGGACAGATCATCCAAGCAAAAGATCAGCAAGGAAATAAAGGCCTTAAACGACACACTGGACCAGATGGACATCACAGATATATTCAGAACATTTCATCCCAAAGCAACAGAATACACATTCTTCTCTAGTGCACATGGAACATTCTCCAGAATAGATCACATCCTCGGTCCTAAATCAGGACTCAACCAGTATCAAAAGATTGGGATCATTCCCTGCATATTTTCAGACCACAATGCTCTAAAGCTAGAACTCAACCACAAAAGGAAGTTTGGAAAGAACCCAAATACATGGAGACTAAACAGCATCCTTCTAAAGAATGAATGGGTCAACCGGGAAATTAAAGAAGAATTGAAAAAAATCATGGAAACAAATGATAATGAAAATACAACGGTTCAAAATCTGTGGGACACAACAAAGGCAGTCCTGAGAGGAAAATATATAGCGGTACAAGCCTTTCTCAAGAAACAAGAAAGGTCTCAGGTACACAACCTAACCCTACACCTAAAGGAGCTGGAGAAAGAACAAGAAAGAAACCCTAAGCCCAGCAGGAGAAGAGAAATCATAAAGATCAGAGCAGAAATCAATGAAATAGAAACCAAAAAAACAATATAACAAATCAACGAAACTAGAAGCTGGTTCTTTGAAAGAATTAATAAAATTGATAAACCCCTGGCCTGACTTATCAAAAAGAAAAGAGAAAGGACCCAAATAAATAAAATCATGAATGAAAGAGGAGAGATCACAACTAACACCAAAGAAATACAAACTATTATAAGAACATACTATGAGCAACTCTACGGCAATAAATTTGACAATCTGGAAGAAATGGATGCATTCCTAGAAACATATAAACTACCACAACTGAACCAGGAAGAAATAGAAAGCCTGAACAGACCCATAACCAGTAAGGAGATTGAAACAGTCATTAAAAATCTCCAAACAAACAAAAGCCCAGGGCCAGACGGCTTCCCGGGGGAAATTCTACCAAACATTTAAAGAAGAACTAATTCCTATTCTCCTAAAACTGTTCCAAAAAATAGAAATGGAAGGAAAACTTCCAAACTCATTTTATGAGGCCAGCATCACCTTGATCCCAAAACCAGACAAGGATCCCACCAAAAAAGAGAGCTATAGACCAATATCCTTGATGAACACAGATTCAAAAATACTCAACAAAATACTAGCCAATAGGATCCAACAGTACATTAAGAAGATTATTCACCACGACCAAGTGGGATTTATTCCAGGGCTGCAAGGTTGGTTCAACATCCGCAAATCAGTCAATGTGATACAACACATCAATAAAAGTAAGAACAAGAACCATATGATACTCTCAATAGATGCTCAAGTTCTATTCTTAAGGACTGTGACTTTCCATTTTTCACCTTTCTTTTCAAGTTCATATGTATATTTCCAATTGTCCATTAAAAAAATTCTACCAAGGTGTCCTTTGTGACCATAATTGAACTCTCTTCTCCATTCCTTTCCGATATCTGTCCTATATTAAATGCCACATCACTAAACCTCCAGAGTAAAAACCCAAGATTACTTTTCTTTTTCACCGGTATCCGCATCTCAGCATCTCACAGTTTATCTCTATCATCGAGATCACTGTTTTAGTCCAGTCTCTCCCCATTCCTTTCGTGGTGCATGACATTTCTGTCTTTCCTCTCCCTCACCTCCAGTATAACCAAATTTGTCAAAGTCAGGTTTCTAAAATAAACATCTGCTCATGTTCCACACCTAAGAGGCCCTCGCTGGGTCCCGACCCTCCTGTTAAAATCCAAATGCCTATGTGCCCGGCAGGAGCGTTCATAATCCAGCTTCATTCTGTCTTTACGGACCTGGGCTTACGGTCGTCCTCGTGGACAGTTTATTACTCGCTATTTCCTTCTTGATTTTGGTATTAAGTCGGCAATTCTCACTGATTCCAAATAGTTCTGTGAAGCTTTTCTTAACACTTCTCATTTCCCTCTGGATTGTCGAGGGTCCACAGCCCTGCATGTGTGTCCTTGTTGGGTGCCTGTGTTTGTAATTGTAACTGTTCCCTTATCGTTTGTCTCTGCTACTAAATTGGCTCTTTGAGGATTTTTGCCACTTTTGACTTGGAATTCCTGTACTTAGCTCATCACACATTAAATGTCTTTATCTGTTCTGAGTGGACGAAAGAATGGAAGAACGGCTGCATCAGGCCGTCGGCCTCCGGCTAGAAATCGAATCCTCTTGTGCGGTTCACTATATCCTTGAATATAAACTTTTTTGAGTATTAGAGAGTACAAAAACTAGGTCAAACGTTTCTTGTCTAAAGTGAGCGTTTCTTCACAAATCGCTTCTCCATGAGGTCATTACTGTCTCTGACACACCAGTCCAACGCGGTTTGATTCACACACCACTCAAAGGTAGTCGGACTCGTTTTTGGAGTTGGCAAGAATGGAGTTTAAATTTTCTCCTCAGAACAGTATTTTACATCCAGGAATTACGATCTCTGGAATAAAGTTTCTTACATCATTTAGGGTTGATTCTCTCTCATACAAATGTTGGCTGAGTTCGGTTTCCAAGTATGGGCCTTGTATTCAAAGCCAGAGGGAACATTCGGTTCAAACTATAAAATAAGTAAAAGATTATAGATGATCACCAGCGTAGTGTATGTGTAGGTGTGGGTGTAGTGCACGTCCTAATGGTCCACTTCTTGTAACATAGTAACAGGGCTCATAAAAATACCCTGTACAGCATTTTCTTGGACCAAATAGAATTTCATTGTCTCTGTCTGAGAATTATGTGAAATTCTTTTGCACTGGAATACAGGATGTGATAAATCAGTTTGGGTCACTGTTACTTAGTTATTTCACATAATTCCCCTACCCCCAAAATAATCAATTCAGGCCCAGAGCCATAGCTCCTGGTGCTTGACTTTAAGATATGTTCCTATCACAAAGACAAAGAGATGTTACCCTCAAGGCTTTAAAAACATAGATTCTCAATTTTAACACTTGTCAGAAGTATTAGCACTTATCACATTGTACTCTGCTATTTCAATAAGGCACTTATGTCTATGTCCATATGAGACAAATGTGACTTGACCCAAAAAACTATTCCTTCTGGAAAATATGCACGATATCTGCCCAAAAGGCACTTGGATACTTTGTTGTGACAAGATTTATTTCTCTTCTTGGGCAAGATTTGAAACCAGAACCATGAGCATTTACATTGGGCAATAATTCTCAGACACATATTTGGATAAGACACTGAGAATAGCCCTCGGCCTCAAGCCTATTTCCATTTGGCTAATTTTCCTGCACCTGTTAAAATTGTTCTGCATGCCGAATGGTGTCCTTACCATTTTGTCTGCGTCTGCAGGATCCTGACTCTGTACATGACTAAAGTATCGATGCACCTTACCAGCATGCATGGCTTTATTTTTCAGTGCACTTGTTGGAGAAGTCATGAAGTAGACTAAATGCCTAGACTGGGAAAGGTATGATGTTATAGATGGGCTTTGCTCTGAGAAAACAAAACTCTGAGTCTCTAGTATAACTGTATTTTATTCTTTTAATGGTTGCTGTAATACAAATGAGTTCAGCCACAAATAACAGAAAATCTGACTAAGAGTTCTTGAAAAAGAGTAGGTTTTCTTTTTCTTGCACAATGAGAAATCTATGGGTAGACAGTCCAGACTGTACAACAGGGACCTGGAATCTTTTACTACTAAGTTATCCTAACATGTTCATTTTCTTTTGTCCTCATAATTTTCAGATCATGGTCATGAAACCAGGAAACCATGATCATGAAAATGAAAAAAACCATGGTCATGAAAATCACGACCAGATGGCTATTGTCCTTCCAGGCTTCCAGTCCCTGCGCTCCCGGCAGGAAGAAGGAGAAAAAGGAAAGGGCAAAATGTCTTTCTGCTACTGTCGTTTTGGGTTTTTGATTAGCAAGACTCTTTCCTGAGACTTCTGCCTACATCTCATTGGTCTGAACTAGGGTACACAGTCATCCTTAGCTTTAAGAGATATTGAGAAATGTAGTCATTTTTACTCCTGAAGCTAGGATCTGTTCATGAGAAAGGCTGAGCTGATGCATTTTGGGGGGGTCTCCTGCAGATGCCTAATACTCCAGTCTCCCATGAGCATATGTTCAGGTTTGCTGCCCAGCCTTCTTCACTCCGCCCTCTATTCCAGGGACTGGTCTTTGTGAAGACACTGAACACGTCATTGTTCTTTCCTATGGTGGATTCCCTAGATGCACACCCTAAGATGGGGACGGGAGTATACACAACGCATCAAGACGGTGCTCTCAGGACAAACCAGCAGGGGAGTGAGGGAGGCAGATAGTCAGTGGGAAAGAACGACAGAAGAATGTGGTTTCAAGTGGGAGGTGGCTTTGAAATGATCCCATCGGGGGCTCTGTGATATAAATTATGACGCAGCCTTTTCCAACCTGAGACAGGAGGGTGGGGTTTTTGTAGCACTTTCCCCATCAGTCACAGAAGATATGTTAACTCACAGGCACCTCCAGGAAATGTGACCTCACCCAATGATCGTCCTCTTGAGAAGGTTGTAGGTGTAAGCCTTTAACAGAAGTACCCACAGCAGCTGGGCATCGGCACACCCACCAAATCCTTGGAAGGGAGGTCAGTGCTCTGGGTTGCAACTAAAAGCTTATACATGGTCTTTCTGACTTCCCTTGGGTTTGGCGACAGAAGCCAGAGCAGGTGATCGGCAAGAAGGAAGAGCGTGAAGTCCAGGTGGTTATCCCCTGGTCTCCCTGCCTACTGATGTCTTCATGGGAATTCTCAGATATATAAGGGAATGTTAACTCAAGACTTAAAATAATTAGAATGTATTTTGAAAAGTTATGAGGTACACTGGAAGAATTAAGCTGAAAACCAAAAACCCCTCAAATAAAAAGTGAATCATGGGGGCGCCTGGGTGGCTCAGTGGGTTAAGTCTCTGCCTTCAGCTCAGGTCATGATCTCAGGGTCCTGGGATTGAGCCCCACATCGGGCTCTCTGCTCAGCAGGGAGCCTGCTTCCTCCTCTCTCTCTGCCTCTCTGCCTACTTGTGATCTCTCTCTGTCAAATAAATAAATAAAATCTTTTAAAAAAAAGTGAATCATGGACTTTCATGGATAATAAAATTAATTTTGAATTTGTTCTAGTCACAATTAATGGATATAAAAATCCAGATATTACAATTTTAAAAGGGATTTATTTTTTAACATAGAAAAAAGGTGTTTTCTCTAAATTTTAAGAAACTTCCAATAAAATATGCAACAAGAATGACACTTCTTTAAATTTGTAGAAAATGTATAGATGTAAAAAAGGCATGGAAATATTTGTATGACTATGAAGAAGAAGATTCACATACAAATAATCCCCAAAATAATTTCCAAAGAAACTATTTTGAGATATTATAGATCAAGTATAGTGTTAACTAAAGAGAGATCTGGAAAAAAACAACAACAGGATACCACATTATAAAATTTTAATATTCCAGTACTGAAAAAAATTAAACGTTTCCTGGGTGGCTCAGTCATTAAGCGTCTGCCTTTGGCTCAGGTCATGGTCCCAAGGACCGGGATGGAGCCCTGCATCGGGCTCTCTGCTCAGCGGGAAGCCTGCTTCTCCCGCTCCCACTCTCCCTGCTTGTGTTTACTCTTTCACTGTGTCTCTCTCTGACAAATAAATAAATAAAATATTTTTTAAAAAATTAAATGAGGACTTAAGTAGTGTATGGAACTGAGTTATTGCTTTAAGAGGAGGTAAAATTGTTATATAGGATATAGTGATTTATATGCTACATTTAAAATATTTTGCAGTAATTTCTGTGATAGTAATTTATCATATATGACCTCATTACAATATTTAAGAATGATTTGTAAAATTCATGGTTAATTTCCAAACACAAGAAATGCTTTAAAAATGTCATTAAAAATTCCAATTGCTACTCCTTCAGGAAAATGAAGATTCTCTAGATGGAATTTAATTAAAATGAATGATCAAAGAGCTACAGTGTCCTGAAAGAGAATGGTTAATCCATCATTGTTGTCAATAGAACCTAAATTATATAAAAATATTGATTATCACAACCTAAATGGTGATTTTCCTGAAGTGAAAGCAAAAGGAAATGGATTTCATCAAAAAGTATATAATACATAGTGAATTATGTATCCTTTTATTTTATTATTTGTTTGAGTATAACAGGCCTAAAGAGAACATGCAGACAAGCACAATAATAATTGAATTAAGCTGTTTTTGATGGTTTGCTGGTTTGCAGTCATAGAAAAACATAGCTGTGTGCCAGATGCACATGTATAAATAATGATATCATTTCTGTTAAAGTATACTTATCAAAGTAGAAGGACAGAACATGATTTACTTATGAATTATTAGCTTGATCTATAACTTTTAAAGATTTAGACATATATCATTTTCCATTTGTTCTTTTGCTCCTGGCCCACAAATACTAGAAGCAGGCCCCTGCCTTTCTTTAGCTACTCAAGGCAAGTTTAAACACTCAGCCTCTACCAGAACTCTGTAGAGTTTCAGCCAGTATAATAAACTTCATGTTTTAGCAACAGCGATTTAAGGCTCTTTGGCTTAGGACCTAGTTAACAAAGTGGCTAAGTTTTCTCCCTTTCAACAGTTTGAATAATTGAG
Source organism: Mustela putorius furo (assembly GCF_011764305.1). Lineage (NCBI taxonomy): Eukaryota > Metazoa > Chordata > Mammalia > Carnivora > Mustelidae > Mustela > Mustela putorius. Next base: position 1,740,332 of record NW_025421261.1, read on the forward strand.
CTAATACTATAAAGATTCAAAGCAAAGACCAACCTGAATTTAAAATCTGACCCCATAGATTATTATCTAAGTAGATGGGGGCAAATTAATTAGCCTCTTTGTCTTCAATTTCTACCTCTAAAATGAAGATAATTTTATTACTTCTTTGCGTTTTGGTGAAGGCTGATAGTCTTTAGCCCAGTAAATAGCTGTACTGGAGTAGCTGTTATTGTCACTGTTGTCATGGCAACAGAGCACATAGCTAGACGGCACACATGCACCAGACCTGCCAGAGCAGCCTTCTAGGGAAAAAACTTGGAGACAGGAACAGCAGCAGGTGTGCGGGATTCTGGTTGTCCACGCATTCTTGAGCAGACCCAGAAGTCTAGCCAAGCTAGACTTCCAATTCTGGAAGAGAGACTTTGTCTCTCCGGTCCTGGGGGCTCATAAGCAGCATAATTATGGAAGCAGCCATCCATTGCCTGGTGTGAGGTGGGCAGGATGGCGCAGTATGGTATGGAGGAACATGAGCCCCCGCTCCCTCTACCAGCAAGTGAGTGCACCTGTGGGGAGGGTGACCACCGGCGCCAACCTCGATGAGATCAGGGCACTGGGTCCCAGGTGCACAGTGGAGCCGAATGACCCAGCAGGATTGCTGTAGGGTTTGCCACATCAACATTTCTGTCTGGGGAAGTTCTGTCCACTTTCTGGTGTGATGAAGAGTGGCCCTGAGGACAGGGAGATTTGTAGGGGGTCAGTCTTCTTCTGGGAGGGCAGCCTGCCACAACCAATTTTAGAAAAGTCCCTTTTGTCCCTCAAATATTATTTAATGCATGTGTCTGATTCAATTATAATAAAATGAGTTTATGTTGCTACTGGCCTCCGCTTCCACATTAGACTGTTTCTACATGTGAATGATCATTCTAACTAATAGAGTTATAGTATATATGTGTGGGAGACAGGAACTTCTAAATATAAGGGTACATTTTATGTTAGTCCTTAAGTGATCTTTAAAAGAAAAGTCCAGTCTGTAAGTGTATATATTTTAATGACAAGAGTTCACAAATAATTCTGAGTGAAAATATCAATACAAAGAAAGGAAGATGGTAACATATCTAGTTATGAATTTGTGACAGGATGAAAAATTATCCCAAGATGCCATATTTGGAGATAGAAAAAATGATGTGATTATGGCTTTTGCTTTTTTATTTTCTCTTTATGTGAGAACTGTGTACAACTAATTCATCATACATACAAATACACACAAAACCATTTAAGGAGATAATCTTACATGTTCCAAAATTTCACCCCAAATTACAGATACAAACACCTACCAACAAGAGTTTATTTTTAAGACTCAGATAGCCTATACACTAGGGCAATTCTCAGAGGCAGTATCAAATCAGTAATACTATAAAATCAACTTAGTGTTGATTCTTAGTGAGAATCAACTTGGAATAACTTAATGATACTATGTTGCAAAGTGATGACAATAGTGTGCTGTTCCCTTGAAGATATTAATAAGTTTGGTCCACTGGTATATTTACTCTGGTTCTGGGAGACGCCAGATCAGAAGCTTAATGCTCGTTTTCCCCCTAAACATGTGAAGTTATTAACTTGCTTTTATAAAAAGAAAAGCTAAATTTTTATTGTAGGACACTCAGTCACTTTTCTGTGAAAAATGCAAACTTCATGTTAGCTCCTCAGAGAATATGGGGTTAAAACTGGGTGATTTGCTCCTTAATGAAACTTGGTTGGCTCCTGGGTGACTCAGTCAGTTAAGTGGTTAAGCGGCTGCCTGTGGCTGAAGTCATGATCCCAGAGTTGTGGGATCGAGTCCCTCATGGGGCTCTCTGTTCAGAAGCCTGCTTCTCCCTCTACCTCTGCCTGCCTCTCTGCCTACTTGTGCTTTTTCTCTCTCTTGCGTACTGTGCTCTCTCTCTCTCTTTGTCAAATAAATAAAATCTTAAAGAAGAAAAAAGAAGAAAGAAACTTGGGTGCATGATCTCAGGGCCCATTTCAGGTCAGGGGAATTCTCTTACCCTGCTTCCATTGGCCGTTTTCCTGAAGAAACACAGTCTGGATTAAGGTTGAGCCCGTGACCAAGGCAGAACAGACAGGATGGTGTCCGGGAGCATCTACGTGTACATCAAAGGCCAGTTTCTGCTCCGGGGTGTGCTGCTTCTGGTGCAGGACTTGTCTGGGCGATGCGGGTCCTCCCGGGCAGGTGAGCGCAGGCAGTTTGCTCGGCTGTCGGGCAGCAGAGCCAGGGCTAGAACTTCACGTTTACTTGATCGTTTGTCCTGATTTGACTCGTCCCTCTCCCAGCTTTAACACAGTATCTCCTCACTGATGCCTGCTTCTTTCGTCCTGCGCTCGCTAAAAAATTGTAGACTTTTCTACTGTTCCTTGCATTCACAGGCTCTGATCCTGGCCAGTTCCTACCCCTGCTTCTCCTCAGGAGCGACATTTGCGCTCCAAGCCCTGGCGTCAAGTCCTGGCGGGAACTAGACCCCAGGGCCTCGGTCCTGGCGCTGCTTGCTGGCAATGCCCAGCAGCACCTCGGGTCGGGGTCTTACTATTTGCATATCTGAGTCTCCATTCAGAACCAAGTTTTTAAAAATTATAAAATGCTTACAGGAGTTAAGTAAATATACAAGTAGGGAAGAAAGGAAGCCCGAGGATTTTCTCTTTTCCCCACAACTGTCCTTATGCTATTAGACATAGGATAGGCTTAAGATCTGGAAAGTAATCCTAAACACACCAAAGCACAATGTTTGGCAGAATAAAAATATTAGCAATTTTAATTTTTATAATTATTGTTTAATAAGAGTATATTTGTTTTCAAGTGCGGGCAATTGTACAGTTACCCTCTAATGACAAGCATTAAGTTAAAGAATATTTTCTCATTGAACAAGAAATCATTTTAAGAAGTAAGTGTGGGGCGCCTGGGTAGCTCACTGGCTTAAGCATCTGACTGGATTTTGGCTCCCGTCGTGATCTCAGGGCTCAGATCAAGCCCCGCACTGGGAAGGCAGCCCTGCTTCACATTCTGTCTTCCTGTCTCCCTCTGCTCCTCTCCTTCCCCGACCCAAAGAGTGTGCTCTCTCTCTCTCTCTCAAAAAAAAAAAAAAACAAAACAAAAACAAAACAAAAACAAAAAGTAAGCATGGGAGAAAGGATAAGTCAAAATAGCGTAGGACACAGCCAGTTGTTTATATCAATAGTTGATAGGTTCAGAGAAAGTATTTTGCAAGAACCAACTAGTGCAAACACTTCAGTGCAGTTTGAGTTACTCTGAAAGGGGACAACCCTACTGAATTTCGAAGGAAATTCAGAACGTAGCACTATAAACACCGTCCCCCCAAGTAGGAAGTTTGCTTGTCTCTCCCTCTGCTCCCCCCCCGGGCTTGGACTCTCTCCGTCTCTCTCTCAAATAAATAAAATCTTTTTTAAAAAAAAATCCAAAATTTGACTTAAAGCATATACTGGTTGTCAGATAATAGGTAATGTGATCTAAAATGATGCTTCAATAACCTGATGATTAAATTTAAGATTTACCTAATCCCAATCTAGAGCAAATAGAGTGACAGCAACGTTTCACAGCTGTGGTGGGATAGAGCGGGGACAGAATGTGCTCTTTAGAGACAGAGACACCGAAATTCACATCTTGGCTTTACTGTGTTAGTTCTCTGAATGGGTTTACTTATCTAAATGAGAATGATAACACCTATATTCAGGGTTATTGTGAACAATGATTTCTAGCTTCTATGCATATTTGGCATTTCATGAAAGGTAACTATCATTATTCAGGGCTGAGGGCTCTTACTTGCCTCATAGGAGAAACTACAAGAGAATATGAATTTTCTAGGTAGTACATTTCATCCTTGAAAACAATCTTTTGGGGTAACTGAGTGATGGACATTAAGGAGGGCACGTGATGCGGTGAGCCCTGGGCAGTATATGCAACTGATGACTTATTGAACCCTACATCTGAAACTAATGGTGTACTACATGTTAGCTAATTGAATTTAAATTAAAAAAAATAAAAAATTAAAAAAATAAACCAATCTTTCAATAAACTACCTCATAATCTCTCAGACTTCCAGTAATTCTTTTTTGTTTCTTAGGGAATTCAGAAAAATATAAGAACAAAGTTAATGAAAAAAACAAATAAATACATAGAAAGCTACAGATTTCCTTGTCATATGAAAGGTATTCACTTGGTATATGCATGAAATAAGTTTTTCCATCCTAAGTATTGTTGTGTGGCATCCAGGAAAGGGAGCCTCTGAGCATCGATGAGGTTGCCTTTTTCTCCAGACTATTTAACTCTTTGTTTCCTTTCTCTGTTCTAAGGCTTTTTTACATGTCTATAAACAAACAAAATTACTTATAAGTTGGTAAATATTGTTCCTTGTATGATTCTAAATTGAGAATCTTGGTAATTAAATCTTATACATAAGAGGGCATTTACGCTTCATGACCATGCCTTATTAATGCTACGTCTACGTGTTTGGGTTTATTTTGTTCCCTTAAGTCTCCTTTTTTCCTAAAACAATAATTCTAGTTCAGTTTCTTTATGATGTCTAATTATAATTCTGCATAAAAAAGGCAAGTCTGTGATGAGCTCACAATAGACAGTGTTCATTTTAAACAAAGAAATGAACTTTAATTGCTACAGTGTAGTCCCCAGTTTATTAGTGTCATGGACTACGAGACTGACCAAAATTATACAATTTATACTTTTGTGTGGCCTCATTAAGATCATGGAAACATTAATTTGCATAAATGGTGAATATTCCCAAATCTAAAACTATACTAAATATCCAAATGCTAGTCAAATGCACACAGATTGGGGCGATGACATATACTTTTATGACTCTGGAGATCTAATTTATTAACATTGTTACAAGATTTTTAATGGAGTGAAAATGAAGTCAGATTAAAGTTCTTCCTGATGACATTAAAGCTCTAATCACAACACACAGACTAATAAATGTTACTTTTTAAGTAATGAATGCCCCATCAAATCTCTTTTAATTTGAATGAAACTGTAATTGGGAATGTTTTGGACACTGAAGAGAAGCACAGTATCCCAGCACTACACGGAACACATACATTTTGAGCATCTAGTTTCTCCAAGACTCTGAACTGATAGAGAGAGGAATGAGGCAAATTCTTTCAGCTCCGGGGGGCTTACAGACTACTAAGGCTCCCCTCTGAGCAGAGAGCCCAACAGGGCCCAGATCCCAGGACCCCGGCATCATGACATGAGCTGAAGGCAGACACTTAACCAACTGAGCCCCCCCAGATACTCCTAGCAAGGGGACTCCATGGGGCAACTCGCTAAATTAGGTGCCCTGTTGGGGCTACGGACTCTGCCAATAGTATATACAGAAAAGGATTCACATCTGGGATGGAGCCGTCCTCCTCAAGGCAGTCACGTGCCTGTAAATTTGAAGGGCCAGGCATGGAAACTGAGATTGGGTTGTTACTTTAAAAAGGATCCTGCCCAGATAGTGGCCTTACAAAACAAGAGGACCCAGGTTGTAAGGGGCTGGAGGAGTCTGCTGGAGGGGAAGCCCTGCTTACACACAGAAATATGCATTCGAAGGAAGAGGCAGCTTTAAACATTGGCCAGGATCAGAAGCATGAGACTATTTATTTTATCATTTATGCAGACCCTAGTATTGAAGACCCTAATATTGAAGGAGAGTTGACATACAATGTTATATAAGTTTCAGGTCAGAACATAATGACTAGACGATTCTATGCATTACACTCTGCTCATCATGATCGGTGGAATCACCATCTGTCACCATACAGCGTTATTACACTATTATTGATTATATTCCCCACGGTGTACTCTCTATCTCTGTGACTTACGTAGGTCACAGCTGGATGTCTGTACCTCTCAATCCCCTTCCCCGCCTTCACCCATTCCCCTACCTACCTCCCCTCCGGCAACCACTAGTTTATTTGAATTTATGAGTCTGTTTCTGTTTTTTGTGTTCATTCGTGTCATTTTTAGGTTTCGCATTTAAGTAAAACCGTATGGTATTTGTCTTTCTCTGTTTTATTCCACTGCATGTAACATGCTCTAGGTCACAAATGGCAAGATCTCAGGGGTTTTTTAATGGTTATATATATATTTATATATATCACATCTTCTTCATCCATACATTTGTCAGTGGACACTGGAGTGACTTCCATATCTTGTCTATTATAAATAAAGTTGCAATAAATGTAGGAGTTATATATCTTTTCAAATTAATGTTTTCCTTTTCTTTGGATAAATACTCAGAAGTGAAATCAGTGGGTCATATGGTATTTCTATTTTTAATTTTTTGGAGACCCATATTGCTTTTCACAGTAGCTGTACAATTTACATTCTCATCAACAGTGCACAAGGGTTCCTTTTTCTATGCAACCTCACTAACATTTGTTATTTATCATCCTTTTGATACTAGCCATCCTGACAGGTGTGAGGTGATATCTCATTATGGTTTTGATTTGCATTTCCCTGATGATTAGTGACATTGAGCATTTTTTGTGTGTGTCTGTTGGCCACCTGTATGTATGTCTTCTTTGGAAAAATGTCTATTCAGGTCCTGTGCCTATTTTTATATCAGATTTTTGTATTTTTGTTGCTGCATTGCATAAATTCTTTATATATTCTGGTTATTAACCCCTTGTTGGATATATCATTTGTAAATATCTTCTCCCATCCACTAGGTTGTCTTTTCATTTTGTTGATGCCTTCCTGTGCTATGCAAAAAATTAAAGAATGAAACTGCACCATTTTCTTAGACCATACACAAAAATAAACTCAAAATGGATTAAAGACCTGAATGTGAGACCTGAAACCATAAAAGTCCTCAAAGAAAACATAGGCAGTAATCCCTCGGACATCGCCCTTAGAAACACATTTACGGACACGTCTCCTCAGGAGTGCTTGCGCTTTCCCTTACCTCTCTTTTCTACTCCGTCTTCTACCTCAGCAAGGTCCGAAACACCAGCGGACTCGTGAAGGAGGAAGTGAATGAGACGAGAGGGGAAACTTCTTCCCTCTGTTCTCCTGCAAGGAGAAGTTTATCCCAGGACCCAGTTCAGGGGAAGGAAAGAAATTTGACATTACATCAATGGTAGAGCTTTGATCGACATGTTCAACTGGCAAATTTAGTCACTGGGTTCCGATCAAGATTATAACTTAAAGGAGGTGTAAGAAAAAAAAAAATCTAAGAGGAAAATTGGCCATGAGATTGCCTAAGTTTGCATTCGGGGTAGGGAAAGGAATATTTACACTGAAGAGTTGTAAAGGGATGGTAAAAGATCAAAAGCAAGTTACTTTTATAATTACAACCCATTAATTCTGCCATTTAACTTATATGTTACACCAGGCAAGAGAAGGGGTTTAGACCAGATGGCATGGAACCCAGCTATCAGATTAAGAATTCTGGATTTTTTTTTTTCTGTAAACTGGTGGAGAGACAGCAAAAGGTTGTGATCAGGGACCACCGGAATCTCCTCCGTGTGTTGCAGAGTTTCAGTCTTTTGCATTAAAGTATTGTGTTTCTGGACATTGTATACTTGCAGAGTACTGTGTGAGTTTCACTCGTGTGTAATTACCAGGACTGAAAGTGTGCATTACACTCTTTTGAGAAAGTTGGTATTAAACCTATAGTAAACCTAAGTAAAATATCTGTGCTTTCATAGTAATTCAGGGTGTCTTTACGGAACAGATCAAAGAGCCGTAGTAGAGGAAAGCTGGCAACAGATGAACATGTAGAACGGACACAAAATGTCCATGTAAACAAAACGGATGGTGTCATGGTTCAGCATAGGCACCATGAGCCTGCATAAAAAACCCCACAAGTGCTCAGAGTCTTACAACAAACTTTCACTTAGTTAACGTGGCTGTGGGTTGGCTGAGGTCGGTCAGCTCCTTCAGGCTGAGCTCTGTGGGGGTGACTCACCTCTACTTCCTGGGTTGCTGGTTTTCTCAGAGGCCTAGAAGGGTATACAGAGTTGTGGGAGAGAAGCAAGTGCCCAGGCAGAAGCACCAAAAAGCTTGTTTGGCCTTAGGTCATGACATGCCTGCTAACCTCCAAAGGTCAACACAAGTCACGTAGTCACAGCTGAGCTAAAGTCAAGGAAACAGCACATATTTTTGGTGGGAGTAACTGCAGTCAAATGGTGTGATGGTGGATTTTATGTTTCACCTTGACTGGAGCACAGAGTTCCCCAACATTTAGTCAAACTGGTGCTGGTGTGTCTGAGGGGGCGGTTTCCAGATGAGGTTAATATTTTTTTTAATTTTTTTAAAATTTTTTTTTATTAATTTTTTATTTTTTATAAACATACATTTTTATCCCCAGGGGTACAGGTCTGTGAATCACCAGGTTTACACACTTCACAGCACTCACCAAAGCACATACCCTCCCCAATGTCCATAATCCCACCCCCTTCTCCCAAACCCCCTCCCCCCAGCAACCCTCAGTTTGTTTTGTGAGATTAAGAGTCACTTATGGTTTGTCTCCCTCCCAATCCCATCTTCTTTCATTTATTCTTCTCGTACCCACTTAAGCCCCCATGTTGCATCACCACTTCCTCATATCAGGGAGATCATATGATAGTTGTCTTTCTCTGCTTGACTTATTTCGCTAAGCATGATACGCTCTAGTTCCATCCATGTTGTCGCAAATGGCAAGATTTCATTTCTTTTGATGGCTGCATAGTATTCCATTGTGTATATATACCACATCTTCTTGATCCATTCATCTGTTGATGGACATCTAGGTTCTTTCCATAGTTTGGCTATTGTGGACATTGCTGCTATAAACATTCGGGTGCACGTGCCCCTTTGGATCACTACGTTTGTATCTTTAGGGTAAATACCCAGTAGTGCAATTGCTGGGTCATAGGGCAGTTCTATTTTCAACATTTTGAGGAACCTCCATGCTGTTTTCCAGAGTGGTTGCACCAGCTTGCATTCCCACCAAAAATGTAGGAGGGTTCTCCTTTCTCCGCATCCTCGCCAGCATCTGTCATTTCCTGACTTGTTGATTTTAGCCATTCTGACTGGTGTGGAGGTTAATATTTTAAGTGGGCTTTGATACATGGCAAAGGGCTTGACTATCGGCAGGGGAGGGTGAAGAATCAGGGCTATTGATGCAAACTACCCAGGGGGCTGCCTAAATCAATACCATTTTAAAAAGTTAATAAAGATAGAGAACACAGGTTCGAAATGTAATACAGAGGCACACACACATACACACGTGTGCATGTACACATACACAATCAATTACCATGCAACAGATGGCATGGTTTTTGTCAGGAACACCAACAATAGTATTACTACATAGGGCCTTGTGAGGACAGGTGGCTTGAGACCTTCTTAGTACAAAGCTAAGCCAAGATGGGCAGGGAAACTATGCATTCTTCTTCAACAGCAGCAGAATTAAGGCAAGTTCAGGCAGATGGGGGCAGAGGCCGTAGGTATTTCTTTTTTTCTTGTTGTGTTTTGTTTTGATGTTTTTAAATTAACGTCTAAAGTATTATTTGCCCCAGGGGTACAGGTCTGCGAATCATCAGTCTCACACAATTCACAGCTCTCACCATAGAACACACCCTCCCCAAGGTCCATCACCCGGCCACCCTCTCCCTCCCCGCCTACCTCCCAGCAACCCTCTGTTTGTTTCCTGAGATTAAGAGTCTCTTATGATTTGTGTCCCCCCCAGTCCCATTTTGTTTCATTTTATTTTCCCCTCTCTACTCCCCACAACCCCCCGCTCTGCCTCTCAAATTCCTCATATCAGGGAGATCATTTGATAATTATCTTTCTCTGATTGACTTTCTTCGCTAAGCATAATACCCTCTAGTTGCATCCACATCATCTCAAATGGCAAGATTTCATTTCTTTTGATGGCTGCATAGTATTCCATGGTGTATATATACCACATCTTCTTTATCCATTTATCTGTTGATGGACATCTAGGTTCTTTCCATAGTTGGCTATTGTGGACATTGCTGCTATAAACATTCGGGTGCACGTGCCCCTTCGGATCACTACATTTGTATCTTTAGGGAAAATACCCAGTAGTGCGATTGCTGGGTGGTAGGGTAGCTCTATTTTCAACTTTCTGAGGAACCGCCTACTGTTTTCCAGAGTGGCTGTACCAGCTTGCATTCCCACCAACGTGTAGGAGGGTTCCCCTTTTTCCACATTCTCGCCAAAATTTCTGTTTCTTTTTCTTCTGTATTCACTGTACTACTGGATACTAGAGGCTCCTCGGGTGCTCTGTGTGTTGATTAAATATCTGTTAGAAGTTTGGGTATGAAGGCATCTGGGTTAGGCAGGGAAGGCAGATTCAGGGCTTCGCCTGAGGATTCCCAAGGAGGGACTCTCTCCGAAGGTCTCATGCCTCCTGGCTTAGAGAACCACTTGGGGCTGGACCTGGAAGAAGGGCCAGGAAGGGAAAAATGCAGAACACCACTGGTGCCCAGCCCCTGCCCTCACTCTTGACTCACATCCCACACCATCTGTACTGGGCTGTAGGTCTGTTTTGTTGAATAGTTTTTCCCATTCATGCCATATTGTTTATTTTAGCTATTTTTATTTTCTTTTTATTTATATTTTTTTCTTTTACCATTTTATCACCATGTTCCCTTTGATCAAGTTGTGATTATCTACTTTTTTTTTTTTTAAGTTTAAGTTTCTTTTTTAGCCTCACTTTTATAAAAAAGAAGGTAACATCTCCGGGAGCAAGTGTTGCACAGGTGGGCTGGGGCCCAGCCTTCCTCCCCATGTCCCGGCGACCCCCGGCCACAGGCGCCGTGTCTTCAGGAGCTCCCCCTTGTTGTGAGCCACACACATGGCAGCCGGACTGCTGCAAGGCAGGTCTGGTAGAGTCAAGGGTGGTTTCTCCCGTTATCTGTAACCCGTTCTGTTTAAACAGCGGATTTATAAGACCCCGTCCTTATCTCTTCAAGAGGGTAAGTGGGAGGCCAGGGAATGGAAATCTGAATTCCTCAGGAGGGCTCCCAGGGAGCTACTTGCCCTGACTCCCCTACACAGGTTGCAGGTGTTCTCTGTCCAAGAGGACTCCATCAGTCTTTAGAACATCTGACACCTGCTGGATTTACCATGGATCATTCTTGGGGTCGTTCTAAAATACTGCATGAATTTTATTTATTTTTTTAAACTTTTTTTTTTAAGATTTTATTTATTTATTTGACAGCCAAAGATCACAAGTAGGCAGGGAGGCGGGCCGAGAGAGAGAGGAGGAAGCAGGCTCCCCGCTGAGCAGAGAGCCCGATGCGGGACTCGATCCCAGGACCCTGAGATCATGACCTGAGCTGAAGGCAGAGGCTTAACCCACTGAGCCACCCAGGCACCCCGAGTTTTATTTTTTTAATCAAAGAGTTCCTTGCCAGGAGGTGGGGACTGTAATGCCGCCGACCTGGAGCCCACGTCTGGGAGCTCATCAGAATCGGCAGGATCCCGAAGCCAGTCTTCTTACATCTGAGTCTCTCGAGCACAGCTTGTCAATGCTATCTCACTTAAATATCTTTAAAAAGAAGGGAAATTAAACACGTTATAATGGTCATGGTGAGGGGGGACCAACCTTCAAAAACAAATCCTACTTTCCTGTCTTCTACTCTGTGCCTCCGTTTTCCCGCCTGTATAATGGAGAGAATGCTACTACCTACCTCGTCAGGTTTCTGTGAGGAAGAAAATGTTACTGCGGTAGACAGTGCAAAGTATTTGTTCAATCAAGATTCGTGCATACATATGTAATTACACGGGCTGTTACGTACTGCTTGGTGACCAGTAATGACGAGAAGAAAGAGACGTGCCTTCTCTTTGAAGCCTAGAAAGCCGGCTCAGGGCAGGAGTGACCATCCGCAGCCAAGGAGAGAGGTCTCACTGGAAGCTGACTCTGCCGGCACCCTGAGCCTGGACTTCCAGCCTCCAGAAATATGAGGAAATAAATTCCTGTTGTTTAAGCCACCCAGTCCGCAGTATTCTGTTACGGCGATCTGAGCAGGCATGCTTCTGGCGTATGTTCCTCTCCTTATGAAGACACCAGTCCTGTTGGATTGGGGCCCCATCCTTATAAGCTCATTTAACTTTGGTTACCTCTTAAGACTCTGTCTCCAAATACAGTTATAGTGAGGGTTAAAAATTCCACATATGTATTCAGGGGGGACACAATTTGGCCCACAGTACATTTAAACATTACTTCCTTAAATTCACACAGGTTAGTAGAAATCCTTGCTATATACTCTCAAAATGATTAATAATTTTTTAAATTTTTTATTTTTTATAAACATATATTTTTATCCCCAGGAGTACAGGTCTGTGAATCACCAGGTTTACACACTTCACAGCACTCACCAAAGCACATACCCTCCCCAATGTCCATAATCCCACCCCCTTCTCCCAAACCCCCTCCCCCCAGCAACCCTCAGTTTGTTTTGTGAGATTAAGAGTCACTTATGGTTTGTCTCCCTCCCAATCCCATCTTGTTTCATTTATTCTTCTCCTACCCACTTAAGCCCCACGGAACTTAGTCTATGAGGGGAGATAAACATCAGACACATAACTTTAAAATTATAATGATTAATAATTTTAAAGTTATGTGTCTGATGTTTATCTCCCCTCATGGACTAAGTTCCGTGAGGGCAGGGACAGTGTCTGTCTTCCTTGCCAATATATACCCAGTGCCCAACATAGTCGCTTGTACATGGAAGATATGCAATCAATATTTGTTTAATGAATAAACAGATTTACACTGCCATGCTCTTGTTTAAAAAGCAAAATGAAACAAACTAGTTTGGGTGTCACCACCTTCCCATATTGAGCCAGAGATCCTCTTGCAAGACCCTCGGATACTTCTTTGGACCAACAAGATGCTCCCACATACAGTGGGGTTTACAGCTGTTTGGGTCTCCTCAATTCCTATCTTACATAACCCTACTTTTCTCACTTTTCAGAACATGCCAGGGAAGGGAAAAGCACATGCTTCTAAAACACACACGCGTGCGCACACACACACACACACACACACACACACACACACCAGTTTTGCTTTATAAAGTGGCCCATTTCCGACTGCCAGCTGTCCTCGGGGGTTCCTCCTCTCACCAACCCTCTGCCTCCAGTTTCTCTGATACCTAAGAATCATCTCTTGCAAACACATGACCCTTCTCCTCGCCTTTCCTATTTCTTCTCATCATTTCCCCCCACATTTCTGGTTATCCTGAATTATCTACTTCTCCCTGAAATGTCAATCTGTTCTCCCATGTTGTAAACATACTGTTCGGATAAAAACCGAAGTAATTAACCCACACGACCCCAAATCTCTAACTGGCTGCCCTCTGCCTATTTACTAACCTTACCTTGTGCTCTCCATTGTTCCCAGGACCAAGTTCAAAGTCCTGACCACAGTTCATGAGCTGTTGAAAAGCTGGACTTTACCTGTCCGGTCCCATCTCGCACCAGCTCGGATAACTTCCCTTCTCCTCAGTTCCTTCTCTTTCCTATCCAGCCTTCGGAATGTTTTCCCTTCTTCTGGAATCCTTTCTCCGTTACCCGTCTGGCTAACCCCACTTCTCTTGCATGTCACTCCACAGATGGCACTTCCTCCAGAAAAACTTCTACATTCCCCCGATTTGGGTCTGGCATCCAACATGCTATCATATTCCATCAGGCCATTATAAAATATCATCATTTCCTATTGATAAGCCTGATATTCCTCACTCAATCTAATTTAATGTTCAATTGTGGGGGAGGTTGTTTCATTAAAATGTGTGCATATGTCCCAAAATCCATGGCAACAAAAGAGAGCTGGATCCAGAAGCTGGCCTTAACAGTGCCTTTGTAGAATTAAATAAGGTTGTCCTTCCATTGCAAAATTTAGTGCTGAATGTGGTGAAAATTATTTTAAAGATATATACAAATATATAGAGATATAGATGTATATAAATGTATCTATCTCTCATGAATAAAGTGTAAATAGTACTCTCTGGACTTACAAGCTGTACAAATGTACCTATAATCCACAGCTGGGGCTCTCAACCAGACTCCTCAACCCAGCAGATACCTCAAATAACTTTCATAGTAAGTATTAAATAGTGAAAGCTATTATTGGCAATAATACTTCTATTTTGCAAATTGGTTCAATCAAGTATTGCACAAAAGAAAGCTAAATTTATTGTATGAGATTGTGGAGAAAAAAGTAGTCTGTTTACACCAAACATGTATTTGTTAGACGGACCTCACAGAGGTCATTTGTAAAATGCCTGTTATATATACTGATCAAATTAGATGATAATATTTTTATTGTTATTTCAAATTGCCAGTCCCTGGAAGCCATGATGGATAGAATTAGAAACTTATTCTATTTGAACCTTATGGGCTCAGAAACTCTCCCAATCAAATGTGGTCCAATATCACATTTATTTTTTTAAAGATTTTATTTGTTTATTTGAGAGGAAGAGAATGAGAGAGAGAGAGAGAGCACGAGAAGGGGGAGGTCAGAGGGAGAAGCAGACTCCCCACCGAGCAGGGAGTCTGATGCGGGACTCGATCCTGGGACTCCAGGATCATGACCTGAGCCGAAGGCAGTCACCCAACCAACTGAGCCACTCAGGTGCCCTCAGTATCACATCTAACCTTTACCGTATTATGACTATCTTTCTCCAAATCTACAAATTGTGAAGCTTCTATTCAGTAATCATATTTGCTTATGATTTTTTGTGCAAGGTTGATAACACACACACACTCTGTTATGGTTTAATCTGAAGATCACCTGTGGTTCTTTCTTGATTGTAGATGTTGGGGTAAGCAAGTTACAGAACATGATTTGGGATACGGAAAAACTAAGGAGTTGCGAAGCCATGGCACCATTCTGGTTGGCAGGAAGGAAGATGGTAGCAGCTTTGGAATATTTTAGAAAGAATGTTGGGTCATAGGTGAGAGATGATTACCAAGGGCTTATATTGTCTTCTGTAAACACGACTCCTACAATTACACGTTCTTCAAAGAAAATAGGAGCTAGCACAATGCCATAAAAATACTCAAGTGAAATAATGAAACCTTAATGCTGACGGGAAGGAGCAGTGCGTGAAAGCAAGAGAAGTGTAACTGGTCAAGTGAACTTAAAGCTAGAAATGCAAAGAATCGGAATAGGCTGGTTCCGGAGCGGGTAGAATCCGGGGCCCAGCCTCCTCTGGCTTGCTCACCTGCTGTGCGGCAGTCACGTTAGAGACCACGTCCACGTCTCCAGCGTGCAGACTTATTTGACAGTCTTCATTACATGCCTCTTAAACGGACTTTATCAGTAAAACACGGAATGCTGACAATTTCCTCAAGCGAATTGCTGGCTAAGCTTCCTCCAGTCTGAGAGTGAGAGGGTTAAGTGGTGTGACCATAAACCATACAGTAATTGCTCTCAGACCTATTAGCAGAATGTCTTGCATAGAGTGTCATCCTGCCATTCCCCATGGGTCCTGTTCACTACCCCCTTGCATTTTGACAGTTATTATCATCCAAGCACAAAACATCATTGCTACAACACAGAGCTATCTGCATAGTAATGCATCAACATCAACTGGATTCCTGAAAATAATTGTTAAAATCCTGATTTTAATTGGAACAGGGGAGAAAAAAGTCAAGCTTCTACATTTATTTTTAAAGGATGCTAACAAAATTGATTTCTGATGAGATCACAGGAAACACAACTATGTGCACCCTCTTCGGAGGCAATGTTGCCAGCTTTATAGGAACTCAGGGGTCCTGGGATACTGCCTGTGTACTCACCTGGAGAATATGCCTGCACATCGGGCTCTCTTTAGGATTTTGTGACATGTAAATTATACACTGAGAATTTCCGGGGATGCTGATTTTCAGCAAAATGAAATGTTTTCTTTCCTAACTCTTCTGCTGTGATGCTTGCACTATAAAACTGCCCCTTCTTCAATATTTCTCAGCTCTCCTTTATTCTAACAGGTTTCTTCATTTATAGACTCAGGTCTATTGGCTTGTTTTGTTTTGTTTTCTACTCCTTAATTTTATTAGGACTGTTTTAAACAAAGAATTTTCTGTTCAGTGAATTTGAATCCTCATTCCTTCTTTTATTAAATAAATACTTAGTTTGCTCAACTTTTAAAATAACTGACCAGAATTCACTTGTCTTTTTAGTCATTCACTATTGCAAATGTGGCAGGGGCTCTCCCAGGTGCTAGAGATACAAAGAAAAATGAAACATTGTCTGTGCTCCTGAAATGCTCACCATGTGGCCATTTAGTGAATCAAACAAAGATAGGATTCTACTCTAATGGTGCCAGTCATATACATCTAGCTTACCCTGAAACCTAACCACAGTCCATTTACTCATCTTTGAGTTAAACAATGCCTATGGAATATTAAGTGTTACAGACAATATAAATTGACAGGGGAAGAGTATTTCTGATTTCGAAGCATAACTTCTAGCTTAATTCAACAAACCAGAATAATGATGTGTAACACTGGACCTCAAAACTCAGTGGCTTAAAATAATAACCAAATTATCATTGTTCACAGGACTACAGTTTAGCTGGGAGGTCCGAGCTGGGCTTCCCATGTGCTGATACTTAGGTGTGGATTGGGTAGATCGGTCTGCTCATTTTGGCCAGGTCTCATTCAGTCTGGGGGTCAGTTGACTGACGGTTGGTCTGGACTATCTTCAAATCTTCTTCACATTCTCATGAAAAGGCAGAAAAAGGTATAGGAGGGCGTAAGCCTGACTGTTGAGTGTAAGCAAGAAAACTAAAATAAAAACAAAGAGAAAACAGACATTTTTAAGCCTTTGCTGTCATTCCCTTTGAAATGTGAATTTTTCTTCTCTACGGCCTTCTAAAGGGGTATCTAAAAGCCTCACAGAGCTCTGCTGCTCTTTCCTCTTCCCCCCTTTCCCCCCGAAACCCCTTCCCTGTCCTTCTCTTCCTTTCTTCACCTTCCTCTCCTTTTCTTTAACTTCTCCCTTTTTCTTTTCCCTCCCCGTGGTGTTCGATGGGATTTCAAAATATCGGTGTGATCTCATGTTTTTCAGTGTCTTGCAATATATATAGAAATAAATCCAAATCTATATCCACATACTTAGATTCTCTCCCTCTGTCCACTGTGAGGGCCGAGCAAAGAGATACCCCAGCAGCAGCAGCAGACACTGGCTTCTGGATATTCACTAACAGACGAAAAGTTCCTTGAAGAAACGGCTGATTCTCAGGTCTAGGGCCAAGAAAGTGAAAGATGAGGCTGGGGTGTCTTGTGGGGCTGCAAAATGACAGAGACATCCCCAAAGGACTCAGAACTCCACCTGACGGAGTTCCCACTGGCCAAATCTTCAATAATTTCAGCATCAAAATAAGGAATGCTCATATGGGATTATAATGCATAGAATGAAGTTGGAATCCATGACTTTAAATAATATGAAAATAAATAAATGAATATATCAAGTTAAGAAAGAGGAAACATGTGGGTTCAAAGTACCACCCCACAAAAAATGCGTTAATTTAATATGCAAGAGTATAGTAGATACAACAGTAGTCACAACTCCTCAGTAACAGGACGGATTCAGTGTGTGTCACCTGGAAAGCTGCTCTGAGAGCACAGCGTTACTTCTGTGGTATTTGTGCCAAAGACGAATAACATGACTCCAAACTTGAGAAAATAACAGAAAAAAAAAATGGAGGCATATTCAACAAGGTAACTGGCCTGTATCCTCAAAACCGTCAGAGTCATGAGGGACAGGGCAGACGGAGGCACTGCTGTGATTGCTGTAACCGTCGGGATCTGCGGAAGATGAAAGACAAGTGACTCGTCGATGTGGGTGTTGTTCTGGACTGGGTTGTTTGACCATGAAGTACGTTATTGGGACAAGGTGAAACTTGAATAGGGTCTGAGAATTTGAAGATTGAAATATATAATATGGATATATTATGAAGCTTGATTTATATGGTCTTGTGGTTATGTCATAAAATGTCTTTGAAGGAAATAAATGCTAAAATTGGGTTAATAGCACACCTGGTCAGCAATTTTACTTTCAAATGGTTTAGCAAAATGAAGAGTTCTATGTAGCAACTAGCTAACTCTATAATAATTATTTCAAAATTTTAAAAAATTCTCCTCTCCCACAAAACCGAATAGATCTTCAGTTAGCAGCTATGAGCCATGAGCCATTTAATCGTGCCCTGAGCCCCAAGACCAATACACATGCAATATAGCCACTGAAGAAATGGAACTGATGGCGGAAACATTCCTTATTTTTAACCTCTAGGAAATAAAATTGGAATAATTATTTCTTGACCATTTACTTTCTCCTGTCTAATCCTTTGCTAGCATTCCTTACCGAAGTCTAGAAACTGTATCTAGGCAAGTTAAGTTGTGCCATCAGCCAGAGGAGCAGCTGGGATTTAAATCTGTCTGGCTTTGGGACTCAGCCTCTTCCTGCGGGGCTGTGCTGCCCCCGCTCTGTCCCGGAGTTAGAGCTTTCACATTCCATGGTCTGGTACGGGGGTTCTGAATTGTTTCCACTTTCTTTTTTTTTTTTTTTTTTTTAAAGATTTTATTTATTTATTTGACAGAGAGAAATCACAAGTAGACGGAGAGGCAGGCAGAGAGAGAGAGAGGGAAGCAGGCTCCCTGCTGAGCAGAGAGCCCGATGCGGGACTCGATCCCAGGACCCTGAGATCATGACCTGAGCCGAAGGCAGCGGCTTAACCCACTGAGCCACCCAGGGGCCCTGTTTCCACTTTCTTATTTCTCACATCAGCAAGTTACAGAACTGAGTTACCAAGTGTTATAGTAATGTCTTGAGATGAGTTTCTTTCTTTTTTTTTTCCAGAAAACCCTAGAAAGGTAATCGTTAATGAATGAGATATGTTTCAATGGAGAAATGAGAGAAGAGGATAAACACATTTTGTATTTCTGGGAGAACCAGAGCAAGGGGATAAGCGGAGGGCTGGGAATGAGAAGAACTAAAAGAAGCCTGAAGGTAATCCCCACAAGGCCAGGAACGTTTTGCTTAGACGAGTGTCTAGTACATACTAGGTACTCAGTAAGTAAACATTGAATGAATGAAGGAGTAAATTGAAAACAAGGGGATTCCAAAGATAAAATTTGGCCTTCTTTATAATTTTGCCTAAAGCTACTTTGAATTCCATCCAATATGTGTTAGAGAGTACTGTGAGTGCAATTAATCTACCAGTTACGCTGGGTAACTGCTCCTTAAGCAACACTGGTTTCAGAAGAAAACATTTAAATATAAATATATATATATATTTTTTTTCTCCTAATGTCTCTTAATCCAAATCTTTCTGATGCTGCATAATGAATGTTAACCATGGGTGAAAGATGGGTAGTGACTGTTCAAGTGCAGTATAATTTGATTTGGCATACCCAAAATATTTTTGTCTTCTGATAAAGCCCTTACAATAAGTGTCTAAGTGTCCCAGTGTTCCTGCCAGAAGATATCAACATGACAAGTACAGCCAAACTACCCAATGCAGGTCAAGACCAACTTCCAAATGTGGAACCATTTCCAAGGTCTCTGGATGATACGGCAGCAAAACAACAAGGTGCTCTTTGGCGATTGGTATCCTTAGGCCCAGTTGTCGACAGCAATAGAAAATAGCACCATGCAAACCCATCCTCAGAATTCCCATCAGTCTTTATGGACAAAGCCCAGCTTGTAAGTCTGCCCAGAAACGAGTGGGAATTAATTCTTTCTAGACACCATGTGTCAACCTAATTTGTGGAGTCCTTCCCTCCTGAGTTATTGGCAGAAGAAAATGAAGTGTCAGTTGCATTGTTTGCTCACCTGAGCCACAGTTAGTCCACGTCAGTGTTCACACGAGCAACGACTGACATAGAAATAGAGACGGGACATTAAGGTAGGTTCAAAATTTCGGAAATTTTGAGGTCCTTCCTCTAAACCCTCTGCTGGTGTAATAGCACGTGCTCCTTCATGAGAGAAAATACAAATATCCTGTTTCTGAAATTCTTTTGGTGTGTCACTAGGTGTTTATCTTCTCTAGGGCAATGTAGATGAATCGCTGTGGAACCATCTTTAATGTGGTCCCTATGAAACGTTGGTCTTACATGCCATCCTGCATGTAAAGCTATGTATGTTTTCCCAGGTCTTTTACACTGTGGTCTTGGGTAAAGACAGACTACATCTAATGTGGTCTTTATCTTGGCCTCCTGGAGCTACCGTCTACCAATTTTCCTTCCCTCCTGCCCCAACTCCACCATACCTTACCTCCAATAATCACGCCCTGTTGATTCTTCTTTCTAAATATTTCTAGAATGTATCGCTCTGTCCATGCTTACTCCCACCATCTACCCTTCCGCTCCCCCTAGACTATCTCAGACTATCAACAGCCCATAACTTGCCTCCTTGACTCTAGCCTTGGCCCCATCAAGCTCATTCTCCACATAACAGCCAGAATATTTAAAAATCTGACTTAATATTCTCAAATTGTTCACTCTCAATCTCTCTACAAAGAAGAGAGCTTGCCTGTCTTGTTCAGTGCTGTTCCCTCAGCGCCCAGAGCACTGCCTGACTCAAGGGGAGCATGCAACAACTATTTGTTGAGCAAAAAAATATGGGGTTCAGAACCAGAGGCCTTGACAGACATCCCTGGGCTCTTTGTTACCCTGCACACACCAGCCCTCCACCGGAGACTGATCAGTTTCCGACCTAGAGAACAGAGACTACCATTTATAGCCTCGTGTGCCGGGCCATCCTGACCTGGCTGCTGCCTACAATCCCACCGTCAACTCCGGCTACACATTTGAATTCTGTGCATTCGAGTAATTTTGAAATATTCAGAGCACTGACACACTGCCCCGATCTCACGCCCTGTCCATCTGAAATATTATTTTACCTCCTTTTTGCCCTTTACCAGAAATTCTCCCCTGATCGCTACCTCCTCCCCTGCAGCCACACAAACACATACTTCTCAGACAAGAGAAGATACTCAGAATAATCCGTGCATTTAGCTGCCGTTGTCTTTCGCATCTTACTCTGTAACCATCTGTTCAGGCATCATCCTCCACCCTCCCTAGAGTGTCATCTTTGGGGATTAGAGACCATGACTTATTCACCTTTGTGTCCTTAATACAAAGCCTGGGGCCTGCTACACTCAGAATCAGCTTCTTGAATGAATAAATGATGCTCAAATTAGGGAAAATATAGTAGAAGTAAAGGCTGTGCTGTGTTTATATTTCTATTGTGTTGTGGCTTTAAAATTAAGACATTCTCCTGATTAAACCTTTTGTTCTAGTGAGCAATAACAAAAAGTACATTAAAATTTCAGCAGTCAGATCACATTTCAGCATTATATTTTTGCTTTTCTCAGAACAAACCCCGTCTCCTCTAACACTTTCTTCGCCGGCATCTGTAATCAAGACATTAGCTTTCGCCCATACCAATCAAACAGCACAAATCATAATACAAATGTAAGGAGATGATTACTGAAATTTGTGAATTCACGTTTCTTTGCTAGGACTATTTGATGTTGTTCTATCTTTAGTGAGCAGAGTTCACGCAAGCTCTGTCTGACCAAGTCGTTAACACCACATTTGGGATGGAATGAGAAGACTTCTGTGTGGGGCTGCTTTTATGTGGCTGTGAAGTCTGTCCTTTAATTAGCATTCCTATCTGTTTGCAAAGCATGCTGTTTAATTCAATTTCTATTTAAAAAAAAAAAAAAAGAAAAGAAAAGAAGAGAAAACACAGGAGTATTTCTTGCACCAAGAGTGACAGAGGAGCATGTTTGAATTTTTAAATCAAAAGTGTGTGAACCACTTAGGCTTGAATATCTATCATCTCTGCAGAAGTTCAACTGGGCCTAAGACTGAAGGGCAGTGGGGCTTGGGAGACATGCACTGAGGCTAAAGCTGAAAACCTAGCTGAATGCACAGTGTCTCTCTGAGAAGCGTGGTTGCTGTTTTAGTTAGAGGTAATTGATGGTCTATAGGGACTGGCTTTGTCACTTCTACTCTTTTGAACTAAGCCTGATGAGTCTCTTGTTATCCGTAGGGATGCTACCTCTACCCCCAGAGCACTTTTTAATTCACTATCTCCTTTGGACAAGTGATTGAGTTCCCTTATAATATCTTTAATGGATACTGCATTGCTAAACCAAGGAAGCTTGGGATGGAAGAGACAGGTATTAATTTTTAATGGGGTCACCCTCTATCAGGTGAAACTTTCTGCTTATGGGTCAAATGCACGTGTCACACTGAATCCATGTTTCCCTAGGATGAGCAGGGAGCAGAGCTTGTTTGTGCTGTAGTTCCTGGGCCACCTGTCTTTGAGAGTACGCAGTGCTAACGGGCTTGTGAGTCGCCCTTGTAGACAACCGGTGGCACGGAGCCGTAAGATTCAAGGAGTAAGCTGGATATTTTTTCCCAGTGTATGCATGAGGATTTTGTCTTTTTGGTATTTCAGACACTGATAATTCCAGCAAGTTAAGCTTCTATTTGTCTACTGTAGGGCAGGGCTTCATCAGATGTTAGACTTCTCCAAGTCCTGCTCAACAGGATTAAGCTAATTCCTGTGACCAAGAATCCTTGACCTGTGGAATTTGTGTTTTAGGAATCATCCATCCTCAAAATCTTTACCTTAAGTACTTTAAAAATTATTCCTTGTAGGGAGACCTGGGGTGCTCAGTGGGTTGAGCCCCTGCCTTCAGCTCAGGTCATGATCTCGGGGTCCTGGGATCGAGCCCAGCATTGGGCTCTGTGCTCGTCAGGGAGCCTGCTTCCTCCTCTCTCTCTGCCTGCCTTTCTTCCTACTTGTGTTCTCTGTCTGTCAAATAGATAAATAAAATCTTTAAAAATATATTACTAGTAAATTTGTTAAAAAGACAATGCTGCTGTTCCACACTTGATACTGGGTGGAAGCATTAGGAATAAAAACTACAGGAAGGCTTAGTTTTTAGTTTTTGAAAACATGAAAGTAGCTCATATTGTACATTCATACATTCTTTTTTTTTTATTGTTCTATTTTTAAAATAAAAGGAATTACTAAATTATGTATGTTTCCATGACTGTAAGTTTTGATTATGGTTCTGCTACTAACCAGATGGATGAAGTGTGGGTATGATTTAATTAACAAATAAAATAATGGGATGAGAAGGTGGATTTCTCACACCCATTTTGATTTTACGAGTTTATGATCTTGTGTTCTTCGGGAGGCCAGAAGATATATGTTATCTATAAACTAACCTTATGTGATTTCTACAAAGTCTCTGTCTAGTATTTAACTTCTTAATTTCTGTGAAATTTGAACTGCTCTATGTGGTTCCTTAATAGTTTTTCTCATGAATAACAAAATAGTAGCTGACAAGGTCTTAGGAACGAACCACGTTGTCAATATTGTTGAAAGGCTTATTATAACATACCCTCCTTAAGATCTCAGGATGTCGCCCACACTTGGTAATCAGTGAATGAACGCAGCAAGGAATATGGCTCTAGAAATCTATTCAACTCAAGACATACACCAGCCACTCCCTTTTTGAGCAATGAGGGATTAGTTTTCCCTTAAAAAAAAAAAAATACTTTCTTAAAAAGAAGAAAGGAAGAAAGAGAGAAAGGAGAAAAGATTGCTTGTAAGTCTAAAAATATGGAGAGAATACCCCCTAAAACAGTAAGTGTATTCAACTCAGGCTGGACAATAAAATGTATCTAGTAGCTACCATGTTCCAGGCTTTTGTCTAATTAGTGGGGGTATCGAAATATATTAGACAGCCTGCTGTAAAAATCTTATAGTTTAGTTCATGTGTCAAGTTACCTATACTGAGAGTTGTATTGTTTTTTATGATGTTATGTTCATCACCATTAATTTTTGATGTAGTGCTCCATGACTCACTGTTCGTGTATAGCTCCCAGGGCTCCGTGCAATCCGTGCTCTCCGTAGTACCTGTCACCGGGCTAAGCCACCTCCCTATCTCCCGCCCTTCTAAAATCCTCTGTTTGTTTCCCAGAACCCATAGTCTCTGTAATGAGAGTTTTAATGCAATGTGGTAGATTCAGGGTGAACTCTGCCATGCAGACAGAGAGAAGGGGCCTTTTGGGAAAATCCTTGGAAGGAGACTGGGCAGAGGAATCAAGGAAAGATTCCAGGGAAGATAACTTCAAACCCATATTTGAACAATATGCAGGGATTTTTTTTTTTAAGTTGGAAATATGTCTCAGTGTATGTGGCCATGTTTACATGTAGATATGCGTGCGTATGGCGTGCGTATGGGTGTGGATGTGGGGGGAGTGGACACGAAGGGGAGGCCAATAGTTGGGTCAAAGAAGGAGCATATAAAGAAAGGTTATATTTTTATTAAATAGAGCAATTAAACAGATGGTTGTTATATAGAAAAATATTAGATTGGTTGACTAGTTTTTTTTCCCAATCTGTTGATTTGCAGCCATATAGACCCTATCACAACTGATACTTAACTCCACAAAGCAAATGTAATGCTAATTTATGAGGAAGACCCAAGGACACATGACTCTGCTAATCACAGTGCTAGTATGAAGCTTTTTACTTTATGTACAAAAATAACTTATTACTGAAACAACTATTTCAACAAAATCAGAGAGATATTTGGAAAGTGAAGGCAAAAAAAAAAAAAAAAAAGAAAGAAAGAAATTCACTACCATACCACTGTGATTATTGTCTTTAATTTTAGGGTTTCTTCCATTTCTTCTAATTTTTTTTCTTCTTTTAACTTTTTTTTTAGTATATGTAAAATAAAGCTCACTATTTTTTTTAACCTATCTTTTTAAATGTATAGATCTGAGTTTTGATGAACGCTTAGGGTTACATAATCATCATCATAATCAAGACATAGAATGGTTCTGTTACCCTAAAAAAATACCCTCATGCTGTCTTTTTGGAGTTAAACATTTCTCTCCCTCTTACCAGTTACAACTACTGATCTATCCTCTGTCCCTATAGTTTTCCGTTTCCCAGAACATCATATAAATAGAATCATACAGGTTATAGCATTTGTGCCCAGCTCCTTTCAGTTACTGCAATGCATTTGAGATTAATGCAGCTGCATTAATCATTCATTTTTTTTCATGTATTGCTGAAGATTTTACTGCATGGTTATACCATGGTTTACCATTCACCAATGTAAGTACATTTGCATTGTTTCCAGTGTTTAGAGATTATAAATAAAGTTGCTATAAACATGCATGTACAGATTTTTGTGTGAAAATAAGTTTTCATTTCTAGAAGTGGGACTGTTGGGCCATGTGGTAAGTGTATGTTTAACTTTATAAGAAACGAAGAAACTGTTTTTAAAGAGACTAACATTTTGCATCTCTACTAGAAATGTATGAGAGTCCTAATTACTTTGAATCCTCATCAGTACTTGATGTTGTGTACATTTTAGCTTCTCTAATGTATGTGTTGTAGTATTTCATAGTGTTTTAATTTGCACTTCCTTAATGACTAATGCTGTTGAGCATTCTTCTTATGCTATTTGCCATCCAGATATCTTCCTTAGTCAACTCTTTTTGCCTATTTTAAATTACGTTTGTTTTCTTACAGCTAAGTTTTAAGAGACCTTTTCATATTCTTGATAAAGTACTTTATATGGTATTTAATTTACAAATAATTCTTTCCTGTCTTTTCATTTCTTTGAGAAAGTCTTTTGCAAAGATTTTAATTTTGATGAAATTCTATCTTTTGTTAAAGATTGATTGATTTTAAAGACAAAGCACGAGTGGGGTGGAGTGGGGAAGGAGAGGGACAAGCGGACTCTGTGTTGAGTGTGGAGCCAGATGGGGGTTTAGTCCCATGCCAAAGATCATAACCTGAGCTGACCCCCAGGGTCTCATGCTGAATTTACTGAGCCACCCAGCACCCCTATATTTTTT
Source organism: Mustela putorius furo (assembly GCF_011764305.1). Lineage (NCBI taxonomy): Eukaryota > Metazoa > Chordata > Mammalia > Carnivora > Mustelidae > Mustela > Mustela putorius. The sequence goes on from NW_025421261.1 coordinate 1,766,247, forward strand.
TCTTATATAGATGATGCTTTTGGTGTTATTTTTTCTATTTAAAATGCCTTTTTAAGGGGCACCTAGGTGACTCAGTTGGTTAAGGAACTGACACTTGATTTCAGCTCAGGTCATGATCTCAGGGTTGTAAGATTGAGCCCCATGTCAAGCCCTGACTTGGGCTCTGTGCTGGGCATGGAGTCTGCTTCAGGTTCTCTCACTCCCTCACCCTCAGCCCCCTCTCCCCAGCTAATGCTCTCTCTCTCTATCTAAAAAAAATTTTTTTTAAATCCTTTTTAAATATTTGTAATCTTAGAATTCACGCAATTTTTTATTGTCTATTTTCATCCATTGTTATATCAAGAACACCTTTTGGTGTTATTATATTCATTCATTCTTGGAAATAACACATTTCCTGTAGAATATAATAATGTATCCATTTGTTCAGCATAAGTTCATTGAATACTTATGATGTTCAGAGCATTATAGTAGCAAGAAAAAAATAACATTCCTTTCTTTTACTCTTACATTCTAATGTAACATTCTCCAAAATTACTTGATTTCTTAAAAATGCAGATTGTCTAGTTCTTTCCCTGAAAATTAATGTAATAAGTGTGAGATACAGCCCAATAAATCTTTTATAATTGCCTATAAGTCAAATTTTAAAAACCTCAATCACATAGATATTTATATTATGTAATGTTTCATAATCATTTTAACCTTATTGAATATTTAGATTGAATTTTGTTTTTCTACAATATAAATTATGTTAACAGTGTACTTTCATTATTTTTAACAAAGTCTACCAACACAGGTAACAATAAAGATGAACAATGATAGACTAAGAGAGATCCACATACATATGAACCCAGTGAAAACAAAGTACATTCTGTTCATATAAACTCTTCAGCAGCTGATGACAGAAATGTCCAGATTTCTTGAAAAGTGAGCAATAAATATCGTATTATCTTTGTGTATACCTAACTTGAGTCCACATTTGTAGGTATAAAACACAGTTGATCCTTGAAAATATGGGGGTTGGGAGACTGACTCTCCAGTCAAAAATCCACATTTTTGGTCCCCCAAAAAACTTTACTAAAATCTTACTGTTGACCAGAAGCCTTCTCAAAAATATACACAATCAGTGAACACAAATTTTTTATGCTATATGTATTATATACTGTATTCTTACAAGAAATTAAGCTAGTGGAAAGAAAATGTTATTAAGAAAATCACAAGAAAGAGACACTACATTTATAATTCTGTATTATATTAATAAAAAAAGATATCCATGCATGGCCAGACCAGTGCCGTTCAAACTAATGTTGTCCGAGGGTCAATTGTAACTGTTCTTCTCATGACTAACTCAGATGAAGGGTATAAAGGAAATTCACATTATTTCCTTGACAATGTCTTAATGCAATTTCAAAAAGCTGGAGCTGTGTGGGAAGAGGAATAAAACTCTTAAGGGTCTATGCAATAGAAAAATATGAAAGAACTTCCTAACCAAGCAACAGATGTTCTCTTCAATAAAACTTATGATCCAGCTGCCCTGTATGTAGTTCGCTGAGCTTGTAACTGACTCTATTCTCAGTGTCCAGGAGGGAGAGTTGAATACCCAGGAAAGTTGGCAAAAAGCACACGATTGTTATGATTGCATCCAAATATGAGGAGTTGAAATGACACATTAATAGAAACCCATTTCCTTCATTGACCTTAATACTGCCTCTGGCTTTGTCAAGATAGTACATGTAGGACCTGGTTATCTGCTTCCTGAAACTCGAAATTCCTTAATTGACTTTAAAGAATATACCTATGGGGGAAAAGGAAAAAATGATTTGAATAGGGATCCTTGGACTGTTACTTCATACAAATATGTATAGTGAAACTTTCTAGAAAGAGATGAACAATTTCCAGAACCTTAGGATTAGCAGAATACAGTATTCAAATAATCCTGGGTGAGGATAGCACAAGTATCTTCTTCTATTCACTATGAACTTTGAAAAGATGTTCAAGTGAGGACTAGTAGGTTTACATAAAGAAAAAGGTTTATTATGAAAAATATATATTTGAGACCTGTTTTTTATATCTTGATTACTGCATCTTACATGGTGTTATATTTTAAATAATAATTCTCACCAAGTTCTAAAAATATCTCTTAAATGCAACACTTCAGTAAGTGCAAACATATTCCCAGGACTCCACCTGAGAATTTCAACACTTGTACCCATTTTTCAGGATTAAAGACTCAACCCATTCATCTAACAAATTCCTACTACTTTTTATTGGAAATTTATTTATTTATTTTTATTAACATATAATGTATTATTTGCTTCAGGGGAACAGGTCTGTGAATCATCAGTCTGACACCATTCACAGCACTCCCCATCGCACATACCCTCCCCAGTGTCCATAACCCAGCACCCTACCCCTCCCCGCCCACTTCCCAGCACCCCTCGGTTTGTTTCCTAAGATTAAGCTCCACATTACCCGGCATCAGGGAAATACAAATCAAAACCACAATGAGATATCATCTCACACCAGTCAGAATGGCTAAAATCAACAAGTCGGGAAATGACAGATGCTGGCGAGGATGCGGAGAAAGAGGAACCCTCCTACACTTTTGGTGGGAATGCAAGCTGGTGCAGCCACTCTGGAAAACAGCATGGAGGTTCCTCAAAATGTTGAAAATAGAACTGCCCTATGACCCAGCAATTGCACTATTGGGTATTTACCCTAAAGATAGAAACGTAGTGATCCAAAGGGGCACGTGCACCCGAATGTTTATAGCAGCAATGTCCACAATAGCCAAACTATGGAAAGAACCTAGATGTCCATCAACCGATGAATGGATCAAGAAGATGTGGTATATATACACAATGGAATACTATGCAGGCATCAAAAGAAATGAAATCTTGCCATTTGCGACAACATGGATGGAACTAGAGCGTATCATGCTTAGCGAAATAAGTCAAGCGGAGAAAGACAACTATCATATGATCTCCCTGATATGAGGAAGTGGTGATGCAACATGGGGGCTTAAGTGGGTAGGAAGAAGAATCAATGAAACAAGATGGGATTAGGAGGGAGACAAACCATAAGTGATTCTTAATCTCACAAAACAAACTGAGGGTTGCTGGGGGGAGGGGGTTTGGGAGAAGGGGGTGGGATTATGGACATTGGGGAGGGTATGTGCTTTGGTGAGTGCTGTGAAGTGTGTAAACCTGGTGATTCACAGACCTGTACCCCTGGGGATAAAAATATATGTTTATAAAAATAAAAAATTAAAACTTAAAAAAAAAAAAAGAGTCTCTTACCCCAAGATGCCCTTCAAAAGACGAATGGATAAGGAAGATGTGGTCCATATACACTATGGAGTATGATGCCTCCATCAGAAAGGATGAATACCCAACTTTTGTAGCAACATGGACGGGACTGGAAGAGATGATGCTGAGTGAAATAAGTCAAGCAGAGAGTCAGTTATCATATGGTTTCACTTATTTGTGGAGCATAACAAATAGCATGGAGGACATGGGGAGATGGAGAGGAGAAGGGAGTTGGGGTAAATTGGAAGGGGAGGTGAACCATGAGAGATTGTGGACTCTGAAAAACAATCTGAGGGTTTGCAAGGGGCGGGCGGGGGGTTGGGAGGTTGGGGGAACCAGGTGGTGGGTATTATAAAGGGCATGGATTGCATGGAGCACCGGGTGTGGTGAAAAAATAATGAATACTTTTATGCTGAAATTAAATTTAAATTTTTTTTTTAAATAGGCAAACTAAAAAAAAAAAAAAAAAAAAAAAGAGTCTCTTACGGTTTGTCTCCCTCCCCGATCTTATCTTCTTGTTTCATTTTTTTCCCTCCCTCCACCCCACAACCCCGTAACCACCTCTCAAATTCCTCATATCAGAGAGATTATATGATAATTATTTCTCTGATTGACTTACTTTGTTTAGCATAATACAAAGTCTTATTATATCTTAAAAATATAAAAGTTACTCACTCACCTGAGGGAAGAGGAGAAAGGAATTAACCTTTATTATATTCTGGATACAAGCAATTTTTCATAGTTCCTCTCGTTTGACCCTTACAATAATAATTTTTCACAGATGGCATAAACATTTTAAGGATGATGGAGACCAAGGCAGAGAAACCAAAGTAAACCTTTTAACCTTGACACCTTGTACCTCCCAATAGTGGAAAAATGATTCTTTTTCTATGGAGTGCGATCAGATGATCTTGTGAATATGTTATTAATTGATGTCAGGAATAAAACTCTAAGAACATGTCACATAATTGCAGTACTCCTTGTCGACCTTTGGAAGACAGTAAAATAATGCACACGTTACCTAATATGTTTATAAGATGAATGTGTCCAAATGGTTGGGTAACACTTTTAGAAAAAGAAAAAAAAAATCTCCTTATTGAAGCATCTGTCCAAAAATTAATCAATTAATTAATCAATTAATTTCTCTCTCTCTTTCAACATTTATCAAGCAAATATTATGAAACTAGACCTTTAATCCACATTGTCATTTTTTAAAATGCAATCAGAGTTTTGCGATTCCTGATTTAAAAATGGAGAGACTAAGGCTCAGAGAGGTGAAGGGACTCAGGTCTTCTGTGGGCACAGCCAGGATTCAAACCGATCGCCTGAATCAAAGCCCTTCACTCTGCCTTTGTCCAATTTCTTATCTAGATGCTTAGCAGATTGCCACATCTACAACATATGCTATACTTTCCCTCTTAAATTTTTACATTTCATCTTACATGGGCTTCCCAACAACTCCACCTGAAGCTTACTTTTCCTCTATTATGCTTGGCTTATCATTTCTCCTCTCCAGGTTGGTATCTGATAAAATCTCCCAGTTTTGCTTTAATTGGCATTGGCAACATGTGGTCTCTGATAAAAAGCATATTTTCTTTCGAGATTGCAATCATCAGTTGGGCTCATTTTTCTTGGCCCCACCATCAAGCTGAACTTATTTGGAAAAAGAAACAGCAGCTTGTGGGTTACTAAATGCCAGAGAGCTGAACTTAAAAAAAGAGAGAGAAAAAGTCACACAGGAAAACAACTTAAAAATACATTCAGAGAGCCTCGTGTGTGTGCATGTGTGTGCGCGTGTGTGCGCGCGCGTGTGTGTAAGCACAGACTTACATCAATCATTCTGTTCACATATAATATATATGCAGAATTAGTCTGTGTATGCAAAACTCTTAAAGGGCATGATTTTTACCCATAGCCTATTTATTCCAAACATAGCTAAATGAGGAGGCCAAATATAGAAAGTGATGCTCCAGGGGCCCTACGGCCTATATAGAATTTAAACTCCAATGATTTGCAAAATCACTGCTAAGACAGCTTGCTCATACTGTCAGCGCGCCAGCACCAGAAGCTCGTGGTGTATTTCTGTCTTGGCAGATGCACATTCTGTTCTAAAGGTCTGTTCATCTGATGCCTTCCTTGTTTTCAGGTAATGCTCAGCGCTTTCTTGCGGGGGGGGAGGAGTGCCGTGGAGCCCGTGTCCCTTCTCCCTGTCCTGTAGCAGAGACAAGTCTACACCGACTCTGAGGGTGCGACCCGTGCCCCGGTCTACCACCATCACACGTTTATTCCCGCACCACCACACTGTGGGTCACGGCGCTCTGCTTTCTTCCCTTTCCTGTGATTCGATTTTATTTTCAGTCTTTGTCAGGGCAGAGGGAAACACATCAGTGTCAGGTGATATTGACAATGATTACATTTCTTTAAAAGTCACCTTAGGTTTGAGGAGTGAAGTGTGTGTGTGTGTGCGTGTGTGCGCGCGTGTGTGGTTTTCTTTTTTCTTTTTTTTTTTAGATTAAAACATGGTTTCCCAAACTGATTAGCATAGTTTTTAAGCCACTCTGAAGTGTTTGTTAGGCTTCCATGCTGGTCTCCATATGCCTCTTTTCAATTACATGTGCCGCCACCAGTATGGCTAAATGAAACGCTTCTTTAAAAACAGAAAGCAAACTGTTAGGCTTTGTGCAGTGTAACTAGTTAGAGTGTGACATCTCAAACTGCCCTGATTTCATCACCAAACTGCTAAATGTTCTGATTGCAGAAATAGCCATGAAAATGTATCTTGAAATGAGATAACTCTATGGGAATTAAAGAAGAGGAGAACTGGAAAGGATTAAAATGCTACAAAATGGAGTTTAAGTCACAGTCGTCCTGGAGGGGGAGGATTTTTATCATTGTAATAATAATAGTAATCAGCCGTAATAAGAATAAATCTTATTAAATAAAGTTCATCGACCTACTTCTTAAAGGTTAGGCGTGATTCTAAAATCTTCACATTATGTCAGTTTATTAATCATCCAGTTCGTCATCACAGCAACTCTGTAAGGAAAGTATTGGAATTTTACATATGAAGAAACTGATAGAGAGATTCAGCAATTTTCCTGAAGGCCAGAAGCTAGGACATGGTGCAGCTAAGAGCAAGCCTAGGTAGTGTGGCTCCAGAATTTGTGTCTTATTTTAAGGTCACTTGGAGAAACAAATGCAAGCATTTTAATAGGAAACCCTTTGTTCTCTAAGCTTGTGCCGCTCTTCAGTGGGTTGTATTACTAGATTGTAAATTCTCTTGTATCACCCACTAGAGTGCCTGTCATATATCCAGTTCTCAGGAAATGTTTGTGGAATAAATGAATAAATGAATGAATGATGTCCTACTTTCTGGGAAGTGCCATAAGTAAACCAATTAGAGTGCAAAACAAGACATCAGTTGGGCAAAACAAACAAACAAACAAAAAACAACTTGTGAAGCATCTATTCAGCTTCTCATTTACTCTTTTCTTTTCCCAGCTTTATTGAGATATAATTGACATAGAACATCATGTAAGTCGAAGGTGTACAATGTGATGATTTGATGCAGATATCTACTGCAAAGTGTTAACACCATAAATTTACTTCAGGATGTGAAGGCGATCTGGCTGTGACGTCGGTTTTCCCCCCCAACCGGATCACTGGGCTTGATTGTGCTGATCGGGCTAGGTAAGCAGGTGTCTGTCCCCTTCTTCCCTTACTGCTTCACGTTTGTCCCTCCCAGAGCTGCAAGAGGACAAAAAAACAGTAAAGTTACTTAACACTTCCTTCACCTCTCATTGTTACCATTCTGTTGTTACGGTTGTCATCATTGCTGTTGTTGTAAAGGTGAGAATGTTAACGTTCTACCTCGAAGCCATGTTCAAGTACAAATACAGCATCATTAGCAACAGGCACCATGTTGTACGTTAGACTGTGGAACTTATTCATCTTACAACTTAGAGTTTGTATCCTTTGGCCAACATCTCCCCATTTCTCCTACCCTCCAGCCCCTGGAAACTACAATTCTACTCTGTTTCTATGAGATCAATATTTTTAGACCCTATACATAAGTGGAGTACGTACAGTATTTGTCTTACACTATCTGACTTATTTCACTTAGCATAAAACCATCAAGGTCCATCTGTGTTGTTGCAAATGGCAGAATTTCCTTCTTTCTCACCATTGAATAATATTCCATTATACATACATATACACCATAGTTTCTTTATCATTCATTCATCAACAGATACTTTGTATGTGTTCTTTGTAAAAGAGTCTACTCAAGTCCCTGCCCTTTTTAAATTGAATTATTTGTACTTTTGGTATTGAGTTTTGTGGTTTCCTTATATATTTTTAACTTTTCATCAGGGATTTTAACTCTTTATCAGACATACGGTTTGCAGTTATTTTATCCCATTCCATAAGTTGTCTTTCACTTTATTGATACTTTCTTCTGCTGTGTAGAACATTTTTTTTTTTTTTTGATGTGTTTAGTGTTGCTCTTGTTGCTTGCCCTTTTGGTGTCATATCCAAAAGATATATTGCCAAGTCTGATGTTAAGGATGCCAATATTTTCTTCTCAGAATTTGCTGTTCAGGTCTTATGTTTAAGTCTTTAATCCATTTTGAGTTAATTTTTGTGCTTGGTGTAAGATAGAGTTCCAATATTATTTTTTTGCATATGAATATCCAGTTTTTCCAGCAGCATTTATTGAAGATTATCCTTTCTCCATTGAGTATTCTTATTTTTTTAAAGATTTTATTTTTATTTATTTGAGAGAGAGACAGTGAGAGAGAGCATGAGCGAAGAGAAGGTCAGAGGGAGAAGCAGACTCCCCATGGAGCTGGGAGCCCAATGCGGGACTCGATCCCAGGACTCCGGGATCATGACCTGAGCCGAAGGCAGTCTTCCAACCAACTGAGCCAGCCAGGCATCCCTCCATTGAGTATTCTTAAAGAATACTTGTCGACTATTAGTTTATCATATATGTATAAATTTAGTTCTGGGATCTCAATTTTGTTCCATTGCTCTATGTGTCAGTTTTGGTGCCAGTGCCATACTGTTTGATTACTATAGCTTTGCAATATAGTTTGAAATCAGGAAATGTGATACCACCAGCTTTGTTCTTTCTCAAGAATACTTTGACTACTTAGGGTCTTTTGTGGTTTCAAATAAATTTTTGAATCTTTTTTTTCTATTTCTGTGAAAAATTCCATTGGAATTTCCATAGGGATTACATTAAAATCTATGAATGGCTTGGGTATTTTTTACCTTGGGTATTTTTTAAAGTATTAACTTTCTGATCCATGAACATGGGATATCTCTCCATTTATTTTTGTCTTTTTCAATTTCTTTCATCAGTGTCTTATAATTTCTGACACAAAGATCTTTTACTTTCTTAAATTTATTTCTAAGTATTTTATTGCTTTTGATGCTATTGTAAATGAGATTGCTTTCTTTTTTAAATTTTATTTAATTTATTTCAGTGTTTCAAAATTCATTGTTTATGCACCACACCCAGTGTTCCATGCAATATGATGGGATTGCTTTCTTATTTCTTTTTCATGGTTCATTGTTAGTGAACAAAGTGGAACATATATATTTTTTTAAGATTTTATTCATTTAACAGAGAGAGGAGGAAGCAGGTTCCCTGCTGAGCAGAGAGCCCAATGTGGGCCTCAATCCCAGGACCCTGAGACCATGACCTGAGCCGAAGGCAGAGGCTTAACCCACTGAGCCACCCAGGTGCCCTGGAACAGATTTTTCAATATAAAATATAACTTGCTAATTGGGTTAAGAGGCATTGCAGCATGATAGGAAATGGTTATACACTAGTGTGAGAGCCAAAACAAATTCTATTCTTAGTTCCAAAGAAGCAAGATACCCACTTGATCTTATTTGGTCACTCCAAGTTGGACTTCAGTTTTCTCTTTGTCAAATAAGTGTATTTAATTAGAGAGAAATTCTTTCTAACTCTGATATCCCATAATATTTCCAAGCAATCAAGATTAGAACTTAACATTGGTTTTGTTTCTGTTTGCGTTTCTTTGAGATAAGTAGTCATTGAATATCCATAGAATGGATCTAATTTATCTATTTTTTTCTTTTTAAAAAACTTATTTATTTTTTATTAACATATAATGTATTATTTGTTTCAGGGGTACAGGTCTGTGATTCATCAAGTCTTTCACAATTCACAGCACTCACCATAGCACATACCCTCCCCAGTGTCCACCACCCAACCACCCCATCCCCCCACCTCCTTCCCTTCCAGCAACCCTCGCTTTGTTTCCTGAGATTAAGAGTCTCTAATTTATCTATTTATGAGCATGGAAAATGTTACTTTCACCAATACTATGAAATGTCCATGAAATCTGAGAGAAGGAATGATATTTTACTTTTTGTAAATAAAGTGAGGTAAGTTGTTTAGAGAACAGTGTAATTTGTTGAGTTCAACAACGTTTAGTACATACTAGAAGATCTACAGAACAAGGTATGTAGAAGTTAATAATTTTCTATGATACAATGGATTGCTTTGGAATCACTGGCCAATTCATTGGTCCTTCTTTTATACAATGGTTCTGTTCCTGAAGGTACTAGGTATATTTAAATAATTATAAAATTAGTAATATTTTAAACATACTAGAGACATTAATTATTTAATGGAAATAAAATAGAGAGAGAAGAATCCTTTGATAAATGAATTCTCAAAATTTTAAGGGTTTATTTGAGTAAATTTCTACTTATCAAATAAAGTTGGGATCCAGAAGTGCAAAATCTACAGGTTTTATATCTACAGAAAACACAGGAACAGCCCAGAGATGGTTTTGCTCATTTCTGGAACAGGATTTGGAGTTACAGGTATATACCTGGTCACAGGAAATCCAGACACATGGAGAGCCAGATTTATACATATGATAAATTATTTTAAGGGTTCTCTGAACACCAACGCCATCATCCATCAATGTGAAGCTGCTTCTACAAATGTGCATGCATTTCCTGAAAGGATTTATAATCCAGCCAATACGGTACATTTTGAATGTGTTACAGAAAGGACAGATTTACAGGAGACAATCTGCCTTCATGATGATTGCATATTGTGGCATTTCTAGTCCATATGGATCAGTAAGACTTGGATAGCAGGCATTTGACCTTCAAAATCATGCAAATGTGAAACCAGACTTCTACTCTTACAGCTGGGAACGTCAGTGGGGCTTCTTTAGCTTATTCTAGAGGCATTGATTAAAACAGAATTTGACTTCTAAAAATTATTGAATTTTATTTTGATGCTTACTTCCCCCCTCCCTGGAGAATGATTTGGTCTTTTGCTCCCCTCATCCACATTCCCTCTGGCTAACCTTCGCTCATCAGCACCCAGAACTCAAATACTGATCATTTAAGAGAGAACTTGCTAACTCAGAGCCACAGGCTAACTGTAAACATGACTTCAAACCTTTTTGTTCATGCCATAGTTAATCTCAAGTAATACCTTCTGAAAACCTTTGAAAAGGTCTGAGGGTAGCTTTCTGTCAGAGGCCTTAGGAGACTGTACATTTTCTCACCGTGAAACCTTGATCGTGCCAGATATAATCAGACTGTTTATCTGGCAATGTTAATTTTCTGGGTTTACAGTATAACAATTCTCCAAGATTATTGGAACAGAATCACAAGAAGTTATATTTGTTAATCGGCCAAATTTTTTTTGCATTTAAACATTCAGTGCAAAATGGTATCACATTTTCTAGAGTGCAGACGAGACTGTGCTTGAATAAATGCATTTTGCCAAAGCAAAAGTAATATTAAAAAAAATCTCAAAATTGAGAGAACAGTTTCAACAGTTTTCCTCTTTGTGATTTAAAGCTTTGAGAACCTTGCAGGAGAGGCGAACTAGAAGAAGCTATAGGCATCTTTATGACCACATTCTGCCAGGCTAAAGATAACATGAAAAACTATGATACAAGGGAAAAAATAGATCTGAACAAGATCTCTGCCTCTAATGAGGCAAAATAGGATTTTCCTTCCTCTCCTAGCACCACCAACCACTTCAGTCACTCCAAACTCTTCCATAAAGGGATGTTTTTATGTTTTGGGTCTGGACAGCCTTTGGGCTTCTGGCTATAAGCCTTAAAGAATTCATATGTTTGGTATTTTATGTATTCCTATTTCAAGGTTGCACTCCAAGCAACTCATTTTAAACTTATTATGAATTCTTCATTGATAAACAATGAATCTTATAGTACCTGGCTTTTGTCTCATAAGTCAATTTAACCATTTCCCAAATGGAAATTTCTTTCTGCCCATTAATAATCAACTTTAAATTTTAACAGATGTGAAGTTTAGCATCTCCATTTGCTTATGATTAGGGCAATGTATTTCAGTTTTTTTCTGGAAGGTGTAAGCATCCAGTCTACTGACTCCAAAGCACCTGATACTACAGCAGCTAGTGTTTACTAAGAGAACTCACCATGTGTCATGTATAGGTTTATGCTCTTTCCATGCATTTCTGCTCATTGATTTTCTCACAATGACCCCATGTAGTAGGTATTCGGATTGTCCTAATTTCACAAATAAAGAAAGTGAGGTCTAAACGAGCTAGCTGCTGCCAACTGTATTTCCTTGGTCACATTTGGCCCTCATGAAGGATCTTGATACCAAGAGTTTGAAAAAAAATTGAAAAGTCTGCTATTTGCTTGTTCAGACAGAAAATGGCCAACACACTGATGGATATGTATTTTCATTGTTTATGGACTTGTTCAATTGCTGTATTTAATCAAAAAGTTTGGTAGAAAATTAAAAATCCTTATCAAGTATAAATTTACCCTAATAGTTAGGTAAAGTGATGACCCAGCACCATTAAGGTACAGATACGAGGAACTAGGAAGTAATAGATGGAATCGACCAGTGGTAGGCAAGTCATATTCTCTTATGAGGTCTCACCGTCCCCCTGTATAAAATAAATAGTTAGAACAGATGAATTCTAAAGTCTTTTCCAGAGCTAACATTCCATGATCTCATGGTGAATCTTTAGTGGTAAAGACCACATTGTTTTTATTCGTAAAATTTGGTATATATATATATATAAGCATAACTCAGAAAAAGAAGGTATATATAAGCACAACTCAGAAAAAGAAGGTTTCTTTGTAGGAAAAGTAGCTGCATCTAGAAGCTTCTCTTCTAGCATATGAAGACCACTATATATTTCATTATAAAAGCCAAGACAGGCATAATTTCTACTCGTTAAGAACCAGTGTGGCAACTTCAGAAGAGCCATATCTAAGCCGATTCGTGTAAGACTTTCCCCTACCTTCAGTATATTCCCACTATTTGTATCAACTTAAGGTTATCTTGTCGATCACACAAAAAACATTTCACGTACCTTGGAGAATATCTCGAAACTTGAAACTTGTCTCCAAATACTTGTGTGTGTGTGTGTAGGGGTGGCGTGGTTAAACATTCCCTGAAAAAAAATACATATGAACCCAGTTGGCATACATGTTCTCTGTGTTCCAGGACCATGTGTTTGAAGTGAAATCACCTTAACTCTTTTTTTTTTAAAGATTTTATTTATTCATTTGACAGAGATCACAAGTAGGCAGAGAGAAAGGCAGAGAGAGAAGGGGAAGCAGGCTCCCTGCTGAGCAGAGAGCCGGATGTGGGGCTCGATTCCAAGACCCTGGGATCATGACCTGAGCCTAAAGCAGAGGATTTAACCCACTGAGCCACCCAGGCATCCCGTCACCTTAACTCTTGATTGGAGAGTTTAACAAAGAGCAAAAGAAAGTCTGGTGTGAATAGGACATGGTTTTTTTCCCCTATAGATACATCATGGGGCTTTGGGCCAGGGTGGAGTTTTTCTGAAATAATGTTCAAGATTATTCTGCACGTGCGTATAGAAAGATGTCATCATAGTCTCCAAGGAGTCTCTACTCAAAACTGAAGAAAAGAGGGTCTGTTAATAATGAAAATAGTCACATGCTTGCCAAAAGGCCAGGATCCCAAAAAAGAAACTACTTATTAACAGCAAAAATATTTCTTCTACTCAACTTATGTTACCCCTTACCCTTGTTTCCAATGTCTGGATACCCACTCCCCCAAAATGCTCTCGTCTAACTTCTACTTGTAAAGAAATAGACTTCTATTAATGCACTCTAGATGGAAGAAATCAAAATTAAAATTCAGACTGATTTCTTTTTATACAAAGTAGTTAAACAGGTTTTTGTTTTTGTTTTGTTTGTTTGTTTGTTTTGTTTTGTTTATGCAGACTTTTGTGTTAAGGAGAATCCTTAAGTGAGGTAATTAGTTGACCAACTGCTCATTTGTTTTCAGATGCGTCTTCTCCCTTTTTCTGCTCTGCATTTCAGGAAAATTATCTTTAAACCTGCTTGTTCTCTTGCAAACCTGATAGAAGACTGAAGTCTGAGAAAGGGAGGTCAAGGTTTTCCCCACAACCCTTTCCAGATGTGTCTGCTGTCCTCCATGGGGCCAGCTCTACTGCTCGGGACTGTTTGTGCCTCCAGCTCCCCGTGGGAGTGTGCTTCTAGCTCTGCTGAATGGTCCTGGCTTCCAGATTCTGGGAATACCACCTCCCTCTGTTCTTCCAGCTCTAGCAATGTCACTATCTATTGTTAATGATCTCTAGTTTGTCTTACCATCTCCTCTTTGACCTTCAGCTAGTCATAACCCTTGTGACTCTGAATTTTTTATTCAAGACTTCTACAGTGGTTTCTGTTGTCCTGGTTGAACTCTGATCATCTCAGGTAGATTGGCTGTAGATGTGCTATTTCTGGTGTAGGAGGCAGGGGGAGTCACGACAAGTATTCTGGAAAGCAAACAGATCTGAAATATAGAAAGAATGGTGGTATATAATTTCTGATAAAAGATACATGTGGAAATATTTTTTGTGCAATATAGGCAGTTTTCTATGACTCACTTTTATCTAGGCATACAGAATACCTGGTATATTTACTGTCATTCTCACTTTCAATCTATTTTCTTGCTGCATTTTGCCCTATGGAATCTACAGGTCCTTCTATGTCACATTATGTAATCCCAGAGTAATTAAAAAACATAAATTGCCTGGGGTTGAATAAAATTCTTTTCAACTACTTTGAATGAAGAGACCATGACATGAGTGCAGATATCTCTTTACAAATGCACAATTTCAGCCAAATAAAATACATAGATAAGGAGACCTGTAGGTTTTGTACATTTTCCTCTGTGGGATCCAGTGGGTAAGCAGTGGCCTAGAAGTCAAAAGCCTTTGAAATATCCTCTACTTTGTCCCTCATGTTCAGCGACCTTAAGTAAGTCACCTAAACTGGAGGCAACACTGGCTCTGGAGGGAATGATCTAGTGTCTGGGACAACAATCCATTTTAAGATAAAACTGGCTGTAGAGATGTTCAGTGCTAGAAAAACTTAACAAAATGGCATTTGGATGTGTCCATGTGCATGAAGCCCTCTGGAGAGTTCTCTCCATTATTATAATCAGTCATGTTTAGTTATCTCTGTTTATGTTGATGCATGGGGATTTATATCTCTAACACCCATTCTTGTTAGCTCCATAGGCCCCCTAGAGAGAAATTCATTTTATAAATTCAAAATAATTGCTTAGTTTTCATTTGAATTAAATTTCCCATCTTTTCCGCTTTGCAATAAATGTCAGCTGGTTAACGCAGAAAACACTGAGACTTAGGTTAAAAGTATTTGCAAACATGCAATTAGGAATTGACGAAAACAGTTGTCTACTTCCATGTTTGATTAAAGCATCAACTGCCATCTTCAGCGTTGCATGCCAGATTTATCAGCAAAAGGTTACCTTCCTCACGTTAGGGGGCACTTTCCCCCTGGGTGTGCCCTTGTTTTAAAGAGAACTGAACATCACACCGCTCATTCTGGAAATCTCATAATCTAGATTATGATTCAAGTTGCCATTAGAACAAGGCACATGGGTTCCGCTCCTTCCCCTGTGTCCACCACAAACATTGACAATTACTTGTGGCATTTTTTTTTTTCCACTGAACACTTTTCAAGCTAGTGTTTCAGGAAACCTTTACCAATTAGTTGAAACTATCATACTGGCAAAATTACTCTTAAGACTTGTTTTAGAACATATAATGCAAACTCTTTAACACAAGATTGACATCAAGTATTTATCTTAATATGAGGTTCTTGGACAATTCCAGCAAATAGTGTCTTTCAGAAAGTATTACTATGAGATTTTTAACTTGACAGATCTGGAAGAGAACACAGCAAAATTTGCTGGCAGTAACTAGTGTTTGAAACCTGTGATATATACATTTTCCCTAGGAAGAGGAAAAAATAAAAGTTGAAGGCAATGGGAAAACCAAGAAGCTCATTTTTGTGTCATAAGGATAATATTCTGAGACCTGGAAGGGATGTCACTTGGGTATAATATCTAAATTGGGGTTGTGGCCAGTATGGCTTGGGATATTTAATGGCGGTAAGAAGAGAATGTTTGGGTTTGACATAAGGCAGAAACCAACTTACTTGATTCTCACTTTCTATGTTTAAAAGAATCTTATTTTGGTAAAGGATGACACTAAAATTTAAAAATTATAATCTAGCTCATTGAGAAAGTTTTAGCAACAACCTGTTTGTAGAAATCCTTCAAATAAATATTTATTAAATAATCACTGTATATAAGACTGTGTTTGGGCATTTTGCTCCTCATAAAATAGGGAACACAATGCTTATTTTGTCTCTCTCACAAGGTCACTGGGAGGATAAAAGTGAATAAACGTTTATAAAAGCATTATTGAAATATCAAGGAGTATCTTCTTATAGACATATTTTAATGATATTTTTTATTACATGATAAAGGAAGAACTTGAATAGAAATTAGTCCTTATTATGAAATGTAAGGAAAAGGGGAAAAGCAAGCAGGGATTTCATAAGATTTTCAAAAATGGTCTGGTATTTTAGAGCTATCACATAATATTTTGAGACCCAGAACAATGTCTTGGTCATAGAGTTACTCATTAAATGTTGAGTAAGTGGGGAAATTAGCAGATGATTAAATTTAAAAACATGAGACTTTGTGACTTTACCTTGATGGTGATTGTGTGTCTCTAATCTCTTTTCTCATGTCACCTGGGCTTTAAGCCTGCCATTTTTCTGGGTCTTTATAAACTCAAGTTTTATGGGAGCAAGAAAATTCTCTGCTGACTCCTTTCCTTCCATCAAGGACTTTACATTCCTATGGGCATTTGTAAAGTTTCGTTCTCTAGCTTGGATCATGATATGACCATCTTCACAAATGCCTTTATATGGTCCCATAGCTTCACTTCTGAATTTAATCTAAATGTCCAGCCCTGACCCTAAACTTCTGACCCACATTTACAATGGCCTGCTAGATATTTCCTCACAGAGATATTTCTCTTCTCTCTCTCATCTTCTTTTTATCACAGCAGTCATAAAGCCAAAAATCCAGCTAAGAATCTTGCAATTATCATCAGTTTTTAAAGGTTTTTCTTATTTGAAAGAGAGAGAGAAAGCGAGAGACGGAGCGTGAGTGGAGGAAGAAGGGCAGCGGAAGAGGAAGCAGACCCCCGCTGAGCAGGGATCCTGACTCCAGGCTTAATCCCAGGACCCTGAGATCATGACTTAAACCAAAGGCAGACGCTTAATCAGCTGAACCACCCAGGTACCTCAGTTATTATCACTTTTGTCCTCTCTTTCTTTTTCCCAACGATCCTCCTCTGGCATTTAATGCCCAGTTTCCTAGTACATAAAGTTCTACATCTCCATTCCTACGAACACATAGCCTCCACTTTCTGCCTCCTCTTTGGGGCTATTACATCTTTGGACTTTAGCTTTTAATTGCTTTGCCCAAAACCCCATTTCCAACTTTTCCCTAGTGTAGTATATGAACCCCGTTTGCAACAGGAATAGCTCTCTGAAACATCATCCGCTCTCACATCACCACATGCTGCTCTGCATCCATCTCAGCCCCGCTAGAACCCTCATAGCTCTAAGTCATCTATAGAGTCAAGAACAAACGCCTCAATGTGTCCTTCAAAGCCCTCACCAGTCTGACCCCTGCCTACCTTTTAACCTCATCCCTCGGTTTACTTTCAGTCACTCTACGTTTCAATAATGCAGAACGACTTATTTTTTCTCCAAACATGCCTACCTCTATGCTTTTGTCCAGTGTTTTATCCAAATAGAACGACTCTCTTCTTCCTTGTATCAAAGTCATATACATCTTGGGCTGAGGCACAAATCTTTCATTGATCTCCCTTTTAAATTCTATAAAGGATTGTCAGTAGATTGTCCCTTTCTTAGAGTTCTTATTTATCTTTCTTACTCTCCAGTGGGACCGTCTATATCCTGCTTTGTGCTATTATATGGAATTACGTATATGCCACCTCCACTGGAAGTTCTTGGGTAAAGGACGTTATACATTATTAATTTGTGACCACCATTCCATCTCTAAATACCTGGCACAAACATAATTATTGCTCATTAAATTTTAGTTGAATTGAAGTTTTATAGAAAAAAATTCTTGGTACTGCTACGGACATTTAAAATTACTAATATATGGGAGGAAAGTAAGCCCTGATTTATTTTCTGTGGGGGTCAGAAAATTAATTTGTGAATTAAATAAACTATTGGGTCAAGGCAAAAGGGCTCTACTACATTTTGCTATCATTTCTTTTTCATATACATTTATATATATAAATATATTAACTGTACACATGTTCTTATGATTTCAGGATAATTGATACAAATCAAGTGAATAAGATAAAATTAGTTAGATCTGAGCAATAGTTAGTCTGGAAGGAAAAGATATTGTTAAATGGCGAAGATGACTGCTTAACATCAAACAAGATTTTTTTAGGATTAATTGAGAGGAACTTCTTAAAAGATAAATTTCTGTTTCTTTTAGGTACTAAACCTATTCATAGTAAGGCCTGAATAAAACTTTCACATTTAAGATGAAAAAGAAAAAAACAATTTTCTCAAATTTCATTATTATTAAAGAAATTCAATATAAAGAGTAGCAAGTGGGGCATCTGCGTGGCTCAGTCGTTAGCTCAGTCTGACTCTTGATTTCAGCTCAGGTCATGATCTCAGGGTCATGAGACTGAGCCCCCGAATTGGGCTCTGCACTGAGTGTGAAGCCGGATTAAGATTTACTCTCTCTCCCTCTCCCTCTCCGTCTCTCTCTCTCTAAAAAGAAAAAAAAAAGTAGCAAGTGAATTATACTGTTTATGTTAAACTGATCTCAGAATTACATAGTACATAGTATTTTATTTATGCCTTATTACTGCAAATCAATTATTGAAAATGCTTCTCAATACTCAGCTCAAAATACTGGTCGCTCCAAATATAAAAACAGAAAGTTCTCATCTTACAGGCATCCATGTTTATATACATAAAACTATCTTATCGGCATATAATATTAGACATACAAATGGAAACTAGCCCACTTATTTAAAGATGATCAAAGTAACAAAAGGAAACAACCGCTCAGATAGTAAATAAAATACGTTGGATCTATGAATTAATCCCAGCTTACTTAGTCAAAATGAAGAGTCACAATAAAGGAAACCTTTAAAAACTATTTATAAGATTTTACTACCAATGGTAATTTTTAAATGTTGTTTAACTCAATACATCCTAAAGATACTTTTTATGGACTTTTAAAAAATATTCCTTGATACAACACAAGTATCAGGAGCCAATTTTCCAGAATAGCAATTAAAACAATGGAGTAACTGTAATTAGTATTAAAAAAGCTAAGAAAATAATCACTCTTTAGACCTTACAGTCGAATAAGATTATTACAAAATTATATTGTTTTTAGTAAAAATCTATTTTGTGAGGGTGACACTTAGTGGGACACGTTCCCTGTCCCTCTGGCTATAGCCTCCTAAATATTCTAATAACTCAAGTAAACTGCCGGGACAAACAACGCAGCTATGAATGTGTCTGGAGATTCTGCATCTGCCTTCCTTAATCAACTTCCTTTCCTGAATATGAATTGCAATAATGAGTCAATTAACGTCCTCAAATGCCAATGAGATGCAAAAGAGATTGGTGGTGGTGGTGGTGGCAATGCGTTTCTCGGGAGCCGTTCCAATGTCTGGATTTTAACGAGAATCACACACTGAGCTCACAACTGATTATTTATCTCATGCAAACGTGACTGGCTGGCACTTTCCCCTGCAGCCTTCCCCGTCGCTCCCCCAAGAAAGTAGGGAAGATAAATCTAGCCTTATTATCTAGACAGTCTCTTTGGTTTGGAGTCATTACTCCTAAGGCTTCACTCCTAACCTCTTTACTCCGATGAAAAGGTACCTTTTTGATAATTTTCCCTATCGATGTTCTGCATTGACACTTTACACATATTCTGAGATTGTGATCCTTTTTGGTATATGCTAACGAGACATTAGCAATCTATTTTCAACGCATAGACTCTGCATATTCCTTTAAGGTGCATTTAAATAGTTTATTATAATTTATTGTCTTCTAACTGCCAAGAACTTTAAACATATTACTGTATCACAAAACACATTTTTTTGTTTCTTTCATTGTCTTTTTTAAAAATCAAGTATTATTGGTAGGTAACATCCTGTTAGTGTTAGGTGTACAACATAATAATTTGAAAGATGATCACCACAGTAAGTTTAGTCAGCGTCCATCACCACACATAATTCTAATTACTATTAATGTAAACATTATAAGTATGATTCCTCTTCCCATTTAGCAGACAATAGAACTGAGGCTCAGAAAGTTTATACAACTGCGGAAAGGCAGCTGCCGACTCCACATCAGGCCCATCGGCCTTAATGCTTATGTTCTTTGCACCAGGAAGCAATGCTCACAGCTGTGTGAGATTTGATTTCCTGTCTAACTGTTTACATGGAATTTAAGGGAATATTAAAACTCCAAATTTCAAAACAGCAATTCTCTATCTTTAATTTCATTAAGAATCCTTCAGGTTTAATGAATATTAAATGTTCCAGTGCAATTTACCTCCCAGATTTTTCAGTTTCCTCATTTTAAAAGCCTGGACAGCTGGCTGACCACTTGGCAAACACAAGACCCCCAAAGTAAAATGATAACTCTGGCCGCATGGCCACTTTTCCCTGACAGATTGGAACCCCTCACTGGCCATATTTTAATGTAAAAACTGAACTACTGAAATTCAGTCATATGCTCTCTTCCCAGGGAGTCGAGAAGTGTCTTTCTGAGGAGCACGTAGGCATCCATAATAAAATCTGCCATGCCAGAATGACCGATTTGAAGCTTGTTCTTCTGAAAATTCATCTTTCCTAATTGTAGCCCTAGACGGAGTGGAGAGAAAGACATAGTTTAGTGAATTTCCATGAAAGTCAAGTTATTCTCAAGTTAACTGGGGTTTAAAAAAGACTATAGAGAGACAGTGGCTTTGTTTGCACGAATTATCGATGCCATTTTAGCGATGCCTTTTGTGGACTTGCAACGTGCGCCAAGTTAGCTTCCTGTTCATTGTTTATATCTGTGTCATGAAAAAAAATTCTCATATTTCAGACAGAGAATCCTTTAGTTCTAATAACACTATTTGCCAATGCTGACACTGTTCTATTTAGCAAGAATTCTAGAATCATCCTCTCTCATTAAGATGCATCCTGTAAAACAAAACAAATTGCATTTGAAATACAGTTAAAAGATGTGTGTCATTATTTATGATGCCTTGACATGTTTCACTACGAAAAAGGCGGAGATACTATGACCTTTCATTCATGAAATGTACCATCAAATGAGGAGGATGTAAAAGTAAACTGGGACCTCGCCCCCTTTCCTTATCACGTGTGGAGAGACGTGTTAACAAATGTGCGGTGATCCCTCCCCGCAGGCAACGCATCAGTTAGGGGCCGAAGACATCATTTTATGCTTAAATGTTGAAGTCATGGTGTTGGCTTCTTCAAAAGAAAATATCTAATGGGACCTTGGTGTAAATGCTTTAGGAATTAAATTGTGCAGACACAAGATGGTCTTGCCATTCTTTAGCTTGGGAAACCCTTGCAGAGGGATCCAAAATGAGGCAACACATGAGGAAGAAAAAAGTCATTACGCCTTGAGAATCCAATAGAAACCCAAACAATTAAGCTGTTACTGGGTCCTGTAAAATGATACTCAGAAAAGTAAATCCACAAAGGCATTCCACAATTCATTGCTGCCAACAAATCACACTTTGGCTTGCTTCAGTTTATCAAGACTGTACTTTAAGTCACAGAGCACACGCAGAGAGAACCGAGAAAGGATCTCGGCATTCCGTGACGTGGCCTGGGGTTGGCAGCGAAGTAAGCTCTTTACACACGTTACTGAATAATCTATACGCTCGAATAATTAAAAGCAACAATCCCAGTTTACTCATAAAAAGTTCTTCCAGAGTCCCCTTCAGAGTAGTTACAGATGTTCCTCTGCTTCCAATCTAAATGAGCTTCAATAAAATGCACTTTACAACTCTCCTTGGTACATTTAGATTCCTAATGAATGTCAAAAAAATTCCCCTTCCCTTCAACCCCCTTTAAACAAATGGGAAACTAAGTTCTTTACATCTCCGAGAAATAATCTGATAGTTTCATCTAAGAAAAACTTTTTATAAAACTCTTATGTCCAGCTTAGTTTCCTACAGCTCATAAAATTTGATTCTGTAGAATGTGACTATAAGCAAGGTTTTATTTTATGAAGCCACATAAAAATCATCACTGAGGAACCTGAGGGGTGGGGTCGGGGTTGACTGACATAATGGACTTCAAGTACTTTGTGACTTTAACCTATCACTTGTGGGAAACTCTTAGCAAATTCTGAATTTCTGATATCTGAATTTCTTTGGATTTTCTGAATAAACTCAAAGTGAGAATGTCTACTACACACACACACACACACACACACACAAAAGGTGTACACAATTTCATTGAAATAATAACCAGTGGTTGAACTTGAACCAAGTTGCAGCAGTTAGGTACCACAGCTATCTCATTTCTGTGCTCAAAAAAAAGTTCAATATGGGACCTTTTGATAATATATTCAGTAGAATCTCACATTCTGCAAACTGGCTTTTTCCCAAATTCTGCCATCTGATCTGTTTTCTGCTGGTGCCTTTCATTCTTTCATAAGGCAGGTGGTCAGAATTGAGCAGAGAAGGAGTCATCTCATGGTCAAAAAGATGCTTGTGTTATGATAAATTGACCCCATGACTGCTAAGTGTTTTTCGTTGTTCCTTGAGCACAATCATCATTTTTAAATGTATACTAATTTAGCAATTAAAACAATGATTTATTAATAAAACATATGACATAGATTCTAATGATAAGAAAATCATGAAAGAAAACCCAATATTTGACAGAGAATATTATAAAATTCCATTCTTTCCAGAATTTTCATTTTTCTCAGTAAGAAAAGGCCTCATGCATAATGTTTTTCAAAGGATTCTGGTGCTGAAATTATCAAGTGCTGAGGAGAAGAAGGCAAGAAATATTATCACATTGGTGACTTGGTTATTTGTGGAACTACCTTCATTGATAAAAACAAAAACCTCTCTCATGAGCTGAGAAGTTGACACCTCAGTCACGGATGGGCAACTGAGATAATATTTTACTCAGTGTTTTAGAAGTTGTAGGGTGAGTGGGCCATTGACCTAAATATACAGTGGAGATGTGGAATACATCTCTAAGACCATTGAGTCGACTGTAAACTACCTCAAATATCAGTCTAAGTACTGTCTTAAAACTTCCTATGACACCATCATTTTTTCTGCCACATACAATTGAAGCATAAGGTCTCATTCACAAAATGTATAATCACTCAGGATTATTGCCTAAAATTGTAAAAATATTTAAATTACAGCATTGTAACCAAAATACAGCCATAATCGCTTGCCAATTAAGTGCCAGATAATGACTTTGGCTGGCCAGGCTTTCATCACTACTTCAGGCTCTGTCCTGACACAGTGGAGATGCAGACAAGGTCTGGTGGGAGCAAAGATCTTCTGAAATGTCTTCACCTTTTGGATCCATTCTTTCATAAAGGAACTAACAGATAATTATATATTTTAAAGCTGGTGTCTTAGAAAGGCATACTTCAAATCCTCTCATCCTTAACTCGGTTCTCATCTTTACTCTGGCCTTCTCACTGTGGTTTGGACACACCAAGCACACTGCTGTCACACATAGTCTTCGCTCTAGCCTTTCCCTCCACCTTCCATGCTCGTCCCCTCAATTTCAGCATGCCTCACTGCTTGACTTTCCAGATTTTGTTCAAAGATCTCCCCATCAGAGAGATGTTCCTGCCCACGAATTGTAAATTATTAACTACTGCTCTTCCAAAATTCTAGCTCTTTACCCAGCTTTATATTTCCTCTTGTTCCATGTTGAATGTTATATCTTTATTGATTGATTGATTTAGTGTTTCTCCCACTAGAATTTAAGTTCCACAAGAGCAGGAGTTTTGCTTATTTTGCTCATTAGTATAACCCACCACTTGTAACCATAACAGGCATACAGTTGATGCTCAATAAACATTTGTTACATGAATGAATAAAATCAACATCACATACTTGGAGAAGCTATTGTGACTCTCTTGTATGAACTTCAGGGTAGAGGTACTGCTATGCATTTTCAATTTAAAATCATATATATATAGTTGCCTCATACATGTTAGATGCGATTTGTATTATTCAACTTGAAGAATTAAGTCATTTCTAAAGACTTAATTTGTAGGTAGGCATATGGAAGGAGGGACCATGTTTATAATTAAAATATTGGAAGAATCTCTATTAGTAGTCTGCTGATTGTGTGATCACGGTAAATCTCCCTAGGGTTGCTTCTCCTTACTTCCTTTTTATTTCACTTTCACACACATTCACGGGAAAATATTTGAGATTATTGCCTCTCCTTTTAAAATAATTCAAGATGTACACTCACCAGCAATATTAAATTCTTGGGTCATGGAATAAACATCAGATTTTATATTTAGTGCAGAACCTGACATATCATAGTTCAGTACAGACTTGTGTTTGAATATTGCAACAGTGAGTTATCAGCTGTATGACTTTGAGTAAGTTTCACAATTTCTCTGTAAGATGAAAATAAGCCAACAGCTACCTCACAAGATGATTGTGAGAATTTAATGAGATAATATATTAAAAATTCGGCATGATATGCAAATTACACACAAGAAGTCTTTGAACTTTTTTTTTTTTTTTTTTTACTTTCCCTTAAAGAGTTATTTGGAGAACTTCCAAAAATCAACTATTTTGAATGATGACAGCATTAAGATTAATGGTTTTAATTTATTAATTAGAATAGAGCTAATATTTACTGGATATTTATTTTGTGCAAAGTACTATCTAGGTAAAATATATATTTTATCTCCTTTAAAATATATATTTTATCTCCTTTAAAGATCACAAAAACCGCATTATGTGGGTATTATCTTACTTTCCTCATTTTAAAATTGAAAAAACTATCCAAGACCACACAGATATAAAGCAGGTATCTGAGTCTTGGTCTTTCTGATATTCAATCACATCCTTCTAAACACTGTGCTATACTACCTATTTTATGTGTGTCTTTGAGAGTACTGTGTTTGAAGGCACAAAGATGTTTGAGGATTGAATATACATAGACTGTATATATATACATATGTATACATATACTACGTATTTCATCCCATTCAATTAAAACACATTTACCAATTACTTAATATGTGACAGTGTTTGTTAAATGCTATCTTATATGGAATTATAAATATAACCTTTGACTTCAAGGAGCTCTTTATATATATATGTGTGTGTGTATATATATATACACATATATGTGTATGCATATATACATATACACGTATATATACATATACACGTGTATATATACAGATACACATATATATATGACTGTGTATGTGTGTGTATTAGCATATTCTTTATATGCCTACAAGAAGAAGATTGACTTGTCCAACAGAGCTTTAAAAAGCTTTTAACAAATATATTAATCATACAAAGTTAGTCAATGAAAAATTATTCCTAGAAGTCAAACTGAACACCATCAGAAAATGTTATTATTTTATGAAGAAGATAAAATTATATAAAGCACATCAAATAGAAAACTGAGGGAATATTAGGGGCAAAATAATATTTGTGACTCTAACAATGTTCATACATAGGCTCTGATTCCTAGAATATTAGAGTTTATTTTTTTAATTTTTAAAATTTTTGTAAGTTTCATTTATTGACACAGAGAGAGAGCACAAGTGGAGTGGGGTGGTGGGCAGGGGCTCAGAGAGAGGGACAAGCAGACTACCTGATGTGAGGCTCAATTCCAGGACTCTGGGATCATGACCTGAGCTGAAGGCAGATGCTTAGCAGACTGAGGTGCCCAGGCACTCCTGAAATATTAGAGTTTAAAAAGAGGTCCTTGATCTATGCTGGCTTGTTATACTTCGACATTGTAAGTCTTTGATAAAGAAATCAATGAAATAACTATCACAGTCTTTCAATTCATGGGTAAAGGAAAGAAACACTGGAGTCATGAAGGAAGTTAGCTGCATTCATACACTAGGTTACAACCAGAAGGTAGTACCTTGATTTCCTATTCTGTGGTTTTCCTGCAATAGATGTATTATTTCCATGGATATAGAGAAGGTAATTAATTCCTGGCTGGATTCATTGACTTTTCCAAAGGTAAAATTACTCATTGGCCAGTGTTAGATAAAATGTCTTAGATTTGATTAGATAAAAATGTCTTAGATTTGTGATATTTAACTTGTGCTCTGGTCACTTGAAGTTTCCAGGGATGAAGCTCAGAATGGCAAGGACTCTAGGACTTTTGCATTTTCCCAGTTACACGTTGGGGTTCCATGAAACATACCAGAGACATATGGTAGTGGAGAAGAGGCAAATGCTGTCTGGACTAAACTAATCCATTCTTTTGTTCTTTTGGGCAGTTAAATGACACAGAATTATCACTCTTGGGTTCTCAATAAAGAATCCTTAGATATTCTGGGGATTGCTCACTTTGAAGTTTGGTAATTCATTGTTTATTTGGGCATCTCACACTTTCCTCAACTGGCCTGTTCAAGACCCTCCTCTCAGGTCATCATTGTTGCCCCACCTTTCATGTCCATGGCAGATATTACTAATTTATTAAGGCATTCTTTGCTGTTGGACCTAGAAAAAAACCTCAACGGTCTTATTAACATGGTACTTGGGTAGCCAATACCAACTGATCAGCATCTTCATGTGTGATGAAAGCTACTTGCTCTTCCTGGTGCATTAGGAAAAACTGAGGGTATTGAATTACGGGGTTCAGTTCTAGTGATAACTCTAATTACTGCATAATTCTGGACAATACACTTAACCTCCCAGTTCTCAATTTCATTACTTATATAAGGGAGAAAATAGTTACTTTTACAATAATTACTTTTTCTAAGTTATAGGATGGTTGTAAGGATAAACGAGATTGTATATGAACATCCTTGGAGAAAAATAAAAATCTCAAGAACACCTATACCACTCTAAGTTGTTATTACCTAAGTGTGGAGAATTGTCTACCAATATTCAAGTCCAAAGGTATTCCCATTTTTTGCTTCTTTTACCTCTAAGACCACCTTTTTCCTTATCTATAAAATGTCAATATTAATACTTACAGAGTTACTGTGAGGATTAAATGAAAAACGTACGCAAAAGGCCCTAGCTCAGCTTTTGGAAGAATTCAGACTCCATAAATTGTCATTATTATCTTCCCTACTAGCCAGCCCTCTGGCCAATGTTAGCAAAGTTATGGGTGAGTTGGCTCTTATCCTTCAGTATAAATGAGCATGTTCAGACCACACCAATGTAAGAGCCAGGAGGATCAACATGCATGTTATGGTTATAGAATGTGACTCTAATTAATAGTACTGTAATAGAAGAGTCAAAAGTCACTAGGAGAGTATATCTTAAATGTTCTCATCACAAAAAGAGATGGTAATTATGTAAGGTGATGGAGATGTTAACCAACAATTCTGGGTAATCATTTTACAATATGTAAGTATATCAAATTTTCCCTTTGTACACCTTAAACTTATATAATGTTATATGTCAATTATATCTTAATAAAGCTGGGAAAAAACATAAAAAAAAACAGGAAATAAAATCCAATGGGGGTTTGGGGTTCTATTGATGGTGATGTATTGGAATAGTTATATAAGCTCGATGATTCATTCCAGAAAAGGTAAATAAGGTGAGAAAGGAAATGCATGTGTGAGAAATGTTGGGTGCTGAGAAATGTTGGGTGAGATGTGGCCACTTGTAATCCAGAGGACTACAACTTTATGACAATGAAAACATGATGATTATCATCATCATCATCATGTATATATTATGGGCTTACTAACTGGCAGGCACTACAGTAATTGTTAAATATGGTACCTGATTTTCTATTGTTAGCAATCCTAAGAAGACCTGTGTTACAGCAAGAAAACTGAGACCTGGAGAAGTTAAATGATTTGAAAGCAATGAAACTGGGAATGAATTCAGACATAAGTAATTCTTACTCACATAATTAATGTAAAAGTCAAGTTGTGGTTCATGAATCCAATAGATTTCTGAATGAGAAGAAAAGGAAGATGGAAGAATGAGGAAAGAAGATCTTTACAAGTAGAGAGTCAAATAAAATACAGGATGCCTACTCAAATCTGAATTTCAGCTAAAAAATAATGTTTAGAATATATATGGGCCAAATATTTATTAGTTATGTGCATATTTTATGAAATGCTTAAGCACAGTAAAATTGGTCAACACATCCTTTACTTCACATAATTACCTCTTTGTTGTTGTTTTTATGGTGAGAACACCGAAGTTGTACTCTCACAGACTTCAAATATGCAGATAGTATTGTGAACAATAGTCACCATACTACATATTAGATACCCAGAAATTACTCATCTTATAACCGAAAGTTTGTGCTCTTTGACCAACATCACCTCACTTCCCCCACCATTCTGTTTAGAAACCACAATTCTGCTGTTTCCATGAGTTCAATATTTTTGGATTCCACACATCAATGAGATTGTAAAACATTTGTCATTTCTTATCTGAATTCCTTCATTTAGCCCAATACCCTCATGGTCTATCCATGTTGTGGCAGATGGCAGGATTTCCTTCTGTTTTATGACTGAATAAGAGTCCATTGTGTGTGTGTGTGTGTGTGTGAATAATCTTACATCCTTACCCATTCGTCCGTCAACAGATACTTACGCTATTTCCACGTCTCAGCTACTGAAAGTAATGCTGCTGTGAACATGAGCTGTGGTTCTCTCTTCCGGATAGTGATTTCATTTCCTTCAGATATATACTCCTATTATTCTGATCTATGTTTAGTTTCTTTCTTTTTTTTTTTTAATTTTTTATTTTTTATAAACATATATTTTTATCCCCAGGGGTACAGGTCTGTGAATCACCAGGTTTACACACTTCACAGCACTCACCAAAGCACATACCCTCCCCAATGTCCATATTCCCACCCCCTTCTCCCAAACCCCCTCCCCCCAGCAACCCTCAGTTTGTTTTGTGAGATTAAGAGTCACTTATGGTTTGTCTCCCTCCCAATCCCATCT
The DNA here is from genome assembly GCF_011764305.1 of Mustela putorius furo. NCBI lineage: Eukaryota > Metazoa > Chordata > Mammalia > Carnivora > Mustelidae > Mustela > Mustela putorius. The sequence continues at coordinate 1,795,162 of NW_025421261.1, forward strand.
TGTTTCATTGATTCTTCTCCTACCCATTTAAGCCCCCATGTTGCATCACTGCTTCCTCATATCAGGGAGATCATATGATAGTTGTCTTTCTCTGCTTGACTTATTTCGCTAAGCATGATACGCTCTAGTTCCATCCATGTTGTCTCAAATGGCAAGATTTCATTTCTTTTGATGGCTGCATAGTATTCCATTGTGTATATATACCACATCTTCTTGATCCATTCATCTGTTGATGGACATCTAGGTTCTTTCCATAGTTTGGCTATTGTGGACATTGCTGCTATAAACATTCGGGTGCACGTGCCCCAAATCGGCAAAGAAGAAGTCAAATTATGTTTAGTTTCTTAAAGACCATCCATGCTGCTTTTCTTGATGGCTGCCCCGGTTTACATTCCCACCAACCACACACCAGTGTGTCCTTTCCTCCTGATCTTCACCAGCATTTGTTCTCTCTTCTCTTTCGGGTAAGAGTTGATCTAACAGCTGTGAGGTGACACTACAGTCTTCACCTCCACCTTCTCCTCACAGTTCTACAGGTTTAGGTCTTACCTCTAAGTCCGTAATAGAGTTTGAGCTAACTGTGGGTGGTATAAAATACGGGCCCCGTTTCCTTCTTTTGGCTGAGAATATCCAATTTTCTCAGTACCACATGTTGAAGAGACCATCCTTTCCCCACTGAAAATTCTTGGTTCCCTTATGAATATTAGTTGACTGGATGTGCAAAGGCTTATTTCTAGGCTATCTTGTTCAGCCTGCTTCTTTGTCTGTGCCAGTACCATATGGTTTTGATTACTGTAACTTTGTAATGTAGCTTGTAGCTAAAAAGTGTAATGCATCCACCTTTGTTCTTTCTCAAGATTGCTTTGGCTGATTGGGGTCTTTTATAGTTCTATATGAATTTTATGAATATTTTTTCTATTTATGTGAAAAATTCCATTGGAATTTTCACAGGGGTTGCATTGAATGTGCACATGGTTTTGGGTAATATGGACATTTTAGCATATTACTTCTTCTGATCCATAAATATAAAACATCTTTCCATTTGTTTGTGTCTTATTCAATTTCTCTCATCAATGTCTTATGGTTTTTGGTGTATTAGATCTTTTACTTCCTTAGTTTAATTTATTCCTAAGTATTTGATTGCATTTAATGCTATTGGGAGACTTTTTGCTAAATCTGGAAACTTTTTAAAAGGGGAAACAGCAAGGGAAAAATAAGTGAAGAAGGTTTCGCTAAGTAACATATACGCATAAGGGACATTTTCAGGAACACATTATGAGGAGAAAATCCTTAATCATATCTACTACAGGCTACTTGATCTCTTTATTTCAGACAAAAAGAAGGCTTGCAGAAGATACAGTATTTTATCCTATATAAATGATTTTTTATCAATTTTTTTAAAAGTTTCTTTTAGGTTAGGGAGTCTCTGAAAATCTAATAGAAGCTACAGACTATCTCTCCAGAAAAAGCTTATACACATGGCTAAATCCCTCTCCCAAAGCCAACAGAGACCATAAAGAAAACCCATGTTTCAAACCATTCAAAAGGAGACAGCATGGCTTACTGCATAATGTGCCTTGAAGTCAGAAAAACATGTCTCAAATAGTGATAGACTAGTAATTGTGAACACCTGAGTCTTGGGGTGGGAGAGCCAATTCCATGGTATAAACAGTCCCACTGTGGTTGACTTCTAGCCACCTGCATAGTATGGCATCACTGAATACAGAGTTGGGAAGACATACATAGTAGCACACAATCGTATAGAATTCCATTCATATACATATAGGAACTATAAATGTAAAAGAACTCAAGTACATACATAATAGTAAAATATAATGAAATATTTAGAGCATGGTGAGTTCTAAGTATTTATTACCTTGTATATAATATAGTTTATATAATTGTAAGCTTATATAATTTAATTTTTATTAATGGCCATGTTTAACAATAACTTGCAAATTTCCTGAAATTTCACAAAAACCTCTCCCTGGTTCAGCACAGCACTGACCTGGTTCCATGTGGAGTCTATAAGTAAGTCTTATGGTTGTCATAAAAACTGAAGATAGGTAATGTATGTGCAAGGCATAGAATTTTTTGAATAAAGCAAGTAATTATAAATGAAAGTATTATTTCTATTGCTATTAATGGCAACTTTACACAGAAGGGCTACTCTTCTAATTCTAGTCAGTGAACAAGAGAATTAATATTTTTCTGTAATTTTCTGTGTTACTGTTTCATAAACAGGGACTGGGGGATGCACTCTGTTCCTTCCAGTTTAAGTGACGTTGAGTGAAAAGTACAGTCACATACTTGCTACATAATAAGTGAGTCCAACAATATCACATTATAAATGGAACTTGATTATTTCAATAAAATATTCATCGTAAGTGGTATTACATTGGGTTAAACTTCCCATGAAATGGTATATAATTTTTTCCAAAATATACTAATGGTTCACTTGGTCACTGAAGTTTTTTAATTTATTTTCTTTTATCCACACTATCTGCCAATTTTAGGTGCTTAGAGAATAACTCAATTCAAGTTTAAATGCTCTCATTAAAACAATAAATCCTTGCTTTTTGAAAAATGCATTTAAAATATATTTTCTTGTCTCATTTCCTTTTCCCTTTTAAATGTGATATTAAAAGTAGTACTGCAGCTGTTTCTACAAGCTACTTAACCACTGAGACAAAGAAGGGAACACCAGGGAATGTATTTTTTTTTAAGTTCCGTAAATTGCCCCTTTGTTTCTAGGATATGTCGATAGACTGCAGATACTGTGTGTTTCTCTATATCACTTTCCTACAGCAGGATAAAACTGCCGGGACCCCTTCTAGAAGGTCATCATTTATGGAATAACCACAAATGTGATCAATCAAGTCATTCCAATGGAGCAATAGCCAGTATGACCTCAACAGACTTTGGCTTTTGGAGCCAGATCGCTTTAGTGACAGACATAGCCCTGGTGGGCCGGCAGCATCCTTCACTGCTCACTCTGCCATCTGCCACTGTGGAAACTTCATCATTAAAGGCAGAGTTGTTGCTGGACGAATTTGCAAATGGTTTTGAGAGCATTATTATTGCACAGAATGTTACCATCTGTAAGTAGGCAAATCTGAATTACAATGTATGTCTACCTAACTTTATTTCTCTATGTATATCTTAATAGAAAGTTCATGCATTAGTCTCAAAATTGGAACATCTCAAAAAGGAATATTTCCTTTGTAATACGAAATTATGGCCTTGCAAAAGACCTTGAGAGCTTAACTTCTGACTTTTAAATACATCTGCATTTAAACTATCACAGATCAAAAAATATCTATATTACTTTACCTGTCCCTCACAAACTATTTTTTTAATTTATTATTTATTTATTTTCAGCATAACAGTATTCATTGTTTTTGCACCACACCCAGTGCTCCATGCAATCCGTGCCCTCTATAATACCCACCACCTGGTTCCCCCAACCTCTCACCCCCCGCCCCTTTAAACTCCTCAGATTGTTTTCCTGAGTCCATAGTCTCTCATGGTTCACCTCCCCTTCCAATTTACCCCAACCCCCTTCTCCTCTCTAACTCCCCAAGTCCTCCATGATATTTGTTATGCTCCACAAATAAGTGAAACCATATGATACTTGACTCTCTCTGCTTGACTTATTTCACTCATCATAATCTCTTCCAGTCCCGTCCATGTTGCTACAAAAGTTGGGTATTCGTCCTTTCTGATGGAGGCATCATACTCCATAGTGTATATGGACCACATCTTCCTTATCCATTCGTCCATTGAAGGGCATCTTGGTTCTTTCCACAGTTTGGCAACCGTGGCCATTGCTGCTGTGAACATTCATCTTATAACAAAACCAAATAGCTTAGCTTAAAAATTTATGTTTGGGGAGAAGATTCAGAGTGGGAGAGCCCTAGGTATATCTGGTCCCACAAATACAACTACATGATACTCACAGCAGTGCAAATTACCCAGAAAATGACCCACAGACTGGCAGACCAACTCCACAGTTAAATGTAGAGAAGAGGCCACAATGAAGAAGGTAGGAAGGGCCAAGAGGCAGGAAGTAGATTCACAGGGCTGTCCGTGGGAGGGAGGGACTCTGTGGACACAAAGAGGGGAGAGAAACAACCCTCAAAATGGAGATCCTGCATGGGGTGACAAATCCCTATAACATTTGGCTTTGCAAAACAGAGGGGCCCAATTTCATAAGTTCTTACAACCCATGGGACTTCAATCCTGGAATTTTAAAAAGTCGGTAAGGTTGGCTCTGGGAGAGTCAGGAGAACCAGAAGAAACTGATTCCTCACCTTCAAAGAGACAGCACATCTAACAACCCACAGAGATACAGCATAGAAGCAACAGTTTGAAAGGTGCTAGCTCATATAGGAGGGAGAGTTATTTGCTAATCTCAAATCAAGTCCCAGTGGGACAGAAATCATTGGGAAACTGCTCCAGGAACAAAGAAACTAACAGGCACCATTTCCTTCCCCACCCCCAGCGTAAACACATGGCTATGTGGGGGACATGTTATCTAACTTGCTAGCAAGGCTTCCTGTCCCCCCTGCACTGTGCTCACACCAATCTACTCCTCTGGACAGCCCACTGCAGTCCTGGCACTGTAGGGTCTCTCTCACACAGGACCCAGGGCACACAAAGCTTGCTAGCACCACTTCCCACACCCACACTGCACCCCAATGCTGTGCTTCAGTGGATCTTCCCTCTCCAATACTCTCTGGGAGCTCATTCATGGCTGTGCCAGATGCCTGGCAGTATGCGAGCAGCCACTGCAGTGGCCAGTGCCACTCCAAAGTGACTTCTGCTTCAGAAAGAAGGAAAGATAACCACACACATGAGGTCTGACTGCAGACCCCACACACCAAAGAAAGCTTCTTAGGGGACAATAGAAGGAAAATGCCTGGCAGTGTGGTGCTGCTACATCTCTGGCAAACACCTGGTCTGACCCAACTCAAGCCTAAGGAGTCCCCAGACTGGCCCACTAACACCACAGGAACCAATCACTGCCCACAACAGGCAAAGAACCATTGTAGATGACTGGACTAAAGGAAAAATTGGCTCAGCCACAACAGTAGGGCACATGCAACACACATAGGAGACACTCCCGAAATGCCAGTTTCCAGTGAAGAGAGGATGCACATATCAGGGCACTAAAGGAACTCTTCTTCATAAGGCCACTAGGTTCCAGTGCAGGAGACATGGCTGTCTCTTCTAACACAAAGAAACAGACACAGACAGTTAGACAAAATGAAAAGACAGAGGAAAGTGTACCAGTGAAAGAACAAGACAAAACCATAATAAGAGACCTAAGGAAAACAGATATAATTAATATCCCTGATAGAAAATTTAGAGTAATGATCAGAAAGATACTTTCTGGACATGAGAAAAGAGTGGAGGAAATTGGTGAGACCCTTAACAATGAGATAAAAAAGAACCAATCAGAGATGAAGACACAATGAATGAAATTAAAAATACACTAGATAGTAAAAATAGTAGGCCAGAAAAAAACAGAAGAATGAATCAGTCACCTAGAGGGCAGAGTAATGGATAGTAATCAAGCTGAGCAAGTGAGAAAAAAAATATTATACAAAAAAATAGACTCAGGGAAATCAGTGACACCATTAAGCATCATAGCATTCACACTGTAAGCATTCCACAAGGCGAAGGGAAAGAAAAGGGAGCAGAGAATTTATCTGAAGAAAAAATAGCTGAAATTTTCCTGAATCTGGGGAAAGAAACAGAAATCCAGGGGCAGGAGAAACAGAGATTTCCCAGGTAAATAAACCCAAGGAGGACCACACGAAATTAAAGAGCAATTAAAATGGCAAAAAGTAATGATAAAGACAGAATTTTAAAAGCAACAAGAGAAAAGATAGCAGTTACATACAAGGGAAACTCCATAATGCTATCAGCTGATTTTTCAGCAGAACAGAGCAACATGTTATTTTCAAAGTGCTAAAAGGAAAAAATTCAGCCAAGAATATTTTATCCAGCAATGCTATCATTCAGAATAGAAGGAGACATAAAGAGTTTCTCAGACACACTTGATCTTAGCCAACAGGCTGAGAAGCGATGGGAGAGTTTCTCAGACAAACAAAAGTTAAATGAATTTATGACCACTAAATGAGCCCTACAGGAAATGTTAAAAGGGACTCAGAATGGAAAGATCATAAATAAGACTTAAGAAAGTAGGAAGCCCAAAAGCAGTAAAAATAAGTATATCTGTAAAAATCAGTCAATGGAATCAGAAAATAAAAGGATGTAAAGTATGACAACACTTACCTAAAATGTGGGGAGAAAACGAGTAACGAATGGATTCAAATTTAAGAGACCATCAACTTAATATAGACTGCTACATGCAGAAGATGTTATATACAGACCTAATCGTAACCACAAATCTAAAGCCAGTAACAGATATGAAGAAAAAAGAGAAAGGAATCCAAGTATATCATGAAAGAAAGACAACTAACAACGAGAGAAGAGAACAAGAAAAGAAGGGAATGGATAAAAACAATGAAAATGACCATAAAATGAATAACAAAATGCCAATAAATGCATATGTAGAAATAATTCCTTTGAGTGTAAACTGACTAAACACTTCAATCAAAAGACATAGCATAACAGAATGGATACCATAGATGTTTTTTAAGTTATTTATTTTATTTAGGTCTGGTGATGGATGAAAAATGTTGAAGTTTATCTTAATTGACTTGAGATACTATAACCAAATACCATACACTGGGTGGTTTCAACAACAGATACTTATTTCTCACAGGTCTGCAGCCTAGGAAGTCTAAAATAAGGTGCTGGTCAATTTGGTTCTGTTGAGATCCCTCTCCTGGCTTGCAGTGGATGCCTACTTGCTATGCCCTTAGATGGTGGGGAGAGAGTGACCTCTGGTCTCTTTTCTTTCTGTTATGAGGATACTAATCCCATCATGAGGACCCTACCTTCATGACCTCCAGAGAATCTAATTACCCCCCTCCCAGTGCCATCACATCAAGGGTTAGGACTTCAATATATGAACTTAGGGGGACATCAACATTAAGTCAATAGCAAGACATTAGGTGGTCTAGAGGTATTAGGTGTTCTAATAAAATGACCTCAGAAAAGGAGGAAGTATTTGCAAACATTCTAGTTTTAACACCAAAATACTCCCTATAGCATGTCTTTAATTATTCCATGAGTCAAATCAGGATGCCCAAAATTGTACCGGCACTGGAGAATAAAAAGTAAGGAAATGCAGTACCTCTTGGTCTAGTCTTCTTTAAAATTAGGTTGAAAATATTATGCAGACACTGAAAGGAATGAGGAAGTTTTGTATATACTGACCTGAAATGACTGGATATATTAAATTTTTAAAAAATCAAAAGGCAAAAGGGTTTTTAAAAGTAAATTATATTTTGTATAAGTGATAGTGAAACATAAATATAGATATATATTTGTAGAAAGAAACTTAGGAAGGATAAATCGATGTTATAAAAATGGTTATTTAAATGGGAAAAAGTATAGCATAAAGAAGGTAGTTAACTTGGAGTTCTCTAAATAAGTCTTCTTATGTAATTCTCACCTTTGGAACATAGGTAATTTTCATACTCCAAAAATAAATTACTTTGAAATGGAAAAATATATCTAGGGGTACCTGGGTGGCTTAGTCGTTAAGTGTCTGCCTTCCACTCAGGTCATGATCTCAGGGTCCTGGGATCAAGCCCCACACTAGGCTCCCTTCCAGGAGCCTGCTTCTCCCTCTCCCACTCCTCCTGCTTGTGTTCTCTTTCTTGCTGTGTCTCTTTCTGTAAAATAAATAAATAAAATCTTTTAAAAAAAGAGAAAAATAAATCTAATCTTAAAACACTGAGTCAAACTGAAATGAATGAGCCAATTATATATCAAGTTGGCCAAAAAAATACACAAAGAAAATACTTATTGTAGTTGACTTTTATACCCAGTATTTTTACTGTAAATCTTTGATGCAATGTATTAAAAACTGAACTTCAAAAAAGTCTTACATTTCATTCGTTAATCTAATTATTAGAAATACTATTGATACCATTAATTTTAGTGTGTGTGTGTGTGTTTGTATGTATGTGTGTTAGGATAAAGCAAAAAAAACAATTTATGAAATTCCACATATAACTGTTAAAAAAAACTGTTAAAAATAACTGTTAAAAATAAGATAAATAACATGATTATATTTTTCTTCCATTCATTTATTAAAATTTTAACTTTCATTTATTTTATTATTTTTTTAATATTTAAATTCATTTTTTTAATGAAACTATATAATTTGGCTTAAAGATTTAAATTCAGCTTTAATGTGAAAACATTTAGGGTTTTACCATTGTGAACTCTTTGGCACCTGCCTGCTTGCTAAGGAGAGAGTCCCAGCTGCGACTGCCACGCCTCCTATCTAAACACTGCCCTGTTGTTTTGGACTCCTGAATGAGGGTTTGGGCTTCATCATGTCTGCCATGGCTGGGGCTGCATCAGCTCCAGTGCACAGGCCTGACTTGACAAGACCAGAGTTCTAGCTCCTCTAATTTTGTGTACTCAGATGATATGTGGCATACTAGAGTGTGGAATTCGGTGTACTTAGGCTCCCTGAGTAATTCCAGGAAACACATGTGAAGTGTAGGACCATCAACAACTCTTGAGACAAATTTGACCAGTGCGCCGGGAGTCAGGAAGGAGCCTGAAAATAAATTCTTCTCACTTCCTTTGCCCCCACTGAGGACTATTTTAAGGCTGATTGGAAGGTTTCTTACATGACTAGCCTTCTTCCTCTGTCTCAATTCCCTTTAACCTCACTCCACATGTCCTGTGTTTGGGTTTGCATCTTCCAGTAAATAAACCCTTAATAGGTAATCTGCCTCCAGTTCCGTTTCGCAGACAATCGGGGCTAAGAAAGCAATTTCATTAACGTGTTAGCACACACACACACAAAATTATTGTAAAGGGGGCAAAGAGAGGGAGGTACGAAAATAAAGAAGTAAATAAAAATCATGTAATTCAATTTGAATTGGAAATATATGCATGAATTAACAAAAATAACAGCTACCACCACCTCTTTTCCTGGTTTTGACCACTGGAAAGCAGTAATAGTAGCAATGAGCTTATCTATTATCTGGATTATGATCTGTATTTATTTATTTCCATAAAAGTATCAGGATAATGGCTGTGTCTAAATTTAAGCCAAGTTATATAAGATGAACCTAAAATCTGGGGGAGGCCAAAATGCAAGCTATCAAAGAAAATGGATTTCCTCGGGCGCCTGGGTGGCTCAGTGGGTTAAGACGCTGCCTTCGGCTCAGGTCATGATCTCTTGGACCTGGGATCGAGTCCCGCATCGGGCTCTCTGCTCAGCAGGGAGCCTGCTTCCCTCTCTCTCTCTCTGCCTGCCTCTCCGTCTACTTGTGATTTCTCTCTGTCAAATAAATAAATAAAATCTTTAAAAAAGAAAATGGATTTCCTCAAAAGACCTCAGTAGCCAAAATGGAGAGGATCTCAACAATCAAAGATAGTAAAATTTAAGCATCAAAAAGAATACTGAATACAATTTATTAGGAAAAAATTTGTTACGTAGAAGTCCATAAGTTCATAATGTAAAAGAGAGAACCAACAAAACTCAATTCATTAACTAGCTTATTCAAAAGCAAAAAACTAAAAATAAAAATTTGACCTGCTTTTCCTTCATGAAATGAAATTGAAGCTAACTAAATAGTGCTGGTTAATAATGGAAAGTCCTTTGAGAAGAATTCTTACTGGCAGATATTGATGGAATAATAGAATTGGAAAATAATGATTTTGTCACCTTTATTAAATAATATTTATTTTGAATCTTAACAGGAAGTGAATATTTACTCACTTCTCTAAGAAAAGACCTTTCAATAAGAATGAAAAAATGTATAAATAGATTAAAAGAGTTTTGATTTATAATCTGGAGATTAGAAATTCTTTTGATGCCAAGCTATATTTGTGAGAATATTTGTTATATAAAGTATTGTTCACTTAAATTTTAAAATACTTTACTTATTTATTTGAGAAAGGAGGTGGCACAGAGGGAGAGGAGCAAGCAGAATCCTCACCGAGGACGGAATCTAATGCAGGGCTGGATCTCAAGACCCTGAGTTCATGACCTGAGCCCAAATCAAGAGTTGAGTGTTCAACTGACTGAGCCACACAGGCTCTTAAAGTGTTTTTCCTAGCAGTTTGATTTTATTCACAAGATTTGTGATAATTTAGTTGCTGATTATGACCTCACTGATCAAGCTCTCAACAGAGTAGTATAAAAGAGAAATGTAGAATCTTTTAGCATGTAGAACATTGCTACAATACTTTCTCCTTAAACAATATTTATTATTATTATTATTATCATTGTTATTATTTTAATGCTTCATGAATTTGCATGTTATTTTTGTGCAGGGGCTAACATTCTCTGTAGTGTTGCAACTTTATGCACTGTCAAAGTGAGCACAGAAGACATTATTTTAAAATAAATAGTGCTTCTGGTAGATTAAATTAAAATTTAGAGTAAAAAGTTAATGGATCAGATAAGTGTTTAATGTTTCAGAAGTAACTGGAGGTGATCTGAACGATCTATTCCAAATAAGAGATCAGGGAGATAATATTTTAATGACTTGAACTCAGCAGCAGAGAGTGGGCATAATTATCTAAATTTGAGAGGTATTCCAAAAATGGGGGTTTAGTTTGGAAAAGAGGAAATATTAAACAGAAAGTCACAATATAATCCCAAGGGAAGAGCTGTGGTGAATGCTTGCCTAGCTTTTTCATAAAAGTCGAGATACAGATTGCATGGTGTTGAGCGGTGACTAAGAGATGAGGAAAAGTGTTTCGAAAGCTCCACTTTTGCATCAGCATGGACGGGACTGGAGGAGATGATGCTGAGTGAAATAAGTCAAGCAGAGAGAGTCAATTATCATATGGTTTCACTCACTTGTGGAACATAAGGAATAACATGGAGGACATTGGAAGAAGGAAGGGAAAATCGAAGGGGCGAAATCGGAGGGGGAGACGAACCATGAGAAATGGTGGACTCGGAGAAACACACTGAGGGTTTTAGAAGACAGGAGGGTGGGGGTGGGGAATGGGTGAGCCTGGTGGTGGGTATTAAGGGCGGCATGGATTGCGTGGAGCATGGGGTGTTATGAAAACAAACAATGAATCCTGGAACACGACATCAAAAACTTACGATGTACTGTAAGGTGACTAACATAACATAATTTAAGAAAAGAAAAGACAGCTTCACATCATGATATAATATCATGACATTTAAGACATTTAAAAGTCTAAACATCTCCCCATCTCCCCGTAAGTCAGAGCATTACAGTCCCTGCTAAAGCTCCCTTTACTCTCCAATAAACCTGTCTCTGACCCCCAGTGCACTCCTCCAACGTCTCGTGAGTCAGTAGTAGAAACACATTCTGAAGTTTCCCACCTTGTGTTTTTATCTGTACCATTTCCCCCTGTGTGACATAACCCTTCTCTCACACCTCTGCTGCTTGGTGAAATCACTCTGGTTCTACAAGGCTCAGCACAAATGTTGTATGCTTCACCTCCCAGGAAAGATCAATTACTTTTTTTCTATGTCTCTATAAAATTTAGTTCATAATTTAATTATAACCCTCATAACATAATTATTTTCAACTATTCCACTAGAATATAAGTGTTTACATGCTTAACTTTGTTGCATAAATGAAAGTTTCCTTATGTAAACTGCTATGTGTTATTTAACATTAATTAAGACATATTTACCTACTCTTGTCATTCACTGTGCTAAGCTGCTAGTGATGCAACAGTAAGTCAGAGTGTTACGGTCCCTGCTAAATCTAACACCTACGAAAGGACACAGAGATTCAAAGAGACTAATAAAACGTAGTGTCATAAGCTTGATAAGCATAAGGATGATAGTGATGATTATGTTAGCTAATAGTTACTGAGTATTTTTATGAGCCGAGCGTGAATCAAGCATGCTACATGTATTATCAAATCCAACCCTCACAATGTCTCAGTGACAGAGGAAGCACAGGAGAACATTTAAGTAAGACTTTGAGAGTCCGTGAAAGCTTCCCTAACAGAGGGATTTCTCTGTTGAGACCTGAAAGAATGATTGGAGATTGGGAGGTAAGAGAGAAGAAGAGTGAGGGGCCCCTGGGTGGCTCAGTGGGTTAAGCCTCTGCCTTCAGCTCAGGTCATGATCCCAGGGTCCTGAGATCGAGCCCCGCATTGGGCTCTCTGCTCAGCGTGGAGCCTGCTTCCTCCTCTCTCTCTGCCTGCCTCTCTGCCTACTTGAGCTCTCCCTCTCTGTCAAATAAATAAATAAAATCTTTAAAAAGAGAGAAAGAGAGAAAGAGAAGGGTGTGTGTGTGTGTGTGTGTGTCTGTATTCCAGTGAGTTGCAGACAGGAAAATTATTTCTAACAGAAAGCAAAAACCAAAGTTTAATCAATATATATATTTAGTGGATATTGGGCTTTTTACCTCCAAAGTCAGACCATATCACAGAGCTTAATTCCTTTGGAAACAGTCGCAAAAAGCTAAAAACTGGACCAGATCCGTTGTCCTCATTTTTCAGAGAGAAGCCCTGAATACTGGTTCAAGGAAATGAGTTCCCAGTTCCATACAGAGTCATTGGCAGGAGTCGGGCTCCCGGGCCAGTCTATTTCCAGGACACCCTGCTGGGGCCTCTATGGACTGTCACGTGGTTTCCATTTCAGCCAACCAGCCATAAATGTATGCAGACAAAAACACGTTTTATGATTCCCAACCACCACATTCCAGCTCACGTTCTTCTCTTGATTATTATTTCATAAGAAAACTATAAATTATGGAATATAACAGTACATATCTGTACTTAATCTCTAAACAGATGTGGTCTAGAAATGATTCCTCTCAATCTTCCCTTCAACACATCAGGTCCATCCTGAAAATGCATCGTGACTTGTTATCTCGTAGGCTGTATTTCCATCTTAATCAGGTCTCTGATGGACGGTCTTAGTTGACTCCTATTTTGAGCATGGCCTTTGAGGCTGACAGACTGGCGTCCCGATTCTGGGTCTGCCACTTACCAGCTACGGGACCTTGGGACAGGCATATAATATAATATAATATAATATAATATAATATAATATAATACAGACATGTTATAGTCTGTATTAGTGCCTTGCCTCATGGTGTCCTTGTGGGCACTGAGACAGCACGCATGTAAGATACAGTCATACTGCCTGATACATGGTTCATTGTGAGAACGTTCGACTTGTGAGACATTTTTTACATCAAATCATAAAATCACAGCTAAAATAATAGCTGCTTTAACTATTCTGCTTTACCGATAGGACCTACAGACTGATAATGTTCTTACCTGCCAAAATGAAATACTCCTTTAGCTTCTGCCCCTGCACTGCAGAGTTTGGAAGAGCAAGAACCGGGAATTTCCTTTAGACTCTGGCATCTACTAATATGATCATCACACAGTGAGTACTCACATGTATTGACTGAATTACTTACTTATTTGGTGTCTGAGCCAAACTAGAACTCAGACATCTAATTACATATATAAGTATATGTTTCTTTTACTACACCAAAAATTAAGAAAAAATAAAAATTTATGATTCTTCATTTTGTAGAGCATATTCTGGGAGAAATTTGGTCTTAGAAATTTCAAGTTATTCTATGATGTTCCAATATGATGCTTCTTATTCCGCTTGACCCCAATGGTACAGATTCACATGAATATTAACAGCAGGGAAGTGAGCTAGGACTTCAGCTGAGCCGTTAGGAAGTGAGGCAGTGCTTAGCATGAGTGCCCTGCTGGGTAGTGGATATACGGCATGGCTCAGGCACTGTGTTTATGCATTTTAAATTGCTTTCTTTACAACTCCAGTCCAGAGGAAATATTATCTCTGAGCCAAACTGGATCAGGGCATTCCAACCCACTGAAGTAGAATAGAGAAATCTCAAATAGGCATCATACTCCTTGAACTTGGCTACAGCTACTTTTGTAGAAATAAATCCCACAAATGAACCCCTTCAACATACCATCCTTACCCAAACCATAACCTTATAAAGAGACTATGAACAAATGCCATTTCCAAACCCACTTAAGTCACTTCAACTGTGGAGTTCCTGGCCCTAATTTTAGTAGCAGCATTAACAGCTGATGGAAATAATGCTGTGGCTTGCAGATGTAAAATACCGTAGAAACCTGAACAGTTTCTCTTAATGGGATGACTTCAGATTCTCCTAATAAGTGAATGCATGCTTTCTGGATTCACCTACTTTTTTACAGAACAGCTGTTACTGTATGCCAAACAGAGTGAGCAGTGGTTTCCCTTCCTCCTATTACTCTTTTCTCTTGAGTCAATGACAAAATACACATGGAACACATTACCCCTGTCTGCCCATTGTGGTTAAATGTACAAAATTATCCTTTACCTTAACATTCATGAAGCAATTGGCTCTAAAAATAGTGGTGACATGGGACACCTTGTGGCTCAGTTGGTTGAGCAGCTGACTCTTGATTTCAGCTCAGGTCATGATCTCAGGGTCTTGGGACGAAGCCCTGCATCTGCCTCCAAGCTCAGTGGAGAATCTGCTTGAGGCTTCTCACTCTCCTGCTGTCCTTCCCCTGCTCAGTCTCTCTCTCTATCCTTAAAACAAACAAATAAATCTTAAAGAAAAAGAAAAGAAAAGAGTAGCAGTGATGTGATGGTTTTCAGACAGTAAATTGTGCTAACTGCTTGAGAATACCCAAAATTTAGGAGCTGGCAGATTCCATTCTTAAGTAGAAGAGGTGCATTGTGATGTTTGGGCACTGGTTAAACACTCAGTCATCCTCTGCCCTGTCTGTGGGAAATATGCTAATAGCTTATTGTTACTGCTTGTGAACTTCCTGGGCAGTTGAAACCCAGAATTTCATCACCCTGATGCCAGTGGGTCTCACTGCATTTGATGGATGCAAATAACCGTGGCCTTAGTATTTTGATTGATCTGGAGGGAATTAACAAGGTATTTTTGTCAAAAGAGAATCATAGAGAAGCAAATCTTGCTCCAAGAGTTCGTTCAGTTTACCCTTACTAATGCCTGATGTCTTTGATCTAGAAATGTCTACTGAGTTTTCATATTCTGTATTAACAGTACATATTTTAGGTTGGTCATCATCCAACAAATTAAAGTGAGCCTTTAAAAATAGTGTGTCTCCATATATCTAATTTTTCAGCAAACAAAACCAAAAACTACATAAAAATATCAAACCTTTAACTTTCTGGAAAAGTTAAAAGTCCTTGATACTAGGAAAACTTATATTTTTAGGGAAAGGACAGCCAAAGGTCTGGTTTGGCATAGGGAATAAAATTGCAAGTTAAGAAATGGAAACAGATTTTTTTTTCCAGCTATAAAAGAAAGAAAGAAAAAATATAATCTGTGGCATGTGGTAAAGTCTCCCTGTTGTGAGGATCATGAAGCTTATGAGGTTTGTGACTCAGTGGAAAGCTCACAAAGGGACAAGAAATCATTTAGTTTTACTGGGTGAGTCTCATGGATATGTTTAAATGTATACAGTGATAAAATACTTTTAAAATATTTATATTAAACTTGGAATGTTTGACACAATTGAAATTTGAAAGTTTTATGTGGGTTCCTAGTAACAGCAAAGATTTTCCTCTCCTGGTCTGATTTGTGCCCATATTTCAATTTTCTTTTTCTTTCTTTCTTTTTTTTTTTTTTTTAATTTATTTGACAGACAGAGATCACAAGCAGGCAGAGAGACAGGCAGAGAGAGAGAGGAGGAAGCAGGCTCCCTGCTGAGCAGAAAGCCCAATGCAGGGCTTGATCCCAGGAACCTGAGATCATGACCTGAGCCAAAAGCAGAGGCTTTAACCCACTGAGCCACCCAGGCGCCCCCAATTTTATTTTTCTTTCTGGAGGGTTGGGTTCCCAGATTTTGGGAGGGGAAAAAAAATGAGATTGTGCACAAAATTTCCCTAAATAAATACAAGGTGTGGCCTTTGTTGTTGTCTCTATCAGCTGGTGAACTTCTTGGCCACATAATAATCATGTTCATACTCTCATTTTATGACAATTTTATGGAACCATTGTGTGCCAGGTACTTGCCCTTTATAGATATAGATACTCTTTCTCAATCAGACAACTGAGGTGAATAAATATGTACAAGTTGCAATAACGCTGGAAATCTACTCTGGCAGCCCATCTCATGTTTGGACTGCTTTTAGGTTGGTCTTCATTTGGGGATAATGTACTGAGCCAGGACACAGGCATAAACATTAACCCTGGCACTGCAACCTTGCTGGCTTGTACTGTGCTAGAATTTATGAGGTCTCTTCATAGAATTAGGACTCCAGTAGTGATTTAAACCAAATTAATCACACTGGCCATATTGGTTCAGTTCAACTCTGGGATGTCTTAATTTGGTCAGAGATGCCTTAACCAGCAGTTAAAATAAACACAAAAATATTTATTGTTCTTTCACTGATAGGCAAAACTAGTAAGTATAATGTAATTGAACTGTTGAATTATTCGGTTTTTAACAACCCTTCAATATTTAAAATACGTCTTGTGGTAAGGATGCCAGGGTCTATTTAAAAATAAAAACAGACTTTCCCCCATTTATGATTGTTCGACTTACAATTTTTGAATTTATAATGGTGTGAAAGCAATAAGCATTTAGTAGAAGTTGTACTGAAGATTTGGAGTTTCAATCTTTTCTTGGGCGAACAAGATGCAGCTCAATGCTCTTGTGATGTCGGTGGCAGCGGCCGCCGTCCCAGTCAGCCACAGTCTCCGGAGGCCGAAGAACTGAGGTGCTGTCCAACACTCTGTGCCCTCACAACCATTCTGTCTTTTCACCTTCGGTACAATAGCGAATAAGTTACATACATATTCCACACTTTATTCTACAGCAAGCTTTGTGTGACGTCATTTTGGCCAACTGTAGGCTAATGTAAATGTTCTGAGCACATTTGAAGTAGGCTCCGCTAAGCTATGCTGTTCAGAGGGTTAAATATATTAAATGAATTTTTGACTTATGTTATTTTCAACTTACGATAAGTTCATCTGACCATAACCTCGTTGTAAATCAAGGAGGATCTGTAGGTAATGTAAAGCAGCTTGTATTTATATAATTATTGATATTTATTGATATTGATATTGATTTTTATTGTATTTTTAAAGTATTAATTCCTTTTCAATAAATATATTTCAAGTTACTTCATCTAAAAATAAACCCCACCAATAGCAATAATTCTGGAAGCCAAATTTCCCTTCTTCTTTTTCTCGTAACACCCAGCATAGAGATTATTCATAGAGGGAAAGAAGACCATAGTGCTGTTGGGTTAAAACTAATGCAGATTTTAGTTTCTGGATCTGTCAGCTTTGCCACAAAAATGTTGTATAGCAAACATCTCTAAAACACGGAGGCTTAAAACAACAATTATTTCTATTTACCTATAAGTTCTTTCCTGAGCTCATCTCAATGTTATAGGACCTTACCAAATGCAGTTAGTAACAATCACCATATTTTCAACTTTTGCCTCAAAACTTTTTTCTTCCAATGCTGGAAATTCAATAGGTATTTCTTTTCTCTTTTTGAGGTTCTCATAGGTGATAGGTTTAACACATGCTGTCTCTATGTAATATTTTCCCAGGCTTTTCTCAAAGTTCCTTTGTTCTCCACCAGCCAATCCCAAAACTGACACACATATTTCAAATATTTGTTAAGGCAGCACCTCACTCTTGGGTACAAATTTCTGCATTAGTTAATAGTGCCACAAAATGCTACTTAGAAAATCACTTCACAATCCAGTGGTTTAGGAGTACCAATCATTTATTCTCTTTTGTATGTTAATAGAATGCCTAGGGCTTGCTTGACTAGGCTGGGCTCAGCTGGTCTTGGCTGTGAGCTAGGGGATGGGTCGGAATCTCCTTTAGTCTCCACTGACGAGTGGGCTCAGGTCTCTTCCAAGTGTGATAATTCTGGGGTCAAGGCTATCGTAGTAATAGTTATCCAGGGGAAACTTTCCTTTTCCTTTCTTTCTTTCTTTCTTTCTTTTTTTTTTTTGTTTAAGATTTTATTTATTTACTTGACAGAGAGAGACACAGCAAGAGAGGGAACACAAGCAGGAGGAGTGGGAGAGGGAGAAGCGGGCTTCTTATGGAACAGGGAGCCTGATGTGGGGCTCAATCCCAGGACCCTGGAATCATGACCTCAGCCAAAGGCAGATGCTTAACAACTGATCCACGTAGGGACCCTGGAGAAGCTATTCTCATGGTAACCACAGAACTGTAGGATGTGTGGCCAAGCACCAGCACATTTCAGGCCTCTGCTCTATCCCATCTGCTAATATTTTTTTGACCAAAGCAAGTCACATGGCAGAGGTTTAGGGAAGTACACTTTGTTTCAAAGTGTAGGTGTAATTAAGAGTAGAGGGAATTAAACAATTTTCACCAATAATTCAATCTACCATAGATTTCTCTGTTGAATATCACTGAAATAAACAAGTAATAATTATCCTAACAAAGCCCATGAACAGTAATACCTGAGCTATTTTTCAGTTCCACATTCATCATTCTTACCATATTTTCTAAGATACCAGGTAAACAGTAGTAACATTAAACCAACTTAATAATCTTATAATAAACCTGATCATATACTTAAAAAGATTACTAAAACATGAAGCAATCATTTGTGCATTTTATAAAGCTTAACAATTTTCTTAGGAATGAATGAAATAACAAAGAAAATCATCAGATATTTCTTTTTTAAATTAATTTATTTAATTATTTATTTTCTTTTTTCAGTGTTCCAAAATTCATTGTTTATGCACCACACCCAGTGCTCCATGCAATACATGCCCTCCATAATACCCACCACCTTCCACCTACTACCCATCCCCCTACCCCCTTCCCCTCCAAAACCCTCAGATTCTTTTTCAGAGTCCACAGTCTCTCATGATTCATTTCCCCCTCTGATCTATCTCAATTCACTTTTCCTTTCCTTCTCCTAACGTCCTCCATGTTATTCCCTATGCTCCACAAGTAACTGAAACCATATGGTAATTGACTTTCTCTGCTTGACTTATTTCACTCAACGTAATCTCCTCCAGGCCCATCCATGTTCATACAAAAGTTGGGTATTCAGCCTTTCTGATGGCTACATAATATTCCATTGTATGTGTGGACCACGTCTTTATCCATTCATCTGTTAAAGGGCATCTTGGCTCTTTCCACAGTTTGACAATTGTGGCCATTGCTGCTATGAACATTGGGGTACATATGACTTTCTAAGTTGTTTTGAAAGATTCTCTTCAATACAATACCATTAGGAAATAATTTTTGTTAATTCCTTCTCTTAAAAACACCTGACAGGCTTATATTAATGGTAAGCTCCCTGTCTGAAATCTAACTCTTTATCTTGTCATAACTGGTTTATATTTCATTTGGTCCTTAATGGTGAAATGGCAGGGAGAGTAGAAAGAGGCCAATAGTCCCAGGTCACATTGTCCTGAGAGGATTAAGTTTCTTAGTCCAAATCCATGCTTTAGTCATTGTTCAAGGGATTTTAAGGATGGGCATAGGTAAGACAATGGAAAGCTTTGGGCAGAGTTTAACTCTAGCAATTAAAGGCAAATTTATTCCTAAATGCAGATGAAGTTTGTCCATATTAGAGCTGCCAGTCACAGAGATACAGAGTCATTTTCCAGTAACCCTGAGAGAGGAGACTTATTTGGCTCTATTTGCCAGGTTTAGAGAACAGGAACAGTTTCAGATCTCATTTATTGACATGGGAGAAAGCTCTAAGAGTCTGCCATCTTGGTAAGGATTGGCTTTAAAAAAGTCCTATGTATTATTTAAGAATTTTTCTGACATTTCTACCCTGGTTCCTGAGAGGTCACCTACAAATCTCTGGAATTCCGAGTGATAAAAGTGTGTTTGTTATTTACGGTGAGCCCCTAAATAGTTTTGGGTAATGAGATAAACTCAAGATGGAGGCTGGCCACAACCAGAAAGACCAATCATGTAATTAGAGGGTTGTGGCTTGAGTCACATGATAACCACCAAAGCTCCAGGAAGGAGAGAGAGACTGAAGACTGAGTTCAATCACATAGCCAATGATTCAATCAATCATATTCACTTAATGGAATCCCAACAAAACTCTGGACACCAACACCTGAGAGAGCCTCCCTGTTGGCAATATTCTGTGCATATTGTTATACACTGACATGCTAGGGGACTGATACATCCTGGTTCCACAAGAAGATGACACTGGAAGCTTTATGTTGGAACCCTCTCAGGCTTCCCACTATATACCTCTTCTTTTGGCTAGTTATGATTTGTATCTTTTTTGTTCTTGCTATAATAAAACTGTTATAAATATAGTGCCTTCCTGAGTTCTGCGAGTTATTACAGAGCAAAGATAAAGGGGTAATGGAAACTTCAAATGTGAGTCAGTTCAGGAATGAGGTACCCAGAGCTGATAGTCTAACTTCAGGGGGTCAGCATGAGAAGTACTGAGAGTGGTCGGAACAGAACCTGCAATTGCAGCAGTTGCCTCCATAGAGAGAATGGGCTGAGATGGCCAAAGCAGGTTGGGATTTGTATTTGCAGATGACTAAAAAGTCCTCTTATCTCTCTGAGGTAACAAGAATTTCATTTGACTTTCTAAGCACATATTATTTGTATGTATGTATGTAGTCAAGATTTCCTATTAAATCATATTCAAAGCAAATGTTCAAAGAATTAAATAATTGTTTGTTAATAAATATTACAAGTATAATAATTATTTTAATGTTCATATCTTTCAAGTGTTTGAGAAAAATGTTTACCAATTGTATATTATTAGTATTATATTATTATTATATATTATATATACTAATAATGTATATTATTAGTATACATTATTTACCTGGTCCTTTTATTTGTTTGTTTGGGGTTTTCTGTCCATCTGCATCATTCTGTGCTCTGTTCTGTGCCATGGTGGATAGATGTCTGGAAACTATAATTCCCAGCCACCCTTTTCAGCTGGCTACCTTTATGTTTTGGCAGTGGGAGGTAGGGGAAAGTGACAAAGTGAAAGGGAAAAGGTATTTTTCTTTTTTTCTCTTTTAGACATTAGCTCTGGCAGTGGCAGAAATAACAGCAAAGATACAAGTTCTTCTATGGCAGTATGGACTCCAGATTTCCACTCAGGTTCTTGATGTAGAGTTGTTGGAGGCAAGAGGTACTTCAGATGTCACTATAGAACAGTGTTCTTGGGCTCTGAATCCATTGCTATAGCTACAGGCTTTGGGATTTTGCAATGTTAGTAGTAGTAGAACCTCCTGGTTTCTTTCATCTGGCCCCAGGGACAGCAGTTACAGCAACCTCAGTGGCACAGTGATCATGGGATCTGGCTGATTTTCCTTCCTCTATCCTAGGAGCAATAGCACCTTTGTATAGTTTCTAAGATCAGAGTTATGTCACCCTTTTGCTCTTACAACATTCCAACACTTTTGTATCCAATTCCTGGTTACATTTTTCTGTTTGTAATATTAATATTTTCCTGACCAGATACAGACTGATAAAGAGGGTAAGTAATATATTCATGAAAAATTCATCAAATGGAATTTTTACAAATTACAAAATACTTTATGTAAATAGGAAAACTCTTTAGAAGAAAAAAAAACCTTCTGAAAGTGATATACCCAATTTGAATTCAAGTACCTATTACATAAATCTTCTGCTACATAAAATTTTATCTTATGTTCCACTTTTTTTTTCATTTTAAAGCTATTTGCATTGCAATTTTATTCCCAATTTATTCTACTCTCATATTGTTTGCAAATCATTTTAATAATTTTAAAGAAAAGTATATTGTGATAATGTAAATATGCTATTGTCAAATTTAATAACTAACACAATCAGCCTGAATGACAATGCAATTGGCTTATTTTATCTACTTAAGTTTAGAGTTCCAATCTATAGCATAAATGCTGAATAGAGCTTGGGCCAGAAAGACTAAAAATCAATTTTCCTAAACAATGATATACAATTAAAAAAAAAAAAAAAAAAAAAGAAGAGAGGGCATTGAACAAGTTGGCAGAGGAGTAGAAGACCTTAATTTCATCTTATCCCAGGAATTCAGCCAGATAGTTATCAAACCATTCTGAACACCTATGAAGGAGATCTAAGAAAAGAAAAGCAGCAATCCTATGAACAGAAAAGTGACCACTTTCTTGAAGGTAGGACATGAGGAGAAGTGAATCTGAGGTAATATTTGGGAACATAGACCACAGGGGGAGGGAGTCGCCATCAGCCAGCAACTGCCAAAGGAAAGGGCAACAGAACACAAAATCAGAACATTTAGAAGTCTGTTCCATGGAGGGACATTGCTCCAGTGGGTAAGCAGAAGGTGGAACCCTTGCTGGGACAGTGTGGTCTCAGGTCCTTCAGGGTCACAGAAAGACTGAGGATGTCTGAGTGCAGCAGAGCTCCCAGGTGTCAGAGTGGGGAAGCTGGCTGCAAAAATGGAGCCAAGGGGGAAGGGGGACTGAGCTTGGGGTTGTCATAAGCTGTGGCATAGTCAGGCCACTACCCTTCCAGCTGGGGCCTTGTAAGTGGCAGATCTGGGGAGACTCCCCTTCCTCCCCCAGGATGAGAGGCATGGGATCATACTGCAGGAGTCTACTGGATTGGAAGATTCCAAATGGGATCATGTGCCAGACATAGAAATGTTTGGTAACAGGCCAGGTGAACAGAGTGCAACTGGAGACTAGGGAGACAGGAAGGATTGAGTGCTTTTCTCTGAGGATGTACTGAGGAGAGGGGCCCCAAGATCCTGGCTCTTCCAGGGTGAGAGATTGGGAGGCCGCCATTTTTATTTTATCCTGTAAAGCTGTGTGGAAATCCTTTAGGGAACAAAAGCTACTGAGAGCAAACCCTAGCAGATTACTTAGTCCAGACCCTGGCAAGGTTGGTGCAAATCCGTCTCAGGCAAAGACGTTTGAAAATCTCTGCACAGGCCCCTCCCCCAGAAGATCAGCAAGAACATCCAGTCAAGACCAAGTTTACTAGTCAATAAGAACTGCAAAACTTCAGTGCTAGGGGAACACAGCACGTAGAATTCATGGCTTTCCCCCCCATGATTCTTTAGTCTTTCAAAGTTAACTTTTAAAATTTTCTTAATTTTTCTTTATTTTTTCTTCTTTTTTTTCTTTTTCTTTTCTTTTTTCTATTCTTTTCCTTTTCCTTTTCTATTTTTTAAATTTTTCTTCTTTCCTTTTTCAACCAACATCTTATCAATTTCTTATTTGAAATCTTTTTTGAAATTTTCATTTTTACAGTCATAGTCTATCCCTTTATTGTTTTTAACCTTATTTTGTGTGTGTGTGTGTGTATATATATATATATATATATACCTTTTTTATATATATATTAAATAACCTTATTTTATATATAGCCTTGTTTTATATATATTATTTTATATATAAATAATATAAATAAAATATAAATAATATTTTATATATAAATAAGCATATATATATATGTTTTCTTTCTTTAAAATTCTGGGATGCAGTTTCTTCTAACAGACTAAAATATATACTAAATCTAGTGTATGACTTTGTTCTATTCACCCACCTGATTATATTATCTCCTTTTAAAAAAATTTTTTTCTTCTTTTTCAAACGAACTTCTTATCAATTTCTTTTTTAAAATCTTTTTTAAGTTTCAGTTTTACAGCCATATCCCACCCCTACACTGTATTTACCCTTGTTTTTGTAAATATATGTGATTTTTTTTTCCTTAAAATTTTGGGAGGCAGTTTCTTCTAACAGACCAAAATACACCAAAAATCTGGAGTGTGGGTCTGTTTTATTCACCTGTCTGCTCAAATTCTTCATATCTTTTTTCCTCTTTTCCTCCCGGTTTTGGGTCTTTTCTGATTTGTTTAGTGTATATTTTTCTGTGGTCATTGTTATCCTTTTTGCATTTTGTTCTCTCATTCACCTATTCTTTTCTGAACAAAATGATAAAATGGAAAAACTCACCTAAAAAAATAAAGAACAAGAAGAAGTACCGACTACCAGGGACTTAATCAACATGGACATTAGTAAGCTGTTGGGACAGAATGACAATTATAAAGATACTAGCTGGGCTTGAAAAAAGCATAGAAGATACTAGAGAATCCCTTTCTGGAGAAATAAAATCTAACCAAGTCGAAATCAAAAAGGCTATTAATGAGGTGCAATTAAAAAATGGAGGTTCTAACTGCTAGGGTAAATAAGACAGAAGAGAGAATTAGTGACAAAGAAGACCAAATGATGAAAAATATAGAAGCTAAGAAAAAGAGAGATATACAAATACTGGATCATGTGGGAGAATTTCAGAGATAAGTGATACCATAAGATGAAAGAGTATTAGAATAATTGGGATCCCAGAAGAAGAAGAAAGAGAGACAGGGAAGAGGTACATTGAAGCAATTATAGCAGAGAACTTCCTTATTTGGGGGAAGGAAATTGGCATCAAAATCCAGGAGGCACATAAAACTCCCTCAAAATCAATCAAATTGGTCAGCACTTAATCTCTAATAGTAAAACTTACAACTCTCAGAGACAAAGAGAAAATCTTGAAAGCAACTCAAGAAAAGGGGTCTGTAACCTACAAAAGTAGAAGGATTAGATTGGCAGCAGACCTATCCACAAAGACCTGGCAGGCCAGAAAGGACTGGCATGAGATATTTAATGCACTAAATGTGAAAAATATGCAGCCAAGAATACTATATTCAGCTAGGCTGTCACTGAAAATAGAAGGGGAGATAAAAAGTTTCCAGGAAAACAAAAATTAAAAGAATTTGTGACCACCAAACCAGCCCTACAAGAAATATTGAAATGGGTCCTCTAAGCAAAGAGAGAGCCTAAAAGCAACATAGATCAGAAAGGAACAGAGACAACATAAAATAGCAGTCACCTTACAAGCAATGCAATGGCACTAAATTTGTATCTTTCAATAGCTACCCTGAATATAAATGGGCTAAATGCCCCAATCAAAATGCACAGGGTATCAGATTGGAAAAAAAAAAAATCCATTGATATGCTGTCTGCAAGAGATTCATTTTAGACCCAAAGACACTTCTAGATTAATAATGAGGGGGTGGAAACAATGGACCATGCTAATGGACATCAAAAGAAAGCAGGGGTGACAATCCTTATATCAGACAAATTAGAATTTAAACCAAAGACTATAATAACAGGTGAGGAAGGACACTATGTCATACTTAAAAGGTATATCAACAAGAAGTTCTTTTTTTTTTTTTTTTTTTTTTTTTTTTTTTTTTTTTTAAAGATTTTATTTATTTATTTGAGAGAGAGAGAGAGTGAGAGAGAGCATGAACGAGGAGAAGGTCAGAAGGAGAAGCAGACTCCCCATGGAGCTGGGAGCCCGATGCGGGACTCGATCCTGGGACTCCGGGATCATGACCTGAGCCGAAGGCAGTCGTCCAACCAACTGAGCCACCCAGGCGTCCCTATCAACAAGAAGTTCTAACAGTTGTAAATATTTATATCCCTAACATGGGAGCAGCCAAATATATAAAGCAATTAAAAAGAAAATCAAAGAAACACACTGACAATAATACAATAATAGTAGGGGACTTTAACATCCTCTCTCACTGAAATGAACAGGTCTTCTAAGCAAAAGATCAACGAGGAAATAAGGCTTTTAAATGACACACTGGAACAGATGGACATCACAGATATATTCAGAGCATTCCATCCCAAAGCAACAGAATACACATTCTTCTCTGGTGCACATGAAACGTGCCCCAGAATAGAACACATCCTGGGTCGCAATTCAGGTTTCAACCAGTACCAAAATATTGGGATCATTCCCTGCCTATTTTCAGACCACAATGCTCTGAAACTAGAACTCAATCACAAGAGGAAAGTCAGAAAGAACTCAAATACATGGAGGCTAAAGAGCATCCTGCTAAAGAATGAATGGGTCAACCAGGAAATCAGAGAAGAATTGAAAAAATTCATGGAAACAAATGAAAATGAAAACACAACTGTTCAAAATCTTTGGGATGCAGCAAAGGCAGTCCTGAGAGAAAAGTATATAGTGATACTAGCCTTTCTCAAGAAACAGGAAAGGTCTCAAGTACACAACCTAACCCTACACCTAAAGGAGCTGGAGAAAGAACATCAAATAAAGCCTAAACCCAGCAGGAGATGATAAATAATAAAGATCAGAGCATAAGTCAATGAAATAGGAACCGAAAGAATAGTAGAACTGGTCAATGAAAGTAGGAGCTTGTTCTTTGAGAGAATTAATAAGATTGATAAACCCCTGGCTAGGCTTATCAAAAAGAAAAGATAAAGGACCCAAATAAATAAAATCATGAATGAAAGAGGAGTGATCACAGCCAACACCAAAGAAATAGAAACATTTATAAGAACATATTATTAGCAACTATATGTCAGGAAATTAGGCAATCTGGAAGAAATGGATGCACTCCTAGAGACATCTGAACTATCAAAACTGAACAGGAATAAATAGAAAACATAAACAGACCATAACCAGCAAGAAAATTGAAGCAGTAATCAAAAATCTCCCTATAAACAAGAGCCAAGGGACAGACAGCTTCCCAGGGGGAATTCTACTAAACATTTAAAGAATTAATACCTATTCTTCTGAAACCATACCAAAAAATAGAAATGGAAGGAAAACTTCCAAACTCATTTTATGAGGCCAACATTACATTGATCCCCAAAACAGACAGACCCATCAAAAAGGAGAATTACAGACCAATATCCCTGATGAACATGGATGCAAAAATTCTCACCAAAATACGAGCTAATAGGATCCAATAGCACATTAAAAAGATTATTCACCAGGAACAAGTGGAATTTATTCCTGGATGCAAGTTTGGTTAAACATCTGCACATCAACCAATGTGATACAATACATTAATAAAAGAAAGAACAAGAATGATAGGATACTCTCAATAGATGCTGAAAAAGCATCTGACAAAGTACGGCATCCTTTCTTGATCAAAACTCTTCAACGTATAGGGATGGAGGGTACATTCCTCAACATCATCAAAGAGATCTATGAAAACCCACAAAAAAATATCATTCTCAATGTGAAAAAAAACAGAGTTTTTCCCCTAAGGTCAGGAACACGGCAGGGATGTCCACTATCACCACTGCTATTCAACATAGTACTAGAAGTCCTAGCCTCAGCAATCGGACAACAAAAAGAAATTAAAGGCATCCAAAGTGGCAAAGAAGTCAAACTCTCACTCTTTGCAGATGATATGATACTTTATGTAGAAAACCCAAAAGACTCCACCCTAAAACTGCTAGAACTCATGCAGGAATTCAGTTAAGTGTCAGGATATAAAATCAAGGCACAAAAGTCGGTTGCATTTCTCTACACCAACAACAAGACAGAAGAAAGAGAAATTAAGGAGTCAATAACATTTACAGTTGTACCCAAAAAAACGTAAGATACCTAGGAATAAACCTAACCAAAGAGGCAAAGAATCTGTGCTCAGAAAACTATAAAGTACTCTTGAAAGAAATTGGTGAAGACACAAAGAAATGGACAAATGTTCCATGCTCATGGATTGGAAGAACAAATATTGTGAAAATGTCTGTGCTACCTAACACAATCTACATGTTTAATACAATCCCTATCAAAATCCCATCCATTTTTTTCAAAGAAATGGGACAAATAATCTTAAAATTTATATGGAACCAGGAAAGGCCTTGGATAGCCAAAAGGGTGTTGAAAAAGAAAGCCAAAGTTGGTGGCATCACAATTCCAGAATTCAAGCTCTATTACAAAGCTGTCATCATCAAGACAGTATGGTGCTCCACAAAAACAGACATATAGATCAATGGAACAGAATAGAAAGCCCAGAAATAGACCCTCAACTCCATAGTCAACTAATCTTTGACAAAGCAGGAAAAAATGTCCATTGGAAAAAAAAAAGCAGCCTCTTCAACAAATGGTTGTGGGAAAATTGGACAGCCACATGCAGAAAAATGAAACTGGACCATTTCCTTACACCACACATGAAAATAGACTCAAAATAGATAAAGGACCTCAATGTGAGAAAGGAATCCATCAACATCCTTGAGGAGAACATAGGCAGCAACCTCTTCGACCTCAGCCTCAGCAACTTCTTTCTAGAAACATCACCAAAGATAAGAGAAGCAAGGGCAAAGATGAACTACTGGGACTTCATCAAGATGAAAAGCTTTTGCACAGCAAAGGAAACAGTTAACAAAACCAAAAGACAACTGACAGAATGGGAGAAGATATTTGCAAATGACATATCAGATAAAGGGCTAGTATCCAAAATCTATAAAGAACTTAGCAAACTCAACACCCAAAGAACAAATAATCCAATCAAGAAATGGGCAGAGTACAAGAACAGACATTTCTACAAATTCATCCAGATGGCCAAGAGATACATGAAAAAGTGCTCCACATCACTTGGCATCAGGGAAATATAAATTAAAACCACAATGAGATACCACTTCACACCAGTCAGAATGGCTAAAATTAACAAGTCAGAAAATGATAGATGTTGGTGAAGATGCAGAGAAAGGGGAACCCTCCTACCTTGTTGGTGAGAATGCAAACTGGTGCATCCACTCTGGAAAACAACATGGAGGTTCCTCAAAAAGTTGAAAATAGAGCTACCCTATGACCCAGCAATTGCACTACTGGGTATTTACCCTAAAGATACAAATGTAGTGATCCGAAGAGGCACGTGCACCTGAATATTTATGGCAGCAATGTCCACAATAGCCAAACTATGGAAAGAATCTAGATGTCCATCAACAGATGAATGGATAAAGAAGATATAGTGTATACACACACACACACACACACACACACACCCAAACACACCACAGCCATCAAAAAGTGAAATCTTGACATTTGTAATGACATGGATGGAACTAGAGGGTATTATGCTAAGCAAAACAAGTCAATCAGAGAAAGATAATTACCATATGATCTCCCCGATATGTGGAATTCGAGAAGCAAGGGAGAGGATCATAGGGGAAGAGAGGGAAAAAATGGAACAAGATGAAACCAAAGAGGGAGACAAAACCATAAGACACTGTTAATCTCAGGAAACAAACTGAGGGTTGTGGAGAGGAGGGGAGTGGAAGGGTGTGGGAGGAATGGGGTGGCTGGGTGATGGACGTTAGGGAAGGTATGAGTTGTAATGAACTCTGGGTATTACATAAAACTGATGAATCAGAGACCTGTACCCCTGAAACAAGTAATACATGATATGTTGATAAAAAAATAAAAATGTTTTAAAAAGTAAAAAAAAAAAAAAAGTGCAGATATTATTATACATGTAATTATTTAGGATTTATACTGCCAATTGAAAATGGCCTTGACACTAAGATTGCTTTTAGCAGACGAGTTCAAAATGAGTTCAAATAAGTCCAAAATGGTGCCTCATGAAATCTGAAGGTTTTCATGGATTTTTATGTTGGAAACCTTTAAGAATAAATTTAAAACAAGAACAGAAGCCCTAATCACTTATAAGTAATGAATATTTATTTTAAGCAAATAATGCACATTCCAGGTG
Source organism: Mustela putorius furo (assembly GCF_011764305.1). Lineage (NCBI taxonomy): Eukaryota > Metazoa > Chordata > Mammalia > Carnivora > Mustelidae > Mustela > Mustela putorius. Next base: position 1,824,808 of record NW_025421261.1, read on the forward strand.
ATCGTTATAAGACTGACTGATATGATACGTGTCTGTAACTGGGCCAGAGACAAAGCTAGAATGATGTTTAGATGGTTGTCATAGCTCAGGCTGCTGTAGCAAAACCCCGTAGTCTAGGTCGCTCACGGTTTACTCTTGGTTAGAACCTTTTTCTTGCTTTGTAGACACTTGCCTTCTTGCTGTGTTTTCACGCGGTCGAAATAAAAAGATCTCCAGTGTTTTCCTCTTCTTATAAAGACATAAATTATTTTCCTGACCTCCTCTGAACCTAATCACGTCCCAAATCCTCATCTCCTAAGACCATCACACGGAGGATTAGAACTTCAATGTATGGATGAGGGTGGGGACAGGGACACAAACATTCAATACATAAATATAGTTAAACACAGTTCATAGACTTTAAACAAGGGAGTCATGGCTTAGCCAAATGCAATAAATAAGGAAAAGAACCATTTTAGTAGTCATCAGATAATAGTATTCCATACTTTTTCATGTCCTATTTTACAGCCTCAGTCCTCCTAAAATAATAAAATAGGAACTGTCATTTTTATGCTGATTTCAGCGTTAGTATATTCTGTTCCAAATTTAAGTTGTTTTAAATTATGGGAGCATCCCTTACTGCATTTCTCTATTTTGTAGTTGATATTCTGATTAGGAGCGAGGTATATTTACATAGCATAATGACATCCAGATGAAAATATTAAAAAGCCGTTCATCTACTTTTATATTCAGATGTTTGGATTCTATAAATTACAGAACTCTTGATTGTTTTTTTAATCTAGCTATCATAGCCTTATTCCACAAACATAGCCGTATTCCTTACACTGCTCTACACCTCGGTTTTCTTGTTTATAATATTTGAGTTTGGTGTTTATCAGTAAAATAACCAAAATATACAAAATTATTTTAAAATTTGGTGGGGAAAGCCCAAATGCAAGTTATCACTACAATATCCTCATCGTTAGGGGTGTAATTTTTATTTCTAATATTTAAAAGAACTTGCATAATTAACTATGATCATCATATAGTCATTCCTTTTAACCCAGTAACCCTACTCCTTTTTCCTCTCAGTATCAGACCAGTGATGGAGATAGTGTTACAACTATTAAAAAAGAAAATGCCCATGATCTGGATATTATGTCATTTATGCCATGGCCATTAAAAAATGTTAAATCCCATGGCAGTCAACATCATGTGTCTCTGTGATTTATTAGAAACAAAGGATTAAGAATGACTTCAGTGATAGTTCCCCAACAATGCAATGTTATAGACATGATACCATTTGGACCTTCCAAAATTTGTGCTTAATATAGAACTTTAATGGAAACACCCCATATGTCATTAAGCATTTCTACTTTACCCCCACATCCTCTGCCTTTTTACGCTTTGCACTCTTTCTTAGGAGTACTTGTGGGTACTCCAGTACCAGATATGGTGTTTCTGAAGGTATTAAACATATATAGGAGAGGCTATCTGAAACCTAGGTTGAACCCAAAGGCTGGGGTTGTCACCGAATAGAGATATATCATTCATTGACAATTCTGCTTTCAGTGGGTCTGATAATTTGTAGGGAAAGGTTCCATGATAACCATGGAAAGCTTAAAAAGGATAAAAATGTGTAGGAAACAATGGAAAAGTAGAGCTTAATGTAGTTTTTTACTTTTCCAAGAATTTTTAAAAATATATATATAATCCTACATAAATGTATTTTAATTTCAGATTATAGAAAATATAAACTTGAGTTTGTGATTCTAAGAAAAAAACACAATTTTAGTGTGAAAAATAAAGTAAATATTAACCAAGCAAAATTTGATATAGGTTTTATATAAGTCTAGCCCAAGAACGTTATAATAATAGGTGATTTGCAGTTTTATTTATTTACATAAAAAATAAATTAAAACATGGTTATTACATCCAAGCTCGTGTTTGGACCTGGGAAGACCCCAAAGATGGTCTTTACCTACAAAGATGCATTTGAAGGTATCCCAACATTGAAAGAGCTTGCCATGTCGTCCAGGAAGTAGACTGCATACACGTTACCCAGGGAATTAAGGAAGCAAGAATGAGGAAGGTAAGAGAGAGGCAGCTGTTACTGATGTGACTGGATATGGGCCAAGTGTAAAGAGGCTAAGCCTCCAGGTTTCAGTTTGGAATGTTGCTATTACAGAGAGAACGGTCCGACTTCAAATTCCATCCTAACACATGGTTTCTGGTAAAGAGCCCCAGTAGGTCATTGGTCAAAAGAACAGGGTATTTGGAGAGACTACTGTTATGTGTTACTGCTGAAAAAAAATATCAGCAAAAATACTAATACCCAGATTGGAAACAGAACTCAAGAGGGGTCACCTTTCCTTTTCCTGGTGTCTTTTTATTTGTGTTAATAAAATCTAACGCAATATGCTATTTTCCACAGGGAGCGCCATTAGCCTTTATATTAAAATTACATTTAGTGGCCAGAGTTTAAAAGCTCTATTTAAATCTGTAAAATGCTTGGACATTGCCTAAACTGGTAGTTCAAAGCTTGAGAGTCCTCAGTCTTAGGGATGCTGCAGAAAACAGTCCATATGTCCTAATATTTACTACGCAGAGGGAAAAGACAAAATTTGTAACTTTTGCTCTGAGTTCAAATGGTACATAGTTAAAATAGCCTGTGCTTCTAAAACACCCCAAAACTGTTATAGTCATAAGGTTTGGTGTTAACACCTTTAGTTCAAGGCCATTTCAAAACCATATTGTATGTGAATTGGTGACCCAGTAGTTGCAGAGCAAGATTGTTAGAATAGACTGGAAAATGGTTCTCTTCACCCAAGATTGGAAAGGGGATTTTATTAGCAGAATAAAAGAAAATCCAAATATACATGGGATCTGCACATTAAGAGGACCTAGAACAGGCCGTGTGCTGGTTTGCAGCGCTCTGAATGATAATGGTGCGTTTCTATATGGTTCTGGGTGATAACACAAGATGACCCTGATGGCAAGGTCACACTGAAGAAACACATACATATTTTTTCTTTTGTTTGTAATTTTCCTATCCTTTCCTGAAATGCCAGTTTGGGAGATTTCATGCAAACACAAGGCTAGAAAGATAATAAAAATCAAATGAGTGCTTGGCACATTTCTCAGACTGTAATGAAACCGGAGTAATTGAGAGAGTCAGCAAATCACAGTTATCAATCAAATTGTGAAGGTGGTGGGTACAGATGCCAGGTCTGATTTGCTGTTGTGGTCCAGAGAACCTGTTTTGTTTTGTTATTGATTATTTTTATTTGGTGTTTGCATTATTCTTAAAAACAGGACGGCACACATTGTCCCATTAGGACATATGCACACTTCAACGTGAGAGTGAGGGTCAAAGGTCAGGGTACGGTCAATTTTTAAAAGGAATCTGCATAGCAAATAGCCGATCCTAAAAGTGTAAAGAAAGCAGATGAGCTAGTTGCAAATATAAATAAAAAGAAAACAGGCACTTCAATTAGTGCATCAGTTAATCTGGATAGATTGAAAACTCACTTCCCACTCAACTCTAAAATTAATCTTCTCTGATAATGAAAGAGATGTCATTGCAGTGATTTCAGAAATAATGAATTTACCAAGAAATTTAATAAAAGAAAAGGATAAATCCCAGAACTTGGCATTTAAGGAAGATATTGTTGCTCCTAAATTTTCATTTACCTCCCTTTTTCTTCCTTCAGTTGATCTTGCTTTTATCCAGAAAACACAATTATCTTTTTTTTTCTTCCTTTTTTTCTAAATAAAAGACCATTTCTGGTATTCAAAGTGGATTCAGAACAAAAGCATGTTTTACCCTAATTCTGAATATTTAAAATTTTGAGATTTTGTGTGTGTGTGTGTGGTTCCAAACATGTTACTGAATGTAAATGTTGACAAGAGAGTCACCCAAGGCTCAATTTTTATCATTTAACTCTGATGAAAAAGGAACTGGCTTTAACCACCATTTAAGGGAAAGAACAGTTGCTTCTCTCCTACTGATGAAAATTTCAGCACTATAGGCAAGTTCCCTTGATGCTAATATAGATATGGTGGGCCCAACAGACAGGTGGAGTTGGCAAATAAATGTTCATTTCTTCCTTTTATGACTCAATGTTATCATGAGGGAAATCGAGAACATTTCCACAACACAGCTGTGTGGGATTCTCCAGCTCGTCTATCAAGATAACGCGGAGTCTTCTACTCCCCTGCAGTTTGGCAACCAGCGCAGATCTGAGTAGGAGACAGAAGATTACTCTCGAGTTCTGGGCTCCACAGGAAATGCAAGTTGTGTTTCAGAGTCGCCGCCTGCATCTATCAAGTTAAGAGTCTCTGGAGCTGCCTGTAGGATGCTGTGGCTCATAGAATCATACAGTGGTAAGACTGGACAAGACAGTCGGCGTCTGCATCCCTCGCCGGCTCCCTGACAAGTCATTTTCTAGCACGTGGCTGTGCGCCCCTGGTGAAAGGAAACTCACCACTTTCCAGAGGGATTTCTCTGTTTCTGATGGTCTCTCATTTTTAGATGGGTTTCCATCATATTTGTTCTTGAAACTGCCAAAACACAATTTTTACTTATGATTCCTAATTTTATACTTCAAAGGCATCCATAAGAAATGGATTCTTTTTTTTTTTTTAATACAAAAACAACCTTACGTGTTTGAAAGTAGCCATCGTGTTCTTCAGGCTGATGGTCTGGTTATTCTAAGAACTCCTTTTGAAATGGGGTCTCAAGTCTTTTCTGCTCTGGACAGAGTCATTTGACTCAGCACCCAAAGTGTGATCACAGCCCTGAGGGGTCAGTGGGCTCTTGCCTTGGCCAACCCCATGGCCAAGCTCGTCCTCTGCAGTTCAGTTCTTCCTCTGATCTCAGCCAGCATCAGCAAGAGAAATCGAAGATATTGCTGGCCATTTCTAAGAATCATATTTGCCTCCGGAAGCTTCACAGTTAGGGCAGACAAACAATAATAATTTATACTTTTAAATTCCTCCAGAAAGGACTTCAGAGAAAAAACAAAATCCATAGAGTCAAAGGCCAACTTGTCATCTTCCCCTACCAGTCAACGACCTTGGAGTCTCCACTGCACAGGGTTCGATGTTGGGACCCTCCTTCCCTCCATCTTCCGTGCTGCATCCAGTGACTTGTAGCTTCACTGTCCCCTCTGCTCTACTCCCTCAGACCTTACGGCCAAAGCAAAGCCTTAGACTCACAAAGTGGTGTGGCCTTAAAGGCATCTACCCCAACCATGCACCCGGCTTGAATCTCCTCTAAGTTTCTTAGCCTCTGATGCAGTCAAATTAAGTGAGTGGGAGCCACAAAGACGGGGATTCCAACAGACTGAAAAGTTGACATCAAGTGCACAGTGGACCATACTCTATTGCTAAATATCCTTGTACAGGAAAAAGCAGACGCAATATCGCCAGGTCCGAGTTTTTTTTGTTTTTTTTTTTAATTTTTTATTTTTTATAAACATATATTTTTATCCCCAGGGGTACAGGTCTGTGAATCGCCAGGTTTACACACTTCACAGCACTCACCCAAGCACATACCCTCCCCAATGTCCATAATCCCACCCCCTTCTCCCAAACCCCCTCCCCCCAGCAACCCTCAGTTTGTTTTGTGAGATTAAGAGTCACGAATCCGAGTTTTCAAGAGAAGCAGAAAACCATATTTTAAAACAAACTTCATTGAATTTTTAAAAGCTTTTTTTTTCTGTTTGTTTTTTAAACTTGGTTCTCCTTCCCAAATATGTCTTCTGGATGGTTCTAGACCGTAGGCCGTCGCTATGGCACCTTTGTTCCATAGCTACATTTTCTCAGTTATCTCAATAATTCCTATAATAACCATAAAAGTATTAAAGAGAATATTAGTTAGACACTAAAAATGGTATAATAAAACATGCACCAACTGTGATACAATGTCAAATAAAACAATGAAATGTATGTCTATCATGAACAACAATTATATTTTTAAAACACTGATTTAGAAAAAAAGACAATTAGAAAGCATGAAAATGATGAGTTTGGATGGAAAGATTATAGTGATTTAAAACTTCCCTTCTTTGTCCTATGTCACATTTTTCTAATTCTCTTCTGTGAGCCTATATAACTTCTAGAAAGAAAAAGGAAATTAATAAGTCTCAACTATTATATGTTAATAAAAGGAAAATTAGAACACAAGATTTTATTGAGACTAGAAGAATTTCTTGATATGTTAACTGTTCCTTGTAGCATGTCTGTGCTTTTTAGTCTTTTGATATTCTTTTTTAATGCTAACACATGCTCAAATTACCCTTTTTTCAGAATCAATTTTGGTAGAAAAACTAGAAATGTTGTAACATCAAGATGAAGGGAACAGAAATGGAAAATGAAAATACAGTATTTGTTAATAAGGGTATGAAATAAGAGAGAGAATCATACACTAGACACAAGATTGATGGAATTCTCTTAGGCGGCTGCTTTCTAATGGGATCTGACTTATTCAAGCTAACAGCTTTGAGCACTCACTCACTCAAGGTACTATTATTATCTCCATATTAGATAAAGAAACTTTGACCTGGGGAGGTCAGCCCAATGTCACGGCTGCTAAGTGCCAGAGCCAGGATCCCCACCCAGGCCGTCAGCCCTCCAAAGCTGCCATGACTGCCCACTGCATACAAGCCAAATAATCTCAAGTCAGATGGAAAGCTCCCTGCCGCCCAATAAAGCAAAACAAAACCGATTTAGGATCCGAAGCTTCTCTAATGTCTCTTCTCTCATCAGATTTCCAGCCCATCATGTGGCCCCGTCACCATGACCTTGAGTGTTTCCATTCAGCACAGTTATGTTTCCAATGAAGTTTCTTTCCTTTCTTCCACACCCCCCGCCCCCGCCCGCACACACTTGGAATAATTGCTGTGGCCGGCAGTTGTAAATTAGCCCGGGGCAGCTGACTCCTAGGGATAGGGAACAACTCACATGGGAGCATGTCGCTCCTACCAGACTAACCATCCACAGCATCCACGGCCTGCACCCCAACCCCTTCCTGCAATGGCCTCTCGCACTCGGGGCCACTCTTCTTCTGGCTTAATCATCCCAGGGCCAGGTGCCACAACCAGGAACAGTCTCTATGTCCCAGAGCCTGCTGAAATTATTCAGACGAGCCCACCCTAACCTTCAGGACAGTCTGGCCCGTCCCTTCTATGGAAAACACGGTCAAGACTCTCGTCCGCATTTTTCGCTTATCCCCTCTGCTTCCTGACGGACCCTGGTGTTTCCTGATGTGGCCCCCTTGGCACGGAGGCCCCTCCTCTTGGTATCTGTGAATACACCAAGCTGTCTTTTCAATGGCAATTACCTCCTAAACTATAAGCCTCACCGTATCTGGATAAAAGTAAAATCTACATTTTAGAACATTCTAGAAAGCTTTGGTCTCACGGCAAGATTCGCACAGCCTGGAACACTAAGATGTTGTTATGAGTCCGTGTGTGCTGGGCGTGGGCCGCGCAGCGGCAGCTATGACTCCGACCGGGTCTGCGCAGCCCCGTTTGGACAGTAGCTCGGAAGTGACCCCACCGATGTCATGGGACATGGTCTGGTGTATTCCGTGCGGACACACCCTTCTGTTTGTCGGCAGACGATGCCGTATATAAATAAGTGGTGTCAGTGCTGGGAGTGCGAGGCAAGGTGGGGTGGGCACCCTCGCCCTTCCGGACGGTCTGCCCCCAGAACCTCTGTCCCCTTGCCTTGACTCCTCACCAGCTAAGGGAACATCCTAGTTCTAGGTCAGAACTTAAAAGCCACACCCACGTGACGAGGAGCTTCCAGACCAAAAGATAAACTCTTCGCGTCCACTCTGAGGAAGGCTCTAAATGCCCGAAATGAAGTCGGGCTGGAGAGAACAGGCCAGCAGCTACCTCATAAAGCACTGTTTATTTTCTCTTATGAAGGCTCACTCCCTCGGCATCCTTTCCGAGCCAAGGCGAGCCGTTCTCTGGGGCAACCTCCCATCACCGCTGCTGCTAGCCAGCTGGTCACCGCAGTAGTCAACACACTGACCCTGGAGAGCGGCGAGAGGCCCCACTGCCAGCCAGCTCGCAGGATGCAGCCTCAGCAAGGGGAAAGCTCCCAACAGCCCAGTGCTCTCTGGCTCAGACTTGGCAGTTTGGGGAGGCTGCCAGGACAGCACCAGGAGGGGAGCCAGGGGAACGGTGTGCCAGAGCCAGCAGGTGGCCGTGGCCAACAGCGGCTCGGAAAGCAGATCGGTATTTCCAGCAGTTAAGACAGCCCACGGAGGTGGGAGCCAATGCTGCCCTATTATCCAACGTATAGGCATTGTTATAAATGACATCGGAGCCCCTGTACGTCCCTCATTGGGCTTGTTAGCCAGGTGGCAGTTTTACCGGAGTCATCACCGCTCCAAGCAAAGCGTATGTTATATCATTTAACTTACATTAGAAACTGGGGAATTACGTTTCTTAAAATAATGTCATGGAGACCCCATAACAATGATCTCTGGTATTCATACAGCACTTTCCTCTAAGGCGGTTAACGCACCCGACAGACAGCGTCGAAATCAGACTTACACCACCGGTCCCTCGGGCAAGAAGAGGAAAGGCTGTCTGCTATAAACATTAGAAACCCAAGATCTAGATAAGTTGTTTCGGGATGAGGGTCATGCAAAATTGGAGACAGACTTGAGATGAAAATCCAGGCGTTCTGAATGGCATTTCACACAGAAGCCCGTGTATTAGTTGGTGAAGTGTATGGAGCTCTGAGCGACGCTGCTGTGCTTGTGTCCGTGTTCTATTTCGTTCAAATGACAAGACTGAAAGATGGTAAAATACAGGTTCCTTCTCACTTCGATCTGGAATAGGATTACATACGTACTGGAGAAGAGAAAAATGGTCATTCTAAAAGTTGTTCTAAATTCTTTCCAGAACAGAGATAATAGAGAAAGCAGATGTTCTAAGAGCCGTTTTCCAAGTCGGAACAAATTTCAGTAAGTTGTAATGTTTCTGAAATGAGCAAGGCCTAGCAATCAGCAGGTATTTACTGCTTGCCTATCACTGAGCCAGCGCTGCCGTACTGGGCAAACACACACAAGAACTCCAAGACCACGTCTGTGCTTTTAGGACATCACCGTGTTGACAAAGCAGAACCAGTGACAGAATCACCACCCAGCATGAAGGGAGACTGTGCATCGGCTCCTCCTGCCGTCAGCGGAGGAAAGGAGAGCTCAGTGGAGCCTGGAGAGGGGCGGGGAGGTGCCCAGGAGTGGGGGATACAGGCTGGGCCTCCGCGTGGCTAAGATGGGCCCCAAGAGCCTCATCCTACAGAGGCCTAGACAGGGAGTCTGAGTCTTATCTGTCGAAACTTAACAGGGATTACTGGAACAAGCTTCGGGCGCTGAGACCCAAGAACGATGTTGGGATATTGGTGAACAAGACAGGTTGTGATGGCTTTGAGAAGTGGAGAAAGGAGTTTTGTGAATAGCTCTCGATGTTCCCAGGTCGACCCACATCCCATCTAGCTTGCCGTCGGTGCTTGGAACCATCCTGTAGGTCCAAGGAGTCAAACTCACCCAAAAGAAGAAGCAAACATATTGCCTCGGTTCAAACTTCCGTCCACCTGCTGTCTTTACAAAGCCAATGCTTATTTTTATGGCTTTTTAAAAAGCAGAACCAGTTGGAAACGGGGTAGGGAGCTGAAAGCTCCTTCTCCTCCTCTCAGTCCCCTCCATCCCGGGCGTGGACCCCCCGATGGAGTTTAGCTAAAGCCCTAGGCCCTGGGAGAACACAGTTCAAAAGTCACTCGATGTGCTAACTCATGAAGGGCTGTTGCATCCTGTGAGCCTGAGAATAAAGCCAAGAATTCCAGGTGTTATTTTTAAGTTCAGGCGAAGGCTAAAGACGCACTCTGTCTAAGGCATTGCAGTCGACAACTGACATGCGAATTCGGGACCTGGATCCGGGCCACACTCAGGGCCTCCCCAGCAACACCTCGCTTCCTGTGTGGTGCTTTACAATTAGGCTAACACATCACCCCCTTCTTTTCTTTCGCTGCTGTCGACATCCCCTCGCTAACAGGGGGACTGCCCGCACCTTTACTCCAGTCGCAAGAGAGGTCGGCTCCGGGAACTTCCCTCTCCCAAGGCCACTGAACATTTCAGCAGGACCGAGTCATCTCACACATCCCCTCGCTGTTTCTAAGCAGCATGTAGCACAAATTGTTTAGAACGGCTGCTTCCTGGCTTTGGATTTGTTTCATGCTATTATTATTATTTTATTTATTTATTTTTTTTTTAAAGAAGAAGAACATTTTGAGCTGACTTCCTCTCTGGTACCATTCTCTTTTCATTCCGTTCAGTTCTGAGGCATCTGGGCCAACTCTAGGCGTTACTCAGCTTTCTGCTGACATCTGCCGAACCCCTGGTAAAGTTCCCCAGCTTCCTTCATAACTGAGAGTGGGGACACTGCTGTCAGGAGGGAAGAAGGGAAGGTGTGACTGAACAGACACAGCATCCCCACCGGCCTCTCTCCCTTCTGGGACATGACCCCGGGTTTAGAGAAGCAGCCGAGGGGCTGCCGGATGGCCTTGACTACAGAACAGAGCCTTTGCGCGATCCCTCAGGGGACTCGCTGGCTCAGCACGGTCAAAGTCCCAGGGCTAAGTTCCTTCTGTATCTTTTTTCCCACAACCCTCCACTTAAAATAATTTAAAAAGCTGAATTTGCCCATAGTCCAAAGGCTGCCAGGGCCCCAGCTAAAATGCCTTCTTCCAATCCCTCAAGCGGACCGAGCCGGCCTCTGCCACAGGACGCCCGCCCAAGCCCTTCCCTGATGACTGTCTGAAGCAGCAGCTTCCCACCCCACACCCCGGGTGCCCTTCAATGCACTTTCCTGTTTCGCCATCCAGAGAGCAGTTCTCAAAATCGCAAGTGATCTGGTTAATTTATTGGTTCAGTTTCTTGCTCTATTGTTTTTTACCAGCTGCTCTGTATTAAAATATAAGTTTCACGTATAGTGAGCATGTCCCTGACTGTATCCCTGGCATACTGCCTGGCCCTATGGTGTGCACCCCCAACTCGCCCTCCCCCCAAGAAAGAGAACGAGTAGGTAAGAGGCTTGTTGCTTCAGTTAGGGCTCTGTGACTGTCCTTCACCGGCCCCTTCTCTTTGCTCCTCTTTCCTTCTGACGCTGGAGCAGACAACCTGGATGGCATAGTGTGCTCAAGTACAATGACGGCTAGCAGCATTGTTGTTTGAGAGTCTGTAAAAATAGAATTCCAGGCAGCACCTCTCCCACGTCCGCTCAGCTTCGAGGGAATTAGCCACTTGCTGGCATCGGGGCGTTGGCTTGTCAAGGTGAGTAGCCGACGCAGGCGAATGGGAGGCAGGGGAGCACACAGGGATCAGGGAGGGAACAGGCTGGGATTATGGCCCACGCCTCTTCCCTTTAAACATGCATGTGCCACCCATGTGGTCTCTGCAGTGCAGGGAAGCAGGAGACTTGTTGATTCTTGTTTTGAGCAAGTTATAGTTATGACCCGCATTGTTCAACACTTTTGCTTTGTAGTCCGAGATTTCAGATTGTTCCAAGGAATCCTGGAATTCTTGGAATTCCATCTTGGAAGCACATATGGGTGTCAGACTACCAGTTGTAGACTTGGAAACACCATGTCTGAACCACTGAATCTGGCAAGCAGAGATGCACGTTTGCAGTACCAGGACCTCAACTCATCCTACGTGCAGAAACACGGAGTCCTGTATGCATCACGGCGATGTTCAACTCCCAGAGTGAGAAGAGAAAAAAACAGCACATTGTGGCATTGGTTCCCTATCAAAATCAAAATAGAACGGCATCAAAGGGAATACACTAAAAGAAGCACACACTGAAGTATTTATCAAGAAAATACCTTGACGGAACACGAGCTGATCTTAGGTGAAGTGCTTTCGTGGGTAGCTGATTTTGCATTGGAATCTTTACCTAAGAGGGAGGGATTGCTTCAACGGGGCAGCCCTTCTCCAAGAAGCCATCATTGGGCCCATCTGCTGAAGAGCTGTGGGGAATAACGTCTGCCCTACTGGCCTCAGCAGTCCACTGCATTAATAGGACGTAAGTGCTTATGCAATGGCGCTGGATCTGTGGCAGCTGTTTGTTCAATGTTTCATGCTTTTCGCCACATCTGCTCCAAATGAGTGTTAATATTGCAGTGGCATCCACCAAGGATGGGCTCTGTCAGCTTTGCTGAGGATCAGTCTGACCCCAGCAACAATGGAAAAGCACTCTGTGCCCAAGTGCCACCTTTCCAAACAGCCTTCTCCTCTGAACCTGCAGGTTACATCATCATACCCGCTCTACCTTCAGCTTTCTCCTTTTCCGTGCCCCTCCCCAAATAAAAACCCAAGTCAGTGATTCTCAAGGAGAAAAATTGCATTTATTTCTAGCACCCTGTCCAGCAATGTCAGATAACAGTTTATTCATCCCCCGGCCCCTGGATGACATTGAAGCATATCAACAGTGACAAAAGTATATTGAATAATTATCTTGAAATTAATACATTATCCCAAACTTAAATAAATGTCATCTGATCAATATATCTTGGAATGGAAAGGGAAGAGAATGTGAAGGGCATCGCTTCATTATTCATTAATTTTAGAGTAATGTAGGCAGATGAAATGGTTATTTCAGAGCACTGCTATTATACTCACTGGCATTTTAAATAACTCCCAATATTTAACAGTATATATTCCCTTGTTGGAACAGCTTATAGATGTTAACACTTTAGCTTCCAGATTCTGCTGTTCTGGAAAGTCAAGTGACGATGTGGCTATTCCCTTTATTTCTCGCTTTAAAAAAATGCCTTTCCATTTTCACTGGAAACTGGTAGCTAGAGCATATACTTGTCTTTAGTCCTTATAAAATGGCTTGTTAATGTTGCAATCTTGAGGGTTCTAATTGTTCCATTCATTATATTCCCCAGGACGAAATAAATCATCCAGTGGTATCTCTCTTCTCTAGTATGCAAATGGGATGTATAAGATAATACCTCCCAGAACTTATATAAAACTCTACGGTGGATACCTTTAAAGGAAGACAATGTATATCACGAGGAAATCAGTCTCTGGCTTCAGGAGATACACTATGACCAAGGACCATGATTAATGCAAATATACATTATAGAATATACATATTCTATTTGTATTTTTCTGTTCCATTTCCAAATTAGAAATCAATGCATTTCTATATATAGTTATTGTAATAGCTTATAAATCAACACTGTGTTCATATTTAATCAAGTTGCTTACTTCCTCCCTCGCCCTCAAAAAAAAAAAAAAAAAAAACCACTAAAAAAAATGATTGCCCCAAACCTTAGAAACATGTCAATGTAAAAATAGTGTTTGTTAAAAATTGAGATATGGAACTCTTAATATCAGTGAACCCTAAGGTTATTTAATGATAGAACTCTTCATTTGTAAGTAATAGGAAAGGGTATCAGTACCCACAAAATCTACTGAAAGTAGAATGATTGCCCGAAGAAGCTGAAGAAGAAGCTTCTATCAAACCTAGCGAGTTCTTAATAGGTGATAAAATCTGTTAGAAAATAAATAAATTCAAAAGCTTTCAGGACAGCGGATGGAATGTTTCTACCTAGGGGTGCCTTGTCTCCCAAGTGCATGTGCTTATTACCCAGGCACGGACTTGGTTAATTAGGCTGCCTTGTATTTTCTGCCTCTTACGAAGTCTTTAAGTTGTGTCAGGTCTCAGGCAGACGCAGTGAAGGAGGAGCTGTCAGTGATCACCACAGATCCGTGACATACCTGCTTGTTTTACAGGCCTGGGTATTTCACACAGAGAGCGGCCACCTGTGCTGGGACTCAGGGCACTCTGATGACCTCAATTCAGAGAAAGTAACACAATTTTTAAATGCTCAGTTTTTCTCTAACCTGATAGATGTGAATTCAGGGCAGTGGACTGACATCCTCTTATTGGAGCTCGTAACATGATCGTCATATGTTCTGGAGTACAGACAGACATTTTACACACTAGCTTGAGGAGAATTGATAAGATGTGACTATTCTTGAAACCTAAAAATTAAGTTTTAAAAAACTGTTTGAATAAAGTTTTTTCTTATTGATCTGTAAGCCACTATATTGTGAAAGTCTTCACTCTTATGCTTTCTTTTGAATGAGTTTCCTTTTTCTTCATACTCATTCATGACAAACCAAACAATTCTCTAACACCCAGGGTAGAACACTTCTCTATCATGAAGCCTTTCCCACTCTCTTCATTTCAGGGAATCTTGCTCCTTTGAACTCCTAAAGTGAACTTCTTTTTCAAAACATTGTCTATGGATAGTCTGCATCAGAATCACCAATATTAAGATTAATTCAATTAAATTAAAATTTAAAAAATCCAGAATACCCTTCAGAACTATTGAATCAAAATTTAATAACCCTTATCAAAGTACTTTTCTTGGCTTATGCTTTAATTATAAATTTTCTGGAGAAATTTCTCATAGGGTTGTTATTTCTTCCATTTTCATGTACTTGCTCTCTTCCTGGGATTTATTTTTTTGTTATTTCTTCTACTAGGTTAGTATCTATTTTTGTATTTACTTATTTATTTTTATTTCTATATTATTTATTTGTGTTACTTCTTCCACTAGGGAAGCTCTCTCTGAAATGGTGTTGGTTCAAGACACGTTTGCTCAAACGACTAAAAGAAGGCCACCAATTCTGGGAAGAGTCCAAATAATGCAGAACTTTTTAAACCAGGATGGGGACTTTGAATTTTATTCCAAGTATGGGGAAGCCATTGGCTACAGAGTGACATGATTTCGTTTGAGTTTTTAATAGATCAATACAGCTACTTTATGGAGTATAGACCATGATGGGACAAGAGTGCCTCAAGGGCAATGGGTTGGAGGATGATACCAATCTAGATGAGTGGCAAGGGTGGCTTACAAGTAAAATGGAGATAAACTCAAATGCATTCAAAGTCTGCTTCATAGATAAATGAACAAACTAACGAGGGCCTTTCAACTGAGAGATGGGTTGTGAGGTTGAAAAAGTATAAAAAGGTAGCTAGCTGACACAGTTTTGGCTGTTAAATATGTAAACACAGTATTTCAACACAGAACCCTATTTGCTGCAAATCTGATGCATACAGAATTCAATGGACATATACAGGGGAACATACCTAAGATTACCTAAAAGAATCAAAGAACGTTATACAAAGAGATTTAAAGGATGCATATATTTCAGTACTGAGTAAAGATGAAGAGTTCAACTTTGTACTTGCATGTCACCACATACTGGTTGAGCTTCTGCCCTCAACTCCCTACTGACATCTGCTCATTTCCCGATGTTTCTGATATTAAGTAATCATGCCATCACAATTTAACCTCCAGAGTTATATCCTACATGGTGATGTCAACATACACAAAATATTTAGAGTAAATATCATCGATAATGAGAAAACTTTAGAAGCATTCCTTTCAAAACAAGAAATGGTAAAGATGACCACTACTACCTGTTGTATTCAATATTCTCCTGAGGTTTTATCTAACGTAGTAAGATGAAAAAATGAAATTTAAGATACAAGGACTGGAAAGACATTAACATTTTATTTTCAGATGAAATTTATTTTAAAAAGTGATTGAAAATCCAAAGAAACTAAACACAACTTCTTAGACAAATTTTTGGTTGTAAGAGGAATTTAGTAACTGGCATATACACCAGCAACAAATAGAAAATATAGTGAGAAGGAAAGCATTTATAATAAGAATAAACATTTGATGTACTTAATGTTTACTTAAGGTACTAAACAAAATACATAAGACCTGTATGCAGAAAATTTTAAAACTTTTGTGAATGACGTAAGATAAAATAGTAATTTAAAAGATATCCCAAATTCATGTTAAGTAAACTCAAAATCACAAAAAGATGTCAATTTTTCCCAAATTAAGGTACAGATTCACTGTAATTATAATGAAGTGTTCAAAGAATTTTTCATAAAATTTAACAAGCTAAATGAACAATAGGCCAATAATAGCCAGAATATTCCTGAAAAGAACAATCAATATATTCCTGAAAGGAAAAATCAAGGTGGGAATATAGAAATTAATTCATCTGTAAAATGGCACTGTAGTATTCAAAGTCTGTTATGCAGCCATCTATTATAAAATCTGAATTATAAACTTTACCCACATTTATTTGGTAATGCCTATCAATCAAGCCTTCTAAATAACAATGAAAATAGCCAAATTCACAAACATAGGTCTAACAAGAACCAAGTTCCCAAACACATGTCTAATGAAAGGACAGACCCCTTTCACAAAGAGCTTATGATATTTGTGAGTTCTGACTGCTCTTTTACAGGTAACTATATGCTTTTATGCACTGTAATAAAAAAATAAACTTTAGAAAGAACAGCTCTATTTGTTTATTCTGCTTGTTTTCTGAATTTGTTTTTCTAATTAATTTTTTTTTTGAGATTTTATTTATTTATCTGACAGGCAGAGATCACAAGCAGGCAGAGAGGCAGGCAGAGAGAGGGGAGAAGCAGGCTCCCTGCTGAGCAGAGAGCCCGATGCGGGGCTCCATCCCAGGACCCTGAGCAGAAGGCAGAGGCTTTAACCCACTGAGCCACCCAGGCGCCCCTAATTAATTGTTTTTTATGTTGAGATGATTGTATTTCATATCAGTTGTAAGAATGGCTTCCCCCAGTGATAACATCTTGCAACACTGTAATACAATATCACAACTAGTGTAGTGGCATTGATGCAGTCAAGATTCAGAATATTTCCATCACAAGGATCCCTTATTTTACATTGTGGCTTTTTATACTCACAACCACTTCTTCCCACACTATCTGTTTCTTTACCCCAGACAACCACTAATCTCTTATTCATTTCTATACATTTGTTATCTCAAGAATGTTGTATAGATTGAATCACAGAGTCTACAACCTTTTGTGATTGGCTTTTTTATCCAGCCCAATTCTCTGGAAGATACCTCCAGTTGTTGCATGTATCAATAACGTTTCTTTTTATTGCTAAATAGTATTCCAGGGCATGGGTGTACCACACTTTGTTTCGACATTTGTCCATCAGATAACATCTGAGTTGTTTCTATAATTTGTCTATTACAATGAAGATGCTATTTGTGTACAGGTTTTTATGTAAACGTAAGTCTTCATTTCTCTGAGAGGCATGCCCAGGAGCACCACTGTTGGACCATATGGTATTCGCATGTCTACTTACTTCTGACCCACATGGTATTTGATGAAAAAAATCCTCTGTCGTTCTAATTGTTTTTACCTTAATGGAAAGGGGACAGTTCTCTTTCACTGCCTTCAAGATTTTTTTTTTCTTTCTGTTTAATTTTCAGACTTTTAATTATGGTGTGTCTCCTTGTATATTTCTTTGGGTTTATCCTGTTTGTGTTTCACTCAACCTCTTGAATCTGTAGATGTATGTTTTATCAGTTTGGGAAGTTTTCAGCCATTATCTCTTCATATCTTTTTTTCATTCTGTTCTTATTTTCTTTTCCTTCCAAGACTCTTTGGGTGCCTGGGTGGCTCAGTTAGTTAAGGTTTTCACTCTTGGATTTGACTCAGGTCATGTCCTCCAGGGTCATGAAATTGAGTCTTGCATCAGGCTCCATGAAGGGCATGGGGTCTACTTAAGATTCTCTCTCTTTTCCTCTGTCCCACCCCCACCTCTGAAAAAAAAAGAATCTCATGACATGAATGTTAGATGTTTTGTTATAGTCCTACAGGTCCTACAGGTCCCTGAGTTTTTGTTATTTTTTAAAAAATAACAAATAACAAAGTAACTATTTTTTGATAGAATATGAAAGTAAAACAACAGGATTTCCTGTCAGATTGAACATGGGATGCTGGAGGAAGGCAGGAGTGAGGGTAATGCCAACAATTTTTATCTGAGCAACTGCAAGTATAGAAATGGGGGAGGCAACAAATGAAGTAGGATTAGATTGTGTGTGTGTGTGTGTGCGTGCACATATATGTAAGTGAACAGGTAGGTTGGGAGTGGGAGATTGGATAGTGTTTAAAGCCATGAGGCCAGATGAAGTTGTAAAGATAAATGGACCAAAGACATTTAACAAAAAAAGTTGGGGAAATAATACAGAACTTACTAAAGAAAGCTGAGAAGGAACGGCCAGTGAAGTAACAGGAAGGCTGGGAAAGTGTGGGGTCTTGGAACTGTAGAGAAGAAAGTGTTTCAACAAAAGAGATATAATTCATTGGGTTAAATCTTGCCAAGAGGTCAAAAAGAATTGAATATTAGATATTGCAACACCAAAGAATTACTGGTAATGTTGACAAGAGGAGTTTCAAGGCTGTTGTGGGGGCAAAAGCTTGGTTGGAGTAGGCTTGGGAGAGAGTAAGAGAAGAATTCCAGAATTCAAGTACGGGCAAATTTTACTCCTGATGTGATCTCTTTATCAACCATGTTATGTGACAAAAATCACAATAATTAAGAACATCTGACCAAAAAATCATAAATAATTAAGCTTTAAAAAAATCAGTTCTGTGTCTGTGATCGTGTATCCTTTCTCATTCATATATTTTTCTCTCATTTTTACTCTGGAGGTAATCTTTCATAATCTTTTTCAAAGTACCAAGTTTTGGACTCATTTATTCCTTCTCTTATTTATTGATTTTCAGTTTAAGTAATTGAGCCTTTATCTTTAATAATTCCACCTTTCTAGTTTCTTTAACACATGTTTTTTTAAGTAGGCTCCATGCCCAGTATACCCAACACAGGGCGTGAACCCACAACCCTGAGATCGAGACCTCAGCAAGATCAAGAGTCAGAAGCTTAATCAACTGAGCCACCCAGGCACCTCCCCTTTTAACACATTTTGTAGTTATTTTTCTAACTTCTTTCTTTTGGCCATGCAACCAAATAACAAAGAAATAACAAATATTTCTATGAGCATAATTTTCCATTACCATGTGTTCTCATATTGTTTTGGTTTTTTTTTATATCTGGATTTGAATTTTCTTTTTATTTACTCTTTGATTTAAATATATTTCTTAATTTCTATGTAAGTAAGACTTCTCTCACTGTTCAATTTTTTCTTTTTTAAAATTATATATCTATATATTTAGGGGTTTTTTTGTTTGTTTGTTTGTTTTTAATAATCTCTACACCCAGTGTGGGGCTGGAACTCATGTCTGTGAGATCATGAGTCACATTCTCTTCCAACTGAGCCAGACAGACAACCCTGTTTAATTTTTAATTTCTAGTTTTACTAAATTATGACCAAAAGGGGCCTGTATAATTTCTCTTTTTAAAATATATTGGTAATTTCTTTATAGATAATGATATGATTAATACAAATATCAACACTGACCATTTTCTCCTTCATTTCATGTACAGAATTATTAATTTAAGATTTTTTTTTAATCCTCAGGAAATTGTGTGTGTGTGTGTAGGTTTGAATGTGTGCTGCACTCAATTCTTCTTGACTTCTCTTGGTGTATTTTTCATAAAACAAACAAACAAACTCGTGTATTTCTCTGTGTCCCCACACTGTTCTGTTTCAGTGGACCTGACACTGATTATTTGGACTATTTTTCTGCACTCTGACTACGGAACCAGTTGGGAAGTTTGTTATTTTTCTTTACTGGATTAATGAGGTTTACTTCTATTTTCTAAAGTATGCTAAAAGTCATGAATATCACAGAAGGTCTCTATCTTGATAAACTTGTGTTGTAGAAGTTGACAGGCTGTCAGCCCCTGCTGCGGCCCCTGGAAAGGGGCCATGGGTGGGGCACAGCAGGAAAGTGGGAAGGAGCTCATCACTAGCTCCTTATTCTTTCCAGCGGGACCTCAACAGAGCCTTCAGGACCCACTCTCAGATCCCAGGTCACAGAGCCAGAGAGACAAAAGAGCTGGAAGTCACAAGTAAAGGGAAAGGCATTTCATTTAGTTCACCTTCCCGACAATCACCTGTCCGTGAGTGTTGTCTCAGCTCATGGTGTTTTCCAGAACCCACTTAAATACTGAAATACATGAATAACTATTTTTATGAGTCATTTAAGAAAAACCGTGTCAGAGGAGATGTGCTTTAGCAGTAATGACATTTTTAAATTAAAAAAAATATATTCCCAAACACGATATTTGATACAAGCTTAACTTTGGAAGTCCAAACTGAGCAGTGACCCAAATAGAATTTAAAGAGGAATTCTGGGATTATGTTAGTCAATAGCACCATTTGTGAAATTTATTCAGAAATATTTTTTAGAAAACTATTTTTAGAAAACTATTGCAGAAAAGAAGTTGAAATGAGAAATAGAAAAATCTACTATAGTATTTCATAATGCAGTTATTCTATTAGGACCAGACATTTAAAATAGAATATATATTATCTTGTAATAAAACAGGGAATCGCGAATCTTTTTAGCCCACAGAGATTCACTGATTATCTCTTGGTAAAGTTCTGATAAGTTTGTGGAATTTTAAAAAATTACTCATTATTCTTCTAGGAAAAGTAAAGTAATCCAAATTTGCTAAACTTCTTTATGATGGCAAGTGTATGACATGAGTATGCTGCCTAGCAGATATTTGAGGAAAAATATTAATATGTCCCTCCAAGGTAAAGGTGACACTAAGTAGCTGGGACTATGGAGAGGGCTTCTTTAAAACTGGTATTTGGAAATTTTTTCATTATTAAGCAGTATTTTTAGCTCCCCCAAATAAATAAATGTAAGATTTTTATTTGTTATTTCATTTATTTTTTAAAGATTTTATTTATTTATTTGACAGAGAGTACAAGCAGGGGAAGAGGGAGAGGCAGCCTCCCCACAGAGCAAGGACCCTGATGTGGGGCTCCGTTCCAGGACTGTGGGATCATGAACTGGCCTGTCAGGAGATGCTTAACTGGCTAAGCTACACAGGTGTCCCTATGTAAGATTTTTAAACCTATGCATGCTAAAATCTTGAAAATAAAACTTTCAGTGTATTGAAGAAATTTGTTAAAATTAATGTAACATTTCTTAGTAGTTGGCAAGGAATATTGTTTGGCCTCAGGGAAAGAGGAAAAGTATTAGTCAAATTTTAAGAAAAATAGTTTTGCTTAACTGGGGTGATTGAAGTTTTTTAAGTGAATATCATAATTTATTAATCACAGCCAAAAATATCCTCCTGTTTGGCTCACTATATTTCTATAAAGTATCTTTTCAACTATGGCAGTTATAACCAAATATGGAAATAAACTACGCTTAAAAGCAGATCCTTAAATTGCTGTGTTGTAAGGGTTAAGCCAGATTTGTAAGGCATATTTAGTCATTTTGATCACATGGCTATCAGTCCTAGAGGCCCTTTAACCCAAAATAAAAATGCTAGTGCAAGAGGGCTTCCAAATTAAGAATAAATAAAATCAAAATTATATTTAAAGCTTTATTCTTGCTTTATCTGTTCTTAACTTTTATCCTTGAGTATGCTTTACAATGTCTATATTATTCTAATAAGTCATAAAACAATGAGCATCTCTATTCAAAATATTGATGAGCGTATTATTAGAAAAGTGTAAAGGACACTGCAATATAGAGAGTATAAGAGCACACAAACACTAGCAAATGACAGACAAATGGGGCCTGTCGCATCTAAAGCATGATACTTAAAATGTAAGTCAGTGGAAAATAAATGAACAAGACTTCTGGCCTTCTCGAGAGGTTACTTATTCCCTAAAATGCTTTTCACATATTTTTGTACTAATTAGAATATGACTGCTAGGATTGATTTCCCATTACAACTGAGACAATATTGCTGGCAGAACATAGATTTTGTTGGCCTTCTAAAGCTCTCCCCACCCTCCCACAGGATTTAGGTATATTTTGGATTAAAACTATTTCAAGACAGAAGTGTTCACAAAAATGTATAGTTCCAGAAATCACAATAACCCCAAAACTTAATCTCCCTTTTCCAATCCTACCCTATTCTATCCTTTCCAATCACATGCCAGTATTGGGGGAAAGGGGAACTATTTTAAGTAGATATTTTCAATAGACCATAGCTGAGTGTCAGGGCAATTCTAGGCCACATATCAGAAATCCCAAACACGTGTTCTTTATCTTTTGCGACTCTGTTTTTATTTCTGGGAGAAACACATTTGAGTCCCAGGAATGTTTGTTTAGCCGAGATACTCTCTTGCAATTAGCTGAGAATGAAAGGAACAAAGGGAAGTCAATTATAGCTGTCTGGTCATTTGGAACCGCCCAGCATTAACTGTCAGTTAATGGGAGAGGCTAGTAACTTTTCCTTCCTCAGACCTTCTTATAATTAATACGGTTATTAATATTATACCTTACAGATAGAAATCAATAAATCACTGACAAGAAAGGCACTGCCTAAGATGCATGTGAAATTTAGTTCTTCTCTAGCTCAAAAACATCCAAACCGATATTTGCACACAGTGCACATAGACTTCTGCACACACACACACACACACACACACGCACAGACACACGCACACACACACACACAGAACTAGTTCAGTGTGTTCACAGCTATCGTCAGGAAAGATGATTTTTAAAATAGATGAATCAATCCTTTTAAGCGATGTTTGCAGCCTCCACAGAAGATACTGCTGTGGGGTATGTAAGGAGGCATTATCTTTTACAGAGCCAGGCATCCCTCTTTATGCACCATCTCCTCCTAGCCAGTTGCCTGAGTGTGGAACATCTGTGTTTATTTTGCATGACGAAGTTGTTCCTTGGCTTTGCCAAAATGAGCTCCGATGTGGGACTCTGGGTTTGTGGATCTTCCATAGGGTAGTGATAAAGCTCAAGTGGCAGGACATTGTTTTTGTATATAATGCATATTAGATGAAGTCATGCATATTTAATGACAAGTGTGCTATATTTTTAATCTTTATAGCTTTAATGTGTGTAAGAGGTTTTAATAATTGGTGCTGGGATGATGGTAACTTCCCAGAAATGCTCAGCACAACTGCTCTGGTTCTCAGCCCACAGTTTGCACAGGTTGTAAATTATAAAACTTGATTAGTGATAGACTTGGCAAGATGTCTTGTCTTTTGAAGATGCCAATCTGTGGCATCATGGGTACAAAATATTTCCATTCGCACTTTTAATATTCACCTAAATAGCCTACATGAAAAACCCCAGAAGAAAAATGATGAGCTATTCAGGGAAATGAAATTGTTCTCCTAAAGAATTTCTTAAATTTCTAATCCTATTGGCAGAGATATTTAGAATTCTACATGCAGAAACTAAGCACGTTCACTTCAGTAATTATCCATTTAGGGTTATAATATTTCTGCTTATGACAGCAGAGTTTTAAATATTATAGATATAAATTCCACAATGTTTCTTAAAAAAAGACTTTGGGAAGAAATCATATATTCGTAATGACTAATGGGTTGCAATTAAAAATTTCAGGAATCTAACAATTTTAATCACTTTCATTTTCAGCAATACCAATTCTTTCTTCCTTGAACTTTTTTTTTACTACTTTTGTCTATACTTTCTGCTCCTCAATCCAGCAATCAGTCCGCTAATGCTCAAAGACAAGATCGATCAACCAATGAGCATCACTGAATCTTTACTCAAGGCAGTAAGGAATATCACTGGAGACTCCAGACCCTGTCTTCTACCGCACGGGAAAACAACTATCTCCCTTCTCATCCTCATATCCATCACAGCAGAAGACTGGGGATTTACTTTCTGCTGATCCAAGAGACCCTGGGCGTAATACCACCCGGCTCAACAGAGAGTAGAGAGGCTATAGTGAAAATACAGTTATATGAAAGTTCATGTATGAAAAATGAGACTCCACCCCTACAGGCTAATTTATCAAAGAACCTCAAATTGCTCAAATAATCTAGAGAAGGAAAAACAAACATAGAGATCTCACACATCCCGTTTTCAAAACTTGTTAACGAAGCAATAGCAATCAAAACAGTATGGTGCCGATAATGAAGACTGACAAATAAGCCAATGGAACAGAATAGAGAGCCCTGAAGTAAACCTTTGTCTACATGACCAAATGATCTCTGACAAGAATGTCAAGGTTACACAATTTGTAAAGGATAGTTTTTCAATAAGTTATGCGGGGAAAACTGGGTACCTACATGCAAAAGAATAAATTTGGACCCTCATTTCATACCATGTACAGAAATTAATTCACAACAGGCTGAAGCTCTATATGTAATATCTGAAAATATGAAACTCCTAGAATAAAATATAGATCAAAATTTCATGACAGCAGATTTGGCATTACCTTGGATATGAAAAGTACAGTCAACAAAAGCAAAGAGACAAATGGACTACAACACACTTAAAAACTTCTGCACAGGAAGGGAAACAAAGTAAAAGAGAAACTTATAGAATCAGAGGGAATATTTTCAAACCATATATCTGGTAAAGAATTAATATCCAGAATACATACACCTTTACATTTATTTCAGCATTATTTATAATAGCCAAGATGTGGAAGCAACCTAAGGGTTCACTGATAGATGAATGGATAAAGAAGATGTAGTATATATGTGTATATGTGTGTATATATAAAATCCATGTGTATAGTGGATATATAATAGAATATTACTTAGCCATAAAAAGAATTAAACCTTGCCATTCATGACAACATGGATGTATGCAGAGTATTATGGTAAGTGCAGTAAGTCAGACAGAAGAAGACAAATACTGTATGATTTCACTTATATATCACATTTGAGAAAAAAACAAACAAAAAATTCCAAAATAAACACCAAACAAACAGTCTTAAATATTGAGAACAAACTGGTGGTTATCCGATTATCAGGGGGGGGTGGGTAGAGGGATGGGAAAAATAGGTAAAGGGGGTTAAGAGATAAACTTCTAGTTATAAAACAAATGAGTTATGGCGATGAGAAGTATCGCATAGGGAATGCAGTCAATAATATTTTAATAACTTTGTATAATAGTGGACAGTGACTATGCTTATTGGGATGAGCACTGAGTAACATATAGTCAAATTACTATGTTGTACACCTGAAATTAATAAAACATTGTACAATACTTCAATAATAAAAAAATATTGCTTACATATATAAAGAACTCCTACAATTCAAGAACACCAAAAACAAATAATTTAAAAATGGGTAAGGACCTGTGTAGACATTTATCCCCAAAAGTTATACAAATGACCAGCAAGCATCATCACTAATCACCAGGGAAATGCAAACCTAAACCAAAATGAGATATCACCTCACACATGTTAGGATGTTCACTATCAAAAAATGAAACAAAACAAACACAAGTGTGGGTGAGGATGTGAAGAAATTGGAACTCTTCTGCAGTGTTGATGAGAATGAGAAATGGTATAGCCAATATGGAAAAAAAATAAAGATTCCTCAGAAATTAGAAATAAAATTATCAATCACAGTTCTGTATATGTATCAATCACTAGCAATCACAATTCTGTATTATATACAAAAGAACTGAAAACCAAATTTCAATCAGATATTTGCATATCCATGTCCATTGCAACATTATTCAAAAGAATTAAGAGGTCAAAACAATGTAAATGTCCATTGTCAGATGAATGGAGAAGGAAAATGTGGCATATACATACAGTGGGATATTATTCAGCCCTAAAAAAGAGGGCAGTCCTATCGCACACTACAACATGGATGAACCTAAAGGACATTATGCCAAGTGAAATAAGCCAATCACAGAAAGACAAGTACTGCGTGATTCCTCTTGTAGGAGTTGTTTAAAGGAGTTAAACTCTGAGAAATAGAATCGCAGGGAGAGAAAAACCACGAGAGAATGTGGACTCTGAGAAACAAACTGAGGGTTTGGGAGGGGCGGGGAGTGGGGTATCGGTGGTGGGTGGTAGGTGGTGGGTATTAAGGAGGGCATTGTTGCATGGAGGCCTGGGTGTGGTACATAAACAATGAATCTTGGAACACTGAAAAAATAAAATTAAATTAAAAAAGAGAAAGAAAAAGAAATAGGGGCACCTGGGTGGCTCAGTGGGTTGAGCCTCTGCCTTCCGCTTGGGTCATGATCTCAGGGTCCTGGGGTTGAGTTCCGCATCGGGCTCTCTGCTCAGTGGGGAGTCTGCTTCCCCCTCTCTCTCTCTGCCTGCCTCTGCCTACTTGT
Source organism: Mustela putorius furo (assembly GCF_011764305.1). Lineage (NCBI taxonomy): Eukaryota > Metazoa > Chordata > Mammalia > Carnivora > Mustelidae > Mustela > Mustela putorius. Next base: position 1,850,919 of record NW_025421261.1, read on the forward strand.
GGTCTGTCAAATAAATAAATAAAATCTTAAAAAAAAAAGAGAAAGTATAACGGTGGTTGCTGGTCCTCAGAGGAGGACAAAAAGGAGAGCTGTCGTTCAACAAGTATAGTTTCAGTGTTACAAGGTGAAACACTTCTGTAGATATGTTGCACTATGATGTGCCTTAGTTAACATTACTGTACTGTACACTTAAAAATGGTTATGATCATAAATGTTATGTTGTGTGTTAATTTACCACAATAAAAAAATCAAGAAAAGAAATTGAGCAAATATCCAGAAATTAAAATCACCATGATATGAAATAGGAGAGATACTAGAAAAGCCGAAAAACTGGTCTAGAATTCCAATACCTGAATAATAGATTTTCTGAAAGAAAAAAAAAGGTAAAAGAAAACCAGATATTTATATTTAAAATTCCATAAAATATCCCCAAAATGAGAAACATAAGAGTCTAAATTGTAAGTGTGCCAAAAGTACCTAGCACAGTACAGAAAATAGACACACACTAAAGAATGTTATCATGAAATTTTAGGTGAATGAGAATGAAAATAACTTAAAAGCATTCAAATGTATGTGTGCATATGCACACACAACATTCTGTTTAGATAATGGGACAGATGCCTCTTGCATGCTCACTCACAAACACACACACATACTCACTCATAAAAAGATCTGGACTCAAAAGTACATCAAACCTCCCAACAGAAACATGGGAAGCAAAAAAATAAATAAGTAAATAAAGCAACCATTAAAAATTCTGAGGGAAAAATGATTCTAACCTACAATTTTACATCCACTTATAAGGTCAGTTGAGGAAAAATAAAGACACTATTCAAGCACAAAATTTCTCAAAAAATTAATGCTCTAAATATTTTCTTAGCCACTGGAGGATGTGTTCCATACTAAATAAAAAGAAGACATATGATGCAAGAAATAGAAAATCTTAATCTAATTCAGGATATAAATGAAGAGGATCCCCAGAGTTATGGTGCTAAATTCTGGGATGACAACTGTGTATCAAGCTTAGAGAGAAAACATTATTATTAGAACAGAAGTTGATGGCATGCTAACAATACATTTGAACACTTTTCAAAGAAATTTGAATTTCTAGTATGGAGTGGGGGAGAATTGGAGATAGTTATATCTAAGTTTAAATGAATGGCAATATAAGGCAAATACCAACCCCAGGAAAAACAAAAATTTTACAAAAAACCTTCTTTCCAAGAAAGAGAATGTAAATGTTTATATATCATATGAATCACTTATAAGTAATATTATAACTCTATAATAGCCAAGCAATAAACTGATCCCTGACTTAACCAAAATTTTTGACAAAATTACAATAGGGAAAGAAGAAAATAGCTAACCACTCACCTTGAGAATTAAGTGGTCAATACATAATATGTAAAATAGAAATTAAAAAATAGTGGAATAAGAAACCTAGAATAACTAAAGGAAGAAGATAGAAAGGACTGTAGGATGTATCCTACATGATTTTAATACTTACCATAAAGCTATAATAATTATGTGTGCTGTAGACATAAAATTTTTGAAAAATTGATGAATGATCAAAAAGATTCCAGAAAGTGATCTATACATATATGGTCACTTGATTTTTAAAAAGGTGTCAAAATAATTTTATGGAAATGTAGCTTTCAAACAAATGGTGATTGATCATTTGAATATCAATACAAAAAAAAATCCTTGACCCTACACATAAAAATTAACTTGAAATGAATGCAGTTTTTTTTTTAAAGAGTTTATTCATTTATTTCAGAAAAAAAGAGTAAGTGTGTGTGAGTGGGGAAACCAGCAGAAGGAGAGAGTCTCAAGCAGACTCCATGCTGAGTGGAGCCAGAGGTAGAGCTGGATCCCATGAACCTCACATCATGATCCGATCTGAAGCCAAGAGTCATCTGCTTAAACGATGAAGCCACCCTGGTGCCCCTGAATCACAGTTCTAAATGAAAAATCTAAATCCATAAAGTAGAGTAGAGTAGAGAAACTTAATGCCCTTCACGTAGGCAAAAATTTCATAGAAAATAGAAGGCACTCATATGATTAAAATTGATAAATAGGAAGTCAACAAAATTAACAACTTCTGCTTTTCAAAAGATGTAATTAAGAAAATAATGAGTCAAATCACACTTTGGGAGAAAATATTTGCAGTAAATATGTCCGACAAAATACATACAAAAACTACGTTCGTGATTCTTACAACTCAAAAATAAGAGGAAAAAAATACCAGTAAAGTATGGGCAAGCACTTCAAGAGGTATTTCCCAAAAGAAAATAAATGAATAGCCAATAAACTCATGAATAGATGCTCAAAATCATTATGCTTTAGGAAGATATAAAACCATAATGAGCTATAACTACAGATCCAAGAGAATAGCTAAAATAAAAATACTGATAAAAATAAATGTCAGTGGGAAAGTGTAACTGGAAGTCTCCTACACCATTAGTGAAAATGTGAATGGTACTTTTTAGGAAAATGTTTTAGCAGTTCCTTGTTAAGTTAAACATACACCTACCTCATTCTACTTCAAAGAAATAAAAACATGTCCACACAAAGACTTGTGGAAAAATATTCACGGTAAATTTAGTCCTAATGGCCAAACATCAGAAATAACTTGAATATCCATCAAAGTAAAATTAATTTTAAAAATTGAGGCATATCTATACAATGGAGTACTACTAAGTCCCAATACAACAATGCAACAACATGGCTGCATTTCAAGATTATTTTGCTGAGCTGAAAGCAGCCAGAAACATACAGAATTACTATACACGATGTTCTAGAAAAATAAAACTAACTTATGTAAATTTATGTTGATAAAAATTACATCAGTGCCTTGGGTCAGAGTGGGTGGAAAGAGTGACTGAAAAGGAGTACCCAGGGTACTTTCTGGTGTGATGATAATGTCTATCTTTTGATTAGAGTGATTACATGAATGAACATATTTATCTAAACTCATCTTGTGATATATTAGAGCTCAGTAAACTTTATTTACAAAAATTCACAGTCTAAATTTGATATTTAGATGTACTGGGGTAAATGACCAAAGGACACAGGTAGAAGGATTGAGTGTATTGTATCTGGCATGTGGGATTTCAGAAATAGGGTGACTGATTGCTTTTTCCTTTTTTTTAGTTTTATGTCTCATTAAACTATTTGAATATTTAAATTAGGTACATATATCACTTTCATAAGTAAGAAAGGGAAGAAAGAAACAAAACAAAAGTCCAAGTTTCTAATTCACATAAGTTTGTGTGCTGACGCTACCTCTGCTGCTAACCTCCTTGACCTTGGGAAAGAGGTTCCACTTCTCTAAGCCTCAGTTCTTATTCACATCATTGGGGGGCTGCCTGGGTGGCTCAGTGGGTTAACACCTCTGCCTTTGGCTCAGGTCATGATACCAGGATACTGGGATCGAGCCCCACATCAGGCTCTCTGCTCAGCAGGGAGCCTGCCTCCCCCCCTCTCTCTGCCTGCCTCTCTGCCTACTTGTGATCTCTGTCTGTCAAATAAATAAATAAAATCTTTATTATTCACATCATTGGGAATTAAAAGCAACAGCTGCCTTATAAATTTGTTTTGAAAGCTGAAACCTGGGGCACCTGGGTGGCTCAGTGGGTTACAGCATCTGCCTTCGGCTCAGGTCATGATCCCAGGGTCCTGGGATCGAGGCCCTCATCGGGTTCTCTGCTATGCAGGGAGCCTGCTTCCCCCTCTCTCTCTCTCTGTGTCTGCCTCTCTGCCTACTTGTGATCTCTGTCTGTCAAATAAATAAAAATATTAAAAAAAAAAAAGAAAGAAAGCTGAAACCTATACTTTCATGGGGAAGCACTTAAGTGTAATGCTTGGCAAATGCTAAGTATAAATTCCAGCCATTGGTATCATTAGCTGTCTCTCTCCTTCTCATTTCCATACATTACAAATCCCTCATCAGTTATAATAGTCCTCCCTCCTCAGGTCTGTCTCTGGCATGGGATATTTTGGCTGTTCAGAGAAATCCAAAAAGTGACCACATACCTATATCATCAGTGTAAGAAATAGTGTACAAAATGTATCTAACTACCAATCTTGTCTTTTTAAAACATTATTTAAAAACTAAATTACAAATTTGTTAAATTTGGTAAAAATTTGTAAAATTTGTGTTATGTTAAAATCTATTTCCACTGGTGAGGCCTTCCATCAATAAGACTGAACACCTATTCCCTAAATATCTAGAAATTAGAATTTGCTTTCTATGTAAAATCATTCATCCGGATTTTATTTTGATTTCAGTATAAGGAGAAAAATGATAACCTATAACTTTTCAGTGAAGAAGATAGCTATTTGATCCCATAATAGAGTTGATATAAATAATGCAAGATCTCCCTAAAATTGGGGGTAATCTACAGATTCTATAACAATTTTCTTTAGATTTTAAAATGACCTTATTTATCTGCTGCTTCTAATAACTGTATTTAACTTCCTTTTCTTGGTATGACACAATGACTAGCAGCTTTAAAGTATTAACTAATAAAGGTGATAGGAAGTGTCTTTATTTTCTGAGATTTGTGCTGTTTAGCCAAATTTAAAATAGCATGGTAAATAGAATGTATAAGCAATATTCCACTGTATTCTCATCACAATTTTGGGCAGATTTATCACTAAATTGTCACCAAGGATTGATGACTGAAAGAAGGCAAAAAACTGTTTGGTTTTATTTATACCTCATTCTCACTGAAGACGTTCATAAACCAAAACAATGGAGAGAATGGAAGCGAAATACAGGGACAGAATTATCACAGATGACACCATCAGACCTAAACAGCCAACATATGTTGCATGATATAATAGAAAAATAATTCACAGAAGATTTAAAACATTTCACCTCACTAATAAAGAATTTCTAGTGAACAAATAATGAGAGATTTTTCTGCATAAAACTAAAAAGCATTAGAAAAAGTTTTAACACTTAATGCTGACAAAGGTACAAATTTGCCTTTGTCACATAATACCATTGAATAATAGTTGGTATATTCTTTTCTGAAATCACTTTAGAAATGTGCCTTTGGGAATGATTTTATGGGTAGGGCGTAGACCAAACTTTCAAGTCAGGAGACGTTATCGTTGTTCTAGACCCTCAACCTCCGTCTTGAGGAATCTTCCTCTTCTGAGTCTCAAAAAAGTTATTCTTGTCCCTCGTGATTTTACTAACTGTTCCATTCGCCTTTCAACTTAAGGAATCCATTTGGAATTAAGGAATTTTTAAATATTTAATACTTTAGAGCGAACATAAAACCAATAATATTAGTTTAAGTGAGATTTCATTTTTATGTGTTAAAATGATATAGAAAGTGTTAGTATTTGGGAATCATAGGAATGAGGTTAGTATTGAGCTGACAAGGAGCCACATTCTCATACTATTCCTAGAGTTAAGTCTAAGTGTAGAAAGAGAATTTTTGAATGAAGTATTCTTTCTGCGTGGATGTGGGTGTGCTAGTGTGTTCCAGTGGGTCAAGAGTCAAGTATAAAATAAAACGACTCTCTGCCACCTTGTTTTTTCCTTTTGAAGCTATTAAATATCAGAGTCTTTGGTTCATGAAAAGCATTTTCCTAGGCAAGATTTTCAAACTGTACTTCATAGGATAACAATATAAACAACAAACTCTTATTAAATGTTTCATGGAAAAAAGAAGTGACTAAAGTTTGGGAAACATAGCCAATAATTTTTTTTTAATAAATAAATAAAATAAAACTTCACTATACTACACAAGGCATAATGGAGCCTTTTAAATACTAATCACATTATGAAGTTTTCAGACACATAAACTTTTTCTGAAGATTATATCACAGAATTCTTTGTTTAAGAAAAAAAAATATTCTGTTGAAGGCAGCTCAGATGTCCTTCTCCCCAAAAGTCTTTGCAGGCGAGCTCACTCAGACCATGACAGCTTCTTGAATTGTCAGAACAGTGATTTAAGGGTGACTGCTGTGACTTTTCTTTCTCCTCCCATGATTTTATAAAGGAATAAATTAGTGAAATAACTTCATAGACCCCCACTCAATGGTAAGGAGCTCCTGATCTAGAAAAGAAACAAAATTCTACCTTTAGAACTTCCCTATTCCTCCATCTGAAAATTTAGATACTTTTTTTTTTCATTCTATCTCTCAAGGATTCGTTTCTCACCAGAAACTTGGAAAGCCAACGGTAATGATTTGTGAATGGAAAGAGATCTGAAAGGAAATGAGTTGAGACGTGCTTTAAAAATTCATTCCCAGGGTACTTTTTAAGACGCATGAACTTCCTGATAACTGTTTGGGATTCAACATAGAGGGCTTCTGACAACTGATAGAACATTAGAAACATAATTAAGATTTTAAACTTTGAGTAGGTTGCATTGTCCAATCATTTCCCCTGGCACTTCAAACTCACACACCATTGAGCAAGCACAATTTCAAATGTTCAAAACAAATATGTGAGAGTGAGTGAAGCAGACGAGACAGGGGGAATGTTTTACTCCAAGGTAAACTAAAGAGATGCTTGTGAAGCCATGAGAATTAAATAGAATGAAAATTTTAAATGTCAAGTATGTAAGCCTTGAAACACAAATGAAATAATGAAACTAGAGTGACCATAGAGGTTCCCACTATCAAATGAGATAAATGAAAAGTAAAAAAGTGAAATGAAAGAAAGATTTTTAAAATGAACATTATTGAGAGTACAAGAAAAGTGAAACAACTTTTCTTTCCTCATTTGGAAATTCCACTTACTATGCTGAGAACTGCTGTTAGGGGGCATAGTTAGTGGCCACCCTACCCATTGCTGAATCCCTAGTTCCTGGCACATTGCCCAGAATAAACTAAGTTCTCAATTTACCTTGAGGTGTAATTAACCAACCATGAGGTGTGGTATGAAAGAGGTGGCAGGAATTGAAACTCTGAACATGGACCTAAGGCTATCATTGAGGCAACCACGTAACAAATTATAATATCTTTGCTAAAATTGATTGGGGGGAAAAGTCTCAGAGCAAATTAACAAAACTTGGAAAACAGAGAAAAGAAGGAGGGAATGAAAATGTCTATAAGTGTGCAAATTTATTCATATTTCACACTTGGTATTCATTAGATACTGCCTCATTTCTAAAAGTGATAGATTAAGAGATATAGGTTTTATCATTATTATAAAAGTTTATAAAAGTAACCACAACTAGAATTAAAAACAGTGCTATACCTTTTCCTAACTATTCAAAATAACTAAGCATAAATAATAAATTAGGGGGAGAAACCTACACTAAAGAGTAAAATAGGACAGCAAAGTTAAATGAAAATGTTATTACAATGATAAACATCATAAACTCATAAGTTAAATGGTAGGGATTCCTGGGTTTCGTTAAAATAAAATACAATAAAATCTCATTATAACTAAATACTACAGGCTTATATAAAAGAAGTTGACTCACAGGGGCACCTGAGTGGCTCAGCTGGTTAAGTGTCTAATTCTTGATTTTTGGCTTAGGTCATTATCTCAGGATTATCAGATTGAGGCCTTCCTTGGGCTCCCCACTTAGTGGGGAGTCAGCTTAAAATTTAAGAATCCCTTCTCCCTCTCCCTCTACCCCTCCTTTTCCACATATACTCTCTCTCGCTCGCTCACTCAAATAAATAATCTTAAGAAAAAAAAGAAGTTGACTCATAATATTTCATGGTAATGAAATGATTAATGCTATAAAAGAAAATGCCAGAAAAAAAAAGAAAACAAGGGTTGCAATATAAATATCCAATAAAGATGACTTCATGTAAATGTGATGAAGTCTTTTTTTTTTTCAATAATTAGGAGTATGATCTAAAATTAAAACATTGGAAAACTGTATGTAAAAGTTGCTCATTATTTAAATAATTATTTAAGAAATAAATAAAAATTAACAGAAGCCCTCTGTCTAATCTCCAGTTCTCCCCCTTTGATTGCATGGTCAAAAATAGGCTATAGGTGATCTAAATAATGTAACTGTTAATGCTGAAGAAAGAAGTCTATAGCTTTCAGCATAGACTTTCAGCATTTTATTGATATGTCCTAAAAGCTTAAAAATTATTATTCTCAGAAGTCTACTTTATTCTGTGAGAGAGTAGTAACATAGCCTTTCCTATATAAGCAATTACAAAACTGTGTTATATAGGGGTAACTCTTTCTAGGTAGGATACAATAAGCTGTACAAAACTGTGATCCCTGAAAAAGGGAAACTCATAGAGTGAGCCTTATCTTCACTCTGTTCTCTGTATTCATTTAATTTCCCAGCACTGCATAAGACTCTCTGGAGCCCATGGCCTGACAAGCTGACGAGGCATAAACCACATTTTGGGACTGATGAAATGATTACATTTGGCAGAGCAAGGCAACTATAGAAAGGTGATTCCACAGGGTAAAAGTGGAAGTTCCCAAAGTCTGGATGGGACTTATACAGCTCTTGGTCAAGAGTCGGACCTGACATGTACACAGCAAGAGTACCCAAGGTTTACCAGAAAGTTGCCTTAATGGGGTGGGAAATAGGATGGGGATAGTGAAGTCAAGCAATAATGGGAGATTCTAGAGTTGCAGCTTAATCAGAGTGGATAGACTTTGTTAAAACTGCCAAGTATCTGGCTAAGATGCTAGAAAGCCAGAATTTAGGATTAAGTGCAAAACTCATTCACAAAAATATTACTTCAGATCTACCCTAACAAATCCTAAAGTCTAGACAGTTTCCAAGGAAGACAACATTTGATGTTTGAGCCATGTCAAGTTGTGCTTGGTTAATCCCTTGGAATTCCAACAACTCACTTGGAAAAAATTTAACAAATTCTAACTATACAAATAACTACATTAAATATGAATGAAATAAATACTTCATTTAAAAAGCAGAGTTTAGGGGCATCTGGGTGACTCAGTCATTAAGCATCTGCCTTTGGCTCAGGTCATTATCTCAGAGTCCTGTGATTGAACCCTGCATTGGGCTCCCTGCTCAGCAAGAAGCCTGCTTCTCTCTCCTACTCCCCCTGCTTGTGTTCCCACTCTTGTTGTGTCTCTGTCTACCAAATATAAATAAATAAATAAATAAATAAATAAATAGCAGTGCTTACAAGATTATAGAAAACGCAAGACCTAACTTTATGATATCAACAAGACAGTTAAATATAAAGACACACAATGGTTGGGAAAAAATAAATACCATGCAATACAAAAGCTGAAAAAATATATATATATTCAAAATATATACATTACAAGATATATATATATTACTCAAAGGTAGAATTTATGATAAAGTGTATTATTAGGGTAGAGAGACATTATTTAATAATAAAAGGATAGATATATCAAGAGACAACACCATCAAGAAAATATAGAGATATATTGTGAAAAATATTCGGTATACATATATTTAACAAACAACTTGCATTTAGAACACATAAAGAACTCCTACAGTGCAATAAGAAATTTGACTACCTAATTAAAACACTAGCAGAATACTTGAATAAACAATTCAAAAAAGAATATATACAAATAATTAATAAACACATGAAAAGATGCTTAGCATCACTAACTATCAAGAAAATGAAAATTAAAACCACACTATAACAACATTTCACCTATACTGCAATATCTAATTAAAAATACCAGCCACCAGGGGAGGAGTCAAGTTGGCAGAGGAATAACAAGCTGAGATGACACCACGTAGCAGAAGATCAGCTAGATAGTTTATCAAACCATTCTGAACACTTACAAATCCAACAGGAGATCAAAGAGAAGAGCAGCAATTCTAGAACCAGAAAATCGACTGGCTTTCTGAAAGGTAGGACTTGCAGAGAAGTGAATCCAAAGTGATAGGAAGATGGACCCTGGGGGGGAAGGGGCCAGCTCCCAGCAAGCAGCAGGGCAATGGAGCACAAAATCTGAAATTTAAAAGTCTGCTCCACTGAGGGACATAGCTCCAGAGGCTAAGTGGGGGTGGAACCCTCATGAGGACAGTGTTGTCTCAAGTCCCATGGGGTCACCAAAGGATGTGGTGTCTCAGGATCACAGAGCTCACAAATATTAAAGCAGGGAAGCCAGCTACAGAGACAGAGCCATGGAGTGAGCTCTCAGTTGGGCGTTACTTTAAACTGTGATCCATGACACAGTTAGACCACTGCTCTTTGAGTAGGGACCCCACAAGTGGAAGATCTGGGGAGACCTCCCTGGAAAAGCACAGGGATCTGCTGGGTTTGGAGAGCCCAGGCAGGGCTGTGTGCCAGAGACAGAGATGCTGGGTCACAGGCTGGGTGAGGTCAGAGTATGGCTGGAGGCCAGGGAGATGAGAGTGATTGAGTGCTTTTCTCCGAGGGTGCACTGAGGTTTGGGGCCCTGAGCTCTCAGCTCCTTGGGGCCAGAGAATGGGAGGGTGCTATTTTCATTCCTGCCCTCCAGAATTCTACAAAAAGCAATCAGGGAACAAAAGCTCCTGAGAGCAGACCTGAGTGGATTATGTAGCCTGGCCCCTGGCAAGGGTGGTGCAATTCTGCTTCAGGCAAAGACATTTGAGAATCACTAAAACAGGCCCCTCCCACAGAAGATCAGCAAGAACATCCAGCCAAGACCAAGCTAACTTATCAAGAAGAACAGCAGAATTCCAAAGGAGGAGAAAGCAAAGCATGGAATTCATGGCTTTCTCCCCATGATTCTTTAGTCTTGCAAAGTTAATTAATTTTTTTAATTTTATTTTTTTCTTATTCTAATTTTTTTAACATTTCCTCTTTCCTCTTTTAACATTTTTAAACTAGTATATCTTAACAATACCTTTCATTTGAAAAAAATCTTTTTGAACTTTTATCATTATAATCATATTTTATCCTTCATTGTATCAAACTTTATTTTTTGTATACACATAGGGTTTTTTCCTTCTAAAAAATTTTAGGATACAACTTCTTCTGATAGATCAAAGTATACCCTAAATCTAGCACAGGACTTTGTTCTAGTCTCCAGCCTGAGCAATTCTGTCCACTTTCTTTTTGTTTCTTTTCCCAACCAAATTATCTTAACTCATTTTTTAGAATTTTTTAAAAATTTCCATTTTTACAGTCATATTCCATCCCTTCATCATGTTTACTTTCTTTAAAATTTTGGGAGGTAGTTTCTTCTAAGAAACCAAAATACTCCCAAAATTAAGAGGGTGACTGTGTTATATTCACCAGTCTAATATCAATATTTGCTTTTTTTTTTTTTTTTTTAACTTCTTTTTACCCGCTTTCTTCCCCTCCATGATTTGTGGTCTCTTCTGATTTGGTTAACACACACTTTTCTGGGGTCTTTGCCACCCTTTTAGTATTTTATTCTCTCCTTCATATATTCTTATCTGGATAAAATGACAAAGCAGAAAAACTCACCACAAAAAAAAAAAGGCAGTACTGAAGGCTAGAGACCTAATCAATACAGACATTGGTAATATATCAGCTCTAGAGTTTAAAATGATGATTCTCAGAGTGCTAGCTGGGCTTGAAAAGGGCATGGAAGATGTTAGAGAAACACTGTCTGGAGAAATAAAAGCCCTTTCTGGAGAAATAAAAGAACTAAAATCTAACCAAGCTGAAATCAAAAAAGCTATTAATGAGGTGCAATAAAAAAATGGAGGCTCAACTGCTAGGACAAATGAGGCAGAAGAAAGAATTAGTTATTCTAATCAGAGAATAAGAGAAGACCAGAATTAGAGAAGACCAAATGACAGAGAATAAAAAAGCTGAGCAAAAGAGAGACAAACAACTACTGGACCATGAGGATAGAATTTAAGAGATAAGTGATACTATAAGATGAAAGAACATTAGAATAATCGGGATTCCAGAAGAAGAAGAAAGAGGGAGGGGAGAAGAAGGTATATTGGAGAGAATTATTGTAGAGAATTTCCCTAATATGCAAAGGGAACAAGCATTAAAACCCAGGGGCGCAGAATAAGAATAAGAATAGGTCCACACCCCGTCATCTAATAGTAAAACTTACATGTCTGAGTGAAAAAGAGAAAATCCTGAAAGCAGCCCAGGACAAGTAGACTGTAACATACAATGGTAGAAATATTAGATTGCCAGCAGACTTATCCACAGAGACCTGGAAGGCCAGAAGTACTGGCATGATATATTCAGAGTACTAAACGAGAAAAACAAGCAGCCAAGAATACTATATCCAGCTAGGTTATCATTGAAAAAAGAAGGAGAGATAAAACGCTCCCAGAACAAACAAAAACTAAAAGAATTTGTAAACACCAAATCAGTTCTACAAGAAATATTGAAAGGGGTCCTCTAAGCAAAGAGAGAGCCTTAAAAGTAGTAGACCAGAAAGGAACAGAGACAATATGCAGTAACAGTCACCTTATGGGCAATAAAATGGCACTAAATTCATATCTCTCAACAGTTACCCTGAAAGTAAATGGGCTAAATGCCCCAATCAAAACATACAGGGTATCAGAATGGATAAAAAGCAAAACCCATCAATATGCTATCTACAAGAAACTCATTTTAGACCCAAAGACACCTCCAGATTGAAAGGGAGGGGGTGGAAAACAATTTACTATGCTAATGGACATCAAAAAAAAAAAAAAAAAAAGCTGGGGTGACAATCCTTATACCAGATCAATTAGATTTTAAGCCAAAGTCTATAATAAGAGATGAGGAAGGACACTATATTATACTGAAAGGGTCTATCCAACAAGAATATCTAACAACTTTAAATATCTATGCCCCTAACATGAGAGCAGTTAACTATATAAACTAATGAATAACAAATTCAAAGAAACACATTGACAATAATACAATAATAGTACGGGACTTTAACACCCCCCTCACTGAAATGGACAGATCATCAAAGCAAAAGATCAACGAGGAAATAAAGGCCTTAAATGCCACACTGGACTCTATGGACATCACAGATATATTCAGAACATTCCCTCCCAAAGCAATAGAATACACATTCTTCTCTAGTGCACATGGAACATTCTCCAGAATAGATCACTTCCTGGGACACAAATCAGGTCTCAACCATACCAAAAGATTGGGATCATTCCCTGCATATTTTCAGACCACAGTGCTCTGAAACTAGAACTCAATCACAAGAGGAAATTTGGAAAGAACTCAAATACATGGAGGTTAAAGAGCATCCTTCTAAAGAATGAATGGGTCAACCATGAAATTAAAGAAGAATTGAAAAAATTCATGGAAACAAAAAATAATGAAACACAATGGTTCAAAATCTGTGGGACACAACAAAGGCAGTCCTGAGAGGAAAATATATAGTGATACAAGCCTTTCTCAAGAAACAAGAAAGGTCTCAAATACACAACCTAACCCTTCACCTAAAGGAGCTGGAGAAAGAACCCTTCACCACAGCAAGAGAAGAGAAATAATAAAGATCAGAGCAGAAATCAATGACATAGAAACAAAACAAAAAACAAAAAACAAAAACGAAACAAAAAAAAAGCAAAACAAAAACAAAAAACAGTAGAACAAATCAACAAAACTAGAAGCTGGTTCTTTAAAAGAATTAGTAAGATTGATAAACCCCTGGCCAGACTTAACAAAAAGAAAAGAGAAAGGACCCAAATAAATAAAATCATGAAAGAAAGAGGAGAGATTACAACCAATACCAAAGAAATCAAACAATTATAAGAACATATTATGAGCAACTCTACACCAGAAAAATTGATAATCTGGAAGAAATGGATGCATTCTTAGAGATATATAAACTACCAAAACTAAACCAGGAAGAAATAGAAAACCTGAACAGACCCATAACCAGTAAGGAGATTAAAGCAGTCATTAAAATCTCCCAACAAACAAGAGCCGAGGCCCAGATGGCTTCCCAGGGGAATTCTACCAAACATTTAAAGAATAATTAATTCCTATTCTCCTGAAACTTTTCCAAAAAATAGAAATGGAAGGAAAACTTCCAAACTCATTTTATGAGACCAGCATTACTTGATCCCCAAACCAGACAAAGATCCCATCAAGAAAGAGAATTACAGACCAATATCCTTGATGAACACAGATGTGAAAATTATCACCAAAATATTAGCTAATAGGATCCAATAGTACATTAAAAGGATTATTCACCACAACCAAGTGGGATTTACTCCAGGATTGCAAGGTTGGTTCAACATAAGCAAATCAATCAATGTGATACAATACATTAATTAAAGAAAGAACAAGAACTATATGATACTCTCAATAAATGCTGAAAAAGCATTTGACAAAGTACATCATCCTTTCTTGATCAAAACTCTTCAAAGGGTAGTGAAAGAGGGATCATACCTCAATATCATCAAAGCCATCTATGAAAAACCAACCGTGAATATTATTCTCAATGGAGAAAAACTGAGAGCTTTTCTGCTAAGGTCAGGAACATGGAAAGGATGTCTATTATCACCACTGCTATTCAACATAGTACTAGAAGTCCTAGCCTCAGCCATCAGATCACAAAAATCAATTAAAGGCATCCAAATTGGCAAAGAAGAAGTCAAACTATCACTCTCTGCAAATGATGATACTATATGTGGAAAACCCAAAAGACTCCACTCCAAATCTGCTAGAACTTGTACAGGAATTCAGTAGTGTCAGGATATAAAATCAATGCACAGAAGTCAGTTGCATTTCTATACACCACCAACAAGACAAAAGAAAGAGAAATTAAGGAGTCAATGCCATTTACAGTTGCACTCAAAACCATAAGATACCTAGGAATAAACCTAACCAAAGAGGCAAAGAATCTGTGCTCAGAAAACTATAAATTACTCATGAAGGAAATTGAGGAAGACACAAAGAAATGGAAAAATGTTCCATGCTCATGGATTGGAAGAACAAATGTTGTGAAAATGTCTATGCTACCTAAAGCAATCTACACATTTAATTCAATTCCTATCAAAATCCCATCCATTTTTTTTTCAAAGAAATGGAACAAAATCTTAAAATTTATATGAAACCAGAAAAGTCCCCCAAATAGCCAGAGGAATGTAGCAAAAGAAAGCCAAAGCTGGTGGCATCACAATTCCAGACTTCAAGCTCTATTACAAAGCCATCATCATCAACGACAGTATGGTGCTCCACAAAAAAGACACATAGATCAATGGAACAAAATAGAAAGCCCAAAAATAGACCCTCAACTCTATGGTCAACTAATCTTTGACAAAGCAGGAAAGAACTTTCTCTGGAAAAAAGACCATCTCTTCAACAAATGGTTTTGAGAAAATTGGACAGCTACATGCAGAAAAACAAAACTAGACCATTTCCTTACACCACACATGAAAATAGACTCAAAATGGATAAAGGACCAATATGAGAAAGGAATCCATCAAAATTCTTGAGGAGAACACAGGCAGCAACCTCTTCGACCTCAGCCACAGCAACTTCTTCCTAGGAACATCACCAAAGGCAAGGGAAGCAAGGGCAAAGATGAATTATTGGGACTTCATCAAGATCAAAAGATTTTGTACAGCAAAGGAAAGAGATGGGGTTGGGTTATGGGCATTGAGGAAAGTATATGATAGAGTGAGTACTGTGAAATGTGTAGACCTGGCTATTCACACTCCTGTACCTCTGGGGCTAATAACATTATATGTTAATAAAAAAATTTTAAAAAATTAAAAAAAAATACTAGCCACCAAGTGTTGACGGAAGATGTAGAACAACTGAAACTTTCCTATTTTGCAGATGAGAATGTAAAATGATGCAATCATTTTGGAAAACAGTCTTCCAATTTCTAATAAAGTTAGATACAGATTTAGTATTTATTTATCCCAGCAATTCACTCTTACATATTTTTCTAAGAAAAATAAAACCTTATGTTTAAATAAAGACTTGTATACAAATGTTTATAGTAACTTCAGTCATAAAGTCCTCAAATTACAGCCACACAAATGTCCTTTAAGAGCTGAATGAATACCATATAATGGAATACTATAAAGACATAAAAAGGAACAAACTACAAATGCACATAAGAACATGGATAAATCTCAAATTTATTATGCTATACAACAAGACAGACACAGGTGTACATGCCACAAGATTCCATTTGTGTGATATTCTAGAAAAAGGAACATTATTTTATAGTGAGTGAAATGAGATCTCTGGTTGCCTGGCATGGGGAGCAATGTAAGTTTATAGTGTGATACAAATGTTCTATATCTTTTTGGGATGGTTTTCATGCAGTTTAAGCCTTTTCAAAACTCAGGAGACTGTATACAATATGGATATTTTATTGCATATATTTTATGTTTCAATAACTGATGTATTTTAAAGTACTGCTTTCACTATGGGGAACTATATCAGAATCAACAGGAACATTGTAAAAATATAGCTCCCTGGCTTCTTAATACTACTATTCCTGGGTTTAGTGTTCAGATGAGACCAAGAAGCTACAAATATGTTCTTCTTCACATACATACTAGAGATTAAAGATTACTGTTCTGGAGAGTAAAGAGATAAAGAGATCTAAGTATATGTATTTACAATTATATATAAGGAATAATGCAGTCAATAACAAACTATTAGACTTTGAAGATCACAGTATTAGTTGGATATCAAAAGCCTTACTTTAGATGTGCACAAAAGTCAAATCTAAAGCAGGGAGATATTGACTATAGGAAATAAATCAGAGTTACAGAATAAAACTCCAAATTGATAAAGCTGGACCTAAAAATTTTCTAATTTCCTCTTTGTATTGTGAAAGAATGTTTGGGCCATGCATCATTGGACAAAATAGAATATTTGACAATAACTGGTTTGGACATTTCTTATGGTTATGTCAATCCTTTAGTTAAAAATAACTTCTTTTTCAAGTAGGTGACAACAAATACTTGGAAGAATATGGAAATAGTTTTGTTTCTTGTTTTGTTTTCTAAGATAATTAAAAACTGAAAATAGCAAGAGTATAATTTTCACTTGCATTCCATTGCACATATCTCCTATAAAAATGGTGCCTTGTCCACTAGGGTCATTGAATCATAGAATTGGTAGACACCCTGATTTCATGTAAATACAACTTTCTGATTTCACAAGAGACTCAGAGATTAATGTGTTTGATATAAACATCCCATGGATATCAGAAGGTATTCTTCCAAAATAACAAATATATGGATTTAGAATTGGTCCTCACAATACCAAGTCAAAGATAGCATACATAGGATGGTATCAATAGATGCTAAGCATTCTATCCAACTGTCTGCAAAAATAATGATGCCTGTACTTTGAGGTAACAGTAGAGTGCTATTCAAAGAAAAGCCCTGTCTGGGACACTGGGGTATATATCATTTTCATAAGATTATGGTAGTCAGGTAATCAAAGTCTGTTTGGATGCTAAAAGAATTACAATCAATTTGGTAAGAGGTGAAAGAAATCACTGAAATCTTCTATAAATAAATAGTTAAACTGTTTTTATTTTATGGGTGACCAATTTTTGTCTCGCTGTCAGTTGATTTGCTGTTTTCATCAACATTTTGAAATTATAGGTGAGCTTTTAACAAACACGGTATTTACCAAAACTTGAACGAATAAATGCATAATATATGAAGTAATCCACATGCAAAACAGTATCTGCTTTTGTAATGTGCAGTTGCTTTGAGAGGTGATTTACCTTAATAACCACCTAACTGTTCCCCTAGCTTCATCCTTTGCCCCCAGAGTGTATAAAGTTTTCAAAGCAGAGAATTCCCCACTCGCCTCTTGACTTTATTACCCACCCCTTTCATCACTGGGTTGTAGCCACATTGAACTCCTGCTGTTCCAGGAACACGGGCATGCTCCCACCTATGGCACAGGGCACTGCTCTTCCCTTTGTGGAGAACAGATGTCTTCAGGGTTAACTCCCTCCAAGGTTTTGCTCAATTTCACCTACTCAATGAGACCTGCCCTGAAAACCCTGATTAATGTGATAAACTGTCCCTGTGCTACCCCTTTGCACTTTCAGTCCCTTTTACCTGCTCTAGCTCTCATCACCGTCTTATATACTCTATAATTTACTTATGTGTTACATCATTGATTATTATCTCCCTCTCATCCCCCAACCTGGAATGCATGCTCCAGAAAGGCAGGCATTTTTGATCATTAATGAATCCCCAATGCTCAAAAGTATATCTGGCACATAGTACATAATATACTCAATGCATATTTGTTGAATGAATAAATTTTATCAGATTTATAATAGAAGCCCATTGCAAAATTTCTATACTCATATACAATTCAGGAATATGAGTTATGGTTAAGTATGCTGTTTTCTGAAGCATGTAAAATTTAGCTCTCTGATATAATCCTTTCTACCCACAGACCTGTCATAAGGAAGATCTGGAATTCCCACTCTAGAATTGGCCCTTTAGGTTACTTGATAAATTGGGGGAATTATCTCTCCCAAACACCTCACTAAATCGTAATCTCTGAAATAGACAAAAGGGCTCTTTATTTTTTATATAATTTTTTATTTTTTATAAACATATATTTTTATCCCCAGGGGTACAGGTCTGTGAATCACCAGGTTTACACACTTCACAGCACTCACCAAAGCACATACCCTCCCCAATGTCCATAATCCCACTCCCTTCTCCCAAACCCCCTCCCCCCAGCAACCATCAGTTTGTTTTGTGAGATTAAGAGTCACTTATGGTTTGTCTCCCTCCCAATCCCATCTTGTTTCATTGATTCTTCTCCTACCCACTTAAGCCCCCATGTTGCATCACCACTTCCTCATATCAGGGAGATCATATGATAGTTGCCTTTCTCCGCTTGACTTATTTCGCTAAGCATGATACGCTCTAGTTCCATCCATGTTGTCGCAAATGGCAAGATTTCATTTCTTTTGATGGCTGCATAGTATTCCATTGTGTATATATACCACATCTTCTTGATCCATTCATCTGTTGATGGACATCTAGGTTCTTTCCATAGTTTGGCTATTGTGGACATTGCTGCTATAAACATTCGGGTGCACGTGCCCCTTTGGATCACTACGTTTGTATCTTTAGGGTAAATACCCAATAGTGCAATTGCTGGGTCATAGGGCAGTTCTATTTTCAACATTTTGAGGAACCTCCATGCTGTTTTCCAGAGAGGTTGCACCAGCTTGCATTCCCACCAACAGTGTAGGAGGGTTCCCCTTTCTCCGCATCCTCGCCAGCATCTGTCATTTCCTGACTTGTTGATTTTAGCCATTCTGACTGGTGTGAGGTGATATCTCATTGTGGTTTTGATTTGTATTTCCCTGATGCCGAGTGATATGGAGCACTTTTTCATGTGTCTGTTGGCCATCTGCATGTCTTCTTTGCAGAAATCTCTGTTCATGTCCTCTGCCCATTTCTTGATTGGATTATTTGTTCTTTGGGTGTTGAGTTTGCTAAGTTCTTTATAGATTCTGGACACTAGTCCTTTATCTGATATGTCGTTTGCAAATATCTTCTCCCATTCTGTCAGTTGTCTTTTGATTTTGTTAACTGTTTCCATTGCTGTGCAAAAGCTTTTGATCTTGATGAAATCCCAATAGTTCATTTTTGAAAAGGGCTCTTTATTTTATGTTTCATGAGAACTCTTCTGATAAACCGTAATAATTATCACACTACAAGGCAGACTCAAAAAAAAAAAATCCAAAGCTACTTATTAATATTAGCTAAAGACACAATTATCACCCAATTCTCTGGACAGAAATATTTGCTATACATTGATGACCACCAGTCTATACTGAGCAAGGAGGTGCTACCATTTCCCACAGCTCGACTCAACTTTAAACCGTTTTCTTCCTGACTCTAAGTCCCAAATCTCCCTTTTCTTTTAGGACATACATTAGAAAATGTATATAGTAAGGATGCCTGAGTGGCACAGACATTAAGCGTCTGCCTTCGGCTCAGGTCATGATCCCAGGGTCCAGGGATCGAGCCTGAAATCAGGCTCCTTGCTCCACAGAGAGTCAGCTTCTCCCTCTCCCACTCCCCCTGCTCATGTTCCCTCTCTCACTGTACCTCTCCCTGTCAAGAAAATAATAAAATCTTAGAAGGAGGAGGAGGAGGAGGAGAAGAAGAAAGAAAGAAAATGTATATTGTAAATTCTTTCTCTACCCCCCTTTGAGATGTAAATCTTCTCCCAATCTCTTAACAGTTTTACAACTTGGGAATGTCTTTATCCTGAACCCAGGAAGCATCTTATTGAACTCTGATCAAGAAAGACATGCCCCTCTCTGCCAGTCTCTATGGGAGGGTAGGAGCCCAACATCTACTAACACAGATAAGCTAACGACACTGACCAGCTTCCCACCTGATGTCCTCCAGTACTTCTCCGCTAGCTCACCCCAGCTCCTAACAGTTCTCCTGACTTCTGACTCCGGGGAGGTGAGTTCACTCTCTCTTGCCTGGCCCCAGTAGCCCACCCCACCTGGTTAACGTCTGGTTCAAGCTTCCTTGGGCAGCTCTCTCCTTCATTTCATATACTGGGGTCTGATTCTGTATTGAAATACTGGGTATTTGTTTTTGACACTAATGGTTAAACAACTTTTGCTGTCCATGAAATCACCTTATACTTGGCATATTTGCAACAGATTCTAATGAACTTAGATTGTGTAAATGACCTCAAATGGGGAGGTATGAAACTGATAATGTTCACTCAGGTGCTAAGTAAGATACGGTAGTAAAAGATGGTAGATCCAGATGAAAGAATCATAGCAGAAAAATAATTAGGAAGCCCTCACAACCAGGGAGCTGTGTTTGGAACCTGAGAGTTAGTTTTGGGGGCTGGAAAATATGTGTCCAATATGAGAGCATTTGCATCAGGCCAAACTGCTGAGTACAGGATTGAATTGCAGGTTCAGTTTTAGGTAGGCGGTGGAAAATTTTGCTGTTGGATCATAAAACTCAGTATGTTCCATTCTGGAGGATTCTACAGAAAGCATGGGGTTTTATGTTTAAGTGGGGTTTAAGTGCCAGCCTTGCCTTGCTAATTGAATGATTCTAAGGTAATGACTTAAATTTTCTGTGCATTAGCTTCCTTACCATCAAAATGGGATAATAATAACCACTCCAGAAAGTTATTTCAAAGACTAAGTGAGAAAATCCACGTGCTTGTCTTACAACAGATCCCCAGTAAATGGCCTGTTTAAATATTTACTCAATAAATTGAACCTTACCACGGATTAGTAGGATATATGATTTAATTTCTACTTTTAAATATCTTCTAGGATTCCTGGGAGATAAATCAAATATAAATATCAGAAATTCATTTATCAAGTCAACAAATCTTTTATTGAGCACCTGATATTTTCCAGGTACTCTTCTAAGCTTTGGAGACACAGCTGTAATCTAGTAATCTCTACAGACAAGATCCCTGCCTGCATAAACCTTATAGCCCTGTGTGTGTGTGTGTGTGTGTGTGTGTGTGTGTGTGAGTGGTGATGGGGAACAATAACGAAATTCCTAATTACGTGAAACAATATTTATTAAATCATAACCTAAACCTTGCTTCACACACTGTTTATTAGTTCAACATCACCTTTTATGAGTCAATTCTCTGCTAGATCTTGAAAATATATTAAAAATATCTGACATTCCCTTTGTTTTCATAAAGCGTGTAGTCTAGCACTATGTTTTCACCACTATTAATCTCCACAGTTTATTTGTACTAGATTTGGACGGCAATCTACCCAAGTCTCTTGGCATAGCGTGCAGGGGAGCTTTACTTAATCTCCTAGAAAAGAAAGCAAGCTGCAGACTGGAGTTCATGCCCCTCAGAAAACATACAATTATACCCAGAAGTCCATAACAGGGTCTAAGAAATAACCATGGTTTTCAAGCTTCAAGTTTTTAAGACAAGCCTCCAGGACAATTTTGAATATTTTACAGTAAGAAAAAATGTTAGAAGTAAATGCAGTTTAGTAGGTAATATAAAAATCATGGCTGAACGAGAACTCACCTGAACGATAGCCTTCTCTGGTTGCTGTACCTCTATGTTTAGTTTTATAGAGCATTTTAAGTATTTTTATGTTCTTTCTACACAGTTGAAAAATGAGTGAAAAAGATTTACCGAAAAAGAGAAATCAAGATCATTTTGAAAGGGGATAATCAAAATGAAACAAATTAGTAGTATTGTTAGCATAATTTAATACTAATGATATGATACACATACAATAATTTCATACATTTGCTATTTAAGATAAAACCAATACAACAAAAAATAAGACTATTAAAAACATACTTAAGGCCAGAAATCCTGGCAGCTATAAATGCTTAAAGAAACAATTTTATGGAGACTGACAGATCTATAGGGGTAGATCCAAGAATCCTTAATAGAGGTGATCATTCACTCAACAAACATTTATTGAGTAAGCCAGACAGTAGATGAAAACCTAATGCCTGTACAGCCCTGTACATAACACATCTACATATATCATTTCATTTGCGACTTGTTACAAGCCTGTGAAGTGTATACAGAAAGTCAGCGGGGTTAATGGCCATGACCTAGCTCATCCCGTTAGTAAGTAGAAATGCTGAGCTGGAAACCCAGGCTTTTCAGCAGCATGTTTCCTGCCCTTCCAGTGTCCCGTGCTCCCTTTCCTGGCCACCTGTACAAGGGTGGGGCTAGGACATTCTTCTTCTCTGGCTTAATTTTCTTTAATTAAGAGTCCTTTTTACCACAAAGACAATGAAAAGGCTGAGACTCTCTTAAAGTGGTGTCGAACCAAGCGCAGGCGGAGGAGGGAGAGGAGGAAAGAAACAAAAGGACAGGGGGGCGCCGTGAAAACAGAAGCTGCACAGGACGGGACGGGGCCATGGGAGTGAGAGCGAAGGGGGTATGTGGGCACAGGGCCACAGAGGGGCAGACACACTCGGGGACACTTCCTTTGTTGTCTGTATTTTTTAAGTAGTTTTGGTGCTTATTATATTAGCTTCTCAAGACATTACTAGGGGGAAAACATGTTAATCACCAATATTTCTTAATGTATGCCCAACATGCATTCCCCCCAAATTTTATAACATCCTCAATACATTCTCACAGCACAGCTTCCATTAGCCCATTAGTCACTAATTTCCTAGTTTTTATTTCAACCCAACTGCTGTCAGGAAAAGGGAACATTTCCAGATGCCTCCTGAAAAAAATCAACTTAGAGAATGCCCCAAGCACCTGAAGTTCAACTTGTCCAAACCCTAACTTACAATCTGTGGGAAAACCTCTTATTCCTCCTCCTGCCTCCGCATACGCCCTTCGTCTCCCTCGAGCAGGAGAGCGACCTTTGCTCCCACGACAAGCAAGTCGGCCACGGTGCTGCTCATCGCTGCGTCCTTTGCAGCCAGTCACCAGCACTGGGCCTTTGCTCTCCCTGGCCGTGTGCCATCTGTCCTCACTACCTTGGTAGCCCGTCCCCGTTTCAACTACCACAAGAGCCGCCTCCTTCTTCCTGCCTTCTTTGTCGTTCCTTTCCGTCCCGGTCTCTACACCATTAGTAGAGGAAACAGTCTCAAACACAAATTTAGTCATGTAATTTTCTGGAAAAAATAATTCATACTGGATTCCCTACCAGCCGCAAGGTCAAGCCCAATTCCACCAGCTTGGCTCTCAGTGCTCTCAGGAAACTATATCAACCTTCCCGCCCATCTTCAGCTCCCTCCACTCTTCCCCAAGCCAAATTTAGGGGTGGTGGTTCCTGTCCTGTCATGGTTGTTTTCAGAGCACTCATCAAGGCTTGGGACTGTCTCAGTGATGGGCATTGCTGGTCTCCTCTGCCACTAGAAGGCAAGTTTTCTAAGAGCAAGCACTCGATTTGCTTTGTTTCCTGCAGAACCTAGTGTCCAGTAGAGTACCTGACCCATAATAGGTCCCCAATAGATATCTGTTGGTTGACTCACCCGGAAACAACCAGACAATTGCCTTTGAAGCCTAAACCCATATTATCTGTTATATATTATTATATATGATAGATGGTCACTTTCCGACTTTTCACCACACCTTGCATTCTAAGTAGTAAAATTTAAAAATTGATACATGAGGGAAGTACGTGTCAGGGTATCAAGGACACTCAGGTGTGGACTCCAGCTCCTCATTAACTCCGTTACCTCACTTAGAAAATGTGGAAATACTTTCTTCTTTACCTCGCTATTTTAAATTGGGAGTAATACATGATTTATACAGCCAATATTTCCTCCCTCTCTTTCTTCCTTCTACCTCCTCTTCTCTCTCTTGGTACAGAATGTGGTTTTGCAGGATAAAATCTCTGGTGGGAAGGAAAAGGAGAAAAGGGGACGTTTCCACATATTATTTTTAAATTATGTCCCTTACAGATTAAAAATCACAGTGTCAGGTTTGGAAGAGGATTTTAAGATTCATCTGGTCTCCTCTAAGATGTTGATTTCCTCTATAATTTCACAACCACGTGACTGTCCAGCCTATAGTTAAACAGCTCTAACAACAACAAAAAAATCTACCTCCTATTACTACCTAGCCATCAAAAAAAAAAAAAAAATTGTAAACCACATATCACAACCACGTAAAATTGTAACATCAGCTAATATTAAAGATAGTTTGTATAGTATAATAAATTAATTAAATTATCTTTACTGAGTCTATTTGGAAGGAAACTTCAACATCAAGTTTCCTGCAATTTCTTTATCAGGACCTCTGAAGTTGTATTTTTATTGATATTTTAAAAATAAATTCCTGTAACATCAAACCTATAAAGGGTTCATCACAGACCAAATACCTCTCTAACCTTTTAAGCTTTCACAGTAAAAACTGTCTTTTTTATTTATATAAGTTTGGGAAAGATACAAATGTAATCATAACCCCCAAGGCAAAATTTTATGGCACTTTTCAGAACTCTTCACTATAAAAACTACTCAAACCTACAAACATAAAAGTTTCCAATAAAATTTGTTTTAGATTCTGGCAATAAAACATTCTTTGCTTGCCTCTTAACTCCAAATTTTGAAGCCATGGCTGTCCAAATGCCAAAGATATATTTCACATTCCCCAGCCACACATTCTCCAAACTTTTAATCTCCAATTGAAAAACACTATTATTATTTATTAAATATCAGTAATATTTCATATTTAAGGAAGTGTGTTAATGAGAATAAAAGAAAAAATAGGTCATAGTAAAAAAAAAATCACAAACAGAACATCACATAAATCTTTAAGTAAGTAACTCTATTTTAAAATAATGTCTTTATATTTTCACCTAAAAATGTTTGTGTTTTTTAACCCAGAACATGTTTCATAATGAAAGTTTAAATAATAAGGGAGATAAGTGTGCCTATAAGCATATATGTGATTCATGCTGGAAAGTTTTCCGAGAGCATGTCTATGTTCTACTATTAAGGGCATTTGGAAAGCTGATTTCTCTTCCAGTGCTGGCCTCTCAGTGCAACGGGGGAGGCTGCCGGGGCTTCCATACTCAGGAAGCACCTGGAAGTATCGCTCTGGGCCCAACAATTTTACCCAACGGTTACTTTCTGGCCTCAGACCCTGAGGTCAGCTCATTCCATTCATTGCTCTGATCTCTGTTTCTCTGAGGCACCAGGAAAATATAACCCGGGCTCATTGCTTTAACAACAGTGTCACCATGCAGATGGCACCCAGGGGTATATTGTCAAGGCACTTGCAGACCTGTTCCTCTGCCTTAAAGAGTGTTGTGTGCAAGGGCAAATGGATAAAGAAGATGTGGTCCATCTATACGATGGAATCTTACTCAACCATCAGAAAGGACGAATACCCAACTTTTGTATCCACATGGACAGGACTGGAAGCGATTATGCTGAGTGAAATAAGTCAAACAGAGAAAATGAATTATCATGTGGTTTCACTTACTTGTGGAACACAAGGAGTAGCATGGAGGACTTTAGGAGAAGGAAGGGAGAAAATCAGAGAGGGAGACGAACCGTGAGACTGTGGACTCCGGGAAACACACTGAGGGCTCTGGGGGTTAGATGAGTCTGGTGCTAGGTATTACGGAGGGCACATATTGCATGAAGCACTGGCTGTGGGGCATAAACAATGAATTCTGGAACACTGAAAAGAAATTTAAAAAATAAAATGAAAAACAAAACAAAACAAAACAAAACCTCCAGGAGACAGCTAGAAAACTTAAGAAGCAGCTATAATGTGAATACAATTCTTAGATTCTAAGATTATTTCTGGTAACATTCTACCAACGGTGTTTTCTACTCACCAAAAGCTACAGCGTTCAGTGAAAGTCCTCCCTGAAAATGCATGAAGGGCATTCATAGGCATTACAAACTGAACAGGAGGCATTTTACAGCAGACGTTTCTGCAGAGCCTATTTATAAGGAAAGAACATAATCTTCAGCATTTTACATATCTGTGGAATTAGTGATTAAGGAAAGAAAATCCCAAGAACAATGGAAAAAGAAAAACTGAAGTCTATACTTTAAAGATTGGACTGCACATATAGCTACAATGTTAGATCTCAGACCATAGAATAGTCTATATTCAGAAAGTATGATTTTAGACGGAGAGCCTATGAATGCTTCAACTTTTCAATCATTTCCAACAGCACCACGGTGGCTACCTAGCTTGGACTGATCTAGAAATAGACAAGATGCACAGGATAAAAACAGATCCGCGCAAGACTCAGGAAAGGCCGACACTACAGTCCGACCGAGACTAAGGGAGGCCTTACTGGGACAGAGAACCGTCCCCAGCCGGTTTTCCTACGTATAAATGAAACCGAATTGGGAATTAATATGAGAAGAACTGTTCTGATGCTTGATGTATAGCCTATTGCTGAAACTGATAAGATTTGTTATAAAAATATATACAGCCAAAAAAAAAAAAAGAGTGTTGTGTGCAGACATGGGCAAAGGCTTTGACATCAGATCGTTTACGTTTGATCCTCAGCACAGCCACTTTCTAACTGTCTGAGCCTGGCAAGTTAAGGAATTTTTCCAAGTGACAGTTTCCTCATCTGTAAAACTAGAGGTGGTGGTGGTGGGCGCGGGGGGGGGGGGGGGGGTCCTTCCTTTTGCCTTCTTCTGGACTCATGGTCCCACTGCTGACCTCTTTACAAATGCTTTCAATCTTATACTCAGTTGCTCTTTAAATAAAGTCCTGGTCACAATTCGTGTGCCACAAAAGCAAACCTGAGACAAGAAGTCATATGAAGTGACTCACCAAGGTACCAGGAGAGACCTAGAAGGGAATGAGGGGGACAGGGCAGAGAGAGAGAAGAAGTCAAGCAGGGATCCACCTTCGGGCAAAGACTTAGCCTCACTTGATCCCACACATGAACCCTGGAGCCTAAACTACTCCTACAGGTCTGTTCCTCTTAAGAGGTTGCCAGATAAAATACAGGACATCTGGTTAAATTTGAGTTTCAGATTAACAACAAATTCTTTTGTAGTGTTAAATATGTCTCAAACACTACATGGAACAAATTCACACTAAAAAAAAAATATTTGGCTGTCTACCTGAAATTCAAATTTAATCGGCCATTCTATATTTTCATTTGTAAATCCAGAAACCCTACGAAGTCCACGCTACTGAAGCACGGCAGTGAGGCATGGGGAGGGGACGTGGATGGGGTGGGGGAGCCCCCATGAGCAGGAGAAAGGTTTAGATGAGATCCGAGTGGACCACCATCAGTGTCTTTCGTTTTCTTCACACAGTGTTCCTTCCACTCTCTTTCCATTGTGGAAATTTGGCTCATCCCTAAAAAACCCATGCTTCCTTGCAGTTTTCACAATGGAGCCTGCTTTTTTTCTGTGAAAACAACAACAACAACAATAAAACTAGCTTTCTGCAATTCTTCACTGTGGCTTTTAGACCACAGATTCCTTGTTCTGACTCCCCGGAGCTTAAGTCTCTCCTCTCTGAGCTCTGGCTGTCTGTTGCCTTCTACCCTGCTGAAGTTTTGCCAACTTTCAAGTGATTCTTGACCGACTCACTGATAACAGTGGCCTCTAGATCAGAGGTACCCTCAGACCACAAATGCTCCCACTAGTTTGGTCGCTACTTTATCAATGAAGTAGTCTCAGAGTTTGGGTATCTCTTCTCATTTTCCACAGCACATTCTCTTGATTTTTACCTTACCTAACCATTCCTTGGGGCTGCCCCACCCTTGAAATTTTAACTTAATTGGCCCACTTTGACAATACTCTTACTCATTCAGTTTTCACTCTATTACTCCATTACATTAGGCCTTGACCTTAATGGAGACACTTACCTAATCCATTAAGTCTTCCTGAATTTGCTTCCTTCTCTCTTCAGCCACATATTTCATCCTTTTACCAACATTTCTAAACATTTGAATATCTTCTTCCCTTTTACATTCTTGTATATCCATTCTAAACCCTCCAACCCTTAGTTACACAAACACTCCCTTCCTCCATTCTTCCTGAATTTGATTAGAAGGTTATGATGATTATAATATATATTGGGACACCAGAACTTTCTTTAATAATAAGAGAAACAAGTTTAAATCATACTGAAGTTAACTTATTGTATTGCTATATTGTATTTCCAGTAGACAGTGTTTTAAGTGCAGAGATGCTATGATACATTGCAATTTTTCTCTAGAAGTCATTAGGCATTTAATATGAAGAATATTAGTTTGAATAGACTAGAAGCTTGGGTCTATGTACTTAGCCATTTCTCATGCTACAGTATAAATTATAAATATGAGTTTTTTAAATGCCAGACCTATGTTAATATAATATATTCAAAATAGACACAAGGAAAAGATGTAATTCTTTTCCTTGACGAGTAGGCTTGAATTTAACCCTTATTTCCAATATCTTTGATTACATATACCTACTTTGAAATCTAAAACAAGAAAAAGTCAGAAATATGAAACAAGGTAAGAATTATCATGTGTACAATATTTACTTATACATAAACACAAAAATGAAGATGACACAAGGGCACTTGTCATACAAACATATTCATGAAAACAAAAATGAAATATTCACAAAATTTAGGTTCTTCTTTTTCTTGAAATTAAATAAAAATAATCTAAGGAGCAATTTAAAAACCCTAAAACATTTTCAAGTTCAACATTGTACAATAAATATAGAAGCATAGTTATTTCAAAGCAGAGCTAATAATATATTTTATAGTAGGTCCGTAATTCACTAACCTATCACTGTTTAAAACCAAAACAGTTAAAAGTTGAAACCATGTCAAGAAACTCCTCTACTCCAAATAGTGAAATTGAGGTAAAGGTTAATCATATCGTAAGCCTATTTTTTCCTTCCTTGTCTTATTTTACTGTCTAAGTCATTTAGCATTTAGTATTCATGAAGGTGTGTGAACATTAATTTTGGTTTTTATATACTTGTTTCAGACATACTTAAACTGAAATAGTTTGATTACTACACAAAGTATAAGGTACTAAATCATAACGCTTCTCCATTTAGTGAAATTGGATTTTACTAATCTTTTGCTTTAAATTTTATTTGCTGGGCTGTAATATCCTCAAATATTTCCATATATTGCTAGACTCCTTCAGCATGTGTCCTGAGTCCCAGTGAAAGCTGTTGTGTGTGGGGAGATGGCCTAATAGGATCAGAAAATGATTACTTCAAGCAGCAGGAGTAAGGACCAAAGAATGAGCTCCTGATGAATAATAACTTGTTAGATTCTCTTCTGATTTAAAACTGAATCTAAATTTTCAGGAGACCCAAGTAGTTTCTCACAACTGGAGCTTACAGTGACTCAGGGAATAGTACCTTCTACAAATGTTCCTCTGGGAATTTAAGCATGTTAATGCAAGAAGCTGTGGGGGCATCTAACTTCACTCTTCACCTGCAAGGTGCATGCGTGTGTGTGCACGAACACATGTGCGCACGCGCACACACACACACACACACACACATTAAATGAGTTGGGTGCTACGGAGATAGACATTTGTTTGAGACCCATTATCTAATATAGGATAGGTATTCTAGACCTAATAAGTATAAAGTTCTCCTGAATAAAAAGTTTCCTAAATGTATCCTTCCAGGTGATACCTGTAAAATGTTATCTAAAAATCTCTAAAAATTCCTGGAACATTTATATTTTTACCATGTAAGCTTTTCATTAATTCATTTGTTCATTCATTTAACAAATACAGATTAAATGTCTATCATGTGCTAGGCACTCCATTGAGTACTGAAAGGAAGGGAACTAGACCGAAGATAAATGTTGTCTTAGGACCCTGGAAACTTACATATGACGAGTATGATGACCCAAACGGCATGCACTGCGCCTGGCCAGGGAGCTTTACAAGTCTGAAAGCCAGGGAAGGCTTCTTCACTCGATTGACCTTTGAGACGAGACGTGATTTGCATAGCCAGAAAGAAGTGGAGAGAATCCAAAAGATTGGATAGCAACTTCTTGAAAGGATTAGCTCTGTGTTTAGTTTTTATTTTTTCCCTGTTCAAATAACTACATTCGCAGTGGTTTAAAATAAACTAAGATATAAAACATAAAACATGAGCAAGGTGAAATTTGGCATTCTCCATGGTGTTTCTGTTATTGGAAGGGTTCCTTCATGTGGGTTTGATTTGAAAACAGATGGCATGTGGTAGTGATTTAATGAGATAAATGCTCCTCCCCCTTAGGATCTGTGGCTGGGTCTTTCTCTTAGTAAAGTATTTACTAAAGAATAAAGTCATCTGCTTATATATTAGTACTTCCTAATTTGGTAATATTTTATGTTCTTGTAACCAATGTTAGAATTTATGATCTGGGATATGAAAATGCTATCAATTCAGCCAGTACTTTGACTTCTTCTGGTTTATCTTAAACAGGACTACTGTGTAATTGCTTTTGTGCTTTCCCATTTGTTTTCTCTTGTAAAAGAAAAAAGACTGAGAATATTAACAAGCCAGCTGTTAGCACTTCTTTGATATTTCCCTGTGGCCTGCTCCATTAGAGGGGGCTAAGTCCTTAATATCAGTTGGATTTGTTAATTATTGGTAAACAGTGCTCTATGAGTATTAGGTAATGGATTCATTTTCAGCATTTATTTTTATCGTGGCAATTTGAGTGTTCTCTTGTCTTTAATTGCTTTGTTTAAAAAGTACCTAAAAGCATAATCCAGAATTCCAAGTCTTCCACCGAAGTAAAGAAAGCAATACTTTCCTTTATGTATGTGACCAAAGCAAATATAATTTCCAGCTCATTTTCAAAAATTTACTTCAGATGACTTGAATCAAATTTTCTATATCTAACATTGTGGGAAAAAGACTTTAAAAGGCCACTACATTCATGATATGAACAAACTCTTTATTCAATTATTCATTTACTCAGGGTCAACTTTATACCAGGTTTTGTGTTGGGCTTTGGGGAGATGAAAGCAATGATAATGATGGAGAAAATGTCACCCTAGAGACTCCTAAATACTTGATCCTTTCAAATAAAGTTCAAGGGCATTTGGTATGTCATTTGCTGTTCTATAAGAAACAAAGACAAGCTCTAGTAAATTATGCCACAAGACAGCCAACGAATGCCTAATTCTAGTCTCCTTGGTGGTTGCCCAAGTCTGGGATAGATCAGTTCATTTCTTTATAGCACATCACAAGAGATATCCATGGGGAAACCAAGAGACATAGATCTTGATGTTTAGCCCTAAGGCAGAGAGATGACAGGAATAATTTATTTGAATAGGAGTGTTTTAAAAAGAGAAAGGTCCTCTGCTCAGTGAGTTCATGTAGAGAACATCTCTGAGATGAACCATATAATATCAGTTGTGGCACCTGCTGCATGGTTCTAAGACCAGACATCTGGGAGAGCTCACCTTCTCCCATGAGGCAATCTTCAGAAAGTATGTGTCAGCTGGAAACACAGAGAAAAAGATATTGATGGAACTGAAGCCTAAGGTGCTTTCAGAATCCTCAAGACCAGGTTTCTAATTTACCTGGGATAGGGCTGAATTTTATTTATACTTCTTGCTGAGACAGAAGCATACATAACATGCACACTGCTTCACAATTTGCTTAGCTGGTGATTGTTTCCCAGAACTAACTTCTAAAAGCCTATTCAGTCCGTCCCAAGAACATCCTAAAGAAGTTGACCACTTCCTTGATGGGAAGATTTACAAGGCAGTAGATTCCCCTCCACCTCCCTGTACATATAGGTCCATGGAGAACAACAAACGGAAATGATCCTCCTCTCCTGGAACCAATATGGAGGCTACATGAATTGCAGGGAAGTCCCCCGAGTCCTAAATGGCCTTCAACAGACATGTCCTAATGAAGCAAAGTTAAAAATCGGTAGTAAATTAATGAGAATGTGCCTCTTAGTGGCAATCATCCATCCATTCCCTCTTAGAGCACCTTTTAATTATTGTTACTAATGACAGAGTTTGGGGGTCACTGATTTCAGAAAAGAAAAGAAAACTTTTTTGCTTTCAAGGCAGTAATGTGCAGCCTCTGAATTCTGCATGTTTGGAATAACCAATATTTATTACTTGTGGCTTTTAGTTTTTTAAGTGTGGGCAATGCCATGGCTTTACTGGGCTGAAAAGACACTTTCTAAATTTACCCTTTTCCTTCTAATGTCCAAGGACATTGTCCTTTGGGGCTGTTCATCATTTGTAGATAGGAACAATAAGTATAATATGCCCCACACACCTTCTCTGTCTTCACAGGGTACCTCAATAATCCTTAAGGAGTCATAGAGGTAGGGGGAAATCTCTGTTTTATCTATTTCCCATCTTTCTGTTATCTGGGCTTATACCCAACTTAAGCAGAGAATCGTTCAGCTGCTCCCTGGTGATCTCCACAGCTGCTGGCTAATGCAGCCTCTTAAACATCTCTAAAAAGCTTTAAAATCTGCTTAGGAATTTGTCAGAGAGACACACGTTGGCAGCAATGTAATTTCATACAGAATCATGGAGTGAATGCCCTACCCACCTCTCCTCTTCCGCTTTCCTTCCTTCCCATGATACCACACGACATATTCCAAACGGATGACTTTCTGGGGTTACCTCTCCTAGAATGTCACCTACAATTTGGGAAGGCAGAAGAGCAATCAACACAAGTCAACAATTTGACATCTTTTTTTTTCTTTTTTTTTTTTTTAATTTATTTTCAGCATAACAGTATCATTATTTTTGCACCACACCCAGTGCTCCATGCAATCATGCCCTCTATAATACCCACCACCTGGTACACAGAACTCCCACCCCCCGCCACTTCAAACCCCTCAGATTGTTTTTCAGAGTCCATAGTCTCTCATGGCTCACCTCCCCTTCCAATTTCCCCCAACTCCCTTCTCCTCTCCATCTCCCCTTGTCCTCCATGCTATTTGTTATGCTCCACAAATAAGTGAAACCATACGATAATTGACTCTCCCTGCTTGACTTATTTCACTCAGCATCATCTCTTCCAGTCCCGTCCATGTTGCAACAAAAGTTGGGTATTCGTCCTTTTTTTATTTAAATAGTAACGAGGCTGTAATTGGGGAAGAGAGGGTGAGGACAAGCCACCGGGCAGCAACAGAGCATGGAACAGAAGCGACTGTCTCAGAGTTCCCTGTTCAGCCACCCATGGAAAGCTCATGGCTGCTGCTGTCTTGCCTTATTACTTCAGCCACCAAACCCATTTGATCTCTTCTACATCCTCAAACTTCCAGATTCAGAAATGGTGGAGAGTGCCAAAAAGTTATCAAAGGAAAATGAATGGGTGTGTTTTGATAGCAACTCATGAGAAACTATGGCCTTCGCCACTTTGCTGGTGTTCTAACTTTAGCTTACTCCTTCCTGTTTAACAAAAAAAGGAGACATTGTAGGCAGTGCTAGAAAACTCACTATTAGGAAAATAGAAAGGATAACCATCAATTTATATTTTTAAGGAATTTGTTGAGCTTACATTTTCAAAGCTCCTTTCACAATAAAACGTTTTTTCCCCTTCAAGATTGCTAATAGAGGATCTATCCCTCAAGAGAAAATAATGTTGTGAGAGTTTTTAAAAACAATCATCGAGTGGAGAGAGATTGTAGGACTCATCTTTTTAAATGAATTGTAGGGTCTGTATGCCCCACTCTTCACGGGTTAGTCCTGGCAGAACAAAATATTGATTCCAGTCCACTGTGAAAATACCCAGCACAGTGAAAGAAGTTAATGTAGGCCGCAAACTCATGGTTGATGCCATTCACTGAGAGATTTACATAACGAAAAGACAGGCGTCATCCGATTTGGTGTTTGCTCTCGATCCTCACGAGGCCAGCTAG
This sequence comes from Mustela putorius furo, assembly GCF_011764305.1. NCBI lineage: Eukaryota > Metazoa > Chordata > Mammalia > Carnivora > Mustelidae > Mustela > Mustela putorius. Next base: position 1,885,092 of record NW_025421261.1, read on the forward strand.
GCTCAGCCCATCTTATCATTTCTATTAATTCCCATCTTTGGATGAAACCTGAACACTGAACCATCCAAGTTCCCCAGAGGCTTTTGCAAAAAATGTACCCTCCCCAGAATTAGCATCCCTGGTACAGTTTTTCTAAAACACTAATGCAGTCAACCCCCTTTGAGGAGAAACCCTTTGAGGGGCAAAAGAAAATGCAGTCAAACACACCAGGCTCAAAGCTCTCATTGATAGTGAAATAAGTTCAGCAGAATTTCTTTCAACTGATTAAACTCTGAAATATCATCCACACGACAGCAAATGCAAAGTTACTCTTCTGCCTTCCTAGGACTGGAACACCTTCTCACCACCAATGACGAGGCTTCAAGCCCCTGACACTGGTGAGAGATGCCTTCATCTATGTACATATTCATATGTTTTGAGGACTTTTCCCATTAAAAAATGTTATTATTCAGTTTCCCAGAAGTCCTAGAGGTCTTGAGAAGAAACCACAAATTTAAGTCACTGTGGTTTGAGTGTTAAATCGGGAGCAACCATGAGAAAGGCTGACTGAGTTGATTATGTGGGGTTTACCTGCCCTGCAGAGGTGTGAATTAGATTGCACTGCAGTTCCATCATGATTTGTACCACTCAGAGAAGTAAATAACCCTCCCATTTCTACTGTATGATTTATTTAACACCACATGTATCTCTTAGCCAATGGGTAGAAAGTAATACGTTATTGGTGCAACTCAGAAATAAGAAGCAAAACCGTGAGGAGCTATAGTTTGTATATAAACTTGCTGATTCTAGTATCCGTGATTAGAAGTTGACAATGTACCTTTATCCCAAACCTTCCATGGGATCTCTGTGTCCCGTGAGACACAAAAAGAGAACTGGCATTGCTTCCCTTAATTCAAATCCCAGCCATCTACTGCTCTTTAGTATTAACAGTCATTGCTGGTCTGCCTCTTACAGCACAGCAGCTTCGGCTCCACATCTCAAAGTCTAAAGACCATCATCACTTCTCTAATGAGCCCCAGGAGGATCCAGGGGAGCTCAGCCCGTTAAACAAGCTGGGTCTCAAGCAAGGGCTGTTGGAAGTTGACCTGAAACTGCCAGAATTCTCCTCTGTGGGGCTCCGCTATGAATCATAAAACTCACTTCCTCCATGGCAAATCCAGCAGTATTTGTTAATTGTGTCTCTGCTCCATGCCATAAGCTTTACCTCACCAGAGCATCTGCTCGGGCTTCATCCTGTTGCTAATGATCATTTCTTACTTTCCAGTCACTAATTTTTAAGAAGCACCAGTGAGATATAGTGAAAATATGCCCCTCAAGAGGTGCTGTGAGACTTGATTTCTATTCCCATTTTTTCCAGTAACTATCTCAATGACCTTGAGGGAGATGTGACCTCGCTGAACTTTGGTTTCCTCATCTGCAAAACTTGATGACACACAAGGTTCCCCTGGCTTTAAAATCCCAATTATAACCACATATAAAGAAAGGACTTTAGTCTTACTAGTTTATTATAACTTTTGGCGAAAGTGGGCAATTTCACATGGCGTTTAAAAATCCACTACATATTCAGTTACTAAATCCTGGGGCTAACTCTTTAAAATTGGAGAAAACTTAAAATAATGTAAAAAAGAAAAATACACAACTCTGAGTTTCACAGCACACTAGCCCAATATGATTCTATTAGGGTGCAAAAGATAATTTAAATCTTTATTATTCCCTTCTTAAAATCTGGATTTGCTAAAAGTAATGCTTGGTGTTTAGTATTGTGTGGTTTCATTGTGTTTGTTTTGCAACACTTCAATTAGCTTTATTTTATAAATATGGAAATTAAAACACAACAACTTTGAACCTGTGGTCTTTTTTCATTCCTCATTACCATCAATCTCTTTTCAAAATTTGACAATTGTTCATTCCCTTAACACACTCCTCTCATTCAACTTCTATGACACTATATTTCTAGATTTTCTTTCCCTTTGTGTCTGCTCCTTTTTTTTTTTTTTTTTTTTTTCTCAAAATTTAAGTACTGGTTAGTAAACATACAGTGCAATATTGGTTTCCAGAGTAGAATTCAGTGATTCATCACTTACATGCAATACCCAGTGTTCATCACAAGTGCCCTCTCTAATACCCATCACCCATTTAACCCACCCACCATCCACCTCTCTCCATCAATCCTCAGTTTGTTTTCTATTGAGAGTGTCTTGTGTTTTGCTTACTTCTCTTAACCCCCCGTATATTTTGTTTCTTAAATTCTACATGTGAGTGAAATCATATGGTATTTGTCTTCCTCTGACTTATTTTCCTTAGCATAATACACTCTAGCCCAGTCCATGTCATTGCAAATGGCAAGATTTCATTCTTTTTGATAGCGAGGTAATAATATATCACGTCTTTGTTATTCATTCATCAGTCAATGGACATTTGGTTTCTTTCCATAGTTTGCTATGGAAATATTGCACTATTGTTGATAATGCTGCCATGTATCCCTCTGAATCGGTATTTTTGTATCCTCTGGGTGAATACTCAGTAGTACAATTGCTGAGTTGTAGGGTAGTTCAATTTTTAACTTTTTGAGGAAACTTCCTACTGTTTTCCAGAATGGTTGCACCAGTTTGCATTTCCACCAGCAGTGCAAGAGTTTTTGCCTTTCTCCACATCCTTACCAACACCTGTTATTGCTTGTGTTGTTAATTTTAGCCTTTCTGGACAGGTGTGAGGTGGTACCTCATTGTGGTTTTCACTTGTATTTCCCTGAGGATGAGTGACATTGATCATCTTTCCATGCTCCTTCTTGACTTCCACTGGATCCTCTTCTACTGCCCTAACACATGAGTGTTTTCCCAGTCTCCATTCTAAGCTCCCCATGTTAATGCCTTCATACATGTCCCATTAGTAATCTTGTTTATTATGTGCCCATCATTTTCAAAGTCATTTCTTTCATTTGAAAAACAGAGAGAGACTAAGAGAATGATTTTCTGTCTCTTTATAAGGGTGTTGATCCTATCATTAGAACACATCTTCATTCTCACATCTAAATCTAATTATATCCCGAAGTCTCCATCTCCAAATACTATCACATTTGGGGTTAGAGATTCAGTGGATGGATTTTGGAAAGATATGATTCAGTCCATAGCACCAATCTTGCTGTTAACCATTCACTAAGGGTTTCTTCGTCTAAGAAATGTTCTTTCCAGTTGAATGTTCATGACCACCCTTTATCCTCTGGCTTTCAGCAGTCCATCAGATACATAAAGACTGTCTATTGAGGATAACTTGCCCTCCAGACAGGGATCAATTTCAAGTTCTGCACTTTTCCAAGGGCTCACTTAGCCTCCTGGCAAAATTCAAACTATCTTTCCATCGATGGAAGCCCAGGTTTCTCCTTCTATAAGGTTCTTCACTCCTCCACAATCAGGTCACTGTCAGACATCTTCAGGTGAAAGTTACAGAGCATTTCCTGTGTTCTTCATCCTGTCCTGTACCATGTTGAGAATTCTGAGTAGATTTCTGAAACTACTTGGCGTGGAGGCCGGAGAAGGAATCCCCTTCTCAAGAGGTGGTAGAAAAATACATGGTACATCAGTAACTCTCTTTCTTTATATTTTTAAAACCCCCAGTCTTCAGTTATATATTTTGGGGACAAAAGTGAAGGATGGCTGACTTAAGAAGCTGAAACCCAATTTTTATAGCTGGAATGTAGTTTGTAGAGAGGAGAGTGACAGATAGTGAAACCAGACAAATAAGCAATATTGAAATCATATAGTCTTGGAGATCATGGTGAAAAGCTGGGTTTTATCCTAAATGTAGTGGGTGGTCATTGAAGGTCATTACGCAGAGAAGTGATGTGAGCAACAGACTGAGATTTACATTGAAAAATGTATCTCTATCTGTTATATAGAAAATATATTATAAAGGGGAAAGAGTGGAAGCAAGAGCATCAAAATCAGACTCCCAAGTAATTCAGGTGTGAGATGTAAGTGATTTGACTTAGACTGATAGCAGTGGAGAAGAAATATAGGGGATGAAAATGAAATATGGTTTGGAAGAAGAATTGAGAGGATGTGCTAAAGGACTGATTGTAGAGAGTAAGAGGATAATAAGTTAAGAACGACTTAATTTGGGAGTGAACAACTAGGTGGATGGGTTACTATTCATTAATATGGAAAATACTGAACTAAGAGTGGTTTTGTTTTGTTTACTGAAGTTAGTTGATGTCAATGTTACATTAGTTTCAGGTGTATGCATAGTGACTTGACCTCCTATACATTACCCCATGCTCTCACAACAGTAAGTGATTCCCATCTGACACCACACAACTTATCACACAATTATTGATGGTAATCCCAATGCTGTACCTTTAATCCCTGTGACTTATTTGTTTTATAACTGGGATTTTATACCTCTTCATCCACTTCACTTATTTTGCTTATCCTCTCAGTTATCTCCCCTCTAGCAATCACCAGTTTTTTCTCTTTATTTATGATTCTGTTTCTGTTTGTTTGTTCATTTGTTTTCATTTTTAGATCCTAAACACAAGTGAAATAATATTATATGGGTTTTTTTGTATCTGACTTATGGACCTTGACCCTCAAGGTCCATCCATGTTGCTGCAAATGGAAAAATCTTTATGCCTGACTAATATTCCACATCTTTATCCATTCAGCTGTCAATGGACACGAGTTACTTACATAGCTCAGCTGTTCTCAATAATGCAGCAGTAAACATAAGGGTGCATATCTTTTTGAATTAGTGTTTTCATTTTCTTTGCATAAATGCCCAGGCATGGAATTACTAGATTGTATGGTTTTTCTACTTTTAACTTTTTGAGGAAACTCCCTACTGTTTTCCACAATGACTGCACCAACTTACATTCCTACCAACAGTGCACAAAGTTACCTTTTCTCCACATCTTCACCAACACTTATTTTATTTCTTGTCCTTGTGATACCAGCCATTCTGACAAGTGTAAAGTAATATTTCAGTGTGGTTTTGATTTGCATTTTCCTAACGATTAGTGATGCTGAGCATCTTTTCTTGTTTCTGTGTTATTGTTCTTTGGAAAAATGTCTATTCAGATTCTCTACCCATTTTTTAATCAGATTATTGGGGGAGGTTGTTATTGATTTGTGTAACTCTCTATATATTTTGGATAATAACCCTTAATCAGATATATCATCTGTGAATATCCCCTCTCATTCAGGAGGTTGCATTTTCATTTTATTGGTGGTTCCTTTTATGGTGCAAAAGTTTTTTTATTTTGGTGGGGTCTCAATATTTTATTGTGCTTTTGTTTCCTAAGAGTAAGTTTTGTTTTGTTTTTTTTCTGATCTGTGTTTGAGGGCAGAAGGGATTACAGTGTTTTATTTAGGTTATATTAAAGGATAGTTAATAATTCAAGTGGAGATGATAAAAGGCAAATCCACAAATATTCAATTTTGGAACTCAGTTGCCATAGCTAAAGAAACTTAACTGCCATTGATATAAAAAAATGAGTGATAGTTTTTCAGATTCAAGCATGAATTGAAAGTTAAGTTCGTTATGTCCTGGAGATAACTGGTTAACAACTAGCTAGGAGACAAGCATGTCCTGTATTCCTGTATTCCAGAGTTACAGCTTTGAAAAGTCATTTAAATCATGGGCTCCAGGTGTCTGTTTAAAGAGTGGGGAAGTGGACAGAGTAGAAGCTTTTAATGGTTTTCCCTAAATTTTATGAATTTTAAGTTTTCTTTCTTTCTTTTTTTTTTCTTTTCTAATTTTTATTTATTTTTTAAATTTCTTTTCAATGTTCCAGAATTCATTGTTTATGCACCACACCCAGTGCTCCATGCAGTCCATGCCCTCCATAATATCCACCATCAGGCTCACCCAACCTTCCCCCCACTCCAAAACCCTCAGTTTGTTTCTCAGAGTCCATAGTCTCTCATGGTCAGCTCCCCTTACAATTTCCCCCAACTCCCTTCTCCTCTCCATCTCCCCTTGTCCTCCATGCTATTTGTTATGCTCCGCAAATAAGAGAAACCATATGATAATTGACTCTCTCTGCTTGACTTATTTCACTCAGCAGAATCTCTTCCAGTCCTGTCCATGTTGATACAAAAGTTGGGTATTCATCCTTTCTGATGGAGGCATCATACTCCATAGTGTATATGGACCACATCTTCCTTATCCATTCGTCCATTGAAGGGCATCTTGGTTCTTTCCACAGTTTGGTGGCTGTGGCCATTGCTGCTATGAACATTGGGGTACAGATGGCCCTTCTTTTCACTGCATCCGTATCTTTGGGGTATTTCATATGATTTTTTTTGTTTTGACTCTACTCATGGATGAAATCCACTGCAAAATGGATTAAGAGCTTCACTTAAATAGTCTGTGCATAATTCTCCTCACACCTAGGTTTTAAGGAACTTCATAAGGAATAATAATTATTTTTTGGTATTTTTGCAGATACATACCAAAGCTCCAAAATAACTCTTACTGTAAATCTGTCTAAATAGCATGCTGGCAGGCTAGAGTGCAAGCTTTCTAGGAAAATGTTTACTTCAGTTGAGTCTGAGATAATTTACTTTGTCTAACACGCATTTGTAAGGTGTCTTTTAAGAAAACATACAGTTTCAATATATTTAGTTTAAAATTTTCAAACTATTAGAAACTGCACATTCAGGAGATATTTCTTTGGATCTTAAGTTTGCATATGAATTTTTATTTAGCTGAAGACATATACAAAATGTAATTTAAAGTGTGACTATCATACAATCAGAAAGTTGTAAACTATTACAAATTTTTTCCCTTTTCAAATACGTCAAACTTCACTTAGGAAAATAAATATCATCATTTGGTTATGAGGAGTTATTTTGGGCACTGAGACCCCAGCTTTCTGAAGACCTTACTCCTAACTACAGGCACAAAACTGGTTCCCTCCTTCTGATTAGCAGTGGGATCTTTTACCTAGAGATTTCAGAACAAAAGGTAAGAAAGACAGTTAATTATAGCCCAGGCCTCACATGCAGAGTTAATGAATTTTAATGCACATCAATTAATAACTAATTGGGTTTTTGCCTGACTCTAGATAGAGGTTTTGGGTGATGAGAAGAAAAGAGGCCCCATTTTAATTGAAATACAACAGTCATTCTGCTATGGCTTTGTGTCCCTGGCTCTCCTTGTCTTTAAGTCAAAATCAAGAATTAAAAAAAAAAAAAAATCTGAAGATTCTTAAAAGGTACACAGGTCTTTTCACATAGTGTAAAAACAAAACTCTTTATTACTCTATATAGATCAATGATGTTTCACAACATTTTTATGTGATGTGTAGGCAAAGTGGATATTATATTTTTAATTTAAATAAATAAAAATTGAAAAAGAAAATACAGAAAAAAAGAAGATATAAGAGCTTAGATTTAAAAATCTTGATTTCATTTCTTTGCCAGTGAAATTAAAACAGATATAAGACTCTGAGCCTTATGAGTCCAACTCTAGGACCTTCTCAGAACAGTGTAAAACACCATCCAACTTCAATATACTGTTAAAGAAAAACAAAGACATACAATCAAGCTATAGTAATCATGTTTGGTGGTACTGACTGAAGGATAGACAAGTGTATTCATGGAAAAAATAATTAATGGAGTAGAGCAGGAGAAACATGTGGCCAACTGATTTTCCACAAAGGAATCAAGATAATTCAGTGGGGGAAGGAATAGACTTTTCAGCCTGTCATGCTAGAAACAACTACATAAATATTTAAGGGAAAAGTTGAACCTTGACTCTTATATTGTACCACACACAAAAATTAATTTGACCTGAAAACAAGAAATCCAAAATTGTGAAGCTCCTACAAGAAAAAAGAGAATTTTTTGTTATTAAAGTAGGAAATGATGTTTTAAAATAAAAAGGAAAATAAAAACCATAGGAAATCAATAAATTGAACTTCAATTTTTTTATCAAAAGACACAATTAAAAAATAAAAAAGCAAGTCACATCCAAGAAGACAATATTTTCAATGAATCTATATGACAAAGGACTTGTATCAAAAATATGTAATGAGCTCTTCAAAATCAATAATAAATAGACAACCCAATTAAACAATACTTAAAAAACTTGAGCATAAAGTCTTTCAACTACACTACAAGTATACAAATGGCTGACAACTGCATAAAAAGATGCTCAATATCATTCATCATCAGAAAAATGCAACTGAGCTGTGTGAATTGTGTGTAAGGTGATTCACATACCTATGCCCCTGGGGCTAATAATACATTATATGTTATTAAAAAATTAAAAACTATTTTAAAAAAAGAAAAGAAATAATAAAAATGCAACTGAACAAAAAGGAAAAATGTAGCTGAGAAGCCCAATGAGATACTGCTATACTACCACTAGAATAGACAAACTAAAAACATTGATAAATTTTTTATCATATTTATATTTATATAATATTTATATATTTATAAATTTATCAATAAATTTCCTGTTTCATTCCAGTGTATAGAGAAGAGTAAAGATCATTAATCTCAGTCTTATAATTAAAAAAAAAAGACTTACCAAATTCAAAATTAATGTCCTTTTTTTAATCTATCAGAAAACATTCACTTCTGGGCAGAAAACATTCACTTTTCATGGAAAAAAGAACCAGGAAGATCCATGGAAAAGAAGACCCTACCTGGGTCGACTGCTGCCAGATACCATAAAGCTAGTAATAAGAGTCAGCTAGTTTTTTTAATGAATTACTAAGGGCCAAATATACAGAGATGGGAGAGTAGTAAGTCATTTGCATCTGCTAATATAGTTTTCCTCCATGAATCACACCAAGTGCTCACAGACCAGACTGCAGAATTCTGAGAAAATTTCCCTCGTGACACTTGTTGGGGGAGCGGAACAGCAGCCATTGCCAAAACTTCATCCACACCCATCTCCCCTAACTCCTCTGTTAGGAAGAGAGACTTCTGGGACAAGATCCACAGCACTCTTCTTAGGGCACTGCTGGAAATCCATCCAAGCTACAGAAAAGGAGCGGGGAACATGAAGTTCTGCCTCTGGGGAAGGGGCAAGAACATGGACTAAGCAAAGCACTCTAGCTGGAGCAAGGAAGGGCAGGAGCACTTGGGAAGGCCACACCACTCTGAGTCCCAGGTTCACCCTGCCTAAGGATAAGGCTTAATCAGAACATCAGAGAACATTTCCTCCCCCCACCTCCCACCGCTGTACTAACAGCGTCTGGTGATTATAGCAGTGGGACGCAGGTGGAGGGCTACATCTTCTCTGGGGAGAAAAAAGTGAGAAGAAGACCTCTGGGATTCTCCACACCCTCTAAGTGTAGGAATTCAAAGCCTGTGCAACAAATTGCAACCCAGCCTAACTCCTGAGCGTATTACAATCCCCACTAAAAGCCCAGCATAAAGATAGGCATACACATATCCATGCATAAAAAGTGATTTACCTCGGTCTCTACTGTTCTATACAATAGGTCTGTTTATTTTTTTTTAAAGATTTTATTTATTTATTTGACAGACAGAGATCACAAGTAGGCAGAGAGGCAGGCAGAGAGAGAGGAGGAAGCAGGCTTCCCACTGAGCAGAGAGCCCGATGCAGGGCTCGATCCCAGGACCCTGGGATCATGACCTGAGCCGAAGGCAGAGGCTTAACCCACTGAGCCACCCAGGCGCCCCTAGGTCTGGTTTTTTAACAACATCAAAAAAAAAAAATTACCGAGCAAGTGATGATGCAGAACAAGCAAAATTTTGAGAAGACAAAGCAATTATCAGAACCACACTGAGATATGACATGGATGTTGGAAATACCAAAGAATTTAAAATAACTATAATTAATATGTTAAAGGCTCTTAATGAAAAAGTAGTCCATGTAAAGATCTGAAAGATATTTTCATGAGAGAAATAGAAACAATAAAAATCAAATGGAAATGTTAGAAATATAAAACATAAGAACACGGAGGCAGCTCGGTGGCTCAATCGGTCCAGCATCTGCCTTTGGCTCAGGTCATCATCTTGAGTCCTGGAACTGAGCTGGGCATTGGGCTCCTGGCTCAGAGGGGAGTCTACTTGTTCCTCTGCCCCTCCCCCCAATCAGCTCTCCCTCCCATTCTGTCTCTCAAATAAATAAATAAAATCTTTAAAAAAACAAACAAACATAAGAACAGGATGAAAATTACCTTCAAAAGACTCCACACAATTTACACAACCAAGGAAAGATCCATGAACTCACAGATAAATCAATAAAAAGTACCCAACTTAAAGCACAAAGAGAAAAAGTGAAAAAAAGATGATCCATGAGCTGTGGGACATTATCAAACAATCTAACATATGGATAATTAGACTTCTGGAAGGAGGAAAGAACAAACAGTCTCAAGTATTATTAAAAAAAAAAAAAACAATGACTGAGATTTTCCAAAATCAATGACAAGATACCAAACTACAGAATTAAGAAGCTCAGAGAAGGGTGCCTGGGTCGTTCAGTGGGTTAAAGCCTCTGCCTTCAGCTCAGGTTATGATCCCAGGGTCCTGGGATCGAGTCCCGCATCGGGCTCTCTGCTCAGCAGGGAGCCTGCTTCCTCCGTCTCTCTCTCCCTACTTGTGATCTCTGTCTGTCAAATAAATGAATAAAATATTTAAAAAAGAACAAGAAGCAGCAGCTCAGAGAAGCATGGGACTGAGGAGGGGGAAGGAAAAACTATGCATGTCACTGTCAGACTGCTAAAATCCAAAGATGAAGACAATCTTGAAGTCAAGGGAAAGAGACACACTACGTACAGAGAGACCTACAAAGTCTAATTACAAAGAATTACTGTAGACTTCTCATCGGACACCATGCGAGGTATATAGTACAGTGAAATATTTCAAGCACTGGGAAAAAAAAAAAGAAAGAAAGACTGTCAATCTGAAATTCTATACGCAGTAACTTACCATCCACAAATTAAGGAGAAATAAATATTTTCTCGAACAAACAAAAAATGAGTAAACTTATTACTAGCTGACTATCTGGAAAAGAAATGTTCAAGGAAGTTCTTCAGGCAGAAAGAATGTAAGAAATTTAGATTTACACAAGACATGAAAAGCATTGGAAAAGAAATAAAGTAAGGTAAGATAAATTTGTGTTTTTCTTAATTTTAACCTTTTTAAAAAAGATTGTATCTCTTTGATGGAGAGAGAGAGCATGCAGGCAAACAAGCAGAGGGAGGAGGAGGGATGGGGGAGGGGAAGCAGACTCCGCAGGGAGCTGGACTCAGGGCTCCATCCCAGGATCCCAGGACCATGACCTGAGCCAAAGGTAGACATTCAACCAACTGAGCCACCCAGGTGCCCCTTTTTTTCTTAATTTAACTTTTTAATGGTAATTGACCAGAGCAAAAGATGGTAAGTGCATTGTGTGTTTGCAGCATATGTAACAGTTAAAATATATAACACAGCACGACAAAAGATGAGGGGAAGAAATTGGAAATACACCAGTATAAGATCCTAAGGACATGTAAGATGCTATAGTTTTATCTGAACATAAACCCCCTCCTACAACCCCCCGCACACATACATCTGTATAGGAGAAATCTAGGACAACTACCAATTTTTATAAATATACAAATATTAAGACAGTAAAGAAGATAAAGTGGAATTATAAAAAAACCCTCAAACCCAGAAAAAGCAAAAATTTAAAGAGAATTTGAAATAAAGAATACATGGAACTAATGGAGAAAAATCTGGTTAGATAGTAAATTTTAATCAAACCATATCAATTATCACTTTAAATATATATATTTAGAAAAGAAGGAAGATATACATAAATATCTCCAGAACCTATTAAAAACTGAATGGTTTTGATGGCTGCCAACATTTATGGCTACAGCAGATTTTGTTTCTTCATGTGATTGTTTTTTAACAGGGCACGGTGTGATAGATGTTAATTGTCATTTTAAAATTTTTGTTTTACTTTTGGCTGTTCATTTGGTCACATGACATTTGATAACTTTCTTTTTGTAGTATTGATAGGGCACTGCTTCATGTATTAAAAATGGATGACTTCCCAAAGTGCAGTATGTCTTACTTCTTGGCTAGCTTCCCATGTGGAAAAATAAGTGTTCATAATTATCTGAAGAAGAATGTTTGCATATTATTCCTTAAGCATATAATTATCTCTTATATTCTGGGAAGCACTTTATGTGTAGGCCTACAGCATACTGTATGTTTTCTTTAAAAGGCAAAGTAGCTAAAAATGAACGTGTGGAAAATGTGACAGTCATACCATGCTAGCTGTGTTTGCTACTATGCCACTATACGATTTAAAAGCCACTAATGCAAAAGGAAAGTGCATGGTACTTGCTGTGTTTTCTAATTGGCACAATTTGCTAATACAGTCCTTGACGCCAGAATTCTGTTGTTCACATATCTGATTTAATATAATTAAATGGCAGGCATTTTTTCCTTGCAATTTTGGAACATCGGAACAAACAGAAAGAAAGGCTATGCCCATGAATACTAATTAATAACAGTTCTTGCTAAATATAAATTGCCTCCCTCAAAGGCAAGTAAGATAAAGACACTATTTAAAATGAATGCATGAAAACATCCATTTCATAGAATAGAATCGTATCAAGATTTTCTCGGGTTCTCTGTTAGCCCTGGAGCACAGCAGCTTGAGCTCTGGAAATGTGATTCAACAAAACCTTTCCTCATCCTTCACCAAATTCCATTCCTAAGAATCAATATCCAGCCTGACTTTTAAAGACTGGGGAGCAGCTCAGGGAAGCAGGTGAAATCCGAGCTCGGGCTGAGACACAAGCCCCTCCACATGCAGATGGGCCTTTTCCTCTCTCACTTCTCACTCCTCGGCTCACCCCAAACCCACTGGTGACAAGACTCCCAGCATGGCCCTAAATCCACTCATTCCTCCTTTTATCCATTCACCCATCCTCCAAAGATTTATTGAACATCTACTAGAGGTCAAAGACCATGATAGATGCTGGGAGCAAAATACTAACTTCGATAGCGCACGCCTTCAGGAAGTGTGTGCTCTAGGGGGAGAAGTAAAGCAACTTGTAACAACACAGAGTGCAAAGGGCCCTCCCGGGGTGCTATGAGCAAGCTTAGATGCCTAGAGAAAGCGTCCATTCAGAAATAAAGTCTGGGGGTTCCTTAGAGGTAACATTTCAGGCAGGCACCTGGAGGTGCGGGCGGTCTCACCCACACTACCGTCCCGACGTTGTTGATAAGCTTGTAAACGACGTGAAGTCAGGAGCCATGGAAACAATACTACTCCCTCCTCCTCTCAACTACATCTAGGAAATTTCTATCTATATAATTGCCCATGTCAATCTATAACCTGTGTCTTAAGAATTGGCTTCTTCCCAAAAAAAAAAAAAAAAAGGCAGGAAGAGAGGGAGGAGAGAGGAAGGAGCAAAGAAATGGAGGAAAAAGAGAAAGTCAAGAATTGGCTTCTTCCTAACAGAATTATTTACCATATTAGTTGCCTTCTGATACTCTACCTTTTCTTGTCAGATGATTTGGTATGTTTTCTTTTGTCATTTAATGGCAAATATACTCTTATTTGACTTGGCAATCTGGAAGCCCAGAGCTGTATTTAAATCTAAATCGTAGTGTTTTGTCATATGTTCCAGTTACCATTTTTTTTTGTAAACCACATTTAGTTGAAGAATATGTTTTCTGACCTCTCTAACTTTATTTATAACCATCCTGCTACTCTGTGTGTCACTTCTGATCATTTTTTACAAGTATGTAAACATTGTAAACAGTCATTTCTGTAGTCAATTCTTATAAGATATTTTCACATGGGCCTTGATATGATGTTAATGAGAATTTAAATTACTTCAATATACTTAAAATAAGATACATATTTTCCTAAACACTTATTGCTCATTTCTAAAAATCACAAAGATAGCTCGTGGACAACAATGTAACTTTTATAGAAGAGATAAAGTCATTATTCTTTACTTATTAAAAAAATACCTGATAGTCTTTATTTAAGAATCAGCAGTATTGCATTCATCAGGAAACCTGCATAAGGAAAGTTTAAAAATAAAGTACAAATATATATAATATGTATATATGTTATATATACATATATGGTTTGCTAAAAAGCACTCAGAATTACTCTATGTTTCTACAACTCAATTTGCTTTCATTCACCTATTTATATTGTTAATGCATATCAGGAATGAGTTGTTTGTGCTGGGCTACCTTCCATAATGTATTCTCATTTTCAAAATAAAAGTAGAAATATTCAATATGAATTTTAAAATGTATCCCAGTTTCGATCATCCCTCATTTTACTATTCAAAAGATAATTTAAAATATCTTAAAATCTGGAGACGTTAAAGGAGCATCTTTAAAATGAAGAATCAGCCTGTGCCACATCTTTTCGGGAATAAAATGTTCTAGGAGATCATAACGGAACAAAACGCTCACTGGAAGATAGCAATTACAGGACAAACAGTACACTCATCAGAGTGCTTGTTGCCACAAATAAATCGGAGGTCCAAATGGCATACATAATCCAAAATTAGAGTAAAGCCTTTTCACAATCATAGACTAAGAGGAGGAAGGATAATACTTATCTTGAGAGGATAGATGTGATATTTTGTTGTAAAACACTGAGAAAAAAACACAGCTAGAATTGTGGGACAGAAGCAGCCTAGGACGTAAAGCCCATTTATAGTTGATTCGGTTCTCGCCACATACTCGCCAGCAATCGTTCGCTTCCTCTTTCTGTGCGTCCTGCATCTCTCCGCCCTTCCTCTTCCTCTCGTTGCTGCCCCTCATTCCTGCTTTCCTGCCTTCTCTGCTTTGTCTGCTGGATTCACAAATGCATAAATATACAACAATAATATTCAGTAGTCCATGTCATTATCACCTCACATTTTGTACTGATTCTCAGGGTGCCTCCTTTTTCTTTTTTCTTCATTAAGTAAGGCTCAGACCCTTTCCGTTTTCCTAATTTTCTGACTGAGTCCATATGGAACACTTCCCTGGCACACGCACATCAATTCTACTGGATACCAGAAATCAATACAGACACTTAAGGCTTTCAAAAAAGAACTGAGATGAATGTATGTTCCCCCTTATTGAATTTATTCTCATTAATTCTACAAAAAAATTATTTGTGATGGTTTGTTCTTTTCTCAAACCCTCATAGGAATGAAATATTTACCTTTATCCCTAAGTATTTGTCTTATGAACATCTTTTCCGATTTATTTTCAACGTTGCCATTTGAAATAGA
This sequence comes from Mustela putorius furo, assembly GCF_011764305.1. Taxonomy (NCBI): domain Eukaryota; kingdom Metazoa; phylum Chordata; class Mammalia; order Carnivora; family Mustelidae; genus Mustela; species Mustela putorius. Next base: position 1,900,321 of record NW_025421261.1, read on the forward strand.
TTTGTTTTGTTGATATGTACTTTTCTTCATCCTGATATCATTAAAAAAAAAAAAACAACACTGGAAAATATGTTCAGTTGAAATGGGGGGTATGGTCTTTCTGGTGGCGGAAGAGAAAATTCATATGCAGACTTTCTTGCCTGTGCAAACTCTAAAAATATATTTATCAGCAATTTTGCTGATCGACAGCCAAAGGCTTATAAACCCACATGCAATTAATTTTTAAGCACCAGAGGATAGAATGGTGGTAATACGGAAAAGAAAGCACGACTTAGTTTTTAATAGAGCATCGCACGGTGCCGAGCTTGCATCCACGGATTTACCCAGGACTTCTCGCCATGCTCTCCAAAACGGCTGCACAATAAATAATAAAAGATTAAAACCTTAAACCTGGAAAACTTAGGAAAAAATATTAGAAAATTTTATTTGAGATTATAAAACTCCCCAAATGATTTACTTTGAGAGACACCTTCATTGCTTCCATGTGCAAGGTCTAATGATGGCCCCGGGTTTAGGACCTGCGAGAGGCTGCCTGGGAAAACAGGCAGAGGGAAGTGATAAAGCAGACCCTCCACATGCCTCTCTCACTGTCAGCGGCAGAGCTTTTTACCATTTGTTACGAGAAAATGATAGCCCATATACATATTTATATATCTGGCCTGTTATAACCCTGATTTTCTCTTGCCAGGACAGATCTTTTTGTTCTAAACAACTCGGTTTCAAGGAAGGGTGACTTGCAGTGAGTTTTCCTGTCTTGAGCTTAAACAAAATAAAAGAAGATTCTAATTAAAGGACTGGCGTTGGGGATATTGACGTTTCTAGAAACAAGATTTCACAATCACTTTGGCTCTGACTATACCCTTTCTGGCATCGACACAGGACTCCTTTAATTAGGATGTCATGTCTTCAGGAATTTGACACTCATTTCTTACCTCTCTTTCTAACCACAATGTATTTTTGATAGTTGCTCAGATGACTATTGAAATGAGGCTGGGTATGTCTTTTCTGATGAACAGTATTTGAAACATGCTTGCTACAACCTCAACAGGGAGGCAGCGATGAGGACTGGGGTTTCATTCACTCACTTCATCCCAGGAATAGGAAAAAAGTAAACAGACCTAAATAATTACATTGTAGTCTGGAAAATGTATGAAACCAGCAGGCTGCACGTATTCCTTAGAAAGCCAGGTTGTTCACTAAATATTTCATGTATCTTCATGAGATTTTACAAACAAATATAAAAGAGAAGAAATGAGAAGAGGGGCACCTGGGTGGCTCAGTGGGTTAAAGCCTCTGCCTTCAGCTCAGGTCATGATCTCAGGGTCCTGGGATCGAGCCCCACATCGGGCTCTCTGCTCCGCAGGGAGCCTGCTTCCTCCTCTTTCTCTCTGCTGGCCTCTCTGCCTACTTGTGATCTCTGTCTGTCAAATAAATGAATAAAATCTTTAAAAAAAAAAAGAAATGAGAAGAATGAGGCAGAGACATGCAACGGTCTCTCTTTCAGGGCTTGACATGGTTCATCACGTGCCGTGAGACTATACAGAATGTGATGTTATAGTTCCGAATGCCTTGAATTTTTGGAAATTGTGGTGTCCCCCCAAGAGCTGCAGGGATTGGTCCCAGGACCTACAGCGGGGTGACAAGGTGGTGTGTAAGTGCTGCCGTTGATTCCTCCCCTTCTCCCTTCAGGAAGCTCCTCACTGCTTCGGACCAGCCCTGTGATCTTCTCAGCTCTGAGTGTCAGTTTCCTCCTTTGAAAAGGGGGGTCATTATAGGACTTAGCTCATAAAATTGTAATAAAAATAAAAAATAAAGCACTTACCATAATGCTTGACACCCAGCACTCAAGAACTAAGATTATCATAGGTTTTTGATCTTGTAAAATTTATTTTGCACTTACCAAAATGTTTATTGTATGTCCATTACAGCAGAGATACCAGAGAATTTAATGCCCTAGGGAAGAAAAACTAACATAAATATGTTTTCAGGATCTTCCAAAAGATAGCAGTAATAGAAAGCTAGGAAAAAGAAAAGAAAAAACTGCTGTTTGGAAAGAAGAGAAATAGAGAGAAGAGAGAAAGAGGGAGCAGGGGAGGGAAGAAATCAGCATTTGTCAACAGGATTTATGTTCAAAACAATGTTTCTCTAAAATAGGAAAATCTGTACACCTTTTAGTTCAATATTTTGAGAGGTATGTATTGGCTTATAAGATTGGTTTCATGTAAAAGCATGTATTCTGGGCGCCTGGGTGGCTCAGTGGGTTAAGCCGCTGCCTTCGGCTCAGGTCATGATCTCAGGGTCCTGGGATCAAGTCCCGCATCGGGCTCTCTGCTCAGCGGGGAGTCTGCTTCCTCCTCTCTCTCTCTCTGCCTGCTTCTCTGCCTACTTGTGATCTCTCTCTGTCAAATAAATAATAAATAAAATCTTAAAAAAAAAAAAAAAGCATGGATTCTTTTTAATAACAACGTTATTGACAGATAGTTGAAGTCTTAAAAGGATATTTGGTTTATTGCCTGTGAAGAATTCATAAAACTATTTGGACAAAAATTGCAGAATAAAGTTCAGCTTCAGTCTGTGGTGTCATTAAAATGGCCTGGGATGCCTTATCGACCACTTGTGCCTCTCGGTCCATAGATCTGGCTAAAAATACCAGCAGTACACACCAGAGAGTCGGCTCCTCTCTTCGAGAGAGTCTGAAAGCTGTCCCACGTCCCTGTGGTTTATACATTGTACTTCAGGAGAACCTGTGTCACCGTCTTTTCTGCCTCCTTCTCGGGGAGCTACGCAATGTACTGCCCGCTCTGGAGAGTTTCTCCGTTGAACTCCCAAATCCATGCATCATGCAACGGGCTCAGTGTTGGCTTGGTTGGTTGGTTTCGTTTGGCTTTGCTTGTTTTACTGTTGTAGACATGGACCTTTGTCTTCTCAAGATGTCGTGCTCTACGTTGAGCTGCACTGAAGTGTGGCATCTGCCCTCTTTGCGCCCTGGCATGTCAGAGATTCAGCACCTGCATCTGGCTGCACAGCTGTGCCCTCTTTATTGTTCTTCTGGCTTTACCATCACCGGCTACATCAGGCGTCACCGCTGTGGAGCTCTACCTCCGGATCATAGATTAGGGTCAATCCAGTGTGTAACACAAATCTCTCTGGTAATTTTTGAACATTCTTATACGACAAGCTCAAGTATTTTATGGTGATTATTTATGTTATAACTCTGAAGATGAAGAGTCACTTCTTTAGAAGATAGTTATCCCTGAATTTTAATTCTACTTTTAAATGTAGCTCTCTCCAGAATATTGTATAACCAATCAGTAGAAGCCTTCTGTCTCCTCAGTCTATAAAACAGGATCAATAAGTCGTGTCATTTACTTGTGCAAATACAGCCACCTTAGAATGTATGACTTCTCTCACCTTCCTGTGTGTTTTTTAAAAAATTAATTTCTAGCTAATAGTGTGTTATAATCACCTTCTAATTTTAATTGGAAGATGTGCACATTTTGGAGAATGAAATTTGGGAGAGGAGCATATTTTATAGAGTACTGAATTCTCTAGTCATGGGTTAAGAAGAGAAACTAAAAGAAATATATGTGGTAGGGAGGTGGTAGATTTTGACTCTTAGTTTTTGGCAACAGTTGCAATGATATCTTAATGAATATCAGACTGTACTGCCCAGGTAACATTTCGTATGTAAAAGCACTTTGTGGGATGCCTGGGTAGCTCAGTCGGTTGAGCATCCAACTCTTGGTTTGCACCCAGGTCATGATCTCAGAGTCCTGAGATCGAGCCCCGCGTGGGGCCCCATGCTCAGCAAGGAATCTGCTTGAGATTCTCTCTCCCTCCCCCCACTATCTCCCTCTCTAAAATAAATAAATAAACATTAAAATAAAATAAAAACACTTTGTATATTAGGAATAACCCAGATCACAGTATTAGAAATGTTTTTAATTAATTATTTGCCTTTTGATTCTGTTGTTGATACATTTTCTCTAAGGACTCTGAAAAGACTGTCATAATCAAACCTTTCAGTCTTTTTCAATATATTTATCTTGGAACAACCATTCTTCCCTACTTCCTATCTGTGCATAGATATAGACAAGAGAGATGGTAGGTGAGTGATGACAGACAGACACATAACTAAATAGATGATAGCGAGGTGGGGAGGGAGAGAGAGTGTGTGTTCTGGTTTGGGCAGATGGAGAGGGAGAGACGGGTTAGAAGCAGTAACAGGCTTAGGACAAAGACAGAGACAGAGATAGGTAGAGATACGTAGTCCTGAGACAATGTTTGCACGGCATGTTAGTCAGCAGTTTCACTATGGTCAAAATCACTTATTTACTGACCTATTTTTATGCCACTGTCATTTCTTCTGTCTCCAGTTTAATAAGAAGTTTTATTAACTGGGAGGAAATTCTTCCCTAATACCCTTCTTTCTCAAAATCTCTTGGCAATTTTTATTACACTCTTATTATCCCACAGATTACTTATTTTGATGAGCTGAAACAGGATACCTTGGAATTCTGGTTGAAATTTTATTAGATGCATATCTATTAGGATTGTTTTACATCCTTATAATATCAAGTCTTTTCAATCAGAAATATGGTATGTCTTCCTGAATTTTAAAAATTACTAGTTTCAAATTCTACCTCTTATCTGCTGCTTAATACTAGGCCTATTACTTTTTGTCTTCTAAACATCGACTTTCTCGACTGAATTTGGCCTACAAATAGACTTTTGCAGAATTATTAGGGACCCTAAGAAGAAAACATTTGAAGTAGTTTTAGAAGGCAAATGAAATGCCGAAGCACAGCACTCAGCCAGTACCTTCCATTCGGTCTAAGCCCCATTTGTAGTGAAAGAACACAAGTGAGGGAATGAATATAAAAGAGCATAATTTTCAACACTTATGAGTCACCTTCTCCGTTAATACTATTAATATAGTATTCACAAATTGTACCACTTGCATCAACCTTTAAAGTACATCGCCGTGTTTATACAGTCCTCACAAGCAAGCTCTAACCTCTGTGAAGGGTAAAGTGGTACTTGGAGTGACCGCGACAACTGAAACACTTTCAGTCCATCTGGGGCATGACTGAAATCTACATGCAAAATAGCCAGAAGGAATTGGGGTGGGGCGCCTGGGTGGCTCAGTGGGTTAAAGCCTCTGCCTTGGGCTCAGGTCATGATCTCAGGGTCCTGGGATCGAGCCCCGCTGTGGGCTCTCTGCTCAGCAGGGAGTCTGCTTCCCTCTCTCTCTCTGCCTGCCTCTCTGCCTAATTGTGATCTGTCTGTCAAAAAATAAATAAAATCTTTAAAAAAAAAAAAAAAAACGAAGGAATTGGGTTTTCCAAGTTCTTAGAACAGATAACATCAATAAAACTGTTTCCTTTGACCTTTAACATAATGGGCTGAAGGACCATGTCTTCAAAGCAGGGTTTGGATCTCCCTTTAACTCTCAACTGAAAGTCATTTACTTATGCCCTCTTCCTTTCCTTCTAGTAAGGTGAGCACATAGTAGTTTTGTGGTCTTCACTTTCTCCTTTGGGTCTAGTCAAGGTAACTCACACAGTTCAAGCATCTGGTCTACCCCAACCCTGAGAGCAAAACCCTTCTTCCAGCCAGACTTGTCCTGTCCTGTAGGGACTGTTGTACTCGCTCCTCCTGTAAACTCCACTACCGCAACAGAACTTCCCAAAAGCAGTCCCATCATCAAAGAGATGAACTCAAAAGGAGCTTCATGACTGGAGAAATTATCACTATTGTTATTAATTGATAAGTAATATCAGCAAATAAGACTTATTTCATTCCCATGAAATGTCCAGCACGGTACCAAATAGTATACATATTTTTAAAAATACTTTGTTACAAGACATTATGTAATGAGTTGCCCTATTCCCATTGCTGAGGTAAAAAGATTTTAAATTCAGAAAGGTTAAATCTTGCCTAATTTCATAAAATAAGTATTGAACTCAAAATTGTTAGTCAAATTGTCACTACATTTCAGTTAAATTATTAAGGATATGCTCATTGAAAAGGATTTTAACCTAATAAAAATGGAGAAGAGGATGTAATCCCCTGTCTACTTCTTGGTCTTTAGTCTTGCCTTGGCTCTTTGCTTGTACCCTTCCTTCTCAAGATACCACACATATCACACAAGAAATACACACAAGATCAAGGTCTCCAGTATTCACAAGTCGATTACCAAGCAGCCTAAAGAGTTGAAGTTACAACAATGGGTTTGTTTATAATCTTTGAAGAGTTCCCATTTTGTTGAAGAAAGTTACTTTATAAAGCTTTCAGTTGGGATTCTTTAATAACTGCAGGATTTCATCTTCATTTGCTGTTGAAGGAGCTCACAATTTATTTTATTATTTTTTAAAGATTTTATTTATTATTTATTTGACAGACAGAGATCATAAGTAGGCAGAGAGGCAGGCAGAGAGGCAGGCAGAGAGAAAGGGAAGCAGGCTCCCTTTTGAGCAGAGAGCCCGATGTGGGGCTTGATCCCAGGACCACCGGGACCATGACCTGAGCCGAAGGCAAAGGCATTAACCCACTGAGCCATCCAGGCGCCCCAGGAGCTCACAATTTAGAAAGATATTTGTACTATTGTATTCTTGCTACATTTCTCATGTATTTAATCTTTAGTTGATAACACATAGAACTGATACTGCCTCTTTAAATATATGGCTACAGTTCACTTAGAAGTGTTTATCTGTTTATGGGGGTGTTTATCTGCCAGTCAGTCAGCTAGTATGTATTGACGGTCCACAGACTATGTGCGTGTTTGTGAACATGAAGCTTGTACACTATTTAATTTTGAAAAATGTCACTTGTAAATTCTGGCAGACTAAATTTAAAATGAGAATAATATTGTTTTCCAAAACCTGTTCTGTGTAAATGCTATTGTAACCAAGTCTTTTGGCCTCCAGTGCATTAATCACATGCACTTGGTATGACTCCCATGAGAGTGACCCAACACATGATTGAATTTTTGTTGTTAATACTCCTAATGTTTTGGTCTGTAACAGGATCATTCCCCTGGCTGGATTTCCATTGTGAGCTCACGAATTGCTTGCTGTAGACGTACTCGCGCCCTGGATATTGGAATGAGAATGAGCTCAAGCTTAGAAACAGCTATCTGTGATTCTTTATATAACATTGGAATAATCCTTCAGCCACACAAGATTTCAGAGTCTCCTTCTGACAGAAATGTTAACAGTGATCATTATATTCATATTAACAGGGAACTTGGATATTTGTTAAGTATCTGGAACTATGTTCCTCTTTCTTTGCTAAGAGTTTTAGATACATTTTTTTAAAAGAATGTTTACAGCAAATCTCAGTGACAATCCCACAACTCTCCATACTTTTTCCAACCCACAGCCCCAACTTGAAACATTCTGATGCCTTCACATTGCTTTAGGATAAAAACTAAAAAACTTTACACAGCCTACATTTTTCACTCATACTCCCTTTAATCTCTATGCATCAGCCACATAAACCTTGCTTTTTTTCCCCAAGTCCTTAAGTATACCATAAGGAGGAATATTTGTAATATATACAACAGAAGCTTTATATACTCAACACAAGGAGTTCCTTAAATCAACTGGGAAAAGAATATTACCTAAGTAGAAAAAATATAGGCACATCATCACAACAGACGATCCCTAAAATAGAAAACACAAATGGAAATAAATATTAAAATGTTCGATTTCACTTAATTTTTAAGGCAATGCAAACTGAAATAACGAAGTGGGATATTTGACTGTGGAAGGTTCCTAGCATTGACAGAGACAGGGAGGGCAAGAAAATTCTGATCTTTCTCATCGACTTTTATACATGTCTACTAACATGCCAGTGATGTGTCTTCTGGCATTATTTATGCATTATGAGGAGGATCTACACCATTCACCTAAGTATAATATGTATGAACACAGGAAAGAATCTGAGAGTAACAAAATATTGATATATTGTTTCAAAGTATACCTGACATCACAGAGAAACTATAAAATCAGGAAACCCCAGTATTTCACATTTTTTTATTGTACTAGCAAAATGTATAAAACCATATTTGCAATAAAGGTAGAAACAAGCAAGTGTCACAACAGTGTTTCGACCAAAACACTTGAGAAATTCTGCCCTCTAAAGAAAAATATCAGATTGAATGCCATGTGTTCATCACTGAAAAACAAGAGTACAGGATGCATCTGACGAGCTGATATGCCGCCTGCAACTGCTTGTCAGAAGCCCAAGTATGTACAGCTTGTAAGTAGCATCATTCAAACTGGAATCGTAGAAAACATTTAAATGTAAGTGGTGAGGGAAAAAAAAAATCCACAACTAGTATGCAAGTCGAGATTAACTCTGCTCATTTTTTTAGACTTTTACTTTGAAACGAATATAGATTCACAGAAAGGTGCAAAAATAGTGAAGTTCTGTATGTCGTTCACAAAGTTCCTCCCAATGATTACTTCTTATGTAACTATAGAACATATCAGGATCGGAAAACTGATACTGATACAATGTGGATTTATTCCGTGTGCCATTTACAACACGTGGGTCCCATGTTAGGTTCCTACCACCACCTCCACAGTCGAGATAGAGAACTAATTATTCCGTCACCAGGAAAGCATCCTTTGTGCTGTCCCTTGGGGTCACAGCCCTTTCCCGCTCTTCTCTTATCTCTAACTGCTAGCAACACTAATCTCTTCTCCGTCTATCTATAATTTTGTCGCTGTGATTCACTTAATCACTTTTATCCTTCGTTTTATGTGCACTTGTAATTGTGAATTTTTAAAATAATAACACTTTCAAAAACATTTCAGAAGTAAACATCAGAGCTTTCAAACCTTGTGAGAGGTTTAGACAATGCTAAATGAATTTGCATGTGCCTTAACTAATTCTGGTAATTCTTTTTTTTGTTTTGTTTTGTTTTGTTAAGTTAGTCACCATATAGTACATCATTAGTTTTTGAGGCAGTGTCCCATGATTCACTGTGCGGATGGGTGAGCGGGTGATGGGTATTATGGAGGGCACATATTGCATGGAGCACTGGGTGTTGTCACTCCGGTGACTCTCACTCGAGATACGGGATAACAATGTTGACAATGGCAACTGCAGTTCTCACTTGTAGACATCCTCCTATCAGTCAGCAAACTTTTTTTTGTCAATAGGACCTTAATAATCCACGTAATTATACCTCCTTCACTAATCTATTTCCTCCAAGGACTAACCATTTATACATACAAATAAAACATGTAGTTACCAATTCCTATGCACCTAGTACCATATTAATACTGTATGAAAAGACATAAAGCCTTGAAGAACCTAAAATACAGAGGAAGACTTACATTATTTTAAAATAGCCTATTGTTACATTTTAGTTTTCTAGTCTCAGTCATTGAACATCAAGTGGCTGCTGTATAATTACTGTTACAGAACTATTGATTTTAAATATTGCCGTGTCATGTTTTTCGAACAACTGATAAAGTCAAAGGATGCCATGAATTTAAGCAGAAATCTCCATTTGCTTCTGTTCATTAACTAAAGCTTAGAATATTTGTGTCCTGTTTTGGCCTGGAGTTCTATTCCAATTATCATTGGATTTGTAGTTCAATTAAACCTTGATAGGCTCATCCAAGGAGGCATTCAATCATCCAGCGCAGAAAGCTAAACTCATTTTTGCAAATTCAGTACCAGATAATCCAGATTTTCTCCATGTTAATAGATGTTTGGGCATGGAAAGAAAGCTGCATCATTCTGCACTGGCTGTATTATTGTAAAGTAACCAGTGCCAGCACTTCATTTCCTGTGTAGATTTGGTGCATAAAGAAACAACTATGAAACAAAGAGACCACTCACAGTAGAGGGAATATGTGGCTTTTGAAAGTGAAGAATTATATATAATAATGACCATGTGTGTGCATTTCGAGGTGGTGGGGCTTGGAGCTGATGGCCAAGAAAGAATTCCTGAGATATCTTTGGTGTAAAAAGGTGGTTTTATTAAAGCACAAGGACAGGACCCATGGGCAGAAATTGCTGCACTGGGGTCCCGAGGAGTGGCCCGTTACATACTTTCAAGTTGGGAGAGGGTGAGGGATAGCACAAGCCCCCAAGGAATTCTGGAAATAAGGTGTCCAGGATCCTGAGGGGTCTAGCCATTGTGAGGAAAAGGTCATTTATTACTGTTAGTAAACCTTCAGTCATGAGACTCTTCAGGTGTCTATCCAACGGCCATTGCTTGGAGGATGATTGTTACCGGGATCTTGCCAGGTATCCATAAGGAAGGCTCCAAAGGAGCTTTCATATGTTAAAGACGACTTACAGGATCCTAGAGGTGGGGCTGAGATTGCCTTTGGCCCTTAGCGAAGTATCAAAACCAAGCTTCCAGAGGAAGGTCGCTCCACCTTTTTCAAGGACTTGTCCGTGGGCTGTGAGTTGTAAGGGGATTTTTTTTCTTTTGCCTTTGTTTCCCACATCCGTGACACACAGGGGTTTGTTTTATTCTGTGAGTGCCTTTATAAGATGAATTAACACGTGTTGCCGTGATGTTATTAGCAGTAGAATAATCAGTAGAGAAATAGCATTATAAGATACTGAGGTTTGTCTTGTAGTTTCTTTTGTATTAATTTCTTTGTTTTGGTTCTTTCCTTCCCAAGATAATCTTCACAACATAGTGGTTGTGATGATTTCAGATAAGTAGGCCCATGTTTAATACCCAACTCCAACATTGTCATTTGTGTGGCCTTGAACAAGCACTTTCATTTGTAAAATTTAATACTGTTAGTCTCTGTTTTAGTGTAGTTGTAAGAGAAAATTAAGTTTTCCTTATGGATTCTCAGCACAGTCCCTGGCATAGACTGAGAGTTAAGTAATTATTGGTGGCTCTTGTTGGGCTGGCAGGAAGGGGGCTACCAAAGATGGCGAAAGTTCCCGCCACAAGACCTGAGCTCGGACAGGAGAACAAAGGCCCAAGCAGGAATCTGAGACCCCCGCCCCGGGCTCCCGTGGACCAATGGGATCCCGATGAGCAGGCGGGATATCCAAATAAGGGAAACTTCCAAAAGACCCCTGAGCTTCCTCCGAGACCCCTTAAAAGCCCCCTCCTCCCTGCCTTGGGTGCGACTTCCGCCACTCTGCTTTCCAGAGTGGCGGAACCTCGCCCGAGGGTGCCCACCTCCTCCCGGCGCAACTTTCCTGGCTCCCCTTCTCCTGAGCCCTGAAACTTCGCCGGAGAGCGTTTTTAATAAATCTTGCCTTGCACCCACTCTGCCTGGTGTTGTGTTTATCTCGCCGGAAAAAACTTTACATTTGGTGCCGAAACCCGGGAAGGAGATTGAGCCCCCACACAGTGGGGAGGCTCTCTCCTTTCCCTGGCTGAACCGGACCTGCCTTTCCGAACGCCACTTCCGAAGCTGTGGTGAGTTTCCCCGATTCCACGCCTCCTTCCGGAAAGCCCTGCCCTAATCGCGGCCGCGTCAGGGTGGACCCCGCCGGTCACCAGGTGACCTCCGTGACTCCGAGAGGCTGGGAGACGTCCTAACCTCTACGGCAGTCGACACAGTTTTTCCGCAACCCAGTGGTGGACGAGGGGACGCCTTCCTCCAGCCCTCGGGTTGCCCGGCAACGAATCGTGGGGACCTCCCAATCCAAATTCGACCCTAAAACATCCCGGGGGTGTTTTAGGCCTGCTGGCCAATCTTAAAACCCTGGAACTGGACCAGGACCTGCGAAAACGACGTTACTGTACTGTCGCTTGGCCACAATACCGATTAGACAATCAGTCCCAATGGCCTCCGGAAGGCACGTTTAACTATCAGACTTTCATGGACCTAAATAACCTCGGCAGGCACCAAGGCAGATGGGCCAAGGTCCCTTATGTCCAGCTTTCTGGACTCTGCACTCTCGCCCCTTCCTCTGCTCTCACTGCTCCACCTCACAGGTCCTCTTGGCCCGCTCCCCTCCCCCTACCCTGCCACCCACTGCTCCCAAAGACTCGGACCTCTCCTCCCCGTCTCCTCTCTCTGAACCCCCGAAGAGCTTCACCCATCCACTGACAAGAGGGCCTCTGGTTCCTCCTCCTCCTCTTTACCGCGATCCTTCACCCCAAGGTCCCTTAAATTCAGGATTTCTGAACCAGCGCTCTCGTCTACCCCTCCTTCTCCCCCTCCCACTCCTATCCGAACTCCTGACAAATTTATCCGCAGTAAACGGGAAACTCCAATCAAAGCTTACTGAAGGTCAAATAGGCTCTTGTTATTTGTTAAAATCTGCTAGCAAAGAGATGACTAGAACTGCTGGTTACTTGTGTCTCAGAGTTTTAATGGGTCATTCTTAAGGTAGCTTTCAAAGTCTTTGGTAACCTTTAACAGAATGGGATCAAATACCCGAGCGCTGGTCGCCAGAACTAGGTTTACGCTTTTGAAATCTGTTGGTAAACACCTTTTGTGCTTAATTGAATTCTGTTGTAACAGCCGCAGGGCTACTGTTTGAGCTAGATGCTTTCGTAAAGAATGGAAGGGGAGACTGATCACCTCCCATTAGCCAGGGATACCCAAAGGGGAGGGTGTCCAATCTGTTTGAATCTGAAGAGTGCCTGACTGCGTGAATGTGTCTGTGTGGCTCCAGCTGCACTAGGGCTCGAAAGCCCCCCGCTGAGTTAGTCTGACCCCCAAGGGAGGTTGCTGGAGCTGAGGAAGTTTGAGTTCATGCGCCCTTCTCTCTACAGGACCTTTCCCAAATTGAGAAACGTTTGGGCTCCTTTTCGGCCAGTTCTGATAACTACATTAAAGAATTCCAGTATCTGGCCCAAGCCTATGACCTCACCTGGCATGATTTACATGTGGTCCAGACCACCACCCTCACCATAGAGGAGAGGGAACGCATCCAGGCTGCTGCCCAGGAGCACGCGGATCAGGTCCAGCTCACTGATGCTGGAGCCCGGGCGGTCCCAGCTGTAGAACCAGGTTGGGATTATCAGGATGGCCAAGATGGCCACTGGCACCGCGACCGCATGGTCCAGTGTCTCATAGCCGGCATGAGGGCAGCCTCTAATAAGGCCGTTAATTACGACAAGATTAGGGATATTGTCCAGGCCCCTACGACAACCCCACCATGTTTCTTAACCAGTTGACCTAACTTTTAACCCAGTATACTCGCTTGGACCCTGCCTCTCCTGCGGGGGCCACGGTACTGGCTACTCATTTTATCTCTCAATCGGCACCAGATATACAGAGAAAGTTAAAGAAGGCTGAGGAGGACCCTCAGACCCCCATTTCTGACTTGGTGAAAATGGCATTTAAGGTTTTTAATTCCCGTGAGGAGGTGGCTGAGCTTAAACGACAAGCCATATTCCAGCAAAAGGTTCAGTTGCAGACCCAAGCCTTGGTAGCAGCCCTGCGGCCGGCCGGCTCTGGGAGCCAGCAGAGAGGGGAAACCAATCGCACCCCGTCGGGGGGCCTGTTTCAAATGCAGGGCCGAGGGACATTGGGCTCGTGAGTGCCCCAATCCAAAGCCGCCAACTCGGCCTTGCCCTCAATGCCATTTGATGGGCCACTGGAAATCCGACTGCCCTAACCTCGGGGTATCTTCGACGCCTCAACGTGGGGGACCCCCCGAGATAGTAAGTCTGGCCTTTCAACTGCTTGGATTGGAGGACGACTGACGAAGCCCAGACTCAGCCACCCCTCTCACCCAGGCCGAGCCCAGGGTTATGCTCCAGGTAGCGGGTAAGTCCATCTCTTTTTTGCTGGACACGGGGGCTACCTACTCTGTTCTGCCTTCCTACTCGGGACTTACTCGAACCTCACCAATTACTGTTATGGGGATCGATGGGACCTCCTCCAATCCTAGGGTGACCCTTCCCCTTACCTGTAGCCTGGATGGGTTTCCCTTCCCCCACTCGTTCCTATGATTCCTTCCTGCCTGGTCCCTCTACTGGGTAGGGACATTCTCCAGAAACTAAGGGCAACTATCTGCCTCTCCCCTTCCTCCCCTCTATCCACCTCAACCCGTCTCATCCTACACCTCTCCACTCCCTCGACCCCCACTCCAGATGACCTACCTACTGTAGACCCTCAGGTGTGGGACACCTCGGAACCCATCATTGCTTCCCACCTTACCCCGGTTAAAGTACAGCTTAAGGATAACTCTAAGTTTCCCTCAAGCTCAGTTCCCTATTTCCTTAGCCCACCTCCAGGGCCTGAAACTATCATAGAACGGCTTTAACGTCAGGGACTCCTGATCCCCATCATTTCCCCCTGTAACACCCCATCCTCCCAGTACGCAAGCCCTCAGGGGCTTATCGACTGGTACAAGACCTTAGGCTTATCAACGAGGTCGTGGTCCCCCTCCACCCAGTCGTTCCTAACCCTACTGTCTCGCGTTCCCCCAAACACCTCTCACTTTACTGTACTGGAGCTCAAGGACGCTTTTTTCACCGTCCCCTTGCACCCTGATTCCTATTTTCTTTTTGCCTTCACCTGGGAGGATCCTGACACGCATGCTTCGGGACAATTAACTTGGACTGTTCTACCCCAGGGGTTCAGGGACAGCCCTCACATTGTCGGCCAGGCCTACAGACTTAACAGCAGTGCGTCCTTAAGGCCAGGACTCTCCTACAGATGTGGATGACCTCCTCCTCTGCAGCCCCTCCCTCTCGGTCTCCCAAGACGACACCTCCACCCTACTTAACTTTCTGGGGGCCAAGGGATATCAAGTACCCCCCTCTAAGGCCCTCAACATGACCTTAGGGCAGCCCATCACGGTCTACTCTTCTGCTGACTCACAGTCCTTAGCCACCGATCCCTGGCCCATCTGACTCCTCGTCTCCAGCTATTCCATCTGCTATTCCTAGAGAACCCGCATCTCTCTCTCTCTACCTCTCCCCGCTTAAACCCTGCAACTTTACTGCCTACACCCTTGCCAGATAAGGGGTGGATCTACATCCAGGACAGGATTGCCCTGCCAGGAAATCTGGTGCACACCTTGATTACTGACATCCACCAATCCCTCCATAGTGGCCCATAGGCTCTCCACTAATTTCTTCAGCCATTGTTCTATCATCCTTCCTTATCTAAGGTAATCGAAGTTGTCCACAGGGCTTGCAAAACCTGTTCTGCCGTGAATTCACAAGGAGGAATCTGCAGACCAGGGCCTAACCAACAGCTCCGAGGTCATCAGCCGGGGGAAGACTGACACCTGGACTTCACTCCCATGCCTTGCCATAAAATTCATTCACAGGCTGGATCGAAGCATACCTCATCGCCCAGGAAACAGCAGACGTAGTGGCTACGATACTCATCGAGCGCATCATCCCGAGGTTCGGATTGCCCCAGACCCTCCAGTCGGACAACGGACCTGCCTTCATCTCCAGTGTAACCCAACAGGTAGCTGAGAGCCTCAACATAACCTGGAAACTTCACATCCCATACCACCCACAGTCATTGGTAAGGTAGAAAAGGCCAATGGGCTGCTCAAAGCCCAACTCACCAAACCTACTCTAGAAACCCGTCTTTCCTGGCCTACACTTCTGCCTATGGCTCTCACCAGACTCCTGGCTACGCCCCGCGGGTCTTCAGGCTTAAGCCCATTTGAATTACTATACGTCCGGCCCTTTCTTAGAAATCACAGCCCTCCAGCCATTTCCCCACCTCTTTTATCCTATCTACCTTACCTCACTCCTTGTCGTAGGGATACCCCACCCTATTGACTGGCCACTCCCCAACTTCAGGGCCACAAATAATACGGTCCATATGGGCCCCATCGGGGGAAACATACCTATTATTAATGTGTCCTCCCTTACCACCGCAGCTGCCATATCACTAATTCCTCCCTCCTGTACTGTACTCCCTCGGGAATATTTCTCTTGTGCCCTCAGGGAATCTATCGCTGCCTGACCACTAATGACTCCCTGGGCTGTATATTCATTCTACTATCTCCTACCACCATCTACTCTGAATCCCAGCTGCTGTCCATCCTATTTCCCCAACACCATGGAGGAAGGGCTGCCCACCTCCCATTCATAACAGGGGCAGGAATAGCCACAGGGGTGGCAACTGGAACAGCGGGGATAGGAACCTCCATAGACTTTTTCTTACAAACTCTCCCAAGCCCTGAATGATGACACGGAACGGGTTGCTGACTCCCTCACAGCCCTACAGACGCAAGTCACCAGCCTGGCAGCCTTAGCTCTACAGAACCGACGGGCCTTAGACCTTCTGACCACCGAAAAAGGGGGGACCTGCCTATTATTAAATGAAGAATGTTGTTACTTTGTTAACCAATCATATAGTTACCTCCAGGATCAAAGAACTCAGGGATCGGATCCAAGCACAGTGGCGAGACACATCCTCCTGGGGCCTGGACCCCTACAACTGGGTAACCTGGCTGCTCCCTCTGGCGGGACCTGTAAGCATAATCCTCCTCCTAATCTCAGTTGCTCCCTGTCTTTTCCGGTACTTGCAGGGTCGCCTACAAGAACTTGCCTGAGTATCTGTCAATCAACTCCTCCTCCAGCCCTACTCTCGCCTGCCCACTTCCGACTACCCCTACGACGACGCCCCCTGTCAGCAGGAAGTAGCCAGAACCGAGTCGACGCCCCTGACACCATTATATTAAGCAAAAGGTCGGAATGTTGGGCTGGCAGGAAGGGGGCTACCAAAGATGGCGAAAGTTCCCGCCACAAGACCTGAGCTCGGACAGGAGAACAAAGGCCCAAGCAGGAATCTGAGACCCCCGCCCCGGGCTCCCGTGGACCAATGGGATCCCGATGAGCAGGCGGGATATCCAAATAAGGGAAACTTCCAAAAGACCCCTGAGCTTCCTCCGAGACCCCTTAAAAGCCCCCTCCTCCCTGCCTTGGGTGCGACTTCCGCCACTCTGCTTTCCAGAGTGGCGGAACCTCGCCCGAGGGTGCCCACCTCCTCCCGGCGCAACTTTCCTGGCTCCCCTTCTCCTGAGCCCTGAAACTTCGCCGGAGAGCGTTTTTAATAAATCTTGCCTTGCACCCACTCTGCCTGGTGTTGTGTTTATCTCGCCGGAAAAAACTTTACAGCTCTTATTTTAATTATTATTATATTTAGCACAAACAAATATTTTGAGAATGTTTTTTTAACATTTATCAGTATATAATCTCCATTAATATTCAGTCCTCTCTTTAGAACTTCCATAATATTCACAATAACTTAGTTTATCTTTAATTAAAGATCATGGCCAAATAAAGGCACTTCACCCTATTCTTCCCAAAGCCAATTAAAAAAAATAAAAACAATAAAAAGAATTGAAAACAGGAGAAAACTCCATCTAGATAATGTTATGCTCCCCACCCCAAAAAAATGGGTCTGTGATTAAAGGAGCAAAACAGATATAAAGCGAAGGTCAAGCAAAGCTTCACTCGGGTGAAGTTTCAGGGCTCAGGAGAAGGGGAGCCAGGAAAGTCATGTGGGAGGAGGTGGGCACCCTCAGGCGAGGTTCCTGACTCCAGAAAGGGGAGTGGGGGAAGTCGCACTGGGAGGGAGTCAGCCGGGGTCTTTTATTGGGCCAAGGCAGGGCATGGGCTCACATCCATATATGGTAGGCTATTTGGTGATCTGAGGGTATGGGGTGGGGGGTCCTGATACTTATGTTTCCTGCATAGGTATCGGGTTACCTATGGAGACGTGACCTGGGCATACATCCTTTTGGTGGGAGAGTCAAGGGTTAACGAAAAGGGGGAGGGGAGGGGCTGGAAGACAGCAGGTCCTGGCAGTCATTTCTATTGTTCCTCCTGCACTCCAGGAGCCCCAGGACCCAACAGTAGACATTTCAACTAGCCTATCACACCTTGGTTAGAATTGGCACCCAAAAGGCTCCCAAAGGGCAGGGGCCTATACTCCTTGGTAACCAGGGAGACAGTATGCGCCCCCACCCCCACTGATCAGATGGCTCCACTTGGCCTGACCCACCCCTGTATCTGGGCTTTATTATCTGGAGCTGGTCTCCAGGACTTGTTTTTAAGTAAATCCCCTGGGGGAAGGAGAGCAGGGACCGTTCAAGTGTTAAACAACAAGGTAATTGTTTATCCTTCGTGAAAGCCTCTTGCTAAATAGGTCCTTACAGATAAAACTAGGAAAGCACAGCAAAATCAGACTGTGACTGAGAGCTGCAAAATCCAATGGAATTTGTACCAAATTAAGAAAATTTTTTGAGAGGACATGAACATCCGCCAGTCTTCCACATCATTCGGTCTTCCAGTAACCAGCCCGGCCTGAAGGGCTCCAGCGATGACTCTGCTTGCACTGAAAATGCAAGAGTGGAAAATGTGAGAGCTTTGGTAGCCCTTCCATACAACAGAGGAGCAGAGGGAGAGGCCGAATGAGGAATCAGGAAAACAAGAGGGCCTTAAGCAGGAGCAGGCCAGTGAAGGAGAGGCCAGGGATGGCAGCCAATCCTGACTGCTAACCAAAGACAGGAAGACAAACAGATGCTGTTGGGCGTTGAAGTCCCCACTCCCGAGTTTGATTGTATTTGGAGATAGGACCATTAAGGAGGTGGTTAAGGTTTAAATAGCATCATAAGGGTGGGGCCTTACCAAGGCTGTCCTAGCAAGAAGAGACCCGAGGGAACTGCAGTTTATTGAGAAAAGGCCTTGTGAGGACAGCCGTTTGCACGCTGGAGAGAGACATCTTAGGGCTGCACTTTGATACTGGAATTCAGTCTCCATAATTGTGAGAAATGGATTTGTGCTGTTTAAGCCACCCAGTCTGGATATTTTGTTATAGTCCTAATAGCCAAATTTAGAACAATGTGAGCAAGAAAATAAATAGGACAGTATTTAATTATAGATTTAGATATAGAATATTGTAGAACAAAATAAATATCCATGAGTCCATATTTATACAAATAAATAATCAGGTAAATAAATAAAGGGAGTAGCAGCTTCTTTTTATAAAAAGAACTCCTATTTGTAAATGTAGAGGGACTTAGAGAAATATAAATCAGGTAAACACTACTGTCGTAATTGCTGTAAGCAGTGTCCATCAGATGGATGTTGGCCTTGGGCTCTGAGAGTGGCTTGGAAACTCCTTAAGATTCCCTCTCTTCCTACCCATCCCCCACCCCAGCTAAAAATTATCCTATGCATAGTCTCACACATGCATGTAAACAGATCAAGACTTTTCCAGTAGAATACTCTGCAACTAATAAAAGAATGAGGTTGATCTGTCCATTTTCACGGGTAAATAAGAATCAGTTATAAAACTGAACGGTAAACCAGAATAGTGTGTGTTTTTTTATACCCACTAGCGCTTAAAAAATCTATATGTTACATCTATATCAGTAGATAGGAGTTTTTAGGTGAGAATTTTCACAAAAATTCTCCAAGAAAATTTTGAGAGTGGTGATTTCTGAGGAGTGGAGCTACCCGGATGGAATAAGGAACAGGTACTTTTAATTTTACATCCTTGTATATTATTTGAAATGTTACTGTAACACTCATAGTTTTCACAGTAGAAATGTTAGAGAAGAAACTGTTTGGGTAATTGGAATAAAAATTTTCATATATTTCAGAATATAAATGAAACCAATTAAAGGACACCTCAGAAAAATATCCAATCACTTACCATCTTTTTTTGTTTACAGTAAAAATTATCCAAAGATAGAACTTACTGTCTCAAATCATCATGTCGATTCTATTGATAGAACTGTTCAGGCACAGACTCATCAGACAGTTACGTGGGGGAGACGGACACCGAGAAGGCGAGCACTGAAGACAAGCTGGACTGAATGAGTCGAGATCCCTTACATCCCTCAACTTTTAACAATTAGCCTCCACTCTTAAAACACACAGGCTCATGTCATGCTTCAATAATAAAGTACATTGACAAAGCAATAAGACTTTCTTATCTTTTCAGAATATTTGTAGATCCCTGAATAATAGAAAAATCTTTTCTTATTCCTTGAATATTTTAATGTTTAAATATTTTAAATCAGCGTATTGAGATGCCATAAGCATGTTTTTTTGTCTCTCACAGGACAGAGATGATTATGAGTAAGTTCTAGAACATCGGTGGGGTGAGGTCTGGAGCCGATGGCTAAGAAAGAATTCTTAAGACGGCTCTGGTGCAAAAAGGTGATTTATCAAAGCACAGAGACAGGGCCCATGGGCAGAAAGAGCTGCTGCCAAGGGATTGTGAGGGATGGCAAGTAATGTACCAGGGAGTTGGGGGGAGGTATGGAAAAGAGAGGTTTCAATAGACTTTCATATGCTAAAGAAGACCTACAAGATACCGGATACCAAAGCCTTGCCATTGCCAAGGTCCTTTTGCCCTCTAGCAAGATATTAGCATTAAGATGGGTGGGAGATTCCTAAAGAATGTCACTGTCCCACCCAGGAGTGGGGGTGGGGGAGGGTGATCAGCTCTTGCTTTGTCCTCAGCCAGCCTTCTGTTCCCTCATCAATTAGAACAACTTGGGTGTAAAGAGTGAGTCACATTTATTTAACCCAGTGATATCAATGTTCTTTTCCTAGAAAATGAGTAAAATTTAGATGCACCCCTCAACTTCAGAGACAGGACTTCGTGAAAGAACGAACAGGAGACTCAGGCATCTGAAATAAAAGAAACCACCTTCTCTTTACCTGAAAATCAGCGCACAGATGAACTAGGTGTGGTTACCATGCCTTAATGTAGTCCTGACTTAGATCTAACCTTAAAAAAAATGTTCGAATCAATAAATTTGATAAAGTTTACTTTTTACTTCTCACTCAGATGAGAAGAAAGTTATCTAAATATATGATCGGAAGCGTGGAAAATGAGACATAGGATCTGGGAATCTTTGATGGCGCTGGAAGGTCTGTTAGCAAGATGAACTACTGGAGTAGGGTAGGTTCCGCTTTGATTATATTTCTCTCCTTGAAAGGGTGTTTTGTTACAAGTTCGAATACACAAAAAATTTATGTGTCAATAAGGCTCTGGATGCATCCTTCTAAAAGCTGAATATTTGAAAAATATCCTAGGAGTAGTAACAATGTGAGTGCAGCTTTTGCCAACTTAAATCTTACCATTGAATAAACAGATGGAGAGAAAAATTATTGAATGGTATAAATGTCACCTTTGCTTTTTCAATACAAGCAAAGAATTGTGTGCCTACTTGCTTAGAAGATTTTTGCTGGACAGATGTATGTTCAGACCCAGCCTATTTATTAGCCAACAGTCTCAGATCTCATTTTCAATTTTAATCACTGTGTCAATTTTAAAAGGGCAGTTCTCATTACATAAACATTTGGAAGTTATAAAGCTGAAAGGTCAGAGTATAGACAAGACAAAAGATAACATGCCAGCAGCTGGCATACACTTCCATAAGCAACATTTTTCTCCCAGTTAGCTCAGCACTTAAGATATCGAGATCCTAGGACATAGCAACCATTTTTTTGTTTCTTCAGCAAAATAATTTTACTTGTATGGGCAGAGTTATAAATATCTTTTTACCTAAGGATATAGAAGATGCAATAAAACTTTGTGATGATTAATATCACAATTTGATTCAAGAAAATATTGTAATCTAGAATAAAAAGCATAATTGCTACTGTTTATTCAGCATAACTATGTATCAACTCTTTTCTCTGTGTTATTTAATCCATACCACACTTCCATCACTCACACACAGAAATCAAATTAGGATTTTGGGAAATAAAGTGATTTTCTCAATTACATGCAACAGCTATGGATACATTTAACATTTTCATCCAAGCCTGTATAACTTTGAAACTATGATATTAACCTCTATATACTGTCTCCTTTAATGAGTATTGCTTGGGCTGAAGATCTTATTCAAGGTACAATAAAATTTGTACTGTAGAATTCAAGAAATTCTCAAACACCCGAAGCATAAGGGTAGTATCATAAATCATCACCATCACTTTACCCTCTTTTATCTAAAAGGTACAATATAAACAATGTTTCAAAGAGTCCTACCTGGACTCCCAGTCCCAGTTTGTTCCTCACCCCTTTTCTTTGAAATAAGTGGAAAATAGTAAACATTAAAAATTTAGAAAAACTTAAACCCAAAGCATACTTGGAAAATAATATAAAATCAGGACCAAAATACAGCAGAAAGATGAGATTGGATCCATTTTTTTTTTTTCAGAATTTTTTTAACAGTAAGGAGCATCTTCTCCAATGGCTCATACAAATGTAACCTGGATGAAGGACACCAGAAGCAGAGGTACCTGTGCATCACAAGAAACAGTGGGTAAGATGATGTTAGAGACTGTTTTAGACCACAGAATGCAAATGGGGGTGGAGCTGAAGGAGCAACTGTAGATCAGGTACCTTTAGGCTCTCCTGCCACCTCAGGAGCCACTAGAGGGTAACACAGGGAAGAAGGACAAAAGCTATCAGGTAATTCTATGGTAGTACTACAAAGAGCTGGGACCTAAAGACTTCAATAAACCTCTTGGGCCCTAACAACCATAATAACAATGACAAGTGAATTGTCCCCAGGACAAAGGAAATACCACATTTACTGAGAGCCCTTGCAACAGTAATTCCAAGAAGAAGCTGACTGGCTCATTTTGTAGTTATCCCAATTTGTCACCATATGATTCTTTTTTTTTTTTTTTCTTAACATATAATGTATTATTAGCCCCAGGGGTACAGGTCTGTGAATCGCCAGGTTTACACACTTCACAGCACTCACCATAGCACATACCATCCCCAATGTCCATAAACCAACCAGCCTCTCCCTCTCCCCTTTCCCCCAACAACCCTCAGTTTGTTTTGTGAGATTAAGAGTCTCTTACGGTTTGTCTCCCTCCTGATCCCATCTTGTTTCATTTATTATTTTCCTAGCCCCCAAACCCTCCATGTTGCTTCTCGACTTCCTCATATCAGGGAGATCATATGATAGTTGTCTTTCTCTGATTGACTTATTTCCCTCAGCATAATATCCTCTAATTCCATCCACATCATCGCAAATGGCAAGATTTCATTTCTTTTGATGACTGCATAGTATTCCATTATAGAGATCTATATCTATATATATACCACATCTTCTTTACCCATTCATCTGTAGGTGGACCTCTAGGTTCTTTCCATATTTTGGCTATTGTGGACATTGCTGCTATAAACATTCAAGTGCGTGTGCCCCTTAAGATCACTACATTTGTATCTTTAGGGTAAATACCCAGTAGTGCGATTGCTGGGTCATAGGGTAGCTCTATTTTCAACTTTCTGAGGAACCTCCATACTGTTTTCCAGAGTGGTTGCACCAGCTTGCATTCCCGCCAACAGTGTAGGAGGGTTCCCCTTTCTCCGCATCCTCACCAGCATCTGTCATTTCCTGACTTGTTAAATTTAGCCATTCTGACTGGTGTGAGGTGGTATCTCATTGTGGTTTTGATTTGTGTTTCCCGGATGCCAAGTGATGTGGAGCACTTTTTCATGTGTCTGTTGGCCATCTGGATGTCTTCTTTGCAGAAATGTCTGTTCATGTCCTCTGCCCATCTCTTGATTGGATTCTTTGTTCTTTGGGTGTTGAGTTTGATAAGTTCTTTATAGATTTTAGACACTAGCCCTTTATCTGATACGTCATTTGTCATTTGTGGATATCTTCTCCCTTTCTGTCAGTTGTCTTTTGGTTTTGTTGACTGTTTCCTTTGCTATGCAAAATCTTTTGATCTTGATGAAGTCCCAATAGTTACTTTTTGTCCTTGCTTCCCTTGCCTTTGGTGATGGTCCTAGGAAGATGTTGCTGCAGCTGAGGTCGAGGAGGTTGCTGCCTGTGTTCTCCTCAAGGATATTGATGGATTCCTTTCTCACACTGAGGTCCTTCATCCATTTTGAGTCTATTTTCATGTGTGGTGTGAGGAAATGGTCCAGTTTCATTCTTCTGCATGTGACTGTCCAATTTTCCCAAAACCATGTGTTTTAGAGACTGTCCTTATTCCATTGGATATTCTTTCCTGCTTTGTCAAAGATTAGTTGACCATAGAGTTGAGGGTCTATTTCTGGGCTTTCTATTCTGTTCCATTAATCTATGTGTCAGTTTTTGTGCCAGTACCATGCTGTCTTGATGATGGCAGCTTTGTAATAGAGCTTGAAGTCTAGAATTGTGATGCCACCAACTTTGGCTTTCTTTTGCAACATTGTTCTGGCTATTTGGGGACTTTTCTGGTTCCATATAAATTTTAAGATTATTTTGTTTCATTTATTTGAAAAAAATGGATGGGATTTTGATAGAAGTTGCATTAAATGTGTAGATTGCTTTAGGTAGCATAGACATTTTCACAATATTTGTTCTTCCAATCCATGAGCATGGAACATTTTTCCATTTCTTTGTGTCTTCCTCAATTTCTTTCATAACTGTTCTATAGTTTTCTGAGTACAGATGTTTTGCCTCTTTGGTTAGATTTATTACTGGATATCTTATGGTTTTGGATACATTATAAATGGAACCATCTCCTTAATTTCTTTTTTTTTTCCTTGTTATTGGTATACAGAAACACAACTAATTCCTGTGCATTGATTTTACATCCTGAAAATTTATTGAATTCCTGTACACGTTCTAGCAGATTTGGAGCAGAGTCTTTGGGTTTTCCATGTATCGTAGCATATCATCTGCAAAGAGTGATAGTTTGACTTCTTCTTTGCCAATTTGGATGCCTTTAATTGCTTTTTGTTGTCTGATTGCTGAGGCTAGGACTTTTACTAATATGTTGAATAGCAGTGGTGATAGTGGACATCCCTGTCATGTTTCCTGACCTTAGCAGAAAAACTCTCAGTTTTTCTCCATTGAGAATAATTTTCCCGGTGGGTTTTTCATAGATGGCTTTGATGATATTGAGGTATGTGCTCTCTATCCCTACACTTTGAAGAGTTTTGATCAGGAAAGGATGATGTACTTTGTCAAATGCTTTTTCAGCATCTATTGAGAGTATCATGTGGTTCTTGTTCTTTTTGTTGTTGTTAATGTATTGTATCACATTGACTTGCTGATGTTGAACCAAACTTGCAGCCCTAGAATAAATCCCACTTGGTTGTGGTGAATAATCCTTTTAATGTACTGTTGGATACAATTGGCTAGTATTTTGGTGAGAATTTTCACACCTGTGTTCATCAAGGATATTGGTCTATAATTCTCTTTTTTGATGGGATCCTTGTCTGGTTTTGGGATCAAGGTGATGCTGGCCTCATAAAATGAGTTTGGAAGTTTTCTTTCCATTTCTATTTTTTGGAACAGTTTCAGAAGAATAGGTATTAATTCTTTAAATGTTTAGTAGAATTCCCCTGGAAAGCCATCTGGCCCTTGGCTCTTGTTTATAGGGAGATTTTTGATTACTGCTTCAATTCCCTTGCTGGTTATGATCTGTTTATGTTTTCTATTTATTCCTGTTTCAGTTTTGGTAGTTTATATGTGTCTAGGAGTGCATCCATTTCTTCCAGATTGTCAATTTTGTTGGCATAGAGTTGCTCATAATATGTTCTTATGTTTGTACTTCTTTGGTGTTGGTTGTAATCTCTCCTCTTTCATTCATGATTTCATTTATTTGGGTCCTTCTTTCTCTTTTCTTTTTGATAAGTCTGGCCATGGGTTTATCAATCTTATTCTTTCAAAGAACCAGCTCCTAGTTTTATTGATTTGTTCTACTGTTATATTGGTTTCTATGTCATTGATTTCTGCTCTGATCTTTATTATTTCTCTTTTCCTGCCGTGTTTAGGCTTTCTTTGTTGTTCTTTCTCCAGCTCCTTTAGGTGAAGGGTTAGGTTGTATATGAGACCTTTCTTGTTTCTGGAGAAAGGCTTCTATCGCTATATATTTTCCTCCCGGGACTGCCTTTGCTGTGTCCCACAGATTTTGAACAGTTGTGTTTTCATTATCCTTTGTTTCCATGAATTTTTAAAATTCTTCTTTAATTTCCTGGTTGTCCCATTCATTCTTTAGAAGGATGCTGTTTAGTCTCCATGTATTTTGGTTCTTTCCAATTTCTTCTTGTGATTGAGTTCTAGCTTCAGAGCTTTGTGGTCTAAAAATATGCAGGGAAAGATCCCAATCTTTTGACACCGGTTGAGACCCAATTTGTGCCCCAGGAAGTGATCTATTCTGGAGAATGTTCCATGTGCACTAGAGAAGAATGCGTATTCTATTGCTTTGGGATAGAATGTTCTGAATATATCTGTGATGTCCCATCTGGGGACATCAATTTGTCATTTAAGGCCTTTATTTCCTTGTTGACCTTTTGTTTAGATTATCTGTCTTTGGGTCTAAAATGAGTTTCTTGTAGTCAGCATGTTGATGGGTTTTTTTTTGTTTTGTTTTAATCCATTCTGATACCCTGTGTCTTTTGATTGGGGTATTTAGCCCATTTACATTCAGGGTAACTATTGAGAGATATGAATATAGTGCCATTGTATTGCTTGTAAGGTGACTTACTGCATATTATCTCTGTTCCTTTCTGGTCTACTACTTTTAGGCTCTCTCTTTGCTTAGAGGACCCCTTTCAATATTTCCTTTAGAGCTGGTTTGGTACAATTTTTTTTAGTTTTTGTTTGTCCTGGAAGATTTTTATGTCTCCCTCCATTTTCAATGATAGCCTAGCTGGGTATAGTATTCTCAACTGCATGTTTTTCTCATTTAGTATTCTGAATATATCATGCCAGTTCTTTCTGGCCTGCCAGGTCTCTGTGCATAAGTTTGCTGCCAATCTAGTATTTTTACCATTGTGTGTTACAGACTTCTTGTCCCGGGCTGCTTTCAGGATTTTCTCTGTCGCTACGACTTGTAAATTTTACTATTAGGTGATGGGGTATGGACCTATTTTTATTGATTTTGAGAGGGGTTCTCTGTGCCTCCTGGGTTTTG
The DNA here is from genome assembly GCF_011764305.1 of Mustela putorius furo. NCBI lineage: Eukaryota > Metazoa > Chordata > Mammalia > Carnivora > Mustelidae > Mustela > Mustela putorius. Next base: position 1,927,157 of record NW_025421261.1, read on the forward strand.
TTGCTTGTTCCCTTTGCCATATTAGCAAAATTCTCTACAATAATTCTCTCCAATATACCTTCTGCTCCCCATCCCCTTCTCGAATCCCAGTTATTCTAATGTTGTTTTGTCTTATGGTATCACTTACCTCTCAAATTCTCCCCTCTTGGTCTAATAGTTGTTTGTCTCTCTTTTGCTCAGCTTCTTTATTCTTTGTCATTTGGTCTTCTATAGCACTAATTCTCTCTTCTGCCTCATTCATCCTAGCAGTAAGAGACTCCATTTTTTATTGCACCTTATTAATAGCTTTTTTATTTCAACTTGGTTAGATTTTGGTTCTTTTATTTCTCCAGAAAGGGCTATTATTTCTCCAGACAGGATTTCTCTAATATCTTCCATGCTTTCCACAAAGGAGGACCACTGGGGATGATGGCTATATGTATTCTTCTTCTATTAATTTCTTTAAAAGTATGCAGAGGTATAATAAAAAGCCAATAGAAAAATTAGAATGCAATATTGAAATTGTTTGATTACCTCAAAAGAAAGCAAAAGAGAAACAGAGGAATAAAAAATCTGAGGGAAAAAATAAAAATAAAATAGAAAATGGTAGACATAAATCCGATTAAATAAGCTAATTGGATTCTATATAAAACAAACATTTGTTTTTAAACGTCAGAGATCATCAGACTATAAAAACACAAGATTTACCTATATGTTTTCTATGATTAAATGATTCACTTTAAGAGATAAGCTGCAATACATAAATATAAAAACATACTATGAAGACAAGCAGCATAAGAAAATTGTCATAACAATTTGAATAGTCCAAAAATAGAGGTTATATCATCTTCATGGTTTTGTATTAGTATTGTAAAATGTAAATTTTTATATCCAATTAATCTATAAATTAAATTTCATTGGACTATGTGAAAATGGTCAAGATGATTATAAATTTCATATGGAAATGCAAACAACCAAGAATATCCAGGGCATTCCTGCAGAGGAGCAAAGCTGGATATTACAGTGCTAGATATCAAGATGTATTCAAAGCTCTAATAATTAGTAACATATGGTAATGGTGCAAGGGAAAATAAGCCAATGGAACAGAATGGAGAGTAGAGAAATCATCATCTCTCATTCGATCTTGGTGACTATTTAGTGCACTGCAGAAAAGACGGCCTTGTCAATGAATGGTGCTGGGCAAAATTGAATATTCTTAATAATGAATTATCATTTCCACTGCACTTAACATACAAAAATAAAGTCAAAATCTATACATAAAAGTTAAAACATTAAGGCTTTTAGAAGAAAACTTAGGATTACCTTCATGGCCTTGGAGTAGGAAAATACTTTTTAAACAGGATACAAAAACTATTAATAAAAAAAAATTAATAGATCAGAACACATTATAATAAAAAAAGTTCTTTTCCTCAAAAAACACCCTTAGAAGAGGAAACACAGCAGCGTTCGTTTGACTTATGTAAGTATTCAACCAGCGCCTCCGATCCAGAATGTAGGAAGAGGCAGAAAAAATCAGCAGGAGCAACGCGCACAGCGGCTCCCATTCACGACGAAACGGAAAACGGGCGAAACCCCTGAAGACCGAGGGGATGCCCACCTCGCCAAGAGCACACACGAAGGGCTCAGCTGGGTTTTCGGGACACCGGGAGGGTGCTCCACGGAGCACCGTCGCGGGGCAGGGGCCGCGGGCTCCAGAGCCCGGGCGTGCGCTCGGCCGGACCCCGACAGGGCCGGGCCGCCGTGTCCACCGCGCACGTGCACAGCGACGACCACCGCCCCTGGGGTAACTGCCTGAAGCCGGACACCACCGAGGGTCCCGGAGCCCGGGGCGGCTGGGCGGGGGACGGGCGCTCCCGCCGCGGGGAGGTAGGGCACGAGAACAGGAGAACGCGGTCGTCGGGGCGGGGCGGGGTGGGGCGGGGCGGGGTCCGTGGTCGTCGCGGCGGGGAGGGGTGGGGTCCGCGGCCGTCGGGGCGGGGCGGGGCGGGGCGGGGCGGGGTCCGCGGCCGTCGGGGCGGGCCCGCGGGCCAACACCCAGGAGGCGAGCCGGCCCCGAACTACGCAGCGCAGGTCCCGCTGGAGTGTCCCGGCTGGAGCGTCCCCGCTGGAGCGCGCGGCGAAGCCGCTGGACGTGAAGCAGAGCTGCGCGTGGACGCGCGGTGCCGGCCGGTGACGACGCGTCTGTGAAGCGCGACGGCGCGGACCCCGGCGGTCGGGCTCGCGCTCGGCTCGGTGCGGCGGGGGCGCGGGCCGCGGGCTGCCCTCCCGGTGCCGGACGCTCCGGGACGCGCGGCGACGACGACGGAGCGGGTGGGCAGACGCGGCCGGCCGCGCGGTGTCCCCGCAGGAGGTCCGCGCCGAGGCCCGCAGAGCCGAGGCCGCCGCACAGCGCGCGTCTCTCCCGGTCGGCAGCGGCCGGGGTTGCCCGACGCGGCGGGACTGTCGCGGGGACCTGTGCGTCCCTGTGTCCCGCGTCACGTCCTCCGGAGTTGCGGGAGGCTTCGTGCGGCCGCGCGTGCGGGACCTTCCTGACGCTGGCCGGGGCCGCGGGTACGGGAGCGGCAGAGCCGTCGGGCGGCGGTTCCCCGGGCCGCACCTGCCCTTCCCGCCCCGTTTCTCTGCAGACCGGGGCGGTGGGAAGCTGTGCTGCAGCCTGTCTGTGTGTGTGCGCAGGGCGCAGGTCCGTCTGTCCGTCCGTCGGCGCAGGGCGCAGGTCCGTCCGTCCGTCTGTGCAGGAGTCCGTCTGTCCGTCCATCGGCGCATGTCCGTCTGTCCATCCGCGTGAGTGCAGGGCGCAGGTCCGTCTGTCAGTCCGTCTGCGCAGGGCGCAGGTCCGTCTGTCCGTCCGTCTGCGCTGGGCGCAGGGCGCGGACGGGGCGTCTCTGTGGTCCTCGTGCGACAGAGACAGGAGGTTCGCGTCCTCCCCCACTGCCCCGCGGCCGCTCGCCCCCAAACCCGAGGACTTGACCGCAGACCGACGCAGCGTTCCGGTTCCCTGCGCCGGACTCGCCGCACTCGCCGCTCAGGACCGCAGCGGCCGGAGCTCGCATCGGGGCGCACGGCCGGCATCCGCGGTCCTTTCCCGAGCGCGGGAGCAGGTCGCCGAGCTCGCGTCCCTGCCGTGGTCCGACGACGCCCTCGTCCCGCCACCAGCAGCAGGTGCGCGGCCGTCCCTGCCCCGGGACCTGCCCCCGTGCCTGTCCTGCACAGCCAGCGCCGGAGACCTCCCAGCACGGCTCGCCTCGGATCTCCGACGTCACCAGGTCGGACCGGCAAACCCAGCCTTAAAAGGTTCGTGGGATTAGATCAGACCCGCTCGCAGTCCCTCTTAAAGTCACCAGAGTCGCGGAACACGATGTCACAGTCCGCGGGATAGTGTGCAAAAATGCACATCGAGTGTGGGGATCTAGGAGGCCATTTCTTTTCTTTTTTTTTTTTTTTTTTAAGATTTTATTTATTTATTTGACAGAGAGAAATCACAAGTAGATGGAGAGGCAGGCAGAGAGAGAGAAGGAAGCAGGCTCCCTGCTGAGCAGAGAGCCTGATGCGGGACTCGATCCCAGGACCCTGAGATCATGACCTGAGCCGAAGGCAGCGGCTTAACCCACTGAGCCACCCAGGCGCCCTAGGAGGCCGTTTCTGACTTTTGTTGACCACAGGGTTTTTTTTAAGGATTAAATAAGATAACATGCAAAACCACTTGTCTGAACACCTGGCTCTTTTTGTTTGTTTATTTGTGTGTGAGAGAGAGAGAGAGAGAGAGAGAGAGCGTGCACATGAGTCAGGGGAGGGGCAGAGGGAGATGCAGACTCCGCTGGGTCTCCATCCCAGGACCTGGGATCACGACCTGAGCCCAAGGCAGATGCTTAAGTAACTGAGCCACCCAGGCGCTCCGAATACCTGGCTCTTAATAGAGCTACCAAATTGTGATTTATCCTGAGTATATTCCGGGGGGGAGAGACAAGTGAGCTACCAACCCATCTACTCCATTGAACCATAACCAATGACCACTGTGTGGATCAAAATGGTGTCTCGACAATTCCGTATGGCTCTATTTTCTGTATCTGCTTGATATTCTGTTTCACAAAACATGGAAGAAACCCCCCCATATTGGGTTTTAGTCAGTAATTCATTCTCTTCTTTCATTCATTCATTCATTCATTCATCTGTTTACAGATCTGGCCTGTGTGTCCTACCTAGCAGGTACTAGCCACAGAGCAGGGCATTTCAGAACATCTGGAAAGAAGCCAGACAGCATCTCCAACCCTCGAAACTTCAGTACCTAATGAATCCGAGTGCTCTAGATTCTCACAGTGCCGTTGGTATTAAACAAAGCTGCTTCTGACAGTGCTAAGAGAAGCAACACATATAGCTTTCTCCTGTGTCTAACCTCACATTGTTTATAATTCTATGACAAAAACAAATGGGGAAGATAAATTTAGAAGAAACTGTACTACACAGGCTCTGTGACAAATGGAGTTTACAGTCTTGGCAAGCAGCCCCCAAGGTTTTTCAGTGTTCGCTGGCATCCTACTTTGGAAATACCTTTCTTAGTTTCCCAGCAACAGTTCTGATACGACAAACAATTCTAGTGTCTCCTTTTTTGGCTTCAAATAAAATAGCATAAGCATATTTAAACATCTATCTTCTTCTGGCTTCTAAAACCCTCTTTTGAAGGAGCACTTAATTCATGGCTCTGTGCACCTTATGAGAGTCTCCCAAGGAGAGTTCTCCAAACTTTCCTGGAAACTGAAAATCTTCCTTTGTAACGTGACACAGAATTCTGTGCTTTTTCACCCTTTCGTTGGTCAGGATGTATCTGCTGCAGATACAGGCTCCTTTTCTGTCCTGTTGCCTGATGGCTTCTTGGTGGAGTTATATTGTGATAGACGATTCCCAGGTCATTATTAAGTCTATTGTGTTGATATAATGAAAATGACAAAACGCACAATAGAATGTATCTTCAACACAATCTACTCTAATCCCCATTATACTCTGAAATCTTCCTGCACTATCCATGGGCAGTGGACACTCAGCAGCTTCTCGAACAGTGGGACCGGAAGGGAATTCACTATCAGAGGAGCACTGCTCACACTCTTCCCTCCTGATCCCGTACAAGTTGAAATAACAGTGCTTTACAACTTCATTATTGCTGAATTTCTGGTGTTTGGGCTGGCAAGAAGAGATTTCCCATTCTCCTCATGCACATACAGATTAGATTAAATTCTGGACTTAATTAGCCATGGACACAAATAATTAACAGAAGCAATATGGACCACACAAGTTAGACGCAGATATAATTTATCGTGACATGATTCTTCCTGGGCCTCCAGCTTACCAAAAAGGGAGAAACATAACACTTTGAACATTGTAGGGTAATGCCTGATCTGAGAAAACAGTCTAATTTTTGTTATCAGAAGCCTTTATACTCAGCATTTAACAATATGCTATATTGCAATATATATAACGGCACCCCCTTTCAACCCGCAGAACTGAGACTATGTTAAGTTTCCTGGCAAATGGGAATTAAGGTTGCTAATCAGCTGACTTTACCATAAGTCAGTTATCCTGGACCATTCATGTGGGTGCACCGTAAGCCTGAGAGTCTTTTAAACTGTAAGAGGGAGGCAGAAGAGGAGGTCAGAGTGAGGTGCTTGAGAAGAAACCATCCAGCCTTTGCTGGCTTTGAAGATGGAGAAAGGGGATCTTCAGCCAAGAAATGCAGGTGGTCTTTAGAACCTGCAAGAGGACTCTTCCCTAGAGCCTAAGAAAAGAATGTGGCTCTACAGCCCCTTGGTTTTAGTCCAGTGATTGTTGGGTGTGTGTGTGTGTTTAAAGATTTTATTTATTCATTTGAGAGAGAAAGGGAGCACATGCATGCACACACACACACACACACACATGTGCAGGGGTGGGGGAGAAGGGCAGAGAGAGGGAGAAGCAGACTCCCCACTGAGCAGGGAGCCTGATGTGAGCCTCGATCCCAGCACCCTGAGTTCATGACCTGAGCTGAAGACAGACACTTAACCCACTGAGCCACCCAGGCCACCCCCAATGATTGTTTTTTAATAGTAACTTGATTTTAACTCTTTTTTGACCTCCGACCTTCTGAACTAAATGATAACACATTTGCGTTCATGTAAGTCATGATTTGGTGGTGGTTTATTACGGTAGCAAATAGGAATTCCTATTTCTGGTTTTAGATATTTTATTTTTTAGATATATTTTTTAGATATTCTGGTTTTAGATATCTGGTTTTAAATATTCCTGGTTTTAGACTCAGGAATAAGGATTCGCAGGAAAGTGTTTTATTAGGAAGTGTTCCCAGAAACACTGGGGAAGTAGGGAAGTGAAGTCAGGAAGGAAAGAGGCCTCTCAAGGGAACCATTCCAAGCTAAGTCCATGACTTCACTCAGGTGCCCTGGGGAGCTTGGGAGAAAATGTGGGTCATTTGTCAAAGTCATCCTAAATTAAATGCCAACAGGACTGAGTTCTCAATAATCCTCTGCCCAGACATTGCCTACCTACTGTCCATGGTGGTGAAGCTGTAGGATCAAACTGCCAGGTATCTTTAGATTTCCACGCAGGTAGGCAAGCGGAATCTGAAGGTTTGAAAGCATCTGCCTACCAAGAGTTACTGGTGCTGACTCAGAAATAACAGCGAGCTCATGTCTGTAAATGGGTAGAGACCTGACAGGAGACGGATTGAGCGATAGCTGTGTCCGCCACAGGTGCCTCTGCCATAGCGACTGTTCTACTCTATGCGTTTCTGCTTAAATATATGGTAACACAAATTCGATTCTCCTTTTTTTTGTATCAAATTCACCATATACAAGGCTGCATACCAATCAGGGAAAGCAAGCAGAATCAGTGTTCAAATGGTTTGGGAAAGTATCTTTGCCTTCTCAAAGATCTGCCTCATTCTAATAACTTAGTCCTCGTTAAAGAGCTTGAGTACCTACTATGTTTCAGGAACAATCTCTGAGAATCTAAGATCTAAACACAATTCCTAGACTTCAGTGGGTATACAAATTTAAGATAGATATAGAGATAGTTACAGATATAGATTATAATATTGGTGTAAGAATAATCCCATGTTGTATTTTCTGCCATTGCCCTGAAAGTATGCTGTTACATAACTCCAAATTTTTAAGACTGTGCCCTGAACATCCCCACTGCCCCACTTCTCTTTATTAACTATCTATAAATGGACCTGTTCCCAGGAGAATTCGTTGTAATACTTTTCCAAGTCACCAGTTATCTTGAATGGAGATCATCTTTAAAGGTTCAGAACGGATGGTTTTCCCCTTTAAATCTGCTGTTCTGCTCTAGGTCTTCCTGTGTTGATGTCATCACTATTATTCCGGCCTTCTATGTTAACTGCACTTGGATGTCTTCCACTCAAACCCAGAGTCAAGTCTGTCACCAAGTCTTGAGCGATCTCAGCTGTGTTCCTTTTTTTTTTTTTTTAATTTTTATTTATTTTTAAAATTTCTTTTCAGTGTTCCAGAATTCATTGTTTCTGTACCACACCCAGTGCTCCATGCAATACGTGCCCTCTGTAATACGCACCCCCAGACTCACTCAACCTCCTACCCCCCGCCTCTCCAAAACCCTCAGATTGTTTCTCAGAGTCCACAGTCTCTCATGGTTTGTCTCCCCCTCCTCCAATTTCCCCCAACTCCCTTCTCCTCTCCATCTCCAATGTCCTCTGTGTTATTTCCTCATGCCCACAATTTTGTTTATGCTGCTGTCACAGCCTAGTATATTGAGTTCGTCTGCAATGAATCCTTTTCCACAGTACCAGGAAATAAACCAAAATTCTTTTTTCATGCTTTCCACGCAGAGGGTTAAGGGCCCTGATCTATCTCCATTTACAAACATTTTTCTATTCGATGTCACCCTTTTGTACCTTTTATACCTTTTCCACAATTTGAATATTTATGTTTTTTTGCTGATTTATTTTCTTTTTCTTTAATTAGACTGTAAGCTTCCCAAGGGCAGGAGCTAGACCTTTATGTTCTGTGTGTATCTCCTACCTACTCTAGGCTGCTATAGGTCCAGGCAAGTAGGAGATAATGAATACTTGATGTGACGCAGAAAGGAAGTAAGGATGGAAGAGAGTGGAGGGAGAGGAGGGAATCGTTCCCATTTCCACACGGGCCGCACCACCCCCACTGACCACACAAACTCCAGGATAACGATCTTTGCCTTTTCTCTGGTTCTACCTCTTCGCTCAAAGTCTCCCTTCTTTCACTCTAAATCATCAAGGCACAGGACAAGACCCAGCTCAGTTCAGCTTTTCCTGATTTCTGTACCCGTGTTACTTCCAACAGAGCCATTTCTCGTATCTAAGTTCCCTGGTGGTTTCTATCTGCAGTTCTGAGCACGGGGTTATTATGTTGTCATGTCGTGGTTTTAGCATCTGGCAGGGCTCCCACAAATGGACGACATCCTCCGGTGCTTGACTTCTACCTCTCTGCTCTCATCATGCCGCTCTCTTTCCCTGCTTTTCCCTGCATTATGTTCATCTACTTGGACCAGGTCCCTGTTCTCTAGCTTCCCGGTGAATTTACTAGTGGGAAACATTCACAGAAGATGAAGAAGAGACAGGACATTTCTGTTTCCAGCAATTCTTCTTGCAGGTACCATATTTTTATCGTGTATATTTCCTGCCAGGCCGGGTCTGTCTGACAGTTCTTCCCCTCCCAGATTCCTGGGTTCTAGCAATATCACGTCTTCCTGTTAGGAAGTCTACGCAGTAGAAAGGTGAGGACTTCCTGCTGGCTCATCTCTGCATTACCCAACCGAACTTGGTTTGGCTTCTCAGTTCTTTCATTTCATGTATCAGCAACTCCCTGCATTGAATTTCTTCACTTGAAAGACCTAAAATGGTTTCTTTTTTCCCTCAGCTGGACACTGACTGATACATCTTCTTGAACTGAGGATACATTTTTAAATCCTGTTTCATAAGATATAAAAAATTGTCCTATATTCTTTCACAGCGGGTCATATAAAAGTTGCTTATGGATACTGATGATTCTTTGATGAGCTGTACATGTTTCTATCAAAAACAATCATCTGGAAAATACTCCACTGCTGTCTATAAACGAGATTCAAACAGAAGTGCATCCTTAACTCATTGGAGAAAGTGGTTTCGTTTTCTGTAGCACTCGCTTAAACAGGCTAGATTTTACTTGGGATAAATAAAGGTCCTTAAACTGAGATGATTTTGGCTATGTCAGACAGCAAGGAAAACAGAAGTGTGTTCTCTACATTTAGTATTACACATAAAATAAGCCTTCTTTCCCTCCTTATTTTGTATCCCGAGTCACATCCTAAGCATCTGTAAGGAGTATTAGCTAATTCTAAAGAATTAAGAGTTAAATTGTAACTAAAGTTGCCATCTCTGCTTTCAAGCATAATAAGTATAATTCGTATGTCAGTTAAATAGACAAAAGTATTTAAATTATTTTATTCTCTTCACCAGAAAGGAAACAACTTCAAAGCTTACCAGCCCACAGCCTTTTAAATACTTTTTCTTCCCTCATCCCACACAGATTGAATCACATTATCATATTTTCCACTGTCTTTTACTTTTTCAACTGATAGTATTGTTCATGACTCTCTGAGTACAAAACAGATCTGTAAAGTCTCAGCAGAAAGCAAAACAAGGCTCTAGAAAGACTGGAAAGAGCAGTGGAATGCTACTGACCCCAGGGCTGATTAAGTGTGGTTTTAAGTAAGTTAGTGAAATGGTTAGTTTCCTTTCAGTGTCCTCATCTTCAACATTCAGAACTGGATTAAATGGCCTATGATGACTCTTCCACTGAAGAAGGAGTAGACACAGACAAACAAAAAAAAAAAAAGAATTGGGTGGTACTTCTCTTTTGATATCAGCATCAGAGTGTTCACAAAACCTTCGTGAGTTGAAAGACTGCAAAGGTCGAGACTCATACCATGAGACACCAACGTGTTTGTGATTTGTAAATGAATTCTTTATGGCTAATTGAACATTGAATAAATTGAGAAATAATCTTTTTTTATGGCAAGAGGTAAGCAAGTTTATAATATTTAAGACGGAGTTCATGTTTAGTTAATGGCATTGTGTAATTTTAAAGCCATTAGAGACCTTGGAACACTCAATACAGAGTTTTCTATCCTTTTGAAAGAAATTCCCATTGGAAAATCACTTGAAAGCTATGCAAACTTCTGATAGAAGCCAAACGAAAACAAACATATGTACTGAGAAAATTATACATACAATTTTGGGGTATTTATAGACCTACTGAATCAAGTCTATCCATGTGACTCATGATCAAGCTATCTTCATCATTTAACAGATAAGAAATTTGATGCTCAAAGAATTGAAACAGTTAGTCCAGAGATACCAGGATATTTATGGGGAAAACGATAAAAATGCATGTCCCTTACTCAATTACTCTACTTAAAACTACTTGTTTGGCTAGGAAGTATTAATCATTAATATTATTGATAAAATAATAGTTACTGTTTCCAATTAATATTATCAATTTAAAAAGGAAAAGAAAGTACTATTTAAACCAGCAGTGAAATGTCTAAGATATAGAATTAAAAAAAAAAAACAACAACAACAAAAACCCACTAAGGAAAGACTTGAAACAAGTATGAGAAAAGCTGGTAGAGAATGTATCTGACACTTTTGCCCTAAGAATAGTATAGCTCAGAGAGATAACTCTCAAAAGAGCAGATCAGAAAATAAAAGTTAATTTTAAAATAAGTTCTGAAGTTTTTTGCTTAAACTGATTGAATACCATGATCAGACTCTATAACGATGCCTCTTTAGTTTCTCTTTGCTCACATATAACTTTGTACCCTCCCTGGCTCTGACTTTCCCCCTGGGAAATGAGGTGGAGAGACCCCTTGTTGACTGTCGGGTCATGCCTCTTGTCCTCTGGTCCCTTTTCCTTACCTCCAGCATCACAAAAACATACCAGGGCAGGAAGGACCTGGGGTTCAGAGAGGGTGAGAAACAACATATAAAGTCAGTGTCACATTTAGCAAGGCAAGGTTATGAGAAAGACCAAGAGTGAAAGCCCCCTCCCCTAGAAGACAGATAGGATAACTAACCGCTTGTTTGCTTTTCTGTGAACCGCTGGCTTTTAGGCATAAATTAGGTTATTAATTGCTTATTAATTGCTCTTTAGCCCTTCTGTAACCGCTTGGCTTCTAGAAATAATAGAAGACGCCATGATGGCATTCCTACCTTCCCCCTTCTTGTTCCCCCTCCCTGCCTCTCTCCTCCCGCGCGCGGACCCTCAGAACCAATCAGCTTGTTCCCCCTCCCCGCCTCTCTCTTCGCGCGCGGGTCCCCAAAGCCAATCAGCAAACTCCACGTATGCCTTTTTCAAAAGTTCTAACTGTCCACCAATCAGCTGCGCCCCACCCAACACTTGTTTGTACCTGTCTATAAAAACCCGGCGCCACCCCAGCCGGGGGTGCTCAGCTAGCAGGAGCTGCTGACCACCCGCAGGCGCGCGCTGACCACCCGCAGGCGCCTGCGTGACAATAAAGAACCTCTTGCGGATTGCATCCAGTGGCAGTGTTGGATTCTTGGGTAAGGGGATCCGCGGGTCTTTCAAGAGCACTCAGAATTTGTCATGTCATTTGTTTCCGTGGGTCTGACCTTCCCTCTGGAGTCCTTTCCTTACCCCCGTGAGCTGTGTCCCTCCTACCTCTGTCGCACTGTGAGTGGCGAATACATTACATTTCTCTAGGACGTAGGCTCAACAATTCACTATATGCATTTTGTTTTGTTTTATACAATTGGTTTTTAACACTGTTAAGAAAAGAGAGGAAACCTACATTACACTCTTTCATCATTTCATAATAACCTTTGTAGATGTTCTTTGTCTTGTGTGTGGATTTGAAAAAAATTAAGATTGTTTGCATTTAGCCTGAAAAACTTCTTTTAGTATTTCTCAAATTTCTCAAAGATTCTAGATCTGTGAATAATACATTCTTTCACTTTTGCCTCATCTCTCTCTCTCTCTCTCTCTTTTTTTTTTAAGATTTTATTTTTAATTTGACAGAGAGTGAGAAAGGGAACACAGGCAGAGGGAGTGGGAGAGGGAGAAGCAGGCTCCCCCGGAGCAGGGAGCCCAGTATGGGGCTCGATGCCAGGCCCCTGAGATCACAACCTGAGCCAAAGGCAGACGCTTAAAGACTGAGCCCCCCCAGGTGCCCCTTTAGCTTATCTCCTAATGTCTTTTTTGTACGTTCATTTTTGGAAGATGGCTTTTCTGGATGCAGGATTCTCGGTTGACAGTTTCTTCACTGAGCCTACTGAGTTTGTTACCCGCTGCCTTCGGGCCTCCCTTGCTTCTGAGGAGAATTTACGTGTTAATCTTAGTGGAGTTCTCTTGCAATGATGAATCATTTTTATTTCCCAGCTTTTAAGATTTTCTCCTTCCCTTTGTCTTTCAGCATTTTTACTGTGACTGGTCTGTGGATCTGTGGAGTTTGTTGATGTGGAAATTAATGTTTTCCTGGATGTATAGATAAATGTCGTTTAAGAAATTTGGCACATTTTCAACTATTATCTCCAATTTTTTTTCTCTTTCCTCTCCTCTATTTCTGGACTCACATGATTGTGTGCTGGTGTACATAAGAGTGTCTCCTATCTCTCTGAGTGTGTTTACTTTTCTCCACCTTTTTCTCTGTGCTCTTCTGATCGCCTAATCTCTATCCCGTCTGTTTTTGAGTTTGTTAATTATTTCTCCTGTTTGTTCAAATCGACTGTTGAGTCGAATTTATCATTTCAGTTACCGAAATGTTCAGCACCGAAAGTTTCATTTGGTTCTTTTCTTAAATAATTTCTATCTCCTTATAGATATTGTCTATTTGTTGCAATATTGTCATAATAATTTGTCTTTGTTTCTTTAAACATGTTCTCCTCTAGTTCCTTGAAAGTCTTTGTAATAGTAACTTTAAAGTCTTTGTTAAATCAGACATCCAGTCATTCTCATGGTCTACTTTTTTCCTGACACATGGAACATATGTTCTCAATTCTTTGCGTGTGTCACAGTCTTCTGTTGGCAATGGCACTGCAGAGAATACATTGCAGCAACTCTGGTACTGGTCCCTCCCCTCCAGGGCTTGTCATTGTTATTGGGGTTGTTATTATTATTTGTTTAATGACTAGCTGGACTGTTTTAGTGAAGTATGTTGCCAACACTACCCATCTGCACCCACTACTCTATGAAGGCTCTGATGCTGTCCAAGGCTTACAGCCGTGAAGAGCCCACAGTCCACCCCCTCCCCCTCACCCCTTTTGGTAGGACTCTCTTTGACCTCTTTCTCTGTAGACATCTAGCTACAGTAATTGACTGCTAATGGCTTCATTGTTTTCGGGAGTGTCCTTGGGCATGGACTCTTTCACCGACAGGTCCAGTCAAATTTGGGATCCTTTGAAGGGATATCTCCTAAGGCTAGTGTTTGAGGTTTGGTCTAGGCCAAGGTATATTCCTCCCAGCTGTCTTGTTCCCTGGCTCTCTTTGGCAAACTAGCTAGCCATCACTTGTGCCTACATCCCCAAAGAACCTACCAATCTTTTATCAATTGTTTGTCTCTACAACCCTCACTGATTTTGAAAGCAAATTTTCTGTTTAAATTTTTCCACATTCTGTTGCAAATGAAGTCAGTTCCTTTGGGAAGAGACCCAAAGTTCTACTATGTCTCAATTCTCCCTCTAGGCAAAATACATTAGTGATAATTCTAGAGCTGGGTGTGGGGACAATGGTCAGGTTTCTCTCTGAGACATATGCTTCCGTAGCTGAGCACTGAGTGAAAGGGGCAGAGGGTACCTCAGCTTGCCTTTCTCAGCATGGCAAACATGGCAAACCAGGAAAATGAAAGCTTCATGATTCTCAGTGCTGCTGTACCCAAGGTAGAGTCTCTGTTTCCTGAGCAAGAGCAGAGTGGAAGAAAGGAGCCCCTACTTGTCAGTCACTGACCCAGAACTTAGCCTGAGCAACAGAGAGTTAGGAGCAGACTGAGAAGCACGTTCGGGGAAAAAGCCCTCGGACTTGGCCCTTGGGTGAAAGAGAGCCTGTGTTCTTAACTGTCTTAACTGTGTTCTTAACTGTGTTCTTAACTGTCCGAGTCTAGAGTGGAATTTCCACGTGGCTTAGAGGGGAGAGCACAGGAGGGAGTGCCTCTTGGTTCAAAAACCACCGATCTCGGGACGCCTGGGTGGCTCAGTTGGTTGGACAACTGCCTTCGGTTCAGGTCCTGATCCTGGAATTCCGGGATCGAGTCCCGCATCGGGCTCCCAGCTCCATGGGGAGTCTGCTTCTCCCTCTGACCTTCTCCTTGCTCATGGTCTCTCACTGCCTCTCTCTCAATAAATAAATAAAATCTATTTAAAAAAAAAAAAAAAAAGCAAAAAACCACCAACCTCATTATTCTTGCCAAGGTGTAGTAGATTTTCCTGAATAAATATTTTTACATTTGCTGTATGCTTTTACATCCAACTGCAGAGACTTTAATGGTTGTTTTTAAATATTTTTCATTAGTTTTGCTGGGAAGCAGGTCCACAGAACTCATATGATCATACTGGATGTAGCGCCTCCATAATATCTTATCTGAGAATTTTGAAATGCTTTTTAAAAATTCTGTGAATTAAATATTATTATCCTGATTTTATAAGGAAATTGTTATTTTCCATTAGGATTCATTGTTGAGATGGCTTTTGAATAGAGTCTTTGAAAAATACAGATTTTAAGCTCCTTCTGTTCATATATAACACTAACTAGTTTAATAGCAAAGAGGGGATACAGAAGAGAAATAGTTACTTCAGAAAAATACTAAGATAACTTGCGATTTTGAAGTCCTGAGGATTATTAAAACAGGTATCTTAGCAGCTGCCTTGTGTTATCTTATACTCTGAGGACTGAGGCAGTGTCTGATAATAGAGATTATTTGGTAGGTTTATTACTGAATTAACACAAAAGTGCATTGTGGTGGAGGAAATTTTAATGGCCTTGTTCTTTCTATTTTTAATTTCAGTTGATCATTTTGAGGTAAGATGTGACAATTTTGTAGATCATGAGGAAAAACTCTATGTAGAAACACTGAAGGTAAATAGTCTGAAGGATAAGAGTATATTGGTAAAGATAAATCAAGTATAAGAGCAATTATAGCATTAGGAGCATTCATAGGCTTTATAACAACCTTTGACACTGGGAGACAAAGAGTACACAAATAAATAAGCAACCAGCTCGAGGGCACTAGGCAACCTCTCTGTAACCATTTCAACATTGGCTCGTTCTCATTATTTGCAAATTCTCATGGAAACTTTGGTCCAGATAGCAAAATTAAATTGGGCAATGATTATTTTACCTAATAATTATAAACGTTAATCATTTTAGATAATTATGATATAGTACACATTCTATATAATTATGATCAGTATTATAAAGTGAATATTCTGTATTAATTTGTTGTATACCTTTAAATTGTGATAAAACTGTTTTTAGCAATAATTCCAAATAGTTATAATAAATACTTTTGTTTTTACTTTAAGGGTTTGATTATTTTAAGTAATATTTTTAAAGTATGGATGTTTTTCATTTTCTTATTTTTAAGAACTATAATGATGAGACCTAGACATTGATCAGTTCATGGTAAAGGGTGTCCTACAATCTGATAGCAGTTACTAAAATCACTGCCGTAATACTTAGGACAGTGTGTATCCAAAAACGATATTCAGACTACTTGCAAAAGAAAATTCTAGAGGGACGCCTGAGTGGCTCAGTTGGTTAAGGGCCTGCCTTCGGCTCAGGTCATGATCCCAAAGTCCTGGGATCGAGTCTTGCACCAGCCTGCTTCTCCCTCTGCCTGCTGCTCCCGTGCTCATGGTGCGCTTGCAAGCTCTCTCTTTCTCTGACAAATGAATAAATAAAATCTTAAAAAAAAAGAAAGAAAGAAAGAAAGAAAGAAATTTCTAGAACCTTCCTTACAAATGTGGATCCTTTGGCCCTACCCCACAGCCATCCAATCATAATCTCTGCGATGTGCCTGGGAATCCACAGTTGTTTGTTGGTTTGTTTGTATCATTCATTCCACAGACGATTCTTGAGCACACAAATATTGGAGAACCATGCATCAGACAAAGCAGATTCTGATAGATGTATCCAACCTATTCCGCAAATATCAAATACTAATCAGGGATAAAGCAAAGAACCTTTGAAGAAGACACTAGAGCAATCAAAGAAGTGAAGGGACGGAGGGCCTATTTAGTGATGACAAGTTTCTTTGCCGATATTGTAGAGTGAAGATGTACAAAACTGTAAGTCCAACAGAACAGAAATGGAAAATGTTTGCTTGGTGTAAATAAATTATAAGTCACATACACAATCAGAACCACTTTAAAAATATGTTTAGTCTTGTGAGTGAACAAGCATAATTATAGTGAATTATGGTGCCTCAGTCTTGGCGTGGGACACAGCAGTTCAGGTTTGATATTTTCATGTGATGGCAGACCCATAAAAGGATGAAAAGTAAAGAAAACGATTTCTCCTTTTTTATGTTAGGTTAAACGGGTAAAGGTATATCCAAGAATTAAAATTTCATCAAAGGTCATTTAAAGCAAAGCACTGGAATTATTCACTTTTTATAGACACTAATTATGTTTTCTCTCATGCTTTTCAGTATTTCAAAATGAAACTGCTGTATACTTCCATGCCAAAACATCTTTACAAAAGTTGTTACAGATTATTTCCAGTACCTTTTGCTCAGCCACTTGGCATCATCGCTATTCAGGCAACAATGTTCATATGGTAATAGTTAAATTTGTTTTTCACTAGGGCCCTCTCATCCAAAATTTTCATTTCCAGCCTGCACATACTGAACTCTAGAAAGTGTTTTAATTATTTTATTTGAATGCGGGTATTTCTAATTCAATTGATGTCAAATAGGCTGCCAATTTCTTTTTTTTTTCTTGTTTTGCTGCTTGAAGAGTAGGCCTTACTCTACAAACTTAAGATTCTTTTGATCTTATTTTTCAGGTTTCAGTCAGTCAGGCAGACTTGGGTTCTGTCTCACTTCTTCCTAGCTGTGTGACATTATGAGAGTTAACCTCTCTAAAATTCACTTTCCTCATCTCTATGATGCAATAACATTCACGTCACAGCATAAACAAAATTAAGGGAGTTGGTTGAGGTAATGTACAGAGCTGAGTATGTGGCACATAGCAATCAGTTGTTTTTGCTGCCTAACAAATTACCCTAAAAATATGGGAGGGAATATTTTACTTTGTTCTCCAGATATTGGTTAGATATTGGCTGGGTCATTCACTCTAAAGGTCTTGGATAAGGTTGCACTCAAATGTTGGCTGGGGCTACCGTCATCTGAAAGTCTACAGGGGCTGGAGGTCAAAGACAGCTTTCTCAAATGCTGACACTTGGATTGATTGCAGGCTGATGGCTTAGCTGGGCTATAGCTAGAGTGTCTACTTGTGTCTTCTCCGACATAGAGATATCAAGATAGTCAGACTTACTACGTGGTTTCTGACTTCTCCCAGAGCAAACCACCCAGGAAAGCCAGTTAGAAGATTCATGGTCTTTTCTGATCTGGCCTTGAAGTTACATAGCTCACATCTGGTACATTCTTTTAATTATAAGAGTTGCTAACGCCAGTCCACATTCGATGGGAAGGAACTTAGACTACAAATTTTGATGGGAAGATATTCAAACAATTTTTTTTAATCACCACATAATCCTGCAGATTTGAGATATGAATAGTGTATGGAATTTATTTACCTTTCTCTCAAGTTTTCATACTTTGATACCAGGATATATGATATATTGGATATATATAGTTTACATGTTAGTATACATCTGTTTTGTATGTTATATATAAAATATATGTGTTTTACATATGTACAATTTATGTATAAATTCTAATATCTGTATCAATCAATCAATAGCTAAATGTAGACATTAGAATTCACTTACAGTTGTCAAATACTAAAATAAATCATTAACCAACAGACACATGAAATGATGCTCGACACCACTAATCACCAGGGAAATGCATATCAAAACCACAATGATATATTACCTCATATCTGCTAGAATGGCTCAAAGCAGGAAGACAAGAAACAAGTGTTGGAGAGGATGGGGAGAAAAGGAACACTCATGTTCTTTTGGAGGGAATGTGAACTGGTGTAGCCACCATGGAAAACAGTTTGGAGGTTCTTCAAAAAATTAAATATAAAGATATCATGTGATCCAATAATTCCACTATTGGATATTTACCCAAAGAACACAAAAGCACTAACTCAAAAAGAT
Organism: Mustela putorius furo; assembly: GCF_011764305.1. NCBI lineage: Eukaryota > Metazoa > Chordata > Mammalia > Carnivora > Mustelidae > Mustela > Mustela putorius. The sequence goes on from NW_025421261.1 coordinate 1,945,489, forward strand.
ATATACACTCTGTGTTAATTGCAGCATTATTTATAATAGCCAAGACGTGGAAGCCACTCAGGTATCCATCACCAGACAGATAAGGAAAACAGGGTCTATATACATGATGGAATGTTACACATCCATAAAAAGGATGAGCTCATGCCATGTGAGACAACACGGAGAGACTTAGAGGGTCTTATGCTAAGTAAAGTAAGTCAGAATGAGCAAAACAAATACCGTGTGATTCCATTCATAAATAGAGTCTAAAAAAATTAATAAACAAAAAAGCAGAATCAGAACTATAAATACAGAGAACAAACAGATGGTTGTCAGAGGGGAGAGGGGAGAGGATTGAGCAAAACGGGTGAAGGGAAGAGAAAGATATAGACTTCCAATTATGGAGTAAGTCAGAGGATTACTTCTCTTCTTGTGTAGTCTACATTCTGTGACCATTGATAAAGGGATTTAAAGATCTGATCCTTTTGTCCCAGCTTAGGACAGCTCTCAAGAATCGTCTGGTCTTCAGACTTTTCTTCAGGGCCCTCTAAGGCATTCCACACACACGGTGTCATAGCTCAATTCTCTTGCTGCCCAATCCTGCTCCCTCTGTCTCCCTTCCACAGATACTGTTCTCAAGAGCACAAACTGATAAACCTCTTGCATGTCAGACAGAGTCTACTTCCTGGGACACCCAACCTGAAACAATTATGACCAACTGACGGAGAAGGAAAAGCTCAGGTCTGGTCCACAGATGGCAATACGTAATACATTGTGACTGGCCAGAAATTTACAGCTGCCACACCACAGTCTTGCTCGGAGGTGGTCCCAAAAGACTGTGGTTAAGGAGATTCTACAGATGTTAAAAATTATGAGCAGTGCAGTTTATTGTTTCCCATGCGTGGAGGGGATTGCGACTGAGTTATGAGTTTACCTTGACTCCTGTGCTTGAAGGAGCAATAATCAAAAATCAGAGGCAAGGAAGTCTGTTGGGTAGATAGAACAATGGAAGTGGATAGAGTATGCAAATAGTCATGGCTCACATTAGTACCTACAGAAGGGGATTCAACACGAAAGAGGCAATCAACAACCACTGGCCAAGATGACTCGTGTTGCAACCGTCAGTCATCTCATGTACTCAGCCCAGTGGTGCGGGCATGATGATTTACGAATGGTGTGGCCATTGTGCTGGAGATTAAGGCTCTATATAGACTCTGTAGCCTGGGCTCCCTCTCATCCAGAACGATCTAGCTACTACCACTACTGAATGCCGGCCGTATCACCAGCAGCAATGTGGCGCCGTCATTGTGGAGAATCACCAACCACCTGATTTCAATTCCATTCCATTGGCCCTCTTCCCTCCTGAACCATCCTTACCAGACTTGACACCAGGGTTTTTCTTTCATATTTACAGAATTCCTCCAGCACCACTATTAAAGTGTTTAACCTAACGCATGAACCAACCATGATCTCCCATGCAACATTCCCTCACAGTAACAGGCGTTGCTTTTACATTTAAAAATGAATCACACGTGTTTATTACAGTTCACAGATTGGGTGAAATACAGTACATGCTCCTTGGCATGGAGGTCTGCGCCTGCACAGTGAGCAGACATCGTCTTGTGGGCAGCTCTTCCTCCCCACGGGGCCAGAGTTAAGTCAGGCTCTGCTTCTGGATACTCCATAGAAGAAGCTTCTGTCTGGTCTGGAAACTGGACGACATGTTTCTCTTATAGATCTAATGTCCTATTTTCTTCATTTTCACCTTCTCTGTTGTCACTGAAACCTTCAGTTCCAATATCCCGTTCTGCCCGGGGATGGAGACACACCCCATTACTAACTGAGCATAGACTGTGTCACCTGTGGTGCCGGAGGAAGTTCCTTTCCCCATGGAGAAGTGCCCCAAACCCAAGACATCCTTGTGATAAACTGCACAGTTTTCAAGACAGAAAGGAGGAATATAACACACTTACTTCCAGGCTCTCGAAGCTTATGTTCTTAAACACAGAGCATGGCCCTTCAAGCCCCGTTGTTGCTTAGGATTTGGGGTGAGTAGCGACAGTGCCCATGTCCGAGCCCGGCAGCAGCCCGGACCGACTCTTCCCCCTCGTTCTCCCGGCTCCTCACACTCGGGCTGTGACTTCCCCAGGGTCTGGACACACGTTGCCCTTTTTAAAAAGTTTATTCTTTATTCAAGGTTAAAAAATGTACTATACTGCATTACTGCAAAAGTTCACTGATACAGAGCACTTTGGCACTAGTGAGAAGGCAATAAAAAGTTGATTTTTAAACTCATTACTATAAATTATTCTTCCAGTACTTTGCAAATTCAGAATTTCAGATTGCATCTCCTTTTTCTAAATTGCCTGCAGTACTCGAGGTACCTGAAGCTAAGGCCAAAACTTGGGCTAAGTGCCGGAAGGCAGGAGAGAGAGGAGGGGGTAGCAGACATCAACGTTTCTCTTTCCATGCCACACACTTCAGGGCCTCAGCCTGGCCGTATCTGTAATCCCAGAAACAGCTCTTCACCAGTGTGTGTGGCTTTCTTAGCAAAGTTCCCTAACCTGTGATCCTGTAAACAACCATAAATTTTGCATCACACTTTGGATTTACTGAATAATTAGCAAAACGAATTTGTTACCTTTAGCGGTTACATCCACCACAAAATCATTACTTAATTTGAACAGAAAGTTGCACGTGTATCTGTCCTATACGTTCCCTCTTCTATCTGCTTCCTCCTGAGAAGACAGACCAACCTTACAGCAAAAGAGATAAAAGAATAGACACATATCCCTAGAACCCTTTAGACTTGCCATGTAAGCAATCATCTGGAATAGAGTAGCTACCCAGGGAGTAGAACCGCAGGAAGGTTTGGCAAAGGCTCCAGCTCGGGTCCAGAGTCCTGTGGGGCGCAGTTCTCCAGAATGTGGCTTATATTCTGAACCGACGGCTCATTTCTTGTTCTGTGTCCCCAGCACATCAGAGAGACAGGTCGCGAACCACAGGTGGAAGCAGGGTTGGTACTTCTCGCCATCACTTCTGGTGACACACTTTCAGAATGCACGCTTCTTGTCACCCTCACTTTCAGTTAGGTGACAGTCCTCTTTCCCGGGGCACCCTGTGAACATTCTAGAATACTTGAACATACAACTACCGTCTGGTCATGTTGGGTTTATTGTGGCAGAGAGTCAATAAGCCAAGAGTGGGTCCACAGGAGATAATAATGGACCTTAATTGCCACAGGAGAGTTAGAACTGCTGCTGTACACGGGGGACAAGGGGCACATGCCTGGAAAAGAGGAGACTCCCTGGGACGTCGTTGGTGCTTCGACACTTAGTGGTAACTAAGAATCAGCAGGCAGAACAGCCACAGCCCAACAAGGGCCAGGTGGCTAGAGCTTCAGACAGCTGCGGATAAGCGTCTGGAGTCACTCCACTGGGCACACAGTTCGACCGTCCTACTAGCCAAATATAGCAGAAATTCAGAATAGACAGTGGAGGAAAGAAAATACTGATTATGGCCTCAGGACTTAGGTCCAAGCGGTGAGGCCTGTAGCTCCTTCAACTAACTCTCTTTCCGTCAGTCCTCTCAAGTCTGCCCGCCACCTGGAAAAGGACTTGCAGTGAGAATGACAGGAACCGAGAGGTAAAAAGCCAGGGACTCATCGCAGATATACCTTGGGTTCTGCCTCAAACCCTCTCCACGACCTCCTCCAGGACTGCGGTGTGGCCTGTGTCATTGAAGGCTTCCCCCACCCTCCCGCAGGTGCGACCTGACAACATTTGATTCAGGCCTGTGTTAAGTGTCTCTCAACTTCTGCTTTGGGCTTCTTTTGCTCTTTGTTTGGTTTTGTTTTGATGCACCTGCATGGGAAGTACGTAAGGACCCAGGCACATTCAGAAGTGCAAAGGAGCCTCAGCATGGTTTCCCTTGGCCAATGGGGGACAGAAGCTAAAGGATGTGCCCGTCATTTTGGTACCCAGCTGCCCAATTCTGAAACACCTACCATAAAGCTGCCATAAGGCTCTTTAGAAAAAACAAAACAGCACAGAACTGAGCGCCGCGGGGGTGGCCAGGCTTGTCATTCATCCCTAGGTTGGCCTTTCCTCCTCCGTGCTCAATCCTCCACATCCTGCTTTCCGGTCTCATTTGCTCTTTGCTTTCCAGCCGTTCACGAGTACACGAGCAACACAAAAGCCTTTGCCTTAGAATCCGTCTTCAGAGAATGTCTAAGACAAGGGACTACTAGGAAACCTAATGTTGTGGTAAGCCAGAACAGAAAAACTTCCGAAAGATAATAGTCTTACCCAACTTGAAGCATTACATGTGTACGCAGGAACCTGGGAAACACTCGTGTATCACGTGAGGACTGACCTCAATTAAGTTACCCGTGAAGCTTTGAGAACACTAACTTATGGGGACACTTTATTCTCACTACTTCTGATGCTCCGCCTGGACACTGTTCTTACAGCTAGATCCCAAACAACCCAGCACATGATGTAGCCAGGTCTGGAGGGTGTCAGCCTGACACTCCCAGTTATGCTACTGGGACACGCACATGCAGACCCGAGACAATGCTTGGCTGGCCTTTAAGCAAAGGGCGGTCTCCGTGCTGTGGCAGATGGGCACTGACGCACATCTTGTCTGATTTCAAAACACTTTTCACTCATCTCTGGACATTTCTCAATAAAGCTTGGGAATCTGGTGCCATAAAATACAGCAAACAAGAGGAGTTGGAGGTTCACAAACATTGCTTCCAACTTGCTCTGCGTGGTACGTTTTTTCAGCATTCCTCATTGGTGTACAAATGTTTCCATGTTTTCTTTGAGTAAACAAACTCCAAAACATCACAGATTCTGTGCTGGTGTATTTGGTTTAAAGATTAAACAAAACATATAATGTAAATGATTATTAACAAAATTTAATCCTACAGAGTTGTCACAAATTCAACATTATCATGCCTGAAAATTAAATCTGGCTATATTTAGAATTTGAAAAAACTAAAAAAACAAAACAAAACAAAACTTTACTATGTATATAGGACACTCTTAACAAGCAAATTTGGAGGGTGCTGAAATTTCTGTATGCATTTTCAAATTAGACATTAGCAATTATCATGTAAAGTTAACAATCAGAATTTCTATGCTATCTTCCAACATAAAATGCATCATTTTAAAATTACTGTATTCTTGACTAACCTGAATTCAGATGAATAATGATGGTGATGATAAAGATGATGAAAGCGTCCACTTACTGGGCATTTTCTATGTTCCAGCATTTTGCTAAGCACTTTACATATATTATTCCATTTAATTCTCGAACAATGGTGTCCGCTGGATCCTGATGTTACCTCCCTTTCAGAGCCACAATTCCAGAGGCACAGAGAGATTTAAGAGCTTCAAATAATACCCAGCTTGTAAATCATGAAGCAGCAATGAAAATCTTTCAAAGAACCAAAATAGAGAAGGAAATTGCTTCGTATCTCTCCGAGATTTGCGTTAGTAACGATGTCTTTCAATTTAGAGGAATGAGATAAGATAGAACGATAACAACTGATACTTCCTTAAAATAATTTGAGTTCATGTCATGGACCTATCTATGGTACAGAAGAGACATTTTAGAAACAGATTTTTTTAAAAAAATGAGTCGCCATGTGAGCAGTGACACAGAACGATCGGAAGGAACTTTAAAATCCGTATTTCAATTACGGAGATACAGTGGGACTTTGTATCTTGGCTGTGGGGCTAAATGTATCAAGCCCTATTGTGTCATGAACGTCTGCTCTAGGCTTTAGCAAACATGTCTGTCGTCCTAGTACTAAATGTGAAAAAACATACAAAACTTTTAGCCTCGTTACCCGTGTCTCGGCCCTACAAAGTGGTGATGCACTCAACTTGCATTGTGTTTCTCTCCACTTAGCCTGTCCTTGTGCTCGAGGAAAGTGCCCTCAGGTCCTCGGGGTCACTTCATGCAGGGTTTCCGGAGCGTCTGTACACTCCTTGGGCTTTTCCTGCTCCAGCCTTCCAGCCGTTCCCTCTCCACCTGGCGGGGCTCCGAAGAGATGAGGCAAGGCTGTGGAGAGGGGCCGAGCTTCGTGCTTCGGGTCCAGCCGAGGGAAAGCGTGCCAGAGAGCTCACAGGAACTCCCTCAGAAACAGAGTGTAACTTGGCTGGCTCCGTGTCAACAGGGTGAGAGGCTGTCTGTCCCTCAAAGGGGCACGACAGACGGACAGTGCTCTGCATGTTCTGTGCCAGAAATGTTTCCCCGTCATTCAGGCAACACTGGGAGTGTTTTTGACATTTTTTTCTCCCTTTCTTGAGAACATGATTCAATGTCTCATTATAAATTATTTCACTAAGTCACGAAGCTGCCCATCTGGCATCTCTAATCATCGTCTTTGCTTTTTCGGTTGGACTTTGACTATTTCCACTGGACTTATCTGATGGGGAAGCGCCACACCTAAGCCCGATCTCCTGACGGCTCCGTGTTCTAAACCGGATCACAACCCGGATTTCCGGGACACTGTCCCCTTCTTACCCTATGTCTTCTTTAATTGGCATGTATCTCAACAGCAGTTAAGGTGTTCATTAGTTTAAATTTTGGAAAGGTTTTCCAGCAATAAACGCTCATGCCCAAAAGCAAAGTTCACAGGGAGAATTCACGCCACACTTGGCCCAGGAGAGGACCATCTGCCAAGTCCCCAGGGCCTTCTCCACTTCCGCTTTATGTATTTATGCATTTTGGCCACCTCTGGAGAAGGCTGAAGACATTTTTTTTTTTTTAATTCCTTTTGTGTAATTCTCTTTATGATGCACTTTTTGTCTGTTGCTTGGAATTCTTGTCTAGGAGGAATTCCCAGCGCCTTGTAATCCAGGTTCTTAGCCCTGCCCAGCCTTTCCGGTCCGGCCGGTTTGCTCAGTGCAACGCCTTCCTCCAGCTCTCTTTGCTACTGTGAAAACCAAAATAAGGGTAGGTAGGAGTGAAGGATCACTAACCCATAGAAATAAGGCTTATACCCTCCAAAATTCTTGGTCTAAGGAAAACTACTAAATAAAAATACATAATAGAAAGTATGGTTTTAATGAATACTCTGAATTACTTTAAGGGAATATTCTACATCAGCCAGAAATGATCAGTTATTCTTCAAAAAAAAATTTTTTTTATTTGGCTCAGAATCTTAAGCCTGGAGGAGAAAGTATAGAAGTCGGAGTCAGAAAAATAGGATGATTCCAGCCGCGTGGGCTTGAGTAGGTTAGTCACCTCCCTGGATCTCCGTGCTCTTGTGAATGAAAGAGGTAAAATAAAATCTACCTAGCAGGACTGCTACGAAACTAAACACCATGGGAAGATATACATAAAGATCCTTGTTTAGAAGCATATACTTTATGTCACACACAAAAAAGAAAGAGAAAATCAGCAATAAACAACCACCCAAAGCAAGCAAATATGGGTCTCTGAGTGTTCTGTGATCACTGCCTCGTCCAGTGGTATGTGTCCCCCTCAGTGATGTGCGCTCCCACATGGGAAAGAGGTAAGTCTACTCATACAGTACACAAGACTTGGTATGAGCCAAGGTACAACCTCTTCCCCCAAGGCCTCAGTCTTCTTCCCCATATCCTGGGGGAGGAACTGGACTTCCTCAGTTCCCTGAGATATCATGTCTCATTACTTTTTGCATAAACCAATCCTCCCACCTAGAAAATATGTTTCCATCTGAATTTTCTGAAGAAACTAAGACATTTGTACACGTGCGCACACGCATGTGCACGCGCACACACACGCACGCACACACAACGTATGCTCACGTGCGCACACGCGCACACACACACACACACTGACTCACTCAGTTGTGTCTTCGCTATACCACAAAGAGCCTAAAACCAAGGCGAACCCTCAAATGCACTTTCACAAATGACCTTCAGGAAATAAAATAACCTTCTGAAATCATATGTAAATTTTTGTTTATATGTGCCTTTGCACATGTTTTTCAAAAAAGCATTTGTAGCTTTGATCACATTCTCATAAAGGACTATGATCCAAAATAAGTAAGAACTACTGTTTAGTTCTGGGTGCGAATCACCACTATCTGGCAATATCGTTCGCAGGGATCACGTGTCCCCAGCCTCTCAAGTGTACGAAGTGCTCGCAAGGTATCTGATGAACGATTAAGTGCATTTTCAGGAGAGCTTCCTCAGGATGCTGCAAACTGTGGTCCCAATATCACACGAGGAAAAGTGACATTCGTGAAACAGAAAAGTCCATCCTTGTCCAGCTGCTATGAGCAAAAGCTTGGTTGGGGGAGTTTACAATTTGCTAATAATTAGTGCTTTTCTATATACAAAATTAATTATAGCATAATAAAATCCAATAGCATTTGTTCTTAATTCTCCTCTGATCTGCATTCTGTTGTTTATTCTCATTTGTTCTGATAAGGTCCATTGTCTCTAATGTTGCTTCAGAAAGGGTAAGAAATAAATCAATGGTATTTAGCTTTCGAACCATCTGGTCTGGCAAACATCCCAAAATTAATGTTTAAATCTGGGTGCAGTTCATGTGTTTTGTCTTGTTGGGGAATAATTCTGGAAAGAGGAAATGAGAGGTAGGAATTGTCCTCTAACCTCACTGAGATACGTGATCTTTTGGTAGACAGTGCCTCGGAAACAGCGTAGGTTTTCATTACATGTTACGAGGTTCGATTCTATGACAAAGGCCACGACTGGTAGTTTGAAAGCTTCCACTTAGGATACTTCCTTTCCGGTTTGGGAGAAGGAGTTAGCAAACGTTTTCCACTAAGTGGCCGGATAGTAAACACCTTGGGCTTTGCCGACTCTCCAGTTTCTGTTGCAATCGTTCGGCTCTGCTGCTGGTGCAGAAACAGCCCTAGACAAAATGCAAAGAAATGGATGTGGTTGTTTTCCAATAAAATTTCTTTAGAGAAAGAGGTTACTCTTTATGTCAGATTACTGAGATAAGTTCACAAAAGACCACGCAACTTCCTCCTGGTTCTCCCGGGATGCTCCCTCTGAAGAAGCCTGCCTCATGTAAGACTAGTAGTTGACTCAGCCTTCTAGAACCCCCATATTCTGACACTTCCGCTGGTTTTCCCGCGTTGTCCTGCTCGACCCCCTCCTTGTATGGGCCGCCCCTACCCTTAGCTTCTGTGACAGTGACACTGGTGGGGATGACGTGACAGCGGCTGTCTGGTGGCTGGTGTAACTGAATAGGGAGAGGAAAGAAGATACAAAATGATTCTGGGATTCCAAAGTTTGCTGAAGAAGAGGTGGTATCCTCCGTAGAAAGGCTGAGGTCATAGGAGGGAATTTATCTGAAGGAAACTCTCTCTAGCATAAAACCGTTGCCATCATGAAAATCCTCCCTTGTGTGCACCGTCCGTCCCCTTGCGTGTCTCCCGTTTTAGCGTATTGGGTGGACAAAACCCCTTCCTGGTTAAGCTCCACTCTGATCGCTCCGCCCCTCCACCCAGCTGAAAAGCCTGGGAAAAGCACCAGCTTTAAAGGTATCTATGTGCACCTCTGTTAACGAGGCCCCCAACACTGCTCAGAAACCACATCCATTCACCTAATCCGTTCACTGCCCCACACCTAGACGGTCACTTAGCACCCACTTCTCTATCCTCGGATGCCCAGCACCTCCCGCGCACCTTCACTTCAGCTTCCTACTCAACAGGGAAAGAGAAACCGAGAAAAGCAACCCCTGCAGTGCGCACCACCTGTGGCCACCTCTCTGCCTTCTTGCCCACGCCGTCCTCAAGCTTCCCAGCAGCCCGCCATCCTTCACAGACTTGCTTCTCCCTAAGGTCTCTTGTCCTCTGGGTCACGTGATTGCTTGCCTCGTCAAGACCAGAACTCCTGCGTTCTTTCTCTTCTCCAATTTCCCCTCTCCTCCCAAGTTTCTACCAGCTTACGTGCATGCCATCATCTCTCGGCAGTAACAAAGAATCCTTCTCTCGACCTCACAGACCCCCTCCAGCTCCAGGTCCACTCTAGTCTCCCTTTTAGAAGCGGTTTCTGTTCACAGGAGTCATGGTTCTTAAGTTTCCTCTTTCTTTCTCTCGAACTCTCTGAGTTTTGCCCCGTCTCTACACTGAAACAGCTCTGCAGCGTCCCCAGTGACCTCTGCATTGCTAAATCCCACGCTTGATTCTCAACGCTCACCCACACCTCCCTTCAGGGTTTGTCACAGTTCGAACTCGTTCTCCGTCTGGCTGCCAAGATTTCACACTCTCCCGGCTGCCTGGACCTCTGTGTCCACTCCTGCCCCGGCTCCTCTGCAAGTTTCTCATTAGTTCCCCGGCATCTGCACATCAGAGTGACCAGAGCTCAGCCCCCAGGCCTCCTCTGGTCTCTCCCTGCACACGCCGCACTCACCACGGAACTGAGCCAGCTCTGTGACTCCAGCTACCCTCTAGGTGACGAGGACTCCTGAGTTTAGGACTCGTCCCAGGCGCTCTCCGACACTGCTGACACGGACGCCCGTGCTCCCCCCGCCTAATTCATAGTCCCATTTGGTCGCCGGACAGCCAAAACCTGAGCCCTCCCCAGATCGCAACTGTCAGTCTTCCTAACCTCAGATAAGAGCGATGTTTTCCCTCCTGTCTCTCCATTAAAACTTTGAAACGATCCTTCATTTCTGTCCTCATATCTCTTATCTTGGCTATTAGCAAATTCTTTTGCTTCTCCTTCTAAATATACCCAAACCTTACCTCATCTCCCGCATCTATTGCTTCCACCTTTTACAAAGCTATTGTCTCTTGACTGAATTATTACAATAGTTTCCTAACAGATGTCTCTGCTTCCCCACTTGCCCACACACTCTGCGGTCTAGTCTCAACACCAGCCACATCACGTCGGTCCTTCTCCCGAAACTTCCCTTCCGTTCCCAGCGCATCAGAGAGCACACGGTCATCTGTGGGGAGGCCTAGGAAGCTCTCTGCGTCCTGGGAACACTCCTGTCCCCTCTTCTCCTGTTTTTCTGCCTCTCTGGCTTCTGCCCGAGAACACTGGCTTCTGTGGTCCCAGGGAACATTCCAGGCACGCTCCTGCTGCTTCCTGTGCCCAGGAGGCTCACTCTCCCACTCCCTTCAGGCCGTTGTGGCGACACTCTCCTCCCCACGAGGTCTTCATTGACCACCTTATTAAAAATTGCAAAAAAAAAAAAAAAAGAAAAAAAAATTGCAGAGGCGCGTGGGTGGCTCAGTCTGTGGAGTGTCTGCCTCTGGCTCAGGTCATGATCCTGGGCTCCTGGGATCGAGTCCCATGTCAGGCTTCCTGCTCCGTGGGGAGCCTGCTTCTCCCTCTGCCTGCTGCTCCCCCAGCGCGTGCTCTCTCTTTCTCTGACAAAGAAATAAAATCTTAAAAAAAAAAAAAAAAATTGCAACCCCCCCCCCCCCTTGGCGTCACTCTCCTGCTTCCTTGTTTCATTTGTCCCACAGCACGAGCACCAGCGGACTGAATTTCAGCGTCCCGTCCGTGGAGACCCGAGGTCCCGGTGCAGTGAGGCGAGCCTATCCTGCTACAGCTGTACAGCCCGGCGACTGCGTCAATGGCTGGCGTGAGCGGACGGCCCGGGAAGCTGTGAGGCACTCAGTACAGATGCCATCGCACACAGTCGCACTGAAGAGTCAGTCTAGGTTTTCTAACCTGACTATTTGAAACCCTGTCTCTCATCCCGTTCTTTTTTTAATCTAAAAATAGTTATTAATGATTATCAATTTCATGACAAATAATTTGGCGTATTTGATGCTGACAAAAAATTGTATTTTCAGGGATCAATTCACTTTAAGTAATTAAACGAATTATTTTATTTTATCTTATTTTATTATTTTTTCCTGTAGGACATCTTTTTCTTAATATATTTAGTTATCCACTAAATAATACATAATTAGTCCTTGGTGCAGTGTTCAGCGGCGCATTAGATAAGTCTAACACCCAGTGCTCATCACGGCACGTGTCCTCAATATTCATCACTTTGTCATGCCTGTCTTTAAAACGATTGTATGGAAAGAGATTTGGAAACAGATTTCCATTTCTCTACCTGCTTGACCCTTCAGCGGCACACTGATCCTCCATTCGCTCTTTCTTTTTTCAATAATTAGAAAAAAGATGTCATGCTTCCTCTACTGGACGTTCAGTACGCAAGTGAAAACTTTGGTTGTCTTTTCTGATGTTTCTCTAGATCCCAACGCGCCAGTTTGTTATTCCTCGGGAAAGGTGACCCTTTCTGTGAAAAAGCAAGGACACAGAACTTTAGTAGTATACTTCGTTATGCTTTTCTTGGAATGTCTTAAAAAAGAGATTTTTGGGGGTGCCTGGGTGGCTCCGTGGGTTAAAGCCTCTGCCTTCAGCTCAGGTCATGATCCCAGTGTCCTGGGATCGAGCCCCGCATCGGGCTCTCTGCTCAGCGGAGAGCCTGCTTCCCCCCCTCTCTCTCTGCCTGCCTCTCTGCATACTTGTGATCTCTGGCAAATAAATAAATAAAATCTTTTTAAAAATATATTAAAAAAATATATTGTTTTCATTTGTATTTTAACAACTTGGTATAACTAAGTATGAAAAATATATCACTCAATATGTGCATTTGAATGTTTATATGTTTTCAAAAATAAAGGGAAAATACATAATATTTGGGGATAAAATATGAAAATCATGTTCACAAGTTACAGATGTCCTGATAACTCATAAGTGGTGAAACTATATAAGGTCAACTCTAATGAGTAAAAACATTTTTGATTTCACACTTCCCACATCTTTTACTCTGTTTATAAGAATTACTTATGATGTTTAAAGATTTTAAGAAATTTTTAAATGGTTATTTATTTAACTATCAGAACCTAGTAAATATATCTTTAAGCTGTTTGTTATTACTACGCTTTCCTTTGACAAAAAAGAGACTTTGAAATCTTTGACCTCAAGAGCTGAAAGACATTGCTTATAACCCAGAGTGCTCATCATAAATTTTGTTATTTTGTTTTCTAATCACTATAAATAAATCTACCTTATATATTTTCCATGTGGCAGGGATTTTTGTGTGTGGATTTAATGATATAACTTGTCTCAGAACAAAAAAAAAATTTTTTTCAGAAATATATTCACTTTTTAAAGCCATTTCAGGGACAGAATTCAGCAGTAGAAGCATAAGAATTTAAAAAAATATGTTTCCTTAACTTTCAGAATTCCAAAAGTCACTAAGAAAGTTCAAATCCTAAGCTCATGGCTCTTAAATTAACTCTGGCCCATTTACCCACACCACTTTGCCTTCCATATCAATGTGGGAAAGCCAGGGAGACCAGATAATCACCCACCCTCTGGAACCTGGCACAGAGCAAGGCACGCGGCTCTGGCCTGACTACTCGAGATATCAACCCAATGTCGTGAGCACCAGTTCAGGGGTGTATCTGCCCCTACCGTCCCCAGCTTGTTTAATGCAGAGGCTTATGGGAACTTTGTCATTCCTGTGAGGTCCCTGAATGGGGATGATATATATATATACATGTGTGTGTGTGTGTGTGTGTACATATATATATTCACACCCACATGGGAAAAGTTTATAAGGCAGGAGAGAATGAGACCAATGAAGGCAGATGTGAAATAATAAGAAATATAAATAGTTCTTTCCTCAATAGTGTTGTTTCTGTCCCTGTTACAGCCTCTTTCCTAACTGGAGAAGATGGAAACATAGCAGATAAAGTGATAATTTGGAAAAAGGAGAAACCTAAATTCCCTCCAGACAATACACACCAGATGAAAAACCCTCATTGAAATGCATAGAAGAGGGGCATCTGGGTGGCTCCGTGGGTTAAGCATCCAGCTCCTGATTTCGGCTCAGGTCATGATCTCAGGGTTTTGAGATCAAGCACAGAGTTGGGCTCCATGCTGAGCGTGGAGCCTGCTTAGGTTTCTCTCTCTTCTGGGGCACCTGAGTGGCTCAGTTGGTTAAGCAGCTGTCCAGATCCCAGGGTCCTGACATCAAGCCCCACATCGGGCTCCCTGCTCAGTGGGGAGTCTGCTTCTCCCTCTCCCTCTGCTGCTCCTCCTGTCCGTGCTCTCTTGTGCCTGCTCTCTCTCTCTCCAGTAATAAATAAAATCTTAAATAAAAAAAGCTTCTCTCTCTTCCTCTCTCTCTGCCCCACCCCCATTCACACATATACTCTCTCTCTCTCAAAATAAAGAAAAAAATCAACCGCCTCATTCTGATTTCAAGAGTCACAGAGGTTCCGAAGTGAAATCATCGAGGCTCACATTATTATAAGCAGAAGAACCTGCAGTCACTCAAACACTGATGACGGAGAACATCACCATTAAACTGTGCGGAGCAGAAAATCGGAGTCAAATAATGGAGAAAGATGCTTTACGTCACTCATCCATTTAGAGGGCTCACCCCACTGGGACCATCCAAAAGCCAAACCCGGGGGAGCATTTCTGACTTCCACACATCGTGATTTCTATCCCGTGGCTCACATGATCCATGTCTCTGAAACCTGGTTTCTGTCTGTCTACAGAAAGACTCATTGGAGTGAAATACACTTTTGCACCATTGACATGATCTCCAGTGCTGGGGTCACCAGCGACTTGGAGGAAGAGAAGCGAGTGATGCATGGACACGGACAGAGGAGTGAGCAGGTAGCTGCCCCAGCACAGTTGCTCTGTTCACAGCGAGGACTGAGCCGTTCTAATCCCCTCGGGTTTTTTATCTACCAAAACAGCTTGGGCCCATCAGCAAATTGCAGTGGCATATGGTCCAGGTTTACGAGTAATCTGGCACATGATTAAGGCAAGGGGGATGTCATCCTTCAGCAAATACTGAAAATAGAGTAGGAGAAATTGGTGGGGTTTTAAAAAGTCAAACTGATAAAATTATAATTATTAAATACTTCCAAAAATCTACACTTTTTGGAATTTATCAAATTAAAATTTTCTTTAGTTGGAGGAAGTTACCATGGGGGGAGGGGAAACCATGCCCAAACTGTTTAAAATGAGTAGTTCTCTTTCTCTGCTGTGGAATCAGTGGCTTGGATGCTGATCTTCAGGATCTCACTGGGCTGTACACTAGGTGTGGTTTCACTGCAGGCTGAGTTTCCGCTTCCCGGCAATCAGCTCACTGTGGTACTCAACAGCTATCCCAGGGTCCTGGGGGTGAGGGAGACAAATCCAAAGAGAGGTACAACAGGTACACCTGTCTGCAGGTATAAAGATAGGGAGTACTTAATATAATGTCCTCCAAGGTCCTCAAACTAGAGGACGTCTCCAGCTACGGCAGTGAGTCTCAGCCTTGGGTACCCACTGGATTTACCTGGGGAGCTTTGTAAAAATATCAGTGCTAAGAATCTTCCTAGAGCTGTAGATTTCACTGGGCTTCAGTGAAGCTTGGGCATCGGTGATTTTAAAAAGGTGCGTTAGTGATTTCTCTGTTCAGCCACAGCTTTGACCCTTTGCATGAGAGCTACACTCCAGGTGCCCAGCCATGCACAAAACTAAAGGACAGACACCGAACATATCTTTCTGGAAAATTCATGTTACTCAGAGATTTGGTGAGGAAAAGCGGGCATTATTTTCTCTTCCTCTTAAAAGGTCATTGTAAGTATAAGACCTTATGGAGCTCCAGGGTGGCTCAGTCAGTTAGGCAGCCAACTCTTGATTTTGGCTCAGGCCATGATCTCAGGGTCTTGGGATCGAGCCCCATATCAGGCTCTACACTCAGCGGCGAATCTGCTTGAGAGTCTCTCCCTCTCCCTCTGCCCCTCCTCCTGTTCTCTCTCTCAAATAAATAAATACACCATTAAAGTAAATGACATTTTACATTTAGTGAGTTGAAGACAGCTATCAATACACAGTAAAGTATAAAATTCACATGAGTTTTTCAGGTAAAACTGGGCCCCAGTACCCTCAGATGAGTATGCTTTGTCATTCCTCTCTCCCTTCCTTTATGAGACAGTTTTGAAGAAATAATCTACATAAAATACTATGCCTTCATTAAAACTACTTCAGTGCTTTAAATTTCTCCTATTTTCTTTGCTCACACACAACAGTCTAATAATCACATACCTAAATACTTGTCTAATCATTAATGGGAATATTTGTATGTGTGAATGTGTGTATATGAGTTTATCTTTTAATCAGGGAAAATATTTTAAGAAAAATAAAACTGTAATGCTCAATTACATCTAGTTCCAAGCAAGTTTAGCACGTACAGGTACAGCTACATAAGCCTGATTTAGATTCTAATTCCCTCACAGATTACTCAGCATTTATGACAGAGAGGATGTTAAGTAGCAAATTGAGCAGCGGAAAGAAAAGAGGTAAAAAATTTTTATCTCATTCTGCTTAATACTGCAGGGTTCTGTAGACCCATAACATAGTGAGAACATTTTTTTTTTTCAGGTTTTCTGGTTGTTCCAGGCATTATATATAGTCTTGCTGTATCACGTTATTTCTCATTGGATTAAAGCTAGTTAGTATTGCATAAACTCATGACTACACAACTCAATCTGTGTATAAAAGAGAGAAAATGTCCCTGAATCTCTACTCTCAACACATGCCAAAGGAGAGACAAGCCAAATTTAACTTTACTGGTTTTTAGTCTTTGACCCTGAAAGCAATATTAGCATTTGCCTCAGTAGGGTTTCAGCAACTTCCCCTACCCAAGGCCTTACATTTTTCTTTAGGATGAATTCATCAAAATTAATTAAAATAATCAAAATTATTTATTGATTCATTCTTACTACAGCTTCCAGGGGAGGAAAAGAAAATCGGAATTTTTTCTTTACACTCATCGAAGTAATTTTTGCAAAAACTCCTGCTGGATAAGCCAACCAGTGACCCACTGGCCACTTGAGTATCAAAGCAACATTGTTACGCCGTCATGTCCAGACCCCCTGTCCCGTGTGGGCTTTCTGGAGGTGTCCTTGTCCAGTAGCACAGACAGACCTAGAAGAGAAGACATGAGAGATTCACAGCCATAGCTCTGCTGACAACAATGTCTCAAGTTTACATTTAAAATATTCATGTCAAATACGTAAATTCTTTGGAAAACCCCACAGCTTAAATCAAAAATCTGGAGGAGGACTTGATCTTGAGCGTTGGAGCAAAGTCTTGAGATGGCTCCGGAGCTCACTCGCAGGTGGGGAGCTGGGAGAGCCAGTGACATGAGGTGGTTTCCTGCCCTGAGAGGAATCAAGTCACCTCCCCGCGTTGGGAAGATCAGAGTGGAATTTGATGGCCTGCAAGGAAAATTGTTCCAGTGGGTGGGAGCTATTTTGCAGTCTGGGGATTTTTAAGGCAAAAGAGCAAAAGGATCAGAGCCTGAGGAAACTGTAGGCTGGGCCAGAAATGGTGTAAAAGGCTTGGAAGAGACTTCCCCTGCTTTCCCATGAGTCATGTACATTCTAAGGGTATTAGACTGAGTTTTGGAGAAGGAACATGCCACTTGTCCCCAACAAAGATGTTTTCAGGGCTAATAGAGAAGGACTTTGAATCACTTGGGGGGGAAAAACAAGCCAAGTTGCAAGTAACACACAAGATCCCAATGCAAACCCAGGGAAATAAGACAGAAGATTAGGTTAGATAAGTGGGTTTCCTGATACAGATCACACCCAAATTCTCCGTGGGCACATATGACACAGTATAATATTTCCTATTCATTAAATAACTTAAAATAATTTTGTGTTAAGATTTCTTCTTTGTAACTCATGTATACTTTTCTGGGAAAAGCGAACACTGTAGATAGTAATTGTCATTGGAGCTCAAGAGTCTACAAAGTCCAAGAAAATTCAGGAAAGGTACAAACTAACTGGAAATCACAGCTGCACACTCCTGCAATATTTTGCCTTTTTCTAGGGTAAGAGTAGAGTTGAAAAAGAACAAATATTTGTACTAGTCCCAGGACAAAAAGAGGATCCTTGTAGTTCTGCTGCATTTGTCCAAGGTTTACCCCAAAATATTGGTCATAATAACTGGGTAGAAATGTTGCAGTTTTTATTTAACTAATTTATTAACTAATTCTGAGACTGGTATACCGTTTCTAGGATTTTTAATCACTATTCTTCTTGGAAGCCTGCTTAAAAAACAAAGACAAAAACAAAAAAAGCAAAAACCTCGGAGCTTGAACTACAAATTATTGTCACACCAGATATCATCCCAACAAATAAAACGGTTAAAAGTTGCCAGGTCTGGGTGCTACCCAGACACCAGCTGCTTCCAGAAACTCTGAAGTGTCGTTACTAACATAACCAATAACGACAGATGAGGAAGTTGTGAACTAAAGAAGTTAAACAATTGCTCAAGATTCCCCACCCAGGATCCCAACTCAGAGCTCTCTGACTTAAGAGCTCGTGCTCTTAACCATTACTGTTAACCCTCTCGCCCCTCACCCCAGGATGCACTCATGCCTTCCTTTCATACCAAACACTACGGTTTCTGCTGTCTGGGAGTTTACAGCCCGTGCTCTACACATAGATTTCCAGAGCTGGGAAGGATAGAACCAGCAGAAGCTTCAATAAACACTTCTTATCCTTGTCCACCTCCCCAAATGCAGACTGACCCCTCAGCTATACTTTGCTCTTGGTTGTCGTTAGACCCAGCCGGTCCCTTCCATTCCTTCTCACGACCAGTCCTCTTACTCTTGCAAACCCTTCCACTCTCTTCACAGAATGTTTCCCAGACCTCATGTCTGGGTGAAAATCTCTGTCTGATGATACCACACACCTAGAAGACCACTGCAGCATTGCACTGAGAGGGAGCACGTGCAGTTTCAACTCCACTTGGCCACACAGAACCTTCACTTCGCCAAATTCTTGGAAAAAGTATCTGACTAGATCACCCATATCGTCCCCGTATTTTTGTTGACATCAGTTGTCTCACCGCTCTTTGGTTTAAGGTTTTCCTCTCTCTGCTTTATGTTCTATCACAGTTCTTAATGATTTCTACATCTACGTGGCTGAATTAGCCAACATCAACTCCAGAACATGGCTCATCTCCACGGCAGACACGCACCCATGGACCCAGCTGGGACGTCACCATCACCCAGAATGAACACACCTCGGAAATCTTAAAGTTCTACCTCCACTCTCTCTACACAGCTTCCTATCCTTCTAGCTATTGTGTTTTTAATAACATCTTCATCTCCTAAATTCCGTGACACCCGATGTTTATTGACTTCCCCATTCTTTCCCATCAGTCAGCCTCCTCCTGTTCACGTTTCCCACGGGGACCATAATCCAGCATTTGAATCACTCCTTTGTGCATTCGTTTGCTGTACCAATGCCACAATCCTTACTACTTAAAATGGGCGGGGAAGCATAAAACATGAAACTGTAGGTCTATGTCTCTGAGAGTTAACAGCGTCCAGTTCGCCCATAATATTGCCTGAAAATCCTGGGGTGCTCCTAATCAGCTTGTCTCTCACTCTCCAGAATAACTACGTAGCCTTACCTGTCGCTCCTGCTCTCCCTGTCCTGTAACCCTATCCTCCACTATCCTCCACACTCAGCACTAGGCCTCCCAGCGTGCTTTACTGAGAAACAGAGACCATCAGGTGGAAACTTGGCCGACCTCACACTCACCCACCCACACATTTGCTATATTTGCTATTTCTTTTTTCTCCTGTCTCTCTAGAAAAAATACTCTATCGTCCTTTTGAAAGCTAATCCTGCCATATCCTCCAGCTCCCATACGACAGTGGTTCAATCATGTATTCTCTCTTTTGGTAAATTCTCTAACTTCTTCCTCTTTGTTGGCACATTCTTTTTTGCATACAGGTTTGCTCAAGCCTCTGCCAGGCAAATGTTTTCTTTTAACCCCTACCCCCCTTAATTCCCACTCAGTCTCTCCCCTTTAAATAGAAGCTTGTTAAAAAAAAAAAAAAACTACATTCACAGGTACTTTAATTTCTTATCATTCACTTCACTCTTTTACTCTTACCATGTAAAGCCACCACTCTGACTACTTCAT
Organism: Mustela putorius furo; assembly: GCF_011764305.1. NCBI lineage: Eukaryota > Metazoa > Chordata > Mammalia > Carnivora > Mustelidae > Mustela > Mustela putorius. The sequence continues at coordinate 1,965,432 of NW_025421261.1, forward strand.
TGAAATAATTCTTCCAAATGTAGAATGACCATATTATACTGGTTTGCCTGGAGAACATCTGGTTTATGTTTGTGGCCCTATCATAATTATCAGTAACAACCCCTGTATTAGTCAGGACTCTCCAGAGAAACAGAACCAGCAGAATGTGTAGACAGATTGATTAAAGAGACAGATAGATGGATGACAGATAGATAAATAGATAGAGATAATATAGATATAGAGATGATTGATACAGGAAGGGATTTATTGTAAGGATTTAAGTCACATGATTATAGGGACTGAGAAGATCTGTGGTCTGCAAGCTGGAAGCCCAGGAAAGCTGGCCGTGTAGTTCCCCTCCAAGTCCAAAGGCCTGAGAACCAAGAGAACTGATGGTATAAATTCCAGTCTAAATCAAAGACCTGAGAATGAGGAGTGTCAGTGGTGTGAATCCCACTCAGAGCTGCAGAAACCAATATTCCCACTCAAGTAGTCAGGTGGAGAAACAGTGAAGTCTCTCTTCCTCCTCTTTTTGTTCTATTCAGACTCAACTGATTGGATGACGCCCACCTCCACGGGTTAAGGCAATCTCCTTTATTCAGTCTAACGATTGAAATGTTATTCCATCTGAATCAACTTCATAGACACATGCAGAAATAATGTATAGCCAAATATCTGGGCACTGCATGGTCCAGTCAAATTGACCCATAAAACAACCATCATGGTCCCTTTATTCTTCCGATTTATCCTATTGGGGATGATAATTTGTATCATCACTCTTTCAGCTTCTCAGTCCTTAATTTACTTGACTACATTTTCGCAATTACCACTGTAACCCTGGCTCGCTCTTTGAACTGCTGTCTGGTGGGCCACTCTCATACGGTTGTCCTCTGACTTCACCAGCTAGTCCTTCTGAGTCACTTTCTTAATCTACTCTTTCTCTATCTGCTCCTGAACAGTCAACATGTCTCTAGATTTATCTTGGCCAATCTGGTTAGCTAATACTTCCATACTAATGGTAACAACTACTATCTCTAGTCAGTAACTCCCTATTGTACATGTCTAAGCCCAGATCTCCTCCTGACCTCTAGCTTTTTATGTACAGCCACGTCTGGGAATTTCCACTTGGATGCCAAAAAAACCCAGAACCCACCACAAAGTGAACCCATTAGTTTGCTCAATATCTGCTGCTTTTCTCAGACTATCCTAACTCCCTACATGGCAGGACCCATACCCATTGCCCAAATCAGAGACTTGAGCATCTCCTTTGACTCATCCTCCTCCCCGACTCCCTTATTCCACATCAAATTTGCAATCAATTTCAGTTAATCCTACTTTTTCAAAATATTCCTTAAATTTTGGATATCTGTTTATATCAACTGTGATTACCTTGTTTTGAGACTTCATTAGTTCTCACATTGCTACTGTAACAGCCTTTCTTTTGGTCTTCCAGCATCCGCTTCTAATCACCTGTAACCTACATGCTACACTGCCACGAAGTTGATCTTTCTAAACCCGCCAATGGCTTCCCAGTGACTTTGTGACCCCTGGCATAATCTTATCTACGTCTACCTGCTTAGTCCTTGTACCGTATATACCAATACACTCAACCCAAGTTGCCGATTTGAGCCAAGTCTCTCATGCTTTTGTATATGCTTCTTCCCTTCCCAGAAGTACACTTAGCCTTCTCTCATGTGGCCTCCAACCGCTCCCTCTGCAAGTTTCTTGGCTCTAGGCTAGCTTAGGTGGCCCTCCTCAGGCAGCCTCCTTTGCCCCCCTCACCACAGAACACAGCATCCTATGGTGTAATGGGAAAGTTGCTGTTTGTCTCTACTGCGGGACCATGAACTTTGGGACATCTCTGCATCCACTGTGCCAGGTTTAAAACTGGGCACAGAGCAGGCACTCAGTTAAGGTTTTAAAGTAAATCATTGAGGGACACCTGGGTGGCTCAGTGGGTTAAAGCCTCTGCTGCCTTCGGCTCAGGTCATGATCTCAGGGTCCTGGGATCGAGCGCCACATCGGGCTCTCTGCTCAGCAGGGAGCCTGCTTCCCCTTCTCTCTCTTCCTGCCTCTCTGCCGACTGGGGATCTCTGTCTGTCAAATAAATTAATAAAATCTTTTTAAAATATAAATAAAAATAAAATAAAAAAGTAAATCATTGAATGGGTAATAATGGCCCATTAGAAACAACTTCTGCCACAATAGAGTGTATGTGAATAAACATGTTTATCAAGAGATATACATATAGATACAATTTCTTTTCTTAAAAAGCTTTCAGTTCAATCCAGAGATCTCACAGTCCTGCAAAAGTGCTGAAGCTACTTGGCTAAGTTCTGCTCCGTAGTTCAGGACTTCTGTTTCACACTTTGCTATGTACCACTTATAGCTTGTTTTTTTCTTTGTTATTTATTGCTTGATCATTAAGTCATACCCTACTGTCTGTTGCAGCTATATTAAGGCTGTGTTAGCACAGTGTTTCTGGCTTCCAGAAATGCAGACCAGCCATTATAGACATTCTTTTCTTGTACAACCACCTGCTTGCTGAGACATGTTTCCTCTTTTCTAATACTGTGTTTCTGAAGTACTTGTAAGCTAGACACTAACCTAAAGGCTCTTGATATTAGATTATTACTGTTCTTTTACACTCAGAGGATGAGGGATAATTTCTCTTTTTCTTGGCTACTTTGTGAAAAAATATATTTTAAATTTTGTTTAAAAGAAAATCAACAAAAGGGAAATAAAATAAGAACCTGTGATTAGTATGGAGAAAGAAAATCTCCCCTCTTTAGCCATGTTTCCTGGAAAGAATAAATGATTCAGTTACTAAGAAAGGTCTGATTAAGCATCAAATAGGAGATTTTATATAACATTTCATAAAGAAGTATCTCATGCTTATTACAACAAAAAACACAACAAAAGTCCATATTGAAACACGACATATTCAAGTTGGAAAATGAAAGAAGCTATCACCTAAGGAAAACCTAGCTCACTTTACCCCTAAGAAAAGTTTTGGGTGCGAGGAAAGAAAAAGATCATTCCACTAAATTTCTGTCACTAAGTGGTAGAAAGCCTTCCCTGTTCCCAATAGACCAAGAGTCTCCAGAACTCCATCCATCAAGAATTCTGTTGGTATTTGCTCCTCTTCCTTAATCTTTACCCCACCCATCAGTTTTTCATAGCCTTAAAGAATGGTAAAATTTGGGGAAAAGTAAAAACTTGATATATGCTGAAGTCAAGCGTAAGGCAATGAGAAATGACATAAAGTATACTTAAAGGTATGTACAAGGACTGGTAAGCCTGGAATTACTCCTCCAGCCTCCCATCTAATCCAGCAGCCTCTTATAGTCTCTCTCTTTAGGATTCCTCACAGTCAAGGTATGCTTGTGTGTTTTACCTCCAAGGGTTCCTCCACTTTGTTTTTGGTCTCTTTCTTTCATGCAGGCCTAAAAAGCATTCAATTAAAATTTTATATAATTTTTTCATAAGTTTATTTTAATTAAGAGGAAAATTTAGAATAATCCTCTGTACTTCTAGAAGCAGCTGTACATCTCATCTCCTTAATATAAAGAAAAATCTGACACTGGAAGAGAGAATTTAACATAAAAGAAGAGGACCCACCCCTCCAAAAGAAAAGATCAGCAGAAAACTCTTCGATTAGTATTCCTACAGAGGTGAGTTTGCAGCCATGTGATAAGGACAGGATAACATAAGTGGAAAACAATCAGATAATGGGAAAGTGCTTTTGGAACTTAAAATCTGAGAGAAGATATAAAATATAAATAACCGATAAGAATGTTGTAAAATAAAGTTGAGGAATTGACTCAGAAAATAGAGCCAAAAGAAAAAAAAAATATGGGGAGGGGGGAGGTCAGAAGGATTAGTCTGGGAGGTCAACATGCGATTTATAAGGGTTTTAGAAAAATAATCCTTAAAAAGAACCAAAGACAAAATTATTGAACACAAAATACAAGTAACTTTTCCATTTTCTAGATCTCTTTTAAGAACATGTTTTTGTGGGGCGTCTGGGTGGCTCAGTGGGTTAAAGCCTCTGCCTTCAGCTCAGGTCATGATCTCAGGGTCCTGGGATCCAGCCCCACATCGGGCTCTCTGCTCAGCAGGGACCCTGCTTCCCTTCCTCTCTCTCTGCCTGCCTCTCTGCCTACTTGTGATCTCTCTCTTTCTGTCAAATAAATAAATAAAATATTTTTTAAAAATAACATGTGTTTGTGATTTCAGATTTAAAGATCTCAACAAGAACATTGGGAATGGAAAAAAGAGACAGAAAGAGAAAGAGAGGAAGGAAGGAAGGAAGGAAAGAGGGAGGAGGGAGGAAGAAGAAAGAGAAGTTTGCAAAAGTTTCCAGAGAGACAAAAAAATTCGAGGAATTTACCAAGGAACAGTAATCAGAACAGTATGAGACTTCTTAGCAGCAATGCTAAAATAGGAGATAGTGAAAAAATAACGTACAGCCCAAAATCCCGTAGCCAAAGTACCAATGACAAAGAAAATAAAACAGAGGTACCTTCGGATATGCAATGTTTCAGAACATCAGTTTCTTATGCAACCTTTTGCGGAAAGCTACTAGAGAATGCACTCCAACAGAATTAGGGAATGAATAAAAAATACAGAAAACATGAAGGCAATGTAAAATCCAAGGCAAAAAAGGACACGATGGTTGTGAAAAAATCCCAGGAGATCTGGCAATTGACAGGCCAGATTTGAAAAAGAAAATTAAAAGTTCCTGGAGAAATATAAAAACTCAAAGAAAAAATAGATAGCTTATTTAATGTGTTTGGTCAGTTCTTTCACAGATTTTTATGAGTTAGTAATGCATAAAAATGAATTAAGAAGAATTAACTTTAGAAAAGACAAAAAATGCAAAAATTGTACAAATACAAGAAAGCCACTTTATTATATTTAATGACTCAGTAATTGATGACATCTATGTGATAACAATGAAGTAAATACTAAATATTGGCTTAACCAAAAGTGGCAAAACAGCCATATTAGAGTGACAGAAGAAGGTAACTTGTGCACCTGTGAGAGGGTGCAGGAGGAATGGTCGTAAATATTTATTATCTGTAGTAAGAAATCAAACCATAAAGTCTAAAGTTTTTCAATCAAGAAATGACACGGTTATTCTGCTTTCTAGGTAAGTGAAGAGGAATACCAGAAGAAACAGTCATTACATGGATGTTCTTCTTGAGAAGTGGGACTCAGGAATGGAGAACAGGTGTGATCGATGAACACCTGTTTCAATTAAGACCTCTGTATACTGTTGAATTCAGATAAAGTTTATATGCATAGTTTAATGTATCTTATATTATAAGAAGAAATATAAAAACTAAAAATCTATTAGCCTTCAAAGACTCCTGGCCTCTTCATGGGATGGTGGCTCTTCCATCAGTGGCATTTCTGCCGGTTCTGCCAGAGGGGAGAAAAGTCTTACAGTCCTTTATCTGCAACCCCACCTGCTATTCTCCTGGTGGTAATGCCTTAACAGGCTTGCCTCTTGGAAAAACAGGTCATTCATTTATCCAGTGATGCACTGTGTTGTTCTGGCCACTAATTTGACCAGCACAGGCAATGCTCTTGATGTAATTTCAAACACTCACTGTGCCTTTCAACCCTTTTCACTTTAGACTTCATGGACTCAGTTTCCACTGATGGAAGCCCAGATCATTAGCACTGGCTGCCTCAGTCTGAGAGAGCTGTCTTACTCTTACCGAAGGAAGCACGTGTTCCTAAGACTACGCTCCACAGGGGAATCCTTGCAATTTACTCTCACTAGCAAGGAAGGCTTCCAGCTAGCAAGTTGTAAAATTCATCAATATGTCTCTCAGTCCCTTCCAATATCCACACCTTACACAAAGAACAATCTACTGTGGCCAAGAAGACCCAAACCCACAAGCCAAATAAAATAAAATAAACAAAACTAAATTAAATTAAGTAAATAAAATAAAATTTGCTATTACACAAAAATCCTGTGAACACAAGATCAGTTTGACAAGCCTTTGAAATAATCATGCTGTAGTATGCACAAGAGTGTGTGACAAAAATATATCTCACAATATTGCAATGAACTATTTTTAATTTTTTCTAAACTCGGGAGCTCTTGAGAAGTTTTCGCACCTGTGGTAATTTACCTCTCTAGAAACATGTCTGGATGGCAGCATGTCTTGGCTTCTACTTAGATAATTTTCTCTTTGAATATAGGACCCAACCAGAACAAAAAAATGCCTTAAAAACCTCATGATGAAGTTTGTTCTCAGGAAGTTTCAAAGTGAATCACAAATATATTATCAGCTTTTAAGAACCTCAGTGAGAGAAAGACTTTTTCCAAATATGACCCTGATGATAGTTCCAAGCATTGGTCTTATGCCCTCAAACCCATTGTTACCCCTTTAGTTCTTGCAGAGTCTAGACCTAAGTCAGATAGTACATTTCTCCCTAACTATAAATATCAGCTGTCCTTTTGTGGAGGTTGACTTGTGTCAGTCAACCTGGAAGCCACAAAGAGACCAAAGTCACCACTTGTTTTCTGAAGTCTGGAACCATCTGGTGAATCTTCAGGAATTGGGGAACTTTCTGTCTCTGCTCAAGGAGACTAGACCATAGTGACCATTCATGGGTGTTCAAAACAAAAGCAAATCTATGCCCAGAAAATACCAGAGCTCAAATACCTTACTCTTCCTAAAGCAGACTATTCTTATGCCTGAGGAGAGGTTCTAAGCTAATCATCTATTTAAAAGATGCAAACAACTTAGCTTGATATAAAAGTGAATTGTTACCCAATTAACTGTCATAAAGGGTTGCTCTCCTGGTCAGACAAACCCTCCGTGTTGCTGATGTGAACGACATCATAACTCTGTCATAGCTGAGAGAACACAGAGGCCTACTGAGAACGGTTTATCTCACCCACCAGAAGTGGGTGCTGGGGCGCCTGGGTGGCTCAGTGGGGTAAGCCTCTGCCTTCAGCTCAGGTCATGATCTCAGGGTCCTGGGATGGAGTCCTTCACCAGGCTCCTTGCTCCGGGGGGGAGCCTGCTTCTCCCTCTGCCTGCTGGTCCCCCTACCTGTGCTCTCTCTCTCTCTCTCTGACAAATAAGTAAAATCTAAAATAAAAAGAAAGAGAGAGAGAGAGAAAGAGAAAGGGAGGAAGGGAGGGAAGGAAGGAAGAAGTGGAAGATGTGGAAACAAGAAGAAAGGCAAATGATGTCTAATCAAACTGATGATGTTTTTCAAGGGATTTTCATAGGAATCAGCAGCCAGAAGAAAAGTCTCCAACTGAGTATTAACTTTCCATGACTCATGGCATAGGAAATTGGGAGCACAGCAAACCAAGAAGCTGAGCATTTTCTCACAAGATATCAAGAAAAACATGACTGAGCACTTGACTTTTAACCATATTTTTGTACTGATTTATATTTTTTGAGTTTGAGATGGCAAGGTAATTCATTCAAAGGGAATAAATTATTCTTAGAAAGTACCCAAAGGTGATGTTATGTCATATCACACTTTGACAACTGAAGCCCCCACAGAAGAATGACAACAACAAAAGAATATTGAGTCTCTAATAAATCATGTCTTAATGAGTTCACAAGCCTTTCTAGTTATTTGTGTACCCTCGGCTAGTACATATTTACTGGATGAATGAGTGAATAGATAAGTCTCTTATTGTGTCTATAGCAATGACTAACATCAATACCCTCCTGTCTTCAGCTCAGCATTTCCGTTCTGGGAGGTCACATTTAGGCTAGACGGCAGACAGCAATCTTAGCCATGTCAGACCAGGGGCAATTCTAATCACATTCTCACCTTGCTCACCTCTGAAGAAGAGTGCACCTAAGGTGAAAGGAAATTCAAGAAGATGACTAATCTTCCAAAATCTAGAAGAGACTTCTCATCCTGATTTATAAATTCACTGGCACCTGTGACTAACAGTTTGCTCTAAAGCAAAATTCAGCATAAGGCAGGTCCATCTTGAACTCTATCCAAAGGGGTTTAATTACTGAATCGTACACAAAAAATCTTGTTATAAAATGGATTTACCCAAAAGGCAGCCAGATGGCCTCCTTCCAATGCATTAGTGAGGATAAAAAGAATGACAAACATGTTGTTTCCCCCATAAGATGTTTGTTGTGCTGCTTAGAGGAGTCAAAACCCAGGTAATAAGAAGAAGTTGATGCCTGAGCAAGGAGATGAAATCAGCCTTATGGTATCCTGTAGCGGTAACAGAACAGGATCCTTTGACTGGGGTCTCAGTGGGTATTGGGGAAAGACCATTCTTCTAGACCAAGATCACTGTTTCCAGATAATGTGGGTGCTACTTGCCTCCATAAGCAACTGTATCTTAGGAACAGAAATTTTAATTGACTGAAACCCACTGTGCAAATCTTGGAATGGAAATTGGGTTCTCCACCTCCGCAGCACCTTTATTTTGGGCTATGAAGCTTTAGAAGGACAGCAGGGAGTATAAACTGGCTATTGGTTGTCTCCTGTGTTATTCATTTATCTAAAAAAAAAAAAAAAAGGAAGAAGAAAGAGGAAAAAAAGATGCTCCTGGTTATGAGGAAGTTAACAGTAGATAAGCGCATTGCTAAAGGGACGTGTGCCCGTTGGCTTGTGAAATAAATGGACCTTTCATGAGTTTTGAGATGAAAGGAAGAGCAGTTGTCATCTGTTATCTCTGAGAAGAATGTCCCCCATGAGAATGGCACCAGCCTTCTGTACAGTAGAGTTTTATCCAACTCTATGCAACAATCTCTCTCTCTGAGGGCAGGCCCCATGCTTTATTTATCTTTGTTGCACCTGAGTCAACAGAGTCCCTAGCACTAAGTAGGCTCTCAATAAATATTTGTGGGATGGGAAAACATGAACAAATGAAATATTGAATCCATCCTATTTACACTTCTGTTTTTTTAAGAAACATAAAAATATATAGGCATAGCATATTGCAGTATAGAAAAGGAAATGTTTCTGTAGGAAAAGATCTTAAAAATCAACAGGTTCAATGTCTTTATTTTAAAGATAAGAAAAATAAGACTTAGGGAAATTTAACACTTTGTGTTGACTAGAAGAAGAGTAATGAGGTCTCAAGGTTTTGAAAAATACATGTACAGCATGTGTGAATGCCACACAGCTTCATTCATATCCACACTGTGTGGTTGTCTAATGATCACCACCGCCCTTCAGGGGTCCCTTCTTGTCTATTTGCCCAAAGAATACAAACTCTTTTAAAATTAGCTTCAGTGAAATCTAAGTAGGTAAGCCATATGCTGAAATGATTTCCAAAGAGACACGAGAACTGCCTTCTCTGCACTCTCTGAGGACCTGTCACATGGCAGTCAATGAGCCACCTTTTTTGGACTGGCCAGGTTAGATGGGAGGAAGAACCAAATTGAGAGGCTTTCCAAATAGATTGAGTCATAATGTTATGAAGTCACCAGGCAATGAAATGTAAAATGCCAAGTCCGTACAACAATCACCACAGGCCAAGCAGACGCTGACCCCTTGCCGGCGCGCACAGGAGAAAGCAGAGGCAGCCTCCCATTCACGAATGCTTGGGCTCCACGTGCATGGAACCAGCCTGACAGGACTGGGAACAAGTGTAATGCCATATCAGGAGCCTTCACCCCCAACTGTCTTCCTAAATTGCTTCTTCCTCAGATGCCTGAGATCTCAGTTTGTGGATTGGCCACCCAGCTAAACCCAAATAGCCCTGGAAGGAATTCTGTGTTAAAGGTATGTCTCTTAGGGGTGCCTGGGTGTCTCTGTTGGTTACGTGTCTGCCTTCAGCTCAGGTCATGATTCCACTTCCTGGGGTCAAGCCCTGAGTTGGGTCCCTGCTCAGAGGAGAGTCTGCTTCTCCCTCTGTGCTCTCTTTCTTTCTCTCTCTCTCTCTGTCAAATGAATTAAAAAAAAAAAAAATCTTTTTTAAAAAAGTGTGTCTTGCATGTAGAGAGACTCACAGCTCCGCAGGCCGGTGTAGATAAGGGTTGCAGTTCAGGTGTCATCAACACTTCTTAGCCACGAAAATGTGGGCAAGTTAATCTTTAGTGTTTTGTTTTGTTTTGTTTTTTTAAGATTTTATTTATTTATTTGTAAGAGAGAGAGAGAGAGCGAGCACAGGCAGACAGAGTGGAAGGCAGAGGCAGAGGGAGAAGCAGGCTCCCTGCAGAGCAAGTAGCCCGATGGACTCGAGCCCAGGACGCTGGGATCATGACCTGAGCCGAAGGCAGCTGCTTAACCCACTGAGCCACCCAGGCGTCCCATGTTTTGTTTTTTTAATTAGTAAATATTTGATGTTCCTTCTTTGAAAGTCATTACAAGAACTATATTAAATATTTTATGCAAAAGCACACTGGGGTTTGAGGAAGAGGGAGGAAGGAGCAGGAGAGGCAGCCGGCTGCTTTCCCTTGTGCAGAGTTCATTGCATTACCCAGCATTTTCCTTAAAAAGCTGAAAATATTTTAATCTGATGTCTGGCCTTCTTATTTTAATTTGCCTCATTTTGACTTTGAACTGAAAGCTAGTATTCAACCACTATCCTTATGCATGTACTTAAAATTAGCAAGCAAACACATAAAAAATGTGCATCCCCACCCTTCCCAAACTGACTACAGCTGAATGGCCCTTCCCTTAATAATAAGGCTGAACAGCTGAGGCTTGCCCCAGCACTGAGGTTAGCACTCTCAGGCTTCAACAGAACAACAACATAAATGAGTTCCAAAATGGGAAATTCTCCATCCTTCCAGCAGAGCTCAAACTCAGGACCTGACAAAGTCAGCAGATGCCACTAATGAGAGAATTCAGATCTCGTCACAAGTTTTAATCTACCTTTTTCTTAAGATCAGAGTCTCCTGGTAGTTACTGGAGTATCTGTGCTTTCAAGGTGAAAAGAGAAGTCAGAAGTCTCCCACCATTGAGCCTGGCTCATGGCCCAGGTCGAGTGAAATACCACCGTCCAGTCAGTCCAGCTCGTCATGTCTGCGCCCAACATGGGTTCCCGAATGAGTCTGATTCGATGAGAAACTTCACTCCTGATTCCTTTCCGCGTTTCAGTCCAATGCTTCTTTGCATTTCCCTCCTATTACTCATCATATGTTACTAGGAAATTTATTTTTTATTTTATATATTTTACACACAGTAGAATGTGCAGAGCATTATGTGTGGGGCTGGACGACTTCCGACCAACAGCACACTTCCGGAAGCATCAGCCTCTCAGGATGGAGACGCCTCTTACTCCCTGACGGTTTCCTTTCCAGTCAACCATCCTCACCCGTCCCTGGAACTTTATTTTACAGTTTTTATTACTATAAATTATTATTGCTTGCACTTAAACTTCATACAAACACAATCACGCTGCATGTAGCCTTTCATGCTGTTTTCTTCTGCTCAGTGTGCTATTGTTGTGATTCATCCACGATGCTGAATGTATCAGCATTTTTGCTACTATCTTCCATCAAATGAATATAACACACGTTGGGATCTATTTTTATGTCGATGGACACTTGATCGTTTCTAGTTATTGGCTGTTATGAATGAAGATACCACAGGCATGAATGTACAAGTATTTGTTGAATATGTGTTTTAATCTATTTTGGGTAAACACAAAGGAGTAGAATTGCTAGGTTATAGGGTAGGTGCATATTTAACTGTATCAGGATCTACTAAACTGGTTATACTATTTTACAGTTCCACTGGAAATGTGAGAGTTGTCTTGTCCTATACCACCACCAGCATTTGGTATTGCCTACCTTTTGTTTTAGTCATTCTAATGAGTGCAGGGAAATTGCACTGCCCCAATGACTAATGATGAACATCTTCTCATGTATTTTTTGACCATTGTTATATTTTTATCATGTCTGTTTGCCCATATTTTTATGCCTATATTTTTATGTACTTTTAGTATTCAGTTGTAAGACTTTTTTTTTATATATAGTAGTTACAATTCTTTGTCGGATTAACACTTATAAATATTTTCTTTGAGTATGTCACTTGCCTTTTTATTTTTAAGTGTCTTTCCATAAGCAAAGTTTTTTTTAAATTTTGATGGTCCAATTTTCAATAATTGTATTGTATACATTATAGTATATTGTACTTAGTTGTAATACATATTATATTATATTGCATGCTATATTATAATTGATTGACAGTTAATGCATTGTTATACATATTTGTCCTTTCTAAGAACTCTTTGCCCTACCTAAAAGTCATGAAGAGTGCTCATGTGTTTACTTCTACAAGCTTTGTAGCTTTAGCTTCTACACTAAAGTCTGTGGTTTATCTCCAATTAATTTTTCTATGTATTGCAAGGTAGGAGTCAGTGTTGTTCCCAAACCCTTGTTGGAAAGACTGCTTTTCCATGAGTTTGTTTTTAACCTGGGACTGAACCTTGTGGTCCTAGAGCTTGGCATGCTGTCTCTTATACAGGAGCTAGTAAACGTCCACTGGATGAATACATTTTTTAGAAGGTGAAAGAAAGCTGAGTTAATACTTAACGATTTTCCCATTTTTATATGTTTTTCCTTTGCTCTTTAAATAAAATCCAAATTCCTTACCAGGCATGACATGACCGAAGTCCACTTTTCTTTCTAATCCGATTTAATAGTATAACCTGCTCTGGACTCTATTAACACCAGAAGTGCACTGAAAACCCAAACTGATAAACCGAAGATCTCTCTCCGTGAACGGGCTCCAGGGAAAGGCGGTGTGCAGAGAGGGCGCTGACGGCCAGGAGAGAAGTTCTCACGGGGACGTGGCCCTGCTGGGCAGCCTGACCTCGGAGCTCCGGCCTCTGACGCTGTGAGAAAGTAAGTTTCTGCGTTGAAGTCCCCCACTCTGGGACTGCTGTCCTGACAGCCGAGCAGACTAAGCCCCTGCCCCGTGCATCACGCTCTCGCCCCACAAGCCTCCTTGTCCCTCAAGTTCACGGGCTCCCTCTCGCCTCAGGACTTGCTGCTCCGGCTCCGAGAACCGGTTTCCAGCTCTTCCCATCCTTAGGTCTCAGTTCGCATCTTCTACCCGTGAGGACGCGCTCCAGTGACCTGATCTGAAGGAGCTTCCCGCGTTACTCTCTACCTAACCACCCGGCCTGTGCCCTACGGAGCACCTTTCCCACCTGTGTTCCTTGACTTACTTACCTGCTCCCCCACCGTCACTCACCACCACTCCCAGCCCCCCCCACCCCGTCACCCCCCCCCCCCCGCTGAGCACCCCGCTGAGCACCCCGCTGAGCGAGGATCGCATATTCACCACTTGTGGCGGGTTCACAGCAGGGGTCCAGGGAGTGTTTTTGGAATGTGTAAATAGATGACCAGTTAATGAAGATTCTACCATCTAAGTAAATTCTTAGTTTAACAATTCCATTTGTTGGTAGACTTTATTGATGGTCAACATCATCTTGAAAAGGACTAGGATTTTTTTTTAAAGAGGCAGATTCAAATCTGCCAGTGGTTTCCATATGGCCTTGCTTTAATCAATTACCCTCTTGGTTACTATACCTCAAAAATAGGTTCAATGCTATTTATGTCACCTGCATCAAAGAGTAATTCTGAAACAAGTAGGATTCTGTATTTAATTGTATTTTATATATTAATTGTAAAATACCTTATAAACATGAGGCATTGCTTCCTGTTAGGTACCAGACACATTGGGAAGAGTAATAATTTAAAATAGTCTCTCTTTGGCATTGAAAACTGCCTCTAGCCTTGAGCCTCTAGCCACATGTTGTTATTTACATATAAATTAATTAAAATTAAATAAAATTGAAATTTTAGTTCCTCAGTTACACTAGCCACTTTTCAAGTGCTCATGACTAGTGCGCATTTTGCTGCATAGCAGATATACAGACCATGTCCATCCCAACAGAGAGTCCTATTGGAAAGCTTCTGTCCAGAACTTAGAAGTGGTTTTAGGAGGCAAAATAAATATCCTTGAAATAATCTGAAAATAACCAACATGATATGTTAACATCTATAAAGTAATATGAAATTAATATAATATAATATAATATAATAATGAAGCACACAGGAAAAGGAGAGTGAGGGAGAAGTCAGAGTGTGGCAGCGGGTTCATGAAGGCAACCATGGAGGGTACGATATTTGAAATATCTCTCTAAGTGGGTAATCAGGAAAAGGACAGAAGGGAAAGAGAGAAGCCATGTCAGGAAGAGAGACACCAAGACAATGATTAGTATATCTGACATATGAGTTTTTAAAACTGGAGATTAGTAGGCATTTATTTATACAGTAAATGTTTATTCCATGGTACTAGTGTTAAGAAGTAAGAATTAAGGGTACACAGATGCATAATATATAATCTCTTCCTATGTGCTATAAGGAAGAGAAGAAGACTATCAAAAAGGCATCTAACATAGAAGTCCAGTTGAGTGTGACCTAACTGTACAAAGGCTCCAACGAGTTCTGCACTTTGTAACCAGGGAAGTGTTCCTGGATGGGGTGCTAGGTGGCAGAACTTTGAAGAACGAGTGAGATGTAGGGAGATATGGGTGATTTCAAGGGAAAGTAATGGAGAGAGGGAGAATGACAGGGACGAGCTCCCCACGCTCTGGGTAGCCCACCTGGATGGAACCAAGGTGCCCAGGGGGAAGAAATGAGAGAAATCTGGAAAATATAAACCTGCGGATACAATGGTTAAAAAGACACAATTCCTGGTTGACCCAATCACTTGAGCATCTGCTTTCGGCTAAGGTCATGATCTCGGGGTCCTGGGATCCAGCCGGCATCATGCACCCTGCTCAGGGAGAAGTCTGCTTTTCCCTCTGCCCTCCCTGCCCCACTCATGTTCTCTGTCTGTCTGTCTCTCTCTCTCTCCCCCTCTCAGATGAATGAATAAAATCTTTAAAAAAAAAAAAAAGACACAATTCCTGGTTTAATACCTTACAAGTAGTCAGGAATCTCAATGCAGTATGGAAGGCCTCTGATGAAGAAAGCACAGGTGGTTTGGAAGCAAATAGGAGGAGGGATCCAGCCAGGCCTTTAGGGCCAGTGAAGGCTCCATTTAGAAGTGATCTAAGGGGGGCACGTGGGTGGCTCAGCCATCCAACACGCAAGCACCCAACTCTTGATTTCAGCTCAGGTCATGATCTCAGGGTCCTGGGTTGGAACCACAAGTTGGGCTCTGCACTCAGCAGGGAGTCCACTTGAAGATTCTCTCTCCCCCGCCTCTGCCCTCCCAACCCCATGCAGGTGCACGCACTCTCTCTAAAATAAGTAAATAAATCTTTACAAAAAGGGAAAGAGGGATGATATCAGAAAGATGAATAGGGATTAGCCAGACAAAGGGTAGAACAAAATATTCAAAAAGGTAGAATGTTCACAGATTCAAGAAGAGAGTGATGTGTTACATTGATGTATATTTCAGTGAGTTTAAGGCAAGAGGTTTAGAGATATGTGCTAGAGAGGAAAGCAAGAACCAGGGCATAAGAGCCACCACAATCCACCTTCAATTGTTTATACTCAGAAAATATTTAAAGATTTTGTCAAGGATGAGTCTAAATCAGAGTCTCACTGACTTTCCCCCTGTTCACCAAACTCCCTGCTTTCTCTCTCCCTTACTGCAGTGTGGATTGGAGGGAAAGGAAACCAAGAAGCCAGCGAGGAGGCTATACTGTAGCATCTTGGGACGAGAGGCAATGGTGGTCGGAATGTGGCAGTCCTCATGGGATAGAGAGAAGTGAAGGACAAGAGACGATGTTTAAATAGCACAATCACAGGACTTGACTACTGATTGAATTTGGAATTTAAAGGGATAAAGATTCCCCCCCCACACACCTTGTTTTCAGGCTTGGGCAAAATGTGTGAGGTTCCATTTTGGACATATTGAGTAGAAGTTGACTCTAAAATATCCAGATGGTTGATATTGCGCAGCAGGTGCACAAGTCTGGAGCGTGAAGAGAGACCTCACTGGAGACAGAGGTTTAAAACTCTTTGGCACATCAGTGTTACTTTAAGAACTTCCAGGAAGACTGTGGCTCAAGTATTTTAATAAAGTCTCTCTGTACTTTCTAATTAGATTAGCTTTTTAAAGATGGATCAACCCAATTTTCTTGATATTGATCTTGATAATTACCATGCCATTCCTTGAAGCAGTTGCTTTCATTTCTTGTCGTTTGACTCCTCTACATAGAAAAAAATCTAAAATAATTTTCTACATGAAAAATCTCAAGATGCCTGTAATAATCTCAACCCTAACATAACTATTTATTTTTCTTGGGATATTCCTAGAAACCTGATGATACTTCAATACTGAAATGTCAAACTTGATCTGAGTTTTGTAAAGTAACCAGCTTTACAGTTGAGGAGGAGAGATATTGTCAAAGACCCTATGAAATACCCTGTTAAAATTTTCTTTTTGGTGATTTAGATTATTTTCATGTGTGTGAGGGATTTCTTGATCATGCAAAATGTTTTTGCTTAAGTAGATTAGGATTCCACAGACATTCTAATTTGTAAATTTTCAAGCAGATTAGGATTTCACAGACATTCTAATTTGTAAATTTTCAAGCAATACTAAGTAGTATATGAAGAGAAAAAAAGTGGGAGTAGAAGTTCTAAAATCATATGAATCCCTCTTGTATTATGAAGGACTTTTTCCTTACTTGAATTTTTGTTTTTATCATTTGTAAGCATTATTTTACATCATAAAGAATAAATATTATTGATATAGTAGTTTTACTGTCATATTGCATTGTATTTGTACAAACTATTAGCATTGGTATTGTTTTTAGTGCTTTGAATTATGTAATCCAGCATTTCTTTAAATGTCTTCATTATCCACAGACTCATTTTAATTTTATTGTAAATAAAATGTAGTCCGGGTACAGATGGTATAAGATGACTTAATAAGCAGTGAACAAATCTTCTGCAATCTGGTTCTATATCCACCATGAGATTGCAGCATTAGAAATGGTCTTTATCGTACAGATATACCGAGAGGATCCATGGCTTTATGAGTTGCCAGTTAGGGGCAGAGATCTTTGCACACAGGGCTGGGGATAATTATTACCATTTTATATACTTTAAAAAGTCAATTCAATTGACCTCTCTATTTCCAGACCCAGAATAACTGGCAAATCAATAGTTCCAACAGTAATTAAAACTGCCATTGATATGAAATAAATCAGTCTGATAAACTTTGTACAATTAAATTCTTATGTAAGTGGTTTTCCAAAGTGATCACACATGAAGGAATGAAGGATGGGAACCAGATTTTCTAAAAGGACGGCACATGTTCTGCACTGGCAAGAAAAGGATTAAATTCCGAGGGCTCCTCTGTTTGTCTCCGTGCAATAAAATGCTGCCATACTTATCTTGAGAACTAAAACTAAGTGTCACCTACACACTTTGCTCTTCATGGAAGCTAAAAAACAAAACAAAACAAAACAAAAACAGGCAAATAAAGAAAAGAATGAAAGAAATGTTCTATGCATTCATCAATAGTGTCAGGAAGAATGTGTTCAACAAAGTGTATCTCACTTTTTAAAATAATTAGGCGCCTAAGCCTCTGCCTTTGGCTCAGGTTGTGATCTCAGGGTCCTGGGATTAAGCCCTGCATCGGGCTCTCTGCTCAGCAGGGAGCCTGCTTCCCCCTCTCTCTCTGCCTGCCTCTCTGGCTACTTGGGATCTCTGTCTGTCATTTAAATAAATAAATTCTTTAAAATAAAATAAAATAAAATAATTGACTACTTGATTACAAATAACTTTGCAAAAAAAACCAAAAATCTCCCATAAAAGTTACTATAGTTATACGAGGACAAATGAGAAATCAGATTTTAATAGGGCATATTACTCATTTACTTATAGTAAAAACTCTACAGTAATACTCCTATCTGGTCACAAAGACAATGGGAAGAAATGGAGATGTGATACCTAAAAGTATGTGATACCTAAAACACTCTCATTTCATTTCATTCATACTAGCTTAATTTTTTGTTTTGTTTTGTTCTCTAATACAATTTCCTGTATATTAGTCATAGCCCTTCTTTTTTTCCAAATAAAATGTTGATGGCTAGATGCATAACCTGCCAGAGTCATGTTGCTGTCTTCCCTTGGAACATTTCAGGGACACATGTGCTGGCGGTTTCTGGTTGAATTTAGCTCTTTCTTTCTTTCTCTCTCTTCTTTCTTTCTTTTTTTAAGATTTTATTTATTTATTTGACACAGAGAAACTCAGGGAGAGAGGGAACACAAGCAGGGGGAGTGGGAGAGGGAGAAACAGGCTTCCTGCTGAGCAGGGAGTCATGACCTGAGCCAAAGGCAAATGACTGAGCCACCCAGCACCCCGAGTTCAGTAGTTTCTTAGGGAGAAAACGATGTGTTTTAAAAATTAGTTTGAAGCTGTCGAAATGTAAAATCATTTTATCTCAAATACATCTCCAACTTCAAGTGATTCTAAACATGGAAGATTATTTTTTCATATGCAAATGTATTTCGTGTCCTTTTAACTTTATCTCCATCTTAGAAATTGTGGCTGACAAATATAATATATTTTTCTCATGAGTATATGATTCTTTGTATATTTTGTTAATCTTGGCATTGCCTATAAAGGAGTCCAAGGTGGGCTGGAGCCTGAAAACCTATAGAGAGGAGTGTAGACACTCCAAGGGGAAAGGGCAACATTAAAGCCTTCGGCAAAGACGTCCTTTCTGACTAGAGCCTCGACCGAACATTCTTGAACTGCTACTTCCTCTTGAGCGAATGATTAATGTTGTTAGCAGAAAGACATGATCACAACATATAGCTCAGCTACGCAGTCTCCTGTGCCAGATTTATGAAGCCTGGGTCAATATAAATTCTTGTAGGAGAGCTCACACCCTTGTAATTCACCAGGGACAATGATCGAAAGGAAAACATGGCCTTGATGTTGTCTTTGCTTACCATTTTCATTGGCAGATGTATAATTGAATAAAAAACTATCTTGGCATTTAATGAACAGGTAAAAGAGAAAGAATAGCCCTCTTTGAAGCCGGTCTTTAATCTTCAGCGATGGCTCTGGCAGTGGAGACAAAGGTGAGTTTTAAAGGGGCAGAGTTGACTTGCTATTCTGGTAGAGGACTCATCAACCAATTTCCTTGGTTGAATTGAGGTACTTATTTTTGTGTTTTTACATTTTGAGTAAAAGAATTCTTTTAAAATATGCACATATTGGGAAGATATTTTGCATATGAAAACCATGCCTTTCAAAAATACATAATTCAACAATCCAACATAATACAAAAGTTCCTGACTTTGAAGTTTATTTTAAAGTCAAATGGAAACAACCACCTACACTATTATCTTCACATAATATATCCGCCTAGATGATTTTTAAAGGACCTTTAAGGCCATTAGACTGAAATAACAAAATAAGTCATAAGTATAACATCAAGTCCTTATTATCAACCCATTGTCATCTAAAGGGCTCATTCCTTTTATTACATCTATTTCTCACATTATCCTCTTTTAAAAAAGCTTTCACACTTAAGCAAAATTGTTCCCATCAATAAAAACATTGTCTGAATTACATAGTTCTTTAGGTGCACCACTCCCTCTTTAAAGTTGCTCTATGAAACCAGCTCAGAAAGGGTAGACCTTCATTCATTTTTTTGAGAGGCACATCTTGGATCATGAATGAGATGAACAGTATTTAATTTCAGTTGCAGTTATGGAAGGGAAAGGAGGAAATGGATGAGCCTCCAATAAGAAGTCCAGCTGAGAAACAAACTGGAAATTCGGTAGCGAATTGTGGGCTGATCAACTTAGGTTTGCTTACAACATGTCACATGATTTTTAATGTGCTATTCTGTTTCCCAAATGCACTGCTGAAAGTTGGTTTATATTTTAATAGGACTAAAGTAAAGGAAAATAATGCAAAATCAAAATGATTTTTTCATTTGTTTGATGAAAAAGCTAGAGAGCTGAGAAAAAATGACAGGGTGAATTTTTCACCTGCCATCTGAATTGTGTAGCAAGGATATGTACATATGCAATGATCTGATTACTAGCAAAGGAACCCTATTGAACTGTATGTCCAAAACAGCATGCATGGATAGTACATATGTCTTGAATTCATACTGTCAATCACTTATTCAGAGAAAAGTATCAATGGTCCTTACTAAAGTAAGAAAGTGATCCTTTGAGTTACTAATACCTCATTACAAATTAGTTTATGAGATCACTGAATAGTAATCTGATAGTCATAATATTAGCTAACACCTGTGATGGTTGATGCATAGAAGACTGGGGGCCCAAGTAGACCACCACAGTGTCAATGGTATTAGAATGTGGAGACTATTCTTCCCACATACATACTGACAAAGATAAATGTAATGCCTCACAGATTGGCCAAGAATCAGTGATACAGGAATGAGATGGAAGAAATGTGTTTGTCGGATAATCATGTCAAAAGATGGGCAGAAAACATGAACAGACACTTCTCCAAAGAAGACATACAAATGACTAACAGACACGTGAAAAAATGTGCATCATCGTTAGCCATCAGGGAGATTCAAATCAAAACCACATTGTTAATTTTAATTAACAAGACAGTAAACACGTGTGTTGGAGAGGATGTAGAGAAAGGGGAACTCTCTTACATGATGGTGGGAATGCAAGTTGGTGCAGCCTCTTTGGAGAACAGTGTGGAGATTCCTTAAGAAATTATTGTGTATTTACCCCAAAGATACTGATTTAGTGAAAAGAAGGGCCATCTCTACCCCAATGTTCATAGCAGCAATGGTCACAGTTGCCAAACTGTGGAAAGAACCAAGATAACCATCAATAGATGAATGGATAAAGATGTGGTTCATATATACAATGGAGTATGATGCCTCCCTCAGACAGGATAAATACTCAACTTTTGCATCAACATGGACAGGACTGGAGGAGTTTATGCTGAGTGAAATAAGTCAAGCAGAGAGAGTCAATTATCACATAGTTTCACTTACTTGTGGAGCATAGGAATAACATGGAGGACATTGGGAGAAGGAAAGGAGAAAGAAGGGAGTTGGGGAAATAGGAGCGGGAGATGAACCATGAGAGACTATGGACTCTGAGAAACAAACAGGGTTTTGGAGGGGAGAAGAGTGGGGGGTTGGGTGAGCCTGGTGGTGGGTACTAAGGAGGGCATGGATGGCACGGAGCCCTGAGTGGGATATAAACATAATATATGAATAAACAATGAATAAACACTGAATAAACAATGTGTTTATCCATAAACATTGAACAATAAACAATAAATCTTGGAAGACTGAAAAAATAAAATTAAGTTGAAAAAACATTAAAAAATGTGTGCATATACAAACATACATACACACATATACAGGGATATGGATATATACATATATGTATACACACATGCATAACCCAGCTTTATATGCATATACGTGAATATAGCAGAGACATCAATGATAATATGAACTAAAAGAGCGAGAGTGACCTAAAATCTAAGGCACAAAATACCTATATGAAATTCACAGGGCTCAAGTTCTAAATAAATATACCTTCCACAAAAATCACATTTAATTGGGTTCAAACAGGTACATCTCATGTATAGCTTTTTTCAAGTTTTGCCATTCTTTTCGGTCATTTCATTATCATTAATGATTATTTATTGAGTAATTGCATGATTGTTTATTAAGGAGCTGAAGTAATTATTATTTATTGAGTGCGCACAATATTCCAGGGACGGCTGGCCAGCAGACCATTAAGGGACACCATCTTGCCCTTGAAGAATTCATCAGATAAAGAGAAAAGACAAATGCACTTGGCCTTAGCCTTTAAATGAGGTTATCGGTGCTTATGTTACACCGAGAGCAGGTTCGTGTGTGTGTGTGTGTGTGTGTGTGTGTGCGCATGCATGTGTATTCAAACAGTGTGTGACTGGCTTGACTATTTCACTTAATCACCAATTCATAGAGGTTTGGCCCTACAAAAGTTGAAATTAAAGTCACATGTCATGTTGGGAATTGCTATTATTATTGACCTTGTCTAATAGGAAAGGGTCCCTGATGGTGTTTATTTCTTCAAAATCATGAAGTACACATCTCTTAAACATAATAGCAATAAAATAAAATAAAACCTCAGATGCCTGTATATACACCAGCAAGGATAAACATGTGTTAACATGTTTTACTGTTATATTAGTTAACACCTATTGTGTTTATTATGCGTCAAGCATGAGGCTTGACATACTTGCCTTGCAGATAGAACCTTCCCTTCTTTTCCATTTTATGCCGACCAGAGGTGACTAAATTGATGTGTACCATTCCCATAGACGTTTTTATACTTCCACTCTGTCTCCATTTATCCATAACATATCGTATATTATTGAGTCGTTTGTGTTATTTTTTTTATTTTTTTTTTTAAAGATTTTATTTATTTATTTGACAGTGAGAAAGATCACAAGTAGGCAGAGAGGCAGGCAGAGAGAGAGGGGGAAGCAGGCTCCCTGCTGAGCAGAGAGCCTGATGCGGGGCTCGATCCCAGGACCCTGAGATCATGTCCTGAGCCGAAGGCAGAGGCTTTAACCCACTGAGCCACCCAGGCGCCCCGAGTCGTTTGTTTTAAAAATTTTCACAAATTTTATCATATGACAGATATCCTTAGGCAGGTTGCTTTTTTTTACTCAACGTTCTGTTCTTGGAACTTCGACGTATTGATACATTCACCTTCACCACATGAATGCTCTGTGGCTACTCACCCAGTGGGCCACAAAAACTCATTAGACAGTTTCCACTCTTTTGTAGGCATCAATCCCCATAAACATTTGCACCCCAAACTCCATTTCACCGCCTGCTTCTGAGAAAGCAGCCAGGGTGACTCAGGTGGGTAGTCCCAGGCACCAGAACAGTTTTGTGACGGGTTAGTTTCTGATTCCTGAAGCAGCTATCCTGACTTGCCAATGCTTATTAAGCCCTACTCATGCTCCCGCCTGGCTTTCACAGTGACTCTCTTGAATTCCTGCCGTTAACAAGAACCTCTGCGCTCACCTTCTCACATTTTTCCCCACCACACAGGAAGACAAAGAAAGACGCAAATCCCTTTCCTGACTGTTGGAGGCCATGGCATGGTTGGAGTCGTGGATCAAACCAGGCCCTGACTTGTGTCTCCTTTAAAGTCCAGACGCCTTGATAACGGGTTAAGGACAGGAAAGTTGAGTAGCACTGAGAGAGGGTCTGTGCTATGTGTCGTGCGCTCGCCTACGTGACTTTCCACAAGTTCTCCCTACAGAAGGGAACCATGTGGTCAGGGTCATGAAATCTTAGTTGGTCTTTGTTGTTCCTGTACTTCCCATAACCCACTCCCTGGTTGATCGTAACTTCTTGTATCAATAGTAGTTAATGGCATTAGCCATGATTACCTGGCATCACGAGATTTGTTTGTAGTTCATGTAAAGTTGTTATAGGAACTTACGGTTATCTGACTAGATACTGATGTATTACTCCTTCTATTGGGTCTGCCTTATAAATGCTTGTAAGATGTGGAATAAAACCGGCTCTGTTGGACATCCTCCTCAGTGTCCCTCCTGCCCCCATCTCTCTGCTTCTTGAGTTCTGTTCTTCATCCTCTTACCCTCATGTTCCTGGTCGATTTGTCCCGCCGGCCGCGACACCTGACAAGGCTTCTATCTGCATTCTGGACCTTCTTTTGCTCTTTGGGGGTTTTGGTCTGATACTGCATGACATCCTTCCCTACTGGCTTCCCCCACCTTGGTTAATAAATAAACTTAAGTCACTGTTTTAGAGAGAAACAGTAACAAAAATATAACTTATCTTGATCTAAAAAGTCCCATTTCTGATCTTTCCAGTCAACCTCCCAATTAACTTCTTGTCTTACTTAAATCTGATTTCTATAACTACTAGTTCACTGAAATTGTTTTTTTATCAAGATCCCTAGTGACCACTCTATTACTAAATTCCAATGGGTATTTTTCAATCCTTACCTACTTAACTTTCTTTGGAATTTTGCAAAGTTCATCATGTTTTAAAATTTTATTAATATTACAGGTACTTCAAATACACAAGTGTTTTCAAATATAAAAATACATATAATAAATACAACAGACACTCATTATTCATCAAATCAAACAAATACAGACATACAGTCATGCTTTCTGGAACTCTATCTTAGTAAAAAATAAATAAAACACAAGCGATACCTAACAATCCCCATCCTTTCTCTGTTTCTTCCTCTCCAGGAGTAACTATTTATCACCTAAAGTCAGTGTGCATTATAACCTCTGCTTCCTTTTCAAAATTCTATGATTCAATAACTTCTACATGGCGCTCTTTCTTGGCTCTCCTCACACAGTTTGACTGAGTTTTTAGAATCATTTTTGGGCCCCTCTTCTGTCGGCACACTCCGACTGCAGGTGTTTCCTGACAGGCCATTGAATATTGCCATTTGTGTATTTCACGAAGGCAAATGAGTAGGATCAGAGCTATGTTCAGGGGCGCCTGGGTGGTTCAGTGGGTTAAAGCCTCTGCCTTGGGCTCAGGTCAGGGTCTCGGGATCAGGGATCAAGCCCCGCATCACGCTCTTTGCTCAGTGGGAAGCCAGCTTCCTCTTCTATCTCTGCCTGCCTCTCTGCCTACTTGTGATCTCTGTCTGTCAAATAAGTAAATAAAATCTTTAAAAAAAAAAAAAAAAGAACTATGGTCATAGCTCCCCTACAATAGTTAGACCAATGCTAACTGCTATAATAAATAAGCTCATATTTCCCCTATATTAGAGTTGTAGTTTTAGTAGTAGTTTTCAAATAGGTCCATAAATTCTTTGATATTTCTCCCTTCAAAAGTTGGAACCTAATTCCCCAATTCCCTCCCATTTAGCTGGGCCTACTGACTCCCTTCTAACAAATAGGATAAGGTAGAAGAATGCACAGCTTCCAAAACTAGGTCATAAAAAGCATCGTGTTCTCTCGCTGTCTCTCTTTCTCTCTCTCCGCTCACCACTTGCTCTGGGCGATGAAACCCTCTAACCACTCAAAGAACTCTATCAAGAACTTCATACGTCCAAGGACGGAGATCTTCTGTCAACAGCCACGTGAGTGAGTTATCTTAGGAATAATTTTCAGTCCAGGTCAACCCTCCCACATTAATGAATGACATCGCGGGTCTCTTGTAAGTCCATCAGGCCAGAGTCAGAAATTTGTGGGGTGTCTTGATTCCTCAATTCCCTTCACATCCTACAGGTGATCAATCACAAATCTTGCTGATTCGAACTCCATTATAATGTTTTCCCAATACATTTTATTTTCTCTCCCTACCATCATTACAGACTAGGACTATGGCAACAATCTCCCAACTGACATCCCCACAAATTTTGCACCCTCCAACCCATTCTCCCTCCTGTATATCTTATTTACCTCCATGTCTATTTATATCTCTTTTACTTAAAAATAAACACATTTTAAGAACCAAATTAAAACTGGATTTAGTCCTTTACCTCACAATTATCTTCTAAACACTTTAAAGTAGTGGGGAGACATCACACTGAGGTCTTTGGTTAACTATCTAGGCTCATCTCATTACATTTTCCTTACTTCAAATTTCATATTTCAGCCATGCTGAACTTCTCTAATTTCTCCCCAAGTGGACCATGTTCTCTTTTGCTTCATTAATATTCAACAGGCCTCTCTCTCTCTCTGCCCTTCCTCATCTTTACCCTTTACCCACTGAGTCACATGTGAAGCACCACCTTCCTCAAGAAGTCTTTTCTCAGCATCTAGTTGGTATTTAGCTACTCACCTATACCCCCCTGCGCACACACCTTGACAACTTTTTTTCTTTGCCACTAGACCCTTTGGGAATCTGAAGCTTCACTATGCCTGGGCACATTGTAGGTTTCCCACGAAAGGTATTTTTAAATGACCAGATGCATGTATGGATGAAGCAAGTTTATGAAGCTTACACTGTGTGCTGTTCAGGGCACGGTCATAATTAAATTTAATTTAATTAAAATTAAATAAAATTGAAAATTTAGTTTCTCTGTCTTTCTAGCTATATTTCAAGTGCTCACATATGATTAGTGACTGTCATATTACACGTGTAGATTTATAGAAGTTTTCCATTATCTCAGACAGTTCTATTGGACAAGACTACTTAAGATTATTAATTGGAATAAGGAAAGCAAAAAAGAGAAAGGGAAAACTAGTGCTAGTAAGAAATAGGAGAATAAAGAAAGGAATGAATTGATTATGATTTCTAGATGTCATGATTGGTTGATGAATTGATGGAAATAGAAAATGCCAAGCTATTCAGCGGTCACGTTGAGAGTTGCTGTTGTAGTTGTTGAGTGTGAGATGACAGTGGTACATCCCAGTGGATATTTCCTATATCACTGCCCACAGGATAAAACAGTATAAAAAACTCTGTTCTATACCTTGCCTTTGGTTTGCTTTTCATTTTTTTTTAAAGATTTTATTTATTTATTAGACAGAGAGAGACAGCAAGAGAGGGAACATAAGCAGGGGGAGTGGGAGAGGAGGAAGCAGGCTTCCTGTGGTGCAGGGAGCTCGGTGTGGGGCTCGATCCCAGGACCCTGGGATCATGACCTGAGCCAAAGGCAGACACTTAATGACTGAGCTATCAGGCACTGTATTCCTTGCATTTGTATCAGGAGACACTTCACTAAAAATTTCCTATTTCTCTAACTGTTGAATTTAGAGAGCCACCCAAGACAGTGCTAAATTCTCACTGTCCCTAACTTATTTAGAATAAATGAGTTTTGTGAAAATCAATTGTTTCCATTGGTTTGTTTATCCACTCAGAAATATGTATTTTTTCCTGTGGATTAAATTTACCATTAAGAAAACCTCATAATGGTATCATACGGGGAAATGAAATTTATTAAGAAATTTATCAAGCATTTGAATTTTTTAAAAACTGTCCATAAAGACATCAAAAGATTTTAAAATTTCTTTCTAGAATGACATGACATGAACTCCCACTTTAACAACACTGACACACTGCTCCTTAAACACCTCGATACACTACTTTGAGACTACTGCATTTCATCCTATAAAAAGGCATTCAGGCATTGTACAAAAAGGCATTGTACAAATATATATTAAGTATGATGGATTGATTATCTTAGAATTCATATTTTGTTTATAATGGGACACAGCTGTTAGCACTTGCCCCGTAATTGACTGGTTAAGTTATCTGAATATAGAGACTTTCCTTTTTCCATACAACTAAGCCTTGTTGTTAAGCCAAATTGTTAAGCCAAATTGTTAAGCCAAATCTCTGAGCAGGATATTGAAGAAATCTATGTCCTAAGAGATCTTTGATGTCTCATGTTTTCTAAAGAAGCATTAAAAATAATACAAAATTCTTTCCAATTAATTAAATAAAATTGACCTGCATTTTCTTTTTTGTATGTTAACCCCTTATCACATAGTAATCAATAGATATTGTTGAAATAAGCCATTTAACTTTTTTCCTGGTTTGAATATTTAAACCAGTCATGAGATGTGACCTGCTTTTAATATCAGGTGCCTCTGACAATCTGTGTCTCTATTTTCACTTGTGTTTTCCTTATAAAATTTTATGTGTTGATAATTTTTCTATGTTCTTCTTACATCGTTTGGTAGTTTTTGGTTTTATATTATTTTTATTTTCATCCCAAAATGGAAGCTTTTTTTTTTTTTTTTTTTTTTTGAAAAGTGAGTCTTTTGGGGCACCTGGGTGGCTCAGTACGTTAAAGTATGATAAGTATGATACTGGAAAACTACACACACACACACACACACACACACACACTCTTCTTTTTGATGGTGCCAATTGATGATTGACTCAGTGTCCTCAGCAGCGTTCCTTAGCTTTGTAACAGGAAAACTGAAAACAATAATTCAGAATTGGCAGTTTGTATGGTGGATGTGGCCAATGGCTGTAGACAAAGAACCCGAGAATGTTGAGCCTTTCAAAATTACTAGAAAAGAGGGCTTGGTTGGCATGAGGAAAACCAGAATTTTTCTACCTGAGTTTAAATAAGTTGGATTTATCTGAAATTAAAAACAAACATGAATTTTCAAATGCCATTATGAACATCTGAGCAACTTTTTAATTTAGTTTCATTCTCAAAGCATATGATATGAATTTAAATTTTTACTTGAAATAAATTTATTTCAAGAAAATATTTTCACAGGCCAAATTCTTAAATTCATTCTCCATGCAGTGGACAGAATATTGCTCCCCTCCCCCAAAGATGTCCAGACCCTATGAATATGCTACCTGACTCGTCAGGGAGAACTTTGCAGGTGGGATTAAGATAAAGATCCCTGACAGGGGAATTTGTCCCGGATTATCTACCCAATCTAATCATTCCTTGAAAGTGGAAGAGAAAGGCAAAAGACTGGGCCAGTGATATATTAGGTGAGGCAGATCTGACTTGCCATGGTGGTTTGGAAGATGGTAGAAAGCCATGAGCAGAGGAAAGAGGTGGTCCTGGGTTACTGGGGTGGCAATCACTGACAGCCAAGCAAGCAGAACCAGATACCTTAATCCTATAAGCTCGAAGAAACAGATCTTTCTCTTGGAGCTCCATAAAAAATGTTGTCAGACTTCTGACCTACAGAACTGGAAGATAATAAATTTGTGTTATTTGAAGACATGAGAGTTACAGTAATTCGTTATATCAACTATTGAAATCAGAGAGAAGACACTTGCTAATAATGATCAAGGATCATGTTTCTGTCTTTTTCACTACTGTGAATCAGTGGCCAGCAAGATGCACTAGTATGTTGGTAATTAATAATTATCTATTAATTTCATTCATTCATTAAGCCCCATACATTGTTTTCGTTATGTTAGTTTTACTTAGTAGGGCAAATGGTCTCTCACTAGAGTTCGGAAGAGGAATAGGAAACACTGACTGAATTTTGACTTCTAACTAGCTTAAAAATGTAAGCAAAACCCCGGGAAAAGAGAAATTTCTCCTGTGATTAGCTCAACATAACTTGGTATGAATGGGGTGGTTGGAGCCTTCCAGTGCAATGCTTGGTCTCTCTCTGTGCTTAGGCAAACTATGGAACAGCAGCATGAAATGCATTGTTATACCACTGTTGCCTCAAAATGTGAATCTCCTTACAGTGTGGACTTGAGGCCTTCTAACCTTGAATGGGAACGAACAAGTTATACTAGTTCGAAAGAGTGTTCACACACACACACACACACACACACACATTCATTATACTCTTTTTCAGTGGCGAGTTTAACTTCTATGCTACAATTTAAAAAAAAGAAAGAAAGAAATGACACATAGATCAATTTGTAAATATGACAAAAATAATCAAAGAAGATGAATGTGGCAACAATTCCAGAAATGGAATCTTGGTGTGTGGAGGACTTGCTGATGCTCACCGGGGCTGTGGACTAAAGCATAAGGGTGACTCGTGCAACCTTGCCACCCCTTACTGAAGTCTCATGGCTGCTAGTTAAGGGTGACCCTCAACTCGCTACCACTTGTTTCCACTGATGGGAGAGAACCCAGCGGGGGAATAGGAGCTCACTCCCGGCTTCTGTGGCATGGTGAGGTGCTGAGTGCCGGAGGCAGCTTCCCGCTCAGCTCCACGGAAAGCACCAGGGGCGGGGAGCGCGTTCTTTTCCCATCGTCACTGGTTGGATTTGACGCAGTATTGCACAAAGGCTTTCTGTGGTAGGCCCCCTTCCCCTATCCTTTGCCTGGTCGAACGAGGCTGTGTTTGGGGCTTTCTAGGTCTGTCCTGTTGAGGATTCCCAGCTGGAGGCTTCTGCAGCCCCTTTGTCAGGTAAAGCACCAAGGACAGACGGCCGGGGCTCACCTGCGTGTCATTCCTCAAGTGCTGGGACTCGGCCTGCTTCGCTGCACCTCTCACGGGCCTCCTATGTTTTTGTCGCGTTGTGTGCAGGAACCTGGGGCTCCTATAGGGAGGACTTGGGAGGGATGAGGACCTCTCCGTCGTGGAGGGACTGGAAGTCTCAATGACCATTTTCTAACTCATTGACAGATACTCATTCGAACCTATCACGTGCCAGGCCGTCTGCTGTCCCACGGCGGGCTTACGCTGCTCAGTGCGGACTGACGGAGGACGGGAGGAAGGAAATGCTACTCACCCTCCCGGGGTCAGTGGCATCGTCACAGCTTCCCCGAATGACAGAGATGAGGTTAGCCACCCCCCCCACCCTTAATGACAGAGATGAGGTTAGCCACCCCCCCACCCTTAATGACAGAGATGAGGTTAGCCACCCCCCCCCTTAATGACATAGATGAGGTTAGCCACCCCCCCCACCCCGAATGACATAGATGAGGTTAGCCACCCC
This sequence comes from Mustela putorius furo, assembly GCF_011764305.1. Lineage (NCBI taxonomy): Eukaryota > Metazoa > Chordata > Mammalia > Carnivora > Mustelidae > Mustela > Mustela putorius. Next base: position 1,995,721 of record NW_025421261.1, read on the forward strand.
CCCACCCCGAATGACATAGATGAGGTTAGCCACCCCCCCACCCTTAATGACATAGATGAGGTTAGCCACCCCCCCCCTTAATGACATAGATGAGGTTAGCCACCCCCCCCACCCCGAATGACATAGATGAGGTTAGCCACCCCCCCAATGCCTGGCCCTTTAGCACTTCATGTCTCCCCTTTGGAGAACTCATGACCTTGCGTCGTCTTGTTCCATGCTGGTCCGCCCTCGTCAGTACCACTGCTGGGACCAGTTTGTCTTCCTCACGGCAGGGTCCCCTGGCCTAGAGCAGAGACGGGCACATGGAGGCACCGTCAGTATTCACCAGGGAAGCTACAGAATCTGCAAAATAAGGCGGGTTTCCCACAATGACTTTGTTCTTACCTTTGCTTTTCATCACTTGTAACACCGCGCATTGATTGGCGTCTGACCTCCTTGGTCCCTTTTTGGCAACAGGGTTTGCATTCATCTGGGGTCTTCATGTTCCCGGCTACCAATCGCGACTAACCTCTGCTACCCCCAGGATTCCACCCCAGGCACATGATGCCATCTCCAGGGACTATCAGCAGATTAGGATGCCTTGGAGGTGCCTGGCTTCGTCCTCTGCAACAGTGTTCCCCACCTGCTTTGTGCAGCTCAGTTGGTAAAATGTAGGGGAAACATTGATGTCAAAATGGAATAAACACCAGAAAGAGTTAAATGTCACAAGGTAAAAAAGCAAAATATAAATCTAGTTCAGTTGTCTGTTATGAAGGGTCACTTCACCATATGATCCTTGGAAATTAAAACCAAGACTGAATTAATTATCCTTTCACTGTCTTGGGTTTTCTTTCCTTTCTTGTTCAACATTAACTGCCTCTGAAATTATGTTAAAGCAATGATCTCTATCATAATGTCCTTCAGCTGGCCCTGAAAACAATTTCCTACAGAAGCCTTCATTTTTCCTAGGAATCATGTCAACCTTCTTAACCTCATCATTTTTATGGTATTTTGTTTTGTTTTGTTTACCCTTAGGGGATATTAAATTTTTTATGTGGCTTAACTTATCTGTGAGTTAGACCAAAGTAATGTTTTAAAGTACATTAAATGATTTAAAAGTATTTTGCTTCCTCAGGAAGGCTGTTAATATACACGGAAAATTGTGTGGCAGCAAAATGAGATACTCTCAGCGGTACAGAGTTTATCTAGGGTTGCCCATATAAAGCAGGCCTCATTTAGCATTAAATCTCATTTTATGTGATCAGGGTTTATTTTTAAATGGGCCACTCAGGATTCATGCTGCAAGACTCTTTTTACTGAGCATCATGGGAAGATCATTTTTTCCACCTTCCACCCATACCTTGACACCGTAATTTCACACTAATCTGCGTGGGTTTTCACCAGATTTGCTCTGGAAACATAGAGTAAGTCCTGTATGTATTTATTAATAAAAACAGTGAAAAGTACACATGGACGTACTTTGGAAAAATATAAAAAGATAAATAAATGCAAATTATTAATGTTAAGTGATTTGCCTTGTTTTCTTTAAGCATGCTAAGAAATCGTTATTTTCAAATGTCAAATGCTTCACGGACGTATTAGGGATATCCTTAGGATTGTGAAGTGCACAAAGGTTCATATTTTGAATTGTTTATAGCACTTTTGAATACAAGTGTATTTCCTAAAAAGGAGTGTGTATGCAGCTATCTAAAGTAAAAAATACGAGAGATGTAAATGTTACCCTTATTGTATGCATAGAGTCTAATAATTTGTTCCTAAAAACTCAAGGTTCACTGGCACATGATATAATATTTTAGGGGAAATTTGGAGAACCTGGCCCCATTTATTTCTGTCATTTTAGAATTTATCAGTTTTATGGATGTCCTGTTCAAGACTGCTGCCTGAACAATGATTGCAAGAGATATTAGTTTTATTGACTTTAAAATCACTCTCCTCTGTTACCATGTATATATATTATGAATATCTATTATATACCATATATATATATATATATATAAGTCTAGGAAAACAGTTAACAGGTGGGGACAACTTGCTGTTTAAGAGCCATATAATTTACCTTAAACCCATTCATCAGTTTTAGAATGGCCAGTTCTCAATATTTAGCACATTTTCAGAGAGGCTCATTTTTATATTAACCTTAAGGATCATTTTATCATCCCTTGAAAGCTTTTCCTGAACTCAAGAAACTCCCTTAAGTAACACGAAAACAGCAGACGAAATTAGGCGACGGTAGGCCTTGCACGGCAGGAATGCCTGCCCCGGAAACAGCAGCTCAGGCTTCCCCATTCTCACGCACAACCGTTCCTCTGTCCGCTTCTCACTGTGTGCTCTACCCTTCTAGAATGTTGCTCGACCCTTCTCCTCTCCTCTCTTTTCCCCATTTTATTTCCCTTCTATTTCAGGGGAGGGGGGAAAGCCTCCATTATTTGTTTTACGTGGAGAAATGCAGTTTTGTTCGGCCGCTGTAGCAGAGCTCGGATCTGAGACTCACTTCACGTGGGGGGACTGAGCTGAAGCTCGGAAGGGATGACTTTGTAAGAGCCCCTCTGCACTGAGGTAAGTTCCTCGACACGGCTTGTCGTGCTCTTTTGCTCACCACCAAGAGGAGAGGAAAGGTGGTTTATTGTTCCAGTTACCAAGCACATAAGAACTGGAGTACAAGACAGTTGTAACTCATGGAGCGCTACATCCGAACTGAAGATGGACTCTAGGTGACATAACATAATAAAATAAAATAAAATAAAATAAAATAAAATAAAATAAAATAAAATAAAATAAAATAAAATAAGATAGTTTTAACTCCCTGGTACTCCTTTTAATAATATCAACTTGAACCCTAGTTCTTCCATATTGATCACTGCTCTTTGGCAAACACATGTATGAACTTACACAGAATTTAAAGGAGAGATCTCTCAGTACTTCACACACATTTCCTCGCTTCCACTTTGGCCTCCCAAAGCTTACTCTCCACACAGAAGCTAGAGTCCTATTTTTTTTTGGCCCCTGGCGCAAAGCAGAACATGTCACTGTCCTGCGCGATGCTTCCAGGAACTGGCTTGCAGCCGTGGTGACAGTATCCGCTCATCCACCTCCGGGGCCTCGGGAGCCCTACCAGCTCTGCTTCCTGCTGCCTCAGCTTCTTCTCCCATCACAGACTCTCAACGCCTCTACCCTTCTCCAGTCACCATCTTGTTCTTACCAAGTTCCTTCCCGCTTCAGCCCCTGGGAATGTGCTCTTCCCTCTACCTGGAATTCTCGGCCCCCGAGATGCCTTCCCTGACTCCCTCAACTGTAAATCCCTTCTACTCAGGGTGTATCTCCTCCTGTTGTAGTTCCCTCACGGCACATCTGGCCTGTACTATACACTGGACACGTTACAAGAATGTCTCTGGAAGTCCCACTGTTTGTTTCCTAGTTCTCCACTTGAATGCAAAGTCCACGAGGGCCAAGATCTTGTTCTTCGCTACTGTTTCTCCAGCGCCAAGAATGGTGCCTGTTTAATAAATTATAACATCACATTAAACTGGGGGTCTTTTTGTCTCCATTGCAGCAGAAGCCCCCAAAGTGAAGGCTAATTCGATAGGAGAGGCATCCTCATGAGTGGTTTTCTGGGCCAGACATGCTGTGACAGGGGCACAGGTTGCCCGAGCATTCACAGGGCATTCACTGTAGCTCATGTGGGGGTGAGGCTGAAGAAGGCAACAAGAGACAAGGTGGGGGTCAGACCCCAGAGATCTCGGCGCAGGGTTGAGAAGTCCCATAGAGACAGGATGTGGGGGGAGGTAGTACTGTGGGCCAAATTATTCAAAATAGTAGTACTCTTTTTGGATCTTTAAAAGTAACAGAGAAAAATACAAGTGTGAAGCAAGAATGACTAGTTCTAACTTTAAACACATGGCATCTGTTTAAAACTGAGGGGTAGGTTTTAATTGAGGCAGTAGAAAACCAATGCTCCCATAATTCAAGGAGGTATGAGCAGCTCAGAAACGTGCTACCGGACAGTGCACAAGGAGGTGGGTTTTGAGGAGAGAGGCCGCAGTGTCCACGGCACCCTTTCCTTTACGGTCTCCTCCCTAATCTCTGCTTCAAAATCCCGACCTGCTGATCCTGCTTTCCTGCTTTAGACCTCGGACACCTGCTGGACGACTTCCGCCCATCCTGAAGATGCGGTACAAAAGAGTGAACAGCGCCGTACGCCTTCCAGTCCCTTCCTAAACCACCCTGTCCCGCCTTTCCCCACCCCTCCTGCTCTCTCTTCCGTAATTCTCATCTCTGGGTCACCACAGACAGCCTGTTTCTACTGACTCTTGGGGCGTGCTTCTCCAAGGTCTACCGCATTCTTCTTTCCTTCTCCCTTTGTGTCCTAATCCTTGAAAGTGCTTGTTCTTCCAGCTTTTCCCCTGAAACCTGCAACCCAGTTAAGTAATCAATATTAACAACATTTAAAATATTCATCCCACTTGTGACCTATTTGCTGAAGGTATTTTCTCCGTTAGAAGGAAGATCAACTGATTCATTACAGCATCTCCCTGGTGAGCCACAGGCACTGTCTGGCCTTCAGGAGACATCGCAATAGTCATCTGTTGAATTCTTGGTTGTGGAATGTATGTTCTGGAGTGATATCATATATGGGACCAAGTATGATGTCACTCCAGAACACATATCCCACAACCTAAGATTCAACAGGTAACTATTACATATATATTATATATAATATAGTTTGATATATATATACATACACATAAAATATCCATATATTATATATATGTGTGTATATATATATATATATATATATAAATTGTATGAGAGATAAGATTGCAATCAATGTCCTATATAAACACGGGGTGTACCAGTGTGAACACCACATGAGTTAGCACAAAATAGTTAATACAATAATTTAAGAAGTGTTTCTCAAGTTCGTTTTATATGTATTTTGCTGATATTAGCAATATCAACTTATTTTTGTCCTTTGTCTCTAGTGGTATTTCAATACCTTCCAAATAGGTTTTCAGTAGGACAGCATAAAGTATTACAGGGACTAAATCTAGGCTAACTTCTGGGCTTGGGCAGATAGACCAGGTAAATTCTCCAGAGGCAATAAAAAACTGTCCATATGCTTCTCAGCCTTGTGCGAGGTTTATCATCTGGCAAAAAAATCTTCCAAGAATTTATCCTCTGGCATTTTTCCTTTTCTGAGAAAAATTTCAAATAAAATATGAAACAGTAGAATGGGGACAAATGGAATTCCTCCAAAACCAAAATCACTTGTGTGATGACACGATCTAAAGAACATGGGCAGGCAATGTGATGGATACTTTTGAACCCAGCTTGGATTTTCTTGGGGCGTTAGATACAAGGGAAATATTTAATGAAAGGTAAATCATGCTAATCTTTGTGGTAGGCTGAATAATGGCCCCATAAAATGTCCATGTTCTAATCCCCAGAGCCTGGGACTGTTACTATCCACGGCAAAGGGACTCTGCAGATATGATCATGTGAGGGATTTTGAGGGAGGAGACGAGAAAGACAAAAGCGGATGTGGTAACCGTGGCAGAGGGTGGATGACTCATGCTGAAGACAGGAGAAGGGGCCACAAGCCAAGGGTTGCAGGCAGCCACTAGAAGCTGAACAAGACACAAAACCAAATCCTCCTCTCAGAGACTCCGGAAGGAATTAATGCTGTGGAAACCTTAACTTTTTAGCTCACTCAAATGGATTTTGGACTTCTGATCTCCAGACCATTAAGAGACATTTGCGTTGTTTTAAGCCACCAAGTTTGTGGTAATTTGTGATAGAAGCAACAGAAAATTAATAAAGCCCTCTCTTCTCAACATAATCGACACTAAGAACATTTTTTCCAAAGTTAGAAATTATAAACATATGCATAATGACCTTGGGTCGAGATTACTGGACTGATTTTTGAAGAGTCAAGGGAAATATTGTTTAAAGCACAGGAACCCCTTCCATTTCATATGTGATTAGAAAAAATAATGTGATGACTTTATCTTTACCAGTTCAATAGATTCAGTAATTTTGAAACCACTAATGAACTGGTCTTCACCGTTTGAGTTAAATTTTTTAAATCATTAACAAAAATTCATCATTTCAGTGCTTTCTGGAGGGTTGCAGAAATACAGAGATATTAAACAAACAGTAATGCCATTGTGATTTTCTTTTGTTTTCAGTGTTGTCTATATTATTCTGATCATAACAATATCCTTTAAAATGAGATAAAACACACTGAATATTGAATAATATAGTCTTTGATATCCTTTTAAAAATATATATTTAAAATCTTTTCAATCTTTCTGAAATACTCAGCTCTTTATGAAGAATCCCATGATGTTGATTATAAAAGTCCTGGAACTTTCTCCCACTTTTTTAAACATTAAGAATTTGCTGAAGATTTTTTTTACACTTGAACATATTGTTTAAAATATAATCTTTCTTTCCATGTGACAGCCTCACACAAACAAAGTATTTAAAGAAGATGAAGGTCTGTCATTGCTCTATTTAATTAACAGAGACTTTTACGATTATGGGATATTAAAAAAAGAACTCAAAAGAAAATTTTAGTGTGATAATGATAATCATCTCATTTCACATCTGAATTTCAACTGGTAAAAATTCTATTTACAGGTGTCATCTGCTAGAACTAGTCAATCTTATTTTATATTGTGTGATTTTCTTTCCCAAGTTACTTACACAAATCAGATGGTGGAGTACAAAAGCATGGCTAGAGGTTTACATTTGCTTCTAACTTAGCACATGATGTGACAATTTCCTTTTTCTATTATCTATGACTTTGGAAGCTCTCAGTTCCTTTGTTTTGCATCTCAGTTGTTGAATACCTTGCCTTTTAGCATAAAGATAATGCATATCTTTTGGATTGTATATATTCTACAAGATTAACTTGTGATGTTTCTAACCAAATTGAGATCTACTTAAATGTACATTTTAATAACTTTTACAATTTATTTTGGTTTATCCCACTGGCATTTACAATCTTGCAAATATAATTCAACTAAAACATAAATAACTTTACAGTGATTAGGAGACAATGTGAAGCATCCTTTTTTTTTTCCTTTAAATTTTCACTTCCATAGTTTTCTTCTATAATAAAACAATGGTAACTTTGTCAAAGTTTAGCAATTCTAAAATACTATATATTTTAAGTAGTATTCAAACTGATCAGTAAAATGTTTGCCATTTTGAATACTTCCGATGGGGAACATAGCATAGTTATTGTCAATTAAGATTGTTTTCTAATTTTGACTAAGGAAAAGAAGGGTTTAATAATTTAACTTTCTGCAGTATACAAAGTACCTCATCATTAAAACTGGTAGTGTAGGTATACTGTTACAATTTCTACACATCTTTACATATGCCTTTGGGACACCTGCTATGACTGTAAGGTCAGAATGAAACACACAGATGTACTTCCCAGTATTTCTTACTCATCGTTTCAGAGGTTTCAACAGATATAAATTTTATTATCAGTTGCCTCTTTGACAAATTCTAGTTGTAAGAGATTAACTGAGAAATTACTCTATTATGGCTAATTATAAAATCATGTACTATGGTTCAATGTCTTTTTGGAAACTAAATGGCAGTTTACAGAGCTAATAATGCTATTCTCTTCAAATGAGGCCAGTCATTAAAAATATGAAATACATAAATACTAAAACCTCCAATATGACTATATTCACAGAAATGTTGTCAGAGCTGGAAGGAACTCGAGACACCTCCAGTCCATCTCTCGTCTGTGGCTGAGAAGCTGATCAGTTCAGTTTCAGCAAGTGAGTGGTGGCCAGCTCTCTGGGCTAGGTCATTCGTCCCCTGTTTCCTAAGCTAGGAGGATATGTATGTAGCACATCACAGTGACTCACTCTCTCTCACACACACCCCACATTACCTTAATATAGGTCTTGTAAAGTAATCTGAACAAGCACATTTAATACAAATTTGCACCTTCTACTGTGCACTTTTTAAACAGCATCTTCTTTTGGCAGAAGAGTACAAAAATAAAGTTTATTTTTTAAAAAAATAGCACAGGGCTTGCTGCATTATGAGTTCTCAAAATTTATTTCCTTTGGTCAATTTGACTGAATTATATCCTAGTAAGTGCAGGAATATACCAAAATTAAAGTGTTCTCAGAAATATGCCATAGAAGTTCACTAAGCAAAGTACGGCTCTAACCCCGGACTGGAACGCGGAGCAGTACTCAGCGTCTTTATCTGAGAGCAGACACCCTCTAGCCTCACCTGCCCCTTCTTTTCTTTAAATGCATGACAGATGCACCATTTATTCCGATTCCAGATTACACATTTCCTTTCGTATTAAAATAATGTCTCTATTTCTCCCCCGAATTACATACCTACCAAATTTTGTTTAGGAATACAACACTAATGAACTTCCTAAAGTAATGCGATGCTGTCCAAGACCTAACAAAAGTTAAGCATGGTCTTGCCATGGAGGAGGAAAGTGCTTTACGATCCTTGTCTATGGCATCTAATTACGTTTTGCTCTCTTAAAATTCAAAAAAGATGCATGGAAATGGATCAATCAAAAATGTTTTAAATACTTTTTGGCCATACTATAGACCGTGTTTTGATTTTAAAACTAAACTCACACATGGCCTCTGAGCAGTAAACAATGGTCAGTGATATTTACATAGTAAAGTTATTGACTTCACAGAGACACCCAGATCTTACATGCAGTAAGGATTTATTAGAAAAACAAATATTGAATAATTTATCATTTAAAATGGTTCGAATAAAGTTCAGGGGGAATATAAGCAAATCATTTCTCAAACAATTTTAAATATAGGAGGCTTAGACCTTCTCTATTTTTGTCAAAATAAGAATTATCTATAGGAGACAGATGCTGCTCCCTACTTAATGGAGGGTCTCAAATTTTACTCTGCATCTCATTGGGAATGAAATATAAATTTTTAAAATAGAATTAACTTGGGGAAAGGCATCAGTGCTGCAACTCTTAGCACCAAATGTTTTTTCTTGGAGCACCAAATGCTTTAAGGAAAACATTCCAAGTATCAAAGTTTTCAGATAGATAAATATTTATGGATCAAATCCATAAAGAACAGACATTGTTATGAAATATATATAGATGCCTTCAAAACTTTCTTTCCAGGCAGAGTAGACACATAAGTTAGGAGTCATTTCCCACTTAATTGTTGTCGCAACCTTATGCAACACAAATGGATCACGGAAGAAGATTTCCTCGTTTACACACGGAAAGTAGATCTCAACTGACATTAGGTCCGGAAAATTAAACGGGAACTATTTCTCCCTATAAAAAATTTAAAATGTTATTAAACTTATAGGAATAGCTTTATTCTAACCTTTTACTTTCCTGTTTAAGGGCATAGAGGTTTTTGATTTAGTTCTTTGGTGAGTAAACAGCACTCTTTCAAAGCAAATTCTTCTACATGTTAGATGGCAAAATGAGAGAAAATAGCATAGATCTGGTTCATCTCTTTAGTGCAATGAAATTCCATCTGTCTTTGAACTTTACGAATGGTGCTTTCTTAGTCTACATATAGACCATCGCCTCTCCCTCGTCACTGAGAGATCTTGCTGGTGGCATTAGAACTGGAAACCTATTCATGTTCACGTTTCACGGAAAGCTGTTTTGTCCTTTGAGGACAGAGGTCTACTCACAATTGCTCGTGCAGCAAAATCGAAATGCCACACCAATGCCGTATGATAGTGGACCAACTCCAGGGGACAAATCCCAAGAAAAAGCCGTAGCTTCTGCAGAATCTTTGGTGCTTTTAAATACCGCTTATGGGTGTGCACGGATCAGAAATGAAGCGCCAATTTGGGAAAACAGCAATACACGCTGTCTCAGATGCAAATGTTGAGCAAAGATCTATGGGAACTCCCTAGGCGTGCATCAGGCGTCCAAGGGGCACTTGCACGCATGGATAACCGAATGGCGATAGTACCATTTGTGACCATAAGCAACATCTTGGAACTGAATATAATTCTATCCCGAAACGAACCAGGACAATTCTATATTTAGCCAAACACAAAGCTTGAGCTTATGTAGGTTTAAATAACATGGTCGCAGAGGCACAGGTAAAATTTTATTTACGAATATGGAGACACATGACTTTGGATCCAGCCAGCCAGTGACATAAATAAACTTGAGCAAATGATTCAAGCTAGAGGATATGCATGTATATATATATTTGTGTGTGTGAGTAAGGCTTCTTGGAGCCGTGCCACAAATCTGGACACCAACCAACAGAATCACTCCCGTCCTCTGAAATTTCCATTAAGGGCACAATGGGGGTAATTATACCGGGATGCTCCGAATCGCTCTTTCGGTCTCGTGCACTCGCACGCCCGCCGAACACGAAACGTTCGCCTCCGTCCTTCCAACGTGATGGTGGTTGAACTTATTTTTAGTGTCACTTGATAAGCCTGTGTGCTCGCAGGGAGACATCCCACTGACCCAGCCGCTGGTCACTGTCTATCCCAGTTCACATCACAGCAGGCGGGTTTTGTCAGGTTTCGAGTCGAATATCCATTTCGCATCTGAAGTACAGTATCGAAAGTGACTGGATCATTTGAGCTTTCTTCTTCAGCGGCTGCCTTCTTCCTCCCCCCCAGTGTTTCCGCTCACGCTAACATAACCTGGCATCGTCGACGTGACACGATGGTGGTTTTTCTAAAAAATTATAATACATACATTTCGATGTTTTGTGGTGGCCGGCCCTCCTGAAAATTTAATGTATAAATTGAGGAGAGGAGGTCTTTTTTTCTCTACTGACTCATAACCAAGGTAGAGTGCCCCTCAAGATCCAAGGAATGCGCACACAGTAATAGGTCATTCAATGTCAAAAGGCATAAAAAAGATGAGCAAAATCTTCACAGGCTGCTGCTTGCTGTTGCCTTTAATTATATTAATTAAACTTTGAAATTTTCATGCAAAGAGAGTTGCTGGCTTGTGACGCTGAAGAGCCCTTGGAGACTTGGAGGAAGGAAAAACCCTGAGCGGAAGCTTTGTGGTTACCGCTTCCTTTAAATTAAAGCAAAACAAACTACCGGTGTGTTTACAGTTATTAATGCTTTATGCGCTACTACACCCTAAACATAGAGAGTGGGGTAAATCCCCACTCCCGGGGACGAGTTCTCGAAGCGCAAGTCCCTTAAACTCCACTCAAGACCCCTGGTTAGAGGCTGTCTTCCTGTGTAATAACGCTCTATTAATTTTCTTCTTTTCCCGAGTGCATAATGAAGAAAGGTGTCTTCAACAACTAAAGGGCAAAATCTTGCTTGCTACCAATACCTTGAGGCATCCTGTCTACATTTTGTCATGCGTGTGCACTTTTCAGTGTTAGAATGACAAGATTTTCCAGTCAGAAGCTTCCCGTAAGGCACAGTGTGATAGGGGACCGGGGAGGATTTGGTGATCTGACATAGCTATAAGGCAACGGACTCCCGTATCTGCTTGGCTTGGTGGGAAATTTCATACTCCGCCTGTGGCGGACAATCTTGCGATGTAAAAATGCAAGTGCCGTGTCTCCATGTAAAGCACTCCTCTCTCCATTGCAGACCCGTCATGGCCCGTTGTTCTGTGGTCCCTGTTTTGATATCTTCATGCTGTTGTTTTTGCTTTCTCCTCCTCTCCACATTCCAATGAACTTTCTTGTATAAACCATAGCAGGTAGACTAACATGAGTCTTTATGTCCAATGTCATGAATCATGAGTTACCAGTGGGTTTCACCAACTCTCATGTAGATGGCAGAACGAGTATTTAAAAGTGTTTGGTGCAAGCAAAGCAGAAGGCAGAGAAAACATTTCCTGACTGAAAGGAAGAAAGCTGTTCTTCCAAAAACTTCTGAAATTCACTTTTTTTTTTTTTCTCATTTGGTTGGATATCAGTTGTGTAAGATGTATCTTCATATCTTCTTTGGTCTTCCTGCTTTCCTTTTACTGAGATGGAACTCGGGAGAAGTTTATGCACCGGCCCTAGAAATGAAAAAAAAAAAAAAAATCATGATTGAATTAGTAAAGCAATTATAAAAAGCATAAGAATACCTAGTTTTCTAGGTATTATGCAAGAACAGGTCAATGTTAAGATGAACTACAAAGTCAAGTTTTTCCCCCTGGGTCAAAGCATGGTAGTTCATTCAGATCTTTTCCACAGCAAGTTCATCTACACAATGGTATGGTAAAATTAGAGTGTAAAAAACTCTGTAAAATAGAACTATGTTATTGCTATTTAAAGTACTGCATTACTATCTCAGCAACAAAAATATCAAAGCCAAACCCTATGTTTCCTTCTATAATGGATTTAAATGAAAGTACTCCTTTATGCAATCTGGTGCTTTTAAAACTGATGTAAAACTGGTGCTTCTAAAATGTATATGTGAGGAATGCACTTGAGAGGTAGTAAGAGTCAGGGAGCGGGAAGACAGGGCATCGCTCTGGGACTGCATTTCACAACCGGTTTGCAAAAGACTTAGAGAACTTGTCCTCTGTTGTTGACCATTTCTCTGTGCACAACTACAGGCCATCATTACATGTCCTCCCCGAAAGGTGACTATTTATTTACATTCCACAGTTTTAAAGAGACTTTGTCATTCCAACTCCTTAGCACTTCAAGAAAGGTTACAAAGACACATTGTTACATATGTAATTGTAAAAAATCCAAGAATTATTTGAAAAAGTTTTCAATTAGTGATAAAGGATCCCCTCTTCCCTCTCGTTGGTATGACCCTGCTGATAGCCTCTGCTACATAAATCACATCCAGATTTCTCAACAGGCCAAAAGCTAGCGTACCACTGTCTACTTTAGGGTAAGGAGTATCATCTTACTGAGATTCTCCTATTTGTCTTACTACCTGCTCTCTAACTTCATATTTTAGAACTTCTCTTTATTTCTCTCTAACTGTGAACAATGAAGTTTATTTTAGAAAGCCAATCCATGGGAATATTCAAAAGGAACAACAAATACTGTTGGAGAAGAAAGCCTAAAACATCAAAATGGGATTGTGGTCCATTTTCCTCTCAAAAATGTCTGCTCAATAAATTTAGATCTTTCAGAAATTAATGAAGAAAGAGAAAAGCAAAAAAGTAAAGTAGTTTCCATTAACTTCTTCCTAAAAGGCAGAGACATTCATCAAATTATACGTCTTCTTAATAATTTGGAGACAATATTATTCTAGTTGTCAATTTTATTACTTATCTTGTACCTAATGTCTACAAATAATATCTGGGCAAAAGGGTGTGAGAAAAGCAGAGAGAAGACTACCTGAGAATGAGGTCCAAATCCTCAGTAATGCAGCGGTCACAGGTCATGTCCTCAGACTAGACTTTGTATTGTCTAGAACCCTCAAACAAGATCGTTAAAATGAATGTCAAGTGAAAAGATGCTCTTCTCCAAATTAGCTAAGTATGATTACCAAAAGCCATAGGAACATTATAAATGTTATTTTCATTACATACCCCTTCTCTAAACATTTTTTTCAAGGGGGACAGGTAGGAAAAATGACATAATAAATAAATATTTGGGCAAAGCAATAATACAGTGCTTCTAAGCCACAATAGTCTAACTATAGACGCAGTAAGAAATAGATCTGAACTATGCCTGTGAAAACAGTGATGAACATTAAAAATATGATCTTCTGGAGTCCTTTGAGAATCCAACAAATCCATGAAGAATTATATTACAGCTGCATAGACGTGAATTAATGACATCTTTTTCTTGTATATTTATGGACCTAAAAAAGTAAAGGTTTTCTCTCTTCTGCACAATTTTGAAAAGTTATCATGAATCTCTACTTTTATTTGACTGTCATCACTAATTAACTAAATGTAGATATAGGGCTCCTTCTCTGACCACTTTTGTTCTATACACCAGATTAATCTTAGTGACTCAGATTCACTTACTTGAAGCAACTGGATAGTTTTTAAAAATGAGATTCATAGTTCACCTGAATTCTTAAAATCACTTCAATGTCTAAATTATGTCAGACCTAATTATTTTTTCATTTCATTTGATGTGGTTTAATTATAGACATAGAAACCCAAATGAAGAAAACCCTACTGAGTTTGACTCTGAGGTGCTTACTTACACACTTACAAAATTTGGGAATAAGTCCTGATCATCAGCCATCAAATGTCTACTGACGCAAGTACTAAAAACACCTGTTAAAAGCAACATCCACTCCTGTGTCTTAACACACACCATCACCAAAATAAATAAGTAAATAAATACCTTTCCCTTCCTAATCAAGGATTCGGTATTTTCCACTTTTTTATCAAGAGCTGATAATGTGGGGGTGTATTTTTAATTTACAGAAATCCAAAAAATGGTAACTTGAAGGAGTTATGTTCAAGAATTACTTCCTCTGTTAAGCTTTACCATGTTCTCCCAGTCACGGAGCTCTTTCCCTCAAAGCTTCCATGGCATCTCCACTACAGCCAAACCACATTATACCGTAACTATCCTAACTATCAGCTTGAATATCTAAAAAAGTAAGATAATAGTGATTAAGTCTAAGGGTTCCAAAGCCCTAGTTATGGATCGCAGCTCTGACACTTGTTAACTACTGTGTGATCATGGGCAACTCATTTCATAGCTTGTGCCTCAGTTTCCTCATCAGTACAATGAGGAATAAAAATTGGATCTATTATTCTTAGGACTCCTATTAATCTATTAATACACACTTTGTACACTACCTGGCACTTAGTAAACTCTCAATAAGAAACAGGTACTTATTATCCATACCTTGTCTGTGTCACTGAGTGCCTTACACAGAGCACACGCATAATAAATCCTCACTTAGAAACGAGAGTAGATGGATGGTAAACACATAAATGAACGAATACATAGTGATTAACTTCAAAAACAGGAAGACAGAGTAAGTATAAATTTGAAAAAGAAAAAGGATTACAAAGGAGGAAAATACAGCCATGGGAAAGGATAGAAGAAAATCTAGAGAAACTGGAAGAGAGTAGCCCTAGAAAGGAAAAGATTAAAATGGAATAATTAAAAAAAAAAAAAAAAGAAAGGAAGTATTGGCCAGAAGGGAGTTTTTATTCAGTATTCCATCAGGGATCTTCCTCCCAGAGGAATCTGTAACCTACTTTCTCCGGGGGACACTCCCGACAACCAACTGTGCCAAGCATTTCAGCATTCCACGTTCCCATAGACCAATTTGTTCACTCATCTCTGGGTTGTACTTATTGAACATCCTGGTTGAGCCATCTGAATGCAAGCCTACTCGAGAGTGTGCGGGTGTGACATAGCCGGTGATCAGAATACCTTATAACCCACAGTTAGTGTTTTCACTCTGATGATATGCAGCTCTAGGAGTTTCCATGAAAGCCTGGTCAAACACTTCAGGCCACAAACAGCAACCTAATTTTTAAAAAATGTGTGTGTGTGCACATGTATATGTATATACGTGTGTGTGCACATGTATATGTATATACATGTGCACACACAGCCTATCTCAAAAGTGCTATGCAGACTGAGATTGATTCAAATAAGAATATAGATAAGTTGGGGCGCCTGGGTGGCTCAGTGGGTTAAGCCTCTGCCTTCGGCTCAGGTCATGATCTCAGGGTCCTGGGATCAAGCCTTACTTCGGGCTCTCTGCTCAGCGGGAAGCCTGCTTCCTCCCCTCTCTCTCTGCCTGCCTCTCTGCCTGCTTGTGATCTCTGTCAAATAAATAAATAAAATCTTTAAAAAATAAATAGAGAGAGCAGCTCTTCAATTTTCATACCACATCAATCTTTCTAACCATATCCCTGGTATCTAGAGCATATATTTCTCTATTCAACCAATAGTGTAGAATATTTATGCCACAGGTACTCATCGTGGTAACTCTGGAATTCCTTCTCTCCAGATCAGTTGGCAAAACTATCTTCAAGAGGGAAGTTCTAAGTGAAATACTAGCCGTCTCTCTAGGTCTGGGTTTTTTCCTACCAAAGTCCATGAAGACCAGTGACTTCTCCAAGGTGCCCTGGGGGGTGCCTTCGGCCGGCGCAGTGCACAGGAGAGGAAGGAGCAGGCACGACACAAGCCTCTCAATCCTCATTTGGCTCAAATAACTCTGCCCTTACCTACCTTTAAAAGCGTAATTCACTATAAGATTTTGTTTTTGCTTGTATCAAAATGTATTAAGATAACTATTATTCAAGATTTTCATGCCTATGTTAAGTCAGGTCACGGGTAAACAATTCATACACCTAGACTTGGTTTCTTTACTTTTCTTTAGAAAGGCCTTCCTAGATCTAGATCTAGGACACCATTCCCTCAACTTCTGGTCACATAATGAGCTCAAATGATTTCTGTTCCTATAAGGAGAATTTTCTATTTTGGAAAATTGCTGCTGAGGACATAGTTATTAGGGGACCAACTACTGAAATTACGAGTCGGCTAGAAAAAGCTCCTCACTTCCGTTAAGTTTACCTGCTTCCTTTGTATTACATAAGGCGACCACAGCTCAGCCTTTCTCATTGTGAGCTGACTTCCAAAGAGCTCGGCCGCATGATATTCTAGAAGTTACCACTACCCTTAGTGCTCACTTTCTGGTATAGCTGGATCTTGACTTCTGCCCACAATTATTTCTTTGTTTTTATTCTGAAGTTTTATTGTAGGTTTTCTTCTTAAGACTTCCTTAGAAGTAGACCAGGTGTAAGGAAATGTAAACTAATACGTATTTCTTTCTGAAATTTCAATTTTCTTATTCATGAAGACTTCGTACTGAGCTAAATCTTCAAAACCCTCCCACAAAGGAATTAACTCAACTTCTATCTTATACAAAAAGAAAACATCATGTCTACTTCCCTTCTGTTTCCTTTTCTTATTCCCGTAGGACTTAATGAGGTACTCTGCAGATAGCTATGTCAAATGATGTCAAATGATTTGAACTTAATCTGAGTTAACTTAGATAATTAATATGAACTTAAAGTTTATACATGAAACCATATTAAAACTATAATGTTCTTCATAAAGTCCCCAAAATTCTTCTATAAGCATAAATAACCTTTGTCTAATAACTAAAAGTTTCACCTTGTTTTCTTTGGCATCTTAAAAAAAAAAACAGGTGTACTATGATTCATTCTTTATAAACCTGAAATGCATTAACATATCAATTCATCTCTTAGAGTAGAGCTCTGTGAGGAAGCTTTACTCCATTATCTACTTTCCCTTAGCCTAAGAAGGAAAAAAATGTATGAAGGATAAATCACAAATAAAACTTTGGTCATAACAAAGTCTAAATTCACAGAATCTGTCAGCTTTAGCTTTACTTAAGCGATTTTCAGGCATTTAGTAAGTATCTATTAGAACAAGAAGTTCATTGACATTTCTCTAGAAATCGCTGTTGGCAATACCTTCTCTTGGGTCTCCTCATACACAAAAGTGGGAAATTGAGAGCCAAAATAAAATTGTCTAATGCTGTTAATTGCTCTGCTTGTTAACTAAACAAGAGATAAAAACAAGGGAACTGTAAAAACTGACATATTTGCTATTGGTTAAGTATACAGACCCCCAACTCTATTACAGTTTTTGAAAACCAATTTCACCTATTCATTTTCACTGTAGCCAGTGATAGTAGTGTTAGCCAGAGCAAGCGCCACATTTCCCATCTCTTGAGCATTAAAATTCTGCTGGCATTAACGCCTATGAACTCCTTTACTAGCTATCTGCACAGGATATATTTCACTGCTATAACTGTTAGAGTATTACGTTCACCTCATAAATATCCACTGACAAGCTAAAGCACACACCTACACTTTAGTGTAGACTTTTCAAACACAGATAGCTGATTTATTTATATCTCTACTTCTAAAAAGAATTTACTAAACCTTCATGCTCTGTGCAACTGTAAACAGCAATTTAAATTTAAAATTGTATACAAAGCACAGATATATAGAAATAGACACAAAACAATTCAAAAGGTCCTGGAAATCATGATTATCAGGAAAGAATGCCAACTTGAGGATACAATATGCACTTTAAGTGGAGATTTTCTACAGCAACTGAAGGTACAAGACTGAAGAGAGGGCATAGACTATCATCTCTCTTTCAGAGTTCCATCTATACATGAAATATATATATATAGAGAGAGAACACACGATTTATATATAAACACATACAATTATATATACACACATATATAATATGAGATAATCTTTATATTCTCTACTCAAAATAAAAGTGCAAGATTTTGAGCTGAAATATAATTTCCACATACTCTTTTGCAATGGAAACTCAATGCATAAATGCCCCATTTTACAGCAGAGACCACACACCATATGGATATACAGTAGATGTCATGAAGGGCTGAGTTTGCTTGAAAATTTTACTTTCAAATTTTTTTTTACCCTTTTCATTCTATTATGACACCTGCAAAATTTTAGTGACTCCACACATACTGTTAACATTTACTTCAGGGAAATGTTATTCAGGTCGGTCTCCTAGTTTCTCTTGAGATTCAGGCATACAATTGGAAGGTAATAAACTATCTAATTTGTACCTCATAATTAGATATGAAATTGATCCTTCAAAGTTATTACTTGTAAGAGATATAGATATACAATTTTGACAGCTTTCCAAAAATATTGTTGAAAATACCTTCTTGGGCCTCATGATACATTGTAATGAAAATAGATGCCCAAAAGAATTATATATGTAAAATCAGAATTCCATGTATTATTTTAGTTGGACACCTCATAAGTAATGTAGGAATAATTTTCTACTTTCTAATCTCAGAGCACTAATTATATCTTTGGTCTTAAACCAACAGTAAAAAAAAAAAAAAAAGTCAAAATATAACTTCTAGCTATAGAAAAACAGTATGTAAGTTCTGTATATGCACAGTATAGCATTATGGGTACATAACAAAAGACTGAAAACCATCCAAATATCCACCAGTAATAGACAAGATAAATATAAGATACAGATAGATAATGGAATATTATAAATCATATGCAGCTGTTAAAAAGAATGAGGGTGCTCTCTAAAAAAGTAAAAACAGTTACTGATAGGTTGAAGGAGGGCCCAGGGTGGAGTTGATAAAGATGTAAATGAGATCTTTTAGTAGATCTTGTTATATGCTATCAAATGCAATCATAAATATTTTGTTTTCAAAAAAATATTTAATAAAAAGAAAGCCCTACAAACTAAAATAGCCTTTACTAAGAGCAAATCAGAATGCTGCCAAAAACTGAGAATATGGCAGGAAATCTCAGAGCGATCCCTCCATAGTACATGAGCTTTTCTGTTAGAACATGGAAGTATGGAAGTAATCAATTGAAAGCTGGGAGAAAGTCAGGAAGGAAAAGATATATTTCCCTCTCCAAAGGGACCTTCCCCAAGGGAAAGGAAACAGCTCACTAAAGGTTTGGAGAATGAGAGGACTGAGAAAAATAACCCTGAGGGACCCAGCACCTTTTAAAATAATAAGGCAGCACCCTGCTGAAACTTAGGAACAGAAAAACTGAGATAAATCTCCAAGGTTAATGAGGCCTAGGCATTGGCCAGTCAAAGGCTATAGGCAGGAATCAACATGGAAGCTGGTCCCTCAAGCTGTAGGAAGTGGCAAAGAGTGTGAGTGAGGGGAATGCAATACCAGCAGCTGGAGAGCAAAGACAACTCCCCGCAGTCAAAAGAGCTTACAGGTGGGCTATAAAGCAGAGAGAGCATGAAAGAGGAAGAGAGCTCTGATGAAAAGAAATCCCTGACACTTCCCTCAAAAATTTTTAAGCCAATGGTGAACTAAGAAAATAACAAATTGTGATCCAGCTCAGCTACAGATTGGTAACATGACAGAGGAAGTGATATATTTGTTTCTAGAGGTAAATGTCATCTAGTCTTTTTTTATGTACCAGCAAAAAATAACAAATTATGGTACACACCAAAAGCAGGAAATTATGACCCATAATCAATGGAAAACACAGTCAATATGGGCAAAACTGCAGTTAATAGATAAAAAAACTTAAAATAACTATGATAAAAAAAAATCTAGTGAGAAAGATAGGTAGCATGCATAAAAATATGGTAAATTTCAGCAGAAACTATAAATAGGAATGAAATGGAATAGCTAGAGAGGAAAACGTAATAGCAGAATACCGTTTTGTGGGGTGCCTGGGTGGCACAGTTAGTTGATTGTGTGACTCTTGATTTTGGCTCAAGTCATGATCTCAGGGACATGAAATCAAGACCCACATCAGGCTCTGTGCTCAGCACAGAGTCTGCTTGAGGATTTATCTCCCTCTCCCTTTGCCCCCTCACTGTGTGCCACACACACACACACACTCTCTCAAATGAATAAATAAATCTTAGAAAAAAAGAATAATGTTTTTTATTCATGTAAAAATAGACATACAGCATAAGAAAAGCTCATTGAACTTGAAGGTAGGGGGAACAGAAATTGTTCAAATTGAAAAACAAAGGAAAAAAAAAAACAACTAAAGAGAATCTGAGACTAGTGGGGCTACATCTAATGGATTAATGAATAATTGGTGTCCTAGAAGAAAAGGAGAAATAATGGAGAAGAAAAACTTGAAAAAAATAATGGCTGAGAACTTCCTAGAATTGATGAAAGGCATAAACCTACAGATCAAAGAAACTTAATGACTCCCCAAGCAGGATAAATACACAAAAACTGTATCAGGGAACATACAATAAAAGTTATGAAAAACAGAGAATATCATAAAAACATGCCTCTCTGTCCCTTATCACCCTCCACCAGACAGTATATAGAGAGAAAACACTCATAAGCAGGACAGCCAACTTTCTATCAGCAACAGTGGAGGGCACAAGACAATGGAACTCCCCCAAAAATGTTAAATGGGGGCTAAGAAAGGGAAGTCAACCTAAATTTCCATATTCAGAGAAAATGCCCTCCAAGAATGGAGGCAAAATAATTTGCAACAATGCAGATGGAACTAGAGTGTATTATGCTAAGTGAAATAAAACACTCAGAGAAAGACAAATACCATAAGATTTTACTCATACGTAGAATTTAAGAAACAAAACAGATAAACATAAGGGAAATGGGGAAAAGAGAGAGGGAAGCAAACCATAAGAGACTCTTCAAACCATAAGAGACTCTTAACTATAGAGAACAGACTGAGGGTTGATGGAGGGGAGGTGGGCAGGGGACAGGCTCAATGGTAGTGTGTATTAGGGAGGGTAGGTCCTGTGACGAGAACTGGGTGTTATATGTAAGAGATGAATCTCTAAATTCTACACTTGAAACCAATTTTACCATATATGTTAACTAACTAGAATTTTTTTTAATTGAGTCTAAAAAAGGGGAAAAAAATCTACACAAAATAGAAACATCTTAAGATAAGCAAACCTGACACAATTTATCTGGAATTGACTTCAGCAAAAACAAGTGCTAAAAGCTCTTGAAACTAAAAGATAAGACATTAGATGGAAATCTAGAGTTGCAGGAAGAAATAAAGAGAAACAGAGGGGTAAATGTGTGAATAAACAAGAGATACAAATATATAAAAGAAATAAAATTTCCTTATGACATTACTGATTACTTAAAGCAAAAATAACACCTTATGGAATTTCTAACATATGCAGAATTAAAAATATATGATAATAAAAGCACACAGGGAGGAAATGGGGATTAGGCCACTGTAATGTTTATATACTGTTTTTATTTATTTATTTATTTATTTATTTATTTTTTAAAGATTTTATTTATTTACTTGACAGACAGAGATCACAAGTAGGCAGAGAGGCAGGCAGAGAGAGAGAGGAGGAAGCAGGCTCCCTGCTGAGCAGAGAGCCCGATGCGGGACTCGATCCCAGGACCCTGAGATCATGACCCGAGCCGAAGGCAGCGGCTTAACCCACTGAGCCACCCAGGCACCCTATATACTGTTTTTAAACTATTATATTATTTGATAGTAAATTGTGACAAGTTCAAATAGCATACTGTTATTTCCAGAGCAACCATAAAAAACTTGCACCAAAATATAGCTAAGAAAGAGAGGACAAGAAATGGATTCCAGGAAATTACTCTGTTAACCCAAAAGAGAGCAGAGAAGGAGAAACAGAATAAAGAAGGACAGAACAGATAGAAATGAAATATAGAGATATAAGAATTGGAAACAAACTGAAACAAATGAATTGGATACATAACTATACCCAGAAAAAAATTATTTTAAATGAATAAAACAGTATTTTGACTATATATCAATAATAGAATATAATCCAATGATAAATAGAACAGCAAAGAAATGTTTTGTTTCATTCATCAATCTTAATTTTATTAATACTATTTTATTGTTAATGTGTAGCTATGTACTTAATAGGTTAGAGCAAATAAGTAAGCTCTTTGGTACTGTTATGAACAAGTTAAGAGAAAGGTAATACAAGTATAAATTTTAAAATATTCAATAAAATCTCTTAATACTAAATTGGAATTGAAAAATATACCATAAACTCGTGATTTTTCTCAAAACTATTTAATTTTCTAGGTTTATGGACTGAGATGCTTAGAAGCAATGACAGCCCAATAATAATTAGCACCCCTAATATCCAAAATGTGTTCTCTATATACCATTATCTACTAAAAACATCTAGGGCCCTTTGGAGTTGAATAGGTTATTCCTGTTTTAAAACAGAAAATGTAAAAGATGAGTCTGGGACATTTTATGCCAAAATAAAATAAATTTTTGAAACACTAACGTGGGCCATGTCAAAAATTGATAGAAGAATCAATATGATGGATCAGGCTTTTACCACCTGCTTTCTCTGATCTCTCTTGGCATACCTAGTAGCTAAACAACTGATGCAATGCATTGTAAAGCACACAGCGCCACTTACGAATGATCCACGCCTAAAGAAAAGGCAAATCTGAATCACAGTAAGGGGGGTACAAAGTATCACTACATGTAAGTGTGTGTCGGGAACCGAGGCTAGAGGAGTTTTAATTGTGTAAAAAGTGTTCCAGGTAGCTCTTGAGCAGAGATTCAAAGGAAGTCCATGACACTGGGACTACCTGGGGAAGAATAATCCTGTGAGAGCAATCAAGTGTAAAGACCCTGGGAGTAAGGCGTTTTAGGCGTATCTACAGGAAAGGGACCGAGTGTGGTGGGAACAGACTGAACAACGCAGAAGGTAGACAACGAGGTCAGAGAGGAAGCAGGGACCCAATCATGCAAAGCCTCACAGGGAAACTGCTACAAACCCTCCTTTTAAAAAGCAAAGTTACTGGGGGGCCTGGGTGGCTCAGTTGGTTAAGAGTCAGCCTTCTGCTCGGGTCATGATTCCAGTGTCCTGGGATCGAGTCCCAAATCAGGCTCCCTGCTCAGCAGAGAGTCTGCTTCTCCCTCTACCCTCCCCCCTGCTCATGATCTCCCTCTCTCTCAAATAAATAAATAAAATCTTTTTTTTTTTTTAAGCAAAGTTATGAATTATACAAAGTTAACATCTGGATCTCTCTCATCTCTTTCAGAGTAGATTGAGTTAAACTGTTAAATGAGTTACTTTTCAAACATCTTAAGATTCACATGTGCCAAATATTCTCCCTCCCTTCATCCGTCTCTCCCTCCCTCTCTGAGACACACACACACACACACACACACACACACACTCAACAGACAATATCAAGACAAAGAACTCAAATAACTACCATTATATCAAATAATGGCTAATTGAAAACTTAATCCATATTTGAACTGTGCATTTAGGAAAATGTTAAAAAAACCCAAATGAAAGCCATATTACATCATTACTGTGTAATTAGGTGAGAAATAGAATAAATTAATTTATGCTGCATTAAAATACTAATTTCCATTAGGGTATTACTAGACTTATAATGGTTATGTTAATATCACAGAGCAAAACTTTTATAAGCAATTCATGTATTTTTTTCCTAGGAAATCGGGCATTGAGAAAATTCATTTGTCTTATCAAACTGCTTTTGGCACATTTAAGAGAAATCCTGAATACTTACATATACATCATCAACACTGAAAAATATTCATTGAGAGATTTTCCTAATATATAAGACCCTAGGGATGCAGTGATGTATCTCTTGCTAAGTTTCTAAGAATTAAGTCTTCATTTTTGTGGCCCTGAAACAGTACATATTGTCTCACTCGAAAGTTAATACTAAAACTATGTTGATGATTTCAGCCTGCACTTAATTCACAGAGATTTTTACTAGCTCTCTTAAAAGAACTAAAAGAATTCACAGTTCTTTGGGTCATTTGTCAGACAGCTAAATTCCCAGCTAATTTGAAACTAAGGCTTTTTCAAAGTAAACCAATTATTTAAAAACTTCAAGTTTTAAAATTGATAACATATAGATAATATCAATTAAAGATACTTTACAGAAATGTAAAGTTTTCAAATCTTCATTGTTAAGGACAACTACAGATTATTTTCTAGGACTATAAATAAAAAATTTTATGAAAAAATCCACCTATCAGTTTAGTTGGAATATGAGTTACCGGAATATTGTTTTCTTTCAGAATGGCAAGTATTTAGTGGACTCATGCCAGGCATTCAGTCCTAATAGAAGACATATGGATGTATTCAATTTTTGAGCAACAAATTTATCCCTTACTTATTTTTTATCACATGTTGGAAAAACAATCTTAAATAACTGGTGAAGTCATTTTTATATCTAATTGAGAAGACATCCAAATCCCCAAAGTCAGGATTTAATTTTGCTTATTAGAGACTAATATTTAGATGTACGATATGAAATGATATATGCTTTTCTGTAACACAGAAGTAATGTGGATTAAAATTCTTCACATTATACCTCTACATTCTAGACTGCTGGCACAGCAGCCAAATGACTACATTTATTACTAAATTTACACCATAGAGAACAAAACTGGAAGTGGCACCTTAAACTGTATATACTAAAATGAGGCTGATAACTGCATGAGGTCTCTCCCTGCTTTTATGTGCAGACAGTTTTCAAATACAGCCATAGGGATTTATATTGTAAAGATAGATGCCACTGTGACCCAGATGTCATTTCACTGATGAGTGCGAATTTAATGGCATTTAATGGGAATCCCTTGCTCACAGTTTGAAAAGAAACTAAACATGCATTAATTTTGCCTCTTAATCAATGCAGGCATTCCCAGCCTAAATAGCATATCAACAAAAAAGACTGACTCTTAAAATAATTGTGGAAATATTAAACCATCTCTAGAGATATAATTAATCCAACATAATTCCCCAAACAGAAAGAATATACTTTCAAAGTTTAAACATTTATACACATAAAAGCATATAGATGTATTCAAATAGGTAAACAAACATGACAGTGTTTCCAACTACCAATAACTCGTGTGTAATAAGGTTCTTCTGCATACAAAGGGCAGTTTGCTTCTTGGTCCACAGAACTCAATAAAGTTGAGTTTGTGCAAAAGAGATGATAGATGACGGAATGATAGGAAGAGAGGAAGAGAGGGAGGAGAGGAGAGGAGAGGAAGATATACAGATACACTGAGGTGAATATAGAGTCAATGTTCAGTTATCCTAGAAAAACAAATTCTGATATTTTAAGCCAAAATGATTTTCTATGCCAAAAATAATATTAGCCCAATATCTTACCCTACTGCAAAAAACAAGAGACTCTAGATGATAGCAGAATTGTTCAGCATTATAGCAGTCCTCCTAATTTATTTTTAACAAACAAATCTAAGTATTAGTTTCAGCTTCCTCTTCTTTCCCAGACCCCAAGCTCCACCACCATTTTCTCCCCACCATTTTGCAAATGCGTTAACACGGTGTTCACCGTACAGTTTGAGGGCTTACCAGTATTTGCTGAGTTAATAGTTACTGGGTTTGAGGTACTGAATTCGATCTATGCAGTTACTGTCTCTCTGAGATGCGTAACTGACATTGATATCCATATGAATATCATTCAATCTAACTACAGAACCATTAGCAAGCTATAAAATAAAATACAACGGTTCACTTGTCTAAACATAGAAACACAAAATTATAAAACCGGACTTCAGTTTTTGCTAACTGATTGCAATCAAGCAACAGTGGCCATCATTCCATGGACAAAAGTCTTCCTGGCTTATTTTGAGACATGAATATCCAAGCCATCCTAGACCTATTTCCTATATGCCAACGCAATGGCTTCGCATAAGAGGGAGATGGCTGAACTTCAGGATAGACTTGTTCTAAGAAGAAACAGGTTTCTTCACACAAGTGGCGTACTACTTGCGATCTGTTCATTGTTAAAACGTTCTGGAGACTGAGTTATGCATCAATGAGGGCTTATTCTACATTTATTAGTTATTAACACCATTGAATTTGAAAGCAATAGAGCACAATTCACGCAGATCTTCCAAAGGGTTTATTTTTAAAACACTCTCAACATCGGTGGCATTTGCTGACAAATGTGAAAGCTTAGGATTTAATTAGTACTGGGCTCTTTATCAACAAGTAAAAATTTGGGCTTAAAAAGACTGAAAACATTCTTTAAAAGAATAAATACATCTTGATAAATCAATTTCCACGAATACATCTTACTTAACATTAACGAGAAGGTCTTTAATCTGCAATGCATTGTTGGAGTTGTTCTTCCTTTGGTGAGAAGGTACTAGAACGTTATTAATTCTGGGGCAGCACTGGAGCACAGAACATTCTTCAGAGTCGGGAAACGTGAAAGGAAAAGGCGAGAAACGGCCTCTTGCAATTACACAACCTCTAATGTTCATAAAACTTGCTTTCTTTAAAGTCAGCCTCTGGTACACTTTTTAGATATGACAACGAAAATTCACTTTCAAGACCTTGCCACTTTAAAACAGCTCTATGACGGAAACAAAACAGAGGTAGTCAGGCATCAGCACAAGACCATAACCAAAGCTGTGCCACGCTGTCATCCTTTAACCCGGCATCCCATCAGCGCAGAGACAAAGGCTACTGGGATGACGCCGGACTGTGCTGCTTGAATGGCGTCCCTGAGAAAAATCCAACTGCAGCAGCACATTTTTAGATTTCAATGTGAAAGATTGGTCATTCTAAATATATACCATTGTATTTTTTCATCAAAGTCAACATCTATCTTTGGAACTTAGAGAAGACTGAACGAATAAAATATTCTTATGTTGTCAAACCCCAAACACGGACCATTGTATGAGCATTTTTATTCTCCCCTGACAACATCAGTGCACCTTGCAAAAAGAAAGCCAGATGTCCATTCTATTTAGTGCTATTAAAAGTCTGTTTAACAGACTTAAATCATATTCACTGGGTTTTATTTTTTGTTTTTGTTTTTTTCCAAATGACGATGGCACTGAAGCTTTTGATAATGGAGAAAACATATTTTTATGTGGATCTTTTGGTACTTCTAGCTTAAAATATACAGTCTGACATATGTTTAAAACAGAGCATATGGAAATGATAAAAAGCAAATCTGAATTCCAAGTTCAAATATTGGTTCAAAAGCTACCTTATAATAATTTCAAATCATGCATGTTACTGAGACTCAGGACCAACAGAAACAATTAATCTAACCTCCAGGACTTAAAGTTTCCACGGTTCATAGCTCATTGTTCAGGTTCTACAAAATTTATTCACAGATTTTTCAAAGGATTATATCTGGAGAATCCTTCTCTTTGTGTGACGTGGGGTCACTTTGTATGGAGCCAAACCAAAAACAGCACCCGTACAAATCAGCCAGGGGATAAACTAACAGCAATCCGCAAGTACTGTTAGCCTAACAATTCCCATCTGTCCGCTTAAGTGCACTATCGCAGAGATGGTGTCTATGAACAATAAGTATGGGGCAACCAAAGTCTGACAAAAATTTAACATCATTCAGCTGTTCTCAAGATAAGAAAAAAAAAAACCTGAAAGAAATTGTCCTTTGTTGCTTTTCGCTTTTAGGGGGAAAAGACAAATTATGCCTAACAAAATGACCTTAGAAATGACCTTCTGCCAGTCAGTGTGCTCTTGAACAATCACTACAATGTCCTAGGTCTTTATGTTGGGAGAACTGTATCCTAAACCCTGATCCGAAATGACGGCTTTGGAAAACTTTCAAGATTGCGAAGGGTGTGCTGAATTAATAGTGATTAATATGTATTGAATGAATCAGTCAATATTTGTGAATGAGAATTTGAGTCCAATTTCTGTAAGAATTAATAATCTAAGATTCATATGTTTTGGGGGATGTTTTTGAGAAAATTCAGTTAACCAAAATATTTAGCTTACCTAAACATAGCAATCCCAATCATGTCTATGAAAACAGTTTATTGTACCACGTTGTTGATGAGATAGGAAATGTGTCTAACTTGATGTCAGAATAAGGTTCGAGTTCTAACCTTATTATTTTACAAACCACATGTCAGTTTCCTATCTTGAAGGTTATGTTGGCTTATGTGAGAAGTGAGATGGTTGCCATATTGAGGCAAATTCAGAGATTTGATTTCAAGCTTAGAAAGGAAAATGAGAATTTATAAAGATCTGTAAAGACATACATGTGAAAGTTAACTATTTTATTTTAAAAAATCAATTTCATCAAATGTAGAGACAGCTGAACATAACATGTCTGTAGATATTTTTAAATAAACTAAGAAATCCAACTATGTCTCTTATATGGGAAAGCTGCTCTGAGGTTACCCTAACTTATCATAAGAGTCTTTTATCTTTGTTCTCCTATGCCAAGCAAAGTGCCCGCGCTGGAAGTACCTAGTACTTACCTACAAAAGGAAAAATAAGTAGAAAAGCAGAAACTTAAAAAAAAAAAAAGCTTACCATTCTCCCCCTTCACATTCGTGTGGATAACTATTATAAAAATATTGATAAATAAATGAATACAAAATAACTAGTGTTGGAGATGTGAGAAATTGGAACCCTCACATATTGCTGGGGCTAGGGAGATGGTGCACTGGGGAAGACAGAATGGTGATTCCTCAAAAACCTAAACACAGGATTGTCAGATGACCCAGCAATCCCACTTGTGTGTGTGCACCCCAGTGAACAGAAAGGAGGGACCGAAACAGCCGTGTCCAGTCCCTATTACACACCCGTGTCGACAGCGCCATTTTGCATCACAGCCAGACGAAACCCAAAGTCCGTCAACAGATAAATGCTTAAACAGAGTATAGCATATACACACAATGGGATATTATTCAGGCTTAAAAAAGAATTCTGATACATGCTACAATATGGATGAACTTTGAAAACATTATGCTAGTAAGGACAAGCATTATATGATGCCACTTCTAGGTCTTACCTAAAATCGTCAAATTTGGAGAGACAGAAAATAAAACGATGGTTACCAGGGAGTAGGGGAACAGGAGAAGGGGAGTTATTGTTCAATTGGGATGATGGAAGAGTTCTAGTGATGAACAGCGGTGATGGCTGCGTGCCATTGTCAAAGTACCTAATGCTACCGACTCCTGCACTTGGAAATGGCCAAAATTGTTAAGTCTGTGTTATACATGTTTTGTCATAATAAGCAGTTATTATTTATAGGATTTTAAAATCAGCTGAAATATCATAATTTGTACAATTCACTGACGAATTCAAGATATACAAAAACTGAAAATTCCCATATACCGATAATAATTAAGTTAGGAATATTATGGAAGATTTATGTTTAAATGAAAACATTTATTTATATATATAATATATAATAAATAAATGTGTAATTAATATAACAAAATTATATTAATATAATATTAATATAAAATATTAATATAAATATTAAATGATTAATATTTATCACAAATTAAAATTTGTAATATAACAAATTTTACTATAGATTATTATTATGTGGCTATCTATATATATTTATCATAATTATTTTTAAAGAGTCTTGATTTATTCATTTGACAGAGAGAGTGAGAGAGAGCATGAGCAGGGGGGAGGGTCAGAGGGAGAAGCAGACTCCCTGCTGAACAGGGTGCCTGATGTGGGACTCAATCCCAGGACCCCTTTGATCATGACCTGAGCCAAAGGCAGGCATTTAACCGACTGAGCCACCAAGTGCCCCCATGATTATTTTATTTATCCAGCTAGTCAATTCCTTTTAATGTTCCACCTTCCTACACAGAGTTGTTGGCACACGTTCTCATATCAAGATAAAACTTTCTAAAAACGAATATTGGTTATTATACCGGGATGTAGTCAGTAATGTCCTCAGGGCATAAGGGGGAATGTGAAGCTCTTTCTTCCTACATCATATGACCCTCCCCCCACCGCCATGGCAGTGCTGGTCTGAGTTCTGTGCCTATCAGTTCTCTGATTCTCTTCCTTGAGATGCTGACCTCTCATTACTGCATTGTGTCCATCTTTCGTAGCCCCTCTGCCCTCAGTTCTATTGTCCTGCTTCTAATCTGTCACTGGGAGGGAAACCAGATAATCAAGCCCAGTAGAAGTAGGTAGGAGATAAAAACAGGTAATCGTGTAAATGAGCTGGAACTCTTCAACATGTTTTTACTGACCAGAGAGTTACTTATTTCCATCAACACTTCTAGAGTGTGTTTTAGGTATGGGAGTTGCTGATCTATTCTGTAATACCACATATAGTTGCCTCTCACGGGAACAGTACAGAGGTTAGGGGGTTGCTGTGCCCTGCCCCCCCATAGTTGAAAATCCACATATAACTTCCCACTCTCAAAGCTTAACACTAACAACATCCTACTGACTGTAAGCCTCACAGATCACATAAACAGTGAATTAGCATGTATCTTGTACGTTATTATATGTGTTATTTGCTGTATTCTTACAAAAAATTAAGCTAAGGAAATGAAAATGTTATCACTAAGAAAACCACGCATTTCAAATCCACATTGCCTGATGGTCAGCTGTAGCTTGTAACACAATCTCACAAAGATTCTACAGATTAAATTCAGCATCCTGATTATCTGTTCAATGTAGAGCCATACTTTTCCTCCATGACTGTAATAGTCTTAAGTCTACATTTCAACACATTTACCAAAATAGAGTCCAACTCGAGCAGTCTACCAATCTAAACAACAAGACCAAACTCACATTATATATATTCACTGTCATAGAAGTACACACATATTCAAATCGCACATAATTTCTCTCAAGTTGAAAATTTTGCAAATGTGTTTTGCTATACTTCCTTATTTAAATGCTTGGTTTTAACTTCTTTTGCATACCCAAGCTAAAAGTAAATAACTATAACATTTTATTTTTTAAGAGAAAGCAAACGAGTAGTTAGCTTTACAAGGGGTGGAGTCAGGGGGCACCAGGGGCAAATATTTTATGTTCACTGACGTGTCTCCTTTCCCTAAGTCCTCTCGCACCAGCCGAGTCGAATAAATGCTCTTGGATCTCTCCCTCTCCCCCCTTCTCTCTCTCTCTCTCCCTCCCTCCCTCTCTCCTTCCAGATAAATGCCAGTCATTTGGCCAGGGCTAGCTCACAGAAGGCGCAGCAGGCACAGATGGTACCGATGCATAAATGTAATCTAGTAAAAGAAGGCCAACGCCAGCCCAGAACAGAGTCCAGACAACCGCGGTGCACTTACAGGAAGTCTGTGACGGGCAAGGTTGACCCGCGGCTGGGGGCGCTCCCTATTTGCTCCCAGGCCAACAACAGAAATTCCTGAACAAATAAGCACATTCAATTCATCTTATTTGTCACAAATGTATTAATTTAGACGGCATCTCAATGAATGGTCTAGCCTTAGAAATAATACAAAAAAGGGGATAATGTCTTTTGTGCACCTGCGTGAGCGCGGTCACGTTCTCATGTATCTGAGGGTCCATGCACTCTTCCCACCCATTCTCTAGTTCCTTACCTCATTGTGCTTTCTTTCTAGTTCTTGTTACGTCAAATTCTTGTTGGCTGTGTACTAACATGCCAAATACGTCTCCCCGCCTCCAGTAACTCTTATACACATCATTCTTCACACGACTTCCCATTCCGTGGCTAAGTACTGGTTTTCTGTCTCCTGAGCTACAGGTAAACTCCACAAGAGAGCCTGGGTCTGTCCTGGTCAGTGTGGTCTCTCAGTACACAGTAATAAACCGCTGGCTGAACGAGTATCGAGGAAAAACAAAGGCTCTCGTCTGTACATACGCTCACATGCTCAAGCTCTCCCGACACACACTCAAATTTATCGCAAACTGCTAATATAAGATTTTTTGAAGATTATGTTAAAAAAAGAAAAACAAAATATTCACTAAGTCAAATCACCATACTCTAAGTTTGGAACGCCCACAAGATACCCCTGATACAGGCCTAGTCCTGTACTATTCCTATTTTGTTCATTCTAAAGACAAACAGAACATTAACAAAATTACCTCTGCTTAGTAATCCTACCTGGGCCTACCTCAGAGGTAAGTCTGTTTCATGAAGAGTGCCGCCAAGAGGAGAAAAGGTTAAACATTTGATGTGTGATTCAGTCCAGCGAGAGTAGAAAGGACAGTCCAGGAGGGCAGTAACAGCGGGGCAGACAGAATGTCCTTGTATGATTCTTTCAGCGGCTCACAACAACTCTTAGTGGCACAGAGGAGGGACGCATTTTCCTTGCAAAAAGATATTCCTTCTTAATTTAATTTCCTAATTTTTCACTATACACCTATTTATTTGCTCCTCAAATTACCCAACTCACAATAAAAGTCATCACTACTGCCTTAGGTAACACAGTGTCCTTCCCATCACTGAAAAAATTATTAACTTATCCAAACACAGGATACACTGATTATAGCTTGGTGAACTCTTATATGAGTGTTATCATAAAAACCATGTGACAATATAAAGAATGATAATCATATCATTTTTTAAAAGGCTAGAAATCAGTATTTATATACAATGATTTCATTTATATTTTAAAAACAGGCTCAGAAAAAGTTTTGAAGTAATACTTTCTTGAATAGTTTTGGTTTGTGTGATTTGGGAAGACACTGTTTTCTTCTTTGTCCTGAAATTTTTGCAAATTTTCCTTAATAAGTACATATTTGTTCGGCAATAAGAAACATTTAAAAGAAAACTTGCTATCTTCTTTATTTTACCCCTATTTTCTACACACACAGACACACACACACACACACACACACACACAAAATGCAGTTTTTTTCCTTAGTTGTAGTCTTCCCACTGAATCAAATTATTGAAAGAAACTAAATAGCTGCTAATAATTTTAACTTTTTCTCTAATATAAACTGTGGCATGTTAAAAAAAAAGAATATGGAAAAAGCAACAAGAAAGAGTTTCTGTGTATCAGTAAATGACTGTCAATGCTTTTGAATAAGATGGAAGGTGTGGGGAGCATGGAGGCTTTTTTGGGGCACGTGGGTGGCCCAGTTGGTTAAGCAGCAGACTCTCGGTTCCCCCTCAGGTCATGAAGCAGAAGTCCTGGGATTAAGCCCCATGTTGGGCTCTGCCTGGGGATTTCTCTCCCTCTTTCTCTCTCTCTGCCCTGCCCCTGCTTGTGTTCTCTCTCTCTCTCTCTCTCTCTCTCAAATAAATAAATAAATAAGTGTATCTTTAAAAAAAAAAAAAGAATAGAGGCTTTTTTTTTTTGTCGTCTTTGAAAACCCAATCTGCCATTTGAGAGTCATCCGACCTGGAACGACATTATCTTTTCACCTGATTTTCCTTATTTATAAAATGTAGGAGTTGTAGTATTGCCTCATAGAGCTAGTGGGAGAATTATAGGCTTGCACACGAAGCTTCGTGTCAGACACATGATAAACACTAACGGGGCGCCGGGTGGCTCAGTGGGTTAAAGCCTCTGTCATCGGCTCAGGTCATGATCCCAGGGTCCTGGGATCGAGGTCTACATTGGGCTCTCTGCTCTGCGGGGAGCCAGCTTACCCTTCTCTCTCTCTGTCTGCCTCGGCTTGTGATCTCTGTCAAGTAAATAAATAAAATCTTTTAAAAAAAAGATAGGCACTAACAAAGGCTATTACTACCATTAGTACTACTACCTCTACTACTACCACTAGTATTTCTATCTAACAGAGATGAACTGGCAAATAGGTTGATACATGGAATTGTTTATCTAGAACTTCAAAGCAGGTAATGGAGCAAAAACCAGCACCTACATTATAGTCAAGCTCCAAACCAAAGAAATACCTAATTATTGAGAACTTCTTTCAAACACACAGCTGTTGGAGCGAGATCTTGAGTGCTTTCAGAGGACTGACTCGAGCATTCTAAGAAAACAACAAAACAGTGCTGGCCACTGCTAAAAAGACAGGTTTAGGGGCAGGTGGGTGGTGCAGTCGGTTGAGCGTGGGAATCTTGGAGTCGTGATCTCAGGGTCATGAGATCCAGCCCTGGCAGAGCTCAGTGCAGAGTCTGCTTAGGAGTCTCACTGCCTCTCCCTCTGCCCCTTCCCACTTCTCTAAAACAAATAAATCTTTTTAAAAATTTAATAAAATTAGGTATATAACATGCTACTAAAATTAAACTGAATGCCCTCCAATAATGTGAAGAATTTAAAAACTGTAAGATCCTATTTTTGGTTTTTCTTTTTTTTAACCTCACCACCTTGGCTGATTAGAACAAGTGTCCTTTCTTCCAGGCAGACCCAGCTTGGCCAGCACAAAGCGGGGCTGGATTTCAATGACCCTCCATTACTCCCCTGGTTTCCACCTCTATGTAGGACATAATTTGATCACCTGGAAACAGCATTCCTGGAATTACACATACCTGTGATGGTACATCATGGCTCACAAATGTGAAAATGAAATAGTAACAAAGAGTTGAGAGCAGATTGTCTAGGGTGAAATATGGATCATAAAAAGGGAAGCTCAACGGCCAGATGGGACAGCAAAAAGGGGACGTGCAACAGGAAGTGCCAGAGGAGCAGTAACGGTGAAGGCCGAGTCAACACGCTAAGATGAGGAGGCGTAGTAGAAACTACAGTGTAGGGAAGTACACTGGTATTTATGCTGACATGCCTGAAGTGTGCAGAAACGGTAAGATACGTTAATAATTCCACCCAAGGACTTGAAAATCTAAGGTGGATTAGAAGAGGAGTATGCTGTGCCCACTTGTGTCTATCCTGGCTACTCGTTTTCGGAAGGAGCACCGGCCTCTTGACATCACGTGATGACACGAAGAGCATCTCTACCATGTTCTAGCTGTTGGATCGCCCAACAAAGAAGGAGACTTGTGTTCGTGTCCTCTCAAGAGGTGGCTCAGCTTTCAGGGAGATCTACTTTCTTAAACTACAAGTGCATCCCCCCCAAAAAAGGACTGAGAGCTATGACCCCATCTTCAAGTTGTAAGAAAATGTGGTTGACTGGGATTTGACACATTACAATCTAATTATTGATCGCATATTCTAATACTGAGCTAGCATTCAGTTCTAAGTGTAGGAAGTAACCAGACACACCATCGCCAGTACTACTGTGACGCCACTTCTTAAAGGGCTTCAGTGGTTACGATCATCGCTCAAACACTACAAATGAGATAATTATTGAGTCCATAGGTACTTTTCTTTTTTCTCTGGATTCTTAATCTCTATTCAGATAAATTTCAAAATGATACAATGCTATGTAACTGTACTAGTTTCAGATCTCCTGTCATCTGAACTTGGCTACTCTCTTTCAAACCCATTACAATTCTTTTTCCTCAGCCAACACTGTAATTGGCAGCCCTGCAATAGAACCCTACTCAAACATCCAGTACAAGAAGCTTTC
Source organism: Mustela putorius furo (assembly GCF_011764305.1). Lineage (NCBI taxonomy): Eukaryota > Metazoa > Chordata > Mammalia > Carnivora > Mustelidae > Mustela > Mustela putorius. The sequence continues at coordinate 2,031,357 of NW_025421261.1, forward strand.
CCCTTAATCTCACATCCAAAACCTAAATGAACAGCCAAAACCTTCTCACATTTTTCTAATTCTATTAAAGTTTCTCTTCCTTTTAAGATAATTTATTTCTTCATAAAAGTTCAGGTGTAATTGCTGATGGAAGGAAATACTGAGATATTTCAACAGCATTCTAGTTGGTCTTGGGGACTGGACAATGACACAAAAGAAATAAAAATCCTTTATTAAACCTAAAAGAGAGTAAAGAAGAAAAAAACTAACACATGAAATAATTGGAAAGCAATTAATTTTAAAATTATTGCACAGTACTTAAAGGGATTCACTTTAAGCTGGTTATTTACTGCACTCGGGATGATAACGACCTTTGCACTTACAATCAAGAAGCAATAGTGCCCCCACGGTTCAGATGCTACACTTCTCCATAACCATGCTCACAGACACAAGGGTACTATCTAAAGGTAAGAACTATAATTTTCTTTTTGCTATCTTTTGTACAATTCTAGGAATAAAGTCAGCAAGTAATGAATAATTCGATTATGTGTTCAATCATTTGAAGGCGTTTCTCATTTTAATCTCTGTTACAAAGGAGAAAAATGTACTGATAATCTTTTTCTTTACTCTTAAGAAATAAATGAATTAGCCCTAATTTTATGCAGTTTAAAAACACCCATAAACTTAATTAAGCTTTAAACTTGGTTATAGAGAATAGGAATCAATCACTACAGTCTCAACAGTAGCATTAAGAAAACAAGGTGCCCATTTCAGTTTCTTAATGAGCCAATTACCAGTAATAGGAAAACCTCAAAAGATTCAGATTTGGCTCAATTAAGTTCCTTGAAAACCAATCTCATATAACCATCTACAAGAGAACAGAACAGGGCAGAAGGGGAGATTTTCTGGAAGACTACAGCATCCGTGAAGGTTGAGGCTAGCGGGGCTGGTTTCTGAGGATCGGTATTTGGAAGTATTTTCACTGACGTGCTCGCTGGTTCACTCACAAAACATTGCCCATTTGCAAGCGACCTTTTTTTTTTTTTTTGCCCCTTTCCTGGGCTACTTCTTCCCAACTCTGATTTGCGACTTATCTGATAGCGATACCGCCTAGATTATACCATTCTCAAAAAACAAGTTGCTCTTTCATTATCTCAACTAGAAACAGAGAAGTCATCAACTGTTGCGTGTCACTGACAAAGTACAATTTGAGCAATTAAGTCTCCACGGAGCCATGTGTTTACACTGAGCACTAACTGTCTACCTATCACCAAGCTAAGCTGGGGTTCTTAAATCCCTCTAATACTACTGAATAATTCATTGCTTTTCAACAAAAACAAGAAATGAGATTTTGACAGCTGGTTACTATTTCATTCTAGTTTTTACTCACAAATGACTGCCTCACCCCATTCCTCAGTTTTAGGAATTTGTTGTTTCAACTTTCTGCAAAAGCTTCCAGGGGCTGCTTAGAGACATCGCTACTGTCCATTTAGACAGGGATGGTCACAAGGAGAGAGCACCGAGAAGTAATCTTGCTTAGTCTGAAGGCAAAATGTCCTTCATTTCTGGGTTTGAAACAAGCCAATTAAAACCTGCCACCAGCTTTGCAAAGCCCAGCATCGCTGCTAGTGCTACTCATACAAATTAACAACATATTTTACTCTAGAGGATATCCTTGTGAAATGCAGAAGCAGGAGAAGAGAGCTCTAGAATTCAAGCCCATTATATGTATCCAAAATGCTTCTGTATTCTCATGCCAAGCTCTCTATAACCTATTCTGTCCCTACAGAAAAATTTAAAGAATGCTGAGAAAGTAGTACATTACCTTAAGTATGGCTACTTTGTAACCCACAGTGGTTAATATATTGTATTATATATAGGAATAATCACTACTGTTAGACTCATTAAAAGCCACTAAATCACAAGACCATTTTAAACTGCTGCAGCAGGAGTAAAACGTTCAGATCTTTACAGTACCGGGTCCTGGCACGGCACCAGAAGAATGATGTAGTGTATCGCTTGGGGGAGAAACGTGAGCAGGAGTTCTTGTACTTACGTGTATATTTCTAATTTGTGTGACAAATAAATTTTTTTAGCCTTCACACACACAAGCCTCCTCTCTGCCTGTCACAGTATAAAAGCAACCCATTGGCCTGAGCTGTAGCCCATATGGTTGTTATACTTATGTTTGTGAGTTTGGGATAACGCGCTTTGTGTTGGCAATTTTCATTTCAATAGCCTATTAATCTCTTAAACACATTAAGCATGTCCACCCCTGCTGCCGGACTCCCGGCCCCTTTGATTCTCTCCCCTTCTAGCCCCGTGTTTTCACCCTGGAGCCCGAGGTGGCAGCAGAGTGACTCCTGCCTACAGGACAATATTTCAGTTCAAATTACAGGTGGTTTCGTAACTGCCTAAAGACATGTCAAGCTTCTACCACTCAGGCTTTCTAAAAGGAAGCATAAGGGCTTTGCGAACAGGGTCACTCTTGGTGTTTAAAGCATGAGCTGACTCACTGAACTCCGGAATCTGACCCTTGCTTCCAGCAGCTTTACTGGAAATGGACTCAGCCGGGACTCAGCCACCCTCGGGCTGCTTGGGGGACAGCGGGCCTTCTCTCTCCTCTCTGCCCCTGCACGGCCGCACCCACTGCAGGGAGGGATGCAGGGCAAGCAGGTGCCCCTCTCTTGCCCGGTGAGAAGTCCACTTGGTACGCGAAGCAACGTGTGCACAAGTTCAACGTGGCCATCTCTTTTTTACGAAGATCCTCAAAGTGTCTTTCTATAGCAGCAATTAGCCTAAGTATGGAATGATCTTACTCTTCAGAATCCCCGTTACAATCCCAGCTCCAGATCTCCACCAACCAGCACCCATCTCTCATCATTTGACTGGGAGAAATGCACCGACTTCCTCTGTATTACATCTAATGGCTAAAACAGTTAGTAATATTTACTCACTGCCGGACAATGGGCTCAGCATTTCACAGGTATTATTGGCTCGTGCACTCTCCACAGAAACGAAGCAGGGTACTTACAGGACATAACAGAAAGCCAAGGAGGCAATTTTACATTTTCTGCCCTAATAAAACTACTACATATTGATGGGAGATCCTCAACCCAAGTTAAACTAAAACACTCAGTTTTTATCAGGTACCTCTGGACCACAGTGTTCAGACCCATTTCTGGTGTTGTGCTGGCACTCCCCCGAAGGACGGCACCATCCTGCTTCTGATGCAACAAGAAGAGAGGAAAGAGCCCCAGGTGGTCAAAAAGGTCTGAATTAGGGGAGCCCGGGTGGCTCAGTGGGTTAAGCCTCTGCCTCCAGCTCAGGTCATGATGCCAGGGTCCTGGGATCGAGTCCCACATCGGGCTCTCTGCTCAGCAGGGAGCCTGCTTCCTCCTCTCTCTCTCTTTCTCTGCCTACTTGTGATCTCTGTCTGTCAAATAAATACATAAAATCTTAAAAAAAAAAAAAGGTCTGAATTACAGCAACTAAGACCTAAATTAAATTTATCTTGGCCATCACAAATAGGCTTTACTTTAGTATATTTGTTCTGACACATAGATCCATATCTATCCCAGATTTGGTCACCACATAATGACCTGAAATTTGAAATGTGATAAATAAAAAAAAGCTGAGGAGGGAAAGGAAACGCTTCGAAAGCAGAATATGTAAAGTGGGAAAATGTAGTTAGAATGAAATTAAGAAACAGAGGCCGCCAACTTGGGAAATGTAATAATTATCACAGTAAAAATAATAACAGCAAATATTTATTTAGAACTTTCTGGGTTTCAGTCACTGGGCTATGTGCTTCACTATTTCAACGAATCTCCAAACAACACTGTGTGGTCAAGTGCTATTATGTAATAATTTCTATTTTAAATATTGAAAAAAGGAAAATGCATTTTGGAGCGTCTAAGAATGTGTTTCGGGGCACAGAGCTAGTAAATAGTACAATGAGGAACAGAGCCCAGGGAGAAAGAGAGAGCGACGGTGACTCGGCGAGGTCATGCGCACCTGCAGACTCTACGGTAAGTGTCTCCAGAACGTTCCCCGGGAGCGCTTTCAGAGACAGCCCTGTTCCCGCGAAGGACGCAGGACTGGACAAGGACAATCTGTCGTGTCGCAGTTTCAAGAGACCTTCCCCAGTTCCCTGGGGGTCTCTGACGTGGGAACGGCCCTTCATAGGGCTCAGAACTGAGCAGCCCACAGCAATCAGTCTCTGAGCGGGCGCGGCCCTACTCTGCTCTGTGGAACCGTCCCAGGAAATAGTTTTCCTACAGTTCTCACGAACTGCCCAACTATAAAGGAAGAAAACAAAGGGAAGGGAAGGGAAAAGATAAAAAGAATCAGGTGAAAGCGGATTACCCTCCTTGATTTTGTTTGACTGGAGGCATTTATGTCTTAGGATGGTTAACGCCACCTAAAGGTATACAGCAGGGAGTTCACATCCTAACCCTAAAACTTCAGCAGCAGACAGCACCGGAAATTAAAAGGGCACAATGCTTCGGCTCTCTTCTTCCTGACGTGAAGACTCCGTGTATCCACAGACAGGATTTCAAGTTGCTGTGACTCTCGGCTGGGTGTGCGACGCTTGCTTCTTCGGGCCGGAGGCAAGCAGAAGCGAACTACACTAACTGAACTGCAACCCCCACTTCTTAGCGAGTTGGGGTGATGTGAAGACCCTGAGAAAAGCGACCTGAGGAGAGCCGTCCTTCCCCTCAGAATTGCTCTCGTCCTTCAAATTCCGGGCTCAGTGGATCATTCACATGTGTCTTATTTTAAAGCAGCTGACGTAAACGGGGAAGAAAGTTCACATAAGCAAAATACGAAACTGGAAGAAAAATGGTAATTATGCTGCTTGGCACCACTCCCTCCTCTTCGAACCAAACCTGTTCTTACAGACTAGTTCAACCAGGTAAACCTGATTATGGGGCAGTACGGTCCTACTGACAACCAAGACTGGTCTGGGATGACCCCGTTCATGTTTTAAGTGCTACAAAGAATAGACAGCGAGACAAGCTCATAATACAAACAACATAAAATTGTTTATTATTTCATTTCAGTAGAACATCTTCTAACTTAGAGCTTCTAAACACTCTTACTATGGGTGATGTCAGAAACACTACACAAGCAGAGAACTGTTTCCTTTGCCACAGACGACAAATCTTTAGTGTCTTCTGATACGCATCGCTCTGCCTGCTCTGGGGAGGCACTGGATGCCTCTCCTGCCTTCCCTCTCACCTACCAAGGTCACTGTTGAGTGATGACACGACTTACTGCAAAAACGTACCCTCGTGCACAGTAACTACCTACTGCTCAGTGTCTCGTCAGTGTACCACAAAACTCTAAAAAAGGTCGCCTGCCAACGTTAATAGAATATATAAACTTAATATCACAAATATAAATTTGAATAAGCCTAAAACCAAACTTCTAAAAACCTAAAAACAGACTTCTGTCCTCACTATTCATTATTGTTATAAAATTATACTCTATCCAGAAGGCACATATCTGAGAAATTAATTTTAGCTTCAGAGAAATTGACCTTCTTTTCCTTGAGTGATAATCTGGGAAGTGAAAAATAAATAAATTGCTAGTCAACTGCATTCACTTCTGGTTTGCAAAACCAAAGCCTTTCTCAATTAATGAGAGAAACAGTGGCAAAATGTACAAAGTGGAAAAATTTTTTAGCCTCGTTAGCATTTTTCAACCAAGGTTCCGTGAGTGCCTTAAGATCTTTGGGGGCGTCTATCTGTATATGATACACTAACTTCTCACCCAAGCCTTATGCTCGCTGTATTGCATCCTTGGGAGAATGAAAATCAGTCCAGTCCCTTAAAATATTTTCTCTGTTCTGTGATTCAGGCAAGAAGCCTCAGTTGAAAAATTCTGTGGTTTTTTATTGTTGTTATTGTTGTTTTAAGGCACAGAGAGGTTTTATAACTTGCTCAAGGCCAATCGGTTGGTAAATTCAAAAGCTGATATTTGCATCTAGACTTTGGACACTAAAGCTGGGTGTCATTCACAAAATGAATACAAGGCATGCATTATTACAAATTTCAGGCATGACTTGTTTTGTTTTCTTAGGCTATCAAATTAAGATACACAGAAATTCAGAAGCACATTTTAGACTAACTCTCTTAAGTAAAAAAAGCCATAACAGATGCCTGTGAGTAGGGTCTCAAGCAAAACAAAGATAATACAAATCTTTAAAAAAAAGTCACAGTCTTCCATCTCTGGGCAAAGCAATTTCTAAACATTCAATAAATACTGTAACAATATTATAATGACTTGAAATCATGATGGAGGCCCTTTCCATTTCAGTAAGTTAGAATCCCATCTCTCCCTCAAACTAAATGAAGACAGACAGAAAGACAGACAGAAAGAAGAGAAGAGAAGAGAAGAAAAAAGAGTAAAGCAAGGCAAGGGAGGGAGGGAAGGTGGAAAGAAGAAAATAAAATTGTCTTTGGAACAATAAGTCAGATCCTTAAATTAAAACGAAGTTTTTGATATCTGCTTTATAATACCCTTTGTACAAGGTTTATACCCTTTGGACTTAGTCATCATCTTTCCTTGCGTCCTATTTCATTCTCTGATTTCTACTTTATCTCCAATATTTTAAGCAGGACAAAGAGAGATTCTACATCCTTTGGCCATGCTTTCTGTTCAGAAAACATTATCCCTTAACATCTTGCTATTATTTAAAAACCAAGGAGATGAGCTTTCAATATGAACAACAAAATGAAAATGCTTCAAATATAACGTGTATCTGAGGGGCACCTGGGTGGCTCAGTGGGTTAAGCCACTGCCTTCGGCTCAGGTCATGATCTCAGGGTCCTGGGATCGAGCCCCGCATCAGGCTCTCTGCTCAGCAGGGAGCCTGCTTCCCTCTCTCTCTGCCTACCTCTCTGCCTACTTGTGATCTCTCTGTAAAATTAAAAAAAAAAAAATAAATAAGGTGTATCTGAACATCACGGGGAGAAAGGAAAGGCAGAGACAGAGGTCCGCACATGCAGGTTGAAGACCCAGGAGCCCCGTGGGTTTGGTGCGCTGTCACCTGACGCTTACATGTCTGGGATGACTCAGAGCCGTCTGTTAAATAAAGGATGACAGGCAGTAATTCTTTGAATGGAACACACTGCACACTAAACAGGGACGGCTGAGATAAAGTGTCACGGGCAGGTCAGTAATGACAACAAGGGCTGGATTCAGCTGCCACAGCTGCCCCGTCCCAGGTGGGTCCCCAAACTGCCGTAACCCTCACCTCTCTGGAGGTCCTTCCTGGGAAAGAGCAGGCTAATACAGCAGGTTAGAAAACCCGAGTTATCACATGGCCGGAAACACGCACGTAAAATCTGCTTCTTCAATGCCCCAGGAATTTACTTCTTGGCGGAGTATGTCTTTATAAGGCACAACGCCAGTGTACTGTAAGTGTGAGGTCTGATGTCATGAAACTGAGTTTAAATAAACCACGGTTTGATCTTTGTTAAATTCTTTAGTGTATATTGGAGAACCTACGTTTTCCAAGGATTAAATTAAAAACAGAACAGAGCTCAGCCGGCACACAGAAGGGATGGGAGCAAGTGTAGTTATCCACTAACAAGTACGGGAGCAAGTGTAGTTATCCACTAACAAGTACGGGAGAAAGGTTAGTTATCCACTAACAAGTACGGGAGAAAGGTTAGTTATCCACTAACAAGTACGGGAGAAAGGTTAGTTATCCACTAACAAGTACGGGAGAAAGGCTAGTTATCCACTAACAAGTACGGGAGAAAGGCTAGTTATCCACTAACAAGTACGGGAGAAAGGCTAGTTATCCACTAACAAGTACGGGAGAAAGGCTAGTTATCCACTAACAAGTACGGGAGAAAGGTTAGTTATCCACTAACAAGTACGGGAGAAAGGTTAGTTATCCACTAACAAGTACGGGAGAAAGGCTAGTTATCCACTAACAAGTACGGCAAGCCAGCAGCGTCGGAATGTGATGAACCAAAGCGGCTGCTTCCCTCTCCCTCCTTGGCCGCCCTCGCCACCTACCCACCCCCTGCTGCGTCCGCTTTCATACATTTCCTGCTGCCAAAACGGGCCAAGAACTGGAAAATGAGAACATCTGCCAACAGCAGTCAGGAAGCTAGTTCTAATTTTAAAAAAATAAGACAGATGTGGTTTTGACCTACAGGAGAGAAAATAACCAACACAGAGTGGGACGAACCGATCCTCAGACTCTTACATATGGCCGCAGGAGTTTGTTTGTTTGTTTGTTTGTTTTTGATAAATCTAGTATTTCTAACTTCCTACCGAGCATTTCCAACTTTTTTTCGAGCTCAGTTTCACAGCCCATCGTCAGGAGCTCGCGCCTCTTGCTATCCTCGCTGTCGAACCCCTACCGCCTCTTAGTCTTCAGGTCCCGTCAGGAGCCCCTTGTAACTCCTCCACCCCACTCTGATGAAACCCCACTGTTCCTTGTTCTACCCTCGCCGGGGGGACCCTGCATGAGCCCCGACTTCTTTCTTTCAACCCATCCAGGAGTGTATAGAGTGTAGACCAGCAACCTAACACTTCTTAAAAATGTTTCCAGAAGAAAACAAATTTCAGTAAAAAATATCTTTTTTGGTGGCACAAAGGTTTTGGTTTTGGGTTTTGTTTTGTTTTGTTTTAAGATTTTATTTATTTATTTGACAGACAGAGATCACAAGCAGGCAGAGAGGCAGGCAGAGAGAGAGGGAGAAGTAGGTTCCCCACGGAGCAGAGAGCCCGATGTGAGGCTGGATCCCAAGACCCTGAGATTAGGACCTGAGCCGAAGGCAGAGGCTTCACCCACTGAGCCACCCAGGCGCCCCAGTGTGGCAGAAAGGTTTTAAAAACTTGACTAATAGAGCAATAACTATTTGCTGGACATTGATTGCTAAGTGTAAGTCAAATACACTAGATGCTTGAGAACTGGATCTGACCTTGATTTATTTCCTACAACCACACACACGCCCACACCCCACACAGCTTGGAAGTTGCTGAAGAAAACAGTTGAACCACTGTTGTGGAACAAACGAGAACTTTCCTACCTTCTCCACCTGTTACAAATCCTTCAAGGTTAACGCAAATCTTTCTTCATCTATAAACTGTCATTTTACATCCTAGTCTGAAGTGCTCTTCCCTGATAACTTGAACAGCAATTAATGTCTAGACCATTCATTTGGAAATTAATTAGGCAACGCTTTGGCAACATTTCTTCTGTTACTACCTGAATTTGTTTTTATGTATTTCATTATTTTGTTATCTATATGTGTATTCTTGGTCCTTTAAGTAGATTACAGTCTTATTGAGGACTGTGTACTAAGTATTTTAGGGTCTCAAAAATTGCTTAAAATCGTGAATGTTCACAAAGAAATGAGTAATTTTATTTTTATGACTCTCACATATTAATTCTAGCTCAGTTTTTTAAACTACTGTTTGTCGAATTGCGACTGTATAATTGAATGTTCTCTCATACCATTCTTTGCTGTAAATATATATTACACATTATCTGTAACACAATCATGTGTGTTTTACTACGAATTCATATAAAGCAAAAGTATTATGTTAATTCTTCAAAATACAGTATCAATGGCTGCACTGCCATAGATTTCATGGCCATAGCATATGAGAAAATCAGATTAGGAATTAAAATCCTTCTAGATTCTTAGGTTGGCTTCATGTTTTTGTTTTTGTTTTTATTTGTTAAAAGAACTTTACTTTCTTTGCTTTGAGTTATACTTTGTGAGCTTTACTTTATCACCTGCCCCAACTAGATCTTAAATTCCTGGTAGGTAGGGAATATCTAGTAATCGTTACTTTTTTGTAAGAGCTTATTGTCAAGATTATAGTTCATTTTCCTCTCAGTCTAATGTTACTAAAAACAATTTTAACCAAAAATTCAAAAAAGACAAAAACAGGAAATGTGTTTAAATGCTCATGTTTTTCAAAACACCAAGAAAAGAAAAATTCTAGCATTAATAATTTTAAAAATCAAATATTCACCTATAACCTTACATACCATCTATTACCATTATATTAATATAATTAACTATTCCTGTGTTTACCCTGTTTCTTACTCCTAAAAATATTCCAAAAACAAAGCAATAAATGTTTAGAAAGAATTAGAAAACAGTTTCTTCTAAATATCATAATTTCGGCTTTAAAACTTGGTTTATATGGACATTCTGTAACTTTCAGTTACAAAAATTGTCTGGTCATTACTATTAATATTAGTATCTTTCAATGAGAGGGAGCATACAGAATGATACCCTGGGAATAAGACGGACTTACTCTTTCTTACAATTTGGTAAAGAGGCATTTTCTCAGCAATATAGTAATGAAAATAATAATGTCAGCATGCCATGACATGAAAATCTTCCAAGATGCCTCATCAAAAACAGAATGAAAGGCGGCTTTAAAATGAGGAAGTGCCCCATGTGACATTTAAGAGACTTAGGGTGCACACAGTAGAGCACAGCTCGGACTGACAAGGAAGCAGGCCAGGGATTTGTCTTAAAAGTAATGGCAGCCCATTTGCCTCAATTTTCACTACTGTTCCTGAGGAGAGAGACACTTGAAAAAGTACTCCAGGCAGGTGGTTTTAAGGACAACTGAGGCATCCTGCTCTGAGCCGGATCAAAGGAGAACTCCGACAAGCAGCGTCAGTTGTTCCACGGATCAAAATGAGAGCTGAAGCAAGAGACGATAAGGAGGGAAATAAACAGTTGATTTAACATAAATTCAAGACGTCCAAAAAGATGATGAAACATCCTGAAAAGCAGGTTGTTTTCAGGGATTATAAATAACAAATGACGAGAAAGTCCCAACAGTATCCCAAACTAAAAATTATGGCTTTACTACAGCGAACAGGAATTTTGGTATGAAGTACATTTGAAAAATGTAATTGGGAACTGTGTCATCATCCAAGCCCCGGGTGGAACTCTTCCTTTTAGTTTGATTTTATAGATGAGAACGAAAGATTTTAGAAGTTTAACGTTAAGAGTAACCTGTTAAGTTGGCGATAGTGACATCTTTCCAAATGTGTCCCCTGAGGCAAGGAAACAACAGCAAAGGTAAACTGTTGGGACTCTGTCAAAATAAAAGCTACAGCAAGGGAAACACCCAACACAGCTGAATGACGACCTACCAAATGGGAGAAGATCCGGCGAATGATGTATCTGTAAAGGATTAGTATCCAAAATATACAAAGAACTTACACAACTCAACACCAAAAAACCCCCAAATAATCCAGTTAAACAAATGAGCAGAAGACATGACTAGTCATTTCTCCAAGGAAGACATCCAGATGGCCAACAGACACATGGAAAGATGCTCCACATCACCCATCACCAGGGAGATGGAAATCAAAAACACAGTGAGATGCCACCTCACACCTGTCAGAACTGCTAAAATCAGAAACACAAGAAACAAGCGCTGGTGAGGATGTGGAAAAAACGGAACCCTAGTGCACCGACGGGAATGCAAACTGGTGCAGCCACTGTGGAAGGAAGTGTGGTGGCTCAGTCATTAAGCTTCTGCCTTTGGCTCAGGTCGTGATCCCAGGGTCCTAGGATTGAGCCCCACATCCAGCCCCACATCAGGTTTCCTGATGAGTGGGGAAGCCTGTTTCTCTCTCTCCCATTCCCCCTGCTTGTGTTCCTGCTCTTGCTCTCTGTCAAATAAATAAATAAAATCTTAAAACAAAAACAAAAACAAAACAGACTACCCTGTGATCCAGTCACCACTCTACTGCGTAGTTACTCAAAGAATACAAAGACACTAATTAGAAGAAATACATGCACCCCTACATTTATTGCAGCATTAGTTACAATAATTAGCCAAACTAGATAGCAGCCCAAGTGCCTATCAATAGACAAATGAAGACGATGTGATACACAGAGAGAATGAAGTATTATTCAGTCGTAAAAAAGAATGAAATCTTGCTATTTGTAGCAACGTGGATGGAGCTAGATAGAGTATAATGCTAAGTGACAGAAGCCACTTAAAGAAAGACAAATATACATGATTTTACTCATACGTGGGATTTTGAAAGAAAACAAACAAAGGAATGAAGAGAGACACACCAAGAAACAAACTCTTAACGATAAAGAACAAACTGAAGGGAGGTGGGGGCGGTGGGAGAAACGTGCCAGGGACTAAGAGTGCACGTCCTCTGATGAGCACTGACAAGGCACAGAATGGTGGAATCACTGTATTGTACACCTGAGCCTAATACAACACTGCATATTAACTAAACTGGAATTAAATTAAAGAAAAATAAAAAAGAGTAACCTGTTGACTTGTTACCACTACTTATATTTCATTTATTTTTTAAAGAAAATGTTTTATAATTATTCCTAAGCCTTGGTATCTGCATAATAACTAGATGCTCAAAAATCAATCCACAAATGACTTTCTGAGCCCAATATTTCCAACAGTGCGATTGACTAAAATGCTTAATATTTACGTTTTGGATATATTATGTTTAAATAGTCACTAGTGATTCTGAGGTTATTTAAATAGTTTACTAGTGTGTCCCATTTCTATGTTGGTCTCTTCAATCTAATTTCATTGGTATTTCATTCTCAATTCAAGGTATCAGCCTATAAATTAGAACTAAAACAGTGAATTTTAAACTGTTCTGTATTTTCTGTGTAATTGGCCAATTAAATCTGAAACATAAAGTAGAATTTAATTAGCAAACTAAATTTTCCAATAACATATTTAAAATTCAAAGAAAGTTAATACTACTCATTCACTCACCACCTACCTATGTGACTCTGGCAATTACCTGACCTTTCTGAGCCTCAGCGTCCTTATCTATAAAATGGGGATAAATGTACTTTGCAGTGAGTTGTTTTAAAAATTAGTGCAACATACCTAAGGTCACTAGCGTAGTATCTGGTACGTAAGTGTTTCTCTAGAGATTATGCTGCGTTTGGTTATTAATGATGGTATTAATAATGTTGGTGATGTGTGCTGTCTTCATGGAATTATATTCTTAAACAATTTTTTTAGTTAAGTCTATTCTTGACTTTCTATGCTGGCCATGACAGTTTTGGATCCTAACACTGTCCCAACATCGCTATAATTACCTAAAGTATATGTTGCATTGGGGTCTTTCCTGATTTTGTATCTTTGCCTGTTTTAAAGTCATAGGGATAGAAGGCAGAACACAGGGTACACAGTCAATGGTACTGTCACGGCATTGTCTGGTGACAGCAGCCACACTCGCGGTGAGCAGAGCATGGCATACAGACGCGTTGTCGAATCACTATCTGGTACACCGGAAGCTAACGTAACATTGTGTCTCAACTGTACTTCAATTAAAAAATAAATAAGTAAATAAAATAAATTATAAACAAGCAATTACAAATAAGTAAATTAATAATAAATAATAAGTAAATTAATAGGTTAATTAATACAGCCAATGGAAAACAGTATGGAGCTTCCTCAAAAAATTAAGAACAGAACTACCATACGCTACAACAAAATTAAAAAAAAAAAAAAAGGAAAAGAAGCTAAAGTTTGCTCTGTTTCCAAGTCTTGCTTGTTCCTTATAATTCCCTGTAAAAAAATTGCTGTTTCTATCCACATTATACTTTTTTAATTTTTTAAAATATTTTATCTATTTATTTGACAGAGAGAGATCATAAGTAGACAGAGAGGCAGGCAGAGAGAGAGAGAGGGAAGCAGGCTCCCCGCTGAGCAGAGAGCCCGATGCGGAACTCGATCCCAGGACCCTGAGATCATGACCTGAGCTGAAGGCAGCGGCTTAACCCACTGAGCCACCCAGGTGCCCCTATCCACATTATATTCTTAATGAAATATTTCTAATATACACTTGAAATACTAAAGATCTAAGAATTTGATATTAAAATAATACTAATTCAGGGTTGTTTGATTTATAAATAATATCTAAAATAAAATTTTATCTAACCAATCAAGAGTTAAGGTAATTCTACTATAAGAATAAAACTATGATCAAACCATTGTCCTTAGAGATTTATATTAAAAGCATTTAAAGACTAGAGATCACCAAAAGTGTTGTCATCTAGTTAAGGGAAAAAGACCACTTAATAGAAGTGTATTTGGTTAATTTAAATCAAAGTGATTGATTTTCATTTAACATTTGTCCACTACTGATAACTCAGGTTGGAAAATCAATTTCAGAGACACCCAATGGGAGAAGGGTTCCATGTAGTTATATATATTTAATGACAGAAACACATTAGTACTTCACTGCTTACCATAGCACTAAATAAAAGAAAATTTGTGTTTAAATTACTTTGCAGTTGTGACACAAGGCAGCAAATTGCAACATATCAAAATGACAATAGAGATAATCCAATATCTTCTCTTTTTCTGAAAGAAGAAAAACAGTGAGAAATAGACTAGCCTTAAAAAGACAGAAAACTGGCATAAAATTTAAATGCTCTCTTAAATCTGTATTCTTTCTATTTTCTTCCATATGGAGTTATTTTTATTTAATTTATTTAAAGCATAATAGCAGCAGAGTATCCATTATGGATCTAGAATCATAGTATCGTTATCGTTTTCCAACAGGTTTCAGAATATGGTGAGGAATATGTGCAACATTTTAGCTTTTAAAGTAACTTGTAAAATATTTGTATGTATCATTTTTTATTTTAATTCCAGTGAAGTTAACATACAGTGTTATATTAATTTCAAGTTGTTTGTGTGTAGTATTAAAATTATTGATGGGCTCGGGCACCTGGGTGGCTCAGTGCTTAAGCCTCTGCCTTATGCTCAGGTCATGATCTCAGGGTCCTGGGATCGAGTCCCCATCCAGCTCTCTGCTCAGCAGGGAGCCTGCTTCCCCCTCTCTCTCCGCCTGCCTCTCTGCCTATTTGTGATCTCTCTCTGTCAAATAAATAAATAAAATCTTTAAAAAAATATATTGATGGGATTACAAAATGTCTAATCACTAAAAAAGTACTAATTAGTTTAGACAAGTTTGTAAACAACAGACTGAACTTTCTACTGACATAAATTTTTTTATTCATCAGAATTTACTAAAGCCTGCTAAGAGACAGTGCACAATGTCCTGGGGATAGCCGTGTGAACGCTGTGGGGAAAGTCCTGTCTTCATATCACTGGCTTGGTTCAAATTAGGGGAAAAAAGACAAGACTGCTAGAATTCAAAGATGTCTTTGTGATCACTTTTTTCTCTATATACACATCAGAAAACTGAAGACCAGAGAGAAGAGGCAATTTGTGCTGGATTTAAAGCTAATCAATGACAGTATAGGGATCTAAGCCTCTGGATTCCCAATGTAATGATCTTACCAATATGTCACCAAGGGCTTTAGGACTTCTGTAATCCTGCTTCTTCTCATAATTTACTTCCCTAATCCCCAAGTTCTTGTCCCAGGCTAGAACATTAGTGTTCCTGGAATACACAGATATGCCCGACCTCTTGTGCCTTTGACCGTGGTCTTCTTTCTGGAGCGTGGAACTGCAGGCCCGGGGGAAAAAGATAAATTACACAACTTCTCAGGTCCTCTATGACGTAAAAGATCCTTATCAACTTTCGGAGAACTCTACTGCCACTTCTAAATGTTATCTTCTATTTACAGATGCATGCAAAAGTGAATGTACATTACATAGAGACGGAGTAACGTACATGCGGTCTGTATATATTCCAAAACAATTTATTGATATGGACATTGATACAAAATTAATAATTTCTGTATCAAAAGAACCAGATTCAAAACTGAAATTTTAAAAGTACTTCCCGACCTGTGTAATTTTCTTAATTCGGTCAGTTATTGTCTGAACAGGAAGGAAAAGAAAGCATTGCCCTGAGAAACGACAGCAGGGCGAAACGGAGCGCTCACTGAACCAGAAACCGGAAAATGTGGGTTTGAATCCAGGTTCTATTATTTTCCAGCAACATAACCTCGGGAAATTCACTAAACACCTCAGTCTCACACTCTTCATGTCTAATATGGGAATACTACAGACACCTCACTCTGAGCACAATGAAGTGTTGGATATACTGAACAGAACTGTTAGCTGGATTTGAGTTCTGAATCTTTCCTATGAAAGACTCCCCCTGGGTGGTGGGGTTATGGACATTGGGGAGGGTATGTGCTATGGTGAGTGCTGTGAAGTGCGTAAGCCTGACGATTCACAGACCTGTACCCCTGGGGATAAATAATACATTAGATGTCAATAGAAAAATTTAAAATTGTTTTTAAAAAAAGGGAAGATTTCCTCTTTCCTGAAGTAAGCAGTGCCCTCAACAAGTACCGGCAGTGCTGCCCCACTAGATGCATAAACACTCCTCAAGTACGCATGAACATACACACATGAACACACACATACATTCATGTACACTGGTATCACACACCTGAGCTGCATTTATCTATCTACATATCCCTAAGACGCAAGGAAGAAAACCCCTGAAAAATCAAGATAAATATCTGAAGCCATGAAACTCTTTTTTGGTCGCTAATAAACCTAAACTGATATCAAACCTTTAGCAAAAAAAGAATAGGATTCCTACTGGAAAAAGTGTTACCTTATCCAAGAAACCCCTTGACTTCTTGACAATCCACGAGACTTGCTATTTCAAAATTTTTGTATGATTCTTTCTCGTGAGTCATAATGAAAGGACTATAGACAAAGACAAAAACATTGATAAAGGGGCTCAGCTCTACAGGAGAACACAAATTATCTCCACTCTTGTCGCAAATTGATTTGAGAACCTTTCAAGAGGATCATGTTACTGCCCAGCTCCAATCCCTTACTGGCTGTCCACGAACTATAAATTAAGAGCTAAGCTGTTGACATATGCACATTTTTGCTTGTCTCTCCAATAATTATTGTGTATAAAAATAAATAGGTGAATAAATAAATACTATTTCACTTTCATGCTTTTTCTTATTTACATTTAGAGCTAATATAAAAGAAGAAAACAGGCACCTGGGTGGCTCATTTGGTTAAGCCACAGACTTCCAGCTCAGGTCATGATCCCAGAGTCCTGGGATCGAGTCCCACATCGGGCTCTCTGCTTAGCAGGGACCTGCTTCTCCCTCTGACCTTCTCCCCTCTCATGCTCTCTCTCACTCTCTCTCTCTTTCAAATAAATAAATAAAATCTTTTTTAAAAATGAAAAGAAGAAAACATTGCTGCAAAGAATAAACATATATGTCTCAAGCCAAATCCGTGATTTCAAATTTGTAGACACTAATATTTAAGTCGCTGACTATAACTTGCTACTGAAGTTTAGTTCACAGTCGTCAGAAGTCAGTTATACATGTAAAAACTAATTTATTGCGTTGCATATTTTCACTGAAGCCCTCTTTTTTTTTTTTTTTTTTATTTTGCATGGAGAACATGAGATTTAATCCTGAAACCGTATTCTTAAATTTTGATTCTTATGTGCTTTTACAGATTTAATCTGGAAGAATTGCAAGTCATTTTTCTATAGCCAAAATATTCATAATAGAGTTTTCTGTGATTTCACATTTTAAAGTATCACAGAATAATAACACAGATTTAATAGTGAAAGAGTAACCCGACAAACATGAATGGAACAGCTAGGGGGGAAAACAAAAGAGATTTTAAGTAGATGTCTTAGTCATTTCAAGGGTCAGTTTCATTCCAAATGATTAATGCCTCACGGTAGTGGCGTAGGCAACCTTACAAACATATAATTTGCAGCTTATTATTTAAATAAACACTTGACTTTCCTATTGCATGTGTTTCAGAGGAATAATCTTTCTTCCTCGTTTTTCATGTTTTTCCTCTTTCTTCCCCTGTTTTCCTCTTTCTGCTCCTGATGCTCCCTCCTTCTATTCTAGCCCATAATCCGACATTTCCTCTTCGGTGAAGTATTTTGTATGCTAGTAACCATGAAAGTAATATCATTCAGATTTACTGCTGATGCTGTACCTAGGGATTTTATTTGGATTTATTGTTACTTATCTATAATTCCTAACTGCCCTACAGTAACTGTCAAAAGGTGAAGGCCTGAATATTAACCCAGGGAAATGTTTGAAAGATGTAAATGAAAATATTTATGTAAGTCTCTCTCTCTCTCTCTCTCTCACACACACACACACATACACACACACCCTACTCTCCCTCCTAAACCTCTTATCTCATAAAAGAGCATCTGATGCCAAAGCCTGAACAGTGCATTAAAGGCTTAACTTCAGTATTAATAACTCAGATTTAAAACTCTTGACAATTAATTAAGATTAATGACAGAAGTCACCCCCTTTTCCTCAGTGTGACGCCTCCTCCTATCCCTTCAATTTCTCATTCCTGTAACCATTCCACGCTCACTTCAGGCTGTGAAAACCCAAGGTCCTAAAAGTTTGTTCCTGTTCTCTGTTGCCTTTTGTATCTGAGATTAACGAAGTAGACATTAGCAAATTTACAACCAACAGCTCAGACAGCTGGCCTACTTTAAGCAGTTAATGGAAAAGGAACTAATCTAGTTAAGAGCATAGGACTAGTTCATAAATCTGGATTCAGAGGACAGATAAAGCCATCACACCTCTTCTGGAGAGTATGAACTGAATTCAATCATCAGCCCTCTTCTCTCTGCTCCGAAGAGCCAGCATCTCCATGAACTGGACCAACACGGCGCTCAGAGCTAGCATAAGCCACATACAGCTCTGCACAGAGACGATTATAGAAGAGACTGCCTGCCATTAATATACGATGTCACTGGGACAAACAGATCTAGCAAGAACTCCAGTTGCTGAAAACTCTTCTTGGATCAAATGCTCAGCAAAGACTAAATCTGATTTAGAAAAAGAGGAGAACAGGGGCCCCTGGGTGGCTCAGTGGGTTAAGCCTCTGCCTTCACTCAGGTCATGGTCTCAGGGTCCTGGGATCGAGCCCCGCATCCGGCTCTCTGCTCAGTGGGGAGCCTGCTTCCTCCTCTCTCTCTGCCTGCCTCTCTGCCTACTTGTGATCTCTGCCTGTCAAATAAATAAATAAAATCTTAAAAGAGAGAGAGAACAATATAACTGCAAACAACAACATATGAAACATATCCTGACAAAGAGAATTAATAAAAATGATAACCTTTTATCCATTCAGAATTCCACCCAAAAGAAAATGGTGTCTTGTTTTTGTAACTCAGTAAATGTGCAGTAGATTGAATTATAAATTAATTATCATCCAAAATGATAAATCTCAGCCCCACATAAATAACACTTTTATATATCAGCATCCTCAGCCATATCTTTATAAGAAGTAACTCAAATTTATCAAATTTCAGAACTGCTCTGAAGTCTTAATTTTCTTAGTAGCTTAGTCTCAGGGGAAGAATCATGAACCTAAAATCATAAGTCCTGATAACAAAAATTCTAAAGTGTATAAAGTCAAAATGATGTATCTCCTGAGAATCACTAGAGTTTAACGCATATATTCATCAATAGCTCATTGTTTTGCATTATAGTGAAATATTGTGATTTGCTGGCCTAAGATTCCATACGCAGAATTAGAAAGCTAACGTCTTGACCCTGTTCATTGAGTTGCGGAAACCATCGACTTAGATACATGAGATGAAGCGTAGAGGGAACAACGGCCAGAAAAGCTGTGTAGTTAGTAACTACGGTTTGGAAGCCATACGTAGAGACCTGGTGACAACAGGACACCCAAGAAGAAATTCATATACGCTCTCAGTGGTAGTCCGCAGAATTTAAGAGAGACGAGGAATTGTCTAATGATGGCAGCGAAGCAGCGCCCATCCAGGCGCTCTCTGGAGAACACAGTGACTCGTGAGACTAACAAGAGACCAAGGATTAAACCTCAGGAGTCAACCAAAGTTAAGAGGAGGGAAAAGAGAGAAACGAATGATGTAGAGAAAGAAATCCAAGAGTAAACACACTTAACTCTAGATATAGCTTTTATCTGTACACTATAGATATAAATGTGCTATTTGAATTCTTTATTGAAATGTGTTTTACAGATTTACTTTGTTAGATAAGCAATGTAGGATATGATATATGACAAGATATCATGTGGATAATTGCATAACCATATAATCCTTTTGAGGATAGCCCATTCTCATTAGGGTAGATCTTAATGATATTTGAGTAAAATTTACTGAATTCATCATCAACTCTTCATTAAGATACCATTAGTGTCAGGAAATGGTTCTAATAGAAGAATTTACTGTAAGCAGAAAACCGTGCTTGGTTTAAGAAAAAAACTGTTTGAAATCTTTAATTTTGATCCAAAACAAAAATGTGCTTAGTACTGGGGCGCCAGGGTAGCTCAGTGGGTTAAAGCCTCTGCCTTCGGCTCAGGTCATGATCCCAGGGTCTTGGGATCGAGTCGAGTCCCGCATCAGGCTCTCTGCTCCATGGGGAGCCTGCTTCCTCCTCTCTCTCTGCCTGCTTCTCTGCCTACTTGTGATCTCTGTCTGTCAAATAAATAAGTAAAATCTTTAAAAAAAAAATGTGCTTAGTACTGGAGAAGACTCTAAAATATAGGTATAATATAAACTATTTTCAGCATACTAACCTGCTAAGAAATATTATGGAACTCTAAAGTTCAGGAAATCAGATACATTTTTTTTTCCACATTCTTGGAAGTGAAAAGACCTCTTTAAGGAGAGAGATAAGAGGTACAATGGCTTTGAAATGGGAGCAAGTTTGTAAAACCTACCTCAACTTCATTAATTTTAAAAAGGGAAGAAAGAAAAAAAAAACACTCAAGAAATTCCTTGGAACCCTTTGAAATAAAATTTTTAATCCAGTCATACAATGGTAAACAAGTGAATGCCCACCAGTATTTCTGAAACAATTTCTCTCAAAGTTTGAATAGTAAATCATTTTTACTCCATACCTGAAAGTTATATCAGTTACAAACTTCTCAGGTATTAGAGGTTGCAATTTGTTTCTGTGCAGAAGTAACAAAAACTATAAAGACACGAAGCAATTTTAAAAAGGACTTACTTAGAGATTAGAAGTGTGTATTATAAAAATCCAAGTGTTTTATTTAGAAATAAAAATGAAAGATATTTAGCAAAAAAAAAAACTTATTTCTCCTTAAAGTATATATTTATATAATATGTTCATATAAAATCATTTTGAAGAATAAGGGAGCAATAAAAGCTTCCTATTCAAGCCAATTTCCTTACATGAGTTACAAAGCTTTCCTTAAACTAAACTTACAAATGGGGGTCTGGTAGACATGAAGGCACCAACATAATGTACTTTGTTAAAATAATAAACTGTCTACAAAATTTAATGCATTTTTTTCTCCCGTTGGCCTGGGTCCTTTGAGCTCTACATTGAAAGCTGAATATTTAATATATGCAGAATAATACAGATTTTTGTAAATTATTAGAATTATAAAGTGATTTACTTAAATATATTTAATCCTCCATAATTAATATTGTAAAAGGCTACACATAAAGTACTCAAAATGGTTAAAAACAAAGGTGAAAACCTGTATCTGTGCTGACATTTCTGCTCCCAGATGGATGATTTAATCGTTGTCCTCAAGATGTTCTACAGCAATCCTGTATATTAAGGCTAAGAAAATAATGTATTTAGCCCTGGACAACCAATATTAAGTCTCAATATTTTTGAAGTATTGTTTTAGTGTGACAGAACTCACTGATGATTTTTTTAAAAAGCTTGTTTCTAAGATCAGCACATTAATTTCAGAAGAGGGTATTTACACTAATATAGTAATTTTTGTCTCTTGACCTTCAAAAGCTGGTTGACCAATTTTAACCAAGATATCTAACCAAGAAAATCTAAACTTATAAGTCAATATAATATATGTATGAGGCCAGTAAATCCAAATTATGCTTGGCTTGGGGGGTTAAGAAGCCAATTAAGTATCCAGGTTCTATTTATACTTTCTTTGAAGAAATAAGTCTTTTTTGGTAGTAATTTAAATTATTACAGTTCACATATTTTATATTTCAGTTTAGGGAACCAAACTGAACCAGTACTTTTGCCTGCTTTTATCTATAATTAAGAGACAGTTTTATTTAACCTAAGAAATAGTATCAAAAAAGTAATCTATTTCCTGAAATTATTATTTTCCACTGAAACAGGCATTAGTTGATAACACACATACTGAGAAAATATGTTCTACATGGATCTACACAGATATATTTAGAGTAAACATACACACACACATATCCACACATACTCAGTGGGATTACAGGAATAATGGCATGTCCGTGTGTTATTCAAGTAAAAATTTATCTTTCAAATACGTATAAGCCAAAGCTAATTACTTCTACTAATTTAAGCAGGATATTTCAGGTATTTTAAGGGTGCCCCAAATATAGACAAGAGATAATCCGAATGAAAGACAGCATATATAAGACAAAGGCTAGGAAACTGACGGTAGTTTTTTTCCCAATCGTGTCAATCACAATTGGTTTCAACCATCATATAAAATTTCAGATCTTACAAAAATAAAAGGTAAGCAATCACTTGAGTATTTAAAAAAAAAAAAAAAGCTTGATATTTTCCTCTATTCTTTCGTTGAAGGATTCAAAAAAGAAAAGGTGTGAAGCTACCCGGAACATTCTGTGTACACGAGGCCTCAATGACCCAGCCTAAAATAAAGGGTTTTCTTACAGCTCTTAAAAAATCTACTGCAAAGTCCAGCTACAGGACACAAAATATTAAGAAGGAAGCTAACACCTAAGTGTAAAAACGCACTCCCTAGCAGCGGAAGTCCAAGCACTGAAAACTTCTGAAATATCCGATCGCTTGAGGGAAGGTTTCAATCTGTTCAGAAACACCCACGGGTGGTTCACACTTCGCAGATGCCACGGGGAGCGCAAAGGCAGGGGCACAGGCCCTCTCCCAGCAGAAGGCGATTCGGTCTGAAGATGGAGTGTCTAAGAGCCCCGAGCGCTGGGTGAGGGAAGCAGCTGGCCCTCACCCTGCTCCGGGGGGTCGGAGCGTGGGAGCAGCTGCCCTGCGAGGCCGGTCGGCTCCTTCCCCACCGGAGACCTCAGCAGCGGGACGCGCGGCCAAGGGAGCGAGGGCCCGAAGCAGAGGTGGGAACAAGGGGGCCGCCGTCCTCGCTCGCCCTTGAGGTCACCAGGTTTCTCCCGAGCCTTTTAAATGAACCTGGGCTTTGTTCTCAGATATGTTTTTTCTTTTCGTATAGACTTTTTTAAAACCAGAGGGCAGACATTGGGCTCTGGCAAAAGGACTGCATTTTTGAAAGCAGCTACCGTCCATCTTTCCAAACCCGAAAATGCTACCTGCGCAACGAAGCAAGTCCTCCTCGTGCAATACCCGTGGCTTAACTGGGAACGCACTAGGCGCCTCTGCGGCTCCTGCGACCGCGGACGGAGGCAGCTCGGCTGTCCTCGAGCATCTCCCCCAGGCCGCTGTCCCCGGCTGCTCGCGCTGCAGAGCACGCCTTTGCCTTAGCGCCCAGGGACCCTGCAGGGGTCCCTCAGCTGAGGGCGCCCGAACTGCCTTCAAACTAACGGTTGGCACGAGCACAGACTATTGCGTGGCCGCACCCTGGAGACCGCACTGAAACGCCGCGTCGTGGGAGCGTGCGGGGGTCGCGATCTTTGCCAGGTTCCCGCTCGGAGCGCACGTCCCGCAGCCCTTGTCGGCCGCACCTGCAAGACAGAGCGGGAAACGCCCCAGAAAGAAACACGCCTGAACCTGCAATCCTGGCTTCTGACTCAACGTTTTACTTTAATATCCAAAAAGCCAACGGGCTTTTCTAACTCTTGTTTTGCTAAAAATGCGCATCCGTCCGAAAATCCTCTCCCTCACGCCCCTGGGTGAGAAGTCGCGACGCCGTCTTGAAAGCAGAGCGTGGACCCGCCCGGACCCACCCGCCCAGCGCGGCCCCGGCCCTTCCCCTGCGGCGCCCGGGTCCACGCGGCCGCCGGGGCGCGGCGCCGGCCGAAGGTGAGCGCAACCTGGGCGCGGCCCGGACGCCCCCGGAGAGGAAACCGGTCGGTGGAGCCGCTCCGCGGCCGGCCGCGCTTCCCTCCGCGCCGCCGGCAGCCCCCGCCCTCCGCAGCGGCCCGCGCGGGATGCACCGACCCCTTGTTGTCGCACAACAAACGCCGCTTTGAAACGCGGGCGCGCCCCCGCCGCGCTCCGCAGCCCGTTTGATGCGCGCCTTCAAACGCGCCCGGGGCTCCGCGGCGGCGGCTGGCGCGGGGGCCGCAATCTGGACGCGCGGCCCCCCCCGCCCCCCCGGACCCGCGGCGGCAGATGCTGCGGCGCCGCGCGGTCTCCGGAGCCGCCCCGCGCCCGCGCCCCCCAGCGCCGCCAAGGCGGGCGCCGTCAGATCTCTGTTTGCGCCCAAGGCGAGCCGCGGAGCGCAGCTGCGTCCGCCCGCGCTCGCGCCTTTGGTGTCTCGGGCCTCCGGGCAGCGCGCGCGGGGCCGGGACGGCGCAGCCTCCGCGGACGGCCGGGCCAGCCGCCGCCGCCCGCACCCCGCGCCCCGGGCCCGCGCCTGAGCCGGGGGTGGGGGGAGGGGGGCGCGGCGCCGCCGGAGCATCCCCTCCCCGCACGAGGGAGCGCGCGGCGCCGTCGGAGCATCCCCCCCCGCACGAGGGAGCGCGCGGCGCCGTCGGAGCATCCCCCCCCCCGCACGAGGGAGCGGTTGGTGCCGCCGGAGCATCCCCCCCCCCGCACGAGGGAGCGCGCGGCGCCGTCGGAGCATCCCCCCCCCCCGCACATGGGAGCGGTTGGTGCCGTCGGGGCGCGGCGGGGCAACCGGGGTCCGCCGAGCCCCGCGCCACGTGCTCCTCGCGCCGAACCCCCGGAGGCCGCGCCCGCGGGACGCAGCTTCCAGGTCAGACACAGGACGGTTGTCCCGCGCCACGACGCGCCGAGGACCCCGCGCTACGGGGGAGCCTCCGCCCAGCCCGGCCGCCGCCGTGTTGCGGTCTCCGCGCGGCCTCGGCTCGCCGGCCCCGTGTGTTGGGTTTCAAGACCGACGACGACCGGCGACGACCGACGACGACTCCGGTAACGCTCGCGAAGGACACGCGCTCTTGCTGGTCTCGACAACACGGAGCCACTGCCTCGCCTCCCGCGACCCGAAACGCCTCCAGGGCCTCCGCTGGCTCCGGCACCGCACACGCCGCTTTGGACGCGTGGCCGGGCGGCCCCTCCGACACGTGCAGGCCGGGCCGGCACAGGCTTCGTGAGCTCCGGAAAATACATAATTTGCAAAACTTTTCACCCACTAATATGCTGATAAGAAAGTTTCTTCTAAAAAGACTGTCCTGAATAGCTAATAACATCTGCTCCCTGCGCTGCTCCACACGCCAAGACCAACGTTTGGCGGCGACGGAGGTCTCTGACCTAAGCTAATACGACACTACCTACCAATTTCCTAATATTCAATGGGAAAATTTAATGGAACAATAGGTTTGTGAAATAAAAGTGATTAAGTTTGGAAGGACAATGATTATCCCTACTCTATATGCCTATAAAGTACACACACACGAAACCGTTCATGACAGTCCTAGTAATCCAACATATTTTAATTAAGTACTGACAGGATTCATAGGAGTAAGACTGAAGATAGGATTTTACCCTTCCATGTGCTACGGTATCCAATCACAGGTCAATACGAGTACCTAAAGCTGTCCGAAAAACCCCTAGACCAGTTTCCCCAATCAGTGGTTCCACTCTGGGTTACCTGGAGTGTGCGACCCAAAGAGCCAGAGAAGCGGGAACCACTGCCACTTGCACATCTTGGTCTCCTAAACTGAAAATGTTCTCTATTCCATGTAATCTAGGAGACAATCCAGGTCTACACATACTGAACTCGTGAAAAATCAGTCCATCTAATTTTTGAGGGCTTAACTAGCCACAGTAAGTAGAAGGTAATGATGACCCATGATCTTCTTCTCATGCATAAACAAAGCGTTACCAAAGCAAATCATCCCATTTTAATATCATCCACCAAATGTACGTCAAAATTAGCAGTGCAAAATATGCTCTACATCCTGATTCTTTTTCTACCTCTGGGTCCTCTTTTTCTCACTAGGTAAATCACTTTGTTTCTCAATTGAAAGATACTATAATGGCAAAAAGGTATTGGAATTTAAGAAATATTATTGCTCTTTTTTCAAATCAAATTTGTGGGATGCTCATGAGTCCATACAGATTATGCCTCTGCACCATGCAACCGTGATTTTATATAAATGAGTAATTAAATATTACTTTTCTGGATGATATTATATGATGTATTTCAGTTCCTGTAAAGTCTTTTAAAGTTGACCAACTCATTTACTAAGATTA
Organism: Mustela putorius furo; assembly: GCF_011764305.1. NCBI lineage: Eukaryota > Metazoa > Chordata > Mammalia > Carnivora > Mustelidae > Mustela > Mustela putorius. Next base: position 2,057,612 of record NW_025421261.1, read on the forward strand.
CGTGTCTTATGAGTGGTCAGATTTTGGGGAGACACAAATATCACAGAGTCCCATGGCTGCCCTTGTCGGTAACAATATTTACTGTGCTCCTGAGGATAAGAATAGAGCGACTGAAGAGCTTCATTCATGCAAAAGAAGCCAAAAAGAAAATTAGCAGAGAATGTAAGAAATGCATAAACTAGTATAAAAATTAGCAAACCTGCAAATGAAAGCCAGCCTGCCTTCCTGCCTTCCATCTGTCCATCCATTCATCCATCCAGCCATCCTCATCGTCCTATTTGTTTCTTCTCGAAAACACTTCCCACCAGGCCTTTCACTTTCTATTAGCCACAGTGGTCTGGTAACAAAAGACGCTCCTTCATACACCACCTGTGTCATCTCTACCTGTTGTCCAAGCAAAGGATAAGCGATCCGTGGGGAATTCTCAAACCGGACTTCCGAAATGGTTGAACTCAGATGTTTTTTAAAATGACCCTCAGTTCACAGAAGTAAAATTTTAAAGATGTATATATTTTTGTATATGACGCACCACGCTAAAGTGTGTAACACTGAACATAACTTAGTTTGGCGCCGCAAAATAGCTACTAATTGCTTTGATCATTCCATCCTTGAAAAAACAGCCTATTGCACCTGACTGAACTTCAGCTCCTCTGAAGTTGAGGTGAATAAAGTTCACTCACTTCCGAGTTGGTGATCAGGAGGATGGTCAGGGCGGCACACAACGAAATGATCCTGTTCTTGCTAACAGTGTTGTGTCTGAACCAAACCTGTCCGCAGTTACATAAGAAAATGTCTTCAGCAATTTTTCTTACAGTGACAAAAAATAGTGCTAATATATTAAAGAAATCATAACACTAAAGGAATTCTAGCCAAATTTCCATAAACAAAAAAACATCAAATAGGCTTCTTGGGTAGGAAAAATGTATACACATGTATGTGTGTGTACGTATTTTTTTAATGTGAGTGTATGTATATCTCACCATGGCAGATTTCTAGGATGCTTTACAGTCTCCCCTTATCCACAGGCGATATACCTCAAGATCCCCAATGGATGTATGAAACCACAGACAGTATGGAATCCTATGTACACTTTGTTCAAACCCATACATACACACCTATGATAAAGTTTAATTTATAAATTAAGTGCAGTGAGAGATTAGCAAAAATGCCTAATAATAAAATAGAAAAATTACAGTGGTACACTGTAATGAAAGTTATGTAAATGTGGTCTTCCTCTCAAAATATCATTGTCCTGCACCTACCCTTCTTCTTGTGATGCTGTGAGATGAGAAAATGTCTGTGTGACGAGAGGAAGTGAGATGAATGACAGAGTCATTGTGATGTGCCCTCAGGCTGCTCTTGGCCCTCTGGCCGTAAATCAGAAGGATTATCGGCCTCTGGGCCACGGCTGACTACAGGTGACGGGAACAGTGGCTAAGGCAGGACTACCAAAAGACACTTTGATATATTTAAGAAATTAGCTTGCATAAGTGTTGAAAGCACAGAAATATATATTTATACCTGACAGAACAGGAGGCTCTGTCTGTTCCCTGGGCCTCACTGTCGGTAAACAGTAGAGAAAGACTCCAACGACTAATCCCAAGTCTGTCCTTCCCACTTGGGAAAGTGGCAAAACCTCAGAATGTGATGTCCCAGTCCCAGTCAAAGGCTGAAGCAATGAGCGCGCTTATTGGAGTATGTGTAGGACAGACCAGAATGTGTACGTGTTCCTTGAGAAGGGACTCGTGGTAAACCATGGTTCGAAGATGTTTTCTAACAGTAGATGATCATTTATTAAGCGCCCCATGTAATAGGAACTTGCACACAACAATAACTTGTTCCTTCCCCAAGAGTAGGGAAAGCTTTAAGTTCTTTGTGATTATTACTTCACCACCTCTGTCATACGGACCCAGGCACTCCGCTCCTGGCCACCGCACCCCACATACAAACCTCGTCGCCTTGCTGAGGCCGCATCAGGGAAACCCGGTCGTACTGCTGTCTCAGCAGCGCCCAGAGCGCGTCCAGACGACCCTGGGGGAAGCAGGATTTGTAAATGCCGAGGGCACGTATTTGACCTCTAGTCACTAAATAAAGCATTAAAATGAATACGCGAAAGTCTTCTTCTCTCCTCTCATTTCTTCCCTAACCTAAACAAACAAAAATCAATGACAAAAACGAAGTCCTTGCCACTGAGAAACAGCTGTCAGAACGGCTCATGAATGGCTCCTGGACACTTGGTCCTCCCTTACCTGGGGACTGTGGGGTCTAAAGAGGTCATTGCTTCTCTAGCTACAGCCTCTCAGTTAAGTCACAGAAAACTTAGACACTGACCTTAATTGGCGTGTACCACTTCGTCTGAGGAGCCTGGTATGTGGGTTTGGGCCGAGGCGGTCTCGGTCTGACAGGTTCCTCCACTTCTTCGGGAATCTTCACCACAGCGTTCTTGGCTTTCTCTAGCCTCGCACCTTCCTCCGTAGATCCTTTATCCCCCCAACGAACCTTTAACACAAAGGGAAGACACTTGTACCAGACGTCGAGTGTCCTGGAAGAACACACTTATTTAGCAGATGGTCCTCGGGTTCACCATCTTGGAGTAAAGAGATGCGCAGCACCAACTCTAACTTCCTCCTCTTCTGGGACTTCATTAGGTCTGTTCCCCGTCTCGCTAAACACTTACCGTATGCACTGATGGCCGTGGGGGAGGGGACGATGACGGGCAGCTACTATGTGACAACTGCCTTTACTCCGTACCCAAAAAATGCGATGAGATAGACACTACGGATACTCTAGTTTCTTCCTTCCAGTTGAGGAAACCGAGACACAGAAAGGTTAAGTGATGTGCCCAAAGCCACACAGCCAGCAAGTGACAGGGCAGGGATGTGAACCTAAAATAAGTCAGTAAGTTTCAAATAGGCTTGAATTCCACAAGCGTACTTTATTAGTATTTCACAAATGTATTTTATACAAAGGACTCAACTGTTCCAAACTTTTCATCAAACTTTGATCAACACACAGTTGAAAAGTATGATTGAAACATTTAGCCTTTGGAAGTAAAAAATATTTTGTGATTTTTCTTTACTTTTCTAAACTTGACTTTGTGAAGTAGCTTTCAGTCTTTAGTTCTGAGCTCACCTTAATATGGTTATTTGACATACCAGCTTTTCCTTGAGGAAGGCAAATCTGAAAAGGCTCTGCACTGAGAAGAAAAATTCAGGGGCACTAGAGAATGCCACAAATTTTAGGGTATTGCCTTCTCTATAGAGTCTAAATAAATATATACTTATATATATATATATTTATTTATTTATATATTATAAATATATATAAATATACATATAAGTATAAATATATATTTATTTACTAAATAAATAAGTATATAGAGAGACTCTATAGAGAGCCTAAATAAATATATATATATTTATTAGACTCTCTATAGAGTCTAAATAAATATATTATAAATATATATTATATTTATATATAAATATATATTTATATGTATATTATATATTTATATATTACATATACTTATATATTTATATATTATATATATAATTTTATATAACCTAATTATATGTAAACTATAGAGTCAAATTATTGTTTTCCTTATTCTCCAATGAACAGGAATTAAGAGCAAAATCTGAGCTGAGCTTTATCTCCTTATAGGCAAGGTCTTGGCTGTGACCCCTAGAGAAAGACATCATCCAGCAGGAGCGTGGAGAAGACCTACAAAAGCCAAGGACGTTCACAGAGACGACAAAGATGAGGGAAGTGAAACTGCAAAGAACTACAAATGCCTGTCCAGGACACAGGGACTCACCAGAATTACGTGATCTCCACAAAGGGAAAGAAAACTGAATACCTTGTAAAGCATTTTAATGACCTGAGTTCGTGGTTAGGGATACAAGGATTACCGTCCACAGGAAGAACTACCCAAGGCTTCTTGATAAGGCTTACTTAGATGTTTTTACCCTTTTTACTACAATTTTAGAATAGGCTTTTAAACTCAAGTGGACCCTGTTGAGTCATTAAAATGTACCTGCATCTTTCAGCGTGATCAGTGGTACTAGAATGTTTTTTATGAGGTTGTTAAAATTGTTTTAAACACCATTAAACCTTGAGAGCTAGCTAGTTGGCTTTCTTTCCAGAGCAATGACCTTCTCTTTTAATCACAGTGTCTTCATCTAGATAAACTGAAACTTAGGAAATCTTTAGATATGGTTAAACTGAGCTAAAAAACTCTAAAACCAGGATATATACACATACATATATATGTAGACATACATCTATACATGTAGACATACATATATACACATACATATGTATGTATGTGTATATATCCTGTATATACACATACATATGTATGTATGTGTATATATCCTGGCAGTTGTGAAGTCTCAGTTTTAAGGGAAAAAACAAAAAGCAAAAAAAGATACACAGTTAACTCACCAAATAAATGTCGTAACTCAGAAAAGTAATTCAGAATAAAAATGTAAGTAGATAAATGTTACATCTATTTAGAAATTACGGATGTAACATATACAGCGTCCTAGCCTAGCCTTCACAGCTGCTACTGTAGAGGTGAGGGCAATCATAGTCTTCCTCCCAGAATCACTGGAACAGTTCTCAGATAAAGAACACCAAAGTGGCTGATCTGGAGGTTTTGTTTTTGTTTTTGTTTTTTTTTTTAAGATTTTTTTATTTACTTATTTGAGAAAGAAAGCCCAAGCAGAGGGAGGGCAGGGGAGATGGAGACTTCTCATTGAGTGGGGAGCCCGACACAGGGCACAATCCCAGGACTCTGAGATCATGACCTGAGCTGAAGTCAGACGCTTAACCCACTGAACCACCTGACCCGGAGTTCTGACTCAGTGTATTTTAGAGACTCCCCTCTGAAACACTGTTGCTAAGGCCTAAAGAAAACTCATTAATTAAATCCTTAGTGTTAGTTCATGAAGTAGCTGGTCTGTCATCCAAATCACCATCATCACAAACAACCCAATAAATAATTCTCACTCAATCCTAAAGTCTAAAATTAGGAAATATTTTGTGGATTTTTCCTAAAACTCTCAAAAGCAATTACAGGCATACCTCAGAGATACTGGGGGTTCGGTTCCAGACACAACAATAAAGCAAACAGCGTATAATAAATGAGGCAAATGAATGTTTTGGTTTCCCAGTGCATGTAAGTGTTATGTTTACACTATACTGTAGTCCATTAAGTGTGCAATAGCCTTAGTTCTAAAAAAACCAATGTACATACCTTAATTAAAAAATACTTTATTTCTAAAAATTTCTAAGCATCATCTTAGCTTTTTAGCAAGTGGTAATCACTGATCACAGATCATCATAACAAATAATAATAATGAAAAAGTTTGAAATATTGCAAGAATTACTAAGAAGTGACACAAAGACACAAAGTGAGCAAATGCCGTTGGAAAAATGACACTGATAGACTTGCTCAGTGCAGAGTTGCCACAAACCGTCAATTTGTAAAAATAACACAGTATCTGTGCAATAAAGCAGAATTCAATAAAACAAGGTATGCCTGTAAACATATATACGTTCAAATGTAACATTTTAGTATTTTAGTTTAAGCACATGGAGGTACTCAAAAAGGACAGAAAAGAATAAATTGATAAAAAAAAAAGAAGTATTAGCAGAATTAATATGCCTGGCCTTTTTACTATGGAAAAAAACAAAACAAAGCAAAACAAAAAATCAAAGCGCAAGCTTGATAGCTAAATTCTTCCAACTCTACTTGGCTTTCATAATAAACCATAAAATTCCATAATTTCCAGAGAATATTTGGATGACTAGGAGGTTGTATCATAAAGGAGCAATTTCAGATTTGAGAAAAGAAACAAAAACAGTTTCACACTGAATTGGCAGAAACACACATTTGAAGTCATTAGGTATTGTGGATCAGTTGTGCTAACAGCTGTTATTAACATCAGCTCAGTTCCAGCTTTCTGCAAATTGCCGTTACCAGAGCATTTAAATATTTAATTTAAAGGAGGAGTAAGAAAAAAAAATCTATGTAAAATCCCTATCCTGGCTTAAAATAACATTAGTTACAAAGATTTGTTCTGTAATTCAGATGCACACATAATTTCAATAATTCCATTTATTTTCCCCAGGAAAGGGTATTTTTTTTAAGGAAATACTTTCCAGGTTTAAATAGGCATGATTTAAAAACAGATTATGTTTTCTATTTTCCCGAAGTTTAAATAAGATCAGATTTGAGAGAGCTTAATGATGCTTAAATCGCGATTCAATTTTTATTGTGTATCTTTATGTATTGTCTCTCCTTTGTAATGTTCACATTTACTTTCTCTTGTTTTTCTCATGCCCATTCCATCTCATTTGAAGGAATACCACATGCAACGTAGCTAAAACTGTCCAAAGCTACAATGCACCCCAGTTTATTAAAAGTGGATGAGTCCATTTCATAAATTTTCTGAAACCGAAAAGGACTGGCAATGAAATTTCAACATATTAAGAATTAGTAACTCTTGAAATTTGAAATGTGAATTACTCAGGAATGTGCATGAGTCCTTGGCTTTCTTGACCATAAACTGCATTATTCCTTTTAACTCAGGACCACTTCAGGAGTTCATGGGGATGCTTTTCTTTAGAAAGAGATCGCAATCTATAATACACTGGAAAATCTGGCATAATTCCTAGTGTTTTCAGCAAAAACATTATTCATTTAAGGCTCACTTACTAACATGTGCTTTTCACTGTCATGTGGTAATTTAAATGTATAGATTTCAAAATGGAATTAAATTTATTATTCTGAATATAAAGTAGTGCACGCTCATTGTCAAAAGAGGAAAAAATAGGGAAATATGTAGCACCCATTGAAAATTACTCCCTCCAGAGAAAATTGCTAACATTTTGTAGTATAGCTTGTCAAACCTTTTTTCCCCTTGGTTACAGGTTTTCTACACACATTTTGGAATGAGGTGAAAAAAATTAAAAATAATTTGGGAAGGGCAGTATTTCGATACTGAATATAACGGTATATAACTCTTGTATTCACAAGTTTTTCATGTACGTTAGTTTATCTAATCTAATCTTTCCTCACCCCTCCAGCCTAGAATGACACAACAAAGGGAAGCAGGCAGTAAATCACCTTGACCAAAACCTTGCTTGACCAATAAGAGCTGCCCAGCCACGTGCTCGGGGACTGTTTGATACTCAGTCACCCACGTGCAAACGCATACGCACTATCTTCTCCAAGAGACAAATGTAATAGCTTCTAGCACCTGCTTTTTCCGTGGCTTGTTAGCAGTGGGGTACCAGTCTTGGAGAATATTTCAGCAATAAAGCGCATGCTATTTTAGGGAAAATGTGATTTATCTTAAGATCTAATGTGGTCAAGAAAGTGAGAATCACTATCAGATGACTTGAATAACCACTTTGGGAAATGACAACCATGTGAAATAGGTCTGAGCTCCTTCAGAAGAACACTGAAATTTATTCCGAAAAGGGGAAACTCTCCTTGGGAATCTGAATTTTACTGAAATGTAAAAAAAAAAAGAGGATATTGCAACAGTTGTGAGGCGGTTAATTAGCTCACTGATTTTTGCTGGCAGTAAAAGGACAAAGCCCATATGATGGCAGAACACGTGAAAGTCCTTCTTACCAAGAAGTAAAGGATAATTACTAATAATTGTATTATAATAATAAGAAGAAAGAGAAGCCAGAATCTGTGTTTAATGATAAAGTCAGTCTGTCACTGAGAAAATTCTCCAGCTGTTCCTTGAGGTGGGATGCTGGCCTGTCCACGCTGTGGTCTAGGGCTGGCTCAGTGCTGGCAGTAAGTGCTTATTATTAATTAATCCATCACTTTGAAAACTGTTTCTGTGGTGGTAAGAAGTCCACGTTTCATCTTTAAGATACAATATTAAAGTTCAATTCTAATCCACACTTTGAGCCAGTCTAGAAGTTCAATATATTCTATAAATGATATTTAGAATTAATTATAATTGTTTGTAAGTGCTAACTAAAAGCTATTTAAGAAATGCCTTAAATGTGCTTCCTTTACATCTGTGATAAGGTCATACCCACACCACCGAATATTTTAATATTTTTATCCCTAAATAGTACATAGCTATTGGATCTTTTCAAAGACAAGCATTGTTGCTACTCCAAGTGGCTGGCTTCTACAAAGTTGATGCTGTCTGCAGTAATTTTTTCCAAAATAGTGAGAATAACCCTAACTTTGTGTTGCACTTTAGAGTTCAAACATCTTATCAATGCAATTCTTTGACTAATGAAGTCACTTCTTCTTGAACCATTCTGAAATGGCCAGGATGCTTGCATACAAAAAAAAAAAAAAAATTATCCAAAAAAGACCCAGTGTTAAATAAAACTGGATGGTATTATTAAATTCTGAAAAGCACAGTTTCCATGGCTTAATAGTTCTAGAATTACACATTGCAGATTAGCAGCTTTTTTTTTTTTTTTTTTAAAGGTACCAACCTCCATTCTTTTAATTCCTCCAACCCCTCGACCACCATAGTAAGAGGCGTCCACGGTGGGCCATTTCTTGGTAGGCAGAGGTTCCTGTTCCTCCTACGGAGATGCAAGTTTTTAAAAGCGGGTTTAATTAATTTCTTAAAATGCTGTTTAGTCAGAATGAACACATATTTAAACACTTTTCTGAATAACGCCATCGATAAGGAAGAAATGGAGTAACCATTATATATGTGGCGTCTGGATCCACTTGGGCTTACATGCATAAATTTCAAGTGGAGTTCTACAGAATGGAAGGTTCCTGGTCTTCCGGTTTTAGGAATCTCCCTTAACTCACCAGACTACCCGAAGTTGTTCCTTAACTATGAGCAGCGCCATTTGTTTTTTTCCCAATTCTATTTGTTACCTCAAACTTAAAAAGGTTAAGACATTAAACTTAAGACAGCTTTCAAAAATCATGTAAAGCAGCAACATAAACATTAAGTTAAATGGCAAAATTGGTACTAAAAAGATAGGCAGTTGGGAAGTTTCGAAAGTGCACTACTTCCATATTTCACATTGGTAACACAATTTTGGCTAACAAATAGAGTGATATAAAAGTAATGACCATTTTGAAGAAAGGATGACACCTGTAAACTCCCTAACTTTTTATAAGTAAAGCAAATAACATCAGGACCACTGATATACTGACAAAGTAAAGTATATCTCTGCGCACTACTGAGTCTCACGGCCGGTCTCTATTTATCTGTCTTTGAAGGTCCTATCCCTCTAGCACATGCAAGAAAACACAAGAAGATGAAAAATGCCAATTAATTTTCATAAATTCAAAAGCCAGCACGTAGGTATCGCAGTTATTCAGCAACAAGGTAAACGGGCATGATATCCAAGTACAGAGAAGAATCCACATCACTCACTAGGCACCTACTTACCTCTTTTGGTGCAGGAGGTGGTGGTCGAGGAGGATCCTTGATAACCTGTCCGGGGAAAAAGAAATAAAAAAGGTAAAAATTTTGGTGGCATGGCAAGGAGACAGCAAAGACGTGTAAAAATAACTTGATTAGTAACACACTGTGGTACGCCAAAGATGTCCCCAGTGAACTTGGCCTTTCAAGGGCTACGCCTCTTCCTTGGAATACAGGCTCACCTGTAACTAGATTTTGACTGACTAGCATGAGGCAGACATGGCAGCATGTGACTTCTGCAGCTGGTCAAAAGAAGCTTTTCCACTTCCCTCAACATCCTTGGGACACTCACTCTGGAGGAAGGCGGCTGTCACGCCAGAAGTCCACCCTGAGACCATCGGGTCGGGAGGAGGAAGACACCGGGATAACCTCACGGAAAGGCTGGGTCAGGAGGGGGCCGGGCCAGCTCCCCGCTATGTCCGCCATCCCAGCCAAAGTGGCAAACACGGGTCTCTTGGACCTGGAGGCCTGTCAAGCTTTCAGATCACACCAGCCCACCGGCCCCAGCAACCACACGAGAGAACCCCAGGGAAAGGACCTCCTGCTGAGCCAGTCTCCACAGAACCAGGAAGACGCTAAATTGTCGAAAGCACTAGGTTGTGGGACCACCTGACAATTCACGAAACACCTTCATTCGTCCATTTTATCTTCATGCCACAGACGTGTTCCTGCCTTCGGTGTTCAGGTGAGTCACAAGAACAGAGATTGTCAAATACCTTGCACAAGGTTCACGAAACAGTTCCTCCAACGTCAAAATGCAAACATTTTCCACTAGATTATGGTATGTCCCCTCAAACACAGCAGGAATCTTCTACCGAAATCGTCTTTCTAAGACTCATTGACTTCATCATAAATGTACAATGCACAAGTTAACTTGCTTTGCAAGAGATGCAGGGAAGTTAACCTACTCTGTTTCCCCACCAGGGAGTCTAGAAGCTAATCGACTTTGTAACCAAGATGCCCTTCCTATAAATCATTACTCAGTATGTTCTTTCATGAAATTGTATATGGCTGATTCTTTATGTGAGAGGAATGAAGCCTGAGATCAAATCTAAGTGACTTCTACCAGCACTGGGGTAGCTTGACCTTTCACACCATCATGATATAAAATGATTGATCGGGGTGCCTGTGTGGTTCAGTCAGTTTAACATCGACTTGATGTCAGCTCAGGTCATTAGGTTAGGTGTGTGGGCCTTGGGCTCTGTGCTGGACATGAAGCCTGCTTGAAATCTCTCTCCCTCTTCTCCCTCTGCCCTCCCCCCAACTAAAAAAAAAAAAAGGTAAAAGAAAATTAATGACCAAGTGCCAACGGCTCTGATAATTCAAGTACAAATCCAAGTCTCTAGCCTAAGAAGATCAATTATTTAAAAATATGAACTGTTTCACTTTAAGATCAAATATTTCAATTATGTTTTAAAAATTTCAAAAGTTTAAAACTAATAATTTTGAAACTGAGCATCATCAAAGAATTATTATTACTATTCAGGTATATTACTATAATCATGGATATGTTTTTATTTTTTTTCATTTTTTAAAGATTTTTTATATATTTATTAAAGATTTTATTTATTTATTTGACAGAGAGAGACACAGCAAGAGAGGGACCACAGTAGAGAGAGTGGGAGATGGAGAAGCATGCTTCCCGCAGAGCAGGGAGCCCAGTGCGGGACTTGATCCCAGGACTCTGGGATCATGACCTGAGCCAAAGGCAGACACTTAAAGACTGAGCCACCCAGGTGCCCAGATTTTTTATCTATTTATTTATCTGACAGACAGAGATCACAAGTAGGCAGAGAGGCAGGCAGAGAGAGAGAGGAAGGGAAGCAGGCTCCCTGCTGAGGAGAGAGCCCGATGCGGGGCTGGATCCCAGGACACTGGGAATCATGACCTGAGCTAAAGACAAAGGCTTTAACCCACTGAGCCACCCAGGCACCCCTTTCTTTCTTATTAAAAAAAAAAAAAAAAAATATATATATATATATATATATATATATAGTTATAAAGTTATAGTTATAAAGTTATAGTTATATATAGTTATATATAAAATATATACATATATATTTTAGTATTAAATTTAAATTCAAGTTAGTTAACATACAGTAGAATACTGGTTTCAGGAGCAGAATTTAGTGATTCGTTGCTTACATTTAACAGCCGGTGCTCACCGCAAGTGCCCTCCTTAATACCTATCACCTATTCAGCCCATTCCCCAACCTGCCTCTTTTCCAACAACCCTCAGTTTGTTCTCTGTATTTAGGAATCTCTTATGGTTTCCCTCCCTCTCTGTTTTTAATCTTAATTTCTCTATGTTCATCCATTTTGTTTCTTAATTCTACATATAAGTGAGATCATATGAATTTGTCTTTCTTTGACTTCTTTTCCCTTAGCATAATGCATTCTAGTTCTATCCACATTGTTGCAAATGGCAAGATTTCATTCTTTTTGATGGGTGAGTAATATTCGTGTGTGTGTGAGTGTGTGTGTGTATTTATGGGTTCTTTATTCTGTTCTATTGATTTATGTGTCTGTTTTGTGCCATACTGTCTTGATGATTATAGCTTAAGTTCAGGAACTGTGATGCCTCCGCTTTGCTTTTTTTTTTTTCATATCACTTTGGCTACTCAGGTTCTTTTCTGGTTCCATACAAATTTTAGAATTACTTGTTCTAGCTCTGTGGGAAAAAAAGGTGGTGGTTTTTTTTCTTAGGGATTGCTTTGAATATGTAGATTGCTTAGAGTAGTATAGACATTTTAACAATGTTTGTTCTTCCAATCTAAGAATGTGGAATGTTTTTTCATTTCTTTGTGTCCTCAGTTTCTTTCAGTGTTCTATAGTTTTCAACATTTACCTCTTTCGTTAGGTTTATTCCTAGGTATCTTGTGATTTTTGGTGCAGTTGCAAATGGGATCAATTCCTTGATTTCTCTATTGCTGCTTCATTATTGGTATATAGAAATACAACAGATTTCATTGCATTGATTTTATATCCTGCAATTTTGCTGAATTCATGTATCACTTTTAGCAATTTTTTGATGGAAACTTTCAGGTCTTCTAAATAGAGTATCATGTCATCTGCAAATAATGAAAGTTTGACTTCTTCCTTGCCAATTTGGATGCCTTTTATTTCTTTTTATTGTATGATTGCTGAGGGGAGGACTTTCAATATTACACTGAATAACAGTGGTGAGAGTGGACATCCCTGTTGTGTTCCTGACCTTAGTGGAGAAGCTCTCAGTTTTCCCCATTGAGGATGATATTAGATGTAGATCTTTTGTATATGGCCTTTATGATGTTGAGGTATATTCCTTCTATCCCTGCATTCTTAAGGGTTTTATAATGAAAAGATCCTGTATTTTGTCAAATGTTTTTTCTGCATCTGTTGAGTGAATTAAATGGTTTTCATCCTTTTTTTTATTAATGTGGTATATCATATTGTTTGACTTGTGGATACTGAATCAGACCTGCAGTCCAGGAATAAATCCCACTTGATCACGGTGAATAATCTTTTTAATGTACTGTTGGATTTGATTAGTTAATATATTGAAAACTTTTGCAACCATGTTCACCAGGGATATTGGTCTGTAATTCTTTTTGGTGGGGTCTTTGTCTGGTTTTGGAATCAAGGTAATGCTGGCCTCATAGAATGAATATGGAAGTTTTCCTTCCATTTCTATTTTTTGGAACAGCTTCAGAAGAAAAGGTATTAATTTTTTAAATGTCTGGTAGAATTTCCCCTGGGAAGTCCTCTGGCCCTGGGCTCTCTTCTATTGGGAGATTTTTGATTACTGCTTCAATTTCTTTGCTGGTTATAAGTCTGCTCAGATTTTCTATTTTTTTCCTGTTTCAGGTTGGTAGTTTATATGTTTCCAGGAATTTATCCATTTCTTCCAGATTGCCCAATTTGTTGGCATATAAGTGCTCACAATATTCTCTTATAATTGTATTTCTGTGGTGTTGGTTGTGATCTCTCCTCTTTCATTCATGATTTTATTTATTTGGGTCCTTTCTCTTTTCTTTTTTGTAAGTCTGGTTAGGGGGTTATTAACTTTGTTAATTCTTTCAAAGAACCAGCTCCAAGTTTCACTGATCTGTTTTGCTGTTGGTTTTGTTTTTTTGTTTTGTTTTGTTTTCCTACAGCATTTATTTCTGCTCTAATCTTAATTCTTTCCCTTCTTCTGCTGGTTTCAGGTTTTATTTGATGTTCTTCTTCCAGCTCCTTTAGGTATAAGGTTGGGTTGTGCCATTTGAGACTTCTTACTTCCTGAGTATATTGCTATATACTTCCCTCTTGTGACTGCCTTTGCTGCATCCCAAGGTTTTAGACTGCTGTGTTTTCACTTTCATTTGCTTCCATGTATTTTTTTTTTTTTTTACACTTCTTTAATTTCCTGGTTGACCCATTCATTCTTTGGTAAGATGTTCTTTAACCTCCAATGTATATGTGGTCTTTCCAAATTTCTTCTTGTGGTTGACTTCAAGTTTCATAGCATTGTCTTCTGAAAGTATTCATGGTATGATCTCAATCTTTTTGTATTGGTTGAGACCTGACGTGACCCAGTATGTGATCTGTTCTATAGACTATTCCACATGCCCTCAGAAAGAATGTATATTCTGCTGTTTTAGGATGAAATGTTCTGAATATGTCTGTTAAGTCCATCTGGTCCAGTGCATCATTCAAAGCCATTGTTTCCTTGTTGATCTTCTGCTTAGATTATCTGTCCATTGCTGTAAGTAGGGTGTTAAAGTCCCCTACTGTTACTGTATTATTATCAATGAGTTTCTTTGAGTTTGTTATTAATTTATTCATATATCTGGCTGCTTCCAAGTTGGGGGCATAAATATTTATAATTGTTAGATCGTCTTGTTGGACAAACACCTTTCTTATGATATAGTGTCCTTCTTCATCTCTTATTACACTCTTTAGTTTAAAGTCTAGTTTGTCTGATTAAGTATGGCTACTCCAGCTTTCTCCTGCTGTCCGTTAGCATGCCAGAAGTTTCTCCACCCCACTGTATTCAATCTGAAGATGTCTTTGGGTTTAAAAGAGTCTCTTGTAAGTTGCTCATCAATGGGTCTGGTTTTTTTTTGTTTTTAATCCATTCTGATACCCTATGTCTTTTAAAGAGGACCCAGTCCATTTACATTCAGAGTCATTACTAATAGGTACAAATTTAGTTTCATTGTATTACCTGTAAAGTCACTATTCTGTAGATTATCTCTGTTCCTTTCTAGTCTTTGTTGCTTTTGGTCTCTCCTTGCAACAGATACTGTTTGTAAAAGACTGCTTATCTTTAAATTATATGATTCTGATACTTCACTAAAATAATCTGGAGTGGGTTAAGTGGAGAGGATTATAGATGAAATAAGATCAGCCTTAAATTAAAATCACTGAAGCTGAATGAAAGAAACAGGAGGGAATTCATTATTTTAGACTTTCTCTTTATATGTTTCAAATTTTCCACAGTGAAAAGTTTTTAAAATGTAATGTTATTTATAAAGCTTAGAGAACTCTTAATTTTCTTTATGTATAAAATCTTCATTGTTCAAATTATAGTTTGCATCTAAATCTCAAATAGATATAATCTCTACAAAGATGTGACTAGACATCTAGTCATTTGTTACACTAGACATTCAGACATTTAGTTAGACTGAACCTCTAACTCATTCAAAAATCTGAATGCTACAAATAATGCAGCTATTTCTATTCAGCCTTTTTAATTAATTCAATTTTATTTTACCAATAAACATAAAATTTTGCTTCTTTTTAGTAATTTTAAAAGATAAAAACTCTGTGAATTTTTATAATTAGCCCAGAAATCAATGCTAGTGGAGGCTTAAGATTTAAAATAATGTTGTACGGGCACCTGGGTGGCTCAGTGGATTAAGCCTCTACTTTGGCTCAGGTCATGATCCTAGGGTCCTGGGATCGAGGCCCACATTGGGCTCTCTGCTCAGCAGGGAGCCTGCTTTCTCTTCTCTCTCTCTCTGCCTGCCTCTCTGTCTACTTGTGATCTCTGTCAAATAAATAAATAAAATCTTTTAAAATAAAATAAAATATGTTGTAGTAAAATAAAATAAAGATGATCAAGCTACAGGTACATTTCCTTTATAGAAAGGAAGCACCTCATATCATTATTAAACTGCATACAAACTCAGTCAGTGACAACCAGATCTATCAGTATTTCACACTCAAAGGGATCAAAACTGCCAACTCTTCTCCCTTGTTTCTTTCAAAGTAAATTACTCCTTCTAGTTGCAGTCTCCAATTTTTCACAAAATCTATAATTTCTTCTTCAGTTCTAAATGACTTTACCGAATCATTTACCATGTCCAACAGATTTTTTGGGAAATATTTCTCTCTCTCTCTCTCTCTCCCCTGACCTTTCCACCCTTATGAAATATTTCTCTCTCTGTATCCCTCACCTTCCCCCCCAGGACTTCCTTAGTCGTCCCAATGAGGACAAGCTTTCCTTCATAGGCATAAATGCCTACTGGTTCCCTAGCATCTACCAGAGTTGATCATTTTATCTTAACCCATAAAAGTGTAATTTCCAAAAGAGGAAATTTATGTCTGCTTTGTTGTTCCCTGTATTCCCAGGACATAGTAAAGTGACTGGTACAGAACAGAGTTTCTGTTCCGGAAGGAAGGGATCTAGGGAAGTTAGGAGGAAAGAGAAAGGACGGAGGTGGGAAAGGGAGAAAGGAACGAAGGGGAGGGAAGGGGGACGGAGGAAGGACGGAGGAAGGACCCTTTGCATTCTGTTACCACCTAAAATTGTAGACTCTCAATTCTCTGGACCTAAAAATATCCAGTACAACAGTTTTCAACTTCTCCAATTCACATTCAACCAAAACTTCAATATTTTGAAAACTTCTCACCACACGGTAGTCCAGCTATGTTGGAATTCCTGTAATAAAGAGACATTCATACCTCACGAAGCAATTCCTTCCACTGGCAAGGAATTCACATCACTTGAAGGTTTTTCCCTCCAAAGAAGCCAAAGCCTCCCTCTCTGTAGTTTCCACTCTTCAGTCCCGATCCCAGAATATGGAAGCACACACACATATACACACACAACTAATCTTTCTTCCAGAAGAGAGTAGTTCCTATTTTTGAATACTAGAACAAAATAACCATGTATCTACTCATCACAACTAAGATCACAACTACTTCTCATGCAATGGTCCTGAGTTCTTTGGTGATTTTGGGCCATTGCTTTAGTACATAGTCATTCAATCAATATCTCCAAGTGGGGTTGCCAGAACCAATAATAGCATTTTAAGTGTAGCCAAGCTGTTATAAATAGATGTGTGGTACTCAGACCAAACAGGTGCACCCCATCAGTCTTTACTTATGCTCTGTGCATCTGAATTAATAACACAGTGACAACACTGATATTCGATAATTACCATAGCTTTTTTGGCATCAATGTCTACGTGCTCTACTTACATAAATTAGGCATTTGTCTTATTTTTCTATCTCTAATTCCATCCCTCAATCTAACCTGTGTAACCAGGTATATTTTCCTAACAGAAGCCTAATTGTTTCTCTGGTCAAAATAGATCAATGGGCCCAATGACCACAAGTGAAATCTATGAATTACTGACTTTTATTAGAAGATCCTTACAAACCATGCTTCTACTCTTAGTTCTGCAAATTACTTTAAAAAAGCTCTCTGGAGCCCTTTCACTAGAAAAAGACCAAGGTCCATCCTTCATCTCACGAAGTCTGAGTACAGTGTCTCTGAATTTATTTTCACTTTCTTGTGAGGATTTCCAATTTACTCTGCTTATTACCTGTCCATCTTGTACTGACATATATTTCTGAGGATACAAACCGTACCCTGACCTGGTTCTATGTTATATCCTCCTGAACATCATTGAACATCTTCCTCCATGACTCATCCTTTTCTTTCATGTCGTACTTGTCATACTCTTTATCCTGCACAGCATTTGTTTTAGCATGATAGGAGCAAACTGTTTCAGTTTAAAATCCTCATAGGATATGGGGCACCTGGTTGGTTCAGTTGGTTAAGCACAGGACTCTTGATCTCAGCCCAGGTCTTGATCTCAGGATCATGAATTCAAGCCCCACACTGGCCTCCATGTTGCGCATGGAGCCTACTTAAAAATGAAATATAAAATAAAATAAAACCTCATACGACCACTGCTGACGAACTCACAACAGGATAGCAGGATAAGAGACACTTTGCATTTTCTCTCTTTACTGGAGACCCTTTACCTGGTATCATAAGCCACAACCTTATAGAGATCATAGAAATGCCTCCCTATGATCCAGTTCTGACCTCACACCCTATCTACAAATATCCCTTTATATGGATCTCTGGTCTAGAAAAAGTGAAGATCCCTTTGCTTGCCCTAAATAAGATGGCCATTTCCATGTTAAGTCCCAGCCAGTCTTCCTACTGGTCTATCTGGAAGCCTGAAAACTTCTAAAAATAAATGTTGCTGCACAGTTGAGTCATTTGTGCTTCATTAACTTGGGCTTATATGTTTATTTGGAAAATTTTTAAATTATCTCTTAAGAGTGTAGATTTCTTAAGGGCAATAATCATTTCTCCTTCTTTATAAGTATCACCAGTGCCTATTAAAGCGCTCAGAAAATAATGTACTAAAATATGATTGAAAGTGACCTGAAGGAACTGGCTGAAAATGTTCACAAGGGCTCACAGCCAACCTCTTAAATTAAAAGAAAAATACTGAGGGAAAAAAATATAAATGATAAACAGATAGACACAGGTTCCCATGAAACTAAAATACTGCTAGTTTCAAAGAAAATGAAGCATCAAATTTCTCTTTCAACCAATAAAATCAGAGAACTAATTAACTCAATGGCAGATGGGAAGACGTAAGACCATCCTAAGTTTCTTCATCTAAGAAATAAACTTGATTAATTGTAGGTCATTTCCAATATGAAAATTCTGATAGAATATTTAAAAAAATACATATCACAACTTTTCCACTAGGTTTTTTGCTTCCATACTTTTCCATAATTAAGCAGGCCATGTGTCAATATACATTTGTATTCATCTTGTTCCAGAAAAGAACATTAAGGCTTGTTTTCCCCAATAATGTGTAATTCATCTTATGTATGTCTAAAATGCTTGACTTATTATGAGTTTAAGTTGACTTTGAAACTCTAGCAAGTACATTTTCCACATTGTTAAAATGGAATACAGCCATTAAAACTCTACTTAAATCAAATTTTGATCTAGTAAATTACGGGATACAACCACAACAGCTAAGGCTGAACCTTCAGAAACCAACCCAGAGCTAAGGCTCATCTCTGTGCTGCTGCTATTGACAGAAATCACCCTTTACTGGTGCTGCTATATGTCATACACTCTAAATTGCTCTTATTCTCCTAACCACCCTGTGAAGTTCCTATGCCTATCTCCATTTTAGATATCAGGAGAGGGAGACTAGCTTGCCCTCGGGTACACAAAGAGAAACCAGAAGTCAGACTGAAATGCAGGACTCAGGTCTGCCCATCTCCAAACTCTTGAGTTGACTTCTCCTGCCAAATGACATCCTTTTAAAATACAGTTGGAACCGCACAGGGAAAGGAGGCAAAAGAAAAGGCTGAAGACGTGTTGAGTAGTTGTTACCTGCTGGAAGGCGTGAACGGATGGATGGATGGATGGTGGGTGGATGGATGTAGAAGTGGTAGGCAGGAAGAGAGATAGGTAGGTCGGTAGGTAGAGAGACGGACAGACTGAGTTTAATTTAAACCTTATAGCAACTATGAAAGATAGAGATTATCATTCCCACTTTATAGAGACATAACTTGTTAATTAATATGCCCAACATCACTGACCTAGAAATGTTGGAGCAGGAATTAAAATGATTTTTATGGGATGTTTCAAAATGTTCCCTCTCGCCACTCTGCTACAGGGCCTCCTAAGGAACAAAAGAGGGTGAAAATAATCTGAAGCCATTTGGCTCAAAAGTCAAAATGGAAAAAAATCTGTGTCCAACTGATATCCCTCCATTTCAGCAAAACCAGTGCAGGAGAAAAAGGAAACCTTACTGTCAGTGTAAATACATTAAAAATAACAGTCATGAGAATCCCATTCTTGTACTAAATAGTGCAAGAACACATCCATTTCAGAAAAGGATGTATTCATATGCACCATATTTTATGAGAATTTGCAGATTTTAAAAGGCATAATATTGCCTAGTTGCCAGGATTTTTTCCACTTAGCATCCTTGAGTTCTGTATTGAAGATTCTGGAAAACACTTTCACCACTTTATGAACCATATGTAGAGTTTGATTCTCCTCCAATTTTTTTTTTCATTTGTTATTATCATCATCACGGAGGATTACATCTCATCTACTTAGCTGCTAGAATGAAGATTTCAGTTTGGAGGAGAGCCGATTTCTTTAAAAAAAAAAAAAGTTAGCTGCTTCAGGCAACAGTCCTTTTGATCTGCTCATTAACACTTTTCAAATGTTCGAGTGATGTGGGCATTCTTTGCGCTAGAAAATGTCAGCACTGGAGCCTGCAGCCAGCTTGATGCGATCATATGTTCCAATATTCAGAAAAGAGTGAAAAGAACTGTCAACAGTGACTGCCTTGGATGAAAAAAAAAAGATAGGATACAACGCCTGTAGATCAAGTAGCGTTTCAGGATTGATTCTTGCCAGTGACAAAAACAAATGCCCAATTTATCAGCAATGTCATCTACGCAACTAAGAGCCCACAAACAATGGAGAAGTTGCTCTCAGTGCTCAGGAAAATTGGTCTGAAATAGATGGGGGCTTCTGTCCCTTCTCCTTCCTCTTTCTGATGAGATCACAGAGCAAATGCAGAAGCACCAAGTTCTGTTACACTGGAATCTGGGAAGCTTTTTTCTGCCTCTCTTCAAGTTAGATGCCTTCATCATCCAGATCAAAATACGATCCGAGCCATCGCATCCGCCCTCTCCTTTCCTCCTTGACAGACTCGTCAGTGATCAAAGATTCCTACTTTGTACAGATAAATAACCAGTGGGAGGTCCAGACGATAGATACGATTTAAAATGCCAAACGGGGACTGGGAAGAACAGTGCGAGAGTGTGTTCGGACAAGAGCTACGGAAAGGTGCTGCTGTCACAGCAAATACACTAGACCAGGAAGAGCTGGACACCCCGTTTTGCAAGTGATGTTCTGTTGGAAAACATCACCATGGAAGCAATAAGCACTAACATCACACTCTATTTCAAGGAGGCAACCAAACATAAATCATTTTAATTAATGGTGCAAGGAAGGCATATTAAAATTTAAATTACTTCTGTTTTATTGTGCATTCCCCCCCCCAAAAAAAAAATCAGGCTACTCTCAAAGTAACTCAATAAAGGCATCAAGAGCCCTCCTGGACAATAAAAAACAAGTGCAATATAGAAGGGTTATTACTATTTAGAAAGAACAGCACAGCTGTTGCTGGCTAAGAAAACGATTGCACAGAGCTCCAGGCAGATACAACCTCATCATGAAAGCTCAACTTACTTATAAGCAAATTGAGCTTTAAAGGGATAACTTTTCAAAATTGTTTTTTAAATTAAGATTTATGAGACCTTTATGTAATGTCTTAAATGCACCGAGGTAAAAGGCGCTTGCAATTTTCCCCCGAGGGTGGAGAACTCCGGCCAACGACATGAGGGCAGAGTGAACATTTATCATTTCCAGCATATTTGGATATTTATCTGCAGCTGTATAACACACTCTAATTGACAACACTCCAGAAAGCCTTTGTTTGCCACCTCATTAGCCTTACATCCGTAATTCTGCGCTGTCTGGTTATGCCGAATGACACAACCGTAGGACTGTCATTTCTGCCATCCTGAGAGTAAAACAAATCTGCCACCAGCTCAGCATATCTTCCAAGCTAAACAGCGATGAAAACACCCATATTTGCTAATGTCTCACTCGTGATTCAGGACATGGTAAGTTTCTTTTAACCTCTCCTGCCCCCCTTTTTAATTTAAGGAAAAAGGAAGGAGGCAGCTGATGTCTTTGTTAACGACCAGCAGCTGTAGAGGATGGATGTGCGCATCCTCGGTGAGCAGGACGCAGACTCTGCAACAGATGGTGAGAAATAACTTCACACAAAAATGAGAAGTTTTCCCTCACGGAATAGTTTGCAAACTCAACACACTCTGTAATTCACTAATAATGGTGCCTAAAAACGTCCGCTGTGCACCAGGGCGCTTGCCCCGTGGTTACTATGGGAAAAAGTCTTCCAACTATCACTTGTAGGTTTCTTTTGTCATGGAAAGAACACGTGCACAGAAGAAACTACTGTGCCATATTTTAAATGATGTTGTCTCTCTCTTTTATCCTTGAAAATATGCATTAAAATGAACCGAAGGAGTTAAAATTTTTAAGTAGTCTCAGATGAAAAGCATCCCCTGTGGCCTGATTTCCGATTGCAGGGGTTTTTCCTTAAACTTTTTTATGCTGTACCCCTCTCTGGCAATCCAGCGAATGTACAGATCCCTCCCAGATTAATTGAGCTAAATTAAAATACAAAGGACTTTAAGGAATCCAATTATATTGCAATATAATTATCCGGTCTGTAAAAAAAAAAAAAAATCACAAAAGTTCTGATATAGAAATAAAGGCTATGTTATGAATAGTCCATTAAATAATGAGAATTACTACATTAAATAATGAGAACTACTCTAACTTTTGAAGTTATGATACTTGTAGAAGATATTTCAAAAATATCTGAAGATAGAGGATATCTGTGATTACTATTGCTTACAAAGTCTCCAGAACTGCCAATACTTTTGTGGAGAGTGGTCTACATTCAAAAATGAAGAAAATAAATTTCAGTTGGAAGTAAAAATAAAGATTTTCTTTTCCCACCTAAGTTCCCCAGATCCTCAGGTTTGAAATCCCTGCTGGATACAAGGAGAAGCAACCAGACAAAAGTTAAATTGCTTCTACTTCAGAATTTTATTACCATTACCGATCCTTACCTACTTATCTCTTAGTAACTATTGTAAAGAATGGCAAAGGCCACATTTCCTATTACAGATACATCATAAAGGATACCTTTTAAATAAAACCAGTGAAAATCATACAGAGAACTAAGGCTGTACCATTAATCATTAATCCTCTCGTGTAAAATGCTTCCCCATAGTTGACAGAATTTTGACTAAAACTGGCAACAAGGTAACCTATTTTGAAGTGGTCTTCTGATAAAAACTTGTCAAGTGTTTCAATTTTAAGAATTGAGACAGTTTACTGCAGGAGATGACTGGTTTACAATGAGGAGTAAAATAAAATACACAGAGTACTTGACTTCGTGAAACTATTAGACCATAAAGTGAGAGAAATGTTCCACAAATAATCACATAAATAATTGTTCGATCCTAATTTCCTTTTCTAATCTGACAGGGTAACTATTTGAAGATTTTGGTTAAAATTTTAGTATAAAATATGCTAGAGGGGATATTTACGACTTTGATATGTTTCTTGTTCCAGATCCCAAATTGGTACAGCAAATGAGGCCAGTGGCATAGTTTCCGAGACACAGTTACTTAGTTAAAATGTTCAAGTTCTCTGCTTTTCCCTGCAGAGTAAAAAGGTCACGTCCTAGCTTTCCTGGGGTTCAGTGGTTCAGAATCTGAATATGAATGGGACGGTAAACAAGCAGCCCCAGCAGAGAGCTGTCCATGAATGCCCTTGTCAAATGATTCTAACCACATGTGTGACTTGAACACTTTCAACACTCAGAAGCCTGTTTCTCCCAATATCTCCTTGCCACTCTGAAATAAGTAAATCCCGAATATAAAACATTATGTAAATTCATTTTATAGTCAGTCAAAACGAAACAGAAAGTAATTCTAAGTTTAAAAAATGGATACTGATTTTTTAATAGCCTTTAACCATTGCTAACAGTGTGAAGAGTAAGTCACTGTCTTCCATGTTACAACCTCTTAGACTCCTTGACCAATTTTGGTAATGAGTTGCTCTATCACATAAGAACTGCCCTAATCGATAGTCATAAGTATGCAGTGATTCCCATCCCTGAGCAATATCAGAATCATCTAAGGACTGTACTGGTTTCCTAATGCCGCCCTAACAAATTACCACAATTTCGATGGCTTAACACAACAGAAACTTCTTGCCATTCTGGAAGCCAGGAGTCTGAACTGAGTCTTGTAAGGCTAAAATGAGGTTTCCTCCTTTTTTTTTTTTTTTTTAAGATTTTATTTATTGATGGAGAGAGAGACAGCAAGAGAGGGACCACAAGCAGGGGGAGTAGGGGAGGGAGAAGCAGGCTTCCCGCTGAGCAGGGATCTGATGTGGGGCTTAAGAGCCCCCCTAGCTGGTTCCTTCTACAGGCTCCCAAGCTGTAGCTGTTGCTTGCCTCCCTGAACTTCTGGTGACTGTCACTATTCCCGGGCTAGTAGGGGTGTCCTCCAACCTCTGCCTCTGGGGTCACGCCTTTTCTCCTTCCATTGCTAATCTCCTTACCTCTGGAGCTTAATTTAATCACATCCCAAAGTCCCTTTTGCCACAAGAAGATAACATTCACAGTTTCCAGGAATTAACACCTGCATATTTTCAGGGACCATTATTCAGCTACTACAAGGACTTTTCCAAATGTCATTCAACCCTGGAGAACCTCACCAATGGGAGAATCACCCCCACTGGAAAGCTTACCGAGACTGCTCTGAGAGCTTCCCATTGTTTAGGGCAGGGGAAAAGAAAAAAAATGAGAACCACTGTCTAAAATGTAAGTGACTCTGTCATTTTTGAGTTATGGATTAGACATCTGTGAAATATTAATCTTCTCTGAACAAGGAACAAATCATTTCATAAGATATTTACATAAAATAAGAAATTAAAGAATAAGAATGTGTAAGAAGTATTAGGGCCTCTGTCAGGGCTTTATTTCCAAACGTTCTGTCTTTATCCCAGCTCCTGAGCATAGGATTCCGGAGGAGGGGGGACTGCTGACAACATCTAAAAGTTCCTGAGAATGATGAGGAAGCAGAAGGCTAGCTGAGGTCAAAGCTAAAGGCTGACACCTCGCAATCTCCTCCTCACCCCCACCACTCGTGGGTGGGACAAATGTGCATTCTTTAGGAATCTCCCAACTATCTTGATGTTAAAGGCTCCCTAAAAGTGAAAGATAACCTTGATCAAGACCTCCTCCAGGCACCTTGCCGGCTCTCTTTAGCATACGAAAGCTCTGTTGAAACCTCCCTTTCCTCACCTTCCCCCAATCTCCTGGTACACAACCTGTCACCCCTCACAACCCGGGGCAGCAGCTCTTCCTGCCCAGGGGTCCTGTCCCCATGCTTTAAGAAACCACACTTTTGCACCAAAGATGTCTCAAGAATTCTTTCTTGGTCATCGGCTCCAGACCTCATCCCAACGAACCTCACCTATGTTCTAGAACTTTATCAAGAATAGACATTTTAAGCTGTTTCATCATGTTTCAGCTGAAAGATGAGATTTAAATGTTTGCCCCTAGTCCTTTAAAACATTCACACAAAACAAAACTTTTACAACACCAAGTTGTCACAAATGCAATTCATTTCCCATTAGAAGTAATATCATGGTGACAACAGAGTCGAAGTTAAGTTGATCCGTAATCATTTAACCCCTAAGGATAAGTTTGCGCAAACTACATTCTAAATCCAGCGGAGCGCAAACATAGTCTCTGAAAGGAACAAAATGAAACAAACATCCTGCCGTTGCAGGACGACCCCCTTGGCCATGGTGCCTCTGCTCCTTCTGTCCGCTCCCCTCTTCGTCCTCCTGCAGCTCTCAGCTTGTCTTCCATTCTAGGCCAGTGGCCCTCTCTAAGGTGCTTGATCTGCCTCTGGCTTTCCACTTCAGTTGTTGATGGAAACTCGGCTGGATACAGACTTAATCCCCACCAGGACCAGACCTGGGCGCACACTGCTACAAAGCAAGCACGGCTTCCTGGGGGGTGGGGGGGGGACTACACCCACCAAATCTCTCCAGTGGCCTCTCATCATCCCTGGGGTGAGTTCAAACTTCCTAAAAGACAGAGGAAGCCTCCCTACACCCCACACGATCTCTCGGCTGTTCCTTCCCTGGCGCGGCTGTTCCTTCCCTGGCGCGCTAGGGAGGCTTCCGCCTGCTGCTTCCCGAAGCCGGAGGGACCCGACGCAATTCCTCGCACACGTCATCGGAAATGTCCCTCATCCACAGTAAACATCTTATTCATTATTCAAAACTCCGTTTGCAGGCATCAGCCCAGGAGAGTGTCTCTGAGAGAACCCCACAACTCTGGCAAATCCCTCCTCCTCACGTTCTTACTGTGCTTTACAAATGTTGCTCTTGGGTGGCTGGTGTCCCTCCAATTACACTCCGTCCACATTTCTGTGCTTCCGTATTAAAACGTGAGTTTCCACGGCATTTTACAGCCATTCTTGTTACCCTCCCCCCCCAGTTCCTAACATAGTACTGACACGGCTGCCAAGGGCGAAGTACAGAATTTTGCCTCTACCCTGCTTTTAAAGCTACCTTAGAAAACATTTGCTATGATTCATTTGTACCTAAGTATAAGTATCAGTTCATACTCAGGGCTAGGTGTCCTTTAATCCGTAGTTCTAAATGTCATAAACAGGTGGGCGTCTCTATTAAGCTGAGTTTCAGAAATTAGTAAGCATTCACGATGTTCGTAAGGCTAGGAAGCCCTCCCGACATCCTGACGACACACCTTCAAGGCTTCCCTCTAGGCTTTGCATAAAGAAATATACTCCATGATTCACGATCTGTAGTCTCGGGGTGGTAAATGGACCCACTCTCAGAGACGGAGTCCTCTCCGTAACATCCAAAATGATGGTCAAGATCTGGACCTGAGCCCATCAGAAATGTCCCAGAGAAGCCTAGCTTGGTTTTCACATACATCTTCTAAAAAATCAGATACTTTGACACTGAGCCCTCTGTTCGATAATAAATGAAATTGTGAAGTAATGAAGGAACCCCACCACAGCAAGATTTAAATAAAAAAATAAATAAATTTATACTTATTTAAAATTTAAATAAATTTAAATTTTAAAAAAAAACAATCATAATAGGGCAACTTTTTTGCTTTTTCAATTTGAGACTCGAGAATGCAGGCCACCCTAAAATAACCATATTAGGATACTCAAGATTATAGCAGGAAACTGAGCAGAAATCGCTAGGGCAGGAAACTGATTAGTTCAGCAAAGAGACAGGATGCTTCTCGTGTCTACCGTTGTCGGAGTTAATTCTGTGCCTCCTCCATGGACCACCTACTCTGCGATCAAGGACTCTTGATTCATGAAATCGGACTGAAGGATAATTAGTAATAGACATCGGAGTCCTGCAGACTAGTGCCTGAAGTTACAAGGAAACTGAAGTGAGTCAGCGAAAGTGAGGGAGGAAAGAGGCGGTCTTGTAAACTCGTGTACAACCCCACTGTGATCTACAAAACGTCCAGCTCTGTGTGACGTGCCAACACTGAAAGGAACGCTATCGAGGAGGAGGTGGGCTTCAAACGGGTGCTTCTTCAGGATACTTTTCCCTATGAAACCTGAACAGTCCCAACTGGAATGCTTGAAATGTGCTGAACTCTACGACCCAACAGTCCACCCCGTGGAAGACAGAATGACAACCCCCCTACCCCGAGGTCCCTGGAGCTATGAGTCATTTTCATGACACAGCAAATGGGACTTTGCAGCTTGAGAGAGTCAGGGATCTTGAGAGGGTAGACCATCCTGTAGACCATCCTGGGTGATCCAGGTGGGTCCAGTTTCTTCACATGGTTCCTTAGCACTGGAGGTCCTTTCCCAGCTGGGTTAAGAGTCGCAGGGAAGCGTAACTACAGAAGCATGGCCCAGGAGATGCAGTGTTGTTGGTTTTGAAGCTGGAGGGAGGGTCCATGAGGCGAGGGGCTGGTGTGTCCTCTAGAAGGTGGGAAACCGGGGAAGGGACTCCTCCAGAGCATTAACAGAGGAACGAATCTCTGTCGATACCTTCCAGCCCAGTTTAGTCCAGCGAGACCCATCTCCTACCCGTGATTAAATAAACGTTAGATCATAAGTCTGTGTTGCTTTAAGCCACCAAATGTGGAGCGATTTGTTACAGTAGCAGTAGAAAGCGAATAGAAACCTGTCTTTTTTCCAAGGTTTGACTCAAACACGAAAGGACACAAACAAACCAACAGTCATAACTTCACAACTGCGGACTTGCCAGACACCCTAACATCTGTCCGTGACTTGTTTTCTAAAATGCTTTTCCAAGAGGCAAACAGAGAAGGCCCCAAAATAGACTTTTCAAAGAGGTAATGAAGCATTCAGTACGAACGGATAAGAAAACCTGACAGATCCCCAGCTTCTCCCCGTGACCCCAAGTGAAAGTGTCGTTCAAATTACTGGAAGCTCTTCTGCGCTGCAGGGAAAGCCCCTCATCGCTCCGACCTCTCCCACCTTCCGCCCCCCTCCCCGCCTCCCTCCAAACTTGATTTTGAAATGTGTTTTAGACGAAGTCAGATAATAAATATTTATTGGCATGCATGTTTTCTAGAATTTAGTGTGTAATAAAAACTATTAAAACTCAACTTGCTTACTGAAACTTTGTTGTTGTTGGACACTGGCACTGAGTCATACTTCAGGCCTCACTTTAGACCTCACTGCTTTGCAAAGATGTAGAGGTGCAGATCCCCCTTACTCACCACTTTGCAGCAAAGGGGCCAAAACCACCACATCAAACCAATGCCCAGCAGTAGCAGTAACACCAGAATAGCAATGATGGCAGCCGTCCCACTAGACTAGAAGAGGCAGAAGACAGAAACAAAGTGGTCAGTAAAGCATAGGGTTACATTCCAAATACACATTTTTTTTTAAGGACACACCAGAAAATGATGCAGAGAGCATAACCAATGTCAAATCAGATTTTCATTATATTCCTTTAAATTCTATAAATTCCTTTATATTCTATTTCATACAGGTTATGTTAAAACAGTAGAAAAAAGAAAGCTTCCAAAGTGCTATAAACAGTTTTAAATTATGCCTTAAAAGAATGTAAGAAAAATCACTACCTGGGGTTATACGGAAGGGCCGTATGGTCCCTATCATTTATCTCTGGAGAAGGCTTTGGATCACAAGCATGATTACTTTTAGGCAAAACTTATGGAACATTTTTCCAGATTTTAGGACGATAAAACACTATTTACAATAAATATCAAAAATGACCAAGCAAGGGAGAAACCAACAACAAATGGTTCTTTTTTAAACAACAACAAAAAAAAAATTTAGAGATTTTATTCATTTATTTGAAAGACAGACGCCAAGAGAGAGCAGGAGCAGGGGCTGGGGAGACAGAGAGGGAGACTCCCCGCTGAGCAGGGAGCCTCATGTGGGGCTCGATCCTAGGACCCTGGGATCATCACGACCTGAGCCGAAGGCAGACACTTAACGGACTGAGCCGCCCGGGCTTCCCAGCAGCCGCGGTTCTTGTTGGCAGATGGTACGTTGCATCAGTGCAAGAAAGCGACCGCCAACATTCGCACCTCAGAGGGTTCTCCGGGCTCGGGAGCTAGCCTCTCAAGAACCGCACTGGTGTTCTCTCACCTCCTGCCGCCAAGCTCCTCCGGCCCTAAGGAACCTGCTCTGGGCCCTGCCCCGCCCCCTCCTGTCACCTCCACCTAGTCCTCCTACGTGGCTCGCCTGAAGCCCCTCCCCAGGATGCCTTCTCTGAGCCTCTGCCTAGGGAGGCTCCTCTTCACTGTACCCTTATGGTTCTCGGTACTGCAGTCTTGAGCTGATCACACATTATTTGTGATACACTGATACACTGTGATTATTTCTTTAATTTCTCTTTTCTGTCACTCTTCACTGTGAGCTCCAGCAAGTCATGGGGCTCTGCCCAGCCTACGTACTGCTGTGTACGCCATGCTTGGCATTTAAAATGATTGACTAAGAGAATGAAGTCCAAAGAGATAGGCCTGCAAAACGCCCAAATGCAAAGACTAGTATCTACGGAATTTTTGGCGTGAGGATAAAATTCCCCAGGGCACAAGGTGTTGCCCCCAAACCCCCTCTAGTATCCCCAGTAATAACGTTCTGTTTTCTGTGTGTGTATTTTTTTTCTTTCTTTGTTTTATTTCTTTCCTCGTTTTATTTCTTTGTTTTCTTTCAAAGGAATGAATGCAGAGGGAAAAAAAAACCTGTAAATAAATCAATATATTCTCTCTTTGGGACTTCATGGGCATTTTCAGAGATACATCTCCTGTCATTCAAAACAAGTAAGAGTATGTGCCCAGGGGTGTCTGGGTGGCTCAGTGGGTTAAGCATCTGACTTCGGGTCAGGCCATGATCTCAAGGTCCCGGAACCAGCTCCCCACTGGGCTTCCTGCTTCTCCCTCTCCCTCGGCAGCTCCCCCTGCTCGCGCCCCTCTCAAATAAATAAAATCTTTAAAATACAAAACAAAACATTAGTTTTCGATGTAATGTTCGATGATTGAATTTAAATTAAAAAGAGAAAACAAAACAAAGCCCAGAGGTCAGGGTAAAAGCCACTTTATCCCAAGGGCGGACAGAGAGAGGGGTGGCACGGTGTGTGTGTGGGGGGGGCACCAGTATCCATCTTCCAATGGCACCGTATTAAAAGTATTGGTCTAGAGGTTTAACTTTAAGTAAATTGTTTAATTTCTTGGAGCCTCTGTTTTCTAATCCATAAAATAAGAAAGCCAGTGGTTCCCACAGCATGAAACTCTGTGGAAAAGCCATTACCATGCCAGCTCTCTCTCTCTCAGAAAACCGCTGTTCATGTTAACGCGCTTGCCAAGCTCTGAGCGGCGGCTTTGCAGGAAAGCAGCTCAGCTCGCGGCCCACGGAACCGTCCTTCTCCTCACAACCCCGCCGATACCCCTAAATCTAGGACTGCCTAGAGCCCGCGCCGAGAAGGGCTGGGACTGACCAAGGCTGAGACATTTCCCAATGTTTAAGTAATAGTGGTAGAAGCATCCAGTCAGAACTTTCTGCAACGGAATTTCGAGTGCAGTACGAGGCACCCGGGGGCGCCGCTGGGTAAGGGCCACACTCCCTCAGTTTTGGCTCAGGTCATGACCTCAGGGTGGTGAGATCGAGCCCCTGGGGCCCGGAGCTCAGTGCAGAGTCTGCATAAGACTCTCTCTCCCTTGGCTCCTCCCTCAATAAATAAATAAATAAATAAATAAACATTTAAAAAAAAAATTAAAGGCCATACACAATGGCAGATGCACAAAAGAGATAAGAATCTGTACGTAACCAGTTACATGTAAACAACTGAGAACAGAAGAGAAGGTCGTTCTCAGAAGACAGGGCGAGGAAGTGCTGGCAAAACACACTAGGTTCAGCTTATCAGAAAAATCTCGACATGTGTATCCTTTCCCTGTATCATCTGTTCTTATCACAATGGAAGGAAAAAAAAAAGATGAGCACAAAGCAGCATGGAAACCACCCCCAAACAACCCCACTTTTGTAGACAGCAATTACTAGCAGCCTTTCAGTTTCAATAAATCTACTTTTAAAATAACAAATTCTCAGGGCGCCTGGGTGGCTCAGTCATTAAGCATCTGCCTTCGGCTCAGGTCATGACCCTAGGGTCCTGGGATGGAGCCCCTCATCGGGCTCCCTGCTCAGTGGGAAGCCTGCTTCTCTCTCTCCCACTCCCCCTGCTTGTGTTCCTTCTCTCACCGTGTCTGTCTCTATCAAACAAATAAATAAAATCTTTTCTAAAATAAATAAAAAATTTTAAAAAAATAAAATAACTAATGCTCAGGACAGCATAGATCATCAAACATTCATTACTTTCCAGAGATGAAGCATGAACTCCACATGAACAATTAAAGCCATCATTTGATTCTGATTCTGCCTCAGGACGGAAGAGGAAGAAGCACACCGGTATTTGTGCAGCTGGCGTAAGGCTGCGAAGTCACCAAAACAGCCACCACCCAAAATATTATCACTTAGAATCTCTGGTCATTTTATTTATCTCATCTTCCAGAAGACGAGACGAACTATGGAAACTTGCACACACACACTGTCTTCACTGAGTTCTACCATTCACTATCTGACCATCCTTAAGGCACGAGAAGAGGCTATTACGTGATACTCACCATAAAGAATTAACTCAAGAAAAGAAATAAAAAGACAAGGATTCATGTGGCAACCTCTTGGTAGAATGAAAATATGAGCTCAACATTTTATTATTAATGTATCTTAAATATCTCAATTAATGTCTGGCTCATAGAAACTCGAGTGTGTGTGTGTGTGAGAGAGACAGAGGAAGGGAGAGAAAAAGAGACAGAATGTCAATACTTTGAGGAAATTTTCCAAGCAAATATCAAATTCTCTGTCCTTAAAACCTAAGAAAACAATTCAGAACACACATCAGGCCACATAAGAAGTACTCAAAGGGTATCTTTCTACACAGACTTCTAAACAGTCATGCACAAATCATGTGACTCTGCACAGCCTTGATTAAGCTCAGCTCCAAAATCTAGGCAAAGAGGAAGATGACAGTATAAGAATGTTAAAGAAATACATAGGAAAGTGTGATATCCTATGGGAGAAACTCTGTCAAATGCATAAATTCGGGATCCTACCTCTTCGAGGAGATACCCCCAATCTGTTTATGTACAGCACGAATATGGCAAACCCTACCGGGCCTTTCCCACCTGGGCCTTGAGCACCTGGCCACAGCCCTCAGGGAAAGGGACTGTCTGTGCAATACAGTTTTCAGAAAGTTCTACGAACACTTCATTTCCTCCTTTCTTAGAATTCAAACTCTGTGCTCAGAAATAGGAACATGCAACTAGAGGATATCAATCTGCTAACAGTGTAGTGGTTACAGTTTTTTTCTTGCTATGGATGTGTCATTAGCCGGAGATTCAGATATCACACTGACAGAATGTCAAGTAGATGGGCTCGCCATGACAGGCAGTTAAAATTCTTGGTTTTTTTCCTCCAAAACAATGACTCTGTTAGGAACATTAATAAAATACTATGCACATCCAGATGGAAATAAACATTTATTATGGCAATATTATTACATCAACTGACTCCAAAGGTTCATCTTCAATAAAATTTTTTAAAAAAGAATGCACACTTTATCTAAAGACCTGCAGACCTAATCCTAATCGTATTTTAGTTAAGTGATGGAAAACAGGGCAGAGGAAGCTAAGAATGTCCTGCATTGCGACGGCAACCCTGCGGTCAGCGATGGAGCCGTCCCCCGATGCCCCCAGGCCCAGACAGGAGCTCAATTAACTGGATACAAATTCAGGTTTTCCCGGTTCCGGTTCCGTTGTTTTCATTGGCCAGAGCCATTCTCAGAGCATGAAAGGCTTCAGTCTTGGAAGGGAAATCACCTCATTGTTCACGTGGCTTTATAAACAAATTGAGGAAAGGTCAAACACATAGACTTCGGTCCTGGGAGGGGACGTAAGAGCCGCAGTCACACACGGAGCTGCGTCATCAATGCCAGGCAGTGAGCAGGTGCCACAGTTATAGAGTTGCACGAGTCCTCGCGAAGCCCACGGGTTAGCTGGAGGGACAGACCCCGAGCGAATGACCACAGATGTGGGGAAGTGGGAGGCAGATAACCTGGTCGGGGCCCTGAGGAAGTACGGGAGCCCAGGGAGGGGCTCAGAGAGGTGGCTCAGTCATCTGGGCGTCTGCACTCGGGGTCCCGATCCTGGGGTCCTGGGATCGAGTCCCACGTGGGGCTCCCTGTTCAGCAGAGAGACTGCGTCTCCCTCTGCCCCCCACTCGTGTTCTCTCTTGCGATCTCTGTCTCTCTCTCAAATAAATAAATAAAACCTTTACAAAAGAGAAAGAAAGAAAGAAAGGAAAAGTAAGGAAAGGAAAGGAAAGGAAGCCAGCCAGCCCAGAGAGAAAATGGGGCAGAATTAGTGACCTCTTAACAGGACAAGAGAAAGACAATGGTGGCTGAACACAGCGTTTGAGGGGACTTGGTGGCACCTGAAGGAGCTAAAGAGAAGGTCTGAGACACAAATTTCTGAAAAACGGTAGTTCTTTTTAATACAAGAGAACTGGCCATCTGTTACAACGGATCAGTGTCTGTTTGTTGGATGACCTTTCAATTGGCCATTTGTTGGACTGAATCTGTAACCAGAGTTTTGAAAAAATGGCATTCTCAGATGTCTCTGAGGAGTTGGTTGTGCAAGTCAGCTGAGGAGTCCAGTTTGAGAATTACTACCCAGATGACGGTTCAAGCTATGAAGCCAAAACTCTTTTAAGACGTAACTGAGGACATAGCAGAGCCTGAGCCTGACCTTAGGGTGGAGAGAGTCTGGTCTGCAGTCATCCGGGATACAAGAAGTGTTTGAACCTGGTCTGCATCTAATTTCCTTTCCTTCATTACAAGCAAGCTTTCTAATCAGAAACTTCACCCTGCCCGTGCAACGGAAATTCTAGCCAAGAGAATCACACAAGTATAAAAACAAACCAGCCACTCCAGTCCTTGCAAAAGAACTGTGAGGAAGAGCAATCGCTCAAAACTTTCAAAACTCACATAACTGTGGGAAAGAAGAATCACTCAAAAAAATGTCAAAACTGTCATGACCTACCTAGAAAATAATTGATTACAGAGCCACAATCGAAAAAGACAGATGTGGGAAAGGGGAAACGGGTCCCCATAATTTTTTTTCTCCTATAGACTTAGATTTAGGAAAAGAAAAAATAGTCCCAGAATGCTGATGATGTTCTGGATTCTCTTGGAAGATTCCCTACCAGCAATGAGCAGACTATGTCCCAAAGGCCAAATCAGCTCATCTGTTTCATAAGACCCCTGGCAAGCTAAGACTTTTTTTTTAATGTTACTACATAGCTGAAAAAAATCAAAAGAAGAATATGTTACATAAAACGCAAATCTCAGGGCACGCGGCTCCGTTGAATGCAGCCACCCACCCGCGTACAGGAGCCTTTGTGCTCCGACGGCAGAGGGGAGTAGCTGTGATGGAGACTGTGTGGCCCTCAAACCCTCATACTGTCGACCTCTTACAGAAACAAACCGCCAACCTGTGTTCTATATAAAGGAAATCAGGCCCTGGTTACAGGCAGATTGCCCAAAAGCTCAGGCTGGGGGCGGGGCCGGGGGATGGCCTCGGACTCTGTTCTCAATCCTAGCATTTACTTGACAGTGACACTGAGCAGTAAGTAAACGTCCAGAGCCCCCAGGCTGCCAGCCCCCTCTCAGGGGCAGTGAGGGCTGCAGTCAGCCCATGTGCGGCCGCACCAAGCCAGGCACTGTGAGCACAGCTGGTCTACCCCACAGAAGAGGCACCTTCCAATGTGTTCGCCTAAATGTGCACTAGGGATGGCAGGTGGCTTTCTGGTCCTCACCTGCAAAATTAAGGGACAGGAATAGCCTCCTCTTGAGTTGTCCGTGTTTAATGAAGTCATCAAGTGCTTGGCACGGGTACTGCGGGCTTAGCACGGTGTCTGGCACGTAATACATGCTCACAAAACATATTCTGGATACGGTTATGTCAGAAGAGTCCAGAGAACAGTAGTTCCAAGGGAAAAAGGAAAGATACCTTTCACTGGTTTTTTTAAGCAGAGACACATTGAGGAGATCTTTTGAGACGGATGAAGGGAACTCACTGTCTAGATATAAGCCCTTCTCAGGCTCTCCTCTTAAGTCTCTTAAATCTAATCCTTCACTTTCCCACTTTTAAACTAGTTATACAGCTACTTTCATTCATTCATTCAACAAATCACTTTGGAGCACAGGCCCTGTGTCGCGACCAGACACTGGGAGAAGGCCAAAGAGCAAGGCCCAGGCCCTGTTGTCAACATCTCAAAACTGCAGAGAAAAGCCCAGAAGTAAACAGGAAATTGCAGCTCAGTGACGTAAGGGCCTCGGCAGAACTGAGCCTGATGCTCCTGGAGCACACGAGAAGGGCTTCTTTATTTGTGGGATTTCCACAAGGATTCGTCAATTGCCAAAGCGGTGGTGTTTTATTTTGTTGGGCTTTCCAACGCCCGTGAAAGCCGAAGACATCCTCCTACAATGAGTGATACTAGGACCTGCGTCTCGTCCTACCCGAATGTGCCCGACAAACTGAACAGCACTGAACACGATGCCTGGGCATTTATAATGTTGCCCACTACCCTATTCTACCTTGAACAGAGATGTAAGACAACATCGGCAGGTGCATCTCACCTTCCATAGCTATAAAATGATAACATTACTACCACACACTAGAGGTATTTGAGTTTGAATACACAATAATGGCTAATTCTAATGGGGAAAATGAATTACACCATGATTATTAGTGCAATAAAATGAATCACGGTATTAACTTGTAATAACTACTGGAATAATAAAATTCACACAGAAGGCTATAAATCATCAATCTGAACCGAAGCATCAAGGTCACTGTGACCTCTGACCTTTTCTCCTTCACCTCCTAATGCTGCCTTCTTTTCATATGGGAATTCCATTTCCCTCTGGCTCCTTTACAGGGTAAGTGTCCTGACCTTCCCACCTCTTGAGCTATCTTCCTGTTACTCACTTCACTTATCCTACGGACCAAGGTGGACTTACACTTTCCCTCAGCCTGATTAAACTTTAGACAGATTTCTTCCTGGCAATAGGTCCCTCATCTCCCTTTTTTAAAGAGAATCTGCTTTAGAAAACTTCTAATTGCAAAATCTTTCTCTGTCTCTTTGGAATGTATATCAATTTTAGTCTCTTTCCAGTTTTATGGGTCCTAGAGGGAATGTCTTTCTCAACCTGAGAGCTACCACTTTGAAATGTAATCACCGAACAAAACGGTGCCCCATCTCTCAGTCTCTGTGGAAGGGCAGGGGCCTAATCTCATGGGTGCCTAGCTCCAAGTTTTAACACCACTTCTTGTCAGGAAAATATAAGAAAGTGTACTTTTCTTTTGGGTAAAGCCCAGTAGCATACACAGGTGGCCTGCAACTCCCTCCACCCCTTGTCCCGGCTGTCTTGAGTTCAATCTCTCTCCCCTATTGTAATAGTTTTTTTTTAAGATTTTCTTTTTTCATTAATCTCTACATCCAACATGGGGTTCCAACCCACAACCCTGGCATAAGAGTAGCATGCTCAAGCCAGGGGGCTCTGTAATAGCTGTGAAGAAGGTC
This sequence comes from Mustela putorius furo, assembly GCF_011764305.1. Taxonomy (NCBI): domain Eukaryota; kingdom Metazoa; phylum Chordata; class Mammalia; order Carnivora; family Mustelidae; genus Mustela; species Mustela putorius. Next base: position 2,094,193 of record NW_025421261.1, read on the forward strand.
TTCCTCACCTATGTAGCTTTGTCCGGCACAATTTTTCTTTATCACTACATATTTCTCTCACTTCAAGGAAGAAAGGAGAGAAGGAGAGGCAAAAAAAATAATAAAATAAAAAAAGAAGAAGAAGAAGGAAGGACAGACCTGACAAATTATTACTGTGATCCTTTCCTCAATCAAAGGATACTTTACTTTTCTAAAGATTTATCCATTTAGTTGAGAGTGAGAGGGCAAGCACAGAGGAAGAGAGTCTTAAGCTGAGCCCAGTGTGGGGCTCAATCAACCCCGTGACCTGGACACCACCACTGGAGCCAAAACCAAGACTTGGTCACCCAACCGCCTGTGCCACCCCAGCACGCCGCAGGATACTTTAACTCCATCAGTTGTTCTCTTTCTTTAGGCTATTGATAATCCGTCTACAATTTCCTCTTTCCAAGCTTCCGTCCCACCATTTTCACTCCAATCAAACATATCTACTCTCAATTTCCTTTTCTGTTTATCTGTAATCTGCTTTCCCCTCCTCTCTTCCTGCCTAGGTCCTGCTGTCCTTTCAGGACCGAGCTTCTCCCGGCCTCCAAGAATACAAAACCTTTCTCAAAAACAAACTGGTGGTTGCCAGAAGGGAGGGCTGAGACTGGATGAGACTGAGAGGGATTAAGAAGTACAATCTTCCAGTTAGAAAATAAATGAAACACGGGGAAGTAATGCATAGCACAAGGAACATAGTCAACATGGTCAACAATATTGTAACAACTCTGTAGAGGGACAGATGATAACTACTTTTGTGGTTACCATTTCAAAATGTACATGAATATCACATCACTATGTTGTACAGCAGAAACAAATAAAACCATGGCAACTATTCTCCAATTAAAAAAAACAAACAAACAAACAAACAAACAAAAACGACTTTCTTTGGTACTCTTTCCCTTCTGTTTGAAGCTCATAAAAGCTACTTTCTTTCTTTCTTTTTTTTTTTTTCAGTAAAAATCACGTGGAATTTCATTGATTACTTCACTCTACACAACTCTCAAATGTGTATCTCCAACCCAGACCTCTAGAATTCCAGACTTGTATATTCAGCAACTACTTTCACGATACTTCCACGGAGATGGCCACAGAGACATCCCTCACTCAACATTCCCCAAACAGAAGTCTTCGTCTTCTTCTAAACACCACTCTACCTGATGACAACTCATCCTACTAGTTGCTCAGGTAAAAAGGCCAGATTTATCTTTAATGTCCTTCTCCCACACCCACATTTAATCTGTCTGCACATCCCACGTGCTCCCCCTGTACTCAAATGTGTTTGAATCCAGTCACGTCTTACCATCTCCACCGCTGACTCCTCAGGGGAGACATCCTCCCCTCTCCTGGATTACTGAAATAGCCAAGGACCTGGTCTCCAGATTTTTTAAAAACCATCTGGCCCTCGTGTGAAGCCTATTTTTATATAGTAGCCAGAATGATCTTTTCCAAGTATTAAGCCATATCATGTCACCTTCCAACAGTTCCCCATTTCCCTCAGAAGAAACACTCCAGGCCTTAACATGGCTCAGACAACCAGACGTGACCTGCGCCCCTCCCTCCACGCGTCTCGAGACTCTGGCTCTGCCCAGCTACCTCTCTCCCGCCCGCGGCCCGGTTTACCCTTGTCCGGTATGGCGCCTCCTTAGCCTTGTTCACGCTGCTCCTGCTGCGTAAAACTCTCTTCCCTCGGGTGGTCGTCAGGGCTCACTCCCTCACCTTCCTCAAGCCTCTACTCAAATCTCACCTTTTCAAGAAAATTACTTTGACCCCTTACTTAATATTACAACTTGCCCTTTCACTCTCTCCATGTCTGACACAACCCATGTCACCTTTTTTAAAATCCCCTTACTCTCAAACGAACTCGACTCACAATGGGCTCTCCTGAGAACCGGAAAGGCCGAGGAGGACTTCTGTAAAAGTACAGTGTTTTGTAAATTCCAAATGCATCCTGCACACCAAAGCTGTGTGTGGCTATGGGATGCAAACACTCATTTTCCTGCTTGCATGCAAGACAGGTTAAAAAAGATGGCTAGGGGTGCAGAGTAAGAGGAAGGACAGAGTGAGAATGCCATTTCAGTGACCTAAGCACTGAGAAACGACATAACCACAAAAAGGTTGCAATCCCAACCACATCCTGAGAGACCAGAAAACCTGAAAATTGCAACATGAATTACAAATAAAAAGAGGAAAAAAACCCTAGTGTTTTTGAAACACAGGTGTTGATAAAGACTAATCCGGAAAATTCCATAGTGGCCCAAAGGTCCATATGGATATCTATTTTCCTTGCAACGTTTTCTTGCAAAGAGAAAACAAGTGTCCCTAGACAGATAATACTGAGTTATGTTGTTTCTTGAAGGAAAGATGTGTCTCTGATTTAAAGATCAGAATATAAAGCCATGAAACCATGAGATATGAGAAAATGTTTAGGTTTGTAATTTTGGTTTTTCAAAAGGCCAGAATTTAGGGATTTTGTTTGCTTTGATTAATGTCTTTTTTGCAAAGATAATATACTCATAAAAATAATAGCCATGTACTCATACCCTTTAGTGTTTCCTGTTTTCATGTTCAACAATCAAATATCAAAACTTTCCATGAGCCCCAAAAATTAACTACAAGAAAAACACTGTCTTAACAATGAAGTTTACATTCTAAATGACCGCATCTTAGGTACTACAAGTCAATCATCCCAACGAAAACAGATTTCCAAACTGAGATATATCAAGTTATCAAAATCAGATTACTTACTCATATTAGAAAGCACCAACATTTAAAATAGATGAAATGTGAGGCCATTATTAAGATAGACTAATAATTTCAAAAACATAATCAATGTCTTAGGCACAATAATTCAACCTTCATAACATAAAAAAATTATTCCATTTTGACATTTAATGTTTCAAGGAAAATGCTTCATTTGAACTTTATTCTCCTTCCTTATTTTGATTTTTAAATATAACTTTTGAATTTTATAAATATCAAAATAAAAGTTATACAGTCTTAAAATATCTTTTTAATGAGGCTAAAGAGAACAAAGAAACCATGTAAAATAAATTCTCTGCGGCGTTTCCTTGTGGTGGTCTCGAGCGTCACCGCGTGCATCCTCCTCACTGTGGCACGCAACAGCATGGACAAGCCGTAATTATTTCCGGATGGAATTATTTTTAAAGCATAACTTCATGCAAACTTTTTACTTACACATTCTGTGGCTGTGACTATTAGTGAGCTTGAGATGACAGATTTTCCTCCATTAAAGCTCACTGAAACATCAAGAGTTCTGAAAGAAAATGAAAAAAAAAAAAAGTAATTAAAGACACATTAAAAACCAGAGGATTGTGGGAGATTTTTATTTCCTTCTATGCTTCAGACCATCGAGAAACTCTACTTTTGATCAGTTGTGCCAGCGCCTTCCTTTCCTGCATCGAGTCCTTACTTAGTAGCCAGAAGCAAACACCTTAGATGATCTAATTGTTCCTGAAGAAGTATTAACGTAAGTAGGAACTTAAAAAAATTCCTTAAGAGAAATGCTGAGACTGTTTTCACAAAAACCTAAAAAGAAGAAGAGGAAAAAAAGAAAAAAAAAAAAAAACCTTACATCTTATTTAGGTTCCTTTACCAATCTTCAGATATTACTATCATTGTAAGATTATTATGAACAAAAAAATAGGAAATAAAAAAAAAAAACCATTCAAGGGTAAAATATAGAGAAAGTAATACTATAAGAGAACTAAAGTGAAGAAAAAAGATAATTCAATTTACTTGTAGGTATTTTTGTGGAGGGTCCCGGGACATCAAAATGTCTTGACAAAGGTAGAAGAAAGGATGATTGTTTTCACGGCTAAGAATCACCAGAGTTAGAATATTGCTCTTAGTTTTGAAGTATGATTTCGAATTAAAAGACAGTAATAATTAAATTTCATTAATTCAGATTCTAGTAATTATTTGGGATCACTCAGTCAGGGGTTGGTAACTTTTTAAAATTTTTTTATTTTTATTTTCTCAGAGAGAAAAAAAGAGAGAGAACAAGTGCTCACAAAGCTTTGGAGGGAGAGGGAGAGAGAAAGAATCTTAAGCAGTCTCCATGCCCAGCGCAGAGCCCAGTGCAGGGCTTGATATCGGGACCCTGATATCATGACCGGAGCTGAAACCAAGAGTCTGGATGCTTAACCCACCGAGCGATCCGAGCACCCCTGGTAACTTTTTTACTAAATATCTCTAACAAGGAAAAAAAACGCTCTAACAGTGTTTTCCCCTCAAAAGAGAGGGGAAAATAAGAGAAGACTTTTAAATATTAAGGAAACCGCCCTTTTCCAAAATAGTTTACATGGTATATTATCCTATAATAATCAGTGTGCCAACATTTCAAAGCTGCACACCCATTAAAGCAGAAAGTGGTAGGTAACATTCTGGTAATCCGGCTTCTATACAGGGCCATACTCCCATTCTCATAAAACATTCTGAATTCTAAGAATTAAGAGCTAAAATCGACAACTGTTTTTTTAAAGATTTTATTTATTTATTTGACAGAGCGAGATCACAAGTAGGCAGAGAGGCAGGCAGGCAGAGAGGGGGAAGCAGGCTCCCTGCTGAGCAGAGAGCCCAATGCAGGGCTTGATCCCAGGACTCTGGGATCATGACCTGAGCAGAAGGTAGAGGCTTAACCCACTGAGCCACCCAGGTGCCCTAAAAACTACAACTATTATTGAAATTATAAACTAGTAAAATTTTGTTATATTTAGAAGATTTCTTCTCTATCCCTTGAATTGAAAGCCAAATGCTACTAGTTGCAGAGAGTTATGATAAAAGAGAAACAATCTTCAGCCACCAGTAAAATTTTCGATTATGATGCCAGGGAGGGGAGACAAGACATATTATTTAGTCCCCGCTCCGTGCCAAAGACCCCCCTCAGCATTTCATGGACATTATCTCCTTTAGTCCTCACAAGAGCCCTTAACGTAGGAGGTCGTTCCACAGTTGTGCAGATGGGGTACAGAGAACCCAGAAATGCTAACTGCTTTGCCTAAAGTGGTAAAGCTAGGTAGGGTTCTGAGTAATCTTGAAGTCTCCCCATCAGACCACACAGGCTTATTGAAATCAAAATCTGTATGTGTTTTTTACTCAATGTTATATTTAGTTTGGGGTCATACAGGAACAGAGCCATCAGGAAAGATACTCCTAGCAAACTTGGAGCTGAACTTTTCTTCAAGATTCAGGAATACTCCTATTAAAAATAGGTCTTATAAATTATTCCCTCCAAAATGTTTTGTTTAAAAAAACAAAAAAAAGTTCAGCTATCTCCAGAAATGAATGAAAACTTAAGATGTTTACATCAACTGTTTGAACTTTTGAACTACTTTCCCACAGAATGCCAAGCGGCTTATTTAAGAAAGGAAACTGCAACCCAATTGCTTATTCTGCAGAAATGAGTGCCTTGGTTTGTTTCTTTCTTTTTGAAGATGAAGCATAGTTGAATCCAAAAATAATCTCCTGGTTTCCAATTCCTCTATTCTAAAACAAGTACCAGAAAGCATATCACATGGTAGGCATGGTTTTAGTTTGGGGGAAGATGATCTAAGTCACAATAATATACGATTGTTGCAAATAAATTACTGATTCAATTTTTATGAGTTCAGTAGATAAGACTGAAGTTGTTGATAATTTGGTGCTTAGAATTCACCAGAAATAAAGCCATTCTCTAATTAATGAAGGAAACATTAAACATTCTAATGCTCCTAGATGGAGAAAAAGGAAAAAAAAATGTTCATGCTTATCCAAATGGAATAAGAACAGAAGGTCCTCCTACAACAAATTCACCCCTTCCCCTAGCAGAGATACATGCTGATGAGACCTTGTAGGCAACCGAAACAACTGTGCACTATCCCCAGATCTCAGTAAACGCGGTTAGTGTCACAAAACTGAGTCAAGTCTCCACAGATACGGAAAGCCCCAGATGATTCTTCTGACATGAGGCCTCAACCAAAACAAGGTGGCCTTCCCCTTCTTGAGAGCTGACCATGGTCATCGACATCAGCACTGACAATGACGGGGTCTACTGAGTCCCTACGACGAGCCCCCCACGCCGCGCTCATCTTCTCCTGCAACCTGCACAGGGACCCACGGAGCTGGGCAGCAGCGTCTCCTCCACTTTCCAAGGGAGGAAACCCAGACTTGCAAAGGTACCCGCCCCATCATCGAACTTCTCTGACTCTGTAGTCAAAGTGCATTTACTTCTACCCCAAACGTCCTTAATCCCTGATCAGTACATGAGAGTCTTACATTGAAATTTCTCTCATGGGTCACAGTGAAGTAACCGTCCCCCAGGTTTTTACCATATTCATACGTCGCTCATGGTTAACCAGAATGGCATTTACTAGATACTAAGAGAACATGAAAAATACACTACTAAAATTAGTTCTGCCTTTAAATGTTGTTGTTTCTTTAGAAAAACATCTTTAAAATAATTTAAATTTAGGAAACTGGCAATGCCATGAAAGCTACCTTTGCCTAAAGTTACGCCACTCTTTTGCCGGCACACAGATTGGTAAATCCATCCTACCCTCTGATCCAAACCTAATACCCTGACCTTTCGTTATCCCCAAATTCCAATATACGTAATGTTTCCCGTCAGATTTCACGTCAGTTCTGTTAGTACCTATGGACTGCTCATTCCTACGGAACCCCTACTTCTGGTTAGTGTATTACTAACAGTAGAACCCATCTTGGTTTTATTTAATTCCATAGAGAAGTGAGAAGTGTGGGGGGAGTTCGTTTTTATCTATCCTAAGAATCAATTAAAATCTGGCCCGGGACTTAAGGAGTTAGGAGTCCTGGGTTTGAAGCCTAGTGACTACACTCAGCCTTGCGTCCCTCCATCTGTAAAATGGGTATACTTGAACCTATTTCAGAGTTGTTTGGGGGAGGAGAGCGTGATAAAATAATAAATGTAAAATACTTAACACAGTGGCTGGAACACAGCAGTATTCCCAAATTACTGTCACACCTGATTATTTTTCTAACAGATTATTTAAAATAACAAGGTGCTTTTCACATAAAATCTTTGAGACCCAAACTAAAAAAGACATAGATAATATAGAAGAATACAGAGCAGCAATAAAATACTTACCTAACACTTTTTTGCTTAAAGAACTTCTATTCTATTTACTGCTAAAATACAGAGAGAGACACTGTTCGACAGCTGCCCTGTGTATAAACATCATGCAGGCTGGTGTAGAGAAATTTTTCAATTTCCTCCCTGTTACAAAACATCATCTGATTAAACCCAACATCATAGGTTGTGTGCTTAAACCTCAAACTGCACTCTAAATTAGTTTATAAATGTTTGTCAGTAAAATCATTGGATCACTCAATCATTCTATTGTAAGTGAATTAAACAACTATTTGTAAATTGCCTCCAACACACCAAGCTAAGATGTGCGGGTAACAAAGCTGCAGTAACACATAAAACACAGCACTAAACTGTAATGAAAGGGAGCCACATAAACAATTATTAACAGAGTGTGTTCCTACTAAAACAGGAAGAAGCACAGGACTCCTACAGGACCCAGCGGTGGGAGACACTACTCCTCGGCTTTGCTGTGGGGTCATCAACCAAGGTTTCCCGCAGGGAGTCACTCAAAGACGCATCCTAAGGAATGATCAGGAGATGACGAGGGAAAGCGATGAGAAAGGGATCCAAGGGGGAGGAGCGCTACTTGACGGGCTGGAAGCCAGAACAGCACAGAACAGTCAGGGAACTAAAACCATTCAACATGGCGGCGGCAACGAGTGGGCGACTCAGAATACACGGCCTGCGTGGGGAAGGACTCTGATAAACCCAGAAGGCCATCGTTTAGACACTTGGAATCCGTCTTAAGAGTTTTTAAATAATGTAGAAGTACGGTCAGAACTGTGTTTTACAAATACCATTCTTCTTACAGAGCAGGGCATGGATTGGAAGAGTAAATTCTACAGTCGAAAGACCAATTACAAATATCTTGGTGTATTTCAGGTAAGAACTAAAGTCAAATTGCATTGAAATAGTGGCACTAAGGGTGGTGTGAAAATGAAAATTGGGAGTTATAGAGGAGTTAGAATAAAAACAACTAGACATTCATTGGATGTACAAGGTAAGGAGGAAAGAAATCATTCAAGATGACCAGAGTTTCTACCTTGCTGTGAGGTGGTATGCGCAGGAAACACAGGAGATGGAGAGTTTGAAGAGAAGTACATACTTTTATCTTGGGAACTTCAAGTCGAATGTGCGCATGAAAAATCCAGGTGAGTCAGCAGACAACTGGATAGTGGACCTTTGGATAGTGGGTTTAGAGTTAAGGAAAAGATCTTGTCTGGACATCTGGAGCTCCTCATCAAGAAAAGGAAGCCTTAAAGAAGATGCACTTATGGTCAGGCATCTCACCATAATGATAACTGAGTTAATGGATAATTGAGTTAAGAAGAGGAGCCTGAGAAGAAACAGCCAGGGAGGTGAGAATACAAATCATGAAAGACAAAGGAAAACTTCTGAGACAGGACTGGCCCGCGGTCCTTAATGCCGGGGCGGTCAGGGCAGAGAAGAAGGCTGAGAACTGACAACTTCCCACATTGTTTTCTGTAAACTGGTTCTACATCATTTAGAATTGCTTACAAATATCTTAATCCAATCTTTGTTCCATTCTTGGAATATTTTTTCAAAGTAGAAGGATAGGGGCACCTGGCTGGCCCAGTTTCTAGAGCACACGACTCTTGATCTCAGGGTCCTGAGTTCAAGCCCCACATTGGGTCAGAAGAAACCTCAACCACTTACCATAACAAAAAGACTGCTTTACGTGCATTTTAATGTCACTGATACTCCACAGTGATAAAACTAAATTCATCCCACATGAAAAATTATTAAATAGTATTGTGATACATAATTAAGTAAATAAAACTCGGTAAATCCTAATGGTCACAGAGAGTTTATTTAATGTTTAAAGATGCAGGAGAGTTCCAAAACAGAATAGCTCAGTGCCAGATGTCAGAGCTACTCTGAACTAAGAAATTCCATACACTGTGAAATACGGTTGACGTTTCAATCCACAGTTGCCTACCGGCAAAGCATTCACTTACTGCTGACTTTATGCAAAGCCAACAAAAGAGTGCCATTTTATGATCCATTAACAAAGATGAAAAAATTAAATAAAATTGTGAAAGACATTTGCTAGAAGCAATAAATAATCTACCTCCAATTTGCACATACTGAAAATCCAGCTGGCAAATAGCCAAAATGTTATTAGAACTGCGGTGACTCCAGGTATTTTGAAATCGAGAGCTCCATTAAATAGTCCACAGACCTTTGTAAAAGTTACTTTTAAGTCTTCATATTTGTGAATAGTTTAAAGATTCTATTTCTAGTGATGGGTGTATATGGAAATTAGTGTTTTGTCTAAGGATATTTCCTTTAAAACAGTTAAAGGATTCCTGAATAAAATAATTTTTGAGATATTTCAATAAATGTGTAAACTAATATATGAAGACTGCCAGATTTCAGAAGGAAAAAAAGCTATATTCAGAGATGTGCCATACATCATGCCTAAAGTTATAATTTTTTTCAGTATTACATTGAAAATAACCCCTTTTAGCTGTTTTTGTATATATATATATATATATATATATATATATATATATATTTTAATTTTATTTATTTATTTGAGAGCATGAAAGGGGAGAAGCAGACCCTTGCAGAGCTGGGAGCCTGATGTGGGTCTAGATCTTGGGACTCTAGGATCATGACCTGAGCCAAAGGCAGTGGTAAGCAACTGGGCAATCCAGGTGCCCCCTGTTTTTGTATATTTTAATAAAATAATGAAAATATACTTGGGAATAATCACTCAATTTTTAGTGCCTTTCATCCAAAAATCCCAAATGTCTTAGTAATAGCAAAAAACAATTGGTAGTATTTAGGAGCACTCCATAAGAGGATTTAAATACATTTTTAAGGACATCCTCTATCTCATCGTGCGTCTGTCCCTCTCTGAACACTCCTGGCCACTTAAACGCTGAATAACCCTGTTGGAAAGATGGTCCTAACACGGAGCTGCACGGCGCTTCCCTGTGCCTTCCGCGACGTCCTCCTTCCCTTGGGACAGGGAAGACTCGGTCAGGTCCGTCGCGCACATGACAGAGCTGACGTTTGAAGACAGCGGATGTGTCACACCTGAACCATATCATTTTCAGTAGTTTAAGTTTCGCCCTATTTAACATTTCCACATTGGCAACATCTTTTTGGCCATCACTCCATGTGTTCAAATTCATGGTTGTTCCTCTTAGACAATTTCCAAAACTAAATATAATACTTAGGACGGAGATGCAAAACAGCTTAGGTGAACCGATCACATTTATGGGTCTAATCAGAAAGCAACAGGGGCATCTGGGTGGCTCAGTCATTTGAGCTTTCAGCTCAGGGTCCTGGGATCGAGCCCCGAATCCAGTTCCCTGCTCCGTGGGAAACCCACTTCTCCTTTTTCCTCACCCCCCAGCTTGTGCTCTCTCTGTCAAATAAATAAATAAAATCCTTAAAAAGAATAAAGAAAGAAAGCAATATACCACATGAAAGAAAAGATAATGGTTCTAACACGGGGGTAGGGGTAGAGAAATAAAGAAACAGAGAGTCCTCAGCCTTACTAAGGTTGAGATCACATTAGCTCTCACTAAGATTCTGATGTTTACATTCGGAGTAAAGATATACCTAATATCCTAGTATCCATGACAAAAATAAATAAATCAAGTCTCATTCCTCATTAGGAACAGAAGAGTGAATAAGGTGTTGTTTTACCCCCTGCTACTAAAATAATGGTATTAGGGATTGTATGCACATCCATATATAGTTACATTTTTTTTAAAAGAAGTGTTCATGTGGGAAGCTGGGCAAAAGGCAGAAAATTTGTCTAACCGAGAAAGACAAGTGGACTGAATCAATTTTATTCCAGGCAAAATAATTGTACTGAAAAAAACAACAACATTGAAGAAAATAACAAGATCCTATTACCATGTCGGGCTCTAACCCCGAGTCTGCCGCACCATTCATTTGGATGATCCTTCAATATCACATGCTTGAAATTTTCCACATACACTAATGTCCCACCACTTCTTACTAAAACACTCTGTCAAGTGTCTTCCCACACTGCCTCTTAAGAGAACTAATACTATCAGTTTCATCTGATTTAGATATTTATTTCATATTTGCCAGAAGATTCTGGCCAATGTTTTTGAAAGCACATTTAACTATACCATATGCCTCCTTAAATCATCTCTATCAAACAAGCTGTAGGATAAGGCTCCGGTTCATTCTGTTCTGTTTTTCTTTCTTCACAATGTGTTTATGTATATTTACCCAATTTGCTCTGTTCTTCTTGCCAAATTACAGGTTTGAGATCTCAGCTATTGCAGAGCAGCTGTGCTATTGTCGACGTCTCACTCCACAAGGGTCGGAGGAGGAGCCCGTCCTGCGAGGACAGGGACACGTGCACGGTACGCCAGGAGGCGGAAGCCCTGCGGGGGAAGGACTCAAGGCACTTCACAGCGTCCTTCCTATTCAAACTGGAGACGTTTTGGTACAAAGGAGCCACTGGTAGAAATAAACTTCCCAACAATCCACAGATTTTTCTTGGTGAGCTCATCTGTTTCATCATGTGACACTTTAAAATTAAATTGTGTCCAGTGAAAGAAATACAAAAGAACAACCTCATGACTAGCACCTTTACATTCCTCCTGTTTAAGTACTAAGAATGCATCCATCTCAGAGGCGCCGGGGTGGCTCAGTCAGTTAGGCGTCTACCTGGGGCTCAGGTCATGACCTCAGGGTCCTCTGATCGAAGCCCCCCGTGGGCTCCCTGCTCAGCGGGAGTGTCTGCTTCTCCCTCTCCCCGCTGCTGCTCCCTCCTCCTGCCCCCTCCCACCGGCCATGCTTGATCTCTCCCACTCTCCCTTCTGCTCATTCTCTCTCTCTTTCAAATAAATAAAATTGCTAAAAAAAAAAAAAAAAAAAAAAAAAAAAAAAAAAAAAAGAATCCATCTCCATCTGGATATCTGTAACAAATAAAGAAATCTGATAAACAGAGATCTCTCTCAAAGAAAATACTTCAAAGACCCATTTCAAGAATGCTGACCGATGACATACCTGGGTAAGATGTGCCCAGATCCCTTTAACCTTTGTTTACTTCACAGGATCAATTTCCAAATGCAAACCTGTGGTCCTAGCTCCGCTGCTATATTCTCTGTCCCCGTCTCCCCCAAGTAAAGCAACTTCCCATGAACTCTCTTACTAACTGAAATTCACAAGCCTTTAGGTTTGAAAAAGAAAAATCCTCAAACCAAATGGAATTCAGGAAGTAACATAAAGATGAGAAGGGAACTGATAGAGCGGGCTAATGAGATGAGGCACGTCCACGGATCCCGCTCTGAGACTGTGCAGCTGGCTCTGAGGCTGCCTATGTAGGGTTACTGCACCGGGGTGTTGTTAATTATTTAAGGGAGAGAACAGGGGGAACCATCACCACATCTGTCACCCTCACACAGGAAAAACCCTCATTCATTGTTGGGCCAGATGTGTTTATTTGAAACATAGACTAACTAGCTACTTAATGGGTTTGAATCCTTAGCCAAAAGCTAATTAGGCAAACATATTAAGCATCAGTCACCTTACAAGGCTAAACTGTTTCCATTGTGTTGATTTTAATCCAATCTCATAAGAGAGCTCATCACCTACGAAAGTATCTGAAGAAAACTCAAGGCAAAGGAAAGGTCCAAATTACTTGCAACATACTTAGAAGAACAACAATGATGTCCCCAGATGCTGAATACATGAACAAATAAAATCTTTTCATGCTTTGCCTCAGTGGTATCATGTACTTGATACCAAAAAAAAAAAAAAAAAAAAAAAAAAAAAAAAAAAAAAAAAAAACAAACAAACAACAACAACAAAGAAAGACCAAAAATAATTATTTTAGATTTCCTTCCCCCCAAATTCTCAGTTTGCTTGTAGGTGAAACAGTAATGTCCAAAGCCAAACAAATGACGACTTCTCGTGCCTCATGTTTATTACGCTCTATTTAATTTTGTAAAATGACATCTCCTGGGTTTTTAGCCAATCTACAAGTACTGAAGAATACCAGCACTTTCTACAGTCGTCTCCTCAAAACAGGAGTGCTCAGGGCAAAGTCTGTGGAGAACAAATTCAATGTCTGGGACAGAACAGGCATATTGCATTTTATAACTGCTCTGGAGAAGAAAGTAAACTGTCTTCCTAATCCAATCACTGTTATTAAAATGCCAAGATAGTTTGCTCTTCTCTTAAATGGCACGCCACCCCAAAAAGATTCTGGTCATTCTTCTTTTACCTGATGTAAGCCCCTGCCCCTACCCACAGCAAAAGTAAAATATACAAAGTTCGTTATACAAATATACAAAGAATACAAGGTATTCTTTTTGCTTTTATGTAACCAGTAATTCAAAATATTTGAGAAAAAATGCATACATCCTCTCATCTAATAAACATCTGTGGATCTGTTCTGTGTCAAGCATCGTGTTGGTGTTACAGACAGAACAAAAACAACAAAATTTAACGTATCAGGAAGGGAGACTCAAGAACAAACAAATAAATGCCTGGGAGAAAAAATTACCCCTGAAAGACATGAAGAGGGAGCTCAAAACTTAAGAGGAAGAAGACTGTATTGATTAAAGAGGGTGACCAGGAAGCATTCCCGAGGAGGTGACACTGAACAAGGCTTGAAGCGGCGGGTTCCAGTGAACGAGAAGGAAACTTCAAGCAGAGGAACAGTGAGTGGAAACGTGTCGCCGTGGCTAAGGAACAGCAGAGAGACCAGCGTGCCCATACGGAAGGGGCAAAGGAAGCTGGAAGAAAGGGGCCCAGATCCTATAGAACCTTGTAGAACACTGCAGTGTCAGAGTTTTCACTCTGAGTGGAAAATATCGAGGATTTGGAGTGCAGGACGACATAAATGACCGGCCTTAACAGGACCGTTCCTGCTGAGGACTGAAGCAGAAAAAACCAAGAGAAGCTAACGAACTTTGTATATTTTACTTTCCTCTACTCTACATGCAAGATCAATACAGAGTAATCCTCTGACTTACTTAGTATCCTAAACATCTTGTATCCATCCCCTACTGCTGGGCTAGGGAACATCTGAACTGTCTCCAATCATTCCTTCACAAAAAAAAGGGGGAAAAATCACAAAGAGAAAAACTAAATTATTAGTGAAATTACCTGCGTTTGGGTGCTTTAAATAAAAGTTCTTCTTCCAAACTAAATATCCTTATTTTAACCAGCTACCATTATGGTTTATAACCACACCAAAGATCACGAGAAAACAGACGTTAACAGGACCTGGATACAAATTAAAGCTCAAATATTTTCTAGTCCCAGGTATGCCTTATTGAGCCATGTTCCTCCTGCTCTTTTATATTGATATTTAAATACCATAGGGGGTGGCTGGGTGGCTCAGTTGTTAAGCATCTGCCTTCGGCTCGGGTCATGATCCCAGGGTCCTGGGATGGAGCCCCACATCGGGCTCTCTGCTCCGCGAGAGGCCTGCTTCTCCCCCTCCCCCTCCCTCTGCTGTGTTCCCTCTCTGTCAAATAAATAAATAAAATCTTTTTAAAAAGTAATATAAATAAATAAGTAAATATCATAGGAATTAATCAAAATCTCACTTTGGAACGTGCACGTGTGTGTGTATGTGCGTATGTACACGTGTAAACGTATTATTCTATGAAGTTTGAAATAATGATTGCAGCTCAGATTAGTTAAAGGCTCTAGCAATAGTTCTCACACCCATCCAGATAACTATTTATAGGGCATTTTAATCAGTATTTAAGAAACAAAATAAAGCAGACATTAGCATTTTTAACCTACTAAGCGTATATTATGTATAGTTATAGCAGTTCAGAGCAGTTTGCCTAGAGCTTACTGTTTCATGTTCACTCTGTACATAAAAAAAAAGAGGCAGTAAAGTAATTAATGTATATTTATCACCATTTCCTAATAATTCATAGCCTAACATGTTTTTTCAATGCTTTTAAGGAAGTACTTACTCTCCCACTTTATTCAGGGCAGGTGCAGGACAAAGCATAGAATTAAGGTCCACACTTACTGGATTAACACCTAGAAAATAAAATGCCACTGAATTCATACAGAGCTCTATGTATCTCACACAGTTTCATTAATACTATGAAAAATCTAACTGCAATCAGGTCAACAGTGAAACATTAAATACATTAGCATAAAAAAGAACAGATTCTCATCTATAAAGAGAAGGAAAAAAAAATGAAAAAATAGAGGTCATAAGCCTCCTCGATATACAGTATTGGCAAATTATAAGTGATGGCTTTTATTAGACTAAATTCACAAATATTTGTAGAGACTATAAAATTATCATCTTCTCCATTTCCACTTTTCAAATATCTTAGACTTTGAAGGATAAATGATACATATTTTTAAGAAGCAGAATTTAAAAACAATGAGACAAGATGAATATCCAAGAAAGACTGAATTTATTTCAGTTTAATAAGATAGCTGGATATTACAATAAATAAATAAATTTCATAAAACTAAATGCTTAAATTGCCCTAATAATTTTAATAACATATGGGGGGGAAATCTGACCTATAAATATTCAGAAAAGTTACATAAGCAAATGGATAATCCTAGAATGTAAAGGATGGAAACACAATCTGACTCCAATTATTTCTTCAGTGATTTACTTTAATAAACTTCATTTTACGTAACAAAGGAAAAACTATGCTTATACTACAATCAAATATCTACTCATACTCAAAGGGAGTCGGGTGAAACTAACTCTCAGATTTAGACAAATAAAAATATTTTGTCCTCTTCAACTGCGGAATCTATTCCGGAGAGTTTGGTGCAAATACCGTTGTCTTGCCTTCCCAAAATGCAGATGCTAACAGGAGAGGCAGGAGGTGGTTACGGCCTTGCTCGCACTGAGACCCTCCCCACGCCAGCTCAGCAAACACGCTGAACGGCTGCTGCGCGCACAGCCAAAGCTGCGCTACTGGGATGTTTAGTACCATCAGGGCAGCAGCAAATCTTACATGCACCTCTCAAAAAATAAATCTAGCAGAGTTCACAGAGTTACAGCATCTGCCTTACAAATTACAATCTTGGAAGCCGATATAATCATTGATGAGGGAAAAAGGTCTTAAAGAGACCCAAAATGCTCAGAATATTAGGATCTATTGAAGGAGCTTCTTGCACAATGGAGATAAAAACATTATATTCATCTGCTGTTTGGAAAGCCACATTAGGGAAAATAAAACCTAATTGTGTAAATATGATAATTATCAACAAACAGCTCTGAGCAGGCACTAGAGATCAAAATATGTAAACTATCTAAAAATATAAAATATATAAAATATCCGTAAGGCTTTTATCTGTAAGACAAAAAGCCTATGTCCAGGAGCTGCTGGGCGAACTATTGGGAAATTAGATTTAAAAAATGAGTGAGAATAAAATAAGGCAATAAGCAGTAGAACAGCCCAAGAGAGCTCGATTTTCAGGCAAGGGTGATAATAAATAAATCTGGGGAAAGAGGCAGTTAAACCCAGCAGTTGATGTCCACATAGAGGACGGTCAGGAAAACTGGGTTCAACTCTCTGCTCTGCCCTTTCCTGACTATGTCACCAAAGACAAATCATTTTACTCTTTCCGCCATTAGACCATTATCTGTAAAATGAGGCTCCTTAGGACAAGGTTCACATTTCTTAAGTTATAAACAAAGGCCATAATCACTCAGTAACAAAAATAATTATTATTACTATTTGTACTATCACTGGACTTCAGTTCTTCCTCCTATGATTAAAAAATAGAGCATGGTTGATTTCAGCTGGAAAGAAGAGACAACGCGTGGTGCTCATATGCCACGCGGACACGCAGGCAACAAGGAAACCACGAGGAACCTACTCTGTGTGTGCGTCTCATTTACAGTGTAGGTGCAGAGAACACTTCCATCCCGAGTGCCCAAGTTGAATCCTCTTCCGGACAAAACAATCTGAAATTCATCTAGGAGAAGAAAAATAAACATTTTAATCCCTGCTTTACAATAATAATAATAATAATAATAATAATAATTTGAAAGTATCAAGATGCACAGAATGAATTTCTTCATAGTATTAAGCCTACTAGTAACAGTGAAGACATTGCTTATTTCCGACTTTCTTTCTTGGGCCCCTTAGTGAAATTCGGGGAAGATACTATTTACTGCCACATAGGAAGGCAGTATTTCATTTGTTAGACAAAGTGTTTTCCCATAGTAACCAGGATGTAAGAACTGAAGCCTGACAGTTATCCCCACGTAGCACAGAAACTTCCCGGGCCTCATCTTCTCTGACCGAGAAAAAGAAAGAAAGAAGGGGGGGGGGGGAGAGAGAGAGAGAGAGAGAGAGAAAGGAAAGCATAGAAAAGAAAAGCAGGAAAACTTCCCCAAATTCTGTGGTCAGGAAAGTATCCGCAGGAAAGAAGCTTCGTTGTTTTTCTCTCCTCTAGGGTATCAAGGTACGGGAATGTAGAGAAAACTACTTATTCATGCGCTCGGTTTCTCAGAACTGCCGAGTGCTGTATTTTCCTTACTCCGACAGCCCATATGGAGTTCTTCCCCGGTTTCCTGACATCACTCACCGGTTTCATTCTGTTGCATACAGATTTATAACTCACCAAAGGTCATGCCTTTTGGACTATTAACGATCTACGGCCAGTCACTAAGGAAAGTTTATTCAGCTTACTGCTCAGGACTCACAGAGGAGCAGCTGTCACTAAATGTCAGTAAAATAAAATGCCGGAAACACAAGTGAACTGATCAAATATCTTGATCGGCATTTAACTGTCTGCTGTTCAGCTGTAAGATGCATGTTAACTATTTCAACAGTGATTACCTCTCAGTCTTCTCGGACGACCTCCTGTCTACCACAGTCTAACATGCACACAGTAATTTACTGAGGAAGGAAATACTGCTATGCCACTGTTCATTAAGTATATTATAAAAGGAATTTCACTTAAAAAGTGCAGGTAAAACTTAAGATGTGACTCAGCAAAAAGAATAGGGCTTTCGAGTCAGACGGACAGAGTCAGCTAGGGCAACTCCTGATGCAAGTTCGTCATCCTGGGCCAGGGGTTAGGAAACTGTCGAGGGGCACGTGGGTGGCTCAGTCGTTAAGCATCTGCCTTTGGCTCAGGTCATGATCCCAGTGTCCTGGGATCGAGCCCTGAATCAGGCTCCCTGCCCAGCAGGAAGCCTGCTTCTCCCTCTCCCACTCCCCCTGCTTGTGTTCCCTCTCTCGCTGTGTCTCTCTGTCAAATAAAAAAAAAAAATCCTTCAAAAAAAAAAAAAAAAGGAAAGAAAAAACTGTCGAACTGTTGTTAGGACGAGCAGGTAAAATCATGAAGGGGACGCTCTGGGATGGTCAAATGCGCTACTCCTCTTCAACATCCCAGCGACCGTTAAACAGGGAGTCTTCAAGATGCAGAACTTAAGACCATCACCAGCGGTTGGGAGGCTCCATGGGAAATTACACAGCACATTTCCTCTCCCACTAGGCCCAACACTCTTCCTTTTCTAAATTAAAAGGAACTCCAAGTCAGCCTTGAAGAAGAAACAGAGTAGACCAGAGAGCATCACATTCCCCCTGGTAAGGACGGCTTGGGAGTGCTAAAGCCAGGTTTGTTCCAATGCCGGCTAATGAAGCCTCCTGCTTCTTCCCGCCATCGCCCATCCGTCCGTCACTCCCGTGCGTGCCCTGAGCCGCCGGGAGCCGTGCTTTGGCCGGGTCACCAAAGCACGCAGCTCAGAGTCCACAGATACAAGACTGTTTGTACAACCAGATAAAAGAAAAAAAAATCTCATATTTTATTTTACTTGTCATAGGAAAGGTCTCAAACATGAACTAAATATACAGAAAATTCTAAAAGCCTGTCACACAATATGTTCATTATTTAAAATAACACTCCAATCTTAAAAAATTTGAATTTAAAATAGAAATATTTCAAGGAATTATTTAAAAATTCTTACAGAAAAGGATGCCAAAAAAGTTAATTTTGTTATTCTCTTTCCAACATGAGTTTTAAATCATATAATTTAACGAGGGGAAAAAAAATACAATTTCTTACATGGTATTTTTAAATTCTAACCACTTACCCCCCACACAGACACTTGAAGGCCGCAATTCCAGAATTTCAGTGCATGACCGATCGAGTATCTAAAAAGGAGAAAAGAAGACCAACGTAGAGAATTAATTTCTAACATGCAAAGTGAATTATAAGATTGCTAATGATCTTTAAGTCTTCCCCTTAACTTCAAGAGACGGCAGAGAAAATCTACGATCATAGACACTACTCTCAAGTCTTCAGAAAATTTCTGTGCTGTCCTTCAGTACACGTTCCAAGACTGTTCTGTAGGAATCCTTATCTGATTAGAGTAAACTCAGATAAGCACAGATAAAGCAGATGCTAACCTCCACCTCCACGTCTGGGAGCCTTGAACACAAAGACGACTACACTTTCTCGGTTGCCATAAAATCTAGGCTGACTTTTCCTGTCGGGCAAAAACAAGGGAGCACATCAGTCCTCCTGCTCAATTATGCGAATTTAATATGTTTTTTATTAAGAGGTTCAATAGAGTATCAATAAATAAACATTTCTTTGGCTGTGGCGTTTTATTCGATGTCTCAGCCTCAATTCCCACAGATGACAATCCCCCTTATATGCACCAAACGTTACAGCTGCGGAACACAGGCTCTCTGTACGTATGGGCCAAGTATGACCCTCAAAAACACAGAGTCCGCACTCCAGCATTCCCAGAGCGCAGGAACAGAATGGCTCTTCTTAGCTTGTTCCGAGAAACAGAAACCACCATACAAGGCCCAAGGCTACAAGTGAAAAACAACAGTGATGCAATAAGCGGCTCCTAATGGACACAACAAGCCCGTCTTTATTTTTGGAACTGCTCTGCTCTACATTATCAAATTCAGACAAATTCCAGATGATCCTGGGAGACATTCCTTTCTCGACAGAGCTGAAGACGGATGACGGACAGTGGGCTCCAGCCTCTCCCGCTCAGAGCTGGAACAGGAAGGAAGGAAGCAGAAACACTTTCCGTGCTTTCTTGAATAACAAAAGGATAAATTGTCAGACTCTAAAAGCCAGCTGGGAATTTCTGTCGCTGAAGAGACATCACGGAGAAGGGGGTGTCACTTGTACTTTTTAAGATCCCTTCGCCAGTAGATCTACTTTTTGCAAAGCAATTGAAGGTTAAGTGATTGGGAAACAAATAGAGTAAAATTTTATGTCTGAGAAATTCTGAAGGAGGTCTGTTTAAACTCAGGAATGACCAGAGATGGATTCCACAGTCACCCAAAGGTTTTACATTGCCCAAAGACCTCCTCTTGGTCTGCTATTTTATCCCCTATAATCAATACTCCTCTCGGGAGAATGTACCACACTTCAATTAAGAATTGGGCAAAGAGCTGAGGACCACTGTCAAACACTGACCCACCTCGTGGAGGGGAAGAATCCCAATATTTTAACACCATACAGGTAACAAGACTCAGAGGGGAACAGAACAGAAAAGTTTTGCTAAAGGAATATGGAGCTAAAAAGGTTCCAACTAACCAAAATGCAGCATTCTAGCTTTGGCTTTGGCCAGTCTGAGATTAAAGAACAGGAAGCTGTGCAAATCAAAGGGAAACACAAAGCCTCCCCATCTATCTGACTTGCCAGCAAGTCTGAAGGAATTTATTTTAAATAAATTAAGGGGCGCTTGGGTGGCTCAGAGGGTTAAGCCTCTGCCTTTGGCTCCGGTCATGATCTCAGGGTCCTGGGATCGAGTCCCGCATCGGGCTCTCTGCTCAGCGGGGAGCCTGCTTTCTCTTCTCTCTCTCTCTGCCTGCCTCTCTACCTGCTTGTGATCTCTGTCTGTCAAATAAATAAATAAAATCTTTAAAAAAAAAAAAAAAACTGATCCTGTTAAGGAGGCTCCTGTGAAGGAACGTCTTTCAGGTCACAATTTCTTTATCTGTTATTTTAGGCACACCTCTAGGGCCAATTACTGAAAAATGTTTCAAGCATCAAGAGAAACTATGAAAGGTTTAAAGTTTGAATCCATTGGAAATCGCAGCTGTTTTTTAAAGATTCCTTAGAATAAGGTACATGGAGAAATTACAAGATATTCCAGAGGCCAAGAAGATGCAACCCAGAATGACCACTGGGACTTTCTAAAACTGTGCTGGTTTTCTCTCTCCTAGCAATATTGACCATAAATAAGTCAGATCTCAAAATATTTAAGACACATGTGTGTATCTTGACTTCCTCTTTTAATTTGATGTAATCCACTGAATAGTTTTAAAATGATAGTTCCAGGGGCGCCTGGGTGACTCAGTGGGTAAAGCGTTCCGCTCAGGATTGTCTCAGGTCTTGATCTCAGGCTGGTGAGATCGAGCCCCACATTGGGCTCCATTCTGGGTGTGGAACCTACTTGAGATTCTCTCCCCCCACCCCGCCGCCACTCTCTAAATATAAACAAACAAACAGCAAGAATCCAAAAATAAAATGGTATTTCCAACAGCAAGATCAAATGATCAGTTAGTGTGGCACTCTCCTGAAGACTGGAGAGTAAACCCCTTTGAGGACTGTTGCTATACATTTCTGAAGCCAGTTCCCGTAAGGTGATTTCATTTTAAAATAAAGGTTCAAGATCATTTAGAAATTTATTTTCTATTCAACTCTGAGAATAAAGAAATCAAGTTACATTAAGCAGAAACTAAGAATAATTAAAGATTGGTTATATATTGCAAGAAATTGTGTAATATACATTTATACCTCAGAATACATGTACATTAATTATGAACTTTTTTAAAAAAAAGATTTTACTTATTTATTTGACAGAGATCACAAGTAGACAGAGAGGCAGGCAGAGAGAGTAGGAAGCAGACTCCCCGCTGAGCAGAGAGCCCGATGCGGGACCGGACCCCAGGACCCTGGGATCATGACCCGAGCTGAAGGCAGAGGCTTTAACCCACTGAGCCACCCAGGCGCCCCAATAAAATGAACTTTAAAGATATGATATTACTGAATGGAAAAGTGACTCGAGGAGCACATTCATGGAAAGGCAGGCAGTGTAGACCACGAGTCATAAAGTGGCAGCACCATGTACAGGAATCCGGCTGAATCCCCCACAGGACATTACCTGCCCTTCTCTGAAGTTTGTGGTGATTTTTTTTTTTAATTTCTTTGGACCTGATGTTCAATTAGTTGGGTATATGCATCACCTCCTTGATTAGAAGACAAACTCTTTGGTATAAAAAGAGGGTATCACACTGTACAATCCTCTTGGGACCAGTACATTGTTCTATATGCACAGCACAACCAATACATGTTTAGGGAATACAGATTACATGAATTATTGAGAATACTAAAAATATCTATCTAGTAAGCAAGTCAACAACCATATTGTGACAAAGATCAGGCAGGATAAAGTTAATTTATGTGAAAAAGCATCTAGCCCTCCAATAAATTGTGACTGTCAGAAATCCAGAAACTCATAATTTCAAAGTTCACCCAAACCACTTCCAAATGAAAAACAAAGAGAGGGAAAGAGAATGTGGTGGAGAAGGAAGAGAGAAAAGAAAGTGTGTGCTTTTTTAAAAAAGAAAATACATCCTAAATTTGGTTTTTCCATCTAGAGTTTACCATCTAGAGTCCCTATATTAGGAAAATAACTAGAAGTCAAAATAATTAAAAGTCTGTATGCAGACAGTTTTCCATCATTAAAGTATTTTTTTTGTTTTTTTTTTTTAAGATTTTATTTATTTATTTGACAGAGATCACACGTAGGCAGAGAGGCAGGCAGAGAGAGAGGAAGGGAAGCAGGCTCCCCACTGAGCAGAGAATGAGATGCGATGTGGAGCTCCATCCCAGGACCCTGGGATCAGGACCTGAGCTGACGGCAGAGGCTTTAACCCACTGAGCCACCCAGGTGCCCCCCATCATTAAAGTATTTAAACAATCAGTTCCATAAACATGAAACAGTTTATAATCTATTCTCCATACAAGCCACTGCACACAAGTCAAATGCTCAAGATACCAAAATAGGTCTATTATACTAAAATTACCATCACCAAATGGCAACTGACAGAGAGGACAAATATTTTAAACACTCTAGTTAATTTTTACTAAATTAAATCTGTTATTGATTGATTGAACATTGGATCAGGTGTCCCGTCTACAATAACTGACGCATTATCTTTCATACTCTGCATTTCCGTCATTGTACAACACAGCATCTTGTAAGGATGTTTCTTCAAATATGTGTTGCCATCTGTCTTCATTATATCTCAATAGAAACGGAAAATAGTTTCCACTAAAGGTCGGCCTTGGTTGACATCAGAGAGAGCTAATAGCACCATAGACGAAATTTAAAGACAAGCCAAATGCTATTAATAAAACTAGGCACTTTAATCCATGCACACACTAGATGCAAAATTGCATCATTTGAGATTTTGAAGTGTATATATACACACACACACACACACACACACACACATATATATAAATTGGCAAAGAACTTGATGCTCACCATGAAAAAGAAGTATACTACCTAAGCATCTGTTCACTCAAAAAGTAATATCAGTGTTAAGGAATAATTACAAATGAAAATAATGGTACATTATTACTTAATCCCTATTTTTAAGTCCTCAAATATTAACAGGGATAACAAAAGCCAAATTAACTAAAAGTCAAACTTCCTAAATTTAGTACAAATATCAGGAGTCAAAAATGCAAAAGAACTTCTAACAATGGTAATAATTATTATCATTTGGGGGGAAATTATTATGTTTCAGGAACTGTGCTAAGCACATTAGCTGAATTTCTTCAGTTGATCCTCTCAAGTCTTATGAAATACATACTATTTTTAATCCCCACTTTATAAACGAGAAAACTGAGGTTTTAGAGAGGTCTTTTTAATTTCAATTTTTTAAATAAGAACAACTAGTTTTTAAATAGCCCAGCCAGATCTCTTCAAGTTTGACTCTAAAGCCTGTTCTGACCAGGGCACTCTGCTACCCTCCAGGCTTGGGACAGAGTCTAACCATCATAAAGTCTAACACCTAACAAACTACTGAAAATGTATCTGCTTGTTTTGCCCACATTCCTTTTATACTATCAAAACATTCCACAATCTATCTTGTTTCTTATCTTCAAGAGTATGTCACTAAGCTTTCACCTACGTTTATTGGGGTTTTTATATATTTGTTTTAAAATTCCCAGTTCCAAAGCACCTGGGTGGCTCAGTGGGTCAAGCATCTGACTCTTGGTCTCCGCTCAGGTCTTGACCTCAGGGTTGTGAGTTCAATTCCTGCATTGGGCTCCATGCTGGGTGTGAAGCCTACTTCAAAAAAAATTTTCAATTCCACCAATTTAAGTAAGTCAACATTTTAGATCATCTTATGAATTAGTAACATATAGGATATGCAAATGCTTAGGGCCCTCGTCCTTTTGATTAATTTTTCCTCTATTGTCTTATTTTACTATTGTTTTCTATCTCAAATTTGTTTTGCACAGATAAAACACATGTACTCTTCACTTCTCAGAGTAATCTAGAACCTAAAAGACAAGAGACGCTATACTAGAACAACAGAAGGTCCTAACTCTGATTTGGGGGCACAGCAAGCACTTGGAAAAAGAAAATCAAACTGTGTTTAGAAAATCAATTTGTTATCTGAACACATTTTTTAATTTCATAAAAACAATGGTGTCAATGGCATTTAAAGACATTGAGGTTTCAGACATTTCCAGAATTTGCCTGAGTCCTAGGAACAGAAAGGATATTCGGAGCCAGAAGGCAGAAGGTTGGGGGTTTTTTGTTTCATTTTCTTTTGTTTTTCTCCATTTTTTCTGGACAAGGAACAGACTTTAGGTGAATTTTTTATACAGAAATGTTAGTCTTTCTCTCCCCCTCGCTCATTGTCTCACCTAGGTTGCTAGACACACAAACAACCCTTTTTTAAACACAATCATTATCCAGGTTCTCTACTGCCCAAAAAATTCCATCTCAATGTAGCTGTTCTCAGCTCATGAACTGATTTCATACTAATATATGAGTGCAAATATATGAAATGATGACTCTTCAAACAACCTAACAGGGTTATACCCTTAAGAGAGAGTTTTTAGACCACGAAAATCCCTATGCATGGAAATTCTGACAGCACAACTATTCAGTTAAGCAAGAAATGCAAGCAGCACAAGGGAAAATGTTTTCTAGAATGCGGTGCCCGGGTGTGCCGGGGTAGCTCAGTCAGCTAGGCGTCTGCCTTCGGCTGAGATCATGATCCCGGGGTCCTGGGATCGAGC
Organism: Mustela putorius furo; assembly: GCF_011764305.1. Lineage (NCBI taxonomy): Eukaryota > Metazoa > Chordata > Mammalia > Carnivora > Mustelidae > Mustela > Mustela putorius. The sequence continues at coordinate 2,119,625 of NW_025421261.1, forward strand.
CCCGCATCGGGTTCCTTGCTCAGCAGGGAGCCTGCTTTTCCCTCTGCCTCTGCCTGCCCCTGCCCCTCCCCGCTGCTTGAGTCATTCTCTCTTTCTTTGTCAAATAATTTTTTCTTAAATCTTATTATTTTTTTTTTTAAATGGGACGCGCACACTGGAAAGCAAGGTGGGCTTCCCTACCCGAGGGAGGTCTGCTCCTCTGCTGTTCTTCCCTTGCTTTCTTTCCCTCTTATGTTATTTGTGAACCATTGAGTCTCTGAAAACTTTTTAACGTACGGCGGCACCCACAGGGCACGGCTGGGTGGAAGATGACGGTGTGACCTCCAGGAGAGGTCGTCCCGGCAGAGCAGCTGTTGCTAAATACAAGACCATTGGCAACACTTGTGTTTATAAGCCAGTACGAATCAAGAATGGAAAAGAAGTTGGGGCACCGGGTGGCTCAGTGGGTTAAAGCCTCTGCCTCTGGCTCAGGCCATGATCCCAGGGTCCTGGGATCGAGCCCCACATCAGGCTCTCTGCTCTGCGGGAAACCTGCTTCCTCCTCTCTCTCTGCCTGCCTCTCTGCCTACTTGTGATCTCTCTGTCTGCTAACTGGATGGATAAAATCTTTAAAAGAAAATAAAAAAGAGAATGGAAAAGAGGTTAAAAGACACAGAATTCTAAATTCTAGTACTTTGTATAAAAATTCTAAACACCAATATGTTGTCGCAAACTGTGAATTTAATGCCTAGAAGACAGTTTTATGTATTTAATCTCTATAATCACAGTCACTGTCCTGTCTCCTTAATAAAACATTCAGGACTGCTTCACATGTATTTGTCTTGGGGCGCCTGGGTGCCTCAGTCGGTTAAACCTCGGACTCTTGGTTAACACTCAGCTTCTGATCTCTGTGTTGTGGGATCAAGACCCGTGCAGACCCTGTGCTCAGCGCTGAGTCGGCTTGGGATTCTCTCCCTTTCCCTTTCTCTACATCCCCACGCCACGCTCCTCTCCTACGCACACCAGCACACACACGAGTGCACACTCGCACACACACTTTCTCTCTCCCTCCAATAAATAAATACCTTAAAAAAAATAAAAAATGACGTGTGTTTGTCTTGAACGCTTCCTTTTAAACATGTGATAAAAAGTCTGCACCATATTACGATAATAAATTTGAGCAAATATTACCCCTCTTCCCAGTGGTTTGGGATAAAACTACAAGAGGAACAATAGCTTTCACCCCTACAAATTGGAATTGTTTTCTGTCGCTTCTATCTGGTGTGTCCAATTTTAATTCACAATTTGTGCAATTCTGCTCATCCAAATACTCTGGTTAGTTCGGTGTACACCACAAATACTAATTTCATGGAATTTCTCTATTTGGCAAGGGAGAGGGATAGAGAAGCATGGTTATTTGTGCCTCCCTCTGGGTTCGTTGTTGCTTAGCAGGAAGACCAGACGCAGCCTTAGGAGTCAGCCCTGACCTTGTGCCTGCTGGCGTCTCTCAGATCACGGAGATTTGGCAGAAGATCAAAGTAAGTCCCACTGTCACTGTCCCTTCTCTGCAGGGTGACTTGAACGAAGCATCAGAATGGCGTTTCGCTCCGAGTACTCCAGGCAGGTTCAAATGAATTCCGAGTGAGCCTACATCGAACGCTCTGGTCAGGTTGCAGGATCTCACTCTGGGCCAAATTTACATACGAAGTGGCAAGTAGCAGCAGTGCACTCTGTAGCCAGAACCCGCAGTGCTCGCAGGAACAGAGGTGAGAACCACTGCAGAGTCAGGCACAACTCTTAAATACCCTCTTGGTTACAAAGCAGCTCGTCTTGCTTCCCTATAAAGTTACAAACAGGTCTTTATAACTACTGAAGAAAAATCCGGAAAAGGGGGCAGCATCATCAAGGAGCCATCTAGAGCAGAAATAACCAGACAGCGCCGTACTCGATTTCTTCTTTCTGAGATATTTAAGGTATGTATGAAACCATATACTGATCGGAGAGCTTGTAAGTTCCTCAACATGTTTACATAATGTACACGAGTTATAATAACAGATATGGGACATGGAAGTAGTAAAAGCCATATTAGGGCCTGAAAAAAAAAGCATATTTGTACATAGTTGTGGCCTTTTTCCAGGCATTTAAGATAAAATGGAATTGATTAGTGAAAAACTGTTGTTGAGAGACACCCAAGATAAAAAGTCAGCATGGGGGTGCTGGGTGGCTCAGGTCATGATCCCAGCATCCTGGGATCGAGCCCCTAGTCAGGCTCTCTGCTCAGCAGGGAGCCTGCTTTCTCCTCTCTCTGCTGCCTCTCTGCCTCCTTGTGATCTCTGTCTGTCCAATAAATAATAAAATCTTTAAAAACAAACAAACAAACAAAAACTCAGCACGGAATTAGTTAGATGGGGAAACAAAGCAGCATATGACTTAGGACATGTGGTGTCTTTGAAGCTGATGTTGAAGGTTGGGGTCATATCTAGGTTTTATGATTTGAAGATCAAATGATCAGCTTTAAAAAAAGAAATTTTCCACAACTAATATAAATAAAAACAAATTTTAAAATCTGTACTTTTTCCAATTTCTAAATGGCTACAGAAAGGCTATTGTATTTGGAAAATAGAATACAGCCCATTCCAGAAGAAACTAGGTAAACCCTTTTCTAATGAATGATAATACCACATATTCAAACCCAACCTAATATAAAAGGTAGATAACACAGTATATTAAAAATAGCAGCTGGGGCGCCTGGGTGGCTCAGTGGATTAAGCCGCTGCCTTCAGCTCAGGTCATGATCTCAGGGTCCTGGGATCGAGTCCCGCATCGGGCTCTCTGTTCAGCAGGGAGCCTGCTTCCCTCTCTCTCTCTCTCTCTGCCTGCCTCTCTGTCTACTTGTGATTTCTCTCTGTCAAATAAATAAATAAATAAATCTTTTTTAAAAAAATAGCAGCTGCTCAATTAATGTTTATTGAATTAATTGAAAAGTAAATGTAAAACTTTCTAATAAAAAGCATGAGCATTTTGACTATAAGACAAATATATGAGGTGTGTAATACTGAACAGTTAAGCATTAAAAAAAATACAGAGCTTAATTAGGCGCTACTTGAATGAATCAAATCACACCTCCTGTCACACACAGTGAAAAGGTGGGTTATTTTGCATTGTATAAATTTTGGTAATCATGGCACTGATAAGGCAATGAGCCAAATTGGGGGAAAAAATTAAGAAACGATAAAAACAACATGAAAAGATACATGAACTTAATATAAAGGTATCTTAAATGGTTAATTCTAGGCAGGATATGTGAAAAAAGAAAAAAAATTAAATTCCATTAACTGGTTTCCTTTGTGATCTCATGTGTAAAATTCCGTTCTAAATATTAAAGATTTTCCCCAAAAATAGATTATTTCATTACACTTAAATTCAATATACTACCTAGACATCTATAATGTTTTCTTCAACTTTATTAAAAATTTTAAAAGTTCATTATAGTAATAAATTTCAAACACCAACTTTGGGTATATAACATCATCTACAATAGAACATTATAGATAATTTACAAGCACCCTGGGTATGTCCTTAACAGATAGAAACTGCTAATTTCCATGACATATAATATGTCAAAAAATACCAGTAGGATAATAATAAATCTTAAAAAACGAGTTTTTTTCCGTACTCACTGAGCAGCTTTAAGCACTACAGGAGTTCATCTTAATACGAAGGATTCTAAGTTTATATCTCATAAGGAAAAATCACTGAACAGCATTATTCCTACGGTCCCAACAAAATGAAACCTTTGTAATTATCCGTACATACTGGTAAAATAAGCAGCTAAAAGAAATGTAAGGATGTTTTCACAATCTTCTCTTGTTTCCTTTTTAGCTTACAATATTCAGATGATATTTATTTTCTCTCTGGCTGCCAAACATCCCTATCAAATGTATTTTTCTTTAGGTCCGACATCAGTGAAAAACGATTGTAAATTGTGACCATGGGGCTCAGTCCACCGAGCATGTGACGCTGATCTCAGAGTTGAGGGTAGGAGCCCCACTCCCGGTATAGAGATTATTTTAAAATAATAAAATCTTTTAAAAGATTATTTGTAAGCACATGTTTTAGATGAGTTCATTTTAAAAAACTGTTTGGAGCTTCAAAATACCAGCCGCTCGATACAGCGTGCTCTGCCCTGGCCCATTACTAAAAATGGTTTCTCTCCTCCTTGGCCAGAAAGCGAGTTGTGTAAGCACTAGTGAGAAATTTTTAAACAAACTTTTACTCTAAGAAATCTAAGGAAGAATGTGAGTTATAATCATTGCCTTTTATTCTTTTCAGCTCCAAACATAACAGATGAATAGTTCTGATGATACTCTTGGTAAAAATATGCCCATATCAGGAACTGACATAAAAACCTCAAATGACGTTGAAGTTTCTCCACATTTCACAACTGAATTTTCATAACAAATCATATTAGCAGGTCTTCCTTTTTCACTACAACATAGAAATCAGCCAAAAAATGGATTGAGATGTGAAAAGAAGCTTATCTGCCTCCACCTTTTTTTGTTTTAGAGTCTGAAGAAATTGAATCCCAATGTTTTTCACTCTGATGCACGCAGTATTTCATGTTAGTCCTGTTTGTTCACTCTCTTGTTTTATTAACTGAAACGTGAAATCTATTTGTTGAGTATTCTAAGTCTGTCTTTGTTCTATTTAATTTTTCAATATCCAGAGTGGCAAATAAAATATTTCCCTATGCCACAAGGATAGAAAAACAAAGATTTACCCGTTCTTCTACCAGCTTTACAATCAAATACCTATGTCTAAAAACAAAGAACTCAGAAAAGTCAAGGGTACCATGTCAATATGTGTAACCCAACCCCAGAAAAGCATATTAAACACAGTTTTCAAAAAAAAAAAAAAAAAAGTTTCCAAATAAATTGGGAATTATTATATTTGGGGAAAAATAAGATGTAGCTGAGAAATCATGCATTTATCCATTATAATTTATACTGGTGGTACATTTAAGCCATAACTCTTAACCATTTTATCCTCCTTATCAATGTCCTTCTACTTGACTGAATTTGCTTTCAAGAACAGGTGAGCCTCTAAAGGTCATCTTTTGTAGCCCAAACAGATTGGTGTTAAGAAATAAACATCTGGCACTTAATTTTGGCTATATAACCCAATGGTACCAGCTTAGTTTTCTCACAAAATGTCACAAAGCTGTATTTATTAAAAGTAGATTTGATTTTCCTAACTACAGCTCCAATCTAATAAAAAAAAGAATAATGTTATTATTAAGTAAAATCATCATGGATATGCAAATAGAGCACTGGACGAAGGACATCAAGATAAGATTATAAAATTTCAGTACCTAAAACGAGTAGCTTAAAACAAATTTTTATTTTTATTTATTTTATTTTTTATGTTTAAGTTTTAGCTTTTTGGAATTTGGAAGGAATAAAGTGCCTTGTTAGAATATATGGCAAAAACATGTTAAAGGTATTTGAATATAATGGACTATAACAGCTATTGAGTGTTTTTCCTACCGAGAACACTTTCCACCCTTACAGGTGTAGGAACAGTTGCCCGCGTACTGAGGAAACCGTTCTGCACTGCATGAGATCCTGAGTGAGGCTGCGGATCACGACGCTTTCTCCTCTCCGCCTCGCTGCCTACCTCTCGTCACTGCGTAGACGTGATACTCTGGCTGGTTTAAATATGTGACGGGAAGGAGCACTGGACTCAACTGAGTCACTCAGAATCCTTGTCTGGGACAGAGTATACGGATGCCCCAAAAGGACAGCTCTCTCTTTGCAAAGCCAACTGGTCCCAAAGCCTGAAATCTCAGGCAATTACCTTCATCTGACACTCATCCGAACAAGGAAAGAATGAGGCAAATAAAACTGATGAAGACAGATCATAAGAACTTGGATTGATTCTCCCGACTCAATTACACGTGAGGCAATTTCCTCTCTCCGGACCACCCAGTTATATAAGACAGTAAGGGTTTTTTTTTTTCCTCTTAAGCTAGTATGAACTTGGTTTTTGAAGCCCTAGTCATAGTACAGAGGAATATAAATAAGAAGATGAAATCAAAGTTATATGGAATCATAAGTCAATTCAAAGTAAAGTATTCTCTAGGGAACAAAAGGGGAGGAGGGGCAGCGCCCGGGGGGCTCAGTGGGTTAAAGCCTCTGCCTTTGGCTCAGGTCATGATCCCAGAGTCCTGGGATGGAGCCCCGCATCGGGCTCTCTGCTCAGCGGGGAGCCTGCTTCCCTCTCTCTCTGCCTGCCTCTCTGCCTACTTGGGATCTCTGTCTGTCAAATAAATAAATAAAACCTTTTTAAAAAAAAAGTTTTTTTTAAATGCTTAAATACACCATAACCATATTATAAATACATGAAAATATTTTCAAAGTGCAAATCTTATTTAGTCACTCGTTGATACAGATGAATCAAGCAATCACTACTCGCCTAACGCCGCACGGGACACTCGGCGAAAAGGGAGGAAGAGCGACGGCCTCGGGCTTCCTACACTGCCGTGAAGACGCTACAATGAGACACCTCATCTACATTCGGTACTAATGATCCTTGCGTAAACAGAAGCCCAGAAGAAGCTGATTTATAGTGAGCCTCACATTATAGCCAGTCTTTTTTTAAAAAGTCCTAGAAACTGATTTCCAATTTCAAATAAGTCTTACCAGTTAGGGTTTTGTCCCCGTGACTATATCTTTATCATTAGCTCAGACTGAAGATTTTTTTTTTTATCACACCATGATTTTATAAATAAAGATTTCCACAACTAAACAGTCAACATTCGTAGCAGAACCTGCTAAAATCACTTAAAAGTGAGGTCTTATCAGATTGTCCATTAGGCAGCTCTCCGTGAAAATTATTTGCATGTAAGGAAAATGATTTTGCAGGGTCTTCTCATTTCGGTAAAACACAATGTAGACACCTTACTTAGAAACGTTTCAAAAACGACAGACATTACTGCTACAAACAGTTCGGTGCAAGTTCAGCTGGAGCTTACCTTTTCGGCATTACGAATGAAGTTATTTTTTGAAATACATGTTGCCCTTTTTTCTCTTTATGAATCATCTATTTCAGTCTGATCTGAATTTCCTTCGCGTAGGAGGGATCACTCCTTTCCTATTTGTGTTTAAGCTCCTCTACATCCCCATTAGGAACGTGGGAACTCGGGCATTCGCTGCCATCACCTAGGATAGAGTGTTCTTAATTCTTCTGGATCAGGGTTATTTATAAAACCAGTTTCACAACGGATTTGTCTCCCCTGCTTAATACATTCTGAGGTGCTCTATCAAAAAACAATTGTAGAAATAATTGCAAAGAGTATAACATACCAACGTCTTGTTTTTAGGGAGGGAAAAAAAGAGGGAGGGAGGTTTTTCATGGAGTATTTTTATTTTTATTCTTTCCATGTTATGCACCAGTCTGTGGCTCTGTTTCATCTTGAATACCACCTAATGAAACGATGAACCATGTGCCACTCACATGTCCGTCTGATTAGTTCAAATAACACTTCCTTTTCAAAGAAAAGTCTTGCAACCACCTTTCCAAGAAACCAAAAGTAACTGTTTAACATTCTAAGATATTAAAGATAATCTAAAGTGGAAAAGAGAAGAATTATATCCTTGGATTTGTGGGCAACAGAGAGGAGAAAAACACAAGAGGGGAACAATGAGTCAGTTCTCAAGTTCTCTGACTTGCACACTGCCCTGGATTGCCCCATCCCTGAGGGACATGCCCGTGGGGACTCCCCAGGTCCAGTTCCACTTCTCCCTCTGCCCTTCTGGCCTGCTCCGCCGGGTCCTCCGGCTTTCCGGGCCCCTCTGCAAACACGGCCTTCCCTGCTTCCCCTTATTCAGAGCTGTTGGGGCGGGGGGAATGTCCAAGTGACATCTGCTCCCTTCTCCGTCCTTTTCATCCTATATCTAGTGATCTTTCAGGTTCTAGGAACTTTCTAAGGTCTCCCGAATTCACCTTCTTGTTTCCATTTCACTGCCATCACAGCAGTAACAACAGCCACTAACAGTTTCCAGAGCCGTCCGAGCTGGCTCAGCAAGAGAGAAAGGCTGTGTCCCTGGAGCTCCGGCCCCTCCCCGTTCCTGACAGCCTTCTGACCAGGCCGTGTGTTCCTCATGGTCCCTGACCTAGTTTAACTGGGACAGACCTAGAATCTCGGTACCTAAAATATGCCCTAAGGAACTATGGTCCACGGGAGATGCTGTTTCCCCCTGAACAACTAGGTTTCTACTCTGAATCACTAACCAGCTTATGGGTTCCCCAACAAGAACTGGAGCTCTCTTCTAAATGCAGACTCCGGAAATTCTACACAGTTTTGTCATGGGAATCTCCTTTCCCAGTTGCTGGCTGGGCCCTAGCCCCAAAGCCTGAGGATTTGGAACCAGGGCAGGGCCAACTATTTGATTTTTGGTTAGCTACACCATCTAGAAGTCCTTGTAGTTACGACCCACTTGGTAGATCTGATCCTCTGACCTATCGAGGCCATGTCCTTTTAGTGCTAAGCCACTGATTATTTAGAATTCCCGCCATCTCTCTCCATGGACTGCCCTACAGAAACCTCAGTAACCCCATCCTACATGGGCCCAACTTCCTGACCTTCGAAGCTTCCTACCAAATGTTTGCAAGTCCCACCCTTCTGAGTCAGACCATTCTTAATCATGATCTCATTTAATTCAAAAAACAACCCAACGAAATAGAATTGTCCCTGTTCGACTTGACGAGAATTTTAAAACCAGAGACATTACGTGATAGAACGTACCCAACGTCACACAGCTAGGCCGCGGCCAGGCTGGAACTCACACTCGGGTCTTGTCCCCAACGTCATAGTGGCTTCGCTCTACCAGGTTTCCTTCCACCGCGTCTCTCACAACGAACTCGTGCAAGAGGCTCATAATACACCTTCCGTCTTTCCGTCTCCCGAATTACCCTACACATTACCGCAAGGCTATTCTTTCTAAACTTTCTCAGCTTACAAGTCTCACCCAGAAGCTGCTCTTGCCTCTTCTCCAGTTACTCACGAGACAAGGGCCGACTCCCCACTCCAACATTTGAGATTTTCCGTAACCCGGATCCAGCCTGCCCGTCAACACTGTCCCTCACTACTCCGCCATCACCCAGGCCGTCCTCACTCCCGCGCCCCCGGCCTCAGCCCCGGCTCCTTCCGAAGTTCTGGACTGCTTGCCTCTAATTCCCTCCAACTGTCAGAGCACAGCTGAAGCTGCGGCACCGGAAGTCTCCCAGGACTTCATGTGTCCCAACTTAGCCCCTCCTTCTGTCAACTTTAGCCATTTTTTTTTTAATTTATTTTTAAACTTTTTTATCGTTATGTTAGTCACCACACAGTACATCATTAGCTTCTGACGTCGTGTTCCAAGATTCTCCGTTTGCACGTGATACCCGGCGCTGCAGCAATCCGAGCCCTCCTTATGCCCATCGCCAGGCTGACGCACCCTCCACCGCCAGCCCCTCAAAACCCTCCGTTTGTTTCCCGGAGTCCATAGAACCACGAGAGACCGTGGGCGCCACACTGGCATCTTAATGGAAACTACAAGGCAGGATTCCTCTCTGTCAGCCGCAGTGACCCCATGAGCTTTCCCACCTCGCCCTAACCCCCACATCCTGGGATTCGCGCAGGGGCTACCGCATCCCAGGCCTCAAGTCAGCAGTATTTTCAAGCTCCTTTAGAACAGAGAATGTGCCTCGTTCATGGCCCTCTTCCGAGCTTACCACAGTGCCCTGGGCAAGGTTAGGGCTCAATCAACGACTGGGTGAAAGGGCGACTCGGACAGTGGGGGAAGGGAGGTGTGAAGAGGAACGTTCTCACCCGCTCCTGCTTGAGCTGGTAATGAATTTCAGACTTTCCCATTCCTAATAAGATTGGCGATTAAACCGGTATTCCGAAAACTATTAGAGATCATGTTTGCCTGGAGAAAAAGCTAAAATTTTGAAATGATCTATTTCATTCTTAATCAAAATAAAACATGCAAATGATTTTCTGAGTCAAATAGGTTTTAGAGAAGGTATTAAATTGTTCATATGCAAACTGTTCATAACAAAGCCTTCTCCAGTCACTCACTTTTGAAGCTATAAGAGAAAGGACCAGGACAGTGTTTCTTTTCTTTCTTTTTTTTTTTTTTTAACTACAATGAAAGAAGGCTCCAAAATGAAACTCCTATCTTTGCTGATTAAGAAGCTGATTCTGAACAAACCATGACTTAACAAAATGTGATTTACAGCAAGGGGACCAGACCATGTCGGTCGCTGGATTTGGATGGGCAAGAGGACAAAGAAAACATGAAAATCAGCTTACATTTTTTCTCAATTAATTTAAAATTAAATTAATTTAAAAATCAATTTAATTTTAAATTAATTAAATCAAAGAAATTAATTAATTGACAATAAGGCCTGACATATATGAATAACTACCAGCAAAAATAAATAAATAAATAAATAGTCTCCCAATTTAGCTAATATCTTGCCTTCAAAGTACCAGACATCTGAATTTTTCTTACATTTTCTGATTCTTTACATTTGCTTAGCTTTGCATAAATCCATTCCACGGTACAATTTTATCCACTAGTCTGGTAAATCATCAAGAAGAAAGGGATAGTCTCTTCTCTCTGCCCTTACCCTGAACTAGATGCAGTATATTTGTTTTAAACGCCAAATATAATTTTTGAAGATAAGATGGTACTTTGTAAGTATAAAGTGCAATTCAAATTCCAGGCAGAATTATAGCTTTTGTATATTACCAGAGATGCAGCAATCCCTGCCTTGAAAAGACATAAAGTGCTTGAATCGCCTTAAACTTCAACCAAGCGAGCAAAAATCCCACGATCCTCGTGTCCATCAAAATCTCAACCATGCGTGGGATCAACTTTGGTTGTATGGACCCCATTCAGCTCTGACATGTGACTGCTGCCCCGCTCCCCCAGAGGCTGGCTTCCCCAAGAATAATTCACTCCTCCTTGTTTTGACAAAACAGCTGAAGTTTAACCGAATGAGAATGAACACTCCACCACAGGCCCCAGCAAATGAAAGGCAAGAGGCTTTGCATGCAATCTGTGGCTGAAATGACACAAATCTTTCTAATTGCCTGCCAAGTCTTTCAACATAACTTACTCAAGCTAAAGTCCATCGAGAACATCAGGCCAGAAAGGCTGTAGTTAGAAATTCCATCTCAAGTTTCCCTAATACAAATAAAATAGATGAAACTTAACAAATAAATGTAGCAAAACAACTTTGGTAGTCAACTACGAATTCCTTGAAGGAGAAATGCGTAGTTACAGCCCACAGAGTTTTAAAAACCAATTAGTCACCGAGGATTTTGAATTGAACCTTTTACACAGAAGGGGGAAAAAAAATTCCAAAGGGAATAACCCAGCGAGGTCTTCTCTCCTTCCCACTAGAATTATAAAAATAACCACAAATTCCCCAGCACAATGAAATCCTGTTTAAAAGTTTAAAATCCAATCCACAGATTTGTTGATTTCCAGGATCAAACTATGCTCTCTTTTCATTGTCCACCCACTTCCCTATATTTTAAAACAAACCACAGTTACAGAGTATTTACCTTGAATTCAAACATAAATCCACATGAATATGAATCCAAATATTTCCTATTTTTTATCTGCATTTTTTTCTAAATACTAGACATAATTAATTTTTTTCTAAATTAAATTTTTTCTAAAGACTAGACATAATCAAGCTCCTAAAATAATAAAATCTCTATCCTGCATTTACATTCGGCCTGTCCCCTAGATGTACTGATATGCAATCGAACCAAATCATATTTTCTTCTTTGAAAAGTTCCATGAATTAGGGTAAAAAAAACCCTACAGGCTACTTAAAAAAAAAAAAAAGCAATCAATCTTCCTTGGTTTCTGAAAAACATGTTCTTTCAAGAGAAATTTTCAACACCAGAACCAAACATCCAAAGACCCTGAGACTTACTGTTTTTTTTTTTTGTTTGTTTGTTTGTTTTTCCCTTCAGTAAATACCTAAAGGTGAGAGGAAAAGCTTCGGCTTAGCAAATACATATCATTCACATTCCGTTTTAGGATGGTGTTTACCAAAATATCATAAATACTTAATAGCAACTGTTCCTAGTGCTTCCAGCAAAAGGCAGTAAAAGGAGACATAAAGCTGAGCTGTGGAAGCCAAGGAGCTTTGCTCGGCCTGTCATCATCCCGCCTCCCCCCGCTCCAGGGGGTCCCGACTCTCTATCCCCAGAGACTGTGCCGCTAGATTCCAAACAGAAACTCGACCAGCTCCGGCGAAACTAGGAACCCTTAGAACCGAACCAACAACGGCAGCTCAAAGACTCAGCGGCCGCTGCACGGGGCCCGCCCGAGAGCTAAGAAACACCGTGTTTTGGAGGGACACATATCACACCTTCCGGCCCAGGTATTTATTTTACGCTGCTTCTACAAAGCCTATAAAACTTGCTAGAGATGCAGACGGTGAGGAACTCCACGCTCAAAGGGCACGAGCGTCTAAGACTGTCCATGAAGATCTTCCATTTGAAATCTCACACCCAGGCTCAGAGTTCAACCTACAAGCCTTCATACCGACAAGGAACACAAACAAAATCCACATCTTTAGGGTCAGTGCCGCCATGTTCTCAATACCAACCAAATGTCCTTCTTACTCTCTTTCTTCAAGACAGCGACCATCTGCACGGATACAAAGATTACGTCTTACGTTGTAAAATGCACCTAAGGTCATAAGCCTTTCTTACTCCCAGAAAAATACTCACAGAATTAATTATTCCTTTAAGGGCTTGAAATCCACCTTTCACAGGGAAAACTTGATCATTGGAATCGGCAATTCTTTCCAGCTTTAGAAAAAGCAGGAACATTTAATTAACAGGTAGTTGAGACATATACATTTTATACACACCATTATGTTTCAGTTATGTTCATCTGAAAAACTATACTACAGGATTAATTCACCAGGGCAGCCTGTTAGGACTGAAGGAGAAGCACTAGTGTTACTGCAAATATATTACAATGAAATGAATCTCCCACAGGCCCTTTACACTGGTCTCAAGTTTGAGTCTCTAAAGAGTGCACAGCTCTATTAGCTGTAAATGTCAAGAGACACAGGAATCTTAGTCATATTTAACCAAAAATTTAAATGTAAAATCATCTGGTGAGCAGGGCGGGGGAGGGGGGGAGATACACACACACACACACACACACACACACACCCCTTCAAAACTTAATGAAAAAATCAGGGTTTGGGAATGAAAATATTAAAGATTTCCTCTAAACAGTTTTCCCAAGTGCTTGCACTCCTAAGAGTCAAGTATTCAATCAAACTAAAACACCTAAATACGACTGTCATAATAATCTTGTCAGTTGAGTTCAAGGAGTATTCGTAATATTTTAATCCAAATGTGTGTTCTATAATATTAGTTCCTTTAAACCAAATGAATATTCAAGAAACTTTAGAGTTTCATTTTTAGTAATGAAACCAATCAAAATCAGACACTATTGATGCAGAATTCAAAATCACTCCGTAGAAAATGGTTAGCAACCAATTAGGGCCACAGAAAGCCATCAGTGAAAAGATTCTGAAGACAATGACGTCATTTAGACTGAAGTTTGCAGACCGGCTGCACTCACCTGCGCTTGTTCAAAGTCAAGAACGCCAACACAGTAAACTCTAGCCCCAAATGACCTGGATATCTTTGCCTAGAGGAGAGAGAGATAGAGAGAGAGCAGCGCAGGGCGGTCAGGATTACTCAAACATCAGGCTGGAGACACAGAGACACAGAGCAAAGCACACCGGGGTCTGAAGAACGGTTTCACTTCGATACTCACCTCTTTCTCTGCATATGACGGCACCAGACCGTCCAACTTTCCATCTGTCAGTGCAATTATGATACTGGAGGTTTTTAAGCCTCCTGCTTTCTGAATTTGTTCATTTGCCTGAAAATGAAGAATAATTATCCAACTAACAATTTAATCTTAACTTTTAACCAGCATGTTCCATCAAGCTGAATTTATGAGTCTGACAAAAGCAAAGTATTACAGACTGGCTTTTAAAACAGGGTATTCTGTGTTAAGTATTTTATTTGAAATATGCATAGATTCACATTATAGAGTAGTTAGTATTGGGTCTAAAGGATATACATTTTAAGCTTTGATTGACTAGTCTGAAAATAACCACACAGAAAATGAAAAATTCCTTAAAAAGCAAAATGCCATCCAAATTTTTCTCACCACCACAGTCAATCAGTCTCATCCTCAGAACAACTAAAAGCATTTAAATTTTTTTTTTAATTTTTTAAAGATAAACATGTAGTGAGGTCTTAGAGTTTGACCAGAAAGTTAGAGTTTACTGGATTACAGAATAAGAAAACATTCTCTCCCATACTTAGAAATGTGAAGAACTTACTAGCTTTAGTCCTTCATGGATATATGTCTCTCCTACTGGTCTAACATCTTTTAAATCCTCCAAGCCTTTACTGATTTTGCTTCTGAAAAATATAAAATTAAACAAAAGAAAAATGAGCAAAGAGCACAATAAGCACTTATCAAAAAACATGGCAATACTACAATCAAGATTCCTTCAGGAAGAGGAAAGCCACAGGCTTTGAGGACATAACTTCTCATACTTTTTGCTATGTAATAGTATTTAATAGCATTCATATTTTAACTACAAAAAAATAAAAGCACTGACAATGTGAAATACCTTGAAAAATCTAGGTCTATTCTAGGCATTTTTGAACTGAGAACAGGTACCTTCTATTATATTTGTCTGACTAAAGGCTAAGGAGTAAAACATTTTCCTTCATCCAAAACAAACGAGATTGTATAGGTCAGCTTAAGTGAAAAAGCATTTCTGAAACACTTACCCACTACCCTACAAGCTGGAAATTTCTTTGTTGTCTGTAAATTTCTGAGGCACATTACGTAACCCTTACTTATAGAAATTCGCAGTTTCTACCTGTTTCCCAGAGTGTGTGTCTCAGAATCTAGGCACACTTGCAGCATCTTCTCACCCTTCCAGACACTAACTCACTCTTTTGCATACTGTAGGTACTGAGCACCTACCTGATGAGCAAAGGAAAGGATAAGTGGGCGGATGGGTGGAGAAATGGATGGTAATGGGCTCTTGAAAGAGGCAATATGAAGGAAAAAGATGAAAAAAAAAACTATAGAATAATCTTCTCATCATGACTAATTAATATCCCAATGCAGTATGTCTAAAGGAAGCATGAATACATTGTTAAAAGCTATTTTGTGTGTATTAAGTAAGAGAAGACCAATTTTTCAGGGTTTTTCAGTACAGGTTCCAAAGACCCCTTGAAAAATAGAGAAACCCTAAGAATCGTAAGAGATAAATACAACAATGTGGCAAAAACAGTCCAAAATAAACTCAAAATTTTGTTTTAAATTTTTGAATTTAAAGGATCAGAAGAGAGATCTTAATATATTGTTTTCAGAATTTTAGTTTTTATAAAGAAGCAAAGTCTCTTTTTGTGTGTGTGAGAGGGAGAGCACTTGCCAGATGGGGGAGAGGCAGAGAGAGAGAGAGAGAGAGAGAGAGGACTCAAGCAGGCTTCATGCTCACTGCATACGGAGTCCAACAAGGGGCTCTATCCCACAACCCTATGATGATGTCCCCACACACTTGGGGCCCCTGGGTGGCTCAGTCTTTAAGCATTTGCCTTCAGTTCAGGTCATGATCCCAGGCTCCTGGGATTGATAAATAATAAAATCTTTAAAAAAAATAAGTAGTCAGACACTTGACTGACTGAGCCACCCAGGTGCCCCCAGAAAAACACCTTTTTAAATAAAAAAGTCCCCACAATGTAAACTGAAATATAGTGCTTTAAATAAAACATAAAAAGCAACCACACAATTAAGAATGATAGATGAAAAACTATAAAAAGTAACTTACTAGAGTCATACATAAAAGGATATATATATACACATATACACTATTAAAATTATATGCATAAAACATATATCATACACTATTAAAACATATGTCAAAAATAGTAAAAAAAAAAGTTTTATCATGCTGCAATATTGTATTTTGAATATTTGAAATACATGAGTCACTCACCAGAGCTACACTCATGTTTTTAAAAGTTAGTGATTGTGTGTTGATGTTGTAATGAAAATTATTATCAGACAAGTTTTCCATCTCAAGGAGTTTCCCAAAAACATAACAGAAGTTTCAAAATATGATCCTAATCCTCTTCCTTCCTGATTCAGTAATCTCTGCTGAGCCGCGCTGATTGTCTCTTGGTTCAAAGTCAGCCTACTGTGAACCTATCTTTAACTTCATTATACTCTTTTCTTAAGGTACCCCAAACATATCCACCATCAACTTCTACTACACAATAAATAACTTTGTCTCTCAAAAACTTTCTACTTTAAAATAACGTACTTAATTTAACTTAACTAAATGTAATGTTTTCACTTCTCAACTAGACTGGAAGTTTACAGTGGACGATCGCTAGGTCTATCATTTATAATGTATCTTCATACTCTCACTTACTAATTATACTGCCTTTTACAAAGTAGTGTTCAATAAATTTTTTAATCTACCATGGGAAAAAGATTCAAAATTTCACAGATGATGGAGTAAATTACCTACTTTATAAGCCTGTTTTATCTAAAAATTTAGGTTTAATAGCTACAGACACAACTTGAAACTGATTCTGTCTGTATGCAGACCAAAACCAAATATTCGGTATCTCCAAAAAATGAGTGGCAGTGTGTCCTCAAGCATTAATGCTTGCTGCCAAAAGGGAAATGAAAAAGACAACTGAAATTCAAGTTTAACCAAACAGATTTTGCACGGTAACATGGTAAAAAACGTCTTCTCCATTCAGTTCAGATTCACCTCACCCTTTAATTACTTCTAAGAACCAGACAACACCAGCAGAGGACTCGAGGCTACAAGAACTTGCCCTGCATGAAATGCAGAATCTTTCTGGAAGGCAGGACTCAGCTAGCTTATTTCACCGGAAGAAGAAGAGTAGCCCTGGCTTTTCTACCCATAACCATACCTGACACCGTAATATTCTAAGTAGTACGGATCCATCATTACACGGTCGTTGGAGGCGAAGTGTTCTTGCCAATGGTCGCTAACACCAACACACATGAGCCTGGTCTTATCCCCTTTCATTGGAACTACAGTCTGTCAGCCTCCACCAACCAGTGTCATTTTAGGGCAAAACAGGGCAAAACAAAAGCCAAAACAGGACAAGGCAGATCTCAGGCCTTCGAAAGATGCCAAGCAACTGAAAATAAGTTCTAAATCTGTCTGTTAGCAAACAGCTAATTGGGGAGCGGGGAAAACAAAATGATGTCGTAGGCTAAAAAGAGAACTGATTCATCGAAACTGCAACTCTAAGAAAGCTCTGAAAAAAAGAAAAAAGTGGGGGATGATAAAAACAAAGGGAACACTGCACGCTACGGAGCTCAAATTCAACAACATCTTAGATCAACCTCACCACGTTTGGTTTTCACGTTATGTCTCCTGCCACAGGAATTGTGATACTGAAACCACTCTGGTATTTGTTGTGCAGCTGTAGTCAAGGGTGCTGCTATCATAACACATAATAACATCCCCTCTAAGGTCCGTGGCAGAAGGTTCTCGTCATCCCTGAGTAATCACTACACACTTCCTCCGTTCTGCTAACTACAACTATGGCAGCTGTTTCTTGCCGTAACTGCTGGGAAGCCTACAGTTAATTTCTTACTCATTCACAGAATTCCGCTAAGTTCCTATGGTTATCATATTGCTACATCCTCTTTTCCAAGATTTTGACTTTTCTATGTTATTATCTTTCTGCAATGTTGTGATGTTTGCTGCAGCTTCCAATACCCTTTGGAAAGAGGCAGAATTGAAACAAATTTAATGGGATAGTAAACCTCTGATTTTTTTGTTGAGAATCAGTGGGCTAAAATCTATAATCAACTCTTTTTTTACATCATAATTACGTTGACTGAAGAGACAGAGAGAAAGGGAGAGAGAGAGAGGCAAAAAAAAACACTGACTTATTTTTTTTTAATCCATAAACTAACACATTCCATTCTGTTAGTATCTCTCCAGTTTCTCTGCTGAGCAGGAGAAGGGAGAGCTAAAAGGGAAGGGAACGGTTAGGACAGACAAGAAGAGAAGGGAAGGGAACATAGCAACCACACCACCACACACTGGGACCCATCGACGGCTTTTCTCCATCCATAGAACACTCTGGATTTTGGAAGGTGTCCATGTCATAACTCAAATAAATATATATTGTAAAGAGTGACATAATAAAATTATTGGCAGAGAATGCTGACTTGCCCAACTAACACAATTAAGGCACATTTTTTTTAAGTACCTTCTGCTTGTGACTAAGGACATTATGTTTATACAATATATTTGTATAGTACTTGAACTTTCCAAGGGACAACCTCTTGACTCTCCAGATTTCAAAACTCTTTCTAGATTTCACTCAATGTACATGCACCTGCTGAGCACCTCCCACTAGTGAGCACTGAGTTTGCACAGTGGTAGAGAGAAGGGCTCCCGGTCGTCCACACACAGCTCTACATCTTATCTACATCTTATCTACATCCTATCTACATCTCAGTGCTCCAGCGTGCCTGTCACTGGAATCACAGAAGGGCGTTAAAAAAAAGTCCCTTCTGGGCTTTAACTGAAGAGATTCTAATTTACTTGTGGTCTGTGATACGTTCAGGGTTTTTTTTTTTTTTTTTTTTTTTTAATTCCCCAGAGTATTCTAATGTTTACCCAGAAATAAGAACCTCTGATCGAATCTTCTTTTTTTACATATATTTTATTTATCTGAGAGATAGTGAAAGAGACAGAGACAGAGCACCAGACGGGGGAGGGTCAGAGGGAGAAGCCGACTCCCCACTTAGCAGGGAGCCCGCCAGAGGACTCTGTCTTGGGACTCCGGGATCTTGACCTGAGCTAAAGCAGACGCTCCACCAGCCAAGCCACCCAGGCGCCCACCTCTGATCTAATTTAAAAAGCTTTCCATGTTATTGGAATGCTCTTTTCCTTAAGTATTTTGCCAGTCAGTCCTCCACTGAAAGGGTTTGGGGGTAACTAGGATAATTTTTTTTTTTAAACTATAAAACACAGTTTCTCAGATAGTACAGCTTATAGCCAGAGAGAACGTAGATTAATTCCAAGCCCTATCTTGTTTCTTCATCTGTAAAACAGGGATGAAAATATCTCCCCCACGGGGCCATTGTGAGGATTCAGTGGCACATAAGAAGCACTGAGTCAGTTACAGGTACGAGTAGGTGGTAGGTGCTGCTGCTGTTCAGTTGGTATCAGTCATTTCCCATGTGCGCAGGGTTTTGATGACCAGGTTACTTTCTCCTCGATTCCAAGGAGCACTCCCTCAGCAAATTGAGAGTTGGAACACTTTGATACAGAAACCAGAGAAACCAGAAAGGAGGGGCGCCTGGGTGGCTCAGTGGGTGAAGCCTCTGCCTTTGGCTCCGGTCATGATCTCAGGGTCCTGGGATCGAGCCCCGTGTCGGGTTCTCTGCTCAGCGGGGAGCCTGCTTCCCCCCTCTCTCTGCCTGCCTCTCTGCCTACTTGTGATCTCTGTCTGTCAAATAAATACAAAAACTTTAAAAAAAAAAAGAAGAAGAAGAAGAAGAAGAAACCAGAAAGGAGGAAGGAGAAGGAGGAGGAAAGGTGTTACATGGAACTTCGGTGGGAGAAGGTCCTGGGAAGAGGTCAGGGGACAGGCTGTGTCATGAGGGAGGGAGCCTGCAGCCTGCGTAAATCAGAGGTGAGCTAAGGTCTGGTTCTACAGCTAATAAACCGCACCCACCGGCCCTTTACTGGCTCAGTTTCCATCTCCATACAATGTAAATGATAATGCCTGCCCAGCAGGGATTTCATTCATTCATTTTACAGATATTTTGGGGGTGCCCACTATGATGTTTATAATGTAACTCGGCTTTGAGCATTCAGAAGGTAGCAGGTGCCTGGACAGAGCGGGTAGCAGAAGAGAGACAAGAGAAAGAGCGTGCGTAGGACCTAAACCAAACTCTCTTCCCCACAGGTTCTCCTCCACCGCCATGTTGCTCTTCTGGAAAAGCTATCACATTGTAACACATATGAAGTGTTTGGTACAAAGGTTATCAGTGTACACTACCACCATCAGATGGCATTAGTTATTAATAGTAATATTAACAGATATGAGTTATAATTGTAATTAGTTATGATTCTATAATTCCCTAATCAGGTCACGCGAGAGGGATCGAGCGAGGTTCCCACCAGCACACCCTCGTCACTCTGCATCAACGCTGCCGCCCACAGCTCTAGCAACCGGGCCTGGACCTCAATTCTCAACCGTCACACCTCCTTGTTTTGCAACTCCGGGTAAGTTAGGTAGCTCTCTGGTCCTCCACTTCTCCCATCTGAAAAATGGGGGTGAGGGACTGCACTTACGTAGCAGAATTTAATCAAAACGAAAGGTACCATCCCATGGAGAACCCTGCGTGTACCGCACAGCACGCAGGAGTCCATTATCATCACCCACTGTTTATACCCCCGCTCTACTCTGGTCTCCTTCTCTGCAGAAGGAAACTCAAGGACGATTATCGGCTTTGTTAGTCCCAGTTCAGAAGCCTCATTTGGGAGCTGTGCCTTTACTCCTTCCTCGCAAAACACACCTTGTTAAAACTTTATATTAAATTACACAAACAACAAGTCACATCCGTGAGTGTGGACTCTTGCTCTTGAATAAGAATATAGACTTGAATACCAACACCCTCAAAATGTACTTCTTTCACAGCTAAAATTTTTAAGATATTTCTAAAAATTTGCAGTCATTTTCAGTTAAGAAAACTTCCATCCTCACAGTGCACTAGAAGGTACCTGACCTTTTGTTAATTTTTTTTTCCTTTTGTTAATTTTTAAGTACTTGATAGCTGAAATTTAATAATACTTTTTAAAATTATGGAGGTGAAGTAAAATGTGCCTATCTATGCTAACGTGATTCAAGAAGAACATAATGGTAATGTTAAAAATATAAAAGTAAAAGAGAATGTATTAATGTTGTTAATAAACAAATTATTTTCATTTATGGAAAAGAATAAAAGAAAGAAAGAGGTTAATAAAAAATTATGAAAGTAATTCTCTAAGGACACTTCGCATTCAGACTTTACTGAGAGGGATTACAGGTCACACTAGAATCTAAAGACTAGAGCCCAAATTACCAGTCTAATTTTTTATTTTGGTTATATGCAAGGGTTATATCTTCTCTCTAAGCCGACAAGCTTACATCTCTTTTGAAAGAGATGCATCTTGGAGTTTCATTATTACTTTTCATAGAACCTCTAGCAGGTGACCTCTGATACGACCTCTGTCCACCCCTTCCCACTCCCTATAGGCCCACTCTCCCATCAAGAGACGGCACTGACGCGCCCCCCACTTGAATCTGGCCTCGCACTGCTACTGCCTGGCCATCGGGTAAGGGAGAGTGATGCTCGTGGCCATCTGAGTTCAACCCTTAAATAAATGGGGACTTTGATTCCTTCTTCTTGCAACACTTGCGGCTGGAATGCTCTCTCGGACCGCAGTCATCATTCCGCGGGAAGCGGTGCCGCAGAAGGAGGTCCCACGGAGGAGAACCACGTCCTTCCACCAAACAGCTCCAGCTGAGCTCCAGAAGAACCACCAGCCTCTAAAGACGGCAGCGTCGGTCACATCGCATGGGGCAGAGGAACCTCCCGGCCACGCCGTCCACCCACAGAGTTGTGAACGGCAATAAAACGGCCGTTGTGTAAGCCACTAAGTTCTGCAGTGTTCGGTCACGAATCAGAACCTGCTGATGGCTTCTGTAACACGTCGCTCTAAGGCCAACATATGCCAGTGTCCCTGCGGTCCAGAGTCCGGACCAGCGAATCCAAGGCAGCGGCTCTAGATTCAAAAACAGCTGCTGACACAGTGCTGTGCAGTCTGGGTTTGTGAAAAAGTTCTCTGCAGCTTAGTCGGCGCTTACCGGAGTGTGGCACGTGGGTCACACCCGAGGCCCACACTGGCCGCCTGGGTGCACGCTTTGCCCCGCTTCCCCGCCCGGTGAGCCAGGAGAAACCGACCCCCGCAGCTCACCACCCGCGCCGGTGCGTCTCCCAGGCCCGAGGACACCCCGGGGTCCACGCTGGAGACCCTGAGGCAGATGCGGGGCCGCCCTGAAAGTCACCGCCAGCGCATCCACACCCAGAACCTGAGCTGCTGCCTCGCCAGGACCTCTCCGGATCTGCACAAAGTGTGGCCCAAGCGGACTTCTCTAACTGGGAGGAACCACTTCTCCAATACGATTCACAACAACGAAAACTACAGTGACTTCCTCTCACCGCATCACTGGTCTGTACGGGAACAGGGCTCGGGATTATGGCAAAGTCTAACCGTGCAAAGCGGAGAAGGGGAACACGGCCAGCCAGTCCGAGGCACGACCACGGTGAGCGCTCGTGTCCGGAGTCGGACCCCAAGTACCGAGCTGTGTCACTTCGAGCAAATTCATGTGGCCTCTCTGAACTACGGTTCGAATCCTGCCGCCCGGGGATGAAGTGACAGTGGTGTACACTGATCACCTCCGAACTCCTTCTCAGCCTCCGACCCCGGCCCACACCATGGGTCACAGGCGTGTAATCATCCTGACGTGGTGATATGGTAGGAACGATTCGCTCCTTCCATCGGGCAAGAGAACCGGCCACCAAGAAGTGGCATTACTTGCCCAAGGTCACACAACTAGTATGACGCGTCCATGTCTACCTGACTCAAGGTCCACGCCTGGTGATTTCATTTTAAAAAGGAGACGTCAGGATCCCCCAAGGTAGCGACTGGATATGTGTTCTTTCTTTTCTTTTCTTTTTTTTTTTTTTTTAAGATTTTATTTATTTATTTGACAGAGACAGAGATCACAAGTAGGCAGAGAGACAGGCAGAGAGAGAGGAGGAAGCAGGCTCCCCGTTGAGCAGAGAGCCCGATGTGGGGCTCGATCCCAGGACCCTGGGATCACGACCTGAGCCGAAGGCAGAGGCTCAACCCACTGAGCCACCCAGGTGCCCCATATGTGTCCTTTCTGAACGCGTTCTCTTTCCAACTCCCAAATTCCATTCTGTCCCTAAGGCAGCTATCTCTGGCTAAAGACGTCAGTAACATTTTTTTTTATTTGAGCATTTGGGGGTTTTTTTGTTTTTGTTTTTGTCTTTTTACAAATAATAATGTTAAAATAAAACTGAATCACCAATGTGCATGGAAATTTAAAAAATGAAGGTTCTCCTCACCCTGATTCTCACTAAGACAGTATCGTTGTCAGCAGCTTGTTGTGTCTTCCAGACTTTTTTCCTTGCATTTATGACCACACACACACACACCATAAAAACGGTTAAAGATTTTTTGTTTTTATTTTAGGAAAACAAAATCATACTTAACAGAGAATTCTGCCACCTGCTTTTCTCAATTAATGGATCTTAGATATATTTTCATGTTAATATACATGGATTTTTCATTTCATGACTACATAGCATCCCATTCTATATTTTTTAATTACACCAATTGAAACACATTTAGGCTGAATGCAATGTTCACTATTAAGAACGACACTGCAGGGTCCACTTTGCACAGACCTATCTTTGCACATGGGTGCTAGGGTTGTGGAACACAGTCCTAAAAAGCAGAATGGCTGATAGGAACCTTCTAAAGTTTTACAGATACTGCCAAGTTTCTGTGTAAAATTAATGAACCGATTTATAAGCTACCAATTCCTATGAAGGGCTGTTTTATCACAAGGAAAATTTTAAATCATATTTTAAGGAATAAGAAGAAATCTTTTCAAATAACAGAAATGTATATATTCTCTAAACTTAATCAAATGACTTCTCCCTTTAATTTCCTGTAAGTCTGCCGCAGGAATATTTTTTCTTAAGTAATTGATCATTGTGCTCAAGTCAAACAATTATATGACTTTTTCAATTTGGGAACAAATACACTAAAAAGAGAGTTGAAAATGTTTGTAACTGATCTACAAGAGTAGGAAAGAAATTTAGAAAATCTAAGTCATCATTTATCATGTCTCAAAGAGAGAAAATATATTATAGTAGTTAATAACGCAGGTTCTAGAGTCAGACCAATTCAACCGTTCACCCAGCAAGCATTTGCTGAGTATCTACTGTGTGCCAGGCTCTGTTCTAGTAGCAAATACATGAACGAGCAAGACAAAGAAGACCCTCTGCTCTCGTGCAAGTTAGCCAGGGCGACGGAGATCAAAATACATTAACAGAAAAATTTCAAAAAGTGATAAACAAATAGACTATCGTGACAGATTTCTGAGGAGGAGGGCCAGAGCGCCTGTAGACTTGATGGCCAGGCTCAGGGTCTCAGAGGAGGGGGCACAGGGATGACGCCCAATAATAAGAATGAGCTAGCCCCGGGAAGTCCTGGGGCAGAGAAAGAGCAAAATTCATAATGCGGGAACAAGCCTGGCCTGTTCAAGGAACGGAAGGACTCGTGGGCTAAACTGTGGCACGCAATGTGGTAGGAGAGGGTTGCGTAAGGGCATTTAGGTAGGGCTTTTAGGCCACCGGGAGACATGGGCTTTCCATCCCAAGCCATCAGAACTGTGGTGAGCATGAGAGGGGCATGTGCTACCTTACACTTTAAAAGACCATCGTGGCTAATTATACCCTCACCATGTATTAGCTGTACGTCCTTGGATAAGCTACATTACCTTTCTGAGCTTCCATTTCCTCATTTGTAGAGTTAAGATAATAATAGCATGTATTACGTGTATTAATATGAGGATTAAATGAGGTAATGAATGGAAAGCATTTTGCACACTGCCTAGCACATAATAACTGTTCACTAAATGTTTTCAACTAAATCACTTTCACATCATTAAGATCATATTGAATAGAGCTGAGCATAATTCACTATCCCCAATTATGTAGCATAATAACTAAAAATATCCTTTAAAATTACTCTTGATTCAGGTTCCCTAGTATTGAAAGGCCAGATGTGTCCATATTGAATCAACACAGGACTTTCCTCTTATCTGATCCTATAATACAGCCCTGAGCTATTTATTTTTTTTTTAAGATTTTATTTATTTATTTGAGAGTGAGAGAGAGAGAGAAAGAGAGAGAGAGAGCATGAGAGGGCAGAAGGTCAGAGGGAGAAGCAGACTGCCCGCGGAGCTGGGAGCCTGATGCAGAACTCGATTCCAGAACTCTGGGATCACGACCTGAGCCGAAGTCAGTGGCGTGAATGACTGAGCTGCCCAGGCGCCCCAGCCGTGAGCTATTTAAGTGCATTTGCACACTCCTTACTCTCACACACACTAGATTACTCGTCTTTGTGTTGCCCGCAGAGCCCATAATTCCCAATACGTCATATATCAGGTAGGCAAGCAGGTAGGTAGATAAGTAGATGAATGAGCTAACGGATACCCACAGGACAAAAATCATGGGGCAAGAGAAGAGAAGAGAGTGTCTCAAACTGAAACACTTAAAAGGGTAAAGTTTTTATATTATGAGTATATAAAATGTAGAACTGATCATATCCTGCCACGTTTATTACTCTATTCACGTACTTACAGCGTGTTGGACGCCATGTTGAAATTCTATAAGACACTGCTCTGTCTTCAGGACTCGGTGCCTTCCAATCTCCTTCATCTCTACCGAAAATACTTAGCAACACTCTGAGAAACATGAAGTACTTCTCATAATGACCAAAGGAATGAAGAATTATAAGCAATAGGACCAAAACTCTGGAACCTGCTGTGTGTCTCATTTTATCAGGTCTCTGTGTGATGTGATCTAGGACATCAATTAAGTTTATAGGTAAAATTCCATTGTCTACGCTTTGAAACAAAGATCCACAATAGTTGTGGAAATATTTGTTCGGATTTTGTATCTAAATATGTGAGCTGTTTCTACACCCTTGAGAGCAGGTAATGGAGGAAAAGTGACCCTCTAACCAAATACCCAGGACAGAGACACTTGAGAAGTTACTGATTTAATAAAATAAAATTGGTAAAAGAACAACTAGGAACAGAAAATATTACCCTTTAACGGAAACCGTTCCGTGATATACAAAGTACTTTTCTCTGCATTGTCTTATTTTGATCTTTACAAAAACGCTCTTAAGAAAGCCAAGAGTATCAATAATAAAGATTCAAAAAATAAAGAAAGAAAACATGGCCAATTCTGTCACCGTTTGCACACATAAAAACTGACACCCTGAGCAGACGATCCGGCCCACGTCTCTGAATCAGGAAGCGGCACAGCTGTAATTCTAACCGAGGCCTCCTTAGTGTGCTTTCTGCCCCGCCACACACAAATTCAGCATGCCACAGATCGTACAGTTCATCAAAAATGAACACATCATTATTTAAAAAGAGTAAGAGGAGTGAACTGTATCTAAGTTCAAGCAGCATTATTCACATCCGTCCTAGATTATAAATCCTTTTAAGCAGGACCATTACCCCTTTATGTAAGCACCATCCCTCCGTAATCATGGAAACACCACGTATCCCCTAGACTAAGCAATGATAATGGTAGTAGAAATGGAGAGTAACAAGGACAGAACTTCCGTCTCTTGAGCACACCCGCACCGGGCTCTGTCCTGCATGCGTTCTCCACACTCACGGACCTCGCTCTACAACGGTCTTACGACGCAGATACTCTTGTCACCATCCTCGCTGTCACCATTACATAAACGGACAAAACTGAGGCATGAAGAGGTCGAATTATCTTGTCCTTGACCATTTGGCTAGGAAATTGGGTCGGTGACTCTCCACTGCAACCCTCAATCTGCTGCCTCTTCAGAGAGAAGCCCTTTCCCCCAGTCCTCTGCTCTGTGAGAGTCCCCCCATGATAAGGGAAGACTCTCCAAACTAGATTAACACTTTAACCCCTTTCCAAGCATTTCTAAGCAATACCAGTTCGGTTGGCTAATCACTACACTTCATCTGCCCAGTGCTGGAGGACCCCCACGGAAAGTGCCTACACAGAACCTGGTAGCACAAGCAGGTGACGACTGTGGCTACTCTGTGTCTGGTGTTATGCCGAGGGCTTTTCCCTACGTATGCGCTGGGTAAATGTTGAACTGTCTGTTCCTTCTCCTAATGAATAGACCCCATTAGGAGATCTATGTGCATCTTTGAAAATTAAACTGGGCAATGAAAAAAATTTCTTTTCATGGAAGCAAAGCTATTGCACGTGGGTGATAAGGGACTCCTGTTGTTCTGACACCGAGACGTACACAAGAAAGTACGGAAGGAAAGGCTCAAAGGGAAGACAGAGGTCGTGAGCGGGACGCCTCATCTACAGAGGCATTTCCTCTCCAGAAAAAGCGAAACTTAAAGCACCAATAAATTAGAAGTTTATATATATATATATATATCATATATATATATATCCATATGTATGGATATATATACACATAATGTCTATATATATGTATATATATACACACATAATTTTCCAAATTAATTCTGCAACATGTAAGTAAGTTCTCTCCCTGAGTTTCTTTAAATATTATGTTTCCTTAACCAGAGCTTAAGTAAAAAGTTGAAAGAAACAAAATACATTAAAAAAATTACATTTTCTTGACATTTTTATTAAAGATTTTATTTATTTATTTGACAGAGAGAGATCACAAGTGGGCAGAGGCAGGCAGAGAGAGAGGAGGAAGCAGGCTCCCCGCTGAGCAGAGAGCCCGATGCGGGGCTCGATCCCAGGACCCTGAGATCATGACTTGAGCCGAAGGCAGAGGCTTTATAACCCACTGAGCCATCCAGGCACACTTATTTTCTTGACATTTTTAAAGAAAAAATTAATTTATTAAAAAAAAAAAGCTGTATTCAAGTATAGCTTTTCAGAAATCCACATATTATGCCAAACAAAGTACACCAGCCTCCCTGACTGAAATAACAGTTCGGAGAAATAGGATTTGAAAAGAATGCTAAGCCATCCGTTCATCCAACAGGAATTGAGCAAAAACTATCTTTCCATACTTTGTGTTAAGTAAAGTGGATACAAAAATGAAGAAGAAAATCTCTCTTCCTACTCTGGAACTCATAGTCTACTACACAAAACTGATCCAGTGGAAACTAGCCATTCTTTAAAACATGTCAGTGACTACTTCTAACTTGTCACTGGTTTCAGGTGACACAGAAGAGGTCATATAAAAAACCACGGCAGTGACTTGGAAAACACCACATCTTTCACAAGAATTTATGTATTTTTCATTTATAGGTATAATCTTTATATTTGCATTTATATTTATATATACTTAAGTATATAAAATATGTATTTTTACACATAGTTACAAGTTTATATGTTATATTTTATATTACATATATAGTATATTTATCACACAAAATAAGTATATATATAATAAAAAAAAATAGAAAGCAAGTTCCTTTGGATCTCAGAGTAAGACGAAAGATGTGGGATATCTGCTGAATCTAGTAAATTATCCAGAGAACTGTATCTTTCTCCTCCCTGATGTCCTGCAAATTCCTAGTAGATTAATATATTACATTTAAACAGGATGGATGTAGAACTACTTATAGTACCAGAGAGGGGGAAAGTTGGGAAGTAGTGAGTACCCAACTAAGGGAGGTATCTGGGTTTCACTGTACATTCCACAGCCTACAAGAGTGATATTGATTTTCAGATTATCTGGTCTTTTCTATTCCTCACACCTCCTTTCTCCTCTATTAGTGAACAGAGCTGAATTGTCTGTGCATTTGCTTGACTCCACTGGGAGGCCTGAATCACCACTTGGAATTATCAATCATTCCTTCAAGATTAGTCTCCACTAAAAGCCTACAGTGAAACGATAATGCACTAACCTGTCTCCAGTTAATGGCAAAATAATGGTTGCTTGAGAAGAAAACACAATGAAGGATAATCTCATTTCAGGGCTGCAAAATAAGAAAAGAGGCAGTTAAAACAGTTTTAAAAGAAGTATGGATGTAATACAGACCCATGGCTATGGAGTCTCAGTTAAAATCCGACTCTGATGGTCCAGGCTTCTTCTAAATGGGACTTCCTAAATAGATACACGGACTCTGCTTGACATTACTGTGAAGCCGGCCCGGGATGAGTCACAGCATCTCAGCACTCAAGCCATCCTCCACGACCCCTAAGGCCATTCAGGGAAGAGACTAACTAGAAAGATGAATTCTATGCTGATGTAAAATCTTTTCAAAGAAAAGATTTCTTCCCTTCAGTATTCTCCCTGTTCTAGCTCATCTCCTTAAAGAGGCCAGGCCCTTCTAAGCAATTGTCATCAGCAACATTGAAGGGTTGGAGAGCGTCAGTTTGATTAAATTACCACAATTATGATGAGAGTTCAGACAAAAGTGATCCCCAAGTAAGAAAACTTAAAGAGTATCATGGACAATGGGAAAGAGACTCACAAATCAGTTTCGATTAGACATTTTTCTATTGTCCAAGTCTCAAACATCATACTGCCCACCGGCAAGCCATGGCCCAGTTAGCTACATCTGGTAAGCTCTGGGCATGTTATCTCACAGACCGGTTCTTGTCTCCAAGACACTCCCCCCAACTACGACCAAGCTCTACAACTGAAGACAGGAAACTAAGATCTATAAACTGAAGATCAGAATGACCTCAAAGGCTTTTCCATATTTAAAGACACTCTCATCCAGTAGTCAGCCTTTAGTCACTTTCTACAACGTATCATGACTTAGTAACTAAGCAACTAAATTTGAGCCAGAGAACTGCGTAGCATAGAATTGCAACTTGCGAACCAGACCAAATAAATAAAAGCCCCGCTTTTTCAAAATGTTGTATTGAAATGATCCATTACTTTCAATCAAAATCTATGTGATACTCTCTGCACACTCTCAGATTAAATCAGAAAATTTATAAACCGTCTCTACTGCCTTTCACATTTAAAGATATAGGGCCTTATTTATTTTTCTTTCCTAGACAGTTTTACTTCAGACCCTGTCCAGAAATGAGAGTGTTATACTTGGCTTTTAAGCAGGAGACTGATGATTGAACATGGACAAGCATACATTTTTATAGGGATAAGTTTACTGCTGCCAATAACTGAAAGCAAGGATTGCCTAGGCCTCTACAGATTGTTTGAAGTTACTTACAACATGACTTTCAAAATGTTTTGATCATCCAAGCCTGTTTTACAGAAAACATTTGGGCTAACAAGACTGAAAGAAGCAATATTTAATGATACAGCTCCTTTTTGTGTCCTTTCCATTATCTTGATAAACTTGCATTTGCTCACTGCATTTAAAAGAAGAAGAAGAAGAAAAAGTAGAGGAAGAAAAAAAAAAGGCTCAAAGGCCTGGTGTTCTAGGGTTATTTTTAAATAGAGATGCCACTAATTCCTAGTTACCCGTAAATAAGAGAGTAGGCTGTACTTCAGAGCAGTTATGCCTGTTATAGGAGAAAACCCAGTGTCTCCTAGTAAGGCTTACTGCATATATAGAACAGTTAAATTTTAAACCAGCTACACGCCCACACATTGGGTAAACAAGAGTCCTCTCTTAAACACACACAAGTGTCTTTTCTGGTAGTGGGTTATTAACACATGTTCATTTGAAGTTTACCAACACTTTTTTTTTTTTTTTTTTTAATGAGGACCTCTACGATGTTAAGAATTGTGTGGAAAGAAAAATACATTATGGATACTATTAGCATAAAATTTGTTTAATGTGATAAATTATGAGAAAGCGTAACTGAAATTCAAAACAGATGAAAATTCAGAAAGGAAAAGACATGTGTAATAGTATTTGAAGATGCCTCCCCATGGCCTGAGCCAACTTTCTGGGATCCCGACGAAATAATCCTGAACAACTGAAGGGCCGTCCTGGTAACTATATGTGTGTAATAATGGTCTGGAGGCACCTAAAAATCAACATTTCAGGGGAGGCTTTCCCTGCAGAAGGTCTGGAAACAGGAGCATCTTCCAGTTGGGGCTACTTCCCTGCACCTCCCACTCCCGGCCTGGAAAAGGAAAGGGAAGCAGAGGTACCTCACGAATCTCTCCGTGAGCTGCTGCACAAAGTTGTAAATTTCGATCCAATTATTAGCCACACTCCCAGACCTGCGAAGTGAAGTCGAGCTGATCAGAAGCAAACCAAACACAACAACAAAACGTGTACGTGGGGGTCACCGGGCCTGTACCTCAAGCAAAGTTACAGCCCCGGCGGCTGGACTCGGGTTGGCTCCCGGGATTCTCTGGGCGCCCGAGTGTCCGGGAAGCCCACCGCCCTCGGGGACCACCTGCCCAAGTGCTCGGAGAAGGATCCCGCCTCCTCGAAACAAGCACAACCTTCCTTCCCGGGAAATGCAAACCTGGGGCTTTGCAGGCTCCGGGGGCAGCGCTGGGGCCAGGATGGGGCCCCGCAAAGTGCAGCCAGCTCGAGGGGGCGAAGGCAGAGGGGCCTAGGGCAGGCCGGTCCGCGCTGCGGGGATGCACACGGCCGCCCCAGACACTCTGCCCCTTCCCCAGAGGCCCCAGGACCAGCCAACAGCGCCCCCCGACCCCCCCCCCACCGAGAGCCCCCGACCCGCCGGCACCGACGGCAGAGCTCCCGGTCCTCGGACGTGGACGCACGGAGCCCCGCCGTCGGGCTCCAGCCCCCCTCCCCAGGGCGCTCGCGCAGCCTCGTGTCCCCCCCCCCCCACAGCCCCTGCACCGCCGCCGCCAGAAGAACCCCCCCCCCCCCCAGCACTCACTTGTCCAGGACGAAGTAGAGGTCGAAGGCTCTCGTGCAGGACGGCTGCTCCGGGACGCTCGCCGGCGCCCCCGGACCGCCGAGCAGCAGCAGCCACAGCCCGGGGACCAGCCAGCTCCCGGGACTGCGCGCCGGGCACAGCCCCGCCACCATCCTGCGGCCGCGTCCGCTCCCACCGCCCTGGTCTCGGCTCGGCGGGGACGCGCCCCGGGGCGGGGGACGGCGAGCGGCCGGGGCGGCGGGACCCGCGGACGGACGCGGGGAGGGAGGTCCCAGCAGGACAAAGGGAGACGCGGCCGCCGGAACTCCCGACGACGGCCCCGGAGGCGCGGCCCCCGAGGGCTCGAGGGCCGCCCCCGCTCCGGCCCGGCGCTCGCCGCCGCCGCCGACCCGCCGGGCCGCCCGGCTCCGCCCGCAGCGCCGAAGCCCGGCGGCCGCTGGACCCGCGGAGCCGCGCAGACGTGGAGCGCGGCCCCCGCCCCCGCCCCGGCCGGGTCGCCCCGCGCTGCACACGCGCCCCCGGGCTCCGCGCTGGCGCCGGCCGCTGCCCTGCGTGCGGGAGGCCGAGCGGGCCCCGGCTCGGCGCAGAGTGGCCGCTCGGCCTGGCGGAGGGGGTCGGGCCGGGCCGTCCGGGTGTGGGTGCGCGTCCGGGGGCGGGGCCTGCGCCGCAGCCACACGCGCGCGTGGGTCCCGCGGGGCGGGCCGGACTCCGAGGGCTCGAACCGCACCGTCCGCCGCGGCCGCCCCGACCCGCGCGGCTGCGAGCGGCCCTCGGGGACCCCGGGGGCAGCGCCTCGGGGCGGGGCGGGCTCGTCCCCGCCCCCCACCCCCACCCCCCCCCCCGCCGCGGGCGCTCCCGCCGCCGCCCGAGCCGCGGGCCGGGACCAGGCCGCTTCCTCCCCGCCCGCAGCCGCGCTGTGAACCTTTGGCTCGGAGCCCAGACAGGGGTGCGGGCAGCGGGGAGGGGTGGAGGCCAGGCCCTGGGCAGAATTCTAGGACCGGAAAGTTGTGCCCCCAAATAACCCATGCAACCGTCATCTGTCCCAAATTCCAGAAAATTTAAAAACTTTATCTTGCAGCCAACTAGGCCCTCCGGGCCGCACTCCTGCAGGAGCCGAAGCGTGAGGGACTCGGGCCCCCGCCCCTGCACTGCGGCCGCCTCGCCCCCGCACCTCCACCTGCGACTTCGCCTCCCCGCGTTGACACGGGCGATCAGAACCTGCGGCCCCCCTGGCAGGAACAGGAGGTGTCCCCCCTCCTCTTGGGTCATCTAAGTCGATGCTTCATGAGAACAAGTTCTGTGGTGCGGACTCACGCGCTGCCTGTCCCGGCCCCTCTGTTTGTGGCCGGGCTGTCGTGCGTTGACCTTGCCTGGACATTGTCTTCCACGCACCACCAAGTTCGTGAGCGCTTTGGCACCAGGCACCAGTCCCTTTAAAAAGAGTCCTGAAGACCACTGATGCGGTGGCCCTGCTCAGAACGAGACAAGGCCCGCTGTCGTGAAGCTTGCAGCCTGCCCGAGGAGGAAAAACGAAGGTAAAGAAGTAAATACCATATTAGCAGGTGCTTCGCAGAGTTAAAATACGGCAATATGATAGAAAACGACTGGCTAGGTGACTCAGAAAGGCAATCAGCTATTCCGAGAACCAAAGGAGGAAACTCCCCTTAGTGTGTGCAGCTCACGGTAGAGATGGGCTTAGCACATTCAAGAAAAAGGAAGGAAAAGCAGAATGGCTCGAACTTTGTGGGTAAGATGCAGTGAGGAAGGCAGGCAGGGGCCAGGTCACACGGGGCATTGTAGACTGTGACAAACAAGATACTTTATAGGAGCCCATTACAGGGTTTTAACCCGTGCGGTGGGATACAGGATAAAGTATTCTGGTCTCTGCTTTTCAAAGATCATTCCAGCTGGTAGGACAATGGGTTTGGAAGCAGCAAGGGGACCAGTCAGGACACAATGAAATGGCACCTTGGACCTCGCTCCTATAGCAGCTAGACTGGGAGAGATGAATGGATGAAAGCTTTTATTTATTTATTTATTTATTTTTTGGAAATAGGGCACAAGTAGGCAGAGAGGCAGGTGGGGGGGGGGCAGAGCAGACTCCCTGCTGTGCAGAGACCCCCAATGCGGGGTTGATCCCAGGACCCTGAGATCATGACCTGAGCCAGAGGCAGAGGCTTAACCCACAGAGCCACCCAGGAGCCCAGGATGAAAGCTTTAATAAACTCAGACAGACCCCCAGTCGGACTGCCTCTTGGAGAGCACCATCTGCTTCGTACCTGCTGGGGTGGAAAGGGGCCTCTCCCTAATTTGGCTATGACTGGAAATGCTGCTGCAAACATCAGGATGCACATGTCCCTTAGAATCAGTATTTTTGTGCCCTTCTGGTAAATACCTAGTAGCGCCATTGCTGGATTGAAGGATAGTTCTATTTTTAACTTTTTGAGGAAACTTCATACCAGTTTTCCACAGTAGCTACACCAGTTTGTATCCCCACCTCCCCTAGCTTCTGGATTCATTGCCTGTTCCTCTTCTGGGACCCCACAAACTGATCCAGAATCTATCATGTCCTAGGCCTAAACTAAAACAAAATATCTTGAACTTAAAACTTGTTCTTCCTTGGGACACCTGGATGGTTCAGTGGGTTAAAGCCTCTGCCTTCAGCTCAGTTCATGATCCCAGGGCTCTCTGCTCAGCAGGGAGCCTGCTTCCCCCTCTCTCTCTCTGCCTACTTGTGATCTCTGCCAAATAAATAAATAAAATCTTCAAAAAAAAAACAAAAACAAAAAAACAACTTGTTCTTCCTCAAAATTCCCAGGCCCTCCTCATGTCTTCCTACTCATTTCTTCTGTCCCGACTACAAGACCAACAGAGCTGATGGACATACTAAAGCATGTTACATTCTTTTGTTTATTACTTTGGGTAATTAATTGAGCCCAGTCTTGTTCGTATAAGATCTATAATGAAGCAGAGAAGTGGCCTCACCTTGCAGAGACAAATAATTAATAAAATCTCTTTTACCTAACAAAAACTAGGGGAAGACCATTAATTACGCAGGCAACCAACTGCCCAGATTTGCCCCCTACCGAGGGAGATGGGGCTTTCAGCGTCAAAGTGGGATGTTCCCTGGTGAAGAAGGCTGTTGGCCACCCTGTTCCCAAGCAGTAGTGAGGGACAGTGAAAGCTAGGACAGGTTTGGGAATTTCATCAGGGCCTGAAGAAGAAGTATCGACAGCTTTCTCTTTCCCTGCCTCAGATGAGAGGCCTTGGCCATTGTGTCAGCGGGACACCAGCCAGGTAAGGTTTCAAACCAACTTCTGCATCTTGAGAGACATGCCAGAGCCCTGGGTAACTTTCAGTTTAAATCAAGAATGGGGTAGGGAATGCAGATGTCTGAGCAGAGAGAGGTGGTAACGTGAATTAGTTAGAGACACAATCTAAAATGTGTTTGTTTCATCAAATCATCTGGACTTCTGCTGGAATCTTTTGCTTCACCATCCATGCAAGCCTCTATTCTTTGAAAATGACTCTTTGTACCAAACCAAACTTCTAATTCAATGTTCAAATTTACCACTGTCACATAAAACACGCTCATAAATCCAAAAACATTTTAAACTCCTTTTCATGCAGTTCGAATTGCTTGAGATTGACACCTGATCATAAAAGTGTCCACTGTCATTGTCTACCTCTTTTACCTGCAGATCTCCTGTGGAATTCATGTGAGATTTTATCTATCTATTTTCCTATTTGTTTATTTATTTAATTTATGGACTTTCATTTTACTGATGTTTCTTGATACCTACTATGTACCTATCGCTGGTCTTTTTTTTTTTTTAAGATTATTTATTTATTTATTTAACAGAGAGAGAGAGAGAGAGAGAGACTGCAAGTAGGCAGAGCAGCAGGCAGAGTGAGAGGGGGAAGCAGGCTCCCTGCCGAGCACAGAGCCCGATGCAGGGCTCAAACCCTGACATCATGACCTGAGCCAGAGGCAGAGGCTTTAACCACTGAGCCACCCAGGTGCCCGCATCTATTGCTGTTCTAAGCCCAAAGATTATTCCCTGCTCTCAGGAGTTCCCCTTTCCAATAGCCTATCACCAAGTTCCCTCCACTTCCCTGCTCCCTGCAACAACTAACAGAAGAGGCAAAAAGGCAACAGCAATAAACAGAGAAAGATAAAATAAACGTACCCTGGGTGTGTTAAAAATCACACAATCTATATTGTTTTCAGTAAATATCTTTGTATGACATCCACAGTGACAAATACGACTCTCCTGGAAGTTAAGTGCCACACCGGGAGTGATTCATACCCACCGTACACGTGGGGTGATTCATCATAGGGTATCTGCGGTGACTCAGAGCAAGAACATCAATCTCCACGCCTATAGGAGACAAAGCTTAGTTACCTTGTACCGAGTACAGTCACTACCGTAAATTTCCCCAGCGCCTGAGCTAGCTCCTGAGCCTGGAGGAAAAGCTTTTGGGAAGTGTGATTGCTACGAAGTCAACATCTCTCCGCATGACAACAGGGTCTGCATTTGGGACAAGACATGTGTTAAAACCCTGTTTCCCAGAAACAGGCCTGAGACTCTGAGAGTTGCGGGCAGGAGGTATGCTGGAGCGCGCTCTCTACAAAGCAAAACTTGGAGGGCGAGGGCAGCGGGTCGGAATGGTCAGAAGGAAAGCGGAACCATCGAACCAGCGCGTGATTGCCGAGGAAGCCTAGCCAACCCCCAGGAGCTCTGGAGCTGGGATGGTCTCTTACAGTTGTCCTGAATTGATGGAGGGAACGGGGCCAGGGCTGTGTGTCCCCTCCAGGACCAGTCATTCAATGTGGGCAGCCCCTACCGAGGAAGCATACCCCTGGGCACAGAAGCTTCCCTCTGCTTAGGGCACAGGGCAAGGAGCTCAGCGTGGAGCTGCCAGCAGCCGGGCTCCTGGCTGTGGGGAATGAGTGCCTCAGTCCCGGAGCAGGCATCTCTGTGCTGCAGCCACAGAGCCCGGAACATCCACAAAAATCCAGGCTACCTGGCAGCATGGCTGAGAAAGGCCTTCCCTCATGAGCGATGTCAGACCCTCACAAACTAGGTCAGGCTCAGACTGGAGTCCTGGAATGCAAGTCACGGAACTGCCTCGCCTCTTCTCCAGACCAGCTTCTCAACGCTCAGTGGAGTTTCTCCAGAAGTCCTCCGTCTTCCCACACACACAGGCTTCAACGCCATTTCCACTCCCAACTGTGAAGTCAGTACCATTAATCACCTACGTAACAAGTGCCAGTGAGAGATCATGTCTGTGGGATTTGAGGCCCGGGACAGCAGCAGCACGGGCTCGGCCTCCGCGCCCCTCGGGGCCCCTGGTGTTCGGAGCTGCGGAGGAACCGTGGCAGTCACCGGGTCCTCACATACACGCCTGTGCCTCTGAGTCTCAGCTCGTCCGCACCCCACTTCCCTGCCCCCACCTTCCGGGTGTCGTAGTGCGTCTGTTCTTTCTCTTCCCCTCCGTTCCTTTACAGGAAAATTCAGGCCACAAGCCATGGTGGGTGCAAGCAGGTGGTGGCGGGTGGCCCGGAGCTGCAGCAGCCAGGGCAGGGCGTGGGAAGCCAGGCCGCCTGGGGACTGTCCCTCCGGCGCAGGGGTCCTGGAGCCCGAGAAGGGTGAGAGACAGGTCCACGTGGGAGGGAGTGGCCGAAAGGAGGAGTGGAAGAACGGCCCAGGTGAGGAGGGTGTGTGTGAGTGTGTGTAAGCGTGAGTGTGTGTGTACAAGTGTGTGTGAGTGTGTATAAGCACGTGTGTGAGTGTGTGAGTGTGTACAAGTGTGTGTGTAAGAGAGTGTGACTGTGTGTGTACAAGTGTGAGTGTGCGTGAGTGTGTGTGTAAAGGCGGTGCAGGCCAGTGTGAGGTCTCTGAGCCTACGTGAAAGCAGGACACTGTACAAGGCGGTGCCCACCGGGGAGAGCCGGAGCCCAGCCTGGACTTCAGCGCCCAGTGTCTGCGCAGGTCGTGGTGTCTGCGCAGGTCGGGGTGTCCGCGCAGGTCGGGGTGTCGGCGCAGGTCGGGGTGTCGGCGCAGGTCGGGGTGTCGGCGCAGGTCGGGGTGTCGGCGCAGGTCGGGGTGTCCACGCAGGTCGGGGTGTCCGCGCAGGTCGGGGTGTCCGCGCGTGGACAGGCCGTGCGGGACGACGCGCCGCCCGGAATGCGGGAGCCGGAGCGGGGCAGAGGGCGGCCGGCAGCGGGGCGCGGGGTACAAGCAGCAGCGGCGCGGGAGGATTCCGCACACGGGGCCGGCGTGCGGCGGGGCTGAGCCTCGAGCAGGACACGGGGACCGTGTTGCAGGTGCCCCCCTCCCCACAGAGCCCGCGTTGGTGCGGGAAGCGCCAGGCAGTGCGGCCGCGGGACCCGAGAGTCAGAGGCCAGAACTGGCGTGGGTGAAGGTGTCCGTGTGGGGGGACGTGGGCAACGGTGTCACGTCGGGGATGACACACGACAGTGGGCAACGGTGTCACGTCGGGGATGACACACGACAGTGGGCAACGGTGTCACGTCGGGGATGACACACGACAGTGGGCAACGGTGTCACGACGGTGGCGACACCCAGCAGGACAGACAAACCCGGTCAACGGAAAAGGGAGGCACATTCGTCACCGTCAGATGCGGACGTTCTGGAGAAGGACATGGGGAGATGGTCACTCCCCGACGTCCCGGGGGCATCTTGTCTCCACTGGACTCATGTTCCGACGTTCGAATCCCAGTCGTTCCGCCGTGACCCCGCATCCCCCTCGGGGAGGGAGAATCGAAGAAGCAGGAGACACGAGTTGACCGAATGGGGGACTCCAGGACGGCGCTCGGCAACGCGGGTCTAACCCGCCCCCGACCGCGGCCCCCGCAGGCCAGGAAGCGCGTCAGATGGGCCTTTCCTGAGCGGCCCCGGAGGCAGGTTCTGTGCGGGTCCAGAACCCACCGCGGTCGCTGGTGCGGGTCCAGAACCCACCGCGGTCGCTGGTGCCGGCCTGAGTCAGAACCGGGCTCCGGGAGGAGAGGGGCAGGGCACGGACTGTCCTTTCGGGTGCAGGTCGTGACCACGTTGTGTGCAGGAGGCAGCCCCGGGGGTCACGAGCCGGCGTCGAGGGTCACGAGCCGGCGTCCAGGCTCACACCCTCCCTGATGTCCGGCGGGTCGGGCGGCTCCGCGGCCCCGCTCTAGGGCTGCTCCTGGCGCCCGGCCTTCACCCTCCGTCTTCAACCCGAACGACCGCGAGCCCCTTCCCGTCCTTAAGTCCGGTTCATCTAACGCAGCCGCAGCCGCCGCCGGACCCGGTGGCTCAGTCGGTGCAGCGCCTGCCTCGGCTCAGGCCGTGATCCCAGGGTCCGGGCACTGAGCCCCGCCCGGGCCCCTCGCGCTGGGCCGAGCCTGCTTCTCCCTCCGCCGCCGTCTGCCGCTCTGCCCGCCTGTGCTCTCACGCTAACAAATACATAGATAAAATCTTTAAACAATAAAAACTACAAAAAAATAATAAAGTAGCTACAGCAGATTCTGTTTTCAAAGACATCTACAATTTCTAACACCTTGTAATGTCTATGAACCTTAAGTTAGTCATTTTGCTGCCATTTATAATTACGGTAAAAGGTTATGAATGGAAGAAATGAGATAAGAAATTGGGAATTTTTAAATTATCCATCGCTCTTATTTGATATCATTCCCCTCCTTGGTAAACTCAGACTCTGCAGGGAAAAGAGAAATTAGATATTAAAAGAAGAAGAAGATTCAATCTACTCTGAGAATCTTGCAAGACAAGTACAAATCTTTTTAGCTACTTATGGACACAGAAGTAGGAATTTTAAATAACAAATTCAAAGAACGGGAGTGACTGTAGATAGAAACTGACCACTCAGAAGGGAGAGGAAACGATTTACAGCTAGGAATGATTAAACTTGCAAAGGACATAAGTGACCTTTCAATCGGCTCCTCCCAGATCACTTGAAACAGAGAAGCTGCATGTTTACTCCTACTTTTATGAGGTTCTGATACAGAGTACCTTAGAAGAGTTTAAACTGTCTTTGTAATATTTATTTTATGAGGTGTTATAATAATAGAACACTTGGAAAATAACAATAGAAACAAATGTGGATAACGGTTAATCGTTTTTAAGATGCTTCTAGCAACATTGCCTTTTTGATCAACCTTTCGGATTTTCAACCAGCGGATGATCCTGGGAGTTACACCTAAGGACAACGTCTAAATGACAACGTTCTTAGCTAATCTGTTTGATTCAAGTTTGTCCTTGTTTTCTCGCCTGCAACCTGTCATGGAAGAGGGACACCCTATACCTTTGTCGCTACCATTTTCATAAAACAAAAAAATTTTTTTAGAAATGCTCTTTTTTTTTTTTTTTTTTTTTTTTTTTTTTTTTTAAAGTTCTTATTTATTTGTCAGAGAGAGTGAGTGAGAGCGAGCACAGGCAGACAGAGTGGAAGGCAGAGTCAGACGGAGAAGCAGGCTCCCTGCGGAGCAAGGAGCCCGATATGGGACTCGATCCCAGGATGCTGGGATCATGACCTGAGCCGAAGGCAGCTGCCCAACCAACTGAGCCACCCAGGCGTCCCTAGAAATGCTCTTTTAAACTAAGCACTGACTTAAAGATTTGTAGGCAACATGAAAAAGAAAACTTTTTTTTTTGCTTGTTTCAAACTTTTTTATATAACATTTAAACAGCCATAGTGTTTCTGCTCCAAGATATTTAAGCTTTGGTATAAACTATTTTTTTTAGATAAAAAAGTTTGAAATGTAATTTTGCTATTTGGAGTGCCTACCATAAGTACTACAATTAAAAAGATTTTTCATAGTTTTGAGTCCTTGTGTTTCTCATGGAAACCGCTTGATTAGTGCATATCCAACTTTATTTTAACAGCACATATGGCACATAGATTATCTATCCCAGTTTTCTTGGGAAGTTCTTTGAAAGGAGCAGTAGGAAAGTTGTCAATCCCCAAATGGCCAATGGGTTTCATGTGCAGCAAATTTGGCTAGCAAAAATACCAACTTAAGTTCAACAGCACTGGACTGCAAGTGCCTGAGGGTATTTTTAAAGGTAACTAAACCAGAGCTTTGCTTCTGACCCTGATCTTTCTACAGAGCGAATACTTCTTTATGAAATACAGGCAGCTTCAACCAAAGAAATTCAACTTTACAGTTTTAAAATTCATCAATCACGTAACTCTTTAATGCCTGCTCTCTACGAAGCACCAACGCTTGGGGTACCTGGAGCCCATTAAGAGAGATCCTATAGTTATATCTCTTACTTATCAAACTAAGATACTTAAACAAGTTAAGTGGGAAACAAATGCAAAAGAAAAATTATTAACTTTCCTTACTATGGGTAGCCCACTGACAAGTCCTTGCAACAGGCAGAGTGACATTCCTCTAGGAACTCAGCTGCCTTGATGTTAATACTTTGCCAAGGGCCAAAAGCAATCCTAGCGCAACCCACAGGATCCCGTTAAGTCAATCACCCCCAAAGCATATGACCCATTCATAAACATCTAAAGGGTCTCATGACTAAGGCTTTATTAGACAGTAATAAATGATCTTTTCCCAACCTTGCTTCCTATGCTGTCCCTAACCCCCCCCCCAACTTTGAAAGTACGTAATGGACCACTCCTCGCCACCCCGGTGCAGCTCTTTCTGCCCACAGGTCCTGTCCCTGTGCTTTAATAAAACCACCTTTTTGCACCAAAGGTGTCTCAAGAACTCTTTCTTGGTCATTGGCTTCAAACCCTAACGTCCTTCCTGCGTCACAAATAACCATAATATCAAGATTAAAATGATGCGATGGTTTGTAAGGAATTCCAGGGAATGAGAAATCACTCTTAGCTAGAGAGATCAAAAGCTAATAAAGGAGAGAGTATTTAAACTACATCTTGAAAGATGTATAGCACTTTTAAGATTAATACAGATGAAGGGAAGGAAACTGTAGGAAGAAAAGACATAACCAGCTTCTATCTGAGGGTGGGGGGTGGTAGAAGGTTGACATCAACAGTTGAGATGAATGGAAGAGTAACCATATTTTTAAAAATAAGCACAACTTTTTGACTACCTTCTTTATCTGTCTCATGGTCCTACTTCTTATCCTTAGTATTAGGATTGTGTTTTAATCATGCATTTTATTATGCTTTCTCTGGATTACTGTCATCATACTCTTAACAAGTAGTATGACTACATATCATCTTCAAGTTCCTATAACGGCATTTTGTACAGGAAATGTGCTTGGAGAAATGACAGTGTCCCCATGCCCCACCCCAGCCCCCATCCAAGGGAACAGAAGCATAGAAAAATGAATGTGCAGAGCACCTAGAGGACACAGAAATTTAATTTCAGTTAAGCACTCAGTGCATGAGAGGAGAGAGTAGAAAGCAAAGCAAAGTTGGATGAAGTCTAATATGTAGAGTATTTCAGGTCAATCCTACCCACTATCTGTTCTTACAAATAAAGTGGGTTTTTGTTTTGTTTTTTGTTTTCTTTTTTAAGTAGGCTCCATACCCAATGTGGGACTTGAACTCATGTCCCTGAGATCAAGAATTGGATTCTCTGCCAACTGAGCCACCCAGGCTCCCCTAAATAATGCTGTGCTTTGGAAGAATGCTCAGGTTGTTACAGCTAAGACAAGTTAGAGGGGAGAGACACAGAAGAGCCAAGAGCCCTTAAAACTGTTCTCAAAATAGATAAAATTTAGTTTCATTCTTCTGCATGTGGCTGTGCAATATTCCCAACACCATTTGTTGAAGAAACTGTCTTTTTATTCCATTGGACATTCTTTCCTGCTTTGTCGAAGATTAGTTGACCATAGAGTTGAGGGTCCATTTCTGGCTTCTCTATTCTGTTCCATTGATCTATGTGTTTGTTTTTGTGCCAGTGCCATACTGTCTTGATGATGACAGCTTTGTAGTAGAGCTTGAAGTCTGGAATTATGATGCCACCAACTTCGGCTTTCTCAAAAGGTTGAAAATAGAGCTACCCTATGACCCAGCAATCGCACTACTGGGTATTTACCCCAAAGATATAAATGTAGTGAACCAAAGGGGCACATACACTTGAATGTTTATAGCAGCAATGTCCACAATATCCAAACTATGGAAAGAACCTAGATGTCCAACAACAGATGAATAGATAAAGAATA
Organism: Mustela putorius furo; assembly: GCF_011764305.1. Taxonomy (NCBI): domain Eukaryota; kingdom Metazoa; phylum Chordata; class Mammalia; order Carnivora; family Mustelidae; genus Mustela; species Mustela putorius. The sequence continues at coordinate 2,162,565 of NW_025421261.1, forward strand.
TGTGGTATATGTACACAATGGAATACTATGCAGCCATCAGAAGAAATGAAATCTTGCCATTTGCAATGACATGGATGGAAGTAGAGGGTATTATGCTGAGTGAAATAAGTCAATCGGAGTAAGACAATTGTCATACCATCTCCCTGATATGAGAAATTTGAGAGGCAGAGTGGGGGGTTTGAGGGGTAAGGAAGGAAAAAGTGAAAGAAGATGGGATTGGGAGGGAGACAAACCGTAAGAGACTCTTAATCTCACAAAACAAACTGAAGGTTGCCAGGGGAAGAGGAGTGTAGAGAGGGTGGTTGGGTGATGGCCACTGGGGAGGGTATGTGTATGGTGAGCGCTGTGAAGTGTGTAAGACTGATGATTCACAAACCCGTACCCCTAGGGCAAATAATACATTATATGTTTAAAAAATAATTAATAATAAAAAATAGATAAAATTTAGTATTATTTTATTGCTTTCTACCTTGTCTTCAGTGAAAGACTGCAGCCTAGATTCATTCAAAACTGTGAATTTAACAGTAAAATCAGAAGACTAACACTCTCAGTGGAAAGACAAGAGAATTTCTGTGCCTCAGAGAAATGTATGTCGTCTGGAGATGGTGTGCCTGGAAAAACGTTGCAAGCCTGAGCAGCTGTGGATGGGATGGCGCAGAGGAAAGAACATGTGTTTTGGAGTAGGGTCCCAGGACGCCTTGGTGGTAAACAGTAAGCCTGCCATTTCTAAACCAGTCTTGAATTCAATCCATGAGGCTCATCCCAAGAAAGAGGTAATTTGGTTATAGTAACAGATACCAACGTAAACCAGGTAGAGACAAAAGGAAACACTATTAAGCTATAAAATGTGGCACCCATGAATGGGACTAGTATTACCTGGAAAGTCCAGGTCCCAATTTCAGATTCTCGGGCAAGAAGATTTTGCTGTACTGATTTAGTTTGGAGCAGGTTTCCACCACAGACCACAGCTCAAGTTCAGAGGCATGAACATGTAACCAACCATGAACACATCACACGGCTGACAGGGCCCCATGCCAGGTGGTGAGAGGACATTTCCCAGAGATGAGGTGCTAAGAAGATACTTCAAAAGGTGTCCTCCACAAAACAACAACAACAACAACAACAACAAAAACCCAGAACGCCTCTTTTGTAGAAAGAGTCATCAAGGAAACGTGATTCCCTTTGCAAAAATTCTGCTTTCAAAATGACAGTACAGACAAAATGTTGATATCCATGATCTATAAAGAATTCCTCAACACACACAAAACAGACAATAATATAAAAAAAAATGGGCAGAAGATATGAACAGACACTTCTCCAACGAAGACATACAAATGGTTATCAGACACATGAAACAATGTTCATCATCACTAGCCATCAGGGAGATTCGAATTAAAACCACATTGAGATACCACCTTACACCAGTTAGAATGGCCAAAATTAGCAAGACAGGAAACAACATGTGTTGGAGAAGATGTGGAGAAAGGGGAACCCTCTTATACTGTTGGTGGGAATGCAAGTTGGTGCAGCCACTTTGGAGAACAGTGTGGAGATTCCTCAAGAAATTAAAAATAGAACTTCCCTATGACCCTGCAATTGCACTACTGGGTATTTACCCCAAAGATACAGATGTAGTGAAAAGAAGGGCCATCTGTACCCCAATGTCCGTAGCAGAAATGGCCATGGTCGCCAAACTGTGTAAAGAACCAAGATGCCCTTCAACGGACGAATGGATAAGGCAGATGTGGTCCATATACACTATGGAGTATGATGCCTCCATCAGAAAGGATGAATACCCAACTTTTGTAGCAACATGGACCGGACTGGAAGAGATGATGCTGAGTGAAATATGTCAAGCAGAGAGAGTCAGTTATCCTATGGTTTCACTTATTTGTGGAGCATAACAAAAAGCATGGAGGACATGGGGAGTTAGAGAGGAGAAGGGAGTTGGGGTAAATTGGAAGGGGAGGTGAACCATGAGAGACTATGGACTCTGAAAAACAATCTGAGGGTTTTGAAGGGGCAGGAGGTGGGAGGTCGGGGTACCAGGTGGTGGGTATTGGAGAGGGAACGGATTGCATGGAGCACTGGGTGTGGTGCAAAAACAATGAATACTGTTACGCTGAAAGAAATTAAAAAAAAAAAAAACTAAAAAAAATTCTACTTTCAGCTACGTTCTTTGGAATACCTCAGTTCCACCAAGTGCAAAATCTATACTGTATATACCAACCTATCCTATCTGCTCTCACATCACACAAAGGAAAGGCTGAAAATGGCTTTTACAAATTAATTTTTAAACAATTATAGTCAACGTTTTGATTGATAATCCAACCAACTACTGAAGAGAAATAAAATGCAGAACATGGTTCAACCAACAAGCTTCTGTTTTTGAAACTCTGACCTTGACAAATTTGCATTTTAAAGGCATTCATTAATGATTTTCTTTCTGTGGCACAAATACTGAATATAAACCAAGGGAGCGGAGTATGCACAGACATCAGTATGTAAAAGATATTGCTGATAAATTCATTGCACCTTGAGGTGATTAGTTTAAAACTCATTGAATTTCTAGTCTTTGAATTAATGCCTTTTTTGTTCATACATGATACAGTACAAGAAGAATCATGTGGCAGTCAAAAAAATCAGCTAACACAGCTGATATCTTCACCACTCATCATACTCTTGACACTTCTAACAAAACGGTTTTCCACCCTGAATTGACAGTCCAAACAGAGGGACTTCACATAGAATTTTAAACTGCATTCATGTTAGATGCTATCACAACACAATACCAAACTCATGAGATCAAACAAATAATTTCTCTTTTCCCCGATGCAGATTTAAGAAGTGTATCATCCCGGGGCGCCTGGGTGGCTCAGTGGGTTAGGCCGCTGCCTTCGGCTCAGGTCGTGATCTCAGGGTCCTGGGATCGAGCCCCGCATCGGGCTCTCTGCTCAGCAGGGGGCCTGCTTCCCTTCCTCTCTCTGTGATCTCTTCCCTTCCTCTCTCCTACTGTGATCTCTCTCTGTCAAATAAATAAATAAAATCTTTAAAAAAAAAAAAAAAAGAAGTGTATCATCCCTTTTAACTAGTCATTCTTCTTACTAGAGTATCTTGTAGGAGGTACAGGGCATCAACATTCTTCATACATTACTAGATGCTGGGATTTAAACTGAAAGCTGGTTCCACAGGGGAAAAGGAGGGGAAAATAGTGTTTTTAAGTGTCCTGTGCAGACTAAAAATGTATATGTGAATATGAAATAAATTTTTGAAGAAATATGACAAAATATTTGCAATCACCGCTTTGCTAAAAGCTACAGGCTATTCCATTTCCAGTATGCGAGGGGATGAACCCTGTGATTGTATCTGTATTACTGTCTCTCTCCTTAGTCAGACTTCCACTAGCAAAATAGGTGCTGAATATTCTTGATCCTAATGCTTCCGGGAAGTTCTGGATTTGGGGGGGAAGAGGAGGTAACGTCCTCTGATCCCAGCGTTGCTGCCGTAGTGGCCGCATACTTACCACGTCTGTCTGATCCGCGTCCGCGAGCACATGCATGTAGACTGGTCACTCCCCGTGTATTAGCCTTCGGACCTGCCTCAGACAGAGAAGGTCTTCCTTTCTTCTTTCCTGTGCCTTCACGTTTTGCATCCTCTTGGGATGAAACATTCATTTCTTTCAACCCTCCTTCTCTGTCAGGCTTGGCATTTGTAGCTTTTATACAAATTACACAATCTGACCCTCACAATCATTTTCTGGAAAAGATCATCTTTCCTGAACGAGAAAACGGAGGCACCAAAATCCAGGCTTAGCTATTGTACATCACAGAGCGGAGACTTCGGTTCCTGTCTCCCCCCCCCCCTTTTAAGATTTTATGTATTTATTTGAGAGAGAGAGAGCCCAAGTGGCCAGGGAAGGGGGGTAGGAGGAGTGACAGAGGGAGAGGGAGAAGCAGGCTCCTCACAGAGCAGGGGGCCCAATGCAGGGATCCATCCCAGGACCCCGGGATCATGACCTGAGCTGACTAGCAGGCGCCCAAGTTCAGGACGTTTGATGGACACCACATGCAGTTTGCTTTCCACTGTGCCTTGGCCCTTGCTCTGCAGGGTCTCCCCACCGAAGGGCACAACTTCTACAGGTGGCTCTCTCTGCACAGGTCTCTGCTTCTGGAATCTTCTCCTTCCTGACCTAGTCATTCCCCGTCCTTTATAAACTATCTCTCCTTTGGATTATCCAGTTTGAATATTTTCTGTTTCCCGCTGGGAACCTGATTGGTATCGAATAACCCCAAGCAGCACTCTCCAGCTCTCCACGGACCTCCGTCCCGCTTCCCATTCCCACCACGCGCCATCGCGGCTGCTCTTGGCCTCGCGTCCTGCCATCCTTGCTCTAGACAAACAAGCTCTTCCAGCTTTCCTTCTAGAAGAAAACAATCTGATTGTTTAAATTCACACTGATATTTGGATCACTAACAAATATGTATTACCATTCTACCTCATCTCCAAATTGGCCAAAGCTACTTGCATATCTGCCTCCATCTCAAAGAGTAAGCATCTCATGTCAGCAGCCAGGCATCTGCTACAGGCAGCTTAGGGTCAAGTGTTTCTGATGGTGTAAGCTCCAAGATCTGTAGTTAAGGCGAGGGATCCTTGACTAGGACTGAATTGCAAAACTACTTTCATGGCATCTAAAGTTTCACTCTCTTCCTATTTTGAATCTGATTGGTAATAAAAAGCATCTAATAGATATTGATAGGTAATGATTAACATTAAAGAAAGGTAAAGGAGTATGTTTAGGTGGAAAGTCCCAGAAGAGCCTTCTCTATAGGATGCTTATATATGATCTCCAACTCCAAGCACATGGGCACTTTCCTTAATTAAAAAAATCGATGAGATAATACAGTCAAATCATTTTCCAAGAAGATATTCTTTGTCATTCTATGTAATTACTTATTCGTTTCCTATTTAATATGGAGCAAAAAGTCTTCTGTACATTTCAACTAAATAGGATATAAATATAAAAAATAGCCACTTAAAAATTTCCTATGTACTTTTTTTAAATAGACACATTAGGGAGGCTTGGAGATTGGATTGTCTGTACATTATCAAATAATAACCCAAATAAAAATATGCTTCCAGACATGTACAGATGGCTGTTTTATAATCACTGAAACTTAAGAAATGATGAAATATGGTTGGCCTTTAGGTTTCCTGGATGAAGTCTAATACGGGATGATTTAGCATCTGAAGATCCAGAGGATGTATAACAAGTGTTATCACCAAAATAATGTTGGATAAAGTCTTCAGCCGAGCAGAAGTAAGAAAGCAGCCTGGGGCCTTGGGAACCTTCTGTCTGGCCTGTGGCATCGTTATCTGCCACAGTATCTAGTCTGTACAGAAACCTTATTTTAATTTCACTTGGGATCCATATGTTTCTGCCGACCTTTCCTTGCAAAGATGACTTTTTTCCCACATTTTGCTATTTTCTGCTTTCTAAGCATGTGGGTATTTTTTAAAATTCTTTTGGTTTTGTTGAAGTGACATTTCACTAGCTAAGACAAACAAAGTTTCCAACATAAGGGTGGTGATTCAAAGAGTTAGATAGTATCTTAAATACACATGCATTACAAAGAATATCCCAGACTGCATTCTACACTCTGACACCAGCACCTACGCTTCTCCTGCCATATTTGTTTGATCCAATAGATTAATCATCTTTAGCTTCATTCTTACCAAAATGAACTCAAGTTCATTCTAGTTAATTGTTGGGCTTTCTTTTAATGTACTTAGAAGACTATGAGAAAACCATATGGGTATATTACTCATTTTCAATCCTTGCAGAACTGAGTTTTCCAACTGTCATTTAAAATACATAATACTCATCAAGAAGGCATGCCTGGAATGTGACTCGATGTAAGGGAAGGCTGTACTCCAACCAACTGCACGGACGGAGCTGAAGAATCAGTGTCACCAGATGGCCTGCATGGAGTCAGGGAACACGGTTCTGTCGGTGTACTTCCTGCACCACCCAGAGACGAAGGTGACTCGGCCAGCTGACAGGGACATGCTGGTTACTTGGCAAATATACCCTTAGGGTGTGTTGGGGGACATCACGCGTCATAATCTGCCGATATCAGCCATTTAAAACGTCCCGTATCTGTTCTGATTGCATTTCTATCAACTCATTTGCATTTCCATGGAAATGTGTTGTGGTTTTTTTTTTTTTTAAACATGAGAGAGAATGTACAAACCAGGTGATACCAGTATTTTAGTTCATTTGGCGACTGTACTTCTCACTGAAAATTAATAAACACACTGTCACTCTGAGTTATAAAAATAGGGAGCTGCAGCAAAATTATTCCCTCTACCTTGCTTCCATAGCTATGCTAATATCTGGGCAACTTGTACAGTTTCCTTTTCTTTTTACCACTCTTCCTCATTTCTTACCCCTAATAAACCAACCGTGACTTGCTATCCTACCTCTCTTACAGGACAATTATGAAAATGAAGCGAAAAGACATAAGTGAAAGCACTTTTATGAAATACAGCAACGATGTACTTTGTAGTTGAAAATAGTGCCGTCCACATTGCGAGGACTCTGTAAATACTCTGGATTTGTTATATGCCCCCTAGTTCCACAAAAGGGTTACAGTGGGACAGCAAAAGATTATTTAGAGAATTTCTCTCTCATCTTTCTTCCTAGAATTGATACTCTTTCTTTTAACCTTGTTCACGCTTCACTCACCTCCCCCTCTTTTTACACACTCGTGTGTGTGTGTGTGTGTGTGTGTGTGCTTACTCAGAGCCAAATATTTTTTCCTTTCCTTTCCTTACTCAGAGGTCACTTTTTCTTCACTCACATCACTCACAAAGTATTGTCATAACAGTATTAGTTAAGCTTTATTGTGTACTACACTAAGTATTTAAATATACTATCTCATTTAATATTCAAAACAACCCTAAAACGTAGGTATTACTTATCAACTGCTTCCTTTCTGCTTATTCCTGTTTTTCCATTTACCAAGGAGAGAACTAAAGTTCAGAAAATGTAAACAACATGACCAAGGTCACAGAGATCATAGGCAGGGCAGCTAAAACTTGAATCGAGATATTTGACTACATGGTGTTCTACTGATTGTCTTTATAAATAAATAAATAAATATATATATATATATATATATTTTAGAGGAAAACATTTCTCTTTTACCTACCTAACTCCCAGCTCCTGATGGAAGGAAGAAAATTGATAAATCCATTTCAAATATGTCAGCACTGTTTTCTGGTATTACGGCTCTATCTTCAATAACACGCTTCTTATGACACATCCCGATTCTCCACTAGCGACTACCTGCTATGAAAGATGGGATTTAACTCCCCGCACCACTGCCTCACATGCAAATATTTCCTCTCCCCATTTTCCATTCCATAAAGCTGCATTCCTAACAAGATCTGTAGGGTTTTTCTCATGAGCTATGTTTTTCCACAGAAAAATCCTACAGTCTCTTGACTAAGGACTATAAATTGAGCCTTCAATATTCTGGGCATTAGGAACCCCATGGAAAAGGTTTCTGAGGTCTCATTTTTGAGAATATAGACGTTCACATTTTCCCCATTTTTGTTACGGTATCTTCCCAGCATATCCGCATTTAACTGTCCGCCGTACCTCCAAACGGAAACATGCCTGAATTCAACCCGTTAACCTTCAGGCTTCTGCTTGGAAAAAGTGGGAATAAATAGGCACCGGCAGCTCCTCCCTATAATGCTGTCAACCCACGTCCTGCTTTCAGCTCTGCCCTGCATTCCCACCTTCGGAAGCACCTGGTGGCTTCAATTTGGGAGCCTTTCCAGGGTTCAGCGGTTTTAATTAGTTTATTGGTCGGCTTAGGTTTCAGTTTTCCTAGATCTGCTAAGTCAGTTACCATTCATCCATCTGCTTGGCAGCTTCCAAAATTATCTGTTGTTCCAAAAATGTACCGGAATGTTAAGTGACTGATTGAGAGGTGAAGTCTTACACTCCGAATTAGCAAGCCAGATCAACCAATGAGAACACACTTGCCCACAGTGTTCCCAGGATCCTGGCCCTCTCCAGCCCTATTTAGAGAAAGGAGATGTTGGTTGAGAGAGGAAATTTCAGACTATCCATTCCACTTAAGTCAACAGTTGAATAACCTTGTGTGAAAATTACTTCTGAGATCTAAGATCTGTCACTACTATTCCACAGAGAATTTTAGCTCCTCTACTTACCTAGAAGGTCTCCTTGGAGACCGTATCTGCTTCTTGTCAGTGGATGCCCAGTACTAAGCGTGCTGCCTGACCTACAATGGCTGCTCAGTTGATGTTTGCTGAACGGATGACCACGAAGGCCGACACCCCAACGACCACGACGGAGGTTTAGTTCAGTACAGCAGGAATCGATTATGATTCGTGATCATAGGGAAGAGCAGTAAAATCCTCCCGAGAAACTCCCTCGTACTTCCTCGTCCACAAGTGCTGCAAGGGTATGAAACTTTTTATTTTTTTTTTTCCCAGTGCAAAAGATTCTTTATTATAGCATTGGGACAGGACCCATGGGCAGAAAGAGCCGCCCCGGGATTGTGAAGAGTGACTGATTATTAATTTCTCAGTTCATGGTTTAGGGATTACATCAGTTTCTAAGGAATTGTGCAAGTTGAAAGCAAGAGCTCCAAAATGTAGGAGGGCTAGCTATTGCCAAGATAAAGTTGTTTTTAGACTTTAATGAAATATCAACATTAAGGTAGCCACGAATTCCTCAAGGAAGATCACACTCTGCGTGTCTCAGGAATTTATCAGAGAGCGCAAGGGGGAAGGACACTGAATCTTAGCAGCATCTCTTTTGTGTTTGTTCTCATCCTTTTCCCCACGAACAATTTTGACCCTTAAATCTTTAAGGTTGCTGAGGGTGGAAGTTCTCATCTTCTATAAGTGCTTCCTGCAGGATAGGGGGTAAGATGTCTCTACCTATGGGTCAGTGTTGGTCAGCTGGGGCTGTAGGAGTTATGAAAGGCAAAGACAGCTAAGTCCAAGGTAGTCAACATACATGACTCTCCCTGAGTTGAAGGGATCATCTTCCGGCTTGAAATTATGGCAATCAAGCAGACTCGGGACCAGGAGGACAGACATCGGAGTAGACAACAAAATAATATTAATATTATTATGAGAATATGAATCCTTTTAAAGATAGTTTACCTACGGTCTACTTTGGATGGACACTGGAAATTTAAGAGGAGAATATATATATATATATATATATATATAATTTATATGTGCTTCAGGGACACCTGGGTGGCTCAGTCAGTTAAGCATCCAACTCTCGATTGCAGCTCAAGTCATGACCTCGGGGTCCTGAGATGGAGCCCCATGTCAGGCTCTGTGCTGGGCATGAGCCTGTTTAGGTTCTCCCTCTCCCTCTCCTTTTGCCCCTCCCACTGCTTGCACACGTGCACATGCGTCCACATGCTCTCTCTTTCTCTCTCCCAAAGTAAACAAATCTTTTTTAAAAAATGTATGTACGCCTCACATTTGAACCTCCTCTTCAAACTTAGATGTCCAAGAAGTTCGTATTATTCCCTTAGTTCTAGCTACTACATTTCTACTGGAGTAGAAAGTCCCTCAAGTCCCTTTTTTCCAGGGCGCGTCTACCACCAGAGGGCCTTCTTCAGCACCAAGACGTGCATATATGTGGAAGGAGTAGAGAAAGGACAGGTAAATCTGGTTCTCAGCATTGCCTGTCTGCGGGGCACGTGTCCACCGGTCCAGTCCGCAAAGACGGAAGGGGCGCGGATGAGCTTAGGGGGAAGGACAATAGGAACGGAAAATGCCAAGGAAAGCCTGATTCATATCTCAAAGGTATCATCGCACCTTTTCCAATTGGAATCCCATGCGGTTGATCTACTTCAATTTTAGTTTTCTCACATTTTTGCCCAAACTTCTTCCTTGTATTCTCTGTCTTTCCAGGAGTGATCTGTAACCCTTCCCATATTTCCCAGGGGGTTACTTTGCCTGGCCCAGGCGGTTGGTTTCTGTCTCGCAGTTGTCCTGCTGCCAGCAGGGTGGGATGACCAGCCTGAGCCAAGCTATCTGGATAATGTCACTTCTGGCAGGAAGAGAAATGAGCAACAGTAACACACATTGCGCCTTCCTCACATTCCGGACACTCCCAGGAATCATGTGGGGCCCACTTGCACAAAACTGGCTCTCCACTTCATTCATCTGGCAGCCAAGACCCGTAAACTAAATCTGGTTTCCAGCAACAGCAGTGGTAACATCAATATCAAAACTAGTTCGGTCCATTCCACAAATGTAAAATTTTTTAAATTGGCTTTGACGAATCCTCCTGTGAGCAGTGTTTCTGGAGAACACCTCCAACCATATTTTTACTGAAAACATGTCTTTTTATAAATCATAGCAATAATAACAACTGACATATAGTGAATCTTTTTCTGGGCTTGGGCTAAATGTTTTACATAAACTTTCTCATTAAATCCCCATCACAGTCTCCTCTCCGTTTTACAGATAAAGAAATAGGACGATGGAGAACAGCTACCTTATTTGCCTAAAGTCGCACAACTTACAAATACCGAGTCCAGAACGAACCGAGAATTGTGCCAGAATTTGAACTCTAAACCCTATCTTATTTGGTCAACCAAATTGGCATACAAATAAAGAAATCACTAACTCAAATGATATTATCAAAAAATTAGATGTCATTAAGAAAAAGAGAAATTCAAATTAATATTAGCTTTTCTAAGTGAAAGCAATACTTATTTCTCAATTAAAATACGAGTTCAGATATATAATTAACACCACCAAAATATAACATGAAGAAAACAAGAGTGAAGGGGTGCTTTTTTTCTTTTTTTTTTTTTAAACTTTAGGAACACATGCATAACTACCACAGTGAGGAAAACACCAACCGGGGAGCCAAACACAAAGCAAAACAAATAAATCAAAAAACCATCCCATTCCATTTCTGCCTCTATTCCTTTTTATAATTTTCTCCTCCTGGTACTTGGATATAAAATACTAAGGAAATATATATTTATTTATCCTCTTGTTACAAAAAGACAACCTGAGAGAGATGAAACATCCCTGAGCCAGGAACCAGAAACTACACTCAGTGCCAGCTCGACTGCCTACCAGCCATGAGAGACTAGGAGACACGACGCTTGAATGTTGTCTTAAAGAGTCGTGCAAAAGAGGAGGGCCAGACTGAGTGCGCTGTGGGCTCTTTCCAGCCTGGACATTTTTTTATGTCAATCATGTAGCTCAAATTACAAACTTTTTTTTTTTTCTGAATTAGCAGGCCCAGAGGGTGCTCTTGAAGAAGAAAAATATAATAGGAAATTAAAAATAAGTAAGGATCTATCATTAGAGATCAAGCCCAAAGTTGCATATTTCTAAAAACTAGGTAATCTTATTTTCTCAACTATTATACAAATGCAGCGGAAAGGACCCAATAATAGTATTTTTATACCATATGGAGACTTCTGTCTTTAATACTACGCCGCTTCCCTTTGTCTTACTGCCACTTGTTACTCTGTTCTCATCTTAAACGGAGTTTACCCTAAGAAATTTTTCCTGACTCTGTCTGGAGAAAAATAAATCCAGCCTTAGCATTCTGTGAATTTCCTAATAGAGACTTTTTATCATTTATTGTAATTGATTATGAACTGACTTTTCTTCTGACAATATCATAAGCCCTGAGGGTTTGTCTCTTTTTCTCAATAGCACCTACGACAGTTGCTGGCACATGGTAGTTGCTCAATAAATGTGTACTAACATTTTCTCCAGGCCAATTTCCTCACTTACAGATGAGAAACTGCAGCTCCAGGACAGAAACACTAAATTCCTGGCAAAGAGCTCTTTTCACCACATAACGCTGTCTCTCAAATTCTGAAGTACGTATTACATATTTTCAGACTAACTTTAAGTAGAGACAGGGATGATAATAACTATATTATAAAATGCAAATATGCTAAGACATATGTGGAGTTAAAAAAAGTCTTGCCCTAGATAAATGCAAGCAGAAAAAATATAAAATTGCCAGCTGATTGTGAGCTATAGATAGGATCAAAGAAGTTGCTGACAATTCCTCAGCTTGTAAATCAAATCACAAACCAAGACCAGTTAAAGACATAACATAGGTGTTAACTCCCAGGACCTGGCCAAAAAAAAAAAAAAAAAAAAAAAAGAGGTAAAATCTAGAGTTCTCAGACTTATAAAGAAAGATAAAGTTTGAAATTTTTTTCTTTTAAGTAGGCTCCACTCTCGGCATGGAGTCTCATGTGAGGGCCAAACACACTACTCTGAGATCCAGACCTAAGCTGAAATCAGCAGTCAGATGCCGAACTCACTGAGCCACCCAGGTGCCCCAAAGTTTGAAACTTTCAACATTTCATTACTAGATGGACAAGAATGGTTTGTACAGATACAGATATGGCACCACCACCACCATAGGTATGCAAGGGTTTTTAGGGTTTTAAAAATATCCATAGGTACACAAGTGCATCAGACAGAAACAGTCCAGATAAACCCTAAAATTATAAAGGATTGAATGGGTTGTCAGTACAGGACAGCCATGGACCAAACTCTGGACACATGTCTTTATTCCTAACTTGGATGATTCTGAGGACCTAACACTCCCGAGGTGTCTGCAGGCAAAATGAAAGCCCCCAGTGGCTACTGACAGGAGCCTTCACCCCTTCATGTGGAAAAGCGAAGGGAGAAGTCTGGCATCGGGAGTGGGAAGGGTCAGACAGATACCAGGAGAAGAGACTGAAAGAAAGCAAAACTAGATCCTCAGCACAATGCCTTCAAACAGCCCACTTCTCAGCCTTTACTTAACTTTGATTTTTTCGTGCTACAACAGTTACCTGGGGTTCATGAAGAAATAGCACGAAGACAAAAAGCAATACGCTAACAGGATGCCTGGGGGCTCAGTCAGTTGAGCACCCGACTCCTGATTTGGGCTCAGGTCCTGGTATCAGGGTCCTGAGATAGAGCCCCACGATGGGCTCCAACCTGAGCCTGCTTAAGACTCTCCATCCCTCTCTCGATGCCCCTCCCCGCATCCCGCCACGGGCACATGCTCTCTCCTTCTCAAAAACAAAAAACAAACAAACAAATGAAAAAAACACTAAGGATGGAAGACTAAGAAGGGGAAAAGGCCTTTGTAATATTATTGAAGAGATTCTTGTGATTCAATATGGTATAATATAACAGAAGAATTTATTGACAATAAATGATTTATGCTCTGGAATCAAACTACGTAAAGCTTACCAAAAAGTTAAAAGTAAGCACCTTACACACACACCCCACTCATTCAATTGACACAAAACTAGTCATACAACTGAAAACTGACAATACTTCATAATCTGCATATTAATGTAAATCGGGGGGGGAGATATGATTAAGGGAGATTTCTTGCCTGTTTCTAGTTAGAATCTCTTCTCTTTTCTTGGTTCCAAATTGTTGAAAAGCAGCTTCTTCCTAACGCTTTTGGAAGGAAAAATGAACATATCATTCTCCATTGTAAATCCTCCAAGCATTTGGTTATGAAAATGTATCCACATCACCACCAAATGTAAACATCCTTGGGATATGTCTGCCAAAGTCTGCATCAAAGGCGAAGGGCTCATGTTAACATAGAACAAATAGGCCTACCACATTGAAGAATACATACAAATACTTAGAATATTATCAAATATTTTATTTGTTGCAGTTTAGATGTTATTAATAAAACTTACAATAATACAATTAGAAGGCGTATGTACTTTGGAAAGCAAAACAATGCTTGAAAAATAGACAAGATGGTAGTTTTTTTAAATTGAATTTTTTTTTAAATATAAAATATGTATAAAAATACATGTAGTTTCAAAAATGTAAAACAGAACATCAAAACCAGGAAAGACAAAAGAGATCCTTTCGCTCATTTTTAGGAAGAGGAAACTGTCAGAACTGAGTGGCAGAAGGAGAAGGAACTCCTCGACGAGTATTTCTAGCACTTCGGTAGGAGGCTTTTCAAACCTTTAATAACAATGAGTGGGGGAAGGGTGATCGCTGGTCCGAGGCCAGCTGTCCCACTTCAGCTACTCTGGCTTTGAGTTCTTCATCACCCTCAAACCCCTGCTGGATTCTCCCTCCAACTTATCTCGTGCTGCTCTCCTTTGCACTCGTCACAGGTGGGCTGCGTCTAGCTTTTCGTTTTGCGTATTTCCAGAAAATGTGCCCAAGGAAACGTACGGCGCCCATCTCAGCGTCATTTTCTAAAACTCTCAGGTTCCACGATTTTCTTGAAGAAAGAGAAATCCTCAGAATAACAAGTGATCACTCCTTCACCAGGAGTAGGGATGGGAAGAAATAATAACCCAAGGGAGAAAAAGTGATAAAAAACAACTGCTTATAGTGGCGTTTGGAGAAAATTATGTAAATATTTATGCAAAGACAGCTTTGCAGAACACATCGAGATGCATCAGAACCGCCCGTGCCAGTGCGCACAGGCAGCCTCACAGTTGGATCAACAGCCTGAAAAGCAGATGTGCCAATTTCCTGTATTTGATTATGATGATTCCTAATTATGCCAAAGCTGTGGCAATGTCCTTCCCTAGAATGACTCTTAATTTTGTTTTGCTAAGCCACACACACAACCTGTTTTGGACGTGTAATTCATTGTCACGTTAAGTCTATGAAACACTCATTTGCTTGCCTAATAGTTCCGAGGACAATGGCTCACATGGATACTGTGTTCTTTTGTCATTTGGCATTTGTGAGCATGCAGGGGGAAAAGAAAGAAAACATGCATAGTGACAGAGCCATGCTGTTTAACATCAGGGAGGCTCTGGCTTTTCCACCATGGTCTACAAATGAGAAGAATACCATTATATGGTTCTTCTTAAAAGGGCAGTTTTCTTGCTTTTCTTGTGTTTACACTTACAATGTCATTGTCAACAACAACAAAAAAAACACCTCAGCACCTTTCAGATTAGGCGTGGACTATAAGCCACAGCAAACTGAGAATGCTGTATCAGATGTCAAAATTAATAAGTAGCTTGACCATTGAGGTGCTTCAACCCAACTAACTGTATGGTAGTTGGAAGGAGAAAAGCAAAATATGACTGATTCAGGAGTCATAGAACCCTCCACATGGTCCTTGAACTTGTCTGACGCACACACTTACTAACCTAACTTTAATATTCTTTTGCACTTGAAACCCCACAACTGATACCGATGTCTGCTTTATAATTTAAAATGTGCTTTTCACTTATAGTCCTTTATTTGTACTGCGCAAGAATCCTATGAGGTCAGTATTTTTATTAACCTTATTTATATATGTAGAAATAAGTACAGAGAAGTTAGATTCCATGTTCAAAGAAAGCAATAGAATCTGGACTTCCAACTTCAAGTTGTACACAGATCAATAACTCTTTATTAAGCATCTGTTTATTAACTAGGTTTGAACCTTATAAAAAATAGTGACAGATTAACAGATTGTTTTGTTTTATTTTTAAAGATTTTGTTTATTTATTTGACAGAGAGAGAGAGAGTTCGAGAGCGCACAAGCAGGGGCAGCTGCAGAGGGAGAGGGAGAAGCAGACTCCCCGCGGAGCAAGGACCCCAATGTGCTGGATCCCAGAATCCCAGGATCCTGAGTCGAAGGCAAACACTTAACTGACTGAGCCACTCAGGTGCCCCAACTTTTAATAAACCGTAAATATGTTACTCTCCCTCCAGGCCTCTGGTGGCTTCTCTCTGTAGGAGGAACCAACTCCAGCTCCCCCACCTCAGGCTCTGAATCTTTCTCACTTCTTCTCCAATCTTTCTCTCCAATTGTGCTCCTTTACAGACCTGATCCAGATTCACTCACTATGGCAGAACTTGAGACTTGACTGTGATTTGCACTGCGATGAAGCTTGATGAATGGAGACCTTTCTTTTTCTTCATGCTTTATCTCCAGCAGAAACTTGAGTGGTGCCTGGGAGCTGCAGGCCTCAGTAAACACCTGTTAAATGGGGAGAGTTGTTGTCTGTGCTTACACTCATTAAAAAAAACAAAAACAAAAACTATCTGACGGTCTTAATCTGGATTTCCTAAAACAGAACATCAGACAAGGACTCAGACTGAGGTAGTTTATATGGAAAATAACTTCTGGAAGCAGGAATGAGGGAAGAGGGGGTGACCTGGGGAGGAGCAAAGCCAGTATAAAGCTCTATAACCAAGTTCACGGTCTAGTCGACAGGGGCTCAGCTCCCCCCCACCCCCAGAAGCTCCTGCCTATGTACAGAACACTCACAAAGCTGTCTGCTCAGGACACAGGACCGGTGGACTCTGGACAGACAGCTACCGAGAGGGTATTAATATGCTCACAGCACACATGTAGCAGCTGCTAATACGAGATGCAGCAAAGAGATGGGTAAGAAAGCACCAGAGTACCCGCTATTAGCATTATTTATTATTCTAGCTACTAAAATTAGACGAATTTCTGGAATTCTGAAAATCTGGAATTCCAGAATACTATTTTGAAGGCATGCAATCAATATGGCTTTTTATAAAGGATTGAGAATGTGTGACGTTTGGTACTATAGGAATGAGGAAGCAAGTGTTTGTCACTGAATCTGTAGACTTAACTCCTCAAAGTCTGATGACAGGTTCTTTGAACATTTGCAGATTTGAAGAATATATGCATCTTGTAATATATAGCATATAATACTGTATAAAATATTGCATATATATATATACACACACATAATATATACATTATCATAGTGTGTGTGTGTATACATATCATATATTTATGCCCAATGCTTTTGTTTTGATTAAAGAATCACTGTAATTGAACAATTTATTTTATCTCTCGGGGTCCATGAGAACCCTTTTAGAAAGAATTCTCACCTCCCTTGAATCTGAAAAAATGTTGACTCAATATATTATATGCACTCAGGACCAAAGAGCCTTATCAGATATGAGAAAAAACATGGAGGCTTACACTACATTTGTATTGTACAAATAACTATTATATTCATAATCATTACACATAAAAATTTTAGATGCTGCAGAAATAATTAAGTGAGAGAGTCAAAGTGCCTGCTATAAGGAATTCATCCTACACCTAGCTGGGAACCTAAGTCACTTGTCAGCACCAGCACTGTAGCCAACACATTACGCTCACCAAGTAAAAGGTGAGGGAATAATCTGCAGGAGGCCAGGGATGCTCCGCACTGGATTGTACAAAGTGACTTCACAAACACGAGGAAATTTGGAGTCGGCCTTCCAGGTGCAGAGGATGAAGATCTGGAAGAAGAGCGCTTTTCCAGGCAGGAGAACGCTGGCACAGAAAGAGAAAGTGCGTGAGTATATCCCTAGAGCACGAGATAAGTTATATTCACAAAATGAAAGTACATTTTGAGGAATAACAGAAGATAAGATTGGAAAGGTCAGTAAAGAACATATTTAAGAGAATTATGAATACCAACCCTATAATTTGAAGTTATAAACTCTAGACAATGGCTAGCCATTAAAGATTTGGGACAGGTGACAGGGAAAGAACGGAGGTTCTGTTTTCAGAATACTAGAAAAATGTGAGTAATAGTGAAAGGGAAAATAGGCCTTTAGTTGTCAACCTTCAAATAATCTTTAACTGGAATAAATATCCAAGAAGCTAATGTAAAATCTCTCTTAGGCCTGAAGTTATCTCCACGATGTTACACATGCAATTTCAGACATGCAATCCAAATTCAAGAGGAGTAAGAGGAGGGGCACCTGGGCGGTTCAGTCAGGGAAGCCTGCAATTCTCGATTTTGACTCAGGTCATGATCTTGGAGTCATGAGGCCAGCCCCACCTCAGGCTCCATGCTGAGAGAGAGTGAAACTCTCTTTCTCCCTCTCCTTCTTGCCCCTCCCCCCAACCCATGCAGTCTTTAAATAAATAACATCTTTTAAAAATAAAGAGGAATAAGAGAAGACAAAAAATCAATCTGATCAAAACCAAGAAAAATAAACAGAGAGCCACAGGGATGTCAATAGTAACTTCAAAATAACTACGCTTGATATGTTAAAGGAAGTAAAACAATTTTGACATAGAACAAGATAAAGCACATTTTAGAAAAGAAAAATGCAATAACCAAAATCAGGAACTTCATGTAAAAGTTTAAGAGAAGGTAAAGAGATCATTAATGAACTTGAAGGTGAGTCAGAGGAAAAGATTCATAGAGAGACAAAAGTATGAAAAAATATGTTAAAGGCATAAAAGACTCAATGAAGAGGGGCTCCTGGGTGGATCAGTCAGTTAAGTGATGGATTCTTGATTTCAGCTCAGGTCATGACGGGGAGTCTGCCTGAGATTCTCTTTCTCCCTCTCCCTTTGCCCCTCTTCTTGCTCTCGCTCTCACTCTCTTTCTTTCTCTTTCTTTCTTTCTTTTTTCTTTTTTAAGATTTTATTTATTTAACAGAGAGAGATTACAAGTAGGCACAGAGAGAGAGAGAGTAGAGAGAGAGAGAGGAGGAAGCAGGCTCCCTGCCGAGCAGAGAGCCCAATGTGGGACTCGATCCCAGGACCCTGGGATCATGACCTGAGCCGAAGGCAGAGGCTTAACCCACTGAGCCACCCAAGCACCCTCTCACTCTCTTTCTCTCTCTCTCTCTCTCTAAAAAAAGAAGAAAAAAAAGATTCATAGAAGAAAAATCTAACATAGGTATAACCGGAGAACCAGGAAGGCAAGGAAAAGAGATTTGGGAAGGATGAATAGAAATGATGGAATCCAGAGACCACGGAATAATTTAAAGAAAATAACTGCAACTTGGAATTTGCCACTGACAGAAAACGACATCCAAAAACTAAGGAGAGATATTTTAATTCTTTCAATATTTTAATTATTTCAAATCCACATTGAAGAAAATTCTAAAAAGTATTGAAGCTGGGAGAGATATAGCCTTAGAATTTCAGAGATCCAAGAAAAAATTAAAAACAACAACAAAAGATAATTAGGTTGGTGAACATTTTTTCATGTGTCTGATAGCCATTTGTATGTCTTCATTGGAGAACTGTCTGTTCATGTCTTCTGCCCATTTTTTGATATGATTGTCTGTTTTGTGGGTGTTGAGTTTGAGGAGCTCTTTATAGACCCTGGATATCAACGTTTTGTCTGTACTGTCATTTGCAAATATCTTCTCCCATTCCGTGGGTTGCCTCTTGTTTTCTTGACTTTTTCCTTTGCTGTGCAGAAGCTTTTGATTTTGATGAAGTCCCAAAAGTTTATTTTCACTTTTGTTTCCTTTGCCTTTGGAGACATATCTTGAAAGAAGTTGCTGTGGCTAATATCGAAGAGATTGCTGCCTATGTACTCCTCTAGGATTCTGATGGATTCCTGTCTCACGTTGAGGTCCTTTATCCATTTTGTGTTTATCTTTGTGTACAGTGTAAGAGAATGGTCAAGTTTTATTCTTCTACATATAGCTGCCCAGTTTTCCCAGCACCATTTATTGAAGAGACTATCTTTTTCCCACTGTATATTTTTTCCTGTTTTGTCGAAGATTAATTGACCATAGAGTTGAGGGTCCATTTCTGGGCTCTCTACTCTGTTCCACTGGTCTATGTGTCTGTTTTTATGCCAGTACCATGCTGTCTTGGTGATCACAGCTTTGTAGTAAAGCTTGAAATCAGGTAGCATGATGCCCCCTGTTTTATTTTCATTTTTCAACATTTCCTTAGCGATTCAGGGTCTCTTCTGATTCCATACAAATTTTTGGATTATTTGCTCCAGCTCTTTGAAGAATATCGGTGGAATTTTGATCAGAATGACATTAAAGGTATAGGTTGCTCTAGGCAGTATAGACATTTTAACAATGTTTATTCGTCCAATCCAAGAGCATGGAATGGTCTTCCATCTTTTTGTGTCTTCTTGAATTTCTTTCATGACTGTTCTGTAGTTCTTCGAATACAGATCCTTTACCTCTTTGGTTAGGTTTATTCCCAGGTATCTTATGGTTCTTGGTGCTATAGTCAATGGAATCGATTCTCTAAATTCCCTCTCTGTATTTTCATTGTTAGTGTATAAGAAAGCCACTGATTTCTGGACATTGACTTTGTATATACACTATGGAGTATTATGCCTCCATCAGAAAGGATGAATACCCAACTTTTGTAGTAACATGGTTGGGACCGGAAGAGATTATGCTGAGTGAAACAAGTCAAGCAGAGAGAGTCAATTATCATATGGTTTCACTTATTTGTGGAGCATAACAAATAGCACGGAGGACATGGGGAGATGGAGAGAAGAAGGGAATTGGGGGAAATTGGAAGGGGAGGTGAACCATGAGAGACTATGGACTCTGAAAAACAATCTGAGGGGTTTGAAGTTGCAGGAGGGTGGGAGGTTGAGGTACCAGGTGGTAGGTATTATAGAGGGCATGGATTGCATGGAGCACTGGGTGTGGTGCAAAAATAATGAATACTGTTATGCTGAAAATAAGTTTTTAAAAAAGATAATTAGGTTGGTAATTCTAAATAAACACCAGCCATTTAAACAAAAATGATAATGATTTATGAATTTTAATATTTACTAAGAATCAAAATAGATGGCAATAATAGCATAAAAACCATGAGGGAGTATAAATGGAGTTAAAGCATGCTTAGGCTCTTGCATCATCCAGAAAAAAAGAAAAGAGTACTAATTTAGATTACTTTGATAATTTAAGGATATATGCTTTAATCTCTAGTATGACAATTAAAAGAATGTATGACTACTAAGATAACAGAGAGAAATTAGAAAAAAGGGAAAAATACGGAATCAATCCAAAGAAGGAAAAAAAAAAACAGATAAAAAGTAAATGAGTTGGGATGATCAAAAAGTACATAGACATTTAAATCCAGACATATCAGTAATTGCATTAAATGTAAATGGCTTAAATGTCCTCAAAGAAGACAGACTCTCAAAGTGAAATTAAAAAAAAAAAAAAAACCTCAACCATTTCCTGCCCACAGAGAAACAAATATAAGCATACAGAAAAATTAAAAGTGAAAGGATAAATGAAAAAAGATATATGCTGTAAATATTAACCAAAAGAAAGCACGTATAGCCCTATTAATACCAAATCAAAAAGACTTTATGGCAAAAAGCATTACTGGGGCTCAAGAGAGCACTTCATAAAAGGCTCAATTCACCAGGATGATATAATAATTCTAAACATGAAAAAAAAAATAGAGAGAAATGAGAAAAATAAATAGATCTATAACCGTTATGGGATATTACAACATCCTTCTCTCCTGAAACTAATAGAATAAGCAGATAAAAGATTTGGAAAGATGTAGAAGATTTCATCAACATGATTAGCAAACATAAACTACCATCATGTGACAACAGACACTGCATTCAACAATTGTTGAACACACGTTCCTTTTGGATGTCCCCAGAACACTGACAAAAAGTGACCATATACTGGGCCATAAACTAAAATTAGGTACAAAGTATATACAAAGTATGGCCACAAAGGAAAAAAACTAAAACAAATCATAAAAAAAAATTACAAGTATTTGAAAAATAATAAATACATTTCAAAGGCCAAAAGAGAAATCAAGTCTTGAAGTCCAGAAAATATTTTAAATGAGTAATAGTAAAAATACTACTTATCAAAATTCATCAAAAGCAGCTAAGTGTGAGATTTT
This sequence comes from Mustela putorius furo, assembly GCF_011764305.1. Taxonomy (NCBI): domain Eukaryota; kingdom Metazoa; phylum Chordata; class Mammalia; order Carnivora; family Mustelidae; genus Mustela; species Mustela putorius. The sequence goes on from NW_025421261.1 coordinate 2,184,241, forward strand.
ATGACCTTAAATGAACATGCAAAACAAAGCAAGACTGAAATTCAATGATCTAAGCATCCTTTTTCCATTTCCATAGGGGAAAAGAACAGCTTAAGGAAAACAGTGGGGAGGAAAAAAAGAAGAAAACACATAATAAGAAAAATTAATACAATAAAGACAACTACCCAATAAAGAGGACCAATCAAGTCTAAAGTTGATTCCTTAAAAATAAGGCACATATTGGTCAAACAACAGAAGTCAGAAAACTGGGGATAAATGCTTTATCTTTAAAAGACCGATAATGAAGACGAAAGCAAAGGTCTCTATCGTCCCATGTTTAACCTGCCATTTGGTCCTCTGATGTCTGGTCTCACCTCTCTCAGCCTATCTCTCCATCTCACTCTTGCCAATAGGATCATGCGAATATGTGTTGAGTGAACACGGGAGTGTTGCCGACCCCGGGAAGCACTTTTCCTGAGAGTATTCCCCATTGGGATCCTGAGTCGTCAACCACTCCACAAGCAAACCACTCAACAGGACTCAAGTTCCTTCAAGGACTCTGAGAATTCTGCAATTTCCACCAGGGGGTATTGCTCTTTCAACAAACTGGCCTTAGACTAAACCATGAAGTGTGAACTCAGACTCTGTTCCAGCCCAACTTGTACAGTACAGATCCTTTCATCTTTCTCTCTAAAATCAGGGAGAGATGACTTGAGTAGAGGCCACAGTGGTCCCATAACCACCTCCAGTGCAAACTGCTGTTTCCTGCCTGCTAAATCCAGCCTTTTTCTCTCTCTAGGCTTTGAAACTCTTGTGTTTACATAATCTCTTCCTCCAGAAAGTACTTCTATTATGTTATAATGGGTCTCTCCGGCTGAGCCCGCCTCTTGACCAGCATCACAGTTCCCATTCGCTCATTTATAACTACACATTCTCGCAGAAGGGGGAAGGGAGAATGGTTATTAATACTTCCAAAATATTACAGATTTAGGCCCCACTGTTAAAATTTTAACATGGCACGGATTGCATGGAGCACTGGGTGTGGTGAAAAAATAATGAATACTGTTTTTCTGAAAATAAATAAATTGAAAAAAAAAAAGACCTAAAAAAAAAAATTTTAACATAGCTATCCCCATATGAATCTCCTATTCTCTGCTCGACCTTATAATTCTCTATAACAACTCTTGGGAGGAGTACAGATTATTTAGACTATAATGATTAAACTGTAAGTAAAATGTCAGAGATCCCAGAAGATGACCAATTTGGTGCCTTTACATAGGGATAGACTTACCCCCAAATTATTATGAGGTCTTTTCCATTCTGCTTAGTAAAGTGGTTGAGAAAAAAGTACATCTGAGCTTGGGTTCAAATCCTCATTCTGCCAGGTATTAACTGAGCAATGTTGCAAGTTGCTTATCTCCTCCGTGCCTGTCTCGTCATATATAAATAAGTGAAATAAAAGCATTTATCTATAATGTATTTTTTGAGGATTTAACAAAGAAATATATATAAATTACCTCACAGAGTTCCCAGAAGAGAACACTAGAAATGTTATTATTAATTATAGGTTTTATTGCAGATATAATTAACAAAGTGTTGTATCAGTTTCAGATGTGCAGTATAATAAGCCAGCAGTTCTGTACATCTCTCCGTGCTTGTCAAGGTAAATGCCCTTTTAATCTCCTTTCTCAATTTCACGCCCACCCCCACCCCACCTCCCACCCCACCCGGTTTTTTCTCTGTGTTTAAGTCCAGTTTTATCTTTGTTCGTCTCTTTTTATTTTGTTGTGAAGATAATTCATAGAAATTACCTGGTTTGTAAGATGCTCTGTATGAATATTGCCTGTTTATAGTTTATTTTGGTCCTTTAAAGATTTTAATTGTTTACTTGTTCATTCATTCATTCATTCATGTATGTATTTGAGAAAGAGAGTATGCATGCGGTGGGGGGGGGGGGGGGGGGGCACAGTGGGAAGGAGAGAGACTCTCTATGCTGAGCAAGGAGCCTGTCATGGGGCTCAGTCTCACAATCCTGAGATTATGACCTGAGGTGAAAACAAGAGTCAGACATTGAACCAACCGAGCCATCTGGGTGCCCCTATTCTTGTATTTTAAAATAAGGAAGAGAATTACTATAAACTTTAGGCATGAACAAACCTCCCAGGTACTCTACCTGTTAAAGACCTATAACAACTTTCCCAAAAGTCACCTATCTTTCAGCTAATAGTTTTCTTTCTCTTACAGAAGATTTTCCCTGAATTGCTTCTCAGTGAGTCATTGTCCACTCCCAGTTTTGTCACATTTTAAACTGCTCCATGGTTAATGAATCACTTCTACTTGTGGCTTTATCATTTGCCTTTTAGTCCCTCCTAATTCCCCTGGAGAAACAGAAAAGAAAGAAAGATATCTGGGACCAGAACATTGAATACCAATGGAAATTCAATGCCTTAAATACCTTTGGATGAAGGCTCAACCCAAAGGGTAAAATAAGCTCCCCCCACCTTACTTCTCTCGTGCTAGAACTCATGATCCTAAGCTGTTCTCTTCTCTAAAAGTCTCCAATTAAAACCTTGGGTACCAGCATTTGTTGGTTTAGTGATATATTTTCTACAATTTGAATACTTCAGAAAACATAACCTTAGAAGAAGAGAGGTAAAGAGGGAAAAGAGAGAAAGAGAAGAGGAGTCTGAGAAGAAAGGGAGGCCAGTAAAAACGAGGAGAAGAGGTGGTGAATATATAGGGAAAGAGAAAGGGAGAAAAAGAAACAGAATCGGGGGAAATTAGTAAAAAATTCAAAAGTGGGGGACAAAAAAATAGAGATTAGACTTACAACTTTGGGTTCCAGCCATAAGAAGTCAGTTCATTCTGGTAAGTACATAGTTGAAGAGACTGAAAAATCAACAACTCTTCTTGGATTCGTAAGACGGGAGGACAAAGGGAAAACCACTGCCCTCAGGATTGGAGAGATAGGCAGATGAACACAAGAGTCATGGCTAACCAGATGATAGACTCATAAGAAGAAACCAACAAGGGAGAAAGTGCTGGTGTAGGAAACCAGAATTGTAATTGAAAAATTACCAGAGGCTCAGTTAGGACAAATCTGAGAGTTAAAACTCCAGGGGTACTCAGTGATAAGGGATTCTCCAAAATATTGTGAGATTTACCTACAGGAACTTGGCCAGGTTCCCACAATAAATATCAGAGAAAAATCCTCCTGTGCTTCTAACAAGGGGAGGAGAAAAGAAATCATTTGGAAATATGTCAAAGCACTCTTCTTTTGGGAGAAACTAATTAACCAGAGCCTAACCTGCTGGGGTATTATCAGAGCCTAGCTGGCTCTGGGAAAAGGGAAATACTCAACTCCAGCTGGCTCCAGCCTTCCATATACAAAGGGAGTACATGGAAGTATATACTCCAACACACTCTAGACAAACCCATCCCAACGAAGGGGAAAGAAAAGACTGAGAAGCACTTATGGGGTTCATAGTCCAGAGATATAGTAAAAGATAGTAAAAGATTGAGACCTAATCACAGACTATAAAACGATTTCCCTCCCAGGGCACCTGGGTGGCTCAGTCCATTAAGAGTCTGATCCTTAGTTTTGGCTCCGGTCATGATCTCAGGGTCATGAGATCCTGTCCCACCTTGGGCTTCAACTCAGCAGGGAGTCTGCGTAAGATTCTCTCTCTCCCTCTCCTTCTCCTTTTGCCCACTGCTTCCACATTTGCTCTCTCTAAAACAAATATCTTTTAAAAAAATAAAATTTCTAAAAAAAAATTTCCCCTCCCTGACACCTCACCACCATATTACTCAAAGCTTATTTATAGCAGTAATACAACATGTCTGGTTATAAATAAATTTGGAAAAAAAATACAAGGCATATGAAAAAGCAAAAAAAAAAAAAAAAGTTTTTTAATTTTTTAAATTTAAATTCAATTAATTAACATATAATCTGTTATTGGTTTTAGAAGTAGAGGTCAATGATTCATCATTCTCATATAATATGTGGTGCTCATTCTATCATGTGCCCTCCTTAATGTCTAGCACCCAGTTATCCCATCCCCCTGCCCTCTCCCCTCCAGCAACATTCAGTTTGCTTCCTATGATTAAGAGTCTCTTTTGGGGGGCACCTGGGTGGCTCAGTAGGTTGAGCCTCTGCCTTCGGCTCAGGTCATGATCCTACGTTCCTGGGATCGAGCCCCACATTGGGCTCTCTGCTCTGCAGGGAGCCTGCTTCCTCCTCTCTCTCTGCCTGCCTCTCTGCCTACTTGTGATCTCTGTCAGATAAATAAAGAAAAAATCTTTAAAAAAAAAAAAAGAGTCTCTTTTGGAAAAAAAAAAAAGACGGCTTGAAGGGACAGAGCAACCATCAGAACTAACATGGCAACAACATTGGAATTGTCAGAAGAATAATATAAAACAACTATGATTAATATGCCAAGGCCTGTAATGGATAAAGTAGGCAGCATGTAAGAACCGGTAAGCAATGTAAGCAGAGAGATGAAACCCAGTGAAAGAACCAGAAAGAAATGCTAGAGATAAAAGACACTGTAACAGAAATAAAGATAAACTTTGATAAGCTTGTTGGTAGACTGGACAGAGCTAAGGAAAGAATATCTGATTTAGAAGATATCAGTAGAATCCTTGAAAATAAAAAAAGCAAATAAAGATGGAAAAACATAGAACAGACTATCCAAGACTATGGGATAATCACAAAAGGTGTAACTTACGTACAACAGGAATACCAGGAGAGACAGAGAAAGAAATGGAAGAAATATTGAAACAGTAATGACTAAGTATTTTCCAAATTAATATCAGACACAAAACCAGAGGACCAAGAAGCTCAGAGAACATCAAGCAGGATAAATACCATAAACTGTACCTAGGCATATCATTCTTATACTACATAAAATCAAAGATAAAGGAAAAAAAGGTAAAAATACCAAAAAATCCAGAGAAGAAAAACATTTTTAATACAGAGGAACAAAGGCAGGAATTACATCTGACTTCCCTTCAGAAACCATGCAAGCAAGAAGAGAGTGGAGTGAAATATTTAAAGTATTAGTAAAGGGGGAAAAAAACAGACCTAGAATACTGTTCCCTGTGAAGTTATTCTTCAAAACTGAAGGAGAAATTTTCTCAGACAAATAAAAATTGAGGGACTTTTTTGCCCGTATCTCTGCCTTGCAAGAAATATTAAAGTTTTTAATATAGGTCAGAAACTCAGATCTACATGAAAGAAAGAACATCACAGAAGGAATAAATGAAAGTAAAATAGAAACTTTATTTTTCTTATTCTTAATTGATCTAACAGATAATAGTTTGCTCAAAATGATAGTATCAACAAAGTATTTGATTATATATGTTTGTATGTATATCTTATGTATATACCTTATGCTGATATATGCTTTTATACAAGTGAAATGAATGACAAGAATGATACAAGGGAGGAATTAGGATTTTTTTTTTAATTTAATTTTTTATTTTTTATAAACATATATTTTTATCCCCAGGGGTACAGGTCTGTGAATCACCAGGTTTACACACTTCACAGGAATTAGGATTATTTTGATATTATAAGGTACTCACACTACCTGTGAAGTGGTATAGCATTATTTGAAAGTGGACTTCGATTAGCTATAAATGTGGGCAATGACTAAAAAAGTTTAAAAAGTATAACTGATATTCTAAGAGAGGAGACAAATGTAATCACATAAAATGCTCAGTTAAAAACAGAAAAGGAAAAAAATAATGTAAGACAAAAATAGGAATACAGAACAAGGGTATCAAAAAGAAAATAGTAACAAATAATGTAAATACTAACCCAACTATATCCATCATCACTTTGAACATCAGTGGTCTAAATGCCCTAATTATAAGACAGAGATTGTTAGAATCAATCAAAAAACACAACACAACCATATACTGTTAAATATAAAGGCACATATAGAAGAAAGCAAAAGAATGGAGAAAAATATGCCATACTAATACTAATCAAAAGAAAGCAGGAGTGGCTTTCTTCAGACAGAACAGACTTCAAAGCAAGGAAAATTGCCAGGCATAAAGAATACTACATAATGATAAAGGAGTTGATTCTCCAAGAGGACACAATAATACTTAACATGTATGCAATGAACAATAGAGCATCAAATTAAGGGAGGCAAAAGTTAATAGAATTGCAAAGAGAAATAGATGAACCCACTATCATAGCTGGAAAACTTGAACACCTCTCTATCAGAAATGGACAGATCCAGCTGGCAGAAAATCGGTAAGGATAGAGCTGAGCTCAACACCATCAATCAATAGACATCTATAGACAACTTCATCAGACAACAGCAGAATACATATTCTTCTCAAGGTCACATGGAACATTCACCAAGATAGAGCACAATCTGTGTGACAAAACCAAATTTAACAAATTTTAAAGAACAGAAATCATACATCTCTTCTCAGGTTACAGTGAATTAAACTAGAAATCAGTAACAGAAAGATAACTGGATAATCCAAAACACATGGAGATTAAGCAGCACGCTTCAATGTAACACAAGGATCAAAAGAGAAATCTCAAGAGAGATTTTAAGATTTTGAACTAAAGGAATATGAAACTAGAACTTATTAAAATTTGTGGAATGCAACAAAAAATGTGCTTAAATGGGGATGTATGGTATTCAATTAATCTACTATAGAAGAAGAAAAATATAAAATTAATAATTTAAGTTTTCACCTATGAAACCAGAAAAAGAAGAGCAAATTAAATCCAAAGTAAGCAGAAGAAAAGAAATAATAAGAACTAGAATGGAAACCAATGAAATTAATAATAAGAAATTAATAGAGAAAATTAACAAACCCAAAAGCTGATTCTGTGAAAAGATCAACAAAATTGATAACCATGTTAAGTTAGATAGCCATTCTAAGAAAGAAAAAAAAAAGAATAGACACAAATTACTAATATCAGAAATAAGAGAAGGGATATCTTTACAAATCCCATGGACATTAAAAGAATAAAAGAATACCACAAATTTGATAGCCTGCATGAAAAAGACTAATTTCCTGAAAGACACATTTGCCAAAATTCACACAAGAAGAAACAGAGAGTATGAATAGCCTATACCTATTAAAGAAATTGAACCAATAATTAACAAGTTTCTAAAACAGAAAGCACCAGAACCAGGTGGGTTCATTGGCAAATTCTACCAAATATTTAAAGAAGAAATTGTACCAATTTTCTGTAATTTCTTTCAGAGGATAGAGGCATAGGGAATACTTCCTAATTCATTCTATGAGGCCAGAATTACCCTAATATCAAAACTAGACAAAGATATAACAAGAAAAGATAATTACAAACCAATATCTCTCATGAACAAAAATGCAAACATCCTCAAAAAAAATTATCCAATTGAATATAACAATGTATAAAAAGAATTATATACCATAAACAAGTAGGATTTATCCCAGGTATGCAAATCTAGTTCTACATTCTAAAATTGATGTAATACATCACGTCAGCAGGCTAAAAAATAAAAATCTTATGAGCATCTATCTAGATGCAGAAAAAGCATTTGACAAAATCCAGCACTGATTCATCGTTAAAACTCTCAGTAACCTAGGAATAGAGGAGAACTCCTCAACTTGATAAAGAACATCTATAAAATCTTAGAGCTAACATCCCGCTTTAATGGTGAAAAACCTCAAAACTTTCCCACTAAGATCAGGTACAAGGTAAAGATATCGACTCTCACCACTCTTTTTCAATACCATACTAGAAGTTTTACCTACCGCACTAAGACAAGAAAAAAGAAAGAAAAGGAAGGGAAGAAAGGCATAAAAATATCTTTTTAGACAAATGACAATTGGACGTTCATGCAGTAAATCTGAAAAAAGCAAGTACAACAACAACTTCTCCAGGAACTAATAAGTAATCATAACAAGGTTGCAGGATACAAGATTAAAGTCAATTACTTCCCTATATACCAGCAATAAACAAATGAAATTTGAAATTAAAAATACAATGCCATTTACACTGACACCCAAACCTGAAATATCTAGGTATAAATTTTTTAAATATGTGTAAAATCTATGTGAAGAGAACTATAGAAGTTTGATGAGTGAAATTAAAAAAAAAAAAAAAAAAAAAAAAAAAACCTAAATAGATGGAGAGATTAGTCCATGTTCATATTGAGGAAGATTCAAGATTCATTTCTTCCCATCCTAGTCTGTGGACTAGATAAAATCCCAATCAAAATCCCAGCAAGTTACTTTGTGGGCATCAACAAACAAATTCTAAAATTTATAAGGAGACACAAAAGACCCAGACTAGTCAACACAATACTGAAAGTGAAGAACAAAGTTGGATGACAGATACTACCTAACTTTTTCGTCGAATCAGGACTAAAGTTTGCATTTGCTGTACCAAGGGCCTCCATCTAAAGAAGGCCTGCCTGAGAGTGAAGCCAAACACAGCAGAGGGAGAAAAAAGGAAAAAGAAAAAGAAAAAGACAAGACAAGCTTGTTAAACATTACTTGAGCCTTGGATTTTGCAATTACTTGACCTAATATGCTGGGAGATTTTCTTCTGTTTTGTTTGCGTTTTTTTGGCTTTTGGGGTTGTTGTTGTTGTTCTTTTCTTTTCTTTCTTTCTTTCTTTTTTTTTTTTTTTTTTTTTAGTTTTTGCTTAAACTACTTCAAGTTGGATTTTCTGTCATTAACAACAGAAAGAGTATTACCTGATACAGGCCTTAACACAGTCAAACAATATTACTAGGTCCTGGAGATAAAATAATAAAAAAGACACTATTTCTATCCACAAAGTTTAGAGTCTAAATGAAAAGATAAGAAAGTAAACCGTATGTTAAGTGCTGAGACAGGAAAAGTTGAAGAAACTCTTTGAGTACATAGAAGTTCTAGATACCATCAGTTCTCAGCATCAGGAGAAAACTAGATTATCACCAAGATGTCCATTTGATACGAGGTGGCAAAAACTGGACGGAGGATAACCCTGGTAAAATTTTATGGAAAGGCTGGTTGGAAGTCTGAACATCAGTGGCCCAGCCATTCACTGGGATTCAGAAGGTAACTTCCTCACTGAGGGGAAGATGATAGTTAAAAAAAATTAAAAAATAAAAAACAAATCAAAACCACCAAAACAAACAAAAACCTAAGTTAGAAGGGCTAGGACCAGTTTGGCAAAGAAGCCTCAAAACAGTGAGTTTTAGGGGCACCTGGAAGGTACAGTCAGTCAGGTGCTGACTCGTGGTTTCACCTCAGGTCAGGATCTCCGATCTCTGGGTCGTGAGATCAAGCCCCATGTCAGTCTCTGAGCTCAGCACTGAGTCTGCACAGAGTTTCTCTCTCTTTCTGCCTCTGTCTCTCCCTAACATAGACTCTCTCTCTCTTTCACTAAAATAAAAAATAAATTAAATTAAATTAAGTTAAGTTAAATTTTAAAATAGTGAGTTTTAAGTAGACATGCACAGTGTTCTAAAGTCCTTTCAATCAGAAGATTTAGGGGTATGACAGGAGAAAAGAGAAAAAAGAAGAAAGGAAGGAAGTCATATCAGTTTCACATTCTAACCTTTATCAAGCTCAAACTATAAGAGAGGGGTAAACTATACTGTACTATAAAGCTACAGTAATCAAAACTGTGGTTTTAGTAAAAGAATAGACAAATAGATCAATGGAACAGAGTAGAGAGTACAGAAATAGACCCTTATAAATAGAAAGAAGAGAAAAGGCAACGCATGGAGCAAAGGCACTCTCTTCAATAAATGGTATTGAGCTTTCCACCCAGAACCTGGCAGGATGCTCCCACAAAGAAGACAGGATACAATCCCAAAATACAATACAATACAACACAAAATACAAAACCCCAAAGAGGTATTGACCAGAGGATGCACAACCATCAACATTCACAAGCAGAGTCATGGAGTGAGTTTCAAGAAGCGGGTCCCTCGGGCACTCAAAGAAAGCCAGAAATTTACCAGGAAGGAGATGGGAACTCCAGATGACACCATGACACCAAGTTCACCAACACTGTCGGAGCCAAAGGAACAAGGAACGTCCTGTACCGTACCCATGTGCAGTTCTCCGGACAGCATAGTGAGGATGACAGTTCACCAAACAAGCTCTCTACACTGGCTACCCACGTACTTGCCACCACTTTCAAAATTCTACACGCTGTTAATGCGGATGAGAACTAACCACCAATTGTCAAACAAAGGTACAAACCTATTTTAAAAATGGTGCTGAAACAGCTGGACATCCACATGAAAAAAAAAAAAAAAAAAAAAAAAAGAATCCAGGCACAGAACTTACACAATTCACAAACATTAACTCAAAACAGATCATAGACCTAACGTAACATCCAAAACTGCAAAAATCCTAGAAGACAACGTAAGAGAGAGCATACATGACCTTGGGTGTGGCAGTGACTTTTTAGATACAACACCAAAGCCACGATCCATGATGAGCTGGACTTTATTAAGATTAAAAGCTTGAGCTCTATAAAAGCAATGCCAAGGGAATGGGAAGGCAAGCCACAGAGTAAGAGAAATATTTTCAAAAGACATATCTGATAAAGAACTATTATCCAAATTATACAAAGAACCCTTAAAATTTAACAATTAAAAGAAAAAAAACAATTTAAAAATGGGCTAGAGATCTTACCAGATACCTCACCAGAAAAGATATACAGATGGCAAATAAGCTTCCGAAAAGATGCTTCACATCATGTGTCATTAGGGAAATGCAAATTAAAACAACATGATACCACTACATGCCCATTAGAAAAGCCAAAATCCAGAACACTGACAACACCAGATGCTGGCAAGGATGGGGAGCAATAGGAACCCATTGCTGGGGCAAAAGCAAAGTGATATGGCCCCTCTGGAAGATAATCTGGTGATTTCTTATAAAACTAAACACACTTTTATTATGAGACTCACTAATCACTATTCATGGTTTTCTTGGTATTTACCCAAGAGGGTTGAAGATTATATCCACAAAAAAATGTATGTGAGGGGTGCCTGGGTGGCTCAGTGGGTTAAGCCTCTGCCTTCCGCTCAGGTCATGATCTCCAGGGTCCTTGGATCAAGTCCCGCATCAGGCTCTCTGCTCTGCAGGGAGCCTGCTTCCCCCTCTCTCTGCCTGCCTCTCTGCCTGATTGTGATCTTTCTCTGTCAAAAAAAAAAAAAAAAAAAACTTCTAAAAAAAAATGCATGTGGATATTTATAGCAGCTTTATTCATAATTGCCAAAACTTGGAAGCAACAAGGCATCCTTCAGTAGATGAATGTGTGAATAAGCTGTGGTATACCCAGACAATGGAATACTTCTCGGTCATAAAAAAGAAAAGAAAAAAAAGTGATGTCACCATGAAAAGATACAGAGGAACCTTATCTGCATATTACTAAGTGAAGACGCCCATCTAAAAAGGCTGTATATACTGCATGATTTTAACAGGTAACACTCTGAAAAGTCAAAACTATGGGGACAATAAAAAGGCCAGGGTTACCTGGGGTTGGGTGAGGGGCAGGGATGAAGAGGTGGGTACAGAGCATCTTTAGGATATCCTACTCTGTTCCATTATGATGGATACAGGTCCTAACACATTCGTCCAAAACCACTGAATGTACTGAATGTTCAACACCAAAAGTGAACCTTGATTTGAACTGTGGACTTCGGGTGGTTACAATGTGTCAACATAGGTTCAGCGGCTGAAGCAACTGTAGCGCTCGGGGGCGGGATATTGGTAAAGAGAGAGGCTGTGCCGCCGCGCAACAGTATGTGGGCAACCTCTGTACCATCTCTTCAATGTTGCTGTAAAGAAAACAGACTTAATTGAAAAATAAAATAAATAAAGACTAAAAAAAAGTGGAATATAATTAGGGTGGTGATTAAGAATTCTAGTTATAGAGCTGGTCTGACTGTGTTCACATCACAGCTTTACCGCTCACTAAATTCGTTTAAAGTCTCAGTTTTGGGGGCGCCGGGGTGGCTCTGCAGGGTAAGCCTCTGCCTTTGGCGCAGAGTGCCGGGATCGAGCCCCACTTCAGGCGCTCTGCTCAGCAGACAGCAGTGGAGCAGGTGGGTGCCACTGGTACCCCCTTTTAAAGATGAGGAAACTGAGAATTTATTTTTTTTTAAGATTTTGTTTATTTATTTGGCAGACAGATCACAAGCAGGCAGAGAGGCAGGCGGAGAAAGAGCTTTTTGTTTGTTGGTTTTTGGTTTGGGGGGTTTATTTATTTATTTATTTATTTATTGAAGGAGACTGTTTATTTCGAAAGGATTTTGCAGTAAACGTGGTGAGTGCGGTCCAGGCAGCTGTTCTCCCTCGTCCCCGTCCTCATAGGGGTCGATGCCCACCTCCTCGAGATCCTCCTCCAGGGCCGCCCTGTCCTCCCGGCCCCTAGAACCCCTCCTCGGTGCCCTCACCACATACCAGTGCACAGAGGCCCTCGGGGCGCACATCAGGTCGAGCCTGTGGTCCAGGCGGGCCCGGCCCTGGCGACGGCCGTCGTGTTGCTCGGCGGGTACGCGGCCAGGTCGCACCGGACAGCACATGGGGGGCCATTGATCCAGACCTCAGAGCCTGCTGGCCAGCAGTCCGCGCCCTGAGCGCCGCGCATGGTGACCGCAGCGACGGCGGTGACGTCCTCGGGCAGCATGTTGCGCCGGTGCCGCAGGCCGAGGGCCATGTACCTGCCGCAGCGGGGCCACACTCCACCGTCCAGCTGGGAGGCTCTGGTCGGTGGTCTCTGCAGCCGACTGTGGCTCGGGTCCGGCATTCCCTGGGGAGATGACCCGCGCGTAGGTGGCCACGGGGAGGTGGAGCAGGGAGCCCCCTCTCTCTCCACCTGTCTCTCTGCCTGCTTGTGGTCTCTGTCTGCCAAATAAATACACAAAAATCTTTTTAAAAAAAAAAAAAAAAAAGATTCAGTTTCCTCGTCTTTAAAAGGGGGTAATAGTGGCACCTACCTGAGAGGGTTTTGTGGTTAATGAGGTAACGCGCAGAAAGCACAGTATACGATGCCCCGAACACAGTAAGTGTTCCATAAGTGCAGCGGGGGTTATTACTGCTTAGAATATTAGGGCCATCACGGTAGTGGTTAGATTCCTTAAATTATTCGTATTTAGAATTTCTGCCAACTCCTGAATAACTAAAAATCCAACAATTAGAAAAACTCTTACTAGAGATGCCCAATATATTTGTCAGTGATATTGAATGTTACTATCTCACTACGAATGTGCTAATGAAAATTCAGCAAAACAAGTCTTTTAACAACTTTTACAAATGTGCTGCAAACACCCAGAAAAAAAAAATCTAACCACATTTTGCACTTGATTTAATGTATCTATTTTAGAATATCTAGGCACCAACTTAGAGGCAGGACCATCCATTTAAAATAGGCGGAGAGGTGCGGGGTTTGGCAGGCTGGAACTCAAAAGCCCATGTGTGAAGTGTGTTTCCATACATTTCACAGAGAGCTGACCCCAGGTCCCAGCATGTGCGTCCGACTGTCTCGGATACCTGAAAGTAAGCAAAGTGGAAAACTAGTCCTGCCTATTGGCCCAACAGAAAAGTTCCAATCAGAAAGATCTCCTCATCAGATGTTCGTATATTCCAAAGTTTACCACATCCCATAACGTGTTGACATGTTTACCGTGATTTGCTAAGAGGCAGGGGAGACTTTTCTCCACCTCACAGGAGGCTTCGACAATCGGGCTCCTAAAGGGTGTTCGCAGTTCCAACAGGTGAGTGACAAACAGGCGCAAGGTCGACAAGAAAGGGAGGCGGACTCCCGTCTCCTCCCACCCGTCCTCCCCCTGTGAAATGTCTCACATCACACTGCCAAGATGATGAACTTTAGAGAACACTCACAGCCCAGGGACGTTCACATTTTCAAGCTGTTATTAGCAACTAGTCAGACACCTAATAATACTCCCCCGCTTTGTGTGACTCGAAGACAGAAGAACCCGAGCACTTTCCCTTCCACCGCCTCCTGATGCTGTCATCTTACAGCAGGTTGGGACAGGGAAGGGGAATCATGACAGGACAGACAGATCTGATACTATAGAAAAGGAAATGGCCGTAGTTCAGAGAACGGGGCTTTGCCATTTAAAAAACCCAAACAACAACAAAACCCAAACAATGGTCTTTCACACACAAGTAGGACTTCCCATGAATTTTTCACACACACCACCCCCTTCACTCTTTCCCATGATCTCAAGGAAGGTTAACCCCTAAGATTAATCTCTAAATCTCTAAGGCCAACACTCCTGATGATCTTAAGAACAAAGAATCTGAAATCTCAAGGAACAATATGTATAATCTTCATCACGCCTGGTAATCGCATGACCTCTGTTAAAGTATTTTCAGATACCTTCTCTCTATTTAACAAGCATGACCCTCTCAGGCAACATGTCAGGTTTGCTAATGTAACCTTTGTTTTTCTATAAATGATTTTCACTTAACTCTCAAGTTTGCTTTAATGGAAAATTTAGTCTTCCTAATTCATGGTGGCTCAGCCACTCTCAGATATACCTCAAACTCCTTGGATTTAAAAATCTATCTTTTCATGGTTTTCTTTTTTCCCTCAGTTGAGGATAATCTAAATTCTATGAGGCTCACATTAGGTCTCCAGCATCAGGCCCAGAATATCTATGAAGTGTGCATCCTCAGTCTTCACTTGGCCGATGATGAGTGTTTTGTTCACTCTGTCTTTGGGTACACTTGGACACTTAACGCCCGCCTGTCTTTGACTAAGTTGTCCTATCATAGCCTCCAGACATTAGTAGCTAAGCCATTTGGCCCTTTTGGAATTACTGACTTATAGTTAGCGCTTGCCTCTCCCACTAACAGGCCACGGGGCTCTGAGAGGTTGTCCTTGAAGCTAGTGATCAGATGATCTTTCCCAGCATTGCGATCTACCTCCCAGACATGATGCTGTCCTTGGGGCTTCTCTAAACTTCGCCATTTGGAAGCAGAACCCCATGGAACTACACCATGTTCCCGTCTGCTCTGGGATCCCGACAGACTTGACCAGACTTTCCCTTTCCCTCTGAAGTTGAGACTCTCCAAAATGTAAATTGGGCATTTCTAGCCATCGCTAAAGCTTACTGGTAGGGTCATCTCAGCTTCCCATCTTCCCACCCGCTGACCACACTTTCATCTCCTTTAAGTGACAAAACAACAACAAACCTACAACAACATAAACCTGGATCCTACATCATCCCATGGTTTTACCAACTCTATGCGCTAGCATTGGGCACACGGTAACCACCAAATGTAAGTACTAGTTAAGCCTAAGAAAGTTACACACACAAAAATTTATGCACCTTACAGTTTTGGCTGAATAAGTAATTTTAGTTGAAATTACTTGATTACAAGTTTAGAGAATATAGTAGGCAGAGTAATGGCCCACCAAAATATCTAGGTCGTAATCCCCAGAATTTGTGACTATTTCTTTATATGAAAAAGCAATTTTGTATATGTGATTAACTTAAGGATATTGAGATAACAGATTATCCTGGATTATTCAGTTAAATATGAAAAAAGGCAAGGAAATGGACTCTCTCCTCAGAGCCTCCACAAGGGATCAGTCCTGCTGACACTTTGACGTTAGCTCCAGAAGATTCATTTTGTATTTCTGACCTCCAGGACTATAATATAATAAATACGTGTGGTTTCAAACCACTGAATTTAAGATAATTTGTTACAGTAGCAGCAAGAGAACTAATAAAGAGGCTATGAAACAAAAATCATGGCATTACCACTTTGAAAAGTAATTTGGTAATTCATTACAAATTGAAACCCATATTTATTATATGATCCAAAAACTCCACTCCTAGGTACTTGCTTCAGAAAAATGAAAACATAGTCTTGTACACAAGTATTCATAGCATCTTTAGTAACAGCCAAAAACTAGTAACAGCCCATCAACAGGTGAAAGTAGAAACAAAATCACAACGTATTCATGTCAAGAACTACAACATAGCCATAGAAAGAAATGAGCTGCTGGTACGTGGACGAATCTCTACAACATTATGCTGGATGAAGACAGGAACAAAAAAAGTACACTCTATGTAATTCCACTTTCATAAGTTCTATAAAGAGTAAAATTTATCTATAGTGATAGAAGTCATATCAGTGGTTGCCTAGGGATGTGGGGGCATAAAGTGGGGTGAAAGAAATGCTTTACATTTTGATTGTGGTGGTGGATTTATGGGTGTGTAAATGTAACGAAATGTTTTAAATTGTCCTGGCAAACCAACGACTACATTCAAGTCCTTAAAAAATGTGAGTCTAGATTAGAGCCCTAAATCCATGTGGATTCTAAATTTTCCATACAATTTCCAGAAAATAGCCCTGAGAAAGTGCAGGAATAAATTATAAGTGATATAACTGCAAGTCTTTAGATGTCATTCAAAATATATAAAACACAAAAAGGGTTACTGCTCTAATGTGTAACCCTTTTCTTTTGGAGAGATAGCGTCCCTTTGAAAAAGCCTTATATTTTAAGTTGAACCATGTGAAATTTCCCTCCATCTAGGTTAAAAAACTTGAATATCAGCAATTTGATATGATTCCATGTAATGAAATGCCAATTTTTCAACAAGCGTCACTTCATAGCCGAGTATTAAAAAATAACCGAATAAGATAGTCACTCTCTTCTTGCTTAGTAAAAAAAATTATATCCTTGAGTGAATATCCTCTTTCAATGTACACTTTAAAAATTACAATAGAATGATTGTTATTGTTTTAGTCTCTGTCAATTGAATTTCAAATACAGTATATATTTTTAAAAGTACTTTTTCATACAAAATGCTGTCGGTTTAAAACACCCTGCATATATTTACATTCCAAATCAGTGTCACTTTCATCATATGTTACCATAGTGGAGTGTTTCTTCTATAATGCATTAAAAAAAAAAAAAGAGCAAAAGCAGGATATTCTTAAGCAAACAGGCTTTGACAAGCTGCTCTGCAAGTTTAGGTGCATGTGTTTGATTCTTTCAGGTATCTGCAATTTTCCGAAAGACAATCTAGAGATAAGCAATTTCAATCCAATCAGGTCATTCTTCAAGTCTTCCCTTTAGTTACCCGTTTAAACAATGGTCTTGTTACGTTTGGAAACAACGGGTTCTAGGAGTGAGTTGGGGTGATGGGCATAAGATCAGACACCTGTCAACTGGGGGAAAACCTGTAACGCTTTCATCTTTTATTCTTGCTTTCTCCCTCAACTGGACTAAAAATAACAAGATTCAGATGGACAATCTCAGTGTTTTTTGAAGAACAGGTCCTGAAAACGTAGTCTCAGGAATTGTTTTCCTTTGTATAGACGGGGCTGAAATAAGTTTGGAATCAGAAAAAAAAAAAAAAAAAAAAAAAAAAAAAGAAAGAAAGAAGGAAAGAAAGAAATTTTGTAAAAGAAGAATATAGAATCATTTATCTTATTAAGACGGAGGATCCAGGGCTTGGAGGATATCCTACTCGGCCCACTTTTCATTACAGAGTGATACCTAAACCGCTGAAAATGAAACCAAGACAGATGCTACTACCACAATATGCATTCCCTTCAGCCTGGATATTTAGGGTGTGTCTAAAACACATTCTCCTCCATTCTTAAACTCAGAAAAAAATAAGAAAATGCCATTAATATTTTGATCTTAACGTTTTTTCTAAAAGATTTTCTATCTTTGGGAACCCTAGAAAGTGCCTCATAGAATCTGCAGAATATTTCTCCACAAAGCAGTTAATTCCTTTCTCTCACAGATCAAGCCACTCCCAATCTTCTTGTTCCCATTATTTAACTGTCCTCTCTCCCTGGTAAGCCCAAACCTCCAAATCCACTAAAAACCCAAATTAACGAAAGATAAGATACAGCTCTTCAGTGTGTTTTTATATTTTTGCTGGTGTAGCCAAGTCCACATATAATCCAATGACTGAAAATAACTATGTTTGGGGATGAGGAGACAGATTCCAAATACTTCTTTTCTGAAATGAAAATAAAACCCTCTTGAATTGTTTGTTTCCCCTTAAACAGTCATACTTTTAACCTTCTGTTGGCCAGATGGCACAACTGACGATCCACTTAATATGAACGTGGTACCTAGATAGGTCAGTCTGAGTCGCATCAGGAAGAAAAATAGGAATGGCATTTCTCTGTTTGCAAAAAAAAAAAAAAAAAAAAAGTATGTTCTTTATTTTCTCCTCATTTGTCTGACTCTGAGACAGTGAATACTGATTATAAGAGACACATTGGTGCACCCAACTTCAGTCCATTTCATCCATCTGGGTAGAGAAAGTGTGACAGGCGTGCGTGGGTGTGGATGTGTGTTGTGAGAATGTATAAGCAGGAATGCAGGCTTGAGAGAGCGAGAAAGTGAGAGCGAGAAAATGGACTGTGAAAATGTAAGTCTACCCCAAATCCTGATTAACAAGTCTGCTATTTAATCTTCATTTATCTTAACTCATTTTGTAGTCAGGGCACATGGGCGTCCTTTTTCTCAAGGAAGCTTTCTCTGATTAGAAATACAGAACCAACCGAACGGTGGACTATTATTTTAAATGCTTCCCTGGCTCTTACCTTTGGATGCCTGTCCGTAAATACAGATACAAATGGAATGGTCCTAAGTGTAGTGACTGAAACAAAGTGTCAAAGTCAAGTGGTCACACCGTAATGGGATGGACAAACCCAGAGCTGCACATAGGGCTTCCCTGGCAAACGGGAAGACTAGCCTTGAACTAAATCTACTCTCATTAACTTTGCCTTTCAAATTCTTTTCCCTCCTAAACTCCCACTGATGGCCCTATTTTGGCTTTGTCCTTTGAGTTATTGTTCATCTTCTGCTTTTTTTTTTTTCTTTTTAAAGATTTTATTTATTAATTTGACAGAGAGACAGAGATCACAAGCAGGCAGGGGGGCGGGGAGCAGGCTCCCCGCTGAGCAGAGAGCCCGATGCGGGGCTCGATCCCAGGACCCTGAGACCATGACCTGAGCCAAAGGCAGAGGCTTAACCCACTGAGCCACCCAGGTGCCCCTCGTTCATTTTCAGCTTATTGTCTCCAACTTCTCACCCTCTAATATTCTTTTCTTCTTAAATTCCTATTATCGCTTACGTCAGCTACTATAACTTCTTTTATTTTTTTTAAACTCTAAGGTTTCTTTTTCTCTATAAATGTACATTTCTTAAAAGCTCATTATTAATGGAAAATTTAATTATTTTTATGAGGTTTATGATATGACAAGACCCTCCTTGGCTTAGCTTTCCTTTCTCGTTTAGGGAGAGAACAGGAGCTAATAAGCTTAGAGAGATACTGTGAGAGAAATGGCCAGCAGCCCTGGATGGTGGTCCAGTAACTGCTGCCGTCTTTAAATATTTATAAGTGATTTTTACAAAATCTTTTACACTAATCTTATTTCATTCTCATGGCTAAATATTATTATAGTCCCATTTTTATGAAGAAAGAACAAGACTTGGCGAAGTTAAGCCCCTTGTGCAAGGTTACCCAGGTAACAAGTGGAAGAACAGGGCCTGAGCCCAGGCCATCTCTGCACAAATCCCATAATATTTTCAACATAAAACCTGGGCCAAGCAGAACAAGTCTTAAAAGTGAAGGTATACCACATACATAAATTAAATTAAAGGGGATTCCTAGGAAACAGATGCTTCTATTTAATGTCTTTACTTTGGGAAGCTTGTATAAGTTATGTTTCATTAATCTAAGCTTCCTCTTAGTTTATTTTTTTAAAGGTTTTTATTTACTTATTTGAGAGAGAGAGAGAGAGAGAGAGAGAACACGCATAAGCACGGGGAATGGCAGAGGGAGACGGAGAAGCAGACTCTCCACTGAACTGGGAGCCCGATGAGAGGCTCCATCCCAGAACCCTGAGATCGTGACCTGAGCTAAAGGCAGATGGTAAGTGGTCTGTGCCACCCAGACATCAACCTTAGTCTAGATGTCAGCTGACCCAAAGGTCAAATCAGGCCTGGTGCCTGTTTGAGGAAGTAACGTTTCATAGGAACAAAGAGCCTCACCTAAGTTTTTTATATTGTCTAGGGCTGTCTTTGCACTATGAGAGCAAGGCTGAGCAATTACAACAAGGACCACATGATCCAGAAAGCCTAAAATGTTTCTTATCTGGACCTTTTCAAAACATATTTGTCGGGGCGCCTGGGTGGCTCAATCATCAAGCGGCTGCCTTCTGCTCAGGTCATGATCCCGGGGTCCTGGGATGGAGCCCCGCATCGGGCTCCCTGCTCAGCGGGAAGCCTCTTCTCCCTCGGCCATTCCCCCTGCTTGTGTTCCTTCTCTCTGTCTTTCTCAAATTTCTTTCTCTCTGGCAAATAAGTGAATAAACTCTTTAAAAAAATTGTTGACCCACCTTAGATCATTTTCCACTATCGTTCATCCTTAAAAATCAGGTAGGCAAATGAGAATAGATCGTAGCCAACAAAGAGCAATTTTCTTGGAAGTACACTGTGTCTGTGCATGGCTATCACGTTAACCATTCTGAGATTTTCTTTGACTATTATTAAGTGTGAGTCACACGGCAGTGGACTGACTTACACCAGGGTGCTCTTCATTGTCTACGGAAAATCAACAGTGTTAAAACAAGTAAGGTTACGGTCCAATGTTTTCAAACACATAAACTCAAATCATGAAGAAATTCCTGAGTTTTCAGATTGTTTCAGGAGGGAGTTTGTTAATATGGGCTAGTCTCCCCCAGAACAGAATTCACTGATTCACTTAAGAAAGAAAAATGTTGAGAAATGTTTCTGTTTTACAAAGATTAAATCTGTTAGATGTTCACTGCCTTGTCTCAATAGTCACTAAACAATATGATGTGACAGATGTTTGAGAAACTCATGTACTAATTATACATCTCCATTTTTAACTTCTCAACTCATGCAACTATTGGTCCTGAGAAGCGGTCCTTTTCTTCCTGCCTCTGACAGATACCAAAGGATAGGTAATAAGAATGCATGTATACATACTGACATTCAGCTTAAAGATAGAAATAAATCCGTAATCATCATTTCCCCCTTAAATCACGACTTAAATGTATACAATAGAGTTCATTAAATTCTTTTTGGAAACTCTACTTTGATCAGACACTCTCTCCCCAGGAAATGAGTTTCATGAATCCACTCTCTGTGGAAACTATTTATTAAAAATGCCTTTGATTTTTGTCTTTGTTTTGCCTCTTTTAAGAGAGTTAACCAGTTTTCACATACAGAATAGAATTGTTAAATAGTTTGGGTGTCTGGCTCTATTTTCTCTCAAACTTTGCCATTCTGTGTTAGAGCTTTTATCTTTTAAATCTACATTACCGGCACCCTTGCCATTCTTCTTGGTTGTTTCAGATGCCTTGCCCTTTCCTGTTTCTTTCTCAGTATAGTCTTGAAAATAGTGATCAAACTATGAATAACAGGTATATCTGCCTGTTAGAAGAGGGTACTATGCTTTGTTTTCTTCTCTTCCTGCCCTGGCAATTGTGGGAATTTTACCAGTCTTTAATGAACCCATCACTGTCTTCAGAGAGAGTCTACAATGATCCCGGCGTTGTCGTGGGTAACTCCAAGCCCATGACTCCGCAAGTATACATTGGATTATTTTCTTCCAAAATGCACCGGCTCATTACCTTATCTTTGTCCTTTCTGAGGTTCGTACGTCGATTTTCTGTCCACTGACCAGCTTCATGAGGTCTTCAGGCACTTTATCCCCATCAGCTTGGCATTTCATTAACCAGAAGAACTTGGGGTCATTGGCAAACTTGGAAATCTCATTGTGAACACTTCTTTTCCACCTTGTTTATAAAGATGTTAATAAGACCAGCCTCTGAACCAATCCCTAATGCCCCATGGTTAAATAGATCACTAAAATAAAACAATTTATGGAGACGAATTAAGCCCTACATCTGTTATTACAGTACAAAAGATGGCTTTGAAATCAATGTGATTTAGAAGACAAATGAATAAAATCAACCAGTGTAGAAGGTGAAACAGCAATTGAGACCTGTCACTATTTCTAGTGAGACCCAAAGGTACTAGGTATTTTGCTTGTTCTTTAACAAAATACAAAGAAGGGGGAATTGCCACAGTGTGAACTGGAGATTCCTCTTGGAGATTTGCTTACTGATAAACCACTACCAATACACCAGGTGGAAATGCTGTTATCCCTTAACACTAAGGGTCAATGATGAACACCAAACCTTTATTTAATAGCCATAAGCATGATGGAGAAGAAAATAAAACATGTCAACAAGATCGTATTTAATGCTAGAGGACAACAAAAGAAGAATATAAAAAGATAAAAACTTGAATGTAGAGAATCTGGACTGTAAATAATATTTGTTTGTTTGTTTTCTGGAACTTAAGATATTCATCCTATCCAGATGGACTGGCTTCCGAGAGAGATTCTCTTCAGCATCTACCACTCAATAACCCAAACTTTCAAATTTAGCTCCGTCGCTGGAGACACCTCTCTTCCCCTGTCAACAGCACCGTTCAAGAGGGAATGTACCTCGTGACCTGCGAAACCCTGACTTCACTCTTGTGAAGTCCGTCACAGCAGGACAGTCATCATCTTGAAATCACGAGACAATCCCAACTTTTGCACCAGCGCTACACGGGTACAAGACTAAAGGAGGAGCAATTCTCTTTAGGGACCAACTTAATTTAACTGTCACCTGATGTTACTTAAGAACCAGTATCAACACATTATTACTCAAGTAATATGCATGTTTAACTCAACGTCAGTGACACTTAAAGGAAGTCCTGACTAGGTCAGTAGAGAGATAGACAAACAGATACAGATAAAGCTCCAGATGGATCTGACTGCTCTGGTTGGAAGGACTCAAAGCAAGTTGACTTTAATTTGTGAAAAAGCAAACAATCACTTAGCCACGCCAGGTCAACAGGTGAGGCGCTTACTGACGGGATGAAGGTAGTCACTAGTTGCTCTCTTTCAGCATTTCCTGCCCAACAACAAAAGCAGCCTCTTTTGGAGCCCTGTGCCACTTCTCTGCGCGTTTCGGGCTTCAGCCGCCGCTGTGGGAGACAGATCTGGGGCAAGCTGCGAGGACCCCGGCCTCCTCACGTCCTTGTGGGTCCCTTCCTCCACCTTCCTTCACTCTGCTTGTGCAGAGGCAGCCCACAAGTTGGGGGGAGTTAATTCTCCCAAGGGGGACCCTCACCAATAAGGAGAAAAGGTCACAAAATGACCTGGCCTGGAGGGACGCTTCTGAGTGTCTTCTCGGTGGGTCCTCAGAGGACTCCCAGCAGAACTGACCTCCAGTTACAGCAGAAAACAAGTCAGTAAGACGCCCTGGACACACTTCCCGTCCTTCCCTGCCTCACTCCCCCACCTTCTAACAACTCCCTGTGCCCCCAGTCAAATAAACCTGCAGCACCCAAAGTGCTTGTCTCAGCCTTTTGCACGGAACCAAAAAATAGCCTCGCGTCTGTATAACAGACTTATCAAGATGCCCGTCATTGAACAGTCCGTCTGAATACCTGAAACACAGGGCAGTTCGTCTTATGAACATTTAGCAGAGGTCACCATAGCCAACGCGAATGTTATGAACAAGTAAAAGAAAAATATCTTTTGTCCTTAAGACCGGTTTTGTGAGGAAGTGAAATCGTAGAAGAATGACTACAGGTATATCACAGTTCTACCAAAGTTGTGGAAATGTCTTCCTGATTGGGAGGGTGGGGTGGGGAATGCAAATCTGACCGTACCTGTGAGGCTGGTGGAAGTGGAAACTTCACGAGGAAGTGACACAACATTACAGTCCTAGTTCTTTGTAAGCAAGTACACACAAAGAGGAAAAATCTGTCAGGAAATCCCAAACTGTTTCTGTAATTTAAAGGTAGGACAATGTGAGTTAGGAATACTAGAGCAGTCCTCCTTTTCGTAACCATATTTTGTATTAATCAAGAGAAAAACAAAGAGGAATCAAGCAGACAGAAATATCAGCTTTATTACTGAGACCGGCTAACAGGCCAGGCTTTCCTCATACTTACTCACACACTCCCAGCCGAGAGCTCAGCACAGGCTTCTCGAGGACGGGTCTGTCCCCGCAGCACTGACGGCAGGAGGAGTCACACTCCATGTGTGTTTGCTCTGTACAGCCGGGTCCCGAGAGGAATGGGAGTCAAGACGAACACACCACGCTTGCCGCGTGGCCCTTTCCAAACTCGACTACCAAATACGTCGCTCTTCCTTCTCTGAGGGAGGAGTAAGGGCACAGGCAGAGGCCAGGAATGTCACATGAATTAAATACAGGCATACTGGGGGCTCCTAGGTGGCTCAGTGGGTTAAGCCTCTGCTTTCAGCTCAGATCATGATCCCAGGGTCCTGGGATCGAGCCCCACATTGGGCTCCCTGCTCAGCAGAAGCCTGCTTCACTCTCTCCCTGCCATACCCCCTGCGTATACTCTCTCTGTGTGTATATATGGGTCAAATAAATTTTAAAAAGCTTTAAAATTTTTTTTTAATTTTAAAAAATTTAAGAAGTCAAGATTTACCTAAATGTCTGAACCTTACATTACCTTTTCTTTCTTTATTAGCTCTATTCTCATCCTAATGCATATTCTTATTCTTATATATGGTTCACAGTGAGTTTAGCAGATGTACTTTCCTAGTAGAAACCTCAGCAGACACAACCGAGAACGATTTTGTCTGTAGCCCAGGTAGCGCACTCTGGACCATCAGCCGATCTTTGCTGCTTGGACCTGGAACAAGGATGCACCTAACGCCATTTCTTGGGCATTATCATTGTTGATGTACTAAGATTCTATTAGCAAGCAAGAAATTACTCTGAAACTTAGCAGCTTACAACGCTATTTCTTATGTCACGGTTACCCTGGGTCAAGAATCTGGGCAGGGCTCAGCCGGGTCCTGGGGTTCAGAGTCTCTCACAGAGCTGCAGTCCAGAAATGCAGTCACCGCAAGGCTCGACTGAGTGACCTCTCCAAGTCACTCACTTGGCTGTTGGTAGAACTTAGCTCTTCCTGGACCGTGGAACAGAGTGTCTCTAGACTTTACTGGCTGCTGGGAGCTCTGCAGAGCAGCTGACGACTTGACAGCTGGCTTCATCAGAGCAAACAAGCCAATAAGCCAAAGAGAGACAGAGTGCCGGAAGGCAGAGTCGTTGCGAAACACCATGCAGGAAATGGCATGTCAGCACTTTCGTTGTGTCTGTTCGTTAGACGTGAGCGACCTGGCAGGGCCAGATCACACAAAGATGTGAGCGCTAGGAGACAGGAAGCATCTAGGAAGGATGCTTACGGTATCTGTGTATCACTCTAGTCAGTGTAGCCATCTACAAGTCTCATCACCCAATTAAAGAATAGATTGTGTAAAAAAAAATAATAATAAATTATGTGAAAGTAAATCTCCTTTGTAGGACCTTTGGATCTGTCATTTTTCCACTTTCTCCTTGGTTATTGTGTATGACCACGGATCATACACCAGTACTGTGGGTAACACCAGTACTGATCATTTATTTTACTCACTGTTCTCTATTCAAAATTCATATGTGCTGTAACAGGAGGAGGAAAGATTTCCTCTACTTATTAAAATAAATTTCTGAACAATCCTACATCGTCTTCCTTTTTAGTTTTCAAACTTTTCATAGTTAAACTTTTTTTTTAAAGATTTTATTTATTTATTTGACAGACAGAGATCACGAGGAGGCAGAGAGGCAGGCAGAGAGAGAGAGAGGAGGAAGCAGGCTCCCCGCTGAGCAGAGAGCCCGATGCGGGACTCGATCCCAGGACCCTGAGATCATGACCTGAGCTGAAGGCAGCGGCTTAACCCACTGAGCCACCCAGGCGCCCTCATAGTTAAACTTTTTTGACATGTTATTATGAATCATAGGCTCTCACACATTCAATTTATGTCAATTAATGATAATTATTATTGTGTTTTGATGCCCACATTTTTGTAACTTAAATCTTACTAGATAGTTTCTTTATCTTTTTAGTCTTTATCCCTGACATTCTTAAAAATGACCTTGCTCTCTGCCAAAAACTGCGAGTTTCAGACCTATTGCTTCCAATCCTAATGTTTTCCTGCTTGAAGACATGGAAATAGGCATCCTCTAAGGAGATGTCATTCTGTCTGTGGAAAATAGCGTAAGAAACAAAATTTTAAGCATTAGGAACATACGCATTTGTGAGGTTGTAGGACAGAGTGCTCATACTGCTATTAAATTTCAGAGAAAAACATAGAAACAGAATTCCTTTTTAGAATCAAATTTCAAATTTTTATTTTAATGTTATCTTACTTTTTCAAAATGAAGTTCTGCAAACCACTAAGAAGTGTTGCTACATGAAAAGCAACCAGGTAAGTAAACCTCACCATTCAGTTTCCTAAGCAGGAAATGACGAATTTCCTGATTTCGTCTTAGCAACTCAGGTCCACAGAATTGTAAGAGTTCAAACTCATTTCTGGCCAGTAAAACTTGTTGAGCAATCTTTTTGTGCATCCTCTCTGGTTCTCATTATTTTGGGCATTCCATCTTTTTCTCTGTGATCTCTCAGTGCTCTATTTTGCAAAGTCTCTGCACTCTAAACCCTTGCCTTTTTCAAACTGCTTTTAAGTGTAGAAAGAAGTCTATAGAGAATTTCCACAACCCCACAAACCATTGTTGGTATTACAGAAGCATAGTCACCATTTCCAGCCCTTCTAAATACAAACCCATGTCCCCACTTCCGGTCATTTCTAGCATCTCTTCTACCAGCCATTACCCTGTTACTCATTCTATACTTTAAAAGTTGTACATTATTATTATTATAAGAACAGGAGCTAGAAGAAAATATATATGCATTTACATACATGTATGTTTGTGTAAAATGTTTTGTGCATACTTTGCGAGGCAAACACTGTTCTTGGGCTGAGTCAATATACACTTCCCTTCCTCATCTCTTCTGCTGCTGTCCATCACAGTGGGTATGCTTGAGTCATCACCAGTACAATCAGGCCATGGGCCACAGTTCTGGGCAATGGGATGTGAGCTGCTAAATCTATAAGCAACTGAATCCTTGTCTTGGAACGTTCTTCTACAGACTCCAAATTAAGACAGTAATGAGATGCTGCACTGTATGCTACAGCAACACAATGCGACTTCTCTCTGGTGAATTGGGATGGGGCCCACGTGAAAGACGATACACTGATTTATACAACATCTCTGAGATTCGAGAGCGAGAGGACAGTGGTAATGATAAGACCTATGGAGGTATAGGAAAAAAATCACAGGGTCGTATCAGGCAACTGTCCACTCCAGACATTGTGTGAAAGCCACTGGTTTATTGTGGCAGTGTATTCACAGCCTCTCATCTTCCGTAGTCAGAAGGCAAAGTGTGCTGAAAATCAGGTTATGGGTCTAAAGTCAGTTTCAAATAAAAGCTGAATTTACAGTCCCCTGGGAAGTCCCCACGCTAAATTTATAGCCCTATTCGGGAAGAAAGGGACCTAAAATATGGAATAAGAACATCTGGGTATGTACACATATGAATCTTGAACCACTAAATCTTCTACAACTCTGTATCAAAAACAACTCTTCCCTCCTTAGCTGGAGACCATGAAAAGTCCTCACCTAAGGCTGATGCCCCACAAGATGATATCTGCCTCCCTCGAGATCTGTCCCCACTTCTGCTCATGGCTCCCAAACTAACTTGCATCAGCATTACTTCAAGTGCCCATGAAATCAAGGACTACTGAGCTCCTACCCACAGAGTATCAGATTTAGTAGGTCTATGATAGGACATGGGAATCTGGTTTTTAACAAATTCCCAGGGGATGCTAATGCTGCTGGTCTGGAGATCAGTTTCCAGAGCCACTGTTTCAGCACAATAATCAGGAAAAACTTTCAGCCCAACCCAAACTGAGAAGTACTATCACTTTTGGAAAGCAAAATGTTATTTACCAAAAAAGGCCAAAGAACCTGACTACTGTGTACAGCAGAAACCAACAAAACATGCGCCCAGTGGATATTAGGGCTTACCGTGGGGGAGGAGCAGGTAGAAACGGGTTTGCAGATACTCTCTTGTGATGCAGGACACTAGGCACGAAGATGCTTTGGGCCAATTCTAATGTTGCTGGGCAGCTCCTTGAAATGTGGGGATGATACTGACCTAGAGCAAATGAGATGGGATTGCCTCGGCCACGTACTGAAGATGCAGTCAAAAAGCTCAGAGACGTGGACATTTAAGTGGGCTTATTATACACGACTGGAGAGCACATTAGCTGTGTCCTCCTAAGGGCCTAAACAATACTCCTGTCACTAGAGCAGTAAGGAAGGCACGAGCATCACTGAGTAGAGGTGGCTGCTCCTTCAAGTCAGAGATAACAGCAGGATGTGGTCTAATGGACCTGGGTCTCCTAGTGTCAATGGAGAAGCTAGGATTCCAAAATAGGGGAGGCCAGGCAGTAACACTTAATTTCCTGAAGCAAGACAGACGCACAGGCAGTTAAACTCAATGACAAGGAGGGTCCTCGCTCACAAAGGCCATATGGTAATAGCTAATTCACCTTGGAGTTCCAAGAGGCAACCTTGACAGACAATATGGACAATATGGAATTGTTTCACCTACATAACCAAAACGACCAAGAGCAAATAAGTAGAGGATTGGTGTCAGCCACTGCAATTAAATGTCATGATCCTTCACCCATTTCCAGATCCAGACCAGTTCTGAGACCCAGAGCCCATTCATAAAAGGGAAGACCAAACCCCTTGACAAAGGAGCCTGCACACTGCAAGTATATACAAGAGTGAGTCCCCGTTATATTTCACCGGAGTAACCTATAGCCAATTCTGAAAGAGGTTTTACAGGGTGAAAGTGAAATACCCCCAAATCAACAGGGCTATTGGATATAAAATTTGAAATCATACTAACACAATGCAAACGCTTTATAATGAAGTAAATAAGACACACAATCAGTGGATCCCCTATCCCACGCATACACCATCATCCAGAAGCTGCAAGCCTGATACAACACTAGAATGACCTCCGAAGGTGAAGCCAATTGCTAGATAGAGTTGACACCCTGCAACACCGGTTGTTGTCCTTCAAGGTGAGCTGTGTCCTTGAAACAATGGCCATTATATGGTGCTGAATCCATGGCAGAGGGAATGGCCTCTCATACCAATAGTCCTAATGACTCATTTGAAGGAGTTTAAGTGCTTTTTCTCTCTCTTTTTTCTTTTTTAACATTTATCTACTTATTTGAGAGAGTGGGGAGAGGAGTGGAGGGAGAGGGAAAGAATCTCTTCAAGCAGACTCTCTGCTGGGCCCAGAGTCCAACACAGGCTCTATCCCGGGACCCTGAGTTCATGACCTGAGCCAAAATCAAGAGTCAGACACCCAACCAATTGAGCCACCCAGATGCCCTGAATGCAAGTTCCTACAAGAACTGTAAGTTCTTCCACCAGGAGATACAGTAAGCTTTCCAGTATACCTAGAGCTACAGCTGCCACCTAGCTGTTTCCAACAGAGAAAAGTTACATGTACTACCTGATTATCATTCTTAATCTTATATGGGCTGCTATCAAATAGGGGCAGTATGTCTGGGATTCAGGGAATTCACTGATGTGTTTCTTAGTGCCTAGATTCCTGACGGTAACCACAAATGGAAAAAGTGGAAAATTATAGGCACTAGAGCCAGAAAAAGACACAGTAACTAGGAGCTCAGACTCCTCAAGAATGGAGGTTTGGGACACTTGAGCCATCTCGATGAGCAAAGGTGCTGTCTACAGGGGAGGAGAAACCACAATGTGCACTAGAAGAGGAAAAGAAACTTCAGGGACAACCACAGCATTCAGTACAGAAATGGGATCTGTGATTTGTCCCACTAGCACTTTTATATCAAATACTTTGTTGGGATTTTAGTATTATTTTGGTTTTTTGAAGTTGTGACCAGCCACAAATTTGAAGAATCAGTGACGGAACAGAGTAAGCTCATCATGGGTCATGAGTGCATCAAGAAGGGCCAGGATAGACCGCAACGGATGCTGATGACGCCTCAGCCGCATCCCTCCCATGCCAGCCTGAATTCCAACGGCAGCATTTTCCTCTCTTTGCCCGATGGCTTTCTCTGACCATCAAAGCCTTTCTGCCTCCACACACAGTGAACAGAAACTTCTTGAAAATGAATGTCCCAGAAGACCAACCCTCAATTAATGGCTGATGGACATGGCATGGGATACCCCAATTCCCTGCTACCTTGGATGGGATAATCTAGGTGATGAGGTTATGTGTTCTACTCTGTTTCAAATCACATCATGAGCGACTGGATAATATACTCTTTAATGGCTCTCTTCCCTTCCTGGTCTCATTTCCCTTCTGCCCTACTGGTGTTTCCATGGATCCTTTCCCAAATACGTGTACTCAAATATATGTTTCTGAAACTGCTTCTGAGGAGGAATGCACCTTAAGATATACAAGTAAGCAGAATGAGAAGTAAACGATTTCTTCCCTTTCTCATGCGGAAGTCCAGTGGACCACGACCTCAGGTGCTCATCATCAACACAGGACAACTTAGGAGATTAGAAACTGGTGTCACATTTGGGCACCATGAAGGGGCAAGAAATAGCCTTCGAGTCTTTTTCTGGGATGTCTATGAGAGACTTAGAACCTGTGATGTGCAGTAAAGTGGAGAGCTAGATGGCCTGCTGCGGGAGATGAGAAGTACAGAGCATCACCGTTGAAGCTGCTGAGGTCGATAAGGTAGAGCTACTTCTCCAAGCAGAGGATCACCCTGCTCTGGTCATACCGAGAGACCAGAACACAGGTTTCATCAGCCTCAGACTTCCGCAGGCGACCCCACGAGGGTGCCTATGGTGAGGAGGGACAAGGAGCATCGTCCCAAACACAGGGAAAATCCAAATCCCCGCAAACCTCAATCTCCTCATTTCCCATGAGCATGAGGACATATAAGCCCCCTTGAATCCAGTATCATGCTTCCCATAGGATAGGAGAGGAGGGGTCTTCATAGGAAGCTCAACTTCAGAATAGTCCAATAATCTTACAAAATGAGGCCATTTTAAACCAAGAGACAGATAATATTAATTGGCTAGTTTAGATTCTGCTAAGGCACAACCCATACAGTCCAGAAAAGCAGAGCGGAAGAGGAAGATCTTCATGTGACGGTCACTCCCACTACAGAGGTTTGACATCTGCAAAAAGTAAGTGAATCCACACTTTACCGCATTTATTAAGGGAAAAATGTTTTTGATATCTAATATTTTAAAAATATGCAGCCCTGGAGTGCATCAAGAAGTACATGAATACACTTACACATTCCAGAGAGATCCAGGAAAAGGAAGGCACATGCACTAGCTCAGCAGAGACAAGGAAAGCCCTCGGATGAAGCCAGCGCCCCCACCTGAGACTGAGAAGGATGTGACCCTGTGCATTAAAGGATGCTGGACCTCAGGGAACCTGAAAGGGCCAGCCGGCCAAAAAAACAATAACTCTCCCAGTCCCTTCTCCTCTCTGGAAACTCATGCCCTCCCCATTTCCCCTATAGTTGTCCTGGGTCTTCTCTTAACAATTCATAACTAAGCCCCTATAAGCCAAGATGTTATTAAGAAAGATAATCTTACACAAAGGGAATCTTCAGGTCCCTTAGATCAGAAGACAGTCGTTCAGAGGAAGACATACACACACACACACACGCGTGTGTGTGTGTACAAATTTATTTACTTGTATTTTAAAAATACGTATTTTTTTAAAACTCTACTGGTCCTAACACAGAAAGTGAACAAGGAAAGTGGGGATCTTAGGGGTTAACTTGTTCACACAACTGTTAGCCTGAGGTTCAAACCCATGTCAGTATAAATAAAGACGCCTTAAATCACAACTGTGGAGTACTTTGCAAAGTGCCACACAAACAAGAGTACTATTATTGGCAATCTGAAACAGAAAAGACCATATAACATGAAATCTCTTTTACAGACTCAATATGATAACGGGTATGGGAAAAATAAAAGGTGAGTGTTTGGTCTTCCATATGGCTAGGAAGTAGGGAAATGTTGATGATGAGGGAATCAGGGGTATCACTAACGCCGCTGTCAAGGACAGCAACAACGTACAGTAATTAAAGCCCAGTTTCGACACCAGATGGGTTTGGATTTTAATCCCAGCTCTGCCACCTGCTACCTGTGCAATCTCGAGCAATTTATTTAACCTTTCTGAGAATTAACTGAATGTTGTGCAGATTAACTGAGATCATATAAGTTTCAGGAGCATCATAGATGCCCAACAACTATTAATCTTCCTACTCCTTTCAAACCCACTTCCCACAACTAGGAGAGGGAAGGAGTGGAACCGGGGGTAAACAAGACTGAATGTATAGAGGGAAAAAGCAGAGATCCAGGCAAAAGCATCGGAAAAAAGAGTGAACGATGCAATACTTTACAGAAGGCTTTGTGGCTCATGCATTCTGATAAATCCGAGTCGATGTTTATGTCTCATGTGAACAGCCAAGTACTCACATCAGTATGACACCCAACTAGATCATCTCCTACTTCCTCAACATCCTCCGGAGTCCATCTGAGATCAGTGTCCAAAGTGGGGACCCTGCTAAAATGATGATCTCAGGCCCCAGAACCAGAGCTTGTGTCTCAAAACATCCTTCTGCATTTTCACAAAAGAGGCTAATATTTTGAAATAATAACTGAGCTTCCTCTCCCCATTCATCATTCCTACCACCAGATTGTCTAGGTGTTCTTTCCCTATTCAGCTGGGCAGCATTATATCAGGACAAAACAATTAACAAGAACAGGAATCTAATTATTAGTTTTATTTGTTTTTAAGATTTTATTTATTTATTTGAAAGAGAGTGAAGCGCGTGGGAGACGTCAGAGGGAGAGGGAGAAGCAGACTCCATGCTGAGCTAGGAGACCGGACCAGTTCCAGGACCCTGAGATCATGACCTGAGCTGAAGGCAAACACTTAATCATCTGAGCCGCTCAGAAATCCCTAATTATTAGTTTCCAAAAGAAATTTTAATTCCACAGAGCCTACAACTTTGAAAGGGGGGAAAAACCTATTTTGAACAGTAAAATCCAAGGATTAGAATATAGATAATGGAATTTGGGTAAAAGTCAGAAATCTCTCACCCTCCCCCTCAGCCCCCAACCAAGAGTAGATGAAACCTGCCCTATTAGAGGAACAGAAACCTTACAGAAGGAGAACAGAACCAGCTGTGAATGTGAAATTCCTAGCAGGCGAATATCGAGTTTAGTGGACAATTAAGACCAAACCTCTAAGGCCATGGAATCAATAAAAAAAAAATCACAACTTTGGAGCTTAGATACGGCCTCTGGAAAACGGATGGAACACAATTCTGAATGTGAATAAATTTAAACCCACAATGACACAATAATCCATGAATTCCTGGTTTTAACTAAATGTCAACAAATTAATA
Source organism: Mustela putorius furo (assembly GCF_011764305.1). Taxonomy (NCBI): domain Eukaryota; kingdom Metazoa; phylum Chordata; class Mammalia; order Carnivora; family Mustelidae; genus Mustela; species Mustela putorius. The sequence goes on from NW_025421261.1 coordinate 2,217,660, forward strand.
TTTCTGTCATCTATTGAGAATAGTGGCTCTAGGCATAAATTAAATTCAGTTACATGAAAATCTCATGTAAGGTGTATTTTTCACAAATTTTGGAAATTGTCTTACCTACCACAGTTTTAAAAGCTACCTAGGGGGGCACCTGTGTGGCTCAGTGGATTGAATGTCTGCCTTCAGTTCTGCTCATGATCTCAGGGTCCTGGGATTGAGTCCCCGCATCAGGCTCCCTGCTCAGTGGGACGCCTCTTTTCCTTCTGTCTGCCATTTCCTCTGCTTGGGCTCTCTCTCTCTCTCTCTCTCTCTCTCTCTCTGACAAACAAATAAGTAAAATGATGAAATAAATAAATAAACACAAGCTACCTAGGTCCTTCTGCTGCGGATGGCCAGCAAACCACACTGAGAAATACTGTGAACTCCACTGAGTAATTCTGTCTTCCCCAGTACAGATCTTCAGGATCTCCTGTAAAATAATACCTACTCCATAGAGTTAAGGGAAGAATTTAATGAAATAATACTTGACATTTGTCATTTAGTTATCAATAGCTACTACATGTCATTAGCAAGGAAACATTTCTTACTCCTCCCTGATATTTCCTTCCATATTGAAAGACCTTAATTAGTGTAACTGCTGTTGTCTTTTATGAAACTTCACTCCATCTGTCCCAGGGAGTGAAATGACTTATCTGACTGGTAGATTTGGGAAGAATAAACTCAAGTGTTGTCAGCTCGTTTCTTTCCTGCTTCCTCCTAGAAACCTGTTGCTAGTACCTTCCCACTGGGTACATGCCACCCATCGCTTTTTTTTTTTTTTTTCCAATTCAAACTCATTTCCCTTTTATTAAGGTCCCAGTTACCATTACGTGGTTTGGTACTCAATAAAGGAAAACTTGTTCAAATAAGGTAATATGACCGGAGACAAATTCTGTCCTTACACTGAAGCCTATGCCCCAGCATTATTTGTTCTTGGGCAACTCTAGTCACCTTGGGGACAGTATGTTGACTTACTTCATCTTCACGTGATATAACTTACCCTCTCTTGGAAACAGATGCTATTTCGGCCTACACCTACAACCCTTTGCACTAGTACGTTTGTTCAAAATTAGGTAGTAAAGAAGACTCCTATTTATTGAGTTCCTAAGGAATTCCAACACTTCTTTTAAGAAGAAAAAGTAATATCCATTCAGTTTACCAATAAAGTCTTGGATTTTTATATTCCTTGACCCATAAATTTTATCTAAAAATTTTTAAAGAAATGTAGACATATGTATACATATTTTCTTAATATTTGTACATAAAAATTTTTATGATTGGAAAAATGTAAATATCCAGCAGATACCTTGTGAAATTATAGTGGATCTTTAAAATGGAATACTATGTAGACACTAAAAATAACATTGTTGACTTCAAATTCTGACCAGATGAAATATAAAGAGAAGATTTACTTTCCTGCTGTAAGCAACTAAAAACATGGACAAATAGAAAAAACAATTTTTGGACACGTTAACAAGCAGCACAGGGCTGTGATCCTTGAGGGATGGGAAGCAGTTAAATTGAGCCCTACATTTTCACCAGCACACTGCTTACAGACAGTTTCCAGTCCATGAAATAGGAAGGAAGAACCCAAAGTTCATTGCTATCACCTAGTTGAGGAGATAGAGATCAAAGCAACAATAATTTGCTGGGCAAAGTAATGAAGTTAAGAAGCTCTATATAGAAATCCCCATAGATCTACATGGATCCCACTGAGTCTTCAACTGAATACTGACTGGCAAATGTGTAAGAGAAAACTATGCAAAGTCAGGATGAAAAAAATACCAAAGAGAAAGAGGCAAAACAATTCTGGCAATCACACAAGACTGGAAATAATTTGTCTCTCACCCATGAGAATGGAAGATTTCATAATACATGGTCATCAGGTGGAATTCTCAGTAAGACATCACCTCAGTAGTAGAGCTAAATTAGTCCCATACTAACAGGTTCTCTATACTTACAAAGATTAACCTTGAAAGGATACAACTATTACCTGTGCACCTACACAAAATCTAACATTACTTAAAAGAATAAATCAAAATCCATCAACCCACAACTTTATGGTAAACTAATCTTCAACAAAGCAGAAAAGAATATCCAATGGAAAAAAGGTAGTCTCTTCAACAAATGGCATTGGGAAAACTGGACAGCAACGTGCAGAAGAATGAAACTGGACCACTTTCTTACACCACACACAAAAATAAGTTCAAAATGGATGAAAGACCTAAATGTGAGATAGGAAACCATCAAAATCCTAGAGGAGAACACAGCAGAAACCTCTTTGACCTCAACCATAGCAAGTTCTTACTAAACACATCAATTGGGACAATGGAAACAAAAGCAAAAATGAACTACAACTACTGAGATTTCATCAAGATGAAGAGCTTCTGCACAATGAAGGAAAGAACCAACAAAACTAAAAGACAACCTACGGAACAGAAGATATTGGCAAATGACATATCTGATAAAGGGTTAATATCCAAAATCTATAGAGAACTTATCAAACTCAATATCCAAAAAACAAATAATCCAGTTAAGGAATGGACAGAAGACATGAATAGCTATTTTTCCAAAGAAGACATTCAGATAGCTAGTAGACACATGAAAAAAAAATGCTCAACATCACTCATCAACGAAATACAAATCAAAACAACAATGTGATACCACCTCACACCTGTCAGAATGACTGAAAGTAACAACATAGGAAAGTTAAAAACAGATGATCCAGCACTACTAGGTATTTGCCCAAAGAATACAAAAATACTGATTCGAAAGGACAAATGCACCCCACTGTTGATAGCAGCATTATCAATCATAGCCAAACTATGGAAAGAGCCCAATGTCCACTTACTGATGACTGGGTTAAGTCATATATACACAATGGGATATCACTCAGCCATCAAAAAGAATGAAATCTTACTATTTGCAATGATGTGGATGGAGCTAGACTATTATGCTAAGTGAAGTAAGTTGGTCAGAGAAAGACAAATAGCATACGATTTCAATCATATGTGGAATTTAGGAAGTGAGATTGATGAACATAGAGGAAGGGAAAAAACAGAGAGGGAATCAAACCATAAAAGACTCTTAACTATAGAGAACAAACTGAGGGTTGATGGGAGGAGGTGGATGGGGAATGGCTGAATGTATGATGGGCGTTAAGGAGGGCAGTTGTGATGAACACTGGGTGTTACACATAAGTGGTGAATCACTAAATTCTACTCCTGAAACCAATATTACAGTATATGTTAACTAACTAGAATTCAATAAAAGCTTGAAATGAAAAAAATTCCATCAACCAATGACATATATACGTGTCTGGTATCTCATCAAAAACTACAAGGCATGAACAAAAAAATTAAAAGTTATGCACATAAACAAGAAATATGATATATAACCAGGATAAAAGTCAAACTATAGAAACACATACAGAAATGGTATAAATAATAGGACTAGTAGATAGGAATATTAAAATAGTTAATATGAGTAAGCTCCATATATTTAAATAAAGAAAACTATGACCATGATGAAGAGAGAAATAGTGGGTATATATTAAAAAATTGTACTGCTAGAGATGTAAAAATATTATGCCAGGAAAGAAAAAAAAAAGGAATGGTGTCAACAGTGGATTAGACACTGAAGAGGAAAATATCAGTGGATTTAAAGACATAACAATATTAACTTTCCAAAATGAAAAACAGAAGGAAAAAAATACTGAAAAGAAAGTACATAGAGCATTTGTAATCCAATCAAATACATGAGTGATTAGAGCTCCCAAAGAGAAAAAGAGGTAAGACAAAACAATATTTGAAAAAATAGTGGATAAAAAATTTCCAAACTTGATTAAAATATGAAATCTGCAAATCTAACAAACTTAATGAGCCTGAAACAGAACAAATGAGAAAAACATGCTAAAACAGAATAATGATCATTTCAATAGATGCAAAAAAAAGATCGACTAAATTCAACACCTATTTATGATAAAACCCTATAAATTATAGATAAAAAGGGATTTCCTCAACCTTAAAGATATTTCTCGATTACCAATTTAATTCTTAATGGTGAATGACTAGGTACTTTACCTGTAAGATAAGGAAATCACTCAGCACTTTTATTCGACATGAATGTAGAGATCCTAGCCAGTAAAATAAGGCAATAAAAATACATATGGGGGTGCGTAGGTGGTTCAGTGGGTTAAAGCCTCTGCCTTCGGCTCAGGTCATGATCCCAGGGTCCTGGGATCGAGCCCCGCATCGGGCTCTCTGCTCAGCAGGGAGTCCACTTCCCCTACTTCTCTCTGCCTGCTTGTGATCTCTCTCTGTCAAATAAATAAATTTTTTTTAAAAATCTTAAAAAAAATAAATATGAGTCATTCATGTTAGAAAGGAAGAAATTTTTAAAAATTGTTTTTTACAGAAGACACACACTCTATGTGAAAAATTCGAAGGAATCTACAAAAGAATTATTAGCTCCAATAAGTGAGCCAAACAGTATCACAAGACAAAAGGCCAATCTACATATATATCAATTTTATTTTTATATTCTAAAAATACACATTTGGAAATTGAAATTAGGAAAACAGTACCATTACAATAGGATCCAGAAATGGGAAATACTTTAGGATAAATCTGACAAAAAGTGTACAAAGCCTATATATAGGAAACTATAAAGCACTGCTGAGAAAAATTTTAAAAGACCTAAATAATTAGATAGATATAGTAGATTCACAGGTTCAACTATTGTTCAAATGTCCATTTTTCCTCAAACTGATCTCAATATTCAACTGAATCCCAATCACTATCTCAGTAGGCTTCTCTGTTTAAATTGACAATTTTTAATTCTAGTAGAACATATGGAGTTATGCAAAGGAACTAGAATAAACAAAACAATTTTGGAAGTGTGCTCTGTAAGATTTGGGAAGAACCTACACAGGAATGTTCTGAGAAGGGCTGAGAATTCTTTTCAGTGATTACTCATCATAAGTAAGGCATTCAACTCCAGAAAATGCGTTGCTGATCATTGCTACTGGTGGAACAGAAATGCTAACACTTGAAACTAACGTTCAGTATGTGCATTCTGTCCCAGTTTCTTAAAAATCCTGACGTTTTCATAAATTTTTTCAAAATTTTTTATTATAAGAGAATCAATGTTTAGTGCAGAGCATTATGGTAGAGAGTCAAGTTGCCTGTGATTAGACCCTAATTTCACTATTAGACAAATTATTCTTGCTTTAGTCACATTACTCACCAATACCTGGTTTCCTCATCCATACATAATGGAAAGTGAGGTGTTATAGGTGAAGGTATGCGTTTCTCAGTTGAAAAGGAACAGAGCCTCCGCGGTACAGACCCGAGCAAGGAAGAACAGACGGGAAATCGTCCCCACTGAGACAGCACGTTCTCTGGTGGACAGTCCCCGTCACAGCCACATTTTTCATGTGAGAGAAATACCGCCAGTCAGGATTACGCGCACCTGAGTGAACAGAGACTCCGTCCTGCTGCAACAGGACAAGGATATGGAGTTGCACAGTCCTATGACAAGTTATACTGAATACACCGAAAGAACAAATGCTCCTTTTCTGAGTCTAATAACGCCGAGATGACTTGTCATGAAGACGACAAACGCTCTGCTTCAAGGCCCTCCCTTGCACACAACCCTTCCAAGTTCAGGAGAACTTTAGAAGTATATTTCTATGGCGATAGGTTTTATAAAATTTGTGAAAAAAAATCGTAAAGAACTCTATGGAGACATAATTAATATATAAGAAGCTGGACATAATGTATATAATTTCATGAGTTTAGAGACACGCAGACTTATGAAACCATCACTATAATCAAGGTAATAAACATAACCATCACCTACAAAAGTTTCCTCCTGTCCCTTTAATTTTTTTTGTCTGTTTTTTTGTGTGGAAAGAACATGAAATCTACCATCTTAAAAAATGAATTGTTAACTGCAGGTACCATGTTGTACAGATGTCTGGAACATGTTCATCCTGAATAGCTGAGTTTCATACCCATTTAACAAAAGTTCCCCATTTCCCTTGCCCCTCAGCCCTTAGCCACCCCTACTTTCTGTTTTTCTGACTTTGACTACTCTAGATAGCTCCTATCAGTGGAATTGTGCAGCTGCTTATCCTCTGTGGGGGGCTTCCTGCACTGAGCGTAATGTCTTGCTGGTCAGTCAACGTCGTCACTGGCGGTAGGGTTTCCGTCTTCTTCTTTTTTTTTAATTTGAATACAGTTGACATATAATGCTAAGGTAGTTTCAGGTGCACAACTTAGTCATTTGACAAGTTTACACGTTGTGCTATGTTCACCACGAGTATAGCCACCACGTGTCCCACCACGTCACTCTTACGATGTCACTGTATTCTTTACACTCTGCTTCTGATTCCTGTGACTTGTTCATTCCATAACTGGACGCCTGTGCCTCCCACTCGCCTTCACCCATGTTCCCCGATCCCTCTACCCCTCTCTCCTCTGGCAACCATCAGTTTGTTCTCTATATTTATAGTTCTGATCCTGCTTTTTGTCGGTTTATTCATGTTTTTAGATTCCATTTATAAGTGGAATCATATGGTATTTGTCTTTCTCAGTCCGACTCATTTCACTTAGCCCAATACCCATTTTAGGTCCATCCATGTTGTATCAAATGGTATAACCTCATTTTGTATGTCTGTGTAATACTTCACCACATTTTCCTTACCCATTCATCTTCTGATGGATATTTGGGTTGCCTCCCTGTCCTGGCTATTGTAAATAATGCTGTGATAAACATAGCGGTTTACTTATCTTTTTGAGTTAGCACGTTTATCTTCCCTGGCTAAATCCCCAATAGCAGAATTATTGGATCATATTATATTTCCTTTTTTAATATTTTGAGGTACCTCCATACTGTTTCCCACAGCAGCTGCACAAATTTACATTCCCACCAACAGTGCACAAGGGTTTCTTTCTTTCCATATCATAGCCAACACTTTTTGTTTCTTGTCCTCTTGATTTTAGCCAGGGTTGTTTTTTTTTTTTTTTTTTCTTTTTTGAGGCTGAATAAGATACCTCATTTCCTATCCAGTTGCTGTCAACTGACACTTAGGCTGTTTCTATATCTTGGCCAAGTGAATAATACTGCAATGAACACAGAATGCAGATATATCTTCAAGATCTTGATTTCAGGGTTTTTTTCCCCAAATCTACACATTTATTTATTTACTGTTCAGTAAGTTTTAGTCACTGAGGGGTACAGCATTACATGGATTCTGTGGCCAATGGCTTTTGTAGGAAGGTTGCTTTGGAATTTGGCACAAATCATGCCACTGTTTTTATAAGCATGAGTTATCTTTCCCCAGATTACGCTGGTTTTGTTCAGTTTGCTACCAGGAGTCACTGTGTTGTTCTCGGCTTTGTACACATAAGCACATCTCTTGCCTAGATAGAATTCAGTTTCATCTTGAGCATAAATAACTTCAACTTTAAGAAGGTCTGTACGCTTCCCTCTGGTTCTGGAGACCCCATTCATAGCCAGCAAAAGTGGCCTTGGACCACAGCCTTCTAGACATTTGTCGTTTTAGGAGCCCTGTTCCGAGCAGGCCTCCATACGCTCCAAGACGGCAGACAGAGAAGAGACCATTGTTAGGGATATATACTCAGAAACAGGATTAATGGATCACACAGTAGTTCTATTTCCAACTTCCTGAGAACCTCCATATTTACTTTCATATCAGCTATATCATTTTACATCCCAGCCAACAGTGTAAAAGTTTCCCAGTTTCTCCTCATCCTCACTAATACATATTTTGTGGGGTTTTTTGATAATAGGTAAGCTCACTAGGTGGTATCATGTTGTGGCATTCCTTGATGACTGGTGATTTAAGCACTTTTTCAGATACTTCTTGGTCATTGGAATGTCTTCTTTGAAGAAATGTCTGTTCAAATCCATGGAGTTTTCTTGCTTTGTTTTGCTACTGAGTAGTAGGAGTCCCTTAATTACTTTGGCTATTAACCCCTTATCCGATACAGAGTTTTCAAATATTTCTCTCATTCCATATATTACCTTTCATTCTACTGTTTCCTTAGAGGTGCAGCTTGCCATAGTCCCTTGTCTACTTTTGCTTTTGTTGCCTGAGCTTTTGGTGTCGTACCCAAGAAAATCATTGCTGAAGCCAATGTCAAAAATGTTTTCCCTGTTTTCTTCTAGGAGTTATGGTTTCAGGTCTTAAATTTAAGTCAAGAATCCACTTTGAGTTGAGTTTTTTGTTACAGTGTAAGATAAGGATCTAACTTCACTCTTTGCACATGGATATCCAGTTTTCCCAACATCATCTGTTTAAGAGAGTATCCTTGTCCTATTATGTAGTCTTGGTACACCTGTCAAAAATCAGTTGGCTGCATAGGCATGGGTGTACTTGGGGATTCTCTATTCCGTTCCTTTTGCTTAGCTCTGCCTTTATGCCAGTAGAAAGAAAGATACTTTAAATGCAACTGATTGAACACTTCCGCGTCTTTCCACTCTAGCTTCCCTTCCACCATCCTTCCCTGGTTGACACTGGTCATGATGATTTGGGGATCTGGCTAACGTTGACCAGGGGTACATTGAGCTGGACTTTACTGAAATATATTTATGTTTACAGTCACTTCTGTATTTAGTTTAAGTCGTTACTAACCATCCCATTTTAGAAATGTCTTCCTATAATTCTCCCACTCAGTGTGCCGACTTACCTGGGGTTCCGACATGAAAGCGCAGAGCCAGAGTTTGCAGCATAAAATGAGGATGTCCTATGGCATCTGGCATCTCAAATAAGAGGATAATACAGAAGAAATACAGTTTAAAATGCACTGAGCAAGGGACACCTGCGGAGCTCAGTTGGTTGAGCATCTGACTCTTGGTTTGGGTGCCGGTCATGACCTCAGGGTTGTGGGATGGAGCCCTGTGTGAAGTTCTGTGCTTAGCAGGGAATGTGCTTGCCTCTCTGCCCCTCCTGCTGCTCATGTGTTCACTCTCTCTCTAAAATAAATAAATTACTAACTTTATTGATAAATTTAAAAAATGTACTAAGCAGGAAGCTAACCTGTGGAGACCTCTACTAACATCACATATGTAAAATCAAACAGAGGATTTTGTTCTCATTAGTACTTAACCAAAACAGGCATTATCCCCATTCAGAAATATATTTACTGGTGCAACTTATACAATTATAAACCCATAATAAGTTTTTTTGGTCCTTTTTAATGGAATTGTACTTCATAGAAAATAATAAGGGTCCATGTATCTGAAGGACAGAAATCCATAGCAGTAACTTCAAATAGTAAGTACAATTATGTGTGAAATCAAGCATTCCAAAACTCTCACTTATCAATAATAAAAGAGAAAACTCAGTTATGTTAGAGATACAATCTATTCTCTTATTATTCTCTATTTTGCTATAGAAAAATATATGATATTGCGTATCATATTCATATGTAAATATGCTAAAAAATTTTTACAGGAAAGGCAATCAAAGTGTGTTCAACAAAAATGTAGGAAGAAGGGGCACCTGGGTGGCTCAGTGGGTTAGAGCCTCTGCCTTTGGCTCAGGTCATGATCCCAGGGCTCTGGGATCAAGCCCCGTATCGGGCTCTCTGCTCAGCAGGAAGCCTGCTTCCCACTCTCTCTGTCTCTGCCTGCATCTCTGCCTACTTGTGATCTCTGTCTGTCAAATAAACAAATAAAACCTTAAAAAAAAAAAAACCTTTAAAATAAATGTAGGAAGAAAGCATTATAGAAATGTCAGTCATTGATAAAAACTCACGTTGCTTGTGTTTTTCTGGATTTGTAGATCTTCGTGGTATTTGTCAACTTATATAATTTTTCCAGTTTCTTTATTTCTTCTAACAAATATTCACTATTATAACCTAATTTTTTATTCAGTATTTTGTACTCTTGTTTTTACTGAAGTTCTCCAAAATTGTACAAGCTTCAGGTCACATAAAACCTAGGTCCTTCACAAGGAAAAATTTTAGTATCTACTTGAATAATATCCTATTGTGTGTCACTGTAATGTGGAGCAACTTGAGAGATGATAATTACACTTATTAACACAACATTTCCGTATGCTTCCTTCCAACAGAATAGTTCTGAATTAGTAATGATGGCACTGAGGGCCGGCACTCAGGCAGTAAGAGCCACATCAACGCAAAGACTTGCTTTAATTGCCCTTCTAGATACAAGTATCCGGAGCGCTCACCATCTGTTGGAGAACCACTTTGGGTCTTCCAGTAAGTGCATGACATTCCTGAGGCGGAGGAGGGTATAGAGATGAGACACATCTAATACTTGCCTTCACGGAGTTCACCGTCTCAACAAGAGAAAACAGTAAATGGAACATAAAATTAAGATATGAACTCTATATCAATGCTATGAACTAAATCATGCCCCTCCCATTCAGATGTTGAAGCCTTAAGTCCCAGTGTATGATATTTGGAGATGAGGCCTTTGGGAGGGGACTTAGGTTTAGATGAGGCCATGAGGGCCCTCATAAAGGGTTTTATTCCGTTACGAGAGGTATCAGAAAGTTTGCGCTCTCTTCTCTCCACTGCGGGAGGAAGGCAACTGACTGTGAGCCAAGAAGAGGGCCGGCATCAGAACGCAATTCTGCGGGTACCCTGATCTTGGGCGACCCACTTCCACAACTGTGAGACAATAAATTTCTACTGTTTAAGTCACCCAGCCTACAGTATTTTGTTAGGACATCCTGACAGACCAATACGGTTATCAAATGTCAATTTTTTTTTTTTTAATTACAACCCACTTTAAGGCAGAGATCATGACCCAACACACACACACACGCACACGCACACAAATACTTACACTTCCAATATGTTATATATACACTCCCTATAGTTTTCTTTCTTTTTTTTAAACTATTTTATTTATTTATTTGACAGACAGAGATCACAAGTAGGCAGAGAGGCAGGCAGAGAGAGGGGAGGAAGCAGGCTCCCTGCTGAGCAGAGAGCCCGATGCGGGGCTCGATCCCAGGACCCTGGGATCATGACCTGAGCCGAAGGCAGAGGTTTTAACCCACTGAGCCACCCAGGCGCCCCTCTCCATAGTTTTCTATTCAACCTCGTTTTGTAAAATGCTGGTCACAATCCTATTAATTGATTTTATAACCTCCGAATGGATCACAACCCATCATTTGAAAAGTTCTGTTCTATGTGACTATTTTGTCCTATTATGCGTTGACTTAAAACCCATTAATATAAACTGAACAAAAGCCTCCATTAGCTTTAATACTGAGTGAAAAAAAAGACACTGAAATCCTGACGGACCCCTTCTGCCAATTATTCATATTCATATTTTTATTCACATACATTGTATCAAAGGCCTCAGCTGTCCCTCCGTACACGTGCGCATGTACACGCGCACCAGAACGCACACACACAGCACACACTCACGTTTCTCTCCTTCTGTCCATACGTTGGATTTGCCTGTTTCAGTGACAACTACGGCGAGAGCCCCCCAGCGCGTCACCAGAGTCTGAGTGAGGGGTTATTTCAGCGGCTCTTCACCATCCCAGAATCGCACTGAACCACAAGAATTTTCTGACAGGACTTGGCAAGATTTTCATTACATTCAAGATTGTTTATTCCATTGGCAAATGTATCATAAAAGGGTTTGGCTCTTTTCTAAACTACACTGGGCATGTCTGTGTGTATTTGCACACGTGTGTGCATGTGCACACGTGTGCACACATATGTAAATATTCTGTAACATATAGAATCACTGATGAATACATAGAAATGTTTTCTTAATTATTCAGTGGTAACATTTGTGCCTGCGTTATTGTGATGATCAATAATTATTTACTCACAAAATACATTACATTGATGGAATGAATAATGCTAAAATACTACCTCCTTAGTACGACACTGGTCTCTATTTAAAATGCACTTTCCAGCCTCCATTCTGCATGCTTTAGAAGAAGATGACCCACAAGAACAGGTACAGTCATAGTGTAAACACCAACTATGTTTTTTCTATCATTGCATATGTATGAATTTAAATTTATTGAGCCCATCACCATTAAGTACAGAAGGCAAGATGAATTTCTCACTGAAACAAGATCCATGTGTCATAGGGAAAAAAGTGTCTACTTGCTGAATACACAGATCTTAGCTACGTTTGGAACACAGGTTAGTATAGATCTCTCCATGAAACTGATTCTAGATTTTTAGTAAGTAGGAGACAGTGTCTTAAACTGGTTTTGATGAACATAAAATTGGAACAGACAATTGCAGGAAGATTCCATAACCCACTCCTCCACTTCCGTCCATTAGCCGCATCTTACAAGGGTGAGCTACACACCTTACAGTTAACAAAACATCATCAAAATTTTATGAACAGAAGTCCACAGTTTACATTAAAATACATTCTTTGTCTTCACCATTCTACAAGTTAGACAAATGTGTAATGTTGTAAGGACCTATTTAGCCAGAGCGACTCCATCTTGGTTAAACAGCCATTTTGTTGTTTGTGCAGTAAAACTTAAAATGACCCCGCCCCCCTCCCTGAGAAACTTACTCAGAAGCAAATCTGGAAAACCAGTAAAATATGGTTGGCCAGTCCCTAATAACAGAGCCCAGAATACAAGGCCAGTTCAGCCAATTCCTGATAACAGAGCCCAGAATAAAAAGACGAGTCAGGCCAGGTGGAGACATCCAATCAGTAAAAAGCACACATATTGTCTGCCTAACCAACAAAGAATGTAAACCCCATCTTTTGGGTGTCAAACTTGAGTGCCAATTCTGACCAGAATAATAGGTTAGTTCAAACAGCTACTATAGGGTAAATTATAATTCAACTGGCCACCAGCATGTGGCCTAACATGACTACGCAATGTTACAATCTCATTGGCCACCGATGTGTGGCCAGGCTTTTGCTCTATAAAAGTTAGTCTGTGAGGCTGGGAGGGGTCGCTCTCTTCGGGGACGGCCCTGGCCTTTCAGTCTGCCTTCTAATGCTTGGCATAGAATAAAGCTTTGCATAACTTTTACCTTGTCTCAGTCTCGTTCCTTTGATAACAGACCTAACAATGTCAAGTGTTCCCGTTCCGGTAACGGGCAGAAATCCATGCACCAAAGTTTGTGGCAGCAGTATTCCCGATAGCCGTAGACAGTATGTTTTAAAATACAAGGAAACTAAGAAGTCTCTCTTTTCCCAGTAGATGATCAAAGGTTTCTTCAATTCATTTCGCTCCGCATCTGATGGGAAAACAATGCAACTGCCCCTCCTCTCCGAATTTCTCTTGGCCAGAATTCGCCTGCTTCTTGGCTCACTTTGGTCATTTCAAGAATGGGCAGAATCCATGTGGAGTTAGGGCATGACCAGCAACTTAAGGGCATCCAAGAAAGGTCCCTGGTGTAAGTCCTGGAATCACGCACAGCAGTCGGCGGTAAAACTAGACGCTCCCAAGCCCGCACCCTGGGACGGTGCCAGAGAGCCCCATGGATCCGCCGCAGAGATGCTTTGTCAGGCGGGGGTCAAGAGATGGAGGGAGTGAGGGGGAAGAAGGTGGGGGTCAGAATTACACAATCTCACAACCTGTCGTCATTCATCCCAGTCCATCCCGGTGTGAAGCCAATTTGTGCCTGGTACCTACTGGCTGAGTGAGAAGACTGATAATCGCCTTATTTTACAAGTTACTAATCAAATCCAATCACTGCATTTTCCAAACTCCCAAACATCCATTTTTTCTTCATCTCCTTAGTTTCTCTTTTTTGAAATCCATATTTTCCATGAATCCCAAGCTTGTTTTTCTTGTTCTTTCCGGTATAACCCTTTCAGGCTTTGGAACTGTGCTCCATGCTCTTCCCTCTGACTGTGATGGCCCCTCCCTCCCTGGCAGGCCGCTACTCATCTCTAACAACCAAGCGCAGGTAATTCTCCTTTTGCACATCCTCTGACACCTGAGCAAATTCACTCGCTACTTCTTACGACGCTATAATGAGTCACATGAGAGTCTCTGGTCTTTCTCTTCTTCCGCTTCTGTCAGACTAGAAGCATCTTGAGAGTAGAGGCTGCGTCACACTTATATTCCCTCTTCAGCGGCTCTTACAGAATCTGGCTCCAGGGCACTGAATTGATGAACCGATTGATCCACTGATTAACACCCTTCTTGGGAGCCCTGCTTTAGCGTGACGCATTGGTCTCTGTCCTCTCTGAATTTTTCAAAATGTATTTATTAAAATTTCATGAGGCCACTTTGCATTTCCTTTGAAGTCCATGTTCTTTACCGAAGATGGAAGCAGGCCTCATGATCTAGTCTCACTTGAAAATTGTGATCACCGATGGCAAACGATACCATCCCCGGGAGTATGTTTGCATTACATTGGTTGCTTTGAATGATCAGAGACAAGTTCTTCTGAAAGCTTTTCACCACCACTAATATCTTCATTTCCTAACCGAAGGACTTCTCTAGTAGAGCATGCATCTCTGACAAGTCCTAAGTCAATGACAAAATCAAGACGAACTCTGTGTCAGTTTCTGCTGAACTGGAGGATGCTTTCCTCTCTAAGCCAGACATCGCTGTCTGAAGACACAGCATTTTAATTGTTAATGGTCTCAGAATTAACATTATTTTCTCAGTAATGACGTCGCAGCGACAGAGGGATTACTTGTTCCTAAGTGCTGATTCTCTGCATGTTTGTCCAATATGCCACACCAGGAAGGACATAAAGTGCTCTTATATTTAGTATTTTTTATTATTTTTTTCTGGGCTGAAATTTGGAATTATTTCTCCTGTGGTAAAACTCAATTGTAATTTCTCTTTGTTTTGTTTGGAAGACAGAGACAAGGTTTTCCTTATTTTATATGTGGATAAAGACCTATTACAATACAAGTCAAATATAATTCCTAACAGAAGGAACCTTTAAAAAGGAATCTTATTCATTTTTTTCTTTCAATTCAGTAATGGAACATTTCAAAAAAGAGCCCAGCAAGCTTGAGCCACGTTGTTTAAGAAAACTAAAATTTATCAGTCTTATCTGTAGATTCATGGGAAAGAAAAGTTATAATTATATGTTAGCACTTTGGGGGCCGTGAGCCCCATTTTGGAATTTTTCTGCAGGGTTCCATGTAACATAACTCTGTCTACTTTTCCTATAAAAGGCCAAGCTCTCAAGTTTTCCTGAGGAAGAATCCTGGCAGTTTTCACCTGTAAGTTAGAAGAGGTGTATCCCCCCAACCCCAATTCCACTGGCTGACAATGAGACTAGAGGACGGGCAATTTTCATAACTGCTGTAATGCAGGTTCTGTTACCTTGTCCTAGAGCTCCCTGATCCTTGGTTTTATCTTCCTCTTGAAGGTGTCTTCCATCTGCTCCTCAGCACTCTGTTTCTCCTCCGACCTCCTGTTAACGGCCTTTATTTATGTCTCTGTATATCTAGGACCACGGACTACATTTGGAGACAGTTTCCTGATCCTGCATGCCCCTATGCCCTAAAACCATCTTTGTCGCTGCCACAGAGAATTCCCAGGTTAAATGTTAGCTAGAAGAATATTTCAACAATCTATACAAGAAAGGAAACCTGGACCGAGTCTTGGCAGTGGAAAGGAAAGGTTCGCATTCGCGAGGCAGTTCAAGTCACGATCAAAATAATTTGGTGCCTTAACTGGGGGGTGATAGAGAGGGAAGAAGCTATTAAGCAGAAATGGAAATCAGATAGCTCTGCTAGTTATCAGTTACTGCTTGACAGGAGAGGGTGTCAGGGGTGTGTGTGTGTGTGTGTGTGTGTGTGTATGTGTGTGCATGCGCGTGCACGCATGTTATCATGGGGAATCCATCAAAACAGCTAAAAAGAACCAAGGGAAATTTCCTATGTTAAGATCATTTTGACCTATAAAAATGGCAAATGCATTTGATTCAACCTGAAAAAATCAGACCCAGAAAAAGTCATTTTCATTGCCGACCATCTTACTGGCACGTTCGCAACTTTCTATTTCCAGTTTCCTTCTAGGTTTGTGTGTTCAGAAAAATACTCAGTGATAAGTCGTGCAAGACTCCTTAGGCCTCTAAACTACCAGCAAATCTACAGATGTTTTCTTTTTAACAATAATAATACTAGAGAAGTGCACTTCCATGAAGATTAGAGCACATTATCCTCACACTAATATCCCCAGGGAAGACATTATCCTCATCGTACATATGGAAACAGGCTCAAAGAGGTAAAACAGCTTGTCTGACAGCAAATGGAAAGTGATGACCTCTGTGGATTCTAGGGGCTGGTCTGCGGCTCCTTCGGTCCGTGCGGCTTGCCCGTCCGTGAAACAGAAAGGTGGACATTAGGTGTGCCCCGCGTCAGCTCTGTCTAAATCAGCAGAAATAAGCCAACGAAACAAAACAAGGTCAGCTTTCATTCCCTAAATTGTGATCATTTTACATGGGCTTGAATGCATGCAGCAGCATGAAAGTTATTCAAATTGTCACTATCGCCCTTTTTCACAAGAATTCTCTCTGCGGACCTCCCCTCGCATTCCAACCTACAGAACTTCGCTGTTGAGAAGCCCACGAGACCGTGTCACAGTGAAAAAAACCTTTTCCTGTTCTTCTGCCCAAACTTGCCTTTCCTGGTGCTCGCGGCTTTCCCCTAATGACTGTCTAGAGAACATGCCCAGTGCATTTTCTTTGTTCCACAGAAGAGGCCTGCAGAAGACTCCGGATTTTAATTTGAAAAATAAATAAACGCCCTTGAAAAAGGAGGAGTGTATTCCCTTAGGCCTCTTTCATTAACATGAGCTTCCTGAAATGCAGAGTTCAGTCCTGGGAGTCAAGGTTAGAGGCAGAAGACCACACAAACTTGGAGACGCCTTAAAGAATTAGAGAGAAAAATGTGGTTTATTAGTTATACTAGTTACAGAATGAACAGCATATTGTATGTGCTGTGTTAGAGGTATGTTATGAATAACAAAAGCCCTGGAGCATTTACATATTTGTTTTCAGCAATCCTGGCAGTTGGATTTCACCATTCTATGCCTCTTTGCCAGAATCACTAAACACTGGTACATATGGCATCTGAAGGACCATATGCCATAGAAAATGTTAGTTGATGCCTATACTTCTATATTATATTTCTATTTCAGATTTTTGCAGTTTGAACAAAGAATCGTAGAAAAAACAAAATATTGGACAAGCAGTAAACAGTAAAGTGAAAAAAATGCTTCAGAGAAAGCAAATAACCATGAGTTAACATGGCGATATGGTAATGAATCAGACATGGGAAGTAATTGTTTTGCATGAATAAATTTAGATAGCCTTTCATTCTATTATTTTGGAGCTAAAGGCTGCAACAGGAATAGTGAGAGCTGACATATTTTTCTTATCTTATTCTTTCTGACATTTCTTGTGAAAATCATAGTCTCCATTTGATTGAAATGAATTAACATGAAGGCCACTACAGTCAGTGACATCTAAATCTAGGTTAAAACAGAAAATTCAATATCAAGAATTATTTTGCAATATTTATTTAGATTTTTGAATGAGATTTTTAGCCTGCATCTAGGTTTTTTTTTTTGTTTTTGTTCTGAGACACAGAAAGACTCTATAGTTAAAGTCAACATGATTGAATACTTAGCTCTCTCAAAACAGGGAAACAAACAGAATCTCTTGGCCAACTGTGATACTGTGATTTATTTTATATATATATATTTGATCATTCAGATGACCAAAATATATTTATTATATATATTTGGTCTTTACAAACAGTTCCTGGCTCACAGTTCACAAAACCCCTGGAATGTCCTGAGCTTCTAAGAGCAATGGGAACATCTTTTATTATGTTTGGTCTCTTAGTCTCAGTTCCTGAAATTGCTTCAGAGCCACAAAGCTGAAACAGGTGTAATTCATACAAACCCCTTTTCCTCCACAATTTATGTTAATGAAGGTCACTTCCAGAAAATACCAAAGGATGGGGGCTATTGACAGGGGAACCAATCATGTCTAGAGGGTTGGAACTCTCAGTTCTACCCCCTGATTTCTAGGGAGGTAGAATGACTAGAGGCTGAATCAGTCACCAAGAGCCAATGAGTTAATCAATCAGATAAAAAAGACTTTATAAAAACCCAAGAAGAGAATTCAGAGAGATTCCAGGTTGGGGAACCAGAATTCTCAGACCCTGCTGGTATCAGAATTGCTTGTTGGTATTGGAAACCTACACACACACACACACACGCACACACACACACACACACACACACACACACAGGAATTGAGTCCAGGAACCCAAAGAGCAACACTTTACCAATAAGAAAAATACCAAAATAATTAAACAGTTGTAGTATATAATAGGTAAGTGATAGACCATTGGGAATAACTTGGTGAAGATACTAATAAAACTGCTTATCTGCAATTTTCTAAAGGCAGTTTATTCTTTTTAATAGCCTCAAACAAAATAAAACAAAACCACAAATTCTTAGTCTAAATCTGGCCTGGAATAGGCATCATCCAAAATTGTGAAAACTTGATAAGAGGTTGGGCTACTTGACTCAGTGACTGAATGAGTGAGCCTACTAGAGTAAGGTATGGGGGGGGTTGACAATGTAAAGCATAAAAGTTGTAATATTTTGGCTTAAAAGTCATCTAATAATATTTAGTTTAAAAGCAGAATTGTGTAGTGTATTGGAGTTCTCCAGAGAAACAGAATGAATATAGAAGTAAAGCCAAAATAAATAGATGAATAGAGATAGAGAGAGAGATTGATTTGTTATAAGAAATTGGCTCATTTGATTACAGAAGCTGAGAAGTCTCACAATCTGCCATACGCAAGCTGGAGACCCAGGAGAGCCAGTGGTGTGATTCCAGGCCTATCTGAAGGCCAAAGAACCAGAGGCGCCAGTGATGTAAGTTCTAGTACAAGGGCAGGGGAAGACTGATGCCGAGCAGGCAGAAAGGAAGAAAAGAAACCCTTCCTTCCTCTGCTTTTTGCTCTCCAAGACCTCGAAGAATGGGATGCTGCCCGCCCACATCGGGGGGAGGCCCCCTACTTGCCACGTCCACCTCATCTCATCCGGAAACTTCCTCCCAGGCACACCTAGAAATGGCGTTTACTCTGGGCACCTCATGACCCAGTCAAATTAACACATAAAATTAACCATTGCAAGTAGGACTTTACAGGCTTAAAGCACATTGTGTTCTTTCTCCTGAGAGATAAACAATCCTAAAAACCAAAACAGAACAGAACAATTCTGCAAATGGATATCACTGCTTTTTCATATTACAGATGAGAAGACCAGCTCAGAAAGTTTGTCTTCCTGCTCTTATGTCTTAACTGTACCTTGGAATTACATCTTGTTCTAGCAGTGACCGCCCCCCCCCCCAAACTGGAAGATTGGAAACAAAATACCTTTTTCAGAGGAATTGTATATTGCTCAGTAAGATGCAAAACTGTTATGAAACATGGAATCTTAAGCCTTTCCTACAAGAGTTTGCTCTGTATGGAGGCTGTGAAGATATCTGGGTAAACTTAGGGCTATAATTTCATGTCCTAATCATTCCAGAACCACGAATCTCGGGCTCCCACACCTACACCAAGAAACCAAATGTATGTCAGGACTCTTCTGTAATGCTACATGGTTCTCCCTTAACAGAGCTCCTAACCCTAAAACCAGAACAAGGTAGACATACTTGTTTCCTAGGGCGTCCACAACCAATTGCTATGAGCTCTGTAACAAAACAGAAATGAGTTCTTTCATGTTCTGGAGGCCAGGAGTCCAAGGTCAAGGTATTGCTCTCTATGAAGCCTCTAAGACAGAAAATGTCTTGGTCTCTTCAACTTCTGGTGGCTCCAGGCACTCCTAGCTTGTGGGTGCATAATGCCAGTCTCAACCTCTGTCTTTCCAGGCCCTTCTTCTCATCTTCTGCCACGCCTCTCTTCTGTGTCTCTCATGAAGGTATTTGTCAATGGATTAAGAGCCTATTCATGAAATGTAGGATGATCTCATCTTAAAATCCTTAACTTAATTACATCTGTAAAACCCTTTTTCCAAACAACATCACATTCTCAGATTCTAGGAACTAGAATATGGACATATATTTTGAGAGTGGCACCGTGCAACCCACCACAGTTCACTTTTGGCCCCCTAAAACTCACGTCTGTCTCACATATTCACTCTATCCCAATATCCTCGTCCAAACTCACTTCCCTACAGCATCAGCTCTGAGTCCCAAATCTCATCTAATTATCATCAGCACAAAAGTCCCAAATCCCATCACCTACATCAAGTACGGGTCAGATTCTGTGTGTTCTGCCCTGAAACAAAAGAGTTCTTTCTGTGGACACATAAAACAAGAAAACAAATTATTTGAATTTTAAAATATAATGATGAGATAGGTGTAACATTAGACATAAACAGGATAGACCTTCCCATTCCCAAAGAGAGTTGGGGGGGGGGGGGGTGGCAGTGGAAAGAATAAAGAGTCACCAGTGCCAGGTAAGTTTGAAATACATACTGAAAAGTTCTGTTAAGTCTCAGGACCTGGGAATAATACGGTGTATCTTAATGCTCTGTCCCTGAGACTCCAGAGGCTTCTATACAACCTGCAGGGGCTCTACCCTTGGAATCATTATTACTTTTTCCTGAAGGGTAGCATATGTTTGCAGTTGTAATTTCCTGCTTGAGTAATTTTGGAAGCTCAACAGCTTTCTCTCATTATGTCCTGTTTCTGTCCCTTTCAGTCCAAGTTAGCAGTGTTCCTGCTGAAATAACATTCTCAAAAACCATGTGGGTCCCTCGTGTATGTCACGAGAGTCCACAGCCTTAGATACTTTCTGGAAAACCCCATCACCTCTGCCTTCTCCTGAGATGATTGAGTATATCCTAATTGTATGAGCAAAAGCTTATCCAGCCCTACACTTGGACTTCTCTCCAGAACACACTTCCTTAATAGTGAATTTCTTAATGTTCACATCCTTTGAAATCTGGAGAAGCCAAGAACTTCTGAAATCACCAAGTCTTGGCTCCTTTTTGCTTAACAGTTTCTTCCTTAATTTATCTCTTTCCTTTTACGTTTTACTAAGCAGAAAGAAAATAGCAGGCTGCATCTCCAGTACTTCGCTTGGAAATCTCTTCAGCAACATATTCAATTTCATCATTTACAGTTTGTTTTCTCCACAACTGCAGAACACAATGCAGCCAAGTTTTATGCCACTATATAACAATTCCTCCAGTTTTATATAAAATTCCTTCCGTTTCCAGTAATCTGTTCCTCTTTTCCTTCTGAGTCCTTACCAGAATCGCCTTTCTATCCACATTTCCACCAACAGTCTCCTCAAGGCAATCTAGACTCTTTCTAGTATGCGCTCAAATTTCTTCGAGCCACAACCCATTATCCAGTTGTTACATACATGAGCCAAAGATGGCCTCCACATACTGGCTTCTATGTTGTTTACTTCTTTTTTTTAAGATTTTATTTATTTATATGACACAGAGAGAGATCACAAGTAGGCAGAGAGGCAGGCAGAGAGAGAGGGGGAAGCAGGCTCCCCGCTGAGCAGAGAGCCCGATGCGGGGCTCGATCCCTGGACCCTGAGACCATGACCTGAGCCGAAGGCAGAGGCTTTACCCACTGAGCCACCCAGGCGCCACTGTTGTTTACTTCTTAACAGCAGGCTGAGACTCATTAGCCCCAAACCCCACCCTGTCAAACTCACATTTTACACAACCAATTGTTTCTTGCTTTTAAAGATTTTACTTCTTTGAGAGAGCGAGCAGAGAGGGAGAAGCAGACTACCCCTGAGCAGGGAGCCTGACGTGGGGCTCAATCCCAGGACTGCGGGATCATGATCCAAGCTGAAGGCCGACGCTTAACCCACTGAGCCACCCAGGTGCCCACACCACCAAGGTTTGCTACCCCATAATCTTGCTCATGCATTAGCCATAGATAAGATAATGACCCTAAACTGTGGCTGCTCTTCAGAACTCTCTGACCTGGAGAATCCTGTCGGGCTGCCGTGTGACCTCATGTCTCCCAACTCCTGACCCTGAGAAGGTCCCTTGCACTCCCCCCTTTTGAATGGTGGCCCCCCACTCTGGCCTCTGGACAGTCTCATGCTCAAACCCACCAAAATGTTGCCCAAAATAAAAGCTGATTGTTAGTTAAGTCCGAGTTATTTTTTTTCTTTTATCAATCATCTTTTGACAGTACAGTCTTTGCTTAATGCCAGGCCATGAGGATGTGCTTGTTTTTTTTTTTCAGTTTTCTAGATTTTGGCCTTACATTTAGAGCTGACCCATTTTGCATTAATATTGGTATATAAAATGTGAAATTTAGTTGTTTTCTTTTGGAGTTCCTTTTGGATATGAATATCTAATTTTTCTAACACTACATGTTGAAGAAACTACTCTTTCTCTATTTAAGAATTTTTGTACTTTTGCCAAAAATCAAATGGTTGCATTTGTGTGGATCTATTTCTATATCTCTGTCCTGTTCCATTGACCTACTTGCCTATTCTTTTGCCAATACCACACTGTCTTGATTACTGTAGTTTCACGGTAAGTCTAAAATTCAGGTACTATAAGTTCTCTAAATGTATTCTTCTTTTTCAAAGTTGTTTTAGCGACTCTATTTCCCTTGTCTTTCCATAAATACTTTACAAAATATCCCTCTGTAACTTTGACAATTGTCTTAGATCTATACACGAAGAAAAATTGATATTTTTCCTATAGTGAGTATTCTAATTCATAAATAAGACCTATTATTTAAATTGCATTTTATTTCTTTTGTCAACATTTTTATTTTCAGCATGCAGATACTGCACAGTTCAGTTAGAATTATTCATAGGTATTTTCCTTGTCAGAAACTTCTTTAATTTTTAAAAAATTTTGATATCTAATTGCTCCTTGCTAGTATGCCATAGTTGTTTTGTGTGCTGACCTTTCGAAGATGTATCTAGTGACTTTGATTAGCTCATATATTTGCCCTAAAATTTTACTCTTTTTTTAAAAATTTTATTTATTTATTTATTTGAGAAAACGAGACAGATCACAGAGGGAGAGGAAAGAGCAGGCTTGCCGCTGAGTGGAGAGCCCCATGCAGGGCTCCATCCCAGGACTCTGAGATCATGACTGAGCCAAAGGCAAACAGTTAACCAACTGAGCCACCCAGACGTCCCTTTCCTAAAATTTTAAGAAAAATTCCTGGAAATTACTTGTGTTGGAAATAATGTCATCTACGAACAGGGATAGTTTATTTCTTCCTTTCCACCCCATACATCTTTAATTTCTTTTCCTTGCCCTACGGAAATGGCTAGGACTGTCAGAATGGTATTCAATAGTAGTGAGGAAAGTGAACTTCCTTCCTTTTTCCAATCACCTAAATATTTGAGTGCAGCTCTTTCTGCCTATGGGTCCTATCCCCATACTTTAATAAAACTATCTTTTTTGCACAAAAACATCTCAAGAATTCTTTCTTGACGGTTCACTCTAGGACCCCACCCCACATCAAATCATATAATTTTGGTGCCCAACCCGCCAGCTGAGTCTTCTCGTCTGGACTCTGAGACTCTGCAAATTCGGAAGCCAGTATGCCCACTAACATGGCTTCTTTGTCCCGTGAACGTGTGGAAGACCTCCAACTTCTCTTCAAATGACAACGAAGGTCTGGAGGATGTCACTTGGCACGTGGACGCTCTTGATAATACACAATCAAAGCCCTAAATGAAACTCAAAATAGCATTTCCCTATTAAACACTGAAGTAATGCAAATAGGTAAAGCAGTTTTACAAAATAAAACGGCATTAGACATTTTCATTGCTGCACAAGGTGGAACTTGTGCTATCATAAAAACAGGACGTTGTGTATATATTCCAGATCATCACAGAAATGTAGCAGGATTGCTAAAAGATAAATACTTGAACTGATGCTTTACATGATCTCTCTCTCTCCCTATCCTTTCGTGATTGGTTAAACTCCTGGGCTGGAAGAAAATTTTGATCAACTATCAAAGGCTTTTTTAATTGGGGTTTCTTTTTTCATATAAACCTTATTTTGTTGTTTTTTCCAGTATTTGGCTCTCCTCTCGTGCCAAGACTCCTTTACTGCATTTGGTAGCTCCTATATATACATATCTATATTCAGAAATCCTATATGTAGAAAAAAATATATATATATGAATTTATACGCATATATACAAGTTCTGCAACAGATCAATGTTGACCCATAGGTAGGGACATCTTTATGCCCCTGTTCAGCAGGAAGAAGTCACAGAAGAGAAGACCTTCCGCCCTCAACAACCTTAAAGATTGTTCCAGGGCGAATTATGTAGAGAACAAAGACAAAAGGAAATGTAGATAGAATTAAGTTTCCATACAACTTGTCATCCATTGACAAATACTTGAGACAGGCAGAAGATGACATTCCTCCAGGAACTCCCAACTCTCTTAAGGTTAATGTTTTGTTAAAGGCGGAAAAACAACCTCAACTTGACAATAATCAGGCCTCCGGGATTCCATAAATCTTCGTTAGCATATGAAAATCCTTTTGGACGCTTCCTTTATTTCTATCCTTCCCAACTTAAAAATGTGTAACCAATTACTCTTCACAATTCCAGTGCAGCTCTTTCTGCCCACAGATCCTGTCCCTGTGCTTTAATAAAACCATATTCTTTTATTTGCCCTGAAAAAAAAAAAAAACATAGGAACATGCATTTTATCACCACCAAGTGCAATGTCACTGTAGATTATTTGTAGTTGTTTATAAAACGCTCTCCCCTATTCTTAGTTTGCAGAGCATTTTTAACAAAAATGTATGTTGAATTTTATCAGATACTCTTTCAGGATCGATTGATAAAATCATGTGGGTTTTCCTTTGTGAGGTTGTTAATATGGTAGATTAAACTGATTAGTTTTCAAATACTGAAACAGCCTTGCATTCTTTGGATAAACTCCATTTTTCTTTAGTATCATTTTCATTTTAAATATTGCTGGATTCAATTTATTGATATTTTACTGGGGACTTTATGTCTATGTTCATGAGGGATATTGATCTGTGAGATTTTTTCTGTATTGCCTTTGTCTTGGTTTCGTATTTTGGTCTCATAAAATGAACTGTGATATATTTCCCTCTTGTCTATTTTCTGGAAGAAATTGCATAGAATTTCTGTTATATTTTCTTTAAACATTTGGTATATTCACAAGTTAAGCCGTATAAGCATAGAAATTTTTTCAAATGACTTTTTTGTTCTACACTTGATCTTAGCCAAAAGGCCGAGAAGCGATGACTTTTTAGTTCTTATTGTTGATTGCTGTGAATTCAGCTTCTTTAGTAGGTATAGGACCTCTGGGTATCCATTCCATCTTGGGTGAGCTTTGGTAGTTTATGGTTGTCATTGAATTGGCATTTCATCGAATCTCATGGATTTGTCACGTTTTTTATAGTATTAGCTTAGTATCCTTTTATCATCTAGAGTCCACAGTTATATCTCTTCTTCCATTCGTGATATTAGCAATTTCTGTCTTCTCTTTTCTTCGTCAGTCTTGCTAGATCCTTCTCAATTTTATCAACCTTTTCAAAGAACCAGCTTGTGTTTCATTGATTATTATCGCCCTCGAACCGCAAGGATGACAAGAAGCCCCAGTTCAGATGTATCTTCTCTCCCTTTATTTCCGCCAGTCTACACACTTATATAGGTTTACATGACCAATCAGCGAGCAGGGTACAGGAGGGAGCGAATCAGGCTGCGCACCTAAACGAACAACTTCACTAGAAACCAATGCTGTTTACTTCCTCTTTGGGCGTTCCGCTTAGTCTCAGGAGGCAATCCTAACCTGGCAACTAGCCAGGCGCCATCTTTTAATGGCGGAAGCTGCCCTGGCCAGGGGCCCGCCTCCGACATCTCCCCCTTTTTTCTTTTATGGCAGGGATCGTGCCTGTCTTAGGTTGTCAGTGGCGGGGAATATCCTTACCCGTCATCAGACGGCAGATATCAATGATCTGCGTCCTGTCTTAGGTTGGTATATTTCCCCCACCAATCTTACCCGTCATTGACTACCGATCCAGCATACTTAGCCACACTTGGGGGGATGTTCCAGCCTCGATGGCTAACAAGGCCTGCACCATGGCTTGCTGTTGCCTAGGTTGCTGTCACCTCCAAATTTGCAGTTTCCTTACTAGCAGAATCAAGCCCATCACGAGGATTGTCATCAGACCAATTACGCTAGCCCATTGTTTCGTAAAGGTTAACACATCTTGCAATGTTTTGATTATCGCTGGGAGGGTTGCAAGCTCAACTCTGGTGTTATTTATCCTTGTTATGCCTAGTAGCAGGTGCTGAGTATAGTTTTGGAATTCTGCGGACTAATTCCCCCGCAAGTATTGGGAGAGGGTCACTCATATTAGTATAGGCTATGGGAGTTACACAAATTGCCGGGAAGGGTACTATACATCCCAGTCCCAATAGGGCCCCCCATATGTCCACTTGTTCTTGAACCAAATCCACTCTCTGGTTGACTATCAGGATTCCTGCTTGCAGATGTGCATTGATCTGAGTCTGTGTTTGAAGGGAAGCCACCGTTCCTTCTGCAAGGGTGTTCACAGCTTCCGCAGTGGGTATAGTTGCAGCAAGCGAGACTGCTGCTGCCGCGGCAGCTGCTGTAGATATAGTCAATGCTGTCACAATGGCGGCTGTGATACCAAAATCTCTCTTCTTTCTGGATGGCACCACCGGTAACCTGTCCTCTGGAATGAAAACTGGGATAGGAACACGGGTAGGGATACGCATAATCACAGCCAGCTTGAAGGCCGTGACATTCCAGCACTGGGAAAGACAGCAATTCTTAGTGCAATTCAACGTATCATTCAGCTCGCTAGCATTTGTTAGGAGGAAAAGGAACGGTGGCGAGATGCATATAAGAACAGTTGAGGAATTTGCCACCATTTAACATGGACAATTGTATCCTGTAAAGGTATTATTTTTATAAGTAGGAAAGCGTGGAGTGAATGTAAAGCTATGCATTTCATTGATGTAAACTGAGCGCAAGGTACTCTGACATCCAGACCACTCCGGTGGCCATACCCTGTTATTGGTGCACCTGGGCAACTTAAAAGGTTGATATGGCCCCGAGGCATTAATAGGTTTCACAGGGGCCAAACCCTGGATCACAGGTGGTCCCATTGAGGTATGTTTAGCAAGCCTTCATCTAGGAACCATGGAGCCGCCTTTTCCACTTATTCAAAAAGGCCCGAGCAGTTTTTGCTTTTAGTGGAGTTCCATTGGCTTTCAGCAGGTCTTTTAAAGACCCTTCCAACCGCACTTTAGATACTTCAGATCCCATTATGAACACACAGACAACAGACGCGGACGTTAAAGACACTAGCACATTAACTTTTTACACGCATATACTTTACTCCCCGCTTTCCCGCGGAATTCCCACTTTTGAACGTGGCTACTGTCCCCGCTTACCTGCGGACCCTTACTCCCCGCTTTCCTGCGGATTACCTTGCAAGATTCCTTTATTTAGTTCCCGGGTGCCAGCGCCATTTATCACCCTCGACCCCCAAGGACGACAAGAAGCCCCAGTTCAGATGCATCTTCTCTGTCTCTATTTCCGCCAGTCTACACACTTATATAGGTTTACGTGACCAATCAGCGAGCAGGGTACAGGAGGGAGCGAATCAGGCTGCGCACCTAAACGAACAACTTTTGCTAGCAACCAATGCTGTTTACCTCCTCTTTGGGTGTTCCGCTGAGTCTCACGAGCCAATCCTAACCTGGCAACTAGCCAGGCGCCATCTTTTAATGGTGGAGGCCGTCCTGGCCAGGGGCCCGCCTCCAACAGATTATATTTTATATTTTTAACTTCTTTTATTTATATTCTTATCTTCATTATTTTCTTCTGCTTCTTTTGGGTTTATTTTTCCTTTTCTAGTTCAAAGTGGAAGTTTAGATTATTGATTTGAGATCTCTCTTCTTTTTAAATATAAGCATCTAAAGTTATAAATTTCTACCTAAGTACTACCTTAGCTACATTCCACAAATTCTGTTCTCTATTTTTATTTTCTTTCATTTCAAATACTTTCTATTTCTCCTAAAATTCCCTATTTGAATGTATAGGCTGTTTTGACACACATTTAAATTCTAAGTGTCTGTTAACTTTCTAATGTTTGTTTCTGGCTTACTATCTTTCTGATATCTGGTTTTTGCTTGGTATGGTCAGAGAACATACTTAAGATAATTCTGATTATCCTAAATTTGTCAACTTTATGTTCTAGGATATGATGTAATTTAGTGAGTGTTCATGTGCATGTGGGAAGAGATATTTCTACTGTTGTTTAGTCAAATGTTCCATAAGTTAAAATTAAATCTAGCTGTTTGATGATGATGTTCTATTACTCTACAACTATGCTGATTTTCTTTCTACTCATTCTACTATTAATATTAGAGGAGGTTTTAGGTCTCCAATGAAACTGTAGTAACTGTCTATTTGTCCTTTCAATTCTGTCAGTTTTATGTAATGTAAAGCAACATTATTAGGTGCATGCAGATTTAAGATTATTATGAATTATTGGTAATGTGTCCTTTTGATTATTATGATAAATAATCATTTTTTATCCCTGGTTCTGTTTTTAGCTATGAAATCTATGTGAGCTACTCATGTAGCCATTAAGCTTTCTATTGATTAATGTTTGCAGACATTACTTTTTATCTTTTTAATCTATACATATTATTATATTTGCAATGATTGTTTTGTAGACAGCACAAATTTGGTCCATGGTTTCTTCTTTTTCTTTTTTCCTTAATCCATTCTGGCCATCTCTGCATTTTCTACTGTTATGTTTAGACCATTTACATTTAATGCACTGAATAACGTGTTTGCATTTAGGTCTACCATTTTATTATTTCTTTTTTGTTTACTTATCTGGCTTGTGTTCCTCTGTTTTCCCTTTCCAGGCTTATTTTGGGTTATGTTAACATTTTTGGGTATTCATTTCAATTTATCTGCTATGTTTTTCGCTATGTTTCTCTTTGCATAGCTTTTTAGCAACTGCTCTAAGAATTGTACCATAATCAGTCATCTTTTCACAGAACGAGTATTTCACCAGCTGAAGCTGAATGTAGCACAAGTGTCCACCACAAGTGTCTCTTCACTCTCTTCCACAATGGAAACCCCATCTGAAAATTTCCTTACTTCCAGTGTTTTGAGTTGTGGTAAAATATATATAACATAAAATTTGCCATTTCAACAGTTTTTAAGTGCACCATTCTGTGGAATTAAGTTCAGTCACATTGTTGTGCAGTCTTTATCAACAGAAGTTTTCATCATCCCTACATGAAACTCTGTACCCGTTAAACTGTGACTTCCCTACCTCCCCCACCCCTGACTACTTTCTTCAAGAATTTGACTGCTCTAATTACTTATATATAGTCACAGGATATTTGTTCTTTTAGGTCTGGCGTAAGTTTTCAAGATTCACCTGCGTTGTGGCTGTATCAGTACGTCATTACTTTTTAAGGCTAAATGTCATTCTACTCTGTGGCTATAAAATAATCTGTCTATCCACTCATCAGTTCATGAACATTTGGGTTGTTCCCACTTTTTAGCTGCGATGAATAATTCTGCTTTGAGTATGTTTACACAAGTTTATGTGTGGATATATGTTTTCAACAGTCTTGAATGTATATCTAAGAATAGAATTGCTGGACGACCTGTGTGACTCTATTTAACTTTCTGAAACACTGTCACATATTTGCCAACACTTGTTATTGTCTGCCTTTTTTACTATAGTTACACTAGTATGTATGATGTGTATTTCGTTACAGTTTTCATTCTCATTTCCCTAATGCGTAATAATGCTGAGCATCTCCTCACGTGTCTGTTGATGACTTTTCTATCTTTTTTAGAAAAATATTTATTCAGATCAATTGGCCAATCTTTTATTGGGTTATTTAACTTTTTATTACTAGGCAGTAAGAGTTCTTTCTATATTTGAGATACAGGACCATTCCTAACCAGATAGATGGTTTGCAAATTCCCAATTAATTTTTTTTCTTTGGTTGTGATTTTTTTTTTCAAAAAAAAAAAAAAAAGTCCCTGTTCAAATTTTATTTGGCATTTTAGTTGGTATGACACTTAGTTGGTTGCATGATCTTTTTACATTATATGGCAATGTACACAATGTACATATTCTGACATATATGGTATACAAAATAAGATCCTTTGGAACAGTTATGAACAATACATGCAATAATGAATTTATACATTGGATCTGAGGATGTGACTGAATGGAAAAAGATGGACTAGGCATGCTGGGTGTTGGGTGAAGGAATCAGAAGTCATAGAACACACAGGAAATATGATCTGGTTTGCAGAGCAACTGCAGCATACACAATATTGGCAGTGGTGCTTCTGAGATGAACCCATTTAGGACTACAAAGACAGGTATCATCCAGCATTAGGATATAGCTTCAGGGTTTGATTTACATTCCTATTTAGAACTTCAGGAAACTGATGTTTTTTTTCTTAGGCCATTTTAATATTCCTTGAGTAACAGATCAGATAATAAGGACAATGTACACAACCTCCAATGAAAATGCTGTTGTAGTATAGACAGTGAAGTGGTACAGTAGAAAACTTTAAAACTGCAGCTCCTTTTGGATCCCCCGGAGTGTATCTTCTTCAAACAGGCCTCTTCCTCAGGAGTTAGAGTCACCTTCACAACATCTGAAATTCCATTCTGTCCCAAGATGTAAGGAACACTAAGGAAATATCATCTTTTATTCCAAAGAGACCCTTAATCATGGTGGAAATTGGATGCACCCGCCTAAGATTCTTCATTATACTTTCTGCCAAAACTGCCACAGTCCAATGGCCCAGGAAATGTAGTCTCTCAGTTTGATCACCTCATAGGCACTGTCAACAATCTGTTTGTGACCCCCTTTCCACTGTTCCTTATCTGCATCAGTGCCTAAGTCAGGGGGCAGTTTCTTCAGAGAGACACCAGCCATCTGGTGGTAAACCAACGTTTACTCCACTCCATACAGGCACACTGGAGTCACTGTGCTCCCCAAGTATCCACCCATGACAGCTTAATGGGTGAACTCCCAGCCTTTCCCCCATTAGGTAACAGAACTGGGCTGAATCCAGATTGCAACCACTTCCAATAATATGGTTTTGGGGAAAGCCACTTATCTTCCAAGCCTCACAGGTCAAGACATCCACTGGATTGGAAACAACAAGCAAATTGCAGTTTGGGCTGTATTTTATGATATTAAGAATGATAACTTAAAGAGGTTCATGTTATGCTGGACCTAATTAAGACAGCTTTCTCCTTCTTGCTGACATGACCCAGCTGTGATAATAACCAGCTTGGAATTTGCAGTCACATCATAGTCTTTGCCAGAGACAATTTTTGGTGTTCTAAGGAAAATGCTGCCATGCTGGAGGTCCATCATCTTCTCTTTTGTCTCCCATGACATCAACAAGAGCAAGTTCATCTGCTAGGTCCTTCATTAAGATACTGATGGCACAAGCCATGCCAACAACACCAACCCCAACAACTGTAATCTTATTTTGGGGAGTATGTTCTTCCTTAAGATTTTGAATCAGCTGATCTTTGAGAGTTGCCATTTTGGACTTAGAACTAAAAGGAATCGGGAGTGCACGTTGGGCGGGCCAGGGTCAGCAGTGCTTGAGACTGGACCCCAACTTGGCGGCAGCAGCTCTGACTTGGTTGTTTGTGATTTTGGAGTCATGTCATAGAATCCTTTGCCAAATTGAAGGTCATAAAGATTTTAACCCTCTATTTTCTCCTAAAAGTTTTCCAGTTTTTGCTCTTACATTTAGGTCTCTGATCCATTTTTAGTTAAATTTGGTATATGGTGTTATATTGTAAGGAATAATTATGTAACTTAAAATGTTTTGAGATTTGGGGGAGTTTTTGTTTTTGTTTTAGAGAGGGAATGAGAGTGAGAGAGAGGCAGAGGGTGAGAGAGAATCTCAAGTAGGCTCCAGGCCCGATATAGAGTCCAACATGGGACTCGATCCCACAACCCCAAGATCATGACCTGAGCCAAAATCAAGAGTTGGATGCTCAACTGATTGAGCCACCTGGGTGTCCCAAGACGTGTACATCTGATGATCGATTAGGTACAGACAGAAAATAACACCACAGAGAGGTGTATAAACTTGAAAAAGATTTCTTACACTCATAAAACCTAGAGGAAGACAGGACACACCACTCAGGGGGCTATACAGAAGTAGCTCGCACAGAACTGGCTCACCCAAGCAGGTTTTTATTTTTCTTCAAACACACAGAATGTGGTATCCCATAGGCTTCTGGCCTCCACTTTTTCTGCTGAGAAATCAGCTGTTATTATTATTGGAGTTCTCTGATAAGTGAGTGATGAGTCATTTTTCTCTTTCTGTCTTTAAGATTTTCTGCTTTCCTTTGACTTTCAACATATTTACTAGGATGTATCTACTTACTGGTCTCTTTTCAACTATTCTTCTCTTCTCATTTATTCATTGAGCTTCCTGGATGTGTAGGTTATTAATTTTCAATAAATTTGGGGATTTTTCAGCCATTATTTCTATTTTTTCTTCCCATTTCTTCTTCCTTCTGGTACTACTACTACTACACACACATTAGTTTACTTCATGCTGTCCAATACTTCTCTGAGGCTCTGTTGATTTCTCTTCTTTCTTTTTTCTCGCTGTTCATCAGCTTGAATAGACCATAAATTCATATTCAAGTCCGCTAATCATTTCTTCTGCCAGCTCAAATCTATAGCTAAGCCTCTCCAAAGAATTTTTTACCTTAGTTATTTCACTTCACTTTTGAACTCCAAAGTTTCCAACTTTTTTCTATCTCTAATAAATCTCTCTCTCTCTCATTATATTCTCTATTTCGTGTAACATTGGCATTACACTTTACTTCAGTCATAGTTTCCTTCAGCTCTGTGAACTAGTTCTAATGGTTATTTTAAATATTTTTCTGTTAAATCTGACATCTGGTAATTTTCACAGGTATTTTCAGGTGCCTGCCTTCTTTCCAGTATGTAGATCATACTTTCCTATTCCTTTTCAGGCCCTATAGTTTTTTACTGGGAACTAAACAGTTTACGTACTATACTGTAGCAATTCTGAGAATTAGTCTCCTGCCTCAGGCTTGTTATCCTTATCCCACCCACATACACATACACACTATTAAGTCTCTGATGCTCTGCGATCAGGGAGGCACAGCCTATGGTCACTCTAGGATGACAATGGTACTAGTAAAATTATCTCCACCCTTTCCTGACAACAGCTGTTGAGCTCTAATAATTCCCAGTATATTGTCCTAATGTTTTCAATAGTGCCCTCATATTTTCCATAAAAACTGAAAAAACAACCCTAAAATTTGTATGGAACTACAAAAGACCTTGAATAGCCAAAACACCTTGAGAAAGAGAACAAAGCTGGAGGCATCACACTTCCTCATGTCAAACTATGTTACAAAGATGTAATAATCAAAACAGTATGGCAATAGCATAGAAACAGACATATAAACCAAGAGAACTGGAATAAAGAGCCCAAATGTAAACCAATTAATCTCTGACAAAGCTGCCAAGAACACACAGTGAAGAGAGGACAGTCTCTCCAATAAATGATGTTGACAAAACTAGATAAATAAGAGAATGAAATGGGCCACTAACTTACACCACTCACAAATATTAACTCAAAATGTATTAAAAATTATATGTAAGGGGAACCTGGGTGGCTCAGTGGGTTGGGCCTCTGCCTTTGGCTCGGGTCATGATCTCAGGGTCCTGGGGTCAAGCCCCGCATCAGGCTCTCTGCTCAGCGGGGACCCTGCTTCCCCCTCTCTCTGTCTGCCTACTTGTGATCTTTCTCTCTCTCTTTCTCTCTGTAAAAAAAATAAATAAAATATTTTTTAAAAAATTTAAAAAATTATATGTAATATCTGAAACTTTAGACTGTCTGGAAGAAAACATAATGAAAAATATTCCTGATGTTAGTCTTGGCAATGATTTTTTTGGACATGACATCAAGAGCAGAGGCAAGAAAAGCAAAAAATAAGCAAGGGGGAACTATACCAAACTAAAAATCTCTGCACAGCAAAGAAAATAAACAAAAACATAAAAAGGCATCTTATGTAATCAGAGAAAATATTTGCAAACCATCTATCTGATGTGTAATCAACATCCAGAAAGATAAGGAACTCCTAAAATCGAATAGCAAAAGAATAAACAACCTGATTTAAAAATGCAGAAAAGACCTGAGTAGACAGGTACTCAAAAAGATGCTGAAAGACAAACATATGAAAAGATGTTCAACATCACTAATCATCAAAGAAATGGAAATCAAAACCACAATGAGATACCACCTCACACCTGTTAGGATGGCCATTATCCAAAGAGAAGAGATAACAAGTATTAGCAAGGATCTGAAGAAAAGGCAACCCTGTACGTTGTTGGTGGGAACGTAAATTGTATAGCCATTGTGGGAAACAGTATGGAGGATCCTCAAAAAATTAAAAATAGAACTACCATAAAATCCAGCAATCCCACTTCTAGATATATATCCGGAGAAAACAGAGTCGGTACCTTGGAAGATAATATGCACTCCCATGTTCACTGCAGTATTACTCATCATAGCTAACATGTGGAAACAACTAGAGTCTTCGTCAATGGGTGAACTGATCAAGAAAATGTGGTACACAGACACACACTCAGACACACACATGCACACAGTCGGAATATTATTCAGCCATAAAAAGAAGGAAATACTGCCACTTTTGAAATGAGGAACCTAGAGGATATTATGCTAAGTGAAATAAACCAGAAGGGAAAGACACGTACTACATAATTTTACATAGATTGTTTAAAAATGTAATCAGAGAAAATATTTGCGAGCCATCTATCTGATCCTAATTATCAGGGCACTCCACATTGGGTGTAGAAATTACTTAAAAATAAAATCTTATAAAGAAAGGGTTCCTGAGTAACTCAGTCAGTTATGTGTCTGAACTTTGGCTCAGGTCATGATCTAAGGATCCTGGGATGGGGCCCCACATTGGGCTCCTGCTCGCCGGGCTCCTGCTCACCGGGGACTTTGCTCGTCCCTCACCTCTGCCTCTTCCCACGCCCACTCAGGCTCACTCTCTAATAAATACAATCTTTTTAAAAAAATTAGTTAAATAAATAAAAATTAAATAAATTTAAAAGGTCAAACTAATGGAGACAGAATGGAATGGGGGTCACCAGGGGCTGGGGTGGGGAGGCAGGGGGGTGGGAATAGGGAGATGTTGGTCCAAGAATACAAACTTAACAGTTATAAGATGAATACTTTGAGGATCCCCTGCATAGCCTGGTGAATACAGTTAATAATACTGTATGGTATACCTGAAATTTGCAAAGAGGGTAGATCTTAAGTGTTCTCACCGGTAGAAGAGGTAATAAATGTATTAATTAACTTGATTGTGGTAATCATTTCACAATGTACATGTTTATCAAGTCATCATATGCTATAAATATATACAATTTCATGTGTCAATTATAACTCAATAAAGCTGGAAAAAAAGGCAAAACAAAAAAGAGTTCCCAGCAGCAGACTTCCTCCACAAACTAATCCAATCCTACTGTGGCTCCTTGGAAAGAACTGTTTCTGAGATCAGTATTTGATATTTGTACTAATCCCAAAAGGACTTCTCCCAACGCTTTCATTCTGCAGCTCATTCCCACGAACTAGCTGGCTTACAGTCTCAGCTACACTAAATACCCTTCCAGGCGCCTCTCATCACAACTCACACAACAGACACTTTGTCTGTCTGTCTGTCTGTCTGTCTGCTTGTTTGCAGTGGTCTCTGTATCTACCCCGTGGCTGGAGCCCACAGCCCCGAGATCCAGGGTCCCGCGCTCCACCAACTGAGCCAGCCAGGTTCCCCACAGCTACACTGCTCTCTCAAGCAGCCCTTAGGTTTAAACTTCCACCACTTCGTGACCGGCTTCTCCCGCCTCCACCCGCAGGCAGAATTTCTGAGCCCGGGCTCTGAGGGCAGGAACAATGACCAGCCTCTGGGTGACACTGGTACTCTAGGAGACGAGTGCTTGGTGGGGTTGGAGGGCAGCAGTCCGCTCAGCTTCCTCTCCTGGTATGGAATCTCTGCCTCTAAGACTGAGGGAAGGGCTCTGGGGCCCCAGGATTCCCAATACACCACACCCAACCCAAAATCAACGGTCTCTTCCCCAACAAAGGGTTGGGCTTGAGAAGGAAGCTCTGACCTCCCCCCACACTCATCCGAGCTAGCCTCAGCAACCGACAACCAGGGGCCGGAGGGGGAAAGCAGCCACCTTGCTCCTATTGCAGAGAAGATCCTCCCGTTGGGGGCTGCAGGATAAAGCCCGCCCGGTGCTGTCTGCTGTCGGCTGCAGCAGCCTGAGTTGAATCTGTGCCCCAGTGAGCTGGGAAGAGGCAGCAGGGAAGTGGTCTTGGTTCACATGTCACGGTTTCATCCATCGTATCAAATTTTTATGGAGTTTCTTGCACAGACCTTTCTTAATTTGCTGTTTGCCTTTAGGACGACTTCTAGAGGCTTTAAAAGACTTTTTTTTTTCTTTTTAAAGATTTTATTTATTTGTCAGAGAGCACACAAGCAAGGGAAGGAGCAGGCAGAGAGAAGCAGGCTCCCCACTGAGCAAGGAGCCCCATGCGGGGCTGGATCCCAGAACCCTGAGATCACGACCTGAGCCGAAGGCAGACCTTTAAGTGACTGAGCGGCCCAGGTGTCCCTAAATGACTTTTTTTTTTTTTTTTTGTATATGTATAATTTTCACTAGTTTCACTGGGGGCTGGCTCAGCAGAGCTCCCCAAGCTATCGTGCTGGAAGTTGGCCTGTTTCGGTCAACTGTACTGTTTGGTTACACACAGTAATATTCAAGTCATATACAGTAATCCATCCTTCCTTCTCACTGACTTTTCTAGAGCCGACGTGTTTCTCTCCATTAAAGCAGTGACTGCCAATTTTATACCAGTACTCTCCACTTCTCAAAGTCTTCGTTTCTAGAAATTCAGAAATGAGGCTTTTGTTTATGTTAATATCTGGAGTGAACACTCAAGATTCTGATACTAGTTATGGTATGTATCTAAAATGAGGAAAGAAGCATGTTTCTCCACCACGGTCCTTGTTCGTCATTTTATCTATGGGATTATTAAGGTTTAGGAGGAAAGGACCACCGGGAAGGCAAAGTCGGAAAGAGGAAGTTACTTCAGTTTGAAGCCCACATAGACGCTGAACTCTAGGGAAGGCATTAGAATGACTTCCTGTTGCTGTGGGATTAATGTGTTGGGAGGTAGTCACCTTTTGCTGAAGTCTGGCTGGCTTCCTTGAAAATAACAGTCAGCAAGTGACTAACCAGGCCTAGCAAGACTGATCCTGACACAGGAAGCCACAAAATGATGGAAGACCTGGGGATGCCCAGAGGAAGTTGGTAGGGCGTACTCTCAAATTCTTCCCTGTCTTGGTTTCCAAAGCCTGCCAAGACCTCTGGAAATCTCTCATGAGTGCTGGTCAGGACCTTTCAGCCAAAGAGCTCTGAGAGATGTTGCTTCAAAACTTGGATGCTTAGGTTTACAAAGCCTGCTAGGTGTTTCTTTGTTTTGTTTTAAGATTTTGTTTATTTATCTGAGAGAGAGGCAGCGCATGAGCATATGGAGGAGGCAGAGGGAGAGGGAGATGCCCTCTGTGAGCAGGGAGCCTGACCTGACGCAGGGCTCCATCCCAGTACCTGGGATCATGAATGGGGCCAAAGGCAAACGCATAACTGACTGGGCCGCCCAGACACCCCTAAAGCCTGAAAGTCAGTTTTTACTTTCAGCTGGAATTGTGAATTCGCGAGCTGTTTGCAGAGCGGGTTCTTGAAGAGTCTATTACGAGTAGGAATAGTTGTTTGCGAGTTTGACGCCATTGTCGCCCTGAGATCCACTCTCCACCCTTCCAGGCCTAGTTCTGAGTCCTCAGAAGCTGACCCAGGCAGGTTCGGCACCGTTCCAACACCTGACCGCCTAGTTTCCAGGTGGGTTTAGCCGATGTTAGACAGACACAAGAAACTGGAAAGTTGGGGAAGAGACAGGTCAGCATTCTTCCTTGCCTCCGCCTTGCCCTGCGGCTGCCTCTCCCGCAGCAGCTGGATCTCTGTGGCTCTCACCAAGCCCCTCCTTCCAGGTTCCAGGTCTTACTGAGCCCCAGAAACACCAACCGCTTTCCCAAGAGCTTCTTGCTAAACTGCTTCTGAGTGCTTCGTGTCTCATTTATTCCCACTACCATGCCCATGTGTTTGTAAAGAGTCCCTTCATTTGGACCGAATTCTGCTTCCTTCTGGGTCCCTATTGATTACTACATCTAAAAATCTATGTGTGGTCTTATTTCTAAGCCTCACCACAACCCTGCCAGACTTTACTAACATTATTACACATTTACAGGTAAGGACACTTGATTCAGACAAGCAAAATGCCCAAAGTCACACATCTAGTAATCCAGAGTTGGGATTAAAACAGTAGTCCTAATAAAAGCTACTTTCCTTATTTCATTTAAATTGGTACACAGGGGCCCTGGGCTGGTCCAGTCAGTCAAAGCCTCCGACTCTTGGCTTCCGCTGGTCTGATGGTAGCTTCATGAGATGGAAACCTCACTGGGGCTCCATGCTCAGTGCAGCCGGTTTGAGTTTCTCTGTTCCTCTCCCTCAGCTCTTCCCCTCCTCAGTCACCCGCCTGCACTCTCTCTCTCTAAGAAGTAAATAAATCTTTATCATTTTAAAATATTCTATTTATTTGTCAGAGAGCACACAAGCAGGGGGCGCAGCAGACAGAGGGAGAAGCAGGCTCCCTGCTAAGCAAGGAGCCTGATGCGGGGCTTGACCCCAGCACTCTGGAATCATGAACTGAGCCAAAGGCAGATGCTTAACTGCTTAACTGACTGAGCCACCCACCCAGGTGCCCTAAATAAATTTTTTTTTAAAGATTTTATTTATTTGACAGAGAGAGAGAGAGAGATTACAAGTAGGCAGAGCAGCAGGCAGAGAGAGAAGGGGAAGCAGGCTCCCCGCTGAGCAGAGAGCCCGATGTGGGGCTCAGTCCCAG
This sequence comes from Mustela putorius furo, assembly GCF_011764305.1. NCBI lineage: Eukaryota > Metazoa > Chordata > Mammalia > Carnivora > Mustelidae > Mustela > Mustela putorius. Next base: position 2,256,792 of record NW_025421261.1, read on the forward strand.
ACCCTGGGATCATGACCTGAGCCAAAGGCAGAGGCTTAACCCACTGAGCCACCCAGGTGCCCCAATAAGTTTTTAAGTAAGTAAGTAAATAAGTAGTTGTAAACAAATTCTACTTCCATTTTCCCCGAGTTTATTTAAATAAAAGTCAGATTTTATGTCACCTATTTCATGACTATGTTAAGCTTGAGCCCTTATTCTGAAATAGAATTTGATGAAATTCACAAAGAAACTGTTAAATTCAAACACAAGTATCCCTAACTGATAAGTTTCAATGACTATAGAGAGAAAAAAAGATTCTTACTTAAAACAATGATAAAACTTGAGAATCTGCTCTGGCCTGGTGCTAACATTAAGTCTTCTTTGCCTTCAATTTTTTGGCAGACACCCCGGGCTATAAGTCAATAACTATTCCTAATTCCCTTACCCTATCTTTTTGCACTTTGAGAACCAGTTCCCCCAGAGTGTTTTGTAGTTATCTGTGGCTAGGTGACTCAGGTCACCTGAAAAATGTTTCCAGGTCACCTGGAAAATGTTAAGTTTTTCTTTTACTGATAAAAGGAAAGAATTATTTTTCTTTGCTCCTGTCCCCTAATGCATACTTAGAACAATGGTGTGATGTCTGGAATTACAGTAGTCATCTTGTGCTCACGAACCAGTATAAGAATGCCCCAAATATTTCATAGCATGTACTTATACTAGAAAGAATATTATCATTTTATACATTATATATGAGTACACATTCAATAAAGAGCTGTTAGACTTAACTTAAAAACGTCATTCTGCAAACCCTCAAACCTCTGAGTTTTGTTATTGCTTTATTAAATACTGGCTGGATAAAAAGAGTATTTATAAAATATATGTATGGCATAAAGAAAAAAATACACTGACCAGCTAGGTAATCATCACCCAGCCTAAGAAAAAGGACAACTCAGAGGCAAGCTTTATCCTAGATTTAACGTTTATCCATCTTTTGCCATTTTAATAATCCCCTTTGCTTTCTTTTGTTCATCTTTATCCCTTCTGAAAGGCTAGAAATTAAGACCTTTAGCTTTTTTTCTCCGTGCATGTTGCTAATATATGAAACACTGTGGTCCCAACACACTTCCTGTTTGCAAATCCAGGAGGCAGCCTGCCGGCTCCCTCTCTTCTCAAATTACAAGGCAAGGAGTGTGGTGCAGCGTTAGACCCGCAGGTTGCAAGGTCATCAGAAGACTTGAGGAGGGTCACGGTTCACCTTCTCGGAGCTAGTTAGAGGAACAGGTACACACGGGATGCCTGGGGGGTCTTACCGTTGGGGTGGGGGGGGTGTGGCCTCTGTATTCAGGGAACAAACTTTGGGGTTTCCAGAGGGGTTCCCCCGCCCCTCCCTCCGCTCAGTCCTAGGCAGGCGGACCCGGCACAAGCCTCCCTCCGGATCCCGCATACGCTTTCTCGCTAGACTACTCTCCGCCCCGCCATCTGCTCCGGGGGCACCTGCGGGGCGCCCCGCCTCCCCAGCCCCGCTTCCAGCCCTTCCTGTCGCAGCACATCGTCTCCGCGGCCCCGCGCCAGGGTGGCAGGAGCCGTCCGCGGGCGCGCGCGGGGCGGGCAGCGAGCGCGGGGCGGGCAGCGGGCAGGGGGCACCCGGCAGGGCTGCGCACGCGGCGAACCGGGCCCCGCGCCGTCGAGCGCCGTCCGCGCCCGCCAGATGCGCCGCGGGGGAACGCGCCAGCACTCCCGCACGACGCCGGCCACCGCACGCGCGACCGCGGGGCAGGGGCGCGGGTCTCCTGCCGGGGGTGCGGCGGGTCTGGTTCCGTCTCGGGTCTCCCGCCCCCGCCCGCACCCCAGTCGGCCCCCACAGCCGGCCGGGACCGCGGCCCAGGGCGTGCGGGAGCCCTCGTTCCCGAACGGACGGGGGGGGGGGGCGCGCTCCCCTGGCTCTCTGCCAGGTGCGTCACGCGTCCCCTTCCCCCGCGTCTGCCCCTCCCCCTCCCCCGGCTCCCGACGCGGTTTTCCCTTTGAGAACTGACCCCACCGGCGGGGCCTGCGACGACACGGGGAGGAGGATCCGCACTCGCTACCCCCGTGTCCGTAGGTGCCCGTCGCCTCCCCCCCCCTCAGCATCCCCGGCAAACGCGCTGTTGCCCCCGGGGGGACCGTCAGCGCCCGGAGCCCCCGCCGGACGGGACGGCTCGCTCAGGGGGGACGGCCGAGGCGCGAGGACGGGGACGGAGAACGCGTGCGACCGCGGCCCGGGGCCCCCACGGCCCTCCACGGCGCGTCCCGGGAGGCGGGGGGAGTCGCCCCGTCGGCGCCCGCGCTTCCCGCACTGCGCGCCGCCCCCGCGCCGAAATCGGGCGGCTCGACCCGCCGACCTCCGCGGCCCCCGGGCCGGCCCCGCCCGCCCTCACACACGCTCCGGTCCCCGCGCCCGCCCCCGCGCCGCAGGCCCGGCCCCCCAACCCCCGCCGCCGCCCACGGCCGCGGCTCCAGACGGCCGCTCCCGGGCTGCGCTCGAGACCCCGACGCCGCCCGCGGCCGCCCCCCTCCCGGCTGCTGCGGCAGGGACCGGCCGGACCGCCGTGCGCCGAGGGCGGCTCGTCCGCAGGCCCGGGCCGGGGCAGCAGCGCGGCCGCCGGGGGCCCTCGGGAGCGGGGCGCGGGGACGGGAGCAGGCGAGCAGACCGGTCGGCGGCCGCCGGGAAGGCCGCCCCCTCCGCCCGCTCACTCCGCGCGCTGTCTCCCCCCCCCCACGCTGTCCCCGCGCGCTGGCCCCGCCCGCCGTCCCCGCCCGAGCTCCCCTGGCCCCGAGCACCGCGCGGCCGCCAGCAGGGGGCGCCCATCCGGAGCCGGGGCCGCTGCGGGCTGCGCGGGGCGTCGCGGCCGCCGGGGGAGGCGCGGGTCGGAGGGGCGCCCCCTGCTGGCGGACAGCGGTAGTGCCCGGGCCGTGACCTCCTGGGTCCAGGGCTCCCCTCTTCCTTCCGCAGCAGCCGGGAGGGGGGCGGCCGCGGGCGGCGTCGGGGGCCTCGAGCGCAGCCCGGGAGCGGCCGTCTGGAGCCTCCTCCCGCCTTCCTCCCCTCATTTCCTATTTGTTTCTCCGTTTTCCTTGCGTGCGGGCTCCCGCCCTCCCCGCCGGCCCCCTCCTTCCCCGGAACCATCTTCTCTGCCCCAGGCCCCTCCCTGGCTCGGGGCGGGTCCGTCGCCCACGGGTGCGTCTCCCGCCCCGGCCCCGGTCCTCCCGCGGACGCCGCTCTTGGCGCCCGAGGACGCGGCCCCGAGTCCCGAGGCCGGCGGGCGGCGCTCCGTGTCTCCCGGTGCGGGACGGCGACTCCGCGGGCCGAGGAGGGCGGCGGTCGGGAGCGGCTTCCCCGCACACGGAGTCCGGAATGGGCGCGTCTCGGAGGACGTGGTGCGGGGCAGAGGCTGGGGCCGAGCCGCTTCTTCCACGCAGAGTCAGGCCCCTCGAGGGCCTCTTCCCCTCACACACCCTAAAAATCAGGTCGGCCTCCCGGACAGTTCCCGCTGCTTCCTCCTCCGAGCCGTCTGGCTGGGTGCGGGGGGGTGCGGGGGCGCGGGGGCGCGGGGGTGCGGGTGGGGGTGCGGGGAGGCCTGGCGTCCGCGCGCACCCGAGGTCCCCGCTGACCCCCCCAGGCCGGCGCGCGCCCGCAGACCCCGCCCCCCGCGCCGCGGCCCCGCGCCCCGGACCCCGCGAGCTCCCTAAGCTCCCGCACAAATCCCCCGGAGACACTAATCAGAGCGGCGGGCGAGTGCAGCACGTGTGCCGCCGCGTCTGCTCCGTAATCCCGCGCGCGGCTCTGGAAAGCAGCCTCGGAAAGGGGCGTCGCTAATCCCTCCCACGGGCCAAGGCAGTCTGGGACCTGCGAGACCCCTTCTCCCGCGGCTGCCGAGAGCCTCCCCAGAGGGATGTTCCGAGACAGACGTGCGCCGGCCCGTGCCGTCCGGGGACGCCGCCCGCCGCAGGCTCGCCGCGGGGAGGGGAATCCCCGGCGGGCGTCCCGACGCCCCGCAGGGGCAGCGCCAGAATGGGAGGAGGGGCAAGGGAGAGAGGGCTGCCGGCGGGCACCTGGCAGGGTTGGGAGCCCGAGAAGAAACCCAGTGCCCTCTCCTCTGCAAGCTTGGGACCAGGGGACCTCGTCTGGGGGGCTGCCTCCTCAGGAGGGCGCTGGGAGAGGCAGCGCGGCCCACCCACAGCACGCAGGGGTCAGGGTTTGCCCGCCCCACCCCCAGGCCTGTTCCTCCCCCTTGAGCCTTCTTTCTCCTGTTCAATTAATCCTATTTCCTTTCTCCCATTTTGTTCAAAACTGTCTTCTAGTCCTTCATAATCGTAATTTGCACCATTGCCTTTTATCTGTGATTAATTGAGAAATCGACAAAGATAATGGAGGGTCGCGCCCATAAATTAGCTTTAGGGACCGACACACAGACAGACAGACGCAGCCGTGTGGGTGGGCTCTGTCAGTCGCCCGTGGAGCCTGGTGGGGGCCGCGCCGGCCGCGAAGGAAGGGGCTGACAAGAGGCGCGGGTGCGCGCGGCGCGGAGCGTCTGCTCTGAAGTGACCCCAGTGGGCGCAAGCGAGGACTTCTCGCCGCACTCCCTGGAGGGTCTCCTGTGATTTTTAGCCTTTCCTGTCTGAGCCCAGAAAAGAAGAGAGGCAAGGATTCGGGTGGGGTGAGGACTGGACTCCTGTTTCTGCCCCAGAGGCCTCCCCCCCGGCAGAGGACCAGATCTGAAGCCGGGTTTTTAGGCTGGGGTCTGTTTCTTCCAGGGATGGAGACTTACATTTGCTTTTGCATCCTTTCCTGCCCTCTCCACTTGCCTGCCAGTCTGAGGAGAGAGAGAGGAAGAAAAGAGAGACGGAGCGACTCCGCGGTTGCGACCACACCTAATCCCCTGGCCTCAGGGAAGTACCCATGAGCCGACCCCTCTCCGCTCTCGGCAGAGGCGCAGGCCGGTCCGGATTCTGTTCTCCTCCAGGAAATCGATCCCGCCTCCCAGACGGCTGAAGGAGGGCACTTTGCCACTCTTCACAGCTTCGCCCCAGCCCCTTTAGCTTTCAATTGAAAACCAATTAAAGGTTTCTATAAATCTGTTAGCTCCCCTTTTATCTAGGGACCCCTGATGCATGCGATGCTGCCCTTTCGATGCCTCTTCCGTGTTTTGTTTTACAATTGTTGTATCAATATAATGCGGCCTTTCTTCTCCTGTCTCTATAGATACAGATACACAAGGAAAACCAAAGCTATTCAGTCTCGTTTGTCCCGCACCCGAACAGTGGTGCCCTTTCTCTGCGGCCGCTCTCGCTGCTTCGGGAGCAGCGGTTATGGCAGAAGCAGATGGCTACTGATTGGGGGAGCTTTGTGGCTCGGATACTGAATACTTTATGGAAAAGGGCTTTATCATGCTTCGCTGAGCAGAGGAACAAGGGGGTGAGATTTATGCCCAGGAAAAATCAATCTTTTCCAAGTTGTGGCTCCTTCTCACCACTTGTCTCTTTTGCTGGTGGGGGGTGGGGGTGGGGCACTGAGGAGTTGGTTTTATTTTATTTTATTCTCTTTTCTGCTAACAGCACTTTTTAGTGAGAGTCCGAGAGGAGAGCAGACGAAGAGCCAGAAGTTTGTGGAATTCCTGAGGCGAGCACTGCTCTGCCCTCAGGGGAAAAGCAGAAGAGTATGGTCTCCAAGACTGTCTGGGGCCATGTTCTCCCGGACGTCCTGTTAGTTCTGGGTAAAACATCATCCTCTATTATCCTATTATCTGTAGAGAACAAAAAGGGATGTAAGTGCTCCCATCCGAAAAGTCAGGGAAGGTCCCTGGTATTGAAGGAGCAGGCCCTGGTGAGGATGCAGGTGAGGATGCAGGTGGCTCCCGCACTCCGAAGGGGACTGATCCGCGCGGGTGATTCGGGGATGTCTGCGAGTGTCGGTGTGGGACTCCTGTTGAATTTTCAAGCTTTGGAGACTGTATAGACTCCAACACTCCACTGAGGATCTAATGCACCCCAAGGTAGTTGACCTTACGTCTTTTCTCGCTTCTTCCCCTCATCGAAGCGTTACTTCTCTCGAGTCAGATACGCCCCGTGTCTGTTGCGGGAACGTGTCCCTTCTGCAGAGGCCGAGGCCGCACCCCCTGCTCCTGCTCCTCCCGGACCTGTTCCCTAGAGCAGTGCCGCCCCCTCTTCCATCTCTCCCCTGAGCTCTTCCCCTCGCAGGAGCCCTGACTAGACGCAGAAGTGCCCCCAGCATTGCGAGCCAGGCCCTGGCGGCCAGGCGCAGAGACGTGGAGGCCAGCTCCAGGCCTGGGCCCCCCATCCCCCTTCAGACGGGCTCCTTGGCTTTCTTCTTCATGTTTGAAGTGACGTTTTTTTAGTAAAGAAACATTTGTTCCGAATCTTTCATGTCGTAAGCCGCGTTTCCCTACCTTTCTCACTCCCTGCCTCGTCCCTAGGGGAAAGGCTCGCTAGAGGGGCGGCTGGGCCGCAGGTCGCGCGCGGCCGTCGGAAGCGCCGTCTAACCTCCCGCCGCAGCCCGCGCTTCCCGGTCCTGCGGCACCGCAGGTCCACAGGGCCGCGCACGGCGTCTCTGAAGCGGGGGGGGGGCAGGAAAAACAAGGCTTAGAGCTCGCATTTGCCTGAATTTGCAGGGGGGACCCCTGAGAGGCCTCCAGCGACGCAGTCTGGGCTCTCCCTGCGCGCAGCGCGGCGGAGGCTCGGCCAGGCTCGCGTCACTCAAGCTGACCCTCCGAGCCCCGCGGGCCCCTCCAGTCCAGCGACGCCGCGCGTGCGCGGAAACGGACGCACGAGAGGCTCAGCCGCCGGCGCGCGCCCCGAGGGGACGGACCCGGCTTGACCCCGCCGCGGCCGCGCCGCCAGGCGGACGCTGGTTCCGCGGGTTCGCGCGCGGAGGCGACGGTTCAGGGACGCGGGTGGCTCGCTCGGAGGCGCGGGGCCGACCGCAGGCCCGAGGCACGCGCGTGCGGAGGGTCCGCAGTTCCGGGCGTTCACGCACCGCCTGCCGGTCCCGCACGGGAGGGCGACGAGGACCGCGGGGCTCCGCGTGCGACCCCGACAGGCCTGCGTCGGCCGCGCGGCCCACAATGCTCCGCGCGCAGCCGCGTGCGGCGTCGGGGGCGGGGCCGGAAGGCGGGGGCGGGGGACGCTCGAGGCCGGGCGGTCCGCGTCGCTCTCGGGCCGCGGGGATGGGGGTGGGGGTCGCTCGGCCCCCGGCCTGCTGCGGGGCCGTGCGGGGAGGGGCGGCGCGCGGCCCGGAGGCTCCCGGCCCGGACTTCGGCCTCCGGCCGCGGCGCTCAACCAGCCGGCGGGGCGTCCCCGGCTCCGGTCCCGCGGCCCGCGCTGCCCCCACCCGCCGCGTTGCCTGGGGCGCGCGGTCGCCCCCGACGGGGGGAGGCGGGGCGGACGCGGTGCCGCGCGCGGGGGGCGGCCTCTTCCGCGGCGTCGCGGGGGACGGCGTGGGGCGCCCCTGCGCTCGGACACTCGGGCCTCGGCGAGCGGGTTCCCCCTCCGCCCGGTGTCCCCCGGCACCCCCTGGTGTCCCCGGAAGCTTTGAGAAGCCCGTCGGCCTCCGGGGCTCCGAGCGGCTCCCAGGACAGCCCAGCCCGTCGGAAAGGACGCGAGGGCCGTGCGGGTCGGACGGCCGCGGCCGGACTGACGCGGGTGTCCGCCCCGCACCGCGCGTTGTCCTCGCACGTGCCGCCGGTCACCTCGCCCCTCGCGAGGGCGTCAGGATTCCGTTCCCCCGCGCCGTTGTCGCATGCAGGCCGGCGAGGTCACAGCGGCGGGGCCGGGACGCGCACCCGGGCAGTCGCAGGGCCCGGCCCGGAGCTGGGCTGGAGCCGGACTCGCGGGCCCCTCCGGGGTCCGTCCTCCAGACCTCCGAGGCACGGGAAGGCCCCGAAGGCAGGCGCTGAGCCCTGTCGGGGCTGACCCGGCGCTCGGGCGCGCGCCCTCGCCGTCTGCCCGGGAACTGGCTGTGCAGACGCGCTCGCCGTCGTGCGCACCTGACCCGCGCGGGAGGCAGCTCCCTCCTGCCCTCGTGCTCGGGGAGGCATCCGCGGCCGGAGAGGACCCTGGCAGCCCGGGACAGGGAGGGCAGAGGCTCCGGCCCCTGGAGAGACGGCGCGGAGACCCGCGGCGGGAGGACGCGTGGCGCGTGGGGAGGAGCGTGGCCGCTCCCGCGAGCCCCGCGGTCAGGACGCTTCTCTGCCCCGGGCGCCCGGCGGGAGACGGCGGCTGCACGGCCCCGGGGAGGGCGGGAGCCCGGAGAACGTGGGAGGCGTGGAGCCTCCTCCCGGCTTCCTGCGTCCAGGGTTTGCGTGGCCGCGTCTGGGACACCCCCAGTGAAGGTGGCAGGTCCCGTGTCGCACCCGGCGTCGGGGGCTCCATCCTTTCTCTGACTCGTCCCCAGCGGGGTAGTGAACGCCCGGCCTCTCCGGGACTCCTCGTGGACCCGCGTTGAAGCCCCTTTTTGTCATTCGGTGTCCTCCGCGCTCCTAGCGTCGTGGCCCAGCATTCAACCGGGACGTCAACAGCGGGGGGTGCCGACGTCGGAAACCGCCTGCCTGGGCAGACGTAGCATGGAGCCACCACGTCGGTACCCGACGTCCGCGACGCACTTTCACGCTTTCAGGGACTCCCCTTGTCTGGAAACGCGGGCTTCCTAGGCCTCGGGCGGACCGAGTCTGGAGCGTGGCCCACGCTGTGAGGCATCTGACCCACGTGAGGGTAGTGGGTGCTCAGGTGGCGGCACACGGGCTCTGGAGAACTCGGTCCAGTTCCGCTCGTCCAGGAGCAGGTGCTCCTCGGTAGGACTCCCACAGGCCGCTTTCTCGCAACCATCCCGCCTGAAAACGTGCCACGAGGAGCCCTGACCCTGAAGTCAAGAAAAATGACAGTCCTGAAAGTTTCTTTAAAATTGCTATCCTCAACAGTATTCAGCCCCAACCTGCTTAAACACGCGCGCGTGTGCGCACACACACTGAAGGACCATACCTGACTGGGTATAAAAATTGTCCAGACCTTAACTGAATTTGGGGCCTTCAGGAAGTCTCACCGTGCAGGTCATATTCAAAATGTTTCTTTTTCTTGGGACATTGTGAATCATTTGATTCTTCCGGATATTATTTATTTATTAAAATATGAATTTTCCTCAGAACTTTAGAGGACATTATGAATTATACCTTGGTCACCTTTATATTAAATTACCAGAAGACTATCAAGTCAAACTGGGAACTGCTTTTTCAATCAGCAAGTTCAAGAGAAAAGTGTAACTCTGAATTTCTTTACCTGTTATTTCTGATGTTTTGTAATGCATATGCAGTAGTACACTCCGTAGTAGTGGGGCCATTCCTGTTCTTTGTGACAAGCTGATCTGTCTGTGAGTTCTCTGAGCGACCACATTTTCAAGTATTAGAATTTGAAGAAAAAATTACAGTGGTAGTTCTTAAGTGCTTATGAAAATCTACTGAAAGCTGTAGGCTTTCCATATGATGCTTGGGGAGACATTCCCTCATTGATGCTAGATTAATATGCCTGGATTAAATTGTGAAACACCTGCAGTCCATTTGAACTGAAATCATGAAAGATGGTTTCACTCAGAGTCCAATATGTCATATGACGAGGGGAGCAGTTTAGGTATGAGAGCGTGGTTTGTGAAGAAATCAGACTGTATTGTCAAGGCTCTAACAAAGCAGCATGAATCACTGCTGTTGTGGTTACTGATTGGTGTCTATTCCCCAAATCCTTTTCTCCCCCTCCCTTCCCCTTTCCTTAGAGAAAATCAGATGTTTGTCTCTCTCTTCAGTCTTCAGAAAAGTATGTCATGGACACATTCCAAGCTGGAAAGTCCTGGGCATGTGTGCATTCTGCCTAGACTCTCTTCCCAGGAGAGGAATGCTTTATGCAGCTCATCCTTCAGAGCCCATTTTAAAATGAAAGTCCATACCTCAGAGAACTGGCTGGGATCTGATGCTAAGTAATCTTCCTATTACAAATCCCATGTATGCTGATCAGCACCTGGCTTTTTAACTCAGAAATTATACACAGCCTAAAACAGAGAGAAAAGGTGGTGGAACTCAAGTACTATTGGGATAATGTCCCTTCTCCTGGCTGTGGAAAGAGATTTCACCTAGAACTTCTCAACTTAGTAACATTCCCAAGTCTTCTTAAAATCTGATGCTCTCTCCGAGGCTGCTGGATAGCACTTGATCCCCAGTTTGCCTGGAAAGCCTGGCCCAGGGCGTGAGGAAGCTCTGGGTGGCTGTCCGTGGTCCTGCTTACATTTCCTCTGTTCACCTTCCTCCTCCTGCTGAGACCTACTCAAGGGCTGTGGTGTCTGAGTCTGGAAAGGACATCATAACCCATAGTTTTGACAAAACCGGATATTCCCTGCTAGCTCTCTAGATACTGTATGGGGGTGTGGTATCAAAACTGGGACAATCTAAGGGTCAAGGTGCTGGATAGGGCATCTGGTTCACAAGTCGCACTCAACACAGTGCGCATGAGGCACTGATTTCAGATTTGTGGTGGTTGTCTTCAATGTCACCTTGGTTTGCCAGCCCTGCTAGAAGTCATACTCAAAAGCCATTAGGCCAGTTAACAACAATTCAGATCCAGGAGAGGAAATAAATTGCACAAAGTCCTCAAAGACCATCCAGCTCACAGCTGAACTCCCAAGAGAAGGGTGAGTGGAACTTGAGATCCCTCAGAGACAAGCTTATAAACTTGAGAAAGGGAGGTTCTAAGCATAATGACAACAGTTGTATAAAAACAACAGTACCATTTATTGAGAAACAGGAAAAGCTGAAGTCAGAACAATGTGAGTCAGGAGTATTGATCCCTGAACTGAGGAGACTGGAGTCCCGTCTCCCAGGCTACAGAAGTATCCATCCTTTGAGAGTCCGTCATCCCAGGACCAGCCTGGGACACATTCACTCGTTTATCACCTGCTGAACCAACTGTAATACTTAGGCAAGGAATAGACCTAAACTGAAATTCCATGTACACTTATAAAAAACAAAGTGCCCCCATCCCTGTCCACTTTTATCCAGCTCAGCAGTCTGCCTCTTCTTGTCTCTCGGTCATCCCTTAGAAAGTTTCTTATTCTCCAAGGTGAGGTTGGACAATGCAATACCCCTCTGTGAAGGTCCATTCTTACCTCCCCCAACCCTCACAGCGCTGTCCAGAGACCTCCCTAAGCGACATTAATAAGCTTAGAGGAAAGTCTCCACACACCATCTCACTGGCCCTCCTCTTGTCCTCAGTGCATTCTCCCTTTCACCATGAGTTGTTACTTTTATTAAAAATTGGGCTACTGAGGCTTTGCTGGTTTACTGCTCGGGAGGTGGGATTAGAGGAGGATGAACCAGGACCTGGAAAGGAAGAGAGAAAGAAAAACAATGTGTTTTCGTTCTTAAAGGGTAATACTTCTTCTAAGTGAGTTCTTCTTAGAGGCTACACCAGCCTCCTATCACAGAAGCTGAAGCATTTGGGGCCCCACTTCTGTACCCTGGGGGGGAAAGGGGCATTTCCATTCTAAGACTCACTACGAATCAGATTTCCTTTCTTACCCTTTCTCCACCCTCTCGCTTAGTTCATAAAAGGCACCACCTCAGGCATCATTCATCAACCTCTCTCCAGCCTTCTCTTCCAAAACAATACTGCAGTTGTCTACTTGTGTCTTTTTTACCATAACTGCAGGAAGCCCTGCTAAGGGGAGCAAGGTGAACAGATATTCACTCTTCACTGTTATCTCTCTAATCATTTAATTGGAAATAAAATCCCAGGGGAGAGTGCTGCAACTATAAACCCATTGTTCCATGTGAATAAGATAAAACTATTGACTAGATGCGTTTTTATAGTACTGCTTGAAACTGAATAAATGCTACAATCCTTCATTTAGTATCAGTGAATTCCAGTAAGTAATAATGCAGAGTGATTTTAAAGTAGTTTATACACCAATTTAGCCCATAAATTTCTAGGGAAATAAAAGTAATTTATTGATTTTTCTTTACAACCTATTAATAATTAAGACCATTTATATTACCAAGCAAAATGTGCTTCACTTAAAATACTAGAAAACCCTCAAAGTAGGAATGTCAGGCTTAGTCTTACCCATATTTGTTTTTTGTTATAGCAGTCATTGAATCCATAAGAGGAAGAGTCCGTGGGATTCATAGAATGTTAGAAATTCTTTTATTTGGGAATTTTTGCCTGAAGTCAGTAGGGGAACTCTTAATTAGAGGGCAGAAAAGAGAAACAGAGTAAATAGCTGATGGTCAGATTCTCCATACATGTCTCCCCTCGTTGATGTTTGAATCTGAGCTATTTCCTGTCTTGTGTTTTGGAAGGTCAAACTCCCCCACCCCCAGCTTAAGTATCAGAAGCAATCTTTATTTTATATAAACTGGAATCTAGGTCTCAGAACCTCAAAGGAGATATAGTCTAAATGCCCCATATAGTTAAGAAAAGAAAGGCCAAGGGGAAGAGAAAATGTGTTCCACTGAGCATTGAAGGTTATCTAAATGCCCACACCCTGAAGTGGGTGCTTTTATATTTACAGTATGGAGGAGGATTGTTTTAAGTGGCTTCAATGGACAGATGACTTATTCTGGGAAAGGCAAACGTTCTATTCTCTAACACAGAGGAAGACTAAGGATTGCTGTGTTCAACAGTTTAATGGAATTAGGGTCATGGGCATGGCGCATACACACACACACACACACACACACACACACACACCCTAGCTTTATTAGGCTGCAGTTTCTGAAGGACCACAACTCTCTTATGGCTAATTCTTCATCTTAACTTGCTGTTGTTGACACCTGTGCTTCTCCGGCCCTTTCTTTTTTCCTTTTCTTCTCTTAATTCACTTGAGTGACCACTATTCTTCATCCCTGCGTGTTATTTTTCAGATGTTTGGGCACTTCTTTGGGGAGACATTTCTAATTATCCCCCTTTCCTTTAAACAAGGGATGGGGGATGCTTTCTCGCGTGTGAGAGAAAGTACGGAGCTCTGAATGAAACACCCAGTCAGAAGACAATTCGTGGCTTAGACACTGGAAGACTCTTATACACAGGCACGGGAGAGTTCTCAGCATGGAGCTCTGGTCGAGTTGCCCTTTGCCAAACTGCTTGACAGTGTTCACACATGCATAGGAGAAATCATAGATGAAGAGGAAAGAAAACTGCAGTGGAAGAAGCTTGGAAAAAGTTAGTGCTAACCTGGAAAGGAAGAGGAAATCCCACCCTTCCTCACTAACATACAGGGGTCTGCTACCCGTCTTCTGCCGAGTCCCGGTTTAACCGAGGCAGCAGCTCCGTCTGATCAGAAAAGTTGGAACTTCGGTGGGGAAGGGAGCTAACCACGACCGGGTGGGGACGGAGCGCGGGAAGAGGGGAGAGAGAGGAGGGAGGCAGGCCCAGAAGAGAGCTCGCGGAGTGGAAATCACTCCCCCGGTTTCATTTCTGCTCCGCAGAGCCCCTCCCTGGCCGCCCTGGACTGCGGGGTGCGGAGCAAGGGCGCTCCTCGCGGCCCCACTGGGTCCCGGAGGGAAGGCTCCCGGTTGCGAGCGGGTCAAGCCCACACTCCACGCACCCGTTCCTTTAAGCTGCTCTTTGCCAACCCCCAAACCACTTACCTCCTTTGCACACCGGATGGAAACGAGGCCGGCTCCGCCTTCGCGGGGGTTCTGCTCGGTCCAGTCGCGCCGGCCGCGCGGTCCGAGCCCTGCGGGAGCGGACAGACCGACCTCCTCCGAGCCGCGGCGCGGCGGGCGGGGCGAGGGCGCAGCCGCCCGTGCGCTCCAAGGTCTTTCTTCCCGCAGGAGCTGAGTTGGAGGCGGAAAAGAACCCAGACATCCCCCCGCGACCCTGGGCCGCGGCCCCCGCTGAAGGAGTCAACTTCCAGGCGGTCCGAGTCCTCGGGTCATTAGCTCCGCGGCGGCCCCGGAGGGGCAAGTCGGCGCCTCTAAGTGGCTCAGCGCGCGAAAACGAGGCTCCCGAGGCGGCCGCGACGGCCCCCTGCGCTCCTCCGCCCCCGGCTGGATGTACATCGCTCTCCGGAGCCCATCTTGGTAATAATTTCTACTTTCACTCCCCCTCCGCGGTCTCAGAAAACGGGCCGCCCCCAGCATGGGACCCCGCGGGGAGGCGAAGAGCGCGCCGGGGAAGAGCGGAGGGGCAGGGACGTGTTGGGTCCAGGAACCGGGGAGCTTCCCGCCAGGGCCCCCGCGCCCTTCCCTGGCCCAGGTAGTCGCGTTCTCCGACCGCACGACCCCAGCAAGCCCCCTGCGGTGGGCTGGCGGCGTCCTCGCTCCGTCCTCCTCACCCCTTCTGCGGGTCCCGGGGAAGACCGAAGCGAGTTCTCCCGGAGCGCATCCTGCCTGCGTCTCGCTCGGCAGGGCTGGGAGGGGGAGCGCTCCGAGAGGGAGCCGGCGCCGGGGCATCACCCTCGGGCAACTCGCTGCGCAAAGCAGCGGTGGCTCCACGGCCGGGGAGTCCCCGGGGGCTCCTCCGCACCCCCGCCCCCGCCCCATCGCGGAACTCAGACTCGGGAAGAGCGCGCGGGCCCGGGGCGCGCGCTGGGTGGCCAGGTCTCTGCCGGAGGCGCCTCAAGTGCCCGGAGAAACGGAGGAAGGGCCGCTCCCGTCCTTTCGGGGCTCCCCTTGCCGACCCCGGCACTGATCGCTCCCTCCTCACAGACCCAGAGGGCCGCAGCTTCAGCAGGAGGCGGGCCCGGCCGCGCTCCGAGACGCTTAGCCACTTGGGGAAGGTGCTCAGGACCTGCGGGGCACCGGCAGGCCGGAGAGACCGCGGCGAGGCAGGCGGCGCCGGAGGGAGCGCCCAGCCCAGCAAAGAGTTAAAGGGAGGGGACGTGGGCTGTCACGCGTCATTGGGCAGATTATGTGCAGCAAACAAAAAGTGTGTGTCTGCGTGCCAGTCAGTCACTGCATCGGGTCCATCTGTACAACTCTCCGCGCGCTCTCGCGTCTCGCTCTCCCTCGCTCTCCGCCCGCCGCTCGCACCCCGTCTCCCCGTCTCCCCGTCTCCCCGTCTCTCTCCCCGTCTCCCCGTCTCCCCGTCTCTCTCCCCGTCTCTCCGTCTCCCCGTCTCCCCGTCTCTCTCCCCGTCTCCCCGTCTCTCCGTCTCTCTCCCCGTCTCCCCGTCTCCCCGTCTCTCCGTCTCCCCGTCTCTCTCCCCGTCTCCCCGTCTCCCCGTCTCTCTCCCCGTCTCCCCGTCTCCCCGTCTCTCCGTCTCCCCGTCTCCCCGTCTCCCTGTCTCTCTCCCCGTCTCCCCGTCTCCCCGTCTCTCCGTCTCCCCGTCTCTCTCCCCGTCTCCCCGTCTCTCTCCCCGTCTCTCCGTCTCCCCGTCTCTCTCTCTCCCCCTCTCGCCCTCTCCTCTCTGTAGGCACAGCCTGCGGGGCAGCAACCCCAGCCCCTCTCGACATGGAAATGCACTGATTCCGCGGGCAAAAGAGACCCTCGACTGCGTCCCCGGGTTCCAGGTGGCCTGCTCGGGCGGTTCGTTCCCGACCTTCTCCCCGGTGAGTCTCGGGGCTTCGCTGCGGGAGGGGGCGGGGAGGGAGACGGAAAACCTCGTCCGTCTCGTCGCCCGCCGGGAGAGAGGGCGACGGCCTCGCGGAGGGACCGCTCCGGCGACGCGGCGATACAAAGGGAGGAGCGGGCGGGGATCCGTTCGCGGAGAAGCCGGCGGCGGGGCGCGCGGCCGCCAGACAATGCCTGCCCGCGGGGAGGGCGAGCGGCCGGCGGCGGCGACAGCGACAGCGACGCGCTCCCGGCCAGCCCCGCGCGCTCTGGGGAGGATCCCCGGGCCCAGGCAGCCGGGCCCGCAGCAGCCGCGGAGCTCGGAGGGGCCGGGGACGGCGGCGACCGCAGGCCGGCGGGGAGCCCAGGCTGTCGCCCGGCGCGGATCGCGGCCGCTCGAGGCTCGTGGCGGCCGCGGCGGCGACGCGAACCCCGCGGAGCGCGGCGGAGCGAGGGGCTTTCGCCGTATTGTTCGGTAGAACTGCATGTTAATGACTGCGTCCCTGCTGTCGCCGAAGTGACGGGCGACCTCCCGCACAATGAACCGCCTGTGTGAAAGAGACTTTTAAAGGGGAGAGAGAAATTGAGGCATAAAACGCTGAATTGAGGAAACTGAAAAGGAGAGAATAGGATCCCGCTGAAAAGGAGATGAGAGGTTCTGAAGGGCTGTATTTTTTTAACGTATTTAAATGTGCAATTAGAGATCAGAAAGGTTACCTTGTGTGGGGTAAAAATACCCAGAGAAAGATGCTTTAATATAAGAAAGTAAGTTTCTATTTTATGGATATTTTCTTTTATTTCTGTCTGGCAGAAACAGCCCAGTACTTGACGTTTTGGGGATGTAGCAGAGTGAATGGAAAAAGAGGCTGACCAAAGTTTCATGCTCTGTTAACTGAAAAGAAAAGAAAAAAAAAAAAAAAACTCTACCTTGTAATCACATTTACAAGATTAATTGGTTAATAGACATTATGATAAAAATGGACATTACTAATATTATTCCATAATGAACAGCTTCTCGGGAAAAGAATTAGGTCTACTCTCTCCTGCGACTTAAATTATACAAAGTATACATGAATTACTGCCTGTCGTGGCGTTATTAGGGAAAAACCAACTTGGGGGAATCTTTTAATCAGTCAGGGTTAACAATGCAGTTAGTTCAAAGCCAGTTTAAATTTTAAACACCTGCTTTGTGTTGTTTTAAGTGACAAGTTTTGTAAGGGTGGCCAGTGGCATAGGAAGGAAAATGTCTCTTTATGACAGCTTAATAGAGCCCTCCATCAGGGTATTAAACTTTGTAAATTGCTGTGGATTGCAGGGGCAGAGAGCCCACAGAGATCTACCCCAGTGGGGCTGCCCCTCTTGCCCAAACCGGGTCCTATCTGGGGGAGTGAGAATTCGCCAGTCACTACACATGCAGTATTTCAATCAGGGGACATTTCAGGCCTGCCGGGTACCTGCTCACTCCATGAGGCACATGCAACTCAATCCACCCCCTTGTATAACAAGGTACCTGGGATTCACTCTCATCCATAAATAAGCATGTCGAGAAAAAAAATAATTACCTCTGCTTGCTGCTTTTAATTAAAGCCTCGGAGGGACAGTGTTGGATTATGGTAATGAACAGACAGACGTCCCCTCTTGTAGGCTGCAGAGGAAGGTTAGCTGACACAGACTCAGTGGCCCTGACACTCTCCTGGAAATCCATTCGCCATGCTCCGCTGTCTCTGCCTGCTAAGGCTGCTCCCCTCTTTGGAAGAAAGAAAAAAATCATTCCGGGCACCCAGTTCAATACATTAGAAGGGGGGAGAGGAGCTTTCTCCCAAGGGTTGGAAGTTTCTTTCAGTGGGGGACAGTCTGTAGGCTAGTAAAAACAAAACAAAACAAAAATCCTATTGTTCTCCCCACCCTTATCCCCCCCAATCCTGGCCCATCCTCCCCCAAGATCACGCAAAAAGCTGATCTGTCTTTTCCAGACTTGTTTTCTTTCTCAAAAGCGGCCCCCCCCTGAGATCCCATGATTCCAATTCTTTAAAGAAAGTGGCAGGGCTGGGGGAGGAGGAGTACTCCTCAGTTGGCATTTTCAAAATATGCCAGATTTAATCTGCCACTGGCTTTATTTTTGAAATCAAGGCTATGCGAAAAATCAGGTAAACTCAAGAAAAATATAACTGTAGTTGAAATGTTCTGCCTGGATTCACCGAGGTAAAAGGAGTAAATAAGGAGTAATGTAAGTTGTTTCCTTGTCCTGTGTATCTGTCACCAGTGATGGAGGATTCAGGCATCCAGCGAGGCATCTGGGATGGAGATGCCAAGGCTGTCCAGCAATGTCTGACAGATATTTTTACCAGTGTTTACACCACCTGCGACATCCCCGAGAATGCTATATTTGGTCCCTGCATCCTGAGCCATACTTCCCTGTATGACAGCATAGCTTTCATAGCTCTCAAGTCCACGGACAAGAGAACAGTCCCCTATATCTTCCGGGTAAGTCTTGGCCAGTGCTGCATAGGGTATGAAGGTAAACCTATGTTGAAAATGGACCAAGGATCATTCTAATGACAAGCTGAGATAGGTTATGAATGTAGACAGTAAAGTAATGTGAGACATCCTATTTTACACAGCAAAAAAGAGAGAAAGAATATTAAACTCAAATCATTGTCAGCTGATTTCTGGAATAAATGGTAAAATATGATTTGGAACGCCAGGTATATCTAAATCACTGCCTCAGTTCTAGGCTTTCCTGGCGGTGAGCTCCACTTCCTTAACTCTGGAAGATTTCAACTAGGGTGGAAGCTATTTGCAAACTAAGTACTTTCTGTAAGTACTTTTATAGTAAGTACTGGGTGCATTTGTGTTCCAACCCAGGAGGCCTTCTTTTCCTCTAAATGTTACTCCTTCTAGGAAGCTAGCCTGGTTCCAGAATTTGTATTTAATGAAAATGTTAATGGCTTGACAATAAAACATCATTGAACTCATATGTTTGGCTTTCAAGATATAAGTCTTCCCACTTTCTAGTCTTTCTTTACAAAGAAGAACTATTAATTGTTTAAGGCAAAATTAGGAAGATGAATGAATACCACGGAATAATGTCTAAGATCTAAGCTTGCTTTTTAACTTCCAAAGCAAACAAAACTCTTCACACTTTTGTAATGTGGGATAATTTAGAACTGAACTCTCAGGAGGTTAATATTAATTTGAATTGTAAAGAGAAATGTCCTCATTTGATATTCAACCAATATATGAAAAACACTGCTTTATATGATTGGTACAGCGTTTCAAAGGACAGTTATCTGGCCTGCTGTTTGCAGACACAAAGATGGGTGCCAACGGGGGTCGTGTTTAAGCTTGATCTCAGACAATTCTTTGGAAAAGGATAACAAAAAGGAAATGGTCCGGGCTTCTCTGGCTTCATTCTCTCAGGAGGGTCTCCCTTCCCCCGCCCCCTACCTTCTCGTGTTCTTTCTGTTTTCTGCTCTGTAGGTAGACACCTCAGCGGCAAATGGTTCTTCAGAAGGTCTCATGTGGCTGCGACTTGTCCAATCAGCCCGAGATAAAGAAGAGCAGAACCTCGAGGCCTACATAAAAAACGGACAGCTGTTCTACCGTTCTCTCCGCAGGATTGCCAAAGACGAGGAGTTACTAGTTTGGTATGGGAAAGAACTGACTGAGTTACTCTTGCTCTGCCCCTCTAGACCCCACAGCAAAATGAATGGTAGGTTGGCTCGCGACCTGCGGCGGGGCCCTTCACGAGTGGGGGAGACGCAGGGAGAGGCGGGGCTCGCTCGCGCCCTGGCGCGCGTCCTCCCTTAGGGCTTCTGCGGGGAAACCGGAGGCCTAGCGCGGCACGAAGCCGGGACAGAATAAACCCGGGACCCTTGGCTCGGTTACTGCACTGCCCGGGGTTTGGAGGGAAAGTTAGAGCAGCTCGGACAGGGCACTCTTCTCGGGGCGCTCAGGTCCCGAGAGATGGAGGTGATCTGTGAAGGGGGTGACGGCGAGCCGGTGCGGAGACGATGCTTAGTAACCCCGTGGTGTGCATGTGCGCGCGTGTGTGCGCGTGTGTGTGCGCGTGTGTGTGCGTGTGCGCGCGTGTGCGCTGTTCTCTCGCCGAGCAGGGTCGTCCCCGTACACATGCCTGGAGTGCAGCCAGCGTTTCCAGTTCGAGTTCCCCTACGTGGCGCATCTGCGCTTCCGCTGCCCCAAGAGACTGCACAGCGCGGACGCCAGCCCGCAGGACGAGCACGGCGGCGGCGCGGGCGCCAAGGATCGCGGGGGCGGGGGCGGCGGCAAGGACCAGCCGCAGGCGCCGCTGGAGGCGCCCCTGGGCGCCGGCCCCAAGTTCGGCAAAGCGGGCCCGGTGCACCACTACCCGGCCCCCTCCCCCGAGGGCAGCGGCCCGCCCGCGGCCGGCGGCGGCGCCAAGCCCTCCACGGACTTCCACAACCTGGCCCGGGAGCTCGAGAACTCGGGCGGCGGCCACACCTGCTCCCCGGGCCGGGGCCTCGGCGGCGGCCAGCAGGAGGCGGAGCTGAGCCCCGACGGCAGCGCCCCGGGCGGCGGCAAGGGCAAGCGGAAATTCCCGGACGAGGCGGCGGAGGGCGGCGGCGGCGCGGGGCTGGCGGGGCCGCGGGGGCGCTTCGCCGAGCGGCCGCCGCCCGCCTCCAAGGAGGACCTGGTGTGCACGCCGCAGCAGTACCGCGCCGCGGGCAGCTACTTCGGCCTGGAGGACAGCGGCCGCCTGTTCGCGCCGCCCAGCCCCGAGACGGGCGAGGCGAAGCGCAGCGCCTTCGTGGAGGTGAAGAAGGCGGCGCGCGCGGCGGGTCTGCAGGAGGACGCGGCCGACGGGGGCGGCGCCGACGACCAGGACGCGGGGGGCGGCGGCGGGGGCGGCGGCGGGGGCGGCCCCTCCACGCCCGTGGCCGCCTCTCCGGCGGGCGCCGACAAGCTGCTGGCCCCGCGGCCCGGGGGCCCCCTGCCCAGCCGGCTGGAGGGCGGCAGCCCGGCGCGGGGCAGCGCCTTCACGTCGGTGCCGCAGCTGGGCGGCGCGGGCGGCGCGGGCGGCGCGGGCGCGGGCGCTGGGGCGGCGGGGGGCGGCGGCGGCGGCCAGGGGCCCGGGCCGGACGAGCGCAAGAGCGCCTTCTCGCAGCCCGCGCGCTCCTTCGCGCAGCTGTCGCCGCTCGTGCTGGGCCAGAAGCTGGGCGCGCTCGAGCCGTGCCACCCCGGCGACGGCGTGGGCCCCGCCAGGCTCTACCCCGCCGCGGCCGACCCGCTGGCCGTGAAGCTCCAGGGCGCCGCGGACCTGAACGGCGGCTGCGGGGCGCTGGCGGGCGGCGGCGGCGGCGGCGGCGGCGGCGGCGGCGGGGGCGGCGGGGGCGGCCTGCCCAAGCAGAACCCCTTCCTCTACGCCACCGCCTTCTGGCCCAAGAGCTCGGCGGCCGCGGCGGCGGCGGCGGCGGCGGCGGCCGCGGGGCCCCTGCAGCTGCAGCTGCCGTCGGCGCTCACGCTGCTGCCGCCGTCCTTCACGTCGCTGTGTCTGCCCGCGCAGAACTGGTGCGCCAAGTGCAACGCGTCCTTCCGCATGACCTCCGACCTGGTGTACCACATGCGCTCGCACCACAAGAAGGAGTACGCGATGGAGCCCCTGGTGAAGCGGCGGCGCGAGGAGAAGCTCAAGTGCCCCATCTGCAACGAGTCCTTCAGGGAGCGCCACCACCTCTCCAGGCACATGACCTCGCACAACTGACCCGGGAGGACCCCGGCTCTCCGCGCGCGCGCGCAGCCGAGCCGCCTGGGGAAAAACACGCGAGGACACCCACCACCTCCTCGCGACCTGGAACGCTGCGCCCAGACACCCAGCGCACACGCTCAAGCGTCCACGGGCCGCCCCGACCTTTCCCTTCCATGTTTCCCTGCACCTTCGTTCCACGCGCACGCACACGCACACGCACACGACAGGATGGTGGATCTTTGATTGGGTGGGTTGTTCGAGGGGTTTTCTTTTGAATGCACGCATTTTCACTTTCCAAAAACAAAGGTACATTTTTTAAAATGTCATATATTGCAACATATTGATGCATTTGTCATACGTTTCTACTTAAATTATTAAGCACTTACGGTTTAGATGTAATAATTATATGTAAGGGCAAAATTTATTTTGGATATAAAGTAAAGGACGAGGGTGAGATGCTTTCTGCATTTCTTGATGACAGTTAGTGTTCTTACAAAAACAGATAAAATGAAGAAAAAGGGGTCACCATTCAATTTCAGTTTCCAGGGGGAAGTGCATGGATCATGAAATGATTATGAACTTCAATGAAGAATGTCATCATTATGTAAATATGTATTTGCTTTTAATACAAAGTGTAATTTTGTGCCAGTGAAATGGAGTCTGAATAGTTATGTGTTTCTTTTATCCCTGGAAAGATTTATTAAACTTTATAGATTATCCAGGTATGTTGGATGCTTTGACAATAAATGACTATTTTCTTCAAAGCAATTATGTGGAAAGTTTTTAAGTACTCTTTTTTTTTTTTTTTTTTTTGTAGCTAAGGGCTACACTTTTGAGTAGCTACCATCTATTTTCACTGAGTCTCTGAAAAGAAGAAGAGAGAGCGGGAAGAGAGAGATAATAAACCCAGTCCCACTTGCCTGAATTTACTGTGAGCCAATATGGAACCTAAAAGTGAGAAGTCAAAGTTCGATACTGTTTGTAAAATCTTTTTTTTTTTTTTTTTAAAGATTTTATTTATTTATTTGACAGAGAGAAATCACAAGTAGACAGAGAGGAAGGCAGAGAGAGAGAGGGAAGCAGGCTCCCTGCTGAGCAGAGAGCCCGATGCGGGACTCGATCCCAGGACCCTGAGATCATGACCTGAGCCGAAGGCAGCGGCTTAACCCACTGAGCCACCCAGGTGCCCCTGTTTGTAAAATCTTAGGTGGAAGGTGTTGGGCTTCTTCCTCAAAGGGCAAATCATTTAGACAAAGATGTCTGCCAGCAAGCTAACCTGTCGGGGGGATCAGCATTCTTTTCAGCAGCAGGATAACTAGCATCTTCACAATTGGCCAGAGACCACTTTAGGCCTTGATCAGAGAGACTGGATGAAAAGCCCATTTTCATTCTACAAATGATGCCTACAGGTGGGAGTATCCTGTGCTCTAGAACCTTTCAGCATTCTGTCCTGTGCTCTAGAACCCTTCAGCATTCTGTCATGACCCATTAAGAGACCCAGTGAGGAGTTTCTTTAGAAACCAAGGTGAAATGACCACGATAGTCTATGCATTGCTGGGCCCAGCCTTCTTTCTAAGGGCTCAAGCAGCTGCACAGCCTCTGGAAAAAGCCTGGTCCTAGAGCATGATGATACAGAGGAACCGGATAATTTCCCCTCCTCTTCCTGTTCTTCCTCTTATGAAAAGTCTCTCTGTACTCTTCATCTGCTGACAATTCCCAGTTAAACTGTTTGGCACCATTAGGTGCAAAACCATAAAAATGATGGTCCTTTAGGTCTTAGGGGAGCCCGCATCTAGAGTCATTCTAGAAATGCTCTACGAACAGACACTACCCTGTTGTCTATCACTGGAGCTATTCTTTCCCATTTTGTCCTCCACTATGTCAGGAGGAGGACACCTGTGAGAAAGTCTGTAATGGGAAACGTCCACACTGTCTCGCTGGAGACATTCAATGGCTTCCCCTCCAAAAGGATTTGAAAGCCTTCATTGTCTTGAGGTGACTACAGAACAAGTTATATTTCAGGCAGGGAGCAAGTAAAGACCAAGGGTAGGGTAAAGAGATGTATCCACAGTGTGACCACCATTGTGTCAAAAAGCTGCTTGACTCCCTTACCATCTAAGGACCTTTCTGTGCTACATGTCTCTGAGGCCTGCTCTGTTTTCCTAGGCAGCAAGTGGATGATCTAAAACCCTAATCCTCAGCAAAGTAGAATGAGAACAGTCCAAAATTTCAGTTTTAACTGCTCTTTATGACTAATATGGCTGCGTCATCACTGCTGTCCTTTGATTTCGCCGCATTCTGGTTTTCTCATCTACACAGGAAGTGTGACAGGTTCTGCTATCTGTAAACTACTTCCCGCCCTGGGGATTGTTTTTTGTAATGGGCTAATCAGGTCCCAGTGATATCTAAAAGGGGATTTGTAGAGAAAAGACCAAGATTGGTCATGAAGCGAATTTGATGGCAAGAAGTAAGAAAGATATTTGGGGGCAAATGAAATATGGGCCCCAAGAGATCCTTAAATCAGGAAGCTTGAGAGGCTAACTGAATTGTCCAGACCTGAGACACTAGTGGATTTCTGGAGCAAAAATATCTTCAAAACCAGCCAACCAACCAACAGCACAGGTCGCTTGGGGACCAAAGTCTCCAAAACCGACAAAAATGCCCCAGACTTCAATGCTCCCACGTTCTGTCCCAGCTGTCCAGAATCTCCTCTTGACTAGGGGGCTTTGTTCCCTGTTGGGATCCGGAGATGAACTTAGGTCTAGACAAAAGGTACGCAGATGCGCCTTTTTGTGAAGTCTGGAATCTCGCGGTTCGCAGGCTGCGCGATTTCGCTCGTGCCTGCTGCGGTCAGGCCGTTAACTAACCGCACAATCGGGAGCGCGCGGCGTCTGGGCAGAGCACGGCCCGGAGAGCCGGTGCGCGCGCCGCAGGCCGACGCTCAGGGCTGGGCCCCGGGGCGACCGGTCTGCGCACGGGACGTCTCGGCCGGAATGAGGAGGGCAGGGCGCCCACAGCTCGTTTGCCTTCAGCCAAAGCGAACTGACAAGCGTTTTATCTTCATGCTGCGTTTTCGAGCTTTCGGGTGTATCTTAACTCTGCGCGTCGGAACTTTCTCAGCTGAGACTTTCTCGTCACCGCCCCGGTCCACACGGCTGCCGTCGCTGGCCGGGGCCGCGGCGTAGACGCCCGCACAGCCGCGGGGGCGACGGGGTCACAGGCTGTGCCGGCGGCGCCTGCGTGGGTCAGGCGGGTCGAGGCCAGGTGGCCTGAGCTCACAGCCCCGAAGCGGGTCCTCAAGGCCGGGGAAAGGTGGAACCAACCGGGGCGCTGCCGTAGCCCTTGCTGGGTCCCAGTCGGGCCGGTTCCCGGGATTGGCCGCGCCCCGCGCCTTCCGTCTCCGCGCGCTCTCGGAGCAGGTCCCGAACCCCCTCCGCTCCGGGCTTCGGTCCGCGGGGGCGGGCTAAGGGTGGGGGCGGGGCGGGGCGGGGCGGGGCGCGGCGGGGGAGGGGCTGCGCGTCCCGGTTTGGCTTCCGAGGGTGCCGAGCTTTCGCGCACAGGCTTCGCGCCTGGAGGGCCCCAGAGGACACATGTTGCACCCGTTCGCGGGCGCCGGCGAGGGGAGGCCGAAACCTGAGCCGCCGGGGAAAGTCCCCAAGGTCCCTGGTCCTGTCCTCGGCGCTGTCCTCGACGCCCGAGGTGCCGCGTTTCCCAGTGGCGGCCGCGGGCGGCCGGTTGCAGGCCCGGGTCAGCGGCCACGCGCGCCGCAGGGGGCGGGGCGGGGGGAGCAGGTGTTCGAGGCCGGTTCCGGGGCTCCTTCCTCCAGGGATGCGGGAGCGGCGGAGCTGCGCCCGCTTCCTGTCCCCGGTCGGGTTTCTCCTCCAGCCCCTTCCCCCGCAGGCGCCGGCCAGCGAGCGCGACCGCGAGCGGGACACGTCGGACACCCGGACCAGGCGCACCCAACCCCGGCCGGGAAGCGCGCCCCAGTCGTTCCCGATCCCGGGGCCTGAGCCGCAGAGCGGTCCGGCCCGGAGCCCGGGGGCTTCCCGTCTCCGGTCTCCACCCACACGGGCCGCGCGACTCCCCTCCGCCAGCCCGGACGGTGCGCGCAGCCCGCGACGTGCCCTGGGGCCCCGCACCGCGCACCACGGAGCGCACCACGGAGCCAGGGCAGCGCGGCGGCCGCGAGGGTCCCCGGGGGACGGGGTGGGGGTCCCCGGGGGACGGGGTGGGGGTGCGTGGTTCGACGTGAGTTTCTTTCTTTTCCTCTCCTTGCCCAGCCCCGTGTTCTGGCGTCGCTTTTGGCTCCTTCCGTGGTCTTTCCCGTCCCTGTCCCTCGGTCCGTCCGCACCAGCGCGGGTCTCTTGCTGATCTGAGTCTCCTGAGCTTCACGAAGAAACCGGCCCCGGATTCCCAACGCTCGAGCCTGCGGGGGCCGCCGCCGCCCAGGAGGACACTGCCCTGTCGAGTTACCGCGCACGGAGGGCGACCCGCACCTGACCCAGGGATTTAGAGATGGGCAGGCGCGGGTTCCGACAGACAGACGGGCAGACAGGCAGACACACACTCACACTCACACACTCACCCACACTCTCTCTCTCACACACACACACACACACACACACTCACACTCACAGCCACCTCTAAACAGTCCCTCCTAGGAAAGGACGGCCTTGGCCAGGCTTCCGAACCCGGCTCGTGGCCTTGCTGGGAAATGCCATTGTCTCCCGCAGGTGCGGAAGTGCCTCCCGGAGATGTGAACCCTGCGGCCTGCGGGAAGCCGAGCCAGGACGGAGTGAGAAGCCGCAGGCTCCTTTTTCCTCTTCCACGTGCGTTTCAGTTGACAGGCAGGCGGGCCTGAGGCCTAGAAGCCTGAGGGGAGGCCCGTCTTAGGCTAGTGGGCCTGAAGGCCTCCTGCCCTAGTCGTGCAGCTGGGCAGGGAGAGGGATGCTCTGCCTCTCTGCTTCACACACCCCAGTCCTAAGGTAGCTTTTGCTTTTCTTCCTTTGAATTGGAAGTTAAAACTTCTCAGAAGCATGTGTATTCTCCAGCGGTAGTGGATGAAGAAACTGAAGAAGAAGTTCTATTAAAAAAAAAAATTCTGGGGCGCCTGGGTGGCTCAGTGGGTTGAGGCCTCTGCCTTCGGCTTAGGTCGGGATCCTGGGGTCCTGGGATGGAGCCCCACATCCGGCTCTCTGCTCAGCGGGAGCCTGCTCCCCCCCCCCACCCCCCCACCCCCGCCTTGCTTCTCTGCCTACCTGTGATCTGTCTGTCAAATAAATAGAATCTTAAAAAATAAATGAATAAATAATAAATACATGTATCATTAAAAAGATTTTTTAAAAAATCCTTTTTTAATTTTTTTAATCTGTAGGCTTAGAGGTCTGGTAAAGCATCTTACTTAAATAGCTGACCTGGTTATACTAATAATTAGTTACTCATTCCTTTTCTTTTCTTTTTTAAAGACTTTATTTATTTGAGAGTGCACAGAGGGAGAGAGAGAGAGAGAAGCAGCTCCCAGACAGGGAGCCTGATGCCGCGCTCATCCCAGGACCCTGGGATCATGACCTAAGCCGAAGGCAGATGTTTAACCAACTGAGCCACCCAGGCGCCCCATATTTATGCCTTTTCAAGTTATGTGTGTATGTGTGTGTGTACTGAGATACATACATATGCATGTTTGCACATATAGCACATATGTGCATATAGATGTATGTGTACATATCACCCCAAACACATATATTTGTATATAGAAGTGCACATATCCATTGTAGTACACACACACGCACACGACTTGACAGGCACTGTTCTCAATGCTTTCTGTTGATTCGGCTTAATTCTCACAATCTGCCCAAGAAGAAGCCTACAAAGGGCCTAAGTTTTAGGATTACAAAGTTGGTATGTCTGTCATCTCTCGGGAACAAAAAGATGGATATCATACAGGGTAATGGAGAGAATAGTGTTTCCAAGTCAGAGGCCTGCTCCACAATCTGTGGCCTTTTCATGCAGGCATGGGTCTCAGTGAGTAATACCACCTCTGGTCTGACACATCGCCATGTCTTAAAAAGAAGAAGTCAAATTATCACTCTTCGCAGATGATATGATACTATATGTGGAAAACCCAAAAGACTGCACTCCAAAACTGCTAGAACTTATACAGGAATTCAGTAAAGTGTCAGGATATAAAATCAATGCACAGAAATCAGTTGCATTTCTCTACACCAACAGCAAGACAGAAGAAAGAGATATTAAGGAGTCAATCCCATTTACAATTGCATCCAAAACCATAAGATACCTAGGAATAAACCTAACCAAAGAGACACAGAATCTATACTCAGAAAACTATAAAGTACTCATGAAAGAAATTGAGGAAGACACAAAGAAATGGAAAAATGTTCCATGCTCCTGGATTGGAAGAATAAATATTGTGAAAATGTCTATGCTACCTAAAGCAATCTACACATTTAATGCAATTCCTATCAAAGTACCATCCATCTTTTTCAAAGAAATGGAACAAATAATTCTAAAATTTATATGGAACCAGAAAAGACCTCGAATAGCCAAAGGGATATTGAAAAAGAAAGCCAACGTTGGTGGCATCACAATTCCGGACTTCAGGCTCTATTACAAAGCTGTCATCATCAAGACAGCATGGTACTGGCACAAAAAACAGACACATAGATCAATGGAACAGAATAGAGAGCCCAGAAATAGACCCTCAACTCTATGGTCAACTAATCTTCGACAAAGCAGGAAAGAATGTCCAATGGAAAAAAGACAGCCTTTTCAATAAATGGTGCTGGGAAAATTGGACAGCCACATGCAGAAAAATGAAATTGGACCATTTCCTTACACCACACACAAAAATAGACTCAAAATGGATGAAGGACCTCAATGTACGAAAGGAATCCATCAAAATCCTTGAGGAGAACACAGGCAGCAACCTCTTCGACCTCTGCCGCAGCAACATCTTCCTAGGAACAACGCAAAAGGCAAGGGAAGCAAGGGCAAAAATGAACTATTGGGATTTCATCAAGATCAAAAGCTTTTGCACAGCAAAGGAAACAGTTTAACAAAATCAAAAGACAACTGACAGAATGGGAGAAGATATTTGCAAACGACATATCAGATAAAGGACTAGTGTCCAGAATCTATAAAGAACTTAGCAAACTCAACACCCAAAGAACAAATAATCCAATCAAGAAATGGGCAGAAGACATGAACAGACATTTCTGCAAAGAAGACATCCAGATGGCCAACAGACACATGAAAAAGTGCTCCATATCACTCGGCATCAGGGAAATACAAATCAAAACCACAATGAGATATCACCTCACACCAGTCAGAATGGCTAAAATCAACAAGTCAGGAAATGACAGATGCTGGCGAGGATGCGGAGAAAGGGGAACCCTCCTACACTGTTGGTGGGAATGCAAGCTGGTGCAGCCACTCTGGAAAAACAGCATGGAGGTTCCTCAAAATGTTGAAAATAGAACTGCCCTATGACCCAGCAATTGCACTATTGGGGTATTTACCCTAAAGATACAAATGTAGTGATCCAAAGGGACACATGCACCCGAATGTTTATAGCAGCAATGTCCACAATAGCCAAACTATGGAAAGAACCTAGATGTCCATCAACAGATGAATGGATCAAGAAGATGTGGTATATATACACAATGGAATACTATGCAGCCATCAAAAGAAATGAAATCTTGCCATTTGCAACAACATGGATGGAACTAGAGCGTATCATGCTTAGCGAAATAAGTCAAGCAGAGAAAGACAACTATCATATGATCTCCCTGATATGAGGAAGTGGTGATGCAACATGGAGGCTTAAGTGGGTAGAAGAATAAATGAAACAAGATGGGATTGGGAGGGAGACAAACCATAAGTGACTCTTAATCTCACAACAAACTGAGGGTTGCCGGGGGGAGGGGGTTTGGGAGAAGGGGGTGGGATTATGGACATTGGGGAGGGTATGTGATTTGGTGAGTGCTGTGAAGTGTGTAAACCTGGTGATTCACAGACCTGTACCCCTGGGGATAAAAATATATGTTTATAAAAAATAAAAAATTAAAAAAAAAAAAATATAAAAAAAAAAAAAAAAAAAAAAAAAAAAAGCAAATCAGACCTTTCACACAGAAACTCATCACTTCCCGCATGTGATTGTCTTTCCTGTTGGTGATGACATGCTTTCAGCTTCAACCTACCTTCCTCGTGGGATTGGGATGCCCTCTGAGCTCTGTAAGAAATCTTGTGTGGTCTTAACTTCCTTAAGTGATCTTTGCTCATTTTGAAGCAAAGGTGGGAGTTCCTGCTGGTTTGATTTTGATTCTTCATCCGCTGGGGACTACCAACTCCAGCTCAAGTTCTTTTTAGTGTTCTTAAATGGACCTCAAGTTACAATGCATTATTTTATTATACATTTCCAGTCTTTTAAAGAGATCTGAAGAGGACATACAGTATCTTCTTCTTTTCCTCAAATTCTTGAGGGAATAAATTCTTCTGAGAAACATTAAGCCTTTTTGTAAACCAAGAAAAGGAATAAAATTTGAAAGAAAAAAAAATCATGGGACAAATGTAACTATCGGTTTTATATCCTTCCACTTCTCTTCAGAGCTCCAGCTAGCTACCAATTCCAAGTGCTTCTCGTCTTTTTTTTTTCTCCTTCTTCTTCCCCATTTTCTCTGGGGAAACTGTGTGGGAGTGTGTGGGTTTCTCCAGGGAAGAAATCCAGAAAACAGATCCACCCCAGACCAGGATCCCAGAGCACACACACCTGCTTTGGGGATGGAAATCTGGGAAAAACAGAGCATGATTACACTCCTCCCTCGGGATTCATCTCTGGATCGGTGTGCCAGTGTTATACCAGCACTCCTAGAAACGCAAAGTAGTTTTTCTGTGTTTAGTTACTTTTCTGTGAAGTGTGAAACTTTTTTTAAAAAGCTTTTGATGGCTTCTTTTCTCACAGACAAACAAATGAATTAAGATCTGTTTTCCCCTCTGGCAAGATTTCACTGGGTCTTTGAGAAAGACAAACATAGCCAAACAGCGACACCCAGCCCAGAAATCGATGCAAATCATGCAGTTTAAAAATCGTGGTATCCATACATTTCTCTAGGCTCAGAGGTTAGGTGTTGGAGCCTAACGAGGTTGGAGGAAGGAAAACAAAGGGAATATTGCTGCAGGGTCCCTCTTAGAAAGGGGTCAATGAGACTTGCCCAGTTACTTACTTTTGGAGAGAGGACAAGTGAAACTGTTTGCTTTTGCTGGGCCGATGGAGGTAAATCGTGAATGCCGTAAAGCTTTTCCTCATGGACATTCAATCTCTCTGATTTTCATCTCAGAACTCCCATCTTCAGTGGTCTCTGCCTTTAGGCTTTCTTAGATCTCCCTTAGTCTTTTCCCTCCAGCAAAGGGGCGGTATACAGAATTCCCACTGGTATGAATAAATAGCAAGGAAAAAACATTTGAATGTACATGAAGGTATTTTCCTCACCGTTTGTTTTTTCGAGCTTCTTTTCTCGTTCTGGAACAGTCTAAAGAAGGACGAGCCAGTGGTTTGCAGAGGTGCTTCTGTTCCTGGGCTCATCATGCTCAAGACGACTTCCAAATCAGAAGTCTTTGATTTTGAGGCTGCCCTTGAAAGCGTTTATTAAGCTGCCAAACATGCCTAAACATAAAACCAGGGAGATATTTAGAAAACTTACCTCTCAAAAATTGAATTCCATGCGTACTAAAGATAATAGCGTGGTAAGACAAGTTTTATCGAGTTCCATGACTGCTAGCAGCTCACATCTGAATTTCTTAAATCCCTTAAATATTTAAAATACATTTATTTTGGTATTAAGCCAATTTTTTTAGAGTCAGCTCCACGCCCAACATGGGGCCCAACCTCACAACGGCAGGTTCAAGGGTCTTACACTCTACCGACTGAACCAGCCAGGCACCCCAGTACCAAGTCAATTTGATGACAGCTCAGAAAGAGGGGTTTGGGATTTTAGAGAGCACAAATTTCTCTCTTCCTTTGAACATTTCAGGAGAAGAAATTTAAAGCTTAATATGTATAGTTTCTGAGTCTCCGTCGTATCTGCTCTTTACAACAGCTTGCTCGGGTCAAGTGGAAAAACAGAGATGAAAAGACAGGAGCTCTGATAATGACTTCCTAGTTGTGTGGACTCCAGAGAGACAACTCCAAAAGGAGGTAACTTCCCCCAAATTCCCCTTGTCAGAAATTTTCATTAGAAATGATAGATATTAAGAGCCCACAGGGCAATAATAATAGAAAAGTAATATTTCCCAGGAAGGCAATAATATCTGTAGGGCATTATAAAGGTCTGTGAGGATGCGATCTCTCTAAACCACCTAGCTGACTGTTAAAAATGCAAATTCCCAGATGCACTTCCAGAAATTGGATAGATCTTCTTACGGGCTCAGAATCTTGTATTTTAATTAATCATCCCAGGTGATTCTAGAGAAGGTGACTCTTGATCCACACTTGAGAAGCACCGTGAAGTGTTCAGAACAGTAATTAGTCCCTTGGAAACAAATTAAAGTATATGTGTACCTCAGTCTAGAAACTTGCTATGGTTCAGAAATACTGAGTCTAATTTGAATTACAGTGTTATAAATATACAGTAAAAGTTTTTTTTTTAATATTTTATTTATTTATTTGACACACAGCAAGAGATCACAAGTAGGCAGAGCAGCAGGCAGAGAGAGGAGGCAGCAGATTCCCCACTGAGCTGAGTGCCTGACGTGGGTCCCACAACCATGAGATCATAACCTGAGCCGAAGGCAGAGGCTTAACCCATTGAGCCACCCAGGCGCCCTTACAGTAAAAGTTTTTAAGTATCTTCAGGGATGCTCTATGTTTCAGATCAGTTTTCCTTTCTTTTCTTTTTTTTTTTTAAAAAGATTTTATTTATTTATTTGACAAACAGAGATCACAAGCAGGCAGAGAGGCAGGCAGAGAGAGAGAGGAGGAAGCAGGCTCCCCACAGAGCGGAGAGCCTGATGCGGGGCTCGATCTCAGGACCCTGGGATCATGACCTGAGCCGAAGGCAGAGGTTTAACCCACTGAGCCACCCAGGTGCCCCTCAGATCAGTTTTCAATTTCTGGTGGTTCATAAGGTGTCAACATTTTGCCCTTTATGTCCCATTCAGGCCCGGCCATTAGTATAAACAACAATAAAATATATATAAATGCATAAGAAAGGCTCTAAGAGAATCTTTGAGTGGAATTGGTGTGGAAGATTTTTAAATGTCCATGGATCATCAGCTCATGAGGGATTTGCTTTTTATTATATTTTATTTTATTTGCATTTGGATACGTTGGATTTTCTTAAATTGCGTCACAGCGTCTTTGCACTTGTGCGTTCATGGCCTTTCCCAAACAGGTAGTGACAGCAGTCTCCCAAGAATTCTCCGCACCTGCGGGTTTTCGGTGGATCATAGCACAGAACTGAAAATCTCTTAAGCTATGGGTTTGCTCCGGCCCCAGCTTACCGAACCTGCCCCGCTGGGGGCCACACAGACTCTGCCACATTCTGAGGGACAGCGAGTGGAGGCCACCAACTCCGACCGCAGAAGCTACTGTGGCCCAGAAACGGACTGCTCTTCTGCTAGCTGGGTCCTGCCGGGCCTCCATCGGGGCCCCCATCGGGGCCTCAGATGGAAATCAGAGGGGGTGGTACCTGAATAGCCTGGTGGCATCTGGTCGTGGCCGAGCACTCACAGGAACCCAGCAGTTCTGATGTTGCCCATGGTCCTTCAACAGGGTATGGGCTCTGGGATGCTCTTGTACAAATGTAACCCTAAATGCAACAGACTTCTCCTACTAGGCTTCTAGGTTTGTCCGGACATGCCTGACTTCGAGGGTAGGCGCTGGGACCAGAGCTACAAGATCATTTAGGGTCCATATAGTTCTTCATTAGCACAGAGGATCCTGCTTAAAAAAAAAAAAAAAAAATGAGATTAGATTTCAGGAGACCTAACATCTACTCTCCTTCCGGCTCTGCCATTCCCCAGCTGGTGACATTGGATGAACTAATTTCTTCTAGCTTCAGTCTTCTCACCTGTAAAACAAGAGGGCTAGACTAGATCAGAGCTTCTCAGACTTTATAATAATTACCAGGGCCCTTGATAAATGGGTTTGGCTCCATTTCTGGAGATTCGGAACAAAGGGGCAGTGGCCTGTGTATAAGAATTTGCATTTTAATAAACTCTCTGGGTGATTCATGATCCACCTTCTGGAAATATTTGTCTAAATCAGTGGTTCTTCACTCTACTCTTGCATTAGAAACATGAGGAAAGTTTTAAAAAATGCTCCTGACAGGATCCACTGTAAATGAGCGCATCAGGTCATCTGGGTGTGGGACCAGGCGCTACAGGTTATTTTGCGCTGCAGGGGTTGAGAATCAGTGGTTTAGATAATCTTTCAGATCTTTCCTTAGGTCTAGACCTCTCACTTTTAATTTGGGATTCCTGGTTCTCTACCACAGTATACAGATTTACTGCTAGGGGCTGAGTCCCCTACCCCACAAATTCATATGTCACAGTCCGAACCCCGAGTACCCCAGAATGTGACTGTATTTGGAGATGGGGACTTTAAAGGAGTAATTAAGGTAAGATAAGGTCTTATGGGTGGACCATAATCCAAAGTAACTGGTGTCTTTGTAAGAGGAGATTAGGACAGAGAGGACACAGAGATAAACTGAGAAGACCAGAAGAAGGCAGCAATCCATGGTCCCAAAATGCAAGTCTCAAGAGAAACCGACCCCATCAGCATCTTATCTTGGACCTTCTGGCCTCTGATATTGTGAGAAAATAAATTTCTGCTGTCCTCAGTTTGTGATGTTTTGTTAAGGACAACCCTAGCAAACTACCACATTAGTTGAATGGTTTTCTGAAACCCTACTGACTTTAAAGAAAATGGCTTGTCTTGTTATTGTTCAGAACCAACTTAATCTCTTGTATGGACACAAATGAACTAAAAGGAAAATGATTTAATGAGCATTTTTTCCAAAATCCTGATTAAAGATAAGCTATGGAAATAAGTAATGCAGTTTAAAATACTATGACTTAATTTTGAGATGATGTTTTAAGTTGACAGGACTAAGAAAATTTCCAGGACTTTTTGCTACCACTCATAAATAGCAGGGCTGATTTTAATTAAACAATAAATTACTACCAAATTTTTAATATGGTCATGTAAATTTAATGTAAATTTTAATTATGAGCTTACATGAAATAGAATTTATTATTTTAATTTTAATTCTGGGTTTTATAAGACAACCCTGTCATCTATCCTATCCATCCCTAATTTCTCATGCCTCTTTCTTAAGATTTCTTTAATCTCAATTTTCACTTGGATCTACTCAAAGAGAAACTATTTGAGTATTTTCATCATACCCCTGGAAAAACAGACTTAGACCATAAAGAAAAAGATATATTGCCACCTAGTGGAAAATAGGCAGAATCATTCGATTTCACTCAGTTTTAAACCACAAAATGGTTAGTACAAGACATGCTGAAAAATGTTCTTCCATCATGAATAACTACACTTTAATTAAATGATGCCTTCCACATTTAGCTGCCGTACCATTTTTGTCTTCTAAGTTACGTATTCTTTATTTTTACTCAGCAGCTCCTCATAGACATATGCTATTGCTATTGCTATTGCTGGGGGATAAAGTGGAACCCAATCTTTCTGAAGGACATCTAGCTAAAATGACAAAAAGTGTTTACAGGCAAATAGAAAGACTATTTACTGTGCACAGAAGGCCAGCATAGGAGACAACTGATGTAAATATAGCTGGCGAGTTTGGGCAAGTCACAGCTTTGGTCCTGTTTCCTCATCTGAAAAAGTGGTGTTAAACTACAGAATCGATTAGATATTTCCAATTCTAATATGATCAGACTGTGTACCTAGAATACACACTTATAGTATCAAGCGCAGGGTCTTTGTAATAATTAGGTGAGCGCCCAGCTTAGTTTAGAGAACGGTGCTGGTGAGCTAATAGGTGTTTGTCTTTGGAGTGACATTTCAGCATAGAACTAAAAGAAGTTTATTAATGGAAAGGAAGTTCCTATCTATTTACTTTGTTGCCAGGTTCCCAGGGAGTCTCCCCCGCCTCCCCCCCTTAAGATGAAGGTGACCCGGCTAATTTTAACTTCAGCAATCACATTCTATCCAGCTAAGTTATCCTGGCTGCTTCTATGTGGTTGTAGCATCTTTATTGTTTCCTGTCCTAAACTCAGAGAAGGTTGCTGCTAGCTGGTGGACTTGTGGACCTTCAATAAGCATGAAGGATCATATTAACAACTCGGTAATTCTGTGAGTCCTTCTTATCACGCACCGGCTGGGGAAGGGGAAGGAGAGTTTCAGGACACTTCCCTTCTCTTAGCCCTTGGTATGTTCCAAGAATGTCACAAGCCTTACGTGGTTAACCCTACTGTGTGAATGCCCTCTGGAAAGATCCTGTTTCAAATGAGGTAATTTGGGGAGCTTAAGTCATCACATTGTTTGACTTAAATTCTTGGATACAGTTTCTTTCTCTACAGCATTAAGACAAATGTCTTTCCCTCTCAGAGTGAATGGGCTTCACGTGAAAATGTCAGCTTGTCTATGGGCGTAAGGGAACAAGTGTGCTAAATTAGTAGGTGTCATGACATACTACAGGTAGGGAGTCTGCTGTACTCAGTTACCTTTTAAATAATTAATAGTGAGAAGCTCCATTCATGT
The DNA here is from genome assembly GCF_011764305.1 of Mustela putorius furo. NCBI lineage: Eukaryota > Metazoa > Chordata > Mammalia > Carnivora > Mustelidae > Mustela > Mustela putorius. The sequence goes on from NW_025421261.1 coordinate 2,292,829, forward strand.
AAGCACTAATAAAATACTTAGAGGACATAAGAAGATTGATATCAAACTTCTGTTTGAGACCTCATCCAGAGATAACATACTGAGGAAGGCCAGTTATATCGCATTTCTAGCACATTTATGTCCTCTCCCTTCTTCTGTCCCATCCCCACAGAGGAAGAGGAAGAGGAAAGAAGAGAAGGAGACAAAGAAGGAAGGAAGGAAGGAAAGAAAGAAAAACGAACAAAAGAGAGTAAAGGTTAATTTTCCAGAGTCCGTGTGTTGTGAATAAGGTCTGGGGAAGTGGATTCTGACAACTGAGAGGAGCAGAGCGGACTTCTAGGGTCTCGTTTTTTTCTTCCTAGAAACTCTCTGTATGTTCTGTTTGTAATATTTATTTTCAGGTGCATTTTGTGGTATTTATTGTCCATTTTACCTACTTCCCTTCTTTTTAAATCAGCAAAACAGCAGAAAAATAATGTTCTAAGTCTCAAATGCAAAGCTGGAAAATACCTGCCTTCTTAGAATAAGCAATTGTTTCTACCCCCCCCCCTTTTAAAGTACAAATAGTTTAGTAACCAGATCTACTTAATTTCAGAGGTAAAAATTCAATTAATAATTTGAGACATTCTTTATTCTATCAGATTATATGGCTGCCTCATATCATTTTCACTATCAATCTTGCCAGCCTATTACTTATCTTCTACTTCCTCAGTTAGGTAGTTTTAGCAATAAAATATGGAAGAGGCTACTGCATGCTTGAAACAACAGTTGGATGTGACAAGGACAAATGAAAGGTCATGACACATGCCATTAGGGAAGTATTTCTGTAGGTCTGAAAAAAAAAACAAAAAACAAAAAACAAAAACCTCTAAGTTTGAGCTACGATTTAAGTTCCAGCATAGATTAATATATCTTTTTTTTGATCATCTACAACTCTCAACTGATTACTATTTTTTTTTCAACTGATTACTATTATTATTCTCTTTAAGGTAGCATTTCCCCCATATTGTAGTGGAGCAATACTAAACGGCATATGTAACAGTGAGATACGTTCTCTCTAGTGATATAAAATTAAAATATTCCATTTCAGTGCAAGAAGGTATCCTAAGTGCCGCCCCATGAAAGGATACTTTATAGGGTGACTTTGATTTGACTGTGTCATTTTTTTCTTTTTATTATCAGAACGCAAATGCATGTGATATACATCCCAGGGAAGCTGAGTTAAGGCAGTGAAGGGTGTTTGTCCCAATAAACGAGAAGAGATTTCTAAAGTCATACATGTTACATTCCACACATTTTCCATGGTCCATCCTAGAAAGAGGTTGCAGTGTAATGAAATAGTTGGGAAATACGGCTGGTACTTAGAATTCAGAGTGTTATGTCCCAGAAATATAGGCAAAACTGATAACGATTCTTTCAGATAAAATATTGGTCTGTTTTGGTGTAAAATGTCTTATTAACCCTCAGTGCTATTGTACACACTTACACATATGTGTGAGAGTGAGCTTATTTATATGCAACCAAACATTCCTCTGGCCAGCAGCCTAGAATATTCTGTTCTAAGAGTGGAACAAATGCCTCAGAGATCCTAAGTCTTCACTTCCTTTTCAAAATCTCAAATCACGGGGTGCCTGGGTGGCTCAGTGGGTTAAAGCCTCTGCCTTCAGCTCAGGTCATGATCCCGGAGTCCTGGGATCGAGCCCCGCATTGGGCTCACTGCTCAGCAGGAAGCCTGCTTCCTCCTCTCTCTCTCTCTCTCTCTCTGCTTGCCTCTCTGCCTACTTGTCACCTCTGTCTGTCAAATAAATAAATAAAATCTTCAAAAAAAGATCTCAAATCATGAAAATTTTTTTGTCCTCTTACTGCTACACTCTAAAAGGCCTGGGTGGCTCGGTTCGTGAAGTGTCGGCCTTCACCTTGGGTTGTGATCCCGGGGTCCTGGGATCGAGTCCCACACCAGGCTCCTTGCTCAGCAGGAAGCCCGCTTCTCCCTCTGTCTGCCACTCCCCTGCTTGTGCTCTCTCTCTCTCCCCGCCTCTCTTTCTCTGACAAGTAAATAAATAAATTTTAAAATAAATAGTGTACTAATTGACAGGCTCTTCCGGGTGCCTGAAGGCTTTCCACATCTACCTTAGTGATGGAGCCTTCGTCTGGGGTTGGTATCTGGGATCTTTAATGCCTCCGCGTACTTGAGTGGATGTCCGTGGTTTTGCGGAAGCCAGAGAAAAGTCACAAGGTTTTGTTTTAGTTTGTTTTGTTGTTGGTTGGTTTTGTTTAGTTCATTGGTGAAACGAAACTTCAGTCAGGGTTCAGAAGTTGTTGGTAGCACCTGATAAGCATGATCACTGAGATACTAAGATTAGCAAGGACTTAAGGAATGGCCGCTCTTCCTTGCTTTTCTAGGCTATGCTGGAAGGCGCAGCAAGACAGAGTGCGGGGCTCAGAAAGGCCTTGGCATGACCACTCCGTAGTAGACCAGTGTCGTGCTGTGCCCTGTTGGCAAGTCGCCTTACTCTTCTGACCCTGTTTTCTCCCCTGGCAACTGGAATGTTGAAAACCATATGAGGTTGTTGCAAACATTGTGGGTGAAGGTTTGGAGGCCCAAGTCACACAGTAGCCCAAGATACATGCAAATGATCACTTCCGAGTTACCCATCAGAGAGGCCTTTCTGAATTTCCCATTATCTCGTGCCTTCTCAACTTCAGGCCTATAAACTCTTTTCTCCCTTTTGTGAATAAAGGGGGGCCTCCCCTCTCCTCTTTCTGTGAGCAGAGCGTGCTGCTGGGAGACTAGAGAAGATCTCCGGGGTACGGACGGTTTCTCGAGAACTGCAGGTGAGACCTGAGACCAAGGAAGTCGGAGGCAGAAGCGTGGTCTCCTCCCTCAGCAGCGTAGATCGCCTGTCTCCCCTAAACACCTGCGGGGGCGGTGACCCACTCCTCCAGACTGCTTTGGAAGCTCACCACTTGAGAGCGCTCCCTTCCCTGGTGGTCTGGTGGAGCCCAGGAATGCTGGCCTGTAGGGCACAGCCCCAGACCTGTCTGCTCACTCAGCTTGGAGTGAGCCGTGTGGGAGGTCCTGATAAGCCGCTACCCGGACGCTACCCGGACGGGAGCTCGGGAGCCGCATGCTGAGGGCTTGCACGCACTGGTGAGACACTGCCAAGGGGTCACTACAAACTCCGAACTCGAAGAAAGATTGAAAGCCTGAATTTTATTAACATGTTATCCTATCAGAGCCCTAAACAATGATTCTGTATAGGACATTTTCCAATATCTATGTTTGAGTTTGGAAAAGAATTATCCTATATTTTTTAAATAGCCATTCAGATCACCTTGTTGGTAAGTTACGTTGGCGCTGGCAGAATTTGAGCCAGTGTGGATGGAAAGCTCAAGGTTCTGTCGTTTCTTTCCTACGAGGGATGAGTAAAGAGAGAAAACAAAACATGAATCAGAGGGTAAAATTCAATCCCATTTAATTCGGTTTCAGCCTGAATTAAGTTCGAAGTGCATATGAAAAGTAGACGACAGTAATACTAAACTGAAACACTTCATTTCATTTAGTATTTCTCTAAATGGGTGTAGGGTTGAACTAGCAGAGATTCTCAGCAGTTACTGAAATCTCGTTCATCCTATAAAATTGTATTACATTGTTGAGGAAAACCTATAAAGTTTTGCTTCTAAAAATCTCTCAACCTCAAGATGATTACTGATCTGACAGTTTTCTTGGGTTAGAAAGAGTAAAAGAATTACTTAGGGAATTTTCTATGCTCCTTACAACTTGCACAGAATTTCTATGTTTGCTTGGAAATCGGGTTCTGAATACATCTTCCTTTTATTCAATGAATGTCATCTTAATTTTTTTCACTCTATAAAATGGTTCTTTCTTTTTTAATAAAACCATAGTTTCTGGTGCTTTTCAAAGAGACATCTCATCTTTACCTTGGTGAGAACTTCTGCTTCTACTATTTCATTACGTTCCTATACATCAATGTTCTGTTCCCGATATGTGCTTTTTAACAAATTTCCTACAAGATTTTGAAGTCGGAAAACAGCTGGTGCTGGCTTATGGCACTTACTCAGTAGAGGCTCTGGGCTCCTGCAGAGGATTAGCCTTGTTTTAGAATATAAGACACCAGCGATGATGTGCTGCGGGGTGGGTAGGGCGGAAGGCGCCACTGCCCAGCGAGGGGCCTTAAAGGAAATGCAGGGTCAGGCCCGCAGTCGCATGTGCCATGAGCTCGCACCCCTCATGTCTCCTGAGTCGCAACCATCCGCCCGAGCCTGACTGGGAATGCTCTTTGGCCTGTTAATGCTATTCCATATGTGAAAAGTACATTCTAAATTTTATGTTATTTTTAGATCTATGATAGCTTATCAGGGGAATGTGTGAACTTCTTTTATAGTGCTTTTAAATGTTTGAAAGCAATCAGAATAAATATATAATGTAATAGTGTTTTTAAATATACTGTCCAGACTCCCATGTCCTCAGCAACTTACATTCATCATTCATAACAGAAACATCTTTTTCCCCCAAAATGAAAAAAGCCAGCTTTATACATGAAGCTAAGAGTCCACTAGAGGTCACTTTCCAACTTACTTCCCTTAAAAATGGAGAAATTAAGCCTTGATTACCAACATTGAATCTTCTATCACGTCTTTGTTTCCACTGTTGTATATTTTGCTTCCTCCCAGAAGAATTTCTGCTATTCCTCAATTTTTTTCTCTGAAATCTTTCTGATACTGGGCTCATATATTCTTATATATCAAATATATTTTCTATTGTGACTTTCTAATGACTTTCTTGGATATCTAATTAGGTCTATATTATTTTTTATTTTTAAACATCACTCTTCGAACACTAGCAAGATGTGTCTACTTCTGAAGTTTTAATAGACTTTATAATACTGTAGTCATGTGAAGGAAGCAGAAATGGGCACCTTCTCAGGACTTGAAGCAGCCGTTCAACTTCTGCTCCTTGCCACACACGCTGGAACTGATGAAAAATATTCAGCATTAATACTTGTTGACGAATCTCTGAATTTCATCCTTCTTGAATCCATTGGAGCTATATTTTGAGCCACTTTTTGAAAAGCAATGACTCTAAAATGTGATACCTGAAATCCTTTAGTTTATCTAACTGAGGGCCTAATATACTTCGGTTGTTTATCTCCCTCTCCTTACGCTTGAATTGCATAAATGTTAAGCTACTGTTTCATTGTTAGTATCACAACTCGTGGACAAAAAGTAACATTGCAAACATACACATATCATATATATAAATACATATATTACCAACATATATATCATGTGTGTATGATATATATATATATCTGTGTGTATTTATAGTCTTGGGTATTTCCTATTAAACCTCCTGGCATAAGGTTACAATTTCCTGGCTTCCCATTGGAAAAATGCCCACTACATCTCTCCTCTATCTATAACTGTACTGATTTTAAAACGTGTTTGTAGCTATTTTAAAACTTTACTCAAAAAGCAGTTTTTAAAATGGCACTAGTGCCATATCTCATTTCTCTGTGAAATGGAGATGTTTATAAAGAAATCACACAAAGATTTATTCTTGCCTTCCAAAAAAATGTCCATCTCTTTATACATTCATGTACCACTAATGTGTCTAAATAGACTGTAACAGAGGTCACTGAAACATAATTTCTACCACTTATGAGAAGATTTTATCAAAGAAAATATTTAACATTTGAAAACATAATAAAAGAGTTAAAATGCTAGATGTGCTTTAAACCGTACATATAATACCCAATTTTCATACATTATTTATATACCCAATTTGTTAAAGTTATTTTATGCACAAATATATTATGTGAATAGTTTCCCCATGGAAAATACTGAAATACTACAGATAACTGCAGGCTTCTGCTTACTAGCCCTGACCTCCAAACCCTCCCAAAGGTAACTCTTTTTGTGTATTTTCCCAGATCTTGTGATAAACATTTACATGCAAGTATGTATACCTCTAAAATATACACATACTACTTAGTTTCATGTACACATGTGTTTTTAAAATAAACATATGTAACTTTGAACAATTTGTTCTGTCATTTATGCTTGACTTCTATTTAATAATAGAGTTGAAGTTATTTACATGTCTGTTTCTATAAATCTGTCTAATTCTTTTGAACTAGGGCACAGTGTCGTTGAGAATGGACATGCCCGTAATTTAACTGCCCGTATTCCTAGGGAAGTACTATTCATTTCTGTCTTTTCTGTCTTGGAAGCGATCTGTCTGTGTTCATCCTCCGCACGTGTCCAGCGTTCCACGGAGCGGGTCTTGTGAGGAGCACTGCTGAATCGTGGAAGGCAGGCGCTGGCCACTGGACAGACGCCGCTGACTAGCTCTCCCGGCGTCTGGCAGCCACGGCAGAAGACCAGGCTCCCCGCGCCCTGGTCAGTATTCTGGATCCCACTTGACATTTTTTGTCATTTTTATGGCATTTCATGTTTGAAGTTGTATTTGCCTAGTTATGAGGACTATTTCACTGTATCATCTTTCCATGCATTATTGGGTATTTGTATTTCTTCTTCTGTGGATTTCTTATTTATAATTTTTGCCCATTTTATAGTTGCATCATTTGCTTTTTCTTACCAGTCTCTAGGAGATTTTCTATATTTTGAGTATTGAGTGCTTGTAGGTTATATTCATGCAAATATTTTTCCAGTCCATCTCTTATGGTTTTTTTTTAAGATTTTATTTATTTATTTATCTGACAGATTAAGTTAGGGAACAAAGTATTAATTTTAAATTTGATTATAAGAGAGTAAGATATTACCCTTGTTACAGAGAAAAATTACTTTCTTTTTTTTATATATAATTTTTTATTTTTTATAAACATATATTTTTTTTTTTTTTTTTTGATATTTTTTTTTTTTTTATAATTTTTTATTTTTATAAACATATATTTTTATCCCCAGGGGTACAGGTCTGTGAATCACCAGGTTTACACACTTCACAGCACTCACCAAATCACATACCCTCCCCAATGTCCATAATCCCACCCCCTTCTCCCAAACCCCCTCCCCCCGGCAACCCTCAGTTTGTTTTGTGAGATTAAGAGTCACTTATGGTTTGTCTCCCTCCCAATCCCATCTTGTTTCATTTATTCTTCTTCTACCCACTTAAGCCTCCATGTTGCATCACCACTTCCTCATATCAGGGAGATCATATGATAGTTGTCTTTCTCTGCTTGACTTATTTCGCTAAGCATGATACGCTCTAGTTCCATCCATGTTGTTGCAAATGGCAAGATTTCATTTCTTTTGATGGCTGCATAGTATTCCATTGTGTATATATACCACATCTTCTTGATCCATTCATCTGTTGATGGACATCTAGGTTCTTTCCATAGTTTGGCTATTGTGGACATTGCTGCTATAAACATTCGGGTGCATGTGTCCCTTTGGATCACTACATTTGTATCTTTAGGGTAAATACCCAGTAGTGCAATTGCTGGGTCATAGGGCAGTTCTATTTTCAACATTTTGAGGAACCTCCATGCTGTTTTCCAGAGTGGCTGCACCAGCTTGCATTCCCACCAACAGTGTAGGAGGGTTCCCCTTTCTCCGCATCCTCGCCAGCATCTGTCATTTCCTGACTTGTTGATTTTAGCCATTCTGACTGGTGTGAGGTGATATCTCATTGTGGTTTTGATTTGTATTTCCCTGATGCCGAGTGATATGGAGCACTTTTTCATGTGTCTGTTGGCCATCTGGATGTCTTCTTTGCAGAAATGTCTGTTCATGTCTTCTGCCCATTTCTTGATTGGATTATTTGTTCTTTGGGTGTTGAGTTTGCTAAGTTCTTTATAGATTCTGGACACTAGTCCTTTATCTGATATGTCGTTTGCAAATATCTTCTCCCATTCTGTCAGTTGTCTTTTGATTTTGTTAACTGTTTCCTTTGCTGTGCAAAAGCTTTTGATCTTGATGAAATCCCAGTAGTTCATTTTTTCCCTTGCTTCCCTTGCCTTTTGCGTTGTTCCTAGGAAGATGTTGCTGCGGCAGAGGTCGAAGAGGTTGCTGCCCGTGTTCTCCTCAAGGATTTTGATGGATTCCTTTCGTACATTGAGGTCCTTCATCCATTTTGAGTCTATTTTTGTGTGTGGTGTAAGGAAATGGTCCAATTTCATTTTTCTGCATGTGGCTGTCCAATTTTCCCAGCACCATTTATTGAAAAGGCTGTCTTTTTTCCATTGGACATTCTTTCCTGCTTTGTCGAATATTAGTTGACCATAGATTTGAGGGTCTATTTCTGGGCTCTCTATTCTGTTCCATTGATCTATGTGTCTGTTTTTGTGCCAGTACCATGCTGTCTTGATGATGACAGCTTTGTAATAGAGCTTGAAGTCCGGAATTGTGATGCCACCAACGTTGGCTTTCTTTTTCAATATCCCTTTGGCTATTCGAGGTCTTTTCTGGTTCCATATAAATTTTAGAATTATTTGTTCCATTTCTTTGAAAAAGATGGATGGTACTTTGATAGGAATTGCATTAAATGTGTAGATTGCTTTAGGTAGCATAGACATTTTCACAATATTTATTCTTCCAATCCAGGAGCATGGAACATTTTTCCATTTCTTTGTGTCTTCCTCAATTTCTTTCATGAGTACTTTATAGTTTTCTGAGTATAGATTCTGTGTCTCTTTGGTTAGGTTTATTCCTAGGTATCTTATGGTTTTGGATGCAATTGTAAATGGGATTGACTCCTTAATATCTCTTTCTTCTGTCTTGCTGTTGGTGTAGAGAAATGCAACTGATTTCTGTGCATTGATTTTATATCCTGACACTTTACTGAATTCCTGTATAAGTTCTAGCAGTTTTGGAGTGCATTCTTTTGGGTTTTCCACATATAGTATCATATCATCTGCGAAGAGTGATAATTTGACTTCTTCTTTGCCGATTTGGATGCCTTTAATTTCCTTTTGTTGTCTGATTGCTGAGGCTAGGACCTCTAGTACGATGTTGAATAGCAGTGGTGATAATGGACATCCCTGCCGTGTTCCTGACCTTAGCGGAAAAGCTTTCAGTTTTTCTCCATTGAGAATGATATTTGCGGTGGGTTTTTCATAGATGGCTTTGATGATATTGAGGTATGTGCCCTCTATCCCTACACTTTGAAGAGTTTTGATCAGGAAGGGATGTTGTACTTTGTCAAATGCTTTTTCAGCATCTATTGAGAGTATCATATGGTTCTTGTTCTTACTTTTATTGATGTGTTGTATCACATTGACTGATTTGCGGATGTTGAACCAACCTTGCAGCCCTGGAATAAATCCCACTTGGTCGTGGTGAATAATCTTTTTAATGTACTGTTGAATCCTATTGGCTAGTATTTTGTTGAGTATTTTCGCATCTGTGTTCATCAAGGATATCGGTCTATAGCTCTCTTTTTTGGTGGGATCCTTGTCTGGTTTTGGGATCAAGGTGATGCTGGCCTCATAAAATGAGTTTGGAAGTTTTCCTTCCATTTCTATTTTTTGGAACAGTTTCAGGAGAATAGGAATTAGTTCTTCTTTAAATGTTTGGTAGAATTCCCCCGGGAAGCCGTCTGGCCCTGGGCTTTTGTTTGTTTGGAGATTTTTAATGACTGTTTCAATCTCCTTACTGGTTATGGGTCTGTTCAGGCTTTCTATTTCTTCCTGGTTCAGTTGTGGTAGTTTATATGTTTCTAGGAATGCATCCATTTCTTCCAGATTGTCAAATTTATTGCCGTAGAGTTGCTCATAGTATGTTCTTATAATAGTTTGTATTTCTTTGGTGTTAGTTGTGATCTCTCCTCTTTCATTCATGATTTTATTTATTTGGGTCCTTTCTCTTTTCTTTTTGATAAGTCGGGCCAGGGGTTTATCAATTTTATTAATTCTTTCAAAGAACCAGCTCCTAGTTTCGTTGATTTGTTCTATTGTTTTTTGGTTTCTATTTCATTGATTTCTGCTCTGATCTTTATGATTTCTCTTCTCCTGCTGGGCTTAGGGTTTCTTTCTTGTTCTTTCTCCAGCTCCTTTAGGTGTAGGGTTAGGTTGTGTACCTGAGACCTTTCTTGTTTCTTGAGAAAGGCTTGTACCGCTATATATTTTCCTCTCAGGACTGCCTTTGTTGTGTCCCACAGATTTTGAACCGTTGTATTTTCATTATCATTTGTTTCCATGATTTTTTTCAATTCTTCTTTAATTTCCCGGTTGACCCATTCATTCTTTAGAAGGATACTGTTTAGTCTCCATGTATTTGGGTTCTTTCCAAACTTCCTTTTGTGGTTGAGTTCTAGCTTTAGAGCATTGTGGTCTGAAAATATGCAGGGAATGATCCCAATCTTTTGATACCGGTTGAGTCCTGATTTAGGACCGAGGATGTGATCTATTCTGGAGAATGTTCCATGTGCACTAGAGAAGAATGTGTATTCTGTTGCTTTGGGATGAAATATTCTGAATATATCTGTGATGTCCATCTGGTCCAGTGTGTCATTTAAGGCCTTTATATCCTTGCTGATCTTTTGCTTGGATGACCTGTCCATTTCAGTGAGGGGAGTGTTAAAGTCCCCTACTATCATTGTATTATTGTTGATGTGTTTCTTTGATTTTGTTATTAATTGGTTTATATAGTTGGCTGCTCCCACATTGGGGGCATAGATATTTAAAATTGTTAAATATTCTTGTTGGACAGACCCTTTGAGTATGATATAGTGTCCTTCCTCATCTCTTATTATAGTCTTTGGCTTAAAATCTAATTGATCTGATATAAGGATTGCCACTCCTGCTTTCTTCTGATGTCCATTAGCATGGTAAATTCTTTTCCACCCCCTCACTTTAAATCTGGAGGTGTCTTCGGGCTTAAAATGTGTTTCTTGGAGGCAACATATAGATGGGTTTTGTTTTTTTATCCATTCTGATACCCTGTGTCTTTTGACAGGGGCATTTAGCCCATTCACATTCAGGGTAACTATTGAGAGATATGAATTTAGTGCCATTGTATTGCCTGTAAGGTGACTGTTACTGTATATGGTCTCTGTTCCTTTCTGATCTACCACTTGTAGGCTCTCTCTTTGCTTAGAGGACCCCTTTCAAGATTTCCTGTAGAGCTGGTTTGGTATTTGCAAATTCTTTCAGTTGTTGTTTGTCCTGGAAGCTTTTAATCTCTCCTTCTATTTTCAATGATAGCCTAGCTGGATATAGTATTCTTGGCTGCATGTTTTTCTCGTTTAGTGCTCTGAAAATATCATGCCAGCTCTTTCTGGCCTGCCAGGTCTCTGTGGATAAGTCAGCTGCCAATCTAATATTTTTACCATTGTATGTTACAGACTTCTTTTCCCGGGCTGCTTTCAGGATTTTCTCTTTGTCATTGAGACTTGTAAATTTTACTATTAGGTGACGGGGGTGTGGGCCTATTCTTATTGATTTTGAGGGGCATTCTCTGAACCTCCTGAATTTTGATGCTCGTTCCCTTTGCCATATTGGGGAAATTCTCCCCAATAATTCTCTCCAGTATACCTTCTGCTCCCCTCTCACTTTCTTCTTCTTCTGGAATCCCAATTATTCTAATGTTGTTTCGTCTTATGGTGTCACTTATCTCTCGAATTCTCCCCTCGTGGTCCAGTAGCTGTTTGTCCCTCTTTTGATCAGCTTCTTTATTCTCTGTCATTTGGTCTTCTATATCACTAATTCTTTCTTCTGCCTCATTTATCCTAGCAGCGAGAGCCTCCATTTTTGATTGCACCTCATTAATAGCTTTTTTGATTTCAACTTGGTTAGATTTTAGTTCTTTTATTTCTCCAGAGAGGGCTTTTATATCTCTCGAGAGGGTTTCTCTAATATCTTCCATGCCTTTTTCGAGCCCGGCTAGAACCTTGAGAATTGTCATTCTGAACTCTAGATCTGACATATTACCGATGTCTGTATTGATTAGGTCCCTAGCCTTCGGTACTGCCTCTTGTTCTTTTTTTTGTGTTGAATTTTTACGTCTTGTCATTTTGTCCAGATAAGAGTAAATGAAGGGGCAAGTAAAATACTAAAAGGGTGGCAACAACCCCAGGAAAATATGCTTTAACCAAATTAGAAGAGATCCAAAATCGTGAGTGGGGAGAAAGGGGATAAAAAGAGGTTCAAAAAGGAAGAGAGAAAAAAAAAAAAAAAAAAAAAAAAAAAAAAAAAAAAAAAAAAAAAAAAGAAAAGAAAAGAAAAGAATTTTTAAAAAAGAAAACACCTAAGAAAAATGTAAAAAATATATATATATATATTAGATAAACTAGTAAAAAATCGTTAAAAAAGAAAAAGGTAACAGTTAAAAAAAAAAAAAAATTTTACCCGAAGGCGAGAAAAAAAAAAAATGAAAAAGAAAAAATTAAATTAACTGCAAGACTAAAAAAAATCACAGGAAAAAAGCCATGAGTTCCGTGCTTGGCTTTCTCCTCCTCTGGAATTCTGCTGCTCTCCTTGGTATTGAAACCGCACTCCTTGGTAGGTGAACTTGGTCTCGGCTGGATTTCTTGTTGATCTTCTGGGGGAGGGGCCTGTTGTAGTGATTCTCAAGTGTCTTTGCCCCAGGCGGAATTGCACCGCCCTTACCCGGGGCCGGGGTGAGTAATCCGCTCGGGTTTGCTTTCAGGAGCTTTTGTTCCCTGAGCGCTTTCCGTAGAGTTCCGGAGGACGGGAATACAAATGGCGGCCTCCTGGTCTCCGGCCCGGAGGAGCCGAGAGCCCAGGGCCCCACTCCTCAGTGCGCCCTCAGAGAACAGCGCCCAGTTACTCCCGTCTGCCTGTCCTCCGGCCGCGCTCCGAGCTCCCCGAGCCTGCGACCGGTTCAAGGTAACCCCGAGCTGCGAGCTCACTGTCGGCTCTGTCTCTGCAGCCGGCTTTCCCGTTCCAATACCCGCAAGCTCTGCGACACTCAGACACCCCCGATCCTTCTGTGACCCTGCGGGACCTGAGGCCACGCTGACCCCGCGTGGGCTTCGCCCCGGTTTAGCCTCTGGAGCGATGTCCCTCAGCGGAACAGACTTTTAAAAGTCCTGATTTTGTGCGCGGTTGCTCCGCCGCTTGCCGGGAGCCGGCCCCTCCCCCCGGGGTCTATCTTCCCGTCGCTTTGGATTCACTTCTCCGCCGGTCCTACCTTTCAGAAAGTGGCTGATTTTCTGTTTCCAGAATTGCTGTTCTTCTTCTCTTCGATCTGCCGATGGATTTTCAGGTGTTTGCAATCTTTAGATAAGCTATCTAGCTGATCTCCGGCTAGCTGAAGCAGTCTCAGCTTGCTACTTCTCCGCCATCTTGACTCCTCCCTCGATATTTGATATTTGAAGCTATTGAACCGAATCCTCCCTAGGACACAAGAATGTGTATATACCGCAAAACCGAGACCTGGCTGCTTAGCCTGGGAGACGAGCCGCTGTGAGAGGCGTCTGCGCTGCTAGTTCACTTCTGTATAAACATATATTTTTATCCCCAGGGGTACAGGTCTGTGAATCACCAGGTTTACACACTTCACAGCACTCACCAAAGCACATACCCTCCCCAATGTCCATAAGTGTTGGTCTATCGCAGGTTATTTTGCTGCCCAGTACTCCAAATAAATTACATACAATATGAATGCGTCTGTTAGACACCCAATGTGAGTGAAGCTGGGGTTAATTTCAGAAAAACATTCGGAGGCAGCCAAAACAGCTAAGCTTTACGTCTTCTCTTAATTGAAACTCCTTTTTTCTAAGGCTGCTTGTCGGTGAAATCAGTTGCCAAAGATAGAAAGAATTTATGACTGGTGTTGATTAAAACCTCAAGTACAAAACGATTTTAAACTACATAATAAACCCTTTGTCCAGTTCTTTCCTAAGAACACCGGTGCTTAAGATTTACCAACTAATACACAGTCCAGTATTGGTCTTGACATTGTTCAAATGAATACTTAAAACCAACAAGAGTACAGGAAGTCTGAAACATAATCCACAAACATTTAAAGGATGCTGATTTTGTATCAAGCACAAAAAATAAATATTGAAATTTGGAGGAAAATCACGCCTCTGAAAAGTCTGAGGATTGATTCAATTGTCATTCCCATCTTCTAGAAATAGAAACGGACATCTGGACCTAACTATTGACCAGTGGTGTGCAATGGCAGTTCTCAGTGTTCAGAGATCCCCAAGACACTTTCCGGGAGTCTGCGATATCAACACTATCCCAGAGAGCGTCAGTCTCTCACGATGCACTGGAGTGTTTCAGAGGCTACAGGATGGGCACCATCTCAATAGACTGAATGCAGACTTGAGACTCCAGCTCTCTTTTTATTCAGAGAGTAAGGAGATTTTTAAAAATGTAAAACAATACTTTTCGCCCTACTAAATTGTTTTTGGTTGTGGAAAATGCTATTATTTTTCACAAAATATTTGCAATTCCATTATAACAATTTTCCATGCAAAATACCCTGGTTTTCCCTTTTTAAAGAAAAGATTTTATTTGTTTGTTTATTTGACAGAGAGAGGGAGAGCACAGGCAGAGGGAGAAGCAGGCTGCACACTGAGCAGGGAGCCCGCCATGGGGCTCGATCCCAGAACCCTGAGATCACGACGTGAGCCCACGACAGGTGCTTGACCAACCGAGCCACCCAGGCACCCCTGGAATTATTCTTGATTCCTCCCCTTTTCTCCTATTCCACATGCAATCTATCAACAAATCCTGTTGTGTCTACCTCAACGTGTGTCAAAGTACAATGCACATCTCCTCATCTTTGCTACTCCCAACTTGCCTGGTCCAAGCCACAAGGATTATAAACCTGGACTGTTCTAATAACCTTCCGAGGCTTCTTCTTGCTGAAACCTTTTCCCATCTTCAGTGACTTGATCTGACTTAAATTTCAAAATAATTCCTCTAGCACCTGGGCTGAGTATAGACTGTAAAGGGGGCAACAGTGAGGTGAGCACGATCCATCAGGAGACACTGGCATCATTCTGACGAAACGTGACAGCAGCTCCACCTGGGCCAGTGGTGGTAAAGGTAGTGGCCATGAATGATTACATTCTGGGCGTTTTTTTATTGTGGGACATTTCAAACACATACATTTGTAGGAAGCCCAGAAAAATGGGCCCATATATAACTGTCTCCGAACTTCAGTAATGATCACCTCATGACCAATTCTCTTTCTTCCACAACTTGTCACTCTCTCCTTTACTAGATTATTTTGAAGCAAGTTCCAGATGGAAAATCATTTCATTCGTAAATATTTCAGGATGTAATCCAAAAATATATGGGATATGTTTAAAACAAACAAACAAAAACCTAATTACATTGTAAAAATTAGGAATAATTCCTTGACATCATCAAGTACCAAAATCGGTTTTCAAGTCCCCCTGATTGTCTCATACTAATTTTTATAATCTGTTTGAATTAAGATCTAAACATCAACTGATTTATATGTCTCTTAAACCTTTTAAAATAGAAAACTCATTTATTTTCTCTTGCAATTTTTTTTCGTGGAAAAATCGGGCCAGTTGTCATGTAAAATTGCATGCACTCTAGGGTTTTTCTGGTTGCATTCTTGTAGTGTCATTGAATTATGTTTTCTGTCATCTTCACTTCCTGGAAGATGGCAGTTGGATCTAGAGACTTGACCAGAATTCTTCATAGGTAGACTTGCTTCAGGAGTCACTTCTCAGGTTGTTTTATTTAGGAATGATAATGACTACTGATAGTCATTGCCTTGATCCGTTAGTTCACTGAATGTTGAAAAATGGTACCATTCTAATTCTAACCCTTCTTCCTCAATTATTAGCTAGAATTGTTCTGTCTTACCCTGGAGATAGTGGATTCCGAAAACGAGAGAAAGACAACAGAGATGCCAGCTTGAAGAGATAAAATAGCCAATTGAAGATTTAAAAATAAAATAACCTATTTCTTGCTTGGGAGATTTTTCGCTGTAAGACAGAGAGAAAGAACAGTGAAGAGTAACAGTAACAGTTCAGTGGCCTCAGCAAGTAATACGATGAGATGTTTACCCAAGTTTATTTTTCTGAAAATGTCTGACAATATCAAATTTTATCTTATTCCTATGAACTAAGGAAATTCAGAAACTTTATCATTTCCAGCAGTCTCATATGCAACTATGGATTTTGTGATCTTATTTTCCAGAAGGTTACTTAGCATGTAAACACTTCTTTTGGAGTTTGCAAAGCTCTTTTGCACATACCATCTCATTCAAACCTCGAAACAACTCGGTGAGTTAGTCTAGTTAAGTAGTGTCGCTCTATACTGCAAATGAGGGAACCAAAAATGTTTTTCTTTCACAGTCTTAAAGTTACTGCCCCTTAGTAGAGCTGTTTGTCTTAAACATAAATAACGATTGCATTGCCAGTGTTCACAGTTGCGTTGCTGTGGACGACCAGGAATGAATGAGTCAACGGTTACGTATGTGCAACATCACATCGTCTTTGCTAACTTGGCTCACCTGAATATTCTGAGTATCAACTTGCCAGGCCTGGGTCACAAGTTATATAGTGAGTGGGGGTGGGAGTGAGCAAGCAGAAATCATTATTAGAGTGTGATATAAGAAGTGTAAAACTTGGAAGTGTGTTCCTGACTTGCGCTGAGCATTGAGGCAGGCAATGCCTTGTGTTCAGTTCCCCACTCGACCAAATGAAGAAATTAGGGGTGTTATTAAAATGACAGTTTAAAAGAAAAAAAAAATGAAATGAAAGTTTAACTTTTCCAGTTATATTTTGCATTGATTATAGGATTGACAGGCTAGGGGAGAAAAACCACATTAACCAATGTTCTAAAGAAATTAACTTTAAAAACTAAGCAGAATTAATTCAGGCTGGTTTACAAAGAACCTATTTTAGAAGCATTAATGGAAGAATTGTAGGATTACAAATTTCTTTTATATTAGAAAAAAGTATGGGGGGTGCCTGGGTGGCTCAGTTGGTTAAGTGAATGTCTTTGGCTCAGATCATGATCCAGGAGTCCTGGGTTCAAGTTCCGCATCAGGCCCCCTGCTCAGTGGGGAGTCTGCTTTTCCCTCTGAGTCTCTCCCCTCTCACCCTCTCTCTCACTCTCTCCTTCAAATAAATAAATAAAATCTTAAAAAAAAATAAAGAAAAGAGTATCAGGGCACTACGTGGCTCAGATGGTTAAGCGTCTGCCTTCGGCTCAGGTCAGGACCTCTAGATCCTGAGATCGAGTCCCGCGTTGGGCTCTCTGCTCACTCAGGAAGTCGGCTTCTCCCTCTGCCTCTCCTTTCCCCCTGTTTGTGTTCTGTTTCTGTGTCTCTCGCAAATGAATAAATAAAATCTTAAAAAAAAAAAAAAGAAAGGAATATCAATACATCATGATATTTTAACACTATTTTTTTTAAAAGATTTTATTTATTTGAGAGAGAGTGAGCGAAAGAGAGAAAACACAAGCAGGGAAGGGGCAGAGGAAGAGGGAGCAGCAGACTGGCCCTTGAGTGGGGAGCCCGACCGGGGGCTCTATCCTGGGACTCCAGGATCATGACCTGAGCCAAAGGCAGATGTTAATCGACTGAGCCACCCAGGCGCCCCTTAACACTGGTCAATCAATGAGTTCAAAATAACCACAGCCGTTACTCTAATTAACTCTAAATTTTAAGACAGCTTCTAAGGTAATATGTATACATAAAATGAGTACTGTAAGCATCCAAAAATACATACAGATTTTACATATTTCCATTTCAATTTTTACTTAAAACATGACCATTACCTAAATTCCATCATCACAAATGTCCTTTGACTCATGACTGGCTAAAGTGCAATGAGCCCGGGAGCTTCCTTCCCCACGGTACTCGCACACTTAACTTTTGAGTATTCTCTTTCTTATAATTTCAGTGTCTAACCAAAAACCTTTCCATCCGTCACAGGGGAAAGAGTATGGTCTTCGTTGGCCCCGAGGTTCAAAGCCTTGTCCCTTTACTAACAAGGTGGGTTGAGATATTAGCCGAACCGCAGGGAAAGTGCCTAACACGTGCCGTGCTTCCCACACAGCAGCGTGTCCTTCCCTTGCCTCGTCGTGTGACCGCTCCGTGACGGTCGCCTTCTCCGAGCTGGTCCCCCAGGGGATGCAGCAGCCTGCCCCATCCCGTTCGGCCCTGCTTCCTTCCCCTTCCAGCGCTCGGGGTGTCCTTCTCCAGCGCTGTCGAGATCAACAGAGATCCGAAATTTAGCCATGTACGCATGCATCTCGTGGATTTAATCACAGAGGCTTTTGAGCTTGAAGGGGCCTCCCGGAAAGATAATTCAGCCCATGTGGCAGTCGAGGAATTGGGGGGCCACATGTCACTCCTCAAACACAGGGGGTGACAGTGCTGAGACGGATGTCCTCTTTTCCAAGTCCCCTGCTCTCCTTGTGACACTGCGTTGCTCATTACAAGCCTCTTTGTCGTTGCGGAGTGACACGTCTTGTGTTATGTTAGCAGAATTGAGGTCTCCAGGGACTACGGAGAGTGCACGGAGGGGACTTAGGATGATGATGGTGCGAGGTGGTGCGGACACCCTGGATAGCACTGGCCACACGACGTGAGGGCCCAGTGCAAAGGGAAAGTGTGGGGCCTCCTGTTCAAAAAGCAGGACAGGAATGCCATTAAAGTCACCAAAATGTAAATGTTTTCCCTTTCTCCACCATGGTGTTTTGTGGGGTTTTTGTTGTTGGCTACTAATGTTCTTTCTTTTTTTTTTTTTTTTTGCATTTTTAAAATGATCTTATTTATTTATTTGACGAAGAGAGAGACAGCGAGAGAAGGATCACAAGCAGGGGGAGTGGGAGAGGGAGCCGCAGACACCCTGCTGAGCAGGGAGCCCAACATGGGGCTCCGTCTTGGGACCCTGGGATCATGGTCTGAGCTGAAGGCAGACACTTAACAACCGAGCCTCCCAGGCACCCGTATTTAATGTTTTAAGTAAAGAAACAGTAAATGTTAAGTCACTGAAGAATTATTACTATTTATCTTTGTGTTGTGCAATGCCAGTTTTAAATGTAAATATAAGAATGTTTAACTTGTATGCAGAAGCATCCAAATTACACAAGTGTATTTTGTTTTCTTTTGTTTTGTTTTTTGTTTTTTAAAGGCTTTTGTTTATTTGACAGAGACAGATAGCCAGAGAGAGCCTGAGCAGGGGGCAGGGACAGAGGCAGAGGGAGAGGCAGACTCCCGGCGGAGCGGCAGCCGGATGCGGGACTCCATCCATGACCTGAGCCGAAGGCCGGTGCTTCACGACTGAGCCACCCAGGTGCCCCACAAGTATATTCTGCACCTCATCTGTGTGTGTGTGTTCTTAACAGAAGAGTGGAAATCGGCACAAAATTAACTGTTTTTATTTCTCTTCTTGAGAGGCACACATTCTACTAATACTCGCCCACTTGGCTTACTGATAAGGAAGGAAGACTGAAAGCCCAAGGAATTGCTAACGGCCCTCTCTTTTCCTTTTCTTCCATTTCATGGGGCACTGGGTGGCTCAGTGGGTTAAGCGTCTGCCTTCGGCTCAGGTCATGATCTCAGGGTCCTGGGACCGAGTCCCACATCGGGCTCTCTGCTCAGCAGGGAGCCTGCTTCCCCCTCTCTGTGCCTGCTGCTCTGCCTACTTGTGATCTCTCTCTCACTCTGGTCAAATAAATAAATAAAGATCTTTTTCTTCTATTTCATTATTTTCACCGTGAAGGGTCAGCCAATGCAGGACGGTAGCGCACTAACACTGTCTTCTCTCTGCATTGACCCTTTCAAATGTTCCTGAAACCAATCAGGCAGACACGTGGCTGGCATATGCAGTGCGACCAACCTGCACTGCTCTGTGTCCCCGTGTCCCCTTGTCCCCTTTACCCTCATTCCTTCGAGGAACTTTTTTCTTCCAGAAACGTCTTTCCCTGCTTAAATTCATTTTCCACAGAGATCCCATTGCCAATTGACTTTTTATCTTATTTTTACTGTTCTGTATTAATTTAATTTATTTTTAGCATCGTTACTTGAAAGTCATATAAATTATCTGAGGCATTGTGTCCACTTGCCACCCTACCCCATCTTTATAAAACCATTTATTATTAACATTGCACATTACAACAAAATTTTGTGTGTCAATTTTTCTTATTCTTTCTGAAATATGTCCTACAAATACAAGGAGTTTCTACACAAAATTTTCCCTAGGAGTAAAAATAAGAAGCTTCCATGTGGGGATGTCATCATCTCCTTAAAACAGTACTAGTAGTAAATATTTTGCCTGGTTAAACATTGGTCAAGATTCTTTGTTTTTTTTCTTTTAAGTATCTGTAGTGTCTTCCAAACTCCGTTTCTCTCTACACATGCAGGAACAGAATTACCCTTCTTCAGATGTATTTTATCATTTAATGTTTTCACTTAGTTGAATTATCAGTATTGCACATTCACAATGACTTATTTCAGGAGCACTATGAGTAATAATGGTGTTAAAACTTCTGTAGTATTTATTTTTTAAAAATTGTAGAAGATTTTATTTATTTATTTGACAGACAGAGATCATAAGCAGGGAGAGAGGCAGGCAGAGAGAGAGAGAGAGGAGGAAGCAGGCTCCCTGCTGAGCACAGAGTCCGATGCGGGGCTCGATCCCAGGACCCTGAGACCATGACTAGAGCCGAAGGCAGAGGCTTTAACCCACTGAGCCACCCAGGTGCTCCGTTCTGTAGTATTTATATTTACCAAAGCATTTCACATACTTTTCATACAAATATCTTTTCGTTTGATCTTCATGGCAACTCTAGGAATGATCTACAAATGTATTCTTAGGGGACACCTGGGCGCCTCAGTCGTTAAGCCTCTGCTTTCAGCTCAGGTCATGATCTCAGTGTCCTGGGATCAAGACCAGCATCGGGCTCTCTGCTCAGTGGGAGCCTGCTTCTCCCTCTCCCACTCTCCCTGCTTGTGTTCCCTCTCTCTCTCTGTCAAAAAAATATAAATAAAATCTTTAAAAAAATTTTAATGTATTTTTCGTCTTAAAGTTAATGAATAATATGTTGCTGCATATTAACATACAATTTCCTTATTCCTAGGTTTGAACTTTTTCTTTAAAGACTTTATGTATTTATTTGACAGACAGAGACAAGTAGGCAGAGAGGCAGGCAGTGGGTGGGGGGAAGCAGGCTCCCTGCTGAGCAGAGAGCCCTATGCAGGGCTCGATCCCAGGACCCTGAGTTCATGACCTGAGCCAAAGGCAGAGGCTTAACCCACTGAGCCACCCAGGCGCCCCCCCCCCCCCCGTTGGAACTTTTATAGGTATTTCTTGGGAAGTCATACACAAGCTTCTCCCTCCCTGCTGCTGCCGAGTCTCTAATGGAGGAAGACCAGGCCTTCATCGAAAACAAAGAGAATAGTCATTTGGGGACCATTCGAGTCCGCTGGGTTTGTAGTCTATTACAGTTAGTCTAAAATCACAGTAGAATAACTTTAAGATTCATGGTTCTTTATTCGTTTTAATTCGCCAGGTGCTGCTTTTCGAGGTCAGATGCAGAGTGTGGGGGAGGAGGGGCCGAGCCCTCAGTCTGGCCCTTTCGTCTCCTCTCTGTCTTGCCGCAGAGCTCAGCATCTTGTCGTTACAAAAGTGGGGGTACAAACATGTCATAGAACCAAACCCCGGCCCCCAATTTCCTTGAAAATACTGAATCAATTTTCATCCTCAAAATTTAAATGACACATATTCATTCTTGAGATCCGAAGTGCTGCCAAACATTCTTTCTTGCCATGGCAACATTCAAGAATTTGGAAAACTGTTCAAGTTTAACCGCCGGCCAAACGCATCAACGTTCCTGTTCACAGAGCAGCACGGTTAGTAGGGTCGTAAACACACTCCGATTCGATCACCTGTTTAACTCTCTTGGAAATTATTTATACATACTCTCTGTGATACTCATGATTATATGATATCCATTATCTCATAGATGTATCTCTCTAGCTGGTTAAGATTTTGATAGAGCCTCTCAGCTATCTATTCTTAGGTAAGTTTTAACAAAGGTCTCACCGCCTGCTGCCTTATTTAAATTTCATTCCGATGACCGATTTCTATTTTAAGTCCACTTTCTTTTCCTTCTGCTCACTTTCCTTCCTTCAGCCGGGACCCACCAATGCCGGGAATGCCTCTTCAGGTTCGCACTTCCTCTCTCCATGGTTTCATGTTTCTTCCTTTTCCTTTCAGAGGTGTTCGGTTTCCCTACCCACCTCTCCCCTCTCCACTCTCTCGGCTGTAGCTTGACTGGGAGTTCTCAGTTCCCAACAGGAGAAAGAGGAAGCCTATTCACATCCTATGTGTGCGCGACTTGCCTGCTGCTGCTGCTCCACTGGCGCCTCTCCTGCCCGGCCCCAACACGCGCCTTCCCCTACTTCCCCTCCGTCTTCCACATCACCAGGTTTTTCCTCTTGCCTGATCATGCCCATCTTCATACACATATCATTAGTA
Organism: Mustela putorius furo; assembly: GCF_011764305.1. Classification (NCBI taxonomy): domain Eukaryota; kingdom Metazoa; phylum Chordata; class Mammalia; order Carnivora; family Mustelidae; genus Mustela; species Mustela putorius. The sequence continues at coordinate 2,315,240 of NW_025421261.1, forward strand.
TCTCCCATCTTAACAAGCTTCTTTCTCATTCCTGAATCCCCCTCCGCCACCTCCCCATCTCGCTGGTCCCCTGAAGAACAAAATTCGTGAATGAGTGCACGTTTCCAGAATCCTCTTTTCTCATTCTTTCTTCACCCGTTGCAATCAGGCTTGTCACTGATGAGTATCATGTTGTCATATTTAAAATTCTCACTTCTCATCTGACCTATCAACATTTAACATGACTGATCACTTCTTTCTTGAAATCATTTCTTTCCTGGGTTTCTCACCCCTATCTTGGTGTTTCTTTGACCTCGCTGGCCGGAAGTCGGCTGCCTCTTCTGCTCTCTCTTCATTCATAGCTTCACTTTGATGTCTTTATACCTCTTTCCTCTCCACGCTAGTTTCCTGGGTGATCTTATCTGGCTCCAGGGCTTTAAATGTCATCTATATGCACATGGCTTTTGAATTTATATCTCTAGAGCTGATTTCTCCCTAACTTTAGACTTTTATAATCAACACCTATTTAATATCTTCACATGGTTACCCAATAGAAACCAAAACAGAACTCCAGGTTTTCTCCTCCAAATCTACTCTTCCAGCAGTCTTCCCTATTTCTGTTAATGGCAAATCCATTCTGTTCAGTTGTGTAGTTTAAAAATCCTGGCATGCTTTCTGGCTTCTTCTGTTTCCCATAGAATTCAGACATTCTATCCATTAGTTGCTTCTGTTACTTTATCTTTAAAATGTCCCCAGCAGGGGCCCCTGGGTGGCTCAGTGGGTTAAAGCCTTTGCCTTTGACTCGGGTCATGATCCCAGTGTCCATTGAGCCCCAAATTGGGCTCTTTGCTTGGCAGGGAGCCTGCTTCCCTTCCTCTCTCTCTGCTTGCTTGTGATCTCTGTCTGTCAAATAAATAAATAAATAAATAAATAAATAAATAAAACTTAAAAAAAAAAAAAAAAAAAAACGTACCCAGCAGCCAACCCCTTCAATTCCCTCCATTGAAAATATATTAGTCCAAGACACATCATCAGACCCATGATCCCAGCACTGGATTATTTCAAAAGCCTCCCATTAGAACTTCCAGTTTTGACCATTGTGTCCTTTACAACCTAAGCTCTATTCAACAACCGGAGTGATTCTTTGGAAGATTAATTCAGATCATATGGTTTTGCTCAGAATCCTTCAACAGTTCTCCTTATCACTCACAATGAAATTCACAATCCTTACCATCAGCTTCAAGGTCACACAGGGCAAGCATCCTCCTCCCCTGGGACCTCTTCTCCGACCACTCTCGTTCTCTCTCTGTTTCCATCACGTTGACCTCTTTGTTCTCCCTGAACTGCTCCCAGCCTGTCTGTTCCAGAATGTTTCTCCACTCCGTATCGGTACAGCATGCTTCCTCACTTTTTAGGTCTCCATCCAATGGAAATTTGTCAAAAACTGCTGCTCTTGAGCACTCTGTATAAAATAGCAACATTCTATCCTCCAACCTAATATCTCCATCCTGCCTACTATGTTTAATATTTTTGGTGGTTTATTTATTTATCATTTGCCTCCCCTCCGTGCAATGAAAGCTCAATACAGGTCAGGGCTGTTCTGTTGTTTATTATGACATGTCTGGCAATCAGAATAGCACTGGGCAGAAAATAAGCACTAGGGAAATTTTTCTGAATGAATAAACCAATTTTGTCATTACTTCAATGTGACCATTTTAAAACCATTATCTTTGAAGTTATCAAGTGTATCAGAAAATACAATGCATGGTAAGCTACTGAAACTAATCTTTGTTTTGCAACTCAGCTCTTCCCAGAGCAGAACTGACACTTTGGAAAACTATCCTCCTCCAGGAATATCTTCTTTTTGAGAGACAATTTGTCAAAGGAAACAGTAAAATATTGATGGAGTGCTATCACATTGAATCAAATGTCTCCACCCTGTCTAGTTGCATAGTGTCAAGGCAGTATCCAAATCCGGCAGAGCAGCAGTCCTCGGTGACCCCCTCCTGCCCAGAATCTTGATGCAGTAACCTGGCATCGGGAATATTTATTCCATCAGATCATATGAGAGAAGCGTTTTACCATCATGGATAATTAGCCGTCATGATACGTGGTCTCAAAGGGCTGTAGAACAAATAGAACTGGGGCCATAGCAAGATGTTTTATCTCCGGTTCTGAAGCTAAGAACTCTGGGTTCTTACAGTCCTCGGGGACTCCCAGATGCTCCTCTCACATCATTGTTCCTCGAGTGGGGAGAAAAAGCGGCATCAACAATCAGTGAAGAATAAAATGTCACTAAGGCTGCATTCTCTTTGTTTTCTTCCCTCGGCGGTGGCTGCGGCGTGTGGGCTGCCTTCTGGCATGTTTGCTCGGGGTGACTCGCACGTCTGCTCGAGGACTGCGGGCTTCCCGGCCATCGTGGTGTGATCCTCCCCAGCCAACATGGGGCCGCCGGCCGCCACTTCCACTCTTATCACGCTCCCTGTTTGTGCCTGTTCAGGGGGTACCTGTCATCCTGCTATGACAGTCTGTTCTGCCCTGCTCCTCTATCCCCACGCCACCGTCTCTGCTCTTTCTCTGCTAGCAGTAGTTCCTGAACTCTGGTTACCGACAGCTTGCCAACAGCACACTCTGTGCCCTTGTCATCTCTTGCCCATCACACCTGCTGCTGCCACCTGTTCCGGTATTTTGCCAACATCTCCCCTACTGCCTTCAGTGCTGGCCGTGCTCCTTCAGCGGGAGGAAAGATTTTTTTTTTTTTTTTTCCTAATCAGTGGCTGCTGCTGGACAGTGACACAACTAAACAGTGACATCTGGGAAATATCATGTCACCTGTCCTTGAGACAGGGTACTCATCTCATTGCTGCTGAGACATTTAACCACCCAATTCTGAGGTCTGTGGTGTTTACTGCTCTAAGAATGTTTTCTTTCTCTGGCTTTCTAAGAACTGCAGCCTCTAAAAAAAAAAAAAAAAAATCTGTTAACTGTTACTACTGTTACTACTCTAGTAAGCTTGTTTTTAAAGACTTCTTGATTTTTCAAATCAGAATTTGATTAGGGGGAGAGGAAGGGAGAGACATATTGTAAAAGTTTGGTTCCAATATCACTGACATTAGCTAGGGCAGAAATAAGTCTGAATCAAAGGGCTCTATTATGTCAATGGGTAAGTCTGAATTAAACTTTTCGATTTTAAAGTCAATATTAGTTTGGTATATAACCTATAAAAGACACATAGTTAGTCTGTTGACGAAAAACCACCTACTTCTGGATGAGTGATGTTCTCCATTACAGTCTGTTTTTCCAAAATGCCAAAGAAAAAATTGCGGGGAGAGAGAGAACGAAGGTAAATGAAACAGTATATTTGGGAATAATAAAAATTTTCAGAAAATAGGATTTTTTAAAAACTTGTGTATTCATAGACTGGATTAATGGAGATCCAAAGATTAATGGAAATAAAAAGATATGAATATGCTATGTAAGCTATAAACTATTATGCAAATATAAGGATTATTTTTAACCAGGTTATTTCTAAAGCATAGCTTCCAGAAGTAGTAAACTGATTTCTTAATAAGGCAATTGATTTCATTTTTGAACAGCTCTAATTGCTAGAAAAATTATACCAAGCTAAAAGCTAATTTCACTTACAGTAGTTCTATGCTCTAGAATTATACAAATACTTCTATCTCATTAGCGAATCCCTTTAAATAATTGAAGATGACTTTACAAAAATATAAAACCCAGAATATCCATGTTCCTGTAGAATTGGAGTCAAAAGTTTCATGCATTATTAGAGGGGTCTCTGGGGAGCTATACTACTTTTTGAAAAGTGATATTTATTCAAATAAAAATTGCACTTAACATATGATCTAAAGCTATACCAGTTTTGGGTATCTGTCTCATAAAAATATAGTCAGAGGTACACTTGAATGTTTTGTATTTTGATTAGTTATGGTAAAAAAAAAAATACTGGGGGTGCCTGGGTGGCTCAGTGGGTTAAAGCCTCTGCCTTCGGCTCAGGTCATGATCTCAGGGTCCTGGGATTGAGTTCCGCATTGAGCTCTCTGCTCAGCGGGGAGCCTGCTTCCTCCTCTCTCTCTGCCTTGTGATCTCTGTCTGTCAAATAAATAAATAAAAATCTTTAAAAAAATACTGGAAACAAATAATCGTGAAAATATATATTAATTATATATGATTCCATGGAACATAAGGCGAATATTTAAGAGAGTGAACTATGTCCGTACATATTGATCTGTATGTAGTCCAAGAGGGCTACTCTTGGTATATTTTCATGTGAGGGAAGCACAACCATGTGTATTATAAGGTCTCATTTCTTTCTTTTTTCTTTTTAAGATTTATTTATTTATTTGAGAGAGAAAGAGCAAGAGAGCATGCAAGCATGGGGTGGGGAGGGGCAGAGGAAGAGCGAAACAGAGTTTTAAGCAGACTCAGTCTGAGTTTGGAGCCCGACATGGAGCTCTATCTCATTACTCAAGATCACAACCTGAGCCAAAACCAAGAGTCAGATGCTTAACCAACTGCACCATGCAGGTGCCCTAAGATCTCCCTTCTTAAAACAAACAAGAAACAACCCAAATATATATCTGAAGATAAATGTTTGAAATAACTTTAAAAAAAAGCATGGAAGAACACAATACATATTGACATTAATTATAGATTTATATATATATATCTTTTGCCTGAATAGGTTTGCATCCCTCATTTAACTTAAGTGATCCAGTATCTAAAAACACAAAACATATTTTTTTATAAAGTTCAGTCTACACTTTAATTATATGTGCTTCTAGGATTTCACTTGGTTTCGCAATGATGCGCTGATTTTCCCAGTCACAATGACAAACGTACCTAAGGGACCCCTGGTTTTCATACATGAATCATTAAAAATATTGAGAGTTGCTCAACTCTAACAAAATTATGGCAATAAAGCCACTGTTCTTTTTTTAAGGACTCACTTTTATATTTGAATTGAAATTGGAAATACAACCAAATAAATGTTGTTAAAAAGTTTTAACTCCAAAAAAAGATGTAGTCCTCCAATTCTAGTTTCTATGTTAGACATCCCCAGATGTTTTGATCAAGTGATAATATTATAAGATCTTTTACAACATATTGGCTGTAACTCTTTCTTTCTTTCTTTCTATTTCTATTTCTATTTTAAACTATGTTTCATGCCTCAGAGACACTTATCCATATATTTCTTAAAGTATCCCAATATTGCAATTGGTATTAGAAGGCTTGTTTCTATAGAACTCACATTGAGGTTGTGGCAAACTAACAGTCCCAGAGTTTTTACTTGTGTGTTGTGTTTGTGAATGTTTTAATAGAAACTATGCAGATCCTCTAATATCTAGTACTAGCATGGGGATTTCCCATGCTAGGCACCGGCAGGGGGATTAGTTCATAGCCAAGGCTGAGCGTAGCTCCTAGCCACTCCTAGCCCCTTCCGAATAGACAGCCTGTTGGGGAAACTGAGACTAGTCCTCCTTCATCCCCTCCACCACGTCCCCAGGGAAGGGGCTAAGACATACTCCACCTGCTATGGAGGAAGATTGCAGCCTCATTTGACAGCTCCCAGAAGCTGTGTAGCCCAGCAACATTCAAGTCAAGAGGAGGGTAGACAGAGTGATAGTTTGTAGAACAAAGCCAGTGACTCTGGCCAGAGGACTTAGGGTGTGGGTCAGCATGAGTTAAGAGAGCAAAGAGCTTTACAGTTTTAGAGCTGCTTCTCCCACTGCACCCAGAAGGAAATCTAATTCATAGCCCCTCTCGTCACTGAATGAAACCTTTAGTCTATCTGACCAGGGAACCTAACCAGAGCACATAGGAAGCTTTGGAGCCCATTCAGCAGCTGTAACTACAGTGGCACTTGAACAGAGAACATTATTCGCGGCTTCTTCCATCTGTAGAACAAAACTGGTGGCCTTACCTGACCAGGCATTCAGTGCACACTTAAGCCTGATTTCAGCCCCAAAACAGTGAGCTGTGCAGGCCCTGGACACTGCCAAGTAAGAAAGCTAATTCATCCACCTACTACTGAATATAGTACTCGGTCCTGACCATTTAGCAAGTCTGTCTAGAGAACCCAGGCAAGTGTGGAGCCCATCCTACAGCTTCATTTGGTAGAGAACCAAGCTAGCAGTCCTAGTCAGCCAGTGGCATATCCCCTCCCCCCACCCCGTCCTCAGACCTCAAGCAGTTATGTCACCTAGAACATACCACCATACCAGGCCCCACCTATCCAATGACATTACCAGTGGACATACCCAGAAACTGAAACTGAGCTGACTGCGGAAGAACTGCCTCTGGCAAAGCAGATGTCTGAAGACTGGAAGAGAAGCCTGGTCATTCAAATGCAGATACCAATGTAAGGAATCAAGGATTGTGAAAAAGCAGGTAAATATGACACGACTGAAAGAAAATAATAAAGCTCTAATATCTGACCATAAAGAAATGGAGATCTATGAATTATTAGACAAAGAATTCAGAATGATGCTCTTAGGAAAGTTCAGTGAACTACAAGAAAACCACCACCAACAAAATGAAAATAGGCAAGCAATGCATGAATAAAACAAGATGAGTGACAAGGAAATAGCAACCATATTAGAGTTGTAAAATACAATAACTGCACTGAAGAATCCAATAGAGAGTTCAGAAATGAGGCTACACCATGCAGAAGAAAGAATCAATGACATGGAGGATAGGATATTGAAAATTACCCTGTTGGAATAGCAAAAGGAAAGAAGAATGAAAAAGAAAGAAGAAAGCTTTGGGAAAGCTTTATAGGAATTATGGGACACAACAAAAAGACATAATACTCACATTATGAGAATTTTAGAAGAAGAAATACAGAATGAGAAAGAAAATATATTTAGCACAATAATGGCTGAAATTTTCTGAACCCAGGGAAAGAAATGGATTTCTAGATCCAGGAGTCCGAAAGGACCCCAAACAAGTTGAACCCTAGTAAAGCTACACTGAGGTACATTTCAATTCAATTGTCAAAAGTCAAAGACAAAGAAAGACTTTTAAGAGCATCAAGAGAAAAGAAAGGTTATATACAAGAGAATCCCTGGAAAGCTAGCAGCAGGTGCCTCAATGGAAACTTTTTAGGCCAGGAGAGAATGAAATGACATATTCAAAATATTGAAATAAATAATATAACTGTCAACCAAGAACGCTATACTCAGCAAAGCTGTTCTTCGGGTTGGGGGGGGGGGGAGAGTAAGGGCTTCCCCAGCAAACAGAAGCTGAGGGAGTTCATTACCAGACCCACTTTACAAGAAATGCTAAATGAAGATCTTTGAGTGGAAGTAAAAGAATGCTAAATAACATTAAAAAAAATAGTGTAAATATCACTAGAAATGGTAAATATATAGCCATAGACTCTGTTACATGGTAACAGTGGTACATAACTCATAAACTAGTTGAAAAGTTTTTTTAAAAAAAGAACATAGCAGAAATAACAAAAAATGTAACAATCTGTTATTAATTACACACTATAAATACATGTAGGGGCACCTGGGAGGCTCGGTCAGTTAAGTATCCAACTCTTGATCTCAGTTCAAGTCTTGATCTCAGGGTTGTGAGTTCAAGTAATGCATTAGAAATTATTTAAAAATTTTTTAAAAATAAAAAATAAAAACATGTAACAGCAAAACCTAAAATGTGGGGGGAGAAGAAGTAAAAGTATAAAGTAAATTAATTCTATTAAATATAAGTTGTTATAAGTTTAAGGTATTTTATGTAAGCTTAGTGATAACCATAAGGATAAATCTTGCAGTAACTGCCCTAAAGAACACGATAACGAAGTTGAGGCATCCTGATATCAAAACATGAAAAATAGCAAACAGTATGAGAAACAAGGGACAATGGATCTACCAAACAGAGAGTAATTAACAAAGTGGCCATAGTAAGTTCTTACTTACCAATAATTACTTTAAACTGAAACAGATTTAATTCACCAATGAAAGACAGGATGACTGAATGAATAAAAAACAAGATTCAACAATATGCTGTCTCTAAAAGACTCATTTTAGCCTTAAAGACACAAATAGACTGAGAATAAAGGGATGGAAAAAGACCTTTCAAGCAAATGGTAACCCCAAACAAGCAAGGGCAGTTATACTTTCATCAGACAAGATAGACTTTAAAAATGGTAAAAAGAAACAAAAGAAGTTATTATATAGTGTTAAAGGGGTCAATTCATCAAGAAGTTATAATAATTGTAAATATTTATGCACTCAACCTTAGAGCACCTAAATCTATAAAGCAAAAGCTGACAGAGATAAAAGGAGAAATGAACAGAAATAGAGCAATTTTTAGAGACTTCAATAGCCCAACAGTACCTTTAATACCTCCACAATGGGTAGATGATCTAGACAAAGGATCAGTAAGGAAACAATGAATTTGAACTACACTATAGACCAAATGAACCTAATAGACATGAATAGAACATCCTACCCAACAAAAGCAGAATACACATTCTTCTCAAACGCACATGGTACATTTTCTAGGACAGACCACATGTTAGGCCACGAAGCAAGTATTAGCAAATGTAAGGAGACTGAAAGAATTGAAATCCAGTACATTTTCTGACCACAACGGTATGCAACTAAAGTCAATGACAAGAGGTGAAACTGGAAAACTCCCCTCTGGAAAATGAACACATGGAAGAAATCAAAGGAGAAGTAAATATGATTTCTGAGACAACTAAAAATGAACGAACAGCATGCCAGAACTCGTGGGATGCTGCAAAAGCAGTTCTAAGAGGGATGTTCACTGCGACAAACACCTACATTAGGAAGTAAAAAGGATCCCAAATAAACAACATAACTCTAGCGTCAGGAACTAGAAAACGAAGACTAAATTGAGATCAAAGCGAGTGCAACAAAAGAAACAAATAAAAGTTAGGGCAGATGTAAATGCCATAGAGAACAGAAGAACCAGGGAAAAGATTAACCAAACTTAGAGTTGGTTCTTTGAAAAGATAAACAAAATTGATAAGCCCTTAGCTAGTGCAACCAAGAAAAAAAGACAAAGTACCTAATCAACAAAACTGTCAATGAAAAGGAGATATTAAAACTGACACCACAGAAATTCAGGATTGTAAAGGACTACTATGAACAAATATATTGCCAAAAAACTGGACAACTTAGAAGAAACGGAAAAACTCTCAGAAACATACCACTTACCGAGACTAAACCAGGAAGAAATAGAAAATCTGAATAGAGTAATTACCAGGAAGGAGATTGAAGCAGTAAAAAATAAATAAATAAATAAATAAATAAATAAATAAATAAATAAATTCCCCCAACAAGGAAAAGCCCAGGACCAGATGGCTTCACTGGTGAATTTTACCAAACATTTAAAGAATTAACATCAATTCCTCTCAAATCCTTCTTTTACCCATTTTGAGTTTATCTTTGTGTACAGTGTAAGAGAATGGTCGAGTTTCATTCTTCTGCATATAGCAGTCCAGTTCCCAGCACCATTTATTGAAGAGACTGTCTTTTTTCCACTGTGTATTTTTTCCTGTTTTGTCAAAGATTAATTGACCATAGAGTTGAGGGTCCATATCTGGGCTCTCTACTTTGTTCCACTGGTTTATGTGTCTGTTTTTATGCCAGTACCATGCTGTCTTGGTGATCACAGCTTTGTAATAAAGCTTGAAATCAGGTGCCCCCAGTTTTATTTTTGTTTTTCAACATTTCCTTCATGATTCGGGGTCTCTTCTGATTCCATACAAATTTTGGGGTTATTTGCTCCAGCTCTTTGAAGAATACCGGTGGAATTTTGATTGGAATGGCATTAAAAGTATAGATTGCTTTAGGCAGTATAGACATTTTAACAATGTTTATTCTTCCGATCCAAGAGCATGGAATGGTCCTCCATCTTTTTGTGTCTTCTTCAGTTTCTTTCATGAGTGTTCTAGTTCCTCGAGTACAGATCCTTTACCTCTTTGGTTAAGTTTATTCCCAGGTATCTTATGGTTCTCGGTGCTATAGTAAATGGAATCAATTCTCTAATTTCCCTTTCTGTATTTTCATTGTTAGTGTGTAAGAAAGCCACTGATTTCTGCACATTGACTTTGTATCCTGCCACGTTGCTGAATTGCTGTATGAGTTCCAGTAGTTTGGGGTCGAGTCTTTTGGGTTTTTCATATAAAGAATCATGTCATCTGTGAAGAGAGGAAGAGAGAGGGTTTGACTTCTTCATTGCAATTTGGATACCTTTTATTTCTCTTTGTTGTCTGATCGCTGTTGCTAGGACTTCTAATACTACGTTGAACAAGAGTGGTGAGAGTGGGCATCCTTGTCATGTTCCTGATCTCAAAGGGAAGGACGCAAGCTTTTTCCCTTTAAAGATGATATTTCTAAAATATCAAGGAATAGGAAACACTGCCAAACTCACCTTATGAGGCTAGAATTATTGTGATACCAAAACCAGAAAAGGACACTACTAGAAGAGAAAATCATAGGCCAATATCACTGATGGATAGATGTAAAAATTCTCATTAAATACCAGACCAGCAAACCAAACTTAGCAGCACATTAAAAGAATCATTCATCATGATCAAGCAGAACTCACTCCTGGGATTGTAAATTGGTATAGCCACTATGAAAAACAACATGGAAATAGAACTACCATGCGATCCAGAAATTCTACTTCTGGGAATATATCCAAAGGTCGGAAAAACACTGACTAAAAACAATACCTATACTTCTATCTTTTCAGCAGCGTTGTTCACAATAGCCAAGACATAGAGGCGTCCATCAGTGTCTGAATGGATGAAGAAGCAGCGGTGGTGCACATGCACAACAGAATAGTATTCAGCCATAAACAATGGAATCCTCTTCTTGGTGACAACATGGAAGTACCTTGAAGACATTATCATAGGTAAAATAAGTCTGGTGAAGAAATACAATACTTGGTTGTCTCACTTAGATGTGCAATCTTAAAAAAAAAAAAAAGAAAACCAAATTCTTAGAAAAAGAGATCAGACTTGTTATCAGAGGTGGAAGCGTGAGGGGTGACGCATTGGAGGAAGGTCACCAAAGGGTCACGCTTACACTCACAGATAAGCACCAGGAATGTACTGTACAACTTGATAATAACTGACACTGTTGTATTATACAGCGATTTATTGCAATGAATTATACAAGAAAGTTGTTAAATTCTAAGTGCTCTCATCACAAGAAGAAATTTGTTCTCCTGTCTTCATTTCATATCTGAATGAAAAGATGGATGCTAGCTTCGCTGATTATAGTAAACATTTCACAATATATGTAAATCAAACCATCCTGCTGTATGCATTAAACTTATGCAATAAGGTATGTCAATTATTTCTCAATAAAACTGCAAAAAAATTAAGATGGCCTTCATCTTGTTTGTTTGAACAAACTGCTATGTACCCAATGATGATATAAGAAAGAGAATTTAGGAACAGTTCATTGTGGAGCAGCAAGAATTTCTCACTGAGAGGATCTTGGCTACTGATGTGACCTGTTCCCCCACTTTCAGTATAAAAGCAAAGGTTGCTGTTTTATGGGTATTAAGTTTCATTTTGTAAGATTAAAAATTCCATGAAGTCTGTTTCACAACAATGTGACTATACGTAACACTACTGAACTAACATTACTTTAAAACGGTTAAGATGGTAAGTTTCATGTTATGTGTGTTTTAACAGACTTTTTTTTTGAAGTACGTAAAGAGCAAGACTTCTCAATACCAAGTACGGCAGCTGCGGAGGCATGCTGTTACTCAAAGCGTCCTGCCTTGGATAACTTGGTGGAAGGTGATGGCATTTAATGGAAAAAGTGAGCATTTAGGAGGAGGAGCAACTTGGAGTGAAACGACTAATAGAAAAGATGTTTCGCACCATCTTTTCTTTGCCCAAATGATTTCAGCATTGCCAGGGTCGCATCTCAAATGAGAACTCCTGTATCTCTCTCTTTTTCTACCTCTGGGCTTTCTTCTAAGGCATGGGCACCCCCAGCCAGGGCACAGGTGCAGCCTGGAAGGAAGAAGAAGAGGAATCAGTGAATAGTCTCTCCGTTTCACCCGTCTTTCGTGAGACAGTTTTGTTCCAGGTTTCAAAGGGTGCCAGCATGTCCCCAGTGCGTCTAAACCCCAGCCCCTGATGCTGGTAATCAGTTCAGTAATCTACCCGCAACCCTTTTCTTGGGCTTTTCTGTATTTGTGGTTTCATTCCCTTGACATCCCTCCTTTTTGCCTTCTAGGATCATCTTCCAGAGAAACTATCAGGACCCAATCCTTGTCTCAGGTTCTGATCAAATCTAAGGTTGAGGTATTGAATCAGGGGCACCTGGGTGGCTCTGTTGGTTAAGCATCCAACTCTTGACTTGGGCTCAGGTCATCATCTCAGGGTCATGAGATTGGGCCCCGAATGAGCCATGGAGCCTGCTTAAGATTCTCTGCCTCCTTCTCTAAAACAATGAAGAAGAAAAAAGAGATATTGAATGATATTTAAAACAAGCAGAGATTAAAGATTAAAGCACAAAGATTAGTTGAAGATGTCCCTTAGAAAGCTAGAAATGAGTGTCATTTCAAAAATAACATTGTTCATTGTCTTGATCTACTTAGCTCCCTTTCTTTCCAAAAATTGTTCTTTCATTTCATTTACGTTTTGTATTGTTCTGTGCTTCTTCTCCAATTCTACTGTTGTTGTTGTTTTTTTGAAGCCTGAGATCTTTAAAATAGTTCATGGAAGATAAAGTTCATTTAAAATGCTTTATCTTGGGGTGCCTGGGTGGCTCAGTGGGTTAAAGCCTCTGCTTTCGGCTCAGGTCATGATCCCAGGGTCCTGGGGTAGAGCCCCACATTGGGCTCCCTGCTCAGCAGAGTCTGCTTCGCCCTCTCCCTCTGCCTGCCTCTCTGCCTGCTTGTACTTTCCCTTTCTCTCTGTCAAATAAATAAATAAAATCTTTAAAAAAAATAAAGAAAATGCTTCACCGTTTTCTTCCTCAAATGGATTATTAGTGACTATATACAGGTCTAGTTTCTTTTCAGAGAATCTCTGTCCCTCTTGGGTTTCTAGCCTTTAGGCCTTATTGGGTCAGGGCATGTTCTTTTACCTTCTCTGCGCCTTTTTTTCAGCAAATGCAAAATAGCATTCTTTGAAAAGACTGTGAAAGGTACACAATAGAAGACGTTTTGATCCTGCCTGATTTTGTCAGTCTCCAAGAGCTGTAACAAAGATGTTTCATTTCCTTCCTTTAAAAAAATACCTCTAGGAACTCATTATGTCCATGTGTTCATATCTTATTGGAGGTGCAGTGTCAGAAATGTGGTTGAAATCTGGAGAAATCCAGGATTTGGGGCACTTTTCCAAAGACTAAAAGAAATCTTTGCAGAAATAAAAGCTATTTGTCTTAGGAAAATTGTTCTGCTTGAATCAAAACTGTTGTCACAAAGAGAACAAAAAACGGAAAGTTTGGGAGATGAAATGTGGATTAATCCACTCTTGTAAGTGAGAACAGTTTTCCTCTTCCTGTTGCAAGGATGCTCTGATCACGTTTCTTTACCATAATCCTCGCGCAGGCAAAAGGATGCCCGTCTCCTAGGGTATCGTTTTCCTGCCGCTTTGTTTTCTCCCACTTTTATACGTGCTCCCTATTGTCTTTCCCAGAAGTAACTTTTTCCCCATGATATTTAACCTCTTCATAAGGTTTAGAGGACTTGTTAATTTGACTTAAGTTTAAATAAAATCATTGGAAACTGGGCATTCAAAAGACATTAATTCAAGGGTTGTCACACAAAAAAGGACAACTTTAAACAAAACAAACTAGAGTAATCAAATGTTGATGATTAAAAAAAAGGTCAGAAATAATTTCTTTCTTCTGGTATATAAGTTTATGTATAAGGAAATGAAGGCCCATGAAGTTTAAGTGACACGTTCAGAGCCACAGTCCAACGATCAGTATTGTCAGGACTAAAACATACTCTTTTGTGCTTTAATGTAATTTAGTTGAAATGAGCTCCAACGTGGTCAGTAAAGCCCGGGCGGTAAGTGACTTCTTGCTGTTGATCTTGTTTATGACATCTGTCTTGTTTCTGAAGGAATCCTAGTGACGATCTCATCTACTTGCTTTGACAGATTTTACATCTCACAGCTGCGGAAAGCCTGATACATTGACTAAGTAATTTTGCTAACCACATGGTTAATCAATGGCAGAACTAGAACCAGAACTCACTCACTCACTCACTCACCCATCCATCCATCCATCCATCCATTCACTCATCCATTCATTTCTTTTCTCATGCAACACACATTTCCTGAGTGCATTCTCTGTTGCAGGCACCAGGCTAGGCAATGCAAATTCAAATAGTGACTAACATAAACTGCCTGCTCTCCTGGAGCTCCTGGGAGGCCATACATCTGATGAGGACATAAGAAAGAGAGCCTGGGAACATTTAGTTGCGGAAAAACAAGAATCCCCAGTTGCTAGGCTCTTGGCTGTCTATGTGGCCTATTCCCCTCAGCCTCAAAGTATAAAAGGCAGGAGGCTTGTGGTTTTGGGGGTCCTCTTACCTGGTTGGTTCTTAAGGGACTGAATAAACCAGCCACTTTGCACACACCAGCATGAGGAACTAAGAAGAAATGATCAGTGCATCCAGTCCCTTGTAAACCCCTGTGGTGGGTAACCTCTACTCCCCTTGATTGTTTGTTCTGTAGTAAAGCAAAGTGACGTGAGCAGCCTTTGTTAGCATCTAGATTGGCTTTACTGCCAGTAGTTGAACCAGGTCGACCTTTGTGGACCAACCTGGTCTACCGTCTATTGGCCAGTGAAAGCTACTCCCAAGTGTAGCTAACTATAGATACAGAGTCCGGTCCCAGGAGTGGGGAAACAGGTGGCCGTCCATCATGCCATTAGCTGGCTGGAAACAAGTTCATACCAGAACGCTTCCTCGTTTAACCTTACTTATGTACTTTACAAATCACACTGCTGACTTCCAGATGTACACACGAATCTTTACTTTCATGCAGATCTAGCCCCTCGAGGACGGTTCGTACAGTATAGTTTAGACTTTGATCAAAGAATTGGGCTGACTTTCAGCTAGCGCCTGAAAACATTTATGAAACGAATGTTCTTTTTGGAGAGACTAGCAGGACCAGCCACACATTCAAGTCCTTTTTATCTTCCCCGGTGTAGGAGACAGACAGATTAATTATCTCATAAAAAGCTATGTAGAAAAAAAGCTGCACAGCCCCAGCTGTGGTGAGTAGGGATACTTTAACAAGAATGGGACATCACGGAAGGGCCTAATCTGGGTTTGGGGTGGGAGATAAGTCAGGGAAGGCTCTTGTGAGGAAGCAGCTTTGAAGTGGAGATATTTTTAAAAATAAATAAAGGAATAAGAAAGAAGAAGTTAGATAAGGAACACGGTAGGAAGTGGAGGGAACACCCCCTCCCTTCTTCATGTTTTCCATTTCAAGGACAGAATCACTTACACCTTGTCATTTAGAGGCCATTACATCCATATATCTTAGAGCCACTTAAAACCCAATTACGATCTTGACTGTGGTGGTAGTTACATGTCTGTTCATTGGTCAAAACTTAGATCTGTACACCCAAATGAATAAATTCTACCGTATATAAATTTTTTAAAAGAAGTAAAACCAAAATATAAATTATATAGGGCATTGACTACTGTGGTCCAATCGCAACTTTGGCTTCATACTGAGAAGCGAAAGTGACATAAAAGTGAGCACAGGCTTGCACACTTCCTGGAAATTCTAATCTTCCTCTTGCGAATGGAATGTTTGCTCTTGTTTTGGGCCTTGGTCTGAATATTTTATGTTTCTAACACAAGAAGCGCCCTTTACTATGGCTTTATTATTTAGACAGGCTAGAAAAATCCCCAGAAGAAGAATATGTTTTGTAACATACCAATTTGACAGACAGAGTGTCCTCTGAAGGCGTTATTCTGGCGTTACATGACAGGTGTCTTTGTTATCTAGAAGAGATATGGCTGTACTCACTGGTTAAACACATGATATAGGTGTCTGGATGTCATCTCTCCAGTAATGGGAAGACACGAGAGATCATTATCTCATAGTCTGCAACACTTGTGTTCCGTTGTTGTTAAATCGGAGGCCTGTCATTTCTCCATGTGTCATCTGATGACATTGTCTCTGATATTTATGACAAAGGAAACCTCTTGTGATCTTTACCACTCAGGTGAAACAGCATTTTCTCTACCTTTTACAGAATCGAAGACGTCTTTCTCAGGTGCACTTGTGGACTTGCATCAAAATCTAAGTCCTGCTCTCCTCCAAAATGATTTTTCTCCAAATTCGTAAGGGGAGGCAAAGGGATTGCATTTTGATGGTTAATGGCACTGAGATGTGACAGGAAAGGACAATACTGTTCCATTTATATGGATTGGCTTCTTGGTTTTCACAGCAATCACCCAAGCAGAAGAGGTTATTACTGACTCTGTTGTACCACTGAGGAGCGTGAGGCCCAGAGAGGGTTAGAAACTGGCTCCAGGTGGCGGAGCTAGCACGTGCTCTGAGCCTTGTCCTGTTGTGATGGGCTGACTGTGTGCTTCATGTGCCAGGGCAGGTGTGCTTGTGGAGAGGAGTAACGCTGAGTAACTACCCAGCATCTTCTGATTTGGGCGTTTAGGTCCGTGCCGAGTTCTGACTGTTGGACTGTGTTCTTACTGTGGCTTGTCTCAAGTCTTACTGAGACCTCGCACCTGGTTCCCAGCATTAACATGGACGGTAGTTTCCCTTTAAGAAGCTATAAGAGTCTCCGGGGTTTTGGTTCCTCACCAATCTCGCTTTCAGTGGCAGTAAGATTAGGTATGAAACAATTGCAGTCGGAAGTGCAGGTTTCCTTCCGCCCTGTTAATTCATGCAGAGCCAATATTTTTAACTACCATCTCAAGTGTTTCCCTTACTTTGGTAACAAAGCAGCATCCCCTTGCTATTAAGTAGATGATTCCTTTATGATTCTGTTTTCTTTACAATTCATGGACATTTCCTTATAATACATTTAAAATGTTTAATCTTAGACATGTCCCAAGACTTCCATCCTGCTGCTTTGTTATCTTAAACATACGGTCTTGTCGCTCATCTTTCTCCAAACAAATCAAAGCACGTTATAGATGAAACTTTATGGCGTTAAGAGGCCCTAAAAATTTGTTTTTAACTTTAAGATTTAATCATGTATGAGAAACACTCTTAAAGCTGACAAGTTTTTTATCGCAGTTTTACTAATGGGGAAAAAGAGATGAAAATGGGTTCGAGTCTGTTCTAAGTTTTCTCTAGCCCCTCAGCGACTGTGAGGTTATTCGAGTCAGTCAGTGTGAAATTATCTGCTTGATTTTAAGACACGGAGCTTTAACTGCTGTGGCATCAGGTGGCTGCTGCAAAGGTATTCTGATGTGAAAATCTGAAGCAAAATTGCTTTCTTGTTGCAGGGGCACAGGTTATCTGAACAGATCCCTATACCCTGCAAACCGTGCCGCACCTGCTGGAGGGCTCAGGCGCAAGAAGATGACCCACCAGGGACTCTTACTGCCTTCGTGCAATTCTAGCACTAAAAAGGATCGCTATTATTTGAAGAAGATAGCTGAAAATGCAAACGCGCTTCGTGACTTCATCTTCCGTTCCTTTAGTGTTCTTCAGAGTAAGGCAGATAAATCTCCTTCCTTCTGTAATTCCCAAATGGTCACTGGAATTGCCTTTCAGTTGCTGAAACACCAGCAGGCGGTCATAATCCAACCTTGTAAACACAGACAGAAACAAGCTCTTCTGCCACAAGGTATGACATACACAAGCATTAATTTTATTAATTTTACTATCTGCATTTTCAAAGGCAAGGTGAACTGATCAAAATATTTTTTTAAGATTTATTTATTATTATTTATTATTATTTATTTACTATTATTTGAGAGAGAGAGAGAGAGAGCAGGGGGAGAAGCAGGCTCCCTGCTGATCAGGGAGCCTGATGAGGGATCTGATCCCAGAGCCCCAAGATCATGACCTGAGCCAAAGGGAGAGGCTCAACTGAGCTACCCAGGTGCCCCTGATAAAAAATTTTTAAAAGGATTTATTTATTTGTTTTAGAGCGAGGAGGATAGGGAAAGGGAACGAGAATCTTAAGCAGGCTTCACACCCCGCCCAGCCAGGAGCAAGGAGAGGGAGGTTTGGTCTCCCAACCCTAGGCTTAGGACCTGAGCCAAAATCAAAATAAAATCTTAAGAAAAAATATGGGGTGGAGAGGGGACGTGGAATTGTAAGGGGAACTTACGGTGAACAAGTGTGCAGAGGGAAATCAAAGTCGCATCCCTGAGGCAGTTTCACTCATTCACAAACTGTAGAGTGAAATAAGTTTTCTGAAGGAGCATGCCTTTTCTCCGCGTTCTCATAAAGGATAAAGTGAGATGCCTGGGGAGCGGAGATTTTGGTAATGAGACTGAAATAAAGTATCTCAAACTGGGGCCAGACTCTTTTTTTTTTAAAGCTTTTTTTTTTTTTTAAAGATTTTATTTATTTATCAGAGAGAGAGGGAGGGGGAGAGAACGAGCACAGGCAGACAGAGTGGCAGGCAGAGGCAGAGGGAGAAGCAGGCTCCCTGCGGAGCAAGGAGCCCGATGTGGGACTCGATCCCAGGACGCTGGGATCATGACCTGAGCCGAAGGCAGCTGCTTAACCAACTGAGCCACCCAGGCGTCCCTGGGGCCAGACTCTTAATCATCAAGTTCATTTATTCATTCGAACATTTACTGCTCACCCACGGTGAGTCAAGTGTCGTTCTAGATGTTCGGTGAGTATCTGTGAAGAGAAGAAAGATCGTTCCCCTCATGCAGCTCACAGGCTGGCGAGGTGAGAGAGACAGCGACCGGGAAGCAGGACACAGAATACGGGGTACATCTGAGAGCCGTGAGTACAGAGAGCACCGTTGTCGATGTAGGGCTCCCAGAACCGAATTCAAACCTTGGCCTGCCATGGCCCAGCTGTGTGACTTGGTACTTCCCTGCTCTGGGCCTGTTTTCTCACGACCTACGAAGGACAAGACAATAGTGCCTGCTCCCTTAGGCTGCTGTGGGCGTTAGATAAATTAATACCTGGCAAGCATGCCTGACACGGGAAGAGCTCTCTGTTCATGAGATCGATGGTTGCTGTGAAAAACACTGAGAAGAAAAGCAGCGTGGGTGGCAGGGACTCTGCAGAGGCTGTAGTTTTACATACGTCGTTCAGGTGACATTTGAGAAGAAAATACACAAGCAAAACCTTGGAGGAGTTAGTCGGCCAGATACCCTGGCGAACCCAGCCCGAGGGAGGGAGTAATCTTTGTGAGTGTCCTAGGCTGACTGAGGGGCTGCTGCGCTGGCAGAACCGCAAAGCAGCCAGGAGGGTCCCAAAAGAGTGAGCCTGGAGGTCAGGGAGGAGCTCGGAGCCCACGGGGAGGGTTTGCGTTTTATTTTAAGTGAGAAATGAGAAGTGATTGGTAGTCGTAAGAAGAATGTCAGACACTGACTTTTTGTTTAGGAGGATTCCAATGAGCACTGGAAATGATGTGTGGGGACGCGAGACCGAAAGCAGGGACACCAGCTACCCAGACGAGAGGTGATGACGCTGAAACCTGGGTGGGGTGTGGCAGTGGCGGTCCCAAGAGATGTTGGGATTCTGTACACATTCGGAAGATGATGCCCACAGAGATCCTGCTAGTGGGTCCTGTCTAGTGGGTGTAGGATAAAGAAAAATCTAGAATGAATCCAAGATTGAAAGTCCTCTTAAGGACGTCTCCCACCTGCCCCCCTTCCGGCCGACCGTGGTTTCCATCCTGTCCTCTGTTTTTTCTCTTTGACATGATTTCTCTCATGCCGAGACAGTTCCGAAGTCTAGGAAAAATCATAATGTGAGGGAAGAAGAGTGGTTTTGTGAGCGATAATGGGGTAGAAGAGAGAAGCGAACTCCATCTGGAGGAGGAATTCCGGCTCCCAGCTCCTCCGCAGAGTATCCCGGAGACCAGTCCCGGCCGGAAAGAGGTGGACAGGGAGAGGCTCCATGTCCACCCTTAGCATGCCCAGCTCTGTGCGGTTATCTGCCACGGATGAGTCAGGGTCAAGACATCTCTCTGAGCTGCTATGGATTTCTATACATCTTGGACATGGGGAATCAGAAGGTAAAGAACTTAAAACATAAATACTGGGGCTAAAAATCTATCTTTGAAAAATGTAGGATTTTTATCTCCTCTTCCCAGACTTTTTCATCACTTGTTTTCTCTTCCTTCTCCATGTATGGGTATAAGCCATATTCAAATATCTAAACTGTCAAAGAAGAATTAATTACTTCAGGAGCGGACACTGACTTTTTCCAGTGATGTCTGTTAGACAAGACACACCTGTCTGTACAGGTTCAAACCCCCAATGTACTCCACATTGTGATTTTCTTTCTTTCTTTCTTTTTTTAAGATGTTGTTTATTTATTTGAGAGAGAGAGAGATGGAGAGAGAGAGCAGGGGTCGGGCAGAGGAAGAAAGAGAGAATCTTAGGCAGGCTCTGCGCTGAGCAGGGAGCCCAACACACGATCTCATGACCCTGAGATCACGACCTGAGCCAAATCAAGAGTCAGACCCTTATCCAGCTGAGCCACTCAGGTGCCCCTCAAAATGGTGATTTTCTGAAGGAGATTATCATATGGGAAAAATCTTGTTTGTCCCGTTTCTTCTTCCGTCTCTCTTTCCTTCTTGCTTCCCTTCTGCCGTGCTTATCACCCACACACGCATCCGTGGAAGCCATTTCGAGGCTGATGCCTCAAAGCCTTCATCTCTGTTAAACTACACTTCCTCTTAAAAAGGAATTTTCCTTGAATCTGGTCACGTTCATTTACACATTAATAGATGTTGTGGCCACGGGCTGCATTTCTTGGGAGTAGGGAGAGCGAGGGGACTGGATTCATCGACATCTCCTGCCACAAGTCAATGAGCGATCATTCCGTCCTCTTGGGCCCTAAGCAGGTGCTCCTTCCTTCTTCCTGCCTACCGTTGCAAAGGCTCCCCAGACTCCAGAAGACAGCTCCTGTGTCAGTACTTAGAGGCTCCACTGACAGGTGCTTCTCTATAGAACCAGACAACAGGTGTTTGCCTGGTGCCGCCTGCCAAAAGCCAAGGAGCCAGAGTAGAAAACAAAGCCCATTTGTGAAAATGATTACTGTAATTAAGAACTATGGTGAAGCAAACGATGAGAACACACACACATTCACACTCACGCTCTCCAGAGCCCTCCAGGCCCTTGACAGAGGAGATCACAGACGACACACCTCCCAGCATTACAGTGTACTTTAAAAAACTTTTTAAGCTTCAATTATTTCTTCTCTGATGCTTTTCCTTTCATTAAAAATTCGTCATTGATGTATAGTTGACAAACAATATCCAATTAGTTTCAGGTGTACAACTCAGTGGTGCAACAATGCTATACATCCTGAAACGCACACCACAACAAATGTATTACAGTATTATCAACCGTATTCCCTAGGCTGTTATTCTTCATCCCGTAACTTATTTATTTTAAAATTGGAAATTTGTTCTCTTAAACCCCCTCACCCATTTTGCCCACCCCCTACCTCTCTCCTCTTTCACAGCCATGAATTTGTTCTCCATATTTATGAATCGGTTTCTCTCTTTGTTGTTATTTGTTTCTTTGTTTGAAAGCATAAAACTCTTCAAAGAAAACACAGGCAGTAAGTAATTTCTTGGACATCAACATTGGCAATATTTTTCTGGACCTATCTCCCCAGACACAGGAAACAAGAGTAAAAATGAATAATTGAGACTACATAGGAATAAAAAAGCTTTTGTACTGTGAAGGAAACAACCAACAAAACAAAAACAACCTACTGAATGGGAGAAAATACTTGCAAATGGCATCTCTAAAGCCAGTAAGAATGGCTGGTATCAAGATAAGAAACAGCAGTGGTTGGCGAGGATGTGCAGAAAAGGGAATCCGCATGCACTGTTGGTGGGAAGGCAAACTGGTGCAGACAGTATTGAAAACAGAATGGAGGTTCCATAGTAAGCAAAAAATAAAAATACCACACAGTCTAGTAATTCCACTTCTGGGTATTTATCCAAATAAATGAATAAATTGAATACACCCACCTGAAAAGATAAATGCACCCCTATATTTACCGCTGTGTTACCTACAATAGCCAAGATGTGGAAGCAACCTAAAAGTGTCCCCTGATCAATGACTGGGTAAAGAAAATGTGGTGTGGGGTTCCTGGGTGGCTTAGTCGGTTGAGCATTCAACTCTCGGTTTCAGCTCGGGTCATGATCTCGGGGTGATGGGACAGAACCTGAGTCGGGCTCCACGCTTGGCTTGGAGTCTGCTTCTCCCTCTCTCTCTCTGCTTCTCTCTGCTCATACTCCCTCTCTCTCCAAAACAGATAAATAAGTGAAATCTTAGAAAAGAAAAGATGGCATATATACTCATTGGAATATTACTTAGCCACAAAAAAGAATGAAATCTTGCCATTCGCAACCACATGGATGGATCCAGAGGTTATGAAGCTAAACGAAATAAGCCAGACAGGGAAAGACCAATACCACATGATTTCACCTACATGCGGAATCTAAGAAAAACACAACAAACAAAGGTACAATGTACTTTTCAATGCCGGGATGTTCTTATCTCTTTTGGTGATAAGTGGCAATGATTGATAAGCCATCTTTTGAAACCAGCCCTGGTAAGGATCCTCATTTAGGATTCACATTATTGTGTCTTTGGGGGATTACAAGGCAGTGTGTCCCGGAAGGAGGCTGCCTTTGGGAACCTATGATTGATTGGAGACTATTTCTATCCAGAAGGAAAATGAAACAGCTGAACAAAAACTGAATCACGGTAGGTTTGCTTGTGGCCTTCCTCACAGCCCTGAGTTCCACTGTGTGTCCCTCTGGGTCCCAGCAAGAAACTATCTCATCTACAACCAAGAAAAACTCTGATAATAATACGGTGTACGTTCCTCAACCCCTGAGTTAAGGGTCATGCAGGAGCTTCAAAGACAGAGCAAAGAGCAGTGTAGCTTGCATAAACTCTTCTTTTAAAAAAATCTGTGAAGGGGCACCTGGGTGGCTCAGTCAGTTCAGCGGTTAAGCGTCTGCCTTCAGCTCAGGTCAGGATCCCAGAATCCCCGCTCAGTGGGGAGCCTGCTTCTCCCTCTGCAGCTCCCCCTGCTTGTGATCACAGTCTCTCTCCCTCTGTCAAATAAATAAATATAATCTTGAAGATAAATAAATAATAAATAATAAAATTAAAATACCTGTGAATATGAATTAGTCTTTTTTTTTTTTTTTCAGGAGCTTAAGATTGTGTCACTGCTCTAATCTGGTATGGGCCAATGGCAAAGACATCGTCTGAAAAAGTCATGGGTTTTATCAACATGATTTGTGTATTACGTATATGCAGCCACAATACTCAAAATAAACTACGTATGTTAGGTCCTTCTGCTTCTTTTTTTTTGTTCTGCTTCATTTAAAATCCCATTTGTATATGTTTACGTGGCAGCTGAGAGGATAGTCATGTGGGTAGTTCAATTTTATCTGTGATATACTGTGATTATTAAATGCTTTTATACTGTGATTACAAAAATAATGGTCCAGCATTTTGAGCTAGCAGTTTTGCAGTGGGGGGGGGGGCGGGAATAAAGGAAGAAACAAAAATGACTGATCACAAATAATTCCTGTAGAGTTCACAGGAATGAGATACTTTTTTTTTTTGCACTTTTTTTGGTCATTGTCTTTGCTTTGTTTTTTTAATTTTTTATTTATATTCATTTCTTTATTGGCTTTGGGTTTTTAAAAAGACTTTATTTATTTATTTACTTATTTGTGTGAGAGAGAGAGAGTAGGAGTTGGGGGAAGGGCAGAGGGAGAAGAAGAGTCCCCACTGAGCAGACCCGGGATCATGACCTGAACCAAAGGCAGACACTTAACCCACTGAGCCACCCAGGTGCCCCTTCCTTTGTCCTTTTAAAACAGCTTTTCGTTAAGCAGAGATCACTTTTTGAGCTTCTCAGAAAATTCCAAGTTTTAGAAAAAGTATGCAAGGAGTATTTCTCTAGAATATGAGACCTACATTTTTCTTGGAAAAAAAAAACGGAAACAAAAGCACAGCATCCGCTTGCTATTGCTGAAGAGATCTTTCGTTTTGTGACTTCCCTGCCAACAGCTGCCTCTCCAATTTGATCCTGCGTCCCTTTAACACTGAAAAAAATAAGCATCTTATTATTGGAGGGGAAAAAAACTTAGTCTGTGTGGACTGGCTTTCAGAATTAGTCTGAGAAATCAGCTTTGATCAAATTACTTTCTGAACAAATGGCCTTTGACTGGCTTGGTGAATGGACAGCCCATGGACCCCGGTTTCAGCAGCTTCCTAGCTGTTTTTCACTGGTACTAGGCTTGGTCTCTCTTCTGTTCTCTTCCCTCCTGTCTCATTTGGCACAAGAGGGATGTCCTAGAAGAGGACACTGTGCCTTCTTTCTCTCTCTCCCCCGCCCTCACTTTTCTCGAATGAGCGCCCATTTGCTTATGGCCTGTCTCTCTGGATACAAACCAAACATTCAGAATGCTAGAGCTATTGCAATAGTGGTAATTCTAATTCAACCATTTTTCCCCCTTCACAGTCAAGAAAAGTCTCTGATTCCCCACTCTTACCACTGGACACACTTGGTATGGGGAATTAAGACTGGAAGGACCTGTGTCTCTCCACGCGTGCTCAGAATGACCTCTCTAAGCATTATTAGATGCAGAATGTGCCAGGCACAAAACCTGTTACAAAAGGCAGACCGGTCAGGCGCCTGGGTGGCTCAGTTGGTTAAGTGTTTGCCTTCGGCTCAGGTCATGATCCCAGAGTCTTGGGAACCAGCCCCACACTGCATCGGGCTCCCTGCTCAGCCGGAAGCGGGCTTCTCCCTCTCCCCCTCCCCCTGCCTGTGCTCCCTCTCTCACTGTGTCTCTCTCTGTCAAGTAAATAATAAATAAAATATTATTTTAAAAAGGGTCAGGCTAGACTCTGTTTGGGGAAGATCGTATTTAAGCACATGATCTTTAGAACCCCACATACGGTTTGTGCGCATGTTTAAGAGGCACTGGGAAGCACCTCCTTCACCTTCTGTGACTTGCCGCAGACAGGACAAGGGGCTTTATACTTGATGAGCGGTGGTTGTCCGGAATTGGACACCGCACGTTCAGGTGTCTAGAGGCCTGTCGTGTTGTGGACTCAGTGGCTGGATTTATCAGACGCTAAAACCGAAATGGTCACAGGGTTAGTTGGAGGGCCCCCGGATCGAGCTGTAGAGTTGAGCTTCAGTTGAGCTTTGAGCTACTTTTTAAAGAAAAGAACTGATTTCATTGAAGTGAATTCAGGTCACGGCAGACCCACTCCTACGAGCAGAAGTTGCTTTGCCTTCTGACTCCACACGCAGCAGAGAAGGCCAGAGGCCTGCGGCTGTGTCAGAACAAGCCATGGAGGCTGGACACCCATGACGACCTCTCGCCCCAGGACCTGGAGAAGTTCGGGTCACCTGCCGCTGCCACCCTGCTTGGGCGCCCTGGCTTCGCGTCCCTCGCACATCCCTCCTCGCCCTTTCTCAGCCTCCTTCAGCCACAAGCTGTTCTGTCGAGGCTGCGCGCAAGGCCGGAAACAGAGGGTCCTGGCCAGAGCATGGCCTGAAGGCCCCTCACGGTCAAGTCCTGACCCCCCCACAGTACAGCTGCGCCTCCACTACCAGCTGAACGGAGGGAGCCCACACCCGCAGGTCATCAGGGAGCTGGTTGGCCAAAAGGGGTCCCGCCGCCTTGCAGATACAGCCTCTCGCTGTGGGGAAGGGCGTTGGGAACCGACAGGGAGGGCCGCAGGGCCCTGTAGGCCCAGGTTCAAGCCGCTCGCTCAGGAAAGCGTTCTGAGAACCTCGGGCTCCTGTGCGCTTGGATCAGAGACGACCGGTCCCTGCCTTCCCGCACGGAACCTCAGGCCAGGCGCCCCTCCCGGAGTGCGGTTCGGCCCGGAACAAAGATTGGGCGCGGGCGCCTGGGTGGCTCAGTGGGTTAAGCCGCTGCCTTCGGCTCAGGTCATGATCTCAGGGTCCTGGGATCGAGCCCCGCGTCGGGCTCTCTGCTCAGCGGGGAGCCTGCTTCCTCCTCTCTCTCTGCCTGCCTCTCAGTGTACTCGTAATTTCTCTCTGTCAAATAAATAAATAAAATCTATAAAATAAAAAAAAAAAAGAAAAAAGATTGGGCGCCACCGAGGCTCTTGGAACCAACGCTTGAGCGAGGCGGGCCGGCGCAGGAGCTGCGGGTGTCCAGGGGGCAGAGGCGTCCGGACTCGGGCGTGCGCCGCCCCGGCTGCTCCCCGAGCCCGCTGTGGCCCTCCCGTCCTTGCTCCGACCCGGCGCGACGCAGGGCGGAGGGACCAGGCCCGGGCCTTCGCTCCCGAGCGCGGGTCTCCGGAAACCGGCCTCCAGGGACCCCCCGCGCAAGGGTGTGAACAGTGGGGAGGCTCGGGCACCGACCCCCACCCCGACGTCCTTCTCCTCAGGCGTCTGGGCCCCCCTGCGAGCCACGGAGGACGGAGAGAGATTCGCCATCGGGTTTCTCAGACGGAACCGGTGAGGGTCTGGAAGGACAGCTCGGGGGCTGGGGCTGGGAGAGGGGCCTAGGTGAGGCCGAGGGGCTGCAGAGCTGCTGGAGGGCCGTCCCGGAGGCGCGCGGCGGCGGGGACCTCCAGGAGTGGGGGCAACCGAGCCGGTGCGCGCGCACTCGGACCCTGGCGCCCGGGTGACTGGGGGCGGGGGGACCCCCTCACCTGCGGATTCGCTTATCGGTTCCCTGTCGGGGAGCGAGTGTCGAGGAGTGGACACCGGCTCGAGGACCGTTTGCTCTGCCCCTGCGAGCAGCGGGCGGCGTGCGCCTTCCCCCGGGCCGCGCGTCCCGGCTGGGAAAGTGCGGGGAGGGGGCGGAGGGCGGCCCCGCGCCCCGGCCGTGCGTGCGCTTCTGGGACTTGACCCTGACCCGGCCCCGCGGCCGGCGGGTGGGCCGCGCCCGGGTGGTCCCCGGAGTCCTTCGATGGTCCCCGAAGTAACCGGAGAAAAGTGGCTCGCGCTCTCCTGGAGGGGTTCAGGGGATGCACGGCCGGGGTGAGCCGAGACGGTGCAGTGAGACGCCATCCGGCCGCGCGTCCGCGGGGAGCCGGGCTCAGCGCGACCCGCAGCGCGGGGTGTGGGGCAGGGCGCGGGCGGGGCGGGCGCAGCCGGGGACCGAAGGGCCACCGTTCCGGCCCCTGCTAAGCCTGGGGGCCATGGGGGGCAGAGGGGGGCGTTGCAGGCTTCGCGCAGGAAACACGTGCCCTGTAGTCTGTCTTCACTACGCATCTTGTTTCTTCCTTTTCTTCTTCTTCTTCTTCTTCTTTTTTTTTTTTTAAATGAACAAATACGTGTTTAACTCTCTTGTCACAGATCTTAAAGGTTTGGTGAGCCCCCTGCTTGCTGGCGCGCACCAGCAGAACTCTGCTCCCCGCCTCACCTCCGCCCCAGTCTCCCAGAGAACTAGAAAGGAACCTGGGGTCTAGTTTGCCAAATTCAATTCCTTCCCACCAGAGCTGGTCACGTCTTTTGTCTTAGTGAACACTCGGCCCTTCCCGAAGTCCGCCCCTAGGACCAGAGAAAGCTTAAGTGCACCTCGCCGGCCTTCAGCTGAGGTGAACTAAAGCCCAGGCTGACGTCTAGGCCTTCCTAGGTCACCTCTAGACAAAAGTTTGGTCCTCTACTCTTGCAGCAGAAAAGAGGGATACAAAAATCAAAACAAAACAAAACAAAAAAACCAGTTATTTCAATGGGGGTGTGACTTAAGCTCAAAGAAAGGAAAAAGACAAGAGGCCCAATTGCAGCCTCCAGAGGCTCAGCCAAATGGTCTTTGGCTTCCCAGGTTCTGGGAAGAGGCTGATCGTCTGGGGCAAGAGCCACTCCTCTTTGAGCAGACCCCTATGGAGGGGGAACTGGATTTGTTTGGAATATCTTTGCCCCCGAGGCAGGGGATAGACTGTGTGACACGAAAGTGGACTTAATGGCGGCATCCAGCAGCACCTACCTATGGGTCTTTAACTCTCACAGCTTTGTCCCAAGGGCATCACCCTCAGAGGGCACAGTGCCCAGATTATCTTCCCACAGTCACTCACTCAGGAAAGAGACAACTTCGGTCAGGTACCCTGTTCTGAGGGACTGCTGTCTGTTCACAATGTCCACTTGCAGGATGGCCTTGGAGGGTCTGCCTTGCCACACCAGTTAACGCGGGAAGTACAGAGCTTGAGGCTAGAACAGTGTAAAGAGAAGGGGTGTTCAGCCCAGGAGACAATCTTAATAGTGTATCAGGGGCACGTGTCCAAGACGTCCACATCCATGTGCGATATGATCTCTCCCCCCACAGTGGCTTCCCTGAACTGTCCAGGTGACTCTCTGTTTTATAGCTGCCTTGATGTTAAGTGTGGTAGTCACGAAATATTTCCAATCCTGAAAAATCGACAAGCGCCTTATAAGCTTTTCATTATTGAGATAGGAGCTCTCAAGCCGGTAATCAGTAATGGATAAAGCTGTAACTTAAGATCAGGTTAGCTTTTGTGACTTGACCTTATCGGACAAAATTACCACTTTTTCATTAAAATGACCAATGAATAATTTATCAGAGTGTAATTTAAAGCTCCAAATATGTGTTCAGACAAATATTCCAAGAATGCAAGTAAGGTATATTTCTCAGATAAATGACAGTAGGGGCATCGTATACACGGAAATTCTCGGTTCTCAGGTTTCCTGAAACACAGCGCGCGCGTCATCAATCATTCATTGGGGTCGGTCCTTCCGTCAACCGCAGCTCTGAGGACGCCGAAGCGAGCCCTTAGCTAATCCTTCCTGCCAAGGGGATCCTGGGGTGAGAGAGGACAACTGGACACACGTGCGGGTGCCCAGACCTAACCCCCCATGCCCCTCTCGGAGCGCGGTGTGCGCGTCCGGACGCAGACCGAAAGCTTCCCGTAAGGAAATGCAAATCGGGCATAACGTTTAGCGCAGTCCAGAGTTTCCAACAGAAGAGTAGCTCCAATCGTGGCCTAATGGCTCAGGGTGGCTCTCTAAATGCCAAACAAACCCGCTCCTTAGCTGTTTAATAAATCAAAACAGCAGCAAGAAGACCAGCCTTCTCCTCCTGCCGCGCGGCCCGGAGGCTTCCCAAGTTGGGCTGCGAATCCCCGCGTGGTTCCCCGCTGCGCGCCCTGGGCAGCGCCGGGAGGCTCTCGGCCGGACTCGGCTCCCCGGGGCTTCCCAGCACCGGGGCTGTGCGGGCGGGCGGGCAGGGAGCCTGGAAACTGGGTCCGGGTGGCCAAGAGTGCGCTGCTGGGGCGCAGGCGTGCGGCGGAGGTGGGCGAGGACGCGAACCCCCTTCCACGCTTAGACCACTCCCCCTCCCCCCCATCTCGGTTGCGGCCCCCGGAGGACTCAGACGCCCGCGCGCAGCCGAACGCCGCGCAGCACCGGCTCCGGGCGAGGGGGGCCGGCGGCGCGTGAGAGCCGCTGGGGTGCGTGGCCCCGGTCTGCGCGTGCCCAGCGTCGGGGCGCAGCTCCTCTCCTCCCGGCTTCCCCTCCCACGCGCCGTCTCGCACCTCCTCCCTCCTGCACACCCCCGCCCCCGGGGCCGCGAGGCTCCCTGCCCGCCCCGGCCGGAGAGCGCGCAAAGCGGCGGGCGAGGGGAGGCTTGGCGGGCGGGCGCCGCGCAGTGAGATCACCGGCGTTATAAATATCCCCGCGGCGGCGCGGGATCCGCTCGAGGGGCCTCTGTCCCTCCCTCCCCCTCGTCCCCGAGGCTATGTCCACCCGGGGCGGCGACGGGGGCAGCGCCAGAGGCTCGCAGCCGCGCGGGGGCCACGGAGCCCAGAAGCAGCCCTGCAAGATGCGCGTAGACACCCGGCGGCTGGAAGAATGAGCTTGTCCTTCCTCCTCCTCCTCTTCCTCAGCCACCTCGTCCTCAGCGCCTGGGCTCGCGGGGAGAAGCACGTCGCCGCCAAAGGGCACCCCGGACCCGCTGCCACCGGTCGGAGCCCGGGAGGCGCCCGCAGCAGCCGGAGCGGCAGGGGCACGACGTCCTCCGCCTCCGCCTCCGCCTCCGCCTCCGCCTCCGCCTCCCCCGGCGCTTCTCCGGGCAACCGAGGCGGCGGCTCGGAGCAGAGCAGCTTCCAGTGGAGCCCCTCGGGGCGCCGGACCGGCAGCCTGTACTGCAGAGTGGGCATCGGCTTCCATCTGCAGATCTACCCGGATGGCAAAGTCAACGGCTCCCATGAAGCCAACATGTTAAGTAAGTTGCTCCCTCGCCCGGCCACGCGCGTCCTGAGCGGGCGGCGGGGGACTCGGGCGGGGCCGCGGCTGTGCCCCGGCCCGCGGGGGCACCTTCGGGAACGCGGGCTGCGGGACCGGGCGGCCCCGGGGCGGCCGGCGGCTCGGGAGCGGATGCGTCCCTGCGGCCGCGCTCGCGCGCCCCTCTCGGGGTGAGAGAAATGGCGATCCCTGCGGCGCCGGCGGCCGGGCGCTCCGGACGGGCCCCCCGTTTCCCGCTTGCGGGTCCCGGAGGAGCCGCAGCCTGTGCCCGGGGAAAAACAAGTCCTTCTGCTCCTTGGGTTTCTGTTACCTCCCGCTTCTGCGGCCGGGCCAGCATTCTTCAAGAGGCGTCGAAGTGCATCCTTCTCCTGGCCCCAAACTGACCAGTTACTTTTCTTAGAAGAATCAGATTCACAGGCCGCCCCTCCAGCGGCCACCAGGAAGCCCAGAGCAGTAGGCACTACACACACCTGCGTCCGGTTTATGCCCGCGGCCTGCACACCTGCGCGCCACACACACACACCCTGTGCGCGGTATCCGGGGGAGACCAGACAGCCCCTGCCGGGAAGAGGACAGGCGTCTGGGAAGCGGGACACGTTTAGAGAAAGACAGTGGTGGGCGCTGGCGTGACTGACTTCAAAGTTGCGTTGAGCAACGTTCAGTGCGTTGAGACCGTGACAGCGCCTTGTGAGGAAGTGGCCAGCCTTTGGTTCCCCAGGACGGTTAAGGAAAAGTTCTTTATTTTGGAAGAAACTCAGAGGAGGTTCAATTCCTTACAGGTGCACAGTGTGTAAGTTGTTTTGTTTTTGTTTTTGTTGAAGCCAAGTTTGACATTTTCTTTCTGAGGTCTCTCTCTAGCTGCATCTCCCCCCTTCCCTCGTGCCTTCCGCGCGCGGGCGTTTCCGCGGGTCACCGCTGCTCCTCGGGTTCCTCTCGCTGCCTCCAGAGCTGCGGGAGACAGGAGACTCGGGATGTGCACGAGACCGGGGGGGGGGGGGGGGGGGGTCGCTCCGAGGCTTCTCCTCGGAAGGGCCAGATCGCTCATCCGGCAGGGGTTAACCCAACAGACAGACCCACAGCCGGGGCCTGCGAGATGCCCAGGAGGAGCGGGAGCGTGGCCAGAAGGCTGCGCGGCGTCCGGTCCCCTGGCCGTCGAGTGTCAGCCCGGGAGCGAGCTCCCAGGTGTGCGCGACCCCACGGGCCACTGAGCTTCTCTAACCCCGGGAGGAGCGCGGGCGCCTCGGCGGGGCTGGCAATCTGGCTGCCGCCTGCCCAGCGGGGCTGGAGGTGTGCACGTCGGGGGGGGCGGGTGCGGGCGGGCGCGGCTCCCCCCGGGGTTCGGGGTTCGGAGGCAGGGTGCGGGAGCCCTGGCGGTGCGCGCGTCCACACCCGCCCCTGCCCCGACTCCTGCGAGCTGAGCGGTGCAGCTCCAGCGGGCCGCGGTGCGGTGTTTCGGGGCCCTGGAGCCCCGAACCAGAGCGCGCTCTTCCGAATGTGCCCCCGCGAGCCCCGGGGCCTCCCACGCGCTCCGTGGAGGAGGCTGTTTCTATGTTTTAAGGTTCTCCGCACCCTTATCAAACAACTCACCATCTTGGGTCATAAAGGGCAGGTGTGTTAGGGCGAAGGGGACCTTCACAAGATTCCAGGGGCAGCGAGAGTCGCCATGTACTTCAGTATTTCCACTTGTGTTTCTCATTCCCCCCCACCCAACTTCCCACTTCTGATCTTTCCACCTTTCTTTTACAGGAAAACTTTTCCTGTTTTGTTCTTGTAGTTTATCCAGGAAATCAGCACCAGCACAAGAGAACTTCTGTGTTCCCAAGGGAGGACCCAAAGTTAGCATTTAACAGGCTGCTGGTTGGATCTGGGGTGGGGGGCACGTCTCTAGGGTGGGTTTGGATGTACTAGTGGTCTCTGAAATCCAAACTCCTTCCCCATATACTCACCCTCCTCTCTTGGAAAAGACAGATTTTTGCAACTTAGGCCTTGCCCGAAGAGAGGTTCTAGAAAAGCACAGGAAGGAACATGAGAGCAGTTCAGCAAAGAATACATTCACCTAAAGGAGGCGTTGACCGATATTGCTATTAACAAGGTATATTTTATTTTATTTTATTATTAGTTTTTAAAGATTTTATTTATTTGACAGACACAGATCACAAGTAGGCAGAGAGGCAGGCAGAGAGAGAGGAAGGAAAGCAGGCTCCCCGCTGAGCAGAGAGCCCAACGCCAGTCTGGATCCTGGGACTCCAGGATCAAGACCCGAGCTGAAGGCAGAGGCTTTAACCCACTGAGCCACCCAGGTGCCCCAAGGTACATTTTGTTTTAAAATCCACTTTAAAAAGATACCTAGAAAGGAACAGCTGATGTTCACTCAAAATCACTCAAATAAAACTTCCTTAATTTAACAGGTTCCCCCATTCATTCCTGTTTAGAATAGCCTTTCCGGTGTGGTCTGTCTTTCAGATGGCCACCATCATTCATTCCCTCACTCATTCATGTGTGCGTCCTTAAAAGGCTGCCTACATCATTAGCCTTAATATTTTGATTACTTCTGGGGGTTGGGGGATTTTTTTAGTTTATTTTTGCCTTCCATAGATTTTTCTCACAGAGAAAACCATAACTTGAATATTTAAGTCCTGGTGGTTTTCTGCTTTGTGATGTCTGGTGTCCAATACTACTAACTATGATTTCGCTACCACTGCTGGATGGAGAATTTATGAAATATGTCATGTTGAGTGGGAAAGCATGTACTTTGAAAATTTAAGATAAGCCTCTGCCCGAAAGAGCTGTAAAAGAGAGACAGAAACCTGCTAATTGTGGTCATACACCTCTTTGAAAGCAACATTTGACGGTTTCCCGACACGTACATAGAACTAAGGCATCGGTCATGGGCTGTTGTGTAGAGTACATAAGGAAACCTTTGTTGTTTAAGTCTCACAGGAGACACAGAGCTGGGACCAGAGAGGGCCACAGAGGACACACCAGAGCTTTACCTTATGATCTCATGTTACGGTCTGTGAGTTAGCAATGAGGAAAACTCACATTCCTTTGGTTACAGCATAATACATGCTACTTCAGGAAAGAGTCAAAACCTTGCCACTGAGCTGCCTTCTTCTTTTTTTAATCAAACTGCCTTCTAACAGGTTCTTTTAAACTCAATAATTTTCTGTAATGTTTGTCAGAAGAGATGCATATAACTATCATTTGATACTAACATTTCTGAAAACTGTGAATATTTTCTAGCTTTACCATCAGAAGTATACTCTGACCATAGATTTGGAAACACAATTTATTTAGTTAAGGCATACCACTTAATATATTGTTAGCTTCTCTTACACAGTAGTTATTCTAAGTTTTGGAGACAGAAAAATAAGCTCATTCTTCATGCTCGTAGTATGAAGAAATACTAGGGAAGGATTAAGAAAGATGGACAGGACAAGGCAAATGATAAAATTCCTCTATTGAATAGAAACAAAGGTTTTGCTTTAATTTATACACTTCCAAGTTCAGCTTCAATGCTTCTGTTTACTTATGTTGGGCCATTGACGAACAGGCAGTCAAGTAATTATCAATTCAGGCAGCTAAAGTTGAAGACTATGGTTGCACAAAGCCAAAGTGTTCACATAAAATATGAAAATTCCAATCATATATTCTGACTGAACTGAACCCTTGCTTTTATTAATTTTTGAAAATCTAAATTCACTATCAATTTTGGGGTCATGTAGAGTCAACCTTTTAAGTAGTCCCCCAAGCCTAGCTAAATCTATAGCTATATCTCCTGAGCAGAAAAACTCAAGTGAAAGATCTTTTACTAATTTAATCACTGAAAACTGCTAAGTTGGGTATTTCAAGACTCGGATTTGATAATGGCACAGCATATCTGTTGCTGTGTGAATGCAAGTAGAGAAACTTCAGTTTTGAATTATTTTCTTTGAGGATTTTCAGATGAGCTGTTGAAAGCTTCTGAATACAGATATCTGTGTCTTGTATGCCATTCAGTAAAAAAGAGAAAAGGGAAGAGTTTACATGATTTTATCAGCCTTCATTAATAGAGTCCTGCTGTATTAAAAAAAAAAATCTGGAGAGAACAAAGGTTAAAAAAATCTAGACATATATTCTCTTACTGAAATAAATTGACTTTGTAATGCATGTCTATGCTTGTAAGTAGTGGATTAGACAGTGTGTGGAGAAGTTCTTGCCTCCTTCAATCTAGATGCCAACCCTCAAATTCCACCAAGAGAAAATAGTGTTTTTCTATTACGCACTGCTTTTTTCTTTTGATTTTCTTACACGTTAACACCCTAAGAAAGATAACACATTGTCACTAGCACTCTAATGGGAAGTAATCACCCTGCCTGACTCCCCAAGCAGAAGGCCAGAATTGAAGGAGAGTAAAATGTGTGTCCATACGTGTGTGCACTTGGGGTATCCTGAAAAAGGAAACAGAGGTTGTGAGAAGGTCAAATTCAGCTTAGTGAACATTCATTGACTATCTGATCTATGAGATATACTTGGCCTTCCACAATTTTGCTTACGGATACCAGCTTGGCATCCATAATGGGAATTGTAAATTCTCATAAAATTTATTATTACTGACTCTAAAAAGAGTCAGGAAACTACTGAAGTTGAGAAAAATTTAGTTTTAGAGAAATGCTTTCTGGGATTTATATATGTGCGATTTAATGTATGAGGGTTTAAAATATTATATAGAATTCTTTAGTGCCTTCCTGAGATTTGGTATAGTAAAATCAATAATTGTGTGATGTCTTGGAGGTGGGGTCAGGGAGTTGAACTGCAGAATTTGCTCCAACATTCTCACAAAAAAGATCTTGTGAAATTACTGTTGAAATTACGTTGGAAATTATGATCTTAATACCGTTCTCAATATTACATCATAATTACATTAAGATTTAGAAGATCATACCAAAGTTACCTATGTGAAAAAATAATTATTTCATCTGAACTCATCTTTATCTTTCCTTTGTTCTTCATAATTTTAAATAGAATATATGCAAAAGTATATTTTAAGCTTTCAATTAAATATAATTTTTTTTTAATTACAAAATCCAGAGGTGCCTGGGTGGCTCAGTGGGTTAAAGCCTCTGCCTTCAGCTCAGGTCATGATCTCAGGGTCCTGGAATCAAGCCACACATCGGACTCTCTGCTCAGCAGGGAGCCTGCTTTCCTTCCTCCTCTCTCTCTCTGCCTGCCTCTCTGCCTACTTGTGATCCCTGACTGTCAAATAAATAAATGAAATTATTTTAAAAAAATAAAAAATTATAAAATCCATTCATTCCCAGGCAATATATCATTTTTACACTGGTACTTGCAAGAAAAGAAACCAAGCAGTATATATAATAAAATAATAACCCTTTACACATATTATTTCATCTTCCCAGTGTAATTTGTTATGCTGCAAATTTTACATAGTATATACATACAGAATGTACATAAAGTGTGTTAGGAAACAAGTGACTCAAAGTGGGTTTTTCTCAAAATAGAATACATTACTTGTCAGAAGCTATAGTTTACATAGTCAAAGCTTTAAACAAATACTTACGGAGACTTTGTCTTGACCTCTGAAATGTTAGCCTGTAAATGGATACATTCAATAAGAATTCTATCACTTACTCTACCATGTATTTTTTTCATTAAAACACAGGTTTGTATTTACAAAACCAAGTAATTTTCCAAAGAATGAGTAAAAACACTAACAATGTAGAACCATAAGTAAATTGGGAGAAAACATCCAACTAACTCTCCTTTTTACCAATCCATATTGTCCCTTTTGTTTCTCTTGCTCGACACGTAGCCAATTTCTCATGTTTTGGTGTCTCATTTGTTAACACATTTAAGCAACATTCACAACATTTCCCCCATCTTCCAAATATCTAAAATCCTTAAGCTGTTTTTAATATTCTGTGTGATAGAAATGCAACTTTGTATCATGTTCTATTAAAGCTTTATTACTAACATCATCACAATGTATTACATCGTATTTTGTATCTAACCTTACAAAGCATTCTGTGTGCTTCGTCACTATGTGATAAAATGGTAATGCGTCTAAATCCTTGGGTGTGCGTCAGTCAAATAATTTGTACAGCAAAACCTATCGAAGAGAGCATCTTGAAAATGTTTGGAAGAAAGTAATTAATGAGTGACAGTTTATTTAGGAGTTTCTTCTTAAAAGTGAAAGTAGTCCCTTCAAGTGGTTTTTTGGTTGTTTTGTTTTCAAGAAATATCCACTAATAAAGGGTTAGTGGCAGTTTCCCGGAAGTGTTTTGCTTACTCTGGACTAAATATGCTTATAACAAAGACAATAGTTCGGCTACCCCTTCCCCCCCATGAACTTTCTGATCAAGTGTTTTTAAGAAATCAAGTTGAAGAAATAAGCAGCAATATTTGCTACAATTATAGGTACTAACTCACATTGTGCAGAAACGTGCCTAATGAAGGCATTTATATAGATGTATTTCTATATGTCATATATATGTGTATCCACAATACTGCCTTTTTGGTAAATTGACTAATTTTATATGTATTTCGAATACTGCAGGTGGAGGCTACTGTTTTTCAAAACTTCCGGTGACGTTCTCTATTCAGCAGAATATTATTGAGATATCTTCTTAGTATGTGTATTTAGAATAATTTAGGTCAAAAGGTTGAGATTTTCTTCCCTTCTCCTATCCTTTCTTCGCTCCTTTCTTTCTTCCTGGGCTAGGTCCCTTCTTAGCTCTAGCGAACTATAAGATTGTGTC
The DNA here is from genome assembly GCF_011764305.1 of Mustela putorius furo. Lineage (NCBI taxonomy): Eukaryota > Metazoa > Chordata > Mammalia > Carnivora > Mustelidae > Mustela > Mustela putorius. Next base: position 2,352,383 of record NW_025421261.1, read on the forward strand.
CTCCCCTACCAATTTTTTGGCAATTTGAGGTGGGCAGTTAACAAAAAAGCACTATGCTTTTCTCAAGTTCATATAAATTATATATGAGTTTATGATACACAGACAGGAATTCTAATTATATACAGACTATGAATTTCATCTTAAAATACTGTGTGAGCTGTGGTATGTGATTCTCTTGACACAGTTGATGTGGACTTCCAAATTATTATAGGAGACAGAGGAACATGGACTTGATAATGCTAACTATGAAATACTAAATATAAACAGTAATGTAATAAAATACCTCATTAAATTTTTTGCCAGAAAAACCGTTTAAAATGCAGGATGTCCCAAACCATAATGCCTTAACACTCATTGAGCCAATAATCCCAAATTATTTATAATGCTTTCAACATCTTTTTATGTGTAGTCTTTAAATGAACTACTCTCTGAATGATTGAATATGGTACATATTGATTTGTATAGTTATTATAATTTGAGGAGAGGGATTTATTTCATGTAAATAAGAAGAATTTGTCTCTGGCTTTCAGTGTTTATATCAGTCTTGGGCCAGACTTTATGAGATTTAATATTAAAAGCAGTGTATTTTCTTTGATAGAAAACAATGGATGAGAATTAGTTTGAAAAAATTTAAGATTAAGATTGACAAGATTTTATGGGTAAACACTGTTTACTAAAAGTGACCTATTTGTAAGGAAAAAAAAGGAATTATTAATGAACCAGAACTAAGCTTTTGAATATTAAAAATTGCTATTTTAAGTGAACACTTGCATGCTAGACTTTTCTTTTTTAACATAATGAATATCATGGAAGATATGGATGTTAAATACTGTTTTTTTTTTAAAATCACAGCTATAAAGAATGAAAAGAATCGATGTAGAAATTGAATTCTACTCAATGATATATAGAGGAGTGTGTGTTTTATTTTGGGATTTCTGTCATCCTAGGTATTTTGGAAATATTTGCTGTGTCTCAGGGGATTGTAGGAATACGAGGAGTTTTCAGCAACAAATTTTTAGCGATGTCAAAAAAAGGAAAACTCCACGCAAGTGTAAGTAGAACCACTTTATACTTGTTAAAGGTGTTACGGAGTTTCTACATTTGTAGAATGGAACAGAGTAATTTCCCACATTGGTAGAGGAACAATTTGCTCAGAGGACATAATGTTTTTATTTTTTAAATTATATGTACATTTAACCAAGATGTTCTTATAAGTAATCATTTTTATATTTTAGTCACTTGAAAAGATAATACAGAGTTCACAAAAAATTTTTAAGGATGAATGTATTTCAAAATAGCACCACTCTCAAAGTGATCGCTACTATTTATTTCTTAAAATTTGTCCAACTGAAGAGAAATATTATGGAAGTGATAATATTATATAACAACTAAAATGTACCTATTTGTGGTGATTGTGTGTGCATATTTACTAGATCAGGCTCTTATTCAATTTTATAAGCTATTCATGATGTCAGAAATTAGGTCTAAGTAATATAACATATTTTCACATCATTAAGTGTGGAGAGGAATCAATAATGAGACGATTTTGATCATGCTTAGAGAAATTCAATTTCTCCATTTGCGGACTCTCATTTTGTAATTTTGTTGCATCAAAAACAATAGTTAAAATTATGAAGACTAATTTTGCACTGAAAAAGTTTCTCAAGCTACTTATATATTTTGTAATCAATTTATAAATTATAGATTTCTATGTTTTTTTTCTGAAAATACTCACTACTTGGGAAGCATTAAAACATTGTAAAGATAATAACATATGTCTAGCTTGGTTTTTCTACTCACAGATTTGATTTACTTTTTTTAGTCCCTATGTACAGCACTTAAAAGTGATTTATGCTTTTTCTGTAGTGTACTAAGATTTGTCACATTATATCATTTTTATAAAGCAATTATTATTTAATGTTAGTCCTTTACTTCTTATTCTCTCTAATTTTTACTAAATGAATTGGAGAAATATTGCTTTTCTAGTTTTTGAAGTAGGTAGAAACTTTTATTTAAGAATGTAATCAATTGAAACTTGTGATTTATCATTTTTACTTACAGATCTTTAAAAAATTCATTGAGAGTTTCATTTGTTTCAATGTGTAAAAATTTCAATTTTCCTTTTTCTAAAGGTGACTTGTTAATACAAGGGGGTAGCAGAATTCAAGCGATCTCTATACTTATTTGAAGATTAAATGAGATAATATATTTAAAACTTTTAAACAGCATTTGGTACATTGTAAGTGCTCAGTAAATACTAATATTATACAGTAATCTAAATATACTAGATACTGAATGATTGAGATAAACAAAAACCCTTGCTAACCTCTTTAATCACTGATTATAAGAATTATAAAAAGATTTACCTACTTCATCTTGTGCGGTGAGAAAGCTGTAATACAGTTTTCACAAAGTAATCGGTCTTTGATTATTTATTTACAGGGGCAAAGTTCTGCATCAGTGTGCACAAGCAGGGCATCCCGTTTTATTAAAAAAAATTTGATTTTTAAAAATCCACATGCAGAATATTGAACACAGTGATCAGACTCGTCTGAACACAGGAATTTCCCCCAGTCTACTTTAAGGTTGTAAATAATTGGAACACTTTCAGAATCTAAACATCTTATTAAAGTGCAGGGCGTGTAAAGAAACTTTCTCATACTGGTTTGTTTTGGGTGAGCATCTTAACTTTTAAATTGTTCAATTTATGCTCTAGTACATGCAAAAAATAGCTAAACTTGGGCCAGCTTAAGGATAATTGCCACGGAACTCAAAGTACTACAAATGGGTGCCAGTTAGAAAGGTCACGCCAAAAGGTGAGGTTACATGATTCCCCTGTCAAATGCGAGTAACCAATTTCCAGAAATATGACCCAAATGCCTGAGGACGGCTGGCTGAAATAATGCAGATAATGCAAAAACAGCATCTGTTATTCTTTCTCATCTTGGCAGGCTCAAGTTATTTCATGAAATAATGACTTTTAAACAGTACAAAGCAAGTCTTGCTCCTGTCACTCACCGAAGCTCTTTGATATAAAAGTCATTCTGATGACTTTGAGGGGAGCTGTAGATGAAAAACTAAGCCCTACGATTATGTGGATTCTTTTTAAATCAATGGTCCAAGCCCACTTTCTCTTATCTGAGCTCTTATTGGCACTTTTTCTTTAGGTGGAAAACTAATTAAATTATAAAGTGATTTATTTTTAAGGAAGTTGAATTCAGAAATAGTATTAATCTTAGCAATTATCAGTTTTATGCCCAGATGGTTTCTTTCCTGTTTTCTTCTAGTGAAACACATTGAAAAATTGTTCTTGTAACTTTAGATATAATTATTTGATTTAGTTTTGATTTGCACAAAATTGCATTGTCACAGAAAAAGTTAAAAACCTTTACATTTTAAGATTAAATGTGTAATTTGTGAGCTGCTCTAAATTAATAACTGCCCAGAGACATTTAAAGAGAAACTTATAATTATTTTGCTATGTATATATGCATATATGTGAAAATCATGTTGCACACCTTAAACTTACATAATATTATATGTCAATCATATCTCAACAAAACTGGAAAAAAATTTAAAATTAATAGAGTACTTTCAGGGTTTTATCTATAAAGTAAATGTGAACCCAAAATGTAAAACATTCATATAATTCTGGAGAAAGTGATTCCCATATTGTATTGAGACATATTCATGAATAATTATAGATTTTCAACTTATTTTTTACAGTAACAATTAGAATACTGAGAATGAGTTGCAGGCACAGACAATGTATTTGCACAGTTCTTTAAAAACTCTTTCACTCACATTGTCTCATTACATGATTTGGGGAGGAAGCAATCTTAGAGATGTTAAATCTTTTCCCAAGTTAACACGTGGTTGAACCAGAATCATCCTTCTAGAACTCTCTTTTTCTATAAATGCTATAATGCTTTGTAGGTAAAAGCTAGTTAAAAGAAGATGCTGAGTTTTGTTTGGAAACAATTTCATTGTTTTCCCCATATTGTTTTATAGGAATAATAATATTTTCATATTACATGACAAAGAATAAATAGCATGGTGCATCCTTACAATATTTTGCTTGTGTTTTGCACCCCTTCCCCAATTCTGTTTGGATTCTTTTTCCCCATCTATTTCTGTGTCTCTAGTACTCAACTTAAAGTCTAGAGAAGCAGGGCGGGGGGCGCCTGGGTGGCTCAGTAGGTTAAAGCCTCTGCCTTCGGCTCAGGTCATGATCTCAGGGTCCTGGGATCGAGCCCCCCATCGGGCTCTCTGCTCAGCGGGGAGCCTGCTTCCTCCTCTCTCTCTCTCTGCCTGCCTCTCTGCCTACTTGTGATCTCTCTCTGTCAGATAAATAAACAAAATCTTTAAAAGAAGAAGAAGAAGAAGAAGAAGAAGAAGAAGAAGAAGCAGAGGGGATGTGGTCCTCGCAGAACTTACCACAGAATTTCACACCTGCTGGTCACTCAGTGTGATGCTGTGTTGCATAGGGGATGCCTCTCAAGATGAATTTTCAAAGCAGGAGTGAGCTCTGCTTTGTTCAGAATTTTTCATTTAGAAAATGCTTCCGTATCAGCGACACAAAGATGGCAGACAGGAAAAAGAGCCCGGAATGGGTCACACTGCGGCAACATTTGTGCTGATGTTTTTTTCTTTCTTTCTTTCTTTCAAGATTTTATTTATTTATTTGACAGAGATGACAAGTAGGCAGAGAGAGGAGGAAGCAGTCTCCCTGCTGAGCAGACAGCCCGATGTGGGCTCGATCCCAGGACCCTGGGATCATGACCTGAGCTGAAGGCAGAGGCTTTAACCCACTGAGCCACCCAGGGGCCCCTGTGCTGATGTTTTTCTTGTGCTAAGTTTGTTAATTCGGTAGAGAAATTTTCTCTTGGCGCCAAGTATGCAGGTGAACGAGTGCACGTAGACGTGCACACGGAGATGACTGAAGTTCAAACAACATTTCACTAGAATGTTCCAGCACGAGTGCAGCCCGCTTCCTACTGTGCAGGTGTTCTCAGCTTCCGTGCAAGGATGAAGGCGTCTGGTCTTCCCCTTGTCAAGGTGTGCTGGGAATCACTGCGGTGGGAGCCCATGTCTGCCTCCCAAGAGCCGAGAGGGTTAGTCAGACGGAGCCTTCGCTGGGACTCCACTCGCCTCCTCAACTCATCCCAGGCTGAGGTACTTGTGGAAACGAGCTCGCTTCTCTTGCTGTCTCTGTCTCTCTGCCTGCTTTCTGTTCCTGTTCCTCCCTCACTCTGTTCCTGCTCTCTCCTCAGCTTCCTTATCTCTGTCGAAATCCCCCCAGAGAGCCCTTCTGGGTTTGTCTGAGGTGGGTCCAGATGGAGGAGTGAGAGACCCTGAGTGCGGGGGTTACCGACACAGTTAGATTGTGTCCTTCTAGTTAAATTAAACCTACTCTTTTATCTAATCTTTTCCTTCCTTGGTTTTATCAGCTGTAAACGGAGGAAAACTAAAGTAACCATCTATTGTGATAGTTGAGCAGTTTAAATGAGATAATACATATGAAAGATCTAGAATAGTGCCTGGGGTGGGGGGGGGGGATAAATTCAGCATTTATTTTTTAAAGACGTTTTACAATTTAAGAGTGAGAGAGAATGCGGGTACACTAGCAGGAGAAGCGGGGAGAGTTAGAGGGAGAAGCAGACTCCGTGTTGAGCAGGGACCCCCAAGCAGGCTCCATCCCAGGACCCTGGGATCATGACCTGAGCCAAAGGCAGAGGCTTAACCGACAGAGCCACTCAGGTGCCCCGTGTCCACCATTTAATTTAAGAAAGAATCTCCTTAATTTGCTTGGGGGCAGCTGTGTGATGATCCTGTCTCCTCTCTCAGGAGAAGACTTCCTGATTTCGGGGTCAGGCAGCTGTGACCCTTCAGATATTTAGACCAGCCTCAGTCCTATTTATCACTGATGCTTTTTTCCTTTAGGTCCAGATTTTTTGTGTCCACGGGAGCCCCTTATCTCCAGAGTTTCCCTTTTTTCAAAGAACTTAATTTGAAAACAAAATTCTCAGGCTCAAGCTCTTAAGAGACAAGCATTTCTTACGATCATAATCTCATAATTCTTTTAGAGCCCTGTTGCATCTTGTTTTTTCCCTAAAGAAAACGGAAATCCTGGAAAAGATGGTTATCATGTTTTTTTTTTTTCAGCCTTTTCATAAAATATGCAAGATAGTATGTTGTCTATTGGAGAAAAAACATTTCAGCTTATTTTAAAGGTCCAGAGAGAAGCATGTGGTAGAATTATTTTTGTTTCTCAGGGTTTTAGGGGATCATGTTTGGAAGGAAAGCTAATTGCAGAGTTTACGAAACAGGCATGGAATGTGTGCTTGATCAGCCCCGAGCAAAGCCTAGAGCGTCTTCCTTTGCTGGTTGTGGAGGTGCCAGCTGGCTGGCCCCGGGTGGGAGTCTGGAGTGGACTTCCTGCGCTGGGGGCAGTGTGAGGAGGAGTCAGCAGCCCCGAGAGCTCGGCGTGTTTACTGAAAGGGGGAATGGAGGCTTGAGCAATAGTTACCATCATCATAAAAAGAATAACCTATTAAGCCCTCCACTCTCCCCGTCCAGACCTTGAGCTCTCCAAAGGCATTGGACTAGAAACTCCCCTTGCCCTCTAAGGGCTTTCAACTTACATAGTAAAACTAAATGTCCATTAGTTCAGGCTCAAAAATGGGCTCAGGGCTCAGCCTTTGCAGTAAATGCCAGTTTTCCCTCAAATTCACACTATGTGAAACTAGCGAGAGAGCCTGTTTTCCTGAGGAAATCTGGGTGGGATGAGTGGACGTCCAGCTCCAGAGTTCCACGTCAGCCCAAAGCTGGGGACGGTGCTCTGTTTCGCCAGTGGTGTGGAGAATGGCATTGTTTCTCATCAGTATTTTAACACGGAGCAACTTCCAGACAGGTAGGACTAGACGGAAGTCTAGGAGATGCCCTTGGGTTTGTGTGGTGTGAAGGAGCTGAGCTGAGGCGCCGGGAGATGCGAGCTGGAAGTCACAGGTGCCTAACCCCGCGCTTGGTAAACATGGGGCTCCACAGAATTGCTTTCTTTCCTTCTCGGACCAGAGAATTAGAGCACAGCATCCTGCTTGTCTTGGGATTACTGTGAGGGAGAACCAGGAGATGTACGTTCCCCGGCACAGAGGAGCCCTCAGTAGGCCAGCCGTTGGAGTTATTAAGAGCATCAGAGAGAAAATTCTTACCTCCCCTGCGTCACGTAACACGGGAAGCTGGTTAATGACGTAATTCCAGGGTCTCACCTTACACTTACTAAAACATGACCTCTGCAGATAGGGCCTGGGGAATCTGCATTTTGAACTGGCTCCCGGAATAATTTTAGGTCAATTCGTAAAATTGGGAGGGGGAGAAATCCGGTGGTCATTTTTCTTCATTACATTATGTCAGGTTGGTTTATTAATATTTTTGGTTTAGTTTTTATTTATTTATTTGACAGAAAGATCACAAGTAGGCAGAAAGGCAGGTGGTTGGTGGCGGGGAAGCAGGCTCCCTGCTGAGCAGAGAGCCCGGTGCGGGGCTCGATCCCAGGACCCTAAGACCATGACCTGAGCCAAAGGCAGATGCTTAACGACTGAGCCACCCAGGCACCCCACATTGGTTTATTATTAAATCCCACTTATATATTCCCTTGGTCACTCAGGATGAAGGACAGAGATATAGAATGGACAGATGATCAGTGCCAAGCAGGAAGCAGGCTATGCCCTGGAGATAGCATAGTGTGGCTGCAACTGAACTCTGGGAAACCTTTGTAGTCAAGAGGAAAACGTGGCTCTTTGGGGGAATACCGCCCTGTGCTGGGGTACTCTGCGTGGAAGCAGTTGGAACAAGGTCTGCCTTTTAGCCTTTAATCACCACCCAAGGTGGAGCGCCTTTGGTCAGGGAACATTCAGCACAACCACACAAGACAGCCTAGGCTAAGGGCACCTGGCCGGGGCAGCCCCATCAGTGGGAACAGGGGTGGGACCCGAGAAGCACTAACAGGAGACGGAACCCGACGCAGGGATGCAAGCAGTAAGGGAGCTCTGCTTAAAGTACAGTTCGGTTTATAATCGTTTTATCACAGTCTGTAATAATGTCTTAATTATTTCATAATATGAATTGGCTGTAGCCCACAATAACATTCTAATTATTTGTATTTGGTTAATTATTCCTTCACAAGGTTTTTCAAAAGAGGGAGACAAATCAAAGAAAACAAAGCAAAATAAAGAACTAAAATTGAGGGGCGCCTGGGGGGCTCAGTGGGTTAAAGCCTCTGCTTTCGGCTCAGGTCATGATCTCAGGGTCCTGGGATCGAGTCCCGCATGGGGCTCTCTGCTCAGCGGGGAGCCTGTTTCCCCCCACCCACAACCCCCGCCGTCTGCCTCTCTGCCTGTGATCTCTGTCTATCAAATAAATAAATACAATCTTTAAAAAAAAAAAAAAAAGAACTAAAATTGATTAAATACCCCACAAACTGCAAGGATCATCCTGGCATAGGTCCAGAGTCACTCTTCCCCTCCCTTTCTGCGTGCTACATGCGTGTTTCTGCGGCATGAAGTGAGAACAGCCGCTTGTTTCCCGCGACGTCCCTATCATACACTCCAGGGGATTTACGAAGGAACGAAACTATGTTAAGAGGTTTTAGAAAGCTTTTAAAAAATAATGTTTCAGAAAGAATTTTCTGTTTGGCTTACTTGACCCTCAGATTTCAATTAAGCAGAATTAGTGTTTTCTAAAATATCCAGTTAATCAAAGTTTTACTTTCTTTGAACTGAATTTGACCTTTCTTCTAAACATCCATTGTGTGTTCTCACTGTGGGAAGAGATGAGTAAAACAAGGCGCAGGGTCCTTCTAATCCAAAATTTCTTGTTTTCCTTAATGGCACTCTTTCTCTCCCTCTGAAGAATTAGGCTATACAAGCAAAAAATAGCTTCATTTGTTCAAGTTTCATTTGTTTTGTCCATTAGGACTATATTAAATTGCATCAGGACTGTACCAAGTTACATAAAAATTTAGCCGAACATTTCATTTTAATTTTACAATTATGATTTGTTGAATGTAACGTGTTTTTACACTTGCAAGATCAGGGGAGAAATTGAGGAGAAAAGCACCTAATTTAATTCAACAAAGAGCGTGGACAGGACCGTGTCTGTTTGGTTTTTCATTGGAAAAGTGGCAACTAGCAGAGTGCCTGACAAGTGATACATAGTCCGGAAGCATCTTTTGAGGAGACCCATAAAAATGAATTTTTTCAAAGATATGGGTACTTTAGGACCATTTTAGTGTTCGGTTTTGCGATGGCCGATGGTGCTAGCCCAGTGCGGCCATGCGGGTCCTGAGTCCAGTGGCTTCCCTGAAATCCCATTCCCCTCTGTGCTTCACACCCGCACTATAGAAAACGTCTTTCTGGCAACTTCACTTCATCTAGGAAAATAATGTAGTTCTATTATTGAAAAAATATGTGTTTTGCCAAAGGACTTCTTATAATTCAAAGGAGATTTAAAAAATTAAAAACCACCTGGTTTTTAATTTAACTTACCATCCGAAACTGTGTGATGGTAAACGCATACGTATATTCGAACACCTGTAGCTAAGACCCGTATTGCGTACTGAGTCGCTGCCATATAAACGGTTCGTGCGTGACATGAGGGACAGAAGTTAGGGTTAGGGCCACCGTCATTTCTGAACAAAGCCAGGAGTCGTGCTCCTCAAGAAGAAACTAGATCTCCTGATGAAAGAATCACTGATGAGTTTGTTTCAGATGGTTCTGTTCCATCGCAGCTGGAAGACTTTTTCAGACAAAACACGAATTTAGAAGTCCATTGAGAAAGCCAAAACAGTCTGACTGCCTTCACTCCTGCTCCCGTGTGGGGGCCGGAACGGCTGTGGGGCTTCCCACAGTGTGCGGGTCCTCGGGTTCTGGGCACCTCTGCCTCTGGTGACAGTCAGTGACCCTTGGAAAATCTAGAGCCCAAAGAGCCTTCTGTCCTCTTAAGAGCTGAAGAACATGAATCCTAAGGAGGGAAAGAAGGTTTTAGACAGAATGATTGGAGCGGGTGGAATCGGGGGGCTTCCACCCATATGAAGGCTCTAAGATGGGATTGTTGTAAGTTTAATTCAGTGCGGTGTGTGTCGGCAAAGGAAAGGTTAAATACTGCAGTACACTTAAAAAAAAAAGTCAACATTGGACAAAGCAATCACTGCTATCCTTTTTCAGGAAAATGGATTTTTGTCAAACATGAGTAAAGTCAGGTCAAGGTATAATGTATATATTTTTTAAAATGTTTTCAAGCACATTTGAAGAAAAAAATATGAGGCAGGCTAAATATACCCGCTACTCTCGTTGACGAAGCCCCATATGCCTTTTTAAAATGCGTATCCTTCTACGCAGCCCAAAGCATTACAGATGGCTAGAGCTTTTATTTTAAAATAAAACTTTAGGATTATCAAATGAAATGTGACAGCATTTATGCCCTTTTAAAAGCCAAGCTATTAAAAAAAAAAAAAAAAACTACATTGACTTGTAAGAAAGTCTTTTTAATAAAAAAAAATAGGAACAGTAAGTGCGTCCTGTTGTACAGAGATGTCCGCACAGTGCCCTTGGCCTAGACATAGGCCGGTAGGACGTCAGGATGCGAGCAATGCCATAGGTGGTGGTTCTTGAAAACACCCACGTCCAGCGCCTGTAGTTTCCTGGCCTTCAAATAAAGAGCCTTATTGACTGAACTATGCTTGAATGTAAATAACTTGGGCAGGCTGTCATCCAGAACGTCGGTGTGCTGCTGGAAGCTGTTGGAAACACCCTGAAACCTGTCTTCCAATATCGTCAGTACTTTGCACAAGCCAAAAAATTCATGTGACCACCAAGAGTAGATCTACGGAGGCTGCCTTGCCGTGTTCTGACTTTCGATGCTGAGAGAAGAGCACGGCATTATTTGAAAAAGCAAGAAAAAAAAAAGAAAAGAACTCTTAATTCCAGTATAGTACTTCTTGGTCTGGTATAAAAAGGATATCTCATATATATTTTGTGTTTTTCTCTACAGACATCAGCATATTTGGTGCTCACAAACCGAGGAACTCTAGATAATGGGGCTCCCCGCCCCTGTGAAACCTGGTGGTCTGGTCTAGGATAGGAATCCTTATTCTTTGGGACTTTGGGCCTCTTTTGCATTTGAGGAAAGCCACCCATCTTTTCCCTGGAAAAATATTTTGGTGCTCCCAATAGCCCTATGGATAAGGATTGTGGATAAGGAGCCTAAAGCTTGCCCTCGACGGGCAACAGTGACATTTGATTGCAGATCTGTTTGTGTTCATGCTTTTATTTTCCTTTAATTCCTCAACAGAATCTTCTGTTAGCAGTGAATTGTTTAAGTGAAAATCTCAAAGTAATTTAAAAACAGTAACAGAATTTAAATATATTAAGAGTTCCTGTCATTTTTATAAGTATTAGTATTATTTCACTAAGTACACAGTAAACAGAAAACCATCAGCAGGACAGGCAAGGCATAGGATGCGTCTTCAGAGCTCTCCCTGGCCAACTGTGTCAGCCTGACCTCTTCTCCTAACCCACATCCTGTGGGATCACTACCTCCACCACATTACTACGCTACTACCTGTGGAAGTTGCTACCTACCGTAGTGTCTTGCTGACCTATGGACACACTGTTTCCCCTCTGAGAACTCTTTCTCATGTCACCTGCATTACTAATATCTTGTTGTGCTTGAAGACTCAGCTCAAATGTCATCTTTTCTTTTCTTTTTTTTTTTTTAAGATTTTATTTATTTATTTGACAGAGAGAGATCACAAGTAGGCAGAGAGACAGGCAGAGAGAGAGGAGGAAGCAGGCTCCCTGCTGAGCAGAGAGCCCGATGCGGGGCTCGATCCCAGGACCCTGAGATCATGACCTGAGCCGAAGGCGGAGGCTTTAACCCACTGAGCCACGCAGGCACCCCTCACCTGTCATCTTTTCTAGGAAGACTTCTCTGCCCTGTGCCCGGCCACCTCCAGCCTCCTGGATCCTTTCCTCTTGTATCCTCTGCAGACCGTGATCATTAAGTCCCGCTATCAACCTCACCATGATGGACACTCACTTGTCTGCTTTTTCCACTATTCTGGGAACATTTCAAGGGCAGACAGTGTGTGTGTATGTCAGTGTGTGTCAGAGTCTGCAGAGGGAGAGAGAGATCTGGATGAAGTATTGCTAATGACTCCAAAAGTAATTTTTTCTTCTTGGCATCGAATATTCTCTCCTGTATCACTGTGTGAAGATATATTTTTTCCTGAAGAACTCTAACACATGCAATATTAATAGGGCCATATGCTACCCCTCTGTCAGCACCATGAATCACACTGATAACATTGAAAAATGTATCCTTGTTTCAAAGGAATAATATGACCCCATTTCTCTGAACATGAATTCATGTTTTACCAGGCAATTGTTCCTTAGTAATTCAGTTCTGTTTATTTTCTTAATGGCTTAAGAGGGGGGAAAATGACTTAAAATTTCAGAAGTTAATTTTTTCACTGCCAGTCTCAAAGTAGCTTAAAAACCGGAACAGAGTTTCAATATACTAAGAGTTCCTGTTATCCTTTTTATATGCATTGATATTATTTCCCCAAGAACATAGTAAACTGGAATCAGCATTACAAAGATGAATCAAGTAGGGAGGTAGACATGAAACGTCGTAGTCTGAAGCAACCTTTAAAAAGAAGCGATGGGTCTTTCCAAGAAAGGAGGCAGGAGGAGGCCTTCCCTCCGGAATTCTCGGTTTTCTTCACAGCGTGAGGCCTCGTTTTCTTGCGTGCTGAAAATAGTATTACTGCTTAAGTTTCTTCTTTTCTCCCCCTAGGCCAAATTTACAGACGACTGCAAGTTCAGGGAGCGATTTCAGGAGAACAGCTACAACACCTACGCTTCGGCGATCCACAGAACTGAGCCTGCGGGCCGCGAGTGGTACGTGGCCCTCAACAAGAGAGGGAAGGCCAAGCGGGGCTGCAGCCCCAGGGTCAAACCCCAGCACGTCTCCACTCACTTCCTGCCCAGGTTCAAGCAGCTAGAGCAGCCAGAACTTTCTTTCACGGTCACCGTTCCCGAGAAGAAAAAGCCACCAGGTCCTGTCAAGCCGAAGGTGCCCGTGTCTGCCCCTCGGAAGAGTCCCAACACCGTGAAATACAGACTCAAGTTCCGCTTCGGGTAACCTTCATCTTGGCCTTGGAGAAACCAGGCCTTCCCTCGGCGCTTCCAGGGCTGTGCTGATGACCTGAGAAAGAAGAGTATTGGGTCCAGCTCCAGCTCAACTGCACTGTCTCCAAGTCAGGTCACGGGTTTCAGTGCCACCGAAACAAAGATGTTTTCTGAGAGGAGCTGAGCCGGAATTCTTCGTCCTAAGTGGGGAGCCCACGGCTTCAGTGCCCAAGATGGGAAAGCCTTCTGCTCAGTGCTTGGTGGTACCCAGTATGTTCTGGAAGCTCAAGAGCGCGGACTTCATACTCTCCTGACTTTTACAGATCAACCTGAAAGAACACACATGATACATTTTTATTTTTGGTTTCCAAAGAATATTTTGATGCAGATGAAATATTTTTATTAACTTTTGTTTTTGTTTTTTGGGTTTTTTTTAAAGTACCTCTGCATTGAGCATATTTTCTTACTTTTTTATTTTAATTAATATGGCATAACCATTTGAATGCAGTTTATGAATATAAATGTGTTTATAGCCCATTTGTAACATGTGGATTTTTTCATTTTTCTTATTCATTGCACTTTTAATTTTTATTATTATTATTATTATTATTTTTACCATACCTCAGATAATGTAAGTTTAGTTCTTCGTCTTAAAATGCTTCAGTTCTCTTCAACGGCACCAAAGATTCAACTTAGATCTGTGTGTGTGCATGTGTGTGTGTGTGTGTGCGTGTGTGTAAATTCGTGGCAGTATGTGGCATCCTGCCCTTTACGTGGCTGGGCTATCGTGGGCCGGGACTAAGGAGAAAATATAAGGATTTTTGGATGGAGTTATAAGTTGGAGATAAGGAAGAGAATGCAAGGCCCGGGTACACTACGTTTGCAGGATTTACGAGGATCTCATTCTGCTTTCATTTCTCTTTCTATCTACCCCTCCTGCCCTAATTCTTGAACAGCTGGAGGAATACATTTTATTCTGTCCACCAAGCACACACCATGAAACCAGAGCGCTTTAAAATACCTCTTGTATGACCCTCTGCTATCGCCACTGTACAGAGCCACAGGGAGCAGCCCACTTAGCAGAAGAACATGGAGACCAGAGGAGATGAATCGTGTAACAGTCATGCACATCGAGTGCCGTTGTCAAAAATATTCTTATTACTCAGCCTAACGCCCTTTGAGTTTGCTCTCCTGAAGGTAACCATTCCAGTGAATAGATGGCCCTCTAGAATAGATACTTTCTGATGTAGGTTTTTAGAAAGCTGGCCATGCCCTGTGGGAAATTCAGGGCTGGGAACTTGGTAATTGAAAATGACACTTGAATCCTGGGCACGAATCACAGAAAATTTAACTTAAGAGAATTTACATAATTTATATGTTTTCTTGGGCGATCATTTCTATGGAGTTCTATAAAATGTGTTTATATTCAGAAATGTGCCAATAAAAAAGGTACAGCTAAAGCTAAGAAGTATGTCTTTCATAGGAAGAGCAAAAGAGTTCACAGAAAGCCTGTGTCTGATAGTTAAGCATGCTTCTTTTCTTTTAAAGGATGCTGGCGAATTTTTTTAAGGTATGGTTTATTTTGGTGCACCAATGCAAAGTTGCATTTTATGCAACTTTGCAAATTGCAAATTGCAAGATGCAAATTGCAAGTTGCATTTGCAATTTATCACAATTGAACTTACTATTACTTAAGCAGTTTGCTTTTTTTTTAATGGAAACAAAGTATACACATATTAATATATGGAATCACCCATGGACAAAAATATCATGCCTGTACTCTAGTATTGTGTTTTATTATAAATCCGATAATCTGACTAAATATTGTTTGCATCCAATACATGATTTTAAAAAATACAAAATGAAATACTACAAAAATTTTCTTTAATTTATACATTATAATTCTCTTAAGTTAAATGAAATAAGACTTTGGAGACAAAATATGTCCAACTCTTATCCAACTGTCATGTCACCTTAAATGCCCAGTAGAAAACTGAAAATAACCCTTTTGTTTATTCTAATATATTGTTAAGAATTGTGCACTGTGTATCAAGTTCTTAGTACACATAATGAATTAAACTTGTAAAACAGAACTGTAGACACGTGTTCCTAAACGGGCAAGGAAAAGATGATATTAATGATGATTAACAACATACTGAATTGACACATATATTATATTAGGCTAATGCTGCTGGTAGTTTATGTTAACCATAAAATAATGGCTTGGTTTGATTAGTATATGAAAGTTAAAATAGGATAGTTACTAAATATATATTATGCAAGTCAGGACTCATTAATTTCAAAATTTAAAAGGCAAGCTAAAATTTGAAAAAAATTTAAATTACACTGATCTTCAGTTTACTGGCCATACACAATTACATTTAATTAATGCTTGCTGAAGCTTAAAGTTACCCAAATTAATTAATTAAATGAACTTATGTACGGAAAACATGTATAAATAGAACTCCTTACTAATACCTAGAACTTTTGATGGGAGGAGTCCTTGCTTACGTGGTTTTTGGCAATTTTCAAGTAACTTGGCCCATCTAACATCAAATGAAGTTGTTTAATCACGGTTATATTTATCTTAAAAATCTACACATTTGGCGCTAAAATTTAGGAACCTAATTTGCCTAGAAGAGAGATGGCAAATACTTTCTGACTGACAATTCAGTTTTATTAGTTATATTATGTTTAATTTAAGAAAGTCTTTATTTGGAACATCTATAGAAGTAAGTATAGGTTTCCAATAAGATGTAATAACACTGATTTTTATTTCACAAATGATACTGTCACTTCCTTCTAAAGAAACTAACTTGAGAGTGTGGGTGTATATAAATTATCTTCATTCTTTTGCTGAGTTACAGTGAGCCAGCAGTTCAAAATCACGTGATGACAATAAAGGATAATGCCAAAATGTATTTCTGAAGATAGTAATGGTATTGTTTTAGATGCTTTTCCCTCTCATCCCTGAAAATAAAACACCATATGTCTGGTAGGTGAATTTTCTATAACATTGATCTTGAAATAGAAAACTAAATAATTTTCTTACATTAACATTTTTTACCCTTCCAAAGGACAGAGGGACTAAGCTAGGACTTCCCACATTTTCAATCACAAAATGAAAATATTACCCAGACCAAAACCTTGAATTCTGGCATCATTTCTACCGTTGTAGAAAATTATTGTACAGTTACTTTTTTAATTAAAAGAGTACTGCAGGCATAGCCGCACTAAGAAACAGCCAAAAATAATTTGTCAAAGGAATTCTGCACCTCCTTTAAGATTTTTTCATTGCTACATCTAAATTTTGATCATGTGTAATCTATTTTTAAGCCAATGATCTTTTATTTTAGTTATTTTAAAGATCTTATTTATTGAATTGACAGAGAGAGCTCAAGCAGGGGGAGTGGCAGGCAGAGGGAGAGGGAGAAGCAGGCTCCCTGTTGATCAATGAGCCCCATGTGGGGCTCCATCCCACGACCCCAGAATCATGACCTGAGCTGAAGGCAGACACTTAACCGGCTGAATCACCTAGATGCCCCAAACCAATGATCTTTTTAAAAAGAAAGGGCGCCTGGGTGGTTCAGTTAGGTAAGTGCCTGCCTTCAGCTCAGGTCATGATCCCAGAGTACAGGGATGGAGCCCCACATGGGGCTCCTCGATCAACGGGGAGCCTGCTTCTCCCTCTCCCTCTGCCTGCCACTCCCCCTGCTTGAGCTCTCTCTGTCAAATACATTTAAAAAATCTTTAAAATAAAAAGTTTTGAGAGAAGGAAACTTTAAATAAAAGAGCAGGACTCATCAGTTTTTGTCTTTTAGCAGTAAGTCCAATTGTGAGCCACTTTTTGAGATAAGATTATCATATAATTTATTAGTCAAAGAAAAGAGTTAGCTCTTCCATCTCACATTGCGTGTTGGAAAGTCTCAGGAGAGAGGGGGAGGCAAAACCAGCCTGAGCTGAACTGGTGTTGGCACTTTTACATCTGAGAATCACAAAGAACATTCAGATACACCTTGAGACAACTTAGCTACAAATCATCCATCAGTTTTTAAGCAATTTTATGTAATAAAAATAGTGATTAGAAATTAAGAGTTCTTGCATACTTTTTATTTTATTAAATTATTGTACTTTCTGACTCTGCCATATATTTGCAAGTCATTCTGCCTCATTTCATTGTCCACCACATGGTCTTCAACATCTTTTCCAGCTTTGTCATGGATTGTTGAGTCTTAAAACGTTGAGGTACCAGGAAAAGGACATGGTTCCTTCTCAGATAAAACTAAAAATCAGTGTCCAGATTATACTGGATAATCACATGAAAAAAATGTTCAATGAAGTGATCAACATAGATATTTGTATCTTTTAAGATTTTGTTGGAGAGAGAGAGAAAGAAGGAGCACGAGTGGACGTGGGAAGGACAGAGGGAGAGGAGGAAGCAGGCTCCCTGCTGAACAGGGAGCCCAATGTGGGGCCTGGTCCCAAGACCCTGGGAATGTGACCTGAACCATAAGGAGATGCTCAATGACTGAGCCACCCAGATGCCCCATATGTAGATATTTTTTAAAGGCCTTGTGTGGGATTAAAAAAGAAAAAGAGAAACACACACACACACACACACACACACACACAACCACGTGTGAGATTGGGTCAAGAGATTTATAAAATGGCATCAACTCTGGGCTTAGCATTTTACAAAGGACTTTGCAAATTTGAATTAATCAAGAGGGAATGGTCAGAGTAATATCATCGTTGATAATCAACAGTTCTAAGATCTTATTAAACATGTAATTCTTGAACATATCTGTTTTGAATGAAATCCCACTTTCCCCATGAAGCCTTCTAGAAAGCCATGAATATGAGTGACGTGGTCTTGACGCCACTCCTGCAAATCCGTACAGCTCCTGACAGCGTTCCCTCATCGTGGCCTTACTTTCCCGATTATTCTGTGTTTTCTGAGATCCTGCCTTGCACAAGGCATCCAACTAGTGAAATATTCCTTTATTCGCTCAATACTTGTTCAGCACGCTCCTCGTGAATGCTAACATCAGGGGACACTCAGAGTTGGAATACTGGAGGGAATACATCTGTTCTCCTTGTACATTGCCCAGTCCAAGTTCGGGCTACTCAAAAGAACTTAAGAGATGCTCTTAGCTGATAGCAATTTTGAACGGGCAGGTCCCTCTGACTTAAAGACTCTGTGCAGCCTATGGGATATTCTACTTAGTCCAGAACTTGGTATGTAATTGTATTTACGTATAGCTTCCTGGCGTATGTTAAGTGTTCAGAAATGCTTATAGAATGGATATAGGTGCTGAATAAGATTTAATGAAGGTAACGATGACAGAAGTTCATGCCACATACGAAAGGGCACAGAATCCTGCAAGAGTAAGAACACATGCTACCCCCTCACTATACTTGGACTTCTCAAACACAAATCCCGAGTCCAAACTAAAAATATCAGGCACTTGAAAGCTGCATTTAAGTACCAATAAATCACCCACTGTATGAAACTTCAGTGTCATTGGTCATCAAAACAATAGCTTACTACACAAACCCTGAAGCTCTCGCTATTTGGAATTCAAACAAGCCGTCTGGTGGGATATCAGCAGGTGTCAGTGGGAGAGTGAAGACATTTATTTCTGGTAATTTGTTCTTTCCTTTAACTCAGATAAACTCTCTCGGAGGAGAAGACCAACTTTCTCTGCACCCTACAGAGAGATTAGTGAATATGTAATCACCCAGTGACAGGTCTGGTTCCAATGTGTTTCTCATTAAATTCTCTGTCGTTTTCTCTGTGGGAAACTGGGAAATTTATCAGATTTTCATAAAGGGTGCTGAATTTCTGCTGAGGAGGCCACACCATGTCTTTTACTCTCTGGAGTGCGATTATGTCTCTTCTTTCCCAGCAGTGACTCATTTTACCGTAGGGCTCTCTTGGTAGGACGTGTCTTTCCTAACGTGTTTCCGTACTTCGACACAGGTGATATATTTACATTTTTTTAAGTTTGCTGGTTGTCCTACATCCTCCTCAGTAACGGGCCTCTGAGAGTAAGCAAAACTGCACACTAGCCTGTTCAATGGGCCAGAAGGGTATACAAAGGCCTTCCTAAGAGACATCCTAATGGAACATGGGAGAGAGTAAGTTTAAATTTTAGGAACAAAAAGCTGCAAAGAAGTTGTATGTTCTCAGCCTGTGCTTTTTTGTGCATGAAGGATGCCCTACAAAGAGGTGAAAACGTGTCTTCTGTTGAACTAATGGCAGAAAAGCAGAAGAGCAGTCATCTCAGTGACCGCGCTGAACCCTCCGAGACCTGCCGTTCTTGTCAATTACGATCAGGAGGGAAAGTCATGGCCGTTGGCGTTGCCACGTTAGTTGTATCGCTGGATCATAAAATGGGTCAGCTACCTTAGAAATCATGTCTGAGATTCTCAGCCTTCCCCACCTGGAGAGCAAGAGCGCAAATGAGAAGGAGACACGCGTCCCAGCTTGCTGGCCCAGAGCACAGACCACAGGATCTCTCTACCAGTCAAGGGAGTTTAATGTTTAATGATGTGAAATCAACTCCGTCTAGCAGACTCAGTCCAAAGGAGCCTCCTCGAACTAAAGCAATAATGATTTCTTAGTTGCTAATAATTTATGGCACAGATCTCTAATACATTTCTAATAAAAAGCATTCAATGTTCATTTAACTCCTTACAGTACCCTGGCATTGTTCTGGATTCTGGGGGTAAAACTAAAATAAATGACTTGTCTGTATATGGGGGGGGGGGTGCTTACTTTCTTGCTTATATTATCAGGGCAATGGATCATATATTTTGTGTGTTACATCCAGTTCTCCATGAGTTAAGGATGACTCTTATTCTTGTTAAAGGGATTCAGTATGTTAGGATACTTCGTACCACAAATGACTCAAAATCTTAAGCCATAGGTTACATTATATAGTTCAGAAGTATTTTACCAGTTTCTTTGGCTCTACCTTTGAGAATTTATAGTGTGATTTCCACTGGCTATTGACAAAGATGCAAGATAATTCTATGTTCATTATGGGATAATCAAGAGTCTGACAGAACATAGGAAAATGGACTATATGTAGGCTTTTCTAGAAAACCCTCAAATCTGATAAATTGTAACCAAGCCTAACCTGATAGCTGGGCTTGGAAGCTCAGTGACCATCTCATCTCAGGATTGCTCAAAAATGGGGAAAACTGACTTGTGCTTGTGAAATTCTGATTTCTTCTCTAGGACAAAAAATGTACACAGGATAGAAACAATTTTGTGTGTGGATTAAAAAATGAAAGTGCGAATGATCCCAAGTCTCCCCCTAACTTTTCAGCTGTCTTTCTACCTGTTTGCAGGAAGCTGGAAGACTATTAACAATTTAACACTTAAAAAAAAAAAAAAAAGGTAAATAAAACACTACCTCCCACTGTTCTCCTGAAACAAAGGACTGTATCAGACTCCCCTTGAGAACAGCTGCTGCTTTTGGGGCTGCTAGGATTAGTGCAAATGAACCGCCCCCGGGACAAATGAGGGGGGTCGGCCGATGTTGCTGTGTCTACCTTCTGCGTTACAGAGGCAGCCTTGCCGTGCGTTCAGAAAGCGTTCCTGCAACGTTGGCCTGCAGTCAATAAGTATCTCATGTCTCTTGCCCCGAGGGTGTGCTCAGAGGACCACCCTGCAAGCGTCAGCCTCTGTGGCCACAGCTTCACGCTGTGGGCGTAAAGGTGGGTGTTGAGCCAGAGGCAGGATGTTGAGGCAGGATCCAATGTGGTTAAAATTTGGGATCGCTGGTCTGGCTGTAGGGGATCTGGAGACTTCTTCATGTCAACACTCATTCTGGGAGGAGAAGCATGTCCACCAGAGGCTTATCATCAAGCATCATCGTGACTCACTCAAGGGTTAATGGAAGGAAGCATTCATGAGAGGTGAGGTTGCAGGTTAAGGAGAAAGAAAGGCCTCTTGTACTTCTCACCAGGCTTTCCCGGTTGAGGCAACTACAAGGTCGTCTCCTGTTTAAGAAGGACACTCAAAATTCCCAGAAGCCAGGGACCTAAGTGGAGAGGGGTCTGTGTCTCCTTAACTCTGTGAAACACATCATGAGCGGAGCCCCAGAACAGTAAAGCACCAAGTATTTAATGAACTGAATGATTCAGGGTTTGATCAAGTGTCTAACTGTTTGATACAGAGACTCAAAGGCCAGAGAAAGTAGAGCCAGTTTTCTGTCACTAAAGAAAATGAACGGGAGAATGAACATGGCAGCTCACCTAATGGAGGGTGTGTCTGGGTCTTATTATTATAATTCAGATGGCTTGCTTGTTTGTTTTTTGTAGACATTGGTTGAGTACCTACTGTATGCCTAATATAGTACCAAGCATTGTGTAATCAGAGATAAAGAAGGCGTGGTTTCTTTCTTCAAGAAGCATAAAGTCCAGGCATGCCTGGCTGGCTCCGTTGATAGAGCACGTGACTCGTAACCTCAGGGTGGTGGGTTCAAGCTCCATGTTGGGCGTGGGGCCCACTTAAAAAAAGAAAAAAAAGAAGCAGCAGCTGAGCTGCTGAAAGTCCAGATGGAAAGATGGACAATTAAACAAATAAGCCCCTTTCCTCCTATTTTGGAGGGGCTGGGCTCGGAAGGTAATCATGTTAGTAGAAGTAACCTGGCTACGATAATTACTCCTACCCCTTTATGTTGGGACAGCACGGTTTAGTTCAGCTTTCTTAGTTTGCGGGTCTATTTAACTGCCTTATCTAATCAGATATGGAAGGAAATCATCTAAAAAGAAGTGAACAGCTTCCCAGCTGTTAAACCTTGGATATTGTGGTGCTCTGTGCAAATTTCCTCTTCAGTCCTGGGACACCCGTTCCCAGCTACTGGAGATGCAGGGGCTCGGGGCTGTGGCCTTGCACCTTGGGGAGCACTCTGCCTTATCCCGGTTACTCCCACTCCCAGAGGCACCCTGAGGCCAATGACTGGCTATTGCCAATACAGTGGCCTGGTCCACTTGCTACAGTTTGTCATTAATATAGGGCCATGCTAGCTTCAAAGCTCTAGGATCCTCTGACGCCTCTGTTGTCACCATACAGAGGACCACCTTCTCCCCCTACCCTGCTTTCTTCACTTCCTTCGAGGTAAGGATGCTGAAAAAACAGTGCCCTCGGTTAACGTTGAATTCCAAGTGGAGTGCACACTGTTTTGGTATTAGCATATCTGCGTGTTTGATGCACATCCTCTGTGTTTATTTGTCACGTCGGGCGGCCCATGTACCGGTGGGACTCTCCCGGCGCCCCCAGTCACTTGCCCGTGTGCGACTCTCAACCACAGATCGTTTTTAGGAAATGCGTTCACTAGGAAGAGGTTTATGGTCCGTCAGCAACCAGGAGAACCCTGAACCAAAGGGAAAACTCAGAGGGAACAAGAGAAGAATCTAGGAAGACCTTTCACATTTGGGGCGGCATTTCTCAACATCCTCATGGGCATGGGAGAGCTCGATACTCACAAGCAGTGACAAACTGAGACGCTTCAGTGGCCATGCGGACCCCTGGGGTTCTTCATCCCAAGGGTGGTCTTGAGGCTCTGACTCTGCCCTACCCCACAGGACAGTGGCTCTGGGTCCGTGTGTCTGTGTGTGTGATGCCAAAGCACAGGGATGTACTGAGTAAAATCAGACGGGGAATGGGATCAGTTGGTGACTCATCACGCACACTTCCGGAAGTCTCTTTAAAAGTTGATCACGCCCTCCTTCGTGGAACACATTTTCTACACATTTTTCCAAAGCGCCCCAGGCTGCTGGCCTCTCTGACAGCTCAGCAGCTGCTCCGTCCGCGGCCGACCCTGCTGCTTCTGCCCCCACAGCCTGCGGGAGCCCAGGGCTGCTTCTCTCGCCTCTCTCTAAACTCGGCCCCGCGGTGACCGCACCTCTGCTGCAGGTGACCGCACCTCTGCTGCAGGTGACCGCACCTCTGCTGCAGGTGACCGCACCTCTGCTGCAGGTGACCGCACCTCTGCTGCAGGTGACCGCACCTCTGCTGCAGGTGCCGTCTGCCGGCCGGGGACTCCCAGGTCTCAGGCCCAGCCCCAGACTCTCCCAGAGCCCCGGGGGCGGTGGCTGCTGCCCCACACGCTACCCGCACACTGACAGCACTGTCCAGCCCAGCCGTCCCGAGCTCCGCTCTCGCTCCCAAACCGGTTAAGCTTCCTGACTGCCACAGGTTAATAAACAGCAGGACGATTTATTTATTCAGTGCCTTGAGCCAAAACCTGGGAATCGCTCTTGTGCCTTCTCTTCTGCTCATCAAGCTCATCCAGTCCGCCAGCAGCTCCTTGGCCTCAGCCCTCAGAATAAATGCTGAGTCTCAGGCCTTCTCGCGCTCTCTGTTCCAGACTCTGGTCCCAGCTACCGTCGCCTCTAACCCGGTCCCCTGCCGTAGCTCCTAACGGGCATCCCTCTTCCCACCGCTGTGGAGTCTACAGAGAGGTCAGAGTGAACGTTTGAAAACGGAAATCATGCCGTTTTCTGGCTTAGAACTCGCCCTCATTAGCTTCCCAGCCCCCAAGACGAGCTGGTCCCTCCTCTCGGCTCCCGCGGCGCCTGCTCTCCCTCTAGGGCAGGCTCTGTTCTCACACACTGGACCCGAACCGCCTGCCCTGCGGTTCTTCACGGACCCCACTCTCTCTCCTCAGAGACGCCTTCCCCACGACGGTGTGAAGTCTCTTCCCCAAGTTCTTCTGTCCGTCCCCTTCTTATTTTCTTTAGCTCATTCTTCACACTCCTTAACGACCTCGCAGAGCTCTGCCCCACCACGGTAGCACGCAAGCTCCTTGAATACTCAACACTTCCTGACCGAAGGAGTGAAGACAGCCAGATCTGTAGCAGCATTTGTTTTGAAAACATTCATTGGTTCTCACTTGGTTCATAGATGAGGGGACAATGTGAGCATGATGGGAATTTTGGGTTTGCTTAGATGCAATTTTCTCTGTCAGAAATACGAGGCATTTCAGCTGTGCCACCTGCGAAGGAATACACAACACACACAACACACACAACACACACAACACATGCTTCATGAGGTCCGTGAGCTGCGCCTGTCCTCGTCAGGTTTGACGACTTTCCACCTGATTTTCAGATATATATGATACGTGAAATTTCTAGAATCAACAATTCCAGCCTGTGTGTGTGTGTAAAGGTGGAGTTTTTCCCACCAACAAGCAATTCTCTGCCACTAGCGAGGCTGTCCTACAACTCAACTCCACTTTGATACTGTCTACCGAGAGATAGCATCGGATCCCACAAGTAAGAGCTCAGTCCCACAAGATGCCCTCCAGTTCTGATGCTAATCACGAGCCCAGTTTGTTACCTGGTCTTCTGACCGAAAATCCAAGGTTCCTATGTCTCCCTCCCTTGGGTTGGCTTAATTTGTTAGACACAGAAACCAGTTAAATCACTAGATTATTGATTCCTTACAAAGGATTTTAAAGGCTATGAATCAACCACCAGATGAAGAGATACATAGGTGAGGTCCCCAACAATGGAGCCTCTGTCCTTGTGGTATTTGGGGCCCAGCGCAAAGCCCGTGGAAGCGTTCTGGCTCACCAACATGGAAGCCAACCAAACCCCTTCATTCTGGGGTTTTTATGGAGGCGGCATTACACAGGCATTATTGGTTAACTCCTTGGCCACTGGGGATTGTTTGAACCTCTAGTTCCTCTTCCCTCCTTGGAAATCATGGTGTGGAACCGCACGTTCCCACACTCTAGCCATGGTTGGTTCTTCTGGTAACCAGCTCCCATCTGCAGGTGCTTTCTGAAAGTCCCCTTATTAACATAAACTGTTGTGAACAGCAAGACATTCCTTTCACCTTTATGGCTCCGGAGTGATTTCAGAAAACTGGGCACAACAGATCCAGTGTTGTAACAAAAGATGCTCCCATTGCTCTCATTGCTCAGGAAAATCCCAGGGTTTGGGGGGGGGGGGGGGCTGTGAGCCAGGAACCAGGCACAGGATACATATCGTATCTCTTATAAACCTTTGTCATAAATGTATACATTTATATACATATAAATATTTCTTATGAATCTTATTCTATGTATAATATATATAATATATTTTTTCCTCATAACTCACAATATTGAAATCGTCCCCCTGTCGAAGGTAAGCACCTCGGGGAAGCCACTTTATTCGACTTATTCACTGTAGTTTCTTTGGTACCAGGCAGTGTGCCTGGCCCAGAGCAGGCACTCAAGCTTGACTGACTGAATGAAAACACTCAGTTTTGCTCTACTGCTTGTTTTGAAAAGCATGAATTGGTTCCAACTTGATTCATGTGAAAAAGAGTAACCGAGGAGGATGTGAATCTGGGGTGTGCTCACATACGACGTCATTCGTGAAAAATCCTAGGCCTTTCAGGGGAGCCAGGCTGCACCGGAGTACACAGCACAGACATCCCCAAATCAGTGAGCCACACCAGTTCTCATCTGGTTTTAGAACTTTCCACCGGACTCCAGAGAACCCTCTTCCAACCCTCTTATGGACTGAATTGTGTCTCCCTCCCAAATTCGTATGTCAAAGCCCTAACTCCCAGTGTGGCTGCATTTGGAGACAGAGCCTTCAAGGAGATAATTAAGGTTAAATGAGGTCCTAGGAGTGGGGCCCTAATCTGATAGGACTGGTCTTCCTTAGAAGAAGAGGCAGAGCCACCAGAGCTCCCTCTCTCTCCCCAGGCATTCACAGAGGAAAAGGCCATGTGAGGACAACACGAGAAGGCCCTGGTCGGTAGGACTGCTTAAAAGCATCAGGTTGAACAAAGCCGACATGGCGGCCCTGACGCCTCCCCCGGGTTTGGTTTTAGACGAAGTCGACTTTCTCGTCTCGTCCATAAACCTCCCTCCCGCCCTTCCCGGCCTCTTGGTTCAGGAACCCCTACGACGCCGAAAATGACTAAGGAGGCTGGCAGCAGCTACGCCATTCCTGTCACAACTGGCTGGATCCTGTACTTCCCCATGAACGCCCCAGCCCCTGCCCTGGGGCGGGTGCAGGCTTTGTGGAAGGCTCTAGCCGGCTGCCGCCTCCCTTGGCCCAGCAAAGCAAGAAGCTAGCTTCTTCCTTGACGCAGGAACGCGGCCTCCCAGCGGCCTAGGTGGGCTCCCAAGAGCAGAGGCCCGTTTTCGACAACAGGCAAGCCAGGAAGACCGTTTTCCAGAAACCGAATCTGCCAGAGCCTCCATCTAGGACGTCCAGCTTCTAGATCTGTGAGAATCCAAGTTTCTGCTGCTTCAGCCACCGATGACGGCAGCCCGAGCCCGAGAACACGAACCACTTGACAATCCCTCAGAGGCCATAACTCTTCCCGCGGCCGCCCCTGCCCCGCTGCAGCGCCCCCCTGCTCCCCCTGCCTCCATCTCCCCTTGCCCTCTGTTCTCTGTTCTTTTATCTTCATCTCTTTTATGATCAAAGTTTTGTCTCACTTTTCTTCTTTCTTCTCTTTCTCTGTTATACGGAATACAGTGGAAGCTTAAGTACAAGCAAAAATGTAAGACCTTTTTAAAGGTAAAATGCTGCATTTATTATAGCATTCGGGTCTCTTAACCACGTACCATGTGGGAGCTGCGCTGTCATTTCTGTTAGGTTTCTGTCACCTTTCACGGGCTCCTCATGAAGCTTCGAGTGTTGTGCTCCCAGTCCGAGTTGCTCAGGGGTCCTGTGCTTCTGACGGCACAATTCTGCACACTGCCGTGATTTCTAGAATGATGTGTGTTGGGTTACATCAGAAATGACTCTCTGATCCTCACAGAAAATTAGAGTTAGAAAAGTTTCTCTCACAGATGAAGCAGAAGATTGAAGCACTTTGCGTAAGTCACAATGTGTTCTCATTTACGGTGCCAGGCAGGCTTCTGACTCGAAGCTTTGATATTAATCCTTATTTTTAGCACTGGCAACCATCTTTAATCTGATCATGTTCAAAGGAAGTTGTCTTTTTGTGCTGATACTTGCCTTGGCAAAAAGAAGTAAGGATATGGCTTAGATAATTTAGGTCCAATGTCTACCACCAACAACATAGTAGGGATTGAAGTTTTCAGTGGTATATATCCTATTACTGGACTCAATACACTGAATCAACAATTGCCTGATCTCCATGCATTATCTTCTTTTGTCGCTCAGATAAACATTCATTATTAAATAATATCTGTTTCAAATCATACAGGTCTCTTGCAAATAAAAATGAAGTAGATCAATATCTAAAACCCACTTTATTATGGTTTTAAGAAGCCATGCACTTTATGGTGAGATAATATTTTTCAAACATGTACTGTGTGCTGATATGTAAAAATGACAATGATCTTTTTATTTTATTTATTTTAAAGAATTTATTTATTTATTCGACAGAGAGAGCTCAAGCAGGGGGAGTGGCAGGCAGAGGGAGAGGGAGAAGCAGGCTCCGCCCTGAGCAAGGACCCCCATGTGGGGCTCCATCCCCGGACCCCGGCATCATGACCTGAGCCGCAGACAGGCATCTGACTGCCCTGCTCTGTAATGGGAAGAACCGAGACCGGCCAACAGGAGTCTGTGTCCTCACATCAGCCTTGCCATGAATTAACTGGAAGGGCTTGGACATGTTCATGGAGCTTAACTTGCTGATCTGTCAAGTTCCTCAGCAACGTGAGCGGGTCTACTAGTCAGGGTTCTCCAGAGAAACAGAACCCACAGGATATTTATATCGACATGTACAGATTTATATGTCTATCTAAGAGATTTGTTATAGGAATTGGCTCCTGTAGTTACGAAGGCCGAGAAGTCCCCCGGCCTGCCGGCTGCAAGCAGGAGACGGATGCCCCAGCTCCGGAGACGGCATCTACCCTCTACCTTGTTCTGTTCGGGCCCTCCGTGGATTGTGTGAGGGAGGCTATCTTCTCTCCTCAGTCTACCGATTCAATGCTGCCCTCTTCCAGAAACACTCTCACAGACACACTCAGAAGTAATGGTTCACCAGTTATCTGGGCATCCCGTAGCAGTCGATTTTACAGACAGCACGAACCGTCGCAGCGGGGTCTTCTGCTGCTTCCCTCAGCCCACTTTCCAAGCTGGCTGCGTTCCGAGCCGCTCTCTGTTCAGACGTGACTGGTCCCATGGAGAGCTCTGTTCTTCCACCCAAACAAGCTTCCCCGCGGGGGAAAGAGGAAATAAGGAAAAGTCTTTTCTAAGAACACGTAGTTTCTGATGACTTTTGAACACGGTGTACCCAGGAATTAGCAATCTAACAGTTGCAGACTACTGAGGGGAGGAGAGAATGCCAGTAAGACCCGGCTGCTTGAATTAGTACAGTTAATTGAGTGAATGCAAAAATTAACGCACATTTCTTTTCTTTGCTGCTCTGGGCCAGCTGTCAAAGACTCTTTTAACATTATTCCATTCTGGAGGAAATGGAGCCGATGAGATTTTTCCAGTGTACAGATAAGCAAAACCTTTAAACTCCCACCAGATGTAAATCTCGTTTTCAACGTGACTCTGTCAGAATAGATCACACATCCTAGTGTAGCTCCCATCAGTGACTGGTATATAAGCTCGTTTCTCTTTCAAGACTCTTTTATTCCTTCTGAGAGTGAATTCTTTCCAACTGAAAAGAAAGGGAGAAAAAAAACCTAACAGCTACATACACAAACATGACAAAAACCAAGGTAAATAAATAAATGCACACAGTAAGATACAGCAGGTTGTGTTAAGTTGCTTCTAAGGCACTGTCCAGATCTAAGCTTTCACAAAGTTCATAAAACTTACTAGACGTGAACATGTCAGCTGAGCAGCTGCTACACTGTAAATTAGAATTTATGTCATTTGTTCAAAATCTCCCGGAAGTGGGAAACCGTGGTAACAGCCCTCCCAGGACCTGACCTTGAGATGTGCCTCAGTATCGCCTGTGCTGAACCACGGACTCAGAAAGCTCAAGATCTTGTCTCTGGGAGAGCTGGTAGGATTAACTGTCCACATATCTTGAGCTGAAGAAATGAGAACACTACCGTTATCAACGACAACAAGCAAATGAGCGAACGGCTGAGTTCTACAAAAGATGGTCTGTTTTGTCTTCCAACGACAGCAGGGGGCAAAGGAAAGGGCACTTTAAGAAAAAGGACACGCATATTTTTAGCAAAAGTTATGACCACTCATGTGATTCAACATAAAATATGTCACATCTCCATAACAGCGTCGTGTTTGCCATTGTACTAACTGCACTGTGCCCTTCTGATGCACGCCCTATTCATGTGCAAGTCTGGGTAACAAAGGGTCGAAGTCAACGGTCACGGCAACTGGACGGACTGAATGTCTTTCTTCTGTGACTCTGAGTCAGTCTGCTCAGTGGATTACTAAACACATTCCAGAAATCTCATAAGTTACTACTGGTCTAAAAATGGATATAATTAGAGATGAGTAAACCTACCGCAGAGTTTGATGTAATCTTTTAGGGTAATTAACACAAAGTATTTACAATGGACTCTTATTCTACGTTTCTAAAGATTGCATATATGTTACTACAAGTTCATATAGCTTACCATTACAAAAGTGACCCCCTCTCTGACACAGTCATGCGAAGAAAGGAGATACCTGCATGGTAACTGTCCTACAGGAGGGGGGATCTGTGTTAACTATGGTTGTAAATTTGACCCAATCCAGACGAAGATACGGGAACCCATCACGACTTTCACCACTTTAAGGATTTACGGGTAGATACCTTTGGGTTTCGGAGTACTGTGATTTGGAGCAGTAACTTCCAAAGTCTAAGAACTGATCGTCTCAAGTAGGCCTGCTTTTATTGGTATGCCTTTAGCTGGTTTCCATGGTGCAGGGAGAGCCGGTTCATTCCTAAAATTCTCCTTTTCAAGTCTGAGACAGTGCTACTAAAATCGAGAAAATAAAGTTCCTTTTCTATCTATTTCCTAGTTTTCTTTTAACTCAGACACTAACTTTCCATAGTAGGGCTTTCTAGTCTATGTGAACTAAAAGAAATCTATGCAATAGGATAGGACACTTCTGGATAATTAATTTTATCTCTACTTTCATAATTGGCCATTACTTTTTACAGGCCTACTTCTTCAACCTCTGTCGGCCCACAACCATTTCACATGGATGAGGGATTGGCCCCTTAGAGGGCGGATGAAACTGACGCCCACGGACAGTATCAGTCAGTCTCCTCGGAACCAGATCAGCTTTGGTTCTTCCCCATATGCCCTGTCGTTTACCCAGTATATTCGTCCTTGAGACTCTGTTACGTACGACATAGTTCAAAACCTAAATCTTCCCTTCTCTACTGAGACAGCTATGGGGGTGCTACAGAGTTTATAGAGAAGAGGGAATGGTCAGATGTGCATTTGCTTCTCTGAGCCGAGGCAGGGAGAGTGTATGAATTTGTTCACTGGCATTTATGAGAGACGCACCAAGCACTGAGGAATAACTTGGCGAAATGAGAGGTTAAATACAGATTCGAGATACTGAATTGACCTGCTTTAATCACCCTATACTTTTAAAGGTACCCGTGGGATCCTCGGCGTATCAAATCCTTTACTGACCCTTGATGAATAACACATCATTACAGCGAGAGTTATGTGTAGGTGTCCATTCAGGATTTTAATCAGGGATTAAAATAATCTTTGACTTCTTTTTATTACAGCAAAGAAACAGAAAACCAATTGTAGAAATCAGTTGTAGAAATCAGTAGTCACAAAAAACAAAATCCTGCCTTTGAGCTAGTTGAGTCTCACTATGATTCGACCTGACTTTAACTTAAGAGTAGCTGAGAATATCTTCCTTTGTCGTAGTGTCACAACTCAGTTGATACATCACAGATCCCTAAAGCTATGCAGGGATCTCTCCCCTTAATTCCGTCCGCTTCATTGCGAAGCATCTGTAATAGTCCCAGCTGCGTTCAGGGAGAGTTTGCTTGCCATGAGTGTGAGATCATGGCCTAAGTAATTACGGTGAGCGTGCAGTGAAAATATGCGGTGAGTATAATGTCAGGAAATCATGCAAATTTTATTATCATCAGTGAAGTGGTGGCTGGTGGAGAACTTGTCAGTATTTGCAACTTGAAGCCTCTAATTACCTTGATTTACTTGTAGTACCATTCATAACCTTGCTGCTGTGCTGTTCCTGACAGCACTTCTGCATTTTACAAGAAAGGAATAATGCCACATAAATAATTTAAAAACAATAAATCATTCAGAGTGGCTTTAAACCAAAACCTAATGCAGGAGCTGGCTGAGTTCTTGCTACACTTGACAGGTAGCTGGCATGCAGAATTCATCCATGCATTATAAGTATTTACTTTTAAAATTCACAAATCCAAAACGGGACTGAAGGAAAAAAAAAAAAGAGACCTTAACTCCTCTCTCCTGAATCATCCGTTTCACCTTGTGGAGGTCAAGTGGGAAACAGAGAAATTAAGCCCTGTAGAGGACGGCTGCACTAAACACAGATTTGCTGAGTTATGCTAGGTCAATGAGTAATTAAGACCGATTCTCCAGGAGGAGCTGGCGGAGTGCTGAGGAGTCTCTAAACACCCCCCGGGGCAGCATCCCCACCCCTTCCCCCACCCACACAGGAGCCAGAGGGGAGAGGCTGGAAAGCTTGGGGAGCAGGATGAGAGAACACGCTGATCCTAACCAGTTCCCACCTACTCTCCAGGAGCACAGCTCTTTCTCTCTGGTCCTTTCTATTCACCCAAGACAAAGCCAAGAATGAAAAGCAAAAACCCATGGAGAAAAGCTTCTACTTAAGAGAAAAGGTAGGACTGCTTCCATTATGCCGCAGGGAGAGCGGGGTCTGCCAGCTGCCTTTGGACAATTGAGCTCCTACTGGGTGCCAAGCAGGTCATTATCTCTTTTAATCCTCGCAACAATTCTCTGAGGTAGGTATGATTATCCCCTTTTACAGATAAGGACAAAACCGAGTTAGATTAAGTAATTTGCCTGAGATCACCAGCTAGGAAGTGACTATCAGAACGAAGTCGAAGTCGGAATCTGTCTGACTCACGCAGCACCTCCCTCCGTCCCCTGCTCCGTCACACCCACCTCCCCCACAAACCTGATTTATTCTTAACTCCGTCTCCAAATTCATTTACACGTTGGTCATTTGCGAGGCAGTCCTGGAAGCATTCAGAATGGTGGAGTCCCAGGGGTAAGCAGCATCCCAAAAGTCACCAGGAAGACTTACGCCTAAAACATCCTGTTTCTCCCGCTGCAGAAGGGGTCCCCTAGCAGATTCTGCCTGAACAACCCACAAGAGGACAATAAGGCACCTGGACGGCCTGCCCGAGGCAGGTGGCGACCGGCTCTCCTCTGCACATTGCTCCCGCCCCGAAGGGTTATGGGCTCCAAGTTCCTGGTCACCTCTTTCCCTCATCAAGTGTTTCTCTTCCAAGGAGGCCTCCCCCAGATCTGTTAAGACCCCCACAATGCTTTCTTTCTTCCCGAATACCTGCCTTCAAATATTGATTTCCTTAGGTCAGTGGTTCTCAAAATGTTAGTCTGCAAAGAATCACTGGACAGTTTTGTGAACTACAAATGTGGAATGCTCAGGCCCTTAGTGGTCATTCACTGAACATCTTCCTTTTCATTCTGACTTGTAAATGGTCCCCCATTTTCCCGGTTTAAGTGTGTCCTACTGTTCCCCAGGCTTTGGGCATCGGTTTCTATTTACGGCAGCAGGTTCCTTGAATTAACGCATTCAGAGGGAAGAAAGTCCTGGCAGGGAGGGTTTACCCCTTTATTTGTGCTGCGTAAAAAAAGTAAATTTAAGATCCTTGTGTCCTCTGGTGCCTGCGCGGCATGCACAAAAGACTTCGTAGTGTAACCACAGTTGCGCATCATTTATGGGAAGAATAGACTTTCATTAGAAAATGACTCAGTTCAAATGTTTTGGCGACGTTTCGAGGAAAAGAGAGCAAATGGCACAGTCCGGCGGATAAAAGCTGCTAGAAGCTTACTGTAGCTGGTGAGAGGCAAACACGTTTGCTGGAGGTTGGGCTAAGCACACATCAGAAGGGAAGCAGGTTCAGACTTGGGAGAGCTCGTTGTCAGAGAATCCTGCCTTTGGTAGAGAAAGATGGGCACGGAGGAAGGAACGGGTGGGTTTTCACCAGCTGCTCAGAGGGGTGGTTCTCAGTGGGATCCCTGGACGGGCACCGCCAGCGCCACCCGAGTTCTCGACAGAATGCCTACTCCCCGGTCCCACCCCAGACCTCCTGAATCGGAAACCCTGGGAAATACGTGATTAACAAGTATTCCAGGGGATTCTGATGAACCAGAAGGTTTGACAACCCTGGCCTAGAACACGTTTTTTTCAAGAAAGGAACAAAAATGGTGGACAGTACATTGACGTGAGATTTTAGCTGCGACCGGTCTGTCACAGCCCCTATACGCATTCGTGAGGATGATGAAAAGCAACAGGAGGGCAGAAGTCCCGGTGATTCTCAACCCTGGCCACGCTGGGATTACTGGGGCACTTGAAAATGCCATTCCAAGGAGATCTATGCTACAGAAACAACAATAAAACCCCCAAACCCCCCAAACAACACACAACCTGCCCCCCGACTCTGCTTTACCTCCTACCCATTCTCTCATTGTCCTGAGGGGGGCCCAGCATCCCTTATACTTAATGGTTCCTTAGATGACTCTACCTTGGTGGCCTGGGTTCACAACCATTGTTGTGGAGACCCGAAGTTTGGAACAAGGCAGAACTGAAAATACCACAAGGGAAAGTTCGTGATATTTTCTTAAAGTGCAGTGTAATTAAGGACTGGGTGTTAACAGCTGCCCTTTAGCTGAGTAACCCGACCCGTCACCGTTAGGACACACTGTAGGCGTCACAAGGCTGCGGCCATCGTTCCTAGCGGGAACCGCTGGCGGACTTGACTTCACAAGTCTGCTGGGCCACACACAGGGAGAGGTGTACAGCCTTGCCACCGAGCCCACTGCCCCTTTGTAAGGGTCCTCCGTGTGGCGGGAAGGTGCTGAAGGTCATGGAAAAAACTTTGGCGTCCCAGTGAGAAAATCCACGCTGGAGCGCCTGGCTAGCCGCGACCAGCTCCGCAGCTAGGCCGGTAACTTAAACGCTCGCCACGTCTCTGTTTATCTGCTCTACCCAGCAAGCTTCCTTCCAACTCTGAAGTAACAGCTTTACTCGTAGTTTCTTTTGTTAAATGAAAAATACACATTTGTACATTTATGTAGTATTAGGAGACGACATAATCCAATGGACCATCGATCTCCATCCTTGAGTCTTTTTCCCTTGACTTTCTCATTTATTAAAGTTAACCTTTCCCTTTTCGATAAATAAGATGGATGCTCTAAGAGAAACGCAGAAATTGCCAGAATTACGCTCACCCTATGAACTAAGAATGTCCACTTTACCTCTTTCAACTGAAAAAAATCATACTGACACCCGGTGCCATCTATTAACTTTCCTGTAAAATCAAGTTTTGATGAAAGAAATGGAATTGGCCATAGAAAGTTAGAAGCCTTTTTAATTTTATTTATTTATTTATTTATTTTGGACTACTGTTAGATGTGCTTACATTTGATTTTATGATTCTTTTTTATTATGGAGCCAACGTATAAGCTGAGAAGGGCACATTCCTTTCCTCCCATCAATGATGCTCCGGACCGTAGGCAATGCTGAGCGGTACCACAGGAAGCGTATCACACAATTATCGCGGTCCATTCATCACGGTTGGTTTCAGCGGCTGGGTTTGGAGACCATACAAGGGTCAGATTCTAAATGGCACACTTAGGAAGGAGATAGATATGGTCTCTACCTTTATTGCTCCTGTACTCTATCCTTTTTACAGTTCAATGTTGTAAATAGTCCTTCCCCTGTAGATACAAGCAGGAGCTCTCTGTTCCTGTCTCTCTCTTCCCTCCTACCTTTCCCTCTTACTCTAACGTATCTCCAAGACTTATTAAATCAGAAAAGCTCACTGGAGAATTTCCTGTAAACTTTTATTTTTGTCGAGACACAGGTCAACCAATAAAGCCAGTTTTCATTCATATGCTTTAAACAACCTTGATACCGTATGTGTCAATACAGTTCACATGCACATTGGCGCACATACACATACCCCCCCACCCACACACACACACCTTTGCAACCTCAGTAGAAAAACCTCCCCTTCTCCCTTCTCCTTCACTGACACATGGCCTTGGAGGGAATCAGGTGGGTCAGGACTGGACGGCGAAGTAGAAAGTACTGGAGTGGCTGAAACAAGACCTCCTCTAGTTAAAGATGCACAGCGCGTTCTTACTAGCACGAAGGAATAACGGATTGTTCTCAAGGAGCATGAAGATATAATGCTAGATTTCAAAAAAATCTTTTATATAATTGGCAGATGGGGTTGAAAAATGATATTGTGATTCAGTAAGCAGAGCCTACATTGCATCTCTCTCATTTGGGTCTACACAGCTTGTGAAGAATATTTTTCAGTTATAGCAGCTACTTAAAATCCTATACTGGTGGGGCGCCTGGGTGGCTCAATGCATTAAGTCTCTGCCTTCAGCTCAGGTCATGATCCCAGGGTTCTGGGATCGAGTCCCATATCGGGCCCTCTGTTCAGCAGGGAGCCTGCTTCCCCCTCTCTCTCTGCCTGCCACTCTGCCTGCTTGTGATCTCTCTCTGTCAAATAAATAAATAAATAAAATCTTAAAAAAAAACCAACCAAACAAAAATAAAATCCTATACTGAAACACACTGAACTTAAAGCCATAGCCTTGAGTCATTGTACCACAAAGGGTTAAACCAAGTTTTAAAAAAAGCCTATTGGGGCGCCTGGGTGGCTCAGTGGGTTAAAGCCCCTGCTTTCGGCCCAGGTCATGATTCCAGCGTCCTGGGATTGAGCCCCGCGACCTGGGATCGAGCCCCGCATCTGGCTCTCTGCTCAGCAGGGAGCCTGCTTCCCACCCCCGCTGCCTGCCTCACTGTCTACTTGTGATTTCTCTCTGTCAAATAAATAAATAAAATCTTTTAAAAAAGAAAAGCTCTCAGTTAAAATATTAGTATCAGGGAGAGCAAAATTATTTGGTAATATTATTGGTAAATTTTATTTAACACGTTTAAAATTATAATTTATCTCCTTTTCAATCTCTATTTCATATATATTTATAATGTATACTATATATTATATAATATGTATATATTATATGTAAGTATTACATAATCTATTACATATAATGTATGCTATGTATAATCTATCATATATAAATCTATTGATATTTCATGCTGTTAAAGGAAGACCACCTATGTAGGAGACAATCTGTGACAGAAAACTGTAACAAAAAAGATCCTAAGTAGATGATTTAGGCTATTTGGTTTATCCACAAGCAAAGAAAGTTATAGTCCTTTTTTTTTTTTGGAAAACAGACAAAGGAAAACCTCTATGAATCTTATTAAATACTAATAAGGTGACTGCTCTAATTCAGCAAGACAGATGCAAAGGGTATATACTAGGATGAGTTCTCCAACTCTGAGCTGTGAAGTATTTCAAATACATATTAAGGGTTTGACAGGTAGAGTTCCTTTATGATACAATTTGTGTGGTTTCTATGAGCCTTGGGAATTTAAATACCTAAGGGACTTCTCAAATTCCATTTTATGCTCACGGACACTCAATCATCCTCTGTTCTCTTTTCTTCTTCATATCTGGATATAAACAAATTAAAGTGGGAGAAATGTCAAGCTAAAAAAAAGATGGATGAATCAATAGGTATTTAGAAGTATAGATACAGGGATGAGAAACACTTGAACCCCCAGCCAGAGTCTCCATACCCTTTGAAATCAATCCTATTAATACAAACTTATTTGATCTCACATCCTTAACTTTAGATCTTTATAAATTACATAAATTACTATTATATCAGTATATAATTGTCAATAATGTGTACCAAAATAAAGTAAAACACTTTATATTGATTTATAGCATATCCAATGGGACATTTTCCTTGAATTAGTCGGGTTTTTAATTTACTTTGTCATCTTCCCCTATCTCTTATCTGGTCTGGGATGTAATTTTTGTTCACTGAACACTTTTGACCTCCTATGACTTTCTAGGTACTATGCTAAGAGCTCTAAATGATACATAGATCAGTTGGACTTGTCATACCTCATCTAGTGTGTGCCGATTACCTCTGAAAAAGACACACACACCCTAGATAGAATAGTGACTTTTGAATTAATGTGGGCATATGGTTCAATGTAGGCTGTGGTTGGTTACCTGCTGGTCCTCTATCCCAATAGTACTGCCCTCCTGGAAGTAAAGGAGATAATAAACTAAAAGTTAATGTATAAAAGTGGGACATTCCATTTATGTATATATGCATAAAAGGTATATGCATCAAATACATATGCTATATTATACAGTATACATAAACATATAGCACATATGTGAAATATGTTTTATATATGCTTTCTATATGACATACATTGTATATATAAAATATAATCTATATTATATATTTATCTTTTAAATCTGAAGTGTTCCATTAATGTTACTATTAGTATCAATGCATATGTTATAAATGAGGAAACTGTAGTGTATTCTTATCAGCTCTTAATTATGATTAAATATGAGTATAAGACATAAATTATTGAGATTTTCAGATTGTTAGGCTAAGAGCAGGAATAAGATTCAAAGTCGTGGCACCTAGGTGGCTCAGCAGGTTGGGCATCCAACTTTTGATTTCAGTTAGGATCTTGATCTCAGGGTCATGAGATCAAGCTCCTTGTAGGACTCTCTGGTGGGCATGGAGTCTGCTTGGCAGCCTGTCTCTGCCCCTCCCCCGCCCCCCAAAGATTCAAAATCTATTTGAGAACCATATGCCAAGCATTGTGTGAAATTTTTCTATGTGCATTTTATCATCTCACCCTTTAAAATACTTCATACTAAGCACTTTTTATTGCTTTTTAGATTACAAATTAAAACAGGCTTAAGAGAGACTTTGTGATTTGCCCAGTATTCCATAGTCACAAAATCATAGATCTAAAAGTCTAATCAAGATTAAAATGCAGATCATTCTGGATAATAGCTAAGTCTCTGGACTCAATTCCAGATTGATTTTCCTACCTCTCTACTGGTAAGGATGTGTCAGTGCTTCATGGAGATTAAAAT
Organism: Mustela putorius furo; assembly: GCF_011764305.1. Lineage (NCBI taxonomy): Eukaryota > Metazoa > Chordata > Mammalia > Carnivora > Mustelidae > Mustela > Mustela putorius. Next base: position 2,390,717 of record NW_025421261.1, read on the forward strand.
CAACTGCATTTAAATGCAGTTTATAGGGGCATGTTTGGACAAGTCACTTGTACGTAAGCATTCTTGTGGAATGCTTTATTATGAATTAATGATAACACAGGCTATCAGCTCTGCCAAATTTTAATATACACCCAATAACTGTTTTTATAACAGTTAAACCTTGGTCTTAAAAAAATATGTGAATGGGTAATTGTCAAAAATATGAAAGACAGCCAGCCAGACGAGAAGACTATTTACTTCAACTTTCCCTGCAATTATATGTATTTCCTTTCTACAAGCACAGAATACAAACGATGTCCCCACAGTGCTGACATGTCACAGATTCATCAGCTTCTTCCTGATGAGGGATTTTAAACTTGCCCTAAGTGCACCCTCTCTCCCAACTTCCAGAGAAAACTCCTCAGAAGAGATCATATTTCCTTAGGGCAACTCCATGGTCGTTCTCCCTGCAATATTCCTTGGTTCTGGAGGCAACATCTTGGGGTCAGTGGGTTGCCCTGAACTCAGTTCCCTTTGTGGTAACACAGGCTAACCTTCGGCTGAGTTCCTTTACTGAGTGTCTCAGAGACGTAATCCTAGTGAAGACAGCCACACGTGAGTGAGAGATGGAATTTGTAGAAAGACAGAGAGACAGGTTGAAAGTCTCCATGTCCACGGGATCCCTTATTTCATTCTTCACTAATCTTTATTGCTTTGCTATCGGTCTTGTGCCAGATGCTGTTTTTTTTTTTTTTCTCAATGTGTTGCAAAGTGAGTGTGGGAGCAGTTTCCCATGTAAAGGGAAACGTGGCAGGTATTTACATTTTGAAATATGGGGGGTACATACATTAAAAATTTAATTGGTCTTTTGTGGACAGATGTTCTATTGCCTGACTTATATTAGTGCAAATTTACTGCACAGTGATATGACATCACTCTTTGGTACTTTTGATTTCTGTGTAAAATCAATCTGTAAATAAATATGTCCTGTTTTATTGAATCAAAGACTTCTGACCCTGTGATTAAGTAACATAATCCTTTCAAAATAAATGGTATCACATTTCTATTTTGCAGAAAGGCAGTAGTGTTACTGTGAACAAGTGGTCAGAAGAAACAACTTTTCAAGCAATTTATATTGAAGAACAGAAAACAAAAAGAGGAGAAAAGGAATGTTTTATTAGAGATAATCATCCATTAGTGAAAAGTGGATTTTAACAAAAATGAAAAATCTGGATAATTGTATAAGTTCTTACCTACATCTTTACATAATACATTCAGTTGTTTCATTTAATGCTAAAATATTGTAAATTATTTTTTTAAAAGTAGTCCCCAAAAGTAAAATGATTTCTATTTGAGATGACATGATTTTGTATATAGAAAATACGAAGATAAGTAAAAATACTAAGAAACTATCAGAACTAATGAACAAATTCAGCCAGGTTGTGGCAACAAGATCAAGATATAAAAATCAGTTAAGGGTCTGCCTTTGGCTCAGGCCGTGATACCAGGGTCCCAGGATTGTGCCCCACATTGGGCTCTGCTCAGCCGGAAGCCTGCTTCTCCCTCTCCCACTCCGCCTGCTTGTGTTCCCTCTCTCATTGTGTCTCTGCCAAATAAATAAAATCTTTTAAAAAAAAGATATAAAAATCAATATATTGTGGGTATATATGAGAGCTTATATTCTACTATAACTTTGCAATGACAAATTCAGAAATAAAATCAAGAAAACAATTTCAGGGTGCCTGGGTGGCTTTGTCCGTTGGTTGTACAGCTCTTGATTTCAGCTCAGGTCATGATGTGGATGTTGGGGGATTGAGCCCTGCAATGGGCTCCCTGCTCAGCGTGGCGTCTGCTTGGAATTCTCCGTCTCCCTCTCACTCTGCCCCTCCCTCTGTGCGTGCTCTCTCTCTATATGGGTAAATAAAATCATTTAAAAAAATTCTTAAATCAATTTCATTCAAAATAGTATCAAAATAAATTTAACAAAATATGTGCAAAAGTAATACTCTGAAAACTGAAAAATATTTAAAAAAGAAACTAATGATCTAAGGTAAACAGAAAGGTATCTTATGTTCCTGAATCAGAAAAATTGTTGTTAAGATGGCAATACATTCACAAACTGATCTATAAATTCAATGTAATCCCTCTCAGAACCCCAGCTGGCTTCTTTGTAGAAACTGACGTGCTGATCTTAAAATGCATATAGAAACACCAAGTATCCGAAATAGCCAAACCAAGTTTGAAAAAGAAAAAATTGGAGGGCTTATATTTCCCAATTTTAATACTTACTACAAAACAACAGAAATCAAGACAACATTGTATTGGCATAAAGATAGATATATAGATCCACAAAACAGAACTGAAAGTCTAGCAATCAACCCACATATCTATGGTCAATTGTTTTTCAATGAGTGTCCAAGACCATTCAATGGAAAAAAGTCTTTTCAGTAAATGGCACTAGAACAACTTTATTTCCTTTATTTCTTGAAAGAAATGAAGTTGGACTACTACTTCAATATTGCATGTGAAAATCAATTTGAAATATATTCAAGATCTAAGTATAAAAGCTAAAAGTATAAAACTCTTAGAAGAAAGCATAGAGGTAAATCTTCATTACCATGGATTTGACAATGCTTTCTTAGATACACTACAAAACAGTAAGCAGCAACAACAAAATAGAATTTACCAAAATTAAATTTTTTTGTACTTCAGAGGACACTATCAAAAGAGTGAAAAGACAACTCATCAATGAGAGACATAATTTGCAAATCATTTATCTGATAAGTGGATGGTATTTAGACTATCAAAAGGACTCCTACAATTCAATACTAAAAAGACAACCATTTAGTAAATGGGCAAAAAGTAATAGACATTTCTCCACTCAAGTCATATAAAGGGCCTGTAGGTACATGAAAAAATGGTCAGTACAATTAGTCGTCAGGGAAATGCAATTCAAAGCCACACTGAGATACGTACTCTAGAGTGGCTCCAACCAAAAAGTCAAATAATAACAAGTCTTGGTGAGGATATAAAGAAGACAGAATCCTCATTTCGTACATGGTGGGAACGTCCAATGGTACAGCCCTCTTGGGAAGCAATTTGGCAGTTCTTCAAAAAGGTAAACATGGAGTTACCCCTTGACCCAAGAATTCCATTCCTAGGTACACACTCACGCAAAGAGAGGTGCACCAGGGTTCACAGGAGCATTATTCACAATCGCCAATGGGTCAAAACAACCCAAATGTCCATCAACGAATGAATGGAAACACAATAAGCCAGAAATATGAAGTACTGATACATGCTATAACATAAATGGGCCATAAAAATATTATGCAAAGTAAAATGTCAGTCACAAAATGCCACACATCAAAGATTTAATTCATATACAATGTTCCGAACAGGCAAATCTGCAGACAGTAAATAAGTGGTTGCTGATGACGGGGGAGGAATCTGGGTGGGCTCATAACCAGGGCTGCACGTTCTCTTTGGGGAGTGATGCAATACTCTAGGGCTACACGTTCTCTTTGGGGAGTGATGCAATACCCTGAAGCCGATTGTGTTGATTGGTTGCACAACTCTGAATCTACCAAAACCACTGAGTTATACACTCTAAATTTATGAGTGGTAGGGTGTGTGAATTATACTTCAGTAAAGCTGGTACCAAAAGTAATATTTCTGAAGCAACAATCACACACTTAATATTAAGTGCGTAGCCCTTTCAATATGGATTTTCCAGCCATTATCCATGTCGAATAAGGAAACATTTTTGACTGTTTTTTGAAGAAATTTTACTTGGTCTGGATGATTAAATCTCCAATATACTTTCGAAGTACAGATTCATTTAAACTTTGGTTTGTTCCTTATTAACATTGTGAAGTTAATGGTTGCAAAGGTCAGGGGTGTGAAACTGGAGAACAAATTCTCTGGACAGTTTTCTTTCTTAAACAGGTGCACCCTGTCTAGAGAAACAGTTGCTGTAACCCTCATATCCATTTTTTTTGTTGTTGTTGTTGGTATCTCGGTTGAAAATGCTATTTTCAGAAAGTATTGTCTTGCCAGCGAGTTATACATTTACAACCTATCATTCTTGCCCAGCTATGAAAATAATCTAAGGGCATCACACCAGAATCCCCAAGAGCTGGTGTAAGAGCCAATTGTGCTTGTCTCTCGTCTCTTTTTTGCCTCTGAGACTTCCTACTTAATAGATCTGAGAAATGTATTAGTCACAGTGGTTTTGTGTTCTGCTTTCCTAAAGCTCTGCTCTAAGTGAGCTTTCTGCACTTGTGAACTGAGATCTCCCTGCCCTTCGCCGTCTTCCTCCCTGTGCTTTTCCAGACCTAAAATGTCAAAGTATCAAGCAGATGGAATTACATTTGGAACATTGGTTTGGTGGAGAATGACTCCATGCTTTTAGCAGATCTGTAGTTGTATTCTTTTTAAAACAATGAACTGTTAATAAAAGACTTACTGAATCCAGTCCTCTGTCTCAAGTAACTACTGTGTTTAGATAAAATATTGGATACTGTAAAATAAAATCAGCACAGGCCATTTGCTGAGCTACCTAGGATGTTGTAGTAGGCCATATTTGTGTCTAGTAATTCTCCAGAATGAAGGATTTTTCGGTACACTTGGATATCCTTCAGTATCTTTTTTTTGGGGATATCTGGATTAAAGAAACTATAATACTTATACTACTAATGTCCTTTTACACAGATGTTTGGAATGGCTTCATTTTTGCCAGGCTCATTTTGTTATACCCCTACAGAGAATTGGCACTAGAGTTTCCGTAACTACAAGTGCACAAAGACACATTTCTGTGATTGAGAGGGGAGTCTTTTGTTTTTCCCCTCCCTTCACATACTAGCTTTCAGACCTACAGGACTATGATTATGTCTTAATGCGATGTTGAGTACAGTAGGGAAAACATGGGGACGAGTCCTGCCAAACAAATGACCAGGGAATCAGGAGTCTTCTGGGTCTCTCACGGTTAATAATTCCGTCCTTCAATAAATAGTTATAAGCTGATACTATGTGCAAGATACTGTCTAGATACCTAAACTCTTTCGATTTCACTTTTTTCATCTATAGAATGAAGCATGATCTTTAGGCTATAAGCTTGATTATTTTATGATCCAGAGAGCAGAGGTTAACACATTTGACCCTTTTCTTCCAAAAAATCACAATTTTACCCCTATCTATACACTTAATACAACACTTTCTCATTCGCTGAGATGGTCCCTATTTTTCTTAATGGTGTTACTAAAGTCTCATACAGGTCTTGAACCAAATCGAAAGTCACTCTAAATGAATACTGTGCCCATGTGTATACAGCACACACTCCTGTAATGCCACCGGTGGCGGGGGGCGGGGGTCGGAGACGAGGAAGCTAGGCTCCTTACTTTTAAGGGTACCTGCCTTTTCTTGCTCTGCCCCTCCCAATTTGAGGACTTAAGCAGCCAAAAGAACCTGTCCACCCAGACCTGGATGCTTTCCTTTTGGCTACCTGGGATTCCAGACTCTCCCATTAACAGAACCCCACCCTGCAGGCATATGGGGTGGTCAGGCTGGGCTCAGAGCCAGATTAAGCCTTCAGGCTGGTGTGTCCACAATGTGTGCATCAGAAATGGGATGGACTCCAGGCCATGGAAATTTTGAGGCTGTGGGCCTGGGACTATAACTATTCTTTATAAGACATTCTCCTCTATGCAAATTTCCATGGTTGCTTTCTCTGTTCGGGAAGAAACACACACTTGCAGAAAAAATTAACGTAAACCCTGCCAAACGGTCAACTTGGTTAAGATCTCCTCTGCCTTTTCTTTATCCATCTCTTGGTCATACTGGTGATTTCTTCCCAACATATGCCCAGCTTTATTATTGGCTGTTCTTAGTCCTTCCACTGCCACGGGTTACCCACCTGGACCGGGTCCTCTCCTTCTGTGCACATCACCCCTCCTACCCCAAATCAGCATGGTTAGGTCTCCTTTGGTTCCAGAAAGTGCTGTGCTGTCTAAGTAACTTGCTTAATTAATTCAATGTATCTTTGATGATCCATGTACCTATTAATGTGCTCTTTTTTCCCAGGCAGCAAAAGGGTTAATCCTGTTAAAACCTACTGCTCCACTGTGAAACAAAAACTCAGTGCAGGGGCGCCTGGGTGGCTCAGTGGGTTAAGCCGCTGCCTTGGGCTCAGGTCATGATCCCAGGGTCCTGGGATCGAGCCCCGCATCGGGCTCTCTGCTCAGCAGGGAGCCTGCTTCTTCCTCTCTCTCTGCTGCCTGCCTCTCCATCTACTTGTGATCTCTGTCTGTCAAATAAATAAATTAAAAAAAATCTTAAAAAAAAAAACAACTCAGTGCATCCTAGATTTTTGGAATTCTAATCACCTGGTGACGATCAGTCTTGATACTGTTCCCTGTGTCCCTCTGGAGTTTGCTTATTCTGGTTAGTTTCCATGACTTCTGTTACCATCAGTCCTGGCCCATTCTTCTCTGGTGTGTGTACAATCCCTTGTTATTGGTGAGAAGAAAACTTTCATAAATCCTACTTTCTTTCTCAGTACTAAAACAGAATGAAAGGGAGACAGATTACGAGAAACACAAAAATCTGGTTTACTAAGCACCGTCTGCTCCGCTATAACACAGTCGTTGAAATCTTAAGAAACCTTGAGTTTTCAATAATATGTAAGAAAACAATAATTTCAATAGGAAAAGGTAGGAGTGGGGGCTAGGAGGACACCGATTCTAAAAACAAAGTCATTTTAAGCAGCAACACTATGATCCCTGGCCGGGATCTCAGGTGGGCTGTGGGGGAGTCTTTGTCTGGCAGGCCTAACGCCCTTCCCAACCACCACATTATGGCCTCTGCCAGTGGGTTAAAGCTATTCCTTGAGGGCACTGCTGGCAAACAAAGAGGCAGCCCTTGGATCCTGCTTTCAGTCTGGGGAGACTCGGGCAGGAGCGCCACCCACAGGAGGTTGGGCTAAATTCATTATTCGGGGGGAAAATGCGGCAGAGAAAAATCCAGGCCAGAAGCCACGGTCAAGGTCATACTGGAGAAGTAGGGGAAGGTATCTGGCCGAAAGGCAAAGTCAGATTATAAATTAAAGAATGACAAACGTCATCAGTATTAGAAGGACAGAACTGGGGCGGCTGGGTGGCTCAGTGGGTTAAAGCCTCTGCCTTCGGCTCAGGTCATGATCTCAGGGTCCTGGGATCGAGCCCCACATCGGGCTCTCTGCTCAGCGGGGAGCCTGCTTCCTCCTCTCTCTCTGCCTGCCTCTGCCTACTTGTGATCCCTCTCTGTCTAATAAATAAATAAAATCTTAAAAAGAGAGAGAGAGAGAGAGAGAGAGAGAGAGAGAGAAAGGGCAGAACTGGTTGGAGCACCGTATAAATAAAGGGCAATTGGTTCTGGACCGAGAACCTGAACAATGACTGGAAACAGTTGCCATCCAATGTCGATGTCGCGGCTAAAGCCTCACGGATGTAGGAGCTCCAGGCTTAAAATGAAAAGGGGAAAACACGGTTTCTGTTTCATGTAGCTTGTTTCTCTCAATTAACTTCACTATGTAACTATGACTGAAGGAAGCTGTAATTTATCACCGACATCTCACAGTAGAATGAGATACAAGGAGTTACAGGATTTGATCCTGGTTCCCAATTAAATACACATAACAAGACTTCGATTCTCTGAAATCTGGATCAGTGCTACATTATCATATGGCTTCTCAGGAAAATGGTCTTAGTTTTTCTTGACCTAAGGGAAGGCATACCTACTTTTTTCTATTAGTATTCATAGACCTAAATAAAACTTGCATTAGCCTAAGAAAGCTATTAATTAAGGTTGATTAACATGTAAAAGAACAAATAGGCTAGTGATCATGTAACTATAGTGGTTGATAAATTATATAGGTCTATAATAGAAAGTGTGCAAGTATCTTACAAAAATAGTACTTCTTAAATAATTATGCAGGCCAAACTTCCAGAAATCAGTAGGAGTTTAAATTTTATTTTGAAATTACCTGGACTATTGTTAGTCTCTTTTAAATTAAAAATTAGATTGCTCCCTGTGTATTCGTAATTATTTGGAAACTTGGAGTGATTTACTTTAACCAAAATGATTGCCAACAGTCTTCTTGTTTTTGATAGCTGCCCGTGTAGTAACGTTTGATGGTAAATCCTGGATTTTTAATTGAAGTAAAGGATAATATTCTTAAACTACAGTTGAAGAAAATTTAGGAATTTACTATATGCTGCAGGTCACTCTTTCTGGAATAAATATTCTACTGGGAAACGTTATGAAGGAACAGAAAGTAAAAACCGGTTTTTCTCTCCAGCGTAGTTAGCCGGAGAGGTTTTCAGAATACTTTGCAATCGATTTTTATTACCAGTCCTTTATAAAAACCTTCCAAATCCAGGAATTGACTCATGAACTAAATAGCAAATGGAAAGGGGAGAGATTAAGAAGCACGGTTCATTATGCATGGTATCAGAACCGGAGGCCCAAGTCAGGATTGATGCACTCATTCGGTTGTGGCTAAGCACACATACCGAGCCACGTTTTCAGTCCCGGTTGTTCTTAAGACTTTAATTTGATCACAGACTCCCAGCCATTCCAGCTACGTTGCTCCCATCACTGCCTCTGTCTCAATGTTCAAGAACACACATCGGAGACATTAGCAGTGATGCGCCCCAGGAGAGATCTGTTCTCAAATTTGAAATGCCGAGAACAGCCACAATTCTGAAAAATAAGAAAGATGTGGGCTAGTGATTGTGTATCTGAATATCCAGCGGCTAGTGGCAGTCCGAATGGACATGCGAAACGGGAAGTTTTAGGAGAAAGGTGAAAAAATTCTGATAAATAAAAAATGTTAATAAGATCTTCCTAGAAAAGACAATGCCAAGACGCTTTAATACGCTCACACAAGTAACACATTTGTGTTAAATCCATTAAATAAGTGTGCATTTAAAGAACTGCTGAAACATCAGAAATATTTACTCTTGGTTATTGAAATCGACATTTTAAAAATTCCTTTGACTAATGTTAACCTCTTTTTGGCAAATGGTGGTAGTGCCCATTAGAAAAGCTTTAAATTTTTCTTCAAAATTAGATTCTAAGGTAGTAAAAATTTAATGTTCAGATTATTTGGCGAGGGTGAGCTTCAGTGACGTCTGAATTTTCCTAAACATGATATCCATCGTACCTGTTTTTATATTTAAAAGTGAAACTGCCTGCGGAGGCGGATGTCCTGGGCTGGTAGATGGGGAGTGAGGTTAGTGGGAGGGAGAAGGAGGGTGACAATTTTGAACAGGAAAAAAATGTAAAACAGACATTTTACATTTTTTACGTTTTACGTTTTGTTTGAACAAGAAATCAGACACACCGTGGCCATATGCTAGTTTTGCCAAGCATGTTGATATCTGTGGTCGTCAAGTAATTTAGTACAACAGGTGTTTTTTCCTAGCAAAGTGCATTAGAGGGCAACAATTCTACTGTTTCCCTCTCTTCTTGGAAACACCCAATTCGTAATGATTGTGAATGTTACAAGGGAACATCACAGAATTGTGAAGCTAGATGTGATCACAGAGATCATCCAAACTTACCCCATTCTTTTATTTATTTATTTAAAATATTTTATTTATTTATTTGACAAACAGAGATCACAAGTAGGCAGAGAGAGAAGGGAATACCCCATTCTTTTAGAGAAGACAAAGTTATGTTCTGATTTCTTAAAATACAACATGTTTGAATTCTTTCCGCTAAATCTGTTCTTCACACATGGAATCATCTTTTTTCCACTCGGATTCTACTTCGTACTTTGTAAATATGTTTATGATTTCTATGAATGTTTTTTTGTCATTTATTTACAAAGTTGTTTCCCCAAATCTGCTTAGTTCATCTCTGTTTCTTTTACTCAACCAACTAAGTCCAGGCCCTCTGGGGCTCTTGTCTCATCCCTAAATTTTAATATCCTTGAAGAAGAAAAGGACCAGGTTTATTTCTCACTGTGTCTTCAGGGCCTCCCTAGCACAGAGCCTGATTGTGTTATGGGAAATTACTGCTGGGTCAGTCAGTTTCACCTTTGCTTTGGCAAGTAAGAGCTAATGGGAGAGATGGATCAAAATGTCTTTTATTGTGATTATTGCGCTTAATTTATCTGTAGTCAGAGAATGTTTGATATCCTGGAGAAGCAGAGCCAAGTACAGTGAGTTAATTAGCTCTTAATGGAATTGGCATTCTTTCCTTTAATGCTTCTTCTGGAGAGGCTAGTGAAGCCGAGGGAGCGACCGTCCCTCCCCCTGCGCTCCTTTCTGTATTAGCTCGGTTGTAACTGGGGTTGTGTTGTTACTGGGGTTGTGTTGTTACTGGGGTTGTGTTATTACTGCGGCTGCAAAAACACCTGAATATCTCATGAGCTCTGACATTGTCCTCAGAGGCTAGAAAGAAGACGGTGTTTTAAAATAGATCAAGCCTCTCCTCTTAGGAATTCTATAGAGGTCATTGAGTATTTTAGAGGGGCTATATATATTCCTCAGAGAAACAGCCTGTTTCCACCTTGTATCTGGGGTTTTAAAGAGGTCACTTTATATTTTCTTCTGAAAGTCCATCTAAATTTACTTATCTTCACATCAGTGCCTCATTATTTGAATTTGTTAAGTACCAACAAATTTCCATTAAAAACCAACAACATTGGGACGCCTGGGTGGCTCAGTTGGTTAAGCAGCTGCCTTCGGCTCAGGTCATGATCCCGGCGTCCTGGGATCCAGTCCCACATCGGGCTCCTTGCTCTGCAGGGAGCCTGCTTCTCCCTCTGACTCTGCCTTCCACTCTGTCTGCCTGTGCTCGCTCTCTCTCTGACAAATAAATAAATAAAATCTTAAAAAAAAAAAAAAAACCAACAACATTGATGTAGTTCTTATTTTGAGCAGGTAGAAAGTTAGACCTTAAGTGAAAGTTTTCTGAATCTTAACTCAGGTGTAAAGTGTGTAGTAAACTCGAAGTCAGTCGCTTCTCTGTAGAATTTCCTACCCCCACCCCAGGTTCTTTGAATCTGTCTTCCCTATACTTACTCTCCAATTCAAACTCCCCTTCCTTCTTCTCTTCTAGATCTAAGAGGTCTTTCTGCCACCCCTTCCAATCATTTGGTGCTGTTAGGATAATCTTTCTAAAGTACAGTTCTAATTACTACTTCTTTCCAAACACTTCTTTTGATTCTCCTTTACATGGAGAATATGGTTGAAGTTTATTAAGTTCACAAATCACCCCATGGTCAGCTTCTGACTTAGCATACTATTTTCTCCACTCTTACACATATTTTGAATTATAATCAAACTTACTTGAACAAACCTGCAATTTTCTTTCTTTCTTTCTTCCTTCCCTTTTTTTTTTTTTTAAAAGATTTTATTTATTTGGCAGAAAGAGAGAAACAGCAAGAGAAGGAACACAAGCAAGGGGAGTGGGAGAGGGAGAGGCAGGCTTCCCGCTGAGCAGGGAGCTGAATGCTGGGCTCAACCCCATGAGCTGGGATCATGACCCAAGCCAAAGGCAGCTGCTTAACAACTGAGCCACCCAGGAGCCCCAAATCTTCATTTTCTTGCCTTGAAATTTTGGCACATGTGACTCATTCACATGGACTTTTATTTACAGCCCCATATCCCTATCTCAGTAGTTCAGATTTACTACAAAGTCTGGGTTATACTTCGATTTTTTATTGGATCTCCCAGGTAAAAGTGATTTTTAGCAGCTCTGGATTTACATACTGCTTCAAAAATATCATTTTGTCTTATGCTATTGCATTTGTATTGTGAAGGACCTTTCCAAAACTTGGGTGCTGAAGTTTAAGTTTTTTATATTCCTCACACTAGTAGTTTCCAAAAATGAATGAGTAAAGCATACAGGAGGCATTTTGCAAATAGTTGATCGCATGTGAGAAGTTCATAATAGTGAGGGGAGTAGAAACTGCTCTGGGGATATGTAACAGAAGATCATCTACTAGATCTCAGGACTTCGACTGATACGATGGAACTCATAGTTAAGAAGAATGTGTACCTTGAAAGAGTGTTCCAGGTAGATGTAGCAATGTTTAAAGATCTGTGCCAAAAAGAAATTGTGGCTTCTTTAAAAACTGAAAATATTCTAGTATGGTTGGAACATGTCATGTGTAGTATGGAGGGTGTCAGAGGAGAGTCAGAATGTGAAAGGCCTGTAAGCCACGTTGTTCAAAGGGCAAAGGGAAGTCAGTGGAGGTTGTCAGAGGATTGTGATGAAATCAGATCAATGTTTTTAAACAATCACTATGATTACACTCGCAAGAGTAGAATGGAGCCAGTGGGACAAGGGAACCAGAAAAGAGGCTATTTCTGGAGGGTGAGTATCAGTCTCTGGCTTAGGCTAGAAAGCAGGGGAATGAGATGGGAGAGAAATTGAAGTCTACAGGAGTCAGACATGGGAGACTGAAATAATAGACCGTCTGTTTCAGGGGTGAAGGAGAGGCAAGGGTCCTGTCTTCCAGGCTTTGGCCATGAATCACCAAAATAAAGAAGGCTGTATGTTGAGAGAGGGAACCCTGGGGTAGGAGCAAGATTAGGAGGCAGGGTAAGAGAAACGAGCCAGTTTTATACACTTGATATATCCAGTGGTGTCTGGTAGGAAGTTGGATGTTTGGTCTTGAGCTTTGGAGGGTAACCTGGCTAGTCATACAGACTTGGGAACCGTATGCATGTAGGACATACGTAAAGTTAATGGATATGGATGTGGTCTCAAAGTGAAAGAGTGAAGAGGCAAAAAAAGGCCTCCAGGACAGCAGCACCCTTAGACTCTCCCAATTTCAAAAACTAGCTCAGGGAAAAGGAGCCAATAAAAGAGACCAAAAAAAAAACCCAAAAAACCAAACAAACAAAAAAGGCAATGGAAAACCAACCAACCAACCAACCAACCAGTCTCAGGGCTAAGTAATGTGAGGGAAACTAATAGAGTTTTGAAGAAAAGGGAGTGGTCACAGGACCTAAAGCTCCTGAGAGTCAAGTAGTATGAGGATAGAAAAAAAAATAGTGATTGACGCTTAATCGCAAGGAGATCATAACTGAAGTTTGTAAAAAGTTTGTGGGGCGGTGTGTAAAACCTGGTGAAATGCATTGGGCAGAAAGTGGTTGGAAAGAAAGGGGGAGTGATTATAGCTAACTCCTTCATGAAGCTTTGCTGTGAAAGGTGGCAGGGCCTACTGCTGGAGTGGGCCGTGAGGTTGAGAGGTTTGCTTTTAAGTTCATTTGCTTGTTGTTGTTGTTGTTGCCTTTTTCTTGGGGGGGGGGCTTGGTTTTTAAAATGGGGAAAAGGTGGAGGCGGATGGAAAGATCTTGAGAGAAGAAAAAGGAGAAGAGAGATACACTCATGATAAGAGTGGATAAGCAACGTAAGAAATCCTGGGAAGGCAGAGGAGAGACAGTGTAGAACAAAGGTCAGAGAGGAGGTAGATCTCTTCCTTTGAAACAGAAGGGAAGACATCAAGAATTGATGTGTAAGCCTGTATATTTGACTAAAGAATATCTGATCTGGTGAGTTTTACTTCATTTGTGGAGAAGTTAAGATGACCTGTTTTGTAGCAGGAGGGTATAGGATTAATGGGAGAGAAGAAAACAGAAACATTCATTGAGGAAAATCAGAGTGAACCGAAGGGAGAAAACACAATAGGACTGGGGGGCAGTGGTGAGTACCCAGTTGAAACTGGCAGCTTTACACGGATAGTGGGGCCGTCTATTTCCATGTGATGTTTTCTAAGAGTGTTTGGTCACTCAAGAGAAGTAATATTTAAGGGTAGAGCCCCATTGCCACGCAGACAAACAAGTTGAGGGAATTTTCAGTGGAACTGTTAGAAAAACGTTACGGAGCCATTGAGAGTCCAAGTTTCCTTCTGCTCCGAAGAGATGGTTGTAGCTATGATATCTACCATCCCCACCCCATCGTGCAGTCGCACTTCTCAACTGCTATCAGCTGCTAACACCTGGAAACCCCATTCTTGTTTTCTGGTCTTTTGGATCCTTCCTGTTACGTGCTGTGATAGCCAAGAGGGGAGAAAACTCAGGATGTAGGGGACATGTACACATTGTGTCTCCAGACAGAAGCCGTGGAATCAGAGCTCCAGCGTTTTAGAATAACTGAGACAGCATCAAAGTCCAGTGATCTCATCACAAGAAATATCTTAAATTCATTCAATGTCGTCATTATGACAAAGCACAAGAGAGCTCTCCTTGGCTGAGATTAAGCAATAGTCCCCATCTGCAGTCCATAGAAACCTAATAAGCACTTGGGCAACATCAGACACAAATCTCTTATCTCATTAGAGCAAGCACATGTTTTTCCTTCTTATGATAAAGGTAATGTGTTAAGTCCATTTTAACCGAGCCATAAGTTCTTCCTCAGAGCGTTGAGCATCTCATGAGCATAGTAAACCAGCCATTCCCCTTCTGAACTTGTCAACATACCAGAAGTATGTTTCCTATTCACTATTTTTTCAACAGAGAGAGAGAGAGAGAGAGAGCGCTCGCACGCCCGCAGAGGGAGAAGGAGAAGCAGACTTCCCACCGAGCCGGGAGCCCAAGGTGGGGCTCGGTCCCAGAACCCTGGAGTCATGACCTGAGCAGAAGGCAGACACTTACCTGACGGAGCTACCCAGGCACCCTCCTGTTCACTTCCTCAGACATCATGGCATATTGCTGAACATCTGGATATAGAAAAGAGTAGGGATTAACTTAAATTCTCTTGTGTACTACCACCAGTTAACTACCGTACCAAAGCCTGTTTATTTTAAGGAGACACTTACACTTAGATTTTGCCTACATTCTTATGAACTTTGTTTTTATCTTGCTTTTTGCTTTGCTTTGTTTTTACTCAGAACTAAGCTAAATATGGCATATATTCTGTTATTCTTATATAGCACATATTTATTCTCTTTACATTTTGGAATTTTGCTGTGAATATACATAATCCTTGCTGGTCCTTTTGCAAGGAATGGAATTTCTAGGATTTGGTGCTAAATTTCAGATTTCAATCTTCAAAAATCTTGGACTTTAAGTAGGAAAGTATGTTATGCAAAATATTGTCCCCACAGTTGTAAATAGGGACTTGCTGAAGCTCATTAATTTCTCTGTCACTGTCTTTTTCTCAGGCATGAGTCAAAAAGGACTTTTGAACTTAAACTGAAAGTTAAGCAAAACACAACTGAATTAGGCCTACAGTAATTCAAGCTTCTCTGTGAGGAACAAGTCTAAACTTACAACTTTTCTTTTTCTCTTTAGATATTCATAGAGAAACCGATTTGTTCAAAATCATCCTTTTTGAGTTAGAAGACACAGCTAGACTCATTGACTGAAAATATTTACATAATTGTTAAAATTCAGATGCCTTAGAGATTACTTCATCAAAGAGTTGTTTACCAAATAATAAATTTAATGAGGTTTTTCCACTGAAAATGCACCATCACAGTAGATCGTAATAGTATGACACATAAGCAATGACCCTGCATTTTCCTAAAATACAGGTCCTTATAATCCAAGTGCTATAGTTTAACGAACCCAAGATTTTCTAGATGCTTTACTGTTTCTTGAAAGGGATGACATCTTGATGGAGGAGGACCTCAAAGCACATGTAAATACCAAGAGACGCACCCCAGGGGCTTTGGCAGTAAGAAACGACTTTCAGTAGTGACTGAGCATCACTCAAAGCCATTTTTATTTTATCTTACTGTTTTTTTTTTTTTTTTAAATGGTAACTTAAATTTTTTTTTTTTTTAAAGATTCTATCCATTTATTTGACACAGAGACAACGAGAGAGGGAACACAAGCAGGGGGAGTGGGAGAGGGAGAAGCAGGCTTCCCACTGAGAAGGGAACCCTATGCTGGGCTAATCCCAGGACCCCAGGATCATGACCTCAGCCCAAGGCAGATGGCTAACCGACTGAGCCACCCAGGCGCCCCCTATTGTATCCTACGGTTATTCAAGGACATGATTACTAACTTTTCAAACCCTTCAACCTACTATTCAAAGCCTTCCTACTAAGTTTGTCCCTTCAGGAAGCTTCTTTTTCTCTACTCTTCTTAACTGCCCCCTCACAACATTAAAACAATGTGCAGCTTTCCCCTACACAGAACCTAATGTCTCTTGCCCCCCCATCTTGGAATATACATCCTTTCCTCCTGTTATTTATACTAAGTCTATACTCCCTTGCATAATCTGTTATTTTTTCTAATAAACCAACAATAACAACAAAAAAAAATCCATCTTCCATAATTAATTCCGTGTGACTCTGCAAACTCTATTCACCTGGGCTTTCCTGTGTGGGCAATCAGGAGTAATAAGCTGTGTTGCTGTTTTTATCTTTAAGATCTCCACCAATCTGTTTGGATTCACTCTGACTCTGTATTGCGAATAATGCTAATGCTACTTTCCTAGTGGATTTGTTGTCACGATTAAACAAGATAATGCACAGAAAGCAGTTAGAACAGAGCTGGCACATGGTAGTCTTAATAAATATTATACTATAGCAAATACTTGTATTTTCTGCATATAGTAAGTGGCTGAGACTTTTTGAAGCCTTTGCTGTGATCAGTTCACACAGAATAATGCTTCTTTCAGCAGAGACTTGAAGGAGTTACTTCTCTATTCTCTATCTCTATTGATAATAAAGAATATTGAGACTTATGTCCCTTGTCTCTAAGAACATCTTAGATATTAGATGACGTCAAGTTGCTGGTGGTTGTTAATGGTGGCACAATAACTAGTTAAGGAAGTAACCAATCTGTGGCACTTATGACAGTACTTGGCATGCAGGGAGGGTTCAATAGATGTTATTATTGTTGCTGTTTTGTCGTATTTTCTTTCTTTTTTTTTAAAGATAGGCTCCACCCAACATGGGGGTCCGACCCACCGCCCTGAGATCAAGAGTTGCATGCTCTACTGACCGAGCCAGCCAGGTGTCCCTTTTTGTGTTGGTGGTGTTGCTTCCGTATTGTGAGTATTTAGGATTTCCCTATCCTTTCTGTTCTTCTGAATTCAATGATTAAATCGCATTAAAAGAATTCCAAAATGCCTTTTAAAATATTTCAAGATATTTTCATTAATTAAAAAATAAGTCAGTGAAATCTTGAGATTGTTGTGTCTATATCACTTAAAATGTGTACACTGTGACACTCCCATTTTTGAGATGACCTTTTCAAACTGGGGAGGCTGACTGACCGCCCAGTATCTTACCAGGTGTTTTCATTAATTTTTTTTTTTTAGCTCATCTGAAAATCTTCAAAAGCAATTCAAGCCGTGGAGCCACTACCACAGGCTCAGTATTGCACTGCGTTAATTTCCAAATATCTGTAAAGTATTAAAATCTAATCGGAGTTCTAAAAAGGTTGGCCAGCTGTCGTGTTGATGACTTTAAATCCGTTTTAAAAATAAAAAAGTTTAAAAACAAGCACTTGGGGCCAAAAGAGGTCTTCAAAGATACTTGCACGGAATTCCTTCAGGTCGGGAAAGTCACACATTCCTCCCGTATCCGAACCGTCGCAGTAACTAGGCTTCCGGAGACCTCGAGGACGTGGCGACTCATCCGAGGCCCTCTCCCGCGGCCTCTCCGCAGGGCGCTGCCCGCAGGAACCGCGCAGGAGCCGGGCGCTCCCCGGGCATCCCCGCCGCGGAGCGAGGCCGCGCGGGGGCGGGGACTCGGGGCCGCGGGGGCGGGACTAGCGCCCGCGGCTGCGCGGCGGCTCCGGGACCGCGGCGGGGGGAGGGGGCGGTGCCGCGCGCCCGGCGCCGCGTCTCCGTCGCTAGGGACGCCCGCGGCCGGCGGCGATGGACCGGGACGACGGCGTGGACGCCGTGGACAACATCGTCACCCAGTTCAGCACCTACGAGGACTTCCTCGACTCGCAGATCACGACCGTGGACCTGTACTACCTGGAGGTAAGGGTCGCGCCCCAGAGCGGACCCCCCCCCCCCCTCCCGCTCCCCCGGCCCCGTTTCCTCCCAGAGCCCCCGCGGCGTGCGGGGGTCGCCCCCTGGCGGTGGACTCCGGCGACGCCAGGCTGCGCCGGTCCCCGACGGCCGCGCCCGCGCCCTCGCCCGCGCCTCCCCGCCCCGCGCGGCCTCCGACGGTGCGGAGCTCAGGCCCCGGGCGCGGCCAGCGGGAAAGACGCCCGCCGCGGGGGCCTTCGGTTCCGCGTGCGCCCGCTCGTGCCGCCCGGCCCTCTCCGTCCAGGGCCCTGTGAGGAGGGGCTGCGTGCGGACGCCCGGACACTTTGCGCCTGGCTCGAGCCCCGCCGCGCGGCCGTTTCTCTCCGCGGGGCCCGTCGGGGTCCGAGCGCCGAAGACGAGCCTGGCGGGGCGAGCGGCGTCGCCATTCCGCGGGGCCTCCGCTGCGACGCCGGGCGTCGGGGCCACCGCACACCGCTGGGCGCCGAAG
Organism: Mustela putorius furo; assembly: GCF_011764305.1. NCBI lineage: Eukaryota > Metazoa > Chordata > Mammalia > Carnivora > Mustelidae > Mustela > Mustela putorius. Next base: position 2,409,138 of record NW_025421261.1, read on the forward strand.
CTTCGGGGCCCCCCGCGCTGGGGCCCGCGTGCGTCCGCTGCGACGTGCGCCCCCGCGGTCGTCTCCCGCGCGTCCGGTCCCCGCCGCCGCGCGCGGACGCAGGCAGGGGCTGGGGCCGGACTCCGCGTCCGCGACGGCGCCTTCTGCCCCTCGGCGCGCTGCGTTCCCGGACCCCGAAGAGCCCGCCGAGCCGGACTTCCTTCGAGGCCGCCCGCGCGGCGGGAAAGTGCGCGGCTCCTCGGGACGCGTCTCCGGTGCCACGGCCGGGATTTCCTCAGGGAGCAGCGGGCGGTGCGCGCCCCTCGCCGCCCGCCACCGAGGGGCCGCTTCGGACCGGTCCGTCGGGAATGACCGCCGGTGGCCCTGACGACGTGGCTTCTGCCGCAAAAACAAGCCTTTTGGTATTTTCTACGTTAGTCCGTCGGACGTCGCGAAGGCGTTGCCCCGAAGGCCCCGACGGAGGACCGGCAGGAGCGCGGCGGGGCGACGTTGCGTGCGGGGCGCGCGGGCGGGCGGCGGCGGCGGCGGGCGGACCGGGGCGACCCGGGGCGACCCGGGAGCGTGAGGCCGCCCGCGCCCGGCGGGGCCGGAGTGGAGCCTCGCCCGGAGCAAGGGCGCCCGCAACGTCCCGCTGCAGGAATCCGACGCTCACCAGCGCTGGGCAAGGGCTCGTTCGTGGGTCGGCGCGCTGGGCCGGTGACACGGGAGTCACGTCTGCGGGACCAACGTGGAGCCGCGCTGGGGCTGCTGCCTCCCGCACCTCCCTGGGAAGCCATGCGGACGGAGCCGAGGGTGAGGCCGGGGTGGGCCTTGTGGGTCGGACACGGAACCTCCGCTTCTTTCGGAAGTGACCCTTCGGGGCGTCGGGGGACTCTGCGACTCGAGTCCTGGCGTCGACGCGTTCGCCGCTCCCGGGGCCTCACGGACACGAGGGGACGCGCCCGAATTCCCGCCGAAAAGGGGCTGCGGCCCGGAGAGTATTTGCGCATGCGCGAGCGTCGCCCGGAGAGTATTTGCGCATGCGCGAGGGTCGCCTGGAGAGTATTTGCGCATGCGCGAGCGTCGCCCGGAGCGGGCTTGGACGTGCCCGAAGCACGCTCTGAAGAGTCAGTCTGAGAGCGCGTGTTTTACTGTTTTTCTAAAGATTTGATTGATTTATTTGACAGAGACGCAGCGCAAGCAGGGGCAGCGGGAGAGCGAGAAGCAGGCTTCCCGCTGAGCAGGGAGCCCGAGGCGGGGCTCGATCTCGGGGCGCGGGGTGCCGCCCTGCGCCGCACACTTGGCGACGGAACCGGCGGGGCTCCCGCGACAGCCCGATTTAGCCGGAACAGCCTAGAGTCCTGTGATTTGGGTTCGAATTCTGTATCGCGCTGTAAACGGGTTGAAACGCCCAGTTCCTCGTCTGCGCAGTGTAGGGGCCGGACGAGGGGACAGTCAAGGTCATGCGTGTCAAGTTCCCCGAAACGTCGGTAAGTCCGTCCGTCCGTCCGTCCAGGCGTCCGGTCTTCATCCAGGTACCTAGTACGTAAAGCTGCGGCGGCAGCCGTTGTAGGGTAGCGTCCACATTGCCGGGAACGTAAGATCCGTTCTACTCCCCTAACTTTATTTTGTGTTTATTTATCTTTTAAATATCTACTTCTTTGCGAGAGAGATTGAGGGAGCACAGCCGGGGAGAAGACCCCGTGTGCGCGAGGAGCCAGACGCGGGCTCCGTCGCAGGACCCCAGGGTCATGGCCTGAGCGAGGGCCGAGACTGGACTCCCCGAGCCCCAGCGCCCCATCGCCCCTAACTTCAGTACTGTGCTTACAGTTCAGTCTCCGTTTTCTTTATTCAGCAAACATTTTGCTGCGTTTGCAGGTGTTTGTTGACTTCCAGTTGTTCTTCTGTGACACAGAATATCATTCCACAGCGGTAAGTTTCCACCGATTCCGGTAGAAGCTAGTAACAAGGCTTCACATACGAAGTGACCGGGATACCTTCGGTGGACGCATTTGCTGGTCTTCACCCCCCACACGTGTGTCCCTCGAAGCTGTCCTCTGCAGGCCTGAGCCGGGCTCTTCTGGCCTTGTTTCCGCGGGCAGGAAACCGGAGGGCTCGGAGAGAGGAGTTGAGGAATGGGTTCCTTTCCCTCCTCCTACGGGTTGTGGGTTGGGACCGGCAGCTCTCTCTGTTCTGGGGACTGTTTCCTCTCGTCTCCTTTTCGGCCCAGTGGTGTTAATGACCTCCCACTGCTGCAGCCCAGCACACACTGCATCATCCTGTGTTGGTTTCTGTTAATCTTGGGATATCTTTGTAAGTTGTGCTTTTATTTTTTTAATCCTCTCTTTTGAGTGTCGCTTCTATGACCCTGACTTCTATATTATCATTCAACATCTCAGACCACTCTAAGGATGCAAGTCCTATACGTATATACTGACTGCAGTGTTTTCATGCGATTAAGACTGGGAAGGGAAGTAGCACACACACTAAAGTAGTAGGAAGGGGCACAGGAGACAAAAATGAAGACCTGCAGCAGTTAGCGATTTGCTGAGATGGAAAGGGGGAACGTGGTTAAGGAGAATAAAAGAGGCTCTTCATCCTGTGTCCGCGCTGCCTTGCTCATCTTACTGGCTGCTACCTACAAACCAAGACACATTTCTAACAGCAATTAGATTTATCTCTGCTAAACCAAATAACAGGATTTATTCTCAGAGTTAGTGGTACTTTAAACTAATTAAACCCAACTAAACTGATAGAAAACTACTTGAAAATTTTTAGCAGAATTTTTGCACCATGACTTTCCAGATTCTTTCTGGGTGATTCTTCCATGCTGAATAAACACAGTTCCTTCATTTCGGCTGTGGCTGCCACTGGCCACTAGAGAACCAAAAGGCCTATCGAATTGCTTTTCCCAGGTAAAGAATCAAGGGGTGTTTTTAGAATTGTTTTTAAATTTCCCTGACTAATGCATCCTAGTTGTGGCTAAATTACTTATAGAGATTAGCAGTGTGAAAGTTTTGTTTAGAGATCACTGTTCCATCATTTAGAAAATAGAAATAAATCACACAAATTAAATCTTAAAATTAAATTTTGCACACAATCTTAAAATTATTTGGCAGACACTGATTAAGTAAGATTCCAGGAAAAGTCCAGTAGCACAGTTTATCATGATTATACAGTAAGCCACCCAATAACCAACCAGTATTTATTGCATTTTCCCATATTTTTGTAGTATTAATTGGATCAGGTACAGAGTAGATGATGTTTCATATGAAATACCTTACTTCATATATTTCAGAATCAGCTGTACTCTTTTGTTGATTCAATGGGAAAAAAAAATTGACCTAAATTAACTATTCTCTGTAAGAGGAGTCCTACATTTTTCCTTAAGTAGGTCCATAGAGGTGCTTATCTCTAAATAAAAATACCTAATCACATCCTGATGATCAGGGGGTGACATTGAATCCAGAAGGCCACATCCACAGGACTTCTGAAACTTCATAAAACAAATTTTAAATGCTGTGAGCCTAACATCATTCTCAGTATCTCAACTGTGTCTCCAACAATTCCCCTAAAATCTATATTCTTTGTATTTAAAGTCTGTTTCCTTCATTTGGTACTTATATTGACTTGAAAAGGAGGAGACAAGTGGAGAAAAGGAAGGTCCCAAGTAGTGTGGAGAATGAGACGAGACGGGGGGCCTATGGCAAAATGCTGGAGAACAACCATTATTTAAGGTGTGGACATGGAGGTGGTGCTCACAAGGACAATGATAAGGGGATTCAGAAAAGTAGGAAGAAATAAGGAGAACGGGGTGATCCCAGAAACCAGGAGCACTTAGATAGCAAAACACCCTTGAGCAACATTTACGCAAAGCTAGGTGAGTGTTCTACGAACCCCAACAGTAAAGCAGATGGGGAGTAATCATCCATAGACATAACATCTAAAAAGGTATTGGCATCCACGTGGAAGAAAAGTAAAGATAACAGGACAACCGTAGGACCCTTAAAGGAGAAATAGCAAGATAGTCAACTTCTTTCTGTTCACTGGTAGTGGAATGGTCTACTTTGAGAACAGCAGCTGGAAGTGGGAGGGGTTTGGGCCGGTCAGTAGTCGGTGAGTATGGCAAGGTCTGAAGGTGCTACAGCAGTGTAGCCAGTGTGAACTCTTGAAACTATCTTCTGTAGCTGACTTGGGCAGCGTTCCACACTGGAGATGCTGTTGGAAGTGGAATCAACACTGAGCCAGATGGGGACAGTAGAGACAAGATTTGAAAGAGAAAGACAAAAGCAGGAAAGTAAAAGAAAAAAAAATCCAGAAAGCAAGTGCCAAATTTTTGAATACCATAGGGAAACAAAAGAAGAGGGAGATTCTGTAAGCCACAGTTTCTTCCACATGTTCAGGAGAACCAAAAGTGAGGTGTAGAGAATCACTGAGGTCAAAGCCCATTCAGAGTCTTAAGAGAAAAGAGTTGGTAAGGAGCCAAATAGCATCCTTAACCTCCCTAACAAAACCGTGACCTTTTTGAGTTCGATCTAAAAGACATTAAGAAATTGATATACACATGAAAGAGTTCAGAGATGATGTGACGGAATTCAGGAAATGATTAGGAAAAAGGGGAAATCTTGATAAATGAAAAGTAACTAGAAGGAACACGAGAATGGATCAGCAGAATAGGTGATATCCTAAAGAAACAGATGTTTAAAAGGAAAATGTTTAGTTAAAAAAATAAGAGATAAAGGATTCAAGCAAAATTGACAATTATTGAAGATAGAACATGGAGCATACAGATAATATGAGTCCCTGAAGAAGTGAATAAGAGCAAGGAAGCAGACTTAACCCTAGAAACTATCATTCAGAATTTTCTTGAAAGAAACAGCAAAAAAGATTCAAAATGACATATGAGAAGAATACACTCTGGACCTGTGAATTTAAACCAGGTATGACCAAGATGTATCTAGTAAAATTATGCGAACTTTATTTTTTAAAAGATTTTATTTATTTATTTATTTATCAGAGAGAGAGAGGTGGAGTGTGAGCATGCTGGAGTACAAGCAGGGGGAGTGGCAGGCAGAGGGAGAATCAGGATCCTCGCTGGGCAGGGGACCCAACTCTGCTGAAGGACTTGATCCCAGGACTCTGGGATCATGACTGAGCTGAAGTCAGACTCTTAGCTGACTGAGCCACTCAGGCATCCAAAAAAAGTATATGAACTTTAAAGAAAAAGACAAAAAGTCATTTGGACTTCAAGACATAAACAGACATGACTTACAGGTTAAAACAAATGAAATTATCATCAGACTTTTTAATGTTTTAGGCAAGAACAAATTGGGATCACTTATTTAAGATGCTCAAGCAAAGAATAATTGAGCCAAGGATTTTATATCCAGCAAATATGAATTTCAGATGTAAAGGTCACAAATTGTTGTCAATATGTAATAATCCAGTTTTATGATGGGTCCTTCCTCATTAATGTGTTACAGAAAGAACACTAGAAAAAAAAAAAACTAAGGTGATATCAACATAGGGATTGGTAACATTGAGCATCCACAGCTGCTAATGTCACAAAGGGAGAAAAGCCAATATTGGTACATGAAAGAACAAAACACTACTAACCAACTTCTTAACAGTTTAGGTTTGAAGACTTCAAACCTAAATCTGATCTAGTCTCTGTGTGCAGCCGCTAGTTTGCAGGGTACAGAGAAGGCAGAGGAACACACTGAATGGGACTGTAGATGTACAGTCAGCAAGACCAGGTAGTGGGAAACTCTAGATCAAACCTCGTATGTTCTTCTTATATAGGTAGCTGTAAGTTAAGAGAAATTTAGAAAACACATGACATTTTAAAAGGTAGAGAAGACTAAACTGGTATCTTTGGGTTATATGGTTGGCTGATAAACCTATAGAGAAATGCAGAGAAGTGATTACTATAAAAGTCAGGAGAGCAGCTACTTTCAGGGGGAAAAAAGGATAGTAGTTAGGAAGCTGTACATGAAGGAGCTCCTGAAATGCCTTCCAGAGTTTTATTTCTTGAATGGTGGTTACAAGAGTGTATGTTATAACAAGGTTAAACTCTGTTCATCACATCTCTTTGTTTGGGTTTCTGTATCTGTGTTTTATTTTACAATAAAAAAAATTTAAAAAGCTACTGATTGACCAAACAACTGTAAGAGAAATCTTTAATGTTGGATATAATAACCAAAGTGGTAGTTTTGTTGAAAAACCGCAACAACATTTATCAGTAAATAATCAGCTAATTAATCTGTTCTGAGTATTCAGTTTTCTAGGTTTTGGCATTAACAGTGATGGTTGAGCAGAATTTAATTGCTAAAAGATGCACAGAACCCACAATGACAATCCTTACAAATCTAGAGTTTATTACAGAAAAGGGACACAATATTAGCAACAACATTACAGTAAAACAGTGCACCATAGCCAAGCAAGCAAGGGGTCAGGGAGGCTAAGTGCAAGTCCATGCTATAAGCAGAATAGAATTATATGTCCTTAAGAAGGAGAATAATATGCCAGAAACACCTGGTATACCACTGGGTTCTGGTTAAGAAAAAAAAAAAAAAAAAAAGCAGCTGGTCATGGAATCAGCAAAGGGCCATGGACTTGGAACTGCCCATAATGAGCTGAGTTCTTGGGGACCCACCAAGTCCTGAGGTCAGGCAGACCCAGCAACAATGATTAGCTGGAGGTGTAGTACATCTGGAACAGAGCAGGACAGGGAACAAAGCGGGTGTGCCAGCTGCATAAGCAAGTCTAGATCCCAGCTTTTCAAGGCTAGTAGACATGCATCTTTTCCTCAGCTTACATACATGGCTATGTGGAGACTTTCTTATAACTGGCTACAAGAGGAAGGAAAAGTCCGAGCCTGGTGTGCAAATGAGCCATTTGGTATGTGGGTGGAAATTGAAAATGGACAGTAGCTGCAGTATCGCTTTGACTAGGTCTTTAAAGATTGTGGGAAGACAGAATCTTTCCAGAGGTCATCTACTTTCTGTGACCACAGAAGCGGTTCACAGTTAAACTAGATAAGGACTGCTAGGCAGTGGTAGATGCCAGAAGCAAATGTGCTTGTTCATGTGGAAGTGGTCACAATGCGCCTAGCACAGACGAGGCATACACAACCAGGCAGACAGAAAGACATGGCCAGTTGTGGTCAGCCTGCCTTTTTCATTTACCACCTCTGTGCCGCCACAGTGGGCCCATAGAAGAAGGGACTGTGGTGGCAGAGGTGGAGCTCTGCAGGAGCCCCGCAGCATGTGTTCCCACTTACCAAGGCCAGTCTAGCTACTGTGACCTCTGAATGTCCAACATGTCAACAATCCAGGCCAGCCCTCTGCTGAAGCACCAGTTCTCAAGGTAAACAACCAACTGCTTGGTGGAAGATTGACCATGGCGGACCCCTTCCTTTTCGGAAGGGCGGGCAATTCAATCTGATAGGCATAAGCATATGTGGTATAGTCACATGTCAGCTATCCTGTCCAAGTCCTAATGGAATATTTTCTTTTTTTTCCTTTCAGTTGTACTGAGATGTAACTGACATAGAGCACTATATAAGTTTAAGAGGTAAAATGTAATGATTTATTGGCATGTATTGCGAAATGATTTTTGCAACAAGTTAACACTCATTATCTCATATAGATATAAGAAAAAAAGTGCTTTTTTTCCTTGTGATAAAACTTAACATTTTACTCTCCTAGAAACGTTTAAATATGCCATACAGCAGTATTTATTTTAGTTAAAATGTATAGTATATCTCCAGTACTTATTTAACTTATAACTGGAAGTCTGTACCTTTTCACTGCTTTCATTCAATTTTCTCACATCTCTGATCTGGTAACCGTATATCTGATTATGAATTTTTTTTGTTTGTTTTGTTTTTAGATTCCACATATAGGTGATATAGGTGATACCATGAAGTATTTGTCTTCCTCTGACTTATTTTACTTAGTATAATGCCTTCAAGGTCCATGCATGTTATGTGGTCTCCAGTAGCAGGATTTCTTTTGTTTTGTGAGATTAAGAGTCTCTTACGGTTTGTCTCCCTCCTGATCCCATCTTGTTTCATTTTTTCCTTCCCTATCCCCTAAGCCCCCCTCTCAAATTCCTCATATCAGGGAGATCATATGATAATTGTCTTTCTCTCATTGACTTATTTCACTCAGCCTAATACCCTCTAGTTCCATCCATGTCATTGCAAATGGCAAGATTTCATTTCTTTTGATAGCTGCATAGTATTCCATTATATATATATATATATATATATATATATGCCCACATATATACATATATATACACACACATACACACACACACACACACACACATACATATATACCACTTCTTCTTTATCAATTCATCTGTTGGTGGATATCTAGGTTCTTTCCATAGTTTGGCTATTGTGGGCATTGCTGCTATAAACATTTGGGTGCATGTTCCCTTTTGGATCACTACATTTGTATCTTTGGGTAAATATCCAGTGGTGTGATTGCTGGGTTGGTCATAGGGTAGCTCTATTTTCAACTTTTTGGGGAACCTCCATGCTTTTTTCCAGAGTGGCTGCACCAGCTTGCATACCCACAAACTGTAGGATTTCCCTTTCTCCACATCCTTGCCAACATCTGTCATTTCCTGACTTGTTAATTTTAGCCATTCTGACTGGTGTGAGATGGTATCTCATTGTGGTTTTGATTTGTTGTTTCCTGATGCCGAGTGATGTGGAGCACTTTTTCATGTGTCTTTTGTCCATCTGGATGTCTTTGCAGAAATGTCTGTTCATGTCCTCTGCCCATTTCTTGATGGATTATTTGTTCTTTGGGTGTTGAGTTTGACAAGTTCTTCATAGACTTTGGATACTAATCCTTTATCTGATATGTTATTCATGAATATCTTCTCCCATTCTATCACTTGTCTTTTGGTTTTGTTGACTGTTTCTTTTGCTGTGCAAGAGCTTTTGATCTTGATGAAGTCCCAATGGTTCTTTTTTGCCCTTGCTTCCCTTGCCTTTGGTAGTGTTCCTAGAAAGAAGTTGCTGCATCTGAGGTCGAAGAGATTGCTGCCTGTGCTCTCCTCAAGGATTTTGATGGATTGCTGTCTCACATTGAGGTCTTTCATCCAATTTGAGTCTATTTTTGTGTGTGGTGTAAGGAAATGGTCCAGTTTCATTTTTCTGCATGTGGCTGTCCTAATTTTCCCAACACCATTTGTTGAAGAGATTTGTCTTTTTTCCATTGGTTATTCTTTCCTGCTTTGTCAAAGATTAGTTGACCATAGAGTTGAGGGTCTGTTTCTGGGCTCTCTATTCTGTTCCATTGATCTATGTGTCTGTTTTTGTGCCAGTACCATACTCTCTTGATGATGACAGCTTTGTAATAGAGCTTGAAGTCTGGAATTGTGTTGCCACCAAATTTGGCTTTCTTTTTCAACATTCCTGTGGCTATTTTGGGGTCTTTTGTGGTTCCATATAAATTTTAGATTTGTTCTATTTCTTTGAAGTAAATTGATTGTATTTTGATAGGGATTGCCTTAAATGTGTAGACTGCTTTAGGTAGCATAGACATTTCCACAATATTTGTTTTTCTAATTCATGAGCATGGAATGTTTTTCCATTTCTTTGTGTCTTCCTCAGTTTCTTTCAGGAGTACTTTATAGTTTTCTCAGTACAGATTCTTTGCCTCTTTGGTTAGGTTTATTCCTGGGTATCTTATGATTTTGGGTGAAATTGTAAATGTGATCGACGCCTTAATTTCTCATTCTTCGGTCTTGGTGTTGGTGTATAAAAATGCAACTGATTTCTGTGCTTTTATATCCTGATACCTTACTGAATTCCTGTACAAGTTCTAGCAGTTTTGGACTGGAGTCTTTTGGGTTTTCCACATATAATATCATATCATCTGCAAAGAGTGAGCATTTAGATTCTTTGCTCATTCAGATACCTTTAATTTCTTTTTGATGTCTGATTGCTGAGGCTGTGACTTCTAGTACTATGTTGAATAGCAGTGGTGATAGACATTGCTGCCATGTTCCTGATCTTAGTGGAAAAGCTCTCAGTTTTTCCTCATTGATGAAGATATTCACTGTGGATTTTTCATAGATGACTTTGATGATATTGAGGAATGTACGCTCTATCCCGGCGCTTTGAAGAGTTTTGATCAAGAAAAGATGCTGTACTTTGCCAAATGCTTTTTCAGCATCTATTGGGAGTATCATATGGTTCTTGTTCTTTCTTTTATTAATGTATTGTATCACATTGATTGATTTGCTGATGTTGAACCAGCCTTGCAGCCCAGAAATAAATCCCACTTGGTCCTGGTGAATAATTCTTTTAATATACTGTTGGATCCTGTTGGCTAGTATCATTGTGAGAAATTTTGCATCTGTGTTCATCAAGGATATTGGTCTGTAATTCTCTTTTTTTGATGGGGTCTTTGCCTGGTTTTAGGATCAAGGCAATGCTGACTTCATAAAAAGAGTTTGACAGTTTTCCTTCCATTTATATTTTTTGGAGCAGTTTCAGGAGAATGGGTATTAATTCTTCTTTAAATGTTTGGTAGAATTCCCCTGGGAAGCCGTCTGGCCCTGGGCTCTTGTTTGTTGGGAGATTTTTGATGACTGCTTCAATCTCCCTACTGGTTATAGGTCTGTCCAGGTTTTCTATTTCTTCCTGGTTCAGTTGTGGTAGTTTATATGTTTCTAGGAATGCATTCATTTCTTCCAGATTGTTAAATTTGTTGGCGTAGAGTTGCTCATAATATGTTCTTATAATCGTTTTATTTCTTTGGTGTTGGCTGTGATCTCTTCTCTATCATTTATGATTTTATTTATTTGGGTCCCTTCTCTTTTCTTTTTGATAAGTCTGGCCAGGTGTTTATCAACCATTAATTCTTCAAAGAACCAGCTCCTAGTTTCGTTGATTTGTTCTCTTGTTTTTTTGGTTTCTATTTATTTCATTGGTTTATGCTCTGATCTTTATGATTCTCTTCTCCTGCTGGGTTTAGGCTTTCTTTGCTGTTCTTCTCCAGCTCCTTTAGGTGTAGGGTTAGGCCATGTACTTGAGACCTTTCTTGTTTCTTGAAAAAAGGCTTTTATCACTACGAATTTTCTGCTCAGAACCGCCTTTGCTGTGTCCCACAGATTTTGAACAGTTGTGTTTTCATTATCATTTGTTTCCATGAATTTTTTCAATACTTCTTTAATTTCCTGGTTGACCCATTCTTTGTTTAGTAGGATGCTCTTTAGCCTCCATGTATTTGAGTTCTTTCTCACTTTCCTCTTATGATTGAATTCTAGCTTCAGAGCATTGTGGTCTGAAAATACACAGGGAATGATCCCAATCTTTTGGTATTGGTTGAGACCTGACTTATGACCCAGGATGTGATCTATTCTGGAGAATGTTCCATGTACACTAGAGAAGAATGTGTGTTCTATTGCTTTGGGGTGGAATGTTCTGAATAGATCTGTGATGTCAATCTGGTCCAGTGTGTCCTTTTTGGTCTTTATTCCTTGTTGATATTTTGCTTGGATGATCTGTCCCCATTTCAGTGAGAGGGGTGTTAAAGTCCCTTACTATTACTGTATTACTGTCAATGTGTTTCTTTGATTTTGTCATTAATTGGTTTATATAGTTGACTGCTTCCATGTTAGGGGCATAGATATTTAAAATTGTTAGATCTTCTTGTTGTACAGACCCTTTGAATAAGATATAGCTTCCTTCCTCATTTCTTTTTATAGTTTTTGGCTTAAAATCTAATTGATCTGATATAAGGATCGCCACCCCAGCTTTCTTCTGATGCCCATTAGTATGGTAAATTGTTTTTCACCCCCTCACTTTATTTATTTATTTTTAAAAAGATTTATTTATTTTCTAAAGATTTTTTTTCATTTTTTTAAACTTATTTTCAGCGTAACAGTATTCATTGTTTTTGCACCACACCCAGTGCTCCTTGCAATCCGTGTCCTCTCTAATACCCACCACCTTGTTCCCCCAACCTCCCAGCCCTCGCCCCTTCAAACCCCTCAGATTGTTTTTCAGAGTCCATAGTCTCTCATGGTTCACCTCCCCTTCCAATTTCCCTCAACTCCCTTCTCCTCTCCAACTCCCCTTGTCCTCCATGCTATTTCTTATGCTTCACAAATAAGTGAAACCATATGATAATTGATTCTCTCTGCTTGACTTATTTCACTCTTCCAGTGTGAAGAGTCTTCAGTCCCGTCCATGTTGCTACAAAAGTTGGGTATTCATCCTTTCTGATGGAGGCATCATACTCCATAGTGTATATGGACCACATCTTCCTTATCCATTCGTCTGTTGAAGGGCATCTTGGTTCTTTCCACAGTTTGGCGACCGTGGCCATTGCTGCTATAAACATTGGGGTACAGATGGCCCTTCTTTTCACTCCATCTGTATCTTTGGGGTAAATACCCAGTAGTGCAATTGCAGGGTTCTAGGGAAGCTCTATTTTTAATTTCTTGAGGAATCTCCACACTGTTCTCCAAAGTGGCTGCACCAACTTGCATTCCCACCAACAGTGTAAGAGGGTTCTCCTTTCTCCACATCTCCTCCAACACACGTTGTTTTCTATCTTCCTAATTTTGGCCATTCTAACTGGTGTAAGGTGGTGTCTCAATGTGGTTTTAATTTGAATCTCCCTGATGGCTAGTGATGATGAACATTGTTTCATGTGTCTGATAGCCATTTGTATGTCTTTATTGAAATAAAATGTATCCAAATTGGCAATGAAGAAGTCAAACTCTCTCTTCGCAGATGACATGATTCTTTATATGGAAAACCCAAAAGAGTCCATCCCCAAACTACTAGAACTCATACAGCAATTCAGTAACGTGGCAGGATACAAAGTCAATGTACAGAAATCAGTGGCTTTCTTATACACTAACAATGAAAATACAGAAAGGGAAATTAGATAATTGATTCCATTTACTATAGCACCAAGAACCATAAGATACCTGGGAATAAACCTAACCAAAGAGGTAAAGGATCTGTACTCGAGGAACTACAGAACACTCATGAAAGAAATTGAAGAAGGCACAAAAAGATGGAAGACCATTCCATGCTCTTGGATTGGAAGAATAAACATTGTTAAAATGTCTATACTGCCTAGAGCAATCTATACTTTTAATGCCATTCTGATAAAAATTCCACCAGTATTTTTCAAAGAGCTGGAGCAAATAATGCAAAAATTTGTATGGAATCAGAAGAGACCCCGAATCGCTAAGGAAATGTTGAAAAACAAAAATAAAACTGGGGGCATCATGTTACCTGATTTCAAGCTTTACTACAAAGCTGTGATCACCCCCTCACTTTAAATCTGGAGGGGTCTTCATGTCTAAAATGAGTTTCTTACAGACAGCATATTGATGGGTTTTGTTTTTTTGTCCATTCTGATACCCTGTGTGTTTTGATTGGGGGCATTTAGCCCATTTACATTCAGAGTAACTATTGGAAGATATGAATTCAGTGCCCTTGTATTACCTGTAAGGTGACTGTTAGTGTATATTGTTTCTTTTCCTTTCTGGTCTACTTTTATGCTCTTTTATTTATTTATTTACTTATTTGACAGACAGACAGGCATAGAGGCAGGCAAAGAGAGAGAGGAGGAAGCAACCTCCCCACCAAGCAGAGAGCCCAATGCAGGGCTTAATCCCAGGACCCTGGGATCATGACCTGAGCCGAAGGCAGAGGCTTTAACCCATTGAGCTACCCAGGTTTCCCATTATGCTCTCTCTTTGCTTGGAGGACCCCTTTCAATATTTCCTATAGGACTGGTTTGGTGTTTGCAAATTCTTTTGTTTTGTTTGTTTGTCCTGGAAGATTTTTATCTCTCCTATTTTTAATGGTAGCCTAGCTGGGTATATATTCTTGGCTGCGTATTTTTCTCATTTAGTGCTCTGAATATATCATGCCAGTCCTTTCTGGCCTGCCAGGTCTCTGTGGATATATTTGCTGCCAATCTAATATTTCTACCATTGTATGTTACAGACTTCTTGTCCCAAGCTGCTTTCAGGATTTTCTTTTTGTCACTAAGACTAGTAAGTTTTACTATTAGATGATGGGGTATGGACCTATTTTTATTGATATTGAGGGGGGTTCTCTCTGCCTCCTGGGTTTTGATGCTTGTTCCCTTTGCCATATTAGCAAAATTCTCTATTATAATTTGCTCAAATATACCTTCTGTCCCCCCTTTCTTCTTCTTCTGGAATCCCAGTTATTGTAATATTATTTCATCTTATGGTATCGCTTATCTCTTGAATTCTCCCTTCATGGTCTAGTAGTTTTTTTTCTCTTTTGCTTAGCTTCTTTATTCCCCATCATTTGGTCTTCTCTATCACTAATTCTCTCTTCTGCCTCATTTATCCTAGCAGTAACAGCCTCCATTCTTGATTGTACCTCATTAATAGTTATTTTGATTTCAGCTTGGTTAGATTTTAGTTCTTTTATTTCTTCAGAAAGGGATTTTATTTCTTCAGAAAGCATTTCTCTAAAATTCTCCATGCCTTTTTGAAGCCCAGCTAGCACCTCGAGAATTGTCATTCTGAACTGTAGATGTGACACATTACCAATGTCTGTATTAATTAGGTCCCTAGCTGTTGGTACTGCCTCTTGTTCTTTTTTTTTTTTTTTTTTTTGTGGTAAGTTTTTCTGCCTTGTCATCTTATCCAGATAAGAATATATGAATGAGAGATTAAAATACTAAAAGGGTGGCAAAGACCTCAGAAAAGTGTATTCTAACCAAATCAAGAGAGACCCCAAAATGGGGGGAGAAGGAAGGGATAAAAAGAAATTTTAAAAATGCACACACACATACACACACACACACACACACACACACACACACACACGTATATTAGGCTGCTGAATAGAACAGAGCCACCCACTTGATTTTGGGTGTATTTTGGTCTCTTAGAAAAAACCACCTCCCAAAATTTTAAAGAAAGAAAAACACATATACAAAAATAAGGGTAAACACGATGAAGGGATGGAATATGACTGTAAAGATAACAACTAAAAAGAATTCTAAAAAAGGAATTGACAAGTTGGCTGGAAAAAGAAAGAAGGGAGAAAAAGGGGGGAGAGAATGTGCTCAGGCTGGAGACGAGAACAAATCCCTGTGCTAGATTTAGGGTATATTTTGATCTATAAGATGAAATTGTATCCCAAAATTTTTTAGAAAAAAAAAAAAACCTTGTATGTATACAAAAAATAAGGTTAAATATAATGAAGGATAAAATTTGACTATAATAATTGAAGGTTTAAGAAGATTTTTTTAAAGAAAGGTATTATTAAGATAAGCTAGTTAAAAAATGTTAAAAGAGGAAAGAGGAAAAGTTAAAAAATTAAAATAAGAAAAATATAAAATAAAAAAAATTCATTTAATTTTGCCAGACTAAAGCATCATGAGGAGAAAGCCATGAATTCCATGCATTGCTTTCCCCTAGCTCTGGAGTTACGCTGTTCTTGATCTGTGAGCTTGGTCTTGGCTGGATGTTCTTGTTGATCTTCTGGGGGAGGGGCCTGTTGTAGTGATTCTCAAATGTCTTTGCCCGAGGCAGAATTGCACCGCCCTTGCCAGGGGCCAGCCTAAGAAATCTGCTCGACTTTGCTCTCAGGAGTTTTTGTTCCCTGAATGCTTTCCATAGAGCTCTGGAGGACGGGAATGAAAATGGTGGCCTCCCAATCTCCAGTCCGGAGGAGCCAGGGGCTTGGGGCCCCACTGCTCAGTGCACTGTCAGAGAAAAGGGGTCAGTCACTCCCGTTTCCCTGGTCTCTGGCCGTGCTCTGGGCTATCCCAACCTGTGAATGAGTATTTCTGTCTCTGGTGCACACCCCCATTTGGAGTCTCCAAACCCAGAAGATTCCTGCCTCCAGAGAAGGAAGGTGAGTCTCCCTGGATTTGCCACCTGTGGGGTCCCTGCTCAAAAAGCAGTAGTCTGGCTGTGCTGTGGATCATGGTTTAAAGTAACCCCAAGCTGAGAACTCACTCGTTGGCTCTGTCTTTGTAGTTGGCTTCCCTACTCCGATACCTGGGAGCTCTACCACACTCAGACTGATCTTTCAGTGACTCCAGGGGACCTGAGACCACACTGTCCCCACAAGGGCTCCATCCATGCTTAGCCTCTGGAGCAATAGCCCTCAGTGGAGCAGACTTCTAAAAGTTCTGATTTTATGCTCCACTGCTCCACCACTTGCTAGGACCCGGCCCCTTCCCCTGTAATCTATCTTCCTGTTGCTTTGTATTCACTTCTTAACACGTCCTGTCTTCCAGAAAGTGGTTGGTTTTCTGCTCCTAGAATTGCTGCTCTTCTTCTCTTTGATCTCCCATTGAGTTTGTAGGTGTTCGGAATGGTTTAACTCCTGTGACCTGATTTCAGTCTGCTACTCCTCCACCATCTTGCTTCTATCCTATTTTTCATTTTTTGAGGAACCTCTACACTGTTTTCCATAGTGACTGTACCAGTTTGTATTCCCACTAACAATGCGTAAGTGTTCCCCTTTCTGCACAATCCTACCAGTGTTTGTTATCTATTGTCATTGTGATGATAGTCATTCTAACAGGTGTGAAGTGATATCTCATTATGGTTTTGATTTGCATTTCGCTGATGATGAGTGGTATTGAGCATCTTTCCACGTACCTGTTGGCCATTTCAATATCTTCTTTGAAAAAAAAAGTCTTTTCAGGTCTTTTGCCCATTTTTGAATTGTATTATTTGTTTTTCTGTTATTGAGTTGTATGAATTCTTTGTGTATTCTGGGCATTAGCCTCTTATCAGATACATGAATTGTAAGTACTTTGTCTCATTCCATAGCTCGCCTTTTCATTTTGTGGATTATTTCTTTCACTGTGTAGAAGCTTTTCCTTTGGTGTAATATCTTTTACTTATTTTTTATTTTGTATTTATGTTCTTTATGCTTTAGTTACCATATCCCAAAAAATTGTTGCTGAGACTTACATCAAGGAGCTTTTTCCCTATGTTTTCCACTAGGAATTTTATGGTTTCTAGTCTTACATTTAAGTCTTAAATTCTTTTTGAGTTAATTTTTGAGTGGTTTAAGATATGGGTCTAATTTCATTCTTTTACATGTGAGTATCCAACTTCCAGTGCCAATTATTGAAGAGATGATCTTTTTGCCATTGAGCATTCTTGGCTCCTTTGTCAAATACTAGTTTACCATATTTACATGGTTTTATTTCCAGTCTCTCAATACAATTCTATTCATCTGTGTGCCTGTTCTTGTGCAAGTACCATTCTTTTTTGATTGCTATACCTTTATAGTATAGCTTGAAATAATACAGCTTCCCACTTTGTTGTTCTTTATCAGGGTTGTATTGGCTCTCCTGGGGTCTTTTGTGGTTCCATATAAATTTTAGCACTTTTTTCCTACTTTCAAAG
Organism: Mustela putorius furo; assembly: GCF_011764305.1. Classification (NCBI taxonomy): domain Eukaryota; kingdom Metazoa; phylum Chordata; class Mammalia; order Carnivora; family Mustelidae; genus Mustela; species Mustela putorius. The sequence continues at coordinate 2,426,532 of NW_025421261.1, forward strand.
AAAAGTGTTATTGGAATCTTGATACGGATTACATTGAATCTATCAATGGGGGCTTATGGAATATTTGTTCCTCAGGCACAGGGTTCTATATAACATCACGTCAGACCAGGGACCTATTTTAAAACAAAGGAGCAGTGGGAGTAAAACTATCTATGTGATTCTTTTTCTCGTAATATATTCTGAAACATTCAGAGCTGCCAGCAGATATATCTTTGGGATGGGTTCCTAAAAGCACAACTGAAGTGCCACTTTGTAGATGATCGTTTAAGAGAATTGGGATGCCATTCTCTATAATCAGTGTACACTGTGAATTAAAGACCTTTGCATTTAGGTTTGTTTCCTTGGTCTGGGAACTAAGAGGTTGAAGCATCTTACCATCTTTCTCAATGACCAACTCAGGAAATTTGTGCTTTCTTACCTTACTATGGGCTCTGCAGGGTTAATTGTCCTCGTAGTGTTACTGGATAGAGAACCAGTTCTAAATTCCGGTTTAGCTGCTCACCACGAGAAAACAATAGTTCAGAGAAGTGATGGTGGGAAAGGAAGTTTCTTTATAGAAATTTAGGAAGCCAACAACTTAGGAAGATGGCGGACAATGTCTCAAAGGCCATCTTCATCTTTCTGGCAAAGCCAAAGGGCTTTAATGGGGAAGATATGGGAAAAGGGAGGGGGGCTGTGTGCAGGAGAAACAGGTGCTCAGGTGGTTGGATGTATGCCACCATGACCCTGAACAGACTTGCTGGGATCCATGGGCATTATTTTTAAATGTAGTCAGGCCTTATTTTCTGGGAAAGTTTGGTCCTTCACTCCTCAAGGCCAGTGGTCTGCAAATCTTGAGGAACATGTTAGTTCTGCTACAAATCAGAGGTTTTAGGTCAGCAAGCAAGAGGTACCCTGAAGGTAAGTTAACCCTTACTACCGGTTGGAGTGCTGTTACAGTTCAAAATGGAGAAACACTCCCATCAGGTGACTCGATGAGAGTCCCATTGAATTATAAGTTACAGCTCTTCCCTGGAATCTTTAGGCTACTCGTCTAGGAATCTGGACGTGAGAAGACAGTCACTATCTTGGCAAAAGTAATTGGCCCTGACTGTCAGGAAAGTTAGGGCTGTTACACAATCAATAATGAAAGAATGTGTTTAAGATTCTGGTGATTCACTTGGATGCCTCTTGTTGTGGTAAATGGACAAGGGTGGCAACCAGGGCTTGGAAGGGGAATGGTGACTGGGGTTCAGACCCCTCAGGAATGAGATGTGGTTCACAACACTGGTGATCTATTAACACTCAGCGGAGGTGTTAGTTGAAAGTGGGGGGAAGCAGCATGGCTGGTGGAGGTAGGAGATGCTGCATATTTGCTGTGGTTCTGAGCCAAGCAGCAGTGGCAAGTGTTATATAGTTCAACCCAGTATCTTTCCTTTGTATTTATGTGAACAATCTTCAACAAATTGTATTTATTTTTATTATATGTAAATACATATACTGTTCTTCGTCATTTTCTACACAAAAAGTAATTTTTTTTAAAAGATTTTATTTATTTGAAAGAGAGCATGAAAGGGGCGAGGGGCAGAGGGAGAAGCCGGCTCCCCGATGAGCAGAGGGCCTCATGTGGGACTTGATCCTGGGACTCCAGGATCACGACCTGAGCCAAAGGCAACTGCTTAACCAACTGAGCCACCCAGGTGCCCCACAAAAAGTAATTTTTATATCTTTCTGTAATTTGAAAAAAATGACATAAAGTTTTGGAGACCTTTTAATGTCACTCTATTATAGGTCTCCCTGTTCTTTCGAAGTTGCTGCTTTACATGTTTTTCACTTAGGTTCTTTAGAAGTTTGTTTTTCTTATACAGTATCATGAACAACAGTAAAATGAGCATCTTTGGTACATGTTCTTTAGGTGCGTTGTCAATATATCAAAAAGTGGAACCGATGGGTTATAATGGACATGGTTAAGTGCCCTCCAGAGTAGCCAGTTAAATCTCCCACCAGCAGCCTTTGAGACATTTCTTTCCTCAGATCATCACCAATATCATCAGCCTTTCATTTTTCACCAGTATCATATGTGAAAAAAAGCTCATGGTTTTAATTTTAATTTCCCTGATATTTAGTGTGGTTGATTTTTTTTTTATATGTTTCTTCACCATTTGCATTTCTTCTGTGAATTGCCTGTTGATATTCCTTGTTTGTTTCACAACTTGTTTTTTCAAACCTTTTCTACTCTCTAGACTTCTGACTCTTAGTCAACAAAGAAAACAAAACCTCCAACCTCAAAGTCAACAAAGAAAAGCAAATTGAGCTGGAAACTTCCTCAGTTTTCTACCGTGAAACTTATAAAACTATCTTAATTTCTTGGCATTCACTCTTCCTTCCCTCCTGTGTTACTAGTGTCTAGCACATGTAATGCCTGTCCATCCACTTCCTGTGTCCTTGTTTTGAAAGCTCACTATCATTATAATGTTTCTGAGAATGTTCCCAACTCTGAGTCCCACCTTCCTAAGGTAGAGACCGAAACTCACCTTCTCAGTTTCCCTTGCTTCTGGTGTTCTCTTTGCAGGTACACAGGCACTGCCAATCACATGCACTTGCATGAGGCAACTCTTTTTAGAAAAGAGTAACAGAAAGCACCACATGGAATCCATTTTGTACTGAATGGGGTGGTAGAGTCTTTTGGCTTTCAGGTGATACAGTGGCAAAAGTTCTGGGGTCTCATGTCCTCAGTGAAATGGTGAGCTGCAGTGTCTGTTTTCAGTGGTGGCAGCAGAGGGATAATTGGTGAAACAGTTCCTGTGGCTATGAGTGTTGTTTCTGGCTCTGTAGTCTTAACTCAACTTTCCCTGGGGTTTGGGGACTATTGTATTTAAAAAATTTCTTTTTGTATTTGGACTAATGACAGTTCTGCTGTTTGCAGTTAATACCCTTGATTGATGATATTTACTGACATTCTGCACCCTTCCCTTCTATGCTTTTAGGGAACTGTCTGTATTGATTAGTTCCTCTCACAGTTAATTCCAGAGTCCCTTCCTGTGTTCATTGAGTTCTCTCTATCTTGCCCTACCATATTTTTCTCTTCTTCCTTTTTAACAGTTATTATTCTGGAATGAATCATAAAATAATCTCTGTCTTCATTTCCTCATCTTCTACTTTTCAACCCACTGCAAGCTAGTTCCCATCTTCATCATTCAATAGAAATTGTTTTCTCCTGTGGTCGCAAATGAGGGATGTGTCAGTAAATTCAATGAACACTCTGTGGTTCAATCATTCAAATCTTCTACTGAGAGGATGGCTTGTATTGGTGTACAAATAGAGGCAAGAAGGCTTTTTGTGAATCTTTTTTAGTACATCAGAAGAAAGAAGAGCATGACTAGAACTAATGTGGACACAGCAGATTTGTAGAGCCCTGGATGTAATCAACCAACCCTTCCCCCCTCCTGTCCTTCCTCTCTTCCCATTTTCCCATCATCTGTCTCCCTATTTTCTATGTCAATATGAGAGAGAATAAATCAATAAAAGCACTGGGAAACAAGAAATGATCCATTCTAGAGAACCAGAAATTGTGCATATTTCTTGTAAAGTAGAAAGCAGATAGTAGTATCAGATTGACAAGATAGAGAAAACATAGGCCAAAATGAATAAAACAGATTAGAGAAATGTCAGAGTTAATAATAATATGAGGGGCAGGAGAGAACCTGTAATTCATTAAAGAAATTAATTCCACATAGCTAAGCCAGAGGAACACCCTGTACATGGTATATACGCTGGCAGTATTCAACCCAAGAATGAGTGAGAGAACTGTTCTCTAAGGAAAGTGAAGTACAGGCCTAAAAAGGAGACCTGGAGGGTGTAAAGGAGCTGAGAAAAAAGAAGTAAGCTCAAAGAAATTAACTCATGTTAGAAGTTATGAAGAGGAGCATAAAATCTGGAAAAATTATACTTATGCCAAGCCCTTCTTATTTTGGCAGTTAGGTTGGAAGAGTGGGATATATCCCAACTCTTCTTTCTCTTTCATGCCCATGTGTCCTCAAGTGGAGTCTGTATGTTGTCATATTCCGCCCTTTTATACATAACGTCCTCAGTTGACCTATTCAGAGGAGAGTCTGGTGAGGGAGCTAGACCTGTACGACTATGGAGGGAATCCATGCTAATGTCTGTATCAAGCAATCCAGTCCTCTGTTCATATGCAGCCACAGATGTTTGAGGAAACAGACTGAAAGAGATAGCCCAAGGTGACAAGGGAGAATAACTAATGTCAGGCGAAACAAAACATTTAAAACCCAGGGAGCACATTAAATAAATTTCAATTTTCTATCCCAGAGATATTTTAGTATCAATGAAACCTATGAGCAAAGTGATAAATGTATGAAAAGGGAGAATCAGAGAGCAAGAAAGAATTCTTAGAAATTAAAAATATAATCGACAACATTTTTAAAAAGACTAATAGAATGGGCACTTTTTAAAGGACAGATTAATCATGTGGAAGTTAAAGGTGATATAATTACTCAGAATATAGTGAAAAAAAGAGGAAAATAAGAAAGAATTATATGAAAGGAAATATGAAAGAATAATTCCAGGAGGCTCAATATCTATGTAATAAACTTACCAGAAAGAAATAAGGCAGAAAATGAGGGGGATAAAATACTTAATTGAATAATAGAAAAAATTTTCTCTGTGTTGGAGATAAGCACAAGATTATAGTCTGCGTTAGCTATGTAGTTGGGCAAATTAGAAAGATTCCCACTAGGTACATAATGCTAGAATTTTAGAATTCTGAGAATAAAATGATAATTCAAAAATAATTCAAATTGGATTGGATGATATTAAAATTAAAAACATTTGTGCACCAAAGTACACTATCAATAGAGTGAAAAGGCAGCCCATTGAGTGGGAGGGAATATTTGCAGATTATGTATCTAATGAGGGGTTGATATCTAGAGTATATAAAGAACTTATACAACTCAACAACACAAAAGCAAACAACTCAGTTAAAAATTGGCAAAGTATTTGAATGGACATTTCTTCAAAGGGTATCACAAATGTCCAATAAGCTTATAAGAAGACAACATCATTAATCATTAGCTATGCAGGGGTGCCTGGGTGGCTCAGAGGGTTAAGCCTCTGCCTTCAGCTCAGGTCATGGTCTCAGGGTCCTGGAATCAAGCCCCATGTCCGGCTCTCTGCTCGGCAGGAAGCCTGTTTCTCTCTCTCTCTCTGCCTGCCTCTCTGTCTACTTGTGATCTCTCTATGTCAAATAAATAAATAAAATCTTTAAAAAAATCATTAGCTATGCAAATCAAAACCAAAATCATACATACAATGAGGAAAAGAGAATTTCTTCAATAAACTGTGCTGGGAAAGTTGAACAGCTATACATAAAAGGATGAAACTGGACCACATTCTAATGCCATTCACAGACATGAGCTCAAAATGGATTAGAGACCTAAATGTGAGACATGAAACCATTAAAATCCTAGAAGAGCACAGCAGTAATTTCTCAAAACATCAGCCACAGTAACATTTTCTTCTAGATATGTCTCCTAAGACAAGGGAAACAAAAGCAAAAATAAACTACTGGGACCACATCAAAATAAAAAGGTGTTGCACAGCAATAAAACAAGAGGACAACCTACTGAATGGGAGAATATATTGGCAAGTGATGTATCTGATAAGGGGATAATATCCTAAATATATGAAGAATTTATGTAACTTAACACCAAAAAGAAAAAAAAGACTGACTGAAAAATGACACACAACAGACACATGAAAAGGTGCTCAAAATCACTAATCACTAGGGAAATGCAAATAAAAACCACAGTAAGATATCACTGTATATCCCTTAGAATGGCTGAAATAAAAATGACAAGAAGTAACAACTGTTGATGATGATGTAGAGATGAGGGGACTCTGTTGCGCTGTTGGTGGAATGTAAATTGGTACAGCCACTATGGAAAACAATGCGGAGATTACTCAAAATTTAAAAAATAGAAATATCATATAATCCCTTAATTCCACTACTGGATATTTATTCAACGAAATGAAAACATTAATTGAGGAGTGCTTGGGTGGGTCAGTCAGTTAAGCATCTGCCTTCAGCTTTGGTTATGATCTCAGGGTCCTAAGATTGAGACCCACATCAGACTTCCTGCTTAGCAGGGAACCTGCTTCTCCCTTTCCCTCTGCCTGCCACTCCCCTTGCTAGTCCTCTGTCTCTCTGCCAAATAAATAAGTAAAGTCTTTTTTAAACAAATCCAATAATTAAAAAATGTGCACCTGTATATTTATTGCAGCATTATTTATAATAGCCAACATATGAAGCAACTTCAGTGTCCATCAGTAAATGAATGGATAAGGAAAATGTGGTACATACACACAGAAACACACACAGACACATGAGACACACAGGAATGTTACACAGCCATAAAAAAGGATGAGACTGCGTTGTTTGAGATAACATTGATGCACCTATGCTAAGTGAAATAAATCTGACTGTGAAAGACAATGTGTGATTCCACTCATAAGTAGAATCTAAAAAAATGAATAACATCAGATCTGTAAATACAGAGAATAAACTGATGGTTGCCAGAGGGAAGGGAAGTGGGGAGTTGGGTGAAGAGGATTGGGAGTTACAGGCTTCCAGTTATGGAATGAATAAGAAACAAGAATAAAAGGCACAGCATAAGGAATATAGTCAATGATAATTGTGATAGTGTTGTAATGGGACAGATGGTTGGTACACTTGGGAATGTAGCATAATGTATAAACTTGTCAACTCACTAAGTTGTCCTGAAACTAATGTAACATTGTGTTCAACAAAACCATTTCACAATGATATAGCAGTTCACATCTATTAGGATAGCTATTTTCAACAACAACACAACAACAACAAAATAACAAGTGTTAGCAAGAACATGGAGAAATTGGAACACTGTACCTCTGGTGGCAATATCTTATGGTGCAGTCATTGTGGAAATAGTCGAGCTGTTTGAGCATCTCCTCATAAAAGTGAGAATTACTGTATGATCTGGCAATTTCACTTGTGAGTATACAGCCAAGAGCATTGAAAGCGGGGACTAGAACAGGCACTTGTGTACCCATGTTCCTAGCAGCACTATTCACAATAATCAGAAGGTGGAAACAACCAAGAATCTGTTGACGGATTAGAGCATAGAAAAAGGTGCCATCCGTCTACAAGGCAATATATTCAGCCTTTAAAAGGAAGAAAGTTCTGACACATGCTACCACATGGATGAACTTGGAGGACATTATGCTAACTGAAATAAACCAGCCACAAAAAGACAAATACTGTGTAACTTCACTTTTATGAGATACCTGGGGTAGTCAGATGCACAGACAGAAAGTAGAATGGTCATTGCCGGGGTCTGGGGGAAAGGGAGAATGGGAATTATTGTTTGATTGGTACAGAGTGTCAGCTTTACAATATGAAAAGAGTTCTGGTGACTGATGGTGGCAGTAATTGCCCAACTGTATGAGTGTACTTAATACTACACACTTAAAATGGACTATACACTTAAAATGGTTAATTTTATATTTTATATATTTTATCCAAATTAAAAAACAATTTGGAGTGGCAGTAACTTACCTGTAAGTCAGCTTGATCTTAGACTGCATTTCCAGGAGTGACTCCTAAAAGAAAATAATAAAATTAAAGTAAATCTTATAAATAATAAAATTAAAGTAATATTTTTAAACTTCTGGAAAATTTTATTTTGAAATAAATTTATCTGTCTATAAATAATAATATATTATATATTATATTACATATAATATATAAATAATAATAAATAATATAAATATTCATTGATATATAAATAATATAATTTATTATTTTGAAAATAATAAAATTAAAGTAAATCTTATAAATAATAAAATTAAGGTAACATCTTCAAACTTCTGGAAAATTTTATTTTGAACCAGAATTCTTTACCTGCTTGGATTAGATATCTTCTGTTTGACCATTGAGACCTACCTGCTCTCCTACCCCAACTTGCTCTCTGTCCCAAGAGGTTGATTTCTGTTCAGTGCTTCAGCTGGGCCCCCCTTTCCCTTTGGCCAGTTTGGGTTCAGCCAGTTAGAGGCACCAACAAGAAATTAGAATCCAAAGGAGAGAGGTTAGGCAGTCCACTCCCCGCCCCCCCCCCCGCCCCTCCAGATTCCTTCCATACTGTGCTGTAGGTTAGCGATGGATATTTTTTTCCAAAAAGGCACAATTTAGGGTTGGGTCCTACAGCTGGTTCCCTGGGCTCTATTAACTGCTCCCTCCTCTTACCTCATTTGGACTAGTTAGTGGCTGTTAATAGCTTAATGCCCTAGCTAGCTGCAGGGTGCTTCATTATCTCTCTAGGATTTCTCTTAACCCTGTCTATACCTTTGTTAATTAACTCAGCCACTCAGTTTGCTCAGTTACTCTATTTACATGTGTCATCTGTTTCCTGGACTGACTAAAGTAGGTAATTTAGCATTCAAATGGGAGTGAAAAATAGTCTTTTTGTGGGGGGGAATCCGGAACTTCTAAAACCACCTACTGGTCTTTTCTGATTTTGTAACTTGAGCAAATTTTCCCACGACATTAAATAAAAAAAATATATATATATATATATATATATATATATATATAAATAAAATCTCCATAGATGCAGTAAAAGCATAGGATAAAATTCTAAACTCATGTCATAACTTGATGAAGAGTACATAGCAAACACTTGTAAACCTCATAATCAATGCTTAAACATTTGAAAGTTTAGCACTGGAATAGAAACATGATAAAAGTGTGAGTACTCGTAACTTTTTATTGGTAGTCTGACCACAGCAATGCTGCGATGAAAGAAAAATGTCATAAATACTTGGAAGAAGTCAGAATATTATTATAAAGGCAGTATGATTATCTGCCATGAGAATCCAAGAAAATTAACCTGGAACCCTAGTAGAACAAATCAGTGAATTTAGTGGAAGAAATCTAAGATCGACTACAATAGTAACTCTTTTCCAGCATGATAACATAGTAACATCATAACACAAGACAGAAGCGAAGGCAGCCTCAGAAGCCTGTGGGCGAAATTAAGTAGCTGGTGGCCATAGACCCGCCCACCCACCCTCCCTCCCTCCTCCCCGTCCCTCCCTCCTGCCTCCCTCTCCCTCCTCCCCTCCCCCTCTCTCCCTCCCTGCCTTCCTCCCTGCCTTCTTCCTTCTCTCCCTCTTTTCTTTCTTTCTCTGTTTCTCTCTCTGTCCTTCCGATGAGAAGTACCTCGGTGCTCCAGACGCAGGCTACCTCTTGTTCTGGACTCACCTGTTCGGAGTCGGGTCACACCACATAACACCCAATTCCAGTCTTCATCTACCCCTCACCCTCGCCCCACTAGAGGACCAGTGTGGGAGGCCCTGTGCTCCAGGGCTGCTGGGGGCGGGCATGGGCTCTGGCCCAAAGACCTGGGGGACAGTACAGCCCCAAATTTGTTTGGGGAGTGAATTGTGCAGGCCAGGCCACAGATCTGTAGCCTTCCAGAAATCATTATGACCCTGGGGAGCTTTGTGGCCTTCTGGGATGGAACCCTGGAGTCCCAATCGAACTCTACAAGGTCCAGGGCCACAGCAATTGGAAGGCACTGTTGCATTGCACATCCTTGGGGTCAAACCTCTGTTCCAGCAGCTGAGAGCTGTCTATCGTCTATCCCAGAAGAATAGTCGTGTAGTCAGAATTAAGTCTTGCACAGACATTTGCTGCCCACTTGGGTGGCCTCTGTCTTGCTGCATGTTCTGTGGTCCATGTGCAGCAAGGAAGCCTTCTCTTTAAGGGCGACCCATGTCTGGGTTCTACTCTGCGTGATGCCTCTTCATAGTCAGCCTGCTCCAAACTGCTGGCCTCTAAAAGTCAGTGACTCATGTTCACATAAGGGAAGAAGCACTGACAATTAATGCAAGATTACTGCCTTCTTTATATGCTTGGATTATCAGGGCTGATCACCTGTGTTTACTCAGATGAACTGTTAAAATCAAAACCATTAGAGTTTTACAGAAAATGATAATCTTTTTGCCCTTCCAAAAAATGTAAGTGGAATCCCAGAAGGGTCAGAGGGAAGTAGGGAATAGAATATATTTGAAAAAATAATGCCTAAGAAGTTTCCAGATTTTGTGAAAACTATAAATCCACAGGGCCAAGGAGTACAGCACATTTCCAGCAGATTAAACATAAAGAAACCAACACAAGAACTATCTTAGAATTGCTGAAACCGTAATAAAGAGAAAATCTTAAAAGAATCTAAAGTGAAATGACACGTTATATAAAAGAAAACACAGGAAAGACTAAACACCTCTAAGAGGTAGTATAAGGCATGAGGCAATGAGGTGACATCTTTAAAGTGTTGAAAGCTCAAAAGTCAACCTGGAACACTAACCAACTCAGCAAAAACGTCTTTCAAAAATTAAGGTGAAATTCCTTTTTTCCGTCAAACAGAAGGCAAGGTAATTAGTTGTTGGCAGACCTATACCACAAGAAGTGTTAGAGATTTTGAGGCAGAAGGAAAATCATATCAGCAGGAAACATGGGTATACACAAAGGAATAAAACATCAGAAGTGCTAAATATGTGAATAAGTAAAAGTGTTTTGTTTCTTAGGTTTCTTTAAGGATAATTTCTTTAGAGATGATTAACCATTTAAAGTGGACAGATGACTTAGGATTCTCCTAAGTAGGGGTTGGTGAGGCCACCAACGAGCGCTTTCCACTTGTTTTCTCAGTAGGTCTTGCTCTCTGTGGCACTGCACGTTAGCGTAGGTGAGTGCAGAGCTATCCGGATGATTTTTTGTGGCCCGGTAAGACGCTCAGAAATGCACAGCTCATGCCATATATGAAATTAAAAGAGCCACTTTTTAGTGGGCTTTACTATGTCAAATGTTGTGTTGACTATGCGTCCTTTATGTTCTTCTAGAAAAACCCCACAGCGTCAGAGTTCAGCTGAGAGCTGTTCCCATTTGCTCACTTTTAGCAGGGACTTATGTAAACTTATACTCAAATCATCTCTCTTCTGTAAACCAAATCCCAAATCCCGACTTTCTTCTATTAAATATTAATTCCACTAGGTGGAGGCATTTGCTTAGTTTTGTGGTTCTCACGAAAGCCGAGCATTAACAAGTCTAATAAGCAGGGAAACGAGTCAGAAAAAAAGGCCCACAGCCCTCCCAAGCGTGGTGGTTTGCATTGTGTTAGCTTGGCAAGTGCATCCCCATTACTACATGGAGTTCCACTGAGCAACAGGGCTTAGGGGCACCGGTCCCCATGCAGTTGAACATCTGTGGAGAACTTTTGAGTCCCCCAGAACTTAACTGTCGATGGCTTGCTGCTGACCAGTGGTCATACCGAGAACATAAACAGCCGAGGAGAGAACATGAAACATGCATGTTTTGTATATCACGTGCATCGTGTGCTATATTCTTACAATCAAGTAAGCTGGAGAAAAGGGATGTTATTAAGAACGTCGTATGGAGGGACCTGGGTGGCTCAGTCTGTGAACCGCTGCCTTCAGCTCGGGCCATGGCCTAGGGTCCTGGAACAGAGCCCTGCCCAGTGGGGAGTCTGTTTCTCCCTCTGCCTCTGCCCCTACTCTGCTCACAGTCTCTCTCTCTGTTTTTCTCTTTCACATAAATAAATAAAATTTTAAAAGAAAGAATATCACAAGGAAGAGAAAACACATTTATAGTACTGGACTGTTGTTTATCTAAATTTAAAGTTTATATCAATTCTTGATAAGACGAGTCGTCTGTCTGTATCTATATCACTATTGTCTTATAGGATACAGACCACTGTAGATGTTATGGGTATTTCTGACACCAGGATGAAAAGATGGTGTACAGTCTGTAAGTGTTGATGAACTTTGATGTTTTATCATAGATTTGTGTATGTTTTAGGGTAGTAAATGATAAAATAGACTAGTATCTACATGTATTTTATGCGTTTATGACACAGGTAACTTTTTCATAATTCTTCCACTCTTTTTAGGCTCCACAATTCATTTGTGAGTTTTTAAAATTGCTGCAAATCTCTAAATAATTTTCCAGTATATTTATTGAGGAAAAAATGTATGTAAGTGGACCTGTCCAGTTCAGACCCTTGCTGTTTGACAGTCAACTGCGTTTGCTTTTAATGTTTAGCAAAGGAAAGTAGCACGTTTTCTAAGCTGATAATGTCTAAATGTTTTCTTCCTGCTGGTTGGATTTTAAACCAACCTCTAAGGGCTGAATCGATTGTTAACTGGGCCTCTTACATTTTCTCACTTAATCCTGTCAGGTGGGTTTTTTTTTTTTTTTTCCTGTGAGGCGGTTCTTGCATTGCACAGTGATGTATGAAGAGTCTGTAGCAGTCAAATGTATGCTTATTTCATTGTAACCAAGATGATAACATGAAGAACATTATTAACATATACATATTTTTATGTAATACTTTAGTCTTTGTATCAGTAACTCAACATAAAATGTCACCTCCTCAGATTATGGGGAAACTATTGTTTTGTGAATGTTCTGTGCAGGCGGCACAGATGTGTGAGGCGCTTCTTGAAGTAGCTGAAATGTGAAAGGCCTAAAGGATTGTGGGATTTTTCAGCTTGAAGCTTTTTTGTTGTCATCTTTCTGGGTTTCTTCTTTGCTGTTTTTATTGGTACCAACGTTATATGGAAACAATATCTTCCCAGTTAAATAGGAAATTCATCTGCTCTTTATTTTGTATTTGAAGTTTGAATGCTCTGTGTCATCAGTTCATTGACTTCAAGGAAGTAGGTCTCTGAAATGTTGCACTTTATGGGAGGAAGCCAGTTCTCTTCTTGTGCAAGTGGTTTTTTTAAGTCTTTCTTGTAGGAGAACTATTGTCTCAGTTTTATTGTTTCAAAGATGCTCTATTAATCATCTACAGCTGCTCTCATGAATGGTTCAAAAACGCAACAGACTTTTGTCCTTTAATCCCTTCGAGAAGATCTAGTGACTGATGTTTGCTTTCTATCTTCATTGTACATCTGTGGGGAAGGGGACAATCCAATGTTGATGAAAGTGTCATTAGAAAGAATTCTAAGTTTTCATATCTCACATGTGTCGTATATAAAAAATAAATTTGATTTTTCATTTAAAACAGTTATTTGGTATACATTGAATAAAAACTGAGATGTCTAATTCGTGCACAAATCTTAAAATTTATCTTTTTCTCTAGGATGAAAGCCTGGCCCGCCAGTTGGTGGAGCTCGGCTACCGCGGGACTGGAGAGGTGGTGAGGAGGGAAGAGTTTGAAGCAAGGAAGGCCGCGATAGAGATCGCGCGGCTGGCTGAAAGAACTCAGAAGAAGTAAGTGTCCGTGTTCCAAATCTAGATTTTATATCATCGTGTAGAGTCTCTGGAAAAGTCTAATTCCAGTGGCCCTGTTGTAATTTAGAAACATTGGCTGGAGCAGGTAGAACTTGAAATATCCCAAGCATGTGTTGTTCTGGTCAGGAACTGCAGGAACTGTGATGTGCTTGCAAGAAGTCACATGCAACTTGAAGCTATGAATTTAGAAATATAAACACTAAAATACTGTCATTAGACTAATAAAGTCTTATTAAAAAGTAAGTCAGTGTTATTGGCTTTATGTATTTATATACTAAAAATATAAGTGACTTTTGCCTTAGAATTCTTTGTACTTTTGAGACCTATAAGTCTTTGACATCATTTATGTACTTATGTTTCTGAAAACATTATTTCATTCAACTTTATTAAAGATCACTGGCTTTTTTTAATGTGACTAATACAGGGTACATGAACTAGGAATCTAATTAAATATGTTAGATATATTATGAAAGAGATGTATACCTGAAGTGAACCTTATCAATGGATAAGCCAGTATGAAAGGTGTGACAAAGCAATCATCTGTTTACTTTTTAAAAATGAATGCTAAAGCTGTGCCTGTTGAAGAGGACAACTACTTGGAAACTGGCACATTGTTTTTAGATATAATTTTTAAAACTGCCCTATAATTATGAGTAGAAATATCTCATGTATTTATCATGACAAATAATGTTTTGGTAGTGAAATGGGAATTGGTTCCAGGAGTGTGCAATTTTAATTGATTGTTCTAGTGGTTACTGTGCTTCATTACCAGGGAATTTTGGAATTTAATATACTGTTATTTGGTAATATATTAGTAATCTGATGCTACCATAACACATTACTACAAACTCAGTGGCTTAAAACAACATGAATGTATTTATTCATAGTTCTTTGGGTCAGAAGTTAAGAGGACAATGGCTCAGCTGGAGCCTCTGCTCAGTACCTCACAAGGTTGAAATCTGGGTGTTGGCTGGACCGAGTCGTTGTCTGGAGACTCTGAGAATGAATCTGCTTCCATACTCATTCAGGTTACTGGCCAGACTCAGTTACTTGTGACTATGGAACTGAGGTTCCCATTTCCTTGTCCACTGTCATTTTGGGGCCTGGGCTGCGGGGTCCTACAGACTACCCACATTTGTCCTCATGCTTTCCATATGGTCCCCTTTCAGCAGTAGTAGTTCAAAATGCTCTCACCCTTCAAATTTCTCTGACTTCTTCTGCAGCATCTTTCCTGATTCTAGCCAGAGAAAGAGCTCTCCTTTTAAGGGCCCATGTGGTCACAGTGAGTCCGTCTAGATTATCGTGATCATCTCCTTATTTTAGGGTCTATAACCTTCATTACATCTGCAAAGTCCCCTTTTCTCTGTAAGGTAACATGTTTGCAGGTTCTAGGAATTAGGGCTTGGGCAACCTTGGGGTTCTGGCCCAAGGGCATTCTGCTTACGGCAGGTCCTTTATACAAAAGTTTGAGAATTTATTCAACATTTGTTATACATGACTTCTGTTCTTAAAAAAATCTGAAATGATGCCAAGTATATGGGTACAGTGTGATGTGTCTTATATAAAACATCAGGGGAGTCTTCTCTTTCCGTACCAGTAGATGTTTATCAAGAGCGGAAGTGGAGAGATTTTTGTGAGATTTTGCAGGGAATTAATGTATATTCATATTTTATTAGAGACCTGTCCAATTCATACAAGAGAAGTTGGTCATGTTTAAAGTGTAAGTGTGCATCATGTCCACTTTGTGTTTGAGGATCAAAGTGAGTATTTGCTCTATGCAATAGTCGCTCTAACTGGCCAGAGCTGGAAGTCATCAGGCTACTTAAGTACCAGTCATGGGAGGCTAATCCCCACCCAGAGCTGCTAGAACTGGAAGGCCCTTTCATCTGCAGCTCCTCTGGCTGCCTTTGTAATGGGATGGGCCCCATATGTTGCCTCTGGCCCCATGAGGCAGTCACTTTGCTCTCTTCCCTCCTCCTCCAGCGTTAGTGACAGCAGGGCCAGCAGAGGGAGACCTAGAGTCAAATACGTCTTCGGCCTGTATTTGCAGGAGAATGACTTTGAAAATACACATGAATTATCTGCCTGTCTGCCAGCTGGAAAATTGTAAACTTGGAAACTTGAAACTTGGAAACAAGAAACACTTGATTCTACCATCAGATTATATTATATTACCTTCTCTAATGTGCCGGTGAGGAGTCCTTTGTAGATCCCAATCCTCTGCTCTGGTGATCATACAGCACCCATCTCAAGAAGCGCTGGTACCTAAGAGTCTTATTTACTTAGATTAGTTTCAGAGGTGAAGGAGTCTGTAGAGAAGAAAGTTAAAGGTACTTGGGGGGAGCATTGTGAGGAAGTGGTATTTTGGTAAGTATCTCTCGAAAAGAAGGCATAAGGTGAAAAAAATTATTGTGCTTTTAATTTAGTCATTCACTTTACAGATACTCATACACAACCATATTGCATTAGGCACTGTGCTAAATGCTGGGGATATGGGAGAACATAAGAGAGTCCCTGCCCTCAAGAAATCTGAGGGCTAGATAAATGAAAGACAGTTACATTGCTGGTGTGAATGTAAAATAGAAAACAGTTCGGCAGTTCTTCAGAAAGTTGAACGCAGACCCTGCAATTCCATTCCTAGGCATACATCCAAGAGAACTGAAGACCTAGGTCCATTAGGAAACTTGGTCACCTGTGTTCATAGCCACATTATTCATAGTCACCGTAAAGTGGAAAGAATCCAACTGTCTATCACCTGACAAATGGGTAAAGACAAGGTGGCATAGACACATGGAATAGGATTTGGCCATGAAAAGGAGAGAAGTACATATTGTCACTTGCTACCACATAGATAGAACCTGACAGCATTAGGCTAAGGGAAAGAAGGCAGACAAAAGAACCACATACTGTACAGTTCTGTTTGTACAGAATGTCCGAAGTGGGCACATGCATGGGGACAGAAAGTGGACTTGTGGTTGCCAAGGGCTGGGAGGAAGGGTGAATGGAGAATGACTGCTAAGGGGTATGGGGCTTCCTTTGAGGTGTTGAAATATTCCAGACTTGGAGAGGATTGCACAACTTGTAAATATACCGAGAACATTGAATCCCACACCTTAAAAGTTTGAATTTTATGGTATGTGAATTCTAGCTCCATAAAATCAATCACAACAGAAAAGGAGGCATTCTGTCATAGTTGCTGTGGTGACACCCTGAAGTTAAGATTTGGGGGATGTGAAGAACAGGGAAAGCTCTTCTTAAGGCAAGGCTGCTGGTGTGGCTCTTACAGGACAGGTAGGATTAATCCGGCTGCTGGTGTGGCTCTTATAGGACAGGTAGGATTAATCCGGCTGCTGGTGTGGCTCTTACAGGACAGGTAGGATTAATCCGGCTGCTGGTGTGGCTCTTACAGGACAGGTAGGATTAATCCGGCTGCTGGTGTGGCTCTTACAGGACAGGTAGGATTAATCCGGCTGCTGGTGTGGCTCTTACAGGACAGGTAGGATTAATCCGGCTGCTTGTGTGGCTCTTACAGGGCAGGTAGGATTAATCCGGCTGCTGGTGTGGCTCTTACAGGGCAGGTAGGATTAATCCGGCTGCTGGTGTGGCTCTTACAGGGCAGGTAGGATTAATCCGGCAAAGAAGGATGTGAAGACGGACACGGCCATTTTGCCTCAATTCTGTGACAAACTCTCCTCCTTCGAAAATCATCTTCTCTACCTCTTTGTCTAAATTCGTACCCGTTTCCTTGCTAAGACTTTTTCCCCTAAAGCTGTACAACTTACTTCCACATTTTCTGGGATAAACCATCTCTGCTTCATTATCATGTAGACATCATCTCTCACCTGTCCTCAACTGAGGTTCACAGCATCTGGTAGAGTAGCCATAAGGCAGAAAGAAACTTTAAATGTTGGGAAGGAGGAATGCGTATAGTTTTGTTAGTGAACTTTTTGCCAAGACTGAATGTTCTTCTCTCCAGGGTTTGGCCAAGGTATGTTAATGAGGAATCCCCATCATAAGTTCCAGAGAATTTCCATTTGTAGCGAGAAGTTCAGTTTGTTTCCACAGGTGATGGAGAGATGGACCTTAACTATTTGCGAAAAGAGGTTGAATAGTGGGTTCTTAGGGTATATTTAGTATTAGTTTAAGATGCTATTATTCCCATTCCTTTCAGCAAGCTAATGTCTATGGCATGCTTTTTTTTTTTTTTTTTTTTTTTTTTTTTTTTTTTTTTTTTTTAGATTTATCCATTTATCTTAGAAAGAATGAACGGGAGCAGGGGGTGGGGGAGGAGCAGAGGGAGAGGGACAAGCAGACTCTGTGATCCTAGGAGAGCCTGAGATCAGGAGTTGGATGTTCAAACAACTAAGCCAGTCAAGTGCCCCAAAATGCTCTTTATATTCACCCTGGCTTGCAGAGGAGGGCCACTGAATTTTTTTCTTAGTGATTTTGGTTTTATTCTGACCAATGTATTTCTGATGGCTATGGTGACTTGGTGTCCTCTGGGTCCGTGGACCATAATCCTTGGTGGATCTTCTGGCCTCACAGAATATGTCCATTCTAGCCTGCCCAGTTTTCTGAGCCTTTAATCCCTTCCTCAAAATTCTGTCTCTGCAATTAAGGCATTTCAGCTCTAGACATTGTGGGTCATTGCTGGTTTCCAGTTTCTTGGAGTCACCTTAGCAGTGACTTTGCACCGTCTTCTGGGATCCTTACCAAAATGCTATGTCTTGTGTTCTGAGGAGGTGCAGCAAGTCAGCAAATTCTGATACACTCAGTCTTATTTCTGGCTCTCCTGGTCTAGATTTATCTCCCAGTCCTGCTTATGTGCTATCTAGGTGCACAGCTCCTTTGGGAGTAATGTCCATTTCCTCTCTTACCAGACCTAACATGTCCCTGGCTGTGATTTAACTCTTTTATAGGCCTGAGGGCCAGAAGCAGAACTGGGGACATCTCCTGAGGTAGACATATGTTGTCTCATGGGAGGAAGACCTCTGTGTTTTCCTTCTGTTTTGCTTCTGGTGGTTAGAGTCGGATAGTTCTTAATGGAGACGTTGAGATCACTTCTTCAGACTCAGAAGATTAAGAAGTAGTCTGGGGAGGTCCACGTCTCAGGAACATCTACTCATGTGTGTGTTGGGATCCTGGGTTTTCTTAATGAGAATTCTGATTTTGCTGTTACAAACCTGCCCCTGCTGAACATCCGAGTGTCTTTGGATTTCAGCCACTGAGACTATCCAATCCCGTGCTGGATTCATCCTGTGCTCGCCCACCGCGTGAGGTGAGGACTTCTTTGTAAGCTAGCAAAGACACTGGTTTGTTTTTTTGTTTGTTACAGTTGTTGGTTACTTGCCCTCAGTTTTGCATTACCAACCTTAGGGCATCAGTGCAATTTAGGGACAGCTAGCTATGTAATTGCATTGTTGTTACATTGTATCACTATCCATACATTTCAAATGCCTGAATCATCCCACTGGCTAGGGCACTCCATTTTAATCGTACAGCATCCTGGTTTTCCACGTGTGAATGAGTGTTTTAACACTGGGCTCTCTACCTTGTGCTGGGGCTTTCTGCACACCACTTAACCTCAAGCGCTCTGGACCTCATTACTAAAGGGCTCGTGGTGAGAGATAGAGTCCCCAAAGTCCATTTTACGGCCTGCTTTTTCAGACTATTCCAGGTACAGTCTGTCACAGACTAGCCTTTCTAGGAAGCAGACACAGAGATGAAGTTAAGAATTCAGAAGTTAACTGGGAAGTAAAAAACAAAAAAAAAACACAATGAGAAAAAAACATAAAAAGTAAAAAACAAAAAGAAAAGGCTGGAAGTAAAATTAGGGGGAAGTGTCAGACCTTGATGCTCACCTGGCTGAGTCCCTTTCAGGTCAGTGGAATGTTTGCAAAGCAAGATTATGTTAAAGGGATCCCACAGTTGGTGGAATCTGATAGATCTAAGGTCTGTTTGATCTTAGAGCCATTGTCTTGCTTCATGATTTACGGAGGCCATTCGGAGAACAACACGACATCTGCTCATCGGTTGAGGCTGACCAAGAAAGCTAACTGGAAGCACTCACCTAACTCTTTCTTTCTTCCGTCCCTCCCTTCCTTTCTTCCTTCCTCTCTCTCTCTCTTTCTTTTTAAGATTTCATCTGTGTATTTGTCAGAGAGAGAGAGAGAGCGCGAGCGAGCGCAAGCACAAGCAAGGGGAGTGGCAGGCAGAAGGAGGAGCAGGCTCTGCGCTGAACAAGGAGCCTGATGTGGGGACTCAATCCCAGGACTCTGGGATTGTGATGACCCAATCCAAAGGCAGACACTTAACTGACTGAGCCACCCAGGCATCCCCCTAACCATATTATTTGAAGCCAGGCAACAATTCCTTTAATTTTTTAATTCATTTTTAGAATTCAGATTTATTGATGTTTTTAAGTTGTTTGATTTAATGACGTGTGAAAAACATACATAGTAGTGAGACATTCACCACAGTCAGGATGCTAATATCTTCATAACTTCAGAAGTTACACCCCTTTATATCTGTGCCCTCCTGGCAGTCCCTGGCAACCACTCATCTGATTTTTGTCCCTAGAGTTTTGGCCTTTTCCAGAATGTCACATCAGTAGAATCATATAGCTGTTTTTTCACTAAGGCTTTTGAGATCATGAGTTTGCATGTATGTTTGTTCTTGTTTATTGTTGAGTAATATTCTGTTTTATAGATGGACAGTTTGTGTATTTATACATTCTCCAGTTGATGGATTTTTTTTTATTGTAATATGTTTTCTTCATTTTGTATCAGGTTAATTTTGGTCCCATAAAATGCCTTGGGAAGTTTTACTTGTTCTTTCAAATATCCTGGAAATAATGTGTAGAGTTGGTGTTATTTCTTCCTTAATCGTTTGGTAGCATTTACCAATGAAACCTAGTCCTGACATCTTCTTTGTGAGAAGGCTATTAACTGCAAATTTAATTTCTTGTAGATAATAAGGAAGTTAAGGTTACTTATTTCTTTCAGAATAAGGTTTTGTAGTTTGTATCTTTCAGATAATTTTTTCATTACATTTCTGTATCAGATATACATAGGCACAAAATTGTCGTAATACTGTATTAAATCATTTTAATATATGTAGAATCTGTAGGGATGTTTCCTCTTTAATTCCTCATATTAGTAAATTAATCCTGATTTAACTATGTAGGAGTTTACTAATGTTTTCAAAGAACTAACTTTTGAACTATAATGACTTTTCTCTAGTATTTCTGTTTCCTATTTCATTGTTTTCTGCTCTTCATCATTTCCCTCATGTTGCATTGGATTTAGTTTTTTCTCTTTCTAGCGTCTTAAAGTAGATATTAGATATTGATGTTAGACCTTTCTTCTTCCTCTTGGTACTCTTTTAGTTGGATTTCAACAATTTTGGTGTTTGTTTTGATTTTCATTCAATTAAAAAGATTTTAAAATTTCCTTTGTGACCCATGAGTTATTTTGAAGTCGTTGTTTAACCTCCAAATATTACATTTTTGAAATATCTTTTTGATACTGATTTCTTGTTTAATTCTGACATGAAAGGAGAATAAATTCTGTATTATTTCTTTCTTTTAAAATTTATTGAGATGTACTTTTTGCCCCAGAATATGGGTTATGTCAGTGACTGTTCCAGCAACATTTGAAAACATTTTGCTGTTGTAGGTGGAATGTTCTTTAAAAAAGTCAGTTAGGTCAAGTTGTTTGGTTCTGTTTTCAGGCTTTCTGTATCCTTACTGATTTTCTGTCTCCTTGCTCTGACTAGTGTTACCAACTCCCAACTATAATAATGGATTTTTCTGTATATTTTTTTTCAGTTTTATCTATTTCTACTTTATGTATTTTAAGGTATGAACTTTATGATTACTAAGTTTTCTTGACATATAAAAGTCAAGAATTGACTCCTATATCATTTTTAAAATGTCCTCTTTATTCCTGGTAATGACTTTTTTTCCTGAAGTTTACTTCCTCTGATACTCATATAGTTACTTGAGTTTTTATTTTACTCTTTTATTTTACACGTTGAGTTTTTATTTTACTTTTACTTTTAACTTACTTTTTTAACTTTTACTTTTAACTTATGAATATTTATAGATTTAAGATGGATTTCTTATGTACAGTTTTGCCTTTTTAATTCAGTCTTCAAGCACTGCCTTTAATTAGTATATTTGGATGATTTATGTTTACGTAATTATATATATGATTTTATATATATGCATATATATATGATTTAAATCTACCATCTTGCTGTTTTCTGTGTGTCAAATTTTGCCTTCACCTGACTTCCTTTAAGTATAGTTTTTAGAAATGATCCATTTTTTCTTCATATTTGACTTTTTTATACTTCTTCAAACTTTTTTTTAGTGATTGTTCTTTGTTCTCTAAAAAACTAGTGTAATATTCAATTTTAGCTTCTAATAGTCTATATTCAAATAATATTATGGCCTTTTCATGTAGTGTGTAAGAACTTTGCCCCAGTTCCATTTTCCCCATGTTTTTTTCTATTTTGTCATACATTTTTACTTCTTTTTTTTTTTAATTTTTTATTTTCAGTATAACAGTATCATTATTTTTTCACCACACCCAGTGCTCCATGCAATCCGTGCCCTCTATAATACCCACCACCTGGTTCCCCCAACCTCCCACCCCCCCTGCCACTTCAAACCCCTCAGATTGTTTTTCAGCGTCCATAGTCTCTCATGGTTCACCTCCCCTTCCAATTTCCCCCAACTCCCTTCTCCTCTCCATCTCCCCGTGTCCTCCATGCTATTTGTTATGCTCCACAAATAAGTGAAACCATATGATAATTGACTCTCTCTGCTTGACTGATTTCACTCAGCATAATCTCTTCTAGTCCCGTCCATGTTGCTACAAAAGTTGGGTATTCGTCCTTTCTGATGGAGGCATCATACTCCATAGTGTATATGGACCACATCTTCCTTATCCATTCATCCATTGAAGGACATCTTAGTTCTTTCCATAGTTTGGCGACCGTGTCCATTGCTGCTATGAACATTGGGGTACAGAAGGCCCTTCTTTTCACTACATCTGTATCTTTGGGTTAAATACCCAGGAGTGCAATGGCAGGGTCATAGGGAAGCTCTATTTTTAATTTCTTGAGGAATCTCCACACTGCTCTCCAAAGAGGCCGCACCAACTTGCATTCCCACCAACAGTGGAAGAGGGTTCCCCTTTCTCCACATCCCCTCCAACACCTGTTGTTTCCTGTCTTGTTAATTTTGGGCCATTCTAATTGGTGTAAGGTGATATCTCAGTGTGCTTTTAATTTGAATCTCCCTGAGGGCTAGTGAAGATGAACATTTTTTCATGTGTCTGATAGCCATTTGTATGTCTTCACTGGAGAAGTGTCTGTTCATGTCTTCTGCCCATTTTTTGATATGATTCTCTGTTTTGTGTGTGTTGAGTTTGAGGAGTTCTTTATAGATCCTGGATATCAACCCTTTGTCTGTACTGTCATTTGCAAATATCTTCTCCCATTCCGTGGGTTGCCTCTTTGTTTTCTTGACTGTTTCCTTTGCTGTGCAGAAGCTTTTGATTTTAATGAAGTCCCAGAAGTTTATTTTGGCTTTTGTTTCCTTTGCCTTTGGAGATGTATCTTGAAAGAAGTTGCTGTGGCTGATATCGAAGAGGTTACTGCCTATGTTCTCCTCTAGGATTTTGATGGATTCCTGTCTCACGTTGAGGTCTTTTATCCATTTTGAGTTTATCTTTGTGTATGGTTTAAGAGGATGGTCGAGTTTCATTCTTCTACATATAGCTGCCCAGTTACATTTTTACTTATAAGTAGGTTGCAAATTCTATAATACATTGTTACTATTTCACATAAGATCCTGATCTTATTAAGTGATTCAAAATAAAATATATTCTTTTACATTGACCCTCATTTGATCATTTTGGGTACTTTTCATTTCCTTGTTCAGATCAAAATTTCTATTTGAAAGTGCTGTTGTAACTCTGTATCTTCTTTTAAGCTTTTTTACTGTGCAGGTCTGCAAGCAGTGACTTTTCCTCACCTGTCAGTTGTTGACAAAAATATTTTTCTTTGCTTTTGAAAGATATTTTTTGCTGGATGTAGAATTCAGTGTTCATATCCAGCTTCAGCACGTCCGCAGTCGCTGCACGTCTATGCCCGAGGAGTCAGCCTGGGCTTTTGGTCTCCCCAGCTCTTGCTCTTTTCCTAGCAACAGTGCATCTCTGTGTCTGTCATATGCCTAAAATGTAATGTTTTATACTTTGTTTACCTGGTTTGTGTTCTGACAGTTACCATTTTCTGCTTTATGAGCTTGATCGAGTGATCATCTTCAGTGTTTTCATCTAGAAAGATGGATCATTTCTATCCTTTAGATTTGTAGGGATTAAGTACTATAAGTGATGCTGTGTTGTAGTTTAATTAATTATAGTATGTTATATTGCTAATTATAAGACCAGTACTTCCAATTTAATCTCATTAATTTCTTACATCCATTTTCATAAGCATGAATACTATCAGCTAAAATTCTTTCTTCTTAAATTCTTTTCATTTGTTTTTATGAGATAATTGGCTTTGTTTCATGTTCATTGGAATTCTAATTCTTCTGAATAAATGCATATATGAAATTTGTTATTGAGAGATCATTTCAAATGAACATTTTCCTAATAAGATCTAGGTACCAAAATGTTGGGTGGAGCTCTTCTCTCATGAAAAAGGGTGTGATTAAATCAGAAGATTATTTCACGTAACACTCACTGCGACTGCGAGTTATGTGATACCAGTAAATGCTCACTGTCAATTGGACGGATATTTAGATCACTGAGACCTACTTTCTGAATTTTTCTCTCTTCCTCCCTCATCCTGTCTCCTTTTTTCCCTCTTTCACTCTTTTTTTCCTTCTCTTCTGTCTCTCCAACAAGCAATTACAGATATTATTGATCTTTTCAAGAAATATATCTCTCTATCAACAACTGTATATTATTTTTTTGGTGACTACACATATCAACATAGTCATAAGTGCAATTAATTTTAACTCAGGGAACTGTAAATGGACCCATTGCTTAGATGAATTAATTATTTTTACATTTGACATGTTGTCACCATTGCCACATTTAGTTTTAGATCTTAGCCTCTTTGAGCATAAAAGTAAATAATCACAGAGAAAACCATGTAGACAAAATGTAATACTGATGATAGATCAGCTAATTATAAATTAAAAAGCAAATACAGTTTACATTTTTGAAAAGTCATAGCCTTTTTCTTCAGAGTATTATTTAAATTCTGGTTTTTGTTGTATTGTTTTAGCTCTTGGCTAAAATTTTGTGAACTCATTCAGTAGTCATTCATAACCCCTTTGTAGGCAAATTTATGGATCTTCTCTCAGATTAAGTGGATTTGCTTGACTGCCTCTGATGCCTTTAACAGCAATTTGGGATTTCTTGAAATGTTCTCTTCCTTTGGCTTTTATTACCTTATAACCTACCCTTTTTCCTGGTTTGTTGTTGTCTGCTGTCTCTGCAGTCTCTGCTTCCTTCTTCTTAGCACCTTGGTTCTCTCTCCAAAAACAGTTCTTCAGTATTTTCACCTCACCTTGTATTTACTGTTTTCATCTCAGCTACTTTTAGGTTTTCAGTTATCCTGGGCCCAATCTGCAGTCCTGATGTTTCTTCTGGGATTTTAGTTCTGTGTCTGTTTTTCAATATTGTGAAGCCAATAATAAAGTACAAAACCCTGTCCCATTATTATTCTCTTACAGATCTGGTCCACATACACAAATACCAATTTTTTTTTTTTTTTAGCCTCAAGTCTTTATATTTTCAATCTACTTGATGATCAGTTCTTTTTTTTTTTTTTTTTTTAAGATTTTATTTATTTGACAGAGATCACAAGTAGGCAGAGAGGCAGGCAGAGAGAGAGAAGAAAGCAAACTCCCCACAGAGCAGAGAGCCCGATGTGGGGCTCAATCCCAGGACCCTGGGATCATGACCCAAGCCGAAGGCAGAGGCTTTAACCCACTGAACCCCCCAGGCGCCCCCCTTGATGATCAGTTCTAAACAACAATAAACAGTGGGTTCCTGTCGACTCTTGTCTATGCTTGCTCCCATGCTAATGCATTTGCCACGACTTTTATACATTGTTAATTCAGTTTTTCTTTAGGTCGACTTGGTTTATTGTGGTGTCTTACCAGATTGCTTAGTCTGTTTTCTTCACCATCTACTACCAGGTTGCCAGATCACGCTTCTGAGAAACAGCTTTCAAATGTCTTTCTCTCATCCCTACCCCTTCACATTCCTTTATCTTTCCTTTGACTATCTAAATCTGCATTCCTACAAAAGAATTTGGGGTGGCTTGCAAGGGAAATATGAACCTCCGGGCAATAAGATTTTAAAAGGTGGAGAAAAAAAAATATAAATGTTGAAGAAATGCAATGAAGCTGAGGTTGAGGTTAGTGCCTGAAATGTATGCCAGATTTGGGAAGATAATTCAAAGGGGAAAACATTTACATTCTAAAATTCCACCTGAAACAACAAAACCATTGATCAGAATTGTAGATATTCCTGGTTCTAAGAGGTATGGGGAAGGCAAAATTTTCCTTGATCCTCATAGTGTCCCTGGACGGGCCTGAAAATTAAACTGATAAACACAGATTAACAGGAGAAAAGATTATAAATTTATTTACATGTTTTATGTGAACAGGAGCCTTCAAGGGGAAATAAAGACCCAAAGAAGCAGACCTGAGTATTTTATGCTAGGTTTGATGAAAAGTGGACAGTATGGGGGAATGTGGTAGGTTAAAGAATATGAGGTAATTGTGGTAAACTGGGGGACACTTAGCAAGGCTTGTTTGTTAGGATTCTTCTTGGCAGTCCTTGGTCTTCAGAGAGAATGATGCTCCTTTCCCTTGCGTATAGGGAACACACCTCTAACACAAGGGTTTTATGACTACTTCAGGGAAGGGGAATGAGGAAGGAGGAGGTCAGAGCGACCTTCCTGCTTCTGCTTAAACTATTACGAATGCCAAGGGGCCATATTTTGAAGTAGTGTGACCTGAGCACCATCAGCTCTGAGGTTCTTTTACCCTATAAGTAGTTACGTAATGAGAACCTAGTATAAGAGTGAACCATGTCACCATCAGCATTTTATAGTGAAAATAAAAGCAAGTTTTACAGAAAAAAGCAATTCACTCTTACCCTACAGGATCAATAGGAATTTTTATGCTTAAGACTTAAAATCCTACCAAATCACCTAATTTTATCTACCAGATGTTACCTTTTATTATTACTTATTAGGCAAATATGTTGAGCGATTATCTTAAATTAATATTGTAGAAATCTTGCTGTTTGTATTAATTTTCATCCAAGTTTTCTGTTCTTCCTGGTTTTCCTTCTCTCATTGGAATTCAAGATGTCACAGATTTTTAAAAATTGACATTGCTCTTGTGCTGCTTTGGATATCCACTTGGGTGTGTTCTGGTGAGACATTAGGTGTAGTCTAGTGGGAAATCTTAGGGACGTTTTCTTAAGGTGATTAGGTTATTAAGGCTCAAGAGCCCTTGAATCCACTTGACTTTGACTTTTATTCAAAATGCCTTACCTGCTTAGTATGCTTTTCCTCCCAGGAATTTTTTTTCCTTTTCTTTTACATCTTCCCTTACTCGTGACTTAGAATCCTCCTGTAAACAGACACACAGACGCACAGACACACACCCCAAGCACATCGATCTGTTCTACTACCTACTTACTTATCTTTTCTACAAACCAGAGGATCAGGACACTTAACTCATAGAATATGAAAGGTGCTGCTAGACATAGGGACATATATTCTATTTTTATGGTGAGGATTATGCTGAGGATTCAAAGCAAAATTATTCTAGTATTCTATATTACTTGTAAATATTTGAATGATGCTGATATTAGAAAACCAATCTTTATTAAAGAGTCTGGCACTCAACTAGCAATGTTTCAGTTATAATCTGCGAATGAAACAGTCAAGCGGCAATACTATTGGTGCCTCAGAACTCATTTTGTCTTGGGTCGCCTGGGGGGCTTGGTCAGTTAGGTGTCTGCCTTGGCTCAGGTCATGGTCCCAGGGTCCTGGGAGTGACTCCTGTGTTAGGAGGCTCCCTGCTCAGCCAGGAAGTCTGCTTCTCCCTCTGCCTCTTCCCTCCCCTACTGTACTCTCCCTCTCTCTGTGTCAAATAAATAAATAAAATCTAAAAAAAAAAAAGAACTCATTTTGTCTGCATTTTGAACCACTGTGGTCCTCTGGGTGCTGGGATAAGCCTGAAAGAAATGCACTTGCTGTAGTACCAATTTGAAGAGATGAGAAGAAAAACACTTATTTAGTGATCAGTCAGAACAAAAATTTTCATACAAGATTTATGAGATGTGAATAATTGGAGGGCAAGAATTTGTTCAGAAAAATCAACACATGAGGCCAGAACACTGATGGTATTTGTTTTGGAAAACAAAGTTAATATCATGCCTATCACTTCCTTTTCAATTTAAGGACCTCGGGAACGCAGAACTGAATGGATTGTGCTCCTCAATCCATGGCATGCCATTGCCATGAGTCTCTGCTGTGCTTCTCTTTAATGAAAAAAATTTTAAGTATTTCCCTTCTTTATCCCACATTTTCACTCACATTCCTCTGTTCACACACGTTGGGGAGGAAGAATTCACACTACCCTTTCAGGTTCTTTTAGCTGGACTAAGAATCAGATTGACATGAGATAACAGGGAAAAAATCAGATTTAATAGCATATGGATAAGGGATCCACAGAGACCTGGAAATCCTAGACAGTGAGCAACATGATGTTTATATGAGTTAAGGAGGGGGTAGGAGTCTGAGTGTTCAAAGCGTAGAAATACCATTACAGGAAAGTAAACAGAGATGTTTGGAAAACAAAGATTGTCCTGTTATGCAGATAATTTTCTTAAAGAGTAATCTCAATTAATAGCTTTCTTCCTGGTAAAGTGGGCAGTTGAGTTAATGAGTTTCTTTGTGAGTCTGCTGGGTTGGATTGCTTTTTTTTTTTAAATTTATTTTTTATTTATTTTCAGCATAACAGTATTCATTATTTTTGCACCACACCCAGTGCTCCATGCAATCCGTGCCCTCTCTAATACTCACCACCTGGTTCCCCCAACCTCCCACCCCCCGCCCCTTCAAAACCCTCAGGTTGTTTTTCAGAGTCCATAGTCTCTCATGGTTCACCTCCCCTTCCAATTTCCCCCAACTCCCTTCTCCTCTCCATCTCCCCGTGTCCTCCATGCTATTTGTTATGCTCCACAAATAAGTGAAACCATATGATAATTGACTCTCTCTGCTTGACTGATTTCACTCAGCATAATCTCTTCCAGCCCCGTCCATGTTGCTACAAAAGTTGGGTATTCGTCCTTTCTAATGGAGGCATAATACTCCATAGTGTGTATGGACCACATCTTCCTTATCCATTCGTCCGTTGAAAGGCATCTTGGTTCTTTCCACAGTTTGGCGACCGTGTCCATGGCTGCTATTAACATTGGGGTACAGATGGCCCTTCTTTTCACTACATCTGTATCTTTAGGTTAAATACCCAGGAGTGCAATTGCAGGGTCATAGGGAAGTTCTATTTTTAATTTCTTGAGGAACCTCCACACTGTTCTCCAAAGTGGCTGCACCAACTTGCATTCCCACCAACAGTGGAAGAGGGTTCCCCTTTCTCCACATCCTCTCCAACACATGTTGTTTCCTGTCTTGTTAATTTTGGGCCATTCTAACTGGTGTAAGGTGATATCTCAGTGTGCTTTTAATTTGAATCTCCTTGAGGGCTAGTGATGATGAACATTTTT
The DNA here is from genome assembly GCF_011764305.1 of Mustela putorius furo. NCBI lineage: Eukaryota > Metazoa > Chordata > Mammalia > Carnivora > Mustelidae > Mustela > Mustela putorius. The sequence continues at coordinate 2,455,716 of NW_025421261.1, forward strand.
TTATATGTCTGATAGCCATTTGTATGTCTTCATTGGAGAAGTGTCTGTTCATGTCTTCTGTCCATTTTTTGATACGATTATTTGTTTTGTGTGTGTTGAGTTTGAGGAGTTCTTTATAGATCCTGGATATCAACCTTTTGTCTGTACTGGTTGGATTGCTTTTAGCTCAAAATGATGTTCATGCCAAAGTGGTCTACCCTGGGGCAGGGTGCCTTGGTCCCTATGCACACCTCCTTAGAATATGTATTTCCCTTGCTTTCTTCCTTTTGTACATTTATTTAAATATATGCTTTTTAGAAAAATGTTTTAATTTTTACAGAAATGTGAATTTCACTATCTATATATTATATTTCTTATAATTTGTAGTAGATTCAGTGAGTGGGGTTTCAGTACAGGTAGTCATATTCACAAATAATGTTATATTACCTTTCTTCTGATCATTTGCTTAATTTCTTCTTTTTTTATTGTACTTCTAAGTTACTTCAGTACATGGGTGAATGGAATTGTTGATAGTGGGCTTTCTTGTGTTGTTCCTGGTTTTAAAGTGATAATATCTACTGTTCCCCTGTTTATATGGTGTGTTTGCCATGGAAACTCTGTGTGTGTGTGTTTGACATGGAAAATTCCCTTCTATATGCAGTTAATGGAGATAGATGATTAAATGATATTTTCCCTTTATTAAAGCAGTACAAGATATTTAAGGAATATTCTAATACTAAACTATCCTTGCATTCTTGGGATAAATGCAGCTTGGTTTATTATTTTTATTATTCATTGTTGGATTCAGTTAAATGATAATAAATTATTTGGACTGTCTACCAATGTAATCTCCTAATCCCTTTTACCTGGTATCTTCCGTTCAGGACTTCTTCTTTTCTTTTTCCTTTTTAAGATTTTATTTGTTTATTTTTATTATTATTATTTAAAAAATATTTTACTTATTCATTAGAGAGAGAGAGAGCGTGAGAGAGGCAGACTCCCAAGCGGTGGGGACCTGCAGAGGCAGAGGGAGAGGCAGACTCCCCACTGAGCAGGGAGCCAGATGTGGGACTTGGTCCCAGGACCTTTGGGATCATGACCTGAGTCAAAGACAGACACTTAACTGACTGAGCCACTCAGGCACCCAAGATTTTATTTATTTATTTGAGAGACTGTGAGTGAGAGAGAGCATAAAAAGAGGGAGGTCAGAGGGAGAAGCAGAATCCCTGCTGAGGGGGGGGGGGTCCTGGGATTGCAGGATCATGACCTGAGCAGAAGGCAGGTGCTTAGTCCATGGGACCACCCAGGGGTCCTGGACTTCACCTTCTGACTAGCTTCCTGTCCCAATACCCTGCCCATGTAGGGTTAAATCATTTTGAGGGTCTAAGGATTTATTAAAATATGCTCAATTATCATAGCTCTGGTCCGACACTCATGCACCTAAAAGCAGGGCAGTCCCTACCTGTTTCTAGATATTATAGACCAGGCAAGACTGGACACAAATCAGAGCAGAAACTCAGAGGTATCTGATGGAGGAAGGGTAAGTGGAATACTGTTTGGTTTGAGCTGTGCCATGGTATCAGAGAGGACTGGAATGATAAGGCTTTGGGAGAAAATGTTTATTTGAGAGCAAAGATGGTTTTGTCACTGAGAGATCAAGATCTACTGCCTGGGCAATTCATATTCTGCACTACTTTGGCTGAGTTAAAGCGTTTTTACTCTATGCTTCCATTGTTTAATCGGTGTTATAAAGAGTTAATATTATTGAACACAGACTAAAATTCAGATATTTAGTACTAAAATGATTTTATCAATAGTTATTTAATTTTTAAAACAAATTCATGGATCGTAAAATTGAGGCACAAAGTGAAGAAATGTATTTGTTCCGAGCTGAAGACTTAAATCCAGGCAGAGTGGCCCCAGAGCCCACAATGGTTTTCTACTTTGAGAATTTATTACCAGAGAGATTTAAAAATTTTTTCTAAGGATCATGCCTTCAGTGAGAAGGTTATAGTTTATGTTTAATGAATCTTAACTTGATTATTACAAATTAACAGAGAAAAGATCTTATAAAGGAAATGGAGCAACTTAAACCTGTGGCATGCAGTCTTTTGCTCTTTTTACCAAGTTGAATGAAGATTTTAAACTAAATTCAATCCTATCAAACTCCTCACTTTTTATCAAGTAATTGAAGTAATCATTTAGAACTATACTAATAGTTATTATTAGTAATCTGTACCTTCATTTAACTCTTGGTTACTGTATTCATTAAAATCAGTTAACATATTTATGGCATATGATTTAGCCTGGAAAACTTAAAGATACTTATGTTCTACATGAACACAGGTATATGCACATGTGCACGCATGCACACACACACACACACACACACACACACACACACACTTTCTTTGTCTTCTCTTCCTCTGTCTTTTCATGTGTTTAAAGCCACTACTGAAGGAAAAATAACTAAACAGAGCAGTAGATATTTGCCAAAATACTACATTTAGCTCTCAAACTTTTTAGCATAGTCAGTGATTAATTTGCTTAGTTGACAAGTTATTTTTCTTGTTTGCTTAAATTTTTGTTTAATGGGAAAAATATTTAAAATACAATCAGAAAATCATGTGTTTGTTTTAAGAGGAGATGGCAAAATCCCACCACAGTTGTCCTTGGGAGTTAGAGATGTCCATTTCCAGTAATCAGTAAGAACTAGGGACAGGTGTCAGGGGATGGGTAGACAGGACTTCTTCCAGCTTCTTTTGAGTCAGTTCAATCTATCATAAGATCAAACACTCCTGTTCGCCTCAAACAGACTTTCAAGGGTAATTGCAAACATCCACTGAGAAAATAAAATATGTGTTTTATATTTGTGATGTTTCATATCTATAACATTTAGATCATGAGATCTAAAAATTTGTACCATGAATTTTATTGGCATCAGCATTAATTTTAGAGAAGGGTGAAATGCATTAAGTTCTTTCTACTATATATAATCTTATGTGTAGAATTATCCAAATCGAGGTGATTAGAAGTGATCTGTTTAGTATGATCACCCTTTTAATTGAAATATTGAAACAGTTTCCAGATGTGTGCTTATTTCTTGACTTGACATAACATACATTCTAAAAAAACAGGCATCTTTCTTTTAAACCAGAGGGATTTATTCATTTGTTTATTTTTGCTATGAGATCAAAAGAATGTATGGCACATCCTTAAAATGAATTATCACAGAATTACTAGATTTTAAAAAATTAAAATTTCATTTCTGTTTGTTGGAATATTGCTGACTTTTTTCATTTCATACTTTTTTTTACTTTACATATTCTCTTTATGTCTGTTTGTTGATACATATTTATGTATGTAAACTTTGATGGTAGTGAATAGATTGACAGTAGATGATGTGACTGTATTTTGTGTATAATAATAATTAATGTTATTTTAACTGTCATTTTCTGTTAAGTACCAGGCCCTGTAGAGCATTTTTATATGTTTTAACGTGTTTAATTTTACAGATAGAAAAACTGAGTGTGAAGAGTTTACAGACAAGTTTAAAGAACCAGTAAGACAGCTGTAGAATGAGAGCCCAAGTGGTCTGGTGTTAGAGTTTGGGCTCATGACTACGGCAGTCTCTTGGCTCATAAATGAAATATGGCATTAATGCCGCACCTTCAGAACATAGCCTCTTCCTTATACTTTATTCTGTGTGTTCTCAATCCTGTAAGTCGTATGACCAAACTAATCTTAAAGTGACTGTACAAGCACCGAGCACTACCTGATAATACTGAGTTTGGAAAGGAAGTCACAAAATACAGGTTTATCTTTATCAGGATCTGAGTAGCTTGTTTCATTCACTCTAAGTAGCAAATTGGGCAATAGAACTTTTTGATGACTAAACAGTTGTGTCCTTAATATGTTTACTTTAACACAATATTAAATCAGCTCTGAAAAGCTGCAGGTGTGTTTGGGCAGCTTTTCTGTTTAAGTGGTGTATTTGTAACATTAGCAAAAATGTTTTTGCACCTGGATTTGGACAGTGATAACAAACTTTCTCAGCCTAAGAACAAATTTGGCCTCTTTTAAATTTTTTTTTCTGTGATTTTATAATATTCTAATTCTAAATAGTTTTGGAAAAGCCTGCAGCAATAAATAAAATTTGTTTACATAGGTGCAACAAAACATTTCCTTTTAATAAGGATTGTTACTCTTTGTAACAACTTAATAATCTTCAGGCAGAAGGGCTAGAGTACAGGCCATAATACTTGGAGTCCGGAGCTATTATGCATAGGTTTAAGATGGTTCTGCTGTTTTGAATCCTTTTTCCCTTTATTTAAAATAAAATATTTTTCTAAAAAGAGTTCTTAATTTTTTTTTTCTCTTGTGAACATGACGCTTGTTCCTGACATAGACTTTATGTTGTTTGTTCTCTTTGGAAAACTGTTCTGCCTGATTGACCATTGTGTGGCTGGCTTCTTTCTGTCAGTCGGTGTATCTCCTCAGACTGTCATTCTAATCCAGCCACCCAGTTACATGCAGTAGCATCGCTCTATTTTATTTTTCTCTGAGGTTTTACTACCTGTTATGTTTTGTTTGTGTTGATTGATGACTATATGCCCTCTTTCTCCACAGACACATATAAACTCCATATAATTATGCAAGAATCTTTTTTCTCTTGTTCAGATCATCTTGGCAAATGTCTTGACAAATCACCTTACTCCTGCATTGTCCATAGTACATCCAGCCCTTGTGTACTGTCAGTGGGGATGTAAATTGGTGCAGCCACTGTGGAAACAGTATGGAGGTTTCTCAAAAAATTAAAAATAGAGATGCTGTATGATTCAATAATGCCACTGGGTATTTACCCAAAGAAAACAAAAATACTAACTTGGAAAGCTTTATGCACCCCTATGCTTATTGCAGCATTATTTCCAATAGCTAAGCTATGGTGGCAGCATAAGTGTCCATCAGGGGATGAAGAGATAGGAGGAGATGGGATGGATATAGATAGGTAGATACAAACACATGCACAATGGACTATTAAATACCCACGAAAAGGATGAAATATTGCCTTTTGTGACAACATGGCTGGACCTAGAGAGTATTAGGCTAAATTACATGAGCCAGACTGAGAAAGGCAAATACCATATGATTTCACTTATGTGGAATGTAAAAAGCAAAAAAAATGAATAAACAAACAAAAAAGCGGAATTGGACCTAAATATAAAGAGCAAACTGATGGTTGCAAGACGGAGATAATTGGGGGTTTGGCAAAATGGGTGAGAGTGCGTGGGAGATACAGGCTTTCAGTTATGGAATGACTAAGTCATGGGATTAAAAGGTACACCATAGGGAATATAGTCAGTGGTATTGTAATAGCATTATATGATGATAGACGGTAGTTACACTTGGGGTGAGTACAGTGTAACATACAGAGAAGTTGAATCACTATGTTGTATACTTAAAACTAATGTGTAACATGTGTGTCAACTATTTTTTAATAAAACAAATTTAGGGGATGCCTGGGTGGCTCATTCAGTTAAGCATCTGCCTTCAGCTCAGGTCATGATCATGGGATCCTGGGATCGAGCCCCACATCAGGCTCCTTGCTCAGCAGGGAGCCCGTTTCTCTCTCTGCCTGCCACTCCCCTTGCTTGTGCTTGCACGTGCTCTCTCTCTGAAAAATAAATAAATAAAGTCTTTAAAAAAATTTAAAAATCACATTACCAAAACCTACACTTACATATACCTTTTAAAAACTTAATTCTATGTGTAATCATGTGCTTAGGCAAATTGCTTCTGTGTTAGATTGCCATTGATTATTGCCATAACCATAACTGATTATATAGCATACATATGTATGTATAATATACATTTTATATTGTTGGTATAAATACTCATTACATTGGATTTACCATCTTAACCATTTGAAGTGTATGGTTCAGTGGTGTTAAGTATATTGATGTTACTGTGCTTCTGTTCTCTAGAACTTCTTCATCCTGCAAAATGAAGCTCTGTACCTACTTAACAAACTTCCTGTTTCTCTCTGCCTCAGTCTCTGACAAGCACCCTTCTACTTTCTGTCTCTGTGAACTTGGCTACTCTAGATAGCTCATGTATGTGGATACAGTATTGTCTATTTTGTGATTGGTTTAGTTCACTTAGTATAATGTCTTCAAGATTCATTCATCTTGTAGCATGTTTCAGAATTTCCTTTGTGATTTTCTGAAGAGCATATTATTGTTCTTCTTTTTAGAGCATTCAGCTCCTGACAAAGTATTACCTATATCTTTGATATAGTTATTGTATATAGCCTTGATAGTAGTTATTAAAGATATCAGCTGATGTGCTTTTTCATTAACTGATTTAAAACTATGGCATTGTGAGTGGTTTTTTAAAAATTATACCTACCTGTCAGATTATGCCATGAAGATAAAGGAGGTAATGTCATATACCAGACACAGATTTTAGATAGACATAGGAATGTCAGTATATTGATTCAGGGTATATGGTCAGCACACAGATTATTTAATGGATCTTGTACATTAGCTTCCAAAATGTTGAAAGACCTAGTTCCACAGACTCTTAAACCTTAGATAAAGTAATTTGGTGTTGGTTTCCCAGTGGGTGTCAGATCAAACTCCCATTTGTTTCTAATCAAACTAATCGTTAGGTATCATTCACTTATTAGAATGTGAAAAGAAAAAAAAATTTTTTTGAAAAGGAAGACTTCAAAGTTTGATACTTGTGAAACTCTCCATAATGTGACTGTGTACTTGTTGATTACCTACTATGTAAAAACTGAGTGAGCTTCTCATGTGGTTCTCACAGCAATCTTGAAAAGGTAAGTGTACTCATATCCATCACATAGGTGATGAAAATAAGGTGCAGAGAAGTTAAGTTACTTACCCAAGATCAAAGAGTTGGTTAGTGGTTAGTTGGTTAGTCTGTATGTTTCCAGAGTCTATGCTAGACCATGTCTACAGGGGTTTATAGTAGAAAACATAAACAATCTTAGCAAAATTCATTACTACTTTAAGTTAGTATTTTGAAAATCAGAGTGACTTTGCCATGCTGCCTAATGACAGAATAATGAGGCCAAGCAAACTGATATATCATTTAGATAAAGTACAGTAGAACAATTAAAATTGTCAGTATGTGTACAATGTCAATGAATGGACATATAGGTTAAAAAATGAGTAGAACACAAAATAACAGGAATATGCAGAGCAGAGCCTGACTCTTCCAACCTGTGGTATATCTGCTATATACTGATCACCATGAAAATTCTGCATTAAAAAGCACCTCAAAACTTAGTGGCTTAAAACAACAGTAATTTATTCAGCTCACACATGAATGTGTTGGCTGGGCTTAGTCCTGCTGCTGTGAAGCCGGCTCAAATGACCTTAGCTGGGCTTGTTCTGGACTCTCCGGTGAGCTGGTGTGTTGTCGGGGACTGTCTGATTTGGGATGGCTTGGCTGGGATGACCTCCAGCGTCCCGGGTCGAGGCGAGTAAGTGCTTGTCCTGGGCATGTTCTCCTGCCTGAGGCAGGGAAATGAGGGAGAGAGACCAAAACTCAGAACTATCATTTCTCTGTCATCCTGTTCACTGACGCAAGTGAGGCCAGTCCAGATTCAAGGTGTGCAGTAATGGACCACACAAAATTACAGGGAGATGTAGGGAGATGGTGTATGAAAGATGGAGCCCATTTTTGTAAAAATTGGAGTCATCTTTTAAATCAGAAGTTAACCAGCATCCTGAATTCCATAGTCATCATTATGTTTATACAATTATATAATTATATAATTTTTTATCTTTATATGTTCCTACAAAATAAATTTTAAATTCTGTTTGTTTTGACTTTACAAAGAGTTTACATTGTAGATGTATTCTTTTGAGACTTACATTAACGTAATATTTTAGTACTAAGAGTCATTCATGTTGTGTGTTGCTGTAGTTTGTTTTTGCCTACTGTATAATATTCTGTTGAATATGTACCTGTGAGTCTTTTAAACATTCTTGTTGGTGGAGTTCGAGTTGCTTATAAGTTTTGCTATTGTGAACAGAAGTGTTATGAACGGACCATATCTCCTCATGCACATATGCGAAAGTTTCTCCTGGCCATACAGTAGAATATATCAGTTGAAGGATATGTGAACATTTAACCTTACTTCCAAAGTAGTTGAACCAATTTTCCTTCCTACAACCAATTAATAAAATATCTTTTGGATCTATATTCCATCTTATACTTGTATGGTCAGAATTTGTTTTATTTTTGCCATTTGAATATTTTATAATTAGTTTCTTGTTGTAGTCTTGATTTGTATCCCCTGATCAAAGATTACTGGGTTATTTGTGTTTTTCTTATTTGTAAGAACATTTTATATTATTTTGTTTTTTTAATAATGTTTTAAGTTTTAATTTAAGTTCCAGTTAGTTAACATACAGTGTAGTATTAGTTTCAGGTACACAACATCCACCAGTTACGTCCATCACTGGGTACTCGTCACAGTAAGTGCGCACCTTAGTCCCCCGTCACCTGTCTAGCCGTTTTCCTACCCATCTCCATTTTAGCAACCCTCATTTTGTTCCCTGTAGTTAAGAGACTCTCGTATGGTTTGCTTCCCTCTTTTTTTTTCTTTCCCTTATGTTCATTAGTTTCATTTCTTAAATTCCACATGTGAGTGAAATCACATGGTATTTGTCTTTCTCTGACTGGTTTATTTTACTCAGCGTAAGATGCTCTAACTCCATCCACATCATTGCAAATGGCAAGATTTCATTCTTTTTCATGGCTGAGTAGTAGTCCAGGAATATTTTATTTATACTTGTTTCAGTTTTCTATACTTCAAGTAGCTTCTCCAAGTTTATAATTTACCTTCTCCCTTAACATGGCATGTCTTTTGACAGAATGTGAAATCAACTTGCGTATGGAGTTACTAGGATTCATAGAGTAAGTTCACATTCTCATTTGCTCATGAGTGGAGCAGAAATGGATATTGTCCTCTCCTTCATACAGTCCCCAGATCGTGTACTCCTATCTGAGATGATGGTTAAGAATGGTAACACCCAGGGGCACCTGGGTGGCTCATTGAGTTAAAGCCTCTGCCTTTGGCTCCGATCATGATCCTAGGGTCCTGGGATCAAGCCCCGCATTGGGCTCTCTGCTTCGCAGGGAGCCTGATCCCCCCCCCACCCCCTGCCTGCCTCTCTGTCTACTTGTGATCTGTGTCTGTCAAATAAATAAAATCTTGAATAGATAAAGAAGATGTGGTGTCTATATACAATGGAATACTATGCAGCCATCAAAAGAAATGAAACCCTACCATTTGCGACAACGTGGATGGAACTAGAGCGTATCATGCTTAGCGAAATAAGTCAATTGGAGAAAGACAACTATCATATGATCTCCCTGATATGAAGAAGTGGAGATGCAACATGGGGGGTTTGGGGGGTAGGAAAAGAATAAATGAAACAAGATGGGATTGGGAGGGAGATAAACTATAAGAGACTCTTAATCTTACAAAACAAACTGAGGGTTGCCGGGGGGAGGGGAGGAGGGAGAGGGTGGCTGGGTTATGGACATTGGGGAGGGTATGTGCTATGGTGAGTGCTGTGAAGTGTGTAAACCTGGTGATTCACAGACCTGTACCCTTGGGGCTAATAATACATTATATGTCTATAAAAAAATTTAAAAAAGTAATAAATAAAATCTTTAAAAAAACACCAAAAGAATGTTAACACCCAGAAGAGGCTCTGAAGATATAGGAGAAATCAGGACGAAAATTCCCTACTTTAAAAGAAAAACTGAATTTCTAAAATGATGACACACTCCCACCATTTCTCTTCAAATTGTTTTAATACTTCTCTTTTTATATCTTTCAGTTTCAGCATTCCTAAGCAATAACAAGGTTAAGTGATGTCTGAAAAATATAAACAGCTAATAAATATATATTTTAGGGAACTATGTAACTTTGGCTTAACATGCTTGTGAAATGGGAATTTGTACATAGGAATCTTCATGATGGTGACAGAAAGAGGGAAAAAATGAGAAATTTCAGGTGATTTCAGATATAGTTACTTACAATCATTCAAAATTTTTAAAAACTAGAGTTATTAGCATCTCTAAAACCCTCAGAACCATAAATTTTAATAAATACATTGAAATATTTAAACCAATACGGGGGTCAGAAAATGTATGCTTAATGCATACTTTTCAATATATTATGCTAAATGTTCACCAGAAATATGGCTACCGTCTGTCAAGTAGGTATTATTATAGAGTATAGATTAAAGTTATAAGACATAAACCAGATTTAAAATGTACTGGGGACTCACCAGTTTCTCAAATTTATTACAAAACCTTCTGTAAATGTTAGCCTTTTTATTTCTTTTGTTACTTATTTACAGGATATTCCTACAAAGTCTGTCAGATTATATCATTCTTAAAAGAAAATGGATTTCAATGAACATATGAAGAAAACATGTGTCTAAATGTCATTGAGATGTCAATGTTGATGACTATTTCATGAACTGTATAAATTTGGGTTTTGTTTTCACAGCTTTTTTTATTTTAGCTTTTCTATAAGGTAAAAAAATGTTCTGAAGCTGTGCTCTTCTAAATTTGGTCCTTACTGACAGGGAGGGATTTTTTGAAGCTCCTGAAATACGATACAAGCTTTGGAGAAAGATACCCCAAGATGATAGTATACAGGATTTCAAAGCAAAGAGGATTAGGAAGAGCAATAGATTTTGGAGAAAAGGGAAGGCGTACCACTTGGAGTGTTTTATCAAGAAAGGGACACAGAAGTGAAGAGTAATCCTTCTGCTTTATTTGGCTGTGTTCAGTTTTGGTCTTTGCTTTTGGCAAAGCATGTGGAGACCCTGGAGAAGGTCCAGCGAAGATCAGCAGAAGTGAGGTAAGGAATGGGACCTGCTCCTGAGAGAGGGCTCAGTGGGATCAGGACTGTTTGACTTGGAGAAGGGAGAACTAAGGGGTGATTTAACGGTCTTCAAGTATTTGAAAGGTCATTATATGGGAGATGCAGAACAGATGTTCTTTACTTCCACAGGAGACCAAATAAAAGGAAATACTTTTAAGTCGTAGCAAGAGAAAAAGTTCAGTTGGTCATAAAGATGGACATAACTATAAAGAAGGGATTAAACATTGAAACAGGTAACCTAGGAATATGGAAAGTTCAGTCCTAAGAGATCTTTAAAACTAGGAGTAGATAGCCATCTGCCTGGATGGCCTTTTCAGGGTCATTCCACCTCAGAGCAGGGAGCTCCTTTGTATCTCTTTCTGAAACTCACCCAGCTCTGAGGTCTACGCCTGCTGTTTCCACTCTTGCGGAGTTACCTGGAAGACAGTCAGGAGTATCTATCCAAGGACAGAAGCTAGAATTCAGCAGAGACAAAGCCGAAAGAGCGATCTTGTGTTGCCCTTGAGTGTCTGATCGCCTCCTAACTCTGCAGACACTGGCGATGGACCAGAGAGGAGAAAGTAGTTCTCATTTGTTGGAAAGACTAGTAAATGGTGTCTTTCTTTCCAGAGCTTTCTGAACGTGCAGTGACAATTCAGGAAGTTGTATGAGCCACTGTTACACGGAAAGTCAGGCATTGCATAGATTATTTCAGTCACAGGGAGCTGGTCTGTTTCTCCTTTCACGGATAAGGAAACTGAAATTTAGAGATTTTAGTCATTAACTTAAGGTCCTTTAATGAGTCAGTGAGAAAGGCAGAATTCATGGCCTTCTTGTCTCTTTTTTCTATTCGGAGGAGAAATCACACATAATTAGAAGCATCCTCCATTGACACTGGAAGCTTTTGTAATTTTAAGAATTAGAATGAGCTCCAAAAATAATAGTCCCAGTTAGGAGAACATTAGAAAATATGTGTTGAATGAATGAGCACCGAGACTTAGGTTTTGGGTAAAATTTGGTGATGATATATGTCATAATTAAGTTGTTCCCCTCCAGGTAAAGGGTGTACTTGCAATGAGCCCTGGGTGATATTTGCGATTGTTGAATCACTGTATTGTACCCCTGAAGCTAATGTAGCACTGTATGTTAACCATACTGGAATTAAAATAAAAAAAATAGATCACTCCCCTACATCAGATCAGCAACGTAGGTATTCAAGATTGATTCCTTTGGTCATTTGATCCATAATTAAGACAATCGAATGGTGATGTTATGAATTGTAAAAGCTTTATAATTCAGAGATAACCTTTAGAGCTTGAGCATCTAGACTTCTAAAAGGCATGAATGACATGGGATGTTGCAAACTTTCACAATTAAGTTAAACACAAAATGATAATATAACTATTTTGGAAGAAATTAAAATAGTAATTTATACGTATAACTGGTACTTAATTTACTAATTCTTAGCTGTCCTCAATCATTATTTTATTTTTCCACTTATGAAAGTTTGTTTAGAGTTAACACAATCTGAAAATACTTCTGGGAAAATCTAGATACATAAGTGTATCTAGATTTATGTATGGATATAAACAGTCTATTTTAAAAATTTAAAAATTAACAATTATTGTACTATTAGCCCAAATAGTCTAGAAATAGTTTGGAAATAGACTAAACAGTCTATTTTCAAAATTTAAAAATTAACAATTACTGTACTACAGCACTGATCTTGCTTTTAGGAAAATGGTACTGTATTTATTTAATGGAAAAAATTTTAAGAACCTGAAGCTATGTACAGTGCACTCTTAATTTGTGAGGGTAATAGAAATGTGAATTCTTTCCTTATTTTAGGAATGTGACTTCTTTCATTATTTTTTTGTACTGTTTTGTTGCTATGATACCATCTGATCCTTGGGAAGCTTATTAGGCAAATAGGTGTTTAGGAGTCCTTGAATATTATTTTCTAGGATAAAATTTCCCTTTACCCTATTTCCCTTTTGCATTCCATAATTTAGACTTCTTCTACATGTAATGAAGAGAACAGTTATATACTGATGTAATAATAATAAGTAGCGTTTATTGAACACTTGCTGTCTGCCCACAGAGGGCGTCGCATAAGGTGGGTGTTCTGTCCCATGGTTGGCTTTCTCCATGGCAGGTATTAATCCAGATGCTCTGCGGGTGTTAGCTCATCTAAGCCTCCTACTCATATCTCACCTGCGGGCTTTTATGAGGCCCTGTATGGGATAAGAAGCCTCACACACAGGTGAAGTAGCTTACAGAAGTCACCAGGATTTATACCCAGAAAACTGACCTTGCTTTTACCCTTGTATAGGCTGCATCTCTATTTGAGACCGCTTGCCTGTACAAAACCACGTGATGGTCATTTCAACTGTTTGAAGATTTTTGCACCTTATTTCTGATTAGTATTCTGAATCAACATCCCAGTCCTACGTTTTGCATATTAAATGCTGATAATCATAAAATCTTTACAATTCAAATAAACATGTTTGTTATAAGCTACTACAAAATGAGTGTGTTTTGCCCGATACATTTTGGAATAAAAGTTAAGCATGAAGCAGCCCCTTTCATTAAGGGATTCACAGTTCAGAGAGGAGAGTAACACATAAATTCAACTAAATATGTTGCTTGAAGCAGAAAGTGTTAACCAGGATAAAAGAAGTATAAATAACATATTCCAGAAGCACAGACGAAGGAGAGATTCATTCTTATTTGGCGAGTATGGTGCTGTGGACCTTGCTTTAGGAGAGAGAGCTAAAGGATGTGTATTAAACAGAATAACTGGGAGACATGTGGACACAATGTGCAGCATAAGAAATAGGACATTCTTTTTTTTTTTTTTAAAGATTTTTTTAAATTTATTTGACAGAGATCACAAGTAGGCAGAAGGCAGGCAGAGAGAGAGGGAAAAGCAGGCTCCCTGCTGAGCAGAGAGCCCGATGCGGGGCTCGATCCCAGGACCCTGGGATCATGACCTGAGCTGAAGGCAGAGGCTTTAACCCACTGAGCCACCCAGGCGCCCCAAGAAACAGGGCATTCTTTTCAGCAGTGTTTTGACTAGTGAGGATTCTGGGGAAAGCAGCAACACATAGATATATATCTTAATTATTTGCTGTATTATGAACATAAAGAAATTGCACCTTAACACATACACATATACCCACCCATCTATCTATTCACTCTTATCAAATCTCTGATTAATCTAAGTTGAGATCTGATTGTCTTCTTTAATGGGTATGCATTTTCAACCTCAAGATTTAAAATGAAGTGTGAAAGTGTTTAAGATTCAAAACTGTAGCATTAATATTTGTGTGTTAGGGAAGAATCTGCTTACACTCAGTATTCTATTTGCTTAAAATGAGCAAATTTCAGCCTTTTAGAATGATAGTCTATAACTCCAAATTAAAATGCATAATCAAGAAATTAGTTTCAACTTGTGATTTTTATGTGTAAAAGTTCCTAAATTTATCTGTTGTATTTGAATGCTGAAGAGAAGTTAGTATTGCCCTTTATATATTTAACATACTAAATATATAAAAAGTATATAAAAATTATTTAAGCACTTTGGAAAGGTTTTTCCCAATAAAACAATTGAAGTATTTAAAAAGAAAATTAAATATATTGAAATAATGAATGCATTTTTATATGTTTAATTCTGTTTAAATAGAACCTTAAACATTTCTAGGCTTCTAACCAAGATTTATCAGCAGAATTTAAAAGGGTAGAGAAAGGGTTTAAATTCAAATAATCTTGTTTCATCCCAAAGCCCCCTGTGCAATGACATCAAAAATTTGGCTAAAATTTAATCAGAATGGGTTTCAGAGAGAATGGGAGGAATGAGGTAGGACAGCAGGGACAGACCCAAGTATAGACCCAGACATTAGTGTCATTACTTGGGCATTGACTGTGGTGTTCGCCAGGCTCTGAAGTCTCCTCCTTGGATGGCTATGCAGGCAGCAGACATTTCCAAGAGGGACTGGAGTGGGGGAAGGTAAAAAGACTGTGTGTGATTGATGAGGATGTGGAGAAAGGGGAACCTCCTACACTGCTGGTGGGATGCAAGCTGGTGCAGCCGCTCTGGAAAACAGCATGGAGGTTCCTCAGAAAGATAAAAATAGAAGTACCTTATAATCTAGCAATTGCTCTGCCAAGTATTTACCAAAGGATACAAACATACTGATTTGAAGGGGCACATACTCTGATGTTTATAGCCAAATTACTGAAAAGAGTAGCCAAATTACTGAAAAAGTCCAGATGTCCATCCACTGATGCATGGATAAAGAAGAAGTGCTATATGTGCGTGTGTGTGTGTGTTTACACACTCACATGCACATATATGGAATATTAATCATCCACACAACAAATGAAACCCTACAATTTGCAAGTTGTAGATGGAGCTAGAGTGTATTATGTAAGTGAAATAAGTCAAGTGCCATATAATGTCACTCATATTTGGAATTTAAGAAACAAATCAGGCGAACATGGAGGCAGAAAAAAGAGGAAGAGAGGGAAGCAAACTGTAAGAGGACTATTAACTGTAGAGAACACCCTCGGCGTTGTTGGAGGCAAGGTGAGGGGGATGGGCTAAGTGGGTGATGGGCTTTAAGGAGGGCACTTGTGATGTGCAGTGGGTGTTGTCTGTAAGTCACGGATCACTAAATTCTGCTCCTGAAACTGATACACTGTATGTTAACTAGTTAGTTAGAATTTAAAGAACTTGGAACATTAAAAAAAAAATGCTAGAAGAATTTTCCAAGTTGTTCTTCCACAACACTAATGTCATTTTCTTCCAATATATTTGCTGTTTATTGTTTCAGGTACAAACTTGAAATCCTCTACTGTGTTACTAGTTTTTCAATAAAAGTATGAAATTCAAATTTAAAAAAAAAAAAAGGACTGTGTATGAGCTCCTCTGTGACACCTCCCAGGGTGGGATTCAGGAGCTGAAGATGTTCACAGCTATACAGACGGGATCGCAGCTGTGTATGTAGCTTATTACTACTTTAGCAAGACTCTGTGTGTGCTCGTAGACTTCTGAGGCTGAAGCTTACTCTGTAAGAGTGAAAATAGATGGAAAGAAATCTGAACAGTGGAAGAACTAAAATACTGCAGAACTGTGGAGAGTGGATGCCTTAGAGATTCTTGATGGAAGGAAGAGAAGCCCATTTTTAGAGTTGGGTCTCATGATGCACCATTTGCAGGGAGTGTCGAGTTGTCTAAGTTCTATGTATATTTTGAGTATTCACCCCTCACCAGATATATCATTTGCATATATCTTCTTCCACTTGGGAAATTACTTTTTGTTTTGTTTGATGTTGTCCTTCAGATTTTTTTGGAGGATTTTATTTATTTATTTGACAGACAGAGATCACAAGTAGGCAGAGAGGCAGGCAGAGAGAGAGAAAGAGGAGGAAGCAGGTTTCCTGCTGAGCAGAGAGTCTGATGTGGGGCTTGATCCCAGGACCCTGGGATCATGACCTGAGCCGGAGGCAGAGACTTTAACCCACTGGGCCAAACAGGCACCTCCTTCACTGTGCAGAACCTTTTGATTTTGATGTTCCAATAGCTTAATTTTGGTTTTGTTTCTCTCATCTGAGAAGTCATAACTAGAAAAATGTTTCTTTTGTCAATGTCAAAAAAAAATTACTGCCTATGTTTTTGTTCAGGAGTATTTTGGTTTTAGGTCTCACATCTATGTCCTTAATTCAGTTTGAGTTTATTTTTGTGTGTGCTGTAAGAAAATGGCCATTTTATTCTTTTGCATATAGCTGTCCAGTTTTCCCAGCATCATTTGTTGCAGATTGTCTTTTTGCCATTGCATATTCTTGCCTCCTTTATCAACGATTAATTAGCCACATAAATGTAGGTTTATTTCTGAGCTTTTTATTCTGTTTTATTGGTCTGTTTGTCTGTTTTTGTGCTATTTCCATACAGTTTTGATTACTACAGCTTGGTAGTGTAATTTGAAATCTGGGATTGTGTTACCACCAGTTTTGTTTGTCTTTCTCAACATTGTTTTGGCTGTTTGAGGTCTTCTGTGGTTACATGCAAATTTTAATATTATTCTAGTTCTGTGGAAAATGCTGTTGCTATTTTGATAGGGATTGCATTAAATTTGTAGATTGCTTTGAGTAGTATGGACATTTTAGCGATATTTGTTCTTTTATTCTATAAGCATGGAGCATCTTTTTACTCTTTTGTGTTAGTTGTCTTCAGGTTCTTTCTTCAGTGTTTTATAGTTTTCAGAGTATGAGTCTTTCACCTCTTTGATTAATTTTATTCCTCGGTTTTGTTATTTTTGGTGCAACTGTAAACGAGATTATTTTCTTAATTTCTGTATTTCTGCTGACTTTGTTATTAGTGTATAGAAATGCAACAGATTTCTGTATATTAATCTTGTATCCTGAAACTTTACTAAATTCACTTACCAGTTTTTGGTGACACCTTTAGGTTATTTTATATATAATATCATGTCTTCTGCAAATAATGGAAGTTTTACTTCTTTACTAATATGGATGACTGTTTTTTTTCTTGTCTGATTGCTGTGGTGGGGGCTTCCATTTTACTGTGTTGAATAAAAGTGGTGAGAATGGACATTCTTGACTTATTCCAGATCTTAGAGGAAAAGCTCTCTGTTCTTCATCACAGAGGTTAGAAGAAAAATGAGACCAGGGAATATGTTCCTAATGAAAGAATAGGACAAAATCACAGCAGAAGAGCGAAATGAAACGGAGATAAGTAATATGGCTGATAGAGAATTTAAAGTAATGGTCGTAAAGATAGTCACTGAACTTGAGAAAAGAGTGGAGAATCTCAGTGAGCCTACAACAAAGACATAGCAAATATAAAAAGAACCAGTTGGAAATGAAGAACTAAGTAATCAAAATATAAAAATACACTAGAAGGAATTAATGGGGGGGTGCAGAAGAGCATATCAGTGACCTGGGTAGGGTCATGGAAAGCAATCAAACTAAATGAGGAAAAGAAAAAAGGATAATAAAAAAAATTAGAATGGGTTAACTCAGCGATATCATCAAGCATAAAAATATTCACATTTTAAGCTTCTCAGGAGGAGAAGAGAGAAAGAAGGGAGCAGAAAATTTATTTGAAGAAGTAGTAGCTATAAAGTTCCCTAATCTAGGGAAGGAAATAAACATCCAGATCCAGGAAACACCAAGAGCCTCCAGAAGGTCCACACCAAGACACAGAGCAATTAAAGTGGGAAAAAGTCACGGTGAAGAGAGAATGTTAAAAGCAGCAAGAGAAAAGAAAACAGTTATATACAAGGGGGACCCCAAAAGGCTATCAGCTGATTTTTTATCAGAAACTGCAGGATAGAATGGGATGTTATGATATATTCAAAGTACTGGGAAAAAAACCCTGCAACCAGAAATGCTCTACTTCATAAGGTTATTATTCAGAGTTGGTGAGATTAAGTTTCCCAACAAACATAAGTTAAAGGAGTTCATCAGCCACTCGTACAAGAAACATTAAAGGGAATTCTTTGAGTGGAAAGAAAAGGCCATAATTAGGAGTAATAAAATTAGGAAAGGAAACAATTTCACAGGTAAATGCAAACATATGATAAAATAGTAAATTAATCACTTATAATACCAATGTGGAAGTTAAAGCACAAAAGCAGTAAAATCACAATTATACCTATAAAAATCAGTGAAGGGATTCACAAAATAAATGGGTGTGAAGTATGACATCATATACATAAAATGCGTGTGGGGTAAAAGCTTTTAGAATGGGTTCAAACTTACGCGACCATCAACTTTATGTAGACAGTTATTCACATAAGATGTTATATATGAATTTAATTATAACCACGAATTAAAAATCTGTAATAGATATACAAAAAAGTAAAGAAAAGGGAATCCAAGCATAACACCAAAGAAAGCTGTCAAACTTAAGGGGTGCTTGCTCTTTCTCTCTGTAAAATAAATTAAATCTTACCAAGGAAAAAGTAGGGGAGAGTGCCTGGGTGGTTCGGTCGGTTAAACATCTGACTCTTGGTTTCAGCTCAGGTCATGATCTAAGGGTTCTGAGATGGAGGCTTCCTTCCATGGTCAGCAGGGAATCTGCTTGAGGATTCTGTCCCTCTTCCCCTGCCCATCTTCTGCTTGTATGCTGCACTCTCTTTCAAATAAATAAATAAGCCTTTAAAAGTAAACTATAAGGGAAGAGAGCAAGAGAAGAAAGGAACAGAGAAGAACTGCAAAAATAACCCTAAAACAAGTAACAGAAATGCAGTAAGTCTGTATTTATCAAAAATTACTTTAAATGCTCCCGTCAAAAGAAATAGGGTGACTGAATGGGTAACAAATAAGACTCATCCATATATATGATGCCTAAAGAGACTCACTTCAGACCTAAAGACACAAGCGGATGGAAAATGAAGGGATGAAACAACATTTACCGTGCAAATGCAAGCAGAAAGAAAGAGGGAGTAATGATACTTCTATCAGAACAAATAGACTTCATTTTTTTATTTTTTATTTTTTTTTAACAAGTAGACTTTAAAACAAAGAATTTAACAAGAGACTAAGAGGGATACTACATATCGATAAAGGTAACCGTCCAACAAAAGGATACAGCAATTCACCCACCACGGGAGCACATAAAGAAAGAAATTGACAAGAATACAATAATAGTTGGGAGCTTTAACACCCCACTGATATCAATGGATGGATCATTGAGGCAGAAAATCAATAAGGAAACAATGGCTTTGAATGATACATTAGACCAGATGGACCTAACCAATAGATTCAGAACATTCTATGCCCAAACAGCAGCATACACATTATTTTCAAGTACACGTGGGACATACTCCAGAAGAGATCACATCTTAGGTCACAAAACAAGTCTCAACAAATTAAAAAAGACTAAAATCATATCGTACAGCTTTTTTTTGACCCCCAGAATATGAAAGTAGAAATCAATCACAAAATAAAATCTGGAAAGAACACAAATGCATGGAGTCTAAATAACATGCTACTAAACAATGAATGGGTAAATTGAAAAATTATAGAGAAAAACAAATGCAAGGAGACAAGTGGAAAAACAAACAAACAAACACACACAGCAGTACAAAGTCTCTGAATGCAGCAAAGGATGTTCCATGAGGGAAGATTATAGTAATACAGATCTACCTCAAGAAATAAAAAAAAAAATTTTCAAACAATTTAACCTTGTATCTAAAGGAGCTAAAAAAAGAACAAAGACCAAAGCCAGTAGAAGAAAGGAAATAATTAAGATTAGAGCAGAAATAAATGGGGACTAAAAAAACCCCAAAACCAAAAACCTATGGAACCAATCAATGAAATCAGGAGCTATTCTTTGAAAAGCTAAAATTAATAAACTTTCAGCTAGACTCATCCTGAGAAAAAGAGAGGACTCAATAAAATCAGAAATAAAGGAGAAGTAGCAGCTCATAACCACAAAACACAAGAGTATAAGAGAATATTTTGAAAAATTATATGCCGGTAATTGGACAATGTACAAGAAATGGACAATTGATAAACCTACCCTGACATGTCATAATCACCCCAAACTTATAGTTTACATTATGGTTCAATTCTGATGTTGCACACTCTGTGGGTTTGGACAAAAATGTAATGATGTGTGTCTATCATTATAGTATCACACAGAGTATGATGCTGAAATTCTTTCTGTTCTGCCTATTCATTCTTCTCTCCTAAACACCTGGCCACCACCGATCTTTTTACCGTGTCTGTAGTTTTGCCACTTACAGAACATCACATCATTATAATCATCCAGTCTTTTCAGATTGGCTTCTTTCACTCTGTAGTATGCATTTAAGTTTCCTGCGTGTCCTTTCATTCCATTGTCTGTTTGTCGATTCACTCATCTACTAAAGGACAGGTTAGTTGCTTTGAAGTTTTGACAATTATGAATAAAACCGTTATAAATATCCATGTGCATGTTTTTCTTTTTGTCTGTGGACCTAAGTTTTCAGCTCCTTTGTGTAAATAACAAGGAGTACAGCTGCTGGATCATATGGTAAGGATATGTTAGGTTTTGTAAAAAACTGCCAAACTCAATTTCAGAGTAGCTGTGCCGTTTTGCATTACCACCCCCAGTGAATGAGTTCCTGTTGCTCCACATCCTCATCAGCATTCAGTGCTGTCAGTGTTTGGGGTTGGGCCATTCTCATAGGTGTAGAGTGGTCTCTCACTGTTGTTTTAACATGGATTTCCCTGATGACATATGATATGGAACATCTTTTCATATGTTTATTTTTCATCTGCATGTCTTTTTTTTAATTTTTTATTTTTTATAAACATATATTTTTATCCCCAGGGGTACAGGTCTGTGAATCACCAGGTTTACACACTTCACAGCACTCACCAAAGCACATACCCTCCCCAATGTCCATAATCCCACCCCCTTCTCCCAAACCCCCTCCCCCCAGCAACTCTCAATTTGTTTTGTGAGATTAAGAGTCACTTATGGTTTGTCTCCCTCCCAATCCCATCTTGTTTCATTGAGTCTTCTCCTACCCACTTAAGCCCCCATGTTGCATCACCACTTCCTCATATCAGGGAGATCATATGATAGTTGTCTTTCTCTGCTTGACTTATTTCGCTAAGCATGATACGCTCTAGTTCCATCATTGAAGTCTGGCATCACAATTCCAGACTTCAATCTTGCCATTTGCATGTCTTTTTTAGTGAGGTATCTGTTAAGGTCTGTGGCTCATTTTGCAAATCAGGCCATTTGTTTTCTTGCATTTCGTTTTAAGAGTTGTGTGTCTGTTTTCGAAAACAGTCCTTTATCAGATGTGTCTTTTGTAAATATTTTCTCCCAGTCTGTGGCCTGTTTCATTCTCTCTCTAGTGGTTTTCCAAAAACTTTCTTTTCTCAAAAAATTGCTGAAAGCAAGTACATATTGTCATTAGTATAAATGCTAGAAAATCAGTTGATACCCATATTTTAGGAAGCCTGACAGCCCAGCGTTATTAAAAAGTTCTATTAGAAGAATCCTGATTATGGGATGTCTTTATAATGGCCTATTTGAATTTGTCATTTAAAATTTTGGTTTTGTTACATCACAAATTTGTTAAGGCTTTGTGTTCTGATTGTAATTTAGTTCATGCATATTTTGTTATTTTTATTTTCACATTCTTTTATTTTTGTGAGGTTTTGTTTTGACAAAGGACCTACTGTTCTTTCCTTGAAAGTTTATAATTTAGTTCATTTGGCTGAAATGTGTTAAAAGTAGACAGAGACAATAGAGAATCTCACCATATGTGTAAATGGCAGGAATACTTATTTGTTTGGAATTGTAAAACTATACATTTTTGCCCATCAGAAATAAAAGAAATATAGCAACTTTCTTTGTAACATTTCAGGGTCTTTACATCAACTTCATCCCACCAATTATTGTTTTGAATAAAATGAGAGTTCTCAAAAGATGCTATCATAATGAGCAAACCATATAATATGTATAAAGATATTTTATAAATTGCATCGTTTTATAATTATTGACTTCAAAAATAATTTATAATGAGCTCCCATGTGTAGATGTTGAAGTCTGGGGATTTGGTAAAGGCCCATAATGTTGACATTCAGAAGAAGGCCCATAACATTGACACTGGGGCAAGAGTTCTATCACAACAGTTCACCAGCAGTAAAATAGTCCCATTTTGTATGTGAGTTCAAGGATAAATGCTCTGATATTTTAGTGATGGCTCTTTCCTTGAGAAGGTGCTCAGTGCATTTTATTTATAAACTTGTACATATATAATTTAGTTTTTTAAAAAAAATATCTGATAGAGGGAGACACAGTGAGAGGGGGAACACAAGCAGGGGTGGGTGGGAGAAAAAGCAGGCTTCCTACCAAGCAGGGAGCCCTATGCAGGGCTTGATTCCAGGACCCTAGGATCATGACTCGAGCTGAAGACAAATGCTTAATGACTGAGCCACCCAGGTGCCTCTATTTTATTTATTTTTGATAAGAATAAGTCATTTTTAGTATTACAGAAGAAGTAGATTCACAATTCCGTGACGATTTGGAATCCAATCCTACTTCGTGTTCCATCATGTTTGAGGGTGTTTCTAGTGATACATTTTAATGTAGGGAGGTTTTGTCGGGGTGCTTATGACATGCCCCACAACTCCACGGCTGGGCCCTTAAATTTCACGTTCTGTTCTCTTCCCAAAATGCAGCTCTATTTTTGTTTCTTTCTAGCTCAAAATCCTTTAATAACTTGCTCTCACTCATTGTTCCAGTGTGTTTTTCTATCTAATTCCTCTCCAACTCCCCTTCATATTTACTTTCACCAAAATAAACTGCTTCTGGTGTCTTCATGCAGGCCTCGGACTGCTCTGCTTTTTGCATATTCCTTTGTTGGTTCATTGTTGGATCACTGTGTGTTGGGGCCTTCTTTGTGCCAGGCACTGTTTTGTTCTCCCTGTTTTGTTCTCTCCTCCTCATATATAATCCTATCTGTCATTCAAAGCCCAGCTGGAACATTTCATGAAATCTTTCTTGGAGATCCCACGATAGCCCTATTTTCTTTTTCTTCTGAGATTTTATGACGTGTTGTGTGATCTGTATTTTTCACATGACCAGTCACATTCCATTTTCATTACCATTACTTATGTCAGGCTTTTAGAGCTTCTATTAGATTATAGTCTCCCTGAGGATGCAGACTGTGTGTTGGTCCTTTTGCTTTCCCCATAATCCCAGCCTGGTGCTTTTTAGATACATGTAAGCATTTGTGGAACAAATAACTAAAATTAGATTTTAAACCAGTTTAAATTCAAACTGATTTCTATGTTGAGAAATTAGGAAACCAATAGATCTACTTTATGACATTTTGTAGTCTTGGTCCAGCAGCTTTCTAACTTAGTACTTACTGATTATTTATGGTCCCCTGAATTTTTATTTCTCTCTGTCTTGTCTTCCCCTTACTTAAGATGTTCCTATAAGAAAGATAAGTGGTTGGAGGGGGGCAATAGAAGAAAATTTAATGTAGACCCAATCAGGTTTTGAGCCTGGATGCCCCAAATGCCTTGGAAAGGGGACTCTATGAATGAAGTTTAGAAGGTCTGGGAAGTCCATGATACTATATACACATCTTGCTGTGGGTAAATCAGTAGTTTTTATCTAATTATTGAAAGCATCTTTTACACAAAAACAATGCAAAACAACAACAAATCCACTCTTCTCATATTTCTACATTATCCCAGGATTTCAAAGAATGTCCCCATATATAGAAGGGTTTTTGGAAACTAAATTCTACATGTAAATTAATTTTAGAGATTATGATTTTCAGCAAAGCTCCATGCCTTAGAAATAGTCATTTAGAATAGTTTCCCAAGAGACCATTCAATAGTAGAACTTAGAGAAGTGAATGTCAAAGTTTTTTTTTCCCATCTTATTTTCTTTTCCCATCTTTTTTTTTTTTTTTAAGATTTTATTTATTTATTTGACAAGAGAGTGACACAGTGAGAGAGAGAACACAAGCAGAGGGAATGGGAGAAGGAGAAGCAGGCTTCCTACCAAGCAGGGAGCCCAATGCAGGGCTTGATCCCAGGACCTTGGGATCATGACCTGAGTGGAAGGCAGATACTTAACAACTAAGCCACTCAGGCTCCCCGATTTTCTCCCTTATCTTAATGAGATAAAAATACAAAAATGTTAAATCAGCAGTCCCAGGAGCTGGTGTGCAATTATGGAAGAGCATGCAGTTTGTTCCCTAAATACTAAGAGAACGAAAAAAGAATGCTGCCTTCCTTAAACTTGGCCAAGACTTGAGGAGACAGAGAATGCAGTGACTCTGGAATGACACTCATTCCACTGAATGTGTACTTGTAACTATGCACCATCACTCAGGGTCCTGTAAAGTTGTTAGCATAATATACCTGATGGGAAACAGGTCTCTTTAGTTTAAGAAATAAATAATTTCCCTTACGAATCAAAAAGTACTGCCTTTTCCAGTGCTACCCATATTCAAAACAAAACAAAACATCAATTTAGCCCTTCACACCATGGCAGGGAGTTGCATTTCCAAGTATGTCTCCTGGGACATTCGCATAGAGATCCTGAGTTCCTTACAAAAGAGACTTGCAGGGTCTTGCACTTCTTCAACTTTCTGCTTTTCTTCATTGTGTTATTTTTTCTTTAAGTGGAGTTGACTAATTCATTTATTTATTTAACCACTTTTTACTGAGTAAGTGTCCTGTGCTAGGACTGTGCCCCATGGGTTCAGTAATGAGTAAGACACAGTTTCCAGGGCCCAAATACTCTGCCATGACCCTGTAAATAATTAAATAGAATAAATAATTTGTAGATGATCAATACATTTCTGGCATGCGTGAACAGTAGAAGTATCCAGGCGGAAAAGCAGGTTCTCTCCATTAGGGTGTATCTAGGATAGGCCTCAGAGTCATTTCTGTGAAACCCAAACTGCCATATATATATAAATAACAATGTACATAAGCACATATGCCAAAATTTGGAAAGCATTCTTACCTACATACCTTTCCTGAAAACAATATTTTAGGAAGCATTCTAAACGTCCCACTAGTAGTTGACCAGGAAGCCAAGAATACTCAATGGAGAAAAGACAGTCTCTTCCATAATTGATTCTGGGAAAATTGAATATTCACATGTAAAAGGACAAAACTCCACTCCTATCTTACACCGCACACAAAAATGAACTTAAAATGGATTAAAGATATAAGTGCAAGACCAGAAACCACAAGATTCCTAGAAGACGACCTCGGAATTTAAAAAGCTTCTTGATATGGATCTTGGCAATGATAGGGTAAATAAAACACATGTAACAAAATAAAAAACAAGTGAGACTACATTAAACAAAAACATTTCCACGTAGCAATGGAAATAATCAACAAAACAGAAAGGACAACCTACAGGATGGGAAAAAATATTTGCAAATCATATATATCTCATAAGGGGTTAATATGCAAGAAGTGTAAGGAACTCATACAAGTCAGTAGCAAAAAGAACCCCCACAAATAATCCAGTTAAAAATAGGCGGAGGGTGTCTGGCTGTCTCAGTTGGTTAAAGCATGCGAGTCTTGATATTGGGGTTGTGAATTCAAGCTCCAGGTTGGATGTCAAGCTTACTTTAAGAAAAATGGACAAAGTACCTGAATAGGCATTTTTCCAGAGAAGGTAGTCAAATGGCCAGCTGGTACATGAAAAGGTGCTCAACCTCACTAATAAGGGAAAGGAAAGTCTGTTAGAATGCCTATCATCAACAAGACAAGAGGTAATGAACGCTGACAACGACATGGAAAGAAAGGAGCCCTTCTGTGTTGTTAGTGGGATGTAAAATGGTACAGCCAAAATGGACGACAACAGCAATGTGGTAGTTCCTCAAAAAAGTGAAAAAACAAAAAACTACCATATGATCCAGCAATGCTATAAGAATATATCCCAAGGAAATGAAGACTATGTTGAAGAGAAATCCATACTCCCATGTTTACAGCAGCATTATTTACAGGAGGCAAGACATGGAAACAACCTTAGTGTCCATCAGCAGATAAGTAGATGAAGAAAAGTGGTCTATATACACTATTCAGCAATCCCCACCAAAAGAAGGAAATCCTGCCATTTACAACAGTGTACATGGATCTCAAGGGTACCTTGTTAGGTGAAATGAGTCAGACAGAAACAAATACTGCATGATCTTATCTGTGAAATCAAAAGAAAAGGAAAGAAAGAAAAAAGACCTAAGCTAACTGAAAATGAGATCAGATTAGTGGTTACCTGAGGCAGGGGCTTAGTGGACGAAGAATTGGAGGACGATGATCAGAAGGTGGAAATGTACAGTTATAAGATAAGAAGGTACTAGGGTATAGCGTACAGCACGGTCACTGTAGTAACACTGCTTGCTGTACAGTATACTTGACAGTTGTTAGGAGAATAAATCCCAGGAGATCTCATCACAAGGAAAAAAACTTGTCCCCCTCTTTCTTTGCATCTATATGAGATGATAGGTGTCCGTTAATCTTCTGTGGTAATCGTTTCATGGTATATGAAGGTCAAGCCATTATACGCTATACCTTAAATTTATACAGTGCTTTGTGTCAGTTACATTTCAGTAAAAAGGGGTGGGGGGGTAAAAGAAAATAAGCCAGAAAACATTAGAAAAAGAAGAGATCCCAGTGCCAGGCAAGAATAAGTTCTCAGCAAATACTTGCTGAATAAATTAATGAGAAGGAGTAAAAGAACCCTGAAAATTTAAAAAACAGGATTACAGTTCGCTGGATCTGAGAGCTTCCAGGATCAAATTCTATTAAAAGCATTCAGACATCAAAAAAAAAAAAAAAAAAAAAAAAAGGATTCTAGATGACCCAAAGAGTAATTCAGAATTAGCCATGGACAAACCATGGCATACTAAAGGGACTATTAGGTGCCTGAAATGAGGAAGACCTGATCGCTGGGGTTATCAGATAAAAAGTAAAGGATGCCCAGCTAAATGTTGGTCGCTGTAAACCCTCTCCTTAAATATTCAAAGTCCCCCTCTGGTTCTTGGGACCTACTAAGACCAGTGGTAGGTTCTGGAACAGTGGTTAGTGAGTTCTTGTGTTGAGAAACAGTCCCTGTTTCTCCCCCTGGGGAGCTCCCTGACCCTCTGCCTTACACATGAAGCCAATCAGATGTCCTGGAACTCTGGGATTTGTACTTTGGGGATCCGTCTTAGCTTGTGGTTGGGCTGGAGTTCCAGGAGGCCATCTGGTGAGCAGATCCCTCTTCTGATGGTGCAGTATTTCTTTCTCTGATGGGTTCTGTATAGGTGCTTCCACATAGATTATGGGTAACACCCAGGTAGGACAATGAATGAATTTAGGGCTATGGGAGACTGACTGACTCTTGGGTTTGAACAGCT
The DNA here is from genome assembly GCF_011764305.1 of Mustela putorius furo. Classification (NCBI taxonomy): domain Eukaryota; kingdom Metazoa; phylum Chordata; class Mammalia; order Carnivora; family Mustelidae; genus Mustela; species Mustela putorius. The sequence continues at coordinate 2,483,525 of NW_025421261.1, forward strand.
TGTGCAGGCCATTTCCTGTTAGTGTGTTCCAGCTGTGTTGCTGCGCCCGGGCAGCACCCTAGCATCAGGTGACTGCTCCCCTATCTACTGCTCACATCCAGGATGTCCACAGCCCCTCTGAAGACAGTTCTCTGTAGTGGCCACGCCCAAGCCCTCTGTGGACTTTAGAAATTATTTTTCTCAGGATCAGTGGTTTCTCCTGATTGATACCCTCCCTTGCCTCTGACCTATGTGGGTGCATGGTCTTCTGATCAGTCTTACGGCATTTCGGAAGAGAGAGGGACATTTCCTGCTCCAGTAGGACTCTCTTCTCTCTTCCAATGGCTCTTGTCCTAACCTTGGTGACCACATTCTAGCAATGCACGGATTATAGTGTAAAGAGTTTCTTCTGTGTTACAAAATTCCAACGGTCAATATAACATCAGAAAAGGAATTATCATCCACACTTCCCTGCATGCTCTGGGTAAGAGTTGTTCTTGTGGTTATCATCAGTAAAGCACAGCTTTTGAGGTTCAGTGGGTGGCAGCATTCATGGTAGCGCCAAGGACGAGGAGTTTCTTTGGGAATGATCTAATCAGCATGAAAGAACTGGTGTTGGAGAAATGCAGAGACAAGATCCGTGTTGTTCTAATACAGACAACTTCTGAAGAGCCATGGTATTAGGTGTAATAATACTATTACCACCTTTTCCTTGCTGAGGGGGAAGGGGAAAAGAATTTAATCAAGAATAGCATACGTGATAACAAAGAACATGAAGAGGTAATTCCTAGATCTGTTCAAGAAGAGATGATTCCTAGACTTAGGAGGAATTGTCATGCACTAATTGGTCAAAACAAAAACTTAAAATATATCTTTTTTGCCCCTTAAACTAAATTGTCATCAATCGCTAGATATCCTATAGGCTCATGAATTTTTTAGTACATTATTTAGTGAAATAGTTTATGTGACGGGGTGCTGTGTACTCCAGGGCCAGCCCAGCCAGAACCAGCACTTTGTCCAGGGAATGTCTAGAAGGTATGGTGATGTCATCTGGTCCTGGAGATGGTCCAGCACCATCTATCGTGGGGGACAGTACCTCTTTCAGTGGGGTGAACACATACTTACAGGCCACTTGAGACACTGGGAATGGACATGGGCGACATGGACAACTAAAGAGGAATGACGTTTCTTTCCCTGTGTGGAGCTAATCAAAATTAAACCACTTGGAAATCTCTGCCAGATCTGGGACACCCTTGTGTCAACACTTAAAGTTGCATGAAGATTGAAAAGGTTTTGAGAACCTGGAAAGTAAATTAAATTCCATAATGAAGTCCATATAGAATATGACATTAAGTAGCCAAAAGTAATTTACAAGAAGATAGGATTGTAAAAAGAATTTTATTTTAAATTATTTTAAGAATGTTGGGGCGCCTGGGTGGCTCAGTGGGTTAAGCCTCTGCCTTCGGCTCGGGTCATGGTCTCAGGGTCCTGGGATCGAGCCCCACATCGGGCTCGCTGCTCAGCAGGGAGCCTGCTTCCCTTCCTCTCTCTCTCTCTCTCTCTCTACCTGCCTCTCTGCCTACTTGTGATCTCAGCCTGTCAAATAAATAAAAAAAATCTTTTAAAAAAATTATTTTAAGAATGTCAGTTTTATAAATTTTTATGGGTGATAATAGTATTATATGTGTATTGGTCCACATATGTTCTATGCCTGTATCTATTCCACATAAGTATGAAATTATAATATGTGTGGGATTCCCTTCAAAATACTTGAGGCGTGAAGAATGGGAAATGGTAGATAAAATGATTGACAGAGAACTTTGAATATTGTGGAAGTTGAGTGAGGTGCTTGGGACTTAATATACTACTCTTCCCCTTGGGTGTTTAAATTTCTAAATTAAAAAAAAGATTTAAACAAGTCGCTGACACAGCGTTGAGTCAGGAATAAGGAAGCTACTCTCCACGTCTTCACAGCATCTGTGTATCTCTCCTCCTCAGCTTTGAATTCTTAGAGCGCTTTGTGTTACTCTGGACAGCCTGTATACGGTGTGCCCTCTGCTACGACTGCATCATAAGCTCTACTTAGTATTCCTTTTTATTAGTCATTTATTTTTTATCTTTCGGAAGGCCAGGCCCAGAATTTCTCACATTTTTCACATTGTATACTCAGCACACCTAGTAGGCACTCAACAGATATTTGTTGAATGAATAATAGATAATACATTACCTGTTTGAATTGAAAGGGTAGGTATATGAGAAATGACACAGAGCAAATTCTTAGCTCTTCCTCCTGGTACTATTTCTCCATAGGGGGAATGATAAAATATATTTTCCTCATCTAATCTAACACATTCGGTAGTCCATATAAATTTCTGAGAACATGTGTAATTCTGGGGATAGCTTTGCTAAATCAAAGATTATTCTCACCCCTTCCTTTTATCAGTCAAGAAAGGACTCACTGAAAATTTAAGGAAGGAGGCATTTTGGCGGGCAGTGAGATTTGCAATTCAGGAGACAGACTCAGGTGGAAACCCAGATGTGTCTGAGGAAGGCAGAGAGGGGCCAGAGTTACTAAGATGAACCACTGTGAGTGTAGTTCTCATTTAGGTCCTCTGTGCCAAACAGGGATTGAAATTAATTTAGTGGGGATTGGTTGGGTTTATATGCAAATGAGGGATTGAGGCTTGTTAAACCGAATTGGCCCCTTTAGAAATGAAGAATGCAGAGGATTCCATTGCCACTGTGAGGGGGAATGCCAAGTCCAAGCTGAGGGCTTTGTTGCTGGCTTGAAAGTTCACCAAGTTCGTAGCTCCTTCAGTGAGGATGTGTGTAAATTCCTTCTCTCCTTTCATGGCTTCCCCACCCTTTTTTAATGGAGACTCTTAGCTAGACTTGCTTGTTGCATTTTGAAATCCGCTTTACACTTTTCTTAGGGAAGGACTGATTCAGGCTTGTGTGAAGGTAATGTTTAGTGGTACTTTGTCGTTCCATTTTCTGTTCCTGGGTCTTTTCACTTAGAATCTTTGTAAACACAGGTGTATAAATAGAATTGTTTTCAATGAAAGGAAACCTTGCCCTCAGCAAGCCTCTGAACAGTTGTGTTCTGCACCTGCAGTAATAAAATTTGAGAGAGATAATGTATTGAATTTTAATCACATGTTGCCTTGTTATGTATTCACTGTTTAAAAACATTTACTTTATTGTGCAGTTGTGAGTCAAAGGGCAGTGTTGCCAATTAAGCCACTGAATGGCCTGGGGAGTGATTTTACACTGGGGAATGATTATAGTCTTGTGTAAAAATAGCAGGCAGACAGGTTAAAGTGAGAAAATCTGGTAAACAATCTTGATGAAAGTTGGTCTCACTAGAAATGCTTGTGTGTGTGCATTTAAATTTCTAGATGAAGTTGGGTTATTTTTGTCCAAGTACACAGAAGGGAGTTATTTAGTCAACAACTTTGTATACTAACATTTTGATAATGTCAGTGTATTTAATAAAATGGACCACTAAAGGACAACAGAATTTGCCCTTTTGGCATAAGAATTATCTTGAGCTGCTTGTTTTTTAAGAAACAGCAGATGAAAAGCTCTGAAAGCCAAGTAGAAGTTACCCTTTTGTAAGGGACTTGAACAACTTTCACACTTGTGAGGGCGGCTTTCATTTGTAAGGTGTCTTCCCTGTTTGTAACAGGAAGAGGGTGTTGACTAAACCTCTAGAAACTCTCATCAGTGAGAGGGCTCCCACCTAAATCTGCACAACAACCTTACCCTTGTTTACTGTATTTTCCTGGCACCTTTTTATCTGTAGCTGGAGATGGTATTTAAGGTGGTGGCGGGGCCACTTTGAGAATGTACTTCGTTTTCCTGGGTCTCTCCCATGTAAATAGCAGGTTTACCTGATACTAAACTTGTGCTTGTTTTTCTCCTGTTATTCTGTCTTTTATTATAGTAGGGTTTCGACCGAGAACCTAGAGGGGTAGAGGAAAAATTATTATTTCTCTATTATATTACTAAAGACAGTTTCACAGAATTCCTAGAGCTTTTAGGTTTTTTTTTTTTTTAATTTGACTTTTTAAAAATACTAGTCTGACATTTAACATATTGATTGTTTCTGCATTTATTCCCCTGAAAGGCTATTGCTTATTTAATAGAAATTACTTCAATAGAAATTACTTCAGTTATCTTTTTTTTTTTTTTTTTTTTAATTTGACAGACAGAGATGGCAAGCAGGCAGAGAGGCAGGCAGAGAGAGAGAAGGAAGCAGGCTCCCTGCTGAGCAGAGAGCCCGATGCGGGACTCGATCCCAGGACCCTGGGATCATGACCTGAGCTGAAGGCAGAGGCTTAACCCACTGAGCCACCCAGGCGCCCACTTCAGTTATCTTTTTGAAGGGAATTATGGGAGGGAAGCAGATGTTATTCCTATTATCCATTTGTTGTTACTGTATATTTTAATGTAGTCATTACCTAAAGGTCCCCCAATAATGGGTCTGTGATTAAAGGAGCGAGACTGATACAAAGTGAAGGTCAAGCAAAGCTTTATTTTGTGCCAAGCATCAAGAATCAACCCGAATGTTTGGGGCTGCACCCAAAGGGGCAAAGGCCACGCGGTTGGGCCTGGCCATGCACAGGGAACCAATGAGATTGTAACACACAGAGAAAGCTACACAGTTATGGTAGGTCACACATATGACCGATTGAATTACAATTTACCCTATAGTAGACATTCAAACTAGCCTATCACCTTGGTCAGAATTGGCACCCAAAAGGCACCCAAAGGGTGGGGCCCATACTCCTTGGTAGCTTGGGAGACAGTATGTGCCCCCACCATTGGATACCTCCACCTGGCCTGACCCACCCTTGTATTTGGGCTTTGTTACCTGGGACTGGTTTTTTGGGCTTGTTTTTAAGTAAGTCCCCTGGGGGGGAGGGGCAGGGACAGTTTACGTTTTCCTTCGTAAACAACAGAATGACTGTGTAATCCAGATGGAATCCCTCTGGCTAAATAGGCCCTTACAGTTACATTATGTTTTGCTGTGTTTTCTGGAAGGCTGTGGATATTTTCTTTATATTGGGCTACAGAGTTCTCCGACAATTTTCCAAAAGATAGAGAATATAAGAAAATGAGAGTATCTGCTGTTCTTCATCCTCAGGAAGAAAGGAGAATCTAAAAGCCAGAATGCATGAATTTAGGTTACATATATGTTACAGTTTTGGTTACATTTACGTCAGAATTTTTAGAGATTCAGCGTAGCATAATGTGGGATTTTCCAAACTTGCCTGCTCATAAGACTCTTCTTCAAGGGCCCCTTGTTAAGGTAGATTCTTGGGTCCCTCAGTCCTGCTAGATCAGAATTTTCAGGGAGATAAGCCTGGGATGCTTGTTAACCATAGAAATAGTAGGTAGTAAAATATTGCAACAGATCTAAAAAGTGATTTTTGTTATATGGTCTATATTTGTTAAAAAAAATCAAAATTTAACTGAGTAAATTTTAGAGATCCTACTGGCTTTATTCGGTGACTTACAAATCCAGCAGCAGCCCATCTAGCAAACAGAAAGGAGCCTAGAAGAGCTGTAGAAAATGAAAGACGTAGACGGAAGGAGGTGTGGCACAGAGGTCCTAATAGCAGACAGCTGTTTGGGCCAAGATCCTCTTTCTTTGGAGGATGGGAGGGATCTATCAAGCAGATTACCTCACTACTGCTGACCAGGAAATTCCAGATTGACTGGGAGTATGAGACTAATTAAATTAGGTATTCAGTCTCAGTTTGGTGACATGAGTCGTAGCACAAGTGACTCCGTTTTGGTCCTGTTGTCTCTTTTTTAAAAACACAGCTATGCATAAATGCTTATGCATAGAAAATATATTATCTATATGCAAATTATTTTAATCTACATCTGTTAACATTTGAAATGACCTAATAAGCAACCCACAGGCTGTGGGAAGTTAACATTTGAAGGAGACAGTTATCTGAATCTGCAAGAGAGAGTTTATGAACTAATATAAGTGATGTTAGACATAATTTTGCATTGATGAAATAGGAGCTCTGAAGATATGTGGGTTGGATAGAAACTGTACAGGCATTGCCACTTTTGCATGGCTGGGACAGAAAAATTAGCATCCAGCAGCATAGTCTTCTCATACAAATAGGTAGACTTTCTTTCAGTCCTTTAATCCTACACTTCAAGGAGGGCCAATGCATGGTTCAGCTACACACTCAGATCTGCTAATCCTGCCTCCAGAATGTTATGTTTTTTTATTGCAGAATTCATCAGTAATGTGAGACCCTTGTTGGAAAGCCCAAGGACATGTGAGGACTTCATTTAGTTTAGAGAACTGGATTTGTGCCTCCTTGGTGTAGGTGTTTACACATGTGGTAGAATTCACTGTGAAGCTGATTTTCTTTCTCATATTTTCCATATTTTGTTAATCAGTTGTAGGGAAAGACACTCTTAGCATGGACCTGCCTTTAATCATTCCAGGCTACTAAGTGTGTGATACTTAGGACAAAATGTGACCAATTTTGAGTGACCGTTGTTAAAAGATAAACTGAGGCATATGCAAAATTTTATGAGTTTACTTGAGCAAAAATCAGTTTGAATCCAGCAGTGCCAAACTAGAAGTCATTCAGAACTCTCCTCAGACAAGGAGTTAAGGGAGATACTTACATAGAGAAGGTACAGATGCAAAGCAAGGGAACTATTGCATTGGCTGTAGTTAAAGGCTGGTTGGCTGTTTAGGACTGGTTGTCCACAGTGTTCTGTTTTATAACCATAAGGCATTTACAGGCTTAGGTTTTGGTTTGTTTATGTAGACCATGCAGACATTAGCATCACCTCTGTCTAGTGCCTTCTTGTTTAATTAATTTAATGCCAGAAATGTTTATTTCAATTCACAAAAATCTGCTAGTTTCACCACAAGTTTTAAGGCTTGAAGGTCAAAATCTTAGGAATCTTCATTTTTTTGGTCTTTGGTACTATATACTCATAAGAGTCAATTGTGCATAGCTTTTCCCAAGTTCATTGGTAGCTTGAAATAGAACATTTCAGGAATGTCCACACGTTGGCAAACTACAAAATCCTCTACCATTCCCCCCAAAACTGTTCGTTACATATGTACCAGCACATCACTGTGTGTAAGAAAGTGCTGGTATTCGTTCTGACAGGGCTGTCCTCATGGCTCACTGGATTTTAAAAAGTATTTAGAATAGTACCTAGAAGTTAAAGGATTAACAAACGCTTAAAAACCACCTACGTTTCTTGCTTGCTTTCCAGACTGCATTGTATTATTGGAAGAAGATGTAGAATACAATAAGTATAAGTACAGAATTGGACTGGGTGTTTGGCAGAAGAGGTTGGTTGAGACAAAATTCAAAGTTAAAACCCAGATAACTGAGTTGAGTGACGGAGCTGAATATAGACACTAGGGCTCCTGGGGGACGTGGGTGGCTCAGTTTGTTGAGCATCTGATTCTTGATCTTAGCTTAGGTCTTGATTTCAGAGTCCTGAGTTTTCAAACCCCATGTTGGGCTTCACAATGTCCCACCCCCACAAAAAATACAGAAAAAAGAAACCAATATTCCTGTATTGATTTCCAAAAGCATCTCTTAATTTTCCGTTGTTAATAAAGACTGGTAATACCCTTAGTGTTCTTTTGGTGAATGTTCTTGAACTAAAACTTCTATTCTGAGATATTTACGCTTGGAGTTGTAAAAAAAAATCATACAAAGACCTCATATGCCATTTACTCATCTCCCTCAATGGTGACATTTAGCGAAACTGTAATGCATAATCGCCGTGATATTAACGTCGATACAGTCAAGATATAGAACATTTCCATCATCACAGGGAACCCTCCTAATGCCTTTGTATAGTCATACCCTCTCCTCACCACAACTCCCTCCTTAATGACAGGAGGCAACTGTTAATGTGTTCCTCATTTCTGTAATTTTGTCAGTTCAAGAGTGTTATGTGAATGGGATAATAAAATATGTAACTTTCGGGATTGGCTTTTTTTCACTCAGCATAATCCTCAAGTCTCACTGAGGTTTTTGTACGCATCGAAAGTTCATTTCTCTTTATTGTGTAGTGGTTATTCAAGGTATGGATGTATCACAGTTTATTTAATCTTTTACCCATTGAAGGATATCTGGGTTATTTTGGCAATTATGGATAAAGCTGTTATTAACATTGGTGTCTAGATTGTTTTGTGAATCTAAGTTTTTATTTCTCTGGGATAAATGCCCAGGAGTGCAATTGCTGGGTCAGATGGTAATTGAATTTCAGTTTTTTTTTAAGAATGTGCCAAACTTTGTAGAGTGCCTGTACCATTTTACATTCCTACTAAGAAAGTATGAGTGATCCAGAGTCTCTGCGTCCTTGACAGCATGACGTGGTGTTATTAGTATTTACTTTAGCCATTTTCTGTAGGTGTGTAGTGACATCTCATTGTGGTTTTAAGGCTCTTCTCCTGGCTAATGACGCTGACATCTTTTCACGTACTTACTCGCCACCTGTGGATCCTCTTCGTCAGCATGCCTCTTCGTGCCTGCCCATTTTCTCATTCGACTTTTTTTTTCTTATTCTTGAGTTTTCAAAGTTTTTAAAAAATATATCCTCCATACTAATCCTTTGTCCTATATAGCTTATAAATGTTCTCTCCTGGATTATTGTCTTTTCTTCCTTATCACATTTTTTTGTTTTGTTTTTGGCAGAGCGTTTTAATTTTGATAAATTCCTTTTAATTTTTTCTTTTATTTATTTTATTTATATAAAAAAAGATTTTGTTTATTTATTTGACAGAGTGAGAGAGATCACAAGCATGCAGAGAGGCAGGCAAAGAGAGAGAAGGGGAAGCAGGCTCCCCGCAGACCAGAGAGCCCGATGCGGGGCTCCATCCCAGGACCCTGAGATCATGACCTGAGCCGAAGGCAGAGGCTTTAACCCACTGAGCCCCCCAGGCGCCCCCTCTCTTTTTCGTAAGTTGTTGAGAAAGTAATGTTGGAGTCTCCAAGTATACCTTTGCATTTACTTATCTTTCCTTTCAGTTCTAGTTGTCTGGGGTTTCTGTAATTAGCAGCTCTGGTGTTTGGTGCATTTAGAATTGTTATGTCTTCTTGGTCAAATTATTCTTTATCACTGAAAATATGTTTCTCTGTTTCTGGTAATTTCTTTACTCTGAAGTCTGTTTTATCTATTACTAATATAGCCACTACTGTTTTCTTTTGATTAATGTTGTGTGATCAGTCCTTTTCCATTCTTTTACTTCTAGCTGGCCTACATTGTCATGGTCGAAGAGCTTTCTTATAGATTTCATATCATTAGTCCACGGAGTTTAATTCACTCTTCCAATCTTTTTCTTTTAATTGATATATTTAAGACATTTGTATATAATGCATATATTGATATGTTAGGGTTAAGCCTACTATTTTACTTTTTGTTTTGTTTGTGGTTTTGTTTCTTATATTCTTTTCCTGTGTTCTTATGTATTTCTTGAACATTTTTTGGAATTTCATTTTGATTTATCTGTATTATTTTTGGGTATGTCTTTTTACATAGCTTTTTAGTGGTTGCTCTCAATATTGACCAAATATACACAATTTATCACAGTCAGCTGGGATAATCATTTTTCCAGTTTGGATTAAATGTAGAACTTATCTACTTTTTTTTTTTTTTAACCTACTTTTTAAACAAAGGAGATTATCCTTTGTTTATGGTATGTTTGTCTTATATATCTTCTCTACATACATTTATATCCATCAGATAACGTTACGATTTTTGCTTCAACCATCAGTTACCTACTAGCTGATTTACCTCTTAACTTGCTTCATTCGGAAGTAGCTAGCACTCAGCAAACCTGCTTTCTGCTCATCAAACATAAATTGCAGGTTGAGTGCTATAGATGGAGAATACCAATGCCACTCACCTGAGATCAGGAACCATAAAATAGTTACCGCCCGTGGTAGAGCCTGGGGGATAGGAGTCGAGTCAAGTTCAGTGGGGATCAGGGCAATATTTTTGTTCTTGTCATTTTTTTCCTCATAAAATTTCTTTCTCATTTTGTTTGGATTATGAACTGTGAGAAATTTAGCATTCTTTACCAAAAAAGTACAAAATATGTTCCAAAAACAAATATAACATTCTAAAAATTTGTTTTTTTAAAATATTTATACCCTTGCTTCAGGGTTCCTACTAAACCACATAGTATCTGCAAAAAGTAGAGGAAATTAGAGGAGAATTAGGAGGAAGAATTGTAAATAAAGGTGCCATTTCTCAGGGCTGTTACAATACAGCATATGTGGGATGAATTTTCTACCCTAATCCCCAGCAGCATCCCTCTCTGTGGGCTCAAACTGCCTCACTATTACCTGTGACCCTGCTTTGCCCCTCCAGATTCTTTCAGGTGTTTCAGAGATAATGCTCCTTACATAGAAGTGTGTAAAATTGTCTGTTTGGTTCTAGAAATTTTCTAAAGCATCTGTCCAGATATATCATTTTTCTTTCTAGAGGAATAAAATGTAGATTCATTTCTAACAAAATTCAGTATTAATAAAAGCAATTGTAGGTCTTAACCATGCTCATCAAGAGGTAATTTTCAACAAGAGGTAACAGGTATTTTTGAGGAAAAGACTTCATGTTCAAAAGAAATTAAGAAAATGCTGCATAGTCTATCCTATTTTTGCATATTTATATAGTAACAACTCTAAAAAGTTGTGATGTAAAGAAATTTCTGGTTAACTTTGTTTAATCTAGCACTTAGTCACAGAATTCTACATAATTTAATACTCCCAAGTTTATTTAACTCCCTAATCCCTCTTTAATGTATTTTTATTTTATGTATATCAACAATTAATAATAGTCTGTTAATACCTATTGAAACCAATTTTAGCTTGTGAGATAAAAATTAAAAGTAATTATTGGTGCCTCCAATATGTAGGATATGATAGTATGCACTGATGTAATCAATCTTCCAGGCGTTTTAGAGATAATAACAAATCTTTAACTTTCGTGTTCATCTTCCCTGTAGGAAGTTTTCTTAACCTAAGCTCCATGGCCCTTCCTAGGTCTAAAATCGGGTATGACATTTTGTGTAAGATGTGCACATTTTATTTTTATTTCAACTACCTGTAATGCTTAGAATTTTTATAGAAAGAGAGAGGAAGTCCTACTTCTTGTTTGTTTATATTTAATAGCAGATTTAAACTTTATTTTTCATTATCACATCAGTTTCCTGATGTATTTATTTTTCAATCTGTTTGTATTCACAAATAGTTATTAAATGGCTACTATTTGCTATATATTAGATACTGATTAAGTCTTAGAATATAGGTGAGGTAGGGGTGAAGTCCAGAGCTGATGACCAAGAAAGAATTCTTGAGATAGCTTGAGATAGCTTTGGTGCAAAATGGTGGTTTATTAAAGCCCAGGGACTGCGGGGCTGCTGCCCCGGGGCAGTGAGGAGTGGCCCGTTATATACTTGCAAGCTGAGAGGGGTCAGGGATAGCATGAGTCTCTAAGGAATTTTGGAAGCGAGATTCCAGGACCTTGAGGGGCTAGTTGTTGTTGGGAAAAGGTCATTTGTTACCGCCTAATAAAACCTTATTCATGAGACCCTTCAGATGTGTATCGGTGGGCCATAAGCTTGGGGATGATTGCCAGCACATATCTTGGAGTGTTTAGAGATAAAGGAAGTTTCCAAAGGAATTTTTATATGTTAAAGTAGATTTACAGGATCCTGGTTGGGGATGGGGACGTTCAGGCTAGGATTGCCTTTTGCGCTTAGCAGAGTATTTAAGTGGAGGCAGTTGAGTCCCTAGAGGAAGGTCACGCTGCGTGTTTCAGGGACTTGTCAGTGGGCTCTAGGTAGTAAGGAAATTTAATAACTTTTCTTCTGCCTCTGTTTCCCACATCAATACCGTAAAAAAAAAAAAAGTCCATCCGGTGATTTTTAAGTGATAGCTCTTACTTTGAACTTGACAAAAAAAAAAAGTCCATCCGGTGATTTTTAAGTGATAGCTCTTACTTTGAACTTGACATTTCTCAGAAGATACTTAGTAAAGTTAATATGTGAGAGAACAGGCTACTGCAGAAGCCACTGGCCCCAAAAACATAACAAATTAAAGGGATGAAGTTTTGGCAAGTTTGTTGCGAAGTTTGTTGCGAGTGATCTCTGTTCTTGTTACTTCTGTCATCGATTCTGATGCTGTCCCTCGGCTCTGTGTTAGTTTCTCCCATTTAATGACTTTTTAAATTTGTAGTTTGCTTTTAAATGTGCAGAGTTTTTGCTCTTATTCTGTGACCATTCCTGTTCATCGGACGTCTTGTCATAAAAAGTGTTTGATATACTGAAAACAGGTAGGGACTCTCCTCATCTGTATTCTTTGAAGTGATGTGGGCGGGACTTAGTCCCAGGGTTAACTGGGACTAAGTAGTGAAGTAGTGTATGTGCCAGTGGGGAATGGCGGGTGGGGCAGAACCTGAAACCTTGATCTCAGTAGCATCGTATTTTAACTGGCGGAATGAATTAATTTAAGAAAATAATGTACTGCTATAGTAACACATGAACAAAATGTTTCCTTGGAAGGAAAGCGACCTAATTATGGTAAACATATTTCAACAGAAACAATACTGCATTCTTTTAAAGTGAAATCATGTATGGAAGTGAACTAATATTTCCAAAATTATTGACACTCTATACACAATGTGTATATTTTTCTTGGCTTTAAACATTTTTTTCCCACTAAATCAGATTCATCTCATTTGGCAAGATCTTCAGAAGGAGCATGAGGTTATTTGTAGGATGAGTATTTGACAGGTTCACACAATGTACAGTTCAGAGTTCAAAGTTGAAATCACAGTACTGTTTTTCTTTGACAAGAATTCTCTCTGGCAAATTGCCTAGAAAAATTCTGGTGGTTTCCATGTATCCCACCCAATATTCAGCTAATACTATAAAATCAGTCATCAGCTGGGACTAACTAATTGCTCTCAACTTATTTATCTGAATAAGATGGCTCTTCATTAGCTTTGTTGAAACAATAGAACACACTTAATTGAGCAACTCAAATACTGTTTTGCCTAAAAATTGGCACAAAAATATGCATGCTAAATTTGTACCTGAGAATAAGAATATGAAATATTATATTATAATTTACATTATTGGTGAGATATAGAAATGCTTTACGTGTCCATGACAGTATAAAATCTAAGTAGGAACTTCCTATATCTATTTCTGCCTTAATGTTTTTTAATGACATGTCATTGGGGCATTCTTACTATGCCATCAACATTTTTCAGTTGTTACTTTATTTTGGTGGCTGTGGTGTTGAAACGTTATGTCATTTTTAAACTATAAACTCTATGGAAATTTTATACCACATTCAGATAGGCTTGACTCAGATGATTATTATAGTGTGAGTCTCAAATTTACTCTTAGGAGTGTGAGGAGACTATGAAATGTTGACTAATGTGATTCTCGTGGAGTTATCCAGTGACTTTTTTTTTTTAAGATTTTATTTATTTATTTGACAGACATCACAAGTGGGCAGAGAGAGAGAAGAAGGGAAGCAGGCTTCTTGCTGAGCAGAGAGCCCAATGCGGAACTCCATCCCAAGACCCTGGGATCATGACCTGAGCTGAAGGCAGAGGCTTAACCCACTCAGCCACCCAGGCGCCCCTCCCATGAATTTTAATAGAATTAAGTACTGCTTTTTGAAAGAAGTTGATTTGGGATTAAGAGTTGTAATTTGTAATGTGTCACTGTAACATTATGTAGAGTGGCCATATTTGTAAATTTATGAGGTTTAGGTAAAAGAAATAATCTCGATGCTAAAGCAGAAATTAGGAATGCAAAATTTTGTTTTTATTTACAAGTTATTTTTCATATATACTATCACTCTCTGAATTTTGTATTTAAGTTGGTGCCATCTAGAGTCTGAAGCTTTATAGCAAAGTTGTACGTTTTTCTTCATCTAACAGTGTTTACAAACACTACCATCAGGAAAAGTTTTCTATTTTTTTTTTTATCTTGGAGTTTTATATTTATATGCATAACTGAAATTCATTCATTATTAATGCAAATTTATTGAATATGAATTATGTACCAGTCACTCTGTTAGTCCCTCAGAAATTATTAATAACTTAAGATAGAGAAAAATTCCTGCCCTAGTGGTGTTTACAGTACAGCAGCAGAGAAGACAATAAAGAAAACAAGCAAAGCCAGTTGCCAGATCTCAGTCCTCTTACTTGACTTCCAGCGCCAGCATTTGGCACAGTGGACCTTTTTTGTCGACCTTGCAGCACTTTCTCTACTCAGCTTTGGAATTTTCCAGGTTTTCTTCTCTGGCTGTTCATTCTCTAGTTCCTTTGCTGGTTTCTTCTCATCTTTTCAATTTTTACTGTTGAAGTTCTTGGATTTTTTTCTGCTTATCTTCTTTGCATCCGTGATGCAAAGTATTTATTCGTGTGGCTTTAAGTCCACTCTCTGCTTTGACAACTCCTTGCCTACTCATTAGTCTCCAAACTCAGAGCTCTCCCCCATCTCCAGATTATCAAACTGACTACCCATGAGTCTTCTTGAATATCTGATACATATAAACTCCTGATTGTCCTGCCCAAACCAGCTTTTCCCACACGCTTTTCCATGCAATAAATGCTAATTGTAGCCCAGTTTCTTTTCTTTTCTTTCTCTAAGATTTTATTTTATTTATTTGAGAGAGAGAGAGAACATTAAATGGGGGTGGGGAGCTAGGGGGGAGGGAGAAGCAGACCCCCCACTGAGGAGGGATCCCAGGACTGAGCCACTCAGGCATCCCGCAGCTGTTTGTAAGAGTTTCTCTTTCTCTTCCCCCCCCCCCACCCCCCCCCCCCCCCCCCCCCCCCCCCCCCCCCCCCCCCCCCCCCCCCCCCCCCCCCCCCCGTTTCCCAGTGCACCATCCCCGTCTCCTTGCGGTGCCTCCCCTACTCCCCATAGCACCTTTTGCGGGAAATCTTGTCTCCCAGATACTCTCATGCTTTGGTTCATGTTTTTCGTATTTGTTCCCAAACTCACCTCAGCAGAGACCTTTCCCCCCCATTTCATTGAAAACGGACACCCCCTTCCCTACAGCTGTTGTCTCGTCCTTATCTGCGTTTCTGGCTACGTTTTTCATCGCTGCCGTCATCCCTGACATACTGTGTATTTTACTTCCTCTGCGCTTACTGCACGCTCCTTCCCGCTGGAACGGGAACCCAGGGGCAGGGTTTCTTACCTGTTCTGTCCGGTACCTGCCGTCTCCCCCCTGCAGCCTCTCCTGACTGGGATGCGGGGCCCTCGGACCAGAACCACGTCCTGCAGGCTCTTCTCCCTGCCTGCGTCCTCACTGCTCCCTCCCCTTCTCCTTCCTTCCTTTCTTCCTTCTCCCGCTCTCTCCCTCTCCATCCTTCTTCCCAAGCTGAGAGGAGGCAGGCCTGGGCCGGCCGGTTGGTAAGCCTCTGCCTTCAGCTCAGGTCAGGATCCCAGGCTCCTGGGATGGCGCCCGCACCGGGCTCCCTGCTCAGCGGGAAGCCTGCTCTCCCGGTCCCACTGCCCCTGCTGGTGTTCCCTCTCTCATTGTGCCTTCTTCTGTCAAATAAATAAATAAGATCTTAAAGGAAGACAAAGGCTTGGAGAAGTCACCGAGTTAGGGCCAGTTTTTTACCTCTCTGGATTGGTAGCCACCTCGATTATGTGGAAAATCTGTGTCTAGTCTTCCTGAGGTGTTGACTACCTGGTCATCATTGAGAAGCCTCTTTACCTTTAGGGTAACTGCCCATTAACCCTACAGTTTGATTTTTGCTGCCGACAGCACAGTACCCATCAATGCCATTGATTTGTGGTTGCAAAATTTCTGGTTTTGGGAGTGACTCTTTTCCTCCAGTGAGTGTCCCAGCTGCTGCCTACCTGCGAGGCTAGGATAGCCCTCCCTTCCTTTCTGGGATACTGTGCTGCATTCACAGGGTCATTTATTGTTCTTATTGTTCGCTGCGGCAGTACATTGTAAGCTTTGTGAGGATAAGGACATTCCCTAAATGTCAAGGCTCGAATAGCCGCTGTCCGGAAAAAGGACACAATAAGTATTTGTTGACTAAAGAAAGGAATGTCTGAATCTCACTTATAAATATAGATAGAAAAATCTAAAAGCAAATAAACATGGAAACTATTTTGTGATAACAAAATATTGGGAATTAGCACTGAGTTCTTCTCTTCATTTGTCACACCTGTGCTATTTCTAAATGAGTTTATAGTTTTTGGCACAAAATTTCTGGTTCTTATATAGTGTATATTCCATTTTTAAAAATGGACTTTTGTTCATGTTAATGGGAATCTAGAGTGGTGTTAGGGCCAATTTAATGTTAAAACCTGTTTAACTATTAGGGCCTGCTTAGCCAGAGCAACTCCATATTGCCTAGGTAGCCATACTGCTGTTTACATCCACAGGCTTCATTCCGGGAATAAATGCCCTCGTAGTCCCTGGTATGGTTCCGGGTATCGATTTCGGGAGTGAATGCCTTAACAATAGAAGCCACGTACCTTGGGTCTGCGGTTATGCCCTATAAAACCAGGCTGTGAGATCGGGAGGGGGTTGTTCTTTTTGGAGGTGGCCCTGGCCGGTCAGTCTGACTTCTAATGCTTGGCCTAGAATAAGGCTTTGCATAACTTTCACTTTGTCTCAGTCTTGTTCCTTTGATAACGGACCTCAACAAGTGGTACAGAGGGGAATAAAGTATGTCTTGCTTGCCATCTTTCCCAGAACCTTTTTATTAATGTTTGTTTATAATTAAGATATTTCTCAGCTTTTTCCTCATCTTATATGCCTGATAAAGCACTAAATGTCAGTCCACTCTCAAATTAAAAAAAACTACTCTTATCAAGGAAATTTTATTTATTTATTTTAAAATATATATATTTATTTGGCAGAGAGAGACACACAGTGAGAGAGAAAGAGAGAGAGAGAGAGAGAGAGAGAGAGAGAGAACACAAGCTGGGGGAGTGGGAGAGGGAGAAACAGGCTTCCCGCTGGGCGGGGAGCCAGATGTGGGGCTTGATCCCAGGACTTTGAGATCATGACCTGAGCCAAGGCAGACGCTTAACAACTAAGCCCCCAATGGTGAGGAAACTTTAAAAAGTATCTGCTCTTGGTGTGGCATGGCAGAGACTGAGCAGTTTTTCCTACAGCTATTGTCCTGAATTTATTCTGTTCATGTGTTCGTTCTCTGCAAAACTATAGAGAAAAAAAGAGTTACAAAGGGTGAAAGATGTGTAATTTCTCCTCAGGTATTATTTCATGGAATCAATACAGATGTACCTGAGGGTACTTATGTGTGGGCAGATAAATCATTTCCCTTGATGCGTGGACAGCCTTCTAAGTAATATTGCCCACTGTTGATGGCTTTGTATTCCTAAAAATGACCTGTGGTGATCATTAGATTTCCATTCTAGAAATGGAAAGGTAGAAAAGAGAAATGTTTGTGGAAAATGAGAACAAGGTCTTCCATTGTAAACTATTGCTCCAATTTGTGCTTTTCATAGTTTTTCAAATTATTTTATTCATATAAAAGCACAAATGGTTTTGATGGTTATAAACAAATAGTTCACTTAGTTGCCACTGATTTAATTTACTTGAAAAACATTCCAATTTTAAGCCAATAATTACATGTCACAATTTCATGCTAAATGTGTAATTACTTTAAAAAATGTGTAATAACTTTTTACTAAAATCTTACATATGGACTATTTGATCACCAATTTGGTATAATAGAAAAATTACATGAATATATACTAATTAATTCGTTTGCCCTTAGACTTTCTAAAAAGAAGATAATCAATTTTTATATTTTATTTGAAATTATAAAACTATATTAAGAAATATTTTTTAATTTGGAAAAGCCTTATTTTATGCACAACGCTTGGGAATTTTTTTCAATTTTGTTTTGATTATTATATTTATCATCTATATATTGTTATACTTCTTATTTGTGTATTATTACTTTACTCTTTTATTAGATGTATCCAGTGCTTTGCATTTTCAGTATCATCAACTAAAGTCCTGCCAGCTTCTTCTATTATAGGACCAAATGTTGCACTTTTTTTTTTAATCTCTTTGATGTCTTAACAAAATTATAGCCCTTAGAGCAAGTGCTCAATTAATATTGTTAATTGGTCAGTGCATTCATTCTTTCATTTAACAATTATTTATCTAATGCCTATTATATCCTAGACATTTAATGCAAAAGATAAGCTGTAAATTTACACCTCTTTGTACCAAAATTTAAATTTAGGATGATACACCTTGTAAAATATACCATCAACATCATTAAACCAGCAGCTACTCTTAAAATAATGTTCCAGGGGCTCCTGAGTGGCTCATTGGGTTAAGCCTCCGCTTTTGGCTCTGGTCATGATCTCGGGGTCCTGGGATCGAGCCCCACATCGGGCTCTGCCTGCCTCTCTGCCTGCTTGTGATCTTTCTCTGTCATAAATAAATAAAATCTTAGAAAAACAAAAAGCAAACAAAAAAAAGACAATGTTCCAGTCCGTTTAGTTCTCATTGTCATAAATGCTGGTTCACAATATGCCAACATGTTAGATCCAGACCATGTCATTCGTCTTAAGGTTATTGCAAGTACTATTTTTTGTTCCCTGAAATCCATGCTCCCCTTCTATAATGAAAGGACTCCTGTTCTGTAGCGGGACGTGAGTCTACAGAGTGACTAGGTTTCCTCTGCTAACACATTCCAAACCTACATCCTAAGACAGGATTTGATTCCAGAAGTAGGTGCATGAAGTGATATAACCTGGATACATGGGAGGCAGGAGGCAGAGACTCAGATATTGGAAAGTGGATTAATCCCTGATATGCCGAGGCAGAGCATTGATACAACTGTTGCTTGCTCATGTTTTAGAAGGCAGGCTATGGGGTAACAGAGGCCATAAATAACATTAGGGGAAACCATAGGAAAGCTGCCGAATCTTGATGTGTGTTGGCTGCTTCGTGCTGTCCCAGCAAAATCTTAGGACAGAGATGAACTCAGGAGTTAGCCAGTCTGCAAGCAGAGGTGAAAAGGAATACAGTTCTGTTAAGAAAGATTCTTTGTGCCAGGTTAACAAAAATTGTTTCACCGAGAGTCCTATAATTTGAGGTCTTTTAAGGGTTGAAAAAGTCAACTCCATCTGTACTCCAAACCAAAGTTAAAATTGGTAGCTTCAAAGCCAGTGCCCTAGTAGAAGATAAAAGCTCAGTGCCCTGCTAGATTTGGGAGCCAGTCCAGAGGTGAACTCAAATTAAGGGTATTGCTTTTCCACCCAAACAGAATTGTTCAGATAGCCTGGACGTAGCTTCCATCCAGAGAGGGGGTAAGCAGAGCACACAAAGTAATAAGAAAAAGACAAGACTCTTTAGGCTTAAAGACTACATCTAGATCAGATCTCTGGCTATAGTTACTTACATGTGGAACCAATCCAAAACAAATTGCCTGGAAGCTTGCTAAGGTTTTGAGGGAATTGTATGGCTGAAGAACAACATCACAGCCTGCAAAAACCTGTAGTGTTCCACTCCTTAGGAAGTCCCTGGGCTGCACAATCTGGACCAACAAGGATCAAGTTACAAAAGCATTGCTGTCTCTAAGAAGAGCAATTTTTGTAACACCTACTTGATTTATGGCAAGGAAGGACAAAAAAGAGAGGAAAGCACCTTTCAGAGGGTAGAACGAGGGGTTTTGGAGGAAAATGGACGTTTCCTCCCACAAAGCGCAATCTGGGACTTCCAGATGAGACTGACCAAGGTACTTACTCCAGTGTCGGCTCAGAGAATATCTGCAGCTCCTGCACAGTACGATTTGCTTACCGCCACAGCCCAGTAACTGCTGTGTGTCTCTCCGTCCCCTTTTGCTCGGGAGGAGCAGGTTAGTTTGCCATATCCACTAGTTTCACAAACCTCGAGTACTGACTGTGTTGTTGCCAGTAAACCTAATGTTTTAGTTTACAGGTTGCCAAACCATGAGGCTCAACGTGCCTATTTAATGGAGTGGCCAATGCATTATCCAGTGAGGAGAGACTTTCCGCAGGGTCCCTTAACCAGTGAGACTCCAGAATCTTCTCCCTTGTCGTCAGTGTATTCCGTGTGCAGCAGAGATGTTGTAATGACTACTTGGGTTGCCACGTGACGAGACTGGGACAAATAATGCTAGTTGTACTCAAATTCTCATTCTCTCCTTTAACAGAGATATTTGATTTTTAGCTACTTCCAAAAATGATGTGTGCTTCCCTACCTTCTTTGCCATTTGGTGTGACTACATGATTAATATCTGGCCAATGGGATGTAAGGGGACCTGGTGGGTGCAAAATCTGAGATGGTTTTAAAAGGAAACTGTGTTGTATTTCTGTCACCCTCCCTCTAGCCCATTTTTTGGAACATGGTTAAGGTAGTGCGTTATCTTGGAACAAGAAACAAGGTTGATTTGGGGAGGAGGGCAGAACAGCAAGGCAGGAGCTTTTGTCCTTTGTGTGCAGCAGAGCTACCATGCAGCTATTGCCATGTAACAAACAATATAAAAATCTCTGTGGCCTATAAAAAAATCAGCGTTTCTTTCTTGCTCTTGATTTTAAGGATTGTTTGGAACAAATTTCTTTCATACTTTGGGTTGTCTGGTGAATTGTGCTTCTTATATCTCTCATTCTTCTCCTGGAACCAGATGAATACCTGAAGTGTGTGTGGGGGCAGGAATTACGATGACCATATAAATGACTATAGTGAGCTCTCCCTCGTAGATGTTGTGCATTTATGAATGTAATCTAGGTGAAAGAAACGTTGAATGATGTTTCTAAGGGCATTTTAGTATTGTATTGAATACAAATAAAGGCTGCCATTGCTAATGCCAGTACCTCTACAGAATTGTGGCATTTTGCCATCTCTCTAACTGTAGGAGGTGTGGCATCTCACCATCCTTGCACACTCGAAGTCAGCCTGCTGGCTGGGACCAAGGCTCCTGAGTCAGAGAGGAAGGACTATTATTATTTATAGCATTAGCAGCCAACAGAGTATTAGCATTTTTTGTACCTGTTCTCCGAGTCCCAATTCCCAGAGAACTATACAAAGAGTGTGAGTTGATAAACACATTCAGTGAGTTGCATTACAGCACAAGAGTCTTGAGTATAGAGAACCCCGGTTTTTCTGTAACGGGCAGCAAGTGTACCTGCCTTCTGCTCCCGAGGGGAGACACACTGTATCTTACAAAGTTGGAGTAAACTTGCCTTCCCACTGGAGGTGGGCGTATCTTCCAAGGCTGTTCACTGTACAAACATACTTGAAAAGATATTTTGGAATAAAGGACAGTCAGTCAGGATCTTTGCTAGCTATACATGTAGAAATGAGAGAGCTGTGGAGGATTATCTCCCAAAACACTGTTGCCTTTTTCATCACTTCCCTGACTGTGGTCTCTTACAGCTCACTGCACTGCATCATTTGCCCCAGTCTGGCTCCAGTTACACCATTTTCTCGAGGCTTTCTTCTTACCCTTTAACTTTTCATTCACTCTTGCCTTCATTTATCAAATAATGTTTCGAGTAGGTGATGAGCTACAGGTGGTCTTGTAGGCTCTGAGAAGTGAACAGTATAGAAAAAGCACCTTTGCTTTCAGTCTAATTGGAGAATTAGATAATAAATAAGATAAATAAATGAAATAATATAGTGTTTTAGACAGTGGCAATTGCTGAAGAGAAGATTAATGCAGAGGAAAGAAAGTGGAATTAGGGAGGTTAGGGCGGGTGGCAGTTTGAGAACAAAAGCTGAGGGGATAACATTTCAACACGGATGTGAAGGACTCGAGTAAATCTTGAGGCTATTTGGGGTGTCCTGAATGGAAGAGGTCTAAGAAAAGCCTATAGGAGATGCAAGGCCTTGAGTCTGGGGTGGGCCCCTGTGTCTGAGGAAGAGCAGAAAGACGCTGCTGCTTATCTGTTTTATGTCCAGCTTCCAGAGTTCATCCCAACTCTGGCAATATAGATTTATTTTTTTCTTCTACAAATTTTGGTTTAATAAAAACTTATCAATACTGTATTTGATATCAAAGAAGAATAGAAAGTTGCCTTTTCAAATAATGCTGTTAGTAAATACACTGACATTCATATGGAATATATGAGAGATGAATCTGGACAATTAGTGATGCAGGAAAACCTGACGGGTAAGAAAGAGATCTTGAGACATCTTTGGTTGGTGCAAAAAGGTGGTTTTATTAAAGCACAGGGACCCGTGGGCAGAAAGAGCTGTGCTGGGGTCATGAGGAGTGGCGCATTAGATACTTCGAAGTTGAAGAGGGAGTTAGAGACAGAACAGACTGCCAAGGTGTTTCATAAACAAGGTTTCTGGAACCCTGAGGTACTAGCTGTTGTTGGGAAAGGTCATTTATTGTTGTTTAGTAAGCCCTCCGTCATGAGACCCATCAGATGTACAGCAGCGCGCCATATGCTTGGAGGATGTTTGCTAACATGTATGGCCGGGGACGGGGTAGAGGAAAAGGGACCTTCCAGAGGAATTTCTGTATGTTTCACGTGTTGGGTCCATGGTCAAAGGAGCGAGACTGATACAAAGTAAAGATCAAGCAAAGCTTTATTTCGTGCCAAGCTTCGAGAATCAAACTGACTGGCCAGGGCCGTCTCTTGCAAAGAGGTGACCTCTCTCTGCCTTACAGTCTAGCTTTTAAGGGCAAAAGCCATGTGGTTGGGCCTGGCCATGCACATGTAGCCAATGAGATTGTCACACAGAGAAAGCTGCACAGTCCTGCTAGGTCACGTGTAAGTGACCAGTTGAGTTCCAGTTTACCCTATAGTAGATATTTGAACTAGCGTATCACCTTGGTCAGAATTGGCGCCCAAAAGGCACCCAAAGGGTGGGGCCCTTACTTCTTCTTAGCTAGGGAGACAGTATGCGCCCCCACTGATTGGATCCCTCCACCTGGTATCTGACCCACCCTTGTATTTGGGCTTTGTTACTTGGGACTGGTTTCTGGGATTTGTTTTTAAGTAAGTTCCCTGAACAGGGGGCAGGGACAGTTTAAGTTTTACTGCATAAACAACAAAATGACTGTTTAACTGGATGGCTTCGGTCTGGCTAAAAAGCCCTTACATTCCCCGCCTTTTCTTTTAAGGTTAGTTAAATCTTTGACTTTTCAGCCATTTCTATATCCCTTTTTTAATGGATGCCAGACTGTTTTTAATGACTCCAGTGTGATTTACCCAAAAACAGCATTTCTCTCCTAGGGCTACGCAGAGTCCCCTCTTTTTCTAGAAATATTGTGTCAAGCTCTTATTGTCTATATTTCCCACCTATATCTTAACAATAGGAGCAACAATGAACTCAATGAACTCATTGTTTTTGAGTCTTAGCTTTAGTCCACGATCAGCGGGGTCCACCAGCAGCGGCTTCATCTCTGGGGGGCGTCCTTGTCCTTGGCTCATTTGACGTGACCTGCACAAATCCAGGCCCCAATGCCCTCAACTTCCACCGCTGTGTGGGTGGTCGCGCTGACAGTAAACGGTGCCTTCCAGCGAGGCTCCCAGTTTCCCACTTGGTGGCGGTGTGTCCGCACCAAATTCCCGGGTTGGCAAGGCTGTGGCTGCACCTCCGTCTCTGTCCTAGTGTGGGCAGCCCGGATCCCTGCGAAGGCTCCTTCCACGACAGACTGTCGCGCTTGCGGTGACTGGAGTACAGACCGACCCGTCGCTTCTGCTAGAGCAACCTCTTGTCGTCCAGGGCGGGGGGCTCCCGAACATTGTTTCAGCAGGGTGTACGCTGTGCCCCGAGGAGGGGAAAGGACGGGAGCCACCCATGCGTCGCCGGTCTCCGGAGTCCGCGCGGCCACTTCGTCGTCTCTACCGGCCCGAACTCTGGCACGGTAGGCCGGCGCGGGTTCAGTGGGTGCCCGTGGCCCTGGCCCGCGCCCGCGACACTGACCCACGAATGCCGGCCGCGTCGGCCCGGCCCGATCGCGAGAGGCGACCCAGGCCTCGGCGGCTTGTTGGCCGCCCCTCCTGCAGAGAAAGCCTCTACCGGCCCGAAAGGTCATCCACAAAAACTACATATACTTGTGTCCATATTTTCCGGGCTAAATCTCTGTAAAATCTACTTCCCAATAAATTCCGGGTTCCTTACCTTCTCGTCCCTCTTCCCGTTCTAGTTTAACCCACTTTTGCCGATGTTTTAGATCTTCCTCTGAAGTCGACCTCAGGTTGTCTAGCTTAGGTAAGCAGACATTTAAAGACGACCGAAATCTAGAACATAGCGCCCATGAACGTGTGTTATTAAACATAATAGGACAGAAAACATGAAATGTATAGGGTCGCCCTCGCCCGTCCATTCCGTCCCCTTCCTCAGCGCGTGCGCGGCGGGGCGAGCAGTACGGGCCGAGCGCGGGCAGCCAATCAGAGCCCTGTTGCTATGCGGACCGAATTCGGAGCAGCCAATGCCTGCGTCGTCCTGCCGGCGGGCTTGCGCGGACCGCGGGCTTCACCGCGGCGTGTGCGGGCGTGTGCGGGCGGGAGCCGAGCGCCATCCGGTACCCGCGGGACGTCCCGGCGACGCGTCCGCGCGGGATGGAACCTCTGGAGTAGTGACAGCATTTACCCGAATGTAACCCAAGCTTTATCACTGCGTGCGCAGTGCTCCTGCGCAAGCGATCCGAGAGCTCTCACTTACACCGCGAATCCTGTTGACCATTGCTAGAGCCTTACAAAGTGTCAGAGCACACGCCTGCGTATGATGAGGGGTGCTCACACCTGTGTTTCTAACAAAACGTAGAAACTGAATTTTCTGGGCAGGCAAAGAGAAAACCATTTACATTTTTTTAACAGATCAATTAACCTAAGAAAACTTTGCCCTTTTAAACAGAAAGAAAACCAGCTTTTTTATACCAGTGTCCGTCCTTTTTATTCCTAAGCCTGCAGTCTTAAGACAGTGGGTTTACTGGGCTTCCCTCCCATTGTGAAAGATGCTGCAGACAAAAGGTCGGGGGGAATCTTTCCGAGGCTGTCCCGCTTGCTTCCCTCACAGGAACTTAGGAGCGTCTTCGCCAAGGTCTGTCTGTATAAGCCTCAGACCAGGCTCCTCCGTGGAGTGTGTTATGCCACGTGACGCCCTGCGAGACTCCGGGTGCAGCCCGCTCGGACTCCGTAGCCGAAGCGGTGGAGCCAGCCAGACAGATTCACACAGCCAGGCACTCTTCAGATTTAAAAAGGTTAGCCAGATTTAAACAGATTAGCCAGGGATACCCCTGCCCCGGGTATCCCTGGCTAATGGGAGGTGATCAGTCTCCCCTTACTCTCTGCTTGCCCCATTTCTTCAAACACAACAAACAATGCAACGGACAACAAAAAGACAAGACAAAGACAACCACAGACCCAGCATCCCTTACCCAGAACCTGCCACTGGTGGGGATTTTCTCGGTCCCCTAGGAATGAGCAACACAACAGGCAACAAAAAGACAAGACAAAGACAACCACAGACCCAGCATCCCTTACCCAGAACCTGCCACTGGTGGGGATTTTCTCGGTCCCCTAGGAATGAGCAACACAACAGGCAACAAAAAGACAAGACAAAGACAACCAGACCCAGCGGCCGGTGGAGATTTTCTCGGTCCCCTGACCGCCTAGGGGAACTCGAACCCCCTAGACGATCTGCCAGAAGAGGGATGGGGTGTCCCTGCATCCACTCCAGCCCTAGGGAGCATGGCTGAGTCCAGCTTCTCCCCAGTGGGCCATACCCTGGAGCTCCACAACCAGACGGACTGGATCTCACAGAATAACATCTGGAAATTTTACCTCCGGAGGCTTTTTCCAGAAATTCTGATGCTGGCTCAGCACTCGTCATTTGATCGTGGATGAGCCCCCAATGTTGGGTCCATGGTCAAAGGAGCGAGACTGATACAAAGTGAAGATCAAGCAAAGCTTTATTTCGTGCCAAGCATCGAGAATCAAACTGACCGGCCAGGGCCGTCTCTTGCAAAGAGGTGACCTCTCTCTGCCTTACAGACTAGCTTTTAAGGGCAAAAACCATGTGGTTGGGCCTGGCCACGTACAGGTGGCCAATGAGATTGTCACACAGAGAAAGCTGCACAGTCCTGCTAGGTCACATGTAAGTGACCAATTGAGTTCCAGTTTACCCTATAGTAGACATTCAAACTAGCCTATCACCTTGGTCAGAATTGGCGCCCAAAAGGCACCCAAAGGGCGGGGCCCATCCTCCTCCTTAGCTAGGGAGACAGTATGCGCCTCCACTGATTGGATCCCTCCACCTGGTATCTGACCCACCCTTGTATTTGGGCTTTGTTACCTGGGACTGGTTTCCGGAACTTGTTTTTAAGTAAGTCTCCTGGGTGGGAGTGGGAGCAGGGACAGTTTAAGTCTTCCTGCGTAAACGACAAAATGACTGTGTAACTGGATGGCATCGGTCTGGCTAAATAGGCGCTTACATCAGGTAGACTCACAGGATCCTGGAGAGTCCGGCTAACATTGATTTCTGCCCTTAGAGAAGTGTCAGGGAGGCAGCTGAGCTCCCTGAGAAAGGTCACTCTGCCAGTTTCAGGGACCTGTCCATGGGCTGTAAGTAGTGAGAGAATTTGATCATTTGTTGCCTTTGTTTCTCACATTGATTAGTAGATCAAAATTTCATGGCAAGTGTATCATGCTGTAGAAATGGTAACTGGACTTACCTAATGTCACACTGTGTCTCTGAAGATGAATGCTTGGAAGAATCTTTGTTTCACAGAAACTCTGTAGCAAACTACCAAGAATAAAATGTTCAATGTGGTAAAGGAATATTTGAAACAAATACTAGGGAAACATTAGATATCTTTGGGCCCTGAAGGTTATGTTTGGTTGTAAGAAAGTATATGTGATTTCTATTAAGAGTTAGTTTTAAACCCTAGAATTCAGGAATACATTGTTTAACTAACATTAGAGATGCTCACATAATGTTCATGTTTTTCTGTAGATGCACAGTCCACATTAAAAGACATTCTTAAAGTGGTAAGTATAATAAAGTCCATGCTGTTAAAATACCATTTTTACCTTTTATTCATAGAACTCTGATCAGAACACTACTTCATACCAACGTGCATTGGTTTCCCAAGGAGAGTTAGGCAAGAGTTGATAAAATAATTGACTGTGTGTGTGTGTGTTTGAGAAGGAGAGAGTGAAAGAGAAGTGGAAGGAAGTGGTAGGGCTGGTTTCTTTACACGTTTTTTAAGGGGATTGTTGTTGGCATTCAAAGTAGTGGATTGGGGCACCTGGGGGGCTCAGTGGGTTAAGCCTCTGCCTTCAGCTCAGGGCATGATCTTAGGGTCCTGGGATCGAGTCCCGCATTGGGTGCTCTGCTCAGCAGGGGGCCTGCTTCCTCCTCTTTCTCTGCCTGCCTCTCTGCCTGCTTGTGATCTCTGTCTGTCAAATAAATAAATAAAATCTTAAAAAACAAAAACAAAATAGTGGATTGAAAGACATTTTTTTCAGCTTCTGAGAAGCCTAATGAAAATATTTTAATGGAGACTAAGAGTTAGTAAAGAAGTTGGAATCTGAAAGAACTAAGACGAGCAAAGCAACTGTGTTGGCTCAAGGAAAATATTTAATATTTTAAAACACTAGAAGGTTCAGAATCAGCATTACCACAAGAATGTTCACTTATATTTGTCACAGAAATAGAAGAAAGACATTTTCAAAGACTGATTGCACCCTTGAAATAGAATCTAAACAAATAGAACTATCTGAATTCCGTTAATTCTGTAAAAGAGCCATTTCCAACAATTAAAATACCGTAGTATGTATTCATTTGCTACCATTTACTTGTGTGAACAAAATTTACTGTTGGTGTTATAAAAAATTAAGGAGATGGGCACCTGGCTGGCTCAGTTGGTAGAACATGGAACTTTTGATCTTGGGGTTGTGAGAGTGCTATGTTGGGTGTAGAGATTATTTAAAAATAAAATCTTTAAAAAAAATTCAGGAGGGGTGCCTGGGTGGCTCAGTTGTTAGTGCCTGTGTTAGGCTCAAGTCATGATCTCATGGGTCTGGGATTGAGCCCTGCATCGGGCACCCTGCTCAGTGGGAAGCCTGCTTCTCCCTGTTGCTCTGCCTGCTGCTCCCCCTGCTTGTGCTCTCTCTCTCTCCCTCTCTCTCTCTCTCTCTCTCTGTGTCAGATGAATAAATAAAAATCTTTAAAAAAAAAGATTAAAAAATTTTTAAGAATTAAAAAAATTCAGGAGACCATCTCTAGAAATTCTTGGTGAGGATTTGGTTATAGTCATTTCAAACATATAACCATAGACTAAAGCATTATGTTCACAAAAGAAATTTCATGTTTTATATTAAAAGTTTAAAAAATTTGGAAAGTTTATTTATATTCAATATTTAAAATCCTCCCTAATATTTTGCATTTTATTTATATTATAATTGTAAAGTACAATGAAAATGCAGGACTTTTCTACCAAGCACATCTAGATGCTGTCAAATTCACTACTGAGAAAATATCTTTTTATGTGTGTCATTAAAAAAAAGGTTGTGGGCCACCTCTGTATAATTCAGCGGGGGGGTAGAATATTAAATCAATAATTAGTGGGATTATAAGGACTGAACAAAGCATTTTTCAAAATAGGCAGTGATGAAGGTAGCAATTAGAAAGTTAGACTAAAGGTTGGATAATTTTCATCAGAATAAAAACAAATGAGGTAAATCTAAAGTAGATTAAGGATGATAACTTCTTGGTGGGAAGTTGAAAAAGCTTTGTTGATTTCTTGTTTAAGATTTTATTTATTTATTTGACAGAGAGATAGAAAATGTAGCAGGCAGGGCAGCTGGCGGGGGAGGGAGCAGCAGGCTCCTCTCGGACGAAGCAGGGCGCCAGATGCCAGGCTCCACCAGAACCTTGGGATCATGGCCTGAGCTGAAGGCAGCCGCTTAACCGACTGAGCCACCCAGGCACCCCATGCTTTGCAGATTTTTTTTTTTTTTAACATTTTATTTATTTATTTGACAGAGAGAGATCACAAGTAGGCAGAGAGGCAGGCAGACAGAGAGGAGGAAGCAGGCTCTCCACGGAGCAGAGAACCCAATGTGGGGCTCGATCCCAGGACCCTGGGATCATGACCCGAGCTGAAGGCAGAGGCTTTAACCCACTGAGCCACCCAGGTGCCCCCTTTGCAGATTTTTATACAGCTTCTTAGTAGCTGAGAAACACATGGAGTGTTTCTATAATGCGCGGAGGTGCTGGAAGGGGAAAAGGCCCCCAGGGCTGCATCCGACCAAGCAGCTTGCGCCCACCCAGCCAATTTCTTGCCTAGGTAATTATTTGTTGAGTAAATGGGAGTTGATTTAGTTTGCAGGGTTGTTAGTCAGCAGGGTTGGTTTCTTCTGAGACTTCTCTCCCCGGCTTGTAGAGGGTTGCCTTCTTGCTCTGCACATGCGCTGCTTGCTTTTGATGTAGGTGCGGCTGGAGGGGTGTGGAGCTGATGACCAAGAAAGAATTGTAGAGACTTGGGTATAAAATGGTGGTTTTATTAAAGCAGGGGGACAGGACCCGCGGGCTTTAGAAAGAGAAGCCGCTCTGCTTCTTGGGGATTGTGAGGGACAACGGATTACAGACTTTGGGGTTGGGGGAAGTAAAGATAAGGGAAACTCCAAAAGGATTTTCATATATATAAGAAGACTCACTGGATCTGGGAGTCCTTGCTGTTGTCAAACCAAGGTTTTTCCCTCTAGCAGGGCCTTCAGATTAATGCAGTCGGGAGCTTCCTGCGGGAACAGGACACTGCCTGCTGCAAATATTGGTTACTGGGCTGCTCGTTATATGGACATTTAATTTATTCATGCTTCCTTCTGCCTTTGTTTCCCTCATCACAAGCATTCTTGGCATCTCTTCGTGTGTCTGAATCTTCTTTTGTTTTAAGGACACCAGTTAGTTAGGAATAGGGCTCACCCATATATCTTATTTTTATTTTATTTTTATTTTTATATATTTTTTTTAAGATTTTATTTACTTATTTGACACAGAGGGAGATCACAAGTGGGCAGAGAGGCAGGCTGAGAGAGAGGAGGAAGCAGGCTCCCTGCTGAGCAGAGAGCCCGATGCGGGGCTTGATCCCAGGACCCTGAGATCATGACCTGAGCTGAAGACAGAGGCTTTAACCCACTGAGCCACCCAGACATCCCTACCCATATACCTTATTTAACTTCGATCACCTCTGTAAATGCCCTGTCTCCAGCAGTCACGTTCTGGAATACTGGAGGTTGGGACCTCAACACAGGAATTGTAGAGCGATGTGGTTCAGCCCCCCTGACAGGTCCGGCAGTGCAACTGAGACTGTTGCCAAGAGCTCGTTTTCAAATATCTAGGTGAGTTTATATTCTGTGTAGGAACGATTTTCAGGTTATTCAGTGATGATAGAGAAAACAGTTCTGTCTGGTACATTATTATCTAATTGTCTACTTTCGTTTAACTTTTTAAAATGCTTGATTTAGAGTTTGTTTTCAGTCTTTTGACAACATAATTGATCCCTTTCCTCGTTTGACTCTTTTACACAATTAAAGGATAGAGAGTTCCAGGGATATATAAGCTTAATTTAGTTTTTTACTCATTTTGTACAGTACTCTAAAAACACTGTGCTACTGAGAAGATGGAACTTCCTTTGGGACTGACTGCATCGATCTGATCGAATCCATGAACCATTAGATCCTGTCAGACCTAAAGCCTGAGCCTCTTATTTGGAAACTTGTTCCTAGGAAACCAACTTTCCACCCCATCCTGCAGTAAACACCCAGGAATGTGATAGGGATGTTACCTGCTCACTTGTGCCTTGTGGGCCCAAGAAGAGTTGATGGAGATCGGAAGTATAAACCCACCAGAAGAACTATAAAAGCAATTTCGAGAAGGTCTTAGGAGATTTTTGCCCCACAGAGACATTATCCTGATTGATGAAGTTCTAGAACATAGGTGAGGTTCGGTGGGGTGAGGTCGGGAGCCAATGACCAAGAAAGAATTCTTGAGACATCTTTGGTGCAAAATGGTGGTTTATTAAAGCGTGGGGACAGGACCCGTGGGCAGGAAGAGCTGCTCCCTGGGATGTGAGGAGTGGTCCATTATATACTTGTAAGTCGGGGAGGGGATTAGGGATGGCGTAAGTCTCTAAGGAATTTTGGAAGCAAGGTTTCTAGGACCTCGAGGGGCCAGCTATTGTCTGGGGAAAAGGTTATTCATTGCCAGTAATAGAACCTTCTCCTGAGACCCTTTAGATGTCTATCAGTGGGTCATATGCTTGGGAATGATTCTCGGAGGTTTATTTTGGAGGTTTAGAGATAAAGTTTCCTAAAGGAATTGTTAAAGTCGACTTATAAGATCCGGGTTGGGGGTAGAGGGTTGGTCAGGCTAGGATTGTCCTTTGCCCTTAGCAAAGCCTTAAGGTGGAGGTCGCTCTGCCTGTTTTAAGGGCTTGTCAGTAGGTAAGGAAATTTAATAATTATTCTTCTGCCTCTGTGTCCCACATCACTGATGATAGATGGTTTGTGGGGCTTTGAGGCTGGCAAGCCAGCCCTGTGCCTGGGAGTGCTGCTGCCTCACAGATGGGGTAGACAGTGACCCATGTGTTGAAACCTGAATCCTGTTCTTAGAGGAAAGGAGTATGTAGCCTTCACATGGCTCTGTGGGTATCTTCTTGTCAATCGTATTGTACCGTTGGGGCAAACAGGCCCTTAGCTCATCATTTTCTTCTCCACTTGTTGCTCTTCAACAGAATAAATTATGGGACAAGGGAATCCAAACTAGTTTTTTTCTGGCTGCTGCCATTTCTGGGAGAGTGAAGTGGATAAAATTCATTTTAGAATCTCTTTTGAGACTTTGTTGGTCTCTTAGGTTTGTAAAGGCCAAGAGTAGCCTGTGTGGAACTAGCTGAGTTACATTAACATGCTGCTGTTTGGGTAAAGACTGTTGTAAAATACACTTCATAGTTGGTTATTTTAGATGACAAATTTAATGCCTTTTGGAGCTAAAGCTGTTATTGTTAATATAGTTAACATTAAAAGGACCATTAAACTAAGCTGAATGAGAACAATGTGGTAGAACAATAAGTTTGAAAAATAATGTAATTAAATTATTACATTTTACTTGATTACTTGTTAAGCAGTAGAAGTTGTGGGGTTAGATTATGGGATTTGTTTGAAGGGATATAACACATTTCCCCAAATGAAAACATCTGTTCACATTGGTGTTTTCCATTAGTCATCTTCAGAGATGTTAATTTAACTTAAAAACAATTCACACTACTCTGTTGATGATTAATTTTAAAATGATGTTTGCATTATTAGTTGAAGTCAGAGACACCATGAAAAAGGGTAGTAAAAACAGATGATACATTTGGTTCTTAGAAGTTTACATTAAAGCAGCCCCTGCTGTTTCCATAGGGCTTGAGAACAGGAGAAACTAAAATTGGCACAGATGATTAAAATGCCCGACTCAGAGAGTCAGTGTAACACCCGAAAGGGCTCATAGAAACTGCAGTCCTACCGCGTTTCACGTGATTGCCGTAACTTACACCCACCTGCTCCTCTACAGGGCTTAGGAGGAAGCAGTGACAGTTCAATCTCTTCTCTTTATTGATATTTAAGGAAAGGTTTTAAAAGTTATAAAGACTGTTAGAATAGATCATGCTTTTGTCTCCAGAACCTTGCATATCACAACAGTCGGATTTTCAAGAGGCACAGGAGCACTGCTCTGAGCATTCAGGTGGAGACAGACTCCTACCAGAGGACTCAGACCGAGAGGGGAGTTCTTCTCGCAAAGTCGCTCTTGAGTTGCTCTCAAGTGTTCCTGCCTGGATCCTGTCCTATAAATCTTCAGTCAGTGGCATGGTCCAGTAATTTAAATTTTTAACAAGCTTTTCAAATGCTCTAAAGAATGATTTTTTTTTTTAAAGATTTTATTTATTTGACAGAGAGAGATCACAAGTAGACGGAGAGGCAGGCAGAGAATGAGATAGAGGGAAGCAGGCTCCCCGCCAAGCAGAGAGCCCGATGCGGGACTCGATCCCAGGACCCTGAGATCATAACCTGAGCCGAAGGCAGCGGCTTTCTCCTATACCTATTCCTCAAATTATCCCTTAAAAACAATCCCGCAACCTTGATGTTCATTTTTACCCACTTAGCTATTTTCCTAGCATTTTCACTTTATAGCAGTTTGGGAGGTCAGAGAAGGTTTTGGCTCCCAACAGCATCCTAATCGCTGTGCTGTGTCTTTTACCATCTCACATGCTCCACTTAAAGGGATTAAAACACACAAACACCTTGTAATGAAGATAACGGGAGGTGAGTGTTAATAGTTGATCATTTTCAACAACGCTCTGGCAGACAGAAAACAGTCTGGGGAGAGAGTCAGACTGAAGAAACAGAAGAGAGGGGCCAGACCACACAGGAGTTACCTGCACTGCTGAATCCCCAAGAGATTCAAGACTCAGGAACACCAGGTCTGATGAGGTGTAGGAGTGAAGAGTGAGTTGACAAAGAAGAACATTAGAGACCTACTCATGAGAGGTCACAATAAACTTACACTTCACATGGCACACAGAATACCTAACAATGATTATCAGTCCACTTAGGCAAAATACTGGAGGGTTCTTCCCTTCAGAAATAAGTGAAGAAGTTGCAAGGGACAGCTAGTGTAGGAGTTGGTGCCCCGATCAAAGATCTCAACATTCTGGGACATAGGCATTCTCAAACATAAGGACCTGCTCGTCACCAAAAAATCCCACCAGCACCCATCCACTTATTTCTATGTACTTAAGTTTTTATCATATCATTTTAAAAAAAAATTCATTTATTTATTTGACAGAGAGAGATCACAAGTAGGCAGAGAGGCAGGCAGAGAGAGAGAGAGAGAGAGAGGAGGAAGCAGGCTCCCTGCCGAGCAGAGAGCCCGATGCGGGACTCGATCCCAGGACCCTGAGATCATGACCTGAGCCGAAGGCAGCGGTTTAACCAACTGAGCCACCCAGGCGCCCCTATCATATAATTTTTGAATGTGCATAGACAACTGTGGTTCAGTAGGTATTTGGGGAAGCTTGAAACATAAGAAAAAAAAAAAAACCAAACCACCTAAGATAGATGTGTAAAAAATGCCCACAAATGCTCACATGGGCACAAATGAACGACATAGTTATTCAAATTACATGGAGATTTTGGATCCTTATTCAAATTATATGGGGATTTTAGTGGGAATGTATTTCCCACCACTACTCATACACACTTCTACACTTTATTCAGTGTTCTTAAAAACAATGATACATGAGAGACTATGGACTCTGATAAACAATCTGAGGGTTTTGAAGGGGTGGGGGCTTCGGAGGTCGGGGTACCAGGTGGTGGGTATTAGAGAGGGCACGGATTGCATGGAGCACTGGGTGTGGTGCAAAAACAATGAATACTGTTACTCTAAAAATAAATAAATAAATAATAAATAAATAAATAAATAAATAAATCTTTAAAAAAAGAACAATGATACAATAGCAATGCTTGGAGAACAAAACTAACAAACAAAAAGTTAAAAAAATAGGTGTCGTACAAGATTTAAAAGTGGACCAGTGAAGTTGTAAAAAAGTTCTAGATTTTAGAAAATAATATATTGAGTGACCTATATCTTTTTGTAACATGCATCCCCAGGGAATAAACACTTCCTTGAAATATGTTTAAGTTTTTTTTTAATTAACATATAATGTATTATTTGTCCCAGGGGAACAGGTCTGTGAATCATCAGGCTTACAGATAACTTATTTTTTAATGTTTAATTCTTTTCAGTTAATTTTTTCGGATGAATTTTGGCAGTCAGCAATATATAATATTCAGTGATTCACATGTCAATGAATTATGCTTTATTTACTCATTATAAGAATTGATTAAGCATCTACTATATGTCTGTCATTACACTAAGCACCAAAGAGTAATAAAAACTGATCAAAGCATATAAAAATATCTGTATCCTTGGAGCTCATGTTTTAGTTGGGGAAGACACACAATAAACAAAAACCCAAAAATATGGAATAGATAGTCTTAAGTGCTTTGGGAGAAAAAGTGTGTAAAAGACATAAGAAGATGTTGGGTGTGTGGTTGTAGTTTTAAAAAAGATGATCAATAAAGATCTAATTTAGAAGAGGACATGTGGGCAAAAAGGAACCAGAGTAGGAAGCTATAAGAATATAAGAAAGTATACTCATATGCAGATAGAGAAACGACCCAATACTCGAAGGCAGTCGCCAACTTGATGTTCTCAGGACCTTGTGAGGAGGCTGTTAAGGCTGGCGTGTGCAGTGATTTAAAGGAAATAAGCAGGGGGGCAGATTCATGACACGCCTTATTGTAGACTTCCACTGTTGAGATATGAGACCATTGGAGGGTTGCTCAGAGGGGTGACAAAACCTTAAGTAAAGGATCGCTCTCTGGCTATCATGAGAACGGATTGTAGTGGGATAAGAATGGAAGCAAGGGTATCAGGGAGAGGCTGTTGTAATGAGCCAAGCAAGAGATAATGCCGCGTAGACCATGATGGTAGCGGTGGAGGTGGGTGAGGTATATTTGGGGTCTGGATGTATTTTGGAGATAGAAAAAATAGGCTTTTCCAATGATTGAGTGTAAGGCGTGAAGAGGAGAAAGACTCAAGGATGACTTCAGGAGTTTACTGAGCACCGGAGGGGTGAAGCAGCCATTCAGGGAGGAGGGTTTTATGGAATTGAGAGTTCGTGTCTCAGACAGATCAAGTTAGAGATGCCATGTGGAAATACAGGTGGCAATGGAGAGCTTGGCTGGAGAAGCATTTTGGAGTTCAGTGGAGAGTCCTGGGTTGGAGATATTAATTTGTGAGTCCTACTAGTATGGTGGTAGTTAAGGTCGCATGAATCAGTAAGACCGAGAAGAGGTGCAGGGAAGGAACCCTGCACCACTCCGACCCATAAAGGTTTGCCTGGGCGTCGAGGAAGATCTCAGTCGCAGAGGCCAAGAAGGATTAGCCAGAGAGAGAACAAAGAGGATGTGGTGTTCTAGATACCGAAAGAGGAAAGTAATTTGAGGGGGAGGCAGTGATCAATCATTCAAATGCTTTTATAAAAGTGTTTTCATCTGCAAATGGGTAGTGGTAGTGCTCTTACTGTTGAATGAGCTATGGGAGTAAGTCAAAATGGGAGAGTTATACTGCACAAGTAGTTTGCCTTATACCAAAATGTAGCCACTTCAAATACAACTTTGAAGTAAGCAGAGTAGAAATAAATTACTGAGTTAACCACTAAATCGAAAGGCAAGGGGAGCACAGTTTGATGATCCACAGGCAGCATATCCTCCCCCTCCCCGCCAACCCGTCCCCGCCAATAAATCACATGGGAAATTGAGTAACTCTTTGTTATTTGCCTCTGTCCTAATAGCATCTCTGAAACCTGCAATCATTACTGGGGTGTGTTGGAAAGTTGTTTTGGTGATTTCCCTAGTTAGGAAAAGGGAGTCAAAGAGACTGCCTTTTTGGTGGTGTTTAAAAACATATTCTTTTGAGTTTTCACACTTATGCAAAATTGAATGGGTGACAGATGTTTATTCACTGGACTCCTTTGGCTCAGATGAACTGTCAGAGTAGTAGGGAATATTCTTACATTTCATACATTCTTTGAGTACCTAGAGTGCTGTCAATGCTTCATTTATTCTAAATATATCAAGATGTGGTAAGTTAACTTGTTGAGCTCTTATTTGTTGGTTCTAAGGCTTTTATTTTCCTAAAGGCTTCTCCTTGGGCGTCCTTAAGGGGAGAGAGAGCTCTTCTTGTTTTGAAAATAAGGAAAATGCAGAATAGCACTTATTCCCAATTTAGTAGGATAGAGGTTGTTAGATCTTTTGAGGAGGAAGGGAGGAGTTCTCCGTCCACTTTGGAGGAGCACCAGGCACAGTGGGCCTAGCATGCCTGGTGCCTAAGGGTAGAGAGTCCCATACTACAGATTTTGTACTTTAGGTGTGACACAGGGGCTGCTGTCAGCTTCCTAGGCCTCTGTGGCTGGAGCCAACAAATGCCACTCTTTTGTGACTTCCAGGAGGTACTGGATTAAATTTATGTGCCACAGATCTATATGGTACCATCATACCTCTCATTCTTTCCCTTGATTCCTAGGCTACTGCCCCCAAACCCAAGGTTTTAGTCATAGTTTTTAGTCATAGTTTTTAGTTTTAGTTTTTAGTTTAGTTTTAGTCATAGTTTTTCTCCTAAGCCAACACTATTTTACTAGTTCTTCCCCACCCCATGGGTCATTTTTAGATGTCTTCCATGGCCTTCTGTACCCACATTTTACCATAATACTCATTTGTCATGGAATGCTTCATGCAACATCTTTGCCCTAACTGAAGCTAGGCCCCCTGCTGAGGCCATGATTTTTCTGGCAACCATCTACAACAGAGACTTCTTACCCATCCCATGGTTCACAGGGCTTCTAACTCCCTGTTTCTGGACCACTTCCTGCATCTTCCAGTAAAAATCCTCCTTCTACTTTGAGAATTTTTCCTGACATTCATCCTTCTGTGGCACATTAATTCATTTCTTGTGTTTGTTGAGAACTTTGGCACTTAGGTCACAGTTTTACTTTTCACTCCAAGTACTGTCATTTTTCATCATTACTCTCTGTGGTTCACACAGCTCTGAAAGTTCACAGTTCTTACAGTAACCTGCTAGTGGCTACATCCTGGACCCTCATTCCAAGCATTCCTCTGTCTTTGGACTCCAAAACTCTACTGTCTTAACCTCTGGTTACAGTCTCCAGTATTTCCATTTTCTCACCCCCTACTCATCAGTCTTAATCTTCAGTCCCTCAACTACATCACGTCTCTCCCTCCCTTTCTGGCTTAACTTCATTTTCTCTCACTACTAAAATCTTCCTTTGCCTGTACTCCCAACTTCTTGGTCTGTCTCTGCCTTTCCCTCTTTCCTTTTTTCCTCTGTTCCTTCATTCGTATGTTCCCTCCTTCTTTCCTTCTGTTTGTCTCTATCTCAGCTTCTTGAAACCCGTCTGTGTCAGAAACTGGCTCATGGTTTACCAAAACCTCTTTTCTTTCTTCTTAGCACACAGGCATGTGTTAGGTTTTGGCATGTATCTGAGGTCTGGGCAGTGGGTTGTGAGTAGAAATGATGTGTGCCACTTCTCGGTCTGGGCTGTGTAAACCTTTGGTGTGGCCTTCCGCCATCTCTCCCATTTCCACATGCTGATTGAATGACAATACCCAAGAGTGTTCTTGGAAGGTACCTGCCGAAGTTGGGTAATAATTCACTAGCTTGGCTCCCTAAATAAATTTATGAATAAACCCCTACTCCTATTCTGAAAAATTTCAAATCAGTGAGAAATATTTCTCTTGTGTTAAATCATCACAATTTCTAAGTTAGTCTGGTATAGCCATGAGTGTTATCATAACTAAAGATGATCCACACCTTTGCCTTCTCTCTTTCCATATTTGGTGTGCCGCTGACGGCCACTGGAGAAACTTAAACCATCTTGTGGATACGTACCAAAATATACCATCTTCATCTTTAGCTGGATTATTAGTTGTGCTCAGCAATCATGCTGTGTATCATATCGCTTCTTTTTTTCATTGCCTTCAATAAGTATGTCTTTACCATGAACGTCATCCTCACTTGGGTATACGATTTGTATCCTCTGCCATAGAATTAGGGAGACCTTGAAGTCTGAACTTTTTCAAACACCTGTCCCCTTCCCTCCATCTACAAACATGTTTGCATCCATCATGATCACTTTACCTCCTTTCTTTGAAAGAACGGATCCTCTTTCTTCTTGAGGCTGAGAACGCCATTTGGGTCTTTACCCCACTGACCTTCATAGAGCCTTTGGTCCATCCGGGATTCTCTACAGGGCAGCATTTGTGCTAATTTAACCCATCCTTGGATCCCCAGCATGAAGCACAGTACATGACATACACTTGGTATTTAAAACAAGTTTCTTGGATGAAAAGATAAATGCATTTCCTTTGCTGTGATTTCAAAATCATCCTCTCCACTGACACTTTTCTCCTCAGTAAATAGTCGATTCTGTTCCGGTGAAGAACAAATCAATTAAATAGAACCTCCTCAAGCGTTAAGCTCCTTGACCTCCTGCGCCATTTCTCTTCTCTTCATGAGTAATCTCTCTGAGAAGTTGTCTGTATGCACTCTTCTCAACCCACTACAGCTAGATATCTGTCTCTGTCCTCCTACTGAGCTGTGTAGGCTAAGTTTGCAAAAACTTCATAGTTCTTAAGTTAAAATTACATCCACACTCTTTAGGCCTTTGTTTTCTTGATTTCTCTGCTGAATTTCACACCATTGTCACTCCCTCATCCCCATCCCCATCCATTTTTTTTGGCCCATGGTTTTGGTTTTCTTCTTCTCTTTCTGCCATTCCCCTTTCACCGTCAGTCTGTCTAGTAAATGCTGGTGGGTGCTTACCTGCTTTCTTCTCTTTATAGACTCCAAGTGATTTCCTCTCACCCAGGGTTTCCCAGTTTACTACAGCCCCCACCTTTGTCCAGTTTCTGATCTGTTTATTCAACTACCCGTGGGGTGTTTCTGAATGATCCGTAGCTGCTTCAAACCCAACATGTCCAAAGTGCACTCATCAGTCGATCACCCAGGGAGACTTCCTCCTGAAGAGACTTCCTAAATTTCCATTTTCAATGCATAA
This sequence comes from Mustela putorius furo, assembly GCF_011764305.1. Taxonomy (NCBI): domain Eukaryota; kingdom Metazoa; phylum Chordata; class Mammalia; order Carnivora; family Mustelidae; genus Mustela; species Mustela putorius. The sequence continues at coordinate 2,523,230 of NW_025421261.1, forward strand.
CAAAATCCTTATAACAGCATATACTGGAAATTTTCGTTTAGTTTTTAAATTTTCTATAACAAACTCTACTAAAGTCTAGAGTACTGGAGAATACAGTAGTGAGGGCAGGAGAAAGTGACTCCTCAGGACAACAGAATAGGACTAGGTGAACATCTGAACCAAACCCGAAGCAGAATAGGACCTAAGCATGTCAGGTTATTTTCAAGTTGTAGATCTGAGAAAAGAAACCACCTGCCCTCACCCCCAGACAGGGAGTGGGACAGGAACGATCTTCAGAACCTGTGTTTTGGCAACACTAAGTCAGAATAAAACGACTAAACATTTTAAAAATCTTTCTAACTTAAGACTTATTATAACTTTTATAAAACAGAGGAAAAGAAATACTAGATGAAAGACCTAGAAGAAACACAAAACTTTGAAAATCACCTATATAGCAAATGGCTGTTTTAAAAGCACTGTCAGAGGAATGAATCACTTAGGAATGGATGCTGCAAAATTATTGGAAGAAAGGAATGAGATACCATGAAAGGAGACCCTCTGAAGAATTTCACAAAGAGAAGGAAATGACCTTAAAGAGATGAAATATAGATATTTAGTTGAAATAATTCTACCTCTTTCTAGTTCTTCATGTCTTCTATATATTAGTCTACTCAGGCTACCATTAAAAAAAAATACCATAGGCTAGGTGGCTTAAACTACAGAAATTTATTTTCTGCCAGTTCTAGAGTCTAGAAGTCCAGGATTAAAGTGCCCTCAGGTTGTTCCTGGGAAGGCCTCTCTTCCTGGCTTGTAGATTGCTGCCTTCTGACTGTGTCCTCACAGGGCCTCTTCCAGTGCACATGCAGAGAGAGGGGGCGAGATGGATCTGGTGTTCTTTTCTCCGTTTAAAGGCACACCAGTCCTCTCACATTGGGGCCCCATCCTTAGGACCTTATTTAATCTTTGTTACCTCCCCAAAGGCCCTGTCTCCAAATGCAGTCATGTTGGGCGTTAGGGCTCGGACAGAGGAATTTTGCTGAGACACAGTTTGGTAAATAACCTTATACTAAACAGAGAAGAGGTTCAATGAAGCGATGTTTTGCCTACAAGGTAGTAGTGGTACTCTGTGCAGTGGGCCACACGCCCATCCGTTAAAAACTCTGCCAGTCAGACGTGGTCTTCGTTCTCTACGGACGTCTGCAATACTTCATATTTAAAGTTAAAACTGATTTTAAATTAGACATCCATGAAAATGTCTAAATGGTCATGTTATTTTTGGCCACTTTTGACTAAATCACAAGAAAACTAGTTTTGACTCTATTTTGTAAACTAAATAATAATAATAATAATAATAATAATAAAATCGCACACTCCAGTCAAGAATTTCTATGCCAAGTTTAGGCCTGCAGCCAATGTTAAGACAAAATTATAACTCCTTAAAATGTGGGAGATTGCTAGCTCCGTAACGTCACTGTGCTGCCAATTGCTTACTGTAATATTTACTTATGTTACTAGCACTTAAGCTAAAGGAAACTGAATGCAGCTGCATACTTAAAGACACATGAAACCGTGTGCCGTATTTTCTATGCATTTTACTCTTTTCGGCATTTACTAAGAAAATGGGTGATTTGTACCTAGAAGTAAAAAAAAAAAAAAAAAAAAAAAAAAAGGTGACATTCTTCAGCCACTCAAAACATTGCAATACTATGAATGCTACACTCACAGTGTGTGATACAGAACTTTAAAAACAGTGAGTGTCTTTCAATTTCCCAATATTTAGAACTCTGCTCCCAGCATTTCAGAGCTTTTCAGATGAGGTATATCGTCCAGGATTCCAAACTTCAAAGACATAAAAAATAAACTGCAAACTAGCAAACTTTTTGTTTTTTTTTACTTCTGCTATTTTGCTAACCTTTCCTTTTAAACACACTTTTTCTTGCATTTGCCACTTGCAGATAAAGTTAGTAGTACTAAAATAATTCATTTTTAATAAATTCTAAGTGTTAAGCTTTCTGTGAGTTAGACCAAATAACATAAAAATTGTGAACTCCAGAAATTTCATAGTCTCTTCAACCTTGTCATAATATTTTGACATCTTTTAGTGAGCTTCATTTTATTTTATTTTATTTTATTTTTTTTTAATTTTATTTATTTATCAGAGAGAGAGAGGGGGAGAGAGCGCACACAGGCAGACAGAATGGCAGGCAGAGGCAGAGGGAGAAGCAGGCTCCCTGCTGAGCAAGGAGCCCGATGTGGGACTCGATCCCAGGACGCTGGGATCATGACCTGAGCCGAAGGCAGCTGCTTAACCAACTGAGCCACCCAGGTGTCTCATAGTGAGCTTCATTTTAAAAAGGTACCTGGAATATTATTGATTAATAGAAAAACAAAGATCCTGTGAACTGTATAGAATATGTATGTCTTTTAGGTTTTCAGTTACTTAATTTTTTACTCAGGCAAGATAAAAGGGACAAGTTTTTTTTTTTTCCCTTCTATAATGAGCATAATCCTTTCATTAAAAATAGTATAATAAAATTATTTCATAATTCCAATTAAATATATATATTTTTAAGATTTTATTTGTTTATTTGAAGGAGAATGCAAGTAGACAGAGAGGCAGGCAGCGGGTGGTGGGGGGTTTGGTCGGGGGAAGAAGTAGGCTCCCTGTTGAGCAGAGAGCCTGAGGTAGGACTCGATCCCAGGACCCTGAGATCATGACCTGAGCCGAAGGCAGAGGCTTAACCCACTGAGCCACCCAGGCGCCCCTCATAATTCCAGTTAAATTTTATGGACAGTCAGGAGCAGATAAAAGTTAAAATCCTGACTCTGTGTGGAACCTAAATGACCCAGATTATTTTGTCAAACTACTACTACTTGTGTACTGGGCCTTATTTTCCAGCAGACAAAATTCAAGAAAAGACAAAACTAGAATATGAGGCTTCTGTCTTATCTGAGCCCTGATTCTGATAACTCCGGAGAGGATGCGAGGAAGCGCACAGGGAGGAGGGTGATGGTGGGGGGGCGCCGTCCCGGGAAGGTGCGGCGGGAAGGGGGGAGGCTGCAGAAGGCTGCAGAACACCCTGCAGGTCTCGAGGAAGGGGGGGGGAGTCCGTTGCTTCAACTTCCCATGTCTTGCACACCCCTCCATCTCTTCCACAGTGAAAAGAGGGTTGCTGTACTGTGAGGACATGTAAATAGATCCCTGTCGTCCTTCCTCCTTCTTGGGGGACAGTGGAAGAGAAGGAAAATCACGGGGAGAAACAGAATGATAAGTAACAACCACAACAAAGCAAGCCAGTACCCAACCGAAGGAACTACAGCCTGCCCACACACATTTGGGAACACCCCCTGCCCACCCTCCCCCTCCCCCCCAGGCTGTTCTTTCCTTGAACAAACCTGAGCAGGGCTTCTGAGACAGGCAGTCCCAAAGAAAACAAAAAAGGAATGCCTCATGAATAAACACTTCAGATGATTAACATTCACAACCCCGAGGATTGCGGCCAGGCAGCCCAAGCTGTATTTCACACACGGACGAATGTAAACTCTTTCATTCAGCAGCCACGATTTCTGGGAAGAAACAGATCCTCTCAGAGTTCCAGAGGAGTGCCGCAACTTCCAGATTTTGAAGTCCTCAGTTAAAATGCATAGGACCTAATAATTGTTCACAAAATATCTAGTTTTTGCCAGCCTTGAATGGCATCTAGAGAAATGTAAAAACAGTGGCACAGAGTACAAATCAGAAGCTTTTTTTGAGCCAGCATCTTTTGAGAACTTCTTTGTGGGAAGGAATAACTAGCATAAGTCGTGAAAATGCCACCATAAATATTCGTTGTTATGTTCTTTTAAACAAAAGGAACTCAGTATTTAAGGGTTGTAAAGCTTCCACATGAATTGCTTATAAATATTTCAAGAAAGGGAATTTGTGAAGGTTTCTCTCAGTGTTGTTTCAAAAATATCCATAACTGTCTAACATAGGTGCAAGGTATCCAGAGCTGTATTTCAGGATGCTTCCGCTGAGGGCTCAGTTTTGCGGTGTTTCCCAGCGCTGGGACTCTGGCGCGGTCCCCAGGGCCTTCTGCGCCTGGCACCACTGTTTTCCCTCCAGTTCCTTGAAAGGAGCCCACTGGGCTAGAGAGGCTCCCCTTTCTCCGCGCCCACCGCAAAGCCTGGGGAATCAGCTGAAGGCAACATTTTTCATCCCTCAGCGCCTGCCTTCTGTTTTCACGATGTGGCCCCCGTGGCCGACAGCAAGTCGTCTTTCCTACCCCATCGGGTGCTCTTATTCTGGGCCGCTGCAGTTTCACTGCGCGTCAGCCCCGGCACCGCAGGGTATGGGAACGGACACCAGCTGGAGAAGTCTGCCAAGACCAGAGACCATGCCGTCGGGACCATGCGAGGGCTTTCTAAACAAAGAAGCTTGAAAGGCTGTGACCCCATGCTTTTCTGTCAATTAGAGAGGAGAGCTGGCTCTCCGCTCTACCCAGGAGAACCTCAGCGCCAGCTGAGAGCTGGGCCGAGGGCTGGAGAGTTGTCCTGAAGCTTGTGTCTGAACAGCAGGTCCACTGTTTCTCTCGTACCTTGTGTTTTCAGTTGAGGTGGGTTTAGGTGTGTTGGAACCAGCTTTCACAAGCTAGCAAGTCTAGGGGACAGCTCTGTGCCCAGATGGGTCATTTGTTGATTGCTTGACACCGGCCAAGGTGGGAGTATTAACGCGCTCCCGCCTTGGATCTGGCAAATGAGGACAGTGAAGGCGCCTCTCCCCTCTCTGCCCCTCCCCTCCAGCGCCTCTCCCCTCTCTGCCTCTCCCCTCCAGCCAGGGTTAGGCATATGGATGGTAACTGGAACGGGGCAGCTAAAGCCATTCTAAGCCAATACTTTGGCGATCTCTCTCAACCGCTTCCTAAAATGCAAATCTTGCCTTTTTTTTCCTCCTTTTTGCTCGACTTCATTTTGCTCGAGATCTCCTTTTCAGACTAACCTGCCTACCCCATCTCCAACTTTTCCCACTCCACTTTCATCGTAAACTCATCTGCCTCTTGAATCTCTTTTCAGAAGGCTTTCTCCAATTCCCTGCTTATTGTCAAGCTAGCGGGCTTCTAAGTCCATGACCTCTCTTGCACCTGCATTCAGCACACAGGAAAAGGTGTTTTTCTCCTGTGCCTCCAACTCGGAAATATCTAATGCAGACAAAATAATGCATATCTTAGTGCCAAGTGGTATAATACAGGTGTGAATGAGAACCAACTTCCAGAAAGAAAACGTTGGGACCCCAGAGGGCTGATGTTACCTGTTGAGTCCCGCCGCGCCCTGCCCTGCCCCGCCGCGCCCTGCCCTCCCCTTTCCTTCCCTTGCTTCTCCTTCCCCCCTTGTATGTAACCCAGATTTTTCACTTGTAAGACTGAAGAAAGGAAATCTGGGAACACGGGCGATGTCTTTAATAAGAGAAGGCACTGAGAACCAAAGGGAGCATTGGCTTCTTTGTCAGCTTTAGGAAACTCATTGGTAATTGTGCTTTAGGAAGGGCCGGGATTTCTGGGGATCACCTGGAGCTCCACTTCTGTTATTCTTTGTCTCAGGGACTGCAGCTACAGTGCCACATTTGTGAGAAAAACCACTCACAAATTCAGTGTGGTATGTATTTAAAAGCTTTAAAATTCTAGACTGGTGGTTCTCAACATGTGGTCCCTGACCAGCAGCACCCTTCTCACATAGGAACTTGTTAGAAATGCAAATTCTGGGGCTACACTCAGGTCTACTAAATCAGAAACTCTGATTGAGGGAGAGGTGCCTTGTGATCTTTGTTTTCACAAGCCCTCCAGATGACCCTGATGCCTGCTCACATTTTGAGAACCGCTCTTCTGGGCCTTGGCCAAGGAGTTGACTGCCAGGGCAGTGCCATCTTTTTATCTGAAAAAAGAATGTGGGATTTGGATAATAAGATGTGCATGAGTATTTATGAGTACAATGCATGGGTGTTTGCTATTTATGTGTCCAAGGGCAAGCTATTATTTTCTCATTTGTACAAACGTTTTCTCACCTGTTAAGTAGGGAATATAAGAGTATCTAATTTAGGGGGGCCTGGGTGGCTCAGTGGGTTAAAGCCACTGCCTTCCGCTCAGGTCATGATCTCAGGGTCCTGGGATAGAGCCCCGCATCGGGCTCTCTGCTCATCAGGGGGCCTGCTTCCTCCTCTCTCTCTCTGCCTGCCTCTCTGCCTACTTGTGATCTCTCTCTCTGTCAAATAAATAAATAAATAAAATCTTTTTAAAAAAAGTATCTAATTTAAAAGATAGTCCATGTGAAAACACACAAAAATTATGCACTGTTGTACATAATTGCAATAACATCAATGTTATTGATGATATGCAGAAGGACACAAGGTTGGGATGTTAGGAAAGGGCATCATTTAATGTACTATCCGTGAGTCTCCAACCAAAAAGATTCATAGGTGAGACATTGCCTTTAAAAAATTAATGCCAGAAATCTCTTATTCTTCCTCAAGAAATAAATGCTCTTATTCATTTTTGTTAATGAGAATTACAGAATTGGTGGATAAACTAATTACAAGTATATTTATTTGCATTTTGTAGTTAGTCATCTCATCCAATCAGTTTGGAAATCTAATCAAATGAAGTGGAATTCTAAATGAAATAAGTTGATACTAATAACAAAATGGTAATAATGATGGTAGTAGTTATTTTACACTGTTAACAAGCACTGTGCTAAGTGCTTTCTGTACGGTGACTCACTTAATCCACAAAATAACCTCCTACGGGGGAATCTCACAATTATCTCCATTTTACAAAGGAATACTTGAAAATTGAGAATTTACATCACCTGTTCAAGCCTTATGGTGGTGGGTTGTTCTGCTAAAATATGTCTGCCTTCAAGAGTGGCTGCCTTCGTAATATATGCCGGCAATGAATGACTCCCCTACAGGTTACTGTACACTGTTTTAACACTAGTTTTGGTAACAGTTATATCAGAAACAAAACCAAACTCTTCCCCCTCCAGAAAAAAAACAAAAACAAGTCCCAAAACAAAAACTACAAAAAAAAAAAAAAACAAACCTAAAAACGAAAACGAGTGCCCCCAAACCCAAACGTATTAACACGTATTATTATTATTGGTAAACTTACTGATAATGAGTGGCATATTCATAAAATTTCTTTAAAAAACACTGTATGCCATTTAACAGACTTTGGCAGGAAAAATCCTCTCGAGGCATTAATTCCACGCAACCATAAAAAGAATCCTTGCAAAATGCCAGCAAATGAGGTGGTAATAACTTCCAACTACTTCGCTCAGCAGGGAGATGCCCAGCAGGGGAAAAAAAAGATCTGCTTTCCAATCTCTTAATTTTTCAATAGGAAGCAGTGATACAAGGCTCAGGTGTGTTTCACGAACCATTTAAGTTGAGGATGTAAGTGAAATAAGAAGTATCCATTTTACAGAAATGATCTGTTTTCAAAGTGTAGCATTCAGACTGCGCAGCGTGACTGCCCGTGTTTCTTTAGCTGCTAGACGGGAGAACCCTGCGCTGCTGCCCACACACCTGTGTTTACACTGAGGCCTTGGCAGCACATGACCCCGCAGCCATCCTTCACTCACAGCTTTCGGGTTGCTCTCAGCCGTGGCAAGCCGCGCTGTCCCTGCACTTTCACTCGCTCGCACGGTTAGAATGTTGACTCAGGAGTCCCAAGCTTGGAATTTACTATAAATCAGTTTGTTGAATCTCACTCATTTTAGAATGTCACACAGACATTTTCTTAAATCCTAAACTGGAATCGATTATGGCTTGTAAATACCGTTGAACTTTAAAAACATAGCAGAGGGGGGAGCTGTTTTCATGTAACTTTGTGCTTTTCTACGGGCTTAAGAGATTTCCCCCCATTTGTGTCTCTTGGAAAATAGGAGGCATGGACTGAGAAGGAGTTAGTTATTTAGTAAAGCAGATAGCAAGCGAGGAGGGGGAAGGATGGTTTTCCTGAGGCTTCTTGGGTTTCCTGTGCAATAAACTGAAGCAGGAGAGATCTATAATAATGTACTGTTGCAGTGATAGAGTTTTTGGATGGTACCTTTTAAATGAAAAATTTGATGCAAAATTACTCTGTTCAATGAAGTTTATGTCAGGGCCTGATGAATGACTAGTGGATTGCATTCACCTCTTGATTTCTTGGGAAATAATGGGTCCTGTGGATATTTTCAAGTACAGTGAGGGTGACTCAGGTGATTAATCGGTATTCAATTCCCTGATTCATGAAAAAACTACTATGCTTTGCAACACCTATGTTGTCGAAGAAGAAAATCAGCTCCCACCCCAAAAGGAGCTTAAAATTGATTAGAAGTCAGAGACAAGCAAATAGATCCTTGTAATATGAAATAAACATGAAGGGGAAGACCCTGGAAAAACCACAGGAGGGACCCCTAACCCAGGTGCTGTGGGGCCAGGAAAGCTTGCACAGAGGGGCAGAGTCAGCCAAGCTGAGACCTGACAGGTGAGCAGTGGCCAGCCAGGTAAGGGTCAGGGTAAAGAATGTTTTAGACAGAAGGTAAAGCCCATGTGTATCCCCCAAACCAGAAACATCTCTGTAAACCAAACTGAGTAAGATGAAACTGAGGACGAGTATCACTGATCCTTCCAGACTGGTTTTGAAGTTTAGCTTCAAATTTTATAGTTTTTGATATATACATAAATGATCCATGCTTAAAAATGTAATTCAGCATGTAATTCTTTTAGGGAGGGGGACTGTCCCACATCTTAGCAAAGGGACATGCTGAACAATAAGAATAAGAAAAATGATGTGTTGGGACGCCTGGCTGGCTCAGTTGGTTGGACGACTGCCTTCTGCTCAGGTCATGATCCCGGAGTCCCAGGATCGAGTCCCGCATCGGACTCCCAGCCCCACGGGGAGTCTGCTTCTCCCTCTGACCTTCTCCTCGTTCATGCTCTCTCTCACTGTCTCTCTCAAGTAAATAAATAAAATCTTTAAAAAAAAAAAAAAGAAAAATGGTGTGTTTATTTAAACAGTAATGTTTTGTTACGTATTTTTTTTCTGATAGGTATGATTTTATGTCTTTTAACTTGTTAACTTATGAATCTTTTTAAAATGCTGAAAGTGAGGTTAGTGACATGACAAATAATGACACATACTACTACTTATTGTTATTATTTTTTAAAAATTTTCTTTATTCATGACAGAGAGGGAGGGCGGCCAAGGCAGAGGGAGAACAGGAAGTCCAGTGCAGGACTCAAACCCAGCACCCTGGGATCATGACCCAGCCAAAGGCAGATACTTAACGACTGAGCCACCCAGGTGCCCTGAGGAGGGTTGTGCTTTAATCATATAAACTAATTTCAGGTAAGATTTCTTTCAGTGTCTTCCTTAGTTCAAATGTTTTTGCTTTAAAATAATCTTTATATCAACCCCGGGGGTCCAAGTATATCCCATAATAATACCAGGATTAATCTCCTTATATTCTGTTTCACTGTTGGCGTCAGTTGTACAGAAACTCAGGATTTTCAGGATTCCTTATTCCCTGGGATTTCCTTCCTTTTGTGCATCCCCTTTCTGACTCTATTTCCCATCTCTTTCCAAGTTCTGGGTCTCATCCACTGTGCTCTCTGGAACGCTTTTCTTTTTCTTTTTTTAAATTTTATTTATTTGTCAGAGAGAGTGAGCACAGGCAGACAGAGCGGCAGGCAGAGACAGAGGGAGAAGCAGGCTCCCTGTTGAGCAGGAAGCCAGATGTGGGACTCGATCCCAGGACGCTGGGATCATAACCTGAGCCGAAGGCAGCTGCTTAACCAACTGAGCCACCCAGGCGTCCCTCTGGAACACTTTTCTGACCTCTGTCTTCACTGCCAGCTGGCTCTTTATCAAGGACACGACCTCGTCCTCTCCTGTGTTGGTGAGCTTCCCACCTTCATACCCTTGGGACTGCTGTTCCTCAACACTTTTCCTCTGTCTCCCTCAGTCTCCCTGTGTTGAAGATCGAAGGTCATGTCTTCAGGCTATAGCTGCTTCTCGATACTATCTGCAGACTTCGGTTTAGGCTCCTGGATCTGTTAGTCTCTTCCTGATGGCCGACTGAGCCACCCAGACACCTGTTACATATTTTGAAAAACAACATTAAACCTAAAAAAAAAAAAATTACGAGAAATTCACTGCCGAAGAGACTGACCTAATTTTTAAAATTCTAATAAATATGTATACTAAAAGAACCCACTTTGTTTTTAAATGCAATAGTGGCATATGAGTTGATTCTGTTTCCTTGTATGTTCGTTCCTCAGATGCAAGTTTAATTCTTTGTCTTTATTTATTATCATTAAATTTATTGTTATTTATTTATTTATGAAGTTTAAAAGTACTTGGCTTCGAAAGACACGGCTCTGGTCGAGTGCCCTGACTAAAAATAACGTAGTTTTTTGGGAAAGTGTGGAAAGTGTTGATACAGTGACTTTACGTAAAATTTTCAAGGAATTCTACTCTAGCAAGAGAGTGTACAGCAATAATATCAGACAAGTCCTGATGATTAAAATGGCTCCTGATTCATGGAGTAAGCTACGATGATTGGAATAATATGCCCACTGCTGATTATGAGAATTCAAAATGATTATAGATACTTTTGAAAAGGTTGGATTCCAGAAAGATAATTAGATGAGTATAAATGTGACTTATAAAGGAAAATAAATTGTGGGGCTTTGGTCGATTTAGTCTACCAAAGTGAAAACTAAGGGTTGGATATAACAGTTTTGTAATGCCAAGCACAGTAACTTGGTGAATATTGCGTTGAGTTGGAGTCTATAAAAGTTGAACTTAAAGTTACCTGTTTATGAACAGCCTCGTTATAGGGAAAAAAAAGAAAAAAAAGAATGAGACACAGGAAAACTTAAAGTGAAAAAATATAGATCTGAAAAATCTGAAAACAAATTATCTAAGAATTAGAGATGAAGCACGCAAGGAAGACTTAGAGGTCTTTGTCATCCCAAGGGAAGTACTTTCTGCACGAGGTTAATATCTTTTCTGGGGTATAAGGATTCCGTAGTCAAGTAAATTTGGGAAAAGCTGAATTAAAGAAAAACAAATTTCTTTATTGCAAGATTTCCCAGATGATTTAGTATGCTAACGTGACTAAGAAAAGCAGATCAAATACTTTATATTCTGTGGAACATACTGTAGGAAAATACAAAATTAGATTTTAAGTAAATATTTCTCTCATTAATTGGTCTTTTCAACTTTTAGGTAAGGTTAAGACACATTTCTCGTCAAAAGTCCAAACGTTTGCCACAGGTTGGTAAAGTAATGAGTTATTTGTTTTGAAAATTGTTCTCTTTTGAATAATAGAGAACACTGTAAACTAATCCATTAGGTAAATAAATTCAAACTAGATATTTTAATGGTAATTAATCATAGAGAACTTGTAACATGATATCAAGCTACATCATTTTAGGCCAATAAACTTGTTTAGCTTAATAAAGTTAGACTGCATCTTGAAAAATCTTTATATTGGTACTAACTGAATTAAGTGGACACCTGGAACATTAACACATTTTGGGAATCCTTAAGAGAGCCAAGTGACAAAAAGCTAGCAGCCCATTGCTATAAAGCTAAAACATATGTTCAGATTTATGCTGGCCAAGAATCTGCTAATAGCTGGCTATATATATATATTTATACCCAGCTGTAGCAACTTAATGTGGACCTGGGCAATACCAGTTGATCTTTTCTTTTCTTTATGTACTAGGGTATTTTCCTTAAAAAATAAAAAAAAATTTCAAAGCTTTTAATAGCTTTCCTTCTACAAAATTATCCCCGTGCTTTCTTATGGATAGTACTCCAAGGATAAAGGATGTTTAAGTAGATGAGTAAAGATGTTGCTGGTTGTAGTTTATTGAACTGATTGTTTCAAAAAATTACATTCCAAGAGGCTATATTCCAACTAAAATGAATTTCTAATTATAGTGTATGTAGAAAGACTTGTGTAATTCTGGTGTTGGGTTTATTCTTATTAATTATAGCTCAGCTCAACCTACAAAGACTGCAATATCAAAATCATTTGTTCATGCAGTATTTTTAAAAAGTTTTTCTATATTGAGGTGCCTGGGTGGCTCAGTGGGTTAAAGCCTCTGCCTTAGGCTCAGGTCATGATCCCAGGGTCCTGGGATCGAACCCCGCGACGGGCTCTCTGCCCAGCAGGGAGCCTGCTTCCCCCCACCCACACTGCCTGCCTCTCTGCCTACTTGTGATCTCTGTCTGTCAAATAAATAAATATAATCTTTAAAAAAAAAAAAGTTTTTCTATATCAACTTACTTCATAATTCTCCTAAACAAGGAAGTGCTGTTGTTAAAGATCAACTAACTGGTGGCCAGAAATGTGTTCATCATCCCTGGAAAAGTCTCAACATGCCCAAGAGACACATTAGACTATTGGTCTTTCTAAGCCGTGTAAGCAGAAACGGCATTCCTAAGATAATGGTTTGGTCATGCATGGCAGCGAGGAAAGCACAGTCATTGATACTTCTAAGAAGAGGCAACACTTTTTTTTTTTTTTAAAAGATTTTATTTATTTAATTGACAGAGAAATAGAAAGAGAGGGAACACAAGCAGGGGGGGTGTGAGAGGGAGAAGCAGGCTTCCCGCTGAGCAGGAAGCCCTGATGTGGGGCTCAATCTCTGGACCCTGGGAGTAGGACCTGAGCCGAAGGCAGACGCTTAACAGCTGAGCCACACAGGTGCCACTAGAAGAGGCAACACTTTGTTGAAAAAGTTTGTCAGCGGAGGCAGTAGATGTTCTGGGGATTTTAAGTTTGACTTGTTAAGGCAAATAGTTCAGACCCGGGTGTCAGTACCTCACTGAAATGAGGATGCTCTCGTGATGTTCATGGCTCATTGTTTCTGGAAAATCTCTGTATGCTACAAAAACAAAGTAATGTCCTAAATTTGTGGATTACTGTCAGATGAATCCCCCAAACTCATAGCAATGACATAATATTTTAAGACTGGTCTACATACCTATCAATACATATATAGGTTAGTGGACTGTTGAATTTTTAACTAATACAGTTTAAACTCACTGCAGGTATTATACTCTGTTTAAGGCATTTTTTTTTAAAGATTTAAAAAATTTTATTTATTTGACCGAGATAGCACAAGCAAGAGGAGCAGAGAGGGAGAGGGAGAAGCAGACTCTCTGCTGAGCAGGGAGCTAGATCTGGGGGGTGGGGGGGGTGGTGCTGGGAGAGGGAGGCTTGATCCCAGGACTCTGGGATCATGACCGGAGCTGATGGAAAACACTTAACCGACTGAGTCACCCAGAGCCGTCCAGGGGATTTTTTAAAAAACTGTTGAAAGAGCAAATTCATCTGTTTTGCTGGCTTTTCAGAATACACAGGAAATAATCTTGTTAATATTATGTTAATATGAATCCTTTTTCTTAAGAGTTTTGATTACTGACTGCAGCTATTCAGTGTGGGTAAAAATTTAAAACTGGAGGGACACTTGGAGACCTAGTCTTTCTTTCCTTGTTTTACAGATTGAGGAAACCAGGAAACCAGGCAGGAGAGCTTAACAGTGACTTGTTTAAAAGCTACATGCTAATTAGTGGCAGAGTGCAGGTGTTCCTACTTCGAAACCTGAAAATAGAAAATATATTTGAAGGAATATATATTTATTGTTGCCAGTTCATATACAGTGATAATGCTGCTACCATGTGTTTTCCCCCCTTTTTCTGTTCATCTAAGAATTTTCCAGTAGGACCCAGTACATGGCTAATACTCAATACCAAACATTTAATTGAGGGTTCTCACACCAGGAAGAGAACAGACAGGATATTTATGTTATGTTATATGTGGCATTATTTGAAAATATGGGAACACACATGTTCTGAGTGATTATGTGAGAAAGGATTACTGTCTAAAACTGGACAGTCATAAAAGAAGTGGAAGAGTCAGAGCATCTTGTAAAAGGGTCTGTAACTGCACAGGTGGCAACTATCTGGGAATACAGATTTTAAAGAAAGATTTTATGGTGCTTGAAATTCTTTTACCAGAAATGTGTACTAAATCAACAAATAAGTACATATTAAACTCAGTAATACCCATACTGGTTCTAACTGCCTTTTCTCTTTTTTCTGACCATGAACAGAAATCAGAGGATGAGAGCTATTTCAGAGTAAAATCCCATGGACTGTCACTTTTGTCTAGACGATATTTCTGTCATCTGTGTAATGATTATATTACCCATGAAGTGTTCTTTTGGGAAAGATTAAATACCATACAAGATTACAGTACTCCTAAGAAATCTCTTACCAAGTCAGCCAAGAAACGAGAACGCTGTAGCACATACAGTTAATAAAATATCTTGGTTGCCGCTACAGTGACAGATGCGTTTTAGCATTCTTCAAGTTAGTAAAGCAATAAGGAACAAAGCCGCAGAAAATAAATGAAGGAAAAGAGTCTTAACCCTGAGCAGATATTCAAAGAGGTAGCAAATGGTGTGTTGTTTTTAATAATCTAATATATACACACTTTTAAAATAATCTAATTATATTAACTGGTGTTTTCTTTGAAGGGCTTACACTAAGTCAGGCATTGTGTCTGCTCTTTAAACTAATTTACATTTATTTGCACAACAGTCCTGTGAGGTATTTTTGTTCCCCTTTATGAGGAAAGCATTGTTCAGATAATATAAAAAATAAGATAAATCAAATAGCCTTTAAATGCTGAAGCTGAAATGTGTACCAAGGTTTCTCTCCAAACGCTAGTTCTCAGTGAATGATAATGTCACTTTAACTTTTGCCCTTTAAATATATTTAGTAGCGTGTATGTAAAGTCCAAAGCAGGGGCTTCAAAGATGTCCGTGTCCCAGACCCTGGAACCTTGCAAATATGTTCCCAAATGGCGAAGAGGAAATAAAACTGTAGATGGAAGTAAGATTGCTAATCTCTGGCATTAAAATAGGGAGGTTATCCTGCATTATCCCTTTGGGGCCAGTGTTTTCACAGGGGTTTGGGAAACTGGAAGAGAGGCAGAAGACTGAGGTCCTGGTGATGCTGTATGTGCTGTGCTATTATTTGTGAAGGATCTATCTGCCCTTCCAGCTTTGAATATTGGAGCCTAGGAATGACAGTCATCTAGAATGTGGTAAAGTCTTGGATCTCTCCTAAAACTCTAATTTATAGAACGTGAGATGATAAATTTATGTTATTTTACATCACAAAGTTTGTGGTAATTTGTTATAGCAACAATAGCAAACTAATACAGCAGGTGTGATTTTAGCATACTCTCTCTTTCTAATTATGTATTAGGTGAGTTGCATTGATGATTTTTTACTTTTCGTTCTCATTACTGGATTATGGGTAAAAATATTAAAATCTTTTTGTCTTTCTTAATTTTATCTTTATTATATACTGAGTTTCTCCATGATCTTTTATGATGTGTCTTTAAGCAAGATGAAAGTGTAGGTTATAACTAGATGAAGTATGGGGTCAGTTTTTTTTTTTTTTAAGATTTTATTTATTTATTTGACACAGAGAGGGAGAGAGATCACAAGTAGGCAGAGGCAGGCAGACAGAGGGAGGAAGCAGGCTCCCCACTGAGCAGAGAGCCTGAAGTGGGAATGGATCCCAGGACCCTGAGATCATGGCCCCAGACAAAGGCAGAGGCTTAACCCACTGAGCCACCCAGGCACTCCATGGGGTCAGTTTTTAAAAATATGAATGAAAATATTAACAGAACTTCAGGAGTCACTTGTAGTAATCAGTTCTAAAGAATATACGTTGAATGCTGACAATATTTTTAAAATATTATTATTAAAAGTTTCCCCTTCTTTGTTCCTTTTGTCCCAAACATAGACTTTTGTGATCAAAGACCCTTGTTTTGTGGTTAATTGTTTAAATAAACTTTGAATCTCTTGTGAAACCATTTTCTTTTATACTTAATTAGGACACTTGAATGTTCAAATTGCTGTTTTGTTCAGTAATATTTGTAATATCTGTTTTTTTGGCCATAGCACTGAAAGCTTTAGATTTTGTAACATTCTTAAAAGTTTAAAGGAACAAATTCTTCATGCTAAACGTAGTGAGAAGGGATCATTTTATTCAAGTTTGGAGGAGGTATTAAAATAGTGTAGTGATTTTTTTTATTGAAGTATTGTTGAAACATAAAGTTGCTTTAGTTTTGAGTATACAACAGTGATTTGACAAGGCTATGTGTTATGCTATTTGCTACAAGTGTTACTGCCATCTGTCGCTATACAGTGTTACACAGTATCATTGACGATATTCCCTGTGCTGTGCCTTTTATTCCTGTGACTTATTCATTCTGTAATTTGAAACCTCTGTCTCCCACTCCCCTTCACCCATTTTGCCCATCCACACATCCCCTTCCCTTTCACAACCAGCAGTTCTCTGCATTTACAAGTCTGTTTCTGCTTTTTGTTTGTGTGTTATTCACTTGTTTTATTTTTTGATTCTACATATAAGTGAGATCACATGGTAGTTGTCTTTCTCTCTCTGAGCATATTACTCTCTAGCTCCACCCATGTTGTCAACAAGTAGTAAGAGCTCATCCTTTTTTATGGCTGAGTAATATTACACACGCACACACGGGTGTGCATGCACACACACACACACCAACCACATCTTCTCTATCAGTTCATCTGTTGATGGGCATTTGGGTTGCTTCTATATCTTGGCTATAATAAATAGCATTGCAATAAAGATAGGGATGCGTGTATTTTTTTAAATTAATGTTTTCATTTGCTTTGGATGAATACCCAATAATGGAATTACTGGGTCATATGGTATCTCTCTAAAATAGCATAGTGATTTTTAAAATAATAAATGACTTGGTTTCAACTTGCTGTGTTTATTTATCTTTTTTTTTCTAAAGAGTTGGTGAAATGGAGCTTCTTTTACAAATTTTAATTGCTAAGTTTATTAATTTTGGTTTCTTTGAAATGGCAATGCCCCAATAACATGAGTAATTAAAGAGATCATATATAAAATTGATTTCTGCTAAAAACATCTAAATCACCTAGGTACCTAATAAGATGCAGTTGTGTTAATGCATTTTATAAATTTAATACTTTTATTGGAATATAAATGAAATGAACACTGATGGCAGAAATTGTTTAAACTCAGTGCTATAAACTGAATATTTTTCCTTATAAGATTTTCTTTCCTCTGTCAGAAAAATTTGTGTAACAAATTTTATTTTTAACTTTCCATTATGAATGCAATTTTATTATAGAAAAATTTAAATAAAAAGAAAAATTATTAATTTCAGCATCTGCTGATTTAGTCACTGTTAAGTATTCCTCCTTTTTTTTAAGGGCATGTATTTTTGTTAGGTGACATAAAGGAAAAGGAATATTTAGCTTCTTTAGCCTATGAAAATTAGTCTTCAGAGTAGAAATGTTTTCAATTTATGGGAGAACATGCTTTATACAAAAATCCCAGCTAAGAAATACAGAAGGAATGAAAACATTAGCAAGTCACATTTGTAAAAATATTGGAAATTTTTTTCAATTTTTTTTCAATATTTCCACATATTGGAAAATCTTAATGAACTAATAGTAGCAATGAAGAATGAATGACAGGTAGCTTTATAATGGAAAGACCAGGCTATAATCATCTAATCTTAGCATCACTAGATAAAGATAACTAGGCATGATGTATCTCCTCTAGGATACTCTGTGTATTTCCTAGCACCACCTATGAAGTAGTCTCACTAAAGAAGTGACATCTGACTCTGACAGAGCCTTTAACTCTAGTTTTTATGATATGTATGGGATCAAGGCACCATTTGAACTATAAGAAATAGCAACCAATCAGAAAACTTTAGAATGTGAAATATTCTCAGGACAACCAACCAGTTTCTCCAAGTCAGTGGCATGGATGGGTGGATGAGAATTGAGTGGTTCTTGATTAAAAAATAGACTTTGAGGGGTACCTGGGTGGTTCAGTCAATTAAACATCCAACTCTTTGTTTCAGATTAGGTCATAATCTTAGGGTCATGAGATTGAGCCCTGTGTTAGGCTCCATGCTCAGCACAGAGTCTGTCAGAGACTTTGTCTCTCCTTCTCCCTTTGCCCCTCCCCCTGCTGGCGAGTGCACATGCACTCTCTCTCTCTCAAAAAATAAATCTTACAAATAAATAGAATTTGAAAACTAAATGTGTGGATTTTGTTTGTATCCCTACTTTAATAAGTCAACTATTAGAAGACATTTTTGAAGATAATTGGGATAAATTTGAAATGGACTTAATATTAAGCAATTAATCAAATTTCATTTATTTTTTTTTCATTTATTTTGTTAGATGTGGTCATTATAATTATGCAAGAAAATATCTTTTTCTATGATACCTATGGAAAAGACACTTACCCGACTGAGCCACCCAGTGCCTTACCCTAATAGATTTTAAGCCCCAGGTTATGTAGCCTCTGTAGGGGGCAACTTTGATCTATTGGGCCATTAAAAAAAACCCACCTGCATTTTGTTCATTGGCAATCATTGGTTGGGGCATTTATTAGTTGTTGGGTTTGTTATTATTGTTTCTTTTTTTTTTCTCCAGTCTCTTAAGTGGTCATGAGATAAGATGTCAGGCTTGCACAGAGATTGGACCCTGAGTAGAAGGAGGCTTTTGTGTTAGTCTCTCTGATAGTAGTGCCCGAGTTTACAGCCACTTCTCCCTTGGAGGCCACTGAGATAGTAGCTGCAATCAAAGTTATATATTTAAAATACTTTACAATTAAGTATTTTTAAAAATGGATTCAACTCCTTTTTTAACCTTTTCAAAAACTTGAAATTAATTAATTTAGCTCCTTATAATAAGAATTCCCATCTGGAAGTTTTAAATACCTTGATTCTAATGAGAACTATCCTCAGGTCATTGAAATTACCTTACTTAATTTTCTGGAGAATAAAAAATGCAGATTGGGGCTTTATTCCTCAAGTATAGAAGCTTATCTTACTATTCAAGAGGTATTTTTAATTATTTTAAAAATTATGTTATTTGTGAGATTTTTTTTTGCCATCCAAAAATAACCACTTTTTTCATTAAGTGACCGTAATTCCAAATATGAGAATCATCCTAGATATTTCTACATCTATACACATAGGCATGTACATTAGATAAATGCTAACTATATAAGCAGATAAGTTAACATGTATTAAAATAGAATTACATTAAACATGCTACATTTTCAATAAGAGCATTAAATCTATCATTGATTTTTTTTAATTATTTTTTTTCATTTATTTATTTTCAGCATAACAGTATCATCATTTTTTTACCACACCCAGTGCTCCATGCAATCCTCACCCTCTATAATACCCACCACCTGGTTCCCCCAACCTCCCACCCACCCCCCACCACTTCAAACCCCTCAGATTGTTTTTCAGAGTCCATAGTCTCTCATGGTTCACCTCCCTTCCAATTTACCCCAACCCCCTTCTCTCTAACTCCCCATGTGTGAGATCTTGCTTAAATATGGGACTACCAGTTCTGACAATTAAACAAGATTGAGGAACATTAATCTCTTTCTAGTATCTTGTGCCATTTTTTTTTTTTTTTGACTCTTCAAAGAAGATGGTTGAGGAGGAAAGGGGTGGCTGCCGACCCAAGTGTCCTTAGTTTTCTTCCTTTGAATCTAGAAGGTTAAGCAGGGTCCCCATTTAAGTCCTTTTTAGCTAAACATCTTGGTTATTAATTAATATCAGAAAAGATTTTCAAGTATAGTAGAGGATTAGAGGTTTAGGGAGATAAAGCTGTGTGCATAGCAGAGATGATAAAAGGGAAACTAGGGTGGAAGCTCAGGGTATCGAATGCAGATTTACTATTTCATTTATAATTGATACTCATATGTATTTTTCCTATGTTTAAACAGTCAAGACCTTAAAAATTTTATATTGACAGAAGTGGGGTGCCCAGCATAGATCTATAGGGTCATGATTCAGTTCCCCTCTCCCATTGTCTTGCCCAATAATTCACCATGGGAAAGTGTGATAGTGGGTAAAGTGATGATGGTTCAGTACCTTTTCTGTTTTCTGTCTCTGTGTTGGAAGTGATATAGCATATAGCACCTCTAAAATCTTAACCATCTTAATATTTTTAAATATAATGACTTCAAATAAGCTTTATGCCAATAAGTTGTTAATAATTTTGGACAAAGTACTAATATAATGTATCAGCATTATAAAATATAAAATAATAGTTGTAGACAAAATGCTATTACCAATTGGTATATAGATGAATCTGTATGGTGATCTCAGCCTGTGAAAATAAGGTTAAGCATTTGTAAGTTTAAGCAGTAAAATGAATGCTTCCCTTAACAACTTCCTGCAGAAGGAGAGTGGGTGTAAATGAATCCTGAAGAGTTCAGGAACCACTCAGAAATCCTCGTCAAGGGTACTGGAACATTGCTCAGAAAGATGGAGCTAGACTGATTGGAATTGAGAAATTTTAAACACAATTTATTCTGATGTTCATTGAGTGTGCCTTTCCATGTGCTGGACACTCTATACTAGGTGGGAGGTACAGCAACAAAGGAAATAGCATGATAATTGCTCTCAAACTGACTGAATATATCATATCTTTTCCAAAGGAAAAACTGTTGAAAGCAAAGGAGATGATCAGCATGGCCTCTGAGTCAGATTGCAAGATAATGTTAATGTGTCTCTTAGTACTGACAGGATTCACTTTTATGGTTGCCTGAGACAAACATTCATTACTTCATTTTCATTGTCCTTAAAGAGCAATGGCATTTATTTAGATTTAATAGAACGAGTCAGTGGAGCTGAGTATGTTGTGCCTCCTTGAATGTTTCTCCTTTACTTTTTCTGTGTTTTTCTTCGAGATGAGTCCAGGGGTTTGGTCCCTGTTAGTTGGACAACATAGACCTGATTCTCTAACAAGATACATTTAAAGATATTTTTACTATTATTTTAAAAACAATTTCATGTTCAATTTCCACTGAACGGGGAGCTGCTGTTCATATGGCTGCTGCTCACTCTTTGGCTGATCTAAGTAAGTCCTGAAATAGGCAGTTCTCCTCAACTGCCGACCAAAGAGGGAGCTAGGGGTGAATGTACTACTAATTGGCCTGAGGGCAGCATGGAAATTCAGAGTCTGTTACAGGATAAAGTTTCAACTTTAGTCAGTGTCACAAGAAGACAGATAATATGGAACAAAAGGAAGGCAAATGTAAAAAGCAAACAGAGCTCCTCATCTAGCTGGGCTACATCACAGAAGGCATTGGGGTATTCATCTAGTTGGAGACGTATGAGCAGCTAGGGTTGCATATTTATTGCTGACATCTGGCCACCTTGTTAGCTCTGGTTCTGGGAGTCAGAGTTCATCTCCCTGCCTCTTGACCTGCCTGTAATAGGGTACTGCTTTTGTACTGGAAGTTTTTTTTTTAAAGATTTTATTTATTTATTTGACAGAGAGAGGTCACAAGTAGGCAGAGAGGCAGGCAGAGAGAGAGGAAGGGAAGCAGGCCCCCCGCTGAGCAGAGAGCCCGACGCGGGACTCGATCCCAGGTCCCTGAGATCATGACCTGAGCCGAAAGGCAGCGGCTTAACCCACTGAGCCACCCAGGTGCCCCTGTACTGGAAGTTTTGAAACAAGTTCCTCTGATGACTTCCATCCCAATCAGACTTTGCTCTTATACTTGGCAAATTCTTAAAGCTCAAGTTATGATATGTTGGGCTACTAACTGTGACTTTATTTATTTATTTTTTGCCATTCCAGTTATTTAACTGTCTGTTTTTGTGAGAATTCATGGCCATCAAAGCAAACTTCTGATTTTAAACTTGCTTTGTTTGTAGAATTTTCTCTTCTGAGGAAATAAGGTGATTATTTGCTGGTGCAACCTTACTGGTTTCCTCTGTACTTACAGTTCCCATTGCAAATTAGCTATCTGGTTATACATTAGTTTCTTTATTTCTAGCAGAAATTAGTATCTCTTGAGGCTGATAACCTGTGGCAGCCTTCCTGTGTGACCAGCCATCTACTTCAGATATTAGTAGTCCTAATTTCAAATTTTATTTATCTAGATCTATATTATCTCCCATATATGCCAAGTTCATTTATATGGGTTGGCTTCTTTTCTCCCCATTTCTTGGTGCTCTTGTAGCATATTATTTTAATTATGTCAAATATTTTGGAAAAATTTACAGAATTTCTGTCTCCGAAGAATACAAATGACAGTACAGACAAAAGGCTGATATCGAGGACCTATAAAGAACTTCTCAAACTCAACACACACAAAACAGATAATCATGTAAAAAATGGGCAGAAGACGTGAACAGACACTTCTTCAATGAAGACATACAAATGGCTATCAGACACATGAAAAAATGTTCATCATCACTAGCCATCAGGGAGATTCAAATTAAAACCACACTGAGATACCACCTTACACCAGTGAGAATGGCCAAAAGTAGCAAGACAGGAAACAACATGTGTTGGAGGGGATGTGGAGAAAGGGGAACCCTCTTACACTGTTGGTGGGAATGCAAGTTGGTGCAGCCGCTTTGGAGAACAGTGTGGAGATTCCTTAAGAAATTAAAAATAGAACTTCCCTATGACCCTGCAATTGCACTACTGGGTATTTACCCTAAAGATACAGATGTAGTGAAAAGAAGGTCCATCTGTACCCCAATGTTCATAGCAGCAATGGCCACTGTCACCCAGCTATGGAAAGAACCAAGATGACTTTCAACGGATGAATGGATAAGGAAGATGAGGTCCATATAAACAATGGAGTATTATGCCTCCATCAGAAAGGATGAATACCCAACTTTTGTAGCAACATGGATGGGACTGGAAGAGATTCTGCTGAGTGAAATAAGTCAAGCAGAGAGAGTCAATTATCATATGGTTTCACTTATTTGTGGAGCATAACAAATAGCATGGAGGACAAGGGGTGTTAGAGAGGAGAAGGGAGTTGAGGGAAATTGGTGGGGGAGATGAACCATGAGAGACTATGGACTCTGAAAAACAATCTGAGGGTTTTGAAGGGGCGAGGGGTGGGAGGGTAGGGGAGCCAGGTTGTGGGTATTATGGAGGGCACGTATGGCATGGAGCACTGGGTGTGGTGCATAAACAATGAATTCTGCTACACTGAAAAGAAATTAAAAGATAATCAATTTTTTGATTTCATGTTATTATTTAGTATATTATTTTAACAATAATGGAAGATACAGTCAATAAAAATTACTTTATCAGCAATGATCTTTGTGAATTATGACAACAGATTTAAAAAATATTATAAATTCTATTTTATTTTTTGTGACATTCTTTTCATGTTCTACTTTATATCCCTTTGTGAAATTTAAATATGGTCTTCCCAGTTCAGGGGTTTCTGGAGAAATTTATAAGGGTCTTCTCATGCCCTTTCTTACCTGTGAATGTATGGATATCTTTCTGTTTCAGGTAGATCACAGGCTCTGTCACTCAGAGGGTTTCATAAACCTAACCTATTTATCCCAATTTTGGCTCTTATACACCTTAGCTTCTTTGGCAGTTGGGTTTTCTCTGCTTCAGTCCGTCTATACTGTCCCTTCATAGAGTTTCCTGACTTTGAATGTAAAAGTCACCACCCATTTTTGCTCTGTTTTATCAATCTTTATCTCAATAGAGAATGAAATCCATGGGG
Organism: Mustela putorius furo; assembly: GCF_011764305.1. Classification (NCBI taxonomy): domain Eukaryota; kingdom Metazoa; phylum Chordata; class Mammalia; order Carnivora; family Mustelidae; genus Mustela; species Mustela putorius. The sequence continues at coordinate 2,546,875 of NW_025421261.1, forward strand.
GCATGTTTTTTTTTTTTTTCTTTTTCACTGTGAATCTCTAGTACCCAGAATAGTTCCTGGGTAATAGCAGAAGTTAGATGTTGAATAAAGTCTGAACCCAGTAGAGTCTTACTCTTTACTTTTTCTAGAAATAGTATATTTATATATCCTGAGAATTCCTAATTTCTTCTTCACATTTTCCAAAAAATTTCAGGGCTTTTTTGGGGGAGGATTTAAATTAGTACTTAAAATACATTTCCTTTGTAGCCCCATAGCTTAAATAAATCCAATATGTTAAATAGTCATTATACATGATATTTCAATTATAACTATCCAGTGACTCAGTAAAATGTTCTATACAAGAGATAACTGCCTTCATAATGATGTCCTTTCATTTACAATTTTTTTTGTTATGTAAATTTTATTTTCTTTAGTATTTCTAGAAAGGGGATGTTTTTCTTTAATCAATCTTGCTTATGCCTCCATTTTAGGAAAGATAAGTTTTGAGTTTCAGTAGTGCCTGAGTAGCTTGTGATTCTCCTAGCAAAAATGTCAATTTAGCAATTTACAATGTTTGCCAAGAGTAAAAATATTCAGACATGAAATGCTTTGTTTAATATGTTTAATTTTGTCTAATATGGAAGTCATTAAGCTGTGGATCAAAATTATTTAACTATAATAAAAATAATTGCAATATGCTTTTCAGGAAGGACCACACATTTTATGTAGTGATTAAAAAAGCAAGAATTTGCGTGCCTGGGTGGCTCAGTTGGTTAAGTGACTGCGTTCGGCTCAGGTCATGATCCTGGAGTCCTGGGAACAAGTCCCACATCGGGCTCCCTGCTTGGCAGGGAGTCTATTTCTCCCTCTGACCTCTTTCCTCTCATGCTCTCTCTCTCTCTTAAATAAATAAATAAAATCTCTAAAATTAAAAAAAAAAAGACAAGAATTAAAAAAAAATTCTGAGGATAATTTCATGTTTTTTTTTTTTCTATAAAGATTTTATTTATTTACTTGACAGGGAGAGAGGTCACACAAGTAGTCAGAGAGGCAGGCAGAGAGAGAGAGGAGGAAGCAGGCTCCCTTTCTGAGCAGAGAGCCTGATGTGTAGCTCCATTCCAGGACCCGGAGATCATGACCTGAGCCAAAGGCAGAGGCTTAATTCACTGAGCCACTCAGGCACCCAATTTCATGGTTTAAAAATAGAATTAATATAGGTTGGATACCAGGTTTCCTGTACATTTAATATGTTCATAAAAATAAAGATAGTAAGTTGGACTTAGATCCTCATTACTATTTGATAAAACATTTAAAGGATAAAAATCCTTGCCAGTTTTTAAGAAAGAACTCATTTGGAATGTATGTTCTAGGACAACTTATAATATGCATACAAGTATAATAGTTACATCCATAAATAGGACATACAGTTAATAAACCCTTCTTCTTTCTGTATGTAAGGAAATGTCTTATTATATTCAGATAAACAGAATATTATACAGCCTATGCATTTGTATAATTACTTTGAGGAACTTTTACTTTTCTGTTTATTCTCACCAAATTTCGTGGGTTAATATCTTTGACAATCCATTGTCAAGAAGAATTAGTGATAGGGATGTTTGTGAAAAGTGCACAAGCATATAGTGCCTCATGATAAACTAATTCTTTGGGATATCCAGGGAAATAATTACAACCAATAGGAAGTCAAAGGTAGAGAGTTTTATGTAGGAGAAAGTGGAGGGACTTGGAAGTAAGAGTAAGGAGACAGGGAGCATTGCAGCTTGGCGTAGTATTAACAGTTGTCACTGGGCAACTGGTGTAAAGGTCTGTCTGCAATTGTTTGGTACCCATGCTGGATTGATGGGGCGAGAGGATAGTAGCCAGAGGGTCTGAGCCTTGAGAGAGTCTGATAAAAGAGATGGTGGAGAGTAAGAGCTTTGAATCTACTGATTTGCACATGAAAGTGTGTGTACTCTTAGGGCAGTGATTTATCATCCCTAGGAACTGGCTAGCCTGAGGAGGGGTAGCCTCCCAGGGTCAGGATAAAGACATGCTTAATATACTCTCACCAACCCTTAAGGTGGGTATAGTATTGTAATTGTCTTCTCTAAATGCACACATCATATACACCCATGGCTTTAAAACTACTTGTATGCTGATGATAAATTTATATCCAACTCCAGCTCCTCTCTCAGCTTGAGTCCGGTTGTGCATCGGTTGGCTCTTCTGCATCTCATGTCTGGGATCAAGAGCACTGCAGTCTTTTTCTTTGTTTGTTTGTTTGTTGTTGTTGTTGTTTTGCTTCTTTAAAAATTTAAATACAATTAACATACAGAGTTCTATTAGTTCAGGTATGCAAAATAATGGTTCAGCAATTCTATGCATTATAGTGCTCCTCATGGTAAGCATAAGAGCAGCTTATTCTTGGAGTTAACAGTTTGCTTGATTCTAGCCCCATTCTTTATCCATATCTGCCGCTCCTTCCACTTTCCCCAGCTCCACTGTTCTAGACCAAGTCACCATCAACTATTCACACTTTTTATTTTCCTCTAGTATTTCACTTAATTGGCAGTGCATTTAATATATATATACACACACACACACACACACACACACACACACACACACATGACCCGGTGGATTTCCCTGTTTAAAACCCCTGCTTGGGATGTAGTGAAAAGAAGGGCCATCTGCACCCCAATGTTCATAGCAGCAATGGCCACAGTCACCAAACTGTGGAAAGAACCAAGATGCCCTTCAACGGACGAATGGATAAGGAAGATGTGGTCCATATACACTATGGAGTATGATGCCTCCATCAGAAAGGACGAATACCCAACTTTTGTATCAACATGGACGGGACTGGAAGAGATGATGCTGAGTGAAATATGTCAAGCAGAGACAGTCAATTATCATATGGTTTCACTCACTTGTGGAGCATAAGGAATAACACGGAGGACATTGGGAGATGGAGAGGAGAGGTGATTTGGGGGAAATCAGAGGGGGAGACGAACCATGAGAAACTGTGAACTCTGAGAAACAAACTGAGGCTTTTGGTTGGGGGGTGGGTGGTGAGCCTGGTGGTGGGCACGTATTGCATGGAGCACTGGGTGTGGTGCATAAACAATGAATTCTGGAACACTGAAAAGAAATGAAAAACAACAACAACAACAACAAAAATACCCTGCTTGACTTTCCCTTATACGTAGAGCAAAACCTAAACTTTTTACTGTAGTTTATCAGTCTCTCATAATCTAACAGTTGTTTAGGTTTCCATCTGTGTCTCGCAGCTGTCTACCTATGCTGCAGAGCTCACGACCCTCTGGCCATCCTAGCCCCCTTTCCACTCCTCACACCCCAAGACCGTTTTCTTATTGCTTACTTTCCTTTCTCTTTGCTTGGATTGTGCTACTACACTTTCTGCATATGTGACTCCTCATCCTTCTGGTCTCAGTTCAGATGTCACTTGTGTTGAGCAGTGTTCTCTGACCACTTGAGTTAACTAAGCCACCCACTGCTCCTTGACCATCCGTCAATTTTATTTCCTTCAGAGCTTTTTTTTAACCACAATTTATAATTATGTTTAATTATTCATGTATTCGTCACTGAATTTCATTACGTTGAAATGAAATCCACAAGAGGATTGGGACATAGCCTCTCTTGGTTTCCTATTGTTCTGATCCCACCCCTGTATTCTCATGACTAGAATATATACACGGTTGATATTTATGGAATAAAATAAATATATCAATGTGTGTGGTAGACTCAGAACAATCAAAGTGATCATCTTTTGCAACGAAGAATCTTTAATCCAGTATATCTGATTCTAAGTCTAGCACTTTCTCTGATATGATCTAAAGAGAGATGAGTATCTGCTTCACCTCATAAGTTTTTATTCTTATTTTTTTAAGAGTTTTATTTATTTATTTGACAGAGATCACAGGTAGGCAGAGAGGCAGGCAGAGAGAGGAAGGGAAGCAGGCTCCCTGTTGAGCAGAGAACCCCATGCAGGGCTTGATCCCAGGACGCTGGGATCACGATCCGAGCTGAAGGTAGAGGCTTAACCCACTGAGCCACCCATGCGCCCCCACCTCATAAGTTTTAAAAGAAAACGATCACAGTTTATATGCTACATTTTATTACATTTTGTTAAGGCATATAAAGGTAGACTGGATTTTATGGATTTGGTGTTTCTCCATTGTGGTAAAATTCAGTGTTAATATAGTTTTACAATGAAGGAGGAAAGGAAGGAGAAGAAACAACTATTTAATTTGGCTGAAACTCTGATTTTCTTCCTGAAATGTATAGTTATATAGCTTGCTTTTCTAGCAAAAAAGGATCTGCAGCAAGAACAAATTTTACCTATTTAAAGTAACATTTTAGAAAACAATATAAAGAAACATTGCAGACACATTTCGCTGCCAATTCTTGGTCATTGTGAAATTTTTAATGTGGGTTAAAAAAGCCCCAAATTATAGCCAGTTTCTTTTCAGTTAGAAGAAAATTTCTTTATTTTCTATTCAAGTAATTATACAGTTCATATCAATTTTTCCTTTTGTTAAATTTTCTTAAAGTAGTAATGTAATTTTTGTTAATAACAAGTGACTTTTTAAACTTATTATTTTATTTTTTCAGTGTACAAGTGACTTTTTAAAAAATATTTATTTGTAAGAGAGCACGCAGTAGGATGGGGAGAGGTAGAAGAAGAGAGAAAATCCCAAGCAGACTCCCTTTGGAGTGTAGAACCCAGTGTGGGGCTTGATCTCAGGACCCTGAGATTAGGACCTGAGCTGGAATCAAGAGTCGGATGCCTTATCAACTGAGCCATCCAGGTGTCTGGGAGAAGAGAATCTTAAGCAGACTCTTAAGTTGAACGCTTAACAGACTGCACCATCCAGGGTCCTGAATAAGAAGCACCTTTTGTTATTTCTTTTGATGTCGATTTCCTTACTGGATTTGAAATAAAACAGAAGGATGGTGATTTTATTTTATTTTATTTATTTTTTTAGAAGTATGCTAGTTTTAAAGAAATAGAGTGTCAAATAGGACAAAGTCAGTGCTCATTATATTACTTTTATAAAAGTAATATAAATTCATTATGGAAAGTAAAAAATAAGTGAAAAAAATAAAGATAGCTTATCGTTCTACCAACTAGTTTTGGTATTTTGATATACTTCTTTCTCTTCATTTTTTTCCATATATGTGAATCTGTATTTTACATACTATTTAAAATTTGGGTCATTTAATATCATATCATTCATTTAATTTTGAAACTTGCTTTTTAACCTAATGAAAGTTATATAGTGTTCAAAGTCATTGAATACTTTTCTATGACTTGTTTATAAAACATTTTTAAATTTTTAATTTAATTTTATTTTTTTAAATGTATTTTATTTTTCCAGTGTTATAAAACATTTTAAATAAAAATTATATATATTTAAGGTGAGCAACATGATGATTTTATGTACATGTATGTGTAAAAATACTCCCACTGTGAGTTAATTAACATGTCCATCATCTCACATATATACCTTTTTTTTGTAAGAATACTTAAATTTTACTCTATTAGTAAATTTCCATTATACAATACAATATCTACTATGTCACTATGTTATACATTTGTTTTTTTTCTTTTAAAGATTTTATTTATTTATTTGATAGACAGAGATCACAAGTAGTCGGAGAGGCAGGCAGAGAGAGGGGGGGGGGGAAGCAGGCTCCCTACAGAGCAGAGAGCCCGATGCGGGTCTCGATCCCAGGACCCTGAGATCATGACCTGAGCTGAAGGCAGCAGCTTAACCCACTGAGCCACCCAGGCGCCCCTATTTATGTTTTAACAAAAAGTTTTTACCCTTTTACCATACTCTTTGTGTTTTTCCCACGTGCCAGGCCCTGGCAACCACCAATTCTTCTCTTTGTTTCTATGAGTTTGACTGACTTTTTTTTTCTTTCTTTTTGAGATACCACATATGAGTAACTCTGTATAGTATATGTTTTATCTTTCTGACTTATTTCACTTAGTATGATGGCTTCCAGGTTCATTCATGTTGTTGCCAGTGTTGGGATTTCCCTCTTTTTTTTTTTTTTTTAATACTGGATAGTATTTTATTGTATATATGAACCACATATTCTTTTATCCATTTATCTATCAAAGGACACTTAGGTTGTTCGCATACCTTGGCTATTGTGAATAATGCATCAGTGAACATAGGAGTACAGATAACTCTTTAAGATAGTGATTTCATGGAACATAGTTTTTTAAAAAATATTTATTTATTAGAGAGAGAGCATGAGTGGTGAGAGGCTCAGAGAGAGAGGGGGACTCTCAAGCAGACTTCCTCTTGAGTGTGGAGCTTGATATGGGGCTTGATCTCATGACGATGAGATCATGACCTGAGCCAAAATCAAGTTTTGGATGCTCAACTAACTGAGCCACCCAGGCACCCCTGGGATTTTTATTGCAGTTTATATTTCATTAGGGACATTATTTTCTTCTTCTGATATAGTATAATAATGATGATATGCTTCAGATTTGAGTTTGCCTTCTAGACCACTGATAGGTATTATTTTTACCATGTAATGATTAAATATTGAATCTCATGTTTTTAACATTTACATTCCTATATTACTGAACATATCACTAGCATTTATTCTGTGTATTTTTATGCCTTTAATTTTTCCTTTTTGTATTTTGATTTATGTGTGTCTCCTATTAATAGTATATGTATTTGGGGCACCTGAGGGGGGGGGCTCAGTCATTAAGCATCTGCCTTTGGCTCAGGTCATGATCTTAGGGTTCTGGGATCGAGTCCTGCATTGGGCTCCCTGCTCTGGGGGAAGCCTGCTTCTCCCTTTCCTGCATCCTCTTCTTGTGTTCCCACTCTTGCTGTCTCTCTGTGTCAAATAAATAAATAAAGTCTTAAAAAAATAGTATATGTTTTTTTTTTTTTTTGCATATCCATCTACTTGGAAAGTCTCTCATAGTTTGAGAAGAGAATTTAGCCCATTTTCAATATTTTTGTTTAATTAGTATTAATTTTAGTTGGTGTCTCTCATGAATGAATTTAGTTTTATGTGAATGAATTGGTTTCATGTGTACAATATAATGATTCAATATTTGCATATATTGCAAAATGATCACTGTAATAAGTCTAATTATTATCTGTCACTATATATAGTTTCAGAATTTTTCCTTTTGATGAGAACTTCTAAGATTTACTCTTAGCAACTTGCAAATATGTATTACAACAGAATTAACTGTATTTGCCATACTGTACATTATATTATCATCACTTTTATTTTATAACTGAGAATTTATCTTTTGATTGCCTTCATGCATTTCAGCCACTCCCCAACTCTCACTTTGGCAACCACCAGTCCTGTTGTCTGTGTCTGTGAGCTGGTGTCTGTTGTTTCAGATTCCACGTGTGAGTAAGACCACATGGTATTTGTCTTTCGCTTTGCGTAAACGCCCATGGGGTCCTTCCATATTCTAACAGATGGCAAGATTTCATTCTTTTTTAAGGCTGAAAAAGATACTATATGTATAGATCTACATCTATATATGTATCACACTTTCTTTCCCGCGCTGATGGGTACATAGGCTGTTTTCGCTATCCCTTCTTGATAGTTCTTTTTTTAAAAGGTAAATAATAAGCACAGACTGTTTATGATTAAAACCCCCGTTCTAGAGTATGGTGGCAACACATCGGTCATAACTTCTCACTAAACTATACCACTTTATGCCTTATATTTTATGTATGTAAAATAGCTATTAATAACCCACCTCGCTCTACAGAATTTATGCTATTGGCCTCATTTCTTTGTTGGTGTATGAATGACTGGCTTATGCATTCGTGTTTTAAAATAAGTTCAAATTTTGTTTTTTTGGAGGAACTTGTGTTTACAGTCGTGTTTAGTGCTCAGACTATGGCAGTCTGGATTGAACAGTTACCTCATCTACAACTGCCCCTGCCAGCATCACCGAAGACTTCTGGTTAATCAGCCCATTGGCCAGTTAATACTGTTCTTCCAGCTAACCTCTCTGAAGCCTTCGGCATTACTGAGAATGGATCCTCAGGAGAACATGGTGGGAAACCATGAGCGAATGTGTCCTCACAACCCTCTCTTTTTGGGTGGCCTTCTTCCACTGCAGGGAATACGCGGTGGTCTCAGTCAGTGTTCAGTCTTTGACTCCACTCTCTTCTGACACACTAATTTCTCCTAGCGAGAGCTCATTTAAAAGCTATTTCCTGATTTTCATGTACAAGAGCCTGATGTATTTTATTACAATAAAATCCTCAAGTCTGAATCTGTATAGGTTGTACTGTGGTATTAATAAAATTAGACTATACCAAACCACCATATTTTAAATTCCAATAATTCTACCAGTTCAGTCTACTCAATCTTCTCATTTGTTGGATTAACCAGCTATTTTTTTTTGTAACTGCTGTCAAAGCAATAGTAAATTTATTCCAAAATGGCTTAACGTTTGTAGTATTTGGCAGTATAGTCAATTCAATTACATCTGATAGAAATACAGATGTATTTCTATATGTATTTCATCTGTCTCACACGTGTGTCCTACTCAAAGCATGGCACCAGTGCAGGTCTATTTCCGATGCTCATAATAAGATACTAACAAACCCACAATATTGGTACAGACTGTTCTGGACTAGGTTATAAAATGTTAACCATAGGAAGTGATTTTAGTTCTTTTTTAAAAATCTTTTTCCCCCTCCATCAGGCTGCCTACATGTTCACTGTGGCATTTTAAATTTCCTGTATCTTACTGGAATAAACAAATGGCATGTGGTCTTATTTACTTAAGTAAAATGTGGACAAGTAAGTACAATGACAGTGATCTAAGCCTGATCATTTTGAAAATGGAGTTTTTAATAAAGCCCATTGAAACTAATAAAATGTGTGGCCACAGCAAGTGCAGATCAGTGCATTGACCATCTGCCTTTCTGATCATTTATAACACAGCTTGAGCCCTCATAACTCCAGCCTATCTTATCACTGCCCTTGGATGTTTGTATTTACAACATGAGTTATTGCTTATTGAATTTCAGATAATTTTAAATGGTAAGGATGGTACTAAAAATGGAATTAATGGTGGGCTCAGTTTCTCTCAGTAGGTACCTACTTTCATAATTAAAGTAATGTGTTCTTAATTGATTTCAATATATATATATAAATAAATCAATATAAGTACATGTAAATTTATTAAAATTAATTAAGAATTAAAGAAATATTTATTCATATGACTTTGGGTAGGGTTCCAAGAGTTTGAACTTGTCTCAGCATTTTTAAACATGGAAAAAAAATTTTTACAGTGTTCAAAGATGGCACTATTTTTGATTATATTTATTTGGTATTTTTATTTTTGAAATATAGTTGACATACAGCATTATAATAGTTTCAGGTGCACAACCCAGTGATCTGACAAATCTATACACCGTATAACATTACACAGTATTATTGAGTATATTCCCAATGCTGGACTTTTCATTTCTGTGACTTATTTCTTTTATACCTGGAAGTTTGTACCTTTTAATCTCCTTCACCTATTTCACTTATTTCAGTTTTTAAATTTTTTTCTGGATGGGTTTTAATTATTCTGATCATTTTCCTAAGGTTATAATTCATTGTCTTGGTTCTGCTCAACTGCCCAATATTTTACCACATGGCAGATAATTTGAAATACTTCCTTGTTTTGGGTGGTCCATTTTAGTTATTCTCGATCAAGGGTGACTGATTTTATAAAAGGCCACGATATAATCCTTCTCCCATTATTTTTATATTATGAAATGCTTAGATGAATGAGTCACATTTGTGTGGTGTTGGCAAACCACAACTTAATTCAAGACCATTGTGGGTCAGAATCTAATTTTATCAACATTTGGAACTTGTATTATTTTGAGGTTTTGCAGATATCCATTCAGCGGGTAATTTGTTAACTAAAATAAGAGGAAAATGAAGTTTTATGCTTTATATTTTCATTGGTGATACGATCTGACTTTTCTCTCACCCTGAAAGCCAAGGCTGTCGGCCGCCGCCTTCTCTCTCTCACCCGGTCCCCGAATTGCGTTTCTCACTTGAGACTGACACCCCCGCATGCTGGTTCCACTCCTGCCTCCCACGCTGTACTTCTCTCCTGGCTTTCCTTTTGCCTTCTTGGATCCTTTTGGAGGCTCTTTCCCCTGGATCTACTTCTGCCTGACCTTACTGTGATGGTGTTCTGCTGCGATCGCATACCCGCTTCTTCGTCCTCCATCTGGCATGGTTTTGTCTATCTCATCTATTCCTGTGACTTCAGCTACTAATGACTCTCAGTTTTGCGTGTGAACAACTCTTTCTGGACTCGTGACCCTGGATCGCCCATGAAAGATCGCTGTGATAGGTATCAGAGGAGCTATGAGAATACATGAATACTTCTAAAACACTAAAAGGGAGGATCTGACCTAGTTTGGAAAAGGTGGTTAGGGAAGGCTTTCTGGAAGAACTGATAGCTGAGGTAGAATTTGAAGGCACTGAAAGAAATAGTCTCCTGAAGAGGCAGACCAGGAAAATTCTTGCACCTGTCTAAAACTGAATTTGCCAAGCATCATTCTCATAATAGCAATACCTGATTAAAATCCTTCAGTGCCTGCTCATCATTTACAAAATAAAGCTAAAACCCTCTAGTGTAGGACTCAAAGTCCTTCATATCCTGGCCTCAAGTTAATTTTCTTTGTTTTCTTTAATTTTCATTTGATTTCTTGTCTTCCCTGTGATGTTCCTGGTTGGTCCCCAAGTGTAAGTGTACACTTAAGATTCTGTCATTTCTTTCCTACTATTCTCTTTGCTTGGATTGTCGTCTTTCTTCCACATTGTCTTTTTTCTGATCAGCATCTCTTACACCCCGTGAAATATTATTGTACCTCTGTAAATTAAATTTTCTACCCAGTGGGTTTTCATACACCTTTTTTATATATTTTTTAAAGATTTTATTTATTTATTTGACAGATAGAGATCACAAGTAGGCAGAGAGGCAGGCAGAGAGAGAGAGAGGGGGAAGCAGGCTTCCTGTGGAGCAGGGAACCCGATGCGGGGCTCGATCCCAGGACCCTGAGATCATGACCCGAGCCGAAGGCAGCAGCCCAAACCACTGAGCCACCCAGGCGCCCCTTCATACACCTTTTGACATGACTTTGTTATGTTCTTATCCTATCATTCTCACAAAAGGCCATGTTGTGTAGATGCTAAAAAGCGATGGCTCTGACACAGACCCGCCTGGAGTCAGGATCCTGATTCTCCTGTTTATTACCTGTGTGATCTCATACAATTTTTTTTTTTTTTAAAGATTTTTATTTATTTATCTGACAGAGAGAGAAACCACTAGTAGGTAGAGAGGGAGGGGGAAGCAGGCTTCCCGCTGAGCGGAGAGCCCGAAGCGGGGCTCAATCCCAGGACCCTGAGATCATGACCTGAGCTGAAGGCAGAGGCTTAACCCACTGAGCCACCCAGGCGCCCCAATCTCGTACAAGTTAATGAGACCACCTCTGTCATAGTGTTGTCCTAAGAGTCACACATATTTGTTTCTTACAACAGTAGCTGACTTGTGTGAAGTGTTCAGTTTCGTAGTTGTCAATTTTCTATTATCCCTCATCCAGCACTTGCAGGCCATGGGCCCCTTGCAGGCAAAAGCTATGTTACTCATCTTTGCGCTGACTGCAAAATAAATGAGAAAAAAAAGATATTGTTAAGTTGAGGTGAAAGAGATGCTAAAGCATTACAGTTCAGACTTTAGGAAATTGATGGGGTGGTATTTCTTATTAAGCATCAGAGCTGTTAATTCATTTTACAGGTGTTGGTGGAGTACCTGCTCTGTCCCAGGCACAATGCCAGGGATGGGACTAGGGATGAACTGCTGAGCAGAGAGACAAGGCTCATGCCGTTGTGAACTTTACACATGGAGTGGTGATTAAGAAAGATATCAACCAGATGGCCATGCGAATAGATGTATAATTCAAACTATGTGTACTGCTGTGAAGGGGCGGCATGTGGCATTGTGTGTGTGTGTGTGTGTGTGCGTGTGTGTGTGTGCACACACGCACTTATCATGGGGATGAGCTGATTTGGTTTGAGAGATTATGTTATGAATGGCATCCTTGAGAAAGTGATGTTTTGTGGTGAGCTAGATGAGTAAATATTAAGCAGGTGGTAGGGAGAACCTGGTGACTATGAGGAAAGTTGTAAGAGGGAGCAGGGGAGAACATGACAGGAGACGGGCAGTAGAAGTAGATCACTGTAGAGTAAGAGTACATTTTATATTGTAAGAATAATGGGAAATCATTTTAGGTACTGTATGTTGTCAGTTTTTCACTTAGCAAAAAATAATTCTCTGTGTGCAGTGTAGAGAGCAGATGGATGGCCCTGGAACGGATATAAATTGATGTCTTAGGAAGATGAAGAGATCTTTCTAGTAGTTTGATGATGGTTAGATAAGATTAGAAGGATGACCAGACTTGGATAGATTGAGAAAAAAAAAAAAAACAAGTATCACATTGGACACATGCAAGTTCTTTCCTAGAACATATATCCAGGGAAAGCGTTAAAAACATACAAAGTAGACAGCTTCCCAGCATTTTTACTTAAATTTTGTACTTTACTGTTTTTTTCAAATTTAAATTCAAGTTATTTAACATATAATATACTCTTTTTTAAAAAATTTTATTTATTCATTTGACACAGAGAGAGATCACAAGTAAGCAGAGAGAGAGAGAGAGAGGAGGAAGCAGGCTCCCCGCTGAGCAGAGAGCCCGATGCGGGGCTCGATCCCAGGACCCTGAGATCATGACCTGAGCCGAAGGCAGAGGCTCAACCCACTGAGCCACCCAGGTGCCCCTGTTTAACATATAATATACTCTTAATTTCAGGATGGAACTTAGTGATTCATCAGTGGCGTATAATGCGGAGTGATCTTTATGTCACGTGCTGTCCTTGGTGCCTGTCAGCTAATTATCGCATTCTCCCACCCAGCGCCCTTCCAGCGGCCCTCGGTTTGTTGCCTATAGTTAAGAGTCTCTTACGTTTTGTCACCCTCTCTGTTTTTATCTTATTTAATTTTTCCTTCCCTTCTATGTTCATTAATTTTGTTTCTTAAATTTCACATGAGTCAAATCTTACAGTATTTGTCTTTCTCTGACTGACTTATTTCACTCAGCGTCATTCCCTCTAGTTCCATCCATGTCTTTGCAAATGGCAAGGTTTCATTTTTTTGATGGCTGCATAGTATTCCATTGTATATATATCACATTGTCTTTATCCATTCATCTGTGGATGGACATCTGGGCTCTTTCCATAGTCTGGCTGTTGTGGACATTGCTGCTATGAACACTGGGGTGCAGGTGCATCCTTTGAATCACTATGTTTATATCCTTTGGAGAATTACCCAGTAGTACAATTGCTGGGTTATAGGGTAGCCCTATTTTTCACTTCCTGAGGAAACTCCGTGCTGTTTTCCAGAGTGGCTGCACCAGCTGCATTCCCACTGTACTCCATTGCTGATATGTCTTTTGCTTCCTAATTTACTTTTAATTTTTACTTAAATATTTACTTAAAGTTTATTTAAGATTCCACCATTATGGTTTTTTTTTAGAAGATTGAAATGAATCCTCTCTTCTTAAAATTCTATTGGGTGAATGAACTGAAGCTTCTGTTTTTAAGACATATGCATCACTGGAGAGGCAAGAACATGAAACTACTGTAGTTTTAGTTTAAGAACTCCATTTCTAAGATTTTGGGGAGCTTGTGGCAAATGGGGTATAAGAAAGTAATGTAGAAGTGAGGGTTATGGAGCATTTTTTGAAAAGGTCAAGGCAGGTAGGCGTAGAAAATGTTCGTCTGCCATCTAAGAGGAACAGGAGTGAAGAGGAAGATGAAGGGCTATCTATAATATAGATGAAAGGTTATATATGTGTGTATATATATAAAGGATGTATATGATGTTAGGGTATGTGTGTGTATGTGTTTATATGTATAGATATAACTATAATGAAGAAAGGATTATATACCTTAAAAAGTGATGGAAATACATCTTACTTTTTTCTTAATTTTTTCTAGAACTGTAATAGCTTAGGTAGTTAGAATTTTCAACTTCTCTTTCTTTCATACTCCTTGAAAAATACTGATTTATACTGCTATATTACATACGTAGTGACCAAAATTTAATCTAGTTGTTTCCTGAGCGGAGGAACTAATTTGCTACATTTTAAAGTCATGTTCTTTTCTCCATTAATTTACTCATGTAGGTGCTAATTGAGGTGTGAAATGGTATCCTGTTATTACAGGGGAGTGACATGAACTTTCATCACCTTCTGTCCTGTGCAATTGAACGTATTTTGACAGAGGGTAGGAATGATAGAATAAAACTGTTAAAACCAATGTTGCAAAATTGACTATTACTGTAAAAAATTTAAAGGTGGAAGTCATTTCAGAAAGTGTGAATATTATTACAAGTCATGACAAAAATGGGTTCAACCACCATTTCATTTTTCCAGCCAAGACACTTGGATACTAAGCAGTACAAGAAGGTGCCTATTAAAGTATAAACATGTGTGGTTATATATGTCAATTGAGAATACCCCTCTTTTAATGTGAAATCTTAGAAGATACTTTATTGCAAGGGTTGAAGTTAATACTATGTGGAGAAAAAATATTTTCCTATTACCTCAGAGGGAAATCCTATGGGCTATACATAGCTTTGTGTTCTTAAAAAAATGTCTGCTTGGTAATTTCTGCTGATGGATAAATTTGAATGTACTTATTTAATGCCTTTTACTCAACTCAGTGTAGAAGACATTAAGATATTACATGATAAAAATGTCATTTAATTGTTTATGACTTTAAATATAAAATCCTGCCATTCATTAATCTCCAGACTGAGTGATAGGTAGATATATTTTAACATCAGTTCTTATTTTTTTTAAAGATTTTATTTATTTATTTGACACAGAGAGAGAGAGACAGTGAGAGAGTGAACACAAGCTGGGGGAGTGGAAGAGGGAGAAGCAGGCTCCCTGCCGAGCAGGGAACCCGATGTGGGACTCAATCCCAGGACCCCGGGATCATGACCTGAGCTGAAGGCAGATGCTTAACAACTGAGCCACCCAGGCACCCAACATCAGTTCTTATTAAGAATTATTGGCCCCGGGGTGCTTGGGTGGCTCATTGGGTAAAGCCTCTGTCTTTGGCTCAGGTCGTGATCCCAGGGTCCTGGGATTGAGTGCCACATTGGGCTCCCTGCTCAGCAGGGAGTCTGCTTCTCCCTCTCCCACTCCCCCTGCTTGTGATCCCTTTCCCTCTCTCTCTCTCTCTCTCTCTGTCTGTCAAATAAATAAATAAAATCTTAAAAAAAAAAGAGAGAGAATCATTGGCCCCACAGTAAATCTAGGTGAGGCTATTTAAAACATATTTCTATATAAAGAGTTTCTTGGATGTGGGAAATCTTATTATTATTTTTTTTATAGTCAGGTGATTGTTATTGGAGTCCATGGGGGTTGCATAAGCACAAAGATAAAACTGTGGTTGAGATAGTGTACTTGTCTGAGGGGAAATCTCATTGAGGCTAGACTGGTTAAATGGAAGTCTGTGGTTTACTATGTCTAAGACATGCACTGAATGAAGTTTTTACTGCTATCCCTGTCTTAATTTTTGTTCATGATTTTGCAGGAAAAGAAAATTTGGAGAATAAACTTTAATTTCCCTGTCATTTGAATTAGTTGTCAATGTATCGACTCCTGTGTTTATATACCCTATCCAGGAAGTCCTTGGCTGAATTGTGAAGTAGATAAAACTTGACTTTTGTCTCCTTCTTCTCCTTAATTATTTCCCCAAAGCTCTTCCATTCCTAAACTCAGCTCTTCTTTATCTCAGTCTCATAAACCTCAATTCTCAATTACCTGATAAAATAAAGATAAAGATAAAGGCAGTGGGATAAGAAAATAACACATTGGCAAGTGTAGATTATTATCAGTATTTCTGTACTAGGGTTAACTGTTTAGTTCTTGGAGGTTCTGTATAAAATTAACAAAGAAAAAAAAAGGAAAAGAAAAGCTGGCCATGCACGGGCAATGGTGATTAATTCAATTCTATGAACTGGTCTCTCTAACAATATTTCCTGTTTTTAGGTGATAAAGATATTATACTTTCCAGAGTTATTTGCATTTTCACTGAGAACTGAATTTACCCCCAAGTTAAATAGAATAATTTTAAATCCAATTTCAGATTGTTCTCTTATTTCTGATTCTAGAGCTATGACTTCTCCATCTTATATCTGCATATATTCTTTTATGGACGTTTGTCTCTTCATATTTTTCAACTATGTGTTTACGTGTGGGTACTTGGGGAAAGGAGCTGGCCGTCAGTTCAGGTTATCACGTCACCACAAATGTCTGACGGTATTGTTCACGGTGAAAACGCAGAGAAATCAGCGCTGAGCAGTGCAGTGGGAGCGGCATTCTTTGTGGCGTCATCCTGCCTTCCTACCCCAACTGCTCCTAAAGTCTAAATATTTAAAAAAAAATACTCATTTGAAAATGTTGGAACTGTATCCTATAAAAAGAATTGAAGCAATTTCTCCAAGTAGTACATTCAGAGTGTTGCATTAATTTTATCCTAAGAACTTTAGAAGCATTGCTTCCTTGGATTTTTTAAAAGTCTTCTTTTGGAGGATTCAGCTGAAATTGAAATCTAATCTATCACAAAATCATGTTGATTTCCTTCCAGAAAGAGATCTTAAATTCCTTGATTTCTGGCCATTTTCACTGCCAGTGCTGTGGCTCATTCACATCGCTTCCTCCAGAGGCAACCTTCACCCTGGCCTGTTGGGACTGGTTGCTTCCACTTCTGCTTTTCTCCACACGCCCACTGTGCAATACTTTTATAGAAGAAACACACTATGGGCGCCAGAGGCCAAACCTCAAAACCTTTGTCATGGTCTCTCTCTCTCTCTCTCTCTTTTTTTTTTTTTGGACTCTTAGGTTCCAGAATCTTCTTCTTTTGGAGATTTATACTGTATATCTTTGATTAAAAAATAATAAATTACATCTGAATTCTATGTGAAGACAGATGATACTTTAAAAGTTTTGTCTTCATTCTACACACTATAATTAGACCAAAAATAACTTTAATTATACTAGCTAGATACATTTTTAAAATAGCTCTCAGCTGGTATACAAGAATAATCCATAATTGAGACCTTAAAAATTATGTCATGTCTACTACACCCTAGGAAAAAACAAAATAAAAAATTATATTTAGATTGTACAGAGAAAGGTGTTATTTCTCTAGAGGAAAGCAGTTCGTATGAATTTGATTTTTTTCCCTACTCTCATTTACTTACATTCTGAAATTTGCCACACTTCTGCCTTTCTAATATTAATACTCAAATAAACTGACCATCCATGCAATAAATTGCTTCACAGAGAAGGGCTATAATATGATACTCTTCTGTGATATATGTAACAGCTATTTTTCTGTAGTGCGGGTGAAAGAGATAATTTTTTTTTTCTGGTGACAATGAATTCTGTGGAATGGATGGTCTAAAATAAGGAATTTTTCTGTTTTGATTTGTTTTCCATCAAACATAATAAAAAAGGGAAGGGAATATTGCAATAAGAACTTAGTTTTATAAACCTTGTGATACCTCTATCCTACTGTATCAACTGGATCTTTTCTTCACACTCTCTTCATCTTTTTAACACTGATCAACTCAGCTGACTATCTCAGGTAGACATACTGGAAGAATAACTCTCTCTTTCTCATTCTTCCTGACACACACACATATGAAGAGAGAAAGAAAGAGGGAGGAAATGTTGGTGCGATGGCGGGGGGGTGGGGGGGGGGGAGACAAAGATAGAAAGAAAAAATGAAAGAAAGAAAGTCTAGGGAGATAAAACAAAGGTTGATGTGGATTACCATTCGGTTCCAAGCTTTCTTCTATAATAAAATTTCATTTTAGCTGTTAATTTGATGGATAGTGGCTGACATCATCTACACTGTGATAAGCAGGTCTTGCATACCGGTTTGTGGTTTCCATCAGTTCCTATAAAATATTTCTAGGTGATTTCAGTATCTTCTGTTCCTTCAGTTTATCAATTCCTTGCTCCTTTCTCACTTTGATATTCATCTGGTAAAATCCCAGACTTGATGCAGCACATTCCTGCTTCCTATGTACCTGCCCCTCTGGAGCTGAGCATACCTGGAAAAGGCATGCTATGTCGAAATTCACTCCAATCAATGAGCAGCAAGCTGATGTCTTTGTTAGGGTTTCCTGGCAGTCCTATTGTATGTACCTAAGCCATTTGCTCTCCCACTCGCCTCCATGACTTTTTTCATACCTTCTTCCGTCTGTTCAACAGCTCCATCCTCCTCCTCAGCCGATGACCCTTCTTCCCATTTACTGAGGAAAATAGAAACAACCTAAAGCAGAAATCATAAAAGCTACATTCAGTGCAACGATGTACCTATATTCATACCCATATATTTAGACTTTTCTCCTGTTTTTACCAGTGAACTCACTGTGATTCAACTAAAAACTCATCTTTCCACTGATACACTTGATCCGATCCTCTGTTGGCAGCTCGTGGACGTTGCTCCAGGCTCCCTCTATGCTTTCAGCATAAACTTCTCTCTCACTATTAGGTCGTTCACATCAGTGGAAAAATATGATGTAATTTTTCTCATAAATCCCTATTTTGAGTCCATATTTCATTTTTTAAAGATGTTTAAAGACTTATTCATTTATTTGAGAGAGAGTGAGAGCAAGGGGAGGGTCAGAGGAAGAGGGAAAGGAGAGAAGCAGACTCCGCACTGAGGGTAGAGCCCAACATGGGGTTCAATCCCACCCTGAGATTATGACCTGAGCTGGAATCAAGAGCTGGACACCACTGACTGAGCCACCCACGTGCGCCTCATTTTCGATGTCATCTCATTTCACTGTTCCCCTTAAATTACCTGAGGTAGTTATGGTTTCTGCATCTAAGTCATTTTGTTATTTCTTACTTTAGAAAAAATTATATTCAAATGCATTGATCAGCAAACATAGTATGCAAGTTCTGTTTATTATGATTTGTGGAATGAGTGAGTTTTATCTAATGTTTTAGTTTAATATATTAAAAGCCTTATTTTCTATCATCTTAAAAACACTGTTACTAAAGAAAGTTTCTGCTGAAACATCCACTAATAGTCTTATGAGGTTTCCAATATAGGTAACTGTCCTCTTTTCTCTTGTTGTATTAAAAAAATTATCTCTACTTTTTGCTATTTTAATTACTATGTGTCTTGGAATAGACTTACTTGGGTTTGAATTTTTGGAGGGATCTCTGTGCCTCCTGGATCTGGATATCTGTTTCCTTCCCCAGATAAGGGAAAGTTTCAACTATTATTTCTTCAAATAAATATTGTGATCCCTTCCCTCTCTCTTCATTTTCTGAGATCCCTATAATGCTAATATTATTATGCCTGGTGGAGTCACTGAGTTCCCTAAGACTATTCTCAATTTACATAATTTTCTTTCCTCTCCTTTTTCATCTTGGTTGTTTTCCATTACTCTGTCTTCTGGGTCACTAATTCATTCCTCTGCTTCATCTAGCTTGCTGTTTTTTTTCAATGTACTTTTAATTTCATTTATTTTGTTCTTGATCTCTGATTTTTTTATTATCTCGGTGTTAAAGGTCTCCCTTGTGCTGTTCACTCTTTTCTCAAGTCTAATGAGTATCTTTGTGATCATTACTTTAAATTCTCTATCAGGCATATTACTTTTATGTTTCACTTAGGTCTTTTGCTATGGTTTGGTCCTGCTCTTTCATTTGGGACATATTTCTCTATCTTCTCATTTTTCTTTAGCTTTCTATTTATGTGTGTTAAGAAAGTCAGTTACTTCTTTTGCTCTTAACGATAATAGCCTAATGAGGAAGAGGTCCTATAGTGCCTTGCAGGGCAGCGTCTGCTATTCCCCAGGTCTTGGCCCTTCAGGGAATGTCTCCTGTCTGTGTTGTGTGTGCTCTGTTGTTGAGTCCTGACCTCTTTTTCCTTCAGTCCAGTTGTTTGCAGAGGCTCTCTTTGCGTGTTGGGGGCAGTATTTGGT
This sequence comes from Mustela putorius furo, assembly GCF_011764305.1. Classification (NCBI taxonomy): domain Eukaryota; kingdom Metazoa; phylum Chordata; class Mammalia; order Carnivora; family Mustelidae; genus Mustela; species Mustela putorius. Next base: position 2,566,985 of record NW_025421261.1, read on the forward strand.
CTTTAGCAGGGGTGAGACACATTCTAACAAGGTGTGTGTTGATCTGCTTCCAAAATGACACCTGCTATCTGGAATTAGAGGGAGGAACTGCAGCTGAGGTTCTGCAAGGTGCACAGGCCTAGAGATGTGGTGTTGGCAAGGTTTGATCAGGTCTTTTGGGAAGGGTCCCATAGTTCTGGGACTAAGGCCGTCATGACTCGGAAGGGTAGATCCCCAAAAACACATGACGTGGGGGAGCTTGGTGCAAGTAGGTTACATAAGGAGTGTTGGCACCTTGCTGGTTCCCACAGGTGGCTTTTGTTTATGCTGGGAGGCAGGGAAGGGAAATGGTGCCTGCTAGCTCCTTTGTTCCTAGAGGGGTCTCCCTAGGATCCTTTCTCTCCAGACTAACTTTAGGTGAGCACATCACTCTTCCTCCCATCTGTCCTCTGGCACTTTTCAGACTTCTAGTTCTGTGCTGTATCTGCATGGGCTATTTGTTGGGCTGCCTATTTAAGGGCAGGGAATCTGCTTCCTAGTGCTTTCTAGGCTCTCCCAGAACTGAGCTCCCTGATTTTTAAAATTCCAGGCTTTAAGTGCTGCTGGTTGTAAGAACACATGAAATTCAGCCCTCATTCCTTTCTTTGTTTCTTTATTTTTAAAAAGATTTTATTTATTTGACAGACAGAGATCACAAGTGGGCAGAGAGGCAGGCAGAGAGAGGGAGGAGGAAGCAGGCTCCCCGCTGAGCAGAGAGCCCGATGCGGGGCTCGATCCCAGGACCCTGAGATCATGACCTGAGCCGAAGGCAGCGGCTTTAACCTACTGAGCCACCCAGGTGCCCCAGCCCCCATTACTTTCAAAGGCAAAGACAAAAGTTATGGGGATTTATCCTCCCCGTTCTTGGGCTCCCCGGTGTGAAAGTCTGTTTTCACCCTTCTCTCTGCCATTGGCTCCTTCCCCACCACGGATGGCCATGGGCCATTTCACTCCCAAACCACATTTTTGCGCCTCCTTCCTCCTTCAGTGTGGCCTCTTCTCTGTCTTTAGTTGTAGAGTTTGTTCTGCCAATGTTCATTTTAGGAGTTATTTACACCAATGTGAGTGTTACGTATCTACTTGTACCCATGCAATGAGGTGAGTTTAGGACCCTCTTATTCTGGCATCTTTCCAACTGCCAGATTTCTTTCGCTTTTAGTTGGTAGTGTTTTAAAGTATAATCTACTTTTTCCCCAAGATTTTTTTGGTAGCTCTTGGTTCATCCACTAATCAATATGCTCTCCAGAGAAGGAATTACTCAGAAAAACGTTCTGAATAAAGTGAAAAGCAAGAGAATGTTTTACTTCAGGAGGGTGACTGATGGAGAGGGCAAAAAAGTTGAAGGAGAAGTTACAAGAGATTTGATCTAGTCTGGGAGATCTCTCAGAAAGGAGCCATATCCCCTGCCTACCTCCTCCTACTAATTGAGCTCCAGGTAAAGAGAAACAGAGACCTCAGAAAGGATTTTGAGATCCTAGAGCAGAGGAGACCTAGAGCTTACCCCTGTGGAAGCACCCAGGACCTGGGGAGGAGGGACTAGTCCCCAGAGTCAATAGGGCTACCTAACAACTCTGACCAGATTGACCTGAGGCTGTCTTATAACTTTCCCATGCACCATGTTGCTCTGCAGTGATGTAAAATTCTCAGGCACCCACTGGGGTCATAAAAATAGCAGAGAGAATTGCTGGACAGGGCATCATAGATGAGAATTATTAGGTTTGACAGAACTGTAACCTCAATAGATTGTCTTCCAAGGACCAAAACATAGAAGAGGTAAGATTCAGAGGATGTGAGCATGGATAAATAACACCAAGGAGTATTCCTATCCCTATTTTTTTTGACACTGCGTGAGACTCTGGGCACTTAGACTCAGTCCTAAACCAAAATAGCTGGAGTTTGAGTAAGTTTAGAAATTGTTATAAAAAATAATTTTTTTTTCGCTACAATTGAATTTGTGGATGGAACTTCATACTGTTTCATACATTTCTTTTTCCAAACATATTGAAAAATTTAACCAGTATTTATCCTTGACTCAGTAGACAACCACAATCACATGATAACAGTTGATAATCTCTTACTTAGGTACATTCCAGGGGCCACTTGGATGGCATATGGGAGCACTTTGTAAGGCCCTGATTGACAAAAATAATTTCTATAGGGACTCTAGAATTGGGATTTCCTTGACCTTGGGTGATTTGAGATCTATGTAAGAAGAGAATCTAGATACCATTCATCGTATATAGAAAAGCACCATGAATAAATAAATTCCCATCTCTTGTGCCTAAAAGTAAAGATAAAAGCCACACTCAGATTTTCAGGCTTTTAGATCCAACACTGAGTAATTCTCAAGTTCATGGTAAGTTGTCTCCTTCCCTCAATGTTTATAGATTTACTCTGGAAAACAGCTCTCCAGACACTAGAACAGGCCAAGTGACAGGTTGCCAACAATGAAATAGGGGACACAGTTGGGAGTAATTTTTAGATAGAGAGCCGTAAATTTCTAGAGCTAGAGGTCAACTCTAGAAGCTCAGCCTTTCTTGAATGTAAATCCTGATGATAACTACCTGACCCCAGATGTTTCCATGCTGATCCTGGTGACTAATAAAGGGAATGAGGGAAGAAGATGTTTAAACCAAAGTACATAGTGTGGTTGGAGTGATGTAAATTAAATATTCAACACATTTGCCCATATACTCTAAATATGTGAAATTATATTTTAGTTTTAAATACCTTATCAGAGTAAAAGCATGGCATTCTATATTTTATTAGCTTATAGCATGCTAAAATACATTGTTAAATCTTGAATTTATATGAAAGCATTTTAGAACAGACTCGAGTAGAGAAGATAGAATTAAATATATTTTTTAAAAATATATTTATTGACAACAGCACTCTGCATGCAGAAGAAATAAAGTCCTAAGATGAATTTGCTTTTATATGAAATGGAATTTTACTTAAAAGGAAATGAAAGCTGAAAAAATACCAATTTTTTTGGTTATCTTCACATGTGAATGTGGCTTGTAGTCAAAAAAAGATTGTTATATACACTCACAACTTTCCTTTGTTATGTCTGTAATCTTGACCTTTGAGTGTGAATATTGGAACTGTATTCTGTGCTCTTATAAAGTTGCCTATATCTGAAAAATCGTCACTAGGAACAGAGTTTATCAGGTCATAAATAATTTGAAGAACATTCATTAGAACATTATTCATTAGGGATATATAATTATTATTTCTTCACATAGAATTGACTGTTACAGATGTTAGTATTAACAAATCAGCAACAGAAATTCACCATACATTTTGAAGACTGAACATTTTGTTCCACTGAGATGAGTGATGGGGCATTTAAATTGCCTAGAAATATCGTGAATTTATCGCAAAACTGATTTCCTAATCCTCCCCTGCCCTGTTTCTGGAAATGGCTTTTAAACACACAGATTGGAGCTTATAATTCATCTCTTCCCCAACTCTGCTGATTCCTCACTGTTCACAGATTCCTCACCATCATGGCCGGCTTCATGGGTGAGTGAATCACAGTCGCTCTGTCTCACATTTACGGGGGCCCCATTCTGGGTTTACGCCATGTCATCATTTTGAAATGATTAATAATTTTGAACAAAGTGCCCTACATTTTCATTTTGCATCGGGCCCCACAGATTATGCTGGAAGCCTTCTTCACCTGTCCCAGGCAGAATTTATTCTTTCCTCCTCTTTGTTCTTAGACTCTTTTGGGTACCTGTCCAGACCATGAGACCAAATTACAGTAGAATTTGATTATCCTCTACTTGCTTTCCCAGACAGTTGCAGTGGATGCTGTTGGTCCCCACTCAGATCTTTTTACCAGCCATTGGCCAATCTCCTAATTGCTATGAGTGCTGACTGCTAATGGCCCACCACTGGCCTTCTCCAGAGGAGCGTGCATTTATAGAGGTACAAAAGGTTGATCTTTGCCGTAAGGAGGGCTCTCTCTGTGATGTCAGTTGTACTGCAGAGCTCCTTGTAGTCTCCCTCAGTCAGACTAATGGAGGCTATCACTGAGCCCACATCCTTGCCTTGCTTTATCTTCTGACCTGTCCTCCGTCTCCTCACTATTTTTCTCCTTTGAACATTCTCTTAACAGTGCACATTTACCTGAATCCCTGTGCCAGGCTCTGCTTCTAGGTACTCCTGTCTAAGCCAATCATGAATTAAGACAGGGACCGTGTGTTTCTGGTTTCTGTATTTCTACCACCCAGCACAGTTCTTGGCATGTTGTGGGTGTCCTATAATGCTTGAATAAAAGACTTTCTAAGATTGTCCATCTGAATGGTAAGGCTCTTCCAATGTAGATTCGTTTAAGACATAATCGTGGAGGGTATAAGTTTTGCTTCATTTCTCCTCCTTCACAGATCCTCAGTTTCCTCTAGCTTCCTAGTGTGGTCTTTCCAGTCAGGGCCTCTATTTCAGACTATCTTGGTTTCCCTCTCAAATTTCTAAAAAAATATTTATTTCCCTGAGTGCCTTTTATCTCGTTGTTTCTTTGGAAAGTTGTGAATTTGTAGAACATTAGAATGAGAGAATATTCAGGAAAGAACTGATAAAAGAAAAAATATCAGAGGCTTGGGCAGCAAGAGGAAAAGAAACAACGGAAGGATCAGAAGTTGGTTACATATCATATAATGGATTATCCCTTCACTATTAAGTTTTATAAATCATGTTTGATGATTGTAACAAAGTCATAGCACCATCTGGTCCATAAGACCATGATATTTAAAAGTGAGGAGGGTCAGGGACTTAAATTGAAGTGAGGTGTCCACTTAACTAGGAGTGGTAAAATGTTGGTATCAGCAGATTATTATAATCTCTCTCTTTCTCTCTCTCTCTCTCTCACACACACACACACAGTAATACTCGGAATAACACTACAAAAACTATACAAAGAGTTATACTGAAAACCACTATAAATAAATCAAGATGGAGTACTAAAAACTCAAATAAAACAATCTAAACTTTTTATGATTAAAAACTCTTAGCAAGGGGCATCTGGGTGGCTCAGTCAGTTAAATATCTGCCTTCAGCTCAGGTCATGATCCTCGGGTCCTAGGATCAAGTTTCCCATCCGGCTCTCTGCTCAGTGGGGAGCCTGCTTCTCCCTCTCTTCTGCACCTCCCCTCCTCATGCTCCCTCTTTCTCTTTCTCTTGCTCTCTCTCAAATAAATAAAATCTTAAAAAAATCCAAACAATATTCTTAATAAGAAATGCTATACACTTAGTAAAGCACATTATAATTCTGTATGCTCAAAAATTTTTAAAAAGTTCTGATAAAAGAAAGAAGATCCAAGTAAATGGAGACACAGCTGGGTTCATAGGTTGGGAGGCTCAGTGTAATGAAGATGTCAAAATTCCATTGAGGTTTGTTGCAGGTGAAGACAAGCTTATTCTAAAGTCTATATACAAGACGCAGAGCTGGCATAGCTAAAGCAATCCCGATGAAGAATAAAGTGGGAGGAATCACTCTACCCAGTATTAAAGTTTACTGTAGAGATATGGTAACCAAGATAGCTTGCTGTCGGTAGAGGGGCACACTGATCAGGATGGAATAGGGGACCCAGAAACAGTTACACAAATATGCTCAATAGGATTTCTGATGAAGATGAACAAAAAGTCAATGAAGGAAGGCTAGGAGAATTGGATTATACTCACGGGCTAAATAAACAAATAAAGGAAAAAGAAAATCTCAATCTAGACCTCACATCTTGTAAAAAATTAACTCAAAATTGATCATCATATAGAATGCAAAATAAAAGTATAAAACTTTTAGGGAAAACATGGAGAAAATATTTAAGATCTAAGGCTATTCAGAAGTTCTAAATGTGACACAAAAAGCATGGTCCATGAAAAGGAAATTGGATAAATTGGACTTTATCACAAAAGCTTTTGGTATGTAAAAACCCATGTAAAAATCTATTGGCAGGGTGCAAAATGTTCATAAGCTGCTCATCTGGGAGAACACCAGTACGCATAATATACTAAGAACTCTCAAAGCTCAATAGTAAAAAAAAATAGTCTAAACAGAAACTGGACAAACAATATGGAGAGACATTTCAATGAAGAGAGTATACATATGGCAAGTAAGCCCATGGAAAGATGTTCAGCATAATTAGCAATCGCAGAAATGCACATTAAAATCTCCATGAGCTATTAGCACATTATCTAACACAGTAACAAAAAACAAAAACAAACTGACAACACCAAATGCTGGTGAGGACGTGGTGAGGAAACCACCTCTCATACACTGCTGGTGGATATAGAATATTGTATAGCCGGGCGCCTGGGTGGCTCAGTGGGTTAAGCCGCTGCCTTCGGCTCAGGTCATGATCTCAGGGTCCTGGGATCGAGTCCCGCATCGGGCTCTCTGCTCAGCAGGGAGCCTGCTTCCTTCTCTCTCTCTCTCTGCCTGCCTCTCAGTGTACTTGTGATTTCTCTCTGTCAAATAAACAAATAAAATCTTAAAAAAAAATAAATTAAAAAAAAAAAAAGAATATTGTATAGCCACTCTGGAAAAGTGGTAGTTTCTTATAAAACTGAGCATGTAGTTGTGATATAGTCTGGTAATTGCACTCTGAGATATTCATCCCAGAGGAATGAAAGCCTACAGTCACATTAATTCCTAAGCACTAATGTTCACAGCAGCTTTCTTTGTAATAGTCCCAAACTGAAATTAGTCCAGATGTCTTTCAACTGATAAATGGTTAAACAGACTGTGTTTATAAACCACATAATACTATTCTGCAACAGAACAGAAAAGACCTATTGATTCATACAAGTTGTGTGGATCTCCAGGGGAAAAATGGAGTGAAAACAGCTGAGAGAAAAACAGCCAATCGCCAAATGTTACATTCTTTGATTCCATTTGTAGAGCATTTTTGAAATGACAAAATTTGGGCGCCTGGGTGGCTCAGTGGGTTAAAGCCTCTGCCTTCGGCTCCCGTCACGATCCCAGGGTCCTGGGATCGAGCCCCGCATTGGGCCCTTTGCTCCGCAGGGAGCCTGCTTCCCCGTCTCTCTCTGCTTGCCTCTCTGCCTACTTGTGATCTGTGTCTGTCAAATAAATAAATAAAATCTTAAAAAAAAAAGAAATGACAAAATTTTAGAAATGGAGACTGGATTCGTGAATATCGGAAGTTAGGGACACGGGAACAGTTGGGGGCGGGAGGGCGACCGTGTGGTTATAGAAAGACTAGAGAAGGGATTCTTATGATGATGGAACTATTCAGTATCTTGAGTAGGTGATGCATACAGGAAGCTACCTGTGATGAAACTGTATAGAACTAAACACACACACATACATATGTGCAGATACACAGATACACACAAGTACGAGTAAAGCTGGGGAGAGCTGAATGATATTGGTATGTTGTATCAATGTTAATATTTGGTTGTGATATTATACTGTAGTTGTCCACAATACTACCTTTGGGGGGAGCTGGATGAAATGCACATGGGATTTTTTCTGTATTATTTCTCTTAACTGTATGTGAATCTACAGTTTTCTCAAAATCGATAAAAAAAATTATCTTGGTAATATGCCAGAAGAAATTCAGAGTAATGCTTTAATTGTAAATTTAAATATTTTTTGTTTAAAGTGTTATTTGATATATAGGGCAGTAATATAGGTAATAGTAATATTACCTATGAATTTATTTTTTACTTAGGAACTGGACGTTGACACTTCATTATATATTTCTTGATGAACATCCACTTGTGAGATATGAAACATATTGGACATTTTATAATCATAAAATTCCTTGATGAAATGGAACCATTATAACTTTGTGTGTGTGTGTGTGTGTGTGTGTGTGTGTGCGTGCAGCTGTGTTTCCCCTCCTGATCAATCCTGACACTGAATGTCCTACAATTTAATTTAATTCTTGCACTAACTGGAATTTGAGTCAGACTGTTCAAGTTTAAGGACTCAGTGCCATAAGACTTGTACTTCAGACAAGAGTTGCAGATGAGGTACCCAGGCTACCCAGGTTTTTGCCCGGTTGAGTAGAAATTCAAGGGTTCCCATGACTTGTGTCAGGTTCAGTTAACCACTAGATAATTCACAGAACTCAGCAAAGTCCTTTACTTAACTACTGCCTGTTTATTATAAAGGATACAGCTCAGAAGGAATCTCATGGAAGGGATATACAGGGCATGGTATGTGGAGAGTGTAGGGTGAGTGCGGAGCTACCGTGCCTTGTTGGAGCACACTATCCTTTCAACAACTTGGTGGTCACCCACTTAGAAGCTGGTTCAACTATGCCAGTTAGGGGTTTTTAGGGAGGGTCTCTGTAGGAATGATTTTTTTAAATCATTGGCCATCGGTGATAAAACAACCTCCAGCTCCTCGTCCCTCCCTGGTGGTCTGGGTGAGAAAGTTCCAACCATGTAAATAGGCTTGGTTCCTCTGGCAAACAGCCCCTACCTGAAGCTACCTAGGGGCCCCCCATAAGTCAGATCACTAATATAAACTCAGATGTGCTTGAAAGTGGCTGGTAGGTATTAAAAAAGATGCTCCTCTCAACCCTGTTACTCAGGAAGTTATGAGGTTTTGCTTTTTTTTTTTTTTTTTTGCCTTTTTTTCTCCCAGATATATAGCACCATAACAAAAAAGAAAAAAAAAACTTGCAATCTAAAATAACATCAGTATATTCTAAGTAGAAAGATTATTCAAGATAGTGTATGATTTCATAATATATCTGTGGAAACAAAAGCTGCATTAATACTTGCAAAATGTGTAACACTCCAACTACTTGTTCTTTGTAGTACGTATAATGTCTAATTCAAACTACACCCAAGATTAACCATTGGCTGTCAGGCTCCTGTCCTGTTCAGCACTGCCTTAGGAAAAGAGGCGTTCAGTACTGTCTTCTCATGGATGAAGGACAACTTTCCAAACTTCTGGCTCCTTCTTAGCCAGTTAGTGGAAATGAATTTGATACTTCTTTGAGAGGATCTTAGTCAGATTTAATAGGAATGTTTAGTGTTTCCCATCTATATTAATATTTGGCCTAGTCTATAATAAATCTATTTGTTGGAAAAGCACTGTAATGTGGTGGTTGATGATTAGGGTTGCTTGAACTGGACCGAGTTCAAGTCCCACCTCATGTATCTATCACCTGGGGCCATCTCTTCAATCTCCGTGTGTCTTTTCTTACAGTAAAGTATCTATATCATGGATGAACTTAGTGTAGATGAAAAGGTTAGAACTGGGGGCACAGAGGAAGCATTATATTGATGTTGTGATTTTTACTGTTGTTGGGAAAAATAGGAGGTGCCCATAGCATCTAGTGATTTATGTCTGAATGCATTACAGCTGTAATCAGTGCTATTGTATACATGAAATTTCCTGAATGTATAAAATGATTATATATATTAATTTGGCTAATCTTTTCTTTGAGGGAATGAAATCGTGGTTTAATGTAAATGTAATATAGTGAAGTACTCAAAAGTACTTGTTAATGGGGTGCCTGGGTTGCTCAGTTGGATAAGGGTCTGCCTTCAACTCGGGTCATGATCCCAGGGTCCTCAGATAGAGTCCCGGATCGGGCTCCCTGCTCAGCTGGGAGCCTGCTTCTCCCTCTGCTTCTGCCCCCCACTTGTGCTTTCTCTCTTTGATAAATAGGAGCAACTATTTTTTTTTTAAGATTTAAAAAATTTTTTAAAATCTTAAAAAAAAGTACTTGTTCCTATTTTCCACTAAAGTGAATAAAATTGATACTTTAATGTCCATTTTTTGTAAGTCAGTAGTTACTAACAATGAAGGAAGTGGTTGTGGATGGATGATGAAATTGTTTATTGTACAGCACTTAAGGTGTGCTTCTTTCCCATGGATGTTATTTAACACCAGAATCTTCAAACAAACCCTGTGACCCTCAAGCCCATAATGTGACATAAAGGTTGACTAAAGAGAATCTTCATGTATCTTGATGATTTGTTCAATCACTAGAGTCGAATCAAGCATAAAGTAATAGGTCCTCTTCTCTTTAAAGTTGTTTTAACTCAGGAATTACCTTAATGCTAATTTCTCTTGGGAATCATTGTAGACAGTGCTCTACTCAGGGTAAGATTTCCTATGAAATCTTGAGAGTTTCATAGAGGCATAGAAATTAAGTCTTTTAAAATTATTAAACTTAGGAAATTGTTGATCAACTTTTGTAATAGGCTTTTTGTTTTTTTAAAGAGAGTCCCCCTCGTACCCCTTGTGTTATCAGAAAATGGGATAAGTCAAAGTATTCAGCTTCAATTCCCCACACTTCTGTATATGGGAGGTCAGATATACATGAAGGTAAGTACAACCATAGAGGAGGAAAATAATAAAAAGGTCAGTGATAGTGACAGCAGGCCCCCATTTTATATTGCCTATAATAATATACTAGTGTGTGTAATATATATAATATATAATACCATGTACATAATGTACATTATGTATGTCCTATATATGTATATGTGTGTATATGTAGGTGGCACAACATGTTTGGCTAAGAAGGGTTGTGTCCGGGATCCCTGGGTGGCTCAGTTGGTTAGGCGCCTGCCTTTAACTCCAGGTCATGATCCCAGGATCCTGGGATCGAGTCCCGCATTGGGCTCCCTGCTCAGTGGGGAGTCTGCTTCTTGCTGTGCCTGCTGCTCCCCCTGCTTATTCCCTCTCTCTGTTTCAGACCAGTAAATGAATAAAATCTTTAAAAAAAAAAAGGGTTGTGTCCTATAAAAGAAAATAAGCCCCACTTTTAGAGAGCAGCTTATGAGCAACGTGTTTAGGAACCACATTAATAAATGGTTCTAAGTGGTAGTACTCAGTATAATGCCATATTTTGGATCCAGATGAGGATGCAGTCCTCAAGGCTTTTAAGGAAGAAGTTATCTCATGTGTAGAACTGCCTAATAAGATAACTAGAGCCACTTAGTAGTGAGGCAGCATAGGGAGGGAGCCGGCTGTGAAGCCCAAGAAGTCATACTGTCTGGGTTTAAATTGCATGTACCAGCTGTAGGGCCGTGTGTAAGCTGCTCCACTTCTCACTGCATCTGTATTCTCATCTGAAACAAAGGTAAAATAATAACTACCCGCGGGGCGCTTCTAAAGATTTAGTGAATTTTTATACTTAAAGCAATACCTAGCACTCAGCAACCCCTCAAAACTATTGACTGTTTTTAATTTTATTATTTGATAATTTACTACTAAACTCTCTACAGAATTCAAGAAAAAAATTGTTCATATTTTTTTCTGCCATGGAGTGATTAGTATCATTAAAATGTTTTAGGATTCCTTGCCCTTTGGTACTTGTTATCTACATTTGTTATTACATTATTGAAAAACATGGAATTTTAAATATTTTGTAATCCTTATAATTTTTAGATATATAGTATTGTCTGAGGACATCAGATAAAATATATATTTATAGGCATAATTTTCTAAAAACCCAGTGTATCTCATAATGTTTTTAATCAATGTATCTTGGAAGACTGAAAAACTGGTACCAGGAATGAGCTGCTGTGCATCCTTAACACGTAGCATCAAACGCGTTGACCAATAAGAGTGAGGAACGGATTTTTCTAATTGACATGCAAATGACAAATATTTAGCTCTCCAGAACTACTATAACAGCAAGATGGAAAGCACAAAATGAAGGCCAAATTAGCATCCCTAACACATTCTGGTATTTAAATCCATGCCAAAAGTTTGCTAGTGAAAATAAAACAAAAAATTGGTTGGTTTGCACTGCGTGTTTTTATTTTAAAAATTGCATGCTTAAATGAAGTGAAACACTCAATGTAATTACAAATTTTATTAAATTCAACCAGGGAGCATTCAGAGTTATAGTTTATAAAGTACAAGTTTGAGAATTGCCTTTTAGAAATAAATGCTAAGAGGCTGCATGTATTTGTACCTTTCCCACGGGTCCTACCGCTAACCCAGTAGTACTCATACCCTGTAGATCCCGTAGTGGTCAAGAGCCCGGACACCAAGGCCAGACTGCATGAGTTCATACCCCAGCTCATCTACTTGCTGGTTGTGTGACTCTGACATTGGGGAAATTTTTTTTTCTCTCTGTGCCTCAGTTTCCTCATCCATGAAACAACTTATACTGGTACTTACTTCATAGGGTTTATGTGAAGATTAAAAGTATGCGTGTGTGTTCACACACACATACACACATACACACACACAAAGTGCATATGTAAAGAGCATCCCCATATGTGCTTTCCTCTTTAACCATTGTAACTCTGGTACTTTTTTCTGTGTATAAGGGGAGAGAAGCCACACCACACCGTTCCATAACGCCGTCACTGGCATGGCCAGCTGACATTTGTCTTTTATTGTATCCCATCGTTCTTCCTGTACTCTTGTCTGCTCTAGTCCTGGATACTCTTCTTTTGGCCAATTTTGTCAATATGGTGCCTTTAATTAAGCCACCTACACTGGCTGTCTAAAGCCTTTTTTACTAGTACTTTCCTTGTGTCATGGCACAAAGTGCTAAAATAAGAATTTCTGGGGTGCCTGGGTGGCTCAGTTGGTTTGGAGTCTGCCTCCAGCTCAGGTTGTGATCCCATGGTCCTGGGATGGAGGTCCGCATCAGGCTCCCTGGGCAGTGGGGAGTCTGCTTCTCACTCTCCCACTCCCCGCTGCTTGTGATCTCTTTCTTCTTTCTCTCTCTCTCATGCTCTGTCTCTCTCAAATAAGTAAAATGTTTTAAAAAAATCAGAATTTCTTATCTTCTTGCCTTCTCTTACCCTGGCCATCAGTTTCAAATTCCTTTTTCTTTGCTGACCAGCACTTAGGACTACACCGTATAAACAAATACATATGAAGGTATATTTGATGAAAAAACCTGCCCCTTTACCAAAGTATTGAAATTGGAATTGTGCATATGGATTGGTGTTATTGGCTATCAGTAACTGAAGAAGTAACTTGACACCTTCTTGGGTGATGCTGACCTTAAAGATGAGAAACCCTTGGAGCTAACAGTACACGGCAGTGTCATTGAAAGATAACGAGAAGAATCTAGAAACTAAAAAGGTGAACATCAGTGGCTCTTATTTAACTGTCTCTCACTTAAAGTTACTATTTATTTCCTGCTGTTTATTTCTTAAGCCCCAACCTGAAATGATCTTGCGTGTTTGAATAATTGTTTGGGGACAGGAGATGTGAGCAGAGATCTTGGGGGCTGTCTTTACTCACCCTATCTCCGGGGTCTGTGCTAAAGGAACGCAAGGTGGACGCAAGAGATAAAAGTGGCCTATTTCATTTGACTTCTCTTGGGCTCCCTTGCTTGAACACAGGTTTTTTCTTTTGTCTGTTTGTTTGTTTTGGTTTTGTTTTATAAAAGTTTAAGTTTTTTTTTTTAATATTCAATGAGAATTGATACTGAATTGAGGAGTTTTCAAAATCTGCTCAAACACAGCTTCTGCATTTTCCACGCGTGCACCAGTTGCATTCACATTATCCTTGAGGCCAAAAGGGGAGGCCAGCACAGCTAGAACCGAGAGTAAAGCCAGGACTATACGCAGGCTTTGTACCAGTTTTCCTCTGCCAGCGTAGTTTCATTGATCTTCTCTGGGAAAGCCAGGCCTAGGAAATACTTAGAGCAATTTTGAAGAATACTCAGAGTATAACCTCACAACAAGAGCTATTTTATTTTATTTATTTTTTAAAAGATATTATTTATTTATTTGACCGACAAGTAGGCAGAGAGGCAGGCAGAGATAGAGAGAGGAGGGAGCAGGTTCCCCGCTGAGCAGAGAGCCCGATGCGGGACTCGATCCCAGGACCCTGGGATCATAACCTGAGCTGAAGGCAGAGGCTTTAACCCAGTGAGCCACCCAGGCCCCCCAACAAGAACTATTTTAGGGGGAAGTAGTCAGGCTATAATATTTAAATAAACAGTCCGAAGCAGGTGTTGTAATGTAACCTTCTGATAAGCACCTTTAGTTAATTCTCAACCAGTATGTTAACTAATGTCATCCAGCTGCAGAGAAATCAGAGCAGGGCCTTTGTACAAATAGAAAATCAGTCACTCATTCAGTCAATCTCTGGATATCAAGACCAAGAAAGTTTAGTAAAAAGCATTTGATGTTAAGTGATAATGATGGTAAGCAAAGCAGTACTTTGTACCGGCTTCTACAAGATAAACTTCAATGACGTATGGCTTCTTGTTTGGCATTTTTTAGAATTTTCCTTTTTCTCACCATTTAAATGATTAATGATAATGACTAAAATAAATAATACATGACATGTTTTTAAAGTAATTAAGGTAAAAAATAAATAGATCAAGAATATTTCCATTTATAACTGAGGTGTGTTCAAATTTTAAAACTTGCTGAATTCCCATTTAAAGAAGTTGTGGGAGAATAATAACTTCTTTCCTTGATATTTGAGAGATCATATGCTGTGGCTTTGGATAGTCTCCGATTACATCAGTTGTCCCAGCATACTACTTCATAACATTTTCTTTGACTTTCACAAATGTTGTGCTTTAGTTTATACAGCAAATGCACATACTACCTAGTGCAAGGAATATGCTTGTGAAGTGCTGTTATAACCTAAAACATTCTGGAACTTTTCGGGGAATAGTGGTGAGCCACAAGTAGTGCCAACAATTATTTCTAGCCTTAGCAGGTATCAGTTCTTCTGCTGCTCATTCTTACTGGTGCTGCTTTGTGGTGCATTCCTCCAAGTGTTTTCCAGTCCATACTCTTTAAGGTGAAAAAGTATTACTCTTTTATAGCACATTTTCTTCAAATGACAGTCGAAAAAGCAAGTTTATTTTTTTTCTAACATTTTACTTTTGTTGCTTTTAAATTATGCAGTACTCAACAGTTTGTATCATTGTTTGGTAGACCTGAAGAAAGATCGTTTAGAAGCTACCATTGTTAGACAGTTTTTCCCCAAGTGAACTCTTGGCTTCTAGAAAGGTCCCCTGGATGTAGCATAATGTCTAGATGCAGTAAGCACATAGCGGATATTTATTGAAGGAGTGATGGGTAGCAATGATACTTTTCTTATTTTAAAAAAATAGTTTACTTTAAGTCAACAGCATTTGAAAATGATCTAAATTTATTTTCTTTAGAACCATTTGTTTTAACTTTGACATCCAAATAAATGTTTTTAAGCCAGTTGTTGCAATGTCCCTGTCAAGACTTTTCCATTAAAAAAATGACTTCTGAGGGATAAAAAAAAACATCTTGAAATATATTTGTACATAGAGGCTCTTAAATGTGAAATTAGGATAAAAGCAGAGATTGTTGTTGAAACAAATGATCCCCCACACTGTATTGTTACAGAAAAGTCTAATACTATTATCCTAGTTGTCTGTCTTAATTGATCTGATTATCCCAAACTACAATGAGAATAATAAAATTCTTACTTGAAGAATATCTGGTCACTACTATCTACATTTATCAGCTTAAACAGAATACACAGGTACACTAAAGGAAAATTAATTAAATTACCTTATGTAAGACATTACCTGAGAAACTTTAACCTATCTATGTGTAAATCTGAAGGAAGAAGAAGAGACAATGTGGAGGAGAGAATACCATGAAATAATTTAATTTCTTGTCATATTGATGGCTTTCTAAGTGTATTTCTGCTATAGAATTACTATTGAAAACCCTTTATTCTGGAGCCCCTTAGAAATATAATTTCCATATTATGTTTACAACTTCCTTTCAAGGTCAGACATGGCTTGTGATTTTAGCCTAGTATCAGTTAAAAAACCCACTATATTAAAGATGAGGAGAGCCTAGGACACCAATAGGCCATGAACTTTTCAGAAAGTAATTTGAAACCACAGTTTGAAAACTATGTTTTAAGCGATGGGCTTTGCTCTTTGATCATGTTATTAATCTCTCAGGAATTTAATAACACTTAAGCCAATTTCATAATTTGACTAAGAGGTAGGTAATAATTATAATAAACTTTAAGTGTCCGTAATAGCATTCTGGGAGAAGGGACGGTGAACAATAGAGTAGCTCAGAGCTTTAAAAGTCTTTAATTCTTCAAGTCAATAGGAAGAGAATTATTGGCATTGAAATGGGCTAATTCAGGTGAATTACTGAAAGGTGACTGGCAAGCCACTCTTAAATTAACATGGTTGTTCAAAGCCCACTAGTCCCGTAGGCTGCAGTTGAATCACCTCAAAGCCCTAAGCTCTAAGGCTTCTTGTCATTCCTGACCACATCTTTGTATACTTGGTGATACATTCCCTACCTTTCCCACTCCTTTCATTTGGTTTCACCTACCTCTTTAAATAGATTCTAGTTGTTAAAAAAGAGTATCAAATTATGTCCTTTTAGGGAAAAAGAAGTCTAGTGGAAATAAAAGCATGGCCACTTCAAAGTCAATAATTCCTACCGAAATTGCTGGAATAAGGGGAAAATAGCAACTTTGTATCTCACTCACACTCTTGTACCACATACTAATTTGTCTTACTTTCAAATTTAATTTGATGAGAAAAGTTTTTTTTTAATTCAAAGGACAAACGTATTAATGAATCACTTCCACCCACTCTGGATTATGTCTATTATCGTAGAAAGGAAAAAGTTCTGCAAGACCAACTTCTTTGCTTCAGTGTCTTTTAATATAACAATAAAATGCCAAAAATGGCAGCAGTGCTTTTAGCATTTTATTCTACAGAGTAAGAAATGATCTGAATTTATTTTTTTAGAGCCATTTGTTTTAACTTTAACATCCAAAGAAATGTTTTTAAACCAGACACCAGTTGTTGCAATGTTCCCACCAACTGCTTTTCCATTAAAAACAAGATTTCTTGAGGGATGAAAACATCTAGAACTATATTTGTACATAGAGGCTATTAAAATATGAAATTAGGATAAAAGCAGAGATTGTTATTATTGAAACAAATGATCCTCCACACTGTATTGTTACAGAAAAGTTCAACATTATTTTCCAAGTTGTCTGTCTTAATTGGTCTGATTTACTAGATAGTTGCTATGCTCTTCAGCTCATTTTGTCTTTAGCACAATCTTTCATTTAGAGAAAATGGGCAAAAACTTAGTAGCATTCAGGATACCCTTGCCTAAGTCTTTGAAAAGTTCACAGACTTCTGTACTATGTTCCTTACTAGAACAATTATGATTAGTTTATGTGCCAACGATTAAAACAAAAAAAGTTGAAAATTTTTTCTGCTTAACTTTGTAATTAGAATTAAAAGAAAATATATCATATGGAGTTAGGGAAACAAGATGTGAAAACATAAATTATATAAATGATTCCTTTGCCTCATGGAATCTATAGAACTCAATATAACTGGCTTTTTTTCCCTTTCTTTTTTTTGGGGGTGGTAGTTGTGTATTTAATGCTAAATCATTTTCTCATGTAGACACACATACCTATTTATTTGATAATGTGTTCACTTACTAATATTTTGGAAATCTTGTACGTGTAAAGCTCTGGGAGAACAAAAGGAGAATTTAACATAAAACCTGCCCTGAAGGAGCTTATGGTAAGTGTGAGTGTCAGATAATTTATGTGACCATAATACAAGAAAGGAGATCAAGTCAAAATTATATGCATTCCTGTAGGGGAACAAGATATGATACCTAATGGAAAAACAGGGAATTTGGTTATATCTGACCATCAAGAAAATAGTTGCCATCTTAAAGCTCGTTAGGGATCTGATTACCATGTTTAAGAGACACATTGGGGAAGGAGTGCCCAGAGTTTTTCTTACTAAGTCCACCTTTCAGTGTGTAGCTGGTTTATCACAGTAAACCATCAGAGCTCATACTCATGAGGGCAGCAGTGGTGTTTTTTCTAATTCTATTTCAGCACCTAGTTCGTGGCTTTGATGTAATAAAGGTTCAGCAAATATTTATTGAATGAATGAATGGGTTAAGAAAGATGAGTTTTCATTGGATTTAGCAATCAGAAATTTTTGCAACTTTGGCAAGATGTGGTATTTTAGTGAAATGTCTAGTTTCACAATGTATTGAGGACTAAGTGAGAGGTGCCTAAACGGAAGCCTGCATGCAGCAGCACTTTTGGAATTTTGATTCTGGAGCAGGAAAAAATCTAGTCAGAGTAAGTGTGTCTATTGTTTTAGATAAAAAAGATCAGAATATGTTGAAATGTTGGTGAGAAGCTTCCTGAAAATAGACAATGTAATTAACAGAGCTGGCTCCAGGAAAAGTTGTCAAAGGTATGATGCCATGAGAAGATAAATTACCTGTATCCACGTGGCCAAATCCTTTTCCACTGTAACAGAAAGGAAGACAGAAAACATACATGTAGATACCATCACACTTGTAGATCTGATGGCTGAAAATTGAGGGATTTCTATTAGCCTTAATTTTTATTGTGTTATATTAAGGTTGTCATTTTATTGAACAAGGATATAGCCAGAGCTTTGAGATGAGTAGAGACATTTTGAAATAGCTGCATGGGGAATGGGACAAGAGGATTCACTAGTGAAACTGAGAAGTATTTCTAGAAAGCAATGAGTGAGCTGTTGGTGTTGGAGGCCACAGATCAGTAGTAGTGCATGTCAGGTCAGTGACACTGACATGCACTACCTCTTTCTCTCTGGCTAGTTCAACTGTCCTGGTACAGAAGGCAGACACTGGGTTTAAATCAGTGAGTGTGGTACAAGTAAAGCAGTTCAGAACATGGCAAGAGTGATTGAGGTACTGCACTATGGAGTTGAATATGAGAAGAAATCAAGTCAAGACATGAGAGACATGAGTGGATTATTTGATAGGGAGTAAGCAGAAGCATTTAGGAACTGATTGGCTTGCTGAGATATAAAACCTAGTACAGGAGAGAGGAAAAGCTGAATGGTAGAGCCTAGGATATTGGGAGCTGTACTGTAGTTGTTTGAATTTCAGAGTTTGGTTGTGGATCAGTTATGGGTGATGACAAGGTCCAGGGCATCGACATGAGAGTTGGAAATGTGGAATAGAAGTGAGGTTCACTGAAGAGGGGAGGAGGTGAGGAACTAAGAGATCAAGATGGTCCTTTTGGACTTGGAGACACCCAAGATGATATTAGCATATGGTGTATAGGAAATGATGCTAAAAAGTGCAGAAGCCTTCAGGGAAGGCTTGACCTTGACATAACCAAGAGATTAGTAGATAAATAATAATAGAGGTAAAGGGTGGGCAGCTGGAGTGCTACAAAAACCTGTAAAATCAGTTTCTCAGAGAATTCTGTAGGCATAAAGATCTGGAGGCATCTCTGAGGATGACTACTAGCCACTTGCCAAGAAAGAGAATGCTGAAAAGTTCACTGTGGCTAGACCCATAGGATATGTGGGCTGGAGTAGTAGTAGGCCATAAATACCTTGATTGTGAAGGAGTAAAAAATTTGTCAATGATGGTGCTTAAATAAAAATCAGTTTTATTTTTTCATCTCTGCAGCGCCACTCCCTTGCTTAGTTACTAGCACTGGGTTAATAATGGTTAAACAAATACATTTGGAGTGACCTAAAGCCTTGAGGAATCATTAACATGTTTGAATTAGGATTCAGAAAATTTGAGGACAGACTGGAATGGCCAAAAACAATGATATATAATTAATATAAGACCCAACATGCAGTCTTAGCCTCATGTCCTGAAAGTCAGCCACCTAAGTGCAGAAAGTGCAGCCAGGCTGAAGAACAGTTCAGGACTAGAAAATTTAGGGGTTTTAGTTGATCCTAGCCAAACACATGTCAATACTGTCAGAAACTGCCAAAAATCATGGGCCCACAAATGTATATTGCATACTAGAAGTTAAAGCAGGAAAGTGGATAAGAGCCCTGTAATCTGCACTTCAGTTCACCCTTGATTCTCATTTTGAGTCCTAAGCACATAATTTTTATGAGTCATATAGTGAGTATTGGGATGGGCCAGGACAGAGGGAGGTATAGAAGAGAGATTTTCTACCCCTTCTCTGCCTCCACATCTCCATTCTAGGCAATCGCTAGTTTGAAGTCTCATTAGAGGACCAGCAACAGATATTTGGAGACAGCATGAAAAAGGGACATGTTGGCTTCTAAAGCTCTTTAAAGGCTCTTTATTTGACTTTCTATATGTTTGCTTTGTTTTGAGTACCTAATATGTTTACTTGTTTGATTGCATTAATTAGCACAACCAGTCAGAAATAAACCTGGCTAAATGACTGTTCTGGGGAGGGGCATTCCTTAATCTGTTTTATCTTCTCTGAGCATCAAAATAATTGACTGCACCAGCCAGGTGGGGTATATCCAGCAACAATATCTTAGATTTCACCATGTCCTGTTCTCCAATAGCATTCTTCGTGATAACCTTGTTTTAAACACTAGGGAGGTTGTGTTTTACTCAGATTGGCCCCAAGCATGTATTTATTGTTTAAGATTCTTTTCTTTCCTTAAAATATCTTCTTTTGCCTTTAGTTGATAAGTATGAAGACATTTCTCAAGGAGAAAGTGTCAGCATCATAGCAACATAAGGTGTCCCTTGTTTTCGTCCACTCCCCCAAAACAACATAAATTTGGCATTCATCCGTGGACAAAGGTGCCTCTGTGAAAGTTGTGGGATCTAACACCATATACCAAAGGACCAGGAGTCTTGCTCATCTATGCATTGGGTAGTCACCTGACAGACCTCAGTATCTGCTGTGAAACCTGAAGTAGTCTGTGAACCAGTTCCAGTCCCTCTTGGCAGTGGTCTGGAACACCTGGAGAGCACTGACTTGGGTAGTCTTTTCCAGAGAAACAAGAGAGCCTCTGTGGAAGTCCAAATTTCCAGAGAAGTTTCAGCAGAAAAAAAATACAAGTTTGGAAAGATTATAGTGAGTAAGAAGAATAGCTTGACTTTGCCCAAATTACCCATCCTCTAAGATCATGCAGCTTAGGCCTAAATGAGACCTATTTGGCCAGAGATTTCTCCTGCAGGGGGAGAGGAGAGCTGGTGAACAAGTAACTAGCTATTCCAGCTCTGCAGGATGTTGCCAAAGAGACTCATTTCTCTCTCACAGCATCTAGAGTCCTAAATTGGGAGGTCTGTGGCTAGGGGGAGGAAAGAGATCAGGAAATTCTCAGAGATATAGTTCTTGCTGAATGCATAGTATACTCCATCAGGAAGCCCACCAGTGAGATGCTGGGGAAGCCTATGTGTGAATACCCCCAACTGGCCTTTGGGCACCACCAGCACCTGCATGCCTCACACACATCTCACCGCACTCTTTAACTGGTCTTCTTTGCTTGCTCTAGAGAGCAGGGAGAGTCAGTTTTATAGAAGGCTGGTCAGCATGCACAGAAAGAAGGCCAGGTCTATAGGCCATAGGGGAAACACAGACTTGAGCTGTATGGTTAATTTGGGAAAACAAAAGAGAGGTTATCAGCAGCCAGCCTGGTACATTGTAGGATTGAGAGAAGACAAAGAAACTTCAGATTTCTGCCACAAGGAAGGATAAGAAGTATGGATCAGGTATATTCATATAAGTTCTGAGAAAGCCTCAGTATTTCTAACAAGACTGACAGAAAGTATTTCTATCCTGAAGGCAGCTGGTAAGTTTAGAGGAGGTGACTGCTATGTCAAATGTGAAGACAGAAACACAAAACTCCAAGGAACATGAACAAATCAAGGAAATATGCTATCATGGCATTATATTCAATGATAAGGAGAAGTGCAAGTTATTCAATAAAGAATTCAAATAGTTGTTTTAAGGAAACTCAGTGAGCTACCAGAAAACACAGAAAGATAATTCAGTTATACCAGGAAAACAATACATGAACACAATGAGAAATTTAACAAAGCAATAGAAATAATAAAAAAAGAATCAAACGGAAGTTCTGTATTTGAAGAATTCAAAGAGTGAAATGAAATGGAAAAAAAATCAGTAGAGAGCATCAGCTTCAGTGTAGATCAAAAAGAAAAAGAATATGTGAGTTAAAAAATAGGATCTTTGAAAATAGTCAACAGAGAGCAAAGGAAAAAGGATAAAAAAGAGTGAAGAAAGCCTATGTGATCTAAGGGACAGCATCAAAAAGAACTAATATGTGAATAATTAGAGTTCTAGAAGGGAAAGAGAGTGAGAAAGGGGTAGAAAGCTTATTGAAAGAAGTAATGACTGAGAACTCCCCAAACCTGTTGAGAGATTTAGACATACACATTCATGAAGCTAATAGACTCCTTCATTATTTTAATTCCAAATGATCTTCTCCAAAATATGTTTTAATAAAGCTGTCAAAAATAAGAGAGTATCTTAAAAGTATCAAGAGAAGATTATAACATACAAAGACTCCCATTAGACTATCAGCAGAAACTGTACAGGTCAGAAAAGAGTGGGCTGATGTATTTGAGTGGCTGAAAGAGAAAAAAAAATTGCCAACCAAGAATATCCAGCACACTTGTCTTTCAGAGATGTAGGTGAAATAAAAACTTTCCCAGACAACCAGAAGCTGGGGCAATTCATTGCTTGTAGATTGGCCTTATAAGAAATGCTGAAAGGAGTTCATTAAATGAAATGAAATTACAGTAATTAGTAACTTGAAAACATGAAAATACACAATGCATGAGTAAAGGTAAATTTATAGTCCAGATTATTGTAATATAGTGGTATGTTAAACATTTAAGTACAGTATAAAGATTGAATGACAAGAGTATTAATAGTTGTAGTTACTATAATTTGTTAATAGCAAAGTAAAAAGGTAAATTGTGATATTAAAAATATAAAAAAGGAATGTGAATGGGTAGAGTTATTGTATGTAATTGAAGTTATTGCCAGCATAAAACAGATTTTTGTACCTATATAGGATATTTTATGCAAATTCCATGGCAATCACAAAGCAATAACCTATAATAGGTTGACAAAAGATAAAGAGAAGGGAATTAGTGCATATCACTTAATTCATTAATTCAAAAAAATCATTAACTCCCAAATGAAAGCAACAATAGAAAAGGAGGGAACAAGGGAGCTACAAAAGAGTCAAAACAATAAGGTGGTATTAGTAATTCCTTACCCATCAACAGTAACTCTAAGTGGATTGAATTTTCCAATCAAAAAAGTCATAGAGTGGTTAGATGGATAAAAAACAAGACTCAAGTATGTGATACTTAATAATAAGACTCACTTTAGCTTCAAGGTCACACATAGGCTCAAAGTGAAGGGTTAGAAAATATATATTTCATGCAAGTGGAAAACGAAAGAGAGTAGGGTAGCTATCAGAAAAAAAATAGACCTTAAGCCAAAAATGTTAACAAAGGACTGTCATTGTATAATGGTAAAGGGGTCATTTTTTCAAGATGGTATAATAGTCATAAATATGTATGTACCCAACATCAGAGTACCTAGGTAAATTAAGCAAATACTCAGAGATCTGATGGGAGACACAGACAACAATACAACAATACAATAAAGGTAGAGAACTTCAGTACCTTAACTTTCAGAAATGGATAGATCATCCAAATAGAAAACTAACATGGAAATGTTGCATGTGAACCATACTTTAGATCATACTTCAGACATACATAGAACATTCCATCCAACAACAGCAGCGTACACATTCTTCACAAGTGCACACGAAACATTTGCTGGGATAGATCATATGATGGGTCACAGAACAATTTTCAGCAAATTTAACAATTTTGAAATCATACCAAATATCTTTACCTTCATTTTTCAAAGATGTTATTTCTTTCTTTTAGAGAGAGAGTGTGCATGATCAGAGGGAGGGGCAGAAGGAGAGGGAGAGAGAGAATCTCAAGCAGACTCCAGGCTGAGCTTGAAGTCCTATGCAGGGTTCAATCTCACAACCCTGAGACCATGACCTGAGCCAAAACCAAGAATCAAATGCTTAACTGATGAAGCCACCAGGCACCTCCATCCACCCCCAAATATCATTTCTTACTACAATGGTGTGAAAGTAGAAATGAGAAACAGAAGGAAAATTACCCTGATAACAAAGCCAGATAAGGATACTACATGAAAAGAAAGCTATAGACCATTATCTCTGATGAATATACATGCAAAGATTCGCAAAAAATATTAACAAATCAAATTAGCGCCACATTAAGAGGATCATACACCATATTAAATGAGATTCATTTCTGGGATGTAAGAATGGCTTCGCATATGCAAACCAATAAATGTGATACACCACATTAATAGAATGAAAGATAACATGTAATCTCAAGAGATACAGAAAAATCTTTTGACAAATAATCTTTCATGATAAAATCTCAACAAATTAGGTTAGAAGGAACATACCTTAATGTAATAAAGCCCATATAAGACAAAGTTCACAGCTAACATCACAGTCAGTGGTTAAAATTTGAAAACTTTTCTTCTAAGATCTGGGACAAGACAAAGGTGCCCACTCTCACCACTCTTACTCAACATAGTACTAGAAGTCCTAGCTAGAGCAATTAGGCAAGGTGAAGAAATAAAAAGAAATAAAAAGCATCTAAATGAGAAATGAAGAAGTAGAATTGTCTTTATTTGCAGATGATACGGTTTTATATATAGAAAATTCTGGACTCATTCAAAAAGCATTGGAATTAATGAAGGAATTCAGTAAAGTTGTAGGACCTAAAACTAACATACAGAAATCAGAGGTGTTTTTATACCCTAACAACCTAACATCTCAAAAAGAAATGAAAAAAATCTATTCCATTCACAACAGCATCAAAAACACTAAAGTGCTTAGGAATAGATTTAATCAAGGAAGTGGAAGATCTGTACAATGAAAACTACAAGACTTTGATGAAAAAAATTGAAGAAGACAAAAACAGATAGAAAAATATCCTATCTTGATGGTTTGGAAGAATTAATATTGTTAAATGTCCATACTGCCCAAAGCCACCTATAGATTTAGAGCAATCCCTATTAAAATTCCAATGGCGTTTTCCTTAGAAATAAAATAAAGTATTCTAAAATTTGTTTGGATTGAAAAAGACACCATCTAGTCAAAACAATGCTGAGAATGAAGAATGAAGCTGGAAATATTACAGTTTCTGATTTGAAACTATATACTACGATGGTGTAATAATTAAAACAGTATAGTATTGCCATACAAAAGACACATAGACCAATGGATTGGAGCAAAGGGTCTAGAAGCATAACCTCATATATTCAGTCAACTAATACCTGACAAAGGAGCCAAAAATTCTTAATGGGGAAAGAATTGTCTCTTTAACAAATGGTGTTGGGAAACTGGGTAACCATATAACAAAAATGGAATTGGATCCCTAACTTGCGCCATCACAAAAATTAACTTGAAATGGCTTAAAACTTAAACATAACACTTGAAACTACAAAACTCTTAGCAGAAAATGTAGGGAAAAATCTTCACATTGGTCTTGGAAACACTTTTTACACATGACACCCAAATCCAAGTAATTAAGGCAAAAGTTAAAAAGTGGTGCTATACAGCAATGGCCACAGTTGCCAAACTGTGGAAAGAACCAAGATGCCCTTCAATGGATGAATGGATAAAGATGTGGTCCATATATACTATCGAGTATGATGCCTCCATCAGAAAGGATGAATCCCCAACTTTTGTAGCAACATGGACGGGACTGGAGGAGATTCTGCTGAGTGAAATAAGTCAAGCAGAGAGAGTCAATTATATGGTTTCACTTATTTGTGGAGCATAAGGAATAACATGGAGGACAAGGGGAGATGGAGAGGAGAAGGGAGTTGGGGGAAGCTGGAGGGAGAGACAAACCATGAGACACTGTGGACTCTGAGAAACAAACAGGGTTTTGGAGAGGAGGTGGGTGGAGGTTGGGTGAGCCTGGTGGTGCGCATTAAGGAGGGCACGTATTGCATGGAGCACTGGGTGTGGTGCATAAACAATGGATTCTCGGGCACTGAAAATAAAAAGAAAAAAAATTTTAAAAAAATAAAAAAAGTGGTGCTATATAAAACTAATAAGCTTCTTCCAAGGACACCGGGGTGGCCAAAAGGTACATGAAAAGGTGCTCAGCATCAATGATTATCAGGGAAAGACACATCAAAACCATAACAAGATACCACCTTAAACCTCTTAGAATGGCTGTTATCAAAGACAAGAAATAACAAATGTTAACAGGAATGGGGAGCAAGGGAACCCTTACACGCTGTTGATGGGAATGTAAACGGATGTATTTGCCCTAGAAAAAAAATAATTATGTAAGTAGAGAAAGAAATAGAGAAAACTTTTGCCATGCCACCAAATATGTAGATAGAAGACAATCTTAGGATCACTTGAAGACTTACAAATAGTACAAAAATTTACACATTAAGAACTGAAATAATGGGGATTTTAGGCTCATTCCTGGGGGATTATACTGACAAAAACAGTCTCTTGTATGCATTGTTTTATGTAAAACTTTCACCAAATGATACCAAATTGGGTACAGATTTTCCTTAGACACAATAAAAGATAAGTTTTATTTTGATTTCTGTGTGACTATCACAGAATTAATGTTCACTTGAATATTTTAATATTTTACTGTTCGATTTAAATTGCAGTGGTTTTTATTTTGGTTATATGAAACTAATTTAAATTAATTCTACAACATATAATCTTTGGCTGTGACAAAAGTAAGAGAATGATTTTATTTTAACATGCATAAAATTTCTTGTTCTGGGCCAAATATTTTCTGTGCTTTTCTGAAAATTGTAAACTATTTAAATAAAATATTGAAGAGTTATTTTACCATTTTCAAAACTTTTCCTGAGATGAAAGTTAAATACAATAAATAAGTGATACAGTACAGTCAGAGGGAAAACATTCCATAATCTAGTGGATGCCGAAACGTGGACCCAAGATCTTAAATGTCATTCCCAGTTCTGTTTTTTATCATAGTATACCCTTGAACAAATCTGTACTTTTTGTACTGTAATTTACACTCATACTGTGGAAATCCATCTTGCCTGACATGATACGATATTTTTCAAAAGAGAGAATGATAAAAATACCAGTTATGATTTAAACTAGAGACTATTTATCATTTTAAGCAAACTTCAAGGAATGCCCTAAGTCACTGTTGAAGCTGCTGAAATTCATCCAAATCGGGTAGGACACCAGGTAATTTGCTGACCGTGTCTCTTATTTATTAGACGGGGTAACCTTGAAAACCAATCCATTGATTCAACAAACATTTAATAAATGTCAGCTTCTTCAAAGCACTGTGCTATTTTGGGGGCAAAAATTAAAGTTATAGATGATGTATTTTCAGCCCTCAAGAAGTTTACAGTCCAATAGTAGAAATTAGACAAATACAAATATATTAAAATGAGACTTAAAGCCAGGACAGGAAATAATAGGTGTTGGAGAAAGGGAAATAGAAGTATAAATGAGCTTTTTAAGTAGATAAGGTAGCTTCGACTTCTAGTAGATGAACTGAAGTCGGCCAAGTCTTACCAACTGTTAACCCCAGATCTCTCCTTCATTATCACTTCAGGTTTTGAGACTTTTATGTAATATTTAAATGCCAGCTTAATAGTTAAAGACACACATCTTAGGCATTTAACATCTCTGGATCTAGTGCTCACTCATGGTACCTAGCAAGTGAGGAATCGTGGGGTAATGGGAGGAAGAATATACCCCGAGGAACACATTCTAAAAGCCGAAGTTGTATGCTGATACTCTTTTCAGTGTTCATTTCTCCAATTTGAGGTTCTACTTTATGTGGGAAAAGAACCCTGCTGATTCTTAAGGCTGGACTGAGGTGGGCCTTGTATATGAAAGGGGAGACTTGTCTATGTCTAGACATAGACACCCCTGGAAACTTGATTCTTAAGGCTTGTTGTTTACCAAAACATATTAAGCTTTCCCATTAGAGATTTCTGCCTGTCTTTCTGCCCAGAACTTGGTGATAGTAAGACTCTAATTGATGATGACTTGCCCCTGGATGGGTGACTCTGCTGGACACCTACTACTTGTTCAGTGTTCCCAGAATTAGTTTTTGAATCCCTAACTTTTCCTTTACCTAAATATTTAAATCCAGTGAAAAATGAGCATAGGACCTCTTGAAGTAGATTCTCCAATATTCATTTATCATTTGGGTTCACCCATATCTCCCATAAAAACTGGGAGTCATCCTGGACCCTTTCCACAGCCCCACTCCCCATTTCTGATCACTTATCAACATCTGCCAATATTACCCCATAAATACCTCCAGGATGTGTTTTCTCCTATCCATCCGTGATACCATTTCCCCAGCTCCACTCTTCTGTACCACTGCTGTGGCCTCCTTTATTGGTTTTCTTAGGGCTGCCTTGACAAAGTACCATAAATCGGGTGACTTAAAGCAACAGAAATTTATTTTCTCACAGTTTTAAATGTTAGAAAGCTGAAATTAAAGTGTTAGCATTGTTAATTCCTTCCGAGGGTTTTTCTCTATTGGAGAGAGAAAAGGAGAGAGACCGAGAGAGAGTGCATGAGATGGAGGAAGGTCAGAGGGACCCACACCTCCTGAGCATGGGGCCTGATGTGGGGCTTGATCCCAGGACTCCGGGATCCGGGATCATGACTTGAACTGAAGGCTGATACTTAACTGACTGAGCCACCCAGTCACCTTCATTTTTTATGTGTGTTTTTGTTTTGTTTTGTTTTGTTTTAGGATTTTGTACCATGCAATTTCTGTGGGTCAGGAGTCTGGGTATAGTTTAGTTGTGTCCTCTGCTTGGGGTGCGCTTTGGTTTGGATGCTGTGTCTAGCAAAATTAGTATGGTGAAGTCCTAAAACCGAAGACGATGTTCTTAGGAGGTGGAGACTTTGGGAGGTGCTTAAGTCATGAGAGTGGAGACCTCATCAGTGGAATTGGTGCCTTATGAAAGAGGCTCCAGAAATCATGGGTCCCTTTCTCCATGTAAGGACACAGAGGGAAGACATTGGCTATGAGCCAGGAACAGGACCTTTGCCCAGAGAACATAACCATGCTTGAATTTCCAACAACCAGAACTATGAAAAATACATGTCTTTTATTTATAAGACACCCAGTCTATGGTATTTTGTTATAGCCACCAAACAGACTAAAACAGAGTCTCACAAGGGTGCAATTGATTACTCAGAAAACTTCATCTGAGGTGAATAGCTCAGCAATTTTGATTAAGAAATTAAGAAAATGTAGTCGTTTGGAAAGTAGCTTGAAAGATTACTTTTTGGCATTGAAAGCAGAAAATTCATTATATAAGAAAGAACAGACGTTCAAAGTGAAAACTAATTCTCTATTGCCTTAGGACCCCAAATCTTTCCACTACGGAGTTAAAAGGAATATTTTATGCAAATTCTACTAATGCATATTAAATCAACATCATAAATCTCCAGAGACTAGTGACATAGTTTCTAATGTATACCTATTAAAGAACAAATTTAGGACACTTGGGTGGCTCGGTTGGTTAAGCAACTGTCTTCAGCTCAGGTCATGATGCCAGGGTCCTGGGATTGAGTCCTGTCTATTTGGCTCCCTGCTCAGTGGGGAGCCTGCTTCTCCTTTTCTCTCTGCTGCTCTGCCTGCTTGTGCTCTCTTGCTCTTTCAAATAAATAAATAAAATCCTTTAAAAAAGAAATAAAGAAAAAATTTAAATTTAAAAATCTGTACATCACCTTCAATATCGCTTTGTCTTAGCTACTAAAAGGAAAGTGAAAATTCTAGTCTAATGGTTTTTAGTGAGTATAGATCTTTTACGTCTGCACCCATGCTGTATTTTCAAATTAAAAATTCAAATCAAATAAGGTATTTCCATTATTTAATTGCTGCTTTTAGTCTTCTTATTTCCATAAATAAGGTTATTCTACAATTCATATGCCATGTGCTCCGATTCTTATGAAAGCTAATTAACCCACACAAATAAGCTGACATACAAGCAGAATGGGTTAACTTAGTTCTTCTGTTGCTTCATGTCTTACATTGTTTTTAGTTCCCAGTCTCACACTGCAGACATTCTAAGAGCCTATGTCTAGTTCTTGAATAACACATATATAAGGCTTTTGTTTTAAGATGTTAAAATTAATGAGGCAAAAGTATTTTGAACTTTTTCCATCTCTTTCTGAAGCAGAGTAGATGAGAGCAAGACACCAGCTCTGTGACCTCGGGGTAATTACTTAAATTTTCAAGTTAGATTTTTCTCAAAGTTGGTATCTACGTCATCTATTATCATGAAGATAAAACAAGGTAATGCACGCGAGTGCTTCATCAGAGTACCGCGGTCATGCTGAGCACACTCAGGATTATTAGTACTTGTTCTTTGCTCTTTACATAAACTCCCTCAGTGCCATACCATGCTGGCTTGTCCTTAAATCACTGAACACTTGCTAGGCAGAATTTT
Source organism: Mustela putorius furo (assembly GCF_011764305.1). Classification (NCBI taxonomy): domain Eukaryota; kingdom Metazoa; phylum Chordata; class Mammalia; order Carnivora; family Mustelidae; genus Mustela; species Mustela putorius. The sequence continues at coordinate 2,597,274 of NW_025421261.1, forward strand.
AAATTTTAACAGTAACATTTGTTTCTGTAAAAAAATCCTACTTACGGGGTGCCTGGGTGGCTCAGTGGGTAAAGCCTCTGCCTTTGGCTCAGGTCATGATCCCAGGATTCTGGGCTCAAACCCCGCATCGGGTTTTCTGCTCGGCGGGGAGCCTGCTTCCTCGTCTCTCTCTGCCTGCCTCTCTGCCTACTTGTGATCTCTGTCTGTCAAATAAATAAATAAAATCTTAAAAAAAAAATCCTACTTACATTGGAAGCAGTTTTCATGACCGATTAAGGTAGAAAGAGAGGAGGGTATTTGAAGAATTTATCCGTGATCTTTTCCTATTTGCTTCATCTTTCCTTACAATGTCTGTGTATCTGTGGGTATGGGAAGTGAAGAAGCAAAAGAAAGATGTAGGGCCTTTTTGGTCTTCTAAAATACCACTTTCATGACTTGTCACCGTTTACAAAAGTCTTTGATGACTTTCTGTTGGTCAAAGGACAGCGTGCGAAGTCAGAATCAGAAGGTGAAGGTCGAATTATTATCAGGCCCTTCTGCACTTCTTTCACGGAATGATTACGGTTACTATCCCCTTTATCCACACAGCTTCCAAGACCTGGCCCAGGTCTTTTCATTTCCTGACCCCACATGCCCCGGTTCACTCTGCCCTTCCAGCCATGACTGTCTCCTTGCCTGGGATGACCCCTCTTTTTCAGAATTTGTTAGGTCTCTGTGGCTTCTCAAAATTGCTTTTGTTAGCAGTATATGTAAACTTGAATCAAACAAATGAGAATAAAACCTGTATGAAAAAGGTAGATCTCCCAGATCAGGGAGATTCCCTCCTGTTGTCCGGCACTTACATGCTGGGGGAATATTTGCTCTTGCATTCTTTTTTTTTTTTTTTTTTTAAGATTTTTATTTATTTATTTATTTATTTGACAGAGAGAGAGAGAGAGCACAAGTAGGCAGAGAGGCAAGCAGAGAGAGAGAGGAGGAAGCAGGCTCCCTGCTGAGCAGAGAGCCCGATGTGGGACTCGATCCCAGGACCCTGAGATCATGACCTGAGCCGAAGGCAGCGGCTTAACCCACTGAGCCACCCAGGCGCCCTGCTCTTGCATTCTTAATCACTGTATCTGGGAGTCACCAAATCTGTATTTCAAGTTGACTAGGAGATTTTCATATTCATATGCCCAACTGGCTATTGAATGGCTCTTCTTGAATTCATTCAAAATACATTTTTTTTGAGCAGCACCTTTGTAGCAGGTATTTTTCTAAGGGATAGGAACAGTGATCGAAGAGACCAATTTTTTCACAAATTTTTCATTCCATTTCATTTCATTTAATTCATGTCATAAAAACAATTAGTACATAACTGCATAATATAATTTCAGGTGGTAATAAGTATTATAAAGTAGAGGAAGGATAATCACACAGCTAGGAAGGGGCGGGGTGATAGTGTAGATAGGTTCTGGATAGGTTTACCGGCAAGGCCTCCCTTACAAAGTGACTCTGAACACAGAACAGGCTACACAGATGCCCTGCATCGAGTATTCCAGACAGAGGGAGGAGCGTGTAAGAAGCCCCGAGAATGGAACCCGTTTGGCTTGTCTGAGGAGTGGCAAGGAGCAGACAGAAGGGGGCACGACCAGAGATGCAGGAATGGGGGAGTGGAATGACCTTAGAGACCATGCCAAGGCCTTTGGATTTGATTCTGTCCGAGCTGGGAAGGTCATGGGAGGACTTTGAGCCAAGCAATGGCACAATCTGACTTAAATTTAAAAGGACCACTCTGTTGTATTGAAATTTAGGAGACTGTGCAGTAATCCCGAGACAGATGTGGTGGCTTGGACTAGGATCAGAGCAGAGGAAATGATGAGAAGTGGTCAGGGCAGATTCTGGATATATTTTGAAGTTAGAGCCAATAGGATTTGCTCACGGACTGAATGATAAGAGATAGAGATTCCTCCTGGATTTCAGCCTTGAATATCTTATGGAAGCTTCTAAGTCAATATATTCTAAACTAAACTCAATTCTCTCTAGGTCTCACTCTTCTTCTGGTACTTAAATTTCAATGAATGGCATCAGCTTTGCGCAATGTCCCATCAAAGAGGGTAATACCTCTCCTTTCTTTCTACCATTTTTCCTCCTTCCTGGGTCTACCCAAACAATTCCTAAATCTTACCATTTTTACTACTTTATTGATCCCAACTATGTGCATCTCTCTTCACCCACTGTCTTATTCCAGGCCTGGGAACTGCCCTGTCTCGGTTACCCCCACAGGCTTCTTCTCTTGCCTTCAGAATATCTCTGTTGCTGTCTGCTCTCCACATGCAGCCAAAGCAGTCCTCGTAAAGCTCGATGAAACATTTCAGTGACTCCTAGACCCTCTGTGGTCGGGGGTGGGGAGGGCGGCTTGCCTTTCTTCTTCTCTCGCTGAGCTCTCAGGCTCCTATCAGTCCCTTGCCCCTCTCTCTGACCATGTGTTCTTATGTCTGGTCCTTTGCGTGCTCTTTCCTCTGCCTCAGAGAAAACAGCTCCAGTTCCTTGCTGGAAATAAATATGACTCAGGCCTCAGGCCTCAGTGTAGTCACAGAAACAGTTTGAGAAGCCTTCACTGGCTCCTTTTAGAATGTACTGCACCATATAAGATGAATTGTGTCCCTATTCTCTAAATATTAGCTAGCATAGTGTGGATTTTCAAAAAAAAAAAAAAAAAAAAAAAAGAAAAGAACAACCAACCAACCAACCAAACAAACAAAAAACCAAAAAAACTAAATGCTATTGTATGTATGTGTTGGCTTATTTGTATATTAAGAGCTAGGGGGACCTGTACAGGCCTGATGGGGCTGCACCAAGCTCAGCTGCCCAGAGAGCACAAAGGACCTCCCACAAGGAGAAACTTTGCGAATAGCGAAGTACTATTCTTTCCCTTTTTCTTCTCATTACTTTAATGTCACTGGGCCAAGCCCCTCAGCACTAGCAAACATCTTGATAATTTACTATTGTTGTGTCTGTTTCTCATCTGACAATGTCTAAATCTTCTGTATACTGTGACTTATTGAAGTCCTTGGAAGTATTGTCTCTGTTTGAAAAGCTTTTCACCTGCTCTACTGTAATCTGAGTTGAGCAATCTCGCAGGCTTGTCTGTGGAACAGGATTTACGAACTCATTAGAAATATTAAATCCAGAGGCAAGCACAGGTGCACAACTTCTGGCTTCGGTTTCATTTGCATAATAGGAGCTGGGTAATTGAAGCTGTTGCTGGTTACTGGGTTCAACACAAAAGATTAAAACACTCTATTTCAAGTATGGTTCCCTAAAACTGTCTATCTTTTACTCTTTACAAAGTTGAATGAATATTAACATTTATTAGTATGCACAGGTGTGGAATTCTAGGATTCCTATTTATAAATTCTTTTATTGGAATGTCCCAGTCTCTTCTTTAAACCTTATTTTTTACTCTTCTGGCTAGAAAGGAAGTTTTTGCCGCCAAATATTTTTTTTCTTCCTAGGGTGGATACCTTTTGCAATTTTAATTATAGAAGAGCATTAACTCTTGGCAAAACAAAGCTACTGGGTTTCCTGCCTCAGAGAAACCTTAAAAAAGGATTGAAGAAGGTTCTAGGGACTAAATATGTAAGATCCAGTCACTTCTCACAGACTTTCTATATTTCAAACAAAATGATAATTTAGAAAACCTTCTAGCAACAATTTAGCAATACGTATTAGTGTGTTTTAATGCAAATGAATTCCATATCACATGCACATCTGCTCTGAGGATACTCCTCATAAAATTATTTACATCATAAAATACTTAGAGCACTCCCTACAGTACAATGTAGAATTGAATATTAAGCTGTCTTTTGAAGTGGTGTTATAAAAAACTGTTTCATGGCCCGGGGTATGTCTTTGACTTCTTAAGTAGGAAATAAAATAACCCAAAACAAATATACTGCATAGTACTACACACAAACAATGGAAATATAATAAATATTGATTGGATTGAGAATTGTACATAGGCAAATACTGTGATCACTGGGTTATAAGATCATGATTAATTATTGGTATCTGTCATGGGCAAAGGAAAGGCTATTAACATCCTGAATGCTGTGTATTTAAAATTATTGCTCAAAGCAGTAAGAGTGAACATTTCTTGGAGGTGAGATGAAAGGGGATTTCATTTTTCTTTTTTTGTTTATATCTGTTTTTTTTTATAGCTTGAGAAAATGAATTTGTTATTTTTCTAATATTAAAAATAACCCAATAGATTTTAAGAGATTTTCCTTAAAAACATGAATTATCTACAAATTAAGCAGACAACTGATTTTATAAAGAAATCAACTAAAGTTTTCCTACTGTACTTTCTTTCATTAAGGTTTAGAAAGTTGAGATTACCTTTTTTTAAAGAAGATTTTATTTATTTATTTGATAGAGAGATAGAGATCACAAGTAGGCAGAGAGGCAGGCAGAGGGCGAGGAAGAAGCAGGCTCCCCGCTGAGCAGGGAGCCTGATGTGGGGTGAATCCCAGGACCCTGAGATCATGACCTGAGCCCAAGGCAGATGCTTTAACCGACTGAGCCACCCAGGAGCCCTGGGTTACTTTTATAACATTTCTGTATAAGGCGATTCCATCTCATCTAGCTTTTGGTAGTTTATGCTGGCTGGATCTTAAACTGTTAAGTAGTTAAAAAGTTAAGTAGTACAATGCATAATTAATCTTGGTAATTAGAAATGGAAAATTATTTAAGATTTTGATGATTTTTTAAATCTCAACAAATTTTACTTCTGTTATTTTTAATCTATATAAATAAGCTGATTTAATGTAGTGTTAAAATTTCCCACAACCTACTGATCTCATTGGCTTTTGTTTAGTGATTCATGAATCAGAAAGGATCTAATCTAATAAAAAGAGGGCCTGTGTTGTGAAGAGCACTGGGTGTTATATGCAACTAACGAATCAGTGAACACTATGTCAAAAACCAATGATGTACTTACTATATGTTGGCTAACTAAAAATAATAAAAAAAGATAAAAATTATGAAATTAAAAAAATAATAAGGAGTTTCAAAGAGTTGTATAAGGTGAGAGGGTTTTATAGTTAAAAGTGAGCAGGAACAAAGAAGTTACACTGGACATCTGCTGATTGGTTAGGGGAGGGTTGCTTCCTGTATGTGGATTGAAGGGAAGTCTGAGAGCCAGGTCAGGTGATGTGCTGAATGGTTGACTAAGGTTTCCTTTTCTGTGAGAACCAAGCAAAGAAACTTAGTTAAGTTTTGGTTTGCTGACAGGGGGCATAACATGAACAATTCTATCTTGGGGCAAATTTAGATATTTTAACGGTAGCAATCAGTTGAATATAAAAAGATAATGAAAATTTTGTATTTTTATGTTTGGAATAAAAAGACATTTTCTTCTTATTTCAGAAAGTTAACCATGGGTTCATGTGAAAGAAATGTCACTAAAATAAAGACATTTTCTTCTACTAACACAGTTATGGGACAAAGATATTTTAAGAAACTTAATGAGTGGTATCCTCTAATTTACAGACAATAAATGAATTTCTTGATCAGCATTTTAATTGACTATGGATTCCCCTCTTTTTAATGTAAGAATGATTAAAACCATTGGACAATGGGAGTAATGAGAGATAAATTTATAAGAAAATCAAGAAGTCTTTTTAAAATTCTAGATTCAAGTATTTTTACTTGATTTCTGATTAAAAAAAAATGGTAAGGTTTGAAAGGGAACTTCATCCTCTCTGCCAGTCCTGGAGCAGGTGGTGTGATGTACCCACATGACAGGAGAGAGAGACTCCTAGTTTAACCACTTTGTGGGTGTGCCTTTCCCATTAAGAAGACCCATCTTCAACCTGGTAGAGCAAAGTACACATCACAAAAATGTTAAAAGTTAAGAATGAGACCTATTTTCTAGTTCTCATTTCTCAGCCCCACAGCTCCCAGGAGGCTGAGCAGAGTGGTTATTCTGTTGCAGAGTCATCTCCAGGAAGGGGACACCTGCAACAGCACCCCATCCCAGTTTTCCAAATGCGAAGAAGAGTTCAAGTTCAGAAACTCTAGACTGAGGAGCGTCAGGTCAATCCCTAGTCGTGTTTTGGAATATAAACCACTGATTGGTGAACAAGGGAAGGAGAGACATTAACGCTGGAAGAGAAACTTGATTCACAGGAACGAGAATCTTAACAAATGTTTTTCCTGTTTTGATAAATTTGCTAGTTTGGTTGTCATTCATTTAGCCTTGTGCCTAAATAGGAGGTGACTGAAACTTGCAAATATCTTGGGCAATTAGTTAGAAGTGACTTTGTTTGTATCTTTAGGGTAAATACCCAACAGTGCAATTGCTGGGTCATAGGGCAGTTCTATTTTCAACATTTTGAGGAACCTCCATGCTGTTTTCCAGAGTGGCTGCACCAGCTTGCATTCCCACCAACAGTGTAGGAGGGTTCCCCTTTCTCCGCATCCTCGCCAGCATCTGTCATTTCCTGACTTGTTGATTTAGTGATCCAATGGGGCACGTGTACTCGAATGTTTATAGCAGCAATGTCCACAATAGCCAAACTATGGAAAGAGCCTAGATGTCCATCAACAGATGAATGGATCAAGAAGATGTGGTATATATACACAATGGAATACTATGCAGCCATCAAAAGAAATGAAATCTTGCCATTTGCGACAACATGGATGGAACTAGAGCGTATCATGCTTAGCGAAATAAGTCAAGCAGAGAAAGACAACTATCATATGATCTCCCTGATATGAGGAAGTCGTGATGCAACATGGGGGCTTAAGAGGGTACGAGAAGAATAAATGAAAGAAGATGGGATTGGGAGGGAGACAAACCATAAGTGACTCTTAATCTCACAAAACAAACTGAGGGTTGCCGGGGGGAGGGGGCTTGGGAGAAGGGGGTGGTATTATGGACATTGGGGAGGGTATGTGTTTTGGTGAGTGCTGTGAAGTGTGTAAACCTGGAGATTCACAGACCTGTACCCCTGGGGATAAAAATATATGTTTATAAAAAATAAAAAATTATATTAAAAAAAAAAAAAAAGAAGTGACTTTGTTAAGCTCCGTGTGTGTCAACAGCATGATGTTAGTGCCTGCAAGTGTAGATCACAAACGGTCTCCCCCTGTACCCTCAACTGACCACCTGCAGGGTATAATTCTGAATGGTAAGAATTTAATTTTGTAGGAAATATTTATAAATTAGAGGCCATTCAGAGGAGGGTTATCAAGCTAATGAGAGCTCTAGAACCATTGTGTGTCTTAACGGTGTCAAGGAACTGTTGATATTTAGCATAAAGAACTAAGGTCTAAGGTGATCATGTAAAAGCTGTTTTTGAATAGTTGAAGATATTCCTGATGGACAGACATCATTATGGGGTTTATGAAAACAAAACTGGAAAGAGTGGGTGGTAGTACAAGGGAGGGAAATTTAAACTCAGTGTTAGGGTTCATTTCTGATCATTAGACCTGTTCAACAATGGGCTAAATTGCCTTAAAAAAAATCTCTACCATTGAAAATATTGCAACAGAACCTGAACTGATGCCTTTCAAAGATGTCACTAAGTGGATTCCTATACCGGGTAGGAATCAGATTCTCCGATTTTATGATTCTGTAGTTTTTTTCTGCATAAAAAATTCTGTATAACTATCCCATAACTAATAGCACAATATATATTGTATCACGTAAAATCTTTTAATTGTATTCCTCTAAGGTTCATCAGATGGATAGTATTTTATTAACAAAGATTAAGAGAAGAATGTTATATTCTCCCACAGCTCTTAGATTAAGGTTCTTTAAAACCTGTGGCATATGCAATAGAGCTCACATTTCTCCACTGTGAATTTTTTTTTTTTTTTTTTAGTACGTTTTCATTCAGCTTCACAGCTTTGTGGCTATCTTCAAATCAAGGACAACTGTAAAGGACATATTGGTGGTTTTCCAAGGCTTTCCTGAATTGAAATTTGTCTACGATTTCTCTTTCTAAATTTAATTAACTGAAAACTTTACACTAATAAAATGATCTCATTTACAAATGAGATATCTGGATACAACATCTTTGTATGTTGCATGTATGTATATGTACGTACATGTGCATGTATACTTTGTAAGTATGTATGTATACTTTGTAGGTAAAGATACAACCTCTTTGGAACACCTGTCCTGTATTTGAACTTCTGTTCTAAAATTTGCACCCTGGAATTTATTTTAATTAGGTATGATAAAGTAACAGACACAGAGATAACTGCCTTTGAAAGAATAATTTTTTTACTTAAATTGTCTAAGGGACAGGAACATGACGTACAGTACAGGGCCACATGGAGAAGCACCAGGTTTTGTCAGCAAGCAGAAGCAAGAGTGAAGGAGAGAGAACAGACCAGAGCCTTTATTGTGTTTTCCATGGGAAAGACAAGGCAGGGCAAGGGAAATGCTTAGGACTGACTAGGTTGAATAACATCCGCAGGCTCTGGGCAATATGGGTGGTCTCTGGTTGTTCAGTATGTGGCTTTGGATGATTTAGGGCAGGAGAAATATTGGCTCACTGTGTAAGAGTTAGATAAAGGAGTCAGTTGGGAGCATAGAGTCCCAGTTGGTTGGAGGGTTTGTAATGTAATCTTTATATGCCTATGTAAGCTGGATCATAGAGGAGATATAAATAACTTTGGCTATTAATTTAGCTCTGTGGTTAATGGGTGACAGTAGACAAACCCAGAATTTAAGACACAGAACCCTTCTCTACAGTAGAGGCTGGAGATCATATTCCTAACCTCTTGCTGCTAGGGCATAAATATGTGACTTTAGCTTGACCAATCAGAGACTGGATTTGGAGGTGAAGGAAGCAAGAACATTGGGAATACTTCTTTGGGTGAGTAAAGAATCTGGTTCTTGGGCAGCAGTAGAGAATCTTCTAGAATTTAGTCCAAGTAGTTTTGATATAAGCTATAGAGCCTATAAAAGTGGCAATGCCTTGGCCAAGTGCAGAGGCCATTCTGTTTTTGCCCAAGCAGTCAGTTCATTGTGATTGAGCATTTTCCAGTGGTTTCTTGAGTCTGGATTTCTGACCTTCCTTGAAGTTTTTATGCTCTTTAAGATCCTTTGATAAATTCCATTTATGCTTAACCTAGCCAGAATGGGTTCTGTTGTATAAAACTAAGAATATTGAGGTATACGGTGAATTTATAGTAGTCTGCACTTTCCTGAATTTTCTAATAAATAGAAAACACAAACTTATACAGTTGAAGATGTATTCATTTATGTTCCTTAGGAATGAATGTCAATAAAAGAATTCTGCTTTGAATATAAGCAGCTACTGAGGAAATGGAGAAGCAGGTTAATAATATAAGACTATGTAATTCTGATATCCCAAACAAGGACAGAAGAAAATGTAGGTAATTTAATTCATAAACCACAATTATAACTGTAGACTTTTATGACTGTTTGATGACACAAAAATATTCGAGGAAAATGACTTGAAAATGAGCAACTTCCGCTAGAAACCAAAACAGAGTCTGTGTGTACTAGCGGGAGGAAAGACAGAGCCGGTGACTGTACACTGGGGTATCCAGAGCTGGTGACCATATACTGGGGTACCCAGAGCCGGTGACCATACACTGGGGTACCCAGAGCCGGTGACCGTACACTGGGGTACCCAGAGCCGGTGACCGTACACTGGGGTGTCCAGAGCTGGTGACCATACACTGGGGTACCCAGAGCTGGTGACCGTACACTGGGGTACCCAGCACCACCCAACACATGGATCCAAACTAAAAAGCTCTGGTTCACATAAGAGAGTTAGAGTGTCTGTTTTCTCCTTATGTAGATTTTATTTCCATGATGTAAAGTAAATATTGTATACATGTAACTTAGAAATAATGAAGAGTTCTTAATACGCCACAAATGGCCCCAAGTAATTTTTTTTCAGTGTTGTGAATTAGTGGGTAGCTATCTAAGAAAGTCTTTCAACTTTTGCAAAGCTCTCTTAGGTTCCTTTGATGGGGATTTTTATACTTGATAATTATCAGAGCTGCTAACCACAGAGAAGGATCAGAGAAGCAGATGATTCAGTTCTTGCTCTGATCTTGATGTCCTCGTCAAATCAAAACCTTGTTGCAAAAGAGGAGTTTGCTTCCCCTAAGACATTTAGTAACATATTTTCCCTTTTCCAAAATACATGATGGAGAAATTATTTTATGTGCTCTAGACATAATAGGAACAGAACATAAATATTTCACATGACAGAAAAGATAATTGTGAGAAATATTATACATGAAATTTTTTCCTAACTTTCCTTACATTGTGAAAATATAATTTCTCTCTTTATGGGCATTCCATATAAACATGGTTAAGTTTATGTTAACTCTTCGTTTCCATGTTGCTTCGTTGTGGTTGGTAGTTCTGGTCATTATGAGGATTAAGCATTTCTTCAAAGAAACAGATGGGTTAGTTCTATCAAATTTGTAAATTGTGAAAGATAGATGAGTATTTTCCTTCTTGGAAGGACCTTAAAATATTTTTGATGTCGTATTATGTGCCATTTCTGCAGGTTTATTTGGTGTACTCACTGTACCTCATAGATTTTATCAAACTCCCTTTCTGTCTGTTTAATGTGCTGTCTTCCCCCATCGCATTTATAACTTTTTAAGGGAAGGGATTATATATTATTACATTTTTCTTGTCGTTCTGACCCAAGTAACTGATGCAGTAAGTAATTCATGTAAGAGCTCATTCACAGACATTTGTTGAAGCACTCTGCTACTCTCTGGGTGGAAAGAGTGAAGGAGAATAGATAAGGTTCTTGAGCTCATTAGATGGAGCCCAGTGAGGATTATAGACATTTAACAATCAAACACAAAAATAAATGTTGTAAGTGTTATAAATAAAAAGAAAGGGATTTTGTGTGAATTTATGGGAACTCTAAAACAATGTGGTAGGCATTCCAAGTCGTTTAGATAGTACCATCCGACGAGGCCACTACGGAGCCACTGGCCAAGGATGAACGGAAATCAAGGACAGAAGACATATTCATAAGAAAAATGAGAAGATCCATTGTAAAACATGGCAGCTGGGTACCGAAAGTATCCATCTGTGTAATTATGGAAGCTCTAAGATGCAAGAGGCTCAGGTTGTATGATTACAATGTATTTTTGTCTTACCTCTGTGAGGAGAAACCTACCATCTGCTCTCTGTGAGTTTGTGTGATTAGGATTTCGACAACAATGTGATGATTTGCTTAATTTGTTCTCCCTCTTATATTGCTATCTGGAGAAATAACGTTTTAATCTGCTGTATTTCCAGATGCTGTCATTATCATATATTGAAATTGTGTAATGTGTGCGACTGTTTGGTGTGTATGTGACCCAGATTAGAATGGAGGTCAGGGAGGACTCTCCGAGCATATGATGTTGAAGTTGGGTTAAAGGTCGTGATCTCAGGGTCCTGGGATCCAGCCCCACAGCGGGCTCTCTGCTCAGCAGGGAGCCTGCTTCCCTGCCTGCCTCTCTGTCTCCTTGTAATCTCTGTGTGTCAAATAAATAAAATCTTACAAAAAAGAAAGAACTCTACGTGGACGGTGTGGTCAGACAGTAGAGAGAGGAAGGGAGTGGCAAGACACACCTTACAAGACCTTTCACGACAATTTATTATTTTCATGTTTTATTCTAAATTCTATAGGAAACTGCTGATTAAAGGGTTTTAGTCATGCAAGTAACACCTAGACTATTTTTAGGGTTCTGTGGCTTCAATGAGGAAAATGAATTGGACAGTATTATCTGAGACATCAGCTAAGAGGCTACAGTAACAGATAACATCAGTGATGATGACGGGTTGGATTTAGAGTAGTGGCAAGTAATTCAGAGGAAATTGAATGGATCTAAGATATATTACAGAATGTGACTTGGCAAGACTTGGTGAAGAGAGAAAAACCATATGAGTTAAACTATAAAATGTTTACAACAGAATTTCCAAAAACATTTGTTTATGTGTATACTTGTTGCCCATATATTAATGAATGTTCTAGAAAGTGACAAAACGTCCTATGAAACAGAAATGTCTGTTTCTGAAACAGAAATGACTCTGTGGCTAAATAAACTTTGGAAACACTGAGTTTAGGTAAAGCTAAAGAGATTTCTTCATTATAAGACTTTTTAATGTCTTTAAAAACATGGTGATGTGCATTGAGGAATTTCAGCAGGGTGACAGTGGAAACTCCTCATGGAATTCTTGTAGGCTTAGTCTCTTACTGAACATATTTTGTGATAGTAGCAAATGAGTATCATAGAAACGTATTTAATCATTCATATTAAATCTGCATTTTAATGAATTCTTTTAGTGGATTGGAAGTATATATGTGTTTGGGAAATTATGAGGAAAAGGGATTTTAGGAAAAAAATTGAAAGCACAATATAATTTTTAATAACTTTATCAAGCAAAATTAGTATATTATAAAATTCACTTTCAACTTGCTGCAAAGTAGAAAAAAAGAAATAAAAATTTATCTGCACAAATATTTCTTTGTGAAATTTTTTCTCTGTTCATTCAAACTCCTTACACATTACCAGTTCATTAAATAACAGTTATATTATGTAGAATTTAACAGTCTACTAAATGCCATTATAATTTTAATATTTTATAATGACTGTATATGATGGTAGGATAAAACAAATGCAGCTACTTAAAGTTTCACACACTCTAGGCCTAATCTGTCCATCACATTAAATTTTTATTTACCTAGAGGTGCCTGGGTGGTTCATTTGGTTAAACATCTGCCCTCAGATCATGATTCCAGGTCAGCTCATGTCATGATTCCAGAGTCCTGGGATTGAGCCCCACGTCAGGCTACCTGCTCAGTGAGAAGTCTGCTTCTCCCACTATCCCTCCCCAACTTGTTCTTTCAATCTCTCTCTCTTTTTCTTGCTCTCAGATTAAAATATATTTTTTTAAGAATTAGTATGTTTATTCATATTTTACGCAAAACTATTAGAAAGTATTTACAATTTCAGAGCTAACTCAGTATGAACCATGATAAATTATATAAAAATTATCTTTAGATATGTGGATACATGAAATACCACTATAAATTGTAAGCTATTTAATAGTCACAAATTGAATAAAATTTTCATATAAATAGACATGAAAAGAGTCTTCTTCAAGGTCTTTTATCCCTGTTGATTTTCCTCCTCTGAATGAATGGCATTTAAGAAGCTATAATATCTTAATCTCGGGGCGCCTGGGTGGCTCAGTGGGTTAAGCCGCTGCCTTCGGCTCAGGTCATGATCTCAGGGTCCTGGGATCGAGTCCCGCATCGGGCTCTTTGCTCAGCAGGGAGCCTGCTTCCTCCTCTCTCTCTGCCTGCCTCTCTGCCTACTTGTAATCTCTCTGTCAAATAAATAAATAAAATCTTTAAAAAAAAAAAAAAAAAAAAAAAAAAAAAAAAAAAAAAAAAAAAGAAGCTATAATATCTTAATCTCACAAAACAAACTGAGGGTTGCTGGGGGGAGGGGGTTTGGGAGAGGGGGGTGGGATTATGGACATTGGGGAGGGTATGTGCTTTGGTGAGTGCTGTGAAGTGTGTAAACCTGGTGATTCACAGACCTGTACCCCTGGGGATAAAAATATGTTTATTAAAAAATAATAATAATACTAATAAAAAAAAAGCATAAGCTTTCCAGGAGGAAAATCTGTTTTCAAATCAGATTAAAATATTTTTTAAAAAAGTTTTAATTAAACAATCGAGCTTAAACCTGTACTAGCCATGTATGGCATATGAAATTATGAAAAAGACATGATAATTATGTTATATTTACTAAACATTTAGCCAACATTAATATTTACTGATTGATCATAAGTGCATATTATCCCCTTATGCTTTAACTGAATCAGCTTTAACTGAACCAGCTGAATCCTGAGTCAGCATATATAGTTCTTTCTTACATTTACAAACACATTTATCTACATGTGTTTGACTGATTTGATATAGGGAGATTATACTTTTATAGCCAAATCTCAATTGAATATTCAAATATCTTTTGATTTCTGGTTGGATAACATTTTCTTATTTAAGTTTAAAAATAGATCCTGTTTTATTATTTACTCTTATTAGTCATATCAAAAATGTTGGAGTTTGGCCCCATCTCTCTTCTTTTAATCCCTACCACTCGAATCCTAATATTAACACTGTCCCTAACTTAACTTCCCATATAATTCAGATTGTAGCGATGTGTATAATTTAGATTTCCTAAATATTTAAAAGTATCACATGCACATTTCTAAAATTATGAAACAGGAAGGACAGAAATCACCTCTTCAAATATAGTGAGCTATGCTAGAACCACACTGGGGAGGATTCTCAGTTAAAATGTTTTCCCCCTTGGAAGTGGTGGGTTTTATAAACTTAGCAGAAAGTTGATAAAGAAACTAGAAAAAAATGCATATAATATACATATATATATATATATATATATATACACACACACACACGCATACACACACACTTAATGCTGGATAAGTGACATGGACCATGCTTCTGGTAGCTTTGTTAACTGTTTGAAATATTTGTGCCAATATTTGGTCAGGTGTGCATTTCCAGGGTAAGCCAAAATTCTGATAACCATGGAAACTATTCAACTGAACTTTGTGAGCAATAATAATATATTTTTAAAATCATTTACTCTGTGGAGTTTCAAATATCTTATAGTAACTGTAGTTTTTACAATTACTTTTCCATTTTATTAAACAATAAAATATGCAGTATTAAGGTCTTTACAAAGGTATTTCCTGTCCAATAGATTATGTAAGTAGCAATCAAGTTTTTATAGTAGATTTTTCAGTTGACAACATGCCAGCAATGTCAAGACGACTAACAGCCTAAGCTTTAAAATATGACTTCTAATCCAATTATTTCTTGTAAAGGATAGTACATTTTAAAAATCTTTAATTTAGAACTAAATACTAGATAGAAAGATAAAATATACATAAATAAAATATATTTATTCTGATAACATATACTTAGTTTTTTCTAATTCATGTGTATTCTAAGTCAAGATACCAAAGAACTATATGCTAAATAATATCATATGTCAAATTTCTTTCATACAATGAGTTTTAGTTTTATAAATGGAAGTTCAGGTGTATAATTCCTCTAATATTAAGCCTAATATTTCTTCACATGACTAACACTAGAATTTTTTGTATCAAAATTTTTCATTTAAGTAATATATCTGTTAACGTTTTTAAAGTAGCTGAATTCATTAACTAAGATTAAAAACATAATTACATCCTGTGCCTTTCGAGGAGAACGCTTTTAGATACAAAGAGCCACTCAAATAATAGAATCTAATTGTTTTTCTTTATCAGGGCAATATAATATTGCTGTCTGGGGCATCAATTAATAAAGGATATTAAAATATTACCTCTTTTAATTAGAAATATAGTGCTAGTTAACTCAAGTTACCACATTTGATTGCTTTTGTAATTGGGAAAATATAAATGGATTCTGCTCTTACTGAAGTAGAGAGTGTCCTCGAGTGGAAATGTAAAAGTAAAATACACTTTCCCTGGCTCTGAGGCTCTGACCTGTTAAATGTTTTCATAGCATATATATATTTATTTATATATAATTGTGCCACCAACTCTGCTCCAACCAGGTGAAATTCTCAGTTAGAATATCATGGGTCATAATGCTTTTTGATGGAAATGAGTGGTTTATTTTATTATCTAGACTTTAAAGTTTTCTACTCTAAGTATTTTTACAGCCCATAATATTAAAAGAAGTCTGTAGAGAGGAAAAGAGTTATAGAAAAAGGGAAATACTTCGCCAACATGAAAGCTGATTTTAAAGATTTAAATATATTTTAACAAGAGTTCATTACTGTAGCCAGTAGTTAATGAGTAGCTGGTTGTGAAATGATAGATAAATTTGTGAAATGAAAGATAAATTAAAATTTGGCTTTCTAGGTTTGTATGTGAAAATCATTTTATTTTGAGCATAAAAATAAAGGTTTATAATTTTTTCCACCGGAAATAAATTTCATTATACACTTTTTTTTTTTTTTAAAGTGAGAGAGAGAGAGAGAAAGAGCACCAGTGGGGTGTCGGGCAGAGGGAGAGATAGAATGAGAATCCCAAGCAGGCTTCATGCTCAGGTGGAGCCTACCATAGTGCCTTACCTCACAACCCTGAGATCATGAGTCTAAGTCAGGAGTTGCAGGTTTAACTGACTGAGACATCCAGGAACCCCTCATTCTACCCATTTTAAATAAATATTTGTTCTGGTTATCTACTTCTGTAAAACACACCATAGCTTAAAAATCCACTTTGTTTGCTCGCATCTCTTGGGTTAGGACTTCAGGCAGGGGTTGGCTGGACAGCTGGTCTGTGCTTATTTGGTGACATCTAATGGGGCTGGAGCTAGAAGATTCACTTCCAAGATAGCTTCTTCACTTACATGTTTGGGGCCACAGTGATCTCCACAAGTCTCTCTCTCTCTTTCTCTCTCTTTCTTCTCCAACTGGCAGCTCATTCTCCAGGGCCTCTTCAGCTTGGGCATTTCTCAGCATGGTGGTCTCAGTGTACTTGATTTTCTTAGGTGGCATTTGGCTTCTAAGACAGTGCATTCCAAGAGAGGGAGAGAAGATGCCAGTTCAGTTACAAGCTAGATTCAGAACTGGCACAGTGTTTTTTCCCTGTATTCTGTTGTTCAAAGTAGTCAGACTCAAGGAGGTGGAGGAGAAAAGTCTAGTCCTCTTGCTAGGAGAGATGACATGGGAAGTACCTGTAGAATGGGAGATAATACTGCTTCCATTTTGGAAAATACAATCCAGCATAATGTCTAGTAAATATTTAAAGAGCATTGGTCTACATGGACGTTTTATGATTTATATACTTGGGATGCTTACGTATTTGATCTGATCTGCACATAGGGAGAGACAAGTGAAGACAAAAGAGACGCAGAATTTAAATGTTAAGGTACATGTCCCCAAATTTACTACCCCAGCTATCTCTGTCTTGATCCATGCAGTGATGGTAATGGTAATGATAACGATAACGAAAGTAGATCTATTAACTGAGCACCTTCTGTGCACCATGCAGTATGCAAAGAACTTTTCATGAATTGTTTCAGAGCCCACAGCAATCCTGTTACATTATGTACTGTTATCAGTGCTCTCTCTCCCCCTTTCCCTCTCTCTCTCTTTTTTTTAAATTCTGGGATCATTCTGGGTTGCCATAATGCTACACTGGCAGCAATCAGACGTTTTTATCAGTGTTGAATTTGTCTAGTGTTTTTTACTTCTTTTTTAACCTGCATTTTGACATCAGTCAGAGCGAGATCATCTTATAAATAGTTCTGTACACGGTATTTTGCTTTTTTAAAAAAAATATATTTTATCTCTTTATTTTTCAGAGAAAGAGAAAGCGCACAGGCAAGGGGAGCAGTAGACAGAGGGAGAAGCAGGCAAGGAGGGGCAAGGAGCCTCACGCGGGACTTAATCCCAAGACCCTGGGTCATGACCTGAGCCGAAGACAGATATTTAACCCACTGAGCCACCCAGGTGCCCCTAGACAGTGTTAATAAGTTTAAAAAAAAAGTTGGAGTCCTGTTATTATAAAAATAAGTGTGCTAACAGAACATAGGAGAGGTTAGAAAGAAAAAAATAAAAGAAAACATTTGTTAAGTAAAGAATAAACTAAAAAGAGCATAGGTGCAAATAAGTTCCATGCACAGTGGTTTAGGAGAGATAAAAGACATAAAGAAGAAAATTGAAAATCACACAGAATGAAGAGTTTTAAAAAAAACTTGGATGAATTAATAGAGGATAGATCAAGACTAGATAAAAGGATGATGAACATGGGAAAAAAGATATGCAATTGGTGTCCCTGGAGAAGGAGAAACAAAGCAAAAGCATAGAATTAAAACTAAGCATTGTACTTTAAGGAAACTCTCTGAAATAAAAGATTTGAAATGATGTATTGAGAGAGCACATTAAATTTCTGGGAAAAAATACAAAATAGCCAACAAGACATGGTCTAGAAAAATGGAATTTAAGGAAAAAGGGAAAAAAGCCCTGGGAAAAAAGGCAAAAAGGCCAAGACATATTGGGAAAGACACTCAGTTTGTCATCAAAATTTTCAGTGTTTTGTGCCCGCAAATAGTTTAGTAACATTTAAGAGACTCAAGAAAAGAAAATATGAACCAAGGATTCTATACCCAGCCACACTAAGCTTCCTGTCTAAGGCCTGCAAGCATGCTATCAGGCAAGAACTCAGGCACTATTGCTCCTGTGAGACCTCTGTGGAAACTAATTAGAGAATGTGTTTCAGGCCCCCAAAGTGACCAGGAAGACACCTACCAAAGGAGTTGTTGTAAACATTAAATATATATTTATCTGTAAAACTAAGATTAAATGAGATATAAGGGAGTCAGCATAGTATAAAAATGATATGTGCATTGATAATACAGATATAGTAACTATCAAAAATAAGGGGAAGTAAGCAAAAAACAGAATAAGTTCACTAACTTCTGTATAGGTATTAACTGAGAGTAAAAGGCATATTATTTCAAATTAGATGTTTAGGGATAGGAAAGAATAGAAGAGAAAGTACTGGTAGTGAAATTTTATTTTTTCTTAGTAGGAAAAATGAACATTGGTTCAAAAAAAGGGGAAACGAGTTTCATCTAAAGTAATCATTTGAGCGAACTATAAACCTGTTAGTGCCAGGAAATATATAGAGGAAAATGTAACAACATGGACTTCTTTATGAAAAATTTTCTGTGTGTGCATTTATGATGATACGACTCCGTACCCGTCTGTGTATGTATAGAGCACACCTAAAGCAACATGGAAAAACTAAGGCCTCTCTTACCAGTCATCACTATGTCTAAATGAACTTAATTGAATCATAAGGAAAAGTTTATATTTTATACAAAGATACATCTAAATTAAAGAGCTACAGAAATGTATAAATAAATAGAAACACAGGTATTTTAGACAAACAGAAGTAAAGCGTAAGAGTTACAATTTTGATATCTAACAAATTAGCATTCAGTTTGAAAAGCCACTAACAGACAATGAAGGATAAATTATAATGTCTCAAGCTATATAGTTCGCAATTGTAGAAACAAGAGTTTTAGTAATTACTCAGTTAATTGCCCAATAACACAGATTTATAAAGTAGAAACCACTGTAGAGAAAATGATAAATAGCAGAAATGCTAATAAGAGATTTTAACACATTCTCTCAATCTAAAACAGAGTAAATGGGCAAATATTCACTAAAAAGATAAAAGACAATATAATTAATTAGGTATTTTTATAAATACATACTCAGTTCTAAACTCTGATAGAAAGACTTTCTCTTCTGAAGTCTACAAGTAACATTCTCCAAGCTGGACTATATCTTGCCCACACATGGATACCACAAAAAAAAAAAAAAAAAAAATCCCCCTAATTACTCCGCCTCCCATAACTACAAAGAGACCACAGTTCAGTAAGACAACATTAATAACAACAGCAATGAAAAGTCTTTTAAAGTGGAGCATTAAAAAGCATCTAATTAAAAACTCTTTGATCAAAGGGGAAGCAAAGAAATAAATACTAGAAGTTCTTAAAAATAAGAATCCTGAAGGGCGCCTGGGTGGCTCAGTCGGTTAAACATCTGCTTTTGGCTCAGGTCATGATCCTGGGCTCCTGGGATCCAGCCCTGCAGGGAGCTCTCAGTTCAGCAGGCAGCCTGCTGCTTTTCCTCTGCCTGCAGCTCCCCCTGCTTGTGCTCTCTCTCTCCCCCTCTGTCAAATAAACAAAATATTAAAAAAAAAAAAAGGGGTAGTGAATATACAACTATCAGACTCTATGGGAAATAGTTAAAGCAGTTTTCAGAGAAAAATATAATAGCCCTAAATATCTATATCACGAAAATGAAAAAATAAAAATGAATTAAGCACCCAATTAAAAGAATAGAAATAAGATGACATGGTACCCCCAAAAAAGAAAAAAAAGAAGATATTAATTTAAAAATTTGAAATAAATGAGTAAGAAAAAAGTGTGGAGTAAATCCAAATGTTAATTCTTTGGGAAAAAAACGTAAAATAGTCAAACTACTGGCTAACCCAATTAAGATAAAAGGGAAAAGCTACAAATACATAGAGTAAGAAATGATTAGGAGGGGTATAACTATGAAAACAGAAGACTTTAAAAAGTCAAGAGACTAGTTTATGCAACAATATAAAAGAAATTTGTAAACACAAAATGACATTGATAAATTTTGTAGATAAACACAACTCTCCAAAACAGGCCAGAGTAGAGATTACTAACTGTCCGAATAAATCAGTTAGTATAGATAAAAATAGAGTAAGTGGTACACAGAATGATAGTTTTTGAGTTCAATTGGATGATCAGACTCATCAAACACATGGTTTTAATCTAATACTACATTTAATTAATTTAATATAAAACTTAGGACTGGAGGTATGGCAGGTAGAGTGAGTATCTTCCCGTCTTTGGAAGTGTAGCAGGAATTCATGTTCACAATGTCTGCAGGAGCTGGTGCGCACTTGGGCTACCATGATGCAGAGAACCAGCAGACCCAGTTCCATGCTGGTCATTTGTACCATGCCAGTCAAGCCAGCCGTCTTTAAAATCACAAGCTATGACATTTAGAAACTGAAGGTAATCCTGGTATGTGGTCATCAGTGTTTGAGTGTTTTTATTTTTTTAATTGTCAGACAATTCTATTAATAAAATCCATTTGAAGAAAAGTAAATAACAAAAAACATCCACCAAAAAAAAAAAAAAAAATCACACCACCTATAAAAAAGAACCAGCAATGAGAGGGGCTAGTTTTACCAGATATTAAAACATAATTTCTGTTTTCAAAATAATGTGATACAATCAGACAAAGCACTGAAACAAAATAGGAAACACAGAAATAGGCCCAAGTGTATACGGAAAGACATCATCTCAAATCAATGGAAAAAAGAAAGACGGGTTTTTAAATAATTGGTGTTGGGATAACTGAATATCCAAATGGAAAAAGTTGAAATAGGATCAATTCATCCCACAGTACATCAGGGTTAATGTCAAGGAATTAGAGAGATAAATGTTAAAACAAATGAATAAAAAAGAAAACTTTCAAGTTCTAGAAGAAAGTATAGATGGATTCCTCTATAATTGTCGATTCAGAATCCATAGTAAGGGAATGATTTGTAACACTTACAAATTATTTTAATGACATACAAATGAAACATTTTCTTGGTAAAATGCACCATAAGCAAAGTAGAATGACAACTGAAAAGAGCTGGGGAAAATATTTGCGACTTACATCACAGAGAAGAGCTAAAAGTCTTCATGTTTAAAGAAGAAAATAGAGAAGAAAGAGGCCAGTGATACTATAGAAAAATGAGGTATCAACATACAGTTTAAAGAAAAAGAAGTGCAAATGATTTCTATATATGAAAATATGTTCACTTCTCTTTATAAGATAATACACAATTATACTGAGTTTCTCTTGTACTAGACCAGCACAAATCTAAAAGATTTACAATATACTTTGTTAATGAGGCTTTGCAGAAACTGAACTTTACTATTATAAATTGTAGGGAGGACTGCACAATGTCCCAGCCCCACTGAAGGGAAATTTGGTAATATTTAACTAAATAAAATATTCATGTACTCTTTGAACAGCAATCCTACTTCTAGGAATTTATCCCCAAAATATAGTGGCAGTAACATGAAATGACCTATACACAAAGCTAAATGCTAAAGCAGTATTTATCATAGCAAATAACAGGAAGCAAACCAATGACCATCAGTGGCTAAGTGACTGAAAGGTGGTATATTCCTACAGTGGAGTACTATGCAACTATAAAAAGTAGTGGAAATGTCTCTTACTACATGGTATAATTCCCTGAACATAACATTAAGTGAAAAACCAAGTTTGAGGAAAATATGTAGAGGAGGCTACCATCGACAAAAGTAAATACCTAGCTAGCTAGCTAGGTGACAGATAGATAGGCTTGTATTAAAAATAGATACAGTTAATGGGGCATCTGGGGGTGCTCAGTGGGTTAAACCTCTGCCTTTGGCTGAAGTCATGATCTCAGGGTCCTGGAATTGAGCCCTGCGTCGGGCTCTCTGCTGCACAGGGAAGCCTGCTTCCTTCTGTCTCTGCCTGCCTCTCTGCCTACTTGTGATCTCTCTGTCAAGTAAATAAATAACAATCTTTAAAGAAATAGTAACAGTTACAAAATCAATTTAAGGATACTTAAAATAATGATGCTCTATGAAGGGAAAGAAATGAGAGAGAGACAAATCAAGAAACAGACTCTTATCTGTAGAGAACAAACTGATGGTCACCAGAGGGTAGGTGAAGGGGATGGGTGAAACAGATGATGGGGTTTAAGGAGTAGGTTTGTGATGAGCACTGGCTCATGTATGGAGGTGTTAAATCGATACATTACACACCTTAAACTAATATAATACCATCTGTTAACTCACTGGAATTAAAAATAAAATGTTCTGTACAGAAGGGAGAGAATAGGGTACATAAAACTGGGGGAGATGAAAACGACATTTTTCTCAATTTCTAAATTATAAATTTAATTTTAGAATTCTGAGCATGTTATTTATGTAACTATAAGCAAAATTTGAAATCTTTTTCAAATTGAAATAATATCAACAGTGAACCTAACTGTGTATCTAGTTGGTATCATAGCATACAGAAAGAACCTTTATCAGTGAGCTGTCTAAAAGCATGGTAATCTGGCCATTCATCCCTAGAGGTGTATACACTAAGAAGAAGAAGATCTGCAGAGAGTCTTAAAGTGTTTTCAGTAAACATATCGGTGATGATAATATTGGCAATTTTAAGACTATATTTGTGAAAAAACAAATGAGTTATTATGCTGGCATTTTTGAACCTCAAGGTTTTTGGTTTGGGTGAAAGACTGTGGTGACGAGAATACATTTTACACTTGAGAGTGTCCTTATCTGAGCGTCCCGTCACATGGGGCTCTTGTGCATTCGTTCACGTCCACACGTGCCGTGGGCTGCTGCTCTCCCTCAGTGACTGAACGTGACAGGGATGTCAGCGTAGACCCGTGAATCTTTATTGGCAGAGTTTGGTTCAAGGACATGGCTTTGCTGAACCTTCCTTAGATGGCACCGCAGGCTGGGTTGCTTCCAACCACCCTCTCACCTCCCTTATCTCTGTCTCTGTCCCTGTCCCTCATTTTTTCATTTTTTTAAATTTCTTTTCAGCATAACAGAATTCATTGTTTCTGCACCACACCCAGTGCTCCATGTAGTACGTGCCCTTTCCAATACCCACCACCTGGTTCCCCAACCTCCCACCCCCCCCACCCCTTCAAAACCCTCAGATTGTTTTTCAGAGTCCATAGTCTCTCATGGTTTTCCCCCCCCCTTCCAATTTCCCTCTGTCCCTCATTTTTAAGTTGCCTCATCTTTTCTAAACTCTCCTTGTCACTAGAGGTCAGACTTAACCTCTTAATACTGCCGACTTTATTAAAGGAGGAACTCAGGGGTTCATACAGAAGGGTCGTGCAGCAAGCCTTCCTAACAGTCTTCCTCAGGTATCTTTCTCCCCAGAGTCTCACCCCACACATCCCTTCTGCCCCACAGCCCTCCCTCATCCCTATGCTCTTCTGCTCCGAGCCCCCACTCTCCTGTGTGACAGTCCCTGCCATCTCGTGTGGCTCTTGGCACCGGCAGTATGGGCTCCTGTTCTGACTGCTTTTCCCTGGTGAGAAGTCACCCCTTGCAACCCCATTACATCACATTCTTCGGCTCCTTAGATGGAATCTTTCAAATATATGAACTAGAGACACACGCACGTAGAGATTAGGCATGTACGACCTGACGATGTGAAGCCTGAAGGCCCTCACCTTTCTAAAACCCGTTTTTGCTCAGTGTTTTCTGGGGCGATGAGGCTGATTGCCACAGGGAGAGACTGGATGCAGATATTCCAAACAAAAGCTTACTTTCTTTGTTTTCTACTTTCTCATTGGCTTTCACTGTACAACCAGAAGATCAGTAAGTCTATTTCAGATCAGGTAAGAGATTTAGATGCCTCCCAGAAGAGAGTAGAACTAAAGTTATATTTGAATGTATTTTCAGAATAAAACCACATTTAGAGACTAAGAATATTTATTTCCTCTCTAAGCATTACTATTATTATTATTATTATTATTATTATTATTTGGTCCCCCTTAAAGTGTGAGAACATCTTTTTGTTTTTAATTTAATTTTATTTTTTCAGTGTTCTAAAATTCATTGTTTATGCACCACACCCAGCGCTCCATGCTATACATGCCTTCCTTAGTACCCACCACCAGGCGCACCCAACCCTCTCCCTTTCTCCCCTCCAAAACCCTCAGTTTCTTTCTCAGAGTCCACAGTCTCTCATGGTTCATCTCCCCCTCCAATTTCCCCCAACTTCCTTCTCCTCTCCATCTCCCCGTGTCCTTCGTGTTATTCCTTAAGCTCCACAAGTAAGTGAAACCATAGGATAATTGACTCTCTCTGCTTGACTTATTTCACTCAGCATCATCTCCTCCAGTCCCGTCCATGTTGCTACAAAAGTTGGGGATTCATCCTTTCTGATGGAGGCATCATACTCCATAGTGTATATGGACCACATCTTCCTTATCCATTCGTCCGTTGAAGGGCATCTTGGTTCCTTCCACAGTTTGGCGACCATGGCCATTGCTGCTATGAACATTGGGGTACAGATTGCCCTTCTTTTCACTACATCTGTATCTTTGGGGAAAATACCCAGGAGTGCAATTGCAGGGTCATAGGGAAGTTCTATTTTTAATTTCTTCTCCACACTGTTCTCCAAAGAGGCTGCACCAACTTGCATTCCCACCAACAGTGGAAGAGGGTTCCCCTTTCTCTACATCCCCTCCAACACATGTTGTTTCCTGTCTTGCTAATTTTGGCCATTCTCACTGGTGTAAGGTGGTATCTCAATGTGGTTTTGATTTCAATCTGAAGTGTGAGAACATCTTAACCTACCGTGTTTAGGAATTAACTAGAAATTTTCCAGATGTACCAAAAAAGAAGAGTTCAGGGACACTTTCTCAGACAGGGCAGGCCATTTTGTCCCTTCAAAGAAAAGCACAGCTTTTCATACAGGGGGGAGTAGAGTCTGACTGATGGAAGATACCACAGATTTTATGACTCTCCGCCTTGGGTTTTCTTCAGAATAGAGGACGAAAAGGAACAGCCGTCTCGTGTGCATCCTAGCACTTCTTGTCTTTCTTCTGTGTGCTTCCAACAGTTGAAACTTCTTCCCAAAGATGCTGGTAGCTTTACTGTGCATTTGGTAATTTATAAACTCTTTGACATGCAGAAGGGGCCGGCATGGGGGGAGTGACGCCATTTATCTTAATGAAAATTTGATTCTCATTCCTCCTTACTAATAAATGAATCTCATTTCTCCAGAAGTCTTTTTCTTTTCTGAAAGTGATTAGAATATAAATTGATGACCTTGTGGAAATTTCATGGAAATCGCAGTATATAGTGTAAGAGTTCCTAAACCATAAGTCTTTCTAAATATAATTCTGATCGACCTAACCTCTAAGGAAAATTGTTTCAATTAAATTAGAAAGAAGGGGAGGAAGGAAGGAAGAAAAAAAAAAAAAAGCCACCAGGAATAGTTTACAAGAAAATACAGGAGAGTAAAAAACCACACATTGGATTTAGCTCCACTGTTTTTCCCTCTTAGATCTTTTAAAAAAATAATCCCTTAGATATTAAAGATAGATTCTCCTGTTGAAATAATGCTCAAAGGAAAGGACTTGCAATGGTTCATTGGTTACTTTTATTCCTTCTATACAATATTTGGTATACATGTAGATTTTGGAGGACATAGAATTTAGAAAAATATATGTATAACAAAACAAAAGAAATCAGAAAAATGAATATTAAGAATACAGTGAGATACTTAGTACAAATACAGTGAGTTGGTTAAGAGAAGAGAGTGGTTACTAGAAGCAAACTGTGCTGGTACCCTGTCCTTGGACTTCCAGCCTCCAGATATGTGAGAAAATAAATTTCTATTGTTTAAGACACCCAATCTATGGCATTTTGTTATAGCAACCCAGATTGATAATACAGAACAATCTACAATAATACACTGAAAGGAGGAATGTGAAAATGTTTACCAATGTTAAAGAAATTTATAAAATACTATTTGAAAAGAAGCAGGATTTTTTTTTCCTCCTAATTTATGTAACAAACAAAACAAAAAAGATATTATATTGTCCTGGAGAAAATATACAAGACCAAGCAACAGGTGCCCTACATCAAAGTACAGTAGAAATATGTCTCCCATATTTAATACTCAAATAAGTTGTCTAAAAATCCATACATTATGATAAATAAAATCATATTTTTATCAAGTTTGAAAATAATATTCCATTTTGCCCTAAAAAATAAAATTTATATTATTTGAGACCACAAAAATACAGGCATATAGTTTTGTCAGTAAACTTATCCATGGAAAATAAAACTATTTCTGAAAACTGCTTTTTCATAGATGTGTGCTTATTTCCTAACAAGATAATATTGTAAAAGTTTTATAATAAACTTACTCATCCATTACATTTTACTATACTCTCCACTAAATTTTTCCGAATTGAGTGCACAAAATCATCATTTCAAAGTAATTGAGGCACAGAGAAGTTGAATTACATATTCAAACAAGTGCAGATGAATTGAATATAAATTCTAGAATTATTAAATATAGGCTATGCCGGATGTCACTGGCTAGAAATCAAACCTACCTCTGAACAAGTTATTCTAGTCTAGAATTGGAGTGATGATTATGGCTGATTGGCTTTCCACAGAGGTTTCAAGACCACCAGCCTCTGATAACTCCTAGGGGCGCCTCCTGATGAAGCTTACATACCTCACAGTACCCCCATTCCTGTTACTTTAGGTTTCCTCTTACCAGTGAGTTCTCATTGTTTTCTGTTAAAGTACTGCGGCATCAAATGAGGTTTTGCTATATTTTGTGGCTTCAGAATAGTAAAATAAATCCTTGGGGTTGGTGATATTTAAGTTAAAAACTGAATGCCGACTGATTATCATCAAGTTCATCTCTAAAGTGGAAATAAACATGTCCTCCCTTAAGGTTTGATTTGAAGATAATTGAAAGTATTTGTGAAATACCTAGCATAGAGAATAGTATGAAGACTGCCCAATAGATAAAAAAGTATTGCTATTAAGACTGATTTAATCTCAAATTTGATTTAGTGTTTATCTAGAAACTGCTTATTAGAACACATCACAATGATTATTCAAACCTTGCCTATTAGAAAATGCCTAATTTTACATTTAAAATTCTGAGATGATTAATAACTCATGAGTATTTACTGAAAGACTTAGTAATCTTTAAAGTAAGTGACCTCTTAAGAAAATAACGTATGGAAATATTTCTATTTTAACAGTTTTTCATTTTTTCTCTTTTGTTATTTACTCTTTTTGAGTGTTAATCCAGTAATATAACTATGTGTGATGACACAAACAACATAATTAAATCATAAAACCAGAAGTCTAATTGTTGAGGATTAAGGATTTATTTAGACCCATTCATGTAGGATTATATAAATGCCTTTAGCTAATGATTAAACACGATTGGTGGAGATTAACTCATCCATATAATTTTTACCCCATTTTGAAAGTGTAGTGGATTGTAAACAGAAAAGATGGAGTATTTGTCTTTATAAAACTTATAACCCTAATATTTTGTAATGGACCTACTTCACTTCTTGAGGAAGTGACTCCTTTTGTGATATTTATTTAAGCAAGTTTTCTCAGGTCACTGACTGTTAAATAAATCTAGTTAAGTAAGAGTAATGCATGTTAAAAATTTAAGAATTCCTTACCACACACTGCATTAGCTTTCTTGCCCAATATTTCCACTTGCTGAGAAGTTTCCGGTTCTCAGATGTAGCATGCTGTAATAATTGATTATTTATATAACTTTTTGACTCTGCTGCACATAGCTTAGGAGGTCTAGCCCTTACCCTCTCTGTTCCCAGTTTGTATAACAAAAGTACTTTTATCTTTCTCATAGAGGTTATAGAAAATAATATGTCTATGTCTATAAGACTTGAATAATAATAAAAAAGAGGAATGGTATGATTTTAATATATTGTCAGTATAATAGCCATCTCCAGAACTTATTTATTTTAATATTGCCTCTTTTGAATTTTTTTTTTTTAAGATTTTTTTAAAGAAGTCATCTCTATACCTAATGGGGCTCAAACTCACAACCCTGAGATCAAGAGTCTCATGCTTCATCAACTGAGCCAGGCAAACACCCTGTAGTCTTAAAGTTTCTTTTTATCTAACAGAAATGACTCAACCTAGTTTCTTTCCTTTTTGCCTTTTTTATATCCTCATAGAGGTAAGATTAATGTTCTATGTCAGTAAAGAAATTGGTTTAGGTTTCTCATATTTTAAATTTATTATATTAAATAAATAAACTGTACTTAAATTATAAATAATCTAAAATTATTATGGGTAATGAGAGGTATAAATAAATTTGCATGGTATGATTAAAAAGAATAAAACAGACATGTAAATGAAATTAACTCTATCTGGCTTGAGTATTGATAAAGGCATGTATGATATTTATAGACTTGATTCTAATTATTCATAAATATAGATTCTATAACTGTATAATAATTTGAGGAATGTAGTAAGTTATAATAATTGTATATGGTTTATAATGATTGTGTATATAATTTTTGTGTTACAAGGACATTATCACTTGGAATAAAGAAGTGTGGTTTTTGGCCCCTGAATGTTTTTGATATATTTGTTTTCTAATGCACTATAACTAAGACCTGCTTTTTATAGGACATTAACAAGTGCCGGTAAAGACCTGCAAGATAATTTTCTGAAGGCTCTGGCAGTGAGAGAAGAAGACAATCGCAACGGAAAAGTGAGCGTGAGTACATTTCATCCAATAGCTAAAAATGTATACATTAAAGGCACAGTTGGTATTAATAATACAAGTTTTAATTCTTCCCTGAGAAGTGATGCATGAGGGATATAATATGGCTCTTTGTCGTATATATTATACAAAGTATGTGGGAAAAAATTTTATTCCCACTTACGTCTATAGAAGTACCCACTTGGTGAAAAAAAAATGATTTCCTACAACTATTGTAGAGAAAATGCATTGGGATGGTGGTTGTCGTCTTCAGCATTGTGCTAGTCTTATGTTGAAACTTGCTACTTCTTTTCAGCTCAGCCTCCTAGTACAGTCTTCCAAGTCACATCATCCACGGTCCCCCAAGCTTTGCCCTGTCCCTACCTGATTTGATTTTGTGGTACCTTCAGAGGAGAGTCCTGTAGTGTGCCTTGTAATCCTGCCCTGGGAGATGTGGTAGAAACCACATAATGGAGGGATACAACTTTTGATCATCCAAGGAGGATATGGTCTTGCTTTATTAAAATGTGTGCTAAATCAAATATGTAGTTTTTAATGTTATTTGGAATATGTATTTACTTTTATCTTTTGTTAATATAGTATTAGTGATAAAAGTCTTCTGTAGGTTTTAAAAACATTCTAAGTCAAGGATTAAAAAAAGCAAATACTCATGCTCAAACTGTAATAAATGTCTTACAGAAAAATAATCAGAAGTAGTGTGATGAAAAGTTTAAAACAGCAACAGAAAAATATGTATATAAGGTGGTCTATTTTACCAAGGTTTTCTCGAAAAATAGTTGGAATTTTTCCAACAGGACTCTTGAAAATTTCACATGCAGACAAAATCTTCAATATACTTCATAGAGAGAAAAATTCATACTTTAGTTAGATAATTTAATAGAATGAACTGAGCTTGAAATCAGGGAAAGCTTCTTGAGGAAGATGGACAAGTGAGACTGAAGAAGTGAAGTTGGAAATATGGATAGCGACTAGACTCTGGAGGGCCTTCTAAATTACAACAGAAAAGTTTAAAATTTATCTGACTCTTAATAGAAAGAGCAGCTACAAAGGCAAAACATAGCATGTCATAGGGAATCATGATAAGGACTTTTGGGAAGGGACATATGATCATTAATGATCAAACAAGATAAGGATTATGAAAGCTTTCATATAAATTTAAAACATATACTTGACAAGAACAAATTTCATCTACTCCATAACCTGATTCTATAGGTTGAAAAAATGGCCCATGATTAGACAGTAAACTAATAAATCAATAAATACAAATAGCTTTAGAGACCCTAAATCCACATTTTAACCACAGTGGTATACTTCCTCTCAAAAATATCTTTTTAAGTCTTTCTCTCCTCTTGGTATTTCTTTTAACAATGAGTGACAGACTCATCCACTCATCTACCCATCTACTCTCTCTCACTCAAACGAACCACTAATTTCTCCAAAATATAAATCAAATTACTTCAATTTTCACCATCTCAACTATCACTTACTTTGATTCAAACT
Organism: Mustela putorius furo; assembly: GCF_011764305.1. Classification (NCBI taxonomy): domain Eukaryota; kingdom Metazoa; phylum Chordata; class Mammalia; order Carnivora; family Mustelidae; genus Mustela; species Mustela putorius. The sequence continues at coordinate 2,627,754 of NW_025421261.1, forward strand.
ACCATTATATCTTAAGGAAATTACTATAATAGTCTCCTAAATGATACACCTATGTATTTTCTTACCCAGCTCCCATTCACTTGCCAATCACTCAATAGATTTTCTTGTGCACCCGCTCACACCTGAAACTGTTTTTGTTCCTGGGACACTGGGGTACAAGAGAGGTTAGATAAGGTGATGCATTCGTTTCCCCCTGGCCGCCATAACAAATTACTCTAAACTGGGGGCTTAAAACAGTAGGAACTTATTTTTCATAGTTCTGGAGGCCAGAAGTCTGAAGTTAAGATGTTGGCAGAACCATGTTCTCTCTGAAGGATCTATGGGAGAATCTCTTCTTTGCTTTTCCCTTAGTTTCTGGTGTTCCTGGAAATCACCGATATTCTTGGGTTTGTAGATCTGTCACTCTAATCTGTGCCTCCATCATCATGTGCATTCTCCTTCTGTACCTGTGTTCTGTCTTCTGTTCTTATAACAACACTAATCATATTGGATCCTCCTCCCCAATTGGGTATGGCCAAGTCAGTTTTATTACATCTGTAAATATCTTATTTCCAAATAAGGTCATATTCATAGGTACCAAGGGTTAAATACTCAACATGTCTTTTGGGGAGGAACAAAATTCAGCCTATAACAAATGATAAAAAGTTTGTCATTGTTTTTGGCTAGGTAAATGTCATTGTTACATTGGTGAGGGCTGTTTCAATGAAGGGTATGGGCAAATGTCTCATTGGAGTAGGTAGAAAAAAGAAAAAAATATGTAAATGAAAATGAAGAGAAACAACGGGTTTTTTTAAATGATTTTTGCAGTGAAGGATAGTGTAGACATTGAGTGACAGCTGGAGCTGGAGCCCAGGAAGTTTGTTTTGTTGTGTTTTAATATAAGATGGATAATGTTAGCCCGTGTTTTATGTTAGCGGGAAGGATGAAGTAAGTACCGAGAGAGGTATTGATGATGTAGGGGAGAAAGGAAACAGTTGCTGGAAATAAGTCCTTAAAAGGAAGATGGAATCTAGAACACTAGGAAAGAATTTACCTTTGAGAGGGGCAGAAGCCACCCTTAAAGTTATAGGGAGAAGAAAGAAAGAGTCTGTAGGCACATGTGCTAAGTAGGTTGGTGAATTTGGGTTTGGGACAATAAGAGAGCTCTGCTGTGAGTATACATGTTTTCTCTGCATTGTTCCTCTGAATGATCTTTAAATACATTGTTAGAATTTGGTTTTTCCCTAGAAAAGTTCCTAAATTTAACTTTGATTGAGTACACTAAATAGTTAACATTAAATGTTGGGTGGGTGGTCACTAACTAGGAAACTGGAATCTTATCAGACTCATAGCCTTGCTGAATCTGAAAATAACATGGGCATTCATTTATTTGGGTCTTTGAATTTTTGATATTATAATCAGCAGAATACATATCATTGTATCAAGAGTGGCATTTAAGGTTTAATTTTGTTTCCTAGTCTGGTCTTAAAGCAGACTCCAAATGGTTTTATAGAAAACTATAAAAGAATAAACATATTTTAGACAGATCTAATTATGAGGATCATAAGCTTACTTAAAAGCCATTTAGTTAATGGATACACTTTTTATAAAAGTAGTCTGATAAAGTATACAATATTCATGAGATTTGAATCTATATTAATTTGCTGACAACAGAAATTATATGTGAACTTTATGAGGTCTGAACTCTCCAAGGGAAATGACTATTTCCTACGTATTAACATTTCTCTACATAGTGAATGCAAAATAAATGGAGAACTCCAACCCAGAGGCTCATTTGCTACTCTTTGTGTTTCATCTTAATGAAAGTACAAGCTGGAAAAATTATGATGTAGTTTTAGAATTGACATAGTTGATCTGCATGGCCTCGTAAGGCTTGAAGGGTAATTCCATAGCAATTTTCCGAGGTAATTTTCTTTAAACGTTGCTAGGAAATTAGAAGAAGATTGGATTTACCTTCCCACATGCACAACTTTTAATTTTATTTTTAAGTTGGGTGATCCCGGTTTCAAATGCTATTTAGTGTAACTGAATCTTGTTCGGGGTGTCCTCTTTCTCCCTCTGGTCAACTAATTGCAAATTGATTTACTAGTTTTTTTCCATTTAGGCCTTGAATTGACTCTGCCAAAGAGCCTAGAGCTTAGGAAAACAGCACTCCTGTCTGTCCCCACTTCCCAGTGGGCCCCCACCCCAATACTTCAATGCTCAAGTTATAGGATTACTTGCTTATTAAATGCACTCATACCATTTCTACAAACCTACTGCTTAGGCATGTAGTCTCAGGGCTATGCCCTGGGAGGGAACAGGGTTTTATGACAGTTGAAAGTTTATAGATACTGTTCAGATAAATCCTTTTTTTTTTTATTTTAAATATGTTTATTATCTTTTTTTTAATTAATTTTTTATTTTTTATAAACATATATTTTTATCCCCAGGGGTACAGGTCTGATCCTTTTTTTAAAAAAGTTTATATTAAGCTGGAGGTAACTTGATTTAATTCAAGAATCAATATTATTTTATGAATGCGTCTGAATTTCATGCATAATATATGCTTCATGTAAGTGTATGTATAATATATATATGCATGTATACATATGTACATACATACAAGCATATTATACAGAAACACACACATTCCTTTCTTTAAATTTTCTTACAAAATACTCTTGTTTTAAGTCACTATGATGTTCTGTGCATTTAGACAAAACATTGAGACTTACGTGCAATTCACGTATAAAAATGTTAAAAGGATTTTTAATTGTGTAATGCCTCATATGACAGATATAACGAGTATGTTTTCCTGATAATGTAACTATTTAATTTATTATAAATGGGTACCATGCATGTATTAAAATATTTCTACCTTACGATTCATATATTTCAGATTTAAAAATTCTTTAAAATCTAAAATTACTAACCATTTCCTTCTCACTTATAAACAGATTTATTGTTTCCTGAGAAAGTGTATTTTTCTGATTGCTTATGTTGTGAAGCTCTTAATACCACCTCTACAGTGAGGCACGCATTAAGTATATGTTTATGACAAGTGCTTGGAAAAAGATTAAGCAGGTGTGGTTCTAGATATCCAGAAACTCAGAGGCAAACCACACTGATGTGTAGGTGGACATAAAATATTCACTGATTTTTGGTGGTCTTCTGGATTTTTTATATACAATGTCATGTCCTCTGCAAATAGTGAAGGGTTACTTCTTCCTTGCTAATTTGGATGGTTTTTATTTCTTTCTGTTGTCTGATTACTGTGGCTAGGACTTCAAGTACTGTGTTAAATAAAAGTGGTAAGAGTGGACATCGCATCTTGTTCCTGACCATAGAGGAAAAGCTCCCAGTTTTCCCCCATTTAGTATGATACTGGCTATGAGATTTTCATATATGGCCTTTGTTTTGTTGAAGTATATTCCCTCTATGACATGATGCTATATATGGAAAACCTGAAAGTCTCCACCAAAAAACTGCTAGAACTGAAAAATGAATTCAGTAAAGTTGCAGGAGAAATCTGTTGCATTTATATACACCAATACTGAAGCATCAGAAAGAGAAATTAAGGAGTCAATCCCATTTACAATTGCACCAAAAACAGTAAAATACCTAAATATAAACCTACCAAAAATGTGAAAGATCTCTACTCTGAAAGTATAAAACTCTGATGAAAGGGGTTGAAAATGACACAAAAAACATAAGAATGTTCTATGCTTATGAATTGGAAGAATAAATATTATTAAAATGTCTATACTACCCCAAGCAATATACACATTTAATATGATCCTCATCAAAATGCTACTAGCATTTTCACAGAGCTAGAACAAACAATCTTAAAATTTATAGGGAACCATAAAAGACTCTGACTAGCCAAAGCAACCTTGAAAAAGAAAAACAAAGTTGCAGGCATCACAATTCTGGACTTCAAGTTATATTACAAAGTTGTAGTCATCAAAATAGTATGGTACTGGCACAAAAATAAGCATACAGATCAATGGAACAGAAAAGAGAACCTAGAAATGAACCCATACAACTAAAGGTCAATCAATCTTCCACAAAGCAGGAAAGAATATCCAACAGGAAAAAGACCCATCTCTTCAACAAATGATGTTGAGAAAACTGGACAGCAACATGCAGAAGAATGAAACCAGACCACTTTCTCACACCATATACAAACATAAACTCAAAGGGGATTAAAGACCTTTATGTGAGACCTGAAACCATGAAAATCCTAAAAGAGAACACAAGCAATAACTTCTTTGACACTGGCCATAGCAGTTTCTTTCTAGATACATCTCCCAGTGTAAGGGAAACAAAAGAAAAAATAAAGCATTGGGACTACCTCAAAATAAAAAGCTTCCAGTGAAGGAAACAACGAATGAAACTGAAAGGCAGACTATGGGATGGGAGAGGACATTTACAAATGACATGTCCAATAAGGGTTAATGTCCAAAATATATAGAGAATTTCTAAAACTCAACACCCCCAAAATGAATAATCGAATTAAAAAATGGGCAGAAGACACGAATAGACCATTTTCCAAAGAAGACATTTAAATGGCCAACAGACACATGAAAAGATGCTCAACATCACTGATCATCAGGGAAATTCACATCAAAGCTACAATGAGATACCACCTCACACCTGTCAGAGTGGCTAAAATCAACGACACAAGAAACAAAAGGTGGTGGTGAAGATGTGGAGAAAGGGGAGCCCTCTTATGTTGTTGGTGGGAATGCAACCTGCTGCAGCCCCTCTGCAAAACAGTATGGAGTTTCCTCAAAAACCTACAAATAGAACTATGCTATGATCCAGCAATTGCACTACTAGGTATTTACCCAAAGAATAAAATATACTAATTGAAGAGGACACATGCACACTAATGTTTATAGTAACATTATCTACAGTAGCCAAATTATGGAGATATTTCAAGTGTCTGTTGGCTAATGAATGGATAAAGAAATGATACACACACGCACACACACACACACATTAAAATATAACGTAGCCATAAAAAAAAAAAAAAGAAATCTTGGGGTACCTGAGTGGCTCAGTAGGTTAAGCCTCTGCCGTCAGCCCAGGTCATGATCTCAGAGTCCTGGGATCGAGGCCTGCATCGGGCTCTCTGCTCAGCGGGGAGCCTGTTTCCCTTCCTCTCTCTCTGCCTACTTCTGATCTCTCTCTCTCTCTCTGAGAAATGAGTAAAAATAAAATCTTAAAGAAAGAAAAGAAATCTTGCCATTTTCAATGACATAGAAGGAGCTGGAGAGTGTTATACTAAGCAAAATGAGTCAGAGAAAGAAGACAAATACCATATGATTGCACTCATATGTGGAATTTAAGATACAAGAGCAAGAGGAAAAAGAAAGAGGCAAACCAAGAAACAGACTCTTAACTATAGAAAGCAAACTGATGGTTACCAGAAGGGGGGGATGGACTAAATATGTGGTAGGGATTAAGGACGGCATTTGTTGTGATGAACATCAGATGTTGTGTGAAATTGTTGAATCATTATATTGTATACCTAAAACTAATATTACACTGCATGTTAACTAACTGGAATTTAAATAAATCTTTAAAAAATTCAGAGAACTAAGCACATTGTGTGAATACATGAGATACTGAAAAATCATTTTCTCAGAAAAACCAGAGAGAATGTTACATGCATTAAATATTTAAATCAGGTTGAGATTAAGGGTATTTTTTTCTTGCAATGTCCAAAAATACCTTATTAGAAATGGTAAAATTACAGAGGTTCCTTGAATGAAGATGTAATATCTTGAGAGCATTTCATGTATATGAACGAGACTAAAAATTATAAAGGTCAAAAATGTGATGATTGTATGAAGAGAAGTCTATCTAGGTAGAAATAAAGAGGAAAAGTGGGTTATTGTGAAACAATAGTTTCCAGTTTCTTTCTAGACTACTCTGATCAACATGTTTCTCTCCTATCCTGGTGTCTATGACATAATTATCTTATAGTTTTCTTATTTTAGATTTTATTCTTTCTTGGGCTGACTACCTGACACCTCTACTTGAAGCTACATCCTTTCCACTATACACATTTTTCCTTGGAATGATCTAGCCCCTGTACATCCACTGCCATTAATCCAATGAATGTGTTTCTTGCTACCAAACCAGAGGCCTAGGGCTTTGCTGTGCATCTATTAATGAATTTATTCAATTATTCATTAAGTGTTGGTAGCTATTATGCGAGCGTCTGGAGATACAGTGGATTTCAGGTGCCATATGGATCTTGGAGTTGCTTGGGAAAGAAAGTGAGTAACCAAGAAAGCATACAGATAAAGCAAACTTACAACTATGGCAGGGGCTGTGAAGGAAAAACAGCAAGTTCTGATTGTATACAAATGGTCAGGAGATGATACAATCAGATTTTCAGACAGAAAAATATAGTGCATCTTCAGGACAGAGAATAAACTAGAGAGAGGATAAAAGAGATTCCAATCCATGCAAGATCAAATTAGAGAAGATAAAATAATAGCCTGGATCCGGAGGATGACAGGGAAGATGAAGAGCTGACTTGACCATTCCTTACAAGGTAAACTGGGCAGGCTGTGGTGACAGGGTCTGATAGCTCAGACCGGGGCGGAAACAGAGGGAGGGGACATGGACAACCGGCCCCCACAGCTGGGGAGATGGTGCTGCAGCTCCTTGCCACATGGTACATTCAAAGGTCAAGAGAGGGGCACAGAGAGACCATGTATCTGACTGTGAATATATAGAGTTTGAGTTGTTTTGGGAAAAGAAGTCGTTGAAATGTTAAGTAGGTAACTGGAGAAAAAAGATCTTCAAAATTTACTCCAGTGTTTATCTCCACATTGCTATCCTTCAGATACTTGAATTTATATGCATTGAAATTAATTTTCTTTTCCTTCTGTACTCCTCAGATCTCACAACCAGTGGGTCACCAAGTGCAGTCAGTTGTACCTTGTAAATATGTCTCAAATAAATGTGCGGGGAGAAAGCAGGGAAGCCAAAGAAGCAGACGGCAGCCATCGCAGAGGGCTCTGCTGGCTGCGCTCAGTAGCATGAGACAGTGCGCAGAAGGGGATGAGCTCAAAGAATGTAGACAAGTGGCTGATGTGATCAGACATGCATTTTAAGAATACACTGGCAGCCGGGGGATACACAGCTCTGTAGGAGGGGTAATGAAGTATGAGACAGGAAAGCCAGCTGAAAGGCCACTGTAACATTCTAGAGAATAGATAAGAAAAGCCTGGGATAAAGAAATGACAGGATAAATTGTGGAGAAAGATGGAGTTCAGTAATTGTGGCGAGAACTACAAGCCGTCTTACTCATTTTGATTTAGGAACTGGGAGTTGAGTTCTGTTCTTGTGTTTCTACTTAGGGGATTCAATAGGGTGTGAGCAATTGTTAATTTTATTAATGGAAAGAGAAATGTGACCTTGGCATTAACAGATTTACTGTATTTCAGTAGATAACAGCATAGAACTTGGAGATGGATAGTAACTAGACTCATGTTCTAGATTTACTGCTTAGCCAATATTATAGATGACAAAAGGTCTGTGCTGAATTTTCCAAGCCATAATGCCCTGCTCTGTCATACAGAGATTAAAAGAATACCCTCATCATAATATTAATTATTGAAAAGAAAATGCAGATTAGATACTTGTCACACTGCATAAAACACGACACGTATTTGACAATTGTGATTTCTGCAGTAAAAGAAAATTATAGCATTGCTAGAGTTATAATAGTGAATAAAAAAGAAGTTGTAGAAATATGCAGTGGTTTTCAAGGGAAGCATTGAATGGTTTTGAGTCTCTAGAAAAGATGGTTGAAAGAGTTCCTTAAGACATTCAGATATTTACAGATTTTATTAGGGTTCCAAAGATTGTTGGTCATTACCAAGATATTACAGAAATCAGAATATTAAAACAAACGCTTTATGTTATGGACTTTGATTTATGTTATAGGAAACCACAGTCTATTTTATTAATTTTCTGCTCTGTGCAAACCACTTTGCTATTTGCCATGAACAAAGAAAAGACATGGACCCTCCCAACACTGTTTCTAATGTAATAGGATTATGTAACTCTTTTAAGTGGCTAAGTGGTGGAGTGGGGATGGGGTGGGGCGAGTTGTTCTTTTTCAGATGGGAGTAAACTAAGAATCCTGGGTTTATTGAATGGAAAGAACAAAAATAAAATATTCCTTTCCTAATCAGAGACTCATGAGGATTGTACTGAAAGGTCACATGGTGTTCTGGGCTGAGAAAATGGAGCCTGTTGACACTTATTTTCCCACTGAATGTTGACTATGTAAACAGTTACATGGCTGACTAGTTTGGGCTTTGAAATATGCATTATTGAAGCTGGTATAAAAGCACTGCTTACAACTTTTCCTTCAGAGTCATTCAAAGAAACCACTGTACGTGGGTAAGGAAAACCTATGAATTAGGCAGTTCCTAATATACCCATTTCCTGTGTTGAAATCTCTATGAAACATAAGATTGCGTTGTATATGACCAGTAACATTGTGCTGACATGATCTTTTCCCTCCTTGCTATTTTCCAACTTCTATAAAATGTTCCCTTTCAAGAAAATGAAGGTATTGTAAGATGTTTATTTCCTTTTTAATTGAATCCATGCCTGTCCATTAATAAACCCTTATGGAAATTATATGACTCATTCAATCGTACCTTCATTTTAAACAAATTACATCAGTGTTTGGAAAATAAAATGCACATCAACTTACATTTTACTGAGAAAAGTATAGTTGAATAGATCTTTAATTTTTTTTATTTTCTAGATAAAAATATGAAATAGGCAGTGAGAAATTCTGGAAAGAGATGTTATGGAGCCATATTAATTTGAGTTAGATTCTTGGATTCCCCCCTTATTACAAGCTAATAGGTCTTCAATTCTACAGAGCCCGAGTTTCCTGCACATGATATAATCATTTTCATATAGCTGAGATACTTCTAGAATAGAATTTTATAAGGTTTAAGGCACAATAAGCTAATACTTAGTAGATGTTTAATAAAATATAAAGAATATGTGTTTTGTAAAAAAAAAAAAAAAAAAGTAAGTAATATGTGTTCTGTTATTTCAGGTTCCCTAGAAGTAGAGCCTAAGGTAGAGATTTTAGTGGAAGTTGTTTGGTGAGGAAGTTCTCTCATGTGAAACCGGGCACGAGGGAAGCATGATAGTACGGAAGAGGAAGGTAGGCAGAGGCGTGATTTCAGTGGAAATCTAGCTCCATTCTGATCACGCAGGGACCTCTGGCTCTCAAACTGTATCAGAGGTGGTTTTGCCTTGAGGCAAGGGGGTGTGTTTTATGCACAGTCTCCTTCCCCTTTCCTGCCTCTGTCAACTAATCATCAGCTGCAGCAAGCCTTGGGGTAGGAGGGAGTCAAGTGACTCAGGTCAGCCAAGGGCAGTCCTTGTTGAGGAGAGAACAGGTGTGAACCATTAGCCATTAACACCTGCAGCATCTGGTAGAGGGGGTGCCAGTCTGGGAAAGGAGATCTAGGAGGGACACTGCCCACATGCACTGCAGGTGAAAAAGTTTGATTTTAGACATTTTTGAAAGAAAAGAACTTTACTTTTCCAATATGTGTATCTGTATATATGCTAAAAAAATATTTTCATTTAAGGTCTTTAAATTTATAAATTATTTTTTATAAAGGTTTAATTACTTTAGTGTCCGGTTTCTAAAATGAGAATGGTATTTTTGAATTAAAATAAAATGTATTTTACTGCAAAGGCATCCTTGTTTCTAAATAAAAACAAGTCGAAACATGTTTTCAGGTCCAGAAATTTTGCATATATACTAAGCTTTCCAACTTAAGTCTTACACTCACTCGTACACGTTCCCATACATAACAGGTGCTGTTCTGAAGGACTGGCAGAATGAAGCCAGTGAATCTACTTGTGATTCTGGAGACAGCATTGTGTCAGAATGCGTTCATGAAAGACATGTTTGTGAATTTAATAATTGTGGTCATGGGAGTGGAGATCTATTTTATTACTTTGTAGACACTAAGCATTTTCAGATTTAGTGCAGTTTTTAAAATTTTTTTAATTTTCTTTAAAGATTTTATTTATTTATTTGACAGACAGAGATCACAAGCAGGCAGAGAGACGGGCAGAGAGAGAGAGGGAAGCAGGCTCCCCACTTAGCAGAGAGCCCGATGCGGGGCTCGATCCCAGGACCCTGGGATCATGACCTGAGCTGAAGGCAGAGGCCCTAACCCACTGAGCCTCCCAGGCGCCCCAAATTTAGTGCAGTTTTTTAAAAGTTTTTAATTGAATTCCAGGTAGTTAACATACCCTGGAGTATTCGTTTCAGGTGTCCGGTGTAGTGGATCCGCGTCCGTCCTCACCCTGTGCTCATCACACTAAGCGCCTCCTTAACCCCCATCGCCTCTTTAACCCGTTCCCACCTCCCACCTTCCTTCTGGGAACCATCAGTTCGTTCTCTGCCTTAGAAGTTTTTTCTTAGGGGGCACCTGGGTGGCTCGGCGGGTCGAGTCTCTGCCTGCGGCTGGGGTCATGATCTCAGGGTCCTGGGATCGGGCCCCACATCGGGCTCTCTGCTCAGCGGGGAGCTGCTTCCTCCTCTCTCCCCGCTGCCTCTCTGCCTGCTTGTGATCTGCCAAATAAATAAATAAAATCTTCAAAAAAAAAAAAAAAAGTCTTTTCTTGGTTTGCCTCCCCCTCTCTCCCTCTCTCCCTCTCTTATTTTCCTCTTTCCTCATTTGTTTGGCTTCTTAAGCTGCACATATGAGTGAGATCATATGGCTTTTGTCTCTTTGACTGTCATTGGCTGCTTACGGACTAGGAAAAAGAAGAAAATAGATGTAAGTCACTGAACCTGGAGAAATGAGCTGTTTGGTCGCATTATGGCATCATCATATTCCCGAAGGTCTGTGCAAACAGGTGACCTGGGCTGTGTGTCGGATGGTGAAATGAGGTAGGACTGTTTAGACATCAGCAGACGCATGACTAACCCAAGAACGCCCTGTGTCTGTTCATAAACAAAAATAAGGGTAAAAACGGTAAAAGGCCTGCTGATCTGTTCACATAAATGCTCCAGTAAGGCTTGTGTGGACGTCTAGGTCCGCACTCCTTTAGCCGCCCGTCTACACCCACGGAGCTGTGGGGCGCCCGGGCGTCGGGGTCGACGGTGGGGACCCCGGACCGCAGCTGGCCCGGCCCGGCGGGGGGACCCCGGCCCTGCGCGCCCGTCGGGTCCGACCAGCGCTTCCCCGGCCTCCGGGGCCGCTCGCGGCTGCCGCCGGGGTCGCGTCCGGTTCCGACCCAGCAGGGCCCGGGCTCGGGGGGCGTCGGGGGTCCCGGGACGGGCGCGGGGGGCGTCGGGGGTCCCGGGACGGGCGCGGGGGACGTCGGGGGTCCCGGGACGGGCGCGGGGGACGTCGGGGGTCCCGGGACGGGCGCGGGGGGCGTCGGGGGTCGCGGGACGGGCGCGGGGGGCGTCGGGGGTCCCGGGACGGGCGCGGGGGACGTCGGGGGTCCCGGGACGGGCGCGGGGGACGTCGGGGGTCCCGGGACGGGCGCGGGGGGCGTCGGGGGTCCCGGGACGGGCGCGGGGGACGTCGGGGGTCCCGGGACGGGCGCGGGGGGCGTCGGGGGTCCCGGGACGGGCTCTGCCCTTGCTCTGCCCTCGCTCTGTCCTTCTCTCACAGAAAGTTAAAAAATAAAGAAATAAAATTCGCAAAGTTCTGAAAACCAAAAGATTTTTTTTTTTTTTAGCGTTTGAAAAAGAGTCATTTGCCAGTGAAGCCCGACCTGAAATGAGACCATTTATAGATCTCACCTCATTTACTGTCGCTGTCCCTTTGGCTCATCGCCAAAACCTCCGTGCGGTGACCAGAAGCTGCCCTGGGCTGCCGGCGCGGGCGAGTGCCAGATGGACGCCTCCTGTGTCACCTTTCCCGGACAAAGTGCTCCGGGTGCTGAGATAGAGGGTTGGGAATACACATACGAGTGTGCATATATGCATATATAGTACATGGAGGACTGGCTACGGCAAGATCAGTTATGTGACACAACAAAACCTTAATGATTTAATACAATAAAAATGTAATGCTTTCTCACTTTAGCTTGTTTGTCCATGTTAAACTCACCAGAGCTTTTTCTGTTTTATGTACTTACTCAAGGAGCTAGATGGTGGATAATCTTGAGATACTACTTCATTACATAGCTTCTGAAAATGCCCCGATTACTGAGAATCACTCAAGGAAGAGAGAAGAGAGAACCGCCGAGAAGATTCTTTGTAGGCCAGGACTGGAGATCTGGTTTATAGTACTCCGTCCAGGGCCCAGTTCACATGGTCACACTTACCTGGGAACACTGAGAAAAGACTCGTGCCGAGTGCGAGGGGAGAGCAGGTGTGACTAGTGAACACGGACGGGCCATTGTACCTGTCACATGTGTGTATGTGCAGATGATATCATCGCTATGTCATACTCACAAAGCAAAGGATTTAGTTATAGAAAAATTATCTCATAAGTAAGGCCATAAGTAATCTTTAGTAAGTGAGCATGTTCTAACTTCTAAAAAAATGGGAAAAATGCAAAAAAAAAAGTAATGGTGTGAGTAACTATTCATACCATGTAACAACGTACATTAAAAAGCCATCCTTGCTAGACAGTATGGTACTGGAGCATGAATAGATAATTGCTCAACTGTACTAGTATCAGATAAATGAAAATTAAAATGAGTTATATCTTGCATATACAAGATCAGAAAAAAATAAAGTGACAGATCTTGCCAAATGCGGTGAGGTTGTGAAGAAGTAAGCAGTCATGTTCATGATTCAACGTTCAGTACATTGTTAGGCACAGTTCAGAGAGCAGTTTAATGAAGTCTGGTAAAGAGAAAGGTGTGCATAATGTTTAAGCTAATACATGCCTGCCTGAGAGAAGCTGTCCATTCCGTGTGTAACAAGGTAGTTACAAGTATGTGCACTGGAGCATTACTTAGAATATAGCAGAATAACCTAAATGTTCATAAACATGAGGCAAGTTGTGGCTCATTTGTAGAATGGCACACCGTACGGCAATCAGTGTGACGAACTAGATGTATTCTGTATTATCAGTGTGGATCGTCTTAAAAAGATCATGTTAAATTATTAGGAAAAAAGACTGTAGGACCATTCCAATATTTTTTGTTGTTGTTGTTTATCTCAGAGTCCAGTTTTTGGTTTACAGCAAGGAAATTTTTTTTTTAATTTTTATTGTATTATGTTAGTCACCATACATTATATCATTAGTTTTTGATGTAGTGTTCCAAGATTCACTGTTTGTCTATAATACCCAGTGCTCCACGCAATCCATGCCCTCCTTAATACACATCACCAGGCTCACCCATCCCCCACCCCTCCCCTCGAAAACCCTCAGTTTGTTTTTCAGAGTCCACAGTCTCTCATGGTTCACCTCCCCCTCCGATTTCCCTCAACTTCCTTCTCCTCTCCATCTCCCCTTGTCCTCCATGCTATTTGTTATGCTCCACAAATAAGTGAAACCATAGGATAATTGACTCTCTCTGCTTGACTTATTTCACTCAGCATCATCTCTTCCAGTCCCGTCCATGTTGCTACAAAAGTTGGGTATTCATCCTTTCTGATGGAGGCATCATACTCCATAGTGTATATGGACCACATCTTCCTCATCCATTCGCCCATTGAAGGGCATCTTGGTTCTTTCCACCGTCTGGCTATTGTGGCTATTGCTGCTATGAACATTGGGGTACAGATGGCCCTTCTTTTCACTACATCTGTATGTTTGCAATAAATAACCAGTAGTTCAGCAAGGGAATCTTACCTACAACCTTAAAATTAGTAAGGTTTATCTCTAATACAGAGAGGGTAATCATTCAGCAGAATCCTTTTGTGAGAACAATTGCTTCCAATTCCATCCAGAACAAACCACAGAAAGCATTGATTGAATTAGAGCCTATAAATTCATGCTTCATCTAAATTCACTTCTGTATACTTTATTTTCAAACAGCAACTTAAAGGTCAACCAAGAACTGTTGAAAAATTCCTAAAAATTTTGGAGAAAATCCAAGTACAGTGGGTCCAATAAAGTATAAAATTGTGGGATATGCTGACTGTGGTAATTACATAAGGGTTTTAACTTTTCGAATGTTTCATGTTAATGAAATTAAAAAATGTGCTACTCCAGATAACTGGAACATTTACAGATTGTTGTGGATTTAGGCATGTGTAATAGTGGCCATGTGTATTCATGAGAGTATTTGATCTTTGAGGCAATATAATAGTAATATTTTTTTTTCTTCAAGTGCATAAATTTTAAGAAAAAACTTCTGGCTGCCTAATGTTAACAAACACAATGGCTTTCAAATTGTGAATGATACAAAACAAGCAATGGGAAAAGAAAGGTTCTCAATACATGAAATATTTTATTAGAAATGAAAGAATTAAATAGATTTCCTGTCAACAAAGAGTTTCACCTCCTCAAACTACCAGTGGTCCTCATCAGAAAGATTCTAGTGAAAATGAGCTGTCAGAGGAGACGTTGACTGTGCTGTAATAAATAACAGAGCTGAGCTCCAGAGCAATGAGGAGACTATAGCTATGATTACTCTTTATGAACATTATTGCTCAATCTAATTTGCAAAACGTGATGGTGAAGTTGGCATAAATCTGTAATAACTAACGTTCTAATTTAATGTTTGTATTATTAGGAGAAAATTATATTGCATCATATTCAAAGGATTTTTCTTTTGATTTCCCAAATGAATATTTAGTACTTCAAGAGGTTGGTATGTATGATCTCAGCAAGGTTTTGATCACAAACAAAAATTTAGCAATCATGTTGATTTCTTTTTCTCTTTAACTCCAGTGTGCCATGAATTAATTAAGTGATTTTGACAGCCAAGCTTTGGAAACAGTATTCTGTTTAGATGCTGTAGTTGAAAGGAAATGCAGTTGAGCCTTCCCATTTTTGTCTCCCACTCCTGAGTCCCAGGGGAACAGTATATTTTACAGCTGGGACTTAACAGTTTGTGTTCCTTATTTTTTTTTTAATTTCAATTTTTCATTTAAGTTCTGGTTAGTTAACATATATGGTAAAATTGCTTTCAGGTGTAGGATTTAGTGATTCATCACATAATATAACACTCAGTGCACATCACAACAGATGCCCCCCTTAATATCCATCACACGTTTAGACCATCCCCCGCCCACCTTCCTCCATCAAGTGTTGTGTTCCTTTAGATGAAAAAAAATGTGTATGTTGGCAGGTGCTTTTCATTGGACCAATTGAACATATCTGACCATTTCTGGTCTCTATTTTTACTAATCCTGGGGAGAGAGGTTTAAGGGGAGGGAGTAGATTTGAACCAATGTCTTCATTATAGTCAACTTAGCAAGAATACCTGCTTGATTTGGCATAAGGGCCAAATACATTTGTATTCTGCCTTGGTTCTTGAGAGATGGGGGGAAATCTCAGATGGGTCAGTTTATCTTTCACTCATTTTTTTTTCGAAATCTGTTCCTCTTCATATTTAACCAACTTTTGCAGTGTTAACAATTTTAATTAAGATAGTTGTCTTTTGTTGAATGCCTACTTTGTATTGTTACTTATAACTTGTCCTGTTACTTGGCATAAAGCTATTCATAGCATTCCTTTATCATTGTAATGTCTGTAGGATCTAGAGTGACACCCACTTGCATTCCTGATATTGGTGATTTCTTTTTATTATTATTATTTTTTAATTAACACATAATGTATTATATGTTTCAGGGGTACAGGTCTGTGATTCATCTCTTTTACATAATTCACAGTGCTCACCATAGCTTATACCTTCCCCAGTGTCTGTCACCCAGCCAGCCCATCCCTCCCAACCCCCTCTACTCCAGTAACCATCAGTTTGTTTCCTGAGATTAAGAATCTTTTATGGTTTGACTCCCTCTCTAGTTTCATCCCATTTCATTTTTTCTTCTCTTCCCCCATGATCTTTTGCCTTGTTTCTTAAATTCCACGTATCAGCAAGATCATGTGATAATTTTCTTTCTCTGATTGACTTATTTCACTTAGCATAATACCCTCTAGTTCCATCCATGTTGTTGCAAATGGCAAGATTTCATTTTTTGATGGCTGCATAATATTCCATGTATCTCTCTGCCTGTCTATCTATCTATCTATTTGTATCATTCCTGATATTGGTGATTTCTTTTTTTTTTTTTTAAAGATTTTATTTATTTATTCGACAGAGAGAGAGAGAGATCACAAGCAGGCAGAGAGGCAGGCAGAGAGAGAGGGGGAAGCAGGCTCCCTGCTGAGCAGAGAGCCCGATGCGGGACTCGATCCCAGGACCCTGAGATCATGACCTGAGCCGAAGGCAGAGGCTTAACCCACTGAGCCACCCAGGCGCCCCTGATATTGGTGATTTCTATCATCTCTTTTTTCCTGAGCTGTCTTGCCTAGGTTTATCAATTTTATTGATCTTCTCATAGAACCAGCTGTTAGCTTCATTGATCTTTTCTATTGATTTTGTGTTGTTTATATCATTGATATTTGCTTTTTATTATTTCTTTTCTTCTCACTTTGGGTTTAATTTGCTCTTGTTTCTTAAAATGAAAGTTTAGGTATTTTTATTTGTGACTTATTTTCTCACATAGATTTTTAGAGCTATAATCTTCCTCTAAACACTGTTTTAGTTCCACCAGATGTTTTGGTATGTCATTTTTTTCATTTTCATGTGATTTATTTTTTACACAGTATAGATTACTTTCTTATTTGCCTTTTGATTTCTTTTTGACCCATGAATTATCTAAAATTTGTTAGTTTTCAAATAGTTGGATATTTTCTAGTTTCTAAGATTGCCTCATTCTTTGAGATTAATTTATTAATTTTGATTACACATTCCTCTTATTCCTTTTCTGTCATGGTCTTATCATTTGAGATGAACAGGCTGAACAGATACATCACTGTTAGCTAATGTGCTTTCTCCCTAGTATTGTGTTCTTCAGTGATTTCTGAGGAGACTAGAATTTTTTGTTTTGTTCTGTTAGTTAACTTTCTGTTTCCTAAATTATTTCTGTGCCTTCCAGGGTAAATCTTTTTTTGTATGTATTTGTTGCAAGATTTTTTTCAAATGTCTAGTGATCCTTGATTATTCATTCATATTTTTAAAAAGGGGAGATAAAAGTTGACTGTGAGCTCTGGTAGGCTTTTCACTAACCTTTCCCTGACTTGTCAGGAAACAGAGACCTTCTTAAATGAAGAAGACTTTGCTGTGTGACACCAAGTACATACTCTCATTCTCTTCAGGGGTTTAGTTTCTCTAAGTAGTAATCTTTAATCTTCTGTCTGGCTGTTTGAGGGGTATGGCTTTTGGGCTATTGATTAATTCTATCCATGCAGATGAAGTGTGTGTTTGATTGATCTTCTTGGCCCTACTTCTCACCCCTTGCCTTCTCTGCAACTGCAGTTTCTCAGAGCTGAGCTTCTCTGGGGGTTAGCTGATGAAGCTGATTTTCTTCTTGGTGGCAGCCTTCTTCTTTTCTTCATCCAGGAATAAGCTCAACTGTGCCGGCAGCTTTTTTGTTAATAATGCTAGGTATATATTTTTTAATTTTTAGAGGACTTATTTATTTATTTTTTAGAGAGAGCTGTGGTGGGGGGTCAGAGGGAGAGGGAGAAAGAGAGTCTTAGTCAGGCTCCACGTTCAGTGTGAGCCCAAGGCAGGGTTTGATCTCAAGACACGTGAGATTTTGACCTGAGCTGACCGAAATCAAGAGTCGGATGCTTAACTGACTGAGCTACCCAGGTGTCCCAGTGATGCTAGATATATTTTAATTCTCAATAATTACAGATATTTATTTTTAAATTTTGTTAAAGATTTTATTTATCTGACAGAGAGATCACAAGTAGGCAGAGAGGCAGGCAGAGAGAGAGGAGGAAACAGGCTCCCCCGCTGAGCAGAGAGCCCCATCACAGGGCAGGATTCCAGGATGCTGAGGTCATGACCTGAGCTGAAGACATAGGCTTTAATCCACTGAGCCGCCCAGGCGCCCCCAGATCTTTATTTTTTTTAAAGCAGAATTTTGTCACTATATTCTTATTACCAAGAATCTAATGTTTGATATAAGCATAATATGTTCATATGTATGTGCAGTTTATATGTGTGTATATAAAAAGTTTGTTATTTATTAATGTCATTTTTGGTAAAGCAGATTTTTCCATATTTTAAAGTTTTTTAGGAAAAACAGGAAAAGTAACATGTGTACCCAATGATAATAGGAACCCTTTGGGCACTATATTTGGGAGGGTTGTCTAATATTTTATATGTATTTGTTGCTTGGCAATAGATGCTACTTGAGAAGCCAGTACTAAAGTGACTTTTGTATGCAAATCCTTTTTGTACTTTATTGGATTGGGATAAAGACTGATCAAATAAAGTGACCTGTCAAGAATTTGAAACTAGTATGTCAAAATGAATATAAAATTCAATAAAGTGCTGTTGTTTGGGGTGTTTCTGTAGACCTAAGATACGGAACTGTCATTAAATGGATAATGCATACCACTTTGGCATCTGTAATCAGGGATGAAATAGTTAAGTTATCTACTAAGGGAAATTATGCACACATTTTCTTATGTGTTTTCTGAGATGATGGAGTTCTCCAAGATTCTTGGAAAAATATTTGGGGAGGAAGAACATCGAGTTCCAAAATACTTTCTCCTTTGGGGGAAGTGGAGTTGGCAGGGTGTGAAATACTTAGCACTCTCTCTGTGGCCCCCGGGGAGGGGGCCCATCACACTTGCAGGTCTTCGTGTGATTCACCTGGATGAAATAGAATTGAGAAAATAAAAGATCTCATTTAAAAATAAATCTCATTTTGTATTATTATGTTTTTAGAGTCAAGAGAGGGAGTGGAGATGGAAAGGAAGGAGGGACGAGCATAGTTAACACCAATTGCAGCGTGGACCGTACCGTCTTATAATTGAAGAGAGCAGAGTTTATCTTTTAGCCTCTTTTCCAACTGGGAATTCCTTTTTCAGCTCTCTGGCAAATGACCATGCAGCCTCTGTTAAAATAGTTTAAATGTTTTCAGTGTTAGGTAGCTCATTTCTTTGTAGGTTATTTCTATTTCCGAGATTTCTGATAATTGACTGTG
The DNA here is from genome assembly GCF_011764305.1 of Mustela putorius furo. NCBI lineage: Eukaryota > Metazoa > Chordata > Mammalia > Carnivora > Mustelidae > Mustela > Mustela putorius. The sequence continues at coordinate 2,646,904 of NW_025421261.1, forward strand.
CTGGGAAAAACCTGCCTTCTTCTACTAACTCATCCTCTGGAGCAATATAAAATAATGCTGCTGCCACTCTGTGATTTTTGAAGATAGTTTTCATTTTTTTCCTTTTAAATTTTCTGAGTGTTTTGAAGTTAACTTTTAAAAATTTTTCAATCAGTATGTAAGCTTTCATATTCTGAATTTCTTTTTTTTTTAAAGATTTTATTTATTTATTTGACAGAGAGAGATCACAGTAGACAGAGGCAGGCAGAGAGAGAGAGAGAGAGAGAGAGAGAAGGAAGCAGGCTCCCTGCTGAGCAGAGAGCCCGATGCGGGACTCGATCCCAGGACCCTGAGATCATGACCTGAGCCGAAGGCAGACGCTTAACCCACTGAGCCACCCAGGTGCCCCTCATATTCTGAATTTCTTTTTGATACTCCCCAATTTTCAATATCCCTTAAAACTTTTTAAAATCAAAGGATAGCATACAAAGAAGAATACACAACTCGTAAGTGAGCAGCCTCATAAATTACCATAAAGGGAACAAACCATTTGATGAATACTTCCAAATTGTAAAAAAAGAACATCATAGATAATCAAATAAGCCATGTTCCTGACCACTCAGTCACTACTTTCCTACTCCCAAACATAATCACTATTCTAATTTCTAACACCATAGAATAGTTTTGTCACTTTTGAAATTTGATATAAATAAAACCATATTGTCTGACTTCTTTAATGCAATATTTTAAGAGTCACTCATATTATTGTGTGTATTGTGGTAAATATTATTGCATTTCTGAGGTTTTCCATTGTATGATAACACAATTTATTTTTCAGTTTTACTATTTGTGGAGAGTGGATTGTTTATAGTTTTGGGCTGCTCTGAATAATGGTGCTGTGAACATTCTCATACGTATCCTTATTTGGATATACACATGATTTTCCATTGGATATGTAGTTACAAGTAAAATTGTTAGGTCATAGTGTATGTTTTTGTTCAATGTTAGTAGATAATGCCACTTTCCAAAGTAAATCGAGCAACTTGTGTTCCCAGTAACCATGTATGAGAGCCCCCATTGCTTCATAGTCTCATTAACATTTGGTATTTGAATTTTTGATTTTAGATATTTTAGTGTGTGATATTATCTCATTGTGCCTTAAATTTGCTGATTACTGATGAGGTCTTCACATGTTCATTGGTCATTTGGATATCCTCTTTTGAGAAATGTCTAGTGAAGACTTTTGTCCATTTTTTTTACCATGTTTTTCCCGTTTTAAAAATTAAGGTGTTTTCCATATATTCAGGATTAAAACTGTTTATGTGGGAATATTTTATTTAGGAATATTTTCTCTAGCTCTACTTCAACATGATCTACTAAGGGAAGTTCCTAATTTTAATGTGGTACAATTTATTAGTTTCTTTTTTTCCCTTTATAGGGCTTTTTCTATGCTGTTGAACATATCAGCATAGAAGATATAGAAGATATGTTAAACATATCTTTGCTGTCGGTCCACCTGGTGGTTCAGTCAATTAAGCATCTCCCTTTGGCTCAGGTCCTGGGATTGAGTCCCGCATTGGGCTCCTTGCTCAGTGGGGAGCCTGCTTCTCTTCTGCCTTTGCTGCTCCCCCTGCTTGTGCTCTCTGTCTCTCTAATACATAAGTAAAATACTTTAAAAATATATTTAAAAAATTCTTTGCTGTCCCAAGATCACAAATATATACTCTTATGCTAACTTCTAGAAATTCTATTGTTTTATTATTTATATTTAGATGTATTTTTTTTTTTTTTACCTACAATTATTTTTTGTGTGTGTGGTGTGAAGTAGAAATGAAATTCCACTTACTGCACATCCTAGCAAAGATGTTAAGTAGGCATGGATATAAAAATTTGGACTTCAGAGTGGGAGTGTAAATCAAAGCTGAGATTTGGGGAGTGTTGAGTGTACAGATGGTCCTTAAAGCTATGAGATTGGATACTGTTGCTGAATAAGTGAGCACAGGTTGAGAAGAACCTGAAGAGGGAGCCCACGGACACTCCACTATGGGACCCCAAACCAGAATCATTGCTTTGCTATATGACAGTGTAGGTAGAGTACAGTATACTAATACAGACCATAGTGTACTATAGATTCCTGTCATCTATGTTCTGCCTGTAGTGGTGTATCCCATGATTGCATTGGCTTATGCCACAGTCAAGTCAGAATATAAATTAAATGGTAAACCGAAACCTCATCTTTTTAGTATGAATTATTAAGCCAAGCCCTTCATTCCACACTAAAGGAATTGGTTAGTTTGCTAGTAAAAGCAGCAATTTACATTTTTTCTTCAACATTCTGTGACGTTTTCATGTTACTCAGATCATTTGTCCTAGCTTCTCCCAATATTTTGGAATCTTCAATAATTAATTCAGCATGTTTGCTGTCTCTCTGTTGCATTCAACGTTTGTGGGTTTGATAAACAAGTGACAGCAAATTCTGGATAGTATGGGACCATATCCAGAAGTCTCTGAGGGTGTGGGAGAGACCGACCTCCTTCAGCTGACATCGCTCCCAATTCCAAACTTTGTTTGAGAAAAGCTATTCAATTATATCTAACCTTCAGTCACCCAGGTCATATTTCCTGTTTTTCTAGGAGGAAATCTTGAAAAAAGACATCTTTCTTTGAATTCTCACTTCATACGGTCTTGAGGGGGGCACCTGATCCTGGAATCTTGCCCTCAATCTTGTCAGAAGAAATTACTTCCAATGTCCATTTATTTCACTTATGCAAAAAGGACTTTCCACAAAATGGTGTGATGCATGCCCAAAAGTCATACTTGGCCTCTAGCCAAGCTCAACTGTGTGAAAGCATAAACTTCGTGCACAGTAGTTTTTGTTTAGTGAAACTGAGAAAGGAAAGAATTTCAGAAGTACATGTTCATTTCAGTTGCGACATTTACAAAGCACTTATTTTATACAATGCACTGGTTTAGATGTTACAAAGGGCATAAAGAGAGTCATGGATCCCAGCCAGCTTACCTTACATATGATCTCTAGGTCTGTCCCCTACATTGCTGTTGAATCCACATCTCTATAATCTCCATTTCCTTAATAAATTTTTCCCAAATCATATCCTGTGGTTTTACGGTTTAAGACCCCCCCCCCATAAGTTGTCGCAAGATGCTTTTCTAAGTTCTTCACTAGCAGTGAGTGATGATATTTGGCTTTTTACAGCCACGTGCCTAACGTTCATGTCCTGTGAACCACCTTTGGTTCTGTACTGTTGTAGGTAGAATTGGTAATCAGAGGTAAGAACACGGGGTCTCTTAGAGGGTAAGCCATAGAGTTAGTGGCCCAGAGGGGTCTAGGAAATGAATTCCCTTATCTCTGGTCCCATTTTCTTTCACAGTCCAGAAAATGTGACTTTAAAATTACAGAGGTACTGAATTTCAGAACCCCTGTTAACAATGAATACAGACTCAAAACTCTCTTAGGTGCTCCTCATGATCACGTTATTATGAATTTCATACAGAATGAGGTACTGCTGCTCCTGATCTTGCAAGCTGCTACTGTTACACTCCCAGGAAGTCTTTGAGGTCTGAAACTTGTGTTTAGGTTGTAAGGGATCGTTTATTCCTGAAACATTTACAGTAGTGCTTTTATAAGGCATGCAACCCAATCATAATATGTGCCTTTAGCAATGAAGGAATGAACGTTGTTGATTATCAGTAGGAAACTTGGATGTTATACACTTGAAATTGGGATACAAAACAAAACAAAAAGCTAAAGATTACCAGATCTCAAAGGGAAAAATTAGTAATCCATGAATAATAAACAGAGAAAATATTTTCGAAAGACAGGGTGTCAAATACCTCTGAGATTAGTTTAACGTATGTGATCTGCACTTATATATAGCAGATTACCTAAATTCAGACTGACTTTGGCCACTGTGGAGGGTAATATTTTTGAAAGAATGAGCTGTATTAAAAAGTTTCTGCAATGTATTAGACACAAATATGCTTTCCTTCCACGTTAGGCATGCAGAACTTTTTCCCACCTGTTTGTTTTTCCTTAAACAAACATATTATCTGATATAACTAGTCCAAAGAAAATTTTCTCTTCCTCTACATGAATGAACTCCCCTCTTACCCTTTTGCTAAATCCTGGAGCTCTGATGTAGTTCTTATATTACATCCATGTCACTTCTTGGAATTGCTTCAATAGCATATTGCCCTGAATTATTTTCAAACATTTAATCACCTTCTGTTTAAGTCTGTTTTCTCCTTTGACAGTGTAAATTATTTTCCAAATACAGTGTATGATAATACAGAGTAGACTCCCTGTGCTATTAGGAGGTTTGAAATGAGAAACGAACTTGTCTCAAAGTCCTTATAGCTGTAAAACATGGCAAAATTCATAATGTTTTATCAAGTCTCTACTGTGGTTTTCGTACCAGTTGTTGCATATTGTGGTTGTCTTTTCACCACTGAAAAATTCCATTTTTAAAGTGGAAATCTCCCAAAGAATTGGTTCTGGGTATCCAAAATATATGGAGGAGGTATCTAATAAATTTAGATTTAATCTGTGGTGAAGATAGTAGGCTCTGTGAGATTTTTAGATTCATAGTTGAGCTCTGATATTTACTAGCTGGAGCACTTTGGGAAAACAGTACATGCTTCCTGAGCCTCAGTTTCCCAGGCTGTGGAATGAGGCTGACAATGGCTCCCACTCGTTGACTTATGGAATGCTTTAAATGAGATGGAGTATGTGACTATGCTGTCTGTATTTAGTGAGTGTTTAATAAATATTAATCATTTCCAAGATTTACACATGGGATGGTTATAGAAAGTTGCAACCTTTTCAGATGGCTGATGAGAAGAACCACTAGGAGAAACTTAAAATGTCCTATTATTTTTAGTGTATGTATGATCAAATTGAGACTCAAAGAGGTGAAGCTTATTATAACCATCTCACTAACCAAAAAATATATGTAAATCATAAATCAATTTAAGCCTCTAACCCCAGCATTTTCTCATATGGCATTATTTGATGTGGAAAATTTGTGCTACTATGATTTATTTTTGCCTAAATTTTAAGTTTACCTAGTTTGGATAGTTACTAAAATTTTTCATTTGATGAATTTTTCATGATAGGAAACATACCATGTTTTGTGCATTTGAAGTGTAAGTGGTGTGAATAAATAATAAATAATGTTGGCATTTGAAGACATCATGTATGACTTCTCTGTTCCTCAGTTAAACTTGGAACTGATTGAGAGAATATTCTAAAGTGAGACAGTATGAGAAATGTATGGTGAATAACATAACATAGTAAGAAAAGAAAGAAAACGACATTGATTCTCAAGTAGAGAAGTATGTACCAGATCAGTGGAGTAAGAGGAGACAAACCGGCTTGCTGTCGCTGTCTTCCTTTTCCAGGAGAGAATTTGGAACAGTCAGCCTACAGGAAGCTCCGTTCTGTGGAGAGGACTTTTGTGCCACTCCTAGCTCCGCAGAGTCCTGAAATAAATAAATAAAATATATAAACATGGAAAGGAAGAGTCCAAAGGTTCAGTAGTGGACAGTGATGTCATTTCTTCTAAAGTTCAGGAGAACTAAGTGAAAAATCAGTACAACTACTGAGGAATTTTTTTCTGGAGATCAAATATCAGATTTTTGCCTTATGCCAGAGAATTCCAGGATAAAAGTTTAAATATAAAAAACAATCAACCATTTGATTTAGGTTGAGGGGAGACAATCCTGTAGCCCTGGTAGCTAGTCTCTTTCTGTTTCAGTTGCTTCACAGAGAGCTGGCTTAGCAGTCTGAGTTAGTTCAACAGACCAGTTTCCGGGGCCCAGAGGCTCCCCCTTTCCAACAAGGCCAGTCTCTGATAAGGTGGTCTTCACTGTTACAGATCACATAGGTTTCCCTTCCCTGAGACTCACGAATCCATGAAGTATTGCTGACTCACATTCCCTGTCTGCTGGAATGTTAGCCATGTGCACATAGACCTGAGCTGTGGACATTGAGAGTAGAGGGTTGCAGAGGGGCTGTGCTCTTCTGCTTAACAGCTTCCTCTTGACAACCCCCATTTCTGTCTGCACTGTGGAGTGCTGATGGCACGTGCCCATAACCTCTGTGCTCACAAAGGTATAAGCAAATGTTTATAAGCTGCTTTAGAATAAAGAAGATCTGTAAGAGTGACACGGATGCCAGCAATATTGAAGGCAAGGAATTATCAAATTGAGTAAATAAGGCTTTAGTATGTTGAAAGTCCCAATATTAAAAATGAGGATATAAAAGGACAAATGTGAAAATTGCATGTAGTGTATTTTACATATCAATTTTTAAAAGTCCTGTTCTTAATAGCAAATTTGGGAATTCCTTTGTGTATTTTATATGCCACTTCTTCCTTATGCATTCTTCTGTCCGTGGACACTGGGGCTGCTTCCGTAACGTAATTCCGTAAATTGTAAATAATGCTGCAATGAACATAGGAGTGGATTTAGCACTTTGAATTAGTTGTTTTCATATTCTTGGGTTAAATATCCAGCAGAGCGATTGCTAGATCATAGGTAATTATATTTTTAATTTTTTAAAGAGCTTTCATACTTTTTTTCACAATAGCTGCACCAGTTTGCCTTCCCACCAAAAGTACAGGAGGGCTCGTTATTGTCCACATCCTGGCCAATGCTTGTTTCTTGTGTTTTTGATGTTAGATGTTTGGATAGGTGTGAGTTGGTATCTCATTGTGGCTTTGATTTGCATTTCCCTGATGATGAGTCATGTCTTTTCATGTGTCTGTTGGCCATCTGTGTGTCTTCTTTAGAGAAAGATCTGTTCATCTCTTCTGCTTATTTTTTAATTGGATTGCTTGTTTTTTGGTATTGAGTTGTATACTTCTTAGTATTTTTGGATACTAACCCTTTATCAGATATGACATTTACAAATCTTCTCCCATTCGGTAGGTGTCTTTCGGTATTATTGATTGTTTCCTTTGCTGTGCAGAAGCTTTTTATTTTGATGTAGTCCCAATAGTTTATTTTTGCTTCTGTTCTCTTCGCCTCAAGAGACTTATCTAGAAAAATGTTGCTACCACTGGTGTCAGAGAAATGGCTGCCTGTGCTCTCCTCTAGGATTTTAATGGTTCCAGGTCTCACATTTAGGTCCTTATTCCATTTTGAGCTTATTTTTGTGTGTGGCATAAGAAAGTGGTCCAGTTTCATTCATTGCATGTAGCCGTCCAGTTTTCCCAGCATCATTTGTTGAAGAGACTTTCCTTTTCCCACTGTATGTTCTTGGCTCCTTTCTCAAAGATTAATCGACCATATAACTGTGGGTTTATTTCTGGGTTTTCTAATCTGTTCCATTGATCTCTGTGTCTGTTTTCACACCAGTACCATACTGTTTTGATTACTGCAACTTTGCCGTATAGCTTGGAGTCTGGGATTGCAATACCTACAGTTTTGTTCTTATTTTTCAAGATTGCTTTGGCTATTCAGAGTGTTTTGTTGGTTCCATCCAAATTTCAGGATTATTAGTTCTAGCTCTGTGAAAAATGCTATCGGTGTTTTGATAAGACTATATTGAATTTGTAGATTGCTTTGGGTAGTATGGACATTTTAGCAATATTTGTTCTTTTAATATATTAGCATGGAATATCTTTCCATTTTTTGGTGTCATTTTCTGTTTCTTTCTTCAGTGTTTTATAGTTTTCATAATCTAGGTCATTCACTGCCTTTGTTCAGTTTTCTCTAGGTATTATTTTTGGTGTACTTGTAAATAGGACTATGCTCTTAATTCTCTTTCTGCTGCTTCATTATTAGTGTATAGAAATGCAACAGGTTTTTGTATATGATTTTGTATCTATGACCTCACTGAATTTATTAATTCTAATAGTTTTTTAGTGCAGTCTTTAAGGTTTTCTGTATATAGTATCATGTCGTCTGCAAATAATAAAAGTTTCACTTCCTTGCCAATTTTGATGCCTTTTATTTCTTTTTCTTTTCTTCTGTGGCTAGGACTTGCAGTATTGTGTTGAATAAAAGTGATAAGCGTGGACATCCTTGCTTTGTTCCTGATCTTAGGGGAAAAACTCTTTTAAGTTTTTCACCATTGACTATGATGTTACTCTGGGTTTTTCATATATGGCCTTTATTATGTTAAGGTATGTTTTCTCTGAACCTATTTTATTGAATGTTTTAATTATGAGTGGATATTATCTTTTGTCATGCTCTTTCTGCATGTATTGAAATGATTTTTTTTGACCCTCCCTTTTGTTGATGTGATGTATCATGTTGACTGATTAGTGAATATTGAACCAGCCTTTCGTCTGGGGAAAAATTCCATTCGATCATGGTGAATCATTTTTTTCCCCATGTATTGTTGGATTTGGTTTGCTAATGTTTTGTTGAAGATCTTTACATCTATGTTTGTCAGAGATATTGGCCTATAGTTCTCTTTTGTGGTAGTGTCATTATCTGATTTTTGGCATTAGGGTGATTCTGGACTCATAAAATGAATTTGGAAGCTCTCCTTCATCTTGTATTCATTGGAATAGTTTGAAAAGTAGGTATGAACTCTTCTTTAAATATTTGGTATAATTCATGTGCAGAACTATGAACTCCTGGATGGGAATTTTGTTTTTGGGGAGGGTTTTTAAAAAATTAATTCATTTTTTAAAAATTTATTACTGATTCAGCTGCTTTGCTGGCAATTAGTCTGTTCAAATTTTCCTTTCTTCCTGATTCTGTTTTAGGAGGTTGTATGTTTCTAGGAATGTATCCATTTCTCCTAGGTTGTCCAACGTGTTGGCATATAAGTTTTCATATCTTTTTATAATTCTTTGTTTTTCTGTGGCATTGGTTGTTATTTCTCCTCTTTCATTTCTGATTTTGTTTATTTATACCCCCCCCAACACACACAACTTTTTTTTTTTTTTTCCTTTGGGTAACTCTGGCTAAAAGTTATCAATTTTATTGATCTCTTCAAAGAACCAGCTCCTGGTTTCATTGATCTGTTCTTTTGGTTTTTGTTTTGTTTTGTTTGTTTTAGTTTCTTTTTTGTTTATTTCTACAGTAATCTTTATTATTTTTTTCCTTCTAACCAGTTTGGGGTTTTGTTTGTCCTTTTTCTAGCTTCTTTAGGTGTGAGGTTAGATTGTTTATCTGATATTTTTCTTGTTTCTTGAGGTACACCTGTATTGCTATAAACTTCCCTCTTAAAATTGCTTTTATTGTATCCCAATGATTTTGGACCATTTTGTTTTCATTTTCATTTGGCTCCATGTATTTTTTTATTTCCTCTTTGATTTCTTGGTTGACTTACATTGTTTAGTTGCATGTTATTTAACTTCCATGTACTTGTGTTCCTTCTAGATTTTTTCTTGTGCTTGATTTCTATTTCATAGTGTTGTGGTAGGAAAAATTGCATGGTGTGACAGTCTTTTTTAATTTGTTGAGACTTGTTTTATGGCCTAATATGGGATCTTTTTTGGAATATGTTCTATGTGTACTTGAAAAGAATGTGTAGTCTGCTGTTTTAGGATGGAATGTGTTTCCACCCTAAATATATCTTTAGATCCATCTGGTCCAATGTGTTATTAAAAGTCACTGTTTCCTTATTGATTTTCTGTTTGGATGATCTGTGCATCCATGTAAGTGGGGTGTTAATATCCCCTACTAATATTGTATTACTATTGATTAATTCCTTTATGTTTGCTATTAGCTGCTTTATATATGTGAGTGCTCCCATGTTGGGTGCCTATTTACAATTGTTATCACTTCTTATTGGGTTGTCCGTTATTATCATATAGTGTCCTTCTTTGTCCCTTGTTACAGTCCTTGTTTTTAAGTCTCTTTTGGCTGTTATAAGTATCAGTACCTTGACTTTCTTTTTGCATCCATTTGCATGATAAATGCTTTTCCATCTCTTTACTTTCAATCTGTGTGTGTCTGAAATGAGTCCCTTGTAGGAAGCTTATAGATGAATCTTGCTTTCTTTTTTTCATCCATTGTCACCTGATGTCTTTTGATTAGAGCATCCATTTACATTCAGTGTAATTACTGGTAGGTCTGTACTGATTGTCATTTTTTTAATTTGTTTTATGGTTGTTTTTGTATTTTTCTGTTTTCCATTCTCCTCTTATTCTCTACTTTCATGGTTTGCTGGTTTCCTTTAGTGATATACTTGAATTGCTTTCTTTATGTTTTGATTTTATTGGTGGCATTCTGTGCCATCTCAATCTGGATTTCTCTTTCTTTCCTCAGATTTGGAAAGTTTTCGGCTCTTTTTTTCTTCAAAGAAATAGTCTGCCCTATATTCTCTCTCCTCTCTTTTTGGGATCCTTATAATGTGCACATCATTACACTTCGTGGTCCATTCTTCTGCTTTCTTCAGCCTATATTTATTCCCCAGTGTATTTTTAATTCATTCATTTATTGAGTTCATTTCTGATTGCTTTTTAAATAGATTTTATTTATTTATTTGATACAGAGAGAAAGAAAACATGAGCAGGGAGTGGGGCGAGTGGCAGAGGGTGAGGAAAAAGCAGGTTCCGCACCAAGCAGGGAACCCAATGTGGGGCATGATCCCAGAACCGTGGGATCGTGATTTGAGCTGAAGGTAGATGCCTAACCAACTGAGCCACCAGGCACCCCCATTTCTGATTGTTTTGTTGTTGTTGTTGTTGTTGTTTTCTGTCTCTTTGTTGAGGATTTCACTGAGTTCTTCCATTTTTTTCTCAAGTTCACTGAATATTTTTATGACCATTACTGTAAATTCTGCTTCGGGCATATTACTTATTTATGTTTCATGTAGCTATCTTGCTGTGATTTTGTCCTGTTCTTTCCTTTGGTACATACTCCTCTTTCTCCTCATTTTGTTTAGCTCTCTGTTTGTTTCTTTGTGTTAGGAAAGTCAGTCATGTACCCTGCTCTTGAAAGTAGTGGCCTTATGAAGAAGAAGTCCTATACTGCCCTGCATTGCAGTGTCCCCTGCTCACCAGAACCTGACACTTCAGGGGTGCCTCCTGTGTGTCTTGCTTGCAGCTACTGTTATGGCTAAGCCTCTTCTGCCTTCCGTCCCGTCATCGGTAATGGCTCTTTTTGTCTGTTATGGGCAGGGTTTGATCCCTGTGTTTTTAGTGTGCCAGTCTGGGATTACTTTGGCTTGAATTGAGTCAGACCAGGCATTTTCCAGAAATACAGTAACCCTGAACTACAGGGAGCTTTCCCTATGTTGTTTCCAGAGAAGATTTCAGTACTAAGCAGAGCCTGCAGTCAGACCCCCATCCCACTGCTAAGACCAAGTCAGACTGGTTTGTGTGGTTATCTTCCCCTCACCCTAAGGCCAGAGTCACTTTGGAGTGGGACTGTTCCCTATTGGTGCTGCTGGCACACTTCCAGGCTTGTAGCTGTGTTTAGGTGGGCTCTAGCCAAGGGTGTGTTGGAGGGGGCAAGTCTACAGAAGAGGACACTATGCGAGCATGGTTCTCACAGGTCTCTGTGGGAGGGGACTTTGAGCAGCTTTAGAAAATTTCTGATGCTGGTCAGTCCACAGGAAACTGTGATGGGGCACACTGTGCCAGCAGGGCTCATGTCAGTTCACTGTGGGAGGAGACCTGCAGCCATCAGGGAAACCTTCTGCCCAGGCTATGATGGAGGGGACATATCCATATCCATAGAAGAGCAGTGGGGCAGGGAGAATTGTTAGCAAGCTAGGTGGAGAGTGTGTTATACTGGTTCCCTAAGGAGTCTGTGTATCTAGGCTAGGGACAAGGGAGGGAAATGGTGTCTGCCATTTCTTTTGTTCTTGGAGAAGTCTCCCGGAGATCCTTCCCACTCTAGCATAGCTCTGAGATTAGTAAAGAAATCTTGGTCCTGTATGCGTTTTTCAAACTGCTACTTCTATGCTATACTTTCATGTAGCTATTTGTCCTATTGTCTTTTTAAGGGCATGGACTCAGTTCCCCACCACCTTCCTGGCTCTCCCAGAGCTGAGCCCACTATTTTTAAATTCTAGGTGTTAAGTCCCACTTATTGTGGTTGGCCCCTCTTGTTTTGAAAGCCAGATGTTGTGGGGATTTTTCTTTTCAGTACAGGCTCCTGTAACTGGGGTGCCTGGTATGGCATCTGCTCTTCTTTCTTTTCTGAACCTGAAGCATCCCTCCCTCCCATAGATAGTTCTATGATTTGTTTAGCTCTGTACCTGTCTCTGCCCTTTATGTCCTCTTCTGTGTGTCTTCTTCTCTACATTTAGCTGTGGAGAGTCTGTTCTTTGGATCATTTTCTGGGTTATTTATACTGATGTGGTTTTTATCTAGTTGTATCCATAGGATGAGGTGAGCTTAGGGATCTCATACTCCATCATCTTCACTGGAAGTCTCAGTGCATTGCTTTTTAATTTAGAAAGAATTGAGAGCACCCTAAATTTCAACAGTTGAGAGTTGCTTAAATAATGAATCAGCTATATGATGGGATATTATATAACTACTGATGAAGTTTCAGGAAAATACACAATGGCTTAAAAATGCTATCAAAACGTAATGAAAGAATAAAAAGCCCTGTCTGTCTTGTTATATTACCTGGAAAGGCTATTCACAAAAGTCTGATTATCTCCAGGTGGTGGAATTATGGGGACTTAATTTTGTGCTTTTTACCCCCCAAATTTATTGCTGTGTTACTTGCTGTGGTCACAAAACTAAAATGATCACTGCAAAAGGAGCATGTGTATAAAATTACAAGAATTTGGAGATTTAAACCAAGGGTTTTACTTGTTGAAATTATTGTCCTCATTCTCAGCAGACTTAATTCCCCTAAGGGTTTGTCCTAGACAAGTGAGGACTCAATCTAAAGAAAAATTTCTGGTGTCAGACACATGATCTAAAAAGGGCTTATATTTCAAAAGATGGATTTTTGTAGGGAAGAAATATCATTTGGTGTCAAAGGCTAAAAGCTTGAGGGACTCAGGGCATAGGTAGAGATTGATAAAGTGGAGGTAAAAGCAAGCTGATGTACTTTTTCCTGCCCAATAATACAACAAAAGTTTGGCCAGCTGACAGTAAGAGAATTGCAAGTGAATTTGACTAGTCAACACAGCTGGGTCCCTTGGAAACGGTCCAGTGCCCCACCCTCTGGCACAGCTTGACATATGTCAATAGCAAGTTAAGAAGATTGAAACTCAATACGTGTTTTAGGAAATTCTAGAGTAAAAGGATCTTTACCTAGCTTCCCAAAGTATGACCTGGGTTGTCAGCCTCGTGGAAATGCTTCTTGTTCAGTATGGTATGGGGTAGTAGCAAAGAGTAGTTGGGGGGCTTGGCGAGGTGGTATGAGGGCAGACCCTGAAGACTTAAAGGGCTCTTTAATTCATCACCTGGAGGAAACAATGAGCTAGGTGGGATTGGCAACTGGAAAGCAAAGAGGAACACGCACGTTTCAAGGTGAAGGCAAGGAGAACATTCACAAAAGCAAAGTATGAATTGTACAAAAGTATGCATTGTTTTTCACATAGAAAGGCCAGATGGATAGATGTCGATGACTTTGGTCTGGATACCTGTCCCTGAGGTCTCACCAGTGATATCAGAAGGAAAATTCTCACCCTAGAAAGGTTAGAAGGAGAATGAGGATGAAGAGAATTCTGAGTCAGAGAAAATATTTTCAAACCAGAAAAAAAAAAAAAAACCCTGCATTTATTTTGCCTTGGTCAGATCACATGTTTTGCCACCAGTAAAAATGGGGACTCATAAGGTAAATTAAGTTCAGTTATAGAGAAGATTTTTAAAAGCTACGTTTTTCGTGTCTGAGTCATAAAATTCATACCTCAATTTAAAGAGACATGTTTGTCTGTAATTCTACTTGAGGTCATGTTAAAATAATTTATGCATACTTTAGAAAGCAAGAGTCAGATGATTTTCATTGAGGAGGTACTTCTCTGCAAATATATTTTCTATTGAACATTTACTTTTCAACTACATGTTTAATAAGCATGTCTGTGACTTTATTTTCCAAAGGTGGCCTAAAGGGAGGAGAAGGAAAATACCAAAATGATTTTCCTAAAGTGTTTTCATAATAATCGTTTTTCCTTAAACATAAAGGAAGTTACACTAATACATCTTACTCTGAATACAGACTGGAACACTGAAAAACTAGATTGTATAGCCAACAGGAAATGACATTATGAAATATTCTTACTGTGACATTACTACATCACCTTTTAAGTAAAAGGAATAGAAACAAATGTCAGGAATGTGATTTCAAGAATGAGATACTTACTCGTGGTGTTTTATTCTGGCTCTAAATATATCGCAAATGAAAAGAGGATAATTATTTTTATTAAAAAATGGTGTGTATCATTTAGCTTCTTTTTTTTTTTTTCTTTTTTGGGTCTTTTTATTTAGAAATAATTTCAAACTAAAAAAAAAAAACAGACAAAAGAATAATACTGAGAACACCTGTGTGCCCTTTACCCAGATTCCCGTATTGTTAGCTCTCTTTGTGAATGGCACTTTTCCAAACCTTCAGCGTCCTGAGGGCTGGAACAAAAGCTCGGCTGCATTGTTTTGTGTTTCATAGGCAGCATCCCCGTTTACCGTGGTTTTCAGGGAAGAGCAGCTTCTGCTAGTCCGCAGAAGTCCCCTTAACGCAGTGGGGGGCCAGATCATCTTTTGTAATCCTAAGAAGGGCCACTCTGCTTGTTGAAAAAAGAGTCAAGGAAGCTCCCAACTACTCTAGCTAATGAATAACCCAAAAAGTGATAAACAAATGAATATGTAAGCAAATAAATAAGCCTTCATAATGGTATATATTTCAAAAGTAGGAGTTTCATTCTTTAACCTCATTGTTTCTTCTGCAACTAACAGTATCTTATCTTTCCAAAACTATATATAATATATATGTTAATATATGATATATAGCCATTGATACAGTTATAGGTATAAAATTATAGAGAGATGTAGAAGTATAAGTACAACTGTAAACAGAATTACAGGTTTAAAATGCGTTTCCATGTTTTTTACCTAATGGGATTTATACTATACGCACCCTTGGGTGGCTTGCACTTTCCACTAACAGTGTACCAGATCTGGCTTGTGGCAGTAATTCACGTAGCTCTGCCTCAGCCTTTTAAAAGTAACATAATATTGTAGTATGGATATGCCATAATCATTTAACCCATATCCTAAGTATTTTTTTCCGTTTTTCCCTTTTGCTATTATAAAAGTTATAAACAAACATTTGTTGTGTATATCCATGTCTTATCTGAGGTGTCCTGTAAAATTTCTAGCTGGGTTATTTGTGCATGTAAACTGGGATAGTGATTGTTAAATTATAATCCGAGTTTGAAACTTCTTGTCTTTGGCACATAGTGTATTCAGTAAATGTTTGTAGAAGGAGGAAGGAAAGGAGAAAGGAAAAAGGGGAGAAATCAGGCCGATTTGGGGGACAGTTTCCTTTACTGAGGTGAGAGAACACTGTTGTTCAGTGTAGATTGTGGTTACCTTTACTTACCAATTTTCTATTGTGCTTTTAAATCTTTTTACTTCTGTACTTTTTTAAAAAACTTATATTTATTTATATTTATATTTTATTTTTATTTATTTATATCATTTATTTATTTTTTATTTATTTCTGTACTTTTAACAACATTATGAGCTTTTTGTATCTTTCAGAGGCCAGCTTGAATGGTGTAGAAGTTTATAACAAATATCAGAAAGAATATAACAAATAGTATGTTAAATGTTTTATCATCTGGTTCTGTCATACCATCAATTTTTTTTAAATCAGACTTGCGGTTTTTTTTTCAGGCGGACTGTCTCCTCAGATAGAGAATAAGCAGGGAGAACCATAAGGATAGAGACCAGTCTGTCTGATTTGTCAGTGCATTCTTTACACAGATGTCTGGGTGCTCAGCATTTATTAAAAACAAAATGTAGAAGGACAGAATTAGACAGAGTGTGACAGAGAGATAGAAAAACAGACCTAGAGAAAGGTAGAGGAAGACAGTCAGAGGGACAGAGATAGAGATAGAAAGTGAGAAAGAGAAGGAGGGATGATGGAGAGAGGGGAGGAGGGAACGGACAAGAAGGTCAGAGCTGTAAATGTAGGAGATACTCGTAAAAATGAATGGTGAGAAACAAAAAAAGCACCAAGCTACAAGAATCTCTGTATTTTCTGAGTTCGAATCAGGGAGACATTGGATCGTTTGCCAGAAGACCAAAGTTGACATGCATAGTTTGCCTCTGAGAATAGGGTAAAAGCCATGGGGGTCCAGCATAAGGATTATTTCGAGGGCTTGTCTTGTAATTTAAGTTGTGCAAAGAGAACTGAGCCAGTAAAGGTGAAATACCTACTTTCTATTACCTGATTCTGTGGGAATGGAAATGTGATTACAGCCATGAATCCATCACAGTGAGGGAAGCTTGGAGATTGCACTGGACCCGGAGCCCATGTAATGTAATGACGTAAAAGCTTTATGAACTAGTTTTGCTTAATTTTATTTTAGATTAGAGTGTAATGTAGTGGAGACATTTATAAAACATTTTCTAGCTAAAATTTCTGTTTGATCCTATTACATTATAACTATCTTTATATTTCTATATGCATATATATATATTTGTACACACATATACATCATACATATGTTTACATAATTACAGTGTATGGAGACACTCACATTAAAGAAATAAACAATTTTAAATTGTATGATTCACAAATGTTGTTAGACCTAAATAATTAGGAAATAGATTATTCAATTAATAAGCTTTTTGCTGCTTCTTTTTGGGCCATGTGTCTCTCCTCACCAACATTAGAAAGTGAGCTCACGGAAGGAAAAGAAATCAAGTATTCAAATAATTAATAGCAGGTTTACGTTTTTGTTCATTTTACTTTATCAGTATTCTCATACTTATACTCATGTGTCTAGATATTTATGCTTAACTGATGACTGATTCCAGTAATATCAGAGAATAAGATTCAAATTATACTTTAGTAGGAGGATTTGTTAACATGGAACATGATGCCTCACTTGGAGCTCCTCTCAATTTTTTGGCGTTAAATCAACAGGAGTTTGTGCAGTTCATACCTTGAAGAAGCAACTGGCAGAGAGTAATACTCATGGAAGTTTCCTTTACAAGTTAGGAAAACATTTTGGCTTCATCCTACAAATACTGCACTCCAAGGCCTATTGCTACTGTTTTCCAAATTACTCACTGGCTTGATGAATGGCAGTTACAAGTAGAGCTTTTATTGCAATGTACAGATGTTGATATTTTCCACAATTTTCTTGGACTAAATGGAAGGCTTTCATATTGAAAAAATTCATTTTGGGCATAATAAAAGAACTTAGATTTCTGCTTTTTGAGGATCCATACAACTCCTACATTTTTATTCTTATTTTTAAAAGAAGATTTATTTAAAGAACCTGTCTTCCTTGGCATTGATAAAAAGCAGATGTTAACTAATGGGATGAGGCCAGGGGGTAATGAGAGTTTGAAATAGAATAATCATTTTAGAAGTCAGAAATGGGTTAGAATTTCTACAGAAAACTGGATAAAGCTAATGGTATTTGTGGATGTGTGTGTGTATGTGTGTGTGTGTGTGTGTGTTGTGAAGAGGGAGAGAGAGAGAGGATGATGAAAAGGAGAGAGAAAAAGGAAATATTGGGTGAAAATGATTCATGATAAAATTCAATTCTCAAATGACTTGGGATTTACCCACATTTTTAATTTATTTTAATCATGTATTTGAAGTTCACATACTGTGCGAGACATTTAAATCAGGCTTATAACTCAATATAAAGAAATGTATGGGTGAATTTCCTAGAAAAGTTTCCAAGGGCTTTTAAAATACATATATTTGTTTTTAGGATACATATATTTGCTATTCAAGTTCCTTACAATGTCCAGAAGTTTAGGTTATGTTAGGGGAAAAAAAAGTTTTACATTATTTTAAATAATGTGACTTTGTAAATAAATAGGACCCTTGCCTCATGTAATTATTCACACTGGTGAAACATTACTGTGAAGTCAGAATGATATCCACAGCTATCAAAGTACTGTTTTCTGTGATCTCATTTAACTGTGTTAAGGAATATTAAGAAAATTGTTATTCTGTTCATGAAAATATTTCCAAGGTCAGGAAACTATGTGGTGAGAGTAAAAAATTATTTTGGAAAATATCCTTTTAGAAATGTTTTACAGTTTGGTTTATAGGGCTTATTTACTAAAGTATGAAGATTATCAATTTTCTTAAAGTTGGATTATTTCAACAGACTATTTCCTTAATATTAGATTACTTTTAAGTAATCCAGAGTAATGAATGCTAATTTTATTTTTATATCTTGTTTATTTTTGAAGTGGGCCAAAGTAATAATGAAATCTACAATAGTATTTTTGGAGCAGTTTTAGTTTCATAGAAAAATGCACGAGAAACCATAGAGGTTTCGTACACCTGCTGCCCCCCGCCCCCGGCATGTACAGCCTTGCCATTATCACATCCCCAACCAGAGCAGTGTTATGTGCTATAAGTGATGAGCCTCATCGACACATCATAATCACCCCAAATCCAGAGTTTTGCAATCCATTCACTCTTGGCATTGTACATTCTATGGATTTGGACAAATAGGTAAGGACATATATCTCTTAGTATAGTATCATACAGACGAGTATTTTCGCTACCCCCAAGTCCCCCGTGTTATGCCTATTCATCCATTTCCTGTAATCTCTGGCAACCTCTGATCTTTTTACTGTTTCCATAGTTTTGCCTTTTACAGACTGTCATGTAGTTAGAATATAGTCATGTTGTCATTTAGTATGTAGCCTTTTCAGACTGGCTTTTTTCACTTAATAATACATATTTAATTTATCTCCCTATCTTTTCATGGCTTGATAGCTCATTCCTTTTGAGTTCTGAATATTCCATTGTATGGATGTACCATAATTTATTTACCTGCTCACCTGTAGAAGGACATCTTGGTTGCTTCCACGTTTTGGCAGTTAGGAATAAAGCACATCTGTGTGCGGGTTTTGTGTTGACACAAGTTTTCAGGTAAACATCAAGGTAAATGTCAAGCAGTACTGTAATGTTTTTTTCATGATGCAATTAATTTTGCGATTTTTTTCTTTTTTTTTTTTAATTTGGCATTTGTAGAGTTTTTTTTTTTTTTAATAATTTCTATTTTATGTGTAGGAGTATGGTTTGGTCACTTTCCAATGACACCTAGCTTGTCTTATATTTGCATGTTTAGATGCTACATTCTGAGTTTTTGTGTTCCTGTACCTACTAATGGATTTTGTCTGGTAAAATTACTTTGCTTAAATAGTCCATAAATGGCCCTCAAAATGACAAAGTGAAAAGAAGACAAAAATTCTAAGCTGTGTTTGAACAAATTCAAATGCATATGGGTAGTCAGTCCCTCTGTTGGTCGTATGTGGGCACCATTTTGCCCATGGGAAATTTCTGAAGAGTTTAAAAAGGCTGAATAATACTCTTTAGTGTCTATGGATTTTCAGACAGTTTGTGAACTTATTTAATCTTTATAGTTTATCAGATAGTTCTAAGTAATTTATTAATTGAAGAGATTCTGGTTTCCCTTTACAGCCCTTCTTTCTGATCACATTAAGAAATTGTTTAATAGATGCACTAATAAAAATAAATAATACCAGTGAGGCTTGGAGGGAAATCAGAGTCTGGTTTCTGTTCACAGAAGACATTACCCTGATATCACTGTAGTGAATAGGTAGCGCTGAAGTTTCCCCTCAGTTTCCCCAACTGGACATAGTACTGAAGTGGTGAAAAGATGCACATCTGAGGAAAAAAGAGCAACATTTTCCCTAGATTTATTGAGGTACAGTTGACAAATAAAAATGGTACATATTTAAGGTGTACAGTGTGATGATTTGATACAATATACACTGTGGAATGATTACGACAGTGAGCTAACTGACCAAGTAGTGAACCTGTCCATCATTTCAGTTACCTTTCGTGGTGTATGAGAATATAACATGACTCTCCACAGGGTTCAAGTATACAACACAGTATTACCAGCCACGGTCACCAGGCATTTAAACCCCCGAAGCGATTCATCGGATAACTGAGTCTGTGCCTTGTGCCCTTGGCCACCTTTCCATCTCCCGACCCCCAGCTCCCGGCAGCCACCATTCACTCTCTGCTTCTATGAGTCTGATTATTTTAAGATGCCACATATAAGTGAGATCAGGCAGTCCTTGTCTTTCTGTGTCTGCCTTATGTCGTTCAGCTTATGTAGCGTCCTTGAGATTCACTCATATTGTCACAAATGGCATGATTTTCTTTTTTAATGGATGAATGACATCCCATAATAATTTTTTTCTGGCTGAATAATATATATGTACATTATACACATACAGTGCAGTATTATATATGCCACATATTCTTTATCCATTTAACTCTTGATGGATACTCCAGTTGTTTCCTTATCTGGGCTTTTATGAATAATGCTGCAGTGAACATTGGACTCCAGGTATCTCTTTCATATCCAGGGTTCACTTCCTTTGGATATATTCCCAAAAATGGGACTGCTGGATCATAAGGCAGTTACACTTTTAATTTTTTGAGAGATTTCCATCCTGTGTTTTTTTTTTTTTTTTTTTTAATTTTTTATTTTTTATAAACATATATTTTTATCCCATCCTGTGTTTTTATAATGGCTGTACCAATTTACGTCTCTACCAACAGCTGCACAAGCATTCCCTTTACTCCATACCAACACTTACCCTCGCTTGAATTTTTGATAATCGGTGTGAGGTGATGCCTCATTGTGGTTTGATTTGCATTTTTCTGATGATGAGTGATGTTGAGCAGGTCTTCGTATACCTGTTGTCCATCTGTATGTTTTGTTTTTTTGAAAAATGCCCATTTAGCGCCTTTGCCCACTTTTTAACCAGGTTATTTATTTGTTGTTGAGCTGTATCGGTTCCTTATATAATTTGGATGTTAACTTCTTACCAGATACATGGTATTCAAATATTTTCTCCCAAAAGAGAGTTAATTCTAACAAAATGTTATGCTGTTTTAATGCGTATAGACCAAGAGTCACTTCTTGTTTTTGTCTCCTGTTCTATCTTATTTCCTACAACTCTCTTCACATACTTCTAACACTTAACATCTATCTTCTTTACATTTTTAATATTGTTTAGCTCAGTTTTCTAAGCTCATCAGTTTAAAAATAGTACAGAATGCTGGTTTAATTAGTCAATATAATTTAAAATATTAAATATATTAAAAGATATGTAAAAATATCTTAATGTCTTATCAGAATGGACTTAGAGCTAAACAGTCCTTTAGGACCTTATTTTTGGGACTACAAGACCTACACAAGTGATGTGAGCCTCAGTGTAAACCTGTCGTTCTTGTTAAATGAGTATAAAGGCTCTTATACCCATTGCTGTCTTAAATCTTGTCACTAGCCCAGACACTTGGGGGCAGACGGGTTTGCTCAGTCATGGTTAAATTACTCTGTGTGGTCCATGATCATTACGTCATTATCAATTCCAGGACAAGCTGGTCACACTCTTTGTAATTTCACTGAGTTGTTGTATCAGCTCTCCCGAAGTCAGTGCAAACAAACGGGTTCCAACCCCCTTCGGAACACAGCGTCAATCTGTAACTTCATGACTGAATGGTAAACCACAGGGCCACATGACTCAACTCCCCTGAGACAGTTGCGTTACTCCTGTCAGACTTTTCTCCCTCGTTCATCAGCTGGCGGCTTTCAGCTCTTTTTAGAGTCCTGGCCTTTCAAGGAGGGGTGAAATTATACCTGTCAGTAATAAATGGCCCCAGTACTTTCTATCATTCTGTCATTTCACAAAAGAAATTAAAAGGAAGCATAGCCTATTCCGTTTTTACTTAGCAACACTTTTGTTTTTCCTTTCTCTCTAGTACTTTTAGATACCTTCCAGTTATGTAATTGTTAAGAGTATTTTTAAAACATCCACCTACATGGAGGAATGATACCAAAACATTGGGGGTATCAGCTTCTGTGTGAGTTAGACATTGTGTTCAGTAACTATACTGAACTTACTTGACAGGAGGATTTGGCTGCATTCGTAATCTGCAACGGCAATCTAAATGTGCCCCTTAGCACACTTGTTCTGTTTATTTTTTCTACATCACGCTCTGATAGCTCTGCAGTTGCTTGTAATGCCATCCAGCAGGTGCACCTGGGCACCCACCATTTTGTTTACATAGAGAACAAAGTTAATGTTTTATCAAACGCAGGCCACACCTGGGTTGAGACATGAGTAGGAAGCAGAGTTCAAATCCAAGTTGCAATTTGCCCTTAGCCTGATATTTGAACTCCATTGAGCAAACTCTTTTGAGTTCTCTTGAAGGTTTCGAGGACGTCGTCTCTTAACTCCCCATTTACCAAAGGATGAAAGCCAGAAGGCTGATTACATGACCCGTATGTACCCATAGTGAATACCCTGAGTACCCACTATGCTGGTCTTGCTTTAAGCAGTGAAAATAACTGAATTGTGTCATTACTGCCCACAGTGTCCCAGGCAGAGAATGCTTTGAAAACAAGTATATTTGTCTTGATATACCTGAGTGTGGGGGGAAAAGTTTGAATCGGTGCCTTAAAAGTGCCTTAAAACCGAGCAATGAGTATTGTGTGAATTTCACAGATTGCTGACGATGGTCATACTCGGGAGGCTTTTTGGTGGTGGTGTTGATATCTCTGAAGGAGAAAGTGTTTGCCAGTTGTTTTTAGATTAGTGATACAGCTAAAGACACATGGATACAGTTAGCCTCCCACGCCAGCAAAACTTCTTTAACAGAACATACAGGAAATATTTAATTCCTCTGTTTCTATATCTTGCTTCTTACCCTTTGTTTTCCCTTTTCTTTGTTCCCATAAGGAAAAAATAACACAGTAAACTAAACATCAGAACCTAAAACTTGGTAAGAAGGATGGATTAACCCAGCTTGTTACTAAACTAAAGAATTTACCTCAAAATCACAATGTGAATTTAATTTCTCTGGAAATGATTACATTAGAGTTTGATAAGAAAAAACCTGAAGTATCTGTCAAGCCTAATCAAGTAATATCTTATTTATAGAAGCAACTTCATCCATATGTAAGGCTGAAAATAAATGATCTATTTAATAGTTAACGGTTCATGCAGTATCTCCATCTGTAAAATCTGTGACAATTGGATTCTCCCTATTCGTTCTCCGAATCATCTTTGTACTGAGTAGTTTTCTGTAGTTCGACTTAAAGTGTCCACAATACTTTCACTTAAATAGAAGTCGAACTTAGATTATTCTCAGTCCTCTGAATTAAGCCTGAAATGCCTCTGACCATGCCTGCCCTAACATTGTGGCCTTGGGCTCTCACTCCAAGCCTTCTATTTCATACATGGTTCTTAAGAAGATTGTCTGTTAAATGTTTTATTCACTTTTAGAAGATAAGAAGCATCAACTTAAAAGAATTATGTGCAATAATTAGAAAAGGAAGGCTAACAGCCAAGGAGAGAAGGGGAAGTAACAGTGATTTGCTGGACATGTTCGGAGGCAGTTGCACGGACATTATCACATTTAGTCCCTCAAACCCTTCATGGGGTGTGCTGCTTATCTCACAAATAAGTATGCTAAGACATAGGACATATGGCAGGTAATTCCCCCAATGTAGGAAGCAGCAGAATTAGGATATTCACTCAGGGTATTTTACCTTACGGGTGTTCACAGAGATGACATAAGTCACCTATATAAGCTTATTTATTGACAGAAAGAGAGAGAGAGAGCGCGCGCCCGCACAAGTAGGGGCAGTGGCAGAGAGAGAGGGAGAAGCCTGATTTGGGACTCAATCCCAGGACCTAGGAGCAAGACCTGAGCTGAAGGCAGAAGCTGAACCAACTGAGCCACCCAGGTGCCCCCCTATACAAGTTTAAATGTTGCCTAGTGTAGTTGTAACAGAATTTGTTTTAGGAAGATCCATAGAAACGGTTAAAATATACAGAGCTTTGAAGTTTTTGACATCATGTATTTTGTGGAACCTCTCCTTTTCTAAAGATAATTAATACATTATTTTACACATTTTTGTTGTCTTTGCTTGAAACATTTTCCTCTGAAACTGATGTCATACCTATGATACCTCAAATAAATTTAAATAATTCATTTTTTCAACTTACTTTACAGTAAGCCCAAATTACATTTTTTTTCCATTTTCTATTATATATGTGTCACCTACATAATGTCAGGACTAGTAATAGCACTTTTCCATCCCCTACCCCCACCTGCTAAATTTCAGCTGGCTTTTATGTTTTACTGATACACAGTAAAATACCCAGTATTTTATAGAAGCAACCTACAAATCACCTGCATGAGAATCACCCGATTACTTTTGTAGAAAGCTGAATTAGGTAATCAGGGATTGGGGCTTAAGAACACAGTGTCTGAGAACCACTGCCATTCAGTTCAGCATCATTTCCCTTTGTACTTTAAGATGACGGTGCTTTGCAGCTGACTGCGTTTTACAATCCATGTGCACCTGCAAAGACTAATGCTTGACCAAAACACTGTTGGCTGAAATGAAAAATGAGGGGGAGAACCAAAGTCTGTCTTCAGTTTATAAATGGTCATTGTTGTCCATGCTCTTCCCTATACCTTTGCCACAGAAAAGCAGGCAGGCGCACGTTTGAGTCATTCTCTCCAATTATTTTAAGTATTACAGTTGTTCCCCAATTAATATGAAGCTGGGTTTTGTTCACTGATGATGTTGTTCATGTGTCCCTGCCCTATCTGTTAAGTACATTTGTAATTTGTACTCAATTCTTCCTCTCTTGTATCTATAACATACTGATTTACAAATTAAACTCACCCTAAAGTCATGTTAATGTCAGTTTGTACTGAAATTATGCTATCCTTTCTATACTAACCGGGAGAGTTTTGATTAAAATTAATGCTACTTTAGAATATTTTAAGTCTCAAGAGGTCATTCAAAACAAATGGAAAGTTTGTTCCTGACCAAAAGTGTCATAAGAGGCACATTTGTGGACTAATTATGACCTGAGCCCAGTAACTCTGTATTTCATAGAGATGACAGACAGTCCATGCCAGTGGTGAGGCACCGGCTTTCAATGAGACACGTCTATTGAGAAGGAGTCCTTGATGTAATAGACATCAAAAGAGTCTAATTAGAGAAGATGGCTCTGATTTGATGTGGGTAATTGGGAAGAACTCGGAGCAGGTCTTCTGCCAAAGAAGCACGCTATGTGTTTTTGGAAGTCTGGCTACACTGCAGAAAGATGAGGAGGCAAGGTTAATGTGGTTTGTTTAACAGAGAAATCGGATGGTATGGGTAATGCTTGTGTCTGTTTAAACTTGGAAAATTAAATGCTGACAGTTGCTTAATGTGGCTCTTTCTAAATGTGCTTACAAACATTGGATTTCTATGAGTTAGTCTCATTTACCAAAAATTTTATGAAAGCATTGCATACACATACTATTTGTGTTGTTTTAGGTTGAAATGTTTCAAAATGGCTTTTGATCAGATGAGGAAAACATAGTTTTCATGTCAATGTGCAGGATACAACTTTGTTGCATTTATACCAAAATCTTATCTGTTTAATTATTGCCTCAACTTTCCCATTTCCTTATGAACATATTTAAATGTTTATCAACTAATTTTATTTAAAAATAAATACCATGTTATATTTTTCAGTGGTAAAGAATTTTAAAACTTCATTTGTATTTTAATATATTGAAAATCTCTGTATTTTTATTGTGGCAACACTTTCCTGTTTTCTGTATAGCCAATAAATTTTGGCTAATACTGAGAACCAAAGCTCCTAATATTTACTAATATGAGCAAATTAGTTTACCAGACTTTGGGAACTCTGGTTTGAGCTTTGGGGACTCCAAACACAGTGCACAACTTAGAAATTAATGGCTAGTTACTGGTCAGACATTGTTCATTGGCTAGGTAAATAGTGATATGGAAGCAAACTTGTATGTTTGCAAAGTACAGTAAGTGCAAAGTAAATAACAATGTGTTTACTTTTTCCTAGTATTTCCATCTATTTGTAACAAAGTATTATGGCCTATTGGAAGTCAACCTTTTTTACAAAGTAAAGCTGAGGAATATTTTAGTACCTGACTGCAATGTGTCTATTTGAAAGAGAAAACTGACACCACTGATAACCCCTGAGGTGGGCATGCACCTTGAAACTTCTAGCAAAATAAATAAAATTAAAAACAATTTAGGGGCACCTGGGTAGTTCAGTCAATAAGCATCTCCCTTAGGCTCAGGTCATGATCCTAGAGTCCTGGGATCGAGCCCCGAATCAGGCTCCGTGCTCTGCAGGAAGCATGCCTTTCCCTCTCCCACTCCCTCTGTTGTGTTGCCTCTCTCGCCTTATCTCTCTCTGTCAAATAAATAAATAAAATCTTTAAAACATTTTTAAAAAATAAAATAAAAAGAAACTTCTAGCAAAAATAGCTTAGAAGTAATCTGTATCTTCCATATTTCACTTGGCAACCTCTTCAAGACCATCAGGACGTGACTGGAAGAAACCACAGTACTATTGCTCATGGTCATGGAGTACAGAGTAGGTTCAGCTGGGTGAGTTCAGCTGGGTAGATATCTGGGACCCTAATGCCTTCTTCAGAATTGAGCACCATGGAGGTCACCCTCAACTCCATTTCTTCAGCTGTTAGGGAGCTGGTAATTAGCATTAATTATCTACTGCTTAGTTACTAACACTCTCTAGGAAAGGGGAGCTATTTCTTTTAACTGCTCAATACAGTTTCAGTTATCTCACATCTTAACCTCACATATAATTATAAAAAATGTCATGTTGTATTGTTTCAAATTCTATTTCCATGTTGTTTTGCTTGTGTGTCCTCTCAAGTAAACTGTAAACTTTCATCTGTGTATTTTGGGTGCTATGCCTGGAACCAGACCAGAGCGGTCCTTCTTTGTGAGGCCAGGGCTTCTGGCCTTTCCCAGTCATATAAAATAATGATGAAGGCTTAAGAATCCCTGTTTACATATGAAGTATCTTACGGTCATGGATGAAAGTTAAGTCTGGAAGGAATAAGCTTTACTTTTTTAGGTCTTTGAAGAAAAAAATAAAAGGTAAAGTGAGGTATACTTCTTAGAGTTAAGAAGTAAGAGGTATTGCATGAAGTCAAGCTTTTTTTACAGAAAATAAATCATCTACAACATGTAAAAATTTTGTCGCATGCTATGTAAATAAAGAAAGTGAAAAATTTTTCTCAAATAGATAAATGACACTTAAGGACCATCAAGTGAGTAATTTGACAATTATTCAATATAATTCTTTCAGGTTTGTGGTCAAGTTTTCCTATAGTCAAATATTCAGAAGTTGACCATAATACCAAAAAAAAAAAAAAAAAAAAAAAAAAAAAAGTGAGGTTCTCTTCAGTGTTAGAAAAAAAAGAGAGAGATATAAAAATGATTTAAAGGTAGGATGATATGAAGTAAATATCCATGAAGTCTTAGGAGAGAAAATGGTAAGACAAATTTAAATCATATGAAAATAATTGAAAGAGCGGGAAGGGAAGTCCATTTGAAGGATCTTGCAGCCAAGTCAGTCAGATGAACCATCATTATTTCCATGGTTTTTATTACTAGTAAACAAAAAAAAAATGCATTAAATCAATTTTTCCCAACCCTACTGAGGAGGAGGCGGCTTGTAAGGAGTGGATCTGTACTTAGGTGTAGGGAGGGAGTGCTACATTGTGAATAAAACAGGCTATTAGTTGAAGACTCGAAGTTAATACCTTTTGATAGTAGAAATGAAATAAATTTTAATTTAAAGTTCATGTGAAACAAATTTATTTGTTAAAAAAATAGAGGAAGTGTGACATCTATATATTTATTATTCTTTTGGGTTCCTGGACCCAGTTCCAATGTATATGTGTCAGGGGATGGGGTGCTTTCCCATACCAACAAGCAGTCCTTGGACACCAGGACAGTGTCCATGAATTCAACTCAGTTCTGACACTGTCTAGAGATAGCATCAGATTCCACAGGCAAAGGGCTCAGCCCCACAGAGTGCCCTGTACCTCAGATGCCAATTACAAACTCAGTTATTACCTGTATTTATGATGGACTGACTTTAAATCAGTGGTTCCCATGACCTCCTCCTTGGATTCAGTTAATTTGCTAAAATGGCTCATGGAACTCAGGAAGACCTATTTATTCACTCGATTACTGACTTATTATAAAGGATATTAAGAAATACAAATCAACAACCAGATGAAGAGATACATATGGTGTGTAGTGAAGTCCTGAACAAAGAGTCTTCTGTGCTCTGGGAGCTTGGGGCCTGGCATGGTAGCACCTGGAAGCATTCTGATTCCTTGACCTGGAAACTCTCAGAACTCTCTCCTTTTGGGTTTTTATGGAGGCATGATTGATTAACTCATTGGCTGTTGGTGATTGATTCAACCTCTAGCCGCTCTACCTCCCTGGAAAATCTGGGGTGGAATTGAAAGTTCCAATCCTCTAGTCATGGCAGTTTCCCCAGGCAACCAGTCCCGGTCCTTGGGTGCTTTCCAGAAGTCACTTCATTAACATAAACCCAGTTACGGTGGAAAAGGGGGTTGTATGAGTGACATGACATTCATTTCAGCTTTATGGTTCAGAAACATTTTCCAGAAACTGAGGATAGGTGACCAAATACTGTGGTAAAAATGATCCCATAATTCTTACAGGTCAAGAAATTCCAAGGCTTTGGGAAACTGTGAACTAGGAAATGTGTGTGAAGACCACATAAAAATAAGAGAAATTTATTTTGGTCATCTGAAGGACCAAATATATATATATATTTCTTATAAATCACAATAACACAAGTACTAACATGATCTTTGGTTACCTATCACATTTTCAAGTCATCCAAAAATCAGGGACAATTTTCAGTGGTTGAATGTTTTATTTTATTAGCAGGTAATTGGTTGACTTCTCTGAACACGTGAAAATACAAATTAAGATGTAGGGAAAAAAATTACTTCTACAGCATTAAAGTCCAGATAGAATTAGTTTACTCTCCAAGTAAATATTTATGAGAGATTCCCACTCCAGTTCAGTTTTTTCTGATAAGCTAGGAATGGATCACCTGTCAAAACTCGTTGAATCAAAATGCCACAAGGTGGCAGTGGCCCGCGCAAGGTGGCATACTTTCAGAGGACACTGAAGGCCCTTTGTAGAGTTGACATCCTATTTCCTTCTTACAGCTTTTGATAATGGAACTTCCTGCTTAAAAGACATGGGTTCTTCTCAATACATTTAGTGTTGAAAAACATATAATGACTCATCTTCATGACCTTTATTATGCTCTGCAATTTTAAAAGAAGGAAAAAAGAAACCAATGGGGGAAAAACCTAACAATGTATTTATTATATATTATGTGCTTCAGCAACGTAACTCGATGCCTTACATATATTATGTATCTAGAATGTAGTTAAATATTGAGTAAATATTTAATACCCCTGAAAGACTGAATACAGTAGTATATTTTGCCTCATTTAAAAACACAGGGCTGGGGCGCCTGGGTGGCTCAGCGTGTTAAGCCTCTGCCTTTGGCTCAGGTCATGGTCGCAGGATTCTGGGCTCGAGCCCCAAATCGGGCTCTCTGCACAGCGGGGAACCTGCTTCCTCCTCTCTGCCTGCTTGTGATCTCTCTCTCTCTGTGTTGAATAAATAAATAAAATCTTAAAAAAAAAAAATGCAGGGCAAATAGGCATTTACCAAGCACCTATTAAAACTCTTACTTCACAGCCTCCTATTACTGGCTGTTATGATTTATTTGATCTTCCCATGTTAGATATCTGTCCACACATACATTTTATCTTTAGGCATATATTCCAGAGTGATTATGTCTAATTAAGTGATTTTGAATATCTCTTTCCTTATTGCAAGGGGCAATATTGAGAGGATTTGTTATGATGCTCTTAACTGCCCATTTTCGCTGTGAAATGTATAATCTTTAAGATTATTATTTTCTAATTTCTTTAGGAACATATTGATATAGTAATGACCAATATCATCAACCATCAGAAGCATGGAGAGAATAACATAATACGGAGTGATGGAAACAGTTTTTGTATGTGTGGTGTTTACTTTGTTACATTTGTTCGTACTTCCTTCATTCTGTGTTTTTTTTTTAATTGAATGCTATATATTTTTGAGTTATATTAATGGAAGGTGATGCAAAAAGAAAAAAAGAAAAAAGCTCCCATTAGTACATACATGACTGAACACCTGAAGGTAGAGCACAGTGATTGAGGGGTTGCAGTGAATTTATAGCCACGAATCTTGAGGGTTCAGGGCCTCCCATCACTCTTACCTTTTGGTAAGAGCAGTAATACCATGTAATACCATTTATTTATGGATGGCTCATCAGTGGATGACTCCAGAAAAGAATGAAGAGAACAATTTGTTGACAAGAGGGTTACTGTGGAGTTGCTACAGTTGTCATGGTGATAAAGGAGTTGACGTTTTACTCTCAGAGATAGCAAGGAAGATTTCTGAAAGCTTTGTGATGGGGAGTCACTGATCTTCTCCAACGATGTCCATATAACAGCTTGAAATGAATCGAACAAATCTTTCATTTGTATTTTGTACCTGGTGTTTGATCTACAATTGAGTGAAATTAAACGACGATACTGTTGCTTCCAGGTGACGGCTTGATTCCTGATGCGGTCCCGATAAATCCATCGCTTGATTTGATTAGTTCTTCGAGGTCATGTTTAATCAACTTTATACTGACTGACTGATAATCTCTGCTGTCTCTCTTGTCTCCTTTTACCTGTTACTCCACTGGCTTTGGAGTACAGTAGATCGGGGTTCAAATTTTGCTTCGCCGTTTTCTGGCTGTGCGACTTATGGCAATTTATCCTCTATAAACCGTATTTTCCTGGTCTATAAAATGAGACCGGGGTCCCTGCCCTTGGGGTTGTTGGCCGTGAAAACTAAGTAATACAAGTGTGTAAGCACCTGGCCTACGTGGATATTCCAGTCAGCTGAAGCTTCTGTTTCTGTGACAGAGACTTCAGGCCCTGCATCCCCTCAGTGTCTCTGTCCACTTCATCACCAACGAGGGACCGACCGTTAGCAAAGTCACTGACAACCTTTTTTACTGGTGCCCAGTGGGTATTTCCAATAAAGTGCTTCCGTCTTCTAGCGATTGCCTTAAGCAGTCGGTGTATCATGGAAAATATTTCCTAGGATCCAGTTACGGTTGTGAAGCCACACTGGTTTTTTTCCAAGCTGCTCGGAAATGTGTGCTATGACTGTTGCCACATGAAGGTTACATCCTTCCTTTTCCCTAGGAGTGGGCTTGGGCTACTGAATACCCCTTAGTGAGAGTTCTATTATGACAACTTAGGAGAGATTGAATATCATAGTCATTAACAATTAATTTGGACTCACTGAGTAAAAAACTCAATAGTTAAAGGCAAACATTCAGTATCCTGGGGTGACTGAGACAGATTTTCATCAGAAGATCTTAATGTCATTAGGTGTCTACCAGTAATTAATGCAAGAGGACAAATGTCTCAGATGAGGTGTAGATCAAGTGCTGGGGCGTTCAGAAAAGGAAGACACTTGGCCTCCTTTTATAGGGAAGTATCAATTTTGTGGGCCATTGGGAGAGGTGGGGGCTTCTGAGAGGAATGTGTTCGGGAAAAAAACATTTCAGGTGGAGGAGCCAACAGGGAGAAAGATCTAGAGTTTTAGAGTGGAACGTCGTGTTAGGAATATCGTGGCTGACAAAGAGGGCATTAAGGTTTAGTATTGCAAGCTGAGACTGTGGAGGTAAGTTGGGGTCATACGGTGTAGGCTTGGAGTGTCAGTGCTATGCTTTGGAATCAGATTCTTCCCTCTAGGCTCAGGAAATAGTTTGATTCTTCAATGCAAAGATCTGTCCTGGTTATTTTTATTTGAATAATAATTTTCCTGGTCATGGAAGATGAGAAATGGATAATGGGATACTAATGGGAGACTGTTGCAATAGTCCAGGTGAGAGAAGACCCAGGATGAGCTACAGAGGGCAGTAGCACTGAGTAGAAATACAGTGGTTCAGGTAGAACATGAACTCCACAGCGAATTGCTGTTGTCCTCTTCAGATAGCACAGAGTGACTTACCCTGCCCTGCGGCCCTGCTGTCTGGACCCAGCCATCCCAGGTCATGTTAGATGAAACAGCATCGATCCACATTCTGTTTCGAATCTCAGTATGCCAGAATTTTCATTCTTAGATAACAACATTTATATGGGCATCTTTTCTACAACTACCTCATTCATAGCTATTAGCTTCATTGGCTTTTATTATTTTTCTTAGCAATATGTTTTTTTTTCCCCAAAATAGTTTGCATTTCTATTTGGTATAACTCAAGGAGTTCATGTTTAAAGCACCAGCTCTGCTCCAAATAGTAGCAGTGAGAGATGAAAATGAAGGACATTGACAAGATACGCTGGCTAGAAAGTACGCGAGATCTCTAGTCAGAAATACAAGATTTTGAGTGAGTCTAAAACTACAGGCTGCTAGGGTCCAGTTACTGAGTCACACGGTCTAAAAAGTCTCTATGCAATACTGGAAACTAGAAAGCGTGGGCTCATTTCTTTGTCTGAGATGGGAATTACTCTTGGCTAATCCAACTCCATTGAGAAAAGGTGGTTATGATTATGATTATGATTATGATTATGAACCTGGGACAATGGCTTCATAAGACACTGTAAGCCAAAGTAGGTAAAAACACCAATGCCTCCTTTTTAAATTTAAATTTAAATTTTTTTAAAAAATTGGAAATGAGTCAAGTTGTGCATTGGTTTAGTGACTGAATCTGTTATCGCTTGTATCACCATAAAGAAAGAACTGTTCTATGATTTGGTTGTGCACTTAACTCATTAGGAGATTTAGTGGAAGGAATGAAAAATACAGAGGAAGGCTTATAATAAGGAAGAAAGAGAAAACGGAAGGAGAGAGAGGGATATTCCTTTGATTCGACTGAGCTTGCAAACCAAGATTCCAAACTACCTGAGCAAACTAATTAATTTTAAGAAACACAGCTAATAGACTAGGCAAGTGTTCACAAGAATGCATCCAAGATGAAATTAATTTTAGGGAATAGTTGATAGTGGTACTCATAAATAAAGAACAAAAGTTGTGAAACAAAGACCAAAAGGAAACACAAGTAATTGGACATGAATAGAACCAAGTGAAATGTTTGGAAATGCAACTGTTTTTATTGAAATTAATAAAACTTGGAATGGAATAAATTCTAGAGTGAGCATAGTCCAAGAGAAAATTAATGAATTGGGTGATAGAACTGAGGAACTCGCCCAGAATGCAGCACAGCAGGAGAGATGGGAAATACAGTAGAACGACATAGATTCAAAGACTCCCAGCAGACCTTGAAAAGGACTTCCAGAAACCAAGGGAAGTAATGGTACACAATCCACATTGTATGTGCCTGCTCATTTTTAGTTCGTGGCAGAGAAAAAGCAAACATTGATCGCTTGAGGTGGGTCATTTCAAATTCTGCCTCATCACTCTGCATCTGTGAAAGTTGCTGTGTCCAGCTTACGTTGGCTGTGATCAGAAAAGCCCTGTCTTTAAAGACATCTTAAGAGAAAAATTAACAACTCACTCGACACTTACCTTTATAAATTGGTGAGTACTGTGATTTTAGAAAGCTTTATGTTGAGGGATGATTAAGTTA
This sequence comes from Mustela putorius furo, assembly GCF_011764305.1. NCBI lineage: Eukaryota > Metazoa > Chordata > Mammalia > Carnivora > Mustelidae > Mustela > Mustela putorius. Next base: position 2,680,590 of record NW_025421261.1, read on the forward strand.
AGAAGAGAGCAATCTTTAAATAAATTATGAAATGAATTTTAAGAAGTTTTACACTTTAGGATCCTTTAAAAAAGACCTCAGTGGCAATTATAATGTTCATATTATTTATATAATCCTATTTTGTTCATTCCAAGGCAAATAAAAGACATATGATTAGCAGCAAAATCTCTAATAACCACCACTTCAGTAGCTCTACAGTATAATTATGGTTGGCAGTCATAATCCTGACTCTAAACACTTAAATTACACAATTTCTTAGGAAATTTAAAAAAAGCACTGTTAGATGATACAGTATGTTGAAATTTTGCAAATATTTTAGTGCAATTGTAGAAGTAATTGATTTGCTAAGATATATTATGATATACAAAAACAGTATATCATAACTATAAATCAGTTAGTTTATCTAAGGGTTTTTTTAAAGGGTTTGTTTATAGATACAATTTTTATAGTTTCCTCAAATCTTGCAACTTATAAGATAGTTTCCTTGGTACTGTTTTGGAAAATATCAATTGTCCTTGTATTTGGAAACTGAAATTGTTCTATATTTTGCTTTTCCTCCTTTAAAATCTTCAATTTTTTCCTGACTTGGATAAACTTGTCAAAAATTTGAAATAGCTCAGAAACCTGGAAAATGAATTTCATCAGGGCGTGGGACTTATTTAAAGGACAGAGACAGTGATGAAGTTTTCAGGACATATAGTTAATTATTTAGTACATGGGATTTGAAGGACTTTTCATTATTTGTTATTGTTATAGATGGAAATTAATCATCCATCTATTATTAAGCAATATATTGATCATAGCTGCTTGGCAGTTTTATAAGTACTTAAATTACTTGATTAATGGTAGATTTTCCATGAAATAAATGCCAAGAATAGGTAGACTTGTAAATTATTTTTTCTTACTCAAATATACTTAAGAGTCATGTTAACATATTACTTTAGCACAGACTGTTTTTAAGATTAATTACAAAGTAGGGTTTAAAGTAGGAACCGACTCTCACCAATTCCCATTAGTGCCAGGACGATACCATTTAGACTGCTACAATATTAACATTAGAAAGCATGAACGAAGTGTGATTAGTTGTAGGACTATTCATAACTATAGTTGCTTCCTGTGTTAGAGTGGTCTTGTTTAAGTTAATTATAAAATAACACTATTTTCATATCAATTGCCATCATTCATATGTTAAATGATTATTATAGTAACTTGGATTATCTTTTTAACTTTAATTTCAAAGTACAATAAAGGTATTGATTTTGTGGTTATTGAAAGTTGCCAGATGAGTAGATAAAAATAGTCAACTCTGTTCTTTTTTTTTTTTTTTAAGATTTTACTTATTTATTTGACAGAGAGAGAGATCACAAGGAGGCAGAGAGGCAGGCAGAGAAAGTGGGGGAAGCTGGCTCTCAGCTGAGCAGAGAGCCCAATGCGGGGCTTGATCCCAGGACTCTAAGATCATGACCTGAGTCAAAGGCATAGGCTTAACCCATTGAGCCACCCAAGCACATAGTCAACTCTGTTCTTATTCTGTAATTCATTTTATATATTTGTTGATATAGTTTTTAATGTCTTTTAAATTGTTAAATTACATATACTTTATCAGCGAATAATTTCTATAAATTTCATGAGATTCATTACAAATACTTCAAATAGATGCTCCCTATGAAGCACAGACTATGAATTTAAGTATAGGGCTAGAAATTAGTAATCAGTAAAATTAATTATTATTATTTTTTTTTAGAGAGGGAGAGAGAATCTCGGGTGGGCTCCATGCTCAGTGAATAGTCCAGTTCAAGGTTTGATCTCATAATCCCGAGATTGTGACCTGAGCTGAAATCAAGAGTGGGACACATAACTGACTGAGCCACCCAATGCCTTAAAATTAAATATTAAAAAGAAAAATAGATGGGGAGATGGCTAGGTATACGTATTTTTGTCTTTTTATAATTTGGTGTTAAGCAAGCATCCTTTCCTTTATGTCCCTTGGTGCAGTATAATCCCAGTAGCTTCGATGTTCAAGTATGTATGTTTCATTTTGAAATGAGGGTACTTTACCTTGCTTCTTCCAATGTTCAAATACTGTCATAATTCTGCCTCAATGAATATATCGTTTTCCAGTTAATAAGTTTGCATAAATTTTCTTTCACATCTTTTTGTTTTTAATGCATTTTATTATGAATTATGATTGCTTTAATTGTATTTGCAGTAGTAAAAAGCATTTTGGAAAATTAGAGTTATTTGGACCATTTACTCTATAGTTTCATGATTATTTTTTTTTAAAAATTCATTACAACATGAACATATTTCAATAAAAATCATTTTCTTGTATCAAAATTATTTTTAAAACAATATATTTTTCTTTTCACAAGGGCCAAATATGCCTTAAGTTATTATTAAAACTTTATTAAAATTATGATTGACCAAGTTCCATTTAGTGAATGCTGGTTAAACTAGCATTGTGAAAATATGAAAGATGTAGGACACCCTTCATCTAACTTGAACAAAATGGGAAAAGTGAAATACTATTAACATTATGTATTCCACTGAGGTCATTGTAAATTATTTATTATGTTATCTTCTAAAGGAATTCAATACACAAAATGATGAATTATTGAGAACTATACTTTTCTTTCTTTTTTTTTAAAGATTTTATTTATTTATTTGACCGACAGAGATCACAAGTAGGCAGAGAGGCAGGCAGAGAGAGAGGGGGAAGCAGGCTCCCCGCTGAGCAGAGAGCCCGATGCGGGACTCGATCCCAGGACCCTGAGACCATGACCTGAGCCGAAGGCAGAGGCTTGACCCACTGAGCCACCCAGGCGCCCCCAAAACTGTACTTTTCTTAATAGAGGCATCTATTAAGAAAAGTAATAATCTAGCTTAATCTAGCTTCAGAAAATTTTGTAATTCTTAGAATTATAAAGCAGGGAACAAATTTTATGCATGCTTGTGGCAAACTTCTATGACTTTCTAGCTCTTGCTAATGTTTAACACAAGTAGAAATAAGCTGAAAGCAGGTAAAATAGTGACTGTCATATACAGCTTTCCCCACAGAAAGTAGATTTCGTGAAACAGAACTACTCCGTAGAATATTGAATCTGAAATGAAATCTTCCTACCATAAGTTAATGGTCTAGAATTTGCCTTTTTCCTTCCCCTTTTTTCCTCCCTGCTACAAACAAGCACCCTATAACTAACAACCATTTATACATTTTTTAAAACTTTACTTAATTTATATATGGCCAAAGTAAATAATACTCAAAGAAAATAGACTTACTTTTTTTTTCTTTTAAGATTTTATTTATTTATTTCTTTTATTTCTTTTCAACGTAACAGTATTCATTGTTTTTGCACCACACCCAGTGCTCCTTGCAATCCGTGCCCTCTCTAATACCCACCATCTGGTACCCCAACCTCCCACCCCACCCCCCCGCCCCTTCCAAACCCTAAGATTGTTTTTCAGAGTCCATAGTCTCTCATGGTTCACTTTCCCTTCCAATTTACCCCAACCCCCTTCTAACTCCCCTTGTCCTCCATGCTATTTGTTATGCTCCACAAATAAGTGAAACCATATGATAAATGACTCTCTATGCTTGACTTATTTCACTCAGCATCATCTCTTCCAGTCCCGTCCATGTTGATACAAAAGTTGGGTATTCATCCTTTCTGATGGAGGCATCATACTCCATAGTGTATATGGACCACATCTTCCTAATCCATTCGTCTGTTGAAGGGCATCTTGGTTCTTTCCACAGTTTGGCGACTGTGGCCATTGCTGCTATAAACATTGGGGTACAGATGGCCCTTCTTTTCACTACATCTGTATCTTTGGGGAAAATACCCAGGAGTGCAATGGCAGGGTCATAGGGAAGTTCTATTTTTAATTTCTTGAGGAATCTCCACACTGTTCTCCAAAGTGGCTGCACCAACTTGCATTCCCACCAACAGTGGAAGAGGGTTCCCCTTTCTCCACATCCTCTCCAACACATGTTGTTTCCTGTCTTGCTAATTTTGGCCATTCTAAGTGGTGTAAGGTGGTATCTCAATGTGGTTTTAATTTGAATCTCCCTGATGGCTAGTGATGGTGAACATTTTTTCATGTGTCTGATAGCCATTTGTATGTCTTCACTGGAGAAGTGTCTGTTCATATCTTCTGCCCATTTTTTATATGATTGAATAGACTTACTTTTTGAAGTTTTGTCAAAATATAACATTTTACTAAAAGCTAAGATAAATTCTCCAAAACAAAATTGATCACAAGTTTAATATGTTGGTGACTGCTATTTGTTCTATCCCCTGTGGCTTACGGTTTAAATTATTGAGAGAAATGTAAAGATGTAATAAACAGTTTATTTCAGTATTTTACATGCTCATTTACATTTCCACAGCTGCCCTCAGATTCCTTTCATGTAATACAGCAGCAGTTGGCTAGAAAGCAGATGTTTATGACCCATAGTACTTCTGAAAGTAGCATCAGGTATTCATCTGTCAGCTAGCAGTATTCTAACAATCGTGGGTGCCCATTTATTCAACTTCACTCGCTTAGGCAACTGTGGAGAACTTGTCTTAGATCTTCCATTAAATAGGACCCTATGGATGACTGGGTAGTTTCACATTCTGTTAGGAATAGAAATTATGTATTTTGTGGAAGAAACTTCACTTAAACTTGCTAACACTTAAAATGTCTTTGAGTCTTTTCAAAGCAAGTCTTACCTGACTTTCTGCTAAGTTAATTGGAGTTCTGTATAATTACCAAAAGGACAAACATTTTGAGTGCTACCTCAGTTGTCATGTACTGTGTTCACTGATACTTCTCAGAAGGTTCAGAAAATAAAGGACCATTTTTCTTCTGAAAGTTCACTCTCTTTCTCAGAGGTACAGACAGAAGTTACAGGAAGGGCAGAGATGAGCATCTGCTTGACTGGGCAGAACAGCTGCCTTGATCTTGGCTGCTCTGACGGTATCGGGCATCACAGCGCCCCCATCGGCAGACCTTTCTTTTCAGTATTAGAAGTTCAGCTGTGCATGAACATTTATTTCACTTATAACCGCCCAGAAGCTTTATGGAGTGACTCTAAAAGTTCATTTTTCCAAGGAAAGCAATAAAAAAAATGTGTTTCAAAAGAGAATTTTTAAGATTAAAAACAGTTTATAAGCTTTAGTGTTTAGCTTCTTAACCTTTGTTCATGAGTAGTCAAGGGCATGCTCAAGTAACTGTAGAAATACTAGATTTTGATAATACTGACTTAGACCAAACGTCTCCAAATTACAAATGCACAAGCTCAGACAGGTCGAGAAACACGCCCACAGTGACGTAGTTTATGGAGAAGGTCGTCCTGAATCAACGTATCTTGGCGTCTTGTATTTACGATCTGTACCACACCACCTACAGAACCAGACAGAGCAGGAGTTGTCAAACAATGGCCTCTGGGCCAAATCCAGCCTCCTGTTTGTTTTTGTAGATAAAGTTTTATTGGAGAATAGCCATGCTCACTCATTTACATATTGTCTACAGCTGCTTCTGTACTAGATGGCAAAGCTGATTAATTGTAAGAAAGACTGTATAGCTCACAAAATAGAAAATATATACTGTTTGGCTCATTACAGTAAATCCTCGGTATAGAGAATTAAGGTATGAATATATGCTAGAAAAGAGAAAAATTAAAGTTTTTTAAAAAAGTGTTGTTCAGTGTGCCTTTCAAAGAAATAGCCTGAAGCTTTCCTCTGAATGCGCAATCAAAAATAAAGATTATGACCACTCATGAATGACATACAGACTGGTTCTGTCATAAATTACTTCTGTCCATTCTTTTAATGATCAAGAATTGTGTTCAATAAAGAATAAAATGTTAGGATGGAAGGTCAATAAAAAAGTATGGATAATACTTTCTAAATTATGTTCCAATAAAATAGAGGGAAAACTAGAAAAAATATAATTGTGAGCAAGGATAAAAATATACTATACTGTACAGTAAAAAGAAGAAGTGATAGACATGCATTTTCATTCTTGTGAAACTCTCTTATTTTGGAAAGAAATGGTTGTCAGTGCCTGTGCATTTCCTTGACAGATTATACCACGCTGCACAATGGCAGTATTTGTCTTTGGTCTGTGGACCTAAGACATTCAGTGTCGATGGGACCTTTTTCAGTACAGGTAATAATAAGGTGGTCAGTCAAGCAACCAAAAGATCGAGTTTAAAGTTAAAATTAAAGAAGAATTCCCAGCACTATAGCGTTTCATTTTATGTAAAGCTCTCCAGCAGCCAGGCTCGTTTACTTGTCATTGGTTCCCAAATGAAAATCCAAGTTTGACAGGAAAGATACAAACAAGTAATGTAGTCTTACTCCATAGAAAAAGCTAAGAGAAACACTAGAACAAGCCTATTAGATGACTTTAAAGAGTAGCAAAAAGAGTAATTAACAGAAGTATATAATCTCAATCATGTCCTTTAAAAAATAACATGTCCAAGCAGCAGTTCAGCCAAAGGTCATGGTGCCTTACTTCCTAGTCTTCACTGGGGAGGCCGTGATTAAAACGTCAGTACTATGTGTTTCTTCTGTCGCACATAGTTGGCTATCTTAAACTATCTACTGTATATTATAATGGTTGATTTCTAGCAATGAAGACAATTCTTTTTGGATTTACTTTCTACTTTCCTTTAGCATTTGTATGGGAGGGAAGTTTTTAACTTTTGTCATGTTTAGTGTTCAGGGAGATTCACCTCATCGAATTCTCTTGTGTTGATAGATGGGGAAATGGGCTCAGGGGGGCTCATTTCTGGAGTTACACGAAGCGTAGAAGCTTGGCTGGTAGGCCAGAAACAAATGACTCCAGCCTCCTGTCGTGGGCTCTTTGCACGTCCCCCTCTGACTCTCTCTCTTGGAGAACGGTGATTCAGTTTACTCATTGAGGTGTATGTGACAGGAGTTAAGTTTGCTAAGGATCTACTGCTAAGTGTGTGTGTGTGTTCTAAGCTTTGAGGGCTATTTAGCCATCCCACTTGGGTCTAGTCCCAGGTCCCCAGATGAGGATACAAGATCGATATGAAAGATATGAGTATGAGGTAGCCTTATTCTTATTTCTTATCTCAAACAAAAGGAGCTTTAGACTTCCAGAATCAGAAACAGGAGTACAAGCCTTTGGATGACTTAAAAGCACTTTCCTGAGAATATAAGCCCTGGGTTGCAGTTCACAGTTTCAGTGACTGGACCAAGTTATGACTAGAGTTCCTGGATCACCAAAACTATCACATTTCTTGATGCTCCTTTGTTTCCCCCCACTTCCTCATAAGTTCAAAGTCCAATAACAATGCCAGTGGTGGTCCTCCATGGGAGCGTGCACCATGCTTATGCTCAGTGAACGTATTACAGCACTCATTTTCTATCAGGTTGTCTTTGTCTGCTCAGGTTGCTATAACAGAATATCATAAACCAGTGGCTTAACCAACAGAAATTTATTCTCTCACATTTTTCTGGAGACCAAAAGCCCAAGATCAAGGTGCTAGCATGGTCAATATCTGGTATAAACGGTTTTCCAAACATTTAGATGGCCACCTTCTCAGTGTGCCTTCACATAGCAGAAAGAACAATAGCAAGCTTTTTGGTTTTCCTGTGTATAAGGACACTAAACCCATCATGAGCCAGACCCCACCTCCAATATGACCCATCTAAACCTAATGACCTCCCAGAGACTCCATCTCCAAATTTCGACACAATGAGGACTTAGGGCTCCAACATAAGCGTTTTGGACAGATGCAGTTTAGTCCATTGCTTGCCTATCCATCTGGTTTTACCCTTCTTCCCCCTCAGTAAGCCACCCGTTTTGGTCCAAGGACCCAAGGACCCAAGGAAGATTCCTTGGGTCAGGTCATCTTATCTCAGTCTCAGGGCTTAATACTGATTAGCCTGTGAAGATGGAGTAACACTCCAAGTGTTACCATCGCCATTGGTTAATTTAGCGGCAGCCCCAAATTTGTCTTCATACTGTTTTCTCTATGGAGTGCTGGGAAACATGTAATTAAGTTTCAAGATTAGTCCTGGGAATTGCATAATTTCCCAAAAGTGAACTCTAATAGTGACACCAGATATCACCTATTGTACTTGCTGTATTTGTTTAAATGTAGTCTGCTTTTTCTCTGTGTCTGTTTTCTGGTAAATTATTATTTTCCTCCCGTTGCACATTGCTCATATTCTGTGTCTCAGAGGGTTACTCACGATTAATTAGTGCCCTCCTGTGTATAGAAAATGACAAGTTCTGCAGTTTATCATTGGGGAATACCATCAGTTACTTTCCTCTGCAAAATCCAGATGAAAATATTTTGTCTTTCAGTGCAATTATTAAAGTGATAAATAAACAAATATGCTGTGCCCTCGAATTAAATTTTTCTGGGTAATTTTGTCAATAGAAGTATACATTTTAATATCTGCTAATATGACATCAGATGAATTAAATGAATTTGAATAACTTTATTATACAGAGTATTATTTTGCAAGACTTTTTTTTTGGATTATCAAAGCATATTTTTACAACCAAATCTTTATAACTAGGGAAGTATAGTATACTTATGGTATAATATCTATCACTTAAGAGTCATTTTTGTGAAGTTTATATTCATCATAGCACATTTAGCTATATAAGATAAAGTTCCTTTTTTCTTTTTATTATTGAAGCATAGTTTACATACAATGATATATTAGTTTCAGGTGTACAGCATAGTGTCGATTTGATGCATCGATACATTACTTGGTGCCCACCAATATAAGCGTAGTCATTAAATAGTTTCTCTTCTAAATCTAATTTCAAAATTGCATTTATATGGAGATTTTATGACATTTTGCCCTATTTACCACCTAAAATTAGTAGCTTTTAAAATTAAATATGTATTCTGTGCAAGGTATTGTGCTAGGTGCTGTACAGAATTTAACCATGAATAAGAAATGTACCTGCAGCTTACATTTTATGCAAGAGTTCAAATGATTTTAACCAGAAAGCCAAGAGAAAGCATCACATGGCTATGACCCAAAAGAACCTGTATGACCACACAGTGGAAGACATCACATATCATCTAATCAGGGGAGACGTACCAGAAGAGATTGGCAAATGGGATAGGGAGCATGTTTAAGCTGAAATCAAGCAAAGCACAGTTTGGTAAGTAGTTATTGAAGGGGTCATTCAGGGCTGAGAGGAACCTGTAAAATCAATGACACTGCTGGATTACAGCACTATGTACTTCAGGAAAAAGAGAAGGTTCAGTTTCATGGACATTTAGGGGAAACTGTATGAAGCTAATGAAGGGGGATTGTTCTGCATTTAATAGGGCCATATTTATTTAACCTGTTGCTTTTAGGGCTTTGAAAAACTTGCAAATTACAATTTATCAAACTCAGTCTTCTGGTTATGAGAGATTAGCCTGTTAGCAGCGTAAAGAATAATTTGAGCTACGGAAGATAGAGGTCAAGGGACCTCGCTGGAAGGATTATGGTAAACGAAAACTTACTAAGAGTTAACAACTGACTAAATTTGGACTTAAGTACTGTTCTGAAGACTCTAGTTGGCTAGGGAAATAAATGGTGGCATTTACTAATTGAACAAGGAAAGTCAGTAGAAATGTTGGTTTATGAGAGAAGAGAATTAATTCTGTTTGGGCATTTCACAGATTAATAGGAACTCAAGATCTATGGTGCCAAAATTAGCAGTATGTACCTTGGTAATTCAGTGAAAAGTCAATAGTTTTGTCAGCATTCTGTAGATCTGGCATGTGGTCTACTACATGTCAGACACTACTTTTAACTGCTGGCATATTAAGCAGTTAACAAAGCAGACAAAAACAGAAACCTCCCCTCATGGAACTTATATTTCGGCGGTGGAGAAAGACTGAGTGAAGTAGGAGGAAATCTCCAAAGAGATGCTGAACTGAAGTAGAAGTAAAGGAATTCTTTAAAGAAGGAGAATGTGACCTACCGGGCCAGATGCTGTTGGTGGATTAGGAGGAAGGCACCAGCCATTAGACTGGACGAGATGAAGTTGTTGGTGACTTTGTTAAGAACTGTTTTAGAGAAAGGCGAGGATAGAAGCCTGAGTCAAGTGGGGTCAAGAAAAAAAGACAGAATGAATGTAGACAACCATTCCACTTGTCAAAAGAATTTGCTATAAAGGAGAGTAGAAAAATGGGCCTGTGGTAGAGGGGAGAAGTCACGGGGTTGTTGGCTTCTCTGTTTTGAAGTGGGTAACACTGTAGGATATTTAAATATTGATGGAAAAATCCACTAGTGAAGGAAAAGTGATGATAGAGTAGGTAAGGGGAAGAATTCTAGAGTAATGTCTTTGAGTAGATGAGAGGCAATGGCATCCAGCATACCAGTTGGATGGTGTCCTCTTGGATAGGAACATGGATAATCTATCCTGTATGATAAGGAGGGAGCAATGTTTTAGGGTCTAGATGCAAGGATTGATAGATTTCAATAGAGAAACTTGTGGAAATTCTGTTTTTACTGCTTTCGTCCCTCTTCACTCTGGAAAAATAAGGAGCAAGGACATGAGCAGGGAATGAGGAACTATTTCTGGAACTTCCATTAATAATCAGGAAACCATTTTATTATAGATTTACAAGAAAGAAAGAAACCAGAATAATTTCATGTTATAATGTAATATATTTTTGAAAGATATTGTAACATTGGACAGCACAGGATTCTTTAGTATCTGTGAGTTTTGCATCATGTGAATTCTAAAATAAAGTTTCAATATCCCTAATGTCCATCAGTAAGGAAGTGATCAGATAGACTACGGTACATCTACACTGAGGAATATTGTGTAGCCATTAGAGGATAAAGTGAAGTTAGATCTGTAGCTGTAAGACTAGCAGCATTTCCAATCCGTCTTTGTCAAGTGAGAAAAGTCTGTTCCGGGATAATGTCTTCACTGTGATCCCAGATTTTATAAAAAGAACAATTAAAAAAAAAGTGTATCTTGGGCATATTTTTTTCATATCCTGTTATTACTATGGATAAACAATGCAAGAAGATACACAGTCGGCTTATTACGATTAGTTGCCTTGTGTGGGGCTGAGAATGAAAGGGTGATGGAGGAATTAACAGGTTTATTTTTACAGATCTCACCTTTCACTGTGATAAATATATATATATATATATCTAGATTAAAAACTAACTGAGCAAACAGGTTTAGAGACTCTGTGCATCATTCAATATCCTCTTTCAGTAACATACCCAATAAAAACCAGGTTTAACGATTCCATTTGATGGTAGTTTGTGTAAAAACATAAAAATCTCTGTTGACTTTTTGCATATTTTGGACTTTCCATCCTACTATCCCATTTTCTTCTTTTTACATCCCCATGGAGTTACGGATCAGTTGGTGATTGGGGTGAAGGACACGATTGTATTTGTCTAAGCGTTCTATGATGGCAAAGTCAGAGGAGCAGAGGTTTAGGGAACGCTGGCTTCTGTTCTTTGAGTAGATTTTGTCTCCTGTTTGGAAGGATTTTATGCCAGAGGCAGCTGCTGGCCCTGTAATGGGTCAGTGTGTGATGCTGGGCCTGTTGCCCAATCTCATAGAGCAATGTTTCTTATGCTTCAGTATGAAATGAAATAATTTTTAAATGTATAATTCATAGAAAAATGTGAGCAAAAAATGATATTAGATGCAGAAATATCTTTCATCTTCTCTCTTAATGATCTTTTCATCAGTGTTTGTCACTTTCAATCAAGCCCTCCTTTTTGTAAGACTACTTGAGCTTCTGTGATGTAACACTCTCCCGCAGAAATCTTACCCTCATTCATGTCTTCCAGCTCAGACTTCCTCCCTGAGTTCAGGGCTGTGTCACAGACCCTCTTCATTAGATCAAAACACTTCAAACTTGACAGTGTTCAAGCTGAACTCCCCTTCTTGCCCATCATTACTCTCTGGTGTTTGCTCTATCAATGAATTTATAAATTTTCGTAGTTCCTGTAAGTGGAACAGAGAGTCAGAAGAGAGGACTAGAGAGACAGTTGTCATTCATCCAGTTGTGAAGGTGCGTCTCAGCAGCTAGCAAAGAAGTGTGGCCCACAGTCCAGCAACCCATGGGGTGCTTCATTCTGCCAGGAGCCCCGAGAATGATCTCAGAAGCCAGTACTCCTCCAGTGAGCGTTCAGGAAGTTGGATCATTAGGTTCTTTGATCCACTTTCATTTTGCGCGTTTCCTTAGAGTCCAAACTACATTCCTGTCGCTGCTATAATAGATTGCCACAAACTTATGATTTAAAACAACACAAATTTATTATCCTAAGATCCTGGAGGTCAGAGGTCTAAAACACTGGGATAAAATGCACATATTGGCAGGACCACATTCCTTCTGGAGGTCTGAGGAAAGAACCTGTTTCCTTGCTGTCTCCAGTTACAGGGGCCACTTGCATTCCTTGGCTTTTGATCCCTCTCACAGTATTGGGCTGGGTCTCCCTCAAGCTGCCATTTTTGGGGCCCCCATGTTATGTATCTCTCCTCAGCTTTTAAGGACCCTTATGATTACATTAGGTCCACCCAGATAATCCAGGATAATCTTCCCACTCAGAGTCAACTCATTGGCCAACTTAATTCATTACATCCATATTCTGAATCCCCCCTCACCATATAACCAGCATCTTCTCAGGTTCTAGAGATTAGGATGGAAACAACTTTGGGAGCCACCATTCTGCCTGACACATGAGTTCACCTGAGACATTGCCTGCAAATTATAGCTTACCCCATCCCCAGACACAGAAACACACATATAACACAGGGAGATTAAAGTTGGGGTGTCAGACATTTATAAAGTAACTGGAAAGCCAGCATGGCAAAGCAGCTATGACATGAATAGCGTGAGTGGCCATGGAGTCAGGGATATCCCTTCATCTGATGCGTTTTTAGGTGTTCCAGTAAAATCACACCTGTATCGTAAGTTCCTAAGAACTGATGAGTTTGGGAACACAGTAGGCTAAGAGAATAAAACAAGTTGACCAGTAGAAGTAATGCTTATCCCTTCCCTTATGTCCAGGCTGTTTTTGACAGTGAATCTCCCGATGCCACACCTGTTCAGGGTAGCTCACGCTGTGCAGCTGGGAAGCAGCCGTAGCAGAGTGGCATGGACACCAGCCCAAATCCCACTGGCGATGAACTGTTTTTCTCAGGCAAATTATAACCTGTGTCCCCATCCAGAAAACAAAAACTTCTCATCCACTTCCCAAACCCTGTGATTTGTATGGTCAATACTAGCCCCAAATCACAATGCCAGGGCAAAGTTCCCTCTATATTATAGAGGCAGCTGGACTTTTATTTTGCCTTGAGTATAGATGAAATATTATTATTCAGCTAGATGATGGTGTGACCATTGAGAGCAGGAGATTTGACTTTATATAATGCAAGTAACTACCCAGATTTGTAGCTGGTTTAAAGTACATAATACTATATTCAGAAGCTGAGTGAATTAGTTTTTAAAGGAGCTGCCCCTGGAGCAGTCAGTAGGGAAAAGAGCTCTGGGACTTAGAACCTAGGATGTTTGGGTCACAAGCCATCTCAATTCTGGGTGAAAATAACCAGGGAAAAAAGAAGAGCTAACACGTGGGTAGTTGGCATGTCTTCTCCTCACTGGGATTATTTTTGAGGCAGGGAAGAGGTATGCGATTGCTGTCATGTGAGGCTCTTTCTCTTGGTATGTTTTTCAAGGTCTTCGTGACTTAGAAGGTCAAGCGCCAGTGGTACCCTTTCTTAAACCATAGCAAGTAAAAATGAGGAAACTGCTTGGTAGACATTATCTGCAAAGAATTTTGTTTAGAACCTGTGTTTTCACTGTGACTGAATTGCTCTTAGTTGAAATATTTGAAATTTAGCATGATCCCCCAACATGTGGTTCTTTCTACTCCTTAGCCTTTAGGACTTTGCTTTTAACATACTAGTCACCAAAAAAGCAGCCTCATTTCCTAAGTGTGGTAGTATCTTTGAACCACAAGTTAATGAAATGGATGATTTTAGCTGCCAAACCACAACAGTGCCTCCAGTGTCTGTAATCTTGCTTTGAGCTGGCCCAAATGCATGTGTTGTCCATCTGTATTAGAGAATTTAGCGTTGACATTCCTTCATCCCATGCAATATTTGTTGAATAAAAGAAGAAGAATGGGCAGACATGCTTCACCAGATGTAATATTTAGTCAGCCTGGAAATTCTTTCACCGTGCCCCGGCTTTGCTGTCACAGAGCAGTGTGGAACCAGTGCCTGCCTCCTGTATCCAATTTAAATTGACGATTGCTGGTGACTTATTATCCTGATTTTTAATCGGCTAATTATAGTAGATCTACTGTGAACAAGAGTGCTGCAATTTATTCCAATAGAAGCTTTATTCTCTGTTTCGTGTCTACACGTTCTGTGTTTAAGTACTTACCTCCTGCGTGAGCTGCTTTAATTTTTGAGTGTCTTTAAAAGATAAGAAAAAAAGGAATCTGCATAACTTTTAGGGTTTTATAAGAAAAACAAGGTCATGTGTCACAACTTTATTGTATTCATTTTTCGAAAATGGTGTATGATGATTTTCACTGGTGATACTCACCATCTCCTGCCAGTCGTAGACGCCAGACACAACGGGACTCCTGATTCTGGTTCTGTCCTGTCCACCTTCCCCGTTCTTTGTCCGCCTCTTCTCTCCTTCCTCTTCCTTTTTTCTTTTCCTTCCAAACTGTAAGCCATATTTAGTTGTGCTAATGAGGCAATGTAAATGCAGAATGGATTAGTACATTTTTCAGTTTCATAATGTGTTCTCCAATCTGACACTATGGTTTTGAAACATACAGAGTGAAAAAAATATGAAACTGGATTTCAGTTAGGTTTTCCCATTCTTTTCATCTATAGACATTTCTACAGCACTGGAAGATAAAGTGTAAGACTGTCCTTTGCTGCTTACACGTACGAACAGTTCTTAAAATAGCATTTGTCATGTAATAAATATCACAGAGAGCATCTGGGCACACGCTGCCCTGAATGCTTCCGACCGGAGAGCCACAGTCTTCACATGCTAAGGGTTTGCCAAGGCTCTACAAACATTCCTTAAAATATAATTGAATCACACATGTTTTGCAAAACATTTTGTTTCCACCAGTTTACTGCCTAATGCAGATAGGTATATTTGGTTGTGGTGCAGTCCACACAATAAACTGTCTCTTTCCATCACCATGCATATGACTCATATTACAATTTTTTTAATCAAGTGGATGATGGTATCTTTGTACTGGTCATGTTAGAAAGACTCACTCCTGCATGTTCCCTTATGTAAAACAGTGGAAGCAAAGGAGCAGTTGAATCCAAAGTTGACTGTGCATGTTTCATAAAGCACGACATGTACAGATGCACATACATGTAATTTTTAAGTGCATACATGTATACATGCACATAAAGTGTGGACATGAATATGTGTCTAGAAACTGGTAAGTAGATATAAAGAGAATCTTCAAGTATTTGTATTGTTAGAAATGTGTGAACAAAACTTTAGAGACTGCTACACAAAAGTGTAAGTTCAATTATTGGTGCGCTTCTAGGATATGCAGTTCATTGCATGTTTTGGGAGCCCACTATTAATTAAATTAATTAATGATAACTTTACCTCACTTGCATAGAGCCCAAACACATGCCAGGCAAGTCTCAGACATGTCTGTTTGGTGTATGCTCTTGTCTTCGAAGTGTAACAATATCAACTAATTTTTTTTTTTTTTTTTTTACGTGAGAACACGAACAAGGAAGGGGAGGGAACAGAGGGAAAGGGAGAGAGAGAGAAAGAAGCCAGAAAGTTACTGTTACATGAAATTTAATATTTAATTGTTCATGTAATTGAATTGAATGTTATGTAAGGAGATAAAATATAGGAGCAAAGGGAAATATTTAAAAGTAAGTTAACTAGGTTTTTACCTCAAAGATAACAGATGGAGTGAAAAGAAGGGCCATCTGTACCCCAGTGTTTATAGCAGCAATGGCCACGGTCGCCAAACTGTGGAAAGAACCAAGGTGCCCTTCAACGGACGAATGGATAAGGAAGATGTGGTCCATATACACTATGGAGTATGATGCCTCCATCAGGAAGGATGAATACCCAACTTTTGTAGCAACATGGACGGGACTGGAGGAGATGATGCTGAGTGAAATAAGTCAAGCAGAGAGAGTCAATTATCCTATGGTTTCACTTATTTGTGGAGCATAACAAATAGCATGGAGGACATGGGGAGATGGAGAGGAGAAGGGAGTTGGGGGAAATTGGAAGGGGAGGTGAACCACGAGAGACTCTGAGCTCTGACGAACTAACTGAGGGTTTTGGAGGGGAAGGGGGTGAGAGGTTGATTGAGCCTGGTAGTGAGTATTCAGGAGGGCACATATTGCATGGAACACTGGGTGTGGTGCATAAACAATGAATGCTGGAACACTGAAAATAAATAAAATGGAAAAAAAAAAGAAAAGTAAGTTAAATGCTTTAGAAAGTTTTGGATGAAATCACAATTAAATTAGATATAGAAAAACCAATTGTAAATTATTGGAAATAAGTCATAAAAATCTAGAGGACTTTTGTGTGCAAGTTGCTTATATTGTAGACATCTTTAGATCCCTGCTCTGTCTTAAATTAATATGAGACTTTATAGAGGATGCCTTGGAGTAGCTTGTGTAAGAAAGATTATAAGAAGCTCTAAGGAACAGTCACGTACATAGAAAGGCCTTATCAATAGTTTAAAAATGGTAACTATTTGAGCTTCTGTATATTTTACTTAAAAAATTAAGTTAAATTTGTAACCTTCATAAGTTTCTCCTTAACTGTTCTTTTGGCATAGTCTGATTACCAGTCTATCTGTTAAGAGGCAGCTACTATAATTTACAAAAATATTGATTTGAAGGAGCACGTGCACCCCATTGTTTATAGCAGCATTATCAACAACAGCCAAGTTACGGAAAGAGCCCAAATGTCCATCCACTGGTGAATGGATAAAGAGGGTGTGTTACACACACACAGACACACACACACACACGCTGGAATATCACTCAACCATAAAAAAATTAAATCTTGCCATTTGCAATGATGTGGCTGGAGCAAGAGTGTATTATGCTGAGTAAAATAAGTCCGTCAGAGAAAGACAGACACCGTATGACTTCACTCGTATGTGGAACTTAAGAAGTGAAACTGATGGCCGTAGAGGAGGAGGAAAAAAGAGGGGGAACAGCCAGAGACTGAACCACGGAGAACAAAGGGAGGGTTGGTGGAGGGAGGTGGGGGATGGGCTCGATGGGGGATGGGTATTAAGGAGGGCACCTATTGTGATGAGCCCCGGGTATTACTGTAAGTGACACTAAAGTCTACTCCTGAAACTAGTATTATACTATATGTTAACTAGATTTAAAAAAAAAAAAGTTGGAGCAAAAAAAATTAAAATAGAAGAATGACATCTACTATGATTCCACTTTGACATTTCCTCCCATTCCTCTTTCATGCATCTGTCATGCAAAGTAATTGAAAGACTTTGAGACTGACAGACAGACGACGTGTTAAAAATCTTTGAAGGTTTGCAACTTAACTGTGTGAGCCGTGCTCTTTTGATACTGTATATAACCTAAAAAAAATTTAGAAATAAGTGAAAAAGTACAGCTAAAATACATGAAAATAAATGTTACTCAGATTTTCTACTTTCAGATTCTCAGGGGGCACCTGGGTGGCTCATTTGGTCAAGCCGCTCCCTTCAGCTTGGGTCCTGCATCGAGCTCCTTGCTCGGCAGGGAGGCTGCGTCTCTCTCTCTCCCTCTGCCTGCCACCCCCTGTGCTCTCTCTCTGTCAAATAAATAAAATCTTAAGAAACTTCTCAAAACAGCTTCATTGTTTTCACCAATGAGCTACAAAATAAGTAAAGATCATAAATGCAAACCTAAGCAAGAAATTCTAAAACACACCTTACTATACTGGGAGATCTATGTAAATTTTCATCTGGAAAGTGTTTTTTTAATCAAAAGATATTCCAAATGCTGTAATTTAGATGTGTAAAAGCGATTCAGACGAGTCTGAGGATTCAGGAAGTAAGACTGAGGACAATACCATTAACAGGAATCAGTCAACGATAAGCTTACTTCCCAATAAGGAGGGCAAGGAAACCTCTAGCAAGTGTGGTTTAAACACAGCTCCAAAAAAATAAACAATTTTCTGACAAATAGCTAGAGGGAAAGCTAGTCGTGGAGAGGAAACTGGACCAGCAAAGGCAATACAAGAGGAGCAGAAAATATTTCTGGAGAAGGGAAGGAAGTCTTGCTTCTGCAGTCAAATGAGGAAGGGAGCTCCTGAGGCTTCAAGGCATAGGAACTTTTCAGTAAATGGATTTACTTGAGCCACTGACATTACCTGAGCCTGACATGGAACATCTGTTAAGATGGGTATAAAATTTTATGAGAGAAACTGTGAGAAACAATAATTCTCCTAGTAGGGAAGCTTCTTTAGAGAGAAAACGGCATTTCATTTGGACACATGGATGCATATTTTGGGACTACCTAGAGGGCATTGTTTGAAGAGGGGAGAGACCAGAAGCAGAGTCATCACTACTGATGAAAAGCAATGTAAAATAATTCATGAACTTAGTGAAAGAGTTTCCCTTTTCTTAAAGGTAATTACTGTTGATTTTTAAAAGTAAATTTCAAGTTGGTAGAATATAAATTAAAATTTCATTTTCTTCTACTTTATTGTTCCTTTTTGCTGATATTCAGAAATTCCACCACTAAGTTAGTATCTTGGAAGCATTTGACTACTGTAAAGTGAAAAATTAATTTAAAAAGTTTCTAGGTAAAAACTGAATCATTATTCCTAAATAAAATGAAAGGGAAAATAAAGATACAATTTTACTCTGTAGAGAAATGAATGTTTGTTCAAATTGTATTTTTATTAGAAGGACAGTTAAATTAGATTTTTAAATGTTTTGGAAGATTCCTAATTATTGTCATATGGTTCAGTTTTGTGTACATTTAAGAAAAATATCTTTAGGCATTAAGGAGTTTCCTTCTATAAATCACTGAAGAATGTTCCTTACAAAATGGACTTTGAGTTTTATATATGAGTAATAGGGAAAAGCCGTACAATTGTATCTTTTTTTAAGTGCTGTACTGGCTTTCAGTGGAGAGGTTATGTTGTAAATAAGCAAAATTGCAACAAAATAGCCTTATAGTACAGAATTTCCTTATATAATGCATATGGTTTAAGAAACTATGACTATAGCTCATATATGTAATAATTTTAAAGTATGTTAGAAAGGTTAATATTTGCAAGAATTTGCAGAATACATAGCATGTATATATTAAGAGCCATATTTTTGTGTATTAGGATACTTATTTTTAAAACAACAATTTTAAATTAATGCTTAAAGAATAAATATCTTAGAAACATCAATAAGAAAAAACTACTTGTATTTTACTATACCCCAAATACTTTATAAAATTTACCTTTTCTGTATACATAAAGCTATATAAATTGTTTTAAGTTTTTTCTTATGAAAGTGGATTAATACATTTTTAAACTTCACTTCTTTACTGAGCATATCATATCTTTTTATCCCCGCTGACCAGGGATCCTGATGCAGGACTCCGTCCCAGGACCCTGGGATCATGACCTGAGCTGAAGGCAGGTGATTAACTGACTGAGCCACCCAGGTGTCCCTATCATCTTTTTATAAAAAGATTTTTTTTTGACAGAACGCATGAGCACATGAGCAGGGGAGGGGTGTGGTGGGGAAAGGGCAGAGGGAGAGGGAGAAGCAGACTCCCCGCTGAGCAGGGAGCCCAACTTGGGGCTTAAACCCAGGACCCTGAGATCACGACCTGAGTTACAGACAGACACTTAACTGACAGCCACCCAGGGACCTCTCCCTTTGTTATTTTTTAATATTCTAAATGATTTCTCAAGAATGTGATCTTAATGACTTATACAAATGTTATCAGATTGACATGTCCTATTTTATTTAGTCAGTCATCTGTGGTCGGTATTTGCACCATTCAGACTGTCTCTACTAGTATCATGGTTGTGAATTGCCGAGACCCAGCCATTTGTGCCCATGTCTTAGGAGACAGGGATAGGGACCGAAGCATCTCCAAGGTTTTGATCATGATATGAAAGAGCCATCCAATTAGTATGACTACTTTCTCTAAACTCTCCCATTCTGGGGACTGTCTCTGTTTCATTTTTGTGTCTGCTATTTTTTTTTTAATTTTATATAGTTTTCTGCTTTAAAGTAATTTCTTTGCTATTGAACATACTTGACATTTATCAGCTACTTGTGTTTGTGTGTGTGTGAACCGCACACCCACGTACTTTCCCGCAAGCTTACATGGATGCTTGTGTTATTTAGGTTGTTAAGTGTTATTACTTATCATTAGGTTATTATATATTTGTCCTTTTGTTTAGATATTTTCTTCCTGGTATTTTTGAAAAGCAGGTATTTATAATTTGATGAGTCTTTTATCTAAGGATCCCACTTCCTGTCTCTGCTGTTAGGGGCATGTGATGTGCTTATGTGTGGGGGGCAGCAGGTCTGTGGCCGTGCACATGTGTTTGTGGGGTAGGTGGTAGTAAATGGGCATATTTAAGGGAAGAGCATTCAGGTAGATTTTGAAATATTAATCCACTACATATTATTCAGTGTCATTAAGGATAAAGTCAAAGAGCCTATGTAAATAGCTCATATATTTATGAATTTGAGGGGTCACTTGAGTTGAAAGGTTGAGCCTTAAAAGTACTATGGGGGCTAATGAATTCCCTCTAAAAGGAACGTGTTACTTTTACAATCAGAAACTGGGATGAACACTACTCAAAATCAATGTACTTGGGTGGTTTTGAAAATACATAAGAGGGCACCTGGGTGGCTCAGTGGGTTAAGCCTCTGCCTTCGGCTCAGGTCATGGTCCCAGGCTCCTGGGATCAAGTCCCGCATCGGGCTCTCTGCTTGGCAGGGAGCCTGCTTCCTCCTCCCTCTCTCTCTGCCTACTTATGATCTCACTCTGTCAAATAAATAAATAAAATCTTAAAAAAAAATACAGAAGAGAGAATTCCTAGGAAGATAACAACTACATTAGTGCTAGAAGATAAAAACCAGTGCTATGATTGAGTCTCTCAAAACATTCAAGACAAATTAGGCTGTGATTGTCACAACAGCATTTTTATCTGATGAGACCTTACAGCTGACTACAGGGCTGCCAATAAACTGTTTCCCACTAGAAGTGACACTGTACATTTTACATGATGAAATGCTGTTGTTAGTGAATGTAAGACTTCAACAGGGCCAAAAATATTTCATCAAGTGGATTCTCTGCATGGGGTAACATTTCACCAAGTATAAAAATTCTATGAGCAATAGTTTATAAAATATGTATTTAAATATTTGGCCAAACTATAGAGAAAAGCAAGAAATTAAGAACATAAATTTCAGGTTCATAGTTCCCTCTGGGAGAGAGAGAGAGGGATGTGATCAGGGCAACTAGGGGCAGCAGAGGTACTGAGCGCGCTTAAATTAGTGGTGGTTACGAAGGTTTTTTTTTTAATTATTCTTTAGATATATGTTATACACAGGCTTTGTTTGAATAAGGTATTAAAATATTCTAGTACATAATTTTTAAAATCATGAAGATATTTTAAATGAATTTTAAATGGTCAGTACTTACTGAATGTGTCCTGTGTGCCAAGCACTCCCCTCACATTCTGGCTCCGCTCTCCCCATCGTGTTCCCACGCCGCAGTAGCCTCCCGGCTTGTGTCTGGCTCTGCCTCGGGTCCTCCCCTCGTCCTCTTTGGTGGATGTCCCCCTCATTCGACTCTCCAGAGTCTTCTGTGCAGAAACACCCTGGGCAAGCTCTCTCCACGTAGTATACAAGTGAATTTGAGCTTCTAACCCTGACCCACACCCAACTTCCTCCTCTCACGTGTGCCCTGTTGTCATGGAGGCTCGGCCAATTCCAAATGGAGAATCAGGAAGTCTAAACAGTTAATAATATGGAAGTTATGACTATAAGACACGGAGCATCTTCTCTCCTTGTTGCATATTATCAGTAGCCTTCAGAGACACTGCCCCATGCCTTTGCTGTTTTCTTAACACTCTTGCGATGATGTTTAATTTTTACCCCAAGCTCTTCCCTCAGCTCCACACCTCTCCATTCAGCCGCATACTCCACTTGTGTATCAGACATATATAAAAACTGAAGGAATAATTTTCCCACTTACCCCAAACCTTCTCTTCCTGCGCTGTCTTGATGAATTGCAGGGCTGCTGCCAAGTGGTGCAGCTAAGACACAGAGGAGGTGTCCTGAAGGTCGTCTTCTCTGTCTCCAGTGACAACACCTTTATCATCTGTTCCCTTTTCTCCTTCATCCTCACTGCTGTAGTTTTGGGCTTCATTTTTATTCAGCTGGATTGTGTATATAGTACACATTTTTTTAAAAATAGCAAGTGGCCTTCTTAATGATCTGTCATTTTGCCTGCTCAAATTTGTTTTCAGCACAGAGTAAACACAAATTTGTTTTCAGCACAGAGTAAACATTCTAGGATATTGATCTGTTGATATCATGCTCCTCTTCAAAAATCGTAATGTCTCTTCAGTGTCTGTACTAGTGGTCCCTGAAACTCAAACGTCAGGGGTGGGCAAGATGAGCCAGTAGAATTCATAGAGAAAATAATAGCACTTTTTTAAAAAATAAATTTTTATTGAGATGTAATTGACATATAACACTGTGTAAGTTTAAGTTGTGTTGATCTTTTTCAATATGATTATGATTGTAGCTGTAGCTAATACCTCTATCACATCAAATAATTATCTTTTTTGTGCCAAGAACATTTTGCATTTGTTTTGAATGTAAAAAATTAGGAAGTAAGTAGCCTTTATTTGTAGGAAAATATGAGTTGGCCCTGCTTTTTAACTTGATCTCTGTTCTGTGGTCATGACCAGGTGTGTTGAGGAAAGAGTGGGAATTGAAAGCCTCCCAGAGTTGGCTCTGGTACCTTTTTTCTCTTTCTTTCAACGTGTATTGACATATGATAGTTCATGGGCATCAGGTTAAATGGATTTGCCAGTTATATTACCTAGTTTGAATTAAACTACCTTTTATTTATTTTTTTTTTTTAAAGATTTTATTCATTTATTTGACAGAGAGAGAGATCACAAGTAGGCAGAGAGGCAGGTAGAGAGAGAGAGAGAGAGAGGAGGAAGCAGGCTCCCTGCTGAGCAGAGAGCCCGATGCGGGACTCGATCCCAGGATCCTGAGATCATGACCTGAGCTGAAGGCAGCGGCTTAACCCACTGAGCCACCCAGGCTCCCATAAACTACCTTTTAGAAAATGGACAAGGAACTAAGAACTTTTCAGTTAAAATGAAGCAGAGGAAGGGGTGGAGGAGTGAGGAAAGGAAGAAAGGGAAGCTTGCTCCTTAGGAATGATACTAACGGTGAAAACATGAGTGATAATTCACAAGTGGCAGAGCTGGCCCTACTACACGTGGTACAAGCTTGTGTCAATCACACTGGAGATAAAAACAGCAATGAGATAATTCAGATGATGAGAAGTTGGGCAGGAAATTCTATTTAAGGGAGAAGATGAGTGGTAATATGGATTTACAGCCGCTAACTGTGGCTCTTACCAGAAGTGTGCACAAGGCCTTCAGAGATTAGTGATGAAAGTCTGAAGCTCCAGTGGTTTGCAAGTCAAACACCTAGAACATAAAAGCAAACTCCTTTTTGAAGCTAACTTGCTCTCCATGGTAGTCAGCATTTGAAATTGATTTGAAAAATTTCCACTACATTATTTCATTGCTGAAAATAGTTTTAAGGCAATTCTAATGTCATCTTTGCATTTAAAGATTTAGAAAACCAATCTTTAAATCTTTTAATTATTTTTAAATGAAGAGTTTCTTGTGATCTTTGTAAGCTGTTAGTTAAAAATAAAAACTGCATTCTCTAAACACTGTCTTTCCCAAACATTATTGAAAGTATTTTCTGGGGGGAAAAAAAGCTTCCTTTGAGGAAACTAAACAAAAGATATTCAGTGAATGAATGAATGACTATGAATAACTATGATGAATGAATAATTAATTTGCCAGAAAAAAATACTGATTAATGTTAGGGAAAATAGAAATTTGCCAACTGAATTTTTACTAAGACTACTATGTAATTTGTGGTTGGGATTGAAAATGAGCATCATGACTTCGTGAGTGTAGCTCAGGTTGCACTTTTTATACTTCTATCTGAGTAAGTTTGTACGCTATCTCTTTTACCTTCTGACACACATCAAAAGTGAGTAAGCAATAAACATTCGGGTGCACGTGCCCCTTTGGATCACTACGTTTGTATCTTTAGGGTAAATACCCAGTAGTACAATTGCTGGGTCATAGGGCAGTTCTATTTTCAACATTTTGAGGAACCTCCATGCTGTTTTCCAGAGTGGCTGCACCAGCGTGCATTCCCACCAACAGTGTAAGAGGGTTCCCCTTTCTCCGCATCCTCGCCGGCATCTGTCATTTCCTGACTTGTGAATTTTAGCCATTCTGATTGATGTGAGGTGATATCTCATTGTGGTTTTGATTTGTATTTCCCTGATACCGAGTGATATGGAGCACTTTTTCATGTGTCTGTTGGCCATCTGGATGTCTTCTTTGCAGAAATGTCTGTTTATAGCAGCAATGTCCACAATAGCCAAACTATGGATAGAACCTAGATGTCCATCAACAGATGAATGGATCAAGAAGATGTGGTATATATACACAATGGAATACTATGCAGCCATCAAAAGAAATGAAATCTTGCCATTTGCGACAACATGGATGGAACTAGAGCGTAGCATGCTTAGCGAAATAAGTCAAGCAGAGAAAGACAACTATCATATGATCTCCCTGATATGAGGAAGTGGTGATGCAACATGGAGGCTTAAGTGGGTAGAAGAATAAATGAAACAAGATGGGATTGGGAGGGAGACAAACCATAAGTGACTCTTAATCTCACAAAACAAACTGAGGGTTGCTGGGGGGAGGGGGTTTAGGAGAAGGGGGTGGGATTATGGACATTGGGGAGGGTATGTGCTTTGGTGAGTGCTGTGAAGTGTGTAAACCTGGTGATTCACAGACCTGTACCCCTGGGGATAAAAATATATGTTTATAAAAAATTTAAAAAAAAAGTAGTAAGTTAATATTGATAATCAGGTGACATCACCTAAAATTCACCCTTAATGCCTTTTTTTTTGGATTTTTTTTTAATTTTTTATTTTTTATAAACATATATTTTTATCCCCAGGGGTACAGGTCTGTGAATCACCAGGTTACACACTTCACAGCCAAACCATAAATGACTATTAACTTACTACTTTTATTTAAAAATAATGCCCCAGGAGTTTGTATTTTGTACAGAATTAGTGAGAGACAGTCAGGGTTTTCAATGAAAGTGATATGCTAGAATATGTCTTTTTCATTAGATTATTGATGACATATCAGTGGTGCATTTATCATTTCCAGTAACCTAACTTTGTGCTAAGCTGTCTCTCTTGCATGATGGATAGAAGGAAAGATTTTACTATAAAGGTGACGTCGGAAAATACTCAGATAACCGATCTTCCATTGGTGCCTTACACAATATCATTGAAGTATGTAGATTTTAAAAACAAATAATCTAGACTCATGGCAGAAATACACGTTATGCGCCTTAATAGGAATCTATAAAATCTCGAGAGGATACTGGGTCGACAATTGTTATGGTAAGTGGCTCATGCAGCTGTGTTGACTTCATAAATGCTTTGCATGTGTTCTTGAAAAGCAAATAAAAAAGAGAAATCCCCTCATCTTCCAAGAGCATGGGATATTTTTTTTCCTTTTAATAGTAGTCCCAAATATGATCCTTGTTTTGTTTTCTTAAAATGTTTGAAACTGTGAGTAGACACTTCAGCATGGAGACACAGCTGTTCAGTTGATCAGGCACAAAAGAAGCCCAACAATATTCTCCAAGTGAAATTGAAATTGTAATTATGTGAATTTTAGCTACTGGAATTATAAATATGGGGTCCCTCAAGGAAAGCTTGGAAAGCTGCCAACTAACTGCATTTTTATGACAACATTCACATATATCACAAAGAAATTTACATTTTGTTACCCTCTGCCCTTTGCTGGCATGTAAGCCCTCGTTGTGCAGTCTGCCTCTCTTCCTCCAGTTGAAGGTAGAAGTCAGGTGCTGGAATGATTTCCTCTCAGCCACTCATTACGAACAGCTGCACCAAATTGCACAACATCACTTTGAATCCACACGGACCAGCATTCAGCTCAGATTAAAAGAAATGTGTAACTTTATCTTCTTGGATTTTTCAGTGTTTTGGCTGAGCATTTTTAAAAAAATTGATGCAAAACAATTATTGTTGCAGTTTGATACTTTGCAAAATGGACTATTGTTGTTATGGGACGTTTGAGATACATTTTAAGTTACTTCCTGTATACTTTGGAAACTCTTGGCAACTTCTGACAAAAGCTAGAGAAAATTTTGCTTTTCAGGGTTTCTAAAAACTTCTGTTTAGTCGTCTTTATACCATCCCTTGAAATTATTAATCCTACTTTTTTTTGGGTTGCCAATGATTGTCACTTGCGCTTGTCGAAGCCATAACACTGTGTGCTTCTCTCCACATATTCTTTCTTATTGGGATATTGCCAGAACTTGGTGACCTCTCACTAGTTTTCCTTGTATTAGTCTATTCTTGTGTCTATCTAGCTATATACTTGTTCAATTTTTAATCATTCCTTTTTAAATTTTTTGAAATTATTTAATTTTTGAAAACATTACCTCTCTGAATGTACTTTATTTTTGCCTTAAGAGTCTCATGCTCTACCGACTGAGCTAGCCGGGCTTTATTTTTGCCTTAAATTTTAACTAGTTATTTGTAATGTATCTTCAACTCTAATATATAGTTTCAGGTTTTTTAATAAAAAATTTCCAAACAAAGAGAAAAATATTAGTTATCATTTGCATTTGGGGTAGGCATCTACTATTTAAACTAATGCTAAAAACACATTTATCATCTATAGTTATCTTGTTTATGCCTTGTGGATTCTACATGCTTAAGGATGCCTTGGAAGTAAAGTGAAAAGGTAAAGTGCAGGCACTATTTTGATACTTATTATTAGGAATTTTCAAGTGGCAAGTGATTTTGAATTTTTATCAATATTTTAAAAATACATTCTGTGTATAAAATAAAATATTTTTAATTATTAAAAATATACTTGTATGTCTTGTATGTCTCAAAATTATGAGATATCTGAAATTAGAATTGTTCCCTGTGGCTAAATCTTTTGTTCCCTTCCAAGACTTCTATTCACTGGATTCTTTTTGTAACATTTGGCAGTACTAGTCATTTATGCTTTTTGCCTCTTTCAAACTCTTCCTCCCACCCCTAGCACTGGTTTCCGTAACAGCACCTCAGGCCACTGCTGGCCTCTCAAATGCGTCTCAGTATATTAGTCCCGCTTGTGTGTTCCTTTCTTCCTAAGCTTACTCTACCCTGAGTACTGTTTCACCCTCCAAGTTTTCTCCTCAGGCTCGAGGCTCACGATCTCACTTCATCCCCTTCTCCCCTGAACTCCAAGACTGCATAAGCAGGTGCTACTGGAGGTTCCCACCGAGTTGCTCTTCGGATACTTTAAACTCAGCTTATCCAAAATGGAACTTAACCATTTTTCATATTTCCCCATTCCAGCTTGTTCCGAGTTCCATATCTGCACACTGCCCTTTGAAAAAGCTAGGAACAGGGTCGTCATCCTGTAGACACACTCCTCCCTCCCCACCTTACTCCTGTAACGCTAAGGCTTATCAGATTTAGCTTTTCAATACCTATGGCAGCTTGAGTCACTCAATGTCCATTCCAGCCGGCTTTGATCTTGACTTCTTATGTTCTAAAGCTGGAAAATAGCAGAACTATTCATTTCTAGACCCTCTTGCAAAGTAGGCTTCTATGTGTAGTATAGATCCACCAAGTAAGGAAGAGAAGAAAAAGAAGCAGTAACCACCTCCACAGGCGTCCTGTCAAGTCTTGATGCAAGCATCTGATTTTTCTGGACAGCTTCACATTGCAGGAGCCAAGGGATGAAGAATGACTAAACATTTCTCCAGATTGAGTTGCCTGTAATTTCCATAGTCCGGTATTCAAAGATCTCCATGATCAGCCCATGTGCCTTCATGTTTTTTCCATACTCCCACTGTTGTGTGCTGCACACAAACAGAAGTGCTTTTGTTGTTCAAACCTGAACCATAATTTCCTGCCTTTGCTCTGTGTTCTCCTCCCTTATGGGGTCCTAGACTCACCCTTATGAATGTAATCTTCCTGTTCTTAGAGACTGGATTACTATTACTCCTCTTACTATTTTCTACACTGGAATTACTTTATTTATATGATGGGGTTTTTTGTTCTATTTTATATCTTTCTAAGATGTGGTTTATTTTTTCTTTGTAACCCCATAGCTTTTAGCAGGAGTTTTTCAATCTTGACTAAGTATTTTGAAGAAATGAATGGTTTTGAGTAAGGATTACTGAAATTTGAACATAATTATTTTATTTTGTGGTAACATTTTATGTTGTGGTAAAATAAATATAACATAAAATTTGCTATTGTAACTATGTTTAAGGGTAGAGATTAGTGGCATTAATACTTTAATGTCTTTGTGCAGTTTTCACCACCACCCATCTCTAGGACTTTTTTTTATCTTCCAGAACTAAGATTTTCTACCCACTAAACAGACCTTTCCCCTTCACCATAACTAGCCCAGCCTCTGCAAACTACCATTCTACTTTCTACCTCTATGAAACGGACTACTTGAGGTAACAATTGTAAGTGGAATCATGTAATACTGTCCTTCTGTGGCTGGCTTATTTACCTTAGCATAATGTCCTCTGGATTTATCCAGGTTTTCAGTCACATGGGTCATAATTTCAGTACTTTTTAAGGCAGAATAGCGTTCTGTTGAGTGTATATATCACATTTGGCTTATCCACTTATATGCCCATGACTGTTGACAGATGGCATTTTTCTGCCAGAACCATTTATCTGTCAGTGGACACTTGGGGTGACTCCAGCTTGTAGCTATTGTGAATGTGCAGCTCTGGACATGAGCTCCTGCTTTCAGTTATGTCAGGTATATACCCGGAAGCAGAATTGCTGGGTCATATGATAATTCTGTTTAACCTTCTGAAGCACTGTTACTCTGTTTCCCACAGTGACTGTATTATTTTTAGTTCTCACAAGCAGTGCACTAATTTCATCACATCCTTGCCAACATGGACTTTCTGTTTCTCTCTCTCTCTTTTTTTATTAATTTTTTAAATTTTTTTAATAAACATAAAATGAATTTTTATCCCCAGGGGTACAGGTCTGTGAATCGCCGGGTTTATACACTTCACAGCACTCACCATAGCACATACTCTCCCCAATGTCCATAACCCCACCACCCACTCCCGACCGCCCTGCCCGAGCAACCCTCAGATTGTTTTGTGAGATTAAGAGTCACTTAGGGTTTGTCTCCCTCCAGATCCCATCTTGTTTCATTTATTCTTTTCCTACTCACTTAAGCCCCCATGTTGCATCACCACTTCCTCATATCAGGGAGATCATATGATAGTTGTCTTTCTCCGGTTGACTTATTTCGCTAAGCATGATACCCTCTAGTTCCATCCTCATCGTCACAAATGTCAAGACTTCATTTCTTTTGATGGCTGCATAGTATTCCATTGTGTATATATACCACATCTTCTTGATCCATTCATCTATTGATGGACATCTAGGTTCTTTCCACAGTTAGGCTATTGTGGACATTGCTGCTATAAACATTCAGGTGCATGTACCCCTTAAGATCACTACGTTTGTATCTTTAGGGTAAATACCCAGTAGTGTGATTGCTGGGTCACTCTATTTTCAACTTTTTGAGGAACCTCCATGCTGTTTTCCAGAGTGGTTGCACCAGCTTGCATTCCCACCAACAGTGTAGGAGGGTCCCCCTTCCCCTTTCTCCACATCCTTACAAGCATCTGTCATTTCCTGACTTGTTAATTTTAGCCATTCTGACTGGAGTGAGGTGGTATCTCACTGTGGTTTTGATTTGTAGTTCCCTGATGCCGAGTGATGTGGTGCATTTTTTCATGTGTCTGTTGGCCATCTGGATGTCTTCTTTGCAGAATGTCTGTTCACATCCTCTGCCCATTTCTTGATTGGATTATTTGTCCTTTGGGTGTTGAGTTTTCTAAGCTCTTTATAGATTTTGGATACTAGCCCTTTATCTGATATGTCGTTTGCAAATATCTTCTCCCATTCTGTCAGTTGTGTTTTGGTTTTCTTAACTGTTTCCTTTGCTGTGCAAAAGCTTTTGATCTTGATGAAGTCCCAAGTGTTAATTTTTGCTCTTGCTTGCCTTGCCTTTGGTAATGTTCCTAGGAAGAAGTTGCTGTGGCTGGGGTCGAAGAGGTTGCTGCCTCTGTTCTCCTCAAGGATTTTGATGCATTCCTTCCTTTCTCACATTGAGGTCCTTCAGTGTGAAGACTCATCCATTTTGAGTCTATTTTCATGTATGGTGTAAGGAAATGGTCCAAATTCATTTTTCTGCATGTGGCTGTCCAATTTTCCCAGCACCATTTGTTGAAGAGGCTGTCTTTTTTCCATTGGACATTCCTTCCTGCTTTGTCAAAGATTAGTTGACCATAGAGTGGAGGGTCTATTTCTGGACTCTCTATTTTGTTCCATTGATCTATGTGTCTGTTTTTGTACAAGTACCATACTGTCTTGATGATGACAGCTTTGTAATAGAGCTCAAAGTCCGGAATTGTGATACCACCAACTTTGGCTTTCTTTTTCAATATTCCTTTGGCTATCCGAGGTCTTTTCTGTTTCCATACAAATTTTAGGATTATTTGCTCCATTTCTTTGAAAAAAAAATGCTATTTTGATAAGGATTGCATTAAATGTGTAGATTGCTTTAGGTAGCATAGACACTTTCACGATATTTGTTCTTCCAATCCAAGATCATGGAGCATTTTTCCATTTCTTTGTGTCTTCCTCAATTTCTTTCATGAGTACTTTATAGTTTTCTGAGTATAGATCCTTTGCCTCTTTTGTTAGGTTTATTCCTAGGTATCTTATGGTTTTGGGTGCAATTGTAAATGGGATTGACTCCTTAATTTCTCTTTCTTCTGTCTTGTTGTTGGTGTAGAGAAATGCAACTGATTTCTGTGCATTGATTTTATATCCTGATACTTTACTGAATTCCTGTACAAGTTCTAGCAGATTTGGAGTGGAGTCTTTTGGGTTTTCCACATATAGTATCATATCATCTGCAAAGAGTGATACTTTAACTTCTTCTTTGCCAATTTGGATGCCTTTAATTTCTTTTTGTGGTCTGATTGCAGAGCTAGGATTTCTAGTATTATGTTGAATAGCAGTGGTGATAATGGACATCCCTGCCATGTTCCTAACCTTAGTGGAAAAGCTCTCAGTTTTTTCTCCATTGAGGGTGATATTTTCAGTGGGTTTTTCGTAAATGGCTTTGATGATATTGAGGTATGTGCCCTCTATCCCTACACTTTGAAGAGTTTTGATCAGAAAGGGATGCTGTACTTTGTCAAATGCTTTTTCAGCATCTATTGAGAGTATCATATGGTTCTTGTTCTTTCTTTTATTAATGTGTGGTATCACATTGATTGATTTGCGGATGTTGAACCAACCTTGCAGCCCTGGAATAAGTCCCACTCAGTCGTGGTGAATAATCTTTTTATTGTACTGTTGGATCCTATGGGCTACTATTTTGGTGAGAAATTTCGTATCTGTGTTCATTAAGGATATAGATCTGTAATTCGTTTTTTTGGTAGGGTCTTTGTCTGGTTTGGGGTCAACATAATGCTGATCTCATGAAATGAGTTTGGAAGTTTTCCTTCCATTTCTATTTTTTGGAACAGTTTCAGAAGAATAGGAATTAATTCTTTAAATGTTTGGTAGAATTCCTCTGGGAAGCCATCTGGCCCTGGGCTTTTGTTTGTTTGGAGATTTTTGATGACTATTTCAATCTCCTTACTGGTTATGGGTCTGTTCAGATTTTCTATTTCTTCCTGGTTCAGTTGTGGTAGTTTATATGTCTCCAGGAATGCATGCATTTCTTCCAGATTGTCAAATTTGTTGGCGTAGAGTTGCTCATAATATGTTCTTATAATTGTTTGTATTTCTTTAGTGTTGGTTGTGATCTCTCCTCTTTCATTCATGATTTTATTTATTTGGTTCCTTTCTCTTTTCTTTTTGATAAGTCTGGCCAAGAGTTTATCAATCTTATTAATTCTTTCAAAGAACCAACTCCTACTTTCATTGATTTGCTCTGTTTTTTTTCTGTTTGTTTGTTTTTTGGTTTCTATTTCATTGATTTCTGCTCTGATTTTTATGATTTCTCTTCTCCTGCTGGGTTTAGGCTTTCTTTGTTGTTCTGTCTCCAGCTCCTTTAGGTGTAGGGTTAGGTTGTGTATTTGAGACCTTTCTTGTTTCTTGAGAAAGGCTTGTGTGGCTATATGTTTTCCTCTCAGGACCGCCTGTGCTGTGCCCCACAGATTTTGAACCATTGTGTTTTCATTATCATTTTTTTCCATGATTTTTTTCAATTCTTCTTTAATTTCCTGGTTGACCCATTCATTCTTGAGAAGGATGCTCTTTAGTCTCCATACGTTCCAAATTTCCTCTTGTGATTGAGTTCTAGCTTCAGAGCATTGTGGTCTGAAAATATGCAGGGAAAGATCCCAATCTTTTGATACCGGTTGAGACCTGATTTAGGACCCAGGATGTGATCTATTCTGGAGAATGTTCCACGTGCACTAGAGAAGAATTTGTATTCTGTTGCTTTGGAGTGGAATATTCTGAATATATCTGTGATGTCCATCTGGTCCAGTGTGTCATTTAAGGCCTTTATTTCCTTGTTGATCTTTTGCTTGGATGATCTGTTCATTTCAGTGAGGGGAGTGTTAAAGTCCTCTACTATTATTGTATTATTGTTGATGTGTTTCTTTGATTTTGTTATTAATTGGTTTATATAGTTGGCTGCTTCCATGTTAGGGGCATAGATATTTAAAATTGTTAGATCTTCTTGTTGGACAGACCCTTTGAGTATGATACAGTGTCTTCCTCATTTCTTATTAAAGTCTTTGGCTTAAAATCTAATTGATCTGATAAAAGGATTACCATCCCAGCTTTTTTCTGGTGCCCATTAGCATGGTAAATTGTTTTCCACCCCTTCACTTTAAATATGGAGGCATCTTCGGGCCTAAAATGAGTTTCTTGCAAACAGCATATTGATGGGTTTTGGGTTTTTTTATCCATTCTGATACCCTGTGTGTTTCAATCGTGGCATTTAGCCCATTTACATTCAGGGTAACTATTGAGAGATATGAATTTAGTGCCTTTGTATTGCCTGTAAGGGGACTGTTACTGTATATTGTCTCTGTTCCTCTCCAATCTACTATTAGTGTCGCTCTTTGCTTAGAGGACCCCTTTCAATATTTCCTATAGAGCTGGTTTGGTGTTTGTAAGTTCTTTCAGTTTTTGTTTGTCCCGAAAGC
This sequence comes from Mustela putorius furo, assembly GCF_011764305.1. Lineage (NCBI taxonomy): Eukaryota > Metazoa > Chordata > Mammalia > Carnivora > Mustelidae > Mustela > Mustela putorius. The sequence goes on from NW_025421261.1 coordinate 2,714,192, forward strand.
TTTTTTTTTTTTTTTTTAAAGATTTTATTTGTTTATTTGTTAGAGAGAGAGAGCACAGGCAGACAGAGTGGCAGGCAGAGGCAGAGGGAGAAGCAAGCTCACCACTGAGCAAGGAGCCTGATGTGGGATTCAATTCCAGGATGCTTGGATCATGACCCGAGCCGAACGCAACCGCTTAACCAACTGAGCCACCCAGGCGTCCCAAGGAAGTTTTTATCTCTCCTTCTATTTTCAATGATAGCCTATCTGGATATAGTATTCTTGGCTGCATGCCTTTCTTGTTTAGTGCTCTGAATATATTATGCCAGTTCTTTCTGGCCTGCCAGGTCTCTGTGGATAAGTCCGTTGCCAATCTAATATTTTTACCATTGTATGTTATACACTTCTTGTCCTGGGCTGCTTTCAGGATTTTCTCTTTGTCCCTATGACTTGTAAATTTTACTATTAGGTGACGGGGTGTGAACCTATTCTTATTGATTTTGAGGGGGGTTCTCTGCACCTCCTGGATTTTGATGCTTGTTCCCTTTGCCATATTAGGGATATTCTCTACAATAATTATCTCCAATATACCTTCTGCTCCCCCTCTGTCTTTCTTCTTCTTCTGGAATGCCAATTTTTCTAATGTTGTTTCGTCTTATGGTGTCACTTATCTCTCAAATTCTCCCCTCGTGGTCCAGTATTTGTTTGTCTCTCTTTTGCTCAGCTTCTTTATTCTCTGTCATTTGGTCTTCTATATCACTAATTCTCTCTTCCGGCTCATTTATCCTAGCAGTGAGAGCCTCCATTTTTTATTGCACTTCTTTAATAGCTTTTTTTGATTTCAGCTTGGTTAGATTTTAGTTCTTTCATATCTCCAGAAAGGGCTTTTATCTCTCCAGAGAGGGTTTCTCTAATACCTTCCATGCCTTTTTCGAGCCCAGCTACAACCTTGAGAATCATCATTCTGAATTCTAGATCTGACATATTACCAATGTCTGTATTGATTAGGTCCCTAGCTTCAGTACTGCCTCTTGTTCTTTTTTTTTTGTGTGTGTGGTGAGTTTTTCATCTTGTCATTTTGTCCAGATAAGAATATATGAATGAGAGAATGAAATACTAAAAGGCTGGCAAAGACCCCAGGAAAATGCACTTTAACCAAATCAGAAGAGACCCCAAATCGTGGAGGGGAGTAACGGGATTAAAAAGAAGTTAAGAAAAAAAAAATTTAAAAAAAGAAAAGAAAGAAAAAATATAAAAAAAGAAGAAAAAAAATATATATATATTTATATTAGATTGGTGACTAGAACAGGGTCATCCACTTAATTTTGGGAGTATTTTGGTCTCTTAGAAGAAACTGCCTCCCAAAATTTTAAAGAATGAAAATCATATATAAGGGTGAACACAATGAAGGGATGGAATATGCCTATAAAGATGAAAAACATTTTTTTAATTTCTAAAAAAGGATTTGTTAATGTAAGTTCGTTGGGAAAATAAAGAAAAAGAAAGTGGAGAGAATTTGCTCAGACTGGAGACTAGGACAAGCCCAGAGCTAGATTTAGGGTATATTTTGATCTATTAGAAGAAGTTGTTAAATTTTTTAGAAGAAAAAACCCTATGTGTATACAAAAAATAAAGTTAGATACGATGAAGGATAAAATATGACTATAATAATGAGGGTTCAAAAAAGATTATTATTTTTTAATGAAAGGTATTGTTAAGATAAACTATTTAAAAAACGTTAAAAGAGGAAAGGGTAAAAGTTAAAAAAAATTTAGCAGAAGAAAAAAATAAAATTAAAAAAAATTAAATTAACTGCAAGACTAAAGAATCATGGGGAGAAAGCCATGAATTCCTTGCTTTGCTTTCTCTTCCTCTGGAGTTCCACTGTTCTCCTTGGTAAGTGAACTTGGTCTTGGCTGGATTTCTTGTTGATCTTCTGGGGGAGGGGCCTGTTGTAGTGATTCTCAAGTGTCTTTTACTGAGGTGGAATTCCCCATGCTTACCAGGGGCCAGGCTAAGTAATGCGTTTGGGTTTGCTTTCGGGAACCCTGAACGCTTTCCGTAGAGTTCTGGAGGACAGGAATGAAGATGGCGGCCTTCCAATCTCCAGCCCGCAGCTAGCTGAGAGTTTGGGGCCCGGCTTCTCAGTGAGCCCTCAGAGAAAAGCGCTCAATCACTGCCATCTCCCTGGCCTCCAGCGGTGCTCTGAACTCACCCAGCCTGTGACTGGTTCAAGGTAACCCCAAGATGAAACCTCACTCCTCAACTCCCATCTCTGTAGCTGGCTTCCCCGATCTAATACCTGTGAGCTCTGTGACACTCAGACAACCCTGATACTTCTGTGACCCCATGGGACCTCGGGCCACGCTGACCCCATGTGGGCTTCACCCCGGCTTAGCCTCTGGAGCGATGTCCCTCTGTGGAGCAGTCTTTTAAAAGTCCTGATTTTGTGCTCCGCTGCTCCACCGCTTGCTGGGAGCCGGCCCCTCCCCCCACGGTCTATTTCCCGTCGCTTTCGATTCCCTCTGCCACTTCGTAGTCGATTTTCTGTTTCTAGAATTGTTGCTCTTCTCTTCAATCTCCTGTTGGATTTGTAGGTTTTTGCGATGGTTTGATAAGTTATCTAGCTGATCCCCTGCTACCTGATGTTGTCTCAGCTGCTACTTCTCTGCCATCTTGACTCCTCCCCACCCCGTTTCTCTCTTTTTGACAGCAGCCATCCTCATGGGTGTTAAGTGGTACCTCCTTGTGTTTTTTATATACATTGCCTTGGTGATGAAGGATATAGGATATCTTTTCATGCACCTCTTGTGCATTTGCGTGGCTTCTTTGGAGAAATGTTTATTCAGGTCCTTTGCCTTATTTGTTAATAGGGTTTTTTGTTGTTGTTGAGCTGCGGATGTTCCTTTATATATTCTGGATATTAATCCCGTACCAGACATAAGATTTGAAAATATTTTCTTTCATTTAGTGGGCTGCCCTTTTACTCTGTCAGCAATGTCCTTTGATGTGCAAACGTTTGTAATTTTGGTAAAATCCAGTGTATCTGTGTTTCTTTTGTTGACTTTTGGGGTCATAGCTAAGAAATCATTGCCAAACCCAGTATCATGAAGCTTTTCCTCTTTTGTTTCTTTTAAGAGTTTCCCCTGTTGTTTCTTTTCTAAGATCTTATGTTTAGGTTTTTGATCCATTTTGAGTTCATTCTGTATATGATGTAAGGTAAGGGTCTAGCTTTATTTATTTTTTTGCATGTGGCCATCAGGTTTTCTCAACATGATCTATTGAAAAGACGACCCTTTCCCCACTGAATGGTCTCAGCACTCTTGTTGAAAATCATTTGACCATACATGTGAGGGTTTATTTCTGGCCTCTGTATTCATTCCATTGGTCTATATGTCTCTTTTTATGCTGGTACCAGACTTTTGGTTACTTTGTACTAAGTTTTGAAATCAGAAAATATGAGACCTCCAACTTTGTTCTTTTTCAAGGCTGTTTTGGCTCTTCTGGGTCCTTTGAGATTCCATGTAAATTTTAGTTCCAGCCACACTTTTTGTCCTCTCCTTGTTCAGCCACACAAATGGTCATAAGAATAAAAGCAGTTAAGGAGATCAAGTGATGTGATGAGCACTGGATGTTATATGAAATTAACCCAAAAACTAATGTTGTAGTACTGTATGTTGGCTAATTGAATTTAAATTTAAAAAAATAAAAGCAATTAGTATTTCATCACTTTTTTAAATGCAGGAGAATATTATATATTTTTTGATGTTAATAATATCTGAACCATTAGACTACAAAGAAAGACAGTAATATGTAATGCAAACAACCATGAATAACATTTGAGAAACTGGGAGACTGATTCTAACTTCAAACTAGCTATGTGGTCAGAAACAAGCTATTTAATCCTTCTGGGCCTCGGTTTCCTTGTTCTTATACCAAGGGTGTTTAAATGGATTAACTCTAAAATGTGTTCTGACTCTAAAACTTTATGGAGAATTTAATATTTGGGAACTCTGAGTTGATAGTGTTTTAGTTCCTTTTCCCTGCTTATATCTAGCTAATTTTATGATTATGAAGAATAGCCTTTCTGTCTACTGAATGTGTACTGCATATATCCTGTCCTGTGACAGAGGGAAATCTCTCGTGTGAATTCTCTACATGCATATGTTTGTTAACGTTCCATCAACCAGGAGATTGATGAGGTGGCAGTTTAACAAAGGATGAAAGACAAGTTGTACCCAGGTGTGCAGGGAGAAGGAGTGAATCAGGTCAGCAAGAGCCATCACAAGTAGTTAAGGCCGGAAACAAAAAATTGTGAGAGGCCAGTGAAGGAAAGAAAGTGGAAAGCATGTAGAAGTGGAAAGCTTGAGTCTACAATGCTGGAAACTGGGGCAGCAGAGGATGTTTCTACCCAAGTGTCTGACCTAAAATTAGAGCTGCCTACTTCTTTAGTTGCCCCAGGAACTTAGAGATATGAAGGTACAGAAAAAGAGAGAAGTATCCCTTAAGTGTTGAAAGGAAAGAAAGAAGCATACAAACAGGATGAAATTAGAAAGAGAATGTAATATAATATAACATAGGATTAGCCAAAAGTAGTTCAACAGATGGTAAAATATATAAGATGCATAATGTGATCCTGACCAGTAACTACCAAGTATTCAGTAAAGTCCCCTAAGCTCATGAATGCTTTGTGAGAGAAATATTTTTGTGTGTGGAAAATGACAAAGCTAATTTTCATGCCTGTGTCCACGTAGCCCAATGCAGAGGTAGCCCTGGAGAATTCAAGAACTTGGAGAACATTAGCACACCTGAAATTTCCAGGACTTTGAGGAAGGTCTTGGAAATTTACAGTGTCAGAAACTGGTGGAGCATCGGCATACAAGTGGGGATCCAAAACACATAAAAAAGTAGCAATTAGCTTATTGAATGGGCTTAATTCAGTGGAATATGCAAACAAGTCTAATTTTAATTTTCTCCAACACTGCTTTCAGATTTCTTCTGCAGAACCCATCTTTCTTTTCCATGGACAATACTGCGGGCGTACCCCACTAAAAATAGTCTCATAGTAATTCAAATTCATTTTCTGTTTTTAAAAATTTATTTCAGTCTAAATCAAATCTTTCATGTGCATTTATTCTTGTCAAATAAGGTCTTCCCTTTCATTTGTGGTATGGAGCTATGATCTTTTTTAGTGGTTTATTTTATATTCTTTGAACCTGTCTTTCCCTGAATCTGGTTCCTTATGTTGGGAGAATGAGAGTAAAGATTGGAGACAGAGGAGAAATGTCTATGTGATTGATGCTCTTGTATTCAGCATCGATTTCAACTAATTCTTTTGGTTATGAATGGCATCCAAAAAGGTGATCTGCCTCAGATTATGCCAGTGGGCTCTTTGGAGGACCTCCTCCCATTCACCCCAACCATGGGGATACCCTCTATACAGAGTCCTGATATAAGTGACTGTTTCTGGTTAATCTCCCTGCTACTTCAGTTCAATTTCTTTCTATACAATCCAGCAGACAAGAAGAAAAAAAAAATATGGACCATTAACAAACTCTGTGATACTGGGCAATTTATTAAATATCTCAACTTTTCATTTGTATACTTGGAATTGTACTGTCCACCTAGACATAATAAAGACATATGAAGTGCTTAGATCAATACCTGGTGCATGCTACTGAATATTGTCTATTATTGTTGGGACTGAGTTCTCCTTGTCCCAGTAAGCAGTCTACTTGTCTCGGCCAGAGGCGAGGTCAGTCCTCAAACCTTCCACCTGAAAGCTTGACCCACTGGATCTCCTCATAACCCTCCAGGCTTCTCTTGGCCTATGGTGGAGAAGGGAAACAGTTTGATAGAGGGAGGAGTTTGTCCCGCTACCCAGTGAATTCCATTGTCTAGCATCCCTCTTCAGAATGTGGGAATAATTGTCAACTATTATTTTCACTGTCAAATCTTTAGCCAAATCCTGTGACACAGACATAAAATTTTATTTAACATTCTATTTAGCAAATTTCCAGAGCAGAGATTATAGAACACAGAGGAAGCCATGTTAATCCTTGAGTGGTAACTTCTAGCCAACTTACTGGTCCCTCAGTTCTATCACAAGCAGCAGGTTGATTCTTAAAGGTTTTATTTTTCATTCTAAAGTTAAAAATTTCATTTTTGTGCTTGGAAATGCCTTTTTAAAAAATATTCAACTCCATGAATTTGATTTGTTTGGGGACATTGTTGGAAAACAGGGAGAAAAGGAAATGGAGCTTATTTCCTAGACATTTACCCAACATTTCCACAGCCATTGGAGAATTTTTTTTAATTAAATTTATTTATTTTCAGCATAACAGTATTCATTATTTTTTCACCACACCTAGTGCTCCATGCAATCCGTGCCCTCTATAATACCCACCACCTGGTACCCCAACCTCCCACCCCCTGCCCCTTCAAACCCCTCAGATTGTTTTTCAGAGTCCATGGTCTCTCATGATTCACCTCCCCTTCCAATTTCCCCCAACTCCCTTCTCCTCTCCATCTCCCCATGTCCTCCATGCTATTTGTTATGCTCCACAAATAAGTGAAACCATATGATAATTGACTCTCTCTGCTTGACTTATTTCACTCAGCATAATCTCTTCCAGTCCCGCCCATGTTGCTACAAAAGTTGGGTATTCTTTTAAAAGATACTAAAATAATTTAAAAATGAGTTTTAAATATGTGAGTATGAAACACATTGATGTTTGAAACACATTCTCAAATCACATTTGAGAAACACATAGATTTAGTTTTAATTTAAAACACAACAGTTCAAAAGTGGAAGCAAGTTGTCTTGCCTGTTTTGAAGAAGGTAATTTTCAAATTATATTCTTTGTTTACTCCAAATATAGGAAGCATAGTTGGGGATATTTAATATACCCCAACTACTGAACATCTAGTTTTTCCAACTTCCTCATTTTCTTCTTGCCTAATTGCAGGGAAAATGATGGGAAACGAGCATTATCATTTTTAAGGTCCAATAATCTGTAAGTTCCTTAAAACTCTCACATTGTTTGCCTACATTTTTACTTTATTTTACTTTAATTTGTGAGCTTAAAGAGTGAATATCTTGGGTGCCTCAGTGGCTTAGTCAGTTAAGCATCTGCCTTCGCCTCAGGTCATAATCCCAGAGTCCTGTGATGGAGTCCCACTTTGTGATCCCTGCAAGGTGGGGAGCCTGTTTCTCCCTCTGCCCTTCCCGCCACTCGGTCTCTCAATCTCTCTCTCTTGCTCTCTTTCAAATAAATAAAATATTTTAAAAAACTGTGAAAAGAAGAGTGACTATCTTGACTTGACCTTGAAAATGCATTGGTTTTGATTCCTTCTTCCTAATATCTCTCTGTGTCTTAGTGACTGAAGTAAGTAGATAGAGTTGTAAATGATTTCAGGATAGGATGATTTTTGGAGAACTGGCCAGAGAACAGAAGTTGATAGAGCCAGTCTTTTGTTTTAAGATTTTTGGTCTTGAAAAAAGGAAACATGCATGAGATAATGAAAGTATCACAACTTTATTAGATGTTAACAGCTTGAACAGGTATAACTTTTTATTTAATAAAATAAAATAATAAATAAAAGTGAAAAAAAAAGAGAAGGGAAAACACTGTGGAGTAGACTGGTTAGCAGAAAAGGAAGGAGATTCTGGAGAACTGCCACTTTCTTTCTAGTTTTCTAGAGACCAACTCTTGCATGAAGTCAATGTTTAGTGAGTATCTAATGAAGACCTCAAATATTGACTTTTACATAAAATAAGTTTTTAATCAACAGTATAATCATATGATCATCAAAATGAGAAGCTAACTCAATTTCTTGTCAACAAAATATCTTAATACGAGCCTTGAACTTTGGGATAATTCATTGCAATTATGTATCTTACAGATAATGAAAGTTTAACTTCATTTAATTGCTTTCCAAAGTATGTATTTTCTCACTTATTTCTGGTTTCTCTGTGTTTAAAACCAAGATTTAATTTGAAGACATGCAAACTATTGCCAAAGGCCTTTCAGTTCTCTTTCAGTTTGAACTGTTTGAGATGATAAGCACACATTATTAATGATAATAATAGCTAATGCTTACTGAGCATTTCCTGTGAACCAGACTTGTGTTAAGGACTTTGCCCATTTTATTTCTGAAATCTTCCCTCCCAGCAACCCTGTGATTTAGTTATTTTTATCATTTCCATTTTACAGTGAGAAAACCAAGGCACAGGGATCTGAAGTACCCTACCCCAAATCAAACTGGTAGCTAGTGGCAGAGCTGGTCAGTTACATTGCAAAATCCCCTGTTTCCACTCCCAAAGTTTGGCTTAACTCTTTCACCTTGAAAGATCTGAAATACAAATAATGTTCTGTATTCTTAAGAGTAATAGAGTTTTAAAGACTAGAACATAAGTAGTGTGTTCTGTTGGACAGGGCATGGTATTTGTCATTATGTTTTATCTTGATAGTTTGTCATGAAGTCATATTGAGACCTCTAGCTGATTCTAATTATTCTCCACAAAACATTTAATAAGAATAGCAGCTAAAATTTATAGAGCCCTCATGAAATGCTCGGCACTGTGTGTTCTAAATTCAGAGCACATTTTTTCTTTGTAACCAGCGTAGCATTACCTCCATCACATGGATGAGGGGACTTCAGTCCATTTCTCAAAGATCACATTTTCACTGCTTTTTGGCTAGATCTTCCCCATTCTTTATTTTAAGACCCCAAAGCAGCATTTTATGCATATCTTCTAAATTTCATTTTTCAAGTTTCATGCTATCAGTTCTGGCCTGTTGGGATCCCTCTTATCTTATTTCTGTCATCCCACACCGTTCTCTTAGCTCTTGAAGCCTGCCATCAAACATGTCTCCACTGTCATCATCCCAATGGTTGATAAGAATGTTGAATAGATTGAATAGATTGGTACCAAGCACAGAGCCACGAGGTCCTGGGCTGGAGAGCCCTCCCTATATTGTCTCAGTTCATCCTTTAGCATCCTCTGAGGGTTGCTGATTTACAGGTTCTGAATTTCCTCTATTCGGCCCATTTGTCTTCATTGGGCCACAAATTTTATCAAATTCTTTCTTCTCCTATATTATGACACCTATCTCAAAGATAATATCTATCAGAACTAATTTTCTGTCCTATAGGCCAATGTGGTGATGGTGCAGAGAAGAATGCAGTGTCAATGTGAAGCCTCTATTAGCTATTATTTATAGATTCGCAGAAGTGGAAAACATCTCCAAGAGCCCCTCACTACATTCACCTCCATACTAACAAATAAATATTTATGTCATTCAATTCTTAAATCTCTGTAGGTCTTCAAGCTTCTTAGTAAGTGCCTGATACCTTAATTTTCATAAAGTGGGAAGTCCTATATGTCTTCACCTTGATTTTTCAACCTAATATTTTCTGATTCTGTCATTACCCAGAGATGTTTAATAGGAGAAACTGATACTGATTTTATAACACAAGACTTACAGGTATATCTGGAAAGCCTCTACTTACTTTCAAGTCATCTAATATGGCTCCATCAGCGTTAAATTTAATGAAATACCTCATGCACATGTTTGTGTATTTAGCTGAACTTTTTTTTTTAATTTTTAAAATAAACATAATGTATTTTTAGCCCCAGGAGTACAGGTCTGTGAATTGCCAGGCTTACACACTTCATAGCACTCACCATAGCACATGCCGTCCCCAATGTATTTAGCTTAACTTTTAAAGTTAATGCGTTCCATGTACTTACTGCTTAACTGCTTAAAATGAGTATTTTAGAACTTCTTTAAATTTTAGTTTTGGAAAACAGGAACAGCACAAAATTTGTGAGGTATTGAGCTCATGTACTGTTTACACAGTGCCTTATCCATAGCCGATGCTCTGTAAACATTTGTTTGAAGAACTTTTGTGTTGTGATGGAAATCTAGTGCATTTCCGTTTTTTTTTTTTTTAAATCTTAATTTTTTTTTTTAAGATTTTATTTATTTATTTGACAGACAGAGATCACAAGTAGGCAGAGAGGCAGGCAGAGAGAGAGAGAGAGAGAGAGGAAAGCAGGCTCCCGCTGAGCAGAGAGCCCGATGTGGGGCTCGATCCCAGGACCCTGAGATCATGACCTGAGCCGAAGGCAGCGGCCTAACCCACTGAGCCACCCAGGCGCCCCTAGTGCATTTCCTTTTTGAACTATAAAACTTTCTTCAAGTGTTGAAGAGTGCACATTAGTTCCAATATCTTAATAGTTGGCAGGTAAGTCTATGGTTTACAATTTAGTATTTCATATTCCTATCTGTTTTTGAACTTCATTCTCTAGAGTGGAGTCCCAGTTGGTTCCAGTACAGTTTCTATGTGGGAACCATATAACGTCCTCGTTAATTGTCATTGTCCGCTTCTGAGTCTTTGCCAGGTGGGTCATATCTTTCCTGTTCTACAACTGGTTAATCAGAATGTCAGCTCCCAGGTCTACGTGGCCATTATTCATTGTTTGAGGCCATTTGAAGACTTTTTTGTTTGTCTCATTTCTAAACTAGACCCCTTCTGTTCCAAATGAATTCCATTTTTCTTATTCTTTACCCAGCGGATAAGGTTCAGCCACACTATTTGCCAGGACCACTAGTCTGTTACGTCATTCAAAACTCTTATTATTACAACCACCTTCAGCTTTTCTTTCTCTGAGTAAATAGAAAAACACTTTTCTACAGATTCTTTTACATCTGTTGCACAGTCAGAAAACTCCATTTTTCTTCTAAAGCCCTTGCACATTAGACGTAGGTGTATATTTGTCCCAGTTTAGAGTCTAGGATTTTTTTTAAATAAATAGAAATGGTAAAACACTGAAGTTCACAAAACAGTACAGTGAGATTGATATGTATCATTTGCACATTTACATTTAATTTAAAATGTATCATAAAATTATTTAAAATTTGCGTCTGGATATTGCTTTATCCAGGTTTTTGCCAAACCAAAATTAAACACTTTATGTAATGCTATTGTCCTTTAAAATTTTTTCAGATAAAAGAGACTTTGGGGCTGGCCCCACACATTCATCTAACATTTCTCTGGAGTTTTCATCACTTATCCTAAGAAGCTCTTGCTCAGCAAATGAATTTTCAGACTCTTATTAAATTTAAGTTACTAGTTTCTCAGATTTGGTTTGAGATCTCTGAGGGAGAGCTTCACCATTAGCTGCCCAGTGCATAACGTCTGCTTCCAAAACAATGAACAGGGAAATGTGACCCCATGCTTGGGAGTTGAAATCTTGCCAATTGCACTGAAGTGTTACATTCATTATGTCATACCACACACATCTGATAAGGAAGACATAATGCTGTTGGATAGGTTCTTGTATACAAGAACTCCATAGGTCAAGTAAAGAGCTGTTTTTCATTTAATAACTGAACTATGCAGGTGCTAATTCGGACCATATGTAGGACAATGCAGAAATATGTTACTTCACAGTGGAATGGTAGCATTTGTGTGAGTTGATATTAAGGGGAATTTTTGATTAATTAGGGTGCCTATGCTCTGCTTAATTTAAACCATGGAAGTCCATTGACATGATTTTATATAAAAAATAAAGCTTGTAGAAAACTGTCATAATGCTGAAATTTTTCCTGTTCCTTTTCTTTATACACCCTGACTTTTTGAAGCTCCCTGCGGACCAGTTCATCTGAGAGGAACATATTGGACACTGGGAAAGACCAAATTAAAACTGAGGCAGGAACTGATTTCCTCATTAAATATGCCTGCCATGGGATCTCCACAGTGTGTCTGGCACAAGTAGTACTGAGTGATTCAGGTTCTTCATGTTTTTCATCTTCTTGTGGGAACTAAGTTAGGAAAAAGGACCCCAGAGGTAACATGCTAAGAACTATTTTCACCATTTAATTGCAAATTTGCACTAACCAACCAAATACAGTCTATGTGCTGAGGATTAAATAAATCCAGGAGAACTTTGATGGAAGTTTTGTTTGAACGATATTAAAATCAACCCCCAAGAGAACCTTGGACTCTTTCCCTGTCTGGGGAAGTCCATGTTTTGCAACCTTCCGCACTCTAGTTCCTCACATGCTTCTTCAGCTTTTCATACTTTCCTTTTGCTCCTTTGTGAGACTGCTCTAAAATTTACTGTATTTGCATTGCAAATACTATTCTCTCGCTTAAAAATTTATTAAGGCTAATTAATTCTGAGGTTCATTATAATAATATACATGTACTTGAGGAAAAATGTTGTCACCTTACTGGGTTCAGAAATTCTGTCCAGCTCCTACTATTTTATGTCTTCCTGCTGTTGAGCAGTTGTGGGGTTCATGGAGTAATGGCAGCACGTGGACGCCATCCCTAATTCTGAGGAGCAAGAACATTTCCAGAAAACATAATTATTGATCATATCTATGTGTCATACACTTAACCCAGATATGGCCTTTCCTCAGCCTAGATTTCTGCTGTGATGTAAAGCATCTGTCCTGCAAAATGAAAATATAGACAGATTTTCTCCAAAGATGCATGCAAAACTGATCTCCACCCCATAATGAACTGATTGGGAGACAAGGTGCATGGTAGAACACTTCTGTTCCCTCCTTTACACTTCCATCCAAAACCACACGAGTGATGCACCATATATACCTGTTCCTTTATGCCAAAGGATTTCTAGTTGGATGTATCCCTTCTAATGCTCCCACCGTATCAGTCACATAAATCTCCACGAAGCATACTTTACAAAAGTTACTCTTGCCTTAGAAAATATTCCATCTGTATAATAAAATCTGAAACCCTAGGTAGATAATCAGGTCATTCCACATGTAGACTAGCCTACAGTCAGCTGTTTCTCCTGCTGCCTTTCCTTGTACATATCCACTCGAGCAAGTCCGTCCATCACTAGATTTCCGGTACTATTGTGTTAGCTCTCCTCTAAACTGTTCTTGCCCAGTGCCATTCCCCTGGAATGTGCACCCACCTACCGACTTATTAAAGCCCCATATTCCAAATCCCCACTTCAGACTCCAGCTCCACTACCCATGATCTTCTCTGAAATTACGGAATTACGGAATTTTCATGCCTACAGAGTTTGCTAAATGGCCTGTCTGAATATCCTCATTTTATAAATAAGAATACTGGGACCTGTGAAAGATCAAGTTACAAGCTTTGCTGTTGCAGGAATCTTTAAATATACACACGGTACACACATGGGTGATTTACCCTGACATTAAGACATCAGTATTGTGATTTCTTTGGTCAGAGGTTGGGTTTTATACCCATCACCTACCGAGATGCAGATAATTTGACAATGACATCCTGATCAACTATACATGATAGATGCATCTGTAGTCATCTAAAGGCTATCCAAAACATAGAACATTAGCTTCCATCATTAGAAGCTTCATAGCAAAAATAATTTCACGTTCATTCATTCAGTTTATCAGCTTATTTCCCTCATAGCTGTCATAAACAGCTAAGTTTTGTTATAGAAGAAATAATTCCTGGTGTTTCTATGACCAAACACAAAATTATTAAACCCTTCTATTTGAAAAACTTTATATTTATTATGGATCATAAATAATACTGTCTGCCTTAATAACAGTAGTGTTATTTTTCTACCTCACTACTTAATATTGGAAATACAACAGTTGAGTTCTGAAAGTCACACATGGAGTACATTCTTTGGAATCTTCTTTGTTTGATTACTGTTGAACAACACACAAAGCTTTGTATTTTTTCACCTGAATAAATAGTGCCCTGCATTTCACCCTTTGAGGTCAATACATACGTCTCACAAGACAGGCGTTCTTCAGCTCCTTTCTTGCAGATTCTAATGAAAAGCAAAACTCTCAGCATTCATGCCACCAGATTGAGTATAGAGGAATCTGTATTTTTTATTTTTATTTTGCGCAACTAGCTTCTGGCCACCAGTAATTTTATATATTGTAAGATTTTCTTAGGAGAAAAGAGCAGTTTATATTGATGTGCTGCTCTCAATTTTGATAATCAACATAGTTTCAAAGAAGACATGACTTGCCAAATACTTGAAATATTTAAATTTCATTGTAATATGTAATAACAGGTGTGCAGAAGAGTTGCCAATTTCCACACAGTGCTTGTGAATTTAATTATTATTTGCCAGATAAAATGGTATTTAACTGATATCTTGAATTCTAACTTGGCAACAGGTCTTTCAAAAGCTGCAGCTTTCAGTAGAAATCTTTGTTTTTTATGAGTGTTAATTGGGAGTGGAAATATCTTTTTAAGATATCTCAGATTTTTTGCAACATATATTTAGATGAAATTGTTTCCATTGTTTCTTGAGTTTGACACTTTTGAAAATAAAATGAGAAAAGCCACTGGGATTGAATTGTGCAGAACAAATGCTTTGTAAATTTTAGAGTCCAGGGCAGAAACTAAAACTTCATTTAAATAGCTTGGATGAGTCACCATAATTTAGCCTTGTGTTAGATGCAGGGGCCAGATTTGGGAGGTTAGAATTATTCAAATAGTGACCAGATCTTTAACATTTGCTAAAACCTTGTATACTCAGTAGTATTTGGAAATGTCTCACAGTAGCATCATTAAAACAAACTAAGTATACGCTTAGATGTGATGAAAGCTAATTTAATACAAATATGCTGCTGGTTTCCTTATTTTGACACAGGGTGATATTTCTGTAGCACATCCAGACCTCATTACTCATTTAGGGAAATACCTGATGTGTTCTTAACCAGTAGTCATTTTGGACTATTCTGGATAATTTTAGATATATTAGAACATCAGTTCCATTAGCATATCCTCTTTTTTTCTGTTGATTTTTTCAATTTTTTAAATTAACATATAATGTATTATTTGCCCCAGAGGCATAGGTCTGTGAATCGTCAGGCTTACACACTTCACAGCACTCACCATAGTACAAACCCTCCCACAACTCTTCTGAGTAAAGTCTAGTGATAATCTAGGGCCCGCTAGACCATTTTGTTTTGTTTTGTTTACCAACTAGTTGCTTCCCACTTACCCTGTTCCAGGGACAGCTTTCCCACATGCAGTGAATCCAACTGCCATCTTCAGCAAATACCTTCCCTGCTCATATGGCACAAGCTTTCAGAATTAGAATGTGTCCCAAATGGATGTGAACATCTGTGTAAGTATTGTATGTCCTATTTCCCACCACAGCATCCTCAGATGGTCCTCTCCTCTCATACAATTAGAGTCGACTACGTCAGAAATCAATCAGTGCAGACTGTGCATGGTCTACTAGAGTAGAAGACACAGTATGTCTTCTTATCATCTTAAATACTACAGAAACTTGGGCATAAACAGACAAAAGCCTCATATATATTTATAGAATGTTTTAAAAAGTAGACAACAATTTGATTCACCATGTGTTAAATATACTAATTTCAAATGAGTCATTTGTTTCAGAAAGAGAAGTGATATTTACAAAGGATAGTGTGGTCTTACCATAGCACATGAAAGGAAACCATTCTGATAGCAGTGGAGAGTGACAAATGACAGCCAGATCACCAAAATAAGAGACAGAGAAATAAAGCAAGCACACAAGATCTGTACAAGTACAGTGAATCCGCAAACATCATCCCCTGGTCTCTAAAGTGATTCTGCCTTTAATAATGATTGTTTTTTATGTTCTAGATAGTAAGAATACAGAACAGTGAGTAAAGCAGACACTGATGATGTAGAGCAGAGGAGAAAACAAAGTCCTTCTCCCTGTATAATTTATGTTCTGTTCAGTAAGATGGACAATAAATACATTAACAAAAAAATAAATTTGATAACTTCATGTGGTAAGTGCCAATGGGCATAAAATCGAGGAATGTGATAGAGTGGGGGGTAAACTTTCAAAGGGTGGTTTATGGAAGTCTTCCCTGAGGTGGTGATATCTTGAGTCTGAATGGCTAAGAACAGTGGGAAGCACTGATGAAAATGTTGCAAGCAGAAGGCATGGCGCGTGTGAAGACCTTGAGGCATAAAGGAGCTTAATGTGCATGAAGAGTAGGAAGAAGTCCAGTGTGCTTGGACTATGGTGGACGCAGGAAGAGTCATTTGAGAGGAGCGTGGAAGGTAGCCAGACACAAATAATATATGACCATTTATATGGAGAAGAAATTTGGATTATATTCTGTTGTGTCAGTGGAAAAGATGAAGTGAAGTTTAGTACACTTGAGACATATAAGGACCAATGTTTTCGTCAAAAATTTTTTTTAATTTATTTTTTATTTTCAGCATAACAGTATTCATTATTTTTGTACCACACCCAGTGCTCCATGCAATCCGTGCCCTCTATAATACCCACCACCTGGTACCCCGAACTCCCATCCCCCGCCCCTTCAAAACCCTCAGATTGTTTTTCAGATTCCATAGTCTCTTATGGTTCACCTCCCCTTCCAATTTCCCCCAACTCCCTTCTCCTCTCTATCTCCCCATGTCCTCCATGCTATTTGTTATGCTCCACAAATAAGTGAAACCATGTGATAATTGACTCTCTGCTTGACTTATCTCACTCAGCATAATCTCTTCCAGTCCCACCTATGTTGCTTCAAAAGTTGGGTATTCATACTTTCTGATGGAGGCATCATACTCCATAGTGTATATGGACCACATCTTCCTTATCCATTCGTCCATTGAAGGGCATCTTGGTTTTTTCCACAGTTTGGCGACCGTGGCCATTGCTGCTATAAACATTGGGGTACAGATGGCCCTTCTTTTCACTACATCTGTATCTTTGGGGTAAATACCCAGGAGTGCAATGGCAGGGTCATAGGGAAGTACTATTTTTAATTTCTTGAGGAATCTCCACACTGTTCTCCAAAGAGGCTGCACCAACTTGCATTCCCACCAACAGTGAAAGAGGGTTCCCCTTTCTCCACATCCCCTCCAACACATGTTGTTTCCTGTCTTGCTAATTTTGGCCATTCTAAGTGGTGTAAGGTGGTATCTCACTGTGGTTTTAATTTGAATCTCCCTGATGACTAGTGATGATGAACATTTTTTCATGTGTCTGATAGCCATTTGTATGTCTTCATTGGAGAAGTGTCTGTCCATATCTTCTGCCCATTTTTTGATATGATTGTCTGTTTTGTGTGTGTTGAGTTTGAGGAGTTCATTTTAGATCCTGGATATCAACATTTTGTCTGTACTGTCATTTGCATATATCTTCTCCCATTCCGTGGGTTTTCTTGACTGTTTCCTTTGCTGTGCAGAAGCTTTTGATTTTTATGAAGTCCCAAAAGTTCATTTTCACTTTTGTTTCCTTTGCCTTTAATCAAAATAGTTAAATCTTTAAAAATTAGTCATTCCTTTAAAGCAGCTCTTTCTAGTTGTCAGAAGAATGACCTATGTGAAATAACTCAGAATTGGAGATTCTGCTTTAAATGAGGTGTTGAAGAAGACGTATTTCTTGATAGGGCAGTTTAAGGTTTGGAGGTAATTCTGGAAGCAGATATGTTTGTATAATTACTGTTTTTGTGGCTGTTGTTGCTGTTTTTTAATCCCTACTACTCTTCTAAAAGAATCCTTTGTCTCAACTTTCCCAGTCTGTTCAAACAGGTACCAGAACGACGACTAACCCCATCTCCAAACAAACAAATAAACACATAAACAAAACAAACCAATAACAGCAAGAGAGAGACTGAAATGAGAATCAGGTGGCTTCTGGAATTTTGGACTTGGTGTTATAAATCTACACACTTTAGGCTAAACCTCGGCAGTGACATTGGATGGCAGTAGTGGGGACCACTCCCTGGAGTGGGTCATGGGTACCTCTTAGTTTTGTTGAATAGTGGCTTGGGCCAAGTTGAGAGGGAAGAGTGATTGTAACTATTCTCTTTCTCACAAGGATAGCAGACAAGAGCAGGATTTATGACTGCTACCACCTGGCTTCACTTGGACCTTCTGATTTCATGTCAGGTAACATAACAGAGGGCAGTGTGTCCCAGGTTGTGTCCATACAAAGTGACTCAAGATAATTTGGGATTATATGGTGACAAACTTTTTATTTTGATAGAAATATATGTACTTTAATGTAATTGTAAAAATAAACAACAACTCAAACTCAGAATTTTATAGACATCATTGATGTAGCAAAGTCCAGGTACCTCTATTTAAATGAAAATAGTACCTAATATTACAAAAGTTGTCAACGTCATAGCTAAGTGATAGAAGGTTGAGGAATGCTAGCATTAACCCAACAGAGACCCTGAAGTTGAAATTCCAGCTTTGTGGTTTCCTAGCTTTGTGACTTTGGCAAATCACTTTAATCTTTGAGTGAACATTTCTTATACAATGGGGAAAATACTACACCTTCCATCATTATTTTGTAGTAATTAAATGAGATGATTAATTTGTAGACACTAACATAATGTCTCTCTAGAGTAAGTGCCCCAAATTAACAGTCACCATTCCTGTTTTCTATCACTGTGGAGTCCTTGAGAGCAAACTGTTACATTTTTGGAACCTAAGTTTAGTGCCTAGCAGTCAATGAATGTTTTTGTAAAAGAACAAAAACATTAGAAAGTAAAAGAATGGATAAGTAAAAGAATGAGTTTTCTGAATTTGAATTTCTTAATAGGTTTAATTAATTGGGCTCTTTTCTCAACTTTTATCCAACCCAGTGCAGTAAATTATTTTTAGGTGCTGACTACATACTCACCATTGCTTTAGGTGAAATAATCATCACCTTCAAAGACTTCACACCATAGACTGCAAAATAATTCTAGCACAGATAAGAGAGCAGTAAGCAGGTCAAGTGTATTTGAGCAATTACTGAGTATTTAATATTTCTGGCATAATTTGAATTTTCCCAGTCTCCATAAGCTTATCGATACCAAAGAGGTAATTTAACAGTGACGCTTAAATTCTGCTTCCTTTTCCTTCTTTGTAGTAAGTGTCCTGGGCTCCCAGACCCCAGATCAGTATAATTGATCGCTCCCTCCACCTCCTAGCCAACTAGTTATATTTGAGATTAGTCAATATTGTCTCAAATGTGTTTATAAAAAACTTTGTTCCAAGTAAGTTCTGTGTTTGCTCTGTTGGGTTGGGCAGGCTCTCTGCGGGGTGGTGGGTGGCCTGGCAGCGTTTCACTCGATAACACTTCATTGCTGTTCCAACAGATACCATGTTATCAGCGGCTGCTTTTCCAGACTTAACAACTCCCCGTCAGTTGCCACATTTCTTCCAGATGCAGAGAGCTCATTTACTGTTCCACCAGGCAGTACCCCATATACCTAGCACCAGGAGAGGATAGCAGTCTGTGGCAGCATGGGCGAGGGGAAGGTGACTTTCTTTCCTCTGATTTACATTTTATTAGAGAGTTCCAAGAAATGCTGTTTAGCCAGCGTTTTACGGTATATTCAGTTGTCACAGATATTGAAGTTACAGGGGACAGTTGAAGAGAGATGGTCAATGTACCATGTTTGAAACAATTTCTTACTTCTGAAATCTAGGGCTTTCTTACTCGTGCAAGTTTATTTGTTGTACACTGCCATATGGGTTTGCCATTGGCTCTTCAAATTTAATATTTACAAAATTTAACTCATGATGTTATCTTTCAAATTTACCCTATTCCTAATCTCTTATCTTGTTTTTGTTTTGTTTTTAGCGAGTTCTTGATTTATATTTATTTTTATTTTTTCCCTAGGTCTTAATTCTCCCAGAGTTCTAAAGTCCCCTGCTTGATAGACTCTGATAGGTTATCACACATGACACGGCCTAGACCCAGTTTGTGATCCCTGTTCTCCTGGAGCATTATATGTGGGGATAAAGCAACAAGAGTTGGCAGTGTTGGCACAGTGAAACTTAGTTTTGATTCTCCAAGTTATTGGGAGCTCTGGAAGCACGAAAGTAACTCATCAGAATTTAATATTAGATTCTTCTGACAGGATTAAGTGGATTGGAAAGGGCTGGAAACAAAGAATGGGGCAATCATTTTGGTGAGACAAAATGAGAATCTGAAGAGATCTGTTTATTTTATGTACAGATGAGCTAAAATGAGCAAATTTGGTACTAACTCAGTAAAATAAGTGAAGTGAATTGTGAAGTTAAAGGTGACTTTTATCTTTCTGGCTTCCAAGCCGAAGTCAGTATGGTCCAGTAGTTAAACGTGTAGGCTCCAACGGCGGGACACCTGGTTTTACTACTTACTAGCTGTGTGACTATGGGCAAGTTCCTTAAGCCTGCCCTTCCTCAGATAATGGTAGTAATTACTTCATAGGATTTTTGTGAACATTAAGTGAGTTAATATTTGTGAACTTAGACCAAAACTTGGCACACGGTAAACATTCAGATAGTTTTAGTTATTGCTATCATGGTTTATAGTTAATGTAATACTTATAATTTTAATATTATCAATTGAATGATGGTGGTGCTACAAACTAGAATGGGCAATACAAGAGGCAAAGCAAATTTGAAAACTAAGGGGATTTTTGATTGAGGTTTACTGAGTCCTATGTGCCAGTCATATATCCAGGTAGCAATGGACAGCCAAAAGATGAGTCTGCAGTTCTAGCAAGGGTTCTGGCTAGGAGAACATGAGCAGGTAAGATTGGCTTCTATAAAAATGAGCTGGGGTTCAGATACTAAAGAGAAGCCAGTATGTTCAGTAATAAATGAAATGAGAATGTGATGACAAGATGTCTAGCATATTCTTTCAAGAAGCTGTAGATGAGAAGGAAAAAAAGTTGTGTGGAAGTCAACAGAGGGAGAACCTTTCCAAGATTTTTTAAAATAAATATTTAAAATCTTTTAAGTAGGGGCGCCTGAGTGGCTCAGTGGTTTAAGCCGCTGCCTTCGGCTCAGGTCATGATCTCAGGGTCCTGGGAGCGAGTCCCATATCGGGCTCTCTGCTCAGCGGGGAGACTGCTTCCCTCTCTCTCTCTCTGCTTGCCTCCCTACCTACTGGTGATCTCTCTCTGTCAAATAAATAAATAAAATCTTTAAAAAAAATAAAATAAAATCTTAAGTAAAAGTGGAATCAATTTAATGCATTTCTAGACTGAATTTATACAAAGCCAAAAGAGGGTAAGGAAAGGAAAATACTTCAAAATAGAAATCACAACGGCAACTAATATTAGTTATTTACTAATGAAAAAGATGTGTTCATTTTGCGTCAGCTACTGTTCCTAAGAACTTACATGCATTATCTTACTGGAGCAAAATTGGTACTAGGTGAGGTTGCATGGGTGCATGGCCTCGAACCCAGGAATGCTTGGTACTGAAGCAGTTACATCTCCAAGCTCTGTACTGTTTTGCTTCCCATACTTGGAATAAAAAGGATAATGAACAGTAATCTTAAAAATAGTAGTAGAAATTAGAATTGAGAATACAAATGGGAAAATAAAGTGCACCAAACGGTTAGGGATGTATTTTAAGAATCTTAGGTTAGAAAGGAAGCAGTAAGAGATTATAGAAAAGAGATTTCTCTTATTTCTGCCTCCCTGAAAATAGGAATAACATTATTTGATTCAATAATGTCTGAATCCTAATATTCAGTTATTAAACATCTAATCAAGTGAGTTTAATTAAGTTATTGCTTTTCAAAAATACCTAAATGTGTTGATTGTCCTGAGGGAAGTGCTGAGGCTCCTTTGGCAAGAAAGATTTGGAAGTGATATTGAAAAGTAATGATCCTAGATATGAGTCCCTTTATCTACACTGATTTTATGCAGAAAATAGAGTGAGATTTATTGGTGTGTCTTTTTGTTTGTTTTCCATAAAAATTTGAGTGTGGTTAATGGGGTAATTGTGAGCAGAAACCTTTCTCTTACAGCAGTGTTGGTGGGCCTTAAAATCTTTTGCACTTAAATTATCTACCCCCACCCCACTCTTGTTTTTAGCTGCAGTATTTACTCGAGAGTAAAAAAAGAATCCCTATTGATTCATACCAGGCTTATAAAACAGAGTATCTGCTTCTACTTTTTATAGGGAAATGAAATAGAATGATTATAAACAATGAACTTGCCAACGTGATACTGTTAATCAGCTTATTTAAACAAAACCCGAATCATGTGCCAAATACCTGCCATCTTGTTAAGGAACAGTTTGTGTTCTTTGTTTGTGGCTAGATTCTGTTCCCCAGAGATCTGATGCTATGAAGCTGGAATTCAATTTGTATGTGGTCAGGAATGATGTCAGGTCCTAGAAACACTGTCAGGACATATCTTTCCAAACAGGTGGGAGAATGGTGTGGGATAGACCAGGTCTACAGTGATGCTTGGAGACATAAATAGATTTATTTTTATAATGTCTTTTCAGAAATCTCTTCAACCTCTTTCATTTATTCAAGTGAACCATGAGCTTAGGAGGTTCTCATTATATACAATATATTTTCTTTTGCTTTATACAATGTAGAGAACATCTTTCAACATCTGTAAATTTTTATTTTTCAGATCATGTTTGCATGCATTTCATGAATCCTTACTTGGTTTGTTAATTTTTCCCCTTTTGGTTAAAAATACATTTATCAATTAAAGAAACTTATGGCACAAACATTTCTCTTGGAAATATTGAAGAAATAAATTATTTCTCTGCTTTAATACGCAGCACTGAGCTATTTAAGTGGAATGGAGATAAATATTTTACCAAATGTCTGAAATGTTGGCGGATCTGTATGTCTGTGGTGGAGATTAGGTCAGCTCTAGAAAACTGTACTCAGATAAGAGCACATAACTATTTTTATTCATCCCTTTTACAATTATTACTATTTGGGTAGATTCTGGAGCTTTCCTGAACATTTTCTTTTCTTTTCCTTCCTTCCTTCCTTCCTTTCTTTCTTTTTTTCTTTCTTTTTTTTCCTGGCTATCTTGCTTCATAATCTCTGTTCGGTAAGAAGTCAATGCATCTCTGCAAATATTTAACATTTTGTATTTTTAAAAGTAAGCATATGACATTTTAATTATATTTGCCTATATATTATCTTAGTTAATTGCTAGTGAGGTTTCAAATCTTGTATCATGTAACAAATAAGTTTCATCAGAAAAACTCAAAACTATTCCGATCAAGTCTGTATTCTGATTCATGGAGTATTCCTGTACTAGCCTTGGAAAAATTGACAAGTAGAAGAAAAAAATGCTTAACTTTTTGGAAAGATATCATGGAAGGAAACTGTGCTAATGCCACCCTTCATAGTAGGTCAACCTTCAGCCCTACATATACTCAGCTGTCTTTTTCTGCTTAAGTCTATTGTACTTTCCATGACCTGTCTTGAGTTAGCAGGACTGGAGAGCAATCTAGACCTACCCCTAACATAAACGTAGTGTATTCCTACTTAATAGAGAAGTTAATAGGGGGGCACCTGGGGGGCTCAGTGGGTTAAGCCGCTGCCTTCGGCTCCGGTCATGATCTCAGGGTCCTGGGATTGAGCCCCGCATCAGGTTCTCTGCTCTGCAGGGAGACTGCTTCCTCCTCTCTCTCTCTGCCTGCCTCTCTGCCTACTTGTGATCTCTGTCTGTCAAATAAATAAATAAAATCTTAAAAAAAAAAAAAAGAAGAAGTTAATAGGGCTTGTTTACTACAGGTTAACCCCAGTTAACATTTTTGGTATTCTTGTTCATTAACTTGAAATCTTTCTGACCAGCCTGTCTTTGATTGGACCTAGATCTGCTGACCTACTGCCGCTCTCTGTAACTAGTACTCTGTTGTCTCTGAGGAAATGCCAGAGTCTGAAAGACCTAAGAAAAATAATAATATAGCTTGTCCTATATGTTTCCTTAAAGACAGTGAAGTGTTAGGATAGCCCATAGTTTATTGAAATGATATTATAATAAACATAACTTTAGTCCTGTGCAGAATAATGGCATCCTTCCTGTGACTGGACATGAAATTTTAAGAAATAAGAGTTTAAATTAAGTTCTGAGAGAGTAAGACCCATAAACAACTGAAGTATCTGTAGAAATCTATAGAAATATCTGTAGAATCCTCTCGACTCTGCCCCTCTCGTCTCTGTGCTTTTGTTCCCCTCAGTTCTCTGTGTCTGTAAGACCGAATCCCTGTTGCCGTCCATCTGTCCCTCTGTACTCACCAGTGCATAAAACAGTCTTGGCCCTGTCCTTCCATCCAGAACAACAATCTAAAATCTGTTTGGCTATAACAGAGCGACGCCACCTACTTTCTAATCTAAAAAACCAGAAATGGACCCATGAAAATTTGTTTGCTACTGGAAACATATAACATCTTTTCTCAGGTCATTTTCCTTAAATTGTAGCACTTTTTGGGGGGGAGGGGAATACTTCTCACTTCTGTTGTCTGCACACTATTACTGAATCTAATAGACTTAGGGTGGGTTGTGTATGTAAGTGGCAGATAGTCATGTCCCAGGAAGGGCCCAAACTGTGGGACGTATAAGCACGAGCCAGGTACTTGCCTGCCTGGGCCCAGACTGCCTCTTCCTTACTCCAAACCCTTCTCTGAGCCACCTTTCTTATGTTAAGAATTAAATAAGTTAATAAATATAAAGCATATAAAACAGTATCCAGAACAGAGCAACCAGTAAGTGTCAGCTTCCAGTCCCGTGGGCACTTACGCACATATGGGGTTAGCCCATGGACTTTGCCTCCACAGGCGCCGAACACACCGTTATACTCCATAACTCTATGACAAAGAGAACATATATATTGAATTCATATGAATCATATGTGTATTTTTTTTCCTACAAGAACATTTCTGTTTGTGAGGCCAAATAATTGGTTCAGTAAGTTCCCTATTACAGTCACCATGACCTTGTGAAAGAATCTTATCTCAAAAAGCTCATAGGAAATTTTAGAAGTGTTGGTGAGTGGTTACTTCTCATTCTTCTAGCTTAAATATCTTTTATCAGTGGTTTATTTACACACTCCGATTTCTCTTCACTGCCTTTCATACGTTACCTGAAATAGAACATGAAAATGTCAGTTCTGATAGTGTGAAGAAAGCTGTGGATTGTCACAATGTGATAAGGACACTGATAATTAACTTTGGTCTAAAGGCAGAAGAATACAGTGGCAAGAAATAGGTGGTAAGAAGTAGCAGAAAACAAGCAAGTGCGACTGAGAATAGTAGCTAAGATCTCTTGCCCATTTTCCTGAATTTAAAGTGTATCTATATTTTGGTGGTTTCAGAGGCTGTGACATATTTATCTGCTTAACGATAACTAAAGTGAAACCATGGGATATTCTACGAGGATCTTCATGTTCAGAACTCTCTGCGCTCTACTGTATTCTCCTTTCCTGATTCTTCTCCCTATTCTTCCCCTGCAAGTACAGAGTTCTACCTCCAAACATGGCCTTGTGTTGCTTTTGCGCTTCTATTTCTGTGCCTATCTTAGCCTATCTTTGGTTGACAATATCTACCTCACTTCCTCATAAATCTAGAATAAGAAAAATTAAGAAACCAGTGTCTGGAGAAGGAATGGAAGCAGAAAGTATAGATTATTCTTTTAGAAGTACGTTAGTAAAACGGAGAGAGAGAGAGGAAGAATAACTTAGATTCTTCAAGAGAGATTTCCTTTATCTTTTTTTTTTTTTTAACCCTTATGGATCTGTAGAAAGAACTTTGGTTTAGACTGAGAAAATAAATTAATATAGAGGAAGAGAAGAAATTGTACTGGGAAAATGTGAAAGCTTGAGAGAGAAAATACGGAGGAAATGAACAGAAGCTGAATCAAGGGTGTGTTAGAAGGCAGAGGTAAGGCGCAGGGAGACAGAGGCAAGTTTCTCCCCAGGTCTGTGGAGGACGAAGGAGCACAAAGATGAAGATAGAGAGAGAGAAAAGGTGAGGAATTTGAGTAAACTCCTCAGGATGGTGTGCGTCTTTTCAGTAACATAACTGCTGAAAATGAGAAATGCAGAGTTAGGGTTGGACCCTTAGGAAGAGCAGAAAAGTTCTGGAAGAGCTATCATAGGAAAGAAGATAGGCTGTCAGCTGAGTGTAAGGAATGCAGAGTTAAACTGAAGACCTAGTTGAGATTAGATACATATGGAGATGATGCCAGTGGCCCTTAAGGAATCTCCGATTTTGTTCCTTTCTGAGAGTGAAGTTACATTGTGTGGTGAGGTTCAAGATAGATATAGCAGATTACAGGCATAATTAAATGTCAGTGTTATTTTTGGCAGAAGATCAAACATTCCTGAAATTGAGAAGCAGCATGCCTTTCTTCAAGCCTTTCATTTCAATAAAAAGGATAAATATTGGTTGCCAAAACCATCTAATGTAATACCAGACCTGCCTGTCCTAGATAGAACTGTATCTGCAGATGTACTAAGTATTTTTGGAGATTTC
Source organism: Mustela putorius furo (assembly GCF_011764305.1). Lineage (NCBI taxonomy): Eukaryota > Metazoa > Chordata > Mammalia > Carnivora > Mustelidae > Mustela > Mustela putorius. The sequence continues at coordinate 2,740,424 of NW_025421261.1, forward strand.
AGTCAATTCTAACTTATTCTATTTTGTAAAATATTGATATAAACAGTTTTATATTACTGTATCAAGAAGAACTGAGACCACAGGATTAGGTGGTTATTTTGCCATTTTTTGATCTGATGACAGAAATTAGATAAGGCGCACCCAGTTTTTTTTATAGGTAGGAGAGCCAGAACTACTGTTTTTTATTTGTTCAAAGTTTTAATTCGAATTCCAGTTAGTTGGCATCAGCTTCAGGCACACAATGTAGTGATTCGACACTTGCATACATCAGGTTCAAGGAGAAGCTAGAAGTGGGATGCGTGACAGTGAAGTCCGGACTGGGGCAGGCACTGTGGGGACAGGAGGGCTAGCAGTTTTGTCTTGGAAAGGAGAGAGAAAATGCACCCTCTTCTCGGCCTGTATCCCTGATTACATAATAACAGAGGAATAGTAATTGCTATGAAAAATTGACCATAACATTTATAATTGCTCAGACAGCTACAGGCTTATTTTTTGCTCATGGAGCTGTCCTGAGCTATTCTAGGTTAGTAGAGGACAGTCATTCGGGGACCCAGGTTAACGGAGTCTCTGTCGTCTTCAAGAAGTAGCTTCCAGGGTTGCGTAGTTTTCTCTCCAAGGGGAAAACAAGACAGATCAGGAAAGTTGGTGTATGGGCAGTTTGATGGGCTGGTTCTACAAGTTTGCACATTGATTATGTGTCACTATCCAGAACTCTGTCGTGGCCAAACCTATTTGCAAAGCAAGCTGAGAATGTAATCTGGTGAAGAGAAGTGTGCAGCTCTGTTCCATACTCAGTGACATACTGGCTGCTGAGTACTGAGGTGTGGCAGCAACTCTTATATTGACCGAACAGGGAAGGCTGTCTGCTATCCAGTCCCCCATCTCTACTTCATGATTGGGAACACTTGGCTGCTTTCTTCATAGTTCTTGTTTGAAGACATACTAAAATTAAGAAATCAGCAGTTAACATTATTATCTAACATTTAAACATTGTGGAATGTAATTAGAATTCATCTACTCAGTGTTGTTATTCTAAGTGGCCAGTAATGATGGCAATGAGGCAGTTTGGGAAATTCTTGTTTTTCCAGTAACACAAAATTTTATTCCCACTGTGATTGGCAACTGTAAAAGTATTGAGTGAATTTTGACTAGGGAGAAGGAGAATATTGATTTGTGTGATTTTTAGGAAAATTTTAAAATGTCTGCTGCAATACTATTTATGCAATAAATAAAAACTTACTTTTTAAATGAAGAATACAAATTTCTCAAATCTGTTTAAGGGCATATGTGAAGTTGTGCTAAAGTATATGTTACTGTTAAATGGCTGCTATGGAATTTTCTAAGTTCAGATTAAACTTCCCTTATAATCCTAACTTGACTTTGAACGTGGGCTCTCATAAACATGTAATACCCAGACACATTCTTTTAAAAAATTGTCATCATGATTGGCCTTTGTCACTGTGTGGTCTGTGCTACGTCTTAAGAAACGATTGTGTGTTTTTTTTTCTTCCTGTTTAAGAGTTGAGTTTGTGTGAACTATCTTAAAACATTGAAAGTTTTAATTAAGATGCATGAGAATATTCCAGAACCTCTGTATTGTCTAAGGATTAAGTGAAAATCACTTACAGTAAGTCTTTCCCTCACCCATTAACATAGACTTCAGAGTTTCAAAGAATGAAGGTTTTGCCAAAGGAAAGGTTTTCTGGGGCTAAAGAGGAGTTCAGATCAGATCTAAAATTATTACCTTCTTTCTCCTAATACCTTCCCACGGGTAATCATACAGACTCCGTATCATTGCAGATATCAACACATGGAATTATCGCCTGAATAATTATAAGGACAGAATCTTACAAATTTTATAGCTACATTAAATTGTCTCCTACTAAGGGGCAGGAGATTGTGTGTGTCTCTGTGTATGTCTTTGTTCGTGTACTGTGTGTGTTCAGCATACCTGTAGGACTGACTTTTCTAGTTTCCCTTTGCCCCAGCACCTGTTCTGTAAAGTGGCATTTACTGAACGGGCGTATGCCACAGCCAGTTTTGATAACATTTCTACAGATAAATAGATACACACATGGGCTTCTCTGGTTTTACACATGAGTGTGAAGCATTGATTTGGTCACATACAATATTTAACCAAAATACTTTCATCCTCAGGGAAGTTATTCTTGAACTTTGGTATATGCAAAAATTAACTGGACAGCTTATCAAAAGTATAAATTTCTAATGACCTACAATTAGAGGAGAAGCACGAGTATGCATTTGTAACAAGTACTCCCCCCAAGGTGCTTGACCCATTGATCACATGTCAAGGGACACTGCCTTAAAAGAGTGCAACAAGGAATATTTCAATGTTTGACTCTTTTTTTTTAAATTTTTTATTTTTTATAAACATATATTTTTATCCCCAGGGGTACAGGTCTGTGAATCACCAGGTTTACACACTTCACAGCACTCACCAAAGCACATACCCTCCCCAATGTCCATAATACCACCCCCTTCTCCCAAACCCCCTCCCCCCAGCAACCCTCAGTTTGTTTTGTGAGATTAAGAGTCACTTATGGTTTGTCTCCCTCCCAATCCCATCTTCTTTCATTGATTCTTCTCCTACCCACTTAAGCCCCCATGTTGCATCACCACTTCCTCATATCAGGGAGATCATATGATAGTTGTCTTTCTCTGCTTGACTTATTTCGCTAAGCATGATACGCTCTAGTTCCATGGCAGGGTCGGGCCTGGTTAGTACTTGGATGGGAGACTCTTTTTTTTATACATCTTATAACAAGGTTCAGACAAATGATGTTTCTAAAACAAACGTTTGTGCTCTTGAGATTCATATTTAATCTGAATTCTACAGTGACACCTTGAGACCCTGATCAGTAACCCACCCTGTTTTGATTTTGAGCATGAAACATCTAAGCTTCAGATGGGCTGACAAACTGACCTGTGAGCCAAATCGGACCTGCTTCCTGTTTTTGGTGGGTCTATGACCTGGGAATGGATTTTACATTTTGAAATGGTTCCAAAAAAATCAAAAGAAGAATATTTCATGACACATAAAAATTGTATTCAAATTGCTATGCCCATTAATAAAGTTTTATTAGAATATAGCCTGGATCTATGGCTGTTTATTCACTACAGTGACAAGTGGTATAGCCATCAGAGAGACCATATACTGTGCCTTCATTACTTCTCATTGTTGCTCAGGGTACTATCAGTCAGTGACAGTTTTAATGCTGTAGGCTTCCAAGGGCTACTGTATAGTCATGTGGTAGCATTGGTAAAGCATTGTTTTTGTTATGCAGTGGCTCTACAGTTGTACTGAGTGATACAACTTATGTCAACATCACTAAACTAAGCACCCTTCGACAATATTCCCAACTCATAAGAAAACAATAGAAAAATGAGAAAATTGGAAATGTAATGTCCCATCATAGCAGAATTTCTTCACCAAAGTAAAAAATGAAAATGAATCTGCAACCCAAGTCAATTTCTGAGTCACTCTCTTTAGTCAAGCAAAGGAAGTTCTTTGCTGTTTTTGAGTTAATTGAATTGTGTTTGAAGTAGCTGAAGAAATGTACCCAGAGAAAATAAAGACTGTTAGCCTTTTTGTAAGAACAGTTGCTGAAAGAGAATTTAAGATGTTGGGAGCAACATAACAGTTAACCTAAAAACAAAGCAAGCAATTTTGAGTGGTTTTCAAGGCTATTGATCAACCAACAGATGTTAACTGATACTGCTCAGTATTGTCACTTGTTTGAGGACTCAAGGCCATGTGTAAAGTGACGGAAGAATTAGCCCCTGTGAATGATCTGCATGGAAAAACCAGAGGCCAGAATTTTTTTTTTTTTTTTTTTTTTTGTGGTTTGATGTTTTTCTTTAGGGTATGCTTGAATTCCTATTTATTTATTTATTTATGTGTGTGTGTGTGTGTGTGTGTGTGTGTGTGTGTGAGCCTATTATACGTTTTTCATTTTGGGTTACCATTGGGTTTATATATAACATCTTGTGTCAATAGCCGTCTATAGTAAGTTGATGATCACTTAAACTCAAACATACTATAAAAACACTAAACTTCCCTCCTCCATGTTTTATCTATATGATTCCATGTTTTATACTCTTTTTTAAAATTTTTTATTTTTTATAATCATATAATATATTTTTATGAGACCAGAATTTTTTAAAGAAGTTTAGAAAACACTAATTCACTACAGCCAGACCTGGAATTAGCTAAGTAAGATAATGTAACGTTGTCGTTGTCGATGAGATGTGTAGAGCAGAGAAAGGATCAGTTGTGCAGATTCACATTTTGTGGAAATAAAATATGTTTACAGTATGATTCATCACTGGATGCCATGTGGAAGGTGTTTGAGTTGGTAGCTTTATTGAACCAGAAGTGTTCAATGGTGAACTCTTTCACTCTGTGGCTTTACCCATGGTCAGCTCCATGACTTTTTGTCAGAAACAAAAACTGAATTTCCTGAGTTGCCCCACCATGCAGCAGTTGAGTGGTTTAAAAGTGGTAATGTTTTGTTATAGTTTTGTTTTATTATAGTTCTCTTTTTTATCAGAGCTGAGGATGAAATTTTTGTGATAGGAAGAGCAACTTTGAATTACTGTTTCAGATATTAAATGATTTTGGATATCATCTTTTATTCAGACTTGATAATATTTCATAATGGATTCAACTTAAATTACAAGCAACACAATGCTTATATGTGAAACTGTAATGCAGTGAAGTCTTTTCAACAATAACATTGTTTGAATGAAGTATTTTATTTTCTTATTGTTATGTAGCATATTAGTAGAAACTGGGAAGTTTCTTCTTTGCCAATTTGAATACTTTTTATTCCTTTTTGTTGTCTGATTGCTGTTGCTAGGACTTCTAATACTATGCTGAACAACAGTGGCGAGAGTGGGCATCCTTGTCGTGTTCCTGATCTCAAAGGGAAGGCTTTCAGCTTTTCCCCATTGAGGATGATATTCTTTGTGGGGTTTTCCATAGATAGATTTCATGAAGTTGAGGAATGTTCTCTCTATCCCTATATTTTGAAGAGTTTTAATCAGGAATGGATGCTGTATCTTGTCAAATGCTTTTACTGCATCAATTGAGAGGACCATGTGGTTCTTCTCTCTTCTCTTATTGATTTGTTCTATCACACTGATTGATTTGTGAATGCTGAACCACCCTTGCATCCCAGGGATAAATCCCACCTGGTCGTGGTAGATAATCTTCTTAATGTACTGTTGGATCCTACTAGCTAGAATCTTGTTAAGAATCTTGGCATCCATATTCATCAGGGATATTTGTCTGAAATTCCCCCTTTTGATGGGGTCTTTGCTGGTTTGGGGATCAGGGTAATGCTGGCTTCATAAAAAGAGTCTGGAAGTTTTCCCTCTTTTTCTATTTTTTGAAAGAGCTTCAGGAGAATATTATTTCTTCTTTGAATGTTTGGTAGAACTCCCCAGGAATCCGTCAGGTGCTGGGCTCTTGTTTTTTTGGAGGTTTTTGATGACTGCTTCAATCTCGTTGCTAGATATTGGTCTATTCAGGTTGTCAATTTCTTCCTGTTTCAGTCTTGGAAGTTTATAGGTTTCCAGGAATGCATCCATTTCTTCTAGGTTGCTTATTGGCATATAACAGTTGATAATAATTTCTGATGAGTGTTTCTATTTCCTTGGTGTTAGTCATGATCTCTCCCCTTTCATTCATAATTTTATTAATTTAGATCCTCTCCTTTTTCTTTTGCATTAGTTTGGCCAGTGGTTTATCAATCTTGTTAATTCTTTCAAAGAACCAGCATCTAGTTTTGTTGATGTGTTTGTTCTACTGTATCTCTAGTTTCTAACTCATTGATCTCTATTCTAACTATTTGCCTTCTTGTGTGTTGGATTGGCTTAATTTGTTGTTGATTTTCCAGTTTTTTAAGGTGTAAAGAGAGTTGGTGGATTTGGGATTTTTTCAAGGGAAACAAAAGCGAAAATGAACTTTTGGGACTTTGTCAGGAGAAAAAGGTTCTGCACAGCAAAGGAAACGGTCAACAAAACAAAGAGGCAACCTGCAGAATGCAAAAAGATATTTTCAAATGACACTACAGACAAAAGGCTGATGTCCAAGATCTAGAAAGAACTCCTTAACCTCAACAGCCAGAAAGCAGATAATCATATCCAAAAATGGGCAGAAGACACGAACAGACACTTCTCCAAAGAAGACATACAAATGTCTATCAGACATGTGAAAAAATGTTCAACATCATTTGCCATCAGGGAAATTCAAATCAAAACCACATTGTTATACCACCTTACACCAGTGAGAATGGCCAAAATTAGCAAGATAGGACACAACGTATGTCGGAGAGGATGTCGAGAAAAGGGAACCCTCTTACACGTTGGTGGGAATGCAAGTAGGTGCAGCCACTTTGGAGAACAGTGTGGAGATTCTTTAAGAAATTAAAGGTAGAGCTTCCCTATGACCGTACAATTGCACTAATGGGTATTTACCCCAAAGATACTGATGTAGTGAAAAGAAAGGCCATCTGTACCCCAATGTTCATAGAGGCAATGGCCACAGTCTCCAAACTGGAAAGTGCCAAGATGCCCTTCAACAGATGAATGGATAAAGAAGATATGGAATATTACATTGAAATATTATGGCTCTATCAGAAAGGATGAATACCCAACTTTTGTATAAACATGGGTGGGACTGGAAGAGATTATGCTGAGTGAAGTAAGTCAAACAGAGAAAGTCATTTATCACATGGTTCCACTTACTTGTGGAGCATAAAGAATAACATGGAGGACATTAGGAGAAGGAAAGGAAAAGTGAATTGGGGGAAATCGGAGGGGGAGATCAACCATGAGACACTGTGGACTCTGAGAAACAAACTGAGGGTTTTGGAAAGGAGGAAGGTGGGGTGATAGGGAAGCCTGATGATCGGTATTAAAGGAGAACACTTGTTGCATGGAGCACTGGATGTGGTGCAGAAACAACGAGTCTTGGAACACTGAAAAAATAAAATTAAATAAAAAAAAAATAAAGTAAAGAAACTAGTCAGCTTAAAACAAAACCCATTTATCAACTCACAGTTCTGTAAGCTCAAATCAAGGTGTTTGCCAGGCAAATTCTCCTGTGGAGGCTCTAGGGAAATACCCATTTCCAAGTTTCACTCTTGCCCTTAGTAGAATTCAGTTTCTTTCAGTTGGAGGACAGAAAATCAAGTGTGCTTGATTATTTCAGCCATGATACCCTCAGCATGAGGAAGCTGTCCACATTCCTTGCTATATGGCCCTCTCCACCTTCAATCCAGCAATGATGCCCCAAATCCTTCTTATACTTATAACCTCGGACTTCCTCTATCTCTGACCTCTAGACCAAGTTTAAAGGGCTCATGTGGTCAAGCCTAACCATGGAAGTAAAATACAACCTATTCTTTGTCCCAGATATTATACATTATGTGTTATACAAGAAGGTGAGGACCTTGGGAGTCATCTTGGAATACTGCCTACTACATACAAGTGATGTCAGGCTGCTTTACACTTCCTGTGCTGTCAGAAGGCAAAATGAAAAGTGAGATCTTCATTTCCACATCTTTGCAGCAGATACATTTTATGAACTCAAACTATAGATCTGGTAGTGTTTTTCAGACTTCTATGTAAGGACAGCGGAAATTTTCATACTTAAAAATCCATTTAAATGTGGAATTAAGAAGCTTTCACATAACTTTCCAATTGAAAGTGATTATTCTGCAATGTAATAACGTGTTATAAGAAAAGTATCAGAAGAATATAACAGAATTCTATAAATGCCTCCCAAGTAATGAGTACACTCAATTAAAATCTTATATTTTGTGCCTTGATACCAGTATTTGGCAATAGCTGTCTAAAAAGACATTTTCAAATAGAAAATATGTAAGGTATTTTTAAAAAGATTTTATACATTTATTTTTGAGGGCACAAGTGAGGGGAAGGGGTAAAAGGCAGAGGGAGAACCAGACTTCTTGCCAAGCAGAGGATGCCCCCGAATATGAGGCTTGATCCCAGGACCCCAGGATCATGACTGAGCTAAAGGCAGATGCTAAACCGACTGAGCCACCCAGGCACCCCTAAAATACATAAAATCTTAGTGCAGATCAGCATTAATTAATAGGTGAATATTTGCAACTGATTTTGATGATAAGGAACAATATATTTGAACCCCAGTTAAGCCAAATTTTATTTAAAAGAACAAGGAATTCCATTCCTCTTAATAGAACTATTTTACAAAAAATGAATTCTATTATTACGGTTTAAATTTCATCAATAAATTGTTATATAATTACCTATGTCATTTCCTCAATTTTGTGTCTTGACCAAAAAAGCCTAAAATAATTATTCTCTGTCCTTTTAAAGGAAAAAGGTGTCACTACTTGCTTTAGAGTCATACAATTTGCTATGGGGCCATGTTGATAGTGGTAGTCTATATATCTCTATATTTTGGTCCTTGTTTCTTATTGATGTCTTAAAGATGGCTGGGTGCAAAGCACATTCATCAAGAATATCCCTATGCTCATGCATTAGAAAAACAAATATTGTTAAAATGTCTATTCTACCCAGAACAATCTACACATTTAATGTAGTCCCTATCACAATACCATTGACATTTTTCACAGAGCTGGAACAAAATAATCCTAAAATTTGTGTTGAACTGGAAAAGATCCCAAATAGCCAGAGGAATATTGAAAAAAAACAAAAACAAAGCTGGTAGTGTCACAAATCTGGATTTTAAGCTCTATTACAAAGCTGTAATCATCAAGACAGTATTGTTCTGACACAAAAACAGACACATGGATCAGTGGAGCAGAATAGAGAGCCCAGAAATGGACCCTCAACTCTATGGTCAACTGATCTTTGACAAAGCAGGAAAGAATGTCCAATGGAAAAAAGTCTCTTCAATAAACAATGCTGGGAAAATTGGACAGCCACATGTAGAAGAATGAAACTGTATCATTTTTTTACACCATACACAAAGATAAACTCAAAATGGATAAAAGACCTAAATGTGAGGCAGGAATCTGTAAGAATCCTAGAGGAAAACAGAGGCAGCAATTTCTGGGATCTCTGCCACAGCAGCTTCTTGCTAGAACAGCTCCAAAGGCAAGGGAAACAAAAGCAAAAGTGAACTTTTGGGACTTCATCAAGATAAAAAACTTTTGACAGCAAGAAAACACTCCACAAAACTAAAAGACAACGTATGGAATGGGAGAAGATATTTGCAAATGACATTTCAGATAAAGGGCTAGTATCCAAAATCTGTAAGGAACTTATGAAACTCAACACCCAAAAAACAAATAATCCAGTCAAGAAAGGGCAAAAGACATATAAACAGCCAACAGACACATGAAACTATGCTCAACATCTCTTGAAATCAGGGAAATACAAATCAAAACCACAATGAGATACTGCCTCACACCATTCAGAATGGCTAAAATCAACAAGACAGGAAACAACGAATGTTAGCAAGGATGTGGTGAAAGGGGAACCCTTTTATACTGCTGATGGGAATGCAAGCTGGCGCAGCCACTGGCGAAAACACTATGGAGGTTCCTCACGAAGTTAAAAATAGAGCTACCGTATGACCCAGCAATGGCACTACTAGGTATTTACCCCCACAACACAGACATTGTGATCCAAAGGGGCCTGCACCCCAGTGTTTATAGCAGCAAAGTCCACTGCAGCCAAACTGTGGAAAGAGCTAAGATGTCCATCAACAGATGAATGGATAAAGAAGATGTGGTATATATATACAATAGAATATTACACAGCCATCAAAAAGGATGAACTCTTATCATTTACAATGACATGGATTGGAACTGGAGGGTATATGCTGAGTGAAATAAGTCAGTCAGAGAAAGACAGTTATCATATGGTTTCACTCATATGTAGAATATAAGAAATGGCACAGAGGATCTTAGGAGAACAGAGGGAAGTTGAAAGGGAAGAAATCAGAGAGGAAGACAATCCATGCGAGACTCTTAACAATAGAAAACAAACTGAGGGCTGCTAGAGGGGAGGGGTGGGGGCATGGGGAAATTGGGTGATGGGCTTTAAGTAGGGCATGTGATGTGATGAGCACTGGGTGTCATATGTAACTGATGAATTACTGAACTCTACATCTGAAACTAATGATGTACTACATGTTAACTAATTGAATTTAGATTAAAAAAAAGAACATTTCTATGACTTCTATCTTTGTAATTCTCTCTCTCTCTTTCTCTTTTTTAAAGATTTTATTTATTTATTTGACAGAGAGAGCTCAAGTAGGCAGAGAGGCAGGTAGAGAGAGAGGGGGAAGTAGGCTCCCTGCTGAGCAGAGAGCCCAATGCTGGGGCTCGAACCTAGAACCCTGAGAGCATGACCTGAGCCGAAGGCAGAGGCTTTAACCCACTGAGTTACCCAGGTGCCCCTTGGCAATTCTCTTTTGACCATTGCATATATCTGCATCTTTAGCTCTCAGGTTGATTAAGCTTTATTATTTAAAGATTTTATTTTTTATTATTTATTTATTAGAAATTTTGTGCTCCAGAAATTTTAGCACACATAAGACTTTCTATCACTAGATCTCATAGTGGATTTAGAAGTTGAATAGTGCTGTACGGATATGCATACATAGGCCAAAGTTAGACTAGATGAGTGAAATGGAGAGTTTATTAGTGAGAGTTTCTATCAATAAATTCTTTTTATCCTACTGTAAAAATTTGGAGTTGGAAATGAAACCTGTGGAATACTTATATAATAGTTCTGTATTATTACTAAAATTAATAGATCAGTCACTACCTAGGGAAGGATTCAACCATGCACTATCAAGGTGCAGCTAAGTATCCTTCAGTGAAATAAATCAGGCTAGCTTTTGTGTATTTTCATGTCTGATCTCCATTTTGAAAAAGGTATATTTCTTGATTTCCTAAAAATTTTTTATCTCATCTTATTCACTCCTATGGTTTCAGGTTCTGGCCACTGAAGTCTCCGTATATATTTCTTAAAGAATTCCAAACTCAAGTTTCCCATTCTAAACTTGTATGGAGAAGGCTAATCTAACTTAGCATGTCTAAATGGAAGTCAGTTTTTCATTTCTCCAGAATGAAACAAACCAACAAAATGACGCAGTGCTTCTGCCTGAATTTTTCTTTTGGTAAGGCTTCTTCATTCTCCCTATTCTCTCCTTCATCCTCCTCAACTCCTCCATTTCTTTCCATTGATTACTAAATTTTAGCAACTTTTAGATGCCAGACACTGGGTTAGTCATGGTGTGGAAATATAAGGTGGACAAAACAGACTTAGTTTCTACTCTATGAGTTTTCATTTTAGTTTCAGAAGCAGGACAAAAATTAAAAATAAAAAGAACCCAAATATATAAAATATTTATAAATTATAGCTAATACTATTCATTCATCAGTTCATTCAAAATACTTATGGAGGAGCATTCTCTAAGCCAGGCACTATTCTACGCTTTGTAGATACAGCAATGGACACACAAACAAAAATCTTTTTCCTAATGAACTTTCATTGTAGTGTGAAGAAATTGGCAAGAATTAAGTAGTAAATGGTCAAGGTCTCCATTATATTGAATGCATAGGGAATCCTTTCTTATAGTGAGCACAAAGCTGAGACCTAGATGATAAAAAGGGCTATACATGCAAAGAATGGAATGGTCCATTTAAGGGAACAGTGTGTGCAAAGATCCTGAAGCAGGCCTGTTTTACTCACTGCAGCATACCTAGCACCTAGTAGATGGTCAGTAAACATTTTTTTTTTAAGTGTAGTATGGCATACGAGGAGAAAAGTGGCAGATGATAAGGAGGAGAAGGCATAGTACTCAAGGCACTGCACAATTTAAAGTAAGATTAATTCTCAGTGAAATAAGAAGCCATCAAAGAGTCTTAACTCTAGGATAACATTATAGATTTATGTTTTGAGATGGTCATTTTCTGCATCATTACCACTCACCACCACCCATGCAATAATTATGCTTTGTGTCATTCTCTAACCATTCCGTGCCCTACCAGCATTCCACGCCTATACTATTCTCTCCTACCTGATAGAGTCTTATGTGCTCTGCAATCCTCTCTGATATCCTTCAAGAACCCAGTTCCATTATTTACTATTCTATGAAGCCTTCCCTGACTCTCCTAACAGATTCAGTTGTTCCTACCCCAGCAGGTTCCTGATAGATCTGATGTTATTGCACTCCATTTGCTACATATTATATGCTTACATTTGTGTTCAGTGATTTGAACATGAATTTTCCAAGTACAGATTCCAAGTCTTACGAATGTGTATATCCTCTGCTTCTTTCACTGTGCTTGGAACATAGTAGTTACTTAGAAAATGTTCGCTGAATAAAGAAAACCCTGAAACATTTTATCCCCTAATATAAGATTTATTTATTATTGCTATTTAATAGTAACCATGAATTCCAGGAGACTCTCTGGTGGGTTTACAGAAATTAATCACTTTCACTGTTGGAAGCAGAATAATTTGGATAAGTAAATTTGGCTAGAAAAAGAAAAAAAGAGTTTAGATTCCAACTACTAATTCCAAGTCAGATCACTTTTGTAAAAAATACCTAATCATTCTGCAGTTCTGCTGTGAATTAGGAGATGTTCAGTAAAGGCCAGGGACTGGGGTGGTACATATTTGCTCCATTTATTTTCAAGTAAAAAACAAGAAAAGAAAGGTGATATTATAAAAGAAAATTCTATGGTTTCAGTTTTTGGTCTAAGAATTAAGTCCTAAGAATTAAGTTTTTGTGAGTTTCTTTTGGTACCCATAATATCCACATATAAATTGGTCCCCACCTCTTATTCTAAGTCTGTATGAAAAGATATGTTATTACTTGCACTTCATTCAGTGCCACTGAAAAGCAGAAGGAACTCAACAGTTAGTTACATCAATTATTAGATGGTTGAATGAAAGAGTAACTGAATCTGTCTTCTTCAAGTAAATTGATAGCAAACACTGTTTTTCTCTTCACCCAGCAGCTATGTTTACTTCAGTAACTTCGACATTTGTGTAATGACACTCGTAGTGGTTGGATCTCGTAATTTCCTCTTTCCCAGCTCGCTTAGGTTGCCTGCCAGCGTTGGCAATTACCCACCGGCAAAGGGATTCTGCATATCATTCAGAACTCCGTCATCTCTAGTATCACTAACTTTATAAAATGATGAGCTAGCTCTCAATGAACACACCTGGTGTCCTTTTTCATATCTTTTTTAATGATCTTATTCCCTTTGACCTTTAGGTCGCCTCTACATTAAACCGTGCTCTAGTTGTCATTTACTTGCTCTGCTCTGACTGAGTGACGTCTGGGACGTGTGCAGCCGCACCGTAACTACAGCTCAGTAGTCACCTTGCCCGTGTTGTTTCATTTCACAGTGCCTCTTCGTTCCTGCTCTTCGGGTCCTCGGCACAGAAAATAAATTTTAGAGCCCCAGATGTCTCATTCAACTTTATTTCTTTACCTTATCTTGATAGTAATCTCATGATTTCCAACTTTGAAATATTTAATTGAGTCATACATATTGCTGAATTGTAATTATCTATACACATTCAGAATTGGAGTAAAAGAGTATTCTCTTATCCTTCAAGAAAATACCATTGTACATGTCATTTGCCACAGCTACCCTTACTGGGATGAATGAGACTCAGTGGATTTTGGAGGTAAGAAAATTTTATGAATCTAATGAGGGGCTTTCTGAAGGTCCAGATAACACAAATCAGGAACAATCTATTGTTATCATCCATGAGGGACAGGTAGCTTAAGCTTGGAACTGCTGGTTCCAAATCAGGAAGTCTAGACCCAGTATCAATAGCAATTAGGAATGGTAACTTTGCTAGTATATATCCAGGTGGCAGCGACTCACCCGCAAACCCAACCCTTGGCAAGTTTTTCAGTTAAGTTGTTGCATTTGTTGTAATTTTCAGTTCGACTGATGTACATACAAGATTTTCATGTTAGATTTCAATCGGTTCTCTTTTTGAACTGGCCAGAAACAAAGGGCTGACCTCTCTGTGCTTTATATATTATGCTTTTACATTACTGTTGCCTTTGAAGACCACCTAGGTTAGAGTTCAGTCCTCACAGGAAACAGGTATGTTCTTTGTTTTTTGCCTCTTTATGTGAATGTATTCTAGATTCATTCTGCTTTACTGAACATAAGCAAAGATGAGTTCAGCATTCAACATTTTCTTTATTAGATTCAATGGAATATTTACAGTACAAATTATACTCTTCATGGAGCAATTCAATTGGGAAGGACTGGCAGTTGATATTTTTCTTATTATGTTTGCAAGGATTCTATTTTAAATTAGTGTAAAATACTTATGAATAAAATGTCTTTAGCATTTAACATACTGAAAAGAGTCTATATTGATGTGTCCAGACAGCTTTCTTTTGATGGAGAGACTCACTTAGGCAATTTTCAAAGTTGTTATACTATTAACTCTCCCTGTATGACCCCTGATAGTGAGAAACGATCCAAATAATAGTGTAGCTGAAAACAAATAACAGGTAAGGCTGATACATCATGAGAGTGTGCCCTTGAATTTAAACTTTCAGTTACCAAAACCAAAAGCACAACATAGAATATTGAAATAGGTGACTATATGCTTTGTTTTCAAATGTAAAGAAAAACATTTTTAAAGATTTAATATGAGGAACCAGGCTATGACTTATCTTGCCATCTGATCTGTAGAATATCAACCTTAAAACTGGAAAAGACACACAAAATAAATGTCAACTCACTTTTGACTGTTATAAATACTATGACTGTGAATGCTTCCTTTTTTTTTTTTTTTCCATAGCTGGAAAAAGTATGCTAAACCAAAATGAGCCCAAAAAATGTTTTAACTAAGGCAAATATATTCCTATAACAAAATCCTTTTACATTTAGGCATCAGTCAGTTGCTATAAAAACTCATTTTTTTTTCTTTTTAGAGTTAAGCTGATCTACTCTTCCACATGTTTTATATTTGTTAAAGGATGTGGCTCTTCTGAAAGACATTTTGACTCACAGCCTCCCTGTTGTATGGGTAAATGAAAGCAAATGATGCTGTTGTAAAGCATAAAGACAGAAACAATGTTGCCAAGTTTGCAAACAAGTATAAGCCTGTAGTACATATAAATAATCTGGGTTAAATATCAGGGCTGTCAGAAGCACTGTTCTATATTTCTGCCCTTCTCATTCATAGTTTGATATAAATCACTCCTCCTGTGATTAAGAAACTTTATCAAGCAACTTTCTTCCTGAGCTAAGTTGCCACCTCAGTGGAATGGGTCCATGTTTCACCTTACCCCTAGTAGTTCATATCTGGACGGTCTGATTCAGCAAGGGCCCATGGTGTTGTGTCCTCTGTAAGCCAGATAAAATGTAACACAAACACAGACTGGGTCCTTGGAGTCATTAGGCATAGGGCTGAACAGACCGGTTGATCAAGAAGTTTGTCTTATTACTTCATACAGCGATCCAGATTTCACTCCTGTTGGTTGGCAACATGCAAAAACCTTGGTATATTGTTTTGATATTGTATTAGCTCAAAGCATATCTGAGGTAGATAGGGAGGGAGTTTGGGCCAATGTGTAATGGGGACTCCCATTTCACTTAAAATTCTATGAGCCTGCTAAAACTTTTACTTGAATAATATGAGTATGTTTCAAGATAGAGCAGAGCATCATAAAAAGGCATGTGCTCTGGAGCAGACTTGCATGACTTAGAGCTGTGTGACCTCAGGCAAGTGGCTTCATGTCTGTAGGACTCAACTTCTTCATCTGTGAAGTGGGAATAACAGTAGTGCCTACTATCTAGTGTAGAAATTGAACGAATTAGTACATGGAAAGTTCCTCTGACCATTATTAAGCACATGATGAATGTTTGCAACAATCATAGATGTTCTCAGCCAGGACACATTGGAACCTGTATACTTACTATTTACGTTTGTCATAAATAATAGTGCCCCACTGTCTGACTTCTCATGTCTCTGAGAAACAATTAAAATCAGTGCCAATTAGGCAACTACCAAATTCATCTGAATGTCAGCTGGTGATACTGATCTCAGAACGATAAGGAAGATAAATCAAGATTGAATTCCCTGAGACAATGGAGATGATAGTGTAGCTGAAAGACACTTGGAGGGGTTGGAGACTGAGGCTTAAACAGGGAAGAAAGCTCTGGGAGAGCGTTTTATCGGAACCTTATTATTTGAGGCCCAGTGTGGAGGTAGATGAAGTTGTGTTCTCAATGGCCAGATGGTTGAGGAAAATAGATTTAACTTTGTCCAAAGAAAGCAACTTGCAGAAACCAGAAAAGGAAATTAGATTTCTTAGGGAATCCAGAAAAGAGACAAACTTGGGACTGAAAGAAAAAAGCTCAAGTAAACACACTGTAGAAGCAGAATCTGATTCCAACTCTGCCACTCAGCCGCTGAGTGATTAGGACAATTAACAGTTGCTCGGAGGACTGACTTTCTTACTTCTAAAATCATTATGTTGCAGTATCAAGCATTACAGATTGATGGCCTGGGAACAAATTTGGAAAACTGAAATAAGATTGTTTTGTGTGTATAGATGGTGTCTGAGAGATTCAGAATAAAAGCCTTGAAGGGAAATTTTTATGTTTCCTGATTCTGTCAGGGCTCCCTTACCCCACCCTTACCACATTTTGTCCCCCTTACTCATATACCTGCTTGTCCCTGACAGCATTTTGATTTAAGACCTCTGTACCTCTCTTTCTAGTGCCTTTTTCTCAAGCTCTAAAATTCCATCAGTCTCTACACATGATAGAACGAACAATAATACTGGCTATTATTGCAATCTTTTATGTGCCTGAGACTAGCCCTCAGAATAAACTTACAAGGTTTTATTGTAACATTATACTTATTTTACAGATGATGAAACGGAGACTGAAGGATGCTTAATGGCTTCTATAAGGCCACATAGCTTGAAAGTAGCTATTTTCACCTAACTACAGGTCCTAATTTCCAGCTAACTATACCCAATGACCTCTTCCATTATACCATACTTCCTTCAACTGTTGTTTACTGTTGCTGTTTTTAAATTGATAGACCTAAAAAGTAGAGATATTTAGTCATCTGGAGATGTTCTCCTCTAGACTAATATATTTTCTGATTATGCTGGAAAAAATCAGTCATTGCCTTTCATCACGAAGAGGCTACTTCATGACTGGACCCTGCCAGTAGTCTTAGGAGACGTTCCTTTCCCCAGACGTTATAGAACACAGGTTCTATGAACTGATTCTGTTCTCTTAAAGCAGACTAAAATGTGAAGTTGGATTATCAACCCAGTGTTTAAAGTTATGTTCTTTGCTTAACATTTCTAAAATGGAGGATCCCCTGTGGTTAAATTCTAATGTTAGGAATGAGGAGGCAATATTTAACTAGTTCAAAATGTCATTTAAAAACTTCTCAAAAGTTTGGGCCACCTGTGTGGCATCATTGGTTGGGCGTGGGACTCTTGGTTTCGGCTCAGGTCTTGATCTGGGGCCATGAGATCGAGCCCTATGTCGGGCTCCATGCTTAGTGCAGAGTTCGCTCGGGATTCACTCCTCTCCTTCTCCCTGTGCCCTCTCTCTGCCCTCTCTCACTCTTCTGAAAAAGTGAATGAATAAATCTTTTTTAAAAAGTCTTCAGAAGTTTAATTAAGCCAACTTTCTGGAAGGTTCACACATGCTGAGGCTGTGGTTTTGAGACAACCACACTTCTTGAAAAGTACAGGTCAAATTCTCTGGCAACATGCCCCATTGGTGTATTTTAGGCACTTGATGATTTCTTAATAGTCATGCTGTCCTCAGAGTCATCATCGGCCAGTATCTGCTCCTTAAGTACTATCTGCTCCTTGAATACTCTCTGAATTATGACTGTTGAACATACTGAGAGAAACACCTTGCATTTGTGCAGCTGTTAATATCGCAGAGCCAGTGCGGCTGTGATAGAGTAGCTTAGCCTCATTTAACCCAGGCATCAACCAAAACTTCAGTTAAGTACTAAGTCCCAAATCTAGGTTATATGTAATAATGAAGTATGACAGAGACCAGCTGACAATGGCGATCTTCATTTCTTAGCTACCAGCTTGAGCTTGTAGTACTGTTTGTATGAAAAATCTTGTTTTCACTTGAGCAAATTAAATATGTACATCAGTAGTGGTGACTGACTGTGTGATCCCTACTTAACAATTTTCAATTATTTTCTTCACTAAAATGAGTGTAAACTTTTAAATCAACAACCAAATGTATTAAAAAGTGAAAAAGATTTTTAAAAATCAGATATAGAAATGATTTGGACTGATTTGTCCTTCTATAATTATTGGATTAATTTAACAAATCTGTGAACAGTTTGTCCACTGAGCATTAGCTTTTACAAAAATGGTACCACCTATTCTGCTATGTTTACATATATGAAGACTGTTTTCCACAGTCTGACCAATATTGCACTTCACACCTGCACATGGAAACTTCCTCACATCTCCATTTCCTCATCTTTCTGTAGTGAGGTGTCCTGTCAAAGGGGGTATCCTTTCACCCATTTATTCTTTGAGCGCCTACTGTGTGCCAGGCACTGGTGTGTACTGGGGGATATGGTGAGCCAGCCATTGAGTTAGGGGCTAGGAGAGAGTGTATGAACCGACTATTCAAATGTACGCAGGAGCCAACCTGATCGACAGGGCGTGAGGGAGCCTTCCAGGAGAGCAGAAAGACTGGAGCAAATGCATGGAGCTGAGAGACTTTAGTCCTTTAAAGGTGTAGATGGGTCATAGAAAAAAAGAATAGACTGGAGAGTTGGGCAGAAGCTTGGCTACAAGAACCTGTTAATGAGCTTAATCCCTTGTAGGGAGTCATTGAGGAGCTGAAGTCAGGAGAGTTGCATGTTCATTTGCACAACAGGCGACTATGTACAGTTTTAAGAAGAGAACTATTAGACTTCGAGGCAAGAGGCCAACCAAGAAATGAAGATGGTCTGAATGAGGCTGTTCTTATTCCATAGAGAATAAATTGTTTTCTATAATATAAGAAGAATTTTAGGATATCAGAAGAATCCTGCAAAAGGCATCACCAATAGCAACAACGGTAACATTAGTAGCCACCAGAATTTACAGAGCACTTACTATGTGCCAGCACTCTGCCAAGACTCTACAGGCTCCTGGGAAATCCCTACTGGAACTTCATGAGTTAGGTACTCTCATTATCATGTTTAGAGAAAGTCGCATAACCAGGAAAGGGGTGAGCTGAGACACAAAGCCAGATCTTTTTTTAGAACTGTGGTCTTAGCTACTCTGGTATACAGTTAAGCTTATTGAATTTTTAAGTTTTCGTAAAATGATAAAATAATGGCTTTCAAAATAAAGCTGAATAAATTTCTCATTATCTCAATAATGATAGTAAATGGGTTTTGTGATTTTTGCCCTTGCTTCAAAAGTTTGCAGTCACTTTCATAGATGCCTGGACTCCAGAGAAGAAAGTTACTCATACCCAAATAGGTGTTGGCCACAAAGCAGGCCCTATGAAACTTACAACGTAGTAAACACACACACACAGCAAACAAACAAATCAACAAGACTTCCAAAATTGTGGACCGAATCTTTAGCACTTCTTATCTTCACCCTGTTTGTTGTTGACTTTTCTCCTTATCCAAGCCATATTTTCTGTAGTCTAGTGCTGTCCCCCCAAGTTCTTGGAGTAAAAGTTATCTGAGAAACTGATTTGAAAAGCTGTGTTCATCAGTGACTCAGTGGGATATTTCTCCCCAAAGATGTTTTTGTATGAAGAGTGGCCCATAGAGAGTGAGAGAAGGGAAGAGAGGAAGGCCGTTGGAAAGGGCAGCTTCCTAAAAGGACCAACTCTGATTTTTAAAGAGACATCTGGTATGATGAATTTAAACCTTCAAGTCACATAATAAATTATCCTTTCGAGATTCTGTCCTTCAAAGCAGTCTTCTGATTATAATTTGACTTCCATTGTGGTTGGACTTCCTGAAGAGAATGTCCTGAGGAAAAGATGACGTACCTGGATATATGGGCAGTTATAGTTCTCCATTTTAGTCCTGAAAAAAAAAAAAGGCATTTAGTCTTATTAATTACATATCTACAGCTTTGGTTAGTGTGCCTCAGTTCCACAAATGGCTCCAGAATGCTCATGAATCAAATTTCTAAGTTCAAGACACTGAGGATGGGTCTGGAGTCATGGTGAATCGATGGAGGAAAACGCTCTCCCTTAATGCTGTTTGGCAGTAATCCAGTTTGTTTTCCTGTGTTATACCCTTACCTTTGAAAGAAGGTCTTACAAGATCTGTTAAGAAAGTCAGATTGTAAGCATCCCAAGACTTGGAAAGCAGCTAGAGTTTTAAGAAAGCAGGCTTTTCCATTGCCTCCAGAACATACCATGTAAGAAAATGAAGCCAGTTTCAGAAATCTACTAATCACACTTCCGACATTGATGATTTTTTACATTATCCCAAAGGAAAATACCAGTTCTGACAACTGACAATTTCTTATGATTGCATTTAATCAAAGAGTTTATTTTAAAGCTGCCTAGAGTTCTGACTGCATTCCACATGGCTGACTCTTGGCAAAGTGAGGAGTTCTGATAGTCATGCTAAAACCTCATAACTTTTCAGGTAGTTCCTTGTCTAAGTCAATAAATCACATTTTCTCTTCTCAAAAGTTATTAGGCCTCCTGGGCAGTGTACCAAGTTGGGCAGATGTTTTGAAGATGTTCTGATCAATCCAAATTAGGAAATAGGTGTTTGAAGTTCACTATGTAAACATCATGTTACTGAAACTTGGCTGTGTGGTTTGGGTGGAACACAGTAAAAGAAACACAAAGCGCTTTGCTGCCTCTATATGACCCAGCGTTTAAGAGGAGAAAAAAGTGACACGTTGGCTTACTTAAGATATATTTTGATCTCCCGACAAATCCTGACAGTACTTAGGTATGTTTGCTGCTGATAGTAACAGATCAAACAATTTATTCCATAGAAACGTTTGTTTACTGTTTTATGATGGCATAAACTACTATTTTTTTGTCTCTGATGCAGAAATAGCATATGTTTTAACTTTCTGAGGGTTGTCATAAATAGTGCACTTACAAAAAGCCAAAAGGACCCGATAGTGTCTTGTCAAGGAAACTGCTCATCAGTTTAGTTAATCACCAGTTATGGGTTCATGCTTTTCAGATATAAAGAAAAATGTTATTTAAAACAGGTAAAAAATGGTTTCAAATGTATAAAATACACATTTTCTTTTGAAGGTACGTCTTGCTTAAACATTGACTATGTAAGTACAGCATGAACTCTTCATAACTTTACCATTTACAATTTGATGGAATTTGATGATTTTAAGGTTTGAGTTTATTATTCCAGTTTTTGATAAGGAGTCAGACTGAAAGCTGCAGTGGTAATAAAGGTAGAGCTATATTTAAAAGTCAGGTTCAATTTGTTTCCATCAAAGTTTCTTGAATCTGCACTAATTTTAATGATAACCATGACATAATAAACCTTCAATGTAATCAATTGTTATTTTTGAGAACTCATTTGATTTTCAGGATGCCATAATATGAAAATAATTCTATCTTTAAACTTAGAAGGATAATGTTCATAGGACTGAAAGAATACAAGAGTAGTAACCTATAAGTCTGTATAGCTCCAAACGAAAGTAAGAAAGAACAAACCTTAGTAAAATAGGAACAAAGTAAGAGAATCAAGATAGTAATTGTGCTAACAATCCCTTCAAAACTCTGGAGTACTGTCCTAGTACCATGTGACTTCTGTCTGGGTGTCTCACTGTTTCTCCCAATTACCTGTGAAAGAAACAAGGCACATAGTATTTTCACTTTGCAGATAAGGAAAATTAAGCTTAGATGCTTAAATATCTAATGTCTGACAGCAAGTGTGACTATCAGTAAGAATAGCTCTGATTGCTAATCTGAGTTCACTGATGACGCGCAGCACCCATCTGCTCCCATGCAAAAACAAGTGGAACATGATCACCTTACTGCGTCTTACCCTGAAACATTCACTCCCAGCAGTCAAGCTTATATCTTGTATATGCGTCTTGGTTCAACTAACAAGCTCAATGACTTTGGTTAAGTTATGATCTTCTGTCGCCACTTAACATATTTATAACAGAACTGATTATCCTGTCCCATCAAAGCTCGTGCCATTGAATGAAATTATGTAATAAAGCACATAGCTGTCAGCCTGGCACATAGTTCTCTACAAAGTAGTTTGGTTGAATCTGAATATATATACATTCAGTGTGTAGCTGTGATTAAGGAATCCTTGCTGGTTCCAAAGCAAACGATCCAGAAGATGTCTGAGGGTCTGTGGTTACCAGTGATAGAGAGGTATTTTCTCATTCCATCAAAACCTTTGTAGGAGGGTGTTTACGTGTTCTTTGGTATCTGCTTCAGACCCAGATTCTAGAACTATCTTTGGCCCTAAATTTGAATGTGCACATCTATTAGACATTGTGTTCATTTACCCATTCATTTATTCAATAAGTATTGAATTGTCCACATTGTGCCAACCTATCTGGTTGATGCTGCCACTAAAATGAATGAAACAGACATGTCTCCATTTTTATGGAGTTTGCAATATATTGGGAAAAAATGCAACTAGAAAATAACTATGAAAAAATGTGATGAATATTATGATAGGGGAAATTGGGATTGGGGCATAGAGCCAGTCAGAGGAGTTTAGCCTAAAGGAGATGGTGGCCTCACTGAGGAAGTGAGCATGTTTAAGGAGAAAATTGAAGGATGAGTTGAATTAGCTGTTTTTAAATAAGAGAAGAGAAGCGGAATGTCTGGCAATGATTTTCTTCTATGTAGTTCCAGCTTCTCCCATGACATTTGAGATATACAAAATCATATTTGAATGCTTTGTTGTGACCACTGTGTGTTACTGGAAATAAACTCAGGTCAGCAGAAATCACATATGACTACTACTCTTTCTTTCCAACTACTGGTAGACAAAACATCTCAGTTCCCCTAAAATGTACTCTGGAAAGGCCTTTAAGTTATTTATATCTTAAAAAAAAAAGTTATTTATATCTTAAGATCATTGTTTAATTTTTTTTTAATTCCTATCTTTATGAAAGAATGAATAATTGATAACAATGAAAAGAAGAACTACCATATACCCAATGCCTGTTATGTGTTAAGAAAGCTTTTAGATTCATTAGTTCTGATATTACCAACAACCCCCTAAGATTGATAATTTTATCACCATTTGTACAAGTAAAATTTGAGGTAAAGTTAGTCGAAATTTTACTTTATTAATCACAAGGTTTTACTATAAGAAAGTATTAGGAGTACAACTATGTGCTAGCTGAAACATTTGACTTTCCCTGTTTCACAAATACCTTTTCATTATTAATCACTGTAATTTTTTGACCATTTTATGTTTTACAATTATTATTGTATATCAATTTCCTGATATATGTTGTTTTTCTCTGACTTTTCCTTTAATTTTACATTTGTTAATCGTAATGCCTTACTAGTTATTGAAGCCTGAGTTTTTGTAACTCCAGGAAAGGGAAGAAAGATCATGAAGAGATGAAGATGACACAGTCTTGTTATTAGTGGTCATCAGTGTAGCTTTCTTGGGTAGGATCTACCATAATTTTAGTAGCACTATGTGGCAGTAGTAAGTCCTTGGAACACTGTATGTGAAAATATGAAAACAAAACCATAAGGGATTCTAGTAAACTCAAAAAGACAAAAACAGGACAGCTCACCATGCTTTCTCGGGGCAAGAACCCAAAGATCCAAGTCTTTGCCATTGTACCTGTCATACCCTCATTAAGCTCAATAAATTTTTGGTGAGGTGAAGAATATACTGTTGGAAGACAGATATTTCTTTGATAAGGAATGTACTTAAACCAGTTATTTTCATCAATGCAAACATAGAGGAGTCACGTCTTTATATATTTTGGAGCAGCTGTCAAGAGTAAACAGTGGTAGGAGGACTTTAGGGAATTGAATAGAACTCAGAGAGGAGGTTAAAAAAGAACCTAAAAAAAAGACCAGTATTTAAAAGATTAGTTATATATTAGGTCACAAATAAAACCTCACTTATTTTCCTGAAGTGAAAATATTACCAAAAGAAAAAATCTGTTTAATTGCAAGGCAATAAAGTTAGAAATTATTGATAAAATTAAGACAAAAATATCCTTTCATCTGTAAATTAAAAATAAAATTTTCTGTTAAACAATTCTCCAATGTAAAGGGAAAAATAAAGTGAAATAATAGAATTTCTATTGTGATACAACACATCAATAAAAGAAAGAACAAGAACCATATGATACTCTCAATAGATGCTGAAAAAGCATTTGACAAAGTACAGCATCCCTTCCTGATCAAAACTCTTCAAAGTGTAGGGATAGAGGGCACATACCTCAATATCATCAAAGCCATCTATGAAAAACCCACCGCAAATATCATTCTCAATGGAGAAAAACTGAAAGCTTTTCTGCTAAGGTCAGGAACACGGCAGGGATGTCCATTATCACCACTGCTATTCAACATAGTACTAGAAGTCCTAGCCTCAGCAATCAGACAACAAAAGGAAATTAAAGGCATCCAAATCGGCAAAGAAGAAGTCAAATTATCACTCTTCGCAGATGATATGATACTATATGTGGAAAACCCAAAAGACTCCACTCCAAAACTGCTAGAACTTATACAGGAATTCAGTAAAGTGTCAGGATATAAAATCATGCACAGAAATCAGTTGCATTTCTCTACACCAACAACAAGACAGAAGAGAAATTAAGGAGTCAATCCCATTTACAATTGCACCCAAAACCATAAGATACCTAGGAATAAACCTAACCAAAGAGGCACAGAATCTATACTCAGAAAACTATAAAGTACTCATGAAAGAAATTGAGGAAGACACAAAGAAATGGAAAAATGTTCCATGCTCCTGGATTGGAAGAATAAATATTGTGAAAATGTCTATGCTACCTAAAGCAATCTACACATTTAATGCAATTCCTATCAAAGTGCCATCCATCTTTTTCAAAGAAATGGAACAAATAATTCTAAAATTTATATGGAACCAGAAAAGACCTCGAATAGCCAAAGGGATATTGAAAAAGAAAGCCAACGTTGGTGGCATCACAATTCCGGACTTCAAGCTCTATTACAAAGCTGTCATCATCAAGACAGCATGGTACTGGCACAAAAGCAGACACATAGATCAATGGAACAGAATAGAGAGCCCAGAAATAGACCCTCAACTGCTTTGGGCAGTTTATAAGTAGTTGTAGGGTTTTTACATGTGACCAAGGTAAGAGGGACCAGATTTACTTCTCTCGTGAAACAACTGAATAAATGTATGAAACATAAGAAACAATAATTGTCATGACATTGGATATCAGGAAAAAAGGAAAGTCATCCCTGAGAAATGGGAAATACATGGGATGAGCCCTGTCATTTTCCCAAATCACTACCTGGAGAAAATGTGTTGGTTGTAGTACAAAGAGGGAGAGAAACCAGGCAGAACATGAAAGTCTCCACGAGTTTGAGGAGACAAAGCTGGTTGTCTCAAGAGGAAGACAGCTGTGGTCCACTGGGCAGTAGACTTGGGAAGAGTCAGCTGCATAGAGAGACAGCATCAGAAATCGTGAAGGGTCACCCTCAAGCACTGAGCTGAGTATCAGTGATGCACGTGGGCAGGTCATCTGAGTGAGGGGAACTATTACCTGAATAGCTGAAAAGGAACAATCGTTAGAGCCAACACAAGACCACTAGCTTGAGGGGAAAACCTCACAAGTCACAGCGCATCAGGTAGAATATCGAGGGGGTTTTGCCTCAGTAGTAGGGAAGACCAGCCTCAGGTTCAGTGTTGCTCTGGCCCCACCGAACAATCCTTAAAAGTAAGAATTGAATGGATAAAACTAATTCCAAGTAATTTGTCCACTTCCCTAATAGAGCTCAAGGATTTTTACAGGAATACAAAAATACCCAGCACCCCTAAAGGTAAAATTCACAATATCTGGCATCTAATAGAAATTACTAAAAATATAAGGAAACAAAAATTCTACACATAATAGATTCTATTGAATGAAACGAAAAATCAACCAACAAAACTGACTCAGAATTATTACAGATGATAGAATTAATGGTCAGTGATATTAAGATAGTTTCTATAACTATATTCCATCTGTCCATCTGTTCAAGAAACTAAAGGAATGACTGAACACATTAGTAAAAAGCTGGAAGATATTTTTTTAATTGCCCCAAGTTGAACTCTTGTGATAGAACTACAGTGTTTGTAATGGAAAATACAGAGTAGGATTAATAGCAGATCTGACATTTACGAAACAAAGATGAATGAACTTGAGATAATAATAGAATCTATCCAAAATTAAAACCCAGGGAAAAAAGAATGAAAAAATCCAAAGCAATTACAGAAGGTAGTTAAAAAAAAAAAACTGGGTAATGGGATGTTTATTATCCTTATAGTCAGGATGATTTTATGGGTTTTACACTGGTAAAATATATATAGTACACTTTAAATGTGTACATATTTTAATGTATGTCAGTGGTACCTGTTAAAAATAATAAAATGAATAAATTCATTAAATACCCATCCCTCCAAAAAAAAAAAAAAAAAAGCCTGGATAAAAAACAACAAAAGAAACCAAAGAAACCCAAAGTAGTAGTTATTAAATATAAAGGTAGCAATCAATGAGGTAGACAGTGAAAAAATAGTCTACCTACTAAATCAATCTATTACTATGAAAAAAGTTTACAAATAAGACAAACCACCAGTTAATTCATAAAGAAAAAGGGGAAGGGAAGCAAAATATATGAAACAAGAAATGATGATGTAAATATGATTAAAACATTAAAATTTCATTTCACTATAGATTTCAGAAATTTTAATACTCTTCATATCTTTGCTTAGGTATATTTCTTCTTAGATTCAACAAGAACTGCTATAAATGTTTAGAAGTTACATGCACACAAACATGTGGATTAAGAATATTTTATTACTGTCATTTACAGTCATTGGCTCAGGATAATAATAAAAAGCATACTACTTTTAGTCATTTTTTGTTATTGTTAAATTTTTCACATTCAGCATACCCCCTTCTTGGTAAGACCACTCCCATTTCTCCATCCTTGGTATACCACTACCTCCAAGTACTTTCTGAATATTTCCTAATGAATATTTTATTTCCATTATTTTTTCTAATTTCTCAAAGTTTTCCCTTATTCTCTGAATGTTTCTTTTTCATATCATGGATGAACTGCTTTCTCTTAACTATTTGAGTGTATTAATTTTATATATTTTGAGGCTTTTATTTTGTTTTTATTGACTGCAGTTTCTCTGAATCTCCTTTTCTGTTTGTCTCCTATATAATCTTTGTTTTGTCTTAGAAACCACCCTCCAAAGCCTACAGATCCTTGGCTCATTTATATTTAAAAGAAAGCACTAAAAAGCCATTTGGAAGATCTCTATCTCTGTGGCTGGCTTTTCCTAAAAGTGAAAGGTCTCACTGCAGAAGATTGAGTGGAGAAGCCACCGATTAGTTAAGGAAGCCCTTTCCCACGTTCTGTTCCTTCTCTCCAGAGGTCAGTTTCACCAGCAGAGACGTCTCTAATCTTCTGCCCATAATAGAGGCAAAGAAGTAGCAACCTTTTGTGCCAACCTGAGAGTTCAAAAGAAAAGGAACTGGGGTCTTCTTATTCAGACCTTCAGGTTTGTTGACCTTCACTTCATGATCCTGTTTTAGCATGGCGTCTGATCCTCCTGCCTGACTGCTCTGAGTTCCAGAGACCCTGTGCTTTTCAACTTCTCAAAATTTTGGAAGGGTAAGGGGGGGAGGGACACTATGGCTACCAAAGCCAGAGAAGGGATGGAAAGCAGTTCTAACTGGTCCTCATACAGGCTTTCACGTAATTCTGATTTTGGGCCCAAATCCACGGGCATCTTCAAGCATCTGGTGCCTGCAGAAAACACTTGGGCATGAATGTCTTCTGCTGTATTAACTAGGGCTTAACAATCTGCTTTACATCTTCTCCAGTTTTGTCGATTTCGTTCTTCTTCACCTACTTCCTTCTAGTTCTGACTGCACTTATGAATTTGTACAATTTGTATTCCTTTACTGTTACTTCATTAGGCTCTCCAGAGGGAGCACAGGTAAATGGGTGTGTTCAATCTATCCTATTTAACAGGAAGCTAGATTCTTCCTCTATGACATAGTTAGAATGACAACCTTAAAATTTATATATGGAAGCTGCCTGTGAGTTTCATGTATTTGGGTGGGTTTTTTTTTTTCTTTTAAAAAAATCCCATTAATGGGATCATTAGTAATTGGTAAGTTTAACTTGTATTAGAAGAGAGAAGAACGTCTCTTTAAAAGCCTCCAAATATGTTTATTTCATACTTATTTTATACTATACTTGTTTTAAATCTTCTTGAATCAAAATAAAACAAATATATTTGTACAACCTGTGTTCAGAGTTGAATAAGTAACCATCCAATAATGAGAATGAAAAGGAAAAGAAAAAAAAAACGTTATCAAGAAGAGATTAACTTTTACCCCCCACACTTCACTGGTGCTGAAATGTGTTATGAGCTATCTTTCTTTGTAATGCTTTTGGCATTTCACATCCATAGCAGATCAAGACTAGCATATGTTCTTTCCCTGATTTTCCATTTCTTCACTAACTTAAACATTGTGGGGACTGGCTGTGTTCCTCACCAGTT
Organism: Mustela putorius furo; assembly: GCF_011764305.1. Lineage (NCBI taxonomy): Eukaryota > Metazoa > Chordata > Mammalia > Carnivora > Mustelidae > Mustela > Mustela putorius. The sequence continues at coordinate 2,769,191 of NW_025421261.1, forward strand.
GTGGAATAAAGTAGTTGGCTTGAAATTGATTTAAATTAAATCTGATATGTCAAAGATATAAACCATGTTCTTACAATGTTACCACAGCACCCATGGGGTGTTATATAAGCAGTTGGATGCAGGTATGTGTTTATCAGTTGGTCTTCTCTCACTGAAGAATACTTTTCATGATTGTGTTGTTTTTCTTTCAGTTCAGTAATTTAGTTCAGAAAAAAAGTCTTGTTTTCCTCTTTGCACACTTCACCCCCAGCCTTCCAGCAAAAATAAAGTAAAAAAATAAATAAAAGAAAACATATCATCATTAGTTAGGTCAATGTCCTATATGTTCCAAGATGCCATTTCAGTATTTTAATTAAAATATTTACTTTCCATGTAAAAAAAAATCTATGTGTCCTTTCTAGAAAAAAAAAATACTTTTATTTGATAACTAGTAAAATATGACATAGCTCAGAATTCTAGGTCATTTAAGGTATCTACATATTCATATTTTTCTTCTAGAACATTTTATTTACTGCTTTACTATTATAATATTTTAAAATAGCTAGAATATCTTCAGAGAATTATTCAACCAGCCTTACTTCACTTTACTCCTCTGAAAGGATAAAGATTGTGGAACACTATTTGTATTTTTATAAGATCTATCTATTTATTTTAGAGAGAGTGAGCAAGCGAGCACATGGGGGAAGGGAAGAGGACGAGGGAGAAAGAATTTCAAGCATACTCCACACAAAGTGCAGAGCCCCATGTGGGGCTCAATCCCGTGACCCCAAGATCACAATCCGAGCTGAAAGCAAGAACGGGTCAATCGATAGCCACCAAGACGAACCTAGAACACTAATAGTATCAACTTACATGCTACTATCATGTGATTTTGCTTTAAGTACAACTAAAAAGTGCCTGGAAAAAATACATAGAGGAAATTGGGAATAAATGGACATTTGAGCCAGACTACCTGAGTTCAAATCTTGATTCTAGAATCCTACTTACTGTTTTGTGGAAGCAGAGCCCTTGGTTTCCTCATTTTTTTCAATAGGGCTGGTAATAGTACCACCTGTTAAGAAATTTAAAGAAAGGTAGCGTACATAAAGAGCATAACATAGTGCCAGTTAGGTGGCAAGAACTCAGTAATATTATGTATTACTTGTAATTATTATCATAAACTGTTATTATTATTTTTATTACTAAGTTAAGGAACTTTTATTTTTTTCTATTTCAACTGTTTGTATTTTTTTTAACTTATTTATTTGTCAGAGAGAGAGGGAGAGAGAGCAAGCACAGGCAGACAGAATGGCAGGCAGAGGCAGAGGGAGAATCAGGTTCCCTGCCAAGCAAGGAGCCTGATGTGGGACACGATCCCAGGACGCTGGGATCATGACCTGAGCCAAAGGCAGCTGCTTAACCAACTGAGCCACCCAGGAGTCCCTGTTTGTAGTTCATTAAGTAAATATGCATAATTGTCATATCAACCAATTAAAAAAACAACTGGGCACATTTTCTTTTTTAAATTTAATTTAATTTTACTTTTTTCAGTGATCCATAATTCATTGTTTTAAAATGCTGCCCTATTTTAGGTAAAACATCTAACTGTTGTTAGATTTGGAACAGAAACCTTAGGTCTTGATTCCTGACCTCCTAGGCTTTCACTGACAAGCAAGATACATTTCAGAAAACAGTGTAGAAAACAAATGTGAACTATATGACAAAATATGTTAGGAAATTCCTCATATTATTTTTAAGTATAGCAATATTAATAAATTAATAAATAGAATTTCTGTTTGTCACAGTTAATATGCAATCTAAGAAAAGTTCAAGTCAGTTATGCATTTAATGAATAACAAAAAACAACTTGTGTGTCTAAAACAATGAAGGTCAGGCATTTTTCTTCAGAACTATTAAAATTTAAAAAATAGCGGTAAAAAGTTCCAGTTGGTTTTGGGAAGAAAACTATCCCAATATTTCCATATTCAGAGCTCCATAAGTAATTTTCCAACTGATAGGACTTTTGCACAATAATATCCTTTTCCTACCCCCTTATGTTTCCAAACCTGTAGACTATTCTTTTCTCTGATCTTAGAGCTTTTTTCTTTAATTTCAAGTACACAAAACTTTGGCTTAGCACTTTCCACATATTCCAATGACAAAGGCATATAGACTAAAAAATATCATAGAAAAACCAAAAAACAGTAGACTGAAGATGTGATATGGATTTTATTTTCAAAAATAATAATACTCATCTTTTCTAGTAGCAGATGTTATTTTAGTTTCTTCATTTTATTTTGAGCTTCAATTTATGAAAATTTCAGAGCCATTTTCTCTATTTATCCTTTTGTATTATCATTTCTTCTGAACTTCTGTTTCCTTCCATTTTTAAAAAAAATATTTTATTTATTCATTTGAGAAAGAGAGTGAGAGAGAGCATGAGAGGGGAGAAGGTCAGAGGGAGAAGCAGACTCCCCGTGGAGCCGGGTGCCTGAGGTGGGACCCCATCCAGGGACTCTGGAGTCATGACCTGAGCTGCAGACGGTCGCCCAGCCCATGGAGCCGCCCTCCTTCCCTGTGTGCGGCGGGTCTCTTCAAGGCTGGAAGCGGACCGAAACCCTTTCTTCCGTTGGCTCTGCATTCGGTCCATTGCTAAGTACCATGCATTTTTCTTTTTAAAAATCTCTCAATTCGGAGGAGTCAAGATGGCGGAAAAGTAGCAGGCTGAGACTACATCAGGTAGCAGGAGATCAGCTAGATAGCTTATCTAAACATTGCAAACACCTACAAATCCAACGGGAAATTGAAGAGAAGAAGAACAGCAATTCTAGAAACAGAAAATCAACCACTTTCTGAAAGGTAGGACTGGCGGAGAAGTAAATCCAAAGTGACAGGAAGATAGACCGTGGTGGAGAGGGTCCAGCTCCTGGAAAGCGGCAGAGCAATAGAGCACTAAATCAGGACTTTTAAAAGTCTGTTCTGCTGAGGGACATTGCTCCAAACCTGGGTGAAGCCCATGTGGGGTCAGCGATGCCCCAGGTCCCAGAGGGTCACAGAAGGATTGGGGGTGTCTGAGTGTCGCAGAGCTTTCAGGTATTCGAATGGGGCATCTGGCTACAGAGACAGAGCTGAGGAATGAGTTCTCAGCTCGGGGTTACCTTGAACTAGTAACAGGCTGGGTGAGCTCGGAGTACGGCTGGAGACCAGGAAGATGGGAGAGATTGAGCGCTTTTCTCTGAAGGCGCACTGAGGAGTGGGGCCCCAAGCTCTCGGCTCCTCTTGGCCGGACACTGGGAGGCCACCATTTTCATTCCCATCCTCCGGAACTCTACGGAAAGCATTCAGGGAACAAAAGCTCCCGAAAGCAAACCCAAGCGGATTACTCAGCCCAGCCCCTGGTAAGGGCGGTGCAGTTCCGCCTGGGGCAAAGACACTTGAGAATCACTACACCAGGCCCCTCCTCCAGAAGATCAACAAGAAATCCAGCCAGGACCAAGTTAACCTACCAAGGAGTGCAGGTTCAATACCAAGGAGAGCAGTGGAATTCCAGAAAAGGAGAAAGCAAAGCACAGAACTCATGGTTTTTTCCCCATGATTCTTTAGTCTTTGCAGTTCATTTAATTTTTTTTTCTCAAATTTTTTTCTTCTGCTGCTAATTTTTTTTTAACTTTTACCCTTTTCTTTTTTAACTAGTTTATCATATATATATATATATATATATATATATATATATATTATTTTTTATATTTTTTTCTTTATTTGTTTTCTTTTTTAATTTTTTTTTTCTGAACCTGTTTTTATCCCCTTTCTCCCCCTCTTGAATTGGGGTCTCTTCTGATTTGGTTAAAGCATATTTTCCTGGGGTCTTTGCCACGCTTTTAGTATTTTACTTGCTCCTTCATATACTCTTATCTGGACAAAATGAAAAGGCGGAAAAAGACACCACAAAAAAAGGAACAAGAGGCAGTACCGAAGGCTAGGGACTTAATCAATACACATATTGGTATGTCAGATCCAGAGTTCAGAATGACAATTCTCAAGGTTCTAGCCAGGCTCGAAAAAGGCATGGAGGATATTAGAGAAACCCTCTCGGGAGATATAAAAGCCCTTTCTGGAGAAATAAAAGAAATAAAATCTAACCAAGTTGAAATAATTAATGAGGTGCAATAAAAAATGGAGGCTCTCACTGCTAGGATAAATGAGGCAGAAGAAAGAATTAGTGATCTAGAAGACCAAATGACAGAGAATAAAGAAGCTGAGCAAAAGAGGGACAAACAGCTACGGGACCACGAGAGGAGAATTCAGGAGATAAGTGACACCATAAGAAGAAACAACATTAGAATAATTGATTCATAATAATAATAGATTCCAGAAGAAAAAGAAAGAGAGAGGCAAGCAGAAGGTATACTGGAGAGAATTATTGGAGAGAATTTCACTAATATGGCAAAGGGAACAAGCATCAAAATCCAGGAGGCGCAGAGAACCCCCCTCAAAATCAACAAGAATAGGTCCACACCCCATCACCTAATAGTAAAATTTACAAGTCTTAGTGACAGAGAAAATCTTGAAAGCAGCCTGGGAAAAGAAGTCTGTAGCATACAATGGTAAAAATATTAGATTAGCAGCAGACTTATCCACAGAGACCTGGCAGGCCAGAAAGAACTGGCATGATATATTCAGAGCACTAAATGAGAAAAATATGCAGCCAAGAATACTATATCCAGCTAGGCTATCATTGAAAATAGAAGGAGAGATAAAAAGCTTCCAGGACAAACAAAAACTGAAAGAATTTGCAAACACCAAGCCAGCTTTACAATAAATATTGAAAGGGGTCCTCTAAGGAAAGAGAGAGCCTAGAAGTAGTAGATCAGAAAGGAACAGAGACAATATACAGTAACAGTCACCTTACAGGCAATACAATGGCACTAAATTCATATATCTCAATGGTTACCCTAAATGTTAATGGGCTAAATGCCCCAATCAAAAGACACAGGGTATCAGAAAGGATAAAAAACAAAACCCATCTATATGTTGCCTACAATAAACTCATTTTAGACCTGAAGATACCTCCAGATTTAAAGTGAGGGGGTGGAAAACAATTTACCATGCTAATGGACATCAGAAGAAAGCAGGAGTGGCAATCCTTATATCAGATCAAATAGATTTTAAGCCAAAGACTATAATAAGAGATGAAGAAGGACACTGTATGATATTCAAAGGGTCTGTCCAACAAGAATATCCAATAATTTTAAATAATCTATGTCCCTAACATGGGAGCAGCCAACTATATAAACCAATTAATAACAAAATCAAAGAAACACATCAACAATAATACAATAATAGTAGGGGACTTTAACACTCCCCTCACTGAAATGGACAGATCATCCAAGCAAAAGATCAACAAGGAAATAAAGGCTTTAAATGACACACTGGACCAGATGGACATCACAGATATATTCAGAACATTTCATCCCAAAGCAAGAGAAAACACATTCTTCTCTAGCACCTGGAACATTCTACAGAATAGATCACATCCTGGGTTCTAAATCAGGTCTCAACCGGTATCAAAACATTGGGATCTTTCCCTGCATATTTTCAGACCACAATGCTCTGAAGCTAGAACTCAATCACAAGAGGAAATTTGGAAAGAACCCAAATACATGGAGACTAAAGAGCATCCTTCTCAAGACTGAATGGGTCAACCAGGAAATTAAAGAAGAATTGAAAAAATTCATGGAAACAACTGATAATGAAAACACAATGGTTCAAAATCTGTGGGACACAGCAAAGGCAGTCATAAGAGGAAAATATATAGCAGTACAAGCCTTTCTCAAGAAACAAGAAAGGTCTCAAGTACACAACGTACCCCTACACCTAAAGGAGCTGGAAAAAGAACAAGAAAAAAACCCTAAACCCAGCAGGAGAAGAGAAATCATAAAGATTAGAGCAGAAATCCATGAAATAGAAACCAAAAAAACAACAGAGGAGATCAATGAAACTAGGAGCTGGTTCTTTGAAAGAATTAATAAGATTGATAATCCCCTGGCCAGACTTATCAAAAAGAAAAGAGAAAGGACCCAAATAAATAAAATCATGAATGAAAGAGGAGACATCATAATTAACACCAAAGAAATACAGACAATGATAAGAACATACTATGAGCAACTCTATGCCAACGAATTTGACAATCTGGAAGAAATGTATGCATTCCTAGAGACATATAAACTACCACAACTGAACCAGGGAGAAATAGAAAACATGAACAGACCCATAACCAGTAAGGAGACAGAAACAGTCATCAAAAATCTCCAAACAAACAAAATCCCAGGGCCAGAAGGCTTCCCAGGGGTATTCTACAAAACATTTAAAGAATAATTAATTCCTATTCTTCTGAAACTGTTCCAAAAAATAGAAATGGAAGGAAAACTTCCAAACTCATTTTATGAGGCCAGCATCACCTTGACCCCAAAACCAGACAAGGATCCCATCAAAAAAGAGAACTACAGACCAATATCCTTGATGAACACAGATGCAAAAATTCTCACCAAAATACTAGCCAATAGGATTCAACAGTACATTAAGAAGATTATTCACCACGACCAAGTGGGATTTATTCCAGGGCTGCAAGGTTGGTTTAACATCTGCAAATCAATCAATGTGATACAATACATTAATAAAAGAAAGAACAAGAACCATATGATACTCTCAATAGATGCTGAAAAAGCATTTGACAAAGTACAGCATCCCTTCCTGATCAAAACTCTTCAAAGTGTAGGGATAGAGGGCACATACCTCAATATTATCAAAGCCATCTATGAAAAACCCACCGCAAATAACATTCTCAACAGAGAAAAACTGAAAGCTTTTCCGCTAAGGTCAGGAACACGGCAGGGATGTCCATTATCACCACTGCTATCAACATAGTACTAGAAGTCCTAGCCTCAGCAATCAGACAACAAAAGAAAATTAAAGGCATCCAAATCAGCAAAGAAGTAGTCAAACTATCACTTTTCGCAGATGATATGATACTATATGTGGAAAACCCAAAAGACTCCACTCCAAAACTGCTAGAACTTGTACAGGAATTCAGTAAAGTGTCAGGATATAAAATCAATGCACAGATATCAGTTGCATTTCTCTACACCAACAACAAGACAGAAGAAAGAGAAATTAAGGAGTCAATCCCATTTACAATTGCACCCAAAACTATAAGATACCTAGTAATAAACCTAACGAAAGAGGCTAATATCTATACTCAAAAAACTACAAAGTACTCATGAAAGAAATTGAGGAAGACACAAAGAAATGGAAAAATGTTCCATGCTCCTGGATTGGAAGAATAAATATTGTGAAAATGTCTATGCTACCTAAAGCAATCTACACATTTAATGCAATTCCTATCAAAATACCATCCATTTTTTTCAAAGAAATGGAACAAATAATACTAAAATTTATATGGAACCAGAAAAGACCTCAAATAGCCAAAGGAATATTGAAAAAGAAAACCAAAGTTTGTGGCATCACATTTCCGGACTTCAAGCTCTATTACAAAGCTGTCATCATCAAGACAGCATGGTACTGGCACAAAAGCAGACACATAGATCAATGGAACAGAATAGAGAGCCCAGAAATAGACCCTCAACTCTATGGTCAACTCATCTTCGACAAAGCAGGAAAGAATATCTAATGGAAAAAAGACAGCCTCTTCAATAAATTGTTCTGGGGAAATTGGACAGCCACATGCAGAAATATGAAATTGGACCATTTCTTTACACCACACATGAATATAGACTCAAATTGGATGAAGGAACTCAATGTGAGAAAGGAATCCATCAAAATCCTTGAGGAGAACACAGACAGCAACCTCTTTGACCTCAGCTGCAGCAACTTCCTCCTAGGAATGTCGCCAAAGGCAAGGGAAGCAAGGGAAAAAATGAACTATTGGGATTTCATCAAGATCAAAAGCTTTTGCACAGCAAAGGAAACAGTTAAGAAAACCAATAGACAACTGACAGAATGGGAGAAGATATTTGCAAACGACATATCAGATAAAGGACTAGTGTCCAAAATCTATAAAGAACTTAGCAAACTCATCACCCAAAGAACAAATAATCCAATCAAGAAATGGGCAGAGGACATGAACATTTATGGAAAGAAAACATCCAGATGGCCAAAACACACACCAAAAATGATGCACTTCACTCGGCATCAGGGAAATACAAATCAAAACCACAATGAGATATCATCTCACACCAGTCAGAATGGCTAAAATAAACAAGTCAGGAAATGACAGATGCTGGCGAGGATGCGGAGAAAGGGGAACCCTCCTACACTGTTGGTGGGAATGCAAGCTGGTGCAGCCACTCTGGAAAACAGCATGGAGGTTCCTCAAAATGTTGAAAATAGAACTGCCCTATGACCCAGCAATTGCACTACTGGGTATTTACCCTAAAGATACAAACGTAGTGATCCAAAGGGGCACGTGCACCCGAATGTTTATAGCAGCAATGTCCACAATAGCCAAACTATGGAAAGAACCTAGATGTCCATCAACAGATGAATGGATCAAGAAGAGTGGTATATATACACAATGGAATACTATGCAGCCATCAAAAGAAATGAAATCTTGCCATTTGCGACAACATGGATGGAACTAGAGCGTATCATGCTTAGCGAAATAAGTCAAGCAGAGAAAGACAACTATCATATGATCTCCCTGATATGAGGAAGTGGTGATGCAACATGGGGGCTTAAGTGGGTAGGAGAAGACTCAATGAAACAAGATGGAATTGGGAGGGAGACAAACCATAAGTGACTCTTAATCTCACAAAACAAACTGAGGGTTGCTGGGGGGAGGGGGTTTGGGAGAAGGGGGTGGGATTATGGACATTGGGGAGGGTATGTGCTTTGGTGAGTGCTGTGAAGTGTGTAAACCTGGTGATTCACAGACCTGTACCTCTGGGGATAAAAATATATGTTTATAAAAAATTTAAAATATATATATATATTGTCATGTTTGATAATAACTTGGGCTTCACTCCATGCTGGTAATGCTCACTTTTGGTACATCATTCTTTGAATATCCTCCACTAATCCTGTAACGTAGCATGTAGATGCTAAAGTAGTAGTCTTGAGCCAGCATGAAATATTCAATGAAAAATATTTGTAGAGCTATTACTTAATAGACCTAGAACTTGTTAGAAGTGGCAAAAAAAAAAAAAATAGGAAACATTGTGAGGGTTGCTGAAGGGGATGTGGGTGGGGGAATGGGGTAACTGGATGATGGGCATTAAGGAGGGCTTGTGTCTTGATGAGCACTGGGTGTTATATGTAACTTTTTTAAATAACAAAGTGACAAAACGTGAGAGGAAGGAAAATTTTAAACATCATAACCCAACTTAATTTTTTAGGTAAATTCATTTTTGTATATACTGTTTTCCATACAGATACACACAAGGTTTATCTTATCATGTGATCAGTGTCTGACCTCTGACAAAATAGGAAAAGCTTTGATGATGGCTATTAACACATGCAGTAAATAATTTTGAATGCAAAATAATGTTAAATTGAATTTTGAGTCCACAATAGATATAATGACTTGGTCAGTTTTCACACTCTAGTTTTGGGCTTAGCCTAAGTAGGGATCTTTAAAAAAGACTGTTCAGCTGTTCAGTGGTATTTGAGAATGAATAGAATTGAAATCTCTAAAATATGACTTCATTTGCCACATGTCAGAAGCCATAAAAGCAAATGTATCTAAAGGTCTTTCATGCCTACATGTACAACACAAATGGTCTTTTTCATCATTTACAGTAAATATGATTATTGCCAGATTGTAAATATGGACCCAGGCTGTTCCCTGGGAAATTTAGTTCAATCTGTTTGCAACTCTTTACAGATGTGAGCTTTCCATAAAGATAGTATCTTTGTATTTTGCTACAAAATATAGATTCAATTATTTTATTTATCTCTCAAAGATATATATATAACATTACTTATGTAATTCATGTTAGTATTGAATGCTCGTGATTTTCTGTAAAAGAAGATAATGGGAGAAAAGGGTAGGAAATAAGATGGCAGTTTCTTGGTAACAGAGACCTCTCATTTCAAAGACAACATTATAATGGCATTACCAGAACTACTCTGGCTAGCCTTCCATTGCCTTGCTATCCTGGGAACAATCTAAGGACAGTGCCTCATTTGCGTCCTGGTTGGAGGCCCTGCTATTGTTCTGTATCTTGGTTCATGGCAGCCAGCTCAGAGGTGTTCAGTGTGGTTCATGAGAACTGTGCAAAAAACAGTCCACAATCAATAGATAGACATTCATCTCCATTTAAAAAAAAAAAAAAAACAACTTGATGTACATACTTTACTAATGCAGGTCAGCCCTAACATTTTGCTTGTTAGGGCACTGTTTTTGACAAATAGACCTGCTTCTCTCCGTACAAACAACCCCACTCCCTTACCTTTTATGGTATTTTTTTCTTTTTCTTTATAAAGGCTGTTCATTTTGTCAATCTTTATTAACGCACATGATCTACCTGCATATAAATTATTCCTTAGGAGCTATTTATAGATTTGACAGAAGTACATTGATTTGTTAAGAATTTGACCACCTTTATAATAATTATAAGCCACAATTTCTCCCCATCTTGTGAAAGTGAGTTCCATGATTGAAAATAACCCAAACAATCTCAGATGGAGATCCCTTTAAAAAAAATATGTAAAATGCTACTCCAATGTTTGGGAAGTTGGGTTGATCACCTTATATGGGGTGCTGTATATTCCTGATGGATAACAAAACCTTTGTGATAGATAAAAGATTCTGAACTAAGGTTCACACCATCAAAGGAGTTTCCAGTGCATTGTTTGTTTCAACCAAGACAAAACCAAATAGCTCATCTGGCTAAAAAGATTGAAAAAGACATATAAAAACTGACTCTAAAATAAAAGTTGTAGGGACACCTGGGTGGTGCAGTCAGTTAAGCATCCAACTCTCTGTTTCACTCAGGCTTGTGAGATTGAGTCCTGTGTTGGGCTTTACACTCAGCACGGTGTCCCCTTAGGACTCTGTCTCCCTCTCCCTCTTCCCTGCCTACCTCAAATAAGTGAATAGATCTTTAAATGTAAAATAAAATAGAGGGGCCTGAGTGGCTCAGTCAGTTAAAGCATCTTCCTTTGGCTCAGCTCATGATCTCAGGGTCCTGGGATCCAGCCCCCATCAGGCTCCCTGCTCAGTGGGGAGCCTGCTTCCCCACCACTCCCCCACCTGCTTCTCTACCTGCTTGTGCTCTCTCTGTGTCAAATAAATAAATAAAATCTCTAAAAAAATAAAATCATAAGCATACTAAGTGTCAAAATCAACTCTACAGTGTAGGCAGGCATTAAGTCCGAGGAACAACATGACCGTATAGCAGTGAGACCACAAATCTTCAGAAATGGTGGCAGCACATGTCTGTGTTGTAACACCCCAATACCCATGTTTGAGATCCATCTAGATGGACCCCATCCCATCTCACAGAGAAATATTAAACAGATATCTCTAATTTGTTCTTCATTCCTTCTGAAGTTTTCGTATGGTTAGAGTCAGGGAAGCAGAAATCGATGTTCTCTACTCAAGAATGAGGTTTGAATAGGAGAGCAATATATTTTTAATTGCTTACATGTATGAAGATCTTCAACTAGATTTGATATCATCTCATTTCGTCCTAACCTCAATATTGTGAGTTATCTGTTGTTTCAACTTCACGTAAGAGAGCAGACTGAGATCAGTTAGGGAGTTGTTGGAAGGTCATCTGTGGATGATAAACATAAAACTAATGGTATAGGTTGTATAAAAATACTACTACTAAAATGAATACCAGGTCCCCCAAAATATGAACAAATCTTAATTTAAGCTACAGGTTGGGGTATTGCACATGGGTATATGATGCATCAAATAAAATTGCCCTTGTGTGTTTCTGATAAGTTTTCACCAAAAATACTCCATTCCATTTGAGAATTGTGTTTATAGGTCTCATTTAGTAAGAGTGAGTTACAGAATAACATTGGTTTTAGTTATTTCATAACTCTTTTGTTTTAGAATAGATTTTTATTTACCTGGAATTTTGAAGCTAGCACTGAGGGTTTCCATGCACCACACACCCAGTTTTCACTATCATTAATGTATTACATTAGTGTGATACATTTATCAGAATTAATCAATATTGATTCATTATTATTAATTAAAGTCCCTACACTATTCAGATGTTTTTAGTTATTCCCTGAGTTCCTTTTGCTCTTCCAGGAGCCCATCCAGGCTATTACATTACTTGTAGTCATCATGTTTCCTTAGTGTCCTCTTGCTTTCCCTGCTTTTGAAGACTTGACAATTTTGAGGAGTACGGGTCAGGACATCCCTCAGTAAAGGTTTGTCTGATATGTTTTCACTTGTCTGTATGTGTCTTAAGCTAAGAAATCTCCCAAGGAATTGAAATTCTTTTCCAGTTTTCTACAGTCTTCCGGCTGTCTGTGCTCAGGTAGTCATGAGGTAAAGACCCTGAGGTACAATTTAGGACCCAGAGATTTTCTGCAAGTAAAGAATTGGGAATCTTATTGATAGTGAAAAGGACTTGTACTTGAGTCTGGTTGAGTCATTTATCAGATTCTTGTACATGGGCCATGTACAAAATAAATTTGTCTCCTAGATCTAGTTTACTCACAAGTAAACGGCCACCTTCTGCTTTAGAGGCCATTGTAAGAATTAAAAGAATGAAGCATGCTTAATTTATGATATAGTAGTTTCTTGATGTAGTAAGTCATTAATAAATAATAGCTTTAAAAATATTATTAGGTATTTGATATAAAGAGCTGAGCACAGAATAGGCTTTTATAAAAATCCATTTAAAATGAGTGATTTGAGAACTGAACCTACTTAATTTGTGAAAATATTTAATTTGAAAATATTTATTATCCTAAGGGAAGTAACATTTTTGCATATGGTCTCACTAGATTACACCATAGCTCTTTCTCTGGGTAAAAAGGAAAAAAAAAAAAGAAAGAAAGGAAGGAAGAAATAAAGAAAGAAAGAAAAAAAATGTATGCAGTTTTTCGAGTGCTGAACTTTTTGTTGTTCATCAAATTCAGAGGTTGATCTCAATCAGGTCGACATGACTTCCTTCAGGAAGAGAGATGGGTCAGCTGATCACCCTTGAGTAACTAATGATTAAAATTACATTCATAGTCAAACAATAGTTAATTCTATAGTGAAAATAATCTAGTATTGGAACAGACAGCTGTTTGTACAGACTTCTATTCAAGTGGATCGTGAAAATAGTAGGAGATAATATGTAGTCCTATTTGTAATGCATTTTTCAGTTAGCCTGTGAAAAGTAACCTAATCAAGCCCATTCAAAGCCTGTGTGCACAAATAAGACCATTAGAAAAAACAAACTAGAAACTAGGAAATGGTCTTCGGAATATGACAAGCTAGATAAGATTGAGTGATCATGATAATAAGGACTGGCCTTTGTGTTCACGGCTTTAAAGAAACCAGAATCAGCTCCACGGAAATTGGGCTCTGAGCCCAAGAGAGTTAGACGAGGAGCCTAAAGGAAATTCGATGTTCTGTTTCTTCTTTCTGTTTTCTATTTAATTTGGTTTTGGAAGAAATCTCTATTTATAAGATAATTTTAAGTTTATCTGAAGCGGGTGAATGATGGTTTAAGTCTACTGAGATTGAGATGCAAAGAAAAATACAGGAAAAAAGGAGAGGACGCCCGAGATACCTATCAGAGAGACTGCGGAAATCTTTGTAGGTGGAATCCAATCCTCCTGTAATGTAAAGGGGATTTATAGCTCCTGCCTGGGTGAACTAAATATCCAGTTGTCTGGGTCTCATAGTTTGGCTAACCTGTTCTCCATGAGTGTAATGGAATCATCATAATCTCAAACAAGAGCTGGAGTAGTTTGAGTTACTAGACATTTCCACTGAAGCAGTTTCCATGTACTCATAGAGTAGATCTAAATACCAAGAGGGCTTACTTCTTTTTGCTTTAAGCTGAACCGTATTTCCTGAGGCTGTGAATATGAAGAAAATGGATAGTGATCTACAAATTCAAATGGAGATAAATATTTATTGTGGGAGGAAGAGAAATAACTAACACATCCAATAAGAATAAAAATTTATTTGCTACAAACAATATAGGTAAGTTATATTATGGCCAAATGTTCTTTAAGACTTTACTATGTAAAATTCCAGAAGATACCAAGTATGGAAAGAATGTTAAAATTTAATATACACAGAGTACATAACTAAGGAATTTACAAATGAACATCAACCCACATCTCTTTAATTTTCAAAAAATGGATACTAGTTTGATAGTGATTTTATTTTTATGAAACTTACTCAAATTTTAAGTGTTAAGAGCATAACCATGATCACATAAGTTCTAGACCCCACAGTCTAAGATGGACTCAGAGCAAAATTAATTAAAACAATTGGCAGAAATCAATGACTAGTGAAATTATATAATGCACATAATAATTCTTTTTCACCTCTAGGGACTACAGTTGCCAGTTTTTAGTAAAAGGATCCCACCATTAGAATAAGAGAAACAAAAAATAACAAAGAAGATATGCAATTAATGAATTAAATAATCAAGTGATACAAAGGTAGTATTTATTATATTCTAATGATATATCCTATTACATCCTTATGTAATTAAGGTCTAAGGAAGGCAGTTTGGCACATTTAAAAATACTACTATTCATATAAAATAAAATTGAGAAAAAGTTATTTGGACCAGAATCCTGAATTCTAGCTAGGTTCATTGCTTAAAATCTGTATTATTTTGAACAAATGTTCATGTGGGGACCATCTAAAAGCTGGAGTTATTCCACCTATAGGCAATATTGTTGTGTAATTTAAATGAATATAGTAGAGGCTCCAAATGAAAATACTTAGAAAGTTGTAAAATGGCACAAAAAGCAAGTATCCTTGATGTCTCTGTTAAAGGAATGTGTTCTTCCCAAGTTAGCAAATTTCAACTGAGCTTTAAACTTGAACACATTTCTAGATAGTAATTGTAATTATAATTATAATCATAGGAACTATAGACTCATTCGATGTTCTCACTGTTTACTGCTTCATAAGAACAGAACAACATCAAAGTTAAAAACCTCTGAGCCTCTCCCTATAACCAGCATTCTTAAACACGTTTTGAAAAGGTCAGGGGAAAAAATGGACAGAATGACTATGTGCACAAAAATGACAATTATTCTTGGATCTAAGTCTCCTTTATTTTGTTTTAATTTTTTAGGAGAGGCATAGAGAAACTAGAAAGCCTCAGTGAAATTACCCAACAAACGACCAAATGGCAGCCTTATGTTTAGAGCCCTGCTGTCCCGCAGATGAATCCTTTTTCTGTTTGCACTCCAGATGCCATGCCGTCCGCATATCTGTGGACAGTACCCCAAGCATCCAGCTTTGTTTCCCGAGAGCAGCCTTCATACGTACGTTGCCAAGGCAATAGTTCTAAATAGTCAGAGTCTGTGATTTTACTACTAATCAAATTACTTTGACAAGGAACAGTCACTTAAAAAAAGGGGGGGGAGGAAAGGGGGAAAAAAGAGAGCAGAGTACAGACTGTCGGCACTTAAACACACGGTGGTATGCCTTGACCGCTATGCAGGTGGTAGCTGAAAGCTTTCCTAGCTGCCCATTGGGATTATCAATGGTTTAAGCGCACCATCTGTTGGTACCCAGTGGCTAACAGGCACACATTTATCCCAGGGATAGAATAATAATGACTTATCACATGGAATAGAGCTGCTGGCATGTAATGGCACTAATATGGATCCCCTAAAAAATAAAAATCCCAACCAAAGATTGATGCCTATCTTCCTCTCTTTCTTCCACATCTCTTCATTCATGCTTACAATGCTTCCCAGGTTTCCACAGGTGTCAGCCCTGTAGCTTGTGTTGGGTCGGCAAAGAGCAAGCGATGAACCAACCAGTGATGATTTGGTTTCTGTGTGTGTGTTGCTTAACACATGCCTGTTTCACTCCGACACGTCTTTTACATACTTAAAATTATTTCTGATTTGGATGGGAGGCGATCCCTTAATATCAGTGATTTGATGTGATATGTATGAGTGATGACATCATTCTTTTGAAATATGATTGAAAACTGAGCAGACTTTAGAAGAGACATTAGGCCCTGGGGATAAAAATATATGTTTATAAAAATAAAAAAATTAAAAAAAAAAACCATGAAGGGAGGGAAGTGGAAAATAAAAGATGAACAAGTAGCATTCCAGAGGGGGGGAAAAAAAAGAAGAGAGACATTAGGATCAGGAAGAGCTGGAAAAACATCGGTCATTTGAGTTGTTTCCAATTTGGGCCATTATGGACAATGCTGCTATGGACATTCTTTTATGGTGGACTTGTGCATACGTTACTATGGGAAATATAACCAGCAGTAGGATTGCTAGGCCATGGACCATGCTATTAGAAAATATTCAGTCAAAAATATTAACAGTTCGCTATAGTATTTTTGATGTTTCTTATGCCCCTTGGAAGTGTAGAGACTCTTTGTTTTGTAACCTCACCAAAACTTGCAATTGTTGATCTGTTTTGTAGCCATTCTGGTAGGTTCATAGAGGTACCACATTATGATATTAATGTGCATTTTTCTGATTTAGCATGGGATTGACAACGTTTTTCCTATGTTTACTGGACATTGATTACCTGTTTTGTGAGGTTGTGGTGGTGATTGCCAGGTGGTGGTTGTTGTTGCTGCTGTTATTTTTTAAAATTCAACGATCCTTTGTTGATTTTTAAGTCTTTACATACGTTGTATTTGAGCCTTCTGTCAGTCATATGGACTGTAAATATCATTTCTCACCCTATAGCTTGCATTGACATTTCTTTAAATGAACAGAATTTCCCAAACAAATGTATCGAATTTGTTAATCTTTTCCCTTATTGGATATATTCATGCAATTCATACATTTATATATATATATATACTTTTATATGTATGTATATATAGTTATACAGAAGAGTTCTGAAATAAATTTTGACTTTATCTTTCATGGGCAGCCATGGACAATGATAAGAATAATCCTGGCTTTGGCTTCTGTTTTGCATTATTTATAGCCTCATCGTCTATAATATCTTGGTAGCATTCTGCGTAGCTGGCTACATACTAGTTACTCTATTATTATTTTCCCTGTCTTCTGTGGCATAGTTAGTTCTTACCTGGTTTTCTTCTCCCCCCCCCCTTTTTTTTGCCAAATTCCGTGATATCTAACTTGAAATGATTAAATTCATAAAGTTTGCTCTTCTAGATTTTCTTCTCTCCTCATTATTCCTTCTCAGATATTCTTATCCATATTCATGGATGTATGCAGACAGCTTACACATTTGCATCTCCAGATCAAACATCTTTTCTGAATTACTGATGTATAGACCCAAACCAAGTAATATCTCTACCTGAGTGGCTTACAGGCATTTGAAATCAAACATGTCCAAAAGTGAATGCATAAGCTTTCTACTACTCTCCACTGTTCTCTAGCTAAGTAAATCATACCACCATACAGCCTCGGGTCCAGGTTCGAGGACATGATTCTTTACTTCTTTATCATCCTCTATTTGCTGTTACCTCATCCTACATTTTTAGTTATTAAATATTTTTCTGTTTACAGCTACTCTCAAATCATGAATAGTTGACAAATCTTTAGTGATCACTCGCCGGGGAGTCTTGCTTCTCCATCTCCCTCTGCCCCTCATCCTGCTCATGTTCTCTCTTATGCTTTCTCTCTTTCTTCCTCTTTCAAATAATTAAATACAATCTTAATTTTTTTAAATAAAAATTCATTTAAAGTACAGTGTGTTTTCTTTATTATGTCATTGAAGAGATATCTTCTCATCAATATGCTCTGCAAAATTTCTGACACTGATTTGCTTGTAGACCCAGAGACTGGCTTTGCCCTCTTGGGAGGATTGTATGTTCTGGTCATTTGCCCATGTGTTTAGCCTGTGCATTCATTGACATAAAGCAACAATGGGCAGGTTTATTACTTTTCTTTGGGCCATAACTTGGGGTCCAGTATTAAAAATAAACTTTTGTCCACATACACAATGCAGCACCATGAATACCATAGAACTTCCTATTTAACTATTTTAATATTCTCTATCACATTTTTTTCTTTTTAACCATTTCAGCATCACTAATAGGCACACTCATTCACACATGCATGTATGCTTGAGATCTATTTATATGCCATAAATTAGAGAACAGTTATCCATTTATTTTAAGGTATTTATTGAGTGCTTAGGGAATTGTGAATAATGATGCTGCATGCTGTTCAATGACTATGAGGCAGTGCTGAGTATTAGCGACAAATCTCTGAAATCTGCAGTCTGGTTTTGACTCTTTGTTGCACCATGTAAAAACTATTCCAGCTCCTTGTTTTGGTTTCCTTGTGTATAACAGTGAAATTTAAAAAATATTTTATTTTATAAGGCTGTTGCAAGGGCTAAAATGAAAGCACTCTTAGTACCTTGTGCTTGGTAAGCAATGACTATTTTAAATCTGACATCTGGGAAAACTTACTTTTTTCAAATTTAACATTTCTAATATTGTATAACTAGGTTATGCAAATACTTGATAAATCATTTGAATTGTATTACATGGTATTATGATAAAAGTCTACCACCCTTGTAGAATTATATTTGAAAATAGTGATTTTTTAAAGAAAGGATAGCACTTTAAAATGTTTATAACATGTTCAACATATCTAGATCATAAATTGCTAAGTGCTTTGCATACTTAAATCGTAAGAGGACTCTACTCCTAAGACTCAAGTCATTGTTAGACTGTAACATTCTGATATCTAAGAAAGTGTAATTATTGGGTTTATATGTGTAACAATGCCATTTTCAAGCTCATTACATGCATGGTAACAGTGAAATCTGGGAAGGAGAATCATAAATCTTGTATAAGAGGAATCCACCTGTGGCTTTATGATCTTGGAACTGAGCCATAATTTTTCAACACCAGTGAAAGTGCACCTGTCTATCAGATAAGAAAACACAGTGGTCATTAATTATATTCTTTCTTTCATTATCTCATGGACTTGGAACCATTAGTGTTATTTATAGGACATACTTTGTGTTTGATTTAAGTCATGTTGAAAGCTGCAGCCCATGTGTGAGTTACTTTGGCAAGATCATGGTTTGATCATGTAGTGAAGACATCAGAAACAGAATGTGCTTTGGATTATGCTAGGCTCTGCTTAAACTATTCTTTATGAAAGACAAAATCATAAAGAATGTTGCAAGTTAATACTGTGTTCAGAGTTTCAGGAGTTTGGTGCACCTTTTACTTGTCAACTTCTCATAGAGGCCTGAAAAAGTAGGAGGAAGGAAAAAAAGAAAAAGCCAGGATTCTAGGCAGCATGATAAATTTCAAAAGTTGAAATAAGGGATGAGCTTTATTCAAAATAATTGCCTTTCCGATTTTCTTCTTTTAAAATTTACTCATTGGAAATTTCAGGTTAATAGTATAACTTTCATTTTCCCTATAGCATTGCCACCATTTTCTCTACATGCCTTCTCTAAATATCACAGTTGCTTTTTCACAAATTTTTATTCATTAAAAACTTTATTGACAAACAGGGGCTGTGAGAGACGTCATGAGAAAGGAGTGGAAGAAGAGGCAGAGAGGGAAGAGCAAAAAGGAAAAGGCAAGACAGGAAGAACAAGAAGTAGAACCAAAGGCAATGGTCTCTACCTAGAGAGAGTATATTCTGTACTCTGTTCGTCTGGTAGGGATCTCGTAACAAAATGCCAAAGACTGGGTGGCTTCAAACAACAGAAATGTCTTTTTTCACAATTCTTGAGGCTAGAAGTCTAACATCAAGGTGTCAGTGGAGTTGATTTCTTCTAAGCCTTCTCTCAAGCTTGGCTTCTGGATGGCCTTCCTCCTTTGGTGTCCTCCCATGGTCTCCCTTCTGTGTATTTGTGTCCCAATTGCCTGTTCTTATGAGGACACCAGTCATATTGACATCCCCATGACTTCATTTTAACTTAATCACCTCTTTAAGGTCCCTGTATCTGAATACAGTTGCATTTTGAGGTACTGGAGTTAGAGGTTCAGCATATGAATTTGGGGTGGGGGCACATTCCAATTTCTATAATAGATTTTTGTACAAATTAGAATACAAAGAGTAGAAAAATTAATTTCATCCAAAGATTTGGGATAAGTTCTGATAAAGGGAGTATATAGTCTTTTTTTTTTTTTAAGATTTATTTCCTTATTTTAGAGAGGGAGACACAGCAGGGGGTCAGGGCAGAGAAAGAGAGAGAAGCTCAAGCAGATTCCCTTCTGAGTGCAGAGCACAAGGTGGGACTCGATCTCATGACCCTGAGGTCAGACCTGAGCTGAAACTGAGAGTCGGATGTTTAACCCACTGCCCTACCCAGGTGTCCTGAGGGAGTATATATTCTTAAATACATATACATGTCATCACAGGATGGCAGTCTTGAATTTTAGGGCTCTGGGCATTCTCTATCTATCTGTCTGTGTATCTACTCATCAATCTTTCTTTCTATCTTTCTTTCAATATTTTATTTATTTGAGAGAGAGAGAGAATGAGCAGTAGGGAGGGACGGGGAGAGAAAGAGAGATAAGCAGACTCCCTGCTGAGCAGGAAGCCTGATACGGGGCTCAATCCTAAGACCTGAAGATCATGATCTGAGCTCGTTTAACCTACTGAGCCACCCAGGTATCCCCAGGGTTTTGGGCATTTTTGATATATTGAATATATAAAGTCTTATGTATAAGAAGGATGAATTTTTCAGGAAGCAAGCTATGTATAATGTCCTTAGCTACTATTTATGCAGGAGAAATGTTGAAACATGCCAAACCTTTTGTATTAACATTCAATTCAAGGAAATATTCTGTACTAGAGATCATTTTAGTTAAAAGCATATATGGGTTATTTCCCAAAATTATTTCCAAATATATGTGCCCTAAGACATTTCCCTGTAGCTTTATAGCTTTATTTCTTTGCTACCACTCTGGGATAAGAACTTGAAATTGCAAAAGAATGAGATAGGTTTAGTTAAAAATGAAAACAAAAGTCCATTATTTGTATGCTTAAGTTTTAAAAAAATTAACACATTATAATCCCAGAAATGAAAAACTATGAAGGTTTGCAAGCATTCTAACTTAAGCTGTCCCATATTTATTGAATGTTGAATCTTCTTTTAAAGAAGGAATGCTATAAACATTGGGGTACAAATGGCCCTTCTTTTCACTCCATCTGTGTCTTTGGGGTAAATACCCAGAAGTGCAATTGCAGGGTCATAGGGAAGCTCTATTTTTAAATTCGTGAGGAATCTCCACACTATTCTCCAAAGAGGCTGCACCAACTTGCATTCCCACCAACAGTGTAAGAGGGTTCCCCTTTCTCCACATCCCCTCCAACACATGTTGTTTCCTGTCTTGTTAATTTTGGCCATTCTAACTGGTGTAAGGTGATATCTCAATGTAGTTTTAACTGTGGAAAGAACCAAGATGCCCTTCAACGGACGAATGGAGGAAGATGTGGTCCATATACACTATGGAGTATGATGCCTCCATCAGAAAGGACAAATACCCAACTTTTGTAGCAACATGGACGGGACTGGAAGAGATGATGCTGAGTGAAATCAGTCAAGCAGAGA
Organism: Mustela putorius furo; assembly: GCF_011764305.1. NCBI lineage: Eukaryota > Metazoa > Chordata > Mammalia > Carnivora > Mustelidae > Mustela > Mustela putorius. The sequence continues at coordinate 2,790,885 of NW_025421261.1, forward strand.
GAGTCAATTATCATATGGTTTCACTTATTTGTGGAGCATAACAAATAGCATGGAGGACATGGGGAGATGGAGAGGAGAAGGGAGTTGGGGGAAATTGGAAGGGGAGGTGAACCATGAGAGACTATGGACTCTGAAAAACAATCTGAGGGGTTTGAAGGGGGGGGGGAGTGGGAAGTTGGAGTACCAGGTGGTGGGTATTATAGAGGGCACGGATTGCATGGAGCACTGGGTGTGATGAAAAAATAATGATACTGTTATGCTTTAAAAATTTAAAAAAAAAAGAAGGAATGCTTGTTTGTTTTTGTAATCAGAGTGGTTTAAGTTCAGCCTGTATTTCTATTGCCTGCAATTCTTTCTACACTGAAAAGAAAAAGCATTCTATTTGCAAACCAATGACTGTTGTTTATTCTACACATTAATGTAATGTTTCTGCTGTAGACTGAGTGCCCGCGTGCCCTCCAAGTTCATGCTGAAACGTAATCCCCTATTTGACGGTATTTGGAGGTGGGGCCATTGGGAAGGTTTCAGATCCTGAGGGCAGATACCTCGTGAATGGCATGAGTGTCTTGATAAAAGAGACCCCCAAGTGCTCCCTGCTCCCTTCTTGCTACCAAGAAGACACAGTGAGAAGGAGCGTCTGTGAACCAGGAATCAGGTTCTCACCAGACGCTGAATCTGCCAGTGCCTTGACCTTGGGCTTCAGATCCAAACTGTGAGAAATAAATTTGTGTTGTTTACGAGCCACCCAGACTGTTGTATTATAGAAAATGTGTCTGTAAAACTGCACACCAAGAACAGCTTCAAGAAACGCATCTGTCATGGCGGGGGGGGGGCATTTTTGACAGCTTAAATAAATAAATCGCAAAAGATAAAATCTAATAGGTTTTTTAAAAATACAGCCTGTGATTTAATCTAGAGCCTTTCCTTAAGGGTATGAAGTACTTACTAGTTTATACTAGTTGATGACAAAGTTGAAGATTATGACAAGAATGCTAATGATAATGGTGATGAAGTTGTAGTTTCATTAGCCAAGATTGTTGAGTAGCTCCAAATTGTCTTTGCTTCCTCTTTATTACTTCTGGTCTAGAGGAACTCGCAGCTCTAAACATTATCTCTATCCCTGGCTTTCCAACATCTACACTTTCTCCTGTATCTGAATGCATTATCTATCTCTCAATTCTGTTGCTCTACCAAGGTGCTAATTCTTAGCACAACTGACACATTAAGAACTTTCTAAGAGTGTCATTAGGATTAATTTTAGGCAAAATGTCTGGCTAGCAAGTAAGTGTGCCTAAATTACACCACTGCCTAAGGTCAGCCTTTTATCTCAGAGTTTATATGTGCATCTACCTTATTATTTTGATTTGAATAATTAGTTATGATTGAGGTATAGTCCAATTACTTGGTCATATATTAAATAATTATATATATGTGTGTGTGTGTGTGTGTGTGTGTGTGTGTTTATATATTCTGAAGTTTTAGATTTGTATTTTCTGTACTATAAATGAGAAAATGGAGGATATGTGGATAGTTTTATAACATTGACCATGCTATAGCTATTATTCCGGTTAAATATGTGGCTGCTAATTTTTTAAATCTTTATTTAAATATTCTATTAAATATTTAAAAATGCACAAATCCAAAGACTATGGCTCAGGGTATCACAAAGTGAAAAAACCTACATAAATACCACCAAAACCAAGAAATAAAAAGCACCGGCAGCACCCAGAAGCACCCCTTTTACCCTCTCATCACTAATGCATTGTTCTTTTTGATTTTCCTCTGCGAACCAGACCAGTATCCTGACCTCTAGCTGCAGCTTAGTCTTTCCTGGTATTGAACGTTATATACATAAAGTATTTTGTATGTATTCTTTTCTGTTTTGTTTATTTTGCTTAATATTATTATTGTGGGACCCATTTGTGCCATTGTGTTTCAGTAGTTCATTCATTTTCACATTTGAAAATGTCTTACGGGATGCCGGGGTGGGTTAGTCGATTGAGCATCTGCTTTCATCTCAGTCATGGTCCTGGGATAGAGCCCTGAATCAGGGTCCCTGCAGTGAGCCTGCTTCTCCCGCTCCTCCCGGCTCAGCTTTCTCTCGGTATCTCTGTCACCACCTCTGTCTCTCAAATAAATAAAAGAAAAGAAAAAAGAAAATGTCTTAAATTGAGTCTCTGGAAGCAAAACCTGAGGCAACAGTTTGTGTTAGTGTGATTTTATCATTCCTTATAAAATCTCAGGGGAGGAAATGGTAGGGCACCGTAGAAATGGGATCGGGAAGGTTGGAGAGCCAGCAAGATAGGTGTGATATAAATAAAGTTCCTGGGAGGGGTGCTCGCGTGTTCTCACGGGAGCTCTGAAAAGGTGTAACTTCAAGTCAGGGGTCTGCATCAGAGGGAAAGAAGCTGGGAAACCTCCTAGAGACTCGTTCACTCCTTGGTTAAGGCTCTCCTGAAAGGTACATAAATTTTCAGGCACTTCAGGCTCTGCACGCATGGTAAGTTAGGTTCCTGCAATCAAAAAACTGCCCTTGGATCTAGAGATGCACGTGTTGGCTGTTGAAAATGAAAGCACACCTACAAAGATGGCAAAGGTACAAGGAGATACGGGTGAAGCACCATTATGGTAGCACCGTATGGGTAGAATATCATTGTGTAAAATGCACTATGATTTATTTATTCACGGTACTATTGAACGACATTTGAGTTGGATTCCAGCTTGGGCTGTCATGAATCATGCTTTGACTTGCCTTATGTGTGTATTGCTATTAGCTATTTAACAGAAGATACCAACAATTCTCCATGGTAGTTTTAACAGTTCGGACTTCCATCTGGACTATGTGAGAGTTGTTCTGTAGTCTCAGCAAAATTTGAGATCTGTCAGTCTCCTTGTGAGCCATTGTATTTTGAGTTTGCATTTATGATTCCTGATGGAGTTGGCTATTTTTTTCATATGTTTATTGGCCATTTGGATATCTTCTTTTATGAAGTTGTGTGTTTGATTTTTTTTAATTGTCTTTCACCTGTAGAAAGTTTGTGAGAGTTCTTTATATAATTCAGGTTTGAGTCATTTGTTGGCTACATTGTGTGGTGGATGGAATAATGGCCCCTAATTATATCTGGTCCTAGTCTCTGGAATCTATAAATGTCACCTAATAAAGATGTTTTGGATGTGATAAAATTAAGGATTTTGAGATAGTGAGATTATCCTGGTTTTTCTTGGTGGGCTGTAAATGCAGTTACATTCACATTTTAAGAGGGGGCAGAGGGAGACTTGGCACAGGCCCAAAAGGTAGGACAACAAGGACTGAGGGCCTTGGCTGATGTAGCCACGGGAAGCTGGAGAAGCAAAGAACAGATTCTCCTTTAGGGCCTGCTAACACTTTGATTTTGGCCCCATGATACTGATTTCAGATTTTAATAATCCAGAACTGTGAAAGAGTATCTTTCTGCTGCTGTAATTCACTAGGATTGTGGTAATCTGTTGGAGCGTTAAGAAAACTCTCATCTCTACTGTATGGTTTGTGTTTTCATTACTTTAATGGTGTCTTTGATGCACGAAAACCCCCAATGTGATTGTAGTCCAATTTATCAATCTCTTTCTTATGGTTAGGGACTTTTTTCTGGCATGTTTAAGCAATGTTTCTGGTCTTAATGACATAAAAATATTCTCCCATGTTATCTTGTTTTACCTTTCTTCTTTATGTTTACCAACCACCTAGAGTGGATTTTTATATATAGTATGACGGAGGTTAGGTTTTATTTTTTTTCCCCTTAATGGATACCCCTTGAATTTGGTACCATTTATTAAAACAACTTCACTTTCCCTCTGTACTTGAGGCATCTTTCCTGTAAGTGAGATGATTGCATATTAATTTTTTATTTTTTTATAAACATATATTTTTATCCCCAGGGGTACAGGTCTGTGAATCACCAGGTTTACACACTTCACAGCACTCACGCAAGCACATACCCTCCCCAATGTCCATAATCCCTTCTCCCAAACCCCCTCCCCCCAGCAACCCTCAGTTTGTTTTGTGAGATTAAGAGTCACTTATGGTTTGTCTCCCTCCCAATCAATGAAACAAGATGAGATGATTGCATATTATAGATGTGTCTCTACTTTCCTATTTCATTGATCTATCTGTCTATCCTTGCACAATCACACCTATCTGGATTAATTTTGGTTTATAACAAGTCCTAATAATAAGAAGAGATATTCTCCAATCTTGTTCTTCGAAATTGTCTTTGGTGTTTAACCTTTGCATAGCCATAACCACTTTACAATTTTGTCAATTTTTACACCAAAAAAAAAAAAAATCCGATGGATTTTATTGACTCTATAGAACAATTTGGAGAAAATTGGGGGCATAAAAAGTAGACCTTTCAATTCATAAATATGACATTTCCTTCCATTTATTTAGGATTTATTTAGCTTCTCAAGATAATGTTTTTAAATGTTTACAAGATTTATTTCTAAGTGTTTGATGTTATTATTTATTATAAATAGTAACTTGAAAGTACCATTTTCTGAACTCTGTAGCTGATAAATAGAAATATGAATTGATTTTTAAAATATTGATAATCAAGCCAAGCTCACTTGTTTACCCCCAAAATTTTTCCTTTGCATTCTTTCTATACACAATCATCTTTATGTACAAATAGACTATATATTTTTTTCTTCTAAGATTCATAGATGTTGCCTTAGTTTTCCTTTTTTTCTTTATTTCATTAATAAGGCTCTCCAGTATTAATGATGGACATCCATATCTTGTTTCTAATATCAGAGGGAAAGATTTACCACTAAGTATGAGATATGCTTAGATTTTTTTTGATGATTTCTTCGTCAGATCAAGAATATTCCCTTCTAAGCACAGATGTTTCTAGGGGCTCAAATCAATAAAATTGACCTGATTCTGCACCCCCAAAAATGTATGTATTCTCTTCTAACCTTAATTTTACTGAATTGTTTGTTTTGTTTTGCTTTTTTTTTTTTTTATCACAAACGTAGATATGCTTTGTTCTGGATGTTATTTGAGACGAGTTTGATTCTTCCCTTTATTCTGTTTAATGTAATTCTGTTGAATTACATCATTGATTTTCTAATATTAATAAACCTGAACTGGTAATGACTGGTAATTATCCTTTTATATATGACAAGATTTGGTTTGTCAGGTTTTTTTTTAAATTTTTTTAAAGATTTTATTTATTTATTTGACAGAGAGAGATCACAAGCAGGCAGAGAGGCAGGCAGAGAGAGAGGAGGAAGCAGGTTCCCCGCTGAGCAGAGAGCCCGATGCGATGCGGGGCTCAATCCCAGGACTCTGAGATCATGACCCGATCCGAAGGCAGCGGCCCAACCCACTGAGCCACCCAGGTCCCCCGGTTTGTCAGTTTTTGAACATAAATATTTTCAGCTATATTTATTAATGAAATCAGTCTATAATTTTCTTTTCTTGTGATATTCTCTTCAGATTTGGGCATCAAGCTTATTTTAGCCCCCTAAAGTCAGTTTGGATGTATTTTCTTCTCCATTTTCTGAATGAGTTCTTACAAGACTGACATTATTTCTCCCTTAAATGAATTGGTAATATTTATTGATGAAACTGAGGCAGGGTTTTTTTTGTACGAAGTTTTTGTTTTTTTTTTCTTTACCCATCCTCTGGCCCCCTCCCCTCTGGCAACCACAAGCTTGTTCTCTGTATTTATGAGTCTGTTTTTGGGGTTTTGCTAGTTTGATCATTTGTTTTGTTTTCTTAGGTTCCACATACAAGTGAAATCATATGGTATTTGTCTTTCTCTGACTTATTTCACTTGGCCTAGTAAGCTCTAGGTCCATCCATGGTCTTGTGAATGGCAAGATTTCATTCTTTTTTTATGACCAAGTAGTATTTCCTGTGTGTGTGTGTGTGTGTACCACATCTTCTTATCCACTCATCTATCAGTGGGCACTTAGGTAGTTTCCATATTTTGGCTATGATAAATAATGCTGCAGTGATCATTAGAGTGCACATGCCTTTTCAAATTAGTCTTTTTATTTTCTTAAGGTTAATACCCAGTGAAATTACTGAATTGCATAGTATTTCTATTTTTAATTTTTTAAGAAAAGTCTGTACTGTTTTCCAGAGGGTTGCACCAGTTTGCAATCCCACCAACAATGCATAAGTGTTCCTTTATCTCCACATCTTCGCCAACACTTACTATTTCTTGTCGTTTCTATACTGATTGTCCCAGCTAGTGTGAGATAAGTCTGTGTTTGGATACACATTTCCCTCATGACTAATGATGTCAGGAATCTCTTCATGTATCTCTTGGCCATCTACATCTTTGGAAAAATGTCTGTTCATATCCCCTGCCCAGTTTTTAATTGGATTGTTTTTTGGTTGGTTTTGTGTTGAGTTGTATGAGTTCTTTCTGTATTTTGGGTATTAATTGGATAATATATCTTTGTTCGATTTATCATTATCTTCTCCCATCGGAGGTTCTTGTTTGGTTGATGGCTTCCTTTGCTGTGCAGAAGTTTTTAGTTTAATGTCCATTTGTTTATTTTTGCAATTGTTTCCCTTGCCTAAGGAAACAGACCCAGATAGTAAGACTGATTTCCAAGACTTTATTTGCCTATGTTTTCTTTCAGGTGTTCATAGTTTCAGATATCACAGTTAGGTCTTTAATCCATTTTGAGGGTGTGTATGTGTGTGGTGTGAGAAAGTGGTCCAGTTTCAGTCTTTTGCAAGTAGCTGACCACTTTTCCCAATACCATTTGTTAAAGAGCCTATTTTTTTCCTCATTGCATATCTTCGCCCCCTTTGTCATAGTGTAATTCACCATATAAATGTGAGGTGTTTTTTTGTTTTGTTTTGTTTTTTCTTTTCTGGACTCTCTATCCTGCTCCATTGATCTGTGTGTCTGTTTTTGTACCGGTACAATACTGCTTTGCTTAATATAGCTTCATGGCATATTTGAAGTCTGGGATTATGATACTTCTAGCTTTGCTCTTGTTTCTCAAGATTGCTTTGTCTATTCAAGGGGCTTTGTGGTTCAATACAAGTTTTAGGAATACTTGTTGTAGTACTATGAAATATGCTGTTGGTATTTTGATAAGGATTGTATTAAATTTGCACATTGTTTTGGGTAGCATGATCATTTTAACAGTATTCTTCCAGTTCATGAGCATATCATTTCATTTATTAGTGTCTTCTTCAGCATCATAGTTTTCAATAGTTTGGTTAAATTTACTCCTAGGTATTTAATTTTTTAAATTAATTAATTTATTTTCAGCATAACAGTATTCATTATTTTTTCACCACACCCAGTGCTCCATGCAATCCGTGCCCTCTATAATACCCACCACCTGGTACCCCAACCTCTCACCCCCTGCCCCTTCAAACCCCTCAGATTGTTTTTCAGAGTCCACAGTCCCTCATGGTTTACCTCCCCTTCCAATTTCCCCCAACTCCCTTCTCCTCTCTAACTCCCCATGTCCTCCATGCTATTTGTTATGCTCCACAAATAAGTGAAACCATATGATAATTGACTCTCTCTGCTTGACTTATTTCATCATCTCTTCCAGTCCCATCCATGTTGCTACAAAAGTTGGGTATTCGTCCTTTCTGATGGAGGCATCATACTCCATAGTGTATGTGGACCACATCTTCCTTATCCATTCGTTCGTTGAAGGGCATCTTGGTTCTTTCCATAGTTTGGCGACCGTGGCCATTGCTGCTATAAACATTGGGGTACAGATTTTTTAATGAAATTATAAATAGAGTTGTTTTCTTGATTTCTTGATTTCTTTTTTCTGCTAATTTGTTATTAGTGTATATCAACACAAGAGATTGATGTATATTAATTTTGTATTCTGTAGCTTTATTTATTTATTCTAGTATTCATTTATTCTAGTAAATGAATTTATTCTTCATTTATTCTAGTATTTTTAAAAGATTTCCATCTATTGGTTTGAATAAAACTATTATGGATTCAAGGAAATTATTTTCTTTTTATGTCAATTTAGCTTTTCTGGGAATTTTATATCTTCACAGATTTTCCAATTTATTGGCATATGATCTTTTTAAAGTCTGTATGATCTGAAGTAATGTTCCTTTTTCATTCTTAGCATTGGGTTTTTATAAATACTTTTATTCTTTCTTTTCTTTTTTTTTTAATCAGTATCACCAGAGGATATTTTTATGATTATTAAAGATTCAAACTTGTTTCCAAGATTCCTCTCTATTGCTTTTATCTTTTATATTCTCTATATTACATTTTCTTCCTATATTTTTCTGTTGTTTTTCTGTATCTCTGAGATGAATGCTTAAGATTGTTGATTTTCTTTTCTTTTTTTCTTATTCTAATGTATGTATTTTAGGCTGCTCAACCTTCAGCCTTAGGTCTTTCCTTTCCACTGTGCCTTAGAGTGTGTTCCTATAAGCTTTTGTCCCTCTTTCAAAAGTAGGAAGACTGCTGTTTCTCAGTGCTTTCCATCCTTCTGTGGATGGGGGACGGGGCATTTTTGTTGTACTGATTAAGACCTAGTCTTAGGCAAACATTTTGTCAATGGGTATTGAACCTATCCCAACCCCAGATTTAGGACTGTACCCTGCATGTACTCTTCTTTTTCCCCAGAGAAGGCTGTGTGTGTGTGTGTGTGTGTGTGTGTGTGTGTTTAGTTCCCTTCACCTATTGCAATGAGTTTTCATAAGGTCCTTCTAGGTGATTACATTTGTTGCCATTCCTCCACTTTATTTTTTTTTTAAGATTTTACTTATTTATTTGAGAGAGAGAACATAAGAGGGGAGAGGTCAGAGGGAGAAGCAGACTCCCTGCTGAGCAAGGAGCCCGATGTGGGACTCGATCAAGGATTCCAGGATCATGACCTGAGCTGAAGGCAGTTGGGTAACCATCTGAGCCACCCAGGTGCCCCTTCCACCCTTTTAAGACTTTTCTTCTCCCATGAATAAATGAGGGGAAGGGTCTGGTCAGAGTCTCTGTGCCTTTTCTAAAAGTGGTTACTCTTAGACATGAATAGGCTGTATCTTATAAGAGGCTCTTTCATGACTCTCGTTGTTGTTGTTGTTTTGAGAGAAGAGCCGGGGGACTGGTATAAATTTCCCTGGTGTCTGTGATTCCCAACCATTCTATTCTCTTGCTCTGCCACAGTTAACCTGTATACAGCAATTTGTTAAGACTTTCAACTGAGTTGTTCTTCTGGACATTCTTTGGTATCTACTCCAAGTAAGCAAGTGATTGCATTCTGTCTTTGGGCATGGCTACCTGCCTTGTATTTCATGTTAGTTAGTTCATCTGTGACTTCAGCCCTCTCTTGAGATCAAGAAAAGTTGTATATTTGTCGATTGTTGAATATGTTGTTGTAAGGGTTGCGGCAATGCTCTTTCTTTCTTTCTGTCTACTTTCTGTGTGGAACCAGACTAAAGTCCTTAACTATCAAGAGGCAATAAGAATCTTGGTCCTAGAGATCAGGGCATTCTGTGATTTTTCTAGGTCATTAATAATCAAATGAGATAGAGTAGAGTCTATAATAGTCCGAAGAGGGAAGAGGTAAATAAATGGGCAGTGATGCTATTTTCCTGCAATTTTTGTCTGATTGCTTTATAGAAAGGTGTGATGTTATTTGGTCTGCTTTTTAAGAGAGATGTACAACCATAGGAGTTAGGTTAAATGCAAAAATGACTACTTTGGAGTCAACTGTAACAAAAGGAAGGAAACAACCAAACAAAAATCATGAGTAGGAATGATAAGCTGCTGTAAGACATTAAAATTTAATACTTCTTTCTACTTCATTCGATGGATTTTGAAGGCATTCTTCAATATTTTCTCAATTATATATTATGACAAAGTATTTGGGGAATGAAATTGAAGGACCATAAGTCATGTAGAACAAATACTTAGAAGAATGTTTAGAAGACTACCATTCAATTATTAAATTGACCCTTTACTCTTTCAGGGTGATATGTGGATAATAAAAGTAGAAGTCAAACTGAGTAAGAAGTGTAAATCCAACATAATCCAATTAATGGTAAATCCTCCACAGGTCTTTGTCATTGCTTAAGAAAATTAGTCTCCCTTCCTAAGCTGTAATTCTTGTGCAAAAAGCAGTTGAGTTTTCATTAGAACACTGTGGCTAACAGAAACATTTACTACATTCATTTTACTAGCAAGTATTTTTGTACTTTAACAAGAGTAAATTAAAAACGTTGGCTCAGAGGGGTCTTTCTCTTTTGGTTGGTGCTTTGGTAACAAAGGACTAGTCTCCGTTTTAGGACAGTTCTATCATCCTGCCCATAGTCTCACTCAGTAGACATATCTGAGAACTATATTGTGTGTATTCTGCTCTCCCTGCATCCAAGAAAATTTCAATTACACAAGTTTGTGGAGTGAAGGGAAAAGCATATGTCCTCTGTTATACCCCTTGTCCACCAAAGTTTGATGTTTCTGAAGGGAGCTGTATGCCCCTGCTTTGTAGTTTGGGTAGCTTTAATATAAAAACAAATAGAACCATTGTCTAAAATAAATTATAATACTTCTCCAACAGAAAATTAGATAGCATGATAGATTAATCTGTGTAACTTTGTTAATTTTATTTATTATTTTTTAATTTTCTATGCTCCACATTTTTCCATTTTTTTTTTCTTCACTCTGTGAAGGAGGTGGAGTTCAGTTATCTGTCTGGTGGCCTTGCGCTGTGTCACAGCATCTACTTATCTTTATACAATCTTATTATGGTTTATTCTCTAAGTATAAAAATGTGTTTAAGCTGATTATTTTTCTATGTCTGACAACCATCAGTAAATGCAAGGTCGTTATCCAGCAACTGAAATCAGTTGACAGGCACCTCCATACCCTATATCAGGAATTAGCAAACTATGGCCAATAGGCCAAATCCAGCCCACCACTCATTTTTGTATACTCAGGAGCCAGGAACGGCTTTTACATTTGTTGAATGATTTTTTAAATTTAATTAATTAATTTATATTATGAACATATAATGTATTATTTGTTTCAGGAGTACAGGTCTGTGACTCATCACTCTTAAACCAAACACAGCACTTACCACAACACATACTCATCATGCTGAATGACTTTTAAAAATCAAAAGAGGAATAATATACATGACACATAAAATGATATGACATTTAGGTTTCAATGGCGATAAATGAACTTTTATTGAAACACAGCCATACTCATTTATTATTGTAATTATTATTGGCTGTTTTCTGCTACAAGGGCAGAGTTGAGTAGTTGCTGGGGAACTGTATGACCCACAAAGCCCAAATATTTTTTATCTATCAGTTTACAGAAAAGGTTTGTTGACCTCTGCTATATATGAAGTTTCTAGATTGATCAGGATCTGGATTATTTCAAAGAGAAAGAAGTGTGTTAAACAGTAGATTATGTAGAGGAGTGGATATTGTCATCATTATCAGAGCTCATGGCTTCCTACAATATATTGGGTATTTACAAAATAATGCATTTGACATTTGTGGTTATATGCAGCTAATACCTCCCCAAGACACACACATAGTTGGGATTTTAATCATTTAATTATTTCATGTGAAGAACAGTTTTAAAATAATGAAATTGATTGTGATACCTGGGTGGCACGTTGGTTAAGCATCTGACTCTTAGTTTCAGTGCAGGTCATGATCTGAAGGTCATGAGATCGAGCCCCACATCAGGTTCTGTGCTCAACACAGAGCTTGAGTCTCTTTTGCTCTCCTTCTGCTCCTCCCCCTCCTCTCTCTCTCTCTAAAATAAATAAATTTCTAAAAATTCTAGCTGTGAAGTGTGTAAACCTGGTGATTCACAGACCTGTACCCCTGGGGATAAAAATATATGTTTATAAAAAATAAAAAAAAATGTAAATGGAAAAAAGAAAAAAAAAAGCCAGTCATCATCTTGAAACTTTCCATACTCTATAATGGCAATAATTATTAGTGTAATTATGTATTATCCTACATAACAGTTATAGCAAAGCAACAATAGCTAACATTTATTAAATAATTTTAAGATAAACAAACAAACAAAAATTCTACAAAAAGATAATGATTGTGTGGATTGTGTGACTCAAACCACACACAGAAATCAGTACTGTTTTTCTTTTCTCACAACCTATCACTGTTTGGTGGTTCCTGTGTTCCAGTAAGTTACTTTTATAATCTTGCTTTATTATCTCACGTAAGAGGCATTGGAAGGAATTTTTTTTAAAGGAAAATTATAATTAGAAACAAAATATCAGATATTCACCAAAAGTTCAGTTTTTAAAATATCTTATTACCCAAAGAGTTGTTAAACATTCAAAATTCATTAAAAAATAATTTTAAAATTAATTATGACTATAATTGGATCGACCACCAATGAGGATATCAATGTTTCACCAATATTTCAGTAGGAAATTTGTTATTTTAATTTATATTGATTTTTTCAAAACATTTACTGATAGCTCACTTACTTATACCAAATGTATATTCTTCTATAGTCTTTCTAATGTCAAGAAAATCCTTCCATCCCAAAAGTTTCTGTAGTCTCTTACCAGAGCTGATTCATTTTATTTGGTTTCCTAATATAGTATTAGATATTAGTAGGTTAACGTGAACATTATTTCACTGTTAAACATTAGTTCTAACTTTTTCACAGAATCAGTTTCTTATTTTCCCAATCTCACTTACAGTAAACTGATGTTTCCTCATGCACACGTTTCATAACATTCATAATATACACAAACATAATAATATGGAATGTCTAAATGACAGAAGGATAATAAATGATGTCTAAATAACAGAAGCTTTGGGGTCTAAATGATTAATACAGATAGAATACCATTTGCTCTTCCCAAAGTGTTTTAATTTTATTGCCAAAAAGTGTGTGTTGGTCATGTAAACATGATATATTTTCTAAGGCTAGCAAAAAGGGAGAATTGTTTGTCAAAGATGACCAGAAAGCAGAGGTAAACTTTCTCAAATAATGGATAAAATCAAGGCAAATTATATTGACCAAAAGGAATTCTTACAATGTTCTAAATATTAAGACAATAAGGAAGTATTGATGTTTTATGTACCATACAGGGTTCTTATTCTTAAAAAAACTCAGGGAAAGAAATAGTGAAGATCACTGAAATTATTTCGAAAAATATATGTATGTATGTATGTATGTATGTATTTATTATTATTACGTTATTTATTTATTTATTTAAAAGATTTTGTTTATTTATTTGACAAAGATCACAAGTAGGCAGAGAGGCAGGCAGAGAAGGCGGGGGGAAGCAGGATCCCTGCTGAGCAGAGAGGTGGATGTGGGGCTCATCCCAGGACCCTGAGATCATGACCTGAGCTGAAGGCTGAGGCTTAACCAACTAAGCCACCCAGGTGTTCCATGACTCTTCTCTTTTTTATTTTAATATAAGTATATTTTCCAGGGGCACCTGAGTGGCTCAGTGGGTTAAGCCTCTGCCTTTGGCTCAGGTCATGATCTCCAGATCCTGGGATCGAGTTCCACATAGGGCTTTCTGCTCAGTAGGGATCCTGCTCCCCCCCTTATCATCAGATAAATAAATAATCTAAAAAAATAAAAATAAAAAATTAAGACTCATGACTGCAAAAACACATAAAACTTGATTTTGATCACCTCCATGCCAAAACTTCCTGGGGGATTTTGTTTGTTTGCTTGTTTTGTTTTGTTCTCCCGCATCCCCACATTGTTTAAATCACTTTCAGTTTCAATTTAATAAAATTTTTCAAATGCTTTTATTGCTAGGTACGGTGTTAAACTTTGAACAGTGTACAAAGTTGATGAATGCATAGACCTAGTTCTGAAGGTAACCCAAGTCCAACAATTGATGTTGAATGTAGATGATAACTACATGGCAAAATATGTGTTAGGTAAGGTCATGAGAGAAAGTATTTAAAGTGAGTTTGCAGGGCACCTGCATAGCTCAGTGGGTTAAGCATCTGCCTTGGGCTCAGGTCATGATCTCAGTGTCCTGGGATCACCACCCACTGTCAGGTCCCCTGCTCAGCGGGAAGCCTGCTTCTCCCTCTCCCTCTGCCTCTACCCCCGGCTTATATACTGTCTGTATCTCTCTCTTTCTGTGAAATAAATAAAATATTAAAAATATAAAAAATAAAGTAATAGTCTGCAGTCTGATTAAAGAGAACACCTTGAATGCTATCTTTATAGTTAGTACTTTATTCTGGACGCCTTAAAAACTTTTGAGCACAAGGCAATTATTCTTTGGGTTGCACTTAAATGCCACAAAGGAAAAAAAAAATGAGCAAAGTTGCCTTTTGTTTTATTTCTTTTGTTTCCTTTTATTTTTCTCCTTTCAACCACTATTCTCATCGATGTTAAGAAAGAGGGAGAAAAAAGATCAAATTAATAGTATTGACTATTATATATCCAATGCAATTTTGACACCATTATTTAATTTCTTTATGGAATCGTTTTATTGTTGTTCTTGTTGTTAGAGACAGATTTTCCAGTAAACATCACAGACTGGAATTATTTGAAGTCCGTGTTACAGAGATTTAATAAAAATAGAAATAACAATGATTTACGTAACTTTTGCACTTCAATTTATTTAGTAACCTAATTAATTCCATGAGTTTACTCCATATTTTATTCCTCATTTTCTGTAAGTTTCTCCACCTCAATGTGGACCTAGGCTTCTTAAGCTTTCTATATAACATATAGAAATTTAATATATATATATATATAGATAGATAGATCCCATATTTATATTTCTATATTTCATATTTATATTTTAGTATTTGGGAATATGTTATGGGTAAGTTTGCACAGAGCTGCAAACAGTCTCTTCACAAGGCTAAATGTGTCCAAGGGCAGAGAAAAATCTTTGTTTATTCAACTTACCCTGATTTAGTCAACTTTGTGGATTTCAGAAACTCTTCATACGGATAGGCTGTTTTCTTCTTAATTTCCAAATTGGTTCAGTTTTTTTTTTTTTTCTGCAATGAAAATCTCCCAGGGAATCAATAACCCCTTAGTTTTTTATCTTTAGCATTTTTAACAAAGCATGAAGTAATATGAAAGAAATGGTGGTTACTACTCTTTGTATTAGAGTTTTATCAGAAAAGCAGAACTAGTGTGGGAATTATGGAATAAAGGAGTCATTATGACACCTGAGACAATTGTGGAAGAAGCTGAGGAATACCAGGAGTCTGGAAGGAAGGAGAGCTGGACGCGGAGAAAGGGAGAGCAAGGACAAACTGGACCCACCACCCGCTTTGCACCTGCTCCCACTACATCCAGCCATAGTGGCATTCAAAGTGCAATGACCACTGTTTAATTTCCAGTTGCCAAATCTTAGATTTCTCTTTTGCCTAACTTGAACCAGGAATTGTACAGGAAAAGGGATGCTGAGAGACAGTTTTCAGCTTAGCTAGATTGACATTATACACAACTACAACTATTTAAAAAATCATTTACATATGTATTCATTTAACCTGCAGTTATTTAATATGCACTTATTACTTGCCAGGCTCCTTGTTAATTACTGAAGATAAAATTATAAAAAAGAATGCTCCCCCTCCTCAAAATTCAATTTTTTTTTTTTACAGGACAAAAATAAAAGAAACAATTAGAGTAAATTGTAAGAAGTACAGGTAAAAAATGAGAGGGAATAGTTGAGGTCCTTTATTTATTTATTTTTTAAGACTTTATTTTGAGAGAGAGCAAGAGCAGGGGGGAGGGGTGGAAGGAGAGGGAGAGGCAGACTCCCCACTAAGCAGAGAGCCTGACTCAGGGCTCTATCCCAAGACCCTGAGGTCATGACCTGAGCATGAAGGCAGACACTAAATTTACTGAGCCACCATGGCGCCCCATCTGAGGTCCTCTAAAAGAGTTCACCAGCGAAGCCTTCCCAGGCCAGGAGACATCAAAATGGATACCTGCTGGTGGGGCACATATGATGGGTGGGGAGAGAGGCAGAGGAAGGAAAGCCGCACAAAATGCCCTAGAACCAAGAGAGTGATAATATTTTGGGAGAACTGAAAAAAGTTCAGGGTAACTAGAATGTCGAATTCTCAAAAGAAATGGGTAATTTGTGGTGGACAAATTGCTATTCCATTGGTAAATTGTGATACATGTATTTCGTGTTATTCCTCCTCCCATACTCTTTTCAGTAGTGACTCGCTTACCTGAGGACTGTCACTTTAAAAGTTCTTCGGATGCTTGTTAGGAGTGTGTTTGATTGGTATTATTGTCTGACAGCAGATGTTCTAGAAATATGTAAGTCAGATAGAAACTGCATTTCATTTTAAAAATCTCAATTTAAATTTGTCTAAATAGAATATAAACAAGAACATGTGTCTAAGCAAGCTTTCTTCTCTCTCTCCATATCCTTCTAGCAGCAAGTCCTTTCCTTCTGGGTGGTCACTATTGTGGTCTTTGTTTTTATACAAAGAAAAATACAGGAGGACTCTACTGTAAACCAAACTACAGTGGAATTTTGCTCAGAATTAAACTGCTCACCACAATTATGCATTCCTTCCTGTGGTTGTTATCAGCATGGTTAATCTCCAAATACAATGATACGCTACACTACTCAAGACTCAAAAATTGACATATTTCTATGGAAGTGGAAAAAGAGAATAATTCACCTTAGATTCAAATAGCCACATGGTAAATTCCAAAATGTTTGCTCAATAAAGTAGGTAACTGCACAATGTATACCAAGAAAAGCGCAATTTTCCTCCATCATATCTTCAGTAATCAACAAAGAAAAAAATTCAACAGTAAATGTAAAGTCATTAGACAAATTAGACAAATAAAAATATGCAGGTCTGAATTATGTAGTAAGTTTCAATCAAAGTGCCAGCAGGTGTTTTGTGCAATTTTAAAGGAAATTTCAATGTTTTTTTGTTTGTTGTTTTTTAAAGATTTATTTTTTGAGAGACAGAGCATGAGCATGCGTGGGGCAGAGGGAGAGGGAGTGAAGCAGACTCCCCAGTGCTGAGCAGAGCTGGCATGGGGCTCTTTTTCATGACCCGAGATCATGACCTGAGCCAAAATCAAGAGTCAGAGGCCTAACCGACTGAGCCACCCAGACGCCCTAACAATGTCTGTTTGAAGTAACAGTTGTAGCCTATGTTAGCAGAGCATAGGGTCTTGTATAGTAAAATGAATCATGGATCTACAAATACCAAGTCGATGTGCTACTGGTACAGAAATAGATAAGAAAATTAATGGAGGTGACTAGAAAACGCAGGAACCAGGTTCAGTGTTTGAATGTGTGCAAATTTATATGCATCAGGGTTTCAAATATAATGAAATATCATTTTAAATCAATGGATAAATACTTATTTCATAAATAGCCCTGAATATTAATTTGTAACAGAATAGGCATCTATTACATTTGATACAACTCTGATAAATTCAGGGTAAGTCTTAAAAATTAAAAACATAATTTCCTTTCCTTCAAGTTGATGGGCTAAAATAACATGAAAAACTTTATATGAAGTTAATATATACGTAATATTCAATGTTCTCCCTACACCTAGAATTTACATATTTCTATATATAAATTATATACTTTTATATATTTACATACTAATAAATATTTATATATAAATGTATGTATTTGTATATATTTATATAGAAATTATATATTTATATATATATTTATTTCTCTGACAAAGATGAATATAGGGCAATTAAAAGAAAATTATAATTAACTAGTGAAACAAACAAAAAACCTAGAATCTCTTTTGAAAAAGAGAATTGTGTTTGATAAATAGTAAATAGAAATATTTAGTTCTTCAAAATAATGAAAGTTATCTGATAATAGAGAAGTCGAGTCATGAAAAGTTGTAAGAAGGGCACAACTGAATATCAAAAATAATACTTAACCCAGTTATCACCGTTATCACATTACTCAGGGTTTATGGAAATGCAACATGACTCATATTTGCTTAAAACTAAAATTTATTATTTTAAACACACATACACACAATTTTAACAGGCTTGATTCCCCACTTTGAGTCTTAAATCAGGGAGTTAAGTTAACGATGGTGTCAAGATAAAAAAACAAACAATAAAGTGATGGCTTCACAGCAATTTACAAAGTAAACTTTGATGAGATCTGGCTAAATTTCAGTTGCTTAGACTTCAAACACAAAACATTATTTCTAGCATGGAATAATATTCCATATCCAGGCTGTGTGTGTGTGTGTGTGTGTGTGTGTGTGTGAGAGAGAGAGAGAGAGAGATGTAAATATCACACACATACATTATAAAATACACAATATGCATAAATATATATATACATATTCATATGCATATATACACATAAAATATACATAAATAAATATATATATGAATTCCAGGTGTAGTGAGAGCATAAAAACCAAAAAGTTGATCTTCCAAATAAAATCACAAGGAAGAAAGATATTTAAAGTCAATAATATACTTTCCATTTTGCCTGGGACAGTCTTATTGTCCCAAGGGTGATCGGATTCCTAAAAATTTCTTGGTTTGGATGACTCCAGTAATTATAAACAGGAACTAGAAGCTCGTGAACTATTAATGCACCTGGTCCAGGCGTAGGAGGTCGGAGTGTGGTAGGAATGGAGTTGGTAATTTTGATGTCAGTAAGCTAGAGGGTCCGTTTAACGCTCATATGGAAACAGCAAGTGGAGTTTGGAGCCCACCTGAGGAACAGAGTTGGGGCCCTTGAAATCCACTGTGGTAAATACTGCACTGCTGGATTCCCTTTCAGGAATAAAGGACTTATTACCCCAGTTGTGAGGAATAACTGGCAAATGGTCCCTTGTTGCCACCCCACTTTGGAAATTCTCTCAGCTAAAGAGAGCTGTCTCATTAAAGTCATACCCCTTTCTTAGGGCAGCCAACATTCCATGACTAACAGGGGTGTAAGTGCCTGACCCTCTTTCCTTGGTGGGAAACAACCAGAGAGGACCATCTCAACTCCAAAGGCACACAGAGGGTGAGCAGAGGCATTTAATATAACTGCCTTCCATCTCACCTTCTTCCACCGTCCAGTGGTATTTCCTTCCTTCTCCTTCCGCGGGGGTTCACCTCAAGAACACTTCCTAACAAATAGCTTGAGCTCTAAACTTTTTCTGTCTTTTTCCTAGAGAGCTCAATCTGTGATCTGTGAAAGAATGATCTAGAGATGATCTGGTGAAAGAGTGACCTATAGATAACCTTCCCCATGGCACAGGAAGGCTGTCTTCCCCAGGTTCTGGGTAAGAGGGTAAGAAAAGACCATCTGACAAAACTAAGTGCTGGATATGTGGCCTTGCTCTGCTGAGGGTCCACATTTGCTCTTTCTATGTTCAGGAAGCCTCATGCTGAAAAATTATGAAACTTGTCTTTAATGAGAGCTAGCTCCTCACTTCACTGCCATAAAAAGGAGTGCTAAACCTCTCTCAAGGATAGTAACACCACCCAGACTGGAAATGATTCCCCTAGCAAAAAAAGAGAAAGTGTTAGCTACTAAAGATGAGCTCGCAATAAAAATTTGCAGAACAAATCAAGAGTATTCTTTGTGGATTAATTGGTAGACATAAATATACTGAGGCAGTAGTTTCAAGAATTTTCAAGATACTTAGATTGGAAATTTTAAATCAGTATTTTTAAGTGAATAGATTTATAAATAAAATGATTAGATTTTTAAAAACAAGATGCTATGAAATACTAACTTTCAATTGTAAAAGAACTAATGTGAACTTCAAAAATGAAATAAAAACATTATAATTAAAGGAGAAAAAAATCTCAATGGACAAATTAAAGAAACCAAAGAGAAAATTCATAATTTGGAATATAGAATTGGAAAAATTACCCCAAGTGCTGTACAGAGGTATAAAACTGGAAAATTACGAAAGAGGTTATGACACATGGACGGTATAATAAGATGGTGCAAGACGTCAACTGTAAGTTTCAGAAGGACAAAACAGAGAGAACGGCAGTGGGGCAATACTGGCAAAACAATAGCTGAAAATTTTTTTGAATAGATGAAAGATGGGAATCTTAAGACATGAGAAGCACAGTGCTTTAACAGCAGGATAGATAAAAATTAACCATCACCTGGACACAACTTAGTGAAAAGATGTAATACTGAAGACAAAGATAAAACCTTCAAAACAACTGTAGAAAAACAATCAGGCAGCCTGGGAAGGAAAAACGATTAGGCTAAGATGTTAAAATGTCTGCAATAGTGTAAAATGTCAACAACAAAAAAGATCAAAAGACAATGAGAAAATGCATTCAACTTCCATCAGGTTAATAAATGTTTCACTAAAATTCTAGACTCAGCTAAATTGTTGTTTAAGTATAAGATTGTACTTATACAGATGGAGAACATATACAGGAAATGACATGTTCATTTTTCCATGCTCAAAATAATTTAATTGTATCCCCTCTACATAGTTACAATAAGAA
The DNA here is from genome assembly GCF_011764305.1 of Mustela putorius furo. Lineage (NCBI taxonomy): Eukaryota > Metazoa > Chordata > Mammalia > Carnivora > Mustelidae > Mustela > Mustela putorius. Next base: position 2,811,320 of record NW_025421261.1, read on the forward strand.
ATCATTGGCAATGGCCAAAAACTAGTTTTGTAACATTTGTGGGGTCTTTGTAGCTCATATGTCACTTTAACATTTTTGTGTAGCCTTCAGACATTCACCCACCCACCCCCTAAATCCCCACCCTCCTCCACAGCCTGGACAGGAATATTATTTCATGCTAGAAATGATGTTTTGTATTTGAAGTCTAAGCAACTGAAATTTTGCCAGATCTCATCAAATTTTGCTTTATAAATTGCTGTGAAGCCATCATTGTATTGTTTTTTTGAACCCTGACGCCATCAAATCAGCAATAACCAAACTTGAATAATGACACAGAAGATTCTAAAACATAGCTTTTAAAAAAGCACGAGGGGTCCACAGGTGTTCTCAAGTGGTTATGTGATGTACCTGAGAAGTAGGAAGGCCTCAGCTAACAGTAACTATATCTGTTGAGTGTAAATGGCAGTGCCTTTCAAAGGTGGAGAGTAGATGGGTAATGTCTATAGAGTCCATTGAAGGAAACATTTAAGGTTTTTGCACTTTTCTTAGAAATAATGATACACACATCTTGTTAAGCATTTACTAGGTGTCTTACATTTTATTTCCACTTAAGAAGGATTTCATCCAGTGGGCTATTGTATGTGGGCATTACTATCCTATTTCACTGGTGCAGAAACTGTGGCTTAGTGAGTCTGCTACAGAATTGTCTGAGAGTGACATAGCTTATTAGTATATCTCTTTGATTTACATTATTGTACAACAAATTACCATCATCCTTTGGCTTGAAACAATTCCCATTCATTATCTCAGAGTCCCTTGGGTCAGAAGTACAAGTACAGGTTAGCTCAGCTTCTGCTCAGGCTTGCCAAACTGAAATCAAGATACTAACTGGGGCTGTGGTTCTTATCTGAGGCTTGGAAACCTCTTCTGAGCTCATTTGTTATTGACATGATTTATTTCCTTGTGACTGTGACATAGGTCCCTGTATTCTTGCTGCCTCTTGGTGGGGTCCGTTCTTAGCATCTAGGGTTGCCCTTAGTCCCCTCCAGTGAATCCCCATGGGAAGTTCAGTATGAGTCTTTGTTATCTTTCAACCCAGCAGGAGCTGTTTGCTCTGACTTCTAAATACCTCTACAGACTTCAGGGCTGGAGGCTTATCAGACGGAAGGCAATCACTGAGTGACAACCCCATCACCACTTGCCATAACATCTAACCTAAAAATGAGTAAATGTCTCATCATATTCATATGCATAGGTTCCACTGACATTTGAAGGGAGGTGACATAGGGTGTGTATAGCAGGGGGCAGAAGTTGTGGAGGCCTTCTCACAATTCTGCTTACCTTGCTCTGCCCTTCCTAATGCAAAATACATTTGCAAAGACTTCCCATTACATCATAAGCTGTAGTCCAAAATCTCATCCTCTAATTATAAATTTCATAATTTCATCAGGTGTAGTCCAAAATTGTATCTAAATTTCTTTAGCTTAAAGTAAAAAAATAAAAAATAAAAGTCTCATTATCTAAATCATCTTAATGAAATGCAGATGAAGACCTACTATAATCCATAAATCTAACTCCTGGGGCAGAATTCTTCTCCATCTGTGGACCTATAAAAGTAAAGAAAAAGGTTAATTGCCCACAACATTCCCTCCATGCGATAGCAAGACAGGCATTTAGGGTAGTAGCTATAAACATTTTCATTCAAAAAATGGAAATGGGAGGTAAAAAGGAGACACTGGTCCAAAGAAGTTCTGTAATCCATCCAGCAAATGGGAGTTTCTTGATTAATTTGTAAAGATTATGAATAATTCTCTATGGCTATTGGTTCTTTCCTCCACATTCTTCATTTTACCCTTGGAGTCATTCTTCCTTTTTTATGAAAAGTTGCACACATTTTCAGGTGAGTAACTTATCAGCCTGCTTCTTGCCGTTGAATGGGGGACGTGGTGTCCGACAAAGTCCTTTCATCTGTACTTCTTCTGTCCTTTTCAGGCCAAGTTTGAGATGTTTCCACTGTTAGAATTTTTTCAAAGGTTCTGTGGGCCTTCCATGAATTTCCATGGCACTACCTCTGTTAGACAAAAGGCATACCCACAGATCTGTTTGAGATAACCTTTCATTTGTTTTGACTCCTCTTGCAGAAGCGCTCTGGTTTGGTTGAGATGTGTGAGGCAACTTCTAATTTCCTGAAATGGCCTTTGTATGACTGGATTCTCTGACATTGTACTGGAAGCAGCAAGTAGAACCCAGGCAGCATCTTCACTGGTTTACTTGGAAATTTCAGCTATATGTCCAAGAAAACTGAGTTTTCCCACAGCATTGGACACAGCTTTGCTAAGCATTCTGCCATGACAAGAATCTCTCTTCCTCTTTCTAAGATAAGGTACATATAAAAACTAGTATTTCTGCACTTCCAAACATCTCCTGTAAAGGTGTGTACCCTTTCACACTTTTTATCTGCTACTATAAATGTATACAAACACATGCAGACATAAAGTTAATTTTATCTTTTCTTTCAAAAACACATTTCTCTGAAATCGCAGTGTTAGCTCGGTACCTCTTCATCTGAAGGCTCACGTTGTTGCTTCCAACCTCCCTCGGATTGTTTGCAGGATTCAGTTCCTTTGATTTTGCGAGTAGGACGGCAGTCGTCTTACCCTCTGTCAGCGGGGGCCACGGATCCTAGAGTCTGTTTTCTGGTCCTTGCCACATGGCCTCTTACCATAGGATCGCTCATTCTTTGTCACGGCCCTTGCGACAAATCGACCAGGAACGTGAGGGTAAGAGGATGGTGAAAAGAGCTTAAGAGACAGAGAGATGGGGGCAGGAGGAGCACCGAGGAGGATGTCCAACAGTGCCAAGTTTATTCAAAGCACTAAGGCCATATATATAGTGATAGGAGAAGCAATACACCTGTGCCTAGTTAAACAACCACATGTTCCCATAATAAGTTTCCCATTTAACTATAAGCAGACCTTGTGACGCCAAATGGCTGATGCCAGTACAATTGTTCTGTATTGATACAGCAAACCTGAAACTAATTTATGAGCAGTATTAGGGCAGCAAGGACCAGCACCGATCTTTTGACCCCAACCGAATTGTACTCATTTGTTTAGCAAGCGTGTGGGAAGTCACATAGGCGAGCGCACAACACACAGCACAGACCCTTTCTCCGTGCTGCTCAGCTTTTCCTGTCCTAAACCTTTTGTTAGGTTATTCGGACTTTAAAGGAGGCACAAGTCAGGGCCTGGTTTGGTCCTTGTCTCAAGCCTTACTGTGGCCTCCCACAACTCTTCCGCTCTTGCGGACTCTAGAAATGGTCCTGTCATTTTTTTTTTTTAACGGCTCATTAATTAGGTCAGATCCACCTTGATTTTCTCCATTTTGATGCACTCAAAGTCAACCAATTAATATCTGGTTATAGGGTAGGTTCTATCTATATTCAATGAAAGTGGAATACAACCAGGGGACAGGGATCATGAGGGTCATTCAGAATTCTGCCTACCACAGTGACATAGCTCTAACCCACATCCAGACCTCTTCTGGTCTCAAGTTTCTTCCTTTAGTATTATGCTATACCACCACCTTCTAGACTTATTTTAAAACATATTTCTTAATTTAACATGTTAAAGCCAGTGTAGATGTGCATGCTTTTTCAAAGTATTAGGCACAGACCAAATTTATTTACCTCTCACTGGTGAAAAGATAAATCCACATTTGCTCAGAAATATAGGTGTTTGGTACTGAAACATTTTAGATGTATAAACATTCATTAAATTACTGAATGGTATAGTTAATATAACTATTTTTTCCTCTTGTCCAATCAGTTCCATCAGATAAAAATCTATTCTGTGTTCTCAACGAATGAAAACTAGCTTCACACACCACTGTGCCTCTTCTCAGCTTATGTTATTAGTTAGAAGTATATTCAACTAGGAATAAGTAGTAGAGTGTAAGACAGATTTTTTAATCTCCCTTCAGTAACAGATGCGTAGGCCCTTTGGCACTGAGGACTCTTGCTCATTCATGTTTGCGTAGCCATCCTAAATTCATGTCTTCCTCTATGTTCTCTAAGGTGGCTCCACGGCGCCTCCCCCAGTTCCTGATAATGTAGACAAGGAGAAGGACAATGAAGGCATCGACATTTGTACTTAAGAAAATAACTATTTATAAGATGCGGCTTCCTCTCACATCCCATTTTTATAGAATCTAGTCGAATAGCAATTCTTAGCTACAAAAGATTCTAAGAAATTTAGTTTTTGCTGAACAATGATAGATCTAGCCCAAACTTTTATTAATATGGAAAAAAGGAAAAATGGAGATCAGAGGACCATTAGCAATGACTGCCTCATGTTTTTAATTACTAGTGTGGTTGGCCAGTACTTGAAGTTATGACCATTTTTGACCTATCATTTCTAGCTGATCAAAAGTAGGCAAATTATAGGGCAGAAAAATCACACGAGTTATGAAAATCTAAGGCTTTACCGGTTTAGGACAGAGAAGCACCTAAGGCACCCACCAAATAAACAGGTGGTAAGGATCCATAGTCAATAAGAAATTAGTGGAAATTCTTTACTTTATGAAAGACAATATGAACATGAATGGGACCTGAAGAAAAGTGACCAAAATTGTCAAGAGTTACCAGAAAAGAGTGTGGTTCAGGCACAAGATTGCTTCTGGGAATGTGAAGAAAGGCGGGTGTGGTCGGCCGCATGAGGACGCGGGAACACGGTTCTGCGGGGAACACGGATTGTTAAATTATTTAGCTCCGATTCAGATTACGCTTCCGTTTTAGAAAAATCATCTCTGATGCTAAGTAGAATAGTGACCGTATGTCAAATCATTAAACTAAAATCCCACATACAATTACATTAATATTTGTATGTAACCACATGAAAAATACGATTTCCTAATGTGCACTACTTTCCTTGTAATTGTCATTAAGACAACTTAAATGATATAATCACCAAATCAGCATAGCTCTAACACATATAAGGAATGTAATCAGATATAATTTAAATATCCTTAATAATTGTGTCTTGGCTATACTCTTAAGAATATGATACAAATTCAGGATAGTATGAAGCAGGGAATAGATTCGTTCAATCCTAGTAAGTGGTAAAGTGACTAGAGAATGAGGCTGTTGACTCAAACCAGAGAGAAGATAATCTTTGTTAACGTTTCTCAAATTGAAAGTCTTGGTGCTATTAGCCAACTCTATTTAGATGGTATGGATTTGAATTCATGGCTGTCACAGTCATTTGAAAAGGTAGCGCAATGTGTTCCTCCTCAGTAGAAAGGGAAAAATCCATCTGGATGTTTGCAGTCCATTTTTATCCTTCATTTCACAGAAAGGATGATCCCTATTTTCTTTTTTTTTCTTTGGCGGGCAGTTTTTTTTCAGACTCTGAAAGTACTAGAGTTGTAAATATAGATGATAAGGTGTAAATTATCATCATAGCCTTACCATGCTTTCGTTAAATTTAGAAATGGAGATATTTTTGGTAGTAATTTGGTCAATTAGTTTTATTTGATATTTTAATTATTTTAGTAAGGTAATTGGGAATAGTAGAGTGTTTAGCAGATTAGCTAATTAATTACATATCTGAATCCAATTAAATGCATAGCTTAGAATTCTTAGGACTTACAATTTCTAGATCAAAAGTTGTAAAATAATTTTTCATGTATTTAATGAGTCTTACATGTCACTGTACTTCAGAACTTAATATATTAAGATTCCTAAAGTTATATGAGTACTCTAGTAAATTACTAATTTAGAGTAATTAAATTAAAGTTGACCCTTGAACAACATGGGTTTGAACTGTGTGGGTCTACTTACACTGGATTTTTTTCAATAAATACAGTATAGTCCTGTAAGTAAATGTATTTTCCTTATGATTTCTTAGTGACATTTTCTCTAAATTACTTTTTTTGTGAGAATTTGGTATATAATCAACATAACATCCAATGTGATAATTGTTTACATTATTGCTTCTGGTCAGCTGTACTTGGTCGTTAAGTTTCGTGGGAGTCAAAAGTTACAAGCAGATTTTCAGCTCTGTGTGTTGGGAGTGGGTCAGGGCCCCATTTAACCACTGCATTGTTCAAGGGTCAACTCAAAGGGTGCCCGGGCAGCTCCATCAGCTAAGCATCCATCCTTTGGTTTCAGCTCAGATCGTGATCTCTGGGTCCTGTGATCAAGCCCTACATCAGGCTCCCTGCTCAGTGCGGAGTCTGCTTGAGATTCTCTCTCTCGCTCGCTCCCACTGCCTCTCCCAGGCATGCTCTTTATCTCTCTAAAATGATAAATAAACCTTTAAAAAAAAAAAGGGTCAACTCGAAAGAGACTTACTACGTTAAATTTATACTTGAGCCATGGTTGATAGGGTTTCAAAGAATTAACCAAGTTTGTAAATGGTAGAGATTAAAAACCCCAGTGTTTTCACATTAGACTCATCACACATTAATCAGAAGTTCCCTTGAAAGATGTTGTAAAATTTACTCAATGTATGAAAAATACAGGATAACTTAAAATTTGAACTTAAAACCTTAAGTAAACAGATCTGTAAATTTGTGATTTTATCAAATTTAACATTAATTTCACGAATCCAAGGAGCTATAATTAATTTCTCCAGGCACAGAAGTTACCTTCAGGGTCACCAACTTTTATATGATAAATGTGCTTTTTAGAGGAAGCATAATAAAACTTTATATTTTTTAAAAACGAAGGTAATATTGATTTAAACAAAACGAAGGTACATATAAAGACTAAATAATCTTTCTACATTTCCAAACACTCTCTTTCAGTGACATGTGTCCTTTCAAACATTTTTCCCTGCTAATATAAATATATACATATATATCTGTATACATAGTAAAAATTTGCTTTCTTTAAAAAAAACACATTTGTTTGGACAAAAATCTTAAAAAAACAATTCTCAAAATAATTTCAAATGGCCAAAAACTATATAAAAAATATTCAAAACACCTTCAGTTAAATAAATAATAAATTTATTAAAATAAATAATAAATCAAATAAATATGTACTAAGATAACTATATAATTTTCATAATTTCATTTTAGCAATTGTTTAATAAACACTCAGAAAAGTCAGTGAAGTGAAATGAGCCCTCACATACATGGATGAAGGTTCTGGAAACAGGCAGACTCTGACAGATACTCTGGGGATACGTGTCCAAGAGCTCAGCGTATCCATGGTTTCTAGTCTGGTGATTCAGTTTCTAAATATTTGTGGACAAGGGTGATTGTCACAGTCACATTTATAAAAACTTTGAATAAATTAAATGTCCAAAGAAGGACTTATTAAAAAATAGTGTTTACATTTGGTGAACCATTAAAAAATGTGTTCTAAAGAAAAATGGCCTAGGGATATGCTTTGCATTTAAAAGATATATGAACATGCTTCTAATTAAAATGAGTATATACTCTAGAGATATACTTGAAAGGTGTAAATGAAAACAGGAAAGTATTATAATTTTAATATTTTAGGGTAATAGAAGTACAGATTCTTTTTTTTTTTTTAAGATTTTATTTATTGAGAGAGAGAGAGGGAGAGAACAAGAGCAGAAGGGAGAGGCAGAGGAAGAAATAGGCTCTCCATCGAGCAAGAAGCCCGATGCAGGACTTGATCCTAGGATCCTGGGATCATGACCTGAGCTGAAGGCAAATGCGTAAGCAACTGAGCCACCCAGGTGTCCCAGAATTACAGATTCTTAAATGTTTTCCTTATGCTTCTCTGTGTATGCAGGTTTTCCTCAATGAGTTTCCATTATCTTAATAATTATAAACAAAAAAGAAATTTAATATTTAAAAATAAAAATAATGGATATTCAATGTCAGGTATTCATTAATCATATTTACTAATTTCTGATGAGGCCTCTTCCATGTGTAATGCACCATATTTACTATCTTGCTAGTTGGCTCTGTTTAGTTGATGTATTTTTCAATAATCTAGTTAATCAGTTTGGAAAATAAAATTAGAATACATTGACTCAGATTCCAGCCACGTATTCTTTACTCTAGACTACATTGCAAAATGTAAAATAATTTGAAAATGAACTAAAAGAAGCACCAGAACACTAAAAGTCAAAAAAAAAAAAAATCAGTGCAAATACGTTTGTACAAAAGTTTAAAATCTTGAGCTTGTGAGAATTTTGGAGGATATTTTTGAAAAACTGACCATCCAAATAAAGCAAGTTTGTCTGGCATGCAAATTTATAAACAAAATGGTTATATGAAGTGAGAAAGGCATGAGTCTTTGTTTGCTTCGATATTATTTTTAACACGTTGAACTATTCCAGTAAGTGATTTGAATTGCAATTTAGGAACCAACTGAGTCAACAAAATAAATATGACAATTCGATGCCATTTGAGGATATTGGCATTTTATAAAAGAAATTGTCTTGTAGAGTAGATGGTGGTTCTGGCTTGGGTTGCATCTCTTTTTCTCCTTTTTCCCCCTCTGAATGGAGATCCTTGCCACCAGGTTCAAAGCACTCTCTTGCCAACTCTAACACCATGGAAATAATTTAAAAGGTGCACTGGAGGAAATGTTTCAAGGTAATGGAGGCTTTTACGACTGTGTAAGATACAAGGGTATACTTGTACAGGTGATCAAGAGAGGGAACATACAAATATATCATGTTAATTTGGAAATTTTCACAATTATTTTAGGACCATTGCCAGAAGTTCATCAATCCGTGCTTCCATTTTCTCTACAATGGCAGGCTATACTGGTTGTCCAGCCTCTCCCTGAATGTTTATAGAACCAGAAAACTCTCAGTCTCTCCTGGGTTCTTACCTTGAGGTCCTAGACACCATAGGAATGCCTAAATAAGTTTTGCGGAGCAGATAACACCTAAATTACGTGTGAATTTTTGAAGATGTGGTTTAGTTTCCATACTTACTCAAATTCCTGAAAGTCCAGCAACTTCAAAAGAATTAAGAGCCAGCACAGAAATAGGCAATTCCATTTTCAAACAGCTGAAATAACTGAAAAGCCAAAACCAAAATGGTATTACAAGGACAGTTTCTACAAGTTGTATAGATGTAAAACACTTGAAATTCAAATCTTAGTTCTATCACTTATTAGTTATATGATCTTGGGCAGTTTTGTTAACATCTCAAAGCATCAAGTTCTTCATCTATGAAATGGAAATAATATCGAATTCACAGTGTTGTAAGAATTAGAACAGATAATCTATGGGCAATTTGCTAGAATAGCTTTATTCTTTTCTTCTCCCCTACCTTCAGTTTTTCGTGGAGTGTATATTTGTATGGTATTATATGAATTAAAAAACTAAGGAATGCTTATTAAATTCTTGGGTCTTACATCATTTGCCTAGGTCTACCCTGCAGCCTCTCCTACCCTGCCCGCCTCACTCCTCTGTTTTTACCACCTTGCCTTTCTCACAGTTCCTAAAATGTCACACAAACTCCCATTTCAAGGCTTTTGATTGGCTGTTCACATCATCTGGATTGCTCCCTACTTCCTTCTACCTTTCCCCCAGTTTAAAATAAAACAGAACAAAAACAAAAACAAGTTGTTTCCTCTCTTTCTTTTCTGTATTTTTCAAGTAAAGCCAGTCTATCAAGATTGCAACACCTGTCCCCCTCACGCATAGGAGATAGACCTGAAATATCCTGAAATGTTTCGAAATCAAGCTGTTGAAGAATCCTGAGATAGTGCTGAAGACAGTTCCAGAATCAAATGGAAGAATGCTATGTAGATGAAACTTTTATTTCTGGCTATGACGGAGTGATCTGTATCAAACCATCTCTTCTACTGAGTATAGTTATAAAAGCAGAATACAGAAAAGACTAATACATGAACACAGTGCTGGAAAAGTAATCCGTGAGCAGCCAAGGCACCCAGCACTGGGATCCCACATGCCAGAAACAAATCTAGGAGAGCCAACTGCCTCTGCTGTTTTCCCCGTGAAATATTAGCCAGACTTCAGACACAGCATTGCAGTGACACAGAAAATGATGGCCTAATGCAAGAAATTAGCAAAGTCCAACCCACAGGCCGAGTGTGGCTTCCTGTGCACAGCAAGCTCATTGGGTTACATAATGCCCATGGCTGTTTCGGCAGGACCGTGGCAGAGTTTAGTTCTGCCAGAGACTGTCCAGCATGTGGAGCAGAATCATGTCTCTCTCACCTAGCTGGAAGGATAAATATTGGATTCTAGGGCTGCCAGTGAGAACGGGGCCCCAGAAACACTGTCATCCAGTCGAGACCTCTGAAAAGCTGCGCACTCTGCTCTAAGCGAACACCTAAACTAGACACCTCTACAAAACAAACACCCAGCCTTGATTCGATCAAAGTCATTGATGTGCATCAGTTCTTTCTGACAACTTGACAAAAGTAGATCCTCCAAGGAAGAAAATAACCTTATCCAGAACTTCTACAGTTTTCTATACTCAATATCTAACATTTAATCAGTAACTACCAGAAATGTCAAGAGATGGGGACGATGACAGAAAAGCAAGAGAAAAAAGACAAATAATAGAAGGAGACCTAAAGTGGTCAAGAAGTTACCAGGAGTATACTTTGAAGTAACTGGTTAATATATAAAAGAAAATAGACGACAATATTGATAACTCACCATAGAATCATAATATAGGCAAAAACTGAAATTCTAAAAGTGATAAATACAGTTAATGACATTAAGAATGCAATAGATACGTTTTAGAGGCAGATAAAAAATATCTACACAAAAGCACTGAAAAGAAGAATTATGGAAAATGCATAGCAGAATGCAAGAGACATGGGACCCAACAAAAAATCACCTAATGTAACTGTCACAGGCGTTCTATATATGAGACAGAGAACAGGGTGGAAACAAAATTGGAAGAGATACTAACTAAGAGGTTTTTATTTAACTAAACTAACAACATCAAGTCACAGATTAATGAAATCCCATTAATCCTATTAAAGAGAATGAATGAGAAGAAGCCACATCTGTGTTTCCTATAATTAAATCTTCTGAAAACCTGAGACAAAGAGAAAACCTATAAAAACAGAGAGAAAGAGAGGCACCTGGGTGGCTTGGTGGGTTGGGCCTCTGCCTTCGGCTCCGGTTGTGGTCTCAGAGTCCTGGGATCGAGCCCCGCATCGGGCTCTCTGCTCGGTAGGGAGCCTGCTTCCTCCTGTCTCTCTGCCTGCCTCTCTGCCTGCTTGTGGTCTCTCTCTGTCAAATAAATAAATAAAATATTAAAAAAAAAAAACAGAGAGAAAGAAAAGAAAAGGGTACATTTTTCCCAATGAGGCTACAGTAAGACTGACAGCTGTTAATCAGACACTATAGAAACCAGATGAATCAGATCAAACTTCTAAGTAAAATTAGCAAAAACTTAAGACAATAGGAGTATGTCATTAGTATAAAATCAGCCAAATCCAGAATGTAAAAACCAAAGGTCATGTGACCTGATTTCCTCCTCCAGTAGGTAGGAGGAGGAGGAGAGGAGGGGAAGGAAAGAGAAGAAAAGGAAGACGAAGAAGGAATTTTCTTGAAATGCATAAATCAAATGCAGTGTTGGAACCTTCCCTATGTCCTGATTTCAATAAACTAAAAAAAGAAAAAAGACACTTATAAACCAATGGGGGAATTTTAGTTGTGATAATCCTATTCTGAATATTTTTTTAAAAACCCTTAATTATTAGAGACAAACTGAACTATACACACATTAGTAATATATTTATTATCCTTTCATATAATTCAGTGGAGGTGAGGCTGCATAGATAAATGAGATAAGATTTACCTTTTGATAATTTTTGAAGCTGGTGAATGGATGTAGGAAATCCATTATACTGTTTTATCTATATTTGTGTTTTAGAATATTTCTATAATAAAAAAAGCAGATTTTAAAAAGAGAAAAATCATTATCTTAAAGTATTGTTAGCTACTTGAGTTAAACAAAATGAGCTTATAATTCATACCAAAAAAAAAGACATTTCTGGGATTATTTTATGATACCTAGACTTACGTATCTTTTTTGAAAATCAAAGTAATAATTTTACATTCCAAAGTTTCAGTCCCTTTTAGAGGGTCAGGATTTTTTCCCCTTAATTTTCTCTTTATTTCCAATCTATGCTGTAAGAAACAGTTTAAGACTTTGTTTGCAGAGGAGCAATGGAGACTGTACTTGGTACCCAGTTTGGACAGGAGTAGGTCTTGCCGTGGACCTATACGAGCCCTTGCTGCTACTTGTGTGAGTTAGCAAAGAGGCCCTTTTCTTGAGTGGAGGCCTCACATGTAGGTCTGGGCTCCAGCCTTTGCCCATCCCTCATTTGGGTGTCACTATGCACTGAACGAATGAAGCTTCTGTGGCAGCCTTGAGATTATGAAATCTTTTCTCAATTTTCCAGTTTCACTGGCAGTGAAGCTGATCTTTTTTTCATAGAAAATTACTGATTTATTATTCCCTCTTCCTCCCACTGATTCTCTCTCCCTCCTTTCTTCACACATTGCTGGCGCCAATTGCTTTTAAGTCTGTAATCGATGACTCTCCTCTCTGGGTCACATGAAATCCTTCCCTTCATGTAACCCAGGTCATGGCAACAGGGTCATTTCTTCCACAGATTTATAAGGAACCCAACCCACACTTCTTAAGTGTTTTGAGATCATTGTAGATTTGCCTGCAGTGTAAGAAACACTGTCCTTTACAGTTTTTGCTAATGCAGCCGTCGTACGTACCGCACTGCAGAACCACAACCAGGACATTGACACTGATGCCACTCACCTGTGTTACTCAGATTTCCTCGGTTTGACCTGTATTCATTTCTGTGTGTGTACTCCGGTCAGTGCAGCTTTGCCACAGGCGTAGTTTAACCCACACAGTCCCACGCTGGTACGGACACCGTGTCTTCACTCAACTACTTGGAGAATAAGAGCTGACACATACCGTGTGTAACAGATGCCCAATAGTGTCATCAGCACCTTACATATATTAACTCTCTCAATACTCATAACAAGGTTAGAAAGGACGCACTCTTTATTATCTCCATTTGATTTTGTTTTATTTTTTAAAGATTTATATCTTAGAGAGAGAGCGGGAAGGGGGGTGGCGAGGGAGAGGGAGAACCTCAAGCAGACTCCCTGCTGAGGGCAGAGCCCAACATGGGGCTCCATCTCCAAACCCTTCAATCATGACCTGAGCTGATATCAAGAGTCAAAGCTCAACCGACAGAGCCATCAGGCGCCCCTATTATTTCCATTTTAAAGATGAAAACACTGAGGCACAGAGAGGTTAAGTTCCTCACCCCTGTGCCCCACAGCAAACCAGGGGCGGAGGTGAAACTTGACCGAGGCATTCTATGGTCTGCACTCCGTGTCCTGACAAATTACTTCCCGGTTTCAGCTTCCCCATCTTCTCAGTGGGCACTACATGGGAGTATCTTGAGTTAACATCTCTATTCAGTTTGTTTTCTGGTTCCGTGACAGAAAAGCTAGATTTTTGGTGACTCCAAGTGCAGGTCCCAGCTTGGTCAACACCCAGCTAGCTCCAGTCCTACCCTCCTGGGGGGTGTGAGGGTGACAGGAGCCTCAGCCGTCAGCATCGGGCCCGGAGCTGGAGCGGTCCCCGGGGTTCCTTGCCTTCTGTTCGCTGGAACCTACCATGGTTCCTCCGGGTCGCCGCAGGTAGGTGCAGAGCAGGCCGCCGCACACCTGAGCCCGTTCAGCATAATAAACTCAGATACTCAGACACTGTTCCTATAGGTACTGCGTGAACTGAACATATATGTACTGCGTGAACTGAACATATATGTACTGCATGAACTGAACATATATGTACTGCGTGAACTGAACATATAGGTACCGCATGAACTGTCCGCATGCGGCATATGTGTTCTCTCAGCACTGCCTCCCGTCTCAACCCCCAGAGATGCACACAGTCCGCCCCCCCCGCACACCGTTGCCCGCAGAGATGCACACAGTCCGCCCCCCCGCACACCGTTGCCCGCAGAGATGCACACAGTCCGCCCCCCCCGCACACCGTTGCCCGCAGAGATGCACACGGTCCGCCCCCCCGCACACCGTTGCCCGCAGAGATGCACACGGTCCGCTCCGCCCCCCGCGCACCATTGCCCGCAGAGATGCACACGGCCCGCCCCCCCCCGCACACCATTGCCCGCAGAGATGCACACGGTCCGCCCCCCGCACACCGTTGCCCGCAGAGATGCACACGGTCCGCCCCCCGCACACCGTTGCCCGCAAAGATGCACACGGTCCGCTCCGCCCCCCGCACACCGTTGCCCGCAGAGATGCACACGGTCCGCTCCGCCCCCCCGCACACCGTTGCCCGCAGAGATGCACACGGTCCGCCCCCCGCACACCGTTGCCCGCAAAGATGCACACGGTCCGCTCCACGCCCCCCCGCACACCATGGCCCGCAGAGATGCACACGGTCCGCTCCGCCCCCCCGCACACCGTTGCCCGCAGAGATGCACACGGTCCGCTCCGCCCCCCCGCACACCGTTGCCCGCAAAGATGCACACGGTCCGCTCCGCGCCCCCCCGCACACCGTTGCCCGCAGAGATGCACACGGTCCGCTCCGCCCCCTGCGCACCGTTGCCCGCAGAGATGCACACGGTCCGCTCCGCCCCCCCCGCGCACCGTTGCCCGCAGAGATGCACACGGTCCGCTCCGCCCCCTGCGCACCGTTGCCCGCAGAGATGCACACGGTCCGCTCCGCCCCCCCGCACACCGTTGCCCGCAGAGATGCACACGGTCCGCTCCGCCCCCTGCGCACCGTTGCCCGCAGAGATGCACACGGTCCGCTCCGCCCCCCCGCGCACCGTTGCCCGCAGAGATGCACACGGTCCGCTCCGCCCCCTGCGCACCGTTGCCCGCAGAGATGCACACGGTCCGCTCCGCCCCCCCCCCCGCGCACCGTTGCCCGCAGAGATGCACACGGTCCGCCCCGCCCCCCCGCACACCATGGCCCGCAGCTTCTCCTTCGCGCTCTTTTCCTGGGCATCTCAGTGTCTCCTGAGTCTTGGCTCTGGGCTTCCGTGTGCATGTTTGTTCACTTACTCACCGTTTGGGGATCGAGCGGGACTTTCTCTTCATGGAAGGAAGCGCGTGCGAAAGCCCAGCATGTAAGAGGCATTTAAAAACAATGGTTTCCAGAATCCTCCTGACCCAGGCTCTGGGGAACAGAGGTCGAAAACAGTCCTCCTCCTGACGCCGTCGCTCGTTTATCTCCTGCTCGTCGCACCCCTCGGGATCCTCCTTCCAAGCCACATTCCTTTTTTTTTTTTTTTTTTTTTGCTTTGATTCCTACCTTTTATTTTTACCTGATATTCTCCTTCCTTCCTTCTGCATTTGCATGTCTGTTTCATGCTTAAACTCTGACATGTTTTTAAATAAAATAAAATATCGATAAATACATTTTTATAAAAAGTTTTCCTAAGAAACCGTCTCCTTCCCTCATGCCACTTCAACCCCACATTCTTCTCAGCAGCTCGCTCGCTGCTATTGGCAGCACCAGTGTGTCCCGTGGGGCATTTAACAATATGTTACTTTATGTTGAGATTTGCCGCTGCTGATAGTCCCTTTGTGCTATTGCTGAGTCTCATCCTTAATAATCTTCAATAATAGTCTTAATTCTCCTTTGTATTCCCAGAGCACGTGGCACAGCATACTGTATCTGTGGCCCACCCAGTTTTTGTTGAATGGGTCACTTCAGTATTTACAGCATCACAGCCTGAGATAGATACAGAAATGATGTATGTTCGGTGTTCAAGGGAGGCAGCATCTAACTTCTGGGTAGCTTTAGAAATAAACAAATGATTCTTCTTGACTTCATAGTTCTCTTTAAATCAATAATCCCTGCATATCTATTAAAACAGACTTTCAGTTAGAAGAATGTCTCTCTTTGATCACATGTACAGAGTTATTGCTAAGGACTTCTGCTAATGGAAATTCAGTAGTTGAGCCTAGGTATGCCTATAAAACTGAATCTGCAGAAGAAACAAATAGAATAATAATAATATCTAAGCCTGGCAGTGATTACACAGGCAGCCATGGGGTAGATGCAGGCTATGTCTGTGGGAGAAATAAATATGTCAGTATAAATAAAAATCTAAAGAAAAAAGGGTTGATAAATTGCTGTTTTTCTGAAGTATGCCATGACTATGGCTTGGACCCAAACTCCTGTTCATGCCGATTCTTTGTGACAGACTTCTTCTGTAAGAAATTTATGTAAGACGTGTATTGCATAATTATCACATACATAATTATATACTTTTTAGATAGTACTATCATACCACGTTGGTTTTGTTTTTTTTTTTTCTTTAAAGAAGATTTACGTTTAGTCGAGCTCAAGAAGCCCCAGTAAGACACTGAGGAAGGGAAGACCAAGAGTCAGGTGACCCTGATTCTCTGCTGCGGCTGATGAATGAAGAGGGCTGTTTTGCGTGGAAAACAATACCATTTTCTTTGTTTCAGGGAAGGTGACACAGAGGGAAATTATTTCATTATCTTCAGAACGGTTGTGCTATTGTTGATCTCGAAGAACTTAGCAGGGTGGTTTGAACAGTCACGGTGTTTAAGTGGTACTTCAAAGGAGCCTGGGGTGAGAGGGAATTCTAAGCAAAAGAGATTCAGGCGATCTTGACATATTAAATAAAGAAAGCACTTGTGTCTTTTTATAATAGTTTAGGACTATAGGTTGTCCTGGACATTTCATCTTCAAGGAATTGGTTTCATAAAGAGCAGAAAGGGTAGAGCCAACAAAAACTTGCCTGTCCCAGCCCTTGGTCTGGTTGGCGGGAACTAGAGCGGGACTATCTGCGAGGGCTGAGCGGGAATTTATGAATACTCATTGTTCATCCAATAACTTAAATGAAAGGTTTCGATAACGAGATTGTGCATTGATGCTCTGTAGCCTCGCCGCCCATTTGAGGTATTTTGTCTAATTCAGACATTTAGGTTTCATAGTGGAGGAGAAAGGATAATTGAAGAAATTGATGAGATCCTGCAGGACAGGAGTGTAATTTAGGATAGAGGGAATGCAAAAGGTGAAATGTCTAAATAACTCAAATCGCCAAGTCACGATAAAATAATAACTCATAGGCTAACTTAGAGAGGTAACACAATAAGGCGCAGCACACAGGCTCTGGAATCCAGCTGGCCATTGCATGTTACAGGTGTGCAGCTCCAGGCAAATGCTCAAGCTCTGGGCTCTGTTGTCCTTTGTGGAAAGTGGTAATATTATCAACTACTTCATGTAACGGATATGTGGCATGAGAGATATCTATTATTTTTGTCCAGCATCCATTTTATCCTTCTAATCTGAAGATCCTGGAACCCTAATTTCCATCTGGTAGCCACCCCCACTCCCCTTTTAGCCTCTGCATTCATAAGAGGAAGCCTGTGATTTAACTTGGCTGGCTGTGCTCTCCTTACCTTGGCTCTGTGAATGGGTCAGAGTGGTTTGATGTCCAGTCAGAGAAAAACTCATGCAATGAGAATTCTTCTGGGATTATTGGAAGGAAGATTCATTTCTTTCCCACTGGACTGGAACCCAGAAGAACATAAAGCTGAAGCTGCTGAAAGTCAACTGTCCATGAAGAGCGTGAGAACTAAAATAAAACAGGAGAGCAAAGCCCAAGGAGCAGGGAATATTGCTTAAGCCCCCAAACCTAGCAGTTTCTGAAACAAGCTCTCCGCCTATACTTGTAGTTATTTGAACCAACAAATTCCTTATTTTGGGGGTGTTGGAAATGGGTTCAACTTAAGCAGATTTGAGTTGAGTTTTCCTGACACCTGAAACATTAAGAATGTTAACCAAATGACATTTTTCTGCAGCCACTCTGGAAAACAGTGTGGAGGTTCCTCAAAATGTTGAAAATAGAACTGCCCTATGACCCAGCAATTGCACTATTGGGTATTTACCCTAAAGATACAAACATAGTGATCCAAAGGGGCACGTGCACCCGAATGTTTATAGCAGCAATGTCCACAATAGCCAAACTATGGAAAGAACCTAGATGTCCATCAACAGATGAATGGATCAAGAAGATGTGGTATATATACACAATGGAATACTATGCAGCCATCAAAAGAAATGAAATCTTGCCATTTGCGACAACATGGATGGAACTAGAGCGTATCATGCTTAGCGAAATAAGTCAAGCAGAGAAAGACAACTATCATATGATCTCCCTGATATGAGGAAGTGGTGATGCAACATGGGGGCTTAAGTGGGTAGGAGAAGAATAAATGAAACAAGATGGGATTGGGAGGGAGACAAACCATAAGTGACTCTTAATCTCACAAAACAAACTGAGGGTTGGTGGGGGTAGGGGGTTTGGGAGAAGGGGGTGGGATTCTGTACATTGGGGAGGGTATGTGCTTTGGTGAGTGCTGTGAAGTGTGTAAACCTGGTGATTCACAGACCTGTACTCCTGGGAATAAAAATATATGTTTATAAAAAATAAAAAAATTAAAAAAATTTAAAAAAAGAATGTTAACCAAATGAGGTTCAAATTGTATAAATTATAATATAATATATAAATTACAATAAAATTATGTATTTTATATATATTTAAATTTTATCTAATTATGGTAAAATTAAATTATTTTAAATTGTAGATCTATTCTATCCCTCTGGAATATAACTGACACCTCTTGTGTATTCATTCTATTCTAGATACTATACTGTTAGCCTCACATAATTACTCCATTTAACCCTTAAAACCTCATCAGGCAGGGCATATTAGGTATCTATGGGTGCATAACAAACTACACCAAACCCTACATTTGTTATTTCATAGTCTCTCTAAGTCAGGAATTTGGGAGCAGCTTATTTGACTGGTTCTGGCTCATCATCTCTCATAAAGTCTCAGTTACAAAGTCACTTGGGATTGCAGATGTATGAAGGCCTGACTGGGGCTGGGACTGTCAAGATGAAAGAGTGAGTGACTCAGCACAGACACAAGTTTCAGTATGTTTTATGATTGTGTACTGGAAGTGACACAGTGTTACTTACGTAACACCAGCCAGTCACACAGGCTATCTCTATTCAGTGTAGTAGGGGACTACCCAAAGATGTGAGTATCAAGAGGCAGGGACCATGGGGCCATATTGGAGACTTGCTAAACACAGAATATGTTATCTCCATTTTATAGATGAAGAAATGAAGCCTTAGAATTTGTTTAGGGTCACATAACTTTTGCACAGCAAAGGAAACAGTTCACAAAATCAAAAGACAACTGACAGAATGGGAGAAGATATTTGCAAACGACATATCAGATAAAGGACTAGTGTCCAGAATCTATAAAGAACTTAGCAAACTCAACACCCAAAGAACAAATAATCCAATCAAGAAATGGGCAGAGGACATGAACAGACATTTCTGCAAAGAAGACATCCAGATGGCCAACAGACATATGAAAAAGTGCTCCATATCACTCGGCATCAGGGAAATACAAATCAAAACCACAATGAGATATCACCTCACACCAGTCAGAATGGCTAAAATCAACAAGTCAAGAAATGACAGATGCTGGCGAGGATGCGGAGAAAGGGGAACCCTCCTACACTGTTGGTGGGGATGCAAGCTGGTGCAGCCACTCTGGAAAACAGTGTGGAGGTTCCTCAAAATGTTGAAAATAGAGCTACCCTATGACCCAGCAATTGCACTATTGGGTATTTACCCTAAAGATACAAACGTAGTGATCCAAAGGGGCACATGCACTCGAATGTTTATAGCAGCAATTGTCCACAATAGCCAAACTATGGAAAGAACCTAGATGTCCATCAACAGATGAATGGATCAAGAAGATGTGGTATATATACACAATGGAATACTATGCAGCCATCAAAAGAAATGAAATCTTGCCATTTGCGACAACATGGATGGAACTAGAGCGTATCATGCTTAGCGAAATAAGTCAAGCAGAGAAAGACAACTATCATATGATCTCCCTGATATGAGGAAGTGGTGATGCAACATGGGGGCTTAAGTGGGTAGGAGAAGAATAAATGAAACAAGATGGGATTGGGAGGGAGACAAACCATAAGTGACTCTTAATCTCACAAAACAAACTGAGGGTTGGTGGGGGTAGGGGTTTGGGAGAAGGGGGTGGGATTCTGTACATTGGGGAGGGTATGTGCTTTGGTGAGTGCTGTGAAGTGTGTAAACCTGGTGATTCACAGACCTGTACCTCTGGGGATAAAAATATATGTTTATAAAAAATAAAAAATTATTAAAAACAAAACAAAAAAAAACTATTGAAGGATGAAACAAGATTTGAGACCTAGCCAGTCTCATTCCAGAACATGCTCCCTCCTTAACCACAGTGCATTGCTTTTTGGTTAACTGTCTCCGTAGAAGTTAATGATTATTATTTAAGTATAATGTATTCAGCAACTCAGAACATGTAAAACTCATTTAATGTTTCTCTCCATCACTTTAATATGTCTTTGTTTTCAAACTAATAAGTAAGGCTTAAAGCAGCATATCCCTGCAAAAGACTTTTTAAAGAGATTCCATATATATTATGACATTTGGAACAACATCCCTGGCATCTCCCTTGGCCAGAGCCAGCCAGAAGCCAGCCAGTGTGGGAGCCTTGAGTGCATGTCTCAGGACCAGACTTCAGGGGGTGGAACCAAGGAGAGAAGGCGAAGAAGTTCCCTAGAGGGAAACGGAGAATCGCAAGCTCAAGATCCCTACACTTCCGTTAGTAAATAACTCATTTGGGTAGAAGCAAATTGTAAGTAAAGTGAAAAATAATCCTGTGCAGAGCACATTTTTAATGAGATTTTCGAAAAATTAATTCACTGAAATATCTTGAATATTTAATATTTCATCCTTTTTCCGTCTTTTTCTTGCTTTAATCAGCCTGTCTTTCCTCATCTTCTGTATTGATTTTTTTTTAGGCCAACATTATATTTAGAAGGCTTCGTCCAGTTCATAAAGCCATGTGTTTAGTAACTGTTTAAATGTCTTAGCATGGCATGTTCCGCATTACCGAATATGTAAATGTCTTGTGATTGACAAAGAAGACAAGTTGTACCAAATCATTTTATTTAAAAGATTATTTTAGCAGAATCAGGTTGGCTGATATATTCTACCAAATTTCAGTATCAATTTTTCAGTGAGAAACTATGTGTGACTCTTTTAAAAAAAGAAAACTCCTTTAAATATTTTCCTTATTATTGTGGTTTAGCATTTCATGTTCACTTGTCATCTGTGACTTATTTTTTGTTTTTGCTTTAACCTAAGATTCTTATTTCACGTGTGTTAAAGGTTCCCTGTTGAAAACGCCAGGTTGCACCTTCACGGATGTCTGTGTATGACGTCATACTTCCCCACCCTGCCCAAGGGGTTCCCTTACCACCGTCCTTGAGCTAAGGTGTTCTCTGACCAATCCAGTCGGGAATTCTTTTCTTTTTTTAAAGATTTATTTATTTATTTATTTTTATTTGAGAGAGAGAGCGCGCGCGTGCACGCACACAGAGGCAGGGAAGGGGACGCAGAGTGGGGCAGATGGAGAGTCTCAAATAGACTCCCTGCTGAACATGGACCCTGACACTGAGCTCAGTCCCACAACCCTGAGACATGACCTGAGCCAAACTCAAGAGTCAGACACTTATCCGACTGAGCCACCCCGGTGCCCCAAGTCTAGAATATTCTTGCAGAGCATCTCTGGGATCCACCAATTCCTCTTCATTTCCATAGCCAAAATGTCAATTCACATTCTAACCACCTTGGCGACTCCTTGCTGAGCTCATTCAGTTAAGTACGTACCCCAAACATTTATTTACTAAAAATAGTGAAAATATGGAATTGTGGGTGCTTATGTAGACACACTTGTTTTGGGTAACAAAGCAATAGCAATGCTGTATAGACAGTAAGAATCATCAGGCTGTAGTGGAGGCAGGAAGGCAGGAGAGAAGTTCCGGTCCGTGAGGCATATGGAGCTGCCGGTTGAAGCCGTATGAACAGGTATTTTCCCTGGTGATTACTGGAGTTGATATTTTCCACAGCATAACTTTTGTTTTTACTTGAAAGAGTCTATAATTGGTTTCATCAATATAGGAAAGTGCCTTGCTTGAAAACACAGTTAAAGTAATTCAGAGAAGTAAAATAATATTTTTGTGGTCCCTTTTTGCGGCTGGCAACACAACTCATATTCAGGGCCAAGCAGAACAGCATAATGAAAAAAAAAAGTAAGTTGTTGGTTTTTTTGTTTTGTTTTTGTTTTTCCTTTTAATGTCAGAAGGGACCTCCACATATTTTCTAGAAATCTTGCTGTGTGGAATTGCTATTGTTTTTGGCTCTGTTTTAACCAGTAAACTAGTTACCCTGAATTCTAAGGCACCCTTGATAGACGTGTGGGTAGTGAAATAGACCCTCTGTTTAGTGGACTATGGTTTCCGCAGAAAGAACAATAATACTCCAGGTTATTTTAGTGTCATGGCTTTAAAAGGATCGCCCTGATGCAATTAAGTCATAGTTTGGAGTGGAAAGGACGTGGGGAAGGAGATTTTAAAACCAATGAAAACACTGTCGACGAAATTACTTTGGCTGTTTGATGGAGCAGATACAACAGATTAAAAAGTGGTGATTTGCAGTACTGTGAGCAGATTACACCGTCCAAGAGGGTTTGACTCCTAGATTGATGAAGCCATAAAAGAAAAACTGCCACCTATGTGCTTGCTTATTTTTCAAATATGAACTACTTTAAAAACTGAAGCCTAATTATGGACTATATTTCTCCTGTGAACGTTAATAAAAGTTTGACCAAACCTAAATTATGCTTTCCACAACCTTTTTAAAGTCAAATGAAAAAAAAAATACAAAAAACAAACCTCAACCAATTATAGTAACAGTGCTGTGTAGGAGGTTTGCAAATATATGATACATTTGGACAGCTGTTTTTTACTGGAATCCTATCAAGACCATCACTAAAATATTTTGGAATGCTTAAAATGAGGGAATGCTAAATTTGTCGCTGTGCCTCTGCCACTGGAGGCCCTGACTTCGAAAGTGTTTCTTGGTTGCAGCGGTGCTCCCAGTTCTTGAAGCCGGCCACACTCTGTAACCCAGATTCCCCAGTGGTTAATACAAAATATTTACTTTACATGAAATCCTTCACTTTTCAAAATGCTTATACTATTTGTCTGTGGAAGGTGATCGTTCTGATACACTTGATCAATGA
Source organism: Mustela putorius furo (assembly GCF_011764305.1). NCBI lineage: Eukaryota > Metazoa > Chordata > Mammalia > Carnivora > Mustelidae > Mustela > Mustela putorius. The sequence continues at coordinate 2,834,499 of NW_025421261.1, forward strand.
AATAGGCAGCTAGGATGTTCAAAGACTGCCCCTATAAAATGGGGTGGAGGGTTATTAAATGACACTAGCAAAAGCATAAATAACCAAGAGCTGTGAAGATACAGGAAGGGTAGAAGAGCACGTGCAGCTGGTCTTTGACCCTGTCCTGGTCAAAAGTATCTTAGATAAAGATGAAGACAAGATAATGTCCCACCTCTTGGTCTGTGAACTCTGAGTGTCTATAATAATAACTCTATAATTGCCATACATATCCGTGTGGTTAGTCTTAATGTTCCCTTTGTATTTTTGTTGTTGCTGTTAGTGTGTGTTTTATTTTGAATAGAGTTGGCCTGGATTTTAGTTAAAAATCACCTTTCCCCATCCTTCCGCCTCTTTTCTTCCTTCCCTTTACTTCAGGCTTTAATTAATTTTGTCAAAGCCCAGCTTGGTTCCAGAGATTTCCCACAGGTCCAAAAACACCTGAGTCTGGGGCTTCCTTCTCTTCCTTCTGATTCTCTCCTTTTCTCCCAGCATTGGATACCAGTCTGTTCAATCAGATGTTTCCAGGGAACCATGGTCAGTTTGGTGACCAACAGGAAACCCAGATTTTTCAGGAACATCAATTCCAGGTCCTTTTCACAGTGGGCTCCTGAAGTTTTTTATGACAGCCCTTATTTCCAGCACAAGGACTAAAGTATCCAATACACACAGACTCTGGCCTCGGCCGGATTTCCCTTTATCTGTTACGGTCCCTGCCTCGCACTTTCCACGTGTAGGAATGTCACACACCTGGCACTCTTCCCTTTCTGCTTTTGTTAATGTTGTCCCTTCTGCCTGGAAATAAAATGGCATAGATCAAGTGTCTCTTTCTATAGAAGCCTTCTCCCCCATCTCCAGGGGGAAGCTGTGTGTTTCTCACCAACATTTCTGTTAAGACCACTGGCTCCAAATTCGGGGTGCACCAAAATAACATGACGGGCTTGTTAGAATACAGATTCCTAAATTCCTCATTCAGTCCATCAGGGAGGGAGCCTGAGAGTTTGCATTTCTAACAGTCCCTTGGGGACTGATAACCTGGGGATGATGCTGTGAGGAGCACTGTTCCCGGTGCTCATTATACCCAGGAAATAGTAAGATGGGGTTGAGTTTCCTCAACCCAGCTGTGTCATCTTTGAAGGCAGATGACTTGATGTTCTCTAATGTCTTTATGTATATTTACAATACCCAAGTACCACACCTGACAGTATGCAATTGGTCCTGAAAAATCAAAGCTAATAGACAGAAGTGCATCCTGGTGCTGGAAATGAGCTGAACTAGCTATCAGGAACTCGTTTTAGCTGCCACAGTCTTTCAGTTTCTTCATCTCCGACTAATGATTAAAAAACTGGTCTACCCTATCTGCTTATTTTGAGAAGATTAAATTAAATATAAGGACTTTTATGTTACTTATACACACATGTGTTTGATGTCATTCTCTCCATGGGTTTTGGCATGCGTGCGTGTGTGGTGGAGTGTGTAATGATGAGTTTACTAGCTAGTACATCTTAAGTACTTAGTAAGTGGTATCTTATTAGAATTATGAATAAATTCGTTTGAAAAGTCTCCCCTGTTTATGTTATAACCATATTAACCACACAGTATATACTGGCTGGTTTCTATAGGGAGTAGGGGGCAAGGGAAGCAGGAGGAAGAGAGACACCATTATGTAGAAGACAAGAGGACACATAATAGGCCCCCGAAACATGATTTGCTGTGGAAACTGTGAAATCTTTGTTTATTAAAAGTGGTTTAGGGTTAGACAATATGTTCTTGAGTTTTCAAAGCTTTGGTTTTCCTTGGAAAGGGTAAATGTGTTTGATTTAACATAAACATCTAATACTTTCTTCCTCTCTCATATCTTCTCGCTTTGGCACATTGCCAAGTCGCTGGAGGGCTGCCGAAGTACACAGTGCTCGAATAATAATTAACGTATAGTGTAAGGATAGTTTTCCATCTAGATATTTTACATATGTGCACACTAATACTCTGAAGGTTTCTGACTACAAAAAAGTCTTAAATTCCAGGAAATACAGGTGAACAGCTGTCTTCCAATAGCAGGATACAGCTGACTCTGTTCTGACCAGTGTTGGACAGGAAGGCAGGTGCTTCTGTCTGTCTGTCTGTCTGGTGGTTGGGAAGTTACTGAGGCAATGCATACCACTGAGATCCTGGAAACTGGGCATACCCCTGGGAGTATCTTACTCTTATATTAAAGAGACTTAGGTACCAAGTATAGTACATTTAGGTGAGGGTTAGGGAGGAAAGCAGAATAAACTCTGCTTTATTAGAAAGGGTAATTGATTTAAATTAGAACCTAACCTACTCTACTTAACTTTAGAGAACTTCATTTACTAGGGTCAGATTTAATACTGACATGAAGTTACCTGATACAGGATTAGCAGGGGGTGATTTTATTAATAGTCGGATAAATTATTCTGTCCTCAGCACCCTTATAGTTCTGTGCTCAGTTACTTTTACCATCTGTGAATGAGGGAGCATACATTATTAAGCTTGTGCTCTGTTTCAGGCTCTGAGACATTCATGTATTCATCACATGACTGATTTTTATCTCAGCCACCTTAGAGATGGGCAAACAGAAGCTCTGAGGAAGAAAGATTTGCCCAAGGAAATAACTCTGAGTAAGCAGACATGGGGCCTATCCTTACTGCAAATCCAGAACTGACTGTGTTTTAGCAAAGTCCTTTACATCAAGCATGAAAATCTCTTCACCGATCGACATGTGTTAAATCTACATTAATTCTTTCTGTGTGTTAGCTGTGCTGCTGAGGTAGACCACTCACCCACCCAAGGGTGAATTTGTCTTTTAGAAAATGAAAATGTGCCTTCCCCCCGACATATTCAACCTGTAATGGGCAGATAAACATAAGTACTAATATATCTACTTGCACTTTATTACCTTAGGAGGAGTTAGTAGGACGCTTGCTCAAGATTATCCAACAAATAAGTCAGAATCTACCTCTTTATATTCTCTCCCCCCAAATCCAAATTTTCTTGCCCTTACATGTGAATTCCCATTATAGTTCTTTTATACTATAAAATAAGATCAAGCATTACTATAATTTATTTGCTACTTTGGAGTTTTAAAACTACCAGGTTCCATTTTAAACTTTTTTTTTTTTAAAGATTTTTATTTATTTGTTAGAGAGAGAGAGAGCTACAGAGCGCAAGCACAGGCAGACAGAGTGGCAGGCTAGAGGCAGAGGGAGAAGCAGGCTCCCTGCCGAGCAAGGAGCCCGATGTGGGACTCGATCCCAGGACGCTGGGATCATGACCTAAGGCAGCCGCTTAACCAACTGAGCCACCCAGGCGTCCCTAAAACTACCAGGTTCCATTTTAATTGCATTGGTTTCCTTGAGAAACAAGTTTACCTGTGGCAAAATCACGCACAATTTCTGTGTTGTCTTCTAATTTACCTTGAAGTGTCATAGTCACAGTACAGCACAGATTTCACAGACACTGAAGGATTTGAAACTGCATGTCTTACTGGTCACAGCATGGATTTTTCCTGAACACTGGGGCCATCTCAAAGCACAATCAGAATACCTGTAATATACTGAAACATCCATTACATGTGGGCAAAGAACATTTCCATGATGAATCATAATCAGAAATAGTTCACACAACTCTTAAATAGCAGAAATGGTCCTCTAATGAAATTCTAATGGGACACATTTTTTAAAGCTTTCATTTATTTATTTAAGTGAGAGAAAGAGAGCGCACACAAGTTGGGGGGAGGGTTGCAGAGGGAGAAGCAGACTCCCCACATATCAGGGGGCCTGACGTGGGCTCGATCCCAGGACCCTGGATGATGATCTGAGCCAAAGGCAGACACTCAACGGACTGAGCCACCCAGGTGCCCCATGGGACACTTATTTTTTAATATATCTTAAGCTGTGGGACTATGCAACTGAGACTTAACAATTTTCTAATTTATAATGTTGAATATATATGCATCCTCACTCAGGAGGGAAAAAAACTCTCAAGTTTTCAATGACTAGATTGTGATTGGTTTAGGAACATAAACAAAGTTCTAAGTCAAATTTTCTAACTGGTTGAAAGTTTTCTGTTATTCTAGAGAAAGGAAATGTATTGCTTAGTATGTCTTTTATTTCATGAATATAAAAGAAAATTTTCTTATTATAGATAAGAGTTTCATGGAAAAAAATACTTAAGTCTGTGGGCTTTAAAGTCAGACAGACTGGATTTTAATCCTAGCTCTGTTATTTCCTGGCATTGTGAACTTGGGCACATATTCAGCCTTGTGCTGACTCCTAGTCAAGGGATAGCGGTCAGGATAATGACACTTTCAAGAGTAGTGGTGAGAATGAAGTGAGATAATCCATGCATTCTTCCACATTAGAGGTCCTGACCATATATCAGCAATTACAGCAATTACTGGGGATAAAGTACAAATTTTGATAAGATAGAAGTAAGCCCTCCATGCACGTTAGAACCTAAAATTGAAATCAGGGAATGAGAATGTCATTAGTGAAAAAGTAAGAATAACACATGATTTGCCACAGTTTTACAAACCCTTCAATATGCAAATTGACTTTAGAAAGAAAACAAGTCTGGACTAAAAACCAGTGAGTGATGTCAAGGAGCTTAGCAGTATTACTACCTACATAAGTAATTTTATAAACTGCAGAATCTCACTGAGTAAGGAAGTTGAGACCATCTTCCCTCAAAGAATATATGTTTGAAATCCGTAAAAGCTCGTTTATGCAAATGTGTTCTTAGAAGCATGGCAGACTACACAGAGGAGCAGGACTATCAAACATATGAACAGGGGCGCCTGGGTGGCTCAATGGGTTAAAGCGTCTGCCTTCGGCTCAGGTCATGATCCCTGGGTCCTTGGATCGAGCCCCGTGTCGGGCTCTCTGCTGGGCAGGGAGCCTGCTTCCTCCTCTCTCTCTCTCTGCTTCTCTGTCTACTTGTGATCTCTGTCTGTCAAATAAATAAATAAAATCTTTTTTTAAAAAAGTATGAACAACTTTAGCAGAGAGCTACTAATGAAAAACTTACCAAATTAGTTGAAATTAATAACTTGATGTCACAGTAAATTTTATCTGAAATTTCTGTAGTGTTATCATGTTATCATGCATAATTTTGTATATGGAGCTGGAAATTTATATCAGATCGGATGATCGTCCCTGACTGAATGTGAATATTCCTATTAACATCTAATTAAAATTAAATTTAATTAAGAGTCTAGTTCCTTGGTACCATTGAATTGGACCTTTAATAGCATTAAAAAAAATGACTCTGATCTCTATTACCCACTATTGACAGTAAAGCCTTTGTAGGAGCCTGGTGTTGGATAGGAAGGAGGGCATGTGTTGCAGGGAGCACTGGGTGTTTTGCTTAAACAATGAATCTTGGAACACTGAAAATAAAATAAAATTACCAAAGGAAAAAAAAGGGGGGGGTGGGAGGAAACAAAGCCTTTTGTAGGCATCAGACAGAACTTTAAACCAAAATTATATCAGGGTTAATTTGGTCTCATAAGTAATTTGAGTTACTTGACTGAGTTGCAGTAAGATTTGTTCTACCTTTGGATTTAATTCCTAACCCATGAGTGCTGGACTACCCAGGTAAATATGAAAAACCTCCCAGACATAGTGAAAGAATTGAACAACTTTAAATAAGACAGAAAAACACAAGGACTGAAACAATTGTAGGTGAAGTCATGGTGTCAATATTTGATACTGTGTTCCCCCTGCATTGATTACCATCCACTCCCCAAGAAAGACATTATGAAATGGAATCTGTGAAGAACAAATGTTAGTAGTGGATTGATTTTTATCAGTAAAATATGTATCTTTACCACTTTATTCTGAAAACTCTTGTGAAATCTTCGATGAAGTAAAATTCAAATAAAGAGAAAAATGCATTGACAGCCAAAACTAAATAAGTGGTTGACAAGATATTGATAGGCTGTTTACTAAATTCATGTACGTAAGAGAGAATAGAGGCTCTATTGTAGAATATTCGTCCAAAATCAGCTTTATTAATTACTAAACCAGAATCTCTTGCTTCTTTCTGAATCGTGGTGAGCCCAAGAAATCATGCAGGGGGTCAGTCATGTTCCACTTACCATCTGTAAATGTTTGCAGATTCTTCCCAACTTCTGTCCAGTTAGCTAGAGTGTCAATTGGGAGGAAGGTCAAAGGAGAGCAAAATAAAGTGCTGATGAAATTGCAGTAGGCAAACCTTCATGCAAAAGGAGGTGCCTCTAAATTTCACAAGAATGGGTTGAGTAAAATCTCAAAACCATTCTGCCCAAAGCACTCTGGTTTCTCACATTCAAGCTCCTATTAAGTTCAGCAGAAATACAGTCCTTATGTTTCTGATTCATTTTCAACTAATTCAGCACAATGTTTTGCAAGCACTTTTTGATGTTGGAGAAACATGTTGTGTTGTCTTTCCGAAGTCATTTTTTGTTGAAGCAGGACATGTTGTGTTGTCTCTCTAAAGTCATTTTTTTTGTTGAAGCAGGAAGTTGAAAATTAGCGCAAAGAGCAAAACAGTGTATTTTTTAAAAAACATGAATTAGCCTAAAACTTATCAAAATATGATTGTTTTATTCATCATTTTAATTAAAGTATTGAAAACGTTCTTATGTCAAACACATGGCTTATTTTACAACAGAAAGACTAGATGCAGAAATTCTAGGTGGAAGAGGGAGTAAATAATTGTAAATACATTTTGAATGCAACGGAACAGAGGTTTTACAACACTTAGGCTTTATCCGTTTGAGGCCTGGCTTTACTCAAAATACATGTTTTTAGAAGTGGGTAAGTGCTTTGAGTTGTGGTATATATGATTATGGTATTGTTTATTTTTCACTGCTTGTTTTCATTCTATCATATTTCATTTTAAAAGAATAATAGAATTATGGGTTCTCTAATACATGCCTTGAACATGGTTTCATTATTAGCAGCTATGATGTTGGTTCATTAGTGGTCATCTGTGAGCACTTGAGACTTTCCCTCCACCATCATAGAATCTCGCAGATGCACTTCTCTCTCTCTGCCATCAAAAATAATCTTTGATATTTGAAACCTCCTGTGTTTAGAAGAAATTCTGGGAAAATGATCAATATTTGAAATGAGGCCTGCCATGTCTTCTTTTCATTTTTTTCCATCTGCCTAAGTATAATTTGAAAAGATTATGCTGTCTTTCACTTGGAGTTTCTTTAGTACAAGCATTTCATGTTCATTTAACTATAATGAATTTAATAAGTTTAGAAAAATGCATAATTAAAAACGTAAGAAGTTGCCATTCTACATTATGGCACCTCCGTTATTAATTTGTATCATTTAAGTAACTCTGTAATGTAACTCTTACTGAAATCTCTCATTAACCTTAAGCCAAGACCTGGAAATACATTTATTTGTAAATCCTGGAAACATCTCTTATTGACAACTGGCTAAATGGGAAGGAAATTAATATAAAGGATATATTTTGCAAAGGAGTATCAAATGGTGTACAGTAGAATAAGCACAGATTCAACAGGACCTCTGGGTATTAGATTGTCTGGTATTAGAGTTGAAATAAATTCTCCAAATTCATGTATTTGATCAGTGGTGTGGACCTAATTCAAAGCAAGTCTGTTTGTCTCCAAATTCCACTTATGTTCTTTTATCTGATAAACACGAAGTGCATTTGCAGTTTGTGGGAGAAGCCAAGTCTATTGTAGGAGGTAAATGTGTACCAATGATTACTGTAGAGTACAGTGAGGGAGATCATTAACACGCATACAGATGTGGGAGCGTCATCAGAGAACAAGAGTCTGGTGCTGCCTAGATAGGACAGAGCAGATCTCATGGAGAAAACCACAGAAATAAGTTTTGAGATAATAGTAGGATTTCACCAAGGAAATCAGAGACTAAAAGGACTTCTGTCAAGGCCCCTGGGTGGCTCAGTTGGTTAAGCCTCTGCTTTTGATTCAGGTCACGATCCTGAAGGTCCTGGGATCAAACCCCACTTCGGGTTCCCTGATCAGCAGGTAGTCTGTTTCTCCCTCTGCCCCTTCCGTGCTTGTGCCCTCTCTTTCTCAAATAAATAAAATCTTCAAAAAAAAAAAAAAAGGACTCTTGTCAAAGACATTAGGGTGTTTGGAAGTCTGCATGTATCCACCTAGAGAAGGGGAAGCTTGCATTTATCCTATGGATCAATTTTTTCCCACAGAAACATAATATCAGTATATATATAATTTTAAATTTTCTAGTAGCCATGTTAAAAAAGTTGGTAAAACTAATTTTAATGACATAGTGTACAGAATATTATACACTATATTTTATGCATAATATATAAAATATGTTCTCTTTGGGACACTTGAGTGGCATAATCGATTGAGCCTTTAAGTTTTGGTTTGGGCTCAGGTCATGATCTCAGGATCATGAGGGGGTTCCACAGTCAGCATGGAGCCTGCATGAGATTCTTCCTTCCTCTGTGCCTCCTGATCATGCACTCTTACTCTCTGTCTCTCTCTCTCAAATAAATAAATAAATGTTAAAAAAAAATGTCCTATTTTTTTATTCTTTATTTAGAGTCAATTTAGTTAACATATACTTATTATTAGTTTCAGGGCTAGAATTTAGTGATTCATTTTTTGCATATAACACCCCATGTTCATTTCATCAAGTGCCTCCTGGTGCCCATCATCCAATTATCCCTGCCCCCCACTCACCTTCCCTCCAGCAACACTGCTTCCTGGAGTTCAGTGTCTCTTCCTGGTTTGCTTCCTTCTGTTTTCATCTTACTATGTTTTTCCTTCCCTGTGTTCATCTGTTTTGTTTCCTAAATTCCACACATGAGGGGAATCATATGGTATTTGTCTTTTTCGAACTGACTTATTTCTCTTAGGATAATACCCTCTAGTTTCATCCACATTGCTGCAAAAGGCAAGATTTCATTCTCTTCGATGGCTGAGTAATATTCCATTGTATATGTATACACCACATCTTTATCCATTCTTCTATTAACAAAAATCTGAGCTCTTTCCATATTTTATCTATTGTGGATATTACTGCCATAAATATTAGTGTGCATCTGCCCCATCAAATCACTATGTTTGTATCCTTTATATAAATACCTAGTAGTGCAATTTCTGGGTCATAAGGTAGCCTTATTTTTAACTTTTTGAGGGATCTCCATACTGTTTTCCAGAGTGGTTGCACAGGGTTGCATTTCCACCAATAGTGTAAGAGGGTTCCCCATTATCTACATCTTCACCAACATCTGTTGTTTGCTGAGTTATTACTTTAGCCATTCTGGCTGGTGTGAGATGGTAGCTCAGTGTGGTTTTGATCTGTATTTTCCAATGCTGCGTAATGCTGAGCATTTTTTCATGTCTGTTGGCCATTTGTATGTCTTCTTTGGAGAAAGGTCTGTTCATGTCTTCTACCCATTTCTTGACTAGGCTTTTTGGTTTTTGGGTGCTGAGTTTGATAACTCCTTTATAGATTTTGGATACTAACTCTTTATCTGTTAAGATATTTACAAATATATTCTCCCATTCCATAGGTTGCCTTTTAATTTTGTCGAATGTTTCCTTTACTGTGCAAAAGCTTTTCATCTTGGTGAAGTCCCAATAGTTCACTTTTCCCTTTGTTTCTATTGCCTGTGGAGATGTGTCTAGCAAGAAGTTGCTGTTCCCAGGTCAAAGAGGTTGCTGCCTGTGTTCTCCTCCAGGATTGTGTTGGATTCCTGCCTCACATTTAGGTCTTTCATCCGTGTTAACTTTATTTTTATGTACTCTCACCATTGTTGTTCAACATAGTACTGGAAGTCCTAGCCTCAGCAATCAGACAACAAAAAGAAATAAAAGGCATCCAAATTAAAAAAGAAGTCAAACTTACACTCTTTGCAGATGGCACAATACTCTACATAGAAATCCCAAAACACTCCACCAAAAATTTGCTAGAACTGATACAGGAATTCAGCCAAATGGCAGGATACAAAATCAATGCACAGAAGTTAATGTATTTCTATACATTAACAGTAAGGCAGAAGAAATCAAGAAATCAAGGAATTGATCTCATTTACAATTGTACCCAAAACTGCAAGATACCTAGGAAAAATCCTAACCAAAGGTGTAAAGTATCTGTACTCTGAAAACTATAGAACACTTATGAAAGAAATTGAGGAAGACACAAAGAAATGGAAAAACATTCCATGCTCATGGATTGGAAGAACAAATATTGTTAAAATGTCTATGCTACCTAAAGCAATCTACACATTTAATGCAATTCCTATCAAAATACCATCAGCACTTTTCACAAATCTGTAACAAATAATCCTAAAATTTGTATGGAACAAGAAAAGACCCTGAATAGACAAAGTTAAGTTGATAAAGAAAACCGAAGCAGGAGGCATCAAAATGCCAGATTTCAAGCTCTATTACAAAGCTGTAATCATCAAGATATTACAGTACTGGGACAAAAACAAGCACATAGATCAGTGGAACAGAATAGAGAACCCAGAAATGCACCCTCAGCTCTACCAGCAACTAGTATTCAACAGAGCGGGAAAGGCTATCCAATGGACACAAGACATGGTGCTGGGAAGGCCGGACAGCCACGTGCAGACGAATGAAACTGGACCGTTTCCGTACACCACACACAAATATGTTCTATTTAACTCAATATAATTTTTAAGATTCTATTTTATTTATTTGACAGAGATGGAGAGAGACAAAAAGAGAGGGAACACAACCAGGGGGAGTGGGAGAGGGAGAAGCAGGCCTCCTGCTGAGCAGGGGCTTGCTTGAGTGGGGCTCAATCCCAGGGCCCTGGGATCGTGACCTGAGCTGAAGGCAGATGCTTAACGACACAGCCACCCAGGTGCCCCTCGATATATTTAATATATATTATTTTAACATAAAACAAAAATTATTAATGAGATGTTACATTTTTTATATTAAGCTGTGAAATTCCCATGTGTATTTTACACTTATGACAATCTTAATTAGGACTAACCACATCTCCAGTGCTTAATAGGTACACTGGTCTAGTAGCTACTATCCTGAGTGATTTGGCTATAGGCAATAGTAAACATTTTAAGCAGGGGAATAATACAACCAGTTTATGCCATTGTGCTGGCAGTTTGAAAGGTGAATTAAAGATTGGAAGCTGGGCGCCTGGGTGGCTCAGTGGGTTAAGCCACTGCCTTCAGCTCAGGTCATGATCTCAGGGTCCTGGGATCGAGTCCCGTATCGGGCTCTCTGCTCAGCAGGGAGCCTGCTTCCCCCTCTCTCTCTGCCTGCCTCTCTGCCTACTTGTGATCTCTCTCTGTCAAATAAATAAATAAAATCTTAAAAAAAAAAAACAAAAAAAGATTGGAAGCTGAATACTGCTGAGAGGTTTTGGCAGCAGTCCATTCCATGATGAGAATTGGAACTGAAGTGATGATCCTGCAAGTGGCATTGGAAGGTGGATCAGTGGCGGAGCTGAATGGACGTTACTGATCACGTTGTCGTGGGTACCAGGGAGCAAGAGGTCCTGCGGATGATGAAAGCTTTGATCTGGACAGGTTGACGGTTGGTTGTTTTATGTTTGACTCTGTGCAACAGATTGTAGGGGTTAGGAGCAATGATTCCAGTGCCAGTATTCTTGGGTTTGAATCCTGTCTGCTTCCTAGCAGTGAGTCTGTGGGCAAATTACTTAGCCTCTCTGGGCTTTAGTGTGCTTTTCTGTTACGTGGAGAGAACAGCTTACCTTTCTCGCGGTTGTTCATAAATGTGCCCCGCATGGAGCAGTGTTCGGCATACTACTAAATGATATCAGTGCTAGCTATAATTTTAATCTCCTGAAAATTGATCATTTATGTATAAATTTATGAGGGCATAACACTAATAACTAAAATGTTGAGTTACCTAGAGCACCCATAACCTGCCTACATAAATGAGAATTTTTTGACCTGTTTTTTACTTTTACATCTAATAGTGGAATCATTAAAACATAGGAAAGTTCTTTTTTTTCTTTTAAAGATTTTATTTATTTATTTATTTATTTATTTATTTATTTGTCAGAGAGAGAGAGCACACAATTATGCAGAGAGGCAGGCAGAGGCAGAGAGAGAAGCAGGCTCCCCACTGAGCAAGGAGCCTGATGTGGAACTCAATCCCAGGACCCCAGGATCATGACCCAAGCCAGAGGCAGCAGCTCAACCAACTGAGCCACCCAGGTGCCCTGGAAAGTTCTTTAAAAGAGTATTGTAAGCCATTTTATGAGTATAATGGAGGCATATATTTTGTCAGTATATTAGCAAATGTGATTGAACTTAAGAAAATTTATTTTACTCTTACTCATATACAGTGGACCCTTGAACATCATGGGTTTAAATGTGTAAGCCCACTTATAAGGATTTTTTTTTTTTACAAATACAGTACTGTAAATGTACTTTCTCTTGTGATTTTCTTATAACATTTTCTTTTCTTTAGCTTACTTTATTAAGAATACAGTGTGTAATATACACAACATACAAAATATGTGTTAATAGACTGTTTATGTTATCTGAAGGCTTCTGGTCAACAGTAGGCAACTAGTAGTTAAATTTTGGGGAAATCAGGAGTCATCCGTGGCTCTTTGACTGTGCAGGGGCTCCGTATCTCTAACCTCTGTGTTGTTCAGGGGTCAACATTAGTTACAGACTTCTGTTGCAGTTTGTGAAGTTTTCGTGCAGATGACACATAAATTTAATGCTTTAACCATTGCCTCTCCCATTCTTCTCTACTCTAGAAATTATTTCTACCAATTTGTTTCTTATTATCCATGCACCTTATCTTTTTTTTTTCATTTATTTATTTTCAGCATAACAGTATCATTATTTTTTCACCACACCCAGTGCTCCATGTAATCCGTGCCCTCTCTAATACCCACCACCTGGTACCCCAGCCTCCCACCCCCCGCCACTTCAAACCCCTCAGATTGTTTTTCAGAGTCCATAGTCTCTCATGACTCACCTCCCCTTCCAATTTTTATCCGCATAACTTCTGGATAAAATCACCATGATTTTAAAGAAGAAAAGAAAAAGTGATATAAGTAGGATCTTTACATTGAATTACAAAGCTTCATGAAAGTAGATTCCACATGTCTTTAATTCCTAAAATAAATTATTTTAAGTTAAAGCAAAAATGTATTTAGCAAATAAAGTGGCAGTTTTTGAAAACCTATTCAGAGTACAGTAATATGCTAAAAGTTCTGAGAATACGAACAAATGTAATAATCTCTGTGCACAAGGATGCTATCTTACTGTAATATACTCATGGAAGTTATAATAGTTAATAACATGTAAAATAATAATAAATTAGATATAAGAAGGGCATCCTAAATAACAAGACAATAAAATACTAAATAGCAGCTAAGGGAGGCTGTGGACTCACTTTTCTCTGTGCACTTTTAGAAAGAAGGTAATTAGATATTCATGCTGATTGATTTAATTATTGAGTTGGATGATTTATTGAGTACATTCTGTGTGCCACTTGACAAGCATATTGTACATTTTATCATTTAACATCAGGTCCTGTTATAGAGATTCATCCATAAGTCCTTTTCTTCCACCTCTGTTGAAATTTTCAGAAAAAGACGCTTTGCTCGCTTTCTAAGGCCATGTTACTGAATATCCGTCTTCTGGATAATAGATATTGAGCACTTGCTATGTGGAAAGCCTTATACTAGGGTCTAGATTTGTAAAAGTGTCCTTAAAGAACTTTCCAAAGCAGTCAGATACAGAACCAAAATAAAAGAGGAAATAGTTCTATTGTTAAGAAGTTTGCAAAGATAAATTCCTTCAACAAATTTTACTAAACCCATTAGCCAGGCACTGTTCTAGACTTAGATCACTGGAGATACATTAAAAGCAAAACTAGAAAAATCCCTGCCCTATGGAATTCATTTTCCGGTGCTATTGGACCGTCTATGAAGACGTAATCAACTCCAGTGATTGCAAAGAGTTAGCAGAAACAACACAGAGCCAGGACATTCAAGGAGGGTTTAGAAGGATGCACTGGAACTTGCTTGGTCAGCAAGGAGTTGTGGGACATTGCCAGAGGAAGAGGAGGACTTCCCAAAGGCACTGAGGGAGGCCGGGGTACCGTGGTATCTGTTCACACACAACATTCCCTTCCTCCTAGATGGTCAAATAAAAAGGAAAGGAAAAAACCTATTAGATCATAGAAAATATCATGACATGTCTAGGGTATATCTTGCTAATTTTTAATCATCTGAAGATGTTAGCTTTATTGTTAATAGTTGTAAAAGTATAGACTCAATTACACTAAGTTACTTTGAAAATAAGGAAGAATTACTTTTGGACTCATCCATGAAGGATGGCAGTTTATAGATATAAAGTCACAAACAAGTGCTTCTTTTTCTTTGGAAGCAAATTATCCCTCTGAACCAAAGGTTCTGTACTTTAAAGAGGGATTTTTTTTAAAGATTATAAACTTATTTGTAATGAGGTGAAAAATAAATCTCTACATTTTGGCATTGCATTTTGCCCACAGATAAAGCCAAATATTTTAATTTTTTAACTTTTATTATGTTATGTTAGTCACCACACCATCATTAAAAATATTTTAAGTAAGGAATTATCTTTATAATAAAGTCCAACCATTGCAAAAATCGCCACATAGGAATCCATTATTATTTTCCATGTTAGTTTAGATTCGGATTAATATATTCCTCTGCCAGCTTGTGAAGTACTTAATAGTTACTGCACTACGCCATCCCACATTTGTTTTAGGGTATACTCATTTATTGCAAAGAAATACCAGAGAAAAATCAGAGATTATTTAGGGAATTTATTTAATACTTTAAAAAATGCAGAGACTTGAATACAATACATAAAATGAGACAGTTAATAAAGGTGCTTTAGGAGGAAAATAGGACACTCTTAAAATCTGATCTTAAAAAGGGTTCCTGAATATTAATATTAGGTCATGGCAGTGTACTGAAAAGACGTTACTCTTTTGCTCTAATTGCTTTTAAGAAAGGCTTTCACATTGAGTAAACATGACAAAAAGCATTCATTAAAAAAATATCATTCTGATAGTAATTTACTGTATTCCCCTGATGGATGACATTTTTCAGACATTTTGAAGCTTATATGCTAGGAAGCCTCAGTTCAGTTATGATGTATCTGGTAGTTAAAATAAAACCATAATCCATTTCGCTGCGGGTCATAATGAAAAATCAGGGGTGTTGAGGGGGAGTGAGGGGACCTCACTGGTTTGCATCTAAAATTTGCATGCAGAAACAAAACAGGAAACACCAAAAAGAGAATTAGACCACGGACCATGAGCATTTTAAACAGTGTTATTGAGGAGCAAAGAAACAAGGTGGGGGTGGGGAGGGGGAAGCAATGTATTTTAAAAATCTGGAACTTTAAAAATGTTATACATACAAGGGAGGAGTCAAGATGGCGGAGAAGTAGCAAGCTGAGACTGCTTCAGCTAGCCGGAGATCAGCTAGATAGCTTATCTAAAGATTGCAAACACCTGAAAACCCATCGGCAGATCGAAGAGAAGAAGAACAGCAATTCTGGAAACAGAAAAACAACCACTTTCTGAAAGGTAGGACCGGCGGAGAAGTGAATCCAAAGCGCCGGGAAGATAGACCCCGGGGGGAGGGGCCGGCTCCCGGCAAGCGGCGGAGCAACCGCGCACAAAATCAGGACTTTTAAAAGTCTGTTCCGCTGAGGGACATCGCTCCAGAGGCTAAACCGGGGCGAAGCCCACGCGGGGTCAGCGTGGCCTCAGGTCCCGCAGGGTCACAGAAGGATCGGGGGTGTCTGAGTGTCGCAGAGCTTGCGGGTATTGGAACGGGAAAGCCGGCTACAGAGGCAGAGCTGACAGTAAGCTCGCAGCTCCGTGTTACCTTGAACCGGTCGCAGGCTCGGTGAGCTCGGAGCGCGGCCGGAGGTCAGGCAGACGGGAGTGACTGGGCGCTGTTCTCTGAGGGCGCACTGAGGAGTGGGGCCCTGGGCTCTCGGCTCCTCCGGGCCGGAGACCAGGAGGCCGCCATTTGTATTCCCGTCCTCTGGAACTCTACGGAAAGCACTCAGGGAACAAAAGCTCCTGAAAGCAAAACCCGAGCGGATTACTCACCCCGGCCCCGGGTAAGGGCGGTGTAATTCCGCCTGGGGCAAAGACACCTGAGAATCACTACAACAGGCCCCTCCCCCAGAAGATCAACAAGAAATCCAGCCGAGACCAAGTTCACCTACCAAGGAGTGCGGTTTCAATACCAAGGAGAGCAGCAGAATTCCAGAGGAGGAGAAAGCCAAGCACGGAACTCATGGCTTTTTTCCTGTGATTTTTTTTTAGTCTTGCAGTTAATTTAATTTTTTCTTTTTCATTTTTTTTTTTTTTTTTCTCGCCTTCGGGTAAAATTTTTTTTTTTAACTGTTACCTTTTTCTTTTTTTTAACGATTTTTTACTAGTTTATCTAATATATATATATATATATATTTACATTTTTCTTAGGTGTTTTCTTTTTTTAAAAATTTTTTTTTTTTTTTTTTTTTTTTTTTTTTTTTTTTTTTTTTTTTTTTTTTTTTTTTTTTTTTTTTTTTTTTTTTTTTTTTTTTTTTTTTTGAACCTCTTTTTATCCCCTTTCTCCCCACTCACGACGATTTTGTATCTCTTCTAATTTGGTTAAAGCATATTTTCCTGGGGTTGTTGCCACCCTTTTAGTATTTTACTTGCCCCTTCATTTACTCTTATCTGGACAAAATGACAAGACGTAAAAATTCAACACAAAAAAAAAGAACAAGAGGCAGTACCGAAGGCTAGGGACCTAATCAATATAGACATCGGTAATATGTCAGATCTAGAGTTCAGAATGACAATTCTCAAGGCTCTAGCCGGGCTCGAAAAAGGCATGGAAGATATTAGAGAAACCCTCTCGAGAGATATAAAAGCCCTTTCTGGAGAAATAAAAGAACTAAAATCTAACCAAGGTGAAATCAAAAAAGCTATTAATGAGGTGCAATCAAAAAATGGAGGCTCTAACTGCTAGGATAAATGAGGCAGAAGAAAGAATTAGTGATATAGAAGACCAAATGACAGAGAATAAAGAAGCTGAGCAAAAGAGGGACAAACAGCTACTGGACCACGAGGGGAGAATTCGAGAGATAAGTGACACCATAAGACGAAAGAACATTAGAATAATTGGGATTCCAGAAGAAGAAGAAAGTGAGAGGGGAGCAGAAGGTATACTGGAGAGAATTATTGGGGAGAATTTCCCCAATATGGCAAAGGGAACGAGCATCAAAATTCAGGAGGTTCAGAGAATGCCCCTCAAAATCAATAAGAATAGGCCCACACCCCGTCACCTAATAGTAAAATTTACAAGTCTCAATGACAAAGAGAAAATCCTGAAAGCAGCCCGGGAAAAGAAGTCTGTAACATACAATGGTAAAAATATTAGATTGGCAGCTGACTTATCCACAGAGACCTGGCAGGCCAGAAAGAGCTGGCATGATATTTTCAGAGCACTAAACGAGAAAAACATGCAGCCAAGAATACTATATCCAGCTAGGCTATCATTGAAAATAGAAGGAGAGATTAAAAGCTTCCAGGACAAACAACAACTGAAAGAATTTGCAAATACCAAACCAGCTCTACAGGAAATATTGAAAGGGGTCCTCTAAGCAAAGAGAGAGCCTACAAGTGGTAGATCAGAAAGGAACAGAGACCATATACAGTAACTGTCACCTTACAGGCAATACAATGGCACTAAATTCATATCTCTCAATAGTTACCCTGAATGTGAATGGGCTAAATGCCCCTGTCAAAAGACACAGGGTATCAGAATGGATAAAAAAACAAAACCCATCTATATGTTGCCTCCAAGAAACACATTTTAAGCCCGAAGACACCTCCAGATTTAAAGTGAGGGGGGGTGGAAAAGAATTTACCATGCTAATGGACATCAGAAGAAAGCAGGAGTGGCAATCCTTATATCAGATCAATTAGATTTTAAGCCTAAGACTATAATAAGAGATGAGGAAGGACACTATATCATACTCAAAGGGTCTGTCCAACAAGAAGATTTAACAATTTTAAATATCTATGCCCCCAATGTGGGAGCAGCCAACTATATAAACCAATTAATAACAAAATCAAAGAAACACATCAACAATAATACAATGATAGTAGGGGACTTTAACACTCCCCTCACTGAAATGGACAGGTCATCCAAGCAAAAGATCAGCAAGGAAATAAAGGCCTTAAATGACACACTGGACCAGATGGACATCACAGATATATTCAGAATATTTCATCCCAAAGCAACAGAATACACATTCTTCTCTAGTGCACATGGAACATTCTCCAGAATAGATCACATCCTCGGTCCTAAATCAGGACTCAACCGGTATCAAAAGATTGGTATCATTCCCTGCATATTTTCAGACCACAATGCTCTAAAGCTAGAACTCAACCACAAAAGGAAGTTTGGAAAGAACCCAAATACATGGAGACTAAACAGTATCCTTCTAAAGAATGAATGGGTCAACCGGGAAATTAAAGAAGAATTGAAAAAAATCATGGAAACAAATGATAATGAAAATACAACGGTTCAAAATCTGTGGGACACACAAAAGGCAGTCCTGAGAGGAAAATATATAGCGGTACAAGCCTTTCTCAAGAAACAAGAAAGGTCTCAGGTACACAACCTAACCCTACACCTAAAGGAGCTGGAGAAAGAACAAGAAAGAAACCCTAAGCCCAGCAGGAGAAGAGAAATCATAAAGATCAGAGCAGAAATCAATGAAATAGAAACCAAAAAAACAATAGAACAAATCAACGAAACTAGGAGCTGGTTCTTTGAAAGAATTAATAAAATTGATAAACCCCTGGCCCGACTTATCAAAAAGAAAAGAGAAAGGACCCAAATAAATAAAATCATGAATGAAAGAGGAGAGATCACAACTAACACCAAAGAAATACAAACTATTATAAGAACATACTATGAGCAACTCTACGGCAATAAATTTGACAATCTGGAAGAAATGGATGCATTCCTAGAAACATATAAACTACCACAACTGAACCAGGAAGAAATAGAAAGCCTGAACAGACCCATAACCAGTAAGGAGATTGAAACAGTCATTAAAAATCTCCAAACAAACAAAAGCCCAGGGCCAGACGGCTTCCCGGGGGAATTCTACCAAACATTTAAAGAAGAACTAATTCCTATTCTCCTGAAACTGTTCCAAAAAATAGAAATGGAAGGAAAACTTCCAAACTCATTTTATGAGGCCAGCATCACCTTGATCCCAAAACCAGACAAGGATCCCACCAAAAAAGAGAGCTATAGACCGATATCCTTGATGAACACAGATGCGAAAATACTCAACAAAATACTAGCCAATAGGATTCAACAGTACATTAAAAGATTATTGACCACGACCAAGTGGGATTTATTCCAGGGCTGCAAGGTTGGTTCAACATCCGCAAATCAGTCAATGTGATACAACACATCAATAAAAGAAAGAACAAGAACCATATGATACTCTCAATAGATGCTGAAAAAGCATTTGACAAAGTACAACATCCCTTCCTGATCAAAACTCTTCAAAGTGTAGGGATAGAGGGCACATACCTCAATATCATCAAAGCCATCTATGAAAAACCCACCGCAAATATCATTCTCAATGGAGAAAAACTGAAAGCTTTTCCGCTAAGGTCAGGAACACGGCAGGGATGTCCATTATCACCACTGCTATTCAACATCGTACTAGAGGTCCTAGCCTCAGCAATCAGACAACAAAAGGAAATTAAAGGCATCCAAATCGGCAAAGAAGAAGTCAAATTATCACTCTTCGCAGATGATATGATACTATATGTGGAAAACCCAAAAGACTCCACTCCAAAACTGCTAGAACTTATACAGGAATTCAGTAAAGTGTCAGGATATAAAATCAATGCACAGAAATCAGTTGCATTTCTCTACACCAACAGCAAGACAGAAGAAAGAGATATTAAGGAGTCAATCCCATTTACAATTGCATCCAAAACCATAAGATACCTAGGAATAAACCTAACCAAAGCGACACAGAATCTATACTCAGAAAACTATAAAGTACTCATGAAAGAAATTGAGGAAGACACAAAGAAATGGAAAAATGTTCCATGCTCCTGGATTGGAAGAATAAATATTGTGAAAATGTCTATGCTACCTAAAGCAATCTACACATTTAATGCAATTCCTATCAAAGTACCATCCATCTTTTTCAAAGAAATGGAACAAATAATTCTAAAATTTATATGGAACCAGAAAAGACCTCGAATAGCCAAAGGGATATTGAAAAAGAAAGACAACGTTGGTGGCATCACAATTCCGGACTTCAAGCTCTATTACAAAGCTGTCATCATCAAGACAGCATGGTACTGGCACAAAAACAGACACATAGATCAATGGAACAGAATAGAGAGCCCAGAAATAGACCCTCAAATCTATGGTCAACTAATCTTCGACAAAGCAGGAAAGAATGTCCAATGGAAAAAAGACAGCCTTTTCAATAAATGGTGCTGGGAAAATTGGACAGCCACATGCAGAAAAATGAAATTGGACCATTTCCTTACACCACACACAAAAATAGACTCAAAATGGATGAAGGACCTCAATGTACGAAAGGAATCCATCAAAATCCTTGAGGAGAACACGGGCAGCAACCTCTTCGACCTCTGCCGCAGCAACATCTTCCTAGGAACAACGCAAAAGGCAAGGGAAGCAAGGGAAAAAATGAACTACTACTGGGATTTCATCAAGATCAAAAGCTTTTGCACAGCAAAGGAAACAGTTAACAAAATCAAAAGACAACTGACAGAATGGGAGAAGATATTTGCAAACGACATATCAGATAAAGGACTAGTGTCCAGAATCTATAAAGAACTTAGCAAACTCAACACCCAAAGAACAAATAATCCAATCAAGAAATGGGCAGAAGACATGAACAGACATTTCTGCAAAGAAGACATTCAGATGGCGAACAGACACATGAAAAAGTGCTCCATATCACTCGGCATCAGGGAAATACAAATCAAAACCACAATGAGATATCACCTCACACCAGTCAGAATGGCTAAAATCAACAAGTCAGGAAATGACAGATGCTGGCGAGGATGCGGAGAAAGGGGAACCCTCCTACACTGTTGGTGGGAATGCAAGCTGGTGCAGCCACTCTGGAAAACAGCATGGAGGTTTCCTCAAAATGTTGAAAATAGAACTGCCCTATGACCCAGCAATTGCACTATTGGGTATTTACCCTAAAGATACAAATGTAGTTATCCAAAGGGACACATGCACCCGAATGTTTATAGCAGCAATGTCCACAATAGCCAAACTATGGAAAGAACCTAGATGTCCATCAACAGATGAATGGATCAAGAAGATGTGGTATATATACACAATGGAATACTATGCAGCCATCAAAAGAAATGAAATCTTGCCATTTGCAACAACATGGATGGAACTAGAGCGTATCATGCTTAGCGAAATAAGTCAAGCAGAGAAAGACAACTATCATATGATCTCCCTGATATGAGGAAGTGGTGATGCAACATGGAGGCTTAAGTGGGTAGAAGAAGAATAAATGAAACAAGATGGGATTGGGAGGGAGACAAACCATAAGTGACTCTTAATCTCACAAAACAAACTGAGGGTTGCCGGGGGGAGGGGTTTTGGGAGAAGGGGGTGGGATTATGGACATTGGGGAGGGTATGTGATTTGGTGAGTGCTGTGAAGTGGTGATTCACAGACCTGTACCCCTGGGGATAAAAATATATGTTTATAAAAAATAAAAAATTTAAAAGAAAAAAAAAAAAAAATGTTATACATACAAGATTTTATATGGAATTATTTAAAAGTTCATAAAATTATATTTCAGTTTTTCCATATTGATACTGAAATACTGAAATGTTGAGTTAAACTAATTATTTTGGCTGCTAAAATTTTCTAAGATGCATATGTTTACCATTATGACAAAACCATATTTGTTCAGAGTTCTTTTGGTTACTAATCAAAATTACATTCGAAGAAGGAATTCGGCATTCATAGATCATGATCTGCTGCTACCCTGGATGACCTTCATGTGCCTGCAAAAGGGTGGAAGCTTAGCTTAACCTGAAGTTCCAAACATAGTTATGTGTTGTCTGTATTTTAAGTTATTTTCCTACAGAACAGTGCCATAATTTCACAGGGAAAAAAAGTGGAACTTAATTTTTAATTCATATGTATGTTTTGTAATGCTCTAAAATTCATTCTTAATTCTGATGTGCACGGAATTCACTGGGTTGTGTGAAGTAAACTTCTTCGATTTCAGTGTGTGTTAGATGGTCAGCCATAATGCTTTTACACTGGGTGTGTAGGGATCCTTTCTGGTTTTCCATAAAAGAACCATTTCAAAAGCTGCAAACCTGCCATTCCATGTGCTACACATGTTAGACATTAACTAATGTGATTTTTCAAGCATCTCTTACATATGACACATTTAGGACTAAATGCTAGCGAGAGTCTTGATTCTGAGAGCCACAATTATAGGTTAGAGCCCATTCTCCCTTTTTATTTGTGGTTAGGTTTTAATGTGGTCATGGTACATAGTCGCATGATTTACAATCAGATGGATTAGCCACTGACTTATGCCTCACATAAGCATTATAAATTCATATCCTTACCTTCCAGATGCAGGGAAAATGCAGAGACCTTTTTATAATGGATTATTCAGACCATTTTGCGTAGGAAAAAACCAATCCAAAGCAAAAAGAGCTTTCACATATGGTATCCATAGTGGTGACACTATTTTACAGAAAATGCTCAGATGAAGCAAAAACATCTTTGACAAAGACTAAAAAACAAAAATAAAAACAAAACACACACACACACACACACAAAAACCAAACCAAACCAAACCAACCAACCACCTATTTATAGCTACAGCTCAAGCTGTCAAATTTAGAGTAAACCTTTGCCTGTAACCACATTTGCAGCCGCATTCTTCGGGCTAATTGCAGGCTATTCCTGCTTTGCATGGAGACATCTGTACCGTGGCACACCCTGTAATTCGGTGGCAAGGGATCTCTCATGATTTGGTTGATAGTGTATTACAGCAAAAGCCTTTGGGTGGGAACAGGAGGATTGCATTGTTTCAATCGAGGTGACAAAAAGTGAAACCCACAGCATAAGCCCTGCAAGTGTTCTAGAATGTTCCATATTTTATCTTAGCTGTAGTGGGAGACTTTTTAAATCCTATGAAAGAAAAAAAAAGGGGGGGAAAGAGGTGTTTTCAGACAACCAGGATCATTCCCGCCAGCATCTGTTTGAAATGAGTCACATGTCATCGCCTCTGCCCTAGTTCAGGTCTCTATCACCGCTGCACTATTTACTGCAAAATCTTCTTAGTACAAGAGTCTCCTATCGGACGGCATCACGGTCCCCATTCTTCAGTCTCTTCTGGACACTCAGCACCGGCACAGTCCTCCCAACCCCTGTCTCTGTTGCGTCACATCTCCTTTCAGAACCGTCGGCGGCTCCCATTCGCTGTACATTCTCTCACCTGGC
Organism: Mustela putorius furo; assembly: GCF_011764305.1. Taxonomy (NCBI): domain Eukaryota; kingdom Metazoa; phylum Chordata; class Mammalia; order Carnivora; family Mustelidae; genus Mustela; species Mustela putorius. Next base: position 2,858,111 of record NW_025421261.1, read on the forward strand.
TCTCACAGACCGTGAAAAGCGGTTCCTAAACCCCTTTCCTAGCGGTGCCCCTTCCTGTAGTACTAAATCACCGTCCTGTTTGGAGTTGTCTATGGGCCCCTGAATTCAGATCGTCTAGGTTTGAGGTCCAGGCACATCACTTACCGGGCACATGACTGGCAACCAGTGGTTTAACCACCGTGGGGCTCAATATCTTCATCTATAAAGTGGGCTCTAATAATTGCACCCACATTTTAGGGGTTTGGTGAGGATTCAGCGTCTTAATAATACACACAAAACACTTAGTGCCTGGTAAGCGCACACCCCGATAGCTCTTTATTGCTGTTGTTTACTCGGGTGTGCATACTGGGTGTGCATACTGGGTGTGCATACTGGGTGTCCTCCAGCGGAATCTTCCCTCCAGAAGTGTGTGGCCTGGCAAACAGGTCTGTCTTTCTTTCTTTTTTCTTTTTTTTTTTTTTGAATTTTCATACTCTTTAGACTGATCTTATTTTCTAATAACTTGTTACTTACCCGGTTGTTGGCTGAAATTTCATCGGAGTTCTCTGCCTCTGTGAGCACTAATGTGCCCATCTGTGGTGAATTAAGCAGTGTCCCTCCCTCCAAATCCACATTCTTCCTGGATCCCAGAGTGTGATGTTATTTGGAGATGGCGGCCTTGAAGATGTAATTAATGAAGAATCTTGAGATAAAACTGTGTTGCATTTACAGTGGGCCCTAAGTCCACTGACAGATATGCTGCTGCTTTTTTTTTTTTTTTAAGATTTTATTTATTTATTTATTTGACAGAGAGAAACCCAGTGAGGGAGGGAATGTAAGCAGGGGGAGTGGGGGAGGGAGAAGCAGGCTTCCGGCTGAGCCCAGGACCCGGGGCCATGATCTGAGCCACCCAGGCGCCTGAAGATACCCTTCTAAGAAGAGAGGACACCGACAAGATGGAGAAGACCGTGTGTAAACCGAAGAGAGATTCAGAGATCGCATCTACAAGCCGTGGGACACCAAGGGTCACACGGCACCAGAGTCTAGAAGAACAGCATGGGACAGTTTCTCACTCCAAGCCTCCAGAAGGAGCCAACCCTGCCCACACCTGGATTTCAGACTTCCAGCCTTCAGAACTAGGAGAAAGTTCCTACTGTTATAAGTCACCAGTTTGTGGTAATTTATTGTGAGAGCCTCTGGAAATTAATATTGTGAGCATCACTTTACCATCTGGCACTTCCAAGTCTCAGTTCTGTTCCCACCTATGCAGTGGAACCTTCACTACTTAAATCACTCCAGCCTGACAGAAACACACCCTGTGCCCAACTGCCATTGAAATGAGGCCTCTGCCCCCTTCACGTGGAGCTTCTCTTACTTGCTGCTTTTATACGTGTTCCACAGCAGGACTATGAACTTATAAGGATGAATGCTGAGCCCCACACATTTTTATGCCCTGATGGTAATTTCAGTACCATAGGCTATGATAAATGTTAATTGATTGATCCAAATTGCCTCTGAACTTTATGAAAAATATGGTTCATAAAAGTATGGAAATGTGCCATAAAAACGACCCACTTCAGTTGCAATCACCTTTCACCAGGATGTTGTTAGTTTGCATCTACAAAATGTATATTTAAATACCTTTTCAGGGACACCATGTCACATTGATAGCCAGAAGCTTATATCCATATGCACTACTATTATAAATGCATAAATATAACATTTTCCCAAAATAAATACAGATATTAGTTGTGATATGTGGCTACATCTTATAGTTCTTTAGAACATGACTTAATGGTACAAATTATCAACTATGATAATAATTTGATTCTCATGCAAGTATTTTATTCATTCACTGAAAATCCATGCTTGAAAATGGGGAACCCAAACATGCCATCTAGTTGATGTGATGGGTGTCCTGGTAACTGTTTCTCTGAGTTATTAATAATCAGTACTTCAAGGATGTGGCAAGGCCAGGGATTTCATGTCCTTATCGCCTGGCTGGTTTTGCAGCTAAAGACTGTCCCGTTTACCAGAGCTGGCTCACTCACCAATTTGTGGTCATTAAGAGGAGTGACCTGCCAACGCTGGGCCCACTGTGTCCACTTTGTGTCCAGAGGGCAGCAAATTGAGAAGGTGCATTGCAGGAAAGCCCAATGTAAAGGGACTTCAAAGTTCAAAGTTAAGGCATCTGGCACTGAAGACTTGAGAGTTTAATCTAGGTGTCAACTGAAGGTCTAGAGTCACAAATGCTTGGAAAAGCACGTGGTCAAGCACATGGTCGAGCACACGAAATACAAAGGCAGAAAATTGGAAAGGATCAGGGAATTCAGCAGATCCAGAATAAAAGCAGGATTACGGGAGGTAGGAAATATATAAAAATGCAAATATATATATGTTATATATATAGTAAATATATAAAAATGATGTTAAGAAAAATTAGATATGTGTACACCCTCCCAAAAAAATGCAATACAAAGTAGCTGAAAAATAAGATTATATGAAAAGGTATTGCAGTAACAGCCACAAAGTTCTCAGTGGGACATGGAGTCTCTTTTCAATGATTCCAAGCGTGATGTATTCATATATTCTTCAATTCCAAAAATAGAACTTGTGAAAGGAGTGAATAATGTATGTCTGTCATCTGTACCCAGAAAGATAACTTGACCAATGGGCCACAGCTGAAGGAACTATTTTTCTATTGCCTTGATTTTTTTTTCATCAAGGGTTATTGATCACACATCAGGAGCTGAAATCTTCTCTAGACCATTAGCCCCCACCTTCCATGAGACTGCAGAGCTGGCTGGACGCACTGATACTATGCAAGCACAGGTGACAAGTGTTTGGAAAGAGGCCTGTATGCAGGGGGTCACATATTCCATGAGAGCCTCCTCCCTTATCTGGAAATTGAATAAGGAAGCGTCCCAGAAGAGATGTCCCTTAAACTGAAAAAGGAAGCTCTGAGAAAGTGGCAGGAGCCCTAAATTCCATCATGAAAAGTTATTGCACGTATCCATTTACTGACTTCCCAGGTATTTTTGAACCACCTGCCATTTTCAAGGCACTACAGAGGGCTTGAAAAACCTTCAGAGAGTTATAATCTCATCTGAATATTTCAGTCCAATATAGGCAACAGTTGTTTTCAAACTCATAAAAACTTTCACCTAGGAATAGTAGAGCATTTGTATTTAAAATGTAATGGGCTACAGAGGAAATTCATTAGTTGATAATAATTCACATAAATAATCTTCAGATCATTTTGTCCTAAAGACTGGCTGAAATATGCTTGTAAGTTCAGTATTGATTATTACAGTGTATGTTGGTTTCATATTTCACATTTGAGTCTAACAACATCACTAATACATTTATTTATGGGCATACTCATTGAAGCCTGCGAACATTTCTGTAAGAGATTATTGACAGTTCACACAAAGTTATTTTCTATCACAATGTTTTATTAGTCAACTTTCAGAAAGTGTTAGAGAAAAATGTGTTGCTTTAAAACATTTTAACTGAACATGTCACGATACAAGAATAATGTGAAAAATGATCATCACTTGTTAAGTTATAGCATCTAGCAGACATATTAAATTCTCATTCTTCTAGTATGTGCAATCATGGCCATGCATATAGCAAGAATCTATGTACTTAATTAAAGCATACTTGTTAGAACAGAGAAAAAGCTTATATCATCAAAGTTTAGATTGTCATTAAATATATGAGAAAAATTATTATCATGGGTCTTTGGGCATAATAAATTGAGAAGCAATTTTCTATCACTCAGCAGCTAGATTTATGAAAAGCAGATTTCTATGAACAAAGGAACTGTTGTGGACTTAAGCTTATCCTTAAATCAGAGAATTTTTGTGACAATCAAGGAGAGTTACATATAGTGTAGGATACTTAGCAAAGGGTCAAAGTAGTTCTCTGTATGTATTCACAGAAATGACATCTTCTCTTCTCCTAATATATTTATTAGAGATGGGTGTCTTGTCCAAATAATAAGCCCTCTGGGCTAGTGAATGAATCCTACGGCTCATCAACTATATCTGTACCAAATGAGACAGAATTTATATGACACAAGACTTTCATTTAATTGACATAGAATTTAGATATTTAGAAATTGAAGTTCATTTAAACACCTGTTTTGAGGGTTGGGAGGAAATAGATATGTGAGTAATCATAACAGGTGTTGTAAGACAAAGAAATAAATAAAAATAACACCAACAAATAATTGCCAGAACTATAAGTACAAATTTGAGGCCAGACCTGATGTAAGCAAAAATATGCTCTAATTCTTAACCAGAAAAGAAAATGAAAAGAGAGAGAAAGAGAAAGGAAGGAAGAAAAGAAAAGAAAAAAACAGCAAATTTGAGGAAGTATTTGCAAAGTCCTTAACTTATTGTGAAATTAGTTGGATCAATTTGTCTGAATTTATTGGCATTGCTAAATAAAGATAGGTTGCATTTGATCTTATTTTTTGTCTTCTAGTAAGACAGAAATTTACAGTAATTTATTCTAGATATTCCAGTCTGTGGGCCTGCATATATGTCAGCTACCTCTTGAAAGTACTGCAAACTTTTATTTAGCACCATTACTTTTTCTTCTTCTGTCTTCTGTCATTGCTCTCTCCCAGAATTCTAAGTAGAACTCTGCAGCTCAAAGCTTTGTAAAGTGTGTTTGAGTGGGTTGAACTCTATTACACTTCATCACTTCCCTTAACAAGTGAGCTAATGGTGTCCTTTCCTTTTAAAATGTGTATCGAGACATCCACACATGTTCCACAGCAACCCCCCAAACTTGTTAAAGCACGTGCCTATTTCATGCTCTGGAAGTGCACTTGATGTTGGCACTTGGTATCAAACACATATGGACACAAGTGTCATCATGTCATTAGTAAATCCATAAGAGAGACATTTGTCCATATTTATATTGGGGTTTGAAGGCCTTAGAGCCTTAGAGAGTTTCAACAAAAAAATGAATACTTGAGCCAGAACACACATTCCATAGAAAAATATGTAAGAAATCAACTCCCTGGTGAGTTTTGTGTTCGTATAATTTTTTTTCCCTAAGATTCTTTGTAATTTGGGAGTAATTTAATGTCTCCAACTTGTTTAAGCTTTAAGTATGTGATTTAAAATACTTCCTTACAGTATTTAGCAAAATTAGTTATTTTTACTTGCTTTCAGCTATTAATTTAAAATGGAAATTAAAAAAATTGATTTCCTTTCTTAATAAATTAAACAGTTTGGCTTACAGGAACTCCCAACTGAATACTGACACTAGAAAAATAAGCAGGGCAAAACTTGAGTTTAACCTCTTATCTCTTTAAGGACAGTCAAGGGAAGAAAAAATATTAAGGAACAAGACTTTGTTCTAGGTTAAAGTCTGCGTTGAAAATTCTTACCCAGATATCAAGATAGTAAGGTAGTACCCCCAAGAGATGTAAAATCCAGAAAATGTGTCACCCATACATCTCAAATGGATGCCTGTTCTGTGCCCATAGACACGTACATACGTACACCTGCATGCTCAGTACAAGAAGTTGGCCAGTGCAATCAGCCTCTGAATTCACCAAGGGCAAACTGGAGTTATCAAGTACAAATATAAACAAATAAACCAAACTTGCCAAAATTTGATGAAAATCAATAGCCAAAGAGAAGTGCCAACCTCAATAAACAGAAGATTTAGCAACCAAAAAGTTAAGACTGAAAACAAAGAAAAACTTTAGAATTGGCATTTAATGTACCCAGAGTTGAGAAGATATTACATCTATAAAACAAAGTTAAGCTATTATGTGAGATAAATAAAAAAACTATAAAATCAAAAATATGATGTAACAGTGATGCAGATTTTTTCTCTCAGCTTGCTCCCAACTCCTCTGTAGCATAGTTTACTGCATGCTAGAGACTGGAAAGTTTGTAGTTCTCAAATGGCCTTGCCACTTGGGTTTTCTGTGGGACCTACCTAGCTTCTTAAAAGGAGGATGCAATGTGTGAGGTTTGGAAGAAGTAGTGAACATGCTGAGGTGTGGGCTACACTTTAGCTGCTTTTGTGTCTGCTGGCAGATCCAATTAGGAGGTATTTGACTTTTCTATGGCAGCTCCAGGAGAGGTCCAGGGGACTGTTCTCTGGCTTCATGGACATTCAGAAGCAGCATGTGACATCTGTTTACTGGTACATGTAAGGGCTGAGGTCGCATAGTCTTGTAGCCAGCAGGGATGGAATGCAATGGCACCTTATCACTGGGTTGTGGGTGAAGCATTTGCACATGGAGCCAGCAGTGGTGGTGGCCGAACCTCCATGTTAGCAAGGAGGGTGTGTGCTGTGGGGAGTGCTGTGAATGGTGTCAGACTGATGATTCACAGACCCGTACCCCTGAAACAAATAATACATTATATGTTAGTAAAAATACATAACATACATACATACATACATACATACATAAAATATTTTTTTAAAAAAAGCTCTTGGCCCTTTCCCCGGCCGCTCTATCACATTCTGGGAGTTGCTTTTCGATTTCTCCATCACAGACTGCTCATCCCAAACTTTACATCGTTTTGTACACATCTAATTCCATCTATTAAATTTTTTCTGCTTTAACTAGACAGAGTACCATTGAATGTTGGTTGATATATGTGGTTATCTAAATAGTACAGCTTCATATATAAAAGCTGAAGTACAAAACAGACACATTTGAAGACTGAATTACTGAGCGGGAAGATCAAACTAATCTCTAAAATGTAACAAAAAGATCCAAAGATGGAAAATATAAAAGAGAAATGGAAGGACAAAAGATAAATTTAGGAGTTCTTTCATTTTTCTAGTAGGAGTTCTAGAAGGATAGGACTGAGAAAATGCAAGGGAAGAAGTAAACAAATAAAAAGAAGAAATTCCCAATACTGAAAACAATGTTCAGAGTCCGGTTTCAGAAAGTCACTAACTAAAGACCATTTCAATTCTAATTACTTATAATTACCGTAGCAAGAGGGTTGTATACCAACAGTATGAAGTGAACTTAAGAAAGAGGAAGGCACTGGATGCCTGCATTACACAGTCAGTTAAGCATACAGACTCTTGGTTTTGGCTCAGGTTCTAATCTCAGGGTAGTGAGATGGAGCCCCACATTGCGCTCTGTGCTCAGCATAGAGTCAGCTTACATTCCTCTCTCCCTCTGCCCTTTCTCCTGTGCTCTCTCTGTCTCTGTCCCTCTCTAAAATAAATACATCTCAAAAAAAAAAAAAAAGAAGAAGAAGAAGAATACATCAAATTAAATATGTTTATAGCAAGGAATGGTGACACATTAGTTTAAAAATAAGATGGCAGGAAAAGTAAAATAGCAGACATATTGCTAATCACAAAAATATGAATTGATTAAATTTATCTATTAAAATAGATACTACATTCATGAATTCATTGTAAGCATACTATGGAGTCCTGAAGTGTTCTCCAGTCTTAAAAATAAAATATAACAAGAAAACAATATGTAAATTATGGTCAAAATTATGTTTGATCATTGTGTATATGTATATGTATAAATATGTGTATTTATAAATGTGAATGCATAGGTAAAGAACTAGAAAGGTATACATCACATTTTTAATAATTTTTTCCTCTGGAGTTGGAATTGAACTGGGATTGAGGGTAGGAATAAAAAAATACAGTGAATAATTTTTCCAGTAAAATATCTTTTATTTATATATTTGAGGGAGAGGAAGAGAGAGTAGGGGGAGGAGAAGAGGGAGAAGCAGACTCCCCACTGATCAGGGAGCCTGATGTGGGGCTCGATCCTAGGTCTCCAGGGTCATGACCTGAGCCAAAGACAGATACTTAACCAACTGAGCCACCCAAGCATCCAAAACTCAGAAAATTATGGCCAATATTATCATAAAACTCCTATTTGGCAAACAGTTTCTACAAAACACTAAGAAAGTCAATGAATTAGAGTATGTCAGAATTTGAGAATAAGGTTCTTTTTTTTTAAGATTTTATTTATTTATTTGACAGAGAGAGATCACAAATAGGCGAGAGGCAGCAGAGAGAGAGGAGAAAGCAGGCCCCTGCTGAGCAGAGAGCCCAATTCAGGTCTCGATCCCAGGACCCTGAGATTATGATCTGAGCTGAAGGCAGCAGCTTCACCCACTGAGCCACCCAGGCACCCTAAGGTTCTTTTTTTTAAAGACACCTTCTTTGGAACAATAATTCATATAAAACATGTGCAAAATTTCCCCAAGAGCACCCCATCCTACAGATATTTTATAAATGGTTGTGGATAAAATTATTCCAAATCTAGAACCAACATGTAAACTATAAGAATGATAAAGTAAACTGTAGACTCTACAATAAGTCTGAAAAAACTTTTGATTACAAAGAAGTTATCAGTGTATATTAAATAATAAAGGAAAATGAATTTTTGTAATATAGAAAATGGTGTAATGGAGCTACCTCTATTTGAAAGCAGATGTATTTTAATACCATCATTTTTTCATGACCAATACAACCCAAGAAATATCAATTTGATTTCAAAAGAGATTTTTTCCAACTTTGTAAAGAATGTACTATCAGCCCAGTTGGTGTTTTAGTCCTCATGTCAGCTATATATCTCAATGAAAATTAATAAATTGGTTTTGATAACTCTCTAACAGATCGTGGTAATGTAAATACATTCCCTTTGTTCTCATCATTAAGGGAGAGACTGATAAATCCAGGAATGAATAAGACTCCAGGCCTTTGATAACTCTACAGATACCATATAATTATCAACAGGAAACCCTCAGTTTCCTATGGTGCTCCATCCCGTTCCCCACTGGGTCCAAAGCATCACTCCTCCAACTACCAGCAACTAAGTCCCTTCCCAAAAATGCTCTTACACAGAAGAAGCTGCTTTGTACCAGGTTAGTCCCCGTCCCTGGCAGCAGCCTGTATCCAATGACTAGTCGGTCCATTTTAAGGATGCAGGTTATAAAGGCCTGTCTCCTTTACCTCAATCAGCGTGCATCTGCAGACCATGCCAACTCTAGAGCTCCCCAGAGGATGAGTTTCGGCATCTGTTGCAACTGCATTACAGTTCAACTTCCCTCTGCCCTGTCCTGCTTCCCTTACTCTTCACAAGTGGTGATCCCTGGAGCACACCCCCGCAAAATCTTCTCCATGCAAATATTCACCTCAGAATCTGCTTACAGGGAAATCCAACCCAAGCTTTCTAACCCATTCTAAGTTCAGTAGTGTTCAGTTTACTTTTTCTCCAGTTGTCTTCGTTTATATAAATATTTTCATTCAATGTAACTTTTTTCAAAACATTTTCTATATATTTATTTCAAAAATAAAACCATATACTAAAAATGTGTCATAGTCTGTATTTTACTTTAGTAGAATATGAATGTTTTCTATCTTACATATCTTTTTTTTAAAGATTTTATTTATTTGTTTGACAGACAGAGATCACAAGTAGGCAGACAGGCAGACAGAGAGAGAAAAAGGAGGAAGCAAGCTTCCCGCAGAGCAGAGAGCCCGATGTGGGCTCGATCCCAGGATGCTGGGATCATGACCTGAGCCGAAGGCAGAGGATTTAACCCACTGAGCCACCCAGGCAACCTCTATCTTACATATCTTTATATCCTTTTTTTCTTATTCTTTTTTTTTATTCTTTTTTTTTTTTAACTGCTTCAGAATGTGTCAGTGAAAGAGTACACTACATACTTAATGGACTTTTGGTTGCAAAAATTGAACTATTAAAATGACTGCAGTAAATATCTTTGTGCACATGTTAGTGTAGACTCATGATAATTTCCTTGGGATATGTTTCTTGGTATAGAGTTCCTGGAGCAAAGGGCACACACACAATTAAGGTTTTTATTGCTCAATTTCGCTACCAGAAACATTGCACTACTTCCACAACCAGACATCTTTGAGAATAGATACTAACTTGGAAAGTATCTTTATTAAGTCTTGAAAACATAACTTGTTTTAATTTGCATTTTTTGTAATAAGTGAGATTGAATTTTTTATATGTTTATTAGGTATTTGTGAATTTCTTTGATGAGATACATATTCATATCTGATGGGCCATTTTTTTTCTATCAGATTAAATGTAGTTTTCTTATTAAACAGAAAAGTTCCCTATATATATTATAGGGGCACCTGAGTGGCTCAAGTGGTTAAGCATCCAACTCATGATTTTGGCTCAGGTGATGATTTCAAGGTTGTGCAATTGAGCCCCATGTCTGGCTGGCTTTCAGTGAGGAGTCTGCTTAAGATTACCTCTGCCCCTCACCCTGCTCACACTCTCTCTCTTTCTCTTTCTCCAAAATAAATAAAATCTTTTAAAAAAACAATATTTAATATAAGGACTGACACAAATGATAATGACTGATATAGAATTCATATTTGATATGTTTTGTAAGTATGAATATATATAAGTTTAAATTAAGTGGTTTTATGATATAAATATACTAAAACTACATTACAAATGAAGCTACCTTAATATGATCTTCTAGATCCCAAAGACATGTCAGATTCCCTTCATATTATTTCTTAAATTATTATGCAATTTTTATTTACAGATTTTATCACAATATACATATACACTCACATATACTATATATATATATATAGATTGTATATATACACACACATACATATGAAAAAAGAGTGACTATTTAATGAAATAATTTTTTTCCTTTTTAAAAATTTATTTTTTAATTTTTTTAAATTTTAACTTATTATTTTTTATTAACATATAATGTATTATTAGCCCCAGGGGTACAGGTCTGTGAATCCCCAGGTTTACACACTTCACAGCACTCTCCATAGCACATACCCTCCCCAATGTCCATAGCCCACCACCCTCTCCATACCCCCCTCCCCCAGCAACCCTCAGTTTGTTTTGTGAGATTAAGAGTCTCTTATGGTTTGTCTCCCGCCCGATCCCATCTTGTTTCATATATTCCCTTCCCTACCCCCCAAACCCCGCATTTTGCCTCACAAATTCCTCATATCAGAGATATCATATAATAATTGTCTTTCTCTGATTGACTTATTTTGCTTAGCATAATACCTTCTTGTTCCATCCATGTCATTGCAAATGGCAAGATTTCATTGATTTTGATGGCTGCATAGTATTCCATTGTGTATATATACCACCTCTTCTTTATCCATTCATCTGTTGATGGACATCTAGGTTCTTTCCATAGTTTGGCTATTGTGGACATTGCTGCTATAAACATTCGGGTGCACGTGCCCCTTTGGATCACTACATTTGTACCTTTAGTGTAAATACCCAGTATTGCAATTGCTGGTCATAGGGTAACTCCATTTTCAACTTTTTGAGGAACCTCCATGCTGTTTTCCAGAGTGGCTGGACCAGCTTGCATTCCCACCAACAGTGTAGGAGGGTTCCCCTTTCTCCGCATCCTCGCCAGCATCTGTCATTTCCTGACTTGTTGATTTTAGCCATTCTGACTGGTATGAGGTGATATCTCACTGTGGTTTTGATTTGTATTTCCCTGATGCTGAGTGATATGGAGCACTTTTTCATGTGTCTGTTGGCCATCTGCATGTCTTTTTGGCAGAAATGTCTATCCATGGCTTCTGCCCATTTCTTGATTGGATTATTTGTTCTTTGGATGTTGAGTTTGAGAAGTTCTATATAGATGTTGGATACTAGCCCTTTATCTGATATGTAATTTGCAAATATCTTCTCCCATTCTGTCAGTTGTCTTTTGGTTTTGTTGACTGTTTCCTTTGCTGTGCAAAAGCTTTTGATCTTGATGAAGTCCCAATAGTTCATTTTTGCCCTTGCTTCCCTTGGCTTTGGTGATGTTTCTAGGAAGTATTTGCTGTGACTGAGGTCAAAGAGGTTGCTGCCTGTGTCTTCCTCAAGGATTTTGATAGATTCCTGTCTAACATTAAGGTCTTTTATCCATTTTGAGTCTATTTTTGTGTGTGGTGTAAGGAAATGGTCCAGTTTCATTCTTCTGCATGTGGATTTCCAATTTTCCCAACATCCTTTGTTGAAGAAACTGTCTTTTTTCCATTGGACATTCTTTCCTGCTTTGTTGGAGATTAGTTGGCCATAGAGTTGAGAGTCCATTTCTGGACTCTCTATTCTCTTCCACTGATCAATGGGTCTGTTTTTGTGCTTGTACCATACTGTCTTGATGATTATAGCTTTGTAATAGAGCTTGAAGTCCTAAATTGTCATGCCACCAGCTATGCTTTTCCTTTTCAATATTCCTCTGGCTTTTTGAGTCTTTTATGGTTCCATACAAATTTTAGGATTATTTGTCCCATTTATTTGAAAAAAGTTGAGGGTATCTTGGTAAGGTTTGCATTAAATGGGACATTTAATAGATTGCTCTGGGTAGCCTAGACATTTTCACAATATTTGCTTTCCTAACCCATGAGTGTTGAACATTTTTTCATTTCTGTGTATCATCCTCAATTTCTTTAATGAGTACTTTATAGTTTTCTGAATAAAGATTCTTTGCCTCTTTGGTTAGGTTTATTCTTAGGTATCTTATGGTTTTACAATTGTAAATTGGATTGACTCCTTAATTTCTTTTTTTTCTGTCTTGGTATTGGTGTATAGAAACACAACTCATCTCTCTGCCTTGATTTTATATTCTGACACTTTACTAAATTTCTGTATGAGTTTTAGCAGTTTTAGGATGGAGTCTTTTGGGTATTCCACATAAAGTATCATATCATTTGCAAAGAGTGAGAGTTTGACTTCTTCTTTGCCAATTCAGATGCCTTTTATTTCTTTTTATTGTCTGATTGCTGAGGCTAGGACTTCTAGTACTATGCTGAATAGCAGTGGTGATAGTGAACATCCCTGCCATGTTCCTGACCTTAGGGGAAAAGCTCTCAATTTTTCTCCATTGAGAGTGATATTCACTGTGGGTTTTTCATAGATGGCTGTGATGAAATTGAATTATAAAAACTTTGAAGAGTTTTGATCAGGAAGGGATGCTGTACTTTATCAAATGTGTATCAGCATCTATTGAGAGGATCCTATGGTTCTTATTCTTTCTTATTTCTATTCTTTTCTTATTTTTTCTTTTTATGGATACTATTTGTTAGTATTTTGGTGAGAATTTTTGTATCTCTGTTCATCAGGAATATTGGTCTGTAATTCCCCTTTTTGATGGGGTCTTTGGTTTTGAGATCAAGATAATGCTGGCCTCATGAAGTGAGTTTGGAACTTTTCTTTCCATTTCTATTTTCTGGAACAGTTTCAGGAGAATAGGCAATAATTTTTCTTTAAATGTTTGATAGAATTCTCCTGGGAAGCCTTCTGGCCCTGGGCTCTTGTTTATTGGGAGATTTTTGATAACTGTTTCAATTTTCCTACTGGTTATGGGTTTGTTCAGGTTTTCTAGCTCCTTCTGCTTCAGTTTTAGTAGTTTATATGTCTCTAGGAATGCATCCATTTCTTCCAGATTATCTAATTTGATGGCATATAGTTGCCCAGAATATGTTCTTTGAATTATTTGTATTTCTTTGGTGTTGGTTGTGATCTCTCCTCTTTCATTCATGATTTTATTAATTTTGGTCCTTTCTCTTTTCTTTTTGATAAGTCTGGCCAGGGATTTTTCAATCTTATTAATTCTTTCAAAGAGCCATCTTTTGGTTTGTTGATCTGTTCTACTGTTCTTTCGGTTTCTATTTCACTGATTTCTGCTCGGATCTTTATGATTTATCTTCTCCTGCTGGGTTTAGGCTTTTCTCTTTTTTCCTGTTTTTTCTCCAGCTCTTTTAGGTGTAGGGTTAGGTTGTGTATTTGAGACCTTTCTTGTTTCTTGAGAAAGGCTTTCACTGCTATATACTTTCCTTTTAGGACCGCCTTTTCTGCATCCCAAAGATCTTGAACAGTTGTGTTTTCATTTGTTTCCATGAATTTTTTCAATTCTTCTTTAATTTCCTGGTTCATTCAATCATTCTTTAGAAGGATGCTCTTTAGCCTCCTTGTATTTGGGTTATTTCCAACTTTCCTCTTGTGATTGAGTTCTAGTTTCAAAGCACTGTGGTCTGAAAATATGCAGGGAATGATCCCAATCTTTTGGTACTGGTTGATACCTGATTTGTGACCCACGTTGTGATCTATTCTGGAGAACCTGCACTAGAGAAGAATGTGTATTTTGTTGCTTTGGGATGGAATGTTCTGAAAATATCTGTGATGTCCATCTGGTCCAGTATGTCATTTAAAGCCTTTATTTCCTTATTGATCTTTTGCTTAAATGATCTGTCCATTTCAGTGAGAGGGGTTTTAAAGTCCCCTACTATTATTGTATTATTGTCAATGTGTTTCTTTGGTTTCGTTATTAATTGGCCCATATATTTGGCTGCTCCCATGTTAGAGACATAGATATTTTAAATTGTTCAATCTTCTGGTTGGACAGGTCCTTTAAGTATGATATAGTTTACTTCCTCATCTCTTATTATAGGCTTTGGTTTAAAATCTAGTCCATCTGATATAAGGATTGCCACCCCAGCTTTCTTTTGATGTCTATTAGAATAGTAAATTGTTGGAAAACCATTCCATCCCCACTCCCGCACTTTAAATCTGTGTCTTTGGGTCTAAAATGAGTCTCTTACAGACAACATATTGGTTGGTCTTGAGTTTTGTTGTTGTGGGCTGGTTTTGTTTTGTTTTGTTTTGTTTTCCATTCTGATACCCTGTGTGTTTTGATTGGGGCACTTAGCCCATTTACATTCAGGGTAACTATTGAAAGATGTGAATTTAGTACCATTGTATTGCCTGACTTGTAAGGTGACTCTTATTGTATATTGTCTCTTTTCCTTTTTGCTCTTTGTTACTTTTAGGCTCTCTCTTTGCTTAGAGGACCCCTTTCAATATTGTGGGGCTGGTTTGGTGTTTGCAAATTCTTTTAGTTTTTGTTTGTGGGAAGCTTTTTATCTCTCCTTCTATTTTCAATGACAGTCTAGCTGGATATAGTATTCTTGGCTGCATATTTTTCTCATTTTTCTCATCATGCCAGTCCTTTCTAGCCTGCCAGGTCTCTGTGGTTAGGTCTGCTGCCAATCTAATATTTCTGCCATTATAGATTACAGACCTCTTGTCCCAAGCTGCTTTTGGGATTTTCTTTTTGTCTCTGAGAGTTTTAAGTTTTACTATTAGATGATGGGGTGTTGACCTATTTTTATTGATTTTGAGGGGGGTTCTCTGTGCCTGGATTTTAATGCTTATTTCCCTCCCCAAATTAAGGAAGTTCTCTGCTATAATTTACCCCAATATACCTTCTTCCCCTCTCTCTCTTTCTTCTTCTTCTGAGATCCAAATTATTCTAGCATTGTTTCATCTTGTGGTATCACTTTCTCTTGAATTCTCCCCTTGTTATCTAATAGTTTATCTCTCTTTTTCTCAGCTTCTTTATTCTCTATCATTTGCTCTTTTATATCACTAACTCTCTCTTCTGCCTCATTTGTACTAGCAGTTAGCGCCTCCATTTTTTTTATTTTTATTACCTCATTAATAGCCCTTTTTTTCCAACTTGCTTAGATTTTAGTTCTTCTATTTCTCCAGAAAGGGATTCCCTAATATCTTCTATGCTTTTTTCCAAGCCCAGCTCGTATCTTTATAATCATCATTCTGAACTGTAGTCTTGACATCTTACTAATGTCCAAATTGATTAGGTCCCTGGCAGATTTATAATATTCTCATACCTAGCTAAGCACATATGCTTCATTAGTCTTCTCTTTAAGTATCATTAGATTCCCTTATATTCTTTCAAGGTAATATAAGGAATCGTTTTATCAGATACCCTTCTCTCCCCAAGAATGAAAAGAAAAGAAATCTAGGTGTCCCATAGTTTACTGAAGTTGGAAAAGTAGACCAAAGAGAGCCATCAAAATAGAGATTTGGACAGCCTTTATAACACTGTGATGTAAGGAACTAAAAAAAAAAGTAGTGAGTTGTCATATTAATCTCACCTAGGATCATAGAAATATTTTTACTTTGAAATGATTTTAGAGCTCTCCAAACAGAATTCTTAAGCGTGAAAATCAGAAATAACTAAATTATAAGCCAGTTAGAGAAAGATAAATAGTGTATGATCTAATTTATGTATGAAATCTTAAAGGGAAAAAAGATAGAAGCCATAGAAACAGAGAGGGGAATAGTGGCGTTATCAAGGCTGGGAGTACAGAGAGTGGGGGAAATGGGAGGTGTTGATCAAAGGATATAAAGTTGAACCTATGTAGGATAAGTTCTAGAGATCTAATGTATAGGCATTATGACTATAGTTAATAATTCTGTATTTAATACTAGAGATATGTTAAGAAAGTAGATTTTAGGTATTCATGGTATTGTTTCAATTGAGTTAAATAAAACTCACCAACTAAAAATCTTAAAGAAAAGAAACCCCTAAATTACTGACAAAATGTGTACATGTCTCACAGACTGCTTTGAACAGATGAACATGTGTAATGTAAGAACTGGAAGAATGTAATTTTCTTTGATTTGAGTATATTAGGAAGTCATTGTATATGAAATGGATTTACTCTGTGGTGAGAAAGTGCTGAAGGTGATAACATGAAGCAATGAGTCCTCAAGGGCAGAAGCTATGTGGGATTCATGATGACTGCAAGTAGACAAAAAAGAATTCAAAGTAAAAACAAAATGTAGGCCTCAAAAGTCACCAGAGGTTTGTAGAACAGCCTCAGTATAAAAATACTGAGTAAAGGCAAGCCTTGGCTTTGGAGTGCAGGTGACCTAGGATTTCTCGTTAGGAGTGTCAAGAGCGTGTTAGTTGAAAGAAGAAATCAAATCATCTGGTAGGTTTTGGAAACTGTCAAGAGAGTGGCATCAGACAAAAGCTACATTAATGAGCTAGCCATATCCATCAAGAATACATAAGTTTTCACAAATGAGTCAGGTAGGTGGTCAAAATTAACTTGATGTCTAGACAAATAAAAAAGGGGGAAAATTGCTTACTGGTGTGAAGGAGGAAATTGCATAACTTATGATCTCAATAAGAATAAGTAGGGGAGCCATATAATTATTCATTTCCAGGCTGCAGAACCAATATCTATGAACACTGACCTTAATCATTTCTTTTCTATTTACCTAAATCAAAAAATCTATTGGGAAACATCCCAATTCATAAAGTCCAAAAAAGCTTTAACTTCAGTAAGAACCCTGAGAGTCTTAATATAAAACTGAAACACAAATACAACAATGTTGTCAACGTCATGCTCTTACTAGTTAGTTTTTAAAAGGCTCCATTCTCATGGAGAGTCAAATCCCGAGAAGTCTTCCTGAGAGTAATTCCAAAACTGTAGGCAGAGTTCTTGAGAAGAGGCTGAAAATTCTTGAAAAATAATTGCTTCTTTCTTTCTCCTTTTTCTCTTTCTTTCTTTTCTTCCTTTCCCTTCCCCTCCCCCCTTCTTTATTTCTTTCCCCTCCCCTCCCCTCCCCTCCTCTCCCCTCCCCTCCTCTCCCCTCCCCTCCTCTCCCCTTCTCTCCTCTCCCCTCCCCTCCTCTCCCCTCCCCTACTGTCCTTCCTTACCCTCCTTCCCTTTCTTCACTTCTTTCTCTCTTCTTTTTTCCTTGTTTTCATTTTTTTTTCTTTTTTGGCCCTCATACCTTTTGAGAAGTGATAAGAGAATTACAGATGGAAGTGGCTATATCACAGTAGCCAAAGGAAATATTAGTAATCTAAGAAAGACTGAACCAAATGATGTTTTCCATGACTTCTAAACACACCTTTAATATCATGTGGATTTACATTTTAGTAAATTTGCATTTTTAGGAATTTAGGATAATTATATGATCGATGACATTATGTGCAGTCACTGAATAAATATTTATTCAATTTCTATTCTATGAAGGAATATGAAGGAATATTCCAGACACAGGGGATATAGAAAGATGCAAAAAAAAAAAAGGCCTTATGAAACTTAAAATAATTAGATCAGACCAAAGTAGAGACCAGTGAGAACAGAATCAGATCAGGAGTTAAATCCATGGCAAAGACAGAGAAATCTACAATTACGGTTTGTAAGACAGGGAGTTGGGGACACGTGCTTGCTGTGTGTTGTAGGAAGAAGGCCAGCGTTGCTGAGGCAGAGCGAGTGCAGGGGCGGAGTAGGACAGGAGGGTAGGGAGGAAGTGAGGAACTTAGTGGTGGTTGTATCTGTTTTAAGTGGAAGGGCCATGTTATTAAGTCATGTTTTAAAAGAGACCTTCTGGTTGCTGTGGGTCGGTGTGGAAGTGCCAGTGCAGGGTCATTACCTTAGTGTACCTGCTGCCTTGCCTGGCACATTGCCTGGCCCGGACTGGTGGTCCATTCGGTGCTCATTGGGTGAGTGAATAAAAGAAGATGTTTATGACTGACTCTAACTTTTATCAACATAGTAAACAGCAACTTTTCAAGTGATATATTCCCTAATTTGGGATAATATATGTCATTAGGCAGAGAGAAAAAATTTAAGCCCTGAGAACTAGTTAAAAGGTTTGCAGGCTAATAATCCGGAACCACTTTCACTTTATCCTATCCCTCTAACCGCAGTCAGTAGGGTCCAGAATATTATTAGAGTAATTATAGGGGAAATGGCAATAAAAGTTGAAAGAACGCATGTATTATAAAACATGGGTGCTGGGCAAAGCCTATACATTAGCAATTCCTTCAGCAGGAATCATTTTTTAATATTGTAGGTAAGATACTAAACTTTATACATGCAGCTATGAGTCTGCCTTGTAGGTAGAAGAGCGACCTTCCTATGTGTTCAGTGGTATTTGGAGATGCATCACACAGTAGTCTTGACAAGGAAGCTCCATCCTTATTCTTGGGCCACTGAAAATGTAAGCTGAGGAGGAAACGGTTTCAGATTTGAAAAGATCTTTGTTTCTTTCCATTCGACTATGAGCAATAGATTTGAAAAACAAAATACTTCAAAATCACACGGATGATTCCTATCTCCTTTAATGGGACCCCCTCCCTCTGTTTGGAAAACAAGTCATATAAACAAACTTCTGAGGAAGAGAACTGCCTCAGAACCAAGCAGTGGATGTGTTCTTCTGGTAAAAGCTGAAATGAAAAAGCAGCACACCTGCTTCCAGCGGGTCCCCCCTTCACATAGCTCACACGGCCTTGCCATGTGAAGTCTCGTCCAAATCAAACAAGTAGCAATTTTAAAGTAGCACCTAAAGAGGAACTCAGACAGGGTTTGCCAGCAAAACCCCAGACCCTAAAAGTCCCTGCTGCACAAGCCTTATTTTCATTTCCCTGACCCATTTGCAGAGAGTTGTTACTGATGGCCGGCTCGGCCTCCCTGTACACAGCACACCAATAATAAACAGAGGCCGGCTGACGCCCAGAGACACCTGCAGAACCCTCACAGTGCTGGATTGTTCATCCAAGGGGAAACGTTTTGACTGGGGCTGGATGAGTAGCCATCCACTGACTCAGTACACACACACACACACACACACACACACACACACACACACACACACACACACACACACACGGAAGAAGTTTACCAAGGACCCTCCTGAGGGCCTGCGGACTGCCAAGAGAGCTCAAAGAAAAGAGCGGCTGACTGTGAGGAGCATGTGAAAGGATCTCTGTAGGCATCGTCCCCTTGTGTCCCAAGCTCTTGGACCTGCTGAAATTAATTTTGCAAAAGTTTGGTAGAAGCTGCATGCAATCCTTTGCACAAAGACTTGAAGGCATGGAGCTTATTATTGCAGTTTCTTAAGATCCAGCTTCTTATTTATTCATAAATTACATACTTGCCAATGAAAATACTTTGTTGAAGGTCTGATCAAGCAGGTGCATTCAAGTAACCTGAAAAGCCTTCACTAACATTTGAAAACTTTTCAGACCTGGGTTTCTTGGAATTGACAACAAAGGCCTTTTTTTCCTTCCATGAATTCAGGTTTGAAGTAGTTTTCTAAATAATTCAGAAAATATGATTTAAGTTGGTAACGGATCAATAGGAATATATATAACATTCATCATGTTTTGAAAGTAACTTATTTCAAATGTATTCAAATACAATAATTAACTTCTTTAAAGGGCCCACTTGCGATTTAAAATAGTATACTCAACATTTTTGACTAATGTGCATTCATGATAGGAGAAATAAAGGGAAGTTGATTTTTATAATTGTGCAGCTTCAGAAACCAGACATTAAATTCACTAAGAGTATTTTGAACTGGATAAGATGTACGAGAGGGCTTAACAGTAGAAAAATATTGAACCCAAAGATGTAACAATATAACGAAGGGCCACAGAACATAGGGACATAGTGAGAATGGAAACTAGATTCCAAGCCTCCACTACAGCACTCTTTGTAGAATACTGTGCAGCCTATCTTGTGCGTGTCTTCCTTCTGAATTTGTTGATGATAGTCATCGACAAAAAATAAAATATAATAAAAATAAAATAAAATATTGGGTGCTATCTCTAAAATTGCCGTTTAGTGATGCTAGCATATTAAAAGTCTTTTGTCTCATTTTTTTTCTCATTAACATCTTTCTGATGTTCTTTAAAATCATTTGCATCAAGTCTTAGGAATACAGATATCCTCTGCTTTTGAAAGTTCTTATCACACCACATTAGTACCTATCTTAGTACCCATTTACAAACTACCTACATTAGTACCTTCATGCTAACTGAAGGAAGTCTGAAGGTGATTTTTCGCTTTTCCGAAAAAGGTGAAAAGTGTAAATAGCATCAATGTCTGTTTTGCAGCCGGCTGCTGTAGACTCAGTGCCCACCCTGAGCAGGAGAGCAGCCGTACCAAGCTCCTTCCCCCAAACTACCCTCAGCGTCTCAGGGTCCAGCCTTCATTTCTATGAGCTGTGTCTGTACACACCTGTGCTCTATCTCAATTTATTTTATGCATCCATTAGCAAGATGTGTTCTAAGATATCAGAAAACCCTAGAAGAGGTTATGTTTTGGGTCTGGGAATGCTCAGAATGTTTCCTTATAAATTAATGGCCATTGCTTGTTCAATTTAGGCCATATCAGCTTACAGAAGGTGTTACAGGAACGCCCTACTCTCGGATAGCAGGGGAAATCTGTTGTCCAAACCACTCAGGCAAGAGAAAATACACCAGCTGTGACTTAAGCAGCTGCAGAAAGTATGTGAGAACTGAAGCTGGAGAAAGGCCAGTTTGCCTGAGTCCCACCTGGACCTACTTAGCACCTCCTTCCTTATCCCTAACCCTAAACATATGCCCTTAGGACTCCTGAGGGACAGAGATGGAACCTGGAAAGAGCAAGAGGCTTATGTCTTAGTTTGGGTTAACAAGATTGTTCCAAGGTCCTTCTATTGCCTGTTTCACCTTCATTTAGGTCTTCTTACGCCTCCCACACCTCTCCTTTTAGCTCCAGCAGACAACTGAAATCACTTTGGCCCGTAGTCCCTGCTATATATTAATAAAGCAGAGACTATAGCATTTCCCCCATATTGTCTTTTTATGTTTTTATGAAGTAAATTCAAGGGACATACCAGAGACCTTCTCTCCATGCAGGTGACCAGAGCAATCTAAGTGCTGAATAACTGGACTGGTGTGATCTTACATAGGCGCACTGGTGCAGGGATTTAAAAAAATTTCTGTGTTCCTGTTCTTCTGATGCATACCCTTAAATAAAGATACCCTTGTTCTACAATCTACAGTCAAAATACAGACATCGGATCTCCTTTAAAAGTTTCAGGAACTTTAGTATACATTCATTCATTCATTTAACAAACACTGAGTACTCTGCTCTCTGCTCAACGGGGAGCCTGCTTCACCCTCTCTCTCTGCCTGCCTCTGCCTACTTGTGATCTCTCTTCCTCTGTCAAATAAATAAATAAAAATCTTTAGATGGGACGCCTGGGTGGCTCAGTTGGTTAAGCAGCTGCCTTCGGCTCAGGTCATGATCCCAGCGTCCTGGGATCGAGTCCCACATCGAGCTCCTTGCTCTGCAGGGAGCCTGCTTCTCCCTCTGACTCTGCCTGCCACTCTGTCTGCCTGTGCGCGCGCTCTCTCTCTCTCTCTTGCAAATAAATAAATAAAATCTTTAGAAAAGAGGGGGGAGGGAGAAGGCATGAATAGACATTTTTCCAAGGAAGACATCTAGATGGCCAATAGACAGATGAAATGATGCTCAACATCACTGATCATCAGGGAAATACAAATCAAAGCTACAATGAGATACCACCTCACACCTGTCAGAGTGGCTAAAATCAATGACACAAGAAACAACAAGTCTTAGTGTGGATGTGGGGCAAGGAGATCCCTCTTACACTGTTGGTGGGAATGCAAACTGGTGCAGCCACTCTGGAAAACACTATGGAGATTCCTCAAAAAGTTCAAAATAGAACCAACCCTACGATCTACCAGTTGTACAACTAGGTATTCACCCAGAAAATATAAAAATACTAATTCAAAGTGATACATGCACCTCTGTGTTTATAGCAGCATTATCTACAATAGCCAAATTACAGAAAACAGCCCAAGTGTCCATCGACACTTTCAACCATGATGAATGGAAAAGAAGATGTTATATATATATATATATATATATATATATATATATATATAACACACACACACACACAATGCAATATCACCCATAAAAAAGAATGAAATATTTCCATTTAGAATGATGTGGCTGAAGCTAGAGGGTATTATGATAAGCAAAATAAGTCAATCAGAAGAAGATAAATACCATATGATTTCCCTCATATGTAGAATTTAAGAAGCAAAGCAAATGAGCACGAGGAAAGAAACAGAGAGAGGCAAACCAGAAACAGACTCTTAACTATAAAGGACAAACTGATAGTTACCAGAGTTGGGGGAGGAGTTGGAGATGGGTCAAACAGGTGACAGGGGTTAAGGAGGGCACTTGGTGTGATGCGCACTGAGTTGTATGGAAGTGTTGAATCACTATATTGTACACCTGAAACTAACACTATACTGTATGTTAACTAACTGGAATCTGAATAAAAACTTAAAAAATACCTAAAAAACAGGTAACAATTTATATATAAAGATAATTATTATATAATTTTTATAGTGGCATACATTTGAAAAAACATGAATGTTCAAAAATTAAATGTTATTTTTAGTCAGTGGGGGAAAAATAGTACTAGAAGTCCTAGCTAGACAATTAGGCAAGAAAAAGAAATAAAAGGCATCCAAATTGGAAAAGGAAAACTAAAATTACCTTTGTTCTCAGGCAATAATGATCTGATACTTTGAAAACCCTGAAGATTTCACAAAAATCTCTGACAAGTAATAAATGAATTCAGTGAAATACCAGGATAGGAAGTCAACACACAAAAAAATTAATTGCCCTTCTTTCCACTAATAATGAGCAATCGGAAGGGGAAGTTAAGGAAACAATTTCATTTACAATAACCTCACAAAGAAATACTTCGGAATTCACTTAATCAAGGAGATAAAAAAAATGATACACTAAAAACTGTAAAACATTACAGAAAGAAACTAAAGAAAACATAAGTAAATGGAGACACATTCCATGTTCATGGATTAAAACACTTCATGTTGTGAAAACCTCCTTTCTTTCTACCAAAAGTGATCTATAGATTTTAGGCAATCCCTGACAAAGTCCTGACAGTGTGTTTTGAAGAAATAGAAAAAACTATCATAAAAAAACTATCATGTCAAATAGCCAAAAAAAAAAAAAAAAATCAAGAAAAGGAACAAAAATGGAACTTTCTGATTTCAAAACATACTGCAAAGTCATAGTAAGAGATACAATGTGGCACTGAGGTGGCTGGCTCAGTGGGTAGAGCATGCGACTCAGTCTTGTAGTCAGGAGTTCATGCCCCACACTGGGCATAGGGCTTACTTAAAATTAAAAAGATGTATATTTATTTAGAAAGAAAAATAAATAGTGTCATACAAAACAGACATATAGACTAATGCAACAGATTAAAGAGCCCAGAAATAAACCCTCACATATATGGTGAAATGATTTTCATGATTTCATCAAAGGATGATAGCACGATTAGATGGAGATAGTTTTTTATTTTTTCAACAAATGAAGAAGTGGATATTCATACAAAAGAATGAAACTGGACCCTTACCTACCACTATATACAGAAATGAACTCAAAATGGATTAAAGATCTAAATGAACTCAAAGTAGAGGTGAGACCACAAAACTCTCAGAAGAAAACATAGGATAAAATCTTCATGACATTAAATCTGTCAGTGATTTCTTGGATACGACTCCAAAGGCATAGGTAACAACAGAAAAACACAAATGGCATCCTCTGCCATTCCCCTTACTTATGCTCTCTTGTCTCTCTCTCTGTGTCAAATAAATAAATAAAACTTTAAAAAGAGAAAGTGATGTAGCTGCTGTAGACAACAGTTCTTTAAGAACATTAAAATACAGAATGACCATATGATCCAATAATTCCATTTCTGAATATATACCTCAAAGAACTGAAGGCAGGATCTCAAGGAGATTCTCATATACCAATGTTCATAGCAACATTTTTCATAATAGCTAAACATGAAAACAATGAAGTGTCCATCAATGAATGAATGGATAAGCAAAGCATTGTGTATAGATACAATGGAATATTATTATTTTTCTTAAAAAGGAAGGAGATTCTGATACATGCTGCAACATGAATGAACCTTGAAGATATTGTGTGAAATAAGCTACAAAAATACAAATGCTGTACCATTCCTTTTACATGAGTTACCTAGAATAGTGGTTGTAGAGACAAAGTAGAATAATAGTTATCAGAGGCTTAGGAAAGAGGCAAATGGGAAATTATTGTTTAATGTATATAAAGTTTTAGTTCTGCAAGATTCAAAGTGTCCTGCAGACGGATGGTAGGGAAGGCTCCTAACAATGTGAATATACCTAATGCCACTGAACTGCACACTTAAAAATTGTTAAGATGACAAATTTTGTTTTTTACAATATTACACATTTTTTACAATAAAAAATTAAAAACAAAGATACTAAAATGCAGTCATCCAGCTATTTCAGAATATACTTCTTTTTTGTTTTTGTAAAATATCAACATTTTTAAAATATTACAGGATTCTCAGTTGTCAAATAATGTTTGTGAGAACTATTCCAAGTCCCATATTATAGCATGAAAAGCACTCAAATGAATAAGCACAATAAAATATGATGTATTGTTTTATAAAGGGGAAAAGTCCATAGGGAAGTGATGAAGCCTAGTCTAAAGGCAGGACAATCTTCCAAAGGGAGGTAAAGAAGATGAGCAGTAATGGATATGTGTTTATAGCAGAGGGAGTATTTGTACATAGACCCAGAAGCAAAAGACAGTCCAGCACATTCCAGGAATGAAAAAATGTTCATTGTGGTCTGAAATTGAAGTGTGGCACTCAAGTGTAAGAGGCAAGACTGGAGGCTCAGGGAGGAACTAGAATGAGGAGCATCTTGTAAGTCACGTCAGGAAGATCAGATCCTTTCCAGGGAAGAAGTCAGCCATTGAAGAACTTGAGTGCAGAATTGGCATATTAGATGTCTCTGGCTACAACTTAGAAGGAGCAAGCCTGAAAACAAGGAATTCCACTAATTGTAGTAATCCAGGTAAGACGTGATACTGACTGGACTAAGGTAGTGGAAGTAAAAATGGATACAAGGGGACAATGACTTCAGCTAATTAACAAGTGGAAGTCAGAAAATGGTGACTGTTGGGGCACCTGGGTGGCTCAGTGGGTTGAACTTCCAACTCTTGATTTTGGTCCAGGTCATTATCTCAGGGTCATGAGATGGACCCCTGCATTGGGCTCCTCACTGTGCATAGAGCCTGCTTAAGATTCTCTCTCTCCCTCTGCCCCTTTCTCCACATCTCTCTCTCTCTCTAACTAAAAAAAAAAAAGAAAGAAAGAAAGAAAGAAAGAAAGAAAATGGTGACAATCTGTGGGACAAGCAAGGAAGCAAGGAGTTAAGAATGATGACAATGGCTAACTCATTAGAAAGGCTTTTCACATCCAAGAGATTGCATTAAACATATTACATAAGTCATATCATTTAATTATCACACTAATTAGGTGTTCACTAACTTAGAAATGCTGGGGAATATGTGGATAGGAAATAGTAGACATGGGGCTTCAATCAAAGACTGTTCACTCCCAAATCCATGCTCATAAGTACAACCTAGGCAGTTTCTTTTCGACTGGGTAGATGATATGGCCATTTATTAGAGAAAAGTGGGAGAGAATGAGTTGAGAAAGAAGGTCAAGATAATGAAAATATTTGTAAAACACTTTAATGGAAATAGATGTTATGTATAATGTATTAGTTTTGTGATCTAAATACTGAAAGAAGTTTTACTAATTCTCTTAAGTAGGTCAGTCATTAAAAGCACTTAATAATAAACAGCAAATGGAATGTAATTCTATTTACCAATGTTTCTCAGCCTAGCTGCAAATCAGAATCATCTGTAGAATTTTAAATATCTAGGCGTCCCTGGACTTCACCCCTTGAGGGGTAAGCACATGGAGAAGTATCTGTATTTTTCTTACACTTCTCAGAGATGCCAGGGCTGCAAGCCACCATTATATAGAATTTACACCAGTGTTTTTCACATTAGAAGAGCAGGATTTCTGGCATTAGAAATCTAAGAGTGCGTATTAAAATGCAAATTTTCAGTATATTCCCATGCCTCTAAATCAGAATATCTGGGAGTGTGTCCCTGAAACTGCATTTTAACTGGCTTTCCAAGTGATATTTCTATACAATAAACTGTCAAACTATTAGTATATGTTATTTATCTGCATTTATATTACAGATGTTTTAATAATAAAAATGATATCATTACTCTTCCATATGTGTAACACTGATACTATCCGTTGAGGGCATACCATTTTAGCATCAAATAGTTTTCTGTTCCATCTTGTTAACTGTTTAAAAGCATAATACTTCATTTCTCATCATTCCTGAATTAGTTAATATTGAATGAAAGAAAGAACACAAATCCTTGAATCAGCAGGAACTGGTACTTGCTAATAGTGTTCCAAACAATTCTGCATGTCAGAACTGTACTACGCCAATTCATAATGGATCTAGGCCATGGCAAGTTTACAGGATCTCTTTCCAAATAAAGCGTCCACAGAAGACATGTGTCAGATTTGTTTTTCTGTGTCAGAACAATGAGCACAATATGAATGAGTTTCTACCTCTTTGATGCTCCAAAATATTTGTTGGTCACAGACTTTTAAGTCCCCCCTGGAGTTGGTCTCCTGTGTCCATTAGTTAGGGTTGTTGTGTACAGCAGCAACACAGGATACACACTGCATAATTCCAGGGAGCACCATTCATACTACGGTTTATGATATGCAGCCTGTTGCCAGTTCTCAGGGGCAACACGTATACCCCGTGGGAATTTTAAATTCTAAATTATGTCTTGCAGTACTATTTCCTATTATGTCACGCTGGAAAGCATGGGCATTACTTGAAAAGGTAGATGTAAATTTGTTCACTAAAATAACTTAAAAGTTCACCAGTAAATAAAAGAAAAGCAAGACATGTATTCACCAAAATGAAATTTGGTTCAGGAAAAGAAAAAAGTGATAAAGACTGGCTGCTAATTACAAAAAAATTTGTATTTGGCTTTAACTTAAAATGTAAGGATTTAATTTAATCTTTATTTTAATCTTAACCACTTAAGTGTTAAGTAGATGATTTTTAATTCATTTCTAGAGCAATAATGTTTGTTGTCACGAAGTTGGGGCCCTACTTAGAGAATGTTTTCTATTACAGAAATATCTGTTGTAAGATTAGGTGAATGTTTTTATCAAACATATTCCACTATAAAAATCACCACTATATATTTATATTCTAACAAGACCATGATGGTATGTCTTAACTGTTTTAAGAAATTTGATATATTATTACCATTTAAAAATCCTAATAATAACAATTCTAATTCTTTATAAAAAGGGGGGTTTCTTTTATTTTTTTACTTGTTCTGCTTTGTTAATCTTCTAAAGTACAAGAGTCTTCTAAATAAAAGAGTGTAAATGCAAAATATTCATAATTGGAAGAGAGTACTACATTTTAACTTTTGTCAGTTTAGAGAAATTATATTTTCTTGACCATATATTTTAACAATATTTTACTTTATTCAATTAGCATGGCATTATGTAAAACAGATTTCACAGTATTTACTGAACATAGTAACCAAAAGTGGGTCAAACATTTTTGGATAATAAAAGGCATAATTTACAAGCCCATAAACCCCTATTTTATGAAATACTATCATTTTAATTTCAGAGTGTTGTAGTGAAGACAAATACATCAATGGTTTTGGGCCCAAAAATATATTAAATATTGATAGTTAAAATCAACACTTGCTTATTTGGGAACCATGAGCCCATGAGATCACCACGCCCCGACACACACTCATCTTGCCCTCTCTGTCTACACGCTTCATTGTTACTATTATATTTTATTTCATTTTATTTCTTTTCAGTGTTCCAGAATTCATTGTTTATGTACCATACCCAGTGCTCCATGCAATATGTGCGCTCCATAATACCTACCACCAGGCTCACCCAATACCTTCCACCCCTCCAAAACCCTCAGTTTGTTTCTCAGAGTCCACAGTCTCTCATGGTTCATCTCCCCCTCTGATTTCCCACAACTCACTTCTCCTCTCCATTTCCCAATGTCCTCTCTGTTATTCCTTATGCTCCACAAGTAAGTGAAGCCATATGATAATTGACTCTCTCTGCTTGACTTATTTCACTCAGTATAATCTCTTCCAGTCCCATCCATTTGATACAAAAGTTGAGTATTCGTCCTTTCTGATGGAGGCATAATACTCCATTGTATGTATGGACCATATCTTCTTTATCTATTTGTCCATTGAAGGTCATCTTGGTTCTTTCCACAGTTTGGTGACTGTGGCCATTGATGCCATGAACATTGGGGTACAGATGGCCCTTCTTTTCACTACATGTGTATCTTTGGGGTAAATACCCAGTAGTGCAATTGCAGGGTAATAGGGAAGCTCTATTTTTAAATTCTTAAGGAATCTCCACACTGTTTTCCAAAGTGGCTGCACCAACTTGCTTTCCCACCAACAGTGTAAGAGGGTTTTCCTTTCTTCACATCCCCTCCAACACTTGTTCACTGTCTTGTTAATTTTGGCCATTCTAACTGGTGTAAGGTGGTATCTCAATATGCCTATGATTTGAATCTCCCTGATGGCTAATGATGATGAACATTTATCATGTGTTTCTTAGCCATTTGTATGTCTTCTTTGGAGAATCGTCTCTTCATGTCTTCTGCCCATTTTTTTTATGTGATTATCTGTTTTGCCAGTGTTGAGTTTGAGGAGTTCTTTATAGATCTTGGATATCAGCCCTTTGTCTGTAGTGTCATTTGAGAATATCTTCTCCCATTCTGTGGGTTGCCTCTTTGTTTTGTTCACTGTTTCCTTTGCTCTTCAGAAGATTTTGATCTTGATGAAGTCCCAAAAGTTCATTTTTGTTTTTGTTTACTTTGCCTTTGGAGACATATCTTGAAAGAAGTTGCGGTGGCCTATGTCAATGAGGTTACTGCGTATGTTCCCCTCTAGGATTTTGATACTTTTTTTTTTTTTAAGAGATTTTATTCCTTTGACAGAGGGAAAGCAGAGGGAAAGAGAATGGGAGAAGCAGACCCCTCCCCCCACTGAGCAGGTACCTCCTCTCCCCACCCCCTGCTGGACTTGATCCCAGGGGTCTGTGATCATGACAAGAGCCAAAGGCAGATGCTTAAGCAACTGAGCCACCCAGGTATCCCTCTTTGTTACTTTTATTTTATCAACCATTCTATGAGTGGGGAGAGAAATATTGTTTACTGAACCTACCATGTGCGACACAGCTTTTATGAAATCAGGAGGAGAAAGAGAAGAGGCAAAACATAAATGGGACAATTTTGTTACCGCTTGATAGCTCTAATAAGCTTAAGGAATATATGACATTGTTGATTAAAGGCATGCTTAGGGATTTTTCTCTATGTTTCATAAAATTCATTGTGATTCCCCCACAGTACGAATGATTATTGGAGATAATTTCACAAACATGGAATTTCAAATACAAGTTCACAGTGGAACCTCCCCTGTAGAGAAAATCTATACTAGATCTCTAGTAGACTAAGTGTCTAGTAAAATATGCCTATTCCAACAAAGGGAAAAGCGTCCTTGTAGAGGTGAAATAACATTTGTTCTCTCCTAGCACTCAACATGACTGCTGCAGTGATACACAAGACAACTCCATGTCAATCTTCTCAGTAAAATCAAGAATTAATTTTTGGCACAGAATAGAGTAAGAGATGGAAGCCAGGAGAGAACATCCCAAATCAGTGGCACATTACAGAGCAAATGGAAGTAATAAGCTCACAGGTTAGATTCACAGGAAGAGAGAGGCACAAGGGTAAATCTCCTTCAGTCATTTCTGATGGGAAACAGTTGCTCTTTGCTAACTGTATGTATATCTGAAGAAGAGCTTTTTGGGTTTTTGGCTTTGTTTTGCCTTTGCTTTTCCTCAAAGTGCATGTGTATTCCAGTTTGTTCACATGACATAGCCCTCAATAAACACTTACCAAATAGATGAGCCAGTGAGTATTTCTAAGACTTGCTTGTGATTAAAGGCACTGGATGGTGCTGTGGGAGTCAGAGTCGTACTGAGAAAGAAGTCTTATGGACCACGAGGAACACCGTGGTCTCCTCATCTGTGAAGTGCCTCCCTACCTCATGGGTTGTTGTGAGGATTACTCCGGACCACAACTCTTTAGGAGAGAGTGTCCAGCACCACACATTGGATGGTTGCTAAGGTCACTATACCACTATCGGGGCTGCAAGAGCTGATGCCTCATGTGAGGCCACAGGATGTTGGAAGCTCCTAATTTTATGACTAAAAGGATTTTCACTGAGTGTCCAATCAGACTGTGCCACTTCTCACCCCAAAATTCAGTAGCTTCTTCAGATAGGTCTCTATCTGGGCTTGCTATGACAGAGGAAGGGACACATATATTCAGAATGAGGGTGTAGTAGCCATTTCATGCCCATTATACTGAACTAGAATTATTATTAATCTTGGTTGGTCAGTTCACAGACCAACCCCTTATCACAGTTCATATATAACTGGAGCAGAGCTTGCCCCATCCCACTGCTCAAGTTATGACTATGTTACCTTCAAATACTTCTTGAGTTGTGTTTCTCAAATTTCAATGTACACATAAATCACTTTAGGATCTTGTCAAAATGCAGTTTCTGTTTCAGTCAGTCTGGAGTCAGACACATCTCATAAACTAAATACAACTGAGTATGGTATCCAGCTCCGGAAAAAAGGTAGTGTATTACCAGCACTCCAGAAATCAACTGCAGTGTGGGCCGGATGGTGGCCCCCAAAGATAATAGATCCCAAGCCCTGGAACTCATGAATAGCACCTTGTATTGTAAAGGTTTGATAGATATATTAGGGTCTTGAAATTGAAAGCTTGTCCTGAATTATCCAATTGGGTCCTAAATGCTATCCCAATTGTTAGAGAGACAAAGGGAGATCAGACACACACAATGAAGACCATGTAAAGATGGAAACAGAGGTCCAAGGAACACAACCAGAAGAAGCTGGAGAGGCAAGGAATGGATTTTCCCTAGCCTAAAGCCTACAGAGGAAGTGTAGACCCACCAACACCTTGATTTGGGATTTCCAGACTGTGGAACGGGGAAGAATAAACTTCTGTTTCTCTAAGCCATAAAATCGATGATCATTTCCACAACAGCAATAGGAGACAAATATACCGGCTTTAATTCCTTTTTAAATAAAATACCCTCATCCTTCAGTGTCATTAGAATTCATCTTCTTTTTTGAGAACACTTTTTAAGAACCTGAAGAAGATGGGTAGAAGTCCCTTGTATGATATCTTCACATTACTGCCTGATATAATGTACTCATTGTTCTCATGTTTTCTATGCTGTTTAAGAAGCTTAAAACAACACAATTTATTATCTTACAGTTGTGTGGGTCAGAAATCTGACACAGGTCTCTGGCTGAAATCAAAGTATCAGGAGGGCTGAGTTACTATCTTGCAGACTCACGGTGGAAATCACCCTTCTTCCCTTTTCTTGCTTCCAGTGGTTTCCCACATTTCTTGGCTCAGGGCCCCCTTCCTCCTTAGTCAAAGCAGTAATGTTACATCTTTCTGATCCTTCTTCAGTACTCACATCTTCCTTCCTGATGACAGCTTTTAAGGGTCCTTGTGATTATACTGGGCTGACCCAGACAATCCAGGACAATCTCTCCATGTTTGGGTCCTTGACTTTAATCACAAACTCAGAATCCCTTTGCCATGTAAAGTGGTGTATTCACAGATTCTAGAGATTCAGATTCAGATTCAGATATATATAGAGATCCACATGGGGGTGGGGCAGGGATTATTTGCCTACCATACCTGCTGTATAGTATAGAATTTCTAGTTCTTCAACCTAATTTTGATGATGGAGGTTTTGATATTCCCCATTAGTTTTAGGGGGGAAAAAAGCATTTTTGATTTTTTAAACTATTTTCTAAAGTCACTCACTTAAAGAGTCCTTATATAAAGCATTACTCATCCAACTATTGTATCTTTTTATATTGCTGCTAAATACAATTATAGAGTCTCAACTATTCTGAGAATCTTTATTGTTAGGGTAATTGTAATACTGGAGTTCTTGCTTTTTCTAAAGTAGTTAAAACTTACAGCCATCATGCTGTACACTACACCCCCCAGAACTTGTTTATAGCTGGAAGTTTGTACCTTTGGACCAC
The DNA here is from genome assembly GCF_011764305.1 of Mustela putorius furo. Classification (NCBI taxonomy): domain Eukaryota; kingdom Metazoa; phylum Chordata; class Mammalia; order Carnivora; family Mustelidae; genus Mustela; species Mustela putorius. The sequence goes on from NW_025421261.1 coordinate 2,890,872, forward strand.
CTTCATCCATTTTGACCACTCCCAACCCCCTGCTTCTGGCAACCACTAGTCTGTTCTGTTTTTATAAATTTGTTTTTTTTAGATTACACATGTAAGTGAGATCAAACAGTAATAGCCTTTCTCTGACTTACTTCAGTTAGCATAATGCCCTCATGGCCTATCCACATTGTAACAAATGGCAGGATTTCCTTCTTTTTTGTGACTGAATATTTCTGTGTGTGTGTGTGTGTATGTGTGTGTGTGTGTGTGTGTGTGTGTGTTTGTCTTATATCTATTTGTATTTATATATATTTATATGTATTTATTTATATACACACACATACACCACATTTTCTTTATTCATTCCTTCAGTCAATGGACACTTACATTGTCCCAACATCTTGCCTACTGTGAATAACTCTGGAAGGAACATTAGAATGCAGATATCTTTTCAAGATAGTGATTTTGTTTCCTTCAGATAATGACCAGAAGTGGAATTTCTAGATCATATCATAATTACATTTTTAATTTTCTAAGGAAACCCCATACAGTTTTCCATAGTGTCTGAACCAATTTAGATTCTTACCAACACTACACATGGATTCTCTTTTCTCCACATCTTCACCAATACCTGTTATCTCTTGTTGTTTTGATACTCACCAGGTAACAGGTATGCAGTGTTATCTCATTGTGGTTTTGATTTGTATTTTCCTGTGATGCTGAGTACCTTTTCAAGTATCTGGTGATCACTTGTATGGCTTCTTTGGAAAATGTCTTTTTAGTTTCTCTGCTCAGTTTTGTTGTTGTTGTTGTTGTTGCTTTTATCTATTTATTTATTTATTTTTAAATTTTATTTTATTTTTTCAGTGTTCCAAGATTCATTGTTTATGTTCCACACCCCGTGCTCCATGCAACTGGATTTTTTGGGGGGGTTTGTCTTTGGGGGGTTTTTTGTTTTTTGTTTTGCTATTGAGGTATATGAGTTTTTATGCTTTTAATATTAACTGATTAACAGATAGATGCTTTGCTACTATTTTCTCTCACTCTCTACATTGCTCTTTCATGGCTGATATTTTCCTCTGCTGTGAAGAAGCTTTTTAGTTTGATGTAGTCCCCTTCTTTATTTCAGCTTTTGTTGCTTTGCTTTTGGAGTCAAATCCAAAAAATCATTGCCAAGACCTATGTCAAAGAGCCTATCCCCTACATTTCCTTCTAGGATTTTTATGATTTTCAGGTCTTACAATCAAGTCTTTAATCCATTTGGCGTTATATGTATATGTGTGTGTGATGTAAGATACAGTTTCTTCTGCGATGTGGCTGTCCAGTTTTCCCAATGCCGTTTGTTGAAAAGATTGTCCTTTCCCCATTGTATATTCTTGACTCCTATGTCATAAATTAGTTAACCATATATGCATGTTTTTATTTCTGGGCTCTTTATTCTGGGCCATTGATCTTTCTGTCTATCTTTATGCCAGATGCTATACTGTTTTGAGTATTATAGTTTTGTATCCTAGATCGAAATCGGACTGTGTGACGCCACCAACTTTGTCCTTGTTTCTCAAGATTGCTTTTTGGTTATTTGAGGTCTTTTGGGTTCCATACAAATTTTAGAATTTTTTTCTATTTCTGTGAAAAATGCCACTAGAATTTTGGTAGGAACTGCACTGAATCTGTAGTTTGCTTTGTGTACTATGGAAAATTTAGAGTATTAATTCTTATAAACCATGAGTAGGAATATCTTTCAATTTACTTGTTATATATTTTTATTGATGTCTTACTGTTTTTAGTCTAAAGATATTTCAGTTCCTTGTTTAATATTACTCAGGTATTTTATTCCTTTTGATGCAATTTTAAATGGGATTGTTACTTCATTTTAATTTTTAATTAATTTTTCAATTCAATTAACATACATGTTATATTAGTTTCAGGTGTACAATATAATGATTCAACAATTCTATACATTTTTCAATGATCATCAAGATAAATATGCTCTAAATCCCCTTTACCTATTTCACCCATCTACCAATTCACCTCCCCTCTGGCAACCACCAATTTGTTCTCTGTATTTATGACTCTGGTTTTTGTTTGTTTGTCTCTTTTGTATACTTGTTCATTTGTTTTGTTTCTTAAATTACACATATAAATGAAATAGTATGATATTTGACTTTCTCTGACTGTTTCACTTGGCATTATACCCTCTAAGTCTATTCTTGTTGCAAAAAGTAAGATTTCATCCTTTTATGGCTAAATAATATTCCTGTGTGTGTGTGTGTGTGTGTGTGTGTACATCACGCCTTCTTTATCCATTCATCTATTGACAGACACTTGCATTAATTTTTCTTTCTTATTCTTTGTAGAGGTATATATAACTTTTAATAGTATTATTTTAAAATATATTGTTTAGTAAGTTTTTAGGTGATCTCTTTTGAGGTGAATAATAAGAATTGCCTGATTTTTCTAAATTAGCAAACTGTCAAGAGAGAGGAAAGCCAAAATTAGAGGTAGGAAGTATTTTGCTTATGTTTTCCACTTCTTTATATCTTATTGTCCCTAACTCATTGACTCATTTTTAACAATTAACTGTGTATGTTCCCTAATTGTTAGAGAAAATTAGCAGACTCTCATCTGCTAATATTTTAGGCATGTGGACACTTGTGCTTGTCTCCAATTCACAAATTCGTCAAAACCCATTAAATTTCTCTCTTCCAATAAGCCTATCTTGATCATCCCAGGCAACAGCGATATGGTACTTCTTCCAATGACTTAAATTGCTTATCTTGTTTATTGTTCATTTGATGCTGCCTATAAGCTGCCTTGAGTTATTCATCACTTTTTATTTGATTTGACATTTTCTCCTAGATGAATTATGAGCTACTTGGTGGCAAATGATAGACATTATGTTTCTACAGACTTCTTTTGTGTGTATAATGCTGTTATGCCCATTATAGACAATGAGAGTAGAGTTGCTTCCTGGTCAACAGTCTCACATCCCCATCCACATCATCACTATCAGCATCTTCAGTAACCATTTAATGAGAAAATGACAAGTCATTGTCTAGAACAGCAAAGAATATCTTCAAAAATGTTTAACACATTTTTCTTGCATCATACACAGGGAAGAAAACACTGTATCTTGTACTGGGAAATTCAAGGGCCAGTTATAAGCATAAAAAGTTGTGTGACCTAATGGAAATTTTGAGAAATTGAAAAAATCAGGAGATCTGTCCCCCACTCTACCCCTTCAGGCCTTTACTAGCAAATTACTTTAGGCAATCTGGATCATACAGACCAATGCTCTATTCCTCATTTTCAGAATTGCCACTATGGTGGGGTGCCTGGGCAGTTCAATCTGTTAAAGCATCTGACTCTTGGGGCGCCTGTGTGGCTCAGTGGGTTAAAGCCTCTGCCTTCGGCTCAGGTCATGATCCCAGGGTCCTGGGATCGAGCCCCGCATCGGGCTCTCTGCTCAGCGGGGAGACTGCTTCCTTCTCTCTCTCTCTGCCTGCCTCTCTGCCTGCTTGTGATCTCTCTCTGTCAAATAAATAAATAAAATTAAAAAAAAAAAAAAGCATCTGACTCTTGATCTTAGCTCAGGTTTTGATCGCATGGTCATGAGTTCGGGATCATGAGCTCAGGCCTCCTCATGCTGGGCTCCATATAAGCCTACTAAAGAAAGAAAGAAAGAGAGAGAGAGAGAAAAAAAGAAAGAATTGTCACTATGGCAATTTCTATAATGTATTTACCATTGGGTTACACTATGGGCAAAATGTATTCTGCTTTTATAAATTTGTTTTTTTTTTAGATTACACATGTAAGTAAGATCAAACAGTGCAAAGATAACTTACTTTAAAAGGTAAATAAATTCCTTATAAAACCCAAATTCTTGTTCATAATCATATTAAAATTACATTCTCAGATAAGAATTCCCAAGAGGGGGATGCCTGGGTGGCTCAGTTGTCTAAGCGTCTGTCTTTAGCTCAGGTCATCATCCCAGGACTGGATGCTGGGATGGAGCCCCAGTTTGGGTTCCCTGCTCAGCAATGAATCTGCTTCTCCTTCTGCCCCTCACCCCACTTATGCTCTCTCACTCTCTCTGTCTCTCACTCTCAAATAAATAAGTAAAATTTAAAAAAAAAAAAAAAGGTCTTAAAATAAAAAGAATTCCTAAGAGGATAATGGGTTTTAAAAGATAATTTCTGTGGAATTCCCATTTTAAAAATCTCCCTGAATGTGTTTCCAAGTAACTGAAGCCTCTGCTCTCCTTTGCTGCACCAGAGTGACTCATTTGCCTTCCTTGCTCCTGTGACCTTGAAGTCCCTGGGAAACATTCAAGAATGATCAGGGTGCCAGCAAGGAAAAACCAAGCTCACTTTGAAGCTTAATATATCTTAATTATTATCCTTGTCCCCACAGTACAGGTGACAAAACTGCCTTATAGTCTGTGGCGAGTTGCAAATGAGATAATTTTTGTGAAAACCCTTATGCAAAAGATTTATGGTTTTAGGTGCTTAACTCAGAAAAACTGAAAATGTTCATCTCTTAATCTATTTTTTTGTTGATGTTAATAAGAAGTATATATTTTATGAAAAATGCACAAATTTGACACTTCAGATTTCAGTGATCCACATTCAGGTTAATGTTTCTCATAATCAAAATATGAAACCTGAACTACATAAGTGTGTGTTATGCTCTAATCGCCAATTAATTAATAAAATATAGCATTAAGGGCCACCTGGGTGGCTCAGTCGGTTAAGTGTCTGCCTTGGGCTCAGGTCATGCATGATCCCAGGGTCCTGGGATTGAGCCCCACATCAGGATCCCTGCTCAGCAGGGGACCTGCTTCCCCCTCCCTCTGCTGCTCCTCCTGCTTGTGCATCCTCTCTCTCTCTCTCTGACAAATAAATAAATAAAATCTTTTTTTTTTTTTAAAAAGAAGATATAGCATTAAGTACTTATATAGCTATGCCTGTCAAAAATGTTTACCTTTCGGGGCACCTGGGTGGCTCAGTGGGTTAAAGCCTCTTCCTTAGGCTCAGTCGTGATCCCAGGGTCCTGGGATCAAGCCTTGATTCGGGCTCTCTGCTCAACGGGGAGCCTGCTTCCTCCTCTCTCTCTCTCTCTCTCTGCCTACTTGTGATCACTGTCTGTCAAATAAATAAATAAAATCTTTAAAAAAAATTTACCATTTCAATGGACTTAAATATGCTTAAAAAGTCATATAGGCAGAAAGGACTTAGATGACTTGCTATTTTAAATTGACATCAATATAAGTAGACAAGTTGGTGTTTTGGCCTAAAGGTAAATGCTACTTTATTTTGGCATAACTATTGTAGTTTAGAACAAAATATTTTACAAGGACAGATAACAAAGACAAACACACATTTATTATTTTTTTTAATCTTGAGATCACAATTTTCTATTTGCACGTTACCCTTAAACCACATCCTGCATGTTTTGGATTTCAGAGAGTTTAGGATTAAGGGAAGTTCTTTTTATCTAACGCTTATTCTCATAGTTTGTTTTGATTTTTTACCCTTAGCATGATACATAAAAGTTTGAGTTCTTTAAAGATTCTCTGGATTTATGAGCAAAGGAAGAAGAGGATTAAGATGATTTTATTTTTATTTAATATTTATTAAGCACACTAGTTATTCCAGAATTTTTGGAAAATCCAAACTAAAATAGCCTCCAGATATGTGTTTGCCTTTTAGATTTTTAGATTCAGATGCCTAATGAATTCTGCCACCTTCCTTTTACAGAAGAATTGAGTCATGAAAAACTAGGTTGTTTATCTGTGGTCATAGAGCTGGAAAATAGCAGAACTGGGAATAGACACTGATGTTTTCAGTCCCACCCATCCAGATTCTTTCCACTCTACCAAACTGCCACTCATGGCAACTAAATACTTCCAAGAAGGATAAGTATGTAATTATGCATTAGAGTGTAGGAACACTGTGGGCCAGGATGGTGTTTGGTTCATCCGTGTGCCCAGCATACAATAACAATAACAGTTCATAAATATACGTTGAATAATTGAGTTGCTGACCGGTGCTCATTTAACTCTATTACATGGCTTAGGAGTCAGTGCATCATCTTTGACTGAGTTTAACATCTTAATTGAAACAGAGCTGTTCGATTAGCCTTCATTTTGTGGTCTCACTGGCATAAAGGCTGCAAATTCTTCCTATCTCAGAGGAAATTACTACCTCTAGAGCACTGGTCTCAAAAATCCTAATGCTCAACATGACCATTCAAAGGTCCCTGTACTGCTCTCATTTTAAAACTCCTTAAGTTAGTATCCCAACACAGCCCTGACTGTTTTATTATGCTGCCTAGATGAGCAGGTAAGTCCTCACAACAATTTTTATCACAATAGGGCCCTTTAATAAGAGTCTTAAGAAACCAAGTAAGTAATTGAAAAATTATAAAATCAAAATGTAAGTTACATCTAAGGCAGCATTATGTCTATGTTTTGATCTAACTCCAAAAAATACATTAGATCTCCAGACAACTAAAACTTGTATGACAACAACCTTCGCCAACAGGGCTCTAAGGTAACAATTCAGGCAAATGGGTACCATCTTTAAAAATGAGGCTTTTGTGCCAATTCCCAAAGTAGACCCATCATGAGCTAAGCTAAACCACATAAAAGGTGCCTTTTTGTCTATACTAGATTTTGTCTTCCATGATCTAAGACACTTGAAGTAGATTGAGAGGCCTTCGTCCTGTTTCTTTTTATCCAAGCCCTCTCCTAAATCTTTGCTTGCCAGTCTGATAAGAAAGTCTGGGCAATAAAACTAGTCAGAATTTCTTTCTATGGACAAAAGGAAACTAGCCCCATCTATTTACCACAGGCTTTCTCAGTGTGCCACCAAGGAGAAGAGACCGCAGCCCATGACTCTTCTGCTGGACACACATACTGGAATGCAACACATCGCTTTGTCTTGGGGGTGGTATTAAGAAGAGGACTGCTGCGGAGGGAGAGCTGGGGGACTGGCTGAATCTTCCTCCAGACAGAAGCAATAAATTGCGCATAGATGAGAAGAGGCCAGAGCATGCTCTTGGGTGATATCCATAGATTCCTGAGTTCTAGTCCTGGCTCCACTACTTACTGAAAGGGTGAACTTGACCAAGTTAAACATTCGCCAATTCTATCCCAGACACTAGGGAAGTATTGGCCTCTCTTTCCTTTTTCATATCTCTGGCTTTCTCTACTATGATGGTGACAGAGTGGCAGTAGTGTACAAATGCTGAATAAAGTGGACTCAAGAATCAAACAGACAGTGTCTAATTCCAGTGCTGTCACATAATTCTGGAAAATTACTTCTCTTAAGTCACAGTTTTTTTTTTTTTAAGTCACAGTTTTCTAATCAGTAAAATAGTTGTGATAAGTGTGCTTGCTTAGTAAGTTCACCGAATATCAGATTAAATAATGCATGTAAAGTGATTAGCATGACCCAGTTTCATCATTCAGCAAATATTAGATTTTAGTAACAAGAGTCAAAGCTTGGGTGTGAGCTTAAATGGGATGAGGGAAGTGGGAGCCTTTCAGCCAGCTATGATCGTAGATGCAGGCTCAGTTCAGGCACCTAAGTAATATGGTCTCTTCATGTGATTGAGTCTAAGTCCTTAGGCTGTTACACCAGGTATTGTCAACAAAGCCTCCAAGTAGTCACGATATCTGCCAGCCTTGAGAGTGTATTTCCTTCAGACTCTTTGCAAGAGTAGGTAGTAGACAAGGTTTGAGAGCCTGGGGTAAATACAAGGTTATTTATGTCTTTAATTGTAATGTTTGTTAAATGTCAACACACTGAGAAAAACATAAATAGAATTTATGTCTGCAGTGATCATGTTGGTTGCTTGTGTTGGTTGCAGCAGTCCTCACCCTGAAGGGTTAGGGCCAAGTCTTCTGCTTTATCTTCTATTCTCATCACAGCAGATCTGCTCAGACCCCACACTGTCTTCTCTAGGAGAGTGTTCAGATTCTCTGGTCATGTCTTTAAATTAAGAATCTGACCATGGTATGCATAAAGCAACCTAAGAAATTCCCATTGCATTTATATCAAATTGAAAGCCATTTTTTGAACCCATTTGGCCTATAGAATTTGGCTATTTCCCAATCCCAAAATTTATTCCATGTCATTCCTTGCCTAAACACTTCTTTGCTCTCAACTTTAATCCAGTCACATGGACTTTTTTTTTTTTTCTGTTTCTTGAACAAGCCAGCTATTTCCTGTATGAGGGCCATTGCGCTTGCTTTTCCTTCTGCATAGAATGTTCTTCCTTTGCAGTTTCTCATGGCTTTCTCACTATCCAAGTGTCAATTAAAAATTTTTCTTCTCCCAGAAGCCTGATTTAAGCTCCCTATTTAAAGTAACTAGGCCCTTTCTAATTAATATCAGCTTTATTGTTCTTACAGCCTAATATCTCTATCTGCAATTATTTACTTATATATGCATGGTTCTTCTATCTCCATTAAAAAAAAAGCAGTCTGTGGAGAACAGGGATTTTATTTTATTCACCATTTATCACCAGTTTCTAGAACAGTCACTTTCTCATGGACTTTATTCAGCCCTGACTAATAAGGTTTAGAACTTTGCTATCTTCAGAGCAATGGTTTTTTATATAAGCCTTTAACCTCACACATGGTCACCCTGCATTTCACCTTCCTGGTAACACTACAGTCTTCCCTGTGCATTTGCTCCCTGTTTGCTAGGTGGAGCACCATCACCTCTATTTTCGGGTGAGGGAGGGAGAGGTGAGACACTCCGTAACCCTTAGATAGACCCTAGAGAGAAGGGCCTCACTTCCAGGCAGTGTTGCTTGGAGAAATCTGGTTCCAGAAAACATGAAGCTCTCTCTAAATTCTTTGAGTTTCTCCTATGCTCTTTAAGCAAATTCTACAACTGTTGTCTTTTCACATTGTTTTATCTGTACATTCTTCATTTGTGCATTAGCAAGCCATTCCTCATAACCATATTTATTCTTTCCCACTCTCAGTTGCATTTTCTATGTCCTTCAGTGGAATCCCCTAATAACTTAAGCAAGAAAACATAGCAATTAACATGAATTTCTATCATGCCTAATTTCCTTAATTCAAATAGCCATTCATTTATTTACTCAAGAGATACTTATTGAGTGCCTACTATACTGTGTCATATACTGTTCAAACTTGGAACATACTATTGAACAAGATAAAGTCTCTGCATTCACTAGATTATGAACTTCCTGAGGTCAGGGTCTTATTTTGTTCACTATTATATCTCCAGCACCGAGGACAACAGTGGGAACACACTGGTCTCATTAAGTATATTTGAATTAGCCCCTCTAAAGTATAGTATGACTTACTCTATTCAGAAGTCTATATTAAAACACATAAATGAGTTTTTTTTTTAAACTGAGATTTGTATGAAGACAATGACAGGATTTCTTTAGATTGACAAAACTCAGTCCATGATGAGAATGATAAATAATTAATATTCAATTCAATCAATTGTATTGTATTTGAATTCAATTTAAATTCAATCAATTGTAAACTCTATCTAGTGAATTTAGATACCAATATATAGTTGCCCCTTACTAAGGAAGTGGTTTTAACCCATAATCAGTTCTTGTTAATTGATGAGACTCTATTCTGCCTTGGTGATATCCTCTGTTGTATGGTGTCAGTTCAATGACTAATAGCCCCAGCTACATGCGGTAGTCCCTGAGGTGACCCTGTGCATTATCCATTAGTCTCTGTGTTAATAAACAAGTGTTGCCATTGTTTTCTGTTGGAATTCTTATGACATATTAACCATATGAGCCTAGGCCCAAACACCTCCTGGTGTTTTAGTTTTCTTATCTATAAAATAGGATTAATAATGATATCCATATTATTGGAACTTGTGTTAGGATTAAAAATGAGAGAAAACCTCAGCACATAGTAAACATTCATGAAAAGTTAGCTTTTACCACTATTTTTATTCTGTTGCATGGTGACACTTTCTGTGAGGCATAATTAAATAAATAGCACCTTAGCAGACTATCTTGCTGGACTTCATTTAGTTTCCTCAATTTTTTTAATTAACATATAATGTATTATTTGCCCCAGTGGTACAGGTCTGAGAATCATCAGGCTTACACACTTCACAGCACTTACCACAGCAATACCCTCCCCAATGTCCATAACCCAACCACCTTCTCCCTACCCCCCTCACCCAGGCAACCCTCAGTTTGTTTTGTGAGATTAAGAGTCTTATGGTTTGTCTCCCTTCCGATCCCATCTTGTTTCATTTTTTCCTTCCCTACTCCCCAAGCCCCCACGTTCCCTCTCAAATTCTTCATATCAGTGAGATCATATGATACTATGATAATTATGTTTCTCTGATTGACTTATTTCACTCAGCATAATACCCTCTAGTTCCATCCATGTCATTGCAAATGGCAAGATTTCATTTCTTTTGATGGCTGCATAGTACTCTATTGTGTATATACACCACATCTTCTTGATCCATTCATCTGTTGATGGACATCTAGGTTCTTCCCATAGTTTGACTATTGTGGACATTGCTGCTATGAACATTTGGGTGCATGTGCCCCTTTGGATGACTACATTTGTATCTTTAGGGTAAATACCCAGTAGTGCAATTGCCGGATCATAGGGAAGCTCTATTTTCAACTTTTTGGGGAACCTCCATGCTGTTTTTCCAGAGTGGCTGCACAGCTTGCATTCCCACCAACAGTGTAGGAAGATTATCCTTTCTCCGCGTCCTCACCAGAAACTGTCATTTCCTGACTTGTTAATTTTAGCCATTTTGACTGGTGTGAGGTGATATTTCACTCTGGTTTTGATTTGTATTTCCCTGATGCCGAGTGATGTGGAGCACTTTCTCATGTGTCTGTTGGCCATCTGGATGTCCTCTTTGCAGAAATGTCTGTTCATGTCCTCTCGCCATTTCTTGATTGGATTATTTGTTCTTTGGGTGTTGAGTTTGATAAGCTCTTTATAGATTTTGGATACTAGCCCTTTATCTGATATGATGTTTGCAAATATCTTCTCCCATTCTGTCAGTTGTCTTTTGGTTTTGTTGACTGTTTCCCTTGCTGTGCAAAAGCTTTTGATCTTGATGAAATCCCAGTAGTTCATTTTTGCCCTTGCTTCCCTTGCCTTTGGCGATGTTTCTAGGAAGAAGTTGCTGCGGCAAAGGTCAAAAACGTTGCTGCCTGTGTTCTGCTCAAGGATTTTGATGGATTCCTGTCTCACATTGAGGTCTTTCATCCATTTTGAGTCTATTTTTGTGTGTGGTGTAAGGAAATGGTCCAGTTTCATTTTTCTACATGTGGCTGTCCAATTTCCTCAACACCATTTGTTGAAGAGACTGTCTTTTTCCATTGGACTTCTTTCCTGCTTTGTTAACCAGTAGTTGACCGTAGAGTTGAGAGTCTATTTCTGGGCTCTGTTTTCTGTTCCATTTATCTATATGTCTGTTTTTGTGCCAGTACCGTGCTGTCTTGATGATGACAGCTTTGTAGTAGAACTTGAAGTCTGGAATTGTGATGCCACCAACTTTGGCCCTCTTTTTTAATGTTCTTCTGGCTATTCGAGGCCTTTTCTGGTTCCATATAAATTTTAGAATTATTTGTTCCAGTTCTTTGAAAAAAATTAATTGTATTTTGATAGGGATTGCATTAAACATGTAAATTGCTTTAGGTTGCATAGCCATTTTCATAATACTTATTCTTCCAATCCATGAGCATGGAACGTCTTTCCATTTCTTTGTGTCTTCCTCAATTTCTTTCATGAGTACCTTTTATTTTTCTGAGTACAGATTCTTTGCCTCTTTGGTTAGGTTTATTCCTTGGTATCTCTTGGTTTGGGTGCAATTGTAAATGATATTGACAATTTAATTTCTCTTTCTTCTGTCTTGTTGTTGGTGTAGAGAAATGCAACTGATTTTTGTGCATTGATTTTATATCCTGACACTTTACTGAATTCCTGTATGAGTTCTAGCAGATTTCCAGTGGAATCTTTTGGGTTTTCCACATAAAGTATCATATCATCTGCAAAGAGTGATAGCTTGACTTCTTCTTTGCTGATTTGGATGCCTTCAATTTCTTTTTGTTATCTGATTGCTGAGGCTAGGACTTCTAGTACTATGTTGAATAGCAGTGGTGATAATGGACATCCTTGCCATATTCCTGACCTTAGGGGAAAACCTCTCAGTTTTTCTGCATTGAGAATGACATTTTCTGTGGGTTTTTCATAGATGGCTTTGATAATATTGAGGTATATCCCTACACTTTGAAAAGTTTTGATCAAGAAAGGATGCTGTACTTTGTCAAATGCTTTTTCAGCATCTATTGAGAGGATCATATGGTTCTTTTTCTTTCTTCTATTAATGTATTTTATCACATTGATTGATTTGTGGATGTTGAACTAACCTTGCAGCCCTGGAGTAAATCCCACTTGGTCGTGCTGAATAATCCTTTTAATGTACTGTTGGATCCTATGGGCTACTATTTTGGTGAGAATTTTTGCATCTGTGTTCAATAAGGATATTGATCTATAATTCTCCTTTTTGGTAGTGTCTTTGACTGGTTTGGGAGTCAACATAATGCTGACCTCATGAAATGAGTTTGGAAGTTTTTCTTCCATTTCTATTTTTTGGAACAGTTTCAGGAGAATAGGTATTAATTCTTCTTTAAATGTTTGGTAGAATTCCCCTGGGAAGCCATCTGGCCCTGGGCTCTTGTTTCTTGGGAGATTTTTGATGACTGATTCAATCTCCTTACTGTTATGGGTCTGTTCAGGTTTTCTATTTCTTCCTGGTTCAGTTGTGGTAGTTTATAGGTTTCTAGGAATGCATCCATTTCTTCCAGATTATCAAATTTGCTGGTGTGTAGTTGCTCATAATATGTTCTTCTAATTGTTTGGTCTTGGTTGTGACTGCTCCTCTTTCATTCATGATTTTATTTATTTGGGTCCTTTTTCTTTTCTTTTTGATAAGTCTGGCCAGGGGATTATCAATCTTATTAATTCTTTCAAAGAACCAGCTCTTACTTTCGTTGATCTGTTCTACTGTTCTTTTGGTTTCTATTTCATTGATTTCTGCTCTGATCTTTATGATTTCTCTTCTCCTGCTGGGTTTAGTGTACTTTGGTGTTCTTTCTCCAGCTCCTGTAGGTGTAGGGTTAGGTTATGTACTTGAGACCTTTCTTGTTTCTTGAGAAAGTCTTTTGTCACTACATACTTTCCTCTCAGGACCACCTTTGCTGTGTCCCACAGATTTTTGAACCGTTGTGTTTTCATTATCATTTGTTTCCATGAATTTTTTCAATTCTTCTTTAATTTCCTAGTTGACCCATTCATTCTTTAGAAGTATGCTCTTTAGTCTCCATGTATTTGAGTTCTTTCCAACTTTCCTATTGTGACTGAGTTCTAGCTTCAGAGCATTGTCATCTGATAATATGCAGGGAATGATGCTACTGGTTGAGACCTGATTTGTGACCAGGATGTGATCTCTTGTGAAGAATGTTCCAGGTGCACTAGAGAAAAATGGGTACTCTGTTGCTTTGGGATGGAATGTTCTGAATATATCTGTGATGTCCATCTGATCCAATATGTCACTTAAGGCCTTTATTTCCTTGTTGATCTTTTGCTTGGATGATCTGTCCATTTCAGTGAGGGGAGTGTTAAAGTCCCCTACTATTATTGTATTATTGTTGATGTGTTTCTTTGATTTTGTTATTAAGGGGTTTATATAGTTGGTGATCCCATGTTAGGGACATAGATATTTAAAATTGTTAGATCTTCTTGTTGGACAGACCCTTTGAGTATGATACAGTGTCTTCCTCATTTCTTTCTATAGTCTTTGGCTTAAAATCTAATTTATGTGATATAAGGATTGCCACCCCAGCTTTCTTTTGATGTCCATTATCATGGTAAATTGTTTTCCACCTTCTCACTTTAAATCTGGAGGTGTCTTCGGCTCTAAAATGACTTTCTTACAAGCAGCATATTGATGGGTTTTGTTTTTTTGTCCATTCTGATACCCTGTGTCTTTTGATTGGGGCATTTAGCCCATTTACATTCAGGATAACTATTGAAAGATATGAATTGAGTTCCCTTGTATCGCCTGTAAGGTGACTGTTATTGTACATTGTCTCTGTTCCTCTCTGGTCTATTACTTTTAGGCTCTCCCTTTGCTTAGAGGACCCCTTTCAATATTTCCTGTAAGGCTGGTTTGGTGTTTACAAATTCTTTTAGTTTTTGTTTGTCCTGGAAGCTTTTTATCTCTCCTTCTATTTTCAATGAGAGCCTAGCTGGATATAGTATTCTTGGCTGCAAATTTTTCTCATTTAGTGTTCTGAATATACCATTCTGGTTCTTTCTGGCCTGCCAGGTCTCTGTGAATAAGTCTGCTGCCAGTCTAATATTTCTACCATTTTATGTTACAGACTTCTTGTCCCTGGCTGCTTTCAGGATTTTCTCTTTGTCACTAAGACTTGTAAGTTTTGGGGCACCTGAGTGTTTCAGTTGGTTGGGCAACTGCCTTCGGCTCAGGTCATGATTCCGGAGTCGTGGGATTGACTCCTGCATCAGGCTCCCAGCAACATGGGGAGTCTGCTTCTCCCTCTGAACTTCTCCCCTCTCATGCTCTCTCTCACTCTCTCTCTCAAATAAATAAATAAAATCTTTAAAAAAAAAAAGACTTGTAAGTTTTACTATTTGATGACAGGGTGTGGATTTATTTTTATTGATTTTGATGGGAGTTCTCTGTGCCTCCTGGATTTTGATGCTTGTTCCCTTTGCCATATTAGGGAAATTTTCCACTATAATTTACTCCAACATAACTTCTGCCCCCCCCTTCTTCTTCTGGAATCCCAATTTTTCTAATATTGTTTCATCTTATGATATCACTTATCTCTTGAATTCTCCCCTCGTGGTCCAGTAGTCATTTGTCTCTCTTTTCCTCAGCTTCTTTATTCTCCATCACTTGATCTTCTAGATCACTAATTCTCTCAGTTTCCTCATTTATCCTACCAGTAAGAGCCTCCATTCTTGATTGTACCTCATTAATAACTTTTTTGATTTCAGCTTGGTTAGATTTTAGTTCTTTTATTTCTCCAGAAAGGGCTTTTATTTCTCCAGACAGGGTTTCTCTAATATCTTCCATGCCTTTTTCAAGCCCAGCTAGCACCTTAAGAATTGTCATTCTGAACTCGAGATCTGACATATTACCAATGTCCATATTGATTAGGTCCCTAGCCTTCGGTACTGCCTCTTGTTCTTTTTTTGTGGTGAGTTTTTCCACTATGTCATTTTATCCAGATAAGAATATATTAATGAGAGAATAAAATACTAAAAGGGTGGCAAAGACCACAGAAAAATATACACTAACCAAATCAGGAGACACCCCAAATTGGGGGGAGAAGAAAGGGAGTAAAAAGAAATTTTAAAAAATTTTAAAAACTTATATATATTAGAGTGGTGAATAGAACAGAGCCACCCACTTGATTTTGGATGTATTTTGGTCTCTTAGAAGAAACTACCTCCCAAATCTTAAAGAAAGAAAAACTTATATATATGCAAAAATAAGGGTAAAGATGATGAAGGGGTGGAATAGGACTGTAAAGATGAAAATTTATAAAAAAAAAAAAATCTAGGGACACCTGGGTGGCTCAGTTGGTTGGACGACTGCCTTCAGCTCAGGTCATGATCCTGGAGTCCCGGGATCGAGTCCCGCATCAGGCTCCCAGCTCCACGGGGAGTCTGCTTCTCTCTCTGACCTGCTCCTTGTTCATGCTCTCTCTCACTGTCTCTCTCTCAAGTAAATAAATAAACTCTTTAAAAAAAATCTAAAAAAGGAATTGATAAGTTATTTGGAAGAAGAAAGGAAAAAAGTGGAGAGAATTTGCTCAGGCTGGGGACTAGAACAAAGCCCTGTGCCAGACTTAGGGTATATTTTGATCTATTAGGAGAAATTGTATCCCAGAATTTTTTAGAATTAAAAAAATCCTATATGTATACAAAAAAAAGAGCTAGATATAATGAAGGATAAAATATGACTATAAAAATGCTATAAAAATGTAGGTTTAAAAAGAATTTTTTAGAAAGTATTGTTAAGATAAACTAGTTAAAAAATGTTAAAAGAGGAAAGAGGAAAGGTTAAAAAATTTAGAATTAGAAAAAAATAAAATCAAAAAACCTTAATTAACTTTGCAAGACTAAAGAATCATGGGGAGAAAGCCATGAATTTCATGCTTTCCTTTCCCCTGGCTCTGGAATTCTGCTGTTTCCCTGATCAATGAGCTTGGTCTTGGCTGGCAGTTCTTGCTGATCTTGGGGGAGGGGCCTGTTGTAGTGATTCTCAAATGTCTTTGCCTGAGGCAGAAATGCACTGCCCTTGCCAGGTATTGGGCTAAGTAATCTGCTCAGGTTCGCTCTTGGGAGCTTTTGTTCCCTGAAGGCTTTCCATGGAGTTCTGGAGGAGAGGAGTGAAACCAGCGGCCTCCCAATCTCTGGCCCAGAGGAGCCAAAAGCTTGAGCCCCACTTCTCACTGTGCCCTCGAAGAAAAGCAGTCAATCACTCCCATCTCCCTGGTCTCCAGCTGTGCTCCAAGCTCACCCAGCCTGTGACTGAGCATTTCTATCTCCTGCACACAGCCCTGTTTGGAGTCTCCAAACCCAGTATATTCCTGCCATGCTGCATTCTGGTGGAGGAATGTGGGGCACCCCAGACCTGCCACTTGTGGGGTCCCTCCTCAAAGATCCAATTGTGCTGCTGATCACAGTTTAAGGTAACCCCGAATTGAGAGCTCACTCCTTGGCTCCATCTCTGTAGTCAGCTTCCCCACTCTGATACCTGTGAGCTCTGCTACACGCAGATAGCCCCGATCCTTCTGTGACCCCACAGGACCCGAGACCACACTGTCCCCAAGAGGGCTCCACCCCCACTTAGCCTCTGGAGTGATGTTCCTCAGTGGTGCAGACTTCTGAAAGTTTGGATTTTGTGCTCTGCTGCTCCACTGCTTGCTGGGAGCCGGCCCCTCCCCTGCAGTTTATCTTCCTATCACTTTGGATTCACTTCTCCAAAGGTCCTACCTTTCAGAAAGTGGTTAATTTTCTGTTTCTGGAATTTCTGCTCTTCTTCTCTTCGATCTCCTTTTGGGTGTGTAGGTGTTTGGAATGGTTTGATAACTGTCTAGCTGATCTCCTGTCATCTCAGCCTGCCCCTCCTCCACCATCTTGACTCTTACTCCAGTTGCCTCAATTCTAAAACCATGTTGGTTGCACCCTTGCCATGAACTAAAATCCAGGAGAGATAATGAAGCATACAAAGCTAGATAAAGCATACGACATTAGATATGGTCTCCAGCCAGCAAGGACCTCATAAACTACAATATAAAGGAGCAGGTACAAAATAGAAATATTTAAAAACTGTTATGGGAGCTCATGTGAGAAGCAGAGGAAATTCCTAAGGTAATACTGAAAAGAATTTCCAAAAAAAAAAAAAAAAAAAAAGATTTTAGCCTAGAAAGAATTAAATATAGGGAAAGGAAGATTGAATTCCCAAAGGTACATCTCCAAGAAAAATAAAAACTGACAGATTATGAATGTATTGAGGAGAATGGTGGTAGTTCTGTTGAAAATTTCTAGTTGATTAATGATAGGTTCATAGAAAACTTCAAGGGTGAGAAGCCAAAGCAATCAACCTTCTAGGAAATAAAAAATTGTTGAAGAAAGGAAAGTAACCATAGCTGGGTGAATAAATACCTTGACCTCTCTGCTTCTGTGGCTCAGCTGTGGTAATGTTTAAATGGTATTAAAATTGTAAACACTACATAATCATTTAACCTAAAATTAGGATATTGCTCTATTTGGGTGCTGGGTGGAAGAAAAGTTTATAAGTGGTTTGAGAGGGAAAAGGAGGCTGGTAATAGAGATAAATCATCATCTTCCACAATATGAAGTAGGTAAAAAAGAAAAAAAGAAGTCAGAAACATCAGTATTAATATGTTATTTAGAATCAACTAAAAAAGGAAATGAGGTTCTTCTGAGGAATAAGTACCAAGATTAAGGAAGAGTGATGAAGATGAAACTGTACCTCTAGATAAGTTTTGAGGTAGTATTTGAATCTTAGAAAATATATAAATGCATTATTAAATACAAATAAATAGTAAGTGTGAAATTAAACAAATACCTTTCACCAAAGGGGTTCCATGAAAGGGGGAGGTAGAGGTGAGAGTGGTCCTGGACAGGTAGTTCGGCATCAGATAATGGGCGATCTACAGTACTAAAGAGGTTGTGCCTCAGAACTCAAATAACCAATAAAACCGGAGAAACACATTCAGATTTCTGCTTTAGAGAGGAAATTCTGGAATACTTTTGAAAATAGTTGGAGCAAAGAAGAAATGGTGTCAGGGAAAGTGATTATGCTAGGTCAGCAGGGAAACAGTAAGTTTGTTATTTCAAACATCTTATTCAATGTTGGCAATGATCTTAGAAAGCAAAAGCATGGCTTGAGATATATCTTAAAAGTATGGTCAAGAGAATTTGGTGATTGATTAGCTGTGGGAATTAGAAAAGAAATCAGAGTTGATGCAGAGGCATCTACATTTTGATGGTGAATTTCTTTGCTTTTGTAGCAGGCATAATTAAACGTGGATTTACAGAATGATGGTATGGTTTTGCAAACCAAGGTGCCTGCATTACATCCAATTAAAATGATGTTGTAGACAATAACACATACTATGTTGAAATTCAGGAAACTCTAAGGCTGGAGATAAAGATTTTGATTAAAAAAAATTATCCACATTAGTCTAAAGTTCATGAAAGAATAAGAACTGATACTTAAAGCTCTGAAACTGGAGAAGAGCAATTAGTGAGTGAACACAGACAGAGAAAAGATGAAGACCGAGCCTTGGAGAGCTGCAAAACTTAGACATCAGAAAAAAAGGAGGAGCCAGTGAAGAAAAGATCAATGAAGCAAAAGAAAATCTTGGAAATATATAATGTCACAGAAACCAGAATTAAAAGTTTCAAGAAAGAAAAAGGTGAACACCACTGCAGGAAATTCAAGTAAAAGAGAAAATGAGACTTGACCGTTGGATTTGGCAAGATGGAATAGTAGATGTGAGAGGCAGAAGTATTCATCAGAGTGCTGCAGGACAAAGACATTGATCGCAACGGATAAAAAGATCATGAGAACTGTAAAGAAAAGCAAAAACTTGGTGGGCGCCTGAGTGGCTCAGTGGGTTGAGCCGCTGCCTTTGGCTCAGGTCATGATCTCAGGGTCCTGGGATCGAGCCCCGCATCGGGCTCTCTGCTCGGCAGGGAGCCTGCTTCCCTTCCTCTCTCTCTGCCAACTGGTGATCTCTCTCTGTCAAATAAATAAATAAAAAATCTTTAAAAAAAAAAAAGAAAAGCAAAAACTTGGGACTGTAACTAGCTGTTACTTTTTCAAATAGTAGATAATACAGCATGTTTATATGTCCATAGTAGCGATTGCATGGAAAGTAAGACAGTGATTCAAGAGTGAGTTATTAGTCCACGATTCCCTCAGAAATCAAATCTCCAACTGTTACAAAATGAACAACCCAGCTACATGGGAAATTCCTAGGTTAGGGTAAGGAAGTATAGATTGAAAAGGACCACAGTTCTCTACTTAGTCCTTTATCTATTGCCCCTTTGCACTGACACTTTCGCAGCTCAAACGGAGTCAGCTCTCAAGAGGAGTCACTCTCCCTGCCTCTTGAATCTGGGCTGGCCTGTGACCTGCTTCGGCCAACAGAACATGGAAGGAAAAATGTGCTGGTTCGGAGCCTAACTAAACCTTCCACAGGAAGGGCAAAGAACTTTCTTAAGCATAACCCTCAGAATTGCATATGTGAGTGAAAAGATGTGTCGAACTGCAACTGAATAAAATGATGTCGATTTTAAAATAATTATCAGCATAAGGAATTCCAGAAAGTAAGTTGTTTTACAGAAATAGGTAAGGACTCATTTTGAAATGTTACAAAAAATTGTCAGAACTTGGATTCCATTTGCAAAATCATTTCTCTTCTGAAAGGAGAAAAGGATTCCCTAAAACTAATGATTCATGAAAGTATTCCAAGGGTTTTTAGATTAAAGGAGATAAAAATTTCTTCCTTCATTTGTGTCCATCAGGGAGCATATGGACAGTCTCGGGGGGAGCACGCGAACTTTGCTCCTGTGATAGCCCTCATTCCCTGACATGGATGTTTCAGTTTTAGCAGCATTCTGTTTACTATGACTTTTTTTTTTTTTTTTAAACAAGTGACTTTGGCTTTACTGTTGAAAAAGTCCCATTTCAATGTATCAAGTTTATGTCTCCTCATTAGTGTTTGGCAAGAAAAATCAGGCAACACATGTACTCAACTCATAACAAGTTTATGAATTTGTATTTTAATCCACTTCTGGGAAAAGACAAGCAGCCAAAGATCCAAATGATATATTAATGGTCTAAATTGTACTTTAATTCATTTTTTCCCAACACATGAGAAGTAATGAGGACCTAACTAGGCATTCCATAAGTCTTTTCAGCTAACATTGGTTCACACTTGAGGCCACAGACCATCTCAGTAAAATCTCAGATTCCACATTTTCCTCGGTGTCTGAGCCCCTGCTTCAATATCAGGAATACTTGTACCTTAATTAATCCATCAAAGGCTTGTTCTTGTGTTTTTGCTGCCATAACAAGAACTAGTGTTTTCTACCTAGGTTGCAAATAAATGTAAACCAATATTTATGGCTTCAAATAAATACCATTTGACTTGCTGAAATATTTGTGGTGGTTATACTTTGACGTATTCTAGAGAGGATTAAAAGGTTTTATCTAAGGACAATAAGTATTTTGGAAGTCTGCCTTCTTATAAACATAACATCATCATTTAAAAGAGCCTTTATAGTTTTCATGTATCTCCTGGGAAATTAACTCTGATAAAAAAATGTTATTAAAATGAAAAAGACCATATATTGTATGATCCCATTTATATGAAAAATCCAGAAAAAGCAAATCTATAGAGGCAGAAAGTAGATTAGTGGTTGCCTGGGGCTGGGGTGGGAACAGGGCTGACTGCAAATGGGCACAGGGGATCCCTTTGGTAGAAAAATATTCCAGAACTGGATTGTGTTGCATAGAGCTGAAAATTAAATAAAATCATTGAACTACACATTTAAAACTTGCGTGTGGTTTTTATTTTATATAAATTATACCTCAATAAGGTTGTTGTTTTTTAAAGCAAGTGTTACTAAAGAAACTTATAACAATTATTTATAACATTTTATAATTCTTAGTGAAACATTACAGGGCTTCACATAAGAAAGCTTGAAGTTACTAAAATATGTCACACTCGGGTGGAAATAAACCTGATTCTTCAAAGGGCTGTCTTAGCGTATTCTGCCCATTCTGGACGCCAGAATCATGACCTTATTACCAGTTGGGTCCATTCTGGTTGTATATAGTAATACCTGGAAAAAAATGTTTAAACTTCAACTTCAAAATACGAAGTTTTAACTGAGAATGCTGAATGTAACAAATGAATTGAACCATGTCCAGCAACATAATTACACACACCCAAGCAATGGAATTCTGATACGAGTATTCCCTTTCCTTATCACTAAGAAACTGATAAAACTCTTAACATGATATAATTTCAATAGCAACAGTAATAATAAAAATTTTAAAAGACAATAGATAATATTCACTGAGTGTTTACCATGTACCAGGCATTGTTAAGTGCTGAGCAAAAATAGTCTCAATTCACACAACAACCTGGAGAAGCAGATAATATGCCCATTGTGTAACAGAAGAAACTGAATCTTACAAAGGATAATGAATGTACCAGTGTCACAAAGTAAGCAGATGGCAGGGCCAGCATTTGGATCCGAGTCTGAGTGTCCACTGTGGAGTGATTATAAAAAAGGACGTCATGGGACGGCATCCTGGGTGTGAGTGTGGTTGCCCCTTCTTGAGTTACATGTCTTTGAGGTGGTCATTCACAACGCTTTCAGCACCCACATTTACAAAATGACAATAATAATGCTATCTAACCATTATATATTTTTGAGAGAATTAAAGGTAATGAATGAAAAGCTCCCAGTATTTTGCTCAGAACATAATGGCTTCTTAACAACTGATACCTAGTAGTATTAACAGCAGGGGTAATTAGTATTCACCTTAGAAGAAAATACATATTTGATAAAGGAATATATTAAATTTATTAATCAGGAATGTGAGTTTGGGGCCCCTGGGTGGTTCAGTCATTTAAGTTTCTGCTTCAGCGCAAGTCACGATCCCAGGGTCCTGAGTGGAGCCCTACATCAGGCTCCCTGCTCAGTGGGGCGTTCGTTTCTCCCCTGCCCCTCCCCCACAGCTTGTGCTCTCTTGCTCACTCTCTCACAAACAAATAAAATCTTTAAAAAAAAAAAGTGTTAGTTAACTGACTTGTAATTCTTGGACAATCCATATAATAAAATATAAACAAGAGAAAATAAAATTTCAACCAACCATCAAGTACCTTACAACTATGTCTTACGTCTTCTGTTTCATTATTATTTCCTGTCACCCACATTGTTTTTGTAATGATGTAGTTCAAAGTTAAATATTGAGTTGTAATTTCCTGACAGTCTTTTGCCAATTACTACACATCAATAGTTACAATCATTTTTTAAAATAATTTTATGAAGCATGTTATCCGTTAAGAATTTTTTTAATTTTGCAGATTTTTTTTATTTTACTAAAAATTCTTTCGCAATATATTTTTACACCTAAATAGCCATACTTGGAAAGACATCAATGAAGTCATTTGTTTCTATTGAAAATAAAAGAAATTACAGATACAATGATCACTAGACTTTCCCCATTGAAAAAGAAAGAGCATTTGCATGTGGCATACAAATTGGGTGCAGAGGCAGAAAGCCAGGCTCTGACAGCACCTGACAATGAGCTGAGCCATTTCATGCGAGACAAGAGGTGATTTCACTGCTCTCCAGAGATGAAGGAGAAATGGGAGGAGGGGAGAGGCTACCAGAAGGCTTAGCTAACTAAACGCTTAGGTCCAATGAAGCTTGCCTGGTTTTGTTTTGTTTGTTCCTTTGTTTGTTTTGGAGGTATACAGTTTGGTTTTGTAGAAACTTGCTAGATTTTGCAGGAACCTACTTCGGAGCATAGGACTTAAGAATATATAGAGGAGTTAAGAACTTGAACAACCCACCCAAGGACAAACAGTGAACTTTATACTCAGTTTGTCCTGACTTGAAGTTGTCTAGCTTCAGAAAACCCCTAGATTCACAAAAATCACAGCACATCCGCTTAACTCTCACAAGGCTAGAGAAGTGAGATTTAAAGTAATGTACTCAAATTCCCATAGACAATGGACTTTAAACTAACATGGGAAAGCTGGATATAATAATGTAAAATAGTGAGATTATGGAGAGATATATACACATATACATATAATTTTACACCATTATTCATTTTACCCACAAGACACTGAAGAGAAAAGATGTTTAGGTACTTGGTTAAGTAAAAACCGAGCACTCACTCTTGCGTTTTTAATTCTTTACAATGTATATTAACTTTATAATAATTATGGAATTTATGATTTGATCTAGGACTTAATGAGAGAGATAAACTTACCATAGTGATGATGACTTGTCTATTTATGCTTAAACAGTTCTATCGATTTTTGCTTTCCACATTTTGAGGCTATTTTTTTCAAAGGTTAATTCAAAGTTATAATAGCTCTATCTTTCTCTGAATTGAATATTTTATCATTATCTAGTGACTCTCCATCTCTAGGAATGCTTTTTGCCCTCCAAGTTCATTTGTCTCATACCAATATGCTGATACCAGCTTTTTGGACAGACATTTTCTTATGCATGTTCTTTGATCAGTTACCTTTCAGCCTTAAGTTTTATACCCTTTGTTTTTATCCACTCTAAGAACCTTTGTTTTTTAACTTAAACACTTGGCCATTCACACTGACTGTAATTACTTAATTATTTTCATTTATTACCATGTGTATTAGTTCTTTAGGGCTGCCATAACAAAATACCACATACTGGGTGGCTGAAACAACAGAGATTATTTTCTCACAGTTATCAAAGCCAGGAGCAAAAGGTAGATCAAGATGTTGATGTGGGCAGGGTTGGTTCTTCTGAAAACTCCCTCCTTGATGTGCAGGTACCCATTTCTCACTGTGTCTTCACGTGGTCTTTCCACGTGTACAAACCCCTGGTGTCTCTCTGTGTCCAAATACCTCCTCATAAAGTCAGATTGGATTAGTGACTAATGGGCTCCTTTTAGCTTAATAACTTCTTTGAAAGCCCTATGTCCAAATATATTCTCTGATATACTGAGGGCTTCAACATAGGAATTTTGAGGGAACACAGTTCAGCCCATAATGCTATCATTCCATCATATATTTTTCTATATATTTACTATATTCTTGGAATTTCATTCTATTCTTTATCTCTGACCTTTCAGTTAGAGTCACTTTTTTTGCCTGAAATACAGTTGACTGTTCAACAATATAAGGGTTAAAGGTGCCAACCCCACTGAGTCAAAAATCTGCATATAACTTTTTACTCCTCAAAAGCTTAACTACTAATAACCTGCTGTTGACTGCAAACCTTACTGATGACATAAAGGGTCAACTAACACGTATTTTACATGTTGTGTGTATACATACTGTATTCTTACAATAAAGGAAGCTAGAGAAAAGAAAACAGGAAAATCATAAGAAAGAGAAAATACATTTATGGTGCTGTACTGTATTTTTTTATAAAACCTATCCATATATATAAGTGGAGGCATATAGTTCAAACCCATGTTTTTCAAGAGGCAACTATACATCCTCCAGGATTTCTTTGAGTTAAGAGTCTTTTGTCAATCAAGGCTCTCATTTTTTGGTTTTCCCGCTTGAAAGATATTTTCTCTGGGTTTATAATTCTGGAAACATTCTTCTTTTCTATGGACACATTGACGATTGTTTTTATCCTTTTCTTATTTCTCGGCCGTATGTTGAGGCAATAGTCCTAGTCTCTCTGCCTGAAAGGCTGGATTTTGTCTCCTGTCACCTCCAACTCCCAAGATCATGAAACCCTTTCTAAGATTCCCTGCAGTTGGGCACATGCCTGCAGGACAAAGATGGTTCTAGGGCTCTGCTTTCCTTTCTGGGAATCTATTTCCACTTAGTTTTTAGACTCTAAGTATTCCTCATTTTTGACAGTGCATCAAGGCATGTTACAAGTTGCATTTTAGATTTTATCCAGAATTTATTTTTGCTTTCATGAGGAAGGTCAGTTACAATATTTGGTATGCTATTCTACTGAAAAAAATAAGACTGATCCATTTCATTTAAAGATAGAGGCAGACAGAGGAGGGTGTTTTTGTTGTTGTTTCTTTTTCTGTTAATAGAGTTCCATTTAAGGGTGCCTGTGTGGCTGAGTTGGTTAAGTGTCTGACTCTTGGTTTCGACTTAGGTTATGATCTCAGGGTCATGATATCAAGGCCTGTGCTGGGCTCTGCACTCAGCTCAGGGTCTGCTTAAGATTCTTTCCCCACTTCCCCCCCTCACTGTTCCTCCCCCCATGCTCTCTCTTCTCTCAAAAGTAAATCAATCAATCAATCAATCAAATCTTTAATAAGAGAGTTCCATTTTAAAAGTAGATGACTTATTTCGGACATTTTTCCCTCTATGTGCCTGTAAGATTCGCCTCAACATTAGGAGCAGCCTTGGTGGGGTAAAGATTTCAAGGACCTTAAGGACTTTGCATGAAACATTGATAGTTCTAGTATGTAGCCTTGTTTAAGCAGAGATAGCAATCTTAGGTATGGATTTAGAAGTCTAAGAGTCTTAAGAGGTCTCTGAGTTACTGTCCATTTAGAATTTGTGCTATGTAAAAGCTAGAAACCATGGACTGAAAGCCATGGCCGAAAGCCATGGCTGAAAGCATGGACAAATCTGAGGAAGTTTAACTTGGAGCTCTGTGGTGGAGACGAGAAGGTGCAGGACTGAACCTACGTGAGACTGAGCACAGGAACGACAATGCGGGCTCCTTGAGCCGCCTCTGTGGAAAATGGTGCTGATCCATCACCACACTCTCCTTAAGCCAAGGACGTGCCTCAGAATCCTTCTCTGCGTGGCCTCCTCAGCACCAAGTGCCAAACGACTGCAGGAGGCAGGAAGATGCAATTTAGCAAAATAACGACCAGCGGTACCTCGTGGCTTGTTCTTCGGTTTTTCAGTTGGGACATTGTTAGCAACATGTTTTCTCAGGTGCAGCGAGAAAAAGGATTCTTTGAGTTTTCTCGGTTCACCTTTTTGGAAGCTCTGTGAAGGTGACCCACGTGAGTGCTTCCTGTAACTGACCACACAGAGACCCAACAAGCAACCGTCCAGCGATGGGCAGAGAGGAAAGGAAGACTCGTTTACAGTTTCTTCCAAATGTGGAGCGTTGTCAGGAGATTCTCCACTTTGAATTAGACCCGGAAATAAAGCCATTTAGAACTTTTCCAGCTAAATAGGTTTTTTTGTTTGTTTGCTTGCTTGGTTTTGTTTTCCTCTTGGAAGTTGAGATCAGTGTCTGTCAGCTTGATAGAGAAAGGATTGCCATTCTTCCATTTGCTCGAGCTGACTTCCACGTACGCTCGGTGTCTGCTCCTTCCCTCACCTGACAGGCTCCTGGTCTAGGTCTTCACATGCCTCACTTTTTCTCATCCTTCAAGCTTCAAGTCTTGGTTTAAACTGACCTCCTCCAAGTCTTTTCTGATGACCAAAAGTAGACTTCGCCACCAACAGTTCCTTCTCTTGTCAACCATGTTCTTTATTTTTTTTAAATTTTTTATTTCCATTCAATTAGCCGACATATGTAGTACATCGTTAGTTTCAGACGTAGTGTTCAATAATTTATCAGTCGCATACAACACCGAGTGCTCATCGAATCATGTGCTTTCCTTAATGCCCATCGTCCAGTTCCCCCTCCCCCACCCATGTGCCCTCCAGCAACTCTCAGTTTGTTTCCTATAGTTAAGAGTCTCTCATGGTTTTTCTCCCTCTCTGATGACTTCATTCTCGAATCTACCATGTTCTTTATTTGCTTTGTGGCATTTATCACTCACTGGAAATACTTTTTTCCTTTTCATGTCTCGTCTGTCTCCCCTCACCAGAGCATACATTCTGAGAGGCCAGGGTACTTACTGCGTTGTATCCTTGACCCCTTCAACAGGATCTAACATATAGTAAGTGCACAATGATATTTGTTCAGGAAATAATATGAATGAGAAAAATGTACTTTTTGTTTTGACCTGTGGACTTAATTTGGAAGGTGACTTTAATTTTAAAGAGATTCTAATTTTATTAAGAGACTTTTTGACTCTCACAGTAATGAGAAGGGACCAATTTATATCTTTGTAATGGAACATACATAGGAATTGAGATAGAAAAATAATGTAGTAATTAAAGAGACAAACACAAGAACTTGGGTTTTAATCTCAATTTTTTGATTACTAACTGTGAGACTATTAGTGAGGTACTCAGCCTCTTTGTTCCTTAGTTTTCTTATCTAAAGAAATTATGACAATGGGAAGACAATAGGATTCGGGGGAAAGGAAATAAACTAATGTTATACAAACACTTAAAATGTCTGCCTTTTGGAAGACCTGTAAGTTAATTATTGATATTGTCTTATAAAATTATTATAAATGTACATTATACTCCTGTGAAGTTAACTTTTCATGAATTTCTTCATGTGTCAGGATTAAATAATCATACCTGCTTCCTAGGATCATGGTGAGGGTGAAACGTAAAGCACTGAGAATGAGGTCTGGCACATGTGACACTCGAAGACTACAGATTTTATTATCATATGCAATATATTCAGATGACTTTAATTTATTTACTCTTTTTATTCTGTCTTTTTTGTGTGTGTGCTACCAGACTGTGATCTTTATTCGTGACAAAAATTCTCATGGGCAGGAGATATCAGGATACATTGACTATGCCCACAGGCTAAAGATTGAAGATTTTGAAGTCTACTTTAGTGGAAAAAGAAGACTTCTTCCCAAACCCACAGATTTGAGGTAAATTTTTTGTACTTCTCATACCTTCAGTAAGAGAACAAGCTCCTCAAAGATATGGCAAAAGATTCTTATTTTTTGTTCTGTATCATGCCTAGAGTGGAATATACACTTATACATTATATACATATAATGTATATAATATATGTATGTATATGTATGTATATAATATGTATATATATATATGGAGTGTGGTAAGACTGGCTTGAATAAAAATTTAGAAAATTTAAATGTGCAATGAACCCAGATCCACTTTTCCCATCTACAGTCTGATGAAGAGAAAACTTCAGAGATAAAGTAAGTAAATTCTCAGTGATTTTCCTTTTAAATTAAGGTCGGAGTACCAGGTGGTGGGTATTGCAGAGGGCACAGATTGCGTGGAGCACTGGCTGTGGTGAAAAAATAATGAATACTGTTATACTGAAAATAAATAGAAAATAAAATAAAAAAAAAGTAGAGCTTAAAAATGGCTAATCTTATAAGGCTCTTGGATCACTTGGCACTTGGTCTGCTTAGGAGCTTCAAGAACAGTCCACCTGACAGGTTCTCCCTCTCTGTTCTCTGGCCACCAGCCAGAGTACAAGCCTCTGCCTACCTTTGCCTCGTTCCCTCTCATTGCTGGCCTGTTCGGGAATTCCTTCCCACCCACATTCTGTTTACCGCTCAGCCCTCCCCTTCCCCTGGAGACCTGGTCCTATCACATATGATCTGCTCCTTTCTGTCAGTGTGTTCGCAGATCAGCCCTTGTACCTCTTTGGAAATAGGTCTTAAGCTAATTTTTTAATTCTTTTACTTTCCATAGAATCCAGAAGTGGTAGCAGCATTCTACTTGAACTGTTCTCTATATCCAGATTGTTCGACGCTTGGAACAACACTCTCCTCCTTTGACAACCTGCTGTCTTTTATCCATCATTATTGCTATTTTCTTTTCTTTTTTTTATTTATTTACTTGACAGAGATCACAAGTAGGCAGAGAGACAGGCAGAGAGAGAGAGACTGGGGAAGAGAGAGGGAAGCAGGCTCCCTGCCGAGCAGAGAGCCCGATGTGGGACTCCATCCCAGGGCCCTGAGATCAGGACCTGAGCCGAAGGCAGAGGCTTTAACCCACTGAGCCACGAGGCACCCCCCTTATTGCTATTTTCTAAAGACTTCTTAACCCATCACCACCTTAATGGACCGACCCCTTTTCTGATCCCACCTAGATGTACGGCATGTCATATAATCTGTTTTTGTGCTTTTGCTAACTTCAAGGGTAGATTGATAAGAACTTTGTTTTCTGTACCTGTAATTGAATCCCTGGATTCTTGTAGACGTAATTTTAGGAAATTTCACTAAGGTGTGGATATCCAAAAATATTCTAAATTTTCACTGGTCTCTCAAGATCTTTCTTGTCAAGCGCTGACACTGCCTCCTCTCGCTGTATGGTTTGCCTCACATTGCACAGATTACACTGAGTCTAAACATAGAAACTACCAAATGATCTCTTTTTTCCAGTGATGTTTCTAAAACAACACAGTTCTGACCTTAGGTGGCTGCACCTTCTTCTTTTAGAAATAGATTTATTTCTTGAAGAAAAAATAATACTTCAGTCTTACCAAGTGAAATATTTCTTTTATACATGCACCTACTCACAAATTTTTTACAGATTCAGAGAAAAAATAATTACGTGTCCTGTTCAGAGCTAATTTATCCAACTTGGTTTTGATGCCTTCCATCCTTCTCTCTGCTGAAACTATATTTCATGTGTTCCCCCTGTTTTTTAGAAATTCTCAAGTTCACTCTCTTGACTGATTCCTTTATCTCACCTCTAAACATGCTGAAGCCATTTCTATTTAAAAAAAGAAGTCGTTTCTATTTTGAAAGATTATTTCTATTAAAAATCCCCTTTTGCACTCCAACTATTGAACTGCCTCTCTTTTGGTTTTCAGCTAATCTCCTCAAAACAGCGTGTGTTCCAATTCTCACTGCTCACATCGGCGCTAACCCATGGTAATTAGTTCTGTACCACTATTATTCCAACGGAATGACTCCTGGGAACAGCACCAGTGACTGCCAACTCGGCAAACCCATGGATTATTTCCAGCTCTTGTCTTCCTTAACTTCTCTACAGTATTTGATTAGTGTTGATTAATCATTATGCTGAGTAATTCTTCTTTTCAAAACTATTCAAATGCCCTTTTTATTTTCAGAATCCCTCCCTAAATTCTTCCCTTGTTGATTTTGTACACGTTGGAATTCGTCAGAGTTCGTCCTTTGATTCCGTTTCTTACCGTCTACATTTTCCGGGGTGATTTGATCCCTTCCCTACAAGGGAGCTGTTCTTATTTCATATGCAGTCATCCCACTGCTTACTTCAGAGAACTTTCTGCGTATTCCATTAGCAACGAAAACTTATTTTCAAAATTAAACTCATCTTAATCTCTGTAGTTTGCTGTTGCTTCTGTGTCCTCCGTCTGGGCGAGTGGCACCACCTTCGCAACCCAAGGCACAATCCAGACGTCGCTCTCGACCTCCTCCTCTCCACTACCACTCCATAACTGATGATGTACTAAAAATGCCAGATTCTACACCACTCCATAACTGATGATGTACTAAAAATGCCAGATTCTATAACCTTCACATCTTGGTTTATATTAAAGCAAATGTTAGATGTGTCATTTCACCTAAATGAATTGTTCATATCACTATTTCAGTATGAATCTTTATCTGATAACATTTTAACAGAAAATACCTAACAAATAATTCCTTAATATTCTCTAATACCTAGTTACTCCTTTTTCGTATTTTATTGTCTTAAAGTTATCTTTTCATAGTTGATTTGACCACATCAAAACCCAAATAATATTGTGTTTTTTTATTCCATCTTTTGTAATTCTTTTACTATGTAACAGTTCCTTCCTTATTTTTTTATGCTGTCGATTTGTCAGAGAAACTGTGTCCCTCATCCCAAGAAACGTCTCGTAACCTACATGTGGCTGATGGCTTCCTGCTGTCGTGTCACATCCTTCTCTGTCTTTCTGTTTCCTGTCAACTGGCCTGATAAAATCCGGGCTCCGGTTTTTTTCAGCTAACCTCTTTTAATCCTGAAGCTCAAGGTGAGCTCTTGATCAGTGGGTTCAGCTGGTGTCAGTCTGATCACTCCACCAGAAAGTTCCCCATTGGTTCATGTAAATGGTTTTAGAATACAATAACAAAAGCTACCTAAATGTATTTACGGAAGGTTGTATAATGGGAATTCTCTAAATCTAGCATTCATTCTGCATTATTTAGCCAGAATTCTTCCATAGAGAATAACTTTTTCTCATCACTTAGTTGGTTACCCTAAAATAGAATTCAGTGCATGCAGAAATACAAAATAAATATTTGATCATTTCCTTAAATTTATGGGAAAAATGCAGAGCCAGAAGCACAATAGAGTACACAGGAATGCCAAATTGTTTTCGAAGTGGTTCTACCCATTTTTACCCACCAGAAGTACTATGCAAGTGTTCCAGTTCAGAAACGTTTTCCCCACTGTACTGAGTTACAGACGATCTCTCATTTTGGCTTTTAACTTTCATTTCTGTAATCACTTATCAGATTGAGCGTCTTTCATTGGCTGATCAAATTTCCTTTATGTGAATTATCTATTAATCCCATCTTTTTTATTGGTTATTTATTTCTCCTTTTCTTATACATTTTGAATTCTTTTTCTTTTTCTCTTCTGGACATTGATCGGTCATTTGCCGTTTGTATATATTGAAAAATGCCGTCTTCTGTGTGCAATTCTGATTTCACCTCCTTTACACTGACTTTTGATGGAAGTCAGCAGTTTTGATAGATTAATACATTTTACTAACCTTTTCATCTGAGGTTTGCATTTTTTTGTGTTTTGTTTAATCGAACTCTACGTTTATGCAGGGCATAAAAATATTGTTCTATAGAGTGTAGTTTTGCTTTTTATTTTATATCTTCAGTGTATCCAGATTTAATGTTATATATGATGATTGATTGGGTAAGAGTCCACTTTTTTTTTTAAAGATTTTACTTATTTATTTGACAGAGAGAGATCACAAGTAGACAGAGAGGCAGGCAGAGAGAGAGGAGGAAGCAGGCTCCCTGCTGAGCAGAGAGCCAGATGTGGGACTCGATCCCAGGACCCAGGACCTGAGCCGAAGGCAGCGGCTTAACCCACTGAACCACCCAGGTGCCTCAAGGGTCCACTTTTTATTATAGTTTTCCTAAATGACTAATAATTTGTCCTAGAATACTTACTGAAAAGTCCACTATCTTCTCTCTCACATGTGCAGCACCATTTGTGTCTTAAGTTAGGTTCTGTATGTGTTTATTTCTGGGCTCACTCTTTAGTTTTATTGGTCTTTCCTTGAAATAATAGAATCTTTGTCATTTGGCATATTTTAGTGATAGTTTTTAAAATAAAGACAGTTTTTCTTCAGAAGCATCTAGGCTGTGCTTGTCATTCACTCTCACATATAAATTTTAGAATCAGCTTGTGAAGTTCACACACACAAAAAAAGTTGTAATTTTGATTGGAATTTCTTTCAATTTATGGCCAATTTATAAGTAACAGCATCTTTATGATATTCACTTTTCCATTTGTTTATTTAATTTATTTACACTTTTTAAAATTTCTTTTAATAATATTTTATGTTTCCTAATTATTGAGTTTTACCTTTTTTTTCTCATGGATGCCATATTATTTCTGAGGTTTTAAACAAAGTTATCTCTATTCTGATGATTCTCACTGGATAATTTTTACCACACGAGTTTAATGTAAACCATCTATCAGAATCAAACTTCATATTTTTCACTCAAGAGATTTCACACCAATAGATGACTAAACAGTGTTACCAGGGGGGTAAAAATATCTTTGGTATATTTATTGCCCTACTTAGCTCAATTTAGAACTCGAACAAAGACTTTAAAATTAAAGATTCACTTACCTTTTGATGTGCTATTCCACTCTGTGTAGGAAGAGACGTTAGTTCTGTGATTGAAATCCTGCTTTGTGGAAAGTAGAAATATTGACAGGTATGGCTATTTGCAACACAACAGAAGAGAGGGCCCTGAAAACTTGATGTTTTGTCATTTCACACTCCCTCTGCCCACGTGTTTAAGATTCAGTACCTTCCTCAGCACATGTGAGTGCCTCACAAGTCAGTAGGATGTTGCCGTGTAGGGAGATCACATTTTCCCACAACAACTTAGTGAAATAGGTTCAAGACGGATTATTACCATCTGAGAGAGGAAATAGAGCAAGCCACTTGCTAAAGTTCACAAGAGAGAAACGGGTGAGTGAGAACGAGTTCTTAGGAATTCCAATTTACTGCTCACCTTCAGAACACTATTCTGAGTTTAAAAGCTTTTGTAGCCTGAATATGATTGCACTAAATAGGATCCCTGAGTTATATTCTGCCCCACGTTTAGCTGCTTACATATCCATATTTATGTATCCGTATCATTTCCACAAAGATCTAAAGTCTGCCTGTAGAGCTCTACCTATCCCTCGAGTAGACTGGTCAGGAGGAAATGAAAAGTTTTCTTTGTGTTTCTCTTTAGAAAATCTATGAAATATTCATACCCTTGACCGAGGAATGCCCTAAATATTAAAGCCTTGAGATATTATTATCAAATTTCCCTTGCAATCCCATTGTCTGTTTTATTAAAATATTTAACGTGCCAAACTTCTGAAGTTGGAATTTAAAGTTGTGTTTATCCTGTGCTAAAGTGTGTTCTCATGAAAGCATCTGGTTCTCAAGTTTAAAAGAAAAGGGTTCTCAAGTTTAAAAGAAAAAGGAGTAAATGACTCAGTTCTTCTGCACAGAGTATAAAAATATTGGCGTTTTTAAGGTTGTTAATATTGTTCCACATCTAAATTTGGTGACTAATTAGTAAAATATCCATTTAGTGTCTTCAACAGATATTTGCTGAATTTGAAAGAAAAGGAATATTTTGGGTGAAAAAGGATTCTGACCTAGGGAGACTTTCTGCAAACACCAGCTCCTTGATACGCAAAGTGTGGTCCATGGACCATTAGCACCTATAAAGCTCGAGAAGCACACTCTAGAGCTGTGCTGTACGGCAGAGTAGTCATGAACCACATGTGGCTGCTGAGCACTTTAAATGTGATTAACTCTGAATTAAGCTATTCTAAAAGTATAAAATATATACCTGATTTCCAAGATTTATCATAAAAATATTAACTACCTTATTAATAAATCTGCATTAATTACATGCTAAAATAATATGTTGGATATGTAGGGTTAAATGAGACATATTATTAAAATTATTCTCACCTTTTCTTTTTTTTAAAATATAATTTTTTTTTAATTTATTTATTTTCAGCATAACAGTATCATTATTTTTTCACCACACCCAGTGCTCCATGCAATCCATGCCCTCTATAATACCCACCACCTGGTACCCCAACTTCCCACCCCCCGCCACTTCAAACCCCTCAGATTGTTTTTCAGAGTCCATAGTTGCTCATGGTTCACCTCCCCTTCCAATTTACCCCAACCCCCTTCTCTCTAACTCCCCATGTCCTCCATGCTATTTGTTATGCTCCACAAATAAGTGAAACCATATGATAATTGACTCTCTCTGCTTGACTGATTTCTCCTCACCTTTTCTTTTAACTTTTCTTTAGTGTGGCTGTTAGAAAATTTACAATGACATACGTGGCTTATGTTTATGACTCAATTCTCTTGATAAGTACATCTGGTCTACTTTTCCTAACCCCAGAGTTTCAATCCCATCTTGATCTTTAGAACCAGTATTAAGCTTAGATAGGCATGATGTAAGAAACCATAGACCAGAGATCACTATTTAGTGGTGTCTGGATGCAGACATGTTTTGTTTGGCCTACACGATGTATCTAAAAATTGCATCAGTGCTTGAGAGATAGGAAATGTCACATAAAATATATTGGATTTGCAGATTCTCTTAAAAACTAATAAGGTCTTCCCACACTGAGCCTGCATTCTCTCATTGCAACCATGACCTAGAATTAAATAGCAGCTGCCTTCTGAGATGGGCTATGTTCTCACCAGATTAACATAGACATAGACTTGACCACTCACACATCTTGGCATCTACACCGTCCCCCTCAAGTCACTCATTTGAGTACCTCCTGGATTCCCCCAAGTATTTGAATCTCTGACTACTAGCCTAAATTACCATCTCAGATGTTAGAAGTTATATTTGCCATCAGCCCAGTCATGCTCTCTGTTGTTCTCCCACTTGGGTGAGTTTAATTTCAGCCCTCAGGCTCTTCCAAACTACTGAGGCAAAGTCTGACATAACTTTGATACTGATAAAGATTAACTGAGCATTTATGTGGACAAGGCACTGAGCTAAATAATTTATAATTTATATTCATTTTTTCACTTACTTGACTACCTCATGGATTTTTTTTCACATTCTAACATCAAAGAATATGCATCATAGAGATGTTAATTTGCTTAACCCAAAGTTACACACAGACATTTGCACTCACAACTAGAAATCCAGGACCAAAGAGGGAATCTGTGTAACACCAAATACCATAATTTTTTTTTTTTTAAATCAATACATGATTCTACTTTAGGACTCTGTTGTGAAAAGATATCATTTTCCTCTTTGGTCCCGTATCCATACCCTAGTCATTGTCAGGTTGTATATTTCTTTTGCAGATGTGTATCTGACTTGACAAGACCTAATTTGGGATTGTTTTTCAGAACTTGAAGCCATCCCACTATCCACAGTTAAGACTGGGGGATTCCAGCCATCCTGTACCCACCCTTGCCACTTCCTCCTTGCCTTGAGCTTGGCAGAAAACAGCCCTTTGTACTTAACCAGGCTTATATTTTCCGTCACTATGAGTAAGAATTACAGTGTCCCACAGCTTTGTGAGGGGAAGAGCTCTGGCCAGAACTAAAAGTGGCCTTTAATTGTGGCTTCAACCTAAAAGTCTTTAGGGAAAAATTGGCCCTGACTTGTTGAACCTCAGTTATGTCCCAGGATACTTTTAGAATCTATTCATATCCTCTGAACTGTGGTTCACATAATTTTTGTAATATTTACTTGGAATTCTTATACAAATAAATTTAATTTTCCAGTACTTAACTCTTTTCAGTTTCTCTGTATCCCAAGCTAAACATTAAGTGTTTAGCTCATGGACGACTCAAGGACGGAGAAGAGAGCCCCCCAAAGCTATGTTAAGATGAACCTCCTCCTGCCTGTCTATACAGAACCCAAACATACTGAAACTAACTTTTCCTACCAAATTCCTACTGAAATATCTGTCGCACTGTTCAACGGTAGAATTTTATTCAGACCCTGTTTGTCTCATTTCTTAAAAAAAAAAAATCAGAATACCAGAACAGTCATCTGGTGGTCTCTTTAATTGTCTACAATGTGCTTCCCTGACGATAAGTGAATAATTAGAGTGAATTATTAGTAATAATAATAAGAGTAAACCTTAAGTGAATAATTAGAGATCTGAGACAACCTCTAGTTCATTGACAACAATTACTATGATTATGGCAGGCTGCTTCTTTTACACGGGATTTTTTTCCAACACTTAAAAATTTTGGTAAAATATATAGAACCTAAAATTTACCATTTTAACCATTTTTAAGTGTACTGTTCAGTGGCACTAACTATATTTAAATTGTTGTGCAACACTTCCAGTTAATTATGAAATTATCTTAGTCTTGGAAAAGTCCAAAAAACAGTACAATAAATACCAATATACTCACAATCTAGATTAAACCGTCATTCACATTTTTCAAATGTGCTTCAACTCTCTTTA
Source organism: Mustela putorius furo (assembly GCF_011764305.1). Lineage (NCBI taxonomy): Eukaryota > Metazoa > Chordata > Mammalia > Carnivora > Mustelidae > Mustela > Mustela putorius. The sequence continues at coordinate 2,927,733 of NW_025421261.1, forward strand.
GTATGCTGCTGTGTATATACCATTTTAGAATAGCTTGCAGATTTCATCCTTAAACATTTCACCAAGCATCTCCTAAGAATAAGAACATCCCCCTATATAACATCATGTTATGATACGTAAGAAAATTAGTAATTATTTCCTACTATCATCTAATATCCAGCTCATATGCAAATTGTTTCAATTTCTCAAAATGTGTTTTCTGACTGGTTTTGGGAAGCCTCATCCAGTCAGTGTTCAAAAATTGCTTAGCTTATGCCTCTCAGCTGTCTTTCACTCTAAGATAGCCCCACACATAGGAGGGCTCCACACATCCCAACAAGATGTTTATGTTTTTGTTTTTTCTCTTGGTCATGACATTGAGTTTTTAATGAGATAGGGCCAATTGTTTTTTACATTGCCCTGCATTCTGGGTTTTTCTGATTGTTTCCTGTGGTCTCTTTTGACTTGTTTCTCTTGTCCTTGCATTTTCTTTAAACTGGGAGAGAAATCACAAGGCTTGATTCTATTAAGTGTAAATATTTTTTCAGTAAGAATTCTCCATTGGTGAGTAACTACACATTGCAGCGTATCAGAAGGCAACTAATGTCAAGTTGTCCCATTATTAGTAATGCTCAGTTTGGACTGGGGTTAAAGAAGAATTGCTAAATGTCTCCACTGAAAAGACTTTCATTCGTTGTCAAGTTTTTTATAGTAGCTTAACTAATATCAACTAATATTTATGTGTTTATACAAACTTATTTGTTTGTCTAATTTTCCTGTTCAAAATTTACACTTTTTTTAATTTATTTTTTATTTTCAGCATAACAGTATTCATTATTTTTGCACCACACCCAGTGCTCCATGCAATCCGTGCCCTCTATAATACCCACCACCTGGTACCCCGACCTCCCACCCCCCCCGCCCCTTCAAAACCCTCAGGTTGTTTCTCAGAGTTCACAGTCTCTCATGGCTCACCTCCCCTTCCAATTTCCCCCAACTCCCTTCTCCTCTCCATCTCCCGATGTTCTCCGTGTTATTCCTTATGCTCCACAAATAAGTGAAACCATATGATAATTGACTCTCTCTGCTTGACTTATTTCACTCAGCATCATCTCTTCCAGTCCCGTCCATGTTGATACAAAAGTTGGGTATTCATCCTTTCTGATGGAGGCATCATACTCCATAGTGTATATGGACCACATCTTCCTTATCCATTCGTCCGTTGAAGGGCATCTTGGTTCTTTCCACAGTTTGGTGACCGTGGCCATTGCTGCTATGAACATTGGGGTGCAGATGGCCCTTCTTTTCACGACATCTGTATCTTTGGGGTAAATACCCAGGAGTGCAGTGGCAGGAAAGGCTACTAGCAAATTAACCTTCATATTCAGAATTATTTTCATTTAATTTACTAAATTAGAAGAAAAGATGGTATTCGCCATAACAGGATTTAAATGGCATTAAAACTATAGTGTAGAGTTATCAGAGATCATAGGCAACTTCAGGTGTGCAAATAAACTGCACCAAAATTACACTTGCTTACTGTTCAGAACCCAGAACCAGTTTCCTAGAGAAAGTGTCAGCTTCCCAGGCCATTCTACAAAATGCCAACTCCATTATTATTATTTAAAAATTAATTTTTTATATGTAACAAAAAGAAACTTGAAGATATCAAAGAACTATCTCCATCCCCCTGTGCCTTCCCTGTCTCAGCTACGTAATAACAATCTCATTTGGATTAATAGAATAAGTAGTGACTCACCATGATCACCTTCCTTCAGACGTCACATCAGTGGCCATCACGGAGTCAAAAAAGTCAGGTAACATGATATCTTGGGGAACACATCTTGCTCTCTGGAGTCATAGGCAAAATCATTTTCTATTCTTAGAATACATATAAGTCAATACATTCCAGGTAGATTCTGTTTAAAAGCCCTACACTTAAAACTTGGCAAATACTAGATATCTACTGATGATTGGAAATCTAAAAATATAAAAATGCTTGAGTGTAAATCTCACAAATGAGAAGATTATTCATGGCTTGCTTTCGCACAAAAGAGTAGAAGTAACAGAATTGGGACTAGATCCCAGGTCTCCTAATCCCAGATCCAGATTCTTTTAACATTCCAACATGCTGGATATTTATCTAAGTGTACATATGACTTGAGAGTCTGTATTTTGCTTTACTTCATTTTATTTTAAAAACAGCACTAGCTTCACTAGTGATAATCAAAACCTGGTCCCCTTGCTGTAACTAATGTTCACAATCTCACAATCTCACACCCGTCTATGCCATTTTCCTTCATCTGTGCCTGAGGTAACACGCGGAGAAACTAGAGAGTGAAGTCACATGGACGAAATCCAAATCCATCTACAGTACTTCTGGTGGGGGAATTCTGAAGCCATTCTGGAACTGAATTTAGCATAGAGACTTACTGCTCTTTCCACCCTGATTCCCCCTGACCCCAGAGATTCTGCTCTCCACATTAGAAAAGTCATCTCAAACTTCAGGAGTTGAGATTAGCATTCAGTAAGACAGAATTCTACTTAAACATTTTTTTAAGATTCAAGGCAAGCAAAACCCTCCAGCATTAGATTAAAAACTCCCATCAACTTTCCCGTCTTGTTTCATGTGTCTACCTACCTCTCTTCATGCTTTCATTACAAAGAAGCACTCACTGTTTCCTAGAACATCATGCTCTTTCATGACCCTCTACTGGATATACCTAGACCCACATTCTCTACCCAGCGAGCCCTTTCTTAACCACACAGTTCAAGTGTGCCCTTTTCCAAATTCTTCCATTCTCGGAACTGAGTTCACCAAGGTGATTCCATATCCTTGTGTCTACCTCTTTTCTTTTCTATTAGTTACAACATGATTTTGACATGTTTACTGTGAGCTCTTCAGCACAGGAACAACCACGGTGTTGGAGGTTTCAGATACCAAATATCTGTACCTCCTCTCTTCTCGTGGCTGTAACTGCCAAGTGACTAACACAGCAACCCCTCTGGGGAGTCATCCAACAGAGAGTTCCAGAACACCTTTGATGTGCCAAGTTCTAGGACTGGGGATACAATAACCAGAAAAAAAGTAAATATGTTCTCATAGAGTTTATAGTTGGTGGTAGGAGATAGAAAATAAACCAAAGACAAATATGTCTATCCATCTGTATGTATGTATACGTATTCGTATATACTATAGAGACTTATGCTAAGTAATTAAGTAGAAAATTCAGCATCTATACATCTATAGGAAATGTCAGAGCAAGGTACGCGCTGTGGAGGAAAATGGAGTGGAAGGGGGACTTCTGGGTGCCTTTTGAAATTAAGGTGGCCATGGAAGACCTCATTGTGCCATAGAGCTGGCACAAGCCCAGAGACACTGAAGGCACTGAGGCCGGAGGGACCAGGCAGGAGGCCGGCGTAGGCCGAGGACGCAAGCTCCTGAGGCTGGTCTGTGCGGGGAAGAGCTCGGCTGCAGTGGGGGGTCATGCAGAGCAGGTTGGAACGAGGTCGGGAAGAAGCGAAGCCAATCACATAGGACGTTACAAGTTGTAAGGACCGCATGTTCATGCTGAGTAGAACAGGGAGCCACTGGAGAGTTTTCCACAGTGGACCAATGTGATTCGCATTGCATTTTTGCCTAACCAGGGGCACCTGGGTGGCTCAGTCTGTTAAGCGGCTGCTTCTAATCCGGGTCATGATTTCAGGGTCCGGGGTCAAGCCCCACATCGCCGGGTTCCCTGCCCAGTGGGGAGTCTGATCTCAGGGTCTGGGGTCAAGCCCCACATGGCCAGGTTCCCTGCCCAGTGGGGAGTCTGATCTCAGGGTCCGGGGTCAAGCCCCGCATCGCCAGGTTCCCTGCCCAGTGGGGAGCCTGCTCCTCCCTTTCCTTTTGCTTTTCCCACCGTGCTCATGCCGGTTCACTCACTCTCTCTCAAACAAATAAAATCTTATTTTTTCCCCACACTGTTTGCAGAATTGGGAGAAGGCAGGTAAGGACAGAGGCTGTGGGAGGCAAAGCGTTAGCTTTGTCCATGGTAGTCGGTAACCCGAGCTCTGAGTTTTCTGATAACGTTGGTCCAAGCTGTGGTTCTTAAACTTGACCACGGCCCCGAATCACCTGAAGTGCCTGTTAAAGCCGGAGTTCTGGCCCTGTTCCCAGCAGCCCTGTCTCACGAAGCTGCTCCCTTCCAAAGGCCATGCGCCAGACAGCGAAAAGTCTCCCAGCAGCCCTGTGCTGACTTTGGGACACATGGACCCTGCCCTGGGGATGTATGGCTCAAAGCAGTCAGGTCGCCACCCTTCGACGCAGACGTTTCCTCCAGGATCCTCTCCTGTGGAGATGTGCACAGTGTATTTCTGTTTGTGATATAGTTGCCTCTGTGGTGCCGATCTAAAGCCTGGCACTGGGCAGGGACTTACTAAAAATTTATTCCATGAATATTTGAATGAAATGAGCAATTTTTAATGAAGGAAATCTTCAAACTGATTTTGAAAAATATCAGGAATGAAGTTTTTACTTAAAATATTTACTGGGGCTCCTGAGCAGCTCAGTCCTTAAGCGTCTGCCTTCAGCTCAGGTCATGATCCCAGGGTCCTGGGATCAAGCCCTGATGGGGCTCCCCCCTCAGTGGGAAGCCTGCTTCTCCCTCTCCCACTCCCCATGCTTGTGTTCCCTCTCTCACTGTGACTTCCTCTGTCAAATAAATAAATAAAATCTTTAAAAAAAAAATTTACTTATGGTGTGCCTGGGTGGCTCAGTCTGTTAAGCATCTGACTCTTGATTTGGGCTCAGGTCATGATCTCAGGGTGGTGAGGTGGAGCCCTGCATAGGGCTCTGAGCATGGAACCTGCTAAAAATTCACTCTCTCCGTCTTTCCCTCCCCCTTCTCACGTGCCCTCCCTAAATAAACAAACAAACAAACAAACAAATGAAATCTTTTAAAAAATAAAATAAAATAATAAAATGTTTACTTAAAAACCATCTTAGCATTGTGGAAAACAATTTCGATAAAAGAGAAAAGTTGTATATTAATTGCTTTTACTTAGGGTTGATTTTCATTTTGTTATAACTCTGGGTATCTGGCCCAATAATTTGAATCTGCTCTGGCTGTTAATTAATACTATAGCATTTCTGTCAAAAGGTTATTATGTTGTATTTTAAGTCTGAATTTTTGCTGCTGATTCACAAAATTTGCTTTGGTGGTAGGACAGAGTTTTCAGTAGATTCGAAACTGTCAGATAACTTGAGAACGTTTTCATAAGTGTTTCCAAATCAAATTCCATCTCTCAGCATGAAGTAAAAGTTAGAAAATAATTAAAATTTTAGTATAAGCTTGTTTTCGATGTTTTCATAAATATCCAAGAGTATAGGGTATGATACATAATGTCTCTGCATTTCCTTCTGATGTTAGTATAGAAAGGGTTTTCTTTATATTATTGGATTCCCAGTTGGTTCCAGTTTGTTACATAAAAGGAATGCATTGGGCCATGGGACACAGCAGCTTGTGCTTGAACTTTAGAACTTCAGCTGTCAAAATGCTCATAAAATTAAATTAATTTCATCTCCAATTTTAGGAAATTGAATGAAACAATGTGATACCAGTTTCTTCAAACAATATAGGATTTCATTTTTAAATATTACAAAATGTCAATAAATGTCAAAACCAGGACATTTTGAAAAAAATCAAATTGATCTTAAGGACTTTGCTGTAAGGAGAGCCATCTGTGTATTGTTCTGCATTTTCCCTACCTCTACTTTTAGGAGTAAAGATGGGTCATTTTAAAAGAACTAAATAATTTAGTTCAATTTGATAATATGTCAGTTTGTATCCATGGACTAACTTGAGAAGAATGAAACAGAACCCTGATTCAATTATGTCTGATCCTTGACTATTTCTGTAGGAAGATCCAGGAACATATGAAGATTTCACACCCAATCCTAAGGATGTTCAACTGAAGTAGTCAAACTGAGCTGAGTTTTCCAGAGTATTTGAATTCAGAAAACATTGGTTCTTTGCCTACCTTTCCCACATTAGCAGAATTAGATGTTATTTAGCCGTAGAAATGGCAGGATGGTGTATTTATTTAAACCCTTACATATACACACAAAAATATAGTAAAGTCTTATTAACATATTAATATAATTCTGAGTCATTAAAGTTCAACCACCCATAAATTTGTGAAGACACAGCAGAAGGAAAGTTAATTTGGTGACAAATCTAAAAACACTATACCAACATCGCTATTCTTTTAACTCTCAGCATGTTTATTCTCTATTTTTTATATTTATATTGGATTTTTACTTATTATTTTGCTTAATAATTTTTTCAGAAACACTATGAAGGAGATAAGACTTTCGGTTGTATAATTCTATGCATGATCGCACCTTACAATCCAGTAACATATGCATGCATCTCTGTACCGAAATTTAATGACACAGAATAATGGTACTTTCTTAAGTTGTATAGCTTCTTCAGTCAGAACTCAGAACTCAAGCTGTCATTTCCCTCTCCCAAATAAAGAAAACAATAAGCAAGTCCAAAACGAAAAAGCAAGTCATTGGGTACGCCAACACACTGTCTCATTAGTTCCCATAATCTCTAATTCATTATCCTCCACCTGACCGGAAGTCTGCATTGTCAAACCTTTGCGGTTTTCCTGTTTAAGCTGTAGAGTATTCTGGGTGCCCAAGTCTTCTGACTATGACACACTAGCAAGAAAGTGAAGAAAAATGAACATGGAACAAACAGGAAAGGAAAGGAAAGGAAACAACGTGAAAGGCAAGGGGAACGGGAAGCAGAGAGCGAGGGAGGGAGGAAGGCTGGAGGTTTACTGAGACGCCTGGAAGAGATCTCAAACCTCTTCATTTCATGTGTGAATACATGAGATGAGCCCATTAAACAATAATTTTTGCCGTGGTTCTTCAACTCATGTTAATTAAAGCCACTTTAAAAACATTTGGGTGAAATACTCCATAGTTGGCTAATCGACCTGTAATAGATGAGAACAAAACTAGAAACTTTCTCAATTTCCTGGAAAGGTTTATTTGCTTTATTTTCCAAATGCCTCCTTCATGTTCCTTATAAATCTAGGCTTGTCCCGCTAGTTTTCAAGGAATACATATGACTCCACTGATGCAGAACCAGACAATTATGCTTGGGTCTTTCCGTAGTCAGTCTCCTTGAATGCTCTCTTAAAGAAAGCTAGAAGTGATGAGAACTGTCACAAAGAGATTTAAGTCACTCTTTCTGTGCAAGGCATATAGGATTAGCCCCTAGTCTCAACTTGTCTAAAGATGAACAGGAGCTGTTTAGCTCATCTGGGAAGCAGCTGTGCAAAACTATGGAAGGCAGTGGTAAGGAAAAACCACTATTAGGTAAACAAAAGTAACAGAAAGATGGGGAAAGGGTAAAGGAGTAAGAAATTAGAATCCATTCAAACACAACTTTTGGATGAATGAGGGAGAAAGTCTCTTCCTGCCAACCTAGTGAATGTTTAATCTGGAAAAGCATGCTTCCACATCTGGCTTATATTTTATATTGCAAATATTACTTCTTTCATTTTTTTAATTTTATTTTTGATGTAAATGTTGGTTTGTTAACAAAAATAAAATAAAATAAAAATCAGTGGAGAGATGTGGTATTACAAATGCTAAGTATTTCAAATAAAATATTCAAAATACAAACTATTACCTGCTCTCAAACATAGGCCAACAAAGCCTCTAAAGAAGAAAAGTGAAAATATTGGAAATAATAAACATTTATATTATTTGAATTTGAGTCACCTAATATAGTAAATACCATGGAAAAACTCTCCAAATGACCGGAGTAGTTATTTTGTGATTCTTGCATTTCAGTATGATTCTCAAAGTGGGTATAATTTATTTAAAGAAAAAAAGGAAGTAAAAATGATTCACTTACGTTTATTTGTTTGAGGACAATATCGTAATGTTTGAAGGAATAAGCTAGTTCCAAAATGAATTATTGCTTTATTTTCTGAACAACGACTCTGAGGACTGCTACTCTTCTACTTGTTGAGTCAGCCACGTGACTTAGCATGCGGCCTCCCATGGCTTCTTGGCCTTTCTTTCCAGAGCTTGGAGAAGTCAGGACAGGTGTAAGGCCAGTAGCTCCACGAAAGAAAAGATAAATGGAATAAATTAGAAGTCTGTGTACCTGGGAAGAGAAACAAGTACAATTGAGTAATAATTTTTCTCTGTTTCTGCTTGTAGTAATAAAGATAATAACTTACATTTGTGAGTTCATAGCACATTTTCACAAGCATTGTGTCATTTTCAGGATCTTTACCCATATATTTTATTTCACCTAGTAATTTCAACACAATGACTCAGAATAATATAATGTTATAATAAAATATCTACAACGTACTATAGGAACACAGATTAAGATGTGGTTAATTAAACATTTGGGGAAGTACAAGAAAGGTTTCTGCTGCCAAAAAAGAAAATAATTCAGTTTGTCCTTGAAAAATGAGTAGGAGTCTTCCCAAAAGAGTAGTGGAGGATTGGGTATTCTAAGTATGAGCAGAAACATGAGCAAACATGACAAATTTAGGAACACTGAGTAACTGATACCTCTTTAGCTATCTCAACTCCATATATATAGATAGATAGATAGATAGATCTGTATCTCTATCTATCTATCTATCTATCTATCCATATATATATATCTCATATTTTAGGACTGAGTTCAAATGAAATATAATACACCTAGAGAATGAGCAAAGTAGCCTGTCAGGAGGTTCCTTAGAAGGTATCCCAAAGCAGTTTCTATCATTGCAGGAGAAGCTAAACCTTTCTAAAACTTTGTCATGAAATTCAGTCATTATATATTAATACCTACAGCAAGTTAAGATATGCCTGGCATTGAGAACTCAGCAATGGGCAGTAAAAGGTTAACTTCTCTTAGACTCATATTCTGTAGGTAAGAGAGACCCAAGAAGAATTGGGTGTATCCATCAGCATTCTTAGTTGCAGACAGCAGTCTCTTCTGAGGCTCGTTTAAACACAAAGAGATTTAATGAGGCTATAGGAAGCTCAGGGAATCACAAGGACTGAGGAAGCAGACATACACTGAGTTTCCTCACCACAGCCACACTGCAGAACTGAGCCCGCAGAGAAGCTGCAGCCTCCAGCAACAAGCAGGAAACTACACTATCCGGAAGCTTCCACCACAGTGAGCGACTCAGGGACATGCTCCTTGTGCAACAATCAGGAGCCACATTATCTGGAATCCTCTGCCACACCGGACGGCTCTGACATTGTGCCTTCTCTGCCATAATCTATTTGAGCAAAATTGCTCCTCATGCTCTGTGTCTCTCCCCACATAACTGAGTTCCAAATTAAATTCTGTGAGAGCTTCTGATTGGTGACTATTAAATCACAAGAGAAGCCCGTCGCCAAGGAAACCTTGGAAAAGTAGATTATAGCTCTCCCATCTCTAAGTACAGGAGGCACATCAGAAAGGGGTCACACTGAGTACTGGGCAACACAATCCGTGGTATCTGACAAAAGTGGTGAGTAAATCGCATGGCTTACAACTTTTTTTTTTTTTTTTAACATTTTTACTTATTTGAGAGAGAGACAGAGATAGTGAGAGAGAGCACATGAGTGGGGAGGTGAGGGAGAAGCAGGCTCTTCAGTGAGCAGGGAGCCTGACGCAGGGCTTGATCCCAGAACCCTGGGATCAGGACTGGAGCCTAAGGCAGACGCTTAAGCGACTGAGCCACCCAGGCACCCCAACTTACAACTTTTAATCAGTAATTGTATGGAAATGACCTGAGGGCTAAAACAGGACAAGCAGACAGGAGCTGCTCTAGATAAGATGGTGAACAGCAGCCTCTCCACATAGGTAAAACTCAGGCTCGTTTCTAAAAGTTGAGAGTGCTTCCTACCTACCACATGAAGAGTAAGGAAACCCGACTTCAGGCAGAGATCATTCAGAGCCTAGCAGTTAAAGAGCCAGATCTCCGGAACTAAACTGGGCTAAAACTGTCATTGCTCCTTACTTTATTATCTTGGAAAAATCACTCAAACTCTCTAACTTATCTTCCTAGTTTATAAAATGGGGATGATAATAGTACCTACCCAAGAAGGTTACTGTGAAGAGAGTAAGAGTTGGCATATGTAAAGCATTTGTAACAGTGACTGGCACGTACTATGTTCAAGACACAAGTTTCTATTATCACTAACTTTTCAAATATGTTAAATGTGAATTATCTCTGACATATGTCTTGAGTTGAAAAGTCCAAAGATACAAATATGAAAGTATCAACAGAAAGTTAGTGCTTAAATCTGTCAGAAAGAACGTTACAACCAGGGAAGAGAAGAGACAAAATGTGAGATTCCCAAATTTGAGCTGTTCAGAAGAGGAGAGGAGTAGAACCCATACACGAAAGTGAGGAGGAAGGCACGGAGCAAAAGCAGAGCACGGTCATATCATGGAATTCAAGAGAAAGACGTATTTCAGGAAAAAAAAAAATTCAGGATTAGAAAACGGCATGAGCTTCCTCCAGAAATTAAAAACTAAACAGAACTGCCGTATGATCCAGCAACGCCACTTCTGGGTACATACCCAAAGAGACGACGACGGGACCTCGGAGAGCTATCTACATTCCCATCTCCACTGCAGCACTACTCACAACAGCCGGGAGAGGGAAACTGGCTAAGAGTCCATGGGCAGACGGATGGACGAAGACAGGGTGGTGTGCAAACAGTGGAATTCGCCCATGAGAAAGAAAGACGTCCTGCCGTTTGTGACAGCATGGATGGACCCTGAGTGCATTTTGCTAAGTGAAATAAGTCAGATGAGAACAAGGACTGTACGATACCATTTACAGGTGGAATCTCAAAAAGCCGGATGCACAGAAACAGAGAGACTAGAGTGGTAACCCCCACGGGTTGTGGGAAGTGGGGAGGGGGACAGGGGAAATGTCTGAATGGTAAAAACTTCCAGCTGTAAGATGAGTAAGTCTTGAGGATCCAAGGTACAGCATGGTGATTATAGTTAATAGGACTGTATGATGCACTTGAAAGTTGTTAAGCGGCTCTTCAATGTTATCATCCCTAAGATGAAATATTAATTACATGACCTTATGCAACGGTTAGCCAACACTATGGTTGGTAATCATTCAGCAATGCATAAGTGTATTCAATTTCCATACCGTGCACCTTAAACTTACACAATGTTACACGTCAGTCATAGCTCGATAAAGCTGGGTTGAAAGGTGAAGAAGTGCCGTCTGCTGATTACTATGAACATTTGACAATGTGTGTTGTGTCTGGATATGTGGAGAACATCTAGTGACCTTTATAAGAATGGTTTCTGCCATGTGGTGGTGGTATTGGGTCAGGAGAAAACTATATTGTAGTGGGTTGAAAGGTGACCTGAAGGTGAAGGAAAAGAAATAATACAGGTAGAAAATTCTAGAAATTTGATGAGGAAAATTAAATGGAGTTGAGGGTCCATATCTGGGCTCTCTACTCTGTTCCACTGGTCTATGTGTCTGTTTTTATGCCAGTACCATACTGTCTTGGTGATCACAGCTTTGTAATAAAGCTGGAAATCAGGTAATGTGATGCCCCCAGATTTATTTTTGTTTTTCAACATTTCCTTAGCGATTCGGTGTCTCTTCTAGTTCCATACAAATTTTTGGATTATTTGTTCCAGCTCTTTGAAGAATACCAGTGGAATTTTGATCGGAATGGCATCAAAAGTATAGATTGCTCTAGGCAGTATAGACATTTTAACAATGCTTATTCTTCCGATCCAAGAGCATGGAATGCTTCCACCTTTTTGTGTCTTCTTCAATTTCTTTCATGAGTGTTCTGTAGTTCCTCGAGTACAGATCCTTTACCTCTTTGGTTAGGTTGATTCCCAGGTATCTTATGGTTCTTGGTGCTATAGTAAATGGAATCGATTCTCTAATATCTCTTTCTGTATTCTCATTGTTAGTGTATAAGAAAGCCACTGATTTCTGTACATTGACTTTGTATCCTGCCACGTTACTGAATTGCTGTAAAAAAAAAGAAAGAAAGAAAAACTAAATGGAAAGGAAAGAAATGGGGTTTGTGTATATTTGCATGCAATGTGTGTGCTCATTCATGAGGTAGGTGAAAATCAGTCTATTATGGAAGAGAGAGATGGGAACTAAGGTAAAAGGTTTTTTTTTTTTTTTTCCGAATAAGAGATGTAAGAGCTAAAAGGAATTGGAAAGGCAATCAAATAATTTCATCCTGTGGCATCGTAAATCAGTTCTTTTACATTTTTCTGTTATTATCACATCCTATAATGACACAGTGAATATAATCGGGAAGATGCTAAAACAGGAATGCCACCGTCTGGTAGTGCACCTTATGTTTGAAAAGGCTGGGCTTTGCAATCACTCAAACCTCATTTCTAATTCTTGTTGTATCATCTCGAGCAAATATCTTGACCTCTCTGTATTGTGTACATCTTTATACAAATTGGTAAATAATACCTTCCTCAATTGGTAGCGAATCATATGATCAATAAGTACTTGCATATAAAGTACCTAGCATGAAAACCAGCCCAGAGTAGATCTGAATATATTAAGACACTGTTAAACATTTTTATCAAGGAGTACTGAGTATCAATGAGTAATGAAGTTGAGGTTGGCATTTTTTAAAAAGTGGAATAAAAAATTTACAAAGGCCAGTAAAAATGTCAATTTCCACAGACCCTATAATGTGAACTATACTTTGAGAAAAATGTATGAAGTACTAGGATAATTTTGGTCCTAAAACTGGACAGTGGACAGCTCTGGACCACCATAAGTAAAACCACAAAGCCCCTCATAGTAAGCAGCTGTGCACCAATCAGATGGCAAGGTTGCCTATTTGAGGCAAGACTCTACTGGGGGCATGAATAAGGTGGAGAAGGTACGTAGGAAGGTAAACAAAATGCACCCAGCGCAGTATGAAACACAATTTCAGGTGGAGGGTCTGTTTTTAAAGGATCAGGCGAGAACATGTGCATGCACACGTACGAACACATTGCATATTAAGCGGCCGTCATTTCTGAAGGCCTTTGCTTTATCAGAGCCTTGATTGTTTTGGCAGTTCTCGGGATCTGCTAGAAACATTCTCTTCTCCTTTGGACGAAGCACTGTAATGATGTAATGGCTGTTACAAGATACTGTTCTTAAACATTCTGGGTCTTTGTGAAGGTAGAAAAGAAGCCTTTGCTCTCATATCATCCAAGGGAGCAAATATATATATTTTTAAGAAAGATATTTGGCTTCACCCTGTCATGACCGGTAGGTTTTGCCACAAGTACATGACAGCCTGTTTTATCTGCTTGGAACTTCAAACACCCATGGAAACTGGGTCACTGTGAATTTTCAACTGATTCCACTGTCTAGAATAACAGGTTTCTGGACAATAGATTTAATAATCGTTAATGGTTTATCCTCTAGGCCCGACTGTTGTCAGTTGTTTGTCCAACTCTCTCATTTCTCTCAGATACAGATACCTAATTTAGCTTGAATATGACCAGAGACTAATTAAGCTTGAAATATCCAAAGAGAACTCTAAACTAAATCTTCTTTGAAAGTTTTAGAGTAGCTTTCATTTTCCTCTCAGGAATTGCCAGTTGAATTCTTCCCCTTCGTCCTCCATTGGCCGGCTAGCTTTCGCGTAGGCTCAAGTTGATCTTCCCTGTCTTCCTCCTCCGATCTCCCCATCTCTAAAATACACACTTTTGCACGTACATACAGCCTTCCTAAAAACGTTCTGTTCAAGAGTGGTAATTTTAAATAGTAAAAGTGTGATTTTTTCATCTGAGTCAGGTGCCTCTTTCTTCATCATTGTGAGACACCCTCAGGTCCCACTTCTTCCATGAGGAAAGTTTGAATACTTTTCCTAAGGTGGAGAAGCAGCTTTCTTTCTCCGGGCCAGGACGGAAAGAAGATCCACCCCAACCATCTGCACATCTACAGTAAATGCCTGGCGGAGGATGACTCCTGATTTTTAGTAATACTTTTTAAAACTGATTTAGAGAATCTCTAGTTAGGACTGCAATATATCTTCAGTCCTTGGTAAAAAAAGAAATGGCTGGTTTGCTAACCACAGAAGAATTTATTTCAAGAGAACATCACTTTCTCTAAGTGCAGACTTTTTGAAGTAATTTTTAAAGATGATGATGATAAACTACTTATCTCCAATTCGATTTTATAGCTATTCAAATCAGAGAATATATGATTTTTATAGAGTAAAATGGAATTTGTAGGACATTATGGCAGTGGTTTGTTGACTTATATACATGCATACGTATCTGTCAGTGAGTATTGTTATGCTGCAAATAAGTTAGATTTTTAAAATATTTTAGTATAATTTCTCACAAAGCATTAAAGTATAAGAGGTCATTATAATTTACTAGATTCTTAGAATCCTCAAAGATGAGCCTTTTAAATTAATTAATTGGCAAAGACAAAGTGAGAAAATCTAAATCTTTGGCGAGATGATATTGGAAGTTTTCCTATCTTTTGGGGGGAGGGTAAACTATGGAATGTTACAAACACCTTCTGTTTGGATGACTGTTGCCACCCTGGGACACCATGACCTTAGAAGTCAAATCATGTCTTGTCCGCAGATGGGTCAGAGATACGAAGTCCTCGATGTGGTCCACACCCATATCATTAGTCTGCCACAGCCCAAGCAGAGATTTTTTCCAACCGGCCCAACAAAGAGCCTAAAATTCCGGGGAATTTGGGAAATGGAAAAGGGAGAGAACTAACCCTACTTATTATCCAGAGGGGACGTTTCTAGTTCTATAAGTTGCATAGAAAAAAAATTGAAAGCAGATGTAGTGAACTTTCTCATAAGAAATTTTTATTAGAAAACATTTTTGGTTGTAATTATAAGGATGATTTACCTTTATGAAGACAATACAGAAAGTACACAAGAGTATAAAGAAAATCAAAATCACCCATAATTTTACCATTCTGAGGTATTACTATTGTTTGGACTTTTTTCCTTTTAGTATTCCTTTATGTGTGGAAATATAATTTACTGATATTAAATTGATATCAACATAAGAACAAATATAGACATATTGCTATATAGAGATATGTACTAATATTGATATATAGATATATAGAGGGATAGATATTGAGATATATACAATTGACATAAATATTAACAATATTAAAGTTGATACCAATATAGAAACAAATATAGATAAATATCCAGATCCTAATATAGAATTTTTCAAAATTTTAATCATGCTCTCATACAAAATTATTTCAATTGCTCTAAGAAAATCTGTGTTAGAATAATTATTTCAATTGCTATAAGTCCCTCAGATATATCTGGGAAGTATCAGTCAATTCACAATGAAATTCACTAAATAATTCTGATTATAACAGACACAATAATGTAACACATAGTCATCGGTCTCAAGAAGCTTTTATTATTTCTTTCACTTATATAAAGATTCATAGAAAATAAAATTAAAATTAAATTCATACTTGATCAGGAGCATGGAGAAGCATTCTCTTAACTGTCCAAAGACATACACACTTAGGAGAAAATCTATGATGTTTATTTGATGATATATTTCATGAAGGTAATGTTATTGTGAAATAATTCTCATAATGTGCCTGTATGCTTTATTTGGATCAACAAATGTGAGGTGCAATTAGCTAATTATCAATGAATGTAAAATAACATAGAACAGTTTCCCAGTTTTTAATATATTGTTTTTGGAAATGTTACAGTTACTGCTGTTTGCCAAGCATGATGCTAAGTGTTACCTGGCTTAATGCTATGATGCGATTGGAGGAGTAAACATTTTTGGTCTCAGGAACACTGGATCCAGTTGGGGTAAATTGGAAGGGGAGGTGAACCATGAGAGACTATGGACTCTGATAAACAATCTGAGGGGTTTGAAGTGGTGGGGGGTGGGAGGTTGGGGGAACCAGCTGGTGGGTATTGGAAAGGGCACGGATTGCATGGAGCACTAGGTGTGGTGCAAAAATAATGAATACTGTTATGCTGAAAATAAATAAATTTAAAAAAAAAGAAAAACATGATCCAAATTTGTTAATTAAAATAAAATAATTTTCAATAGACACAGTATTCCCACTCCCTTTACTTTCTATATTAAGGCCCCCATTTCTTGAGATTGGGAAAAACTGGAAAAGCTTAACTTTTCTAGTTCTGTACACTAACAGAATTCTTTGGGCTGCATTGCAAACCTAGGTATTACTTGACTGCTGACTTTTGCTATTTTGACCATTTGATTATTTTAATCCACCTAGTTAATGGTCAATACATTTGAACCTAGTCCATTCAGTGGAAGAGCTAGGAAAAAAGAAAACCCGCTATTAGACCAAACTGACTGGGGAGTTTGCCCTATGGACTGCCACCTAATCCCTGCTCCCAAGCTGGGAGTGCTGAGCTGGCTTTCATTGTTCCTTCTAATCATTAAAATAATTTTAACCAGAAATTATATCTGTTTTAAAGAGACTAGAATTCTAAGAACTTGGATGTGTGCGGCAGTCAGATCTCAAAAGAAAATCTCCTGACAGTGTTTTCCCTCTGCATCTCTCTCACCTTGACTAGGGCCAAAAAAGCATCAAGTCCACCTAGAGAAATCTGCCAGAAAGTTGAAGGGACCCAGTCCCTTGCTGCAATGGAAGAATGGTTCTGTTCGTTCCCTTTGGCTTTCAGTGCAGTTTCTCTATGGCAAAGCACCCTTTTCTGCAATTTTCATTGTGTGTGTGTGTGTGTGTGTTTCTTTTTTTCCCCACACGTCTCAAGATTAACAGGCAAAGTGTTTTCAAGCTTTGCTCAGGAAGCCTCAAGTGTCTTTTTCGTGGGTGTTTGGATTTGTCACACACTCTTCTGTTCTCTCAACGGTCCACGATGGCCACTGAGTCAGTGTGTCATGAACTGTGGTGTTGCAGCTGAGACGCTCACGTCTGTATCCGAGGGCAGCTTGCCTGCAAGTAGTGGACAGACTCTGTAGGTAACATTTGTCAAAGCTGTGTAAGCGGCTGCAAAACACAAAGTCAATAATACTTAATTTATTTTGCTGATAGGACGTCCCAGAGTTTAAACTTTACAGACATTCTCTTGAGTTCAGGTTTTGTTCTCCCCCACTTCTTGTTTAATATTTTGAGAATATGGATTTAGCATGACATTCCTACTTGCTTAAGTAACAAGGCTTGGAAAAAAATAGCGAAGTGATCCAAGAAAGAGTTGCTTGCATGCCAGGATTTTATTCTTGCCTACTCTGCTTTGGAGATGCACCTGTGCCTACATATTAGAGCCACCGGAGGGAAAGCATTTCCTTAAGGACTGCTTCTTATTACCTCTCCAGCTCAAAATGTCCTTCGGAAATAAGTGTGCCAGCCCAATTGCCTTGTTGGTATTAGTGTACTGTGCCTTGGGTAATATTGCTAAGGTTGTTTAATTAATCAGTAGATAGATTTGTTACAGCGGTTTGCAGGTTGGATCACGTTACCCTTTGGTACTAATGCTCACCTGTCTCACCACTGCTTTACCCTTGTGTTTGACCTATGCCAAAAACCTAACTCTGATTTATTCCAAATGTTTGGAAATGCATTTTAAATATACAAACATACACGTGCCTATGTGCACACAAATACACATACACGTTTGCACATTTTGCCTTAGCACCTGATTTGAATCGTCAGATAATGAGTCCTATGCTGACACTGACATTATGCCCCCAAACTCTGCGTAGTCTCATGAATGATAAGAGATTTGTACTCCCCAAAACACCTGAACAACTTTCTGTAATTCTCAAAAATCTCCCCAATCTTACAATTGCAAAACCTGTAATCACTTACTTAAAATAAACATTCACAGTGACGGTTGTGAATTTAAATTCTTAAACTTATCTGGTCATTTGCCTTAATTTTTTCTATGACTTGAATACTAAAAATTAACTATACTCGGTTCGGCAAGCACCAAGCTTCAGAAGGTGTCTAGGGTGGCTCATAATTGCAGTAGAAAGAGTGAGTGTTTTCTACAAGAGTTTATCTGGATATTTGTTACAAGACTTGGTTTCCAACTTTAACACCAGATTAAAATTTGTAATTTAGGGGCGCCTGGGTGGCTCAGTGTGTTAAAGTCTCTGCATTTGGCTCAGGTCATGATCCCAGAGTCCTGGGATCAAGCCCCGCATTGGGCTCTCTGCTCCGCAGGGAGCCTGCTTCCTCCCCTCTCTCTCTGCCTGCCTCTCTGCCTACTTGTGATTTCTCTCTGTCAAATAAATAAAATCTTTTTAAAAATTTGTAATTTAATTTTATGATAATTTTAATGGTAAATTCATAATTAGTTACTCTAAACAGATAACGGGAAATTAATCTATTATATAATGGCTTAATGTCACAAAGAAATATGTATCAATAATATGTAATTTTAGAGTCCCAGAAAACCTTTAAATGAGACATTAAATATGCAGTGTATGCCTTGCAGTTCCAAATTTTTCATTCTGAGAAAGTTTTTTTCATTATACGTTATCTTTTATAAACTTCAGGTGGAAAAAGAATTTACCATATTTTTAAAATTCTTATTCTCTTTCACAGATTGAAATGTTTTGATATTCTAAAATGATAAAATCTCTGTGATTTTAAAAAGCATAAATGAACTATATAAAATTTAGAAAACTGGATGTTTTAAACCCTTTAATCAATTTCAGTATTTTCTGAAATAGGCTTGCAACAGTAACATTTTTTTAAAGACTCAAAATAATTGAATTTTTTGAAGCCATAAATTGAATTCAAATAACCTGTTATTAACTATCTTTTGAATAACAATTCCTTGAATTAATTCATACCTGTTCACCAACTGATATTAACAACTAAATTAAATATGCAAAGAAAAGGTTCAAAAAAATGAAATTCATGTTTGGTCATAAAAAGTCCTCTTAGGCTAGCAGATCAGTACACCAAAGTTTATATCTGAACTTTATCTCCAAATAGACAGTCTATTTTATATAACTTATCAATTTCATTAAAACAGGTCATTGTTATTATTGGCTACTCTGTAAGTAGAATAGCCTGGGAAATATGAACTCAGTTCTCTGCAACATTTGTGCCATCCTTTCTAGTTCTCAAGACAAGCTGTCGAAAGTGCTTCCAAATTTAAAAAAAAAAAAAAGAAAGAAAGAAAGAAAGAAAGAAAGAAAGAAATTTGATGAAGTCCCAAAAGTTCATTTTCACTTTTGTTTCCTTTGCCTTTGGAGACATATCTTGAAAGCAGTTGTTGTGGCTGATATCGAAGAGGTTACTGCCTATGTTCTCCTCTAGGATTCTGATGGATTCCTGCCTCACCTTGAGGTCTTTTATCCATTTTGAGTTTATCATTGTGTATGGTATAAGAGAATGGTTGAGTTTCATTCTTCTACACTTCTATAGCTGTCCAATTTTCCCAGCACCTTTTATTGAAGACACTGTCTTTTTTCCACTGTATATTTTTTCCTGCTTTATTGAAGATTAGTTGACCATAGAGTTGAGGGTCCACACCTGGGCTTTCTATTCTTCTCCACTGGTCTATATGTCTGTTTTTTGCCAGTACCGTGCTGTCTTGGTGATCACAGCTTTGTAGTAAAGCTTGAAATCAGGCAATGTGATGCCCCCAGTTTTGCTTTTCTTTTTCAACATTTCATTAGTAATTCAGGGCCTCTTCTGATTCCATACAAATTTTAAGATTGTTTGCTCCAGCTCTTTGAAAAATGCTGGTGGAATTTTGATTGGGATGGCATTGAAAGTATAGACACTTTAATAATGTTTATTCTTCTGATCCATGAGCATGGAATGATCAAAAGCTTCTGCACAGGAAAGGAAACAGTCAACAAAACAAAGAGGCAACACACAGAATGGGAGAAGATATTCACAAATGACAGTACAAAGGACTGATAGCCAAGATCTATAACGAACTCCTCAAACTCAACACACACAAAACAGATAATCATGTCAAAAAATGGGCAGAAGACACGAACAGACACTTCTCCAATGAAGACGCACAAATGGCTAATTTGTATGTCTTTATGTCATCATCAACCAAGATGAACACATGAAAAAGTGTTCATCATCAATAACCATCAGGGAGATTCAAATCAAAACCACATTGAGATACCACCTTAAACGAGTTAGAATGGCCAAAATCAACAAGACAGTAAACAACATGTGTTGGAGGGAATGTGGAGAAAGGGGAACCCTCCTACACTGTTGGTGGGAATGTAAGTTGGTGAAGCCACTTTGGAAGACAGTTTGGAGATTCCTTAAGAAATTAAAAATAGAGCTACACTATGACCCTGCAATTGCATTACTGGGTATTTACCCCAAAAATACAGATGTAGTGAAAAGAAGGGCCATCTGTACCCCAATATTCATAGCAGCAATGGATACAGTCACCAAACTGTAGAAAGAACCAAGGTGCCCTTCAATGGATGAATGGATAAAGAAGATGTGGTCCATATGTACAATGGAATATTACTTAGCAGTCAGAAAGGATGAACTCAACTTTTATATCAACATGGACAGGACTAGAGGAGATGATGCTGAGTGAAATAAATCAAGCAGAGAGAGTCAATTATCATATAGTTTCACTTATTTGTGGAGCATAAGGAATAACATGGAGGACATGGGGAGATGGAGAGGAGAAGGGAGTTGGGGGAAATTCGAGGGAAAGATGAACCATGAGAGAATATGGACTCTGAGAAACAAACTGTGGGTTTTGAAGGGAAGGGGGTGAGCCTGGTGGTTGTATTGTGGAGGGCACATATTGCATGGAGCACTGGGTGTGGTACATAAACAATGAATTCTGGAACACTGAAAATAAATTAAAAAAATAAAAATTAAAAAAAGTAATTTGGGTAATATGACACATATTCAATAACCCTTGGTCTTAATAAGCTTTTCCTAATCTTTGGTTTTTAATTTCTTGACTCATATCAAACTTAACATTTCACTCTTAAAATATTTATATTTAAAATACTTAAGCATTTATAATTTATAAATTTATAATTTATAAAATATAAATCAGAAAAATTATTTTGTTATAATAATAATATGTAATATTATATATTAAATAATATATAATATGTAATATAATATTATATATAATTATATGTGATTATATATTATTACATATTATTATATAATTATTTAATATAATATTTATAATATAATTATAAAATATAATCTATAAATTATCATTTATAATACTTTATAATAACAAAGTGTTTAAGTAAACTGAAGGGGTGGCTTGGTGGCTCAGTCATTTAAGTGTCTGCCTTCTGCTCAGGTCATGATCCCAGGGTCCTGGATAGACCCTCACATGTCTCAGTGGGGAGCCTGCTTCTCTCTCTCCCTCTGGTATTCTCTCTGCCTGTGCTCTATCACTCGCTCTCTCTCTCTCAAATAAGTAAGTAAAATCTTAAAAAAAAAAAAAGAAAAGAAAAGAAACAAGTTGTCCCATTCTATGTTCCTGTATCTGTGATCTGCTTCAGTATTTTAAGGTTTATCTTTTTCTTGGGGTTGTTTAACTTTGGGCCTTCTAATCCATCTTCTCGATCTTTTCTTCTCTAGTATTTCTTTTCTCAGCCCTTCCCCGCCTTCTTCACTCACATATTCCTCCCAATGCGTTCTGAAAAACTCCTATCCAAATACATAATTCTGACATAAATACTAACCAATTTACAAAAATTTCCACATCAAATACGAGTGAATATGTTGATTAAAAAAAAGAGAAAGAGGCTCTTATGGTTTGTCTCCCTCCCCAGTCCCATTAAAAGACTCTTAATCTCAGGAAACAAACTGAGGGCTGCTGGAAGGGAGCGGGATGGCAGCGATGGGGTGGCTGCCGGATGGACACTGGGGAGGGATGTGCTAGGGTGAGCACTGCGAGTTGTGTAACACTGATGATTCACAGACCTGTACCCCTGGGGCAAATAATACATTTTATGTTAATAAAATATTAAAAAAAAAAAGAAGGAGAATCAAAACCTTTTCCAGCTTACTTTACTACTAACAGTATTTTGATGGATTTGGAACCCAGTATCTATTCCAAATGGTTTTTGTTTGTTTGTTTGGTTGGTTGGTTTGGTTTGGTTTTGATTTTGGTTTTGGGTTTGTTTTTTGTTTTTGTTTTTGTTTTTTACCATGTATTTGTCTGTATGCTAAGAGGAAATTAAAATTGCATGCATTCCTCATCCAAACTGACATCAAGCTTAGTTTTTTAGAAAAAAATTTAGCCGTAATAAGATTCTGGTCAATTCCATAAATCTCATGATGACTTTCATGTCATACTAAAGTACATCAAACCAACCTTTAAAATATACCACATATCAGGGAAAGGAAGCCAGCATTGCTTCTATCAGAATCAGCACAATGCTGTGAGAAGTACTTCAAAGGGAGAAAGATTCACAGAAAAAGAAGAGGCACTTTTTCTACATTCAAGAAACCTGTCCATTGACTTCTTTTTCATACCGTGCCAAAATGGTTTAGTCTTTGACATTATAGCAGGCTTAGAACTCAATTTCAAAAGTAGAGTTTGTCTGTAGTTGCCCAGAGGGGAAAAAAATGTATATTTTACTCTTCTGTTTGAGGAATACTGACCCTAAGATAATAAGCCAACATTATTTAATAGCTTCCTTTTTCGAGAGGGAATATTAAGTATCCAAACCCTTCAATGGAACATTTGGTTTATTGAAAATACTGAGTATTCCATGGGTCTTTCAATCAGTCCATCAGGGAAAAAACAAACAGCAATCACATTTTAGTGCCAAAGGGAGAGCTAGAAACAGTGAAAATGCAAAAGATACTGAAGATACAGTGTCTCTTCTAGGGCAAGATCTTATTCTGTCTCCAAGGCATAATTGACATGTAGGCTGCAGTTAGAAAACACTTAAGCACGAAATTACCACTGCACTCTGCCTTCTACCCATTCCACAGAAGGACAGGGGAGGGTCTGATGGGCAGAGCCAGTGAGGACAGTGCTTTTCCACACCCACATGACCTCAGACAGACCCAGAAGAACATGAATTCCTCAAAATCCATCCTTAATCTTATCTGGGAACACAATTTCCTGTGATTCTCCAAAGGAAATGTTACGACAGCCAATGGAGCCCTCCGTGAACCAGACCACCTCCAGCTAATGGATCCAGGAAGAACCCAGAGGTGTGAGTTCTGGGGCTTCTTGAATCTTTTGGTAGACTCTACAAGCAGCAGTCAGGGGTAAAGTGTCAGGGAGCACCGTGAAGGGGAAAAATAGGAACCAGGGGTAGTACAGGTCTTGGTGCAGTCTGATTCTCCACCCATTGAGGACTACCTCCTGCGGGTGGTCCCCAGCACTAGGAACCACGGAAAGGCACTGAGACATTTTTTTAGAAAGGCTCTCCCAAGCATGGGGTTCTCAGAGATATAAGTCCTGGTTTCCTGCCCCTAAGCACAATACTGTCAGAAAGAAGAGCTGGAACTAAGCTTGGAAATATAGTGAGGATCCAGGTAGGAAGAAAGAAAGACTTAACAGTAAGAAAGAGGGGAAAATTTGGGAGGCAGAAAAGGAGAAATCCCAAATGAGAAGAAAAATGAACATTACACATGAAGCGCAGCAGAGACCAGCCAGGCTGGTCTATTGGAAGGTGAGCTGAGGAATTATGGTGGGTCCTTTAGAATGGCTCCTTCGTTTTCAGTTCCAACTTCCATTTAATACACCTTCAGGTACGGTGGAATCTGGAAGCTAACGAAGACACGGCTCAGACTTCAGACAGCAAGGACTCTCGCCCAGAGACAGGCTGTCCTGCTTCAGTGTGGAAGTGACTTTGTGGAGAAGAGGCTGGTGGTGTGTCCTATGGCTGAGGAGGTAGAGAGAGTTGTAGATGCAGCTTCCGCCCGGGGAAGGAGGAATCCTGATTTTGGTAGAGGCTAAGTCAGGCTGAAACTCACAGCTGTAAGAGGAGTTCCCCTCATCTGGCATGCAGTCTCTTTTTTTATTTCTTTCTTTTTTTTTTAACTTTAATCAGTTTATTTTGACATATAACCTACATGCAGAGAAACTTCCTGACTGTGAAGTGTGCAATTCACGAGTTTCAGCAAGTATACAGTATGCAAATGACTATGCAAAGACCACCTCGATGAAAACAGAGAGCATTCGCCTCATCCACTAAAACGTAACCTTTACCCTTTGTAGTCGATCCCCAACCCCCGCTCTAGCCCCACTGGTCTGCTTTTTTGGTACTATAGTACTTCTTTCTCTTAAAATCCCTATAAATGAAATTAAACAGAAAATAGCCTTCGGGTTATGGCTTCTTTCGCTTGGATTAGTGCTGTTGGCAGTCCACCTGTGCTGATGATGGGCCAGTGCCTTATTCTTTGTCCTTGCTCAGCCATGTTTATGTATGTATATAGGTACCTGTGCGTATACATAGATAAATATGTAAACACATACATACACCATCAGTTTGCTCATTTATCAGTTGATGGACGTTTGGGTTCTTCCCAGTTTGTGGCTAATTTGAATAGAAGGGACCGGAACATACACAGTCTTTTTGTGGACACAAGTTTTCATTTTCCTTGGGTAAATACCTACCCGCAGGATTGGTGAATTCAGTAGGCTCATGTTTAACACTGTAAGAAACCGGCCAGACTGTTTTCCAGAGACAGTGTAACACCTTTCACGTCTATCATCTTTTACAAGTTTCTTTTGCTCCACATTCTTGCCAACATTGGTATTTTAACTCTTTTTAATTATCCATGTGCGTGTGCGTGTCAACTCTTTTAAGCTCAGCACTATTGACATGTAGAGATAGAATTTTTTGTTCTGTCCATTGTAAGATGTTTAGAGGCATTCCTGTCCTCTGCCAGCCAGAGGCCAGTAGCAGCCCTCCAGTTAGAATGACCAAAATTGTGTCCAGACATTGCCAAAATTCCCCTGGAGGTAAATACACTCCTCCCTGCTGAGAACCACTAATGTAGAGGTACATCACTGTGGGTTTAATTTACACCTCTGTATTGACCCATGGCAGCGAACACCTTTGCTTGAATTTATCTATAGGGCTCTCCAGTTTATCTATTCCCTCAGTTAGGCTTCGACAGTTTGTGTCTTTCAAAGGATTTGTCCATCTCATCTAAGTTAATAAGTTTTATTAACTTAAAGTTGCTCATAATATTTCCTCATTATCCTTTTTGCTATCTGTAGGGTATATCTCTTTTTTCTTGTCAAATCAATAAGTCTTCTCAATTTTATTGATATTTTTAAGGAACAAGCTTTTTAATTTCATAGATTTTCTCTTCTGTGTTCTGTCTTCCAAGTATTGATTTATACTTTTATCTCTATTATTTCCTTCTTTTCTTAGATCATTGATCTTAGACTTTTTTTTCCTTTTCTGATATAAACATTTGTCCCTGTAATGTTTCTCTAAGCACTGCTTTGGTATCTTCCTACACATTTTCACATATTTCTACTTTCATTCAAGTGTTTTCTAACTGTTCTTGTGATTTTTGCTTTCGCTGTGGGTCACTTAAAAATATTTGGAAGTTTCTCTCAATTATCTTTGCTCATGAAGTGTCTTTATTTCACATTCATTTTTGAAGGATATTTTCATTAAATATTGATAGAATTCCAAGGTGGCAAGATTTTTGAAATACTTTAAAGATGTCACTCCAGGCGCCTGGGTGGCTCAGTGGGTTAAAGCCTCTGCCTTCAGCTCAGGTCATGATCTCAGGGTCCTGGGATCGAGCCCCACATCGGGCTCTCTGCTCAGCGGGGAGCCTGCTTCCCCCTCTCTCTCTGCCTGTCTCTGCCTACTTGTGATCTCTCTCTCTGTCAAATAAATAAATAAAAATCTTAAAAAAAAAAAAAAAGATGTCACTCCATTTTTTTCTAGCATACATAGTTTCTGATGAGATATTGTCTACCACCCTTGCCCTTTTGTATATCTGCACGTGATGTATCTTTTTATCTGGTTTTAAATATTTTTCTTTTTGTCACTGATTTTCCACAATCTGGTGTATTTTTTCATAATTTGGGGTACATTGGTGCTTTGTTGGATTTTTTTAGTGTTTGATCTACTTGAAGTTCATCGAGCTATAAAGCCATGGGTTTGTAGTTTTCATTAAAGTTGAGAAAAATTAGGCCTTTATTTCTTTAAGTATGTTTTTCTGAACCTCCTTTCTACAACTCCCCTGGGTTCTCCCCTCTCCCCTCTCCTTCTAGGACACCAATAAATGTGTGGTAGCTCACTAAGCTTCTGTTATTTGGTGGGGGTGTGGGGTGGTGGGGGAGGAAGTTTCTATTGACATGTCTTCAAGTTCACTATTTATTTTTCTTTTTGCAGTGTCTAATCTTAATCCCCTCAAATGTAGTTTTAATTTCAGATACATTTTTCCTCTGAGATTTTATTTGGATTATTTTCATACATTCCATGTTCTCTTCTTACCACATACATTTTTAAGCATACTTATAAAATACATACTAGCTACTTTATAACTGTCTCCTAGTCTCATCATCTTTGTCATTTATGAGTCTATTTCCATTAATTGATACTTTCTTCTGGGTTGTAGATTATATCTTCCTGTTCCCTTGTATATCTAGTATATTAATTGGATACTGGACATGATATTACATTTTTGGATTCTGGATATTTTTGTATTCCTTTAAAGAATGCTCATTTGTCCTAAAATGTAATTAAGTTATTTAGAATCAGTAAGGTCTTTCTGACACTTTTTTTCTTGTTTTGTTTTTAACATTTAATTAATCTATTTATTTTAGAGAGAGAGCATGAGTGGGGGGAGGAGGGAGAAGGAAGGGGAAAGAATCTCAAGCAGACTCCCCACTGAGCACAGACCTTAATGCAGGAGTCGATCTTATGATACTGAGATCATGACCTGAGCTGAAACCAGGAGTCAGATGCCCAACGACACCCAGGTGCCCCATGACACTTGTTTTTAAGCCTTGTTTGGGCAGGTGCAGAACAATAAGTAGGAGAATATAAATCATAAAAGATAATGACAGTCAAGCTGAAAGCCCAGTTCTAACTTAATATAAAAGTAAAGATGGAACTATTATTGATTTTTGAGAAGATAGAGGATACAACATAAGGAATTAAAATCTGGGGTGAGTTAATATGTCCCATGTATTCAAGAAAAGAAAGTCTAGGGCCCCTGGGTGGCTCAGTGGGTTAAAGCCTCCACCTTCGGCTCAGGTCATGATCCCGGGGTTCTGGGATCGAGCCCCACATTGGGCTCTGCTCAGCAAGGAGCCTGCTTACTGCTCTTTCTCTCTCTGCCTGCTTCTCTACCTACTTGTTATGTCTGTCTGTTGAATAAATAAGTAAGATATTTAAAAAAAAAAAAGAAAAGAAAAGAAAGTCTAGAATTAGGGAGACCAGCTAGGAAGTGAATTAAGTAGTCCAGGTGTTGCTTAATAGTGATGAGCCTAGAATAGTAAGAAGAGAAAAAATAGTTAATATGAGCAAGATTTGTAAGGAAGAAATGATTTGAAAAGTGTGATAACAAACTAGATAGAATTAGAAATGGAAAGGGAAGTGTTGATGACTCCAGGGTGATACTGAAAGAAATGAGCAAGGGAAACTAACTTTCAAGGGTAGATGATAAGTAAGTTTTGGACTTTTGTTTTGTGATGAAGGTGAGCACATCCAAGTAACAATGTCTGGGGGGCTGTTGAAAAATAACACAGTTTCACAAATAATAGATATGAGCAGGAAGCCTAAATCTGGACAAAAAGAGACGTGGTGAATATGGATGAGTTTAGTTGCTTTTTAAAGGTATTATGGTCCAAAATCCTATCCTCATGTCAATCTTATTTTAGGAAAAGAAAAACCAATAATATTTTCTCTGTTTTAGATTTTGAATGCCTCTTGGTTTCTAGATTTGAAAAGGAATTAGAAATATCATAATAACGCAAGGGAAGCTATTCTTCTGTGTAATTACTTACACAAGTATTGGAAGCCTCGCATAAAGTTGTTGTGTTTGAGGGAACTCCAGCCCATATTCTTTACCAGAATTTTGGCTAACTTTCAGGTAAACAAGCCTCCAGATAGTTTAATAGTCACCACCAGCAGTTGCCAGGCTAATGCTTTCATTTCCCTTCATGGCACATTTCCCAAAGAATCTGAGCCTTTCGTGTCTTGAGGAAAGATTTCATACAGCAGAAGTAGGCTTAAAAACACAATAGATTATTATTTTGTTTGTTCATGATACAGACAACTTCCAAGATACATCACACAATTTTCTGTTCTCTACAAACAATTTCCTAGAGTAACAACCCATTCACTAATGCTATTCAAATTAATCACTAGATGGAACACTGGAAATCACCTACTCCAGATGCTTTATTGAGTAGATGTAGAAATTGTTGATGAGAAGGTATAATTCAGATTAATGACCTAGTTACAAGAACTAAGTTTCTTGATACTCTGTCCGGTGCTATATGCTGTATCTTTAGCTCTGCTACCTTGCAAATATTTTTGAAAAACTTAAGGAAGAGGCCAATCAAACATGATTTTCTTGATTAATTCCCCTTTACTGTCAGTATCTTATTTTGTCCTGGTTTTCTATTGCACTCATAAAGCAGCTGGGTAGCCCTGTATAATCCACTAATTGGCCTATAGTGATTCAGTCCATTTCACAACACATCTAAAACAAGTATTTTGCTTATATCTCTTTTGTTACTACATGCCTTGATTCTAATTATGACATAAATTTCTAGTTTTTATGGCTATGAATAACAAAGCAAATTTTCTTCCCACTTTATTTTTTAAATGTTTCTTTATTTCAATTGTCAGTTTTATTTTTTTCTCTTATTATTATTTCAGTCCCATTTCACATGATTTTTATTTTTTAATTTTTTTCTTCATTTTATTATTTAAATTCAACTAGTTAACATGTAGTATGTCATTAGTTTCAGTTGTATTATTCAATAATTTAAGGGGTTGGGGGGGGGTTTGTTTTTGTCTTTGTAATCTCTACACCCAGCCTTGGGCTTGAACTCATGACCCAAGATAAAGAGCCCCGTGCTCTACTTCCTGAACCAGCCCGGCCCCTTCTCCCCACTTAAAAGTAGAAAAAGCTAGCGAATGGTAGGTTTTGATTTATGACTTAATCATATCAAGCTTATCCTTGTAGACCCCAATTTACATAAGATTTCTATTCCAGAAGTTTGCGAACTGGCTATGAGAAACATTTATATGTGACCAACAGGGTTATATATTGCAGTTAGGTAAATTCAATAATACCATTATTTCTGGTGTGTGTGTGTGTGTGTGTGTGTGTGTGTGCACGCATGTGTGTCTGAGTGTGTAAACTTTTAATATCAAACTGGTAACTATCTTTTCTTTATACTACTGGTTTGTAAAACTTTTTTATTACGAGTTCTAATATTTGTTGTCCACAATACCTCTCCCCCACCCCAAAAGAAAGGGATAGTTTCCCACGGTACCCAGGCTGCCCAATCACAGTTCCAGTCGAGGAAGGGGGAGAAGGAGGGAAGAAAGCATGATGGAATCTCACAAATCTTACAGTCTGCTGTTCCGGTTGTTTCGGGGCAGCTGCTGGATTCAAGGAGATGTTTCTGAGGATGTGAGTTTTATTTACAGGGTTAATCTGTAAGGTAGACCCAAGTGAAAGGTTTGTGGACTGTGATGGTAGGTGAGGAGTCTGGCGTCAGTATCAGCCCGTCTTTCAATCAGGACAGTAAAGAGCAGACTGTGTAACTGTTAGTTATGAGGTGAATAGGCAAAAGCCAGGGACTGTCTGTGGACCGCACAACTTGGCACCAAATCCAAAACCCTGAGGACCTGAAAGTATTTTCTTCTTACTATGCCAGTAAATGCACATTTAGTTCTAAATACTAGTTCCTAAAACATGCTACAAGTTGAGCAAATTACCAAACAGAGTATTCATAGTCAGATGGTTTCTAGATTCCACAATTCAGGTTATAATCCAATATATTATATCAGTATTTTAGCCTCTATATGTTTTAATAACCATGTTGAATTACCATGCAACTC
This sequence comes from Mustela putorius furo, assembly GCF_011764305.1. NCBI lineage: Eukaryota > Metazoa > Chordata > Mammalia > Carnivora > Mustelidae > Mustela > Mustela putorius. Next base: position 2,957,759 of record NW_025421261.1, read on the forward strand.
TCTAACTCAACTTATTGGACAAATGTGGTACATGAAGTTCAAGAATTTAGCCCCTGGTCACAATCATGTCGAAGGCAGAAATGTAGTCATCTGCAGTTCTCAGCACATTATAATTCCAATGGGTAGAATTTTCTGTTACAGTTTCAGGCTATTGCAATGTTTTCCATTTTCCACCATCAGTATGAGATCCTCAGGTAAAGCTGAATTATCCATTACTTAAAGTTAAGCAGTTTTTTTCATTTTCCAAGCTACATAAGAAACTGTTTTTTCTTGAGTCCATGACTCACAAATTCAATATGTTTGATTTCTTTACTAGGTAGACACCATTTTCTGTTGTTTTCAGTCCAAATTTATCTGGTTCACATAGACTCAGTACACTGAGTTCATTTGAGGAAAATGTATTAATTTCTATTATTTCCAGGCCAGTGTCAGATTCTACTATTACGAAGATCACCATCCAGATAGAATTAAAGGTGGCTGTAATTTTCTCACATGAACCCAGGTGCCTGAGGTGCCAAAAGTTGGATGACCACATCATTTGCATGGTCAGGGTTTTGATGTACCCCTGTATCTATGTGCCTCCGGGAATACCCCATAGTAAAAATTTGGACTTGCAGAACCTCCTTTATGAAAAACACTATGCTTTTTGTTATTATACATCATTTATATATTATATATTATTACACATTTTGCATTGTAGTTCGTTCATCTATTTGGAAATGAGTTAAAATAGAACTATAAATTTGCAAGTTAGAACCCAAATTAATCTTGCTGCCCTCTGATTTCACAGGCATTGTTGTTTGTTTGTCTTAATTGAAGTATAGTTGTCTTGTAATGTCGGGTGTACAACGTAGTGTTCTACACGTCTGTATGTTACGCTATGCTCACCACAAGTGAGGCTACCATCTGTGTCAGTGTACAACACTATTACAATATCATTGATGATTTTCCTTGTGCTGTACCTATTATCCTCAAACTGCTACCCTTGTATGATGTGTTTTCCCACTCCCACTCCCACCCTAGGATCTTGCATTAAAATTATGGGGCAAGACAAATAATCCTGGTCAGAAATCACTCCTGACAGATAGCTCATAATGAAGATTGTTAAGTATCCATGGACTAAGATGGAGCTAGACTACTGGCTCTTCAGTGTGCGTGTGACTCACCTGTCTTCCCTCCGCTGAATGCGTGTTGGATCCTGTCGGAGATAGAAGCATTTCCTGACCGAACCAAAGCTAAACAAAGCACTGAGAATGGGGTCATGTAGGGTTCAAGCCAGACTGTTAGTGTCAGCACCTAATCTGCTCCTTGTACCACAGAAGGGGCCAAGACTCGGGACTCAAGTCTTCCCACCATGTCCTTAGGCTCGAGAGGGTATGCCACATGGATGCACTCTTATCCTCAAATTCTAACCCCCTCTCCCACTTGCTCATCCCACAATGCATCTTCCTTTTAGCTCCTTTCTGTGGGATGTCTCTGAGCCAGCCTGCCCTTGACGTGTGACCTTCCACTACAAAAAGTAATGCCTCAACTTCCAGTTTCTTTTTATTGCTTCCCGGAATGTCCACGACTTCTTCCTGCAGCAGGAAGGGGTGAGCTCTGACCTCATTTCCTACTACTTTGGTGGACCTGCAGGGGTTCAGGTAAAGCAGGGTAGAGATGTGGTTAAATAAGGGTAAAAACTATTTTGGCTTGTGGCTGATTTCCTGGATGCAACTGAAATTAAAGCCAATTTACCAATAAAACATTATTTTCTTATTAAGGGTTACTCAACCAAATCCTTATGAAAAACACAAATTCCTTCTTTTAAACTTCTCTTAACTTTTATTCTATCCCCCTGAATTAAGAATCATTTTCTTATTTGCTATAGGTGTATTTGCCTCCCTCTAGTCTAAGTTTTCATAACAGGTTCCCCCATGTTAATTGACAAAGACAAGCACTAAACCCGAATTCATATCCTTAATCCCCAGGTAGTCAGTCTACCCTTCCACATGTGATTTATTCCTTTATTTTCTAAATTCCTATTTGTGAACCTACTATGTGTTGGGCAGAGTATTAAGTGATTTGACAAAAGATAAATAAGACTCAATTCCTTCCTTCAACTAACACAGTGTCTGGTCAACATAGAGAGGTAATTGTAGAACAATTTGGAAGTACAATGATATGGATTTACTGGGAGCATATCCAAGTATAAAGGAGAATATACAAGGAATGAGTGCAGGGGAAAGAAAGGCAAGTCTTGCTGGAAGCGGTGCGGACAGAGCTCAATCATAAGGAATGCGTGGGCATTTCCAGGCGTGGAGGATGGAGAAATAGCATGTAGGCCAAGGGGACAGTGTGGACAAGGGCATAAAACAACACGATCTATGAAGAAGAAGCTGTTAGCTGTTCGGTGTCACTATAGCATAAACTTCAGACTCAAAGAAATAAGACATGAAGAGCCATGCAAACCAAATTAAAAAGGTCCTAATTTATGCTCTAAGTGGTGATGTGTCATTGAAAGGGATTTGCATCAGGGAATAACATGGTTAAATCCAGGTGTGAGGAACAGGTTTGGAGACTGCGAGGAAGATGGATTGAGAAGACACAAGGCAGGAGGCCCGGAGGCAAACAAGCTGCTGCTCAGGACCTGGATTAGGACGGTGGTGGAGGGTGACGTGCCAAGGGCCCACCCGCTGTGAGAGAGGTTTATGGAGCCCTACATGGACACGGGCTGCACAGAGAGGGAAGAACTGAGCACAGTTCCAAATCTAAATCACGGGTGTCTCCGTAAATAGGAATCAACAAATATAAAACAGAGAATTCGAGGTGTCAGTAGTTCAGGGAGAGGATCTAGGACCCAGTTCTGGGCGACTTGCTTTTAAAATGCATGTGGGAATCTGGAACACAGTAGATGGACAAATATGTCTGAATCTCCAAGATGACTGGGCAGAGAAATAGATATGGAACTTTTGAAATATAAATAGTAACTAAAACTAAAACAATGAGAGAAGATGAAATTTTCCAAGGAGGGCATTATTTATTTATTTATTTATTTATTTATTTATTTATTTTTAGCATCAGCAGTGATAACATTCTTTCTACAGGAGTACCAGTTTTGCTTACTATTTTTGAAGAATGACTGTCATTCTTTGTATGTATGTGAAAAGCACATATTTTTGAGAAATACATTTGGCAGATATGCTTACAGCTTTAGTTGTGAATTAAAATATAAAAAGGTGAGGAAACAGGTATGATTCTTTTTATGGTTCCATGACTAAAAACTCGAGGGGTAATTATAAATATTGTTTCTGAACACACAACAATAGCTTTACTATATACAGATGGATTTCATGTCTATTCTTACAGTTCTAGATAAAAGCCTCAAGGATACTTGACTACTCAAAGTCAACCCCAGTTTATATTCCAAGATGTTTCATGTAATGTTTCTAAGTATATCACAGACGGATACTTAGGAGCCAAAGGAAAACCAAGCATTGTATTTATCTATTTGATACACATCTTGTAACAAAGGATTTTCTATTTCCTCCATTTAAAAGAAACACTTCATTCTTTTTGTATTTATTTTTTTTAATTTTTTATTTTTTATAAACATATATTTTATCCCCAGGGGTACAGGTCTGTGAATCACCAGGTTTACACACTTCACAGCACTCACCAAAGCACATACCCTCCCCAATGTCCATAATCCCACCCCCTTCTCCCAAACCCCCTCCCCCCAGCAACCCTCAGTTTGTTTTGTGAGATTAAGAGTCACTTATGGTTTGTCTCCCTCCCAATCCCATCTTGTTTCATTGATTCTTCTCGTACCCACTTAAGCCCCCATGTTGCATCACCACTTCCTCATATCAGGGAGATCATATGATAGTTGTCTTTCTCTGCTTGACTTATTTCGCTAAGCATGATACGCTCTAGTTCCATCCATGTTGTTGCAAATGGCAATATTTCATTTCTTTTGATGGCTGCATAGTATTCCATTGTGTATATATACCACATCTTCTTGAACCATTCATCTGTTGATGGACATCTAGGTTCTTTCCATAGTTTGGCTATTGTGGACATTGCTGCTATAAACATTCGGGTACACGTGCCCCTTTGGATCACTACGTTTGTATCTTTAGGGTAAATACCCAATAGTGCAATTGCTGGGTCATAGGGCAGTTCTATTTTCAACATTTTGAGGAACCTCCATGCTGTTTTCCAGAGTGGCTGCACCAGCTTGCATTCCCACCAACAGTGTAGGAGGGTTCCCCTTTCTCCACATCCTCGCCAGCATCTGTCATTTCCTGACTTGTTGATTTTAGCCATTCTGACTGGTGTGAGGTGATATCTCATTGTGGTTTTGATTTGTATTTCCCTGATGCCAAGTGATATAGAGCACTTTTTCATGTGTCTGTTGGCCATCTGGATGTCTTCTTTGTAGAAATGTCTGTTCATGTCCTCTGCCCATTTCTTGATTGGATTATTTGTTCTTTGGGTGTTGCGTTTGCTAAGTTCTTTATAGATTCTGGACACTAGTCCTTTATCTGATATGTCGTTTGCAAATATCTTCTCCCATTCTGTCAGTTGTCTTTTGATTTTGTGAACTGTTTCCTTTGCTGTGCAAAAGCTTTTGATCTTGATGAAATCCCAATAGTTCATTTTTTCCCTTGCTTCCCTTGCCTTTGACGTTGTTCCTAGGAAGATGTTGCTGCGGCTGAGGTCGAAGAGGTTGCTGCCTGTGTTCTCCTCAAGGATTTTGATGGGTTCCTTTCGCACATTGAGGTCCTTCATCCATTATGAGTCTATTTTTGTGTGTGGTGTAAGGAAATGGTCCAATTTCATATTTCTGCATGTGGCTGTCCAATTTTCCCAGCACCATTTATTGAAGAGGCTGTCTTTTTTCCATTGGACATTCTTTCCTGCTTTGTCGAAGATTAGTTGACCATAGAGTTGAGGGTCTATTTCTGGGCTCTCTATTCTGTTCCATTGATCTATGTGTCTGTTTTTGTGCCAGTACCATGCTGTCTTGATGATTGCAGCATTGTAATAGAGCTTGAAGTCCGGAATTGTGATGCCACCAACGTTGGCTTTCTTTTTTAATATCCCTTTGGCTATTCGAGGTCTTTTCTGGTTCCATATAAATTTTAGAATTATTTGTTCCATTTCTTTGAAAAAGATGGATGGTACTTTGATAGGAATTGCATTAAATGTATAGATTGCTTTAGGTAGCATAGACATTTTCACAGTGCTTATTCTTCCAATCCAGGAGCATGGAACATTTTTCCATTTCTTTGGGTCTTCCTCAATTTCTTTCATGAGTACTTTACAGTTTCCTGAGTATAGATTCTGCATCTCTTTGGTTAGGTTTATTCCTAGGTATCTTATGTTTTTGGGTGCAATTGTAAATGGGATTGACTCCTTAATTTCTCTTTCTTCTGTCTTGCTGTTGGTGTAGAGAAATGCAACTGATTTCTGTGCATTGATTTTATATCCTGACACTTTACTGAATTCCTGTATAAGTTCTAGCAGTTTTGGAGTGGAGTCTTTTGGGTTTTCCACATATAGTATCATATCCTCTGCGAAGAGTGATAATTTGACTTCTTCTTTGCCGATTTGGATGCCTTTAATTTCCTTTTGTTGTCTGACTGCTGAGGCTAGGACTTCTAGTACTATGTTGAATAGCAGTGGTGATAATGGACATCCCTGCCGTGTTCCTGACCTTAGCGGAAAAGCTTTCAGTTTTTCTCCATTGAGAATGATATTTGCGGTGGGTTTTTCATAGATGACTTTGATGATATTGAGGTATGTTCCCTCTATCCCTACACTTTGAAGAGTTTTGATCAGGAAGGGATGCTGTACTTTGTCAAATGCTTTTTCAGCATCTATTGAGAGTATCATATGGTTCTTGTTCTTTCTTTTATTGATGTGTTGTATCACATTGACTGATTTGCGGATGTTGAACCCACCTTGCAGCCCTGGAATAAATCCCACTTGGTCGTGGTGAATAATCTTTTTAATGTACTGTTGAATCCTATTGGCTAGTATTTTGTTGAGTATTTTCGCATCTGTGTTCATCAAGGATATTGGTCTATAGCTCTCTTTTTTGGTGGGATCCTTGTCTGGTTTTGGGATCAAGGTGATGCTGGCCTCATAAAATGAGTTTGGAAGTTTTCCTTCCATTTCTATTTTTTGGAATAGTTTCAGGAGAATAGGAATTAGTTCTTCTTTAAATGTTTGGTAGAATTCCCCCGGGAAGCCGTCTGGCCCTGGGCTTTTGTTTGTTTGGAGATTTTTAATGACTGTTTCAATCTCCTTACTGGTTATGGGTCTGTTCAGGCTTTCTATTTCTTCCTGGTTCAGTTGTGGTAGTTTATATGTTTCTAGGAATGCATCCATTTCTTCCAGATTGTCAAATTTATTGGCGTAGAATTGCTCATAGTATGTTCTTATAATAGTTTGTATTTCTTTGGTGTTAGTTGTGATCTCTCCTCTTTCATTCATGATTTTATTTATTTGGGTCCTTTCTCTTTTCTTTTTGATAAGTCGGGCCAGGGATTTATCAATTTTATTAATTCTTTCAAAGAACCAGCTCCTAGTTTCGATGATTTGTTCTATTGTTTTTTTGGTTTCTATATCATTGATTTCTGCTCTGATCTTTATGATTTCTCTTCTCCTGCTGGGCTTAGGGTTTCTTTCTTGTTCTTTCTCCAGCTCCTTTAGGTGTAGGGTTAGGTTGTGTACCTGAGACCTTTCTTGTTTCTTGAGAAAGGCTTGTGCCACTATATATTTTCCTCTCAGGACTGCCTTTGTTGTGTCCCACAGGTTTTGAACTGTTGTATTTTCATTATCATTTGTTTCCATGATTTTTTTCAATTCTTCTTTAATTTCCCGGTTGACCCATTCATTCTTTAGAAGGATGCTGTTTAGTCTCCATGTATTTGGGTTCTTTCCAAACTTCCTCTTGTGGTTGAGTTCTAGCTTTAGAGCATTGTGGTCTGAAAATATGCAGGGAATGATCCCAATCTTTTGATACCGGTTGAGTCCTGATTTAGGACTGAGGATGTGATCTATTCTGGAGAATGTTCCATGTGCACTAGAGAAGAATGTGTATTCTGTTGCTTTGGGATGAAATGTTCTGAATATATCTGTGATGTCCATCTGGTCCAGTGTGTCATTTAAGGCCTTTATTTCCTTGCTGATCTTTTGCTTGGATGATCTGTCCATTTCAGTGAGAGGAATGTTAAAGTCCCCTACTATTATTGTATTTTTGTTGATGTGTTTCTTTGATTTTGTTATTAATTGGTTTATATAGTTGGCTGCTCCCACGTTGGGGGCATAGATATTTAAAATTGTTAAATCTTCTTGTTGGACAGACCCTTTGAGTATGATATAGTGTCCTTCCTCATCTCTTATTATAGTCTTTGGCTTAAAATCTAATTGTTCTGATATAAGGATTGCCACTCCTGCTTTCTTCTGATGGCCATTAGCATGGTAAATTCTTTTCCACCCCCTCACTTTAAATCTGGAGGTGTCTTCGGGCTTAAAATGAGTTTCTTGGAGGCAACATATAGATGGGTTTTGCTTTTTTATCCATTCTGATACCCTGTGTCTTTTGACAGGGGCATTTAGCCCATTAACATTCAGGGTAACTATTGACAGATATGAATTTAGTGCCATTGTATTGCCTGTAAGGTGACTGTTACTGTATATTGTCTCTGTTCCTTTCTGATCTACCACTTGTAGGCTCTCTCTTTGCTTAGAGGACCCCTTTCAATATTTCCTGTAGAGCTGGCTTGGTGTTTGCAAATTCTTTCAGTTTTTGTTTGTCCTGGAAGCTTTTAATCTCTCCTTCTATTTTCAATGATAGCCTAGCTGGATATAGTTTTCTTGGCTGCATGTTTTTCTCGTTTAGTGCTCTGAAAATATCATGCCAGCTCTTTCTGGCCTGCCAGGTCTCTGTGGATAAGTCAGCTGCCAATCTAATATTTTTACCATTGTATGTTACAGACTTCTTTTCCCGGGCTGCTTTCAGGATTTTCTCTTTGTCACTGAGACTTGTAAATTTTACTATTAGGTTACGGGGTATGGGCCTATTCTTATTGATTTTGAGGGGCGTTCTCTGAACCTCCTGAATTTTGATGCTCGTTCCCTTTGCCATATTGGGGAAATTTTCCCCAATAATTCTCTCCAGTATACCTTCTGCTCCCCTCTCTCTTTCTTCTTCTTCTGGAATCCCAATTATTCTAATGTTGTTTCGTCTTATGGTGTCACTTATCTCTCGAATTCTCCCCTCGTGGTCCAGTAGCTATTTGTCCCTCTTTTGCTCAGCTTCTTTATTCTCTGTCATTTGGTCTTCTATAGCACTAATTCTTTCTTCTGCCTCATTTATCCTAGCAGTGAGAGCCTCCATTTTTTATTGCACCTCATTAATAGCTTTTTTTATTTCAACTTGGTTAGATTTTAGTTCTTTTATTTCTCGAGAAAGGGCTTTTATATCTCTCGAGAGGGTTTCTCTAATATCTTCCATGCCTTTTTCGAGCCCGGCTAGAACCTTGAGAATTGTCATTCTGAACTCTAGATCTGACATATTACCAATGTCTGTATTGATTAGGTCCCTAGCCTTCGGTACTGCCTCTTGTTCTTTTTTTTGTGTTGAATTTTTCCGTCTTGTCATTTTGTCCAGATAAGAGTATATGAAGGGGCAAGTAAAATACTAAAAGGGTGGCAACAACCCCAAGAAAATATGCTTTAACCAAATTAGAAGAGATCCAAAATCATGAGGGGGGAAAAAGGGGATAAAAAGAGGTTCAAAAAGGAAGAAAGGAAAAAAAAGAAAGAAAATTAAAAAAAAGAAAACACCTAAGAATAATATAAAAAAGAAAAAATATATATATTAGATAAACTAGTAAAAAATCGTTAAAAAAGAAAAAGGTAATAGTTAACAAAAAATTTTACCCGAAGGCGAGAAAAAAAAAAAACAAAAAATGAAAAAGAGAAAGATTAAATTAACTGCAAGACTAAAAAAAAAAATCACAGGGAAAAAGCCATGAGTTCCGTGCTTGGCTTTCAACTCCTCTGGAATTCTGCTGCTCTCCCTGGTATTGAAACCGCACTCCTTGGTAGGTGAACTTGGTCTCGGCTGGATTTCTTGTTGATCTTCTGGGGGAGGGGCCTGTTGTAGTGATTCTCAAGTGTCTTTGCCCCAGGCGGAATTGCACCGCCCTTACCCGGGGCCGGGGTGAGTAATCCGCGGGGGTTTGCTTTCAGGAGCTTTTGTTCCCTGAGCGCTTTCCGTAGAGTTCCGGAGGACGGGAATACAAATGGCGGCCTCCTGGTCTCCAGCCCGGAGGAGCCGAGAGCCCAGGGCCGCACTCCTCAGTGCGCCCTCAGAGAACAGCGCCCAGTCACTCCCGTCTGCCTGACCTCCGGCCGCGCTCCGAGCTCCCCGAGCCTGCGACCGGTTCAAGGTAACCCCGAGCTGCGAGCTCAGTCCTCTGCTCCGTCTCTGTAGCCGGCTTTCCCGTTCCAATACCTGCGAGCTCTGCGACACTCAGACACCCCCATCCTTCTGTGACCCTGCGGGACCTGAGGTCACGCTGACCCTGCGTGGGCTTCGCTCCGGTTTAGCCTCTGGAGCGATGTCCCTCAGCGGAACAGACTTTTAAAAGTCCCGATTTTGTGCGCCGTTGCTCCGCCGCTTGCCGGGAGCCGGCCCCTCCCCCCGGGGTCTATCTTCCCGTCGCCATGGATTCACTTCTCCGCCGGTCCTACCTTTCAGAAAGTGGTTGTTTTCCTGTTTCCAGAATTGCTGTTCTTCTTCTCTTCGATCTGCCGATGGATTTTCAGGTGTTTGCAATCTTTAGATAAGCTATCTAGCTGATCTCCGGCTAGCTGAAGCAGTCTCAGCCTGCTGCTTCTCTGCCGTCTTGACTCCTCCTCTTTTTGTATTTAAAATAATGCCTACTCTTGTGGAAAATATGTGAACTATAGAGGAGAATGAAACATAAGAGAGAAAATTGAAATCCCTAAGTTCCCAAGTCAAAATTTTAAAGTATTATAAATAGTAAAATGTTATGAAGATAAAATTTTGTAAGTTTATTTCAACTATTATAAATATCATAAGCATATAAATATAACATTTATAATATACATATATGTAGCACACGCATGCACCCAAAAATATATTTTAAAGAGCTGGGAGATGGCTACTGGGCAGAATTGTGTGTTGGTCAGGTCAGTGCCTGTAGGTCCGACGTGTGCGGTGCCATCAGCTGCGTGCCTGCTACTGGTTAACAAAGACAATAGCTGCAGAACATTTACACTTTCCTTAAATAACTTGCTCCAAAGGAAAACATCACTAGGTCAAGGAGAGTTTTCTTCATGATTGCTGTGGGCTTTGCCTTCTAAAGTCTTCTTTTTTTTTTTAAGTTTTTAAAACTTTATTTAAATCCAATTAATTAACACACACTGTATTATTAGTTCCAGAGGTAGAGTTCAGTGATTCATCAGGTGCGTAACACCCAGCACTCATTGCGTCACGTGCTCTCCTCACTGCCCATCACCCAGAAACCCCCAGATACCCCCACCCCCAGAGGCCTTCTGCTAAAGAACAGTTGCCCCCAGCCAGATAGGGATGGGGGCTTCCTGACACCCTCAGGCCTCCTCCTAGTTTGTGATGTTGGAGCTGAACCCAACTGAATCCCGAGCCGTGACCCTGTCACTGTACCAAACCACTGTCCCTTCCAGTATAGCCTCTCACTTGTGCCTTTAATTACAGTCTCTAGGATACACCGCAAACAGCACATAGAGGGTATACGCTGCTCTAGCGGCCCGGAGACCAAGACTCAGGGACACATTTGCCCCTTTTCGCTGTAATGTTACTCCAGGAGGGAGAGGTTTGGTTTCCTTAAAGGTGACAGGGACTGGCAAGTAGCAGCTGCACCTGTAAGCGTGTTTGTGAGTGTGTTTGCTCTCTTACTGTACACTTACCACACTGGATCTTATTATATTCTAAGCGCTTCATCTTCTCTCTGAAAATTCAGCATGAATATCAATTACAGGAGCCGCCAGGATCTTGTTTTTATGCTGTTCTTTCATTAAGCAGTTGTCAATTACTGAACATGCCCGCGAGGGCGTCCAGGACCCCGACCACATATGGACCTTACTTAGATTCTGAGTCGAGCAAACTGTACTTCCAAAAGAAATAAATGGGCCAGCTGGTGAACTTTGAATGCTAACTGGGTCCTTGATGACACTGCAGAATTCTGACAGTTTTAAGATATGATAATAAAATGCAGTTTTATTTTTTATTTTTTTAATGTAGTTGTACTTTTTAAAGTTTTCTTTTAAAGGTTAAAGGAAAATTGTCAGTCTACTTACAACACTTCTGAGTCCAAGTGGTTAGTGTCAGAATTGTAGGTGGCTTGTGTCAGGATTGTATTAAATTCTCACACTACCCAGAGTTAGTGCCAGACTCCACAGACTCAAGGACTCAGCCCCACAGAACTGCCCTTATGTCAGAAGCCGGTTGCAAATAACGGACCCCCTGGGTACCCATACTTCTATCTCATGGCTACAGAGTCAGGAGTTCCCCTACGACCACCACTGTTGGGTTTGGTGATTTGCTACAACATATTCTACCCCCGAAACTAACCCCACACTATATATTAACTAACTAGAATTGAAATAAAATCTTGGAATAAAAAAAAAAAAGGAAATATTTACTTATGTTTACAGGGTTTTTATAAAAACAAAAAAAAGTTACAAAAGATACAGATAAACAACCAGAGAAAGATTCATAGGTCAATGCCTGGAAAGGCCCTAAGCCCAGAAGCTTCTGCCCATGTGGAGTTTGGGATACACCATCTTCCTGGAAAGCAGATGTGTTCACCAACCCAGAAGCTTTCCCAACCCTAATGGTTAGGGGTTTTATGGAAGTTCTATGTGTGAATGATTGGCGATTAACTCAGTCTTTTGCCCTGTAGCCCCCCTTCCTTCTCCAGAGGCAAGTGTGGAGGGGGCAGGGGGTGTTCTGGCTGAAAGTTCTGACCTGGTAATCATATGGTTGGTTCCTCTGGCAACCATCCCCCACCTTGAAGCGGTCTAGGGTCCCACGGAGAGTCACCTCATAAACTCAGGTGTGGTTGGAAGGAGCTCTTTGTGAAGAACAACAGATGTACCTTTCATCCTGTCATTCAGAAGATTACAAGGGTTTGAAGCGCTCTGTGCCAGGGGCAGGATGAAAACCAGATACACATTACTTACTACATCACAGTATCAAGGAATCCACACTGAAGTGGTTCTTTGGATGAAATGATACTATGTCCAAGATTGAAAATAATCTAGCTGGTGGGAGTGAGTTTGTGGGAGGGAAGGAATGGTGGCTCCGCGCCCTTTCTGAATGATCGTTGAAGCTGCAATGGACGCATGGCGACTCATTATTCTAGTCTCTCTACTTTGAGGTGGGTCTGAAATGTCCCAGGATACATTTTTTAAAAAGGGGAGCAAGGGATGAACTGAGTCTCTAAATGTAGAAGCTGAATAGGTATTTTGTGGAGCTTCTGTTCACCTCTACCTGGTGAAGGGCCCCCTGATATTTCTGTTCTATTCTACGCTATTCCATATTTTCATTCTGCAACTGATTTTGCAATTCAAGAAAAGACCCCAATATCCACTGTTCTCCCCAGGCTCCACCTCCTACCCAGGCTTTTATCGATACTTCCTCGTCATTTCTACTTCTCTAGACCCAATTTAAATTTGAATTTTGCCTTCTGATTGCCTAGAATGGGAGTATGGTGAATTTCAAACCATCGCTTGTGAAGAATCCTGTGAACAGTCTTGTATCTGGGAACAGTATATATCTTTGTCTGTAATGCTTGGAAGTGGAATTGCAGTGTCAGGTAACATGAATACTTAGCAGGCTTGTTATGCGCGTTGCCAGATTGCGATCCAGAAATGAATAACTTGCATGCCCACAAGCGATCAATGAGCATATTTGTCTCTTGGTGCCTTAGCTGGTAGGGAGTGTTACACTCTTTTTAATGATTCCTCATTTTGAAAGACAAAAACATTTTTTTCACTCAAATTTCTTTCACCATTAGCAAAACCTATGTTCTTTTCAATTATTTGTTGGCTATTTTATTTTCTATGATCAATTTTTGTCCTCTCCTGATGTTTTGAGTTAGAACCATTGAAACTTTTTTAATTACTTCATAAGAGAATTTTGTAATTTAAGGTTATTTATGGCACTTATCATTCTCTCTTAACTTTCTTCCACCAAGTTTCTGAACAAGATATTGCTGATTTACCTTCTTATGTTTTGTTATCAAGTCCAAATATGTGTCAAAGGCATATTTTACTAGCCTCTTTCTTTCTTTCCTTATTTATTTCTAATTTTTTTAAGATTTTATTTATTTATTTGACAGACAGGTCACAAGTAGGCAGAGAGGCAGGCAGAGAGAGAGGAGGAAGCAGGCTCCTTGCTGAGCAGAGAGCCTGATGCGGGGCTCGATCCCAGAACCCCAAGATCATGACCTGAGCCGAAGGCAGAGGCTTAACCGACTGAGCCACCCAGGCACCCCTCTTACTAGCTTCTTAAGGGTGAAACAATGGATTTTTATATACAGTGTGTTTTACCCAACTAAAATCATCTCTGCTGTTCAACTTCCAGTGCGATGTTTGAGGCATCTGTCATACTGACCAGAGAGTTATGCTTTGTATAAACAAAAGAGGTTTCTGAATATGTGATGTGGTTGAAGGACCATCAGGAAGCCACCTCACCATCTACTCAAAACCACCTCCTCTCAAAGTGCAGAGCGTACACCCCACAATTAGAGACACATGACATTGGCAAATGGAAAGAGAGGCAGATTTTTTTGTGCTAATATATGAGTTTCTGATAATGTCCTCACCCAAGCTTTTAGCCGGGCAGAAGACTAGAGGAGAAAGAAAGTAAAAGCAGACACAAGAGCAAAAGAGAAGCAGATTCTGGAGATGAATGTCCAGTCACGCCCCTCATGGCAATCTCATGACCTCAGAGGAACACCCTGAAGATTGGTCAGAACTAACCAAGTGCCAGGTGGTTCTGCTTGACGAATAATCGGGGAAAGCCCAGGTCCTATCCTTACCCCAGCCGAGAAGTCAGAACGGTAAATCAGTTACTGCAGGACAGAGCTCGTTTTCTGTAGTACGGTATTCATCACAGACACTGGCAGATACATGAAGCTGGCTGAGGGTTGTAGTTCCCACAGCAGGTATTGTGTGATATGAGATTTGAAGATTGAGGACTTAGCTAGGTAGAAAAAATGTGGAGAGAGCGGTCCAGGCAAAGGAAACAGCACGTCTACATGTGGAGAAGGCCTGGCAGGGCTTTGGAATGACTTGTTTAAAGAAATGCACCTAAGGTGCCTGGGGGGCTCCATCAGTTAAGCATCCAGCTCTTGGTTTTGGCTCAGGTCATGATCTCAGGGTCGTGAGACCGAGCTCCCCGTTGGGATCCGTGCTCAGTGCCAGGTCTGCTTGAGATTTCTCTCTGTCTCTGTCTCTGTCTCTCTCTCTCTTTCTCTCTCTCTCTCTTCTATCCCCCTCTCCCCTGCTTGTGCTCTTTTTCTCTCTCTCTCTGAATTAGATAAGTAACTCTTTAAAAAGAGAGAGAGACACACACACACACATAGTGGGGAAGACTCGAGAAAAATCTGGGGTAGTACGTGGGATGGCCAGAGAGGCGGCTTCTAGGTTTTGGAGAGTTTGTGTGCTAAGCTATAGAGTGTGTTTAGAAAGCCATTGGTGTTAGGAAAGTATTTTAAACATGGATGTCATATCTGATGTGATATTTTAAAAACTAATCATAATTGCAAGGGGATGATGGATGGAGACGAAAGCTGGGCTGAGTGTGAAGCTGTTGTAGCGATCCAGGTAAGAACTGGTGGATGACGCAGCATTTGGAAAGAAGCAGACAGACCTGGGAGATTAAGGAAGTGGAATCTGTAAGACTTGATGAGAGACAGGACGCACAGTGAGGGAGGAGGAGAAGCCGAGATGAACCACATTCCCAGCCTGGGTGATTAAGTGGGTAGTCCTGTCGCTTACTGGAGCGCCAGTCTCATCACCTCGTGACTCACAAACATGATAAGACATTACTTCTTCTGTTTGGCTACTAAAACCTGGTAAAGAAAGGAGAAGCAGAAAGAGTTGTGCAGGAAAAGAGTGCGCAGCATTGTAGTGTCGTGCAAAGAGTTCTGGTATAAGAGTTTATGGAACAGGTATACATTAATGATCTCTCTTGTAAGTATAAAACACCTTATTATTTGAATGAAGAAGGCCTTCAGACAGAGACGGATCCGCTGAGGAAGGATACCCAGATGAGCAGCTCTAATTCTTTCTACTTAATGTTTTCCCTCTTTGGTTCTCCCCACCACCAGCATGATGGATCCCAGTAAATAACTGCTCCCACTTTAATTCTGGCCCAGAAGAGCCAACCTATCTTTCCTTGACTTTGCTCTGAACAGTTGAGGTAGACAGACATTTTTTAAAGATAGCTTTCCACGTCATGTACAGAAGTACCACGCTGTCCAGAGGAAAAAGTTGAAGGCTGTGAAATGTTTAGCTTCTCTCTGCCTCAAGTTGTTTTCTGATTATGTGGATTCTCAGTGTTTTCATCTGCGTTGTTTCAGTGTTATTTTTTTATTTCTCTGTGATCACATTCTAATTACAACTTATATTACTGCTTCCCCAACCTCGAGTACAAAATGAGGTCACATTCCTTTCAACATTCAAAATAAATTTTGACCCTGTGGTCCATCCCAGTACCCTGACTGTCATAAAATGTTTATTTCTTCTTCAACTCAACTCCCTGAAGGTAATTCCAAAATCTCCACAATGTCTAATATATGAGTTTACTGTTGCTGAGTACAAATTACCACAAATTTAGCAGCTTAAAATAACACTAATTTATTATGTCATGGTTAGTAGGTCAGAAGCCTACCATGGTATGGCTGGATTCTCAGCTCAGGGTCTCACCAGGCTGAGATTAATTTGTCAGCAGACCTAGATTCCTTTCTCGATGTTCTAGGGAAGAGGCCTCCACCAAGCCCATTTCAGTTGTTGGCAGAATTCAGTTCCTTTTAGTTACAGGACTGAAGTCCCTGTTACCCCTTCAGCTTAAAGCCAGCAACGGTGCATCAGGGCCTTTTCATGCCTTGAATTAGTCTGACTTTTTCTGCCTTCCTCTTCTGTTTTTAAGGGCTCTTGTGGTTCCACGGTACCTACTTGGATAGTCCAGGATTTCCTCCTATTTTAAGGTCAAGCAGTTTATAAACTTGGTTTTATCTATAAAGTCTCTTTTACCACAGAATGTAACATATTTTCAGATAAAACACCAAAGGGTGGAAATCACAGTAGATTTAATTCTAGATTTAATAGTATTAGTAGATTAGTAGATTTAATAGTATATTTAATTCTGCCAGCTGTGTCTACCTGTTCCCAAGAGGTTAGTCTTTGTTGCTGTCCTTTGAGGGACACAAACTCACAAAACCATTTCCAATAACTAAGGAACCTCCTTTCTGATATAAGAAGTTATCACTTGAGTTATACCAGCTCAAGTGCCTTCCCCTTCGAGAGGGTTGTGATTTAAACACAAGAACTTTGAGCTTCTCAAAATTATCTTCCTTGTAGTACCAAATGATCCTATTTCCCAGACAAGCACTACCGTCAAAACTTGGTAATGCATCTGCCTAGTAAAGCTCCTGTCCATTTAAGAAAGGCATTTCAATGGCCTGCGGCTAACGTAGCTCCGTATTCTCACCTTCAGCTTCTTGCTGCTCCATCACAGCTCCACACTGCCGACGCTCACTTCACGATGCTCATTTATAATATGACTCTGTATTGCACACCTCTTTTAACTTACACCAGCTTGGAGCTTTTTCACCTCAAAGCACACCTACACAACCTGAGCCCGGAGGAATGGTGAGGATCCTTCCCAATACACTTACACCCAGTGTTTTCTTCCCAACTTCTCTACCTGATCTCTAGGAACCAAGATTCCCTCTTCCCATATGCTAACCCGTCCTTTAATGTCAATCTTTACTTATCACATGGTCATGAGTAAAAGATTATAATTCCCAAATTTATCCACAGATGTAGAGAAAAGTATGGTAATTACAACGCAGATTTCGTGACTCCTCATAGAAACATCAGTGAGCTGAAAGAGCGTCTTAATATTCATAATGTAGAAATGAATGATGAGGTTGCTGATGCCATAGCTCCAAATATTTTCATATTCACAAAATTTGAGTTGCCACGACCTTCCAGGATATAGGGAATCCGATAAGTCAGAGAATGTTTGTTATTTTTAAAGAACAGGAATTTCATCTTCTAATTCAACAGAAACAGCAAAGATTACTTATCTACATAATCTTCTTAGCCTAAGATAAATACATGCTAGCCCTTAAGAGGAAAGTTACCAATAACAACTGCCACATTTTGGTGGTCATTTTCTTTCCTTACTTGCATTTGACAATGAGGATTTCCCTGTTATCTATCATACCTTCTATTCCCCTTGATTCTTATCGTGCTGTCCTATCCTAACTCCCCCGCATTTGTCTGCGATTCTCGGTCTCCTTCTTACACCCCTGATTTATACATATACAGTGTAAATTGTGACATCAGAACCAAAACTGGGATGGAGGAGAATGTGCAAATGTAGACCTTTGTGTGCATTGGAAATCATTATCAACTTAAAAGCAACTGTCATAAATAAAAGGTATTTTGTAAGTCTCATGGTAAATACAAAATAAAAACCTATAATAAATATACAAAATGTAAAGAGAAAGAAATTTAAACATAAAACTACAGAAAATCATCAAATGACAAAGGAAGAGAGTAAGAAAACAAGAAATCAACAGAGGAATTACAAACAGCCCAAACACAAAATGGCAAAAGTAAGTCCAGACCTATCAATAATGAATGTAGATGGATTAAATTCTCTAATCAAAAGATATAGAGTGAATGAATAAAAAATATTAAAAAGTGGGACGCCTGGGTGGCTCAGTTGGTTGGACGACTGCCTTCGGCTCAGGTCATGATCCTGGAGTCCCGGGATCGAGTCCCGCATCGGACTCCCAGCTCCACGGGGAGTCTGCTTCTCCCTCTGACCTTCTCCTCGCTCATGCTCTCTCTCACTGTCTCTCTCTCAAGTAAATAAATAAAATCTTTAAAAATAAAATAAAATGCCACTCTTCAAAAAAAAAATATTAAAAAGTCAAAAAAAAAAAAAAAGAACAAAAACAAGTCTCAACTATATGTTGCCTGGAAACAATTGACTTCACCTTTAAGGACACACACAGACCACAAGTGAAGGGACAAAAAAACATACTCCATGCAAGTGAAAATCAAAAGAAAACAAAGGCAGCTATACTTACATCAGACAAAATAGATTGCTATCGATTATAATAAGGATCAAAACCAGATCATTATATAATGATAAATGCGTCAATTGAACAAAGAATGTAACAATTATAAGCGTTTAGGATATACATGGGGCCATAGGGTCTACTCACAGTCCACTATTCTCATTGTCACCCAATCAGTAGAGAGCAAAGGGCCAGGTCTATTCAAGTATATTTCTCTTCTTCATGGAAGCATGCCGAAAAAGTATTCATTCTCACATTCCTTAGTGCTAATAATATCACTATCCATCCAATTTCTCGAGCTAGGAACCTAAGAGTCATCTATAATGCGTCTCACTAATGACTTGTAGACTTGCTATCTGCTGTATATACGTGTGTTTGTGCGCGTGTATAATTTTTTTTGGCTACCCCATGACCTGTAATGCTTTTTCAATTCTAGCCTGGGGTTAGTAAACAGACTTTAATTTGGTCACATGGATTCTAGCACTCTCTACTGCCATCACCTTACATCAATTCTTCACCCACTGCCAGAATAATCTATCCAAGCTGCTTATCTTGCCCTGCCACCTTCCTATTTCCTAACCCTCAGATATTCCCACTGCCTACAGGATGAAGATAGTATTGTTTGGTATTATAAATAAGGCTTTCTGTGACTTGTTCTCTGGGTAGATCTTCAGTCTCATTTCTCACCTACCTAAGTGAACTTTCTGTTCTATTGATACTAAATTGCTGGCCGCGTTGCCCCCTGCATCCTCCGTTCCAGTTCTCGACAGCATGATTCTCCATGCTGTCTCCTCTGGTTAGCGGCCGTTCTTCTATCTCCGATGCTGTCCCTCTACCTGGTTAATTCCTGTTACTCATTTAAGATTTAGGTCTCATGTTACTTCCTGTAGGGAGCTATTTTTAAATTCTGCTTATCTTCCCTCAGTCTGAGTAAGGTTTCTCTCCTCTGTCTTCCCATCAAGTTTCAAGTATATTTGTATTGTTTGGATTGTGTTTTTTCCTATTAGATAATGAACTCATAAGGCAGAAATTGCATGTTATTCCTCATTCTATCCCAAACATGAAAAATTGTGCTTGGTGCATAGTGTATCCTCTCCATTAATGTTCTTTTAAAAAAGAAGTGTGTGAATGAATAAGTGAATTACTGTAACTTCTCAGGCACTTCTTTCAGCTCCTTGCCTTGCTCTTAGTCATGTGACATCTAGACAACGTATTTCCCTCTTAACTTGGAGGAAAAACTGGACAAAGAACTATTTGAAGCCAGAATCCCTCCAGATTCTTATTTCGTTCCCTATCAGAACCCCTTAGATGGCCTGGTTGGGTAGGAGGAGGAACAGCAGATGGCACCTCTTTAATCTGGACAATTGACAAAATGCCCATGAATAATGCCATGTATGTAGAGAGGTCCTGGACCAGATCTCCGGTTCTGCTCATTTCAAAGCACACTGTGTCTCACTCAGATGATAAGGCTGGTGCTCACAAACAATTGTTCCTACAAGATCCTCTCATTACAGTATCTGTAACGCCAGAGGGGGCTCTCAAACGTAAACAGATCGCGCAGAAAGACTTTATTTCAATTATTGCCCTGTTGGACTGGGAAATCTATATTGAATTTTAACACACCCACCCCGCATATATCCAGCATGGTAAATGCAAGCAAAGCTCGAAGTTTTCTAATCCTGCTCTAAAACATATGGAAAATTAGGCCCAGTTTTTTAGAGGAGTCCTTTAATGCACTCCCTGAGACGAAACAACTCCTTCTTTATAACTGCTTTTTTACCAGAAAGGGACAAGTGGGCTCAAAAAGCCCCCTATTTGGAATTTATTCCTAGCCTCCCTCCTTATGGTTTGCTCCCAGGGGAGAACCTTCACTCCTTGCATGGGATATAGACGTAGCCCGAGAAACCGGACACAGAGGAATAGTTAGCAGACCAGAGATGAAATAACCAATCTCAGATTAAATGCTGATTTTGTTACACAATATCTAGAATATTCTGTAGCTCTAATTTTCTTTTCTAGAAAGTGATAATTTAGTAATAACAATAATACGTACATATATACATACCATGTCTACCACACGTGGTTGTTCTGGACATTAAAAAAGAGTATAATGGTGAAAGCTCTTTGTCTATGATAAAGCACTACATCAGTGCAAAACAATATTCACAGTAGTTGTTTCAGTAATATCAGGAGAAACAATGAGATTAAGAGAGGACTCTGTGACCCCCACCCCTCCCTGCACCATCACTTCAAAATTCTGCTTTGAGAAATTTATTTCTTTTTTTTAAAGATTTTATTGATTTATTTGACAGAGAGGAAGATCACGAGCAGGCAGAGAGGCAGGCAGAGAGAGAGGAAGGGAAGCAGGCTCCCTGCTGAGCAGAGACCCCCCCCCCCATGTGGGACTCAATCTCAGGACCCTGGGATCATGACCCCAGCCGAAGGCAGAGGCTTTAACCCACTGAGGCACCCAGGTGCTCCTGCTTTGAGAAATTTCTGCTCCTTCAGTCTCTTTACCAAAATGGCCACAGAGCCCAGTTGCTATAGGAGCAGCTGGTGGCATCCGTTCTTGACCTTGAGGTTCTCACTCTAGGATCTGCAACTGAGAGATACTCCAAAATGTTTCTAATAATTGCTCTGATTGAAAAATCAGAAAGAGCTTTGTGTAACTTGTAAGTCTATTTCCATAGCCCTATCTTGGGGGAAATCTGGTAATGTGTTCATCTGTTACTATCACCCACTCCTTTCCCACTGCGTGGGGCTGGAAATTCCAGATTCCCCATCAGAGCGCTGGGGTCCCCAGTGAGGAGACCAGTAGACAGTCTAGGAGGATGGAAACAGGCGTGACATCCTCAGAACGGCGCCCTGTAAGAAGGGTCGCTCTGAACAAGGAGCTCCTTGGTGGTGACCTAAGAAATCTTCCCATTTGGCTATATTATCCTCTACCCTTGAGAATTCCCCTATAGTTAGTCAGGTATCCCAGGTGTTGTACTCTATTCACCATTCCCTCAGTGCTTTCTACCGCCAGTCCATCCACTGACATCAGACGTCTGGTTCAGAGCCACAGTGAGCCACACAGGTCATCTGTCTTCGTGCACGGGTGAGAGCTGAGCATGGGGGAAGGGCTCTCCCTCCATCCCTGCGCCATCGGATGAGGAGACCTGGCCTCACTGGCGCTCCCTGCTTTCTTCGCTGAGCACACTCTGTCCCCAAAGGGAAGGCACACAGTTTCTGCGTTTTAGTAGGAAACAGTTAAGAATCATATTTCAGGGTGCCTGGGTGGCTCAGTGGGTTAAGCCTCTGCCTTCGGCTCAGGTCATGATCTCAGGGTCCTGGGATCGAGCCCCACATCGGGCTCTCTGCTCAGCAGGGAGCCTGCTTCCTCCTCTCTCTCTCTGCCTGCCTCTCTGCCTGCGTGTGATCTCTGTCTGTCAAATAAATGCATAAAATCTTTTAAAAAATCATATTTCATATTTAATTTTCAGCTTACAGCCATTTTTACCTTCTACCTTACCTCCCAGTGTATGACTGAAAATTTCTCACGGTGGTAGGAACTGATTGTGTATATTTTTCAGTTCTTATCAAATCTACTTGGTTACTAGCCTTTCCACCTAGAGTGCTTGACCCCATTACTTTCCATCAGGAAAATCTCACTAGAAATATATTTGACCAAGACATATATTCTTTTTTGACCCCTATGGTCCAAAAATACCTTACAAATATTTCTGCTGTCTTGTTTTTCATGCTGTTCTATAATCTTTTGTTTACATGTCTGATGTCCCATAGACTGTGAGTTCCTTGAAGGTAAAATCTGCTTTTCTGGTGCGTGTGTGTGTGTGCGTGTGCATGTGTGTGTGTGCGGGTGTGCACGTGCATGTGTGTCTGTGTGCGTGTGTGTGTGTCTGGGTGCACGTGTGTGTGCGCGCGTGTGTGTGTGTTATTGTTGAATACTCAGGATCATTCCAGGCACAAACTAGATGCCCAAAATTGTGTTTAGTTGAACTGAATGACACCCTGAATATCTTTCACCAGGGATTTTAAGGTTCTCAATTATTTTAATAGTTACAGTGCATTGTTCAACAGTTATCTGTATTTTCCCAACTTGTATAAGCATTTATTAAATAACTGATTGAGTTTAGAAATATAATATTTGGCCATAAACAGGAACTAACTTAAGTAACTTAAAGAAACACTAAACTTTAGACGTCATATTCTTACCAACCAAAATGATTGATCAAACATATATTTTTATATGGAATATGATATTTGAGAAAATTAGTTATTATAGAATGTTATGCTACTTTGATATTATTTGAAAAATAAAAAAGAGCAAGAGTATTTTTTTAAAGATTTTATTTATTTATTTGACAGAGATCACAAGCAGGCAGAGAGGCAGGCAGAGAATGGAGGAAGCAGGCTCCCCGCTGAGCAGAGAGCCCAATGCGGGGCTCAATCCCAGGACCCTGAGATCATGACCCGAGCCGAAGGCAGAGGCTTAACCCACTGAGCCACCCAGGCACCCGAGCAAGAGCATTTATTATTCTGGATTAAATTTCATGTCTCTATACCACAATTGCAATTTCATATAATATAATTTTTCCACAGTAATAAAATTTTTTTAAAAATCAACCATAAGAAAACATGCTTTAGCATTGTTTAAACATCTTTATCGTATCTTTGGCAAATCTATGGCAAAACTTTGGAAGCATTTAAATAAACACTGCATAAATCAACTCTAAAACTGCACTGTTTAAATGTTTGGATTTGTGGTTATCGACCGCATGTCTCCATCTCGGCTTCTCCAGCATCACCTGAGCTCACTCTTGTTGTCTTGGCATAATTATTAGGAGCAACCCTCTCTTTGCCAAGAGGATCCCAGTTTGGACAGCAAAATTATAAGGTCATCTTACTTATAGGCTGTCTACACAGAGATTAAAAAAAGGAGACAATAAAGTTTAACATTTAAGTGTCCCTATGATTGATATGAAATCTCCTGATTTTTTCATTTTTCAAATCTTTTAACAAAACTAGTTCTGTAGGACTTTAGTTTTATCTCTGTTTTTTACAGATTTCCTTTAAATATGAGTATGTCTTTGTCCAACAAATTATATCTTATAAATGCACCTTCTTTCTTTTTATCTCAAAGAGAATGTGCTTTAGTTTTAGAACCATATGCAAATCTTAAGTGCTATAAAAGCCTACTGGTCCTACTGCATAAAACTTAAAAAGATTGTATTATTAACGGAGATTGAAACAGAAGTTCTTCCTAATTATTATAAATTGTTGATTGTATTCATGGGGAAAATCCCTGAGACGATAATATCTTCGGTTCCAGTGATGTGTTGTCTGTGATGTCAAATTCCATGTTTCTGTGGGGTGATTTCCATTTTTTCTCTCTGTTTTACGTACCGGTGACTAAACAATCATTTTGTTTATTCTAATGAATTCTTTTCTTTTTTATTAAGATTTTATTTATTTATTTGACAGACAGAGATCACAAGTAGGCAGAGAGGCAGGCAGAGAGAGAGGAGGAAGCAGGCCCCCGCTAAGCAGAGAGCCTGGTGTGGGGCTCGATCCCAGGACCCTGAGATCATGACCTGAGCCGGAGGCAGAGGCTTTAACCCACTGAGCCACCCAGGCCCCCATTTTGTTTATTCTGTATTCGCCCTAAGGCCTTAACTTGCCTTTAATGTATTTTATGTGCATTTTAAGAATCTTTACTAACACTGGCCATTTTGTGCTTTCATAATTTCCCTTAGTATGTCTGTTCGATTCCATTTGAGGGAAAGTAGTGAGCAAAACTAGGCCAAACACAGTATTCTGGACAATGGCCTTGAAATTTACTCCCCCTGGTGGTCCAAAGCTCTGTTGCCCTGTGATGTCGTTAGAATGTTTTCTCTGGTATCAACAATTGTCATGGAAAATAAATGACAAACTTGTAATTGTTTCCAAAAACATACATGAGGTCCCCTTATCACTTAATGAATACAGTTTCTGCAGATTTCATTTTATTACTACAATTTATTTGTATAAGTTGTGTAGAACTACCCTCATACCTATACACTAAAATGTCCAGGATGTTTATCATACAGAGTAAATGGAAAATTGTTCTTTTAATGCAAAAGCTTCAAGGATTTTACATAAATTACCTCGCAAGTTCTTCTATCTGTTATAAATACAGTATGTTTAAACTTTTCTGTAAGTATTTCCAAGTTGTGAACACTGAGACATAAATCGAATAATGTGTTAAAACTCACTGAATGAAAAGAGGCTTTTAAATCATGGAATACTAGCATTGTAAAGAGCCTTTGGAATATATAGTTCAACTTCTGAACTTCACGTAAAAGAAAATTAAAATCATTGCATCAGGATTTAGATCAATTATCTTTATTTCCTCTTAAAATCATTTCTCTTGCATCTTCTTTAATTCTGTAGTAACTGAAAATATTAATTGGGTTATAAATCATATTAGTAGAGATGGGTCAAGATCATGTATTTAACCAATAAGCATGTACTGAGTGTTGCTCACCGATACGGAGATACAGCAAGGAGCAAGTACTTGTTGGGATATCGAGACTGAGGAGTCTGTGGTTTATCTCAGTAACTAGAACTGAGCAGGTGATGTGGACCATGAGCTGAGGTGAGGGGACGGAGGGGGAGCCAGGGTGTGGGGCCAACAGGCATAGAGAAGGGGGGTTAATTTTAATGTTTTAGGAGAAAAATGCGACAGCCTGGAGCAAATCTGGTATGGAGGAGTTTGGAAATCTCTTTTCTCCTCTTCCCTTTCTCTTTCCTGCTCCTCTTCTCTCTGCTTCTTTTCTTCTTTCTTCCTTTCCTTTCCTCTTTTCCTTCTCTTTCTTTCCTCCTTTTCTTCCTTCCTTCCTTCTCTCTCTCTCTCTCTCTCTCTTTCTTTCCTCCGTCCCCTCTTCCCTCCCTTCCGTTCTCCCTTCTTTTCTTTTCTCTTCTTTGTTTGGTTGGGAACATTGATATGGATTTATTAGTCCTGGGGAAAATTTTATGGTGAAATGAATTTGATTATATCAGAAAATTTTTAGATGCTTATTGAAGTAATTAAAGAGGCCACAGGGACGGAATTCAGAACATATATGGATATGATTTTTTTGTTTCGGAAAGGAAGAGGGACACCTAATTCCTCTGAGTTGAATAGAAGGAGGCAGAGGACATTGTCCATATAAACAGATTTGCTACTCACGGAACAGGATATTGATCATTAGTTTCCATTTAGGGTCCTTTATTTTCCTAATAGAGTTAGAGGTTAAAGTCATCTTTTGAGACTAAGGAGGAAAGTGGAGGAATGGGAGGCCGGAGCCGTATAATAAATGACAGAGAAGGTAACTAGAAACATGTAAAAAATTGCTCTGTAGTGCCTGAAATCCAACCGAGGTTAGAAATTTGGAATTCAGAATTGGATCAGGGGTACCGTTGTTTCAGCAAGAGTTTTCAGAGACTGTGGGGACTAATGGAGAAGGTAGACATTTGAATCAATTTTGAAACTGGTACTTTTCAATATAAATAGGGTCCGTTGAATGATAAAGCTGTGACGATTGACAAGTATCTTGTGGATTGTGGTAAGTAAAAAGTAAGGAAACTAGTTGTTGTACGTTAGGAGGACGGTGAGCCAAGGAGCTCAAGGCCTCGAGAAGGTGAAACAGAAGATGAACTAGCGAAGGACACTGATAGACACTAAAAATTCAATAGAAGTCAGATAAGTCAGATGTTTCAGGGGGATTTCAAGTTCAACATGCCCAAAACTGAACCTCCCGCTTCCCCCCAGCTCCTTCCTTTTATATTTTATATCCTGGTAAGTAATTCTGTCCACTGAAGGATCCACACCAGAAACTGGAGAACAATCCTAGGCTATCATCTGTTGACATCTCTCCGCATAACATCAAACCCACCCCCTCCCTCATTTACAAGTACATGTGAAGATCACCTGGGCTCTGCATGTATAAAATCTGATCATTTTGTATGTATTTCGTGGGATTGGTGATAGGACTAAATGAGACAATATATCCATTAGGCTCAGTACAGTACCCAGCACATGGGTAATAATTATTGCCAATTTTCCTTACTAAATACTAATACTTATCAGCTCTTAGAATTGACATGCAAAATGAAACCTGTTGACCATCCCTCATCCTAGAAGAATGAAAGTATTGAAAAACAACCTAAATTGCTCATCAAAAGTACCACATGCTATACAAATTAACTATTTTTATAAAGAGTGTGTGTATATATGTATTTTTTCCTGCCTAGACTTTAGTAAGACTTTTTTTTAATTTTTTATTTTTTATAAACATATATTTTTATCCCCAGGAGTACAGTTCTGTGAATCGCCAGGTTTACACACTTCACAGCACTCACCAAAGCACATACCCTCCCCAATGTCCATAACCCCACCCCCCTTCTCCCAACCCCCCTCCTCCCAGCAATCCTCAGTTTAGTAAGACTTTTAATTTGAGGTCTGAGCAACAAGATAAGAATGTGTGATATAAGTCATGGCACTCCAAGCACAGCTAAGCTAGGACTCAGATATTTTGCTGGGATTATCTATAGCTATATATCTCATAAATAATTATTTAGAGAGAGAGATAAAAGGTTAGAATCACACCCATTGTCCTCTATGCCAACTTAACAGTCTTTTAACCGACTAGCCAGTAAAATGGAGGTCAGATTATCTTTTTTCATGGATTAAAGTGAATTTGAGAATATAGCTTGGGTGCACAGTCAGATTGACTTCTAATAACTTCACCACTGCTACCTTAGTGGGGGTAGAGGCTGCCATGGTAAACTTCACTTTTGAAGGCTACTGAAGTGAGGACCTAGAAAGGCATGAAATGTTCAGCTCCTTCCCACTATTCACCATCGAATATTCATTCTGGCTCTCTTGGGGAGGACATGCTCAACAGACAAAGATGATTAGAAAACCACTTTTTCTAACTCTGTGCATCAGAAAGGGCAGATATTCCTATGTCTTGGCCATAAAACAAACAGTAGGGGAAGAGAGAAAATATTTCTCATTAATATGCCCCAATGATATAAATATATGATTAATATAATGAGCCTTTTCTAAGTATTGAAAAATATGAGGGTAAACATTACATTTTCAGGTAATGGCACAGAAATTGGTGCCTCAGAAAATACTATAATTCAAAGTGAGTTTGATCAATGAAATCTACTCTTTGAAAATGAGTAAGGGAATGATAAAGGGCAAAACAACCCAGAAATAGGATAATAGACATATTAGAAACATGTTACTACTTGAACATATTAACATAATATTAGAAATGTGTTAATAGGAATAAGATATGTGAAATTAATATATTGAGTATTCTTACAACTTATATTACAGTTATTATATTAATTTTTGACAAGTAAGTATAAAGCAAGACATGGAAAAAATAGAAGGTTTCCACAGATCAACCAAAAAGGGGAGGTGTAAAATGCAGGCAATGTTGAACAGCAGAAAGAACATACTTACTTGTGCTTTGAAATGCACAGATCTGGGTTGAAATATCAGCCCTGTCACATGCTAGGTGCAGGGCCTCCTCCATGCCAGTCGACCTCCCCTAGCCTACTTGCTGGTCTGTGAAGGGAGTGCAACTTCCTGTGGGTTTAGGGCTAGAATGTACCACATCATGCCCGGCCTATGGTAACCTCTCACACTCCCATAGTTTCCTCATTCCCTGAGAAACATATCATTAAAAATAAAGCCTGAAAGAAATGAAATAATTTGTTTTGAATGAAAAGAGGTGACTAAACCGGCCTTTCCTTCCAGGAAACAGGCTCCTAATAAGCTGAATCTGAGCGGGAAGAAACAGCTTCAAATTGCACCAGTTTTCTTCTTGACTTCCTGGGGACTGTAATACTGGACTAAGTCCTAGTTCCTAAAGTGTCCAAACCAGGAAGTTATGCAAAATAGTCATAAATATGTATTTAAATAATTTGAGAATAACCTAGTCTAATCTCTTCTGCAAGAATTTTAATCACACATGTGTCTTACATGGTTATACAGACTATGATCCAATTCATTTATCGGAAAACTGAACTGTCCTAAATATTTTCTGAAATATATTTGTTAATTTATTGTATCATACATATTAATTTTTAATAAATATTTATTTTTCTAGCTTTTACAACTGGGATAGTCATATTGCTGTTTGGAATTCAACTCCCAATTATCAAGTGATTGCTGACAACCCAGAAGGCTTACTTTTCAAATACAAAAGAGACAGAAAAATTCTTAACGTGGATCCAAAGGTAAGGACCTCTTTTACATTTGTACATTTCTCTGAATTTTATTGTATTTTTTCCACTATTAAAAAAATCTATTAAATATTTGACACTCTTCAGTAATTTAAACCTAGAAGTAAAAGACTATATTGAAACATAAGGTATTCATTATTCCTTAAGAAAAAACTCCAAACTTAATCTATTATCAGAAATCAGTAAGGAAGAGTTTGGGGGGGATTTAAATAGAACTCACAAGTGAGAATGCTTCTCCAAGCCTACCAGCGAAGTTAGATCAAGCAGCCATTGGGCAGTGCATTTTTGTGCTCTGATCCTGGGGATGTCCAGTACTTTTTGCTCTAAAGGGGAAGACAAACTATTTATAGAAGGGAGACTCTCACCTCAGAAATATTCCCAGAATTCTAATCCCTTTTTATATATAACTAACAGCGAAAACAGTATTACTCTTTGTGTATTTCTAAGTGATAACTTAGAAAATACATTTTATTTAAATATTTTAAAGACATGTCCCATGATATTTTGTATTTGTTCAAGGACAAATATTTACATCTTACCTATTTTCAATGACTGTGTTTGCATCATGACTTTTTATCATGACTTGTATGTTTGGAAGAGAAGGTTAAAACTTGATTTAAAGTCATATGTTCTTGAGTTGCTTAGGCATTTTTTTTGTTTTTGATTTTGGAAAACATACTCATATGACAGCATCAGTCTAAAATCCAAGCCAAGAAGAGTATTCCTTCCCAGCGGAAGAAAGGGACTGTCTGATATGCCTGGGAGAGAGACAAGGACGGACGAAAGGAAAATGGGAGTCTCGTTCTAAAAACTTTCCCAAAACTTTTTAGAAATTTACAATAAAAATAATAATAATAAAATTATTTTGTTTCATATCCAATTAGTAAAATCTCTTGCTCATAAAAATTACATGCTCAAAGAATGAAAAAAGAAATTCTGCAGTAAGAAATGGATTGTTGTCTGCAATCAGATACGACTCCAACACAGTGACTTAACAGAACAGAAGCTTCTTTCTCATGTATGAGTCTCAATTGTCAGTCCAAAGTTTGAATGGCTGCTCCACAGTCATCTAGACCAAAAGGGCCCTCATTCTCTTGGACCAAAACAGATGTCCACTCAAAATAACCACATTTCAAACAGAATTCATGGAGGGAGTTAAGACAGTGCGAAGGACACCTCTGCTCCAGTGCCTTTTAAAGAAGTTACCCAAAAGCTACCACTCGAAGGTTCACTTATATTCCATGGCAAGAGCTTAGTCACAGGGCAACATCTATCTACACGGATGACTGGGAAATATAATCTTTATTCAGGTGGTCATAAACCTAGCTGAAATCAGAAGTTCTGGAGAGGGGAGAAAAGATGTGCGAGTAGAAACCAGCAGTTTCTGACACAATGTTATCCCCTTCAAAAGAGCACTACTCTTGGGGCACCTGGCTGGCTTAGTAGGAGGAGCATACAACTCTTGATCTTGGGATCGTGAGTTCAAGCTGCACGTGGGGTTGTAGAGATTACTTAAATAAATAAAATTAAGAACAAAGAACACTACCCTTTTATTGGTCTAGGGTTTCTCATTAGTAAAATGAAGGGTTGAACCTGAAAATAATTATAGCCATAATTATTATGAATTGATAAATATTAGTGCACCTTCTCTCTAGTGGTGGCTCTTTGCTTCTCACAAATGCATGTCAAAATTGAGGCAAAGTACAGGAAACTTAATAAATTATATTCACAGAGACTTTTACTCTTAGAGGGTTAAAGACATAAAAGTATTAATGGCTTCCTTAGGAGGTACAAAATAAATTTTTGAATCAGTTTTGATGATCCACACTTAAACTACTTTATGGCTTTATTTTAACTAATGGCATATACATATTTCAAGAATGTATGTCATGAATTATAGTTTTTACAGCCTTTGTGGAATCATTATTGAATAAAAACTGTTGTTGTTTAGACTTTATTTATTTATTTGAATGAGAGGGAGAGGGAGAGTGAATGAGAGAGAGAAGGAGCAGGGGGAGGGACAGAAGCAGACCCCCCATTGTGCAGGGAGCCCAGTGTGGGACTCGATCCCAGGAGCCTTGGATCATGACCTGAGCTGAAGGCAGATGCTTAACGATCTGAGCCACCCAGGTGTCCGTAGGAGGTGAGAGATATTTTGATTATAATTTCATTATAATTCAAAAGATTTGTGATGAATCTGAAGGAAAGGTATTTCCAAATCCTGGAGGAAGAATAGGGTCCAGTTAATTAGTGATGAGAGGAAAAAATATTTAAAGGAATTAGTTATAAAAGAACCATTGATGGGACACCTGATAAAATTTAGATACTTATATTTAATTTTTCTTTTAATTTTATCTTTTCAAAGATAAATCTTATAGCTGACCTACTAGAAAAAAAATGCTGGTTTCAACACCAATAAACAAAATTCTATGCCTTACTTTATAATTAACTGGCTGCCTGGCCTGGTGAAATTCACTTAAGTTCTCAGAGTTTTCACATTCACAAATGGAAGATGTGAGTGTTGCTGCTGTTTCCTGATCTTTAAAGTCCCCTCTACAGCCCCAGTTCTCAGAGATTCTGACTCAACTTGTCCCAGGCATACATATTTTCACAAACAGCCAGTGTGGTTCTATTTCAGCTTATCTATGAACCACAAATGGAGAAAAGCTTCTCCTTAAAAGGACAATAATCTCAAGAGATCTGGCACTCTTTTCAAACAGTGTTCTCAAACATTTGACCTCAAACAAAATATAACACATATATTTTAATTTTTATGGACTAGATATGAAATTAGCATGTTCATCTACATAATACCTTAACTTACCTTCTTCTAAGAGCTATGATCCTTTTATCCTTCATGCACCACATAGCATCTCTTACAGACCTACAGAATAATCAAAAACAAGCTATCTAGTTGTTAAAATTACAAATGCACAATGATAAGTTACATTTTTAAACTTAATGTTATTATTAATAATTTTATTTGAAATTCTTCCTTAAATGAACACCAGTACTGACACAAAAACAGACACATAGACCAGTGGAACACAGTAGAGAGCCTAGATATGGACCCTCAACTCTATGGTCAAATAATCTTAGACAAAGCAGGAAAAAATATACAGTGAAAAAAAGACAGTCTCTTCAATAAATGATGCTAGGAAAATTGGAATGCTATGTATAGAAGAATGAAACTCAACCATTTCTCTTACACCACATGCAAAGATAAACTCGAAATGGATAAAAGGCCTGAACATGAGGCAGGAATCTATCAAAATCCTAGAGGAGAACATAGCCAGTAACCTCTTTGACATTGGCCACAGCAAGTTCTTTCAAGATATGTCTCCAAAGGCAAAGAAAGCAAAAGCGAAAATGAATTTGGGGGACTTCATCAAGATCAAAAGCTTCTGAAGAGCAAAGGAAAGATACAGATGTAGTGAAAAGAAGGACCATCTGTTCCCCAATGTTCATAGTCCCCGTGACCCAGCAATGGCCACGGTTGCCAAACTGTGGAAAGAACCAAGATGCCTTTCAACAGACAAATGGATAAAGAAGATATGGCCCATATAAACAATGGAGTATGATGCCTCCATCAGAAAGGATGAATACCCAACTTTTGTATCAACATAGACGTGACTGGAAGAGATTATGCTGAGTGAAATAAGTCAAGCAGAGAGAGTCAGTTATCATATGGTTTCACTTAGTTGTGGTGCATAAGGAATAACACGGAGGACATAGGGAGATGGAGAGGAGAAGTGAGTTGGGGGAAATCGGAGGGGGAGACAAACCGTGAGAGACTGTGGACTCTGAGAAACAAACTGAGGATTTTGGAGGGGAAGGAGGTGGGGGTTGGATGAGCCTGGTGGTGGGTATTATGGAGGGCACATGTTGCATGGAGCACTGGGTGTGGTGCATAAACAATGAATTTGGGAACACTGAAAAAAATAAAATTAAATTAAGTTAAAAAAATAAATAAAATCAATACCATAATTTATAACACCAAAATATTGTTAAAACAATAAAACTCAACTCTTCTTGTCTTTTCCTTCAAATAATCCCTTTGAAATATTTTACACTGGTTGCTCAGGTAGCTCAGTCAGTTGGACATCTGCCTTGGGCTCATGTCATGATCTCCAGATCCTGGGAGATCCAGATCCAGATCCTCAACAGGGAGCCTGCTTCTCTCTTTCTCCTGCTCCCCTTCCCGCTTGTGCAGTTTCTCTTTCTCAAATAAATAAGTAAAACCATTAAAAAAAAAAAAAGAAATGTTTTACACTTAAAATTTAAAAAGGTCAAGATAAATGAAAGGTGGAAACTGTGATAAACAGGATGTCTTTCCTCTGTATAACACAGATGTGGACTCATTAACTCTGAAATGAGTTAATGTGGTTCCCATGAAACATAGTTGTTTGTGAATGGTAACAGTGGAAAAAAGAAAATTGTGCAGATCTTAGAACGAGTAATATGAGTTCATTGGTTAAGAAATTCCAAATGCAATAAGAGTTTGGTTGCATTGAAAACAGGACCACTGGCTTTAACTTCCCTGCAGCTGTATAACATCTGGAACAAATAAAGCTGGTTTCTATTTTTGAGTGAAGAATGCTTGTCTGAGTGATTCACACCCACCGAAATGTTTCCAGTGTATTATCTTAGAAGGATTGAGTGGAAGCACTTTGCACTCACTCCCTGCATTATCTGGACAAATGAAAAAAAAAAAAATGGAATTTTGCTTTTAAGAAGCATTAACCATGGGAGAGTTTCCTTGAGTCTTAAAATAATATGGGTGGTCTAAAACCTTCATGATCTACTAATTGGAGGGACAGATTGTATAGAACAGTCAAACATAGGAAAAATCTTCCTTAATGGCACCAGCTTGTCTCCCCTCCCTGCTTCCGTTCACTAAATGCGATAATGCATCACCAGGAAAAAAGCCTGGTTAATGGATGCTTAATAAGTATCATGGAGTAAATGATTGAATGAACGATTCCCTCCAAACACACAAAAATAATACTCACTAATTAAAAATTGAGAAGCAGATTATGTCACTGATACTTGGTATATAATGATAGCCAGAATGGGAATAGCCACTTCATTCTATATTGATCCCAGTAAGTCCGGAAAGGAGCACAAGAGTTTATCAGTGAAAGCAGCTAGTGAAGCCATAATTTTAGCTTTTTAAAGGTTATGCAGAAATCTTAATTTTGGTATATACTTGCAAGTGTTGTACGAACCCAGAAATATATAATTTAAACCAGCTGAGATTAAGACTGTTGAATTAGAACATGTTGTTGAGGGGCACCTGGGCAACACAGTCAGTTGAACATCTAACTCTTGGTTGCAGTTCAGATCGGGGTCTCTGAGTCTGGTCTCCAGGTCATCGGATCGAGACCCGCATGGAGCTCCATGCTAAGCATGGATTTTGCTTGAGATACTCTCTCCGTCTGCACCTCCCACTCATGCTTTCTTGCTCTAAAATAAATAAATAAGTCCTTTAAAAAATGTTTTTGGTTTATGAGTAAATTGACTCAAACATGTTTAATGACTTACTCAAAGTCACATTATCGGTGAAGTCTAGCAGTGGAGCTTCAGTGTAAATGTTATGAGACACCGTAGGAGATCTAACGAGGAGCAAGAGTTCAAGCCTTGCCCTTTATTTAGCTTAGAGTACTTTTAGGGAAATAGGCATGTAAAAAATATAACTGCAGTATAAAGCAGAAAGTGATATATTGCAAAAAAGAGAAACGTATTGGGAATTCAGTGGAAGGAGAGATGATATTTGATCTGGGGTAGGGGCCAGTGGAGAGGGAATGGTGAGAAGAGCATAGCACTGAGAGGAGCTAAGCATGAAGAGGTCATGGAAAGGCTTGAGTGTAGGACTGTTGAGGATCGTGAACGAGACTTGGGAGGAAATGGGTTTACACAAAGCTCTTGTGCAGGGAAATAACAAGATGAAAGTTATGTGGTATTTTTTTGTTTTGTTTTGTTTTTTTGTAGATGTTATTTATTTATTTATTTGAGAGAGAAAATAGAAGAGTGTATACACATGTTGGGCTGTGGGGAGAGAGGCAGAGGGAGAGGGAGAGATAGAATCCCAAACAGACTCTGGTCTGAGCTTGGAACCCCACATGGGCTCTATCTCACACCCCTGAGATCATGACCTGAGCTGAAATCAAGAATCAGATGCTCAACTGACTGGACCACCCAAGCACTCCAAAAGTTATGTTTTTAGAGAATGAGAGGGACTAAATTAGGACAGACTAGGGACGACAAACTAGAGAAGATGCTAGCATAACAATAATCAAGGTAAAGACCAAGAGGACTAGAACTAGATAGAAGTCCTGCTGCAGTTAGCAAGTTTCTGTGTTGATGTTTTAAATGTTGCAACCGCCTGATCATTTAGGCAAAGACAGAACTAAGAGAATGCATATTTATGTGGAAAAAGAAATCTGAGAGGTCTTACTTCACCCCAACCTTCAGGAAAGAGAAAGAGAGAGTATGAGCTAATCCAGGAGGAGTACAGAGAAAAAGGTGAGCCGAATGAACCCGTGTAAGTCTGTTGTCTCTTCAGTTTTCCTTCCATCCCCTTTTTCTGAATCTGGCATTTATTGAGTAACTACTGGGCACTATGAGATATAAAAATGAATCAGAAAGGTGGTTTTCTTGCCCTTAAAATGCTTACACGTTAATTGAAGTGTGGATGGAAAAATACAATATGCCCAGAAATGGCAAACTAGCTAGTGAGCTGAGAGGACAGAAAAAGTTCTAAAGGATTGAGAGAGGATACGGTTTACTCTGGACCTGCCGCATCCAGAAGTGGGTTAACAAAGGACATCTGGGGGGCTCAGTTGGTTAAGCGTCTGCCTTCGGCTCAGGTCATGATCCCAGCGTCCTAGGATCAAGTCCTACATCGGGCTCCTTACTCAGCATGGAACCTGCTTCTCCCTCTGCCTGCTCTGCCTGTAGCTCTCCATGTTTCTGCTCCCTCTCTCTGACAAATAAATAAATTAAAATCTTTAAAAAAAACGAATAAAATAAAATGGGTTAACAAAAGAGATAGCATCTGAACTGGATCTTGAAGGGGGGTATGGTGAAGACATGAGGATTGGAGTAGAAGGGATGCTCTGGTAGGAGGGAACGTCCCATACGTAGGTAAGGAAGCACCAAGCGTGGGTCTGCATGGAGAGAGGACCCCGTTTTGTTCAGAGAGGAGCTGTGAACATGGGCCGGACATCAGAATCACCCAGGAAGCTTCAGAATATACAAGGCCTAACCTCATCCCCAAAGATTCTAACTTAATTGTTCCAGCTGGAAGGCCTGGGCGACTGTACTTTTCAGAAGCTCTCAGATGGTTCTAATGTGCAACCAGGGTTGGGATCAAGGTGTAAGAAGGAACGTAATAGCAAGGAAATTTTGAGAGAAAATTGAATTTCAAGGGTGGAAACAAAATCTAGTAGGTTTTCCCCCATTCTACATAGTTCAATGAGAATCTGTACCATTTGTGTCATGACTTAGAATTTCTGAGTATGAAAATGATTAAGCCATTTTGAAAGGAGGTGAAGTTATTGTTCTATTGCCTAACCTTCATTGGTGTGCAAAATAAAATCAGTATGAAAATATGAAATTCCATAATAGTCTCCTTTTTGTTATTTTGTTTGTCTAATAAAATCTGCTTGAATATAGATGTTTGATAAATGGCTGATAATAAACAAGCAAACAGGCAAGCAAAAAAAACATGTTAAAAGATGTCAAAGATGTGTGGTTCCTATTAAATGTAGGAAATTGGTGAAACAAAAGACATTTTATGGACTAAACCTTCCTGGATCCATCCTGAGTGTCACAGAATCTGGAAGGCAGGTACGGAGCAGACTGTGCATTGACTTGGCAGGATGTAGTTATTTTCTTTTTATACAACAATACTCCTCACTGTACAACAGGATGCCCCCAATCCAGACTTGTCCTTTTGAAAACCACAATTGTTGAAACAGAAAAATGTGCTGCTTTGGAATGCATACACTTACCATAAGAGCTCTTTACCAGTGTCCAACCCACAGTGTCTTGATTCGGAGGGATTTCTGTCAGTTCAGTCAAGGATCTGCCCCTCCCCTCTCCTCACAGTGGCCAACAGAGCCCTACACTCCACCCCAAGCGATTCCAGCTGAATTGGTCTGTGGAGAGGCCCAGGAATCTATATTTTTAGATGTTTCCCCAGGTGGTCCTAAAGGTTAGCTGGATTTGATATCCATTGTTTTGTTATTAGTTAATTAGTACTTTATTAGCTGTTGGTTTCAACTTACAGATTATGTATGTCCATAAGGCAATCAAACTTCATTCTTCTAAAATAAGTTTTGATTGTAAGTGGTCTAAATTACATATTCCTGAGACTATACACACTAGAAAGTACAACCATATGCCAGACTTCTGGACAACCTCCGTGGTAAAAAGACTGATCACACTAGATGCTTCCGGGATAAACTGCCGCTTTCCCCCCTCACTTACGTGGATCATTACAGAGTTGGGTGATGGTATCCATTCTTGCTATCA
Organism: Mustela putorius furo; assembly: GCF_011764305.1. Lineage (NCBI taxonomy): Eukaryota > Metazoa > Chordata > Mammalia > Carnivora > Mustelidae > Mustela > Mustela putorius. The sequence continues at coordinate 2,994,973 of NW_025421261.1, forward strand.
TGGTCTCATCAAGAATCACCTTGTCAGATGGGTTTGTCCAGAAATTCAAATGAAACAGATATATGCTACAGAAACTCATAAAGCAAAACCTGAAACCTTGGGCAGGAACTTTTCTGGTCACTTTACCATGTATCTCCAGTACTAGCATATGGTAGATGCTCAGTAAACATCTGTGGAATGAACAAATTGAATATTAAATATTTGCTAAAGAAATGAATAGTGGGGCCAAAAATAATTCTGGAAACTTTTGAGGTTAATTTTAACATATTTCAGGATCTTGGGCACTAGAAACATATGTAGAGCTAACCTATTTTTAGCTGAAAATTACCAGAGTAATTGACTGTGGTGCTTTTCCGTCTTTGGCAGATGAATAAAACCTGGGGGTTCTTTACTGAACTTTGGAGTAGTGACCTTGGGTGTCAGGGTAATGGTGATATGTTAGGTCCATGGGCGAATGAGAAAAGTATTTCTTTTAAGTTTTTTTTTTTTTTTTTTTTTTTAATTTAGTTGTCAAAGAAGGAGAGAGAGAGACAGAGAGCACAAGCAGGGGGAGTGGCAGGCAGAGGGAGAATCAGGCTCCCCATTGAGCAAGGAGCTCCTTGTGGGACTCAATCCCAGGACCCTGGGATCATGACCTAAGCCTAAGGCAGACACTAAACCAACTGAGCCACCCAAGCGTCCCAAGACAAATATTTTTATTGTTTTTTAAAATGAATATATAGTCATCATTGTATGTTATGCAGATACCAAAAAAAGACAAATTCTACTTTCTTTTCCTATGAGCAAAAGACTAAGTGAACAAAGTTTAAAATTAAAAATAATTTCTACCAATAAAAACACAATTTTTGTTTGTTTAATTTAGAGAAAGATTCTAATGATTCTAGTGGTATTTTATCAAAACTCCTCTCTGTTTTGTTCCTCCAAAGCAACTACCACCCAAGTATTTGCTATTAGCAGGAAAGGTATTAATTGCCTCAATGCCGCCTCCGGGCCCACGGACTACGTTAACATCAGTGGGAAAGTGTAAAGCATTCTAACAAAGGGTTTTAATGTAGTGTTTTTTTTTTTTTTTTGCACCCATGCTGTTGATTGCTAAATGTAATAGTCTGATCATGACGCTGAATAAATGTGTCTTAAAAAAAAAAAAAATCAGAGGGAACCTGCCACGGGACTGAAATTGCTCCTCTCAAAAGGGCGGCCCATTACATGTCCTTCCTGCAGATGATCCGGACTTAATCCCTTAAAGCTCCACAGTCCTAGTGAAGGTTCTCAATTTTACCATATGCCTTTTTAAGGAGTTCAGGCATATTTCCTACTGCACATTTAAGGAAAAAACAAACAAACAACCCCTACTGAATAGAATATATTTAAGCAAAGATACGGTTTCTTCAAAGTCTCCAAGTGTTCCCTCCAGCCCCACGCAAACTCGAATTACTGGAGCACAGGACACTCACTTACCTACACCACTTTTCTGGCTCCTAGATTTTCCTTGGAGGCCTCTTGTAAATGTTCCTATTTAACTGTGGCACAGGCACACTTATTAGGTAAAGCTGAGGTCTAGCCAACTTTCTGGTTTCACTGCCCAAATTACTGAATGTTTGGTTGATTATAGCCCTAAAACACCCACATACTAAGAAGCTTTTAAACATTTTCTCCCCTGGGCAATCACCTGGTATACCTGAACTGAAAGTCTACCACATATAAATTAAGTATTTACTCAACAAACTGCTGCTAAAATCAATGGCCTTGAGGAATATCTTTAAAATGACATAACAGAGCTTGAGTTTTATGAATTAAAACTCCTAAAACTTCAATGCTGTGCCCTCCTCTTGACCTGAAAAGCTGATTTTAATTTTATACACACTATGACAGAACAACCCCTAGAGATAACCACATGTTGTTAAGAGTATGAACTCACCGATGAAGCACAGCACAAGAAAGGTGAGCTGGAGGAAAGAGAAAATTAAATATAAGAATTCACATTATTGTTTGCGTATCAGTGCTTAACTCTAAGTATGAGTGATAACCACTCACCATCCCAGCTAAATGTACGCAGTGGAAAAAAAGGAAATATCCCAATAAAACATACATGTCAAAGAAAAAAAGGGCAGTGTAATAAAACAGAATGCCGAAGGTATAATAGAACTACTGTGGAAGTGAGAAAGGAGAAACTGGAGGAAAAGAGCTTTTCCCTCAATTCATGCTCACTTTCTTGCAGAACTTATTATCACAAGTTAGGGCAAAGTATCAGAAAGAGTGGACGTTTAGGTTCTTGGCTGAATGAAATGCATGAATAAGAACAAAAGAATTGTTTCCTCCGTGATTTCAAAGACTTCATAGTTAATGACAAAGAAACAGACACCAGAAGACCCACAAATCAGGCATGGAGTCATTGCAGGTGCAAAACCACAGCTAAGGGATTATTTCTAATTCAAGGGGAGCATGATTTCTTCTGGTCTCAACAGTTGAGCCGGTAGTCAACTCCCATGGCCCCTTCTTAACCATTCACCACCCCAGCAGATGCTTACAATTTCTGAGGCACTGAAATCCCAAAGCAGAGTGAGGGATGTTGACATTTATTGGAACATGGAACACGATAGCATGAACAGTGATCAAGGCAAGAGTGGAAAATTTTATGTCGACAGTTTCTCAATTGTTATTGCTGGCTGGGATATCTCAGCATAAAACACAATCAAGCAAAGGGCAGCCCCAACTTGGTGCCCCCAGAAAACGACCTCACAAGCACAAGAGGCCGCTCCAGAGGATAGGTTCTTAATCTTTTGGGAAATACAACTTATTTGAAAATTTCATGGATTTGCTCCAAAAAAAAAAAAAAATGTACATATGGGCCATACACAGAGAGTAGTGTAATAGTTTAGGATATTGAAAGACCTGCATACATCTCTTAATGAATTCCACTTGAAAATGAGACCTAAGTATTCTCCAAAATATCTGGGAGCAGTTGATGGGTCTGGATGAGCCATAGAACAAGCAGGAAAGGGTCAGGAATTGCTACCAGGACTCAGGCTGGAGCTTAAAGCTATTTAAGAGGGGCTAGACCTAAATAGATCCTATCAGCTTTGTGATTAGGGCAAACTGCTTAATTTCTCCAAGCACTTTTCTACCACTATCTTCTCATCTGTAAAACAACCATTTCACAAAAGGTTGTTGTGAAGATTAAATAAGAAAATGTATTTAATGTGCCACTAAATGGGTGGTCAGTTAATGAATATTGTTTCTTTGCAGTGTATCAACTTAGAAACAATGAAGTCCTAGAGTATCATTTTTCCCTGCAGTAATCAAACACTGGAAATAATCTGTGTGCCCGTGACTGGCAATGGTTAAATAAATCATGATACATCAACATAGTGAAATAGTACACAGCAGTCTTAAAAAAAAATAAAGCTATAGTTAGTAAAAGTGATGTACTAGTATGAAAAAATGTTCATGTGACATTATTAAGTGAAAAAAGCAAGCTGTAAAACAATATAAATAATATTCTAGGAATTAGTCATAATTTACATAGGAATTTCCCATTTGTGGACATTGGTCTCTGTTTTTCTCTCCAAGGTTTAAATGAGAGTCTATAACCAAATTTCTGATTTTGTCTTTAAGATGGATTCTTTTATTTTTTCTTTTAAATATTTTATTTATTTATTTGAGAGAAAGAAAGCCAGAGACAGAGCATGAGTGGAGAGGGAGGGGGAGGAAGAAGAGGGAGAAGTAGAGCCCAACATGGGACTTGATTGCAGGACCTGGGGATCGTGACCTAAGCCAAAAGCAGATGCTTAACCAACAGAGCCATCCAGGTGCCCCAAAGATGGATTTTTAAAATGGAAAATGCTTAGTCAAAAAGACATATCAGAAAGCTTTATAAGGATATTGTTAACTCACTTTGTAGTTAGTATTAATTTACTGAGCTATTTAAGGCTGACTCTTCACCATATCCTATTTTTGCATGCTTTTTAAACTTTGTTGATTTTATGGTTCAGACTTATTTGGAGTCATTTTCATTTTCATTGAAAAGATTTTATTTATTTATTTGATAGGCAGAGATCACAAGTAGGCAGAGAGGCAGGCAGAGAGAGAGGAAGCAGCCTCCCCACTGAGCAAAGAGCCCGATGCGTGGGGCTCAATCCCAGGACCCTGAGACCATGACCTGAACTGAAGGCAGAGGCTTAACCCACTGAGACACCCAGGCTCCCCTCATTGCTATTATTATTAGAGGTGAAAATTTCTTTCATATGCGTGTTAGTATATTGTATTTCTTCTTCTGTAATTGTTATTGTCTGCTACACAATTTTCTATAGTTTTTTAAAAATTTTTTACTGATTATTTTTATTAACATATAATGTATTATTTCCCCAGAGGTACAGGTCTGTGAATCATCAGGCTTACATACTTCACAGCACTCAGCACAACACATACCCTCTCCAATGTACATAACCCAACCACCCTCTCCACCACGCCCCCAGCAACCCTCAATCTGTTTTGTAAGATTAAGAATCTCTTATGGTTTTTCTCCCTCCCAATTCCATCTTGTTTCATTTTTTCCTTTCCTACCCCCAAGCCCCCAACTCTGCCTCTCAGATTCCTTATAGCAGGGAGATCATATGATAATGGTCTTTCTCTGATTAAATTATTTCACTCAGCCTAATACCCTCTACTTCCATCCACGTCATTGCAAATGGCAAGATTTCATTTCTTTTGATGGCTGCATAGTATTCCATTGTGTATATATACCACATCTTCTTTATCCATTCATCTGTTGATGGACATCTAGGTTCTTCCCATAGTTTGGCTATTGTGGACATTGGGGTAAATATTCCCCTTTGGGTCCCTACATTTGTATCTTTAGGGTAAATATCCAGTAGTGTGATTGCTAGGTTGTAGGGTAGCTCTATTTTCAACTTTTGAGGAACCTCCATGCTGTTTTCCAGAGTGGCTGTGCCAGCTTGCATTGCCACCAAGAGTGTAGGAGGGTTCCCCTTTCTTCACATCCTCGCCAAAATCTGTTGTTTTCTGGCTTATTCATTTTAGCCATTCTGACTGGAGTGAGGTGGTACCTCATTGTGGTTTTGATTTGTATTTCCCTGATGCCGAGTGATGTGGAGCATTTTTTCATGTGTCTGTTGGCCATCTGGATGTCTTCTTGGCAGAAATGTCTATTCATGGCTTCTGCACATTTCTTGATTGGATTATTTGTTCTTTGGGTGTTGAGTTTGAGAAGTTCATTATAGATGTTGGATAATAGCCCTTTATCTGATATGTCGTTTGCAAATATCTTCTCCCATTCTGTCAGTTGTCTTTTGGTTTTGTTGACTGTTTTCTTTGCTGTGCAAAAGCTTTTGATCTTGACGAAGTCCCAATAGTTCATTTTTTCCCTAGCTTCCCTTGCCTTTGGAGATGTTTCTAGGAAGAAGCTGTTGCAGCTGAGGTTGAAAAGGTTGCTACCTGTGTTCTCCTCGAGGATTTTGATGGATTCCTTCCTCACATTAAGGTCTTGCATCCATTCTGAGTCTATTCTTGTGTGTGGTGTAAGGAAAATGTCCAGCTCCATTCTTCTGCATGTGGCTGTCCAGTTTTCCCATCATCATTTGTTGAAGAGACTGTCTTTTCCCATTAGACATTCTTTCCTGCTTTGTCAATGATTAGTTGACCATAAAGTTGAGGGTCTATTTCTGGGTTCTGTATTCTGTTCCATTGATCTATGTGTCTGTTTTTGTGCCAGTACCATATTGTCTTATGATGAAAGCTTTGTAACAGAACTTGAAGTCTGGAATTGTGGTACCACCAGCTTTGGCTTTCTTTTTCAACATTAGTCTGAATATTCAGGGTCTTTTCTGGTTCCATATAAGTTTTAGGATTATGTTCCAGTTCTTCCAAATAAATTGATGGTATATTGATAGTGATTGCATTAAATGTATAGATTGCTTTAGGTAGCATGGACATTTTCACAATATTTGTTCTTCCAATCCATGAGCATGGAACATTTTTCCATTTCTTTGTGTCTTCCTCAATATCTTTCATGAGTACTTTATAGTTTTCTGAATACAATTCTTATTCCTAGGTATCTAATGGAGGTATCTAATGGTTTGGGGAGCAATTGTAAATGGAATTGGCTCCTTTATTTCTCTTTCTTCTGTCTTGCTGTTGCATTTTTGTGCCTTGATTTTATATCCTGACACTTTACTGAATTCCTATATGAGTTCTAGCAGTTTTAGAGTGGAATCTTTTGGGTTTTCCACATAAAGTGTCATATCATCTGCAAAGAGTGATAGTTTGACTTCTTCTTTGCCAATTTGGATGTCTTTAATTTCTTTTTGTTGTCTGGTTGCTGAGGCTAGGACTTCTAGTACTATGTTGAATAGCAGTGGTGATAGTAGACATCCCTGCCATGTTCCTGACCTTAGGGGGAAAAGTCTAAGTTTTTCCCCTTTGAGAATGATATTTGCTGTGGGTTTTTCATAGATGGCTTTGATGATATTTAGGTATGTGCCTTATATCCCTACATTTTGAAGAATTTTGATCAAGAAAGGATGCTGTACTTTGTCAAATGCTTTTTCAGCATCTATTGAGAGGATCATATGGTTCTTGTTCCTTATTTTATTAATGTATTTTATCACATTGACTGATTTGCGGATGTTGAAACAACCTTTCAGCCCTGGAATAAATCCCACTTGGTTGTGGTGAATAATCCTTTTAATGTAGTGTTGGATCCTATTGGCTACTATTTTGGTGAGAAATTTCGCATCTGTGTTCATTGAGGATATTGATCTGTAATTCTTCTTTTTTGGTAGGGTCTTTGTCTGGTTTTGGGATCAACATAATGCTGACCTCATGAAATGAGTTCAAATTTTTTCTTCCATTTCTATTTTTTGGAATTGTTTCAGGAGAATAGGTATTAATTCTTCTTTAATGTTTGGTATTATTCCCCTGAGAAGCCATCTGGCCCTGGGCTCTTGTTTCTTGGGAGATTTTTGATGACTGCTTCAATATCCTTACTGGTTATGGGTTATGGGTCTGTTCAGGTTTTCTATTTCTTCCTGGTTCAGTTGTGGTAATTTATGTGTCTCTAGGAATGCATCCATTTCTTCCAGATTGTCAAATTTGCTGGTATTTAGTTGCTCATAACATGTTCTTCTAATCGTTTGTATTTCTTGGTGTTGGTTGTGATCTCTCCTCTTTCATTCATGATTTTATTTATTTGATCCTTTCTCTCTTCTTTTTGATAAGTCTAGCCAGGGGATTATCAATCTTATTAATTCTTTCAAAGAACCAGCTCTACTTTCACTAGTCGTTCTAGTGTTCTTTTGGTTTCTATTGCATTAATTTCTACTCTGATCTTTATGATTTCTCTTCTTCTGCGGGGATTAGGCATTGTTTGGTGTTCTTTCTCCAACTCCTGTAGGTGTAGGATTAGGTTATGTACTTGAGACCTTTCCTGTTTCTTGAGAAGGGCTTGTGTGGCTATATGCTTTCCTCTCAGGACTGCCTGTGCTGTGCCCCACAGATTTTGAACAGCTGTGTTTTCATTATCATTTGTTTCCATGATTTTTTTCAATTCTTTAATTTCCTGGTTGACCCATTCATTCCTTAGAAGGATGCTCTTTAGCCTCCATGTATTTGGGTTATTTCCAACTTTCCTCTTGTGATTGGGTTCAAGCTTCAGAGCACTGTAGTCTGAAAATATGCAGGGAATGATCTCAACCATTTGGTACCAGTAGAGACCTGATTTGTGACCAGGATGTGGTCTATTGTGGAGAATGTTCTATGTGCATTGGAGAAGAATGTCTATTCTGTTGCTTTGGGATAGAATGTTCTGAATATATCTGTGATGTCCCATCTGGTCCAATATGTCATTTAAGGCCTTTATTTCCTTGTTGATCTCTTGCTTGGATGATCTGTCCATTTCAGTGAGGGGGGCGTTCAAGTCCCCTACTATTATTGTATTATTGTCGATGTGTTTCTTTGATTTTGTTATTAAGGGGAGAATTTGAGAGATAAGTGATGCCATAAGATGAACAATATTAGAATAATTGGGATTCCAGAAGAAGAAGAAAGTGGGAGAGGGACAGAAGGTATATTGGAGTGAATTATAGTAGATAATTTCCCTACTATGGCAAAGGAAACAAGCATCAAAATCCAGGAGGCACAGAGAACTCCCCTTAAAATCATTAAAAATAGGTCCACGCCCACAAGTCTTAGTGACAAATAGAAAATCCTGAATGCAGCTTGGAACAGGAAGTCTGTAACAGACTTGTAACATACAATGGTAGAAATATTAGACTGGCAGCAGACTTATCCACAGAGACCTGACAGGCCAGAAAGGACTGGCATGACATATTCAGAGCATGAAATGGGAAAAATATGCAGTCAAGAATACTATACCCAGCTAGACTGTCATTGAAAATAGAAGGAGAGATAAAAAACTTCCAGGACAAACAAAACTAAAAGAATTTGCAAACACAAAAACAGCCCTACAAGAAATATTGAAAAGGGTCCTCTAAGCAAAGAGAGAGCCTAAAAGTAGTAGACCAGAAAGGAACAGAGACAATACACAGTAACAGTCACCTTAAAGGCAATACAAGGGCACTAAATTTGTATCTTTCAATAGTTATCCTGAATATAAATGGACTACATGCCCCAATCACATGACACAGGGTATGAGAATGGATAAAAAAACAAAACCCGTCAATATGCTGTCTACGAGAAATTCATTTTAGGCCCAAAGACACCTCCAGATTTAAAGTGAGGGGATGGGAAACAATTTACCATGATAATGGACATCAAAAGAAAGCAGGGGTGGCAATCCTTATATCACATAAATTAGATTTTAAGCCAAAGACTATAATAAGAAATGAGGAAGACACTATATCATACTCAAAGGGTTTGTCCAACAAGAAGATCTAACAATTTTAAATATCTATGCCCCTAAAATGGGAGCACCAACTACATAAACCCATTAATAACAAAATCAAAGAAACACATTGACAATAATACAATAATACAATACAATACAATACAATACAATAATCAAACTTAGTTCATCAAGAGTGGCTGTTCCTACCTGATTTAAATGAGTACTGTTTTCAAATATGACATTTCAGGCAGGGCCTTGGCTTTTCAATGTGTACACTTACAACCTGATTTTTAAAAAATTAACAGCTCCTTTTGAACCAATGCAAATAACTAAATGGCCATGGAAAATTAAGTGTAAAGTACGTGTAAAGTTTCATTTAATTTTTCTACACTTGGAGTCCAATTAATGGAAGGTAAAAATTAGAAATTAAAACTGTTAGAGGATATTTGGACATTTGATTAAGCTAGGATCAGGATACTAGAGAAATAATACTTAGTCATATATTTAATTAAATAAGCATTTAAAATAATAATACATTTTAGGGGCGCCTGGGTTGCTCTGGGGGTTGAACCTCTGCCTTCGGCTCAGGTCATGATCTCAGGGTCCTGGGATCAAGTCCTGCATCGGGCTCTCTGCTCAGCAGGGAAACTGCTTCCCTCTCTCTCTCTCTGCCTGCCTCTCTGTCTACTTGTGATCTCTCTGTCAAATAAATAAATAAAATCTTAAAAAAAATAAAATAATAATACATTTTAAATAAGTATAGACATTAATATGATTGTAAAGGAACTTATCTTTATATAAGTGAGGAATCTGTTCTTTTCTTTCTTCTCTTTCTTTCTTTTTCTTAATCAGGAATGTAATAAATTCAATATAAAGCATAGAAAAAATTTCCTATAAGACACACATTATTTGCTACCTAGACAGATGACACAGAAGGTCAAAAAAATGTTTATATATATGTCAAGAAATGAACCAGTAAGTAAAAAAAAAAACAAGCCCATCAAGATAAGGCAAACATTAGGAAAATTTTATAATATTTCATCACTTCATTTCAAACTCAAGTGCTATAAACCAAGTCAAGTAAAATTTACTTCCAAATTTGCCCTTTATTTTACTTTTTCTGTCACAACAAATCTCAGGGTACCAAGGAGTTCAAAGTAATTTTTATATTTATTAAGATGTTATTTCTGTTAACATTTTAATTCATGTTCATCATTGTTCTAGTCAAACAAATCAGTAAGTATTTAAAAATTTCTCAGTTTCAACTTCTAATATGGTAAATATTGATGGTTATAACCCACATAAAAGTTTTTGGGAGTCCTTAGTAAGTCTTAAGATTGTACAGAGGTTTTGAAAAGGAACAAAAAGGAAAAAAAGGCCTGAAAAACACTACTGTATATATTTATACAATGTATATTCATATGTAAAACCAGTACTATAAAGCTTGTATTATAAAACAAAACTATTTTCTCTTTGGAACACAAAAGCACATAGACAGTGGTTTTAGTCTGTCCTTATTACTTTGTGTAGTTTTATCAGTGTATTTGAATAAATTTAAGAAAAGCAAACCCAAGTAGCATAAAATGTATGCTTGTATTATACCTAACACTCATAAGTCACACTATAAGCCATTTTTATTAAGCCAAATGATTATACTAGTCTGACTTACCAAAATTTACCTTAATTACATGAACTTTAATGTTCAAAATATTTCTGAGTTTCAAAATAATAACATTTTTATAAAGGTTTATGTATGTATTTCAGGGAGAGAGAGCATGCATGGGTGGGGAGGGGCAGAGGGAAAGGCAGTGAGAATCTCAAGCAGGCTCCCCACTGAGCTCAGAGCCCAACACAGGGCTCAATCTCATGGCTGAGATCATGACCTGAGCCAAAACCAAGAGTCAGACACCCAATCTACTATGCTACCCAGATACCCCTATAAGAGTAACTTTTTAAGTATACATATATCAAGTATTCAAAGTTTTGATTTCCTTGTTTTCCTGGAATTTTAAACATTAGCCACAGACCAAAAGTAAACACAAAAAAATTACCAGACTATATATCCAAAGGTTGTTTCCTTTCCTGATAAGCACAAGATTGTCAATCTGAGCTCAAACAGACAAGCAGACAAAGAAAATAAAATACTAACAAATCATGTTCTCTGTTGTCTTCTCTCCAAGAAAGAATAAATCTCTATAATCTATTACTCCATTTACAAAGATCACAAAATTTTGACCACAAAACCAAATTACTGTTACCAATGGGAAATAATTTGTTGATTTTAAAAGTCCCCAAAACAAAAACAAATCACAAAAGTAGTAAAATGGAAAATATGCAAAGAAACAGAGGATAGGCAAAGTGAAAGTTCTGTGACAAGAGGGAATTTACCTCTCGAAACCAGGAAATGCTCCGGATTATGTCCTACATGAGGTATAACACTCCTCCAACAACACAGGTTCCTCAGACATCAGCTGACTCCATCGGGCATTGTAATTTACTACAAGATAATTGTTCACAAGGTAATTGTATACCAGGTAATTTTTCATAGAAGGATATAATTATAACTCTCATACAGATATGACATGAATGTGCCAACTCTTTTATTTAATTTACTAATTATAGAAAGAGCAATCAAAGGAGAATTCTAGGAGCAAAACATATAGGGAATAAGAAAAATTGAAATTAATTTGCAAATAGAACTCAATGCAGTGTAATAATTAATTGAATTCTATTGCATACAATTAATTTCCATCTTTTTGACAAGAATATTTTGCATTATTATCAAGTTTTCCACAACTTAAAGAGTTGTAAAATAGAACAAATACCATGAAAGGCAGAAAAAAGTTGGATGGGTGAGTCACTCAGGATACCCACTATTTTTGTTTACCCACTTCAGTCTTCACAGTTTTGCTGACTCTACTTAAAAGAAAAACTAAAACATTTTTTCTTGCTAACAAGAAATTACTATCATGGGGACAAAGCAGGATGAACGCTTTCCTCTAGTCCTAAATCTAAATGCCCTATCATCTCTTTCTACAAGAAGAGAGCAAGTAACTTCATTCTTTTGTGCATTGAATAATATTTCCAATTGTAGATATTGCCAACTCTTTTAGAGTCTAGCTTTTCTCTCTTATCGATACCACATTAGTGAATACTCCTTCCCACAGGAGTTCCCCAGGAGCCTAGTTGTATTATAGAGTATCCTGAATAAAAATATAAAGAGCAAATCTTTTTTCACAGATTATAATTCAAAGGGAGGGGGAAAAAAAGTTCAAATAGTTTTTAAACAGATAAGAAGGTTTTAATTAAACCCACCATGGACAGGCACTTCCTCTAGTCTTCATCAATTCCAAACTCAAGGTCATTTTTATTCGACAAACTTGAAATTGTGATAGGATTTTTTAAAAATTTGTTAACCTGTGATCACATGTGTCTATAAGTCCTTCCTTGGAAATTCTGCAGAGTTATTGACTCGTGGGGTTTAGCAGGGTCCAGACAAGTATGAGCTTCTGATAGTTTTCAGTAATATCACATCCCAGAGCCTCAAAGCTTCTGATTGGAATTATCACCACTCCTAAGAAAAAGAACCTGAAGGGAAACATAAAAATGTCTGTTTTTTAAACATTTTTATTTATTTTTTTAAATTTCGTTTCAGTTGAAACATGAAAATGTCTTAATGGCCATTGCATTTTTTTTCTGTTCCTATAATATTGAAACAAGAAAATTTGTTTAATGCCAATCATTTGCATGATAGACTGGACTGATTAACAATATAATTTATGTATTTTAGTCTTCCCCAGGTGACAACTCTACCAGAACCCCTATCCAGACAGAACTCTACATTCAAGTTGTCCTTTTTGACCACATTTCCAGAAGAAAGACTTAACTACCAACACGTTACATGGTCCCCTAATGGCTTGCTAAATTTGAATGAATTCTGTAACCAGAAACAACTTAGAAAACAAGTGAGTCCTGTAGCTGGGAGGCAAGCTGGAATAATAAAAGTTGATAAAGAAATTAGAAAGAAAACCATAATTGTGACTCTCTTTGTGGGGTACAGATCTTAATCTGACTTGAGGTTTTTCTAAATTTTTCCCTCTAAATCCTGAAGCTGATTGTAACAGTTCTTGGGAGAGAATCTTCTTGCTACTTATTTTGTAGCTCAGAATTTCCAAAACAAAAATACTCCAGGTCCTACTATTGCCAAATATAGAGGTCTGGAATCTGTACCATGTGGCAGTTCTATCTACTAAATTTGTTGAATATTGGTAAGTCTGAAATTGAAGAACAAGAGTAAGAAGATATAAATACAAGGTTTTCAATAGCTCTGTCTGAGGAAATAAAATCTCAAATGTTCCATGAGGTGGTGTATAAAATGAAGTGTTTGATACACTTGTGTGCCTGGACAATGTGAACCCCATGACCATGCAGCTGAGAAAAGGAAATCTAAGTGAAACCAAAAGATTTTAGGGAAGTGAGGACTTCATTAGGGAAGAACATGTTTTTCTCACGTGACACTGCAGGTGGCTTTTGTGCCACTTGTGATTTAAAAATTAATATTTGAGTCTTCCTCTTCTTCCCATTCTCTTCTCTTTCTAAGCAATCCAGTACTGTGGCCATTAGTTGGGGCCAAGCAAGACAGAAGTCTGCTCAATGTGTGGGAATGGGAAAGCCCAGAGCAGGGCATCAGAGCTCCAATGGGGGGAGAAAGGTGTATTCACAGGGGGGTGATGGCCTGGCATAATATTGGAGATTTCATACAAGATGAGGAGAGTGGTATTAAATTAGAATTAGGTGTATGGGTGTGATCTCATGATTTTCAATATATACAACAAATACAGAACATATGTTAATGTTTTATGATGCACTTGCCATTTCTCTGTTCAATAAGAGGACTTCAAAACAGCAACACCCAATCAATGAGCACACATGGCACCCAGATCTTGGTTTCTCACCACCATTTTCTACCAAAAAGAAGCAGTCATCCTTGGGGAAATGACTGATTCCAGGGCTGAGGCAGGGAAAATATGTGGATCTAGAACTTCTTTTTGTGCCAGAAAGCAAAGAAATTCTTGAAAAATGAAGGGATTTTTCAAAAGGAAACCGCATCCACATTGAAAAAGTTCCTACTGGCCAAACCTGGGACAATTTGGGCATCAAAATAAATAATGAAAAAAAAAAACAGGCAGAAAGTATAAAACCATGAACCCATACTCATCTATATAAATGAACAAATGAATAAATGAAATGTTTGATGAGGAATGGAATATTTACATAATATCTCCCACAAAATGTGTGTTAGTTACAGAGGGAATAATGGAAAAAACTGGAAGTCACCACTTTCAACAAGCGATGGAAGGGAATATATTTAGTAATGAAGGAAACTGAATTTGTCCCCCAAGTAATGTGCAAGAGAATAACTCACCATCACTTTTGTAATAATCCTGCCAAAGTTGCATAACCTGAATATGATCAAGAGGAAACTTAGAAAAAAAATCCATAGACATTATGCAAAATAACTGGCCTGAGATCTTCAAGTTGTCAAGATCTTGAAAATAGAAGCTTGAAAAGCGGTCTCAGACTGAAGGAGAGACACGATAATCAAATGCAACATATGATTCTGCATTGTATCTTTATCCTATAAGAGGATACTGGGGACATCTGGTGAAAATTGAAGGGTTTCTGAAGATTAGATGGTGGTAATGTAAAAATGTGTGTCCTGATTTTGATGATTATGTTGTGGTTATATTAGAAAATGTCCTTGATTGTAGGAAATTACACTAAAGTGTTTGGGAGTCAAGGGGCATCATGTCAGCAAATTGTAAATATTCCGGGGGTTTTCTTTGTGTTGTCCTTGCAACTTTTTTGTAATTCTGAGATTGTTTTGATTTTAAAAAATATTTGATTTATTGCATTTGTAAATTAAAAACTCTATTTACTTATATTCTAAGTATTTTAATTTTTACTATCATTTTTCTGATATAGTTTTTTATAGTTTAATTAACTAAATTTTTTTAAACATTTTAGATTTTGTGATTTTCATTACACTCAATTTTCTAATTACTTCAAAATTTTAACTAGGAAATGAGCCTTTGTATACATTTAAATAACTTATAAATTTAAGAATTTAAATGTATAAATAAAAAGACTCATAGTCTCTTAAAAGTTTCAGTATGGCTTATAAATTTATAAAATTTTAGTTGACACTCATGTCTGAACTAATTATTCAAATATCACATTTTAAATTGGAAGGATATGTGGTAGTTTTCATAGATGTTTTAACTATTTAAAATTTTTTAAAGATTTTATTTATTTATTTGACAGAGAGAGGTCACAAGTAGGCAGAGAGGCAGGTGGGGGGGGTGGGAGCAGGCTCCCTGCTGAGCAGAGAGCCCAATGAGGGGCTCAATCCCAGGACCCTGAGACCATGACCTGAGCCTAAGGCAGAGGCTTAACCCACTGAGCCACCCAGGTGTCCCACTATTTTAAATATTTTTAAATGTAGGTATTTAAAATACTTAATATATTTACAGATTATTCCCATATTTAATCCCAAGGTTTAAGACACTAATCATTAGCTTCTGGACTGAATTTATGGATAGTGAATACTGAATGGAGGTTTGAGTTGGGTTATGGGACATACTCATTTGCTAGGGCCTCCGTAACAAAATACCACAGACAGGGTGGCTGAAAAAACAGAAATTTATTTTCTGAAAGTTCTGGAGACTGGAACCAAGATCAAGGTGTCAGCAAGTCTGATTTTTCCTGAGAGTGCTCTCCTTACTTGCAGATGGCAGCCTTCTTGCTATTTCTTCATGTGATCTTTCCTCTGAGCAGGTGTCTTTCCATGTATCAAAATTTCTTCTTATGAGAACACCAGATTGCATTAGAGTCCACCCATGACCTCATTTTAACGTAAGTCTTTAAAGGGCCTGTCTCGAAGTACAGTCACATTCTGAGTGCCTGGGGGATAGGACCTCGACCATGAATTTTGGAGGGATACATAATTTAGCCCATGCATGGGATATGGACTGCAAATATCCAGGATATTTTGTCATGATTAGACCCGTTCTGCCAATGCTAAGCCAGGTCTAGACCTCCAAGGGTTCCAGGTTTATGCTGTTCAGATGTGGGCTGCCTTGCTGTCTGAGAGCTGTGGAGTCTCGAATCATATTACCTAACTCTGTCATCTGATTGGGGTTTGCAGGACCCACCCAGGTCGGTTGATGCTCAGTGAATCTATGTAGGGTTTCATTCTACTGTGAATTGTTTTTATATTCTTTCTACCAGCAGAGCCATGACACCTATGAATATTTAAGTGGTTTCTGATTATATTGAGTGTATTTCTCCTATCGTGCCTTGTCCTGTGGTCACAGGTCTAAGGTCAAACGAATGCAGCTATTGTAGATTCGAAGTTCCTTTCGTGGAAGCTTATTGAGGTGACTTTCTCCCAGTAAAGAAGAGAGTAATTCGAGAACTGCTATGCCTGAATACAGGCTACCCTAAGAAAGTAATTTTAACTTGACACTAATGGTGGGATGCAGGACCAAAGGGAAGGAGTATGTGAAATGCATGTGAGAATCAGCAGAAGAACAGTGGGCCAGCAACACGGCACCCAAAAATGGAAGAATGAGTGAGCGACTGAAAGGAAATGAAACAAGAAACTGAGCAATGCAATAAAGAGGAAAGAGCATTAAGAACCAGACTATTTGGCAAACTGATGTTGATAATTGGCCAAATCATTTTATCTCTTCAGACTCTGGCTCTTGAAGGTCTCCTCAAAATCCAAAACATCTCTGATTTCCCTTGCTGTTTTTCTAATCTATTTATAGACTCCCTCCGCGGAACAGAATAGCCTTGCGAGTTAAGTAGAATTTTCTCCAAGTGACAGTTCAAGTGTGTTATCCAAGACTCTGCTTGCAAGTGACAGAAATCCAATTTGAGCCTTTATTAAAAAACATGGAGGCGTCTCCCAGGACTAAAGAAAGAACGGAATATGTCTGCATCCCAGGAATAATCCTATGATCATAATCAAACACTTGAATACTATTGAAACTCCTGCTTTATTTCATGGCTGCATTCCTCCTCTTTATTTCGATGGGCGGTTTCACACTCGCTGCCTCCCTGCCTTCCTCTCTCTCTCTTGTTCTTTCTTTCTCCCTTATTCCCTTTCTGCCTCTTTCTTTCTTTCTTTCTTTCTTTCTTTCCTTCTTCCTCTCTCCTTCTCCCCCTCCCTCTCCCCTGCCACCCCTCCCTCTCCCCTGCCCCCCACCTTCTCCCCCTGTCTCCTTGCCCTGCCCTCTTTCCTTCTCTCCTTCTCTTCTCTCTCTTTCCCAATTCCAGAATCCCAGAAAAGGGACCCCTGACTCAGCTTTACTCAGGAGCTAAAGCCCCCACTAAAATTTAAAATCTAAAGTGATCAGGCTCTACAAAATTATGTTTCCCACAATACGAGCAACTATGATAATCCTGCAAATGGATGAGAATCTTCAGAAAAGCAGGCAGTTTGGGGACACAGCAATGCTCCAGTTGAAGGGAGCAGCAAGAGCATGTGGGAGACAGGAAGGGGAGCAGCACCCGGGACACTCGCCCAGGTACTCAGTCACGCAGCAGCAAGTGACTTCTCCCCTTTTCGCTGACGGTTAGCAACGGGAGAAAACAGCGTGGCAGTAGGACTGGTGAAGATCCTCTTCGTGGGTTATAATGCGATTTTCTGGGATAAACAATCACATAATCAAAACGACCTGACATATGACCAACGTCTTGAGTGTTATTGTAGCTCCCAGGATAATATGTTTTGAACAATAGACAATAACCATAAACTTCCTTAATCTCAAGGAAATTAAAAGGAAATGTATACTCATTTATTTATGAAGGACCTTTTCTGAGCCAGATTCTTTTCTAGGGGCAGAATAAAGAATAAGGGGTCCCCTCCAGGAATTCACCAGCTTGGAAGAAGGAATCTAAAGACGGAGGTTTTTCTAGTTGTCCCTGCCGTTACTGCTGCTGTAAATGATTTTC
The DNA here is from genome assembly GCF_011764305.1 of Mustela putorius furo. NCBI lineage: Eukaryota > Metazoa > Chordata > Mammalia > Carnivora > Mustelidae > Mustela > Mustela putorius. Next base: position 3,012,857 of record NW_025421261.1, read on the forward strand.
CCCTCAGCTACCAATAGGTTGTCGTAGATAACTACACGAATTGACCAAGACTTTCTAGAATCATACTGTTAAACGATGCTGCTGCTGATTTACTGGGAATACCACTTGGGAAGTATTTCCCAAAGCATGTTCTATAGCATGCTAGTCTTTTAAAAGAATCTGCCAGGGCGCCTGGGTGGTTCCGTCGGTTAAGTGTCTGTGCTCGGTCAGCTCAGGTGGTTATCTCAGGGTCCTGGGATCGAGCCCCACGTTGGGCTCCCTGCTTGGCGGGGAGTCTGCTTCCCCCTCTCTCTCTCTGCCTGCCACCCATCCTGGGCTCTTTTACTCTTTTTCACTGTCAAATAAATAAAATATATTTTTTTAAAGATTTTATTTATTTATTTATTTGACAGAGAGAGATCACAAGTAGGCAGAGAGACAGGCAGAGAGAGATGCGGAGCTCGATCCCAGGACCCTGAGATCATGACCCGAGCCGAAGGCAGCGGCTTAACCCACTGAGCCACCCAATAAAATATTTTTTAAAAAAGTATATGTCCCCCCCAAATTTTCTGTGATTGACTAAGTGACTGTTACTGATTCCAAGAGGCCCAAAATAGAGCTCTACAGGCTTGTTTAACCTAGGTTCGCGAATTGTCCCCTGGTCAACATCCCTGTTTTCACATGAAACACCTCTGTTACTGGAGATTTTTTGTTGTTTTCAAGCCACACGCACACAAATACCTCACACATTTAACCAGGAAGACGTACATACTAAAATCCAAGAAAGAGTTGAAAAGCAAGATTCAGGAGAGAAGAAAATAAAGAGGAGTTCTGGGAGCCTCTCTGATGAACACGGCCAGTGATAAAGCTGAGCTCCAACTACTTCCCAGTCTCTCCGTCTGTCAGGAGAGGAAACTTAATCAGCCCCACGAGGGGCAGGTGCATATCTCTGGATCAGTCAGCGGTGGTCAAGGTCGGAAGGGAGTCCGAACACCTAAAGGTCCGTCTCTGTGTCCTTCTAGAGCAAGATGACTTATCATGAGCTGGGAAGAAAGCTCTACTGTGAAATCTCTTGAAACTAGCAGTATATCACACACTGTGAAAACCATTAAGTATGATGTTGACTCTTGATTTAATATTCATATTTTAATATTAGATGGAACTATACTCCTATTTCCAAATTTGCTTTAAGACTTAACTAGGAATGAATATCAATGTTTCCTTCCAAGTGCATTTTTGCCACCAATGGAAATTATTATTAAAACTAAAATCAAGTTAGATGATATGGTACATGTATAAATTTTGATATACATTCCAGGTAAAAATGCTTCTTGAGCAATTTCTTCAGTAATTGTCCAAATTGGTCTGCACATATATTATTTGAGATTTTTGCAATTCTAGTTATGAGAATGCTTTCAAATGTTCTTGTTGTTGTCATAATCTGAAATTTCCTAACAACATATGATGTTGAGCAATGCCATAAATTTTCCATCTGTGTGTTCTTTTTTGGTAAAGTATCTGTTCCAATATTTTGCCCACTTCTTAATTGGACTTTTTTCTTACTGCTGCTTTTTAAGAGTTCTTTGTAAATTGTAGACACAAATCCTTGATCAGTTATGTGTTTTGCATATATTTCTTCCCAGTCTGTGGCTTATCCCTTCTTTCTCTAAAGTATGTAGCTGTTTTTAAATACTATCTTTAACAGATCACTTTTTAAAAAATCAAAGTAAGGTTGGATTTTTCCATATTTCAGAAAACATTTTATGTAAAAACTTGGATTATCTTTTTTATTAAAGATAACTCTCAATAGTAAAGCCACATAGCTCAAAGCTTTTCAGAAGAAAAAATTTTGATTATCTTTTTATTAGAGAAATTAAAGTTTTTTATTTCTTGAGCTAATTTTGAACATTAAATTTTTCTCTGAAAAATAATCTACTTCATGAGGTCTTCTAACACCTTTTCATAGAATGGTACATAATATCTGTTGTAATATATTCCCTCTGTACTTTTTGTGATATTAAATGTATAATTTCTATTTTTTTAATTTGTGTCATACCTTATCTCTTAATTATAATTGTAAGAGATTTGACTTTAAAATGCCTACCATTTTGCTTTTGAATAGTTTCAGATTCTGTTTTGAATTAATTGTTTCTATTTTTGTTTTTCATCATATCCTTTTCTATGCCTTTTTTATTGTTTTTCCCAAACTTTTTGAAATGCAATTAGTCATTATTTTTATTTCTGCTTTTCAAAAATAATGAAACGATTTAACACAAAATTTTTTTTCGGAGAATACCATTGGCCACCACCGACAAATTCTGAGAATTACTGTTCTCGTTTTGTTTTATAAAGACTCCATACTTGCATTATTTGCATTAACGTTTAGCCCAAAATTTTAGTTGGCTTTTGTTTTAATTTCTAAGTAACCCTAATTACTTTTATCTATGCTTGTGAGCATGATTTCTAATTTTATTGCATTGCTGCCAAAGAACCTTGCCTTTACAATTCCCACTTTGGGGATTTTATTGATATTTTCCTGTAACTTAGCTTACAGTTAGCTTTATTTTTTTTAATGTAATGTTTCAGAGATGGTTGAAAAAAATGCATATTGTTTATTTTAATGTTCATTTAAACTGTAATAACATGTTATCCGAAAACCTATATCGCTTTTTTTATATATATACATGCATATACAGGGGTGCCTGGGTGGCTCAGTTGTTAAGTACCTGCTTTTGGCTCAGGTTATGATCCCAGGGTTCTGAGATCGAGTCCTGCATCGGGCTCCCTGCTCAGCAGGGAGCCTGCTTCTCCCTCTCCCACTCCCCCAGCTTGTGTTCCCTCTCTCACTGCGTCTCTCTGTCAAATAAATAAATAAAAATCTTTAAAAAAATTTTTTTAAGTACAAAATACAAATAAAATGAATGTACACATTCATTCATACACGTACATGTGTATGAATGTATGTGTTTTGGACCCTCAAAGGCTAACAGAGATATGGCCAAGTTTTTTTACCCTGAATAGTGTTTAATACGTCTTATAAATCTAACAATTTTTTCCTTAATTGATTTTGAAACTCCTCCTTTTGTTATTGTTATGGGCATTGTCCGCATGGACTGTACCTGCACTGAAAGAATCTTTGATTTCCTTTTTTTTTTTTTTAACTTCAATCCTAGTTTTTCCCTGAATTTTAAAATATCAACTTTGCTTTGCTTCTGTTTTTATTTGTCTGGTAAATGAGTGCCCATTTTATTACCACTTCCAACATTTTTCAGTGTTTATTAATGTAATCTGGTGGCTTAAACCCGGGTTATTGTCATTTTTAATAAATCCTGTCTTTTAATAATATTCATCAAAAATTAAAGTTAATTTTGTAGCAACATTTATGACAATTATTCTTGCTTCTAATTTTAAAATGCTTCAGTTGTCACTGTCAGTCCTGTTACACCATGAAATTCTTATTCTTAAATTCTAGTTTCATCAAGTAACATTTTTCTTGCTTATTCTTCCTGTTAATTCTAAAATATGTTCCCATTCTCATAGCAAATAATTCAAGTAGAATTGAAAAATAGATGGAAGTAAAGGTCCTTTCTCACAGGCCTGGGCCAGGATGGGACATGTGAGATCCCTAGCACACACTGTTTAAGGAGACAATCAGGTTTGTACCTTAGCTACGTTTTCACCTGACCCTAGGCCATCCCTGCTTCCCAGTACTTGCTCCACTGCAGAAAAGATGCCACTGCTGACAGTTTGTCTCTCTAGAAAACGGTGTGAGTGTGTGAGTGCATGGCTTTTTTTATTTTTTTCTTTGATATTTGGTATTGTCGCTACATACGGTTTCCCATTGCTCCACATTTAGGATGGGGTCACTTCAACAAATATTTATCAAGAGCCTCCTGGTGCCTGCTGTTGTAGGCCTTTAAACAAAACAAAGACTCGATGAACACGAACATATTTCAGTCTTCCAAAGATCTGCGTGCTCTTCCAGTATATGGATGGACCATAATGTTTTCAACCATTTTAACATTGATGATGTTAAAGTATTTGTTGTATTAAACTATGATTTTCTTAACATTTTCTTCCATGTAGAAATTGTTGAATATGATACTGCTGGATCAAAAGCAGGTGTGTTTGTTTAAATGTTGAGAGATATTAACAAATCGCCTTTCCAAAGTGTTGCACCAGTTCATAGGCCTAAGGTGAATATGAAGGTGCATCTTTCCCTCCACGGATATTAGATATCAGCTGTCTTTTCCTTTCCTGTTTCTCTAACAGGTAAATATTTGTACTCCACTGCAGTTTTCAAGTTGTATTTCTTTAATTATAAGTGAGTTTGCACATATTTTTATATATTTATCAAATACCTTAATTATCTTTCTGTGTCATCTTGTATTTTTTAATTTGACATTCTTTATATTTTATTAAATTCTTTATTTTTTAATTGATTTGGAAAAGTTTGGGATATACTGTTTTTTTTTTTCTGAAATATGTGATGCAAATGTTTTTCTTAGTTTATTGTTATTTGATTTTCTATGGTTGTGCAAAAGGATTCAATTTTTAAGTAGTCAAGTTCAATTATGCTCTATTATTAATAGCTGTTGTATTTCATGACAGGAAGACTTCCCCACTGCAAGATAGTAATCACTTTTAAATTTTCTTCTGGATACTTTTGTTGTTATTTTTAGATGTAGATTTTTGTTGACTTGAGATTTATTTTGATATAAAGAATGATAAGGAATTCAACAACTTTTTCTTAAATAACTATTAATTTGCCCCAGTATTTTTCAAAATAATCCATTTTTTCTTGACCAACTTTAAGTCCCAGATTTACCATAATAAATTCACTCCTTTTCTTTTGTTTAGTTCTAGTATCTCTGTATTGTGTATTGCTGGGTCACCGCATGCTTTAATTTCTTTTTTCTTATAGCTTTTAATATCTTTTAGGTCAAGTTCATCTTCATTCCATATTTTATAACAGTTGAGGCAATGATTTTTCTTTCCTTTTTTTTTAAGATTATTTATTTATTTATTTATTTGACAGAGAGAGAGAGAGAGAGAGAGAGAGATCACAAGTAGGCAGAGGCAGGTAGTGGGGAGGGGAAGCAGGCTCTCCGCTGAGCAGAGAGCCCGATGTGGGACTCGATCCCAGGACCCTGAGATCATGATCTTGGCCGAAGGCAGAGGCTTAACCCACTGAGCCACCCAGGTGCACTGAGGCAATGATTTTTCTTTACATTATCTTTAATATAATTTTTCAAACTTCAAGAGCATATAAGGATTACATAGGCAGTTTAGGTACACATTTAACATAATACCTGTCACACAGTAAATAATAAATCATAGCTTCTTAAATTAATTCTCCAGTGTAGTGAATCCATGTAAACCTGTGCTTGCTGCCAGGTGAAATGTCCACGGTCTCCATTTACTCTGCACTTGGACGTTGCTTGGATTTTCTGCCCCCACTTGTTCCTCCGCCACAGCAGAATCGGTACAGCTCTTTGTTGAAGCTGTGTATATGGTGTAACTCTCCTGGACTGAGGTGGGACTTTCTCCTGCGCCCATGATGCCACACACTGAGGGATAGCATGATAGTGGTCATTCCTGGCAGGAAAATTTGCCAAAATGGTTCCTCTCTTGCCCCAGGGTTTTGTGCCTGGAGCACACAAACACACCACTACAAGGAGCCCCTCATCTTGTTTTCCAGTTACTTAGGAATAAGAATCGCGGTAGCCATGTCAGAGAGCAGTACTTTTTAAATTGTTTTCTTCAGGATCTTGACGTTAAGTTTAAAAGCCTTACGGCTATCTCAAAGGGCAATATATATAAGCCAGAATTAGTGAGCTTACAAGATTCTTGTGCATTTTCAGCTTTCTGTTTCAAGAAATACTTTATTTGGACAAATGATAACATTATTTTTAAAATAAAGGTGGGGAAGGAGAGGACAATGGAGTAGAGAGACTCTTGTCCAACCCTCTTGTTAGTCTAGACCACGGCTTCTCAATATCGGCACTATTGATGTTTGGAGCTGGATAATTCTTGGTTGTTAGGTGGGGGCAGAGTATCCAGTGAGCTGTAGGATGTTCAGCCGTATCCCTGGTCTCTAGCTGGTAGAAATTCCTCCACAGTTACGACAAATGGGAAGGTCTGCAGACATTGCCCCAAATCACGTGGTGAGCAAAATTGTCACAACTGAGAACTACTGGTATACATCAGGCTTTTGTACAGTAAGGCCATATAGTGGACGCATGTACCCCCTCCACATCTTCCTTCAGTTTGACAAGTTTGCTTTTGATAACAAATTATGTTTCTCAGTCCACTTCATCAGACTTTGATTAGTAGAGGTTCCCTCCAAACTGTGTAAGATTTAGTATTTTAGTGTTTGTGGGGTTAGAAAAACCGCATCAGGTCCCCTCAGCTTGATAGTATTTAATACCAGTCTCCTCGAAGACTCTAAATTGTACATTACTCGCATAATAACAAGGAACCTACTTATCAGTTAAGGATGATCAGCAAAAAAAAAAAAAAACATTAAACAATCAAGCAATGTCTTCTCATTGGTGTTTCAGCCCCCAGAAGCCTATCAAAATGTGCATAAGAAGTGGTACCTGGTTACTGCAATGTTACTCTTCATACACTCTTGGCTTTACTTCTATGTCTCTCTGCCTGGTTAGTTTGGATCCTTGATTTCTCTAACATTTCACCTGCTCTCTTCGTATGCTTTAAATGGATCCGTGGATACTACCAGCTCTCGAATCCGTTTGCCTCTCCCAACCCTTGTCACTGATGGTGCCTATGATAATAGTATCTATTTTCTACAGATCATAGCTGTCAGTTTCTGAGGAAGGATAACGTTTCATTTAATTTTGAAATGGCTTTTAACAACAACAAGAAAACCCAACATTTGAAAGCTTTCCTTTTCTCAGAAATAATTTCCTGCTTAAGAAATATAAACATTCAGCAATATGTTGTGGCTACTTCTTTCAGGAAATCAAATAAGTAGGTGTTTGCTAATCTGATTATGTAATAAGTTATATTTAAAAGTGAAAAATAATTCTGCTTTTTTTCTTGGCACTTTATTTATTCCATAACTAGCATATAAAAATGAAAAAGAAAATGCACTTACTAGACAAGTTATAACCACAGGACAGAGTTAAAAGATCAGTGAACTTATAAAACAGATTTTTAGTTTTTAATTTGCCAATTATCTTTAAATTGGTCACTGTTTCTTTCAAATTATCACTCTAAGAAGGATTAACTGTTATAATGATGAGAAATTCCAGTGTAAGTTCAAAAGTGTACAAGGAAGCTGAACACTTAGAAAGTCAGATATATGCTGGGGAGGAGGGAGGAGGATGGAGCAAATGTAAGTAATAGAAACTGATGGTTCTGGATACCTGCACCTAAAAGCAAATTTTCCAAATGATTCTGCAGCTGTTACTGCTCCCCGTAACTGCTCAGCCTTCGCTCTGGCGCAAGCAGGAAGGTACCGTATGGCTTCATCCTCCCAAACCCGTGATGCCAAGCATTGCAGAAACCGCGTCCTTAGAAGATCCAACTTCACCTTCTGCTCTGCTTCCCCCTGCAGTGTACCTGCGTTTTCTACCTGCTCTGACCCCTTTTCAGTGGCTCAGCTCTTTCATAATTCTCTGGCTAAAGTCAGTTTAGAGTATGGTACCAGGCCCTCTCACGCCTACAGGTTTAGGACTCGTTTGTAAGCACTCCTTTATTTAACCCTTCGATTAGAGTCGGCTCACAGCTCAGCTCTGCAGCACCCAAAAGCCTGTGTCTGAAACTGCCACATAACGGAATTTCTTAGAGAAATGGAAACAAATCCTTACTAAGCACCTGTTATATGCCAGGCCATCTTCCGACCACTTGTAGGAGAGCAGCAGCCAATACAGTGAAGCCCCTCACCCCCAGCCGTCTGACCTTTCCATAAGGGAGACGACAGACAAAGGAACAGCCAAGAACAGCATCATTCGCTAATTTAAAACTGTCCTTCTGAGACTGAGAGACAACTAGAGTATAATATAAAGAAAGCAATGACTGAGGATCCAAGATCCCTTCTTTTGTGTGCCATTTTAGCAGAATTTTGTGAAGTAAATCACAATATAAGTTTCTGAGCTTTAGTTTCCTCACATGAATGTAGGGATAATAATACCCACAAACTCATATGATACCTGAAACAATCCCTTGCGATAAAATATTGAAAAAAGAAATTATCTACAAGGCTAAAGTCATCTTCCAACAATACATTCGTTCCCTAGCAGTAATGTCTTCTTTGAATTGTCCTCTTTATGGTTCCTGAAAAATTCAAAAACACCCCCAAGTGCAGGGTTCTTCCTGTTGCCCAATACAAAACATGTCCTGATGTTCTGTTAACTTCAGCGGAACGTCAGTAAGCAATGGCAGAACAACACAGGCAAGAGGCCAGGAAAGAGGTGGCTAAAACCTAAAATTAAATTCAGATGATCCTATCTCAACTGTAAGCATTTTGGAGAGGCAAACCTCAATACCCTGATCTTAGACTGGGATAACAATTTTTGATATTTTGAAATGTTTCTTTGAAGTAAATGTAACTACTTTTTTAAAATGCCAAAGAAATTTACTAAACATAATGAAATTTAGGGCAAAAGTATTAAATGCCAAGTCATATTCTTACAATTCTGTGTGAGAGTTGACAATATAAAATAAGAGTTTATTATAAATTACAATTTGATATGGGGACTACCAATTTCGCTGCTTTAATTGTATTTACTTGACAAGATGCAATCTGTTTTTTATTTTTATAATAAACATTATGTAGAATGTCTTATCTAAGTTGATGTATCGCATAAGCAGGAGTTATATGCACTGCTGGGACACAGGGCCCTGCATCTTTACCGTATTTCTAAGGGTCAACCTGTCTCCCAAGATTCAGATGCATGTTTCCAACTGCCTGTTGAATTTCTCTGCCTAAATAATTCACTAGCACATCAAGCTTAACAAATTCAAAATGGAATTCATAATTTTGCTTTCTTAACCTTGTCCTTCTCCTGACATTGCTACTCCTGCTGATATCCATCAGTACCCGGGAACTTCAACTTAATTTCAAAGACCATCTATTAGATCTCCGGTTTCTGTGTCAATCTTTTCTTCATCTCCTGTATCAACCCCTTCTCGACATTCTCACTACCAGTGCCCTAGCTCAGTTCTATACTGTCCCGTCTGTAGGGCAGACCAAATGCAACCTCATCAGTTACTCAGGACGAGTGTCTTCCCGGCGTCAATCCGTCTTCCTTGTGGAAGATAGACTCCTGGCTTTCAAAGATGTTCATGTCCTAATCCTCAGAACCTGCGGCCGCGTCACCGTCACCTTCCACGGCAAAAAGGGACTTTGCAGATGTGATTAAGGTTAAAGTTAAGCTGGGGAGATTATCATGGATTATTCAGGTCAGCCTAACCTAAGCAAAGATTCAGCAAATCAAAGGAATTTTTTCTCATGTGATCCAAGGACAATGTGACTAAATGAAAAGGATCAGAAGGACATAAGGCTACAAGTTGAGATGAAACAAGGGGACCAGGAGGTAAAGGTGGTTAGCAGCCTCTAGAAGCTGGAAGAGGAAGGGACAGGACAGGGGAACATTCTCCTGTGCTGCCTCTGGAAAGAATGTAGTTATATCTACACTTAGATTTTTATCCAGCAAGACCTGCCTCAACTTATGACTTACAGAACCATAGGATAATAAACCTGTACTGTTTTAAGCCACTCAGTTTGTGGTAATTTGGTGTGGCAGCTACTGAAAATGGATACTCATGTGCTGTTAGGTTAATCAGTTTAAGAACATCCCTACCCCCTTATTCCCACTCAAGACTTTGTAGCACCCCGTGTCCTGCCAAGTATAATTCAGATGCTTCTACCTTACACACACAAGATTTTGTCGTTTCAGTGCAGACATCTTCCAGTATGTCCCTTCGCCAATACACACAGAAGAAATGTCTATAAGCCATGCCCTGTATCAGTTCTCTACTTTTCCACCATTGTGCCTTGGCACATCTCTTCTCTCAAATGTGCTTCCTCTTCATATCTACTTGCTAAATTTCTGGTTGTCCTTCAAGTTTGAAATCCATAGCCATGTCCTCCAAGTGGCCCTCTCTGATGTCTCTAGCTGGAAATGAATCATTTTTCTCTTCTCTGCCTTCTTTACCATTGTATATATCTCTTAATTTTGTTTTAATTTCTATCTTTATGCAAAAATGTTGCTTTGTCTTTACAACATATATGAGTTTTTTAAGAACAATCTTGACTTTTATCTTTGAATCACTAATACTCTGATTTCAGGTGATTGCACTAAATAAATATCAAGAATTCTTCTGTTGAGCCAAAGGAACAAAGAAAGGATGAAAAAATAAATAAATGGAGAAAACAACTAATTTTATGTCATCTCCTCTCGACCATTTTAAAGAAGACCTGGTATAATATATCTGGTCTGTTTTAAAAGGAACACTTCAGATTCTAAAAACCAATTTTACTAAACTATCTTTATGGTACTAAAGAGTAAATATCATATTATGGTCCTCAAGAGGCAGCACTAGTAAAAATCTTCTAGTGCAACAGTGTCATCTGGGCCTATCCAGAATATACAGTGTGGTAAACCTTAGAGATAATCTTTAGACCATGAACATGCTTGAAGTCTGAACAATTTCCCTATGGTTGATATGATTCTTTACGGAGGTTCCAATGTTTGTTTCTCCGTCCTCTGATTTGCTTATTTTCCTTATTTTGAAAATGACAAGTTCGTTGTCTCTAAACAATGTCATCCCAGAGCCCTGGGCAGACAAAATAAGTCAAATGTGCCAAACATATGCATGACAGGGGAATGATTTTCCCAGAAATGATAACCACATGAAAGTTCTCAGAATGCCCTCCTGGGCTGTGGGACTTTTTAGCCAAAGAAAATGCAAATTGTATGGGCTGAAATAGGAATCATATAAAAAGAAAAAGAATAGGAAACTGGTTCAGTATTTTTTAGAAAAGAGAATTACTTCTTGACATGCAAAATATCTGCATTATTCTTAAAGAATATTGACTCTACTTCTAAAATGGAACTGTTGGAAAATGGTATTTTCATGAAAAAAAAATCACTATTGTTGGAACTAGCAACACTTAGAGACATGAAGGGAGTCGTAATTAAACTGTATTGGGGAGATAATTTATTGAATGCCTGCTCTGCTGGGCACTGGACTAGGAACGGGGCACACCAAAATTAATAATGTAAAGCTTTTCCCTCAAGAAGCTGAAGTACTAAGCCAATTCAAACTTGGTTAATTCACCAAGGAGCTAACTGGTTTTTGATGATTTGTGTTCAGTGAACTGACTTATGGGAAACCAACCTGCCTCTGAGAACTTCCAAGAAGTTTGGGGAATACCATAGTAGGAATAGATAATTAAATAATTTTAGTTAAGTGGGATAAAGCAAAAGACAGACGTTTTCACAAGATTACATGATAGTCTAAAGAAGAAGTCTCTAGAAGCCTTGTTGGCTGAGGGGCCAGCTAAGACCCAAAGAAGGAAATATCCAGGCAAAAGTGAGGCATCTACGACAAAATGGTTAGAGAGAGGACAGGACGTGTTTGAGGAACTCTAAGGGATGAAACCCTCTGGCACATACGGTCTGAAGTAGAGCGGATGCCTAGACCTGAAGAAGGAGATGTAAACTCTATAGTCAGATCACCAAGGATCTCCTCAGCTCCACCCATGCGTTTGCATTTTGTTTTTGACAAACCGGGGAGAACTATCAACAGGATTGAGGTACAATAAAATGGAAGAAAGGACATTTTCATTTTTAGATTAGATCACAGCGGGTTGGAGAGAGAAAAGGAGAGGTTGCTTCACGTTTAAGCTTCTGCGGTGATGTGAATGGGTCACTCAGTGTTGTGGAGAAGCTGGACGGGAGAGAGGAGAGGCAGGAGAGGCGCCTCAGAGGCAGGAGAGGCACCTCGGAGGCAGAAGAGGAGCCTCGGAGGGACTGGGAGAATCCTGTAAGAATCACAAGTCAGCGACAGAGGCCCGGAAAGAAGGAATCAGTGTGAGCAGTATTTTGGAAGTCGGATTAACATGATTTAGAGATCTGTTGGGAATGAGGGAGGAAGAAATTAGAGCTGCCCCAGTGCCCTCTAGCCTGAGACAGCAGGAGCGCGATGGCGTTGCAGCCGTGAAACAATGTGAAACCTGCTGGACGTGGTGCAGAGTTCATGGGGACACGGGAAAACGGCGTGTTTTATTGTGTTGAGGCACACGTATCAGCCCAGTGTTTCATAGCCTAAAGTTTCCCAAGAGCTAAAACTTTATAACTTATTAGGAAGGTTCACTTGAAATATTTTCTAGGGCACCTGGCTGGCTCAGTTGGTTGAAATCCAACTCTTGATTTCAGCTCAGGTCAGGATCTCAGGCTGGTGACTTTGAGCCCCATATCGGGCTGCTCATTGGACATGGGGACTGCTTTAAATTTTTTCTCTCCCTCTCCCTCTGCTCCCTCTCCATCTTCTTTCTCTCTCTCTCCCTCCCAAGCAATTAAATTAAATTAAATTAAAATATTTTCTAAAATTTTGCGCAGACACGTCATCAATACATAAAACAAGGTTCATGAAAGTAGACGTTGTATCACCCCCTTAGGGTGGTTTCTATATATTCTTACTTGGCAAAAGGAAAAGACATTTATACTTACAGAATACCTACTATGTAAAGGCACTCTTTTTGAGTATTTTTGCATACTGTGCCTTTTAATACTCACAAAATTTGAAGAAAATTATATCCAGGAACGTTCTGGAAACTTAGAGGTAGTAATCTCTGACTGCCACTGTAGCCTAAACCCTGTCTTTGTACATGACCGGCTCTTTGTGCCCAAGGTCATAGACTAGCATTTCTCATTTCTGAGTACAAAGTAGGCCCTAGAGTGATAACTCACACTCTGAGGGCACTTAGCTTTGTGCATCTTTGGGAAACTGGTAACCCATTCAGTCTTTGGTCATGTGCTAAGTCGAAACTGTAATCTATCTTTCGGACACTGGATGGCAATATTCTAAATAGGCTAACATCCAGTTCCGGGTGTTGGGGCCAGTGTTCCATGGGTTTGCATAACAAAGCTTCGGTTCTGAAATCCCATTTAGTCTCTGGCTTTGAGACTTGGAGAGTATGTTGCCAACAGAAAATAGAAAAGGCCGTTTGGCTAAGCCTGCCGGTCTGTCCATCCAAACACTTGCAATAGGTCAACCATATTATCCTTAATGATGGAAACAATATATGTAGTAAATTAACTCCAGAAGGCCAACAGCTAAGTTTTCTTCTAGTGAAATTAAGAATCTGAGCACATTCAAATAATTTCTGTTCCAGTGCAAAATGTGAACGTCCGTAGTTTCGCAGCACCCACATATGATCAGCATATTCTGAACTGAATGTGATCTGGGTGTGAATCTGTGTCACTGTCCCCCAAATTGGGAAATCTGTGGAATCTTTGATGATGCCGGTCTGTTTGGGATATCATGACACCAGATTAGGAACCTGAGGGGGAAGAAAGGAACAGGACACTGTCAGCTGGGCCGGAGCTTGGTATTGAGTCAGAAGGGAAAGGATTATATGTGGAAATAAGGGAAGGAAACCACCTGATCTCTGCATGTAACAAAACACAAAAAACAAACAAACAAAAAAAAAAAAAGGAACTAGGATGTCATGTTCCCTTATTCAAAAGAACGAATCTGGAGTATGTCTATTTTGATGGCTTTTGTTTCTTGATTTCTTTTTGGAGATATCCAAGGACGTGACTTGCAGCCAGACTTGTACAATTCCAGAAAGTCTTGCAGAACGTCTGGGCAGGGCAGTCACATGGGCTAAACTCTAAGAAAGTGCCTCACTTCCTCCAGCTTTTCAGAGATCACCCTTGACAATGGATTCAAAATCAAGACTAATAAATAAATTACTGACGCCAGCCATGTGTCCTGTGAGCACAGTTCTTGGCCATTTCTCTTGGACAGTGTCTCAAAATGGTAATGAGGAAAAGCACCATGAGGAATTACATTGAACCCAAAGCACTGAGCGAAGCTTAGCTCTCCAGATGCCGTCAGAGCTGGGCTGGCTTCATTGCAGATGTGTGCTCGGGCCAGAAGGGATCATTCTCATCCATAACTGCTTGCTCTGCTAAACTCCACCCCATTCTTACAGGACAAAGGATGTTTTAAAATACAGGAAAAAGAATTACACCTTAAAACAAACAAGAAAGTCGCACCAGCAGCAAAAACCCATTCCCCTGAGAAAAGTATATAATGTATGTTCACCGTTGACATGTTGTCTTCTGCTTTACGACATGATTTCTATGTGAGTGGGATGGAGGTTGCAGAGAACTATAGAAGCTGTGGAAATGTTAGAGCCAAATCAACTTACAGGTGAAAAGGAAAATACCAGAAAACACATCTTTTTAGATTTCAGGCCCTCTAATTTCTAAAACAGGGTGGAACTGAGGACACTCATAACTTCTCTGAGTAGCTGATTGCCAGTTCCTGGGCAGACAGCAATGTAACAACAACTTACTAAAGAAAGATTATATTTGGAAGTAACAGAGTATGTGTTTGTTTGAGCAGTAAGGGAAATAAAAACTCATGTCTATAATTGCATCTATATTCTCATTTGCATTTTTATACATGTGGTTTCCAAGAAGCTTGAAAAGTGCTATTTCTAGCTTTTTTTGTGAAGAGGCAGTGATAAGGATATGTAGGGAGGTAGTTGTAGAGGGATGTTCAGATAGGTTACTCTCCACAATCTGGTGGATCCTAAGCTTGGCCCCATATTAGACATAAGTGGGAAAGTCTTTTAAAAGCGCACATTCTAGGCTCCACCCCAGCTCTCGTGCATCAAGATCTTCAGGCACTGGCACATTCATTTACTGTCATTAAACATTGCAGGAGAGCCCTTGTTCGTCGGAATGCTGTGGCCCAGCAGGCAGCCCTCTGGGATAGGCTCCTTTTAAGACAGCTCGGGCCTACCACCATCCTAAATGCCCCATTATCTTCAGGAAATGACATGCTCTATTTCCCTGCCAGTGGGCAGCTTAGCCAACGGTAGCCTTCTTTCCTCAACCTGCTAGCTTCCCACTTTCAGAATTTTCCAGGTAGGAAGCAATCACTAATCCCTACTGCAGTGTAGACTGCCAGCCACTAGGGAACATGCCCTGAGGTCGTACCTGATGCTTTGATCAAGGCCCCTGACGACTTCAGCACATAAATCTCCAGCCTCATTAATTCCAACACATGCCCACCCAATTTCTACAAGTGTTTCTTAGAGACTGTTACTTGGCTGAGAAAAGAAACACCATCTTCCTCTCTCTGGGGGAGGGAAAAAAAAGGTCAAAATATTTTCTACTCTACATTTCTTTAGAGAATCAATCTTTCTAAATCATAATTTTCTCATCGATATGCTGGAGACAAATCCTGCTGCTTGGGAGACAAGCCTATTCACCATGCAAGAAGAGATAAATTTAGTAATTCTCTTTAGAATATGGGAATACTTATGTCTTATTGTTTTCAGCTTTAGCCAACATTCAGGATGTCACTTTTAATTTCCTGTTCCACAGATATTTAAACTCTGTAAGCGGAGTTCAATAATAAAAAGATTGTAATGGTAAATTTTATGTGTCAACTTTGACTAACCATGGAGGAGCCCAGATATTTGGTTAAACATTATTTCTGATGTGTCCACGAGACTGTTTCTGGATAAAATTGATATCAGAATCAGTAGACTGAATAAAGCAGACCAGCCTTCCCTAATGTGTGCAGGACTCATCCAATTCACTGAAGGCCTGGTTAGAACAAAAAAGCTAAGAAAGAAAGAATTCTCTCTCTCTCTGCATGACTGTCTTCAAGCTGGGACATGGGTCTTCTGTTGTCTTCTGACTTGGACTTGGATTAAAACTTCAATTATTGGCTCTCTAGGTTCTCACACCTTTGGACTCAGACTTGAAGTGTACCACTGGCTCTCCTGGGTCTCCATCTTATTAGCCACAGATCTTGGGACTTACTGGCCTCCACAACTGTTTGAGCTAATCCCATAGAATAGATAGAGAGAAAGGGAGATGCCTTGATTGGTTCTGTTTCTCGGAAGAACCATAATAAACGTAATTATTTCTCATCACTCCCTGCTAAGCTGATTCTGTGGGCCCGGGTTCTCTTGCTCACACCAATCCCCACCCAAGACTCCATTAGGAGAAACTTATCTTATAGCTTTTCTCTTCTGTGCTTATTTAAGACCAATCTCAACTAGCTGGCACCAACTCAATTACATTTTAAATTTATCTACTATGCAGAGATTCTTGACACTGGTTGCTAAAGTTTTGGTCGCCTGACATAGTGAGAGTAGTTATACCGCAAAATTGGCAAATGTTAAAAATCAGGGGTTTTTAGGAGAGGAGATCCAGTTTTACCAATACTAGTTGGGGGTAACCATAAAAAATTTACCTTAAAACTATCCCCTCCGTAAAATCTGGACACTATAATTATGAAATTTACATAAAATAGATGTTAATAAAAAGGTTTTTAAAAATATAAAGTAAAATAGTAAAAAAAGTTAAAATAACTCTCCATTTCTCTAAGCCCAAGACTATAGCTAGCTTGGACTTAGAAACCTAGAATTTGGGAGAGGAACAGAGGAACACGACTAGTTTCTTTTCTACTCTTCTTTCTTGCCCCAACAGTCTTTCTTTCCTACTCAGCGTTGCTGTTGCTAATCTCTCTAAGGCCGGGCTTAAGGGAGAGAAGGCGAGGGAGAAAGGAGCCAGCTTCAGGCTGCTGGTGCAAATGTAATCTGGCACTTGTTCCCGCTGACTGTAGTGGCTGCACATTGCTGTGCTCTTGTCCTGCGGGCTTCTCTTGAGGTCAGACTTTTCAGGCAGGGGACCTCCGGCTGCTGATCTCTGGATACTTCCCTGGCTCATTGCTTAGGTCATTCCCTCGGCACTTTGGACTCAGACGGTCCAGTCTACTCTCAAGTTCCCATGGCCCTTTCAAGTAGTGCTCTTAGATGAGATCCTTTCGAGATGGTTCCTGGTAGGATTTCTCCCACCCTCCCAGCCACATTTTCCCTGAGTACACATTGTTTCCCCTCAGAAAATGGGCACTTGCAACCCTCTGTCAGCTCTGTTCCTCAAAAGTCTATTGCCCTTGACTTTGCAAAGGTGAGTCAAGGTCACTGTGCCTTCCAAACTCCTGATGACACAGGTCACAATCTCTCAGTAATTCTCATGAAGCTTCCTTTCCCGTTTGGGCTGATGTGAAGAGGAAGCATCCACCCAAGTTCCTCTCTGTGAGGAAAGGAATCCATAAGCAGAAAAACAATCCTCCAAAACGTTGTTCCCCAAATTTCCTTTTTTAGTCTTGTTATGGATAATGAGCCAACAGTGGCTTCTAAGTGTATCCTATATAGATGGTCTAGTACCCTGTTCTGCTATGAGGGGAGAACTTGGCACCTACTTTATTGCTCTGCGCTTTTGGAGCCTCAGCAGAAATTATCAGATAACAAGTCATATTTTAATGTCTTATTATATATGTATCTGTAAGTATGTTTGAATTTAATACATAAACTATCGAGAAATACACAGACATATTACAACTTAACCTTTGGGAGAAAAATACTGGGGGGATGTATGTACTTTTACTATAGATTTTTCTGTAGTATTAGTTTATTTTTACAGGGTAGATGTATTAGCATATTCTTTAAAAAAAAAAAAGATGCTTCTGGTGCCTATTCAGGTTTGAGAACCACTGATCTCTCAGTATCCATTATTGTATTTAAGCAACTTCTTGTAATTTGATAAGTTGTACTTGTAATAAGTACAACTTATTGTACTATTTGTGTGTATTATTTACTGTTTGCCTCTCTCTCCAGACTGTTATGTCCAAGGATTGTCAGTATTTGTTACCAGTGTATTCCTGACACTAGTAGATGCTCTTTCTTGAAGCAAAAATTAGAAATAGAAAAACAGGAACTAATAGAAGTAGTTGCCCACAGTGGGTCAGTATGGCATAGACAGGATTTGGAACAAAACTTTTCAATGTATATTTTTTATATGTTTTGAAGTTCAAACAATGTAAATAAATTTTGAGTTGTGAAAATGTCTGTGAATGGACATTCTGACCAGGTATGCTATTTGCTAAAATCTTGCTTTCTTCTCGGAAGTCCCAGACCCTATCCCAGACTAGCAAATATCCTGCCTCCATGTCGGGAGCTCCATATTAGCATATAATCAGAATATGGCCATTAAAAGACATTTTTACAATTTAAAATGTATTATCAAAGAATAGGTCACACACACACACTCACACATACACACAGCTGTCTTTTAAATGTCATACGACTTAAAGATATTCTTTTTTTTTTTTTTAAGAATTTATTTATTTATTTGACAGAGAGAGATCACAAGTAGGCAGAGAGGCAGGCAGAGAGAGAGAGGAGGAAGCAGGTTCCCGGCTGAGCAGAGAGCCCGATGCGGGTCTGGATCCCAGGACCCTGCGATCATGACCTGAGCCGAAGCCAGAGGGCTCTCTCCTCTCCCTCCGCCACCCCTGTTCTCCAGCATCTTTCCCTCCTTTCTCTCTCTGCAGAAAACTTCCTTTTCGCTTTTCTTCTCTTGCCCCAACCTGCTTAGTTCCTCTCCTCTCTGCAGTTGAATTGACATGGGACTTGAGCAAAGTCCTCTTGATAGCTAAAATTCACTTAATTCACACCCAAATTCGGTTTTTTAAAACCACGAAGAGAACTGCAGCGTTGCGGAGTAGTGAACACTGAGCTCGGACTCCGGAGACCGGGTGCGAATCCCGGTTTTGCCAAGGAGCAACAGCTGTGTGGGTGAGAACGAGCAGCCTCTCGAAGTCTCGGTCTTCCTCTTCATGGGGAACCCACCCGACCGGGGTGCTGAAGCGGGAAACAGAGTGAGAATGCGGTACAAGAAGCCCACTCAGACGAAAGGACTGACGAGCCCCTCTCTTCTCGTAGTATTTCCAGATAGTGAGTCACCTTCTGTCAGAAAATTCCGGAAGAATATATTATACACATATTCTATAAAACAATTTTGTCCGCTTTACTCTCTTGTGAGATCATTTTAAAATTTCTCCTTCTTTGGGCAAGGCAATGTTCAATTCCTGGCATTTCAGGGAAACTCTGTACTTGTCTTTAGGTTGTTGACTGATTCAGTCACTCTTTGAACAAATATTTATTGAGGAAGTAGCAAGCACCGGGTCACTTTCCAGGGTTATTCCGTGTCACACTCACCACAGCCCTGTGAGGTACACAACATCCTGCACTTTAAAGGGAACGATGCTGGGACGGGGGCAAACCGAGCAGACGTCTGTCCGAAGCGTACACAGGGTTTCTATCATCATGTCTTCATGAATTAGCTTGTTCCTTCAAGCACACGGGCCAGTAAACACCAAAACCTGTTTTGACCTGTTTCTCAGTGGTGCCTTCGGAACTGTGGAAAGGCACTGGGGAATCACTGGGTCTGGGCTGAGAACGCTCGGTTAGATTTCCACCTCACGCTGCCAGCGCTGTCGGGAGCCGGGAGCCGGAACAGGAATCAGCCACCTCCCACCTAGAGGATTTGCCACCTGCTGGCAAAGTTTAGCAAAAATTGTTGTTCTCTATTAAGACAACTTGCTTTAAACAGTACTTTTCCTGGCTCTAGAGAAGGATCTCAGCTACTTCCAACGATCAAGACAGGCACATTTTCATGATACTGAGCTTGGACGCAGAGTTTCTAGGTGCGAAGGGAAATCTCTTTGGTTCTCCCTTCCTTGAAGAAAGGGCAAAAGTGCGCCTCTCCGTCAATGCCGCTGCCTTTTGAGAAAGGCATATCCTCTGTGTGCCACAAAAACGACCTGCAAAAAGACATTGTAAAGAGTTTAGTAGGCTGAACTAGAATTGGGGGGCTTGTGGATTCATAAATCATCTGCCCTTCTGTCTCTCTGGCTCTCAAGAATGGTGTTGGCAAGTATTTTACTCTTTGGTTTCCTGGTTTTTTAACCTACAAGATACAAATTTCAGTATTTCTCACCAAGTGACAAATGTAAAGTGTTTTGGAATTTTCAGAGGAACAGTGCTTTTGCAGACACTGCTGTTTGCCAAAAAACCTGAAGTTGAAGTCTGAAAAAGTATGCGACTTTAATTAAATGACCAGGCAAGAAATGTATCATTTCTACATCATGGGCAGGTATATAATTTTTTTTAATTTTACATTACAATAGAACTCTGCAGCTGAAACATATATAATATTGCAGTTTGGGGCCGGGATGAGATTTTTGTGTGGAGTGGGAACGAACAGGATCGCTCATTCTCAGATAAAATGCACACAGTCAAGAGCTCCATGACTGTCTCTGAGACAGATGGGAACTCCTGACGCACACCAGGCCACTGTTCTTCAGCAAAGAAAACAAAAACCCAGGTGCAGAATGTGCTGGAACCAAGCAGATGGGCCTTCCAGGTTGTTCACTGTTTACGAGAAAGAGGAACGGAGCTCTCCTCACTGAGTGACCACTCCTCCTGCGGATCTATTCCCCCCAGCTGGTCTCAAGCAGAGTATCCCCCCCCAAAGGGCCAAGCAGCAGCTGTCATTGACCTCTGCCCCTTCAAAGAGCGAGGCTGGGTGGCCGCTTGCACCCTGTCAAGATGTGCTAATTGCCTGAATGCTGAGCATCAGAGCCCACATACTAGGACAGCGTTTCTATAGTGGGGCCGCCTCCCACACATCTTTCTCTGGCCCTGAAGTGTTTTAAAGGAAAACAGTTTCCATCTGTTTCTTTACAGATTACTGGCATCTTTTCCATCCAGTTGTATGTTATCTGCTCCCAGTTATGTCTGAAGGATGCTATTATCTGGGGAAGGAAAAAGCACCGTAGGAAGAAGGATCTGGTAGGAGAGGGAGGGTCCCCCAGACAGCGCTCCTGTGCCCGGCGCACGTCCCTTGTGCACAAGCATGGCTGCGTCAGATCGTCGCCACAACCGCAGAGAACGCTCCTGCGGACCCTGGGCGGACGGGTCAGCTGGGGCTGGGGACACTGCTGCTCACTCACCGCTCTCCGGTCTCTCCTCTCCCCGTCTCACGCTCGACACAACCTGGCCAGGCTCCTAAGAGGAGGTTCGGATTGTTTTTACTCCAGTGCCCTTCCCTTGGCGCGCCAATGAGGAACAGACGCTTCTGTCTGCCTCCTAAGACGTAGTCTCAGCCCGACTTTCCAGATGTATTCTAAACTCCTCGCCAACCCAAGCTCTCCGGCTGTATCCCTGCTTTCTGCTCTCCCTCCTGCAAATACGACTTCTCTGACTCATCTGTCTTACCCTTTATTCTTGCCTCCTTCCAGGGAGACCTGTCTGTATTCCACAGATCAGCACAAAGTCATCTCCCCCAGAAAACCTTTTCCCTGCCTTTTATATGTGGCAACTACATTATAACTTATTATGTTCACTTGTAGCTCATCAAAACCCATTAAAGATGATGCCCACACTGAAAACCATCACTAAAATGCAAAATTATAATCGTCCTCACAGAACATTGCATTATGCATCATGTAAGGAGAATTAGAGAAAAGAGGTAAATTTTTAAAATCTCTTTGGAGCTGTCTTGAGAGAGAAACAGAAAGAGGAGAATGGAGTCACATTAAAAAAAAAAAAACCATAAACTAAGTATGGAGATAATAATATGAAATTGAGTTTCCAAGTAACCATCTATGGGCGCTCTGTCTTATCTAGAGGCGCGAGATCAACACCTCTACATTCTAAAGAGATGGCTCAGGTGCACGAAAGCTAACGTTGCATCCCTGTGAATGACGCGGACCGACTTGTTATCTCATCCTACCATGAGCAGAGACGTACTAATAAGTGTTTAACAATAGGCTCTGGAATGAAAAGGGCTCTTGGTCTGTAGTTTTTGCCAATTTCTTTAGGGTAAATACCTTCATCACTAATATTTCAATCTGAACCTACTGGTGTGACATCGCTGATCATGGAACTAGAAGAGATGGGCACTTTGGGCTCTTCTGAGCTGGTACAAGCCCCCTCCACCCCTCACTCTAAGTGCCAATTGTTGTCCCGATTCAGCAGATGAGGAAACTGATTCAGAGGTTTTATAACCTGTGCAAGATCAAGACCATCGGACAGACATATGGAAAGCGTAAGCCGTTAGCGTGTCCCATTAGATTGCAAATCTCACTCTTTCCCGCGAGAGCACACCATCTGAACAACGTCAAGGACTTAAGTCACTCTGAGTCCCCTGATGTTTCTACCAGGAGTAGGGAAGCAAGACACAAAGGAGTAGTCACACGGCAGACAGACCTCAGTAAAATGTGTCAATAGGAGAGACATGTCTGGTAGCATCGAGTGATATTTCTCAGAAAAATAGAGAAATGGAAAAAGAGAGAGAGAGAGATGAGCAGGACTAGAGCTGTTGCCTCTCATGTGATGTCCCCCCAAGCCCCCAGACTCCCCAAAGCACTACTTTCTCTTAGTCACACACTGATTTCTCCTTGTAGTTAGTAGTTTTTCATTTCTCATTCACCCCTTCTTCCTTCAGTCGCTCCTTCCGTGCACTTCCTACCTGCCGCCCAGCCTCGTTCCTGGTCACTCTTCCCCCACTACTGTCTTATTGTTGTTCTGCCATCAGTGAGGCTCTGGACTAATACACGGCACTGTTTTCCAGTGTTGCCCATCACCGTAATTCATCCTGCATCGTCTGGAAAGCCACTGGATCAAGAAGTATAGTCCCAGAATCAGGATCCGTTAATGGAGTAGACAGAAGTGCGTTATGAGGATCCAATGGATTTACCCGGAGGCATAAAAAAACACACCTATTAAAAGTTAGGAGGAAAAAATTCATTTCTGGGGTATTGAGCTGAATTTTGATTCTTCTCAATAAGCACAAACCAAGGTAAAGTCTAAATGTCGATGCATATAACTCTCAGATCCCAGTATCTTACAGAGAAAAGAATTATAATACTGTAAGGCATAGACAAAGTACACGTCCTCTTATTCCCATCATGATCCTTCTGGAGCTACTCCATTTAACACTAAATGCATTTCTAACTTAACCTTCATAATTAAAAGGACCAATTCTCTGGTAGCTGCCCGTGCACATCCAACAAAATACAGAACAACCCATGGCAAAAGGAGGCATTCTGGTTAAATCAAATGAGGCTTTTAAAAAGTCACATACTCAGAGACCACTTTGTAGCCCTTAGCTTTTGTCTAAAATATTCCCCAGGGGAGAATCTGCCTCCTCTCGCACCACGGCACCCTCTTTACATCTCCCATTTGTCAAGCCGCTTGTCGGCACGCAGGGCTGCCCGAAGAGCCTGGCCTTTGTCAGAGTCTCATCTGGGAAACACAGCGGAGCTGCCTCACTCCGGCACAGCCACCTCCTAACAGTGAACAGACCCAGCCCCTGCGTGACCCGCCACGCCTGACCCACGCTCGCAGCTCGGAGCGCTCTGAGTCGCTGTGACACATCTAGCTGGAGGACCATTAAAGAAAATGGGGTAAGAGAAGGGACAAGAGACAGGATGCAAGACCTGGCCCTGAGTCTCTCCAGGCCTCCGTTTCTTTTTCCGGATCCTTAGACAAGAGTCGGAGGATTATAAGGTAGTTTCTAGCTGAGAAACTCTGTAACAGAAGTAAAAACATCACCAGCCTGGGCTTTCCTTTTTTTTAGCTGTATGAAGTATTGAAAAAACCATTTTTTAAAATTTTAATCGGGGGCTGTTTGTCCTAAACCAACAAACAAACAAAAACGTGGGAGGGGCGGCTGTGTGCTTTGGAAGTTTACTTGGTCATCTTGGAAATTCTGAAAAAGAGGGATCCATAACCAGAGGTCTCAGGAAGGACGCTACCTGGCCAAGCATTGAGAGAGGGAACCTGCTACCCTTTGGGCACTCGTTATGGGTCAGATGTTGAAACTAAGCTCACGGAAGAGGCAGAGCCTGTGAGGGCAGCAGCCTCTGGGTGGAGTCACTGCCTTCTGGGGTCTAGGCCTGAGCGCTGGTCTGACTGATGCCTCGCTTCTCTGTGAGAAGAACAGCTTCCAAGAGCCTGCCTCCCGTTGACGAGGGAAAATGACGGCCTCGCAAGGGCCGTGTCAGTGCTTCCCCACAAGTACATGCTAAGGCACTGAGGTTCAGAAATGGCGAGTAATTTGCCTCCAAAACATAAGACTGTAGAAGGAGGTAGAGCTTGTGTCAAACTTTGATCTCACTAACTGCAAAGTTATATTCCCTGATAGTCCAGGACACAGCGGGGCCTCATCTAAAGACTGTATCAGAATCCCTGGGGGTGTCTACCCGTGAGGTAGGTTCCCTGACCACAGGCCAGATCTTCCAAATCTGTGTGTGTGTGTTGCATGGCAAAAGGGGCCGAAATCTAGTTTTGTTCTGTTTTGTTTTTTAAACAAGTTTCTTGAGTGATTGTTTTATGCATTCAAATTTGAAAACTTTTGCACAATACTATATGGCCTTCCTAAATAAAACTTACAGGAACCAGATATGACCCCAAATGCAATCATAGAAAGAATTTTAACAAGAAAGATCAACACCAGGAACATCATAACACTCGAGGAGGCTGACCAGTCCATTCCCTTACCGGCACAGGAGAAACCAAAGTCCTCTCGGCAGGGGCCGACGGAGTGAGCATGGAGTAAAGGCAACGCCATCGGATGCACGAGGAGTAAAGTTGGTCTGTCTCCACCAGGGGCTCAACTCGACAAGGAGAACCAATTTGCTCAGGGCCGTCCATGGCAGCCACATCGAGTTTTGCACTGATAATTTGCTCAGGACTGTCGATGGCAGCCACATCAAGTTTTGCACTGATAAATTCCTGCTCTTTTTCTCCCCGGGACCAATTCCAATCTCCTATTGATACGCTCTTTATCAGTCAGGTGCAGTAGCGCTGACTAGGCTACGGTTCTTGTTTTTCGCTTCCGAAGAAACAGGTGAGATACTTCGATTAGAATGAGACGCCGCTGCCAACTGCACTGGGCAGTAGGTTTTCAGATCATTCACACAGCTGGCGCTTATACACGCTGTTCTGAGAACCTGGCTTGTGTCCTCTTATTGATCTTCACAGCAGCCTCTGAAGGAAGTGCTGTTCATTGTCCTCACTCGACAGACACAGAGACTGAGGCACCCAGAGATGAGGTGACCTTCTGATTGTCACACGGCTGTCGGCAGCAGAACTGGGGTTTGAACATGTACAGCTGCGCCTCAGATCACGCTCTTATCCACACTGTCCTTGCTTCTAAGCTATCTCATATGCTTATTTTTACTTGTATTTTTTGATGGAACACAGATCTCTATATCTAGGTGACATTTTAAAGGAAAGATTGTGTCTGTAACAAAAGTACAACGTTTTTGTTTTGTCACATGCATAAGAGAATGACTTCAAAAGAAATTAAATTGCCTTTAGAATACCCGCTTCTCTTAAATTACATACTGTAAATTCTACACATAAATTATCACTAGGAATATAAAATCAACTGGATAAAACAGTGTGAAATAAGTGAATCACTTCTTTCCCTAGTTATCTCATCCCACCAGATGTGGGTCTAGATGTTTTGACCGATAAATCCTTTCAGAATCGCCAGAACTTAGTGATTCACTTAGTCTAAGTGAACTTAGACTTTCTGTGTCATGATACTATTCTCACTGCATTACTGATGATGCTGAAGATGGCTTCCAAGTAAGCTGAACTCGTGCATACCTTTTACATTTATTTTAAAAAGACTCCTTCGAAGATCAATGACATCAAGAGATGAGGGTCTGCAAGAATTATAACAGGCCAGATACAAGCTCTGTTTCTGTTGTTTCTTCCCTTTTATATGAAGATGCAACTTACACAACATCCTGAAATTTCAAATAGAGACAGAGTTATTTGAATTTTCCAAAAGTGATTTAGGAAGCCATAATCCCTCTTGGAGTTTGAAACCAGACCATGTTTCTTCTTGAAATGTTTGTCTTATTTTTATAAACAAATTAAAAGAGCAAGAATTGGAGCACCTGGATGGCAGAGTCCATTAAGTTAGTCTTAGGTTCAGCTCAGGTCATGATCTTGGAGTCACGAGTTCGAGCCCTGGCTCATGTTCCACGCTCAACGTGGAGTCTGCTTAAGTTTCTCTCTCCCTCTCCCTTTTGATGCTCCCCACCATGCTCTCTCTCTCTCTCTCTCTGTCTCTCAAGTAAGTAAATAATTTAGAAAAAAATGAATAGTAAATAAAAAATAAAAGAGAAAGAATTTCTCTTTTCCCCTTCACATTACTTTGATTTTAATTGATTGCTAAAGAACAACTAGTCTACAATATTTTACTTTAAGAAAATCTCCAGCAAATCCCAATTGAACACGCGGAACATACTATAATGCTGCATCAAGTTGAGATTAAAGTTCATTATAAGTAATACAAAGACCATTTTAGACTTCCTGCTCTACTAGGTAAGTCAAACATTCTATCAATTTATGCATTACCAAGAGATTAAACATTACAACCAAATCAACACAAGATTAAATGATTCAGATCTAGGTGAATGACTAGATGAACACCATTACCACCTTGATAAAAGAGTACCAAATACTCTTTCATTGTGGAGGAAGAATCTCAAATATGTGTCATGCATAAAGTCTATGGTTAGCATCTTGAAGAACATGTATATGACACTGTATCTCCCAAAGTTTTCCAAGACAACCTTGATTTCAAACATCCTGCCTTACTCTCCCCTTGAAATTACTGAGTATCTCCCGTCCACAGCACTATTTGTCAAACTATGTATCCTGGTGTTTCGTTTGGAAAATACGGTCAGAATAGGCTTTCGCTTCATTTACCATCAATGAGCTTTGTGAGGGTTTCCTTTCAAAATGTGTCTCACAGAACCTGGACTGAAAGAGTCTTACAAGGGTCAACGTTTCTGAAGCCAGATTGCCTGGGTTCTTACCTTGCTCTGTGAGCCAGGGAACCAATTTAGCCCCACTGAGGCATAGTTTCCTCAACTGAAAAATGAATACCTATTGTGTTGTTAAGATAATTTAGTAAGGCAATAGTTATTAAGTTCTTAGAATAGTCCTTAGTACATATTAACCTCTCAGTAAAAATTAGTTCAGTATTTTAACTAAGCTATTAATTTAATTGATGATTAGATGAGAACAATACAGAGATATTGCCATTTTACTTCAAAAATCGCTCCACACTAGGGATACCTTGGTGGCTCAGTCAGTTAAGTGGCCAACTCGGGGTTTCAGCTCAGATCATGGTCTCAGGGTCATGTGTCAGAGCCCCGAGTCGGGCTCCACACTCAGGGGAGAGTTTGCTTGAGAGTCTCTCTTCCTTTATCCTTCCTGCCCATGCACTCTCTGTCTCTGTCTCTGTCCCTCTCTCTCTCAATAGATACACTAATAAATAAATATTGTTTAATGGTTTCATACTATAAGAAGGGTATACAGTTTATAGTCACACTGTGGAGTTGTTGATATAATTTAACCCATTCCTGGAAAATCATCTGCCTTCTACCTTGCTTTTGATTTATAATATATAACTACCATATTGTTGTATAAGTAGCTTAACAATTGGAGAAAACATTCTTTTCAGTTTCTTGTTGCCAATATTTTATACCATTAATTGCGCATTAAAGGAAAACCATCCACGGGGGCACTATCACATCTGCTTCGTTATCTGTCTCCACAAGTTTTTAAGTGAATGGATCTGCCTCTTATACCAGGGCTGAATTATTTCAAATATCACAACAAAGATATGTTTGTTTGCTCTTCTCTTCTTTGGGCTAACGAGTATTAATGCACGTTTAACATCAAATATTCTATTTTTAATGTTTAATAAAAGGTTGGCAAATGAAATGTCAATATGGCATATTTTTAATTTGGGATAGGAAATATTTATGCATGATTTTTCCCCCCAGGGAGGACCTAAATAGAAGGAATAATGTGGAAAAGTGTATGACCGAGACAATCTGAATCTAACAAATAAGACTCCATTAATTCTTGAGAACTAATTCTTTTTTTTTTTAAGATTTTATTTATTTATTTGACAGAGAGAGATCACAAGTAGGCAGAGAGGCAGGCAGAGAGAGAGAGAGAGGAGGAAGCTGACTCCCTGCCGAGCAGAGAGCCCGATGCGGGGCTCAATCCCAGGACCCTGAGATCATGACCTGAGCCGAAGGCAGCGGCTTAACCCACTGAGCCACCCAGGCGCCCGAGAAGTAATTCTTATAGTCAACAACTACAAAGGTCCTAACTGTTGCTCCTGGACAACCAGTTCTCATGAGCCCACTGTGAAAGGACAGATGGCGCGGCATGCGGGAACCAGCTGTTTGCTGAGGGAGGTCAGAGCACTAGGGGGGAATGAAAGGTTTATTCAGACATGTGCAGAACAACTGTAAAGCACACAATCTTTTTTTTTAAGATTTTATTTATTTATTTGACAGACAGAGATCACAGTAGGCAGAGAGGCAGGCAGAGAGAGAAGAGGAAGCAGACTCCCTGCTGAGCAGAGAGCCCGAAGTGGGGCTTGATCCCAGGACCCTGAGATCATGACCTGAGCCAAAGACAGAGGCTTCACCCACTGAGCCACCCAGGCGCCCTAAACCACACAATCTAATCTAAGCACACTAGTCATTCAACCAACAAGCCTCACTCATAGCAGGAATTAAAGAAATCTGAGCCG
Source organism: Mustela putorius furo (assembly GCF_011764305.1). Lineage (NCBI taxonomy): Eukaryota > Metazoa > Chordata > Mammalia > Carnivora > Mustelidae > Mustela > Mustela putorius. Next base: position 3,041,551 of record NW_025421261.1, read on the forward strand.
GATGAAGAAATAATGAATGAGTTGGATCGTGAAGGTCTAAGAAGGTAGGAAATGCAAGGTAATGTGTTTATGAACTTTTTATTTGTTTGGTTATCACCGTAATGGCTGTCAATTTACCTACCTGTCTCTAAACCTCAGTTTCTTCTTTAGGAAAATATATATAGTAATAATACTATAAATTAATACTCCTTCCTACCCCAGAAGACTGTCGTAAATTTCAAATGAGGATACTCTGGAACTTACAAATGCTGTACACAATTAAGTAGTTTTTGTTTCAGTTCCTTAAAGAAAGTGAAAAGCCACTGGTATGTTTACACAGATTTTTTTTTTTTCCTCTCAACCCACCTTTCCGTATCTAGAGGTGTGGGGATGCAGTAAAGTGTGGAGTGTTAAAGGGAGAAATCGTTATTCCTAGGGAAGGCAGGTGGAGAATCTTCAACTCTCCTTCCCTCTGATGGTTTAGAGGGATTGTCTGCAGAACCTGGGAAATGAGAGAAGGAAGTCAGCATCGATTTCCTCTGCGAGTCCAGCACCGGACGGCTTGTACGGAGCAAGGTGTGGCCCCGGAAGAGAAAGGTGAGCGATTGCAGCTGGCAAGTTGAAGAACAGTCATCGCAAGTTCAAGGTGTGAGAGCACTATCCGTCCAACGGAGCTGTTTCAAGCCTCTCTTGCACTCTTGTGAGCACTGTGTGAGGGATGGAGCCGGCCCCGCCTGAACGCAGCGGGAAGACGGATCAGAAGGGGGAACCACAGTTTCCTGTGTTAAAATATTAATTATTTGTGGGTGGTACTTTTTAAACATAGCCATGAGTTGCTATTGAAATGCAAATGTGTGTTTATTGCCCTGAGGGAGATGTTATTAAAAAATTAAAAAAAGACAATACCCAGAGCTGGAAATTGCCCCCTGGGCCAAGGGCAGATGTTGGGCAAGAGCACAAAGTCTCTGGGAGGACAGGAAAAAAGGAGGAAGGGCAGGGGAAAAAGGTCAGAAAGAAGTAGACATCCCGTGAGAGCCCATTAAAAAGTCACAGCTGAGCCCAGTCATTGTCAAATCCAAGAAGGATTCACAAGATTCAACGAGGACAGTAGTCAGTGGGCGAGGACTGACAGACACCTCCCCGCGGGAGCAAGTACTGCGAAGCCCAACTGTTCTGCCTTCACGGTGGGAAATGACTCTGCACCTGGTGAGCCAGCGACCAGCTATGCCTTCCCCAGCAGTAGAAGTTGGCTTCGAAATAAAACAGCCTCTGAGCACCCGAATACAGAGCAGAACACCGGAACCACTTAGAGAAGCAATAGAAAAGAGACAGAAAAAGCCGAGTTTTGAAATACTTAGTGGAGAGGTTTTCCACTCACCTTTTTTGCCCACTGGATGGTGGAAGAAGAGAAAACCAGAGACTCACTAGAAAAGCACCTGAAGAAATCAGGGGAAACCAAACATCAAACTCCCATTGCTTCAGCCACACTGGAAGATAAATAAAAACAACAACTAGAAACAACTGAACAAACAATTAGAGATACAGGTGGACTTAGAGGCACTCAGTCAACCAAGCACCACGGCTATTTCCAAACAACTGAGTATATAAAAGCAAAATGTTGAGGAAACCCCAGTCCCTTATAGGTTGGCAGGAGGCAGAGCTGGAACTACGTTCCTACCTGCATGTCTCCTGTAGACTCAAAGCTCCTCCGTAGGTGACGCCAGCACGGTGACACGAAGTGTCCCAGAAATATGTATTTCTTTTTTTAAAAAAAGATTTTATGTATTTATTTGAGAGAGAGAGTATGAGAAGGCGGAGGGTCAGAGGGAGAAGCAGACTCCCCACGGAGCAGGGAGCCCGATGTGGGACTCGATTGCGGGACTCCAGGATCATGACTGAGCCGAAGGCAGTCGCTCAGCCACCTGGGCCACCCAGGTGCCCCGTATTTCATTTAGAAGTTACACCCAAGCCAAATGGAATTGAAAAATCGGGTTTTTAATTGATCTGTTCAATCAAAAATGATGCATGAGTGCTTCCTTACGTCCTGTGCCCTACAGGATCCTGGGGTAGCGCTGTAATGAGAGAGAGCATAAACTTTACAGTCAGACTGTAGACATGTAAGAGCGTTGGTGAGACACCCCTGTGAAGTTCATACCTTGAGGTAGTCAGGCTTTTTTTCCTTAATCAGATGGACGACAAGGAACCATGAAATGTGTTTTTATCAGAGGAAAGGCAGAAGCAATTTATACTGCAGAAAGACTGTGGATCAGGTGTATGCAAAATGGATGGACGGGAAGAAAAATCACGAAATTGAAAGGTCAGGGAGCCGGGGTGGCTCAGTCCTTAAGCGTCCGCCTTCGGCTCAGGTCATGATCCCAGAGTGCTGGGATCGAGCGGCACATGAGGTCTCTGCTCAGCGGGAAGCCTGCTTCTCCCTCTCCCACTCCCCCTGCTTGTGTTCTGTCTCTCACTGTGTCTCTCCGTCAAATAAATAAATAAAATCTTAAAAAAAAAAAAAAAAGAATTTGTAAGTTTGGAAAACTGTTTCTTGAGGTTGCCACATTAACTTAGTTGTCAGGACATAGAAATATGAATCCGAGTGTCAGTGAGAATATTTTTAAATGGATCAGATCTTTAACAGAAGAACTGGCAAAAGTTGGGAATAATTAGAGACAGAGGATACAAGAAGAGGGGAAGATTGCAAAATGATGGAATGTTTTCAGTTACAAGAGCCCACATGATAGAGAATAATTTGTGTGTGTAAATGACCTAGGTCATTCTTAGAACCATAGAAAACCAAGAAATCAGAAACTTTTCCTCAAACCGGTGGTAACTGATAAGACACGTCAGAATGCTCACAGCTTTCCAGGCACCGGGGTCAAATGTTACTTATCTTAAATTCATCGGTAAGATCCTTAATGTTAACATACGCTGCATTAGAGTCAACGGTTTGTTTTACAATTCGTGGAGATATCTTTCATTACACCAAAAAAAAGTAAGTGTTGGAGGAAGAAAAGCACATTTGAGAATGACCCCTTATTTATTCTGAAGGACGTGGACATGCTGACAGACTCACCACCTTTCACAAAGCAAAAGATCTCCTTGTCAGAACACAAAATAGGTCTCAAGGATCCCAAATGTAATGTTAGAGGGTAAAGATAAAGGATAAGGTGTGAATAACCTTGGATTAGAAAGAACAATTTTTTTGCTAACCCTGCCCTGTCCACTAGCTATGTGAGCTGAATTTAAAAAGCCCTGTGTTTTTAGCTAACACACACACACACACACACACACACACACACACACACAGGAGGACTTGAGTAGGACTCATTCATTCATTTATTCATTTAACATACATACTTTCATTAAGTCCTTTTTGTACCGAGCACCGTCCAGGACCCTGGGGAACAACTGAAGAAAACAAGGTACCAACAGTGAAACACAAGACAAGACAGCTTGTTGGGAGCATAACCAAAAAAGACAGTCGGGGTCCCTTGGCTCTGGCAGGACTTCACAAAGGAAGTCAAAGCTGAACTCTCTGGAGGCTTGACCAGGAGTTTCCCCCACGTCCCCTGCTGAGGATGACTTTCCTAGAAGGAAGCACTGCCTGGTGATCTTAACTTTAACTTGTAAATCATAAACTTGAAAGTATTTTCTTCCAGAGAATAATACATGTTCTTTTGAGAAGGGGTAAGAACATGTGAGAAACTCCCCTCCTTGAGAGAAATTATTAAGAAATTTTATGAAAGCTTTAAAAAAAGATGAACAAGATTCACATTCTCATATTGTCTGAGGAACATAGATCAGGGACGTTTCAAAATATTGACTTATTAATTCAGTATTTATACAAAATATATTAAGTTTTGTTACAGGTTTTTTTCAGTGTGTTTCATTCTTTTTATTCTACTGAAAAGACCTAGTTACTTGAAAAAAAAGTAAAGGATTCTGTTCAATTGTACAAGTGTTTAGAAGCTTCTTAATTTTTTTTCGAAATTAATGTTTTGCTCTTATGATTGGGAGAATCAGGGCAATAAGAGTTTGTCTTTTGAAGTGGTAACAAACTTTTTGAGTTTGTCTTTTGAAGTGTCCTGTTCCATAATTGTATTTGTCTACACATAAGGATTCACAGTAGATCTAATAGGCAACAGTTTTTGCCATATATCTTCCAATGTTAACATTCCAAAAACGTTTCCTGTTCTTTCTCTGAGATATAGTTTACAACATATATTTTTCTTTTAATTTTTATTGTTATTGAAGTATAGTTGACATGAAATATATTAGTTTCAGGTATACAGCATAGTGGTTTGAAAATTCTCTACATGACGCAACGCTCCTCACAGTGAGCATAGCTACCATCTGTCACCGTACAAAGTTTTTACACTATTATTGACCAAATTCCCTTTGCTGTGGTTTTCATCCCCACAATGTAGTTATTTATAACTGAGGGTTTGTACCTCTCATTTTCACTTATTTCACGTATTCCATTGTAACATGTATTTTAAAGGTAGCTTTTAGAAGTGACGTGTATAGGAACAACATAGTAAGATTTGCATTAAATGATCTTTAAAATAGGATGAAGTGATACAGTATCTTGGAAGAGAAAAAGATCTTCAATTTGCTCAGTTTCTTTGTGTCAAGTGCACTAGATTATTTTATTTAATCTCTACAATAGTCTTAAGAAATAGTCAATTCTTTCTTATTCCCCATAGTCGCCTTCTATAAAGTCACTGTAAACACCGTATTGGAGAATATGGACACAATGTTCCTGGGCAAAGAAGTGTAGGGTTAGGTTCCTGCAAGCCTCTGACCACAGTTATTTTCATTAACTGATTGATGCACAGACTTCTTTATGAGTGTTTCTGTTTAAAGATACCTAATCTATTATATATTGCTGTTTTATTAACATTGAACTCACGGCCAACTTTCAAGCATAACTCACGCCTGGTAAAGTTCCTTATGCACATCAAGCCTTCTTACGCGTAAGAACACTAGACAGCACTTGAGCACACTTGGGGGCTATCATGGAGGCACGTGGATGCTTTTTTGGTGAACAAAAAAAGCACAAAAGTGTGAAAAAACATGGAATCCAGTAGACTGTGAAAAGGACACCTGTTTATAGTATGAGAGCTGAAATTAGGGGGAAGAGTGTTGCTTTGTCCAGCTTCAGCTGGGGTCGTGCACATTGGACAACTCACATTTTTCACCGCTCTGCACATGTCCACGAATGACCGCAAAGGTACCAAACACTGATTTTGAGGATACAAACAAATATTACAAGGAGGTGAATTTGCACATATAGAATCTGCAAATATGAAGACTGATTGCAATGACTGTTACTCCTATTTAATTGGGAAGTAGAGACCCAGAGAACTTAAATACTTTGCCCATGGTCATCCTGTTGGGGAATAACGGGCTCAATAATTGTGCAAAATTAGCCTCATCTACAGACTTCAACCTCAGCTAATATTTCCATATAGTCAATGTACTACAAGTATTAGGAGCATAGTGGTTGGGCTCAAACCCTACTTCTTTCAATTACTAGTTGTTTGGCCTTGGAATCTTGGTTACTACCCCCACCCACCCCCCCAAGTCCGAAGATCTGCTGATGAAGTGGGGACAATAACAATTGTAATTAATTGGGTGGTTGTGGGGATTAAAGGGACTAACCCACTTCTTAGCCTGTGGAAGTGCTCGGTGACTATTAACTTCATAGACTCCACTATGTAGCCACCATATATATATTGAATGTTAACGGAGTCATACACTGAACCCAGAACATGGAATTATGTACTCCTTCCAACAACCTAGGACAAAGGTTAAAACACATTTTACACATGAGTAAACTGAGGCTCATAGAGGTTTAAGCTAAGGCTAAGTTTATTTCTAAGCTTAGTAGAGAAATCCAGATTTGAACTCAATTCTGGTGCTCGCTTCGGCAGCACATATACTAAAATTGGAATGAACTCAATTCTGACTCCTGCCAGCTTGTTCCGGATGCCTTCTCCCATTGCCTCTTTGGCCCATTGTTGTAGGATCTGTATTCGAATAATAATTATTTAAGTGATTACATGCACAATAGTCTGAAATGCAACCCTCTTTCATCTGCTTTGTGCTCTTACATACAATTTCACACCAATCAAAAATTCTGTAATTGCAAGTACAATTATGTCAGCACTGTGAAGTATCGGTTATACTTTTATGACCATATTTTATGACCTGAAAAGGATACCAACAATATCCATATTTTTCCTTGATTTCCTTTTGAAATATCTTATCTCCATTGCTTCCTTAAGACTGTAATGCTGTAGAAATTTGAAGTTTTCAAGAGTCATTTAAAGTGAGGCGATTGTGGGGCACCTGGGTGGCTCAGTGGGTTAAGCCACTGCCTTCAGCTCAGGTCATGATCTCAGGGTCCTGGTATCGAGTCCCGCATCGGGCTCTCTGCTCAGCAGGGAGCCTGCTTCCCTTCCTCTCTCTCTGCCTGCCTCTCTGCCTACTTGTGATCTCTCTCTGTCAAATAAATAAATAAATAAATCTTTTAAAAAAATAATAAATAAATAAATAAATAAATAGATAAAGTGAGGCGATTGTGATGATTGATTTTATGTCAACTTGGCCAGGCTGGGCTGCGTAACTGTTTCATCAAGCACCAATCTAGATGTTGCTGGGAGGTATCTGTGGATGCGACTGATAGTTACAATCGGTTGACTTTAAGTAGATCAGATTATTCTCCATGTGTGGGCCTCATCTAGTCAGTTGATGGTTTTAGGAACAAAGCTGAGAATTCCCAATGAAGAAGGAATTCTGCCTGGAGACTATATAGAAATCCTGCCTGACTTCTAGTCTTCCAGTCCTATTCTAAGAATCTGAGATTCAAGACGGCAACAACTCTTACCTGAATTTCCAGCCTGCTGGCCTGCGCAACAATCATGTGAACCAAATCCTTCAAAGAAATGTCTTGAAGGATATATGATAGATAGATAGATGACATATATAGATAAATGATAGATCTGTGTGTGTGTGTGCACGCATGTGTGTGTGTGTGTGTCCTATTGGCTCTGTTTCTCCAGAGAACCCCGAGTAACCCAGTGACCAAATATCTTATTTTTCCCAGGACAGAGAAGTTGTGTGGGACATGGATATTTCTGTCCTAAAGTCAGGATGGGCTTGAGTCAAACAAAACAAGTTGGTCACCCTACAATTATCTCTCCCCTGCAGCAAATTTCACAGCGAAAGGGGACATTAGTGTTACACCAATTTATAGGTTCCTTCTAATTATTGTTGGTACAAGGTATCCAGCTAATAACAAGTCAAACTATGTTAACTTTGCACTTTACTAGGTTGTGTTTGTTCATGGTAAAGCACACATAACATAAAATTTACCATTTAAACCAACTGAAAGTTACACATCAATGTGCAACCACCACCCCATCTACTTGCAGAATTGTTGCATTCCCCCCAAATCGAATCCTATACCTGTTAAGCAGTCACTCTTCCCAGCTCCTGGCAAGTGTTAATCTGTTTTCTGCCTATTCTAGATATTTCAAACAAATGGAATCATACTTGTACAGAAACTCTAGGAACACGGATTATGAGACAGAATGAGGAAAAGTGTTTGAGGATTTAAATCATTCATTTATGCATCCAGCAACTCTTTATTGAACAGTTACTACGAACCAGATGCTTTTCACGGTTCTGAGACCATAAACATCCCTACAGTCATAGCATTTACACAGAGAGCAAGCCTTCAGTGCAAAATGTTATTGAATTTATGGAAAAACGTCAGCAGAGGAGAAGCTGATAAAAGATAGAGGCCCTTGAACTCTGGACTGAGGAGTTCAAATGTTAAATACTAGCACTTAGACCGTCACTATAGGTTCCTGGAGCATAAAGACAGCAGCCAGACTTGGCTCTTCTTGGCTTGTTTGTGTGTGTGGAAAGAGACAGGGAATGCAAGCCAGGGATTGTTCTGAAGTGGCGGAGATACGGGTGCGGTCTGTCATCACACAGGAGGACACCGGTATGCGCCTGGACGTGGAAAAGAACGCCTTCCCTCTTTTTCACAGGGTTTTTAAAAACTCCTATCAAGACTGACTTTGAGCAGGGCTTAGTTACACATTCGGCTATTACTGCTTTCTGATAAGAAGCACCATAAAACACCTGTGTTGGGTAATAGAGGCCAACAGTATCTCCTCGGGATCAGGACTTCCTCCGTCCTCATCAGTATGCGCCAGGAGTTCTTCCATGGCCCAGCGAAGAGATACAAACCGGTCCACCTCTCCGCAGGAGTAGAGATAAGTACTTGCGCAGAATATTACTATAAGATGTTACTTGGGTCTCCTTTACAATCCTATAATAAAACCAATAATAACACTTTGAACTGATAAACTCCTTCACACTGAAAGTCTCAAGTGTTTTATAGACCATAAATTCTCCCAACACCCTTTATGAGATAAAGAATAATCACTCTCTCCAATTAACAGTTAAACTAAAAACTAGCTTGGCCGAATGACTTGCCCAAGGCCACTGACGTAAGTCAGAAGTCCACTTGTTCTGGAGACTAAAGCAGGGCTGATCCTCAACGCGGGAGTACGGGAGGCAGTCCTTCACCCCAGGTACCATGCCCTCGTCCTCTCTCTTTCTCTACCCACTTCAGGCAACCTCCTCAGTCTCCCTCAAGGTGCTAACGGACACCAGTTGACAATTCTCAAGGTGCCAGCCTTCCCAGGAGTATCTGCCTTTTATTAGGTGGCTCTCGACAGCTGGCTGAATTTCAAGAACACACAGAACAAGCTCTTTGACTTGCTGAGGGAGAGTCTGTTCTCAGAGCTCTGGGGTCATTCACCCCTGTACTCTGCCACTAGGAGAGGAGCCTCCTTCCCCAGAGAGAAGCCGCCCCTCTTCCTACATCAACCAGTACGCTGGGGTTCTGCTTTGTCCTAAGGACAGAAATAGAAATGAAAGTCATCTTTCTGCCTAGAACTACCTGATACCAGGACCCATCTGGTCCTGCCTAAGCTTTTTGTAACTACATTCATTGTGTCCTAATATTGTTGGCAGGTATATTGTCCCTCGAAGTGTGCTGGGAATACAACCCAAACACTGCCACCAGGTGGGATCTCTTTCACCTAGCAGGACAGACAGTTTCACAGCATTTCCAAGTTCAACAGCATTGAAGATCTCTCCTTACTTGAAAAGGGGGGAAATGGAACAACTTGAAACCACTGGGAAATGCCTGGTTGCCATTGTCTTTCGTTAGGACTTAAATCCAGTTTTCTGTAATTTCACATAGCCAGTCTGTTTACACATGATTGAAGAAGAAAGTGGGAACTTAGGACATGAAGTTTGCTATATGGTCACTTGCACACCTTTTATGACCCGCATCCCTTCAAAGCTCTGGAGAAGGCAACCACACATTATGTATAAGGGCTGAATGCACGGGAGGAAATATTGAGCGTTTTTTCCCTCCCAACTGTAAGACAAGTAGTAGTGTGTTTCACTATCCAAAACGGAGAGAAATTTCTATTAACTTGAAGTTCGTCTGTGTAGCTCTGTGGTTGCTGCAGAGATGTAATAGACTATGCCCAGGTTTAAAAAAAAAAACAAGGAAGCCTCTTTTTTCATCTTTCTGCCATCCTGGTGACAGCATTAGGATGTCACTGGTTTTGCCGACGTGTTCTTACTCCAGGGGCTCTCCTAAGGGACATTTAAGGAATACCTGCTGCAGGCAAAATGCTGTCCCAGGCGCTGTGCAGGACTCATGCTCAAGAAGCTGTGTTTTAAATGGACACGCAAATGTACACAAATGCCCATTTTATGTGGTCAGTTAACTTCTCATGTGTTTATGTATCAAATAATAATGGCCTTGAGTCATCAAGAAGCATTATGAAGACATTGAAATGTTTATATATTATACATTATTATATATTTTATATAATAAATACATTATTATATAAATATTTATTATCTATTTCTTATAGTTAATATTTATTATGATTTTATAATAATTAAATATTAATTAAGTTAATTTTATATTTGTTATAAATAATTTATTATATATAAATATATTACACATATTTTATAATAATTTTTTTTTAAGTTTGGTTTTGGCTGTGTGTCATATGAGGAGGAAGTTTGTACCAGAGTCTTTTCAAGCAAGAAAACTGCTACAGGACAGCATTCCTTGTTGATGCGTCAGAATTCAAAAATACATATTGACCTAGCTGCAAAGGTCATCATGAATCCTTTTTAAATTATTTATACTTCCTCCAAAATATGAACTTCAATAAAAATGTGTTGCATACGTAGTATAAATGTGGGAATTACAAAAATGGAAAAGAAGCAACCATTGGTCTCATGGAGCTTGAGATCTGTCCGCTTCCAGTCGACTGAAATTCCTGCCCAGACCTGGGTTCAACTCTGTTCACGCAGCACCAGCGGGCACTCCTGCTCTTTTTACGGCTCAGCAACAGTTACTACGATTGACAACACGGAGACCTGAAATATTTATATAGCTTTATTCCTAGGTATCTTATGGTTTTGGGTGCAATTGTAAATGGGATTGACTCTGAAATATTTATATAGCGCTTGTGCAGTCAATTCATTGCCCAGTAAAAGAATTGGTTTGCAGGACCTGGCTCCTTGCCAGAGTTATCTAGATCTTAATTTTATAAGGCAAAAATTTACCCTAGAGTTCAAAAATTGAAAAACAGGGTGGAGGAGTTATAGGGGGTGATCATTTGTGGCCGAAGAAAGCTGTTTGCTTTTCTATGGGCAGATTTCCAGGGGCAGTTTAAAATGACTTCCCACAAGGAAGAAATACCAGAAAAACACCTGGAAATCCTGAAGCAAAAGTAAAGAATAAAATTAGTTCCCAATGGTGATATTTATCATTTCCACACCCCATCTGTCCATATTTCTAGGGCATTCGTCACTGTACCTAAACAACGTTAATTGATCCTGCTCAGCTTTTACATAGGCGATCCGAGCAGCTGCACCTGGAAATCTATAGGGTGAAAAGGCAGATGCTTACAAGCATGACAATGATTGCATCCGTGGGCTGCAGAGGTGACAAGTGAGATCACCTCCCGCTAACGCCTTTCAGCCCCAAGTTCCTGGAGGGCCAGTTACCTCTTCTGTCCAGTGTCCTATTGCCTACCGTCTCCTGGGCTGTATTTAGGGGTAGTCTTGGTGGGAAGGAAAAGGGGCAAAAGGAACATGGGAGAAGGTAGAGAGAGGAGCTTGAGAGGAAGGAGAGAGTCCCCTGTATTGCAGCAGCGTTGCCAGCTGAGGGAGTTTGGAGACAGGGATCCCTGGGAAAGTTCTATGGAAATAGGAAGGAAAATGGTCTTTAACTGCTTTGGCACCATCGCTTGGTCACAAAATCATCTAAGTGTTATGCTTTTAGAAACCCAATTTAGAGGTGCCTAGGTGGCTGAGTTGGTGGGGCATCTAACTCTATTATTTTTTAAGGTTTTACTGATTTGCTTGAGCAGAAAACAAGACAGCACAGAGGGAGAGGGAGAAGCAGGCTCCCCACTGAGCAGAGAGCCCCACGCAGGGCTTGATCCAGGATCCTGAGATCGTGACCTCAGCTGAAGGCAAATGCTTAACTGACTGAGCCACCCAAGTGCCCAGGCATCAGACTCTTGATCTCAGCTCAGGCCTTGATCTCAGGGTCATGAGTCCAAGCCCTGCATTGGGCTCCATGTTGAGTATGGAGCCTACTTGAAAAAGAAGAAGGGGACGCCTGGGTGGCTCAGTTGGTTAAGCAGCTGCCTTCAGCTCAGGTCATGATCCCAGCGTCCTGGGATCGAGTCCCACATTGGGCTCCTTGCTCCGCAGGGAGCCTGCTTCTCCCTCTGACTCTGCCTGCCTCTCTGTCTGCCTGTGCTCGCTCTCGCTCGCTCTCGCTTGCTCTCTGACAAATAAATAAATAAAATCCTTAAAGAAAAAAAAAAAGAAAAAAAAGAAAAAGAAGAAGGAGAAGAGAAAGGAAGAAAGGAATAAAGGGAAAAGATAAAGGAAAAGAAAAAGAAAAAGAAACCTCACTTAGGAAACTATCACCAAAATGATGAGGCAGAAAAGAGAGACGCATTTTAAGAAGACTTTTTAAAAGTAACTATTTTCCCCAAAAGACAAGAATCCGACTCAATAAACTGCCATGTACAGGAAGGGCTAAGTCCAAGAGGGAGAAATCTTCTGGTAAAAAAAAAAAAAAAAAAAAGAAGGCTTTAGGAGGCCATAAAAATTCAAACACAGATTATAGAGGAAGGACGCCCTCTGGACTGCCTGCAGGAAGAAACGGGTAGGATAGGGAGGAGAGTCTGCATGCAGATCCTGTAGACAACGGGTGAAAACAATGCAAACAGCACCCACGGAGACACCCCGACGATCAGATCACAAGGGCTAAATTAACAGCCAGGGGAAGAACCTTCAAGGTGGGCCTGCCAAATTTCTCCTGCTGTGATGCAAGCGCAACACAAAACATTCTACCAAGGAGAAAAACAGCAGTTGTTACAAGTAAAATTCTTTCCATTTTTTAGGGGGGAAGGAGTAGGTGTCGTGGTAAATTCTGACAGCACCGTTATCAGTAGAAATTTTCAGGATGGGTGGAGTTGTAAAACACAAGCAGAAATGGGACTAAACATGTCAGTTAATTATACAATCTTAGCGCATGGTTTTTCTGCTATGTTAACCATGAATCAGGATATAAAATAGCATAAAAAGGGATCCAGTCACTTCACAATATAATTCCTTTTTAATTAAATAGAAAAGGTGAAAATAGTGTATGACCATAAAGATATAATGAACACATGGAAATAGTCTCTGTTCTAGGTATAGAAAAAGGGAGACTGAGAAGATATATCCCATGACACTAATCTTGGTTTTGTTTGTTATGATGACAGATAATATGAAAATACATAAAACAGAGTTTCTTCCCTCGAGGAGCTAATTCTTTTTTTTTAAGATTTTAAATATTTACTTATCAGAGGGAGAGAGCACAAGCAGGGGAGCAGCAGGCAGAGGGAGCAGCAGGGTCCCCACTGAGCAAGGAGCCGGATGCGGGACTCCATTCTAGGACCACGACCTGAGCCGGCGGCAGATGCTTGACCGACTGAGCCACCCAGTGCCCAGGAGCTGACTAATTCTTATTCCTTATTATATTTGTTTAGTCATCTTTAATTTTAATGATTAAAGTTCTAAGGAATGTCTTAAGTGAAAAACTATTAAAATGAATGCAGAAAAGAAAGGAAATAAGCAAAGCTCAAACCAAATAGGAAGTAAGTGTATTTTTGTTCTGTCTATTTCTAGAGGACCACAAATTTACTGGAGGGAGACATTTGATAAAACAGCCCTTCAGCTTATCACTACGCAACTGAATTCAATTCCACAAATACGGGTTAAACACATAACCGGGGATAAAGATACCCGGCGAAGGCAGTGGGGGCGAGAGACGAATGGTTATCTCTGCCTTCAAGGCTCTTGCTTCCAGTAAGAAGTAAGATCAGACATTACTTCTACCTCTTCCTACCCCCAACCTGTGCCTTCAGTTCTTGTCTGATTTTATTTACGATCAAGAACAGGGCCAAGCATTGGGTAAAACCCTCTGAGTGACTAACTGTTCTCCGTGTAAAACATTAAGAAAACGGGAGATCCTCTATCACTGGATGGCTCTCAGCAGGGTCTCCTTTCCAATTTTTCCTGGGGCTAGAACATTTTTCTGCCAGACCCTCTTCAGGCTGACTTTTCCATCATTCAGGTGTCAGCTTCTCAGAGACACCTCCTTGACCACCTCACCATCCTGGAACAGCACCCCTGCCGACATTCCCTTCCCCATACCTGCACTACTTTTGATCTTGTTCTTTTGTTTTATTGTCTCCATGGTAATTCAGTGAAATCCTTATTTTTTTTTTGGTTTGGGTTTATTGCCCATTTCTCTTAGAATATCAGCTCCATGAGGGTAGGGATTTCAAAGTCTTTTACAAGGCCGTGTCTCTAGCTTCTAGAATAGTATAAGGTTTACGATGTATAGTCATTGAATATTTATGAACAAATGAGAGAGAAAACGCCTGCCTCTCTGGGTCTTACTGTTTTGACCCTAGATTTTCTTTAAAAAAAACAAAAAACAAAAAACAAAAAAACCCCACTCACTCACTTTGTTCCCAGCTGCATCTCCAGCATCCGAAAGACTTATTAGTACATAATGATGTTCAGCCAAAAAAAAAAAAAAATTATTAACAGAATAATGACAGGATCCAGGAAGAAAAAGACCTAAAAAGCAGAAAAATCAAGAGGAAAAATATTGTTTAAGCCAGATCATAGAGCTGCATGTAGATTTCCTTGTGTTTATTTTCATAAACCTTTTGTCCATTGTTGTTTGCAAGTTCCAGGCTTGCCTCAGCTGTGTGACAAAAATCACACATTGAGGATGTGCTGTGTGTGTAAACTTAACCAGAGTAATTGAGGAAGGAGGAGCAGAATCCTTTGTGCAGTGCAGTAGTAAAAACCACGATCAGCCAGAGAAGGTCGGACAGATGGGAAGTCTCCAGGGATGGAGAGTGGGACAAGAGATCCAGATCCAGGTGGAGGTTCTCCCATCACGGCCACCCCTGGGGGAGCCTGGGTTTATTAGAGAAGGAGCCGTTTCTTCATAAAAGTCAATAACAGCAGCATCAGATAGAATCTCTTAAACACTAAGAGAAGTCCTGAATGCTCTGGTGACTTAAAGGATTAAGAGCTCACAAGCCATTAGACTGATTAGGAAGCACTTCATGGAAAAGGGACCATTTTCAGATGGGTCTTGAGGAGCACAAACCAAGCGTATGAAAACGACACGCGAGGAAAGTCGAAAAGGACCATCCAGTGTGGCTGGAGCACAGGGGACACGTGGAAAAGAAGAGAGAGACACATAAAAATTAGGTCAAGGACAGATTATGGAAGCCTGTGAATACAAAACTGAGGTTTGGTTTTGTTCAAATTTAGTTTCTGCTCTTTGAGAATGCTTAAAATACTACTGAACTAAGTTCTAGGAAGACCAGTCTAGTAGTATTCAGATGATCACTAGGGTAGGCAGGATTCTAAAATGGCTCTTGGTCATTTGCACCATCACCTCCGTCTTTAGTTCCCAGGGTAAGAAGGAGCTCCACCTTCAGTGTAAGAGGACGTTGTGCATATGCTGGAGGGTCCGTTTGGTGATGAGTTTATGATATATGGCAAAACTGAGTTTAAGAAATGAGGTTATCCTCAATGGCTCTGAACTCAGGCAAGTTCCTTGAAAGAAAGGGAGCTCTTTCAGGAGAAAGAGATTAGAAGTACTATATTTAACACATAAGACACTCTCCACTGGTGGCTTGAAGATAGAGAAATGACAGGTGGCCTCCAGAGGCTGATCACAAGCCCTGGTGATGCCCAGCAAGACAAGGAGACGTCAGTCCTGAAACTGCTCCGAGCTGCAGTCGGCCGGCAGCCGAACGAGCTTGGAAGAGAATTCTCGCTCAGAGCTTTCCAACAGAACCCCACCTCCCCGACACCTTGAATGTGAGATCCTGAGCAGAGAAGCCAGATGAGCCGACCTGGACCTCTGACTCACAGACCTGTGAAATAATGGCAGTGGTTGTAAGCCCCTAAGTTTGTGGTGACTTGTCACACAGCATTAGACATCAAATACAGCCGGGAGTGAGGAGGAACAGAGAACCATTCGGGGGACTCTGAAACTAGTCTCCGTTAGAATAAACTAGCAACTTAAGGAAAGAGGTTGCAGTCAAGATGAAGAGAGGAGACGGAAGGGAGATGGGAGACATCGCCTCTGTGGGCCTCAGGGACGGGGCAGCCATAGCGGTCGCGGCAGGGGAGGGGGCGCTGCGGGTCTGACAAGGGGGAACTGGAGAGCTGAGAGGACGTTCACCGAGGACCGAGGACTGGAAACCAAGAATAGTATTGGGGGGGTGACCAATCATCTCAGATGTGCAGAATTTGTGATGACAACAGCCTATCCACAAGTTTATAAAAAACGGAAGTCAAAGATCTACAGAGAAGCTTAGGAATGTTGGTTTTTGGAGTGTCTACTAAGTAAATAAATAATGCATAGCTACCGTGAGTTAACTGAGGAAATTACTGGAGAAATTAGCATGAAGTCGGATGAGGATTCCCAGAGGCAAGTCCCCTCTCGCTTCTGTACTCTTGAAACTTCCTCTGTCTGGAATATCCCATCTGAAATTGTCTTGGAAAACCACCGACTTCAAGCATCATCTCCTTCTTAAAGCAATTCCTGCCTCACACCGTCTTTCAAAATTATCTGGAGGTTCCTTAAGTGACAATATCCCTATCTCCCCAGCAGACTAAGTCTTCAGGAGACAGCGGCCGTCTTATTTCATCTGCGCATTTTCAACACCAAACCAAGTGTCAAGAGTACGACAGACACTAAGTATTTGTTGAGTGCGTGAAACAAAGATAGGAATAAGCAAAAAGATAGGAAGGAACCAGGATAGTGACACATACATAAGATAAAAAGGGACGAGTTCCCAAAAGAGGGTGGTAAATAGTGTCAAACGCTTCAAGATAAAGGATGAAGGCTCGCTGGTGGAGATGTTGGTTTGGTCATGGGAAGTGTAGTGCCTAACACAAGAACAGCTTGAGTACCAAGATCACATCACAGATGGTCAGAAATAAAACCAAGTGATGGGGTTTAGAGGTAGTGAGAAAGTGAAATGGTAGGTGAACTTTTTAAAGAAGTTCAAAGATCAAAGAAAGGAAAGTGACAAGGTGATAGCTTGTGAAATAGATAAGGAAAGGGGTTTTCATTGTCATTATTATGTTCAGCTGGCCACTGTAGAGTACATTCTTATTTTTCGATGCAGTTTTCAATGGTTCCTTAATTACAGAAAACACCCAGTACTCATACCAACACAGATGTGTGTTTTGTTTTCTTAAGATTTCTGTAAATATCCTTTTTATTCTCTTGACAGATGTATGCTCTTGGCTTGGGACTGGAGAAAAGCTAAACAAGTTCACAAGCAGAATAGAAAATAACCCATAAATGGGTTGAAGACTCATAGACCGTTCATGTTGGATGGGTCCTTATACAAGACCCTGTTAGTTACTTTCTATTTTCACTGTTCCTTCTTCCTTGACAATTGAATTCAGAGTCCTCTTGCAACGGCGGTGCGCCAGGGCCCAGACAAGATGCGAGATTTCCCAGACATCCTTGCAGCTAGAGATGACCAATGTGACAAAATTTTGACCAGTGAGATAGAAGAGATACCTGCCAGGGCTTAGAGAGCTTTTGCTTTTCCCGATGAAAAGGAAGAGATGGAGCCAGGGCTTCCCTTCTCTCTCCTTTCTCCCTTGAGAAAGCACTTGATGGCTGAAGTTGCAAGAGGCATCTGGTGACCCTATGGCAGTAAGAAAGAGGAAAATAAGTGAGTCCCATAAACACTGGCAATGACATTCCTCAAGCCACTGAGCAGATACCAACAGCTCCTTAGGCAGACTTTCTGCAACAGGAAGAAAAACGAACCCCTAAGTGTTTAAGCCTCTGCGAATCAGTTACACACAGACAGATACATCGATGCATTGATACGGATACAGACTTTGTGCATAGATACGAATTTTATTGCCCCCAAATAACTTTGCAACTAAAAAGGCGTTAAATATCTTCAGTCAGCCTGCCGATATTTGAATCAGCCCTAAACTATCTTTAAGTTGTCATCAACCTTATGTGTATCTACTTCCAGGGGCAGGACACTGATGAGTTAGTAAAACTGTCCAGACCATTTTGGAGAATTCTGACCATTAGAAAGCCTTCTCTTCTCAAAAGCTTTCTACAGTTGCCTCCTTTCCCTGATCCGGGCTCTGCAGAAACTCATTCCGCCCCGCATCCGGTCTCTTTCCGCTGTGCTCTCCAGCATACAGACTCTGTACAGCCAGGTCAGCCTTCGTCCCAGGCGACGCGGCCTCAGTAACAGGACAAGCTCACGCTCACTCCCACACCTTCTCTCTAAATTGCAAGTCCTTTATGTTTGAATCTAAAAGGTCACCCATTTTTCAAGGTTAAATAAAGCCCCGCCTATTCCAGGAAACCTTCCCTGGCTCTCCTATTCCCCACCGATCTCCTCCTGAGGCTGGCCCAGCAGACTGTGACCCGGTCTACAACGCACGGTTGATCTACAACGCACGGTTGATCTACAACGCACGGTTGAACACCGAACCGATCCTTCTCCCCTTGTCCCGTGTGGGTTTCTTTGGCTCAACCACTAGAAGGTAAACTCCTCCAAGCCCAAGACACATTCTCCTCACATATTCTGCCCACAGCCGCTAATGTGGCCTTACAGATGTACTCAATAGTTTGATGGAGTTTTGGGACATGAAGGTGTATAGTGTTTAAAGGAACTAACAAAGACACACAGAATACACATTAAACACACAGGATGTTGTGGTCAAAGTAGAGCCCAACTCAACAGAACCCACTGAAGGTCAATCTAGTGTTTGCTTTACAAAAATGTCTTTCTTTAATTCTCCTTCTTTTTAGGAAAAGAGACTGATAAGTATCCTCTGATTCACTGATGGGGAGGAGTGGTAACCCTTATTCTCTAGCATAACATGGGAAATTCCTGTTATTAAAATATAAGGCAAACTTGTTAACAAGACTCAAGAAGAAATCAGACGCAGGCACGTGTACCACCATTCTATTCAATTCTGAAGTTCTCCTTTCTGGCTAGTTCTACATCCTCCGCATGTCCAATAAGCCAGTCGCTCGGCTGGAATTATGAGTCCTCTGATCTACCCCGTGAGGGGGGCAGGAAGGCATCTGAAGATGCCAGCCTTCAGAGACTAGTTCGTCCATCCAGACCCAAGCTTCTGCAGACTTTGGTTAAAGAAACACTGTCTTGAAGCGTCACAAGATGGCGTCTCCAGATGTTCTGATGAAAGATCGGTTAATTCCAACTCCATTTGCTCGCAGTTTCCCAGCAGATCGCTCAGCGGGTCTTGCATGGGTCCCGTGAATGTGCCATAGCCGGACGGGCTGCTGCTGGCTTCCTCTGTCTCATCCCTTGCTCCAGCTTCTCAGGTGTAGGCCAACTGCCAACGAGGCTTGCTTTGGTCCAGCATTTCGTGGCCACCAGTGTTCCTTAGCTCGCTGGCGGTCACCCACACTTTGCTTTCCAAACTTGCCCTTACAGCCGCAGGCCCGTGCGAGGGATCATTCTACCTGCTTATCATCTTCTAGTGACCTTGTTTATTCTGAAGGTGCTGGCTGGGCCCTGAAATGTAAAGGTGCGTATGGCTTTTCCTCGGCTTTACACAAAAATGCACAAGCAATATCTCAGCTCACGGCTGACTCCTGTTAAGCGTTTGCTCTGTGGTAGGGGCTGTCTCCTGACACGGACTGCTCAGTGATTCTCTACAAGGACCTTGAGAGACAGGAACCATTATTCTGTACTTACAGCTCAAATAAGAAAATAGAAGCACAAGAAAGGGAGAGTGCACGGGGCATCTGGGTGACTCAATTTGCTAAGTGTCTGCCTCTTGCTTTCAGCTCAGATCGGGGTCGGGGGTTTGAGTCCTGAGCCCTCTCCCGGGCTCGATGGAGAGTCTGCTTCAGGATTCTCTCTCCTCTCCTGCCCCTACCACCTGCTCACCTGCACTCTTTCTCTCTTTCTCTCAAATCAATAAGTCTTTTTTAAAAAAGCAGGGGTGGGGGGAGTATGTGAGTCTAAGAAGTGAAGGTCGGCATTGAAAGCACGCGGCCAACCCCAGCACCCACAGCACAGCCCCACCCATGGAGAACCACATCGAACGTGGCGTTGCAAAGGTTGCCACAGATACACACGAGCACTCAAGGAAGACAAGTCTCAGGGATGGTGACACAGGTGAGAAGGGAGAGATTTGGGCATTGCAGAAAGGGTGGGGGTTGCTGGTAGAAACCCAGGACAATATAAATTTAAAGGTCAGAGGTGACCACCAAAGCAGAAGATTTTTCTTCTCAATTTGGCATCTTCTGGGACTGAGTATACAGATGTGAGGAGCACTGGAGGCAGCCTGGGAAGAGGAGGCCGCTCCCAGAGCCGAAACAAAGCAGAAAGGAGAAGGAAAGAACCAAAGAGTCACAGAGAAAAATCAGAGGGACAGAGTTTCCAGGGCCTCTTGAATTTTGCAATTGGGTCTTCATTATTAATCACGAAAGCTATTATGTTCTTTATGCCAAGCGAAGATCATACACATGAACCCACTGAATCCTCACCACCACCCTTGAAGTACGCGTTATTATCTGCAGAACCGTTCTGGGGGTGGCTCGGGGCAAAATCCAAACCGCAAGGGGCTGGGGAGTGACAGAGTCGGGAGGATGTAGTCTGCCTTTGGGATAAATTTGAGATAAAAGGGGATTGAGTCCCTGCTAAAGGCCAGTCGGGGAGCCAGTCATTTCAGCACTGGTTTCCAGTCTCATCCAAACTAAACTCTCAAAGGGACGCGTCCTTATTCTCCTTCAGAGAAAAACGTGGACGTGGAAGCCCAAGGGGACGCGGGAGTCTATCTTCCTTTCAATTAGGCCCGCTCTGCGCCCCCAGAGGGGACAGCTCGCTGGAACAGAGGCTCACCGAGGGCTTTACTGCGCCGGGCTAGGCTCCCGCGAAGAACATTCACACAGTTGTCACACTGGAAGTCATTATTAAGTCTGTGGGGAGGGCCAGGAGCCGCACTCCCTGAGCTGGGAGTGTGTTTTTCCTGTTTCCACGTCTGCAGAATGGGCTTCCCTCGGAAAAGTCTTTAAAGAGAGTGAAGGGCACGAGGCTGGCTGGGTTGGTACGGCCGCGCCTGCCCTCGGAGCTGCGGGTTCGAGCCCCGCCTTGGGGGTGGACGTTGCTTAAAAAACGCGCGCGGCGTGCGGTGCGCAACGGGTGCTTCGCGCGCGAGAAGCGCGGGGCAGAGCGCTCGCGGGTCGTTAAACCTCCATTTTGCAGCCAAACGTAGGAGAATGAGTGACGGTCTCAGAATCCGCGACCCGAGAGCTTGCCCGGGACCCCCGGCTGTCGCGGGGTCACCCCCAGCGCGCGGAGAAGCCGCTGCGGGAGGTCAGCGGCCAGGGGGCTGCGGTGTCGCGCGTTTGCGTTTCTCGGGAAAGACGGACTCGCACGTGTGTTCGTCGTGGGGCAGGCGAGCGCGGCGGCTGCGCCGGGGGGACCGGGCGGCCGCGCAGGTGCGGCTCCGCCACTTCCATCGGGGCCGCGCGCGGGGCGAGGCCGGGGCCCACGTCGGTTCGGCCGCGTCCGGGGAGGGGGGAGCCGGGCGGACGCGCGTCCCCCCCGCCCCTCGGAGGCCGGACCCGAGCGCGCTCTCCACGGGGTCCGGAGAAACGCCCCGTCCCCTGCCGGCCTCCGCGCTCTCCCTCCCCTCCTCTCCCCGGCACCCACCCCTACTTCCTCTCCTCTCTCTCCCCCTGCTGGTCGGCCGTGGCTTCCCCGTCCCGCGCCGCCGCTCGTAGCAGGGGCCGCGCGGCCGGGAGGGACGGGGCGAGGCCGGCGCGCTCGGAGCAGGAGGCGGCTCGCGCCTCTCCAACGCGCACACACACGCGCGCACACGCACACACACACGCGCGCACACGCACACTCAAAACTCGGGCCGCGGCACCAGCTGCTCCAGTCCCTGGAAGAGGCAGGCGGGCGCCCCCGCCCCGCTCCGGCCCCCGCTCCGGCCCCCGCCCCGCCCCGGCCCCCGCTCCCGCCCCGCGCGGCCGCCTCCCCCCTGCGCGGCGCCTCGGCCGGGCGCTCCGGACCAGACGGGCAGGGAGGACAGGACAGACCCGAAGGCGCCCGCGCCGAGGTCTCGCCCGCGTCCCGGAGAGGTCGGCGCGCCCGGGGAGCCACCTGCCGGGCCGCGGTCGGTCGGCGCCCGAAGTGCGGCTCGCGGCGTCCGGCTCGGGCAGTGCGCGGAGCTCCCGGCGCCCCCGGCCCGGCTCACCTGAGTCCCGGCCTCCGCCGTCGCGGGCGCTCGTGGCCCGGAACGTCCCCCGCCCCCGCCACGCGCGGAGAGGACGCGCGGCGGCCGGAGCTCGCCATGGCCGGGGCGCGCCGGCTGCTGTGCCTGTGGCTCGGCTGCTTCTGCGCGGGCCTGGCGCGCGGGGACCGGCTGAGGCAGAGCGTCCCGGAGCCCCGCGGCGCTGCGACCGGCGACCGCGCGGCAGGTGCCGACCCGGGCCCCGCGCTGCGGCCGCACGACCCGGTGTCCGCGCACATGCTGCGGCTCTACGACCGGTACAGCGGCGGCGGCGCGGCCGAGGCGGAGCGCACCCCCGGGTCCTCGGAGCGGGGCTCGCGGCCCCCGCGCCCCCGGCCCCTGCGCGAAGGCAACACGGTGCGCAGCTTCCGAGCCGGAGCAGCCGGTGAGTCCCCCCGCGCCCCCTTCCCGCGGTCCCGCCCGGATTTCTCGGGGACACCCCCCCCCAGCTTCCTCGCCTGCCCTCCGCTCTCTGATGCCACCGGAGCCGCTCTCTCAGCCTCCGCACTGGCCCACCGAGCCCCCTAGGTCCCCAAGCACCCCGCGTCCGGCCAGCGAGGAGCCCCCGTTTAGAGCCTGGACCGAGAGGGGATCTGCAGAGCCACCAAGGAGGTCGCGGGGGGCTGGACGGACGGCCCGGGGAGGGGCAGGGGCTCCCCCGCGCCCCGCAGAGCCACCCCGGAGCGCCTCTGCGGGTGTTCCCGGCGCTGGGCCCGAGCCAGGTTGCCCCGAAGGCAGATGTCATTCCATGCCAACCCCAAGGCACCAGAGGGAAAAGTCACCCTCGAACGGGACGCCTTCCCCTCGCCTTCGAGACAGTCCCTTCTCCAGACCGTGCGCGCCTCTTGACTCGCGTCCCCTGTGCTCCTGAATTGGACACTTTCCCTCTCACAGTCCCGTGGTGACAAACACAAAAACTAACCCAGGTGGTCGGTTTCCGATTCCTTAAACCCATCGGGACAGACGGGGGCTGCACCTATGCCGCCCCGGGGGAGCGCGGGGGCGGGCGGCGGTGGACGCGGGCACCTCCTGGAACCTGCCCGGAAAATCTGCTCATCCCGTGTCAACACAGATCCCTGCGGGCCGAAGTTCGAAGTTCGTGGCTTAGCAAGGTTCCTCCGGTCCCCTGTGGGGAAGCCAGTAACTTAAGCGATCAGCCTGCCTCCCTTGTGCCAACAGCTTGAGGGAAAGTTTCCTGGACACTGACTCGTTTTATATGCTTTGAGGACGCATCAGGCTTTTTCTGCTCACTGCAGGCATGGCACAGGGAAATGCAACTGCAAAGCCTCCAGTGAACCGTTGAAAAATAGCCAAGAATCTTCAAGGAAGGAGGCCTTGCCTCGCGCTCTGTCAGTTCTGTCAGAATCACTAGAAAGAAATCTCCCAGAGCTTTGATAGGTAGGACTCCTGGAAAAAGGAAAACCAGAGCATCCATCAAGGAAAGCCCTAGGCTGACCCTGTGAATACACTCTAGAGCCCCAGGCAGGACTCCCAGTAACTGTGAGTTATGCTTTCTGACAGAGGAGCTGGGCCAGATTTCACTGTCTTCCTAAAACCCTGAGCGTACTCTGTAAGGGGCTGCCCTCTGTGAAGGAACAGGAAGCTTCTCGGAGTTCTCCACAGCCGGCCAGCCCCTCCAGGAGGCTGACCGCTGACCACACCAGCGCATACCCTGTTTATTTCCGTGCAACTCCGGGGGCAGAGCTCAAGGCAGGCGCGGTGTGGGAGCCGCAGGGATGGGGAGGACGTGGGCTCGGTAAGGCAGGCGGCCGTCCTGAAGATGCACTCGGATTGCTCTTATCCTGACGTCATTTTCTCGGTGATATTCCCAGGGAGTAGCTAAAGCACCCAAGAGAGGAGTAGTACTTTTTGTATCAACAAGTTTCATTTTTAGTCTGAATCACAAGTTTGGGAGGTGGAATGTGCGTTTTTTCGCTCACACCCATTGCCTGGTTGTTTGTCCGTCTGTCGTGGGCTGAGTGCCAGGTGCGTGGGAGACGGGTAAGGGTTTGAATAAGGTGGGCCGTGTTCTTTGGGGCTTAGGCTCACTCTGTGCACTATAATTTCTAGTGCCCTTGATCAGCCTCACGGGTCTTACACCCGCAAATGACAAGCTCTGATAGGGAGGCCAGAAGTCCCTGGAAATGAGGGATGGCAGCCTGACGCATATATACAAGGCTGTGTGCCCTGATAAGAAAAGTAATCCCTTTCGCATCCCGGAGACGGTCTTAATGACTTATTCATCAACTGTAGACACTGGTTTTGTGGAAGCTGAAGTGTCGTGTTACTGCATTGGATGGAGACTCCTGGAGAGGTGGTTCGTGTTGGACCCTTTCCAAGCGTGTTTGGTTACTGGCACACTCAAAAGCCCTTATTATAAGGCGGTCCTGGCTCCGGGAAGGCACGACTTCAGGAAGGTGCTAAGGCTTTCACGTGTCCCTCTCCTTCATCCATATCAGCGTTTCCAGAACACTCTTTGTCTTGTGACTGTGTTCCGATGTGGGTGAAAGATGCTGTCTGCTTTAATAAATCAGATGTGTTTTCTAGTCTGTGGTGTTTGGGTTTCACAGCCTATGGGTTTCTCTGCAGCAGCGATGTCCCGAATGTTAGTGGAGGGTCAGGTGGTCTGCTGGGTATGTGGGGTGGCGGCTGAAGGGCGGACTTTCCACGTGCTTATCCAGGCTGACTTACAGCCTTCCAGGCCTGCTTGCTCCTTGGAACATACCTGATTAAAATTATTTATTGTTCTAAACCTAGAATATCTTTGGTTGAAATTTAGCTGCTGTGGTATCCCTCTGATTACTTTCTACTTAAACCATTACTGGATGGTGGGTGGCATCGATCCTAAGTACACTTTCTCCTCCCTCCGTGCTATGCCGAGGGTGTGCCAAAACCCGAGGTTTGGAACACTCCTCAGTCTTTTTGTGATGTGTGAGGGCTTACAGAAAGATGGGTTTTCTCTTTCCTTTCGTGTAAGGTAATTTACAAAACTGTCGATGACAGAGAAGTTTAGCTCTATCAAAATATACCGTCCTGAAGGAAGATAAGAGGTATATGAAATTAGATTTTATTCTCTTCTTAGTTTAAGGTGTCCTGGGCTACTTTGTAATAAAAGAAGAGTATTTTGCATGAGCTTTCTTCCTGGCTGATCTGAAGATGCAGACTTTGTGCTCGTTAGTGTCTCATCATTCCCCTACTCATAAATTTAACTTCTTCAGGAAAAGTGATTAAAGCACACGTGTTCTTAATAGGAAAGTATCATTATTTTACCTAATGACATGTAACTACAAAAAGATTATATTTCGGTGAATATTTGTCACTTAAAAAAAATCACACAGACTTCATGGATAAAAGAAAATTGAGGTAATTAAGACCGTAAAGTGAATCCTGTCATTCAATGATTTGAAAGGACAGTGTTTCCTAAGGTGACCAAAACTCTTTAAAAATGAAAATTACCATTTGATGTGTTTCTGAAGGGCAAGGCAAACATATAAGGCTTTGGAAAAGGCAGAGGTGAGGGCAGAATGAGCGTCCTGTAAGGCACACGGGTCAGTGAGCGAACATTATTTTTGATGGGTTTAATGGCAAGGGACCAGGATGACTTTACTAAGATACAGTTACCTTAAAATCTCTGGCACCCAGAAACTAGGCTTGAAATTAATGAGTACCCAGGTTATCTAATGTTCTCATTCAAAGGACAACCGTGTATCTGGAGAAAGGGAGCTGGGTGCGCAGCTGCTTCGAATTACACACTACTTTGAATACAGGATAGCCCCTGATGAAGTTTTTACTGTAATAGGCCAGGCAGCTTTACAATCTCTGACATTTAAAATTCCATAATGCCACGAATGCTTGATTATCCATACTAACGAAAAAGAGAAAGAGAATGAGTTACATGAAAAATTTATTTAAATCTAGCTTTTTAGTATAGTTAGCCACACTCAAAGAGACCAAGGACTATAAGGGTCAATTAAAAAGTCCCCTAAGTAGATAATCCACTCAGGATATATTTATCCATCAAAAATATATATGTAATTAAGAATGTATTAGGAGGGTTACACTCATTTTATCTAAACAGTGGACCTCTGTAAGCGTTTGGCCCAGTTCTGGTATCTCTAGAAATGAAGCAGGGACATGAATGTCAAATCTGCTCGCGCATTTTGGAGTTCTACAAGTTTGTATTTAAAGAGAGACTTCAAGGAAAGCAGGCTCAACCCCCCTTACATGGAAGAAGAAATGGATGTCATGATGTATTTACCAGACAAATTTTAAACATAGTGAGCTCATCTCAAAACCTATTATTTCTAACAGTCCAGTCTAATTTTCTAGGAGAAACTTTGGTAAAAAGGGGTCTTTGGAAGATGTTAGCAGGTGTTATGTATAATTGGGTCCCATGGTCAAACAGGATCGGAAAAAACAATCATTTTTACTTGCTTTGGGAACTTTTGGGGCTTTAAATACTAGTGAGTCCTCTGGAGAGTGAGTCATTTTCCCCCTGAGAGCATTTTAGAAAATTGTGGTTCTAAGATACCAAGTTGGGGAAACGGTGGTTCAGTGCCTTCCGAATTTCTCAGAAACGGAAGATACACAAAATTTAAGTGAATATTACAGCTGAGAACTGTCTCATTCCTCACTTCCCGGTGAGCACCAATCTCAGGATGTTTACTCACGCTGTTCCTGTGGGGACCACCTTCCTGCTTTCACCTGTTCAACTCCTCTGACTCTAATTGTAGAGTCTGTCTGTCATGAAATTTCCATTCTCTTGATTTCTTTATGAATTCGCAGCCACTGTTCTCTTCTATAGGAAGACATCTTCTATTTCTTAATATTCATCATTTCACAGCTAGCATCGTGCATTTAAAAGAAAAGCTGCTCTATTTGTGGAGGAATTCACAGGAGATCCTACACATCACTTTGTTTTATCACCATTAATATCTTGATGAAAGATGCACTCAAGACACCTATCAAATCCCTTCTAAAATCACCCGAGTTTGTTGTACTTATGAGAACAATAAAAATTGTTCCTATCAAAAAGCCTCCTGAAAATAATTGAGCAACTTTGCATATACTTTCTAGTCGCTACTCAGGAGGGTTTTTGTTTTGTTTTGTTTTGTTCGCTACATCAGAACTTTCCTCCCCAAATGTGGATGGTTTCCCCATCTATTCAATTTGCATATCCTAACAATCTGTATCACTGATCTGATGTTGGTGGGAGTGGTGGAAATGAATTTGGAATAGTCTCAGCTTGCACGTCCCCCTGCCAAGCTCCAATTCAAAGCGCGTTGTAATGATTAGATTCCGAACCCATGAACACAGAATCCTGTCATGGAAACACTGACCCGGTATCAGTCGAGGGACACACGTATGCAGGACCATAGTTCCCTGGACAGCAGTCCTGACGACAGTGCACGAGAAGAGCGCTCAGCTAGGGAGTGTATTTAGGAATGCACAAGGTTGTTGGTCTCTTCACAGGCTCATAGCGGCTGTGTCCCAGCACACTGGTACCTCAAGTAGGACTTTCGGTGACACACTTTTTAGGGATGGCAAGTTTAAAGGCATAGATGTCTGCATTCATTTAAAACACCTAAGCCCCGGGGGCGCCTGGGTGGCTCAGTGGGTTAAGCCGCTGCCTTCGGCTCAGGTCACGATCTCAGGGTCCTGGGATCGAGTCCCGCATCGGGCTCTCTGCTCAGCAGGGAGCCTGCTTCCCTCTCTCTCTCTCTGCCTGCCTCTCTGTCTGCTTGTGATCTCTGTCTGTCAAATCAACAAATAAAATCTTTAAAAAAAAAAAAAAAAAAAAAAAATAAAACACCTAAGCCCCTAAGTCACGGAGCCCGTTGAGCATGGTGTGTTGACTGACTCCTTCAGTGATGGAACTTTAAGGCCATCATTTCCAGACAAAGAACCACAGTAAATGCAGTGCCTCGATTTTATTTGGGCACAGTATGAATACAATTTTTGGACCAGCTCATGCTGCCATATTACCATCGTCCATAAATACTTCTTACTTTACTGAGTGAATTCTATTAAATGTTCTTTTTATAAAATAAATGCATCTGATAGTTGTAGAAATACAAGATCCTTCGTCCAATCTTCCGATTTTACAGTTAAAACAACCGAGACCCAGCATTATCTTATTTGTTTTCCTTTAAAGGGTATTTTAAAACTAAAACCACCCATGGAATTAAGCTGTAGATGATCCGAATTAAGTGTAACTGCTGTACTTAGGCATATGTAAAGGAACATGGTTTTCAAGTACAGAAGAGATTCCTGGTATTTTACTTTTTCTATTCCTTGAGGCTGAGTTAAGAAATCTAATGACTAATCGTGGCTGAACTGCCAACTAATGAAGATAATAGTGCTGACTCCGTTTCTTCATCTATCAAATGATTAAGTCACACCTGCTGTGCCAGTCTCACAGAAAGATGTTAAAACTCAACTGAGATAATGAATGTGAAAATGCATGAAATGGTTAGAAGCTCTCTATAAATGAGATATTCTTAATATCGTAAAAGGTATCTCTCTCCAGCTTCCCACAAGCCTTAAACATACCTGACCTGCTGACCATGTGTAATTGTCTCTGGTACAAAGGATAATATCTCAGCACTAATGTGAGTAGAAGGAGGTGACAGCCCTCTTGTGACACAATCTGAGATACCCCAAACCTACATTTAAGAAGTTACTGTTTCTGTCCTGACCTTGGCAGCTGAATGGAGCAGAGCTGCACCTTTTTAGAGTGATTTCTTGAGGAGAATTGTTCTAACGTGCCATCTCTGGGTCAGCAGAATCGGCATCACCGGGGAGCTTCGTGGGATTCTCCAGCCCACCCAAGATCGTCCAAGTTAAACTCTGGGGGCGGGACCCAGAACTCTCTGTTTTCACAAGCCATCAACCTGATTCTGACGCATGTTTGAGACACACTTGTCAAGCCCATGTCCCTCAAGTTTTGGGGATCTTAAAACAGCATCTGAAATCCAGGATTGACTAATGTGTAAGTCCTGGTCGCATCCGGCACTTTCGTGGGCCTCTCTGTGGACAAATGGTTTATTCATTTCCATAATGGTGAGCTTCTCTCACGGTAGAAGGTAAATCTCCGTCTTTATGGCAGTTTTTTCTCTGGAGTGGACTTCAAAGGAAGTTAATAAAGACTTCGAATCCTCCTTCCACAGCTGCAGAGAGTTTGGGGCCTAACAGATTTGGTGGAAGAAGATATGGGACAGGGATCTGTGAAGCACATCTGAAGCACGTCTTGTGTTCTGAGGACCCGGCAGAGTTGGCCACGGAGCAGGCGCTCAGTAAATATTTCAGTTGAGTGGAATTAGATGTCCAGGGGACTGGATAAGAAGAGATAGTAGAAAGGCTATCAGCCAACCAAAGGATCATTTAAAAACAAACTTTAAAAAATAAACTTGCCATGAATGACGTTCCCATGAGGCACTTTACCATGTGTAGGTCCGGTCCCAGTACGTCTTCTCCATATACAACGGTTCTAATGATGCCTCTTTTCCAACGAACTGAGAGGAAACGCCGTTTGGTACCTCTACCCAAGAAGGGCTTCTGCTGACTTCGGAAAGTTGAAACGACTTGAAAGTATTTTCACTTTGGTGTTAAGTAGGAAACATTTTGAATCTGGTAAGTTTACACAGTTGTTCACTCAACAAATCAGACAGACATTTTTCAGGATATAAATATTCCAGAGCGCGCACAGCACTAGGAGCTCAACGATTTACTGGGGCTCGAGTCGGCCCTCCAAGAGCTCACGGTCTAGGAATGCCCTTCGGCGGCGGCTAAGAGTAGATAAACTGATGGACGAACATGTCGCTCTTCCAGAGAAACATACCTTAGATCATCCTTGGCCACGTTTTACTCTGGACACAGAATGGCTGTCTTGAAATTCCAGAAAACTCAGTCGTTTGACTGGCACTCTGTAAGGAGAACCCAAATGCTATGACTTTGTGTTCCAGCTAGGAAGTCTCCGTCTTGCCTTGCCTGGGAGCTCGAGGTGGCTGAGCGACCCTGTCTTCTCACTGGGTGACGGCAAGCACTCAGCCGTGACTGGGGGTGAGCTCGGCTCTGTCCTGGGCACCCCTGGCATTTCTCGCAGCTGTACTTTGTTTGGAGAAAGAAGTAGGGGGAAAAAACGTTGTCCTGACTTACATATTTTCTGTATGACTAAAATGTTTTCCCTGCTTTCTGGGGATTTAACTAATCATCAAGATTTCATTTAGTCTATTTGTTTTAAAATCAGACTTTACATAGAAAGCTTTCCATCGTGTGTTCTAAGTCCTCTTGAAAACGCTCTGTGTAGGCCAGCAGGAAGGTGAACTTCCACTTCGCCACTCCCCGGGCACCGCCCCAGCGGCTCCGGGCCAGGGGCTGAACCCTCGTGATGGCGACAGGGCCGGTCCTGAGTTGTAGCCTCCTCACTGTGTCCCTGGTCTCAGTGGGCTCAGGTGCTTTGTTTTCAGATGAAAACAGAAATAAATCTTCTGCCTTTATCTACGAATCAAACTCTGAGGAAAGTCTGTACTGTTAAGAGCTGGTTAACTCACTCTCCAAAGGTAACTCGCAGGTGCCTCATGTTTGCATTTCTACGTGGATCGGTTGGACTCAGTCTGTTTATTTGTGAAAGAAGCACTTACCGAGCAGGGCGCTAGAGTCAAGCCCAGTGCGTATGGCTGAGGAGTCGGTCCCATGAGGTTAGCAGGATCTTCCTGTAAGGAGTATATGGCCATAGGAAGGAGCAGGGGTGCTAGGAGAGTCACGTTCGATGCCGGGCTCCAACAGAAGGAGTGCGCTGGCATGAGAAGCCCACCTCAGGAGGTGGGGCCTCCCCTCTGCCCTAAAAAACCAAGTCTGGAGTATGAAGCAGAACAGGGGGACGAAGCCACTGCAGGGAGAAGCGGCGGCAGGTGCCACGTCCTGACAGCTGAGCCGAGAGGAGGGTAACTTGAAACTCACCTGACGACTGAATCTCTTGCAAGTCACAGATCCTTTGACTCTAGAAAAGTCAAAGTAAGAGGATAAAGGCCATTGGCAAATCCTAACTAGAGGCCGGCACGTTCCCCGCGAGGAAGCTCCCCCGGGCTCCCGCCGGCGACCGTGAGAAAACAGCTCCACCTGTTGGTAGCAAAGCTTCAGCATCGACCGTGTCCGAGCAAGAGCTGGAAAATGAAGAAGCCTCGTTCCTCGGGGCGACCTGCGAGGTTGTTACCCCGTGAATCTCTGCCCCCTCCCTCCCGTGAGGGTGTCCTCCTGCCGTCGTCGGAATCAGGACTGTCGCAGGGAGCCCAGTCTCCCCGACGGGCCTCACCGCCATACTCCACACTTAGAAAGTCCTTCCTTACACGTACCCGTCGGGATTCTGCCTCCGTGCACCGGTCTGGTTTAGACCTCAGTCCCGTCTCTGACCCTGGAAAGAACAACCCTGGGACCACCCCCCCTTCAGCCCCTCACGTATTTGTCAACAGGTTTCATGCCATCGGCAAAACCGTTGTTTTCTTCCTGCAGGCCGTGCATCCTCTGTTTACTGAATTCAAACTCGTAAGGCAGAGTTTCCAGACGCTTCATCATCTTGGCTGCTGCTCTCCCCCGCACCGACGAACTGGTCAGAACGAGGCGTTCAGAATGAAGCACGCGGCCCAGACGTCACTCGCGGGTGCGGCGCTGAGGGGCTCCTCGTGCCCGAGGACTGCAGGCCGCCTGCAGACGCACACGCGATTGTTCTTTAACCTGGAAAAACCCACCATTGTGGTTGCCTTATGCCAGTGTGTTGTTACTACTCAGCAGGCGTACCTCGGTTTCTACTTCAGTAATTCCAAGCAGGTGCGTGTCAGGGTGTCGCCGAGCCGCGGCATTTTCCGGGCACGGAGACCGAGCTGTGGCTGGACCGGTACCAGCCGGAGAGCAGAGACGCCTGCCGCGGAGCTCCTGCTCTTACACGTGTGAGGACTCTAGTTGGGAAAGTTAAGTCAGTTTACAAAATCTGTCAAATAAGCAGCGTGAGCGTCACTCAGTAGATGTTATCACGCGTGTCCGTCTGCAGGGCGGCGTCCGGCTCCTTACGGAGTTCTCGGTACTCCGTGGCTCAGCTGCTCGCTATCTCGTACCCCCGTCTCTTCCTCTGTAAATACCACGTACTGGTCGGGTCCTCTGGAGGGAAAGAGTATTAACTTGCCCAGAAACTGAGTACTTTAAGGTGAAAGAAGATAAAAATACAGGATGGGTTGGGGAAGTCAAGACCTGTTCTGGCGGGATGCTTGAGCGTGTTGTTAAACCAGAGTGGGAGAGCAGGTCACCTGGAACGGCCAGCATGCGGCGCCCCCCGGTCTGGGTAGGAACGGTCAAGTGTCACGTGCTGGGCCTAGGAATAAAATGGGACCTCGAGTTAGGAGCTGAATAGGAGCTGGCCGTTCCTTTTCTGAATTTTGGCAGCTTCGATGTCTGTTAGGATTAGATTAATTTAGGACGTAGTAAATTTCTCTTTAAAATACAGGGACTATTGCTATGCAGTAGCCTCTGGCTGTGCAGCATTGCCTGCTGCCAGCGCGGGCTCCTTCCGATTCCCACCCCCATCACCCCTGTCTCCCTTCATTCTGAAAAGTCTGGTTCCCCGTGTGCGCTTCTTCCCTTGACTCTGGCAGAGTTAAATGCTCGCTTTGGTGCTGCTCCAAGAACGTAGTTAACACCTTCGACAGCAAGTAGGATCCTTGTGGCACAGTTACCCCCATTTTGCTTCTCGGCCCCAGCCCCCCCCACTTCCTTCCACCACCAGCGTGGACCGCAGTGGACGTTTGCGCGGCCGAGACCCAGCCCAGGGGCCAGCGCCTCCTAGATGTTCAACTCGTGTTTGTTAATGCGGAACATTTGTTTTGCTTCGGTTCTGGTTCTTTGTTGGCTGTAGTGGATGTACTTGCGTCCTACACAAACAACACCACTGAAGCCGTGTCTGGAATCACGGTGCCAGGAAGCACTGTTGCTGACCTGCCCGTTTAACTCTTCGGGCTCTGTCGTCGAGCGGTTTGTTAATCGTAGACCTCGGACTGCAGACTGAACCGATTAGCCACAGCTGGAGGGAAAATTAAAAAGCAGTTACCGAAATTATCTTTGTCTAATGTTCTTGGTAAAGGAAAGCCTGTTGCATTCCGAGAAGGGAGTCTTTTGCCCAACTTAGTTTCTGGTTCGAGGATTCATGCTCAGCAAAATCCTAATTCTTCTCTGCACGTGGGAAAAAAAAAAAGCTTTTTTTTCTTTTCCTTCTGGACTATATGACGACAAAAGTGACAGTTATCCTAGACTGCCATTGTCCGGTAGAAATGTCATCTGAGCCACAAACGTGAGCCACATACGTAATTTAAAATTTTGGATGTCCACATTTAAAAATATGGGAAGCAACCACTGACATTAATTTTAATCATATATTATTACACTGAAACTATTCTGCACCTGATTCTGGTGTGGGTGACTTGGGTCAGAAGTGGCCCGCACCGACACTCCGTTGTCAGACACCAGCGGGGTATCTGAGAATCCGACTCTGGCTCCGGGAGATAACGTCAGACCCCACAGGACCTCCCTCCACTTCAGAGGCGGATCACGAGCCCAGGTCGTCGCCTGGAGTGTAGGTCCGGATTGGAGGTTCCCAGGAACCCCCTCCTTGGGTTTTGATTAATTTGCTAGAGCAGCTCGCAGAACTCAGGAAGCCCGTTTGCTTTCTGACTTACCAGCTTATATGAACAGGATGTAACTCCGAAACAGCCAGATGGAAGAGGTCCGGAGGGCAAGGTGTGCGGCAGGGGTGGAGAGTCCATGCCTCCCCCCGTATGTTGCTTTCCCCAAATCTCCATGTGTTCACCAACATGGACGCACTCTGAACCCCATTCCTTTGGGGCTTTATAAGGCTTCCTAATACAGGCGTGGTGCTTTAAGTCCTTGGGGAGGCTCTGTCTCCCACACCTCTTCCCTCCCTGATCAGGGATGGGGCTAAAGCATCAACCCTCTAATCAGTGGCTTGGCTCTGGGGGCAACCAAACCCTTTCCCTATCAGGCCTCTAAATTCGCCTCATTAACGTAACAAAAGGCACCGGTGTGGTGCTCTTTGGAATGACCAAGGGTTTTAGGATCTCTGAGCCAGGCAGGGGACAAGGACCAAACATATATATTTATGATAAAATCACACTATCATAATATTCAACCCAAGACATCTGAGTCTTGTCATTTTAGCGTGCGGTCCATGTAAACCTCTGGCCGTGTGATATTCTATATTCTTTTTTGAACTGAGTCTGTGAAATCCCGAGTGTATTTTACTCTTACAGCGCATTTCAGTCCAGCTGTAAACGGCGACTCTTTTGGACAGGGCAGTGCTGGCCAGCGAGCCTTCACAGAGCTTTTCCTGGGTGCAAGGTGCGTTCCCTGCCCCGTGTCGATTAATTCTCACACCCCTGCCTTTGATGCAATTGGGCTCTTTTCCCAGAGGAGCAGACAGACTTACGGAGCTTGGGTTGGTTATTTGCCCAAGGACAGCGAGTGGGTGTGGTGGCGCTGGGCCTGGGCGACTTGGAAATCGTGTGCCGAGCTACACTGAAAGCACCACCAGAGGTGGGGGGCAGATTTACGAGAGGACATTGAAGATTAGACACAGGGCTGGGAGCTGCTTCACAGCAGGTCACAAGGTGTCTGGAAACATGTTTGGAAGAAGGAATTTTTTTTTTCTTTTTTTTTGAGGAGGAGGAACCGTTTGAAACCAAAACGTTGGGGGCGGGAGTGCCCTTACCTTACCCGCTAGGACACCACCACCAGACCCCTTGGAGTTCCCGTCTCTCCCTGCCAAGAGGTCTGTTGGGCAACCACTGGCTTGCAACGTACTTGGAACAGCGGCTCCCTCTCCTTCCATTGGGAGCCCCCATCTGCGACGAGAAGTCTGAGTCAAAGCACGCGCTGTGGGGACTGCTATGCATTAAGGCAGGAGTCTCCGAACAGCCCTGATGCCGTGGCTTTGTTATGAAGGTCTGCGAAGTATTATCCTGCTGTCATGCATCGTACAAATGTGCACAGATGGCAGTTCCCTCCTCTTCCTTCACATGGTGTTAAAAATGAGTAAAATATGTTTCCCATTGCACTTCCCTTGTGCTTGGGGACTCCATGAACTCATTTTAAGTTTCCACGTCTTTATAAAAATGTTTTGTTTTTACTGAAATATGTTTCTGATCAGGAACATAACTTCAGGATCGCGTGTATGTTCCTGAACGCCGTATGTATAAGGAACAAGTGCACGGAGGAGGCTTCGGACGCTGGTGACGGATCCCGGGACAGGGCGTTCTTGAGTCCAAGCGCAGCCTTACCACTGACTTGGTAGATGATCTCAAGAGAAGGCATCAGCCTCTGCCCTGACCGATAATCTCTTGTTCCGTCGCTCTCTCTCATGTTTGAAGGATTGAAACACAATTGACCAATTTCAATAATTTTCATCAAACGACATGGAAGAAATTCAACTCTTAAGTTCTTGGGATGATGTAAACCCCGGGCAGACTCTACACGGGCATTAATGCTTTAGGATAATTTGAGTGTGTGGCTCATTGCTTCACATAAATTACCTGAATATTGACCTCTATGGTCTTGCTTACCAGCCCTCACTGCACCGTAAACGCTGTGAGGCGGGTGAAGACACAATCCCGCAGTACAGCCCGTGCCAGCACTAACAACAGTGAGAACTTGTATGGGAACTGCTTTACCCGCATCTCACGTAGTCGGGCTGGAGGAGAGGGAGGTGTGGTCTCTGCGTCATGAACTATGAACGAGAGCCCTAGCTTGCCCGAAGCGGCTGAGCCTCCGCTTGAATCCAGGTGAGTCTAACCCCACCGGTGCTTGTAACCGGAAGGCTGTCGGCGGCCACGGATAAGAAGCCATTACAGTCCGGGGCCGGATTTAGAGGACTGGTTCTCGGTGCTCTTATAACGAAGGGCCCGAACTCTCAGCTCTCACGGCAGGAAGTTCACTGCTGAGTCACAACTTCTACACATCCGTGCTGCTTCAGGAAAAGAAAAACCAAAAACCAAATTCGTAAACATGGCTCATCTTTGCTTTAATCTTTCTGTAGCTTTCTCTAGCTTTAAAAAAAAAAAAAAAAAAAAAGATTTTATTTATTTATTTGACAGACAGAGAGGCAGGCAGAGAGAGAGGGAAGCAGGCTCCCTGCTGAGCAGAGCCCGATGTGGGGCTCGATCCCAGGACCCTGAGATCATGACCTGAGCCGGAGGCAGAGGCATAACCCACTGAGCCACCCAGGTGCCCCACATCTTTCTCTAGCTTTGAAAATTACTCCTGTTTTCTTTTTTTTGCTTGTCTGTCTAGCTGAGGTGAGACTCACATAGCACAAAGGTAACCATCTCTAAGCGGACAGTCCTCAGCGTTTGGTACCTTCGCACTATTATACGACAACCACTAATTTCAAAATAGCTCCTTAATTCCAGAATGAAGCCCCCCACCCAGTAAGAGCTTCCTCCCCCTTCTGCTTGCCTCCGGTCCCCGGAAAACAGCACTGTGCGTTCGGTCTCTACGGGTTACCGGCTCTGACTATTCCGTGTCAGTGCAATCATGCATTCTGTGACCTTCTGTGTCTGGGTCTTTCATTTAACACGATGTTGTCAAGGTCCCGCGTTCTAGCATGTGTCAGTCCTTCATTACTTTTTATGGATAAATAATATAAACATTTTATAACATTATATGTAAATATACACGTATGTTATATAGAATATATACATGTTGACTGGATGGATAAATAAGCATCTCCCGCGAGGACACGGCGCCGCCGTCCAGCCGTCCCTCCGGGGTGCACTTGCGCGCCCTTCACTTGGACTGTTGTGACCGTGTACCTGCAGGGAAGCTTTCGCGTGCACTTGGCTGAGTGTCTGTTTTCCTTTCTTTGGGCTTCAGGGGAGTAGCATTGTGGGGTCACATCGTATTTCTGTGTTTGACTCTTGGAGGACCTGCCAGATGTTTCCACAGCCGCGGAAGCATTTCACCTCCCAGCCGGCAATGTACAAGTGTTCCTTCTCCGCCACATCCTCTCTAGCACTTACTTTGGTTCTGATTACCAAAGCCCGGCGAGCGCACGTCACAGGGTACCACAGTGTGGTTTTGACTTACATTCCCCAGTGACTGTTAATGTGGAGCATCTCCTCATGTGCATATTGGCCCTTTATAGATCTTCTGTAGAGAAGTGTCTACTTGGTGCTTTTGCCCATTTTTTATGGGTGTCTTTGGCCTTCTGCGTTGAGTCATATGAGTCAGTTGTATGCTCTGGGTGCCACAGCTTATCCACAGTATGATTGGAAAATATTTTCTTCCTCCTCTAGGTTGGACAGACTTTCTTGACAATGTCCTTTGATGCATGAACGTTTGTTAGTCGTGATGCAGTCTGATTTACACATCTTCTCAATTTATTTATTTATTTTTCCTTTGCAGCTTCTATTTTGGGTGTCATTATCTAA
Organism: Mustela putorius furo; assembly: GCF_011764305.1. Lineage (NCBI taxonomy): Eukaryota > Metazoa > Chordata > Mammalia > Carnivora > Mustelidae > Mustela > Mustela putorius. The sequence continues at coordinate 3,079,008 of NW_025421261.1, forward strand.
GAATCCGTCACCAAATCTAAGACCCTGAATATTTTACTTGTATGTTTTCGTCTAAGAATGTAATGGCTCTAGCTCTGTATTTAGGTCATTCATTCATTTTGAGTTACGTTTTGTATGTGGTGTTAGGTGTTAGGTAGGGGTCCTGTTTACTCCTGTTAATTCTTCTTCTTTTTTTTTTTTTTTCCCCTCCCTAGGAACCCTTGGAAGCAAGGGACTGCACATTTTTAACCTGACTTCTCTAACCAAGTCTGAAAACGTGTTATCTGCCACCCTACACTTCTGTGCCGGGGAGCTCATCAACGTGAGCTTGAGCTGTCCCGTGTCCGGAGGATGCTCACAGCAGGCGCAGGGGAAGCACTTACAGATTGATCTCTCTGCGTGGATCCTTAAATCCGACAGAAACCAAAGTCAACTCCTGGGTCATCTTTCAGTAGAGGTCGCCAAATCTCGAGACTTGGGATCCTGGCTGTCTAAAGACATCACTCAAGTCCTGAGGAAGGCCAAGGAAAAGGAGGAGTTCCTCATAGGATTTAATATTACCTCCAAAGGACACCCACTGCCAAAGAAGATGTCCCCCTTCCCCGAGCCTTATATCTTGGTGTACGCAAATGACGCTGCCATTTCTGAGCCGGAGAGTGTGGTCTCAAGCCTACAAGGACACCGTAATTTCCCCACCAGAGCTGCGCCTCCGCTGGACAGCCATATCAGGGCTGCCCTTTCCATGGAACGGAGGAAGAAGCGCTCGGCTGGGGTCCTGCTCCCTCTGCAGAACAATGAGCTTCCTGGGGCCGAGGACCAGTACGGGGAGGACGGGCCATGGAAGGAGAGGAAACCCTACAAGACCCTTCAGACTCAGGCCCCAGAGAAGACTAAAAACAAAAAGAAACAGAGAAAGGGACCTCACCAGAAGAGCCAGACGCTCCAGTTTGATGAGCAGACCCTGAAGAAGGCCAGAAGGAAGCAGTGGATCGAGCCTCGGAATTGCGCCCGGCGGTACCTGAAGGTGGACTTTGCGGACATCGGCTGGAGCGAGTGGATCATCTCCCCCAAGTCCTTTGACGCCTATTACTGCTCCGGGACCTGCCAGTTCCCCATGCCCAAGGTAGCCCTCGCTCTCTGTCCTGTCCTTCCTGCTTGGGTAGAGTAGAGACACGCTCACGGAGTGCGTGCTTTCATGTACAAACCCGTCTGGACGCTCACTGATTGCATCCGGCGCGCACCGGGCAGTCGTGGTCAGGCTTGGTGTTTTCCTTAACGGTTGTTACCGTAACACGAAGTCAGTACTGGTCTGAAGAAGGATACGAGGGAAAATGTTCGTGTGAAATGTGCTTTTCGTGTGCTTCCAAACACGGCGTGTGTTGAGGGATGTGCCGTGGTCAGCTCTGTGCGGCTTGGCGCCCGCAGTCACAAGCCCCAGGGGACAAAAGGCTGGTCTGGGAGGGGCTGGTCAGGGAAGGACTAGATGTCGTGGGAAGAGGGACGGGCAAGGACTAGTTGGAGTGATGCCCCTGTAGGGTATTTCTTGACGAGTGGTCCCCGTGGGATGAGCCGACCCCACCAGTGCAGTGGTCTCCCGTGGGATGAGCCGACTCCACCGGTGGTCTCCTGTGGGATGAGCCGACCCCACAGGGTCGGGATCAAGGCCGGGCCCGGGGACTCACTCCATGAAATCCACCAGGTGCGTGTTTCGTCTGCATCCCTAGTAAACATCCAAAAAGGAATGCAAAGGAGGGTGTTTTGACCCTGTAAGTTTCTTCCAAAACTTACTGCAACCAGTCAGAGCTTACCTGTGTCTCTTCCCAAGTCAGCAGAGACAACTTTATCCCATCAGGCCTCAGTATCCTAAACCTTTACCCTCAGAAGCTTCCCCAGTCCTGCCTCGGCCTGCACAGCACATCCTGGCGACTCCTCTGTCTTTGGATCTAAAGTTAGGAAGAGACAGTGGTGCCCTCTGGCCTTCAGTCAAACTTATCGCCGAAATTCTGTTCTTGGCTTCCAACAGTCTGAATCTCTGACATACAGTGAAATGGGGCTGTAGGAGGATCAAAATTCGGAGAAAGAATAGAGTTGGGTTTTTTTTGTTGTTGTTGTTTTTCAATTTTTGCTGCTATATAATAACGGAGGGAAAAAATCCTTTTCCTCCAGGAGTGAAGAGCTCCTGCTTATAGTTCTTTAACGTTTCCTGTTCTCGTGCTACTAGTCCCATGACCATTGGGTTGTTAAATGGAGCACATGCAGAAGGTCTGGCTGAACAAGGCCAGGTGGCAGCCTCAGGGCAAGGAACTTGATTGAAATCCCCGTTTTCTTACTAGAATACCTCAGAAGGACAAGCTTTCTACATCTAAGACTTGTCTTTCCTGAGGATTTTTGCTGATTCCGTGTTTCGTAAATCTAAACACTAAGTAAGGATTATGTACATGTACTATGATATAAACAGCCTTATTTTCTCTAAATATTCATAAAGACTGCATCACTGATCAAATAAAACTTGTTCCAACTAGGGAAGCATTTAGAAACACACCACAAAGACGCAGAATGTAACAGTGATGAATTTTTACAGTGTGGGTTGCTTCGCGGCATTGAGAGGTGGAATGAATTCAAATCTGTCTCTAAACTCAGGATGACTGAGTCTTCCAAATAATCTCTCACACTCGTGCACTGTACCTTCTTCTATGTAGCCTGGGGAAGGAGTTTTCCTTCCTGACTCCAGATTTTCCTTCCTGAGCCAGGGAGCCCTGACCATGTGGAGCTCTTCAGTGCGTTTCCAGCTCCTCCCTCCGGAGGCCGGGTCCGGTCGCCACTCCACAATAGTGACCCCCACTTGCCCGCCGGTTGGTTACGCCTGCCTTGACTGTTCAGAATCCTGCTGTTGCTTCGGTAGATCTTCCTGACAGTTCTCCATGATCCAAAGCATAATTATTTAAAAACTTATGAGGGATAAGTTAAGAGGAACAGAGATAGGTTTGAGTGTGTCAGTGCAGTGGAATGACTAAACATACAGGCTCCTTGCTGGGCTGCTTAACCTTAATGTGGCTATAGCTTGCCTGGGGCTGTGTCGGTTCTGATCCAGTGGTTCTGAGCATAGAGCCTAAGAATCTGCATTTTTAGTAGAGTTCCTGACAGTTGCTGGTGCCGCTGGGCCGCGAAGCCCTCTTTGAGTAGCCACATTGAGAACTAAATCCTTTACCTCAAATCTTGGCTCTACCTCTTACCAGTTATGGTTTTGGGGAGGAATTATTCATGTTCTATACAGATGACCCTTGAACAACATGGGGGGTAGGGGCCCTGATGCCCTGCGTGGTCGGAAATCCACCGATAACTTTTGATCCGTAACGTAACTACTAACAGCCTACTGTTGATTGGAGACCTTATCAATAACAGCAACAGTAGATTAACATGTATTTTCTATGTTGTATGTGCTCTGTACTGGATTCTTAGCAATAAAGTAAGCTAGGAAAATGAAAATGCTTAGAAAAAGTCAATATGAGAAAACACATTTACAATACTGGGTTTATAAAAAAAATTCACATGTAAGTGGACCCGTGCGGTTCAGACTCATGTTGTATAAGGGGCGACTCGGTGTTAGTTTTCTTACCTTTGAAATGGGTGCCATGGTCCGTAATAAAAACAGCAGTACCTCCGTAATGACAGCTGTGGGGAAATGGAACACGTTGCACATAGCAGGCCCTCACTCGACGCAGCAGATCCTTGCTGTTGACATTATTGGTAATGGTCGTTGTCCAGACGGAGGAGAACAGGACATTAAATACAGGGGCTGCAGAAAGACCGAATAGCGAGAAGGATCAGGAGAATACAAGATGTTAGGCCAAGAAAGAGCTGCTTCAACGTTTCTAGCCCCTTTTCCAACACCACAGAGCCTAACATCGGGTTCTCCCTGCGGGTTCAAGCCCGTAAGCTCTTCCCGCAACAGCCCTGGGGAGCCGTAGAAATCAGGACGGCCGTGGCGCAGCGGCTGAGCTCCTCGTCGCGTCGTGCGGACTCGGACTCGGGCCGCCGGGGTAAGGGAGGCGTCCCTGTGCGAGCGCGGGGACCCGAGCCCGGCGGGAGCGGAGTGCGCTCTCCGTCTCTCCTCGCCTCCTTCGGGTCGGCCTCCCCGGAAGGTCCTGGCGGGGCCCATTCGGCCCTGCAGGCCTCGCGGCCCCGGGTGTGCGGTGACCAGACGGCGGGGCGGGCGGGGCCGCAGGCCGCGGCTGCTGGGGTGACCCATACGCGTCCGGGTCACCGCCCGGCTCCCGGCGCGGCCACCGGAGCGAACGACCGGCAAGAAGGGGCCGGACAGCCGCGGACAGCGAGGCCTGCGGCCAGACCCCGAGGAGCCCGGTGGGGCCAGCAGGCGCCGCAGGACTCGGCGATGTCGGTCGGACGCTCGGACAGACGTTCTCCCGGCCGCGCGCCCTCGCGGCCCTCCTTCCCCGGGGCTCCCGAGTGGACGCCCGTGGGCTCTCCGGGCCGGGCTCGGGGCGCCCTCGACGGCCGGGCCCGTGACGCGGGGCTGCGCCGCCTCCCCAGACGCCGCGCGTTCCCTTGCAGGTCCCGGCTCGACGGTGTCGGCGATGGCAGCCGCGCGGGCCGGGCGGGCAGCGGACCCCGGCCGCGGGCGACGAGGGGCCCCCGGCGAGGACACGGTCGCCGTCGCCGTCGCGGGCGCGTCCGGAACCCGGTGAACCCGCGGCGCGGCAGGTGCTTCCCCAGGCTCGGCCGCGGGCCTTTCTCGGGTCCCGCCCCGCGGCCGCTCCGGGCCTGGGGCGAGGCCAACGGCGGCCGCGCGACCTGGGAAAGGCCCGGGGAGCCCCGACGCGGCGCAGCCGGACACGAGCCTGCGGACCCCGCGCGGACACGGGCCTGCGGACCCCGCGCGGACACGGGCCTGCGGACCCCGCGCGGACACGGGCCTGCGGACACGAGCCTGCGGACCCCGCGCGGACACGGGCCTGCGGACCCCACGCGGACACGGGCCTGCGGACCCCGCGCGGACACGGGCCTGCGGACCCCGCGCGGACACGGGCCTGCGGACCCCGCGCGGACACGAGCCGAACGTGATGGACCCGCAATCCGCTTCCTGAGTCTCCAGGCCCAGCCTCGGGGCCTGAACAAAATGACCTAAAACCCTCCACCTTGGTGTCCGGTCCTCCACGCCCGAACCCCCTAGACTGACGGTGGAGGCACGTGGTACTCTCATTACGGACGAGCGAGAGGGGCGCCCGGGGGCTCGGTTAAGCGCCTGCCTTCAGCTCAGGTCGCGGTCCCAGGGTCGGGGATCGAGGCCCACAAGGGGTTCCTTGCGCAGGGAGCCTGCTCCTCCCTCTGCCTGCCGCTCCTGCTTGTGCTTGCTTGCTTTCTCTGACAAATAATAAATAAATAAGATAATCCTAAAAAACAAAAACCAAAACCAGAGACTAGGGAGAGAGAGAACACAGACGACAGGTTTCGTAGGCTATGCAGAGAGCTATGAGAAGGATGGTCTGAACTAAAACAAAACAAACATTATAGACTGGCAACCTGTTTCAGAAAAACAATTACTGCATGGATCTTTTGTGCATGACGTAATGATTCCCAGTAAAGGCGGCTTGATCAGGGGATTCTGTACTGAAGAAACATGGGGAAACTCCCTAGCAAATTGAAGGTTCCTGATAAGACAGGCCAACCCGGAATCAAGGGCCGGTGCCTACATTCCAGCGAGCCCACCAGAGACTGCTCCGAGTTTCTGAATCTATCATTTGTGAGTTAGAGCTTAAAAAAAAAAAAAGACAGGAATTTTCCTAGGAAACACCCATGAATATTTTCCGTATCTACTCTGGGTCATTTGCACAGAACCTCTCATTTTTGTTGATGGGAACAATTTCCACAGTAATAGGTAAAATGGAGAGCATGTTATTTCTTGTGTATTTTGTCCATTTAGCAAGTATTTTTCGGTGTCCAGCACACGCTGTGTTCCAGGCCCCGGAGACCAGAAACACACAGCAGTTTTGATCAGTCGAGACCCCTTCTGCTTAAATAGATCCACTTCATATGAAATTTAAATATTACAAGTGTCATTAAAACACTAAGAATAACAGAATAATGATGTCAGAAAATCTGTGGTTTAAAGAAACTCTTTGGGGATCTCTGAGTCTTAAGAATAAATCAGTAGAGAAAAGTGGATGGTTGCAAAATTTTCTTTGGAAATTACCAGTACCGATGAAGTCACAAACAGTGGCCGTGGGTCTCTCTGGCACAGTAGTTACAGTCTGTACCAGTTACACAGTTTACGGATGTGCCAGACACATGACGTGCGATATCGGACATAGACAAAGCATACTTTGCTTTGCAAAGCGAATTGAAAGTTAATAATCCTTTCCAACACATACTTAAAGTTTTTAGGAAGAAAGAGGGAAAAAAAAAACCAGTTGCCCACCATTCAGACCATAATGTAAATAGTTTATGCCCATTCACAGTAAAGTTAAAGTTTCATATATGGATAATTTCTTTCATTAAAGTTGAAAGATGAGGTGAGACAAATCGGACTTGCCCTTTCTCTGCCAAAAATAATCCTTTTCTTTTCTTTTCTTCTTCTTTTCCTCCTCCTCCTCCTCCTTCTTCTTTTAGTCGTATGCCAGCTTTCTGTGTTGTTTCCTTCTCCCTTGGTTTGTATGTGCCTTAACCTATTGAAGTTGTCCTATGGGAGTCTTTAGGAGGTTGAAATTAAAGCACCAAGTCAGAGGTCCCTCTCAGCCATGAGAAATATGGCTCGAAGTCTTGAAATTAAAAACCCCGAGTTTTGGCTCAAATCTCACTTCTGAATTGACATGTGATCTCTGGCAAGTTGCCCAATTTCTGTTTCTAAATGTGTGTGGGACAACACTGGGTTCACCTGCCCAAGAGAGACGTTGGGGAACACGGATGCGGTGCGGCGGGCGTCCGTCCTGCGGTCTGCAGCGCTCTGACAACACCTGCGTGTCCTGGGCTTGGACGGGGCATCCTTCAGGGCGCAGCAGAGCCCGAGGGAGCCCCGTGACAGTCGCCTGTGTCACGTGGGTGTCGGCATCTTCCCAGGAGAGGACTTCGCCAGGCACCTTTGGTCCAACTTCTGATACCCATGGAATAACCTCGGGCCCCCTGTTCCCAGAGGATTTGGCCCCCCATGAAAGGGATTTCCATTCGGCCGCCTGGAGTCAGAACCCATGGAGCGACAGTGACCCCCAGTGGCCAGTGGGGCGGTCGTCTTCACCTCTGTGCTGCCAGGTCAATCACAGCGCAGAGCGATTACCGTCCTGTCCATCCTGGCAAACAGATCAATGTTCCTTGATGCTTGGTTTTATTTTAACAGCGAAGTGTCAAACCCTAGAGCGGGGGCGATCATATATCTGTGGGAAGCGTAGACTCGAGAACGAACGGGGTGTTTTGCAACCCTGTTGTGGAAGACATCCGAGGACGTATTAACACCCCGTGTGGGGACCAGGTTGTGTTTAATTAAGTGACTCTGGTCTAGGTAACTGGATTCAAATCCTCACTCTGTCACTTCCTAGCTGGTCGACTTTGGACATGTCATTTGAGTTTTCGAGACTATTTCTTTACTTGAAAAACATAAACACTGGTCGTTGTGGTTGTAAGGGCGTGAGATAGCAGGTCACACACAGCTGGCGCGTATATATGCACACACAGCCGGCGTGACGGATGTGTGTATCGGTCACGACAACCGTCGTGGTGGGGTGTGATCCGAGCTCGTACTGCACAGGTGACATCACGGACGAGCTGAAGCGCGTCCGCCGTGGTGCCGGTGAGCTCAGGTGACGGGCAGTGAAGGGTGGGAAAGCAGCCCACGCTAACCCCCGTGTTCTCCCATTTCTTTTCCAGTCTTTGAAGCCATCAAATCACGCTACCATCCAGAGCATAGTGCGCGCGGTGGGGGTCGTGCCCGGAATCCCGGAGCCTTGCTGTGTGCCCGAGAAGATGTCCTCGCTCAGCATCTTATTCTTTGATGAAAATAAGAACGTGGTACTTAAAGTGTATCCTAACATGACGGTCGAGTCTTGTGCTTGCAGATAACCTGGCAGAGAACGCGCACGGATGCTTAATTCTGTCAGTACTTTATTTAATGGACGCCCCCTCCTTTTTTTTTTTTTTTTGCACTGCCAATGCATTTCACCCCAAAAGATCTTTTTATAGTTAAAGATAACGAGCAAATAGACTGATGATTTCCACCAAGGAGAACGACTGTGCTTGTTTTGAATGTAACTCAATGCAAGATTTTAGTAAATATGGACATTTACTTCTTTTTTTAAAAAAAATCACAAAAAAAGATCACTCAAACTGTTTTTAGAGCTATTAAAGGACACACTGATTTATTTTTGTAATGGGCTTTGAAAATAGGTTGGGAAAACACCAGTAACTTTTCACTTATCTCTAAGTAGGCTTACTGCCCTAGATTCCTGAGCGACTCGGCGAGTGCCGAATTATCCAATCAACATTTATGTTTATCTTAGAAATGTTTAAGACTCTTGTTTGCCGGTGTTTGTCCTCCATGTGTCCTTGTGTGAACGGATGACGGAGAGCGTGTGCTGAGTGTGGGTGTACAGATGCAGGTGCGTTGCCGGCTGCCCTGGCCCTTCTGTAGGAAGGTTTGCTTTGCACAGTTTTGTAATTCAGCCTACACGGGATTCTTTGTTTTATTCCTTTCTCCTTCTGGCAAGCACCATTCAATTATGAGAACTTTACCAAGAAGGAGAGAGTGATCCAAGAGCACAAGCCTGGCCCTTCAGTTTGAAATACACTTATTTTCATTTCATTGTCTCCAAGAAAAGGGAAGCAGCAACCCAATTTTCAGACCGAGGGGGAGTTCCCCTTCTGTAATCCTTTGTCACAAGTACCTTCATTTGTTCTTTTAAACTGAATTAAAAAATTTAACTGAGGGGCACCCCGGTGGCTCAATTTTTGAGCATCTGCCTTTGGCTCAGGTGGTGATCCCGGGGTCCTGGGATTGAGCCCCGAGTCGGGCTCCCTGCTCAACGTGAAGCCTGCTTCTCCCTCTCCCACTCCCCCTGCTTGTGTTCCTTCTCTCACTCTCTCTCTGTCAGGTAAAAAAAAAATAAAATCTTTAAAACACAAAAATTCAACTGAATTTTTAAATTTTGATTAAAATTGTACTTCTCTGGATATGCCTTGGCTTCCTGTGAAGTAATCCATAGATACCAAGGCTTGAGAACAGATGGCTTAAATGAATGAATCACAGTCACATGTGGGATGCCGTTCTTCAGCCACATCCAGGTTGAGGCAGCTTTTCAGGTGGATCAAGGCTGAGCCTTGAAGTCAGTACGTGAGCAGACTCACTAAAAATTATTCACCAAAAAGAAGGAAGTCAAATATAGACACTTTGTTTTTCTCCCCACTTCCGTTTGTCATAAATATCCTCTCATTGAAAACTTGTTTCAAAAATCTCTCCTGCTACATTCCGTGGGTGACAAAAACGTTTTCAGACCCTGGGCTGGTGAGGATGTCACGCCGGAGGGTCACCGTCCTCTTAGTCGAGCCTCACCTGATTGGAGACAACTAAGCCATCTCCGAGACCATGAACTATCAGCAGACGTGGGGTTTTCTCTCTCTACCTGTAGCTCCGATCTTGGTTTATCGTTTAATGAATATTTACTGAGCATTTATTTTGTAAGAGGCACTGTGTTAACTGTGTGTCCTCAGCAACCTCACAGTGCAATGAAGGGGTTGACGGGTTGAGCTAGAAGCCCTTTTGGATACTCCGTGTTGGGGCGTATGACACCGGCTGTTTCATACACACCTTCCTCGAATGGATGATACCGGCAGATAAAACACTGCCCGGCTCTGCTCATAAACCAAAGGCAAGAATGTGCTCGTCTTCAGTGTTTGAGAGTGAGTATGGAATTCTCTGTGGTTTCAGTCGTATTTCTAACTTTCTAACTTCTTAGAAATCCATTCAAAGATTACCATGAACAGAGGCTCTTTACACTTTCGGAATGCACAGAGGTCGGCGTGAGTGTCTATTAACTCCGCTAACTTCTATTAACACCCATTCTGAATAGTAAGTTAAGCTCTGGGGCCGGAGTTACTGTGATTTCTCCGAGTTCATTTTTTATTCTGGCTGCGCTATGTTAGATATTTGAAGTGAGACAGGTGATGGAATCACTTTTAATAAACTTTATCAGAAGGTTGAAAGCAAAATTATATAATAGAAGCGAGCCGGTATGTGGCTACCCTATTCTGGGCAGCCCATCTTTCAATAAAGATTTCTTTTTCGTTGGTAGAAATGATGAAATTCTATATGTAGTTTTTTCCTCTAGCAGTTCCAGCATTACTTTTCAGCCTTCTTCCCTGATGTCTGTCTGTTACCTTTCTTAATTTTAATTGATGACCCTTTTTACAGATTAAATGCCACAATGGGCAGAAAAGCCTCTAAATAATAAAAACTTATGAGTATGAACTAAGTAAGATTTTATTTTAAGTAGCAGTTTATATAACAAAATGACAACACAATTAAAGTGCATGGTAGTCTTTCAGTAATCAAAATATGTTTTTGACCACTAGTTAGTTATTTCTGGGTGGCCTTGTGACCATGATTTGACAACCACATTGAAGATGTGTTATGCTATAAACAGGAAAAGTTTTACGCCCTCCAAAATAAAGGAAGATTTCTTTTTAGTAAAAGGAGTTGAAATAAATGATATTTTAACTAGTAAAAGTTTACTTGAAATAGTTGGAAAATTGAGTGACTATTTCACAATTTCTTGGGTACTAATATATGTGTAATTCTTACGTGGGCTTTTACAAATCTCCTGCTATAAAAATGGCAATGGTGCGAGAAGAGAAATCATGTCTAGAAATGACGTGTCTTAGGTCGTGCGTCTGTCTCTCCCTCCCTCTTCTCTCTGTCCCGTTCCCCACTTTCTTTCCCAACCACCAGTGCACCCACATTCCTACTTGTGACAGATGCACACACACAGAGTCACTTAAAAAGTGAAATTTTTTTCAATAACTTTTCTTAAATTCATATTCAGGGGCTGCCGATGTCAATACAGTATTTTCAAAATATCTTACTATAAACAGTGTAGATAATATATAATTTACAGGATTTGGGATATTGGAATTTAAACTGGAAGATTGGATTCCCTAGATCTCAGGAATACAATTCTCCAGATACATTTTTACATTCACCTAGCTCTATATTAACTGTTGATCATTTATTCATTGAAAGAAGATTTTTTACTTTAATATTTCTGGAGCAACTCTTGTCACCTGCTTAATATTTTTATAGACAATCATATGTGTATAGTACTATTACCACCCTGCCACAAAATTTTTTTTTCTATAATTACATTATTTGGTTGAGTCTTTCTGCTTTCACTTTTCTCTGTGCTAACAAGTAACTAACATCTGCTTATTGACTTCTTTTTGAATCAAGGTTGGGTTAAAGAATAGCTATGCACATGTGATGTGTAAGATTAGATACGAAATTAAATAAGAAAGCTTGGATAAATCTGACTTCTCTGCACAGCTTTTTTTCCCCCCCTGGAGAATCATATTTTAATGTAGTTTATAGGTGATTAAATGACCCCCCTTTTCTAAAAACCAAACCTTCCTCAGCTTTTCACACTAGTTTCTGTAAATGTGTTAGTTCAGAATTTAATGCTTGTACAGTTGACGGCAATTTAAAAAATATATATATTATATATATATACACATATATATATATGGGAAAACTTTAAAGATGCTTTTAATTTATTTAAGGACTGTTGCTTTTCTATAATGGTAATTTTCATCCTTAGATGGTGAGAAGAAATTCTTTTGACTATAGTTATTACATGGAAAGTGAAATTTGGTTCTTTAGTCAAATCCACTGCTGGGACATGTCGCAGTGAGACTGTGCAAGACACGTCACTACTGATGGATAAGTTTTGCTGACTTTGTATCATTTTCCTCCAGTAATGGAGAGCTTTTCATTATACAATATGAAAATAAAAATTGCTTAATTGAATGCTTCCCCATTCTTCTCTACTATACTGTGCTGCGTTTGAAAAGAAGTTACAGAGGTTGGGCACAGAGTTGAACATTTTCACATGGTGTTCTGAGTGGGGCGTTGCCACCCACTATCAACAAAGTATGGTTACCTCGTGGAAAAAAAACTGAAACACACCCAGAAGGAGGAAACTTGTCTTCCGAACTGGAGAAACTCCACTTGAATTCTTTTGTGTTTGTTTGGTTTTAACCACAAAGTCCCCATTTCTTATTTGGAGATATTTTTCCCCCCTCTGGGAGCCTGACTCCCTGTTTTGACAATAACATGACCTCACCACATATTGTTAGAGTATTCTAGTACATTTTAGACGATAAGCATTTAACTGTAGTTAATCTGATCATCGGGGTAGATTGCTTTATTTTTGTTTAAGCTCTTGTCTTCCCTTGAAGAAAAAGAATGACCTGATGTTAAGAAGTAAATCATAATTTCCTATTTTTGCACTCATTTAATCTATATCAGATTTATTCAGACTGTGAAGTTTAATTAAAATCTATAGCATTTTGGAATTTTTAGACACTTTAGAGATCATCTTGAACAACTTTCTTCACCCCTTTGGGTCTCAATTTACTCATCTATAAGATGAGGCGATGAATTTCCTGCCTCATAAGCTTGTTGTAATGTTTAATAAGACAATACATGCAGATGATTTCACCAAGTGCTTGAAACAGAATACTTGGTTATTGTCAGTTATTATTATTATCTTTATAATTATTATCTAATTCAGTCTTCCCATTTTCCAAATAAGGACTTGTAGACATGTTAGAGTTTACACCCACTGGAATGTCTACTGACTGTGCCCTCCACTAAAAACTCGCTCCCATCAACAAGGGATGGTTTCCTTGACATGACAAACATGGGCATCGGACAAACGCTGGACCAGGGCTGGTAAACCTGGGAGGAGATGCAGCAGCAACGCTGCCCGGGAGGGTTGTAATTCTCTTACATCAGGCAAGCAACGTCTAAATTGTTCAGTCTCAGAACTGCAGATAAGTTCTATGTCACTATTATCAAGTGACTATCGACCAGTTAAACTAAAACATACCGTAAGGTTTTATACATTCAGATCTGCAACACACAAGATTACGAATCCATGAAACTTTTCTTCATGGTCTTTGATCACAACTGGATGTTCTCAGACCTTGAGTTTTTAAATTCAATTTTTTTTTGTTCTAGTATTTGTCTTTTTCATTTGCATTTGCTGTAATCCTGGAGTCCAGCCCTGGCCTTGTTAAGCTCTGGGCTTGTGCACTTTGCTATGTTCCTTCACCTACTTTCTCTTAGGGCATCTTACAGCATAAGGGACCTAGTCAGTGGTATTGTGACAGCCTTGTATGGGGGCAGAGGGTGGCTGCAGTGGTGGTGAGCACAGCCTCACGTGTAGACTTCTCGAATGGCTATAGTGTACACTTGAAGGTAACGTAACGTTGTGTGTCAACCACACTCAAATTAAAAGAACATAAAAAATAGATTTGTAAAGAGAGTACAGCGTGGAGTTAGGAGCTCAGGCTTGGAGTCAGACTGTCGCATCAGAATCTCGACTCTGTCACTAACCACATGACTTGTGCAAGTTGCAAAACCTGTGTCCACTTCCATGACCTCATGTGTTAAGTAAGAATGAAACATAGACCCTCTTGCAGAGCTGGAAGGATTACTTGAGTTGTTGCCTATGAAGCTTTACAGCTTCAATGTTCTAGAAAATATTATAGATATATTATATTATAGCTTTTTGATGTATTAGATGTATTTTATGTGTTTCTGTGAATGAGTCCTTTGACCTGAGAAGTAGGATTTCAGGTATTATTCCCAGTTTATTCACCAAGGAGAATAATTGCCTCCGCCGAGGTAGGAGCCGTGTTGGTGGCAGAGCTGGGGGTCACAGAGTAGTGGACTTGCTCTGATCGTCCCGTTCTCCACTTTGCTTCCCATGCCTCTTCCCAGAGAAAGCTGTCAAGTAAATATTCTCTCAGAGTTCAGAGAAATATGGAGGAAATGGACCAAGGCCTCAGACAGGGAGCAAAAAATAAGCTTCAGTCTTTAGTAAGGGCAACATTTGTTTAATGTTTGGGTCTGAGCCTGTTTGCCTGAATTGGATTTCCTGCCTCATTGTAGGTCAACCCCAGCGGGTATGGAGACTGTCCGTGGAGCTAAGGTCCCGAAAGATGGAAAAGGTGTGCTTTGCGTAGATGATCCTAAAAAGGAAAAAGTCAAAGAGGGGCTGAACTTCCGGTTGCCATTTTCCCCCATGATCAGTCAGACAAGTTGACCCCTTAAAAAGAAAGAGTGGAGACAGGAACTGAAAATATCATTTCACTACTCTCCTGGAAGAGAGCACACAGGACTCTTTTTTCCCTGTATGGGAAACTGGAAGTCCAGTATTACGAGGAACCTCCTCTTCCAACTCCTGTAGTGCCGTCGCAATGGGAAGCTATGCCCTTCCGCATATCCCATTAAGCATGAAGAACCCGAAAGAACAAGTTTATGATGTTTGCGTGTAATCTTCAGTCTTCACCTCTCCCCACTGAGGAATATGGGCCCATGGGTAGACGGCCAACTCTCAGACTTTCACGATTTGGATCAACCACTGCCTTCCCATGAGGAAGAGCCAGGAGAGGAGAGAGAAGTAGGACGTGTCTTCTACCACAGTGTCCTTTTATCCAGCAGGGGTAAAATTGAACCCCATTTATGGAAAGGTGAGGAATGGGTAAAACTGACCCCCCAAGATAAACTATGTTATGAACTGTCTCCTATCACCTTTTTAACTTATACTGAACATTTATTACGAATCTAAAAGGAGCAAATGTGGTATACGGTAATCATTTCAGTTAGTGATTGGGATGTGGTTTTGTAAGAATTCCTCGGTCCTGTTTATTATTCCTATTTTCTCCAGGACAATCAAAAGACATGGAAAAAATAATCCAACTTTGGTTGCCTTGAGTCGAAGGCCAGAGTGGTCTGGGTGTTGGAGCTGCAGCCTGCAGGAGAGTGAGGTCTACCTGCGAGACAGTTGGGAGCTGCTCCCATTAACGAGGTTAGAGCCTGAACCACACTCTTCCTCGTGCCCTTAATGTTGTCCATTTTAGTTTGCAACAACTTGGCTTTCATTTTGTCCTCATCTCCTTCTGGGACACCAAACTGCTGCTCTGAGGGCAATGAGAAATCCAGTCCTAGAAGAAGTTAAAATCAGAGAGTGGCAGGTGTTTTCCTCCCCCACAGTGCCTTCATCTCAGCCCCGTATGCCATATCTCACACACACTCACACTCGCACACACGCGCTGGCTCTACAGCAGTGTCACTGAAGCAGAGAGTGAGGTACGGTTATGTTCCAACCCCTGAGCTCAAATTATCAGCCAACTACATTTTTGAACTCGAAGCATGGGCAAACTGCCATCGAGTTACAGTGAACCACCCCCCCATGAGGGCTCAGGCCAGATGTGAACGCAGCAGTCCAGAGGTGAGGCGATTATGTGCAAGAACCATGTGACAGAGCTTTTCCCAAAATGGACTGACTTAAGAAACATTCTGGTGTTTTCAGGACTTCAGTCCTGCTTTCTGGAGATGTTCCATCACTATAAACACGAGTATACATACACACGAGCAGACTTGAAGCTGGGTCCAACATATGTCGTTTCATTAAATAATCTTGTTAGAGATGGGAGAAATCAATGACACAATCTAAAAGTTCTGCCAGTTGAAACAGTCAGACAAATGCTACGTGGAATCTGGAGCCCATATTCCGGTGTCAATAACGTGGATTAGAAAGCCCAGAGCTGTTAGTAAGGTTTGGATGATTTTATAATGCATGAATAGATGGCCAGCTTGGCAAGCTTCGAGTGGTAACAGAGCCCTTTGGAGCTGTGCTTTCTACTACCTTTAATTTGAAGCTCACTTTGTACTACTTCCATGGAGAGCAGCATGTTGCAAAGAGAAATTTCGGCTGTGATAGGTTGGGCCGAGAGCATTCTGAAGTTGTATTTGCCTGTAATGTCCTTAGGAGTTCCCATTTCCCCTAGCAGAACATTCTAGAAGTTATATTAAAATTTTACTCCACTCTCTCCAGTTATGAAACGAAGATCTAGAGTTCATCATCAAGATGAGATATTTCTGTCTTGTAGCAGGCAGACTCTCCAGTGCCTTCTGCTTTGAATCACCCGTGAGACACACAAGAAAATGACTCAATGCTTTGAGAACAAGGAAGAAAGCACAGAAACATGAGTATTTTGAGCTCAACGAAAATGTCATATTTTAAAGTCAAAAATCTTAATGAAACTTAGACTTCATGATTATTCTTCCTCAAGTCTCTAATAGCTTTCTGGAATAAAGTTTGAATTTGTGAGACGGACAAACAGCGTCTATCATGGTTATCCGGCACACGTAGGTACGGACAACATACTTGAGCTAGAGCCCAAAGAAGAATGAAATGACAGAATCTACACATTGAAGATTTACTAACTGAAGGGGTCTTCTCTTAAGTTTATTGATTTTATGGAAATGCCAGAGCCAATTCCTGGATATTTATAACTGATGAGAGATAGTTGTCTTGACTGTAAAGCCACTTACTCAAAAAAGGACAGACAAAAGAGGAAAGGGAAGAGAATGAAGAGAAGAAAGTAGAAGAGAAAAAAAGAGAAGAAAAGAGAAGAGGAGAGAGGAGGGGAGAGGAGGGATCTTTCGAGTCCCTGGGCATCTGAAGATGGTTACCACGACCACGGATGGAGACACAAGGCCCTGGACAGTAATTTATTCATTCATCGACATAAACCGGGGGCTAAAGGTGGAAGGACCCTAAATAAGAGATTCTTCAGGTTCTGGGGTGACAGGCAGCTTGAGTTTCAGTTCTGGCCAAGGTTTTAAGGGTCTCGTATCTGACAACACTGAACCATCCAGAACAATGCCCTCAGCATCGAAAGAGTTAGCAGAGCTCGAGTCTAAAGCTGTATGAATACTGTAGCCATTAACCAGATGTTTAACTTTATTTAACTTCAAATTGATTAAAATGGGATAAAGATAAAAATTATTTTCCTCATTCCAAAAGACCACATTTCAAATGCTTAATAGCCACACGTGGCTAATGGCTCTCTGACTGGACAGCACAGACATAGGACATTGCCGTCATTACGGAAGCTTCCGGACAGTGCTGATCAAAGGAATAACCATGAGTAATTTCACCTGGGCCCTTCAGGAAAACATGGTCTATTTTAGGCCCTCGTCCGAACAAGCACATTACTACATAGGGAGGTTCTTGTCCGAGAGTCAAGCCGCTGAAAACTGACAGAAGATGTGAGTGCCCTCACAGCTAGTTAAAGTTGAAAACTGTTATAAAATGTAATTTAATCCATACTTATTTAAGACTATATGTTAATCACTGTCTGACCTAAAAGCTGCCTCAGGACATTTGTCCCGGCACAAGATCCAGTTTTTGCTTCCCGGCTCTTTAAAATACAGGTGTTAAGTACCGTTCAGGCCCAGCTGGGCAACTCCTGCCCCGACCTTGGGTTCCACGTGGCTGAACGCCCCCAGGGGCCTCCCATGGACTCAGAACAACTGCCTGTGATAACGTCACACCTGCCCAAGGTTGTTCCGCATTCAGTAAGTCCACGTTCCCATGTCGCTGCCCTTTTGTCCTTTCTGAGCATTCGGGACATGTCTACATGGTAGACGATGATGACAGGTAGATAAGTGAATGAAGTTAAATACCAGTAAAGTATTTTATCCTGTCTCTCATCAACAGTTACTTCAATCCCTTCTTGATAACAACTCCGTTCAATAAGGTTTCTATAAGCAAATGATTTGGCAAATAAAAGGTATCAATTAAAACATGGAAATGTTAACAGAAAAAAATCACAGTATTATTAAAGTTATATTATTTATTTGTATCTTATAAAAAGTTGTAGAGTTCTCCAAGTATACCATCAGACCTCCCTCCTTTGAGATAGACTGCGATCAAAATAAGTCATAAACAGTTAAAAATAATTATCTCAGAAAGGCAGCCATTTTCAAGGCGAAGAGAGAAAGTTGTGGGGATAAACTAGACAAACGCAGTCGGTTTCAAACTCTCTTACTGCCTCTCCATGTAATACTGGGTGTTTGCGCAGAGAAGCCTTCATTTTGGGGGGGACACTTCAGTCTCTATAATCCAGAGAACACACTTGCTTTCTGTTTTCTGGAAGAGTTACGCTCCTCTAAGACCCTTTTCAAAAAGTGTTTTTTAACTTTCCAGCGTACAAGAGTTTGTGTCAACTGACTGGATGTGTTAATGTTTCTAGCCTTGGACGGGATTCTATCTGTGAAACACCTCTTAGTTATGTTTTCAGAAAGTGTGTGTGTCGCTCTAGGGTTTTTTCCCTCAGTATCCTAAGGAGATGAATGGAAAAGCAAAATGAGTACTGAACTGTCATCTTGCTTACAAGTCAGTTTTGAGGAAAAAATTCATATCTGAAGCAGGATGTTTTAAAATGGAAACTGCGAGCAATGCTGAGTAATCAAGATGATAACATCATACCGTGTGGAGCTATAGAGTGTCCCCAGGTCTGACTGAGACGTTAGTGAGTGAGCGTCTGAGCCAGCAAGAGACCCTAAAGACCAGAGAGTCGAGAGTCCTGAGACAAAGATTCTTTGTCTCCGACCCTGAATGCAGAAGGAGCTCCCTCCACTCTTCTAGCTCCAGCTCACGCGGGCTGTGTAGACAGAGACGCTCGTGCGTTCACGCACCCACACACATACACACGCATTTACAGAGAGGGTTTCTCCGGGTTCTCCCCCACCGAACAAATCCCCTGAAACTCCTTCCCGTCCCTGTGACGCACCTGCATTTTGGTTTTCTGGCTGGGAAAGAGAGAGTGGAAACTTTTGGAAGCTCTCAAGCTCGTCTTCAATCAGCCAGGAACATGAGTCACATGCGGCCCTCCGTGTCCGTGGGAGCTCCCGGGTAACGTGCTGAGTAAAGGCGAGCCGCAGTAACGCGTGGAACCTGCCCTCCGCTTCGTAACTCGTTCCAACGCTGTGGATCCTGTGCAAATGCTTTGTGATGCTGTAGAACGTTCAGTATTTATTGGTTTCTGTGCATTGTATCTCTTCCCTTCATCCTCAAGTCCCAATAATCCAAGCCTAATAAACCTTCCTGGCTTTCTAATTGTGAAGAAGAGTGTTAATATTTTTTAATAAACAAAAAAAGACACTTTTATTTTACATATGATAGACATGTAGATAATAGAAACAAATGCATCAAATTCTAAGACCTTGCGGTAAGCTTTGATCGGAGTCCTGATACTGATAATCGTGTGCTTCATTTGTTACATATTCATTTCCTTTCACAATGTCTGATTTACTCTTTTCCTTTAAAGATCTATATTTGATAAGTGTACTTTTTTTTTTTTAGAGGTCGGGAGGAGGAGGTGGGGGAGGGGCAGAAGGAGACACTCTTAAGCAGGGCCCATGTCGGGTACACCCGTACGCAGGGCTTGATCGCGCAACGCTGAGATCACGACTTGAGCCAAAATCAAGAGCTGGACACTTAACTGACTGAGTCACCCACGTGCCCCTACCTTAGTCTTCTTCTTTTTTTTTTTTTAATTTTGATATGGAAAGTCTTTATTCTTTTAATTTAATTTAATTTACAGTTGATTGATTAACATGACAGTGGACGATGAGTTTCAGGGATGGAGGTGAGGGATTCACCAGTCGTCTGTAACACCCAGCGCTCAGTACATCACTTACCCTCCGTAACGTCCCTCCCCCGGTTACCCCAAACTCCCACCCACCTCCCCTCCAGCAGCCCTCAGTTGGTTTCCTATGACTACGTGTCTCTTTTGGTTTCCCCTTTTCTAATTTCCTTTTGTTTTAGTTTTCCCTCCCTTCCTCTATGCTTCTCTGTTTTGTTTCTTAAATTCCACGTATGAGTGAATCTTATGATGACTGTCTTCGTCTGATTGACTTAGTTCCCTTACCAAATACCCTCTAGTTTGAACCTCTAAACTGTTTTCCAGAGTGGCCCCTCGCTTAGTCTTTGCAGGAAACTGAGACTTGGATGAACTAAGTTAATGTTCAAATTCTAACCATGACTAAAAAGTAGATTCCATGGGAACTCAGACTGATCTGAACCCAAAGCTATTAGCATTGCCACTACGACTTACAGACTTATTGTCTTAATAGTACTTATACCTAATACCTTTTGGTGACAGCTGGCTTACCTGATGCCACACTGTGAGATTTTTTTTTCACATTGTGAGGTTAAAAATTCTCCCTTCTACAGATTTTGGAAAGATACGTGAACTTGTCACATTTATATGGCAAGTTACAATACTCCTTTCAGTTTTTATCTCTGGATCTTTATTTCATAACCACTTAATTATCACAATCTCTTATGTTTCATCCCCCGAATATTTATTGAGATCTGGAAGGTCTGGGAATACACATGTGAACAAAACCACCCCGCTGCTTGCTCTCCAAGGGCTCACAGTCTTACGGACGCAAGAGATGATTCTGCAGGCAAAGCACAGTGACCCAAAAAGATGCCAAGAAAGCCAGGTAGGGTCCGAACCCCTCAGAGAGTCCCACTGCCTCGTCTGGAGAGCAGCAGCCAGCAACTCTCTTCTTGACCCAACAGGTAGTACGGATGATTGCTGCTGTCGCCGGCGGACCATCGGGGTGCAATTTTCCAACTGCTAGGAAGCTGGGCTTCCAGCCAGGAACCATCCGGATACTGCAGGAGCCATTTCCTGGCACCTGAGACTAATGGTTCCAGAGCATCTGGTCATAAGTTCAATAAACATTTATTGAGCACGTACAATATGCTAGGCACCATGGATGTAAAGTCACACAACACACCATGGGGATGCTGACATGCAAGTGAGTAACCGAAATGCCCCGTAAGTGCACCACAGACTCGTGCTCAGGGCATCCTCAGAGTCTCCTGCCCCACCCCACAAGGCAGTCCTTCAGACTCCGCGCGGACGATCACGCACCAACCACCAGGAATGTTGCACAGTCTGAGAGAATCACATTAAGAACCAGAATGGCCACCTGTCCTACTTGGCCCAGGTCAGTCCCCAGATCCCATCTTGCTCTGGCGTAACTAAAGCATCCCCTCTTTCACTCTCAAAAATGATCCTGCTTGTTTGATAAATGATACAGTCAACCAACCGAGGTCTCATGAAGGTTGATATCTGCTTGGCTCTAGCACACAGGAAACGGTTTCCTGCTCTTTTCTGGAACCCTGACTAGGCGCGGAGCCTAGTGCTGGGTGCTACGGCCCCCCACTCTTCCAGAGAGCCAGAGGCAAGGGCATTATCCTGCCCTACTGATGAGGACATGAAATTTTAGGGAGTTCAGTTACTTCCCAGGAGTCACAAAGATATTAAAGGGTAATACTGGGATTCAAACACAAGTGTTTCTCGCTTCTTGTAGCCACAGAAGGGTAAGTTTGACAACTACATTAAGGACCAGAGAAGAGTGATTCTCAGAGAAGCTGTGGAAAACAAAGTAGTTGATCGGGTGCGAGACACTCTGGACCTGGACCTTCACGGTAGAGTCAGGAGGTCTACAGACGCCCCAGCCTGTGAAAGGCCCGATCCTCCCCCACCCCCACCCTCTCCTTGTCTAGGCTGAGCCCTCCACCACCATTTCTTCATCTCAGACGGCGGGATTCGGACCACAGCGCATGCACCGGCGCAGGGGTGGCTGACTGAGGAAGCTGGTGGGGGTGGGAATGTGTCCCCACCACACAAGCTCTCTGCTGGGCTGCCTCCCTCCGAGACAGACTTTGTGTCTTTGCAAGTTTCCTTTTCCCTCCTTCTGTATGGAGACTTAATCTAACGCCTCCGGGATATGAGAAGAGAGAACTTTTCACCAGTGAAATGGAACTTTCATGGTCTGTGAAAGATACATCTCTTTTGTTAGTCTCTTTATTCACCTCTGCAGTACTATAAACCGAAGCAGGAAATTATACTTTCACATTAGGAAACATTGTAGAAGGCACAGTTAGAGCGTTTCATGGAAATTTGTCCCAGTTGCTTAGGCTTTATTTCCTTCTTCCATAAAAATTGCTTAATTGGTTTATGTGATAATAAAACTAATCTATCATAATTGTGGGCAATAGAGACAACAGAGAAAGGTATAAAAATAAAGTGGAAATTGTAATCTCACCACTGAGAAATAACCATTAGTAACGTTTTAATGATATGTTCCTGGATATTTTTCCATGCTAATTCATGTACATATGCTATTTATTATTTCAAATAAAATTGTGGTATACTTTTCTAAGCTATGTTCTCTGTATATGTATGAATATCTGTAGAATGTTATGAATATTTTTATGGCATAAATGTAGATCTACCCAAATTTTCTTTGCATTGTAATAGTGTACTATGTGTCCATACCCCATTATTTTTATCATTCCCAAATAGCAAAATATTTGGATCGGTTGGTTGTTTCTTGCTGTGTTCTGTTTTTAGGGTTGTTTTTGTTTTTGTTTTCGCTATTCTATAAAATCCTACAATGATGATTATTACAAATATATTTCTGTATAATTGTCCACTCAGTTGTTTCTTTTAGATTCACTCTTAACAATGACATCTTTTCTTTGTTGACTCACGTCACCAGACTTAGATACTTCACATTCCCATCTTCAGTGCACGAAAGCCTGTAGTCTGCACAGTGCATTCAATATTAGAGCTTTCGACCCTTTTAAACTTTGCTGCTCTAACAAGAAATTTTATTGTTATTAATAATTAACTTGAGTTAATTGAATAATCAGGAATTCACACTAATTTAATTACTTAAGAGTTAGACTGATCTATCTAACTGCTGGTGAGCTTAATATAGTTTACATGGATTTTTAAACATGTGTAGTTCTTTTTTTGAGAGTGTTCTGTTCATATCCTTTGCTCATTTAGTCACTAAAAAGAGTTTTTATTATTGTTGCTGTTATTATTACTATTAATTTCCATATACGTGAATTCTTTGTATGTGAACAATATAACAATATAACAATAACATAATATATATAATAATATAACAATATAACATAATATAACAACATTGATCTGTTGTTCATGTCCTAAGTGTTTTCCCTGGGTGGTCTTCTGTCTTTTTGTGATTATAAAATTTAAAATTGGCTTTTGCAAGTGCGTACGTACAGATGTACTTGTGTGTGTCTCTCTTTGTATGCGTGCACACACAAGGAACAGGTGTGGACGTGGATGTAGCCACGGACGGGCGCAGACATTCCACGTTCCCTGTCACCGCTCACTGCTGTGACCTCCAGCGGTTACCTGACCTCACGGAACGTTCCCTGGTCTTCTGGTGTGGAACTCTGCCCCTTCTCTCTATTGTCTTCAGCTGGAAGCTCCCTGAGCTCCACACGGCGTCCAGTGATGGGGAGTGAATAGGGCAGTGGAGGAAGCTTCGTGTCTCACCTCCTCTCAGGCACAAGGACATTGTCCCACCGACGTTTAGCCTCAGGGATCCTCCCCAAGTCCCGGCGCAGAGCCCTTGTCCCAGAGCCCACCACTCCTCTTTCCAGCATCTTCCCTTGGGTCCCGAAGCAACGAGAGGCCCCTCCCAGAGCCACGGGACTGCAGCCTCCACGGCTCCCCCCACCGGGGTCCCAGCTGTGGCAGGAGGGAGGGACCCGATGGGCCCCGCGCCCTGCTGCTGTCCCGCTCGGTCCCGCAGGCCCTCTCCACTCTCAACAGCACCGTCCCCGCTTGGGAGTCCCTGGAGGCAGCTGAGCCCCAGTTTGTCGTTGCGGCCACTAGATGGAGTCCGGCCATTAGCCTGAAGGGACAAGATGCTGACGCGTCCCCCACCTCCGGGTGGACCCAGTGGCCCTGGGGTAACCAGAATGCGACCCTGCCACTGCGCAGAACGGTCTCCGGTGGCCCTTGCTTCCCTCGGGGACAATTCTAGGTAAAGCTGGAGATCAAAGGGCTTTGTCTGTCTCCGGGTCGTGAGCGAATGATCCACTCGTGAAGCTCCTCGGGAAGAGTGGAAATCGCACGTCCGGTGTTCCCGGACCCCTTCCCTGGACCCCTCCGGTTCCCTCTCTCCTTAACCTCTGCTTCCTGCAAAGACACGAGTGTTCCCTGCATCTCTGTCCTCAGCCAGAAACGTCTGCCCCGAAGTCTTCCGAGCTCTTAGGTTCACCTGGTGAGGAAAGGTTGCTGCGCTGAAGTAGGAAAAATATCAAGAAATAGGTTGACCTCTTAATTTTGTCTAAAGGATGAAACGCCAGACGGACCCAGAGCAGAATTCCTCGTGGTCGCGTGTGCTCCGTCAGAACCTGGTCAGGAAATGATATCCGGGAATGCTCTTGTCACGTTCCTATTTCTCTGTTAGTTTTCACAGAGAAAACGGCACACATTGCAATTGCCATCCTATTCTGTGCTTTATTTCCTAAATTCCCAGTTTTTAGCGGTCACCTGCATGTCCCTGACCCATCAAATACAAACTACAAATGAGACACGGGTGCAGATAAGACAAACAGAACAAGGCCCGGCAGTTACAACCCGAGCACTCTCGCTTTTGAAAATCCAAGACCATGTGCTTCCCCCGGACAGAAATGAACGGCCCCAGCTGCCCCAGGAGGCTTACAGCAGTCAAGTCAACCTCACCCTCATTTAGGAATAGAGAATATATCACTTTACAGACTTACACTAATAAGTCTAACTATTCCCCCTCGAAACGGCTCCCGTCCGGAGTGATTATGACGGAGGTCCCCGCATCAACCTTCGTATTATTAAGCTTGAGAATGATGGAGACATTTAAAAGGCAAACTTGAGAAAATAATCAATTATTTAACTGGCCAGTAGAGGAGCGCCGTTTGTGTGAACTCCAAGACAGAGGAAGCTTTCAGGTTAAAACAAAAGACCCCTCGTATATCCTCAATGCTTTTAAAAACATATGTTATCACTTATTCCTGTAGGTGTGCTTTTCAGGTATACAGTTCAGGCTTTATTCTTCTGTCTGTTCTCGGATAAATACTAAGAGTCTCAGGCAAAAATGTGCAAGGACAGGTTGGGTCTTGCAGCTTGATGTGAAAGTCAGATTGTTGCATAATAGTGATGGTTTTATAGAAAAATGTAAAGTTGTCATCCCCCGAATTTGCTGTAAATCATGACATTTCTAGAGAATTCATCTCCGTCCCATTGTATTCATAAAAAATAACATTTTGTGTATCTATACACTTGATCTGACGCAGTCTTCTATTTAACATGCTAATTTGAACATTCTAGGGTCTTTGTCAGGGTATAGCTCTGATTTTAAAAAAATAACAGTCAAATTCTAAAAAGATAGTATTTGAGAAATGAAGAAATGCAAGCTATACTCTGAATTCTGTGGCTCTTGTGTTAGGAAACAGAATTTATTCATTTGAAAATACTTAAAAGTTACAGTTGACCAAAATAAAGGCAAATTCAAACATACGATATGGATATCGTAGGGATAAATGAGTAAGCTGGAAAAGTACCGTGGATTTGAGAATCTGAAGATGGAGGTCCTGATGAAGTCTTGCTAGCACAGGGCAGGTTATTTAACTATTTTGGGATCGGTTGCTCCATCTGTAGCTCATGCATTCACCCAAGAAATTCTTGTCAAGAGCTCACGTCTGCTTAGCACTGTTCTAGACACTGGGCACCGAACACCCTGTCTCCATCAGGGTTACAATGTGCTGGAGAATGACAGAAGGTAAGTCAAATGTGTCAAATGTGTATTGTATTAGGGAGCAGGAAAGGCTGTGGAATCAAGCAGCAAGGGGAAGAGGGACAAAGAGAACCAAAGCACTTGCCATTCTAAGAAGGGTCATCAGGAAAAACCACTCTGAAAAGGTGAAGTTTGAGCCAAAGTCTCAAGAAAGTAAATGTATTAGGAAAAGCATGTGTCAGGGGTCAGTGCAAAGACCCTGAGGTGGGAATAGAACCCTCCTACGTGAGGAAGGGTCAGGACGCTAACGTGGTTGGAGGAGAGCGAGAGAAAGAAGTGGGACAGGAAGTGAGAGGGGACAGAGGTGGGGGTGGGGTGGGCTGGCTATAGGGAAGGAATGATTTCAGCTTTTTCTCTGAAAGAGATGGGAAGTTATAGGGTTTTGTAGAGAGACATAATATTTCCTGGCTTGTATTTAAGAGATCACGTGGGCTGCCGTATTGAGAAGAGATGAAATGGGACCAGAAGCAGAAGCTGTGAGACCAGCACGGCAGGGATTTCAACACTCAAGGTGCAAAGACCAAGTGACTTGATCTAGAGAACAGCAGTGTCGGTCCTATATACGTTTCAGATCAAATTTAATAATTCACATGAGAATGACTTGG
The DNA here is from genome assembly GCF_011764305.1 of Mustela putorius furo. NCBI lineage: Eukaryota > Metazoa > Chordata > Mammalia > Carnivora > Mustelidae > Mustela > Mustela putorius. The sequence continues at coordinate 3,105,348 of NW_025421261.1, forward strand.
AAATTGTACGTTCTTCACAAATATGAGATGGTCATAATGTTCTTATTTATAAAATTTTTGACTTTTCTTCTGCATATGCTATTCCAGAGCCACTTTAGAGACAATTTGTGGGTTTCATTTGAAAAAATAAAAAGCTGTCAAATTCTAAAAAGAGGATATTTGAGAAATGAACAGCTTCAAGCTATACTCTAAATTCTGTGGTTCCTATTTTAGGAAACAAAAATTTCTATAAAGAGACTTGTCCCAATTGGATCTTAAATCTTATCTCTTAAAGATTACCTGTCAATATGATTATATATTTTTCCATTAATCCATTTATTTTACAGATTACATTAATATATTTCCAAATAGGACTAAACTCTATCTGGTACAGTGAGTCTTGTAATTCTGTTTTTGGATCTGATTTGTAATATCTCATTTAAGACTTCACATTTATTGGGGCACCTGGGTGGCTCAGTGGGTTAAAGCCTCTGCCTTCAGCTCAGGTCATGGTCCCAGGGTCCTGGGATTGAGTCCCACATCGGGCTCTCTGCTCAGCAGGGAGCCTGCTTCCTCCCCTTTCTCTCTGCCTGCCTCTCTGCCTATTTGCAATCTCTCTCTCTGTCAAACAAATAAAATAAAATAAAAAGAATACTTTACATTTATTTTTACAGATAAGATTGGTGCATGTTTTTGTTCCTAAAAAAAATAAAATAAAATAAATAAAATAAACCACAGCTGGATAGTTGGATGTCATGGTTATAGTAGCTATAGGGAATGAGTTGGGAGGTACTTCTCTTTCTCTGTACAGAGTTTAACTATCATAGGAATTGCCTATTGAACACTATTAAATTATCTGAGATGATTGCCTTGTGGAGAGAAGTGGTTATCATTTCATTTTGGACTATACGGATACTCTACCTCTACATAAATTGACTTTCAGTGATTTACATGCTCTTGGAAATTACTTTTTTATCTACCTTTGTAATTTATTTTCTCATTTCCATTAACTCAAATCTGTTGTTCTTCCTTTTCTTAGTCCTGGCATCATTATTTATTCTTTCCCTCCTGGGTCAAGCGTACATATTTTCTTTTCTGTTATGATGATTTTTTTAAAAAAATTAAATTTATTTATTTTCAGCATAACAGTATTCATTATTTTTGCACCACACTCAGTGCTCCATGCAATCCGTGCCCTCTACAATACCCACCACCTGGTACCCCGACCTCCCACCCCCCTGCCACTTCAAACCCCTCAGATTGTTTTTCAGAGTCCATAGTCTCTCATGGTTCACCTCCCCTTCTAATTTACCCCAACTCCCTTCTCCTCTCCATCTCCCCATGTCCTCCATGCTATTTGTTATGCTCCACAAATAAGTGAAACCATATGATAATTGACTCTCTCTGCTTGACTTGTTTCACTCAGCATCATCTCTTCCAGTCCCGTCCATGTTGCTACAAAAGTTGGGTATTCATCCTTTCTGATGGAGGCATCATACTCCATAGTGTATATGGACCACATCTTCCTTATCCATGCGTCCGTTGAAGGGCATCTTGTTTCTTTCCACAGTTTGGCGACCGTGGCCATTGCTGCTGTAAACATTGGGGTACAGATGGCCCTTCTTTTCACGACATCTGTATCTTTGGGGTAAATATCCAGTAGTGCAATAGCAGGGTCATAGGGAAGTTGTATTTTTAATTTCTTGAGGAATCTCCACACTGTTCTCCAAAGAGGCTGCACCAACTTGCATTCCCACCAACAGTGGAAGAGGGTTCCCCTTTCTCCACATCCTCTCCAACACATGTTGTTTCCTGTCTTGTTAATTTTGGCCATTCTAACTGGTGTAAGGTGGTATCTCAATGTGGTTTTGATTTGAATCTCCCTGATGGCTAGTGATGAAGAACATTTTTTCATGTGTCTGATAGCCATTTGTATGTTTTCATTAGAGAAGTCTCTGTTCATATCTTCTGCCCATTTTTTTTATATGATTGCCTGAGAGAAAGCCCAAATTCATGAAATTATGAATAAAAAGGGAAAGATCACAACTAACACCAAGGAAGTATAAACAATCATCAGAAGTTATTATCAACAGTTATATGCCAATAAGCTTAGCAACCTAGATGAAATGGATGCATTCCTGGAAAACTATAAACTCCCAAAATTGAACCAGGAAGAAATCGACAACCTGAATAGACCAACATCTAGTAACAAGATTGAAGCAGTGATCAAAAACCTCCCAAAAAACAAGAGCCCAGGACCTGACGGATTCCCTGGGGAATTCTACCAAACTTTCAAAGAAGAAATAACACCTATTCTCCTGAAGCTGTTTCAAAAAATTGAAGCAGAAGGAAAACTTCCAGACTCTTTCTATGAAGCCAGCATTACCCTGATCCCCAAACCAGGCAAAGACCCTACCAAAAAGGAGAATTTCAGACCAATATCACTGATGAATATGGATGCTAAGATTCTCAACAAGATCCTAGCAAAGAGGATCCAACAGCACATTAAAAAGATTCTCCACCATGACCAGGTGGGATTCATCCCTGGGCTACAAGGATGGTTCAACATTCGCAAATCAATCAGTGTGATAGAACAAATTAATAAGAGAAGAGAGAAGAACCACATGGTCCTCTCAATTGATGCCGAAAAAGCATTTGACAAAATCCAGCATCCGTTCCTGATTAAAACTCTTCAAACTATAGGGATAGAGGGAACTGAACTTCATCAAATCTATCTATGAAAGACCCACAGCAAAGATCATCCTCAATGGGAAAAAGCTTGTAGCCTTCCCGTTGAGATCAGGAACAAGACAAAGATGCCCACTTTCACCACTCTCGTTCAACATAGTATTAGAAGTCCTAGCAACAGCAATCAGACAACAAAGAGAAATAAAAGGTATCCAAATTGGCAATGAAGAAGTCAAACTCTCTCTCTTCGCAGATGACATGATTCTTTATATGGAAAACCCAAAAGACTCCACCCCCCAAACTACTAGAACTCATACAGCAATTCAGCAACGTGGTAGGATACAAAGTCAATGTGCAGAAATCAGTGGCTTTCTTATACACTAATAATGAAAATACAGAAAGGGAAATTAGAGAATCGATTCCATTTACTATAGCACCAAGAACCATAAGATACCTGGGAATAAACCTAACCAAAGAGGTAAAGGATCTGTACTTGAGGAACTACAGAACACTCATGAAAGAAATTGAAGAAGACACAAAAAGATGGAAGACCATTCCATGCTCTTGGATTGGAAGAATAAACATTGTTAAAATGTCTATACTGCCTAGAGCAATCTATACTTTTAATACCATTCCGATCAAAATTCCACCAGTATTCTTCAAAGAACTGGAGCAAATAATCCAGAAATTTGTATGGAATCAGAAGAGACCCTGAATCGCTAAGGAAAGTTGAAAAACAAAAATAAAACTGGGGGCATCACGTTACCTGATTTTAAGCTTTATTACAAAGCTGTGGCCACCAAGACAGCATGGTACTGCATAAAAAGAGACACATAGACCAGTGGAACAGAGTAGGGAGCCCAGATATGGACCCTCAACTCTATGGTCAGTTAATCTTCGACAAAACAGGAAAAAATATACAGTGGAAAAAAGACAGTCTCTTCAATAAATGGTGCTGGAAAAACTGGAAAGCTATATGTAGAAGAATGAAACTTGACCATTCTCTTACACCGTACACAAAGATCAACTCAAAATGGATAAAAGACCTCAACGTGAGACAGGAATCCATCAGAATCCTAGAGGAGAACATAGGCAGTAATCTCTTCAATATCAGCCACAGCAACTTCTTTCAATATATGTCTCCAAAGGCAAAGGAAACAAAAACGAAAATAAACTTTTGGGACCTCAACAAAATCAAAAGCTTCTGCACAGCAAAGGAAACAGTCAAAAAAACAAAGAGGCAATCCATGGAATGGGAGAAGATATTTGCAAATGACAGTACAGACAAAAGGTTGATATCCAGGATCTATAATGAACTCCTCAAACTCAACACACACAAAACAGGATTAATTTTTTTTTTTTATTTTTTCTACCCTCTTGAGGTAACTATGGAGTTCCCTTATTTTCAATTCTTACAGTGTTTTAATAAGTTCATGGAAGAATAACCGTTTTCCTCTGGGTACTATTTCACTATATCCCACAGGTGTTTGAAATGTATTGCTCACATTCTTATTAATTTCTACCATGAAATCTTATATTTTAAAGTCATCTTTAAAACTCAGAGTCATTTTGAAAAACAAAATATCTCATTTCCTACTGAATAGTTGTTTGGGGGTTACCTGACTTTTGGTTCCAGCTTTATTGCAGTGAGTGCTGGATTTTTTTTTTCTAATCTCTTTATGAACACAATAAGCACTACTTTGAAGAATCTCAAGACCTTTTATCCAGAATTTAATTTAACATAAAAGTTAGTTTTAATTTGGATGAAGTGCTTTTAAGCAAAATGAAATTAGACAAATTTAGACAAAACAGAAATACACATGCTAACTGAGAGGAATCTAGGCTGAATGCAAGGAGAGAAATCCTAAAGAGTTCAAAGAATCCTGGCAAGAGATGGTGTTAGCCTGAACAGAAATGGAGACACAGAGGTCAAGTTCAGTTTAGGACTGAGCTGGTAGTTTCTAGAAAATTAAGGTGAACACAATCAGAGGACTATTGGTCGGGAGCTCGGCAGTCAGGTCGGCCTGAGGGTAGGGACTTGAAGTCACAGTTACTCAGGTGATATGAAAAATTGAGTAGGAGGCACCACCGTCTGTAAGGAGTGGTGGGTCAGAGGCGTGAGGAGAGTGGTGAGGGTCTGATCATACAGCCGCTGGGAAGGACGAAGAGAGGGAACACTGGAGTCCCGAGCAGAGTGTTAACTTGGAAGTGTTGAATTTATAGTTGAATCTTTGTATCAGCTGGTTGGCCTGCGTTGCGTGGAGGTTGAGTTTAATAGCTCTTCAGCTCCCTCCATGGAGAATTGACAAGAGAAGCAAGATCTGGAAGACGAGAGATGAGGACTGGTGTTTTCGACATGTTTAGCACAAGGTACCAGGTCTTCTTCTTCTTCTTCTTTTTTTTTTTGCTTTTTTTTTTTTCTTTTCTGATTCTTTTCTTTTCCTTGTTTTTTTTTTAATTTTGTTCAATTTATTTATTTTCAGAAAAACAGTATTCATTATTTTTTCACCACACCCAGTGCTCCATGCAATCTGTGCCCTCTATAATACCCATCACCTGGTACCAGATCTTCTAATACAGGAGAAGATGAAAATCTGAGCGCCCAGGGCTGCCTGGGTGGCTCAGCTATTTCAGTGTCCAACATGATGCTTAATTCTGGCTTGGGTCATGATCTCAGGGTCCTTAGACTGAGCCTCTCTCCCTGCCTCAGACTTGACACTCAGTGGGGGGTCTGCAGGATAGTCTTCCTCTCCCTCTGCTCTCCCCACTGCCCCCCTGTGTTCTTGGTCTCTCTCAACCTCTCCAAAATAAATAACCAAATCTTAAAAAATAAAAAAGAAAATACGAATGCCCAGAGTTTGATTCAAGAGTTGTAGTCTTACTGAGCCTTAATCAGGCAGTAAAAAAACAATAGATAAGTAAAATCCGGCAAATAGAAGAAGATGGTGTGAGGGCAGTATGACCCCGTACCTGGCGAGCATACTAGAATTTACTCTCCTCCGTGCTGCCCTCAGTGCCTGAAGCAATTTCTGTGGGAGGCTGTACACGTATTCCAAACTTTCTGGCATCCTACCCCCTCCTCGTTTATTAGAAATTAAATTTCTTCTCTTGATAGCAGCACATTATGTTGAACAAAATGGTATTGCTTATCATTCCTTCTGGTCTGTATTTTCAGGATTGCCTTGTGCCTATTTCCAAGTTGTTTCCATACATCCGAAGGTTGCCCTTCGCTTTTGGAGACAGGCTGGAGTAAAGGGCGCACTGATCCATTACTTGATTCTGTAGGCGACTTCCCTGAACGGTCAACAGTCTTCCAAATATAGCTTTGTACTATTTAAAAGTAACCTTGTTCCTTCCTTTTCATACTTGCACACCATGAATGCAAGGCATAGAAGCAAAGCAGAAACAAAAACAAGAACAAAAAAGCACACAAAACTAAAAAAGAGCCAAAAAGTTCTACATGAAAATAAGAGACAAATGTGATGACCTAATCCTGCTGGGGATAATCAGAAGTAGGTTTAAGTTTGACAAAAGTGCAGTAAAGCAAACGGAGGAGTGCTATGGAAACTGCGCTGGCATCTGTGGGTTGGGTCTACCCCACGGAAGGGAGGTGTTCCGGACTCCTGCAGAAGAAGGACACCACGTACAAGCAACTGCCCAGGACTCTTAGAGCAGCTGGATGGAAGCCAGTGTCCACATTGCTGATTTGTTACAGGGAAAACTAAGGTAGCGGAAGTGGAACCTGGCATGGAAAAAGATAAAAACAAAACAGAAAAAAAAAAAAAACATGCACAAAACCAACACAATTAAGTTTAAACCCTCCTACCTTGGTCACACTCCATCATCTAAAACCATAACAACATTGATTTATACAAGACATTATGTATTTCAGCGGCCACCCTGCGACGGTGCGTGCCCAAGAATAGTTTGACCGCAGGTGCTCTGTCTGGGTCAAGTTAGTGAGTGGAAGGCAAAGTCTTTTGTTTTAACTAATTTGGCACCCAGAAAATACACCACCCAACAAGGAGGGTTGGAAACTTCTTTTCCCAGTGAGTGGTCAGCGTGCCGTCTCTACGGTAACGAAGGACCCGTTTGTAGCCTCACTATGAATGAAACACACACGGTGGGTCCTTTAAAAAGGTGGGTTGACTGCATGTTTCAAGTCTGTTAGTCTGTTCTTTTCCCTCCAGGATAAAGTTTCCTCACCTATAACATAGTAGAAACAGTAATTTCATTACTGTTGAATTTCATTTATTTTCATTACTGTTGAGGCATTAATGTATGCCTCAAAACTGAGGCATACATTTCAAGCGAGGTGACCCGTGTAAAGTATTTAGCAAACTACCTTTCATGTAGGTTATTAAAATGTTAATCATTTTTTTTTCCACCTGGGACAGTGTGATTAGCAACATGTAGCAACCCTACTTAAAAAATAACTGAGACCACAGTCTGCACACTGGTTTTAAAAGAAAGTGTTTTTTTAAATGACGTTATATATCTAGACACACACACAACCTTGCATTTTCACGTACACACGCGCACACACACGTATACCTGCGTCCGTACATTTACTCACCTAGACGCGGGGAAACCCCGAGAATCATCCTGGCTCGCTTCCTCTTCCTCTGGTTGCTCACATGTGGTCCTGTCACCTCTCTCCAGACACTGTCCCACCCCTGGCTCCTTGAACGTGACCCATTTGACATTCTTGTCGGAGCCAACTTCCATTAGTTTCCCAAATTAAATAATTCAACGGCCTGCCGTCTGGGTCTGCCTGCTTTCTGTATTCCCCAATCTACGCTTCGTCATGGCGTGGCCACCATACTGATCTTCTGAAAACATAAATCAGATCAAGTCACTCCCCTGCTCCAAAAGGAAGGAAAAAAAATCAAATAGCTTCATATTTCATTTGGGAGAAAAATCGAACTCTTTGAGGCTCTCACAGCCTGGCCCTGCCTACCTCCCTGAGTGCTGGCTCTGCAGGAACTTCCAAGACTTCTTCCTTTTCTCCAACACGCCAGACTCATGAATAGCCCCACGGCTTTTGCGTTTGATTTCTTTGCCTGGAACACTTCTTCCTAGACGGTCTCAAGCCTGTTTCCATGCACCGTTCATGTCTCAGCTCAAATGTCACCGACTCAGGAGAGCATTTCCTTACACTTACTCAAATCATCTCTCCTTTTCTCAGACCCTCTGTCACATTAGCCTGTTTAATTATATTAATAGAGTTTATCACTGTGATGAAAGTTTACCGTTTACTTTCACAAAGCAAAAAGAATTCTCCTTTTAAATTATAAATGCGATTTTGTTTTGCCTTCCTGAGAATAAATCTTGTTTTTTTTTTGTTTGTTTGTTTTTTGTTTTTTTTTGAGAATCCTTTGCCTGCTGATTAAGATTAATTCCAGGAGGGTTGTACTGAGAAAGTCTTAGATAACATCAAGCTCTTGAAATTCAAACGCCACGCTTTGGTCCTGAAAAAGGATGATCTAAATTCCTCTACCTCCTTTAGCTTAGAAAAGATCAGGGTTTTGTGGAAGAGATCAGAGAGCTTTATGTACATAAGGGAAATCCAGACAGCAAAGAAAGACCAGGAAGCCTGTTTCCTTTCTGACCTGGGAACTGTGGAAGCAGGGAAGAGAGGAGGCCCCTCCCCCACACCGGGTCTCATCACAAGCTGCCCTTAAGCAAAGCACAGACAGTTAGCTTGGGGGCATGGCATAGCCTGCAGTATGAGTCCCAGAGTTCCCCTGAGTTCCCTCGCCTTCTACAATGTAAAAACAGGACCTCGAACTCTGAAGGTCCAGCTAGGGAAGCTTATCAGAAGGAGTCATCTTCGTAAGAAGCAGGTGGCTCTGTAGTGAGTTCTGAAAAGCAGGTCTTAGCTAGAACTAGAAGGAACCACTGTCAAACCCCAAAAGCCTTTAGGGGCAGCAGTAACTGAGAGGAACTCAAGACATCGAGGGATGCCTTGGGCCCTGTCTCAGCCCAGAGAAGACAGATGATGATCGTTCGTCACCGTAAACTTCTGCTGCAAACATCAGACAATTAGCAAGGAACTCCCTGGCCTAGAGCTTTGACTCATCCTCCCTTTTGGTCAGGGAAATTACTGGAAAAGAGGCCAGACGAGCACCTGCGCACGTTGTCGAAGAGACTGGGCTTTGTCCAGATAACGGCTGGGTTATCAGAACCACTTGGGGAGCTCCTAAAGCCCCCAGAGGCCCCAGCCTCTAAAAGTGGGAAGGGCCTCGGCCTTGACACCCATTCCATTCCCCATCACAATCTGATACCCACCAAAATCTGAGCACCACTGCCTTGGAGGAACTGTTTCTCATGATTTGTTTGGATTAACGCTGAACCAGAGGTGACTAGTCCCTCCCACTAACCAGTAGGTGGACGCTCAAAGGAGATGGGCTACACTCTGCGTGTTTCTTAATTTACATTTTACAATATGAATAAGTTAAAATAATATTTATATACAAATAAATATTTTATAAAAATAACAACATTTTATAAAAATAAAAAATATATTTTATAATATTTACATTTAATTTACAAAAATTTTTAATTTCCATGTTTTCTCCGTACATCCAACTCTTATGTGGGGCTCAGTTACGTCATGTGCACCATTTGTTTACTAATTTACTATATCCTCTTACAATTAGAGAAGATGCTTCATGACGGGAGGGATCCTGTCTCTGCTGTTTACTGCTGCCCGCCAGTGGCACAGAGGAGTCACTCGAATATTTGTGGAGGGAATCAGTCAGTCAGTTGATTAACCAAATCATTCACACATAGGCACTTAGCAGAGAGAATCTGGTGCCAGGAGGCACTCTATCTACAAGTAAGGAAGAAGCAGGGAAACAAGGCATTGAAATTCTGGCAGAAGTAGAACCAACTATTTTTCCAAAACAGCTAAGAAACCTTTAAAGAAGTAACTTACCTGTCCCTATCAAGCGAGAGGGTTGGTTTGCGTCCCTATATGTGGAAATACATCAGAATTGAGAGGTGAGGAATAGAGTCTTTCCAAATTTGACTGGAAGATTTAAGTAAGTAGGGGCTGAATACTGGAGAGGCAGCTGCTGTGGTCTGTCAGCTGCCTGGGGAGCGGTGAGCCCGGGTGACGTGTGTCGTTGGCTTTCGACAGTCCTTTTGTGCATTGACCTTTCTGATACCCAGCTTCTCTGCTTCAATTTATTATTTTTTTAAAGTAAGTCTTGTTCCTTATTATGAGATCTAAGTCTAACGTATAAATCTTATAAAATATAGAAGAAAAATACCCACGATTATATTACCTGGCTGTTACCATCACCGTTAACCAAGTCATCTCATAAAAAGGAGCGTTCACTAGGACTGTGATTTTTGTCCCTCTGCTGTGTCCTCAGACCTACGCGTGCCTGGGGCACTGCGTTCATTAAGACACGCATTACCTAGTTCTCTGCACCGCCGTTACTCACTAGAATAAGAGGATCCCCTCTCCTCCCTTTGTTCTTTACGGGTCCTCAGAAAGAAAACTGTGTGTTTGTACGTTTCTATCAGCCTTTCTTCACTTCCTCTGGCTTTGACTCATGGATTGAGCTTTTCAATATTTCTAGGCGCACTTTAAAATCTTGGACTCTCCTCCCTAAATGAAAAACTGAGCACAGACTTTACAAGAGACAGGCCAAGCAGAATGTAGAAGAGGGCAGCTTTCCAGATCTCGCATTTTATGATGCATTTAGCAATCTGAGCATCCTCCTGAATTTTAAATAGCAGGGCTGGAGATTGACTCACAGTCAGCTTGAGTTCTGCTGGGACACCTGGCTGGAGATTGACTCACAGTCAGCTTGAGTTCTGCTGGGACACCTGGCTTTCTCCCACCCCAACCCCCGGGAGAAGTTCCACGCGCTCTCCTCGGTTTCCGGGACGGATGCATCGCTGGTGTTTTTCCTTTATCACATCAGATTTTTTTCTGCCTTTTTTTTCCCCCTTTCAAAGGCACATCTCCTTCCTCACTGAGAAAGTTTGTATGTATTGAAACAAACTTCATGTTACTTTTTATTATACTGTTTTTAAGGTAGTAACCGACAATTAAATAAACAAAAATATCTTGGTTTTGTATCTTTCAAAGTTGAAAAAGCTCTAGCTGTTACTCGGTTTAGAACTTGCCTATAAATTACCAGAGAAAAGTCGTTACTGCTGGTTTCACCTGAGTTGTGTGGCTTGTCTCTAATGTCCACTTTGATAACTACTGGGTAGAAAGAGAGGAAGAAAATCTTGTTTCTTAAAAATCCAAACTAAATAAATCATATAAGAATAATTATATATTACATTTATATATTTTACTAGTTTTGAGATTGAGTGACTTTACACTTTGTCGATTTAGCTAAGTCAGAAATAGAATGCTTCCCAGGATTCCCTTCTCTGTATGGTTCTGAGTTAGGCTTTGGACACAGAAGAAATCTGCATAAGATCTGAAATGCAGAAATACGTTGCCATCATGCAAGACCAAGCTACTGTAGCGGCTTACGACGTCTTGCCAATCGCTGGTCACTGAGCCGCCAGTTCTGTGGTTCCTCCAGCTCCAGCCAGACTGGCCCGTCAGCATCTGCAAATCCCAAGCGAGGTGGACTGAAAGGGTATCAGCTTATTCCACAGGCCCCCCGTATGACCAAGCTGGCAACCATGAAAGACAGAGGCTGGTTCCAGTTTGTCATCCCAAGTCCTGGGAGTTGTTTATGCGGCTACTCTGTCTCATGCACGGTCACTAGGGACAATCAAAGTGTAGGCCATGGTTTCAGTCTCATCTGGAGGAGCACCTGCTTCCAATCTCATCTCCGTGGTCACCGGCACAACTCAGTTCATCTCGTGTGTGTGACCGAGGGCCTCACTTTGTCCCCGGATGCTGGCCAGCGGCTCCTTCAGTTACTCTCCACATGGGCCTTTCCAGAGACGCTCATGTCATGGCGGCTGGTTTCCATCAGCGCAAGCAAATGAGAGGGCAAGGGGGTGATATGGGAGAAGCAGAGTCACTTTGTAACCTACTCTTAGAACTGACATCCCATCATCTGGATGGTTTGTTAGTGTTTGTTAGAAGGAAGTCACTGCGCTCAGTCCCCACTCGGAGGGGAGGATTACAAAGGGCACGAAGGCCATGACAGGGATCACCGAAAGCATCTCTGCAGCGATCATACCTTTCCAGATCAAAAGGCATGTTAAGTATGTGTTGTGCACACCCACTCTTTAAAAAGAAAAACAACTTAAAAAGAAAAATTTATTTATTTGTCAGACAGAGATCACATGTCTGCAGAGAGGCAGGCAGAGAGAGAGGGGAAGCAGGCTCCTGGCCAAGCAGAGAGCCCGATGTGGGGCTCGATCCCAGGACCCTGGGATTATGACCTGAGCTGAAGGCAGAGGCTTTAACCCACTGAGCCACCCAGCTGCCCCAAAACAACAACTCTTAAGAATCACTTTCTCTATAGCACCTTCACAGGAAGATGTGGGGTACAGCCTTTGTCTAATGGAGTAATCACAGATTTAAACATAGGAAACTCAGAAAGATTTTAAAGAAAACATGACAGCTTAGAATGAAGAGCTAGAGACAGACAAATGAAAAAAGTCGTTTCAACCACGGAACAGCAGGAAACAGACTAGGAAGTCTGTGCAGCTGCAAACAGCAGCCATATCTCACAGAAAGAGAAGGATGACTCGAAAGGCAGAACCAGGACTCTACACAATGAGGTCAAGAGTCATGGAGAACAACTTGTGGGGAGTGTGACTCAGCCCAAAGCAGAGGAAAGGTACTATGTGTCAGACCAGATTTCAGAATTCAATGGACTCGTGGCTGCTTCCTGCCTCCCATCTTCTCCCTCTCTGAATGCGAGTATCCGTTGTGGTTATCCTTGGATGGTTTTACCACGTAAGGTTGGAAGTGTGCTAATAGATGACTTCGTCACTCGGTTCACAGGCTTCCAGGACTAAAAGAATATATGCACAGAATTATAACTGAGGCTTCTTATCCACACTCGAATGGATTTGGAGGGATAAAATCTTAGGTCTTAAGCTTGAGCCTGATACTGTAATTAAGTTGTATTTTTAGGGAGGCTCTTGGGAGGGAATGTATTTGCTGCCCATGCAGTAATACGATTCATCTGTGACCAGAAAGTGGACTGTGGCAGTTTTTAAAATTGCTTGCAAGCTCTATGAAACTCTCTTCATTAAGTCTATGTTCCCGTTCCCCAAAGCTGGGTGGGCTTTGCTTCCATCAATAGAATATGGCAGAAGTGATGTCATGTGATTCAAGGCTGGTTTGTAAAGGATTAAAAGCTTCTCCCTTGTTTCCGAGAATACCTGTTCTTGGAATCCTAGGCCTCTCTGAAAGTAGTCTGACTAGTTTAAGAACACCAGCATGTGAGGATTCCAAGCTGTGGAGAGGACATATGCGGGCTCTCTGGTCAGGCGTCCTCGTCTTCAAGTGGTCTCACCCTGGGTTGCAGAGAGTGGGGGACAAGGCTTTAGGTGACTCTAGCTCCCAGCTATGGATTCACCCCAGGCTCTGAGTCTTTTCACATGATATCGCCAATATTGTGGTGTAGAGACAAGCCATCTTCACCACGTGTCTGAATTCCTGACCCGTAGAATTTACGGTAATCATAAAATGGTTGTTCTAAGCAACAAAGTCTCAGTTGCTTAGAGCTGGGACTAAGCCACGAAAAAACCACAACGGCAAAATCGTGACGGAAATGCGTATTCAAAGCCAATGTTTAGCTTCAAAGGCAATTGACAGTGAGTATGTTTATTATTATTTTACAGTCTTGTGTGAATGATATGACGGACATAAATACTCCTAGCACAATGCCTAGCAATAAAGAACAAGGGTTTATTATCATGCCGAAAGAAATATATGTATGTATGTATTTCCAAATGGTTATTGTCAACGGCCTATAAGTAATAATACTCTGCCCCAATGCCCCAAAGCTTTACATGTACATCTCCAGTTACAGATGGATGAAGATGTGGTTTATCATTTACACAAATCTGGGCAGAGCTAAAATTCAAACCCAGGTCTCTTTAACTCGAAATCTTTTATTTTTTTTTTAATAATCCTCTCCTTCCATTTTCATATTTAGAGAAAAGATTAAGAAACTAGAATTATGAAAAGTTGCCCCCACAGAGAAGAGACTCAAGACTGAAAACTTAACTTTGTACTTGGAAAAGAGAACAGGAATGATTTGATGATTAGGAATATGATGCATTTGTATATTGGGGGATTAGGAATATGATAGGTTCTGTATTTTTGAAGGATATATTTACATATATATATATATATCCCTGTTTCATAAAAAAATTAGAATTTAGAAAAGTAGGTGAGCTCTTAATAAAGCACTTCATTTTGGTAAGTATTAACCCTTCATCATACATACTAAAGTTTAATCTTCATGATTTAAAAGAAAAAGATAAATACTGGATTTAATTGGAATAACTATACATATAGATACCAACCACACATAGTCTCATGGCTAAATGGTTATTAAGTCCCCTTTAATTTTAATAGAGACAGTAACAGTAGCTCCCCCCTTTGCAGCACTGATTATCTCACAGATGTCCACAAAGGACCAGGTATCTCTCTGAATCTCTGAAACAGACCTCTAAAGCAGGTGCTATTTTACTACATCGTCTTCTGCAGGTGAGAAAGCTAGTTATAGTCTACTCAAAGAAGTGAACTCAGTTTCCCAAGCTCACTCAGCTAAGAAAGAGTGGAACTGGAATTACAGGATGGTTCAATCTCTCAGTTCTTCATCTTTATGAATTACTCTAAAGGAAACAAAATAAAATCACGTGTGGAGATGACATACTGATATGGCCAATCACAGGCAAAATAAAACTGTAGTACTCTAGGTTGGTTTTTATTTGTATATCTGTAAGTCTTTTTTGAATTACAATTCTTGATCTCCTCTGAGAATATCATTGCTGTTATAACTATAGAGTTCTAATATCCATCCAATGCATAAATTTTCTACATTTATAGGTGGGTAATTTAAAAATATATACATGGAAAAACATATAATGCTTACAAACCAAATGCAAATAAAAATCTTTAAAAATCTTAGAAATTCATTAAGCAGGTTATGTTGATCCTATTAAAAATGGTTCATCTATGTACAGTACATAATCTTTTAAAAATACTACTCCAGAAAACAAAAATTCTTTGGTTCAGCAAAAGGATTCTCTAAATGTGGAAATTCAATTTGTTAAGGATGCACCCTCTTGAGTTGGGCCTCACTTAACTGCTTTGACTCTTCAGGAAGCATACAGCTGACTGTTTTGGAATGCTGAAAATATGGGTGGAGAGTGGGTAGAAGTTGCTTTTCCCATAGAACATTCGTATGTGAAAATATAACCAGAAGCTTGAATAATGCAGGAACTTTGATGTTATTTTTACTCTGCCAGATCAAAAAGATACAGAGAAAGTCTACTTCCCATCCATTTGGTGGGTTCACGGTCGATGCCTGACAACATTCTCTAGTGAAGTTCTTCGGTGCTGGTATCCAGTGCCATTGAAACTAGTCTATTCATCATCTGGAAGATTGTGAGGAGACAGGAGGGCATGTGCTGGATGTCCCTTTTACCGAAGTCCTATCACTTCCCCGAGGCTTGCCTACCTTACAAATCTAAAATTATAAACACATTTGTGACTCAAATATCTTTAAAAAGAGTTATTGATGCAACAGTGATTACAGGGCATCAACATGAGCCAATGAAATTTTCATTAAAAATTAACTGTGGTTATTCTGTATTCTTGATTTATTAATGGCAACAAACACAAAACTGGCCAAAATATCTCAGTTTTGAAGAGTCAGCAACCTTACCTATGAGAAGTTATTCTCTCCATATTTAATGGGAAAGAAAAGCCTTCACAATTTTGTGCCTGCGTGTTTTCTACTTTGATTGTGAAACTACTTAATATATAAGACAAAAGTCTACCAAAGGCCCATCACTTGACCCCACATTATAACTACCTTTAGCAAGGCTTTGAGAAAGTCTCTGATGTATCACAGCTGGTCACAGGAAAACAAAAAAATATATATATTTTTTGCTTTATTTTTTCAAAGTTCCCCATAGGAATATGATTACTGGCTGGGTGAGATAACTCATTTTTTCTCGGAAGTGGCACCATTGACGAATACTAAAACTGACCTTTCCCCAGACTAGTATTAGATGCATGTTAATATGTTTCTAGGTTGAATGCAGGGGGAAATCAAGAGCTTATATCGACTACGCAAGTTTCTGCAAACCACGGCTTTAAGATGCCACAATGCTTACATGGAATTGTTGAGAGCAGAAGTCTTCCAAAGTTCACCCTTGTTCTTCCTCCCATTTGTGTGACTTAGTTGCTCAAAGGCAAGACACTTTTTAAACCTTATTAGGACTCAAAGGAGACAAGTGTGATTGGGATGGAGCAATAGAACGCAGAGAAAATGATGCCCCGTCAACAAAAATGGTTCTGACTGTTGAGAGGGGAAGAGAATGGCCTCCAACATTTGAGAAGAGCAAATAATAGAATACATGAATAATTCAGAGCATCTAAATGAGACATTATAGCTCAGAACCACCTTCATATCCACACTGCCCCCCACTCCGGGGCAGAGAATTCTCTTCCCTAATGGTCTCCCCAGAGACATCACAACACTCCAAAGAGAGAAGCGATCACTGCTGGATTATTGGTCCTTGAGTCCTCTTCTGGATGTAGAGACAATAATCATCTTTTCTTCTGTCAAAAGTCTTTATCCCAGCCTGACAGCTCATCTGGAGGCACTCCTTTTTCAGGGGGGTACTTGTCGAAGTAGCTGTGGTCTGTGGGTCCACTGAGCTAACAGAGGAGGAATTAAGCCAAAGATGAGGATAATGTTATTATATACAGGTCATGATTTTTATATCTAAACCCTGTTTTTATATGGTAACCACTGGAAAGTCACAGGTAAGGAGACGAGACGACCAACTATCATTTTGAGTCACACTCTCAGCCTCCGAGGTTCCCTCTTTAGACCACACGGATCCAGTAACTGCATTACATTCCACAGAAGTTACCTGGCTTGAAGAGGTAAATCCAAAAGAAAAGGAGACAGAAATGGTATCTAGTTTTTGTTTTTGTTTTTTCCAGATTGAAAAACACTTTAAAAGCAAGTATTTTTTGATTGGGAGGGAGACAAACCATAAGAGACTTTTAATCTCACAAAACAAACTGAGGGTTGCTGGGGGGAGGGGGTTTGGGAGAAGGGGCTGGGGTTATGGACGCTGGGGAGGGTATGTGCTATGGTGAGTTCTGTGAAGTGTGCCAACCTGGCAATTCACAGACCTGTACCCCTGGGGCTAGTAATACATTATATGTTTATTAAATAAATAAATAAAAATTAAAAAAAAATTAGAGCACCTGGGTGGGTCAGTCAGTTAAGCATCTGCCTTCAGCTCAGGTCATGATCTCAGGGTCCTGGGACCGAGCCCCACATCGGGCGCTCTGCTCAGCGGGGAGCCTGCTTCTCCCTCTCCCTCTGCTCCTGTGCATGCTTGTGCTCTCTCTTTCTCAGATAAGTAAAATCTTTGAAAAAAATCGGAATCTGACACTTTTAAATCCTTTTTCTACTTTATAAAAGTTTCTCACTGACCTTGAATTTCTATATGGTTTATTGACCCACATAAATTTTCCAGGATGCCAAAGGGTCCGTTCAAAATATTATTGACCCTGTTCAAAGAGTGAAATGATTTGAAATTAAACTAGTTTGCAAATCAGGTGGTTTTCAATTCTTTGCTTTCAAACAAATTTTAAAAGTACCTGATTGAATTTTCATCTGGTAGATCAGTGAAAATACTACTTATGACAAATCATAATGTTTTCTTCAGAGAGTGGGGAGATCACTCAGAAGGATATTCAAAGTGGCATTGCTTTTTTTTTTTTTTAATTTTATTTATTTATTTGACAGACAGATCACAAGTAGGCAGAGAGGCAGGCAGAGAGAGAGGAAGGGAAGCAGGCTCCCCCAGAGCAGAGAATCCGACGTGGGGCTCAAACCCAGGACCCTGGGATCATGACCTGAGCTGAAGGCAGAGGCTTTAACCCACTGGGCCACCAAGGTGCCCCTGGCATTGCTTTTATAAAACCCTCCACTCCCAGTTATTTCTGTGAACACAACTTTCAGCACTAAATGGCCATATAATTTTAAAAAGGAATAAAATTGACATGGAACCTGATCCTATTTTTTTAATAAGTAACATTTCTCTCCTGGTACATAAGTAATTTCTTCTCAAGAAATATTTGTTAAATACTCGCGTTTCAAACTTTGCAAGGTATTTCTGTCATTTGATATTCCATGTTATAAAAATGTAATTACAACTGAATCCAGAAGAAATATGTGTGTTGTCACAGAAATTCCTGTTGTCAGAGGAATTTTAAAATTTAGAAAACTATAATTGAAACCCATTTAAAGAATAATCACATAGTAGCATCCATAAAAATACTTTTATGTAAGATGAAAGAGACTCTTTTGGGAAAATGGGATCGAAATACAAAAATATAAATTCAGAGAGAAAAAGGAATCACGTAATTTTATTCTCTGTAGATTTTAAATGGCCAATGGGCATCTGACCTCACCAGTGTTTAGATTACATTACATATATTGAAAGGAGTAACGTTTTACTTTAAAATGTCAATATCCGGGGCGCCTGGGTGGCTCAATGGGTTAACCCTCTGCCTTCGGCTCAGGTCATGATCTCAGGGTCCTGGGATCGAGTCCCACATCGGGCTCTCTGCTCAGCGGGGAGCCTGCTTCCCCCTCTCTCTCTGCCCGTCTCTCTGCCTGCTTGTGATCTCTGTCTGTCAAATAAATAAATAAAATCTTAAAAATAAATAAATAAATAATAAAATATCAGTATTTACAATGTACTAGAAATCACACTCTTCATAACAACTAAAACATATGATGAAAAGTTGAGAAGGCAATCTAAAAATGGTTTTAAAATTCCTTCAAGAGTCTATAGGGTGCTGACTGATATCACCGCTGAGTCATCCGTCACCCTGCCCCCCCAAGTTAGCGGATGTTCTGTTTTCTCTCAAGCTGTCCAACCAGCAACGGGTGGTGAGCACCCGAAAGTGGCCACCCCAAATTGAGACTGCTGTAAAATGCACCTGGGATTTCGAAAACAGTATGGAAAAATGAATGTGACATCTCATTAATATTTTATGTTGATTGTATAACAAAATGACAATTTTTCGATATACTGTAATAAATTAAAATTAATTTCACCTTTCAATTCACCTGTGGCTAACTAGAAAATTTCCAATCACGGCACGATTCATATTTTATTTCTAGAGCCCTCCGTGAACCTGAACGGCACGGACTGCCTGCAGACTCAGATTTTCCTGTAATTGGTTCCTGAGAACTGAACTGATCTCCGTCAAATAAGAGATACGGTTTAGTCCCTATAATCACAATTGCTATGATATTTTCACTTAATTCAAAAAAATTTTTTAAATCTAAAATGTGGTACATAAAAACACACCCCTATTCTGTTTATGAAAATCAAAGCTAGAAAAAGTTAAAAAGGTAATATTGTGGATACCGTACCTCTCTCTGCAAAGGTGATGGAAGGTTCCGTGCTTTCAGACCCTCCCAATTAAAACCATTTAACCACCTGAGAAGTAAGAACAGGTCAGAAGAATATTACTTGCCTGATAAACTGCTAGTGAGTCAACTTATCTGTTGGTCCGTTTTGTGGTCCTCTCCCTGACCTCAACACTGCAGGTGCAAATGGTGGGGGAGGGGAGGCGGAGAGGGAAACTGCAGAACTGCGCAGTGGTCTGGTCTCACGTTAAATCCGTGCCCACTAACCTCGAGGGGGTAGTTCTTGCTGCCCAGCACTAGGTCTAGATCCCCTGTTGTCCCACTGTCACTCTCCCTTAGGCTCACATTCATACTTGGTCTCTCTCCTTAGACTTCCAGAAACTCCCCCCCATCCTCACTCCCAAATGATGCCCTGACTTCTTATTTCACTGAGAAAACGGAGCTTGCACAATCCTCTCCCAGTCTATCCACCTGCCTGTCCACATCCGTGTGTTCCCTTCTCTGGGAGCAAAGAAGTCTTTGCTTCTGGGGAAGGTCGGCTCAGCTCTACGTACCGGATGCTGCGGACTCCTCTGCTCAAGAGCGTGCTCCTGCCATTCTCCCCTCTCTTGACTCCTCAACGTCTACCCGCTAGATCCTTCCTTCAGTCTGAAGACATTTTATTTCTTCCAACCACAGAATAACCTCCCTTGCCCTGAGCTCCCTCCCATCCAGCTTCCACTTTCTCTCCTCCCACGAGAGCAAAACTCCTGGGAGGTTATCCAGCCACTCTGCTTAGCCGTTTCTCTGACCACGCTCCCGTCAGCATCCACTCTCCACTCCCGTGAAGCTCCTCGATTCTCAGTTTTTGTCTTACTTCACCTAGGAGCATCGGCCTCGGTTCATTATTCACACTTCCTGAAACACTTCTCTCGCGTGGCTTCCAGACACGTTATTCTGCCTTCTGGGGTTCTTTCCCTCTCTTTCCCACTGCCTTTTCCACAGGAAGATGGTGTGCTCCAAGGCTCAGCTACTCAACGACTTCTAGCTCCTCGACTAGTCTCACTCCTGGGTCATCTCAATCAGTCTCGTGACTTCAGACAGCATTTATATATCTACTGTTACTATTTCTATTTCCAATAAAGACCTCTCCATTGCTTCCCAAGCTAATAGCTACAGCTGTTACTCCTCATCTCCCGAGTGGGTGTCTATCCTGCATCTAGCACATATCTGGCCCACACGGGAGCTCCAAGTGTTCCCCAAGGCACTGGCCTTGACTCTTCCAGTTGCTCAAACCAAGGACCTTGAAGTTATCCTTTCTCTCACTAGTCAGTCTCCCTAACTCAGTCCATATTCAAATCTTGCCAATGCTACCTTCAAAATCTGAACTCAGGATCTGAAAAATTCTCATCACCCTCACTCTACCAGCATGGGCCAAGCCACTGCTATTGCTCCCGTGTGTGACTGTAATAACCTCCTAATGCGTCCTCCTGCTTTTGTCCATGAGAAAGAACCGAGCAGCAAGTGTGAACATTTCAAACACAAGTCAGGTCACATCAAGACTTTGTTCAACCCCCCCCCGCCCCAGTGCATTCTGCTCAGTATGAAAGGCAAAGCCTTTACTAGAAACCCTAAGGCCTTGTACACCACCCTTCCCACCACCACGGCACCGCAGCTCACCGCTGTCCTGCTTTCGGTCCTCCCTCTCTCCTCACCATTCCTCCGACAAGCTAGAGGTGCTCCCGCATTCATAACTTGCACTCGAAGTTAGATGGCTCTTTCCCCAGATTGTCACAGAGTTTGCTCCCCCAACACCTTCAGATCTTTTCTCAAAGGTCATTTTCTTAGTGAGACCTTCTTTGACCATCCAGAGTACTATTTCACACACACCCCCCCCACTTCCTAACCCCTTCCCTGCTCTAGTTTTTTCTTTAGCTCTTACTGCTCTCGGATGTGTCTTCCATGTTCTGTACTTAGTTATCCTGTTGATTCTGTCTTCCCCACTAGAATGTTAGCTCCATGAGGGCAAGGATCTTCATCTGTTTCCTTTCCTTCTGTGCCCCTCACATGTGAGCAGGACTGGTCATCTAACCAGGCTCAGTAAGCATCTGCTGAATATCTGAATGACCCTGCAGGAGAACCTCTTACTATCACATCCTAGAACATCACACTGCCTTAACGGTGATGTTCCTGGTGATCCGTACGCAAAAAGCTCCAAGGTAAAAAGGTGTCTTACAATAATCCGTAAGGAGGTTAAGCTGATGGTCAGATGAAGTTCCTTTCATTTATTTGCTTCCACATCATTAATCTAAAAGAAATGATCTGGTCTTTAGGACACACTTCAAACCTGGTGGGCTGGAAATCTAATAGCAGAGTGGACATAAAAGATGTATTCTGTCTCTCAGGATCTTATAAGGAACACGGAATAGTGCTGTTCTATACCCACTGATATTTTCTACGGGGACGCTGAGGTCAAGTCTGCCAGCTAACAAAATGTACAGAAAGTCAGTTCGGTCCCAGGCACTGGAAAGAACAAAATCCTACTTTTAAGATATTCTTATTTTGGCAGGAGATGACAAACAAACAACAAAAACTAGTGAACAAAGTTAATTTCAGACAGTAGTAAGGACTAGAAAGACACGCGAGAGTAAAGTGGTGGCTGATGACGGGGATGGGAGGGGTTGGGAGTGGCCAGAAGGACGACAGAGGGCGCCGTGGGAAGACTGCGAGCTACATCACCCTTACGGCTAGACACGGGTATAGATATATCTCTCGTATTCTTTATCCCGGGGCCTTATAAATGGAAGGAAGGGCTAGAAATGAGCTGACGTGTGGGGAATGGAGTGGAAACTAGAAAAAAAAAAAATAATAAGGTATCTGAGAACCGGCCAGAGGCCAGTCCATGCAGTCCTTGTAGAACACAGTATGGAATTAGGATTTTACACTTAATGGGAAGCCATTAGAAAGTTCTAAGGAAATGGTGGGATCTAAGCACATTTCCAAAAGATGATTCTGGCTGCGATGTGGAGCATGACCCCAGGGCGCCGGGAGGGGCAGGGTAGTGGCAGAGGTGTGAGGCCGAGCGCCGGGGACTGTGGGCGGCTCTCGCACGGGTCTGCCAGCCGTGCTGACAGTGCTGCACCTGCATCTGGTCTAATCTCTTCTCACCCCTGGAGTTGACTGAGGCCCCGTTCCGGGTCTGAGCTTAGCAAGAGAAAAAGTGCTACCAACAGAGGGAAGGCTCTAGTACACTCCGTTTCAGACGCCATTCGTAGCCCAAGGTGCCATTTGGGGAGGAGCTGCTGAGACGCTGATGGAAGACAGGAAGTCCCAGAGCAGCTCCCGCTGTAAGGCGTCCCCCGTGCGCCTGCAAAGCCCCAGGCTGCTCTCCTGGACGCACGCGCCGGCTTCTCCGCACAGACCGAACCTTCATTTTTAGGGATTTCTAGGTGCGCAGTCATGTGGATTCTTTTCTTTTGTCGCCAAATACTGCCGCAATTTCTTTTGACGTATTTTACAGTGCTCTCTGCCCAGAAGCGACTCCATAAATATTAATAAAAATCATTACTGTTGTCCTACTGAATCAAAGAGCTTATACATTTCTTGCTGAGTACTTGTTACAATTTGACTCATGGCAATATTTACTTAACATGAGTGGCCATTCACTTAACACTTGGCCTTTTGACACTAACCACATTTTAAGTAACACAAGTGCCAGCACGCTTTCGTGTGTAAAAAATATTCACCAAAGAAATATTAGCAGCAATGGCACATAAATTGCTTTTTCATTTTTAGAAGACTGGTAGAAGCTATTCTTGAAAGTAATTTTAGGGGGTTCTGGGTGGCTCAAGTGGGCTAAACCTCTGCCTTTGACTCAGGTCATGATCTCAGGGTCTTGGTATTGAGCCCCGCATCGGGCTCTCTGTTCCTCGGGCAGCCTGCTTCCCCCTCCCTCTCTGCCTGCCTCTCCACCGACTTGTGATCTCTCTCTCTCTGTGTCAAATAAATAAATAAAATGTTTTTAAAAAGAAAGAAAATACAGCAGCTAGAAATATTGAAGGTAACATTAAGGCACTTGAAACAAGTTATTCCTCTAGCAGGAAAGATTTAACTGCACCCTACAATCATCCCTCTGTTCAGATAGGTGTTGGGAGACATGACTGGTGCCTAGTTGATCCATCAGCTGAAGAACAGGGGAAGAGGGAGCTCTGTCTGATTACGTTTAGTTACAATGATTTAACTCAGAATGTACAAACATAACAATATGCCATGTTAAATTTAAATTGCATTGTTTTTAAATACAAAGTTAAAACGAATTGTTCTCTGAGAAAAAAAGCATACATTTTACCTTAGAGAAGAGTGGAAAATCTGATGGCAAATTTCAGAAAGATTTTCTTTTTACTTCCAACGGTATACAGAGCAGTAGAAGCTATAAACCTTGAAGACTTAGGGAAGGTTTTAGAGAACTCCTACTTAAAGACAGGGAGAAATCTATTTTTCGGGTCCCTCCCTGCCCACACACCCCCAACCCCCCTACCTCAGCTTTATATCTTAAGAAACACTAGGAAAATCAGATGAAATAATGTCTGAGCTCCCTGAGCTCGCTGAAAAGCACTGTGTAAATTTGGTCCATTCTACTTTTGAACTCTACCCCATGCACCGCACTCCAAATCTTCCCTCACTGTTAAGAAGAGTGGGCAACATAGGCAGTCACCTCTTTGACATCAGCCACAGCAACTTCTTTCAAGATATGTCTCCAAAGGCAGAGGAAACAAAAGCGAAAATGAACTTTTGGGACTTCATCAGCTAAGGAAACAGTCAACAAAACAAAGAGGCAACCCACAGAATAGGTTGTAGTGTTGCAAATGACACAACAGACAAAGGGCTTTATATATCCAAGATCTATAAAGAACTCCTCAAACTCAACACCCACAAAACTGATAATCACATCAAAAAATGGGCAGAAGACTCAAACAGACACTTCTCCAATGAAGACATACAAATGGCTATCAGACACATGAAAAATGTTCATCATCACTAGGCATCAGGGAGATTCAAATTAAAACCACATTGAGATACCACCTTACACGAGTGAGAATGGCCAAAACTAGCAAGACAGGAAACAATGTATGTTGGAGAGGATGTGGAGAAAGGGGAACCCTCTTCCACTGTTGGTGGAAATGCAAGTTGGTGCAGCCTCTTTGGAGAACAGTGTGGAGATTCCTCCAGAAATTAAAAATAGAGCTTCCCTATGACCCTGCTATTGCACTACTGGGTATTTATCCCAAAGATACAGGTGTCATGAAAAGAAGGGCCATCTGTACCCCAATGTTGATAGCAGCAATGGCCACGGTCGCCAAACTGTGGAAAGAACCAAGATGCCCTTCAACGGATGAATGGATAAGGAAGATGTGCTCCATATATACTATGGAGTATGATGCCTCCATCAGAAGGACGAATACCCAACTTTTGTAGCAACATGGACGGGACTGGAAGAGATTCTGCTGAGTGAGATAAGTCAAGCAGAGAGAGTCAATTATCATATGGTTTCACTTATTTGTGGAGCATAACAAATAGCATGGAGGACACGGGGAGATGGAGAGGAGAAGGGAGTTCGGGGAAATTGGAGGGGGAGACTAACCATGAGAGACTGTGGACTCTGAGAAACAAATGAGGGTTTGGATGAGCCTGGCGGTGGGTATTAAGGAGGCACGGACTGCACGGAGCACTGGATGTGGGGCATGAACAATTAATTCTGGAACACTGAGAAAAAAAATAAAATGGAGAGAAAAAATGAAGACTGGGCAAATGAATCCCTGCAGGGAAGGAAATTCAGAATTCTTCATTACCCTACTGAGGTGAGAGAATCCTTTAGCATCAATTCACAGTGCACCCAATCACAATTTGACAGCTACATTTAAATGAGCCTCAGGTAAACAAGAAAGAAAAGATAAAACCAGAGCGTGTTAATCCAACCACCCCAGAGCAAAGTGCAGATGCTTCCTTAATGAGCGAGAGGAGGAAAACGCATCGGTGAAGGACTTTAGCAGACGGGACACTTGTTTGCTCAGTATCGTTGTGAATAGTGTGTTTATGTGTCATTTTTGTAAGAAGAAAAGAAATTATGGTAACAACACAGAGAAAGAGAGATAAATTGGAATCTAAGACAAATAATGAGCTTCACACTAAGGCAAACAGAAATACTCCAAGCACTTCGATGCCTACAAAACGCAGATGCGTCTGTCTCTATCGTCCGTCTCTCCTAACACTCCCTCAGGCAAAGCCCAATATGAATTTACAATGTTGAATTCATGGCTTTATTTCAAGAAAGTTCATGAATAGATAGAGCAGGGCTGGCAGCCTGGGGATTTTTTTTTTTTTTTTTTTTGAAGCTGCACCACTATGTGAAGCAAAATGAATAGTGTTTCTATTCAGAAGCTTCTCTCCCTTTATGTCCACATGTTCTGTGTCTCCGATTGTTCTGTAGAAAATATCCAGATAGGAGTGAAATACTGAAAGGTGTTTTCATTTCGGAACATAAATAATTCAGTGTGTTCACAGGCTGTCAAGGATGAAATTCTCCAATTTAGTTTTTCTATTACCAATAGTACTATCAGTCAGCGATCATTTTTGTATATCCTGAGCAAAATTAAAACATTTTGAGGACTGCTGGATTCAGCTGGGCATCAGTCATTTTAAAAATCTAAAAGGCTTAGGGGCACCTGGGTGGCTCAGTCCATGAAGTGTCTGCCTCAGCTCAGGTCATGATCTCAAGGTCCCAGGATCCAGCCCCGCATCAGGCTCCTGCTCACCCGCAGGAAGCCTGCCTCCCCCTCTGCCTGCTGATCCCTCCCCCTGCTGGTGCTCTTTCTGTCTTTCCCTCTATCCATCTCGCCCTGTGCTAAATAAACAATTAATTAATTAATTAAAAAGAACATCTGAAAGGCTTGAAGTCCATGTACGTAATCCGAATCAAAGACGATAATTCACAGAAGTTATCACTGGCTCCAAAGGCCAGCTTTAGAACCTCACAGAACTGTAAAGATGCATGTTAGATTATTGTATAAACCTAAACTTGATTTGAGAGACTTTGTGGAAATCCACGTACTTTACCCCAAATGTAAAATACAACACTAGGCTTCAAAATTGAGAAAGCTAGTCAAAAGAATATTACACTTAAAATAAATACATATTATTAGCTAGAACTGAAACAGAATACTATTTACCAGTTAATTTCTCTTTAGCATTGACAAGGGCAACTATATTGTACTTTAACAACCAAAAAACGTCAAAATTAGAACTCAATTCCTCAAAGAATCCAAGTTGATATTTTAAAACATAATATGGGGTTCCTAGGTGGCTCAGTTGGTTGAGCGTCCAACCCTTGATCTTAGTCAGGTCTTGATCTCAGGGTTGTGAGTCTGAGCCCTGTGTCGAGCTCCATACCCAGTGTGGAACCTACTTAAAAAATACACATAAAAATAAAAAATAAAAATAGCAAAATATAAAAAGCTAAGTCGCTATAACTTAGAGATGTGATTTTGTCACTTGTTTTAGAATTTCATCCATTCTTGATGGATCTTCAGCATTAGAGAAATCACCTTGAGACTGATTATTGTAACCACACCTAGTAAAAACAAATTAAAAATAACACCAAAAAGGAAAAACTGAATATCTGTAAAGGGGCCCTTGTGATTTATAAGGTAAGCGTCAAGTACGTTTTTCTATAAATTTCTATTTTTTTCTGGGCTACGTACCTGTGTTTCTTAATGTCATTGATTCCATTCTTCAGATTTCCAAGTCTTTCTGTTGGATTTTGCCTAAAATAAAAATTTTTTGACAGGCAATTCATAATAATTATGCTTCAGTGAATTTTAAATTAAAATTTAACATTTTTTCATTATGTATTCATTTATTCAACAGTATTCATAGACTTAGAGACTGAGTATAGGGAAATGAAAATCACACTGCTCTCTCCAGTGTGTGTGAGTGTATGTACACACACACACACACACACACACACACACACAGACACACACACACACACACACCGGTGTTTTAAATGAGCTATGAAGAAGGATGTCACCTTATCAACTCTGCTGAGGAAAACAGAGAAAGCTTTAGAGAATCATTTACATCTGAGCTGGAATCTTAGAAACATGCAGAGATTTCTGCTGGCAACCCACAACTAGGTTTCATGTTCTAAATTTACTAAATGCTAATGCTTTCTTAAAAAATAAAGTTCAAATGTGCAAAAAAAAAAAAAAAACAGTGACAAAGTAAAGTTTAAACACAAATTCCAAAAGCCTTCCATTCTCTGATATATTACTTTGAAGGGTAAATGGAAATTAGGAGTGATGTAAAATAAGGCCAGAAATGCACTGCTTTTTAAAATGGAGACGGACAGAAGGTAAGTAGTGACACTTTATCAGCACCATTGGTTTTCTCTCAAAATAACAAGGTTGTAAATTAATTACTCCTTTATTAAACTAATGTTCTTTTTGCCCTAATACACATAAAGATGATTCCCAAAGAGAAGCGGATAACTGTAGATCTCTTTTAAACTGTAAGTAGGTATTGTGGTTCTGTAACACGAAGCAAAGTCAAACTCCTAATGAAGAAATGATTTTCTTTGAGCAGAATTTAGTTGCATGAAAAGTACAGAAAGTAAATGCCTGCCACATTTTAAATTGGGTGGACACGGAAACGAGAAGACTTCACACATTCCCCAAGAACTAGGGGTTTTAATTTTCATCCTCACCTGCAAAGCCTCCGAATCAAATCCTCGGGTCTTCTTGTGATCTTTCTGGGAAAATCCATTTTTTCAATTCCTTTGAGAATCAAATTGTAGGTCATCATCTGGTCAACCCCGGAAAAGGGAGGGCTGAGGAAAGCCAAAACAGGACACTAGGACCGACGTGTCAGACACATTTTCAAGCGACTTTCTTACCTTTCTCCCCCTTCCCCCTCCTCCGTTCTCAGTGGTCGTTACATGAACAAATCTGGATACACGCTCGAAAATAGCTGCGCTGCCTTCCTATCCCCCAGCAAACGACGCACATACACATACAAGTCAGCTGTCAGGCGGTGATGGTCACCGAGAAGAAACGTAAAGGAGCAGACGGAGTGACAGACGGAGCTGTGGTTTTCTCAAAGCCGGACGAGGGGGAAAGCCTCTGTCATCAGCGGACCACTGAGCGGTGACATCCACGCAGAGGCGCGGGGAATGAGCCGCGCCGTCAGCCGCCAGCAAGAGACCAAGGACAGCAAGCACCCAGGCCGGGAGCGGGGGTGGCGCCGGTGTTCTGGAAAACGTGAGGAGGTCTGGGCTGCTGCGGGGAAGTAAGGAAGCGGGGAGGGTCGGAGCAATGAGGCGTGTCGTGGGAAGCTGGAGGGGACGCTCGGGGCCCCGGGACGTGCTCCGAGTCCGGCGACGGCCTTGACAGCAGTCAGAGCAAGCCTTTCTTAAAAACGTGTCCAAAGTGACCCGTGACGGTGCTAGCAGCGGGGTAGGAAGTCCTGGTGGCCTGAACGGGGATGGTGGACGGGAAGGTGGTGCCCCGGGCTTGGCTCCTGGGTCTGTTTGGGTGGTAAAGCGAATAGGATCTGTCCGGGGGTGAAGGTGGGTGTAGGACGAAGAAAGGATTCGAGATCGACGGGCAAGTGCTTCGGCTTCTGGAACGGGGCTACAGCTGTCCAAGAGGAGGCTGGCGTGCGTCCCGAGGCACAGAGCAGGCTGTGACGGGTCCACCTCGAGCTGGGGTGTAACGGTCCACGCAGACCGCTGAGTTGGTGACTCTGGCTTTCAGGAAAGGCGCGGGCGCTGCAGGCACGGCTGCGGGGCCTCATCAGACGGCGTTTCTGGCAGCGGACTTGACGGTCCAGCCAAGGAGAGAGCCGAGGGAAAAGACATCAAGACTGAGGCGGCCCGGAGCGGAGACGCCAGGAGGACAAGGAGGGTCCGGCAGTGACGACAGACACGGAGCCGTTAGCGTGGGGGAGAAACGAGAGGAAGGGAGGTTCTGGAAGGCGCGAGGACAGACTACTTCGGGGGGCGCTGCTAGGCCGGCGCAGGACGCGCCGGGAGCTGACCACTGAAGGATAGCGTGTTAACCCACACGCGCTGCTGTTAGAAACACTTTGTTCTGTTGTGTCGTTTAATTTTTGAAAATTGAAGATGGCCCTCATGAACTACTCGGCTATATCCTGGCCGTGCATGAGACGCTTCGCTACTGAGTTCCCACCCAGGAATAAACTTGGAATAAGGTGGGTGCGACAACTTTGCAACAATCTCTTGTCTTGCTTGGAAAGAAAATAAGAAAATGAGGTATGAAACCAAAAACACTGCTCTATTTCCCATACATCTATATTGACAATTAGGTCGTGTTGTGTTGTAGTTCATTTGCCTATACCTCCTGACTCTCTAGAGTTCAGGGCATTTAAAATGAACTTTTCTCATGCCCTACCCTGAACACCTTTACAAGAACAATTCCTCAACGTCTTGACAGTTCAAAGCCACTTTAACCAACCCTGAGTTATTGGGGATTCCTCCTCCCTATCCCCTCACTTTATTTCCTTATTCCTTGCAGGAACCTATCCCAGCTGATACAGACTGAGTTGTATATTCCCTAGCAACCTACATGAACCACCATGTATTTCTTAGAAATGCAGCTGACAAATTTCGCAGGGATGAAGGAACAAGTTCTTGAAATAGAACTCCTTGTGTCCCAAGACTATAAGCAATTTTCTCTCTGAATGACGTTCTGGAAAATTTCCTCTTCTTTCCTTCAAAATCTTAAGCAATGACTATTTGGAAATGAATACAGATAATATAAAATGCTCTCTCATATCTGTTTGCTCAATGCATGTGGACAAGGAGGTCCAATATAGCCACATGAAATCTCACATTAGAAATTTGTAGTGTAGAGGCATCTGGGTGGCTCAGTGGGTTAAGCCTCTGCCTCAGCTCAGGTCATGATCCCAGGGTCCTGGGATCGAGGCCCGCATCGGGCTCTCTGCTTGGTGGAGAGCCTGCTTCCCCCTCTCTCTCTGCCTGCCTCTCTGCCTACTTGTGATCTCTGTCTGTCAAATAAATAAATAAAATGTAAAAAAAAAAAAAACAAAAAACAAATTTGTAGTGTAAAAGTTCAAGATTTTATGAAATTCTTTCTAAGTATGTGTTGAGACTTAAAGCCCACCGAAGGGCTCGTTCCAGTATTTGGTATGCCAGTCCATGTACAAATCCTCTGAAAATCCGAGAATATCTGCTTATAAGGGTTTGTAACGATGATCAAATCAGCTGATGAGAAACGGGGAAGAAAACGGAACTGTTTCCCATGGGGGTGTCCACACATTCTATTAAAAACGCACATTGTAAGGCATAAGCATATAGTGGAAAGCGGATCATATTTACGGTTAGAGGGTCCGGGATCAAATCCCTGATCTTAAGCAGGTAGCTCTCTGTCCTGACTGTCTAATCCATAACACTGAAGTCATAAAATAATAAAAATTCTTCTTTAACTTCCACACAGACCCGTGAAAACGAAACTAGAGAATACACATGTGAGAGCTTTATAATGTGTAAAGCACTTCATCGTCCGAGGTAAGATCACATAGGGCCTGTGTATGTGTGTGTGCACGTGTGGGTGTGAATGCTTGTGCATGTGTGTGTATGCGTGCACCCATGTTGAATATTGGGGCCCCGGATTCATTAATACAGCCCTTTAATCCCTCCAGGAGCGACAGTTAATCTGGACTGCTAAGCCTCCTGCCGGGTCTGGTCTGGGTTCATTAGCACCTCTGGAAAGCAGCTGACAAGGAGATTAAAATTTAGATCCAACAATGTTCCTTTTCTTAGCTTTTCTGGTTAATGATTTATTGGGAAGATGGAAGAATGGGGCTAAATTTAGTTTCATTGTTTAATGGATTTAATTGAAACGTGATTACAATTTTCTCGATTACCAAAAATGTATACGAGAAGAAATAAAAACAGCCTCAGTTCCTCTCCTGATTCTCACAACAGAATTACCAAACCTTCACACAGTTAACAGGTCATCTATAGCAACAGGCCCTTGCATTTTAGGCAAACCAGGGTAATTCTGTCCATCCTTCCTGTACATTCCCACATGTTTTCTCCATGTTACAAACCAGCAAGCATGTTATATGCAGAATAGACAAAGGGGAAAAGGCATCACATGTAATCAAAAACATTCTAAAATGTTAAACTCTTAAATTATATATATATATATATATATTTATCATCAGTAAATTATTTTGGCACTTCTGTGAACTTGAAGGTGACTTACTTGCCCGTTAGGAGCTCGTACACTAGAATCCCCAGAGACCAAAAATCCACACTGAAGTCATGTCCTTTGTTGAGAATGACTTCAGGAGCTACATACTCTGGAGTTCCGCAGAATGTCCATGTCTTCTGTCCAGATCCTATTTTCTTAGCAAATCCAAAGTCAACCTGGAAAAGGATGTCAAAGACATTTTCAGAGACTAGAAACTCATGTTCTTCTCTACGTCGCCCTCTAACTTCTCCTGCCTGCTGTCTACACCTCCACCCTCCCCTCACACACATACCCACACACACCACTGAGCCTCTCATTTATTATTTTGCAGGACCAGGTACAAATCTAGTTACACTGGAGCAAGTTCCACGTACACACTTCCACGCCCATGACCCCTGAAAGAGGAGAGGAACAGCTGGCAGGTGTAGGCCGCTACAACATATGTAAAGCTCAGAGCAAGCAGGCAACTTTGTGATCGACGGCGGCTCTCATTAGGGAGAGGAGAGAAAGGCGTAAGATCAACCCTGGTGCCCTTTAGGCTCCGTCATGAGAGAAAATCAATAGCAAATCTGAGAGTCTGGGGAAGAGACCATTGTTGGGAAAAAGGGATTCTTTTTTTTTTTTTTGACTTTTAATTTTTTATTTTTTATAAACATATATTTTTATCCCCAGGGGTACAGGTCTGTGAATCACCAGGTTTACACACTTCACAGCACTCACCAAAGCACACACGCTCCCCAATGTCCATAATCCCACCCCCTTCTCCCAAACCCCCTCCCCCCAGCAACTCTCAGTTTGTTTTGTGAGATTAAGAGTCACTTATGGTTTGTCTCCCTCCCAATCCCATCTTGTTTCATTGATTCTTCTCGTACCCACTTAAGCCCCCATGTTGCATCACCACTTCCTCATATGGGGAAAAAGGGATTCTTAAAAGTCGGATCCATCTTTCAAAACCACGATGCGCCATGTCCGCACCCTTGACATTCTGGCTTTCCAAAGAAAAAGCCAGAATCACCTCTTCTCAACTTGGGCCAGACCATGGACACTTGGAGTCCTTCTCAGGCAAGTCAGTGGTGAACAGCCCCTGCGTGAACTTACTTGTCCTGAAAAGACAGTCAGCCTGCACCCCCGGCCGGGCTCTGTGCTAGGCTTCCAGAGACAGAGCTGCCTGGGGGGAAGCCAGAGTGCGGGGACTACTTACACATGCGATTAGTGCTGCTTCAAGTGACACATGATGGAGTGGAAGACGACGCAGGGGCCAAAAAACATACCCTTCTGCAACATGCGGGAGAAGACCACGGCGGAGGATGCCATTGGGAGGTGATAACCTGAGCTCGGCCCTGACTCAGGATGAGGAACTCTCCCGGGGACTGAATCAGCACGACCCTCCCCTGTCTCTGCAGAGTAGGTCCCTCCACTTCTCTGAGGCTCTATTCAATGAACCAGCCTCGTGAGCAGAGTAGAAGTGGGTAAGAAGTCCGGAGCGACAGGAAGACCCGCTCACTGGGGGACGGCTGTGCGCACCTGACATCTGCCCGCAAGACAGACAGTGGGATTCTGTCCACGGACGCTGTTCGGCTGGTACTTTGCACCTCCAGTACATGCAGGAATTCTCATAGGACCCCCCTCATCTCCCCGGGGTAAACACACACAAACGATACCTGAGCCTCAACATGCACGTGTTAACGGTTTCATTAAGCACCTGGACTATCGCAATAAAATGGCAATAATATTGAGTAAAAACACAACAAATAAGGCTAACATCAAAATAGACCCTCATCTGAGAGAGTATGTCAATGAACTATAAAACCCAGCCCTCCTTTATTTATTCAAACACGAATATTTAAAATCTTTGTGTTACTCTAAATAAATCTCTTAGAAATTTAGCATTTCAGTAATACCTTTTAGTATTTATATGTAACAGCAAGGATTTCCTTATTAGAAAAAGGAAATTTAAACAGCCTAATTTGAAGTGGGATTTCACCATTTTCTTCTATCTATACAGAATGACTCATAAAGATTTTATCGAAGGGATGGCTGGGGATACTATGAAATTAAAATTTTGTAACCAGCTGAGATTAGCTTATCTACTTATTCCTCAGAGAAGGAACCAATATGAAAATCCTAGCTAATTTTATAAAGACTGAAATTTAAGAGACAAGAAAGCAATGTTTATAATTGTGTTTGTGTGTGCACCGATGGAGATATTATAGTTTGTTGTTTTATAATGGCCTTCCAATACATGTTTTTCATAACATTGAAGTTTTCCTTTTAAAAATGACTGTATGTTCATTAGATGTTTAAGAGTTTTTCTAGCTCTGAAAATGGTGAATTTTAATTTGAATAGCTGGTTTTGCTTTTGTAGTATTTGATACTGACCCACAGAAATGGCTGTAATTATATTAAGATTTTAAGATTTATGGGAACTTACCACTTTTCTTTGATCTTATCAACTTTAGTCTAACATCTGGTTAGACTGGTTAGGAGATCGACACTCGGACTGACTTAAAGTTTGGCTAAGATCAAGTGTAAAGTCACATGCTTAATCGAGAGGGCCTCAGATCTTCTGATGTCAAGTTCTGGGGATTTCCTATAACCATTCCCACCACCTCCGTCTTGTACCACCATGGCTTCCACCGCAAAGCTCAAGTCTTTTTAAACCTCTCTCTCTAGGCAACGGAGATGTTAAGTTCCTTCCTTCCTTCACTCGCTAAGTAGCTACAGAAGACCCGTATGTACCAAGCACCAGGATACAGACAGAGCCCCAGGCCTCTCAGAGACGGCATCTCAGAGAAAGAGGGGAACAAGCATGAAAATAGAAGATCGTACATAGTAATGCCAGATAGTGACCGACGTTACGAAGAAACATATGGCAGAGTGAGGGATGGAGATCAATAGGAATTTTACTTTAAATAGGGTGGCCAGGAAAAGGCTCTCTGAGGAGGGAGCATTGGAGAAGATGTCAGCAGGAATCTGCCTGAAATGAGAAAAAGGCTCATAAAAATCTGAGCAAGAATGATTCTGACAGAGAAAGAGCAGCGCAAAGGCCCTCGCCTTCGGGAACGTGCGTGGTAAGTTCAAGGATCGGACGAAGGCCAGTGTGGCTGGGCCACTGCGTGTGCGGGAAGACAGACGGGAAGTGAGGGCCGAGTTTGCGTCGGCCTGGTAAACCCCAGAAAGAACTGCAGAGACTTTTTTGGTCTAAGAAGCCACTAAGGACTGAGAGAAGGTTATACATGTCCTGACCAGTTTTAAAGGATCCTTCTAGAAGGCAAGAAAACAGACCCACACTTTTTTAAAAAAATTCTACTCACAAAACAGATCTTTCAAGAATATCCAGAGAAGCTATACACAGGCTTTCTCTTGCCTCTATCAAATTTCCATTATGAAAGTCGGCTTACATGATGCTGAGAGCTTAAAAACATTAAATCTCCAAAAACCTTAATGTACTAGAAGGTTTTAAGATGCTTCTAAATCTGCAGTGGTGGCTGCATCATTCAGAAATAGAAAAATTAGCATGTGGCTTGCTGGAGCCTGTGTCCAGTCAGAATTAGCTTTTTTCCAGCGGTTTCTCTCTGGGCCAGGAGATTTGTCAGCTATTGGTTCTCTTGGTCACATAAAACATGGATACAAAATGACCAGTCTAATTAAGCCAAATGATTCATGGGGACATAACTTTCCAAAAAAATATTTATGTGGGGTTTTCAGGGCACCTACTTTACCCAAGTCTAGACAAGGGTACAGTGGAATGTGTATCCCGTGTGCAGCGACCAGAGACGGTTTCACGTCCTTGCGATGTTGAAGTCCGTCCCCCCACACAGGCAGCGGCGACGGCTTCCAGGGGCGGGAGCGGAGCAAGGGTGGCGAAGGCGTGCGTCTTTCAGGGCCACAGCCCACTCTGCGTGGGGGAGTGGTGACTCACCCCGGATTCTCAGTGCATTTACTAGAAAGGGAGCCAGCTGAAGGGGAACTCAGACCCAAAAATCTCTGCAGGCTCATCTCCTAGGCCACCTCCTCTTTGAAGCCTTCCTTGAACTTACAGAACCAGTTCCTTTCTCCTCCGAGGTGCTTTAACATTGTTTCTACTCCACAGTTACGTCCTTGGGGCAAAATCCTGCAGTCGTGTGCGAGGAACTCTAGCTTCTTGAGGAGAAGCCGCAGTACATCCTACTCACTTTGTAACCCCGACAGCGTCTGTGACACAGCAGATGTTCAACACCTGTCTGGTGAAGAAATCTGAATGAAGCGATAACTGTTCACACCAGTGTCGAAAAGATATGTAAATGCACATGTTCATGTATATGTGCGATCTTCACAACAGCTCGGGGAGCGAGGGACAGTTATCCCCGTGTTCAAGAGCAGAAAATGAAACTCTCGGAAGGGGAGGCTCGAACCAGGCTCCGAAGGGAACCTTCCCGTTAACCATAAATTGAGAAGGAAGAGGAAGATTTCTAAGAGGAAAGCAGCAACATACATTCAGCACATTGGTGGGAAAAGCTTAATCGCTACTTAATAAGTACAACTAATAAGGGTCTGGCAGACAGGATGTAGTGGGAGCTGATAATTTCCTTGGTCAGGTGAGAAAAAGCTTGAAGCATATATCATGACCTGCATGCAGGTTATAAAGCCTGAGCAGAGAAGCAGGACCCCGGAGCCACCACCAGGTTAATGAGCAGTCGGTGCAGAAGCCCTGTGTGTTCCTTCCCCGGCGTCCCACTGCCCATTGCCAAGAGGTCACCGCTCCCCTGACGTTGGTGTGCGTTGGGTACTCGCATTCCTTTCTAATTTTACCACACATTTCGCAATAATTGCGCCTTGGATAAACCTCATTGGCTCCGATACTGCCACTGCACAAAGCTTAGCACACATTTCAGATCCTTAAGTAAAATAAGTTCTTGTTTTTAAAAACTTTAGATACATCTTACATCTCTTCTTGGGCAAACTGCCTAATGTCGTTTAAAATTACCTTTGTGAATCTAATTGATATTGGAGCACATTTATTTTCATTGCTGTATCCTACAGCACCGAATTAGCATGCAATGATTTTCTGGTCCGTTCTGCTCCTGATGGACATTCGCCTTGTATCTGAGAGTGCGCTCCCACAAAAATGCTTCAATATTGTTCTCCACGTTACCTAGCAGAGGTCCATGTAAGATGGTAGAGTCACAAGATCAAAGATGTGATGTCTTCAATGTCACCACACGTCGTCAAGTCACTTTCACTAGGGATCATACTGCCCTGCCACCCACCCCTCCTTCCCCAGCAACAAGGCTGAGTTCCGGTTGGTGGCCCTATGTCCTCGCGATCCTCTAGGGAGAGCAACTTTCATTTTTGACATGGGTCAGTATTAAATCACTGCGCTTTTCATTTGCATTCCCTCCGCCTGAGTCATTATAATTCCGGTGTGTACGAGAAGTCCCTCCTGTCCGCTCCGTTGGCCTTCAGAAATGCCTTGGCTATTCTTGGCCCTCGGTTAGTCTACACAAACTTTAGAATCGGTTTGCCAGACTTCATTAAAAGCTTCGATGGAATCCCACCGAAGTGTATCTAATCGGTATGTGACTTTGGAGACTATTCATATCTTTGTGATGTTGAGTCTTGCTATTTTGAAACCTCGTACATCTTTCTGATTTAGGGTTATGCTAGAGCTACTGTTGAACAAACATATCTCAGGAAGTATAAATGCCTAAGTCCTACATTAATTTACTTCTCAAAATGAATTTTCTTGAGCAGTAGGGGGATCTCTAAGCAGTAGGTCAGGGACACAGGATCCTTCCATTTTCTTTTCTTAAAGATTTATTTCAGAGATTGAGAGAGAGAGAGAGAGAGAAGGAGAAAGTGCGTGAGTAGGGGAGGGGAAGAGGAAGAATGAGAACTAGAGACGAATCCCAAGCAGAGCGAGCTGGAAGTTGCCCCTCTGACCTTTGATTCATTCTTATATGAAAACAAAGTTCTAAGTCTGGCAGTAAACACCATAGCATGGTTTCTGCCCTCATGGGGCTATTAGTCATAAAGAAGCAGGCAACAATATCAACTTTTAATGTGTCCTACATTGTATTTTCTTATATAATACTCACTTACAGGGTTAAGTTCCTCTATGACCACGTGAGAGGATGACTCACCTGAGGTCACAGCACAACCATACATACAGAACATTTATTGATGAGCGATGAGCTAAGAGCATGACCATATAGAATGTTTATTGATCTCTTGAATTGCTACCAACTTTTCTGCTGAGCAAACCCAAGATGTGAAACTACAACACAAATTCTGCTCAGGCTGAGAACAAGACAGATTTTTCTTTAGACTCCTTACTGTCCTACACCTTATTATCTTCCTGGATGCATTCATGATAACCAAGAGAAAGACTTTGAATCATTACTGCCGACATCAGCTTTTCTTGGCCTTGAAAGTGGAGAAAGAATCCGGAAATCATTGGATGGGCAGAGGAGAGATGGCGATGTGGTGTTCTTTTAGTAAAGTCTGCTAACGCTTGCTCGCCTCTCCGTGTTTTTACTGATAGAGACAGCTTGGACCAGTGAGGACTCACCTGGGAACAGATCTGGCCGGCCATCTCAACGGTAAATTGGGGAAGAAGAGTAGAATGAGCTCTTCACTGCACACTACAAAGTCCTCCTCTGTATTACCACAGAAAGGCACACCTTCACAGCCTCTAGAGGGACACCTCCAAAACCCAGACCTTTCTCTAACTTGGGTCTTTTCCCCAAGCTTTCACAAACAAAACACACACACACTGTTCCTTTCTTTCTGTCCTTAGATATCTGATCCCTCACAGATACTCCAAGAAGTGATGTAGGAAGATGAAAAACACCATTTAATCCAAACTGGGGAAGGAGGCCAAGTTCAGCTTTACACGGAGCCTTTCATCCTTGAGGACTTGAAGCCCGAGGCTGGACAGCCCGGAGTCATCATCCAGGTGTGCATTCTTGCTGTGCCGTCACCAGGCACCTCCGCTGCCCCCATCCTGACACAACCCCCTCAGGGACTGTGGCGGGAGCGGCTCGGCCGGGCTGCCGGCCGGCGGCCCAACTCCGGTTTCTCATGTTTGCTGAAACTTGAGTTTTGATGCCGATTATATACGGGACCAAATGACCACAGAGTCAAGACGGACACACACTCATTCCCTCAGCAAGTCCCTGGTACCTCTTCCAGGCCAACGGCTCTCCCACTCGCAACCACTGTTTTGACTTCTACTGTGGCTTCTAGAACGGGGACAAACGTGATCATGCAGCAGACACTCTTGTCTCTGGCTGCCTCCGCTCCACACAGGTTTCGAAGGCCACGCACACTTGCCGGTAGCCGTCCAGGCCTGTCTGTCGCGGAGCAGTGACCCGTGGTTGACATACTGCCGCCGCGCCCAGACATTGGATGCTGATGGATATTTTGGCTGTTTCTGATTTGAGGACTTTTAGCAATAAAGCTGTGGTGAACATTCTTGCTTGTTTGTTTGTTTAAGATTTTTATTTGACAGGGAGCGAGCAAGAGAGCACAAGCAGAGGAGGCAGCAGAGGCAGAGAGAGAAGCAGGCTCCCCACTGAGCCGGAAGCCCAGGACCTTGGGATCATGACCCGAGCCGAAGGCAGACGCTTAACTGACTGAGCCACCCAGGCATCCCTGTAATGAACATTCTTGCCCAAGATTTTGGAAGACATGATTTCAGTTTTCCTAAACAAATACTGAGAAGTGAAGTTCCTTCCTGGAAGTTTAATTTTTGTCACAGGTTAGCCATATGCTTGGCTCAATATAAAACAGACAGACTGTTCTTTAAACAGTTTTCTTTCTCCCCTAGGACTTTAGGAGAAAGTCCTCACCAACCCTGGGTATTGCCAGTCTTTTAAATTGTTGTCATTTCAGTGGCTATAAAATGGTTCCCTTTTGTAGTTTTACTCTGCCTTTCCTTGATGATGTCTGGTAGGACTTAATGATCATTCCTATGCCTTCTTTTGGGAAGTGATTTTTCAAGACCTTTGACCATTTTTTAAAATTGGGTTTTTTTTTTTTATTGAACTGTAGGAGTTATTTATGTATTTCCCATACAGTCAAGTCTTTTGTCACATAAATGTGTATTGCAAATATTTTCTCCCAGTCTGTGGCATGACAACTCATTTCCCTAAAGTATTTTAATTACCAGAAGTTTTTAATTTTGATGAAGTCCAATTATTATGGACTGCATGTTTGTGTCTCCCCAAAATTGGTAAGTTGAAACCCTAAACCCTGATGTGATGGCATATGGAGGTAGGGCCTTTGGGAGGTAAACCAAGCCATGAGGTCCAGCCCTCATAATGTGATTAGGAACTCTTAGAAGAAGAAAGCTCCCTCCAAACTCAGTGCGCACGCGCGTGTGTGTGTGTGTGTGTGTGTCTTTCTCTCATGCATGAAAATGAGAAGGCACCTCTCTGCCAACTCAGCAGTGGGTCCTGACCAGACAGGTACCAGATCTGCAGGCACCTTGATCTTGGACTTCCTCGGCTTTAAAAATGTCAGAAATAAGTGTTTATTGCTTAAGTAACCCAGTCTATGATATTTTTATTATAGTAACTGAAATTTTTATAATTAACACAATTAATACAAATTAATACTCTTTGTATTCTAAGAAATCACTGCCTACCCCATGTTGTGAAAATATTTCCATATTACCTTCCTGAACTAATTTTTCTATCTTGTGTGAGGTGGGAGCAGGTTCATTTGTCCCACATACGCATGCCCAGCTGTTTCAGCATCGTCTATTGGGAAGACTGGCTTTTTGCTTTTTGCTAAAAATCAGTTGATTCTATGTCTATCTCTGGACTTTATTCCATTAGATGAACCTATTTTTCTTTTCTTTTTCTTTTTTCTTTTTTTAATTTTTTTTAAAGATTTTATTTATTTATTTGACAGAGAGAAATCACAAGTAGACAGAGAAGCAGGCAGAGAGAGGGAGGGAAGCAGGCTCCCCGCTGAGCAGAGAGCCCGATGCGGGACTCGATCCCAGGACCCTGAGATCATGACCTGAGCCAAAGGCAGTGGCTTAACCCACTGAGCCACCCAGGCACCCTGAACCTATTTTTTTACCCTGTGTTGTGACACTGCCTGGAGTACTACAGTTTACAGTGTCAGATATTGTAAATTCCTCAATTCTGTTTTTCGTTTTTCAAAGTGGTTATTAACTTTTCTAAACTGTGTTTCTGTGTAAATCTTAGAGTAAATGTCTCAGTTTCTATGCACCTGCTCTAATTTATATTACAATGACCTTAAATCTGTAATTAATCTGAGGAGAATGGACACTGTATCAAATATTGAATTATACAATACATAACCATAGTATACCTTATCATTTAGTTGTATATTTTTTCTCAGTAATATTTTGTAGTTTTCAGTATGGAGGTCTTATATATTTTACACATTAAATATATTCAAATTTATTTTATAATTTCTGATGTTATTATAAATAGTATTTTTATTTCATTTATAAATATTTCCTGCTAGTATAGAAAAATAGTTCTTATCTATATACTGACTTAATTTATATGTTGACTCAAGTGACTTTAATTTTATTTATACATTGACATTGTACTGATTATCATGCACATTCCTTCTAGTTCTTCTTTGATAGATGCTTTAGGCTTTTCTACATAAACAGTCACATTGTCTGAAAATAAAGACAGGCAACTTCTCCCCTTCTCATCTGTGAGCTTTCATTTCTTTTTCTTGGTTTATTTCATTGGCTAAGACCTCTATGAAAATGTTGAAAAAAAGTGGAAAGAAAATATTCTTACCTTGTTCACGATCTAATGGGGAAATGTTCAATATTTCACTGCGAGGTATGATGTTAACTAAAGATTTTATCCCCATGCCTCATACAGTAAGGTGTGTCCTGAAATGAATGGCTTAAACAGCTGTAGGGATGTGGATTTGTCACAGCATGATTCCCTTTTTTCAAGGTTTAAATATCCACTTTCTGTTGCTCTCCACATATTTTCACATACATATTATAATTAATCTCACCAAGAAGATTTGTCCAATGGAAGCTGCTCCCGCATTAATGAAACTCCCTTAAATCTGTTATTTCAATTATTATATTCTAAATTCCATAACAGAAGTTTTATTTATTAGCTTTTTCTAAACCTATTAGATTTTTCCCCTCTGTTCCTTACTCATTTGTCATTTCCTCTCTTATTTTTGAAAGATGTGTTAGGTGGGTTTATTTTACATTTTGTATCTGATTACTCCAATAATGAAGCACTTATTTGCCTGCCAAATAACGCTCATGGTACCTTTTCTCCCCCTCCTATATATTTTTTGTCTTATGTTTTAAAATGTGAGCTCATGTTCTCTGGAACTTTATCCCTGGGAGTTCTTCGTAGCCTGAGTTAAGAGTACATTCATCCAGACGGATATACATTGATTCTTGAAAAGTTGGGCATCCTACCAACATGAACCCATTCTCAAATCCTTGCATGGGGTTTTCCATCTTAGAAGACTAAGCACCCAACCTCCATGAAGACAAGCCTATGGCCAAGAATTCTTAAAGGAGACTCTTTTGCTTCTGTACCAAGAGCCCAATAATGGGAAAAGCACGTTTTCTTGCATGCACTCTGTCTTTTTAAATTAGATATCTTTTCTTGCTTTCCATTTTTCTGAGAGTGTCATCTGTGTGATTGCTGGCTTTGGGAAATATTCTCTGATTCAACTTCTCACACTGCCCAGGTCCCAAACTTGGTCCCCTGTTCTTAAAGGTGCAGCTACTAAAATCAGTAGCTACAAAATCTGGGCCATCTCAGATCACTGGGTGCCCACAAGACTTCAGCTTCATGTTTGAGTTCTAGGCTATACTCCTGTCCAAGCGTGGTTCCCAACCTCGGGGGAACCCCAGTGCTGTCTCATGAAGTCAGCCACGCGTGTAATACTGCTTTTCGTGTTTCATTCAGTATTTTTAGACATTTGGTAGTGAGAGGATTTCAGCCTATCTAGTTTGACATATAGCTAGAAATGGAAATATTCAACATGTACATTTTAATCTCTAAAGGCTTTAGTTGTCATTCGTTGTTTAGCTAGTTGGCAAATGAGTCAGCTGGATGGATAACACTGGCTGACGGGAGAGATATTTATGGACCCCCCATGGCTATGTATAATAAATATGCTCTCCAATTTTAAAAAAAAAAAGCTCTGAAAAAAAAAAAAGAAATGAATCTAATGGCTAGTCTGCCTCCCTCGTGATGGCTTTGGTTCTAGAATATTCCAAAGCTATCCGTAAATAGCTGCAAGAGGCACAGCCAATGAAGGCATTGTGAAGAAGAGGGCCGACCAGGCCTGTGTTAGTCCCTCCCCAGTTCTCAAAGCTGCCTTTCACAGATAAAATAAAGCTTGAATGGATCAAAATGTTTCTTGGAAGTTCACCAGATTACACATGAAAGGACTTATTTTACTCCTTTCTGTGGAAAGAAATCGCTTAGCAATTACACACAATGAGTTTAATTCCTACGGCTGCATTACCCAGTGTAACGTGTGGATGGTAAAGCCCGTCTCTACCGTCAACTGCGTCACTTGCAAAACGCTTCGCCCAGGTCTTGACCCATAACATACTAAACGACTTACAAGGTGACGGCTAGTGTTATTTCCACGTATGAAAGTCCTGATGTGAACTTCTAATCTCTTTGTAAATGTTACATTCAGAGACGGTTTCGTGCCCTTGACACATGGACAAGACAAACTCAGGAAAACTCAGCGTGAGCCCTGTCTGCATGGGTTCCCTCCTGACGTCCAAGGTGCCTGGGCTCCTCCCCTCACAACGGCCCAGTTTCTCCTAGATTCACACTGAGAGCGGTTTGTGTGACTGGGAGTGTACACATGTTGGGCTTCAGAGGACTACAAAGATGGGTAACAAGGGAAGTGTCTGTCCTCAAGGAGCCTCTGGTCTAGTGTTGTGATTCGCAGCCCTGGATTCTCACCTAGAGAGATTTAAAAAAAAAAAAAAATCGTACTAACATTCCTAAGTGTATCTTTCCTCCCTACACAGACAGTGGCAATCTTGGGACAGGAGACAGACTGTCACCTACTTTCCTTATTCCTTAGATCCGGTCCCTCTATGTAGTAAGAATGTATTAAAACCTGTTGAAATATATTATACAAAATATTAACCAAATCCAATGTTAAAGGCGTTCTATTACACACGTCCTTACAAGCAGTCACGGGTATGGCTGAAATATTAAATTCCCAGGCCAAAAAGAATGTGCTTCTAACACTTCCCCCCGGATTAAGGTGCCAATGTCCTAGCCATACACCCTCCCCATGATGAAATAACAGCTGTCCCCAAATTAAAAGTAACTTGCAATCGTGACATGACTTTGGTGTTTAGAAATGTCTCTTATGACACTCTAAGTGACAGAACTTGGCTTACCAACTTAAGATAACCCTCAGCATCTAGGATTAAGTTTTCTGGCTTCAGGTCTCTGTAGATGATACCTAGTCGGTGCAGGTAGTCAAACGCTTCAGTCACGCAAGCGACGCAGAACTTGGAGGTGGCTTCGTCGAAGCTGCCCCTGCAACGAGATCATTTCCCCTCTTAATACTCTGGACACACATATCCGTGGTCTGGTCCAGGGGTCAGCTATCGCATTGGTAATTTTACGCCATGAAAGTAAGTGTTTTGTAGGGCACTGACACTAAGAAGGATTCCGTACCACCCATGAGGGAGCCTGATGACGGTAAAGAGATTGAGGGGGATGCTTGAGGCAAATGACAAGTACCTCACTACTATTAAAACGTCCCCATCCCAACAATTGTTTCTTGTCATCATGTATGGATACGAAAAATACAACCATAAGAAAACAAGACTTTTTAAGATATTTGTGGCAAACTCTAGAGAAAATGCAACTATTTTAACGGAGCGCTTGAAGCAGACTTCCGTAATTTACTGCTTGCCTCCACAATGACTCAAGTGATCGTTTTCATTTCCTGTTGGTATAGCATGTAACAAGAACCATGCAGAAATGGGGTCATAACTCTTTCCTGTTCCGTGCGCCTTGATATTAGACTGGCTCTGTGTCAGCACTGCGTGCGGGTTTCCATACCGCAGCATGAAAACGTGGTGGTGATTTGTGGCAGGGAGTTGTGGAAGGGTATGGCTTTGGGGTGAGTTTCTACTGGTTTTGACTCCTGCTTCTTCTATCACTGTGCCCTCAGCCAAGTGGTGTGGCTGTTCTGAGCCTCAGATCCCTGTCTGTGAAATGGGTTTACTACTTCTTGTACAGTGCTGTTTCGAGAGTGAGGCACAGTGCCCAGCAGACAGCACCGACTCCCGTTCCTACACAGACCCGCTTGCTGAAGGAAAGGTGGAGGGAGCAAATGTTTCTGTAGGTTCCACCGAGTCTCCGCACCCTGCCTGGTCTTCCCCACCCCGATCCACCCAGCAGCACATTTCTAACACGA
This sequence comes from Mustela putorius furo, assembly GCF_011764305.1. Classification (NCBI taxonomy): domain Eukaryota; kingdom Metazoa; phylum Chordata; class Mammalia; order Carnivora; family Mustelidae; genus Mustela; species Mustela putorius. The sequence continues at coordinate 3,150,307 of NW_025421261.1, forward strand.
CCCATCCATCTCTTCTCAGATGCTCAAAGGTCTCCCCTTCCCTGGGTCTGGGATTCTCCACCATGAATGCCCATTAGAACTGATGGGGAGGTCATTCACTAGACCCCATCCAAGGTGAACCAAATCATAATTCTGGCATCAGGGCTTGGCATGGTTACTTTGCAGAGCTCTCTATGTGACTGTGATGAGACAGCCAGACCAGTGACACTCCCACACATCCGGCCCGGCATTAACCTCCGTAACCTCATGCAAACCCACCTCCACACCCCTCTTCTGCGGACCTTGTCTTCTACTCACATTGGGCTGTGAAACACCCCCAAAGACACATAATCCTATCTCCACTTTCCTGTTGCATACACATCCGTTTCCCTTCCTCTCTGCCCTTCCAAAGCACTGGTCCTCTCTAGGAGTTAGGTCCGGTCTTTCCTCTTTCATCACATCTTTACGCGCCTCCTCTCCTCCGAGCTTGCCATCTGCAACTCTCACTTGGCAGTTAATTACAAATCGGCAACTTCTCTGTCATATTTAGCTCACACACCTAATAATGCAATGTTTTAAAACTTACTTCCCCAAATAAGATCAAAACTCACTGGAGGAAAATTTATATACCTTTTACCCTTTTGGTTAGGAAAGTTCACCCTGTCTGGAAAGCCCCCACACTGTCTACGAGGGAGGCCTGTACACCGCTGGCGCTCAGTAAACACAGGAGGCTGCGATTCGGCAGAAACCGGCCCTTCTGTAAACCTGAATCTTTGCAGGACGCGCCCTGCCTCGCCCTGCCCCACCCCTTCTCCATCTCCCCCGCAGAGATTCCGGGTTTCCAGCGACCCTGCCTCGCACTAACCACAGGACTGTGGAGCGTTCACTCTCTTTTGAGGGCTGCAACTCTTTGATCCCTAATATGGAAATGACCAACGACCTTTTACGGTGTCTATTGCATAGGTCCAACGTTAGAGAAGAAATACCACCATTGCTCTGTTATCACATGATAATGTTTTTTAGGACGACTTCTTAATGACTTTCTTTACGTCTCTTTAAATCATGAATAAAGCATCCTTGAGACCAAACGCGAGAACACGGCGCGATGTTTATAATGCTTTTCCATTACCTGTCCCTTAATATACTCCACAGCTCCCCACCTAAGCAGGCCTCCAGAAGCATGTATACATACTTAGTGTCCTTGAAAGTGCGATACAATCTGCGAAGACACATGAAAACATGGTTGTTATTAAAGATCTCGTTTCAAAAGCATTTTGAAGTTGCTTAAGAACATCATCGGTATCGCTTGGGACCCACGCTCCTCCGGCTCCAGACGCCCTCCGGCCACACGGGACCCCTCACGGAGCGTTCGTCCTGCCTGGCTTCTGCACACGGGAGCTCCTTCCCTTACTGGCCTCCCTCTCCACACACACTGACCTTCTGCATCTCGGCTCCGCTGTAACAGCGAGATCCATTCCTCGAGACACGCCCAGGAGCCCGCTACGGCAGCTCCTCGGCCCCCTTCTCCAATACGGCTTCTCTTCCCTCCACCAGCCCAGAGACCTCTGCCTGCGTCTCCTTTATGAGCTCCCGTCACACCCATGTCCTACATCCCCTGGCTGGTCTCAAAAACAAGGCTGTGAGACAGAGACCTATAAGCAGTGAGTTCAGTAGGGAGAGTTGTCTGGGAACAACCCCCGTCCCCCAGGGGAGGAATAAGGCACAGACACGCCTGGGTGGCAGGAGAGTTCAGCTCCGACGGAGTCTCTAGTTTCGATGAAAGCCTCAGCCTCAAGGAGCTCTGCCCTCGTGGGATGTGGGCTGCACCTGGAAGCAGAGTCTGATCCTGGGCAAGGGGCTCTGCTCACCTGATAGCAGTGACCAGAAAAGGACCGAGCTAGAGTCCTCAGCTGACAACACTCCCAGAAGCTACAGGAATGACAGCTTCGGTCCCAAGGTGGACCCGGGCCGGGTACCGTACCGCACCCCTGGGTGCCAGCCGAGCACCCCGATGGTGTGCCGCCAGCAGAAGCAATCTAGCAGAGCCGCTCAGCGTGGGCTCTGAGTCCAGACTACTCAGGCTTGAGTCTCCGACCCGCCGTTCACGAGCTGACAGCCCGGTTGTTAACGACTGCTCTCGAGCTCGATCATAACATTGACCTCGCGGTTACCTCATAAAGGTCAGATGAATACATGCATTCACTGGATTCTATGTTAGTCACATATTAATTTATGTTGCATATCTGCATATATAGTAGGAAGAATAAATGTAACCTATTTAAATATATATTCAACATATTACATATGATATATCACATATATATTGTGCTTACAGCAGTGTCTGGCACATGTTAATTTCTCAATGTTGACATTGATATTTATTATTATATTATCATTTCCTTCTATGCCAGGCACTCTGCAGAGAGCTGGAAATGAGAATAGGAATAAAAGCTAAGCCATGTCCTGAAACTGCTTATGATAGTTTGTTAAGGAATTATTGAAGAAGGGGGAGGCATTCTGGGAACGCATTAATATAAAAATACTTAGAAAACCCAGCATTGCCTGGGTTCAACGCTTTTAATGTTGAAAAAAAGTGGGTGTGGGACTATGGATAGGCAGGAAGTTTCTCTCAAGGCATTTGATCCAAAACACAAATTTTATCCGCCGTAAGGGCACTCTGCCTCACCTGGAAACCACCGAAACTATATTCTAGGGCTATGACCCGCATGAAAATGCAGGTCTCCACTGGCCTACACCACAGACTCATGAATTCACAAGTAAGGAGAACTGTGGCCTTGAACAACAGAATTCTCGTCCCGACTCTGGGGAAGGAGGAGTAGTGACTCCGGGGAGCCGGATCGCCCAGCATCTCGGATCTGCTAGGATCATGCCCCGGGCCCCCGGAAGACTCCACGAACCCAAAGGCCTCTTCTTGCAGAAATTTAACAGCAATGTGTCCCTTGACAGTTTCAAATGAATTCTTTTCTTCCCAAATTCTGCAGTAGGTATGGATTAAATAATCAGTTCAAGTTATTCCACACCAATTTCATATTCTCTCCCACACACACCCCTACACACACACACAGTCTCCTGAGACATTCGCAAGGATAAAAAACCTGCACGCTTGACTGCAGACTTCAGACTTCTCCCATTTTGTGAGCTGTTTCTGCAACAGGGGTAGAGAACTCAGAGTGAGGCCTTCTTTCACTGTTCTGTGCTCTCGCGTGGAAACTTTCGAAAGCGTCCCCAGTCCTAACTGTGGGGCCGGATGGTCACTTACTTCACGATGAAGGGAGAGCACAGCTCTTCCAGAATCCGCTTCTCTGAGTAGACGTGCTCCTGCTGCTTCGTGTCCACGATGTGCTTCTTCCGTATACACTTCATAGCAAAAGCCACATTCTCATTCTTCACCTTAACCTGCACCAGAAGAGAAAATCCCTCACAATCAAGTTATTAAAAAGGTTCACCATATCTATATAAAACAAGTTAACCAATGAGGAGTTGGACTTCTTTCCCATTAAACAGTATGTACCCTTTTATCCACGTGCCCCTCTGGGAACTAACTTTTATCCAAGTGTACATCCTTGCATTGCAATTTCCAGAAAAGTTCACAAATCTGGAACATGGTCTTAATACGTTTGCATTAGAACAAGGAAAACAAACTCGAGTTAGGTTTAATGTTTAGAAATCTATTCACTTTTGAGTGTTTGATATGAAGAACTTTGACCAGAATTGCCAAAAATGGTTCTTTCCTAATAGGCACTTCTTTGATTTTCAAAACAAAACATATGAAGTCAAAATCCATAGCTGCTGTATCCAATATGACAGCAACTAGTCACATGAGGTTGTTTAATTTTAAGTTAATTAAAGTAAGAAATTCAGCTGCGTTAGTCACGTTTCAAAAGCTCGCCAGCCACATCTAGCCCTAGCTACCCTTCTGGATAGCAGACAGTTAGGACGTTTCCCGAAGTACAGAAAGTTCTTTTGGAACCTGTTGCTTTAGATGGACAAATAAAATTTTCCCTTAAAAGGAAATAAAACATTTTTATAGATACGTCCTCGGATAGGCTTACACCTCCATCAGCACACGATAGATGGCAGGTAATGAACCTGTAGATTTGGCCAAACCCCACATTTTTTCACATTTGCCATTAGTACTATGCAGGATTTTTAAACTAATGGTGGAATCATTGTTTCAATTATTATCTAACTATACAAAAAAAACCACATCTCAGAATTGCTAATTCAATCCTTTTGCCAGGATGTTTGGTGAAAAATACCACTGCAGATAGCTATTGCCCTTGTCTCTCTATATGGCATAAAAAAAGGTGAAAAATACTCTTTGGCTTATGAAGAAATTGTTTCTTCCCTTCCCCCCTCACCCATCAGAGAGGGAGAATTGATTGGGGTGAAGTGCGTTGTCCAGAGTCTCCTGGCAGCACTTCTGATCTGCTCATGTCCGTGGCCATCCAGCAGACGAAGGTGTCAGCAAACTTCCCCGAAGTTAAGGTACAGTGAATCGTTAAAAATCTGCTGGGCGAAGAAGGGCTTGGGAACAGCCAAAGGTTCAGAGTCACCTGTCCCCAGGTGAGGTCACAGATCTCCATCCCCCCGTTTCCCCGGAGCCCTGGATCCGACAGGACCGCTCGGTTACTCCTTGGAAGCTAGTGGTAAAGCTCAGAGAGGCGGTGAAGTGGAAAAGCCAGCCAAAGTCAGGCCGCAAGTTCCCAGCTGTCCTGGTCAACAGTACAGAGGCTGCTCTTCAGATATTCCCTTACAGTCATCTTCTCTTTTTTTCCAGAGAGAAAATCTTGAGCAACCCAAGGCAGGATAATGGCAGCCAAATACAGACATGGCAGTGGAGCTGTGTCAACTATAGTAAGGATTTATTTCTCGGACACTTCCACTGGACACACTCTTTTCTTTAGTAATAGTTCACGTGCCATGAGTGTATGTGTGCACACATTTTCCTGTTAAAAAGTACAGTTTTAATGAGTTAGAGTCTCTGGGAACGCTTACTTGGTACATCTCTGATAATTATAACCAAGACGAGAATTCACAAAAGGATGTGACACAGAAGCTGAAATAGCAGCTCCGTTACTACAAGTGACTTATTAGCACAGGCCTGCTACCATACAACACGCACAGTGAAAAACGTGCTTTCTTAACTTCAGCTCAAAGCAACACTTAAGAGGGCAATAACAATTCACATGTCCGTCCAAGAAACACTGGAATATAAAACAAGAAAAAGTCAAAAGGCTTCTCTCAGATGCTTGAAACGTAAACCCCTTACAAGCTCAACTCTTCCGAACCCACCAACGCCCAGTGTTGCAATAATCTCAAGGTTCTGGAATGGGGAAGAGGAGGAGAATCTGGCCACCTTCTCCTTCAGCTGAATCATCTCCAGCGAGAGTGCTTTGGACAGCTTCCAGTTAGACATGGATCTCCTGTGTGAGAAAAGTGAAACTTGGCACACATCCCCTTAGTCAAGCCAGAGTCATGACACACATAAATTCCACTCACGCAACAGTCTTATTTCTGCCAGGGTTGCTGCCCATAGTGGCTACAAAGGCTACCTCGACTTTTAGAGGGTCAGCTTCACTTGCATTGGGAGGGAAGACAGCCGGATATACAAACAAAGAAACTGATGCACAGAACGATGAATAAATATCAAACCGAATCAGTGTGAGGTAGAAAGAGCTGAACCGTGTAGTGTTTAAAGCATATTTCAATAAATATGTGCGTGTTTTTTTTTTTTTTAAGAGTCAATGAGAGGAAGTAAAACCGGTGAGTCATTCCCTTGGCTGTACATACAGGGGAATGCCACACTGAGAATCTTTGCTGTGTTTTGCTATTTTTGTCAGATTTTGAAGTTTTCCATGGCTGAACCAGAATGACTGCTTAGTGAAACATGAAAGAGATATTTCTTACTTTATGTCTAAATATCATTGTTTGGAAATACTCATTTTTCTCTTTTAATTAAGGTAGAATGCTCTGACTTCTGTATTATACATATATTCATGAAGTGTTCTTACTACAAAAGGCCTTTAAAGACATAAAAACTGCAAATATATCCCTTGCATAAAAAGACAAAAGCAAAAAACTTAGGAGGGCCTCACTGAATGTTCTAATTTAACTCAAGTGTCAGTTTTCTAGAACTTTCAACTCTAGCTTCGTTAGTCCTACCTGGTGAATATATGCTGAAGTATTTACTCTACAAACTGTAAAGGATTTTCAAATATTTTAAACTTTACAACATAGTTTTTCTATGAAGCACAAACTTATTCACAAATATCACTATATTTAGCCCAACCCAACTCCTTCCTACACACACATGTGCGTGCACACACACACACACACACACAACCCTGGGTAATAGCTCGCTTATATTCTGAAATACTTCTGTCTCTCCCCATGGCTCTTTACCTGGAATCAAGATGAATGGGTTATTCTACTGCCTTGGCATTCTTGCTTGAACTCCATGGGCAAGATACGCTTCATTTCTGAATAACGTCCTTTTGACATTGAAAGACAATGTCAAGCATCCCCTTCCCAAGGCCCCTCTCAGGAAATGTCTCCCTCACATTACTACCTGTCAACCCCAAATAAGGAGCTGACCACTTACAGACTAAAATCCCACCCATACTACTGGTAAGTGGCATCTCTTTGTGGAAGCACAATTTAAAAGAACTGCCCGCTGTTTTCTAGTGGCGGCACAGCAGCAGTCACCACCGAGCGAACCACACACACTTGCCAGGAGGCATGTGCCCCTGAGAAGACCCCGCCGCACTTACTTCGCATGTCTTTTCTCGTCATCCCGGGTCAGGTTGGCCACATACCCTTCAAGGTATTTCTGGAGTTCTTCAAAAGTCCCGACTGTCTGGTTGAATGTTCTAAGTGAATAAAATACATAGGTGCCTTTGTAATTTGACATTTCCTCAAGCTCTTAGAAAACTTCGTTATGATTATTGATGGCTTTGTAAATGGTTTTTCAAGAATTTAGGTGACAGTAAAGTTGTCACAAAATGTAGAATAGCTATTTAGAAGTTATATAATTATAGAATTCTTCTCGCTTATGAAAACAAAGAAGAGAAAACCTTTTAGTAGTTTTCTGCCTTGTGGTTCAGGTTTACTAACAATATTTTTCAAGAAGATATTGGAAAGAAAATAGTCACAATCTCTTTACTGAATCAACAGGTTAGATGGGTTGCAGATTTTCCTAACTTTGCTTCATCAAATTAAGCTATTTATTTTAAAAATCAAGGATAAAATGTTTCTTTTCTTTTCCCTTGATAATGGCCCTCATTTTACATTGCTTCATGATTAAATCCATTTTTTTTTTTTTTTTTTTACTTTATCGCAGTGGTTCCCAGAGGCTCAGCCAACGCCTCCCCTCGACCACTCTCACCCTCCATAAATCAGACCTGGGCGGCGCCGTCTAGCTTCACTTCCCACACTGTTCACAGGAATTCTGATACAAGCCTCCCTTGCCCACAAGAAATAAGGTATCCCCTTCCTCACCAAGGGAAATACATTTTCTTGATTTCTTTTCAATGCTTCCCCACCCCTACACTGGACAATCCACCTTAATGTGTGGTTTTTAGAGTCGTTCTCTTCCCGACTGCAAACCAGGAACCTTCTAGAAACTGTGTTTTAATCTTCTGGCTGAATCTGAAGCACCTGAGCAGAGCAAAATGAAAGGAATGAAAACGGCCCCCCAGACACCTCCAGCTAATAAAGCAGACCTGTCTCATTACTGTGCAGTTGCCATCTGCGGCCTGCCCAGCCCTGAACCCCTCTGCCCACACTGAACAGGCCACCAGTCCACAGTCCCCTTATTACGCAGCTCTCACATACCATGCTGGGTATCTCCCATTTTCCCCTTCAAATCTACCCTCCACTCTTTCCCACCTCCTCTGCCCACCGTCCTTCGCTGACCACAGAACAGTGAGAAACAAGCGTATCGCCATGAAATTTCAAATTTCCAATGGCTGAACTTTTCAAGTGAAAGGAAACTACTTGCTGTACATCACTTCACTCTTACTTCTTCTATATGTCACCACTACTGGCCTGCCGTTCAACTAATTAAGGCACTGTAAACAAATCTCATGTTGAAGATGTAGGCTCTCACGGCTGTTCCCGTCCCCTAGAAATTCTTCGCACACTCGAGTGAGTGCAGACTTAAACAGCTACAACACTCTAGCTGTAACAAACAGCCTGTAGCCACTCTGCTGGTGTAGCATGCGGTGTGATCACTTCCTCTGAGATCCAGCCCAACAACCAGTGACGGAGATGTCACAAATCACACTTCCCACGCATGGAGAGAGCTATTGCTATTTTGCACATTTTATTACGTTCTAAAAATAGGGAAACTTTAACTCTCCTTGCAGTGAGTTCATTCTACGCATTTTGAAAACAATGCATTAAGAAGGAGGAAACGCAGCCTCCCCGCGTCACCGCAAGGATGGTGCCCTGTATTCAGCCAACATGGGGAGCCCTTCCCGTCTGCCGAGAACTATGACGTCTGCTGGCCCTGCAACAGCAGTGAACAAGGAAAGGTTTCTGTCCCCGTGAAGCTTACAGAAGAGAGGGAAGACAGATGTTACATGAAGCAATTAAGCAAAACGTAAATAATGATCTAAGGGCATATAGGGTAAAGTGGGGGAATTATCACGGATCTGAACCTAGTCTATTAGTCGTTACTATGATGACTACTATGGGTTTATCACTCAAACTCAATACTTTTCAGAGTGAAAGGCGGTACCGATAACAAACATGCTGGGACAACCAAAACTATCCAGAAATCCAGGATGTAGGTCAGCCTGGTCACATCAGATTTCCAGCTCCTCTCACTCACAGAATAAATTCATGTTTCGAGTCTCATTGAGCCTAACACAATACTCTTACACTACCAGATCTCATCTGTACACATGTATGTGGAACATTTTAAAATTATAAACTTACACATAATATATAATATATAATATAATATATAATATATAAACTCCACAAAATCCTGGCATCCTTTGCAGGGATTCTGAGTGCGTGAGGTATCGTATAAATACTTGCTTGTGTGATTGCGATGAAGAAACACGAAAGGAGTTCTTCCTTTGTGTCATATTTTTAGTCCCAGCATTTCAGAGCAATTGATAAGATTCTACCGAACAGCTAATGCTATTCAGGGTATGCATTTATTTTTCATGAACTCATACACAAAACAACGCACTATCAGGACCACCCTGTACCAGTATACTTTCCCTTTGTGAGCTGGCATCCAAAGATTACCTTTATCCGAACATATTTTGCACTTTCTAGCCCCCATGCCTTTGTTTTTAAGCTCTACTTCACCTCGAGTGACTTCTCCATTTCCTATTGGCCTGACAAATTCCTATTAATTTTTAAGCCCCGTTTCCACACCTAAAAGAAAATAAAACCTTGCCCACTTTATTGCATTGTGATTGCTCCTCTCGCTGAACACATGCTCGGGGAGCCAAATGGCCCAGCGGAACGAACTCCGAAAGCCATCAGGGCACCGTCGCAGATGGCTTTGCTGGGACATCTCTACCGATCTGGGACTTCCATTGCTTATCCAGAGAGAGACTGAAATAATTTGAAGTGATATTAAGAATTATTGTTCTGTGCGTGGTGACGGATGCCAACTAGACTGATTGCCCTGGTCCTTTGGTGATAATATACGTATTTCAAATCGTTACGTTGTATACCTGAAAGCAATTTAAAGTTATGGGTCAATCATCTCTTAATCACAAATCATAAATAAAAAAGAATGAGTGCTGTTTGTGTATGTTAATGTTATGGTGGTCATGTATTTTAAGTAACATTTATCTTCTAGAGATGCTACTAAAATTTACAGATGAAATAATTTTATGTTTGGAATTTGCTTGAAAGTACTATGAGAAGACGGGGCGGGGGTGGCAAAGTGATACAGATGAGGCATTAACTGATCATTTTTGAACTTGCATTATGGGGTCCATAATAGTCTCCTGTCTGCTTTTTACTATATGTGAAATTTTCCAAAATAAAAAGACTTCTGAATGTTCTACAGTTCTTTCCAGTTCTAAATCTCTATAATTTGATGTTCAGTATGAATGTTATGTTCAACTGCAACCCACTACATACTGCTTTGTGATACTTCTTGTCATTTTACTGTTTTTTGTTAATATTTCATGTGTGTATGCCCTATGTTTTTGACCACACTCAGACATTTCCTAGACAATGGCCTAGATTTGTATATTTGAATTTCCTTTATTATAGAAAATCAATAAACAAACAACTCACTAATGAGAGACCCAAGGGGCCAGATTCAATACAATTTGAAATGAGTGAAGGCCACAAGGTAAGACTTTTTCCCGAAAGCAACCTGAGACACTTAGAGATTAATATTAACACACATCACTTGTAAATCACTACGAATGTTTAATCAAACCTTCTCTGGAAATACATATAACTAAGGGGTATTGTATGTTATGTCCCAGAGAGATAGGATTTATTCAAAGTTTTCTGACTGCTTAGAGCATTTTAGAAATAAATTATGGAGCTGTTCACTCTATTGTGCAGGGGAGAAAAATCCAAAAGGGCACCAATAAGCTTATTTCTCTGGAAGATGAAGAATTTAAATCAGTCTATCGCTGATGTTTATGTACAAAGTTTGCACACAAAATATTTAGCCCGCCAGCATCTGCCACTGCCTCAGACAGACTCAGACCCGAAGGCCCAGTTCCTCCCCATGAATTTTAATGGAATGTACTCGCAGCTGAGGGTTGCCCAGCATTTCTGAGTGGTGATGAATGAGAAGACAGATGGGCCCTTGGAGTAACAGAAGGCCAAGTCTTCGAAGGTGGCCGCAGCCGGCCTTCTCTGACATCGGCATACTCACTCTCGATCTATAACCAGGCACGCCACATCATTTTCTTCAGCAATAATGTTAGCGGATCTGACGTCCTCGCTGCAGACAAAAACAGGGACGAAATTAAACATCCATTTTTATTAAAGAATCTGCTTTTTTATGAAACACCATCACTTAAACCTTCCAAAGGCTGCCGCTTTTAAAATATCATAACTTACACTTCACCCCTTTCCAAAAGGGAATTGAAATGCACCCCAATGAAGGTGATGTATGTGAGCAATTCTGACAAGAAGACAACTGTGCTGGGAGCAGAGAGAGAGCAGCGACTGTGACTTTCTATAGAATCGCCTTCTGGGCTTTGTGTCAGCCAGAATAAAATACCTCTCTGGTGACCAAGTGGGAACTGCTCATTAATAAGCAGCCCAAACTGAAATTAATGGATCAAAAAAATTCACTGGGAAAATATTCAACTAGTTAGAATAAAAAAAAAATCAAGAATAAAGCCCAAAGAAAGTGTTTTGAGTACCATATCACCCAACGATTTAAATAAACACTAAAATACCTTAATTTCATAAAGTCTAGGAGTATGTTTTCCACTAAAATCTCTGAAATCAGAACATGTCCTACAATTGGTGATGAATCACAGTGTAATTAATAGCACTGTCTTTCTTCCTCAAGGGCACATAATGTAATTGGTGCATCTCACCGCTGAGAACCTAGATACAATGAATTATGGCATGCGATCTAATGATGGCAAATTTAACAACCAAAGAATACCAATGGGCCAAGCATTGGGTAAAGCATTTATTTGTACTAGTTTCCTCCCTCCATTAGTTACAAACTAAAGACACTGAAAAATGGTACACCCAGATGGTACCCAGTGCTGTGAGATTCATTTAAGGTAACCAGGAAGAACAAGTATGTCGAGACAGCTCTAAGCAACTTCATCAAAAATGGTATCACACAAAGTATATATAGTTCCTTCTTCTTCCTTAAGTGTTGAGATAGGAAAAACTTGGTGACCCATTTCTTATTGCAAAGAAGTCCCTTAACCACACAGCTAACATTCAGAGTCCTACTGATATAACCCATAGTTCCTCCCAAATTTGCAGGGTCCCTGCTGGAAGACATTAATGAAAACATTACAGCTTGATGAGCTGGGAGCTGGGTAGACTGTACTCAACCTGTGTGTGTGTAGACATTGACATCTATATGTACGGATGGATGTCCACACACCCGTGCATGCGCACAGACCTGATCTTAGATGTGAGCCAATCTGATTTGCGAGTTCGGAAAAGCAAAGGTGTGGCAGCCCCTGCACTTGTCAATGTCAAGACTGACTGGGAATATTCTCTGCAAACACTTCATAAATATTAGGGTTTGTGAGTACACGTACGCTTCTTTTATAATAACTGTGTGAGTGCCGTGAGTCAATCTTTGTACATACAATGTTGTAAGAACTCCTGGGACTAATTAATGTCAAGTCCCAGAAATACGCAGACTGTAAGGAACTCCGAGTCCCCTTCAGTGGCCCTAAAGCACGATAGCAAAGACGTACATAAACGTCTACAAGTATTTGTATCAGGGCTCCTTTTCCTTCATTTTAGCTTTGTGCTTCCAAATGCCTGGGGAGTTGGGTATATATATTAAATATAAATTCCCATGGTTCTCCTGGGAAAACACTGTGATCGGCTAGCTGTGACACAGAGCATAAATTATTTCAGATCCAGCAAAATCAGACAGCGTATTTCCTTTCAAGAGATATTTTGACTCTCTGGTGCATTTATAGAGTTCTCTGCACTTTCAAACTGTAGTTGTTTTGTTTGCAGGTATGAGACAAATAACCTAGTAATGTTAAGAACAAACACACTGAAGTTTTGAATAACAATATTACATAATTATATCACATGAAGCTATTCACACTGCCACAACCAAAAACATTAAAAAGGACAATTCCCCTGTTATTGAAACAAGTTAATTATGAGCTAGAAAATGAGAAAGAGCAGTTTAGCTTGTCTTCACATTCCATTTTTAAACTGTTTACAAAACAACCACAATCTAACCTCCTAAGTTTAGTTTTTCCTTTAAAAAAATAAGAACTTTCTAATTTTTAAGTAATCAGATTTGTCTCCAGTAATTTATGAACACCATTTCTTTGCTCTACACTTAATATTATCATCACATACAAATCAGCAGAACTGGGACTTCAAGACAAAAATTAAAAAGGAAGAAAATGAACAGAAATAATACTCATTTCTATAAGCATAGATTTGAAGTAAAACCCATTTAGTAGTAACAGTAAAACTTTAAGTGATGTCTTAACTAATTTCAAAATTTCAAAACATATGTAACTCCAAAAAAAGTATTGCTCGAAACTCTACGCTTGATCCGACCCAAAAGGCCAAGAAGCGATTCTAAACTCTAATTTCATCTTTTATAAAGTTATTTATAGTTAAGAAAATCTGGGTTTTTTTAGACTTGAGGTTGTTTTCTGAGTCCCAGGAAGTACACAGTGTCTTCTAAGACGTTTGATTGATCTTTTTAAACATTTCTTCCATAAGTCGGATCAAGAGTAGATAAATTCATCCCTCAAAAGACCTAAGGTTCAGGTCGAAGTTCTGTACACACTATTTTGAGTTGTTTCTTAAAACTTGCAGAATGAGGCAATAAAAGTTCTTAATATTGCTTTTGGCATAATGATTTTAAAGCACACGAAATATGTAAAGTCATTATTTGATCATTTTTTAAGAAGGGGGAAAAGACAATATTTCAAACTTTGGAAATATAAAAACTTGCAAAAGGAAATTGTGATTCTCATGTCTTTTGTCTCTTTCTCTCACACGCTTTTCAACTGAAGAGTCTAACAGAACACCAATTTTACTTTCACTAGCAACTTTAAGACTTCCCCATTTCTTTTCTGTGCAAAATCAGTCCACTTATTTTGTGCATAGCAATGAAATTTCTAGCACCCAGTTTAAATTTTTGGTTTAATCCCTGAATATTTGCTGATATCAATTGGTAGCTCAATTTGACATCTCTAACGGGAGTAGTTGCACATGTAAGGCAATCAAAGAATTATTTAAGTATGGCCCAGGAATTCATGGATTTACCTGATAAGAGCTTTTTCCCCAAAGTATTCTCCTTTCTGCAGTGTTTTTATCAGTTGTGGCTGATCATGGCCCTCTGTGCTCTGGGTGACTTTTACCTAAATGATGTAAAACAATTAAAAAGAGAGAGAGAAAAAGAAAAAAATGAGAATCTGGACACACATCCATTCAGTCATACCCTTCGGATCTATGAACCTTTGACTGAAATAAGGAACCAGACAAGCCTTTGCTTTGAGTTTGCGGCAGTTAGCACAGTCTTGCTACGGTCAACTCGTCTGGAGGGACCGAGAGAACCTATGACTAACAACCAAATGACTCCCAGCCTGTGAGAGGAAGATCTTCCGTTCAAATCCTACCTCTCAAAGCTAGAATTTTTTATGTGAATCCAGCGATTCCTTCCGAGAGATACTCAAGGAAAGTAATTTCAAACCATAAGATACTCTTCATCTCCGGAAACAAACGGAGGGTTTCTGGGGGGTAGGGTGGGGGAGGGATGGGGTGGCCGGTTTCAGACACTGGGGAGGGTGCGGGCGATGGGGACGCTGTGGATGGTGTAAGACTCATGAACCACAGACCTGTGCCCCTGAAACGAATAATACTTTATATGTTAGTAAAAAAATAATAATTTCAAAAATCCAAAGACAGTGGACAAGTAATCAAGAATAAGGCTACATATCAGAAGTTCTGAATCCGGTGGCCTCGACTGACTTACTGAATCCTGCACACCCGCTAAAATGGTTGCAAAATGTGGATCTGGAGAAGGGTCATCGCGCTCATAGGTGTCTTGGTGTGACCCATTCCCATGGCAGAACCAAACAAAAAACATCAGTGTTCCTTGTTTGTGGCTAGAACTATGCCAAATCAACAGGATAACAAGGGTTGCTTCATGTTGAATAGAGATTCTGATTAGCATTTATGAAAGTCACAATGAATTAAAATTAAAAAAAAAAACAATAAATGTTATTTGTTTATTAGTCAGAATGCTTTCAAAGCATGGGGTCCAGGTTTGGGAGAAATGACAAGTGTTTCTAAGTGTTGAAGAGTTTCCGAGGTTTGAAGTTATTTTGTTAATCTTGTTTTCCTTCCCTGGGTGCCCAGGCTAAGTTCAACCACAAGTCGGTTTGCAAAGGGCCGTGCCTGACTCTGATGACACCCTTCCGTGGAAGAAAGGACGTCGTAAAATCCAACAGGTTGCACACGGATGCTCAAGCTTCTCTCTACCATTCAATACTCCGCTAACGCCCTGTATCTCAGGAATACTGTAGAGAGTCAGCATGGGAACAAGTGGTAACATGTCACCACTCAATATCTAAGTAAAGGAAAAGGCCTCCTGCATATACACCAGCATAAATTTTCATCGGCATCTGAACCAATGATATATGAACTGATGCCTGGAGCCATAGCCGTCTACAGCTTCACGGCCGGCCACTGTTGTCCTCAACTGCCGAGTTCATTTTCCGCACACCTGCCGCTTGTCACATCCGTTGGATGAAAAAATTTCCAGCCCTAATCTTGGACTCTTGGGCAGGTTGAGAAGGAGAGATAAAAGGGAACTTAGAAAGAAAGCAGTTATTTTATGCACTATGAAAAGTGTCCAAAGAAAATCAAGTGACATGCCCAGAATCACTAAGAAGTGACCTCTGAGCTAGAACCATCACAGGTCTCCTGCACCCCCCGGCCCAGTGCTCAGACCAAACCTCACGGACCTCTCCCGAACAGAAGCTCCTTCACTGTTCAGTGCAGAGGCTTCCCATAGCAGTAGTTCCCACTCTAGTTGGGACCGACTTCTTAAATTTGCTTTAAGTAAGCTTTAATTAATACTTACCTTTCCTTTCGCTAAGATGAAGAAGGTACTTCCTTCCTCGCCCTCTCTGATAATGTAATCTCCTTTGTCATAGTACTCCTGTTGGGACGAGAGAGAAAGAAAATGTTCAATCCAGTGGAGATGCAGAGATGAAGGCATAAATGAAACCGAACTCCTCGTGTCTGGCACGAGCATTCCATGCCCATTTCTTTTATTTGTTGTTTACCGTCACTGCAATCATCTTGAACCTTGTAGTCATAAGCTGTAGAAAAAGTAAGGAGACTTTTCCTTTATTATGTGCATTTATGGTTATCTTTTCCAGAGAAAATTCACCTAAAAGACTGACTTTCAGGCATGAAGACTAAAGAGCATGAAGAGAAATGAGAGAAAAGCCATGACCTCTGGTGCACAGGGGAGCTTCCGCCTCAGTGATCGAAGTGCAAGCGGCCCAGTGATCAGTCCCAGTCTGAAACTGGGACTAGAGCCCAGAAAAAGATGACCAAAAGCGTTGAAAATATTAGCCTCAGTGGACTGTAAGAATATCAGCCTCACTTTCTAATTCCTTGAAGAGCAAAGGCTGGGAAAATTCTACCTACAGAATAAGTAGCCCTTTATTATGGATTCTTCAAAAAAATTTATCATCATAGAAGATCAACATTAGAACTTTTCACATGTAAATTATGTTCTTCTGTGTAGGTTTATCCTCATGAAATCTCAATTTGTCACTTATCTCTCTATGTGTCTGTAAGCAGAGAATTCTAGTAATCAATCCGTTTGTCGCTGAAAGAACAACTCAGTCTCAGAAAACAAAAGATCTTAAGGTGCCTGGGTGGCTCAGTGAGTTAAAGCCTCTGCCTTCGGCTCAGGTCATGATCCCAGGGTCCTGGGATCGAGCCCCACAGCAGGTTCTCTGCTCAGCGGGAAGCCTGCTTCCTCCTCTCTCTCTCTCTCTCTGTCTGCCTCTCTGCCTACTTGTGATCTCTGTCTGTCAAATGAATAAATAAATCTTTAAAGAAAAATGAAAGAAAACAAAAGATGGATAAAACCGTCTACCTCTACTTCATTTTAACATTGTCTCAAAGTCAGAGAACCAAAATGGATCTCGTAATTATTTATACAAATAAAAATGGGCTTGTTTAATTTCTTTAAAAAGGTGTAATTAATGACAAAATAGCTCTCTCTTATTTTTCTTTTAGATTTGAAAATAAAATCCAAACATAACTACTTCTGTGTCTGGTCATTTATGCTTAAAAGCTATTTACATTTTGAAATAAATATGACTCCTAATACGAATAAACATACCCTTTATTTACAGAGCACTATGTACATTTTATAAGACACTTCAACATCTCATGGAAAGGAGCAGAGCATCTCGGGGAGGAAGTACTTTGAAGCCAAACACATGTTGATTCAACTCCCAGTTCTGCTTTGAATTTCACATCCATCAACCCATAAAGTTCAAATAAGAATATTTACCTTCACAGATTTAGAGAAGCACATTAGTTCTCTACTGCTGCTGTACCAAATAACCACACACTTCTTAGTGGCTGCGAACAACCCCCATTGATTATCTCACAGTTTCTGTGTGTCAAAGAGTCCAAGGTGACCTGGATTTTTCTGTCAGGGCCTCCTAAGACTGAACTCAAAGCGTCAAGCAGACTGATTCCTTCTGGAGGTTCTGGGGGAAAAGCCACTTTCAAGCTCCATCATATTGCTGGCAGAATTCAGTTTCTAGGACAAGGCCTCATTTCCATGCTGGCTGTCAGCCCCTCAGTTCTTAGAGACCGCTCTGAGGTCCTCGCCCAGAGCCCCTGTGCTTTATGACCAACAATGGCTCATCAAGTCCTGCTCAGACTTGAAAGATCCCTGACTTCCACTTCCGCTACCTCTCTCTGACTCCAGCCAGAGAAAATTCTCAGCTTTTAAGAGATCATGCAATTATATTCCTCCCACCTAGATCATCCAGAATAACCTCTTTATTTTAAGGTCCTGAATCTTAATTACATCTCCCCATTCTCTTTGGCCATGTAACATAACATATTCACACATCCCAGGGATTCGAGTCTGGGACATCTGGGGGGGGAGGTCCATTCTGCCTACTACAATAAACCAATTAAAGACCATGTTTTGGTGCATTAAAAGCGTCTGAAACATAGTAAATAATTAATGGTTGTCATATTGAGGAAGAAGATGTTTAGGATTTGCTTAACTGTTAGTTCAATTTTTGGGCCTCAGTTTGCTTTTCTATAGAATTACAATGGCATGACCTGTCACACCTAGTGCTGAGACAGTTTATCTAAAGCATCTGATAGCGCATTTGATAAACACTAGGAACCGGGTGACTCTGCATTCCTAGGAAAGACCTGTGAGCTGGTCATCAAAGCCTTCCTTGGTGTACATGGCTGCCCAGATGGACTGCGCTCCCCAAGCTCCCTGTTAGCTGTAGCATGTCACTAAATTCTAGCTAAAAGAACCTGAGCTGGAGTGATGGGAGCCACGCTGGGCGAGGTCCGTGAGCTGTTGCGGATGTGTCCTCACTGAGAGATCTTGGGAGAGGGGTCATCTAGCCGGGAGCTTGAATGCCTGAATGACTCCTTGTATCCTCCCTGGGCTGTTATGCGAGCAAGAGACAAACCTCCACTTTATCTGGGAATGATATCGGAGTTTCTTGTATCCCAGTTAACTTACTCCAACTCTCTATTCTCTCCCATTCTAGCTTTATCGCAAACCTTCGCCACATACAAGCTCCACTGAACAGTTGAGCCTTGGTGTTTAATGAGTGACCCCACTACACAGTTCAGCGCTTTCATTATGCAGCTACTGTTCAGTTCTCTTTCACCGGATGCTGGCGTCCTGCTAGATGTCCCTGCTACAGACAGTCCGCCCTGCAGTCTCTCCAGTGCCCACCCCACTCTCGGGTTCCACTACCCACATGGAGCAGAAAGAACACGGAGAATTTCCAAAGTGCCGGTAGGCTGTGCTTCCGTTATTACAAAGCCTTTGGTGTGTGCAGATGTGCAGCTTTAATTCCTGTCAGTCAGGGAGGCTAAAACGAAGCTTGAAAGGGAACACTGAGAAAGAGCTTTATTGTTTCTTAAGGGGCAAACTTCCTAGCGGTATTTTTCCTAGGGCTGGTTCTTTGTCACCCAAAACCATGGGAGGAAGATAAATAATACCTCCCAGTGTGTTGACAGTAACTTCACAGATCAGAAAAGGCTGTGGATGTAGGTCAGACCAAAAATATATAGTGGTAAGTACAGGCTCTGATGCTAGACTGGCCAGTGTCTGTCAACCAGGGAGCACAGCCGGTCCAGCCAGGGTGGTCACCGAGACCAAAAAGAGAAATGCAAACAGTGTGGTTATTGTCCTGTGGTTACATTGCAAAGGGGTCCCTTATAGGACCAAAAAGCCATGGACCCCATCCTCTGAAGCAATGATTTTCAAGCATTTTCACTCTGACTCAGAGCAAAAAATACATTTTACATGTGCACCCAAATGCACCAATGCAAGCATACACACATACAGACATTTTATAAAATTGAAGTATATTTACATAACACTTACACTTACTACTCTGATATTTTTAAAAATGTTCCTCCAAATTAATCTACTAATGACTTGTGACCCTGAATCTGAAAAAGATATTTTAAAAGAAGTTGTAATGGAAACCCTGAGAGTAGTTACTGGGGGTAGAACAAGAGGGCAAACTAAGCGAGCCAATCCCAGGGCAGACTAAGAGGTAGAGGTCAGAAGACGACCATACAAACAGCAGTAGTTAAAGCTAAAAAGTTTTTTTCACTGTAAAGAAAATGCTCCTTGTGTGATATCGAGAAAATGTTAGAGACTGAATGCCTATGAATAATATATACCAAACAGAAGCAAACCTCAAGGTGATGGAGAAAAAGGACTAAGAAGCAAGCTCATAGCTTGTGGCTAGAAATCTTCATTACGAAGTACTGACGTTACACAATCAGACGTACCACACACACACACACACACACACACTCCTGGAATCATGTGACTCTGTAGCCACGTTGGTTGTTTAAAAAACTGCATACAGTTATTTGGGTTGTTACCAACAACTCTTCGTTTGTCCAAGCAGGATGGTTAAAACACCCCAGAAATCTCAAAGCAACCGCATGTGGATCAGGCTGCTCTTACCAACCAGTCCGGTAAAATTTCCTCATTTCCAAGGAACTGGAGCCTGCAAAATGAAAACCAACAGGAATTCCTCTATCTTGGGGTGAGCCAACTGTCTAGAACCCTGTAACTGAAACGGCGTTGAAGGAGCCTTAGAGATCTGGCCAACACGCCCTGATTTTGTGGGTGAGGAGACCCTAGTGCCACCGTCCCTGATGGACAGTTCTGAGTGACAGAAGCTCGACCTTGGGACTAGTGAACTTTCTGTGACACTCGGCAGCCCTGCCTGTAGCAAACGGGTCCATGAACAGGCAAAATGCACAATTATCTCAACTGTCTTATGACTCCGGATGTAATCACTAAAATGAGAAAAAACCCTGGTTCGTGCCGGTGTTATGCAGGAACTCTAAGAAAGAAAGCTAGCCTTTCTAAAAAGTTATGAAAAATGGAAAATTCCTGAATAAAGGGATAGACTGTGGTAAACTCTAAACATGTGCTCTATCCATAACTTTAAACCAGTGCCTCCCAAACTCTAATATGCGTAAGAATTGCATATCCAGTGTTGAAGTGTGAATTTCTGGGCCGGTACCCAGAGTTTCTAATTCAGGAGGCACAAGGTGGTACCTGGGAATCTGCCTTTCAAGCAGCACCACAGGTGATGTGGGTCAAGGGCAGCGACCGTCCACAGGAGCTCCCCCCGCCCCGCCTCCCCACTCCTGCTACACCTCCAGCTTCAGGAAAGGTGGCACGTCAGAGTCCTAGAGCAGAGGGTCACTGCGTCAAGTAGCAAAGCTCTGTATCAAAGCATGCGGTGACATCTGGGTCAACCACTGTCAGAGCCCACGCCTCTGCGCGCGGGAACAGAAACCTGTCCCTCGCCCGTGCTCCACGCCGCGCGACAGCAGAATTCACAGGGTCACCTTCAGGACCACTCCCGCCCGCCCCGCACTCGGAACCTGCGTCCGGCTGCGTGACGGCCACCAGTCACCCCTTGCAGGTGCCGGTCCCGCTTTCCCATCAGAACACCAGAAGAGGGGCACCGGGCGCCTCCCTCTCGAGCTGACTGCGCGGGGTTAAGCTGAAGCAAGAAGCGCTGCCGGGTGACCAGGGCATCGCGGCCGTCGGTCCGGGCGCTCAGGAGGCATCGCGGCCGTCGGTCCGGGCGCTCAGGCGGCAAAGTCTTCACATCATCCCAGACCAACGGCTTGCTGACGAGGAATTCCCGTATCCCTTCCCTGCCCCCACAGAAAAATCCCAAACCTCCCAAATCAGTTCCTGAGCAGCAGGCCAGATTCGGCCTGTTTTGTCCCAAAGGCTACGGCGCCGGTTTGCGCGGCGGCTGGTCCCGGACTCGGCGGCCGCTCCGTTAGAAGCCCGGGGCCTTGGTGATGGGCTGCGGCCAGGCCCCTGCTGATGCGTCATGAGTCCGAGCTACACTGGTGACTTATGTGCTTTTCTTCGGGCTCAACAGACCCCGTCACTCCCTTGCTAATCACTTTTACACTTGAGACTTCTCACGCGCTACACAGACACGTTTGTTCACCAGGTATGAATAAAGGCCCTTTATAAACGGTGCTGCTGTCTGCAAATGCGGAGATATAATAAAGCCTTTCTGGGGTGTTTTGAAAGATGAGAACCTTCAAACTCAAATTGTGCGTTAAATAATACTGGATTTGCATTCCCATCTGTATATTCTGTAGCCAGTGCCTGTGGCTGCAATAAATATGTCTGATTTACCATTTATTTTTAATGATAGTAAATTTTAGTATTTGCTGTCAGCACGGAATCCCCCTCTGGTGAATATACTCTATTAGTATTATATTAAAAACAGATTTCCTCAGTTAACAAAAAATATATAGGGCTACTCCAGCTTTAAAACACATACACACACACTCTCAGAAATTAGGATGAATTATTAATTTGTAACATCTGGGAATGGGTTATGTTACATTGGGAAAATCCCAAGAGAGGCAGGGCAAGCCGTCCTCTTGAAAATGACTTCATATCTGAACACTCTGGGGACACAAGGCCAGGCACTGTGTCATCATGGCCTGTACTTGACAACCGGCTGGACAGGTTCCTTGAATGGTGTATGGAAACATCACTGGGGTGACTTACACGTAAGGATAAACCGTCATGCTCCTTCTCAACAGACATTAGTTGACACCGTATATCGTGACTGACGGAGGCATGAATCTGTCAACAGTCAGTCTTGTTGGGATTTTTATGTCTCAGTTATGTCTCCCACTGAGAACAGCTTTATAAAAGCTTAAAGTCGGCATGTGACTTCTCTCCAATTCCTTACTTCCTTTAAATTCTGTAAAAGCCATTTTGGCGCCAGTGAAACTGACCCCCCCCCAAAAGTCAGAGAGAAAGGACTTGCGTTGCATTTTAATCTCTGACATCTGAAGGGTTCTCATCTAACGCGTGTCATTAGAATCTAAGGTACATGTTGTAAACGCTTTCTTCACAAAAAGACTTGACTAGCCTCGGACTAGAACCAACCCTTTGGGCGATGCCTCGTATGAGTCTTTGAACACATTCCAATATGCTGTTTTCCCCTAGATGTTAAAATACGTAAAGTGCTCCTTAAATGCAAGGGTTTTTAAATGTCTTTTCATGGTGTCGCGTTTTCAGGTACAGGGTTGTTTCATAGCCTGACTCAGAAGGCTGTTCCCGAAAGCTCCGAAATATCCTTCTCTACTTCACCACCCTAAGCTTCTCTGACTGCTTTATATTGGGAAAACTCTACATGGGATTGTGATGTTAACTGCAGAAAATCAAATGCCCTCAAGTAAGGCGGATCAGGTCTGTAAAATATGTGAAAAAGATTAAAGTATGTAAATCAAATGTCACTTTACACATGCAAATCCAGCTTTATACAATCCACGAGAGTCACCGAAACCCATCCCAGCCCCTCAACTCCCTGTGAGGTGGTCTAAGGTTTTTCACAACAGAACAGACTCCTGGTCTCTGTAAACTGGCAACTTACCATCTTTTCCTTGTTATGCCTTTACAGTGCTAATAACAGCTAGATTCCATAGTCTTTTAATGAAAAGTTTTCTTTCCTTTATAATTTCTTACCACTTCCAAGCAGTCAATGATCTTGGTTAGTTTATCTTCAGGTAAATTCTTCAACAAGGATACACTTCAAAATTAAAAAGAAACCTTTAGTTATCTTCCTGAATCAAACCATAAATATGCACCTACATGTAGTTCAAAAAAATTTTCCCTGCATCTAAAAAAATTTAATGCACTTAATTTTTCCAAAGTAAACCTCCAAAATATAGCACACATAAATAACTGAATTTCAAAGAAACTGAAATTATAAGACCACATGCAATTATAGATATTTATCATAGGCGAATACATAAAGATAGTTAAGATGCCATAAAAAGAAAAAAATCAAATTTTTTCTGTTTGGGGAAAAAACAACACTTTATATTTGTTGTTGGTTTTCAGAGTGAATCACATCCAGAAATGTGCTTCCCTCCACATCTCAGTATCTCTTTTTTTAGCACGAAAAGGAGCTCGGCTTCCAGAAGAGGATCCGATTTTCATCTAAATCCTTGTAATTAAGTAAAGGCTGAATCCAGAGGGGAATGCAGGAATTAACATGGAAATGACCTTTGATGATTAGTCATACTGTACTGTCTTTTAAAATTAATGGTAGCCAGGAACAATGAATTGGAACATTTTACAAGTAATAATGATATACAGAGAATGAAGTAGGATACTGGAAATTATTATTTGAGAAAAAAAATATATCAGGGATGCCTGGGTGGCTTCAGCTCAGGTCATGATCCCAGGGTCCTTGCGTTGAGCCCTAAGTCATCGCCAGGCTTCCTCCTCAGTGGGGAATCTGCTTCTCCCTCTCTCTCTGTTCTCACCCCTAGTTATGTTCATGCTCTCTCAAATTAATAAAATCTTTTAAAAAATCAGAAATTCCACACAGTATGATTAACCAGTCAAATGGTTAAATTATCCTGTTAAAGAAATTTCTCTTCTACCTTACCTTACCCACTTTTACTCAGGACTGTTGATATAAGATAAATTCTTTCATACCATCTAAAATTTGACATCTCTCGGGAAAAAAATGATGCTACTCCAAAACTGCATGATTGGATCTATTTTTGAAAAGAGAGCTCGCCCTAGACTGACCCTTGCATGTGCGCACAGAGAGGCACACCGTCAGCAGATGGAGATACGAGTGTACAGAATCCTTTGTCGTTGGAAAACACTAGAGCGCGCCCCCACGGGACAAGAGCTGACCACACTGCGGTAGAGTCAGGTAACCGCACACTACCACAGGAGGAAAGGCTGAACTCACCGGGTGATGTAGAAAAAAATACTGAATAAAAAATTGAGTCACTTTAGGGTAAATACCCAATAGTGCAATTGCTGGGTCATAGGGCAGTTCTATTTATGATCTCCCTGATATGAGGAAGTGGTGATGCAACATGGGGGCTTAAGTGGGTAGGAGAAGAATCAATGAAACAAGATGGGATTGGGAGGGAGACAAACCATAAGTGACTCTTAATCTCACAAAACAAACTGAGGGTTGCTGGGGGGAGGGGGTTTGGGAGAAGGGGGTGGGATTATGGACATTGGGGAGGGTATGTGCTTTGGTGAGTGCTGTGAAGTGTGTAAACCTGGTGATTCACAGACCTGTACCCCTGGGGATAAAAATATATGTTTATAAAAAATAAAATATTAAAAAAAAACGAGTCACAAAAGTAAGACCTTTTTTTTAAAAAAAAAAAAGTTCAAAAATGGGTTAAATCAAGCTATAGGCAAAGTAATAAAGAAAACCAAGGAATGAGGACTAAGCTTCCGAATGCAGACCGCTCCCACGCAGAGGCAGATGGAGGCCGGGAGGTGAGTGGGGAGCACGTGAGAGCCACCAACGAAGCTGTCAATGTCCCAGGTCTTGGTCTGGACAGGGAGGAGCTCGGTAACGCTCATTTTGTGTGTTTCATAACTTACATAAGTACTGTACACCCTTTACACATATATTACACACTTCATAGTAAGGACATGTAGATGGAAAAGGAGCTCACTGTGTGTCATGAAACCAAGTGAAACATCTTTCTCTAATCTCCCTCCTATGAATGAAAAGGTAAAGAAAGAGTAACCGGACTCTTCACTGGCTGACACACGCTCGTGGTGAACGTTCTGCCTCTGCTCCAGGCTGGGGTCTCTCATGTGGGTGAAAATTCTCTCCTGTAAACCTGCTACCCTTGGGGATTAGTGAGGAGACTGGTCTGAGGAAAAATCTCTAGTCTGTTTTCCTTCTATAAAGAAAGAGATCAGGTCTACCTGGGTCTCCACTGAGCCAGTGTTTAGGGCCTGGTAATAAGGATGTGACGAATGAGCATGAACACGGGAACGGAAGGAAGAAAGAAGGGGAAAGGTTTATGTGCTAGTACATTCTCTGAGCTCCTTCCACTAGACAGAAGACTCTAGACTCCAGGGAACGACATGAGTACCTAGTGGCTCAAGCTTTATCTCACGTGCTCAAAGGCAGTTCACAAGCCCTGGCTGATTTATTTACCCCTTCTTGGCCCTTGCGTGACTGTAGTTCATTCGCTTTTAGTGCTGACCTGAGTTGCTCAGTTGTTGGATTTTTAGGTCACCTGTACTCGGGCAGACCCCACTACGCGTCAGCCGGGATGTTGGCTGGCAATTCAGGAAGGTGCCTGCTTACTGCTGCTGAAGCTCTTGGCCAGGAGGCAGTGTGAACTGTGGAGGATAGATCAGCACAGTTCTATAGGAAAACCCTTCACACCTACAATGTCCCATTGATTAGCAATGCATTTATTCACTATTTATTGAGTTCTTACTATATACTAGGCACTACGCCAGCTCTAAAGTCATTGGCTTTGCAGGCTAGTTATGCAAGATAAAATCACTGTAATTAAAAAGAGCTCACAATTATTATTATTATAATTATTATCACCATCACTTATCATAGGTAACACAGTGTGTACTACAGCTGTAGAGACTGTCAAATCTCCCACAAAGAAACATGGAAATGGTTTAAATAAAGAATTTATATTCTCCAAAAAATATCTGTTTATAGTCATAACTGGCTTTTACAGTGAGATACGTATTTGCTTCTCTATGAATTAATGCATCTGAGTTTTGGGGGGGGGGTTACAGAATAGCTCACAAAATATGTTCCAAGGAACTGTGTCATTATGACAAATATAGTAACATTTCTGGCAAGTTAATTTGCTACAAATAATAATAATTCGGAAGACGGGGTGGTTATACAAACGAGAAAACATGTCTCCGGGAAAGCAATTAAAGACAGTAAAATACGTTAATTTTAATATTATTTTAACCAAGGCATTACTAGGAAAACTGTCTTTTGCTATCCACTTCCAAATTATAGAATGTGTTTCAAAGTCAACTGAGCAACCGGGGTGAATATTCTGGAATTTTTTGCCCATTCTTTTACATCGTGTACGACAACCCTGACAACACAAGGGCAAATTCAGTGAAAGGAAAAAATCAGCGTGCAGGGCCAACTGGGATTCAATATAATGTTTTTACCTAGTGGCATTTACTGCAAGGGAATACTTTTGCTCCAGTGGTTTAGTCATGTAGAAAATGCTTGAATGAGAAAGGCTACGGTAAAATGATCATTGTGGTAAAACCTACATGTCCACAATAAGGCCCTCACCTTCTGCTCTTTGCGCCCGTGCGTCGTTCTTACCTCCTAAGGAAGGTTCTGTACTGTTCGTCTCTAGCTTGAGCCGTCCTTCTCATTATGTTCTGGAACACCTCTCGATCTAGTGCCCATGTTTTAACGTTGGTAATAGCTTTCGAGAAATCAAGAAAATAATAAAATATTGTTTAGTCCCACATTAAGAAAACACTCCATAATGTTAATCAATACATTTTTCATGTATTCTCATAAGATGATATTTCTTGGAAAATGCATTATTTAACATGCAAATGGAAGGAAGCAGTGACATAAATCGTGGGCAATTTCATAAAATCATCTTTGGCTTTGAAATGAACCATGATTTGGAAGTGAGTAGCAAAGATTTCCTCTCTAATTATGTTTTGCTTAGGATGACATCAAAATTGGTTTGCAATTCCTAATTACATACTACATCATCAGGATGTAGTTCAGATTTATGCTGCGATACAAGAGAAAACCAGCCAGCTTGTAGCTAGATCAGAGAGCAAAGAATTCACAAGTCGATAATTGGAAGTTTAAGATCTCTCAGTGTATGAGTATGTTTTTATATCTTTTTATGTTGTTCAGACATTGTAGCTAATGAGAGCCAATATATTTTAAGGATCTCTATGGTTACTTTTGTATAAAGTGCATACAAATCATTTTCATAGAGATTATGCAAGACAGTTTTTGAGACAATTTTTTTATAGGAAAGACATGGAAAGCAAGAATAAAATCTAAAAAGGAAGAAGAGCAGAAGTTGCAGCTCTAAGAGATCTAGATTAAATTATATTTGCACTTTTTTTTTTTTAAGAAGTAATGAGAGCCTATAAAAAAAATCAAGACCCAAAGCTTTGGTTTCCCAAACTTTGGAGCAACTTAGGTTTATCTTGGCATTCTTGTTAAAAATACAGATGCCCAGGCTCCATTGCCAAAGATCTTGACTGAGGTTTGGAGTAAAGTCCCAGAATCTGCATTGTTATCAAATCCTGCAGCAATTCTGAGATGCCCCCGCCAGTCCTAAATACTGAGAAACACACCTAATTAACTCTGCCCAAGATTACCATGAATGAAATCAATAAAAACAGGAACGCTTAAATTAATCCCAGAAGTCACTCATGAAACTCTCACCAATTAATTCTCATCCCTTTTGATATTTATATATTTTCCTTAGTTTCATTAATTTTTCTGGTTTATATTATGATCAGAACATCATGGAGAATGAAAGGCAAATATTCTGGATGAACCAAAGGCAGATGTTTACACAGTTAAAAAAAAAAGTGAAGTGTCAATTAAAGCAAATATTGGAATAATTCAATAATATGAAGCTATTTTCATATTTTATATGCAGGCACCTGATGGAAAGGTTCTCTTAATTTGAATTGTTTAGATGAGTGCTTTCAATATAAATGCTGTAAGCACTCATTTCTATTAATAAGAGCACGTGAGGCACCATGAAAGACAAAAATACTCAGCAGGCCATAGTGACTCAGATTGTCATAAGCATTGGGTAATGATTCAAAAATACAACATTTTATCCCGTTACCTTTCACGGAGGCAGTTCTTGTACAGTTGTATAAAATGGCTAGTTCCCCAAACGTGGTCCACATAGGGATGGATGATAGAAATTTCTCCCCTTGGAACACCTCTAGTCGGCCCTCTGTCAGTCAGAATTAAAGAAAAACACAAATGATCAAAACCCATCTGGATTCCATAATTGCAGAAGTAAGACCATCTGAAAGTACACAAAGCACACCAGCAAGATATCTTATGATTCTCGTTACAATATTGTGGTGGAGAGTGTAGACTGATAGCAACTTGGCCATGTTAGCTGATCACCCTGAAAGAAAGAGTTATCTACTTTGTCTCAGGTTTTTTGCCGGTAATGGGAGTACTAGAACTAGTACTGACTTCACACAGTGGTTGTGAGAATTAAATATGGTAATAGAGGTGGGGAACTTAGAATAAAGGCTAACACATACTAAATGCTGTATTAGTGTTTGCTGCTGTTAATATTATTATCATTGTTACAAAGTTCTTTCTCTGAAGCAGTGGATGGCAAGTGTTGTATTTGAAATACTTTCTACCCCATGAAAACGTGGCACATAAAACTATTTCTCTTGTGCAAGAAACACAACAATCCCTGTATGTCTGTATGTCTTGAAAACACAGCGGAGCTGCTCGCAATAACAGAAGGACTAGCTTGTCCTCCCTGAGCAGTGCACCGGCCCTGGAGTCTGACCGTCCAGCACTGGCCGATCATCGGCTGTGTGACCCTGGGCAAGGAACGTCACCTTGCGTCCACTGTGGTCTTCCCCTCAATCATTGAATGAATTAATAAATGGAAGTTGATAAGAAAAATGCTTGAAAAAAACAGCATCAGGGGAATTAGAAGACAAGCCACAGACTGGGAGAAAATATTTTTGCAAAAGACACATCTGATAAAAGAATGTTTTGCAAAATATACAAAGAGTTCTTACAACTCAACAAAAAGAAAACAAGCAATCTCATTTGAAAATGGGCCAAAGAGTTTAACAGACATTCTCAAAGGAAGAGATACAGATGGCAAATCAACATATGAAATGATGCTCCACATCCTATGTCATCAGAGAAATGCAAATTAAAACAACAGTAAAATGCTACCACACACCCGGTAGAATGACAAAAATCTGGAACACCAAATTTGGTGAGGACACCAAATGTTAGTGCAGATGTGGAGCAAGAGGCATGCTCCTCCACTGCTGATGGAGACACAACATGGGACAGTCACTCTGGAAGACAGTGTGGTAATGCCTTACGATATTAAACATAAGAGTTTGCCGTACAATGCAGCAGGTGCCCTCTTTAGTATTCACCCAAAGGAGTTCAAAACTCAGGTCCACGTAAAGACCTGAACACGGATGTTTATAGCAGCTTTATTTGTAACTGCCAGCACTGAGAAATGGCCGAGATGTCCTTCAACGGATGAACAAACTGTGGTCCATCCCGACAGTGGGATATTACTCAGTGCTTAAAATGAAAGGAGCTATCAAGCCAGGAAAAGACCAGGAGGAAACTTAAGTGCACACAACTACGTGAAAGAAGTGAATCCGAAAGGGCTACAGAGTCATGATTCCAGCAATATGATATTCTGGAAAAGGGAAATGATGCAGAAAAATAGAGAGGTTAGTGGTGGCCAGGCATGGCGTTGGCTGAGATGAACAGGTGGAGAGCAGAGAATTTTTAGGGCAGTGAGAAATGCTCTGCATGGAATTATAATGTTAGGTTCCATGTCACTAGACATTTGCCTAAATCCACAGAAGGCGCAACACCAAGAGCAAACTCTAAGATGACTCTGATGATGTATCAATATAGGTTCATCCTTGGTTAAAAAAAAAAAAAAAAAGCACCATTCTGGTCAGCGATGTCGATAATGGTGTAAGCTATGCATGTGTGGGGAGAGAGGAGGGCGGAAAATCTCTGTATCTCCCTCTCAAATTTGTTGCAAACCTAAAATAGCTCTTAAAAAAAGTTTTGTCTTATAAACATGAGACAGGGTCTGACACTACTTGATCTGGGCAACCGCCGAGGCAAGGGGAAGACAGCAAACTCCTCACAATTCCTTTGCCTGGTGATTCTCTCCTTTCCCTTTGAACAAGTGTGAAGATAACCTTGCCTAACAAACAGTCATGTGCTAGAAAGACCTACATTCTTAAAGGAAGAAAGATGGTGGGGTCGTTCTCTTTCCCTTGGAGAATTACTCTTTCCTTCTCCTAGTTCACCACCAAGCCGCTCTGGGTCACCTCTCTCCAGCCAGCCATTCACCAAATCGGATTTGAGTACCTGTGTTGGACCAGGAGTTGGTCCAACAGCCTTCGAGACAGTGTGGACAAAACCCAGAAGATACTTGCTCTGATAGAACTTAAATTGTAGTAAAAAATACACTCTGTTTGGGCTCCAAATCTTACAGACATGATACAAAATTTAATAATTTCTCATTACAACTAAATTCTACTCCATTGAAAGCACTTAGTGGTACCGTTGAGTTGATATCATGGATTGTCATGCATTTCAAGTTTTTTTTTTTTTTAATTGATGATGACTCATGGTACTTGAGCAATACTGAAGAATTATATGGAATATCAAAAGTTTAAGCCAAATATGCTTTTACTATGGACTATTCATGCTGTATGTTATAAAGGGGAGATTTTGAATTAATTTGCTCAATGACATCAGGCAAGTCAGTCCCGAGATAATACTGTAATCAATTCAAATAAGAAACGGCCCAATTTTCATTGTTCTGTGTGCTCTAGCCCTGGTATCTATGACTGTGTTGAAACCAGTTTCTGGCCTAACTCTTCTCTGCTCTCGCCTTTCACTGGAGTCACTGGCAAGGAACCTGATGGGCTGACATGAGCTTCTCATCCTTTCCTAGTATGTTCCATGAAAATTTGCTGAGTTAATGATCTATCTCTTCTTGTCAGAATTTCTGGTGTTGCTAACGTAGAAGTGAAATGGCCAAGGGAAAAGCTGAAAGAGGGGGAAATTGCTCCGGATCTCTGTCCCTAAAAACTTGGAGGCTAGCTAAATTCAGACCATATTTCACTTCCTGGGTAGAATAATTACTTGAGAATCACTGTATAATTTTAAGGGTGTCTACAAAGATGTTTACAGCAAATAAACACCAATATTTATGGAACTAGAGTGTCTGAAGAATCAAAGTATATGAAAACAATCTTTCATACGGTTATAACTAGAATATTACATGCTTATTAACTAGTTTGGATAGGCAACTTCTGCCCCATCCCTAAGGCCCTAAGGAAACAAGGATCATAAAAGTATTCTTAGATTGCCAGGAACTAGCAGTAGAAAATAAAAGGCCACAGGAAAACTCAGTTTACACTCCATTTGGTTAAGCTGCTTTAACTTCCTCCCTAAAACTCAAAAAGTGGGTGATTCAGAATTTGATAAGGTGTTCAATAAGCGTATACCCTGTTCAGATCATGTCTTGCTTTTGTATCTAAAATAACTTTAAGTACCATATAAGGCATGCATTTGATATGCATTTAAGAAATCCTTTGCTTATCTGATTTTTAAAATCTATCCAGCATGTAAACATGTTCCTATAGGATATATGTAGAAAACAATTTAAATGGTTCTTAAAACACCAGTGTTAATTTTCAGGCATTCCATTTGAGTCATGTGCACTTACATGTACCTAAATTATCTTTTAAAGTCATTCATATATAACCAAAGTACTTCACAGAACCACGAAAAACACTGTTTTCCTTATCCTGCTGCAACAAGCTAAAACTGTCCACATAAGCAGCAATATTTTGAATAGAAGCGCCTTTTTGTAGCCGAGTAAGTGGCACTGTGACTGAGGGTACCGGCTCAAGCCAGACTGCCTACGTCTGCA
The DNA here is from genome assembly GCF_011764305.1 of Mustela putorius furo. Taxonomy (NCBI): domain Eukaryota; kingdom Metazoa; phylum Chordata; class Mammalia; order Carnivora; family Mustelidae; genus Mustela; species Mustela putorius. The sequence continues at coordinate 3,182,290 of NW_025421261.1, forward strand.
CTCCACCTCCACCACGAGGGAGCTCCGTGGCCTTTCTGAAGTCACTGAACTTCTCTGCTCCGAGTCCACGTTCGGAATACGGAGATAACAGCACGTGCCTAACAGAGTTGGTGGGACGGTGACAGGAGATCCCTCTAGTAACGCTCAACAGCGGCCTGACATAGAAAAAGCATTCAGTAAACATCACCATCACCAGAATGATTAGATCGACCTTGTTACTATTTCAAGAACTCAGATCTGTGATGTTGTGTATACACAGAGCAACTGGTTTTGCACTTTGATAAATGTTTGTAAAAAATCATAAGACAGTAGGCAAAGTATTTATTGTATGATACCTGGAAAAACCCGTGAAACCCACCTGCTAGCACAAAGATGTGGTTTCCTGGTTCTCCTTGCTTAATAATGTAACTGCCTTGCTGGTAGTTCCTCCCGTACATGCACTCCACCATGTCTTTGATCTGCTGAGGATCCAGTCTCTTTAGAAACTGGTTTTTATTAAGGGCATCTGTAATGAGCTTCTTCTCACTGGCGTAATGGGAAAGAGATGAAAAATGACATTGATGAAAACCATGTTTTGTTGCTTAGATTTACTTTATTTAGATTTCTAATATTACCACCTAGGTACTTACCACTTTTCCGGGAGGGACAAATTTTCTTCTGGCCTCGCCCACACAGACCCTGATAACTACCATACTTCACATATAAAACCTTTAAAAATATTTTGAATACTTTTCGGTAATTGACATTATATCAGTTTTATCACTCCTGGCTGTCATCATCACAAATGCAGCCTCTCTCAAGATCTCTAGGTTAACACAGTTAATAATATTAGTAATAGTAATGGATAAATGATTTTTTTAGACGGAGAGAAAATCTGGCTGGTCGAAGGTCGTTTAAGAGACTATAACAAAGGATGCATTTATTCATGTACACTTACATGCATAATGCCTATAGTAGAAGTTATTTATTTATTTATTTAATCTTCCTGTGAGATAATTACTGTTCCTACTTTCTGTAAAAATGGACTAAAAAGTCAGAAGCAACTTAATACCCCTAGGATTTCAATCTAAGTCCATGGGTCGGAAGACTATTCCCTCTTCTGAGCTATTAGAAGTCAGCCCCTTTGGGACTTGCTAGGTTCGATCAGAAAGAGAGGGTGATGGTGGCAGGCTGGGTTCACCTAACGTTTTGACCTTCAGTATGTCTAGACTAGACAGAACATACATTTCCAATCTCATAACCTAGTCATTTCCCAAACCCAAGGCCCTCTTGTTGATAGTCCTTGAACATTCTGTTTTCTTTTGGAAAAGAAGTAGTTCAAAATAATTACCCAAACTTCCTTACCGTAAATTTAAAAAGTTTTAATTAACATACTTTTCCATAGTTATAGAACTATTGAGCTGGCAGGAAAGCGACCTCGTGGGCTAAGTTAGAATCCCTGCACCACACACTTGCTTTCAGTCAAACTCAGTGTGATTTCTAAAAATAAGGGTTTCTTTTCTGTATCTTTCCTTCAAACTCTCTCCTGCCACTAGCTTTCCTGTTTCAAAACTTGTCATATTTTTCTAGACAGAACGTTCTCAAACATAAGTAAAATTCCATGGATTGCCTCCTTCCTGGATGGCCCCACCCGTCAGATCATGAGGTTATGGAAAGAAGACACAACAGAGAGATTCCTTCTGCTCTCCAGTGACTCCATCACCCTCGGAGCCACACTAACTCTTTGAGTACCTGGAGAGCTTACCTCCTCCTGCAACTAACCTATCATCAAACCTGTCATGTCTCTTTACAAAAATATCAGTGACTCATTTCAGTTTCCCTTTTCAAGGATGTCACCACGGTCCAAGAGAAAAACTTGGGTCTGTACAATGTTAATAGCTTCTTTTTTAAAAAGAGTTTCAGCTTCTAGCCTCTTTCCCTGTAGTCGATTCTATACTTGATTATCAGATTATTCTTGCTAAAAACTGACTTCATCTGATCTCATTTTCCCCTCATCTGCTGAAGCCAATAATTCACTCAGCTGATATATATCGAGAAAATACATTGACAACATGTTCTTCTCAGAGCAAGCATCTGAACAATGCCAAAACAGCCCCAGCTTTCATAGGCCTTCAATACTCTCCTAACATCCCAGCCAGTGTTTCATCAATGCCCACAGAGCCTAATTTCCCAAAATATGTTCCAAGAAGTGCTCTTCCTTTATGAGCAAAAGTGTGCTGAGTTGAACAATTTTGGAAATTCACAATGCATACTTTCCAAGTTCAAAGAAATCTTCCAGTAAACGAATCTCTTAAACCAATGTTTCCAAACCTCAGAGTCTTCTTTATTTATTTCTTCTTTTGGCTTAACTTCTATGAACATTCCATGGAAGCAGTCTGAAAACCCTTTTGACCGTAGAAGAAAAGCAACATCCCACAATCTGGTATTCACCATTTCACACCACATGACTCCACTTCATCCATCCAGTATTTACTTGCAAAAAAAAACCTTTGCTTCAGTAGGCTGGTATCCTCATGGCCTCATATGCCTGCCAGCTTTATCATTAGACTGAGCCTCTGTTTTCTCCTCCAACTTAATTTCTTCTTCCCTCGATCAGCTCAAGCTTTATAATTCTCCCTTTATGATCTAGCCGACCTGCCCAGGTGCAGGTGTGTAGCTCACACAATCCTTTAAGTCTATTCTAAACTCCTAGAGTATTGTATCCATGTCTATTCAATTCAACAAACTTTATCAAACATTTACTTGGGGCGTAAAAATTAACTAAGCATGGCCCATGATCTCAAAGAGTTTCCAAATCCTTTTAACTTAATTGAGGGTATAACCCTATTATAACATCCTACCAATAGAAAAGGGTTCTCTCTATAACTTTTTCTCCAAACAAGATTAAAATTCTTTTTTTTTTAATTTTTAGAAAGATTTTATTTATTTATTTGACATTGAGAGGGGGAGGAGAGCAAACACAAGCAGGGGGAGCAGCAGGCAGAGGGAGAAGCAGGCTCTCTGTTGAGTAAGGAGCCCAATGTGGGACTCGATCACAAGACCCTTGGATCATGACCTGAGCCAAAGACAGCAGCTTAACCAAATGAGCCACCCAGGTGCCCCAAATTATAAATTCTTGAAGGACTGGGTCTTCTCTTGAAATGTCTAAGAGGCAGCATACAGCAGTGACTAAGAGTATGAACTTGGCTACTCCTTCTCCAACAATGATAGACCAACTGTTACCAAAACAACTGTCCCTGCTCACACAGTACAACTCCAAGAGCTAAAGTAGATATTTACAAATTTGTTTGAAAGCACTGGACACCTATCAACATAACCACAGCTTGAAAAGCTGTTATCGACAAGAAAATATGAGCTTGATATTCACCTCTGCTTTTCCCTTCAAGGCATTTGTTGATTTGTACCCAGCACTGAGCAGAGTTTTGGCAATCTCAAAGGACTAGGAAGACCAAAGTTAATGTTCAAGGCACACCGTGAAGGAAGAATCCTGGTAAACACCCAGGATTTCAGAGGGGTCATCCATAAGGCTGTACCAAGAGAAAGAATCAGCCCAAAAGAGGCTAGCTCTGGAAAAAGACAGAACACAAACTTCAAAGTGTCAAATCCCATTTTGGTTAAAATGATTTGTTCCTAGCCTGACTGCCTGCCACAAGCAAAGAAAAGTGTTTTCTCCAGGATATTCACAAAATTTAGAGACTCAAATTTTCTCTAGAGCTTTCCCCTAAAGAGTACATGGTAAAACATCAGGCATACCAAGAGAAAAGACCAAATGAGTGAAGACCAAGAGAAAAAAAAGAGAACAATAGAAAGAGACCTAACAGGTCAACATATTGTAGGTATCAGATACAGAATTTCAAATAATCTTATCCAAAGAAAACCATACCTAAGACCATCATAGTCAGATTAATGAAAACCAAACAGAAATGGAAAACCTGGGATGCAACTGGAGAAGAGACAATTACCTCACACAACTAGTAAATAAGTTACGGGGTTAGGTGACTTACGCCTTGACTGAAATAAAAGAAGCCAGAAGACAATGGGCTCTCCAAAGAGCTTCACGATGCCTATTTCCACTATCTTAACCCAGTGAAAATAGCCTTCAAACGTAAAAGCAAAATGAATACATTTCAAAATGGCATTCCATTGACAACAGACTCACAATGTTGGAGAGCTCCAGACAGAAACAACCCCAGATGGAAACTACTAGATGCTAGAAGGAAGAAACAGCAACGGACAAAGAAGGCATCCATGACCAAAGGAAGCTCATCTTTACAAAAGTAACAGCAACACCTCGAGGATTTTAAAATGTTTGAGAACAACAGTGAAGCTGTGCGTGGGGTGGACGAGATGGCAGTAAACATAATTTAAGGTCCAGGAAGTGATAAAAGCACTAAACTACTATTAGAAATTTACTAAATTAAGGAAGCATGTTATACTTTAGGGTAACCCTTATAAGATGAGCCAAACAATATTTAACTAGAAAGCTAACAGAAAAAAAAATGGAAAAATAATATGCATCTAATCAACCCTAGAAAATGTCAAGAAAGTAAAGAAAAAGAAACTATAGAAGTGTAACAAATAAGAAACAAATAGTACTATGGTAATAAGCAAATATTTATATTTACAATAAAGATACATATACTAAACACTGCAATTTAAAGAAAAGACTGTCAGATTGAAAAATAAAATAAAAGGGAAATATGAAATGCGTGTTACTTATAAGAAGCATTCCTTAAAGATAAGGATACAGAAAGGCTGGAAGTAAGAAAGTAGAAAGAGATATTTATATATTATAAACACCAATTACAAAGAAAATGTTTCTTGATATAGGTAACTAGAAAAACACATTTCTAGAAATAAAGATGGATATTTCATATTGATATGATCAGGAAATACAGGTATTCTAAATCTGTATGCAATTAATTAGATAGCATCACAATACAAAAAACAAAATTGGCAAAAATAAAAGAATAAACTAATTCACAATTCTTTTGGGAGATTTTAATACATCCCTTTAAGTAACTAACAGGACAAGAGACAAAAGTCAGTCAGAACACGGTTTTAAACAGGTGACTATGAAACGTAATTTCTTGACCTCACTGATACTTCACTTAGATGATTACATTTGGGGCACTGGGTGGCTCAGCTGGTTAAGGGTCCACTCTTGCTTTTGGCTCAGGTCATGATCTCAGGACTGTGAGACCAGGCCTGGCACCAGATTCTGCACTGGGCATGGAGCCTGCTTTAGATTCTCTCTCTCCCTCTCCCTCTCCCCCTCCCCAGCTTCCTCTCCAAAAATAAAGTAAATGATTGCATTCAACAAATTCAGAATACACACTCTGCTCAATGCATGAAAACTTTAATGAATATTGATGATATGGTGAACCCTAATGCACGTCTCAGCAACAGAGTATGTTCTTTGAATAGCAGAATGAAGCTAGAAATCAGCAACAAAAAATAATCAAAAAATTCTCAAATGTTTGAGAATTGAGCAACACCTTTTTTGAGCAATATATTTCTTTATTTTATTTTATTTTATTTTATTTTATTTTCTGTAAGAGAGTGCATGCTTGAGCAGAGACACGGGGGAAGGTAGTGGGCAGAGGGAGAGGGAAAGAGAATCTCAAGCAGGTTCCACACTCAGCATAGAGTAGAACGCAAGGCTTGATCTCATGACCCTCGATCACGACCTGAGCTGAAACAAGAGTTAGATGTTTAACCAACTCAGCCACCCAGGTGGCCCAAGTAATACATTTCTAAATCACCCACCGATCAGTGATCAAATCATAAAGAAAATCAAAGAGTATTTTGAAATAAATGATAAAAGTGTGACATACCAAAACTTATGAGATGTACATAAGTCATGCTAAGAAGGAAACTTACCTTATTAAATAGATTTATTAGGAAAGAAGAAGATAAAATCAAATAAATGTTAGAGAAAAAAAAGCAGAGTGAGCTAAAAAAAGGGGGGGGAGAAGAAAATAAACATTAAAATGAAAGCAGAAAATAGTAAAATAGAAAAAAAGTATAATGAAGAGAAACAACACAGCCCTCAATGGTTTCTTTAGAAAGACACAAAACTGAGGAATTCTCAGCAAGGCAAGGAGACAGACAGAATAATTATCAATCTTAAAAATAAGGGATCCATCACTGCAGATATTACAGATATAAAAAGAAATGATTGGATATATAGTATAATCAACTTCTGAAAATTAAGTGAAATGAAAAACCTTGAGAAAAATATAATAAACCATGTATGACAAAAGAAGAAGCAAAAAAAGTGTTTAGCAATTAGAAAAATTGAACCAAAAATAAAAACGGTCTCACAAAAGGAATTCTAAATCCAACCACTAAGTTTTTCAGACACTGAAGGAAAAAATAACATTAATCTTACATAATCTTTTTCAGAAAATAAAAAAGAAGAATTCTTACCACCTTATTTTAGAGTATGAGAATAGGCTGATAATAAAACTCAGCACAAGAAAGAAAAATTAATGCGATTCACGATGTAGAAAAAATAAAGATAAAAATAAATTAGTAAAGGGGCGCCTGGGTGGCTCAGTGGGTTAAAGCCTCTGCCTTCGGCTCAGGTCATGATCCCAGGGTACGGGGATCAAGCCCTGCATCAGGCTCTCTGCTCAGTGGGGAGCCTGCTTCCCCTCTTTGTCTACCTGCCTCTCTGCCTACTGTGATCTCTGCCTGTCAAATAAATTTAAAAATCTTTTAAAAAAATTAGTAAAATCTTATTGGATGCAGAAAAAGCATTTGATAAAAGTAAACACCTGTATATTATTTCTAAATTTTAAAAAAGTTCTTAGCAAATTAGGAATAGAGTGGAATGGAATTTCATTAATCTGATTAAAGATTATGTATAGAACAAAACAAAAACAGAAAGCATTATATCACATGGTAAAATATTGAAAGCCTTCCTCTAGGTATCAGAAATGAGACATTTTAATTTGACCCTGAACCAGAAGTCAAAGAAACACACAAACACACACACACACACACACAAAGAGAAAAAAAGAAAAAATACCAAATATGTAAATGTAGGATAAGAAGAAATAAACGTATCCTTCTTTCTAAAGACACGCTGTATAAGTAAAAGATTCAAAGGAATGTGTAGGTCAACTATCAGAATTAACAAGTGATTCCAACAACTGGATACAAGGTCCCCAAACAAATTCAATTTTATTTCTATATCCCAGCATCAAATAATTAAAAATGAAAAATTTTAAATTACATCACTTTAAAAAGATAACAAACCTCCAATATACAGGATCATATCTAACAAAACCGTGTAAGACCTCTACAGAGAGAAGTACAGAATTTTAAGAGAAATGGAAGAAATGGAAGAATACACCTTAGCTGTGGATGAGAAGACTAAATCTTTTAACCATGTCCGTGCTACTCAGATCAGGTTTGATGAAATCTCAGTCAAAATTCTGAAAAATTTTACGAAAATTAACAAGCTGATTCTAAAATTCTTGGTCATCAAGGCCCAAGAAAAGCCATCACAAGAGAGGAGAGCCGTAACACAGCTGGGAGACTTGAAGTAAAGGATGTCAACATTCCCTAGACATCACAGTAATGAAAAGAATAAACTCATGGCACAAGAAGGAACAGGAAGGCCTTTGGAACAGAGGAGAAAGTTCAAAAATCCACCTCCACGAACGAAGAGCCTTCACGTAGGGCACTAGTTGTACCACCGAGCTGTAGGGAAACCGGACATCAGTGGAAAGCACATATTCCTAAAACAGCTCACCCTTGTTAACGATCAAGGAAGAGGTAACCAAAGCCGTAGCCAGATACCGCAATGTACCCAGCGGAACGGCTAGAGCGGAAAAGCAAAACCAAAAACAAAAAACAACTGACAATGCCAAAGGCGCCGAGCAGGCAGAGTGACTTCATGCTAACAGGTTCCTGGACAGAGTCTGTGTGTGTTCACCTACTTCTTCGGAAGATTACGTGGCAATCTGTATCCCATGTGAACTTAGAGAGAACACAGTCCCCGGCAATTCCTCTCCTGGGTACAGAACCGCCATAACTCACACGCGTGCGACGGATGCGTATGTGCAGACACACGCGGATACAGACAGATACAGAGGGAGAGAGACAAGCAAAAACGTTCGTGGCCGCCTTGCTCAAAACTGCTAAACCGATCAAATGCTGACGATAGCAGAGTTGACAAACTGTGGCACAACATCCAATCAACACTGTATAGCGCTGATAATTAATAAGTCATTATTATTGATTGATAATTATTACTGCCACACACAATAACCTAAGTGACTCTCACTATGTAAAACAAACAAGCTAGTCTATAAACCCATTAAGATAAAATTCAGAAATAAACTGGGGTGCTGGGTCGCTCAATTAAGCATGTGCCTTGGACTCAGGTCATGGTTTCGGGGTCCTGGGATCAGGCTCCACGTTGGGCTCCCTGCTCAGGGGGAGCCTGCTTCCCCCTCTGCCTCTGCCCCTCGCCCCAGCCATGCATGCTCTCTCGAATAAGTAAATCAAATCTTCAAAGAAGACAAAGATAGGCACAAAGTAATCTGTGAAAATCCTAACTGACCCTGGCTACCGGTGAGGTGGATAACGGTAGAGGTTAGAGGAGAGAAAGGGGACTGAGGAATGGGGAATGTGCCGTTGTCCGGTCCGTCTGGGGGTAACATGGGCTTGTTCCCTTTAGGATTTGTGTACTTCAGTGAAAAGTTCATCAAAAGAATAAAATGTGGGGGCGCCTGGGTGGCTCAGTGGGTTAAACCGCTGCCGTCGGCTCAGGTCATGATCTCAGGGTCCTGGGATCGAGCCCCGCATCAGGCCCTCTGCAGGGAGCCTGCTTCCTCCTCTCTCTCTGCCTGCTGCTCTGCCTACTAGTGATCTCTCTTTGTCCAATAAATAAAATCTTTAAAACAAAAAATAAAATAAAATAAAAAATAAAAATAAAAAATAAAATGTGGAAAAAAAATGTGTCAACGAGTTTGTTGTCGGAAAATCCTTCGTTCGAATCTGTTCTGCCCCTTGCTCACGGTGCCGCCTCGGACACGTCACTGACCTTTCCGAATCCCAGACTCGGCTGTGAAGAAAGCGCAGGAATCCTTTCTGCTCACAGAGTGCCGCGCGCGTTAGTAAGACAATGACAGTCGAGTGTTGGCGATGCGGGAGGCAACGGCATGTGTTTTGGGGGGTAGGAGAGTGGAATGGGAAACGTTCTAGAAACCAGGGATACACAGAGAGGCGCTGCCGAGACACTCAGCTCACTTCCAAGTTCCTCCCACCAGGCTGATCTCAGAATTCACACCCAGAACCTCCTATAATCCTTTCTCATCCTCTGCCTATGTAATCAACATTCTTGGAAGCCATAAATTTCTGTCCTTTAATTTGCTTCAGGAAGTTTAGTCGGTCAAAGTCCACCAACAGTTCCTGTTACGTTAGGGTCCCGCATCTTTTCTCCGGTTCTGACCTGACAGGCCTGTGTTCTCACTGTTTGCTTCTCTTGGGCAACAGCATATCCCGCAACCTTCTTTGCATAAGCTCAGGGCAAAGTAGGGGCCAGTGGCCACGGCCTGCTGCTTTCCTTCTTATCTGCCAAGGGTTTCTTGTGAGCAGAGAGGCTGAGGCCATGCAGCTCGCACGGCACGTCGTAGCTCCGTTACACACAGAGAGAGAAAGCATTCTGTAACGCACACTGCCAAGGGCACAGGATCTGGAGCCGCAGTGCCAGGGTTTGAGTCCTAATTCTGCCCCTTATGAACCGTGGAACCCTGGGCAAGTCACTTAATCTCGAGTTTCCTCAGCTGTAAAATCACAATAAACACAATAAACACAGTCCACAGGTCATAGGATTTCTATGACAATTTAATGAGTTCGCGGTTTAAACCTCTAAGAACAGTGCCCTGCACGTGAAGCTATCCCCACCTAAGGGATAGCTGTAATTCTTAGAAGCCGGCAAGTTACCAGCAACTTAAAAACCTCAAACAGCCCTAAAAACTATACTTAAGACCTACCTTGATTTTATTGAGGGAGCCCCCCTCCCAATGGTGGTAAAACTTGACAATCCAGCCTCGCTGCCTGTTCAGCCTCCTGGTGCTCAGAGCACCCACGGGCCACTAAGCTGCTTACAAGTCCCCAAATGTGCCAGATGCCTTGTCTCTCTGCCGGCCGTTCCTCCTTCAAAACCCAGCTTGGATTCATCTTTTCCATGGAGCCCTCCCCGATCCCACCAAGCAAATTGTGCCCCGTCCTTCCTCTGCACACCTACCTCTTAGAATACAAACTACACAAGACTGCAAACATGTTAGCTTCCCCAAGGAGACTGAGATCTCCAACTGCGTGGCCGTGCCTTCTTCATCCTCTTAGGAGCCAAATCCTACAAGTGCACCTGGAGCCCAGAGGAACTCAAAAGATTAAGAATGCTAACGGGCTACGAACGTTCCTACTCCTTCCCCAAGTTTACGGGTACAGGGACAGGAACGGAGATGAGAAGTGTCGCTATTCCGTAAACAAGCCGCAGGTGAGAAGCAAAAGAAGCATCTCTTCACTTCCTTTTCCCAAATAAACCAACAAGAAAGAAAACTAATAAAGGCACAAGTTTATGATTTGGAGAAACTAGCCTGAGAACGATGAGATCACCCTGTGCGTAATCAGAAAACGAGCATGACTTTCTCCTGTCCGCCCGCTCTCTCCATTGCCATGTAATTGAATACGGTCGTGATTTAATCACGTTTACTGCTCCTTCAAGCTCATGGCAAAAACCTCTGTCTCTCTTCAGTGTGTGCCCAGGAGCCTATTCCCAGGAGCATCCAAGAACAGAGTTTAATAATGAAACGTTAAAAACAACCAAAATTTACAAGGGAGTTAACCTGACACACTCAATGACTGTCCTCTTCAGTCGTCGAACTGAATGTCTCTGGAGTCGGCGGTAGGAAGCGTGTTCCTACCTACAGAACACAGGCTGTAGGTCGGCGGTAGGAAGCATGTTCCTACCTACAGAACACAGGCTGTAGGTCGGCGGTAGGAAGCGTGTTCCTACCTACAGAACACAGGCTGTAGGTCGGCGGTAGGAAGCGTGTTCCTACCTACAGAACACAGGCTGTAGGTCGGCGGTAGGAAGCGTGTTCCTACCTACAGAACACAGGCTGTAGGTCGGCGGTAGGAAGCGTGTTCCTACCTACAGAACACAGGCTCCTGATCGTCGCTGCACACCATGAGCCTCTGGGGGGGCTGTATAAATCCTGGCGCCCAGGGTGCTCCCCCCAAGCCAATTTAATAAGACCCCCGGCGGTTAAACCTCAAGGATCAGTATTTTTAAATCCTCCGCAGGTGACTACGATGCATGCTTAAGGCTATGAATTATGGCTGTAAACAAGCAAAGGCGAGGGAGCCCGAAGTTGTCCTTTTCCTCTTGATTCCCGCGGCACTGCACCGCGGGCTGCTGAAGCGATCAATCAATTACTATCAAGTAATTAACAGTGGCTGATTAGTTAACGATACCAAATTAACATCTGTTGCAGGAGTTTTCCATATCTTACTCTCCTCTGCAATATTACAAATAAACAGAAATAAGAAAATCGTTACTCCTCTCTCCCTCTTCCCAGGAAACCGTACGGAACCTGCAATGTGGGTCAGCCCCGCGGGGCCCATGCTGTCAAGTCAGCCCCAGGACTCTGGAATGTTTTTTTTAATTGTGGTGAAACACACATTTGCCAACGATACCATTTTAACCATTTTACGAATGCAGTGCAGTCGCAGTAAGGGTATCCTCATTGTTTTTCGACCATCACCGCCATTCATCTGCAGAACCTTTCTCATCTTCCCAAACTAAAACTCTTCCCATTAAACGATAACTCCCATTCTCTGCTCCCAGCCCCTGGCAACCTCCAATTCTGCTTTATGTCTCTGCAAATGTGATTAGGTAGGCCATATAAGTGGACTAATACAATATTTGTCCTTCTGGGTCCGACTTACTCACTTGGCATGATGTCCTCAAGGTTCGTTCACGTTATAGCATGAAAAAAGGAAGGAGTTTATTTCCCTTCTTAAGGCTGAACAGTATCTCATTGTATGTATACACTGTATTTCATTTACCCATTGATCCCATCGTCAGTGGACATCTGGGTTGTTTTCACGTCTGGGCTACGGTACATAGCTCACAGCATGCTGCCACAGACACACGTCTACAAGCCTCTGGATTTTTACGTAAGGCGTTGTATCTCCAGCATGGCCGGCGTTCCCACCCGGGGAATCTCACAACAGTAAAACAAAAGGGCCTAGTGTAGTGTCCCGAATTCTAAGATGTCTCCATGATCTCCAATCCCTTGCGTCAAACTCTTGTATAATCCCCAACCCTTGAGAGAGGTAGAACCTGTGATCTGCTCCTTGCCAACAGAATACGGCAACAGTGAAGGGAAGGTCATCCCATGTGTGTAATATAAGATTTCATCTTAATCAACTATAAAGAGATTCTCCAACTGGCCTTGAAGAAGTAAGCTGCCATGTTGGGAATGGGTCTGGGAGCAGGAATGCGGCTAGGAGCTCCAGGCAGCCACTAGGAGCCGAGAGCTGCCTTTGCTGACAGCCAGCAAGAAAACAGGACGTCAGTCCTACAACCGCAAGCAACTGAATTCTGCCAACAATCTTGGGAGCTTGGAGGAGGGCTTCTTCCACTAGAAAGCTCAAGGAAGGGACACAGTCAGCTGATTCTTTGACAACAGTCAGAATGAAACAGTCAAAAGTTTCACAGTGTGAAACCCTGAGCAGATGACATAATTGTTGTGTCATCTCCTCTCAGTAATCAGAAAATCAGAAAATCTGTTGGGTCATCTCCTGACCCACGGAGACTCTAGGTAACAAATATGTGTTGCTAAGCTGCTAGGTTCATGTTGGCTCGTCACTCAGCAAGGGAAACTAATACACCTGGCTTTCCCAGTGTTTCTGTTCCAAGAAATTTCAGGAGATATCTTTCTCGCGTTTTACCTCCCTCCCCCTCATCTGACCTGGAAAGAAGGGACTGGAAGCTGCAGATCTTTCTTTCCCTCCTATTTCCGAGAGCTTGATCTATCGTCCCCAAAGGGATGCTCAAACCCCTGCGGCTTGAAAGTTACCAGTTAAAATTAATGGACATGATAAACATACATTCCGGGAAGCATTAAGTGGACACTGAGAGTTCCCAACTGCTCACATTTTAGTCTGAATTATATACAAGACACCCTCTGGTCATTCCCGGCTGTATATCTCAAACAAAACAAACCAACAACAACAAAACAAAAAACTGACAAAAACCTGTTAAACAAGGCTGCACGAAAATACCTACGACTAACAAGTAATCTGAAGGAGAGTCAACGTGGAGGGGAGGAGGTGAATTATTTTAAAATGAGATTTTAAGAGAAGGAAACAGCTTTAATCAAAGAATAAATACAAGAAACATAAGAAACACATCTTTCACAGACAAGGTACTTCTAGAAAGAGTCTAAAAACCGATGGGCGCCTGGGTGGCTCAGTCGGTTGAGCAGCTGCCTTCTGCTCAGGTCATGGTCCCAAGGTCCCAGGCTCTCTGCTCATCTGGGAACCTGCTTCCTTATCTCTCTCTCTGCCTGCCTGCCTACTTGTGATCTCTCTGTGTGTCAAGTAAATTTAAAATAATAAAATTTAAGAAAGAGTCTAAAAACCAAAAAGCTTTGTCTTTGGCTTCCCTTTTTGAGAATTCCATTGCAATTTAAACCCTAGAAAAAGTCAGGGGACGGGAGCGGAGCTGCCCAGGCTTCCAGAGGGAAAAGGGAGGCTTTCCCGGAAGCAGACGGTGCTGCTGCTTAGGAGGCAACGGTCCGTGGAGATGCTCCCTCTGATCCAACGAGCTCAATGAAAAAGGTCACTCTTCTGGACGGTACTGTTTCTATTATACTCTTTCCTATGAATCTAACAAGAAAATGGGCAGTGTCCAGAAAGACATGCGATGTCTGTAAGAAAAAACTGGGTCAGAACCGAGGAGCGCATTTCAGAAGACACTTAGAAGATGTGAGGGCGGTTGGAGGCTCGTCTCGGGCCTGCAGGTCGGCGGTTCAAAGCCAGGCCCGCTCGGTTCATCTGCAGGAACCTATCCGCAGTCCGGCAGCCCCACAGACTGCGGTCAGCTTCGTCGAAGTGAGCATCGCAGCAAGTACAACAGAATGATATAGGCTTCGGGGAGGCTCCGAATTGGTGGCAGCTGTGTTGACACCCAGGGGACGTCACAAGGCTCACGGCACTGCACGGTGAGCCCGGGCCGGTGACTTCTGCCGGCCGAGCCCCGGACAGTAATACTTCACCGGCAGGCGGCTGTGAACCTGCAGAGAAAACCCCAACCCGGGTCACCCTGAGAGTGCCTGGCCTGGAGCAGGTGCTTGAACCGGCACTGGGGCCGCTGGCCGAGGGTGAAGGGGAATGAGGGGACCGAGGACACGTACACGACAGAAACGGGACACGGGACAGGCGTGCAGAGAGGGGAAGCCAAAGAAGGAGAAAACGAAATTGAACACGAGCTTGGCTGAGTGAGAGGTTCTAGTTACTGAACTGAAGCCGCTGACCCGAAGCACAGAAGGACACCTTGGCCACTCCCAGCCGCTAGCCACGGCTGCTGGCTCTCGCAGGGCCTGAGCACAGCAGGGCACGGGCCGGGACCCGGGGCACCGAGGCCGCCAGCGCGGGCGCCGCTCCGAGGCAGCTGGGCGCGCCCACCTGCGCCTGGACTCTGGACTGTTCCCAGCAGCGAGGCCTCGGGTGTCGAGTGTTTTCCGAGGCTTAATGAGACATTTTCCCCAACACCTGGCAACTGGCAGACCAGAAGATTTGAGGATAACGCGAGCAGGAGCAAAGGGCAGCCTAAGCGGAGCAGAAGACCGTCTGAGCCCCGAGAGGCCGCCCGGCTGCGGGTGCGCGGTGAGGGGGCCCAGGGCCTCCGGCTGCTGGAGAGAAAGACGAGGGGTCAGAGGCTGGAAGCGAGAGGGACTGGGACCAGGAATCAGAACGTCTGCCTGAGCCTCCTTAGGGTCACCGAGATGTCCAGGGAGCCGCTTCCTAATTCTAGGAGGTTCCTCAACTTGTCTGTGCTCCTTACCTCTCCCCTACCTTTTTTCTTAAAGCAGCACCACCCTTTCCACTCCTGCCCTGCACGCACACCTCCAGGGGGAGCCATTCCCACGGCTGGCTGTGCCTCCTATAGGGGCTGCCCTCGGACACCGTGGTGGAGAGCTCGCACCTGGCATCAGGCAGACATAGACGTGAGTCCTGGTTCCGGAAACTACCGATCCCACGACCTTGAGCAAATTCAGAAAACTCTTGAACTACTCTGAACTTCCACTTCTCTTTCTCGGGTGCCATGAAAAGCAACTCCCACCTCATCGGGCAAGTCTCCCGTCCCCACGATTAAGGAACAGACTCCCAGCAGTTAACCTGTAACGGTCTTCTCAGGCATTCCTGAGTAGCCGGGTCTGCTCGGGGTGTCTCAATGCACGCCACCGCCGGAAAACGTAACCCCCGTTCTCAAACGTTCTGAACATTCATGCCAGACACAGCACCCTCTGCCTTCACCCGTAGCCTCTGGCTTTCAGATCCCCGCACAACTGGACTTCGTCTTCCTTCTTTCCTTATATAGAGAGCTTCGTTTTCTGCTTTTTGGAAGACGTAAGTGAAGACAATACAAATTTTTTAACTGCCCAACTGATTAGTAGAAGTCTGTACGTACACTCCTTCCAATCTTTAATGACCGATCACGTGAAAGCTGGGTATAGAACCTCTCAAGCAGCAACATCTAAGTCATGATTTCATGGAACTAAAAATTAAAAGAAGTTCCTTTCTCTCCCGGCCCAGCACATGCTCCTCTACTGCAAACCGAGTGCAGAGCAGAACTTCCTGGAAGCATCATTTTCAGGGAGACAGAGTAGCCAGGAGCTGTTTGGAATCATACAAAACCAAAGCACTAGACACACGTCCGTTTCTAATTACATATTTAATTTTTTACCAGGGTTCCCAACTAAAATGTAACTTTCATCTTGGAAAGGTGGTATATCAGAGTTGTTAGAACAGACTTGAGACAGCAGAGTTTCTGGTGTTGAATCCTGGCTCTGATATTAAGAGCCGTGTAATCTTGGACAAGATACTTAATTTTGCATGCCTCAGTTTCCTCATCCGTAGAATGGGGGTGTAATAATACGACCTGTAGTATAGGTTTGTTGTGAGAATTAAATAATTCAGTATTTGTGAGGCATTCAGAATGGCGGCCGGCACATAGTTTGTGACATATGAATGCTACTATTATTACTACTACTGGTCATTCCATACAAACAGTTCGTCCAGTGAAGAAGCCACATTTCCATAACGCACACGCGAATGCTCGGCCCCTCTTCAGGAAGGAAACCCCGATGATAACAACCACACTCCTTCTCGACCCCTTGATGTAGATCTTATTTCCATGCATGACTCACCAACATGTTCCTATTACCTATTCTGCTCCTGGGGTGGGAGTGACAGAGAAAACTAATTGTCCTTCCTAAAACTAGAGTCAACATCTGAAGTCAGATGGCAAGTCTTTGTTTTATCCTTCCTTTTCAGGGAAGAACAATAGTTTCAAATGATAGTTTTTGCGTTCCTAGCGAAAGGCAGTCATACTAGCAACTCGCCAGATGTCTCTGATTAATGTGCCTGTGTTCCGCCAGACACGCAGCATGAGCTTGTAATCTCGCTCTGCCGAGGCTGAAGTTGGCTAAACGATGCCTACATAAACGGAAAATTTAATTTCAGTGAAAGGTTTGACCTCTGCGTCCATGGTTGTCTTGGTGCTGAAGGCAGGTCAGACATGACCAGAAACGCTATCTGAGTGCTTCCTTGCCCTCCTCTGCCACTCAGTTCTCAGCCCTGAAGAGCGCTGTGTTCCTCTGGGAACCCGTTCGTGCCCCTCCATAGATCGCGAAGTGCACTATCAGGGAGCTCTAAGCCATTCCCTGTGTCACACAGGCCTGAGCCCTGAGGATCCAGCATTTGGTCAACACTGAGAGAGTGAGTAAGCTCTGCTCAGCTCTGCCTGGAAGGAGCCAGAAGCACCCATGCTCTTCCTATCCATCAATAAAGCAGGTGAAAAGGTGCCCAGACTGTCTGACATGAGGGCTTTGATTTTTGTGGGGAGTTTTAAGAAAATCAGGATTGTAGAGGAAACTAACTGCTTTCAAAGTCAAGAATCTCGGGTTCTAAACTTAGCCCTGCCACTGCCCATGACATAATCTGCAACTCTCCTGCCTGTCTCCCCTCTTCTGCAGTAAAGGTTCTTCCAGCTCTAAATCCCCGGCTGTTTGCTAAAATAAATTTATGTCAGAAATCAGAGAACTTGATACACCGTAGTGCTCTGACTCATCATGATTTATGATACTTCAGTAAGGCCAAGTACCTGTAATAGAAACGGGCTCTGTGCCCACATAGTTGTATGCCTCTGAAGATCAAAAATGGTCAGCGGATACAAAGCCAAGTCACTACAAAAGGCCATGATGTGCCGCAGGTTCAGCGCCATTGAAGAGTGGCCCCACCTTGTGCTCTCCTCTGTCTGACAAGCACATTCTCCTTTGCTGTGGCTTTGTCCTGGAACCAAATACGAGTCCTATGTTGCCACACTTCTCTAGGTCATCATTCCCATCTCAGGAAATAGCAGTTCCAGTCAAAAACACACAATCGATTTCTAAAGAAGACTTGCAAATGGCGAACGGATGCAAGAGAAGATGTTCAGAGTCACCAATCATCAGAGAAATGCAAATCAAAACCACAACGCGGGATCATACCTTACAGGCGTCAGAACGCCTAGTATCCAAGAGACAGGAAATGACGAATGTGGGCCAGGATGCGGAGAAAAAGGAGCTCTTGTGCACTGTTGGTGGGAATGTAAGTTGGTGCAACCATTACGGAAAACGGTGTGGAGGTTCCTCAAATCATTAAAACAGAAACAGCACACAATCCAGTAATCGCACTCCTGGGTAGTTACCCAAAGAAAATGAAAACACTGATTTTAAGAGATACGTACATCCCCGGGTTTGCTGTGGCCTTATTTACAGCCAATGCATGGAAGCAACCCAAGTGTCCATCAACAGATGAATGGATCAAGAAGCTGTGGTGTGTCTGTATGCAGCGGAATATTCCTCAACCATACAAAGAATGAGATTTTGTCATTTGTGACAACATGGATGGAACTAGAAGATATTGTGCTAAGTAAAATAAGTTAACAGAGAAAGACAAATACCCTATAATTCCACTTCTATGCAGACTCTAAAAAACAAAGCAGAACAAACCAACAGAAACATACCCATAACGACAAAGAACAAACTGGTAATTGCCGAAAAGGAGGACCATGGGGGCTGGATGAAGGGGGGTGTGGAGTGCAGGCTTCCAGGTCTGGAAACAGGAAGCCACAGGGATGAAAGGCACAGCATAGGGACATAGTCACTGGTATTGTAATAGTCCTATAGACCCAATAGATGGAAGCTACACTTCAGGCGAGCACGGCATCCCTTAAAGTGGTCGAATCACGGCGCTGTACGCCTAAAACTAGCATAACATTATGTGTCAGCTCTATTTCAGTTAAAGCATAATACGTAATCCAGAATTGCAACATCCAATACAGTAACCGCCAGACACGTGGCTATTCCATTTTAAAGTTAATTAAAACAGGGGCGCCTGGGCGGCTCAGTGGTTAAGTCTCTGCCTTTGGCTCAGGTCATGATCAGGGTCCTGGGTTTGAGGCCCACACGGGGCTCCCTGCTCATTGGGAAGCCTGCTTCTCCCTCTCCCACTCGCCCTGCGTGTAATACCGCTCTCACTCTCTTGCTCTCTCTCTGCAAATAAATAAATGAAATATTTAAAAATAAATAAATAAAGTTAATTAAAATGAATATTCCATTCCTCCATGGCACTAGCCATAGTTCCAGTGCTCACAGCCCCATTTTGCTCTTGGCTACCACACTGGGCAGCACAGATTATAGAACACATCCGCCGGGCAGAGTGTCCTATCGAACAACACTGAGTTAAGAGTTTCCCAGCACCACTACCGTACATACGTTGTTCCATAGATACCAGGGAGGTCCCTCTATCCCGTTTGAGCCCCCGCTTCAAGCCCCGCAGGAACACTTGATGGGTACGGGACAGCAAAGCTGGCATGAGTGGGCTGTCTGGTCGTTAGTGAAGTTCACTTGCCGTTTACAATAACCTCGAGCACGGGGCCCCAGCGAGCTCACAGAGTACCGGGGATGGGTTTTACAGCTTCTCATGAACTACTGAATCTGAATCTTCAGGTCACAAATCTGTCGTCCCCCAATGTTATCTCACAGTTTCTGTTGGCACATCATGTACGCCTAGCGCTGCTGACGCCAAGAGGGCTGGGGATCTCCCCTCACTTTCCTGCTCACTGTCACGTCCGGTACTCATCGGACACACTCTGGTTGACAAAAAGACTAAAAAGCCGTTCAATGGCTTTCTGACTCAGTGTGGAAGCAGGAACTCCAAAATGTTGTTGCCACTTATCAGTAGGAACAAATTCAGTCAAAAATTCAGCCAAGAAACTTTATAGAGCTCAACAAATAAGTCATGAGCACGTCAAAATAAATGAAGGAAACATTGACGGATGCGTTAAATTCTCTAATATCTCCAGTAACTGCCTGGAAAAGTAGCTAAGCCAGCGAGTGCCAGGTGCCGTCCTCTTATCAGTTAAAGACGCTCCCCCCTTTTCTAATGCTCTCACTCCTAGAAAATTGTTTCTCGCAAGATTTTTGGTAGACTCTATAAAAGAAATATAATAATATCCAAGGTTTACTTGAGGCTTTTCTCTAAAACTAGAACTACTTGAAACTGGAAAATGATTTGTAATGCTGACTAATTTTTAAAAAACTGGAAAATTTAAAGTCTCTGACTTGATGATGTTAGTCATCTATATTTAGGCAGTTATTCCAAACTTAAGAAGAAAGACATCTGCAAGGGAGATTGCAAGACAACTTGAGGCAAAAACTGCTGCACGGGAACCTGGGGCACAAACCAATCCATGAAAAAAGAATGGATGGTCCCCCAATTCTAATTATTGTTTTCAATTTAGAGCCACAATGTTTTATGGAAGTGTAGGAGGGAACATTAGGACAGGGATGATCTAGCTTGGTCTCTTTGGGACTTATTCATTAAAAAAACAAAAACAAAAACAAGCCATTAGCCTACTTCTTCATCATGGCCTTCATGGAGACTCTTACCCATGGCTGGCCTTTATGATGAAGGGAGTCGTTGTTAGTCCTCATTCAAGAGCTCTAATGTTTTCCCTCCTGTGTCCCACTCACTATAGACAGGTGGTTTGGCTCAGAAACTGACTGCACCTAACTACTGCTTTATTTTCCTGATTACAAAAGAGTTAATAAAGAAATACAAAGAAAGAAATTTTATACAAAGGAATATGTTTATCTTGGATGGTCCAGTTCCCTAACACCAGGAGAATGGTGTTCTGCCTCAAGATGGACAAGTCTTTGGAAAAAAAGAATGAACACAACTTGTGCTCAAGAGAAATCTGGTAGAATATGTAAGGGCAGGTCAAAGAAGATGAATTGCTATTAAATTCTCTGATGCTTCTCTTAGATATACAAGAACATTCCTATTTGAAAGATTTTTGGTGGGACAAATAATATACTGTGCTTACATACATATAATAATATACTACGTAATAAGTAATATTACTATATATGAAAATATCTCTGTTATATCAAAAGAGAAGATTAGATGATTTCCAGCACAAATCCACAAATCCACACCATTAAAAATAAATATTAGTTTTGCAAAGGGAGTAGATACAACCTTCCTAAACCAAATAATAATAAAAATCTTGGCTTACAACAAACTCTTCCATTTTTTTTTAACAGCAAACTCTTCTGAACCCTAATATTAATCAGATTTCTTTCAACCACAGAGTATTATGATTAATAACCCAGTGTGACTTGTTTCCTTAGCAAATATTTATTGATCACGCACTATGTGACTGTCAACAAATTGATGAATTAAACCTCCCTTTGTAATTCTGTTGTCAAAATTAATCATTTATTTGTTTAAGTCAGATGTTTTATGTTGATTTATATGACTTGTATTTACGAATAAGTTAAAATTTGTTTTAAATTCACAAATCCTGCATTTTGCTCAAGGGTTCCAGGCTCAGCCAAGATGTTATCAAGGTGAAAGATCTAATTTCAACTAAAAATGTTCATTCACTTCAAAATAATACAGAAAAGAGACCCTAACTTGGGTTGTTTCTAGTCAGTCTTCCCAGCTTGGGAAACCCGACCTTCAGTAGGAAAAGAAATGTGCGTGCAGGTACCAGAGCGCTATCATCAATATTTATAATTCCTCGTAAACATCTTTATTTTCAGAATTCATGCTTTTGAATGCTCCCTCCACCTGAAATGCCCTTTCCACCCCATCCAGGCTTTTTTTCCTCCTTCAGACCTCAGGAAAGGTCACCTGCTCAGCCAGGCCTCCAGGACAACCCCAGTTGTGCGGTTTTTGCCCGTCTCTCCCCGGACCGCAGACAGCGGCACGATACCGATCCAGTTGGTCCCATCACACGGTGTATCCCGGTTAGTAATGACCCGCATCTCTGGTCTTCGCGGAGACTGCGGCCTCCCCCGAGGAAGGCTCTGCCCCTGTCCGCGCTAACACCCGCCGGGCATCTAACACCGGCGGGCCGTGGTGCTCCCTCGCGCCGTGGGGTGCGCACGAATTCGCCCCCCTCTGAGGATCCCGCTTCTTCCTTCCCCTGACGCTTGCCGTCGGTGCGGGCAGCAGGGTTGAGCCCGCACACCGAGCATGCACGGTGATCCGTGCCCGCATCCAAGCCCACTCCTGCGCGCAGACCTCCTGGGACCCCCTCCGCGTGCAGCCCTCGGGGCGCTCAGGATGACCGACCTGACCTTCGCGAGCTCAGCTCCCGGGTACACGCATCCCAAGGGTCGGCTGAGCGCCGCCCCCGTGGAAAGGGGGGCTCTGCTTCGAGGGGCCCTTCTCCAGGACCCACCCAGGCTGGAGGTCCCCTGCATCCACACCCGAGAGAGGTCGTGTCCCCTTTCCCCGAAGCGGCCGGAGGAGCCCCCCGCCCTGCCCTGCTGGAGCGCGCGCCCCTCACCTGGAGTCCTTCCTGACTCTCGCCTTCTCGAAGGAGAACTCCGGGGGCTTGTTGAGGTCATAGGTCCGGCTCGTGGGCTCCGCAGACACCCCGGCCTTTGCCCCCCGCCTGCTGTGCAGGGAGACCAAGCCCGAGGCCTCGCGGTGGACGTCCAGCGGCGCCTTCCCGGGCGAGGCCTGCGGCGCGCCGTCGCCCTGCGAGCGCACCACGTCCTGCAGCTGGTTGAGCTGGACGCACTTGGCCTGCAGCTGCTCCGTGAGCTCCGCCACGGCCGCCGTCTGCTTGGCCAGCTGCTCCCGCAGCTCCTTCAGCTGGTACTCGCGCTCCTGGACGTCCGCCTCCCTCCGCCGCAGCTCGCGCTCCAGCTCGGCCACCCTGGCCCGCAGCGCCTGCACCCCCGGGGGCCCCGCGCGGCCGTCGGGGTGCTTGGCGTGCTTGGGTTTCACCGACCCATTGCCCATCTTGCTCCAGGACCTGCGAGAAGGCAGAGAATCAGGGTGACCCAGTGCGCGAGGGACCCACATCCGGCCCGGCGCGCCCGCCTCATCCCGACCTGGGTCATAAGCGCGAACCCCGCGGGTCAGCACTACTGACAGTGATGCCCCTGCTTGCAGGCGGCGAGCGAGCCACTGATTTCCTTCACCTCCCCGTGAGCTGGCACTTGGTTTCGCTGCCCCTGTCCCTGTCACGATGGCACAGGTGTCCCACCGAAGCACTGTGCGCCAGCGGCCGGAGCTCCCTGCACTTCCCTCCGCTCATTCTCCCCGGACAGCCGTCGAGGGCCCCACAGCAAAACTGGACATCAGCGAGGCCAAGAGGCCACACGAAGGAGCCGCTACAGAAGCAGAGGCTCGGCCTGGGCACGCTCTCCCCGCTCCCTGTGCAGCCGCAGCAAGAAACTACTCCCTGATCTAGAAAACCGCGTCTGCCTTCCTCCTGCCGACCAGACTGAGGGGTGCTGCCGCCTTGTTAACGCGTTCCTCCTGCTGGGGCACCCCTGTGTTCTGTATTTCCCTGTTAAAAAGTTCTGGGCAACAGTTCCTAGAAAGTAGAACAGAGGGATAAGGAGTCGTTGACATCCTTTACGGAATATCCTAAAGCCAAGGTTTATCCCAAAACGATGATGTGCGGTGCAAGGCTCCACTCCTTTCCGGTTCCCAATATGTTCAGCGTAGACCCCAAAGTGCGTCCCTAACCAGCAGATCTCCGTGGGGGGGGGGCGGGGGGGGGGGGACATAAACAAGAATTATCAGGGTGGTTTTAACTCTGTCAGAATCCTTTCATTGTTGTTCAAAGCTCTGTAGCTCTGTGTTTACTGTAACATTCCTTATAAATACAAATAACTGGCCCCGCAGACTTGTGATTTCACTGATATTATTACTTAAGTGGGAGATAAATTAGGTATCAGGCTTACTGAATCAATTCAATGAAAATTTTTTAAAAATCGCCTGCAGATCAGAAGCGCATATGAGCAAAACGAGTAAGGAGAACTTGAAAAGGTGAGTTCGGAAAAACACTGCTTTGATTAATTCCCATTAAGTGTAAGTCTTTTTAGGCTACCTATCTAAACGTCATACTTCCACATGTGTACTTTTTGACAACCATAGCTCAAGATGCATTATAACAGTTAAGTTTAAATTCTCTCTCATGATATAACACCCGAAGATCTAGATGACACTTCATAATTACATAAGCCACATATTCTTGCCCCTCTCTCCCTTTAAATTTCAAACTCAAGGAGAAATGAAATGCTCAGACTGATTTCACTAGCTCCCCCAGAATAATCGTGACCTCTACAGCAATAAAGGCAAAGACAGACAGATCTAAAACAGCCTCTAAGCCTCAAGCAGATGCAACCAAATAGCCAATGCACATCGCCTGAGACAGACGGCACACACAGCAAATAAACGTACTTACAGAAGTAATCTCGTAATGCCCAGATATTCCTCATAGAATTCAGAGGTTCAGAATAGGCATTAATAAACATTAGCCTCCAGAAAACTGCCTTGCTATGTTGCAAAGATGTGGCAGGTTTAACCTTTAAGTTTCTCTTGACTTGGCGGCATTTACTATTACATATTAAGAATACATAAAAAGGTTGAGGAGACTAGAATTCAATGAAGTGGACACCCTTGTATCCAAATAAGCAATTCAGAAGACATTAGACTGGGACCTAGGAATAAACCTGAGTGGAATTCTGCATGGCAGGTGTGAGATGGAGCTCCCAGGGGTGTCTTAAATTAATGAGTGCACAAGTTTTTAACATCCAGCAGTAACCCATTTCCTAGACATGCTTTTTAGGTCCATGGACAAGCATTCCCAACCGAGGCAGGTTGGAGGAAGGGGCAGGTTGAAGGAAAAGCGATTGCCTTATAAAGAAAAGTGAGCATAAAAACTTTAAAATGTAACATTAAACTAATTTACTCTTTATTCATAGAACAACTGTTTACTAAGGCCGAAGGCAGTGCCACAATGTACTGTATCAGGGGCATAACTCCATGGATTTGGAATCCAATTGGACAGAGAGAAGAGTTCCAACATTCTTAATATGAAAAGGCTTAGAAACATTTTTGCTCTATGTATGGTACTCAAAATACCCTATTCCAATCCAATAATTTTACAAGCTTGAAACACAATGAAACAGGTGTTAAGATCTCCCAAAACACCAGCTCTTCCCCCCATTTTAATGCAGATGCTTTAGAAGCTGTGTAAATCCTTCAAGCCAAGAATTCTTAAGAGGGGTGAAATTAACTGATCTTTCAAGTAACAAATTTAAGATATGTAAGTCGGTTACTGAATGGCTCAATACTGAGTCTGATTTCTCAGTGAGCTCACTCATTTAAATTTTGTTGTCCCTTAAGCCAAGGCTTCAAGTGCCTGGCTTCACAAAATCTAATTAGATTCACTGTTTCCTATATCAGTCACTAAGATAGATAAGCTATTTCTCCAAAATGTATTGCTAGCCACAAGGAGAACATATTGTTAGAAACACAGGATGCTGCCCCATCAAACTAGCAACTACAGGTTATTAAAGTCATTGTTAGAATCAGAGGGCAAGACTTGATGTAATAAGAAATGAACTTGGAGATAAAGATGAGAATTTAAGGTGAGCAACAGAGTCAGGCCAGCCAGGGTTTGGAAGACAACCTGCCCTTTCCGGTTGTGTGACCTTCTACAAATGACTTAGAATCCTGTTTTCCAATCTAGGAAGCGGGTATAATTATATTCAGCTCATAAGGTCATTATGAAGATTATGTTTACAAGGTATCCTGTACAATGCTTGACACACAACAGGCCCCAAGTAGCTCTTACAGTGCTGGAGACAGACACTGAGTGTCTCGGTGGGAGGAACTCCCAGAAGAGATCATTGGTGGTTGGGACAAAGTCTAGCATGTTGGATGTCTTCCAGACAAGAGGTCTCTAAAGATGCCAGTTATTCCCTGGGGGTGAGGGGAACCTTACTCTGCCTGGCTTATCTCTTCCATTAAAGAAAGAAATGATTCTGGAACAGCCTGGGCAACCTTCCCTGAGAAGGGAAGCTCCACCTAAGAATGGAGACCAGAAAGCTTCATGAATGACCCAGCTCAGGATCTAGGACTGTAAGGACTAATGACAAGCTTTGTCATTCCCTCACACTGCCTCTACCTGTTTGCACATATTCAGGGTAAGCCCTCAACCAAAGGGGCCTACCGAACTATCTGGGAAGACAATTAATTAAAAAAAAAAAAGAAAAAGAAAAAAAAAAAGGCTCACCGTGAAGGTGGGATTCTTCTGTCTCCATAAACAGGCAAGAGGAATGAAATGAGTTGTGGCATTGAGCAAGAAAAGAAGAAAATACATGCAATTTTAAATTATTATTACATTAATTTGATCACCACTTAGGAAATATCCCATACAAGAAGTACCGGAAAAGACACAGGAGAAGCCAAACTGCCCGTGAAGGCTCTTGCCTGTGGTCGAACACCTGGCAGCCAGTGTGGGGGCAGTTGGGCTTTGTTGTCTGTGTTTTCCTCCAGCCCTAAACTAGTTTGAAACCACAATCTTGGCTCTGATCTAGATGATATCTATTTCTCTCTCTCCCCATATGGAGTCTGACATAAATACATTTATCTGTAAATATGGGAGACGATATAGTGCTGACTAAGGTGACATAGCCAGACTCTCAACCCAAGCAGTTTCCTTAGTATATATCTGTCCTTGGGCATGACTTTGGGCTTGGGTGTCAATAATAGAATAGATGGACAGACCCACGGACAGAGCCACAGGTAGATAAAAGCCACTATGCACATCATGTAAAGTTGTTAGAGGGTCAAATAAGAAAAGCCATATTAAACATTATTACTAGTACTGTTACCATTATTTAACATTATTACTAGTACTGTTACCATTATTTAACATTATTACTAGTACTGTTACCATTATTTAACATTATTACTAGTACTGTTACCATTATTTAACATTATTACTAGTACTGTTACCATTATTTAACATTATTACTAGTACTGTCACCATTATTTAACATTATTACTAGTACTGTTACCATTATTTAACATTATTACTAGTACTGTTACCATTATTTAACATTATTACTAGTACTGTTACCATTATTAAACATTATTACTAGTACTGTTACCATTATTTACCCAACAAAATAACTCATCTTAGTAGAAAAATGTACTGATCAAAAAACATGCACTAAACAAACACAATATTATCAGAGAACAAAGTCAGTGGTGATACAAGCCGACTTCAAAACTTACTATTAAAAAAAGACTTACTATAAAGCTGCAATAATCAAGGCAGTGGTTTTAGTGAAAGATAGACGAATAGATCAACGGTACATAATAGAGCTCAGAAATAGACTCACGCAAATATAGTTAACTGGACTTTGACAAAGAAACAAAAACAGTTCAGTGGAGAAATGATAGTTTTTTAACAAACTGGACACACAAACATACACACACTCATTAATCTAGATATAGATCTCATATCTTCACAAAAATTATCCTAAAGTGTATCAAATACCTAAATATAAAACACAAAACTATAAAACTGCTAGTAAGACAACAGAGGCAAAATTCTAAGTGATCTTGGGTTTGGTGATGACTTTTTAGATAAAACATCAAAAGCACAATCCATGAAAGGAAAAAAGTTGATAAGGCAGACTTCATTAACATTTAAAACATCTGCTCTGCAAAGACACCATTGACAGAATGCACCAACAAGCCACAGACTGGGAGACAGCACTTGCAAAGCACATATTTAATAAAGGACTAGTATCCAAAATATACAAAGAACACTTAACATTCAACAATAGGAAAACAAACAACCCAGTTAAAAAATGGGCAAAAATAAGGGGTGCACGTGTGGCTCAATCAGTTAAACATCTGAATTTAGCTCAGATCATGATCCCAGGGGGCTGGGACCGAGCCCCACCTCTGGGCCTTCTGCTCAGTGGGGAGTCCACTTCTCCCTCTCCCTCTACCTGCCTCTACCTCCCTCTACCTGCCGCTCTGCCTGCTGTGCTCTCTCACTCTCTCTCAGTCAAATAAATTAATAAAATATTTTTTAAAATGGGCAAAAATCTAAGCAGATATGTCACCACAGAAGATACACATGTGGGAAATAGGGATGTGAAAATATGCTCAACATTGTATGTCGTTAGAGAATCTCCAAGTAAATCAGTCGTGAGATACCACCGTATACCTATCAGAATGACCAAAATCCAAACACTGACAACACCAGATGCTGGAAAGAATGTGGAGCAGCACGAACTCCCATTCATTGCTAATGGGAGTGTGAAGTGATACAGTCACTCTAGAAGACAGTTTTGGAGTCGCTTATAAAGCTACATAATTATATAATCCATTGGTCATGTTCCTTGGTATTAATTTGACTGATATGAACATGTACGTCCACACCAAAACCTGCACATGGATATCTGCAGTAGCTTTATTCATAACTGCCGCAACATCGAAGCAATCGGTATGTCCTTCTTTGGACAGACAGATAAACAAACTGCGGTAAACCTAGACAACGAAATATTATTCAGGGTTGAAAAGTTGTAACGATCGAGGCATGACAAGACATGGAGGCATTTTAAATACACATTGCCAAGTGAGAGAAGTCAGTCTGGAAAAATCTAGTTACAGCATGATTCCCACTATTTGACATGCAGGAAAAGACAAAATTTAGAACACTGAAAAGATCCGTGGTTGCAGAGACTTCGAGAGAGGGAAAGAGGAAAGAATAGGAGGAGCACCGGCAGGTTTCAGGGCCGTGAAATTACTGTGCGATGCTGTGACGGTGGATACGCGTCTTGCACATGTGTCCAAACCCACCGAATGTACAATACAAAGAATGAGCCTTATTGTTAACTAGGTACTTGAGTTAATAATCATGGGCCAATCCTGGTTCATCAACTATAACAAATGTAACATTTATTATCATACTATATATATATATATATATAAAATATATAATATAATAATATATATATTTATAAATAATATATAATATACATAATAATATATATTATTATACAATTGTATCAATGTATCACATTGATACAAGATATTAAGAATAGGGGATAGGAGGAGGGGGCAGGGGAGCATATGGAAACTCTGTAATTTTCGTTTAATTTTTCTATAAAATTGCTCTAAAAACTAAAGTCTATTAATTTAAAAAAAAACACATATTAAAGAGTGAAGGCAAAAAAGCTGACAGCATATCCAGGAAACAGACAGATGCATGATGGGAGAAAGAGTGACGAGCCATGAAAAGTCTAGGGCAGGAATAAGACGTGGAAGAATTTATACACCACGTTATGGTATCTGCATTTTAGTGTAGGTCACGTTTTTTTCAAGTTATATGGTCAGATTTGTCCTTGAGAAAAGACTATTTTCTTGGCCATAAATATGGAATGGAGTGAAAAGAGCTTTAGAGGGAAAGGAACAAAGCACAGGTTATTGTGCCAATCCGAGTCAAAGGTGACAGGACGGGGAAAGGCCAAAGTCCCAACCCCATTCTCATGTCCTGAACTTCTGGAACTCAAGATAACTCTGTTTATATGGACCAGCTCCATGGTAGCCAGAAGAGAAAACTGTGATCATCAGGGATTTGGTAAAAGCTATGACTACAGGTAACTCTGCAATTTCCTTGCCTTCAACAGACCATGAAAAGTAGAATCAATGCTTTTTTTTATGATATGGAGAGTTTACCCTGAAATCAGAGAAGTGAACTACACAAGCTTTTATAAATAGTCTTTTAAGTCTATGTGAAACTAATGCATTTGGTGCTATCCTTAATTTGTTTCACCAAATTTCTTTTATAAAATAATTAACCATCACTAAATATATAAACCCTTGCTTCTTTTCCCTGAGGTGAAGCACACAGAGCTGCCGTTGTGAGAACAGCTCAATTCCCTGTCGATGCTACAGTTAAAACCATCCTCCGGTCTTGTGACTGATGACCCGGGACTCAGTTTTGAATCTACTGTGTGTTTTCTGTAGCCACAGCACGGCAGTACGAGAGCAATCTTCTTTCCTCAGGCAGTCATATGAGCTCAGTTTCAGCTACCCCAGAGGTTGACTCTCTCTTTGAAGGGCCTCTCCACCTAACAGAATGTTCATAGTGAATTTTACAAACGACACATATCCTGTGTTTTCACTGTCCAATGTGGTGGCATGCCATTCAGCTATTTTTGGGTGCTGCAGTATCCGATAGACAGGCCAAGACAGAGCAATGTAATTTTATAGGTGTAGGTCAGGATATTACAGCTGATGGAACTTGAGTGGTGATAAGGAGAAAGAGAACAAAGATTTGGAAATTTCCACTGTGGCAAACTGGGTAAGAGGGGATGTCATTAACCAAAAGGTGGAACAGATTGGAGGGATGAGACAGGGAGTCCAATTCGGGACGTGCTCCGTCCGAAGGGCCTGTGGCACTAACACGGAGGACTTCAGTAGGCCGTAAGACGTGAGCCCTGGACGATCAGGAGCACGGAGGTGCAAATGGGTCTGATAGCCTCAGTACGGGCTGGAGCTGAAGTAGTGGATTAACGCGCCCAGGAGACTGGCAATAAGGAGAGGAAAAGTATCTAGGCATACATCCCACGTGAAAGAAAAACTAGAGATAGGGTAAGAAGAAGCTACTGCTTCGGTAAAAGTGAGAGAAGGTATGAATGGGTTCATAGTCAGAATGAGATTGGTGGAAGGAATCCTGCAGAGACTAAATAGCTCAGTGTGGTGAGAACATGGGTGTGCACAGAGGGGAAAGGAAGGAAGGAAGGAAGGAAGGAAGGAAGGAAGGAAGGAAGAAAGAAAGAAAGAAAGAAAGAAAGAAAGATGATCCCAATATTTTGATCTGAGAAGGCTGAGAGGAAGGTAGTGCCATTAACGGATTCATTCGTTCAGAGGTGAAGACAGCACCATCTACGGGCTGGGCGCCGAGACATTGACTCAAGTCAGGGCAATGAGCATGCTTTATGGGGACAGGAATGAAGCGGACCTTATCTGTGTTGAGCATAAGGTGTCTGAGTGTCATCACGGTCGAAATGCTGAGCAGAGAGCAGCAAAAAAGAAAGGTGGAGGCAAGAGACTGCTTTACAGAGGGAAGACTTTGAAGTCCCATTAGTAGATGAGATCACTCCAAGAAAGGGAAGGAATGCCTCTGCCACTACATATGTACATCTAGATGACAGCTACAGATCCCGTTGATCGGAGAAGAGGCAGAGAAGCGAACAAGGCAGACGCGGAAGGCGCAGCTGTACAAGTAGGAGAAGTAGCAGAAGTATCCTAGAGGCCAGGAAGGCAAGGCTTCCAAGAAGTGAGCAGGCGGCCGTTGACATCCCACAGATACACCAAAGCAAATTAAATCAGAGGGAAAAGCCTGGAATTTAGCCTTTCACACAAGAGTTGGGATAGAAATCTGATTCCAAAGGACCGTGGGAAGAGCTGACGTAGACAGCAGGGGTTTCAAGATGATAACTTGGTTCATGAAGTGGATTTTTACAACAGTGGGAACTTGAGTGTGTTTGTAAACCCGGGATCATGGCCCAGCGTAGATGCAGAAAAATGAAAACATAGAAGAGGGAGTCACTGATAGGGAAATGGCCTAGAGGAAGACAGTGTGGGATCAGAAGATTTGGGCAACCTCCAGGCAGCACCTGCCTTCCCCGGGGCGGTGAGTTAGCCTCACCTGTAAGGACCGCACAGGACTGTAGTTCAGTCTGCACACGGAGCACAGAGATCTCTGCCACATCGTCTGAGGCCGTTTATTTTCCGTTACACAGTGTCTCAGCGCAGGCACAATGGCCTCTCATTCTCCAAAGAGGATCCTCCACCATATTAGGTCCTGCGCTCGGTGCACTACACCGGAGCGCGGAACAGACACTGCGTTCGTCCGGGAGTTAAACAGAAACTTGCCAAGAAAAGAGACAATGATTTCTAAGGAACTGGGGACGGGGGTCGGGAGCTGTACGTTGCTCCCTTCCCTTATGTAAAAAAAAAAAAAAAAAGCTCCTCGGACCCTCTGGAGCGAGGTGGAAATCGGACTTTTCTACCTGTTAATTCTGCCTCCCTTGTTCCCAGCCTCACCTCCGGCCTCGGCCGCCGCCCATCCGCACCCGAGTCCTGCCCCGCGCTGACCCCTGCTTTCTCCCCCATCCTGTAAGTGGACGATTTGCGGGGTCCGCTCGCTCCTGTCCCTGCATCACTTAGAAACGCAGGCACGCGAAGCGGCTCCGGAGCCGCGAGCGCCCCCGAGCACCCGCCCAAGTTTGCGCGGACTCCCAAGTCCTCGCGCCCGGGCCGCCTCGCCGCCGCTCCGCAGGGCTGGAGGAGCCTGAGCGCACGCGGCCCGCCCCGCGAGCCCCAGCCCCGCAGCGCCGCCGCCTCGGCGGGGACAGCCGCGAGGACCCCCGCCCCGAGGACCCCCGCCCCCGCGCCGAGCTCGCCCCTCCCGCCCCTGCCCGCCTCTTAGGCTCGCGCAGCCCGTCCGCGCCCGCGGCGCCGGGGAGCACGGCCACAGCCCGCCAGCCGCGCGCGCCCGCGTCCCCACACACACGCACGGGAGCGGCGGGTGTGGAACGGCGCCCCGCGCCCCGCGCGCCCCGCAGGCAGCGGCGCACCCCGGCCCCGCGCCTCCCCGCGCGGCCCCCGCGCCCCAGCCCGCCACCCGCCGCGCTCACCGCACCGCCGGGAACTTTCCAGGTGCGCAGCTCGTCGCCTCGGCGCCGCCGCCCCCGCGCCTCCGCGTCCGCTCCCGCGCCGCCCTCCCCTGCCGCCCGCGGCGCCCGAGCCTGGAGCGCGGGGCCCTCGGCGAGCCCGGCCGTGCGCGGGACGCGGGACGCGCGGCGCGGGCCCGGGGCTCCGGCTGCGGGGGATCCGGGGGCGCGGGCGAGCGCGCTGCGGGCAGGAGCTGCGGCGGCTCGGGCGCTGCCGCCTGGCTCCTCCGCGGGGGCCGGTGCGGAGCAGACGCGCCGGGAGGGCGGAGGGAGGGCGGGAGGAGGGAGGGGAGGAGGCGGAGGAGGGGGAGGGTCAGCGGGGCGGCCGCGGGCCGGAGTGCCGAGCCGGCCTCCCGGAAGGTGGGGTCCCGGGCGCATCCCGGCGGCCGCACCTTGGCTCCGCGGCGAGCCTGGCCGGAGCCCGGCCCGCACTTGCCCGCGCTCCCTCCGCAGCGAGGCCGCGGCGGGAGACGACGTCGGGCGGGAACCGTGCTCTGTGTTATTGTTCTCTCCACTTGGAGCGAGTGGGCCGAGGGGACAGCGAAGTTCGGGGGCGCGTTCGTCTCCCCGCCCCGGTCTGCCCTGCCGCCCCCCCCCCCAGCTCGCCTTCCCTCGCGGAGCGCTCGCGGGGCGCACGGCCGGACGCGCTCTCTGGTCACTCGCTGCCCTCCCAGCGGACCGGTGACCCCAGGAGCCCCGAGCCGCGCTGTCCCCGGACTCTGGAGCCACAACTTGCGCCCAGTTTGCGGCTCACGGGATCCCGGGGGCAGGGGTTTGCACCGAGTTTTAAGGGGCAGAGATTAGACCTTCGCAACCGGTGGGCCCCTGAGCAGGGCCCCTCCCGGATCGCCCAGGCCGCTGTTGCTCGCCCAGTCGCCTTCTGATTCCATGGTTTTTTGTCTTGTTTTGTTTTTCCCCTGAGGCTCGCATTATGGTTTTCTAAATATATACGTGCCCCGCCGCGTAACTTGCTGTGCTCTGGCCTTGAGAGATCCCCGTGTGGCTTTTCCCCTTCCCTCCTGCCACCACCAGAGGAATTTCACTGGCAAGTCCACCGAGGACAGGGCAGTGTCTGTGCTGAGGAACGGGAAGTACAGTGAGGTTTTATTCTGGAGAAGGTCGGAACCCACCTCCCCGGGGGTTAAACCTCGTGGTGGCAGTGGCTCCTGTCGCACTGGTCAGTGCTGGTACATACGTAGACTTATATAGAAGTGAGCCCAGGGAGGGTCTGTTGAATGGGGCCACTACATTTCAGAAGAAGAATGCAGTCCTGTTTGTTTTTGTGCCAAGTGAAAAAAAAAAAAATTAAGCAAAAGTACAAAGTACTTTTTCATGAACATATGCTACAGTCTTCCCATTTTATGCAGGCCTTCAAAATAGCCCAGCTAGAGAAGATGGTCTGGGGAAGGATTCCACAGGAAAAAGAAAAATAATTAAGTCATTGTTAAGTCACTGTCATCATGGACTTCTCAGTCAACAGAATGGATTTTTATGAACAACAAGAAGGAAATCAGATTTTCAAAGTCCTTCAAAGTCCTTTCATGCATTTAGTCCACGTTGCAGTGCGGGGGGTAGTGGATTGCTAATTAATGGGTCTACATTTTTTAAAACATTTTATTTATTTATTTGACAGAGATCACAAGTAGGCAGAGAGGCAGGCAGAGAGAGAGAGGAAGGGAAGCAGGCTCCCCGCTGAGCAGAGAGCCCGATGCGGGGCTCGATCCCAGGACCCTGGGATCATGACCCTAGCCAAAGGCAGAGGCTTTAACCCACTGAGCCACCCAGGCGCCCCTGGGTCCACATTTTTAAATGAAGTAGAATAAAAATATCAGATATATCATGCATAGTAAGAATAAATATGCTCTGTATATCTTTCCTTTCAGTTAAATATGTGTATGTAGGGTCAACCATGTAATATGTATTTTCTTACTATTCCTTGAGGCAAAGGCTTCTGTACTCCTGCTGCCTGAGGTCACCCATCTAGTCATTTTGAGGGGAACATTAGCTCCTTCCCAAAGATCCTGTCCTCTGGCAACAATGCCATGCTGAGCTGTTAAAATACAAGGAGTATGGTGAGGAGGAGGAGAAAAGTGACCTTTTTTTGAGCCTTTATTCACTCTTTCAACAAATGTCTTTAAGCAGCCCCTGTGTCTCAGGGACAGTGCTGCAATCCGGAAATTCGGTGGTGAGCGAAATCAACACACGATCTTGGCAAATTAGACTCCACAGTCCGGAGGGGGAGACAGACATCAAACCAATACACACAGAAGTAACATATATGTCAAAAGTGCCGTGAAAGATAATATGACATGGGAGGGGGAACGGGGTTATGATCTAGATGCAGAAGGCTGCAATTAATCATTAACCTCGTTTAAAATGTCTTAAATGATAAGGAAATTTACGGTTTCCTGCGGCTTGAAGTCCCAAGGTTGAGAGGCTCTTGCTGGTAAATCCAGTACCTCAGGGATGTCAGGGTAGGTCTGGGCTGTTTCCGCATCCCCCTGCCAGCTCTGCACGCCAGCTCTGCCCCTGGGTCTGCCCCCTGCCCCGTGGTCCCAGGATGGCCAGAGCAGCCACAGTTCCCACAGATAATCCTGGCGGTGCCCAAGAGCAGGGGAAGGGGTCTGTGCCCCAGAGCTCACGGAAGCTCCTCGCCGACCCCTCACCTGCCATCAGTCCGGACCGACCCCCGTGCCCACACCTAAGTGCTGGGTGTGGAAGGAGGTTCACCAAAATTGGCTTAAGCTCTTCAGAATTTGCCCTGGAGCTTTCCAGAGTCGCATTCTTTGAGGAGCTGATACTCGAGCAGAGAGGAGGAAGTGGCCATGGATGTTGGGTAGGCAGCGTAGAGTCTGCCGGAGGGACTCGGGGAGGACTCCTCTGAAAAAAATAACATTTCAGTGTAGGATGAGTAAGAGTCAGCAAGCAGGAGAGCCTTCCGGCAGAAGGAACTGCGGGTGCGGTTGACTCGCCAAGTGTTGAAAGACACACACGCGATTTCTCATTTACTATGTGGCAGAAGGGAGCCAGCCTCGGGAAGCCAGCTCCGAGAGTTAGATAACGGGACCAAGTTCACAGAACTCCTAAATTGCAGAGCCTACCTCTTGACTCCTCCTTCTGAGACAGGAGGAAGCCAGAGTCCCGTGGCCTTCCTGGTCACCCACTGAGCAGCGCAGCCTCCTCCAGGACGCCCTGCAAGCTTTCCCAGGCCTACCGGCGGTGAGGGACCTGATTCGGGAACAGCCCCTCCCCCACTGGGTCGGCCTTTTGTTCCACCGGGTGGCCTGGTCTCTGCCAAACACTGTCACCAGAGCGCGAGGGTTGTCCCAGTGTCAACCCTCCGAGGGAGCCTGTGGAGATGCGGACGGTAAAATGCAGGTCTCACGCTACGAGCAGCTCCGGGAAGTACCCAAACAGCCCTGAATTTTACAAACATCTCCCGATTTTTACTACTTTCTCTTTCTCGCTGCATCCAAGGGACTGCCCTGGAGACAGCCCCCAGCAGTGCCTCCGTGCCGGACCCAGGCTCCCAGGCCCCCGCGCGACCGAGCTCCAGTTCAGCTCCTCCAGCCGGAATCCGTGGCCTCACGGGAGGCTCCGTAGCTGTCCTGGCACCGGGGACGTCCCGTCGGGCCGCCGGGTCGGAGCAGCGGTGCTCACTGTGTGCCGCAGCTCGCAGCCGGCCCAGGCTCCAGCGAAGCTCTCCGCCGTGAGCCACCAGATCTCCCGAGGGTGTGAGAGCGCCAGACCCCACCAGGTTCTCACCATCTCTTTGGCTTTGCCCCCCTCCCTTCTTTCCTCTGTCATTTGTCTACTGGCTTGTTTCTCTTACGGCGCTGACCCCCGGGCAGCCGTTTCCGTTGCTACGGCTGGAACCTTAGGTCCCGGGGCCTTTGATCTTGTCAGCTTTGCCAAGCCCTGACCCTGGACCGAACTGCCGTTGCCTTCGGTGCTCCGGCCCTCAGGGCACCAGCATCCCTCGATGCGGTAACGGAGTGGGGCCGGCTGAGTCGGCTGCCCTTTCTCGGTCTCCAGCCTCCGTGCAGCCAATAACCCCTCTCTTCACCTCAGAGCCACTTATTTCTTCCGTGACATCTCACGGATGCTGCAGGATCTCTCCTTGGGGATCCCACAGCAGCCGCTGCCCTGCGTCACATGTAGCTGTTAACTCCCCGTCTCTCTTACTGGACCTCAGAGCAGGGCCTTTGCGGGATGACTTCGTACGGCCTCAGAACACACACCGCTCATATCTTTAATACATAGAAAACAATCAGAACATTCCACTTTCAACCTACTGCCTCGATTTTCAAAATCAATCAATCGATCGATCGATCTTTTTTTTTAACTGCTTCCCCAGATGCTAGAGGCTCGAGCGGGCATTCCATCCCAGGGTCTCTCCTTCCCCGGCAGAAGCTCACTGCTGACATCACCACCTTCCAGGCCCGGCTCCGGGAGCGCCGTTCTCCGTTCCATGCTCGTGTCTTCGACGGGACCGTGACCTCTCGTTTGCCGAGTGCCTCCCTGATCATCCCCGACGGACAGGAGAGTGAAGCCTGTGGGCATGAACCCAGAGCGCACTTGTGTGGCTTCACGGCTCACCAGGCAGCGGCCAGAACCTACATGTGTCCCGCACTTGGAACTGACCTCTCCCCCGTGCTCCCCTCGAAAGTCCTCCCTCCTCCACACCACTTTCACTCATTCTCAGTTTTCCCAGGACTCTGACTCCGCTTCCCGCCTCCCTCTCTCCTGTGCCCTTTCTCCTCATAGCCCCCCTCATTACTTTCGGGTACGCCGTCAGCACCCCCACAAGACTGTACTTTATCTCAGTCCCTCTTATGCTGTTTGTGACTCTCTACTCTGTACTATCATTATCTCTGGGCTGTCCCCATCACCCCGAGTCACTGTGAATATCCGGAGGGCATAGTTCGTCTGATTCGTCTTTGCTGACTCTCTTAAAGCACCCGCAGCAGGTCCAGACCCTAGGGATAGAGTGAGCTGTGACGTACTACCCAGGAGAACCATACCTGTGTTTCCACCATTCTTTAGAAAGAATTTGAAGGGCGCCTGGGTGGCTCAGTGGGTTACGCCTCTGCCTTCAGCTCAGGTCATGGTCTCAGGGTCCTGGGATCGAGCCCCGCATCGGGCTCTCTGCTTAGCAGGGAGCCTGATTTCTCCTCTCTCTCTGCCTGCCTCTCTGCCTACTTGTGATCTCTGTCTGTCAAATAAATAAATAAAATCTTTAAAGAAAAAAAAGAAGAAGGAAGAATTTGAAATATGTTCTTGGTTTTCCTTCTGAAATAAAAGCTATTGTTTGGAAAATGACACAATTAATTAACAAATTCATAATCTGCCTCATTAACAATCAGATAATAGAAAGTTTTACTCTAAAAACCTAATACATAAATACTTTTCATTTTGCTTTTCTCTGCACATATTGGATTTGAGTCCATAGTGTGTTGACTTTCCTAAATAGTGATTTTTTTCTAGTTATGGGCGCTCGTTAAATAATACAGCCAATGTATGTCAATCGACGATGCACTGAGCTCTCAGTGTCTGGAATCCCACCGTCCTGGGCTATTTCAAAGCATCCGTCCATGCTTTGACCTTGAAGCTCCCTAGTTCCCATATCCAACATCCCTCTCAGCTTCAGACTCCCACAGTCACATCTGACTCTCCTCTAAAATCTCTGGCTCAGACGATATCTGTGCTCCCCAGATCTACTCAGCCCTGTCTGCCCACAAGGCATCAGCCCCCCGCCTTGCTTCTCAGACGCGATGGTCATCGCAGTGCCTCACGCTGCTGACATCGTAGCAAAGCCGAGGCTAGCACTGCCCTGACCTCGGCCTCCTCGACAGTGAGGAACACAGCAGCACGGCTGTGCCGTCCCCCACTGAGGCAGCCTAAGCTATTCCAGCGCCCGGGTCTGACCTGTCAGGATCCATAGAACCTCCAGCTTCCCTAGCTTCTACCTGGAGGGGGCCCAAGACCTAGCCTGGAGATACAGTAGAATTAATTCCCTATGGAGTCAACTTTGACCGTTGAGAGACAGGAGCCAAGAAGAAGCCGGCAAATGATTGCTCGTCCTTCCTGCCCACCCAGGAGGCAGTTCTGCGCTTCTGGCTGCTCTGTGTGACTCAGCAACCAGCTTTGTTTTCTGAAGAACCTGTGGGCAGACTCGTGCTGTACCACCTGGAGTCTGTTTTTTCTCCTTCTCTCGCTCATTTCCCTTCTTCCATTACTCCTGCTTCCTTAGGACGGCAGCCCTGATGGAGAATGAGCATGTGAGCTTTGCCTCAGGCTCTGTTGTCTTTTTCTTTTCTTTCTTTTTTTTTTTTTAATTTAAATTCCATTAGCCAACTTATACTAGTACAGCATTCGTTTCCAGTGCAGTGTTTGGGAGAAGACGAGATGGTACTGTCTATGGCCACAGCCTCTGTCCTTCTCTTCATGTTTGTCTTTAACGTGACCTCTAATTCCTTCACCGTTTCCTTTCTCTCTCTCTTTACCCAGCTTCTTACTCGGTTTAGTAAGCAGTGCCATATACTGAATATCGTATTTCAAACTCTACATAAAGTTCTAGTAATTATAACAGTATTAACATAAAACAGATACATAGATCAATGAAATGAATAGAGAGCACAGAAGTAAGCCCTGCTTATAGGATCAGTTAATTCACAACAGAGAAGCCAAGAACGTACAGTGGGGGAAGGATAATCTCTTCAGTAAATGATGCTGGAAAACGGGACGACAACAGGCAAAGAACGAAACTCAAACGCTATTTTATACCACACACAAAAATTAACTCAAAATGAACAAAAGGCTTGAATATTAGTCCCCAAACATAGAACTCCTAGCAGAACACATAGGCAATAAGGTCTTTGATACTGGTCTTGGCAATGGTTTTGGAATCAGACACCAAAAACAAAAGTCACAAAAGCAAAAATAAGTAAGTGGAACTAGATCATATTAAACACCTTCTGCACAACGAAGGAAAACCATCAATAAAATGAAAAAGCCACTTACCTAACAGGAGGAAATGTTTGCAAATCATATATATGGTAAGGGGCTAATATTCAAAATATATAAAGAACTCATACACGTCAAAAGCAAAAAAAGAAAAAAAAATCACATTACAAAATGGTCAGCTTACATGGGGTCCCATAGGCAATAATGAAGAGTTGGGTTTATGTCTATATATAAACACACATTTATATTTATATTTAAGTTTCTCCCACCTTAAGCAAGGGCTTCTTCCATTATATCTTATACAGAAACTCCTCAAACTTCCCGACATCTACGCTTCCTATCTTTAGTTCCTCTGTGATCTCTTTGATTTTCAGTGTATTAGCTTCTTCGTGCTGCTATAACAAATTACCACAAACTGAGGGGTTAAAGTAATATGCACTTATTTTCTTAGCGTTTTGAGATCAGAACTCGAAGACCAGCCTCGCTGAACTAAAAGCAGAGTGTCCTCAGAGCTGTGTTCCTTCTGGAGGCTCTATGGGGGGAATCTATTGCCTTGTCATTTCCGGCTTCATGAGGGTGTCCACATTTCTTGGCTCATGGTCCCCCTCCGACTTCAAACCTAACAGCTTAGTATCTTCAAAACTCTTTGACTCTGACTGTCCTGCTTCCCTCTCTTGCTTGAGGACTCTGGTGACTACACTTGGCTCACCCAGATGTGCGTGGATATCTTGTCTCCTCAGAACCCTTACCTTCATCCATCTGCACAATCCTTTTGCCATTTAGGTAACAGCATCACAGGTCCTGGAATTTAGGACACGGCCATGTGGGGAGGCTGTTGTTCAGTCTACCACACTCAGTAATCTGGTTTCCCACCACTCTACCAACAACGCTTTCCTCGCGGTCACCAACGACCTCCTTTTTTCTGGTTTCCTTAGACTCTGTCTGGTTGGGTTGCTCTCTCCAGCGGTACCACACGCAACCTCTTCACGTCCTCCCAGGGCAGCACCTCCACGAGCACACATGTCCCAGAGCTTCTCTGTGTCTCCACTAGCTGCTCCTTCTCAAGTTCCTTTGCCGCCGGCTCTGCCTCCAACTGTAAGCGGCCAAAGTCCTTGCTGCGTAAGGCACGGTCGTTCTTCCTTCCTGAGAGTGATGGTCCTCTGGAAAGTAGTGCCCCTTTGGGGCCCACAATAAAGAAGGTGGCGCTTAGAGACGCCCTTGTTTCAACAGCCATCTGCGTGATGGTGGCTCCCAACTCGACCTTTCCAAGTCAGGCTTCTCTTCTGGAATTCCAGAACAGATTGCTCATCTGCCTTTTTAGCATTTCCACTCGGGGACCAAGATGCAAGCCAATCAATAACAACATGGCCCAAAATAAAGGAACATCTTTTTCCCCAAGAACAAACTGTTCCTTCAGTGTCACTCGTGTGCGTGCGCCATTTTCCAGCTAGATTCCTGGTTGGAATTCGAGGAGTCATCCCTATCTCCTTCTCCCCCCCGCTGCCCATGAAAACTTCCTCCTGTCACACATGTACCTCTGATATCCATGAGCCTCCCTCCATGACCACCACCAGCCTCCTCTCTTGCCTGAGCTGCTCCGAGTCGCTTCACTCCGTGCCGTTTGCTTCCGTCCCGTCCCAATGTGTTCTCCACACAGCTGTCTGAGTGATCCTGTGAGAACAGAAAGCTGACTCTGTCGCTTCTCTGCTTAAAGGCCATTAATCTAACAGGCATATACAGCCACAGTGCTTTGGGCCATCGTTATCAAGGACCTATGAAGTTACATGAGACCTGGAAAAAAATTATTGCCTCCATGCTACAAAAGAAAAAGTCAAAAAATGTTTAACTGAATATCTATAAAGCATGATATTCCAACTAGCAATTCAAGTGTACATGTGTATTTCATGTGTGTGTGTGTATTCATTTTAAAATCATTTTAAAATCAGAAAACAAAAGGAATAATTTTATCATATAGAAACTCAATTTATGAATTATAAAATATATTGTTTCTTTAAGAAAATTACATCTCATGTTGAGTGGGATGCCAATACATTTGAATGTTCTTACTGTGTTGGGGGGTGAAGCCTCTGAATGTCAGAGTGTGTAGGGCCTATAAAAATCCTTAAACAGTTTGGCCTCCAAAACCTTCTTGCTGCTTTTACAATAAAATCCCAAATCTTTAATGGGGCTTTCTAGCAGGTCAGGGCTGCATTTTATAGCTTGCCCTGGGTTGTATCCATGCTGGAAGAATACATGGCTTCCTAGGAGGCCCCAGACCAGGACTTTTCAAATTGCAGTGTGTGCCTGGGCACCTGGGAAGCTTGTTACAACGTGGGTTCTGACTCAGCAGGCCTGGGAGGGGCTGAGATGCTGCAGTGCGTTTGTCACGGCTCCCGGGTACCAGTGCTGCTGCTGGTGTGCGGATTGGGTGGAGGACCCCAGAGGGCAGCCCTGCCTCCTGCCATTGGCTCTCAAGTACTGCTAAGAGCTCCATGGGTCTAAGTGGACTTAGAGGTGCAAGGGCTAGGAGGTACTTGTAGTCTGATGGGAAATCTTCATGAGAGAAGAAGATGATTTTGAGGATTAGAAGATGAGAGACTTCATATGTGCAGTATCAAGACTGAGTTCACGGGGTAGGAGAGCAGGAGAGGCCGATGAATCCGCTTCCCTCTATATGTGCTTGCACTCGGGGCGTATGCTCGCACAACCTCGGGCTGCCCCCAGGCCTCTTTCCCCGATGTCGGAATCAGGCTGAGACTTTCCCTGTAGCAGCTTTCATTGGGCAGTTTTGTAACCATGGGCTCATGTACCTGTTTTAGGATTAAACTATAAACTCCTAGGTGGCCACGATGAGCTCTTCTTCTCCTTTCGGGGCTAACAATGAATAAGAGAGTGATGTTAATACCTATTCAGGTGTAACTTCCAGCCAGAAGGCAACATTGTTCTGGAATGCCAGGAAATAATTCCACCCCACAGGACAACCTGTGTACAGTAACCAGAGTTGGGTTAGCTGCTTTGGCACGCAGAAGCCGTATACCCAACAAATGGAAATAGCACATAGCAACAGCTCTATAAATGGCAGCCCTAGCTATAAGATTTAAAAGAACACCCGTGCCTACGTAGCAACAGCTGGGGTAACACAAGCTGTTTGCTAATGGTGGCTGGTGTTTGCTTATTGGTTGGTTTTGCCTGGGGTAACACAAGCTGTTTGCTAATGGTGGCTGGTGTTTGCTTATTGGTTGGCTTTGCCTGTTGTTTATAGTGTTGTCATGTGATAACTTGTATTAAAAGCAGGGCAACTTTGCCTCCAAAGTAGTGAAAGATAAATGAAAATAACTTGAGTGCTATTTTTTTTTTCACTTGATGCTTTGCAAAGGCTATGCCATGTAGATGTGAGCTATTATGTGTCCGTCCTGGCATTTAAACAGCAGAAACCTGGCTTGACCTATGGTACGTTTGTCCATTGTGCAAGCATTCGAGGGAAACCAACTCGATCAGGACCTCTCTGGGACGTGAGCTTGTCTGTGTCCCAGACCCAGACGGTCTATAACGGGGTTTTCCTCCTAGAAGGTCCTCCAGATACGGGAGATTTCATTTCATCCGTCAGTGATGATATTTCCCGGAAACAAGAGTAGTTGAAAATCCGGTTTCATTTCAGTACTTCAATGGGGCCAAACTGGTTTTCAGGCTTTGCTCAGTCTGCGTAAACAGTGTACCACTGCGTGGGCCCATTTAACGCCACAATGACCGCAGAGACATCTGCTCAAAGACACCGATAATAATACACCAAATCTGGGCCTGTATCTAACCAGAATGTCGCAGGAAGAAGCCAACCAAACAGAACTACGTGGTCTTCCATCTTAGTGCATGGTCGGACGTCCCTTTGTTTCTCTGTCATGATCTTTCCGGTGGGGATAACCATTCATTAAGCTAAGCTACATGTCCTCCCTTTTCTCTGACCACTCTGTTACCGACTTGGCAATTTACATGTCCAGCTTCCCTTGGAAGATCTAATTGGGCATAGGCTGCTAGTTTAATCGTCAGGGTGATCCATTTAAACAGGTACCTATGTTAACGAAGTATAATAAAAATTGTATGCAAAATTTTATGTTTGTTCTGATCTCGAGTCAGTGCATGTTACAAAAACCAAGGTTCAAGGATTATTCACCAGAGCTGGCCACAAGATATGCAGAATTTTGTGGGCTGGGTATTTACAAACATTCACAGAGTGTAGCTAATATAGAATGGGTGATCAATAAATATTTCTTGAATAGATGTACAAATGTTGCTGGCTACTTAGCCATAAGAAGAGAGGTGAAGATCACACTGTTTTTGAAAATTTAATTAAAGTGAAAATGTATGAGGATCAATTTTTTATTGATAAAAACATAAAATTTAATAAAAACATATTAGAGGTTCTGCAACAGTAATTGAGTTACTGTATTTTTCCCCATCAGTGAATGACTTCTGTATTGAGAGAACATTTCAGTAACGACATAATTAACACACTCTCCAGTAGCTGATTGTAATTAGTTTTCCTTAACAGATTTTATGTAGGAGTTGAGGCTTCACAGTATTGGGAGAAGAATGTTTTGAGAGCTTTGCAGTAGGAAGAATGGACACCAGAGTTTGGGCTCAGGCCAGAAATATCCAGTTCCAATTGCAGATTCCCAGAGAAGCAGACTAGAGTTGGCCTGGTGGAGGGTGTGTGCTCACGGGAATAAGGTACGGAGGAGGGGGAGGCCCTAAACCATGTAAGTGAAGTACTTCCTGCCTCTACACCCAGCGCACACACCAACTGAGAGGGCCGCGGGCTTTGAAGCTGCTTGTTAGTCCAGGTTTGGCTAATTTAGTGGTTCTCACTTTTCTTTTTTGGCTCAGAAGACTTTTACAGTCTTCAAATTCTTGAGGACCCCAACAGACTTTTGTTTATGTAGGTTGTATCTATCAGTATCATATTCAAAATGAAAACTGAGAAATCTTATAAGTATTTATTTATTTGAAAATAACTATTATAAAACCATTAGATTTTAACACAAAAGATATCATCTTAATGAAAAATAACTCTTTCCCCCAAAATG
The DNA here is from genome assembly GCF_011764305.1 of Mustela putorius furo. Taxonomy (NCBI): domain Eukaryota; kingdom Metazoa; phylum Chordata; class Mammalia; order Carnivora; family Mustelidae; genus Mustela; species Mustela putorius. The sequence goes on from NW_025421261.1 coordinate 3,226,721, forward strand.
TAGAAGAGAAGCATTATTTTATGTTTTCGCAAATCTTTCTAATGTTTGGCTTCATCGAAGGCGGCTGGACTTGCATATTGACCTTTGCACTCTACGTGTTACTGTGTTACGTATCCCATAATCCTGGGCAAGTCCACTGGATGAGAACAGAAAGGCAAATACGGTTCAGTATTGTCATAAGAACTGTTTCCATCTGCGACTCCCCGAAAAGATCTTGGGGACGCCCATGTGTCCCTGAACCACATGTTGAGAGCCATTACTTCAGTTCATGAGCCCCGTTCTACTTTATATGTCATTGGTGATCCCATCTACCACAGTGCTCGTCTTTGACGTTTAGCTCAGTGGCCGGCCTAACTGGCTAACCCAACCATAGGCTTCCAACGATGGTGGCAGGAAAAAAAGGAAAAAAAAAAAAGAGGATTGCAGATTATTCAGCTCTAGTGTGCTTTCTCAACTTCCAAGGTAAGTAAGTATGTGAATGAAGATACAAATGAATGAAAAGAGTTTACTCCTCAATTTTAATATTTTCATTTACTTGATCTTGAAATGAGATTATAGTCCCTACTATGAAGCTTGATTAGCTACATTCAACCTGAGGTTAACAGAGATTAGATAAAATGTTGGTTTTCGATCCCTTATCACTCTCCCAAACCTTATAAAATACAGAGGGAAAACTGCCACACGCAGGGCTTCTGGTCAGCTACAATCCACTCCAGTATTTATTCACCGACCACGTGTTCCTTCAACCAACAGACTCTTATTCAGCTCTGGGGACTCAAAATTTCGAAAGGGAAGGTCTCTGTCTTCTACAAATTCACAGCGCAATAGGATATGCTGTAATTCTCTAACCCGTGCATTTGCTCGGCTCGCACTAACCGTTCAATGAGTATGCACGGGCACCTGCCGTGTGCCGCCACTGAAACAGGTGCAAAAGAGAATGATTTTCTTGCCTTTTGGAATTCAACCAACTGAGGCCACAAACCCATGTAAGTAGCTAAAATACGCTAAGTCCCAATAAAAGTGGGTGCAAAACTCTACAGGAACCTGGAGAGGAAAACATAAATAATCGGTGAGGGAGGTTTCTAGCTTGGCAGGAGGCCAAAATCAGATCACATTCTGCGATCTGGAAGAGCCAGTTTCTAATACCATCTCTACCCCTCTCTGACCTTTGAAGCCTAAATCACTGGGCCGAGAATCCAAGTGTGATCCCATCTGTGCAGCGCCGGGACAGCGCCGGGACGCTAGAGCGCGTTAGAGAAGCGAAGGCATTCTTCGGAGGAAGTGAATCAGGCAGACATCCTAGGTGAGGACACCCACACATGCCAAAGCCAGGAGACACGGAAGAGTGCGTGTTACCCTAGAAATGAATGAAGTTAAACCAGATTGATAAAGTTGGAAGAGTAAAATACCACAAGATCCTTACTGAGGTTAAAATTGGAATTTTACTGCTTTTTTGAAATATCACTCCCGGCAACACCAGCAGAGAGAAAAAGTAAGATATAAAGACGTTGACAAAGTACATCACAATGCTGAAAAAAGACAAAGAGGAGCCCTTGTCCGAGAATAGGCTCAGAGACTTTCCACAGTTGTTATCAACAAGTGAGTCTGCATGGAAACGGGCGTCGCAGGGAGCTGGCGCCAAGACGTGCTTCAGAGGTGCCTGACCCGCTGTCGCTCCTCCCCTTGGATGAAGATGTGGCTTTGTCCGTCTGAATGGAATTAGGATCAAGAACCTGAAAAGTACATTTGTAAACATTCTCTTGAACAGAAGGCCCTGGATGGTAAATTCTTCAGGGAGGACTCGTGAGTGTGGTCATCACAGGGCGGTGGTGGCCCCTTCCCCAGATCTGCGGTGCCTCTGCCTCGCAGGCACACTCTCAGAGCAGCTGCGCCACCAGAAGTGCGGGAGGCTTCGGGAAGTCAGGCTCCGGGGCCACTCTGAGCCTCACGAAGCACGGGATCTACCGGAGCTTCGGGGGCCGCCGTGACAATCTCCCACAAACCCAGTGCTCGAGACAGCAGAAATAGGTCGTCGCATCCTCCCAGAGGCTAGAGGTCCGGAGTCAGAATGTCAGCGGTTCCGTGCTCCCTCTGAAACCTGAAAGGAAAAATCCTTCCTGGCCCCTTCTGGGGGTGCCATCGACCCTTGGCATTCCTTGTCTCGTAGCTACAGCTCCTCGATCTCTACCCCCATCACCACATGTCCTTCCTGTGCCACTGTTGTCCAAATGTCCCTCTTCATGAGGACGCCAGTCACTGGAGTAGAGCCCACGCTACCGACCTCATCTTGACTTAATCCCATCTGCAAAGACCAATTTGCAAAGAAGGTCACACCCACAGGTCCCAGGGGTTAGGACTTTAACATATTTTTGGGTGAAACACAATTCAACTCCGAGCAGTATCCTTGGCTTTTTAATTTTCGAACCGAGTCTCAAGACAGGTGTGTGCTGGCAGTGGTGGGGTAGAGGCCCTCTTCCCACCTGTCCAAAACCGACCTGAAATTACACAAGGTCATACAACCAAGGTATCAGAGTGGTTTCGAATCACCATTTCGGTATCGTTTGTGAAGGGAGAAGTGACTTGCTGTCTGGAGAATGAGTGTGAGCCAAACTGTGAGTCATGGAGGTATTTGTACATGACTATTTAAGCAATGAGGTGTTATTGCTTAAATGAGAGGTTTCTAACTCAAAAAGCAGTAAGACTCAGCCTGTGTTGCAGAACAGTTGATCTGTGAATAGTATGAGGGACGCATGGTCCAGAAAATGCAAAGGCAGGAAGAGCAGTTAGGGTCTGGAGAACCAAGCTGGCTGGCGTGGGCTGGGGGCGTGTCTACGGCAGTAGAAGGGTTTGCTGGACAAGACAGTGGCCCTGAAGAGGAGGCAAGAGAATGACTAGGAACGTTCTGAGTGACCTGTGGGATCGGACTAGTAAGAAAGGCAGAGGAGTTGATAGTAACTCTGGCGTGATGAGCCTGGTTAAGTGGGTGGGATGTGTCTCCGTCAAATGGGGGCAGACAGCTCAGGGGAGAAAATGCAGATTTTTCTAGGGGTGAAGAAATTACAATACAGAAGATGCTGTGCAGAGATAACAACGGCGTAAGTTTTATTAAAAGCATTAGGTAAAAGTGTGTTTGTCTGTTATGTAAGGACACCAAGACACAGCGGCCTCTACGCTCAAGGCTTGCAGTGACCCCATGCTCAAAGTGTCCCCAAGGACTGACTTTCCTTCCTATGGTCAGTTTGCACCACTCCCCCACAGCCAGGCTCGACTTCTCTGCTTTGGGGGGTGACATCATGATTTACCTGTCTTTTGAGTCATAAATCTGGAATCTTCCCAATGCCTCCTTCTTCCCAAACTCTCATTATCTTGTCATCAAGTCTCATCCATTCCGTCTTGTAAATCTCTTGAATCGATCCTGCTTCTCCATTTCCATGGTCTCTCAGTCCGTCATCTGTCTTATTACACCATCAGCACCTTGCCAGGTCAGTCCCGGTGCACCTGGACTCGATCCAGCTCTACAAAGTGCTCTTTGCCCAACACCAGTCTGACCGAGCTGCTGGGAGACGGCTTATCCACCTGTCCCTGCCCCCAGCGCACGGCCTGCTGAAGTCCAAACTCCATAACCTGACCTACGGAGTCATGCATGTTTCTCTCCCTGCTGACCTCTAGACTTTGTCTCTTTCTAGATGGCGTTCCTTCTCAGCACATTTTAGCAGCTTTAAGGATTTGGGGACTTTGTAACTTCCTTATACGTCTTGTATCCTCTTTGTGTGCTGTTTCCCCCAGCTGCTCCCCTGGACTAGGCCCCTTTCCTGTTCTCCCCGACACGGAAATCCCCTCCTTTCTCTCTGGGACCCCCTATCACGACCCTCTGCCCCTGCGACGCTTCCTAACACTATGTCATTGTTAACACAGCCGACCCTACCCACCAGGTCACCAGCAACCTCCTCGAGGACAGAACACCCAAATTCCATCTCATAAACAGACGGATCATCTATGTTTTATGCACAATTTTTTTGTCCAAGATCCAAAGTTGATTGGGTTACTCTTCTCAAGTTTATGAAAGCTGTGGACCAAAGAATTGGATTATTCTGGGGCACCTGGGTGGCTCAGTGGGTTAAAGCCTCTGCCTTCGGCTCAGGTGATGATCCCAGGGTCCTGGGGTCGAGCCCCGCATCGGGATCTCTGCTCAGTGGGGAGCCTGCTTCCCCCCCCACCCCACCTGCCTGTCTGCCTACTCGTGATCTCTGTCAAATAAATAAATAAAATCTTTAAAAAAAAAAAGAATTGGATTATTCAGACATTGAAAAGAAGCTTACAGCCTAATAGGAGAGTCAAGGTAAATAAAAATGTAAAAAGAAAAAATAAGTTGGTACAGTCAAAAATGAATTATTACAGGTCAGAATTTTAATGTGTTTGGTTAAAAGCTACTGCAAGACACACAGGCCGAAGGAGCTACAGTATTATCTTTAAACCAAACCACACAGATCAAAACAGAACAAAGTGAGGGTGAATTTCCAAATATAAAAATGGCATTTTTTAGTTCTGTTGAAGAGGTCAGTCGACCGATACACGGTTTTTGACATTTTATTTGCACCAACTAAAGTAGCTCTCAAATCTGCTTCTCTCCAGTCAAAACAGAGAAGTGGTATCAAAATAAATGTATTTTTTAAAAAATCGTAGAGTAAGTATCCATTTTCTGATCAGAACTGACCTCTAGGAACGTCTGACCTGGCTGTGACTGATGGCAAAGCTCCCTCCCCTGCCGCCACCCCGGCAGCCCGCCCGCACTCATTGCCACTGGCGTTGGTGCGGTCAGGTCCAAAGGGAACCCCCCTACCCCTCTCTTGCTCTCTAGGAAAGTATAATCTTCTTACTCTGTTCTCCACACAGCGGTAGATGATTCTTAGAGTAGATGCTTTACTTTCTGTTTAAAACCCGCCAGTAGCCTCCCACTTCAGCAGAATAAACTCCAGACTTGTCTCCTGATTGCGACGGCCTGCGTGATCTGCCTCCTGTCTCGTGGGGCTTACACCCCACTGGAAGTCACTGGACTTCCATGAAGATGTCTGCCTGGTGGTCCAGATCTTCAGCCCCCAGGGCTTTGGTCTTCCTGTTTCCTCTGCCTGGAGATTCCCTAGCTCTTCTCGAAACGACAGCTTCTCTCATCTTTAGATCTCAGCTTAAATAGTACCTTCCCTTGGCTCCCAGTCTCTAAAGACGGCCCTACTTTTGTCTTCTCCTCTGTTCATTTGTTTTTATAGCATTAATTTTGTCTAATCTTTAATTAGTCTTTATTTTTAATGAACTAGTGCGTTGGTATTGTGGGCTCTCTCACGCTAGAAAGGGAGCTCCATAAAGAAAGGGACATCTCTGACTCATTCGCTTTGCCATTTAGAGTTCATTTGATGTTATAATCATAGACATTTTTACCATTTTAATTATATTTATATTGTTATAATCATAGTAACTAATTTAATTATATTTTTATGGGTGCTTTTTATTGACTTTATCTTCTTTACTGAAGTTTTAGGAAAGTAAAGATCAAGTCCTTTTTGTTTGCTGATGCTTTACTGGAACCTTGTAAATAATAAGTCCTTAATATCTGTTTATACAGTAAGTGAATTATTAAATAATTATTAACCAATAGTAGACACTTAAAAGGATAAAATGAAAGTATCTGAAAAAAATTGCCCAGACAATCCACTGTGTTAAAACAATGCAAATGAAGTCTGCTGTCAACGAGAACCTCAAAAATAAAAATCTAATAACCAGCCTGTCGGATAGGGATTTCACTTTCTTTTTAAAATCAATGATCCAGTCTTGTACGTTAGCATCTGCCTGACACAAACTATTTGTTTATGAGGAGAGAATGTACTCAGATGCATCTATGATGTATAAGAACCCAGTCCTTACTATTTGGTGTTGGCCTCACTATAATTTTGCTAGAAAGTTCCAGTGAAGAGGTTTCCAGAGTTGATGTTGAAGCATAATCTTTTTTTTTTTATAAGATTTTATTTATTTGACAGACAGAGATCACAAGCAGGCCGAGAGGCAGATGGGGTTGGGGGGAAAGCAGGCTCCTCGCCTAGCAGAGAGCCTGATGCAGGGCTCGATCCCAGGACCCTGAGATCATGACCTGAGCCGAAGGCAGAGGCTTAACCCACTGAGCCACCCAGGCACCCCGATATTGAAACATCATCTTGACCCATACTCGTCCTCTGTGGAAAGTTTCGTGTCATAGTGTCAGACGGCTGTGCGGTCTGCAGGTGACACAAGCGGCCATGATACCCTGTATGTCCTTCCACTAAGAGGGGCGTCTACTTCCCTAGCTGTTGAGTCTTTGTCGGCCCTGGGACTTGTTTTGATTAACAGAATATGGCAAAAGTGATACTGTGGCTGTTCTAAGTCTCAGCCCCAAAAAGCCTCTTACACCTTCTTCTCTTGCTTCCTAGAAATCTGCAAACGCCATGAGAATCAGCTTGGCCTGTTGGAGGTCGAAAGAACACATAGGGGGAGTCCCCAGTTCTTTAAGATATCCTGCTGAATCCATCCCTGTCGGCCAGGCCGGCCGCACTGCGCGGTGCCAACATGCGAAAGAGAGCCCAGCCGTGTGAGCTGGCCGGGGCTGCTGTAACAAAACACCGCAGACTGGCCGGCTGAAACGACACAAATTTGTGTTCAAAGTTCTGGAGGCTCAAAGTCTGAGATCAAAGTGTTAGCGGGGTCAGCGCCTTCTGAGGGCAGGCGGGGAAGGCTCCGTCATCCGAGGCTCCCCTCCGGCCGACAGTCAGCGTCCTCGTGTTCACATGTTCTCCCTGGGTCTCTGCATCGCCCTCTCTCGGCACGTGGCTGTGTCCACACTTCCTCTTCAAAGGAAGGACGCCGATCACGTTAGATTAGGGCACAGCCTAATGACTTGACTTTACCTTAATTACATCCGCAAAGATCCTATCTCCAGATATAGTGACATTCCAGGGTGCTGGGGGGTTTGCACTTCAACATATGAATTTGAGGGGACGAGGTTGGGGGCGGGGGTATGGTGACATAGCTCAGCTCACAATGCCAACCCAAATCAACAAAGACAAGGAGAGCTGCATGGCTCAAATCTGCCTGGCCCAAACTGCTGACCCACAAAACAGAGAGCCACATAAACAGCGTTGTTTTAAGTTACTGAGTTCTAAAGCAGCTTGTTACACAGCAAAGGTTAACTGATAGGGCCAGATTTAATTTAATTTTAGTGTGTTTACACCTGGGTTTTATGACCGTAGACTACTGTCATCCATTTGGGCCACTCTAATAAAATACCATAGATTGGTGGCTTAAAAGCAAACATTTATTTCTCAGTGTTCTGGAGGCTGGAAGGTCCAAGAGCCAGACGCTGGCAGTTTTGATGTCTCATGAGAGCCTGCTTCGGATTCCTAAAGTGGCCGTCTTCTCCCTGTGCCCTCGCGCGGCAGAAAGATGAGAGAGCTCTCTGTGGTGTGTTTTATAAGGAAAACAATTCGATTCATGAGGGCTCCCTTCTCTAATCAAGTCATGTCCCAAAGAGTCTGTCTCCTAATAACATCACTTGGAGATTAGGTTTCAACATGTAGATTTTGAAAGGGACACAAACAAAAAAAAAGGGTTGAGCCTCTGCCTTCAGCTCAGGTCATGATCTCGGGGTCCTGGGATTGGGCCAGTGTTGGGCTCTCAGCTCAGCGGGGAGCCTGCTTCCCCCATCTCTCTCTGCCTGTCTCTCTGCCTACTTGTGATCTCTGTCTGTCAAATAAATAAATAAAATCTTAAAAAAAACAAAAACAAAAACAAGAGCTGTGCTGTTTCTATGTGTGCTGTGACAAACATTCGCTGGGAACATACATAATCTCTCCAGCCCTCCAGCAACAAGCTAGATGTCATTGACCATGACTATTTAATTCTTTTTTTTCGGTTGATCCTCTGGAAAGTACAATAGAGTGATCACACTAACACCTCAAACTCAGATTAAGTATTTCCAGTCAACATCTCTGCCAAAGGCATGTACTTCAAAATATGTGCTTGTCCAAGTTTAACCTGATTTATTTTCTGAAAAATCTAACCCAGCACACCTCAGAACACCCTCACCTAGGTGGAAGTCATGGTTTACTTACTTTTATGTGTAATGTTATATCTCTAAATACCAATATTTTCACCAGAATAAACTCAGTCTTACAAAGTTAAATTTCATGCATGTCAGAAATATCTCCCCAGTGGAATAAATACTAAAATGAGAAAATTTTTAAAAAGAGCAATTCTGCTTTTTGGCAGAGAGTGTTAAATGTGTTTGGTCATCAAATCCACTTTGTATTCCAAAGAATATCCCAATGTTTCGACAATGTCTCAAAGCTCTTGTGAGTCTCCCAGCCAACTGTTGCTGAGGGCAGTTTCTTCACCTAGCAGGAAGGTTTTCTGATTAACTCACCTTAGAATCCCATACTGACCTCTTTTAACTTTTTCCTACATATTTAAGCACAACTAAAATTATTACCAAGGGATGTTCTAAAAGTCCTACCTGGTTAAGTAGCCTCATTACTCTCATGTTGGGAAACTGATAAGTGATTATTCCAATTTTAACTACGTTAAAACCCTACTGTGTATTATACATCTTATTGAGCAATTTTATCAAGAATTTGACAACAGTATGTGGAAAATGCTGAGAATTAAGTAGTTTTGCTTTTGAGGGACCATTACCCGTGTTCTAAAATGCAGTTTAAACCCAAGTCAATTACATTTTCATTTTGCAAAAATTTTTTTAGGAAACTTAGTTTCTTTGAGATTTTTCACCGGAAACCATGGGCCCTCTTAGTCTCGGAAGTACCACTGTGGGGCACCTGGGTGGCTCAGTTCGTCAAGCACGGGACTCTTGAGCTCAGCTCAGGTTTTGATCTCCGCGTTGTGAATTCACGCACTGCACTGGGCTCCAAACTGGGGTGTGGAACCTACTTAAACCATCAACAACAACAACAACAAAGTGCCACGGTGCTCCCAGGACCACAGGGTCTTACTGTACTGAGGGCTAGTTACTGTTTTGCTTTGAAGTGTCAACACTTTCCCTGTGGCTGTCTGGGGAGACGGTTGGGTTTTGCCGCTCCTTGAAACTCACACTGTGTCCCTTTTTGCATTGCTTGTGGCTGGGCATCTGCCATTTCCTATATGCCAGGAAGCCAGCTGCTTTCCTGGTCTCTGTTTCAGTTTGCTAATATGCGAAGTTTATCTGGTTTAGGGCGTAGATGAGGTCCTAGACAATGTCATCTCTACTCGCAAATTGATTGAACCAAACAAGAGACTAACGTGCGTAGCAGGCTGCCCAGCACCGGCGGTGCTCTGACGGTTCGTTTCCATAGTCTGTAGCTGGGGAAGGTTGGTTTGGCACCAGCCATCCTTTCTTCGGTCCGGGGCCTCTTTCCGTCTTCCATCTCTGGCAGGATAACCACCTCTCCACCGTGTGCTTCCTTCCTTCCTTCTTCCTAATTGTCGTTTAATCTTCACATGTTGGAGGACACAGGAGCTCTTCAGTTTCACTTTGCTTTCCCCTCCACTCCGGATGTGTCCTAGTTCCCTCAGGGGTCTGTTTCGTAATCTAATTTCCTTGACTTTGCCAAGTATTTCCTAAACAGAAAGTCTATGTGCCAGACCATATTAGATAATTTTTTTCCTCCAGATTTTTCTAACTTGAAGAGACATTGATGTCTCTATTCTTGCAAAAATTACCATTGGAATCCCTCTTTTCGAGGCTTCTGACAAGTTCTCCTGTTCATAAAATACTTCTTCACACTCAACAAATTGTCCAGAGATCTGCAGAGGAATGGTTCTCTGTCCAGGAGTATCAGCTTGTTAAGAAACAAATAAAAGGCATGTCCGGAAACAGCAGCCAGAATTGTCCCTTTACACTCTTCTGCTTTGCTGTTTCAGAAACAGCCTTCTCCGTTTGCCGTCGCTGTGACTGCAGGGCCAGAACAGAGAACGTCAATCCTAACAAACGACTGTGAGCGTTTCCTAATTCATGGCAGCTAAACGAATCCGTCCCTGAGATGGGCAGAACAAGCTTAAAGCAGGCTTTGTTAGGGGGCCATCCTTTGGGGTATCAGATATCACCCACGATGGCCTATATTGTTAAGTATGTGACAAGTGCTAAGTCTTTGACTATATTAAAAACCTTTTTAGGATCAGCTACTCTGAGAAGTTCAGACAAATAGGTGGTTTTAGGGTTTTTTTTTTTAATTTAATTTTATTTTTTCAGTGTTCCAAGATTCATTGTTTATGCATCACACCTGCTGCTCCAGGCAATCCGTGCCCTCCTGGACACCCACCACCGGGCTCCCTCAAGCCCCAGCCCCTCCTCTCCAGAACCCTCAGTTTGCTTCTAGGAGGGTTTTTAACAAGAGAAAGGAAAAATACTGCTCTGACTGGGATGATTTCCTCCAACCAAAACCGGAAGGAATCAGTATTTACTTTAAATCAGTATTTACTTTAGGGGAGGCACTTTACAAAATGCTCTCTTGGTCCCTCACCGTCATCTTTCAAGGAAGCGTGACGTGCCTGTGTTCTCAACGGGGAAACCACGGCCTCACGATGACCAGCCGCCGGCCGCCTGCCGCAGGTCACATTGCGCCCGGCCGGGCTGCGGGTGTGCGGGGCCAGGGCCGGAGCCCGCCGACCCCCGCGCTCACACGGCGTCCGAGGCGGCGAAGTAAGGGGGAAAGCGGGGCCGCAGGACCGGTCAGTCCCAGCCGTGCCGCCGCGACCGCCGTCCCGCGGGGACTGGGAGACGACGCAGGTCGTGCGGGGCGGCCCGTGGGACCGGCCAGACGCGGGATGTGCGCGTCCCGCACGTGTGGTGTGGACCGAGGAGAGCAACGTCGAAGTCTGAGTCTGTGGCTCGGGACGCGGTGACACGGATGGAGGACACCGGGCCCCCCGCTTGCGGCCGCAGAGACCGTCCGGGACGCGGCGGAGCGGGCACGGACGCGGGTACAGACGCGGGTACGGACGCGGGTAGGACGCGGGTACGGACGCGAGTAGGGACGCGGGTAGGACGCGGGTGGGGACGCGGGTACGGACGCGGGTAGGACGCGGGTGGGGACGCGGGTGGGGACGCGAGTAGGGACGCGGGTAGGACGCGGGTACGGACGCGGGTACAGACGCGGGTGGGGACGCGGGTGAGGACGCGGGTACGGACGCGGGTGGGGACGCGGGTACGGACGCGGGTACGGACGCGGGTAGGACGCGGGTGGGGACGCGGGTACGGACGCGGGTACGGACGCGGGTGGGGACGCGGGTACGGACGCGGGTACGGACGCGGGTGAGGACGCGGGTACGGACGCGGGTCTCCCGGCCGCACGGCCCCGTCTGGCTCTCACGGAGGCGCGGCCGCGGCCTGTCCCTCAGCCTCCCCGCGCGGGGGTTTCCTCATCCGTAAAGCGGTTCCCGGAGGAGCTTGTGTCGCGGGGTTCGAGGAGCTCCGGGAGCCGCACCCGACAGTGACCCCGATGCCCGGCGCGTCCCCTTCCTCGTGCTTCGAATCTCCGAACCCCGCGAGTCCTCGTCCTGCGGGAGCCGCGAGCGCACGGCAGCGCCGTCGGGCCGTGCTCGGGTCCGGGCGTGTCACAGCTGCCCCGGCTGTGTCGGCGACAGTGACTGCAAACGGCACGAAGCAGCGCGGACACAGCGGCCGCCGCGACAGTTGTTCCCACGGAGCAGGTCGGCCCCGACGGCACCACCCGGTCAGGACGCAGCGGGGCGACCCCGGCAGGCGCTTTCCCGAGTCTGTGTCATGGGAGACACCGACCACCTCCCGGAACGAGGACTCCTCTGCTGGTGTCCATGGAGTTCTCTTCCCAGCTCGCGTACGATGACGTCCTAAATCCGCGGGGGCTCCCCGCCGACGCAGCACCTCACACCCACTCCGGCCCTAAGACAGACGTCGGGTCGCCAGACCCAGAGACAGCTCCGAGGGGCGCAGCGCGCACCGCCGCCAAGGAGCCGAGCCAGAGCTCGCGCGGTTCCCCTCCTCGGGGACATGGTCCGTGCGCGTTCCTCGTGGCCCTGCCTCCTTCAGGGTGTCCTCGGGGGACTTTCCAAGATCTGCAGGCCGGTGTCACACGTGCTTCCACCAAATACGTTGCATCGATCAAAGTGAAGCAAAGAAATAAAGTCTTTCCTAAACGCAAAAGTCTTTCCTTTACTCGTTTCAGAGTAAAGAAGAAACATGAGGATGTGCTCCATCTTTTATATATATATATATATTATTTTCTTATTTGACAGACAGAGATCACAAGTAGGCAGAGAGGCAGGCAGAGAGAGAGAGGGGGAAGCAGGCTCCCTGCTGAGCAGAGAGCCCGATGCGGGACTCGATTCCGGGACCCTGAGATCATGACCTGAGCCGAACGCAGAGGCTTTAACCCACTGAGCCACCCAGGCGCCCGTGCTTCATCTTTTGTAAATATCTTTCACTTGCTGTTCTCCAGACAGAATCGTATGACAGGTTAGGCTACAGCGTTCCCATTGAGACCTGTGACCCCAAAAAAGGTGGGCAGGAAAATCAAATGAGCAGACAATCAAAGTTTTTATATTTTATGTTTTCATGTATTTTAAAGTATATTGTTTTCATGCACATACCAATATGAACATTGAGAAATCATTTTAAAACCCAGTAAAAATATTAGTAAATTACCAAAGGGACAGTTGATAGGAACGGGTAGATAATTACTATGATTTTTTTTTTTCTTTTTTGCCCTAATCCACTGTCAATAACTTATTCCAGTGGTAGAAGCTGACATTTACTTTCTTACCTTTTTTAAACCCCTGGGTTTCAGCTGAAGTTCAGTTTCCAGGAAACGTCTCCCCATGCGGGGTCACTGTCCACCACAGCCTCAAATTCCGCCGGAGGCCTTTGCCCATGTACACAGTCGGACAACTCATCGTCTGTTCGGGCTGGTTTAGAGGACAGTGCCCATGTGACCAAATTATATCCCTTGGAAAAGAGCTGGAATGAAAGAGAACATATATTACCCACTCAGGGATGGGGTTTACTGTAGGAAACCAAGGACGTCCGTGGGCTGCACTCACCACCTTTGCCAGTGGGCTCAGATTTTTGCATTTTGGTCTCTTGTGCCTGTCATGCTCCTTTGGAAAGAGTGCCGAGATACAGAAAGCAGAAAGCCAAGTCCTTGTATTCAGGAGGGCTGTCCTTCTGGTGTTCACATGGAGGAGTTTAAACAAAAAAGTAGAAGATTGGAATATTATAGGAGCACTTACGCCTTGATGGAGAACAAATACGGGGGATGTTCAGGTTAAATAGAAATTCCTTAACAAGCCAAAAAGACCAAAGAAATAAAATTGTGTATCAAAGATACAGAGATTGATTTTTCTGGTTAGTGAAACTAAGGGACTGACCAAATGTCTTTCCCCAAATGATGCAGCTAAATGCCCGGGTGTTTGTTATTTCGTCCAAGATCACACACTCCCCCTCCCACACCGAGAGACCCCCGTCGCTTAGAAAGTCGGGACATTCTCTTCTGTTCACTGTGACTGTTTTGTGAGCTTGTTTATCAGCCTCGCAGATGCACTGTGAGGCCTCTCATCAGTTTGGGACCACAAGTGAGTGTGTGGTGCGAAAAAGGCCTCACCATGCAATTTAACAGATTCCCAAAAAAGGAACAAAAATCCTGAGAGAAGGCATTCATAACAGTAAAAATTATGGTTGGTGAAACTTGGCTGAATTGGCTGAGGAATTCTTCATCTTTCTAAAAAGATTTGCCTCGTGTATTGGGGTTAAGTTCAGCCCTGAAAGGGCCTATTTGAAATCATGCTGTTCTGGCATCTGGCTGAGGACATTCTACCCCAAATTAACCACACACAAATGCCATTTTTAGTCTCCCAACATTCGATGCAGACAAGGGTTCACATCCTTTGAAGCACAAGTCTTTACAGTTGTGATGAACTCCATAAGCATTGGAAACTGCTTAGACAAAATGTTACCCACAACCAATTCTTCAAAATCATGCTAATATGTGTTAGATTAGCCATCTCTGCTTTAGAAATCAGAATATACTGAATGTAATTTAATGATTTCTTATATAATGGTAACCTGAAAGCAGAGTAATATATTAAATATCTTTAAAATTTTTGTTCTGAATCTGTAATCACTAGGAACTCCAGGGTCCGGGAAATAGAATATAAATAAAAAAAAAATATCTGACTAAGGAATGCTGCCTCCCAACACAAAGCTTTTGATGGTTTTAAATATCTAGATATGTTTTCAGGTTCCGTTGTGATCATTAAATATTTATGTCCCACGTGACGTTGAAGAGGATGATGTCTTATACCAAGCTGAGTCTGTGTTCTAGAAGATCTTCTTGTAAGAACAGCGTGATTGATGTATGTAGCAGTGTTATTCTCAACAGCTGGAAGATGGAAGCCAGCTGAGTATCTGTCAGCAGATGACTGGGTAAACACAGTGTATACCAGGATGAGGGAGCGATACTCGGCTTATTCATACAAGAGGAGATTATCCAGCTTTAAAAAGGAGGGAGATCCTGTCTCATGCTACAGCACAGCTAAACCATGAGGATATTAAGCTAAGTGAAATAAACCCCACTCATGAGGACACAATTATGGCATAATTCTACTTCTGTGAAAAACCTAGTGTAGTCAAATTCATAGAAAGGGAAAGTAAGATGGTGATTGCCAAGAATGGGGCCGGGGGTTGATGAGGAATTACTGCTTAATGGGTACAGGGTTTTTGGAAACTGGTTACACAACATTGGGACTGTATTTAACATGACTGAACTATATGTACCTTAAAAATAGTCAAGAAGGTACATTTTGTTATGTGTCTTTTGCCACAATTTAAAACTTTTTTAAATTATGAATTCTATTATTTAAGCTTGCAATAGTGTCATTTTCTTGTCTTATAGATTCATATGTAGAAAATAATGTCGGTTGATGACAGGATGGCGTTAAGATTTCACTCTGTAGGAAGCAGGTAAACCAGTAAGAACTTGGTTTCCCTTTCACAGCACGTAGTGTTGATGGGAAAACATTCTTTCTACCAGAGGTCAAGGAAGAGATTATTTTTCTAAAAGATTTTAGTTCCTTAAACTTTCTTATTCTATTTTCTTCCCTCTGTTTTGTTTCTCTTTCATTTCTCCGTCCCCACCGACTCCTTACCCATCATCTACTCTGTATGCTCAGGCTCCGGAAATCCATTCTTCTCATTTGCCTCCATCCATTTCTTACCTTTTCCTGCTCTTTATATAGACAACCGTGGATTTATAGACAAGTTGGGGTTAACTGGAAAGTAGTTGGTAAGAGAAGGTCAGCAATTCAAAATGCTAGTTAGGAAGTCCAAGCTGTTGAATCGGGATTAAAGATTCAAGCCCGGATCTGAGAGAGGAGGCAGTGGACGAAGGGATGGGGAGATGGCCGAGCCAGGAGCCAAAGGAAGAGAGAGGCCAAGGAGACCAAAGTCGAGATAAGGTCTTCGGCTAAAGGCGCAAATTGGCCTAACAGAAGGCGGGCTTCGGAGACAATGAATACAGGATGCAAATATGGATGCTGCCAGATGTTGGTGTGTTTCCAGGATGCATCCTTACAGTGGGAGGGTCCCACTGAACAACAGCTTTGTTTGAGATGTTACAACCAGCAGATCGATGACTTTTACAATTTTAATATAGCGGGTGTTCCAACCTTCTGTCTTCATTGTAGCTCTACTGAACTCTTCATTCCCTCGCATTGCCATGATTTTATGACTACTACTCTTGGTCTAGACAAAACATTGTCCAAAAGAACCTTTTCTGGAGATGGAAATGTTCTATATTGCGTGGTCCAGTACAATAGCCACTAGCCACATGGGACTAGAGAATGATCTATTGGACATCATAGGTCTAGAATGTTCTTCCCTATTTCCTAATCTGCCGCAGCTCTACTCCCTTCCGTTCCATGTCTAACACTGAACGAATACTGTCAGTGTTTCACACAGAGCCTCTCAGATCCCTTTTCTTGCTTCTGTGTGCCTCTCTTGGCTTCTCAGTTTTTGATTCTAGTAACCTGTGACTTAGAAGATTGTCCTGTGGGTCCTGGAGCCATTGTGCATGCAAGGGATGAGGTCCAAGAGCCTGGGAGTTTAGATCCTGTCCCAACTCCTCATCCAAACTCCAGGGCAGCCCTCAGTCCCTGAATGACCAGGCCAGGATGATGAAAGCCCTGCTTTCTTTGGATCAGACCAGTCCTGAAATAGAAGGCGCACTCCCAAGCTCTCCCCAGTATTAGGTTCAGGCTACTCCCAAGCTCTCCTCAGTATTAGGTTCAAGCTACTCCCAAGTTCTCCCCAGTATTAGGTTCAAGCTATTCCCAAGCTCTCCCCAGTATTAGGTTCAGGCTACTTCTGCAGGACCTGGAAATCTTGCCCTTATGCTTGGTTGGTTTCCCTTCCTTGTCTGCTTCCTTACCAGTTTCTTCTGGGAACACTTCCTCAGTAAATCACTCGCACGTCAATCTTCACATCAGGGTCTGTGTCTAGGGAATTCTAAGACAAACTGAAATGCTGATTCTTCTGTGAAGCTTTCCCCAGTTCCCCAACCAAAATTAATCTCAAAGTCCTATAAGCTGCCATGACACTTTATTCAAATTTCTAACATAACACCAAATAAATGTAAATTACATTTGTAACTGGGTCCCCAACCAGAATGTGAGCTGTGTTGGGGTAGGGATTATGTCATATTCATCTTCACATCCTCTTTTTTAATGTCATTATGTTATAAATTCTATAAAATATTTATTGAATTTATTTGACTATAAAGGAAAATGTGGACATTGTGACTTTTTCACCGTTTTTAATAAAAATATTTAATGATTTATGGTTATTAAAATTTATATATAAAAGAGACTTGGTTGCCAGAAGGTATTTATTCAATGTACTATAGATTTTTTCCATGTTCAGTGATGATAGCTAGCACTTTTTTTAATTTGAAAGAGATTAACATGAAAATAAGTCTTACCAAAAAACGGGTCATATACTCATTGACAGGGAAAATACTTCCTGGTTTTTATGAGTTCTTCAAACTTTAGAGTCTTTAGAAGTTCAACTGGGAATGATTCAGATATATCACTGAGGCAAATCAGAGCAGCACACACAATAGAAAGAAAAAGCCACCTCTTTCCCATCTTTTGATGATTATAATTTAATAAAACATGGACCAAGTTGAATATCTTGTAGCTATTTAAAAACATATAACTGAAGATACTCAAAGAGATTTATCAAATGGACAAATAAATAATGTTTAATGCCAAAGACAAGTAGATCACAGAGTAGTATATATTTCTAAAAATGAAATATATATGCACATAGGAAATAAAAACAGGAAGAATGTTAGAAATGGTTGGCTCTGAATAATGCCATTTAAAGTGGTGGTTTCTTTTTCTTTCTTTACTCTTTGTTGATTTTTCCACACTTTTTTGTGTGTGTGTATTTATTTGTTAAATAATCTCTACACCCAATACGGAGCTTGAACTCACATCCCCGATATCAGACTCGCACGCTCCACTGACTGGCTAGGCGACCCAGTTTTCTAGGTTTTCTCCAATGAATATGTGCACTATTGAAATAAGAAAACAGATGTATTTTTAAAAGCGTCTAGTTACTTCCATAACTTCCCAGGGTTGCCCACCCCAAAAATAAGCAACAATAATCAAATAAAAATGTAGGTTTACATACAGAGGAATAAAAATGATCGCAACAGTGGTTTTGTTCACTGAGAATCATTTACAATCCAGTCAAGTGCACAGTGATCTGCTTCTGAACGCTGGACGCGCTCTGAGTTGAGAAAGTCATGGAATGACTGTTACGATGGAGACAGGAGCCCCTTCGCTTGTGCCGTTTGATCCTTCTCTTGAGCACTTTCATGTAGGCATGAAGTTGATGTGCAAAGCCTATGCCCTTGTGACAAAATGCACTGATTCAACCATTTGAACATTTTGTTAGCAATGGACGCATCATTGCTCATTTGATTATGTTGAAAAGTAACAAGTTAATTTGGCTGAAAGAACTTACCTGACCACGCTGCATTATGGAACTATCTTTTAAATGGACTGAAATTATTAAATCAGAAATAAGTCACTCAGATTTCCTATTGACCAAACTGCTCAGATTCTGCAAGGAAATATCCTAATTTTTCCCTTTGAAATTCTCCTCTGGCAGTAAATTATAAAAAAAAAAAAAAAAGGAAGCTGATTTTCCCCTCATTGTACGGAGAGGAAGATGACAATCCATGAGGCACAAAGGTTTTCAGTGATATTAGATGGTCTAATATCACATGATATTAGACTCCTGTCTGAAAGAAAACTTTCGGTAAGTGCGCAGCAGTTGTTGAGGAGTAAGAATATTCTGTCCCCCAAGGTCCTTTCAGCCAGACTAAGACTCAGACGGACACAAGAGAGACGAGGAGGAGAAAATCACATTTAATGGCGTATGCACAGGGAGCCCACACAGACATGGCAATTCCAAGACGGTCAGGCAGCACGCGGTGTGTGTATACACGTCTTCCTGAACTGAGGAGAAGGCGGTCGGGGTGTGGGAATGTGGAAGGAAGAACTGCAACTCACAGGAAGGTGACTGAAGAGCCGGTGTTCATTAAGTGCTTGCTAGGCCTCTCAGAAACGACCTGACACAGAGGACTTCGATCAAAGAGGCCTTGCCCGGCCCCTCCCCGTCTGCGGGGCCTGGTTCCTCTCATACTGCGGTTATCTACGGTGCCGACTTTCTTCCTGGGGCAGGTCTTCATTCTTTGCTGGCAGTTGTAGGGATCAGAAAAGAGCTTTTCCTGAATCTGCTGAATTTTGACCACTTTTCAACTTGAAATAATCTTTATGCCAAGGCAGAGTATTTTGTGGGGGGGAATACCATTGGCCCCCTACAATGTATTTTTTAAATATGTTCATCTTTAATTCCACATCTTATACATATAATAGCTCAGAGAACTCAGAGGGCCCATTGTCTCTATTTTTCTGGTGTAGAATCTGAAGCCACAATTATATCCTTTTAAAAGACCAGCTGCCTCAAGAGACAGAGGTCCTGAATCACATTGCAAGGGCATGGCAACAGGTTTGGCCTTGAACACCTGAGGGATGGTCTGTAGATTCAAAGCCGAGAGGAAATAATATTTCTCTTTCCTTTCAGGAAACTGCCCAGTGTCCTCCTGTCTTGAGAACGTCTCCAAGGTGCTTGGCAGAGATGCTCGATCACGGAGTCTGGCAGGGTGGGGGGAGGCAGCGCACGGCCTCACTCACACCGCCACCTCGTCAGGGTGGCCTTTCCCGGAACCCCTCAGAGGAGCACTGATTAGGACCAGAATTGCCATGCCACCCGCACGGTTCCCAGGGTCAGGACCCAGCCAGCTAAAGCACATTAGCCATCCTAAAATAATAAAAACAAATTAATGGAATTGCCTCAAGGGAAATCAAATTCCACTTACGGGCCCAGAGGCAGAAACAGCTGTTAAAATTCATTAAATTAGAAGTTCCTGTAGTAGCTTCTTGAAGAAGTTTTTCAAAGTCTTGGGGCCACCACTATTAAAAAAAAAAAAAATCTAGTTAAACATTATTCATCAGAAAGCATTTTTGTGGGGAGGACATGGAGTGTATTTTGAAATCTTCACAGGCTATAAGAGTGGGGCTGGACCATCTCCAAAGTTTGTATTTCAGTATGCTTTGACAGATGGGCTCATTGTAAGTTTTAAAATTTAAGAAGTGGAGAATCAATGGCTGCATTAAAAACCCTGAAAGCCTTTCCACGGAGGATTAGAAACCCGAAAAGCATTCCACTGAGCATGATTTTCCTCATCAAAGAAGCTTCTAGAAGATGTTTATGGATTTTCTCAAGTCTGACTACAATTTCTACAACAAAATTATTAGCTAATGAGAAGAACGACTTAAAACCTGTTACGTCTGAGGGGGAGGTGCCTGGCCACTCAGTCCGCCAAGCGACCGTTAAGCATCCAACTTCCGTTTCTGCTCAGGTCATCTTCTCAGGGTGAAGAGACTGAGCCCAGTGGGCCTCGCTCCTGGCTGGGAACCTGGATTTCCTCTTCCTCCCCCTCTGCCCGTCCCGCTCGTGTTCTCTGTCGTTCTCTCTCAAAGAAATGAACAAATCTTAGCGGGGGGAAAAGAAAAAGCAAAAAACAAAACAAAACAAAACAAAACAAACAACAACAACAACAACAAAACTGGTTTTTGGTTTTTTGTTCTTTATCTCCCTTTCCTTCCGAGGGCATTTCCGTGCGGTTGAAAGGGCGGCACCCGTGACACCGGTGAACTATGGCAGGAAGAATTCTTACGATGTCAGCCAGAAAGGAGTGTGTCGACAAGACAATGAATTCAGCTGCTGTCGGTGCCTCAAATTCTTCATCTTAAAAAGGGACAACGGGGGTTCGATTGGATGCTCTCGGAGGCCTCCGTCGGTTTTGAGCCGCAGGACACCAGAACCCTGGGAGCGCGCCTCGAACCGGGGAGTGGCCGCCAGCCTGAAGTGCACAGCGACGGCTTCGTTCGGTCCGACCCCGAGAGGGCCCCCGGGGGGAGACGTGATCAGAAGTCTGTCGGTGACGGTGTCTGATGGTCGATAACCGGATCCGACTCCGGCTCACGACAGGTAAACGGGCAATCAGCACCAGGTCATGGCGGGCCCAAAGGGAACTTGCAGAAGCAGAAGCTGGAAAGAACAAGAAGCAGGACGTCTTAGGGATCGAAGTGGCAGACATGCAGGCCACCGCACGGGGACCCGTCGGCTCCAACTGTTTTCCTTCGTCCCTGTGGTCACTGGGCTCGAGAGTCAAAGCGCAGCGCCGGGGAAGGACCCTTCCTCAGATGCTGGGTCGACGTTCACTGCCCACTGCACCCTAGTCCTGGGTTCCTGCACTCACTCTAAAGGCTCAACAGCTAAAAACGATATTTGCCTGTTTCCCTTGCGGCCAGTGTTCCAGAAGATTCTGAACGATTCAGCGAGTCACGTGCATTTGTGTGGGACTGGGAAGGCAGAGGCGAGGTGGACACCCCGTGTGTGCGGCTTCTGTGATTTTGCTTCCAGACTGTGGACGTCGGGGCGTCTGATTCTTCTGCAAAGGCTCTAGCCAAGGTCCCAGGATCCAGCTGTTAGCCTAATAGGTGTTGAGAGGCGTGACATGGTCATTCGTCGTGTTGGTGCAGATGCGTCACGGCTCTGGAGACAATAACCCAGTGGTGGCTTCTAGTCCCCAGGTCGCGGCTAAGCTGGCACGTTCCTGGAGCAACAGTTGGCATCTTGGCTTCCTTTTTCCTCGGCTTTCTGGTGGTTGTCATTCTGTTTGTAGACCGGTTTTGTCCTGCCAGTAATCTCCGGAAGCACCGTTCTCTGTCATAAATCCCCTGTCGCTGAAATAGCCAGAGAGTGTTCCATCAGCGTCCAGTTGGCCATGGTGGTTCCCACATCCGCCTCTGAGCCAGGGGGAGGCAGGATGTGCTGAGTGGCACCCCCAGCACTATTATATACACAAGAGGAATAATTCTCCCGGAAGAAGATCAGTTGCCCTATCACAGAAAGGAGCTGGGAGGGGGGATAGGGACGGATTGGGAGTGGCAGGAAGCAAACAGCCCTCCTGCAAACAAACACAAAGTTAATCAAATCAACATTGTCCGAGAGTGTATTGCAGACTCACTGCACAAACCGATGTTGTCCAGAAAGTCCTGACATGTGTTAGGAGAGCATCACTGTCCGGAGGGAAGGAGCCAGAGAAGACCTCATGAAGTGTCTTCTGATTCAGGTCTTGAGGCTCACGTAGACAGGAAGGGCTTTCCAGGTAGTAGGAAATTAATAATTTATTCGTTAAGAAATTAAATTTCTTTTACTTTAATTTTTACTATGTATGGGGAAGATTGAGGGCTTGATTAAATAATAAAGGGGAAAGTTTGGGTTTTTAGTTGTTCTCAAGTAGGTGTGAATACTGTAACCGGGAGGAAACCCTGAAAGATACTGCGCGGCAGACCGCAGTGAGCCCGCAGAAGAGGCAAAGCCCCGCGGCGCGTCCGGGCCGCACCCCAGTGGCCGCGGACGCCGCGGCCCATCTCGGCCTCTTTCGTGCTCTGCGCCTCCTGACCTCCCACCGTAGAAACGGGGCTTCACTCCTGAAGGCTTTCCAAAGGCTACGGTTCGTTGTCCACGGGCTCTCCCGGCGCCGGATTTTCTTCTATGGCTTCCTAACGTTCTTCCCGAGCCTCGCCGTCCCTCTCCTTGTCGCAGTCACTGGCGCGAGGACCGGCCCCAGGGATGTGAGCTTTGACCCCCCCCGAGACTCGGGCTTCCCCCCGGGAAAGCAGACCCCATTCCTTCTGCCTCAGCCGGAGCTCGGGGCAGAGTCGTGTCTCTCTGCGCCCCGTGGCCGCCGTCGCGCTTTACCTGCCCTGGAAACGCTGGCGACGCAGCCGGTCACCGTGACACTCTGACCGCTGGCACAGCGGGTTTTCTGCGCCTGCTAGCATCATCCAGATCCGGAAGGGAAGGAAAACCAAGACGGACTGAGCCTCCATGCTGTGGCAGGGACGCGTCTAAGCCTTCCCCGTGCGTCGTGCGTTTCGTATGATCTACGCAGCGGCGTGTGGCCCGGCCGACCCCCGCCGGCCCGGCCGACCCCCGCCGGCTGCGGCAGCAGCTCCCAGGGGCTCCGGGCAAGTCCGGTCGAAGTCAATGCTTCCTCCCTCCCGTGCGCTCTGTCCCGCGCCGCCCGCTCTCGGCGCGGGGTCGCTCCGGCCCACCTCGCCGGCCCTGCTCCCTGCGCCCGTCCTGACCCGGCCTCCCGCGCGAAGCTGATCTCGGCCCCCGAGTCCGAGGGGGTCTGAGTGAAAGACACGTCTCTCCTCACGCACTGATCCTGGCCCCGCGGAGAGGGAGGGAGAAATAGCGACGAGAACGAAACGCCTAACATTCCTGCCATTTTCCGAAAACCGCGTTCACCTGTTTGGAACCAGCGGCATCTGTGGCCCAACGCGATTCTCCCAGCAGGAGAACAGGGACTGGACGTTGCTTATCGCACAGTTAGTTCCTCAAAGCTTTTCTTCTCTCCTTGGCCTTACACGTTTTCTTTGCAAGTGGCAAGAGGACTACTAAAAGAGAAGCCTCTAGAATGTGATAGTGTTTCTCACAAGATTGGGGTGAGGACAAAATCGGAGATCAGGAGGTGAATGGAAAGTAACATACCCAGCCCCGAGAAGATTTCCAGGAGCTGCTTACACAAGGAAAGTCCTGATTCCGCTGTGTGCGCGCTTGGGCACGCGCGAGCCCACATGCACGTGCACACACACGCACACACGCACTCTCCCCGTGTACCCTTCCGTCATAGCATTTAGAAGTTGAATTTGTTGCACGGCCTCAGGTTTTCACACACTGAATTCTTTTTTTTTTTAATATTTTTTTTATTTATTTGACAGACAGAGATCATAGATAGGCAGAGAGACAGGCAGAAAGAGAGAAGCAGGCTCCCTGCTGAGCAGAGAGCCTGACATGAGGCTTGATCCCAGGACCCTGAGATCAGGACCTGAGCCGAAAGCAGAGGCTTAACCCACTGAACCACCCAGGCACCCCACACACTGAATTCTTAAGCATAAAAGCTGTAAAAAAAAAAAAAAATATATATATATATATATATATATTGCAGCAGCGTTCCCGATTAGGCACTGGATGAGACTGTGTTTTAAAAACACGGCCCGTTGGGGCGCCTGGGTAGCTCAGTGGGTTAAAGCCTCTGCCTTCGGCTCGGGTCGTGATCTCAGGGTCCTGGGATCGAGCCCCGCATCGGGCTCTCTGCTCAGCGGGGAGTCTGCTTCCTCCTCTCTCTCTGCCTGCCTCTCTGCCTACTTGTGATCTCTGTCAAATAAATAAAACCTTAAAAAAATAAAAATAAAAATAAAAACACGGCCCGCGAGGAAAGGGAACACGTTCCAGGGGGAGCTGTCAGAGCGCGGGTCCGGTCACCTCTCCGAGGCCTGAGGGGTCAGGACAAGGCACCGCTGACCCCATCCTCTCGCCCCTCAGCAGTGGAGGAGGAGGAATGAGAGCCAGAAGGAGCACCTTTCCGGGCTCCGGGGCGATCCGGGAGAGGACGGTTTCCTCCCCTCCTTCGGCTCCCCCTGCTGGGAAGAGAGGACTTTTCTCCGGAGTCCGAGGGAGGGACACCCGCCAGAGTGCTGGTAAGGCTTAGGGTGACGGCTGGCAGTGGAGGTTGTGTTTCATTCTCTGGCTACTTCACTGCTCAGGAACGGGGGTGGCTCCTCTGCCCAGCGCGTCCAAGCAGGGAAAACGGACCGCCGGGAGCCGCAGCCGCATCTGGCCAAGGAGAGCGTAGCAGAGGAACGCTGGCCGAGGGCGTCCGCCGCGGGTCAGCGTGCGGTAAGGGGTGAGCTATCTCAGCATTTTGTGTTTACACGTCACACTGTGAAGTACCGAACCGGGAACGGGCTTCCGAAACCTTCCTCTAGGTCGGTTTCCAGAAGGAGCGAATTCGAAACTAGAGGAACGACGCCAAAGTAGAGCAAATGCATCACTTTTCATCGCGGTAATTTTGAAGGACGACATGCTTAGACACACCATTTTGTTGTACTTGTTCCAACAATGGCTCTCCGTCCTCTATAGTCCCAGTGACCGGGATGGTCATGTCACTGAAGCAGCTGTATGTACGACAGGTCCCCCGGTCACGGGGTCTCCAGTGCGGGCCTGCGTAACTCACCTTCGTTCTCTTGCTTTCATTTGCTGACCAGAGGCAGTGGCTTGGGGGGCAGGGGATACAGCTGATTTGTAAAGCTGTAAACACACTTGATCGGACTCTAATGTCCAGCTAGCAGTGTGATCCCACCAAGTGTGGGGTTGGGAAGCCAGGAGCTGAGGTAAGCCATCTCCAGCACATCCCAGACTGGTGAATGTGATCGTGAAGATCCACTCAATATGAACCACTTAAAATGTTATTATACTATTAATTAAAAAAAATAAAATAAAAGATCCACACCCAGTGTGATGCCCAGCCCAGGGCTTGAACTCACGACCCTGAGATCAAGGCCTGAGTTGAGATCAAGAGTCAGACTCTTAAACGACTGAGCCACCCAGGAGCCCCCATTAATTTGCACGTTGGTGTCCCTCCACAAACAATTGCCAATGGTAGGCCAAAAGCAGCTCTAGTCCTCGAGTAGGGGCAAGTATGGGATGAAAAGGAAGTAAAGAAAGTGAAAACTGTCAGCTTTTCAGAGAAGGAGCTCGCTGTGCATGGCATAGTAGGTGTCATGTCTGCACTCAAGAAGACAAAAATTCCCACTTGTTTTGGATTCTTGCTGCAGTGGCCCCTCCCGTAGCATATCTCACAGCACAGACCTTTGGGTACGTTTCCACTGTGGCTTACAGAGTGCCTCTCTCTTCCTCTGTACGAGGAGTTAGCTCCCCAGCCCTTGAGACATGGTTCTTACCCTCGGTCAAGGAGAAAAACCCGGAGTTGGAAAGCTGGTAGAGCTTATTTTCTAAAGAAGAAGGAGTTGTGTCCCTCAAGATGGAGGGGTGTGCCGGCAGCAAGCCGCAGTAGCCCAGAGATCCTCTCCTGCTAGAAGTTGCCCAGACACGTCTTCTACCAGGGCCTCTGAAGTTACATTCTGCGTCCACGCCGATGCTCAGCCGCGGCCCGAGGGGAGACAGAAATGACCATGGCCCCATTAAGGTCCTCTCTCAGAAAATGAGATAAAAAGATCATGATAGCACTGCTCTTTCATAGAGAACAACATCCAAAAATCTCGGTTTCCAATCAAAAACAAAAACAAGAAAAGAATGAACAGCATGACCTCAATTTCATATCTGCACTAACAATTCAAGAACAATTCTGCAGTCATCTATGAGTAGGAGATGCTATCACTGGCAGAATTCGATTACATGCTAAAGAGAAGCCGGCTCAATATAAAAATTCTCTAAAAAGCATAGCAAAGACTTCCCGGTTTTTCACACAGACGCTTCATAGAAGATTCTCTTGGATTTGGAGGCCCTGCGTTGCCCGGGATCAAGTTCAGTGAGCGGCTGGAGGTCAGGGCAATTAACTGGGAACGTGAGGCCTCTTTCCCTCCCTGATCCGTCTGTGCCCCACTGCAATCACCCCATTTTATAATAACTAGAAGCTTAGTATAGAGCTGAAGTTTAAAGGTCTTACTGTTTTCCTGCTCTATGAAACAGAGGAAGTCGCGGTTATAACGGTTTCATTTAAAACCCGTTCGAGGTATAGATGATATAACACAGTCCTTCATCACGAAAGGAATAGGTCGGACTTACAGGACCGTAACTGCTCATATTCTGTCACTTGTCCCCATCCGTTCTTCTCTCCTTCATGGGGGGGGGTGGAGAAAGAAAGAGACAAAGAGAGGATGAAGATGCGCTGCGTGGTTCGGAGAACATCCTCCTATTGAAAGAACTTCTGCAGGCGTCCAGAAGGAGGCGGAGGCAATCCCCAAAGTGTGCCCACAGATTGTTGGTCCGATATTGCACAGACGGACGAAGACACCGCCTGAGCCGGGGAGGCTAGCCCCTTTGAGATCCCAGCCAGCAGAGGGTGACTTCGAACATAAAAGCTGCCAACAAGCTGAGAGTTGTACCCACCTTGCAAGTCACTTCTCGCCCGAGCATTTCCAGCCGCATCCCGTGGGAAACTGCCGAACAGCAGGTGAGCTGCCGGGGACTCCCAGGAAAGTGGCCTTCATCTTGGCATAGCCGTATGGAACTGACCCCATTTGGGAAATGGATGACCCCCAGACACTCAAGGACCTTGCATAATGGTGAGCTAAAGTAGGGCAGCCCCATGCAGGATGGGGCAGGAGGGCTATTTTAAGGACGCCCTGAAGCACAGCTTCAAATGACAGGGCCCAGCTTTGTCACACTGGTCTCATGAAGAAGCACTTTTACAAACCTGGGGCTAACTGCAGAGACCCAGACAGAGCGAGCAAAAGCCTGGACTCTGCGAACGGCAGCTGTAAGCACGCTTCTAGGAACGGAGGGAATCCTCTCCGCCGTTTGTACTCAAACGATCAGTCCGTCACTGTCATCGTGGACTTGGAAAGTCCATGCCTGCAAGTGATCTGGCCTGAAGAGGGAAATTAATTTGGCACAACTTGCCTCAGCAACATTAGTGGGAGGCAATGAGGCAATGTATCAAGAACGGGTGCAGATCAATAGGAAAAGGAACAAATGCCCCAGCTGATTTTTTTAACTGGGAAAGAATGTGAAAGGGCAGTTCTTTTATTGAAGTGTCTGTAGTTGCCACAATGTTCCTTTAGTTTCAGGTGCACGACCTAGTGATGCGGTAACTCTACGCTATGCTATGGTTACCACAAAAGAATGTGAAAGGGCAATTTAAAAAAAAAAAATTATTTATTTATTTGACAGAGACAGAGGTCACAATTAGACAGAGAGGCAGGGAGGGGGGGGGAGCAGGCTCCCTGCGGAGCAGAGAGCCCAATACGGGACTCGATCCCAGGACCCCAAGACCATGACCTGAGCCTAAGGCAGAGGCTTAACCCACTGAGCCACCCAGGGGGCCCTGAAAGGGCAATTTTTAAAAGTGGAGCCACAGTCATCAGTAAACATCTGAAGAAAATACAGGTCAACCTAAATAGTGAGCAAAGACATAGAAGATACCATTAACAAGATGTCAGTTTTCACCTGTTTGAAGATTTTTTTCTCTTAATGATAGTGTAAGGCCAATGACAGGAAAACAAGGCTGCATTAATTCATGCATTAAATATTTATTGAGCACACAACACATGCCAACCACTATTTCAGGTGCCAGAAATAGAGTAATGATCAAATGAAACAAAATCTTTGTCTTCGTGGAGCTTATACTCTACAGCAGGAGAGAAACTCATAAATGATTAAACAATTTCAGGCAGTGATAATCCTATAGAAAGTAAAACAAGATAACTGGATAACCAGTGACAAGAGAGAGGTCCATTTTGGACAGACTGGGGAAGGCCTCTCAGAAGAGATGACATCTGAGTCATAATGGCAGAATGGATACAATCATACCTCAAAAACTATACAAAATATATATAATACATACGTGTATGTCTGAAGTAGTTAACGGTAAAGCTGCTAACGCAATCTATCTTACAATTGCAAAAACTTAGAAACAACATAAAGGCACTATAGCTTCCTGCTTATTCGTTGTCTCCGTAAGATCATTCACTGTGGAGAAAGTTAGAGGCTACGTAGTGAGCCTTCGGAAAGGCCCACGTGGCAAGGAGTTGAGACCTCCAGCCGGCAGCCATCTGAACAGGCTTGGAAGGGATGCTGTGGCCTGGAACATCAACTCTGCGCCTGCAACCCTACGAGAGACCAGAATGCCAGCTAAGCTCTTCCTAATTTCCTGAACCACAGAAACTGTGAGCTAATACACGTTTGCTTTAAAATGCTGGTTTCTTTCAGACAATCAGCTGCACAGCAATAGCCAACTAGTATGCCCGGCCAGAAGACACTTTTAAGCCCAGTTGTTACACACAACTAATGAACCACCAAACCAGACATCAAAAACTAATGATGTACTATATGTTAGGTAATTAAATTTAAATTTTAAAAAAAGAGAGAGAAGAAGAATGCTTTTACAAATTTGAATTTAAGTGTCTTTGAGGGACACCTGCGTAGCTCAGTAGGTAGAGCATATGACTCTTGATCCGGGAGTTGTAAGTTCGAGCCCCACGCTGAGTATAGAGGTCACTTAAAAAATAAAATTGGTGGCTCAGCTGGTTAAGCATCCAACTCCATCTCAGCTTAGGTCTTGATCTAAGGATTTTGAGTTCAAGCCCAGCACGGAGCTTACTTAAAAAAAATAAATAAATTTATAAATAATTGAATAAATAAATAAATAAAATCTTGAAAAAAAAAAACCTGTTTTTAGATTGGGAAAATATCTTCCATTTTGTCACAGACTCTAGCACTACCTGTCTCAGGCTTTCATGCAGTTTGTAAAGACATTTAAGTTGGAAATACCCGCAAGACTCAGCAGATATCCAAAGGAAGTTGTGTATTTTAAAGAGTTGCCCAAGCCATATGTTTTTCTAACTCGTGCCCCAAAAAAGAGGTTTTGCTATTTCAAAAGTGTTTGGGAAAAGCACAGAGTAACTAACTCCCACTTGAAGCTCACGGCACATTGCGATCTTGAAGGGTTTAGGATGTCCTTCAGGAAAGAATTCTGTTCAACTCTCCTTCGTCTGTCTTCCCCCAAAGTTAGTTTCCTTTCTTCCGCCACTCCTTCCATCCTTGGTCGTGTGACAGCTCTCCTCAGACCTCGCAACACGGGAAGAAACACAGTCCCGGTTGCATTTCGGGGCTGTTCAGATTCAGAGGTTTGCAACATCATCCGTAAGGCACTAGCAGAGAGATGAACTGGGGTCTTGGCTTTTTTCTACGTTTCGGTGAGTATCTGGAGCCCTGCTTGATCTGGTGTCCTAGAAACTTGCTAGCCCGCCTTCTGACCGTAATCCGTTGCAAACTTGGGTGTGTAGAGGAGTCATTCGTGGAGTGTTAAATTTCCACCGTATTTTTAAATCTTGCCCAGCTTTCCTCCACAATCAGCTGACACCTGAAACAGGAATGCATGATTATTTAGATGTTGCTTTAAGAAAACAACAGCAAAAAAATTAAAATCACAACAAGAAAAGAAAGAATGGACGCCAGCCTAATGCGGTTATTGGCTACTTGGATATTGATAACATCATTCTTTCCCCCTTAATAAGGGTTATGGAAAACCGGATTATAGTTGCCTAAGAGCTTTCATAGGATGGAGATTTCTGAGAATTACCAGAAGCCTGAAAAAACTCTAATAACCATGAACCCTTTTATTTATTTTAAAGATATGCCCTCTGTAAGGACAGGAGAACATATTGGCCACAGTTCAGAGCCGTGTCACATTAGAAATCCACCCCTGGAACACGACATCAAAAACTAATGATGTATTGTATGGTAACTAACAACATAAAATTTTTTAAAAAAAGAAAAAAAATAAGAAATGTATTCTTTATAACTGGGCCTGGCTACAGGTTGACAGCAACAGAGCAGACAGACCTCGAGGAGGCGGGATCTGAGAAGCCACGAGCGCAGTGTCAGCACTTGGCTCCCGGTCCATTCTGACGCCATCCTAAGTCGGTCGTGTCATCAGTGAGGGAGTGAGGTTCACTACCCCGGAGCACTGCAACCGCAATCTGCTGGCAAAATCTAGGCCAGCAACCGGTCTGAGAAGCAATGCAGGTTAGTGCCCTGCTGCTCTGAGTGTGGTCCCTGGTCCATCAGCGCTGGCTTCTCCTGGCACAGTGACAGAAATGCTTCTGCATCTCTTGGTTCAGGCCCTCGGTGAGTGCTGTTGGTTAGCGGGGCGATGAAGCACTTGATAGTTGGTGATTCCTACAGAAGCGCTGAGCTGGGAAGTTTCTAAACACACACACACACACACACACACACACATACGGTTGCGGCTGCCGATGGCAGCTGTTGTCCATTAATGATGTTATGGAATTATTTTTCAGAATAAGAAAGTAGAAGTCCACTAATTTATCGACAAAAATAACGAAAAGCTTGCAAAATGTGGTGGGTTAAAACAACAATCGTTTGGCTCGATTACAGTTTCTTCAGGTCAAGAATATGGAAAGAGCTTGGCGAGGTGGTTCTGTCTTAGCAACTCGGCCTGCTACCGTCAGACCATTTTCAAGGCTGGCGTAAGCCGTGGTCTGGCTCCCCCTCGCCTCCGGGGCCGTGTCCTTCTCTCTCCTACATGGGGTCTCCACCGCGGGGGCTTTACCGTAGCGGATTCCCACCTGGCCGGGAAGACAGTCATCTAATTCTGTCAGAAATAAAAGTAGTATTTTTGTGTCTGTCATTTCTCTTTATTTCTGTACTTGGTTTGGACGCAGGAGCAGAGGGGACACTTCCCAGCAGCCCCCACAAGCTCAACACTTTGGAGTGACTGTCCTCTCACTCCTGGGGAGCCTCCTCGCTCTGGGACCGGCCGCACTGTGGCACCTGCTGCGCCCACACCCCAGTCCCCCCAGCCCCCTCCTGCCTCACTCTGGCCACCTCAGTCTCTTCTCTTAGGGGCCCCAAAGCAATGCTGCGGCCTCGGTCGTGCCCTCGGCTCTACGCTCACCTCCTGGCAGCCCTGTGAATCCTGAGCGACACCCGCGGCTGAGACACCTCCCCGTCGCCGAGGACTCCGCAAGGGAAGTGCGCGTGGACGTGGAACAATCCGGAGCGTGTCCCCGGGGAGGAGCGGTGAGGGGGCGCGGCAGGGACCGGCTTGTGACTTCAGGAAGATGAAGGGAAAAGAGCCTCTTCAGCCCCACCCACCCGGTGTCCCCAGAAAAGGGAAATGAAGTGAATCACGAGAGACTGTGGACTCTGGAAAACAATCTGAGGGTTTGAAGGGGCGGGGGTGGGAGGTCGGGGGACCAGCTGGTGGGCACGGATGGCATGGAGCACTGGGGGTGGTGCAAAAATAATGATACTGTTACGCTGAAAATAAATAAATTGAAAAAATTTTTTAAAAAAAGAAAGAAAAGGGAAACGTCTCTCCACCGGACCCAAGAAGACACAAGGGTCAAGTCACATGAAGCTGGGGATCGGGCCTTTGGGTGGCTCAGGCGATGGGTCCGATGGGTCCGGCCTCTGACTGTGCTCTGGCCGCGGCCCAGGGCTGCGGGGTCAGCCCGCCTCCCGCCCGCGCTCGGCAGGACGTCCGCGTCCCTCCTTCTCCCTCTCTCTGCTCCTCCTCCCGCTCACGCGCACAATCCTCTTTCAAATCAATAAATCAATCTTTTAAAAAAAAGGAAAGAAAGCAATTGAGTAGACGGGGGCTCTGTGCCGTGACAATGTCGACACCCCGCGGGCCGGCCTGTCGGCGTCAGAGGTCGTCTGCGTCTCCCAGTGTCACCGCGCTCGTCGCCGTGCTCGCGGCCGGCAGCGGGTACCTCAGGGAGGCACCGAGGGGGCGACTTTTATGGAGGCTGCGACGGGGGCCCCAGAGCACGGAGGCGACGGCCCGCGGCCACACGGCAGTTTCTCGGGGCTCTGGGAGGAAGGGCTGTGAGGTCTCCGCTCGGGGACTCCAGCGACGAAGCCACCTTCCGCTCGCTGGACGCCGGCGGGTGTCTCCTGAGCCGCGGGGGGCCTGGCCGTGAGAAGCAGGACGGACAACCCGTGGTGGGTCCCGTCGGGGGCCTGGCCGACCCTCCCGAGCCGCCCCGCCACCAACGACACAGGCAGGACGAGCGGAAGGACGCCCGAGACCATCAGTCCTCTTGCTCCGAAGGGAGACTGGGAAGAGCTCCTGTGGCCCAGAAGAATTCCTATGACACCGATTTGCTCCCATCTGTGTACACAGGGGACTTCTGTGGAGAAGAAGGAGACGATGTGGGGGCATCACCCTTTGCCATCTGCTGACAGAAAGTGCTTCTCCCAGGGCTTCTCCAAGTCCTTGACTCGGTTGGGTCGTCCTAGCTCGAGGTGCCTCCTGAAGCCGACGCTGAGCCCACACTCGAGTGTAAACGGTTCACGCAGGAGACGGTGCCAGGAAGCCCGGGCAGAGTGCGGAGCAGAGAGGCCGGGAGAGAAGCAAGCCCACTGGAACGGTATGATCTGGCCGGTTTCCACGGCGAGGAGCTGGGGCTCATTCCCACTGGGCGCCCCGGGAACCACGGTCAGACCCATAACACTCACCCTTGAGGGAGCGGGGGTTCCTTCCTCCAACTCTCATCAACGACTGGCACAGGCCGCGATGCCCTGTTCCCCTTACTTCCGACCTCCCCGGCAGGCCGAGGGCCTTCAGGCAAAGAGTCCATGAAGCTAACAGGTAGAAGTGGGGTCCGGAGGTATAGACATGGCTTGTCTCCTACAGACTCGATTTCTGTCTTTCCGTATGGCTCTCTCTTTCACCTTTACTTGTGCAAGCACTCTTTGCCTGACCCCTAGAGACCTTCTAAATCATTGAGTGACTCTTTCTTTTAAAAAAAAAAAAAAATTTAAGATTTCATTTATATATTTGAGAGAGAGAGTGAGAGAGAGAGCCCGAGAGCGGGGAGGATCAGAGGGAGAGGGAGAAGCCGACTCTCCACCCAGCGGAGAGCCCTGCTCGGGGCTGCATCCCGGGACCCTGGCACTGGTGACCTGAGCTGAAGGCAGATGCTTAGCGGATTGAGCCACCCAGGCGCCCCATGAGTGCTTCCTAGAAGAGCCGGAGGCTCACCCGTCTGCCTGATCCTTGAGGCAAATTTTCCTGTGCTGCTGCTGCAACGGGTCACCCCCCTCCACAGTCCTTTGTTACCCTCACTGGCCTCTTGGGCTTCTGAAATGCAGTGAGATATGATATGTGAGATTGCTGGTGGAAATTTAGTTCCTTCACAAAGCTACATATTTTAATAACCTTTGGTAGCAGCAGGATAACTATTCTGAAAACAACTGTTGGTGACTGTTTGCCGGGTGGGGTATTCAATTTCACTCACTTGGTGGCATTAACCAAACATTTGTTAATTAATCAAAAAGGAAAGTTATATGAGCCGCCCGAGAATGTACAAACATTTTCTTTTCATTTTGACCTTAATTATAAATCACTTTTTGCTCTTAAACATTCGGTAATCAGACTTTCCTAAGTCTGATATGTAAAACCTCTGAATTCCCATTTCTTCATTCATAAATAAAGGTTGAAACTGTTGCTTCAAATCTTGGCGTTTTTGCTGGGTCCTGTGACTTTAGAGGGACTACATTGCCTAGTCACATTAACTATTATACTTCGGTCGGTATGTAAAGTAGGAATGTCCACCCCACCCCGCTTTCCGCCACGACTTCTTCCAGAAAAATGTTAACCGATGAAAAGCAAAATATGAAAGTATGTGCTTTTAGGGAAAGAAGCAATCTATGCACTTTTCAGTACCTTAAGGGCTCAAAGCTATCTTTACACTGTAATGTTGCTTTACACTGAAATGTTAATGAGAGAGAGGGAGAGAGAGAAACAAAACGGTGGCATCTCTGAAGGAGGGAAGAGTTCCCAGGGTAAAGATGGAGCCTCAAAAGCCTAAATATAAACACTATTAGAGGCATTTATCTGGAAATTATTGAGAGGGTTTTGTGGTTATTTTTGTTGTATCTTTTAAAGTATTCTGTAGAAAAATCTTTAAAGGAAAACAGTCCAAGATGTCTAATTTACATCTGAAAGAGAAAGAATTTTAATACCGCTTTTGTGGCAGTTACTTATAAAGCAAGTTCATTTCTGTTTGTTTTGTTTTCATCACTTCGTGTCTCGCTGCAATGACCCAGATGCTCTTCTGAAAGTCCCGCTAGCACAGGACGCCGTTTGCACTCTCGGACAGCCCTGCTGACTTGAGAAGGAACAGTTGTTCTCAGATAAGGGGAGAAATTACATAGGAAGTAAAGGCTGAATGTTTTCCTTTTTCTGACCCAAATGTCAGGAAGTGAAAGGTCTACAAAACAATGTTAACTCATCTGTTCCTCTGTAATTTCATTGGGAAATGACTGAATTTCCCTCTTTAATAAAGCCACCTTGGAGCCTCTGGGAAACGGCTTTGACAGTGAGACCCGTGGAGCTCCCACGTTTGAGGGCCTTTCTTTGAAGTGGTAAGCTTGACGTTTCACCAGTGTAATATTCTCTCCACTCTATTCCTTTTTTGTTTTTTTTATGGGCTTTAATACTAGACTACACCGACTTAGGGAATAACAAGAGGAAACACTTCCTCTTCCCCTGTGCCGCCCACCCCTGTGTTTACCTAGGCCCACTCCTCTCTCTCTCTTTTTTTTTTTCCTGGTCATAAAATATTTATTAAGGTATACTTTGGGGAATATAGTGAATATAAAATTTAGGATCACAATATGAAGCAATTTCAGTCCTCTCAACAGTCAGCCCCGCCCTCAATGCTCTGCAGATGTAAAACCACTGGTGAGACTTACTAAAAGCAGTTTGACTAGTACAGAAGAGGCTTTTCATGAACATTTACAACTAGAGCATCTGAATGCCTCTTTTAAGTGCAAAACCACACCACATTACACTAATGCAGCAACAATGCATTCATATTGTTTTCATTAGTCATTAGTAGTCAACTTGCATAAAACACCGGAAAAAAGCACAATGGAGCTCACAAAATGGGCTAAAAAATGAACCTGTCCTTGCAAAACACATTGTAATGGAAGAAGACATTAAAAATGTATTATGCATGGGCGCCTGGGTGGCTCAGTGGGTTAGGTCGCTGCCTTCGGCTCAGGTCATGATCTCAGGGTCCTGGGATCGAGTCCCACATCGGGCTCTCTGCTCGGCGGGGAGCCTGCTTCTCTCTCTCTCTCTCTCTCTCTCTGCCTGCCTCTCCATCTACTTGTGATTTCTCTCTGTCAAATAAATAAATAAAGTCTTTAAAAAAAATGTATTATGCACAATACAGAAGTTGCGTTCCAAAGATCACTGGTCACTGGTCACTTCCAGGTTTCTGAGTGTTTCATCAGCCTCTGCTTGCTCAGTCCTCATGACAACCCACGTGATATGTGCCGTCACCATCTCCATTTTACAGATGAAGGAGCAAAGACACAAAGAAACTAAGTAATCTCTCCCAGGTCCCGGTTTTTAAGAGATGGAGCCTATGTAACTTGGTTCTGGTATTCAAGATTCCTGGCAGACGTACCTACCTACGTTCCTCCCAAGGTCCTAGAAGACAGCTGTGAAGGAGGCAAAGTGGATTTATCTACGTTTTGTTTTGTTTTGTTTTCTGCAGGTTTGTTTATTTGTTGTTTTGGAAACTGATCTCAGTGCCTCTTTCCCCTTTCCAACACTCCTTTACCTGAAGTCTAAAGTCTGCTCATCTCTTGTCAGAGCCCTGACCATTTATTTACATGTGGATCTGTGTTTATATTTGTACTTACAGTTAATAATGCACACGTATGACTATTACATATATACACACACACACACACACACATATATACTAGCTACCATATCTGAATTCAATTCACCAGCACAATCATCTGACTCAGTCCATTCTGCATGAAAATACCAAGCCACTCCTCATGCTTGAATTTGACCATACAGCCACATAAACAGGACAGCACTCTCAGTATATCCCACATTGGAAAATATTCAAACTCTCTGCGAGTCTCATGCTACATATCAAACCCGATACAAAATTTAAGTCTTTCACGTACATGTGTTTTCTAATATATCTGCCGCATTTTTGAAACATTTCAGCTGTATCACATCACGGGCCACTTAGAAATAGGAAATGATTGCAATATGTTTTTAAAAATACGATATGCAGATGTATTCTTGTATTTCTATAGCCTTCAAAAAAGAACAAAAACCAAAAACAAAAACGGTGACGGTTCACCAAGTCTTCGCTGAAGATCCGCACACAGACCCGCGCCAGAGTCTCCCGTACGCCCGTTGCCCAGTCTTCCTAACAAGCAGAGATTCTCTACGGCTGGTGAGCAAAGGAGGTGAGCTTCACAAATTCAAGAAAGAAACTAAAGCAAAATAGTTGAGTGGAGGAAGGGAACTAGCAAACAGAGACTTAAAACAATCTCTCCGGAAAATTCTTTGAATCTAAAAAATTATAATTTTCTTAAAAAAAACTATAAGTTCATAAGAAAAAAAAAAAAAAACTTGGTATGACAATTTACAGACATCGGGACCACACGCTGCTCTTAGGATATCAAGGAAAGGTCACTTCTCATGCTCTTTTAAGAACACTTTTCAAACACTTCATCAGGAAGTGTGCCGGGTATTACTGGTTGAGGGATGTTTCCCTGGGTGCAGAAAGGGCTGGAGGTTTATTTTGGAAGTAATCTAAGTTCAGAATAGGATGATATTGGTGAGAAGCTCGGTACAACTTGAAAAACCCTGGCTCCTGACTCCAGTCCCGGTTCTGCGGGCTCTTGCTTGCCTTCTGCCCTCCGTCGGCAATAGCTGCTTCGGCCGCCACAGATGCGCTGGGCGGGAAGATCCTGCAGACCTTCCTTCTTCCGGCTTCTGTCAAAAGGATCTGCACTTGGCAGCCCGTATTCTCAACGTCCTTAAAATCAATTTACATGTCTGACTCAAGAAGAATAATAAACAGCACTGTTGTTACTACTTATATTGGATTTAAAAAAAAAAAAAAACCTAGTTGGACAATTCTTATTCTCTTTTATTTAATTGGCTGGTTATTTCCATAAACTGACCAAATCCTGTCATTTAGAAAGTCAGGAATATATAGATTAGGTGAAAAGTCAACAATATTCTTTTTCCTCCTACCATTGTTGGTTTAATGACATGATTTGATTCTGACTAAATTATAAAACAAAGATATGATGGTTTTGAAAAATGCAGATATTAAAAGTTAGCTTGGAATAATAGTATTATACAATCTGTGCTCAATGAAGGAAATTATTGTACCTAAAAGGATGATCTGTGTCCTAGAGATAAGAGTAGAATAGATTTATCTTGTAATTTGGGGGGCTCTCTAAATTTTTAATTAGATTTTCCAATGACACACTAATAATACAGCATCCAGGCCCCCAAGGTGGTTTTAAGTATATTTAAGTTTTCACTGTTAAAGTTATTGTGCATTTCATCTTAAAATAGGAATAATATAGCACTTAGCTATTCCAGAAATAGATCACTCCTAAACAATCACTTGTGAGAGAATGACAAAGAGAATTTATATTCAACAATTCGATAAATAGATCACGGTCTTCAGAAAAATCACAAAGATCTACTATAAATTAAATTCTGCCCCCACTCCCA
The DNA here is from genome assembly GCF_011764305.1 of Mustela putorius furo. Taxonomy (NCBI): domain Eukaryota; kingdom Metazoa; phylum Chordata; class Mammalia; order Carnivora; family Mustelidae; genus Mustela; species Mustela putorius. The sequence continues at coordinate 3,264,544 of NW_025421261.1, forward strand.
AAATTCACATCTGGAAGTTCTAACCTCCATTGAGACTGCGTTTGGATAGAGGGTCTTTACTGAAGCAGTTACTGTTAAATATGGTCCTAAGAGTAGCGTCGTGATCGCATAGGATTAGCAGACTTGTTGCAGAGGAAGAGAAACCAGATCTCTCTCTCTCTGCCGTGTGAAGACACGGCCGCTGGAAGGTGGCCATTGGCCAGGAAGAGTCGTCCCCGAGAACCGAATCGAGTAGCACCTTGATCCTGGACCTCCAGCCTCCAGCACTGTAAGAAATACATTTCTGTTGTTCAAGTCATCAAACCTATGGTATTTTGTTATGGCAACGAGTGCTGATTAACTTAGACCTATGCTGGGGCAAGAAAATAAATGTTTTTGAAGCAGGATAAGGAAAGAAAACCTCATGAGGTGATGGGTGAATGCGGTTTTTGGTGTTTTCCTGCAGGTATTGCTTGTGTGTTTGTATTTCAGAAGTGGAGATCCCCAACATGTTCTGAGAGCAGATTAGTCTATGAAGGGCAAGAAGCTAGTGTGATCTTGACATATAGTCCTTTATGGGATCTCCAGTGTTTCTTCAGGAGCTGAAGTTTCTGACCCCTAGATTAGCAAATAGGGTTATTCTGTTCTTTACATCAGTTAGTGAGCCTGTCCATGTTTAACACACTAGCACGACGATCTCTCTCTTCCCAACTCCCGGCAGGACCTGCTGAAGGAGTTAAGAACACTATAAATCCACAGATCTCATGAGATTAGTAAAGATAGGAAAAGTAAGTCCATGTGAACACTGCTGTTGTTTGAGTTCTGATGTCAGTTTCATTTTTATCTGCCCAAGTGGGAGTACAATAAAAATGTTCTAGAAAAAAATATTGTTTGTTTCTGCTCATAAGAGTCACAGAAGACAAAATAGCTGGGTGAAAGCTGAAAGAGTCCTTGCGAATCACAAAGACAGAAATAGATTAAGTAACAAACATATGCTATGAATAACATTTCTGGAACACACACTATGCAGTGTGTCCTCTGGGGGGCAAAGCGAGGTGGACTCTGACCCTGCATTGGTGTAAGGTGATGTCATGAAACAACACAGCACAAAATCAATCACCTTGGACTTCCTCAAACCTAACCATGCTCGAGGCGTCACACTCGATGCTATGGCATGTGCTCGTTTTTTCTATATGCAAGGAACTAATAAGCCAATTGGAGAAAGTCTGCACATACGTACATATTATTAGCAATAGGAAATAATAATATGTTGACTGGACATTCGTCAAACTAAGACAATAATTCTTACGTCACAGCCTTTCAGGGGATCATGAGTGAGGACTGAATGGAAAGCAAAACATTCAAGAGCTCCAGACAAACCTGGGTTTGATTCCCCGCTCGGCTGCTTGTGAGATAGTCTTGTGCAGATGTACTCTCTGGAAGAACGGATGATACTTGCAGCTTTACATGACTGTGGAGAGGACTGAGTAAGATCACCTGTAGAAAAGGGTTTGACACAATGCCTGGCAGGTAGTAAGCACTTGATAGATGTTACTCAGCTCATTATATACATTTTAAGTACCGAACACAGGGCCTGGACTGTGCAGTTGTTAAACAAATGTTAATTTTTATTTTTCCCTCAAGTGACAAAGGAAGAAGGTCATCCACAAGAAATAACGTGCATACCAAATGTGGAACCAGAAAGATGAACAAGGGAAAGTAAAGGAATAGGGTTTTCGTGTTCTTCACCTGAGTTGCAGGCAGACATACCCAAAGCCAAAGAGCACTACAGGCGTGGTCTCCAAAAGATGCCCCCCGGAAGTCTTGCAGGGTCTTATGTGAATGATCCCAGATGGAAATCCTATTGTTGGGAACCAAAACAGAATAGCTCTGCCCATCACCTCTGCTACCACCAGGTCCAAGCCACCGGTCTCGTGCTGGATTACTGAAGCAGCCTCCCAGCCGGTTTCACAGCCTCTCCCTTTGCCCCCTATACTCTATTCCCAGATAACAGGAGTAATTCTTTTATAATGTGCATCAGATCATGTCACTCTGCTGACTACAACCTTACCAGAGCTCCCAATCTCACTGCTCGTAAGAGCTGGCCTCCTTGTAATGGCTTACAGGCGCTCAGATTGAGCTCCCTGGCCCGGCTCTCCTTGTTTTCTGGTCCCTGGCCGCACCTCCTTCCATTTCTACCCTCTGTGGCAGCCCCAGCGCGCTCCTTGCTGTTTGTTGAACATGCAAATAGCTCTTTGCCGACAGACTTTTGCACTGGCTCTTCCCTCTACTTGGATCTGTTGTCCCTCAGGTAACTCCCTCTTCTCCTTCAAGCCTTTGCTCAAAACTCAACCCCTCAATTATGCTTACCTCATTTAAAATTGCAACCTATTAAAATAAAAGCAAAAGCAATCTATTGACTGCACAGCAAAGAAAACAATCAATGAAACTAACAGGCAAAATAACAGAATGGAAGAAGATATTTGCAAATGCCATATGCAATAAAGGATTAGTATCCAAAATACATAAAGAACTTACAAAACTCAACATCCCCAAAAGCAAATGATACAGTTAAAAAATGGGCAGAAGACATGAATAGACATTTTTCCAAAGAAGACACACAGATAGACAACAGACACAGGAAAAACCCTCAGCATCACTCATCACCAGGGAAATACAAATTAAAACTACAATGAGATACCTCCTCACACCTGTCAGAATGGCTAACATCAGCAATAAAGAAATAACATGGAGAGGACATGGAGAAAGGGGAACCCTCTTGCACTGTTGATAGGAATGAAAACTTGGGCAGCTGCTCTAGAGAACAGTATGGAGTTGCTCAAAAAGTTAAAAATAGAACTACCCTATCATCCAGCAATGGCACTACTAGGTATTTACCCAAAGAATACAAAAATAATAATTCACAGGGTACTTGCACCTCTATGTTTATAGCAGCGCTATCTACAAGACCCAACTGTGGCAACAGTCCAGGTGTGCATAGACGGATCATGGATAAGGAGGAAGTAGCCATTTGCAACAAGATGGACGGAGTTAGAGCGCGTAACGCTACGCATAGTAAGTTAATCAGAGAAAGACAAATGCCATATGACTTCACTCAGATGTGGAATTTAAGAAACAAAACAAATGAACCAACAGGAGAAGGAGAGGGGTCAGAGGAGAAGTCAGAGAAAGAGAATGAGACGCAGACTCTTTAACTACAGCGAACAAACTGATGGGGCTGTGGGGCTGGGTGAGCTGGGCCATGGGGACCGAGGAGGGTACTATGACGAGCACCAGGGGATGGAAGTGTTGGGTCACTGTGTTGTACACCTGCAACTAAAATGGCACTGTATGCCAACTAACTGGAGTTTCTTAAAAACTTAAAAAATAATAAAAAGACAAAATTGCAACCTTTCTCCCATTCCCCTCCAGCACTACCGATGTTCCTTGTCTTGCTCTACTTTCTAATTCTTCTGCGGTGGTTATCAGCTACTTAATTTACTTATTTATGATGGCTCTTGCCCATTTTGTTCCCCTCCCCCGCAGAATGTAGCTTTCTACAGGACGTGTGTTGGTTTTAGTCACAGTTTTGTTCTTGGATCTAAAAAAGTATCCCTCAAATAGTGAGCATTCAAAGATTATTTACTGCATGATTGACTAATCTGTTACTAATCTATATAAATATATTAATATTATGTTATATAGGGTATTATATGTAACTGATGAATTGTTGAACACTACATCTGAGACTAATGATGTACTATATTGTTGATGCATTGAACTTAAATAAAAATATAAACACCTTCAAGAAGAGGTTGAATTTAAATAAAAAAAGTAATGTGTTACACACTAATATGTAATATATGTTATATATATGGTAATATGTTAGTAATATATCACTACTAATTCTAATATCTCCACCACCTTTAATTCTAACCTACTATGATAGAGTTGCTAGTAACATTAGTAATTTCCAGAATTATTAATAATATAGAATTACTTATGATTTAATATACTAAAAATCCTGATTGTTATTACCGTAACAAGACAGGTCGTTCACAGGGAGGAGCCGCAGCTCTGCAAACGGCACCGTCGACAGAGCATCAGTCCCTGGTAGGCCGGGCTAGACACCGAAGAGGTAACCGTAGATGCAGAGAAGCAAAGAAAGGGCAAAGGACCCTGCCGGCTCCTCGATGGGGTCCGCCAGGGAAGCCATTGGGAATGCAGTAGATACAGCCTAACTGTCCAGCTAAGGCTGTGAACCAGGTTTTTAGGGAGATGACGTCAGTGAGCAGCAGCGGGCGGGTCTCCGCAGCCATCGTCATCCGGGTGTCGTCAGGCATCTCTGGAGAGAACGGCCCTGACCCTTCGTGCTGCCCTGCCCTGGCACTAGGAGTGTTTCTCTTCTCAGCTCTTCCGCTCCCCTCAACCCCCATCTGTCATGGCCGGACGTGCCTTCCCTTCGCACGCAGCGAATCTTTCCCACTTCTTCCCCAGACACATGTTTATCAAGCTCAGTTTTTACCTCAAGTGTGGAGGGTCTGTTTTCCTCGTATAAAGGAAAGGTCCTGCTTCCAACAGTTTGTTTCAATGGGCCACAGGGGAGACTAGGTGCTTTGTCACATAACTAGATGTGAAATGTGGATTTTTCTTTGACTGAGTGACATAGTCTCTCTCTCCCTCTGTCTGTCCCCTCCCGTCTGTTTTCTCTTGTGCCGAATCTCTCATGGTAACCCAAAATCTTGTGAGCAAAATACAATGTCTGAAATTTGGCAATGGAACCTACTTGCAGGAAACCTCTTTGCAAACTCCAATATATGCACTTTTTCATTTCAATCCAATAGAACACTGAATTCCATTCCATTTTCTTCTTTTGAAAGAAATCTCTTCATTTAAACACAGGAGTGTAACTACTTTACCTTAACCACAGACTAAGTACTACAGAAATACAAATGGGAGACACAGCAGAAACCACGTCTGAAGAAGGAAGGTTGAAAAGAAAGTTGTGAATGTGAAACAACAGCGAAGCGCCTTAGGCCATTAGAAGGATAGTGACCTCCGGGTCTAAAAGTCATGTGTAGATGCAGGAAACAGCTGATTGAAAAGGACTTTCCACTAGTTTCAGTTAGTCAGGACTATGAGCTTTATCACCTTGCTTTCTATTCCGAAATAGTGTTGCTGCACGTCCCCTTACCTTACAACAACAACAGCAGAACTGTGGCCTTTCTCCCGAATCAAGGTCAAGGCTAGCCACATCAGTTTAGGGGGAGAGAAGGATCATTGCCCATTTCTTCCAGCTGAAACCATCTTTATAAAACTCCAAAGAGTCACAAAATCATCTCAAAAAATTTTTTTGAAGTAGATGAGATATAAATCGTTAATATAATCTCTTACCCGAAACAGGTGAGACGGCGGGCCACCTCATGGAACACAGGCCATGGACTGAGCATTAGTGAGAAAGTGGGCGGGGGGTGGGGGAAGCTCTTCAGGTCCCTGCGTGCAGGCCGCTCGGCCCGCTCCCATGTCCCCTAGAAGCGGCCACTAACCCCCATGCGGCTCGGTGGCGCGGAGAGACATACACGCCGGCCTGACTCCTGCTGACTAAATGTTTTGGCTGCTGCGGTTTCCCCCCGGGCTGAGATGGACGCAGTCACGCTAAGAGGAATGAACTCCCGACGGCTTCAAAAATCAATCTACTTTGGCGAAGGGCACGTGCCCCAGCAGCCTACCAGGAACCACACGTGTTTGAACCACACAGTCTTGAATTTGTTCAGAGCCAATGTGCTTTACAGACATTTTTTTTAACTTCTCACAGTGTCTGAAATGGATGTAACAATAGATCTTTTGCTGACTCCAGAGCTGAAGAAAATGAAGCTTCTCTTCCAGGTTTGCTCTGAGGAACCTGCTTTCGTATGGGAAGGTTTCAATTTTACTTTGAGATTTCTTCGGGTTACTCTGTTTATTTTTTTTTTTTATTGTTTTTTCTTTTTCTTTTTCTTTTTTAAGGTTTTATTTATTTATTTATTTATTTATTTATTTGGCAGAGAGAGAGAGATCACAAGTAGGCAGAGGCAGGCAGAGAGAGATGCAGGATCTCCACCGAGCAGAGAGCCCGATGCGGGGCTGGATCCCAGGACCCTGAGATCATGACCTGAGCCGAAGGCAGAGGCTTAACCCACTGAGCCACCCAGGCGCCCCACTCTGTTTATTTTTAAAGGGTTCTGGCAGGACACCAATTTTCCTGGTTCACATTGTGTGGCCACGTAAGCCTTCACATACTTGCTTTTAGACCTGGGGTGGGAGAAAATGAGAATCAGGCCTGTTATCTTGCTCTGGCATTTCCCAGAATGCTGGAAGGTAGTGACATGTGGCCCTAACATTAACAAATAATAGCTAAAATATGCTTCTGTTACCAATAATAGTCCTGCCAGATGGCTGGCATCAGGAGAAACACGCCAAGGAATCATTCCCATACTTTGTAGCTAAACCTGGTTTTTCAAAAAAACTTGAAGGTGAACCTACAAAAAGGGGTTGAGATTGAATGACTTTATTCGCCCTATTGGCTCTACGATTACTCTTGAACTTAGGTCATCCTGAGATGTAACGCAGTACCTACCCCAAACACTAAAACATTTTGTTATAATGAGTCCCAGGGCCAGAAGCAAGTCTCTGGTATGGGCTTTGGTTCCAGTATTTTATAATATTGTCTCTGCAAAGAGAAAATACAGCTTGTGTTGCAGACGGAAATAATCAGTGGCAGGGGTGCCTGGGTGGCTCAGAGATTAATCCCCTGCCTTCGGCTCAGGTCACCATCTCAGGGTCCTGGGATCGAGCCCCACATCGGGCTCTCTGCTCATCAGGGAAGATTTCTTCCTCCTCTCTCTCTGCCTGCCTCTCTGCCTACTCGTGATCTCTGTCAAATAAATAAATAAAAACTTAAAAAAAAATTAAATTAAATAAAAATTAAATAAAGTTTAAAAATTAAATAAAAAATTAAAAGAAAAGAAAAGAATCAGTGGCAGAGTGTTCATGATGTCAGCATCCTCACGGGGACGGTGACTAAGGTCTGTGTGACTGGGAGAGCTGCTTTCCTGACTTACACACAGAGTTCAGTCCATCTTTTGTTGCTGTATGAGACAGAAAAACCAAGTCACTGTACGTTCAGTTCGCTACTGTTACAAACTTGGCTTTAGTTAAAGGAAGAAAGATCTTCCCTTAGGCATATGAAGGGACTGGGTCAGACCCATGGGAGACTCGGGGGCCTTACGCATAGCTCAAGAAAACTTTGGGGTATCTGGGTGGCTCGGTCAGATGAGAGTCTGTCTCTTGATCTCGGCTCAGGCTGGGATCTCAGAGTCCGGAGACCAAGCCCCCATATGGGCTCAGGGCTCCGCGGAGAATCTGCTTGAGATTCTTTCTCCTCTCTCTGCCCTTCCCCGACCCCCACTGTCAGATAAACAGTGATTTTTTTTTTTTTTTTAAAGAATGAAAGACAGCATGGTACTGGCATAAAAACAGAAACATTGAACAGTGGGACAGATTAGAGAGTCCAGATATGGACCCTCAACTCTATGGTCAAATAATTTTCGACAAAGCAGGAAAAAATATGCAGTGGAAAAAAGACAGTCTCTTCAATAAATGGTGCTGGGAAAACTGGGCAGCTATATGTAGAAGAATAAAACTCGACCATTCTCTTACACCATAAACAAAGATAAACTCAAAATGGATAAAAGACCTCAACATGAGACAGGAATCCATCAGAATCCTAGAGGAGAACATAGGCAGTAATCTCTTCGATATCAGCCACAGCAACTTCTTTCAAGATATGTCTCCAAAGGCAAAGGAAACAAAAGCGAAGATGAACTTCTGGGACTTCATAAAAATCAAAAGCTTCTGCACAGCAAAGGAAACAGTCAAGAAAACAAAGAGGCAACCCACGGAATGGGAGAAGATATTTGCAAATGACAGTACAGACAAAAGGTTGATATCCAGGATCTATAATGAACTCCTCAAACTCAACACACACAAAACAGACAATCATATCAAATAATGGGCAGAAAATATGAACAGACACTTCTCCAATCAAGACATACAAATGGCTATCAGACACATGAAACAATGTTCATCATCACTAGCCCTCAGGGAGATTCAAATTAAAACCACATTGAGATACCACCTTACACCAGTTAGAATGGCCAAAATTAGCAAGACAGAAAACAACATGTGTTGGAGGGGGTGTGGAGAAAGGGGAACCCTCTTACACTGTTGGTGGGAATGCAAATTGGTGCAGCCTCTTTGGAGAACAGTGTGGAAATACCTCAAGAAATTAAAAATAGAACTTCCCTATGACCCTGCAATTGCATTTCTGAGTATTTACCTTAAAGATACAGATGTGGTGAAAAGAAGGGCCATCTGTACCCCAATGTTTATAGCAGCAATGGCCACGGTCGCCAAACTGTGGAAAGAACCAAGATGCCCTTCAACGGATGAATGGATAAGGAAGATGTGGTCCATACACACTATGGAGTATGATGCCTCCATCAGAAAGGACGAATACCCCACTTTTGTAGCAACATGGATGGGACTGGAAGAGATGATGCTGAGTGAAGTAAGTCAAGCAGAGAGAGTCAATCATCATATGGTTTCACTTATGTGTGGAGCATAAGGAATAACACGGAGGACGTGGGGAGATGGAGAGGAGAAGGGAGTTGGGGGAAATTGGAAGGGGAGGTGAACCATGAGAGACTATGGACTCTGAAAAACAATCTGAGGGTTTGAAGGGGCGGGGGGTGGGAGGTCGGGGAACCAGGTGGTGGGTATTAGGGAGGGCACGGGTTGCATGGAGCACTGGGTGCAAAAACGATGAATGCTGTTATACTGAAAAGAAATTTAAAAATTTTTTTGAAAAAAAAAAAAAAAAGGAATGAAAGAGAAGAAAAACTTCAGCCATGGCCTTTCGGGTCTAGGAGCCCTAGAACAACCACTGCGCCGAGTCTGTGAAACTCACACCACTTTCCACCGGCTTCACTCCGTCCTTCTGCACTTCTGAGGCCTCGGGGAAAGGTGTGGAAACCCAGCTCGCACAGGACTGCCGTTCCTGAAGCCGTCTACACGGCCCGCCGGCACCGAGCGCAGCCCTGCTCGACGGTTTCACGGTCACATTCGCTCCTTCCCTGCGGGGGCGTCTGAGCGCCTGTCCAGTGTGCAGCCGGACCTCACGTTTTGTTGGTCCTTTCCCCTCCCTCACCCTACGTTTCGAGTCCTGCCTTGAAGCAAACCACTCTCCTGAACAGGACTGTGTCCCTTCACAGGGGACATGCCTGCCGACCAGCTGGTTCGGGCACTCGAGCAGCTTCTATCCCAGCCCCACGGGCAAATTCTTCTAACGGGGCCCCGTCACGCACATGTCCTTCCAGCAGCAATTACAAGCCAGATCCGAGGGCACCGCGCCGCCGCGCTCCTGGGCTCCAGGAAAAAGCACAGTGAGAGTTCTGGAATGATTTGACCTGGGAATGATATCATCATTTTAGGATTGCGCTACTTCGTTTTCCATTTTTAATCACTTAGAGTTTATATCCCCCATATTGAAAAGGGTTGATGAAATGTTTAATAAGTAAAGACTAATTTTGAAAGCTCTTTGCTGGCTCAGTTCTGTGTAAAAATAGGACTTTAAAAAGAAATTATGTTTTATGAAAGACCCTGTGAGGCTCTCCTTTTTATAAGAAAACAGTTTGTCAATTGACCTCATACTACAAACTCTCCGTCTTCTTGGTTCCATGTGTGGTGCCAGCTTAGTGATGTGAAGCAGGGAAAGTCGTGCTCGTGGCTGGGGAGTCGCCGTGACCCCCACGTGCTGCTGGCCTGGAAGGTGAGCCACACCAGCAAGGGAACGCTTTGCCCTGGGAGCGAGCAGATCCCTGAACTTTGAGGAGAAACAAGAGAGCATGACCGGCCTACGCTGGGGAAGTCCTGACTCGAGCTGTTAAGGCTCCCCTTCGTGTCCCAAGTGACAGCCCCCCAGGCTTGAAGATGTCAGTTAACATGAAGCAATCACGTTCTCATCGTCAGCATGTGATCTCGCTCTAGGTCTTTATACACCTTTCAGCCCAGAGTTCTGATAAACACCCCATTCCTTACACACAGGCACACCCACACACACGCATGCACACACACACACACACACACACGCATGCACACATACACCCCTTTAACCATCTACCCACACACACTGGCCAACATTTTCTTTTATCCTGAGACCCAACAGCATCAAGCATGCAAAGCCGTCGATGGTCTGTTGGAGCAGATCTTCATTTCATGAACAGCATTCTTAAATGCATGGGTGTTAATTTATCGCACGTCGCCCCAGAGGTCTTGGCGTTTGGTTGGCGGTTATGTCCAGCGGATGCAACATTCAGAAGTTCCCAGTAAGTACAAAATTGCTACTAAAATCATTGTTGATAAATTGTCTGTTGTTTCCGTACGGAGGTCCCCTTCCCGGCCCAGGAGGCTGCAACAACTGAATAATACGCGTTGATTCTTTGACAAAATGTCATACCATGACGTAGCCCATTACACGAGTCACCGTCATTGAGCCTGTTCTATGTGCTAGCCTATGCCTGAGCTTTTGCAAGTTCTTTTTATTTAATATATCCTTTAAGGTGTCTTTTTATTTTTTATTTTTTAAGTGTCTTTTTAAAAGAGAGTTAAACGAATAACCACTTGCACTGTAAAAGTAATGGGAAATGAGCTACTCACGTCCTGCCCCCATTTCTATCCTATCTCCCATGGCTCAGATAAGGTCAGAAGAAAAGCATTTCTAGGGTCTATGCAAACATCTAGCTCCTGGGAGGACTCCAGGATCCACGAGGACAGAAACCTGTGGTTTCTACGGGAAGCTAAAAGGAAAGAATTGTGCTTCCGTTGTGTTTCTGTAGAACACGTCACAATCCCACTGGCTCTGAAAAGTAAGGGTTACTCACGAAATCATCGGTTTTACATCTCAGTTTCTAATCTTTCACTCATAAGAGCCCTGGACAAAGTTCATCAAGATTTATTGTTCTGTCCAAATGTTCAGTCAACAGGTCATATGATGTTAGAGTTATCCTGAGTAGTCTGTTTCCATAGATAAAGATAATAAAAATTTACGACCATGCGTGTTTTTAGCAAAAGGAAATTGAATTGCATCCTCGAGTCCAAACAGAAGCACTGCAATGTAATTGAATAAAATAGTAGGACAGTTAATTATTGTGTCATGATAAGTCATTGTCTAAGTATCATCTTCTCTGGGTTACTTTGTTGAAACTAACCAGGGCATCTTCCTTTCAGACTGAGATTTCTGGATGCCCTGGTAGCCCTGCCTTTACCCTCTGCTCTGAAAACCAACCAAGGTATCAGCATAAGAGCCACTGAAAAGAGCACAAAGATGCTGAGAAGTTTTCAGTATTTGTTCAGAGGAAAAGCAAATGGAGAAAGACAGCTTCAGTGAACAACAAAAGTCTGCGCCACTTTAAGAGAAGAACGGTAACACTTACTCTTTCTTTCCTTAGGAGATACGGGGCTGCACAAAGAATTTTATTTAGGTCAAATTTTGGACACATCAGGAGCCCTTGGGAAGTTTGTTCGTGATTCAGAGACTGACTCCTCCACCCTGTATGTTCTGACTCAGCAGGTCTCGACAGAACCTGCAGTCAGTCTCTTCCCGTTTCCAGCACAGCCTGCCGCCTCCCTGTGTCCCTTTCCTTCACAGCTCATCACCTGCTAACATACGAAACAAGCAAATTATCTAGGGTGGAAAATTTCTCTTTGTCGATCTCCCCTTGAGCCCACATGTTTTGTCTGGCACAGATTGGTGATAGCAGGGAAGAAGGGGAGGTCCGTGGGGTGATTGGCTGTGTGATCTTCTCAAAACCCTTTGAGTCTAGCGTTGGGTCTGCTGGCAATCCCAGCACTGAACTGTCCGCTCCAGTTCCTCATAACCGTGTGCCAGGACTGGCACGGGCATGTGGCGATTCCTTTGAGGACGGGCACACATACAACCTGCTCACCTCATTCTTACCTCCTGGCCAACTCCCTTGCCCCTGCTTATTTCTCCATCAGACGGCAAATGTCAAGAGAACCAGGAAGAGCTATGGAAATATTGTCGAGGACTAAGAGGAGGGAATTTGTCCTTTCTTATCTAAACATGAAGAAAAAGACACCGTGAAAGAAGTAATACAAGATAGACCAGTGAGCAAATTCTCTAGGGCCATGGGAGGCAACTGAGTGGAAATTTGCCCAGGATCTGCCCAGCTACAAGTGCAAAATCAACCTTCACGTAGGAAGCCTCTTTGAACTCTACGTGTCTTTTTGGATCAACCAAAGTCAAATCTCAATTATCTTATCTCTTCCTATAAAGAGTTTGATATACAGTCCTTCTAAAAAGAAAATACGAGAAACTGGAAGTGCTGAGACATTCATGAGCCAGGAACTCGGCTTAAGTTCCCGTGGGACTGACGACCAGGCTGAATAAGGGAAGCCCGGGGGGGGGGGGGGATGAAATGGGACTAAATTGGGAAAATCTTAGGCTACACTTTAAGCTGTGTCATTTAACTATGTAAATGTCTGTCGCATTTAAGAGATCTAATAATGTTTATAAGTATGAAAATTGTGTAATGGGTATTTTTGTTTTTTGTTTTTAGGCATCATGTTATTTACAGAACACATAGGCTCTATTGACTTAGATCATAGAGTAAGTTTTCATAAAGGAAACGTCCCCTACTGACTTCTGTTAGAAAGTGGAGTATTCCTAGAGAAAAAAATAATGGTATGATAGTGAGAATAGTAGGTCCTTTCCAAAAAAAATGTAACCCAAGAAATGCCCACAAATGCTTTTTTCATATCCTGCAGCTCATGATGTTATAGGCTAAGAGCTTGAGTTTTCTGATCTTATTTGCACCATATATTGCACAAATAAAAATTAACTTGGGGCAACAATTTATTTTTTAAAAAGTATTTTCTATGTGGGTTAATCTTACCACTTATTCATTCAATAATGCCTAATAACACCAAGCCCTGGAAGGAATTGAATAAATTAGGTCCCTGACAGTCTTTGTAGAGCAAACACAGAGAGGAATGTCAAATAAACAAGATTCATTAAATATACAATATAAACTCAGCATTATTCTAGGACTGTAGGGTTGGCAGGAAAGGTACATAGAAATAAAAGATGATTTAGTCCTTAGGTTAGGAAATTAACAAACTTCTATACCAAACTGTATTTTTCTATGAGGCACTGATTTGCAGTTTGAAGAATCCCATCAAGTGCCCAGCAAAATGAGTGAAAAGCAAAGAGCATAACATAAAAGGGCAACTTTAAGACTCACTATGTATGTCACATCAATGAACAAACGTAAGACAAGAAGGTTCTCTGACTGGGTATAGAGTAAAATCCATGGAATGTTGCATATGGCCCATTTAAAACAAAGTGATTTGGGAACACATTTCGTAAAGTTTAAAATATGGTTCCTAAAATTTAAAAATAATAATAATAAGCAATATGGTTGGAAGGTAAAGTCAAAGAACTCTGTTACAACAAAGCTAAAGGAAAATGAAAGGTTAATGGATGCCCACCCCGCAAAATTGAAAACAAACACATGAAGGAGTATTATTTTGCAATTTTAGAACTCAAAAATAAAGAGAAGATCTGAAAAGCTTCGAAGGAGGAAAAGAAGGTCAAATACGAAGGTACAAAAAACAGGCATCCCGACAGCAGCATGGGCTACTACAAGACAGTGGAGAGGTGCCTTCAAAATTCTGAGATAATAATTCCAACTTCAAAGTCTAGAATCAAATGTAGATGGAGGTGGTTTGTGGAATTTCAATGCTCATTATAGTCAGCCTTTGCTCTGTAGATTTGAAGGGACATCCTTTAAAAAGCAAGTCTACAGAATCATGATTAGTTACAAATATTAGGTAGAATTAAGTTAAATCAAGTTATTTTCTATTTGAAAAAAAATTCAAGTGGAAATTGTTTAAAGCAGTCAACATAGAATACAATATTGGCATCTTGGTGTGTGAAAGCCATCACTACCATGTTTAGATTAGAAGAATGTCGTTTCTCATATGGATTGTTGGTCAAAGGGCACAGACTTGCAGATGAATTTCGGTTCTGGAGAGCCAGTGCAGAGCATGGTGACTACAGTCGAGCAAGACGGCGTCGTGTACTTCAAAATTGCCAAAAGACTAGATTTTAAATGTCCTTACCGTGAAAAAGAAATTTCAGTTATGTGACTTAATGACGGAGGTATTAGCTAACACTGTGACGACCATAAGGCGACATGTAAACATGTCAGATCCACTGTGCACCTTCGACTTACACAATCATATATGACAATTGCATCTCAACTTTCATATTGTTACATTGTGCACATTAGACTTAAAAAAATAGTGTTTCTTGGGGCGCCTGGGTGGCTCAGTGGGTTAAAGCCTGTGCCTTCGGCTCTGGTCATGATCTCAGGGTCCTGGGATCCAGCCCCGCATCAGGCTCTCTGCTCAGCGGGGAACCTGCTTCCCCCTCTCTCTCTCTGCCTACTTGTGATCTCTGTCAAATAAATAAATAAAATCTTTAAAAAAAAATAGTGTTTCTATATATGAAAATAACTTACCAGAAGAAACACTTAAGAGTTAAAAATGGTTGCCATTGACAGTGGGACTCTGTATTAGATTAGTTTTGTGGAGGATTTTTGTTGTTGTTTTTGTTGTTTTTTATAAAGCCTCCTAGGATGGCTCAGTTTTTTAAAACTACCAAATGTGTTTTGTTTCAAATGTTTAATGAAATAAAAGATACTTGTTACGAAACAAATGAAGAACAAACACCTTCAGAACTTAGCACACCCATCTTTACTCTACTCAAGGTACTTTTTCTAATTCCCAAAGCGTAAATACTGCCATTATGGTTGATTTCAAGCTACCGGCATGATGTTACTGAATGTGGAGTTGGAAAGAGATGCAAATTAACTCACCATTCCGTAGTATTTCCACTATACAGAAACAATAATGTTAAGCAACCTTAAGAAAAAAGATAATCCTGAAGTGTAGTAAAATAATTGGGAAGTATTGAATTTTGAGTATTTATTAACCTTATTTTAATTCCTTTTAACTCCTTTATTTTAATTCATTTAATTGTGGTTTATATCAGTTAACTTTTTTTAAGTGGCTGTACTTAAAGCACACAAATTTCTAGAAATTAACAAGTGTCACACTTGCAAACCAGTCTGAAGCAGCTTGAGCCCCCAGCCGACACCCACAGTAACATGTCATCACCCTCCTATGGACGTGGATGGTTGTTAGACGGATGGATAAATGGATGGACAGATGGACGCATCAAAACATAACCAACTGGAAACACTACCCATCCACGAGTCAATTCTCAGGGACGGCTTTCCTCTGCTATAATAAACCCTTGGAAGATTGAAGGCAACGTGTCCACATGGCAGCCATCCTGTGTGGGAACTGGATATTTACACAAGCACTGTTAGCTGCTCTGTTATTAAAAGCATCATTGCTTATTATCTGACAGTTTTAGCTACATTCATAAAAAACTGGAGTGTTTCATCAAGTAGCACCATCTTGAAATCCAAATAAACTATGAATAATCACCAGAAGCCATATATCAGGACCCAGAGTGGGTGTTTCCCTGGATTATCTGATGAGACTGTGTTAATGGAATTCAATCCTTCAAGGAAATTACAAGTATCTGAGGGCAGATACTGTGTCTGGCTTATTTTTCTAGCCTCCGTAACACTCACCCAACGTTCACAGCTGGGTTGGCATTTACCAGCCAGTATTGCAATGACCTGTTTATGTATTCTCTTCCAACAGACTGTAGGCTCTCCTTGAAAATGAAGTTTTGTCTTGTCTACTCTATGTGACAGTGCCTGGCTGATATTAACGCCTTACAAAATATTAGTTCAGCCTCACTGAAGAGTTGCCTAATAATTAATTAATAATACAATTGCTAGGATTAAATCCATGTTAAGTGCTTAACATAATATCTGGCACATAGTAGGCTTTTTTAAGATTTTATTTATTTATTTGACACAGAGAGAGATCACAAGCAGGCAGAGAGGCAGGCAGAGAGAGAGGGGGGAAGCAGGCTCCCCGCTGAGCAGAGAGCCTGATGTGGGGCTCGATCCAGGGACCCTGAGACCATTGCCTGAGCCAAAGGCAGAAGCTTAACCTACTGAGCCACCCAGGTGCCCCACATTGTAAACTTTAAATAAAGGTTTGCTGCTATATTTTTATGCCTTGATGTCATAAATAAATGTGATCGGTTGTCATAATGCATGACTGGCCTAAAGGGATAGCATACATGTTTGAAACAGTGAAACGTATTCCCAATTATCAGCCACAAGACTTCTCATAAAATTAAATTCGTAACATCATCAGATTGTTATAGGTTCCCTCCTAGATGTAACTGTGATTCATTCATCTGAATCAAGATTGAGTATTAAAAGATTATTGAATTTTTATCTTCTCTTCTGCCTTGGGTTTGCCCTGGAGATCTGCATGCTGATACGTCACCTTCTTGGTCTTCTTATCTGAGGAGTTCTCGTGCCAACCATGGAAGTTAACAAGTTTTATTTATTTACCCTGACAGGAAAGCCGTTGCTTAAAGTCAGAAAGCTCATGCATAAATCACAGGATTTTGCCTCCTCAGTCCTCACCACCCAAACCCTTTCCTGCTACAGAATCTTGCTCTGCTCAGATTACGTAATCTTTCATCTCACTTTTCTCACCACGATTTCTACCTGAAGGTGTGCAGTCTGGGGCAATCAATGACACGCATTCACTCCTGATCCTCAATGGTCGACGTGAAGCTGGTCCAGAGGCAGTTTTTAAATAGTAGCTGAAACTCTTTGGCATGTTTTCAGTTGAGAAGTGTGATCTCTGTTTACTCTCTTGGAATCTGGGTGAGCCGTTCTAACTCCTTTGACCAACACATGGAGGTTCTCTTGAATTCTGTTCTTTTGAGACAAAAGATAGAGGCATGAAAGGAAAAAAGAAAAATGAGATTTTTCTTAAAACCTTCTTAAAACTTAAAAGAAAGATGCTTTGTTAATTTGTCTTGCTAAGTCAGGCACAACGTCCTATGATTCCTGCGAGATCCCCGGTATTTGCTGGTTCCTGCTGGTGGATCTTTGACCTGACTTTTCCTCGCAGTATTAGTCATGTGACAAACGATTTCAGACTTGGCTACAGGCTGTATTTTTTATTCATATTACCTAAGCTAAAAAGTCAAAACACTATCAGTTACAAAACTAAAAACTAAAATTAAAAAACCAAAAACAATATTCATGGCTGTAAAATAAGTAAATTTCATACACATGAAAATACAAAAATAAAAATTAGTACCTTTTAATTAAAAGCAACGAGCTCATTTGAAAAGGCCCCATAATCCCGCATAGTTCTTTAGAGATATTATCTAGCACAGACGGTGGTAGTGGAGAACAGCTCTGATTCAATAATAAAAATGGCAATTACTCGTGTGATGCTTGCCCTCCGAGCTGGGTACATTTTCCCTCACATGACAGCTGAAGAAGGGAACACGCCCAAGGTCGCATCACTAGTCAGATGGGGCCGGCAGAAAACAGAGTTGGGCCTGTTCCAAGCCTGTTTCAGGCCGACTGTCTAGATTGCACTTGATCATTTAAAACGTGCCTCTAAGTGCATCGTTTAACCTCACTGGATCCGGAAAGCCATGCTGTGAGTCAGCCTGTTGTTTCTGTTTTCTAAAGAGTCTTCGGCTCAGGAAGGCAGAGCAAATGTCCCCAGGTCAAAGCATATGAAACAATTTTGTACATCACAACTTCTCCATAAATGATACTTGACAGGTGTTCCATGAGAACAATAAGAGATACATTGGTTGGAAATATGGCACCTTGCGAGGAGACCTCTTGGTTTTGTGGGAGATATTTTTAAGAAAAAAATGAATGACTACACATATAAAACCAGGCACCAACGTGAGTATTTGCTCAGAATGAGAAAACAGCTCACCATAAACTACTAATTTTAAGAAACTAAAAAATATGGGGCACCTGGGTGGCTCAGGCGGTTAAGCATTTGCCTTCGGCTCAGGTCATGATCTCAGGGTCCTGGGATCGAGTCCCACATTGGGCCCCTGTTCGGGAGCCTGCTTTTTCCTCTCCCTCTGCCTCTCACCCCAACTCACGCGGACGCTCTGTCTCTCAAATAAATAAATAGAATCTTTTTTTTAAAAAAAGATTTTACTTGTTTATTTATTTGACAGGCAGAGATCACAAGTACACAGAGAGGCAGGCAGAGAGAGAGGGGGACGTAAGCTCCCTGTTGAGCAGAGAGCCCGACTCGGGGCTCAATCCCAGGACCCTGGGATCATGACCTGAGCCGAAGGCAGAGGCTTTACCCACGAGCCACCCAGGCGCCCCCAAATAAATAAATAAAATCTTAAAAAAAAAAAGCTGAAAAATACCTCTGCGTTGCAAAAATCCAGAAAATAACAAAAGATTTTTATGAAATGTAGCTCTGTACTAGCTTTTCCCTACATTTTCGGCTGTATGATTCTGTACCACATCTTTATATGACAATGATTTTTTAAAAACAGTACTCTAAAGAGAGAATAGAAAGATAATTTGTTCTTTTAACATGTCTGATTGCATCTATTTTTTATCATCGGCAGTTGAGAGGACTAAAGCTCATGGCCTGAGACACAGGCCTTCTCCCCATCTGTAAAACAACTGCAGGTGTGTGTCCTACAAGCGTCTCGGAGAACTTTCCTTCAGCTGCCCCCACCGACAGGACGGGGGGGTGACGGCTGTGCGTCCGGCAGTACTGATACACCCCAGACGCGAGAGGACTTCTATTTCAAGAATAAACAAGAACCGAATCCTCTCTCTTGCAGGTGTGCGTGTCCAAGGCTTGAAACGATTGTCTGTGAATGAGCTGTGGGGTCTGTATTCTTCAAGCTTCGCTTCTCCCTGGTGATGCACCTGCTTCCAGGACTGGGCACTGGGGTATCACCGCGTACCTCCGTCCCAGCACCCCCTTCCACCCACCCGGACCTGAAAACCGCGTCACAGAGGAAAAACCAGCAATAATGTAGCTACCCCCCTAAGTCTACTCTTATTCATGACCCTGAAATGTTCACAGCCACTCCAAGGTCTCCAGACGGGAGTCGGTATGAGAGGAAGACAGAAAGGAACGAGACAGAGGTCTGACTAGACTGAAGTTCAATGTCATGCCCTTCTGCGAATCTTACACTAACAGAGGTCTGTACAACAAGACCAGGAACCTTCCAGGGCCTGGCAACAGCTGGTCCCCTGGAGGAACCTGCAAGGTTAAGCCACACTGAGTCACACAAACCACGTCTGCCTCCTGAGAAGGATGGTAGACAAGAGAGCTCAAGATGATCAAACCCTCCGGCTTTTAAAAGCTTCCATTTCTTCTTTTTGGCCAGTCAGGAGGCAATCAAAATCGCAATTACTAGGGGCGCCGGCGTGGCTCAGTAGGGAAACATCTGCCTTCGGCTCAGGTCGTGATCCCAGAGGGCCGGGTCAAGCCCCTCTTGGGGCTCCCTGGTTGGAGGGGAGTCTGCTTTTCCCTCTCCCGCTGCCCCTTCCCCTGCTCGCGCTCTCTCTCGCTGCCTCTCAAATGAATACATAAAATCTTAAAAAAATTCTAATTATCTAAGGATCTGCCCGCAGTGCCTTCATCTCTTGGATGAACTCCATCTACGCCGGCTGTAGCGAGACTCACCAGAGCACTTAAAGTGCCCAAATAATTTAGGCAGCAGAACACCTCATTGCGATCAATTAAAAAGTGTGCTTGGCTAACTTCATTTGCATATTTATATTAACTCTCCTCTCCATTTGGATTGTATGATCTAAAGGGCTGCATTTAACTATAGCACAACCCTTCATTTATCAACCCCAACCACTGCTGACAATAAATAAAGGTCATCTGTCTCCTTGGAATAAAGACATCACAATCCGCAGGCGGCAGTCGTCTTCAGGCTGGAAAGGCTTGAACAAACGTGATGGCAGGGAACAGCGACCCAGCCTCCGTGGAAAGAGTTGGAAATAAAGCTTAGTGGTTTTAAATAAACACAAGTCTGCAGACAGAGATGAATTCCTTCCCAAAGTACTGAGAGGATTTGCAAATGTGAACACTGCTCATTTTCGTAACTTTTGCATAATTACAGAAAACAGAGATGTTGAGAATCTAAAAGTGGAAAAGATGTCCACTCCAAGAGAGGAGATGGATGTACTTGAGAAACACAAGACTAGGGATCTTGGTGCCGATTCTTAGCAAAAGGCTAAAATAGATGATTTTATTAAGTAGGAAATTAATGATTACTAGCCCAATAATCAAATTTGAATTCTGGCTACCAGCCATAATTCTAGCTGATAAAGAAAATCATCTGCTCATGTCTAACATAATCCTATGCAGCTCAGCTATTTTCAATCTTTCTGATTGACAGCTCAAGAAGGGTTAAGACCATTTCTCCGGGTTGTTGTTGCTTGGTTTTTTTTTCTTTCCCTTTCCTCCTTGAGGTTGATCCTAAGCCCTAGAGGGTCTTTAACAATGGGTGTGCTGTTTCCTTCTTAGTAGGGAGGAAGAGGTTGTATTTTGAGTTTGCTCTCCGTGCCGTCTTCCCGTGCGAGCCTCGGGCTCCGCGCGTGTGTCATCCCAGAGGCTCCTCGGGGCAAACAGGACTGCAGCCCCCCAGTAGCGGCCTCGTCGTCCCCACGGACCGGGAGAGGCTGCGGCTGGAGTGTCCACGGGGTCAGTGTCAGCCTGAGATAAACCCAACGCCCAGGGGCTCTTCTCTGAGAGCCACAGGCGGTGCTGACTTCGGTATTTCAGGATATCCTGCGCCATTCTAATATGGGTTTGTGAACAGCCTTCAGAGCAAACTTACGCTGCTTCTGTGAATGTTGAATGATCCCCCTTTTGCAGAGATAAAAATAATAGGTCGCAGCCTTTAAAGTACCAAGATCAGGAAAGAAGTCCTGAATTGCCTGAGAAATTGCAGAATTCAATGGAGTTTTCCTTGATTTTACATCTTCTCCTAGAGACCGGAACGGGGGTTCAAAGATGAAGTGAAGCCTCGTTTTCAAAAAACTAAATTTCTGGTTTTGTATAATGAAGCCACGATCTAAATATTCACACTTGATCAATTTACCACTGTCTTTTAAGTATCTTGCAAAGGAAGCATTTATCACAAGGAGCCCACATGAATTTACAAATAATAACTTCTATTAAACTAACCACCATTTTTTTAAGTTTAGAAGAAATTCAAGAAGTCTGGGAAAAACCATAAGTACTAAATCTCAACTGAAGAAAATTAATCCTGTTTTCCATAGCATCTCAGAGCCCAAAAACAATGGCAGGAGAGAAGAAGCACCTTAACTTCCGGGGCATGGAATGAGGCTCTGAGAGGCGGGGCACCCTCAAGGTCAAGCGCTGGGTCGTTCGGGAGTCTGCACTGGACGCCGAGCTCTCCTCTCTCAGACCATCCACAAGCCTGCCTGGCGTCTTCCTCTGTCTTTCTGTGGCCCCTAAATGCAAAACAAGAATGAACAAAAAACAATACAACAAATAAAAATGTAAAAAAAAACCTTACTGCAGTCAAAGGATTAAGGCTATCACAGAGGTAAACAGAAATCAGGTAAGCACACGAGCAAATTACAAAAATTTACACAAGTTCCTATAGTTTGTGTTGTTGGTAACTTGCTGGCCTCTGGTCTTCTCTCTGAGTCACGGAATGGACATGTAACCTATAAAGTTCCTAGTGAGTGTCTGGCAGCTAGAATTGGTGCTTAATAAGGGTAGAAATAATCATGACTATAGTATTAACATATGGGAATTCCAAGGGGATTCTGTCCCCAGAGTCCCTTTATTGGATTGGGTGGGGATACAAGAGCCCCCCTGACCAGGCCTCCCTCCTCAGGGGAATAACCACGTTCCATGAAGTTCCCTCCGGAAGAAAGGAAGCCTGGAAATGCAGTCCCTACGGCCAACACAGGCCCTGGTATCCGCCGGCTAATGTGTTTGCATCGCTCGCTATTGCCAGGCTGAGGCCTGCTCCTCCCCTGGACCCAGACCTCCACACACACCGTTTTAGAGAATTCCCTGATGTAGAAACAGTCAAAAAATAAGGTGGCAAGTACAAGAGTAAGGAGAAAGTCTACGTGTGGCAGCTGGTTAGCCTGGAGGGGGCAGCAGGAATGGGAGAAGGCCTCGTATGTTCTTGCCATGCAAGACACATTGGCCAAGTAGATGGAGAACGGAGGATCTGTCCCATCAGTTCGGAGGGAGACCCCTAGGTCTGGACATGCAGATGTCTACTTGGCCCAGGGTTGCTTGACCACCTGACTGACGTAAAGGAAGACACAGGGAATCTGTCACTGCATTTTTGTACGGCACAAAGTGGGGAATGAGAAATAATGCACCTACGGGTAAGAACAGGAGACCTCATCAGGCTGGTCACATGATGTCCTCGAGGAACAAAATGAAGTTCGGTTGTAGGATAAGGAAACTCTGGCTCTTGGGTCGGCATAGGGAGCATCCTTTCCTTCCAGCACAGTCTGGCTAACACAGGCCCATGCCAGGGAAATTGTGTCTGCTTTCCTAGTTCCAGATTTGGGGCCACGAAACGGGGGTGATCGCTGGTTGGCTTCTGGTAGACAGCCCAAGGCTGAGGTACCCAGTGTTTCTTTTTATAGTTATCTGGCCCTTAAAGTGACTGGGCCTGGTTTTGACATTAAATGAACCATATTCTAACCAAACGAGCTAGCCAGACTCTAATATATGAATTGGGAGGTAAATTGGTATTGAATTATCTAGCCAATTTCTCAATTCTTTAATTAACATTGCTTAAGTCACAGCAGATAGAATACCGTGGTTCTTAATTGGGTCTGTATGTAGACATGACTTCACGACCGATTCTAGGAAATGCTTAAGCAAATGAGCTTCCTTACATGCAAGGTGCCGTCTTCTGATGAATGCACGAATGTATTTTAAATAGCCTCAAAATATATTCTTTAGTGGATGAAAAAGATATTTCTATATTTAAATCCAAAAGGCCTTGTCTGTTTCCCTCTCAGATGTTTAAAAAATAAAAATTTTATTACCTTTCTTGTCAGTGGAATTTTGTCCATTAAGATATATTATTATACCATATAATAAAAACCAGCATTGGATATAAACCTCACGGATTACTTTTCTGAAATGCATCTGAACTAGATAATACTAACAACTGCCCTTGTATAAGGAGAAGATCCTGCAAACCCATCCCCAGTTTTTTAATATAATCTCAATCCAAATATGTTTAAAGACTTAAAGTTACACTCAGCAAATGCATCCACTCGGTAGAATCAAGAACGCAGAGTCAGTTTGTTGGGTTAAGTAAACTCTATCTGGTAAATCACGGGATAGGTTAAAAGAAATACCTGCCTCTTATAAAGTCCTACCCGTTCATTTCTGAATTTTCAAGCCAGGAAGGCTGTAATCAAACTCCACATTCATAAAGTCCGTAAGATAAACAATGACCTGCTGAGGAGAAATGTGGTTCTCGCCACAGAAAAATATCTGGGAGATTGTCTTGTCGTGGATGCTCTCCTCACCGGCAGCAGACCTGGAGTTTAATTAGCTTCTCGGGCTTTTCCAGCAGTCACAGAGCGGAGTTCAGTCCTCCGCGGACACCGGCACCAGCCCCTCGTGGTCACCGATGCCGGGCTAGGAGCTGTGGCGAGGAGCAGCGTCGTGTCTCCCACAGGGGTCATGCAGGACTGCCTGTGTGAGGTCGGATATGAGGGAAAGGGAAGAAAACAGAATATTTTTTAACAGGATGATTTTTAAATATGTATTTATTTATAGCACTGGAGTTGGTCTTCTCATTTTGAAACACCCACTGCTTGAAAGAAGGGAGCAGGGCCAGCTCTTCCTCAAAATATTCTGAAAAGCTTGATAGATTTTTGAGGAAAAGTTGGAATTTGCTTGCATACTGAGCCTAAAGATTTTGGGGTGAGAAGGAAGGAAGATCGAATCTGTAGTTACCTGAGAGCGTAAGTTAAAGAAACCAGTGGGCCAAGTGGCTCTGACTACTGTTATTGGCAGCAAAGATCACCAAAGACTCCCCATTGTTCAAGGAAAGTTCATAGAAATTGGGAGAGAACTGGTTCCAACATAGAGGGAATCGAAGCCAGGAATCACTGGAGCTTAGCTCAGTGGCTGTGGTTTGAGTAACAGCCACTGGCCACGTGGGTATAAGCTGAAAAAGCTTTAACCTAGGATTCTAAGCAGAGGACACCAGGGGTCCTGTCCAGAGAGCAAGCCATTCGCCAACCATCGCCAACCATCTGACACCAGGCCGCAGCCAGAAGCAACAGCAGCAGTAAACGGATCCACTTTTCCAGTTTTCTGTGTACTTGGCTTTTGGAAGCAGGTGAATTCCTGACCCTCTCCCCAAACTAATTAACCTTCGTGATGGATGGACAATTTAACACTCAGAGAAGGCACTCAGAGAGTGATTCTTGTCTTCCTCTTAATCAGAAAAGTGGTCTTCTCCAGCGACCGGAAAAATGCAAGAGATGTGCCCATATGGATTCCCTCGCCTTGGGGAACGGTTCGCAACAATCGCAGGACTCGGGAATGGCGCTGTGATCCCACAGTGGAACTGAGCAGCCACACAGCTCTAAACTGCCTGTGGGTTTCTGCTAAACTATGTGCAGACAAAGGGAAAGGAGCCAGGATGCACACTTACCCGGTGTCTATGTCAGGGAAAAAGAGAAAAAAGATCCCGTCGGGAGGTTGTTCAATATGAGTCTTGGCATCCTGTTGTAATGCCCACAGTAGCTTTCCATAATCAAATGTTTCTTTAAGTATCTTGGAGAAACAATGTTCTCTGATAATATCTGGTGGCTTCTGTCCATCCAAAGTGCTTAATTAGTGATTATTAAGACCATAAACATATTGTGCACTTGGCATTTCCCTCCTGCAGATCTTGTAAAACCGCCAGGAAAGACACCACCATAATAGAAAAATTTTCTATCAGTTTGTTCTAAAAGGGGAAAAAATTACAGATAAAAAGAACACATATCCCTTGAAATTCTGGTTTCCATTCATATGTTCATTCCATTACTCATGTACGGTACCGACTTTGAGACAGTCATTTGCCAGGCACTGAGCATCGATATGCATGTGGGGCCCAATCCCTAAGCTCTAGACATGCCCAGGCACAGGGCAGAGAAGGACGAGCACGTCGTGTGCTATAGGAAGCTAAGGGTAGGTTTCAGACTCGGCAAGCTCAGGAATCACGGTGTCATTAACCAAGATGGGGAATGAACCAAGAAGGACTCATTTTGGGGAGGAGATGAAGAGCTCAGTTGTGGAATTTCACCTTGATTTTACTGCCCGGGTTTTGAGCAGCGTGGCGTGGTTGGTAGGTAGTGACTCTCACTTCAGCGGAACCAGGCTCGTATCTGGGCTGTCACGATGCTGGTGCCCATGATGTTGGCTTGGGCACATTCTTCAAACTCTCAGAGCTATGCCTTACTCGTCTGTAAAATAAAACTGATGACACATACTTCATAAACGGTAAGGATTAAGAGGTACAAACGGTATCTGAACGTGTCATTCTTCTAATAATCCCGCCACACACCTTCCCGCGCCCAGTCGGAACCCAGACTAGATCCATTTGCTTCTGCTTCATTTTGGTCTTTGCCAATGGACGGTGCGCTTCTTTCCATCGCCTACAACCCCGTCTTTCCTGCCACGCTGGCTGGATTCAGGTGCCCCCCTCCTTTGTGGAGCTGAATCCCCATCGTCCTAGTGCACGTCATAGCTGGTGTAGAGAAGCATGTCCTATCTCACCATTGTCTTCAAGCCCGCGGGGAGGGGATGGATAAAAATAAGGCTGGAAATTGTCCCCCCTGTTCAAACACGTATCACCTGCTGCGACCACACCGTGCTGACGGATCAGGTGTTTAGGGCCATGAATTTTGTCCTAACTTCCTTCATTCTTCAGTCCTACCTCTTCCAAGGGGACCGACGTCCTCCCCCAGTCCTGGAGCGAAGCCGGGGTACACCGTCCTGTCGTTCTGCCGGGCTGCTCACGCGCACCGGGGGGACAGCTGCATCCCACACAGCTGTTGTGGGGAGGCTGAAGGGGGAGCATCACGAGCCGGAGGGAGAAGGAAATGCTTTACGGAGTCACTGGAGCGCAGCTTGAAGGACCAGAACACCCGAGGCATTTGGGAGCGCCAGGCTGACAGGCGGCTCTCGGAAGCACAGCTCTCCTTTCTCAACAAAGGCAGCTGCTGACCAGGAAACAGCCACAAACAGCCACGTGTCGTTCCGATGGCTGTGCCCGGCGGCAGTTAAAGCACGTGTCCTGTGCACCCGGTTCAGCAGGGACTCCCAGCCCAGGGAGGATATTTTGGGCTGCGTGTTCATCCGACTTCCAGTGCTGCCGCTCAGAGGAGGTGACCACATGCCTCTCTCCTAACCCCCCGGCTACGTCACAGGACATCCGAGAGGGAGGCTCCCAGCCACGGCTCAGTCCGGTAAAAGGACGCCGGCAGCCACAAGAGGAAGGAACACAGCGCGTGAGGCCAGTGAGCCCGACCGCTGGGTCAAGCAGCGTCTAACCTGGCAGGCTGACTCCCGGGCATGCGCTGGGCGATGGCAAAAAGAAAAGAAAACAAGTTCAGGGTGGATTCAAATCCCAACTCTGTGACAATATGAGAATTTGCTTCCTGGTCTATAAAATGGAGAGAAAGCCCCTCTCGTGTCTTCTAAAAATTAAATGAGATGATACAGTGTGCCCATGATGCGTGTCTTCAAAACCAGCTCTCTACTCTCTTCCGTGTACTGAGGGGAACGTCCGCACAGAAGTGGGATCTCCCTGTGCCTTCAGCTGCGGCGTGTGCCTGCGAGTCACGCAGCTCTCCTGCCTCGCTCACTGGTCAAAGGGAGGAACATGGTGCTGTCCTAACCGAATTCTGTCCTCCATTGATGTCATTCATGAGTTCGCGGGGGAACAATGCAAGTACTCACCATCTATGTCCTCCCTCTGTGGGGAAGTGCAGAATGCTCGTAGTTCTGGTATAGATGGGAAAAAACGTCCTATTTTCGACCTTGATGTCAGGTAGGGGGAAGGATGAGCAGGCCAAGCTCTGAGAACGCCCCTTCGCAGAGCAGCCTTCCGTGGAAACACCTCCCACGTTGGCCCATCCACAGAGGATTCCATAACTGAAAAATTAAGTCGAAAAACCACTTTCCTATAATATTTATGTTCACAAAAACGCTTGAAGAAAAAGACAGCAGTACTTTTACGACCTGGGTCCACCGCTGTGTCCACTCCGTCCATTCAGTCCATGCAGGCCTGGAAACCGGCACATGACACAGGAGCTGTTCCTACCAGGAAAGTCTCTGACATGAACCAGCCCCTGAAATGACGGCAGAAAAGGAAACATTTCAAGGTACAAGGCTGAAGGTTCCCAAGACCATCTTCGGGTTTGATGAGGGAGGCCGACGGGAGAGGAAGACCCTCAGAATCAGGACACGGGCATGCTCGTGGCTCAGCATAAACCAGATGGCTGGTACAGGCAGTTTGAACACAGCGAGCTTCTCTTACCCATCAGAATGGCATGAACCTCCCCCAAATGCAAGTTGCCAGACACCAGCCGAGCCACTCATAAGAGAGTAGTCAGGCCTGCTGTGTTTTGCACAGACATCCACACAACAGTTTGAAAGTTGATGAGGTAAGCGTAATAGGAACATCAAGATATGAATGAGTTTAAATCATCCATTACCGTATGAATTCATTAACAATACTATAAACTACCATGGTCATCGCGCCAAGAGGAAAGAGTTACGGGAAAGACTAGAATCAAGTGAGCAGATACGGTATTCCCTTGTAACCAACGCCATAAAAGGTGAACTTTGAGTTCCTATACCAAGTATGCATTTAAACAGGGGGAAAAGCAGAAGCCACAGTAGTGAAATGAGTGTAATAAAGGAATCTTCGATCACAGTTCAATCCTCCCATTTTACAAGTAAGGACATAAAATTCTCAAGGATTACTTGGCTGGTCCAAGATCACGCCGCTGGCTACAGGCCAAGCAGAGCACAGAGCCCCGCCGCCCGGCTCCCGGCAATGGGCCTCTCCCCTTCACGGCATTCCAACCTTCGTGCGTGGAGGTCTCCGGGAACAACAATCTCTAAGTGTAAGCACAGTGCTCAGAATTGTGCTAGGTCAGGGCCAACACAGTAGTGCTAGAGGAATATGACTCGGGGGCCCCAGAATTCATTGATCGATCAACAAATACTGCAAAACCCCAGGGAAGGTGTTGAGAAATGAGCTCCCCAGACCTCCAACCATGGGAAACGTCCAAACACATAAAACGTATGTCCCTGGGACAAGGTTAGTGACAGGAGGGCGGGCTGGTCCCCGACAAGCGGGTGCGGATCGGATGTTGGGCGCATCGGCACCCTCCCAGGATATGCTCTCGGGGAATGTCCGCGTTCAGATCAGTGTTGAACCATTAGGTGTTGGGTAGTCATACACCGTGTACTTTCGCACATTCTGCATCCATTTTCACAAATCTCCTTTCCTCTGTGGGTTTGTCTTTCACACGTGGTTGGACAGAGTTAGGTCGTCGTGGGATGTCTCCAGCCGCTAGCCCGGGGAGAAGGGGCTGATAGCACAGAGGCAGCGGGTGCGGTGGGGAGGAGGGGGACCCCCTTCAGTTTTCTGCTTGTTCTCTCCCTACCCACTTGTTTCTCAGAAGGTAGCGCTTTTTAGGGTGAGTAGGAAGTGATGTTGCCCAGATTCAGAGTCCCAGAAGTCCTCGGACTCCCTCGGGGCGGGGCGTGGAGGACAGGCAGAGCGGGCGCCGCCCTCCACGGCTCTACACAGGATGTTCAGAGCCAAGAAAATGGAAACCGCAGGGAAGGGACCAGAGCAAGGAGAACACAGGCCTCGTCCCTGGGGCTGGAAAGTTCGGCGCGTGAACTACGGCCCATTCCACGGTAAGCTTCTCTGTTCATGTGAGTGACGATTATTAAAGCAAAATCCTAACGCTTCACTTGGTACGAATTGGCGGTGGTCATCTTAGCAGGGACTGGGTGAGTCCCTACGCGATTGCGGGTTGGCCTCATGAATAAAAAGAGTAGGCCCCGTGGTCTGACGTGAGTTGCGTCTTCAGGATCCACGCACTCGTCCGTCCTCCCACTGGCTCTAAGGCCGTCCGGGTTTCATGACTGATTTGTTAAACGCGCTGGAGGAGCAGATTCAAGCAGAAGCCTGCGCTGTCCTTTATGCGGCTCTGAACACACTCTTCCCACCTGTTCCTGCTCGACCCTGGGCGAAAGCTGGGCAGGTCTCATAGGTTCCCAGGGCACGATGAAATACTAAGTCGTTATCAAACAAGCGCAAACGTAATCTTTTCCACTAACCACGGATCTCCAAACTCCCATTCAATTTACATCTTCCCCGTAACCAGCTTAGGTCTGCTTCAGGCTTGCAGGACTGTGGAGGCGGGAGTGCCCACTGCTGGCTTCTCTGTTCCCGTCCTCGTTCGGAGTTAAACGTTGTCTGCGAGAAGAAGAGACGAAGCCAGTCCTCGCTCCCGACAGCTCCATGCCAGTGAGTTTACTGAACTCGTCCTCAAATCCTGCCTCCCCGACGGCAGCCTCAGCTCAAGTCCCCGACTCCCTCAGCTATGGGGGCAACTGTGTCCCTTTTAGCAAGAGGGGGCAGAGTGGGAGCCTCATCCCTACAAGTCTGGCCTCCCCCGGCACAAGGCCTGAGGCCGTGCGAGCATATAAGGGGAGCCAGGGGCATGGGCTACGTTGGCTCATTACCACGTGTCCCGGACAGGGCAGGCTCCCTAATTTGTGGGGCCCCGTGCGACACAAAGACACAGGATCCTGGCACAAAACTGATTAAGGATCTGAAGACAGTGACAGCAGAACATGGCCTCGGGAACAGGCTCTTCTGAGCACACGGACGTGCGGCTGCACGGATCCCGGGCGGCGAAGCGGGCTCTGATCACAGAGCGAGCCCAGGGTGAAGGGCGACGGGAAAGAGAACGAGACCTTCTGTTTCCTGGCGAGGGCGGCGGCTGAGAACAAAGTCCGGAGCAGAGACGGCGAAAGGAGTTCCTTTAGGAGGAAGTGGCTGAGGGTTGCCAGAAAAACAGGCTCGAAGGACACTGCTGGGTCGTAAAACTGCTCGTTCCTCCTGCGATCATCAACCACGTGCGGGTGTCAGGGCCGCGGCCTTCCCGCAAGGCTCGCCCCGAGTTTCCCGGCGGGGGCCGGGTTCCCGGTCAGAGCGTCTTCCGCTCTGGAGCCCCGCAGGGGGACAAAGGCAGAGGGGCCGCCCACAGACCGACGAAGCAGCAGGGACGGGAAGGTCCCCAGGACGCACACAGGAGCGAGCACACAGGGCTTCGGACTTCGCAAAGCGATTCTGCAGGGTCGGCTCACCCACGGGGCATCTGCGCCCACAAATCCCAAGGCTGTTTCGGTTAAAACATCGCTTGTAGATGGGCACATCCAGGGCCCCCCGAGAGACAAGATATGGGAAGACCGGCCGTCGGTCACCAGAACTTCGTGGGCCTCAAGTCTGCTGTGGGAGCGGCCTCCCCGTCCTCCCGCCGCGGTCATTCCTTGTGGACGGGAGAGACGGTGCCAGAGGGGGACGCCACTCCTCTGTGGGCCTCGTGGGACCTTCCCTCCCGAGACCGCACCTGTTTATTTGGCAGAAGTGAAGACACCGTCCCGAACCCTAAAATGTCGTCAGTGTCTCCATCTGCATCATCCTGCCGTGTCGCTGTGTCAGAGGACTTCAAAGGGGTCAGCGGACGTGAGAAAGATCAGAACCCGCTTCCAAGGAGCTCAAACACTTGGCACTTCGCACTGAGAATGTAAAACTTGACAACCTGTTGGGTTTTTTTTTCTTTATTTTCTCCTAGGCTGGTCCCTTTGGTTTAGTCTACTATTGCTTCCTCAATTACCCTCAGGATAGAGATATTTGATGCATCAGAAAAGTACTTTCGTGTTGGCACTAAGAGGTTTTTAAACCTTACTTTAAAAAAAGAACTCTATTATATATGAGTACATATATATTATTATATAATATAGCGTGAATAATATACTACAATGAAAATAATATTAAATATGTGTGTGTACGTACATGGGTATAAAGAGAGACAGAGAAAGATTTGAAAAACATTCACCAAAAAATTTGCAGCATTCTCTGAAAAGTAGTATTAGGGATGATATTCATTTTCTTCTTTACATTTTTCTGTTTTCCAACTGTTCTATATTGATAACACATTTCATATTATCGGAGAGAAAATTATTTTTATATGTCCCTTGGCAACCAATAAGATCGCACATGTTTCCTTAAACATTTCTAGGCTGACAGCACAGTCCTAAATGCAGTCCTCACATTTTCTTGCAATAAATGTGTTTTCATAGCTCCTTTCCCTACTGGACTTCATTTTCTTAAGATCTGTGACTTGTATTTTATATTCCTGGCTACTCAGCTATCTGGCACACAGAGTTAGTAATAGATGTTCATAGGATAAATGGGGGAATTTGTGAATGAATGTAATCAGGCCACTTTCCAGTCCAGACATTAGTTAAACAACTCAGCTTTTGTTACGCTTTTCTAAGAAATATTATGGTTCATCTTACACACTAATTCAACAGCAATATTTTAAGTGACTTCTTTTCTTATTTTCTTTTTTTTTAAAGATTTTATTTATTTATTTGACAGACAGAGATCCCAAGTAGGCAGAGAGGCAGGCAGAGAGAGAGGGGGGGGGAAGCAGGCTCCCTGCGGAGCAGAGAGCCCGATGCGGGACTCGATTCCAGGACCCTGAGATCATGACCTGAGCCGAAGGCAGAGGCTTTAACCCACTGAGCCCCGCAGGCGCCCCTCATCTTATTTTCATAAAAGAAAGGAAATACTGAACCCCTTCTCTTCTTTTTGCACTCCTTTTTCTTCGGTTTACTAGTGTGCAATGAAATCACAGTTATAAGAACCAGTGCAACAGGCAGGGAGAAGCTTCAGTTTAAAAACGAATTCCTGGGCGCCGCCTGGTTGGCTCAGTCTTGGTTCCAGCTGAGGTGAGGATCTCAGGGTCACTAGTCGGAGCCCTGAGCCGGGCTCGGGCTCAGCACTGGACCGGCCGGACAGTCTCCCCCGCCCTTTCCCTTTCGCTCTCCCGCAGGTCTCGCACGCGTGCTCTCTCCCCCTCTCAAATCCATCAATAAGATATTGTTAAAAATCACTATGCGGAAGCAGTCAGCCCAACAGTGGAAGCAGAAGTGGGGGCTGAACTAGAAAGTGGCCCAAGGGGACATTGAGGCCCTGCGCCCTCGGAGCACCAGAGGGAGGAGCGAGCGCTTCGGCCACGGCTGCTCAGGAGAGCGCGGACCTCCCTGCGGCAGGCAGACTCTCCCTTTGCCTGCAGGGGTGCTCCTGAGGGCCTGATGGCCTCGGCCCCTCACAGGCCCTGCCCCTGCACTTCAGAGGCAAAAGAAAACACTGAAAAGCAATAAACAGAAGAACCTGAATCTTTCTGTGCAGCACATGCACCTGTGTGTGTGTGTGTGTGTGTGTGTTTCTGGGAGTGGAGGTACATTAAAAAATCAGTTAGATGTAAGAGGAAAAAAAAACCCTGAAGTCACTTTGTTACAAAAATATCCTAAATTCTGGGAAAGAAGCCCAAATCCTAAGAAGATTTGGATTTCATATTAGACAAACAGGGCAACCATAGAAGAACTCTCTGGTAAACATTTGCGCATAAGAGCACAACTGGAATTAGTTGAAAGAGAAAAACTGAGAGTAAACGGAGAAGACGAGAAATCCTAACCAGCACTTAATTCATTTCAAAGTTAGCCTCGAACCTCACTCTTAAATACAGTGTCTGCTTAATACTCCCTAGGTTTAAATGACGTAATAAAGAGGTTTCTTTTTCCAAAATAACAGTGGAGTCAGACCTCTAAGTAAGCCCTCGTTTGAATTCTATGACCAGAGCAGTGTTCCTGGAGTTTGCAGCCTACAAGCGCTTCGAATTTAATTTCCACAAGTAAATAAGCCCAGCCCCGGACATGAAGTGAGGTGCGCGGCCAGCACCGTCACAGCACTGTGTGTCGCGGCCGGCCCCATCGCTGTGTGTCGCGGACAGCCCAGGCGAGCCAGGCTCCTCCACTCCCTTCCTTTCAGCCCCGAACCGACCGACTTTTTCCTTACTGTAACCAGAATTTTCCTTATGCTCTATTATTGAGTTATACTATTAGGGAGGGCTTAGAGTATATAAAAAAAATGTTTTGAAAAGCAAATTATTTTCTAATGAAATCAGCACTATTTCTTGCAGCAGATTACTGGATATTGGAGATGTTATTCATAAAATACCTGTCAGCAGACCAGAAAGGAAATCTAATTGTGTACCACACAGAAGCCACAGACCTCTGGGTTTGTACGAAGAGACGATATCGGGCTAAATGAAAGCTTCAGAGGAAGTCCAAGACTTACGTAGAAACCAGGGTGTTATCTTAGTAATGATGTAAAAACAAAAGTAAATCGGCTTGAAATAAACAGTTAAATCTTATACAAATATATATACGGACGGCTCACTTGGCCTACAGTAGTTTTGAAAGCAAATGTGTAATACAGTGATGGTTGTTTCCATCTCGAAAAAGAATCACAAAAATTAAATGTAAAATATATTGTCTGATGGGTGTATTTTGCTGATACAATGTTTGTACTACAAAGATAGAAGATGACAAACATTGCTAGTTACAAGCTCTCGTTTGGCTGAAGCTTCAGTTTCAATATTTATGCCTTACAACTTTTCATCCACCCTTCCTTTAGTGTTTGCTGCTTTTTAGTTCTCCTTTTCATCACGGTGCAAATTTCATGAAAGCAGATGTTTACCCTCTGACACTTTTGTACCTTATCTCCTCACAGTAGCAATATCATTTGGACATCTAATCAGATTTTTCTGTTGTGCAAAAAGTTTTATCTGTCCACTGAAAGTACAAGGTACAAAACAAAAAGTAGATACAGTAGTCATCACCAAAATTGAAAACTCTTAAAAAAAAATTGAAAACTCTTGTGTTGTAAAGGACACCAACAGGAGAGAGAAAAGACAACCCACAAAACAGCATTTTTTCAAATTATACAATTTCAAAATTATATATTTGTATATAATTACCAGTAAGGGACTTGCATCCAGAATATAAAGAACTCTTATAACTTAGTAATAAAGAGACAAATAACCCAATTAAAAAATGGACAAAGGACTTCAATAGATATTTCTCTGAACAGGATGTACAAATGACTAATAAACACATGAAAAGGTGTTCAACATCATCAGTCATCAGGGAACTGTAAACCAAGACCACAGTGAGACACTGCTTTGTACCCAGTGAGATGACTGTCCTCAGAAAGTCATAAAAACGAGTGCCAGGAAGTACAGAGAGAAACTGGAGCACTCACATACTGCTAGTAAGAATATCAACTGACACGGCGCCTTTGAAAAACAATCTGTCCTCTTTTAAGTAGTTAGACATGTAGTTCGCATACGACCCAGCAATACTGTTCATAGTTATCTTATCACGAGAAAGATAAACCGATCTTCACACAAGAACTTGCACACAAAGGTTCATAGCAGCACTCTTCACAATAATCAAAAAGTGGAAACAACCCAAAGTGTCCATCAATGGATAAATGGATAACAAAATGTGGTGTATCCATATGATGGAATATTGTTCAGTGATAAAAAAGAAAGAAGTACTGACACCTGGTACCCCATGGACGAACTTGAAAACATGCTAAAGAAGAGAAGCCAGTCACAAACATCACATGTTGTGTGATTCTATTTGTGTGGAATACCAAGAAGAGTCAAATCTATGAAGATAGAAATTATATTTGTGCTTTCCCGGGGTGGGAGGTGATGGGGAGATTGGGGGTGATGGTAAACTAGCTGTTAAAAAAAGGTCCATCTTTTATCCTCCAGGCTCTGCTCTGTCGAGGCACCAGTAAGCATAAGTTGTTGGAAATTCCATCTGATGCGTTTCCATGCATTTGCTCACTAACCTGCCCCTGGCTGTGCAGGAGCCCTGGGTTCAATGTCACAAGCCCAAGGCTTTGTGTTCCGTATTCCTCTAACTATATGACCTTGAAATATTCACTTAACCTTTCCAAATCTTAATAAAATAGAGGTCAAAAATAATTACCTCACAGGCACCGTGAGAGCTAAATGATATGGCATGAGTCAGACTTCCTAAACCATGAATCCTGCACAAATGTAATGGTTGCTGTCATCAGTTCTCCAGACCCAGGGCCTTGATTTCCACTTTCCACAAGAAGTCAGGCCCAAAGAGACCTGACTCACATCACCAAATACATCATATGCAGGAGCCAGGGGCTTAATTAACAGTGAGAAATCACACCGGCAAGCAGATTGGATAGGCATGTCAGCTTGTCCACTCGTTTCCTTCCCAGGAGAGAAATC
This sequence comes from Mustela putorius furo, assembly GCF_011764305.1. Classification (NCBI taxonomy): domain Eukaryota; kingdom Metazoa; phylum Chordata; class Mammalia; order Carnivora; family Mustelidae; genus Mustela; species Mustela putorius. The sequence continues at coordinate 3,300,081 of NW_025421261.1, forward strand.
TATTTGAGAAACTCAATTACCATTGGGAGGTTGCTTGGAGAGTACAGAATCAGACCTCGGGGAGCTGGATTGTCCGGGGCGCGTTATTATGCAGTTATGGCAAACTAATGAGTCCCCTTCCTTCCCTACGGGGCATATTTGTCAAGCAGACTAACATCCTTCCTTCTTTAGAGCAAGAGACTGCTCACAGACATCACTTTCACCCCTAGTCTTTTGGGCATTCCTCCTCTTCAAGGTATTCATAACCACTTCAGTTCCATCACCCTTCCGCATCTCCTGCATTGTTATGATGAACCCCTTCCCAATTTTAAACTTCCTTGGTATTAATTGTATTTTGTGGGTTGACTGCTTCCCTGGTGACTATTTGTAACACACAAGTCCCCACACTCTACAGACACTTTGGTCCCATCAAGGCTGACCAGAACAAAGCTAAGGTATGGCTCCTCTTCTGACCCAGTTCGCTGTCCTGCCTTCTTCCACACAACTTATATCTGACCTAAGACATAGAGTCCTCCACAAATGTGAGTTGTGGTTACTGTAAACCCTGTAGATCGAAGCCTTCATGTTTGGTCGTCACAGCATGACTAGTGCTCAGTCCCTCTGGCCTTCCTTCCTTTCCTGCACACACTGACCACCATTTTCTTTTAAATCAGCTTTGCTTTGAAACAATTTTAATAATAGAGAAATGAGAGCTTCATACTCTTCTAGAATGAAAAATTAATTATTAATAAATTCATTGGTCTCTCCAGAAATGTAGATATCATTACAGGTGTCCTTTGGCATCATAGTGGAAAGCGTGTGGACTTTGGAGTCAGGGAGTTGAAGGGTTCTGACCCAGCCTCTCAGTAGTCACATCTCTTGGTCCAGCTACTCAACCCCTCTGAACTCACTTTCTTCATCCGGTGCAAATATCTTCATTACTGGTGTCCTGCAATAACAAAAAATAATGCAACGTAACAAAGATGGTGACGTACATGTTTAAGTCCAAGGTGAAGGATAGCTCTCATTATTGAGACTTTTGTGTTCTTTAAAAAGGCCTCGATCAGAGCGCCTGGGTGGCTCAGTGGGTTAAAGCCTCTCCCTTCAGCTCAGGTCATGATCCCAGGGTCCTGGGATGGAGCCCCACATCGGGCGCTCTGCTCAGCGCAGAGCCTGCTTCCTCCTCTCTCTCTGCCTACTTGTGATCTCTGTCTGTCAAATAAATAAGTAAATAAACCTTTTGAACATGAATCAAAAGCTTCTGCACAGCAAAGGAAATGGTCAAAAAAACAAAGAGGCAGCCCACGGAATGGGAAAAGATATTTGCAAATGACAGTACAGACAAAGGGTTGATATCCAGAATCTATAATGAACTCCTCAAACTCAACACACACAAAACAGACAATCATATCAAAAAATGGGCAGAAGACATGAACAGACACTTCTCCAATGAAAACATACAAAGGACTATCAGACACATGAAAAAATGTTCATCATCACTAGCCCTCAGGGAGATTCAAATTAAAACCACATTGAGATACCACCTTACACCAGTTAGAATGGCCAAAATTAGCAAGACAGGAAACAACATGTGTTGGAGAGGATGTGGAGAAAGGGGAACCCTCTTCCACTGTTGGTGGGAATGCAAGTTGGTGCAGCCACTTTGGAGAACAGTGTGGAGATTCCTCAAGAAATTAAAAATAGAACTTCCCTATGACCCTGCCATTGCACTCCTGGGTATTTACTCCAAAGATACAGATGTAGTGAAAACAAGGGCCATCTGTACCCCAATGTTTATAGCAGCAATGGCCACGGTCACCAAACTGTGGAAAAAAACAAGAAACCCTTCAATGGACGAATGGATAAGGAAGATGTGGTCCATATACACTATGGAGTATGATGCCTCCATCAGAAAGGACGAATACCCAACTTTTGTAGCAACATGGACGGGACTGGAAGAGATGATGCTGAGTGAAGTAAGTCAAGCAGAGAGAGTCAGTTATCATATGGTTTCACTTATTTGTGGAGCATAACAAATAGCATGGAGGACAAGGGGAGATGGAGAGGAGAAGGGAGTTGGGGGAAATTGGAAGGGGAGGTGAACCGTGAGAGACTATGCATTCTGAAAAACAATCTGAGGGGTTTGAAGGGGCGGGGGGTGGGAGGTTGGGGGAACCAGGTGGTGGGTATTAGAGAGGGCACGGATTGCATGGAGCACTGGGTGTGGTGAAAAAATAATGAATACTGTTATGCTGAAAATAAATAAATTTAATTTTTAAAAAAATAACAGAAAATAAATAAATAAATAAAAATTAAAAGGCCTCTATCGCTGTAAGTCGGGTCATGACTTGCTATGCAGTCTTCTGAAACTCTGGGTCTTTCTGTTCATTATTTGAAAAGCAAAAGGAAAAACACCCTTTTTCATGTTCAAAAGTAATAACAGTGTGGTTAAAGAAGTTTTCCTCAGCACACACACATCTGTCTTATACATTTCAAAAAAGTGGTTCTTAGTATTAGAGAACCTCTAAGTAAGATTTGTAGGGCAAACTCCTAAGAAATGTAGAGAAACACAAACAATATCGGCACCAATTTTCTCATCTGATCTCACCAACTATTTCAGGAGAGAGAGAAGTAGCCCACAGCATTACAGGCCTCTGACTTCAAAGGCTCTTAGATTTTAACTGCTGTTTGACTTGAAAAAACCATGGTTAGATGCTTAGGCTTTAAAAAAAAAAAAAATCAAACACCATTTAAACGTCCTGCTAACTGCATTTCCAAGGTTTTATAACCTGCTCCTTTTCCAGAAAGGAAAGCATCATCTATGAAATCTATGAAAGGAATACTAGGTAATGAAACATTTTTAGTGAGTTGCATTTTTTACTTTCTCACTACTGATGATACTAATGCAGCTCATTCAATGAATAAAACAGATGCAGAAGACAAACCCCAAAAATCTAATAAATAATAATAAATAATAAAAATCTAATAAAAAGTCTACATAAGGCATGATGGGTATAAGACATTCCTAAGAGAAACAAAGGTAATGTTTCAGAGTTCTTCTCCTTAAGATGATGTTCTGAGAATCGTTCGTTTTCTTAGAACGGCCTTTCAGTTGTCTTCAGCCTGTCCACACCCAGCCACGGTGCTTCTCACTCACTCCGAGCGAGGCCGCCTCCCTGGTTTCCATCACCTCCTTGGACTGGGCCACTCAGGCTCCCACAACCAAATGCCACAGACTGGGAGGCTTAAGCAACAGAAATTTATTTTCTGACAGTGTGGAAGCTAAAAGTTGATGATCAGAATGCCAGCACGGCTGGGTCTGGTGAGAGCTCTCTTCCTGGCTTGCTGGCAGCTGCCATCTTTCTGTGCACACACACGACCTCCTGGCGCACGTGGAGATGGAGCGCGCGAGTGCACAAGGAGAGACTGAGAAAGAGACACTGACAGAAGGCTATCTGGCGTCTCCTCTTATAAGGGCACAAATCCCATAAGCAGAGCTCATGACCTCATCTATTTACCTCCCCTAAATTCCATCTCCAAATACCATCTCACTGGGGGTTAGAGCCTCAGCATGTGTTTGGTGGGAGGACACAACTCCGTCCTCAGCTCTGCTCTAAACCTCTTACTGGATAGCTTCCCTAAAATTGAATGGCTTCCTGGTTTATTTGGCCTTACAGTGGGACAATCACCAGATAAAGTGAGCTGATATGCTTAGAGATGTTAAGCAAAAAAGTGAAGCCCCATAGCAGGTCTCGGAACTGAATAGGAAAAGGTCAACGTTTGATTGCCCAAAAGATTTCAAATGAAAACTTGACCTTGATGAATTCACCAATATTCAGAGATTGGTCCTTGGTCTTTTCGACTCAGAAATCAGATTTTTGTAGATGCACATTTCAAAGCTCAATTTTGAATAAAAAAATAAAAAATAAAGTTCACATTCACCCCACGCAAGAAGCTAGTGTATAAATCAGAATGCCAGTAAATCAGTAGGCAATGAGAAATGAAAGCTGTCACACACACTAGAACACTTGAATGGGCACAGACTAGATTCCTCATTCTTTTTGGAAAGCCAAGTCATAATCAGAAAGCTGCTCGCTACCAAGAATTCAAAAGACAAGAGATTATTTGAAGATTAAAATGTTTAATATCATGAGGCTAAGAAAACTTGATATATCCATCCTCAGTGTAGAAATAGCCTAAACCAAAGGGACCGTGAAAACCAGAATTTATCAGTAGGACTTCCTGTCCCTGAAAAGCGCCCTCACTGGCCCTCCCAAGGTAGGCTGCTTTTCCACTCTTCTGTTGCTGTGGAACACCGTATACAGTGGAACCCTCCAGACTTGCTCAGCTCTGGGACTCACTGTACCTCTTTAGCACGGAGATCATAATGTAGGAGTGGAGACAGGAGCGTGAGAGCCAGAGGATCTCACTTTGAATCTCTGTTCTGCCCCTTCTTGGCCATATGACCTGGAGGGCTTGCCTGAAAATGCCCTACACCTCACTCCTCCATCCCAATATGAAAAAAACAAGCCCATTTAGGTGCTTAGCGGGGACCACTGCACAGACGAGACTTCCCTCATTCCTGTGCCCCGTCCTGTTTCCTCTACAACCAGGTCTGACAACCCCTGTGTGGCTGAGATCCAGAAACCGGGTTAAGTCAAAATTGAAGAAGACAGAAACACACACACACACACACACAAATCCACTGCCTTCCAAAGAAACAACAGAACAGGAGAAGGAAGCAGACGCACCCTCATGCGGCACACCCCACTCGCGCGCCCTGTACATTGCACGGACCCCGCCTTCTTGTTTTACTCCTTTTAGCCGTTTAACTGAGATACAAGGGGTGGATCTAGTTTAAATGAGGGCGCTGCTGCTTATCGCAGGGAAGAACCGAGAACCACTGACGAGGGCCACACCTGCCTCTCCCATCTGCCGGTCTGGCTGGCAGGGAAAGAAAAGAACTTGCATCTTGAAGCAGCAGCTCGCTGAGAGGACACTGAGATGCAGACTGAAAACCAAGCTAGCCCAAGGTGTCCTGCGCACTGTAAAATGCAATTTAATCCGAGTGCCATTTTTTTGTGTGTTCAAATCTTTTTAATTATTGGAATGCGCATTTTTTTAAATGTAAATAAAAAGTTTTCAAACCTGAAAGGAGAAAATAATCCCATTGAATTTGCAAGGTTGTTGCTAAGATTATGCATGTAAAGCTTTTAGATATTAGCCTTCATAAAGAGCGAAATAAACCTCAACTATTATTTGGTAGAAATTCGCAAATCTCTGCTTTAGTTCATTACCGGACGTTAGGGTTTAAACTCTCAGGCTGCACTCGTGTCACTTACTCCCACCGGCCCTCGTGTTTGCTCTTGAAACCTACAACCGCTCACACTGATGACAGGTGACGTAACTCCTCATACAGAACACGCTGACTTCTTTTCTAACTCACTAGATAACATAAAATTTAACAGAGGACTTCTAAGGACAATGTTATTTACCACTTTTCTAGGACAGAAGTTCAGGTCATCACCGCGGAAAGTTTGTGTTGGAATTTAAAAGAGGCAGCAGGAGAGGGTGACTGTAAAGTTCAAAGGCAGAAGAAAACTGCTGATGTTCTCCCGAGTTTGTGGAAACCTATGATTAACCCTTTCTTTTATCTTACACTTTACTGAAAAACAGAATGGACACACACATATACTGGCTTTGTTGGTTATTCTTCTTTGCTTTTACTTGTACTTTCACTGCCCAAATATCAACTGAGGGCTACAGTATATTGGCTCTCTTTGGACTTTACGTAAATGTAACCCCACATTATTTTATACCTAACTTGCCTTAATTTTGTTTTCAGTTTTAACTCATGACGCGGGACACACCGGAGTTCATTCATTTCACTGCTATGTGGGACCCCAGTCCATGAATAGGACACTATTTATCCGTTCACTTTTGATAGAATTTATTTTGGTTCCAGCTTTGGCGACTGATTGCAAAGAACGCTTCTTTGAACATTCTTTGGGTGAATTGCCACAAAAAAAATAATCCAATGGACAATCTAAAACTGGAAAATGTCATATATGAAAGAATGAAACCATACTGGCTAAGCAGCAAATGGGACACGACAGGAGACAAGAGAGAAGCAGCGGAGAAAAGCCCTGAGGAGGACAAGACGACACTGAAAGGCTCTCACGTTGGAGCATGTGACCTGCCCCAGGGCCGGCCAGTCAGAGCGGCCATGACTGGCTCAAGAGCGGGCATGTGACTCAGGTTGGTGCGATCACGGCTAATGCTAATCCCGGAGCTTGGGCTTCAGGCGCCAGAATGAGATGCTTTCTTTTCCACTGGACTCGAGCCTGGAGCTTCTGGGCTGGCTTCTAGCCAGAGCCAAGAGGGAAGGGTAACATCTCCTGAGGCCCTGGAGAGAGCTACCCTGGCCCTACACTGGACCAGAAGGTTCCATGAGCAAATATTTCTCTATTTGCATTAGACCAGTTAGAGCTGGCTTTTGTTTCATCGCCTTCAATGGAAGTCCTAACTATACACACCTTTCTGCGTTCTTACATTCTGACGCACTCAAATGCCCTCTGCCCTCGTATGTACCTTCCAAAAGCAAAGGTGTGTATCGTATCAGGGGAAAACTTCAGACCGATTCTCTGCTCTATTTCCCGACTTGTAAATAGTCTTCCTTCTGGGCCTTTCCTAATAAAGCGACAGCAGTGATCCGGGGACCTGACCGCACGCAGGACATCGGCACTGAATTCTTCCTCACTGGATCCCTGTCAATCTACATTCGTCCAGCGAACCTTCGCACTTCTCTACCCCTAATTCCAATATATTGTTTTAATTATCATTTTAGGAGCTCAAGTCTGAGAGGACCGTGCGTATGTCCGAGCGGGAGGCTTCATGGTTCCTCGGCAGAGGACTCACACTCCAAGTGAAGAGAGCTGCTGTGAACTGCGGTGGCTTCTGCTTTTGAGTCTGAGAATGAACTTAAAATTCAGAATGGCCATCAGAAAGCCTGGTTGCTTTGACCTCTGTAAACTGGCTTATCTGAGCATCACAGACCTCCCCCACTGTGTTCTGTCTCCAGCCCCCTTTCCGTTTCAGGCGTGATGTGCTAAGCTCCAGGCTCCAGGCTCCAGGCTCCGCACAGAACGCTGTTCATTGCGGGCCCGATTATTTTCCACACAGAGAGAAACTTCCCTCTTTAAAACTCGTTAAATCTCTTTTTCTTCCAGTTTTATATTGTTCCTTATTCCTTATGTCCTGGGATAGTATTTTTTTAAAAAAGAAGAAAAATGAAAAACCCTCACAGATAGGCTTTGATTCCACACATTTTTTTTAAATTCTTTGCTCGGCTTTCCCGTCCTGTCCCCCCACACTCCCCACACACCTAAAATTAACGGAGTCAGAACACAGAAACTGGCAGGCTGTAAGGCCAGCCCTCGGACATGACCTACTTGACCTTTACAATGTATTTTAAAATGTTGTTTTTGTTGCACACAGTTGATATCAGGAGAGTCTACAAGTCTCACTCCTGAAATATCCAGACGTCTGGCACCCCGCGAATTCCCTCATGGCAGCCATTAGCTTGAGAAAAGTAGCAGCTGCTTCTTTGGTCTTAAAACTGGTCGTCTTCACTTACTGACTCTCCACTGGAGCCCCAGGAAGCAGCAAAATGCAGAATAGATGTCATACAAAGTGTGACCCCAGGGCCTCAGACGGGCTGCTGTTGCACTGTCCAAAGAGACAGAAGTAGTCGGAAGGCTGGACAGGAGGCGGCCTTGAGGTGGCGGTCCCCGGAAACCGGCAGCAGCAGGCTGTGTTTTCAGACATGCCACGGAGCAGGAGACAGCGGAACTCAAAGAACAGATAACCCACGGGCAAGATCGGAAGCCCCAGAACCTCAGCCTCACAAAGGAATGGAAGAAGGAAAGGGAACACGTGAAGCTGCGTTTTCACGGTTTAAAAAGTTCCTTTATCTGGTGTATCCGAGTACGTAGACCCGTGGTCTCCACGTTACCGATGGAGCTCTCGCACGACACTGTCTTTCTTCTGTGTCCAGCTGCTGCCCACCTGTTCTCTTCAGCAGTCCTTCCCCATTCCCTCCTGCTTAGTCTCTGCGCACGCCTGATCAGTGCGGGAGCCACTTTCCTGAGGCCTCAGCTGGAGAATTTATTGTTCGGGATGAATGCTGCCATTCTGCAACCCACCCCCGAACAGGGACTTCAACAGCAGCCAGCCTTCGTCCACTCGCACGGGACATGGCAGGCTTGGTTCATCTCTGCTCCCCGAGCTGTCAGTCGGTGACCCACATCTCGGGACTGGAGTCTTCGGGAGACTGGCCCACCGACGTGTGTCGGGCCGTCCGCCGCCGCGGCGGTCGGCTGGATGCCAAGAAAGGGCCTCGTCATACAGCTGCTTGGCTTCCTTACAGCACAGAGGCTTGGGCCCGGCGTGAGAGCCCCCAGATATGGGATGTGAAAGCTACGGGTTTCTTAAGTCCTGGGCCCCCAAAACCGCACAGCATCCCTTTCACTATATTCCACTGGGCAAGCCGAGCCGGCGCCGAGTCAAACAGAGGGGACACAGAACACTGCTCTCAATGCAAGAAGTGTCAAAAAACCTGGGGCCATGTTTTAAAAAGTGCTGCATTTATTAAAAAAGCAAATACTTGGATTTCACCCTAGACTCTCCAAATCAGTACTTCTGAGGCTTGAAACTGGGAATTTACTTTTTTTAAAGATTTTATTTGTTTATTTGACAGAGAGAGGCACAGCAAGGGAGGGAACACAAGCAGGGAGGTGGGAGAGAGAGAAGCAGGCTTCCCGCAGAGCAGGGATCCTGATGCAGGGATCGATCCCAAGATCCTGGGATCATGACCTGAGCCAGAGGCAGGCACTTAACGACTGAGCCACCCAGGTGCCCGAGGCTGGGAATGTATTTTTAAGAAACACTCCAAGTTTTTGTAAGTCGACCAAAACTTGATTTCTACATCATTTTGGAACCTCTTGTTGTCACATAAAAGTTCCCTTTCCCCTATGTTCCTCTAGGGGAGAGAATTTTGTAATATCCACAACCACAAGCTTCATGGGAAGGGAAGGGGTCTGTTCTCAACTTGAGCTCCCCGCGCACTGCAAGCAGAGCAGGGCCCAGGAGAAGGTGCGGGGAAGTGAGGACGGGGTGGAGAACCCGGACGTCAGCACAGGCAGGCGTCCAGCACGCGGCTGCACAGCCCGTCAGGAACTTCAGCTGACTTTGTATCTGGGGTACCCCTCACCTGCGAGAAAACGTGCTTCCTTTTCCTACAGACGTTAGGGAGAGGGAAATGTCTTCAGGAGGGCTGTGTTTCCATCTGCGAAGCGTGCCGCGCTGCAGGCCGAGTGCACAATTTCTTCGGGTGGTTCTGGGACAGAGGAGGGAGGAGAAATGAGGCAGGAAGCAGGAGCACATCGTTCCCTCAAGGGGAAACCAGAGTTGAATCCAACGGAGAGACTCCGGGAAAGGCATAAAGACATAAACATCAGAATCATCCAGCCAAGAGGTGAGCGAGCAGAGATTTCCATTCCCACCCCCTGAAGTAATTCAGTAACTAAGTAAGGATGCCCCGACGGGGTCATTCATTCCCAGACATTTCGTGGGGCAAAGGGAGTTCCAGGTGTCGGCCGTGGTAAATCAGGCTGGTTGCAGCGAGGGGTAAGGGGCCAAGAAGGTGTGAGGAGAACCCGCTCCCCCGTCCCACCTCACATGTGGGCCCTGCTTTAACCGAACCGGATCAGACTAAGGACGTTAGCGTGTGAGAATTTCCAACGCGTTCTTTGTGGTCCTTCTCTGCCTGTTGCTCCAGATTCTACAAGGAGACGCCTTCCTTCTCTGCGGAGCGAAGAGTCTGCCCGGAACCTGCAGTGTTTCCCCGTTCACTGAAGAAAGCGACCTGTTCTCATGGAAAGAATCAAGTTCTGGAGCATTCGCGGTGTCACTCCCAGAGGCACACCGACATTACCGGCCGGGGCAGAGAGGCCTGCGTCTCAGGGCAGCAGCCCATGCCGGAGCCAAAGTGATCCCGGGCTGAGTTCACCCACAGAGACTCTGGAAAGCTTCCCCCTTCCAGGTCACGTCATACACTATTAATAAGGGGAGACTGACCTTCTGCACGTTGCAGAAGGAAAGTGTAGCCGCCCGAGGTTTGAGCGGGTCACTCGCTGCGGCTCCGGGTGCTGGGAAACTCCGCTGTTTCTGTCTCTACCTTCCTCTCGTGGCCCCTGTGCTGGCTCTTAGAACTGTTCGACTAATAGAACAAAGAGTTAATTTGTTTTTTAACGAGATCTTACTGGTCAGGGAGAAAGCATGCGGCTTTGCTGGATGTTGGCAGGCGGTCCTTGCTTTCTGCGGTTTCCTCGCGCGCAGCCTGGGAGCCCGGGAGCCCCTCGCCATCAGGGAACTTGTCTGCCGGCTCCAGCCCGCTGAAGCCGGAGCGGCGAACCGGCCTCCCGGGCCTCTCCCGCCTACGGCCTACCCCCCGGCCTCGTTCTGCCCCCAGACGCCGCAAGCCCACTGGGGGCCCTGACCTCACCCGGCGGGGTGCGACCTCACGCGGATGGCAGGTGCCCATCACCTTTCCCGATGGCCGCGTCTTAGGCACTCACGTCCCACCTTTTTAAAGATTTTATCTGCTTGTTCGAGAGGCGGCCAGAGAGAGAACGGGTGGGGGAGGAGCAGGAGCAGCGGCAGACCCCCTGCTGGGCGGGGACACTGACGGGACGCGGGGCTCCATCCCGGACCCTGGGATCATGACCTGCGCCCAAGGCAGAGTCTTACCCGACGGAGCCCCCAGGCGCCCCCACTGTCGCCTTCCCCTGCAGCGAAAGCACCGGAGTCCGCTGGGCAGAACCGGGCCGGACCCCGTCCATCGCCCCGCCCCCAGCCCCTGCAAGCGGCACGAGGGCAGGACCACTGGTCCGCAGGCACCTGGGGCGAAAACGCGAGCCGGGGCCTGCCCGGAGCTCGGCCGCCGCTGTCCCTGTCCTGTCCGGCCGCTTCGCGCTCAGCGGAACTTTTTTCCCTTTTTTAAAAACTGCGGTAGAATCGACAGGACCGCGTAAACGCGAGTGCCCAGCGGCCCGACTGGATACATTGTATCGCCGTCCGACCGCCTGCGGCGACAGCGGCACCGCCGTCCTCCTCCCCACCCCCGTGAGGTCACTCCGCCCGCGCTGGGGACACTCACGTCCGGTCTCTCCGCAAACTCCGCGCTCCTAACCCGGCCGTGTCCGCCGCGCCCGGGTCTCTGGGACTCACAGCTACGGGACCGCCCGTCCGCGACCTCCGACCCCCGTCCCCGCCTGCCGAGCAGCCGTTCCGCTCTGTCCTTCCGTCCGCGTAGACGAGACGTCCCCGGTGCGTCCTCGTCCCTCCGTCCGTGCGTCCGTCCGCGTCGAACGCCGCAGCCCCGCGCACGGGAAGCACCTCCCAGAGTCCGGCGGCCGCGGACGCAGCGTTCACACACCCGCTCCCGCGCGGGCCGACACCGAACCGCACACAGAGCTCTACAGCCCGGAGCGACGCACCGAAGAGCCCCGTGTAGACACGGGCAGCGCGACCGACGGACATTTTCCCGAAGAACCTCACGGGCAGAGGGGCCGGGAGCAGAGTCGCAGCCAGCGCTGGGCGGTGGTCCTGGGGTCCCGGGCCGCCCGCAACGGCGCCCGCAGCACGAGCCCGACGCGCCCCGACCCCGCAGAGCTCCCGCCCCCGCCGCCCCCCTCGCCTCGCGGCCCCGACTCCGGGCTGGAACAGCCTCCGGAACGGCCAGTGCGTGCCCGCAGCTCCCAACGCAGGTCCCTGGGCCACGGGGCCTGGTTGTGCGCGACGAGCTGACCCCGCAGCAGGCGCGCCAGCCCCGCAAAGACGCTGTCCGCAACGTCCCCTCCGCAGACGAGCGAACCCGCGCACTGACCGCACACACGGGACATCGCGCGGGCCGGCCCGGGGCGCCCTTCGCGCCTCTGCGTGTCCGCGGCCCCGTCCCCGGCCCAAGCGGCCACACTCCGCGTCCCCTGCGGGTGCGCCGTGGAGGACAGACGCCGCCTCGCTTCTCCGTCCGCGGAGCCTGACCCACAGACGCAGCGGCCTGCGGCGCTCCGGACTCCGCCCTCGGGGTCAGCCGTGAGGCCGTGTGGGACGGTCCGAGCTCAGGACTCCGTCCTCGTCGGTGCGCGGCTTCCGGCAGGCGGCTCCACGCCGTGCTGCCCCCGGCGGTCCGGTGCTGCCCCCCGCAGTCAGTGCTGCCCCCGGCAGTCGGTGCTGCCCCCGGAGGTCGGTGCTGCCCCAGGAGGTCGGTGCTGCCCCGGCGGTTCGGTGCTGCCCCCGGCGGTCGGTGCTGTCCCCCGGCAGTCGGTGCTGCCCCCGGAGGTCGGTGCTGCCCCAGGAGGTCGGTGCTGCCCCCGGCGGTCGGTGCTGCCCCCTGGCTGTCCGGTGCTGCCCCCGGTGGTCCGGTGAAAGCTGCTACAGCCCCAGCCCCAGAAGCCGCGTCGTCCTCCAGCGTCGGGGACCCCCACAAGGAGGGCCAAAGCGCCACCCGGTGGACTCTTTAAGAACAATTCCGCTGCGCTCACCCGACGGCACTTGGCAGCCCCGCGCCATCGCCGGCTCCGACCCAGGACCGGGTCAGGGGCTCCGAACGAGAGGGCAGCGGGCCTCGTCCCGGCAGCGTTGGGCGCAGGCGCGTCTCCCCACGCTCCTGTCCCCGCATCGGGCTCTCTGCTCAGCGGGGAGCCTGCTTCCCCCTCTCTCTCTGCCTGCCTCTCTGCCTGCTCGTGATCTCTGTCTGTCAAATAAATAAAATCTTAAAAAAAAAATCACACATAGACAGACTTTTAAAATCTTTACTTACCAATTTCATTTTAGTATCCAGCCTGTTTCTAGCTCCTATTCATTTTTTGTTTCATTTTATTTTATTTCTTTTCAGTGTTCCGGAATCCATTGTTTATGCACCACACCCACTGCTGCATGCAGTCCGTGCCCTCCATAATGACCACCACCAGCCTCACCCCTCCCCACCCCTCCTCACCTCCGTCACCCTCAGTTTGTTTCTCAGAGTCCACAGTCTTTTGTGGTTCGTCTCCCCCTCTGACTCCCCCAACTCACTCGTGGAGCACCAGGAATAACGTGGAGGACATTGGGAGGTGGAGAGGAGACGTGAGTTGGGGGCTCCTCTCTATTTCTTACTGACACAGACTCACCTGAGAATTAGAAAGAGGAACAATCCAGGCTGTGAATACTTAACAAGTCATTGTTCTACACGGGATCATTAGGAACTGACTTAAAAGTGTGAATTAATGAAAATTTAGAAAGGAATAGATTGGGGTGGTATACTTTAAAAAGAAATTTGGCAGCAAAAGACAAGATGTCTTTGTGTTAATTCAGCAGAAAAGAATCCGGTTATCATTGAGAGAAAGCTGTTAGCATCGTATGGGACACATAAACGTATGCCTAATAGTGATTCACAATTGTAATTTGGGGTCATACTTACGCCTTCCATTATTACGTGTTTTTATGTTTTCTGCTGTATAAATACTTCTATTAACAAGTCAAAGAAAAAATAAGCAGTGTGCACATTTGAAACCTTTCAGTGACTCCTGAATTTTTTTCATTCTAACAGTTAACGGAGAGCTCTAGAGATAGAATACACATTAAAATTTCCCTGTCACATTGATAAATCACTCAGCCTTGTATAAGAATCCCTGAGGTTTGTAAACTATGGCTTCCTAGCCCACAAGAGGTTAGTTTCTGCCTTAGTCAGTAAGCTAACACCTTTGTGCAGTTCAGCTGCGATCCATGAAGGGACTTGAACACAGTGTAAGGTAAGGACCTGGGGACTATGTCTAGTTTCAGTGTTCATTAAATCTATGCCCACGCAGAGAGATGGATTTTTTTTTTTTTAGATTGACAGCATTTATGTTGCATTCTTTTTGAAAAAGTAACCAAAACAAGAACCTACCATTTTTTATCTGAACATACTTGAGAAGCAGGTGGGTCAAAATATAAAATATACAAGAGGGTTCCAGATGCCACCACCTACAGCCAATAAATAATGCCCAGATTTGGACAATGCTAGCAAGCCATCAGGGCTTACAGTCTGAGATAAGTGACAACAGAACTTATATCCTACCTTTTGGGGATTGTGATACCTCTCCTTTGCCCTGGCTCTTTATCTGTAATAGATTATCCAAATATTTGTTGACCTTTGAAGGCTCACGTTGGAGTCTGGATGAAACTAGATTTTCTACAACCACTCTAAAAGTATTTGGAGCTCGATGTTGAAAGGAATTAAAGCTCAGAAACCCTTTAAACAAACAAACATATAAACATACCCCCCCCCAAGTAGATTTCAGAGTGATTGAAAATGCCTGGCCTCATCCCTTTCCCCAAATCTCTCTCTCCCTGCTCACTCCCACACATAACCCCAGGAGACAGGAGATACCAATACAGACTCCACAAAAGTATCTGGTTATACAACTCTTTTATAGGGCATAAGGGCTTAGAGACGGAGTAATGGTTTGTTTTGATTATGCAGAATGTACTCTCTCCTTTATAACTGGTTTAAGGCTGTCCAAACAGATACTAATAATCTGATATTGCACCCGCCCCCAAAAAAAGGAAGCGGGGAGGAAAGAAGGAAAGAGGGGGCTTGGAGGTGAGGGACACAGCGGAAGATCTGAGTGACTGACTTCATTCCACAATAGAAGATTTTGTCAATTTATTTCTTGGTAGAAGAATTTCTTTTAATGTAAAGTATTTTTATTTTAAAACAATTTAATTTTAATTCCAGTAGGGCTAATAAGTGTTACATGAGTTTCAGGTGTGCAGTGTCCTGACTCGGTAGTTCCATATATTAGTTCACGTCACGATAAATGTACTCTGAATCCCCGTCAGCTAGTTCACCCTCCCACACACCTCCCCTCTGGTTACCATCTGTTTGTTCTCTATAGTTAAGAGACATGTTTTTGGTTTGTCTCTTTCTTCTTTTGTTCATTTGCTTGTTTCTTAAATTCCACATATGATCACCCATGATCACATGGTATTTGTCTTGCTCTGAATGACTTATTTTACTTAGCATTTATACTCTCTAGATCCATCCATATTGATGCAAATGGCAAGATTTCATTCTTTTTATGGCTGATGAATGAGATGATATTGTATATATGATCTGTGTGTCTTCCTTACCCATTCATCTATTAACGGACACTTGGACTACTTCCATAATGTGGCTATTGTAGATAATGCTGCTTATAAACATAGGCCTGCATATATCCCTCTGAATTAATGTTTTCATATTCTTTGGGTAAATACCCACTAGAATAATTACTGAATCATAGGGTAGTTCTATTTTTAATTTTGTGAGGAACCTCCATACTGTCTTCCCCAAGGGCTGCACCAGGATGCATTCCCACCAGCAATACAAGAAGGTTCCTTTTTCTCCAGATCCTCACCAACACTTGTGATTTCTTGTGTTTCTGATTTTAGCCATTCTGACAGGTATGAGGTGGTATCTCATTGCAGTTTTGATTTGCATTTCCCTGATGATAAGTGACGTGAAGCATCTTTTCACCTGTCTGTTGACCATCTGAGCATCTTCTCTAAAGAAATGTCTACTCCTCTCTTCTGCCCATTTTTTAATTGGATTATTTGGGTTTTTTGGTGTGGTGGTGTATAAGTTCTTTTTATAGTTTGGATGTTAACACCTTATTGGATATGTCATTTGTAAATATCTTCTCCTTTTCTCAGTAGTTGTCTTTTAGTTTTGTTGGTCTTTTTCTTTGTCTTGCAAAGGCTTTTTATTTTGATGTAGGAAGACATTTTTAATCCTATAATTTACATCATGCTATAAATTTTTGCATCTCTCCTTGTGTCTATGAAAGATTTGGTATCAAACCCCACCCCCACTCCCAAATTTGTTTCTTCTTATCATGGCTTTTACTCTAAGCAGTAGCTTTAAAGCAAAAGGGCTATTGCGGCTGTTTCATAACTCATAAGCTTGAGGACTATAGGTTCTTCCTGACTCCTGCTTTGGAAAGTTCATGACTTTAAACCCTTTGAATCATATCCTCCTCTACTAATATTTTGCCTGATTATTCCCTAATACTGAGTTTTATCTGATGTAAAATATTATGTGTCCCTTCACTTTCTGGAGAACACCTGAGAACAGCATGACTTACAAAATAATAATCTAGTGAAATTAGCCATATTACATGGTTATGATGGAAAGTGTTTCAAATAACAAATATATTTTTAGAATATTTATTCTGTTTCTAAAAGTTATCAACTGAGAATAGTAACAAGTATGGGAAGTGCATTTTGCCATATGTATATGTCAATAAAAACTTCTTTAAAAGGAATAATATGAAATACGACAAGTTGTAGCTATTGAGTTCCTTTCTGTTAAAAAGATTACCCTTGTTATTGAAAACTTTCCAAATGAAGTCAGACTCTTCGGGGTTCACATACCCTTAGTGTATTGTTTAAATAGATTTTTCTTCATTTGCAGTGATGATGACCACTTTTTGGAAGTATTGGGGTTGCAATTTTTATACTGTGCTTGATCGTACTAAACACTTGGGAGAGTCAAATCCATAATTTATTCTTATAACTGGTACCACCTGCGGAGGGGAAGCACCACAGCCCCACCCATGACTCCTTCCAGGGTTTCACCACAGACAAGGACTCTGGGAATTAAAGAATCTTGATTTGTAGTATTCAAACATGTGATTTAATCACAGTAAGGAAAGGAGCTCTTACCCATATGTAAAAGTCAGAAATGGTTATAGGGTTTCCCGATGACATTTTCCATGAAGTTATACATTCATGAGTCCCACAGTATTGATTCGGACATCGGTCCTGTGCCTCATTTCCTCGCCCTCTTACCTGCGTGTGATGTGTGTATCTGTGCCTACGTGTCTGTATGTACTTTTCCCACATGTAGTCAAGAGAGAGTGGCTGAAAGGAGCATTACAAAGGGCCAGTGAAGCAATCATTACCCCGTAGTGTCGAACCATGTAAGGTTAACCTACCCATGGACTAACCAGTATTTTTCGAAGAATATTCTACCTCCCCAGATCTATTAAATGAGAATCCCTGCCATGGATACCGGAGCATCTGCATTAAAAATTTCTAAGTAGTTCTTACCCATATTGGAATCTAAGGAATGCCCCAGTTTGGTCCTTTATTCATTTATTTGTTTGTTCAGCAAACATTTACTGTTAAGTACAAAGAGATACAAACAGGAACAAGACAATCATCCTGTCTTCATGAAACTTAGAATTTAACATTTGCTACACTGTGTCTCCCAGACCCCCTCCCTGTCCTGTAAGAATTACACAATTGCTGCAAAATGTGGAGCAGACTTCTCTGCTGAACAGGACCAGAGCCAGAAATAATCCACATTCTAAAGAATAAAGAGAACTGTGAGCAATTGGAGACCAGATTCTCACCGTGTCTAGGGCTTAGCAAGCGGCCACTGAACCACCTCCAATATCTGGCGTCATCATCCAAATCCAATCCCATTTTCTACGCATGAAGAATAGGGACAGAACGGGACGGCGAGGGAAGGCACAGGTTCACGAGCCCAAAGTATCAAGTTCTTCCAGCAGGACCATCGCTCCTCGCTCCTCACTCCTCCCTGTGAAGACAGCAGTTGCCTCCTCATCACAAAAAACAAGTAAAGGAAGTACTAGTTAAGACTCCCTGAGTCTGGCAGCGCTTTTAAGAAGGAAAGATAGACCTCTACCCTCCCGTGAAATGTGTCCTTATGCCATGAACTCGCTGGTCAGCCAGTCGTGGCTCTCTGAGAGAAGCGGAGCAATTTTCACTCCCAGGAAGATCACTGGACTGAGCTGCAGCGCCGCATCGAAGCGGGCAGCTTGTTGATGAGGGGTCCCCAGACATGAGAGGCTGTGGGGTCTGCCATGCAGGTGGGAACTTGGGACATGGGACGAGATAAGTCTAAGAGCTCATCAGTGCCTTAAATGGTGAGGATCCGCCTCTCAGAGAATGTAACGAGAGCTTCGAGAGAGTTAACATTTGAACGCCCGTCATGCCAAGTAGGAATTCACGGCTAACCAGGTTCCCCACGCCCCCCAATTGCACTTTGTAACTTTCAATTTTTTTTTTCCTACCCCAGATGTCTGTGCTGGGGAAGAGAATGGTGCCGCACTGGGTATGAGATAGAAGCTTTAAACTGGCCAGATTAGACCAGAATGACCAGAAGCCTGTGGGACCTCACTGCCTCATTATGGCCTGGAGAATGTGGCTGAAGGAGGGAACTGAACAAAATCAGTATTGCATGTTTATACCCCACCGCCGTAGGCTGAGCGTGTCCTCCCGGGATTCCTGTGTCGAAACACAGGCTCCGGTGCAGTGGCACTTTAAGGTGGGCCGGTAGGAGGTGACTAGGTCCCGAGACTGGAAGACCGCCCTTATCAAAGACACTTCAGAGGATTCCTCACCCTTTCCTCCGTGGGAGGACACAGCAAGAAGATGGCCTTCTCTAAGCCAGAAAACGAACCTTCTCCAGGTACTGACTCTGCTGGGGCCTCCGTCTTGGACTTCCCAGCCTCGAGAACTGTCAGAAATAAATTTCTGTAGTTTAAACCACCCCGGGTCTGTGGTGTTTTTGTTATAGCAGCCTAATCTGACGAGGACCAACTACATAATATTGAGAAATAATGTAAATGAATCCCCCATTAATACCACCCCTGCCGCTGTCGCCGCCGCCGCTGCCACCCTGTCCTGAAACTGACAGTGACCGTCAGCACGCTAAAGACTCTGCGAAATGCTGCAGGTAAAGCTTTGTAATTATATTCAACCTAGCGTTTTTCTTCTTTATTCAGAGAGAACAAGAGAGATGGGTGTGTGCATGCATGTGTGCGTGAGAGACCCATAGCCTTTCCGGAGGCTAATGTTCTACAGGAGGACACACAGGAAACGCGTGCTGGAATAGGCGTTAGATGTGCAGCGCTCTGAGGTCATAGATCAAAAATTACTCACATCTTAATGTGTTATTATATGATCACATGGTTAATAAAGTAATTGAATACATTAGCATTCATAAGATGATATAATAACTAATCGTTATTGAGTGCTAACTGCCTTCTGGAGAATAAAGATTTTTCCATGCATTATCATAATTGAATCTTTCCAAGAACCTGTGATGTAGGTACTACAGTCAGTCCTTGAACAACACAGGATGAAGGGCACCAACCCTCGAACAGTCAAAAATCCACGTAGGGACGTCTGGGTGGCTCAGTGGGTTGGGCCTCTGCCTTTGGCTCAGGTCGTGGTCTCAGGGTCCTGGGATCGAGTTCCACATTGGGCTCTCCGCTCAGTGAGGAGCCTGTTTCCCCCTCTCTCTCTGCCTGCCTCTCTGCCTACTTGTGATCTCTCTCTGTCAAATAAATAAATAAAATCTTAAAAAAAAAAATCCACGTATAAATTCTGACCCTCCCGAAACTTAATAGCCTACTGTTGATCTGAAGCCTTATCAATAACATAGCCAACTAATACATATTTTACAGATTATATGTATTGCATACTGTATTCTTATAATACCTTTTACTCAATATTTTCAGTATTCTAAGCTACAGTATTCATCTGCAAGTATTTTTTAAATTGTTGCAAATCTCTCCCCAATTTTTCAGGATGTTTATTGAAAAAAGTCTGTGTCTAAGTGGACCTGAGCAGTTCAAAGCCATGTGGTTCGAGGGTCAACTGTATGCCATCAGGTTGTTGTTGAGGAAATGGAGACCGAAGTTGCACTCCTGTAGGAAGCCTTGTCTGTCTGAGCAAGCCCTGCTCCAGACCGCTGGGATAAATTGCTCTGTATTCACAGTTCTCCCGGCATCCTTACGGGAAATTATCCCGACTTACAATTCCACTATTCCTTGCGACCACACTGAATAATCAGTCATAGCTGTGAAACTCGCGGCAATGAGATTATCCGTAGTTTTCTAGCCAGCATTTTCAGGTTAAACAACAAAGTGAGGGTCTCCGTAATAAGCGTGGTAATAATTTGAAATTGATACGAACTACAAGAGAAAGGCCAAAGAGAGGCTGAACAGCTGTACACTTTGGAAACATTAAGGTTCCTCTGGGTGGCATATTATATGAGTCTCTGTGTGTGCCGAGGGGGCGAGGGGGGCATGGGGATAATATTTATCCTCCGTATACTCCAAGTATGAGCAAATTGGTTGCAGATGGCTCACAGCTGCGAGGAATACCTTTGTTTCATTTGAAACTTGTTATAAATCTGTTCCTTAAACTACCTGCTCCAATGGCACTTAATTTAGAGGACGTCGGGTAAGACCTTCATATATCATCATGAAAGCGGTGGGGTGGTTTCGCCTGGAAGCCCCTGAGACAGTCCCTAGATTTATCAAAGGGCCGGGTTACCTCGGGCACTTAGGGGAGTTTGAGGAAAGTCTTTTATTGATTATCAACAGTGTAAAGAAGAAATCAATTTTTACAAAGAGTGGGATTGAGGGAGAAAAGTTCCCTTTGGATTTGATAAAAAAAAAAAAAAAAAAAAAAAAAAAAAAAAAACCACGCTAGAATTACTCTTTTTTTTCCTCTGTATTTTGTAAACCAGAAATACTATTTTATACATTAAAGGAGTTTGAGCTGCAATGGCAAAGCTGGTTTTTGTGAGTAAACAGTCTAACTTGCTTTTTTCTGGAAAGGCAATAAGAGTGAATCAATGTCCGGGTGTTTTTGCTGGGGACGGGAAGGGGGTGACGGCGGGGGGCAATAAACAGGTGATCACTACATGACTTACTTGATTTCATAAGTCCAAATTAGTGGAGCTCATACTTGGAAAACAACTTCTTTTCCAATTAATGTTTTTTTTTTTTTAATTTTACAGCAAATATTCATTAAATGCTTTAAAGTGACTTTATACTTGAAAAATAACTTTTATTAAATGTTGGGAGTTGCTACAATTCCTGTTCTGGCTTTGTTTTATTATTGGGATTTCAGTCTGTGGTCCTTTTACACCAGCTCTTTAAAGTCAAAAGCTTTGAACTTAGAGCTTCTTCTGGCTCCTCGAAAAGACTTGGTCAGTGGCTTGGTACACTCTGCACTTGCCTTCCTTTCTCTCTACCTCAGCCGGCAGTTCAGGCTTTCTCAGAGAACCGTCCAGGAGGTCAGTGGGCATTGGACCTTCCCTAGAAGTGGGTCAAAACAGAGATCTGGGTCTATTAAAAACCCACGAACCATTTATAAGTTTCCCTGTCACACAAAAGCCATGCAAAGGAAAAGCAAAATGCATCTTAAAGAGTAACCACTGAGCGGAACAAAGGAGGCGCTGGCAAAATAACAAAGGACATCCACTCTCCACTCAAAGATTTTCTCCAACATTCATATCATCAAACTGACAACAATTTTTAAAAGCAACCGCTGTAATTTTGAATAAAATTTAGATTCTGAAACATTAAAGAATTCTTCTGTTTGCAATACAAAGTTTTGCCAGGGGGCAAATACATCTGCATTATGTTCCTAACTTCACGGAATGTGCACTGTAAGATACATTGCCGACTCAGCTCCAAAGAAATAGCCTCAAAAGACAGCAAAAGATGCTTGGTTTTACCATAAAAAGTATTTTCGCTAATAACCTAAAAATTTATATTTCTGTTTTGTGTCATGTTCCTTTATTTTGTGATCAATAGGTTTCCAGAGACCAAAAAAATTCCCTAAGCATATAATTGCCCTATAAGAAATAAAGGTTTTACAGCTGGCCCAACTTTAATGACTGTCCAGGAACTATTTAGTCATATTTTGGGGGGAAAAGTATTATCACCCATCAATTCACCTCAGGGTGTTAGTACAGGTTTTCATTTTCCTCTATTATGAGAGTTTTGGGAAAATGGCTGCCATGTTGCAGGAAAGATGACCCAAATGTTCTAGAAAAATAGTTCTCAAATTTTAGCATTCCTGCAAACTACTTTGGGTTCTAGTTAAAAGGCAGATTCTGGTTCATTAAACTCAGTGAGGACCTGAGATCCTGCCTTTCTAACAAGCTAACAAGATGATCCCAATGTTGAAGCTCTTAGAATCCCTGGTACTTGGATAAGTAGGAGGAAAAGACAGTTCCTAAATAAAGGAAAAAAGGCACAGCATAAAACAGTAAGCACCATGGCATCTTAGTGGCCATCTAGAAATATCTTAAAAGAAAATCAACAGGGGTCCCTGGCTGGCCCAGTTGGTGGAACACAAAACTCTTGATCTTGGGGTTGGAAGTTCCAGCCTGGTGTTGTGTGTAAAGATTGTTTAAATAAATAAACCAAAAAGAGAGAGAGAGAGAGAGAGGAGAAGAAGGAGAAGAAAGAAAGAAAATGGACAAAAAATGTGGTTAGAGCCATAAAGATCAACATAGCTGGTTAAGGTGTAGGGAAAGAAACACAGCAAAAGAGCACCAGATTGGAAGTCAGAGAGTCTGGTTCTAACTTTAGCTGTGCCACTAACCCTGCGAACTTAGATAACTCATCTGCACAGTGGATCTTGGTTTCACTCAATTGCGCTGTCTGGATCTTGGTTTCCTTGTCTCTACGATAATGCAGGCAGGTCCCTAGCTGATCACAGCACCTGAAACAACTAGAGTAGGAAAGTTCCAGCGAGTATCAAGTTCTGCATTGGTCAAGAGAGATGAATCAGCCTCCTCAATGCAGTGGTTGAGTGTATGTTCTGAAAACCAGGATATCGATCCCTACCTTCTAACAAGAATGCCCCCTCTGGAAATTAACCCCGAAATACGATCAGAAATGCACACAAAGAGAGGTAAGCACAGCTTCATTTATCGTAATAAAAATTCAGAAAATATCTAAATATCTAAAAATATAATGGAACTATTAAATTGATTAAGGTTCATCCAACTAATGAAATGTCATGTTAACAATTTAAAAACATTTTTTAAAAATATTTTATTTATTTATTTGACAGAGAGAGGTCACAGGTAGGTAGAGAGAGGCTGGCAGAGAGAGAGAGAGGGAAGCAGGCTCCTGCTGAGCAGAGAGCCTGATGTGGGACTCGATCCCAGGACCCCAAGACCATGACCTGAGCCGAAGGCAGTGGCTTAACCCACTGAGCCACCCAGGCGCCCCTTTAAAAGCATTTTTAAAAGATTTGCTTATTTATTTTAGAGGGAGAACACACACACATGCACACAAGTGGGGGGGGCAGGGGGAGAGAATCTTCAAGCAAGCTCCCCACTGAGCGAGGACCCCGACCCCGAGCTCCATCTCCCGACCCATGAGATCATGACTTCAGCTGAAACCAAGAGTCAGACACTTAACCCACTGAGCCACCCAGGCACTCCTAAAAAACATTTTCTAAGGATTTTGTGATAAGATGTTATGTAATAGGCATATAAAAAACTTCTGTAAGGAAATCGATCAGATTTAAATAAGAATATGTATTTGCCTGCTTTTCTTTAGTAGTTTTATAATCAACAATGAGACTTTTTTTAGATTAATTCTCACTGGAGAATTGAGAAATCATCAGAGATAATGTGTCATTTCCTGTCGTCCTTGAAAAGTTGAATGAAATCATTTCTTAGGTCCTTTCCAGCTCTAAAATGCAATCATTTTATAGACGGGATGCTTTTTCCTAACAAAGCCAATGAAAGAACCTTGAAAAAACTATTCATATCATCATTCAGTATTCAGAGTTTTTGTTTACATCAAGTTTTCAGTGATGCTTATGTAACATCCTCTGATGCCACTCACTCGATCTTCTACATATTGACCTTTCGGGAATTAAATATGACAATCTCATATGTGCCAAAAGCGTCTCCAATTTGTTTGTTTGTTTTTTCCCTTTCTCAATCTTGAAATCACGTAAGTGTTGTTTGGTTAATACAAATTTAATATTGATCAGAAAGCAGAAAAATCTCAAGTGTTAAAATTTACGGAGCATCGCAACAGGCTGGCCCTGAGGAGTAGAACAAATTAGACTCACAGGTCAGGTGGTGTGTGTCGGGCTTTTATATAGTTAGTGATCTATGAAGGCACGTTTTGCAAAATGTTTGACAATGTAGCTTAAACTGTGCAGTAATAGACTTTGTTACAAACATACATCTTCTCAAAACCCGACTGAATGGCACATGCCTTAGGACATAGAAGAAAATCTTAAGATGCCTTCTGAGTTAAAATATATATGAATCCATGATCATCTCTCTTCCTTTGACCCAAAACCGTCAACATGCAGTAGAATGTCTGCAGTATTTATTAGTTTGGGGCTGAATGATACCACATTTGTTCACTTCCCCTGAAGTCAGGCATGAAATCGAAATCTACACTGTCCACCGTCTTGGGGTTCCCAGGACCTCACAAGCACATTTGCAGACTACCGCAGGTGGGCAGGTGGAGAGCTCCCACGTCAGGCAGTGCTGTAAAAATGTTTTAAATTTGCATGCCATTTCATGTTTGCCTATCAACTTTTTATTTTTCCCCTGGACAGAAAGAGGCCAAGTGGAAAGTTTTTAGGTGGGTGAATTCAACACCTGTTTTGAAAAGCTTAGAAAATTAGTGAGACGATTGACACCTAACTTCCCCATACTAAAGAATTAGACTTCAGTTTTCGCTTTTCGACCAAGCCCGTTCAGTCATTTGACTTGGCCTCAGAGATGAAATGTTTAAAAACCTTTACAAAGAATTCGGTCTGAAGACTTTTCCACTGTCGCCTGGGGTCATTGTAGGTAATCAGAGTGCACTGTCTATCTGTGACCTGCCCTGTATCTGGCATGTTTGACTCAGAATGTCATTTGGCAACTTCTTGGCAGATGATTTCATTTAGGATTTTTTAGAGTGATGATATCATTATTTTTATAAAAATGATACCTATTCATGATAAAAAAAAATTAAGCAGATGAAGAAAGTACAAAGAAATCCCACAGATGATCCCAAATCCTATCACCTGAAAACAAACATTTTTAATATTTGATGAATATTGTTTCAGACGTTTATACGTGTGTAGAATAAATGCAAGGGAGAGGAGAGGAGGAAGAGAGGTGGCAGAGACAGGGAGAGGGAGAGATCATACTGTATCCATGAATCTAAATTTAAGGTGGCCTAAAGTATAAATCCTGATTTTATCCTTTTTTAACTTCAATTCCATTTCCAAGTTATCCCAAATACTTCCATAGATACCTCTCATGCTCATCTCCACCAGGTCCATCCAGTTTAGGTAAAGTGCTTAGCACATTTTCTTGAACAAGATCCATGCTTTCCTGTCTTCAGTCCTACTCTTACTGATGTCTCCTGGTGCCCTCCCCGCACCCCCCCTGACCAGAAGTGCTCTCCTGCTCTAGCCTCTGAAGATGTCTAAGGACCCTTATCTCTCTTTGGGCACCTGCTGTCTTTATATTGTGAATTGTCTTTTTGTGTCTTAGAAGTGTTAACTCAATAAAAAATAATTAATAAACTTTAACGTCCTCAGAGACATAAAAGATGCAAAAAAAGAAAAAGAATCTAGATCCCAAAATAGAAAAATAAAAATAAATAAAATGAAATGAAAGTAAACAAAAAATAAAAACTATATATAAATAAAATTTTTAAAAAGAAGCTTTAAAAAGGAATTGGAAAGTATAAGAGAAAATGAAATAATATAAAAGATAAAGACTAAAAGTAAAAAGGAAGGTATCCTATTTCTCTTAGAGCTGAAGATTTGCAGGACTCTGTGATCAATAAACTCGGTGCCAAATTAAGCAGAAGAAGAAGAAGATTGTCATCTTCCTCAGAACAAGACCCGGGTTTTCTTCTCCACCACCCGCCTTTGGTCAGGGCTTTCCCCGCAGTTCCGAGGACAACATAGGTAAGTGGCCCACGGCAGGTGTCCAGTGGTACTTCCCAGACCACAGGCGAACAGTCTGTTCTCGGCGGTCGGGGACTGTGGTGTGCACCGGGCGTCCGCGCCAGGGTCCGGAGCGATCCCAGCCGCGGGAGGGGTCCCGGAGGGTTCCTGGACCCGAAATTCCAGACACGTGTTAAAAAGCGCCTCGCTGTGGGCGCCTGGGGGGCTCAGTGGGTTAAAGCCGCTGCCTTCGGCTCAGGTCATGATCTCAGGGTCGTGGGATCGAGCCCCGCATCGGGCTCTCTGCCCAGCGGGGAGCCTGCCCCCCCCTTGTGATCTCTGTCTGTCAAATAAATAAATAAAATCTTCAACCACAGCAACAACAAGCGTGTCACTAGGGAGCCCGGAGCTCGGTTGGGTCAGGACGGAGCCCGACAGCCGCTGGCCCCCCGACGGCCCGAGCCGCCCCGTGCGACCCGGACCGAACGAGGGTAAATAACTGGGGGCGCCGCTACAGGGAAGCTCGAGCCTCAGGACCCCGCCGATTCAAAGAAAGACGAGGAGGAACAGCCCGTGGCCGACGAGAAACGGACCGGAGGGGAGACCGAGGGACAGTCCCTGGAGGTTGGGGCGGGGACGGTGGGGACCGAGAGCGACCGAGGCCCAGGGCAGCCCCTCGTCGACGTGAGCGTCGCAAACCCGCCAAGACGCTGCTTCCGCCGAAGGAGTGAAGCATCCTGTGAGCGCGACCCGCACCGAGACCGCGCGACCCTGCGTCCGGCCCCGCAACGGAGGCGACTGTGCCCCGCGGAGGCGCGTCGTGCGGTCACAGCGGACACCCGGACTGCTCCTCCCGGGGACGGTGTCGCGTTCCGCACGGCGAGGACAGCCCCCCCCCCACCCGACGACCCCCGTGCAAGTGCCCGACGCAGCTCCTCCCCCGCCGCTCTCACGCGCTCCCGACGACACGCGGGGCGTCCGAGCGGGGCAGCGGCTGCAGGACACGGCGCGGGGTGACCCGCGTCCTCGCCGCTGCGGGCCGAGGGCTCTGCCGCTGCCCGGGGACGTCCCGGAGGACGCTGTGTCGCACCTGGCGCCGCGACGGCCTGACGGGGACGCACGCGGGGAAGGGACGACCCGCCGCCGGCTTCCGCGGAGGGTCCCGACCCCGGCCCGGCCCCGGGGACTCCGGGCTCCTCGTCAGAGGCCGCGCGGGAAGACGTGACGGCGACAGGTCTGGAGTCCGACGGGCTTGAGTCAGGACCGCGACCTTGTGGTCGGGAGGCCGCGCTCACCCTCGGGGCCTCCGCGGCAGAACAGAAACACGTGCCTCGGGGACCGCGGGGACGCCAGGACGCGCGTCCGCACCCGGAGGAGGGACCGTCTCCGAGCAGCCGCGACCCGGGGACGCTGCCGGACGCCCCCCTGGACGGAACGGGACCCGCACGACCACGGCCGCAAGTCCGAAACAGCGGGACGTCCAGGTTGGACACTGGACCTGCGCAGACACGACGGGCCGCGGCCCGGGGTCGCCCTGAGTGCGGAGCCGGGCCTGCCGCCGTCGGGCCGCCCCGAGAGGGGACAGACAGGGACGGACGGAGGGTGGGGGGAGAAAATGAAGGCCCTTCCCTGCGTCCCGCGCCGTCCGGGTCCTCGTCCCGCTCCCCCCAGGAGTGTCGCTGAGTTCAGGGACGGAGACGGTCACTCAGCTCTGGGCCCCGTGGAATCCGCGACGACAGTCGGAAGCGCGTCTCCGCCCACGGACAGTGACCCGGGAGCTGCTCAAACCGCATCTTCAGGACCGACGGCGCAGAACACCTGCGGGCGGAGACGCACTCCCGTGGCCACTGGACAGGCTCGGAGAGACCCGGGGAATCCTTGAAGGGGCTTCTTAGACGTCGGGGCCAGGACGGAGGCATCACTTCTGCCGGCGTCGGGCAGGTTCCCCAAGACAAGTGCTGGCGGCTCGTCCGTCGGAGGATAAACAACAAACCAGAGACTGGAAACGAGTTTACAGTGAGAAACGTTGACTCACCCAGTGTGGGGTTTATCCCCTCCCGGTGTTCCCAGTTCATGTTCTGCCAAACACGTTTAGCCGAACAACATGGATAAAATATAAAAATTAGTAACAAAATTACCTGAAATGATTTTCCATCTGTGAAATTATACCCGATTCTTGAAATGCAGGTGATTACAGTCCTTCTCTCTCAAGAACACATTTACTTCCCATGAAGGGGCGACTCCGCCTGTGCCCTCCACAGAAAGCGCTTTGCTCAGCTCTCTCAAAGAGTTCAGGAGTGCCGCAGGAGAATCCAGCAGATGATGAAGAAAGAAATGAAAAGCAGGAGACCAATGCATGAGGACTTCTCCCGGCTCAATTTTACAAACTTTTCTTACCTTCGTACAACGCACAAAGCATTGGGTGACTACGTAGGAAGATAGTAAGACCCTATCCTCAAAGACATTGTAGTTAGATAAGAAAGAGAAGACAAGGATACAAATACAGTGACTCTAAGTCTATGGGACTGTACTAGAAAGGGAGCACTGAAGGGCAGCGGAACCAACCAACCCAAGATAAGCCGCTTTGGGATACTGAGTATTTTGAGCTGCTGGCACTGGAAAAGGAGCAGACGCAGGAGGAGGCTTTCTCTGAACTTCCTTTATCTGCCTACAGACAGATCTTCCAAAAGGAGCTCAGTTGTCATAGATCCCTTCCTGGTGACTGTCATCAACCAGGGGGATTGGTTTTTGTCCCAAAAAAGGAGACTAGACATTGACACTACACCAGACAAACCTGGCCGCAAACTGTCCTGCTTCCCACCTGTCCTGTAAGGGACCGCTCACTTTTCCTCAAGGTCATATACTCTTCCCTAAGAGGGCTGTATGTCCTGCCCCTTTCCCTATTAAGATGGTATTTAAAACTAAATTCTTAGGAAATTACCTCATTTTTTTCTGGGTGTTTCCCATGATGTATACAAGAGCCATACGTGTTAATAAACTTCTGTTTTTCTCTTGTTAACCTGTATTTTATTACAGGGGTCTCAGCTAAGAACTCGGAAGGGAGAGGGGAAATTAGCGTTGCTCCCTTACCATGGCAAGGTCTACAGCGGCGAAGGCAGGAGCCGCCACCCTGGATTGAGGGCATACGGGCGTGAAGCCAACATAGCGCCTGAGCTGGGCCTCGACAGCCGGTGGGCTCTAGGCAGAAGTATGAGAGAAGAGAGCACAGCACTGAGCTGCTTCTCAGTGCTGAACACCCGCAGAACACCCGCCCCCTCTCCCTGCAGCTCCCTCTCCCTCCCCCCTTCCCATCCTAACCGGCCCCTACTTGAAGACTTGGCTCAGTCGCGTGACGAAGACCTTCCTATGCTCAGTCCCTCAGCAGGTCGGGCCGAGGTGCTC
This sequence comes from Mustela putorius furo, assembly GCF_011764305.1. NCBI lineage: Eukaryota > Metazoa > Chordata > Mammalia > Carnivora > Mustelidae > Mustela > Mustela putorius. The sequence continues at coordinate 3,329,289 of NW_025421261.1, forward strand.
AGCTCTGTGCTTCTCCCAGCACTGCACGCTTCCGTCCTGTTATGATGACATTTTTTGGTCTGAGTCCCTCAATAGGCCAACAACATCCCTTAACATCCCTTATTTATTTATTTATTTACTTATTTATTTATTTACTGATTTACTTGTTTACTTAAGTAAGATCTGGGAGATCGTAAAGAAGGAGCCGGAGAGCCAGGGTTACAGGGGATATTTGAAAGCTCAGAGAAGCTGTCATTTGCCAACCGGTATGAAAGTATTGCAAGATACTTAGCCACAGACGGGCTGCACTGCTGCATACCTGGTGGGCATCAGCTCTGCCAGCGGAAGGAGAGGACAGGAGCGATACTGAACAAAGAACACACTCAGACTTCACGTGCGCTAAGGCCCTGGAGATGATGCCTAAAATGTATGCCATGAGAAAATATAGCCTGTAAGAGATTTGTAGATGTTCCAAGAGAGTTTCTAAGGTCAAGTAAGATTCAGAAACGCCGCGCACGTTACGTTCCTCTTCCATCCCATAACACATTAGTGAATTACAAGTCCTTGGATATAGAAAACTCTTGAAGTCTGTTCAGCCCAAGTATTTAATAAACTTACTTCCCCGAGGAAATCCCTTTGTCATGACAGGATTTAGCTTTGGGAAGAGATTAATGTTCTACGCGACAAGGTTTGGGAAACATCATCTGAGGAAACATCCTCTGCACATTTAAGTACACCCAGACAGGTGCGTCCTCACAGACCGCCCGCCACTGACGTGCACAAAGGCCAGGTTGTCCCGCTGCCATTATTTTCAGGAAATTTCTCTTACACTTTATTTCAGGGGCTCAAGAGTCCTGACCATTCGCTTGCTTGTTTCCAACCCCCAGGAAAGTCCTCACACACTAACTCACAGTAGTCAGGGGTCAGAAATGTCACCTGTGACAGGCAGAAAATGGGGAAGCCTGGCGGACTCAGTCAGTGGAGCGTGCAAGCATCGACCCCGGAGTTGTGAGTTCGAGCACCACGTTGGGTGTATTGTAACTGAAAAATGAAATCTTAACAAAATAAAGAGCAGAAAACTAGTATCTTCAGTTTGGGGTACTGCCACGACTTCTTAACTTTGTGGTTGTAACTTAAGAGCAGCCAAACACAACATGTAAGTGAATGGGCAGGGCTGTGCTCCCATCAAACTTCATTTACAAAAACGGGTAAAGGGCCAGCTGTGCCCTGTGGTCCACAGTCTGCCGAGCCCTGATGCAGGCTGAGAACATGGTAACCTCTTCAGGCTCGCTTCTTCTGGCTTCAGAACGGTCTTTGATCTCTTATGTGTGTCTTATGAAGGACACTAGATCTCAAAGGTAGATTAACTTAACTTTAAAAAGTCCTTGTTGCTTTTCAAATCTATGAGAAGAAATGAAGGCAGGGTCCAGAGGGCAAGGAAGTGACAAGGACAGCATACACCAGGCACCAGGGAGTACCAGCAGCAAGACTGTTCACGGAGCTCCCCGAGATGTTTAAAATTAGCCTCACTTCAGCTCTTCCACGAAACATTTCAGGACCAGAAGCCTAATGACAATTCTCTGGCTGAGAATCAAGTTGCTGTCACGTCAGCGTTCCTGCTGTTTGCTACTATTTTCATTTGATAAGCAGAACCGTCTACGTGGGCCTAGATTTGAGGCGAGCTCATCAGTGATTCATGGTTTAGAGACAAGAGGCCCCCATCTCCAGATTGTTCGGGTTTCTTTGGCAGATGGATTGTAGATGTTTTCAATTAGGTGAAAAACAAAACCTCCACAGAGTATGGTTTTAACCTAAATAAAACCTCCCCTTGAATATAATCTCTCTCTCTCCCCTTCCTGCTCTTACTCTCTCTCCCTTTCTCCCTCTGTCTCTGTATGTGTGTGTGTACATGTGTGTAAAGTGGGCGAGACAGCTGCATTACACAGGTGGTATCCTAGGCAGTAAATAATATGGCTTTTATAGATGGCTTGGGACACACAGTCTCAGAGCAATTAATTTTACCACGACGCGTCTGACCTAGGAGCACTTTTTATCACAGCAGGAGTTCCTTATCAAATTCTCAGGTGCAGGTGCTCCGTAAACACTTTGGAGGCACATGGACCTCATGGCTGAAACGGGCAGTAACTTGAGAAGGCAGGAAGAGGTGGCCTGGGAAGACAGAGAAATATAAAACACTGACCTCAGCTCAAAAAGCAAACCAGACTCGTCAACCCTGCCCTTCTGCGGAGTCTGTATATCCCTCACCCACTCATGGGAAACCTGCAGAATTAGGAAGCCAGCCGTCAGGGGAAAGCTCCGCTTTGCCGTCAGAAGGATGTGTGCGCATGCAGTTCCAGGTACCTAGATTTGGGTTTCAAAAATACCGACAAAAGTTGCCAAGTGGAGGACAAGGAGGTCATCCTAGCAAATCAGGGAACGGAGGGCTCACCAACACAGCTAGTTGGCAGGAATGTTCCACAGAAAAAAGTGCACCTGATGAGATAGACACACGTACATGTCTTTAAACAGCCATCTGGCTCTCATACGAGCTATGATTTGTTTTATTTATTCATAGATTAATGAATTTTATCTCCAGAAAACTCCGAGTCTAATATTTTCTACTTGATTAGCTACACCAAGATTTACTCAGCCGAGACACACAATCTACAAAGTAAAGATTCCACCAGAATTTAGATTTCAGGGTTTTATTGTTCTGCTTGTTTTCCCATCAGGCGGCTGCTGGGGCCTGACATTTTTGTTAAAAAACAAAACCAAGGAGGAAAAACTATTACAAATATTTTTGAGACCCATCAAAATCCTAACACTTTTCCAAGTTCAACAAACATTTTTGGTGGACGAACAGCCCTGGTGACATCTAAATGAAGAAATCGTCGCTCTTAACACAAAGGTGCAGAAACACAGTTGTTGGGGCGCCTGGGTGGCTCAGTGGGTTAAAGCCTCTGCCTTCGGCTCGGGTCATGATCTCAGGGTCTTGGGATTGAGCCCCGCATCGGGCTCTCTGCTCAGCAGGAAGCCTGCTTCCCTCTCTCTCTCTGCCTGACTCTCTGTCTGCTTGTGATCTGTCAAATAAATAAAAATCTTTAAATAAAATAAAAAAAAAAAGATTGTTAGAAACACAGTCATTGACTGACCATCTAGGAGGCTCTCCTGACACAGCGGCCTTTACCCACTGGGAGGGAGAAGACAATCGGAAGGACAGGGAAAAGCATTAAATGGAAAATCCTGACAAAAATTACCCTTTTAAATCTGAGTCCTTATGTAAGTTTCATAAGGAATCACAAGTTTATAGACTTAAATTTTCCTTTTCTACTTAAAGATGATAAAGAGCATATCATTATATTAATTATAATATAATATATAATATAATAATATATTGTATTTATATTATTATAAAATATATTAATTGTATTATATGATTAATATATTGTATTAAAATAAATATAATAATATAATTAATTATAATATTATATTATTATATTATATATTGATAAATATCTTATAATTATTAATATAATTATATAAAAATAATATAATTCTCTACATCTCTTACTTAAACCCCCTTTTTATTGCCTTTTTTTTTTTCTTGCCTGCTGTATCATTATCAATAACTTTGTTTCGGTTTCTTCCTGAGCAGAGGATCTGACTTTGGATGACTGGGAACTTGATCTCAGGGGAAGAATTAAATGGTTGACACAGGATACACATGACATCGACACATAACTAATTAAAAATAATCAGGAAAACAAAATCCCTGAGACAGCCTTTAACATAAGCCTCTTTCTAGGAAAATATTATTCTTTCTTTAAAGCCTAATATACCTATTTCATTACTTTTTTCAAAATCTACAATGTCTGGCCCTCCCCAAGTCTCCCAAAGACGCCTTCTCTTTCAAAGAGCAGAGCGTTACAGACGTTATCTTCTAAGGAACAACCACTCATAAGACAAAATGGCAGAATACTTTTCTTTGAATTTAATTCTCACTTGGGCACCTTCCTTTTCCCCACAAGTAATGAGGAATCATATGTTCAAGACAACCATAAATATGAGAATCTTCTAATTTGTTTGATCAGAAGCCAGAAATACTCACATGTCTGCCACGTGAGGGGAGGCAACCGAGGAGTGCAGATGCTCAGACCCTCCGTTCTACAGACGTCGGCTGGAGAAACGAGCCCTCTCCACTGAACCATGAATTCATGAGAACACCCGTACATGTTTTTAACTTTAGAAAAAGTAACGGTGAGACTACAATTCTGTGTCCACTACACTTGGAGCACTGGGGCGAAGAGTAGGCAGAGGACGTCCCCTGCGACAGAAAGCACAAACGTGGCTCCTCTCCACAGATCCGAGGAAGCCACAGAGCCTTCTCTTCTCTGACCTGCCCTCGCTATCTTCCTGTCCACTCAAAGAGCTTTCCCAGGTTCCCCGCGCTTCTTCAGTCTCACAAAGAATCAGAGAAGTTCTCCAGGTGTTCTAGGAATGTGCTGGGACCACCTTCTTTCTCTCATGTGAGCCAGTTCTGGTAGCTTCTTCTCAAGGCCATGTTCCATGTTCCAAGGACGTCACACCGTAGCTAGAGATTAGTCATGGTGAGAGGAATTTACACCACGGAAACTGGCAAATGCTATAGCTCGGGATTGTTTCTCTCTCTGGAGATGGAGCTGGTTATTAAACATACAGCCCCAGACCCATGCATTGGATGCGACTCTCCTCCCTCTGCTTCCCCTGTATCAAATCCGATCCAACTTCGGAGATGCTAAATTTGGCAGAGATGGGCAGAGACTGGGGAGAACATCTTAGAATCAGTGAAATGTGGTCATTAGGCTCTCAGGTTCAGACTCCGCACCTGGGGTCTAAGCCCAGGGGAGATGGCCCCTCTCTGGGGTCTTTGCCTGTCTTTCATTCCAACGGAAGTTGATTGCACGCTAGAAGCACCTGGCAGTTCTTAAAATTATCCCGCCCCAAATAAAACAGAATTTCTGAAATAAGAAAAGATAACCAGCCAACCAACCAAACAGGAAAGCTCTCCAGGAAATTCTGATGTTCAGCTATTTGTGAGAAGTGCTGAGCCTCATCTTCCCAAATCCCACCCACTCCATTTTCTCCTTACAAACCTGATTACACATAGTATACCAAAAGGCAATGCTCTCTGCGTGATCTGGATTTCCTAAGGTTAATTTGCCAATAGTTGTTAGGGAATAAGTAGGTTACAGCTGCTTTTTTTTTTTTTTTTTTACATTTTCCCCCCTTAGGCTCAAAATCTTATCTCATAATTCATATAGTTTGGGTTCATATGAGTTATTTTCCTTCACTGTCACAGATCTAGTTAGTGCAAGTCTCTAAAACTAACAATTCTTCATCCTTTAAGCAATATTTTCTTCAAATTTATTTTAAATATTTGAAAAACATTTAAATATCATTTTGATAGAAATCCTGAACCTTCCTATGAAATAACTTTGGTTATAAACTAATGGCATATCGATATCATAAAACATTCCTTCCTGGGACCAAATCGCTCCTAGTGTGGAGGGAATAACACAGTTTATCGGAGACAACAATTTTAGTTAGGGTGTCTTCTCTCTGGGAAGGACATCCATTAATCACCCTGGAAATACTCAGACTTTTTAGCCCTGGAAGACTCTAAACCCCAGTTCTTCCCAAGCCGATATCCCCCCTTCGTTTTACCTTCTTCCTCAACAGAATCTTAATTGCTCTTCAAGTGTCTGCCTCACTTCTACAGCCCGAAAGAGACTCTGTTATTCTCTGTCAGTCAACCCATTCTCCTGGTTGCCATTACTAATCCAGACAAGGGGGCCTAATCAGACTAAAGGAAAGAACTCATACTCCACCACTGAAAGTAGGTTTTCTGGGGCACCTGGTTGGCTCAGTGGGTTAGGCCTCTGCCTTTGGCTAGGTTCATGGTCTCAGTGTCCTGGGATCAAGCCCCGCATTCGGGGCTCTGCTCAGCAGGGAGCCTGTTTCCCTTCCTCTCTCTCTGCCTGCCTCTCTGCCTACTTGTGATCTGTCTGTCAAATAAATAAATAAAATCTTAAAAAAAAAAATAAAAGTAAGTAAGTAAGTTTTCTCATCTGTCTCTCCTACTGAGTGTGACAAGGAGACATGCACCTCTGATTACCATTGGCCAACATCTGAGACCATGAGGGGAACCATCCTGAAAATGAAATCAACCCTGAGCAGAGCAGAGAGAGAATGAATCTGGGCCCTCAAGATCACCTTGAGGTGCTCAAGGTGACTTTAAATCTTGTGAATTAGTAAATTTCCCACTTAAGTCAGTTTGAGTCAGTTATCTGCTACAGCTAGAGAGATCAAGACTATACATTTTTCTTCCCTGCGCATCCTTCAAATATCTGGCTTCTAGCTCTGTTGGAGCTAAGAAGGCTAGAAAAAGAATGAAACTTTGATATCTGACTCCTTATTTTGTAGGATTTGGAATGGCTTAGAAAGAAGGCAAAGTGGTAGGGGAGAGAGCAGAAACAAGATCTAGAAAGAAAAGCCCTGTGTCAGCTTAGAACCGTCAATTTAGCTTTTTTTAAAAGAGATTATTTATTTATTTGACAGACAGAGATCTCAAGCAGGCAGAGAGGCAGGCAGAGAGAGAGGAAGGGAAGCGGGCTCCCTGCTGAGCAGAGTGAAAGACCCCTCTCCCCTTGCTAAAGGCTTGTTTAAGTAACCTGATGTCCCCACAGCACCCCCTCTCCCCTTGCTGAAGGCTTGATTGTCCCCATAGCCGGATGGCAACACATACCAGGATGTCTATTGTCTATGGTCAACCGGCCTGTCAAAAAGGGAAGACAAATGAGGAATAGAGTGTACCTGGGACTTTCCAGAGTGCTGAGGCCAGGCCCGCCAGAACAAACGGCTGTGTCCTTGCCTTGAACCCAACGCCTGACTAATTAACCAATCAGATCCCTGTAACCATGCATCTGCTTCTGTAAGCTTGCTTCCCGCCACCCCAACCCTGCCCTATATAATCTGCTCCCCAACTTAGCCCGGCGCGCTCAGTCCACAAAGGCTGATGCGTCCGCAGGCGCCTGTGTAACCAATAAACCTCTTGCAACTTGCATCCAGTGGAGGCTTGGTGTCTGCTTCTTGGGTGCGGATCGAGGGTCTTTCACAGAGAGCCCAATGCGGGGCTCAATCCCAGGACCCTGAGATCGTGACTTGAGCCAAAGGCAGAGGCTTTAACCCACTGAGCCACCCAGGTGCCCCCAGTTTAGCATTTAGAGCCTAGATTCCTCACATGGAGAATAAGTCTGTTATTATACAAACACACTAAACCGGGGATCAGCAAACTTGCTTGCATATTCTAGGCGTAGTGGGTCCGACCATCCCAGCCCTAGCTACCCAAGGGTTAGACAGCACCTGAAGGAGTGGGTGTGGCTCTCTTCCAACAACGCCTTCTTCATGCAAGCTGGCATCAGGCTGGATTTGACCCAAGGGCCCCAGCTGGTGAGATCGGCATGAAACTGCCTTCCAGGTGGAGCAACCAGACACCAGGCACACCTGAGGTGAGGCCACAGGAGGTACAAAGCACCATCTAGAAAGTGTTGGGCACCACCTCCCTAGAAGAGTTTAACTTAATCTGATTAAAACAAACTTCCAGTTTACAAGAAATACAAGAACTAAAGAATGAAGTTAAGTGATACAATGGGAGAATATACAGACAAATCCAGAATGTAGGACATTTAAGGTGACTAAGTCCTGCTCCAGATTCAAAGGGATTCTTCTTCAACTCGGTGTGTGGACTTTGGGTTTGAAACCAGAATCAGATTGACTGTAAAAGAAGAAAGAAAGGCCCCTGAGTGACTCAGTCCGTTAACTGTCTGCCTTCCACTCAGGTCATGATCCTAGGGTCCTGGGACTGAACCCCTGCATCAGGCTCTCTGCTCCATGGGGAGCCTGCTTCTCCCCTCCTTCTGTTGTTCCCCCTGCTTGTGCACATTCTCTCTCTCTCAAATAAATAAATAAAATCTTTAAAAATAAAAGATTTTTAGATACTCAGGAAAATTTGGAAATATTTTTGGTGTCAGATTGATACTAAGAAATTATTAACTGTGTTGGGCACGATAATGACATTAGGGTGATGTAAGAAAGTATCTATATGTGTTGTGATGTATTTTTAAGTATATATGAGTGAAATGACTAGAAACCTAAATTTTTCTTAGAAATGCTTTGAGAAAAAAATTAGGGCAATGAAACATATGAAATAGTGATATTTTCTACATCTTAGCAAACCTATTTTTGGAGATCCTTGCCTTGAACCAGCCTGGTTCTTGGGGGGCTGATGTTATTTTGACACTCATGTTAAATGGCGGCCCGGCAGAAATGCACAGAAGCACAGTGGACAGGAGAAACCAGAGTGAGATTTTGGTGCAGTGATTTCTCAGAAACTGGCTCTGAAATGTTACCTGTTTTTATTTTGAGAAGTCGCCTCTATCTTTAGTGCCATGTAGCTCTGCATAAGTGAAGTGAACATCATAAGTATATACCTGCTTGCACACACACAAATAAAATGGATCTGGAAGCCTGAGCCGTGGAAACATCGTTGTCTTTGAGGAGGAACACTGGGTGGCACAGGATGGAGAAAGGAAGGAGTTTTCATACCCATTCATATCTTTTGAATTTTTAATACTATAAATGCATTGCTTTTAAAACAAAGAAACACCATTTAAAAAACAAATAAGATCCCCTTGTAGATGATTTTGTATTTCTGTGGCCACCTGTGTCTCAAACATTCTGTTCTCACCTACATAGAAGGAAGCTCATCAACAGTTTTATGGTGATCAAATAGGGTATAATAAAATAATTTGGGGCGTAATTGATTTCTTAGTTCATGAAATCATTGTGCGTCTTAGTGGACACATTAGGCCTTTCCTGGGTCTACTCCTCAATACCAAAGTCAGAATCTCGTTAAAACACGAAGGCACCAACTAGAGGATGGGTATGTAAGGAGCGGCAAAGGGGAATTACCAACAGGAACCCACAGGTGAGTACGCTCTTCTTCCTACAACCCCTTTGCCTTTCCTTCTGCAGAGTAAGCTCTCCGCATTCGTTGCTCCCATGTGAATGGCCTGGCCAGACCGAGACTAAGGACACCTTACGGTCAGGGGTTCCCCAAAAGGAGAAGGCAAGAAGCGTGGATCCCAGAGGGAAGCAGGGGTGCAGATGTCTCAGATGCTTTGTCACTGATGTCTTCCCAGAAATCATAGCACTGAATGGGAAATTAGCCTAGGGTATGTAGTCCAGCGGTTGTTGGATGTTGCATCTTGAGGACAAACACCAAGACTCCTCCCCTCACCAGAACCCACCACAGATACAACTGGTTTATTCAGGGGCATCTGGGTGGCTCAGTCGGTTTAGTGTCTGCCTTCGGCTCAGGTCATGATCTCAAAGTTGTGGGTTGAGCCCCACCTGGGGGCTCCCTGCTCAGTCGGAAGTCGGCTTCTCCCTCTCCCACTCCCCCTGCTTCTAGTCCCTCTCTCGCGTCTCTGTCAAAGAAATAAATAAAATCTTAAAAAAAAGAAAAAGTACTTATTCCGCTTTCCCAGAATATACCATAGCTTCCCCTTGTCCGACTTCGTTTACTTTGCTCGTTCCTCCAGCTGCAACAACTTTCCTCATCTACCTCCTTTCCCAAAGTCCATCCGGCCTTCAAAACCCACATCCTCTCGCGCTCAAGGGGCCTGTGCAGATCACCCCGGCCCACCCAAGGGACAGGGGAGGCCTCCAGGGCTGCGAGTTCCGGCCGAGGTCAGCAGCGGTCTTTGCTCACCTGCTGCGGCACGTGGGCGTGCTGGGACCCGCCTGGCTCCTGGGCCGGCAGTGGGCACTGACTGCGGCGCTGCGGGGCAGGGCGGCCGGGCGGCCGGGCGCACGTCGGTCATTTTCAAGCCGTCGCTTGCTCTCCACCCCCTCCTCTAAATCCGTAGACTGTATTGTCTACTTAGTCATTTTCCATTTAACTAGATTTGCATATTCAGAGAAATAATATTATTAATTGGGTAATTGAACTACCTCTTTTTCTTAAACAAAACCCCCTTTTAGAAATGATTTTTTTTTTCTTTTACTGACAGTTTATTTGTGTCCTTTTGGATTGTGGAGTTTACCTAAGAAGTGATTTCATTATTTCTGAACAGGTTATGTCACGACTTTGAAGGCAAGAAGGGACTGTGTCTGAAAGACTGTGTGGGGGTGGGGGCCCAGGCCTGTGTGGCTGTGTGGATTTTCCCTCCTGCCACTAAAGCCTGGAGCTTGCAGCCCTCCAGAAGGACTCAGGGAGTGCAAAGGTGGGAGCCTGCACATTCTTAGTGACACAAAGTACCTGGAAACCAACTGTGGTCATCAAGCCCTCGGCTTGCTCCCGCCTTTTGGCCTGAAGTTCCATTTATCTGTGAGAAACACAAGTGTACTCAACGCTGATGATGACTCACGGGCCGTTAGTGACCTTATTGATGGAGCAAGTGACGGCTTCTCATTACTCTAGAGTGATTCTAAACATGTCTAGGAACTTGTAGTAAATTTTCACCACTTCACTAAGCTGGATAAATATGTCCACTAAAAATCCAGGATTCAGTTAAATTCAACAAGTAATCATATCCCCAATATATCTCTATTAGGTACAAGATAAATGAATATTTCCATTTCTGAGCTTTCATTGTGGACCACAGTCTGTGCTAAGCATTTGACCTATATTATCTCATTTAATCGTTACGACGTTCCTCTAATGACTCACTGTCCTCACTTGCCCTTGAGGAAACCGAGGCAGAGGGATTCAGGGGGATTCAGGGCCACTAGCGACTGCAGGGCAGGGTTCCGGGACACCGTCCGATCTACGCCTGGACTCTTACCTCCTTTGGCGCACTCTCCTCTCCTGCTTGAGTCTAGTGAACTGGTTGAGGACTCTGAAATCTGAGCTCAGATCCGGCGACCCCTGCGACCCCTGACCCAGGAAGTAGTCAAGCAAGAGTCAGCCAGTCCAGTTCCCCTTGACCTCACGTCTTCTAACTGAGGCTCCGGCACCTCGCGAGTGTTTACTGAAATGCTCCTGGAAGACTTTATCCTCCAGCAGGGGACTCCCTGGGGCCCTAACCATCAAGCCCCCGTTTGTCCCGAAGCGCCCACTACCTGGGCGCAGGCCGGGGTCCCACGCGGCTCCTTCCTGCGGCCTCTCTCACCGGCGCCCAGCGCCTCCGCCGCACCGCGGTAAGACAACGTAACACCATCACAAAGTAAAATAAAATAATTTAAAAATTCACCACAAAACAACAGTGGGAGCGCGACCAGAGATAAGGAAGGAAAACCCGGGGCACGGGGGTGGTTCAGTCGCGGAAGCATCTGACTCCTGGGTTCGGCTCAGGTCAGGTCTCAGGGCCGTGAGATAGAGCCGTGTGTCAGGGTCTTCTGGAGGATTCCCAGATCCCTCTCTCTTTCTCATTTAAATTTAAATAAGGTTAAATAAATTTATTTAAAATAAAGATTTAAATAAACCTGACAGGAAGGAGGAGGGGCAGGAAAGCCAGCCCCAAACCGAGGAATGGAACGTTCGCGGCCCCTCGTGGTTTCCCGCTCACGGTCCCTCAGGCCCAGATTCTCGTTTCTGCTGCTCAGCTCCCCGTGGGGACCCGGCGGCCTGTGATCACAGGCACTAGGGCAGGGCGGCTGCTCAGACCACCCTAGAAGCCGCTTGCTCCGGCTCGGCTCTGGGCATCGGAATTGAAGGTTTGGGATGGGGTGGGAGAGGCAGGGAGGCACATTTGTCCCCAAAATGCCGTGAAATGCGTGAACACGAGGACAAGACGTTAGAGACGGACAAGGAAGACGTGCGGGCCGCGGGCTCGGGGGCTCGGAGGCCCGTTCGTCCCGGCGCGCTCCCTCTCTCCCCACTCGGGCCGCCTCTTCCGCCGTGAGACCGCAGCCCTTCCAGAGCCACACTGCCCCGTTCATCTCCCGGGGAGAAAGGCGCTTTTTTATCGAGTCCTCACAGGCCTCCTGAATTGCCTACGAAGCCACCGTCTTCGCTCCGCAGAACGGAGCCGGACTCCGGCCCCCAGTCGTGCTCCCGAATCTTCCGTGTCGAGTCCCGCTCACTGCCTGAAGCCCGGTACCTGCCCCGGCGGCTCCTGCTTCTGGACGAGCTCGGGGGCTCCAGCGGCTCTGAGCGAGGCTTCCCTTCGACTCCAGCTAAGACCCGCGCCGGTACACAGCGCCGCAAGTGTTCTAGAACGAGGCCGAGGCCGGCGGGGATGCCCCAGCTCCAGGCTGGTGGGAGACAGTGACAGCAGCGCGGGGGACACGTTCCCCGTGGCCCCTCTCCCTTCTAGAACCGAACGAGGGTGCAGTGAGGCAATAGTGCATCCTCCTGTTTTCCTGAAGAAAAAGAAAAACGGTGGCCTTCGCCCCAGGAACAAGGCAAAGATTTTTCAGCCCGTCTGACTTCTCTTAGCGCTCAGGTCTGCTCTAGTCAATATTCACCTGTCGGCTCAAAGCATGTTGATTTTGAGCTCAGAGAATTAAATCGATCCATTTTTTATCCATCTTGTCCGGCCTTTCACTGGCTGCTGCTTTTTGTAAGCAGCAGACGGGGTAGGAACCCCTTGTATCACAGACAAAGGAACGGGGCTCACACTTACCGTAGGAGCGCAACAGTCGTGACCCATTAGGCTATTACCATCCAGAGCTGCTCTGATTCCAGAAACATGAGACCCGCAGGGTATGGAACCCACGTAATCAATAGCTGTTAGAAGGTTCTTTTGTACTTGAAGAAAAGAATAGTGCTGAAAACGACTGTTTCAGGCAACCATGAGCCTCGTCTAACCAAACAACGTTACTGATTTGGGCTTGTGGGATTTCTTCTTCCTCTCCGCCTCCTCCTCCTCCTTCTTAATTGAGATGCCATACGTTTGGCTGCGGTACCTTCCCTGGAGGATACGTTATATCTTTTAAGCATGACTATGCTACTAGTTGGCTCCTCGCCCAGCACGGAGCTCAGCATGGGGCTTGAACTCATGACCCTGAGACGGAGACCTGAGCCGAAATCCAAAGTCCGATGCTTAACCTACTGAGCCACCCACACACCCCTACACTGATTTTTTAAATATAATCTAATTTTAATTCCTGTTAGTTGACACCAGTGTAATCCTAGTCAGGTGTACAGTCAGGTGTACTCAGCACCTCCATGCTTCATCCGGGCTCCTTCCGGCAGGTGCTTCATCCCCATCACCTGACTAACCTACGTCCCACCCAGCTCCCTTCCAGGAACCGCCAGTTTGTTCTCTACAGTTCAGAGTCTGTTTCTTGGTTTGTCTCTTCTCTCTCTTTTCCCTTGTGCTTGTTTTGTTTGGTGTTTGGATTAAGTGTGAAATCCTAGGGTATTCGTCCTTCTCTGACTGACTTCTTTCGCTGAACACCATGTTCCAGCTGCATCCATGTCACGGCTAATGGCAAGGTCTCGGTGAACACGATGATTATTTAAACCTGTGCGGTGGCTTCACTCGTTCTGAGGCTTTATCGTTGCTTGGTCTCTCTTCCTTAAGGGTCTGAATGATTTTTTTCCCAATTTACAGTTGTCTTCTACCTGCTTGCCCTCTGCCTCTCACTACTGCGAGTAGAGGTTGTTAGAGAACAACAGCCCCGACCTCAGTCCGGTTGCAGGACCCTCTCCTCTCAGTGATCCACAGAGGCGGCTCCCTGCTGCGAGCGGGGCGCACACATGCAGCACGGGCTCTCCCGCAGAGCTCAGCGGGGATATTCAGGGTCACTCGTATGGTGAGACGCGGTCATTTCTAACAATACACACGTAAGAAAGGAACAACGGGGACTTTGGAGAGGGAAGAGACCACCAATCGCAACAGTGGTAATAAACCATCCTAACTGCAAAATCAGCCTGCTTTAAAAAAAGAAAAAAAAAGGAAACAAAGTATAGTCCACCTTTATTGTTCTAAGATGATCACCCCGAAAGTTTCCCCGTGGGATGCCCTTAAACCTTTGTCCTTGGTGCATTCTAAATGACTCTCTCATAAGAATTAAAGTTGCACATGACTTGAGGAACACATGCCGCTTAATCAAGGAAAGCCCACCCTCCTGTGGTTCAGGATGAGAGACCACCCAGAGCTGGAGCAAAGGAACGCAAATGACTTCCGAAGTAGCAACAGGTCAGCCCGCAGGTCAAGTGTATGCTGAGTGTCTTGTCTGTGCCGGATGCTTCTAATTCTCCACGGTTTGGATCCAGCAGGCAATCAGACAAGGCCGCTGACCTCAAGGTCACTGGCTGCATTACTGACAGCACATTTAATTTCTCAGTTTTGGGTTGGTTCCTGCATTTAGTTTTCATCTAAAACAGTGACGGATACTTTTGCATAATGAAACTGGTCTACTACAAACTATTTCAGTTTCATTTTAGTTTTGTCCAGAGCAAAAGGATAGTATCCTCCAAAGGTAAATTCAACCTGCCATTTCCAGTAAGACAGAGAACACTTTTTTAAAATGTTAAGGGGCACCTGGGTGGCTCAGTGGGTTAAGTCTCTGCCTTCGGCTCAGGTCATGATCTCAGGGTCCTGGGTTCGAGCCCCACATCGGGCTCTCTGCTCAGCGGGGAGCCTGCTTCTCCCTCTCCCTCTGCTGCTCCCCTGTTTCTTCTCTCTCTCTCTTTCTCTATCTCTGTGTCAAATGAATAAATAAAATCTTTTTTTAAAATGTTAAATGGCATTTTGCTTGGTTTCTCCTTAGAATTTAGGAAAACAATGAAGTCGCAGTCTCTCCAGGATATCCCCTCATGTTACCTCCGAAGAGAGAAGAGCTGGGTTGGAAGAAGTTACAGTTAGATGGAAAGGGCCCCTGTTAGGAATAATTTTTGAAATCACTTAGTGTCAAAACTCCTAAACAAACACTAGTCGACACTTGCCACTCGTCTCTGCAAAGATCTCCTCCGGGGCCGGGTGAGGGAGTCAGGAAGCATGAGCGTCGCGGACCCCGACCAGGGCCCACGCCCGCAGACCCGACTTCCAGCGCTCACGGGGTCAGGCTCCGCGAAGGCGGCCCGAGCTGCCTTTCCCTGTCGCTGCTCCAGGGAGTGAAGTCGCCGAGAGGGGCACAGAAGAGACCGGCGTCTGTCCGTCAAACGGGCCCCACTGGAAGGGACGAGATCGGTCTTAAAGCAAAGCTCCAGAACCACAGCTGCTGTGTCACTGGGCCACACGCATGACTTCTGACCCACCCCGCTGAGTCAAGGAAGCAGTTTTGACACAAATACTAACCAAACGGCCATGGCTGTGCAAAGCTCCCCCTTTCCCAGGCGCAATTGTTGTCCTGGCTCTGCCTCCTGTTGTCCCCCAAATCCTGCCCTCAGTGAGGTCCTCGGTAACCGTCGGCAGGAACGTGGGACGGAGTGAGTCACCGCGGAGCCTGCCGCTGGCTTGGAGGCCGGCACGGGACGGCGTCACACACTCTGGTGGCCACGCGTGGGCAGAAAGCTGTTCCCGCGTGAGTTGCTGAGCAGATGAAGCCTGGAGGCACGCGAGGCAAGCTGGGCCCCCCGCCCTCCGCACGGGCCGGATGTCACGTCTGTGCTGTGGGGACACTGGGCGAGGCTTACACCTGGGCAAGTGCTTCTTAATCCCCAGTGTGGTGGCTACAAGTGTCCCAGCCTGAGCAGCCTTCTGGTTGCCCAGACCTCAGCGGGGCTGATCCCAAGAACCCTGTACCTAAACCTTAATGAATCCGCCTTAGGTCGCGCGGCCACGACAGGCCGCTTGCTGCGCGTGTATCTAGCGTGTGACGTGTCCTAGTGGAGAGTTCCAAGTGGAATGCGTCTGTAACCATTGTAAACTGGTTTGTTTCTATTGGGCCAGATTCTTCTCCTCTGAATGCGGATCTCTCTCTCACAGATCTTTGGTGGGTAAAGATCTGGAATCCGGCCTGGGGTGTAAGCCTGAGTGTTTGGTTCCTTCCAGAATGTTGCAGTGGGACGTCCGAAATCCTTCCTTCCCACATTTGGGGAATGAGGTTAACTTGCCCTTAGGTAGTGGGAGCAGAACAAGCCACATTAGCACCGATTCCCAGAGGAGGCAGCCTTGTCCCTGAGCCATGGAGAGGGCTCAGCGTGAACCCTGGGTAGGGAGGTTGGGGTACAGTCTGCGAACGGCACCGTGCCTGGTCCTCACAGCTGTGGGAAGGCTCACAGCTCCCCGAGTATCTTTGACACCAGCATCTGCTGTCATCTGCGGCAGGGATTTACCATTGATGTCAGGCTATTCTCCTATATGTCCATGCGGCTTTCAGTTCAGAATTATAAGCGACTCGGGCTGTAACTACAGTGACATCACCAGTAACAAAGACCCAGACATAACCCCAAGTAGCTTTTACGTTTACCATTCTCCCGCAGCCCCGTGTTTTGGCTGTGATGCAGACTTTAAAGATTATTCCTTAAATTGTTACCGCGAGTATATTATCACCCATTCTATGCAGAAAGCCCCTTGGAGACCGAAGCCGTATTCCAACCATCTTTGTGGCAAAAATAGGACAGTGAAACGGACATGCCATTGGCAGTGAACTGGCTTGTGTTTGAATGACAGATCTTCCTAGGTCGGTGGCCTTGTGCGATTTAGTTAACTTCTCTGAGCGTCAGTGTCCTTATGTATAAAATGGGGGTAACACCCTCGTCCTGAGTTCTTGGTTCCTTTCTGGACTGTCGTCCCCCTCACCCAGTGTCTGTCACGATGACATACGTGCTTGCAGCAGAGACTTTAATATGGGAGCCGAATCCCTTACAATAAGCAGCTAACATTTTCAAAAGGGGAAAATGTTTTCTTTAACAATTCTATATATGAATGAGTGAAAGATAGAACCAGAGAAACCCAATAAACTTTCCACGGTCCTATAGATCATGGGTGGCAGGTCCTGGATAAAATCAAGACTCCTAGATCTCAGAGGAGCCCTTCAAGGTCACTGAAAGCCTTCCACAGATGCACGATTTCACGGCGGTCCACGAGGGAACAGGACAGAGCAGGGAGGTGGCAGGGCCGGAAATCCTGCCAGAGCTAATGCCGTTCTTGAGGGCCCCACACCCCAGCTGCGTGGCCTCCGTCAAAGACATTAGGACAACGGAAACAGACTCCACAAAATCGCAAAGGCACAGCTTACTAACTAGAAGGATATGTCCATTCTGTAGTCTCCAAGCACAGAGAAAGGAGGTAAGACAGAGAAGAAGAAACCACGGGATGGGTAACCTCCCAACCCCACCGACTTCCCTCACAGCAGGCAGGAAGAGACAGAGAGGAAGAGCAGCTTGCCATCCCGGCGGACGCATTAGAGGACCGCTGCCCGGGGACCTCCCCAGAGACCCTCCTCCTGGCTCAGGCGCAGGCTCTGCGGGAGGGCCCAGGTCTGTGTGTTCTTGCACACATGAGCCCATCCAAGAGCTCGAGCTTGTGAAAAGATACATTGTATCTAACCCAGTGATTCTCAAGCACTTTGAAATCTAAAATATTCCCCATTAATCCTCTCCTGTATTTGCTTAGCTGTGCTCTGTCCTAAGTGGACGTCATCGGACTAGCTGGTCTCCTTTTTTCCAGACTTTTTTTTTTTTAATTAACATCTAATATATTACTTGTTTCAGGGGTACGGGTCTGTGAGTCCTCAGTCTCACACACTTTACAGCACTCAGGGCTGCACAGGCCCTCCCCAGTGTCCCTCACCCAGCCACCCTCTCCCTCCCCTTCACCCACCAGCAACCCTCAGTTGGTTTCCTGAGATTAAGAGTCTCTTAAGGTTTGTCCCTCCCCGTCCCGTCTTGTTTCATTTTTCCCTCCTACCTTCCATGACCCCCCCCCCCCCCCCCCCCCCCCCCCGGCCTGGCCTCTCAAGTTCCTCCTATCAGAGAGATCGTATGACAATTGTCTTTCTCGGACGTATTTCGCATCTAGCTGTTCTCTTTAAATGTGCGACGTGCATCAGTGATGCAGCACTGAATCGGGCTGCTTGTGCCCCGTGGGAAAATATGTTCTCATTCGCCAAACCCACCCAATGAAACACTGTTTAGGACAAGTTCATTGAACAGAGGGAGTAGCCGAAGATCACAGGGTGTGTGAAGTTGACAATGCAGGGAAGGTGGCCCCTGAAGGGCCTCGTGGGTTTCTTCCCTAGGGATAGGTGACACCCTGTTGACCTTGACACCACTGAACAGGGTGGGGACGTTGATCCTCGAGACCTCGATCAATGCACTCTTGCCATCGCGGAGGGGAACCCTTGGTACCACCTCATCTCCGTCTGCCTGGGACCATGTTTTCCGTCAACTCCTGCTCCCAGACTCACAAAGGAGAAAGGACAGCGTGTTGGGACTGGAGTGCGCCTTAGACTACATAAAACATCCCCAAACGCGCCCCCACCGTGGAATATCCAATCATACTTGGAAAGCTGAGGTCAGGGAGTGGAATTCTGGAAATCAGAGAGTCGCATGCACAGTGCCACAGAACAAGCTGGCCATGTCCATGGGGCGCACCGCGTCCACGAGGGGCGCGGCACAGGGGACCTCAGCGCTCACACAGCTCTGTCCCCAGTACCTCCAGCTGGACCCTTTTCTCTCTTTCGTTTGTCTTTGAGAGGCAAGACAAGCCGCGGGAGGAATGATAGGCATGTATTGTGGGGACGCAGCGCCCTGAGCTGGACAAGCACACAAGGCGGAGGGAGGGGAGATGGGAAGGCGGAGGGCGGAGGGCGGAGGGCGGAGGGCGGAGGCGGACGCGCAGCCGCCAGCAGGTGGCCCGGTGAGCGAGGCGCAGGCCAGGGCGGGGAGCGCGGAGGGAAGCGGCAGGTCCACGCGGAAGGGAGAACTCAGGAGTCCCCGCTACACGGGCTTGGCAAGGCCGGACCTTCTGACTTTTCCAAAGCAGTTTGAAACCCGAACTTTCACATGAGCGCTTCCCATTTCTGTGTCTCGGTAAAAGGCCGTTCGTCCCCAAAATTCCTGCAGGGCGGACTGGAGGCCAGAGCCATGTGCGTGGCCAGCGTGTAAGCAGAGAACGGAGGAGGGAAGGGCCAGACAGCTCCGAGCACAAATGGGCTGATTTTCGGACCAGGACAAGGAGAGAGACTCGGCCCGGCCAAGCAGGACGCCGGACCAGCGATGCCCCTGAGGAGTGTCTCGGGCGCGCAGCTTGGTGCCTGGAATCCTGGTTTGATGTCAGGTGTCACTGGGAAAGTCATTTGACCTCAGGGGCTTCCACTGCCCTGGTCGCGAACAGGAGAACGACACCGACCTTGCCTGGCTGTCAAGAGGATGTGGTGAGCTGCTCTGTCTGGATGCACCTGGCTCGCAGTCGGGGCTCCGTGGATGTTGGTCCACTTGCCCCCACCACCAGCAGAGGGGATAGTTGGGTCCCGAGAAGATAATTCCTTGGTTTAAAGGACCAAATTCTTACATGCTGGAACGCCGTTTAGTAGGGTCACTGAGGAATTAGGAATCCTTTTGAGAACTCCAGAAAATGTCACACCACACCTAGGAGGGGGTCCACCGAGACGTTTGGACACATCGTTTGTGAACAAGAAGGAATCCAAGGCCATAATGCAGACCAGGTCTCCCCTCTCTGAAGGCTTTGCCCTACACGTGCCAGCAGAACACTAGCAGGTAACAGGTAGCAACACACTCCCATGATTTCCACCTGCCTTACCTCTTGCTCTAGACTTTGTAAGGTCATTTTCAGAGACTCCCACCCCTCACCTCTCGGGAAGTACCACACCTGACACAGAAACGACTCAAGTATGTAACTGGTCTTTCTACTACATTTACCCAAAACTCAAGGTTGGGGGGGGGGGTCCTCTAAGCGTTCCCTAAGAGATGCATTTGTAAATATGATTGGTCCCTCTGAGGCTGAAGAGGAGTTCCCACCTGCTGCGAACTGAAGGTAAGTAAAGAGCATCATGTGGGGAGATAGGGCCTGGGGGGGGTGGCAGATGGAAAGGGAGTTTGGTCTAAGGAGATCCCGGATGGAGGCAAAGCAGTATTGACACCCAGAAAGCTCCAGGCCTCCCTCTGCCGGCCCGCCTGAGGTGGGGAGCATGTCCCCAGAAAATCCAGAGCCCTCATGGTCCGCCAGGGAAGGCTGGTTTGGGGATCTGTGTTTCTCCTTAACTCGGGACCATTAAAGAGCGCAGGTGGCACCTGCAGGAAATGAGCAAAGCCTTCCGGGAAGTCTAAGCAGAGCAGAACTCCCCAGCTCTCCAGCGCACGGGGTGGCCGTCTTTCAAGTCGCTGACTCTGGAAAATGAAAATCAGCAGCCCTATTTCTTACTTACTTCTTATTCAATGTTAAAATCATGATTTCGTAAGAAGCATTTCCCCAGTTTTATCATCTATTTCTCCCCTTACCGCTGTAAAGAAACAGGAAGAAATGTAATCAACAAGGGGGGTGTGTCTATTGTAACATTGTAACATTGTAAACAATGTCCTTGGACTCTTTCCTGGGAAGCCTGTGTTTTGTGGGTCCTGTGGGCTCCCCTGCATGGGGATCTGCCTTTTATATAGGACAAGCACCTGAGAAAGTGCTGACCCACACAGCGGGACCCCCGGAAGGAAGCGGCACCAGAGGCTTTCAGCAGAAACTCAGCTAAGTGACTCTTCAGTTCAGCTGGCGTTCCACCGAGTTGCCCTTGAGAAACTAGAAATTTGTGTTCACTTGTAAAAATAAAGATTTATTTCTGCCATCCTACATTTTATGGACAGCTACAACCCCAAACAGCACGCGGTCACAGATCATTCAGCGTGTATTGATGTAAGCAGGACATTTATTTTCTAACTGGAGGAGGCGGGGACAGAAAAATACAAGAAGCTCCTGTGATAACGGAGGCAAATAATCAAGGGAAATAATGCGTATTCTGTTCTGTAAGTGTTACGGTGTCCATTTTACAGATAAGGAAACTGAGGCTAAGGAATTCATTTATTTATGGCCACACAGAAGTAACAAATCTGTCATACGTCCTTTCCGTACAAAAGAGAGGATGGGAATGTCAAACATCCATCCTGCTGGCTTCACACTTTTGCTCAGGGCCAAGTTCCCGCTCAAACAGGTGCAGATTTCTTCTCCCCAAACACAACCATTTCTGGGAGGCCTCGGTGCTTCTTTCCATCTGCCACAGGGCGGCAGCATTTCCCCAGCGATGCGGCTGCCCGAGCGGGGACCGCAGGAATCCGGGGATGGAGCCCGCCGTGGGAGTCAGGACGCGGCTAACACGGGACACGTAGGAGAGGAAAAGTTCCCAAGCTGTGATGGCACCGAACGAAGTGAAAGCTTTTAAACCCAATCGTTACTTTCACATTTAAGAGCTCCCAGGCTCTCTGCGGCCTGGGAAAGGGACTCCTGAGGAATTATTTTAGAGCGATCCTGGTTTCCACCACTTGGTGGCAATCACATCCCCGAGAATATCCCAAAACCGTGCTTTTTCTTGGAAGTTGGGAAGCCCATTTGGAAATGTCAGCAGCCTCGGCCTTCACCGGTCACCCCGTGATGGGACGGAAAGCGGTGGGGTGTGGAAGGTGCCGTGAGTGGGACACCCCGACGGTTCATTCCACCCACGGCCTCCCTCAGCTCCCCGGTGTTTGGACGGATTCACACACCCACGTCTGCTCGGTGCTGGGTGCAATAATTTCATAATTCTCCACCCCAAAGCTTCATCCCGCCACGGTTTGGGTTGCTCCTTCAAATAGCTCCGGAAACAACCGGCTCCTCCCTGCTCGGCCCGCCCGGCCCCACCGGCGACTGCCACGACCCTCCCCACCTGCCGTGGCGCCCAGGGCCTTAGACACGGGCGCGCTGTGCGATGCGGATCCTAACTCAGGTACCTAACGGCGGCGGCTCTCGGACGGCCCCTGAAGCTGACCAGGTCTCGGGCACTCGTCATGAGGCCAGCTTTAAGGCTGCAGGACAGCACCTAGGGCCCTGTCTGCAGGACACGTAATTGTGAAATTACGGTTTCCTTGGCTTCCGTGATGCTAAATTTTCAGTGTTTCTGCTCCGGCATGAGCCTCCCACTGGCTGTGTGGCCTGTGAAGATGCTGACGGTAGGGTGAGTCCATGTCACGTAGAAGAGAGAAAGGCAGAATTCGTGAGTGAGGGGAGAACACGGCGCGGTGTGCCGATCCCAGAGTCGGTGACACAGCCCTGAGGAGCCGTGAGAGCCCGCTCTGCGCCTTCCTTCCTCTCCGCTGGGCGCCTCCGGGATCAGCAGTGGGCTGGCATGAGATGTCAAGCCGGGTGTCAATTTTTTTTTTTCTGAGATGAGTTAAGTTATACGTCAAGATGCTATTGCTTTGGCCCTCTTAGCAGTAGTTTCTTGGCTGAACGCTGCTGGGAAGAAATGATGGGGATCACTCAGGACGGCCGTGCTGCCACATACATGAAGGAAAGCCTGGAAGTCGGGACGTGGCGATCGGGAAGGCTGAAGAGAAGCTTCTCGTGGCTCCCCGAGTCCCTGAAGTTCACGAAGACAGAAATGACTGAAGAGTGGGTGTCCTCGCGGGAAGGAAGCAGTCTCCGGGACATCATCCGACCTCTGTTTTTTATTTCTCTGGGACTCTAACTGAGGACACCCTATCTCTTCGGTCTACCATGTAGCTGCCCAGATCGTATCTTTTGCCAAGTGAGGCAATGGTTTCTTGGCACACACATCCCACACACGGGGTGTTTGTCGACAGTTACCGTGCGTTAGTCATTGCCTGGGTAGCCCTGCTTTCCTGTCTCCGCATAAATGAACCCTTCCCACTCCCTCGGTCTTGTCTGCCCACGTTCTCTGATCTTCGTCCAGCATTTCCGTCTCCGTTGGGCCCCACAACTCCTCACTGACAGTTTATGGTCTCAGGTGAAATACCGGATCTACCCAGAAGAAAAATTGGGTTGTGTGGACTCGGAGGGAGAGTTAACCCTTTTTATACAGTTTCGAAGTTGGAAGCTTCATTACTGGCTGCCTTATTTGGGTGAAATCCCCAAACTGGTTTTGAAGGGCTTGACTATTTGCTGGCTGGACCCGTAAGGAAATTTTGAAAGCCTCTATAATACATCATAATCCTGTGTCCCCAAATACCGAGGCCTTAGAACAGGGACAATAACATTTCATAAAAGGAGATGCAGCGGGCACCTGGGTGGCTCCGTGGGTTAAGCCGCTGCCTTCGGCTCGGGTCATGGTCCCAGGGTCCTGGGATCGAGTCCCGCATCGGGCTCTCTGCTCGGCGGGGAGCCTGCTTCCCCCTCTCTCTCTGCCTGTCTCTCTGCCTGCTGTGATCTCTGTCTGTCAAATAAATAAATAAAATCTTTAAAAAAAAAAAAAAGGAGATGCAGCAAAGTCCAGGCGAGTGGAGAAGGTAGGAGGAGACCCCAGGGAGGGCCCTGAAGCCAAGAGGCTGTGCCCAGAGGCCCAGCGGATCGTTGTGCTGGGTACAAACACAGGCGCGTAGGTCAGGAGGGTGGGTGGTCAGTGGAGGGAGCTGAGAATTGGGTAGATTTTCCCATCGGCCTCGATTTTCTTGATGAATCAGGAGGCAAGACGGGCAGTGCGGTGCGAACAGGCGTGGGGGTGCAAGGAGCGCTCGAAGCCAAGTCCGGAAGCACCCCAGGAAGGAGGAGAGCCCTGACCGGAAGCAGGGGCCCTGACCGGAAGCAGGGGCCCTGACCGGAAGCAGGGGCCCTGACCGGAAGCAGGGGCCCTGACCGGAAGCAGGAGCCCTGACCGGAAGCAGGGGCCCTGACCGGAAGCAGGGGCCCTGACCGGAAGCAGGGGCCCTGACCGGAAGCAGGGGCCCTGACCGGAAGCAGGGGCCCTGACCGGAAGCAGGAGCCCTGACCGGAAGCAGGGGCCCTGACCCGGGAACGGCTTTCCCGGCAGCCGGACAGTGCTCTCTTCCAGCCCACTGTAGCATTCTGACTGTGAGAGGTGCTCACCCTGCCCTCCCCTCACTGCTGCTCTCCACGTGGCTGTCACTTCTCACCGATACCCGACTGGTCTCATGACATCACTCTCCCAGCTTTCCATCTTTCTCACCACGGCTGGAGTGATAGCTCTTTCTTTCTTTTTTCTTTAAAGATTTTATTTATTTATTTGAGAGAGAGAGAGAGAGCATGAGAGAGAAGGCCAGAGGGAGAAGCAGACTCCCCTCAGAGCTGGGAGTCCGATGCGGGACTCTTCCCAGGACTCCAGGATCATGACCAGAGCTGAAGGCAGTGGCTTGACCCACTGAGCCGCTCGGGTGCCCCAGGAGTGACATTTCTTACCACCCAGTCTGAGCACAGGACTCGGTGGCGTGGATGTCTGCAGCGGCTCCCTTGACAGCTGATTAGAAACCAAGCTCCTCTCCTTCACCATGAGGCTGTGTAAGTTGAAAAACAGCCACGGATTGTTCCTTTCCCTGTACAGACACAGTTTTGCAATGTGACACTGCAGGTCTTCCTGTTGAGGGATGGACTCCACTTCTCCGTCAGTCTGGGCTTGGGCACGAGATCGGCTGTGAGCAATGGAACAGCCAAGTGGCTATACACAGAGACGTGAGAAGCCCGGGTGCTGTCGTCTGCTCTTCTGGGGGACCGTGGAAGTCCCCGTGGGTGAGCTCGAGCTGGGGGGGGGGGCGCTGGCGGACGAGAGACCCCCTGGGGAGAGCGTCTGGTTGTTCTAGACTTTCCAGCCAGGGCTGCCACCAGCCGGTCCAGTCTAGTTGACCCCGGACGCGTGAACAAGCCTAGCCTGGACCACCACAGCTGCCGGCTCGGCTCACTCCAAATTACCGACCCAGAGGTTCATGAGTCAGAACACGAAGCGCTGGCTGAAGATGGGAACTAGGCAAAGTGAGTGAGACATTCATAGTGCAGACCGTAAGGAGGCTCTCACTTATATTTTCACAACACTGAGCGGGAGCACCATCTTGTACCCCACACATCGTACTGGCCTCTCTCACCTGGCCCCAGTCGTGGCCCTTTTAGGTGTTCCAAGGCCATGGGTGACGGGCTCAAGGATCTCCTTGACCAGGCTCCTGAGTCTTTATTCTGGCCACTGATGGTCACAACATCGATACCATGGACCACTGCTTCCATCCCCTCAAAGTGTGCCCTACGATATGTCGCCCCGTACTCCCAGTGACAGCCGCTGGGCAGGGACTGGAACCTGCCCAAAGCTCACAGCAGATGACGAGTGTGCTGCTCAGAAAAGTTCTGCTCAGAACAGGTCAGTGATGGTTATCTAGGCCCGAAGATTCTCGACCCTGGATATGAACTCCTGCGTACGAGGTCCCCAGAGCATCCTGAATCCCGAATCACCTTCCAGAATCAGCCTCCGTCAAGGGTCGTTATATTGCAGGGTTTTCCTCCCAGATTTCCTTGCGATTCCTGCCTCTCTTGAACTAATTTGCCGGGATATTTCCCTTAATACCGCAAAAGTCTCTTCTTGAGCGTTTTCCCTCCCCACGTTCTGTTCACCCTCTGTGCTGAGTGACGCTGCCTCTGCCCCTCTGGGCACACGGCCGAGCTCTTCGGCTGGAAGACCCTCCTTTCCTTGACAAGACACTGCGGATCTGGAATCCGTTCCCAGGCTACGTGTGCTCGCTGGACCGTGTCTTGTGCCCTTCCTTCAACTTCAGCACCTTCCGCTGCTGCCGGCCCACACCCAGCACCTGTGCCTCTCAGAGGATTGTACTGGAGGTGTCCCGCCCCTTCCCCATATGCTGGGGGCTTTATACCCCCACCTGCTCCTCCGTCAGGGCACCAGTGACCGACGCCTGTGGAAGTACAAGAGGCCCACTATTTCCGCTACTTCCCTCCAGAAGAACAAACTCTGAGAGTCCTTTATGCTCCAGAGCGCGCTACGGGCATGGGACTCCGGCTGAACTGGGGACCTCGCCTGAAATCGCACAGTCAGCTGGTCAGTGGGCACTTTGAAGGCCGGGGTATGGTCACACGGGACATCGTTGTTGATGAGAAAACTCCTTGCATTGACGTGAGCTCTGCCTCTTGGCCATTTCTCTTTCGGACCCTCATTCCTCCCTTTCGCGAGGAGGAAGACTTCTGACGGGGGCTACTTCCCACCGCAGCTTTGCTTCTGGTAAATAACTGTGGGGGCCACATCCTTTGATTCTGAAACTTTACGGTCCTTATCACGGCCATCATGGTGCTCCTAAGTTGGTCAACGTCCCCGTGAAGCCTAGAACCAAAACCAGGAGGATGACAGTGGCTCCTGGGCGGTCCAGTCCGTGAGGCGTCCGACTCCTGGTTGTGGCTCAGGTCGTGATCTCAGGGAGCCCCGGGGTGGGACTCAGTGCAGAGTCTGCTGCAGATTCTGTCTCTCCCTCTCCCTCTGCTCCCCACATCTAAAATTAAATAAATCTTTTTTAAAAAGTTAAAGATGATAGGATGTCGAAACAACAGGATGACCTAAACAGATGTCAGTTAGCAGCGCCCTGACTACAGACCTCTAGCCTTCCTCCATCAGGATGTACGATTTGTCCTAGTAAGAAATGGCTACTACAGGGGCGCCTGGGTGGCTCCGTGGGTTAAAGCCTCTGCCTTCGGCTCAGGTCATGGTCTCAGGGTCCTGGGATCGAGCCCTGCATTGGACTCTCTGCTCAGCGGGGAGCCTGCTTCCTCCTCTCTCTCTGCCTGCCTCTCTGCCTACTTGTGATCTCTGTCTGTCAGATAAATAAAGAAAATCTCTTAAAAAAAAAAAAAGAAAAGAAAAGAAAAAAGAAAAAAAAAGAAATGGCTACTGCAAATACCCATTTGGGTCCAATGAAGATATGTGTCAGTTAAAATCACGAGCGCCCGTTACATGAACTTCTGTTAAGACCGTCTTCTTCCATCTGAATTTACAAGAGTGAGTTTTCCTCTAACTTCAGTCTGTCAAGCTTCGTCTGGTTTGGTTTAATTCGTCATCGCAGCGAAACGAAAGCTCCGTCGGTATCGTGACCTTTTCAAGCGTCCTGCTGGTCAGTGATAGAAATGAGAGGAAAACGGGGCCAGCGTCAGAGCCCCACACCCCGTGACCCACTGCTCGCGAGCGGACGCTGACGTCACCCCGCACTCCGGGGGCCGTCGCCCAGCGAGCTCGAATTCTCTGGTGCTGTGGGCCATGATGTGGCCTAAATCTGTGCACCGATAACGCCAAAATCAAGTTTTCTTATGTCTTTGGGATTTTTCTAATCCAAGAAGCAAACTGACATGGCAGTTAAGAGCGCGGTTCTTCTAGTCGACATGGATACTGTAAGCTGCGTCATTCACCAGTTTTGCGAGGTTGAACAACCCTAACATTTCTGTGCCGCGGTTTCTCCACCCCTTAAATAAGAATAAGAATGGCCTCCGTGTCGCAGGGGATTTGTAAGTAAATTAGTTTATTTCTATCAGTTTAGCAGAGAACCCAGCATGTAGCGGTCAGCTCGATGTGTGTTATTACCAGCTTAGAAACATGTAGGGAGGGGGCTGCTGATTTAGGGAAAAGAATTCTGATCACCAATTCCAACACGTGAGGGGCACACCATCAAGCCATTCTCCAACACCAGCTGGATGTCCCATGATTCAGTGAATTCTGACTCAGACCCCATAGGTTAAGGGCTAAGTCTTACAATACTGCCCCCTGCTCCCAATTCAGTTGACAATAGCAAGTCCAGCTTGTAATTTGAACTTCTGACCGACTGGCTATAGATCTGAGGTTTCCACCACCTCCTTCTTGGTTCAGAGAAACATCTTAGTTAGTAGATCACCGGTGTGTTCTAAAAGAATATGACTCAGGAACAGCCAGCTAGAAGAGAAGCACGGGGTAGGTCTGGGGCGGGGGTCACAGAGCCTCCACAGCCGCTCAGAAAACCACTTTCTCTGCTTCCACACGTGGTTACCCACCTGGATGGTCTCTGAGCCCTTCCTTTTCAGCTTATATGGAGGCTTCATTACTTAGGCATAACTGACCAGATCATTTGGCTATTGGTGATTGAATCAATTGATGCAACTTCCAATTTCTGGAAGGTCCAGGAGGTAGGACTGAAAGTTCCAACCCTCTAACCACAAGGTTGGTTTTCCTGGCAACCAGCCCTCTTCCTCAGGGGCTTTCTAAAAAGCACCACATTAACATAACAAAGGACACTTTCATGGCTCTCCTCACTTAGGAAATTCCAAGGGTTTAGGAGCTCCAAACCAGGAAGGGGAGAAAACCCAATATATATTTCTTGTTATAATTCACAGTCACAAGAGGGCATCAACCAGAAGGCCTCACTGAGAAGGAGACATCTGAGCAGAGCGGGTGAAGAAGAAACAAGCCATGACGTTGACCAGCGAAGCAGGCTCCATGCCAAGGGGACGGTTAGGACGAGGCTCAGTGTGTGTCTGGACTAGGAAGGAGCGTATGTCTGGATCTGCATGAGCGAGGGGGAGGGCGGTAGGAGGTGAGGCTGGAAAGGCAGCAGGGTTCAACCTTGGGGACCTCAGATTGGACTTTGAGTGAGATGTGAGACCATTGGGGTGGTATGGGCAACGGGGTGCGTGACAGAGATGGACTTGTGTCCTGAACCACCACCCTCGCTGAGATGGCGCGCAGAGTTTGGAAGGCTGCGTAAGGATCCGGGAAAAGCTGATGGTGTCTTAACTGGTGCAAGGGGTAGCGGCGGTGAGAGCAGTCAGTTCCCATACCTACGGATGCCGTCTACAGGACTACTGGCGCGCACCGGAAGAAAGAGAAAACACGGCTGAGGCCAAGTGATCCAGCCAGAGCAACCAGAGGATTGAACTGGTGTTTACGGAGTTCGAAAAACGGGAAGAAGGGCCTGTCTGGGAAGCCCATCAGTCAAGACGGGCTGGATGATGCTGCGGTGACAAATGCACTCCCAGGTCTCACTGGCTTGTTCCACGCGAATCTCCTTCCCACTCTTAGTGCCTGTCTGTTGCCTGGTGGCGGGGAGCTCCGCTCCGAGATTTCACTCAGGGACCCAGGAGGGCCGAGACCTCCTCCTGACCCCTTTCCTCTGTCGCCGGCGCGGCTGGAAGGGAGCACCGTGAGCTGAACTCTGGCTTTGAAAGCTCCTGCTGGGAAATGAAATCACTTCCACTCGTGTTTTATCAGACAGAGCAATCGCAGAGCTCTGCCTCACTTCCGGGGATGACGGGAAGTGCAATCCCACCACATGCCTGGAAACCAGAGCTGAGCTGGAAAGGCTCAGTGACTAGCCCCGGTGACGGCCACCGGTGAGAAATTCCCAGTTGTTTTGCTTTTGTGTTTTGGACACAGCCGTCCCAGTAGAGGTACAACGTACAAGTCCGAAGTCCAGGGGACAGTAAGATGTGGATCCAGGCTTGCAGGAACCTAGAGTTTATATGATTTTAGGAGAAGCTTCTTGAAGACAAAGACTTTGAGACTCAATATAAAATTAGGGCCAGGGTCTTCGAAGGGCTTGTACAAGTGAGAGGGCCTGAAGCTTCAAGGCGAATCCACATCTAAAAAAGGCCTAGACCCATAAATAGAAAAGCCACCAGATGGCAGAGGATTTTAAACCAACGGGACCGAACGAAGTCACTTTTGAAGTGAATGTAAAAGAGCTCCTGAAACCGGGGCCGCGAGGTGTTTTGAGAAGCGATCAATGAAGGGAGTTCTCAAGCGGCTGGAGATGCTCCGTAAGGAAATAAGCCCCTTCCTCCTGATGCTTACTTTGCGCTCGTTCTGCTCCGGCTGCTGCTGACGTCCACTACAGCCCTTCTCCTACTCACCGCAGGACGGCGAGCCTCATCACGGAGACTCGAACCCCGGCCTGCAGAAGCCGGGAGCAGCTCCAGACCCGCCGTTCCAGGGGAGGTTCAGTCCTGACCCAGCAGCAGGAGAAAGAACTGGCAGCAGGTACAGAGATTAAACGTTAACCTCCAGCCCCGGGCCACGTAGGTTCTCCGGGCCCGAGCATGTGACCCTACACAAGGAGGGAGCACAGTGTTTCCAGAGTCTGTCCTGACTCTGCCACTCCGCCCAGATACTCCGCCTGCCCCTGGGCTGGGCCCCGGGACTGGATCCCATCAGCAAGGGATTTAATTGCTTTGTGTAAACATTTCAAGTTCCCCTTCATCTCACATTGATTAAGATACGATCCAGTTGAAGGTCGTCAATAAAGGAAATAGGACGCCTTAAAGGATGTTCGGAGATACAGTGGGATGAGGGCGGTTGTGGAGTTCAAAGTCACCTGTAGGAAGGATTACCCCGTCCCTTTATAAACCTCGTCTTCATCAGAGGAAGGTTAATGCATGGCAGACCTCAGAGTAAGTAACTGAGTCACGGGAGACGCCGTTAGCTCGCGGGGGCTGCTGTGATGACGAAGAGCCTCGAACGGAGCAAACGAGCGGCTGGAGCAGCAGAGACAGACGCTGTCCGCCGGGCCGGGCTCCCGCCGAAGACACCGCGGAGGACCCGGCTCCGAACTTCGGGAAGTTCCTTGACGTGTAGCCGCGCGACTGCGTCCCCCCATGGCCGTCTCCCCCCGTCTGGCTCTGTTTCAGCTCCCCGCCCTCTAGGAAGACGCCAATGGTATTGCTTTGGGGCCCCCACTAATCTCTGTGAAGACCCTCCCTCCAAATAAAG
Source organism: Mustela putorius furo (assembly GCF_011764305.1). Classification (NCBI taxonomy): domain Eukaryota; kingdom Metazoa; phylum Chordata; class Mammalia; order Carnivora; family Mustelidae; genus Mustela; species Mustela putorius. The sequence goes on from NW_025421261.1 coordinate 3,359,871, forward strand.
TGGCATTCTCGGGGACTGGGACTAGGACGCTGGTCCCTGTCCCAGGTACTTGGACTCTGACTGATCTTTGCAGGGGACACCATTTGCCTGAACACAGACCTAGGACAACCCCTCGGTCACCCTCCCCCAGGCCGCCTTCTCTGCCTTGTTAGTGTGTTCCCAACCCTCCCCTGCTCCCCATCCTTGCTCCTCAGGCTCAGGCTCTCCTGATCGCTGTCCGGTCTAGACAAGCATCTTCTGCTCCGTCCCCTAAGTCACCCTCAGGTCGCCCCTGCCCAGGCCAGCTCATCGTCTCTGAGCAGCCAGTGTCCTCTGGCCGAGACGCACCTCTGGCCTCCTCACCTCAGCTGAAAACGCTTCCGCGGCTCTACACAGACTTGGAGGGAAAGTGCAGCGTCTCAGGCCAGAGCCCAGACCCTTCGTCCTGCGGCTCCCACCTCCTGCTCAGCCACAGCTTAACCCTGAGGCAGCAGGAAGAAGGCGGGTTCTTCGACAAGGGCACGTCATCTGTGCCCTTCTGCGGGGACGGCTGCTGGCAGCGCGTCCAGTCTCGGGGCAGTGAGGGAAGGGCGCCTCCCGGGGAGGCTGGGTGACAGCAAGGCACTGGCCTCCTCCTGGAGGAGCTCCACCCCCACCCCCACCCCTGCACAGCGTGGGGGGCGGGAGGCCGGGGTGGGGGTGGGGGTGGGGACTCATTGGATTCCAGGAGGGACCTTCCTCCTCTGCCTGGGGGCAGTTCGAGGAAACACGCGGCCCGACCTGCAGGCAGGAGGGGTCTCCCTGGGCAGACGTCTGTAAAACCTCAGGTTTGCGTCCGCCCTGGAAAGGGCTCTGAGCTCCCGGACTCCTTAGACAGGAAGAAAGCGTTGGGGACAGCGTCCAGAAGAGAAGAGCTCCTAACACCTGTTGCACTGCGGAGCGTGATTTTCTCGGGGAGGTGAGCCCCTAGCCTAGGTGCTGGGTCTCACTCACGCCTCGGTATCCCTGGCCTTGGCACTGCGTGCAGCGGGCATAGGAACTCAGCAAATCTTGGAGATTTTCCCTTTGTTTTCTTGACAGGGAATCTGTAACTTCCAAAGTGCTGGGATAGGGCACCCAGGGGGGCTGCCTTCAGCTCAGGTCATGATCCCAGGGTGCTGGGATCGAGTCCTGCGTGGGGCTCCCTGCTCGGCCGGGAGTCTGCCTCTCCCTCTGCCTGCAGCTCCCCCTGCTTGTGCTCACTCTCTCTGTCAAATAAACAAAACCTTTACTAAAAAAACAAATGCCAGGATAGCTGCAAACAGGAATTGCTAAGGACGGGAAGCTGGGCAGAGCCCTAGGCAGGCTGGCTGCCTTCGAAGGAATCCGCCTAGTGCAGGGAACAGTCCTGGACTGTGGTTGGGTCCCAGGCCACTCGGCAGCCAGCCTGAGAGCTACACTAATCAACAGCTTGGGAAAACTTTCAAAGCTCTTATATTTCAGGGCTTTGCAAGTTCTGCTTTTCCTCATGTCTCCCCTCGTGGCATAAATCGTTAGATTTCACTCTACTGGACGCCTTGAAATTCTGCCAGCTAGAAAGCTAGCGTAAAATGATTTAGTCGATCACGTAACCGAATGAATGAGAGTAACAGATTGAAACCTTCCAGCTGCTCGCCTGGATCCGTTACGCTGAAGAAAGTGATGTCTTGCTCCGGAGCGAGGCGTGCAGGAAGCTCCGGGACACAGAGCAGGTGAAGCAGGTAGGATGGAAATCTGCAGCCTTCCTGGGAGCAGTGTCGTCCATCATCAGCAGGGCTGAGCTGGCTCCGTCCACCCCGTGATGAGTCACATGACCATCACCTTCTGGGCCCAAGTGCATCCCAAGTAGAGACCATCTATGGGACTCGCTGTTAGGGCGAAGAAAAGAGAGGCTCTGTACAGACAGACGCACCTGGGAGTTTTGCTAAAAGAGGCGGCTGGTCTTAGCAGGAACACAACTTTGTTCCTTTGTTCCTTCCACCCCTGCTGGAGCCCAGAGTTTCACGGAGGACACAGTCTGGGAAGTGAAGGCCGGACAAGCCTGGATGGGGCCGACTAAAACTCCCTTCGGACTTGTTCAGGACTGACAGCTGCGGGCCGAGAAAATAACTCGAAGACCTGTTGGTACCATGTCTTAAACTCTCTGAACCTCGGAAGTTCCATGTATAGGAATATTTTGGTAATAAGTCTGGATCCTCACTGCCTCGCAAGATGTAAGGGCAGAGAGCTAAGGGATCCCACTCATTCGACTGCCCCTGACGGCACACAGGGCTGGACTGCTATGTGAGCCAAAAGAGTGGTCTGAAGGAAAGAAAGTGTTTCACAATGGCTGAGCCTTTGGGGGCCACCCAAGAACCCCGTGGGTTATCCTTACTTCGTAGGTCCAGATTGGTGGAGAGGCAAGCACTCCAGTCAGCTTCTCTTTGGCTTGCAACAAAGGCTTTGGTCGTTTCTTTCTTTTTTAAAAATTTTTATTTATTTATTTGACAGACAGAGATCACAAGTAGGCAGAGAGGCAGGCAGAGAGAGAGAGAGGAAGGGAAGCAGGCTCCCCGCTGAGCAGAGAGCCCGATGCGGGACTCGATCCCAGGACCCTGGGATCATGACCTGAGCTGAAGGCAGAGGCTTTAACCCACTGAGCCACCCAGGTGCCCTGGTCATTTCTTTTTAAGATTTTATTTATTTGACAGAGAGAGAGAGCAGCAGAGGGAGAGGGGGAAGCAGGCTCCCCACTGAGCAGGGAGCCCGATGCAGGACTCGATCCCAGGACCCTGAGATCAGGACTTGAGCTGAAGACAGATGTCCGGCCGACCGAGACGTCCAGGCGCCCCAGAACTTGGTCATTTTTGAATAAGAGGGAGGAGAGGGACCGGTGATGCCCATTTTCCAGAATCTCACTAGATGGTTTGGACTCAGCTCCGGCAGTGACTGTACTGACAAGCAATCCTCCTGCTCCCCCAGTTCTATCATTTATCGAGTATCTACCTTGGTAGCTAGCAGGTTGTCGCTTCCCCGCATAGTCCCAGTGACGTTGCCGCATCCCGCGTCTTCCTAAACTTGCCAAAAGCTTTGTGATGTACAGATCCTCCCCCCATATTTTTTTCTCCCTCTTCGGAGGTCATGCCTGTTGCGATCTTCCCCCTGATTTTTCCCTCCACGGCCGGGGTCTCCCTGGATTTGGATTCCTGCAGCCTCCGCAGCTCCAGGGAAGGTGTCCGTCCTCAGGGCACTGGCGTGTGGCCCTTCCGGCGTCCGACAGCGTGGGACGTCTCCTGACAGGTGAGTTAGACTCTGCCGCTTCCCACCAAGGAGGGTCTCTCGGGCCCAAGACAAAACACAGGAGTGGGCTCTGATCATCCCTGGTGTGAATCCGGGTCTTCTGAGCCAAAGCGTGACTCGTGTTTGAGAGCCAAGGTGTGAACAGGCAATTTCTGTGTGTTTTTATCCACATCATCAGGCACGATGACCACAGCCGCTGTGGCAACGATTAGTGCAACCCACAGAGTTATTCTTGTCGCCTTCAGAAAGTGTGTTTCTTATTCTGGCACTTTTGAAATCATTCCACTGGCCTTGCACGAGGGTGTTTTCTGGTTTCTGGTGCAGCGGCCACTCTGCCCTGTAGAGAGCTCTGTCCCGGTGTGGGACACGGCCCGATGGTGACTGGAACTTCTAATGGCTCTGAGGAGCATTAGCCTCTGATCCCTTCCATCCTCAGACACAAGGACACACACAGAAGAGGCCGGTGGTAGGAAGAGAAGGCTGCGGCCGCATGTGAGACGCCGTGTTTACTTGCGAATTCGCCTTTGAGCCCGGCAAGCCGAGGAGGGCTTTCCCAAACCTCAGACCCTTAGCTCAGGAATGGTCATTCCACAGCAGTTAGTCCGGACCCATCGCTCACAGAGGAGGACCCTGAGGTTCAGAGAGGAAGGGAGACGTCCCCAAAGTCCCACAGATCTCCGCACGGTCAGGTTTAGCACTTGATCTCATGAAATGTGCATCTAATACTCTCACGGAGTAGATTTCTGACTTATCCCAAAACCTTGAGCAATCTTGGTCCCAGGTTTTTGGGTTGTTTTAAATTATGGACTGTAATATTATTTTTAAAGATGGGTTTCTTGGGGCACCTGGGTGGCTCAGTGACTTGAAGCCTCTGCCTTCGGCTCGGGTCATGATCTCAGGGTCATGGGATCGAGCCCCACATAGGGCTGTCCGCTCAGTGGGGAGCCTACTTCTCCCTCTCTCTCTCTGCCTGTCTGCCTACTTGTGATTTCTGTCTGTCAAATAAATAAATACAGTCTTTAAAAAAATAAAAAAAAATAAAAATTTTTAAAAGATGGGTTTCTTGTTATGATTATTGGTACTCATAAACAGAGGGGGATGTCAGCAGACCAACTAAGCATCATCCTAATGAAAACCAACCTCAGTGCCTTGGATCTCCCTTGTTGGTCTCTGGGCACCAATGAGTGGAATGGAATTACTTAAATTTCTACTTATTTCCAAAATCCAAATGTCTTAGAGGTACGGTTGAGATTCAATCAACCCAAACAAAGCAAAAACCTGTGAGTCTGCAATAACCAGGCCGGTAACCGGCTGCTCCTGCATTCAGCACACTTCTGGGCGCACCTCAAGTCACACCACTCACCTGCTCATGTGAAATTTCATAACTGCTTTGCAAAAAATTTAAGAATGCCCACAGTCCTTCAACTCCGTGTTTCAGCCCACAGCGGTCCGTCTAGAGAAGGATGATTCACGCGGACTCTCATGGTCTCCAAGCAGCACAGGCGGAGAGAGGGAACGAGTGCAAACTGTTTCATGGTTCGGTCCCTTCAAGGAGTACAGCGTTTTCTTCTTGATTCTACGAAATATCATTTCCCTTCCCCTCTTTAATTCCCTAAATTAGGACCTACAAAACCGGTGCCTAGAAATCCAAAAACGTTGGCCAATGCATTCAGTTAAAAAAAAAAGTATATATACACATCCTTTAGGAGGAGTTGAGTTTTCATATAGAATTAGGGCAGTGGTCTTTTTTGCATGAAGCAAACCTTATTTGTTAGTTTTGGACATTAGGCCCCTGACCCGTTGGGTTCGGATGCATAAACCTCAAACCCCAACATGTCTTTTGTCAGCTTTTAAGGGGAGCCAGTGGTCTTGATTCCGTGAAAGAGACAAGGGGAAGATTCGATCATTCAAATCCAGAAAAAACTGCGGCTTGACTTCTCCAGGAAGTTTTAATTTTCCACCGAAACACTCGAAGTCCAAATCTGGCAAACATCTTTCCTTTTCAAATGTCTTCAGGGTGGAGTGTGCCGCTCTTGATCTCGGGGTTGAAAGTTGAGCCGCACTGCGGGTGTAGAGAGGACTTAGAAATAAAATCTTAAAAGAAAAAATGTCTCAAGGGAGAAGCTCACCAAGCTGCTATCAGAATATCTTTGAGTTTTCTATGTTTAGTTACTAGCTTCCAGGTAACTCACGTTTCCCCCCAGGCAACGAATCTAGGAATTCCTTTGAACCCTAAGCTGCAAAGGAAAATTACCAGCCGTTGTGCACCCTCCATGCGGATGGTAAGACAGCTTTGGGGAAGAGGCTGGCACTGTCTTTTGTTGAGACCCGTCACAGGGTAAACAGAATGTCCCCCAGCAGCAGGCAGAAGATGTTAATAATCCATAAGTCAACATTCCTGTAGGGTTTAGCTACAGGGCCCCCTCTTTAGGCTGTGGTTTCTGGAGATCCTCAGGGCAGGAGGCCAGGCAAGCACAGAAAGAAGCTGCCAGCAGGAAGGCACAAGGCAGCAGAGGCACTGGGCGGGGGTGTCGGAGCCAGGAGCCAGTCGGGGGACAGGTGAAGCCGAAAACCTCCCACGGTGAGGGTAAGAGGACAGGCGTCGGTGAGATGAAAGGCTGCTCCTGGGGAGCTCAAGCCCGTGGGCAGACACCAGGGACACGTCCTTGGAGAAAGGTTCATTCTTCCCTCCTTCCCCACCCCAGGTTTCTGGAGGCTTCCCCAGGCCTCAGACTGCCCCCAGGCCTCAGGACAGAGTCTGTTGCAGAATGTGTGGCACGTCCAGACAGGCGACCTCCCGAGTCTGAACCTACCAGTGACAGGGCCAGGGCCGCCCACGCTGAGTTTCCAGAGGCCTGGGGCCGCGGTGCAGCCGCACCCGTGGGACTGGAGCCTGCTGGGGGGTCTGAGCCACGGCACGGACAGAAGAGCTGGTGATCGCTTGGAGCCTGGTTTATCCAGATGTTAAGACAAGAGGCTGCGTGGGCCGATGGCAACTTCCCGCGAAGACTCAGCGTCCCGTGTTTTAAGCCGATTCCCCTTCAGTAAAATATTTCCAGCAGCCACGTGTGCGCGCCTCATGCCCCACGAGAGACCTCACGACCTCACGCCGCCTCTGCAAACCCACGATGGGACGCGCAGGAGGACCGCGGGGGCCCGGGGCCCGGTGGGCAAACGCTCCGGCAGGGCCGGGGGAGGGGGGGGAGGCGGCCGTGGGAGGCTGCGCGGGCCGCGCCGCTGCCGGGGGACTCCAGGGCAGAACGCGGCCCCAAGACGGTGCGGACCGGAGGAGCGTGGCTGCGTTTGACGTTAAGGACACCGAAATGTGAATTTCATAGGATTTTCACAAATTGGAAAATTTTATTCTGTTGATTTTTTCCAGCCGTGGTTAGCTGGTGGCAGATCGGGCCAGCAGCCGGCAGTGGGCTGCCCTGGGTGAGGACGCTCGCGAGAAAACCGCGCCGCTGCCCCGGGACAAGGAAGGGGGCACAGAGCCCGGGGAGAGGCGTTCCCCGGGGAGAGCCCGGTATGGCGGGCGCCTCGCTGCTCTCAGCAGGTTCCAGCACCGGTGCGTTAGCATCCTCTGTGCCCTACCCAGACCTACAGAACCCAAAGCTGCTCCCCAGCGAGATCCCGGGGCTGACAAGTCTGAAAGGTCCTAGTGAAGCTGAAGAAGGCTCGGCCGCATGGGTTAAAGCCTGGCCTCTGGAATCCTAGGCCTCCTTCCAATCTCCGGGCCTAGTAATAGCCATGTGGCCTTGGACAGATTGTTATTATTATTATTATTATTATTAATGCACCCGTTCCCACACCTCTAAAGGGGGGCTGGTGATCCACTAAGCGCGTGCGGTGCCCGGCCAGTGCTTGTTATTCAACGCGTGCTCCGACCCCTTTCTAGAAGATAAATGTCTACACACGTACCCCGGCGGGCCTCTTCCTCCAGGACAGACACGCTCACGCCGGTCACTGAGCTGAACTGCTCGGACAGCCCCTCCCCCGGCCCCCCACGACCCCATCCATAAAAGAAGAAAGAGACGCCACAGCTCCGGCGGGGAGTGTAAGATATATTGACGGTTGTAAAGGGACAACTTGGCGACACGTTCGGTCTGCGGGGAAGGCGTGCAGCACACACACATGCTCTGTTTTGGGAAACTGCGTCATTAAGTTCTCAGATACGTCTCTGGTTTTGAACATGGTGTTTTGTTTTCTTCATTAGCAGTTTACTACTCTACAGTTTCTCCTAGAGTAAACACACAGGATGGCTGTTTGCAGAGCAAGGACAGGCTTATTGAGATGTTTAACAAGGTGAACTACTTCACAATTAGATCGACCTTTGAGTTAACAGCAAGATGTTTGTCATTTGTTTTCCTTCACGGCCGCAGTGGAGGCGCGGGTTCACGTGTTTAGTCACCAACAGACTCCCAAACATAATGAAAAAGAACAGTCTGCTCAAAAAATTAAGTTGTAATTAGGCCATGGGTTTTTTCCAAGACTCTTAAAGTCAGATAATTTAGATTTACAAGAGGGAAAAAATAGGCATGATGGAAAACTAAGTAACAAAACAGCTACTGAAAAATACATCTGTAGAACACAGTGGTCAGTTGTAAACAGCTCAGAAGGCAGAGAAAACCAACAGTCCTTCTAGAACGCAAGCAGTCCCACGACAGTCTGCTGCTTTTTTCCCCAGTGGCTATTTTCCAACCATAGTGTTGAGCTTCATTATATTAAATAACTTATATGGGTAAAAAGGAGTTTGCTAACCAGCAGCCAACTCAAAATCTTGTGGGAAGAGGGAGCAGAGGAACCGGAAACGCAGGAAGCGCAGCACACACTGCGGGGAACCGACGTTGAGTCCGCGCTGAACCCGTCTTCCCGCTCCGGGCAAGGCCCTGGAGCTCAAGTCCGGATCCACAGCGAAGGTTTTCTCCCCTCCCTCCTCTCCCTTCTTCACTTAAGTTAAGGAAACACGGGCTTCCTAAGAGCCAGCCCTCAGCTGGGCAAGTCCCATTAGCAGCAAATGTTCAAGCAAATAAAAAAAAAAAAAAAAAAAAAAAAAAAACCACAAACACACACAGAAGAAAGCTCCATCCAGGTGCAGAGCTGTGATTCACATGGAAATTCCAGAAGATGAATCACGGGCCGCGCCGGCAGAGAATTCTTTCTCAGGCGTCTTCCGTGAACATCTCCGTCTCCCAGAGTCCCAGTCATCCGCCGGCCATGGGACGCGCGTCCCCGTCTGCCCGGAGCCGGCCTGCTTGCGGGGACTACGGGACACTCTGCAGAACTGGGTGCGGGAGACGCAGCCCTCGGAGGTCCATGCGGCTCAGCGGCAGCCACGGTCAGCGCCCGCTCCTCAAACTCTGCCTAAGAGGCTGGACCTGAAGAACAACAGACGACAGTGAGACACGGGATGCGACGGCGGACTCGGGTCTGGGTTACAGTGTCCCGCCCGGTACCGGTTCCACCTCTCCTAGGCCCCGAGTTCGATTACGCAGAGTTAGAGAGAGGAAGAAACGTTCACGTCTGCACTGGTCTGGTCACAGGTGGGCTTACTCAGTAGAGAAGCATCTGCCCATTCCAGTGCCCACGGAAGGCATTTAAACAGCCAGGGACAAGACCGGTGTCCACCCCCAGGTGGATGTTTGTCATTGTCACTGCTGAGCCCAGGTGACTGGCGCCAGCGCCAGCAGGAAAAGCGTCTATGGGGAGTCACCTGACTGCCTTCTACGTTAGAGTGATACAAGTTTCAGGTAGGTACTATCAGCCTAGAACAATTAGCCTTTGTGTCCACTTAACACGCAGCTTTGCAAACGATCATGGCCTATTTTCCTTGTCCTCTTGGTGGCTGCTCCGATTTGGCCAACACCTGCCGCAACCCGACATCCTTCCCCAGCGAGGCAGGAGCACGGGCCCAGCGCCGCAGCGGGCATGGAAGACCCCGTGCTTGCCCTCGAGGGGCTTACGTTGTCATCGGGGTAAGAAGCAGGGCACTAAAAATCGCCCGTTGGCTTGGAAGGGGGGAAGGCGTCTGCCTTGTTCTCCGTCGGAGGAGATACGGATCAGAGACGGGAGGCAGTGCGGAGGGGCTGGAGACAACCCAGGATGTGGAAAGGGCGCAGTGAAAGTCTGTTCTTCGAGGCTCCGTAAAAACCACTCCCATGGAGAAACTAGTGTGTTGTAGAAGAGCATCTTCCCTGTGTCTCTCTGCAGATCTCCCCAAACACCGTTCTCTCTCTTTGGGCTGAGGTGGCCCCTCGGAGAACACTTCCCAGAAGTGTCGCTACTGAGCACGTTAGAGCGGAGCACAGCCGCGGGCAGACGCATGGATTTGTCCCGGAGTTTAAGCCTGTACAGGGCACCCTCTTTTTCACTTCCCATTTCTAAACTATCCACTCACGTCTCTGTTCACATTTCAAGCAATCGAACGTTAACCGTTACTGTATATTGTGTGTCCGGTACATGTAGATATGGGAAGAGGTCGTGCAACTCGGTCTTTAGTTTTCGCTGTCAGCGCTCTGACTTTATGAGCCCTTCCGACTAAGCTCTGGCCACGAGGAACGCGGCGTAAAGAATCACAACCAGAAAAGCCTGGACAAGACGCATGTGGGAGGCTCGGACCATTAACGTGTCTGGATCCCACAGGGAAGGCTGACGCCAGGTATCCTGTAAGTGCGGCCGCTTTCCCGGCTTACCAGTGCCTACAGATCGATACAAGTCACGAGAGCTAAGCTCTACTCGGGGCCCGTATCAACTCCAAGCTCTTAAAAACAATTGGAAAGGGAAGTAAAAAGAAGAAGAAACACGGAAAGCAGGGAACAAGGAGTCAGTCCTTCCTAAAGCTCTCACCCAGCACTGAGGAGTGCCCCAAATATCCGTGAACCCAACAGAGTATATGAAATTTTAATATAAATATGTCACTGGCAGGCCCACAGTTTATGACCGTCCACCTGCGCGCCGGCCCGCAAGCCTGCTAACGTTCCCCTGACGCCGGGTGTCGGCGCACCTTCTTCTAGTTTGTGTCTGGAATAAAAGAAACCAATCGCCAGCGCCTGGGTGGCTCAGTGGTTAAAGCCTCTGCCTTCGGCTCAGGTCATGATCTCAGGGTCCTGGGATCGAGTCCCGCATCGGGCTCTCTGCTCAGCGGGAAGCCTGCTTCCTCCTCTCTCTCTGCCTGCCTCTGCCTACTTGTGATCTCTCTGTGTCAAATAAATAAATAAAATCTTTATTTAAAAAAAAAAAAAAAGAAACCAATCGCTCACCCATCCCCGTGACGAGCTCTAAGCATAGCGATTCCACTGTCTCCGGACCGCATCCGTCCTCATGTGCGTCCAAATAAATCACACAAAACCAGATCTAACTGAGACACGCTGCTTCATGAAATGTGGCCCAGTGTCAAGTGAGATGAAGATTCCCAAGGACTCTGGGAAGAGGAGAAACGTGCTCGTCGGCCTGGTACCACAGGGCACATGTCCCAGCGTCTCTCAGCAGAAATACAAATAGAGCACTTCTGACTATGGGATTAATGTATCCTGGGCTACTTTACTTATTAAATATCTCAAATGGTTAAAATATACATTGACCTATTACCTATCCTGGTTTTTTGGAAAATGCATCGACTTGAAAATGCCAGTAGATTAACACAATTCTTTAATTTGAATAGATACTGGATCATGTTTAAAGTCCCAGTTTCTGGGGTGCCTGCCTGGCAGGCTCAGTCCGTTGAGCGTCCACTGGGTTTCTGATCAGGTCACAATGTCAGCGTCCTGAGGCCAAGCCCTGCATCAGGCTCCGTGCTCTGCTCGGGCTTCTCTCTCTCTCCTTCTCCCTCTACCCCTCTCCACCTGCTCCAACAAGCACATCTTCAAAAGACAAAGTCCTAACTTCCTCCTTCTCTCAAACCAAAATGGGGACCAAAATGCAGTCGCCAAGAGAGTGACACACTCAGACTGACTGAACCAACCGGTACTTGGGTCTCATCATAGTCAAATAAAATTTTAGTGTTTGTTAGGACTCTTCAGAAACCGAGTCTGAACTTGTTATCTCTTAGATGAAGGGAACGAGACGGTGCTCCCTCTACCGTTCACACTGCGCGGAAAACAACGAGGAAGAAGGAAAGCAGAGTCACCGCACGCGCGACGGCAGAGTCACCGCACGCGCGACGGCAGAGTCACCGCACGCGTGACGGCAGAGTCACCGCACGCGTGACGGCAGAGTCACCGCACACGCGACGGCAGAGTCACCGCACACGCGACGGCAGAGTCACCGCACACACGACGGCATAAACAAATGGAAGGCCATAAAACTGAATGAGGGCAGGGAGGGTTTTCAGCCGCGAAGATTCAGGAGACAAGAGAAAAGAAGCAGAGAGCACCGGAACACAGGAAGGACGTCCCACAGAAAGGACTGGAACACAGGAGGGACGTCCCACAGAAAGGACTGGAACACAGGAGGGACGTCCCACAGAAAGGACTGGAACACAGGAGGGACGTCCCACAGAAAGCACGTGGCTTTCCTCCAGTAAGTCCCACGCAGCCCGTCGAGCGGCACAGCGATGAGAAGCGCAGACTCACCGTAAGGACTTCCATCGGTCCTTCTCTATGTGATTTTCAGGTCCTTCACTCTCGTAGGAAGCCAGGTAGAGCGCTGCAATCAACCAAAGTAAGAGCGCGTGAACACTGAGGCCTTCTCCTGCGCACCACCCCCGCCAACACCCCGTTCATCAGCTGAACCCGAAGCAAGACTCTAGCATGTCATCTACCACTGGGAAGCACCCCGGTTGCTGTGAGAACACAGAACATCACTTGGCCTGACTGACCATCTCAACAAAATCCAAGGGGCCAGGGCACCTGGGTGGCTCAGTTGGTTAAGCGTCTGCCTTCGGCTCGGGTCATGATCCTGGAGTCCTGGGACTGAGTCCCACATTGGGATCCCTGCTCAGCGGGGAGTCTGCTTCTCCCTCTAACCTCTCCCGGCTCAGGCTCTCTCTTTCTCTCAAATAAATAAATAAAATCTTTAAAAAAAAAAAAAAAACAAAAAGGAAAAACCCCCAAAAAACAAAAAACAAAAAAACAACTCAAGGGGCCTCTGGGCCAAAAAGGTACTTAATTAACTGAAGTTTCTGAGTTTAACAGCTTTGAAACGCAAGCCACACGATGCTGCCACAGGCTCACATCCACGTTCTTTATGGGGGGAGGAGGTTCTCTCCTGCTAGCCTTGATTTTTACAAAAGCCTTTCTTAGCTATAAAGCCAGATTTTCCAGTCCACTTTTTCATTCTTCTAATATTTTTTTCTTTAGTTTTAAATCAAAAACAATCTCACTCAAAGATGTAAAAGCTCGGTATTAACCCCACGTGTAGGGATTGTGAACGCTCAAGGCCCCTCTGGGATGGGTAATGTCAAGTGTGAAGCACACGTCGGTCAGGGTCACTAACAGCACCGATCTGCTACGAGAAATTACTAACACCACTGAGTCCCAAGATATTAGAATATAAAAGATCGAAAGAATAAGTCCCTCAGTCTTTTATAAAGTTTATCTCTCTTCTCATCATTTTTTTTTCAGTATAGACAATCACTGTTTCTGCCTAAAATTCATTAACATCTTAACAGGTCAAGATTTCCCACTACTTCTCCAAATAGCAGCAGGTAGCGACTATTTTTGTTTGTTTTTCAAATAACTTTTAATGCCAACGTGCCACAAACAGAACACCTTTGTCCTCCAGTGAAGCAAGTTTCAAACAAGGTGGGGAAAACATCCTTCAAAGGACTGTCCCCATGTGTCCCCAAAGCTTGGCAGCGCTAGGATTACAGGGAATGTTTAAACACAGAAACAATCTGTTTGTGGGTAAAGAGTGAGGGCCTGGCCAGTACTTTAGGGGCACACCACGTGGTTCCCTGCGCAACAGAAAACTCTTCAGGAGGATGAGTTCAGAAGACAGGCCTCATGTTGGTGACGGGCCAGACCAAGGCCCACTGTACCCGCGCGTGCCCCAACGGCAGGCTGCGGGATGTGGGGATGGGCGGCTCGGCCCCGAGACCACTCACCGTCCTCACTGAAGACCGGCACCGTGAGCAGATACTGCAGGATCTTCCGGTCCCTCTCAAACGGACACTCCACCTGTTTCCACGTCATGAACTCACTCACTTGTTTGGCCAGTTCCCAAAATTTCTAAGAAAAAGAAGAGTTGAAAAGCGGTCACGAAAATCATGGGCATTCCACGGGTGTTTCTTCCCCCTCTGGCTTCGAACCAACTGAACTACGTGACTTTCTTAATCTCATACAAACTAGCTCTAGGTATCTGTGCGGAACAGGTAAACATCTACGCACATCCCTCCAGATAATTATTAATAACAACCCTGCAGCTAATTTATTCTACTCGGTCCTCGGGAGCGGTATTTCCTTACAAAACAACAGACAGAGAGAAAACTTGGTTCTAGAACTTCAGAAGCGACGCAGGCGGCCTGGCCGGGAGGGAGTGTCCCCGGGCCGGCTTCTCCCTGCGCTCGGATCCCGCGGCCTCCCCTTACCTCGAAGTTGACGTGGCCGTTCGGAAGGCGGTTGGCACAGCCCTCGTTGAGGAAGTAAATATCTTTGATTAAAAGACTGAAGAATGGTATCACGATCTAGAGAAAAGAAAAGAAAAGATTTAGGTTTGCTCGGGCAAATAGGTATTCAGTCTCTCATGGAACAGTACAAGGGTTCCTGGCGGCCATCAGCAACTCACTAACAGGCAACAGTGAAGGAAGACACAGTGTTTCACTCGCCGCCCGTGACAGCACTTTCCTCCCTTGCATAATTCTGCTGAAGCTGCAAATGCTAGTAATAACCAAACCCCAACAGAGACAATAGGCATTAGGAGGTGGAGGCTGTGGAGCTTTTGCAGTCTTCCCCACTGCCGTGTCATAAGTGTAAGAATCCTCGTTAGCATCAAGGGAAGAGCTATAAGAACTCTGGCTTTTCAGTTAGCAATCCCTGAGGTCGAGCAAAACACGAAAAGAACCTGTCACTGCAGGTATCTTCAGATTTTACGACGTGGGACCCACTGCCCCACTAGAAATCTGTCCTGCTGTATCCTTTAGACTTACATGTCTTAGACCAATCTCTTTTGAGATGAACATTTTACTCTTGAAGATATCGCTCAAGATAACATGAGAGCTCAGGGTTGGAGGTCATGGTTGCTGCAAACTTGCTATTGGGTAAACCTGGCCTTTGGCAGAGAACAAGCAGGCACCTGTTCTCGTGGGAAATCACCTGGGCAGAACCTTGCACAACATGTTGTGAGATGTGTCCAAGCGCGGAGGAATATAAATGTGTCTGTTAGAATTAATGGCTGTTTGAAAAGCAGTAAACCTCCAGTAAGACGTTCCTGCCTCGGGTCTTTGATTTGATGAGGCGGTATTTAATTAACCTAAAATAATCATCTCTAAGAAACTATCTTAAATCCTGTGAAGTCCATAATGAACAAAGAACAAAGCTCAGATACTATAACTTCCACCTCTTCTCAAGTGCCAACAAGTTTTTACAGATTCTAAGTGTGCTGCAGCGCGCAACGCTCCCCACACGAGCCGTGGGCCCTGCTGTTCACCGAAGAGCACGTATTTGAAGTTTCCCTAAGCCTGTGACTCACGGGGCACATCCACCCCAGAGGATTGGGATCCCTGGAAAACAGGCATTTGGGCTCACACACAAAAATATGAGGTATCACTTTTCACTTCTAGAGGTAAATTCAGATGTCCCCCAAAGTCATTTAAAAAAAAATAAGCCTGGGTTATTTCTTTATTGCATTGGTCGCTGGAATAGCCCAAGTGAATCCGTGGCTTTGAGTGTCTTTGAGTCACTTGCAGTCATTGCGATGGTCTGTAGAAGCCTCTCGGTCAAGATGCCCTCACCCCTTCCCCTTCCAAGATCACCGGTTAATCCTCTATTATTTGAGGGCTAAACGGCCGTCATAACAACGGAAAGGCACGCCCAGGACCGCACTTCATTGAAAGGTTTCGGACCCCGCCGGGCCTCGGCTTCCCGCAGCCCCACGGTTTACCAGCAGTGCAAGCCGGGAGTCTACACACGGCGGCCTGCAGTCCGGCCCAGGCCCTCCACATGTTGCCAGGGGCCACGCATTTAACATTTTCAAATGGCTGGAAAAATATCAAAACAATATTTCAAGAGCATGAAAATGACAGGAAATTCAACTTGCAGTGGCCCGACAGCCTCATTGGAAAAGAGCCACACTTGCTCACGCACCTACGTGTCGTCTGTGTCCGTTTCTACGTCTGTGCGTCACAGCGGAGTAGCCGCGTGGCCCCCAGAGCCCAAAATACTTGTGACCTGGCCCTGGACGCGAAAACTCTGCTGACCCCTGATGCAAGCTTAACATACTAAGAAACATAGTTTCCTCACCTTAACATGGGAACAACAGTAACCACCACACTGACTTGTGGTGAGGATTAAATAACACAGGTCTGACCTCAGGTAAGCTCTCCCCAAAAGCCAGTGGGGAGAAAGGGGAAACCACGACTGATGCACCTTTACGTTAACAAGGACGTATCAACACAGGGAAATGGAGACTCAGTCATAATCAAGATGTGGCCCTTGCACAGTGTAAGAGTTTGAAGCAAGAATTTTCTTTATTCTCAGCGCTGGGCTGTGAAAGTCACGTGGTGTTGAGCGTTCTGTCTCACACGGATATCGTAAACGTCTCATGACCCCATGTCATGTGCCTCCAGCGGAGGCTCAGGGCTACACCTTACGGAATATTCACACTCATGGTGCCCCCAAGATGATCCTATATATACAGAGAGAGACAGACTTCACGTAGAAGAGAGAGCATCTGGTATCTGTCTGACTTATTTAACTCAGCATAATGTCCTTGAGGCTCATCTATGTTGTCAGAAATGGCAAGATTTCATTCTTTTTCATGGCTGAGTACTACTCCATCGTGTGTAGCGATCCCAACCTCTTTACGCATTCACCCACCGATGGATCCTCAGGTTGTTTTCCTGTCTTGGCTATTGTAAATCCTGCTGCAATAGACACACGGGTACAGAGATCTTCTTGTTTTCTTTGGATAAAAGTCAAAAGTGGGACTGCTGGGTTGAGCCCTAACCAACGGCTTGCATCACTCTACCAAGAACACAGAAATGTAAGTGATCTCCCTTCACGGCTCTGTTCCTTACACCCATACGCCTTCAGCTTCTACATTACTCACAGACAGTTCTCTTCGTATCTGCAGCCCCTACAACACACCTAACACAATAAAAATCAGGAGATTATAAGGGCTTCGGCTTCCCAGGCACTAAGGTAGACATACGGGTTGCCAATAGGAGGGAACAAAAGCTCCGGTTTCTGGGAGGTTTTTGGAGATCCTGCCAATGGTGCCTTTAGTGGGAGAACTTCTCAAGTGATAATGTTTTCTAATTCACTTTCAAAATATTCTTTTTTTAAAAATTTTATTTGTTTAAGTACTCTCTACCCGCAATGTGGGGCGCAAACCCATAACCCAGAGATCAAGAGCCCTATGGACACTTCAGCAACTGAACCAGCCAGGCACCCTCTATCAAAATATTCTTAATTCAGAAACTTAGCAAATATGCTTTATAGACACAGTCAGTTTCATGCCTTAGAAATGCATGCTGTTGAGTGGGAACCAGTTCCCACAAACATGGATGGAATGGTAAAAGGATTTAAAACCATATAATCATATAGGAAATGGCGAAAAACCTGGAGGCAGGAGTACCCATAGGAAAAGTAGCTGTTTAAAGATCATTTAAGGGCCTCCGTGCAGAAGACAGAATTGATGTGTTCTAGGATATGATCCCTAGAGATGTGCCACCTTGGTCACATAAACTTACCATCTGAAAGAATATTAAAGATGCTATTACCCGAACCGTGTTGCTAGGAAGATTTATAAATTACTTGGGAATAAAGAGAGTTTCTCCTCACTTCAAAAGAGGAAAAATAAACCCCAACCCTCCTGAATAAAAGATGTGTTTTGCCCAGAAATGTTCTCATTCACAGCCTTTGAGACCAATTGTGAAAAATGGCATTTTTTTTTACGGTGGTGATTTCGTTTGTTTTACGAACGAGAGAGTGCAATTCAGACTCCCACACAGAATGGGTTTGTAAGGACAGCAAAACTACAGCAGGCAGAGTTTATGAAATGATTAAAGGGTAAGTACTTTGGACTGTTCTCTGGAAAAAGCTGTTGGGGAGTCCCAGAAGTCTAGTCTTTCTGGGGGGCGGGACTTCAGAGTGACTCTGGCCGGGGCGCCCTGCTGGAGGTTGGGGTCGTTAGCCTCCTGGCTCTCCTGGAGGGTCCCGCAGAGGCGGCCTCGCACCCCGCTGGGGACTGCGATGAGAGGATGCGGCCCCCCCCCCGGTGCTGATTTCCTGAAGCCGAAGCAACTTCTGGTTAGACTTTTCCTCAGTCTTGCCACAGGACTGCTGAGACTTGAGCAAGTAAAACCTAAGAGCTGGTCCCTCCGTCCGGCTCAGCTGAGACCGTTTCCCCTGCTTCATCTCCTCTCTGACCTTGTCTCTTCAAAAGCTTTAACTATTGGGTTCCCAGCATCTGTCCAATGTTACCAGGACGGACACTCTGGACTTTGTGGAGAAGCAGGTCAACCTTTCCAAAAGGCGCTTCCTCTTGTGATTTGTTTTTGTTCCGGATCACCGAGGCCGGAGCTTTCTTGCAGAAGGGACTGAGGTGTCCTGCAGTGTTTTTCACCCTCATTCCTAAAATTTGCTTGACTTAAAAGATGGACAGAATCTACGCGAAATAGATTTTCCTCAAACAACCTCGTCAGCCCGTTTACCGTAAGCAGGTACTGACGTCACAGATGACACGATCTCCAAACGTCAGAAGGACTGTTCCTTTTCACCTAAGAGATAGGACACTAACATGGGCCGAGAAAGGACCCGCAGAGTCGAGCGTATGACAGAGCCAGGACTGTGAGGAACTGTTCAAGGGGCGAGCAGACAGAGCACGCACCACTCGTCTCTCAGACATCACCCCTGCACTTCCCGCCACCCCTGCCGCCCACACACCCCCCTAGAACCAGCCTCACGCTACAGCGGCCAACCTCCTTCCCGCAGACAGATGACGTAGCCACGGGAGGGAAGTTAATTCGTGTAAGAAGAACGGTTATACTCCGTCAGCTACCTTGGGCCGAGCTGAAATGTCTGTTTTCCATTAAATCAAATTACTCTAATGCTAGCCGTCATCTTAACACATGACCTCATTTATTGCTTGAAAAACAACTCAAACATAGAACAAAATGATCATTTAAATAATGCAGTAGCAACGCAGTACTGTCCGTTTGTAACGGACACTAACACGGTGCCTTCCTCTAGCATTGCCCTTCTCCACGGGGCAAGGCACAAACCCTCCCGCAGTCTCGACTTCTCTCCTGGATCTGAAGCTCGGAGCAGGAGTTCACGGTGCATTTTAATGCCACACGTGGTAACTAACATGAATACAACTCCTGTAGGCACGTACCTTCTCTCGGCTGCTGTGAGCCGTTAAAGACCTTTGCGCTGCCCCACGAAGAGCTGTTCGGTAGTTGTAGAAATTACTGGAAGGGTCCATCTGATGCTGCCCACAAAAGAGAGAAGAGTATTAATCTCTTACTTCCCACCAGCACAAAGTCGGCAAGACCATACTTTGAACCCTACATAACACACTGTGATACGTGAGGGGGGCCCAGGGCGCGTCGTGGGTTAAGTGCCCACTCTTGGTTCCAGCTCAGGCCCTGACCTCAGAGTCACCAGATCGAGCCTGCTCAGGGCTCCAAGCTCCGCGTGGGATCTGCTTGCATTTCTCTCTCCCTTTCCCTCCTCCCTACCCCGCCGTCTCTTTCTCTCTAAAATAAGTAATAGATCTTTTTTAAAAATTGCAATAGTTGAGACAACTCATTAAGGATAGGAATGACCCCCTCCTACACACGCAGGCATAAAACCCATCAGAACACACATTTTTTCTTTGCTGAGGTTTGATTCATTCACGTAAGCTGAAGTTGGCTTCAAATCAACAAGGTCAAACCTAGACCAAATTCTTTCCAGGTTCACCTTGGAGATTCGACTTAAAACTGATAACAGAGAATCAGAAACTAGCCTAGGAAACCACTTCCAGGTTTTACTCAAATGTTAACGAACCAGTTGCCGGTTGGCCGTGCATAGCGTACTGTCTTACCAGAAGGAGAAGACATTAGACAATAAGAATAAAGGCATAATAATGCAATACATCAGTGCTGCTTCCCGATTTGGAGAAAACTTAGGAAAGTGCATTTTTTAATTATCTCCCAAGACCACTGATTCAAAGGACCAACATGCCAAGGTGATAACGACATTAGTATGATCCAAACACAAATGCCTTTCTGGACAGCTCGTACTATTCTCCGAATCACCCTGCAGAGCCTTTGCGCAGGTTAGCTAAATCTGCTGAAAGATGGCGCGGGAGTATTTCTATAGAGATGGGAACTCTCCCCCGGGACACTGCAAATGCAGGACGACAGCCGGCCCGAGGCAGAACGCCCAGTGGCTCAGGACCCAGACTCCATCCTGGCAAACAATAGGGTGTAGCTCACAGGCCGCTATTTCTTCAGCCGGTTCGCCCCAAGGTGGACCCTCTGTCTACGAAAGGGCCGGGCTACAACCCCGTCTCTCCTCCCCTCTGCCAGTCCTGACCCCTCCCTTCCCTGCGTCTGTACGGAGAGACGGGCTTTCTTCCCTAGAGGGACGCCCTGATCAAGGGCAAAGCTCACACAGAAGAATCTCACTTTCAAGGCCCCAACTCCACGTACCTCAAGGACATCAAACTTTGCAGTCTTCACTTTAGCCCATGTTTTTTTCAGTCGAGACACGGGGCTCATGTTCATGCCGGCTTCCCGTTCGGAACGGAGTGGAGACGGGAGAAAAGGTTGAAACAGACAAGTAAGAGAAGTCATTCGAAATCATGCTCCACAAAAGTGTTCATCACTAAGTGCAAGTTAACTTGATAAAAAAAAAAACACCCGCCAGTTTTCCGCAGTAGAAATACCGTCTCATACCCCACCAGTAACACGACTTCCTCCTTCTCCTCATCTTCACCAATATCTGGGTCACACAGTCCTTTTTTTGTTTCTTAAAGATTTTATTTATTTATTTGACACAGAGAGAGAGATCACAAGTAGGCAGAGAGGCAGGCAGAGAGAGAGGGGGGCTCGATCCCAGGACCCTGAGATCATGACCTGAGCTGAAGGCAGAGGCTTAACCCACTGAGCCGCCCAGGCGCCCCTCACCCAGTCCTTTTAATTTCAGTCATTTCAATGTATAAAATGGTTTTACACTCTGATTTTAATTTGTATTTCTCTGATGACTAATGATACGGAGCACATTTTTATGTACTATTATCTATAATATAACAATAAGTATACAAAAGCAAACTTTTGTGACATATCTAAGTATCTGCCCTGTTTTTCACTGGGTTTTCTGTGTCCCTATTGATTCACAGGGTCCTTTATAGAGGCTGGATGCAAGTTCTTTTTCAGCTGTCATATATGACAGATACTTTCTCCCAGGACATGGTGTGTCTTGACATTTTCTTAGTGGTATGAGGGAAAAAATTAAGTGAACTTCTACCGCCTATGACTGTGGACTTTCGGGTCCCTGATTTCATGGTCTTTCTGCTCACTATTTTCAAGAAGTAAGCCAGATAAAAAGCCAAAATGTGGTATTTTTTAGTGAGAAAACAAGGAAAATCATGTTGAAAAGAAAACGGAATTCAGAACTGGTGAGGGGGAAGTTATCGGCATCAAAAGCACTGAATCACATCTGGTAGATTCTCCAACTTCAAACTGACTCTGACTCTAGAGGGTCCAGTAAATACTCAACTATTTATTGACTACCTAAAATGTATAGGATAAACATATGATTTATCCTATAAATAGAGTATTTTCAAATGAAAGAGTCACTATCAGTAATCGTAGCATGACTCGGGCACTATGTTTATAGGATGAATGACTATAAACGAATGATCACTGGTGTTAAGATCCCCATGTTACAAAGAAGGCGCAAAGTTCGTCCACCAGGGTAATATGGGGTTGCAGGTGTGAGTCCTAGGAGCATGGACAGTCACAAGATCCCGTTTCTCAGGCCACCCTCCGGTGCATGCTGCTAACATCATACCGCGCAGTCTCAGATCATACATTTTTATCATGCTTGACCACAAGCTGCCCGAACACTTTCTAAATCCTCCTTTTAGACGAATCTCTCCCTCATGAGTTTCTATCGGTAAATATTCAGAAGAGGACAAGCTGCCTGGCCGTACTCCGTGAAGGCACACACGTCAAACAGAATGTGCGCTCTTGTACGGTGCTGATATTTAAAGCGTTCAGAACATTCTAGAACAACTCAGGATTCAAAAGTAGAGTTTTGATTAATGAAACTGTACTACGTGTGCATTTTTAGTGGACACACTTCCCAGGACCTCACAAGTGAAGGACCCGTGCCTTCCAGAAAACACTCACAGATTATGGCCATCAGGGAATTGAAGTTGCCGATGTTGAAACACTCCCGAGCTACGTCGATGAAATACTCGATCATCCTTGCCCGATGCTTCTTCTTCACGGGCTGTACAGAGACGGGGAGAAAGAGGGCACTGATCCAACACGCGGACCCAGCGGGTGTAAAATAAATACGAGAAGAATAATAGGGAGCGCGCGGAGAAAGGGAGAACCCGTTTCTCACCATGCAGATCTCGGTGGCAACCAGGTAGCTGAGCCGGTTGAACCATTCCACATACGCCTCCAGGTTTCGGGTTTTCTTCCGTTCACTGTAGCAGCTCTGGGGAGAGCAAAGCGAGCAGATGAGTTGGAGACCAAGAGAAAAGAGCGGACTGGGCTCTCGTTTCTGTCAGGCATGGGCCTTTAGTCCAGTTATGGAGTGAGGCAGCCTTCCAAGACAAGGGGATGGGGAGGAGGGAGAGAAAATCACTAACATTCTGGACTCCCTTCACAGAAATACCAGCCTCTTCCTACGGTCCAGTGAAACCCATAAGATCTAGTCAGAGACATACTCTGAAGTGTTCAAAATGGGGCCCTTCCCCCCAAGAAACCAAGTCCCTCTCGGTGGCAACTGTCTTCCGAAGCACAATCCTAAGGGGTTTTGGCTGCGCTCCAGAGCAACCTGGACTGACGGGTGCCCTGGGAATGCTGCTAGCGACATGGCGAGGAGAGGCTGAGAGCCGGGGCTGGGATAGTTTCTCTTAAAATGCAGTCTAGGACAAAATTTCGGAGCATCATGTAGCAAGAAGCGAAACATCTTCCAAGCGAGGTGAATGAGAGTCTGGGCCGTCCCGGTCCTTAGCAGGGCGAACGGCTCATTACTCAAAAGCGAAAGGAGTTCAGCTCATCTTGGCGCTCAGGGCCAAGCCTGAACAGGGTGACTGCACTCCTCTTTCCTTCCTTCCAAAAAAATCCAACAAACAAAAAAAGTCCACTAGCCTCCTACTGCAAAGCCTAATCCTTGCTTCCTGTACTGAGGGAAGCTAGTCTAAGGCCGGAAAACAGCTGTTACCCCTAAGTTCCAAAGGGGGTTTTCACTAGTGGATGATCCAGTCTTTGTCTAACAACTCGAGATGCTTCTGGGCCACTGGGGAACCACTGGCCATGTGTGTTCACCGATCTTACATCCGTGCGTGTTCACACGTGACTCATTCGGGCAAGAGCCTGTCATGAGGGATTGACCTTGAAGCCAGCAGCAAAGCGACCCTTACTCGGCTCACTGCATGTGGGTCCTGTCTTCCCGCCCCTGTGATTGCTGAGTCACCAGCGGAGCATTCTCTGGTACTTTTTTCTGACTTAATCTGCTAAAACCATTACGCCTTTATCTCCGACCTTCATCACCGCAAATCCTGTGTCTACTTGCTTATTAAATTTCCCAATAAGGAGGAAGAAGAGGCTAGGGTTTGTGACAGGGTAAGAATACGGTGCCGGTGCTTGGAGACCAGGCTTCAGAAACACGCGATGAATCAGACGTGGCTAATGAAAAAAACACCTTCTGACTGTAAAGCCTAAGACAAAATAATTCCAGGCTCTGTCTCTTGCATCCACTATCACAGACTAAGAAGTCCCATTTCCAGTTGCAGAGCTGACCTCTAGGTAGTCCGATTACCTTGTCATTGTCCAAAGGGTCCTTCTGCACAAACGCCTGAACAAATTCTTCTGGCCCAATATAATTGAGCCTTTCCTGAAACACCAAACCAGCAGATCAATGTTAGTAAAGAAAATGAAAAGAAATAAACTGTTAACTCCTTCTGTTGACTTCTGGCACGGCCTCCACTTTTTATGCAGCTTCTAAAATGAGCCTTTAACCCTAAGTACTGTCATCCCCTTCGCGATCTGAGCAGAGGCAACCTTCTGCCAACGTCAGTGCCACACGGCATAGTGAAAGGCTGGGCAAGCCATGGAAACGGAGAGCGCAGATGGGGAGGTCGGTCAATCTGCCCTTCCGTCTTGCTTGCTAGTGCTTAAGCGAATTTCCCAGGGCGTCTGGGTGGCTCAGTCGGTTAATCATCTGCCTTCAGCTCGGGGCGTGATCCCAGTGTGCTGGGATGGAGCCCCACGTCAGGCTCCCTGCTCGGCGGGGAAACTACTTCTCCCTCTCCCCCTGTGCTCTCACTCTCAAATAATAAATGTATCTTTAAAAAAAAAAAAAAAAAAAGAAGTGAATCCCCTGAATGTCAAAAACATTCATGTTCAAGGTCTAAGCAAAACATAGCTACCGCCCATAGCACTTCCCATTGGGTCACGCTAACAGAGTCTCCCGGGACGTGACTGCCGACAACGTGTGCGTTGCCACAGCAAACGGTGACAAGGACCTTACCAGCTCGATGTGAGTCAGCTGCTGAGCCAGAGTGTAAGGGTCACTGCAGACGGTAATGATGTCCCTCTGAATGGACTGGGGCTTGGTCTTGAGAACCGTGAGCCGATCCGTGGACGTGGAGCTGATTTTGGCCAGGACTTCCTCGTACTGGCTGAGCGTGGCCAGTTTGCGGACCAGACCCTGAATCATCTGATGGACGTTCTTCCGGTACGTCTGCGGGCAGAAGCGCAGGATTACGCTCACTCTGCATGTGGACCGTCCGCCCGAGGCAAACTCGGGCCTGTGCTCCCGGGCGCTGGAGAAGCCGCGGGCAGCTACGGGACAACCGAGCCCAGCTCCTAGAGTCCGAGAAGGACACATCGCCCATAGGGGCCTTTTCAGACCTGGAAAGTGAGCTCTTTGCTCAGGCTGCTCTGAGAGGACGATTCAGGCTGAGCCAGGAAAGCCCCACAGCGACACTTTGATGAGCTGCTGCACGGAACTAAGTGCGCCCTGGGCCGGCACAGGAACGCCCCGCCCCGCTTCACCCCGCGCAGGCTAAAGCACCCTGGTCTCCGCTCAGAGCAGCCTCGTCCTAAGGCTTCTCCGCCGGGTCACATTCTTGATCTCCATGTGCCTCTCGCGCCCGGTCTTGGTCATCTATAAGCGATGCCAGCCGGACAGAAAAGACCACGATCACCCCTTCCCCCCGCCCCGGCCCGCACCTCACTCTGGCCTTGCACAGAGGACGCGGCTGGCGCCAGGAGGCAGAGGATGTTCATTGCTGGCACCTGACCTGCACGTGACTCACATCCATTCCTCTGCACTCCTGAGTCAGTGCGAAGGTTCGCGACCAGCCGGGCTCCCCCACGTGGCGGTCCTCCCCGTGATGCTCTCACGGCGGCCGCACTATCCGCGGCCACGCTGCACGACAGCCACAGCCCTTAAGACCAATCGGTTTCCAAAGCAACTCACGTATTCGAGACAGTGTCAGTCTCTTGATTTTTTAGAGCACTCATGAAGTCAAAGAAATAACTTCACAATCAATCCATCCCCAGGGGCCTGTCATCAAGACAGAAGCTACGGCTTCTCTTCTTCTGCCTCGTCTCGCCCCAAGACTGCCACGCAAACGACCACCCCTGTAGGTAAGTGACCTGAGAAAGGCCCCCACGCTAACCCGGTCCTTAGGTCAGCGCCTCCGAGGAGGGCCGCCCCACTGAACTGAGAAAGGCCTATGGATATGTGCATCTACTTAGACCCTTTTACAAGGTGTTACCCACTATTACTTTCTGAGATTAATTGTTTGAAAACTGAATGGCATCTTACCTACAAGTACAAGAGCCTTATCATGTCACAGAGGCAACCCAGTGTACTGGAGCAAATTACAGAAACTCAGACGGACAGATCCCTGCATACTTAAGGAAAATCCCAAATGCATCTGGAAATGACCGATTCTTACTTAGTCAAGGCAAAAGCAGCTTACCCAGCCTTCTTTTTCTTTTCTTTGTTTCCACTTGTCTGGAGCATATTCTACTTAGTTCTTTAAACTGGCCCGCTAGATCACCTCTTTTTTTCCTTCTGTTATTCACAGACCACCCTAAATCATTAATGAAATACCTCAGTGTTTAATAAGTTGAACCTTCAAAAAATCTATCTTCCACCCAGCATGAACGTTACCAATTTAGAAGATGTGATCTATTTGGTAATATGCTTGTCCCCCAAAGAAAAATGTCTTTTTCTTTGGAATTTGAAGGAGCTCGAGACTGAATTAAGGGCTAATTAAATTCCTCATGGTGGGGGGAAGCTGGGGACAGGGGAGGGGCAAAACGGGTGAAGCTGGTCAAAAGGTACAAACTTCTAATTACAAAATAAATAAGTCCTGGGCATGTGATTACAGGGACTATAGTTAATAATACTGTATTGCATCTTTGACACTTGCTAAGAGAATGGGTCTTAAAGTTCTCATCACAAGGGAAAAAAATTCTGTAACTGTGTAGTGATGGATGTTAGTAAGACTTACTGCGATTACTTCACAATCTATGCAAATATCAAGTCATTAAGTTGTACACCTGAAACTAATACACTGTTAGATGCTAATTAGACCTCAGTGACAACAATAAATAAAAATAAAATAAATCCCTTGTCCCCATCTCCCTCGCTCTTCTGCTTTCATTATTTTCAGTTACATTAAAAATCTGTGAACTTAAAATGGTCTCTTCACCCTGTCCCTAATGTCATACCCAACATTCCCGGGGGATGCTGGTATGTAGCAAAGCATCAGGATCTATGCTCTACTGGCATAACTGGTGAAAGATTGTTTTTTTTTGGGGGGGGGGAATATTAACTAGCTTTATTTTTATTTATTTATTTAACTTAATTTCTTTTCAGTGTTCCAAAATTCTTTGTTTAGCACCACACCCAGTGCTCCAGGCAATACGAGCCCTCCGTAATACCCACCACCAGGCTCACCCAACCCCCCACCCCCCTCCCCTCCAAAACCCTCAGTTTGTTTCTCAGAGTCCACAGTCTCTTAGTCTACACTTTAAAGTATACTTTTTTAAGGGAAGCGGTTGAGGGATGTACAGTCAGGGATTCAGCTAGTGAGCGAAAAGCAATAAGCTATAAGGGGAAAATGTATACAAGAGGGTGTAGGGTAAAGCTATTCGAATAATGAAGAACGTGTGTGTGTGTGTGTGTGTGTGTGTGTGTGTGAGACAGACAAAGAGACACACAGAGAAAGAGCGTATGCATGTATGACCTCTTTTAAGTTTCCTGCTGCCATTTGAGTCCATTCCAAGCTTTGTGTTGTTGGGCGTGCTTCCTTACTGAGTCATGAATTGCTAAATATGCACTTACTCTTTTTTATAACTTCCAATGCCAGTGACAGTAATTACCTGGCAAATAAAGATAGAAGAAAGACCAGCCCCTTAAGGAAGAGAAAACTGCCTTCTCCCCACTACAGTCCCTTGTCACGGAATTCAGTCATTAGCTCCATTTCATGTTTCTTGTGGGCAAGTCCTAATAAACCACTTCATTTGGGGCAAATCCCCAGGGGGAAACATATTAAGCCAAATTATGCAGAACTGTCCCAGCAGATTCAGCAGAACCCGACAAAATCATACACAGGGCGCACCTGGACTCACTGACTGCCAAAAAAAACCCCTAAAGTCTCAGGCGAGAAGCAACAAGTCTCCAGCCAAGCCCACGCTCCTTCCTGCGGAGGGAAGTAGGTGTTTTTCTCTTCCAGCAACTGCATAGTTCGCTCCTTCATTCACGCGCAGGCTACTGAGTCCCGACGCAATGCCGGGCACTGAGCTCAGAGTTAGGGACGCTACGATGAACAGAGCGGGCACCACGAGTCAGCGGGGGGAGAACAAATAGTAAATTAAAAAGCAAGTAATTCCCAGCAACAGGGTGCTCTGAAGAAAGCGGGGGTGAAAGCCCACAATGAGGGTGTTGCAGGGACTGTGGTTGGGTGGTGAGGGAAGGTGTCTCTCTGAGGACAGCACGCATCACACGATCTTAGAGCCGACCCGGGTGTCAACGCAGCACAGTTGCCTCTTCGATTTGCAGGGATAGAGAAGTCAAGGAATCTGGGGAACCTGCCGGAGCCCGCACAGATCGACCAGATGCCAACAGAGGCCAATTCCGAAAACAGGACTAAAGGGGCCAAAGGAACGGCCTCTCCCTGTAAAACCCAACCGGATCAAGGCAGGGGACACGTGGCTGCTCAAGCCCTGGGTTCGACCTGGCTTACCTTCTCGTTTCCTCTTTTCACTCAAAACCATCTGACAACCTCAAGGTTTATCAAGGATTTGTATTAACAGAGGAGTGCTCACAAGAAGCCGGTTCAAAGGCCCTGGGGCCCTCTGACTTCCTCCCAACACTTGAGGGGCTTGAACCTGACCAAAAAACCAGACAGGACCCAATCGGACTGACACAGATATAAGTGATCTCCCTCCCTGACCACCGCCACACGACAAGCAAAAGGCCACCCATCAGACACTTTCAGAACGGTAACTTTCTATCTGGAAAAGATTCTTCAGGTGTTCTTTGGAAAAGATCAAGCGACCATTCCTACCTTTTAAAAAAGGCAATGGGGGAAGGTCAGTTGACTGACCTATCAAGTTAGGTACCTAAAGTACAACTTAACTAAATGTGGTACTGACTGACTCCAGACTCGGACTTCTTACAAGATAAAGTCCTTATGGTGCCACTGATCTTTTGAGCACCTTGTCCTACCCTGAGTTCACTGAACCAGGACTGATGCTGCCCAACAGACACAGGCTGGTGTAAGAGCAGCTAGAAAAGCACCCTGCGGCACTGAACTTCTGCCTCTGTGCGTGGCCGACCCACCAATTCATACCTGGCTGGACCCCATCACAGGCAAACCGGCAAAATAATCTTAACAGTCATAACTTGCAAAATGACTCAGGAACCCACTCACTCAGCCTCACAGATAAACCACAGCCATCTGGATCACCAGGGTTCAGTACATCACACAGGAGCAGCAGAAGGGTTAAATCCACTCTCATGAGGACATAACTGCAGGCGAGTCAAGTTTGTCAACTGCAAATCTGAAATAATTTTTTAAGGCAGGGGGAAGGGTCTTCAAATAGATTCACCAGAAGCAGACACAACAGAGGGCGTCTTGTCACTGATCTTTACAGCGTAGCACCAAGGGAGTGCGTTCTCAAGGAAGGTCACTCCAAAGGGAAAATGCATTTCAAGACGAACAAAACACGACATCTCTCCAGTGGCCAAACGCTCTGTCCATCTTTCCCTGCATGGAAGGGCTGTATCTGCGCCCAAGGGCTCTGCCCCCAGGAGCTCACTGGCTACACAGAAGCTACAAACACACCCTTGCCCAACAAGCTTCAGCACAAAATACCAGGCCTCCGGGCCTCCTTCAGAGAGGATCACCCTTCTTGATTTCATAGCTAGTTAGCTCTTGTCAAAGGCTTGGTGCAGGGAAGTGGTATTTATGACAGAGTATCCAAGAGACTCACTGTTCTCCACCCACCCTAGGTACTAGCCTTGAACCAACTTCCGGCCACCAGGAGACTTGGATCTTTTCCTCTTTGTCTTCTCCTCTCCAGAAGAATGACCTTTGCTAATGACACAGGAATCATACAGCCTCGGTTTTTTTGTCAAGGAGCATTTGTTATAAAACCTACACAGAGCAGTCTCCCTGATCTCATTCTGTGCCCCCTGGATAAAGTTCTCCATAAGAAAGTTCTTAAAATTTCATTTCATCTCATGCCCTGAAGAACTAGTAAGCTCTCTTTCCTGATGGTGAAAATCCCATAACCAACTGTATTTCTCTTTTACCCGAAGTTGACGCCGAAACCGCAGCCGTCCTGTCCTGCTAGTTGCTTCCAGACCCTGTGTTTTCTCCCTTCCGTGGTTACAAAGGGTCTATTTCTGATGTATCAACACACAACTTATCATCTGTTAATACATTACCAGGTTATTTACGTTGTATCCATTTGTGTTTAGATCTATTAATATGACGTGTATTATCGTACATGCTATGTAACTTTCTGTGTCAAATCTTTCAGAAGGAAGAAAAGTACAAGTAAAATTAACACACCCTGCAGCATGAACCCTACGTGTGAATGGACATGAACGTACCCCCGGATTAATCACGTAAAATTCCAGATGATAACCCTTCCAAGTGGGATTATGTAACCCTCCGCGTTCCGCACACCAAACGGGCCCTGAAGCGATGTCGAAGATTCACCCAAAGGCAACACAGAAAGGAAGATGTGGAGACGGCGATACATAATTCAGCACCGGTTCCCACCGAGGCTTGGCCTGGAAATGCAAGTGCTTTCACTAAAACTCAGGACACCAACCTCCTCGCCGCTGGCTATTTGGTGAGCCAGATCCTTCAAGTTTCTCATCATTCTTTCATCCCGAAAATCATAAGGAAACGTTTCCGTCCATTCCGTCAGGAGCTGAAGGATTTTGGGTGCAATTTTTCTTATCTGGTTCTGGAAGAAAGAGCACATCTCGTTCAGTGATCTCTATCACCACATACGGCGTCACATCTCTAACTGAACAAAGTCACTGGTAAACGTCTCCTGTAAAGTCTTTGGGCTTGAAGAAGTCTAGTCCCCCTCCCCCAAGTCAATGCCAAGTGGCACCAACTTCAGGCAGCATCTAGGGCTCTTCCATGGCCGTGAACTTAAACTGTGGGGGCTGGCTTGTTTCGCATGAAGGACATGATGGTTTATTTTTTAAAAATTCTACCATACTGACCATAGTGTCCGGCACATACACTGTGCGGGCTTTTCTCTTGGGTAGTAACATTGCAGTATTTTTATATACTGAAGTGATTCAACAGGACCAAGAGCGTTCGAGAAACAAAGATCTTAGATGAAAAGGAACACTGATTCCGGTGTCCGAGCCTCCACCGTGTTCTTTATGCCATTCCCCGTTGCCCTGGCACAGCCGTGACCCCATTTATGCCCTTCAGCGCGGGGGAAGGGAGCCAGCTTCACAACCTCTAAGTGACAGAGTTACCAAGCCCAACAGAGAATAGTAAAGTTCAAGGCATATCATTACCTTGTCACTGCTGGGATCACTTGGTCTCTGGTGCTCAACACATAAGTGGCAAACTTTGGCCATTAACTCATACGGATGCACGAACAACCGAGAACTGAGGAGGAAGGTAAATATGTACGTTCTCTGCAGCGAGAGGAAAAAAAACCACCGTGGTCACATTCTCTCTGAGACTAGTATCTCCCCCATAGTTTACACATCTTATTTCATTAAGTTCTCTCGATCAAAGCTAACACACTGCAGTTTCATAAAATAATGCTTCGTAGTAAAACACCTTAAGACGGATTTTTCCTTTGCCTTCTGATATACCTCTTCCCTTCAACCACACTAGAAATAACAGAAGTACAAGATAAGTTTATCTACCGAAATGATTCAAAGCACACTTTCACGTCCCTCCCTCTGGACGCCAGGACACCAGGACACATAACTCACTCTCGCTAAGGAGAATGAAATTCAGCCCAGAGACACTTAAAGACATTGACTTAAAGACACTTAAGACACTGACTTAAACAGATCACCCCTACAGAATCTTGTTCTGCGTCCAGATGTTATGGTAACTCAATGGAAACCACAAAACACACCCAGCCCACAGCAGCTCAAGGATTCTCCGGTGCGTCTGGTGGGCACCCAGCAGAGTCTGTCCGCTGGGGCTAGAACATTCAAAGGCGGGCTTTCAAGTAATCTGCTTACTCGCTCGGAGGCTAAGCAACTTGATAAAACACAATATCACACTGTATACTTTTTCTTAACTACATTGTCTCCCAAGAAGCCAGTAATGAAGTAGGGCCTATTTGCTCTAACAGTTTCAGACTCCCAGGGAAAAGAAAAATCCAGGGTTGTTTTTCATTTTGCTTGGGTTATTTTTTTTACCCCCGCCTCCCCACTTGGGCGCCGTTACTAGCTCATAAACACTTACAGGGCTGAACAAGGGATTCCTTTTACTTCTGATCACAAGTGTTCCCTGTGTGGCAACATATTTCACGACGCTATGCAACAAATCGCACAGAGAGATAACTCACAGGGAGAAACACTGTGGTGAGCTCCGGCGGCAACACAAACTACCCTCCGCGCACCAAGGTCATCATTATATTTATAAAAACATGTGACTCTGTGTCTGGATGGTTTCATGAACTCCTTATCAACAACCAGCCGCTGTCCAGTAACAAGGGGCAGCTCCGGCACCAGCGAAAACGGGGAGAAAACACCACGTGCCCAGAAACAGAGAAACCTAGGTTTGATGCCGATGCTGGGCTGAGACCGTGTGCGGCTCACTCCGCTTTCTGAATTTCAGTGCTCTCCACTCTGGCCTCTTGGAATTGCCGTGGAGAGTGAGAAAATGGAAGTGACTTCTCTAGACTAGAAAGTATTACCCAGGTAAAGGCGGGCTACCAAAGTAAAGCACATGAACCGCATCTTGAATATGCCTGTTGTTCCCCTTTCTAGGAAGTCTTCCTGTCCGACCTCACTTTCCTCAGTATGGAGATGGTCTTGGAAAGAAAACAAGCGTTTAAGTATCCTAGGAGTATGCACTGTCTTCCGGCGTTTCTATGCAAGGACAAGGTATATGCATGAATTAAACCTACAGATACCTCACTTGGATGGTATCTGGCCATCTACAATGTGGTACCAGCCCCGAGAAGAAACTCATCAAAATGTGAATCACACGCAGGCTCCACTGGATCTCAAAACACTCAATAATCAATAGGCATTTTCTGACTTGAAAAATTCTTAGCAGCCCAGACACAGTTCAGCAGTATCTGGGGTCCCTGCCCCCCTACCCCCTACGTTGTAATTTCCTGTAACGACCAGCAGGGATGCGCTTCCGAGGGATGGGGGTACCTACGTCCGGATAGTAATCCACGTTGGGCACCAAGTGCTGGATGAGCGCTTCCAGAGACCCGGACAGGAGGTTGTTGTCGTGGTAGCACAGGCCCGCGCAGCCGGCCTCCGCCGCCTGGTACAGGTTCCGGTTGTAACCGCTGCTGTCGAACATGGCCGAGAAGGGCGGCGTCTGAGGCATGCTTCCCTACAAGGGATATAAAGGGAGAAAACGCAGCGTCAGTAATATGCTGTCTGGAAGGAAAGTCGCTTTCACAGCCATGAGGGAGCAGGTAACTTTGAACACAGGTTGGGAGGGAACAGCAGCGCCATCAGAACGCAAATCGCTCCTGGAGGAACACGCGCACTGTCCGGCTGAGCACAAACTCATTCAGTCCGATGCCGGGACATGCTTAGATCAGAGGATCCAGCTTGGATCTGAGTTCGAGTCTCCGGCCGCCGCATGCAGACATCAGTCCTTCCCGTGGAGGATGGAACTGGGCTTCGTACCGCCTGGTCTCACAGAGCCGAGCGCCGGCCAGGGGAGACCGTGCGAGCCTTCGAAGCTGCTGGGAAGACTGAGCATCCCGTGTAGGTGACGCCGGACTGACCCGGGGTGTAGCAGGAGATAAGCAGGACAGAGGCTGCAAAAGTGAAATCGTAAGAGAGGCCCAGACTTCAAGTACTGTGTGTGTGTGTGTGAGCGTATGTGTGCGCGCAGGTGCATGTGTGTTTACAGATGCGTGTATGTAAATCCAGACAGTCAATGCTGACCCTCCAGCTTCCCCCGGGAGGTCTGACACAGCCGATTTTCACCCATTTGTGTCAAATTCCTTTGGGGTGGGGGCTCTATAAAGCCTCCGTTCTCAGCAAGCGCGTGGGCCGAGAGGCTCCTGATTTGGGGGACAGGAAGCGGTGCCAGTCCTCTCCATTCACATGCTTTGCGGCTCACAGAGCCCTTGTTCGAGGGGCTCAGTAGAGGCCAGAGGCTATTAAGTCGTGACTGGGATTCCTAGGGACAGAGCTCGGGACCGAGAAGAGACTGTCGTTTTCGGGCAGCATGTCTGGACAACGGAGGCGTCCAGGAGCGACAGACTGAGGGTCTCAGAAGGCGAACAATGCGGGAAGCCCACCCCTAGCTATGGACCCAGGGGGACAGGGAGTGTGAAGGCCCAGGAGGACACGACCTGGGCTAATCCTGCTTTTCAATATGCCAAGGCTATTTTCATCTGAATGGGATAGGGGTGTTAGCCCTGTCTGGGAAGGCACATCCTTCACTCCGAGGGCATCTGCTCCCGCTCCAGCCAACAGGGACCATGGCATCATAACATGTGTGCGTGCCCTGGCAAGGGTGGCCAAGGGGTGGAGTGTTGGGGCAAAAATCTACTATTAGGACAACCTGGCAGATGAAAACAGCATTTAGGGAAGGAAGCATCAAGAAACAGAAGAAAAGCTTCAGCCTTTTGTCCTCTATCCCAACCACAAACCAATGCCAAGGAGAATGCTGGAGGGAAAAAAAAACAGCCACCAATGGGAAGACATGGATTACTGAGAATCACTCGGGGAGATCTGTCGCTACGGGCATCATCACTGCCACGTCTCTCGCTGAGGCAGGACGTGGTCATGACAGCCAAAGGATCAGGAGCTACAGGACATAAGCATTAACACAAATGCTCCGAGCCTAGTTAAAGTCATTGTTAAATAAAGAACCCAATGTCAACATTTTATGAGACAGTGGACAAAGTGTGCTTCTGTCCTCTTCAGATCACCAGTTTTCTGAGTACGATTCACGTGCAATACAATCTTTACAAACAACTTGTCCTTGGTGGGAAGATTTTTTTAAAAAGAGCCTTTTTTTCATCTACCCTTTCCCTGAGAAACTCAAAATGTCCATAAACAGAGACTCTGGGACCCAAGATGAGAAGCGTCTCAAAGTTCAGTCTGAGAGCCTGCAGGGAACCGTCCATCCGGATTTGGTCACCACTTCCGGCTTACAAAAGCTGTAGATGGTCAAAAACTATACGGCGTCCAGCATGAGCAGGATCACAAGTGGGATTCCATCGTGCTCTGGGAGTTGGGCTTTTCTTACTTTTTCTGCCAAGAACCATGAATTTTCTTCAATTTCTCCATTCATTCATCATTACTGAAACCATCCTAATAAAGTGATTCGAGTAGATGGTTGGCCAAAGACTTGGGAATTTCAAGAACATCAGAAAATGCTGAAAGTTCAAAAGGATCATAGAGATCGTCTCGTCCGGGATGAAAAATAGGCTTCGCCTCACTGTCCGGCTGCCTTCAGTTAGAAGCGGGTGCCTGGCGGCCCGAGAGCGAGTGAGGAGAACACAGGCTGTACGAGGTAGGAGAATGTGTCCTAAGTGGTTAGCACGGACTGCAAAACGGGTCACGGAAGAGGCCAGAGCCCCGGTGCCGCCACAGTCGGCTCCGATCGCCTATGTTTATTCCCGTGCAAACCCTGGAAGGTGGAACGAAGTGGCCAGGCTGAGATGTCACAGCGCTGTGGCCACAGCGGACCCCCGCCCCGTGACTCTCACGCCCCTGCTGCCTCCCGCTATTAACCGTAACCACTAGCCCTTGATAGTCAAGGGTCACCCAGCTCCCTTTCAAGAAATCAGCACCAAAGCCACAAGTATCTGTACTTCTCAGTTTCTTACTCCCACGAAGCAGACAAGGACTTAGATCTGACCAAGGCCTCCGATTTACCAAAGCCCCGATCGGGTGCTTCACAGCTGTGAGAACTGCAGAAGATAATGCCACCACCGTCTCCCCCGATGTGTGTTTTTTATTTAGAAAATGGGTCTCAATTTTGTTCACTCCTTCCCAAATCCTAAATTGTAACAAAGCTATTAAATTCTCTTATAGCAAAGTTCTTCTTAGAGCATTACTAGAGTGACGGCACGAGGCCTCTGTATCATTCCTTGGGAATAGGTCACTCATGGGATTTCTTTGATGAGGCACAAAATATCCACACTTAGAAAGCCCCCGCCCCCAACCAAGCACAAGGAAAATACTGCAAATGACAGAAACCTACCTGGGGTGGAAGAATTGGGGATACAGCTTAGGACAACTACAAATCAGTTTCAAGAAGAGGGTATGTCACAAGTCACTTTCTGCCTTCTAGTCACCCCCAAGTTCTACTGCTAATCAGCTGAGCTCATTCTCCCACGAAGCATCGTGATTGTTGAACTTGCACATAGCAACGACCGACCACTCAGATCCGAGTCACTCCGAGAGACACCAGGCCCTCATTCATGCACGTTGGTCCTATTTTTCTACGTTGCCTTATACTCGAGACGGCTTCTTTCCCAAGCCTTAGGCCCTCTCCCCCCACCCCATTCTGCTACTACGGGATCCTTGGAGCAAGGGAAAGGTCTCCATGTTCCTCCTTCCCTAACTGCTCTGATTCCCCTTCAAAGCCGCTCACCTGGAAATGCTTAGACGCACAGCGCAGAAGGCTCTGAGAAGGTCAGCAACTCTGGTCTGTGTAAGGTTTACTGCCTACAAATGCCTTTTGGAATTCTTAGATCTACCCTTTTTGGCAGACATCGTCCCCTTGTTTTGACTGCGTAAGCAGCTACGGTTCAGAAAACCTGTCCTCACTGACTGGGGTTACATAGCAGATAAGGGACAGATAGGACCGTATTTCAAACCTAGAGCCTTAGGTTCCAAATTTATTTTACTACATCATGTTGTGCTACAACTGGACGTCCTTGAACCTATAATATTTAACCATAAAATGAAAAATCTGCCAGTCTATCCCAAATTGTAGGCTGTAAGAACAATTTCTGTGCTTCACATGGTCCGTGTAAGGCATGGCTGTCAAGATGTATCAATGCCACTTTTTATTCTTATTTAGAAGCAATACTATTGTGTGCCTGGGTGGCTCAGTAGGTTTAGCTTCTGCCTTCAGCTCAGGTCATGGTCTCAGGGTCCTGGGATCGAGCCCCGCATCGGGCTCTCTGCTCGGCAGGGAGCCTGCTTTCCCCTCTCTCTCTGCCTGCCTCTCTGCCTGTGATCTTTGTCTGTCAAATAAATAAATAAAATCTTAAAAAAAAAAAAAAAAGAAGCAATACTATCATGACAGCAGAACTATTTACATTACTGACCTTTGCAATCAAGGCACAATGCCATCTAGGCAGAGATTTTGGATTTTAACATACACTATGTTAACATTTAGTTATACACATAGTGATAATAAGGCATGTGTAACAGTATTTTTTTAGCAATATGAAATTAAAGAGTGTCTTACAATGGATGGCATCTCAGATTCAATTAAAGAGCGTAATGCTTGGGTTTACTTCATAGACCTCCAGTTAAAAAACAATCTTACTGAGACCAATGATAAAAATAAAGATCATGGATCATAGTATTCATCACCCGTTTCCGGACAATCTCTAACAAGTGGCCAGTCTAGCCATTTTCTAGAAAGAGAAGCTGCCTTGTGTAGGAAATGCGTCTGACGAACGAGGGGAGGCCAGCAGGACCGTCCAGGAAGCCCTGTCCGTGAAGCCGACCTTACACACCTGAGAAGACAAGCATAGTAGTTTCTTTCTTTCAAGTATCTTCCCTGGTTTCACTCACATCAAGAACTATTGCTTGTTCAGTAAAACTCAGATTTCTCATCCAAGATTTGAATTCTACTTGCTCCGGTTCTGGAGTTGAAAAACGAGGCTCAGAAGATTAAATATTAACTTGGTTCTTGTTTAAACACACACACACACACACACACACACACACACACACAGAAAATACCCAAGCACTGGGCAGGAGAATGCGGAACGGCGTTTCCTTCAGACACTGCCGATGCCCGGAGTCACTCGCTAACGGTCTCGCAGCGGAGGAAGAGCCACGGGCGGCGCCGCTCCTAACCCAGACACCCCGTGAATGCATTCGCTTCGTCCCGCTGTAGCTCTGATTTCTGGTCTGTAGCAAAACTCCTTACAGCTCTCACAATTAATATTATCTCTCTCTACGGTCCTTTAAACTCTCAATTTTCCCCTCTGCCTTTTCCAGTACAACCTCAAAACCAACTTCTCCGCTGTCTCCCACACTCTCTCAGCCCAGATGCTGCCCAGTCCAACAGACCTCTCTGCTGACCAAAAATCCTGTTCAGGAGAACCCGACTTTCCCAAAATTAGAATGTGTGACAGCATTAGGGTAAACACCGGCATTAATTTACCATTAAGTCAAACTTCAAAGTAGTTAATTCCTTTAGAAAAAAAAAAAAAAAAAAGATTCATATGAGATACTTGAAAAAAACTGCTGACTTGATTCAAACCAGTACCACTGAGGTAAGGCAGAGGACAGGTTCACCTTGAAACAATTCTCACCTTCCGAAGAGCTTCATTTGTGAATCCTTTCCTGGAAACAATATATTCAATGTGGCCGGTGGCTCTTAACTTTCTGGGGCGCTCACAAACCTCTCCGCACACTGCCCTGAGGGAAATGTACCAACAAGTCTGCTTCTACCCTCGGGGAGTTCAGACCCCAGTTTAGGAACAGGTGCAGACCTGTACAGAGCCTAGATGCGACTTACCGAATCAAAGAAGAACATGGCAGTTCTGAAGGGAAGGTTGGTCTAACACATGCAAGCCTGGCTCCTTAGAAATCAAAGAATCCTAGTATTTTCAGGTACTGCCAATCAAATGGAGTTAGAGAATTTTAACATGATACCTCTTCTGGTTTGGGTAGAGATATTTAAATGGGTATTTTTCCCCCTAAATTGAGATGGCACTTTGGGGTGGGGAAAGATGTGATGAGACCATGGGAAGCAGATTTTGGTTTTTAAAACCACGAACTAGGCTAAACGAAAGCTTAGAGCCATGAAATTAGCATAGAGATCACAGGTTTTATTGGAAACTTCCCAACGGGAAGCAAAAGATCTATCCAACTCAGGTGTACAAGATGAATGTTCTTTCTTAAAATTGACTTGGTAAGCTGAAAAGTTGGTTGACAGACTAGATATGTTGCATGGGCAGCTAATTCAGTCACGAAGATATATCATGCTCTTCCAAGGACTCTGCAAAGTTCAGCCTGACATTGATCCAGAAGCGAGGAAGCAAGCTCTGGGTGATTTAAGGGATGAATGGACTTGAAAGGCAGGCCTAATGGTTTCAAAGCAGCGAAAGCACCAGATGAAAAGCTGCCTTTTTCTACACAGCAGACTGTGTTTGAATTAGTGGCTGCTTCTGCACCACGTTATTTATGAAGAGGCAGGTGCACCGGGATAAGGTGGCTTCAGGTGACAATCAAACTGGAAAAGAGGCTGAGGAAGAGATGGGTGTGGGAACTAAGTCAGAAGCTGGCCTTCGACATCTGCGGCAGGTGCTTTGTAAAACTCTACCAGAACGTTAAGTCAGCACGTCCTTTACACTTCAGAGAATGAGCTAGGAAAAGTAGGACTGGAAAAAAAAAACAAAACAAAACAGAAAGACAAAAAGAAACAGGGGACAGGGAGCTTTCGATCCATATCTCATCACAGAACACTCCGGTGAAATATTTAACAAACCCAATGTCTTTATAGGGATCACTACCTTTCTGTTTCTGTTCAAGTGCTGGGCAGGTGGCCCAATTAAAAAAAAAAACAGACCCACTGAAGTAGAGGAAGGCTTTCCTATCACAGCTGAACTTTGAAACTGTATTTGTTTAGTGAGGAGAGGCTTAATTTAATATCCTGGAATTACCGGTTTCCCAATTCCCATCTTGATTCCAAAGGGACTTTGCACTTTGGTGGGATGTACCTTCTGCCTTTTCTCATTTGAGGTTCCAGAAAGCTGACTGAGAAAGAGTTCACATGTTTCAGCTTTACTCTCCCTGGTTTTCTCAAGTACTTCTAGCCTGCTTTTGGCACCACTGGATGTTAGAACACGAGGACCGACTGTGTGTAGAGAACCATGGAATGACTCAGAGTGCAAGTAGGAGTCACGTTTCTGGCGATACCTAAGACATGGCTTCTTTGGAGCTTGGAAAGGTTTAGGAGATTATCTTCTCATGTCTTTCCCAAGCCAGGGGAAGTCCTAAAGGCAGAGATTTGTAGCAACAGCTCTGGAAACTGCAGAAATGCTACACTACTGGTGACCTCCTTGAGGAGAGAGGCACAGTTCCTGAGCACACAAACAATGCAGAGTAGACAACTCTGAAACAACTCACTTCTTTGGCACGAGAACAAAAAGTAACTCACTCCCAGATGGGTACATTCTTTGGAACTGAGCCCCAAATGCTTAGTAAGTTTCATAATCAAGGAGGGAAAAATGAATATTTCTTATTAAAGGAGGTCTTATTTCTCTCCATAATGATGAACTTGGTGGTATCACTTACCAATGCTACAAGATTTCATTAGAAAAAAAAAAAAGAATTTGCATTTTGCTTGATTTACCCTGGATGCTACTTAAGAAAACCTTTACTAAATCCTCACTAATTTACTAATTGTGACTCAAATAATTACTATCTTTGGTTTCCCTGGAAGAAAATTAAAGCTAAAAAATTTGTCATCTTTTGTCTTGGAGATATCTTGTTAGCAGTTTATTTATTAAAGCACAAAACAACATTTCGCTACATGACAACTCTGCATGGGCCTGGAGAGTCATTTGGAACTTTCCTACAGGATTAATCTTTACCGCGCGAGGGAACAGAACGCCTCCGTGTTCTTTATGCCTTGTGTTCAAACTACAGCTTCCATGTAGTTCCTGAGCTGAACAGCAGAGGGCTCCACCTTCCTGTCTGTGCAAACGCGCTTTCCAGCTAAAAACAGTGGGCGCTGGTTTGGAAAAGTGAGAGGACAACTGGAGTTCTGGGTGGAAAAAAACCTCAGAAATTGGTCTTTGTGATCCTGGCATATTATTGGGCTTTGGAGAGTGGCACTGTTCATGCTGTCCAGCTGAAAACAAACGCTGG
The DNA here is from genome assembly GCF_011764305.1 of Mustela putorius furo. NCBI lineage: Eukaryota > Metazoa > Chordata > Mammalia > Carnivora > Mustelidae > Mustela > Mustela putorius. The sequence continues at coordinate 3,400,277 of NW_025421261.1, forward strand.
CTGAAAAAGTCAGTCGGTCTTATTTGGTAGGACTTAGGTGCCCAAATACAATGAGAATTAATTACTTCTTTTTCCCAGGGGGACAAGAGTGATCTTCTGGCTAATCAAAATCATCCTGATCTAATTACACGCTGTCAAAAGGAACCTTCTGGGATATTGGAAATGGTCCCTTCTACACCGTCCAGGACGGTCGCCATTAGCTGCCTAGTCGCTATTAAGCGCTTAAAATGTGGCAGGCACAACCAAGAAACTCAATTCTTAATTTTGTCTCATTTAATCAAACTTAAGTTCACATGTCCCCACGTGGCTAGTGGCGACCACACCGGGCGACACAGACAGAAGGTGTAGGATCATCTGTACGATAGCTCTCGGGCCAAATTACAGAACATCATAGCATCTCAAAAAGGGCTTATGTTTCTAAACCCAATTCATTTCAGCAGGAAAATCTAAGTATCAGGATACTTAGTGAGGACATGTAGTAAACAAGCAGAATTTTCTATTACATTTATTATGTAACATGGTTCCTGGGATAATGCTGGTTTTTGGCTGCATGTTCTTGAAAAACTGAGCTTATCCCTCCCTCTCTGTCCTTCCCTTTTCAATAAATAGAATGATCCTGGTGGTCTGCAAAGGGTTTTCCTTCCCTACGTGGCTACTTTGTATTTTCTCTGCATGAAACTGATTTTCATACCAGGGCTTCCTAATAAAATCTGAATCAAATGAATGACTTCTAGATAAAGACATACCTTGAAATGGAATAGTAAATATATAAACCTCAGAAAAATGATAGGACAAACACTGGTTAAAAATTTCATAAATGGTGGGACACCTGAGTGGCTCAGTCAGTTAAGCATCTGACTCTTGGTTTCTGCTCAGGTCAGGAGATCGAGCCCCACGTCAGACTCCATGCTCAGTGGGGAGTCTGCTTGAGACTCTCTCCCTCTCCGTCTGCCCCTTGTGCTTGGGCTCTTGCTCTCAAACAAATAAAACCTTTTTTAAAATTTCATAAATAGTAGCACTGACTTAAGTAAAAAAAAAATTCCAACTCAACTTCTTGATAATAATTTTTAACACACTTACAGAAGAAAAATAAAAGCAAAAAGGAGATCAAGAAAATACTGAATCTCTACATAGTTTTTATCAATACAGAGAAACTTTACTCTCTTCTCTTCATTTCCCTACACACAGAAAGTAGCTGCACATCTAACTTCATCTCCCTACACCCAGAAAGTAGCTGCACTCACTTCATCCTTCCATCTTCCATCCCATTTAGGACACAGACGCACGAAGGGATCGTACACCAAAATAAATCGGTTGTCACAGAACAAAAAGAGATTCATACATCACCTAGTTCAACACCCCATCAACTTTATAAACATTGCAGATAGAGGGAGAGAACAAATGACTTGTTAGGGCTCTGAACCCATCTCCCTAATCCCAGGGCAGAAATCTGTCCATAGCACGAGGCTATAATATCTGTTATTTGAAGATAATCGGGATTGGTATAGATCTATTTTTTTTTTAAGTAGGTTTAATTGGAGAACCAAAATAGGACAACTGTAGTTCTAGAAAAGTGACAGGAGTGGGGAGGTAACACCTAAATTAAACCACTAACAACAAAAATGCCATAAATCTTAAGCGGTATTTCCAACAGCATAATTTGCCTCTTTCAGGCTTCACGATATGTTATCATGTCTTTTCCACTTGTTATTTGTAGCATCAGAATCAAGATTCTCAATCCCTCTTCGGGAATTCCAAGTTCTTTTCTAGGTAAAGGAGAATACCATCTTTTCTCCATCTCTTGTCTCACGGGGAGACCTGCTAGAACCATCCAAACTGCTTCTCCAAAGTCCACTTCTTCCAAGTAGCCTTTGGAGATTGATAATGTTGGTTCCCTCACTTCCTGTGCCATTATTAGGTATCTTACACCTCGTCTAGATTCTCACCCAGCTTCTCCCCTTCATTTCTTTTTCTTAGATAGGAGTTATTCAGTTGTCATTTTTTTGAAAAGGTCTATTGTACTTTCTTAGCTGGTTGTTAATTTTAGATTATCAGAATGTAATGTTACCAATAATACAAGAAATGTGTATTATGATAAATAATACATTTTTAGAAACATTAAGTAATATATACCTAAGAATATATCAGATTAGATGCTAAGCTGGGGTAAAAAAGACAATAATTGTAGATGCTTTCTGGTGATTTTGCATTCCAAAAGACAGTGTTATCTCAGGTATCAGGTGTGGCAGGGTCAGAGAAAATGAGCCATGGGAGAAATAAATTCTCAGAATTTAACATAGCACTCCGTTAGACAGCTGGAAAGTGCAAGGCCAGTATGCTTAGGCGCCAGAAATGTTGCCACCTCCAGCAAAACAAAGGATTGACCCACATGTAGTGGAATGATGCCAACAAGAAATTTGCTAATCAGTAGCTGATCTTTTCATCTTGGCCAGAAAATCTGCTTGAAAGGAATAATAAAGCAACGCTTGCGAACCCTGATTTCTGTCAAAAGTGGCCCAACACCGTCCCCCCCCCAAATTAAAATAAGCACTAATGACAGGCTCTAACAAGCTGCCATTCTTTTATTCTGTTAGGAAAACCGCAGCCGCCAAAAATTTTTATTTGTACGGCTGTTTGAAAATCAGTTCTCTATTTTCCCCAAACCTCATCTGATCAGTCACATCCCTCCGAACCTGCGACGAGGCATCCCGGTGCGGAACGGTGGCCTCCTGGCGTGTCAGCCCAGGTTTTACCGCAGCCGAGCAACTCTGTTTCCGACCGAGACGCGGCTGTCACATGCCCCGCTCCGGCTGCCGTTCTCGGGAGGAACGAGTCATTATTCACCCGCTCTGAGTCTGACGGTACCAGACATTATTCAAGAGCGCAACACCCTGCTCCCCGGCTCTTCCGCGTTAGGCACCCAGTTCGGAGACCCTCCCTCGGCCTCTGGAGCCCACCCAGGGCTAAACACAGATCCCGGCGCCCCAGCGGCTCCCCCCGCGGTCACACCGGGCTGCCGACCGCGGGCTCCTTGGAGACACGCTGCGCCCAAACACACACACGCAGATGCGCGTGCATGTTCTCCTACACCCCGGGCTCATCGGCGAAGTGGGCACCTCCACATCTGGAGGAGAAAGTCTCTGCCTGGGGATCTCCTCGGCTCTTCGCATCACCGGGACCACCCTGTGCGCCGTCGCAGGCCGGACTCCCCTGCTTTAGCCGGAGCTGCGTCGGTTCGATCCGGGTCCGGTGCAAAACAGCAGCGCTCGGGCAGTGCTCACGGGAAGCGGACGTCCACACGCGCGCACAGGCGCGGACACCGCAGCCCCCGCCCCGCGCCCTCCTCCCTCGCTCCCGGCCGGCGCTGCAGTGGCGGCCCCAGACAGCTGGGCCCTCGCGCCGGCGGCCGCGGGGCTCCCAGGCCCTCGGGCTCACGTCACCGCAGCCCAGCCAGGTGTCGCCAGAGGCTCACCTGAGCTCGGGGAACAGCCAGGACACCCGTGCGCCCCAAATTCGCCAGGTGAACGGGGGGCTGGACACCACCCGGTTGTGACAAGCGCACGACTCCTGCTTCCCGTCCTTTCCCAAATCGGGTGTCACCGGGCGCCCCGCCGACCGCGCGCGGCGCCCCCGCCCCCACACGCGGAAACGAGCCGAGCAGCAGGAGGGAACGGCCGGCGGCGCCGCGGGCCGGGGACAGGGACGGACGCGCGCGGCCAGGACTCGGGCCGACCCTCGACCTACCACGACCTCCAACCCGCGGCCGGGGGCGCGATCGCGGCGAGAGAAGCAGAGCCGAGCCCGAGCCCGTCCCTGCCGGCGGCCCGGCCCCGCACCTGTTGGCCCCGGTCGGCTCCCGGGCAGCCCCCGGCGCCCTCGGCGGCCGCGCGGGGGAGCCCCCGCGTCCAGCTTCGGGCAGGCGCTTTGTGCGGGGAGCACCTGCCGGCCGCGACGCTCCCGCCCCGCCAGCGCCGCGGGCAGCCGGGGCGCGGTCCCCGGAGCGCGGTCCCCGAGCCAGAGCGCAGCGCCGCCGCACACCCCCGGGCCGGGCTCGGGGCCCCGCGGGGAGATGCCTGGCCGGGAGCAACCCACCTGCGGACGGACCCGGGTCTTCGGCTCCCCGGCGCTTTGCCGCGCGCCACCAGCGCGACCCGAGGACAGGCGGCCGCAGCGCGCGAAGACGGAGAGAAAAACCCGCCCGACCCGCCGGGCGCCTTGTTTATACTGAAACCGCGGCCTCGGCCGCCGCGCACACCCCCTCGCGCCGAGGGCCCGCCTCCCGCCGCGGCCCCGCCCCGCGCCGCCTCGCACCAATCGCGGCGCAGTTCACCGCCCCGCCCCGCCCCCCGCCTCCCCCCTCCGGCCCCGCCCCACCCCGCCCCGGACCAATCGCGGCGCGGCTCGCCGCCCACGCCGCCACCGCCTCCGCAGCCCGGGACCCGCCTCCGCAGCCCGGGACCCGCCCACGCGCCGCGGGGCGCCCGGGACTCCCGCCCACCGCGGCCGCCGGGTGCCGCCCCCGCTGCGTAGACCGGCCGGGCCCGGCGCGGCGGTGTTTACCCGCGTGGGGTCGGCCGCTCGGGCGGCGCGCGTCCCTGTCTGAGTCTGCCCGCCCGGGGCTGTTTGTGAGGTCATGTGTGTGTGTGTGTTCGTCTGCGCGCGCGCTCCCGGGAGACACCGGTCCGACTCGCTACACTGTATCCGCTCGCGCAGTCGGGAGCCCAGGTCGCCGCCCGCGCCCCTGCGCAGGACGCCGGGTCGGCCCGCGGCTCGTCGGCCCGGCCGGTCTTTCCGCAGGGCCCGAGTGCGAGCCGTCGAGCCGCGCGCGGGGCAGGCTCGCGGCAAAAGCAGGCGGGCCCCGCGGTGCTGAAGCTCGCGGCGGCCTCGTGGCGACACACGGGAAGCAGATGGTCGCAAACAAAGTCTCAAACTGCGGCTCTTACAGGTTCCACAAGGGAAGGGAATCTGCTGTGAAATAGGATTCTGGAGGCGAGGGGGAGGCGGGTCCTCGGTGAAGGCTGGGTTGTCATGGTGACCACATACTCTATCATTGGATACTTGATAACTATTTTAGAAAAAGGGTAAAAACCTCAATAGTTCACCTTGTACAAATAAAAGAGACTGAGGGGAAGGAAGGATGGAAACAAGGGAAGAAAGGCAAAACTTGGAGCTCCGGAGACTGCTGCAGCTACAGGACCGGGAGTAAGTCAAGCGTCTTTTCTGGGCTTCAGTTTTCCCACATATCAACAACGACACGATTCATACCTGCGCTACAGGACTATACCTAGGATTGCTGAGCTAGAGGAGCCCTGTTTGTCCCTACTCCATCCTCTTCCTGTTCCTCCTCCTTCCTGGCCTGGAACGGGTCATTTTCAAGTTCAGCTTGCCTGTTCTGGGCTGATTCCTCCCCTCATTTTCTTCATCTGCCCCTCCTTTGACTTCTCTTCCTCTAATTATACTCTCTCCTTTACTCCTGCAAATGGGTCTCCCCGACTCAGTAATTCACTCTGAGCCTCTCTGCAGTGGAAAGGAGAAGCCCTGGCGCCCAGCAGGCTTGGTGGAAGTGGGCCCCGCAGGGAGGCGCAGGGGCTCTGCTTGCCCAGCCTAGTCACTGAGGTGGTACTGGTTGTTTTGTCTTCCAAGCTCAGTTCTCCATCCTGGCTCTGTAACAAACAAGCCACTGAGGTTGTGCAAGCCATGTGCAATACTGAGGTTCCTGGGTCGGTAGCAATTAACTAAAAGGGTGAGAGTAAACCAGGATTTCTTAGTGGAAATATCTGACACAACCTTTTTAACCTCTGGATACACCCACCCACGACCCTGAAAGATTTTGTCCTGTTTCCCTTAAGTGTTTCTCACCAAAGCAAAAATGCTTATTTTAAATTCTCAAAGTATAAAAAGGACACTGTGATAGTATTGATTTAATGTTTTACTAAACCACATTCCCGCTCCCCATTCTGATGGACCGCCATGGCCCCTTCTAGCTCCCTGTGTGAGAGGCGATACACACGGACGGGGACAGCTCCAGAGCTGGGTAGCCTACAATCGGATCCTGTCCTATGGCTTTGCCAGTTATCAAACCTTACAAAATCCCATATTGAGGAACCCTGGGCTCCAGTTTGATCATATGAAAACAGTGGTCATAGTTTACAAAAGTAACTTCTTTGTAGCATGTTAAGAAGATTCTTTAAAGGGACACATGCCTGGCTCAGTCGGCGAAGCACCTACCTTCCGCTCAGGTCATGATCCTGGGGTTGGGACCGAGCCCCACATCAGCTCCCTGTTCAGTGGGGAACCTGTTTCTCCCTCCCCACCCCCTTGTTTGTGCTCTCTCTCCCTGTCCCCGTCTTGCAAATAAATAAATAAAATCTTAAAAAAAAAAAAAAAAAAGGAAGAGTCATGAAAAGAGTTAATACATGAAGTGGGTTTGGAACAATGTCCCTGAGCGAATCCTTCCCTGACCCCTCTCCACAGGGTCCTTCCCTCCATTCGTTGTTCCTTCCGTAGGACTTGCCACCATTTAACATATTGTATATTTTCTCCCTAGTTAGAGTATAAACTCCAAAACATCAGGTTTGTTGTTGTCATTGTAGTTGTTGATTTTCTGCTGTATTTCGAATGTCTAGAACAGTGTCTAACACAATAAGCACTCAATAAATATATATTAGTTGACTTCATTAATGCCTAGTAAATGGTATTATTTACTCCATAAATAATACTGTGATGATTATGTATCAATCATTCTCTATCATGAAAAGATATATATTTTTTCCATTTTCTACTTCCCATAGTTTCTTTCTGGTCTTTTGACTCCATTGGCTCAATTCTTATCCGGGTAACATTGGTGAGCTCAGTAGTACTGGTCACACTGATGCAAATAAAGCCCCGCGGAACAGGATACTCAGATAATAAAATAACCGCTTGTACGGAGCTTTGGGTACATGGCAGGCCCTGTGCTAAACAGTATTTTTCTCTTCTTTTCCTCTTGGACCTCAAGTGCACAAAATTAGAGCAATCAGCATGACTAATCCATGTCTAACACTCTTAAATCGGCGGGGGGCGGGGCGGGGGGGGGGCTGGGGAGACAAACCATGAGGACTGTGAACTCTGAGAAACAAAAGAAGGGTTTTGGAGGGGAGGGGTGGGGGGAGGCTTATGGTGGGTATTAAGGAGGTATTAAGAGACTGTGACTCTGAGAAATGAACGGAGGGTTTTGGGGTGCGGGTTGGAAGAGCCTGGTGGTGGGTATTAAGCAGGGCATGGATTACGTGGAGCACTGGGTGTGGTGCATAAACAATGAATCTTGGAACACTGAAAAAAATTAAATTAAAAAAATAAAAATAAATTTAATTATTTTAATATATTTAGTTTATATTAGTAGTCTCTTTCATTTCCCATGTGAAGTCCTAGTTTCCACCAATCCAAAGGCACGTAACTCTTCCGCCATGTAGGCAGTGTGTGTTTCAGTCGCCTCTCATGCCCAGTGATGGTGTGGCTTCATGTGAGTTCCACACGAGTCAATGTATCTAAGTGTTACCGTACAATCCTCTTGTTCTGGTTTTCACTGTGTTCACTGTGTTCACTCCGCACTGAACATGGACCCCAATGGGGGCTCGATCCCAGGACCCTGAGTTCATGACCTGAGCCACAGCAAGAGTTGGAAGCTTGGTTGAATGAGCCTTCCAGGTGCCCTGGTTTATAGATTTTCTTAAAACACTTGAACATTAAATGAAAATTTCACAAAATGTAACTACCTTCCAATATGTAAAACTTGCTCCGTGAAAGATGAATGAGACTCCAGAGCACAAAATAGGACTAAAGAGAGAAAAGAATAAGGAAACAGATCACAGCTTCAGTGTAAGAACTTTAAAGACATCCATGGTGGAACAGCAGCCTTTCTCAGCATTGAATTCCCTCTCTCTGAGTCTTAGAAGGCCTTGTGAAATGGCCAAGTCTCTCTCCAAAACACTGACGTTTTCTCTTTCGTTTACTTTCTCCGTGTCACTCTGGAATATGGAGAAGAACAGTTTAAGCATAAGGCATTTTAGTCCAAGCTTATAAGGGTAAGAAACAAAGGCACTGATCACCCTACTTTTATCAACAATCAATCCAGACCACAATCATGGCCTCCTCACTTTCAAAGCCAAGGAGGACCAACCAAGTATGATGTGCATTGCCTGTCTTGTCTTTTAACCAAAGACTCCTGAGAATTTTATAAAGCAAGAACACAAAGACTGATCAAATGCAATTCTGAGAAAATCACTTAACAGTTCCTAAGCAAGGTATGTTAATATGACCTAAGCAAGTTCTGTTCATATGAAGCAGAGCTATTCTACTCCCATACCCACTGCTTTCACACAGGATGTGGAAATGCTATTGTGGCACGGCTAAGTCAAGACGGAAATATTTTGGAGCTATACGACTCCTTTTTTGGGATCCCCTCTCTTTGGAGACTCTCCTACAGGGCAGCAATGGTTAAGGGGAGATACTGTGCAAGATGTTGGACAGGCCAATTAGATCAGCCCAGCTCCAGACCTTGGAGAAAACCCCTCATCTTCTCCTGGTGGTTCAGTGGGCTTCTCCTGGGCTTTCCTTTCCTCATCACCAGTGCGCCCAGAGTGAAAGGCTTTAGGCTTCTTGGCAGGATTTGGTGCCCTGCCGTCTTCCTGCTTCTATCCTGAATGAAAGAATTCTCTCTGTGGGCCAACCTAGCTCACTGGTGGACCACACTGGAATTTCATAGTAATGGAAACCATGTATGTGTTTGGCATTGACCTGTGTGCCTGCGTTTCCCAGAACCTGAGAGATGAATGACATTAATGTCCTAAGGTAGGACATTAAGATTTAGATATTGAAGATCCCGAGTCCCTGCCCAACTGCGTGAACACCTTCAGAGCCCCGCCACTTAGAAGGAATTTTTGTGATGAAATATGTGCTTGGATCAGTCTTGGAATGATCATCTCAATAGTAATTCACAACATTTATTACTGTTTACAATGTTTTTTTTTTTACATCCGCTATCTCCTTTAGGGAGAAGATTGGGTCGGTGAGGGCCGTTTAATTCCGACAGTGGTCATTACAGAGGCATATATTTCCCTTTCCTGGGATCACTAAAAATATTACAGATTGTTATTCGTCAGACTTGCTGAGAAGATACTCCCGAAGACAAAGGAACTGACTAAAAAAGAGAACTCAGGGAAAGTCTCTTCCACAGACTCACATGATTTCTATCACTGTCACTTTTTATCTCTCAGACCTTAAGTTGCACAAAAGAATGTAATGACCCCATGGGAAATTCCACAGCAGATATAGTGGGTTTTCAAAATCCCCTAGGGAGATGTAAAAAATTAATGGATCTTCATTTATGCTAGATGAGATCTGCTGAAAGGCAAAGTTATTATTTTTCCTTTATCCGCATTACTGTTTCACTCATTCGCCCACTCTTACTTACTAATACAAAGTAATTATTTGTAATATCCTCAGGAGGGATATTGTTGTTGAGAAATAATATAACTTGGCCTGATCATGAGGTTATGAGGTATGAGGTTATCTCATTGTCTTCGTTGGTTATATAATGCACAGTGACTTAGTTTTTTCTGCACAAAGAAATATTTCATAATCTTAAACAAGCATCATTTTGACAAGATGTAATGCTGTTCTGAGTGTAAGTTCAAATTTGTTTACCATGAGTTTGTTTAGATAAGTATTCATCCTATAAACTCTTTATAGCGAATAGTAAATAGAAATATATTTCTCTATTTCTATTTTCTCTTTCTAGACATTTTTGTCAGCTTTCTTGTGAGTAAATTGATCTTACAATGAATTAAGGTAAGGTTTTCTGTTTCAAATTCTTACAGCCTTTAATGTTAAGTCTGATTACTTTGCTAGAAGATCTCCTTAGTTTTGACTAATTACCAGTCTATGTCCTAGAACATTGGGTGGGAAGGGGAAGGGAGAAAATGAATAATAGAATAATAAAATTTTAGGACTGGTAGAAATATTAATGACCATCTCTTTTCATCTTTCTCCACCCCCATGCCACCAACCAAGGCATTTTTGAAAGGAAATTGAATTCTAGAGAGATTAAATGATCTTTCCAAGGCCCTCCAACAAGATAATAGCCAAGTTATGCAAGTCAGAGAGCCTAGGTGATAAGCCCCAAACTTCAAAAACTACATGATTTTATTTCCTAATTATTTCTGCAGGGGTGACATTTATGAAGCTAATTTGACACAGTAGAAGGTACAATTTGTTTTCAAATATTCTCAAGATACCTAATATTTCTTGATGAAATGATAAAGAATTCTAGATGTTGCTAACACTTTTCATTAGAATTCTCTGAATATTGCCAATACCACCTATCTTATTTAATATTCAAGATAGTAAAATAGTAAACTCTTAGTTGCTTTATCATTAAAGTAACCATAATGTAAACTATTTATCAGATGTCATAAAGTATATTCAAGAAATTATGTTGATCTAAAAGTTTCTCTAGTAAGAATTTACTGTTATCATCATGAAAACATATGCCTAATATATTTTCTCTTTCCTCTACTAAAAGAATTGACTTAAATAACACTATATCGTTTTTAAAAAATACTAGAGCATTGTTGTGATTTCCAGATGATTTTGTCAAGTTTAATTTGCTAAAATATCCAAATATTTATATTGACACTTAAACATTACTTCCATTGGAAAACCAGCATTTCTGTACATATGTTTAGATATTGCTATGGAAAACATAATGCTAAATATATTTTCTGCACAAAAACAAATGGAGCGGATCATATAGTTGAACTGTATTTCCCTGGCTAGTTAGAAAGCACAGTCGTCTCTGGGAAGGGGGAAGAGGGGAGAGGATGAGGCAAAGCGGACTCCAAATCTTCGTGTTGGGTTTGATTTCTTTCATAAAGAAACACGTAAAGCAGATATGACAGCATAGCCATTATCATCATTTGTGGGTGTTTTCATTGGAAAGCAATGTTTATTATTAGTCTGAGACACCAGCAGGTGCCCAACTGTTTATACTTTTTTAAAAATTTTATAAATTTCTCCCCCAAAGTCCCCTAAATTTTTATAATTATGGCTGGATATTTTCATATAGCTATACTGCATAACCTTAAAGTTCTGCATTTAAAGCTTACATTTTAAGGCAATCTGTACTGGCGATGTTACTATTTTACCTTGCTCTGCTCCCTGATTAGTCACATTTATAATGTATGACTGTCAACCAGAAGAGTTTTGTCTGGTCTTGCCATACAAAAGTAAAATGTGTGAAAAGTTTGTTAAAGAATGTTATAAATGTCCCAAAGTTTATCAAAATTAGCTTCCTCTTGCTTCTTGATATGGTTGCATATATCTCCTCTCAGACAGGGATGCAAATTATGCGTGTAACCCAAAAGAGCTTTGATTCTTGACTGAGACCTGCTTTCGAGTCAACTCTCCCTCAGACTAACACCACTAGCATATGACTAACGTTTCCAGGACCTGGAATTCACAAGTGATAATTTTAGAATCTACCATTATTCACATAATTGTCTCCAATTAGCTGTCTCTGAAGAGTGGTCAAGAACTAAAGGAAAATGGAGGTTGGACATATGGACAGGTCTCCCTCTTCACGGAATGCTCCATTCACGTCCGGTCTGTTGAGAGAGCCACGGTACATGTTCGGAGACGTGTTCGCGGCGTCAGTGTGTGGGGAAGAACATAGCTGTTGCTTGGAGAGGGGGAGCTTGGGGAGATTGGAAGAAAAGAGGAATTCTTCGGCCCAGACTATTGCTCAAGGCCTTAAAGAGATTATCTCCTAAGAGAGAGCTTGTTAGGAAATAAGCCTGAGAAAGACTAAGGCCTTCTTTATGGAGGTATAAACTTCATACCTCTTACAGCAAGAAGTTTGTAACGGAGGCTCAAAGACGACGCCTAGTCCGCATAGGTCTCCCCAGACAAATAAAACCCTGGTCTTGAGTCGTTCTGTTGTACGGTGTTTTCTTCAGAACCCATAAACTCCTTTTAAAATCCTCTTCCTAAGTTGAAAGTTAAACACCAGATATTACAAAAGGCCGTTGTGAATCCAAACTTTCTAACTTCCAAAATACTAATAGGAAGTTGTATTTTTTTTCCCAAAATAGTTGAACTAGGACATACTGTTTTGAAAATATCTCTAAATAGATGTGATTTGGGTTAGCCCTGCCCCCGCTGGCCCATGAAGGCTCATGGCAGACATAGTCTTGTTTTTTGATTCACAACACAAACAAAATAAAAATGAATGTGAATTTTGATCTGTGTCTTTCCTCTGGTAAGGAAAAACCCCACATACAACGCTGAGACCAGTCCTTGAAAGTGCATCTCAACGGCATAAACTCCAGGAAACTCTCACCTGACAAGTAAGATGTCTATTAGGCCCTAGAAATTTTTACACAAGTTTTTACGGCCTGAGGGAATATTTGAACCTGTTAAACAGGAATTCTTTTGAGGAGAAACAACCAGCATATTGAAATAAGTCATTTGCAAAAAAGGCTAGCAGAACTTGTTGCAAAGCAAATGAGGAAAGAAATGCAAAACAGGACAGCTGGTTGAGAGCGAACTATGAAGGGACACATTGTCTCACCTAGAGATCAAGAGAGTGACCACTATTTCAAAGGGACCCTGGTCTGTGTAGGAACAAATAAAGAAGATCCTATAAAACTAGGCTCTCCACTAAGGAAATTAACGCTCAGATTCTGAGTTTCCTCGACTGTAAAATGAGGAGATTGGACGGCATGATTTCCGAGGTGGTTTTCACCGTCAGATGCTGCTCATATTAAGTTTTTGTTAGTTTTTAGACTCGTTCCATCTGGATAACTCAGCAGCCAGGCAAGAGGCTTGAGGAGTCCCAGAAGGGATAGCCTTGACCTCACCCCACTCACCTTATGACTGTGGGCATATCCTTTCCCGGAGTTCAATGTCTGCGTTATTAGAGTGATTGTGATGTTTGGAAGAGTCCCTGGGCACCTGCTTTCCCTGGTCCCTGAGGCTTGGGCTCCGCTAGAGGCCGTGACTCCCAGTAGGTATATCATGGCATAGTGACACTTCTGCTCTGCGTCTGGGGTAATGAGATCTGAGATTCAGCTTCAGTCATGGAAGGTCTGGGACAATTCACTTGGGACTGTGTTGGTTTTAGCACCAAAAGCCACATGTCGTGGGCAAATCTTCTGCTCCAGGCACACTGGGAGGGTCAACTGCCCTAGCTCCACAGGTATTTACCGGAGAGAGAAACTTCCATGGGCCAGACCCCGGAAAAGGCCTTGGGAACCCAATGAGAACGAAACAGACAAGGTTCCCACTGTCACGGGACGTCCCTCCGGGTGGGCAAGATGGACTTAACACAAGGAAATAGACAAACAACCAATCATCACAGACGGTGGTCACTGTTGGGACGGAGAACAGCTGGGGTGCCCTTCTCAGAGGGCATCGAGAAAGGCTTCTCTGGAAGCAACCCTATAAGACAAGGAGTCAGTCATGAACATTGCTGGTGTGGCTTAGTTCTCGGTCGTTTCCTAGAATGACGAGGTCCTTCGAGGAACCCTTTGGATCATAGTAGCACTCCCTAAAATCACCTTTATTATCCATTTATGTAGTTACTACTTTAAATTTGGGATAAACGTTTTAATAGAGTAATTAGAATAAAAAGTACACGTGAACAAGACCTTATCTATCACGTCAAAGGCCACAGCGATACTTGGTGTACAGTGGGTGTATGATATCGATTGAATAATGAGAATATTGCTACCTCTTAATCTACTGTGTAGTTCCCCAAACTCACGCTAAAATATTCCCCTTTGCTCAACCAGCCTGTCCATGCAGCTGACGGAGTTGCCGATCCTATGGGCTGTGGAACACCGGTCAGTCTCAGGCTAGGACTCTTCTGAACCAGTGTGCGCCTGCTCCGAGAGAGAGTTTTGAAGTACTTCCCTTTGCTCCGTGCCCATGTTTTAGCTCAGGAGATGTTAGGTACTCAGCCACCTGAGTCGAGGACAGCTATGGCTCTTAATTTTAAGTCCTCCGCTTCAGGTCGACCTGTCTCTATCAGTGGGTTGCGGTGTTATTAATGAAAAGGCAGAGGTCTAATAAACGCACAGTCTTAATACACGCATCCTAATGACGAAAATACTGACCACAAACACAAGTCTGTGCACACTAGCTGAGTTTTCCTGCAGCGGGTGTAGGTATGCAAAGCCATGATCCCTGACGCCAAGTCCATACTTAGTGACTGTAGGGTCCAGCACTGGCAATCACTTTGAGTATTAGGTGATTTTCCATCATTCGTAGCCATTCAAGTCTAGTTTTTAAAAAGGTGGGGATGGGTGACTGACGTTTACTCAACATTTAGTATCCATCACGGATGTGCTAAGTGCTTTCTCTATACATCTATTGAAGCAGCCTAACGGTCCCATAGAGAGGAGTCCGTTTCTAGAAGAGGAACTGAAACTGACGGAAGGTTTTTAAAAAAAGCTGCCTGAGAACAAACATCTAATAAATGACAGATCCAGGATTTAGACCGAGGTCGGCCCAGCTCTGGTCTCTGTATGGCAAGGAGGACCCAGTCCGTGAAGCGGACACAGGGACATCGGACGGATTTGCCTTGTGATGATGACTTGCGATGGAGGAAGTCCACGGCGCGTGCTTTCCGTGACCACCGTGTGGCTGCAGCGCCGTCCGAGGCGGGGCGGGGCCGCCTGGCCATCGAGGTCTGCCGCAGTGGAAACAGGAAGGACTTGGTTTGGATTCTGGCTCCGTGTGAGCCGAAGCTGTTTACTTACTACAAGCTTCAGTTTTCTCATTTGTAAAATTAAAATACTAATAATGCTTGTTTTAAAAAGGAACTAATACCTGGCATATAAAGTCATTAGTTCAGTACCTGGCACATAAAACTCAGTAAATGGTTGTTAATTAAATATAATCATCATTACTATGCAGCGGCCTCTCTCCTCTCTAATACCTCAGCCTCTTCCAGACTCCTCAGAAAAGTGGGGCCGGATTTGCTTATCTCTACGTGTGGCTTTCATTTTCTGTTGTTGAAAAACCACTTGAAAGTTGCTGATAGCACACACACTTCAGCACGCGTCTCCTTACATTCTTGTACCTAGATAATGATATATCTAACACCTAGGAAAAATCAACCGTATTAATTAATATCATCTGATTTCTAGTATATATTTAAATATTAAGCTTCCTAAATTGTCCAAAAAATTATTCCCAGAGATTTCTTTTTGAACAAGGATATAATCAAGGTGTTCTACTGGGTTGTTGTTTCTTTGTTTTCTATTAATCTATATCCCTCACTCCCAGCCCACTCTGCTTTTCTTGACATTGGCTTTTTGGAAGACACCAGGTCCTCCATCTCAGAGAAAGGGCCGCAGTCTGGAGATGTCCGGTGTTTTTCCTGGAGGTACCATCTCACCTGTTCTTCTATCTTCCAACTTATCTTGACATTGGAATGCTGGCTTAGGGCTTTATTGCTTTTGAAGCTAAACATGGTGCCAAAAATGCCTCAAAGTCGAAGCTAGGCAGTCCATATTACATCACATCAAAGTTTCCATGACCTCTTCCTCTTCAAAATACCTCGTGGTTTTGTAGGCATGTCCGGGGTATGGCTACACCAGTGGTTTTCCACTCTAGCTTCCTTTAGAGTCATCTGGGGAATTTTAAAAAATATTTGTTCCCAACTTGCATCCTTAGAGTTTCTTGTCGCGGGCCCCTGCGCTGAATGATTAGGAAGCTTCCCCACATGAGTCTCACTGGAACCAGGGTGGAGGGGCTGGTTTAGAATTCCGGCTCCGAGAAAGCGGGGGGCACGGCCGTCTTGCCTCCTAATCCCCACGCTCCGTGTCCAGTGGAATGTCAGGCCCTCACAGCTGCGCAGGAACACAGGGGACATCCGTCAGCTCATTAGTATTCATCCCGCTCTCCGACTCCAGCTTCGCCCGTTCTTCTAACTAGTGCGTTAGGAAGTCAGAAGGTCGACTCGATAGCCTGGGCAGCCACATCAGAACAAGCCACTACTTTTCAAATTTCTGAAAACAACATATCAACAGGTGAAGAATCATTTTCACACACCCAAGAGAGGAAGAAGGGTCAGTCATCTAGCTCCACTGTTAACTGATTCTGCGGCAGACGATTCCGCTGTTTTTCTTTTTACCTTATCAGTTCTTCCAGTTTTCCTTGGGGGGACTGGCGGAGCGATTCTAAAATTCCTTATGGAGGAGAGATCGGGCCTTTGTCCTGGTGGTAACGAGCAAATCTCAACCGTGTGCAGGGGTGCGGCGGAGAGAGGAGGGCGCCG
This sequence comes from Mustela putorius furo, assembly GCF_011764305.1. Classification (NCBI taxonomy): domain Eukaryota; kingdom Metazoa; phylum Chordata; class Mammalia; order Carnivora; family Mustelidae; genus Mustela; species Mustela putorius. The sequence goes on from NW_025421261.1 coordinate 3,416,598, forward strand.
GGCGGCGCCCTACGTCTCTGCATTCGAATTCAGCTTTGGCCAGATCTTAGACACGGAATACAAAGATGCACGACTTGTTAGGTTTGCCAAAATTAACCACCTGTAACGTCCAATGCGAGGGAGATAAGAACGGTCCTTTTCTCCAGGAAGAAAAGCCTGTCCCACAGCAAACTAGGAAACGGTAAATACACGCGTATTTACTGTCCCGGAACTAACTGAACATCAGCCGCCACCGAGAGAATCCCAGCAAAGGACTGAACACACGGGTTTGTTTCTGAAAAGGCTTTTACCCCAAGGAAAAATGATCAGTCTGACTCATATTAACAGAAACGTAAATTAAAGCTCCGCCAAGATGTCTTTTTCTTTAGCTCATCAGGTTAATAAAAATCCACTGTTGTGGAAGGTTACAAATGCATGGATCTTGGAACCCATCAACAGTGGAGAAGGAAAATCATCCTAAAGATACAGTCCACTCGCTACACGAAGTAACACATGAACAAAGCTATTCGTTTCGTCAAGTAAAAGATCAGAAGTAACCAAGCGTCCGTCATTAGAGAACTGGGTGAGTGCTGACACAGTCACAGCGTCAGTTTGCAAGCATAATAGAGAATAATCAGGAAACTGTGCACGGATACGTAATGCACACGTGCTACATAGTGAGAGGAGGTACGGTTGTTGTATAGTGTGTGTTATAATGTATATAAAAGGATAAAACAAGAGAGCAGATATATCTGTATTGTATTTCTCACGTGAGAAGAATCCGTGGGCAGATAAACAAGGAATCGGTCGGTGGTCAGCGATTCGGGGCGGAGATGGGAACGGGTCGGTGGGCACAGCAAGAGGGACAGGCAGGAAGGAAACTCCTCACACGACAGGCACCTTGTCACACTCGATTGCGTTTAAAACTGTGTGAGCGCAGGACATATTCACGAACCCGACTATTCCTTTGAAGGTCCTAGAAAATGTAGTTTAAAAACAACAGAAAACAACCCAAATAATCTTAAAGCTCTTATTCAAATTGTGCAGTTTCAGAGTAAACCCTGCTGTGTGTCACTTCACTGAAAACGAAACTGAAAGTCCATTAACTTCTCGTACACCCAAACCTACACCATGGATTTATAAGAACACTGATAATTTCCAATTTTGATTTGCGTTGCTCTACAGAAGGTCAACGCTTCAGGATACGTTAAAACACGCACTGCTTGAAGTCCAGACAGACCGGGGCTGAGAGACATCCGTCCCAAGGCTGGTGCTTGCATGAGGATGAAGTAATGATGTCAACGTAAAATGAATCTCTTCTCTCACGGGGCCCTTCGTGGAATGCGCGAGAGGTGGGGCTCCCTCCTACAACGGAGGGGGATTCCATCCAGGGCAAGGGGATTCTGTGTTCACAGACAACAAGATGAAAGGAAATTGGGGTTTATTCAATAGGTCCTTCCATCTGTGACTTTCAGTTCTCAGTTGTCTGTGCTTGTTTTTGTGTGTGTGTCTGTGTGTCTGCGTGTGTCTGTGTGTGTGTGTCTGTGTGTGTGTGTCTGTGTGTGTGTTCTATTACAAAAACCTGTGGGACTGTTGCTGTGTCGCTAGCGTTTTGCCCCATGCATGCATACAGCGTGTGGAGCAGAAAAGCCTGACAGGCCCCAGTAAAATATGCCTGGGCTCTAGGGTCTCCGTGATGCTGCCAAGTCACACATCCTGCTCTGTCTTAGCTCAGTGTCCTTATCTGGAAATACAGTGAGAGCCTAACAGGAAGACCTCGCCATTCTGATACGGGGACGAAGAGACACGGTGGAGAGGAAAGACTTGGGAAAGGGTCTGTTGAAAATAGTGCTATTGTGACCGCGGTTCTGACACAGATACGGACAGACAGGGCAGAGGAAGGTGAACCTGATTCCAAAACACGCATCGTGGAGAATTCGTCTCACTGTTACAGATGAGCATGAAGAAAGCCAGAAAGGTTGAATAACTTGCTCCAAGGCAAGTAGCCCGTTGGGAGCAGAAGTGGAGACAAATCCCCACACAGGTATTATGACTGAATGTGTCGCTCTTCTAAGTCTCTGCTATGATTTCACCTTGAGCCTTGAGAATACGTGGAGAATGGGAAGCGGCAAAGGGCCACTTGACGACCCTGGTCACAGGAAGGCTGGAGGAACAATGGAAAAAACGATCAGAAAAGGCACAGAAGGACAGCAGACAAGACGTAAGATGGCAGACAAGACACAGTTAAGGACTACGGGCCAATAAGGTGCAGGACGTGATGAAATCTGGGACAGAGGGCCTCTAGGTCAGGCCCTTGACCATCTGCCTCATTCCACAGTTACTGGTGAGGACCACAGAGGGTGTGGGCCCAACAGGGTAGTAGATATTTAAAGATATATATTTATAATGTGTGCTCAAAATTTTAGAATAACTGATCTTTGCTAAATATTTCCTTTCTGAACCTTTGGGGTAAAAGATTAGTAGAAATCTCCAGATGGACTCATGTTGGGTATTTTCTGCTTGAGAGTGAAAAACCTGGGGCCACGTCTTCGAGGGGAACACCGTTAGGATCCGGGTTAAAGCCTCTCCTTGGGCTCAGGTCATGATCTCAGGGTCCTGGGATGGAGCCCCACATCGGGTTCTCTGCTCAGCAGGGAGCCTGCTTCCTCCTCTCTCTCTGCCTGCCTCTCTGCCTACTTGTGATCTGTATGTCAAGTAAATAAATAAAATCTTAAGTAAAAAAACAAACAAAAACAAGAAGGACCAGAACAGAGGCTTTGGATCCGTGAATAAATACTATCACATAGGACTCTTTGAATGAAACTAGCCTGGGGTATTCTCCTCCCCCCCCCCCCCCCCGTGCTAAGTAAATTTCCGAGTGGTGATAATATCTAATACATACACAGAGCTTTCTAAGTACCGTGCACTCTTCTGAGAGGTCATGCATTCATTTAATGCTCATAACCGTGTGAGGGGAGAGTTCTATTACATCTCCACTTTCCAGATGAGGAAACTGAGACACAGGGAGGTCAGGTAACGTGTCCAAGATCAAACAGCCGGAAAAGCCACCACTGAGCTGGGACTTAAACCCAGGCCGTCCGGCTCGCAGGACTTAATGTGGCCTATTACATGGTGCTTTACATACTCTGTCTCCTAGAACGTCATTAAAATAGCAATCTTGCTGCCTACACTAAAACCTTGGATTTCTGGGGTTGGACAGATAAGAACTCATTTATTCATTAAGTAAGTCATTCCAATATTCATTCAATGTGTCTTATAATCTTACTGTATATCAGGCTCAGCGGTCGCAAAAATAGATGTGGTTTCTGCTATCTGCCAACTGAGCGTCTAGGGGAGAGAAATACTTATCAAATAATGACACAAAAAATGTAAAATTACAAAATTTCATAAGAAGCATGAAGGAAATATATGAGATGTTCTAAGATTATATAAACATTTAAATTGGCATCTGTCCTGGTCCCAGACAGGCCCTGAGGGACTTTGGCCTTTGAGCTGGGATTATAAACAAGAGACCTGGAATTGTTTAACATTTCTAAACCCTAATCCTCACCTATAACACAGGGGCAATGGTTCAGGACATTATCCCAGCACTTAGTAACTACTCAATTAGTGATAGTGATAGCCTTGTTACTTTTAATTTTCCCATTACTCTCTGACCCGTATCCACTTAGAGATGAGGATATAGGAAACAGGAAGATTTAGAATAATATATTTAGCAATCATGAACACGGAAAGGAGTGGGAAGAAAGAGAAAATGACTTGAAAATGCTACGGATTTTAACTGTTGACAAGGAGAGCGCTTCGGTACAATGAGCAGTACCTGGGAGGGAACCAAATGGGAACTAGACGCGGACAGGAAACCCGATGCTTCGCTCATGTTTTTTTCTGATGCCTCAGGATTCTGTCATGACGTTGCTTCTGTCCGGCTGGTAGCACATTCTCTGTGGCTTTAAGTACTTCTTCAGCCCGAGTCCCTGGATGGACGGACTGACGTGCACGCTCTTCCCCAGACCTTACTGCTGCAGCATGCGGGAGGAAGGGCTGGACTGACCTCGCCGGGGTGGGTGTGGACAAGGCAGGTGAGGTGGGGTGGAGAAGCTCCACTCTCCCGAGCCATTATGAGGGCCACAGAGAGCCTCTGGCCCCATGACTCTGCTTCAGCTTCGCAAGGAAAAGCAGGGACGCTGTGAGGTAAGTTGACGGAAACCCACGGACTCCTTCCTGCCATGCGAGGTGTCCCTGGAAGACCCCCGGGGGATGATTCAGTGATCCCACATTTTTCAGACGAGAATCTGCCTCTGCCCCCTTGAGGAGAGCATGCCAAAGGGTCAGGGACACGGGAAACGGCCGGGAGCCCCACGCACGACGGCTGGAGGAGTGTCCCGGGCAGTCGGTGAGTCCACGGCCAGACCAGCAGGGAGGCCGCGTGCTCGTGGGGGGCTGTGCCGACGCGGCAGGAGCGCACTCTTACCCCGAATCCCAACCCCGCACCACTTCATCTGGGGCAGGGTCAGGAGCTGGCCAGGAAGGGGGGTGGGGAGTGGGGTCCAGGGGGATCGACCAGGGCCACCTCCCTGGCCAAGGGACGTCTAGACTGTCACTGCCTCGACGTTCAAGCCACTGGTTTGGTTCCCCTGAGGCTAGTCCCCATGGCAGGTGTATTTCAGGAGTTCAGGTGACTCAGGTGCTCGGGGGGAAAGTCCCCGGCCTCAATTCCTGCACTCCTGGGCACCTTTAGGCCTGGACTTTCCATCAGTACAATATTTGCTTTTCCTTAGGGAGTCTAGAAGCAACTCACACATGGTGCTGACTTCCTCTCTCCTCCTGCTTCTGGGAGAGCTTCTAAAACAGTGGAGGGGCTGTGAAATAGGAGGCGTGGGACACTGAGCGAGGCAGCCCCAGGAGCCGCCGCGACTCCGAACGGCATCGCCACGCAGCGGTGTTTTTCTCATCATCAGGGACAAGCACTGGAGGTATCTCATGTTTCCAGGGTGATTCTGGGGGTCCTGACCTTTCATTTCAAAGGCAAGTTTTGTAGCTACACGTGGGCTTTTCCCCGTGTATCTGAGAACTGACGGATGCCAACAGTGCCTGCCCCCCCCCCCCCAGCGCACACATGTACATGCAGGACCGGGGGGTGTCAAGACCAGTGAAGAAACAGACAGGAAAAGAGCTGTACAGGCATAAGGAGGCAATAAATAGAATCACCGCGGCAAATCCAGAACTAAGAGAAGCTTTCCAAGGCAGGATCGCCCACAAGTCTTTCTCCAGAAGCTCCAGTCCGCAGCCCCCTCTGTCGCACTGGCAAGCCCCCGGCGGGCTCCGTCAGGGCCGCACGGGCGGAATTCTACCGAGCTCAGATTCTCGATCTTAAAACGGCGCAGCAAAGAGGACGCCTTTTCCTCTCTCCGGTGTAAAGAATGTGTTTCAAAATAAACGGCCCGTGTCCATTCAGCCGTTGGGTCATTCACCACAGCGAGTGCAGAGCCGGTGGTCAGTAGCTGTTGGGTGAAACCGGTCAAGTCTGGAAAACCATGGGTGTCTCCCGACGCCCGGGGAACGCACTCCCGCCGCTCGGGAAAGAACCTGAGTTATTTGTCGTGGGTCACACACACAAGGCCCCAGTCTGCCGGCTCTCGCCGAAGCCCCCAGAAACAGACAAGGACGTCTGGTTTCCTGATTGACCTGTGACTGCTGTATCTGGGGTTTAGCTCTAGGAACGGAGGGGAAATGAGATGTCTTTAAACAATTTATCCATCGAAAGAGGACCCTCCCCCCGCCTGTTTGCTGCCACCTTCTTTTTTCCCCTCTGCTCCCTTCTCTTCAAACGCTACCTGACAGACTGCCGCCGTCACCCTGTGAATGTAAGTAATTGCCTTGTTGACAGCCCCGTTCTCCGTGACATCTGCCGGCACTCCCTGACACGCGAATAAGCATTAAGATATTAACAGTCTGGCGCAGGTTTGAGGGCTGGAATGGTAATGCTTGGCAGGCCTGCTGCACAAAGCCACACGCAGAGAGACCCCCACTCACTCGGCTCTGTCGTCCTTCTGGTTCGAACACACGGCGGGGCCCCGCGTAAATGCCGATCATTCGCTCGACTGCCCTGGCATTTTGGTGTCTCCTTCGACAGGCCAGATCGTACATTAAAAGAAAAGAAAAAGAAAAACAAGAAAATGCCTGCTTGTGAGACCCTGCAAGGGAGAAGCGGACGGTTCAGGAAAAAGGCAGGTCTTTGCTCACTGGGATGAGGTAATATTCTAAGGGGATTGTCTTAACAGAAAAAGCAAAGTCAAGCTCCCCGAACTAACTAACACACAGGACAGTCTGCACAGAGCTTTCTTCTGATATTTTCAAATTCTTCCCAAACACTAGCTAGCAGGTGACACCTTTGTGCCATGGACTTTTGTCAGATCCTCCTGCCGAAAATTATGAGGCCAGAACACCACAGTAGGCTCTGTTGCCCGAATCTGCTCCCTGAGAAATGGCAAAGCTATTAACATGCTGGAGTCTTAAGCTGTGAAGTGAGTCAGAGAGCTGTCTCTGTTCTATTCTGGGCAGGGCTTGTTTTGGATCAAAACCCAGCAATCCACACAGGTAATGCTAAAATTAACATCAAAATAGAAGGGGCAGAACTGCGAAGGTGACACTTGTTCCAGAGGGGAAAATGACTCACTATGGCTGCACTTGGGAAACAAAAGAGGAGTTAAAATAGGTTTTACTGAAGTTCACGGTAGTCTGATGAGGGGGTCAGTTCAAGCATTTTGGGGCTCAAGACCTTGACATCTTCTGGGGGCAAAGAGCCCAGATTTTCCTCACTGCCCCCAGCTGGCCCCTGTCAGGACCCGGCGATGTCACAGAAACAGCAGACGGTTACATACTGATTCCTTCTGCAGACGCCTTCATTTCCCTGTTGTTTGATGCGAGCCTGGGTCATTATCTCTGCTTTGCAAGAGAGGAACGAAAAGAGGCCCCAGAAGGATAGGGCCTTGCCCCAAATCGCAGGTAGTAAATGGCGGAGGCCCAGAGTGACCCTGGGTCCTGTCTTCTGGGCTGGAGTACTTCCAAGGCATTGGCTCCCAGCCCTGGGGGCTTGGTCAAAATTCCCAGAGAAAGGAGAGTCCGCCTGGAAGGACTGTGACTGCCTTTCTAGAACCCAAAGAGCCGTCTGTGGCCACGAGAAGCTGATTGACTGGGATTGAAAGGAACCAGAAGAATCAACTCCAGTCCACAAAGGGGGTTGCTCAGGTGGGAAGGGTGGTTCCCGTCAGACTGACCTCATTTCTTCCTGAGCACAGCGGGGAGAGCCTCCGTGGTGGCTTGGGTGTGTCTGCTTGGGCAGGGGAGTTCAAGTTCTCAAACCAAATCCCGGGCCACCCCCAGTTTCCCACTCCAGACCTTGGATATGAAGGGCGTGGGTGTCAGCGGGACCTGAATTCGAGTTCTGCCCCCCATAAGCTGGCTCAGTTTGGCCAACTGAATCTCAGTTTTTTCATTTATAAGACAGTGAAGACAACCCTATCTTCCTTCTAGGCTTGCTGTGAGAGCTAACGGAGCTAAGCCGGTCAGATGTTTAGTACAGTAACGCCCAAAAATAAATGTTAATATGTTGTTATTATTAATCAATATGGGGACTCATGGGAGCCTCCTATGTCTCTGATTCCCGACTTGCCATCCCCCTATGGACGTCCTGCCATGAAAGTGCTGTTACAGCTGATAATGGGGCTCCCCCAAGGCTCCCGCCTCTGTGCGTGTCCGCCTCACTCTTGTTTCTGGACGGCTCCCGCTTACTTTAGATGCACGCCCCAAGCCAGGGCACCTGCCTGTCTCCATGATAGTGTGGTCATTGAGAGCACAGTCTGTGCTCTGGACATTACTGACCTGCTCAGTCCTACAGGTTAGGGGCTACATTTCGCTTTTAAAGGTTGGGCAGACGGAGCTCAGAGAGGTTAAGTAACCTACCCAGAGCTTCACAGCTGTTAGGTCTCGGGCCGAACTTCGCTGCTGGGGGGTTCTGGTACCAGTGCCTGCTCTACAGCTGAACCACCTCACCCTTCCCGAGACGAAGCTGCAAACCAGGGAACTTGGATTCTTTTGTCCACCTTGGTCTCCCATGGACACCGCTGGGGGTTCCCGCCCTGCTCCTGCTCCTGCACCTCCCGGCAATGTTTCAGGCCCTGTCCGGGCTTCCGTCCATTCTGACCACCCCCGTTCGGGACTGCGTTCCTGTTCCCTGGATGTCAGATGTTTTCTGGATGTCCCTTCTCCGTTTCAAGTCCTTTTCTAACTCACTCCGCCAACACACAACGCACAGTGCCGCCTGCTCAACCCCCCCGGAGCCTGGCTCTCACGTCAGCTTCCCGGCAGAAGGTACTCAGTGACGACCCCCATTCTGCAGAAGAACACGATACTAGTCAGCCGGACAATCGAGGTCTGCCTCCTCCATAAATGTGCAGTTTAGCTTTTTGGTTCTCATTATATCGCTTTACATACTCAGCAAAAGGCACAATGCACGGGGCCAGAAATCTGTGCCTCTTGTCTGTTGCTGCCTCCTTGGTACCTAGACTAGTTGCTTGTTTACACTACGTGCTCACTAAATATTTGCGGGTTGAGTGAATGAATGATTGAATGAATGAAAACAATTTTCCCTCTAAAATGACGACACTTTCCACCGTGTTTTACCGCAGAGCTCCCGGCCGTTTAAAGACAGCAAGTCTGCTCTCCTTCTTCAAGGCAGCTGCCATCGTTTTTAAGGATGAAGAAAAGCCAACACAGGGCTCGTAAATATTTGATATATTGTAGAAAATAATGTTTACCAAAGTCATGCTTTGGTGCTTATTAAACACGATGCAATGTAATCGTGTCATGCAAGGGTGATTACGGGAGCTCTAGAAATAGTCATTATTAGTCACGACAGGCGATGTGACCTGGTATGGGAACAGCAGTTTAAAATCAAGTGACAAAGGTCATCCTGATTTTGCTCCCATAAGCGTTGCGGAGACAAGACATAAGGGCTTCTGCTGCTCCTGCCGAGTGGGGGCCTGGAGCTCACACGCGTGTGCTGCCTTCCTTCCTGCCTTCCTCCGGCCTCCAGGCCTCCCCTGCCCCGCACAGGTTCACACCCTCCTTCTCCTTCTGAGGTTCAACTAGACGCCATTCCCTCTCCCTTCTCTAGGCCTCCCCCAGGACGAAATCTCTTATCACTGCCCCGCGGCAGCTTCTCTTGGGGTCAGCCACGTCACGATTCTGACTTCAGTCCCACGGCTCGGGCGGTGGCTGTCCCGACCAGGCCTGTGAGAAAGGCTGGTCCCCCGCTTCCGAGTGATCCTCTAACCGCGCTCCGCCGACTGTCCCCTGTTGTACCGCGCTCACCGGTGCTCAGCGCGTCGTCGTGGGCTGAGGGAGCGGCCGTGGGTTGGAGGAGCCGGTGTCTGAGGCGCGTTGCGAGGCCGGGACAGGCCGCACCCGCGGGCAGAGGGCGCGGGGCAGGGGCAGCCGCGTCACGGGGCTGCGGACAGACGGCAGCGCGTGTGAGCAGTGACGGGGCCCTGCGACTTCCGTGGGGGCCACAGCGCCGGCTGCCCTCAGACACCAGCTCTGTCGCATCTGCATGAACGGGGGGCGCCAAGCGGTGTCCCCTGTTCCTACGTTTTGTGGCTGACGACGACAAAAGCTGACACGGGGTGGTGGTGGTTCCCTGTGAGGGCCACAGGCCTGTTTCGGACATGTTCCTGCCTTCCGTGATGAAACTGTTGCACGGACACTGCACGTTAGCTAGGATACGTCTGCATTATTGTGTGTCTGTGTCTGATACATCTGTGTTACTATGTATGAAACTGTTCATCGGACTCTGCACGTTAGCTAGGATATGTCTGTGTTACAATGTGTCTCTGTCTGAAACTGTTGCACGGACACTGCACGTTAGCTAGGATATGTCTGTTACAAAGTGTCTGTGTCTGAAACTGTTGCACGGACACTGCACGTTAGCTAGGATACGTCTGTGTTACAAAGTGTGTCTGAAACTGTTGCACGGACACTGCACGTTAGCTAGGATACGTCTGTGTTACAAAGTGTGTCTGAAACTGTTGCACGGACACTGCACGTTAGCTAGGATACGTCTGTGTTACAATGTGTCTGTGTCTGAAGCTGTTGCACGGACACTGCACGTTAGCTAGGATACGTCTGTGTTACAATGTGTCTGTGTCTGAAGCTGTTGCACGGACACTGCACGTTAGCTAGGATACGTCTGCGCGTTACTGTGCGTCTGTGTCTGAAACGTCTCCGGGCCGCCCCACATCGCTGCTCACTGTCGCGGGACTTGGCTGTGGTCCTGTCACTGGCATCAGGCTTGGTCATGTGACCTGCTCAGACCTGCGGACTTTAAGTAGAAGTGACATGTGCCGTGACCGAACAGAGCCTTCGGGGCCACTGTGCCCTTTTGCCTCTGCCCCGCGGCCGACCCATCTCCGTGGGGTCGTGTCCTTCCTGCCGAACCCTGCGCGGAAGCGGCTGCCCCAGCCCGGACCCACACATGGGAAACGAGCCTCCGCTGGCGCAGGCCCCCGGGGTCTGGGACCCGTCGCTGGGACTGCCATGGCGAGGTCGAGGCTCACCCGTGGAAGGGCGGCCCGGCCAAGGAAAGCGGTCGGAGCCGCCAGAACCCGGGAGGGCTCCACGGTGCCGGCGCGGCCGAAGCGCTCCCATGGATGCGATTTCCTAACTGGCGCTCGCACACCTTCCATTTAAAGCCTCTTCCTTGGACTCTCCAAGGTAGTTTGCTGTGGACAGTCATGGGGCTGAGAGCCGGAAGGGGGTGCGTCCCGGTCCCGACTTGCTTCTTCTGGGGCTCCGTGTCCTCCTAGATAACTGTCAAGGATGCGGCAGAAGAAATTTCGAGGCCGCGGCCAGGCCGCCGCCGGGTCCCGCATCCACTGCGTGGCCGAGGTCGGCTCTACCGCTACCGCGCGGGCGTCCAGGCCCTCAGCCTCTCCGTCCTTCCCCCCACAGGACTGACCTTAGCTTTGGCCATGGTCAGGTGTCAAGGCGATGGAGTTTGCGTGGGCTCCTGGAGCACGGCACTGTGTTTTGTTTTCCTTCTCATATGAAGTCACTAAACTCTCAGCCAGAGAAAAAAGTGATTTCCCAGAAAACAAAAACTCTTTGGCTCACCAAGGTTGTGCTTAAAAAGAGCAAGGTACGATCAGAGAAGAACATGAGGCTGCCAAGGTGGGCAAAGGTCTGGCCCCAAAATGACAACTTTGGGTTCTAGCCTTCTTCCCGCATTATCAGCCCAGTGATCTTGGGACACCACTCATTACTCTGGGCTCCAACTTCCCTACGTGTAACAGTAAAGGATCTCCAAATCCCTGTCCCGTGCTAATGTTTTGTCACTATAATTCCATCAAAATTAATTGACAAATGTTTCTTTTTCTTTTTTTTTTTTTTTCTTGCAAGTTTCAGGTGGCAGTTCTCTTAATTTGTAGAATTGGGGAAATACATTAATGGAGAGAAATGTTTACAGGGAAAGCCCAGCCCACACAAATTTTCTGAGTTGCTAATAAATTTTTGATCTTAAAGGAGAACTAAAAGAAAGAACTCGATTTATAACCATTTAACACAAACAAGCACTAGTTTGTTTGCCAGAAGAACAGGCGGCCTAGAATCTTTTGCTGCCCACTCGCAGGAGATTTTCTGCTCCAACTTAGGGAAGCTGAGGGCCGCCATATTCCTCCTAGCGCTGTTGAAAGGTATCCAGATCCTCAAAGTCTCCGCCAGAGGTCTGTCAAGTCGGGTGTGGGCCCCAAAGCTGCCCAGGCCCTGACTGGTTTCCAGCACCAGGTCCTCCTCCCATCACTTGGGACGGCAGGTGCTTGCTGTCCCCGTGCCCCTGGCCTTGGCAGGGCCGCAGTCTGCTTGCCACACCCCGCTCTCCTTAGATCCCGCCACCATACCCTATTCTTGGCTGTGGGCAGAGACAACGCTGACACTGGATGTGGTAATTACACAGTCTAAGATCATGCGCTCCACGAGAAGTCCCTGAAAGCCCCTCCTTAAAAATGTGCTGTCCTCCTCCCAGAGATTCTGTATTTACTGAAACATGCACGAGTCCTCCCTCAGCCTCAGAAAGCCATTCTGGAAGAGAGGGCATGAGGACGCCCTGCTGAGATGTCCCTCGGAGAGAACCTGAGGTGGAGCGTTGCCTTCAGCTGCCATATTTTGGATCTCCTGAGCATTCACTGAGAGGCCACACTTCCCCTAAGGCTGCTCCAGACGAACACTGGGGAATTAGAACTGGGCCATTCCTGGCTCAAGGGGGGATTCCTCCTATGGGCACTTTTGGCTTGGGGACTTTCCAGCAGGATGGTCAAAACTTTCTCAGAATTCTGCCGTGGTCTGAAACTCTTCCTACTCAACCCTTCCTTCCCTCTTCCCTTTCCTGGATCTCAGACCTGCACTATACGCCAGAGGCGCCCCCTGCCTGCTCCTTCCCTCCCCCACTTTAACCCTTATCCTTCCCAGGCACTTTCCTCACTAAACCTCCCGCACAATGCCTTCCTTTTGACACCTGCTTCTAAGAGAAGCAGGACATGACGCTTTCAAAGTTAGCACGTCTGGCCCATTGTATCAGGGCTCTCCAGAGAACAGAAACATTAGAAATTTATCATCTGTCTGTCTTCCATCGGTCTGTGTATCGTCTGTCACGGATCTACCCCTATTATAAGGAATTAGCTCAGGTGATTACAGAGTCTGAGAAGTCCCAAGAAGTGGGCAAGCTGGAGATGCAGGAGAGCCGATGCGTGGTCCTAGTCAGAATCTGAAGGCCTAAGAGCTAATGGTATAAGTTCTAGTCTGAAAGCTGGCAGGCTTGGGACCCAAGAAGAGCTGTTTCAGTCTAAGTGTGGAGAAACGAACAGACCAGCATCAAAGCAGCCAGGCAGGAGGGGTCCCCTCTTACTTTTATGGGATGAGGGTAAGTGTGATGGCCGCAATAGCAGTCTTTCTGTTCTATTCATGCCTTCAACTGATTGGACAAGGCCCACCCACATTAGTGAAGACAGTTTGCATTGTCTACAGATTCAGATGTTAATCTCACCCAGAAATACCCTCATAGGCACACCCAGAGTAATGTTTGACCAAAATCTGTATACACTATGAGCCTGTCAAGTTGACAGCTAGAAATAACCATCACACCCAAGGAATCCCGTGGTAATCGGTTAAAGTACTTCTGCTAAAGTCGTGAACATAAGTCAAGGTAGAGTATGAGTCGCATTTGTGTTTGTATCTGCCTCTGTAAAAAAACCCTTGAATAATAATAAAAAAAAGATCTATGAATAACTGAAGGTGGAAACCACATCTTATTGACTTTCAGATATAAAGAACATATTGAAAATTCAATAACTTGAATTCCTACTATGTGTCCCGCACAGACAAAATGATAAGGGTATAGCAGTCAGCCAAACAGACCAGGTTCTTGAGCTCAAACAGCTTACATGAAGGTGAGAGAGACACATAATAAACACTTGCATATATGTCGTAACGTGCCGTCGTCCGTGTGAAAGGGGAGCGTGAGTGAGCAGGAGGACCGAGGGGAAAGGAGAGACGCTCAGCGATGGCTGAACGGGCCACTGATGGATGGAAGACTCTGGACGGGGTTATTGGGAAGGTGGTGGGAGTGGTTGGGACGAGCAGGAATTTGGAGTTACCCAAAGCAGAAGGAGGGTCTTCTCCTCTACCCAGAGAATCAACAACTAAAGTGTTATTCCCCCAGTTCTGGCCGTTCTTCTCTTCCGCCCTTACTCCTCTCTCTACGGCGTTTCTTACCGAGCGGGCCAGACTCCCTCTCCCCAAGTGACCGTCTCGCTGGAGCAAGTTTTCGAGTCAACTTTATCGCTTGCATTGACCTTCCCGACATGAGGGCTCTGGGCCAGTTTCCAGTTCTGAAGAAATTCCTCTAAAAGTGGCGCTCTGGAGACACTTCAGTAAATGAAGATGAACTTGGCAAAGAAATTCCAAGCGTAAGGGCAGATAATTAAGAGAGATTTTCAAAGCCTAGGGGGAAATCAAAGACCATTATGTCTGTATGGTTTGCACTAAACCACTTTTATTACAATTTGAGCTCCATACAGCTGGGCAGCAACCGAACAGTGGGTCTGCACAGCCAGGGGAAAAGCAGAAGTGTGGATGTCAGCCTTCTGGCTGCCTACAGGAGCCACACGTAAGTTTAAGTTTCACAGCTCCCGAGGAATTACAGAAACCCAAACAGGTGATTTTATTGCCATCCTAATAAGGAAATGATGGCATAGTCATTGAGAAATTTAAAAAAGCTTTAAAATTTCCCTTTCCCTCTTCCGCCTCTCTGACTCAATTCCTTATCCTCGACAGGGATGTGGTAAGAGGTACGAGATTCTCCTGGAGTCCTCTGAAGGGAGGTTTAGTCGACGAGTCTGGGCTTTGGAACCGGGCAGGCCTAGAAATACAACTTCGTTCTGCCAGAAATGCCAGCTGTGTGATCTTGGGCAAATTACTCAGTCTCTCTGAGCTCCACTTTCCTTGTCTGTAAAATACCCACTTGAGAGAGTTGCAATGATCCTGAGAGATAGGGGAGGAAAGGCGCCTGGTACGTGATGGGTGTTTAAGGAATGACGGTTCATCTTTCTGGAAAGGAAGGTCCCTAAGGAACTCAGAAAACATTACCATACTTTCTCTTTATGATTTCTAATAAAGATTATGACATCAAAAAGGTCTTTGTCAAGAGAGTGATCACAAAAGCAAATGTCTTTGGCAGATCTACAGTGGGATTTGGTTTGTAATCCACAGAGGAGAACTGTGGCAAAAAAGCAGCCTGTGCTGCCCCAAAGGGCCAACTAAAAGATGTATGCCTGATATGAGGGGGTGCACCCCTCAGCTCCTGAGGGCCTGAGCCCCATTTAAAGGGAGGGGGCAGTTGCTACCTAGCTCTTACCTAAGGGTAGCGCAGACCTGCTACTGACAGATTTTTTTAATCCGTAAATCCATTACTATGTGAAATTTCCAGTTCACATAAAATGGCTCCTACATCAATTAATTAAAAAAACACAACAAAACACAACACAGAGACCACAAAAAGCATGTTTTCAGGCCAGACATGGCCTGCATTTAGCAGGGATTGCCCGACAGCAACTTCTGGAAGAGGAACATTCCATGATTGCACTCTCACTCCTTGTATAGTAAAATATTTTCGTTTTAAAATAATTCTTTGAATAATTCCATGCAGAGCAAGGAGTTCAATGTACAAATAAATCTCTTCCTGCATATTTCTATATCTGGGACACTAAGGGCCCAAAATAACCTAAAAACCTAGGAAGGATTTTGTTGTTATTTATTCCCCAGGATTCAGAGATTGCTGGCGGGCATGTCCAGTCGCGGGGCACAGGCAGGACACAGCTGACGCCTGCTGATGAAGCTGTTTTCTAGATATGTCCTTACAAAACGTGATGTTCCCTGATACTTTCCCCGGTATCATAGGGGGGTTAAATTATTAATGAATAGTCCAGGAAATTGCTGCCTTCACATCTTAAAAGAGAAGGCAGAAAAAGATTAGAAGAAATTATTTTTTTTTTTTCAAAGAGTCTCTCTGTTGGCCCCAGAGGAGCCTCACAAAAGCAAGTGTCCAGGGGAGGTCCTGACGGGCAAAGAAGTGCTGGTTGTTTGCATAACGGCGGCTGAAAAGTGTGTTATTGACTTGTTCCTCTCCACTTCTGAGCTTAGAGCAGAGAAAAAAGAAACTGTATTTCAGCACCAAGAGGCGCAGTAGAAGTTAAGTCCATGTTTGATTGACCGTGTCCCCCTCACACACCCTAAAACTATCATTTACAGGGAACCCCAGCAGGGTTCTGGACTATGCGGCAATCCAGATACGTGGGCGGGGCTTACCCACAGAAGCAGACGGGAGGGGGGGCTGCGGGGGGGGGGAGTGGGGGAGTGGGGGTGGGAATGCACCACGACATCCCTTTTGGTGGGTAACAGGCACATTAGGATGGAACAGCCTCAGGAAGTCCGGGACTGTGACCGCGAGAAGAGAGAAACCTTGGGCCAGAGGAGCTGGAGGGCATCTTCACGGGAACTGTTGATTCCCTCCAACGACAACCAGGCGTTTGCGAGAAGCCGAATTTCCCAGATGTCTTCTCAGGACATCTATGTGTTCCGCGCCCAACAATCGCTCGGTCAGTAACCATCCACGTAGTCCTGGGCAAGGTCGGCCTCTGGGGTCCGACCGATTCTCTTTACACACTGACAACTGCGGGGCTAATGCAAAACAACAAGTGAATTCCGTGTTCTTCTGCCTATTTTTCCATGTTTCCGACACTGAATGGAAAACAAATGCCATAAAGAGAACGAGGCCCGATGATGGTCCCGTTCCTTATCCACTCCAGGCGGTGCAGGGTCTCTTTCTCAAAGTATTAGGTTTAGAAACAGCAACAAGGATCCACAGAAAGGGACGGACATGCTCACTCAACCAAAATGATGTTTCACGGGTCTGCTATAAAAATTAAAGGATTCTCTCATTACTGGGGAAAAAAACACATATTGTTGAAGTTACAAAATTTAGAACCTAAGATAGCAATAATGAAAGGATTCTTTTGGTAAAAGATACTGAGATCTTGGAGAGGCAGGCACTGAAATAGCCCTGTTGTAAAACAGCACATCGAATAGAATTTCTATTTGAAAAACTAACCCTCAGTTCCTCCTCTTTTCTCTCTTTTTCTCGTGACTCCTTATCTCTACTACTACAATGACCCAGTAATAAAAATATTTTGCTTCGGAAATCTCACTAGAATGCCCAGTATATTTTAATCACAATATTAAATGCACCTTAGTTTGAGAAAGGCTTTTTGGAAAAGATAAGCCGAATTCAAGCAAGTGGAAGCCAATCTTTTTGCAACCCTGTTCCCTAGGATTATGATGTTCCCAAGATAATTTCATCATCTCACTTGGGTCAACACTGCTGTTGACTTGAATGGCAGAATGCCAAGAGAAGTTGCTGTGCCAGGTTTGGCCCTTAACGATGCCCGGTTGTGCTTTCCTTTGAGAGAGCGCGCCACTGTGGGGACGGAATTCCCAGAGTGGGACTCAAGGGGGTGGTCGAGGTCAGGGAAGAGCAGGTTGGCATTTGGGCAGAAGACGGAACGCAAGCTTTGATGGGGACAGCGGCAGCATTTAGTACTCTCAGTGCGCTGCTCAAATTCCCGCTGTCACTGCAGTTAGAGCCAATGGGCTTCCTCCTCCCAGCTCCCTCAGATGGGAAGTGTTGCTGTGACCGGCCAGGAACGTATTAGGTTTCCTTAATAAAGACAAATACATCACAGCGGTGGGTTAAGTGTTCCAGCGAACAGTTAATTCTCGCTTCATTAAACCAAACCAAATAATTCTCATTTAAATGAAGAAACGCATCCTGCTTCCCAGTAAATATTTGGTAGCAGAGCAGCAAGGAAAGCTCATGCCATGTAACCCTTCCTGCTCTTTGGGGGCTCCTGGAAAATTTCCACTTGTGCCCCATTGAGAATGAGAATCATTCAAAGCAAAATGACACTTGTCTGAATAAATGGGGAAACTAAACTTCATGGAGTCGCCTCCTAGATTTAAGAAATGTTTCTCATTTCTTAAAAAGTGTGTGTTCACGCTGTTGTTCAATCGCGGAACTGTTGTGATCCTCCCTGGGCCTCTGGGTCGTCAGTGTGAATTAGAAAGTCCTCCTGGATAATCTCGGCAAATCCTCTGGTGGAGAGTGCCGGCGCTTTTCAGGCTAAGTGCACAAGATACACATAAATCATCATCACTTCGGGGTTGATTAGAAGAGGGCAGGTATTTCGCAGTCTTGGCAATGTGTGTATGCCTGTGGCAACTGATTGGCTATTTCAAATTAATAGCTCAAAATGAAAACAAGCCTGGGGTTAGGATAAAGAGAAATGGTTTTTTTTTTTTTTTTTTGGTAAGGAAAGCTTCAACCTCTTCCAAAAAGCCCCTTCCCTCCCCCTCATGCTTTCCGTCTTCCTCTTGTTATCCAGCCTAGAACGAGGTCTGTCCGCGAGAGGACGGACGGGAGGAGAGTTCCAGAGCTCACGGGGCGGGGGGGCTGCGGGGAAGAAAGATGTCAATGACATGTATTTTTCTGTGGGAGCTCAGGAGGTTCTCAGGGGGCGGAGCCCTGCGTACGAACCACGGGGTCCTTCCTTCCGTCTGCACGAGCCGCCCTGCCTGTGTCAAGCAGCTTCCGGAGAGCAGCCCGTCTACACCCAGCATGGCCACCGCAGGACTCAGTTGTGGAAAAAAAGAAAAATTCAGTGAAAAAGAAAAAGCCCCATAGAGAAGAGACGGTAAAATAAACACACACTCTGTTTCCAGGGCAGGAGGGGGGCGAGGAGGTGGAGAGCGACACATGTGGTCCAGAGGTAGAAGGAGGAACTAGATTTCAAGAAAATTTTATGAGACCTTTTTTGCCATTTTGCCTTCTTGGCATTTTGGGTCTAGATTTTATTTTGGGAAGTGTTCAAAATTACACTTGTACTACTATATTAGTTTGTCTCTTAAAGTTAAAAAGAGAGAAAGGAAGAAAAAAATCTGTCTTTGAAAGACCCTTTTACAGGCAGTAGAAAATATACCTTGAGGACCTGGTTGCTCTCCCAGAAACTGAGAAGCCTAAAGTCTGTCTAACCTTGTGATTTTTTTGATAGTTAACTAAGATGAGTAAAACTTTATTTCTTTAACTACTGACTTTATTTCCCTAGCGATCCCCCCTCGTTTCCATATTTTGATAAAGAGAAGCTGTTCCCTACGCAATTTTAATCTCATTGTTCAAAAAAGATGAAAATGCCATTTTAGAAGCAAAACTATTTTTTTTCGTCAAATTACCCACTAGGAATGAGTTGTAAAATTGATGTTCTTCAGATCGTGACCACCGTGACAATACTGGGGGCAGCTAGGACATCAAGCACGTGTGTTTTCAAACCCAGCTCTGCGCATACTCTGCGCGACACTGCGTCAGTCACTAAGTGTTTGTGAACACCCGTTCTTCGTCTCGAAGAGATACGGCTAATAAACACACACTTGGCGTTGTTTTGTTGAAATTTCATCAGATAACCAAGCACGGATACCCATCGTGGTGGATACTACGAAGTCACTCTGTTCAGTCTCTTCCTCCCAATTCGAAAATGCTTTCTAGAAGGTCTAACTTAATGGGTACCTTTAGAACACCCAGCAGTCCAGCGAGCTCTGGGGTAGGCGTTACTGAGAAACGAGGAAGTAGAAAACCCAAATTATGTCTCAGAAGAACATTCCCTCTGCTTGAGGAAACAAGATGTGTGAAAGAAACACAACCGGGAAGCCATCAGGGCGCATACGGACAAGTATTCGAGCTTGTAAACAGCAGGTGCCAAGATTGGTTCTGGGAAAGGGATGGGTTTTATTTAGGCTTTTGTGGCACAGGGAATTTTAATTGGCACAGGCAAAACAAACTACTTTAAAAATGAAAAAAAATATATAGGAAACTCCTTTTGGGGGAAGAATACAATTTAAGAAATAATAAAAATTTACAAGATTTAAGATGGTAGGAATGAGCAGAGCAGACGTCTTCAGGAAATGGACCAGCCCGGCACGGAGAGCTTCACGGGGAAATAGCTCAAAAAGAGGAAGTTGGGATCAAATGGTGACGACACTTGCGTCTCATCCTAACCAGCTGAGTCTGAGCCCTGAGGTCTTCGGGTCATGACAGCGGCCTCTGCCGTGGCTGCTGCTATCCAGGTGGACCGAGCACCGGCTTCATGCCCAGAAACTGCTAGAGCGGCGCTGTGTGTGCGGCGTGTGCTCGTGTTCGTGTGTGTGGGGCCACCAGGGTGTCTGTGCGTCCCCGATGCTTCCTCCGGGGCCTGCTGCAAGCTGCGGACTGGCTTCCCCTCACCAATATGGTGGTTCGATCCGTGCGAACTAACCTCAGGAGCTGGTCCAGACAGTTTAAAGCGTGTAGAAAGAGACCAAGAATTATTAAGAAGAACGGGGTTTATAGAAATAGTTTAGCCTAATGAGTTCCCCTCAAAGAGAAAGAGCATTCTGGAAAATTAAGTCAGTATCAGAAAGTTGACGGGTTGTTCCCACATCAATTAACCAAACATGTACTCGGCCGCCATGGAGTGACAGACCCGTGGGTGAGAGAAGCAGCACAAGGTCCCTGAGACCTCAGGAGTCCTGAAGCGTCTGTCTTGGCTCAGGTCATGATCCCAGGGTCCTGGGATGGAGCCCCCCGTCGGGGTCCTGGGATGGAGCCCCCCGTCGGGCTCGCTGCTCCGCGGGAAGCCCGCTTCTCTCTCTCCCTCTTCCCCTGCCTGTGTGCCCTCTCTCACTGCCTCTCTCTGTCAAATAAATAAAATCTTTAAGAAAAAAAAAAAAAAAAAAGAAGGATACTGAGACCCACACGTGGGGTCGGACGTCGGAGGGGCAGCAGGGCATCCGGACACAGGCGGGCCGCAAGGCAGGGTCCGGGAGCTGATGCTCGCGTCTCTGTGGCCACAAGCCACGGAAATGTTCTGGGAAGTTTAGAAACCAGTCGTTGAACTTCGGTGTATACCGTCATTTATGTCGGCACAGCATCAGTAAATAGTATCTCACCTCCGGAGGACGTGTGTCCGCACCAACGAAGGCACCGCACTGGAACGGAGGTAGTTGGGGATACGAACGGGCTACGAGAACCAGACAGAACGAGCTCTCGGAAGCTGACTTTCAGGTGTGAAAATGGACCGAACTGCCGGCTGAAGACTCACTGTTTTCCACGGGAGTTGTTTGTGAAACCAAGAAATTGCCTACGTATTATGTGTCCATATTGAGGGATAAATTAAGTTCAAAGTACATTTTAAGAAAGAACAGAATTGGGACGGGAGGGTGCTGGCTGGCGCATTGGTTCCGTGTCCAACTCTTGGTTTCTGCTCAGGTCATGGTCTCAGGGTCGTGAGATCGAGCCCCGTGTCAGGCTCCTCACTCGGTGGTCTGCTTCCGCGTCTCTGTCCCTCTCCCTCTGCCCCTCCTGCTTGTGCGCTCTCGCTCGCTCTCTCTCTCTCTCTCTCTCTCAAATAAATAAATACATCTTAAAAAAAAAAAAAAAGAGAGAGAGAGAATGAAGCATGCCTGGCTCCTCGGTCAGTAGAGCATATGACTCTGGGTCTCAGGATTGTGAGGTCGAGCCCCACGATGGGTGCAGAGATTACTTTAAAACAAATTACAAAATCTAAGAGAAGAAGGGGGGGGGGAATGGAATAAAACCAACGGAAGGGGAAACCCACTGTGATAAAATTGGGTGGGCCTCTACCAGAGAGGCTCTAAAATGTGTAGGTCCCAAATTAAGCCTCATTACAGATTTTTAACTTAATGATTTGGCAGCTGATATAGTTACATGTTTCAAAATCTAAACAATAAAAAGTAATATGGAGAGAAGCTACATTCCCACTGCTATCCCCGTCCAGCCCAGACCCTCTGCGGAGGCCTGTGGGCAGCCGTCTTTATTAACTACTGTTGTGTGCATCCAGTCGTCCTGTATGCGCAGCCCACAGACGTGCTAGTCGTATGAAATTTAATTAGAAAAGAAAAGAGGAAGGAAATAAACCAACCTTCGCTGGGCAGCCTCTACCTGCCAGACGCCATCAGGCGTTCTTCCAGAGTTGGGTCATTGGTTCCTTAAAACAGCTCTGTAACGTGGGTCTTTCCATCTGCCACAGGACAGACCTCACGCCAGATGGGCAGAAACCCCAGCCCTTTGCATTGTACTTTAGAAGTGCTTTCCTTTTTTTTTTTTTTTTTTTTAATTTATTTAAGAGAGTGGGCGAGAGAGAGCAGGAGCGTGCACACGCCAAGGCCCAGGCAGAAGGAGAAGCAGGCGCCCGGCTAAGCAGGGAGCCTGACCCAGGGCTTGAGCCCGACCCAGGGCTCCAGCCCACGGGGATCGGGACCTGAGCGGAGGCAGACGCTTGACCCCTGACCCCCTGAGGCGTCCCTCGAGTGCATCTTCTCCCCTCTTCGACCTCTAGAGTTTCATGTGGATTGTACACCCCTCTTGGTTTTTATACTTCAACTCATTGCTCCACCTAAATAACACCCTTAAAAGACCATCTTTCAGGGTGGTTTTCAGGATTACACTGAGCTGTTGATGCAGCGTGCGGCTCACGGAGAGTTCTACAAACAGCAGCTACTATAGCGTCTCTAAGAGAACTTCCTGCGTTGGCCTAAGTTCACTCAAAGTGTATTGATTTCTGTTTGACTCACAGAGATGGTCCCATTTTTGGATTCAGTCTATTTGAATGTCAAATGTTCTTCTGAGTGAGTAATAACCTTTGTCTACTCCTTATAAAAATAAAAATAAATCTAGATACTGCATCACTAGACACTTTCCTTGGACAGCCAAGCTTAAAGCCTGGGAACAAGAATGACCACATTCACTGTGCATCAAGGGTCAGCAAATTTCTGTAAAGGACCAGATAATTCATATTTTTTACTTTTTTGGGTCTTTGTCACAACTATTCGATATCTCATCGTAGCGCAAAAGCGGTCACAAAAGCAAGCGTAGCTACGCTCCAATCAAACTTTATTACAGACGCTGATGTTTGAATTTATATTTAACATTAACAGATACTAATGTTTAATTTCAATTTACATGCGTTTGAATGTATTTCTCTTCTTTTGCTTTTTTTCAGCCATCAAAACATGTAAAACCCTTAGCTCCCGGGTCATGCCAAAGTTGGCATAGTTTACCAACTTCTACCCTAAATTATAATGATTTGATAAAACACCTCTTGAATCTGGCCAATTCTCTCTCCACGTCTCTCCCTCTTCATCTTTTTCTCCCACGGCCCCACTTTCATAAACAAGCAGACAGGAAAACAAAAGGCCCTTTTGCAAGAAATACTCCTTCTTACCCACAGAGCCACAGTTTTATTTCTCATAAGCAGCTTGGGGTTTTGTAAATACAATTTAGGATTTGTATACAAGTGTAGGTACAGGTTTGAGTTGAAATCAACTAAGCATCGGGACGTCGATGCTGGAAAACACAGCGGCAGACAGCACGTCTCGCTGCTGGGAAAGGAAGCGACATCGGCACCCGACTCTGTGTCATTGCTTCATTTGAACCAAACTTCGGAGACGATTACTGGCTTTCTTGCATCTTCTACTCATGCACCTTAAAGGCAGAAGCTATTTGGCCAGGAGATGCAGGGGGCCCAGAAAGGCCCCGGTCCACCCCCCCTGGGTCATCGGCCCGGCCGAGAGACTTTAGAAGTCAGACATGGCGAGGACTGTGCTCTGGAAGGTGGCACCGGGGCCTCTGCTGCCCCTTGGGGCTTGCACAGCTCCTGCTCCGTCCCCTGCCTCCATCCGCCGTCATCTCTCCCTCTCCTCACCACCATCTCCCACGGAGTCCAGGCCTCCAGAAAGAGGCGGGTTATCTGTGGAAAACTTCTTTCCTCAACCCACCCCTATCCGAAGGCAAAAGGAGCACAAAACCCTTGCCAACTGTTTAGAAATGGTTAGGGAAAAATACTTCAGTAGTCCTACAAATGATCCTTGACTCCTAAAGCATTTCGTTATCTTCCGGGGGAACCAAGTCCACTCGGGAGGATTCCATCCGCTCCTGTGGATTTTTCAGATTTAGGAATTCTTGGAGAGAAGATCTGGAGTGCTGACGTGACCAGTGAAACTTCCAGAATTCTTTATCAAACTGTTGTTAGCGTAGAACCCAGCCCTTCACTGTGCTCAACAGGAATCTAGATGTTGACATTTTAAAGAAATATTGGAACTGGGGCTAAAAATTACAATGCTCAGGAGACGAGTGAGGGGCTGATAATGGACAAAAGCACAGGGGACCGAAGGCTCAAGCTGTTTCAAGCTGCAGGAAAGCAGGAGCTTGTCACTTGTCCCTCACCAGCAGCCCTTGGAGGGGCATCTCGCTCAGGAATATTTGTCGAGCGAATGAATGAGTAAATGGATTTATAGAGGGAGGAAGAGGACCAGAAAGACAAAGTCTGGGGCGCCTGGGGGGCTCAGTCTGCCTTCAGCTCAGGTCATGATCCCGGGGTCCAGAGGTCAAGTCCCGTGTTGGGCTCCCTACTCGGCGGGGAGCCTCCCTCGGGGAAAGCCCTTGGCTCCAGCTTGCCCTCTCTCGCAAATAAAAAAATAAATGAAATCCTAAAAAAAAAAAAAAAAGTACGGTTAAGTACTTTCCAGGCACTGGAAAGTTCTAAGCGGAGGCGCAGGGCACGTCTTCCGCCGAGAGCACCCCGCAGGGCAGTGGCCGTTTGACAGAAGAGACGCAGGGACCGCCAGAGACAAGCACTGCAGTAGGACGACGTGAGGAAGCGAACCTTGGCCTCTCCCCTCCGGTCCTCCGTGTTCCCGCCAGTGCCTCCCACGGGGCCAAACCCCACCAGAAGCCAGAGGCTGTGAAAACGGGGCAGAGAAGGTTGTAGAGCAGATCCAGGAATGGGGGCAAACCCATCGTCCATGGGGTGAACCGAAGCAGCAAAGCTGGTTTTTCACACCTTCCCACGCACGACACACAGCGCTGGGTCCGTTTCAGAGGCGCAGCACAAGGCCTGATGCACGTGTGCGTTGCACAGCAGTGGCCACGATGAGCCTAGTGCGTACCGTGCCCGTGCCTGCGCTACGGTTCCTTCTCTTCTAGGGAGAACTTGTAAAATTCACTCTCTCAGCAACTGTTGTGAGCTGGTTTTAAAAAATTCCGTGCCTTTGCTGGTTTTAAAAAATTCCGTGCCTTTGCTTCCCTGTGCCTTCGTTCATTCTCTGCTCTCCAAAGATGTGCCCCGGCCCACGCCTCTCTTATCGACTGGATGATTGGCTATTAGCTGCCGTTGGAGATTTGGAACAAGGAAGTAGCCAAAGGCTTGGGGAAGCCTTATCTGTGCTCACATTCCAGCCCCCGCCGCGCCTTAACTGTAAATGTGGGCGAGTCACGTAAACCTCTGTGTTGCTTAAAATCTCAATTTCCTTATCTGCACAAGGAAAGAAATTATGTAGCATCTCAGGAGGTGGTCACGAGGACCCAATGAAACCATTTAAGTAAATGCTCGGTTCCGATGTGATTGCTGTTTCATAGCTTATCTTGGATCAGATTTAAGCAAATTTGTCTTATATTGAAAAATGTGCTCTCAGATCAACGTTAGGGCGAGGCTGCAATGAATCTGGCAATCGTAAGTGAAAGATGCGAGTCTTTTTCATGACTTCATGACCATCGGTTTTATTCTGCTCTTGTCTACCCAAGCTAAGATGTTTCCTTCCTCAAGCATTGACTTTTCTGCCTTTAGATAGTACCAGAATGTTCCGGGCCTTGAGGTAACCCAGGGAAGCTCCCCTCCACGTGATCTCCATGTACAGCTGTGGCTGAGCCACCAGCGCATTTCTGAAAGTTGCTTCCTTGGCATTTCAGCATTTTGTTCGAATGACCAACTGAAGCAGGAAAGAAAACTGAGCACGACAGGACGGCTTCGTCTTCAAACCCATTCGCCGGCAAACTAGAAATCTGCTTGGATCAGTTGGGGTTCCAAAGGTGAGAATCGGCTTTGGAAGTGAAAGTCAGTAGCTACAGTTTAAAAGTCTGCAGCAAATTTTCTTCCCCTCCCCCACCACTTCCTCATTTTTCTAACGAGAGTTTCATGTGCCTTTTTGATCGACATGGATTTATGGCAAGCCGTGTACTCCTGTTTATGCCGTCGTTAAAATTTCAGCAGACATGTACTTTATGGAAAGACTGGCCAGAATTACGATTTTTAAACCCTTCCCCACCTCCAATTTTTAGCACTATAAAAGAAACATTACTCTCACAGAGTTCTTGACAAATATTTCTGGAAATTTCCAAAATCATAAATGCATTTGTAACTTCTATGCCTGATGCACCAATTCCACTTGCTTAGGTTAAATAACCAGAGGATGGAAAAGTATTTAAATATCAGTTTGACGCCTGAGACCACTAGTTATGTCAACATGTAGGTGGGCCTTCATGATGATTTTCTTTTTAAAGATTTTATTTATTTATTTGACAGAGAGAGATCACAAGTAGGCAGAGAGGCAGGCAGAGAGAGAGGAGGAAGCAGGCTCCCTGCTGAGCAGAGAGCCCGATGCGAGGCTCGATCTCAGGACCCTGGGATCATGCATGACCTGAGCCGAAGGCAGACGCTTAACCACTGAGCCACCCAGGCACCCCCTTCATGATGATTCTTAAGGATAAACTGCTGATTATCATAAGATACAGCTCCTCTGAGTAATGACATTCTCCTGGTGAATTATGTTTTTAAAATATAGTCTTGAAAATAGTATCT
Source organism: Mustela putorius furo (assembly GCF_011764305.1). Classification (NCBI taxonomy): domain Eukaryota; kingdom Metazoa; phylum Chordata; class Mammalia; order Carnivora; family Mustelidae; genus Mustela; species Mustela putorius. Next base: position 3,442,940 of record NW_025421261.1, read on the forward strand.
CTTGGGCCATGAAAGCCCTTAAACAATGATTCTCAAGGACTTTCCCTGTCATTGCTTAATAACATTCAGGGCCTCCAGACCTCAGAGCAGCTTCTCAAACACTGCATCTACCACACAATCACACCCGTACCTAAAAAAAATGTGCCAAAACCAGTTGCATAAAAAGATGGAATGGAATGCACCAGACTCTTACCAGTAGTTACACGTGGGACGCAGGAATAAAACAAAGTGGTAAAAACGGTGTTAACCCGTTCCTAGGGATTCCTGACCCCGGTTTCCCAGCTTTCTTCTGGAATAACGTGGCAGCGGTGAAGGGCATCAAGTCTGGGTTTGGGGAACGGCCGCGCTGCCCACTGCTGTGTGATCTCGGACAAGTGGGAGCGCGTCCAGGACTCAGCTCCATCATCAAACAGAAGGGATGACACTAATACCTACCCGCCCGGCGTGAGACTAAGTGCACGAGTGTGCGCGTCGCTTACACCTGCCGCGGGGGTCACCGGGAGGCGTCATTCTGTTATTCAGGGTCAGTCTTCTCCCGCAGAAGTGACCTCCTGAGAGAAGTGATAAACCCGTTTACTTGTCTTTTATGTTGCTGGACCCGCATACAATGATTAGCAAAGAAGAGACACTCCGTGAAGACTGGTGACCCCAGGAACGAGTGAATTCCATGCGTCGCGTCAAGTGACACAGAATGTCGCTACTTCCTCGGTGACGATCTGGTTGTGATTCTCTTATCCCCCGTCTGCAGCCTTTATTTTAGCCGTCACTGTTTAACATCCGCCCCGAAAGTGTTCCAGGCCTGGCCGCCCTGATCCGGGTCACTAGTGAGAGGTTTAATTCATGATGACGCACGTAGCGCCCAACAAGGAGCACATCGGAGGACTCTTACTCTTGGGGCTCTTGGGTGGTGAGGCCGGTCAAAGGTCACCCTCTTGGATTCGGCTCAGGTCCTGACCTCAGGGTCATGAGATGGAGCCCCGAGTCCGGCTCCGAGCTCAGCGTGGAGTCTGCTTAAGCCTCCCTGTTCCCCTGCCCCTGCTCTCTCTCCCTATAAAATAAATAAAGTCTTTAAAAAAACAGAATTACTTTAAGATATACCAGCCTCCCTAGTGTTAAAGACATTTCATTTCAGACTTTCACGTGGGTTATAAAGACAAGGTCACACTGAAAGTGTAAGTTTGAGAGTCAAAGGGCACCGAAGTCCACGTGCAAAGTCAGGGTTTTTGAACCAATCCGTGTGTCTCATTAGTGCCACGCTTCTCTTCCGCTGCTGCGGCCCAGAACTACGGGGCAAAGCTGCACTTGCCCCAGAATGTTCCAAACGGGAATAGCTGAGCCACACCTCCCCAGAGAATGAGTCTGATTGCTTTTCTCCAAGCCTCCCTGGATTTTTAAAACTAATATTATTTGACAAAGGTGTGACTTGCTTAAGACCTATTCAGAGTCTCTTGTGATGACACAAAAATGATCACGTTCAACTAATATGTATTGTAATTTCTAGTATTTGTCTCTCACTGCTAAGCTAGTTGTCGGGAGGAAACGGCCTCCTCGGAAGCTTCCGGCTGTCGGTGTCTCAGTCCTGGTTCCTGCTCTCCTGCCTTAGCAGAGGCCAAAAGTAAAAACTAGTAAACACACGTACCTGTGCCACCTGCATCGAACCTGCATCTTGTTCGAGAAAAGACACGGACTGTCATTACCCCCCTGAGCTGGGGCTCCTAAGGCTCCCAGAAAGTAGGGGAGAATGACTCATCTCAGGAGCACCTGCAGGGCTACCAAGGGCCGTACCCCAGCACCCTTAATGCCCTTCATTAACCCATTATGGGTCATTACTTTATTAAATGAAACTATTAAAATACCCAGGGGATGAGGTGGGCGGCGCGGATTGGCCGTAATCAGGAGGAGCACGGTAAGTAAGGAGCCACGCGGGAGCTCACTGCAGGAGATGGGCAGTGATAAGATCAGGCCGGCTGGTACCTACACAATGTCTAGAGCAGTACAGAGTGCTTCTGCATGCAGGAGGAGAGTGAACCGAAGTGGACAGTGAATTAGTACAGGTGGGGAGTCTTCACGGACATACGGAGTCTCGAGACCTTGAAATTGTCCTACTGTGACTCTAAGTTACACCGAGGTAATGGGACGTACTGAGATTGCAGAGAAGTCTAGACACATACTTCTTACTTCACTCTAAGTGGAAAATATGTGCATCAGGATCTGCCGAAAGTTTTGTGAACTTTGATACCATAACTCCTTCGTATGGAGGTTTTTTATATTGCCCTAGATTTTTAACGCATAAAAGTGGGTTTCCGAGAGTTTTCATTCATCTGTTGCCCAAGCCCCCCGCCCCCACCCCCGTGTGACAGATGTGGTAAATTCAGTATCACAGCAGAATTGTAGTACGAAGACAAAAATGACCAATGTCCCTCAGAGGCCTGAGGTTGACCAGGAAGAAATTCATATTTCTGAGCCCTTATTCCGACCCACTCTCTGGGTCGAGAAGCACCGTTTCTACTGCCAAGACCCTTAACTCAGCGGCAGCTTGTCCTCTCAAAGCACAGCCCAGATCAAGGCCCAAAGAGCACAGGGTCTACCTCCCCCCCCCCCCACCCCATACTCAGCCCAGGTAAAATACTGGATGAAACTTCAGAAAAAGGAGAGTGTGAAGTCTGTGAGAGCCGGGCCTACTCACCATCCCAGGGGGCCATTATGTACCATTTTACTGCAATTTCTCTTTGCTTTGTTTTTTGCAATGATGCATTTAGCTATAGCAAGTAGAGAAAACCCCTATTCAAGAGAGTGGGGTCATTATCCGCTCACAAAAGGCCATTTAGAGAAAGAACAGCCCCGTCAGTTCAAGCTGCGCTGCCAGAGTCCAGACCCATTAGCAAAAAGGTTAGCTGTTTAAGTGGGAATGTGAAACAAAATGTAATAATTAGGGCTAAGTCTGGGCACCCTCCCCCTGCCAAGAAAGCTGCCTGGGATCATAAACTCATTCCCTGAAAGTCCTAAGCTTAGGGGAAAGCAAATCACCAAGTCCGAATGACAGTTCGGTTGTTAACCTTTGCCCTAGAGGCGAGGTTTTCATCCTTTCTCTCTTTCTTTTTGGTATGTTTTTTATAGATGTCACTTTTATAAGGCTGGGCTGTTCTTTTTCCTGCTTACCACTAGCGACACGTTTCAGACGACTGCTGTATGCGTGTGCGCGCACGTGTGTGTGTCTGTGTGTGTGAACCACGAAAGCAAATACATTCCAACATGAACAGCAGTTACCTTCAGTGAAGAAATATGTGGGAGAACTGGGAATTAATTTCTCTTTGTTTCCGCCTCTGTACTTCCTGATTACTCGTTTATTAACAGGTGACGTACAAGGGACGGGAACAAAAGACACGTGCAACATTTCCGACAGAATTTGCTACCGTGCCTCCGTCGACGGAGGGAAACACCAGTCGGCGTCTCAGCATGATTGACCACGAGGGGAAAGGCGGTAAGCGCCTCAGAGAAGAGGCCGCACCGTGACGGGATGGGGACGGACACCAATGTTAACCAGACGTCCCCTCTCCGTTTCCTCGGCCGCTTGGCGGCATCCGGACGAACGCCGTTCCACTAACAGATATCTGTCGCTGTTACTGATACAGGAACTGCCCATCATTTAGCATCCTCGGAGGCACACTGCTCCGGTTAGTGAAACAACAGCAGCTCGTACTGCTCATTAAATAGCTACTTCGTGTTGGACTGACGGGCTGAAGGGCCGGTTACGGGAGGGTCACCGCGTGCACGAGGCGCGGATGACCAACCTTCGGTAAATAAGACGGGGCCTCAGAGGCCATGGAAAATGCAATGTCTGACGATCCAGAAGGCGCTCTGGGAGGCTGCAGAGCCTCGACTCATCACTCTGAACCACCGCGATGACTGTAACTCAGGCTTGCGAAGCACAAATTTGTAAGAAGTTCCTATTGCTGGATTATACGACAAATTTGTTTCTTAGGCAGTATTTCTCAAGTGACTTGAAGGTAAAACGGAGATACGGACCAACTGCTTAGCACGTAGCAATTAGGCATTTTATTTATGCCTTCATGGGCTTTCGTTAACACTTGTTTTCATTTTTATGGCTCTCGTAACAAAATATTCACTTTAATCCAGGAAGCAGGACTCCTGTGTTCGCATTGTTTAATCAATAATTTAAGAAGCATTTACGGTAACGGCATTTCCTTTAAATCCCCTGAGATTCCTTTTAAAATTTTTTCACCAAAAAAGTTTGGTGTAGGTAAAGTTGGTTTTTTTCATCCTTAGTTTTTAATTAAAAATTTGTGAGTGTCCTCGACACACACTGTCACGGTAGTTTCAGGAGTACAACACATGACTCCACTCTCTGCTACGCTGTGCTCACCACGAGGGCAGTTAGCATTTGTCACCACGCAACGTCACTGCAGTACCACCGGTGACATCCCCTGTGCTGCCTTAGTATTCCTCTGCCTCGCTCGTCCTCTAGCTGGAAGCCGGTGCCGTCCGCGCCCCTCACCCGCTGTTGTCTAGGTAGGGTTTTGTATAGGTAGAGCGAAGGGAAAGAGACAATCTTGAAATCTATAATCGCACTTCGGATTGTGGGGAAAAGAACAGATGTGAACAAAGGCGCAGGCCAGTAAAAGGTTGAGAGAAGGACATGAGTTAAATTCATCAACAAACATCTTTGAAGACCTACTATGTTCCAGGTGCTGTTGGAGGCCCTTGAGATACAAAATGTCAGTAGAGAAGACAAGAAATGCTAAGTGCCATAAAAACATCCCTGGTGCCAGATGATGCTAAAGGTTATCAAAGAACAGAGCAGAGCATGGCAGATTCAGAGAGGGGCTGCTTCCGAGATTTAAATGATGTGAGAGGGTAGGCGCCTCGAGGAAACTTTTGTACAAGCCTTGAAGGAGGTGAAGAAATCAGTCGCATGGATATGGGCAGGTGGAGAGGAGCGGCTACCCAGGCTACAGATAAGAAGAAATGGGAAAACGGAAGGGGGACTAGTCCATGAGGAGGGGGGAGCACAGGAAGAAGGCAGCTATGTCATCTGAGGCGGACGCCGTCGGGGACTCTTTTTTTTTTTTTTTAAGATTTTATTTATTTATTTGACAGAGAGAGATCACAAGTAGGCAGAGAGGCAGGCAGAGAGAGAGAGAGGAGGAAGCAGGCTCCCCGCTGAGCAGCGAGCCCGATGTGGGGCTCGATCCCAGGACCCTGAGATCATGACCTGAGCCGAAGGCAGAGGCTTAACCCACGGAGCCATCCAGGCGCCCCAGTTGGGGGATTCTTAACATAACTTTGAAATGCTTGACCTTGGAAATGATTGGAAGAGATAATAAAAAATAATCATTGTCCCTGATTAGCATATGGAACGTGGATCTACAAAATAAATATGTAAACGGAATCCGCGGACACACCTCCAGACGCGTTTTCTAGGCAGCAGCCACCAAACTGGACACAGTCACTGTCGGGTCATTCACGCTCTGGGGATCACACGCGCCCGACGCCGTGTTAGGAACAGGGTCACAGTGATGACCAAAACAGACGCAGTTCTCGTACTCATGGCAAAGACGTAGTTTATTTAAATGAGGCGCTTGTTATCTCCTTATCAGTCTGTGGAAAATCCGACAGAGCTAGGAAAGTATGTGGTGAGTTACTAGACCAACTCTGGGAGTCAGGAGAAGCTTCGACCGGGAAGCAGGGTTTGAGCTGAGACCTGGGGCTGCATGAAGGTTCAGGAAGGAAAGAGACTCTAGACAGCGGTGGAAGGAAGCATGGCATGTGTGACGCCCTCGAAGACCAGGGGCCTTCAGCGAGGGTGCAGCGGAAGGCGGGGCACACTCACGCGGACCGCGGAGGACAGGTGAGCAGGACTCTTTACGGTGGCGCCTGACGGGATAAGGGGAATCCACGAGGCACGGGCAGCCCCCGCGATGAATGCAAAGTTGAGAAGAATGAGAAGCTGCCACGAGGCCTGGGCACCAGGGTGGACGGCGGGAGTGTTCACCGAGGACAGGAGCTGCGGGAAAGGCTGAGTCCCTGCGGCCCTGGCTGCGAGGAGAAGCCGCCAGTCAGGCTCCGCGGCAGGGAGGGCCCAGGGCAGGCCACGCCGAGCTGAGCTGCAGTTCCCTGCTGCTTTCCCGTCTCCCATCTTCCTGGAGTCAAGTGAGCTGTAAATCAGACAGCGAGGGAGCCCCCTGATGCAGAATGTAAAAGTCAGCTCCTGGGCACAGAACGGTGGGGAAGGATGGAGCAGGCGGGGCGGGGAGAGCCCAAAGTGACCCGGAGAGCGTGGCCAGATCACAGGGGATCTTACGGGCGAAGTCTTTATTTTTCTGCAAGTGGCAGCCAGCGAGGGAAAGAGGAACTCTGCTGTGCATTTATAAAGGGAGCTCATTCACGTGCTCTGCGGAGACCGGAGCCGCTCGTGGAGGACAGAAGCTCGTGTGGAGGGTCTGGCGGACTCGGGGAGGGACGGGGCAGTTTCTACCGTCGGTGGTTGTACACGGTGCGGAGGCGCAGGAAGACCCGAGAGGTACTGAGTTGGGTTTGACTTGGGCGTGGGAGGTCTGACAGGTGCTAGGGAGGAGTTCCAGACGTGGGTTTGCAGAAGTGGGTGGGGAGTGGTGCTCTTCTTGAACGGAGGACCAGGTTTGGGGAAGATCGCGCGCGTGGTTCTGGGCCTACTGAGTCTGTGAGACGACCACCGCAAACGTCAGTCAGCGCCTCCTCTCTGGTGCGGTTCCCCGCCGACTCTCACTGTGCTCCCACAAGACATTCTGCAAGGCCTTTTATATAAAGTGTTTTCTCCAATCCTCAAAATGTGGAGGCGGACATGATTTTTCCCATCTTACTGATGAGAAGACTGAGGCTCTGGGTTCAATATTCCACTCGCATTCAGCACTTGGAATCCAGGCCCTTTAAACCCCAGCTGGGGCTTTTCTCGTCTCTACTGCTTTACTGCCGGTCACCGAGGCATCGGAGAAGGCTGTACAACAGGCTGAGCAGAAGTGAAAAAGCTGTTAGGTGATCCTGTTTCATTTGGGGAAAATGTAGATTCTAGAGGAGGCTTCCATGAGTTTCCATTCATCAATCAGTCAGCACTCCCTGGGCAATCATTATATGCTTAGGACTTGGCTGGCCATTACAGAAAGATTACGAATACTATAAGGTCTGACCCTTGATTTCCAGGGGTTAAAATTTAGTCAAGGAGGCAAAGACGCTCCGGAAATAATTTGACATATGGTAATATTAGATGCTGATTAGCTGCCCGATGGCGTGGGGCCCACAGCCAGAGAAAAGGGCCCCGTATACCATGCTAAGGTCTTATTCAGGTGAGACTTGCACTGTGTGCACAAAAGGAAATTGAAGGGCAGATACTGTGTGGTGATGGTCTCAGATATTTCGGCAGCCGAGTGCTGGTCTGCAGGCTGGCTAACTCCTCGGGAAATTTCATAAGACACACAATTGATCATAGTTAGCTAAGTAAAGTGTGGAAATGGACTGAGAGTTGAAGTTTCTGGAAGCCTGTTTTATTTAACATTGGTTGTTGCAATTCCTGCAAGTGGAAGGCTTTTGTTTTGTTGGGTTTTTTTTAGAGACAGGGGACAGCAATCTGTTCATATCTTTGTTGAAGGAAAGCTGAAATCGCAAATGTGTTTAAATCTGATACGATCTAAATCCTTATCCCAATAATGAAAAATGTCATCAGCAAATCTGACTCTAAGATCTTTGAGGCTCTGTAAAGATTATTCTTTATGGGAAAATCGCCTCAAATTTCTTTCCAGAAGGAAAGATAAGACCTCTCTTAAATAATGGCATCTGGAAAATTGAAATTTTCTTAGTAGGAAGCATTTTAATAACTGGCATTTGTATAGAACCTTATGATTTGTAGACCACTTTATATACTTTATCTTATATGATAACTAAACAAAGCTAAAGTATTGTCAGAAAGTTATGTTGGACAAATTGTTCTCTGGAGAGGAAAAAAATGTGTGGTTTTAACCAATTTAGAAATTAAAAAATCAGTATTAACTTCTCCGTCATTAAGAGGGAGGTCATGGGTTGCCATACAGTAAAACAATTGTCTAACGATAGCGTAATGTTGATAGTTATAACAATCGTAACAACTGTCTAATGATATAGTAATGATGATCATTGTAAGAATAACACGATTGAGCCTTTGCTCTGTGTATGATACTGGTCTACTCATTTGTATGTATTAATATGTTTAATCCTACAAAAAACCTTGAAAAAGACATTATTTCTGTATTACAGATGAAGAAACTCAGGCACAAGTGTTTAAGTCACTTGTCAAGTTCATAAAACTAGAAGGCAGAAGAGCTGGACCTTGAACTCAAGAAGTCTGGTTGCAGAGCACTCCCTCTTAATCACTAAGGACTCCTCCAAAATGTAAATTGTCTCTTATAGAAACAGTTTCTTAAATAAAAATTGTAAAACGGCCAACGATTTACAAACGAAACATAACGGGGAAAAGGATAATATGGTGAATGCGAACCAGGAGTCCTCAAAATAACACAGAAAGGAAGAACAATCACACAAAATAAAAAATCTGCCTAAAGAATTAGAAATTGAAATATTTCTAACGTTCTGGCTATCTCTGAAGAAAGAGAAAGGAAGGTTAAGAAGGAAGAGACTAATTTATGATCCAAGAATAACCCACTGTTATCATAATTATAAAAATACATGTTTAGTTCTTCCTAAAAATATTTTCTGCTTTACTTGGAGAGGACATCAGTAGTTCTAATACAGAATAATTCCATTCCCAAGCAAGAGAGAGGGTCTAGAGACAAACAGAACTTTCTAACAGCATGGGAACCTCACTGAGGACCCCGGGCTCCCTAAGCCCTTCTCCACATTGGGTGTGAGAGACGTGAAGGAGAAAGTGCAAAGGAATCCGTTCTTCTAACTCTGTCCTCTTTGGGGTGAGGACACCTGGCACACAGATCTGCTCCGCATTCCAGAATTCTCTTGTAACAAGAAAGGAACTTTGTCCCTTGAACTTTGAAGCTGTTTGTGATTGGGATGGAAAATCATAAATCCCCATCAGCTCTGATAAAGTACACGAAGGAACTTTTAGGGCTCTTTGCATTTGGGGCTGAGTGCAAGAGACTCTTTTCCGATGTTCTCCTCAGGAGGCTAAAATACAGAATTTTTCCTAGTGTCTTTATGCAGTAGAGAGAGTCAGGTGTAGACCTCATGGCACCCGTTTCTCTTGTTACTGCCTAGTGATGGAAGCCACAGCGGAGATGCTCAAGTGTAAGACTTAGCTTTTTGACGCCTCATCTGGAAAGCCACCTATTATCTCCGACGCAAAAGAAAGAGTGTTTTGTCTTGTCTCGTGACAAGTTAAATTTCCAAAAGTGATATGAAAAATTATCCTATTAAAACCTCTGATACATATTGTGCTGATTTTTTCAAAATCTAGTTTAGATTAAAAAGACTTCTAGAACATTTAAGTTTGTGGAAGATTTTTTATCTCATTAGGGGAGCTTTACTGATATGAGGGAGGAGTTCTCATAATCACAGTGATCAGAATAAAGAACACTGGGCCTTACAGGGATTTTGCTACATTGTTTTTCTGGAACCCGATCAATTTCATACTATTAAAAAGAAGCCGCTTTACTTCTTGACCTCCTAAGTCATTCTCCACTGAAAGACTTAGAGTTTTTCCAATTGTGCTCTGCAACAAACAGGGAGGGTAATGAAAACAATTTGGTGAAAATAAAAAAGTTAGGCGTTAAGTGTTACAAAATAAGAATGAAATCGATGGGCTGGATTAGGAATATTAGAGTACACCACACATGATAAAAATAGCATTATTCCATTAATCTTTGCATCAGCTATTTATGTGTGTATGTATACCGGGTGCAATATAAAATATTTGTTTTTGAGAAGGGTACAAAGCAAAATTGTGGAAACCACTGACTTGGAGAGATTGTTGAACACTACCTCAGCCCAGTACGGAGTTAATCCTTCACTCATAAACCCGAAAATCCAGAGTGACTAAATTTTGATAAAGTCTCATAATGAATATTATACAGCGGTGACTAGGAGTAAAGAACAGATTTAAGCAACAATACAGATTAACCTCAGAAACATGAAACTGAAATGAAAAAGTACGTTGCAGAGAACTACACACAATGCACTATTTCTATAAAACTCAAGAACAAACTTAATTCTGTATTAGCTGATGACACATGCTTATGTGATAAAAGTGTTAGAATAAAGCCCCAGAACGGCGAAACCTAAACTCCAGAAGCCTGCGGACCTCTGGGGGGGCGGGCGCAGTGGGGTCCTGCGGGAGAGCCGGGGAAGTTCCCACGGTGCCGGTATCTTCGCTCTTGGGGGTGGGTTCTGCTACGTTCCATGGCTTCATATGTTCCTCGGCTTGTGTCGCACTGGTTTTTTGGTGGCGTCCAACAATAAAAGTGAACTTGCTAAAGCAGTTTTATAAGGAAATACACCTATTTCTTACCAACACTGCATTTGGCAGAGGTCAGGCAACTCACCCGAACCCCCTCCCCGGATGGAGCGGCCGGTGACGCCCCCGCCCGCTCGGCTCGAGCAGGACCCGCCTCGAGGCGGCCGCGACGACGGAGGGACGAGCCCATCTGCCCCGACGTGCAGCCCCGCGGCCTGCGTGACGCTCCTCTGTCCGCGCCTCAGTTTCTCCCGCTGCACGAAAGCAGCGCGGGTCACCGGACCGTCCCGTGCGCTCTGGTCCTCGCAGCCGCGGCCCGGGCGCCCGAAGCGGTTTTCCCGATCGCGCCGCGACCGACGCGCCCGAGACGGTTCTCGAAGCGGCCGGACACCGACCCCCGGGCCCCGCTCTGTGGCGGCGAAGGGCAGGGGCGGCTGCCGGAGCCGCTGCCCGCGGGGTCCGGCCTTCGCGGAGGTCAGTCACCGGAGCCGGAGCCGGCCCAGCGGACGGTGGTCCGGTGCGCGCACTGGCTCAGCCCCCGGGCGCCGTCCCCGACCCGCCTCCGGTCCGCGGTCACCGAGAGCCGCTGGCGCCGTCCGTCCCTCCGGAAGACACGAGGGGACCCGGGGCCGCGTCTCTGGCGGGGAAAGCGCGGACGGTGCCCGCGGGTCCCTCCTGCCGCCACGGCCCCGGGAGGCCAAGGCCCGCGGGGAGGACGGCGGGGCCGGGCCGGGCCGGGCCGAAGCGGGCGGCGGGGGTGGGGGGCGGCTTCTGCGTGCAGGAGGCCGAGGCCGTGGCCGGGCGAAGCTCTCCAAGGCCCGCGGGACCCCCGTGCGCGTCGGGGCTCTGCGCGCCGGACAGACGCGGCTCCGGGACCGGGACGCAGAAGCGCGTCCGGGTCCGGGTCCGGGTCCGGGTCCGGCTCCGAGTCCGAACACGGCCCGGCTCGGAGAGGACAACCGCGGGGCTGACGCGCTCCTCTCGCGCTTTTCGCTCTTGTTCCTCTTCCACGCGAGGGCGGCAGCGCCGGGCCCGAACCTCCCCAGCCCGGGGCCGCCGCCAGCCCGAGGCCGAGCGGACTCCGGCAGCGGCAGGAGCGAGGGTCATCCCGGCCGGGGACGTGCGAGACGGGCCTGCGGGTCACGGCAGCATCTGACACGCGCAGGGTCTGGTCACCGAGGAAGGGTCAGGGGCTCCCGCCGCTGCGGCAGCAGCTCTGTCCCCAGAGTCCCCTGTCCCCAGGTCCACCTGGAGTCCGCCAAGGCCCAGGCAGGTTTGCATAAGCGACTATGTCAACGCCGTTGAAACCCTCTCCCTGTCCAAAGTAAAAATACGTGTATTAGCTAATTTTCAAGAATTGGCATTTTACTTGTTTGTTTTTCCTTAGAAAACTCCCCTCACTGACCTCCAAGGCTGAAGCTGAGCGCTCTGCGGACTTTGACCTCTGCCCCCGCGCCCCCGAAGCTCGTTCTTGTCTCTGGAGTCCCTGGACCTGTGTTCGGAGATGCTAAGAGGACTTCATGCTCCCGTTTCCTTTAGGGCCTCTCAGCGTTTGGGATCATCCTGGGATGCACTGGGGAAAAGCCAGAAAGACCCAGAAGCTTCTCCACGTGCTGAGTGTTGGGCCCCAGAGCCAGCCCAGTGCCGGGTCCCGTCCGGTTGAGAGCAATGGTTTTCTCTCCACCACGGTTGCGCAGTGGCTCGTAGGAGCCCGGCTGCTCCCGGACACCTGCCCTGAGCTGCCCCAGTCTGGCAAACGGCTGCATGGCACAGCCGCTCAGGCAAGGCGGATGGTTAAGTGGCCTCCAGGACAGGCCTCGACCCACACAGGGGAGGTGGACGACGGGGCAGCGGGCATGTGCGGGGCCTGTGCACGGGTGGCGGGGCCTAGGGGGGCCACCGCCCACCAGACCAGCCCTGCGGCCTCCAGCCCCGAGGCAGACGGACCTGGGCAAGTCCACTCTGCCAGACGGTTCGACTCACGTCTCCACAACCCAAGCCCTAGCACACACCGTCGTTTTAAGATTAGAAGATTTTGATGCTAAAGGGGAAAAAATACCGAAGACATGATGTAGGTCTGTCAGAATGCAATGAGCACAGATTAGCAAAGATACCAAAACCAGCTCCTGGAGTCGTTGGACTCTATCTTGGAGCAACGCATTTTTAAGAAAATAAGGATTTTAACACAAAAGCAGTCTTGTCTCCAGCCTTAGGACAAATCTGTAAGATACGATTTTGAGCTACCAGCTGAGTCATTTTTTTTGTTTCTTTCTCTTTCATATAATAATCATGGAGAATTCACATAGTGTTTGAGTGAATAATAACAACAAAACCTGTAATCATTTTCTCAAATGGAAAAAGGGTAGGGGAGATTTTTGCGGATGGTATAAAGGCTTTGCATTCCTAACGTGTCCTAAAATCCAAAGGTCGCAGTAGAAATGGCTACCGGATGGTAAGTCCCAAACTGTGGCTCCGTGGGATTCTTCACAAGTCTGACATTGACAGGACTATTAATAAGAGGAAACTTTTAGAGGAAAAAGTAGTGTAAGAATTAATACATCAGAAAGTAAGGATATGTAATTTTTATAGCTTATGCTCCAGAAGGTCAATAATTTAATTCAATCAAGACTATAACATCATTTTTTCTTTTTAAATATTTTATTCAGGACCATGACCTGAGCCGAGGGCAGACGCTTAACCGACTGAGCCACCCAGGGGCCCCTTTATTCCTCATCTGGATTTCAACTCAGAATCAGGATAGCGATACTTTTAAATTATTATTAAGGCCCACGTAAGGTCAGGAGACGTGTGGATGACAAACCAGAGAGGGCACATTTGGGGAAACTTTTGGGAGCAAAGACAGGTACTAGACAGTGAACCAGACATACCGGATGGACAGGGAGTGCAGTCCGGATGGAGGGAAAGTTCAGTTACAGGCATTGTTTGGGCCATTTCCAGTAACTCTGTTCAGCCGGCGGGAGAGTAGCATAAAGGAAAGAACAGGAAATGTGGCAGGAAAAGACTGACTGGATCCTTCATGGACTGAATCCTTCATGGAATGAAGGATTCGGAGCGTCAGGTTAAGCAAGCATGTTGGACGGCTCACGGCTCAGCCCGCACACAGCTGCTGCCCCACCACACAAGCACCACTCCAGCCGCTGTTCAACATCTACCATCGAAGGGACTCTTATTTACAGACGGAGAGTTTAGTGCATAAGGAAGGATATTAGGAGCCTGTAAAATGCCATGTAATTTACTTTTACCTACCCTAAACGCACAGATTCATTTTGCTTTAACTCTACGTTTGCAAAGAAACCACGTCACATAAATACTGTCAAACACGTTCCTGTAAAGGGACGGGTCTTTGGGAGAATGGGTGGGAGGCAGGGGGTGTGCAGGCCGGGGGACAAGTGCGGGTCGCATGGCTGCGTGGGTGGGTGGAGCCTGGGTGTGCGGTGCCGGTTATGATCAGACCCAGGTGGACGGAGAGGAGAATGAGGGGCTGGACGCGGGAGTGGAGGGGTGGGGGGCTGACCCGCCGGCGACCTGAAGCGCTTGGGTATGCGTGGTCCCATGATTCCGTGTTCCGGAGCCGACCAAGAAATGTCGATAATATAAATTCGAACAATTGTTTGCTAGTTAAATTTTAGTCTGGTTATAGGAGTCCAGCACACTTTTATTATACTCACAAAGTGCACATTCTCCATTGTCAAAAGACAGGCCCTTTCTTCCCTCATCCCTTTCCCACACCGGAACAGGCCCTGAAGCTTTCCCAAGCACGATTCAAGTGAAACAAGGCAAAGCCAATGGAAAGGTCAAAGTCAATTCGGTAAATTTACAGTGATTTTTAAAAATGACCTTCACCAGCCTATAAAGTGAGAGGATTCAGTATATTAACAGTTTTAAAAGTTACGAAACACTGAGGTTTATTTTCAAAACCAACAAGCACCAACCAAGACGTCAGCCAGCCACCCCAAATCCAAACACCCAATTAAGTGTGAGGAAGGCGCTAGTGCTCACTAGTCTCACTAGTGAGGGGAGTTTTAGGAAACCTTCCTCCCTTGCTACTCACAGTTCGGTCCTCGGACCAGAGCAGCAGCGGCAGCTGGGAGCTTGCTAGAGATGCAGAATCTTAGATGCCGTCCCAGACCTACTCAACATGAAGTTTTCTATGCATTAAAGTTTACATATGCTATATGCTTTTCTTGGAAATTCAAAATGTATATAGTGCTATAAGTTGTTAAGTTTTGCTTATTTAATCATGGGTTTCTTTTTGTCAAATCCTGGAAACACCCATTTAACATTGCTTGGGATTGTATACACGGTATGGGTGATGCTACAGTCAACGAATCCTAAAGGCTCCCCAAGTAAAACATCCTATGTGTGTGTTCATTGTGTAGAGATGCATATGCGTGTATCTGTACATGTGGGCACATATATTAAGTTACATCCATGCATTTATGTATCAATAGAAAAAAGCCACAATTATTTATGAATTTAGTAAACACAAAAAGAAAATAGACTTCTTAGATTTGAGAGAAATGGTGGAGTGCAATTTTAAATTTTTGGTGAAAAGAAGGAATTTTGTGAAAATGAACCAGTTCAATCAAGAGGTTTTTAGGGAACGTTCATGTGGGGCTGGGATTTTCTTTTACTCTCCAAGATCTTTTCCAAAATATACATTCTTCACTAATGAGGGCTAATTTTTTACATGCTTTGTCCCTCTCATTCCTATTCAAGTATTTTATTTTTGAAAGAATGCTATTTGGGAGGCTGTTAATAGTCTTTAAGGAGCGTTGTTAAAGAGTGTTTTCAGATGAACTTTCCTTGGGTAAGTACAAATTGATATGAAAGATTTGGACTTAATTGATGTTACTGGACGTAATCTGAAAGTCTGCCTTCCTATGGCGGTGATCAGATCCTTTAAACAATATTATAAACAGGATACTTTGTTGGAGTTGGCTCCGTGTTCACTTAGTGCTGACCCAAAAGTAAATGAATGCTACTACAACCCCCCATCCCCCACCCCCCAAAAAAGCACACGAACCGCGGCTTTTTTAATCCCAGAGACTAATCACTTGGGGATAGAAAGGACTTTGTAGTTGCAAACTGCACTTCATGCTGCCCAGCCTCGGGGATGAGCCGGAGTAAGGCTGAGATTCTGCTAGGCTGTGAGGAAGCCAGAGATGGTTTTACGTGGTATTTACACATCTTTCATTTTCATAGCCGCGAAATGATCTTTATATTAGAAAACTGAAGTCAGTATAGCAAATGTGGTAGGTATTATCATTTAGGAGGAGATTACATTTAAACAGAAAGCCATTCGACAAGTGAGTAACATTACAGATACGTATACAATAAAAATGACGATGCAGAAATGTAAAGGTTTGCAGCACGAGAAACCCGCCTCTAATCCAAGCCTTCTGTCGTGCTGAGGAGTAGGAAGGCCTGTGCAGGGGGCAGGTTCATGGGGATCAGAGCCCAGAGTTAGTTCTTAGGTTCCAGTTGTCAGTGACAGTGATAATCTGAGATGAAAATACCTTGAGTGCATCTGAAATGCCGCTGAGCATGTAGAATTATCAGTCACAGCGAGGGTCTACTTCTTTACAAGTTGGACAACAGATTATACTCATTCAGTTCATAATTTTCAGGTTTTGCAAAGCATTCAGTTGCATCATTAGAGCAAAGTGAAGAAATCCCTGTCTCAAACGAGGCTGTGTTTCTCTTACTCGAGGAATGAACCTTACACTGTCAGGAAGTCTGGCTCACGCCCGTTGCCACTTTCCTGAGGGTTGGTTCCGCCTGCAGTTTTCAGATGGAAACGTGATCCAGTAATGATTCTGCCTCCAATTTCTTTATTATACAAAATATGGAAAAGGACTCTCCGCGACATTTTACTTTCCAGCGCCCGGGCTTCGTATCTGTGGAATTCCAATAATTAACTGATCTCTGCGGTAACGTGGAGCCCCACGGTCCCGTGGCTTCATAGCTATTCCCGAGATGAATGGTACAGCACATCCCCAGACACAGTCTGCTTCCAGGGAGGAAGATGCTATTAATGAAACTGGCGTTTTTCGGTGCCTCCTGTGTGACAAGTACTCACAAACGTGGTCTTCTTTAATCTGCTCATCAGTGTGCGCGATTCCTAGTCCGCACACGCAGACGCCGAGCTCTGGGGGGGGGGGGGCAGCCACTTACTCCACACCGCGCAGCGAGGAAGCAGTTTGACCCCAGGTGTCCTTTTCCAAAATCCACTCCTTTCCTCCGCCTCACCAAACCACCCTTCCATGACCGGAATACATTATTATTAATTTTGAGATAAAGTTACTGGGGCAGAGTTGCAGAAAAAAATACCTATTTGCCAACTTGTCAACACAGCTGCAAAAATATTCTAAAGACTGCCTAATTGTTTAGAATATCGAGAACACGTGTAATTGTGGAACTAAACCCTTAAATACACGGAATAGATTAATGACATGAAAGTTTATCAAACTCAATTTAGATGAGAATTTGGTGTTTAAAAAACCTCAAATTCTGATGCGGATCCAGGAGACAGAGAGTAACAGATACAAACATTCCTGGGAGTAGAAAGAATAAAATCCAGATGAATATCATAAGTAAATAGAAGGATTTATTATAAATAAATAAAAGTATATGCAAATAAAAATGTTTCTGAGATTTCAGAATTGTCCGAGCTTTCGTTTCAATGAAAATAGGAAACAAATATTACCATTATCTGGAAGAGAATAAGCAATTGCTTCTGAGCAGAAAGGAAATGTCTAAAATTATAACCATAATATTTATAACTGAAAAGATGTATTTTGTAGCAAAGTAAAATTTTGTGTATGCATGTGAGTATTTGTGTATATTTGGTTGGTAAGTCAAAAGTCAAATTTTAAACATGCGTTAAGCAGCATCTGATTGTTGGATCAGCTTTCAGATGGAAACGGTGCACAGATTTTGCATTATCCTTTGAAATAATAACTTAGCTGAAAGAAATTCACTTTGTGAACAAACAGTTTTGATCTGCAGTGTCGTTGTGAGGTGCCAAGAAAGAGAATTTCTTGAGGATACAGAGAATCCTCTGTATCCCCAAGATACATTGGATAATGACACCGGCTTTGAAAACATATTTAAAAGGATGAGCCTTCATTTCTAGCTTGCGGGCTTCGTTTTCACTCATATTCCGAACTCGCTTGGAAATGCACGAAAAATTACTTGGAGTCCTTGAACTAGCACATTCACGCCTCCGAACCACAGCGGCTTCCTTGTTTCAACTGGTCATCCTGCTAATAGTAACGGAACGGTCAACACTTCAAGTGAGTTAGTCAGTTCCTATCCCTGCGATGCTCACGCGTCTCAGACAAGGTGCCCTGAGGACCGAGTGCTCAGCTGGAGAGTGGAACAAAGTGGCCATGACTTTCCCAGCAGCCAGCAGTTTGTGAGTATGAACGAGGTCGATGGCTTCACCAACGTGGTGGAGGTCCTCAGTCTCCACGGAAACCTTCTCCATCCTCAGAACGTTTCTGGAAGCCACCAGGTGGTGCCTTGGCTTCTCACAGGTCCTCATGGACAGACTCTTGCTGGGCACCGCAGCCCGCCATCGGCGCCCAGCTTCTCCCGAAGCTCCACCAGGGGCAGCCACTCCCGGCGTAATTCACCAGCGCTGCCCGTCAGGCTTGGCCGTGCTGGCTCTCTCAGGGCACGTGTCAATCCTCTGCCACGACACTGTTGGGCACAACCCACCGATTCCTTGGGCCTTGACGGTGGCAGACCAGTACCTCACGTGGATGCCAGAGGAGGTTATGATCCCTCCTGACTCCCTTCCAGATTCCAAAGGATAAAGTGCAGAGTCTACGAACTGATAGCTCATCGATGGTCACCGGTGGATTTATTAATGAACTGGATTATGAGTGAACTGGGCAAGTGCCCAGTGTGTCTCGTAAACTTTGGTAAATTTTGGGCTGGAGAATGTGATTTGGATCTAAAACCAAAGTGTTTCACCCTATTCCCACCAAAATGCAGATATTGGGGGCGTCTGGATCCCGGGGTGGGTTGGGAAGGTGATCCCAGATCCAGATGGATCTTTTAGAGCAAGCTCGGCACACAGGCAATGGTCGGAAGGTCACAGTCTTGCCTCGTCGACCTGTTATACTGGCAGACCAGAGCACAGAGAGGGAAGGGTAGGAGTGAGCCAGACGGTCTGAATGTCCGCTGCTCCCATGTGGGTCCGGCAGAGCAAGAGATCTATGCGCGAACAGTCACTTGCAATACAGGGACGTCCCCCTGCCCCCCACTCCTCCTCTGCGGGGCTGGGAAAGAAGCTAGAAGTTCGCTTCAAACACCACAGTCCTGGTGGGAAGGAGAACAAGGTTCCTTCCTCTGTGGAAACATGACGGCAGGAGAGTAAACGTCTTCCTTGAAGTTTATGTAGAACACGAAAAAGTGCTGGTGAGGAAGGGGAGAGACAGAACTGCCGCCTCACCTCCTGTTACAGTCCGTTCGAAGGACCCCAGTGGACTGTAAAACAGGACCCCAAGTGTTAGCTTCTTGAGAGAGTCTCTCCAGCTTTGGCGTAGCTTTCTGCCTTGCTACCTTCCCTGGGTGTAATGTTGGGCAGAGGAGAGAATCCAAGCAACACACCTGCTGGGCGCAGAATTCTCTTTCCTTCCAAAGTCAGGAAGGATGTGCCATTGGCTTGGCCTATCAAGCCTGGCTATTTTCCCTTAAAACTCATTCTCTTCCAGAAGAAATCGCAGTCCCCCAACCTGAAAATCTGCTTCAGAGAAGACGCAAGAGTTCACCAAACATACCCACACGCGTCTAATCCCAGCAGTCAACATAGTTAAGAGGTTTTTCACTGGGCGCCTCTTCTTCACTCAACACAAAAAGGCAACTGGGGGTCTGTCCTGTGCGTTAACCAGACACGGCCAGTCACGCCTGCACCCACCAGGGGACCTGGCCCGGCACTAATCTGTCGTTCCCCACTCTCGGCATAAGTCATAATCTATAAGCAGGTATGTACCTGGGAGCTGGTTAACGTATGCAGACGTGAGTTCTGAAGTAATTAAAACATGAAAACTAATTAAGATGATAATAAACAGGAGTTCAGGAATTCATTTAAATGGAAGTGTTCATTAAAACATTTATCCTTTCTTTATTTTACGCAGCATTTATGAGGTGTATCTGTATTTACCAAGCACAGTTGATGGGGATAAAAAGGCAGATTTAGTCCTGTGTTTTGGGAGCTCACAGTCCAGGTGTCAAGGCAGACATGGAAAGAACCAAGGAGAACGGTCATCAATCCTCCACAAACGGCAGGTGCAAGAGAGCTCATAAAAACGCAGCCTGGTACGTGCTACAATAGCGGACACAAAGTGCTGTGGGGTGGAGAGTGGGGAACAAGTGATTTTTAAGATAACATTAGGCATTCTCTAAGTTAGAAAGATTTGAGAACATATTCACGAGGATAAGGACCTTAATCGTTTAGCACACAACTGTTCCGAAGCCTGGATTTCTGCGTAGTAATGGTTTAATGTGCTTAGTTTTTGTTTTATTTATGACACATTCATGGCAGCCACGACTAGTAATGACCTCTGGCTTGTGAAAATAGATCTTTAATGATGTAAACACATTTACTGAGAGGCCATTGGAACATCTTGGTCCTGTGGAAAAACACAGTTATGTGTTTACTGATAAATTACTGATAAACTTCCTGCTTATGTGGCTGAGCTGACATGTCAAAGCATCGCTGAAGCAGTATTTTGGAAAATCAAACACACACCCTTCTCCAAAAAGAAGGGGTTGAGTTCAAGTTTAAATTTTTTGTTTGTTTGCTTCTTGCTTTTGTTCAGTTTATCTGAGATAAAATATGAAAGCGTCTAGAAACAGTTCTTCTAGTTTGGAATTTAAAATTGCTGGGAAGTCATTGTACTCATTGGATCTTCCTGTCTCTCCGGGCTGGGAGGCATTTCCAGAACCGTCCGTAGAGGTCGCGCCTAAGCGTCAGCGGATGGAGGGTGTAGGTGCCTGTCGAGCCGGCAGAGAAGCATTTCTCTGTTTTTCCGTGTTTTCCTTTCCTTCGCTTTACCCTGCTCATCCCAGAGCGATCTCTCGTTCCGCACTTCGCCGGCTCCCGCCTCAGGCTTCTCAGTGGTCCGCGGGACGGACGCGCAGCTCCTTGAGCTGGAGTAAGTGATTCTTCACGTTCCTCTCGAGTAGCCCGCTGCAGACTCTCCTTATAGATCATATTCACGGATAGAAGAGATACGTTCGATGTAACAGAGAAATCGATTCAGCGTAGAGTCCTTAAATCTCGTGCTGTTTAATATGACCAGTGATGGCGTACGGTGGACATCTCTTGTTTCTTCTGGTAGCAGCACCTGGCTTTTTCCTCGGATTCACCCATAGCTAACTCAGTCCTTGTGACCTTGGGCTCATGAGAGTCGTGTATCTCAGGACCAGACTGTATCTGTGTATCACTTGCATCGGAAGTGGACGTGTGGCTCAGGAAGGCTCGATCAGCACTGGAAACTGTGCAGGAACTAGTGGGATGAGGCTTCTGCTGTGGTGGGAGTAAGCCTGGAGCTGTTGGAGCCGTCTGCTGCCTGCGAATGACACTGTCACAAAGAAGGCAAAGCTTAGAGCTGAAGGCAGAGAGCGAGACCCTGGTCCTGATAATATTGTTTTGAGCCCCTCGATCTAGCTAGCCTTATGTCTAGTGGAACCGTATACGTTTCAGAAAAAAATGAGTCAATAAATTACTAGATTTACGATAGCATTTACTATCCATGAAACTGGAAATGCCTGGAGAGCAGAATTCCCTATTACCTGGCAAATAATAGATGTTCAGTAAACATTTCTTCAAATGAACAATCCAGAATCTATCCTTGAAACAAAAATCACACAGCTACATATTTAGCAACATTGATAACACATGTTAATATTTCTTTTATATATATGTAATTTAATGTTTTATATATGTTAAGATTCCTTTCTTTCTAGAAAGGCTTGATTTTATCATCAAATTACCATATTTTGGACAGGAAATGGGATAGAACTGGTTTAAAACTATTGGGAAATAATTTCTACTAATACAAGTTCTGTTTATGGTATTGCAAAAAAAATGAGATATGTGGAGAGAAATGATACTTTCCATTATACTTAAAGTTACTGACATTAAAAGCACAGATTAACTGGACGTCTGCACGGAGTGTCACCATCCGGCCCCTACCAGGCCTTCTCTAGTAAACTAATCGCAATATGTAATATGTGATAATCCTGATAGACAGTTTCACTTTGTTCCCCTAACTGTCTTAGAATGGGGAAGCTACAATAATAGAAATCATTCGTTGTTTAACTAAATATGTGTTTAAGCAATTTGAGATTTCTCCTATGTCCCACCCCTGAAAAGTCCACAAATGGAAGACTAGAAACATTACTACCTGTCTCTGCTTGAACTCTCTACTGGAAGGGTCTCTTTATCCGTGGAATTCTGGATAAATAAGAATTAATTACTAAGAAAGACCAATGACTCATGGCACATACAATTTGCCATTTGAGACAAGCAGTGTTTACAGTGGGGGGAAAAGTTAGAGGCTAATCACAAAACATTATTAGAATGAAGAGTTATGTAATTAACCTCCACTCTACTTCTTCGATGGTGAGAGAGTCACATCTGAAAGGAACAGCCATGTAAAAGTGAACAAGCCAACACCATACCGTACTTCTCTGGCAACCCAGCATCTTTCCTTGCCCTCAACCAACGACAGCTTTTAATCGACAACAGGGTGGGTGAGGCTCACTCACTAGCAGGTGTGGCGTCGTGGGGGTCTCTTTCAAGGCGGCTGCCTCCGGCTTTTCCTTCTCTGACGTGGAGCTCTACCTGAACCACATCTAACTGAAAGTTCAATGTCTAATAGCTTCTTGCCAAGAGGGTTCACCTTCAAGATGGCTGGGCTTCCTTTTACTAAAGACACTTTTAATCCTGCTTCTGCAAATCCAGACCCAAATTTACAACACAAAGCATTCTTTGTTTTTTGACTGCCTTTATGCTTCTGGTTGAGGAAGAAGTTGAGTTCTGTGACATTTTGTGGTCTGACATGTGGCGTGTTTTGCTCTTTTGTGGTAAGCAGTTACATAGTGATTCTCCGTATTGGTTTTTGAATTCTAATTACTAAGATTTTAACTTTGGAAGGCATGACAACCAGAAACTTTCTGCTTCGTATGGCCATTTTTATGAACATAACAATTTTTTGGTAAAATTCTATTTGTTTAGTTCTTCTTAATAAACTCTGCAAGCTGTTTACTAGTAGAACAGACTGGTTCTTTACCAAGAGTTTTCTGTGTCACTCTCTTATAATGACTTGCAGACTCTTCTTTTTTTATGATTGGATTGTAATTTTAACAAATAACACACTTTATGACAACTTTTTTTGAATAATTCTATTTCTGTATTAAAAGAAAAACTAATCTAATGCACAAGTTTTCACATGGAATATAAAGATGACAAAAATTATTTGTATTCGAATAATTTTTTAAAGTAATTATGTAATCTATTCTGATTTACTCAGGGAATTACTGGACAGTTCAAAAAAATCTCTTGTGACAGTTACATATATCAGATTGAAATTAATTACAATACCTAGATTTCACAGTAAGCCTCGGACCCAATGGCTCTTCTTGTATCGATTTCACCATTTCTTTATAGTATAGTCTCTGTCGTCTCTCCAAGAGTTTTCTCCTTGGAAGACCACCACCTCTTCCTTTTTAAGACGTAACTTTCAGGGTACATTCCCAGTATTCTCAATAGTTTCAAAATTTGATTGATAGTTCTCATTTTTCTTAACATTCCTTATCCTAAGTGATTGCAATACCATTTTAAGTCACTAATCATGTATTTATCTTAACTGTCTCTAAAGACTTTATTTATTTTAGGGAGAGAGAGAGAGAGCGGGAAAGGAGCAGAGGGAGAGGGAGAGAATGTCCGGCAGACACCTTGCTCTGCGTGGAGCCCAGTGTGGGACTCGATCCCAGGACCCAGAGATCATGAGCTGGGCCGAAACCCAGAGTTGGGTGCTTAACCACCTGAGCCACCCAGGTCCCTAGAACAACCATTTTTTCCTGAAATGTTGTAGGGTGCATACTGGTCTCAATGATCCTGGCAAAAGTAACTTGAAATATTTTGTGAAAGACGCTCTGCCCATATGAATAGGAAATACATGTGCTCCTGGTATTTCCGAGTGTTCCTGCGAGGCCCGCCCGTTCTAGGGGTCTCTCGGGTCGGCCCCTCCTTTCACTGTGACGTCAGAACTGAAACGACCTGTTACCGGACAGTACGAAGTGCTAGAGAAGTCCTTGAACTTCATTCAGATCACATTTTGAGCAGCATTCACTTTTCTTTCTATGTGACTTATTCCATAAGATGTATTTGCTTATTCATTAAAAATGAGCCGCAGCAATAAAAAGACCCACCTGCGATCCCACCACCTCCACGTTTTATTGCTTATATATCTAGATTTCTGCATTTTAAAATTGTCTTTTCACTTAAACTGTGGACAACTTTCCAAAATGCAGCGCTCATTTACATGCATGTGCTGCCTACAGGATCTTCCCCAGCTGGACTCCGTAAGCAGAATCTGAGGTAACCCCTCCTGGCCTAAGCAGGCGTGTCTATATTTTTCTGGAGTAAGTCTCTCTTGCTTTCTGCTGAATTATCAAGATCTGTCTTCCTATATATCATGAACAAAATAATTTTGAAGCTGTTCTTTGAATTTGTGAGTCATTTTCTAATGCTGTCTCCCAAACTCAGACTCGGACTAGATCAATAAAATTTTCCAAAGTAATTGATTCAGCCAAAAGAAATCACCAGAGAGCTTTAAGAAGGACTTCACATCAAGGAACTCTGTCGAATACCAATTACGGTATTCTGGGTCTGTCAGTGACTCGACTTTGGGATAGTGCTTGTGCCTGGTGCAGGGTAAGCCGGCAATAAATCCTGAGTGAGAAATAAAATGAAACGAGTTACATAAGAAATTCTATGTAACTAATGAATTGTTAAACACTACTTCGAAAACTAATGATGTACTATTTGCTGGCTAATTGAACACAATAATAAAACAATTTTTAAATGAAAAGTTAAAAAAAAAAAGTTCTAAATCTACAATTTCAGTGATGGTGCCAAAGCCCCAGGGCAATTGTGTTTTTTAAAATTTAAGTAGTGTGAAATATGAGTGAAAACTATTTAGTAAGGTAATAATTTTATAAAATAGCCTAGAAGTAACAATATTATTATTTTTTAAGGATTTTATTTATATATTTGAGAGAGAGGGTGAGTGAGTAAGAGAGAGAGGGAGAGAGAGAAAACACCAGCCAGGGAAGGGGCAGAGAAGCAGACTCCCCACGGAGCAGGGAGCCTGACGTGGGACTCGATCCCAGGATTCAGGTCATGATCTCAGAATCAGCCAAAGGCAGATGCTCAATTGACTGAGTCACCCAGGCACACCAAGAAGCAATAATGTTATTAAAAATAAACACTTTAAAGATTTGATATGTACCTGTCACTAACACATGAACCTTCACATATACTCACTCTCCTACGTACACGTTTCAGAAAGCTCGATGAGGAGGATGTTTCAAATCTCATTTTACAGATAACAGGGACAGAGGTAAAGTAAACTGTCCTACATCACCTATGTGGCAAACGACAGAAGTTAATCAAGCTTTGAGCAACTCAGATGCCCTCTGCATCATCCTTAAATTGCACGCGGCATTCCGCAGGTGCTGGAGTATGACGACGACTTCCTGCCGCTGCTACTATGCTAAGCTTGCTGACCCGACCAAGTCAGGAAAGTCAGAAACTCTCATGTGAGTTTCTCTGTCCCGAGATGTCCTTTTTTAAGGTAAAAGGAATACCTCCCCGATTACGGTTACCAGGATGCAAACTACCTGAAATTCAGATCTATCACTGATGCTTGCAATTAGACTCCAACTGACGTCTCCTTCCTCAGGGAGGATCCCTTCTCTGGCTCTGAAAATAAGGTCAATTGGGCAGTAGCAATAGTAAAATATCAAGTGAAGTAAAATGAAGTAATAGAACAGTATTAAAGCTAATATGTATATAAAACTTGTGTTTTTTAAAGTAAACCATAATTCAGGAGAAAATGAGCAAACTGATAGAACATGTATTATCCAACCTAGACAACATCACAGCAGTGATAAAACCCCTGTAGCCTTAAAGAAAAAGCAACATTTCAAGGGCTGTCTGATGAGTCATCGCAACACAAGTCCAACCGGCTCTAACCTCTTAGATGATATTTTTTTCTAAGATATTGCTAACAAGCTTATGTGACTCATTCCACACCAGAGATGAACTCTGAAGAGCGTCCAGACTCCAAGAACAGCCTCTGAGCTCTGGGAGGATTAACGGGTTCTGTTGGCTGGCCTCCTCCGGAAAGGGTCATTCCGTCCAGTGACGGATACAGTATTTCTCTCAAATTTATTTTCTTTCTTTTTGGGGGGTGTGGAAATATGGATCAACCACAAATTATAGTTGCCAGCACCACTGTAATTGCCAAAATTTCCAAGAGGACCTTCGGCACCTCGTCTCAGGTACCCCTCGGACGCTGAGGAGGGAGACCTGCGAGCAGACAGTTGCTGGGCCACAGCTGCTCGGGCTGCACGCACGCACCGTGGAGGGAGCGTGCACACAGCAGTGGTAAGAAGGCACTTCTGAGAGATTTCAGATAGGACAGGTGCAGTCCCCATGGAGAGAGTGGTCAGGACGCTGGTGGCAGGGAAGGCATAGAAATAAAGACTCAGGCATGACGCGGCAAACCTGAGGAACTAGGAACAGGACAGGTTGCATGTGCGATGCGGAGAGTGAGCGCTGGGTCGGTAGGCCCGTCTCTAGCTTGGCCAAGGACTCTCGGCTTGGCTGCTCCTGGGGTGATGAACTAGGCTCTCCTGAGTAAACATCGATAGAGCTTGGCTCCTCTGTTCATGTGCTCCTTCCTGTGTGTCAGTGTGCAACGTGTGCGCATGCCCTTGAATATTCGTTCCCACGATGCGGTCAGCTCTGAACACAGGGGCCATATGCAATCAAAAAAGCTTCTGACGTGGCATCATCCTCAAAGTTATGGGCAGCGCAAAAGCCGTGCCCTCAGAGGAACGCAATAGTACCAAGTCGGGATGAGTTCGGAAGCATCTTTCAAGTGCACGGCTGAGTCAAGGGAAAGAGACGGAGAATGTGGTCCAGGTATACAGAGGCCACAAAACGCCGTGAGCAGAAGGATGTTCTACTAAAAAGGGGACATCGGACCTGAAAGAAAGGACAAACAGGAATCGGTATGAGGGGCAACTGTAAAGCAATGGACGTGGGAAGGCTCCGAGCACATGACGTCCACGCCGGGTGGACTGGGACTTCTTCAGGGGTCAGAGGGAGAGGATGGTGCGGCACATGACCTTCGCTAGACAGAAAGGCCGACCCGGCTCCTCCTTGGGACAACGGACGGGGCGTAAAGAACACAAAACCAAACTGAGCTGATAGTGCGAGATTCCGATGGTCCGACAGAAAATGAAGAGCGGGAGCGAAAGCCAGGTAAGACGGCTGGGAATTGTTGAGGAGGGGGTACTATGGCGAAGGAGGCAGTCGAGAGCAGCAAGGTCGGGCAGGCATCTCTCTGTCTGCACAGGATGGAGATTCTGGGCCCAAAACACACAAGGCAACGAGGGTCCCTTTCCAGAAGCTTGTTCTCATGCGACCGATTCCATTATTACAAACCGAGGAGACAGACTAAGGGGACCACGGTTCCAGTCTTCGTTTCGATGCACTGCTTCTGTTTCTCCTCTCTATCTGACAACCTAGATCTTTTTGTTTGTTTTAAACTTCTCGTTCTCTTCATTTTCAAGTTATCCGGGACAAGCCACATTATCTCCCTGGCTCTCGGATACTTGACCCGTTAACAGGCAACAATCCAGATCATCACTGAGGATACCTTTCCGATTTAGAATTCTATGAAACTGCAGAAGAGTAATGGAGCACAACCTTAAGTAACTTTCCCCACGGATGAGAAGACCCCTGCTGGTTTTACCTAGGGACGAACAGGGGACCCAGAAGACTTGAAGAGAACTCTGCAAGTGATTAGTTCAGTGTTGATTTACATTTTTTTTCATATTCATTAACATCTCTGATGTAGAGATGTGTCGTATGACCGGTGGCATTACACCATCAAAACTGACAGCCTATTTTCCCTCTTAGCAGTTATAAAATAATGGTGTGTTACACAATTGAATTTTCCTTTAACTCTCAAATCTGGTTAAGGTCAGGATATATATAGAAACAGATCTTTCAAAGACCTAAGGCAACATTGTTTCGATGACTCCGGAGCACAGGTGGAAAGGGGACAGACAGTCTCCAAAGTCACTGTCCGTTGTCATCTCGGAAAGTCCTCCTGGACTGAAGACCGCTCCTCCACATCTTCCAGCCTGGGTCACTCTTCTGATAACTGTAAATAGGGCTCAGGGTTCTGTTGGTTGATATTTTTATTGTATTATTATTGTTATTATTATATTTATCATCATCCTTACTATCAGTCTAGGCCGGTGCTTGTCGAACTGTAGCCTACGACCTGCTTGTGGATGATGCTGTCCACACAGTGGGTTGTCATGGCATCTTAGTAAACAAAGCAGCACAGACTGAACCAGAGTCTCATCACACCACCCACACGGGGAGCGTATGGTTTCCTGATGTGTCTACTGGTATTCACAAGGACATAGTTCACACATGTGGCTCCTGGTACATAGTTCAAGATGGATTTCTACTGTGGGCTGTGGTTAGAGAAGATCTAAAAGGCTGTTCTAACCCAGCCTCAGAGGGGGTCCTGGCCACTGCAAACAGCGGGAGCGGCCACGCAGAGGGACACCGAGCTGGGACACCGGTCTTGGCCCTCAGGAGCAGCACATCCGCACCCCCGCCTGTCACCTGCTGGGCAAAATACAACAGCACTTCGGGTGGGCGTGGACCAGCCACTCATCAGTAAGTCTTGATGAATCCACCCTCCGTACAAGACATCTCTACGACCAGCCTTGTTCCAGAGCTTTTCCACTGGATGCCTCCCTAACCGCTTCTTATCTGATTGGTAAAGTTATAGGCATTCATGACAAAACCAAAACAAAACCAAACCCTCCAATTGACATTTAACATTTGGTTACAATTTTTGCAAGGAAATTACCTGAAAGAGGTTTTACCTTGGAATATTGACTTAATGTTTACCATCCTTCAGGCTGTGCCTTCCCACGAGGAGGGTATTATCTGAGGAAGTGGATACTGTGGCCACCTCCCCTCCCGAAGTACTCGCAGCTATACATAGCCAGGACCCCTCACAGGCGTGCGAGTGACTCGGTGTTTCCTCCGGTGCCAGGAGTGTCTGTGTTTGCCTCCCCCGCAGGCCTCCTTCCTGTACGTCACAGCAGGGGCTGCCTACGAGGCAGGAAGTGAAACCAGCAGCTGCAGTAACCAGTGGGACAGGACTGGTTTTTCCCCTACAGTCTGTCTCGGCAGCTGAACCAGTATCTTCCCGAGGGATACCCCGAGCCTAACTTCGCAGAGGGACGGACGTTCCAACGCTGCCTCTTGAACGGTCCATCCAGGGCTCCCCGAGAGAATCTCAGAGGCCCTCCTGCAACCACTTCATTTTACAAACAAGGAAACTGAGGCTGAGACAAGCCAGTGGCTGGCCCGTGTCAGGAAGTCTGTGCCTGGCAGATCTGAGATGGGCCAGTTGTCTCTCAGCGACGGTTCTGTTACTTTGACTTAGTGCGTTCGGACTCTTTCTCGAGGTTAACTTAAATCTCCGGGAGAAGCGTAATACCCGGCATGAGCATTTTAAATCTATTATCGAGTCTCCCAAGGGAAGTTTCTCCTCTTACAGAAATCCATGCTAGACAGTCAAAATTAATAATTCTAATCAATTTGGTAAGTCATATGATCTGATTTTAAACTCCTTTGCTATTTTTTTCATGTACTTCAGAAGCAAAAAAATAAAAGCCGTGTTTTCTTTCTCAAGATACGTGTGAGGAAGATCAATGGTAAGCAGATCTCCGGGCCGCATGTACATCCTATCATAGCAATTTTCTTTGTCCACTGGGAGGCTGTGAAGCAATATCATCTCCGATTTCCAATGAATACAAAAGTGATAACATGGTTTAAATATAAGGACTGAGTCACCACTACTTCCAAAGGAGCCAAAGTATTTTATTTATAAATTGGAGAATACAGAAGATCCAGAAAACGGGCGCCTTTTACAGATTCCTACCGCTGACTCTTGAACCACATAGGTTTGAACTGTGGGATCCACTTATATGCAGATTTTTCTGATAGAGTACAGAGCTATCAATGTAGTTCCTCTTCCTTATGATTTTCTTAATAATATTTGCTTTTCTTTATTGTCAGAATATAATCTATAATACATACAACATGCAAATGTGTGTTCTTAGGCTGTTTATTTTATCAGTAAGGTTTCTGGTCAGGAGGAAGCAAATGTAGCAAAAAAAAGGCCAGCAGTTTTGGGGAAGTCACGAGTTATATACAAATGGTTGACTGTGCAGAGGGGTTAGCGCCGGGGGTGGGGGGGGTCAGCGCCCTTAACTCCTGGGCTGGTCAGGAGCCAACTGCATTTGGAATGGCAAAAAGAAGGCAGAGTGTAAAACAAGCATGATGAGTATGAGAGGAAGAACGTTCTGACACCCGAGGAAGCCAGCGGCCTCACGCGTCTTTGATTAGTGTGTTTTCACAGAGTGCACTGTTGGGAAAGTTTCCATCTAAATGAATTCTGTCTTTTAGTTCCTATTTTTGTAAAATACATTTTGCTAGAAAAATGAACATAAGTAGTATGGTTAAAACTGACAAAATATTAAGGAAGACTTTTACAACCATCTGATAAATGAATAATTATGTTCAAAGTGTCCAAAAACCCCCCACATCTCAAAACAGATAAATTCATAAAGTAAGTGGAAAACTGTGAATATGCCAGTATGTACAATGATCCATACATACGAACACTGAGGGACATGCATTCGATGTGTTATGTAGTAATTGAACTGCTGATGGAGATTACGTAGCACGGCGATGCATACTCATGATCTATGAAGTGGAGAGGCTACAAACTTGCATGCACCAAGTGACCGGAGTCGTGTAGCTCCTCTACCGTAGGACTCTATGGGAGCAAACACACACACACAACAGTTATTTAAATGTCGCTCCTGAAAGATTTTAATTAAAAAAATTTTTTTTTTTTAATTTTACTTATTTGCCAGAGAGAGAGAGAGATCACAAGCAGGAGGAGAGGCAGCGGCCGATGGAGAAGTAGCTCCGTGCCGAGCAAGGAGCCTGATGTGGGACTTGATCCTAGGACCCTGGATCATGAGCTGAGCTGAAGGCAGACAACGACTGAGCCCCCAGGTGTCCCCGAAAGATTTTAATATTAATAGCAGGGATCTTTGGTAATATTTTTGAGATACTTGTTTCCTTTTTCTTTTCTTTAAAATTTCATAAAATAAGCATGAACTTGAGCTTTGAGAGCCATAAATAAATGCGTTTTGCTGCGGCGGGGAGGCTCGGTCCCCTCACTCCCGAATATCATTTTCATAGTCAAATACTAAATTTATATTCAGTAAAGCCTTCACAATTGCCTAGAATTTCCTCAAGTTATGATTAAAGCACTTCATTTTTCCTGAATTCAGCTGGCACTCTCTGTAAACAAGATCATGGCTGGGAATATAAAATAAAATAAAAACAACTGTGAGCGTCCCAATGATGTCAGAGTTCGCGGAGTTCATACCAGACTGACGGACCTGGCACCCTGAAGTCCAGGCGTTTTGTGCCTGTGCGACTCAGAGCCGACTTCCTGGCACTGGATCCATGACTTTTGCGCACAAAGCTAGTGGACTTCCAGGCCTAGCAGATTAGAGGCGAGTCTGGAGGAGGTTGGGGGTGTGGAGACGCGGCTGACAGCGACAGTGGCTGACAGGAAAGTGACACAAAGCTATAAAAAGAAAGGACCCAGATCATCCTTATATAGTTGCAGAGAAAAGTAACTTAATGAACACTGAGTAATAAAGGAAAGGCAAAATTATAACCAGAATACACTCTTAAAGAGAAGAATACATTTTGTCTGTTTAATATGATTTCCATGGAAAACCATTACAACAAAAATATTCTTGTATTTCAGGGAATAAATCGCCAACTATATTGAATGACTCCCTCGCAGATTTCAGGATAATCGTACTGTAACCCTTTCACCTTCTGCTCGCTTTTCTCATCACTAGAGAACACTTGCGTCTTGGTCAGTGTTAGCCCGACACAAGGCCCATGAGGTCACCAGACCTCTGTGGGCCGACACCGTACGGACGGGAGGTGATCGTGTGGAAAGAAGAATGTGGCTACAGTGTTGACAACGTGGATGGAACTAGAGGGTATCGTGCTGAGGGAAATAAGTCAATCAGAGAGAGACGATGATCATATGATCTCCCTGATATGA
This sequence comes from Mustela putorius furo, assembly GCF_011764305.1. Taxonomy (NCBI): domain Eukaryota; kingdom Metazoa; phylum Chordata; class Mammalia; order Carnivora; family Mustelidae; genus Mustela; species Mustela putorius. The sequence goes on from NW_025421261.1 coordinate 3,474,926, forward strand.
GGAATTTGAGAGTCAGGACTTGAGGGTCGGGGTGGGGGAAGGGAAGGAAAAATGCAACAAGATGGGATCGGGAGGGAGACTCTTCATCTCAGGAAACACACTGAGGGCTGCTGGGAGGGGGGGTGGCTGGTGACGGACACTGGGGAGGGCATGTGCTACGGGGAGCGCGGGAATGGTGTCAGACTGATGAGTCACAGACCTGTGCCCCTGGGGCAAGTAATACATCAGATGTCAATAAAAATAATGTAAAGAGAAAGAAAGTGGCTAAGTTGTGCAGTCCTTGCATTTGGTGGGTGTTCCACCCCACAGCCCTTGTGGGCCCACAAATGCCTTCCACTAGCATATCAGTAAGTTACTCTTGTGCAACTACGTTTGATGCCTCGTGTAACTTGCTGTGTGACTCGTTTGGGTACAAACAGCTGTTTGCACAAAGCAGGTCATGGTTGGTGTAAGAGTGATGGGTGCCAGAGCTCAGCCTTAAAAGATAAACCTGGGGGACCCTAGACTCTAGACGGTAACAACACTGGCAGACCGGTGATTCCGAGGCCCAAACTCCTACTACCCCGGAGTAAATATGCCTCAAAAGGAGTAGCTCCGCTGGGGGCACTCTCTACGCGGTGGGCGGCTCGACTGGGGGTTCCCCTTCCTAACTTTGTTCCCCAACGCAAGTGCCCACGTTCTTCTGCTGTGAAAGTTTCACTTTTGCTGATGGCAATCCCCTTTTTCCCCTTTCCTTAAAATTTCCATTTCCCTAATATTTTAGTCTAGCGGTGGTTGTGCTCACTCCCGCCTCCCACCGCCCTGGCCCCAGCCCAAGGCCGGGCGGGTGGGCCGCTGCGTGTCAGGGACCGTCTGGGTCCTGACGGGGCTGGCGCCCCGCTGCTGAGACGCCCCGGCTCCAGCTGCGCGCCCCCTGGGGTGCATAAAGGACCCTTCAGCGCCCCCTCCCTCCTCGCAGGATGGGGCTCGCAGAAGCTTCTTTCTGCGCCTCTGCCTGTTATGCACCCATCGCAGCTCAACGTTGCCTTCCCCGAGCTTTCGGGGAACGTCAGGGGACTGACTCGTCGTCTGTGCCTGGAAACTACTCAGAACTTACATGGCAAAAGTCGGCCCCGCTCCGTCCCAGCGTGGCGTCCACGCAGTTTCCCGGGATTCAGGTCTGGTGATTTCCACTCCCAAGTCTCTGGAGCCAAGCTCAGCGGGCCCCAGTCGCTTGCTAAGGCTGCTGTTTCTCCGACAGACCAGACTACTCCTTGTCTTCAGCCTGGCTTGCCTGGTCCTAGTCCCTGCGCCTTCTTCTCCCATCCGCCGAGCCGCCGCGCTGGCGCTCTGACCGCACCGGTCCGGTCCGCCTCCTCCCGCCTGGGCTCCTGCCCCTGGCTCACTCCCCTGCCTCCTTCCCCCCGCGCGGTCCCCCATTCCCTTCCTCGTCCTGCTTCTCCACTGTTCCCGTTAGCCATGTCTGCTCCCGACCCCCATCTTTTCTGTCCTCCATGTTCTGTGTGTCTTGCTTTCCCTCTTCCGATAAACCAAACCTAACCTGGCGAGAAGAAAAGGTATTTCTTGCCAGAAAAATCTTGCCATTGCGCTTTAACAAAAATAAGTACTGCCAGTAGAATTGCTTAACATTAATGAAAATTAAATATTTGCAGAAAGATAGGAAGCAGGACAAAAAGTACTCACTGGCTGTAATGGAAGTTAAAATTTGATACTGTGAACTCAAAAGGACCCATTTCCTTTAATAGTTCAGGAACCTCAACTGGCAAGCTCGGTGCTGATATAGCTCGGGTCTACTGCCGAGTCTGGCCTGCTGAGTCGCTTCATCTAATAGAAGTCATTGCACGATTCTTGATTTTCTAATTACCAGTTTTCCTAATAGCATAAGTCTATTGTAACTTTTTTTTAATGCAAAAGGACATATCGAGCAATGTTTTTCTCCCATCTGCTGAAACCCCAGGTCACTTCCCGGATGCAGCGATGGTCTGGATCCCCAAGAACTCTGCATTCATACATAATAGCGTGTGCGTGCGTGTGTACAGCCGTGCTCTCACCTTTCTTCCCCTAGTTCGTACAAACGGAAGCGTGCCGTACATATTCCAACATAACTTAGTTCATTTGCTAAATAAGATATCATAAAGTGTGTTTCAGTAGGTGCGTATAAGTCTATTTTATTCTTTTTCACTGTTTCATAGGACCCCACTTTACTAATACTCTCTAACTCAGCACTTCTCAATTTTTTTTGGTCTCTTATCAAAGTTTCACACTCTTAAAATTACTTAAAAGTCCAAAGATTTCTCCTAATTATATTGATGCTGATGTAATATTTACTCTATATAAATGTCTACATAATTAGAAATCAATTCTGAAAAATTTAGAATATATATTAAGATGACAATCAAAAGCCTACTTCATATTAACATAAATATATTTTATGAAACTTAATTTTATTTTCTAGACTTAGTATAAAAATGGCATTGTTTTTATAATTTTGTGAATCTCTTTAATGTTTGGCCTAATTAAAGACAAATGGATTCTAATATCCTCTTTTGTATTCAATCTGTTACAAGATTTTGTTTTGATTGAAATAGATAAAGAAAATCTGCCCTCACGCAGATATGCAGTTGGAGGAGAGGAGTATTTTGATAGTCTTTTCAGATAATTGTGAATATTCTTCTCTGCACAAAAAAATCAAAGATGTTGTAATTTCTTAAAGGTTAGTTACAATATAGAATCCGAAATCACATAAACTTTTCCCGCTTTGTTATGTTAAACGCTATTGGTTTCTCGTACACTTTGAAGGGAACATTTATCTCCGCATGTGTGGTAGGATCCCGCATTAATCACTTGGAAAATAGGATTTACTGAGTTATGCAGATCTCCCAAAGGTTGGCTGATTCTATTACGTCATATCACAAGATAATATTTATAAATATCACAACCAATCTCCCCCCAAAATCTTTTCTTTTTTTTAAAGATTTTATTTATTTATTTGACAGTCAGGGATCACAAGTAAGCAGAGAGGCAGGCAGAGAGAGAGGAAGGGAAGCAGGCTCCCCGCTGAGCAGAGAGCCCGATGTGGGGCTCGATCCCAGGACCCTGAGACCACGACCCGAGCCGAAGGCAGCAGCTTAACCCACTGAGCCACCCAGGTGCCCCCCCACCCCCCAAATCTTTAAGTACTAAGAACTTGTCAAGTTCCTGGAGGTTCTTCAAAATTCTGATTTTTCTCTTAAAAGCTCAAATTTTACCACTGTGAGAAGGGTGGTCTACTGGTTTCCTCGAAGTGATGAGGCCACTTATTTTTGAGGCGGTGACTGCCCAGTAACTCGAGTTTGAATTCTGAATAACTACAGCTCGCCTGTCGGTTTTTTCAAGCAAAATGTTCCATTATAGTCCAACCTGCGACTCAAACAATGGGATAAGCGCTTTTCCTTGAGTAACCCTCGTACTTCTTACAATGCTTCTCATTCTGTCACACAGACTATTAAAAGACAAGGACTCAAGGGACAAAATTTAATGAAACTGGTAATTCGTACTGCCTCATCAATACATTCTTAAGTAAAACTAGCTTTTTTTTTTTTTTTTAACGGGCATGTGTCATGGTGAAGAATTCAACGGCCACTGCTTGAGCCACCAGCATGTCTCGGGGCCACTGTCTCGATTCAGGCTTAGGCACCATCAGTTTCACCCACTGTTTTGATGTTTACATATTGATGCAAACGTCAAAACAATGAAAAAGATGCATAATGTCTTAGCATGATTAAGAAAATAGCTTTGACCTCACAGTCCGTCCCAGGCGTCTGTGGATCATATTTTGGGAACTGCTATGACTACTTATGTAGCCTCCTTGCCCAACATTTAGATTGTTTCTGGTCCTGTGCTAACACAAACTTTCTTTGTACAATATCCTCAAATCAATATTTCTTGATTTCCCATTTGTAAGACGATTTAAGCTTCAAGGGCATTAAAGAGCTAAAAATCCCTTATTTTCTGGCTCTTATTTTGACAAAAGTATGAGATCCTGTTAAAATGAAGATCAAGGGGCGCCTGGGTGGCTCAGTGGGTTAAGCAGCTGCCTTCGGCTCAGGTCATGATCTCAGGGTCCTGGGATCGAGCCCCACATCGGGCTCTCTGCTCAGCGGGGAGCCTGCTTCCTCCTCTCTCTCTCTGCCTGCCTCTCTGCCTACTTGTGATCTCTGTCTGTCAAATAAATAAATAAAAACTTAAAAAAAAAGAAATGAAGATCGACCTGCTCCTACTGTTGAAAGGAGACGCTCAAGCACACAAAGAGGCAAGTTGTCTGTGTTCTGAGATTCACAGGCTGAGAAGGTTTCAATCTAGAAGTAAAAAAGAAAAACAAAGGAATTTGAACAGAATTGTGCTGTTCCTTATTATTTGGGTTCTTTGGAAGTTTTCAGATACAACATAAAATGAGAACTGATTTAGAATGTTCTTATCTGGAAATAGTCGGGCTAACATGGAATCTGGATCCCTTAAACACTCAGAATCAGTTTCTGAGGAACCTACTGTGTCTCTTCAGTACACGGTACGAGCATTAGTCACCGCCGAGACAGTAAGAGCGCTAAAGACAGATTCCGACTGCAAGATTACCGACAGCAGTTGAAAAGCTTTTGTCGAGCGAACAGCTGCAAAGACCACATCCTGTTCTCTCCGTTTAAGAACACAAACTAGGCGGCGCCTGGGTGGCTCAGTGGGTTAAAGCCTCTGCCTTCGGATCAGGTCGTGATCCCAGGATCCTGGAATCGAGCCTCGCATCGGGCTCTCTGCTCTGCAGGGAGCCTGCTTCCTCCCCTCTCTCTCTCTGCCTGCTTCTCTGCCTACTTGTGATTTCTCTCTCTGTGTCAAATAAATAAAAAAACACAGACTAGATTGGGGTAAGGCAGTGCCATTACATGGTCTTTCACGTTACTACTACTGAGGGTGACTACAGTCCTGGGGTTATCCTGGTTGTGTCCACACGATTATTAACAGCGTCTCCTTTCACTCTCGATAGTGTCCGTGTGTGAGCCAGGGGTGATGTACTCAGTTTCCCTCAAACTTTGTCCTATCATTATCTCTGCTCTAAGCCACCAAGGACCTCAGGTAGAAAACTAACATCTATTGGGCACCTACGGTATGTTCTAGGTGCTTTTCATACCCATTTCATTCTATATGTGCAACAATCCCATGAGCGTATTATACCCCCATTTTACAGATGAGGAAACTGAAACTCAGAAAGGGTCCTAACTTGACTAAGACCACCACCAAGTACGTGCTTCAGATAGGACTTGAGGTAGTTTCTGTCTGTTGTCAAAATCTATGTTCTTTCCCCAGTGTTCCAAGTGGGTTTCACGAAACCGGCACTAAAATCATCTGTGATCATCTAGAATGTGGATGATGGAGCCTTAACCCACAGCTCTCAAGCTGGAATCTCCCACAGTAGGGCCTGCATATCTGCTCTTAAAATAAGCTCTCCAGGCACTGGGGCCCTGAAGGACCCCTGTCTTACATGTTAACACCTTCAGAGCTGGGCCATCAATCCTTTCTTCAAAAGATACTTTTCTAGGGGTGCCTGGGTGGCTCCGCTGGGTAAACGTGGGCCTTTGGCTCAGGCCGTGACGCAGGGGTCCGGGGACTGAGCTCCTGGTTCCGCTCCCTGCCAGGGGGAGCCTGACTCTCCTGCTCCGTCTGCCCCTCCCCGGGCCTGCTCTCTCTCTCATAAATAAATATACTTTGAAAAGAGATACCTTTCTAATATTCAAATAAAGTCATGCATTAGTGGGATCCAAAAGTCATAGCATAGGTCCTACCAGGAAGGTCCAATTTCCTCAGTTAATAACCAGGTGTGTATGTCAGCTCCTTTGGACACTTGGTCCCTTTGGGCGACCAAATTACCATTCATTCTCTCTGTGAACTGCTTCCCCTCCCAAGAGGTTCACCTCAGCCTCTCACTGGGTTAGGTGGGAGCTTTTCTGTGAAAAAAACATCTGCACACGCACACTGTCATTTGGCCATGTGTGGCTGTGTAGCCTCTGAAATTAAATGAAGTGCCTTGGGGCAAATTATTCTTCTGATTAATGATAAACTATGACTAGAATCAGATTCATCTGGCATTCCTTGCAATAGAACCATTAAGTGTCTGTTACTAATTTATCTGAGATGCATTGCTCAATGCCTACTGATTACATTCAACTCACATATTTAATAAGAGAACGGGGTCTCTGGTGGCTCAGTCAGTTAGGCATCCGACTCTTGACTTCAGCTCTGGTTGTGATCTCGGGGTTATGGGATGGAGCCCTGCATCAGGCTCTGCACTGGGCATGGAACCTGCTTACGCTTCTCTCTGTCTCCCTCTGCCTCTCCGCACACCTTTCATAAGAAATAGCAGAGAATGATAAAGATGAACTCATTTCACATGATGTGACTTTTGTGGGGGCTTGAGCAGAAGGACTTGGGCCCCTACATGAAGTAACATCTGTAACACAGTCCTGGTTTGCAGTTTAGTGGATTTGAATGGCACATCTTCTTACATCTGGCCCACTCGAATCGGCAAACGGAATGTTAGTGGTGACCTTCTGCAGAGTCTCGCCTGTGCAAACATCCAGAATGCCCCGGCCCACGTGGAGCGCGCCCTTCACGTCCACTGCATGGCTTAGCCACGGCCGTGCTGGGAGAGAAGCCCTCGCCTGGGAAAAGAGCCCTCCAGTACCAAGTCAGGCTCCACATGAAAGCTGGGGGAGTTGCTAGACCAAAGCGAACGTTTAGGGAGGGTAAGGAACCTCAATCCGATCTGAGTCAGACTCAAAGGTCAACGAGAAGACACATCTGAGGGGGTTTAGGGGTTATCTTATCTGGGTTTTGAGGTGTTTAGCTCTAGCTGAATGTCCAGTTAATGGCAGAAGCCGAGGAAGAGACCAGTAACGGAGAAAGAAGCGAGGTCCAGCTGAACGGAACACGGTTACACAGAAACTGGGTAAGAAAGTCCTGTAGGAACAGGGTTAAAGAAGGTAGCTGGGCACCAGAACCTGGGAGCTGGGCCAGGCAAGCAGAGTTGCCAGCTCATAAGGTTTAAGGAAGGCTGTGGCTTGGGGCTCACAAGAGGGTCAACGTACCAGAGGTATGGAGGAAACACTGCTTCCGGACCCCTCCCCCAACGGAGCAGGGCTGGGCGGCGGCCTTCTGGCTCTCATTGGCCTGGGGCCTTGTTGGTCTGAGTTTAGAGGTAACACTATCATTACTAGCCATTAATTCACGTGTGTATTTTAATATAGTCTCGTGGTTGGGCTTTTTTCTTAGCCTGCTGTCAATGTCTTACTTCGGTTCACCGTCAAGGGGGTTAAATGGGCGTCGTTTGTTGAATGTTTTATTGAAGCGCAGGAGGTATTACACCCAAAGGTGGCGTCTGGGACCATGTGTAGAGGTGGACCTTAACTCATTGCATGCCAGCTCCAATCAATATTTTGATGTTTTAAAACTTCGATTCACTTCGCTCTTAGAATGAGAATGTGTATTTGCTTTATAGGAGTCCAGATGGATTCCTGTCTAACTGGGAGACAAGAGCAGTCGGGGCCTCTTGAAGTAAGAGCACGATTTCCTCCCTATAATTCATCATTTATGAGCAAGGCCTCTATACTAATGGCTTGTGAACAGTTTCTATTCTTGACACATTTATATTTTATCTTGGCCACACCATACACAGGACATCTGAAAACTATCAAAAGAAGAAAAGGCTTTGGCCAGATTAGATTTATAATAGTCTGAAGTAGAATTTGAGAAAGTACAAAGGTACTGGGCTAGAGCAAGGCCCTGGAAAGTGATTAAGGACCATTAGACCGGAAACTGTCTTCGCGGGACTGTAGAATTCTCTTAATTATGATGCAAAACAGCATCCGTGCTTCTCGCTCCGTCCTTCACACGAGCAGCTCGTGAGTCTCTACATGCAGGAATGGCACTTGGAGATTCCTGGCAATGAATTCTCTAGTCGTCTCTGCTGGCCTTCGGAACTGTGCGGCACTGAAACTGCACGCACGGTCTGACCGTTCGGCGCTACATGACGTGAACAGGAAGGACGAGGAAAGTCTGGGGCGCCTGGTAAGGACACCGGCCCTGACCACGCTTCATGACGCACTGGAAAAGGCAAGTCTCAGAGGCTTACGTGCATGGTCCCTCTCTGTCCTGCCTTAGATGAAAACTTATACACACACATACCAGTAACAAGTGACATGTGTGTGTGTCTCTATGGCACCAAAGGTAAAATGGGTCCTTTCAAGTCTTCTCTGACTCCCCGCTCATTTTTGACAAAATTGTTAAACACAGCAATGTGAGCTCCGCTGTTGTGTGAGTAAAGCCATAGGCCTGTCTTCTCCAAGAGCCAGGGTCCAGATGTGACAGTAGGACGACGTTGAAGGTGCTTCCCGGGGTGGAGCTCCTCTAAAGCCACCGGGTGTGGATATTTCCACACCCCTCCCCAGGGGTCACCAGGACTGGAAAAATAGGATTCGTGATTCTACTTGAATCCCAGCAACTCCTGAAGGCGTCTGCTATTTCTGCTCCCACTAATATAGACAGACACATCTTCGGAAAAAATCCTTCCTACATTTCATAAGATCGCATTAACTAAGCAGGACGGAGGGCGCCCTATCATCTGGTGACACTGGTTCACTGTTGCTCCTGTGCTCTGTGAAAACGAATAAAGAAAACCTCATTGGAAATGGGGTCGGGGGTGCCTGGCTGGGTCAGTCAGTTGAGTGTCCCACTTCTGATTTTGGCTCAGGTCATGATGTCGGGGTCGGGAGATCGAGCCCCGCGTCTTGGAGCTCCATGCTGAGCAAGGAGCCTGCTGAAGATTCTCTCTCGCCCTCTGACCCCAGACCCCTGCTCGCACACGCTCTCTTTCTAAGAAATTTAAAAAATATAAATAAAAGTAAAAAATAAAAAAAACTAAATGGGAGTCAGGAAACCACGGAGCGAGCTCTCCAGCTGCCGGTCCTGCAGCCTCCCAGTCCAGCAGGGCGAAGGAAGGTGTCCTCGCCGCCGGAGACAGCGAGTGGCCTGACTGCGGCCGCCGGAGACAGCGAGTGGCCTGACTGCGGCCGCCAGAGACAGCGAGTGGCCTGACTGCGGCCGCCGGAGAGGCCGCCCCGCTTCCAGCTCTCCTGTCCTCCGATGAACTCGGTTTGGAACAGCCCCGTCAGCCTCTCCTTTCCTCTCCACGGAAGGATGCTCTCCCGCTTCCGTCCTCTGCCCTTGCCTACGGCGGGCCGGGCCGTAGTTTGCGTGCCCCGAATTGTACTTCCTCCGGGGTTGCTCTGAGCAGACTCATTCGCGGCTCCGCCACCAAGTCAGTCACCAGGTCTGGCGGAGGCTGAGAGGATCATCATCCTGTAGATGCGGGGTCAGATCTACACACACGAGGGCCCCACCGGTGCGGAGGCCCTGGAGATGCTCCTCCCCGCTGTCCCTGCTCCAGGCACTCGGACCTGCAGGCGGCGGTGCACAAAGCATTCCAGGGACAGCGGCCCGCCGACAGGGCAGTGTCCTCTTCGAGTGAGGGAGCTGCACGCCCATACCCTTCAGGTGCGCCCCATCAACTTTACACTCCCGTCACACTGTCTGCTGGTCACGGTCAGCTTGCATGTCCCTGAGATCTCCCGGGCTGCGGCCCCCCTGCTGCCTGGGACAGGTTTCTGTCCATCATGTCCTGTGTTTTGACTGAGAGGCAGCTCTGAGGACAGGCTGTGACCGCTCTGCTGCTCTAGGGGGTCTCCCATCCCCCACCTCCTCTGCAACGAACCAATAAATGCATCAATGTCCCAAAAATAAACAAAATGAAACAAAGTCGTTGGCTGCTTGACGAACTTCGCAGGTGAGTCGTGGAGCCGACAGCTCCGCTGCTCCCCGAGCGTCGAGCCTTTCGTGAGCGCATGTGGGGTTCGCCGAGAGCAGCTCTGCCTCCCGCTAACACGCTCTGCTGGAAACCAGTCGCAGGTACCGTCAGTGTTTTCAAACAGTTGCTGACATCCGGAAGTAAAACCACCCACAGTCAACTGTGCTGCCCTGTCCATCTCCGGGGATGAGTATTCCAAAACAAGGATCCGCATCTTTCCAAGAACATGACTTGTATCCTTGAGTCCTCGAAATACAGATTCATTAGGCAGACCTAAGCGACAAGCGGCAATGGAGATGTGGTCAGGCTGCCTACGGGCCTCACAGCTCTCCGTCAGGGAGTACGGCTGCCTGTTCTTCTGGTCCGAAGGACCACACGGCAGTCCCCACAGTAGTAGCACGGGCTCGCTCAAGGATCCCCCTCCCTTGGCCCCGCCCTTCCCAAACACAGATGGACTTTGGTGGTTTTAGCTAATTGAAAGCAACTTTAGAGAGTTCTTTTTTAAAAAACTTGATTTAATTTGTAAAAAACACAAAGAAAGCGGCTCGTTGCAAAGTGGGTGAGGAGCAAATAAAGCTGGCACTTGATTTGACAGTTGCCTCATGTCCAAGCAGAAGTCGAAGAACGGGTTGGATACCACTAAAGCCTGCTGCAAAATTAACGTGCATTTATCTCTTTTTTTTATCTTAATGCTCGACGCAGGCGGACACTGCGCACGCGTTAGCTGTGGAGCACTCCAGATCAAAGGGCAGCTAATTATCAGAGATTTCTTCAGAACCTAAGTTTCACCGGCTCAGCTTGTACGATAAAAAGATGCCTTAGAATATGTACTGAGTAAACCTGCTAGATATTCAAAACAGGCGCATGGGGGGAGATGCTGATAACACACACACACTTACTTGTTTCCTCCCGCACTCGAACGGAATGCGATGAAGTCCCTTCCTGCGCTTGCAGACAGTGAGTGATTTGAACGGGAAGTCGTACATCACAGGTGGTTCCTCAAGGTGTGCACACTTGAACAACTCCCACGGAAGGACATGAAAGCATCCGACAACATGGGACAGAAGTTCCTTTGAGCGTTAAGAGCGTATCACACTATATGTGTTGCAGCATCAAATAAAACTACATCCTGAGGAACCATGCCTTTTCCCTGGGGGGGGATCCTGACCCTGCCGTGCCTGCCTAACACACGGCAGACCTGCGTCAGTGCTCACGGAGAGAACCTTCCGGAACACAGTGGAGGTCTCAGGGCACTGCCCCCAGCGTGCAAGTGAACTCATTACCCAAGGAATGTGTGTTTTGCTGTTATTTTAATATCCTAATTATCTCGATGTTTACCCTAAAATAACCGTGGCAGTGATACCATAAGTTAATGCAGAGAACAGTATTAAAAAAAGAAACAATGCTTTAAGTGACTGTTGAGTTTTCAATGGGCACGTTCGCACCAAGAATCTTAGGAGAACCTCTACCGTCACCTGGTACGGTTTCAAACCTCGGCTTAAACTCTTCTGAGTGACGGAGAACACTGCGCCCCCAGGGCAGTTCATTGCCGTCTGGGCGTAGCTCTCATCATCACGAAGATCCTCCTCATCTGAACTGAAGTTGCCTCCTGTAAATTCAACCCTTCGTCCTTTAGTGAAATCTTCTAGCACCAGGAGGATCCTTCGAGCGTTTTTAAAATTTTTATTTTTCAAATGTTTTAATGTATTTTTAAATTTTTAGCGATTGTTATTCTTAGTATAGTTGACACATAATGTTACGGCAGTATGAGGTGTACAACATGGTGATCTGACAATTAAACCCATCACTAGACGCTTACCATGGTAAGTGCTGTCGCTATCTGTCCCCATACAACGTTAGTCCGGGGCTCCTGACTCTGTTCCTTGTGCTACACTTTTCATCCCTGTCATTTCTTTATTTCATAACTGGAAGTTTGTACCTCAGGTTACACCTTCACCCATTACACCTAACCCCCAGGCTCCTCCCCTTCGGCAATTACCAGTTTGTTTGAGTCTGTTTCTATTTGGTTGATATTGTTTGTTTTGTTTCTTAGAGTCCACACATAAGTGAAATCGTGTGGTATTTGTCTTTCTCTGACTTCTTTCACTCAGCATAATACCCTCCAGGTCTGTCCACGACGGAAACATTTCATTCTCCTAATGGCTGAGTAATACTCCTTCGTGTATATATACCCAAGGCCAACGTCCACGAATTTACGGCTATGCCCTCTCGTAGGAGTTTCTGGCTCCAGGTCTTACATTTAGATTTTAATCCATTTTAAGTTTACTTTAGTGTACGGTGTAACTGTCCAGGTTTTCTCACACCATTTATTGAGGAGACGATCTTTTCTGCATTGTATGTATTCTTGCCTCCTTCGCTGTAGATGGATTGACCACATAAGCATGAGTTTATTTCTGGGCTCTCCGTTCTGTTCCATTGATCTGTGTGTCTATTTTTGGTGCCAGTACCATATTTTTGATGATTACAGTTTGTAGTACAGTTTGAAATCTGGGACCGTGATAACGCCAGCTCTGTGCTTTCTCAGGATTGCTGTGGCTATTCAAGGTCTTCGTGGTTACATACAAATTTTAGGATAGTTTGCCCTAGTTCTGCGAAAAATACTATTGGTATTTTGATAGGTTTTGGATTAAATCTGTGATCACTTTGAGTATTATGGACATTTTAACAGCACTAATTCTTCCAGTCCATGAACATGCTGTATCTTTCCATTTATTTGTGTCTTCTTCAGCTTATTCCATCCATGCCTTATAGTTTTCCAAATATAGGTCTTTGACTTCCTTATTAAATTTATTCATAGGTATTTTATTCTTTTTGATACAATTATAAGTGAGATTGATTTCTTAATTTTTCTTTCTGCTATTTTGTTATCAGTGTATAGAAATGCAGCAAATTTCTATATGTTGATTTTATATCCTGCAACTTAATTGATTTATATCCTCCAACTAAATTAATTAGTTCTAATATATGTATCTGTATGTCTGTGTGTGTGTGTATGTGTGTGTGTGTATATATGTGTACATCTATATCTATCTATCTATCTATATATATATACATACATCTTTTTTATCCATTTATCAGTCAATAGACATTTGGGCTCTTTCCATCATTTGGCTACGGTCGATAGTGTTGTTACAAACATTGGGGTACATGTGTCCCTTGGATCATCATTTTTGTATCTTTTGGATAAATACCTAGTAGTGTAATTGCTGGATCATAGAGTAGTTCTATTTTACCTTTTTTTGGAAATTCCATACTGTTTTCCAGAGTGGCTACACCAGTTTGCATTCCCACCAACAGGGCAAAAGGATTTCCCGTTTTCTGTATCCTTGCCAGTAGAGATGATCCTAGGAGCTTAACCCTTCAGTTTACTGAAGTGCTATATCACGCTGATTGGCTTACATACCCGGAGCCATTCTAGCATACCCGGAATAAATTCCAGTTGATCATAGGGAATGATCCTTTTAATGTATTTTTGAATTTGTTTGCTAATATTTTGTTGAAGATTCTTGCATCTCTGTTCATCAAAGACATTCGTCTTTAATTTCCTTTTTTAAAATAGTGTCTCTGTCTGGTTTTGGTAATGCTGGCTTCACAAAATAAATTTGGAAGCATTCCTCCTATTTTTCTTCTTCTTCTTTCTTTCTTTTTTTTTTTTTTTAAGTAAACTGTATGCCACAAATGGGGCTTGAACTCACGACCCTAAGTATACCAACTGAGCAAGCTGGCGCCCTCCTTCCATTTTTCTCCTATTTTTGGGGAATGGTTTGTAAAGGATAGATATTAAGTCTTCTTTAAATGCCTGGTAAAATTATCCGTGAAGCCATCTGATCCTGGCCTTTTGTTTATGGGAGTTTTTGATTACTGATTCAATTTTGTTACTAGTAGTTTGTTCAGACTTTTTATTTCTTTCTGATTTAGTCTTGGAAGATTATATATTTCTAGGAATTTGTCCATTTCTTCTAGATTGTCTAATTTGCTGACATACAACATTTCATAGTGCTCTCTTATAATCCTTTGTATTTCTGTGGTATCAGTTATAAATTTTTTTTAAAGATTTTATTTATTTATTTGACAGAGAGAGAGAGAGAGATCACAAGTAGGCAGAGAGAGAGGAAAGCAGGCTCCCCGCTGAGCAGAGAGCCCGATGCGGGGCTCGATCCCAGAATCCTGGGATCATGACCTGAGCTGAAGGCAGAGGCTTTAACCCACTGAGCCACCCAGGCGCCCCATCAGTTATAAATTTTCATCTTTCATTTCTGATTCTATGTATTTGAACCTCCTCACTTTCTTTTTTTGGTAAGTCTGGTTAAAGGTTTACCCATTTTGTTTATTCATTCAATGAACTAACTCTGAAGTTTCATTGACCTTTTCTACAATTTGGTCTCTATTTCATTTATTTTCACTATGATCTTTATTATTTCCTTCTACTAACTTTGGGTTTTTTGGGTTTTTTTTTTTTTTCTGTTGTTGTTCCTCTGATTTAAGTTTAGATTGTTTATTTAAAATTTTTCTTGTTTCTTGAGGAAAGCATCAAACATTCAAAAACCATTATTACATAATCCCAAAGTGAATATCCTTGTCCAAGATAAATATTTCTGATCCCCCAAGACATGGTTTGTGCACTCTCTTTCCTACTTTGGGTATGTTCCAGTCTGCTTGTGTTTTCCTAAAATGAAATACTAAAAACTTTAGGTTTTTAAAGACTTATTTTGGACTTTCCCTGCCTGCCTATAAGCATCGTCGTGGACATGCTTAACTCATGTTTCACTTGGAATTAACACCTCAGAGATGTTTTTATGTCAACTACGAGTAAGCCGCATCGTCCTTTTACTTTCATGATTAATTTTTGTTTGTTTTGAATTTATATTTATTCATATTTTAAGATTTTTCATTGTACTTATTTTGGAATGATTTTTCGAGCTATCATTACAGAGACTTGAATCTTGGGTCTGTCATTCTTGTGACATATATCACGTTAGTTCATCCTCTCCTAAGCCAACAGTGAAATAAATTCTGAACAGCCCAGAGACTTCTGCCCGAATCCTATCTCAAGCGTCTCCGAGGCCCTGTACAAGAGGAGTTTACATCCCATAGATGTTGGAGCTAAGACTGTCTCTGAGCATGTCGATGTCCAGAACCGACTAACTCCCTCAGGCTTTGGTCTCCTGCAGGTTCAGCAGGAGACAGTTTCAGAGAGTGTGGGAACCTCTTCCTGCCAGGCGTGGTGTTTCACGTGAGGGTGATGTCCTGCTTTCGAATAAAACCTTAAGAGTCTTTTAACTCTCCTTTTCTCCCTAGAGTGGATCTGATTTTATCACTTCCCAGCTTCTACTTCACTCCCAACCCGACGACTTCACTTTCTTAAGGTCCGTGTTAATTCGTCAGGAGGAACGACACGGAGCGCAGGAAGCCGCAGCCACCAGCGCGAGAGAGCTGCGAGCGTGAGGGGAGACCGAACTTTGTGTCTGGAAATTCCCTCATTTCTCCTCTGCATCTCCACTGTGGGTATTGTTTTAACACAAAGTGCAGCTGACAATTTGAAGTGTGTAAGGGAAGCAAAACGCAGATCATGGCAAACTGATGGTAATGAAACCTCGGTATTAAAGTTCTGTTTCAAGTCAACTGGGTGTGGTTTTAACACACCTGCCCAAGTCCTAAAAATATAGAACCTCGGTCACAGTTAGATCCTACACCCAGAGATCCGCTACCTACAGGTTCTGACTTGCCGTCCGGGGCGTCTATCTGATTTGGTTTAGACAAAGCAGTACTGTGTACGGCTCTGCTTATTCAGAAACAAGTCAGGGCCTTGGAACTTGGCCCCTCCCTTGTCCTGTGACTTTAGGTAAGTCACTTAACTCCATGGGTTTGCTTCCACCTTTGCAGATGGAAGTGACGTTAAATTATATCATCCTGAGGTTTCTTTTAGTTTTAATACCATTGCTCTTTAAAAGAATTTTTTTAGTAGTTTGAAGTTGATTATGTTTATAATTATAAAATAATGTGTTCATTGAAGAAAAATTAGACAAAATGAAGAAAAAGAAATTCTTATGATATTATTGAACAGACAACAGCGATTGATATTTTGGTTTATTGCCCTAATTCTATTTTCTATCCATGCATATCTCTACATAACATTTAAATACTAGACACATTTATGATGCTTCTTACCTAGGATTCCTCAAGCCTGAGGATACAAAGTGATTTTCCTGGTCACCAGAATCAAGGGTGGCCCGTTCTTAGACTGACTAAAGACCTACATCTCGAAAAGATGAGCTGAGCCGATCGGTTTTGGAATTTGGAACCAGGAGACTCAGAGATGAAGCCAGTGAAGGAAGCCAGGTTGAGTACGGTCAGAGGAACACATGTGAGGTAGAGCAGAGGAAGGACGACGTTTGGATGTGCGCAAACCAAGGTATGGGTATGAGGTACGAGACAGGAAAATCTATGTGGAAGGGAAGAACGTAGTCCCGTAGCAAGAGTCATGTGGAGAAGGCGCGGAGAGAGAAGGTTTTACAGGGAAACCGAGCGCCCAAGAAAGGAGCTTTATGCTCAGTGATTTTACACATTCAAATTCCAAGAGATGCCCCGACCCTTGGTTCCTATAACTTGATTCTCACGAAAGCTTTAAAATAGACCTAAAGCCCCTTCTATCTGGAGTGGTCGGTCCCATGCTGCTGACAACCAGAAGAGAACTGTCTCAATTTAAGTTTGCACTGACATTTTTATTGACTTATAAAACAGTTTCCCTAAGTTATTACATCTTTTTAAAATAGTTTTTAATGGCTAGATAATATATCGTATTATATATATATATATATATATATATATATATACATTGTATAAGCAAGCTAAATGACAAAATCCATTACTCTTAATGCTATTAAAATTATTCAGAGTATTAAGACATCTAAAAACCTGTTGCCCAAATATTCTGGAATTTAAGAGTCCTTTTCCTACTAGAAGCATAAACACACACACACACACACACACACCCGCTTAGTGAGGAGACATCTAGCCTTCCTGCCGGTAACTCCTTGAGTACTGTTTTCCTGACTGAACCCATGACAGGTGCTTTTACGAGGACACGGTGGGTGTTTTCCAGCTTCCCCATGCCACTGTAACTCGGAACAAGGCACACACAGCCCCACCCTCACCTGGTCTTAGTCATGGGGCAAGAAAATCTGGGGTAAAGGCTACTGCGAAGTCCAGACGAGCAGGTCAGGCACATGACAACATAGGCACCTGAGCCCTAAATCTGTATTTTCTCTGTAATGGAAAAATTGAAAGAATATATAATGCCACGATTGTTCTTGAAGGAAAAGCAGAAACTGGATCCGTTCATAGATTGGCACCAACGCTTGATACAACCTCAGAAAAGCTGCGAGGAATCTGGGCTCCATTCTCTGTTTCAAAATATATCAAACGCTGCTCTTTGTGGGTTTGGAAATTGTCCCGGGGCGGGGGGCGGGGCGCTTATCACCTTCCTTCATACAAATGTCATCCATGTGGTAACTTGAAAACTCTCCTGGAGCCCTCTTTTTCAACATAACAGAAAAATTAGTCTTTCTTTCTGGGTTCCTCCCAAATGCCTAAACTCACACCAGTCCTCTTACAAAATCACACCAATTCAATATACGTGAAAGGGAAAACCCACAGGCGTAATTAAGGCGGCAGGGGCATTTCTGAATCGGAAGAATAGACATTCCCTACGTGCTCTGCCTCGTTTTATTTAATTTTTTTTTTTTTTTCAGGGAATAGATGATACTGTGATGTAGCTAAACCACCTAGGAGACAAGAGACAAAGTTTTAATTTGCTAAGTACTGTTTAGGAATGATCGTGGGCTCACTGAACTCAAAGGTTCATTCTGAAAAAATGAGATGAAGTGTATAAAAGCTTTTTGTTAAATTTTAAGCAATTTACAATAAAATTTTTCTCTTTTGCCGAAAGGTCAAGGAAACAAGAAGCTCTGGTGAACAGAATAGATGGGCATGTCATAGACGTGGTCCGAATCTTACTACTTACCCCGGTCAAGCTCCTCATCACTCTGCACTTGGTTCCCTCATCTAAAATACGGTGTTATTGATGCCTTACGTAGTCCATCAAGCTTAAATGTATTCTGTGTCAGTAATGCCTCCCCAATTAAGTTAACGAAAGGTTAAATAACAGGTATGATGTGGTCATAATGGATATCCTGTCTTATTTCCGAATTCCACTGTTTGTCTGTCTCCGGTGCTCCTTGTTAGCTGTGATCTAACTATTGTTTTTCAATATTAGGTAAAAATTTTCCTAGAAAATCTTCTAATCAAAGTATAAGAAATGGAATTGATGTCATGTCCTTTCTGATATTCATTTCTAGTTATAGACAGCATAAATCTGTTTAGAAAACTCCAGGAGACGGGACACGTGGTGGCTCAGTGGGTTAAGCCTCTGCCTTCCACTAGGGCCATGATCCCAGGGTCCTAGGATCGAGCCCCGCATCGGGCTCCCTGCTCAGTGGGGAGCCTGCTTCTCTCTCTCTCTCTCTCTGCCTGCCTCTCTGCCTACTTGTGATCTCTGTCAGATAAATAAATAAAATCTTTAAAAAATAATAATAAAATAAAATAAAATTCAAAATTCAAAATTTGTTCTATGTATTAGTAATAACCAGTTTAGAAATATTATGGAGAAAAATATAACTTATAATAGCAATAAAATATATAAAATATATAATAACTGATTAAAAATTATGTGATACCTTTCATAAAGAAAAATTATAAAATTTTTCAAAGAACAGAGAAAATATTGGAACGGGGGATATTCTTTATTTTAAATGTGATGGACAACTATGATAAAGATGTCAATTCCTGCCAATTTATGGACTTAGTATACTCTCAATAAAGTTTCAAAAAATTTTTAGAACATACGCAACATAATTTTGAAAAAGTAATGAGGGAATATCAAAAGGTATTCTAAATCTGCAAAAATCAATAATACAGCATGCTCCCAGAAAAAAAAGGACAAAATCCAATGACTCTAGGAATTTACTGTACAATAAACTGAGTGTCACATACTAACAGAGACAGAATTAACTCTCCAATGATGGCATTAGATCAAATTTGATAATTTAAAAACAATCAACCTAGATCCTCACCTCATTCTATATCAAAAGTCACTATCCTACAATTATTTGTGTGCTAAATATCAATACTGATGCCCCAGAAAAACTGGAAGAAAAGCAAAGTCATGATATCGGGGAACTAACACACACGCACGCACACAGTTTGTGAGCACAGCCACAGACAGACAGGGATGTGTGGCTGTAAATAGTGCAGCGGAGGGTGACAGACTTCCTGGGTGTTCCAGTAAACCACCTGGGCTGACCCAAGCGATCTGCTTGTTCCGGAGGGTGGTTCTCTCAAACCTCACTCTTATACGATGTGCAATATCACACATTTGGAAGAAAAAAAAAAGAGGAAGGAAGGAACAGGGGGAGGGAGGGAGGGACAGACGGAAGGACGGACAGACGGAAGGATGGACAGACGGAAGGACGGACGGAGGGAACATACAGCTTTCCCAGACAGAAGAGGACTGTTTTGCAGTCTCACTTTACTAAGTTGCTATTTCCACCTTCTAGAATGTTTGTGAAAATTCTTTTTTTAAAGATTTTATTTATTTATTTATTTGAGGGAGAGAGAGACAGAGATAGCAAGAGAGAGCACAAGGGAAAAGACAGAGAAGCAGGCTCCTTGCCAGGCAGGGAGCCCCACGCAGGTTCCACCCCAGGACCCAGGGATCACGACCTGAACTGAAGGCAGACGCTTAACCAACTGAGACACCCAGGAGCCCCTGAAATTCTCTTAAACAAAATTAAACAGTCAATAAGGGGAAAATATGGGGTGCCTGGGTGGCTCAATGGGTTAAAGCCTCTGCCTTCGGCTCAGGGCATGATCTCAGGGTCCTGGGATCGAGCCCCGCATCGGGCTCTCTGCTCGGCGGGGAGCCTACTTCCTCCTCTCTCTCTGCCTGCCTCTCTGCCTACTTGTGATCTCTGTCTGTCAAATAAATACATAAAATCTTTAAAAAGGGGGGGGGTATTTATTTAAACATATGACAGCATTGGAGCACCTGTGTGGCTTAGTCAGTTAAGTATCTGAATAACCTTCTGAAATGTTACTGGGCAGTACATATGGTGAAATTTTAGAAGTTTCTAGCCTTTGCCATATCTAGGAAAAATTATAAAGAAATAATTAGAGAAACATACACAGATCTATGTATAAGTATGTTCTTTTTAAAAAATTTTAACACTATTGACAATGACAAAATTCAGGAACAACCAAAATATCCAAAGCTTAAAAATAATTTAAACTATAATGATATACTCAAATATTATTAAAATTGGGATTTTTGACATTATATTATAGACCTGAAACTAATATAATGTTGTATGTCAATGTATGCCTCAATAAAAAAATTGGTATTTTTGAAATCTGTGTAATGACATTGTAAAACGCTCATATAATAAATGAAGTTAAAACTGTTCGAATAAAAACTGTAAATGTTTTATAATCTTAGTTATATAATAACAAATATATGTATAAGTTGGAAGAAAATACCAAAAAAAGAATGCTACCTTTGGATTGTAGTTATCTTTGGGTTGTGGAAATTTTTGTTTCTTTCTGACCTTCCCTAAATTTTCCAAATTAACCATAATGAAGAATAAGGAGCATATTATGCCCATAATCAGAAAAGGATTTTTTTTTTTAGAACTAAGAAAAAACAACCAAATTCTATTGCAAATAATGAAACGCCATTCCAGTTTCTCATTAAATAATATTTTCAAACTCATGCAAGAAACTGAAAGACTCAATCCCTTTTCTCCAAGAAAAATTCTTGAGAATTAAGTATAATCCTCAGATTCCAGGTAATTTGATGAAAATGGAGGGAACTGGGAACTTCAGTGAGGGAGAGAATCACAGAGCACAATATGCGCTGCATGGTTGCAGGAAAAGCCTTCATTTCTTATACTAAATAAATGACTTTTTAAAGTGATTATCTCTGCAGTTGTATCAACAAATGGTCCCATCTTTCTTGGACATTTTTGGGTTGTTTTTATCATTTATCATTTCTTGAAGTGCGCGACCGCGGACACATCGCGGTTGAGCACCTGAGACCAGGAGTTGACACGGACCGGCTGTGACCGCTCGCACACGGGCCCGCTGGACGCGCCAATTCCAAAGCGCACACGGCGTCCTGGAGCTGGGAGTTCATGCTGGAGAACAAACTTGGTTAGTTTTACAAGTTCACGGCGTAACCAAATCATCCACGTCTTTAACCCTCACCTTGCGTCTTACAAACACACCGTATTAATCACCAGGGGAACTAGGTAAAAAGATGAAAAGAAATGAAGAAGAAATCCATCGTCACTATTAGAAAACCGTTCTCGAGTGTGTCCATTCTTGGGAAATCCGGACGCCAGCTGTGTGTGAGGTCTGTGGAGCTCTCCTAGTCTCGAACCACCCACAGACGGGATTGAAAAGGAGAAACAGTCTAGTTACTATGGCAAACAGTGTGCAGGTTCCTCAAAAAGTTAAAAATCCAACTTCCACATGATCTAGCAACTCCAGTTCTGAGGATGTATCCAAAGGTAACGGAAACATTCACCAGAAAAGGTCATCGCACACCCGTGTTCACGGCAGCACGGTCACAAGAGCCGAGGTGTGCAAGCCGCCCAGGAGCCCGGCAACGGACGGACGCCAAAAGAAGTTGCGGTCTGTATACTCGATGGAAGAGAGTTTACATAAAAAATGACGGAAACCTGCCATTTACGACAACAAGAATGGACCCTGAAGTCGTTTATGCTAAGTGAAGTCAGGCCGAGAAGGACAGACGCTACCCGACCTCAATTACCTGCGGAATCTTGGAAACAAACGAGCAGCAGCAGCAGCAGCCACCACACTCAGCAAGAGAGAGCAAGGCTGGTGGTTGCCAGAGGCAGGTGCGCGGCGGGAATCGGGGGACGGAGGTCAAAGGAGAGAGGAAACACTTCCACGACGAGGTAAGTCGATGCCAGGGACGTAACACAGACAACTCTGCTGCCTGAGACACAGGAAGGTGGTCAAGAGCGTACATCCTGAGTTCTCAGCTCAAGCGAACGTTTTTTTCCCTTTACTCTTTTCTTCTTTCTTCCTTCTTAGCGTATCCATAAGAGAACGAGCCTTCTGCAGTAATCATTTCACGGTCTACGCTAATAAAATTATCATGCTGCATGTCCTAAACTTACACAATAAATTATGTCAACTATTTCTCAATAAAAGGAAAAAAAGAACATTCTCAGGGAATTCTTGGGGTTTCCTGCCGTATTCTAATTTTAGGGACTTCCAGAGATGAACACTCCCCCAGGGGCCAAGAATGCTTTTGGGGAGCCCCTTGAACCAGATGAAAAAAACGTACGTGAAGAATTCCTCTTGGGACTCGGCTTCCACCGTTACAGACCCTCCAGGTCACTCGCCCGCCGCACTGCGTCCCGCGGCAGTGAGACTCCTCTGCGCTCACTCAGCGCAATTTCAGGCCGGCCGCCACCTAGGCAACTCGCGGCACGTGGGCGACCGTTCTGGCTCTATAAACAAACTTTTATTATAAAATGTGTAATGCATGCATCAAAAGGCATGGCATCTATATGTACAATATAAGAAGTAGTTAGGAAGGGCCACCCACAGCTACAGCCAAATTAAGAGCACAGTCAACGTCCCCAGGAGCCCCTGGGAAGCCCTCCCATGTCACAACCCTCTCCCCGCGGTCATTTTCTGGGACGCGCTCCCTGTTCAGCCCCAGCAGAGATCCTTGGCCAGGATTTTATCAGCATCTGGTAAAGTGTTAGACTTTCCCACAATAGTCCCTACCGTACAGTACACAACACTTTTTTTGGCATTTAATAAAAAAGTTGCTACTATTTAAAATTATTTTCTCTATTGATCATTAGGAAATGACTGTCTCCCAGGATGTAAAAGGTATATATATTCTACAGAACAGCTTGCTTTAGTAGGCCAAAAGAATTCAACTTGTTTTTTTATGATAATTTCTAAAGGGAAATTTTAAGCAATTTGCCTTTCCCCTTTTGAATTCTGTTTGTATCGTTTAGCTATTGGGTTCTTAGCGTTTTTCCTATCGGCTTGTGTGTGTGTATGTGTGTGCGCGCCTGTGTTTCGAAACGGATGTTAATTCTTTGCCAGAATGGTAATGAACATTTTCCCCAGCCTGCTGTTTAAGAAAACAGAAATTCTTAATTTTATGTTGTAGATTATATTGACCTTTTCCTTTGTAATTTTTTTCCAACAACTTTCAAATAATTTGAACAGATGTTTCCAAACTTATATAAAAGTAGAAAAAAGTATTACAACGGACCCACGCGTACTCATTCCCAAGTACAAAGTTATCATCCATTCTGTCACCTTCCCTCACTGTTTTTTTGGCTAAAGGTTTTTTTTTTTTTTTTTTTAATATTTTATTTATTTATTTAACAGAGACAGCGAGAGAGGGACCACAAGCAGGGGGAGTGGGGGAGGGAGAAGCAGGCTTCCCACTGAGCAGGGAGCCCGATGCGGGGCTCGATCCCAGGACCTTGGGACCATGACCAGAGCTGAAGGCAGACACCTAACGACTGAGCCACCCAGGTGCTCCTTGCTCCTTGAAGTATTTTAAAATAAATCTCAGACATAATATCATGTCACATATGAGTACTTCATCTCTAGCTGGTAACAGCTTTTCAAAAACAACCAACATACTCATCGGTATCTATAATAATTTTTAAATTTTTAATATCCGGTCAAGCTTGATTTTCTAACTTTTATGTCATCTCAGAATTTTTTTTTTGAGTCTGGATTCAAATAGGACCCATGTGCTGTATTCAGTGATAAGTCACAAAGGTTTCCCTTCCCTTTGACGTATTATGCCCTTCGTTTGTTGAAGCAACAGAGTCGTTTGTCCTAAGGCATAACCCTTTTCTAGATCTGGTTGATCGTATCCATGTGATGTCATCTACCACATTTCTCTACCCTGTGCATTTTCCTTCAAGTGGTAGATCTACAGATTTGCAAGCTTCAGATTTAATTTTGGAGAGACAGAATATTTCATAGGTAATTTGGTGGACCTCCTTTGTATCATGTCATGAGACTCATAATGTCTGATTGTCTCACTTTTCGTGACATTCAAATTAATTAGTGGTTGCAGGTAATCAGTGTTGCAGGCAATGAGTGTTGAGCTGTCAGTTTTAATGGTCACTGATAATTATTTCCTAGATCCATTCGTGCATTAGGGTTCCAGTACTTTTAAGCTTAGGAAGCCTTACTCTATTACAGTATCAGATCCTTAAATATTTTATTTAATAATATTTATAAATATTTATATATAAATATAATATTTTTATATAAATAAAATTTTATATAAATTAAATATAATATTTTTATATAAAGATATTTATAAATAAATATTTTATTTAAACCAGGACTTTATTGGTTTTTTTTTTTTCTTTTTAAGATTAAGTCTTGGATCAAACTGGAATTCACTTGAGTGTGTAAGGGAGATGAGGATTGAAACTGGTGTCTTCTAGAAAGAGTGTATTCCAAGAACGTCTCCAGACAAGTAGTCAAGGTGGCCTTTAGTATTCCATGTGCCTCGTGATGGAATTCTGGCCAGCCACAGGGCTTTTCGCAGGGGGATTCCAAGCTATTTTCCAAGCATCCAATAATTCCCCCAGCACTCTTTGTATCCTAGCGTCGGAACATTGACTGGAGAAAGATTTTGTTACTTACAAGGATCTCTCTGAGAAGGCCGGGCATCTGTCATGACCTCTTACAACAAGGAACACTTCCCTACCAGAACAGAAAACTAAGATTTTTCTGATTACTCAGGGTTTTGTTCAATCACTGAGTTTTGAATCTTGAAAATGTCAGCTTTTTATTTCTGCAAACTATCACTTTGCCACTGAGGGAAATAACCTTGAAAAATCTGTACACAGGACATAATGACTCAAATATAAGCAGAAGTAGTTATATTTCCTTTTCTTCTTCTTTAAGAAAAAGAACACAGTCACCTCTTTCTAGATGTTGGCATCTTCTAACTTCTCCTTAAGTTGGCAGAAATAAAACTTATCAAAGGGTTATTATTTAGGTCATTTTTTTTTCTACCTTAAGAAAATGGTACCAGATACTTGGTTTAAATCAGGAATAAAAAAGCTATAAGGCTTTCCTCAATGGTTTTCTGACTCAAAAAACTAATGTTAGGTTAGTTGTGCAGAATTTTAAACACATTATCTTTTTGCTCAAAAACATCCATAGCGCCCCGTTGCTTCCAAAGTCAAATTCAAATTCAAGTTTCCACCTTCAAGTTCTTTCATTACGGATTCCCCATAACCTAGCCTTCCTTTCTCTGATCACGTGTTCCTCCGAGAATTCTTCAACCTTGTCATTCTGGTCAATTCTCTGAGTCCATGCGGTTTTGCACATGCTAATTCCTAACCTGGACATCTTTCTCGTTTCTCTTTCCCAACACAGATTCTAGACTTTGCCTTTTCAAGTCCAGGTCAACATCCCACATTCATTTTCCTGATAGTTGCCTTAAAGATCACTTTCTTCCCTATGAGTCTTTAGAAACAGAATGGTATTGTTTGCTTAGCATATAAGTTTTCTTCTTTTACTGTTTATAGTGTATGTATATGGTTGTCTAAATAGACCATAATAACCAAAGTAGTATTCTAATGAGGACTTTATTTTTGGACCCTACTGAATTGAAATTCCAATGCATTTTTTAGGGATAACTTTGATGATGTGCTTATCAAGTCCCCAAACGGCGTGCCCCTCAGGGTATGGCAGATTTTAAGAATGTCCACAATTTTCATGTCTTCTGACTCTACAGTCTTTCATAAAGTGGCTTTGAAGCTCCTCCCCCATGAGATGGAGGCTGCTTTCTGTGCTTTTGAACATTTCTGGCCTGGCATCTGCTTTGGCCGGCTGACTAGAGAGAAATGATGGTTTGTCTGTGCTGAGCTTACTGGGCCTCATGCTTATATTAAGTCTTGCCCATGACTTATTAGGACTTTCTTGGCTTAATTTACTGCCTTGGGACCCCTCTTCATGGGTGAACAAGTCTAGGCTAGCCTGTTGAAGGGAGAGAAACCATGTAAAACAGAGACTGGCCATCCCAGCTGGGGTTCTTTTGGACCCACTGGCCTCCAGGCACCATAGCAGCTGACCCAGATGCGTGAGTGGTGAAGCCCCAAAAAACCACAACCACTAAGCTGAGCCTAACATAACTTCTGACACATAGAACTAGGAGCCAAATCCACCACCAATAAATACAAAGGGAAAAATTTTTTAAGTGAAATAAAATAAAAATATTAAGTAAAATACCAAATATTTAAAAATTATTAAAAATATCAAATCACAGCATTTTGATCCTAAAAGACTAGAGCATTCTAGAGCAATAGACTATTAAGAGAAAATATAACTGAGACAAGTACTAAGTTCTAAATTCAAGTTCCAAAAGCTAACCGTGTAAAGACTACAGGACACGCAGCAGAGAGATAGCTTACCAACACGCAAAACCTTCAGTGGCTTTCGTTGACCGCAGGGATATGACACGACTTTGCGTTTCCACTCTTCCAACAAAGTTGAGATTTTTGTAAGCTGTGATGTTATGACTTTGTGTTCTGTTAAATGCCTAAGACCGCAAAGTGTGGTCTGTTCAGAGCAAGGACTACCCTGTTGAAGGGCCTAGAAACCACGCTCCACAAGGAAAGAAGGAAAACAAGGCACTCGTGTATTCTGCGGAGGTAATGAGTGAACAGTGGATAAGACAACTGTGTCCCACTATTTCAAGAGAAAAGAGACTGGCCATGTTTACTGCCACCTCATTAAAACTTGGGGCCCATGAATAAAAGCTCTAAGAAAGTACATTTCAAGCCAACAAAGGGAAGAAGTTGAAGTAGGAGGCGGCATGTGCACACTGCTGAAGAAGGTGGAGCACCTGGGGGGCTCGGCCGGGGGAGCACTCTACCCTTGACCTCAGCGAAGACACTGATCTCAGGGTCGTGAGATCAAGCCCCATGTTGGGCTCCACACTGGGTGTGGAGCCTACTTAAAAAAAGTAAGAGAGAGAATGTAGACTATGCAGTCAAGGCCGGGTCCTCTGCGGACAGCACGGTGCTGTAGGGCAACGGCCCAACCTCACCAAGCCTCAGTTTCCCTTTTATCTATAAACTAGAAATACTCACAGCATCATTGCACAAGGTTGTGACAGAGATTAAAGAGGATTTTTGAAGATAAAATGCATACCCCGGTGTCTAACACACAGCGAGCACGCAATACGTTTTACTCATTATCACCACTAATAAGAGCTGTATAAACAGGAAATGAGCTGCCTCGGGTGGCAGAAAGCTCCCTCTAACTGGAGATACCCCCAGGAGGTTCAGCAGGTGTTTGTAGGACAGATTTAAGCGTCAGATGAGAAGTTGGAGTAGATGACATTTAAATTACCTTCCGATGCTGAATAAGCTGTTCTATATCCCTTAAGACAGGTAGAACTCCCAGTATCTCCCAGAATACTTAGCCGTGCGTGTCAAGTGATATTCACCTACTCTATTTAATACGATGGCTTGATTATATATTCATAAATATATACGTTTCTCATGGTAAGAGTTGTTTCATGCTGAAATGAAGACATATGTGGATTCTTGATTTCTCTGTCTCTCATTTACTCTAAAAAAAAGGATACCGCAGAATCTTATTTTTATAATTCCTAGTGTTGTCTAAAATGACAGACTGTGCATTTTAGTACTACAAAGTCCTCTTTGTGGGACGTTTAAATTCGTTTGTGCAAAGCTCTCCTCTTCCCTGACTGGGCGCTTCCCCATCAGAATGTCTTCTTTCAAACTGGTCAGATATTTTCCAGGTACAAAAGGCGAGTTTTTCTCCCATGACCGCCTGCCTACCAAAAGCTGAAGCTAAAGCCAGTAGTCTTTTCCCTCTCTTCCCACGGGCGACGGGAAATGCTGACCAGGATCACTTTTGCCTTCTCGCAGGCGGCTCTAACTCCCGCTACAGCCCTACTTAATAAAGTAGAGACGGGAGAATTACCTAAACAAGGTAATAAACCCATCTTCCTCAGCCATCGCATTGTTATCGGTTAACAGGGAGGAACTCGGGTCGACCAAGGCATGTCTGTATGGTCTGTCATTGATAAAAATCTTTCCTTTTTTTACAACAGGTTCCAGCTTAACAGTGGGCATTAATCATCCGTGGGAAGTGTTTTATTTCAATTAATGGAAGTTTAGAGTCAGGTACTCTGGCCAAGAGAATCCTAAAATGTGGAAGTGGAGAGACAAATTCTGAGTTCTGGTTTGAACAGCTCGGGTTTGAACACGTGTACGGGGACATGACAGACGAAGACTTCAGAGGCACCAGCGGGATTTCCAGACCATTCGGTGCTTTGGGGGCATCCAGCACTGTGCCCCCATCGAGGAGTGCAGAGAAAAGGAACGTGGCCCGTTGGCAAGAGGGACAGCTCGGTTAACCGAGCAAACCGTTTCAGCAAGTGAAAGCCACGCAGCAACAGAAAACAAAGCACAGATTTCAACTCCGAATGGGGCCCAGAGGAGCGGGAGCGTGAAGACAGACAGACTTTGGGAAGGCAGGGATGGCCCGCACGACGGCACAGCGTCCTGACGCGGGAAGAGTCGAGAGAGGGAACAGTGGAGCAGAGGCCGGGCGGCAGGGGACCGTCGTCACATGCGCCTCATCCTGCCGTTCCGACCTTCGACTCCGTCGAAGGGGAAGTCACTGCTGCTCTCAGCCAGTAAGAACCGGATGGCGTTTGGCTGTGGAAGGATGACAGTGGCCGTGGCCGAGGCCGGGGCGGGCGGGATGGACCCTGGGGACGGTGTGGGCGGTGGGGAGCGCCGGGAACTGTGTAACTGGGGATTCGCAGACCTGCGCCCCTGAAGAATGATGCCTTCTAGGTGAGGTACAACATAAGTTAAAGAAAAGAAAGAGAGGACTCTGTCGGTCTTGGTGAGGAGCTGGGAGCAGGTGAGAGCAGGGGGAGGGTTCGTCGGGGGCCAGAGGCGACAGGACAAAGGCCCCCTGCAGGAGCCGCAGCGGAGGAGGGACGAGGGTCAGGGGTTTAGAGCCGTCGGAGCTGAGAGGCCGCGGAGCGAAAGGGAACGAGGGATGACACCCACGTGCCGGCCCTGATGGCTGCATAGACGGTGCGGTCACAGGGGGAAGAGCACGTCGGTAGAGCAGGGGCCTCGGAAGGGAGTGGAACTGGTCGAGTCACGAACACACTGAGCAGCGGAACGAGAAAATAGAGACCGTTTCTCACGGAGCTAGAACTGATTTCCTCTTCTTAGACACGTGCGGGAATGGAACACCGCGGAGCGAATGGCCTCACCGAGGGAGACAGAAGGAGGCTGAGGTCGGGCGGGAGGTCGGACCGTCCGCTCGCCCCGGGACACGGACAACGTTCAGAAAACCGTCGACTGAGTCCCGTGAGAGAGGAACGGAAATGTCCTCTGGGGGTAGCGGTAAGGATTGTCCTTCTGACCTTGGCAAGGTGACCTTCTCTGGGGCAGCACACGAAGGACTCATCCGTGCCACGGAGCATGAGAACAGCCCCCGCCCCGTTTCTACCTTACTGTAACCCCACGTGTTTCCAGAGGCAGATTTCCTGGTTAACGTTGGCGTAAGAATGACAGTTTCTGCCTTTTGCAAGTGAAGAATGTCTTTTAAGAGCTATTCTGTAAGCGAATGTCTTCTAAGGTAAGGTTGAATTTTTCACTAAGCTGTTTATGCTAGAGAGGTTTCAGAAGGCATTGAATTTTGAAAAGCAGCCTGAACTCAGGCAATCAAGAAAGTAGTAATGTCAGACACAGCGACAGGAGAACTTCTTTCCCTTTCTTTTTCTACTACTTCCCTCCCCTTCTTAACAAGCAGCTACAATGCGGAAAGAATTAGGCTCAGCAATTTGAGGGCATAAATAACAGACAAGGCACAAATCCTGCCCCCCCCCCAAACTCCCAGCCCCAGAGATTACAAACCCCACAAAAGAGAGACAGGCGATCAGCAGCCCTCAAGTAAGGTCGGGAGAAATGAATGGTCACAATGGTAAAAGCAAAGCTCTGTGGGGCCCGAATACCACTCCCCATCTCTCATAACATGCAGGAGATGACCTTTAAAAACGCAGACAGAATTGGGGAGTTCGTCGCACCACGACTCACCCCGCTCACTTGTCAGACCATAAACCTTAATGCAGTGTTCCCCGTGGCCACGCCATCCGCACGCCTCTCCCTCCCCAGGCCTCCACCGTCCGTGGGAGAGACTGAACAGGCGTCGCGGCAAGAGGGGATTCCAGCTCTGCCCTGCCTTCGTCGGGATTCTTTTGTCACATCGAACTTTAATGATATTTAATAATACCACGTTGACTCCTCACTGACCGTGTTATAGTTCTTAAAATTAAACGCGAAGCCTCATGAATTAGGTGAACGCGAGACCTCGTTCTCCCGGAGGAGACAAACTGGGACACAAAATATGCGGCCGGGCTTCTGAGAAATCCCGCTTTGATCTGAGGAACCTCATGGTGGTGTCTCTGCAGCTCGTGCCCCCTTTCAAGTTCTTTGTAGAGCAACCGCCTTTAAAGACACAACCTAACGCTGCGTGCTCCCACGATTTTCCCCATTCGTGCGGAGTTGCTATTTATAACCGGGGCCTTGGAGAATGAAAATCTAAGGTTGGTGAGCTGTAGCCAGAGTGACCTATAATACAAGCAGGTCATACTTTTTCGGCATCCTTCTGTGTCTTCTTGGGAAACTTTGTATTTCAACGAGGAGCAGAAAAAGAGATCACCCAAATGAAACCCATCTCTCCAGCAGGTGGTTAGGCACGGCGCGCTGGTGTGGGAAGCCAGCTCTACCGCGTATGAGCTCTGTGGCCTTGAACACGTTCTTTATCCTCTCCAGGCTTCATCTGTGAAGTGATTAACTGGAAGACGGCGTCAGCGTTCGGCAGAATCCTCAACCGATGGCGGTTCTCACCATAATCATTATTGCTGTTACCACCTACCCCCAGTGACCTGGATCACCGTTGACAGCGGGCGGCCTCACACAAGGCCGGCATTCGATATCTGGTTACTTCTTAGTGGATTCTGGCCGGCATAGAACACTTAGAACGTAGTATTTTCAAGAAGGGCTTCCTATGGCTTTCTCAAGGGAACCTACAGTGTTGGGAAGGTAGCAAACCTGTAGAAATTCTACATTAATTCTGCTGATAATTCTACAGTGCTATTTCTCAGAGTTTAGTGGTATTTTTTTTCTGATCTATGTGAGTAGAGAGTTATGTATCCAATCGCAGTCTTAGATCATCTTTTCCCCCAGTTTCCATGCGGGACAAATTGAAGTTTCTTTTTCTGTCAATAACAGACCAGGCTGTCTACCACGCATTTCCTATCAGAAGTTCCGTTTGATATTTTTCAGTTTGGCTCTGGGAGAGAAATCGGGCAGCGTTAATGGAAAAGTGTCAGCACCCAGAGACAAGGAAGAACAAACGGCAGAGTTCTGTAATACAAATATGACTCCATGACCTTGATAACGGCACAGTCCCCAGCGGCGAGGGTCTGCTGATCTGTCCGTGTGTGCTGCTAACAAAACAATGACGTCATATTTAAGCATCAAGTGCATCCCAGTGTAGCTGGGATATGTGTCGTACTGTATGGTTCAGACTTTATAGGTAAGTTGTAAGGAAAGATCAGAATAAGAATTTTTTTAACTCTGTTGTTTCCCATTTTTGTAGTGTATAGGCATTTACCTGCTCCTGAATGGATGGATTTTGTAAACCTAATAAAGTATATTCTACAGGGGCGCTTGGGTGGCTCAGTCAGTTAAGCATCTGCCTTTGGCTCGGGTCATGATCCCAGGGATCGGGCCCCTATTGTGCTCAGCAGGGAGCCTGCTTCTCCCTCTCCCATCCCCCAGCTGGTGCCCCCCCCTCTCTCATGAATAAATAAAATAAATAAATAAAATAAATAAAATCTTTATAAGCAAGAATTCTTTTTTTTTAAAGGATTTTATTATTTATTTATGACCGAGAGAGACAGCGAGAGAGGGAACACAAGCAAGGGGAGTGGGGGAGGGAGAAGCAGGCTTCCCGCGGAGCAGGGAGCCCGATGCGGGGTCAATCCTGGGACCCTGTGATCATGACCTGAGCCAAAGGCAGATGCTTGACAACTAAGCCATCCAGGCGCCCCACATATTAATTGTTCATACTTCATTTATTTTTTGTAGGTCTGGGGAGCTGACATTTATATATTTCTATATGATTACGGGAGAACGTAATTGAACAGCTATTGGTTTGAGCCTATTTGTTCACTCTTATTACAGCTCCTTAGAGCTTATCCAACGTATTTATGGGGCCCTTTAGTCTGTTGGGAATGTGGGGATGGACAGACTTCTTGTCCTTGTGCATCAGGCGGCATCGCTAACCCAGGTGGACTCCTGCCAATGAACCCAAATTCCAGTCTAGCTTGTGCTGGTGTGATAGTGGGAATCCAAGAATCTAAATTCAAGGGATATATATTCCTCCCCTGATTATTTAATATGTGCATGCAAATACTAGTTTTTTACAAAGTAAAGGTTTCAGACTTCAGCGGAGGAGGTCCCTGCCGACGCAGTGGGAAGAGGAGTGGACGAGGGTCAGAAGTGGGGCCGAGAGACGTCCGAATTGCGGCCACGACCACACTCTAACCGACGAGCAGCTGCTGCTGACGGACGAGCAGACGGTGGTTTCCGAGATCGCGTCTGCTCCTGGTGACGACGCCGTGTGGAAAGGACAACCCAGGCTTTAGACCGCCCCGTGAACGTGGTGGAGGAAGCAGCAGCAGGGTGTGGGAGAACTGACTGCAGTCCTGAAGGAAGGTCCACTGTGGGTAAAATGCGATCCCACAGCATGGCATGCTCCAGAGAAATCATGTGTAAAATAGAAAAAAAATGGCCGATTAATGTGGCAAACTTGATCATTGTCTCATTTGAACAAATTGCCACAGCCACTACGACTCTCAGGTGGTGACCTCATCAGTGAGCAGATCAACACCAAGGCAAGACCCTCCATCAGCGAAAAGATTACAGCTCGCTCGCAGCTCGGGGTGGAGGTGAGCAATTTTAATTCCACATGCACTCACCCATCCGTCGCGGAACACTTCCTGCCTGCTACGTGCTCGGAGCCGTGTCCGGCGTCGTGAGGCTGGGA
Source organism: Mustela putorius furo (assembly GCF_011764305.1). Taxonomy (NCBI): domain Eukaryota; kingdom Metazoa; phylum Chordata; class Mammalia; order Carnivora; family Mustelidae; genus Mustela; species Mustela putorius. The sequence goes on from NW_025421261.1 coordinate 3,508,101, forward strand.
CCGGATGACAGGGACGCCAGTGTGCGTCGAAGTTTCAGAAGGTTCATTTATTAAATCAAAATCGTGTTATTTTATGTTAAATTACAAGTGAATGATGCTAGAATGAGGTTTGAGGTAACAATCCACTCTACCCAAGAACTCCTATGTGATAGAGCAAAACCTGGAGTCCAGAATGTCTGCCCCCAGGGAACCCAAACCTCTCTCCGATGATGGAAGCAGAGAGTATTATGTCAAATACAGCAGAGAGATATTTATGAACGGTTCAGACTGGTGACAGCTCCGACGTACAATGAGTATCAATAGAAACGTTCCTTGATCAGATAATGGGTTCCACCGCAGGACCTCCGTGGGAGTCTTTTCACCGGAGCGCGGTTTGCCTCAGGTCTAGGGAGCACTTTTCCGAAATTCAGTGTGTGCTAGATATCTGGGTTTACAGCCTTGGGAATTCAGACAGGGCTCTCAGCTGAGGTTCTCGGTGGAGGGCGTCGTCCCCCACGAGGACGAGATGAGAATCCCGCTCATCACCTAGTCCGCAGAGACAGAACTTCATGTGCGTGTCTCCCCTTCCTCGTCAGGCTCGGTGTGGGGGATGGTCTTCGAAGCGGGGCGTGTTCGTTCCTGTAACGGATGTTTACTGTACCAGGCGCTGCCTCCTCCTGCCTTCACGAGATTCGAGGTGACTCCCCACAGGGCACGCCGCCTCTTCCCCCCGTCCAGCGGTACACTGGGGCAACATGGCCAGAACGGTCGTGTAGACAAGACGGGGGTGGATTTCTGTCTCAGGCAATCGCAGGCTGAACACCAGCAGTCAGCAGTTCTGTGAGTCAGAGACTTTAACTCTTCAATTTTGCTTCTCTGCCATCCTCTCTTGGTCTAATGTGGCTCTTCTTGCTTTAGTTATCACACCTGCATTCTGGACCACAAGGGGGACATGGCTTTCCTGTGAAAGGTGTAACCCAGAAGTCGCATTCATCACTTCTACTCACATCCCTTTGCCTATAGTCTCCTCGTGTTGACACATCTAGCTGCAGGGGAAGCTGGAAATATGCCTTTAAGCTGGACATACCCCTACCAAAATTTCCATTATCTCAGAAGAAAACTGACCCCTTCACTCCAAAGTCTCCTTCACCTGGTTCCAAAAAGCTCTAGAAGTGAAATACTTAGCTTAATGCGTTTCGCCTCCCTGACCAGAAGGTAAGTGTGTGGAGAGAGATCCGGTCAAATCAGCCCAGGATCAAAGAATTAAAATCATGCTCATCTACAACTGTAGTAACTGCAACGGTGTGCTTTGGTGTTTTTTGGAAGCAGCAATAGGCCACAGACAATTTTGTGGGTTGGCTTCTCCATCCTCTTGGGTCACCGAGAGCCCTAAATATTAAGTGTTAATGCCAAGGAGCTTCTCACGGAACAGGTGCTGTTTATCCAGACGCAGCCACCACATCACGATGTAACAATCAGTGATTCCCAATGGCCCCTGGCTTAGAAGACGAGTCTTCAAACGACCACAGTCTTGTGACACAGCTTGAAGTTAGGTATCATGACACCCCCAGCTTTGGTTTTCTTTTTTAACATTCCCCCGGCGATTCAGGGTCTTTTCTGGCTCATAGCAGCAACGTCGACAATAGCCAGACGGTGGGAGGAGCCGAGATGCCTTCAACGACGAACGGATAAGAAGATGTGGTCCGTATACACTATGGAGTACTGCTCAGCCATCGGAAAGGGTGAATCCCCACCATCTGCACCGACATGGACGGGACTGGAGGGGATTATGCTGAGTGAAATAAGCCAAGCAGAGAAAGACAATTATGAAACGGCTTCACTCAGACGTGGAACATGGGAATAGCACCGAGGACCACAGTGGACAGGAGAGAAAACAGAATGGGAAGAAATCAGAGAGGGAGACAAACCATGAGAGATTCCAGAGAGAGGAGAGGGAACGAACTGAGGGTTACAGAAGGGAGGGGCAGGGGTCGGGCAGCGGGTGATGGGTGATAAGGAGGGCACATAGCGTTAGGGACACTGGGTGTTATACAGAACTAGCGGATCGTCAAACGCTACCTCAAAAACTAATGATATACTCTATACTGGCTAACTGAATATAGTAAAAAATTAAAAAAATTTAAAAGACCCAAAAAATAAACAATAATAAATAAATAAATAAATAAATAAACGACCCCTGCTTGCGACACTAAACTTTCCTTTGGTAGGAAGGGTTCTCCAGGGTTAAGGCAGCTAACGATTAACCTGTTGCAGGGGCACCCTATTCCTTTCTTCCCACAGATGTCTCCCAACTTTGAAATAAAGCAGCTCTGGATTTGGTGGATTCTGAGTTCTCCAGTTCCTTTCTCTTTATCTCTTGTTTATCCAGTAACTTCCACCCAGCCCCACCAGTCTGCCCTCCCCTCACCCGGAAATACGGACGCCCAGGGAGCTTTGTTTGCTTTGTGGGCCGCCTTCCATTTAGAGACACTGCTCTCCTCTCAGACGCCTCTCTGTCCATTCCCTCTGGTCAAATCAAGTCATGTGTTAAAGTTACTTTCCTTTTGACTGGGGACACAATTACCTGTCACCTAAACCCCTTTTGAGAAAGGCAGGTTGGCATAGCGACGGTCACGGGCAGCTCCTTGACCTAAGAGAGGCTCCTCTGGCTGCTTATGTATTCTGCTCCGTTTGCCAAGGTCATGGCACTTCCCGAGGTTGTTTTGACTTGGCGTGATCTCCACAAGGCTGGCTGGGCCGAAATCACGACTCCTTCAGCCCAGTCTCTTGTCTTACCAGTAGCATCAATGAGAACTCTGTGGGAGAGCCTGGAAAGCTAAATGTCGCGTCGCCGTCTAATGTTACTTATCTCCCCCAAGTCCCCACTCTTGTCTCCATCATCTGCGTCTTACTGCCTTTCCACAGCCCACTTTGGATATGCCATTGATTTACTGAAATCCCGAAATCACTCTCGCATTTATTGCTAGCTTGTGCAACCTCTTGGGGCAACATGTTTACGGTCAAATACATTAAAAAGTAGTTTATTTTAATTCATTCTCCAGAGTATCTGCTATAAATTACAAAGAAGGTCCGCTAGTTATAGCATTGTGGGGTTTGGGGGAGTACGTTCGTCTGGAGCTTTCACAACACAGTATTTAGCATCTGCAAAGGGAAGGAAGACAAAGCTGCCAGGTCATCCCCTGGAAATCCCAAGACACATATTTTTAACATTTGCATTTTTATTTACATAAATCTGTATGCTCCATTCAAAAGGCGCTGACTCCAGTTATGAGAAATAAAACGCGGAACTCTCTCGATCTGAGAACGGATCATGGCACTTTCCAAGCTTGCCTTCCTGCTGCCCCGCGATCACCCCGGGTCTCCGCTCCCTCCACAGGTTTTCCTCCGCCCTTCTCCCCCTCTAATCACCACCACTAATGAAGAGTTATCGTTAATTGTGAGATTGGAGTTGGTTCCGAAACGCCCTTTTTCTCTATCATGAGCTCACTTTGGAGTTCTTCGTTATCCATTGGGGTTTTCATAACAGCTTTCCTTCTCCCACAGCAAGGACACACCGGTCCTTGGTTCAGCTCAGGGCACAGTAATCCGGGCGGCAGGGACCGCGTCTGGGCCCAGCATGCAGGCCCAGCAGAAAGTTTCCTGACCTCGAGGGAGAGTTTGGGCCCTGGGCAGAGTCACCGTAGACTTCAGTCACTCACCCCAACACTACTTTGCATCGACCCCCATGACCAGAGCTTACATCTTCGGCGCCGTCTTCCCCCTGGGGTGAATGGGAAACAGGTGATTGCGGAACGAATTCGTTAGCGTCCCTCACGGCCGGTGTATGGAGCCCGGAAGCCAGAGCCATGAGAGAAGAAGAGAAAGCGAATCCGGAAGGGCGAGCCCACTGCACCGACCCCGCAGTCCTGGGGTCCCCGCACAGACTCCCGCGGAGGGGCTGCCCTGCTGCGGGAGGGTCGCCCGAGAACCGCCAGCGCAGACCCAGTGGTCGCACCGCCCGTGACCTCCTGCTCGCAGAAGAGCATCTCAAAGTCCCTTTTGTGCCGCTGTCAGTGGTGCTGATCCGGCCTCGGGAGACACCGGCGCCGCTCAGAACTGGCTCTGGACGGCCTGAAACTTAGCCCAAAGACGTCCCTCCAAGACTCTGACCTCTGACCCGAGCCTTTGCAATGGGTCCTTTCTGTCCCCACCGACAAAGTGGAGGTCATTGTAGAACCCACAGAAACAGAGTCAGACAGGTGGGGCTGGGGGCAGCCCCTGCGAGTGTAGCGTGTGTGTTTGTCGTTTTCCTCTTTGGGCCAAACGACACTCGTCCCACTGGACCTAAAGTCCGCGGAGGGAAGTCCAGACCTCAGTGGACACAAAGCACAGGACTCAGTCCCAAGACGCTGGGGCCGCCCCCACGGTGTCTGCACACATCAGTCCTGCTGACGGCCCGAGGGAGAGGTGCCCTCGGCCCAGACCTCACGCCCTGCACACAGCTGCCGAGGGCAGGACTTGCCACCAAGTCAGAACGGCCAGGAACTGCCAGGCAAAGAGATTCTTTTCCTTTTACAAAGCGCAAAAAGCTCGGGCTCTGCCCACTGCATCTACAAGCTGGAAAGAGAAGCCCTGTTCAAAGAAATTTCGGGCTTTTCCGACTTTGCCAGTAGTAGCTTATCCCGTCCTCGCCCCCGGACTGCGTGTGGCACGAAGAGGGCAGGAAGGCGACACACTTCTCAGACCGCGTCCCTCTGGTCCGGAGCGCTGGGGAAGCGCCCCTGATGCATCACCGGAGTCAGGCTTCTCCCCCATCGGCCGCTTCTCCCCCACCGGCCGCTTCTCCCCCACCAGATGCTTCTCCTGCTTCTCCTTCCGACACAAGCAGGTCGCAGGTGGGCCTCCCCTAAGTCCCCCGTGCTTTTCACGCCCTTGTTTAGTCGCTCATGCAACTTGCTGCATAGTTTCTTGCGCGCTCGGAGACAGAGTGAGCAAGCTGGGTAAAAATAAAGAACTCGCTGTCCCGGATTTATGAGAAATGACCACCGGGTGCCGGTCCTGGGAGCAGGGGTCACGGTGACGCCCTTTCTGCAGGCGGCTCGAGGTCGCACAGCAAGTGCGTAACAGCTGGGATTCGACCCCGGGCAGGCTGGCTCCGGAGAGCCTGCACCTCACCCGAGTTACACTCCTGCTGGGACTGACCCGTGTGATTTCTGGTTCAGAACAGGAGCTCTTCAGGCAAAACCTGTCCTGTCTCTTCTAGAAGCAAAGACTTTTATTCCACAAGAAGCTGAAACAAGTGCGCTGGCAGGAGGAAGCACTGATTCACACTAACACGCTGAGGGGGACTCGAATAGGCCAGTTTGGTGTAAGAATTAGTTTGAGCTAAAGACAGTTGAGAAACAGCAGACTTGCAGGAAAAGCACTCTGCCCCCCCCCCCCCGCATCACTTTCTGTCTAAAAGCAGGACATGAATTTCCCTTTCTAAAGATGACATCAATTTGTACATGTGTCTTCCTCGCCCATACCAGTAAGATGACTCTTCATCACCAGACATGATTTGTCAATGGCAAAGGCATCAACTTGAGTTTGCATAACAAACGTAACAAATAATTCTGAGGCCATTCACCTCCCCTATATGTCTACCTTCTCACAATCTACCCAAGACTGTGCTGAGAAGTCCAGACCCTTTTCCTTCTCTTGTCACGTCTCCACATTTTATTGCTTTTTGTTAAAATAGTGTAAGCCCTGAATAGAACCGCTTCTTTGGGTCCCCATTTCTCTTCTACCAAGGCCTCCTATTCATAGTCATAAATATTTTCTCTTCTTTTTTTTCAGTTTAATTTGCATAACCCCAGGTTTTAAACCTAAGGGAGTAGAAAAAAAAAAGGGGGTTTTGTTTTGTTTTGTTTTGCTTACCTCTATAATATAAATTACTAAAAGTATCCTCTTTCCTTCTAACAAGTTCTGACGGACAGGGGAAGATAAATCCAAGAGTTCCTAGACCAGGACACTGGAGGGAGTCGGGGGGTGGGGGGGGGATGCCACCAGGATGGGGGTGGGGTAGGAGCTGCAGCACAGGCCTCTTGGGTCAACATCTCTCAGTTCAAGATTTGGGCAAGAGCAAGGGCACATTGGGGCCAACCAAACAGTTCGAGATTTGGATTTTATCAGCCACTTTTACGAAATCAGTTTGATTATTTCACCCAAATAGCTCAAGACAAAAAGAAATAACAGCCAACAAGTTCGAATCCGACTGTTCGGTAAGAAATGGAGCCATTCTTACTTTGCCAGTCGGCTTCTCAGTCGGAGGGCTCGTAGAGCAGACTGGAGGTACGCTGCTGTGCCCTGCAAGTCCCCATCGCCATGCCTGCGAGAGAGGAGACACAGAGAGAGAGAGATTGGTTTCAGGGACTTGGCTGGGTTTTCTGCTGCAGAGAACCATTTTCCAGTTTCTCACAATAGTGCCTCAAGCACTTAAATATAAGGGTTGTCACTTGGAATGCCTGGGTCAGCACTTCTTGCACGAGCTTCTTCTGCGTTCCGTCTGTGCAAACTCCGTTAACCTTGCACAAGGACATAGGAGCAAACCATTTATGACATTTGGAAAATGCAAAATATTTTCAGCCTAATCTGTTAAGGTATCTTCCTAGGACAAAAATCAAACTATGTGAATCTTTTTAAAACAAAAATAACTTTATTGATATCTCACTGCATAAAAACACTGGCCACCAGTAAACTTCCAGTTTTCAAATCTTTAATTCTATGTGGGATAAGGTCCAACGTTCTCTAGCTGCTTTTCAGAACACCAAAATGTGGCTCTTTTTACACTTTTTCTCCATGAGCTCCAACCCTGTCCCACAATTTAAACTAACACTCAGTGCACGCGGTCCCTGTGTCCTCCTTAAACAGACTCCATACCGTGCCTGTGTTTATACGGCTTCTGGTTCCTAAAATATCCTTTCCTTGGTACCTGCCTATATTTCCTTACCGTCCGGTTAAGCCCAGCCCAGAGTCCTTAGGGAACATTGCACTATTTCTCTCTGCTCCTTCCTTCCCTCCCTCCTTCCTCTTTAAATCTCTTTCCCCCACTGTGTATCGGATGTTTTTGATTGGTAAGTAGTATTGTATTGTACATACACATGACACAGTATTACCATTTACCTTTTGGTGAATACTTGGGCAGTTACCAGTTAAGGACTATTGTAAATAAGACACAAGTCAATGGTATTTGTGTCTTATTTACAATATATATGGATTCATCAATCCGTATTTATTTATTTATTTTAATTAATTTATTTTCAGAAAAACAGTATTCATTATTTTTGCACCACACCCAGTGCTCCATGCAATCTGTGCCCTCTATAATACCCACCACCTGGTACCCCAACCTCCCACCCCCCCACACCACTTCAAAACCCCTCAGATTGTTTTTCAGAGTCCACAGTCTCTCATGATTCACCTCCCCTTCCAATTTACCCCAACTCCCTTCTCCTCTCTAACTTCCCATGTCCTCCATGCTATTTGTTATGCTCCACAAATAAGTGAAACCATATGATAATTGACTCTCTCTGCTTGACTGATTTCACTCAGCATCATCTCTTCCAATCCCGTCCATGCTGCTACAAAAGTTGGGTATTCGTCCTTTCCGATGGAGGCATCATACTCCATAGTGTATATGGACCACATCTTCCTTATCCATTCGTCTGTTGAAGGGCATCTTGGTTCTTTCCATAGTTTGGCGACCGTGGCCATTGCTGCTATGAACATTGGGGTACAGATGGCCCTTCTTTTCACGACATCTGTATCTTTGGGGTAAATACCCAGGAGTGCAATTGCAGGGTCATAGGGAAGTTCTATTTTTAATTTCTTGAGGAATCTCCACACTGTTCTCCAAAGAGGCTACACCAACTTGCATTCCCACCAACAGTGTAAGAGGGTTCCCCTTTCTCCACATCCTCTCCAACACATGTTGTTTCCTGTCTTGTTAATTTTGGCCATTCTAACTGGTGTAAGGTGGTATCTCAATGTGGTTTTGATTTGAATCTCCCTGAGGGCTAGTGATGAAGAACATTTTTTCATGTGTCTGATAGCCATTTGTATGTCTTGATTAGGGAATTGTCTGTTCATCTCTTCTGCCCATATTTTGATATGTTTGTCTGTTTCGTTTGTGTTGAGTTTGAGGCATTCATCATAGATCCTGGATATCAACCTTTTGTCTGTACTGTCATTTGCAAATATCTTCTCCCATTCCGTGGGTTGCCTCTTTGTTTTTTTTGACTGTTTCCTTTGCTGTGCAGAAGCTTTTGATTTTGATGCAGTCCCAACAGTTTATTTTTGCCTCAGGAGACATGTCTACAAAAATGTTGCTATGCTGATGTCAAAGAAGTTGCTGCCTATTCTTTCCTCTAGGATTGTTATGGTTTCAGGTCTCACATTTAGGTCTTTCATCCATTCTGAGTTTATTTTCATGTGTGGTGTAAGGAAATGGTCCAGTTTCATTCTTTTGCATGTAGTTGTCCAATTGGTCCAACATCATTTGTTGAAGAGACTTTTTCCCATTGCATGTTCTTGCCTCCTTTGTCGAAGATTAAGTGACTGTATCATCATGGGTTTCTTTCTGGGCTTTCTGTTCTGTTCTGCTGAACTATGTCTATTTCTGTGCCAGTACTATACTGTTTTGATGACTACAGCTTTGTAATATGACTTGAAGTACAGAATTGTGATGCCTCCAGCTTTGGTTTTTCTTTCTGAGATCGCTTTGGCTAGTCAGGGTCTTCTGTGTTCCATACAGGTTTAGGATTATTTGTTCTAGTTCTGTGAAAAGAGCTGTTGGTATTTTGATAGAGACTGCATTATATCTGTAGACTGTATTTTCCTCTACTTCTGACTAGAGTCAGGATACATTTCTCTCTGCCACAGAGTCCATGGACCATTATAAGAGTGATTGTCACTATCTGCTGGGCATGTGAACTACCGGGGACAAGATTCATGTCACAGTTATCAGTGTATCCTTACAGTCTAGCACAGGTCTTCTGTATTGCTGTGGTCTCAATGTTTGTGTCCCTGCAGAAGCCCATATGTTGAAATCCTAATCCCTAAGGGATGGTATTAGGATATGGGGTCTTTGGGAATTGGTAGGGTCATGAAGACAGAGCCCTCTTAGATGGGATTCATGTCCTTATAAAAGAGGCCCAAGAGAGCTTCTTTGCTGTGTGAAGATACAATGAGACGTCTACAACCGAGAAAAAGGCCCTCAGCCACCAGTGCTGGAACCCTAATCTCAGACCGCAGTCTCCAGAACGGTGAGATCTATGTTTCTATTGTTTACAAGACCTTGGGTCTATGGTGTCTGTTGTAGCAGCCAGCACAGACCAGCACACACTGTAGGTACTTTCTCTTAGAGAATCTTTCTTTTTGCCGGCTGAATCTCTTTCTTGTTGTAGTCTTTGCAGTCAGTGTGTATTTCCGAGGCGCTCTCCAGATCCAGCGCTCTCCACCCCTCCCCCCAGCTCTCGTTCCATAACACACATTTTTCACTCTCTTTTCAGTCTTTTTAGAGGAGACATCAAGAGGAAAGGGGGAATAAAAAAGCTTAACTTTGGAGCCAATAACCCCATAAAATAAAAATGACCTATAAAAATTACTTAGCAGGTACTGACCCACCCCAACCTCCTGCTGCCCATTAATTGGCCATATTTCTTGAGTGAAAGGAAGAGCTTCCAGTGGTCTTAGCAACAGACAGATGTGAACCCTCTACCCTGCTGTTACTAATGATCTTACCCTGGGTGATTACTTGCTCCAGGCTGGCTCTGCCTGCAGATGTGGTTCATGCTGCCTACACACATCTCACGGGGCATTCTGAAACGAATCGGGGAGATACCTGTGACCTAGAAAGGCAGAGCGTAATTCCTGGGGAAGGAGCCCTGCAGTTTACCCTTAGGAGGAGTCATTCAAACCTGTGTTTTCTTCCCTGGGTCTAAAAACAGGGCTTATGGTTAGACTCCAGGGGATGCAGATTTTTGTCCTTCAGGAGTTAAATGAAGACCAGCAAGCAACTCGCTTCACAGGTCCTATTCCAGCCATCAAAATTTAATTACTATCAAACCCTGGCTCAGGTCCCAACCGTATTCGTATTACTGAATCCATGAATGAAATTTCCAAAGGATCCCATTACCACTCCCCACCTTCCAAAGATAAAAATGCACCGAATGGCACCAGAGAAAAGGCCAACAAAATAGATCTACTTGACACGACGATGACACTACAACTTTTTTTTTTTTTTAACGAAAATAACTGGCTCAGTGTTGATGATCAGGACGCGTGATTCTGTCTCGAGGAAGCCGATCTGCAGACTCAGGAGGTGAGTCTGAAGAACTCTGCCCTTCGCTCTGATACGGGTCCAGTTGCTATGGCGACGTGTAGCTGGTTTTCTCAGCTTGTTGTGCAACCTGATTTTCCTTAGACTAAAGATTCCCTTGATGCGTTTGCACTGGGTATAGTTAAGACTAGAACAGCCCAGCAGCTGCAAAACATAGATTTCTTACCTAGAAATTATTGGCTTGGTGGGAAAATTGAGATGATTCTGGGCCATACATACAAAGGAATTTCTGAAATCATGGGTTCATATGCAAAACAGAGTAATGATGGCCATACGGTTGTTATTAACCAGTGTCTCTCTTGCCCCGTATCCCTTCCTCATTTCAGGATCTCCACACGGGTTTGGTGGTGGTGGTTGTTCTTTGGGTGGCTGAGTGGCTCGGCGGCTGGTGTGGCCGCCGTTCCACATCGAACTCACCACTTGCTACATGTGGGGACGGGTGCTGAGGATGGACTTGGACAAAGTAGAATAATAGAGAATTAGAGAAAAGCTGTTCAAGCCTCAGGGGGCTCTCTGCAGAAAGAGGGCCATTACTGCCCTCATCTTCTTTACATAACAACTTCTGAGCGCCCCTGAGAAGCCCAGAACTGCTCGGAGAACCCACGGGAAAGACACGAGGTGTCTTTGCTCGAAGACTGAATTCCTGAAGGGAGACGAAAGAAGTGGTTAAGGACTCGGACTGTAATTACAACCTTCAGGGCTCACCCCGGTGCCTGAAATATAAGAGCAACTCCTGGTGCTAAAGGGTAGAAATAGTCTGGGATTTTAACGTCGGACACACGGATCACCGGCAGGCTCAGCCAGTTAACTGAACGGTGGGATCCATCCAGACGGCATCTACTTAAGGCTGCATCTCTGCGCAGCTCGAACGAACCTAATAACCCTAGAGGGAAAGAATGCATCCTCCCTCAGAAATCTCGATTTTACACTCCACAGAAAATTTGGGCGTCTCCCCCCTCCTCCCCATACCTCGGGGCTAGGAACAATGGGTTCCATTTTGAGGTGGAAGCAGAGCTTAATTTAAAGATTGCCTTGCCTCGGTCCAGCCTTACCCTGTCCCCATTATTTATCTGGAGTAAATAGAACTTGGAGTGCTTTTAAAGAACTGCTGACACGGCACTTTAGCTGCTTCTCACAAAAGTCATGAGTGGCTTCTGGAACCGAGGATGCTGAAGGAAATGTGACACTGCAAACATGCAGTGGGAACCCAGGGAAGAGAAAGTTCTGGGGAAGGGACACGATCAGGGTCTTCACCTTTGCTCTGGCCCCTGCTTTCTCTGGCCCCCAACCTGAGAGTTGAGGCCAACCAACAGGGATTTGGGCTCACCCCGCCCATCCCAGCTGGAGTTCCTTCCTTGCAAGGGTCAAGCACCCAGTTGCAGAGGTGAGGTGGCCTTGGGAAGGAAGGAGACGTGGGTGGAGGGTCATTAAATGTTGACTCACTTAGGCTTAACCAGACTTCCTCCCTTTTTCCACACTCAAGTACAATTTTGGTGAACTGAAGTAAACTGTGTGTACTGCTAAGTTTTCCTATTTCCTTCTGGGTTATTATCACAGACCTCCACCAGCTCCAGCATATGAAAAATCCTCTGCCTTCAAAACTTGCAGGCAGAGAATCACAGGGGGCAACGTACTCCCAAGCAGGCCAGTTTTTACGTTTTCTGGGAAGAATTCTGTAGGAGGCTGCCCTGTCGATACGCCCCTCAGCACTTCCCTCAGTACCCACTTCCCCTAAATGCTCTGCTAAATTTTTGCATTTAAATTTCCATTTCTTCGATGTTTCACATGCTGACTTTTAAAATGTCCCTTGTGCCTTTTCCTTCCTTTCCTATGTTTTATGCATCTTCAGTAGCACCTGTACCTACCACAAGGCTACCATTACAAAGAACATTAAAACAAGTGCTTTTGAGACATGCAATAACATTAATGGGACTCCTGAAAGAAAGAGGCACATTCCCTTCACCATATGCTTGTGTCTGAGTTTCCTGCCAGCCTTTATCCAAATACCCAAATGCATGTATATTTTGCTCCAACACCACTGGGCATCACACTCTCATACATTCTCCAGCCAACATCACATCACTCATTTTCTGTGTTGTTACACAGTCTTTGCACTTACTGTATTTACTGACTACATAATGTTCCCTCAACAAAGTAGAGTATAACGAATTCGATATCTTGGGGTTATTTTTATTATTTCCATTTTCCCCTCTACTTTTTAAAAATTTAAAACAGTTGTATTGAAACAATTCACGTAACGTACCATTCACCCAGCTAAAGTGCACAACTCCACATTTTCCAGTAGTGTACAGCCAACTCCACAAGGTGATTGTCCCCCACCTAGAGAAACGCTTTACCTCTCCGCAGTCATTCAGCATCGCTCCTGTTGCCCTCCCCCCTGACTCCTGCCCTAGGCAACCACTAGTCCACTTTCTCTCTCTGTATATGTGCCTATTCTGGGCATTTCATGTAAGTGGCATCACGTACTATGCGGTCCTTCCTGACCTTCAGTCGGCATACTATTTTCAAGGTCCATCCATGCTGTACTACGGATCAGTACTCCATCTTTTTCCACTATCCCAGAACACCCCATTGTAGGGAGAGACCACATTTTATTGATCTCCTCATCCATTTGTTGTTCCTACTTTGTGGCTGTTATGAAGAGGTCATCTATGAAGAAGTCTTTGTAGGGATATATGTTCTCATTCCCTTGATTATGCACCAAGGGGTGGAAATACTAGATCATAGTGTAACTCTGCGTTTAGTTTTTGAGGAACAACCAAACTACTTTTTCCTATAATTAATACCTGTGCAATTACACATTTTCTTTGGTCTTTTGAATCATTTCCTCAGAATACGTTTCCAGGAGTAGGGCTCCTGAGCCGGGGATATGGACACGTTTATGGCTCTTATTCGTTCTATTCCGTCCGATTCTTGTTTTTCGAAAGGATCAGACTGGCTCACGCGGCTACAACGCGCAGTTACCATGAATATACGCGTGGGTACACACACACCCACGACTCTTTTTTCTATACAACAAACTTATACGGAAGATGCCGCAATTAACCATGTATTTATAGATGAGGACACTGAGGCCCACGGGCGTTAGTAACTCAGTGTCAGATGACCCGCAGAAGCAAAGCAACGCCCCTTTTATAGGCTTCCTGGGCTTCAAGGTCTGTACGCAGCACATCCCCGGTTTCAGTGAGTAATTGCTGACTATGTCTCTGTCCTGTAATTTCTCCACTTGTGACACAGTGAAACAAGAAGCACGGAGTCAGAGGCACGCGATCGGCTTCCAGCTCCGTAACTTGCTTTGAGATCTTGAGTAAGCGGCTGAGTCATGACAAGCCTCAGTTTCCCCAAACACGAAACAGGATGGTACCTACACCATCGGCTCACCTGGAGGACTTAACTGAAATTCTGCCTCAGCCAAGAAGAGTCCATAAAAAATGTTAATATTTTTCATGTGAGTAACAAATGCCCTATTTTACTCTTTCTTTATGTCCTCCTCAGACTGAAACATCAGATATCTTTGCCCTCTATTATGATTTAATAAATAGATTTCCTCCCCTTTGTTGGTCACCAAATTATCCTCTGAGCATGTAACTTAGCTCCGTGCTAAGTTTATAAGCACTTTTGTAAAGAAATACTAATAAGTAATATAAAGGTTTGTAAAGTTTTCAATAAAAATTATAACAATTATAGATTATTACAATTATAAAAGCTTAAACTACAATAAAAGAGCTACAGTACAAGTTTATTCAATAAGATTAAATAGGTACATTTATTTTTTAACTTTAAAAAGTAGTCAAAAGTTTATATTATAAATCGTAATTATAAATTTTAAATTTATTTAAAATAAAACATATAAAGTCTATAAAATAAGCAAGATTTTTAAGAAGTAATAAATTATGAGTTAATAAAATAAGCATAGGCTCATAAAAGTAAATGCTTATAAAATGAAGCTATGTCTGGCTCTAGGACCTTGTAAATAAGATAACAATGATGTAGTGAAGAGACCTGGCCCCCTACTTGAGAACAGCTGCGACACTTACTTGTTGTGTGACCTCCTGGGGGTTCTATCTCTTCAGCAACAAGAAGTATAGTATATAATTTGTATTTTTTTTAAAGACGATCCCTATAAGGCAATGTATTTGAAAACAATCAGCACTACCAAAAAAATTATACATCTCTTTGGAATGTCGAAACCAAGACGTACAGCTACATCACACAGTGGCCCACTTACTTGGAGGATATGAACCTCCATGGGAAGTCATCTATTCAAGCATGAGAAGACATGGCAAAGAAGAATTAGTTCTCCCAGTTCCTATGTCACTGGTGGCCAACTTCATACCCAAAATAATCCTAAAAGTTGAGGTTCTGAAAGATGCAAGTCGAGGTATTGGCCACGGAGCTTTGAACAGGCGGCAGGCGGGATCCAGCGGTGCCACAGCCTGCCTGTCTGCGATGGGGCCGCTGGGAGACTGGCAGTAAATTTGGGGAAAGGGCAGCAATGGGTAAGAGGCGTCTCAAAGGCTGATTTGTATCTCCCAAAACCCCTACGTTGAAGTCTTAACTCCTGGTGCCTCAGAATTCGATTGTATTTGGAGCTAGGGTCTTTAAAAGGGGGGATTAAGTATTTAAAATGATGTCACTGGGCCCCAATCCAAATGACTCTGGTCCTTACAAGAAGAAAGAGTATCTATGCGGACACACACAGAAGGAAGACCCTGTGAAGTCACAGGGAGAAGACGGCCATCTACAAGCCAAGGAAAAAGGTCTCAGGAGAGACTAACCCTGTAACATCCTGACTTCAAACTTCTAGGCTCCAGAACTGTGAGAAAATAAATTGTTCAAGCCACGCAGTCTGTGGTGCTTGGTTACGGCGGCTCTAGGAAAGGAGCACAAAGCATGTTAGCAAAAAAGAAAGTAAGTATCAGGGAGAAGAGCTTTTAGGACAGAAAGCTTCTGAGGACTTTTAGGTAGTCCGTGTAGGGAAGGTCCCCATGAACTGGGGAAAGGGGCTTCCGTGACCAGCGACAAAGCAGATGCGGCAGTGTGAGTGTGTGGTGGTCGGTCCGTCGGTACTGAGTGGGCCCTGGGGACACGCGGGTGAACAAGAGGCTGGTTTGCCCTCCTGGATCTCACCCAAGGCTGAGGAAGGAGAAAGGTAAACACATCACCTTCAGAAGGAGCAGGGCATGGTAAGGCCCGAGGAGGAAGGGCACCCAGACCAGCCAGGAGCGGAGCTCCCGTGGCCAGGACGCTTCCCAGGAGCTGAGCACAGGAGGTCCGAGCAGAAGTTAGGTGGTGCGGTGGGGCACGGAGGGCGGAAGCGTGTAGGACATGAAAGGGGTTTATGGTGCTTCAGGGAAAGGAAATATCATGAGGGCAAGAGGTATGGAAAAAAACCAAATGTTGACTTTTTTTGTGAGCCACAAATAATGTGAAGCTGTTAAATCCTACAGTGTGAGACAGAGGTGGTGAGAGATGGCACAGGAAAGCAGGCAGGAAGCCCAGGATCCTTCCATAACCAAGCTCGGGGGGTTTACCTGGCCAGCAGACGGGAGCCCGCAGCCTCACGGGGCAAGGGCTGACGCTCTTCAGGCTGCTGCTGGAGAGCCTGAAGGTCTGCACTAGCAAAGCAGCAGCAGGGCTACGCCGCCGAGACACGTGAGAAAGCGCCTGCAATGCAAACCATCAGAGCTTACCCGTTGCTGGAAGTGGAGGCCGGGCTAGCAACATTGACATGCAGGTTTGGAGGGAGTAAGAGGGAGAGACCAGGAGTATCCACTCCTGAGAGGATTCCAGGAGAGGGAATGACACAGTGAGCAACGGGTCAGGTGGGGCACGGGCAGGTTCGGGTTTAAATCCGTGCATGCTTCAGGCACCAAGAGGTGTGAAAGCACTCGCTCACTCGGCAGTTCTGATTTCAAACATATCAGTATGTGATGGAAATTGTACACTATATTTTGACCCTCACCTGTCTTCTTGTCTCTTGACTTGAACTTTCTCGTGCAGCCGGAATGTTCCGCGCCCTCCCACGCAAACACGCGGCGTGTTCCTGTCCCGGGGTTCCCCACATCCCCCCGCTGTGTGGGGGGATGTGTTCCCATCTCACACAGCATTTCTCCTTGGTCGCTCTCATCAAAGTGGCTATTGACTTGGGCACTTTCTGTACCTATATTTGTATGACTTTCAATAAGAAAGCACATATTATTGGTTGTAGATAGTGTTTCTACCATAAGCATCTTTGCAAATGTGTTCCCTACATTACTAATTGGCAATAAGTCAAATTTGCCATAAAAGTTAAGAAAAAAACAAAAAACAAAAAACAACTGGTTGACAGTTTGGTTTGATTTCTCCATGGAGAGAGTACTCCTCTTTTTCTCTTATGTACTTCTTAGCCCTGATGATGGTCTGTGCAGTGGTGTAGAGTTTTGGACCCACATCTCCCACAGGATTCAGGAATGCCTATCACTGGACATGTGACAGTATGCTGAGAACAAACAGTGTTGACTTTCAAAACACAATACGAACTTAATTGCAAATATGCATTCCAGTGTTTGGAAACTGATACTTCTCTTAATGAATGAAGACATTTCAGTGAAAAAAGAAAAAGCAACATGCTAAAAATGAGACAAATTAATAAGCAAAAAACCCTACAGTGTATAATACGATGAATGAAAGGCCTTAAAGGTAAGGGTTCAGATACAATTCACAAAATAATATAGTTATTTGAGCAATATTGCCATAAACTATATATATTTTAAATGGGTTCTAATATTTCATATTTTACAATAAAGTCTTTTAAATTTTGTTACTCATTTTCATGTTTTGTTATGTCCTTTTTAACGAATGTCCATCTCATTTTTCATGCTTTTATCTTTTACACCAAAATTATCTTATGGCTAATTAGTTATTCATTGAGAAAGTGCTTGTGGCAAACATGCTTATGGTAAGAACACTGGACAGGTATTATCTACCTGTACTTCCTGAGACTAAGCGTCCCCCAAGTCAGGGCTGGCTCTGTTCTTACCCTTCACTGTGTCCTCAAACTCTAGCAGAGCACCTGGCATGTTGCAGGTGCTCAGCAAGTATTTACTGAATAAGTCAGTGAACAGGTAAATGAACACATAGATGAACTAAGACAATTCTTAAAAGACAAGTAGGACAAGAACAGGCAAAGAAAACCGGGTCAAATTTTCCAGGCAGTAGAGAGAGATAGATATGAGAGAGCAAATGTATTTAAATATTGGACGTTGTCTGAAGGGTGACGGGCTCCTCTGGAGGCTGGAGCAGTAGGCAGGGTCAGACCATTAAGGACACTGAGATCCAGCAATATGCTTTAGGCAAGGAGCACCTAGATTGGGTACAGGCTCTACAAACCACGTCAGTACCGTGGTGAGGAACGTAGTAGAGGGTGAGTCTGACGGCCCGGAGATCAGCCTGGGTCCTGGGAGCTAAAACAGGCCGCTCGACGTTTTAGGATATAGAGAAGAAGCCGGATTCAAAAGAATCAGTCTATCATGCTCATCAGAGCTCATTACTGAACGGCATTAAAAGGTCTGTTTATTGTAATATGACTTGGCTCTTTGCCTGCGCTTAGTGAATGCCGTCCCTCCATGAGTACAGCCTGATACTGAACTAGAATTCCATTTGTGTGCTCCTAAATAAGAGAAGAGGGTAGAGGTGCGTCTCGAGTCTGGGCATCAATCTGAAGTCTAAAACCCTGTGCACTGTGATGGGCGATGCGGAGTCTCCCCTTTACTCTCCAACGAAGGTGTCCCTCATTCCACGGCAGAGGAAAAAATGTGCGCTTCGGATGTGAATAAGTCATCAAGACATCAGTACATTGTAGCAGATACGCGTCCAAATGACACTTTGGTCACAATCCCCTTCACTCTAGTTCCACTATCGCACTCAGAGCCAGCTCCACGGGTGTGCGGCCTGTGCAACAGCACAGAGCTCAGTGCATACTTGACATCATGCTGTTATCGCCACCTCAAAGTTCTTAATGGTCTTATCTTTAAACATTGTTTTGGGGGCACCTGGGTGGCTCAGTGGGTTAGGGTTGGACTCTTGGGTTCAGCTCAGGTTTCAATCTTGCTGGCTCTGTGCCCCCTTGTCTTCCGCCCTCCGCACCGTTCCCAGCTCCCACGCACTAGCGCACACTCGCTCTCTCTCAAATAAATAAACAAATCTTAAAAAACAAACAAACACTGTTTTGTGAGTGAAACCCATGGGATGATGGAAAACACACTTGTGCAGAGGAAACACAGTCTGCGTGTCTGCTGCTCCTTGCCGTCCCATTTCATACAGCGTTAGCGATGTCCCAGGAGCATAAAATGCCACTGAAACCACAATGCGTGGGATTTTCGAGAGTCTCAGTGCAAGCACAGCGTGTAAGTGTGTTATGTCCCCAGCGGAGCAGCAGAGACGCTGAGAGCCCCGACAGACCACGCTTCCCATGTGCACCTGAACTTGCTTCGGACATAAGAAGAAGGCAGCAGTGTCCTAAGAACAAGCAAGGAGCCCAGTCATTCATTGACTCTCTTGCAAGCCAACCACTTAGGTTAAAATGATGGTAGAAAAAGGAAGGAAAAGATGAGGCAATCCATAGTCCATTTTCCTTTTAGTCCTTTCTGGCTCTGCCATGAATCAGAAGAAGCAAGTGTAGGTAGGGTATGTGTCTACCAAGAAGTGGGAGAAAAACACTGACTTCATTGTGCAGTACGTCCCCTGTTCTGGCAAGAATAAAATACAAATGTTTAAACGAGCTACTAGTGTCGTTTAACTTCAGTGAGTCTGCATGCACGTCAAATGCTCCTATATTTACAGTTAAAGTTGACATTGCACAACTTAGATAGAAATGATAAAATTCATACTAATAATTTAATATTTCCTTACTTGAAATGACAACAAACAGCCAATAAAAAATGCCACAACAAATTGAGAGAGCAACTGCAGAACAAAAGGTAAACACTATATGTTTTAGTACATTTAAGGGCATTTGTGTTTCCTGCCTTTTTGAGCCAAGGGTCCTGCATTTCCGTTTTGCTGAGGGAGCTGCAGTTACCGAAGCCAGGAGCCCACCCGCGAGTCTCAAGGTGGCCAGGAACGAAGTAGCATTGCCATCGACTAAAGTACGGGCAAGATCACCACCGTGCCGTTGGCAAGCAGTTAAAAAATAGCTAACAAAATTCAATTGTAGTTAAAAAACAAATTTGTCTACCTAAACCACCAGAGTGTGCATGGCTTATCGGTGAAACCTACACTCTTACGCAAATCTATGTTGCTATGAGGCTAGAAAACTATGATAAACTGTTCTTGAGACACATTCCAGCACTTTTTCCAAACCAGCAGCTCGGGTAAAATACAAGCAACAGAGATAGTCAAATTGGATTCTAAAATCACTAAAATTGATCTGTCTGGAGTGTATGAGCCTCATCTGCTGTAGGCACTTCTTGGTACACTTTAACTACAGGCTCAAGCTAAGCTTCGGGATGAAACCATGTAGATAAAGTTTCAGTTTTGAAAGATTAAATCAATTAATACAAATTTTATATGATGCTAAAATAATAAAAAATGAAAATATTCATGCATCCTTTATACTCAAACACAACTTCTAAGGAAAAGGAAAAGCCTTTGTTCTCACACTTCCAAGCCTTTCTCTGCTCCCCAAGCAGATGCATTCTCAGTGTACTCAGACCCTTCTTAGAGTGACTCTTGGATTCACTTTTCAGAAATGGACTTAGTAAAGTAAAAGACGTCTTAATCAACCTTCCTTCCCTGAAGCCAAAACACTGTTCATAGTCACTCTAGTATTTTAAGAAGTATGCACAGCAGCAACATTTCCAAACAACATGCACTTAACTAGTCATCCTAAAACTTGCTTGTGCTACTAGAAATTAAATGAGGTCAGCTCGCAGGTCACACATGCAGCCATAACCCCTGGGCGACTCCCCCAGAACGCAGACGGCAGTGCAGTTTCAAGGGCAGAGGTCAAGGACGCCCCGCCCACTGATTTTCTGCACTGGAAATTTCTTCTACACAGAAAAGACATTCACTCTGTATTTAATAATTGACAAAAGGCTTCATGGGTAAAATACCCTGGAAAAGGTGGTGTGTTGGTTTTCATTCACGAAAGAGGGGAAATGTGGAGGGAAAATGAGGTCAGGTTTTGATACGAAACAGAGCAAAGAGAACCAGTAACTGCATTTGTGAGGGCAGGGACAGCAGAGGACCCAATACTGCGTGTGCCCCGTCACTGGATTTTGGGTTCCCTGATGGCATTTCTATGCTGCACTAATTTATAAGCTTTATAAGCCAAGGCAGCCCTCCCATCTTCATAGGGCAAGAAAAAAATTCCTAAAAACGTTGTCCACCTTGCAGATTCTATACCATGTGATTTACATTGTGTCAGGTATTTACATATGACTGTGGCTACCATTTTCAGGGAGCAGAAGCCGTGTTTGATGGATGCCATTGTTGGCCCGCCAGTAGATAAGCTTCTCCAGATAACAGGAGAGCCTCCTTGCTGGACTTCAGAACAAGACCAAAGGCGACTCTCAGTTTCACATGCTCAGGGATGTATCTGATGTGGGCTTATGGCACAGCGTTGTACGTTCATTTTATACTTCATTGTTAAATCAGCTGTTTGGTTTTCTTTATTATATATAATACATTATCCAAACTTCATTCAGATTTTAGAACACAGGATTTAATGTCAGAAGAGCTGAGTTTGAGACCATTTGAGTTCACAGATATTCAGAAAAACAAATGTCTTATCAGATGAAGGGCTAGTATCCAAAAATCTATAAAGAACTTATCAAACTCAACACCCAAAGAACAAATAAACCAGTCAAGAAATGGGCAGAAAACATGAACAGACATTTCTGCAAAGAAGACATCCAGATGGCCAACAGACACATGAAAAAGTGCTTCACATCACTCGGCATCAGGGAAATACAGATCAAAACCACAATGAGATATCACCTCACACCAGTCAGAATGGCTAAAATCAACAAGTCAGGAAATGACAGATGCTGGCGAGGATGCGGAGAAAGGGGAACCCTCCTCCACTGTTGGTGGGAATGCAAGCTGGTGCAACCACTCTGGAAAACAGCATGGAGGTTCCTCAGAAAGTTGAAAATAGAACTACCCTACGATCCAGCAAACACACTACTGGATATTTACCCCAAAGATACAAATGTAGTGATCTGAAGGGGCACGTGCACCCGAATGTTTATAGCAGCAATGTCCACAACAGCCAAACTATGGAAAGAACCTAAATGTCCCTTGATAGATGAACGGATAAAGAAGATGTGGGGTATATACACAATGGAATACTATGCAGCCATCAAAAAAACGAAATCTTGCCATTTGCAATGACATGGATGGAAGTAGAGGGTTTTATGCTAAATAAATCAGAGAAAGATAATTATCATATGATCTCACTCATATGCAGAATTTAAGAAACCAAACAGAGGATCATGGGGAAGAGAAGGAAAAATAAAACAAGTCAAAATAAGAGAGAGACACAAAACACAAGAGACTCTTAATCATGGGAAACAAACAGGGTTGCTGCAGGTGAGGTGGGGGGGGGGTGACTGCACGACGGACACTAAGGAGAGCAGGTGATGAAATGAGCGCTGGGTATCATACAAGACTGACACAGCACTGAACTCGACCTCTGAAACTAATAATACGCCAACAGACACATGAAACCAATTTAAAAAATTTAAAAAATTTAAAAAAGAGGACCCGAGTTTGAGACTTTTTTTTCTTCTTGATTCCTCAAAAAGAAAGTAAAGACACTTTCTACCTGCCCTAACCACTTTATAATTTTGTAATGAATGGTCACTCTGGTCAGACACAATGATAGTGGCATATAGACATTGTCTTTATTTCTCAAGAGAGAAAATGCATGAGCATGACTTACAAACTAGAAGGTTTAATACCACACTAATGTTTGTTTCTCTCAAAAGAAAAACCAAAAAAAATAGAATTTACAGTGTTCGTTAGTAGATTGGTAGAGAGGACGCATGCCAATGACATTTTTATCTGAAATTTGATTATGAAAGGTGAAATTAAAAAAAAGTAATTATGTTTAAGGACATGGAGTCACCTCTGTCCCCTTGTTTCTTAGTGGGTCTGACTCTCCTCTCAGGTCAAGGAGGATACTTTTCTCTCCTTCCTTTGGGACAAACGTCTCCTGCTCAGCGACCTGGAGGCCGGTTAAGGCTCCACCCAGGTGGAAACTCCTCCCTGTCGCTGTGGTGAAGGAAGCCACTACCCTGATTTCTGACAACAGTATAGGTTCCCTCCTTCTCCTCTGCTTTTGGACTTTATACAAATAAAATTATGGAAAATGTATTCCTTTGGATCTGCTTTCTTTTCTTTAACATTACGTTTTTGAGATTCATCATGCCATTGTAGACACTTATAACGGATCTACTTTCACTGCTGTGTCGCACTCCAACCTATGAATATTTAACAATTTGTCCATCTCACTGCTGGTGGGTATTGTGCTGTTTCCAGTTTGGGGCTATGATCCATAAAGATGCTACGAGCATCCTCACTTTATGCCCTCTGGTGCATTTATACATATATTTTCTATGTGGTATTTAGCTGGCAGTAGAATGACTAGATCATGAGGTCGGCATATACTCCAATTTAGTAGAGTATACTGAAGTTTCCCAGAGTGGTTGTACCAACAGGCAGTCCACCAATTTATGTTTGCTCCAGCAGTTTGTTAAAACATTTGTTTTTCTGCTTGTATTAGCCAGAGCTGGTTTCTAGTGCTTGCGACTAAGAGCTTCAGCACACACATGGAGAGGAATATCAGGGTTTAGAACAGCAAGGAGAAAGGCCCTGAGGCCATCATATAACACCTTATATTGACTAATTACTAAGTCAATATTGTTCCTAAGCATTCACATACACACACACACATCTAGACAGACAGACAGACAGAAATAATCTCCCTTAATTTTTCTTACTGGAATCCATATGCTAGGAACTATGTTAATTAAAACCCTATGAAGTACATATTAATATTTATTCAGATCAAGAAACCAACATTTACTACATTGAGAGAAGTCAGCTAAGATAATCTCTCTATAATGACAAAGCAGGATTTGAACACAAGGTTGTCTGGCTCCAAAAGCTACACTGTTCACCATTATGCCCCGTGAAAAAGTCTAAGAAAAGAGTTGATTAGTTTATAAAGAGTATTTAGAACAGACTCTGTTAACTCTAAATAACAAGAAACAGCACCAACCACCTCCAGGGGTTTTTGTTGTTGTTGCTGTTTTTAAGATTTTATGTATTTATTGACAGACAGAGATCACAAGTAGGCAGAGAGGCAGGCAGAGAGAGAGGGGGAAGCAGGCTCCCCGCTGAGCAGAGAGCCCGATGCGGGACTCGATCTCAGGACCCTGGGACCATGACCTGAGCCGAAGGCAGAGTCTTTAACCCCCCGAGCCACCCAGGCGCCCCTCCCAGGGTTTTCTATTTCCCCAGTAGCTGTGTAGAGCAGCCTAGGCAAGACGGTCACTGTGCCATGGAAAGGATGGAGCCCTCCACGGACTCAGGGCACGACAAAGTGCCTCCAGTATTTCCCAGTTACTAGCAGCTACTGATGCTGCATTCCAACTCTGACAAACAGAGAGTCTTCGGTTATAAAAATAACTGATTTCACACATTTTTTTGCACCCTAAAACTTTACAGGTCAGAACACTGCTGGGGCACAAGGAGTTATATGTTTCTTTACCTTCTAGATTCAAGTCTTTCTCTAAAATTGGCCAGTTTTTCAGGGTGAGTACAGAGTAGAAAAGGAATATACTTCTGTTTCCTGTTACATTTCATTTCATTGTATTTTGACAATAAACTTATCAAAATATGAACTGATTTAACCTGTAAGGATTGTAGAGCTTATAAGACTGATATGTTTTGGTTGGTTCGTTGGCCTTCCTGCTGCCGTTATGTTGATGTTGGATTGGCCTGAAGCATTACTGATGCGTGGCCTGACAAAGCCTCCAAGGACATTTTGTCAGATTAAAGAGTAGTCCTTCTCTCGGTGGAATTTCCCTCGATTCTACTTTTAAATTTCGATTATTCTAAAACAGTAACAGAACATTAACATTAACAGAAAAATTTTAGATTGAATAGATTTGGCACATACTAGGGGCATTTCTTCATTTCATACAGCAGCAGTTTTAAAGTCAAGTCACATCAAAAAGGCAACATTGGAATCCACTTAGAAATCTATAGTAACCATCAAACCCAAGAAAATGCTTCCATTAGCCCAACAGGGTAGAGTCAGGCAATAAGAAGAGGTGAAATATTTTCTCTTGGCTGCTTATTTAATTACATTGTTTCCGGAACCAATTCTCTTTTGAATACTTCTCTCTAAAAATTACTATTGAGCAGTTACAGTATCATCTGAGGCTTATAAATGACAAGTGATTGCTAGATGCAAATTGTGTAATTAATCAGCCTTGAAGAAAAGTGAAAACTGTGTCCTCCATCCAAATGCAAAGCTGGATTCTGGTGTTCGTCTGGTCTATTTTTGCAGCATGGGCGATGTGAGCACCAGCGTGCCAGCTGCTGCTCCCACGGGGGCCGCGTCAGCTTTCAGGACGCCGACAGCTGACTCCGCCGCACGTTTCGTTCCACCAGGTGGGCCTGAACATCTTCGTGTACTTCATCTTCTGGCACGTTGAAGGGCAGGGAGATGCCTTCCCATGGTCAGGGAAAGGCAGCCTCTTCCAGGGACGAGCAGACGCAGCAGATGCTAAGCCCAACCGTACAGGACACGTAAACCCCAGTGACAGTGTGCAAGGAACGATCTCTTTCCAATCCTCAGCCCTTTGAACAGGCAGTGTATTTGTTCTGAGTGTCTCCACCATTTTTTAAATTTTACTTTTATTTTTTCAGTGTTTCAAGATTCACTGTTTATGCACCACACCCAGTGCTCCATGCAATACGTGCCCTCCTTAATATCCACCACCAGGCTCACCTAACCCCCTCCTCTCCTCCCCTCCAAAACAACCCTCAGATTGTTTTTCAGAGTCCATAGTCTCTCATGGTTCACCTCCCCTTCCAATTTCCCCCAACTCCCTTCTCCTCTCTAACTCCCCATGTCCTCCATGCTATTTGTTATGCTCCACAAATAAGTGAAACCATATGATCATTGACTCTCTCTGCTTGACTGATTTCACTCAGCATCATCTCTTCCAGTCCCGTCCATGTTGCTACAAAAGTTGGGTATTCGTCCTTTCTAATGGAGGCATCATACTCCAACGTGTATATGGACCACAGCTTCCTTATCCATTCGTCCGTTGAAGGGCATCTTTCTGAGTGTCTCCACCATTTAACTTAATAATCATAAAAAAAGAGATGATTCTGAACGTGAAAATATACTTGAGAGTTAAAGACAGATTGGGACCGACGTAAGCTCTTGGTGGAGAGCAATCCACTTGGGCTCAGAATTTAAAAAAAAAAAATCCATCTAAGAACTCAGACAGCAAGAACCGCCACTGCTTGTTCGGAACCTGGCATTTAGGTGCATCCTGTGACAAGGTGGTGTTAGTTTCTCTGACTCACCCTCCCTCTAGTTCCTTACTCCCCTTATTTTAAAGGATTTTCATTACTTAAAGTCTTACAGAAAGTTAAAAATACTGACAAACATAGCAACACAACCCCCATATTCTTCCTAGCATTCTAACTTCAGGATTTACCCTCTAATATTAATGTATGTAAACAAACAGTAAGAGAAACAAACAAACAAAATAACAGCAACAACAACAAAAATTTGATGCACCTTAATTCATCATGACGTCTCATGTACATCTGGACTCAACCTGAGATGGCGTAGTAAGGGTTAAGAACTTTCAGTAACTGACGACCAAATAAATGACAGAGTAACAGAAAACACAACAGAATTCAGAGTAAGGAAGAGTTGTTTCATCAATCTTTAGCCAGGAGGCCCCCCCTCAACTGAAACTCTGGTCTCTATGAAATCTATTTGTTTTGACTGAAATTTGGAATCTAGCTGAGGTCAGTATTAATCTTAACTTTAAGAATGGGGCTTAATATTAAACTTGTAATAGCTTGAGAGGATTCACTTGTTTGATTACTTTTTAAGGGGGCCATCCGTATGTTGGAAATATAGTTCTCAACTGTTGTATTTATGAAAATTATGTGACAGATGCAGATGTTTGCTTTCTTTACGTAACTTTTATTTTTTATTTTATTTTATTTTTTAAATTAACACACAATGTGTTATTTTTTCAGGGGTACGGGTCTGTGAATCATCAGTCTTACACAATTCACAGCACTCACCGCAGCACAGGCCCTCCCCAGTGTCCATCACCCGGCCACCCTCTCCCTTCCCCACCCCCCCAGTTTGTTTCCTGAGATTAAGAGTCTCTTATGGTTTGTTCCTTTCTGTAATTTTTAATGTAAGTCTGATGCATGCGTCCTGACTCGGAGGGTCTGGGAATCTCATACACTCGGAGAATGACTTTGTTGAAAATAGGCTATACTCAAAGCATCTGTAAACTACAGCCATGCCCACTTGCTTCCGTCTCCTGAAATGTGTGTGTACAAGTAAAAATGAAAATGATTAGATGTAAACACTAGTAATCCAGACAGTGTGGTATTGGCAAAAGAATAGGAAGAAATGAGTCGATGGAACAGTACAGAGAGCCAGAAATAGACCCATAAACATAGTCAACTAATCTTTGACAAAAGAGCAAAGGTTACCCAGTGGAGCAAAGACAGTCTTTTCAACAAATTGTACTGCAACCAGTGGACTTCCCTATACAGAAACATGAATCTAGCCAGACCTCACACCCTTCACAAAACTAACTCAGGATGGATCATGGACCTAAATGTAAGAATGCAAAACACTAAATTTCCTAGAAGATAACATACGAGGAAACCTGCATGATCTTTGGTGTGATGACTTTCTAGATACGACGCTGAAGGCACCATCCATGAAGGAAATAATTGATAAGCTGGACTTCATTACAGTTAAAAGTTCTGTTCTGTGGAAGACAATGTCAAGAGAATGAGAAGACAAGCCACAGACTGGCAGAATATATTTACAAAAAACATCTGATACAGGATTGTTTTCTAAAATATATAAAGAAATCTTAAAACTCAACAATAAGAAAACAAATGACCAGTTTTAAAAAAAAAAAAAAAAAGGGCCAAACACCTCAACAGACAGCTCACAAAAGAGAATACACAGACAGCAGGCGAGCGTATGAAAGTATGTTCCACATTACATGTCATCAGGGAAATGTGACTGAAACACCGAGATACCACCACACACATATCAGAATGCCCCGGATCCACAACCTGATGAACCGAATGCTGGCACAGATGTGAAGCAACGGGAACTTCCATTCATTGCTTGTGGGGATGGAAAGTAGTACATCTCTTTTGGAATATAGTTTGGCAACTTCTTACAAAACATACTCTTACCATACAATACAGCAATCCACTCTTTGGTATTTATCCAAAGAATCTGAAAACTTACGTCCACAGAAAAATCCCACACGCAGATGTTTATAGCAACTTTATTCAAAATTGCCATGATCTGAAGTACCAAGATACCCTTCTGTAGGCAAACAGATAGATAAACTCGTACATCTGGACACTGGAATATCATTCAGTGCTAAAAATAATTAAACTCTAAGCTCATGAAAAGACACTGATGAAACTTAAATGCATATTACTAAGTGAAAGACGCTGATCGGAAAAGACCATATACTGTACGATCCCCACTGTATGATGACATTCTGGAAAAGGCAAAATATGGAGATTGTGGGAAGATCAGTGGTTGCCAGGTGTTGGGGGATGAGGATGAGGAGACACGGCACAGAAAATTTTTAGGGCAGTGGAACTACTCTGTGATGATGGATGCATATTATCACGTTCTTCTGTACTCATCCAAACCCACGGAAGGATCAGCACCAATGGTGAACCTTAAGGTAACCGTGGACTTTGGGTGATTATCACGTGTCAGTCTGGGTTCATCGGTGCTACCAAATGTACCATTCTGGTGGTGGATGTGAATAACCAGGGAGGCTGTGCCCATGTGAGGACATGGGAAATCCCACAACTTACTTTTATGGGAAGCATTTATGGGAAATCTCCGCAACTTACTCTAAATTTTGCTGTGAACCTAAAATTGCTCTAGAAAAAATAAAGTCTTTTTTTTTAAGATTTTATTTATTTATTTGACAAAGATCACAAGTAGGCAGAGAGGCAGGCAGAGAGAGAGGAGGAAGCAGGTTCCCCGCTGAGTAGAGAGCCTGATGCGGGGCTCCATCCCAGGACCCCGGGATCATGACCTGAGCCGACGGCAGAGGCTTCATCCACTGAGCCACCCAGGTACACCAAAATAGGTAACGGGATGCTCTGAACAGCACCCCGTGGGGCAGGGTTCTCTCTGTTCTCTTCACTGGTGTATTCCTAGCACCGCCCATTCCACCTTCGCAAAATAGGTGACAATGAATATAGTTTTGAGCCCATATTGTTAAGTTGCATTCTGTGAGCATTTCTGTATGTTCTCATTTTTTTTTCAATGAAAATACCTTGATAATAATGAATGAGAATGTTATTTTTATATTGCTTAATATTCTACTTCCTTTTTAACAAAAGATTTTATTCATTTGACAGAGAGAGACACAGCGAAAGAGGGAGCACAGGCAGAGGAGTGGGAGAGGGAAAAGCAGGCTCCCCACTGAGTAGGGAGACCGATGCTGGGTTCCATCCCAGGACTCTGAGATCTTGACCTGAGCCGAAGGCAGAGGCTTAATGACTGAGCCACCCAGGCGCCCCGTGGACTACTTCTTTTACTTACATGAGCCACTTATGCAACAAGTCGATCCAGAAATTAAAATGAAAAGAATGTAAGAGGAGGAGGACATTGCTCGTTGCCTGGTCCTACAACTGCTTTCTGCAAACATCTCCCACTGGGAGCAGAGTGAATTCATGAAAACTGGGCTTGTTGAGACTACGCACAACGCTTCCTGCCAACCCTGAGTGTTTAAGGTCAGTGACTGAGCTGGAGTGATGGAATTTCCTTCATAATAAGATAAAAAACCAGAGTGTGTTGTCTTTAGAAGATAGTAAGCACT
The DNA here is from genome assembly GCF_011764305.1 of Mustela putorius furo. Lineage (NCBI taxonomy): Eukaryota > Metazoa > Chordata > Mammalia > Carnivora > Mustelidae > Mustela > Mustela putorius. The sequence continues at coordinate 3,537,624 of NW_025421261.1, forward strand.
TGCTTTTCCTGTTTAACGGGGCCTCGGAGGTCAGGTGCAAATAGACATCTCTATTCAGAAGGACGGATTCTGCCGTGGCAACTTCACACTAATAGGAGGTAAAAACAACTTCCCTCTCTGGGGGGAAGGAGATGAGCAGGGAGAGTGGTGGTTCAGACACAGCTTTTCAAGACAGGTTGGAGTCTTGACGGAATCACCTGAATGGGTCAGTGACCATTTCCTGACATCCTTGTGGGATTTTTTCCCCTTTAATTTACTGAGAAAAAAAAAATTTTTGCTGCAAGTGTTGCTCATACATATGGAATAACACTCATATAATTATCATTATTCACTTCTAGCCCTGTATTCCAAATCTTGTTAAACTAAACAACTTAACCCCAAAAGGCAATTCTGTGTTTTCCAGGAGCTTTTCATGCTAAATGGTAGTGATATTTCCACATCATTGGTCACTGGATATGGCGGTGTTGAGTGTGCTCAGTACACCTAGTTCTCCTTTCCTTCCTGGATACATGGGAAGCCTTCCCAGCATCCATGAGGTCATGTTGGAACAAGAGCTGGTCTTAGTGGAGGAAGGAGCAAGCTCTAAGCACACATGGGAGAGTTGTACATTATCCTTGTTCTCTCACAGCAGCAAGCTCTACATACCATGTTGACGCAACAGCATCAGAAGACGACAGAGATTTTATCACTGTGGATTTCTGAGTGACCGTGTGGAGTGGAATCTCCTACTACCCAGCACCGCACATGTCGTGTGGGGCTAAACCACTGAAATGTAGAGGTCCATTTGTTACCACACTATAATGTAGCTGATACCGACTACTGCATTGATTAACATGTTGAGGATGTATTTATGCCAAATAAGAGAGGAAAATACTCAAATGTAGAAATGTATATATGCCTCATCAGTGGTTCCAGGGAAAACCCAGATAGTTTCTGACTTACAAATATGATTTTACTTTTGTCCTGTGCAAGTAACCTAGATCAATGATGAAATCCATTAATCTAGTCAATAATTTATTTTTGAGCAAGACACTTTCTAGATGCTGCAAATAGAACATTGAACAAAACACAGAACGTCTCTGCTCTCACAGAGTTTAGATTCTATGGATCTTAGATTCCAGCAATGAAATAAAAAGTAAAGGGGTGAAATAGGTAGTATTTCAGAAAGTTAAAAATGCCAAAATTAACAAGACAGGAAACAACAGGTGTTGGCAAGGTTGTGGAGAAAAGGGAACAATCTTACACCGTTGGTGGGAATGCAAGCTGGTGCAGCCACTCTGGAGAACAGTGTGGAGGTTCCTCAAGGCCTTAAAAACAGAGATATCTTATAGCCCAGCAATTGCACTACTAGGCATTTACTCCAAAGATACAGATGTAGTGAAAAGAAGGGCCATCTGTACCCCAATGTTCATAGCAGCAATGGCCACGTTCACCAACTGTGGAAGGAAACAAGATGCCCTTCAACAGATGAATGGATAAAGATCTGATCCATATATACAACGAAATATTACGCAGCCGTCAGAAAGGATGAATACCCACCATTGGCATCGACATGGATGGAGCTGGAGGGGATTATGCTGAGTGAAGTAAGTCAAGCAGAGAAAGACAATCATCATCTGGCATCACTCATATGGGGCACAAGCAACAGCACAGAGGACCCCAGGGGAAGGGAAGGAAATCTGAAGGGGGAGAAATCAGAGAGGGAGACAGGACTCTGGACTCTGGGAAACAAACTGAGGGTTTCAGAGGGGAGGGGGGAGGGATGGGGTAACTGGGTGATGGGTACGGAGGAGGACACGTGTTGGGATGAGCACTGGGTGTCCTATGCAACTAATGAATCAATGAATACTATAAAAAAAACTTATGATGTACTATATGCTGGCTAACTGAACATAATAAAATTTTTTTAACATTTTTTATTTCTTTTCAGTGTAACAGTATTTATTGTTTTTGCACCATACCAAGTGTTCCATACAATCCGTGCCCTCCCTAATACCCACCACCTGGTACCCCCAACCTCCCACCCCTAGCCCCTTCAAAACGCTCAGATTGTTTTTCAGAGTCCATAGTCTCTCATGGTTCACATCCCCTTCCAATTTCCCCCAACTCCCTTCTCCTCTCCAACTCCCCATGTCCTCCATGTTATTTGTTATGCTCCACAAATAAGTGAAACCATATGATAATTGACTCTCTCTGCTTGACTTATTTCACTCAGCATAATCTCTTCCAGTCCCATCCATGTTGCTACAAAAGTGGGGTATTCGTCCTTTCTGATGGAGGCATCATACTCCATAGTGTATATGGACCACATCTTCCTTATCCATTCGTCCGTTGAAGGGCATCTTGGTTCTTTCCACAGTTTGGCGACCGTGGCCATTGCTGCTATAAACATTGGGGTACAGATGGCCCTTCTTTTCACTACATCTGTATCTTTGGGGTAAATACCCAGGAGTGCAATGACAGGGTCATAGGGAAGCTCTATTTTTAATTTCTTGAGGAATCTCCACACTGTTCTCCAAAGTGGCTGCACCAACTTGCATTCCCACCAACAATGTAAGAGGGTTCCCCTTTCTCCACATCCTCTCCAACACATGTTGTTTCCTGTCTTGCTAATTTTGGCCATTCTAACTGGTGTAAGGTGGTATCTCAATGTGGTTTTAATTTGAATCTCCCTGATGGCCAGTGATGATGAACATTTTTTCATGTGTCTGATAGCCATTTGTATGTCTTCATTGGAGAAGTGTCTGTTCATATCTTCTGCCCATTTTTTGATATGATTGTCTGTTTTGTGTGTGTTGAGTTTGAGGAGTTCATTATAGATCCTGGATATCAACCTTTTGTCTGTACTGTCATTTGCAAATATCTTCTCCCATTCCGTGGGTTGCCTCTTTGTTTTGTTGACTGTTTCCTTTGCTGTGCAGAAGCTTTTGATCTTGATGAAGTCCCAAAAGTTCATCTTTGCTTTTGTTTCCTTTGCCTTTGGAGACATATCTTGAAAGAAGTTGCTGTGGCTGATATCGAAGAGATTGCTGCCTATGTACTCCTCTAGGATTCTGATGAATTCCTGTCTCATGTTGAGGTCTTTTATCCATTTTGAGTTTATCTTTGTGTATGGTGTAAGAGAATGGTCGAGTTTCATTCTTCTACATATAGCTGTCCAGTTTTCCCAGCACCTTAAAAAGATTATCCACCATGACCAGGTGGGATTCATCCCTGGGTTACAAGGATGGTTCAACATTCGCAAATCAATCAATGTGATAGAACAAATCATTAAGAGAAGAGAGAAGAACCACATGGTCCTCTCAATTGATGAAGAAAAAGCATTTGACAAAATCCAGCATCCGTTCCTGATTAAAACGCTTCAAAGTATAGGGATAGAGGGAACATTCCTGAACTTCATAAAATCTATCTATGAAAGACCCCCAGCAAATATCATCCTCAATGGGAAAAAGCTTGCAGCCTTCCCGTTGAGATCAGGAACACGACAAGGATGCCCACTCTCACCACTCTTGTTCAACATGGTATTAGGAGTCCTAGCAACAGCAATCAGACCAGAGATATAAAAGGTATCCAAATTGGCAATGAAGAAGTCAAACTCTCTCTCTTTGCAGATGACATGATTCTTTATATGGAAAACCCAAAAGACTCCACCCCCAAACTACTGGAACTCATAGAGCAATTAAGTAATGTGGCAGTATACAAAGTCAATGTACAGAAATCAGTGGCTTTCTTATACACTAACAATGAAAATACAGAAAGGGAAATTAGAGAATCGATTCCATTTACTATAGCACCAAGAACCATAAGATAACTGGGAATAAACCTAACCAATGAGGTAAAGGATCTGTTTTTGAGGAGTTACAGAAAACTCATGAAAGAAATTGAAGAAGACACAAAAAGATGGAAGACCATTCCATGCTCTTGGATCAGAAGAATTAACATTATTAAAATGTCTATACTGCCTAGAGCAATCTATACTTTTAATGCCATTCTGATCAAAATTCTACCAGTATTTTTCAAAAAGCTGGAGCAAATAATCCAAAAATTTGTATAGAATCAGAAGAGACCCCGAATCACTAAAGAAGTTTTGAAAAACAAAAACAAAACTGGGGGCATCACATTACCTGATTTCAAGTTTTACTACAAAGCTCTGATCACCAAGACAGCATGGTACTGGCATAAAAACAGACACATAGACCAGTGGAACAGACTAGAGAGCCCAGATATGGACCCTCAACTCTATGGTCAAATAATCTTTGACAAAACAGGAAAAAATATACAGTGGAAAAAAGACAGTCTCTTCAATAAATGGTGCTGGGAAAACTGGATAGCTATATGTAAAAATTTTTTAAAAAATAAATAAAAGAATTATGGATATATTTGACAATATTACATAATGAAAAATGTATTTCTTTTTTAAAAAGTGTTATGAACAAAAATCAAACAGGCAAGGGGGGATAGGGAGCATCAGGGTGGGGAAGGGTTGCTGTATTCCCAGGATTTATGACGCCAAGTAAGTGTTCAGTGAACGAGGGCCAGAGCATTGGCACAGACCAACTACAGGTATATGAACCCTCAGTCCTTGTCTGCGAGTCGTTTAGCCCCACTCTGTGTGGATGGCCTTGAGGACTTGCCACATCCCTCCATGGCCTAATAACGTACGAGTGGCAGATGCCAGCACTGAAGGGAAACAGCTCAGCCTTCAGCAGAGGCTCCTTAACTCCTCCTCCGACTGCTCACTGCCTTCTGTTCCCAGCTGGGTTTTTCTGGATTTACTGAGTATCGGTTTCTTTTTTCCCTCACAAATCTACCCTTGATTCTCAGTTCTTAGTGGCGATATTTAAACTCTCCAGTTAATTCTCAATTCCTGCACAAGAGCTCATCTCAGTCCCTGAATTAGAGATGTCAACTAATGTCTGCTCACCCACACTGTCTTTCAGAGGACGGATAAACACCCCCTTCCGCCCCAGTATCTAAGCAGATACAGCTCATACAGCCCAAGCCCTTTTCTTTAGTTCCTTCCTCCTGCTCCAGACAACAAAGCTAATAGTGAGCACCTGAGCTAAGCTAGCCCTTGGCTTGCTGTATAAAAACAGATGAGCCGGGACGACGACGCTCTCTGTCTCCTAAATTTGAATGACCTCGTGCAATCAGAGTGTACCAGTTGGTGCTATGAATTGAAGCTGAAAAAATGCCATTAGCAGAGTTGGGTTCACGGCAAGCCAAAAGCACGTGTAGTCCAAAATTATGAGGCAGTAGAAACTAAAATTAAGCAGAAAAATCCTCACAACAAAGAAAACAAAACAAAACAAAACCACTTGGAGAAGGGCCCAGGAAGAGAAGGAGAAAGAGGAAGAAGGTGAGTGAGTGTGTTTTATCATCCGCTAGAGTTGTATCACGAAGCTTCCCGGTTTAGTTCTAACTAGAGTGCTAAATCAATATGTATCCTCGCAAGGAACACCATGGTATCCAAGCCACCTTAAAAATGTCACTCAGAAAGGCCGAGTCAATGAACCAAACCCCAGAGGCTGTGTTAGCGTTCATGCTTCATCCCACCACATTTGGCAGCTTGACCTTTGTTGAGGAGGTCATCAAGAGGATGAGACCAATGGTTGACCAACACGCTGGACCTGGACAAGTGGGAGGCTCCCCCACCTCCCCCTTGTCCTCCGACTGTCCTGCCCACTGTTCCCACAGCTGGAGAGATTTCAAGGCTCAGCCTTGAGAGACCAACCTTGAGGCTGTTGCTGAGACCATGTGAACGTGGACTGTGGACTGTGACTGAGCCTGATCAAGGTCTCTATACAAACCTTGAGGACTCTGACAGGCAGGGGCAGAGATCTGTTCATTTTGCAGTTGCCTGAGACGAAGCTCACATGTAAACTCCTTTGTTTCTGAAACCCACCACCCACCCGTCGGGAGTGGCCGGCTTCTTTCTGTGGCATCTCCCCACCCTCCATGTATGGTGCCAGTTTCCAGTGTCCCCAAGGGAGCTCCCAAAGTCACAAACCAACAGTCATGCCAGAGAAGACCATTTCGTGCATCCATTCGGCAACTCATGGAGTCAGAGGAACAGAAGGAAGACCCTGGGGCTCTTCTCACACTTCACCATTGCTCGCTCCCTCACTTCCTCCAGGTCTTTGCTCCAGTGTCACCTGTGACAGAAGCATCACAGTTCACAGCAAAATGACAACTTGCCCATCATGCTCTGTTTTTGCTTTATGCTTTGTCATAGCACCGTTTGGTAGATTTTATAATTATTTTTGTGTTTCTCCTGTTTCCCACACTGGTAGGTAAGCTCTGTGAGAGAGAGACATTGCCAGATCCAAAGTTAGTATATTTCCAGGATCTGAGACATGATCAGCACATAATAGGTGCTCAACAAATACTCGTTAAGCAAATGAATGGATCTAGGGTGTCTTCTACCAGATAAAGCCAGTGATGTAGCGCTTTCATGTAAATGCAGATGGAAAGGCATTCCAAGCTCTGGGAACAGCATTAGCTAAAGATCAAAAGTGAGAAACAAAATGGTATACGAAGTCACAAGAGTCTGAACAAATCGGGGCAGATATGTATAACATAACTGGAGTAAGGTGCAGGGCAGAGTCACCAGAGGCGAGTCTGGATAGACCAGATTACGCAGAGCCCTACATGTCAGACTAAGAACAGGGGCTTCACTCAGTAGGTATAATAAGTGCCCATTGCAGCCCATATATTTGGACTCTATGATAGGCAGAATTCTAAGGCAGCCCCTCAAATTTCTAGTCCATTGTGTACCCAAAACTTCTCTCAGTTACTGAATTCAACACTGATTTAGGTGCCACTGGGAAGGGGTTTTAGCAGACGTGATGAAGGTTCCAAGTCAGTTGATTTTAAGACAGGGAGATTATCCTAGGTGAGCCTGACCTAATCAGGTGGGCCCTTAAACCGAACTGACTCCCTCCTGGCCAAAGAGATTGAAAGTGTGAGATCAATACAGTACGAGGGAGATTCTCCGTTGCTAGAGGGGCCACGGGACCAGCAATGGGAAGGGAAGTTGTGGAGCAGAGACCCTGGCTGAGAGCCAGCAGGGGACAGGAATCATCCTCAGAAAGGAACCGACTCCGTCTGTGACCGGAATGTGCCTGGAAGACAGTTCTGAGCTCCCGATGAGACGCACCGTCAAACCCATGCCTGGACTTGGACCTGCCAAGGTCCTGAGCCAGGAGTCCAGCTCCTCCAGAAATGTGAGCTGAGGAGAGGGGGGTGAGCTTCCGTGTTCACGGTGCTTTGCTCTGCGGCAAGGGGAAGTGAGTACAGGTGTCAGCGGGACCGTGCGGAAAACAGCTTGCGGAGGGTTAAGACTAGAGACAGGGAGGCAGGGAGGGGTCGACACCGCCTTCCACATGAAGGATGAACGCCTGGATACGCAATGAGCTCCTCCCGGCTGAGCTGAGCTCACCGCGGCCTTCGAACTCCGCTCCAGAGCCCCCAGCAGCTGGTGGGGGCTCCTTCCCCTGGATGGGCTGGCTGTCCCGCTCCGGTGGGTCCAGTCCCACTTCCTCATCTTCCTGCCAAGTGGGGCATTGGGTCCCAGCAAGTTACTTGCTCACATCCGCTGAATTCTGAAAATGAGTACTGCTTTTTCCCCGGCAGCTTCTTTCCGGAGGCCGCGACCTACAGCGACCTACAGCGGCGTCATCAACCCGGGCGGTCTATGAAAATGACCCAAGGAGCTTTGTGAAATGCGATATCTGACGCGGCCCCTCTCGGGTTCCCACTTTACCAGCCGCGGGTACTGCTTTTCCTTGTCTTCTCACCTTCCCGGCATTAATGCACAGCCCAGGTGGAGAACAGCTAAAATAAAGTGTGACTCAGTTCGAAGGTGCAGGGCTACGACACAGCCGCAAAATGCCACGCGTCATGTGTTGTTAGAGCAACACCACGGGGCCTTCTCCCTCCTCCTCTTCTGCCCTTTCCAACTCCACCAGCAAAAACCATCGTCCTCTCCTCATTATGATTAGCCTGACCATAATGTAAAGTCTTATTTGTTAAACTGACGCTTTATTATATAAATGATTTCGGGTAGTTGATGAGGAAACAGATTCCAAAGAATTAAACAAATCGCCTTAACATCACAAAGTTATTGTGGGCCAAGCACAATCGCAAACCCATCTCCGGTCCCAAAAGCTGTGTGGCCGACACCAACACCGCCCCACAGGCACCGAGGAAGTGTGTCCTGCCACTCCCGGTGTCAGCGACCTCGTGATCACCGCCGCGACGTCAAGGGTGCTTCGGGCCTCACTTGATCTGCACAGCGGAGTTACGCGGTGGGAACGATGCCTCCACGGCGATGAACGGAGACTCGGGGTGGTTAAAGGAGACCCTGACGCGGACTCCTAGTGTGTGGTCAACGACGTACCACTCTGTTCCCAAGACCCCTCTTCCCTGGAACCTTACTCCCTGGAACCTTACATGCCGCTGAGAAGAGGCAGAATGTCCTTGGAAAGGATGGAAGACTCACGTCCAGATAAAATAATAAAAGCACCCCCACTATTTTTTCACATTTCCCCTCCGCTGCTTGGAGCACTCAGTCCCTCAGTACCCCCATGGCTGCGAGCCCCCCGTGCCAGCTGGAGAAGCCGCGCCGACTACCTCAGGAGAAACCTTGCTGACGGCACCAGTGCAGCCCCTACAAGAGCAGGGACCCTGACCAGAGACTGTCCGACAAAACCGCGGGACGCCCAGGCAGGTATCTACAGGTCTGCGAATGTAAGTGGGAAACACGAGACGTCCACACCCCGCAAAGTTCATCATGGGTTACCGTGATTTCCTTTTTTTCTTTTCCTTTCCTTTTCTTTTTCTATTTCTGCTTATTTTTCTAAGTTTCATAAGTGAACATGAACATGTAATATTTTGTAATTAGGAAAAAGTTAACAAATGAGGAGAAAGAAATGGTAGTTTCCAACATTCCTTCTTTTTCTGCCTTATCTACCCACTATCACTATGAGGCCCCAACCCCGCTCCTCCGAAGTTTATTTGGTATTAGGCCCAAAGAAACTGTCCCCTTACTCTTGCTGTGTTCTTTCCTTACTGATCGCACCTACACGCTTCTACCAATACTTACAAATTGTCCATGGCAATAGAAGGGTAAGTAATATTTTCTCTTTGTTCAAGAAACTCGCATCTGGAGTGGAAAACTAAATAATTGGTTATCATTATACAATTTAAGTATTACAATATAAGAAAGAAGCAACTCCTCCGGTTTTCATCCTGAGGAAAACGTCTTCATGGCTCTGCTTATCTGGAAAGGGTCTACACCTGGCAGCTGCTACATTACGGGAAAGTCATAAAAATCTATCTAGAAACAGTACGTAATAGTTCTGGGAAGAGACAGAGGAGACGTCAGTGGTGTAGGACTGGACTTTAATTTGTTGACTATAAAGTAGGGTGACCTTAGCATTTATTGGTCCCACTGTTGAGATGTTCTTGAGAGTGGAGACAGGTGGCCTTAACAGTTGTCTCGGGACAATAGGCAGAACACCAAAATCGTCCAAGAAAATTGGGACATATGTTCACCGTCACCGAGGAAGGGAGTCAAGTCTTCTTTCCTATGGAGATGACTTCAGAAAATCGAGGGCATTTATCTGGCTTTTCGACGATGCCGAAATAATTTCCACTCATGTGGTTTCATCACTCCACACACGGACCGCAAAGATAATGAGTTCGCCATGTTTATACCAGGATATTTCCCTCGTTCTGCCTTCCTGGGGGGCCCCCGCTCCTCACCCGCAACTCAGACATCTCTGCCCAGGCATTTGCTCCGCTGGGTCCTTTGTCTCTGCCACCGTATTTTCCCAGCAGCAGCGGGGCTCCCTCGGCCTCCTCGATGTGACTGGCAGGGGCAGGCCCAGACGCAGCCACAGGGACAAAGGTAAAGACCCTGGAGCCGGCTGGCGGGCAAAGAGCAGGCGCTCAGGCCGTGCCGGAGGACGGATTCCTCGGGGTTGCTGCGGAATACAAGTTAGGGGCGTAATGAGGAAACCCGTCGTGTTCACCACATGCAGGCTTCTTCGGTGCAGAATTCCACTCGGCAGATGAACAGAGACAGATGCACACTTCCTTCCCCAATGAAATATTAAACACGACAGGTGTGTTACCCATCAGGAAGGCTGCATACAAAATGCATGTGGAGCCCACCAGGTCTTCCCCACACCGCTTCCCCCACTTGGCCAGGTTCCGGGAGCTAACAGTCTTCCTGCAGCTCTGTTCAGGAACCCAGTTCCGAAAGTTATGGCCAATGGTATCCTTGGGAAGATCATTTAAAGGCTTTTGGCTTTAAATTAAGAATCCATTAAGATAATAAAATGTTTTCTTCGACTTTATTGTTATTCTGCCTAAGGGATCTGTGGGGAAACACAAGATAAAAACTAGGGAGCGAAAGATTCCTGTCACTATGGAAACAGATTCATTCATTTTTATGGTCTGATTTCTAATTCCTCTCCCTGGGCAAAGCTCCCACTAACTTCTGACGTTAGGTGGTTACACTCATTCAGAGGACACTTTTCTGCTTGGGGTAGTGTTTCCGATTTATTTGGGGAGACGGTGTTGCAGAGAAAGAGGCAGCAATCTAGGGCCAAGATGTGTAAGAATATCTTTCCAGAGCTGACTCCAGTCAGAGTAGTCAAGTGTCTGGAGAGAGGGGACCAGAGTTAGAATTCGCTTCCAACAGAGCGGGAGGGGAATACAGCTCCCTAATAGCTCGATATCGACCCTTAACATATGCAGAACACACAGACAGCGGGGCTCAAGGAACGTAACTCCTGCATGAGAGCCTATCTACTGGCTATGTTCACCCCAGACCCTATTCAGGGAACTCTAGGTAGGTATCACCCCAAAGCGTGGCATTCTTTAGGAACCACGATTTGTTTCATGTCGATCATTTTGAGCTGCTTGGGTCTCCCTATTGGCAGAGCTTACCTCCTTCCATGGATGCAGATCCTGTGTCCTATGAGCAGCACGTTTGTGGACGAGTCACAGAGTTGCCACGTCCCCTGTAGGGGAAACGGCAACAGTGATCTGCGGCAGCTTCCGGGAACAAAGGAGCCTCGTGACAGACACCTGCCCTTCTGCTGAGCTCTTGGCTTGGAAAGTGTTGGGGATATAAATAGGATGCTGGTGGTCTAACCCGATCTGCTCTCGGAGATCCCGCATTCTTGTTTGTTTGCATCAAAGTGGCGTCATGCCCGGTCACTCTGTGTGCTGCGCAACGCCACAAAGTGCGGGTGATCTTTGCATCAGGATCTGCTCAGGGCTGTGGAATGCAGACCGCACCAGAGCACGCGGGGCTGGTGAACAGGTTGGCAGAGGCACTCACTCATCGGTCGGACTGAACCTGCACCACTCCCCTCCTGGGCGACTCAGACGTTAGCCATCAGTCCTGGAAAGCCACTGGAGCAGAGCCAGTGAGATAATGATGCAGCCAGGTGGGGTTCAGGCCGAGGTCAATGCCATGAGTGTGTGTGTGTGGATGTGGGTGTACAAAGGTCATGGATGTGCTGAAAGTTTCCCTTGGGTGCAGCAAGATACTCTGTTCCTACTCTTCAGCACAGAGATCAGGGCTCAAGAATCGGCTTTTTACTTATTTATTTATTTATTTGAGAGAGAGAGAGAGCGAGTGCAGAATGAGAGGAGAAGCAGGCTCCCCACGGGACAGGGAACCCGATGTGGGGCCCGATCCCAGGACCCCGGGATCACGACCTGAGCCGAACTAACTGAGCCACCCAGGCGCCCCTAAGTTGCCTGAATGTTGTGGTTTCATACTGAGAAACATCGGGTACCACGAGACACCTCGATGTCTGACCAAACTCCTCACCTCTGTGTTTGACACGCGTGTTGCCATTTGATGTTTTCCATGCAAATCCGCACGGGCTCTGCGGGGTCGTTCATCCCGTAACCCGCCCGCTGTGCAGAGCCGGAAGCGACGCTGAAAGCGGGCTGCAGAGCGAAGTGCAAACACGTCTGAAGGAGCGCAAGTACGTGGGCCTGGGGTGGAAAACGCGTGATGCGACACTCTCCACTCCCACTTCAGGATGTTCTTCCCAAACGGGGTCGGGGCAGGCGCTGTGTACTTGAGGGTTTTGGTAAAAGCATCCTCATCCCTCTGAATTGGAAGTAAAAGCACAGATACACACAGAACTACGGAGCAGTGAGGCCTTCACTGTAAGTTAATTCTCTCCCAGGGAGGAACGTAGGCACGACGTCATCAGGAGGTCCTTGATGACGATGACCTTGTGGTCTGACGAGGACAGAAACGTACCAGCAACAAATGCTTAGAAGAAGGAAGGGAGGAGGCGGAGCCTAAAATGATGGCAAGATTCTTGTTTGAAGGACGAGCAAGAAACTTGGGAAGATGAACAATTAAAATGTGTTTTCAGTGTTAGAAAAGAGACATGTACGTACTCCACGGCCGCAGCCGCAGCCGGGGATGCGACCCTCACCATGCGCTGTGCATCCTTCCGCTCCGTCCATTCAAGTGCACACGTAGACGACATACAGGGTTTTTTAAATTTCCATTTTTCTCTATAATAATCAAACAGTGTTTGATTATTTGCACGTGGCTTTCTGCCTTCATAACACAAGGGCCGCGTCGCACATCAAATATCTGCGTAACAGCTGCCGTCCACTGTCATCACTGTCTCCTAATGGACATCCAGGCGATGGCCACGTTCCCAGCACGACAGTGAACATCCTCACACGTGCGCTTTGCAGAGAGACGCACAGGACTCAGGAAGGCGGGGCCCAAGGAGGGGCTGCGGGGTTAAGGTGTGCATGTACGTCTGTTGTAACTTCCGATTTTCTCTCAAGGAATGTGAAGCAATTCCTGCCGTTGCAACAACACATGGACGTTTTCAGTGACGATGAGCACTCGTGGGAACTGGGGGCCTGGGAGGTGCTGGGAACGGAAGGAAGCACAGTTTTACTTGGCGTGTGACCGGCCTGCTCTGCTCCGTGTCCATACCCCACAGGCCATGGGACACGTGGCGCGGGCCCTGGGAGGTCCCGGGTGGGTGAGGACACAGGAGGGACTGGGGCCAGTCCGGGGAAGACAGCGCGGCCGAGGGGAGACACTGTAGACGCGAACGTACTTCCCCCACCACAGAGCGGAGGAGAAAACCCAGGACTCAGCCAAGGAGGCTGCGGATGTGCCCACGGGGAGGGCAGCAGCGTCGAGCGCAGACCAAGGAATCGGGAGAGAGACCGTCGACAGTCTGGGAAACAGGGTGGGGACTTCGGTGCCCGAGGCTAGAGGAGACCTGCCACCATGGTGACCTGGACATTCTGTTCTTACACCTTAGAGCTGGGCACAGACGTGGGCCTTCACTTCCTGATTTTTAGTTTTTAAACTTCATCCGTGTCCGTTCTTAGGAAGGGGGCGTTACAGACCCTTTAAATACACTTTCCTCCAAACCCCTGCAGGCGCCGCGGACATCGCTGTGATTCCCCAGCCGGCCCCGCGTCCTGCAGAGAAGCTGCCGAGGAGCTGGAGGAGAGGGCGTGTGTGAGTTTCCTCTCGTCCCCCCGGTGCCCGCGACCGACGGCAGAGCAGGAGGCCCTCACCCGCTCCCCCGGCGGAAGCCCTGCCTCCCGGATCAGGAGCCGACTGCATCGTGCCGACAGCCTCGGGCTGCGACGCCGACATCTCGCTGTCATCAGCTTCTCTCCCCGGACGGGGAAATCGAGCGGTCCCTGCCCATCACCCCCAGTCCTCCCGACGACATCCTCTGAGATGTCTCTGCACGCTGTGCGCTTCTCCACGGCGCGTCCCGCGTGACATCGGCCTGGGTCCGCGGAGGCCATTTGGGACAGGAAGTGGCCCTGTCGTAAGCGGGCACACATATCCACACTTGGAATGTTTCACTCCTGGGAACACTTACCACCGCCCCCTTCCTGCACCCACTCATGTCCTTTATTTGGCCACAACCCCCCGTTCATGGAGCCGCACGCGGGGACACTTCAGAAGAGAAGAGCCCTTTCGCGACCTCACTAGCCCCGTCCCTGCTGCCCGACACGAATGCGCATGGAGGAACGTGAGCTTTTCAACTCTGACCTCGCGGGGTCTGGGGACACAGGGGTGTGCAGTGCTGCTCCTCAGACAGGTTTTTAGGAGGACGGTGTTTGCACAACAGCGATGAAGGCTGCTGGGAACTGCAAACTCGATCTGACTTACAGCCGTCATGGCTGCCCCTGGAGACGGGGAGGATTTGAGCTGCATAAAAAGGAAAGAAAAAAGAAAGCAACACCGTGCTCTTTGCACTGCCTGGAAATGAGTGTGGACGGACAAAATGCAGCGGCCCAGGAGACGGGCAGAGAGACATGATCGCAGACAGGCGGCCAGGGCTGGTCTAGCCCAGAGGAGGAAATGATCATTTTGATTACGTTCAGGAGGATCTGTTTGTGAGCCCAGGTGTCCTGGCTGAGTCAGACTGAATATTTTTCTGGGCTTAAGAAACAAAATTTGGGTAAGAATAAACAAAGGTAAATTATCATCCCAGGGCATTTTCAGTCACTTGGTTTGATGATGAGCGTTCCCGACGGCAGGTCAGGGTCCGACCCGTCCCAGGTCCCCTCGACGTGCAGCTTGGTGGAGTCTTACCCCAGTTTTTGGCAAAGGAAGGCCACGTGCTCTCCCCAGCACACAGCCACCCTGTCCTGCCTGAGTCTCCTTTTCCTCATGCTTTCTTGGGCCACTGGCTCATCCCCGGTGACAGAGGACGCAGCCTCTGGAAGAATGAGGACGTGACAGGACTGTGGAGAGGAGCCCTAGCGGCGCAGTGCCGTGAGCGACGGCCGCGCGTCAGACTGTGGCTCAGACAGACCCGAGTTCACGTTCCGTCGCCGTCACGTCTCTAAGCTGCACAGCCTTGGGCAAGCTACGTCACGTTTGTTTCCTATGTGCGGAGGAGGGAAGTAATGCCCAAGTCTTAGAAGAGTGGGACACATTAGAGAGAAAAAGACGTAAGCAGACACATAAATGAACAGGTTAAGGCCACCGGCACCCATTAGACATCATCACAGTGTCATAATTACGTTGAGAATCTATATAATCTCATAAAAAGGCCTGAGTTGTTGACGTGTAACGAGCTAGTTTTCTTTAATGGTAAGTGCCAAAAGCATTCCTAAAGAAATGTTCCTTCTCCAGTGTTTCTCTCATGAAACCCACAGCTTCTTCCTATCTGGTCCTGTGGAAGGTTTGGGGATGGGGACCCCATTTGACCCAGGGTGGGCTCTAGTTAAATTGCACTGAGGTTCGAGAAACTAGCAGATCAGGAAGCCCTTTCCAATTCCTTCTGTGGCCCAAGGAATCTACATGATGACCGTCTGCCCCACTTGTCCTATAGTCCTGCCACAGGACCACGCAGGCCAGCCGGTCCTCCCACGAAATCCCAACCACCATACTCCGCCACGCCGGTCTCCCCACCCAAGCTCTGCTCATGCCCCCACTTACAGCTGGCCTAGCAGAGGGTCCCAATCATGAAGTCTATGGTGACCAGACGGGTCACTAGGGAGAGGTACCTACCTGAGCCACTCTTGGAAGGGTGAGCCAGGCCACCCTCTCCACATGCACAAACATCTGTGTAGCACCTGATTTGCACCCGGCCCTCACCTAGGCATCAGGAAGAGAGGGAGGAACAAGCCACGATCCCTGAGTGTCTCATAGAGGGTCAAGACACGTGAACTGTCCTACACCATTATTGCCCATGTTTGGGGAAATTGAGGCTACACAGAAATGAGGTCCCTGCTTCCAAAGCAGGGAAGTCACTAAACGCTTCCCCGAGGAAATGAGTTGGGCATCCAGTGGGAATCGGCAGATGAAGGAGGCGAGGCTGAGGACGAAGGAAGAAGGAGCTTCCGGCAGGGGTCCTCGCGCATTCCGTCAACAAGCTGGCGGGACGGCCGGTGCAGGATCTGGTAGCCAAGAGACCAAGCCTGGACAGTGCATCCAAGGAAAGCGGTTAGTACGTGGACAGACCTGGGGTCGCATCCCAGCTCCACAAGCTCTCTGTTCCCTCTGTATGACCTGAAGGAAGTTACTGAACCCCTCAAAGTATCAGTTTCATTTCTGTGAAAGAGACTGTAACGTCCACTTCTGGGGATTACTATGGTGACAAAATAAAATAACACATTAAACAATCACCTTCTACCTTCCCTGCTATAAAGTAAGCACGCAGTCAGTTAGCTGTGACTCCTACTCGCAAGAGCCCCAAGATGAACATTTGGCGTCGCGTGGCAGGAACGAGGCTGTGGGGGAGGTCAGGACGGCGGATGGTCCGGCCGAGTCGGATCACGGGGACGCAGTCCGGAACATGAGCAGCACAGGCCCCGGCGATGCGGTCACTGCCGCAGACCGTCCTGCGACCGCCCTTTCTGGCGATCAGCCCAGGCTGCGTAGAAAACCACGCGTCCGTTCACTGTAAAGCACAGGGGCGAGACGCAGGAGCCGCGGCAGGGACGGTTTCTCAGCGCAGGACCTCGCACGGCAGGACCGTCCCTCGCACGGCAGGACACGTGCCTCTCGGCCGCCCCTCGGTCTCTGTGATGACCACACTCTCCTAAATAGCCTCCAGGTTAGACTGTCCACTCCTGGGAACCAGCTTCCTAACCAGAGGTTTTCTGAATTTGAAACCATCTCTTGGTCAAGAAAGATTCGAAACTCTTGGCCTAGAAAAGGTTTGGAGAGGGGAGAGCTTCGAAGAACAGGCTCTGGGGAAGGAAGTGCCCCAGGCTCCGTCCCCGGCACCGGCCACATGACAAGCGCGTGGCTCTCCAGAGGGAAACCCAGTTTCAATAGACCGTGTTCACTTCACTTGGGCCCTTCTAGCCCTACTCCCCCACGAAGAAGAACTACCCCCAGCAGAGAGAGGAAGGTCCCGTTTCCCGTGTGTGACAGCCTCCTCCTGTACCTCTGGCCGGAACCCGGAGAGAACGAAGCAGAAACTGGCACAGATTATGTGAACGGCACAATCACAGCTGTCCTTCAGAAATCTGTCAACAAATTAATTTCTTGGGCTATTTTAAAGCATTATCCAGGCATTGGTTTCAGAGAAAACAAAATCCAGCATTAATTCCTTAGATCACTTCACAAAAATGACTCGAGGCTGGTCAGATTTTGTTGGTCTTTCCAGTGTGATCACTGGATGCACTGAAACCCCGTACGTCCACCTTGCTCATCTCTACGAAGACAACATGAAATGCACAGCGCATGTCTTTAGGAGATAACCACCGAGAGTCCAGGCCAGAGCATGGATCAACAGATACTAAATTTCACTCCAGAATCACCTTCTACAGCCCTTTTTGGGCTCCAGTTACCCTCTGCTCTGTTAGTCTGGTGTCCCAAGATCACAACTGGGGCAGCTTGAAGACCGAGAAATCAACTGCCCTCTTGGGAACACGGATTAACTCTGCTCCAAGGCCTGAGGCCCACTGTGTGCCTCTCACACCCTCTGCAGGGACAATGTCCCGGGAAAGGCGGCCCCGTGTGCTGCTTTCCTCTCCAGCGGGAAGTAGCACTGGCCGTCCAGCCTGCTGGCTCTTTGTAGCTCTGCTCCTGGTCCTCTGGCTGAACAAAGGAGGGCGAGACCCAGAGGGAAAACAATCAATCTCTCTGCTCCTAAACTACTAGTCACGGGAGCTTTACTATTAAACAAGGTTGTGGTGTTTTACCTTCAGGGCAGAGAAAAATGCACATTTTCAAAAGGATTTTTGAGATATTTGGGTTAGATAAACAAGACTGCTGGAGTTGTATTGAAAGTCCACAGTGATGAACTTCGAGAGAGAATTAAGTGCGGTTATGCAACCACGAAACCTACTGTCGGTCCAGCAGGGCCATGCATTAAGGGAAAGTGCGCCGGAGGGAGAGATGCTCAGGAGAACGTGTAACAGCAAACAGTGTGTGTGCCACAGCTGGAGCCTCAAGCCGCGTCCGCATGGTTTGTTTTCTTTATTCCTTTCCTTTTTTTTTTTTTTTTTTTTTCCTTTCTTGCTTGCTTCCTTCCTCTCTCTCTTTCTTTTGGAAAAGTGAAAAAAAATGATAATAATTTTCCCACCACCAATTTTTTATGTGATATAGAATAAAGTCTAAATCAAATCAATTCTTTTTTTTAAAGATGTATTTATTTATTTATTTGACAGACAGAGATGACAAGTAGGCAGAGAGGCAGGCAGAGAGAGAGAGGAGGAAGCAGGCTCCCCGCTGAGCAGAGAGCCCGATGTGGGGCTCGATCCCAGGACCCTGGGATCATGACCTGAGCCGAAGGCAGAGGCTTTAACCCCCTGAGCCACCCAGGCACCCCCAAATCAAATCAATTCTTAAAAGGGCAATGATAGAGGGCACCTGTGTGGTACACCTGGGTGGGCTCCTGGTTTCGGTTCAGACCATAATCTCAGGATCATGAGATCGAGCCCATGAGATCAGGTTCCATGCTCAGCACGGCGTCCACTTCAGATTCTCACTCCCTCTCCCTCTGTCCTACCCCCACCCTCTCTCTCAAATCAATACATAAATCTGCACCAAGAACCATAAGATACCTGGGAATAAACCTAACCAAAGAGGTAAAG
This sequence comes from Mustela putorius furo, assembly GCF_011764305.1. Taxonomy (NCBI): domain Eukaryota; kingdom Metazoa; phylum Chordata; class Mammalia; order Carnivora; family Mustelidae; genus Mustela; species Mustela putorius. The sequence continues at coordinate 3,556,221 of NW_025421261.1, forward strand.
GATCTGTACTCGAGGAACTACAGAACACTCATGAAAGAAATCTTTAAAACAATTTTAAAAATATAAGGCAATGATAGATAATTTAAAGTGTTTCAATGTCATGAAATAAATCTAACGCAGGAGAAGAGTAACAGTGTGTCCTGTGAGCCTTCTTCACCTTGGAGGTCTGTCACTGAGAAGGTCAGGCAGCGCAAGGATAGACGTGAGCGTTCTCGGTAAGGATGCCAGCACAGGTCGAGGGGGAAGGAATGGTCTTTTCAACAAATGGTACATAAACATTTACAAAAGAATGAACTTAGACTCCTTCCTCACACCACAGACAAAAATTAACTTGAAATGTTTCACACACCTACACATGAGAACTAAAATTATAGAACTCCTAGAAGTAAGCAAGGAGTTAATCTTCATGACACTGAGATGAGCAAAATCCTCTCAGACAAAACACCAAATATATAAGGAACTAAAGAAAAAACAGGTACATTGGACTTTGTCAAAGTTAAAAACTTTGTGCTTCAAAGAACACTATCAAGAGTGAAAAGATGATCCACAGAATGGAAGAAAATAATGGCTAATTACATATCTGATAAGAGACTTGCATCAGAACTATAAAGAACTCTTTTAACTCAATAACAAAAAGGCAAATAACCTGATTTAAAAATTGCATAGAATCAAAATCTCCAAAGATTTTACCAATAGCCAATAAGAGTATGAAAAAATATTCACATATGAGTGATGCTGTATGATAACTGACTCTCTGCTCGACTTCTTTGTCAATGTAGATGGTGGGTGTTAGTCCTTTCTGACGGCTGCATAGTCCTCCACTCTACGCATGGACATCTTCATGAGTGATAGGCATTAAGGAGGGCACAAGTTATGACGAGCACCGGGTGTTATATGCGACTAATGAATCATTGAACACTACATCAAAAATAATGATATACTTACTATATGTTGGTTAATTTACCATTAAAAAAAGGAATATGAAAAAATGCTCAACACAATTAGCCATTGGAGAAGTGCAAACCAAAACCATAATAAGATACTACCTCATACCCACTAAAATGGCTATAATAAAAAACAAAAAAATTACAAACATTGGCAAGGAAGTAGAGATATTGGTTCCCTTATATATTGATGTTAAGAATGTAGAATCGTACAGATGCTATGGAAAACAAAATGTTAAACACAGAGTCACCAAATGAGTTAGTGACCCCATTCCTGGGTATATACTCAAGAGAAACGAAAACATATATGCATACCAAAAAAACAAACATAAAACAAAAATTATGTAAACAAAGTTTCCTACCAGCATTACTCATAATAGCCAAAAAGCAAAAACAACCCAAATGTCCATGAGCTGAGGCACGGACAAATAAAATGCGGTCTATTTGCTCAACGGAACATTACTAGACCATAAAAAGGAAGCATCGATTTTACAGATGGGAAAATCTGTTCAGAGAGATTTTGTACCTTATCCAAAGTCACATGATTATCAGGGACTGAGCTGGGTTTAGACCACTGGTCTGCCCCTAAAGCAAAGGCTCTTAATGAGTCAGCCTCTGTAATTCCCTATGGAAATGATACTACAGACTGCTTTTATTGAATACTGGCTCTATGGTAGGTATTTGTATATATTATCTCCCTGTTCCTCACCACACCTCTGCTGGGTCAGGTTCATTCCCTCCAGAGCAGACAGATGATCCGAGGGAGAAGTTAAAGCCCTTGCCCAGGTCATAATCTTGGAAACTGGGCAGGGCTGTAATTTGAACCCAGGTCCATCCACTCCCAGAATCAGTATCTTTCCACTAAATCCTCTGTCCCTGCAATCTGGTTCTTGGGATGATTCTTTAATGCAACTCTGGGGTCTGCCCTATTCCTTCCTTTCGCAAGGACACAAGGCTAGCCTGATGCTCTGACAATTCACACCAAGATTTCTCTATGAATTTCTGGTTGGGCTCATTTCCATGAACTTCACCCTCTCTCCAATCCATTTTTCAACCACCAGCTTCCTCTAGCAGATCATTTCTATTTCTCCAACACTTAATAACATGCAATGTCTGTGAAACCAAACCCAAAGTCCCCAGCTCGGACTGCATTGGTCTGCATAACGAATGTGGCTGTAGGGGCTCCTGGGTGGTTCAGATGGTGAAGGGTCTGCCTTCAGCTCAGGTCATGAGCTCAGGATTCTGGGACCAAACCCCACATCAGGCTCCCAGCTTGGCGGGGAGTCTGCTTCCCCCATGCCGCCTCTCCCCCTGTTTGTGCTCGCTCTCTCTCTCGCTCTCAAGTCAGTAAATAAAATCTGAGTAAATAAAAAAACAACAAATGAGACTATACTACAATCGATCAATTGGGAACTTTCAAAAATGTTATTGCTCAGACCATGCCCCAGACCAATTTAGTTAGAATTCCTGTGTATGGAACCCAGGCATCAGTATTTTTTAAATCTCCCTAGGGGGGTCCAATGTGCAGTCAATCTTGAGAAGTACTTAAACAAACCAGTTGGCTCCACAGTTTAAACCTCCCTCCTAATGGCTGAGTTCATTTCTTTACTGTCCGTCTCATCTCCCACCTCTACTCCTACAATCCCACTCTTCTGCTCAGGAAGAAGGCTCTCCCCTGTCCTCTCCGATAATTCAAGTCTCTCTCACCTGCCAGACGTTGGCCCAACCTCACCCACTCTGAATACGCTGACCTGACACAAACATCTATCTGAACATGCAGTTATTGTCAGATAATTTAGTGAAGAATTTGATAACACAATACCTTTGCTTGCTTTACAACTACTTTACAACTCAGTCCATGGTCCCTACATTTGTGTAAAATACTGGCGCCACTATCTTTTTCCGCACACTGTTATTCCACTGCGTCTCCTTGGTCTGGCTTCACAGCCGAGCACCCTTTATGACCCAATCTGTGCATTTGTTTCCTCTCCCTAAAATCTTGAAGACCCACCATGGTCCTGGTGCCTTGAGTTTTCTGTAACTATTCTGCATTTCTTCACCAGACCCTGCATTTTCTATGAAGGGTCTATGAAGTTGCCTTGCCCAGAATTCAGCACTCTACGATCTGGCAAATCCATTTCAAGGCTTCCTCTGTCTCCACCTCTATGATTCTCCCCTCGTCAGCCGGACTAATGGTGCCTTCCTTCATGTCCCTACTGCACTTCATCTAGAGCAGTAATTTAGAACTTCCCACCATGCGTCAGGTTGGCGGACCTGCGGATCTTAAATAAGCAAGCACGGCAGCTGCACGGGTGACAAAACAGAGGGTCGTGTAAACACATCAACTTCTGACGCTGCGTTTTCCTTATGAGCCTGACAAAAAAAGTGCTGTTGACTTGAAAGAACATTTGCTTATCACATCCCAGGGAGAGGGGGCCGACCACTGGAAGGTTCTGGCCCAGCACACCTGTTACGTTGTGTGCATGTCACGTGTGCGGACAGGCACTGGCTTCCTGTGGATAAAAACTGCAAAGAGAGGACGTGGTGGAGAAGCAGGACGGGCAGACGGGTGCTTCTCTTTGAAGTCCAGCACTGATCCGAGATAAAAGCCCTTTGCACCGACAGAGGGGAGCAGACTTGAAAGCACAGTGCCTTAAGCAGGCCCATGTAGCAACGGCTCCTTTTTTTAAAAATTCAGATTCAAAATAACCTTGAAATAGTCCATTTTAAAAAGTCACCGAGTGAAGGTACAACAAATAAGAATCGCACACGCAGGAGGATCTTCTCAATAAACAACTCCAGATCCTGCTCTGAGAAATACCCCTTTTACAGAGGACTAGGGGTTAATTACACATTTCAAAATGAAACGGAAACATGGTTGCTGCCCTAAAAGTCTGTGAGCTGAGCTTCTTAATCTTGAATTGCCCTTCCCCCATCTCCATGCTGACACATTATAATAAGGATCATAAGTACCAAAGAGAAAGCAGACAGCCCGAGACGATAGCTCTGTGGAGAATCTCCTCACTGGGAATTCAACGTATAAAAGATGGTGCCCAACCAATTTCCATTTCTTTAACTAAACACTCATACTCCTGTTTCTTATTCTAAGGTCCCCTGAAAAGATCCCCAATTGAACCCCAAATCCTCTCAAGTCCCCACTTTCTATGTGACAATGAGGAGCTCACCTGCGGACTTAGGAGAGGTTTCATGTCACACTCCTGTCTCAACACGACGACTCTTTCCCAGCTTCAGCCAAAGTTCGTTAAAACCCAGGTTTCGTCGAAGCCAGAATTCACACTGTGTGATGTCATGACTTGTCTATGATGTTATTTCGGCTCAAATCATGTTATTGCCAGGCTGGCCGTGAAGATGTAGGCGTATGAACTGAGGCAGGATTCAATCAAAGCGGGCCGGGAAGACAAGGAAACAGGATGAGATTTCACGGGAGAAGACAACTTGGGGTTGGTTTTGGAAAGTGAGTGTTGTTGGGTATCTGGAGAGAAGAAAGTGGTTCTGGGTGACAGGGATGGAACCAGCAAACGCTCAGGGAGGGGCAGAAAGAACCGGTCATTGGCAATGTGACAGGTACTGTCGGTTACCTACTGTTACGTGCTAAATCCTACCCCCTCCCAAACTCATATGTTGAAGTCCTAGCCCCCCAGCGCCTGAGAATGTGACCATACTGAAGACAGGGCCTTGGAGAGCTGATTCAGTTCAATGAGACCTTTAGGGCGGGCTCGAAGCCAGGCCCTGGTTCTGCCTTCTGCTCAGTGTCGGCTGACTGTCACCGTTCCTCGTCGACTTCCAGCCCTGTGTGAATTAGCGCAGGTCATACCACCTTATTGAGATCAGCCAAAGATGGGCGTCCATGGGACAGGCTAACCACTGAGCCCCACTACGACAGCAATCATCGTGAGAGCTAACATTTACTGTACCCTTGTGCTGTGCAGAAACTCTAATAAAGATTCGCGTATCTGCACAGACTTAATCCTCAGGCGATGGTAAGCATCTGCGAGCTGCCAAGCAGCATCTCTTCAGCAGGCCCTTTCCCAACTCCAACCTGAGAGAAGTGGCCCTTATGAGCTCCCGTGACCCCAGCACACATCTCTCACAAAGCATACGGCTAACAGTACCAATTCTTGTGAGTTATCGCTACCTTCCTGAACACAGCATAAGCTCCTGGAGGGCAGGAACTTCTCTTACACACTCTGTGTCTCTAACATGAGACATAAGGATTGACATATAGTAGGCACTCAATTAATATTTGCTCAACACTGGCAGATACTTTAACTGAGCTACCCCAAACGCTTCCCCGGTTCACGCCTCCACTCTAGAGAGCGGGAAAGCTGGGCGATTTTCCAGTTTTCCAGAAGATTCTGAGAAAAACATTCCTTTTCCCGATACCATGAAGTTCTCTGACAAGAAAGCTCTGTGAGGATATGATGCTTAGAGCAATGGCAGCCATTTTGTGATGATGCAGGAAAGACCAAGAGAATCACAGGAACCCAAAACCAGACCCTTGATGTCTCTGAGCCACTGAAACTTTCCTAGGATTATCTCTCTAAGACTACCTCTAGTATAAGAAAAATAAATTCCTTTTGTTAAAAACACTGAGATTTTCTTTTTCCTGAAGCTTAAAGCATTCCTTTTTATCCATAAACATTTTGAAATCAGAAAGATCTGGCCCCTAGTCTTCAAAAAAGCCCTAAAAGACATGGGGCTGCCACAGTTAAAAACAAGACCCTGGATTAAGTTTTTAAATACAGGACTTTTGAAAAGCAATGTTACTTTTTAATGTAAGTATGTCCATTCAATATTTGTTGTACATCAATATTTAAAAAATACTTCTGGGGGCATCTGGGTGGCTCAGTCAGTTAACGTCCAACTCAGTTTCAGCTCAGGTCCTGACCTTGTTGGGCTCTGTGCTCCGTGAAGTCTGTTTGCAACTGTCTCCCTCTGTCGCTTCCCCATTCTCTCATTCTCTCTTTCAAATACATAAATAAATCATTAAAAAAAATATTTGTGGGGGCGCCGGGGTGGCTCAGTGGGTTAAGCCTCTGCCTTCAGTTCAGGTCATGATCCCAGGGTCCTGGGATCGAGCCCCGCATCGGGCTCTCTGCTCAGCAAGGATCCTGCTTCCCCCACCCCCTCTGCCTGCCTCTCTGCCTACTTGTAATCTCTGTCAAATAAATAAATAAAATCTTTAAAAAAAAATCAGTAGTGTGTGTATGGATGGATACGAGTCTAGTTCTGAATGCTACTCTGTTTCATCTATCAGTCTGTCTCTCTTTATACCAACTGCATATAATCTTAACCAAAATCGGACAATTATTATACCTAACTTTGTTGTTCTTTGTCAAAGTTCTTTTTGGCTAGGCTCTGCATTTCCACACTAATTTTTTTTTTCTTTTAAAGATTTATGTATCCGGGGGCCCCTGGGTGGCTCAGTGGTTTAAGCCTCTGCCTTCAGCTCAGGTCATGATCTCAGGGTCCTGGGTCGAACCCTGCATTAGGCTCTCTGCTCGGTGGGGAGCCTGCTTCTCCCTCTCTCTCTGCCTGCCTCTCTGCTTACTTGTGATCTCTGTCTGTCAAATAAATAAATAAAATCTTTAAAAAAATAAAAATAAAAATAAATACTTGTGGTTTATTTGAAATTCAAATCTAATTATGTGCCCCGGATCCTTATTTGTGAAATCTGGCAACTCTTCATGGGTAGTAACGAGCAGCTTCTAAGAGAAGCAGAAGAGTTTCTTAAATGAGAACATCCAACTCACCAAACAAACCACTCCCGGAATGAGATAGCGGCAATAATAACAAGTTACATGATCCCCCAGTTTTCAGAGAACGTTCAGACATTACTCATCCATTAGACGGCTGCTGTTTACACTACACACACACATGCCTGTGGACCACTTTGTCTTAATGAGGTGAGGCCCAAGGTGGCACAGCAGGTAGAGGAGCGGAGATCCGAACCCATCTCCCGAGCCCTGGTTGGGGCCTTCTTTGCAGCATAGGCTTGTCTGGCTTGACTGTGCAGCAGAACCCACTGAAGGGCTTGTTGAAACACAGACTGCCCAGGGCCTTTACCCCATTCTGGAGAAGGTTCAAGAATGTGCATTTCTAACAAGTTTCCAAGGGACGCTGATGCTGCCGGTACTGGGACCACACTTTGTGGAAACCACTGCTTTTTAGGACACCAAGACAGCTCTTTTTTAGGTGGAAGAATTAACAAATGCCTATTTTTTTTCCAAGAAGAGAAAAACCTAGATAATAGTATATCAAAGTCAAATGATAACACACTCTTGCGAAGAAAAACGAGCCCTCTTTTCCTTTGACTTGTACCATTTGGAGCTTGAAAGTTAAATGCATACATGGGGAAGCACGTTAAAATAAACGTGATGCCCTGTTTCCAGTCTCTTGAACACTGGTTTTTATTAATGGGTGTGGATGGTGCCCAAAGAAGCTGGAGGTTTCACTCAAACGCGGCAAACGGGAATCTGGGGGTGTGTGTGTGTGTGCGCGCGTGTGCCGGAGGGTGGAATCCCCAGTGCCCCCATCGCTAAAATCATGTGCGGGTCAGGACGTGAAACTTGACCCTTCGGACGCTAAGCCAAGAGATGTCCTTCCTTTGTCCAGAGTCAACCACACGCTCCCTCCTCGCTCCTTCCCTGTCTCCTTTACACTTCCACAGCAACCACCTACCAGACAGGAGATAAAATAGAAACGGAGAAGAGCAGCCAATTGTGATGCATCAAGTGCGGCTGCCACCGCAGGTAGGTGGGCGGGACAAGCAGGGGTGTGGAAGAGAAGAAAGAGCTATTTATTCTCTGAGTCTCTGAGCGGCAATCTCACTGTCTACGTCAATAGTAGCTGAGAGCATTAGAAACAAATACAAGTAAATTGCAAGCACAGTTCACATTCCTGGGGCCTCCCTCCGTGGGTGAGTCCGGAAAATCTCCTGGGGACGCCCCACACTCCCCAACCAACCCCTCGCCCCCCAGCCGGTGGGTCCACCAGGACCCTTCACTGCATTCCAGGTTAGCAACAACCTCCCGTCTATGCAAATAGTTTCTCCAGCTATGAGAAACCGGAGTCATCGGTTTCATTTTTTAATTTTCAAAAACGTTAATACTGTAGAAAACGACAAAAAAATGACATAAGCACAAATGCTCACAGCCCTGTGATCCAGAGTTAGCAACTGTTAATGTTTGGTTGTATCTCCTCCAGGTTTTAATATTTTGCTATTATGTAGCTAAATGACAGCCACAGCCGAACATCTTCACATGCACCTACCCCTTGTTCTTATTCTTGTCCGGCAACAAACGCAAATTTGATTTCTTTCCTTTCATTTAAAAAACTTTTATCAACATAAATGGGCACTACAGAACCACAGAGAATATTATTCTTTTCTTTGTATTCATTACGAGTGAAAATACATTTTATCTACACGATTCATGCTGAGTATTTGGTTCTTTTCCGTGTTTTTACCCCACGTAAAATTCTTGAGATCTAATCGGTTGATTTAGACGATCACTTTCAACTCCTCATTTTACTTGCCGTTTAAATGGACATTTATTTACCTCTTTAAATGGACATTTAGATTGTTTCCCATTTCTCTACTCCTATAAGCAAGGGTGAAATACTCATTCTATTACATGGCTCTGTGTACACCGACAAGAGTTTTTGTTGAATACACACAGAAGAGAGGAATGTTTGAGACCTAAGTACTGGATCTTGAATTCTACTAGATGCCATCAATATTGTCTTGAAAGTGACTCTATCAAAAAAAAGAAAGAAAGAAAGAAAGAGAGAAAGAAAGAGAGAAAGAAAGAAAGAAAGAAAGAATATCAAACTATATTCCCAAGACCAATGCAGTAAAGTACCTTCTCACCCACATGATACAATTCATGATGCTGTCAGACCTTAATTTTGGTAATGATAGACTAGGTGATAGTTGTAAGTGATATTTCCTTGTGACCGACTGAGTTTTTTTTTTTTTAATTCAGTTTTCCTCTCTATGAATTGCATATTCATATCTTTTGTCCATTTTTTCTGTGTGATTATTTGTCTTTTGCCTACTGATCTATAGGAATTCTTATATATAAATAAATAAATAATTCATCATATATAAATAGTACTTTATGCCTTATATATAAATATTGCAAATACCTTCTCCCTGTCCATGGCTTATGCTTTGACATCGTTTCTGGGTAAGTTACTACTAATTAGACAAAGAAGCGATCTCAGACCAGGCTTGGCGCTATCACACACAATCCTTCAGCAGACTGAGACTCAAAAGCAAACCGAAGAAACCCACATCAGAAGTCCTGTCTGAAAGCCACAAACCCAGGGCTCGCTCCGCCACAAATCAGCATTCTTGCTGGTGTGTTCCCTCTTTCCCAAACACTGTAAAGCCTTATCACAGTTAAAAAGTGCAGAGAGAATTTATGGCATCAGAAATATTTGGGGACATTTGTTAAAAGGTCAAAGATTTTTATTCTGTAGGATGGGCGTGAGTCCTAGAAATATGCAGTGTAAACAATTTCCCCAGGAGACCGATGTAGCAGGTCTGTGGGCCGGATTCGAGGATTCTTGATGACGAGCAGAGAAACCAGAGGAAGCTCGTGGGGGCCCAGGGGAAGTCTGAGGTTCCAGACCCAGAAGTACTGGATGTGCCTCTCCCCAGTTGGTCTACAGAGTCTGGGAGGGCAGGGACCTACTTCTGCTTTCTCTAGCTTTAGCACAGCGCCTGCCTCAATAGATATTTGTGGAATGAAGAAAGGTTCCTCATGTCACATTCCGTAGGTAACTGCCCGTGGCTAGGAAAAGTCTTAGGAAAACCTGCACTTAGCCTCCAATTCTAAACTTCCATCTTCTGTAAAAAGGGAGATCCATTACAGTAATTCATTCCACACGCCAGGTGCTCTCGACCTCAGTTAATCTACAGTATCGACCCTCCACCCTGATGGCCGTCATCTCGAAGCACGTACTACGAAAATAAGCCTTCCTAATTATGGTTGTGGCTGTAAAATAACAGTCAACTCAGTGGTCAAGGAAGTTTATCTAACCTGTTTGCTATTTGAGAACAAAATACCAGGAGTTTCTTTGGAACCTGATGCTCAGAAGGTGCTCATTAGGACCCTTTCGAGGCTTTCTCTTCTCGCCCCGTCCTGGTGCCACAAGCGGAACAAGTCTCATGGCCCTATGCCTCCTGACATCTCTTTGAACAAGTATGATTCACTGGGCCTGCGTTTTCAGTCCTGACGATGGTCTACATCCGGTGCAGACCATCACTGTCTTTGATCAAAATTGTCAGCATTCCCCTTCCTCTATGCTTTAGTCATCCGCCGTTGAGATGACCAGCGGGTCTTCTCGCCAAAGCCAGGCAGCCAAGAACACCTGTCAAGCTAGGCGAGAATTTACCACAGCAGAGCGTGGTGTGATGCAATGTTCAGAGCTATCTGGCAGAGAAGAAAAAACACAAGCATTTCTAAGAGCTTTGTCACCTCCGCTTATTTCTGATTCTTCCATGGGGTGGGACTATCTGAAGATCCTCAAAAGGTGTAACAAACAGAGGCCCTGAAAAGTCTGTCTGAGTAGGACGAATGACAGAGCCGTGGGGGAATGTGGTTCTGGGAGGTTCTTACTTCTCTCAGATGTTTTTTTATTTTTGGAAGTAACATTAAAACTTTTTAAAGTAAGAAGATGCTAAAACCCCTCCTATGCTTCATCAAGAAACAACATGGAAATGCTGCTGGTTTGAAGATAAAGACCAGGAAGTTGTCTCTCTATAGCTGGAGAATGTGAGATGTGGACCCTTATCTTCTCGTTCCCAGATGTGGGGAGAGTCTGTGTGGTGAGAGGCAGGCGGCGGCCGAGATAGAGCAGAGGTGGGCAGAGTGTCTTCCCTGGAGGTGGAACCCGAATTCATTCTATGCACTTCCCCCCGGGCCAGCACACAAGCTTCACACTTCTGTCTTCGGATCAGGTGCTCTCTCTGGGCACTTCTCCCCTACAGGAACCCACTAAAGACAGATCCGTGCAGGCCCGTTGTTTAGGCTTCCACCTGCCCCGGCTGCACGGGGAGGGCACTTAGAAACATGACGCATAAGGAGTGCAGGCATTTACTGCCTGGCATAGAGTTTTCATAGCGTAGATGAATTGAATCCAAGGCTTCCGGGTTTTGTTGTTGTTGTTTGGTTGGTTTGGTTTGTTTTTTTGTTGTTTGTTTTTGGTTTTGTTTTTTGTTTTTTTGGCCTACAAACTTTGATAGCCTGCCGAAGATATTTTAAGCTATATAATTCTGATGAATTTGCACTTGACTTATAAAAACATTTTTTCCAGCCTAATGTTGTGTGAGAATTATTTTCTGATCTTTTTAAAGATCTTGGCCTTGGAAACAGGAAGTGGGAAAATAAACCGGAAAATCAGCTCAAATTTAAGGCAAAGCCTGAGTCACACTAGTTCTGGTACAACGTAATTTCTAATCCTGATGTCACAAATGTCAGCAACAAAGGTAAAGTAAATAAAGACTAGATTTAAAACAAAATGTCTGTAGAGGGAAACAAAAGCATATCCTAATTGTTTCCTTAACTTTTCCTTTTTGAGAGGAAACAAGAGGGAAAGCTTTGATTTTCCTGTGACAGCTCAAGTCCTCTCCTCACAGCTCAGAAACTCCAGGCTTCCCAGTCTCCCTCCCACGGCCCGAGCTCTCTCACCTACGATTTTCTGGTCCTCTCGACCTGCAGGTGCAGGTATGTGAGTGTGCGCGCGCGCGCGTGTGTGTGTGTGTACTTTGCTCTTACATCTTGTTTCAATGCTCTAGAAGCCAAGGTGTAGTGGAAATTCTTTGGGGTCAGTATCTTTCTCATTTCCCTGGCCACACTCCACGCCCCTACCCTCCGCCTGACACGGGACAAGTATGTGATCATGATACACGTAATCAGGATCCGTTGTCACTTCCCGAGTGCCATTTATACTCAAGGTATTGGCACTTTAATGTATCTCGCTTAATTATCAAGTCAGGCTAATGGTGTACAAAATACATCTCCAATACACAACTCAACAACCTGAGACTCAGAATACAGAGTTGCAAAGCTGGGAAGTTTTGTTATCAAGATTCAAACTCAAGTCTTACTGACTCCAAAGTACAACACTTTCCTCTATATTACACCTTCAGAAATGGACAAAGGTTTGAGTGTGTGATGAGTTTAAGGCACATTGCTCTCATTTTTTTTTTCCACCAAATTACCCCTAATGGCAGGGAAGAGTTCATACACGTGGGTGAGGGGTAGGAGCCCATGTTGCGAGGCAGGGAGAGGACAGATGAAGGGATCCAGTGTGCTTGTGGGGACTTTAATCTGAAGTCTCCGGCGGCATCCACATAATTTCTTTTAAGTCTTCTATTTATCTAAAAAAAAATTCTGATTTTGCCTTCTAGCCCTTAGTATATTCATGTTTGCTACAATGTTAAAGAAAAGGTTAAAAAATCTTGTCCCTGGTTAAATGTATCCTGCAGGTCTTGCCACTGGTGCTCTTAGAATAAATGTAACCCAGGGTAAAAGGTAGAAAAAAGGGGCACCTGGGTGGCTCAGTGGGTTAAAGCCTCAGCCTTCAGGCTCAGGTCATGATCTCAGGGTCCTGGGATCGAGTCCCGCATCGGGCTCTCTGCTCAGCGTGGAGCCTGCTTCCTGCTCTCTCTCTGCCTGCCTCTCTGCCTGCTTGTGATCTCTGTCCGTCAGATAAATAAATAAAATATTTTAAAAAAAAGGTAGAAAAAAATAAGTCCATTTCTATCACTGAAAGTACAGCTGAGAAGTACATTTCTTACAAAGAATGTGCCAACAGGGACGCCTGGGTGGCTCAGTTGGTTAAGCAGCTGCCTTCGGCTCAGGTCATGATCCCAGCGTCCTGGGATCGAGTCCCACATTGGGCTCCTTGCTTGGCGGGGAGCCTGCTTCTCCCTCTGCCTCTGCCTGCTGCTCTGTCTGCCTGTGCTTGCTCTCGTTTCTCTCTCTATGACAAATAAATAAATAAATAAAATCTTTAAAAAAAAAAAAAAGAATGCGCCAACAGCATAATATTTGCACCTAAAGAACATCACGTTACTGCTAATGATCCTAGGTGGGTTTTGAATATTCAATAGGGGACTATCAGGATAATAATACACAAGCACAGTATAGTGCAATTTTCGAAAAGTGGGAATTATTTGTATAGCCTAAACCAATCTGTTTTAAAGCCTAGAACAGAGAATAAATTAAATTCTAAATTCCTAGTAGAGCACACATAATTGTGATACAAAGAGGCAAGGTGGTAGCGTGAGGAGCTTTGGACGGGGGCTCAAAACCTGGGTTCTAGACTCAGCTCTGCTCCCGGCAAGTTTCCACACTGAGCTTTGATAGGTGCTGGGATCCTGCATTTGAGTCTATAAAATGAGGTGTCGAAGAGCAGGCTGGAGGTACCTGTAAGACTCCGCTCGATACCCACCCCATGGGGTCTGTCTACTGTCTCACTGAATACAATATAGGCACTGGGATCAGACAGACCAGAATTTGATCCTACTTGAGGCTTTTTAAGGAAGATTATATTTATTTATTTGACAGACAGAGAGAGCCCACGAGGGCAGGAACACAAACGGGGAGTAGAGAGGGGGACGCAGGCTTCCTGCCGAGCAGGGAGCCCGATGTGGGACTTGGGACCCTGGGATCGTGACCTGAGCCAAGGACAGCCACCTATTTACTGAGCCACCCAGGTGCCCCTAGTTGAGGCATTTAATAGCGATGGGAGCCTTGGTTTCTTGTGTGTGAAATAAGATATATCTCATGAGGTCATCGGGAAGGTTAAATGGGAAAACGTGTAAAATCTACCGCGGTGCCAAGGTAGATTGTTAGCACTCACTAATGGTAGCTATCATTTTAGTGATATTTATTACATATATAATGATAAAGAACTCAGTATATGTAACATATGTAATGATAAATAGGACTCAGACGGTTCTGCCGGGTTGTCCGTTGCACTATAAATCTAACTGTTACGTTCTGGTAATTGTCAGATCCTTTTCCATACGGTTTTGGTACCTGTTGTTTGTCATAGCAGTTACCACAAATTGTAACTATCTGCTTCTTTCTGTGACTCCAGGAATATTTCTTTAATGTCTTCCTTCCCACATTGCTACAAGCCCCATGAGGATGGGGAACACGTCAGTTTTGTTCACATCTGTATTCCCAGAATATAGCATAGAGCCTGAGACAAAGTAGGTGTCCCCAGATTACCTGCCAAATGAATGAATGAATAAATGAATGAATGAACGGTCCTAAAAAACTTAGTCCTTATCTTACCTAACCGACAGACATCATGCCAACAAAGGTACTTGTCACCTGGGGCTCAGGAAACTCACCTGTTCAGTCCTACCTGTGTTATTGAGTCTGACAATGAGCAATTTCATACGCAATGTACAATGGTAGGCCATTCTGCTATCAGCTCATAAGGTTACCAATTCCTAGCGCTTGCTCCAAACTTCTCCCCACCATGATTCAGGTACACATCCAACATGGCGCTCCAAGTATATAATTACCAACTCGGGGCAGCGTAAGGCATGCTCCGTTTCCACTGTGCGAAGTGTATCAGTGTCCTTTGGGGACCTGCTAAATACGCAGATTCCTGCCCCATTCCCAGATAGTGCGGTTCTGCTTTGACAAGCAAGAAAAAGGGCAAGTAAAGATTGGCCGTGTCATCCATGCTAAAGGGACATTCCATACACTGCGGTCACAAAGGAAGTGAAAGTTCTTCTCGCTGCTGATGACTGTCATCAGTTGTGCCTAAAAGGCTTTGAGAGCAGTGAATTATATCTGTGGTTAGTCTAGTGAGCTGAAGGGAGAAAACTCTGGAATGTCAAATGCAAGGCCTTCCTGCCTACTAAAAATCACGCATGTGGCATATCTTTCAACTTAAACAGTCCCAGTCTGTAGGTTCTACAGCCATTTTACTTCCAGACATCTCCCATATACCTGAGAATAAAATGTCAAGCTCCATAATGTAATTGCACCTCTAATTTAGAACCTGAATTTCATGTCTTTAGAGGTGTGTAAAAGGCCTACGTCAACTTTTTCTTCTTGCAAAAATAATAATTTAGGCTATCACCAGACACCGGTCCGACCTGTGATCTTCCTTACTCCGCTTCATTTGTCTCCGTGAGGTGTGGAGCGTCGTGGCCGGCAGAGTGCTACCGTGTAAGGCGGAGACCCTGCATCGGAGTGTTCAGGTAAAGGTAAAGGGTGGAGAGAAGTAACACAGGTGCTCAGTGGTGGTGAGTCCCTCGCATGGGAACGGACTGTCCTTCTCCTGCATTTCTCTCCAGGTAACTACGGACTGTCTACTGTACTTGCTATGGTAAGCAAGGAGCCCAGGAAGACGGGAGAAAGGGGGGAAAGATATTAGTGTAACTAATGGGAGAATGACAGGACTGGCATGAAGAATCAGCACCAGGAAGCATCACTGAAGGAAAATCCTTAATTGACTTTGTTCTATTCCTTTATTCAGAGAGGGTTGTACAGCAGTATCGTCGTCTGATCGTACAGACGTTATCGTGCGTACTAAGCAATGGATGCCTTCCCGATGCCTTGGGGTTCTGTCTTCTCTGGGGACATTGATTCATTTATTTTACTCATTCAGAAAAAGCATTTATTGAGCACATACTACATAATTAGGATTTGCTCTAAGTACATAGAATACAATAAAGATACATTTCTGTGCTCAAGGAGCTTTAAGTCTATTGGGAAAAACATACCAATAAGCAAGTCATTTCAACTCAGTGTGTCTTCCAGCTAGGACCTGGATTGGGGCGGGGGGCTCAAGTTGGGCTTCCGGGAACCGATACTCAAGCTGCCGTTCCAAGAACAGCAAAAGCCGCGAGGAGACAGTGAGGGAGACCAGGCGAGAAACGGATAAGGACCTTCCCGGTAAGTGCTTGGCAACAGCAGAGGAGGGAGAATCAACAGAAAGTGTGCAGTGAGGAAGTATGTTGCTGGGAGGCCACTTCTGGAGAAGAAGAAAGATCTGTAAAATGGTTTTTCACTTTCTTTGCCCACAATTTATAGACACAGAAGAATCGTTATTCCCTTCTGGTGCCTTAAGCTATTCTAACCAAAGAGCCAAGCTTTGAAGACTGACTCATGGTGGTCTCGGATCCGTTCACTGGGAGCCAAAGTAAATATGAAATACATTTTCTCAATCTACCCACGAACATCAGCTCCGAGGCTCTGTTTCCTTGCGGCCTGTCTTCTTTGTGTCCTTCGTTCACACACAATGAACAATGGCATGTGCCGCACGGCCTTTCCAGACAGACTTAATACTATCTCTACGTGTTTATATTGTCTAGATTAAACTAACTTCGTAAAAAATGAATCTCTCCAAGTTCTTCTGGTCTCATGTTCAGTCGTGTTTATATTCCTTTCAAAATTCTGAAGAGTCTTTTTGATGTTTTTAGGAGTGGCCTGTCTGGCAAGCCTGGTCTCCGCAGTCTTCGCTGCTGATAGCATCTGTGAATTAAGTGTACAAATGTCAGGGCTTTGTACCGGCACCAAACACAGCACGTTAAATGGACATATCCCTGCTCTCTAATCTACTTTGCTTAGGATGGGAGTTTAGAGTCACTGACATTTCCCTGTGCAGTTTTCCAAGCATTCCCAGGAAGTTAATAAACTTTAGTTTCTAAAGATCTCGTTTGGATTGGTGTGCTGGGACCAGTCCATAGGAGCTCACAGGATCGACGATCAAACTTTCAGGAATTCTGTAAGCTGACTGTTAAACACTGGTTGTTATTTAAAAATTAAAGTATATGTACTAACAAATCGTGTTTCAAACAAGAGTCATATATACTCAACCCCAATCATTTACTTGCTACTTGACTACCCTTCAGTATTATCTATGCTTGTAAGTGCATTTATGCCTATTGTTTTGGGTGGGGATAGTATTACTGTGTAACACTGTGTTATTGTGCTTCTCTTCTCAACTCTGATTTCAGTGATGACATGTTGGGCACTAGAAAATGGCCATGATGGGATTATTTGTACCACAAAATTAGCAAATGGAATAAATCAGAACTCTTTTTTTTCCTCCTTCAGAGGTCAAGACTTTGTTAACCCGTGACTCATCACCACTGCTCAGTATGGAATAAAGACCGAGAAGACTGGTTGGAGAGGAGAAAGAAGAGGACATTGGCAGAAAAATACCCATTTCTACTACTATGAATAAAATCTATTAAAATTATAGTCTAGGAGAGGAATAGTTGAAGTGAAATCATATTCTCTGAAATTGTATGCATCTGTCCTCTTGAAGTTAATAAATTTTTAAGGACAAGGAAGTCACGCCATGTTACTCCTGTTCCTTTTTGCCTTTAGCAGAACAAGTGAGCGTAGAGGAAACTGCAAGAATCAAGAATATATAAAACCTGTTTAGGGCAGATGCCAACACACTCTCACGCCCTAGTAGCAGCCTTGGTCCTGGTTGCATAAGTTCTCCAGACACTTGAGAAATCATAAAGTAGATGAACTTGTTTTATTGATGAAGATAAAAAGTTGCATTAATATGTCACAGTCAAAATGACTTCTGAGCTTCTGCAGTTTCTGGGTGCTGTAAATGGCATCTTTGTGCTGAGGAGCACACACAGGGCTACATACCATAAAGGCCCAGGAGAAGTAACGGCCTAGCAGACCACGAGAACGGTGATGTCACGAGTGACTTTCACCAGAGGGTCCTCCTGGACCTTCTTTGATTCTTCAAATATCCTTGAGGTACAGTCAAGGGGCAAGAGCGGGTAACCAGTTGTTTGAGGAGGGAAGCAGGCAGACAGTGCTTTAACAATTTTCCAAATTTAGGAAGAAGTCATGTAAAAAAAAAAAAAAAATGGACTGGGACCCTCAAACTCTCTGTTGCAGACAGAGTGCACTGCCAGAGGGCAATGAATCGTGATTCCAAAACCTCAGCTTCAAGTCAAGCAAATTACTCTAATGGGTAAACAGTGGCCTGAATGTCCTTCAAATTTTTAGGAAGTAGGAACTCATTTTTAGGACCTAGGAAAACCTTTATATACTCACTAACAAAAGACAGAGTTGTGTATCTCAAGCTTGTCCAGTGCACTTATCCTAAATCCTGAAGTGTAGAAGTCAACATTACAACTATATAGCAAACTTCCTTCTCAAGATGATGTAGACGTAAGTAATTTAATGATTTTGGCCTGATTTAAAGACCTCCTGAAGCCTCCAGTTTACAGCTAGATCCATGCATTTTGTGCTAACGTATTATAAGTTGACTGGTAAGCCAAGTAGATGTTCCAAGTCCCACCTGATGATTGTGAGTGCAGAAGGAATTTCTAGGTACTTCCATTCATTCCCCCGACAAGGCACACCATCTGGCCATTTGTTCCAACGGGTTATTAATAGAAAGAAAGTAGGAGAGGTTCAGCCAAAGAGAAAGAATCAAGTCTCCAAAAACTTGCCTTGTCAAGAGAGTTTTCTACTTCTGGTTGTAAAAATTATAAAATAATATTGCCGCTTCTGAAATGGGCTGTGCCTCTTTCACATAAAGACAAAATGAGCCAGAGAGTGCGACTCTGCCCCATATGCACTAATCCTGGCCGTTCCTGCCTCGCCTGCTGGGGATAGACGGAGCTAATCTTTCTTGCTGAAAGTCACAAAACTAGCACCAGAGTTTAAAACCAGGTTTTCAGCGTTCTTTCCACTGTGATAGGTTTCCGTACTTAAACCACTAAGGGTCTTGGTCTGTGGGCTGGCGCAACGCGAGTCTCCATCAGTGTAAGGATTGGGTTAATGGATGCATTGGGGCCGACTGAAAGGCAGGAGCAGACATCCTGTAGATGGACCGCTCATGAGTTCCCACTCAGAAAAAACTCAAGTCGATCGGTGTGTTTTTCTCTCTATATACGAATTATCAGTGTTTATGGCATCAAAGTCAAGTGAAGAAATCAAGTGGGCCAAAAGAGAGCTCTAGGATTAAGGAATTTTGCAATTATTTATTAGTTTATTTACTTAAGCTGAGTTGAATTATGAATAAACAAGTTATTTTCATCTGGAAGAACGTCATGGTTGCCTTAAGAACTATGGAGACACAAGATGTGTGTGTGGGGAATTTGGAAGAAACGCAGAGCTGAGACAGAAATGCAGGCTATTAAACAGTGAACTTTGGCCTAGCTTTCCTTGAATGTAGCCTCAGGGCTCATTTTCAAGGGGGCCTCCTCTGCCAAACCCAAGCCTCTGTCATTCTGATGTTCTCAATTTACCAGCACCATTTTGGATTCTGCTATGTTAGTAAACACCTTCAGTACTGCTAACAATTTTCAAACATCATTTAAAAATGCCAGGTGACCCTGCAATTACACTCCTAGGTATCTACCCCAAAGATACAGATGTAGTGGAAAGAAGGGCCATCTGTACCCCAATGTTTATAGCAGCAATGGCCACGGTCGCCAAACTGTGGAAGGAACCAAGATGCCCTTCAACGGACGAATGGATAAGGCAGATGTGGTCCATATACACTATGGAGTATGATGCCTCCATCAGAAAGGACGAATACCCAACTTTTGTAGCAACATGGACGGGACTGGAAGAGATGATGCTGAGTGAAGTAAGTCAAGCAGAGAGAGTCAATGATCATATGGTTTCACTTATTTGTGGAGCATAACAAATAGCATGGAGGACACGGGGAGATGGAGAGGAGAAGGAAGTTGAGGGAAATTGGAAGGGGAGGTGAACCATGAGAGACTATGGACTCTGAAAAACAATCTGAGGGGTTTGAAGTGGCGGGTGGGTGGGAGGTCGGGGTACCAGGTGGTGGGTATCAGAGAGGGCACGGATTGCCTGGAGCACTGGGTGTGGTGCAGAAACAATGAATACTGTTATGCTGAAAATAAATTTTTAAAAAATTAAAAAAAAATAGCAGGTAAGGGGCACCTGGGTGGTACAGTCAGTTAAGCCCCCAACTCTTGGTTTCCGCCCAGATCATGACCTCAGGGTCCTGGGACGGAGCCCTGTGTAGGACTCCACGCTCAGTGCAGAGTCTGCTGGAGAGTCCGTCTCCCTCTCCCTCTGCCCCCCCTGCTTGCCCTCTCTCTCTCTCTCTCTCAAATAAATAAATCAATAAAACACTTGGTGAGGGCTATCCATTTTCGCTTCTCCTTATTCATGCATTTTAGCCAGTGTTAGGCTTGAAGATGTTCATATGTGATGAGGAGGGACTAGTTCCGTGCACCCAGCAAAGCCAAGGGCAGTCATTTGTAGATACCATCGCCGGCACCCATCAGACACGTTCAGCTATGTGGTTGGACGCAGGAAAGGAGTCCGTGTCACAGGCACATCTCCGCCATCTCTCAGAAGCCTCCCGATGTAACAGCTGCCCTCACACGTGAGTAACACCCTGTCTGGCCTCAAAGACACGAACGTGTTTTCTACCTCCGCCCTTGGCAATGGGCCCGTCTCCGTGTGCCACTTTGGTTTCAAATTTGCTTTGCTGGTTAGTATGACTCTGGAATTTCATACTTCCTAAATCCAGTCAGAATTCAGATATTTTAGAGAAAGGAGAATCCAAAGTGTAGGGCTTCTCTGGATGTTCCTCTATGTTTAATGCTTCAGCATTTGGGATGACAGTTCTTCGCCCAAGAGATGACCTACAAAACTGCATCAGTAGGAATATGACTACAGGTGAATGCTACAGTAGAGTCTCACGGCCCCCAGTTTGATCTCGTGCATCAAAGTAGAGCATCCTATCAGTATCGTTACCAGAGGAGGGCTTGTGAATTCAGTAAACTAAGTACTTACTAGTTGTGACTTAGCAGGGTTATTTACAGATTTTTGTCCCTTAAAAAAAAACTCCACATCTTACTCAGAGAATATGTTGCTAAAGGGAACGTCTTAGGTACTTTTTATTTGATGCCAAATGATACAATTTGCTCTCAGCTCAAAAAATAAAATAAAATAAAACAAGGAAACAAAGATCAGTGAAGAGAATCCTAAACCAGAGGCAGAAGGCTACATTTTAGACCAGTAAATTTCCTTGACTTTCAACTTCCATTTCTCCAGCCCTGAAATGGTCTCTGGGGATACATGGGAAGCCTGGCGAAATGTTTAAGAGTATTTGGAAATGACTACGCTTGAAGCACTGAAAACTACTTTGGCGCAGGAGATAATGGGAGAACCAGTGAGGGGGTCCACAGTTTTCACAGTTAAGATATAAAAAGATTATGAGAGATGTAGGCAGGCCTACAGTTTACATTAAGCTTCTCACAAGACCTTACTTTTTAATTGATAATGGCCCCATTCCTAGTCACACAAAGCCCTTCTAGATCTGTCTTTCGTGAGCAGTTTATGCTCTGATTTATTGTTTTGTACTAATTTGCGGTTACTAATTTCATAATAATAGAAATTGGAGGAAAGCCCAGTCAAGAAGGTCAAAGGAAGCCCGTGCAGAGCGGGCATCTGTGCGTGAGCGCCGAGTCCGCGGTCTGAGGCTGACAGCCCACAGATCGCAGCCGACGGCGAGGCAGAGGTAGCAATTCGGAATGACAGTCAAGAATGCCGAAGACAAGGAGGAACCTGACATCCAGACACACAGATGAAGCAGCACAGAGCAGGCTGGATCGAGCCGACAGAAAAAGAAGGTCTTAAATACCTGGGCACACCTACAGGTGTTTCTGCCGACGTGGCTGTGCACATTAGTCCATACAGTCCCAAGCTTCTCTTAGGGATGTGGTCTCGACCTGATTCCAGCTCCAACAGTGGCACAACCCAGTTCCGTGTTTCCCAAAGATTAGTGTGCTGATCACTAGCGTTATGAATGATGATTTTAAGAAATACCACATTTTAAAATTTAACTTTAGCTGTCATGGGCTTCTTTTTATATATGTCAGGAAACTAGAACATAAAACCAATAATTTCTTAGATATTACTTCTTGGGACAAAACTATGGTTTTAAAAGCACATCGATTTAAAGAAAAAAAAAACTGGTGTATTAAGTGAGGTGATATACAGATAAGGCAAATAATCATGAATAGTCTCTAAATAACTAAAGTTGGGAAAAACTGATCTAATCTGGCAAATGTCAATAGATGTTTGTTTACTAGTCTCCCTTCTGTTTCTCCAATAGGGGAGACTATTCTAGACTCTAATCCCATGTTACTCAAGACACGGTGTCACACAGTAACAAAAAGGTATGTTAAAAAGGGTCCCCAGGAAAAGGCACCAAAAGAAGCCGAAATTCATTCTTTTGAACAGACCTTTAGCTAGAGGGTAAATATTTGATGAGATTTTTACAGTCTCTTCTCCAAGAGTTGCAAACAGTGCTGTGTCTGGAGCGGAGGTGGGTGTGAATTATAGTAAGAGAATGTTCTGTTGTTGCAACTGGTGAATCCCAGAATTCTACCGCCGAAACTAATAAGACACTATGTGTTAATTACCTGAATTTAAATAAAATAAAAATTTTTTTAAAGCAAAAGAAAAAAGAAAGAAAGAAAGAACACCCTATTCTCCGTGGAAACGGCAGACACTCGAAAAGCAGCACGCTGCAGCAAATGTGCCAGAAGTGAGCGTTCCAGTCATGGTGCGCCTTCCCTTCCCGCTGCTGGCAAAGTGCCGACCGCCGCCTGACGGGAAGCCCGGCACTGCGGAACCCACCCTCCACTTCATAATCCTGTAATTTTTAGAACACATCTTCAAGTCTTTCAAGAGTCAGAATTTAAACCATTTCTTCTAAAATCTCACATCTTGAAGGGATCTCTCCTAATATGCTGCATTGATTTTTTTTTTAAAGATTTTATTTATTTATTTGAAATAGAGAGAGAGAGATCACAAGTAGGCAGAGAGGCAGGCAGAGAGAGAGGAGGAAGCAGGCTCCCCGCTGAGCAGAGAGCCCGATGCGGGGCTCGATCCCAGGACCCTGAGATCACGACCTGAGCCGTAGGCAGAGGCTTAACCCACTGAGCCACCCAGGCGCCCTGCTGCATTGATTTTTAAAAACAATGTTAAAAAGATAAAGAGGGGGCGCCTCAGTGTTACGCTCTGCTCACAACTGCTGTCTTCCCCGCACTGTGCCCTTTTGTTTCAAGAGCCATGAAATGTGTTTAGCTCGGGAGACAAATCTGTGTAAGCCCCACCATCCGTCTCGCGGGCCTTGCCTGTGCATGCCGGGCTCTGCGGCAGGAGTCAACGAAGTCCACCTTCGCCTCATGAACCGCTAACCTGACAACCGGAGAAGAGGAGGCGGAGGTTGGAGCTCCCAGGAAAGAGAGACGTCAAGCCAGCAGCTCCTTCGAATAGAGCGTGTCTCTACATCGGCATGCTGGGCCCCAGCTGGGACAAGATACGGCCACATGTCCCAGACCCATGTCCTTCCGGAGCCGCTGAGCAAAGGCCTGTGGCAGAGTCGTCACCAACAGGTCCAAGAACCCGCGTCTCCAGCAGCAGGATTCCGGGTCTGGTCTAGAGCCGCTGGTCTCTGCTCTTCCCGGACGACCCGGCACAGGGCCCCGTCAGTCACTGGTGTGCAGCCCAGGCGAAGGGAGCCGTGTGCGACACTGCTCTGTGGAAGCGCGCGGAGGAGACCAGACAGCCGCGGGGCAGCCGCGAGGCGTGGAGCACGATTGCCGGCACGTCACAGACCACGTCGTCGACACCGGCCCCAACACGGTACGATCAACACGCGTGTGCGGTGGGCGTTCCGCAGCTAGGAGAAGTCGCAGAGATTCTGAGTAGCTCGTCTAAAGGTATGCGATGGGGCCGTCAGGTCGCACAGCAGCACGACACCCCCGGTTTTTCGTTCACTTGTTTTTCCTATTACTTATTGAGCCTTTGTCAGGCATCAGGCATTATACCAAACACTTAAAGGATTATTTCAATAAATCTTCAGAATAACCGTATTTGGTAGTAAATGCTAATTTTAAAATTTGATCGAAGAGCAAACCGAGGGATAGAAAAGTCAGTCACTTGCTCGAGGTTATACAGTGGATCAGGGCCGGAACGCGGGCCGTCCGGCGGCAGGGCACAGGCTCTGTGAGAACGGACGCGCCCTCGGCGTTGCTGTGTCTAACTCCAGTCTCCCGGGGAACAAACAGGACACGCTCAGATCATGTTGAGTCCCGGAGTCAAGCATGTGTCACGGACATGCACACGCACGCGCACACATGGGAGCACATGCGCGTGTGCACACACCCGGGGTGCGGCCTGAGGTACGTGGGTGGTCGGTATTAGAGAAGACATTCAGGAGACAGCGGGGCCTGTAGTGCGAAGTGGAGAGTCCAGAGTCCCACTGCCCCACCGAGATGATTTCAAAGTGAAAGTCATTTGATTTAACACAACCCGACAGTCTGCGATTAGGGTATCTTAATTTGCTGAGTCCTGTTTTGGGGATTTATAGATGAGAAATTAGACAAATTAGACAAGCAAAATAGGGACAGAGGTCTTAGAATTACCGGTTTCTTATTTTGTCAAGCAAGTTCAAAACAATAATTACCACGTACTGCCACTATCATTTCATAAAAATGAACACCATTAAATTTAAGTTTGTGGAGAACGACTTGTACTGTCATTATTTTACATTGTCACACGGACAGTGAAAATGACATCCAGGTCCTGCTGACTCACACGCTGGCATCTGGGGACACACTTTGGATGCCTGGAAATGCTCAAACACACGAGGAGACCCAAGTGAGTCCGTTTACATCTTCGTTGACACATTCCTTTTAAATTATTCTGCTCCTGGACTCTAGAATATTCATGCAGAAGTCCAGTCAAGCTCACAACTTAAATGACTACTTGAGCATTTCCCAGAGGACAAACCTGAGACCCAAAGGGATTCAGTGACAGCCTCAAATCAGTCTCCCGCTAGCCAGCTCAGTAACGGGACTGGAATCGCGTGCAAGGATTCTCTGTCTAATCCCACACGAAGGAGGTAGGCACGAGTAACTTCCAGCGTCCATGCGAAGGGTGCACCCTGGGGAACTTTTACATGTCAGAAAACAAAGAAAGGTTGTAAAAGACAGCCTTTGCAGAGATCGGCCAGGCTACAACTGGGTAAATTATAGTATTCACACAGAGTTTCCAACTCCAGAAAAACCACTCTTGGGAAAGAGGATCCCTTCAAGTCACTAACATCTGGGTTAAGTGTATAGTATTTATGCTAGAATATTTTTATCATTTGAAGTCCCTTGGAAACAGACTTTTAAGGTGATATTATAAACATGAGAACTCTAATATAATTTAATTACTCTTTTATGATTTAGATTTTTAGGATCTCATCGTTTAATTTAATCATTTAACGAGCTCATCATTAAAAACACCAGTTATAGATCTCTATAATGTGCAGATGTTTCCGGTTAATGAAGTTTGGCTAGTCATTGAATACGTGCTCCCGAAGCCCAGATTCCCCTCTGCGTGCGGCCACGTCTCTACGATGAAAGCACCTGCCGTAACATCTGACAAGGAGTAGATGCGTAATAGATCTGAGTGTCTCTCCCCTTTCCTGTAGGAGCCCACGTGGCTATTTTGATGGGGGCAGTGCACGTTATATGCATTTCTGTGTGTGTGTCTGTTAACAGGGAGTTAAAGAAGTAGCTGCCACAGGACCCAGGCTCTAGAGGACATCCTCGGTGACCACCTCACCCGTGTGTGGTCAGACGGTAGCCACACTGGGCCCTAGACCTTCCACCTGGGCCGGCCTGTCCCAGTCTGCTCCCTGCAGTAACACGCCTCCCCACCCACAGGCCAGTCCCGGTCCTAACCTCAGTGGATCTGAGAAGGAGCCTGGACCCCATGTTCCACTTCAGAGCCGTGATTCGACTCCAGAAGGAGACACCTACCGGAGTTGTCTACACGTGTGTATATAAACCGGCTGAGGATCTTGTCCAGAGGAACATTCTGATTCTTTAGGTCTGGGATAGTGAGAGTCCGTATTTCTGACCGTCGCCCAGGTAATGCCGATGCCGTCGGTGCACAAACCGCACTCCGAGGAGGAAATATCCGGGCGGCCATTTCCCACCCCACGGGGCACCCTCGACTGCCTCGGCGGCCTTCGCTTACGCCGGCCGCGAGCGCTCGCACCAGCCGTGGGCGGTTAGAGGAGAAACCGCTCGCAATCAGAAAGCAGGAGAGCGAGAACAAAAACTAAAGCAAAGAGAGGGGCGGAGGGGAGGGAAAGACGGGAGGAGTTGTGAGTGGGAGTCGTGAGGCTCTCCTGTCCTCTGGATGGACGTTCGGCCTTCGTACGGCGACACCCATGTCCTCCCGGTTCCCCAGACTACTTCTCAAAGCTTAATATTTGTTATTTGATTTTCACGACTAAATGTACTTCTTAGGGTTTATATCTAAGTATCTGCCAGATAATGTACAATTATGTGGGGTTTTCTCCCCAAATCCAGCCGACTAGAACATCAGTTAACTGCCAAGTGCTGTTCTAGACCCCGATGGGAGCCTATCTGTGTGTGGGAAAGGGCAGGTCGCGTGTGGCCACTTCCACTGGCTCGTGTGCGGCGGCAGCTGTCGGACAGGGCCCTCCCTCTGTCGCTCACAGCCCCGCGGCCTGTGAGCGCCGCACTCTGGCTGTCTCGCGGGACGCAGAGGGCCGGGACTTCGAGTCTCGCACTCCTGGCCTCCTGCCCCGATCACCCTTGCCCTTTGGGGAGATTATGATGTTCTTTGGCCCTTTGCTTCTATGTCCATAAAACATGGATGATTACGTCTACCTTCTGGATTCTAACAAGAACTAAATGAAATAAAAAAACGAAACATCTACTACAATGCCTCGTTAGTAGGATAGAGACTCAATAAATAGAAGCTAACACTGATACTTTCATTCTGAAAAAGAAAATAATCATTTTTCTTTTAAAAGTCTGATAAATGAAAAAAAGTTTGGTAAGTGATAGTGACTTCAAAATTATATTAATATTGGTTATTGCTAACGCTTTTAAGGCCACATTTTAAAACAAACAGAGTGAGCCTCGAACGCCATAATCCACGCCACAATGCATTTCAAGCTTTCAGAATCTCCCTGCAGTGGGCTGACTATGGAATGTCTTTGAACCCATCGAATCAGCATTTTAATTCCAGAAGATTAGAGAAAATAGAAAAGAAGAAAAGTTAGCATTAACTATTTTGGCTTCCACAAAATGTTCTATAATTTGGGAGAAAGATATACTGGCCTTTTAAGAGTTAAGAACAATAATTAAATCCAACCCCAGATCGACTATATAGACCCTGTAATGATTCAACTATCAATCCGTATTAATTGGGTACAGATGATCCCATGTCTTCCATTTAATTCCTATCCACACCAACTGAACATAAGTTCTTTTCACAGAGTATTTCTCTTTTGCAGAAAAGATGGACTCTTGGACCATCTGGATATGATCAGAAATGGGGCTCGGACAGAATCGTTTACTGACTGAACAGACACTGAAACAGCCAGTGTGGTGGATGACAAGGAGCCCATGTTTTTGTTTAAAAAAAAAAAAAATTTTTTTTGTCATTTGGCTCGCATGCATTTCACATTTCGAAATATTTTGGGACAAGCACTGAAACTGTGAGCCTGAATCTCATCATTATGGAGAAAGAAGCGTCTTCAGGGAAGCCACTGCCAAGTCGCCCAGACGCCTGACCCTTCTTCTAACCTTGTTGTTAGTCCCAGAAGAAACACTCGGGTCAGAAGGCACCAGGAGAAGGAGGCAGCCCCACAGCCAACGGGGAGGCCAACTTGCCCAAGAGATGGGCGCGCTCGGACTGGAGCTCTGGCGTCTCCGAGCGGCCCCGCAGCTGTGGGCAGAATCTCTCACCTCCCAAATCTTTCTCCGTCTTTTCTGCAGCCAAATGGAAAGAGAAACTGTTCTAGCTCTCAGATTACTCACCAGGCCGGGCCGGCTGGAGGGCGGACATCGTTCGTGAACGCGTAGAAGCTGCACATGCCACCTGCGGCCCACGTAGCTCCCTCCCCGGCGCGGCGATGCTGCGGACAGAGCAGCAGAGTTGAGCCCAGAGCCGCCAAGAAAGGGGACGTGCGGCCGGCGAGGGGGGCCCACGCCCAGGCGCTCCCCCAACACTCAGCCTCTAGCACCAGACTCGAGCCCCAGGTCACCGGAGAGGAAAGGCCGCCGTCTCGGGCCGAACGGCTCCAGGCTCCTGCTACGTCACCTCCCTCTGTCGCCGAACCGTCTCCTCTCGGAGCCAGGTCTAAAGCAGATTGGGGCACGTCTGGGAAATATAGGGTCTTTGCGTTGTCCACGATTTCCCCCCCCTTCGTCCCCAACGGTATGTTGTAGTCCGCGGCCGTCCCAGAACCCCAGCTTCCTTGACGAAGGGAGGAAGGAAACCGGCCGCGCCAGGGAGTGAGACCAGTACTCGAGGCGTCGGCGCCTGACTGGGTTTCTTCATCGCGGTCTTTCCAACGGGGGCCACAGTCCCTGAGGCGATTCCGACTCCGTGTAAAGTGTTTGATGGGCAAAAATAGGGCCAGAGTAATTGATGGTTGTTATTAATGGGATCACAGGTAAGGTGGTACGTTTTCTTTTGAATGAGCAGACCACAGACGAGCGGCGTGAAGAGACAGCCAAGTATAACGGGTTTGACAGGGTTCTTAACCCTGCCCGCCTTATACCTTTGCAGCTGATTTTTGTTAAATCCCTACAAATAAAAAGTACAAACTTGAGTGCTTGGCCCTGGAATCAAACGAACTTACATCTCATCTCGATTCACTGATTCACTAACTATGTGACCGTGCGTCCACTCCACTGCTCCCCGACAAGATGTATACACACTTAATCTCTCTGGAATATGAATAATACTGGGGGCCTGGGTGGCTCAGTGGGTTAAGCAGCTGCCTTAGGCTCAGGTCATGATCTCAAGGTCCTGGGATCGAGTCCCGCGTGGGGCTCCCTATTCAACAGGGAGCCTGCTTCTCCCTCTGCCTCTTCCTTCTGCTTGTGCTCTCTCGTTCTCAAATAAATAAATAAAATCTTTAAAAAATAAAATAAATAAAATAAAAAATAATGTGTGGATGATATTGTATCCACATCAGTTATGATGAGGATTCAGTGAATGAACAGATTTGGCACAAAACATACACTAAATAAACTGTTAACTTATTTTTATCATGATTATTTTTCTTCTTACGGCTAAAGTTGATGCTGTTAAGTTCTTCTCGAAGGTTGTCAGAAGACAGCATCATTGTACGAGTGTGTTTGGGTTGTATTGAGATTTTCTTGTGATTCTTTTTTGAGGAAAGAAGTTCTGACCAACGGTGTAACAAAAGTCCTGTAACAGTGAGCTACTTCCTTGATGAAGATTCTGAACCTGCATATGGTGCCTGATTTCATTATGCTGACTGGAGTTGCCAAGTCACAGGGTTTGCATATCTTATCTTCTGATACATGTTGCCAAACTGTCTTCCAAAAAACGGCACCAACAAATACGGATTTTCAACTGAGCATCCATTGTGTGACAGGCGCTGTGCTGTATCTCATTTGATTCTCCATATGATTATACAAAAGTGGATTTTTATCTTCATATATGGTACAATATTGTGAAAACAGAGCTCCAGTGTGTCAAATAACGTGCTGGAATTATATAGGTAGTAGGTGATGGAGAAGGATTTGAAACAGACCCGAATTTAGATGGACCAGATGCTTTCCAACTGCACCACAGGAAAATATAACTCAAGAGAGAAATGAATTTGAGCTGTTGAAATATATTCATAAATCTGTCAGATTTATAACTAAGTGACATCTCATCCCCACATTTGTTTACATGTCTATAAAATTAGAAGGTTCAACGGACTAGTGTCGATGATGGCTTCCAACCCGATGAGTCTGTGTTTGGGGTCCTCTTCAACATGAGTCCTGGTGGACGAGGGGATGTCTGCATGTAAGTATGTTAAGAATGTGACTATGTTGGCTGTTCTCCATGTTTACAAAGTACTAAACAAGAAGAAACAGACCTTAGTTAGGTACAGCCAAAAGGTTTGTTTGTTTGTTTGTTTGTTTAAGATTTTAATTATTTATTTGACAGACAGAGATCACAAGTAGACAGAGAGGCAGGCAAAGAGGGGGGAAGCAGGCTCCCCACAGAGGAGAAAGCCCAATGCGGGGCTCGATCCCAAGACCCTGGGATCATGACCTGAGCCAAAGGCAGAGGCTTAACCCACTGAGCCCCCAGGTGCCCCCAAAAGGTTTTAGAGTTAAAAGATCACCTA
Organism: Mustela putorius furo; assembly: GCF_011764305.1. Taxonomy (NCBI): domain Eukaryota; kingdom Metazoa; phylum Chordata; class Mammalia; order Carnivora; family Mustelidae; genus Mustela; species Mustela putorius. The sequence goes on from NW_025421261.1 coordinate 3,586,403, forward strand.
AGACTATCTGATTGTCTCAGTGAAAAACCCAAGATATAATAATGGGTTCTCTGCCCTCAAATAGCTCCAGTAAGGAAAAAGACCATCAACAATCCCAGGGGGGTTGGGTATAAATACGCCTGAAGCACAAAGCCTAACCAAATGGTGTCTTAAGGTCCTCTTAGCTTTGTGCCTCTATGGCTTCTCTCTACTAAAGATTCAGGCTTATTTGAAAGTTAAAGCTAACATGGGGAGCCTTAGTGAAAAAGGCACACATAAATTATATTTCTGTGTTACCCAGAGTTAGCATCACACATGCCTGTTGTCAGCTCCTAACCTGTCATGACTAGGCACTAGGCCAATAGTTTTTTTTTTTTTTTTTTTTTTTTTTTTTTTTTTTTTAAAGATTTTATTTATTTATTTGACAGAGAGAGATCACAAGCAGGCAGAGAGGCAGGCAGAGAGAGAGGAGGAAGCAGGCTCCCTGCTGAGCAGAGAGCCCGATGCGGGACTCGATCCCAGGACCCTGAGATCATGACCTGAGCCGAAGGCAGTGGCTTAACCCACTGAGCCACCCAGGCGCCCAGGCCAATAGTTTTGAAACCTTGACTTTGATTAAAGATGTCGTTCCCTGGGCCTCATGTACCAGAGATTTTAATTTCCAGGGTTTCCATTGGGAGCAGGAATTTGTACTTATAGTAAAGACCTTGGACGATTTAAGTGAAATGGTTTCCATGCTTCACTCGGAGGAACTAATCCTGCACTCAGCTGAGGTAGCGGAGGAGAGGTACCCTCTCGGAGCTGGCCCATGGCCTTGATGCGCATGGAGGAGAAGAGTAGTTAAGGGCGCCTGGGGGTCCCAGTAGGTTAAGCCTCTGCTTCAGTTCAGGTCATGATCCCAGGGTCCTGGGATCGATTTCTGCATCAGGCTCCCTGCTCAGTGGGGAGCCTGCTTCTTCCTCTGCCTGCTGCTCCCCCTGCTTCTGCTCTCTTTCTGACAAATAAATCAATAAAATCTTAAAAAAAAAAAAAAAAAAAGAGTAGTTAAAAGTTTAGAAAAAGTAGACCGGAAAGGGAGTTCCTTTGGGGTAGATGTTGTTGCTGCATACTATTACTAAGATATCAAAGGCCATATTCGTTGTATTTTATTGTTGTTCTTTAAGTTATATTGTGAAGTGAAGGCCTACCTATTGATAACAAGATAAATCAAGAAAAATTGTAAGAATAAGTATCATCATTGAGCCTTTATAATTGCTTCTGAAGAGTTTTCTATCTTTAATTTCACAAACACTGACAATTTTCTTACCTGTGTTAAAATTGTCATTTCCACATTTGTGAAGAGATAAAACATGTCCACTGTTTCTTTCGGCTATATTAATCTAATCCTACCCTAAAGAAATACGTGACTCGATCAGTCAAGAATGTTTATTGAGTACTTACTAATAAGGACACATAAGTAAACAAAGTAGATAGAATCCCTATTCTCATAAACCCTATAGACTCTTAGTAAGCATTAAATGCAAAGTTTTAAGTATGAACAATATTATACATGTAAGTAGGAGATGCTATAAAAGTATACAATGGAAGGAACCAATAATTTAATGCATGGGATCCTGGGATAGTTTCCTGAAAAAAAACACACCAAAACTGAGACCTCAAGAATGAGTAGGGTTTGCGAGGGAAAGAAAGGAGACAGAGAGGAGCATGTGAAGGAGGAACACAAGGCATTCACGGGCCAGGAAAAAGGCTTGTGTGGCTGTAGCGTGAAACCCCCGCGGCAGGGCAGCAAAGGGGAGTGGGTCCATTTTTCACACTGAGTTAAGAATTACAGACTTTACCCAAAATTCAGTATGAAACTATTAAAGGGTTTGAAGCAGAAGACAGGACTGATCTGGTTTGTTGTGAATGAAGATCATTCTCTGGCTGCAGCATGGGATAGTTCTGTGCAAGAAGGAAAATGGATGTTGGAAGATGAGGTATAAAGTTCCTGAAATGACCCGGGTGGACGGTGTCGACAGACTGGGCTATGGTCGTGGCAAGAAGATAGAGAGAAGTGGGTGGATTCACAAAACATGGAGGAGGGGATTGGCAGGAATTGTCGATTTCGATGGATCTGGGTAGAGGAAAAGTCAAGGACGTCCCGGTCTCGCTGGAGCAACTGGGCGCCATTTCCTCATAGGGAAAACATAGACTAGGATGAAGCAGATATTCAGATAGCCGACTCTCCAGTAGAACCTCGAGGATATGTAACGTGTTGAACTGGCAACCAGTCACATGAGAATTGGGCAATCAATCAATCGATCAGTCACTCCACCCCTCCTTCTATTTGTTCCAACTATTACCATTTCTAAAATATTTAACACGAGCCTTCTCAATCAAGGATCCAAAAAACACAAAATTCCAAAGTGATTCTCTGCCCAAGCTTCCACTTCCACAGAATTCTGACCTTAAAGCCAATACTTTCCCAAGCCTAAATCATCTATTAAGCAAGCTATTCACAGAGTATGTCTGTAATGGTATTTGATCTTCTCTTTTGTTATATGATAAACTATGATAAACTCTCTCAGAGACCAAGAATGAATCAGTTGCACACAGTATATTCATTATGGATATATTTCAAAAAGAAACACAGAAATCCTTAATGTTGGAGATCCCTTCAGTGTTAGAGGTCTCTTTGAAAATAGGTATTTCTATACTCACTGTATACTTACTAATAGAATTTTTCAAATAGGAATTCTTAATAAACTAAAACTATAATCCAAATCAGTCAGACTACCATCTGGTATGTCTTAGAATCATATTGGCTCAGAAAATATTTAATAATATATGCCATTCACTCAGTTCCTACTTAGTGCTATATATTTAGTTTCAAATCTTTCAACAAACCTAGAGACCTTTTTTTGAAGATTTTATTTTTTTAAGTAATCTCTACACCCGTGTGGAGTTCAAACTTAAAACCTGGAGATCAAGAGTGACGAGCTCCACCAACTAAGCCAGCTGGGCACCCCACCTAGAGACCATCTGATGGCTAAGAAACATGGAGGGAATGACAGAGCTGGCCAAGGTCACACAGTTAGTAAGCAGTAGAGCAAGAATTCACACCCAGGTCTACCTGCCACCGGAGCTCTTTTTACTTCTCTGAGCTGTCTCTTGTGAACTCAACCAACCAATAAGGCAAGTGATATTTTCAGGTTTAAAGAAAAATGTTAATTATTCCTGCTCCACAGCTGGGAAACAGGTTCTTAAGGCTCTCAATCCTCTTCATATGAATAACACTTAGTAACTCCTTAGTATACATCATTCATTTGTCTCAATGCCTTCATGGTAAATAAAAAGAGCTTTCCTTATTTCATCCTAATTCAAGAAGAATGTGTGTAACAACAGTCCTTTAAAAACAATACTCAAGGGGTGCCTGGGTGGCTCAGTGGGTTAAAGCCTCTGCCTTCAGCTCAGGTCATGATCTTAGGGTTCTGGGATTGAGCCCCACATTGGGGAGCTTGCTTCCTTCTCTCTCTCTGCCTGCCTCTCTGCCTACATGTGATTTCTCTCTCTCTGTCAAATAAATAAATAAAATCTTAAAAAATATATACATGAAAATAAAAAAAATAAAAACAATACTCTAATCATCCCAAACTAGAAAAAAATTTTTTTCATCAACAGTAGAATAGATAAAGAAGTTGTGGTGTATTTAAATAATTTAATTACTCTACAGCAACGGAAATGAACTCCTATAACTGCAGGCAACAACATGAATGAATCTCACAAACACAATGCTTAATGAAAACAGACGTATGATCTAGCAATTCCACTTCTGGGTAATCATCCAAAGAAAAAAAACACTAGCTCAAAAAGATATATGGACCTCCACATTCAGTGCAGCATCATTCTGTAACAGCCAAGATATGGAAAAAACATAAGTGTCCCTTGATAGATGAATGGATAAAGAAAATGTTATAGAAAACACACACACACACACACACACACACACACACACACACACGCAGACAATGAACTATTATTCAGCCATAAAAAAGGAAATCTTGGATGGCCCTGGAGGACATTATGCTAAGTGAAAAAAGTCAGAGAAAGAGAAATGTATTATAATCTTGCTTATATGTGGGATCTAAAACAAAAACAAAACAAAACAAGCTCACAGATATAGAGAACAGATCAATGGCTGCCAGAGGCAGGGTGAAGGGTGGGCCACATGGGTAAAGGGAGTCAAAAGACACCGGCGTCCAGCTAGAAAACAAGTCATAGGATGTAATGGACAACATGGAGACTATAATTAATTATACATATTATTTATTATATACACATCGCATATTTGAAACTTGCTAAGAGTAAATCTTAAAAGTTCTCATTTTTAAAAATATTTATTTATTTTAGAGAAGGGGGGAAGGTCAGAGCAAGAGGGAGAGAGAATCCTCAAGCAGACTCACTGCTGAGCGTGGAGCCCCATACAGGGCTCGATCTCAGGACCTTGAGATCATGACCTGAGCCAAAATCAAGAGTCAGCAGCTTAACCAACTGAGCCACCCCAGCACCCCAAAAGTCCTCATTACAAGAAAAAATTTTGTAATGATATAATGCTTTGGTTTTGGTTTTTGTTTGTTCCGTACTGAAGTGAACTGATTGTTCGGCGGCATGTTAACTAGACTTACTGTGGTGATCATTTCACAACATCACATCATTATGTCACAGATAGCTGAAGCCAACACAATGCTGTATATCATATTTACCTCGAATTTTTTTCAAGAAAAGGAAAGAAAACAGACACAAATGAGTACCTACATTATGACTCATGTATCTGAAGTACAAAAACAGGCAAAACTCATCTGTGCTGCGTGAATGCAGACCGCTGGTTACTTCTGGAAGGGTGACAGCTGGACATGGGCACACAGGTGAGGGGTTCTGAGGTACCAATGCTCTCTGCGGCTGTGCCAGTGTATTCGCTTCGGGAAAATTCATCAAATCGCATGTTTATGCTTTTTGCACTTTTCTGTATCTATGTATTACTTCAATATAGTTCAATTAAAATAATTTACCAAAAGATAAAAATACTTAAAATGACTTTCATATTTAGGTGAGACCTTAGATATTTATAGTATCTAATCAATGAAAATATGAAGATGTTCCCTATCATATTTTAAAGATTTTATTTATTTATTCATTTGACAGACAGAGATCACAAGTAGGCAGAGAGGCAGGCAGAGAGAGAGAGCAGACTCCCCGCTGAGCAGAGAGCCCGATGCAGGACTCAATCCCAGGATCCTAAGATCAGGAGCTGAGCTGAAGGCAGAGGCTTAATCCACTGAGCCACCAAGGAGCGCCAATGCTCCTTATAATTTAAGCCCTTAGTAAGTATTTAAAATAGATTATAATGAAAATAATTTACAAAAGCACAGATAAAAAATAGCAAAATGTTAATAACTATAAGCAGTCGAAAAAAATACTTTCCACACAAGATTATTAGTGCATTTCAAAGACTATTTCACTGAAGGATAAGATGACAGAGAAACTTCAACCATATGGAAACTTGGACAACAATTCCCCCTGTAATCGTGGATAGATTACTAAATTCCTCAGTTTCCATGTCACCACATCTAAGAGCAGGATAATTCCTATGTTCCTCACAGGGGTGTTGCGCTGCTTAATTAATGTTTGTGAAGCACTTTCTGTTCCCTGGGTGAAAGGAACCACAAAAGAGCAAACATAATTATGTTTAATTGCAGGGCTGATTTTGGAGACACACGCACACACACACAAAGTGCCTCCAGACTGCGAAGTGACTCGATCACTCCATTAGAATCACTGTCCGTGACATATGCCTGTGGCTTCTGCTCTACCTGAGAAAATGGTCTTTTAAATGTTATGCGTCTTCTCTATCTGTAAAATGGGGTAACAGGCTTTCCGTGATTTGCAAGTGTGTCTTTATTCTTTGTAAACGCCCTGCTGTGATCTGTAGATGGAAAGCAGCCACAGGTTGCTGTGGAAAGAGGAAACGCAGCCTCCTGCCGCCTGGACGCATGGACTTGCTCTTCTCCGGGGAAGCTGGAGCCGGACGTCTTGCAGGAAGGCCCCTGGGAACCGGCTCCGCTGCAGGAGAGTCCGAGAACAGTCCGTTTGCAGGAGGCCAGGCTGCTAGATTTCGAGAACTTTGGGGGGTTGGTTTGTTGGCCTTCTGGGTGGTTACTTTCCACTCTCCCAAAGGGACCGCTGATTCTACAGGCCCTTTCACAGAGGCCATCATCATTTCTATTCTTAATCAAAGGGCTTCAACGTCCACAAAACCAGGCTTTAGAAATCCAGTGATACGCACAACTCGAACTACGACCTTTCGTGCGCCGACCCACCGAACGGGGCCGTGGGGCCTTCGCAGCCCTGAGACCGGGTCTTTCTCAGACCTTGACATGGGGACATCAAACCATTGTGTCACTGCAGCGTACACATTTTAGAAGAGAAGATCTTTATAAGAAGACATTGTAGCTATATTTCTCATTTCTCCTTTTTAACAGGCTCGGTAAAACCTAAAGAGACCCACGAGAAAGGTTTTGAAGTCCTTGGTGAAGATCAAAGGACTTCGTACATGAAACCAGAGAGCTCCTCTGGCATTGATTTCCCACACCACGTAGAACTAACTGTGTCTTCCCTGTCTTCTCTTTAGTTAACATATAGAAATATTCCTTATCCCCTCTCCTTGATTAAAGAAAATAGAATCCAGGCAGAACAGACTACTCCCAGTTTTAAGTGACCATTTGGGGCCGTATACTTCGGTTTCTGATGAAGTCTTTCAATAATCAACCTTCTTCTTCCTCCTCTATAAAGACAACTCACACGGAGCTACTTTAAAAATAAAAAGCAGTATAAATCTTGATGACAGTAGATGTGACTTTTCAGTAGCTAAAGTTCCCCCGAAAGATTAAGTTGTCTGTCTGAATACCTCTGTAACACCCACCAAAACCTTCTAGGGAACAACACTGACGCATTCTCTTCGGAAAATACAAACCAGTCAAGTGCACCAGCTTAGTGAGTGCAAGTCCTGAGAGTTTCCTGAAATCACACTCGGTCATCCGATGATTTGATTTTCAACACTTAGCAAGATACTCACTACCACAGTACAAACAGACCTGGGGGATATCTATGGAGATTTTGAGGAATTTTAAAATACACGAAATTGTCTACACATTCAAATCATGCCCTCCAAAAAGCACACACACTACAGTTCGTTTTGAGGGTGGGATGAGAAACGGAGCAATGAAAGGCCAAAATAAGAGTTTCCTTTTATTTCGTTTTTATTTCGGTAAGGAAGCAAAAGCTTCAGCGCTTCTGCTGTGCTGCCAAGTGGGGCTGGTGTTTCATGATGCGGGTGAGGAACCCATAAAAGCTCACAGTATTCAGGGAGCCAGAGAGCAACTCCTACAGGACAAGCAGGGCTCATCTCCACCAAGTTCACGTCCAAGAACATGGTCTCTGACTCCCTGGCCGCCAGCGGGACGAGTCATGTGAATGTTGATCAGTCGTTCCTTTCTGAAGTTCGAATTAAGGGAGAACGATCTGAATTCTTTCTGCAGGGCGAATACATTAAGAGAGATTCCAGAGGCTGATGTCCTCACCCTCGATGCGACCCACCAGCCATTTCCGACTCTGCCGTCTGGGCCTGGCAGGACTGTGTGAGGCACGATCGTGGTAGGTAGGCATGGCCACGGGACGGAGTCTGACCAACGACATGTGGGCAGGAAGAACACAGAGTAGTTCGAAGCGGGAGTTTCAAGAACCAGCGAGCAATTTTCCATAGATTTTGTTCCTCTCCCACAGCTCTGGCCGCGTCCAGGTGTGGCCTTCTTCGTCCGCTGAGGCATCAAAGTGCGAAGAACAGAATGCAGGATCCCTAGTCACACGCCGCGGACATAAACGCAGGAGGGAAGAACGAGCCCTGTTCCTACGGCTCTGAGACGTGGGAGTCCTTTGTGTCCGGGCCACCACCAAGCCCCTCTGACTGCGTCGGCTGCTCACTGAGAGATCCGGGACTCCTGCCACGATGACCGCGGCTGCCTGCCGTGTTCCAGCAGTGTCGCCCGCCGTCTCGGCTGGCCTGGTCCTGCGCAACCGCACCAGATCCCCTGGGGTTCTGCTGCCCATGGAGAGACTCTGCACGACTTCCCCAAGGCCCACGCAGGGTCACTGCCAGTCATTACAGGGACAGCAGGTGAGTAAATGAGCAAACACACCAACGTGTTCACATCGAACATTCATGAATCCCTCCCTCTCCCTCAAGAAAACACTTCTCTTGAAGCCCGAGGTCCTCGTGGCCTGACTCAGCTGTTCAGAGGAGCCGTGCAGGCGTGATGATGAATTCCAGCCACAACTCCACGCCAGTGCCTGGATGAACAGGCCCCGGAGCGGCTACAATCTCCTTCCAAGAGCCGGTGTCCAGCCTGGAATGCCAAATAGTCTCGGTTTTTTTTTTTTTTTTTTTTTTTTTTTTTAAAGAAACAAGAATCTTACATTTGTAGTCTAAATCTCCCTTTTTCTTTATTTCTTTAGAAACTGCCCAGGTCAAAGAAAACATGAGCGGGCGGCACTCACCACTCAGGCCCGCTGCCCGCAGTGCACAGGCGTCCACAGCTGAACCTCTTGTGGCGTCTTTGTGGGGAAAGTGGCCATTATCCATCTTCAAGAAGCCCCGGGTTGTTAAGCCCAAACCCTGGCCAGGGACCCAGCTCAATTTGCAAAACAAACAAACAAAAATTCTACTGCCTTTCTTACTGGAAGAAATGTCCTTATCTTGGTAGCAAAAACTATGCTAACCAAACCAAGTCCAAGTCAGTATTCGACCTCTCTGTTGGTCTCACCGGATGGCTAGCTTCTGAATTCACTTTTACTTTTTCTTTTTCCTGATTATCAAAGTAATACATGATTATGACTAAAACACAGCAAAATGTCAATATGAGTACAAGAGGTACTCATTGTCTAAGTCTGATAATAAACAAAGTTTAAAATACACTTATATTTAGAACTTTCTATTTTTACTTGTTTGGTATTCTAATTTTTTCTTATTAGGTAGTTTTCACTTTTTCCTAGACTAGTCAAGTTTTAGATTTGACTTTTTTTTTCTGGTCTCCAGAAAGAGTAATTTGATCTTAGTATATTCCTTTTCAAAGTGCTTCACTAATTCTTGTGGTCATTCTATGGTAGGACTTCTTCCAGAAAGATAGTGGGAATTATCAACTCTTTTGTTATGAATGACTTGTCTAGGGACGAATGGTTTCATTATTTACTTTTTAACTTTTAGTAAGTATACTTTTTTCTTTAAAGAGTAATTCATATAATTGTAGACAACTTGATAAATACTAAAGCACAGAGAAAAGAAAACCGTTTCCCATAGCCCCACAGCCAAAAGATAACTAACATTATTATTCTGGTGTGCTTTCTTTCCATCTCCTGTTTTTATACACAGGGTCCAAACATATGTGTAAAAAAAAATAAGCATATGCATGTGCATATGTGGGTCCTATGTGTGTTATGTATAGCTACGTGTTTGTATCACCAAATGGAATACATGGAGAGAGAAAGACAGAGACAGAGAACACTAGACATTGCACACACATTATATATTCAGGTATAATTACGTATGTTTGTTATGAGCTTTTGCACTTATTACATCAACGTTAGCTGGGGAACGCAACTCTGCCACTCATATTCCGCTTGAGGGGGAAAGTTCTCCCTTACAGGGAAGATAAAGGAGAAACACTCTGTCTTCCCCTCCCCCAAATCCATACACTGAAGTCCTAGCCTTCGGTAATTCAGAATGTGACTGTATTTGGACACAGAGTCTTTAAAGAGATGATGGAAGTAAAAAGAGGTCATTAGGGTTGACTCTAATCCAACATGACGGGGTCCTTATAAGAAGAGGAAAGACTGGGACACGGAGAAAATGTGAGCACGCGGGGGAAGGACCCTGTGAAGACAGAGGGGGACAGTCATCTGTAAGAGGCGTCCTAGAGTTAGATCAACCCGGCCGACGCCTTAACCCTCGAGCGCCAGCCCCAGCATCACGGAGGCTGTTTTCAGCTCTGTCTGTGTCCCAGCACCTCCAGCCTAGTGTGGGCTCAACAGAGCTTTGAAGAAGACGCTGAAATGATGCCATTTTCTCTCCCGGCAAAGTGAAAAAGAGCTCGGACTGATCTGTTTTCAATGAATTCCAAGACTTGCTATTTCTGGAGTATTTGTAGAGGTCGCTTCTCTGTGGGGTCATTAATCTGGCAGGAACTGAAATAACCTTGTTTGCCACAGAACTTTGAAAGTACATCAGGGAACCAGAATTCTTGGAGCCCGCTGTCCCTTTCATCGACTCTGGTCTGGGAGCGAGGAGCTGACCACCCCCTCCGCTGGGCTTCCAAAGAGGTCGGGAAGAGCTGAGATTTTCCCTGTTGTGTTCCTGTGACAGCAAGTCAGGAGCTCTGTTCGGCGCAGACAGTCCGGAGTGCCTGACTGCAATGCAGAAATCACCATGAGAAGCGTGGAGATAAAGAAAGCATGAGCGGCCTGACACCTGGGACTTGGCAGTCCAGTCAGGGACACAGACACACACCCAGAGCCTACGGTACACGGCGGGCTGTGACGAGGGTTATGAGGGACACGGCGAGATGGCAAGAAGCGAGGTCAGTTTTGCCGGAGGCAGGGCGGTCTGGACAAAGAGGCCTCACAGAACAGAAGGCGGCTGAGCGGGAACTTGGTAGGAAAACAGCGATAAAGACGGGCCCTGGGATATCTTGCTCTGTTCGAGCTGCCAGCGACCTCAGCTCCCCCGCTCCTCTCTCCGGTGAGGAAGGTGCGCCCCGCAGAAGAGCCACCACCTCAGGCTGCCCACCTGCCCCGTCCACACCACCCGCACGCAGCTCCAAATCTGCAGGAGCAGAGGACGCGTAGACCAGTCTTTTTCTTCCCTAGGCGTTTGTGACAGACACCAGAGGCAGCAATTAGTGGTCCGGCCACAAAACCAGCCCACGGCCAGGGCAGCCTCTGCAGGAGGCCATCGCTGTGGTAGTTATCAAGGGACCAGATTTAGCGGCCGGCAGAGCCGCACCTGGGTCCTGCAACCGGCCTACAGAGCCTCAGCAACGGAGCCAAAGTGACGGGGCTAGATCAGAGCGAGCTTTAAGCTCCAGGTAGGGAATCTTGTGGAAAAGTCCAACTTCCGTTCAAAAGAGAAGATCTCAAAAGCAACCAAAGGAATGATGTTTTGCCCTAGAATGACAGGGTTCGATATATCAGAGGGGCCGGCGTGGGTCTGTGCTCTCGTGGGGAGCGTGCTTCCCTGCATGAGTCCGGAGGGCTGGCACAGGCGGCCGCGTCTCTGTCCCTCCCGAGACCCCACTCCCTCCCCACCCCTCAGGTCCCGCTGGCAAGGACAACAGACCATCCCGAGGGGGCTGATGCCAACCCCCAAAGCGAACCTCCCGGGGCGAGTCAGAGAAGTGGCCAGGGCCCGAAAGAATGCCCTGTGACAGTCTGATTTAAAGAGACTATTCAGTTCTCTTCCCTCTCGTCCCTACCAGGGCCTGCGTAACTGAATAATCAAACGACGAATCTTTATTTATTTATTTTAGAGTCACAGGAGCAGCTGTGCCTTTTCTCTTTGCTGAAGGACACGCAGACTCGATTAGATCTGTGTTGTTTCCACCTCGTCTTCTCTCCTCCGTGCTCTCCCGACCCTGTACCCTCATCTCCTCCTGTTCCCACCATGGAAATAGTTGTGCTCCTACCCACTCCTGAAAAAACACATTTCTCCATAAAACAACAACAGAACGTTGCCTCCAGAGAGCAGATGCAGTAAAAATGGTCTGATTAAACTCGGAGGCTTTGTCTCTTGAAAAAAGTTACGCCTATTTTCCATACACGAAGCAGCCAGTTAGAGATGCACGACGGTGATGTGACACAGATTCCCCGTACGAGTGGACTGACTTCCCAATGGTGGAAACGCATTTCTGAACGACAAACAAAGCAACTTTTACAAGTACCATCATTTTAATAGCGTTTTTAATCCGTTTACGGAGCACTCTGAAGGTATGGAAGGTAGTATTTTTCCTAGCAAAAGTTAAATAAGATATGGTAATGGGGTACCAGAGCTGGGGAAGGGGCTGGCATTATACGCAGCCTCTAGACCAGCCATGTATTCTCCAGATGGGGAAACGAGATCGAGAGAAACCACAGGGTTCCCCACGTCAGACAACCAGGACCGAGCCTCAGAGCAAATGAGAAAACTCCAGGCTAGAAATCCGCCGTAGTTCAAGTCTCTGGTCGCCACATTTAGCCTCTGTGTCTTTCAGGGTAGCCCGTGGCCGACCTAGCTGTGCGACGTGTATGCGTGTGAGGCATGTGTGTATCTCGGCCGAGGTTCCCGCTCGCTGAAAGGAACCGAGCACTGAGAAGTCTCAGTAAGATACGGTACGAATCCCCCGAGAACTCTCGTCCCAGCACTACCCAAACCCCAGATGAACGGCCTGTACCCCGAAGTGTTACTCGGCTTTCTATCAAGGTTTCCATAGAGACAAAGAGCCAGACTCAGTCCAAATAAAGGGCATTTTTTGCACAAGAACGAGCACAGAGTATATGGTAGGTTTTGGGGAAATGCTTGTCCACCTGCTGTGAAGAACGTGGGATCCATTTTCACGACGCAACACATGGTAACTTCTGGAGTACGAAGTCCACATAGAGACCCCCTCGCTGTTAGGAGAAACGCCGGGAGCACCCAGGGGGTGAGGGAGGGGGAGTCTGTGGGGCGGCGCGGGGGGGGGGGGGAGAAGGAAGAGGAAGACAGAACCGTCAGCCTCCCCGGCCTCAGACACTGGGAGGTCGTTGGTCAGATAAGTTTATTTCATCTCACACTGACGCGGCTGCCTCTGGAAGCCACTGGCCACAGCCATCCACTCAAGGTCTCACCTACTCAAAAAAGATCACGAGCAAAAGGACTTTAAAAATCCTATTGACATTTTGCTTCCCTGCCTTCCTCACACAGTGATTCAGGTAAAATAAAAGCCATTTAAAACTGCTGACTCTGGGACACCCGGGTGGCGCAGTGGGTTAGAGTCTGAGCGGCTCAGGTCATGATCTCAGGGTCCTGGGATCGAGCCCCGCATCGGGCTCTCTGCTCAGCGGGGAGCCTGCTTCTCCCTCTCCCTCTGCCACTCCCCCTGCTTGTGCTGCCCCTGCTCTCCGCTCTTTCAAATAAATAAATTAAATAAATAAAAATGCTGACTCTTCCATGTCCGTGAAAGATACCTAACCTAGCCTCCTCTCTGATTTATTCACGAAAATCTGTGAAATCTGGTTATATATTTCTCTTATATAATACTTCTGATTGTTAAAATAAGGAAAACTTAAAAAATAAAAAAATAAAATAAGGAACTTAAAAAATAAAAAAAATAAGGAACATGAGAATGTAAACTATTCCATGAGCTACTAATTATATTGAAATCTGCTTAAAAGACCCTTGTACTCAAAAGCTTCTGTTATCACTGAGCTGTGCAAATGCCCACATTCCTAAAACAGCAGCTCTGTGTTCTAAAGGTACATTTGGAAACCACGCGTGTAGGGGAAACCAGAGAAATACCAACAGTCACAAGAACCGGGTCCACTTCTCTGAAAGGAGACTGAAAACTTCACAAATCCTCACAAGTAGAAATCCTATTAAAGAACCGTAGTTTTACCATCTCTGTTGCAGCTTACAGAAGCCCCTTCCCCGAACAAGGCAGAAAATTGAGTGAAGTGGTTGAGTGGGATGTTCTCGTGGCAGAGAAACACCGTCATCAACAAGGGAAGCATCGCTCTAGCGAGAGGCATTCTTCGGGTCCGCTGTCTCCCTACCTCTTATTTGACAGCTCCCCCAATCAAATTAACTTTGGGATCATAAACAAACCAGAAACGTGCTGTGTAAGGACCCTCCAGCCCTGTGTTCTACTCGCACTGGAAATGCTCTCAGAGAATTTTCCACCTGAGAATTCAAGGGGCCGGGCCCACGCCGGCTGAAGTGCTCTTCTTCTTCCCCGCCTCAAAACAGAATCACCCTTTATTGTCTCCTTCTTTGTCATCGACCACGTCTGTCTTATTACCAAGACCTCCATGTTTCACTTTTGGCGTGTCCTTCATCTGGATTTTCTGCTCTCTATCGTACGCCATCTTCCCGTCCACGTGGAAGTCCAAGTGGGCCCCACGTCGGCCGTCACGCTATTATTCAGCCGACCGCTGTAAGTCAACGTCTCTTCATCCCAATTCAACCTGTACACCGAGGCAAGCATCGCCTTTAACGCATCATATTCTTACTCACAACTTAAAATTTAAAAAATCAAAGCTCTCTAATTCCGTTCCAAAGCCTCCTATACCTCTAGAATCATACACCCTGCAAGTCATTTTGCGGAATCTTCTAACCCAGAAGGGCGAATCTCCTCACCGAGTCATGAACTTGAGATGTCTGTTCCTTTCTACGTCCTGACTCATGGAATTCTATCTGACAAGCCATTTATTTAATATCTCTGGGCCTCAGTTTCTTTAGCTATAAAATGAGGCTATGATACACGGCAGGGTTTTTGAGAACCTCCAATAAGAATAATTTATTTGAAAGTTTTTCTAAATTGTTAGGCTCTAGAAACGTTCATCTGTTTATGAGCCTTGGTCTGCTTCACGGTTGTACCCAACACACTTAGCACCTCTCACCCACTGGGACAATCCCACTATTGACGCACCTGCGTCTGTCCCACACCTGGCTGTGATCTATTTGGAAGCAGAACTGCATTTTGTCACAATTCACCTTGAGCTTTTTCCTAATCAGAAGAGTTTGGGGGATGAGCCAGTCTTCTCGGTCTTTTCAAGGCCCACCACAAAGTAGACACAATACACGTCTGCCCGTTGCTTGAGTTGGGCCCTGAAGACAAACAAGGGAGAGCAGCGGGCTCTCATCTCCTCAGACCAGCTTCCCATTAAGGGACAACAAAAACGCGTGGTGATTAGTGAGAAAATATCTGTGAACTGTTAGAAATAGTTTGAGAAGCGTTTGCCACAGATAGCAACTTCCTGCTCTGGGGAACTTTGAAATTATGATTTCCAAATGGTGACTTGATATCCAAATCTCACATTCTGCATGTGATGACCTCGGGGAAGGCAGATGGTTACACAGAGGCAACCAAGTCTTGTGAAAGACAGGGACTCTCAGTGAGTCTCCAAGAGTATTCAGAGTGTCTAGATTTAAAGGTAGTGGGGACTTAACAAGGCTTTTTGCAGTCCTTTTCTCTTTGTCCCTCCCCTGCCATTATCTAGAGAAATGCGTGTGGGATTTTTTTCCATAAGCTACAAAGGCAAGCATGCCCCTGGTTAGATTCTCTAATAGTCCTTTGGTCATAAAACCATGGTTTACGGTTAGCAAAGTTTCATGAGCTCATGCTTCCCCTGGTTACACAACTTACCCCGATCAAACACCTTTCCTCTCCTTTCTGCCGGGGCCTCCATCTGCCATCTCTTACAGGACTCTTTCCTCCCGCACAAAGATGACACAGCCCACACTACTCACAATAATCCATTTTTGAAGTGTAACTGTGCACCTTGTAAATGGGAATAACATTCAGAGTAGCCTAGAATTATAGGGCTACAAGAATACTTAAAATTATCTATAACAGACCTGCGGTCCAGTTAAAACTTTTACAAACGGATGAAAAGTCTTGGTCAGTCTGAAGATTTCCTGAAGAAGTGAGGACACAATCTGTAAAACTCCTGTAACAACTTACTACCTGGCAAATTAGCCGGGATTTATTTTTTAATGGTCAACTCTCGCTCTTGGAAATGGTGCGACAAAATGGCCACTTTCACACATTATGGGGGAGCGTATAAATTTGAAAAACTCTTTTGAAAAAAAATTGGGCAAATGTATCATGAGCCTCAAGCTGTTCCAATCCTTGGACTCAGTAATTGTGGATCTAGAAATGGCTTAAGGATATAAAAGCTGAAATACAGAAAGAAGATTTTTAATGCCTAAAATGTTTCTTAATTATGGTTACTCCAATAGTAAAAAAGGGAAAATCTTAAATGTCTAACACCACGGGATTAAGTATGGAAATTAAGAGATTACACTGAACAAACAGAAATTGCAACCACATCCCTTAACATGGAGGAGGGGTGGTGAAGAGTCGGTTACAAAGCAGATTTACTGTCGTAGCTGATGAAGCCCACATTAGAAACCCCAAGGGAAGCTCAACCGCTCGGTTTCTGAGTCTAATGATAGAGAGGTCTGGTGGGCTGGGATACCGTGCATCTCCCTTGTCTTCTTCTAGGCCTGCCGTAAAGTAGACACAGACACAGGTTTGCTCATTGCTTACATCGGTCAGTGAAAATGAACAAGGTGAAAAAGAATCTGATCTGAGAAATTTTACTTTAAGGGAAAAATACATGCTGGTGACTGATAAAGCACACAGTGGGGGGTAGGGTTTCACGATGAGCCCAATAGTCCACTCAGGTCATCCCAAGCTCAGTTCCCACAAGATTCTAACTCTAAACCCCGTGGCGCCACACTGGAAAATATTACATCTACCAAAACACTGGGAAGGATAACATTCCAGTGACATATTTCTTATCTCTTATTATACTGACAGATGAATTTTCCCAGTAATAAGTGTTATAGTGGCAGGTTCCCCTCTTTTCAGTTTATTCTAGAGTTCTCAGACTTTAGGAATGGAGATGGGGCGGGGGGGGGGTCGAATCATCCCACCATCAATTATTATACACTCATTCAACTAAGACAGGAGAAGGCAAGATAAAATTATAAATGGGAACATGGATGACTTTCTATCAGGTTTTTTTTATTTTATTTATTTTTTTATGTACATATATTTTTTTATTTTCGGCATAACAGTATTCAATGTTTTTGCACCACACCCCGTGCTCCATGCAATCTGTGCCCTCTCCAATACCCACCACCTGGTTCCCCCAACCTCACTTTTTTATTTCTACTTTTCAACTTTTTTCCAAGTTTCTTATGAGGAGTAAGTGCTCTTTTACGATTTTAAATGAAAAAAACTAAAGGGAGACATCTTGCTGATAATCTAACTCATAACCACAGAAGTTTAGACCAGAGTGCCTTCCTTATTTCAAAAAACAGTTAAGTGCCACCCTTTGCCAAGTAGTGTGCTGGGTAAAAGATGAGAAAGCCATGAACCATGCTCTCAAGGAGGTCAGAGATCTCTGAGGGAGATCGAGAGTGGCACAGATTCAAGTGCCAGTAACACAGGTTAAGGCAGGGGGTGCGTTAGGGGCACAAGCAAAGGAGTTATTGGTTCCACGCACACCGGCACGTGAGCAGCAGAGGATTTCACGGGAAAAGGAACTCTCAAGGTGAGCTTAGGAGGAAGTTTCACTTCACTGGGGGTAAGTGGTGGGAGGAAATTCCAAGCAGAGACAACAGGACTAGAGAACACGACCAGGCTGGGAACTCAGGAAGGGGCACGAAGGCGACGAGGAAGGCAAGTTCATACGGCAGCCCAGGGAGGACGACAGGCAAGGACTGGAGCCCCCGACGGAGGTCAAAGTCTGCAGGACGCAGTGACAAGACTGGCTATGGGAGACAGAGGACAAGGACTGAAGCGTGGCTCCGAGTTTTGCAGTTTAGGCAAGACTGACTAACCCTAATCCTCAGTTTAGCCAGGGGGACAGTGAGGCCCTTAATCAAGTCAAGAAAACTTCGAGAAAGGATCCGTCTGGGAAGAGGAAAAGCGGGAGGAAGGAGGTCGCGGTGGACACCTGGAGCCTGGCGGCCTCTGCACACGCACCCGGCAGCCGTGTGTATTCCGAGAGAGAGGTGTGCCGCTGGCCGCAGGACACAGGCCAGGGTTCGAGGCGGACGTCTGGGAGTGGAGATTGCTTGCCAACACAAAGGCGGGAGAACAGGAGCAGCCTCCTCCCCATCCCTCCAATTCCAGATCAGCCTTCCCTACTCCCGTCTAATCAGCTCCGCGTACCGCGGCCCCAGTGATCTCTCAAACGGGAAAGCTGATCATTAAATGCCTCAGCTTAGAACCCGTCCATGCTCCCGATCTCACTGGTAGTCAGAGGAAGGTCAATTGAGAGGACAAGGAGATTCTATTTTTTGCCTGCTGGGCTGGAAAAAATTAAAGATTGATAATATCCACTGCTGGTAAGCACATGGGGAAGTGAGCATACAGTTCTGGTAGGTGAAAATCGCTATGATATTTTGGGACATCTATTACCATTTTAAAATCTCATAACTCAGGGTGACAGATGGTAGCTATGCTTGCGGTAAGCTTAACGGATAGAGAAGCTGCATCGCTATGTTGTACACCTGAAACTAATGTAACACTGAGCCAACTACACCCAAAGAAAAACAATCTGAAGATAGAATTACAAACCATAAAATAAAATAAAATAAAATAAAATAAAATCTCATGACTTTGGATCTAGCAGTCACACTTTCAAGACTCTTTTGGGAACAAAATCAATGGTACAAAAGGATGTATGTACAACAGTCCTCACTGCTACTGTGTTTGCAAGAGCAAGACCTTAGAAACAACTGGATGCTTACTAAAAATGTAATGTTCAACGTGAGACAGGAATCCATCAGAATCCTAGAGGAGAACATACGCAGTAAAAATGTAATGTTCAAACAAATGAGTGGCAATCCACATTATGCAGTAGTATGACAGCTGTTAAAAAGTAATAGTAATTTCCACATATGTTTAGATTTGGATCTAGAAAGATGTTTGTGATAGATTAACTAACATTAAGGAAAACCTGAGTTGCCGAATTCTATGCGCTGATTTAAGAGAAAACAAAGAAAAAAGTGACATTCATTATAGATATGCTAATAATAGTTAATGTGAATAGTGTGCTTATTTTTATCAGATATTATTGTACGTGTTTTATGTGCTACTAGTAAAGTAGGCAAAAGATCCCTGTGGCTCCCATTTCACAGACAAGGACACTGAGGCCCACACACACTAACTTGTGCAAGGTCACACAGCTAGCAAGTGGCAGGCGGTGTTTACACCAGGCGTGTGGCGAAGCCTGACCTCTGCTCTAGTCTACTACACAGATTATTGGAGAAGGGCTAGAGGTCACTATTTCTTCTACCGTTGCATTTTTGGACTTATTGGGAAATGTGCTGTTTCTATCATTGAAAAAAGCTCACTAGGAACAGAAGGGAGTGAGACCCCACAGACTCCCAACTGTCCTTACAACAAAAGTACAAACTTCCCGCCGCCGCGCCTCCGAGAAGCCCATTCTTCTAAGACTCCGTCCGCACAGGCTGGGGCCTGGCCAGCTGGGGATTAAACTGCCCGCAGAGCTTGGACATTGATTTGAGGAGAGACAATGACAATCCACGTTCGTAAACGTCTTCAAAAGCTTCTGAGGACCCCGCTCCCAGAGAGAGGGGGGAAGAGAGGAGCTGGGCTCACCAGCTCGTGGTTCACGTTTCAGAACCTGATGGTGCCTCAGAAAGAAATCCATTATCAGGGAGCACAAAGGGCGCCGCCTTGTCAGGCCTGACAGGGAGCCGACTGCGCGGAACAAAGCTCTGCTGCCTTATTTATGCGGCGGCTCCCAGCGGCCCAGGCTGGGCCTTCTGTTCCCCGCACCCGCGAGCCCCCCGGAGGTCCTCCTCGGGCCTGCTGGGCTGTGTATCTGCGCGGGTGCGACCCCAGATCAACACCCAGAAGCTCCTCCGCTGCTGCCCACAGGACTAGCCGCCGCCCAGCCCGTGCGCGGGTCTCGGGCCGCAGGAAGGAGCCGCTCCCCTCACCATCCACCTCACGCGGGCGGAGCCTCCGTCTCCACCTGCCCCGGCGGGTGTGAAGCTCCGTCTCCTTGCCCGCGCCACCCCTCCCGCGGCTTCCGAGGGGCTCCTAGAGCCCTGTCACAGGGCAGCTGGGCTTCCTCAGGGGGCCGGAGGCTCGTGCAGGCCAGCGCTTGCTTCAGTTGGAGGCACGAAGTAGGTGTTCGGTGCTCACCACTGAGCAGAGGAAAGGGCCGACTTCAAGAACTGTTTCTCTGCGGGATGGGAGCGGAAGACTTTTCCAGTCTTTTCTCTCTTCATTCTAAGATTTCTCAATCTGAGGGCACCTGGGGGGCTCAGTGGGTTAAGCCACTGCCTTCGGCTCAGGTCATGATCCTGGAGCCCCGGGATCGAGTCCCGCCTCGGGCTCCCTGCTCCGTGGGGAGTCGGCTTCTCCCTCGGACCCTCCCCTCTCGTGTTCTCCCTCTCTCTCATTCTTTCTCTCAAATAAATTAACTAAATATTAGATAAATAAATAAAAGATTTCTCAATTTAAGATATGGAGATATATACGGACATATTGCATTACAACGATATTTTTCTTTTTCACTAACAACTACTAACGAATAACTGAAATGATGCCATTCTCACCCATGTGCGTTCCAGCGCGCTTAACGTGAACAGGCGAGGGACAGAATTTCAGAATGTTCACAATCTAATCGCCAGTGGCACTCACTCTCTCTCTCTCTCTCTCTCACACACACACACACACACACACATTTTAAGAATACAAATATTTATTGAGAGTCTTTATTCAAGTTTTTTCCATCAATAGGGGAAGACAATTTAAAAGGTTTGAACACTGGTAGTTTAGAGAGAGAAGGAAGAATAAGGCCAAAGTCTCTTCAAAACACACGGGTTTCTCTCGGACGCGACTCACATAGCAGCAGCGATCCTGGCTACAGGAGAACAGAAGGAAGGGCCCTTCGGGCATCTATTAGAGAGCAAAAATCAGAGGCATGTCCCGGGGCACCGATCATCTCGCCATTCAGGAACCCGCAGGCCCAGCTTTTCTTCTGACCACTTTGTAGGCCGCTTAATGTCCTGGTTGCCATTTTTCTTTCTCTTTGCAATTTTCTGTCCATTTTCTGACTCGAACAGCCCCAGCGGGCTCCAGGTTCCCAAGCGGAGCGGCACTGCCCACCCCGCCACCTGCCGGAGGACAGGGAGAAGATGCTCTGTGGGTTCGCGGGGAACGATCTGGGCCGCAGGAGGCCACCCCAGCCTAAGGCTGAAGGCCTTCGGTTCTCAACGACCCAGCACCGCGGATCTCCGTGGGACTGATTCTCGGAGAGGCGCTCGGCTTGGTTCCGGAGCTCGGGGCGTGTTCTGACTCGAGGCTGGAGAGGGTGCACGTGCTGCCCTCGAAGGACATCTTCTACGAAAGACCGAGACGGTTTTCTGTGAGCAGCAGCTGCACGTGGGCAGCCCTCAGTTGTCGAGGGAAAAGGAACCACACGGACGCGAGGCTCCTCTATCTTCCCCACAGCATGGAATGTTCCATTGGTTTTGCAAGTAGATCTATTGAATACAGCAACCCCCAAATGGTATTTTTACAGACCCGTAAGAACACCGGAGTTCAGACGTCCGCCTGCGTCGCTCAGTCCCATGGGCACAGACTGCGCCAGCAGCGCTAGCTACTGGGGTCACAAAGGTGGAGCGGAAGTCCGTGGATGCACGGTTGCAAATCCATCGAGGCTGTGGAAGAAAAAAGAATTATCCCGCCGAGTTCGGCCTCGTGCTAGAAGAGCCAGAGAAATAAACTTGACGGATGAAGGCTAATTTTGTGTAAGTGCTAGGGACTGACGTGTCTAGTGACTCTGAAAATGAGCTGCTCGAATTACAAGGTCAAAATTCCAAGTATGGTAAAAATCTTTGGTTTCCTGCTATGTGTGCTTTTCATTATGCTGCTGTTTGTTTAGATCCATCCCAAATAGTTCAGCTCAGATATCTCTCCTGAGTTCCAGAACCATGTCCGTACCGTCCGCTAACTGAACGTCCCCACTGGCCGGTCCCTGGAATGTCTTCATCTCAAATTGTGCCGAGCCTCTTTGCTGCCCTCCCAGACCTGCTGTTCCTCTGGTGTTGCCCCATCAGAATGATGCCGTCATGGGGGCTGGTGTCTACACCAGAAAACGGGGCGTCCACCTTGGGCCCTCCCTTCACTGTATCAATATCACACCCCGTTATCCGGGGAGGAACGTGTTCCGAGAATCCCCGGAGATGCCTGAAACCCTACACGGCAGGGAGCACTGTACATCCCGTGTGTTTTCCCCAGGCGTACACACCCGTGATAACGCCTAATGTGCAAACCAGGCACCGTAAGAGAGTAACAGTAACTAAGAACAAAATAAGACGATTATAACAATATTCTGTAAAAACGCCATGTGGATGAGGTCTTCCTCTCTCCCTTAAACAGACCTTGTCGTGCTACACTCGCCCTTCTTCTTGGACGCCGTGAGACGATAAGACGCCTGCGTGTTGAGATGAAGTGACGTGAGTGACGTGGCCCCGTGGCTCAGGGTTAGGCTACTAGGGACCTTCCGCTCCCAAGCCTGGTCACTGAAACCGCAGATAAGGGAGGGGCTCCTGAGTTGTGCAGCACCGAGGGGCAGTTCAGAGTTCAAAACTGCCCCGAGCACTTCCTGGCTGTGTGTCCCTGAGCAAGTACCTTCACCACCCCGTGCCTCAGTTTCTTCATTTGAAGGACACGATAATAATAATGATGACGACAACGATCTCATCAGCCACATGGGGTTGTGGGGATCAATGAAACCCACGAACGCAGAGAGCCACGAGCGGTCCCCGACAGACGGAGAGCACTCGGGGTGCCGGCTGCTGAGGGCCACACCCTTCTGCACAGCGTGTTTCAGGCACAGGCTTCCCCTCGCGCCTCCCAGCCTCCGAGCTGGTCTTGCTTTGCGGGGACCTCCGCGGCCCCATCCTTGTCCTCACACGCTGCCGCACTCATCTTCCGGGGCCCGTCCCTGGGGAGGGAAACCGAGTGCTGTCCAGGCCTACGCTTGGGGGACGGATGGTGGGGGTAAGATGAGCCGCAGAAGCTCCCTCTTTCTCTTTTCTGAATATCATTAAAATCCAACGCTGACCTCTCCATTTTAAACTCTATCCCAAGGGACCCACAAAATGTGCCGAAAGCACAGCCTTCTCTCAAGTGCAAGTGGCTCGGCCAGCCTCTGTGCTGTGGACTCCCCTGGGCTGGACTCACCCACCTGGGTTGCCAGGCAGTGAGTGAAGGACTGAGAACACAGACTATCCTGTTTGCCTCTGCGCTTCTCAGCAGAGCCTGGCCGTCACACGTTTTCCTAAAGGTGCCAGTCGAATGTGAGCTGGAGGACGACCATTCCGTAGATCTGGGCCGAGTCACTACTCTGTGATGCTCGAGCAAGTCGGGAGGACAGGACAAAGGTAAAACCAGAGGCCATCTGGTCTGTAAACTCTCAGTGCCCTAGCCGCGCGCACACACGCCTGTAAAAGGACGATATCATGTTACCTGCCTTGTCACACAATAGGTCCCACCGTGCACTGCGGCTCAGCCTCCCCACAGGGGAGAGTGGAGGAGAGTTTGCTAGAGTCTAGCAGGGAAATGATGCTGGACGCTGAGAGAGAAGCAGGTGCATTGGTCCATCCAGCAAATATTTACCGAATCCTACCATAGACCAGGCCCCGCCCTCACAGGGACAGGACCTCTGCGCTGTGTAATTCAAAGGGGTGTTGTTTACCCCCTGGGGAAGGCAGAGGCTAAGGTCTGTGTCGTTCCCATATGGTGCGGCACAGTATCGGAAAACAGATTCCTTTCGATAAAGAAATTAGTTATCTTTGAGTGAGATTTTTCACCGTTATTTCTTCTGACCGTTGTCGGTCATCATGGGTCCGCTTCAGCTCGCACAACGCGTCGTATTCGAACGGTCTGACTTTCCCTTTCGCCCCACACAGACCCCGTCACATCTTCTCGAGCCCCGTGACGAGGTGATTAAGGAAAATGGAGTGTCGCGTGCCGCAGAAAGAGCATCCGTCTTTGAGGGGAAACCAGCCTGCTTCTGTCCTGGAACATTGGGTGTTCAAGTGAAAAGGCGTCCGTTAATGTTCTAGGTCCTAAAGTGTCATGGACTCCTGTGACCCTCAGTGGATTATCTCCTCTGAGCCCCAAGCTCCTTCTCCTTAACAGGAAACTGATAGCCCCAGCCCAGGGCTACCGTGAACAAGGGCTCCCTGCCCTTGGCGATGGATCACCGGAAGCAGAGTGAAGACAGCCCAACAGTTTGAAATGACCTAAAAGTTATGGGAGAAAATGGCTCTTGTTGGAGGACCTCCTGGTGTTCTGTGGGAAGGAAGGCTCTCCTCTGCTCTTCGCGCGCACGGCTTTCCCGGCCTGCATCCGAGGCGTGTCATTCAACATACTCCGAGTACCAACTGCCCCCATACACGGAGTCACTACTCATTCATTGCCGAGAGCATTTTGCAACGGGATGGCTGCGTCCACGAACGCCCTATACTCCACAGAGGTCCGCTGGCTGTCTCACGGCGGAATAGAAACTTAACGGGTGAGTTTCATAGTCTTCTTTTACAAAAATACAAATCTTCTGACGTTTTCTGTAATATAAGAGATTTCTAATCCTGGAAGGCATCTAGAAGATATTTTCTCAAAATAAGAAGTCCACTCATTCACTACCAAAAAACATAATTCTATTTTGCTTTCAAATCTGCCCCTGCATCATGGGGAGTGTTTGTACGATGAATTTAAAAACCGCTTGTTAAAAAAGAGAACATTCTGAAAACAGATGTCTAGAAATAGTTCCATGATTCCATGGTCTCGTTGCCTGAAAACATTATGTCTCACTTAAAATACCCTCTTATCTGCTCTTTTCAAAGATTTGCATCTATTTTCAGCCTCCCAAATAAAGACATTCCGTGGGGTTTGAACCAAATTGTTCAAAGTTTAGGGAGCCAACATCACCCAATTAGTTGATGAGAACCACCGAGTGACAAGCTTAAATGTCATGTGGAAAGGTATTGGCTGAATGAGATTAAGAAAAATTATTTGCATAATTAGTAAATGAGATTGGAAAATAAAAGAACGTCTTAAGTAAGCATCGTCCAGGACGCAACTCTTCAAGAAGATCCTTGGCAAAGGGAATGGAATCACGTCTATTGGGAAAATGTGGCCTGGTCCCGTCTGTATCACGGCTTTGGTGGGGGGAAGGCCGGGTTGCTAGGGCGAGGGAGAGGACCCACTCCCTCATCTGAGAACCCGTTTAATTTAAAACACGTAATAAGTATAACTTCTTTCCAGGTTTTTTCTTAAATTCCAGCTAGGCGGTATACAGGGCAATGTTAGTTTCAGATACAGGATTTAGTGATTCAGCACTGCAGTACCACACCCGGGGCTCGTCCCAAGAGCAATTTTAGAAGATTTAGAACATCGGAAAAGCACAGTAAACACTGACCACCTCATCAAATATGAAAGAAATCCAGCTGTTCCGACCATAAAAAATCCTTGCTCAGACGCGCTTCTTCGTGCCGTGACGGAGCACGAATGGGGACCCGGCACACAGGAGGAAACGGAGACGCTTCTAAACTCCCGCCCAGAAAGTCCTGGAAAGTCACAGCAAATGTCTCTCTGTGATTCACAGGGTCCCGCCTCTCCTGGATGAGAGGACGCAGGGCCAGGACGTACTCAACATAGACCCAGCCCGGCTGCACGGACACAGGTAGAGGCCAGGTCTGTCGCCGTCTTAGCGGGATTGTGAAGCATTAGGCACTGCCGTGACCCTGACCCTCAACAATGACCCCTCCACGGCCCTGCAGGGTGCCAGGAGCGGGAGAAATCAATGGTCGGGCCTTGGCGTTCTCCTCCTGGATCAAGCCCTCACTCCTTCCTCATGTAAAGTCACTCACCGGTGGTTCATCAAGAGCCAAACGCCCAAGTCGGAGTTCTGGGGATCAGAATCAACACCTTGTCAAGGAGGTCATCTCTCGCCAGGGCTGATGCACGTGGGTGCTCCCAGCTCCTCTCCAGGCTTCACTGCCCTTCACCTTCCCAACCCCCACACAACTGCTGGTCTTGGACTCCTCTCAAACACAAAGAGAGAGAAGCTACTTAAATTTCAGCTTCTATTATGTGCACATCTGTGAGCAAACAGACTGCGCGTGTGGTTTCCACCCCCTCCCTGCTCGGGACCCACGTTTTACGTCCAACCCACTGAGGCCCAGCGCACCCGGCAGAGCGGAGCTGGCGCTCAGTGGGCGGCTTGAAACCCATAAATGATTCAAAGGCAATAGACAAAACAAGGATCGAGAGAGGAGACAGTATTTAGGAGATTATCACCTTAGGCCACAATTTAGGAAATTATTTTTCAATCTCAAAAGAGCTAATAATGGAGGGATGAAATTTTTCCTGAATAGTATGAGAACAATCCTCGTCATTTTCTATTTTGGGTCCACATTAGCTATCATTAATAGAGAACTGTCACGCTGGAAATTCTAGAAAGCATTATAAATAAAAACAAATTGAAAAAAACTTTTTTAAAGATTTTATTTATTTATTTATTTGACAGACAGAGATCACAAGGAGGCAGAGAGACAGGCAGAGAGAGAGGAGGAAGCAGGCTCCCTGCTGAGCAGAGAGCCCGATGCGGGGCTCCATCCCAGGACCCTGAGATCATGACCTGAGCTGAAGGCAGAGACTCAACCCACTGAGCCACCCGGGTGCTCCAAATTGAAAATTTTAAACAAACTACTATCTTTGTCCAAGAAAATACATTTCAGACGTCCTAGATAATGTGAGATTTTGGAACAGTTACTTTCCACGGTAGACTCGCAGGTCGCTGGAGCGCGGAGGAGCACGGGAGTGGGGAGGCGCCCCGTCTGTTGGGGTGGGGTTATTCTTCCTTTCTTTCAAGATATATTGGGAGATTTTCCAGCTGAGCCAAAAATAAGTCACCCTAAGTGCTTGTAGAGTGGGTGAAACTCACTCCTTTGGTTCTCAGCTGACCCAAGATCTGAAGAAGAGACCTGGGGCTTTGGCTGTGACAGTATAAATAACCTGTTTCTGAAGATGGTCCGCTTCCGCAGGCAGCAATGCTCTCATCAGGGCAGCCTGCGTGCCAGGGGTTAGAGCCCAATCACTTAGGTTCCATTTATTTTAAAGCCTTTTGTAAAAGCAGATACTTTAAAGAGCTATGAATAAAAATCTGTCAAATTCAGGAGTGAGAATCTCGCAGTTTGTTCTTATTCGTACTGAACAGGGCTCGAAGGTGGGACACCTGGGGGGCTCCGTCAGTTACATGTTTGCCTTCAGCTTGGTCACGATCCCAGGGTCGTGGGATCGAGTCCTGCGTAGGGCTCCCTGCTCAGCGGGGATCCTGCTTCTCCCCCTGCTTGCGCTCGTACTCGCTCTCTCTCTCTCTCATAAATAAGTTAAAAAAAGAAAAGGAAGAAAGAAAGAGTGTCCAAAGGCAGTTTGGCCATCTCGGGCCTGGAAGGCTGCAGGTTCACAGGAGGAGGTGGGCAGGCTGCCGGGAGGGAGGTAGAGTAGCTCCGGGCCTGGGCGCCGCCTCTGCTCCCTCCTAGGAGATGCCTCGCTCTCGGCTCCTTGTGGCCGGTGCGTCTGCAAGCACGAGGGCTCACACCACCCACTTGGGTAAACACGAGTTACAAACCCGTGGTGGGATCTCTACATGGAGCTCCCACCGGGCGACGCCTGCAGGAAATCTCCGCGACCGTTCCCGGACTCGTCCACGCAGTCAGTTCACGAAGCGCACGTGCGTGGAGACTGTCCGTGCCAAGCACTGCTCTCTGTGCTAAATAAAGGCCCATCCAGGAGCAGATGCGGACCCTGTCCTCCTGAAGCCTACATGTCAATAAAGGAAACGGAGAACTGAGTGAGTCACTAAACAGTCGTTGAGGAGTGCGGTGTCTGGGTAAGGAAATCAAACGGTGCAGAGGCAGAAGCAGCAGAGCGCCCTGCTTCAGACGGAGAGTTCAGGGAAAGGTCTCTGACATTTAAGGTGACATTTAGGAACTTGAGGATTGAGAAGGAACCAACTGTGCAAAAGCCATAGGAAGACAGACAGAAAGTGCGCCCCAAGGCCCTGAGGCAGCGGAGCACGGAGCCAAGGCGGGAAGCCTGGAGCGAAGCTGAAGAGGAGGGAAGAGCCCGACCCCGCAGGGAACGGGAGCCCCAGTCAGGCACGCCTCTTGCAGGTTCAGGCAATGGGAAAACCTTGAAGGGTTTTAAGCCGGAAGATGATATAATCTGATGTATGTTTTCAAAAGCTCTCTTTGGTTACTGCATGGAAAATGGATTAGACAGGGTAAGAGTGGAAGGATTTTATGCTTAGATGGAAAATAAGTTAAAACGTGGCCTGTGCAGGCTCTGGGTGGCACCGTTGGTTAAGCATCTGACTGCTGGTTTCGTGATCTCAGGCTCCTGTGATCGAACCCTGCATCGGGCACCTCGTTCCGTGAAGAGTCTGCTTGGATTCCCTCTCCCTCTCCCTCTCCCCCCTCCCCCCAAATAAATAAATAAATCTTTTTTAAAAATGGGCTGCGCAAACACAGTGTTCACAGGACCGGCGTGTCTGTGTTGTGCGGTACATGTACATTAGGCACCAGAGCAGCACCAAGAAGGAAAAAGTGGTTTTGATCCTGTTACCTACCGCATCAAGCCATGTTAAAATGAAGTCAGAGAGATATAAATGATATTAAGACATCGATCTTTATGCAAAAAGTACAACTTGAAAACCACTGGGCATCCTATCAGAAACTGAAGATCCTGTATCTGGAGAAATGGGAGATTTTGCTAGTGACCCCCAGCTTGCAAAAGAGCCTGTTGCAAGAGTTTATTTGGAAATCTTTGGTTTGGAATAGGTTCTCTTCGGACGAGTGCTAGCATCAGGTTTTTTCTCTGGGCATAACGAACTTTCAGCTATAACCGTGTCCTGGTGACCAGTGTTTGGCTACTTACTCATTGCATAGTCCTGGGTTAGCAGCGTCTTGGGTCATCAGTTTCCTCATCACAAAATGAAGACAGAGCTCCTGCGCGGGTGGTTTCAAAGCCCAAAGAGGGGATGAGTTGACTCTGCATCTACTTTCCCTTCTCTTCCTTACCCCCCTCGGGAATCTGTACTGGACTCTGGTGCCGGGAAACCAATCGTCGAAGCAGGAGAAAATACGGCTGGAAAAAGAGGCTGACTGGGTGCTACCTGCTGCGTGGACGGTGGTTCCATAGAAGAAACCAGCAGAATGACATTCGACGCTCCGAACTCAAAGAATCTCTCCTGCACGCAGAACGCCACAAACATACGCCCCAAATGCCCCACTGTTGTTCTGACCTTCGTGCCTGGCATTTCTGTTCCCACCCCCCAAAGCAAACCCCGTGACCTAGCGGCCTCACGCGGGTTGAGGATGGACAGACAGTCATCCTTCGCAGATCTCCTTTTACCTGCCACGACATTTCTTAAGTTCCTCATTACTCATCGTTTTTATAATGGACATCAAACTAGTTCCCATTTAGAGAACTCTCTTCTTAAGATCATTCGACTAACCCCCGTCCTTCCATATGGCCGGTGTCCACAGTCATTGACAGGCGCAGCACGTGAGAGGAATCCCGTAGCTGGAGGAAATGTCTACCTGTGGGACAATGAGGCACATGTCGCTCAGACGTTCCCGGGACCTCAGAGTATTTCCACGGCTCTTTATCCTCTGTTCTCCCGGGATGCATTGTCCTCAGTCAACTGTTGGATCTCACTGAAGTCATGCTCCAAACCAAGACTAGCCGAGGCGAAATGCTTGTTCCTTTTCCCTGTTGGCAACGCAGCTGGGAGAGTGCTTCAGGGGAGGAGGCCACGCACGGGACTGCCAGGGCGGGAGTCTCGGTGCCGCCGTGCTTCAGGGGAGGCCACGCACGGGACTGCCGGGGCGGGAGTCTCGGTGCCGCTGTTAACCATGACCCTGGGAATGTTCCTAACTCTACAGTGAGGCAATATCAGCATCTACTTCATGGCGGTTGTTAAGAAGAATAAATTAATCGTTAACACCATTAAAATGTTTAGAGCAGTGCCTTGGCACCCAAGCGGCTCCCAGTCAACGCTGTCACCATCAGACAACGAAGTGGAGCCTCGCGTCCCCTCTCAGTGGACGCTGCCTACGGCTGCAGAGAACAGGGTCCACCCCTGCCTTCCCTCGACCATAAGTCTCAAATATTCAATGATGCTTGCTTTGAACGCCTGATTCAAAACAAAATTTAAATGCACTTTTGTGAGTACCCAGACTAGGGTCCACGCGATGCGGCTCCCGCAGTCAGGGGGGCCGTCTCGGGCTCTCCCCTCTGCCCCAGTGCAAGGACGGAGCGTGGCCGGCCACGGGGGGCCCGGAGCGCCCCTCCCCGAGCGCCAGCTGGGGCTGTCAGACGGCGTTAGTGCTGCGCAGACCCTCTGGCAGAGCCGGCGGAGCAGAAGAGCCGCGGTCTCCCTGCCCACCTGTCAGCCTTGTCCGGGGCTGCCCAGAAATTCGCTCTTTTCCTCCGTCAAGGGTTGCAGCCCTGGAGCCCCGGCGCCTCCGTCAGAGGCTCCTCAGTCCGGCCTCCCCCCCTCCCTCATCACCCGCTCCCCAACCTCCTCTCCCAAGAAGGGGATCAGCCAAGTAATCCCAGGACAAATGTCAAGGAGCCTGGGGGAGGGGCACCTCTCGAGTGCTGCGGCCCAAACAGCGTGTGAGAGCCGCCTGCGCAATGCCGCTGGGGCAGCTGCCGCCCAAGCGCTCCGCGGGCCTCTGATCTCGGCTTAGCCAGCGGGGCCCACGGCTCGCCCGGCTGTCCTGCCTGACCTGACAGTGGGCACAGCGGCCGCTCGCAGGAAGGAAGCCAGAAGGCGATCTGGTTTTGAAAAGCAAGCGCCCCCTCCCCTCCCCTGCCCTGCCCTCCCCTGCCCTGCCCTCAGGTATCTGCATCCCACGCTCCTGTCCTCGGCCCTGCTCACCCGTGGGCCTTCCCCACCGAAGCGGGCTCGGAAAATGAGAAGTCCTAGGCTCAAAGCGAGGAAACGGAAAAGGCAAAAGCGCCGTCAGGGAAGCCGGGAGGACCGTGAGGCTGGAAGAGGGTCATCCCCGCACAGACACAAATCATGGTTATTTCCCCACTGGCCGAGCCCACAGAACTCTGGGGAAAGTCCTGGGGGCGTCTGGTCTTTGCTCTAATTCCCAGCCCTCCTCCTGTCTCTCCAAAGGAGCTCATGCTCTTGCAATAATTCTCGGAGATAGAGGTTTGCCAACTGCTCCATAAAGTCATTTCCAATTTGCAAGACGATCTCCAGTAGCTAGTCCTCCCCTCCCCCTCTTTCTCCGCCGCCCGCCTCCCTCCCCTGCTCTCTCCCTCTCCCCGCAGCCAGCAAAACCTGGCGGAACCAGCAGGCTACGAAGCAGCCCTTCCACATGCCGCAGTCCGATGATCCGGTAATTAATCCTCATAATGACGATCTGAAAGGATTTCCAGGGCCCCCGGGAGATCCCAGAACTCTCTCTCCCCTACTGGTTGTGCATAAGCTTCGGATGCGACAGTCAGTCCGCATGTCCCATCCTGGCCGTGCCCCTCACCAGCCACGTGACCTTGGCCGGCGGCTCAAGCTCCCTCTGCCTGCCACCGTTTCCTCATCAGGAACACGGAGACACGGAGTCTATGAAGAAAGGGAACAGCTGACACTCTGGTACAGACCTAACACTCTGGTTACGAAACGTGTCCCATGAACAGACACAGTGATAAACCATTCACCTGAATTACCTTATTTAACCCAACAAGTGCTGGGTTGACATTAAGTCTGTTTCATTACAGTCTAACGCACTCGCCATGAGCCACACAGGTTCACCACCCCAGCGGCGGTGACCAGAATGTCTGGATAATGGAAACCCCTATCGCCCGGCTCGGTGAGATGACAAAGACCGTCTTCCTCAGGGTTACAGTTAATCCACAACTCTCGTGCTCCGATGTGCTTTTGAAATCAGAATTTTGGGGGCTTTAGGAAGATAATAGAGCCAACGTGATAAATAAGGTAGCAGTTTGGAACAGCATCCTATGATCAGAGACATTAACGTTTTGGCAATAAAATATATAAATATTCTTCCCAAAGAGGACAAAAAGAGCCTCACATCATCTCAAAAAATGTTTTATTGCCAAAAGTAGATCAGGATAAGTAAAAAGTTTGCCATCAAATGTGTGAGGAAAGAAAAAGCAGACATGTTATTTTCGCTTGTGTTTCCGAATTCCAGATAACGGTTTACTACACAAGAACACTCAAAAAAGAAGCAGAAAGTTAGTCCGAGTTCTGACAGTAGCTGCTGTGTGCTCTTGGGCAAGTCACCAAACCTCTCTGATTTCAGATTCCTCTATAAAACGGGTGATTACTGCTGCACCCCCAGGTTACGCGGAAGCAGCTGTGAAGGTCAAATGAGGTCGGAGCCATCGAAGCATTTTGAAAAAGTGACATATTGCAATCCAAGCTGTATGTTACCTTTTAAAAATCATTTTAAAGATTGTTATAGTTTTTTCTTTTTAAGATTTTATTTATTTGTCACAGAGAAATAGAGAGAGAGAGAGATCGCGCACAAGCAGCGGGGGCAGAGGCAGAGGGAGAAGCAGGCTCCCCGCTGAGCAAGGAGCCCGGCTGTGGGACTCGATCCCAGGACCCTGGGATCATGATCTGAACTGAAGGCAGATGCTTAACGGACGGAGCGGCCCAGGCTCCCCAGGATTATCAGAGTTTTAATCACGCACCGCAGCTTTCTGTTTGAAAGGCAGAGTGTGGCCAGCACAGCACGGGCTCCCACTTACAACTTCCTCGTATCCCTTTGCTGCTTCTTACACAACAGGAAGGATCATCACACACACGACGGCTGCACGACTGCCATCTTTTTCTGACTTAATCTATAAAAATCTCCTGACGAGCTGTTGTGTCAAATCAGTGCAGTCACTCAATGCCCCAAAGACATTTTGAGCTTCGATGAGGCGAGCAGCCCAGGGGTCAGGTGGTTCCAAACCTGATTTCCCAGCTTCTTCAAAATCAGCCCTCGTCCCCTTTCTCTGGGGTCCATGGAGAGGCCCCAGCCCCGCACGCGGCCCCAGCCCGGCCTCTGACTTCCCGTCTAGGCCATGTCACGGCTCCTCCGGTGACCAACTCCAAGTCGGCTGTGCCGAGTCAGACTTCGGAGGGCAGAAGATGGCTCGTGGCTGTATCCGGCGTCCTCCCTTCCAGAAGGTTTTCTTCTCGGGGGCCTCAACCCCTGCGTGTCCCTGCCACACACCCCCGGCCGGCTGGTGCCGCCTTTGCGCTGATGTCGAGCCCCTGCTGCGGATGTCAGTCCAGCTGTGACAGCCGAGTCCGACACCACCCCGGCTGACCCGGTAAGTCACATCTGCCTGCTTTCCCCCTGCTGTGGGGCCCCTCAGGAGCCCGGGCCAGAGCCCATGACCTGCTTCCCTCTTTGCATCTCTTTATGCTCTTTGAGCTGGAGGAGCCTCCATGGCTGAACGATTTGTCCCATTAGCCATGGTTCTAGAAAATTAACCGTGAATGTTCTCCAGTGTCCGCGGCCACCCTCCCACCAGGGAGCGAGGACGGCTCTAAGCTATCCTCTTTTGATGTTAACTTGTGGAAACAGAGCCTTTCTGGCCACTAAAATGCAGTGCGGTGGGTGTCTCATAAGAAAGAAATTGTCCTAAGTACTCTCCTCACTAGACCAGGAGGATCCACCGAGTAACCCTCACTATACGGTAAAGCTAGTTATTGTTCTCAACAACTGAAGGGCCTTCTGTGGGGGAAAATCCCAAGGTCTATGACCTTGGTCTGTGTGTGAGAACAGCAGCGTAAGTGTAATATAGAGAACACTTAGAAGCTGAAATTCGTCCTCAAGGAGGCTACAATCTAACAGAGGAGACAGATGGAGAAAACGGATTATTACAGGACTCTCCACTCACTACATAAAATAGTAAGTAGGGGCCGCGATGGAGATTGCCACGGGCTGCTACGGGAGATCTAACAGTGCTTAACCCGTCCTGAAGGTCAGGGAAGGCCTCTCGGAGGAGGTGATTTATTGATGTTTAAGTTAGTGAACTCTGGATCTCAGCTTTCTCATTTTTAGTGCAATTTAGATTACCTAGATCTACATTTGTAGTAAACAAACAAACAAACAAAACCAGCATGTAGATGATTCTTGATTGAGTAAATAACAGTTACAGAGACATGATCTGTTGGTCTCCACATGGATGTAGAAGCTAATGTTCTTAAAGCAGAAAATCCTTTTTACCCAAACGTGCCACCAAGAATCTCTTGGCCGTGCTGTTCCCTACCGTATCGCCGTTTTAAGACATGCCAGAGTCTGGAGAAGGACTGGTCATTGTTCGGGGCAGCTGTTTTTTATCGGCAACTTCCAGAGAACAAGTTCCACCAGTCCAAGAACAGGCTGGGTTTCTAAACACGTGTTTTTCTTTCTCCCTCTTCCTCATACCATGTCTGGAGCCTTGATGTCACAGGACTCTTCTGACTAGAGGAAACATTGTGTCCCCAGAGCTTGTACTGCGTGGTGACAGCCCGACGGCTACAGAGGGACGCAGCGAGTTAACTGAGTAGGTCAAATGTCGAGGAGCTAGAAGACCAGGCAGGGTTCACACTAGGTCAGCTGTTCAACACGCATCCATTCCCCAGGGGTGGCGGCAGATGGTCAGGAGCGAGAAACAGTCCTTCCCTCAAGGAGTTCGTGGTCTCCTTGGAAAGACGAGACTCACACAACCGGGGAAGCGAAAGGGTAATGGAACGCAGCCAACGAACAAGCGCAGAGTAACGGGCCGCGGGCAGACCATCGCGGAGGGAAGGAAACAAGCCCCTTGGGACAGAAGGCGGCACCCGGGCTCTGAGGGACGGAAGCAGAGCATGCGGATGGAGGAGGGGTCCTGCCAGTGAGAGCGCGGGAGAATCGAGGACGCAGAGGTGAGCAAAGCTGCGATCTGCCCTCGCGGCAGCGTAGAGCCCAGCGGGCCGGAGCCCAGGGTACGCTCGGTATGAGACCCGTCCTGTGCAAGGCTTGTTCCTGACCCCAGGTGAATCTGAGGGGGTTCATTACCTCACCCCTTTCCTGGCCCTGGACAAAACTCTTACCTTATAAGGATATTCTAGAAATACAAAAATACCGTTGAGCCCTATTGATTTATGCTATCCTAAGAGTCCTTCAGTGTTTCCAGACCACATACGTTTATAGCCTATGATTTACTCCTATGAAGAATCTAAAAATTAAGTCTAAAATTATGGTAAAGTTCAAAGTCTTTGATGTAATGTGGGACTTAACAATAATGTAAGAATATCCCTATCCTGATTCTGAGTTGAAATCAAGATGAGGAATAAGGGGGCGCCTGGGTGTCTCCGTCGGTTAAGCATCTGCCTTCGGCTCAGGTCACGATCCCAGGGTCCCAGGGTCCTGGGATCCAGTCCCGCATCAGGCTCCCTGCTCAGCAGGGAGTCTGCTTCTCTCTCTGCCTGCCGCTCCCCTGCTTGTGCTCTCTGTCAAATAAACAAATAAAATCTTTTAAAAAAAGAAGATAAGGAATAAAGATCTTGATTTTCTGTTTGAACTGAAACAAAGGGAATTCATCATCTGGCCCAGAAGAGAGTGGCCCGAGCTGGGCGGCTCTGTAGATCTGTGAAGGTTTCCGAAGGAGCCAAGCTTTTGTAGTCATACAAAAGGTCATCTTTCCGATTTGCTGCTTGAGGGCCTAATAATTCTGTCTCTGGACACATGCATAATATTGACTCTCACATTCTTCCCGCCATAAGTCATCAGTTGAACTCTGGACTGCACGAGTCCACTTGAACTAAAACAGGATCCGGTAAAACCCATCATGATACTGTGATCCAGGAGGAATCACTCCTTAAAAAGGGGTTTACCTTTCTCAGAGAGCTATGAAGACACCATAATACCAAAAGTACATATGAACTGAGAAGGGCTAGGACTTGACCTAATTAGTAGATTTAGAATGTTGGGCTTAATATTGTGATATGTAGCCTATATGGTCCTTACTTTCTTCATATATTAAAAGAGAGAGACAGAAAAGAAAAAGAAAAATAGGTATATTTATACTGAACTCTATCAGTTAGGGCCTAACCAGGAAAGAAGAAATTACTTCAACGATTTCTAATAGGGGGAATTTAATGCAAATTAAATTAAATGCAAATTTAATTTGATTAAACCGGTGGTGGAATCCGGAAGCCAGGTAGGAAACAGTGGGGTAATCCAACGATGAGTAGGAACAGGAAGCTCTACCACCTCCTGGCTGGGGAGACCACAGGAGGGGAATATGTTACGGGAACCTAGGGACAGAACCACCAGGTAGACGCTAGAACCGTGGCCTGGCAGTCCCTTGGGAGCTGGAGCTGAAGAGGAGGCACAGTCCTAGGCAGAGAGACGGAAGGAAGACCCTGGCGCCCTCTCTGCCCGCACTCAACATCTCTACCAGTGCCCCCATGCCCAAGCGTGTGGACAGGAGAAGCTAGCCGCGGGAGTCCGTCTGCGACACGGACCAGAGCACGGGACGGGTGAGGTGGGATCCGGGGCCAAGGAGCCCAAGACTTGCCCGGGATTATCCGATTCCATGAGGCGTCGTATGAAAACATCCACCCCAAGGCCTTGTACACAGTGAGCTTTCCATGAAAGTGTGTTTAATAGGACAGCAGCGCCCACACCGAGGGCCTAAGGATTCACAATGTTACTAAATCGAGAGGTACAAAGCCTGCTTATTACTTTTATTTTTCAGAAATCGTAGAGAGGAAGGAAGGAAGGAGGAAACTTTGGCAAAAACGTGTCAAAGGAGAAGCCACAGATGGTATTTATGGTTTTCACCGAAGCGTCTCAGTTAAATTAATTACTTGTCTATTAAATCCTTAAACTGGCAGCTCTTACTGTCTAATGTGATCGCTTCATGCAGAAACCGCCAGCTACACCAGAACAAACGACGTGCTGATGCCTGAAGTTGCTCCCGACTCTGCCACCCGAGATGGCTCCGTTGCATCAACGGCAGAATGATGAAAGCATCTGAGGTCAGTCCAGCCCGTAGTGAGCTCCCAGTGTCGCCTGAATCGGTATCAGGAATACACATTCTTCCAAAAATCTGAAGTATACACTGGGCAAAAGAGAAGGCATTTTAATTCTCTCAGCCTTGAAAAGAGCACTTTTCCAAGACGATTTCCTTGAGAAATGCATTTGTCCGTACTGTAAATGGACAGTGAAGAGACCTGCGGTTTGTTTTAGGTTTTCTCTGTGCATCACGCACACAGGTATGTGTTTTGAATATAATTCAGGCTGGGTTTCTGGCTCACACACTGTCTGGGGAGCAGCTGGTGATTATGCACATTCTCCCTCATACGGGGCCATAATCGTCTTATTCATGTGGTACTTTTAATTCATGCCCGGTATTGTTCTAAACACTTCATATATATAAGCTCATTTAATCTTCCTAACAAATCGACGAGATAAGTAATATCATATTTACCACTTTAAAGACGAGGAAACTGAGGCACAGAGACGTTATATGTGCTGTGCTTACCAAGCTTGTAAGTGGGAAAGTGGAGGTCCAGCCCTGGCAATCGGGCTCCAGAAACTATGCCATTAGCCATGGCACCATGAGGAGGACAGAAAAGGGAGCAGATTCTTTTTTTTTTTTTTTTCAATTTATTTATTTTCAGAAAAACAGTATTCATTATTTTTTCACCACACCCAGTGCTCCATGCAATCCGTGCCCTCTCTAATACCCACCACCTGGTACCCCGACCTCCCACTCCCCACCCCTTCAAACCCCTCAGATTGTTTTTCAGAGTCCATAGTCTCTCATGGTTCACCTCCCCTTCCAATTTCCCCCAACTCCCTTCTCCTCTCCATCTCCCCATGTCCTCCATGCTATGTGTTATGCTCCACAAATAAGAGAAACCATATGATAATTGACTCTCTCTGCTTGACTTATTTCACTCAGCAGAATCTCCTCCAGTCCCGTCCATGTTGCTACAAAAGTTGGGTATTCATCCTTTCTTGAGATACCACCTTACACCAGTGAGAATGGCCAAAATTAGCAAGACAGGAAACAACATGTGTTGGAGGGGATGTGGAGAAAGGGGAACCCTCTTCCACTGTTGGTGGGAATGCAAGTTGGTGCAGCCTCTTTGGAGAACAGTGTGGAGATTCCTCAAGAAATTAAAAATAGAACTTCGCTATGACCCTGCAATTGCACTCCTGGGTATTTACCCCAAAGATACAGATGTCATGAAAAGAAGGGCCATCTGTACCCCAATGTTTACAGCAGCAATGGCCACGGTCGCTAAACTGTGGAAAGAACCAAGATGCCCTTCAACGGACGAATGGATAAGGCAGATGTGGTCCATATACACTATGGAGTATGATGCCTCCATCAGAAAGGGAGCAGATTCTAATGAGGAAAATGACAAGTCGTTGTCCTCTTACTTTTATAAGGATGACTTTCTGGACTGGCTCCCACTCCCGCCCCGCCAGCTTAACTAGTCCCCCAGACCCTTCTCCCCAGTCTACCCACAAATGGCCTCCATTGTTCTCATGCCCACCAAGCCCCCACAGGACCCTTGCAGTGCCAGCGCATCTGCCGGAAAAGCTCATTTGTCCCCTCTGACCGGTGGATCCCCCGTCCCCTGGATCTCCAAACCAGCTCTCCCCGGCTACTTACAGGCTCCCACAGTATAGAACCCCTCTCTTTCCTAGCCCCTCTTAGAGGGACAATTTGACAATCTGTTCGTATGATTTGTGTCTGCTTCGCTTCCTGGAGTCTCTCCAGGGTCTAGAACATAATGCATGTTCAAGAAATATTTATTGACTGACATATTGATTAATAATGGTCTCTCCCTAGACTGGGAGCTCCGCGAAGGAGGAGAGCCTGTGTGTCCATGCGTCTGTGGAACGCTCCGCAGCCAGCTGAACTCCTGGCACAGACATGGTACCTACTGCGCAAGTGCATAAAACTAGGGTACAGTTTCATTATCGCTATGGCACTCAGTGACATTGCCTGTGGCCCTTTAAAATAATTAATAAACCTCTGATCGTGCTCATTTCCAAACCTCGGGATGACTGGAACACAGAGATCTTGCCACTGCGCCGTGTACCCGCACGTCTAATGGAGCAGAAGCGGGACTTCAGAGATGGCCCCCAGCGCTCTCCTGGCCCCTCCAAGGCTGGACCACCTCCCTGGATGGGAGCTCGAGGACCATGTCAGCGCCACGGAGTTCACCTCCTCCAGCTACAGCTCCCGACCCACTTCCACTGCCAGCCCTCACCCCTCCGCGGCTCCCCCTGCACTATCCAAGCACTTCTAACAAGCGTAATTAGGGGAGGGGAGAGAACATTTACGAAAAAGCATGAAGACTTAGGCTGACAACGTCTGACAACTTAACTTCTTCTTGAAGTGAAAAAATGATAAAGAAGCCTCCTGCCCTTTCTCTGTTGGTCCATCGGAGGGTTTTCTAGAGCTTTGGGACCCGTCACCATTGTCAACGGCCCCTTCTGAAAGCTGTATGGACCTGCTGTCGCTGGGCTCCATCTTCGTAAGTGAACGAAATCAGAGCTGTCTCTCTACCTCAATTTGTAGGATGTGGCATTCTGCCTTCCCCATATCAGCAGGAGGCAAAACTTGCCATTCAGGGTTGGAAACCATCCCTGACCCCTGACCCAAGGAAAGCACAGGGCCTGGAACTCTGGCGTTCGGGTCTGGAAAGGTTACTGACCTCTGGCCCGGAAAGCAGGCAGCGGCCGCAACCACGGCTGGAGTCCGTGATTACGGCAGATTCCTACCATGCCTCTCTTCTGCGAGCCGAGATCGTCTCCGATACAGCTAGGAAGATAATACGGACGGCTAGCGACAATGAGAATGCAATCTTTATATCCAAACATCCTTTAAATAATCTAGATACAAAAATCATACAATAGGATTCTGCTTAGATGAAGTATCTAGAATAGTCAAACCCACAGACACGAAGGAAAATGGTGGTCGCCGGGGAGGTAAGCAGGGCACACGGGGCTGTCATGTTATGCGTACGAAGTGTCCGTTTGGAGCCGTAAAAAATCCTAGAGGCGGATGGTGGCTGTGCTGCACAGCAGTGGGAATGGACTTCATGTCACTGATCTGTACACATAAAAAATGACTCAAATGGTAAGTTTTATGTTATATATATCTTACTCCATTATTTTTTTAAACAGGAGGCTTTGTAGGGCTTGGCCTGGGCATTTTAATATCTGTTCAGTCCTTTCCCACATTTTCTGGTCATCAGTTCCTAAGGCTGAAACAAACAAACCAGAAGTTCCCGAGACTTTTCCGCTCGAGCGATTTCCTTGGTCCTATGTCTACTACCCCTCAATCCGGGCTTTAACATGATCATTTCCTTGTCAACTGGACTATGTTACCCATCCAAATAACCCCACAATTCAGTAGTTAAAAATAACAAAAGATTATTTCGTGTTCTCTCTACATATCCAAAATGGGTCCATAAGAAGGTTTGATCAGGGACCAGGATTGCTGGAGTAACCCCGACCCAGCTAGCAGGAAGCTGAACACTGCAAAGCACACTCTGGCTTTAGAGTTTCTGCCCCCCTCCACGCACACCGGGTTGGCCGACGCAGGCCTAAGTCCACACCTAGTTCAAGCAAACGGTGGGGCAACTGCGTTCCCACCATGGACCTGCAGGGCAAGCCCTCGTGCACACTACAAGGTCCTTCTGACCCCTGTAGCCTCTCTCTAGGTTTTACAAAATCTTTGCATTATTTCCAAAATTCAGGTTAGTG
Source organism: Mustela putorius furo (assembly GCF_011764305.1). Classification (NCBI taxonomy): domain Eukaryota; kingdom Metazoa; phylum Chordata; class Mammalia; order Carnivora; family Mustelidae; genus Mustela; species Mustela putorius. The sequence continues at coordinate 3,627,063 of NW_025421261.1, forward strand.
ATAATTTATATTATAGCATAATCTATGTAATTATCCACATATCATTATATACATTATGATCTATAGTATAATCAGAAGGAAACAAAAGCTGGTCTCCCCATCAAAAGACATCTCCAGCATCCCTCCACACGCTTCCTTCCTACAGTTCAAGGACAGCCAACGAAGGAGCAGGAACCTCACCTCTTTCCATGGCCTTTACAGCCCTGTTCTAACCTTGAGCCCAGGAGTTAGAGGAGCCCGGCAGCCTAAAAAGACATGCTGCTACCTGCTTTATTTGAGGAGGGAAAAAAAAATGTTCGTCTTGGCATCAGAGGAATAAAAACTCCCAAAGGAAATAAACTGATCTTTAAGATTTATTTATTCTAGGCTTTCTGACCTCGGAAGACTCTGAGAAGGTCGAAACAGATTTTAGATGTGCCGGAGGCTCCGTCAATTCGCACAGACGCCCTTCATCCTCCAACACGGTGGATTCAAGGGCGACTCCCAGGCACGAGTCCCCGAACATTCTATAATGGCCGGATGAACACCCTGTCCGAGAAGAGCCATCCTGCCCGGCCCTCAGAAGACAGCAGCCAGCTCGGGGGTCCGTCCGAGCCATTCACTCAGCCTGCACCAGAATGAGAGGATTCCGCGGAGGCCGGACAACACGTTAATGCGCAGGACAGACGTCAGCACGGGCAGACAGGTGGGGACCCCTGCGATACCCACATTAGATCGACTAACAGAGCCTTCACCGGCTACCCTTTTGTCCGCACAGTTTGCCTCTCTGCGGTCACGCAGTCCACGTTGGGAAGCTCAGGTCTCCTCGTGCCTCGTATCTTCGCTCAATAAATCCACGTATTGGTGCAGAGGGAAACCCTGGGCCAGCTCTGTTTTGTCTTACTTGTTAATGATAGCTTTGGAAAGACTTTCAAGTATTTCTGGCAGATTGAGCAAGATGTTATCACAACCATCAGCGAAAACAGAAGAGGAACAGCGTGAACTATAAAATGCAGTTTCGATGTTGACAAAATACCAGTACCAATGGCGTAAGCCGGCACACAAGCATGTTCATTAACTACTTATTTCATTTTTATTGTTGCTTCCTTCTTGTGATCCATCAGATCACATAGAGAAACGTCTCAATGCCCAGCGGTAAAGTCCGCTGTTGTTTGAAGTTCCCATATGCACTGGCAAACTCTTATAGAAAGACTCGTTTTTATATCGATCAACAACAACAAACTTACTCATCCCTACAATTACTAGGATTCAGATTCTAGGAAGGGATAAACCAAGGCACTGAGAGACAAGCACTGAATTGTTTCATCCTGGAAGTCTATAAACCAAGGGCAGTAACTCTGATAAAACGGTGGGTTTTGAAGTCACGGATCTAGATCTAAATCCTCGCTGTCATTTACTAGACGCAAGATAATGACCATGTCATAAGGCACATTAAGTCTCAATTTCTTCTCCCATAAAAGGAGGAAAACAGCATCTCCTTCCTGTAAGCCCGTGAATGAAATGAGATGCATAATCCGTACTGAGCCCCTAGCGGAACGCCTGGGCCAGAGCCGCGCTCAGCAGAGGTGGCGAGTTATCGCTGACCGGGCTCCATAAAATTGTGAGGAGCGGCATTCCTTGACTAAAATCTAGTCATGCCTTGAAAGTTCCCTGAGTGTCCAAGACGCAGAAAGACAACCCAAATCTGACTGACATTCACTTCTCCAGCCCCCAGGGGCATCATTTTCTGGCTTCACAGTCTGTTCACCTGGAAATTGGGGGTGATGGACCTAGAAAACCTGGCTTCGGTGTCTGTCCCGATGTGCCCTGGAAGCAGCGGTTCTGTCTGTAGAGATTATCCCGTTACTTGCACTGCAGGGAGAAGTGGGCACGTTGCTAACAAAGCCGTCCCTTTGCACTCCGGGCTTCCTGAGATCTCTCAGTGTTTCGGAGCGCGGGACCATAACACCCCGTGATGTCAATGCATTAGCGACAAGAATGAAATTTAGAAGAGATGGGGGAGGGTTCCTGTGGCCTCCCCGACTGACTCGTAGCTTTTGCTCCTGCTGGTTTGTAAACAGAAAGACCTGCATTTAGATATTTACTAGTATCTTCTCCTTCTTACGACGAACGGCGTCACCATCACACGTCTCCAGCCTTGTAGCCCAGCGGATGCTCTGAAGCTTCTCATTAGGAAGTTACTCCCCACGTGGGGTGCTCAGTCTTGTCTGCAAACGAGAACCATCTGGAGAGCTTCCACAGGTTCTGATGCACAAGCCACACCCAGACCAACGGATGCTACTTCCCCACACATCCCGGCGTTTTAGGTCTGCCCGGGCCAGGCTGAGAGCCGAGGTCAGACTCCACGCCGTGCACACGCCCACACCGAACCTGATGTCACGAAAACAAAGAAGCAAGCCCAAACACCGAGCTGTCATCAGCGAACGCTGCACGTTGACCTGACGAGCCAACAAGTCCACGCTGCGGGCAGACCAGTGTGCACGTCCGATCGCACGCAGGCGCGGATACACGTGTGTGTGCAAACACACATGCACTTGCACATGCCCATGAACTCACACAAGCACACGCACAACCTCTGCCTGCCTCGCTCCGCTGTGACGTCCCGTGGGAGAGGCACCTCTGCCATCGCTCCTCTCAGGAGTTTACCGTCTGCCGCCGTCTCACACCCTCCGCGGATGGTGTAGGACAGTAACTCCTCACAGAACTCCTCGTAAGATTTGAGATCCAGAGAAACAGGGGGAGGGGCGGCGTACCAGCAGCCGGGTCCCCAAGTCGCCACCAGAGCACAGGACATCGCAAGGAGGGATAACTTCTTCTTTGTTACTGGGAAGACTTCAAATCAGCAGCGACCAGCATCTTACGAAACGGAGAAGAGAAACTTGAACCCAAACTTGTATTTTGAGGACTTCAACTTAATAAGGGTTTGGAGTGTTGGGGCACCTGCATGGCTCAGAGGGTTGAGGCTCTGCATTCGGTTTGGGTCATGATCTCAGGGTCCTGGGATCGAGTCCCACATCGGGCTCTCTGCTCAGCGGGGAGCCTGCTTCCTCCTCTCTCTCTGCCTGCCTCTCTGCCTGCTTGTGATTTCTCTCTGTCAAATAAATAAAATCTTTACATAAATAAATAAATAAATAAAATGCCTGGAGTGTTCACGCCGGGCTTTCAGCTTTCGGACCCGGCAGTTACTGAAAACACGGGAGGCCCCACATTTGTCCTTGGGAGCCAAGCGCACGTTCATTTCGGAGTTCTCTCCCTCTGCCCCAGGTCCTTGCCCTGCCCCTCCCTTCAAACCAGTTTGTTTGCATAGTTTTGCCTGAAAAACATCTTTGTATTTTCACTGGCCCAGTTCTTGGCAACAGAGTCTCTTGCTGTGACCGGGGTTGAGAACGGTAAGGCGGACGGAGGCCTTGCGTGTGGACCCTTTCCATCCGTAAGAAGCAGGCTAGGGTACCTGCTTCGGAGATGACAGCGGAAGCCGCGGAGGAGGCCAGTTGGGGGCAGGGGTGGAGAAAGTCACCTGCCGGGAATGACCTGGGGCCTGCAGTGGTTGGTTAGACTGATTCAGCTCACACGCGCGTAAACACAAAACAGCTTCCATGTGAACGTGTAACGACACACTAGCCGGGGAGGGGGCGCGGGTTAACGTCTCTCCATGGACCCCACAGAGGACGAGAGAGCTTTGGGGTGTGAGAGCCAAAGCCCCGGGGGTTGGAGGCCCATGACAGACGGCGGCCACCGCACAGGCCACAGCACGGCTCTTCAGCCTCCTGGGCCCGTCCTCACCGGGGGGCTGGGCTCCCCCCCCTCGTGCTCCCTTTTCCCGATGCCTCTTCAAGGTGTGTAATTACTGGGCCGGCTTGAGCATGAGCAGACGGGTTTTCTCTTCAAGATTCAGACACTGTCCTTTAGCTTTCAAGTCCCTTTTGTGAGCAAATTCTGGTCTAATTTCACAGACTTTCAGCCTAGTCCTTACCTTTCTTCCTTGAAGACTAGACTTGTCTTCCCTTTAAAAAGGCTGTTTCTCCACTTTCCTGCCTTTCATTACTGTCACCAGCAGCTTATTGCAACGACGGCGAGACTACATTCTCTCGTCCTGGTGGGTGTCAGGTGGCCTTTTCGTTTCCTCCTGTACCAGTTCCTCTCTGTGACTCAGTTTCCTTATCTGTTAAGAAGGCATAAGAACAGTGTCTTGGCTTGTAACTGTGAAGATGAACTGGCTAATTTACGTAAAAACCCGTAGAACAGCACTTCTAACGAGCCAGTGCCGGCCCGTGCTGGTTGCTTTCTGCGATACGTTGTTGGCTTGGAAACACACGTGGGGTCAGACGGGTGAAGGGTGAGGCACGGGGAAACCCCAGCGATGATGTGGATTCCTCCCTTATACACAAAGTCCATAATTTTATTGCATGACAAGTTCCACTTCCAAAACATAGATTTTTGAATTACTTCCTCATAAGGCCATTAGTGACGCTGTATTTGTGGACATTTTAGTAGTTTTCCACCGCCAGCGTTCAAGGTGGCAAGAGCGGCCCCGTGATGCAGAGCCCTGAGCCGGGTGGTGGCTCTGCCGGAGGTGCCCAGCGCCATCAGAGCACGCGCTGCAGTCAGTGGCTCCTGACCCACAGACATCTGAAGGCTCCGCAGACACCCCTAGCAGCGTGGTTGCCTCTGCTGGTTAAAGAACTTTTATCAGACCCTTGGTACCTTCTGAAATGTGCTCCTTTAATCCTCTACATCCACATAATTTATGACCTGTTTATAGCCTCCCCCACACCGGCTGCTTTCCTGTGCCCTGCCTTGGGTTAACTCTTCATTGTTCAGGAGATGCTCTTTCCTTGTACTCTGATGACCAGTTCGCCTCTGCCAGCCGGCCCCAGAGGGCTGTTATCCAAGCACCTGGCTGGTTTGATCTGCTCTACACATTCTTCCAGGACTTGTAACAAGGCATTAAAAAAAAAAAAAAAATAGTGGTCAGATGCTCCTTTTCATTTCCTCTTCTCAGTGGCTACGCCGATTGCCCGTTTTTGTGTCCTTCAGGAAAATAAGATCCATAATGAACCACCCTCAGACTCAAGGAAGAATAGACCTGATCAGACGCGGGGCATGGAACACTCAAGATATTTTTCCATCTTCACTTAAATGAACTTACAACATTCTTCGCCTGCCTATGATCGTCCAGTAAATGAACGTCACATTTTCTCAGCAGTGCGCCCACAGTTTTTCGTACATTATCCGTATGGAGCTACCTATACATTCCAGGCACGGTATTAGGAGCTGGGGACAAGCCAAACATGGCCTCGGCTCACTTAGACCTTGTATCACATCCTTGGCCCCGAGATAACTAGGAGAAGAGAAAACAGAAATCTTTCTCCATTTTTCATGTGCGTTAGGAAAGTCCCGTTTTACAAAGCTCCTTTTTCTTAGGCTCGGCTTAAGCTATAAGGCACAATTACAGTATTTGGACAGAGGCTGCCTTCCTAACTGTACGTGTACTACACAGATTGCTTCCAGCTCTAAAAGCAAATCAGATCAAATTGGAGTGATGGAGTATTAGCGCAGCAGAGCCCTAGCGTAAACTGATCTGACCTACAGCTCCTGGCTCATCATGAATAGCCCTAAGTAGTAATGAAGAGCTGGGGTATGGAGCCAGAGGGAGTGTGGTGTTAAAAGTCAGCTCTACCACTCACAAGCTGCATGATTTGGGTAACCTCATTCCTCTCCCCGATCCTTTTTCTCCTTCTTCCCTGTAGGAGGGGACAGTACCAGCGATCTCACAGGGTTGTGTAAATAACCGATGCTGAAGCATTTCCAACGCAGTGTGCTCTGGTGATGAACACTACGGCAGGTGTCACTGCGACCGTCGTCATCGACACACGCGGAATCTACGTGTGGCCGCGAGGAATCTCACTAGAGCTCACTGGCTCCCACGCGCTCTGAGAACAGGGTGCGGGACCAGCTCGCCCAGCTGGCGAACAACCTACCCACCAGCCAAGCAGCTCTGCGGAGCTGCTCCCTCCTGTCAGTGACCGTTGATGAGCAGAATCTTGGCTAAGAACCCTTGCTAAGAAAAAAATGCCCATCACATAAGAAAGAGAAATGCATGTGTCTTTCCGTGAAAATATAACTTGGGAGAGGCCAATGCGCAGTGCAAACATTTCTGTATTTGTAATTTCGGGGACTATTCAGAGACCTTAAACATATTCCCTGAAGACACCAATGTTTTGCTTTACAAATCATGTTATTATTTTACAATCCTTGTTACAAAGAGGATGGCTTTCGCTAAGTGGAAGTGAAACACAATTTCAGATTGGCAGATGAAAATAAAAAAAAGTCACTGCGCACTTCTTCCTCAGTTTGACGGGGAGGGAGGCAGCCAGGACTTCACAAACACACAGGAACTCCTTCCACTTTACAACTTCTGAAAACTCAGGAGATGAGTTTCAACTTCATGAGATGCACCACAACTTCAAGAGAAGAGTAGACTTCTCACCTTCTAGCTGCTCAGACACCATCAGTGGCTTTGTGAACTGTCAGCTTTGGTAGCAAGTCACAGATCTGAGCAGATCCATAAAGAATCAGCAAAGACTTTTCTAGAGATGCTTGTCAGAAGTGTGCAATCTGGGGGCACCTGGGTGGCTCAGTAGGTTTTAACCTACTCTGCCTCTGCCTTCAGCTCAGGTCATGATCTCAGAGTCCTGGGATCGAGTCCCACACCGGGGTCTCTGCTCAGCGGGGAGCCTGCTTCCTCCTCTCTCTCTGCCTGCCTCTCTGCCTACTTGTGATCTCTGTCAAATAAATAAATAAAATCTTAAAAAATTAAAAAAAAAAGAAGTGTGCACTCCAGTCTTCATCAAGGACCCTGTCTTAGCACAGGTGATCTGTGGCGTCTAGCTCCAAGGCCGTGACCCCCCAGCTCACCACCAGTGACTGAGCGTGGTAAGGAGAACAAGTATGAGAGCCAGCCCATGCCTGCCCCACGAGGGTGTGCTTCGAAGAGACACCCTTGCGCAAGAAACCCATCCACCTGCCTGAGACTTTCTCGGACTGTGCTACAAGGCAAGAGCCCGTCTATCCAACCTTCATTCCCTCTGTCCTTCCACAGACGTCAAACTGCACTGTGGTCCGAAGCCTCGTCTTGCCTACAATTTCTCCCTTCCCCTTGTCTTCATGGGCATTTCCTCCCGTCTTGGCTGCTTTTCCAAGGATCCAAACTGATACTCCTTTCCACCAGCTGTGACTCAAAATATTTGGGTATTTTAGCCTCCAGATGGTAAATCCATTAGTAGTGGCTGCTTGGAGCACTGTCTCATGAAGATTTCTGAAGCCAAGTCTGGACTCCAAGAAAAGTGTGCTACGACTGATTATCAATGTCTCCATGGGCACAGAGGGTGAAGGAAGGCACATATACCGTGTATCTGTCCAACACAAGCATAGGGGATAGTCCGGGCGGGCCTAGATATTTGAATGTCCCTACCTAGGTTGTTCAGTGTTATAAAATTGGAAAACTGAAAAAGTTGTAAAACTACAACTAAAATGCAGAACTCTAAGCTTACCTCTAAACATCTAAATGTCTCCTCTGGTAAATGGCAAGCCAAAAGAGAAGCAAGCTACCTATTTCTAAGACTCAGTTTCTTCATCGATGAAACATGACTTAAAATACTTCCGGCCTCCTGAACTATTATGACGTTTCAATGAAATTACGCTAAGAAGGCTTGTAGCATAATATATGGCATTATGGAAGATGTTAATGACTAATATTATGATGTCACTTGGGACATAAAACCACGATTTCAAGGTACATATCTTTATATTTTTATACTGATTAATAGTTTTTTCAAGACAGCACAGCATGGGATCCTCATGCATTTAAGTAAGGGATGTGATAAACTCAACGGAAGTAATAACATGGTTGGATTCTCTCCTCTTCCTCTTGTAATGTGGGAGGCTCACATTGTTATTAAATGCTCAGATCATTTACGTCGGGTGTAAATATCTAGGTGGTGAGACAAAGAACATTCTTTGAAATAGGGAAGGCTACCTCTTTAGTTTTTCCTCAGTGATAGTCTCTCAAGCATAGTATCATAAATCAACAATGAACATACGGCACTCCCTACATACTCAATAAAAAGTTCTCATCAAAATCAATAAACTCTTAGAGTTCGTAAGAGGCATTACCTTTAAAATTACAGATCTTCCTTTTCTGAAAAAAATAATAATAATGTGTTTTTGGTCAGGACTCTCAGCCAGTTCTCACGTGACTAAAGAACTTCCCATTCCTGTCCATGAGCGCCTCCCAGCCTGTCCAAACCACCCCTAAATGCCCGCACACAGGCACACACACACACACACACACACACACACACACACACAACACAATTCAGTAAACAGGAACTTCTAGTTTGTCCTCTCTTCCTCTGAGAACACCAAGCTATCAATCCTCAATTCTCTAAACTCCCTTCCCCGCCCCTATAAACCTGTCTATGTCCACACCCATGGCCACTCCCTTCCAGCGTCTTCCAGCCTAAGAGTAATCCTTTTTCCTGAAGCCTGATTCCTGCTGCTCAGCTGGAGGCTGGTTCCCGGAACACTCCTGTCCGCTTTCCATCCCTCCGTGTGCCTGTGCCGGGCCCTTCGGCCACCGCCTGCGCCTATTAGATCACCTCATTTCAAAGAACCGTCCGTCGACCCCGTGTCACCTTCTTCGCTCCTCCCTATCCCGGGCCAGACAGTTTCATCCCCCGCCCTCACGGACTCGCTGTCCTCCAACCCCTACGGTCTGACTTCTCATAAGAACTCACTCCCTCTCACCACCCTGGAAAAGGGCACCACTGACCTGATTCGTAACCCCCTGGACATTCTCCATCTTAAAGTTCCATGATTGTTTGGAAGTTTTTGACACTGCTGACCCCTCCTTTCTAGAAACTTCCGTCATTGTTTTCTGTGTTGTCACTGCCTCCTCACACTCTTCTTTCTTTTAATACTACGCTTTCTTGGTCCTTTGAAAACGTTTCTCCCTCTGACCATTCTTTCATTAGTCATGCAACAATTGGTTCCTGAGCACCTACTATGTGTCAGGTGTCCTGCCAGGGATGGGGGAGATGGTGAACAGACTCAGACCTTAACATCAGCACCTCAGCACAACGGAAACGAAGAAGCAATGAGTCCATTGCACTTAATGTCGTAGCCCTAAGCAAACATCCAGAAGGGGTACTTTTCCTGGAGAGGGGATTATTTTGGAGGTGGGTCTCTCTGCATCTGCTAGACGCAGAGAGCTGATCCAGGGAATGAGGCCGGGAATGTTCTAGACAGGGAGACAGTATGTACGAGTACCTCGAGGCTAAGATACCCCGTAAGTTCAGTGAATGTCAAGGGCTTTAGCCCGGCTGGTGTGCACGTTGCTAAGAGTGAATGGTGTGCAATGAGTTTAGAGAGAGAAACAGTGCCCTGACAATAAAGGCCACTGGCACGTCTGCTGTTACCCAAATGTCTACACTTTCTAATTTCATTCTTTCCTGCTTCTTCGGCCACCCTTTGATGCTTATGAGTCCTAAATCCGTAACACTGGTCAGGATGTCAGCCCTCAGCACCGGGCCCTTGTGTCCAAAAGCCGATAGCTCACCTTCATCTGGGTCTCACAGGCACTTCTAAAGTACTGGAAGCAGAACTCATTATAATTTAGCCATCTCACTGCCAAAAAATAAACAAAACAAAAACACATATATCCTTTCTATATTCTCTATCTCAGTGCATAATATCTAAAATCCTAAATAAAGCGAGAAACCTGAGAATTACCCCGAATCATCCCTTTTCCTACTACAACACCCAGGCAACGAGTAACGTTCCCTAAAATAAACCTGATGAGTATTTCTGCTAACTGTCTCCTCCTCTCTTTTCTCCACACCTGAGGGAGTTCCGACCCTGCCTCCTTCCTCGCCTGGACGGTGGCTCTTCCCCGACAAACCCCTCTGCTTCGAACCGGAGAGTGTCGGGTCTGTCCTCTATGAAGCGCCTGGAGTGACCACCTAAAACTGTGCTGCTCCGACTGTAATGTCACACAAAATCACCTGGAGAGCCAAAACATGCATTGTTAAGGCCCAAGCAGTAGCTCCGCATGGGCCGAGAACGCCTATTTCTGTACAGCTCCGGGCGCTGCGAGTGAGGCGAGTGCAGAGACCACGGAGGGAACAGGACTGACCTGAAGCAAACCTGACGAGCTGACTCCGCCGCGGAGAAGCCTCAGGCCTCCCCACCGCTCTCGCGGTGTAACTTGCAAATACCTCACTTTCGGACTTGAGACCTTCGTGATGGAGCCACCGCCAACTTGGGCCACCCTGCTTCATAGCTCTGCCGGCGGGTCCCCTGCACCGCTACCCTGAGCTCCCTGTGGCTTCCTGAATTGACTCTTTGTTCTTTGTTTGTTCTTGTGAGTCAGCTTGGAATCCCTGTCCCCAGCAGCCCTGGCTTCACTGCCCTCTCCCCGGAAAACATCTCATCACCTTCCAGTTTCTAATGTAGCCTTCAGTAGGGCCCTGCACCTAAGCTACCTTTCTACCTTGTCCCAAAAGAACTGACAATTCTCTCTTCTATGATTCCTTTGCTTTCTGTGCTTATATTTATAATTAATTCATAAACTCTTCACTGTATACCTTCATGTAATTCTTACTTGTCTACTTGACTATATTCTCCAAGGGCAGGGACTGTGACTCACTCATATTTGCATGTATATATATAAAACACGGTACCCATTACCAGGCAGTTGCTCAATAACAGTCTGCTAAATAAATAAAAATTACGATAGTTACTGTTTATTAGGTACTTACTCCGTGAAAATCACTGTGCTAAGCACTGTACACACGCACACACAGACGGATTCGTCTAATCCTCACCACAAGCCTATGAGACGATACGTACAATCCCTGCAGTACCGAGGCTTATAGAATTTGAGTAACTTCCCCAAGGTCGCAGATCTAGTAAGTCACATATCTATTAAGTAACAGAGTTATAAACTGAAACTGTGTCTCATTCCAAGTTCCAACCACTTTACTCCTGGCCTTCCTGAAGTGTAACTGTGTCATCAAATCCGAATGCGGCCAAGGATTCCACCTGAAAATCACATTATCCTGTAGTGAAGAACCTCAAACATTTAATTCATTACATTAAGAAGGAATAACCTAAATATGAAAGACGCAGCTAAATAAACCAGAAAAATGCCACACATGGCTTATAAAGGTTTGTATCACTTATGTTCTTAGTACACTTTAAATTTCAAACAAGAAATTAATAATACAATACAATGAATATCTAACCCTTTGCCCCACACTTCGTAAGGAAACAGAAGGTCCCTTCGACTGGGGGGGGGGGGGGACGGCCTGACTCTACCCTAGCATCTCTCAAAGAAGATTAGCTCTTGGAGATGTTCCAGGAAAAACAAATGGTCAAATAAATTTAGAAACTGTACCACAGAGTCTGCCTCCTGAAGATCCACAATGAACGTATGTTAAGAACTTCTAGCAATTCCGCAGTTTTTGTTTTTAGGAAGTTATAATCCTCGACGGTCCCAAATGTATTTGAACTTAGAATCCTTAAGGACGAATGTCCTATCACGCGCTCTGGAGAACACTGGCTCCGGCCACGGTTTCTTGACTTAGAGTGAGTGACGGAAAGCCTCACGCACACCCTCCTCGCAACGCACACGCTTGGAACCCAGCCAGTCCCACTCGCCGACTCTTCACCCTCATTTTCTTCGAGCATCAGGAGCTGCTCTTTACTGTCTATTTTACTTGCAAATACTCGAGACTGTGTGCCACAATTTCTTTGTGTTCGGTAGCATTTCACTGAGTTCTTAATACATCAATCACAGAAGAAAATGCCTGCCGGCATCAGTATAAAAGGTAAACTGGAAGGGAGTGCAGAGAAGCTAAGAATAAAATGGGCATTAAACTTTTCAGTGCTACGTCCCAAGGTGCTTTCCTAATGGCTAAAGCAGAGAGAGAAAACATAATGCTACAAGTCGAATTGTGTCTTTAAGGGGAAAACAACCCAACCACCAAGAGTAACACGGCTCTTCCTGGTCCTGGGACTTGAAAGCAAGGTCTCCTGTGGGATCTCATAAAGGGGACGGCGCCCTCGAACCCATCCCACGCTGAAAGCAGTAGGAATGGCTTTGCCCACGGAAACCGCACTGCGAGCCCGGAGCAGTTCACACCGCAGAGTGCGGGGCAGGTAAAACGCGCGGACCAGGGACCAACAGTAAGGACTGAGGTGGACAGTCCTCTGATGATCTTCTCCAGCCAAGGGAAAACCTTTCATATCAGGAGGAGTGGGAGGTAGTGTCTGCCAATGCTCCTTTGCAGTTACGACTTCCCACAGTAAGAGTTTGATCGGGATTGGACTGGGAAAAGGTGAGGCACTCGGTTTAGACGATCTGAGTTGTTGGTTAAAAGTAAGTCCACATGCTTTGACATTGAACGTGGCCTGGGGGGGGGGGAGGGGTAAAAATAGCAGCAGCTTCGAGAAATGCTGGCACGTCTGTAAGGGTCAGGAGTCCACTGGAAAGATTCAAGACCCACACATACCCGGAGAGACGGGAAGGGAAGACAGATCCGCTCAGACCGCGCTGGGCTAAGCTGTCCCCGCGTCAACTGAACGACCACGCTTGCCTGTCACCCGCACTGCGCTCTAACGCTCCGGCGACTGTGCAGTGTCTGTCCTGCCCACACCGTTCGACAGACCTCTTTGGTCCAGGCCAGCACAACGAGCTCTCGGCCAGCAGCATCGCCGATGATGCACAACAGGAAACCGAGCAGAACAGGCTCTTTTCTCGCCCTTCAGAGTGAAGCCAGAGAACGGCAAGTTTCACGGCGCCGTGGCCACCTCAGTGCCGCACCCGGTGATGGAGGTCACACTCGGGTACATGTGCTGTGGCTTTCTCTATGCAGCCTTTTGGGACGCAGCTCTGGAGAATAAAACGTGCCATAAATAATCTGGAACGCTCCTGACGGAGAACGTACAGGGCACGACCCGACACCTGATATGCTTAACGAATCACTGACAGTGACAGAAGTGAGTCCCGGAGGCCCAGCACATCAGCCTTCTGGACTTGACTTAACCTGCACCAACTTTTCTCAAGGCATCGTATGTCTGTTCTCTGTCTCTATCAACTTCATTCTCAATGCAAGCAACCGGGAATGATATAAAATACAAAGACTAACTGAGCTAGCTGGGTGATAGCCCTTCACGAGGAGAAGGTTATAGGGATTTTATACTTCCCATGACAGCTGTAATCCAAGACTGCAGTGCGTCCCGCCGTCCGTCGGGCTGTCGGTGGCTCTGTGCTTGCAGAGCTGGCAGGTGGAGCCTCCTGCGTTCTTCTCCTACGTGCTGAGAAGGAAAACTCTCCCCAGTCCATCTATATTTATGAAACACTTACAAGGGATCTAAATATAAAGCGGGCACAGAAAATGGCATGTGTGAAGGAGTTAATGAGAGACCGGGTATATCCGTAAACAGAAGTTTACTGTTTCTGGGAATGTCTTAAGGTCACATTTTCATTAAAGAAACAATCACGACTTTATCATGACTCATTTGCAATTTGGTGGCATTGAGGGAGAATTCATGATTTAAAGTAGGAATCATGTCTGTGTTGCTTTTTCTCCAGCTCCAAGGGATTTGTTTGACTTTGGAAATGGAAAAACCCAGACCACCCATTCCCTTTATGTAAGTAAGCAAGCACAAAAATAAATGAGCGAGAAATGCTCTTTCCTAAAGGGAAACTTTCTCGTAATCAGTCATCACTAAGCGTATCTTCCGCAGCCACAGCGCTGGTCGGTCACTACTCACAAAGATTTTACCTCATTTTATTTGTCATGGTAAATTGTGATAAAAATAAACCCAAGCTCCCACCCTTCTTTTTTAACTTTCAATGGCTTTTAACCATGGTTCACCCAACCCCTTCTCCTAGCCATGATCTTTTCTCTGCCTGGTAGTGCTCCACCTCCAAAATCTTACACTCGAAACTTTTACGTTCAAACCACAAAATACTAGCTCTCCAGCTGTCGAGTCTCCGATGAAGACCGTTGCTCGTAGATGTCATGTGCCTTGACTTCTCATGTTTTTCCTCTATTCACTGACCCGTTCTCCATGTACCTGCCCTTTAGATTCTTAGTTTACGCGCCATCGGCCGTCCATGCTTGCGTCCAGGCCCGGCTCACTCTCGGAAGAGATTACACTCCGGATCACCTGACACTTCACGGTCCAAGCTCTGCTAGGACCACACAGCACTCCCTTGGCCTGATCGTGAGCTCCTCTCACACTTCATATTTCAGTATTTCATCCTGTCTTGGAGCCCCTGACTCCATTCCCTCTTCGCTGCTCTCAGGAAATGAGCTTGTCTCTCATTTTACAGAGAAAGAAAGGCAGCGAGGCAGGAATCTCAAGTTCCTCCCCCTCCTCGCCATTCCCAAACGCATCCACAGTCAAGCGTCTCCTGACCTAACACACTTGAGAAATAAACGTCCCCTCTTGTGTGCATCAGCTCTGTCTTGTTTCCATCCTCCGGGGCTTCCCCACACCTCTCCCTCTTGTATTATTATTTCTCTAACCCTGTTCCTTCCTTCCAGTCTACAGACCTCTCGCCACCTTCCGGTTAATAAAAACCTTCCTTCGTTCCTTTGTCTTCTCTGGCCGATCCCTGCCCTCCCCTCTTCTCTGGCCGCCCTCCAGAAACCATGATGCTGGAACAGCGTCTCCATTTCTCTGCTGCAAATCGCTTCTCCATCCCTCAAAATCCTTCCTGTCCTTCAGCCACTGTCCAGGGGCGACTCCTACTCAGGTCAGTGAAGGGCCTCTTTACTGACCAGTCCAGTGATGTTCCCCAGTCCTGACTGCAGCAGCCTGGTAGCCTGGCTGCCGTCCGTGTCAGAGCCGGCACTTCCTTCTGCTGAAGGCGGATCCTGGAACCGTGTTTTCTACCCACCCGTCCCTACCTTGGGTCCCTTCTGAGGCTCTCTTCCCCTGCCTGACCTGTATTTCCTGCTGTGCCTGCTCCGGCCTCTTCCGCTCCTGCTCATCTCACAGCCTCGGCTGCCCCGACACACTGTCGTTTTCCAGATCTGGCTCCTAGGACAGGGCTCGGCACAGGATCCAGGCTAATTACCTGGCGGCCCAGGACATGTCTCAACTTTAATTTTATTTTCCCCACAAACACGTCATGTTCAACAGGTTCAAAACTTTTAATGCCTTTCTACCTCCTAAATTTCTGGGTTTAGAACCATCGATCCAATGGCCAAAATTAAGCACCTGAAGGGGTCAACAATGCCGCTCTAATGGGTCCCCCCACCCCGACGACTCCAGTCACTCCCTGTATTTGTGCAAAGCTACGGCGCAAATACCTCTGGAATCCTTTTCTATCATTACTTAGTTCATCCTTCATCTCCCCCGACCCCACCTGTAAATACCCTCCAGGTTAACTGGTTCTGATTGGCCTCCTGCCCTTTAATCAGGAGATAAATCCCATTCACATGTAATGTGGTGACTTCTAGAGTTCCACCCTAGGCTACTCCGGAAACTCCGTATTCATATATCCAAATGCCTAGTCCGTGTTACCACCTGAATGTCTCAAATCAAAGTCAAAACGTCCAAGATTATTCTTTGTGTCCCATAATCTTGTTGTGGTAACAGTGAACAGCACCACTTTTTAGCCATTTTGCAAGTTAGAAGCCTAAGAGCTATTCTTTTTTTTTAATCTTTTTTTAATTTAATGTTTTCGGTGTTCCAAGCTTCCTTGTTTGTGCAGCACACCCAGCGCCCCACGCAGTCCGAGCCCTCCTTAGTACCCGCCACAGGCTCCCCCAACCCCACCCCCGGCCCTCCAAAACCCTCCGTTTGTCTCTCACTAAGAGCCGTTCCTGATCCCCTTCATCACCTCATAGCCAAACCATGATCAGATTATTTCCCTCATACCTCTTAGTTCTTTCTGCTTTTTTTAATCGATTTTTAAAATCGTGCTTAAGCACATAGAACATAAAATTTGCCATCTTAACTGTTCTTTTAAGTTCAGTAATAAAGGTCTCCACACCGTTATGCAACCAACCTCCAGAACATCTTCCTCTTGCCAAACTAAACCCTGTTCCCATTAAACAGTAACTCCCCCAGCACGGCAACCACTATTCTGCTGTCTCTATGAATCTGACCACTCTGGGTACCTCATATAAGTGGAATCATATGGTATTTGCCCTTTTGTGACTGGTTGATTTCACTCGGCGTGACGTTCTCGTGGTCCAACTGTACGGCAGCAGGTGTCGGCATCCCCTTCCTTTTTGAGGCTGAGTAATATCCGTCACGGGTATGGACCCCATTTGGTTTATCCGTTCATGTGTTCATGGATGCTTGGGGCGCCTCTACCTCTTGGCCACTGAGGATAATGCTGTTATGTACTTGGGTGCACAAACCTCTCCTTGAGTCTCAGCTTTCAATTCTTTGAGGTATATACCTAGAAGAATTGCTAAATCATTCAGCAATTCTATTTTGAAGAACCACGGTACTGTCTTCCGTAGCGACTGCCTCATTCTACATCCCCATCAACAGTGCCCAGGGCTCCTGCTCCTCACATTGTCTCCCACACCTGCAATTTTCTGTCATCCGCAGGAGCCATCCCAATGGGTGTTAGGTGAAACTTTTAACTCTTAGATCCACTTTTTTCCATCTCCACGGCCACCAGCCTGAGCTACAGGAGTACGGTGGAAGCTGATCCTCCTGGAGCCACCCTAGGCATCCTCCAATCCATGACCATGTTACAGACAGAGCAAACCTTTCAAAAACAAATCTGATTATGTTTTCTGCCCAATTAAGACCCTGTGATGGGTTCTTGTTGCTGTTACGACTAAGATAAAATTCTTATCCCGGTCTCCAGTCCCTGCCCACCTCTCCAGCCCCACAGGATGTCACTTTCCTTGCTTTCGGCCACGCAGGCTGCCTCCGTTCTCCGGTGAAGGTGCAGAGATGCCTCTTGCACGGGCTGAAGACCACGGACGGGGTGTGTGCGGGTGGGGCATGAAGGCGAGAGAGAAGGATGCAGAAGGAGGCAGAGGGAGAAGGAGGTGTCCAGAGGCCCAGCTTCAGGACGGTCTGGCCGGTCTTCTCCACGGAGAGTACTCCTAGTGTTTGTCGACCGGCTTCTTTGTTTCGCTGTGTGAACCGAGTTGGAAAGAATATAATCTAATCATTGTTTCGTAACATATCACAGGAAGGAAGACTCTTCGGGCTAAGACTTGCAGCCCATTTCACATGACTCTTCATTAAACTGGCAGGCAGATCAGTTTGCTACGGCTGCCTTAACAACACGCTGCAGAAGGGCTCAAACGACAGAAATGTGTTTCTCCCAGTTCCGGAGCCAGGAGTCCACGGTCAAGGTGCTGGCAGGGCCGGCTTCTTCCGAGGCCTGTCTCCTCGGCTTGTGGACGACGGCCTTTTCCTCGTGTCTTCACAGGGTCTTCCCCCTGCACATCACCGTCCAAATCTCTTCTCCAAAGGACACCACTTATATCGGATTAGGACCCACCACGACAACTTCATTTTAACGTAATGGCTTTAGCCCATCTCCACATACAGGTGCGTTCTGAGGTTCTGAGGGCTCAGACGTCAGCGTAGGAACGAGGGTGCACACTTCAGCCCACAACGGAGGTGAGTGCGTGGGGTTTTCCGTTCGGATCCGCACGTTCTTGAGAGGCGGCCACTTTCGCATTCTGCACGGTGACGCCCCAAGGACGCGCTCCGAGGGAGCTGCTTCTAGACCTGAGGTCTTGATTTAACAGCATACAAAGTCCTAAATTTAACAAACACCATGAGATATCTGACGCATTTACTGAAAAATAAGAGATAACTATGTCGATGTCATTGTCTTAGCAACCTTATTAGTAAACCTGACTTATTTCTGAACGCATGGATGACGGGCCTCCTTTTACAGAATACTGGGCAGTTTCTGTCTTCAATTCACTCCTGCAGATTAAGCTCCGGGAAGAACTGCCAGGGGGCTCTACCCAAAAATCACAGCCGGAGCCCCTTTGCTTTATGCATCAACCCTCTGTACCCAGCAGGCCTGTCGCCAACTGGGTGATGGGTTCACAGCTCTTCTTCTCACCTTGCCAAGCGGCAGCCTCTCTGGCAAGAAGCCTCTTTGGTGTCTGAGCAGCATATCTGAGGCTGCCCCTTCCGACCGGCGTTGTAAAATCAGTGGGCTGCAAAGCCCCCGAGTTCATTCCCTGTTCCTATGGTCCCCTGGGCATTTGAGCCCAGGAGCTGGTCCCTGTCAGCATCAGCTTTCAGTGACGTCTACACACACAGACATACACAGACACACACACAGACACACACACACACACACACACACACACATACCCCGGACCAGGAAGGACTCTCAGCCAGTGTCTTGCCCTCAGAGAACAGACACTCGGTTTCCCTGGGACTTTGAAGGCATCTTCCTTCCCATCTTTCTATGGAGCCAGCTGAGGCAAAGAGTCACAGTATTATCAAAAACATATGCCCACTACATCTTTGCCAACAGCCAGCCCAGGAAGCCTGACCTAGACGTAGGAGAGGCAGCAAAACAGATCATACTTTCCTCGTTTTAGAGCTGAAAAAACTGAGCAGCATAGTCAAAGGAGAGACTGACACCGAGAGACTGAAGGCAGAGCCGGTACCCAGTCCTGGGCTGAAGGCTTGCGGCTGACTCGGGACTCGCCAAGTGGCTGCCTTCTCGCCCCCCAAAAGGACTTATCGATGGAATGAGGACTTTCCCAAGTGTCAAGGGAAGACATGAGCAATATTTTCTACATTTTCTTTATAAGATCACTGGAATGTAAAAGTACTGACTTGAAGGAGATAAAGTGAGAAACCGAAATGGCAGAATCAATAGGACTCCATCGTTCCTGCAGGACGACTTATACTTTATGAAAGTATTAGGCGACATGGAGCTGAGAGGCACATTAACGTGAAGGGTCTGAAGGCTATTCCTCTCATATCTGTGATCTTTATCCCGGGCTGTACATTTTTCTCATTTTCAACCCACTTGTCCTTTATATGAATTTGAAGAGAAGCTATTTGACTAGCGCAATGTGAGACCATCATGCTTGCAACAATAAACATAGCAATAAACACAGTATTTTTGTTTTTTGTTTTTGTTTTTAAGATGAGTTCCTGCCACCGCCACCAAGATCGTTTTACGGGACGCATTCCTGGGGCCCAGACGGGGGAGCGCCCACAGAAAACGTTCATAGAGAAGGACAAGCGTTGCCGTACACAATCTGCATGAGCAGCTCCTCAGGGCGTGTTAGGCCCTTGAAAACGTGCCAAAAGAGCAAAGCCAAATTTTTGCCATAAGGAACAGAGGTGCAGCCGCTCAGGTACATGACAAGGCAGCCGGCTGGAGGAGCTTTTCTCCAGCAGCTTTTCCCAAAGGCACAGCCCCACTCCCACTACACATGCAAGGACATCAGACGCGCAGCTCAGCTCAGCCTTATTAAGGGCCGTGAGGCTTGAGCAAGCCCTGGCAGAGCTCGTCCTAGGAAAGGAGCTGGCGAGAGATGCAGTGAGGAAGGTGTGTGTAGAGGATCATGTTCAAGCGCTCAGACTCTACAAGCCTTTGCAGAAAAGGAAAGAAAAACATTCTCCAGAGTTCTCCTATTTGTCACAGAAAAATATTCACTGTGCTCAATCACCAAGTCGACTGAAGGCAATTTGTGTGCATTAAAAGTAAGCTCAGCATGTAAAACTGCAACGAGAGGCATCGCAACTCTGCACAGAAGCGACTGCGCAGCAGCGGCAGACCAGGAAGGATGCAGACACGCCGCCTCGCCCTGGGGAGCTCCCTTGCACTTGCAGCCGCGTGAAACCTTTACTCAACACCCTTCAGCCTGTCCGGCACCACCTGCTGTTCACTTCCAAACGGGAAACTCGGGTGGACGCAGCAGCCTCGTGACAGCTTAAGGTCTGTGCCATGGGAGGACAGCATGGGGCATGGAGAGATGCAAACCGCACATTTCGTGACGCGCCCTGCCGTCCGTTCGATCACGGCTCAATTCTGTTGGCACTCCAGGTGTGCCAGGTGACGTCCTCGGTGAGGAACAACAACGCTCCGATCCAGAGAATGCTATGAACAGGTGACGTTCAACTTCTTTACAACCCAGGTGTCTGTCTGTGAATTCTACACAAACACATCACATGGAGTACTTTTTAAAGCTCCACATAACCATCAAATCAAGGATTGGTTCTGCTTTCTCCAGGTATCATTACCTGACTAGCTCTAGGCTCTATGTGACAAGGAAACAGGAGGTGAATGCACCGTTTACTGGGTAGAAAACTATACCCAATGCTCCCAAGTGTCCCGGGGGGAGCAAAGTGACCCCTGGTTGAACCACTGGCTTAATAGAATTAATGGGGCCTTTTAGGAAACATGTAATTTCTTTACAGAGGATCCACAGTCCTCTTGTCGGGTTTTACAACATAACTAAGAGCTTCACACAAAGATGCAAAAACTCCTGGTTTCCTTGAGGGCACTTAAGTCTTACGCCATCTTGTCCCGTTTCCACCCAACCCTCCCCACATTCGGTCAGCATCTTCACGGGCAAACACTCTCTTTGAGCCCCGAAGACACAAAAGTAAAAGCCCACAGTCCTTTCCCTGCAGGGGCCAGAGTCTGAGGGAGAAGCAGCCTGAAGAAATGGCACAAGCAAGTCAAATGGCCGAGGACACTTGCTCGCCGTCACCGTTCCGCGTCCGTAGGACACCGGCTCGCCGTCACCGTTCCGCGTCCGTAGGACACGGGCTCGCTGTCACTGTTCCGCTTCCGCTCTGCTTCTGGCCCCAGCCCCGCTGCGGACTGTGGACTTGGTCTCACCCGGAGCTTAAGAACCGGTGGCCGTGTCCACACTTCTTCCTTCTCGGTTTCATGTCTCAGCTGAAGGAAACAGGGAATTGTCACTGACTTCCTCACAACCTCGCTTGGGAGTCACAGGTGGTTCTGACCCACCTGCCCTCTGCAAAGCCGGGGTCGACTCAGGCAGGCACAGGTCGAAGGAAATGTATAAAAACCCAAGGAGGAGTATAAAGACATCAGATTCTAACATTTTCATCTTCAATTTGTTTTTTGGGTTTTTTTCGGCTTATAGCATACTAAAGGATCAAAAACCTAGATATTGATATGGGAAACCTGATCTTTGGTCTTTTTTCTGCAAAATGGACATTTTTACCTGCATAACAAGGCCAATTATGGACAACTGCTATTCCTAACGATTATCACTTCACAATGACTAAATGGAAAAAAGAACCACAAGCTCTTCCCATTCCCACTCTTCCTCCAGAAACAGTAACTTATCAGTATTGGGATTTTATGAATTTTGGAGTTAGTACCCTGCCTCCAGCCCCAACCCAATAGAGAATGAATGCTTTACAGGACAAGAGACTCTAATAAAATCCAAAGATTCCTGCCTCATTGTATTATCCCTCAGAAGCGTTTTGCACAGCTCCCCACACTTCTTCTGTCAACCTTGTGCTGTGACATTCTCCAGGTTTTCTCATCCCCTCACCAGCCAAGTCTTCTTTATTTCCTTTGCTGTCTCCTCCTCAGGTCAGCTTCTGCATGTTAGAATTCCAGCAGGCACAGGCCTGGATTCTCCTCTAACCTGTACCCCTACCTTTCCCCTGCACGAGCTCCTGGGTTTAAATCATTGACTTCAGTCGAAGCTGCCTTCACAGACTGGTTCCCCTCCAGGCACTCCATCCAAGTCAGTGGCTGAAATCACATGATGTCTGCCAGGGGCTGATCCAGGGATGGGCGAACCTATGCCAATTGGGACCAAGAAGATGTGGGCAAGGTTTGCTGATCAGATAGCGAGTGTGTGTCTCTCTGTGTCCCTTTGTCTTTTTCTTTCCCCCTTTCAAGTATGAATGAGAAGCCCATTGCTCTGATGTCAACTATACGAAAGCCAACTTGGGAATGCAGAAGGCACTAGTGCAGTACAACAGAGAGAAAGAAATATTTGGGTCTTTGGAGAGATCATCAAAGTGTTGCATAAACCAGGGCGCCTGGGTGGCTCAGTGGGTTGAGCAGCTGCCTTCAGCTCAGGTCATGATCTCAGGGTCCTGGGATCGAGCCCCGCATTGGGCTCTCTGCTTAGCAGGGAGCCTGCTTCTCTCTCTCTCTCTCTCTCTCTCTCTCTCTGCCTGCCTCTCCATCTACTTGTGATTTCTCTCTGTCAAATAAATAAATAAAATTTAAAAAAAAAAAGTGTTGCATAAACCAAAGCAGACGGATTCATAGGCTTCCTCTCACATGCAATTATTACTTAACCTAGTTCTATTTGGGTTTCCTGCTACAGAGAGCAGGAAATATTCTAACTGATAAAATCACCTACATGCTTACAACCCCGAGATTTCTATCTCAGCCGTCACATTTGCCCTGGAACCCAGATTCATGGATATAGCTGCTACTCGACATCTCCACCTGGGTAGGTAATGGTCAGACAAAACTAACGAGTCCAGAAAAGAGCTCTCCTTGACCACTGCTCCTGCCAAATCAGCTCTCTCCTGGGCTTCCTCACCGTATGCTCAAGACAAACCACCTGAGTCGTCTTGGGTGATCCTTTTCCTCTGAACTCACATCTAACCTATCCATCAGTTATGTCCGTCCTACCAAATCATCCCCTTAGCCGTGCCCATGCTTCCCTTTGTGGTTTTACCGTGTGTGTGTGTGTGTGTTCATAAAGGAAATCATTCCATTTTGCTTGTTTTTGAACTTTATTTATGCAAAAGCATACTGTGTCCGTGCTTAACGTCTTCTGCCAGTCCCCCGTGTTAGCACATGGAGCTACATTCGATCCACGTCCACTGCCATGTATTATCTCACATATTTATACACCAAATTTACTTCCTCTTTGTTAGATGGACATTGTGCTATTTCCAATTTTTTGTTGCTATGAATATTGCCATGTTGCCATGAATATTCTCATACTTCTGTCCTACTATTTAAGTACAAGTTTCTTTGGGAGTGTCCCCCGGGAATGGAAGAGCCAAGCCATAAGACACGGGCTGCTTCGGTCTCACTTGGAAAGGACTAAATGTCTACCAAGTGTCTACAGCAAATTAAATCCCAAACACCAGCCATATATTCAAGTTCCCATTTCTCTACATTCTTGCCAAATACAGGTATCCTCAGACCTGTTAGCTATTGTTGATAACATAGGTATAAAATGGTGTTTTGTTGCTTTTGCTGGAATACACCAGATACTCCCAGACATGCGTACAGCAGCATCACATCTCCTTGAGGTCTTAGCTCATGTCACTTTCTCGGTGGGACTTTCCCAGATGGCCCGGTTCAAACGGCCTCGAAATGTGTTTAACCCCTTTTCCCACGTTATTTTTCCCTACTGCACTAATCGGCCTTGTACACCGTTACGAGCTGTATTACGTCTCCACAAAATTCATATGCTGAAGTCCTAACCCTCCCATACCGCAGAATGTGACTATATTTAGAAACAGAGTCTTTCAAGAGGTGTTAAGTTAAAATTAGGTCATGAGGATGGGCCCTAATCCAGAACGAGTGACGTCCTCAGAAGAGATCCGGACACAGAGATGGCGAGAGGGACATCGACACACGGCTGCCTACGAGCCAAGGAAAACCGCCTCAGAAGAAACCAACCCTGCTCACAGCTGGATCCCAGACTTCAGGCCTTTAGAATTGTGAAGAAATAAATTTATGTTGTTTAAACCACCCATTCTGTGGTTCTTTGTTATGGCATCCTAGCAAGGTAATATAGACACATAATAATTTTATTCATTTATTAAGCAGAAAAATAAAACGTAAGCCACAGGTCGTGGATCCATTCCTGCCCCAACAGCGACAGTGGGCATCTCCTTCTTACTCTCGATGGCGACATGACCATCTCCCTCTTTTTATCATCACACATTGTGCTCGATATCCGATCGTTCCGATGACGGCATCTCCGCGTGTCTGTTTCTGTGGTTTGTTGTCACTGCGATTTCTCACTCATGGCGGCGTATTTCCTTGTGTCTATAGGAATTTTTTTTTTTTAATTATGAGTTCATCTGACTTGGAACACCATCTGTGGGATTCGGGGAGACCCTGTTTGAAGTGTGTGTGTTCAGGGAGCATTTGTTTGGCTTCCACTTGCCACTTAGAGAGCACGCCGTCCAGGGCTGTCTCACATGAAGTATACAGCTTGGAATGTTTTGGCACCAACATGACAGGGTGAATTCAAGACAGGATCCGGCATGAGTGTGAGCTTGGCTCAGGCATTATCAGAGGAGGCAACATTCTTTATCAACTTGTGCTGCCCAGAGACAACATTAAAACAGGTGCACATCCACATCACCTTGGAGGGGATTTTCTGGCATATCCATGGAACACGTTGTTCTGGAGTTTGCGTGCGAACTCTGTCCTGACTCCCCAAGGTGCGTGGGGCTCTAGGCTTTGCTTCCTCCTTCAGTGCACGTGTGGGCCACTAAAACGCACGCTACAGACAACCTACTGTCTACAGACAACACACATCAGTGCCAGGTCTGTCTCATTGCTTAATTCTATGAAGTCAAACGTTCTTTCACACCGGAACCCAAAGAATTTCATTACTCTGCGTCCAACTCAGCTATTCATAAAATGTATGAGAGAAAAAGCGAGATTTTTCTATTTTAACCATCTTACTGGACATTTTTTAGGTATATATCAGGAAAGGTTTCTCTAATCATCTGAACCGATTCTATCGCCAGAATTAAAAACCCTTGAAGACACACACCAAGTCATAACTTAAAAGTGTCGCCTCAAAATAAATGTTTTGGCAACTTCCTCCAGCTTGTTCTAAGGCAGCTGGTTCACCAACTGGTGATTTGGAATCATTACC
Organism: Mustela putorius furo; assembly: GCF_011764305.1. Lineage (NCBI taxonomy): Eukaryota > Metazoa > Chordata > Mammalia > Carnivora > Mustelidae > Mustela > Mustela putorius. The sequence goes on from NW_025421261.1 coordinate 3,651,968, forward strand.
TGAGTTGGGTGCCTTTTTATTCACAGTAAAGCTTCTAATTTAAGGAGAAAGCTGAGTCATCCTTTTCTTATGCAGGGAAGGTGTAATGCAGTAGAGTCTAAACCTGTTTCGAAGGCATTAAATGCTCGCATATTTGTTATCTCTGGTTCAACATTACACTTTCAAACTGAAGTTCCTGTGCTTATAATCAACTGGTGCCTTGAGAAATTCTCTTTCTATCCTCTTAGATAACATTAAAGTTACGTGAAAAAAGAACATAGTTATATGCATAATGTGTATGGGTGACCCGGGGTTTCTTTAGGGCCTACTGAGATCATTTAATTTAATCTTGCACATTGGGGTTACAGAAAGCGCAATATAAATTTCAGGTTTCTGCTACCCCCTGACTCGTTTGAGAGACTTCAAAATTTACTAAAAGTTCAAAGGAATAAAATCCTTCTTCCCAAGCAATGGCTGTGATTAGTTTCTGGGATCAGATAACCTTGCTTAGGTTCGCCCATCAGACAGGCTGCGGCGCTGTTAACCAGCCACGTGCTCTGCTACGTATCACTAATTAGGATTCTTTTAGTTATTCCTTGTAAGTTAGCAAATGTGACAGTGACTTATCAGTTTACTGCTAATCTGTCCCTTCCCTTCCAAATAGATCATATTTTCTTAATAAGCAAGCAGTTTTTCATTCATTTTTTTCAACAGATGTTGATTGTGTATCTGCTATGTGCCAGACACGGTGCTAGGCAAAGTCAGACCTGTTACCCCGTCACAGATTTTTGAGGCCATTAAATGTTGAGCATTTAAAATACTATATAGAGTTCCTGAACTGGGAAAGGTAAAATGCTCCAGGATCTATTTTAGACATAGGAGAAACCCATTCTTACACTGCGCCGAAACAGTGTCGTGCAATCTGCCCATGGGGGGTTTTGCAAGGGCCCGAGGGCATTATACCCAGTCTTAACACGGGAAAAATCATCAGAGTGCTCCTGGAATGTTGCAAGGATAGAAACCAAACTCGATGCTAAAGCCCTACAATGACACGACTTTGGCCAAGAGAACCAAATAAAGACCCTCTCAGATCATAAGAAAACTATTTCTGTGTGTAAAGAAGAGAAAAGTGACTGAAGAGATTTGAGGTAATTTTCGAAAGGAGAAAAATTCACTCCTTTTTCCCTGGGTCAAGAGGAATTGGAAGATTAGAGAACAGTCTTGAATTTAAAACTCTGCACAGACTTGACTTCAACAGGAAGAGGCTACTCAAGGATGCATAGACGTAGTCAAGTGTGGACACTGTCAACTGAAACGATACCACTCACATCACCTACTGGAAAGACCAACTAGTTATCTCACCAAGGGACCTGCGAGGTGCTTAAATGAAATGCTCTTGTTAGAGGGTCTCCTACTACCTTGTGTTGCTTTAGAAAAGCATCACATTCAATCCACTTGCCAGCATCTTGACACGAACAAAGAGTACGTAGGTAATTAGGTTATTCTGCTTCATTTCTCTTGTTTTTCATATTTAAAATATCTACTGCTAGCATCCACCACTCACTCCGGTGGGCAAATTAACACAGAGTTTCCCCTTTTCAGAGGCTCCCCCTACCTCAGAGTTGTTCAAGATCCTTCAAAGTTTATTAAAAACCTTTATTGCAGATTCTTAGTATTGAGAACATTGGGGTCTGTTCGGCCCAGCAGTGATTTTCATTTCTGTCGTTGCTCTTGCAATTCCCGCACAAAATCACTTCTAAAAGTTCACACACGGCCCCAAAGGTCTTGTCCATTGTTTTGTGGCTCCTGAGCCGGCTCAGATCCTTGCACAGGCCGCGCTGACTTACCCAGGAATCGAGATTCTGTTTCCTCAAGGTTCCTAAACCAATGCCAGCGTAGACTTAACTGTCCTGATGTTGGAGCAGCAACAAGAAGTCAAGACTACTCTTTTCTTCATGATGAGTTTCTTTGAGCAAGAAAGGGAGAGTGACATCTTAGAACTATCGGAACCCTCGGAAAGCCGCTAATAACAGTGAGCCTCAAAAAAACACGGGATCGGGACACCTGGGTGGCTCAGTGGGTTAAAGCCGCTGCCTTCGGCTCAGGTCATGATCTCAGGGTCCTGGGATCGAGCCCCGCATCGGGCTCTCTGCTCAGCAGGGAGCCTGCTTCCCTCTCTCTCTCTCTCTGCCTGCCTCTCCGACTACTTGTGATTTCTCTCTGTCAAATAAATAAATAAAATCTTTAAAAAAAACAAAAAAACAAAAACACGGGATCATGGCTTAAAGCCTCCTTGGCCTTTGTCAAGTCTTACCAAAAAAGGTCGCGTTCTTCCTTTCCCCCAGGATTATTATCCTCAGGACAAAGCTACTTCGAGGTGACTTTCCTCAATGTAGTCAGAGTGTTCCTTCTAGAAAAGGAATTTTGAGTCTTCACCCAACTAGGCCCGCACTTCATCGTCATTCAAGTGTTCAAGGCAAACCCATGTGCTTTTGCAAATAACTTCACCCTGGGTGCGTGCCTCTACGTGGTAAACCAAGGACGTTATCTGGACTGAAAAACTGCTGCCCTCCCTTGACAAATGTCTTGTTGTTGTTTTTTTCGACTTGCTTGGAAGACGTGGCACAGTCATTAGCTGATTTGTTCAAATATGGCCAATGCTCTCAATGGCACAGTTCCTAACAGTGAAAATAACTTACTCATACTTAGCCTGGAAGAAAATCTATATATTATCAGAAATGTCTGCTAATTGAGGCCAAAAAAAAATTTTTTTAGCAGATGTGAATTCTTTCTATCAAATTGTGCAGCCTAATTATTCTCTGCAGTTTGAAGAAGTGGAAAGGTCAAAGGCTAATATGTAGCTTAATCAGAAAATTATGTAAATTAGCCCAAATCAAGCACATCACGTAACCCTATAATCAGTAAAATATGTAGTTCACTAGCAAATCAAGCGAAACTTCCAGCTATTTGATCAGTAACAATGGAAAGAGGAGGAAAACCCAGAACATTGGTAGATGTTACATCTTGGGCAAATTTGATTTTAACATGCCGATAAGAAAATAAAATGTAGGACGGGAAAAGGGACACAGACTCAAGAAATTCATGAAATTATCTTTGCAGAAAATCACTAGAACTTAAGTACCATGGAACAAGGACCCTCTTTGCTCGCTGCTGTAGTCTCCTCGTCTTGAGCAGTAACTGATACGTGGAGGCCCTCAATAAACAGTTGTAAATGAATATCAAATTAATTATTGGGTCAAAAATGTCATAGGAAAAGCCTGATAATGCAAGTTTGAAATAAGAAAACAAAGCTACATATTATAATTTCAGATATTTCTTTCAACTTCCTTTATATACAGTATATTAGCAATCTTCCACTCTTTGCCAAAAAAAAAGCCCTATAAAAAAATAGACAGAGGGGCACCTGGGTGGCTCAGTGGATTAAAGCCTCTGCCTTCAGTTCAGGTCATGATCTCAGGGTCCTGGGATCGAGCCCCGCATCGGGCTCTCTGCTCAGCGGGGAGCCTGCTTCCCCCTCTCTCTCTCTGCCTGCCTCGCTGCCTATTTGTGATCTCTGTCTGTCAAATACATAAATAAAATCTTTAAAAAAAAAATAGACAGAAATGAAAGTAGCTTACAAAAAATGCCAACAATAATAAATTCTTTGTGCTTATAAAAATACCTCTAATAAAGGTATTTCTGCTTTAACTCGGTAATAATCAATACTTCTCAATATTTGGAAACGTGGGGTGTGTCATCGCCCACTTCTCAGAGACGAGGAAGACGCACGAGGGGACGCAGAGGTTTGTCAACTCACCGCGACACAGAACTCCAACACAGCCGAATTCCAGACAGAGTCAAGTCAAAGTCCTATTTTATCATCACCAAATATTTTCCTTGTCATTTCTTTCATTAACACCATTTTAAAATGACTTAATTGATCTTCATCGTTAAAAAAACAGAAACAAACTCTGTCGTTCTGGACCTCTCAGATTCTGTCATCGTCTGAAAGTGTTTTCCTTGTGCTTCCAGTGGGACAACAGTGTGTGTGCAGCAGAGGAGACACATACAAGAAATAATGTCTGTTCTATAGCTAGTATTCCCTATATTTCAGAGGAATTTTTTTTAAAGATATTTTTTATTTATTTGACACACACACACAGAGAAATCACACGTAGGCAGAGAGGCAGGCAGAGAGAGAGAGGAGGAAGCAGGCTTCCCACTGAGCAGAGAGCCCGATGTGGGGCTCGATCCCAGGACCCTGAAATCATGACCCGAGCTGGAGGTAGAGGCTTAACCTACTGAGCCCCCAGGCACCCCTATTGCAGAGGAATTTAAAGCACGCTGCACATGCTGTGACAACAGTGATTGCTACTGAGAAGACAGTAGGTGAGGAAATGCAGGTGGAGAGAAACTGAGGTGTGGGAGAGAAGATGGAGGCAAAGATAAAGTCACTCTACAATATGCAAATGCTGAGGTTTGTACATTTAGTCATTGGCTACGTGTTTCTAAGCTTTCTAGCAACCCAGAAAACAGGAAAACACAACCCTATCATTTCATATCCTGGAGATAAACCAGGATGTGAAATGGGCCACAAAAAGCTTTCTTGGTACAGAGAACAAAAAGAAGTATCTTTCATTGATCCTAATAACAGAGATAGTGCATAACGTTATAAAGAACAGCTTCAACAACGTCTTTTCAGTAAATACGATAATGAGTGCCATGTAGACTTCTGGAAGACATCCTTCAATATGAGTATTCACCACCAAAGAACAATTCAGGAGAGCAGTGGGGGCCAGGGGGTGAGGGGTGGTGAGAGCAGCAAATGATGAAGTCCAGGCACTGAGATCAGTGGCCTCAGAGATTAATTTTAGCATGCTTAGAGGAGTGGAAAGGCCACAGATTTTTCAACCAATCTCTACAAATGCTGTCTTATGAGCTTTTGATAAGAACCAAGGGCTATGTGTTCAATATTCCTTATCTTTTTTTAAGATTTTATTGACTGATTTGACAGACCCAGATACAGCGAGAGAGGGAAAATAAGCAGGGCGAGTGGGGGAGGGAGAAGACGGCTCCCCCAAGCAGGGAGCCCGATGCGGGACTCGATCCCAGGACCTTGGATCATGACCTGAGCTGAAGGCAGACACTTAACTGACTGAGCCATCCAGGCTCCTAATTAGACAACATAAAGAAATAAAAGGCATCCAAACTGGTAAGGAAGAAACAAAACTTACTATTTGCAGATGACATGACACTATACATAGAAAAACCTAATGACTCCACCAAAATACTACTAGAACTAATACTTGAATTAAGTAAAATCACAGGATACACAATCCATGTATGGAAATCTGTGAAATTAGGAACACAATTGCACCAAAACCAATAAAATATCTAGAAATAAACTTAACCAAAGAGGTGAAAGATCCATATTCTGAAAACTATAAAACACTGATAAAAGAAATTCAAGGCAATGCAAAAAAATGGAAAGACATTCCATTACTCATGGATTAGAACAACAAATATTAAAATGTCAATATGAACCAAAGCAATCTACACATTTAAAGCAATCCCCATCAAAATAACAGCATCCCTCACAGAACTAGAACAAGCAATGTTAAAATCTGTGTGGAACCATAAAAGATCCCAAATAACCCAAGCAATCTTAAAAAAGAAAAGTAAAGCAGGAGGCATCACAATTCTGGACTTCAAGTTACATAACAAAGCTGTAGTAGTCAAAACAGTACTGACACAAAGTTAGAAACATAAATGAATAGAACAGAATAGAAGGCCCAGAAATAAACCCATGATTACAGGGTCAATGAATCTTCAACAAATGAGGCTAGAACATATAATGGGAAAAAGACAAAGACAATCTCTTCAACAAACAGTTTTGGAAAAACTGGACAGCTACATGCAAAAGAATGAAACTGGACTATTTTCTTACACCATACACAAAAATAAACTCAAAATGGATTAAAGGCCTAAATGTGAGACCTGAAACCATAAAAATCCTAGAAGAGAACACAGGCAGTAACTTCTCTGACATCAGCCATAGCAACTTCTTACTAGACGTGTCTCCAGAGACAAGGGAAATGAAAGGGCAAATAAACTATTGGGGCTACACCAAAATCAAAAGCTTCTGCACAGCAAAGGAAACAATCAACAAAACTAAGAGGCTACACGTTGATTAGGAGAAGATATTAGCAAATGACATATCCAATAAAGGATTTGTATCTAAAATATATAAAGAACTTATAAAACTCAATACAAAAACAAATAATTTGACTAAAAATGAGCAGAATAAATGAGCAGACATTTCTCCAAAGACATCCAGTGGCCAACAGACCCATGAAAAGACGCTCAGTGCCACTCATCATCAAGGAAATTCAAATAAAAACCACAATGAGATATTATCTCACACCTAATGTGTGAGGTAATGGCTAAAATCAAAAACACAAGAAGCAAGTGTTGGTGAAGATGTGAAGGAAAAGGAACTTTCATGCACTATTGGTAGGAACGCATATTCGTAAGCCACTGTGGAAAACAGTATAGGGGTTCCTCAAAACATTAAAAATTACTTTTAAATTAAAATTAAAAACTACTACTCTGTGATCCAGGAATCTCAGTCCTATTGACCCTATGAAAATATGAATTCAAAGGGACACATGCACCCCTGTCTACTGCAGCAGTATTTACAATAGCCAAACTGTGGAAGTAGCACAAGTGTCTACCGACAGGTTAATGGATAAAGAACACACACACACACACACACACACACACAGGAATACTACTCAGCCATAAAAAAGAATGCAATCTTGCCGTTTGCAATGACACGGATGGAGCTAGAGAACCTAACGCTAAGTGAAATGAGTCAGTCAGAGAAAGACAAATATCCTGTGACCTGCTCATATGTGGAATTCAAGGAACAAAACAAACAACCAAAGGGGAAAAGAGAGAGAGACACACACACACCAAGAAACACACTCTTAACTATAGAGAACAAACAGAGGGGAGGCGGGTCGGTCGAAGGGTCAAAAAGGTGATAGGGATTAAATAATGCATTTACCTGATGGAAAAATAAAAATAAAATAGGAAAAAATGGTAGGTAAAAAAACATGTGAAAAAAACTGAAAAAAATTATTAAAAACTTCAAGATTGTTATAGCAGAATATTAAATCAAGTACAAGGCCCTTCGGAAGGTGGGGTCCTGTGTGACTGCGTAGGTCACATATCTGTGAAGCCAGCTCTGTCCATAGGCTAACATCTTCCTTCTCAAGGAGCTTCCCTATTCCCATGGGAAAATCCAAGATTCTTCCAGTCTAACACACAGGTGAATCAACAATCCTAACACGCGGAGCTCACGGACACAAACATGGAAAAATTTTAAGCCAGAACAATTATAAAAATAGATATTATTCAAATGCCTGGCTTGGCCATTGAAATATATAAACATATATGTACGTGCGTGTGTATGTATATGTGCGTGCATAAGCACCTGTAGAATGTTTACCCTTGAACGATGACCTTCCTTGTACATAAAATGAACTGTTTCCAAAGTACATCCTGAATAACCAAATAAGATACTTTCCTGTTAATTATAACCCAGTTAATATTAGAAGATGTCTACCCTACCATGATGATTCTGTTTCTGAGTTATCTTTCATTCCTTCCTTCTGGCAACTAATAGATAGCAGAGCTCATTGCTTATCGGGGTCCTTTTAGATTATGACCAGAGCCACTGCATTTGCAAGTAAGAGAATGTAGGATCTTTTATTCCCTTTAAGGTGAGAGGGAGGATGTATCCAGCACACTCCAAACAGGAGTTAAGTCATTAAGGCAGAGGTTCAAAAGAAGAGAAGATGCGGCAAATCTGTGGTTTACCCATGTGGAAGTAATACCCCTCATTTTCTTTCCAATCATGCTTCCTTAAAGAACCCAGCCCAGGCACAGGAGAAGGCCCACCGGGCCTACCACCTGACCCGGCTGGTGTGTGTTGATGTGTGAGGAGGAGGAGGTGATTGATGATGTTGACGCACTATGATCCTGAGATACGGTATGCGCCCTACGATACAGGACACATTATGGACTTGCCAAATGTCTTACACAAAGAACTGCTTAACTTCCTAACTGCAGGAAGCCCAGAGTTAGGGCACACTCCGAGCAAATTCACTGACTCGAAGATGTCATCAAAGACTCAGGACCTGCCTCTGTTTTTCGGCCTTTCTTGCATTCCATTCATCATCAGGCCAGCAACAAGACGGCTGACATCACTCCAGGCAACACAAGGAGACAGGGCAATGCGCAGAGGACATTGGGTCTCATCCTGAGGACTTATGAATCCTTCCAGAAGACTCCTTTTAAGTATCACTGACCAGAATTGGGTGACATGTCCATTTCCGACCAAACTGCGGGCAAGGGGAATGGAGCTGCAGGGATCCGCTGGGCTGAGATGGACGCCAGACAGTCCACTGCAATGGTCTCCACCAGGGCCCTCAGCCACTGTTCAGCCACCGAGATTCTTGTTCCCAAATATTCGAACTATGGGGCATGGAGCCCAAGGGAGTTGAGAGCTTATGTTAACGGCAGAACACCGGACTGAAGTTCCTCGAACTTAAGCTGCTGAGGGCCTCAGAGTCACGTGAGTCTTACCCCTCCCAGAGACGGGTTGCTCACTAGCTCTTCGATCGTCATAACACTCCTTAAAACAAACCATCTCCAGTTAAGCTAATAAGTAGGCATAATTCCCATGCAAATATAATGCTGTGTTTGAGACAGCCTGACTAGAAACTAAGATCCTAGATTCCAAACCACTTCATGGTCATGTTATGGCATCCTTTCTGCCTGAGCTTCAAGCTCTCCTAGTTTGCCTGACACCGAGAGGCTTCTGGGACCTAGGACTTTCAGTGCTAAAAACTGGGACTGGTGGTGACCACAACTTCAATAACAGAGTCTATACCAAACTCATAAAACCCCTCACGCATCCATTGTTAGAATCAAAGCTTGAAAGATGACCCAAAAAATGAATATACCTACTTATATTTTTACTTCCAGACTTCCCTACAGTTTTAAGGTACTAAATACTGGTTACTAACCTTCGGTCCAGATCCCAAAGCGGTATAAAACTCATAAAGGCAGTTCAGTAGGCGCTGAGAAAAATAAGTCCAAAATGAGGACCACTACCCCTAACACAGGCGAGCAGCTTTTCTAAATAAAATGTGCCATTATGTTTAAGTCAAAAAACACTCTCTGAGATGAAAAGAAACATCCCTAAAGAGGCCCATGACTGAAAGCATCCTTTTACACGGGGAGAGCTATCCTTCATGTGGTCCGGCTCTGCTAAGGCAGCAGGGACTTCTGAATAAAGTGATTGGGATTAATAATAATACATCGCGTTTCCTCATGAAATAGGATAAAAGGCCTCTTGTTGCCTTAAACAACCACAAGGAAGAAAATAGGACAGCCGTCAGCAAGAATAGCTAAGCTGTCCTGAGAAAGACACTCGACGTGTACCACAAAGTGACAAGAAAACAGGACTCAACAACCAGGAGCTCTTAAGCCATATTTTCTCTAAGAGCACAGTCAGGGGCGTGACAAAACAAAACTCATTCTCCTTCTGCAGATATGAAAGGATCTAATGAGCAGCTAGGATGGAAAAGATACCAAGATAAAAAAACAGCAAAACCAATTTCACCGGAGGCTGTGGGCAAACTACTGGAATCACGTTATATTCAGGGATGATACCAGAAAAAAGCCCAGCCCTCAGCCTGCCTATTATTTTACATCAGAGTTAGCATGGTATTCAAATTTCAATTTTTTTTTCTTATGGAAAGCAACTCTGATCTCATGAAGCCCATTCTTCTTCTCAAGAGTCCATACCCCTAGTAGGACATAGCTCGCTGACGACAATGTCACTCGTGTCCCCAGAGTCTTCCCCACCTAAAACTGCAGCACGCTGGCCACCAAGAAACATGTGTCGGACGAACAGTTAAGGAAGTGAACAAAAGGGAAAGAAAGCACTGGTCGGATTAAATAAGTTGCTAACACCGAAATCTAAACTTGGGGGGTCAAACTTTCAAATAAAAGTTAATGAGAAAATATTACTGTATGAAGACACAGGTATGTATATTTATCTGCATATACATATATATACACATATAAATACATACATTTCTGCTTCACCTCTTTCCTAAAACAATATAAGACAATTGATAAAAGGAAGACAAAACAAATTAATCAGCTAAGATTTTTAATAGTAAACAGGAGAAGAAAAGTAAATATTCAAATTATAACAAGAAGTCAAGTGGTTTGATTGAGTGAAAAGAACAACTATAAATCTTCCTGACAAACAAGACTAAGAGGAAAAGGTGATAAGTCACATAAATCATTCTGGTCTGAGAAGAGGAAGCACACCACTTTCCCAAGGGAGATAAAGCTTTTCCTAGAACCAAACTTGGATAGAAAATTCCCATGTAAGGAGGGAGCAGGGACCACTCGGTGATATAACAACGGACAATACCTTTATAATTTCAGGGTAAATGCAGATGAGTTTCAAGCAACACTTAAAACAATCACTTTACTTATCAAGAGAAAAATCAGGTTCACATAGTTTGGTCCATAAATAAATACACAGAATCAGAAATCAATAAAGAAGCCACACAATCTTACAGAGAATTTGATTTTTTTTTCTGTATAATAGTAAACATGTACAATAACAGTTAAAAGTAACAATTTAAACAAACACACATTCATAGACATTTGCTCTGCACCTGATTCTGGGATGAGTCCTTTACCAATATTACCTCATAAGCATTTGCAGTAACACTATGTAGAAAATATTTCTGATGTTCAGTAGTCAAGACTCAGAAAGGTAGGGCGTCTGGGTGGCTCAATGGGTTAAGCCGCTGCCTTCGGCTCAGGTCATGATCTCAGGGTCCTGGGATCGAGCCCTGCGTCGGGCTCTCTGCTCAGCGGGGAGCCTGCTTCCTCCTCTCTCTCTGCCTGCCTCTCTGCCTGCTTGTGATCTCTGTCTGTCAAATAAATAAATAAAATCTTTAAAAAAAAAAGACTCAGAAAGGTAAAGAAATGGTCATGCAGCAAAGTCAGAATTAAACCTCAAGATTCCCTGACCCCCAAACTATTGTAATCATAATTTCTGTACTTTTCTGCTTCTCTTAGTAACAAAGTTAAGCCTGAAACCCACGTGTTTCTTCCTGTAAAACACTGGACCAACAAACTCAAATATACATTTTTTAAGAGGGAAGATACAATAACATTTGGGAAGTAGATGTAGAAAAGTCATGATTCCATAGCTTTAATATTCTATCATTTACTGTCTAAACTACACTTTGGGTCCATTTAGAGGACATCACACCTGAAAAAACAACAGGAAGGAATTTGTCCTGGATCAGAGCTTCCTAGTTAGAATGAGCTTCGAAACAATTCTGTAAAAGAAACAAAATTCACCTAGAACTCTGGGCATCTTCTTAGTTGAACTGCCATGCAAAGGGCTGATTACAAAGTTCCATTCAGGAAAGGACCCAGTGTCTATAAAATTTGAATCATTTCCCCGAAGAGAAACAGACTCCAGTCTCTGACCAACACCACGCTCTAAAGTAATGTTAATCCCCTGATGATATCACTCTTGGTCCTAAAACCCAATCTCCCACTGGGATTAACTATACTGTAGTTGGGGGTCTCTTCCCTCCCCAGAGTAATGAATGTGTGTGGTAAGATACAACCTCGATGTTCATGACTAACTTCTGACTTTCTTTTTTTCCAGCTTTACTGAAATACAATTGATGTATGATATTGTCTAATTTTAAGGTGTCCAATGGCTACCATAGGAGGGTGAGCTAACAAAACCATCCTCTCACACGATTACAGTCGTTTTAGTGGTGAGCCCGTTTAAGATCTACTCTATCAACAACTTTCAAGTACACACCGCAGTGTTAACTATCACGGTGTACGTGAGACCCCGGGACTTAGCATCGTACCGCGGGAGGGCCGCACTCTGACCAACCTCTCCCCATCTCACCCACCTCCAGCTCTGACAACCACCATCCACTCTGCGTTTCCGTGTCTGGCTTTCTTGGACTCCACAGGCAAGTGCGACCAAACGGTATTCATCTTCGTCGTACGAGTGTATGATGCCCTCCGAAGGCACCGGTGTTGTTGCGGTGGTACGGTTTCCTTCTTTCCCACGGCTAAGCAATACGCCATCACTACATACGCCGCAGGGTCTCTATCCATTCATCCGTCAGTGAATTCTTCGGCTGCTACCGTATCTTGAATATGGTAAAGAAGGTGCTGGAATGAACATGGGGCTGTGGTTACGTCTTCAACATCCTGATTCCACGTCCCTCAGATAAATATCCAGAAGTATGATGCTGGATCCCGTAATAGTTCTAGTTTTAATTTCTGAGAAACCTCCATGCTGTTTCCCATAGTGGGTACTGATTTACATCCCCGGCAACAACACGCAAAGGTTTCCTCTCTCCACATCCCTGCCAACACTTCTCTTTTATCTCTTTTGATTATAGCCATTCTAACAGGGGTCAGGTGATAGAGGGCCCACTAGGGTTTTGATCGGCATTTCCTCGGTGATGAGCGACGTTTTCACACACCCGTTGGCCGTCCACGTCCGTGCGTGCTCGTGAGCCAGCCGCTGCAGCTCGGCTCTCCACTGCCAGGAGTGTGCACAGAAGGGCAGCCCAGGGTGAGGGGCTGTGTGAACGGGCACACAAGGGCTATGGAGAGATCTGGGCCGGTCGGAGAGACCTGTGGGTCAGGTATGCCCAGCAGCTCACGCAAGGGCTTCTTGATGGAGTCCACGGTGCACTGAGCAGGCCGCAGAGCCCTTTAATGCCCCCGGAGAGTCCAACGTGCCACTGTTGGCGGGCCGGCGCACCCCGCGGTCGCACCAGCACCTGACCTAGTATTCCAGACGAGGCGGGAGAGAAGTGAGCCTCTTTGCCAGCATCCCGCACAGCTGGAGAAGCCCGGCACCCGCCGGCTCGCTCTCACGTCCCCCTGGCAGAAGAAATCGGGCTGAGCAGATCTCTCCTGGCACGGAAACGTGCTGCCCTGGGGGGGGGGGTGCTCTGGTACCCCCTCCAGTGCAGTCCATCGCGATTTGATTGCTCTCCAACAATGATTCCCTCCTTTTATCTAATGTGAATGGATTTGGGGTTACTCTGTCTGACAATATCGATTCCAGGGATGAGCCCAGAGAGGGCTAAGCCCAGCGTAATCTAAATCCCAAGCCTCGATGTTAGAGGTGCTAGTGATACTTCCCCAGACTTGTCTCGCGGCACTACTTCAAGTAAGTGTCTCCATACTGCAGAAAGCTACACTTACACACCTACGGAAGACCCCCTATCCGCGTCAGATGTAGAAATCGGATCCTACAGCTGATAGCACAGATACCTGCTTCCCGCTGGACATTCCTGATCCCTTCGCTTTTTAGGGGGTGACATCTGGGCTTTCGGGATCGTGGAATTTGACGGCACTCGAATTTGAATCCTGAACTAGAAGCCCCGATGTTTTCCGTTATTAAACTCCAGGCTGCTGGAGCGGGTCTGCTGCGGGCCTTGTCAGGATGTGAAAGTGCCACTGCCCTGTGCTGCTGAAGAGTGTGAGGGGCTCACGGCCGCGGACAGCATCCCAGCCGGGCCCCCCTCTGCAGGTGGCGGTGTGGGCACTGACTGACGGGCTGGGGACGGTACCAGGTGCCACCTGACTTCACTAGTAACAGTAGAACAAAAGCCACACAAATTTTAGATTTTAAAATTCCCTTATTATTCTGAATAGCTAAACAGGCTGCCAGCTGCCGTTATAGCCAACAGATACTATTTTTAATAATGTGAGTGTTTTCAAATGCAGAGACGCTTATAGAATGAAACAAAACTCCTCTCCCTTGGATCAGCCTCGACACTTGGAAACGAGAAAATGATTACACCAACGGTGATGCACATCAGAGTTGCTTGTTTTTCAGGGGTTCTTCTATTTCAGGTAATTCTGCAGCACGTATGTGAACACACATGCGTGTGCTATAATACATGCACATGCACACACACATGTGTATTATCTTAATACATACGCACACACATCACAATACACCTTTCCAAGTATAACACTCTCCCCGCGGTAAACTCTGGTCTGCCAGTAATCCACGCGGCGAGGTGTAACGAGCAAACCCACCCGGTCTCTGGAATGAAGGCAGTCCATTCCGCAAACGCAAGTTCCCGTGAATTCTAATCCTGGAAGATTTAATGGTTTCTTTTCTTTGAGAGGAGTTGTCACCAAGTCTTGCTCTAGGAAGAGAGGTACAATGAGCCCTTTCCCCCATGCCCTAACCTTTTCATGCTTTTGTCTATATTCTCAGGTTTAGTCATCAGCTTGTCGAGCTTTTCTATTTTTCAGGAGAAAATAAGGAACAGTAGAAGTAGAAACAATACTCATTCCATTTCCATACTGAAACAACACCGAGTGGCATTGTTTGTGTATTTAAATGGGGGGGGTTGGGAAAGAGGACTCTTGCAGAAATTTTCATCAGGGCATCTAGTCCTTCCAACAAAGGTAGCACTCCATCAATACGCAGTGGCATGTTTACCCATAAATCGTACCTGTGCACGTGTGCTCATCTCCATCAATAGACATACAGAACACACAGCCTATTTTTTCCCCATGAGCTTGGTTCTTGACTCTTTCTTAAAGCAAAAGCCACTTTGTAATCACCAAAACCGCACCTCTAAATGTCAGAAAACACACCCTTTCAATAAGCACCCATCCAGCTTCTGCATTATGTAGGCAGACAACCCCCAGACCTTCTGCTCCAGTTTTACATGGCCTTGAAACTGAACGCTGAAAGTTAGCGAGGTTCCATCACTCGCAGTGTATCTCACAGCACTTTCATTTTGACATTCCTCAGGCACTACTTGTGAATTATGGAAATAGGGGGGAAGGAAATCATTCACACAAGGTCTTCTCACCAAAAACAAAAACAAACATCAAGCACATCTCCAAGTGAGTCTGTCCCTCTTACACAGCCCCCGACTGCCGGAAGTTTCCACCTTCTCCGACACCTTCATCCCTGGAGGAAGCATGCAGACACGAAGGAAGGGAACTTCCGCTGACCAGGAGAGAACGAGAAATGCAACTAGATTCTGGCATAAAATCACTTTTAAACCATAGCAAGGGCACTCAAGTTGTGTTTCATTTCTTTTACTTTTTCCTTTTTTTTTTTTTTTTAAGATTTTATTTATTTGACAGACAGAGATCACAAGTAGGCAGAGAGAGAGGGGGAAGCAGAGTCCCCGCTGAGCAGAGAGCCTGATGTGGGGCTTGATCCCAGGACCCTGAGACCATGACCTGAGCTGCAGGCAGAGGCTTAACCCACTGAGCCACCCAGGCGCCCCTACTTTTTCCTTTCTGAGGGCAAATTTTACTTTTGCAACTTTAGCTCTTCTACCAGAAACAATTTTTTACTGAATCTTTACAAAAATGTATTCAGCCACTATCATTCTTTTCTACCAAAGAAAAGAGACTGATGGTTAAACACAAGGACTTTCCACATGAAATTAATTGCTCTAGCAAAAGAGAAGCTGAAATAACAACATTTATCTAATACCGAATTGTCCTTTACTGTATTTATGTGAGTTCGTGTGTTGATCAGTAATAAGAGGGGCAGAAACATTTGATAGGAAGGTACATAGACAGACTTGGAACCCAGGACCTGCTTGACTTAAAGGAAACCTAAATGTCTGTTTCAATGAGCCACTGGGGACATTAAAGGATATGTTTATACTAAAATATTAAAATTTCTTTTATTTTGCCAAGTCCTTTGATCTAATTCAGGTGTCACCAAACATGTTCTGTAAAGGGCCAGAGAGTGAATATTTTAGGCTTCTTGGGCCATACGGTCTATCACAAGAAACCAGCTCTGCTGCTGTAGCTTAAAAAAAGCCATGGCCAATTTGTAAATAAATGGGCAGACCATGTTCCAATAAAACTTTATTTATAAAACAGGCAGCTGGCCAGATTTCATCTGTGGGCCATAGTTGGCCAACCTCTCTCAAAATTCTACAGTCATTTTTAAAACCAATCTTTTGGCAATTCTCAGGAAGAAATGCACAGAGAATTGTGGGTGGGGGTGGGTGGGGGGTGTTCTCGTTGTGATGCCTATAAACAAGCTCATTCATCTAAAGAGAACCAAAGAGAGGGCAACTTACTATTGACAGTGTAGAGACCGACTTCCCCGAATCACTCACCGTCATCACGGCTAAAGCTCTCACAGCACTTACAGCTTACAAAGCCTTCCCGTTCACTATCTCATTTGATCTTCAAACACAATAAAGGAACTCTCATTAGCCCAATTTTACAGATGGGGACACTGAGGCTCAATTTACCAGCTGTGAGACTTAAGGCCAGAGGCAACTTTTTACCTCCGCTGCTGTTTAAGTTAGATCGACCCTCGTCAGCACTGAGGACGCCTGTGACAGCGCACAGGCCAAGTGAAATTACACCCACACCTTACCTCAGCTTTTCAGGGAAGTTGTTTGTTTTCTCTTTAAGACCTGAAGCTTTTGTCAGCAGGAACGGGTGGTAATTAGTAAGATAAGAGATGGATCTTGTATTCTCGGTGCTCCTGTCTGTTTCAAGCCGGGATCCGGGATCGCCCCTGTGGCCTGAAGCCAGGAAGCAGGAAGCAACTGTAAATATCTAGGCAAGATACTGAAAAATAAACTCACAAGAAAGAAAATCTATGATGAGGGAAACTGGGAACTGAATGTGAAGATACAGTCACAAACTCTATGTTTTATGTGGTGGGGACGTCAGTCTTCTACTCAGATAACCCAAAGGGCAGAAGAGAACTACAGCTCCCCCTGCCCAGAGTAAAAGACACCAGCAAGGATCCTGTAACATACTGAACGAGAAGAGTGATTCTGCCTTGACTAGAGAGTCAGTGTCATTCTGCGACCACAAAGAATGTTCTGCTGATTTTGACCATTTTTCTCTTCTAATGCAAGTGTCTAGGCCCAACGCACATTCCTCAGGCAGACACAAATCGGAGCTAAGCATAGCTCTTGTCCTCCAGAGCATTCTTGGAAACCAACCGTCCCTCTGCACCTTGGCTGGTAAAGGACTCGGACTCACAGTCGGTCCAGCCAGGCTGCTCTGCGGCCGCATGTTTCCCAGGTAGTCCCCGCTGCTCTCCAGCACTTGTGGCTGAGCCTTCCAAAATCCCTCAAAAATTTTCCTCCCACTTTTCCCAGTTTCTAAACAGCTTACTCTACGCAGCGCAGGGGTCTCCTGACGTTGTCTTTTCTTCACATGCGGTCAGCACATGAGCTTGTCTTTGAACCAGCCACTGGCTCTGCCGCCACGGTCCAGCTCTCCTGCGTGCAGATGACCGTGCTTTCAAAGGGCCCACGCTCTGCGGACCGTCTGCTGAGACAGCACCGCATTTTGGAGCAAGACCAAGCCCAAGCACTGTGGAGACCATTCACCAGGATGCCGCAGAGAACTGCTAAGATTTTCCTCGGAAACAGCCTGGAAAATGCTCGCAGAATCGTGCAGCATCAGCAGCGCGAGATCCGGTAATGAGCCCATCTGTAAAATGGGCAGAAGCAGCTGGAGGAGGAGAGCGCAGTGCAGGAAAGTTGGAAATCCGTCCCTCAGGGGTAAAGCAATGGTGCCCGGAGTGTGTATAGTTCTAGCTCCTTCCATTAAGCTGTGTGACTCCAGCAATGAGTTTGGCTCTCTGGGCTCCATCTTCTCCATGACAGATGCGGGGAAGACGATGCCTTCCACCATGTTTGTGTGAAGATGAAAGGAACATGAGCTCTCTAAAGTGGTCAGGCTTCACACAGCTATGGGAGTTGCCTTACTAGGGATCACTGGAGATGCCATCGCCTCTCCTGGTGCAGATTCACCAACACCACGCGGAGACACACCGCACACCGGCGGACGTTGGAGCAGCATCAGCACGAGCGCCTGGCACGTGGCCCGTTCTCCTGCATGGCATGGCGGCTTAGGCAAGAGGCTGTACATCAGCGGGAAAAAAGACTGTGTCTGTGATTCAGGAGTGGTACAGTATGCTCAAAAAGCAGCTGACATCTCAGGATTTGGTGAAAAATATTTAGAGGAATCGCTCATCTTGCCCAAGTTGGTGAATTCTTCGCATAAAGTATTTGCTTACCTCCATCTTTTTTTTTTTAAGATTTTATTTATTTGACAGAGATCACAAGTAGACAGAGAAGCAGAAAGAGAGAGAGGAAGAAGCAGGCTCCCTGCTGAGCAGAGCGCCCGATGTGGGGCTCGATCCCAGGACCCTGAGATCATGACCTGAGCTGAAGGCAGAGGTTTAACCCACTGAGACACTCGGGCGCCCTGCTTACCTCCATCTTATACTTACCTTACTGGCCCTAAAACAAATAAACAAACAAAAACTGATTCTAAATGAAGAAACTATTTATACAGGGAAAGAATCAGGAAGTACTCTTTTCTGGCCATTATCATAGAAAAATATATGACCCAACTGTATTGGATTGAACCATACCCAATCAGTTATTTTAATAGGTCAGACACACTCACGTATCAGCAGTTCCGTAAGGTTCAATACAATAGATCAGAGACTGAACTCGATACAGTGCAAATGACCTTGTCTTCCATGAGTTCAGAACCCAATACTTGTTAAAGTGTGTCCCACATAATTTACTTCTTATTATAGCTTTTGTTCCAATTCATTAAGTGCTTGCTTAAATAAAGCACCTTTTAAATGATTTATAAACTTATACATTCAAGAGGGAGTATTTCCAAGAAAGTAATAGAGTCTGTACTACCTAAATACGTTCTTAAAGGGAACTACTCTTACAAGGAGCTACCTTTCTTTTTCTTTTTTTTTTTTAATCGTGGATCTCAGCCTCCACATTCATGGATTCCGCAGAGAAACAGACCAGCAAGAGTTGTATGTGTGTGCCTGTGTGTGTGGCAGACAGCGAGAAACTTAGTTTGAGGATTGGGCTCACGCGGTAAGGAAGGCTGGTGAGTCCAAGTCTGCAGTCCAGAGCTCTGCGGGACAGACCTGCCGCTCAAGGCCAAAAGCCACCTGCTCCCAGAATCCCCTGCTGCGAGGGCCAGGCCCGCCCTTTTCTGTCCAGGTCTTTAGGATTCGATGAGGCTCCCCCACATTACGGAGAGCCATCTGCTTAACGCGAAGTCCACTAACGTAAATGTTCATCTCATTCATAACTACCGGCACAGAGACTCCAGGACCATGTCTGACCACATATCTGGACGCCTGGGCCCAACCGAGCTGACACATAAAATTAACCCTTACAGGTGCCTGCTAAGCCAACTGGATGGCACAGTTAAGCATCTTGGTTTTAGCTCAGGTCTCAAGGTCATGAGCTTGAGCCCTACAAGTCTGCTTAAGACTCTCTCCCTCTCCCTCTCCCACTGCCCCGCCCTTTCCTCAAATAAACAACAAAAAAAATTTTTTTAATTACCCATTATAACCTCAAACAAATATCCTCTGTAGTACACCAAGGACAATTATAGCCAAGAGGGGAATATTACATGTCCTGTTTATACTTGTTGTCATCGAACTGTGGCTGTTTTCCCAGTGAGCCTTTGCAGCAGAAGCTGCTTCCTTCACCCCCGCAGGGACCCCAGTCAGAGGCACCGCCCTTTGTGCTACGATTTCTGAGCGGTTTCCATTCCATCCCCCTAAAAGTATAATGTGACAGATTTGCTTTCAAAATTCAGATTTAGCTTTAAGAATTTTATGGTACTTTTTGAAAAATTTTTTTTTTAATAAAACCAAGCTTCTGAAACTGCTGATGCACTGAAAAATGACACAGCCCCTTCCCGTCAAAAACAAATAGAGATTTTGCTTCATCGAACTATTTATTAGGGAAGGAGAAATTATCCAGGGTCAGGAGACACTACACCATTTTTAAACCATTTTGATAGTTTTTCCCCACAAACCTCTGAATTCAATCAGTTAAATTTTAACACATCTTCGTAGGGTTTCTTGAGAGACAGGTAATAACGGTGGAAAACCTCACTTCAAAGTTCACCACCGATCACCCAGGAGCTGACAGGTGCTTCCCAGGCTCCGGGCACAGGCCGTGAGGGCAGCTGCAAAGCCCTCTGGGAACAGGGAGTGGAGGCGTGATAAAGGCAAAATCACCCCAGCAGTTTCCCGCTTTGAGGACTTAAGTCGGCGTTTAATCTCATTGGGATGTGGTTTTAAAATTAAATTTGTCCAATACAATTCACCTAATGTTTACGGAGTTTTCTTAGTAGGGTATTTCCATGTAAAGTAGATTATCATCCTAAGACTATTACTGGGGTCAACTCGGGAAACTGGAGCAATCTCCGTACTTGCACACCTACGGAGCGGCCGGACGGCATCACGGAGACGCGCACTCAGTTTGGGTTCAGAACCCACCGTCGGGTTCAGAAATGTTCCAGGGTCCGGGCGCACCTGCTGCCCGCGGGGCGCTCGTCGGGTTCTCCACCAGCCTCTGTCTCCGGCGCTGGGGACGGAGGCCGCGGTGGCCTCGGCTCTGTGCGCCCCGACGGCGGGTCACACGGGGCCCAGCCAGGACACGGGCCGCGCGTCCGGGACTCGACTCCTCTGGGGCCGCGCGATGCGGTACGCGGCGCGGGAGGCTCTGCGGGACGCGGAGCAGCGTCCGTCTCCGTCTCCCTCTTCATTCTCGGGACAGATGATGCGACCCCGCGTCCCCCGTGTCCCAGGTGTCGGTCCGCACCGAAGCTAGCCCGACGCGGGGGTTAAGCAAAGACGGACGCTCCACCGCGTTCGGTGAACTCCGGCCGGGCGGGTTGCGCGAGGCACGAAGGCGCGGCTGCGGGCCGGGGCGGTGCGTCTCGCTAAAGGGGAGCGTGAGCGAGGCCCGGACGCCCCGCAGGCCCCACGGGTCCCGCGCCCTGGTTTTCTGGCGACGGGAGCGCGGCGCACCCGCAGGTCGGGCGGGACCAGCTCGCGGCCGCAGGCGGTGGAGCGGTGCGGGGCGCCACGTCCTCGCTGCCTCCGGGGCTGCCGGCGCCAGCGGCGTCGCGAGCGGGACCCGCTGTCCCGGCCCTGACCTCGCGTCGCCCTAGGCCGGCCCCGCAGCCCGGGACTAAACGGGGCGGACGCCGGATCCGAGCCCAGCCGAGGCCGCGGCCGGAGGGTGTCCGTGCGGGGCCGCGAAGGTGCCCGGGCGCTGCGGGGCCGACACCCCCGGACGCGGGACCCGGAGCGCAGGGCGGGCGAGCAGGACACCCGAAGGACAGACGGGGACGTCGCGGGGACAGACGGGGACGCGGGGACAGACGACAGACGGGGACGCGGGCCCCTGCTGAGATCCGACCCCCCTGCCCGGATCCCGGACTCCCTCCCGCGTCCGCACCGACCACGTCTTTCTCCTTCAGTTCACGGATTTCTGCTCCTCGACGCGCCACATTAATCCCGCGGGACCTCCTGCAGGAGCGCAGAGGGCGGACCCACACCCCTGCCTCGGGACAGATGTTCGGGGAGCGTCACTTCCTCCGTGCGGGGCCTGCGGGCCGACTCGGGCCTGCGGGATTCCAGTCACCCACACCCGCCACCATCACGCTTATCTTCAGGTTCCGTTTTTTGTTTTTAAAGATTTTATTTATTATTTATTGGACAGACAGAGATCACAAGCAGGCAGAGAGGCAGGCAGAGAGAGAGAGAGGGGGAAGCAGGCTCCCCGCAGAGCAGAGAGCCCGATGCGGGGCTCGATCCCAGGTCCCTGAGATCATGACCTGAGCCGAAGGCAGAGGCTTTAACCCACGGAGCCACCCAGGCGCCCGATTATCTTCGGTTTCTTAAAGTGGAACCTCGGAGACCCTGGGGCGTGAGAAGACCGCATGCGGCACGTGCTCGCCCCCGGCCTCGCAGACGCCCAGCTGCCCCCGAGGCTTCCCCACAGGCCGGAAGGGACCTTCAGTGCTGCTGGGACCACACACACTGCTTCGGGGAGACATACTCATGAATACGTAAGAGCAAAATTAGCATAAGAAACGTTACCCTCCAGTGCTTGTAACTGTTTTACTCCATTTAATGCCCACTTTCTTCACCTTCTCCATGCGTGTCTGGAACTCTCACTAGTCCACAGCGTGTCCACCTTCCACGCACGCTCCCTCTGGTTTGTCTGCCCAGCCTCGTCGCTCTACCTGCTCGTTCGCACAACGTATACACATGCCCGTAACCGAGAAAACACACAACCTGAGAATGTCTTTCTACATCTGTACGTCGCTCAGCGGCCCGGGACCCACGTACTGGAAGAAGCTGTGCCATATTGTTATAAACTCGGGGTCTCACACGTTAGCCAGAGACACCTGTGTGAGGGAGAACACGGTGAGCGCGGGGACTGAGGACTTTGCACCATCGGAGTTCCTCACACTCCAGTCACATATCTGAAATGCACTCTCCGGCCGTCCATGATCAGAATGAGTGACCCACGCGCTTCCCGACAGAGCTCTATAATTCTATCCCTTTTCATTTAACAGCTCATTCATGTCAAATTTTTTTAAGAGAGTTTGATACTCTCTTGATGTGTCCCCTTGGCCAGGCTGAAGTTCTAGTCGTCCAGTCAAACCCTCATCTACTCCCATGGAGGCATTTTGTAGCTGTGATGCAAGTCCCCAGTCAGCTGACTTGAAGGCAGATCAGCTCAGATCATCTGCGTGGGCCTGAATCAACCCGTTGAAAGGCCTTGAGAGCAGAACTGAAGACTTCCCAGAAGAAGATACTCTCCTGCGGGTGACAGCTTCAGCCCCCCCCCCCCCCCCCCCCCCCCCGCCCGGGAGTGCCAGCTGCCTCTCCTGAGAGCTTGCTGTGGTAATTATGGATCTTCCTGGCCAGCCCCACAATAGTGCAACCAAGTCCTTGAAATAGATCTAATATATGTGCCCTACTTGTTCTGCTTCTCTGGCTGAACCCTACTAATACATACAGAGATTATTCACAGACTATGCACAGAATAAAGCCTGCATTGGCTTTTTCATTTCCCTAGTGCTTTTACGTCCTACCCTTTCTAATCAATGGTTTTAGAAATGTCACATATGCTGGCCACATGACTTGAGAATAATTTAATGATCTTTCAACGCATCTTATTAGCACTCTATATTTTTGCATGGTCTTAAAGAAAAAAAAATCATCGTTTGTTGGATCAAATAAAATCCTATCCTTAAATCAAATACAACATACATCCTCTTTACCTTTTCTTTTGGAATGTTTTGGGATTTTCCTTCATGTTCTTGCTACCCCATATGCTACATTATAACACATTGTGACATGCCCTTGGCTGACCTGGTTGACCACTGCAGGTAGCCCTCCAGGGAAAATACACTGTATTTTCAGCACTGGTGGTGGCCTCCAATTTCTAGTATCTCTCTTAGTCTTTGCTATCCTTTTCTTCCCTCCTTAGTCCTATTTGCCAAAGGTTCTCCCATTCCATCTTCAAAAGTTTTGTACGGAACAACTACTGACAATGCTAGAAACGTACACACACCACGGTACCCTCCACAGCACCTCTGCCATAGCTTTCTTCTAGTTGGTCTACTGCAAATGTTATTTCCTTTGCTGGACAGCGAACCTGTCACAAACAGTAATTTCATCTTGTTCCCCCCAGCGCTTGGCACATTGTAGATGCTCAATAAACACAGAAGATGAGTGCTGTAAAAACAAAACAAATGTCCAACCTACTGGGAACAAAGAACAGAAGCAGCATGGAGGGGTCTCCAAAGGCTCCGACACAGAGGCAACCGGTGGCAGAGTCCTACTGAAGAGCGTTCCCGGCAGAGTAGGGGGAAAAGGAAAAGAAACAGGAGCATATCTCTCACAGAAGTGAGAGAGCCAGTTCAAGCGGCGGCACTACCAGTGCTACTGCTCCTCGTTCTCTCTTCTTCTCAGACCCTTAAGCCAGCTTTTGTTACTTGTCTCTACCTGATTTGGCAAACTCTTGTCAATTTGCGTTAAAATATCCTTCTCATGACGTGACCCAAGAAATTCACATATTCTCATTCTTTGTCCCTAAAGCCCATCTCATGCCTGCATGTTCTCACTGAAATGATTTCCTGAGTCATGTCTACAACATCCAGCTTATCTTTGGTTGTTCCCCATACTAGCTAAAATTATTCTTTCTTCTTAAATGAAAATAGTTTTCTTCCACTATCAAAAGTAGAGTGTTACTATAAAACCCATCCTAAGCTGAAAATGGTACAAAGAGAAGAAGTAATTACCCTTTTGTAAAAGTGAAAATCCTCTTTTAATTTTGTTTGGTTAGCAAAAAGAAAGACACTAACATAGGTCTTTCATAAAAGCAAAATGGCATAACACGAGCCTTCAGGGAGCGGGAAACACTTGCCCAGGCCTGCGATAACCACACTCCTCCCTGCCAAGTCCTAAGCACACATGTGAGGGGAGCTGGTGCACATCACAGTCCTCCACTTGCTCAATCTGCTGCTTGCCCGTCGCTCTAGGAGCTAGGGGTTGGCAAGCTGAGCAGAAGAACAGAACATACAGAAGGTTCTGATCAAATTTCTTGACTCACTCACTCGTGCATCAAATGTCAACAGAGCATCGACAGAGGAAAAAGAAGGCCCAGGTGGGTTTACAGTTCTTTAAAGTCTAAATTTTTGGCAAATGCTTCAAGGTCAGGCTTTTTTTTTTTTTTTTTTAAAGATTTTATTTTATTTATTTGACCGAGAGAGATCACAAGTAGGCAGAGAGGCAGGCAGAGTGAGAGGCTGAGCAGAGAGCCCGATGCGGGACTCGATCCCAGGACCCTGAGATCATGACCTGAGCAGAAGGCAGAGGCTTAACCCACTGAGCCACCCAGGCGCCCCAAGGTCAGGCTTTTAAGTGCCTTATTAACACAGCCCTGAACATGTCTGCAAGTTCACCCGGTTTTACAGGGGCCACTGTTCCCTCCTGTGTACAAGTTGCAAACACTCTCTGTATCCCTGTGGCGACAAGGGTTTCAGAAATTGCTCTAGGTTTTGGAAGACAAATCTTCATACTGAAAATTCAAAAGAAATTCCTTGATTACACGGAGACCCCAGGTTGCATCTACATGTCACTTCCTTTATCACACGAACAAACTCCCGACCACCCCTGGTAGCGGCAGCTGCCGGGGCCAGGGTAGGAAACGCTCTACCTGCTGTTTCCCGGGGGTTTTGCACTTGAACTATTTGGTACCCCCTGTTTGTATACTTCACAGCCCTCAAATCAACCTCATTCCACCGTCCTCAGGGTGATTGTGTGCTCACTTACTCATCCTTGCAAAAAGCTTTTATCAGGAGACTGCCCTGTATCCCCGTGTGGTTAACGAGGTCACACCTCGGATCCATTCATTCACTCCCCCCCCTCATTCAACAGCCGTTCATTAAAAACCAGCTCGTCTCAGTGCCCGCTGGATGTGCCAGGAAGAACGGAACCAGCAGCGCCGCGGTTCCCTGCCTCCCAAGAGCCAACAGTACAGAGGGTCCGGCACAGGGAGGCTCCTCCGGGGAGCACTGCCCCCCACCGGCTTTTCTCATTAGTGAAGCATGAACGAGCACAACAAATCTCCCCGACTGAAACTTCCTCTCTTCTTCCCTTCACAAAACTACGATTCTCTTCATCTCCTTCTGTCCTCCCATGAACTCCGCAGAAGCAAACGTGGTCTTCTCTTCTGACGCCTGCTTCTTCTCTTCTCTGCCCTCGTGCCAGACAATCACATTCCCGCAGGTACATAGTGAATCCACAAAGATGCTTTCATAGTGGACCGAAATGCTCTTACCACCACTTGCAAGTGGGGAAAGAGAGGCTGAAACTGGGATGTTGCCGCCAAACCGCATAAATCCACGATGAAACCAAATCTAAGATCTGGGTCTTTTCACAATATCATGCTAACTCTAATCATCTCCCTTGAACCAATCAGTATGACTTTCCAAGAGCATATACAGCTAACTTTCGTAGAGTCGATTTTACTTCAGTTTCCTTTTTCCTGGATTTACACCTATTCTTTCATCTTTAAATACTTTTTGTTCTTTTGTGGGGAAGATGGCAGAGTAGAGGATCCTAAAGTCACCTCCCCCAACGATAGACCTAGAGAATTTCCACATTCATGTAAATAACCTAGAAAATGACCCAAAGACTGGCAGAACAGATTCTCCAGAGCTAAATGTAGAGAAGAGGACATGTCAAGGTGGGTGGGCAGGCTGGAGACAAGGTGGGGAGCTAGATGGGCTCCCAGGCCTGTCCGCAGTGGGAAGGGTCCGGCGGCGCGGAGAGGCAGGGGCACAAGCCCCTCACACGCACCCCAGGCTCGGGGGATGCACAGGGATGACAAACCCTTATAACATTTGGCTTTGAAAACCAGAGTTTGAAAACTTCACAAGTTCTTACAGTCAGTGGAACTTAACACCTAGAACTTTAAAAATCAGGGGCTCAAGTCCTGGAGAACTGGCAGGGTGATGGGAATTGAGTCCTGCCTTTACAGAGAAGCACCACAAACAGCCCCGCAGAGACAGAGCATAGAAGCAGCAGTTAAAAAACACATCAGATATACAGGAGGGAGATTTATTTATTGATCGCAGAGCTTGTGCTGGAGTGGCAGCGATCTCTGGGAGATTTCTTCACGAACAGAAGAGCCGCCCGGCAGCCTGGATGCATGGGCACCTGCAGGAAGCAAGGCCAGCATTCTGCACCCCGCTTGCTAATAGTCTGCCCTGCCCCCACACACATCCACGCCTCCTCGCCCTCCCCCCAGCTGGCCTCTGCAGGAGTCTCCCAGTAGCCGAAGGTTCCCTCCCATAGCAGACCAGCATGGACCTGGCTGGCACCTCATGCCTGGCCTCTGCACTCTCCCGAGGACCTGCTCCCTCTAAAATGCCCTTGGTGGCAACACACTCAAAGCAGTGCCACAAGTCTGGCTGTGGGCAAACAGCCCTGACAAGGGCAGTAACACTCCAAAATGACTCCTGTCCCAGGGAGAAGGGGAGAGAGCCAGAGATACCAGTCTAACTACAGTCCCAGCAGTGGGCTGGGGGTAGACATCTGGTCTGACTGCGGGCCCTACACACCCACGAAAACTTCCGAGAGGACAAAATAGGGAAAGTGCTCTATAGTTCAGTGCTACTGCATCTCTGGCAAATACCTGACTTGACTCAACTCAAGCCCAAGGCAGCCAGAGACGAGCCCACTACACAGGGTGTACAACACCGGGGCCCAACACTGCTCACAAGAGGCAAGGAGAACCACTGCAGACACCTGGACTGAGGGTAAAAGTGGCTCAGCCACAATGTGGGGTGCACGCAACACGCTAGGAGCAGCCCCTGAAGTGCCAGGCTCTGGGGCTGGAACACCGCACGCAGGAGCGCTCCTCCATGAAGCCACGCCTCTCAAGAGCAGGTGCAGCTCACGCTCCTCACACTCGGACGCAGACACAGACAGACAGACAAAGAGAGGACAGAGGAGTACGTCCCAAATGAAAAAAAAAAAAGGGGGGGGGGGACAAAATCACAGCAAAAGACCTACATGAAACCAGGACAGGTGATATGTCTGACAGAGAATTTAAAGTAACCGTCATAAAGATGCTCAGTGGACTCAAGAAGAGAGTGAGGACCTCAGTGAGACCTTCAATAAAGAGAGAGAAAACAAGAAAGAACCACTTAGAGATGAAGAACTAATAACTGAAATTAAAAAGTACACTTGGTGTGTGATAAAGGGTAGACAAGAGGAACCAGAAGAATGAGTCAGTAACCTGAAGGACGAGTAATGGAAAGCAATGAAGCTGAACAAAAGAGAGAAGATAATAATAAAAAGTAAAAAGACTAAGGGAACTCAACACCACCATCAAATGCAATAGCAGTCACATTATAGGGATCCCAGGAGGAAAGAGAGGAAAGGGGACAGAAATATTGCTGAAAGCCTCATGAGTCTGGAGATGGAAACAGAAATCCAGATCCAGGAGGCACAAAGAGCCCCCAAAAAATCAGCCCAAGGAAGTCCACACCAAGACACATAATAATTAAAATGGCAAAAAGTAGTGATAAAGAATTTTAGAAACAGCAAGAGAAAACAACAACAATAGCAACATAACAACAGTTACATATAAAGGGAAATCCTATAAGGCCGTTGGCTGATTTCTCAGCAGAAACTCTGCAGGCCAGAAGCGAGTGGGGCAGGGCTGAAAGAAAAAATTCTACAGTAAAGAATACTCTATCCAGCAAGGTTATCATTCAGAATAGAAGGAAAGTTAAGAGTTTCCCAGAAAAGGTAAAGGAATGTATCACTCCTCAACCAGCCCCACAAGTATGTTAAAGGGGACTCTGAGTGGAAAGGAAAGACCATAAGTAGAAATAAGAAAAGTAGGAAGCACAAGAGCAGTAGAATTAGATCTACAAAAATCAGTCAAGGGATTCATAAAATAAAAGGATATACTATCTGACACTAGGTACCTAAAACATGGGGGAGGAGAAAATTGAAGAATGGGTTCAAACTTTAACCACCATCAACTTAATATGCACTGCTGTATGCAGAAGATGTTATATACAAACCCAATAGTAATGACAAATCTAAAATCAGTAATAGATACGTAAAAAATAAAGAGACGAATCCAAGTATATCACTAAAGAAAGCCAATTTGTTGTGAGAGAAGACAGCAGAAGCAGAAAGGAAGAAAGAAGAACTACAAAACAACTATAAAACAAGTAAGAAATGGCACTAAATGTCTGTGAATAATTACTTTGAATGTAAATAGACTAAATGCTCCAACCAAAAGACATAGGGAGATGGAATGGGTGGAAAAACAAGACAAGGCCCAGGTATATGCTGCCTACAAGACACTCGTCTCACACCCACAGACACCTGCACACATGCAGATTGAGAGTACAGGGTGAGAGAAACATTGATCCTGCCAGTGGCTGTGAAAAGAAAGCCAAGGCAGCAATACCTGTAGCAGACAAAATAAACATTAATACAAAGATTGTAACAAATGACAAGAACACTGTATAATCATAAAGAGGACAATCTCACAAGAAGACACAATAATTGTAAATATTTATGCACCCAACATGGGAGCACCCAAACACATGAAATAGCCAATTACAATCATAAAGGAAGTAATCAATAGCGACACAACAGTAGGAGACTTTAATGCCCCACTTGCATCAATCGACAGATCATCTTAAACAGAAAATCAACAAGGAAACAGTGGCTTTGAGTGACACATGAGACCAGATGGGTCGAACAGATAGATTCAGACTCCTCTATCCTAACACAGCAGAATACACATTCTTTCCAGGTGCACGGGGAACATCTTCAGAACACATCCCATATAAGGCCACAGAACAAGTCCCAACAAATTCAAAAAGACTGAAGTCCTAGTGTGCATCTTTTCTGAGCACAACTCTACGAAAACAGAGATCAACATAAGGAAAAATCTGAAAAGACCACAACTACATGCAAGTTAAGAAACATGCTACTAAATAAGGAGCGGGTCAGCCGAGGCATCAAAGAGGAAAACAAAAATACATGGAGACAAAATAAAATGAAAACACAATCGTCTGAAACTTTGGGGATGCAGCAGAAGCTGTTCCAGGATGGAAGTTTATAGCCAGCCTACCTCAAGAAGCAAGAAAAATCTCAAATAAACAACCTAAACTTATACTTAAAGAAGATAGGAAAATAACAAACAAAACCCCAACCAGTAAAAGGAAGGAAATAATAAAAATTAAGCAGAAATAAATGAAATAAAAACTAAAGAAAAAATTATAGAACAGATCAGTGAAACCAGGAGCTGGTTCTTTGAAAGGATCAATAAAATCAGTAAACCTTTAGCCAGATTCATCACAGAAAAAAGAGAAGGAGAGAGGACTCAAATAAACTGAATCAAAATGAAAGTAAAGAACTGTCAACAGACACTGATACCACAGAAGTGCAAAGGATTATAAGAGAATATTAAGAAAAAAATTACATGCCAACAAATTGGACAGTTTAGAAGAAATGGATAAACTCCTGGAAACATATCACCGCCCCAAATTGAATCAGGAAGAAAGAGAAAATTTGAACAGACTGATTAGCAGGAATAAAACTGAACCGGTAATCAAAAATCCAGACAAAGTTCAGGACAAGTTTCACAGGTGAATTCTAACAAACATTTGAAGAAAGTTAATACCTATTCTCCTCAAAGTATTCCGAAAACTAGAAGAGGAAAGAACGCTTTTAAATTCATTCTATGAAACCAACATTACCCTGATTCCAAAACCAGACAAAGATACAGATGTAGTGAAAAGAAGGGCCATCTGTACCCCAATGTTTAGAGCAGCAATGGCCACGGTCGCCAAACTGTGGAAAGAACCAAGATGCCCTTCAATGGACGAATGGATAAGGAAGATGTGGTCCATACACACTATGGAGTATGATGCCTCCATCAGAAAGGACGAATCCCCAACTTTTGTAGCAACATGGACGGGACTGGAAGAGATGGTGCTGAGTGAAGTAAGTCAAGCAGAGAGAGTCAGTTATCATATGGTTTCACTTATTTGTGGAGCATAACAAATAGCATGGAGGACATGGGGAGATGGAGAGGAGAAGGGAGTTGGGGGAAATTGGAAGGGGGAGGTGAACCATGAGAGACTATGGACTCTGAAAAGCAATCTGAGGGTTTTGAAGGGGCGGGGGGTGGGAGGTTGGGTGAGCGAGGTGGTGGGTATTGGAGAGGGCACGGATTGCATGGAGCACTGGGTGTGGTGCTCTGAATTCTGTTACGCTGAAAAGAAATTTAAAAAAGAAAAAAGAGAACTAAAAGAAAATAATAATTCACTATGATCAAGTGGGATTTACTCCTGGAATGCAAGGGTGGTTAAAAATTAATAAGGCAATCACTGTGATACATCATAT
Organism: Mustela putorius furo; assembly: GCF_011764305.1. Lineage (NCBI taxonomy): Eukaryota > Metazoa > Chordata > Mammalia > Carnivora > Mustelidae > Mustela > Mustela putorius. The sequence goes on from NW_025421261.1 coordinate 3,682,878, forward strand.
CAATAAGAGAAAGTATAAAAGCTGTATGATCATTTCAATAGATGCAGAAAAAACATTTGGCAAAGCACAGCATCCATTCATGATAAAAACCATCAATATGAAAAGCCCACAACTAATATCATCCTCAATGATGAAAAACTGAGCTTTTCCTCTAAGATCAGGAGCAAGAGAAGGATACCCACTATCAACACTTTCATTGAACATAGTACTGGAAATCCTAGCCAGAGCAAAAGGACAAGGAAAAGATACAAAAGGCATTCCAAACTGGTAACGAACAAGTAAAACTTTCACTATTTGCAGATGACATGATACTATACATTAAAAACCCTACAGGCAACACCAAAAAACTATTAGAACTGATACATGAATTCAGTAAGGTCACAAGCTACAAAATCAATATGCAGAAATCTGTTGCATTTCTATACACTAAAAATAAAGGAGTGGAAAGAGAAGTTAAGACAACAATACCATTTACAATTACACTGAAAATAATATACCTAGAAACAAACTTAATCAAGAGGTGAAAGACCTGTATGTGAAAACTATAAAATATTGATGAAAGAAATTGATGATAACACAAGTGGAAAGATATTCTACATTCATGGAAAGAAAGAACAGATCTTGCTAAAGTGTCTATACTACCCAAAGCAATCTACAGATTTAATGCAGTTCCTTTCTAAATACCAAAAGCACTTCTCACAGAACTACATACATACATACATACATACATACATACAATAAATCCTAAAATTTGTAGGGAGCCACTAAAGACTCTAATTACCCAAAGCAGTCTTGAAAGAGAACAAAGTTGGAGGTATCACAATCTCAGATTTCGAAATATACTAAAAAGGTGTCATAATCAAGGCAGTGTGGTGCTGGCACAAAGACAGACTCGAACATCAGTGGAGGAGGCTGAGAGCCGGGAGACACATCCGTGATGACACGGTCACTTACTGCAAAGGAGACCAGAACATGCGATGGGAAAGACGGTCCCTTCATAAACGGCAGACAGAAAGCTGGAGAGCTCCATGCGAAAGAATGAAACTGGAGAGCTTTCTTACACCCGAAAACAATCTCTAATGGACCTAATATGAGACCCAAATGTGAGACCTGAAACCATAAAAATCCTAGAAGAGAGCACAGGCAGTGATCTCTCTGACACCAGCCATAGCAACATTTTTGTAGTTCTGTCTCCTGGGGCTAGGGAAACAAAGCAAAAATAAACTATTGGGACTAAATCAACATAAGAGGCTTCTGCACAGCAAAGTAAACAATCACCAGAACTAACAGCCACCTATGGAATGGGAGAAGATATTTGCAAATGACATAGCCAATAAAGGGTTAGTATCCAAAATATATAAAGAACTGATAAAACTCAACACTAGAAGAAGAAGAAGATGAAGAATGAGGAGGAGGAGGGAGAGAGAGAAAGGAAGGAAGGGAAGAAAAAAAAGAAAAAGAAAAGAAAAACCAAGGGTTCCTGGGTGGCTGAATCAGTTCCGTTTCTGACTTCAGCTCCAGCAATGCTCTCGGGGTCCTAGGACGGAGGTCCCGTTGGGCTCCATGCTCAGCAGGACGGCAGCTTGCTCCCCCTCTCTCTGCCCCTCCCCACCCATGCTCTCTCTCTCTCTCTTTCTCAAATAAACAAAATCTTTAAGAAAATTAAAAAATAATCTGATTAAACCACTTTAATCAGAAGACATGAACAAACGTCTCTCCAAAGCCGATGTATAGATGATCCAGAGACACCTGAAAAGACGCTCAACATCACTAATGAGGGAAATGTGAACCACACAATGAGGGATCACCTCACACCTGTCAGGACGGCTAAAATCCTAAAGACAAGAAACAAGTGCTGCTGAGGATGTAGGAAAAAGTGGAACCCGCGTGCACAGTTGGTGAGAACGCAAACTGGCATAGCCCCTGTGGAAAACAGCATGGAGGTTCCTCAAAAAACTACAAATGCATCTATCCCAGGATCCAGTAATCACACTACTGGGTATTTATGCAAAAAAATATAAAAACACTAATTGGAAAAGGTATATATACCCTGTTTATTGCAGTGTTATTTACAGGAGCCAAATTACGGAAGCAGCCTGAGTCTCCATCCGTAGATGAATGAACAACTATGCAGTATCCGCCTTTGACCTGGAGAAGCGAATACTCCTGGGTCCGGCTGCACGCACGGCACGGCACACCCCCCAGCCGAGAAACAGAACGAAGTCTCGCCGTTTGCAGCAACCTGGGTGGATCCGGAGGGTGTAATGCCCGGTGCAACGAGCCCGTCGGGAGAAGACGAGCAGCACGTGAGGTCACTCCCATGCAGAAGTAAGAAACCAAACGAACTAGGAAAGAAGGAGACAAACCCAAACCAGACCCTTCACTACGGAGAACAAACTGACGGTTCCCAGGGGAGGGGGAGGACGGGAAGCAGGTAGGGGAGCAAGAGACCACCTGCCCTGAAGACTGCAGACCGGGTGCAGGTCACCAGACGGGACTCCTGACAGTAACCTAACTCTGCACGTTAACTCTGCTGGAATTGAGAGAAAAGGAAAGAAAAGAAAGAAGATGGGAGAAGATACTTGCAAATGACCCATCCAATAAAGAAGGAGTATTCAAAATACATGAAGAACTTATACAATTCAAAACCTAAGAAACAAATAACTCAATTAAACAATGGGCAGAAGACATTTACCCAAAGAAGACATCCAGATGGTCATCAGACACATGAAAAGATGCTCAGTATCACTCCTCTTGGGGAAATGCAAATCAAAACCACAATAAGATACCACCTCACACTTGTTAGATGGCTAAAATAAAAAACAGAAGCAGCAAGTGTTAGCAAGGCTATAGAGAAAAAAGGAAACCTCTAGCACTGCTGGTGGGATTGCAGACTGGTGCAGCCATGGGGAAGACAGTATGGAGGTTCCTCAAGAAGTTAAAAATGGAACTACCCTTTAACCCAGTAATTACACTCCTGGGTATTTAAACAAAGGTTTAAAAAAAAGCACTAATTCAGGGCACCTGCGTGGCTCAGTGGATTAAAGCCGCTGCCTTCGGCTCAGGTCGTGATCTCAGGGTCCTGGGATCGGCCCCCGCATCGGGCTCTCTGCTCAGCGGGGAGCCTGCTTCCCCCTCTCTCTCTGCCTGCCTCTCTGCCTACTTGTGATCTCTGTCTGTCAAATAAATAAATAAAATCTTAAAAAAAAAAAAAAAGAAAAGAAAAGAAAGAAGAAGAAAAGACAAGACTGATTTAAAAAGAAAATATAATTGTTTTGCTTTTACTTCACGGTTACGAATGACAACAACAGAAAATCAGGTGGAAGCCAAACCAGCTGGTTTTCCCGACCAGGTCATGACTTTGCCTGTTTGCACTGATTCCACTAGGAACAGTTGGTCTGCAAACAGAAGCCAGTGTTTTTTTAATTTCTTTTAATTTCTTTTCAGTGTTCCAGAATTCATCATTTACGTACCACCCCCAGTGCTCCATGCCATCTGTGCCCACCTAAGACCCACCACCTGGTTCCCCGACCTCCCACCCCCGCCCCTTCCAAACCCTAAGTTAGTTCCTCAAAGTCCACAGTCTCTCATGGTTCGTCTCCCCCTCCGATTTCCCCCAACTCCCTTCTCCTCTCCATCTCCCCGTGTCCTCCGTGTTATTCCTTATGCTCCACACATAAGTGACTCTACTTGACTTATTTCACTCAGCATAATCTCCTCCAGTCCTGTCCATGTTGCTACAAAAGTTGGGGATTCATCCTTTCTGATGGAGACACCATACTCCAAAAGCCAACTTTTATCTATTTGTTTGTTTATTATTGTTTTGAGTGTATTAGACACACACGTTACATTAGCTTCAGGTGTACAACACAGTGATTTAACTTTGAAAATGCTGAGGTAGCAAGCTTGGTTCTAAGGGTGTTGAATGGGGGTTCAGCAAGTGACCTGGCTTCCTCGGCGTCTGAATGGAGGTCAAGATAACAATCTGCAGACACTCTGGCCTCTCGAGCCGTTAAACCCAGACACCGCTGAAGCGCGCATTACAGAGATAGAGAGCATTAGAAACACAAACATGGATTTCCTTTAGCAACTGGTGTCTGGAGGAACAAAATAGACCAGCATTTGGTTAATTAACCTTCATGCTTTCCTAGCACTAGCAGTCTTGTGAGCAGACCGTGAGCTACCCACCAGTCGGGAGCAGTAGAGGAGCAGCACATCCAGCTGTCCAGGTTAGGATTCTAAGATTCCCTATTTACGAAACTGAGCTGGGACCATCTGACCACATGCACTGATGGACTAAGACACAGGAGCCGTATTTGGATAAAAGGGAAGGCAGGAAGTTTGGTGCAAGGTGCTTGGGAGAAGGGGAAGATGCAGACAAGAAAGGAGCGAAAGAGCATGTGCAGGAGACGCAGCGGCCGATCGCTTTCCTCCTAGACTTAGGAGCAGGTCCCGTGCCTCAGTGGGGAGGGTGGGAGGGTCTGAGGTTGAAGACGCTGTTTTCATGAGACTCCGTGGACCCTGAGAACAAACAGTGCTGCTTGGAGGCCCGAGGGCCCAAGTTCTTTGCAGACATGTGCAGAGGGGCGTTCTCCACGCTTATGCCTGAAGAAGGTCGCGGAGCAGAGCTACAGGGCGGTGGCCCCCACCTGCCCGCCAGGCTGCCCAGTAGGCAGGGTTTTCGCGGAAAGCCAACAGCCGAAGCAAAGACAAGCTTCCCTTGGGTGGCCAGTTAGAAGACGTCCATTAGGAAACCTGAGAAATCTATGCGAAGAGCTCTCGGGAGCTCCCACACACACGTGGTGGGAGAAATGTGGCCAGTAGTCCAGCGGTCCGGGTTGGCAGGTGGGGGCTGACAGCAGGCGTGACTCCGCGTTCAGTGCCGGTGTCTGCGCTCACAGCTCGGGGAAGACCGACCTTCACCGGCCAAAGAGGGTGACCGCATGAGAAGAGCCTCTTGGAGGCCAAGCCAGAGGCCTAGCAAGAGAAGCCAGACGGACCCAGGTCAGTCAGGGGTCAGGACTCCACGACCAGCGACAGGCTGTCCCCTTCTGGTGGCAGAAAGCAAGCGGTTATTTCCCTTTGTCTCGCCACGACTGCTGCGTGCGCGTGGACGGGAGGGGGACAGGAGGTGGACGGGGAGGTGGGGACAGATCTGTCTCCAGATAGAGAGACACTAGCTCCGGAGATGATGTGGACGCTGATGAGATTTGAGCGTGAGGTCACCGCTGTGCAGCCACTCCCGGGGATGGGCACTTCTATTCTCTTCTCTTTAAAAGTCAAGAATGGCTGCACCCAAACCCGCTCACACCGAAATGAAATGTCGTCAGTGCAGGTGGGGCACAGTCCAGGGTCACTTCCACGCCTGGGCTCCGGCCCCGGGCTGGCGCCCTCTCTCCGCGTCACCAACACGTTCCGCCGCCACAGGGTCGTGAGATGCCCGAGCCCTCGCCACCGGCCCCGTAGCTTTGTCCCCTTCTGTGTCTGCTCTTTTGTTTGACCCCTAAAACGGCGGTGTTCCCCAAATTTCTCTTTTCACCTGGTTTCTCCCCTTGCTCTTTCCAGTCTAAGGCTTTATATTTACTCCCAAAGCTTTAATAACCGTATCCTTAGTGGGTCACTGCCCCATCTAAATCTCCAGTAATGCTAAACATTGCTAACCGAGGCACTCACTAACACAGTGCTTTAATTTTGCTTTTATGTTTTTACATTTTCTAGTCTGAAAACAAAGCCCATGTTCCGTCTGGATTTCAGTCTGACTTACGCAGTAACGAGCCGCGGGCAACGCTTTCCTGGTTGTCCTTGAGCCCAGTGTGGAGGCTCGTGATTGACTTTCGCTCGCTAGACCTTTCTAAACGCTTAAAGTACAAATAATTTCTCCAAAAAAAAAAAGAAAAGAAAAGAGCAAAGTGTGACACGGAGAGGCTCAGTACGTGAGGAGAGCCAGAGCAGCCCTTCGTTCAGGCAGTTTGGCTCCAGAGTCACTGGGGACTTCCAGAAAACCAGAAACTGTGTCCCGTGGTTCTATAAATATTCTACATATCGCGTAGCCCATGTTTACCAATAAGTAAATAATAACCCCACTTGATATGTGAAAGTACACTGTCCCATTCTTTCGATTTTTTAAAGACTTTCGAGCGCCGGGAAGAGCACTGAGGACACCGGCCCACACAGCACTTGCCCCGGCACTACGGAGACTGAAGCCCAAGGAAGAGCGGCCGCGGCTCCGGCCGGGGCGGGCCGGACAGCGACTCAGCCGGCCTCGTGAGGACCCGGTGGTCCAGTCCCCAGCACGTCTCTGCGAGGACAGGCAAGCAGAGCCCTGGCCTCCGGCGCACCTCTGTCCTTGCCAAGTCGCCGCAGAGTCTCCCGACGGCAGCCCTGCAGCCACCGACGCAGACCCGTGGGCTGCTCCCTCTGGGACACCTGCAACACGGCGTCTGGTGGCCGAGGCTCAGACGCCCTAACGAGACGACAGGGGGGTGTCTCTCAAAGTGCCAGATCACCCTTGCTGACGCGAGCCCGGCCTCGAGACCAGTTCCTGCTTGAACAGCCTCGGGACTTCAGGATTGCCGGGATGCGAGGCGAGATGTGCTTCAGCCGCAGCGCACGCCGGCATCACACACTTGCTTCCCCCAGATGCCCGCCTCTGCGGCTCTCCCAACAGAAACGGATGACAACACTTTCCTTCCCATCTTTGCCCCACCTCTGGGACTGCAGGAGAGGAAAGACTTGGCCAGAAACCTCTAAGGGACAAAGAGACCCCTCGTGAGGGGGACACAGCGTGTGTCTTTCCCGTGGAGACAGGCAGACACCTGGGGCAGGCCTCCGGGACAGCAGCAGCTCTTTTCCCGGCGACAGTGCTCAGGTGCTTGTGGCAAGCTGCCGGCTCAAGGCTCTAATTAATTAAAGGGCTCTTCTTGCCAGGGATATTGGCCATTTGACATCTCAGCTGGAGATTGGAGCTCATGAAGGTTCAGCTTTGGAAGAGCAGCTCTGCTGTTATCACGTCTGATCTCCCCAGTGGGAAAACCCAAGTGCCTAGAGTTGCAATAATCATGTTAAGTGCCAGTTTCCTTTGCCAAAAAAATAGTACACTCTTTTCTTTATCCTTCCCCTGGGGTAAACTCCCACTGAGTCATTTGCTGGGTTCTCTGCTTATCTTGCAACTCCACACCAGCAGCATCATTATTTTTCAACATATGTAGGCAGTTCCACAAGCCTGCACGGGCTGTGGTTTTAAAGATCATTAAATTGAGGCTCAACCCCAGAAGCAGGACAGAGTACAGGATCTCCTGCAATAGTATTTAAAATACAAGCAACACTGGAGAGTTATCCCCCTAATTTCCATGGGGCAGGCAAGTCTTTGAAAGGATCATCCTCCAACCTCTGACTCAAAACACAGTCTTGGCCACCAAGCAGATAGAACCCAGAGGTGCACTTCGATGTCACCCTGATGAGAGAAGAATGGGACGGGGAGACAACCAAAGCAGTGGCTCTCCCAGGGAAGGCTACTCACAGCCTCTTCTCTGCTCCCCAAGCATACAGAACTGACCGCACTGTGATTGATTCAAGTACAGTTTGGCCACCCCCTAAACTATGAGTTCATTCATGACAAGGATTCTTTCCTCCTTTATCCTCCAAATAATCATGGGAGACCTCCACTATGTACTAAAGAGTAAATTACGTGGGTCTAGGTGAGTCCAAATCTTGCTCTCTGTCAGGTCCTAAAGATGTAAATAAAAGTGATGGGTCTGAGGGCGGTAGGACGGGGAAGTGCACACAACTTGTAGCTGTTCCTTGTCGCCTGCCATGTGAGGTCAAGGAAAGGGAAAAGGAAGGAGAGAGGGAGGGAGTGGAGAACGCGAAACAGAGAAATGAAGAAAGTGAAAAGAAATAAAGAAAAAAGAAAAATTTATGAAAGTTATCGAGATGCCCAGGCTAGAAATCATGGCTGCAGAAATCCCTGATGTTAGGTTATATCTATTAAAAAAAAAAAAAAAGGAAAATATAGACTAATGGGCAAAAGAAAGCCATATATTAACATTTAGAAAAGGTAATGGATACACACTTATTCGAGAGACAGGAATGCTGTATATCTTATTCTGTACCTCCAAGCTAGTGGTAAGATATTTTTACCTGCCCGTGTACATTCTAGGTGCTGGCGTAAGAAGACACAGTAGGTTCTCCCGTTCCTTTCTTTTTCATTTCTGAGCCTTCTACTGGAGGCTTTTATGGAATGAGCCTATGCCAAGTTTATGAATTAACAAACATTGTTAAATGTCTACTGCAGGCTCAAAACTGTGTCAGGTGCTGGAGATGCAGAAAAGTGTATTCACTGTACTATTAGGAGGGCTTTCTGTTCCATTTATTAAGAAATACTTTGCTTTTACAGAGCTGAAACCCATGACAATATTGATAATATTGACCTTTGTCCATTCCCATCGTTAAGAATTAGAATTACTAAGAATCAGAGACCCATACAGTATGGGTAACTCAGCACAACTACAGCTTGTGTTTCTGCAAACGTGCACTTTAGCCCAAGTCTACTGATGTACTTTGCTTGGTGGTGTTGCTCTTTTCAAGCAAAAACATAAAGTGCGACTCAAAGTACCAAGGTTCAAATTACTCTCTGCAAGCCCAGGGATGGAATCATGAACAGCTCCTACTGAGACAGTTCTCCAAGAGTTTTCCATGGATCCTTCTACTCAACCCTTAACAGCAGTTCTACAGGTTGACACCATGACTTGACTCATTTCATACATGAGACAAGTGAGGGACAGAGTGGCTGATGGTAGTGGGGCTGGGACTCCAGTCATGGAAATTGGTCGCCAGACCCTGTGCTCCTAACCCCTGCCCCATTCGGCATCTCAGGAGAGTGAGATTGGGAAAATGCAACAATAAAAAAATCAAAGCCAGACAATAAGAGACAAAAGAAGAGTGCATAGAATCCAGAAACACCTATCTTACTCCAAATATTGCAAACCAATGCTAAGAGCTCTTTCCGGGTTGGGAGAGTGAAGCGGGAGAGGCATGGAGGCAAGAGAAGAGGAAAGGCTGAAGTGCCTCCCGGTGCTCAGAGAGACACAACTGCCCTTCCCACAGATCAGACATTAGTAGCCTGTGTGGGCACAGATGAAAAAAGGATAGAAATTTGCAAGTTTGTGTGTGTGTGTGTGTGTGTGTGTGTGTGTGTGTGTCTCACCCTTTGTCGAGCAGAGAGAACTCTATAAAGTCAGCAACAACTGTACTCTGCCAAAAATGAACCTTTCTGGCTTCAAAAAAAAAAAAAAAACTATTTAAAAAGTAAACAGCATTCACATTTACTTGAAATAATACCCCTCACTGTGACTGTGACTGCTCCAGGATATGGGATTCTGTCTTTCAGGGGATGGGGAGGGGAGGCAGAGGAATTTCTTCAGTGCTGGCAGGGTTGGTCTGGTCTTTATGCCCTTTCTCGGGGCATGGGAAGAAGTCACCGTGACCTGCCAGCCCAGAAACTCTGCCAAGAAGCTGAGAGCCGTGGGACTGTGCCCGGCCAGCTTTCTGGAGGTCAGTGAACACTGTCTAGACATTAAGTCTTGGTCTTTGAAAGAGGAAGCCAGATACAATATAGTTTCAAAAGGCCGAGGAACCAGCTGTGAGGGACTATCTTAATTCCTGATACCACTGTCTTGGGCTGTGTTTACCCAGAGACCTATTCATCAGCACTGATGAGAAACTTGAATTTTCCAATAGGCCATTACGTTCCAGATTCTTGGTCATCTTTTCCTAAAGGAAGAGTGAAGGTCATCATCCATGTCTATTAAAAATAGCGATGACGCGAGCAGGTGTGCTGCACTCTCACCCATCCTTGGCAATAGTAGACACCCAAGTCAAAGCCAAGGGTGGATGGGAGAGGTAACCCATCAGCACGACCACGGTGATCCCATAAATCACTGCCGCCCACACGTAGGTTTCCTTCTATCTTTCCTTTCTAAAATGAATACTTTTTTAAAAGATTTTTTTTGAGAGAAGAGAGAGAGCACTAGAGAGACAGAGCAAGCGTGAGTGGTGGCAGAGGGAGAGGGAGAAGCAGGCTACCTGCTCAGCAGGCAGCCAGATGTGGGACTCGATCCCAGGACCCTGGGATGATGACCTGAGCCAAAGGCAGACGCTTAACTCACTGAGCCACCAAGGAGCCCTAAAACTGATACTTTTTATATGATAGGGATATATTTCCTAAAGATACTATCTTTAAAATTTGTCATTGAGGGCCACCTGGGTGGTTCGGTCCGTTGAGCATCTGACTCTGGGTTTCAGCTCAGGTCAAGATCTCATGGGTCCTGAGATCAAGTGTCATCTGGGGCTCTGCACTCAGTGCGGAGTCTGCTTGGGGGTCTTACCTCTTCTTCTCCCTCCCTCTCTGTGTGTGTCTCTCTCTCAAATAAATAAATAAATCTTTATAAAAGAAAAGAAGTTGTCATTGACATGGGTTAAGATATCAGAATTCCAGGGAGATAGAACAGACGGAAATCCAGAGAGAAATGGAGCCCACCCAACAAAAATGTTACAATAAACCATCAAAATGGTAGCTAATTTTTTAAAATAAACTCTCTAAGTGGAGGAACCTATTTTTATGGTAACAGAGATTTTGGCTGGGATTTTAGGTTACCATATACAGATGAAAGTTACAACAGGATAAAGCAGGTCCTATAGATACCAAACTGGAAAATGCTTATTTTTCATTTTCAAGTAATCTGTGAAACAGAAATCTCTGACCTTTAACCCATCCCTGGGATTCATTTTATCTCTCACCGTCACCTCATCCACCACCTCACCTGTCCATCACCCCCAACCTGTCTCTGATGTGTACCCCAAGGGTGGGAGTTAGGGCAAAGCCAAGAGCATCCGAGAAGGGGTGAGGATGTGTGTCTTGCCCATCACTCCAAGTGCGGGAGCGTGTGACAGAGCATCCCTACACAGACAGAGCTGAGTCTGAGAGATTTAAAAGTATCAAGGCACAGAGACATAAATATCAATGAGCATAAAACAGGAGCAGCAAACATGGAAGGTGCTTGAAGGTCATTCTCTGTGGCTCATCTGTCCGTACACCGCCCCTCCATGAGTCAACTTGAGTTAAATAGTGTCGGGTGGAGAGGTTACGGAGGAAAGAAATGAGAAGACGTGACTTAGGCCAATCCTCTAAGAGTCTACTTTGAGCTTAATATGTCCCTAGAGAACGTTACTTCGCATCTTGGCATGTCCATTTTTCTTCTACAACATATGGTGGTAATAACTGCCTTGCAATAGGAGGCCCCAAAAAACAATCATGAATGAATGGATGGGCCCGTACACATGCCCTAGATGTTTTTAGGTTCTGCAAATTAAGGAGTGAACTGGTCTTTGGCTAAAAATAAGAGCAGGGATTCTTACCACTCTATAAAGCAGAATTTAGGAAGTGGGACATTTGTTATCTTTCTCTAAACTAAACACTTCAATCCACGCCCCCTCTTCCCCAACCAGCTATCCATTAACACCCTATTTTATGGCAGAAATTGCCTTCAAAAATAAACCCTGAGTATAAGTATCCTTTTCTCAACTCCCAGGAAAAGGAAAAAAAAAAAAACAAAACCCTGCTTTTTTGAACAAAATGGCCCCAGAATGATATTACATTACTGGACAATCATGTATTCAGCAAATCCATTCATTCAATCAACCTTTATTAGCTCTTCCCACCAGTGGGTATTATTACTCCGAGCAGAATCCATCCTTGTCCCCGCTCCAAGAGACGATAGTTTAAGTGGAAGCTGAACCGGTCAGCAAGTATTTAGAATCCAATGGCAGAAAGAAGAAGAAAAACACTGAAGCAATGTTTCTGACACCAGACTGGTTAGACTCACACCCTGGCCCCAATACCCGCTACTGGTGTGTCCTTCAGCAAGTTCTTCAGTGTCACTAGCCCTCAAATTCGTTATCTGTAAACGGTAGTAATAATTTTACTTATCTCAGAGCACTATTATAAAAATCAGGAAAGGATCCATGTAAAGTACTTTACACAGGGCTGAAAATATGGTAAACACTTGACAGTTTTATGGTTGCTGTTAGGTGTTATACTTTGGTGTAGGCACAAAACATTATAAACTCTAGGGGTAACACCATTCATCTTTCCTGGAGAAACCAAGAAAGTTTTTGAAAAGGAAATGACAATGTGAAGGGGTCGCTCCATAGAAGACTCAGCTTTCAAGCAGATAAGAAAGGGAAGATAGTATTCAAGAAGAACAACCACTTTGAACATGGGCACAGAGTGATCAAAAAGTTTTGCATTCAGGAGCAGTTTGCTCAAGACCTCTAGACTCCAGCCCTTAGGAAAATACCAGGAGATGAGGCTGAAGACAATGAGAATGACTTGTTGAGTCATACAGAGGAGTATGGGGTCTAATTTGAATTAAACCTGAATCCCTTGGATGCTTCTAAGTAAGATTTGACATGGACAGTTGTGTTTGTTGTCTGTTCTCTGGAAAGTAACCCTGGCAGTGTTTTGGAAATGGAATGAAGAAGAAAAGACTTGGAGTAGAAAAGGTCAAGGAGCGTGTCATACGAGCTCCCACAGGAGGACTAAGAAGGGAAGGAAAAAGATGATGGAAAGATCCCAGGGGCACCTCAAAACGGCATTTACAGAATTTGATAGCTAGTTGGATGTGGGACGTAAAGGCACCAGAGAAATCCAGGATGACACTGACATCTCTAGCTTGGAATGGTAAAGCCATCGCCCGGAGTGTGAGTACAGGAGAAGACGGCTCAGGATGGGAGAGAACACGTGTAAAGGAGAATGCGTGTCCTTACATTAAGGCGTGGTCTATGGGACAACAAAGTGGAAAAGGCCTCGAGTTCGTCAACAACACAGATCTGGGGTTCAGAAGAGATTTTATCACTTGAGACTCAGATTTGAGAGTAATTTTCTTTAAAAAAGACCCCATCTTAAAAGACAAGATGACCCACAGATTGTTGATTATGTACATGGAAAATATCTATGTGAAATATTATAGAAGAATGTCTGCAGGTTAAATAAATTCTGTTGAAATAGTACAGCTATATGGACTTAGGTTGGTTGAATAATAATCCTACCTCCCCATCAAAAAGTTAAACAAAAGAAGTGGATGAGTTGACCAGAGCTGCCTACAGACAAGGACCTACTCTGGCTCCCTGCTCTCCTAACTCCTCCGTATGCATTCTCCTTTCCCCTTCCCTGATGTTGTTTAGCATGGTGTGTCACCCCATCTAGCTAAGGTTAATGCTGTGCTTTGGCATCTCCTTGCCTTTCTATGGCTTTCCTTAGAGCATTTAAACACACTTGTCCAAACCCACCCCAATTAAGAGACCCTCCCTCAACCCAATAGCCCCCCTAACTACTCATCTCTTCCCTTCCTTTTGCAACACATTCCTTTAAAGGCTAGCCTACCGCTTCTATTTCCTTCCTCACTCAATCTTCAATCCATGGTAGCCTGGCCTATGCACCCATCACCTGGGTCTTACCAAAACTGACGGTGGTCTATGACACCAGCAAACCCAGTGGATGCTCTAGAGTCCCCATTTGCTAACTTCCCAGCAAAAGTTCTGATGCAAGTGACTACCTCATTTTTAATGACTTACTTTTATTGATTTGATTTCTGTCATACTACATCCTTCTGATTTCTTCCAACATCTATGGCCCTATCTTCTCTCTTTCCTTCACAGGAAACAGTCTTTTCCCAGACCGTATATACCACATTCTTATCAACACTCTTCATTTTTTCTCCCCACATTCCCTGGGCAATCTTGTCCCTTCACACTCTGTCAACCATTCTCTATATGGGTATTTATCCCATACTCATATTTCTATCCTAGTATGCTATCCTGAATTATAAATCAACATGCCCAGATACCTGGTGGTCGTCTTTGCTGAGAGAACTTACCTCCACCACAACCTGACATGTATCAATCTCTACCATATATCCAAATTATTATCACATCCTGTTGATCTTATCACTCAAATCTCTCCTGATCTTCAATGCCATTATCCTAATCCTGGCCACTACCATCTCTTGACTATACCCTTATAACTAGACTTTGTGTCTGATATCTTGCTTCTTCTATTCTTCAGCATCCAAATGATTTTAAAATAAAAATTATATCAAGTCACATACACCTACCCTCCCAAGTGAAAATTTCTTGTTCCCCTTACAATAAATCCAAATTCTGGTTTTATAAGTCCTTCCATGATCAGAATTTTATTTTACTTATTTATTTTTTTGTCACACTGTTTGTCATTCTCTATCTCAAGTTGCAATTTTCAGACATTCTGAACATTTTATAGTTCTCCGCCTCTCCAGATTTTCACACTTGGTGCTTCTCTGCCTCCACCCTGTCGTCGTGTGTCTAAATCCCATGCGTTCTTCGGACATCTGAGTGAAGGCCACTTCTTCAGGAAGGTCTTCTCTGACCCCCAGATTACGTTAGGTTTCCTTCATGTAAGATCTCGTAACCTCCCAACTTAAGAAAAGAATCACATTATCCCTTCACAATTCTACATGTCTGGTGACTACCCATACGTTCAATGAGGGAAAGGTCACATGGGACTTGGTCCCCACGGTCTTTCCGTTCATGTCACAGAGCAGATGCTCCGTGAGCACTTGGTAACATGCTGGATGGATCCAACTGAGTCACAGAGACTGACTTACTACTCTGTCTTGTGCATGACAAGAGCTGAGAGAGGTAGTGAATATGTTGGATAACAGAACTGGTTTTATAAATAATCTCAATTGATCAAAATTCTAAAAATAAATAAAATAAATAAAATGGCCTATATTTATACTCAAAGATCACTTACACAAATATAAAAGAAAGCTGTGTTGTAAGAGCAAGTCATGTGAAAATGCCTTAAGAGCATGTGCGAGGACTTCAGACTTCGCATGGGCCACAGAGGGACATGGTGACGCGCAGAAAGTGACACCGTCTCACGCTGCATTAGCGGAGTACCAGCGTTACACCGAGGGACGCCTACAGCTCCTCTAGCATCGCTGCCCGTGTCTGATGTGGTACCTGTCGTACACCAAGCATGTGCAAAGCTCCTGCACGAAAAGTGAAAAGACTCAAAGCTTTTGCCAAACGGAGCACATCGGAAGAAGGACACATAATCTTTGATCTCGGTAACGAAGAGTATGCAAAAGAAAAAGTATAACCTGGTCTAGAAGCGATAATAATACTTGATACATCATTGATTCTGTATTGAGGACTGTTCTAAGCACTTTAGATGTACCAACACATCTACCATATGAAGTAAGTACAATTATTATCTCCGTTCTACAGGGACAAAAGTGAGGCACAGGTAGCTTATGTGACCACAGATGTGCCAGAGCCAAGTTCGGAAACCAAATAGCCAGCAGCCAGCAGCCCACACTTCTGGAAATCATTTAGAACAATATTCTACTAGAAAGAAGGAAGGAAAATCATTAGCCCAGGGGTGAGCCGGGGAGAAGATTCAGGAGAAAACATATTAATTGGCTTCATACTTTAAACGTCAGGCAGAAATCAAAAGGAAACAGATCCTGGCTCAGTAAAATGAAGAACTTTGTCATGCTCTGATTTGTGTCACCAGTGAGCAGTCAGGGTCGTTGGGTCCCTGTCAGCAGAGTCTCCAGGTGGAGGTGGGACGTCTACACATGATATCAAGGGCAGCCTCACTCCGGGGAAAAAGTGAGAATACAGGACCCCTGAGGTCCCTTCACAGGATCTGAAATGTTAAGAATACGACATGGACCTCAATCCCAGACCGAGACGAACACAGCAGAACCCAATCAAGACGCAGATTTAATAGGCAGTAAAAAACCACCGAGATAACGAAATGAATGTCACCCGGAATAGTGGGCCCTCACATCGCCTTTAAAGATGACTATCCCAGGGGCGCCTGGGTGGCTCAGTGGGTTAAGCCGCTGCCTTCGGCTCAGGTCATGATCTCAGGGTCCTGGGATCGAGTCCCACATCGGGCTCTCTGCTCAGCAGGGGGCCTGCTTCCCTTCCTCTCTCTCTGTGATCTCTTCCCTTCCTCTCTCCTACTGTGATCTCTCTCTGTCAAATAAATAAATAAAATCTTAAAAAAAAAAAAAAAGATGACTATCCCAGCTCTAATCCCATATCCAGCAATTTCAGAAACAGAAGCAGCACAGCCAAACAATGCCATGCTCTCCAGCCCTAAGAAATGCCAAGTTACTAATAGATAAGGCACAGCTCAACTCTTTGCGCACCTGGTTCTCCATATCAATAGATAGTGTCAAAGAATTTATTTGAGTTGTTCACACTGTGAAATCGCTTTTTTCCCCTCGAGAAGGAGAAGACCTCGTTAAACCTGAGATTAAAGAGGCGGATAGAAGTGCCCCCTGGACTGCGAAGGGCAGGAATTAGACATGCTGCTACTTCTACAGCAGGCCGTCTCCAGCCAAGGCCCATCACAGCGACGTCCTCCATCAGATGCCAGCGAGGCTAATCCTTTTGCAAAGCATGACAGCTTCTCAGACTTGACTGTGGTGAATCCAAACCAGATTTTTATGCTATATGATCAGCTTTCAAAATACAAAATCATTTTTATATTGTGTTGAGCTTAGGGTTATTGCATTTAAATTTGGAAATAAGGACACAGACGCCTGCCACGCGGCTTCTCCTGGACTCCCTTGATGCTCATCTCGCAGAATAAAATGTCAGATAATAGCGAGATAGAAATAAATATATGCAACCAGAGCTGCTTGATAACAAAATGCTGTCAAACGATAACAGAGTGTTCCACGTCCTTAAAGAGAACCATTCAGATTTTCATCTCCAAAGAAAGAGAGCCACAACATGTCACCGGAACATCCTCACTGACCCCACAGCCTTTCAGTGGAATGTCATCAAGTCTGAAGCCACTTAGTACTGTGACAGCAAGCTGGAAATTTTGGAGGCTGACTTACCTTTCTGCAGTCAGATAAGGACTTCTCGCTGGCCGATGTGCTGAAAATGGTGGTCTATGAAACAAGAAGGGGGTGACACATTAGAATCATCAAAGTGTAATGACTCTGCCCTGTTTTTTTTTTAATATTTTATTTATTTAGTTATTTAACAGACAGAGATCACAAGCAGGCAGAGAGGCAGAGAGAGAGGAGGAAGCAGGCTCCCTGCTGAGCAGAGAGCCCCATGTGGGACTCTATCCCAGGACCCTGAGATCATGACCTGAGCCAAAGGCAGAGGCTTTAACCCACTGAGCCACTCAGGCATCCCTGCCCTGTTCATTTCTAATCTATGGTGGGCACCACTTCTTGTGACCCCAGTGATTTCCCTGGATTTTAAAAACATACCCGCCCTTCATTGTGGTGACTTCCAAGCACCCTTCCACCAAGCTGGAACATTCAGTATGGGCCCACAACGACAGAGTAAGGACTCATTTATCTTTGTTTCACAAACAGGGTGCCTGCAGCATAATTCAGTTAATTGTCAAAAGTCACATACCTTGGAAAGAGGTGAGTAATCAACACCCAGAAGTCTGACCCTGGAACCCAACTTCTGAACCACACACGGTGCTCTATCTCTTGAAGAGATACATACAAAATGTCAAATGCCAAATCATTCTAATGAAACCTAATATGAGCCTGAGCAATGAAGGGGAGCCTCTCCCCATGTAAGAGGTTTATGAACCTGAGCAGCAGCACCGGATCTTGTCATCTGATCTCTATTTTCTTTAGCACACTTGCTCTCCACCCGATTTACTTTTCATATATATTTTTGTTTGTTTTCATGGCCTCATGAACCACTAAAAAGGCATGTTAGCATGCAAGGCCAGTTGGGATTTATATCAAGTTTGCTCCCTTTGGACCACCCTATGAAGAGTTCGATGAATCTGTGGTCAACTACATAAATGATACTGAAATTTTTTTCAGTAAACGGGTCTACTTTTTCTTTAATTACAAAATACATATTCTTAATGAGTCAATCTTCTTTCTAACTATCCTGTTGAGGTGATCAGTAATAAAAATTTGTGTTCATCAGGATGCCTGGGTGGCTCAGCCTGTGGAGCTTCTAACTCTTGATGTGGGCTCAGGTCACGATGGAGCCCGCAGTGGGCTCTGTGCTAGGCATGGAGCCTACTTAAGATTCTCTCGCTCCCTCTCCCCCTTCCCTTCCACTGGCACACACGTGTGTGTTCTGTCTCTCTCAAAAACAAAAACAAAAACAAAAAACTGTGTTTGTCCTTCCGCATTTTCTCTGTGTTTATCCGAATGTATTTACGCCACATGTAATGACAGGACTTACTCTCCGGATCACACTGCATATGCACATACAGATACCTCCTTCTTCCTTGACATCATCTCATCCTATTTAAGAATGCAGTATGGGCACCTTTTCCGGTCAGGTCACATACATTGGCTCATTCGTCTCAACAGCCGCATGGCATTCCATAATAGAGGTATTCTGTATCTCTATGTATGGCTTCTGTTATGGATGGACATTTGGTACTTTCCATGTTTTGGTTCTTTTGTTATTGCTTTTTGTTGGTTTCCTTTGTTTGCCATTACAAACTACATTGCAGTAAATATTCATATATATTTATATTTGTAAGACACACAGACACACACATATATATATAATGTATGCGTGTACATACACATATACGTATTTATACCAACAAATTTATTTTGGTTGAATAGTGTCGAAAAGTAAAAGAAAGGTAAGATCGATAAAGACGTCGGTAAGGCTTGAAGATATAATATACATGAATTTTCTCACATTCTCTCCTTGCAGAACATAAAAATATCTACCACCTCACCTACGATTTTACTTTGTTTTGAGGCAAGCACTACAGATAGGTAAAAATCTGAGCCAGCATAAATTCTGATTCAAAGTAATACGCAGCATTAAAGGACAGAAAACACAGGTGTGGGTAAACATACAAAAAAGCATATTTAGTGAAAAAAATAAATTCAAGGTTTAGATTGGTGTAATCTTGAAATACGGTTTGCTGGCCGTTTTGTGTTATTTTGTTGTGAGGGAAGGTGTGAACGTTATCTAGAAAGTCTGAACTAAAAGCAGGAAAGGGATGTGGAGTGTGGGAGGCCGCGTGGGTGGACGGGCGCCTGCTCAGCCGCGGGGCTCTGCTTCTCCCGTGCCCGCGCCCTCACCGCCGTGTGCACCTGCGCTCGCTCGCGGCCCCTCGTGGGAATAAACGGAAGCTCTCGTTGACGTGGAAAAGGGAAAGAAGGGAGGAGCTGTAAGTGGTAGAAGAAAAGAGAGCAAAAGTCAAAAAAGCAGCTCACAAAACAGACGTACCGGAATCGTCCGGGAAGAGGAAAAATGACTCTCCGGAAAGAAACCGCCGTCTTCGCTCGAGGAGCCTGAGGGCCCGGCACTCATTCTTCTCACCACGATGAAACCCGCTGACCCAAGTCCGGCCCGCACAGGCAGCAGCCCGCGTCGGCCGAACAGACAGACCCTGGACGTTCTCCTCGGCCGGTCCTCGGCCGCTGCGGCTGCATCTCAGTCTCTTGTGTCCGCACGGCTGGTGGGTAGAAGGACAGACTCCGGGTCCGTTCGAGGACAGACTCCGGGTCCGTTCGAGGACAGACACCGGTTCCGTTGGAAGACAGACTCCGGGTCCGTTGGAAGACAGACTCCGGTTCCGTTCGAAGGACAGACTCCGGTTCCGTTCGAGGACAGACTCCGGTTCCGTTCGAAGACAGACTCCGATTCCGTTCGAGGACAGACTCCGGTTCCGTTCGAGGACAGACGCCGGTTCCGTTCGAAGACAGACTCCGGTTCCGTTCGAGGACAGACTCCGGTTCCGTTCGAGGACAGACTCCGGTTCCGTTGGAAGACAGACGCCGGTTCCGTTGGAAGACAGACTCCGGTTCCGTTCGAGGACAGACTCCGGTTCCGTTCGAGGACAGACTCCGGTTCCGTTCGAAGACAGACGCCGGTTCCGTTCGAAGACAGACTCCGGTTCCGTTCGAGGACAGACTCCGGTTCCGTTCGAGGACAGACTCCGGTTCTGTTCGAGGACAGACTCCGGTTCCGTTGGAAGACAGACTCCGGTTCCGTTCGAGGACAGACGCCGGTTCCGTTCGAGGACAGACGCCGGTTCCGTTCGAGGACAGACGCCGGTTCCGTTCGAGGACAGACTCCGGTTCCGTTCGAGGACAGACGCCGGTTCCGTTCGAGGACAGACGCCGGTTCCGTTCGAGGACAGACGCCGGTTCCGTTCGAGGACAGACTCCGGTTCCGTTCGAGGACAGACTCCGGTTCCGTTCGAAGACAGACGCCGGTTCCGTTCGAAGACAGACTCCGGTTCCGTTCGAAGACAGACGCCGGTTCCGTTCGAAGACAGACTCCGGTTCCGTTCGAGGACAGACTCCGGTTCCGTTCGAGGACAGACTCCGGTTCCGTTCGAGGACAGACTCCGGTTCCGTTGGAAGACAGACTCCGGTTCCGTTCGAGGACAGACGCCGGTTCCGTTCGAGGACAGACGCCGGTTCCGTTCGAGGACAGACGCCGGTTCCGTTCGAGGACAGACTCCGGTTCCGTTCGAGGACAGACTCCGGTTCCGTTCGAGGACAGACGCCGGTTCCGTTCGAGGACAGACGCCGGTTCCGTTCGAGGACAGACTCCGGTTCCGTTCGAGGACAGACGCCGGTTCCGTTCGAGGACAGACGCCGGTTCCGTTCGAAGACAGACTCCGGTCCGTTGGAAGACAGAGCCAGCACCGAGGGAGAAAAGCCCGACGAGCACACGGCTCTCGCAGCCTCGGAGCCCTGGACCCCGTCTTCCCCGCCGACGGCCCCGGACCGTCCCGCGGGCCGCGCCCCTGAGCACACCCACACAGCGGCCTGCTGCCCGCTCAGATTCCTCATCTGAGAAGGTTCCGACGCCACCAGACTCGGCCGCTGCCGCAGCCCCATTACGGAGCCCGGGGCCGTCCGTGAAAACGGGCGTCGGGGAAGATCGCCGTCCTCCGGCCAGAGCGCGGCGTCGGGAGCGCCGGGCCGGGAAAGCAGCCTCGCGGGCGGTCACATCACAGTAGAGCGTCAGAGGAGCGTGACAAACACAAGACGGCCCGAGGGGCGCACACACCGTTTCTCTTCCGTCTGTGTCTCCTGTCTGTTATCGGCTTGGTTTGGCGATCGATTTTCCGAAGTCAGTTCTACGAACACTTTGCACTGGTTGATTCTTTGCTGTGGCGGTGGGGCGAGCTGTGCTGCGCAGCACTGCCAGCCTCGACCCCCCAGACTTCAGTAGCACAGGCCACCCCTTGACCTCAGTCATCAACCAAAATTGCCTCCAGATATTTCCAGGTGTCCCCGGAGGGCAAATTCACCCCCAGGTGAGAAGCACTGGTCGAAACTCAAGAAGCGCTAGTCACGGCGATGATCCTGATTCCCTGACCACTGTCACTAAATTTTTTCCAAGAAACGGCAGTTGAAAAATCTGGAGAGGACGCAAATTCTAGCTCCTGCAGATTCCGCGCGGGGGCAGCTTCAGAAACTCTAATTTCATTCTTAAGTAAGTTTAAGATACTCCACTAGGGACAGTCAATCAAAGAACGGGTCTAAGGATTCAGATTCTAGTGCTCTAGCCCCAGCGGAAATGATCTTTGAGATGAAATGATACCATTCAACCTTCAAGAATTGTGTCAGGTGACCTGAGAAACGTGTTTGGAGGAGAAATGAGAGTCAGAGTTGGGTGAAATTGGCTTCACTAAAAAAACTAGTACAAGTAGCTCCAAATGTTGTATTTGTAGGAAGGAACCACTGGAGCTAAAGGCCAAATATGCGGTGAAATCTCATACCCAGAGTGAGTATGAAAGCAGCACGGCCCGGGTCAAGGAGAGTCTGATCCTTAATTTGGCCATTTTCTAAGGGGATTTTACTTACACGCTCCGTTGGTCTCGTTCCGTTGCCTTCGAAAGAGTTTGACCGGCATTCCAGTTTCCTAATTACAACTATTGTAATTGCCTTTGGGTGGGCTTTCTAACCTTCCAATAACATGTTCACTTTAATTACTGGAAATGAAAGGCTCAAAACAGGGTGGCTCACCCACACTGGGACCTTCTTGACTGCCGCATCGATATTGTTCTACTAAAGAGGAAAACCGTAATGAGTCTCCTCCACAAAGTCTGCGCAGGGCTGCGCTCCACCGAGGAGGGCAAGCATGATGGTGCGGAGGCCGTTTTAGAGCTCTGGCTTCTAACCCTGTCGGCAAGGTGACCCGTCTGGGGTGAGCAGCATTACACATAGAAGTTGTAGCAGTTTTCCAGATGAATCTAGAAAGGTCCGGTCCTATGGCTGTCCATTTATATACTGATACCTGAAACTCCACGTATTAGAGCCCTGCTTTTCACACCAGGCTTTGAACCATCAAAGACAAACTCTCGAGGCATGCTAGGGTATAAGAGTCCATGCCCACGGTGGGCAACTGAAAATGTCACGTACTATTACTGTTGATCTGTCACACCTTAGAAGGAATGAGTTTATCACATCCTTTTCTATAAGCATATTTTTAACTTTGGGTTTTTAAGTTTTCTAAAAATTTCAAAAACAGATTTTAATGGGCAATAAATGAGGACTTACATAAAAAAGACTTTGGCCACTCACGGTGATGGGAAAAGATCTAAAAACGTAGGTCACATTAGGCTCTCTAAAAAGCAGTCCGTGAGATGGAGGTGAGCAGGTGGGGGTTTATCGGGGCTGCTCTCGGGACTCTACTTGTGGAAGGAAAGGGAAGGGCACGGGACCAAGCACAGAAATAATTTTGGCCCTGGTGAAACTCCACAAAAGTCTCAGTCCACCACACGGGGGCCCTGAATGGGGGTAGACTTGTCCCCAGCAGGGGCGGAGCTAAGAGCTGCCCGGGAAAGAAGGCATGACCCTGGGCAAGAGGACTGTGCTCCTCCGGGGACGATTTCCTGAGAGGGCTGACAGCTGCGGGTGGTCAGCTGCTCTCCTAGCAGCAGCGACATCTGTGTGGGGGGCTGCTGTGTCCACGACAACACACTTTACTTTGGCACACTTTGTCAAGGGCAGATACTGGTCGTGACTGATTTACTCTAGTTGGACATGATCCTGTATTAGAACTCAGAAGTTTGCTGGTCTTTGAGGACAGACTCTCTCGACAGATAAACAAATGGGCCACTTGCTCAGGAGGCTTCCTTGGGTCTCATGTCCCCTCTTAACGGACCTCTTGTGAGCTTAAGACGGGTGACTGGCCGTGAGGTCTCAAATTCTTCATTACAAAGTGAGGAAACCCATATTCATGTCCTTGAAGGTCCTGATAACCTGGCTAATTTGAAGGAAATGGGCCTGATTTTATCAGACACATCATTCAGAAACCAAGGAGTGCTCTGCCTACTTCTTCCCTCCATCCTCTGCGGCAAGAACACTGGACTGAATAACATGGTCAGGCTTGATTCCCTCCAGAGCTACAGAGAGCTTTCGAGATGACCCACAACAGCATAACTTCTAAAACGTCTCTACCTCTGATTTTGAGAGATATTAAATAGTGGTCTATTTAGAAGATGAGGTAGTTAAATACATCTTCCTCAAGTTAACATTAATGATCATTTACAGAAATGTTCCAAGTGGGCAGAAAGGCAGAAGCAGCCCAGAAGAAAGAGTGACTTGGGGTGAAAACCTGGTGCCATACGGCCTCGGTCTGAGAACGCACAAGCAGTATCAGAGGCTGAGGCTCGTCCAGGCCAGCCCACGGAAACAGGTTCCAGAAGCGCAGCTGCTTACCCCATTCTCGCTGGTGGGAGTGGTCGCAGAGTGAGTCCCAAAAAGACACGCCGTATGTTCTGTACGCCGTTTTAAGAGAGAGTCTACCTCTGAGAGGTACTGCAGTGTTGTCTCTCCCACTAAATTAGGTTTAGAAAAAAACGAAACAGAAACAGACTCAAATTCTCCTGAGCTGCCTTCTTCCGTGTAACGTCGACGACTAAGATTTACACTTTGAAAACAGCGAAACTGTGACGCTTACTCGGTTAAACTGGAACAAAGTCAGGGGCAAGAGAATTGCTTAAATAGTGGATAATAAAAATTAAGGAATCCAGAAACTGTAGGTCTGAGACAGACGGTAATGTTACAAGATTTTATTTCCAGCACCAGTTCTTCCTTTGTGTGTGTGTGAGTGTGTGTGCGTACGTGTCTGTATGTGTGTGTGGAGGGGGGCATGCGTGTGCATACGTGTATGTGCGTGTTGTGCGTGTGTGTGCTTCACGTTCAGCCAGACACCACCGCACGCCTGCTCGTTTTGCTAAAGGTCAGCTGCAGCTGCGAGCTAAGCGCCATTCAAGGCCTGGCGTCTGCCTGGGGCGTCTCATTTGATTCCTGCATCTCGCCCCACGCAGACACACTGGGTGACTTCTCACTCATTGGTAGATGTTGGAATGAGACCTACTCATATTACTAACAATTTGGAAGGCATTCACCCATGAATCGAGGGGTCCCAAAAGTGCACACTACATGGATGCTTTCTTAGACATGACAGTCGGTCAGTTTTAGGATTTCTAGACAAAGTATAAATTTCCATTTGGTCTTCCTGCTTTAGCAAACTGGTATTGATACATGCACACTGAAAATAGAGGCATCCCTCCAGCAAATTCATATTTTTTAAGTGCATGATTATTAAACACAACCAGCTAAAGGGAAAAAATTATACCCCTGAATAAATGATAAAATTACAGTGTTTTCTTGTAGTCCATGAATACTGAAAATTTCAATTAACCAAGTGAAAAGGCATTGAATGTGCCAGCAGGATTTATATCCCAGACTAATGACCACCATCTGCATTCTATTTAGCTAATGAAGGTTTGGAACACTTGTGGGTAATTAAGGGAAAGCTGATGGGAGGAAATTCGAACCACAGAAAGATCAAATCTATTTATGTCTGCGTTTAAAGCTAAACATATCTAATAGTTCGCTCAATCAAGGCATAATGTCTGTTCATTTGGGATAAGATAGATGCTCTTAAGTTAAATAGGCAGGTTAGCTCCCAAAACACGAAATTCATTCCTCATTCATTCATTCCATACTTACTAAACAGCTTCCGTGTTCCTCTGTCCTTACGGAGCAACACAACGGCGCCAGGATTCCCCTGACGTGTCCCCACGACTTTCCCTGCTCCGACCGAATTACGCTCACAGCCCTGGTTTTAACTTTACCCAAGTAACTTGTGACCCCCTGTCTGTCACGCCGGCCATGGCACGCCTGTGGTCCTAGGACGTGATGGGAAAACACGCGGTGTACAGTACGGCACCTGGCACCTGGCGGAGCACCATAGGGGTGGGCCCGGTGTCATTAACAGGTGGGCGTCCAGGTGTGGCAGACTAAAGACTGTCTGAAGGGAGACAACACCTGATATTCAGGGGAGCAAAAAGAGGAATCAAGCTCAGTGCAGCTCTACCGAATTTCACTGAATAGTGACGGCCACTTCATCCAACGGACCTCCCCACCTGAGAAGGAGCACCTTAGAAACCCTTGCTGGGTCCCTGCCATAACTGACAGATTTGTGTTTAACAAAGGGGCTGCTTCAAGAACCTCCAGTCCTAGGATCTATGTCACTGCTAAAAACGGGTCACCTAGGGGGTGCCTGGGTGGCTCAGTGGGTTAAGCCTCTGCCTTCAGCTCAGGTCATGATCTCAGGGTCCTGGGATCAAGCCTCACATCGGGCTTTCTGCTCAGCGGGGAGCCTGCTTCCCCCTCTCTCTGCCTCTCTGCCTACTTGTGATCTCTGTCTGTCAAATAAATAAATAAAATCTTTAAAAAAAAAAAAAAGGGTCACCTAGCTGCTCGGCCATGGCGGCGACTCAATCTTAGCTGCACACGTTCATGGGTTTTGTTGTTGTTGTTGTTTTCAGAATCCCTTCCATGTCTGAAAGGAGAGCCAAATTAGAAAAAGAAAAAGAAAGAAATCAGCAAAATCAGAGCTTACACCTAGCCAGCTGGGCATAACTCGAAGCCCGTGGGTCTCCAACATTCGCGGCACCTGGAGGTCTGGTTAAACAGGTGGTTGGGCCCCGCCTCCCGTTTCTGACGCAGGGGTGCGGGGTGGGACCCAACCGTGCACTCTTCTAACACACTCTCAGGTGAGGTTGATGCTCTTGGTCTGGGAACCGTCTCTTGGAATCAGCGATCTCAGCTTTACCCAAAGGAAGTCAACAACAGTGATAACTGTGCCTTTTATGACCTCACAGGAGAGGAAAAGTGTCTCTGAATTTCCATAAGTACAATTTTAATTAGTGACAATACTAACATCTTCTAATATTTACATAAACATTCTAACCTCTAAAGCCCCTTGACACACATTGTTTTACTTCAACTCCCAAACGATACTGTAAGGTCATGTTCTTGTAGGACACCAGGAATCAGGAAGGTTAAGTGACTTGCCCAAAGTTTCTTAACTCGTTAGAAGTCAAACCAAGACTCAGGTCACTGACATTCAGAAATAGTTCTAGTGTCGAATTGTACTGAGAAGTATACTCTGGGATCATCCAAGTACAAGAAGAAATTCATTTAAAAACTAAAAAAGTGGGGTGTCTGGGTGGCTCTGTGGGTTAAGCCTCTGCCTTCGGCTCAGGTCATGATCTCAGGGTCCAGGGATTGAGTCCCGCATCGGGCTCTCTGCTCAGCAGGGAGCCTGCTTCCCCCTCTCTCTCTGCCTGCCTCTCTGCCTACTTGTGATCTCTGTCTCTCTCATCAAATAAATAAGTAAAATCTTAAAAAAAAACTAACAAAGTGAGGTTGCTCTAGTCTAACAATATCAATGTCAAAGTTCCTTTACTAGTTTTTTTCTTACTCAGCACCATTCTTAAAAGCTAATGAGCCTTTGCATTCATTGTGAATCATATAAAAGAGATTTTTTTAAATCTCCCTTAAAAGGGCTAGGTGGAACAGAAACTGAGAAATGTACATTTAAAGTCCAAATACAAAGATAAGATCGGCAGCAACCGCAAACTCTAGGAGAGAGTGCCACTGGGAGGAGAGGTTGCTTTCCAGCACCTCCTCCTCCCTGCAGGGAGGGAGCTTTGCTGTTTCCCCAGGTCGGCATCTGTGGGCAGGAGACCAGGAGGAAACTCTGGATGTGCAGACAGTGGAAGGAATTCCATAGTTTACAAATAGCACAGAGGTTTTAAAAACAAAAACAAAACAAAAAACCGATGGGACCCGAGGCTGCTGTCCACAAACATCCCCCACCAGAAGGGCCATGAAGAGGACAGACTAGAGTCTGCACCCGCACCCCCTGACCCTGACCAGGAGGATCCTGTGAGATGCGGGCAGTCGTGCACTCCGGGGCGCGGGCAGGAGAAGCTGTCAGAACACATTTCACGCACTTTATGACAGTATTTGAACATGGCCAATTAGTGCCAGGAGGAGAGAGCAGAGGAACAAAGAGCCTCAATGAAGACCCAACAAACAACCTATTGGGACAAATGACACCCACTGGTGGTGTCAAGCTTCGTCTCTCAAAGCTGCAGACCGGGTCTCTCTAAAGCCATCAACTTACTATAACAGGGCTGGACACGGCTACCCCGGGTCATCCCACTGTTCCTCCCAGAGCAGAGTATCCTAATCTGACCTGTTCGGAGCTGAAGAGAAGAGGGACGGAAGGAACTGAGACAGACAAGAAGACCAGAGTGTTCCTGCGCATGCCGACTGGAAAACCACAGGAGGGAAACGCCACACTCAAACTCCATGTCTGTTGGCACCTGGAATTCTGGAGTCAGGAGCTCTGACACTTTAAATACCAGGAGGACATCAATTATTTTGTAAGATTGTTTCTCAATATTTAGGAATGGAGAGCCTTCAGATCTCTCCGAACGTGACTGTAATCTCTACTGTCCTCTACACAAATGCCTGGACGGGCCTGGCTCCCCTCCGCGCCGCACGTCCCTGAGGCCACAGGGCGACTCTTCATCATCTCCGCACCCTGTACTTCCGCACGGTCCCGCGTGCACGAGCGAGGCACAGCGAGAACTTCGGGATGTTCGCTGATTGCACAGGGACTAAGAGGAGGGAGCAGGGGAGGAAAGAGGAAGAAGTGGGGAAGGAGCGACAGGGATCGGGGCAGGGGAAGAAGGGCGAGTAACGCTAACGCGGGCATAACAGCCTCCAGCGGGGAAAGTGCTGGGAGCCGAACCGTGTCCCCCGGAAGGAGATGCTGATGTCCTAACCCCTGCTACCTCTGAATGGGACCTTATTTGGAAATAGTGTCTTTACAGACACTCTGGTTAGATGAAGCCATTGGGGTGAGTCCGAACCCAATACGACCGACGTTCTTACAAAAAAAGGGAAATTCAGCGGCGCCTGGGTGGCTCAGTGGGTTTAGTGTCTGCCTTTGCCTCAGGTCATGATCCCAGGGCCCTGGGATGGAGCCCCACACTGGGCTCTCTGCTTCTTGTGGAACCTGCTTCTCCCTCTCCCTCTGCCTGTCACTCCCCCTGCTTGTGCGCGCTCACTCTCTCTCTCTCTCTCTCTGTCAAATAAATAAATAAATAAACCTTCTAAGAAAAGGGGGGACATCTGGACACATACGCACACAGAGGGGCGACGAGGCAAAGACAGCCCTGGGATGATGGAGGCAGAGGCGGATGGACGCAGGTGCGAGCAAACGAACACGGTGGACGGCGCCCCCCCCCCCCGCAGCTGGGAGAGGCCAGGAAGGATCCACCCAGTCTCCAAGACAGCACGGCCCTGCTGATGCGCCACTTTTGAACTTCAAGCCTCAGGAACTGTGATGCGATAAACTATTGTTCAAACCACCCAGTGAATGCTCGCTACGGTGGCCCAGCATTCTGATACCGTAGTGCATGACCAGTACCTCCACCTACTAAACAACTGTAACAGTGGTTGACAAACCATTCCCATGGAGGGGCAGACAGTAAATATTTTAGACTTTGGGAGCCAAAAGGTCTCTGTTACAATTCAACTGCATCAATACAGCAGGAAGGAAGTCATGGAAAATACACAAATGAATAAGGATGGCTGTGTTCCAACACAACTTGATTTTACACACACTGAAATTTAAATTACATAGGATTTTCATGTGTCAAAAAATATTCTTCTTCTGCTTTCTTTTCAACTATTTTAAAATGTGAAAACCGCACTTAGCTTGCCGGCTGCTCAAAAAGAGGCAGTGGGCCAGATTTGTCCTGCCGGCAACAGTTCGTGCCTCTGGGTACAGATCTAGGAATCAAAGACACCTGACTCTAGTCTTGATTCCACTAATTACTATTTTCGTCATTGTGATGAAATCACTGGCTTCCATCTTCAAGAGAACACAATAGGGTGCGCGGGTGGCTCAGTCAGTTAAGCATCCGACTCTAGATTTCAGCTCAGGTCCCGATCTCATGGGTTGTGGGATCAAGCCCCACGTCCGGCTCTGCCCTCAGCAGGAACCTGCTTGGACAGTCTCTCCCTCTGCCCCTTTCCCCACTTGCACATACACTCTCTCTTTCTCTTTTTCTCTCTCTCTCAAATAGATAAGCAAATCTTTAAAAAGATTAAAAATAAATTTTAAAAAAGAGAACATGATAGACTTTTCTCTACCCACATAGAAAGTTATTATGAGGATGAGATGAAAATCGTGTACTTCAAAGTACTTTGTATACATAGTGGCATTGATACTGGCTACACTATCTTACTCTTCAGAAACAAACATTAACACTACGGTCAAGATGATGACCCCTGACTAGTCATGGGGCCAAGGCGGGCGGAAGCGAAGACAGAAGCCCTTCGATCACCCACATCTCCAGATACATCGGCAAGTGGACAAGGAGATGCAAACCACACACAAAGCCATGAGCAAATGGACTTTCTGAGGAAGACAGCAAGTCCAAGGCAAATGGTCATCACCTTTGGTCATATTTAATCCTGCACTACTGCTGAACCGAGTTTCTTCTTCCAGGGATTGCTGTGGACGAGGACAGTTTGCTGCTGGGAGGCTGCACGGTAACTCAGCCCGTCCCCCAGATCATGACTCTAAACAAACATCCATCATCCACTAAACCTCCTCTGGCCATCTTGAGCCCATTCCTATAGTGCCAACAGCTGACAAAGTCATAAATATCACTCTCCGCGCAGAATCGTCTTCACACTCACCACCCTAAAGAGCTGGAACACTGCCCTGGGCTCTGCAGGGACTGGACTAGAGCTGACAGCTCCAGATTTGCAGGTCTGGCACAAGGCGAAGCCAGAAAGAGCACCAAGGAACAAAGAAAATAGATCGCGGGAGGGAGGATCACTTGCTCACACGGCGTAGGGCTGTGGACCTCCCGGAACGGAGTCATGCCCGGAGCTGCTGAGACCAGGCCCTTGCAAGCGACTGGCATCACCAGCCGTGGCCATAAATCCTTACAAAGGA
Organism: Mustela putorius furo; assembly: GCF_011764305.1. Lineage (NCBI taxonomy): Eukaryota > Metazoa > Chordata > Mammalia > Carnivora > Mustelidae > Mustela > Mustela putorius. Next base: position 3,713,268 of record NW_025421261.1, read on the forward strand.
CTTTTTACTCCAAAGTAATTATTCCCGTTTTCCTTCGTTCCCAAGACTGTGTGTTTCCTGGACGCAGAGAGGGGCGCGGTCACTAAGCTTCTTCTCAGTTCCTGACCCCTCACACTCGCGAGTGAGGGGAAGAGACTCCACATCCTCGGGCGGCTCCTGGCCGCTCCCAGGGTCCATGCTCTCGCCCTCCCTGCTGTGTCTCCCCATCCCCACCCCCACCCTGGCAGCCGCCACCTGCCTTCCTAAGAACAGAGAGAAAGCCGTGGTTACTACACATCTCCGGGCAACGGGACTCCTTCTTCTAAAAGACCCACATAAAAGCCTGGTGAGGCCAGAGATGTCCTCCTTGGGAGCAAGGCAGCTTCATGGAAAGGGAATGGCCCAAATCCTCGCTCTGCCCCTTGGATGGGGACGGGGCTCCTCACTTAAGGTCTCTGAGCCTCAATTCCATACCTGTAAAATGGGAGTGAGACCACTTACCTTAGAGTATTTTGTAAGAATTCGGGGGTGGGGGGCGCTCAGTGGGAGGCCTATTATTCATTCTGAGAACTCTGGATTCTTCTCCAGCTCTGTCTCCGGCCACATCTACTCTACAGACGTCACAAATACCCATGTACAGGGCTAGCCCTGTGCCATAAGCCCACAGTGCTGAATGGGAAAGCAAGGGAAAAGCTACAAAGCTACAAAGTTACTTGAAGCCTGGACTCCACAAGAGAAAGTGGCTGGGAGCAGGGCGGGAGCAGCAGCCCTGCATAATCTTTGGGTTGTTATAAGCTGGCAAATCTTCATGCTCCTGGTTCAACCAGATGGAAGACGACTTGTGCTACGAAGTATATTGGTCTCAAGCTTGGTTCTAGGTGCTTGATGACAAGAGTCCCTCCTTCACACTGGTCAGGAAGGGGGGGTTAAACTGGAAGGAAGGTGCTCAGCCTTTGGAGAGGCGCTGACCAGCAGGGGTGGGGGTATCTTTTATCATAAGGCTTTAACACAACGTCTTTCTTTCTCTTTTCCACGGTGACTCTGTGTACTAATAGAGATCTAAATATATCCATCTTTAAAAAAAAAAAAAAAGAAAGAAAGAAAGAAAGAAAAAGAAAACAAAACCAGCGATGTTAACTCGAAATCCAAGCTGATGAATTCCCGACGTGTGAACTGGAGGGCGGGGGTGGGGGTGGGACGGGAGGAAGAAGGCCGAGAGAGACATTTTCATAATCACCAACTATTACACATCACTTAAATGGACACACAGCAGTAAGACCCCGCGTGATGGGTTCCTGTTTAAACGCCCAGGACTGTCATCAATAAGTGAAAGTTGATGCACCATTATCTCAGACGCTGTACGTGGTGGTTTGACAAAAAATCAATGGCTGCACAATTTTCCTGTACACCGAAAATAAACAGATCTCGCTTGCCATAAGCACATTCCAGAATTAGAGCCCGACGCGGTCCTTGTCCTCGCTCGAAACTGCTGCCTCTTCGTTTCTTCGCAGAGTCTGTTTTGAGTTGCACCTGCACAAGCTCTCCAAGTGAACGGCTAATAAGAGATGATTAGAGTGTTCCCCAGGGCTTGGGGAAATCCCATGCTTCATTTTTATTTTCATTTCTTTCCCACTGCCCTGGGCCCATTTATTCAAGAAACGTTACTGAGCACTCCCGGTGCAGGCGTTAGGCTGGGTTCTGCGGGGAGGACGTGGCTGAAGAAGATGTGACGCACGCCTTGAGAGACAATAAGCAAACGTGCGAAGCTTCCCAGATGCTTTGGAGAAGTTCTTCTGGGTTCTGACCCTCATTTTCTCCTCTTCTGTGTCTTCCTTTCTTCCTGTGTGATCCCGTTTTATTTTGTGCCACTTCCGAACTTGGCTCGTATTTCACCCCCCATATTGTACGTATTTGATCATGCCCCACGTCCCTTCTTTGGAAGCAGAGGCCACGCCCTATTCCTATTCCTATTCTAAAGGTCACAATGGCAGGCACATCGTTGTGATTTCTGTTTTTTTAATTTGTTGAATATAAACATAATCCATCTAATTCTATGGCTGCAAGGACTAGTATGTTGTGGCCGTTCTACATGTGTACGCTCATCCCTGATCCCCAACCCCCGCCCCCCGCAAGCTTCACATTGATTATTCTGCTAGATATCTACTGCCTATTCAGTATCTGCACTGGACTGTCCCACAGGCATCTCCAACTTCAGTCTTCCGAGACTGAACACATTTATTCCCTCCTGAGAAACTGTCACCGATCCCTCAGATATTGCTTAATGGTGCGACCATCATATTCCCTCTTTCAACCACAAATCTCCGTGTCTTTTGACTCTTCTCTCTTCCTTACCCATCACATTCTGTTGATTTGACTACAGACAACTCTCAAGTCATCAAGCTTTCTTCTTGATCGTCTGAGACTAGTTGTATTTGGGCACCAACTGTTTATAATAGCTGAAGCCAAGTTATAACTGAGAGTGCCTAAGAAAATGTGTGATCATAAGAAATAAGAAACTGGGACAAACTCCTAAGTAGCCCTGATATTTGTTAAGATGAAGAGAAAGAAGAACCAGCTAAAGAAATTAAGAAAAAGCAGTCGGAGGAGGAAAGGCAGAGTGTTGTCACAGAATAGCACTTCCTCAAAGAAACCCAGGAGAGCACTTCCTCAAAGAAACCCTCCCTGATCTTCCAGATCAGAATCAGAATCCCATTCTCTGTGCTCCCGCCTCCCACCACACCAGCCCCTGCAGACCGCTTGCCACAGCACCGCGGAGCTCGCTACGTGTCTGTACCTCACAGAGTATTAGTTCCCCGAAGGCAGGGACCGTCGGCGGCAGCGAAGGGCACGGGCAGGAGGCACAGGCAACGCTCAGTGAGTACTTGTTGAACAACTGAAGAGACGAATGATGAAATAAATGAGCGAGATTCAGTGAAAAAAGCACATAAGGATTGAAAAATGTCCCTGACTTTAATATTTAGGAAGATTGCTGGGTGACTTCTATTCTCTTTTGCCACATATATCCATTTAACTCATCAGTTTCACAGATGAGATTCAAAAATTTGAGATAAAATGAAAAGCCACATGCCTGTCACTTGGCCTTCCTTCCCAGAGCCATCACTAGAAAGACGGGTGGATGGCTCTGAATAAGTGAAAATGGGTTTTATCCTGTGGTTTTCACCCAGGTAGCCTATCAGCATCATTACCTCCTTTAAGAGATGGAAAGTTAAACACATCATTTCAAAATTGCTTCACCAAATAGTAATCTCTTTAAGCCACAGAAGTTTTAAGCAAATTGTGATTAACTCCACTCTTAGCAATCTTGAATTTTTGGTTTTTATATCCTGTACATGCTATAGTCATATCCCCTCTATTTGGAAATCATTGCAAAATAGGACAAAACATTATTTATCATTATAAGACCCCAAGTTGCTGATATAAAAGGAGTAATTTATTTTATTTTAAAGATTTTATTTATTTATTTGACAGAGAGATGACAAGTAGGCAGAGAGGCAGGCAGAGAGAGAGGGGAGGAAGCAGGCTCCCTGCTAAGCAGCGAGCCTGATGCGGGGCTCGATCCCAGGACCCTGAGATCATGACCTGAGCCGAAGGCAGAGGCTTCACCCACTGAGTCACCCAGGCGCCCCTAAAAGGAGTATTTTAATGACAAATTCCTAGACAAATGAATGGAACGGTACCTCCAACAGATTGCTAATGTTTTGTTTTTAGAATTACAAATGAGGAGAACTTGAAATAAAGAGAACTAGAAATGGAAAACAAGTAAGTACAGTCTATAGACAACAAATGGCCTTCAGGACATGAGGTAAAGAATCGGAAGAGAATGTATTTCAGCATTTTCTGAGAGCTGCAGCTAGCCCAGCCTGTGCAAACGTGATGATGATCAATGAACTGCCTTTGTTCTCTTACTCTACCAGTGAGTGTCATTTGCACACACGGGATGGTTACAGCAGAGACCTCTGGAAGGATTTGCTCTGTTCCTCAGCCTTGCCCTGTGGGCAGTTGAGGAAGACCAATTCAATCCTTCCCGTCGACAACATACACAGACTGGATCTCCAGGACACTTGTGAAATCTGGCCGAAACCATATTCTAGAGCAGATAAGCCAGCTTTCTGTAAATTAGAAGCCTTTTTCCCCCCAATGCATTTTGAAAAACCATTTCCTAGAGTGGTCTGCCAGAAGATGAAGGAAGCCCAAATGCCCCGAATGAGTTGTGCTGTGCCGCAGGCTGCACGGACACAGTTTACTGTAGGAAGCCCCACGGCACAGCAGAGGAACGATTCACATCTCACATCAAGTCTTCCTCTATTCTTTCGATCACAAAGATTGAGGCTGGAGTTCAGAAAAACCATTTCTGTACTGTTTAATTGGATATCTCAGCATCTTTAAAGGACTGCAAGAGGACAACTGTACATTGTTCAAGGACGGCTGGGCGCTTTGGACTGTTCCAGAGAAGCAATGACCATGAAATATCAGTGTAATAACATGGTAGCCAAAGTCTGAGATTTGTAGTCAAATACACACATTGTCTCGAATAGCGATTCATTGTAACAGGACGACTCTGTACCAGGCACTGAACTTCCTGGACTTTCTTCACCATAAAATGTAAAGTTTCCTTGACTGTGTAATGAAAACAAGCCAAAAACCCCACTTCACAGCATGGTGAGGACTAAATGTGATCATATACGTGCTTGGCTCAGACAGCTGATAGATATTCAGGAAATATCGTTTTCTCTTCTACTCCGAGCTTTTTTTTTTTTTTTTAAGATTTTATTTATTTATTTGAGAGAGAGACAGAGAGTGTAGATCGAGCAGGTGCAGAGGAGGGGCCGAGGGAGAGAGAAACACACCCCCCTGAGCAGGGGGGCCTCCACGACGCGGGGCTCGGTCCCAGCACCCTGAGATCCTGACCTAAGCTGAAGGCAGACACTTAACTGACTGAGCCACCGACACGCCCCCACTGTGAGCCTTTCTTAAAAAATTAGACTAGAAAAGGAAGTTTATCTATCAAATAATTTTTGGCAGAGTACTAAACTAATAATAAGATGGGCATATCATAGTAGGAATACAGTATTTTATTACATAAGATGTTACTAAAAAGAAAAAATGCCATTAATTATATGTTGCCATTGATTATATAAAGCACTACAATTTCAGAAATGTTAAAATATGAAAATATTAATATTAAAATATGCACATATTTTCATAAAATCAACGTGTGCCTAAGAGTCTAGATAAACTTGAGAGATGCAACAGAAGCAAGAACTGGGAGGCAGGAAATTCCATATCGCCTCCTGTCTCTATCTGGAGGAGAAAAAACTCACGAATGTACAGGCCCAAGTGTCCAGCCGCTGCTCAGCTGGGAGTTCCGTCAAGGGCCAGCCCCCAGTTTACACCCGTAGCTAGACGACCAGCAGAAGCAAACAGAAGAAGTAAAGGGTATTTGAGGAGGTTTTACCATCAGCTTTTTAAATTCATAGTTGATTTCCATCTTAGAGTTTCCTGACGGTTTTAAGTATTTCAAGTGCGTGGTTCTAAATCTGCTCGCACACCACGTGGGGGTAGCTCCATGGCTTGTGGAGGGACACTTAGAGCTTTCCTGACCACGGTTATGTAACCTCTAGCGACATTTAGTGGTGTCTTCCTCAAATTACAACCAGGTGTCCCACAGGGGTAGGACAACGCCTGAGACAGAATGACTAAGCAAACTTCTCCTTCATCCACAGCATGAGTGATGTCTCCATAATCTCGCCTGACAGGTTATTAAGACGTCTTCTGGAGGTCTTCTTCTACAAGTGGTGGGAGTTAGTATCATTGCAATCTTATATACTGTACACAGTTTGGTATTTTCTGCATACCCTTTATTTCATTATTAGAATTATAGAGCTAGAAGATACCCGAGGGATTATTTAATCCAATTCTCTCATTTGCAGATTATAAGACTGTGAACAACTATGCTAGCCCAAGGTCATTCAGCTGTGTAAAGGCAGATCCAGGCCTTGAACAAGGCCTCCCAATTCCAAATGTCTTGTGCTCTCAATTAAATTAATTTGCTATTCATAAAGTACAGATTAAAGTATTAGCTATGCATATCCTTCAGTAGTTCTTCTTTGAGCACTCAATACGTAGTGAAGTGTGTTAAAAGAATATTTACAGTTGTCAGATAGTGTGAGATGAATTAGGGAATGATACATTTTAAAAAGTCAGTGAAAACTAATAATTAACACTTATATAATTGTGACTACCCAGTGAAGTGAGTAGTTATTTTCCCCCATTTTACAGCCAAAAAGATTGAAGCATAGAGAGCTCCTGGTAATTACAAACTCAAAAAAAACAAAAACAAAACAAAACAAAAAAACCCACAAAAATTACATAGAAAAGTAAATGCAATCATAATACACTACATGGTTTAGCTATGACAGTAACATGGGCTCAGAAATATAAACCACAATTTTAGAACATAACCACCGTTGGAAGACAAGGTAGAGAGTGTGTGTTGAAGAACGGAGCCAGGGAGTCAAATATAGTAAGAATATAAAAATACTAAATCATCAGTTTCTACAGCAGCCATTAATGGAAACTATCTAAATTGAAAAATCGAGACAAAAATAATAATATAAACACAGAGATATGTGTGGAGGTAAATCCAGATGAAAAAGAGAGAATGTGGTTATCCGTGGAGAGTCGGCTCAAAGGTGGGGAGGGGTTTGGTTTTTAATTATAAGGTTTAAAGAACTATGTGATACTTTAAAATATATGTGCATTTAGACTATGACAAAATATAAAATCAAATTTAAAACCAAGACATAATAAAGGCAAATCACTAAAAATCTTATTTTCAAATTATGTATAAAAGACATTTCACAAGTATCTCTAAATTTTTTACACAATGATTTTATGTCACTTGTAAAAGATAAAAAACATTAATCAGAGTCTGTACTCAAATAAAGACCTTGTTCTTATAATTAAAAGATTGGCAAATAAATACACATCGATATACAAGTTGAAATAAAATATTTGTGGGTATATGTATTGTTTTTTATGATTCTCCTCTTTAACTGAGATTTTAAATTAAGCAACCAGTATCCCAATCCTGTTGGTACAGACACAGCTAGTACCATGGTATGTCTTCCAGATTCCCTATGCAGAACTATGGCACTCACTCCCCCAGATGCTGGGCATGTTGGGAGCAATGGCTCTCAGCCGAGCTGCTCTCCAGTCATTGCCTCCAGCTAGAAAATGTCATCTAGGCCAAGGTTGCCAACTCTTTTCCAATAAGGATCAACATGGTGGTATAGACTTAGTACTTTTGACTCAAGATGCAATAACTTTGAGCTCACTCCAGAGCTCTTCTGGGACCTGCTGAGGCCTCTGTTGGAACCGCCCAGTCCTGTTTCCTTCCTGCCTTCCTTCCACAGGTGCTGGTCCCATCAGACATACCCCAATAAATTTCTTATACACAAATCTCCACGTCGGAGTGTGTTCCAGGGAACCTGACATAAGATAACCAAAGAAGAGTCATTTTACTGTCCTAGTAGGTATGCTACCATCATAATTTTGGTTTAAAAGACTTTCAAGAAAAAGTTCCTTCTTAATATCCAAAAAACAAAGTATCAAATTTTTAAATGGGCAGAAGACATAAACAGACATTTCTCCAAAAAAGACATACAGATGGCCAGGAGACGCATGAAAAGATGTAGGACGCTCAACCGCACCCACCATCAGGGAAATGCAAACCAGAAGTACAATGAGACACCACCTCGTGCCTGCCAGAATGGCCAAAATCAAAACTACGAGAAAGAGCAAGTGTTGGTGAGGATGTGGAGAAAAAGGAACCTTCCTGCACTGTCGGTGGGAAACAGATAGGGTTCCTCACTAAATTAAAAACTGAATTACTATATGATCCCGTAATCCCACTATTGAGTATTTACCCGACCGGTACAAAAACTCTAATCCGAAAAGATGCATGCACCCCTGCTTATTACAACATTATTCACAACAGCCAAACAACGGAAGCACCGAAGTGTCCAACAGATGAAGGGATAATGAAGGAGTGGCGCGTGCGCGGGCATAAACATGGGAACGTTACTCAGCCGTAAGAAAGAACGAAATCTTGCCATTGGGACAACACGAAATGAGCGAGAGGATATAATGCTCAGCAAAATAGGCCAGTCAGAAAAGGACAAATACCATGGGATTCCCTCACGTGGAATTTTACAAACAAAACAAACAGGAAAAGAGAAATCGAGAAACAGACTCTTAACTCCAGAGAACAAACCAGTGGTTACCAGAGGGCAGGTGGGTGACATGGGTGCAGGTGGATGACATGGGTGACGGGGATCAAAGAGTGTCCTTGCCGTGACGCACACTGAGCGACGTGCAGAATTCTCGAATCACCACACTGTACCCCAAAACTAATGTAACGCTCTATGTTAGTTATACGGAATTAAAATTAAAAACTTAAAAAAAGAGGGGGAGGAGTCAAGATGGCGGAGAAGTAGCAGCTGAGACTACTTCAGCTAGCAGGAGATCAGCTAGATAGCTTATCTAAAGATTGCAAACACCTGCAAATCCATCGGCAGATATAAGAGAAGAACAGCAATTCTAGAAACAGAAAAACAACCACTTTCTGAAAGGTAGGACCAGCGGAGAAGTGAATCCAAAGCGACGGGAAGATAGACCCCGGGGGGAGGGGCCGGCTCCCGGCAAGCGGCGGAGCAACGGCGCACAAAATCGGGACTTTTAAAAGTCGGTTCCGCTGAGGGACATCGCTCCAGAGGCTAAACCGGGGAGAAGCCCACGCGGGGTCAGCGTGGCCTCAGGTCCCGCAGGGTCACAGAAGGATCGGGGGTGTCTGAACGTCGCAGAGCTTGCGGGTATTGGAATGGGAAAACCGGCTGCAGAGACGGAGCCGACAGTGAGCTCGCAGCTCGGGGTTACCTTGAACCGGTCGCAGGCTCGGGGAGCTCGGAGCGCGGCCGAAGGTCAGGCAGACGGGAGTGACTGGGCGCTGTTCTCTGAGGGCGCACTGAGGAGTGGGGCCCGGGCTCTCGGCTCCTCCGGGCCGGAGACCAGGAGGCCGCCATTTGTATTCCCGTCCTCCGGAACTCTACGGAAAGCTCTCAGGGAACAAAAGCTCCTAAAAGCAAACCCGAGCGGATTACTCAGCCCGGCCCCTGGCAAGGGCGGAGCAATTCCATCTCAGGCAAAGACACTTGAGAATCACTACAACGGCCCGTCCCCAGAAGATCAACAAGAAATCCAGCGGAGACCAAGTTCACCTACCAAGGAGTGCGGTTTCAATACCAAGGAGAGCAGCAGAACTCCAGAGGAGGAGAAAGCAAAACACGGAACTCATGGCTTTCTCCCTGTGATTTTTTTTAGTCTCACAGTTAATTTAATATTTTTCTTTTTCATTTTTTTTTCTTGCATTCTGGTAAAAAAATTTTTTTAACTTTTACCCGTTTCTTTTTTAAAGTTTTTTAACTAGTTTATCTAATATATATATTTTTTCTTTTTCATATTTTTTTAATTCATTTTCTTTTTTTTAATTCCTTGCTTTTCTTTCTTTCTTTCTTTTCTTTTTGTTTTTCTTTCTTCCTTTTTGAACCTCTTTTTATCCTCTTTCTCTCCCCTCACGATTTGGGATCTCTTCTGATTTCGTTAAAGCATATTTTCCTGGGGTTGTTGGCAACCTTTTAGTATTTTACTTGCTCCTTCATATACTCTTATCTGGTCAAAATGACAAGACAGAAAAATTCACCACAAAAAAAAAGAACATGAGGCAGTACCGAAGGCTAGGGACCTAATCAATACAGACATTGGTAATATGTCAGAATGACAATTCTCAAGGTTCTAGCCGGGCTCGAAAAAGGCATGGAAGATATTAGAGAAACCCTCTCGGGAGATATAAAAGCCCTTTCTGGAGAAATAAAAGAACTAAAATCTAACCAAGTTGAAATCAAAAAAGCTATTAATGAGGTGCAATAAAAAATGGAGGCTCTCACTGCTAGGATAAATGAGGCAGGAGAAAGAACTAGTGATATAGAAGACCAAATGACAGAGAATAAAGAAGCTGAGCAAAAGAGGGACAAACAGCTACTGGACCACGAGGGGAGAATTCGAGAGATAAGTGACACCATAAGACGAAACAACATTAGAATAATTGGGATTCCAGAAGAAGAAGAAAGAGAGAGGGGAGCAGAAGGTATACTGGAGAGAATTATTGGGGAGAATTTCCCCAATATGGCAAAGGGAACGAGCATCAAAATTCAGGAGGTTCAGAGAACGCCCCTCAAAATCAATAAGAATACGCCCACACCCCGTCACCTAATAGTAAAATTTACAAGTCTTAGTGACAAATAGAAAATCCTGAAAGCAGCCAGGGAAAAGAAGTCTGTAACATACAATGGTAAAAATATTAGATTGGCAGCAGACTTACTGACAGAGACCTGGCAGGCCAGAAAGAGCTGGCATGATATATTCAGAGCACTAAATGAGAAAAACATGCAGCCAAGAATACTATATCCAGCTAGGCTATCATTGAAAATAGAAGGAGAGATTAAAAGCTTCCAGGACAAACAAAAACTGAAAGAATTTGCAAACACCAAATCAGCTCTGCAGGAAATATTGAAAGGGGTCCTCTAAGCAAAGAGAGAGCCTACAAGTGGTAGATCAGAAAGGAACAGAGACCATATACAGTAACAGTCACCTTACAGGCAATACAATGGCACTAAATTCATATCTCTCAATAGTTACCCTGAATGTTAATGGGCTAAATGCCCCTGTCAAAAGACACAGGGTATCAGAATAGATAAAAAAACAAAACCCATCTATATGTTGCCTCCAAGAAACTCATTTTAAGCCCAAAGACACCTCCAGATTTAAAGTGAGGGGGTGGAAAAGAATTTACCATGCTAATGGACATCAGAAGAAAGCAGGAGTGGCAATCCTTATATCAGATCAATTAGATTTTAAGCCAAAGACTATAATAAGAGATGAGGAAGGACATTATATCATACTCAAAGGGTCTGTCCAACAAGAAGATCTAACAATTTTAAATATCTATGCCCCCAACGTGGGAGCAGCCAACTATATAAACCAATTAATAACAAAATCAAAGAAACACATCAATAATAATACAATAATAGTAGGGGACTTTAACACTACCCTCACTGAAATGGACAGATCATCCAAGCAAAAGATCAGCAAGGAAATAAAGGCCTTAAACGATACACTGGACCAGATGGACATCACAGATATATTCAGAACTTTTCATCCCAAAGCAACAGAAAACACATTCTTCTCTAGTGCACATGGAACATTCTCCAGAATAGATCACATCCTCGGTCCTAAATCAGGACTCAACCGGTATCAAAAGATTGGGATCATTCCCTGCATATTTTCAGACCACAATGCTCTAAAACTAGAACTCAACCACAAAAGGAAGTTTGGAAAGAACCCAAATACATGGAGACTAAACAGCATCCTTCTAAAGAATGAATGGGTCAACCGGGAAATTAAAGAAGAATTGAAAAAAATCATGGAAACAAATGATAATGAAAATACAACGGTTCAAAATCTGTGGGACACAACAAAGGCAGTCCTGAGAGGAAAATATATAGCGGTACAAGCCTTTCTCAAGAAACAAGAAAGGTCTCAGGTACACAACCTAACCCTACACCTAAAGGAGCTGGAGAAAGAACAAGAAAGAAACCCTAAGCCCAGCAGGAGAAGAGAAATCATAAAGATCAGAGCAGAAATCAATGAAATAGAAACCAAAAAAACAATAGAACAAATCAACGAAACTAGGAGCTGGTTCTTTGAAAGAATTAATAATATTGATAAACCTCTGGCCCGACTTATCAAAAAGAAAAGAGAAAGGACCCAAATAAATAAAATCATGAATGCAAGAGGAGAGATCACAACTAACACCAAAGAAATACAAACTATTATAAGAACAAACTATGAGCAACTCTACGCCAACAAATTTGACAATCTGGAAGAAATGGATGAATTCCTAGAAACATATAAACTACCACAACTTAACCAGGAAGAAATAGAAAGCCTGAACAGACCCATAACCAGTAAGAAGATTGAAACAGTCATTAAAAATCTCCAAACAAACAAAAGCCCAGGGCCAAACGGCTTCCCGGGGGAATTCTACCAAACATTTAAAGAAGACCTAATTCCCATTCTCCTGAAACTGTTCCAAAAAATAGAAATGGAAGGAATACTTCCAAACTCATTTTATGAGGCCAGCATCACCTTGATCCCAAAACCAGACAAGGATCCCATCAAAAAAGAGAGCTATAGACCAATATCCTTGATGAACACAGATGCGAAAATTCTCACCAAAATACTAGCCAATAAGATTCAACAGTACATTAAAAGGATTATTCACCACGACCAAGTGGGATTTATTCCAGGGCTGCAAGGTTGGTTCAACATCCGCAAATCAGTCAATGTGATACAACACATCAATAAAAGAAAGAACAAGAACCATATGATACTCTCAATAGATGCTGAAAAAGCATTTGACAAAGTACAGCATCCCTTCCTGATCAAAACTCTTCAAAGTGTAGGGATAGAGGGCACATACCTCGATATCATCAAAGCCATCTATGAAAAACCCACCGCAAATATCATTCTCAATGGAGAAAAACTGAAAGCTTTTCAGCTAAGGTCAGGAACATGGCAGGGATGTCCATTATCACCACTGCTATTCAACATAGTACTAGAGGTCCTAGCCTCAACAATCAGACAACAAAAGGAAATTAAAGGCATCCAAATCAGCAAAGAAGTAGTCAAACTATCACTTTTCGCAGATGATATGATACTATATGTGGAAAACCCAAAAGACTCCATTCCAAAACTGCTAGAACTTGTACAGGAATTCAGTAAAGTGTCAGGATATAAAATCAATGCACAGAAATCAGTTGCATTTCTCTACACCAACAACAAGACAGAAGAAAGAGATATTAAGGAGTCAATCCCATTTACAATTGCACCCAAAACCATAAGATACCTAGGAATAAACCTAACCAAAGAGGCTCAGAATCTATACTCAGAAAACTATAAAGTACTCATGAAAGAAATTGAGGAAGACACAAAGAAATGGAAAAATGTTCCATTTTGGAACATTGGATTGGAAGAATAAATACTGTGAAAATGTCTATGCTACCTAAAGCAATCTACACATTTAATGCAATTCCTATCAAAGTACCATCCATCTTTTTCAAAGAAATGGAACAAATAATTCTAAAATTTATATGGAACCAGAAAAGACCTCGAATAGCCAAAGGGATATTGAAAAAGAAAGCCAAAATTGGTGGCATCACAATTCCGGACTTCAAGCTCTATTACAAAGCTGTCATCATCAAGACAGCATGGTACTGACTCAAAAACAGACATAGATCAATGGAACAGAATAGAGAGCCCAGAAATAGACCCTCAACTCTATGGTCAACTAATCTTCGACAAAGCAGGAAAGAATGTCCAATGGAAAAAAGACAGCCTCTTCAATAAATGGTGCTGGGAAAATTGGACAGCCACATGCAGAAAAATGAAATTGGACCATTTCCTTACACACACACGAAAATAGACTCAAAATGGATGAAGGACCTCAATGTGCGAAAGGAATCCATCAAAATCCTTGAGGAGAACACAGGCAGCAACCTCTTCGACCTCAGCCGCAGCAACATCTTCCTAGGAACATCGCCAAAGGCAAGGGAAGCAAGGGCAAAAATGAACTATTGGGATTTCATCAAGATCAAAAGCTTTTGCACAGCAAAGGAAACAGTTAACAAAATCAAAAGACAACTGACAGAATGGGAGAAGATATTTGCAAACAACATGTCAGATAAAGGACTAGTGTCCAGAATCTATGAAGAACTTAGCAAACTCAACACCCAAAGAACAAATAATCCAATCAAGAAATGGGCAGAGGACATGAACAGACATTTCTGCAAAGAAGACATGCAGATGGCCAACAGACACATGAAAAAGTGCTCCATATCACTCGGCATCAGGGAAATACAAATCAAAACCACAATGAGATATCACCTCACACCAGTCAGAATGGCTAAAATCAACAAGTCAGGAAATGACAGATGCTGGCGAGGATGCGGAGAAAGGGGAACCCTCCTACACTGTTGGTGGGAATGCAAGCTGGTGCAGCCACTCTGGAAAACAGCATGGAGGTTCCTCAAAATGTTGAAAATAGAACTGCCCTATGACCCAGCAATTGCACTACTGGGCATTTACCCTAAAGATACAAACGTAGTGATCCAAAGGGGCACGTGCACCCGAATGTTTATAACAGCAATGTCCACAATAGCCAAACTATGGAAAGAACCTAGATGTCCATCAACAGATGAATGGATCAAGAAGACGTGGTATATATACACAATGGAATACTATGCAGCCATCAAAAGAAATGAAATCTTGCCATTTGCGACAACATGGATGGAACTAGAGCGTATCATGCTTAGCGAAATAAGTCAAGCAGAGAAAGACAACTATCATATGATCTCCCTGATATGAGGAAGTGGTGATGCAACCTGGGGGCTTAAGTGGGTAGAAGAAGAATCAATGAGACAAGATGGAATTGGGAGGGAGACAAACCATAAGTGACTCTTAATCTCACAAAACAAACTGAGGGTTGCTGGGGGGAGGGGGCTTGGGAGAAGGGGGTGGGATTATGGACATTGGGGAGGGTATGTGCTTTGGTGAGTGCTGTGAAGTGTGTAAACCTGGTGATTCACAGACCTGTTTATTAAAAATAAAAAATTAAAAAAAAAACTTAAAAAAAGAAAAATCCCTTGATTCTTTTACCTTCCTTTGTTTAACTGCCCTTTTCAGAGAGTTTTACATGAGGCATGCTTCGTGCATTGATCCTCTTTCATTGTAATCATGAAATTCTCTTCAAAACAATTTAACATTCGTGTGACTATCTGCTATGTGCACGGTACGGTGGGAAGTGAGGTGGACAGGACAGAACACACGAGGAGTAAGTGAACGAACGCAAAACTTCTTTTCTTCCCTGAGGAGTTTATAATTTGGTAGAGAAATCAAAATGTACCATAACCCCTGTACAAACTAGAAGGTAACAAAGAAGTTAAAAGCTCTGTGGAAACTCAGAATTTGATTTCGTTGGCTTGTGTTTGGCTGGTTGCAGAGTAGGAAACAGAAGAGGAGACAAGTGAGGGGTTGTTACAACTTCCCGCTTCACCTACTGGAGATCAGCTGCCTCCCAACCGGTCTGGAGTAAGATGAAAAAGTTAGGAAGAAACTTCGGACAGACGTAACAGACGAGCAAAGGCTCAGAGGCATGACGAGTGGGACCAGCGTTGGGGAACAGCTACTGGTCTAGTCTGACTGAAGCCCCACATGTACGAAAAGAGTTAATGGGGTCAAGGCAGAGGGAAAGAACCTACCTGGAAACAATTTTCCTGCTCTGTCATGCCCTCCAAATCAGACACCCAAAGAGAAGAACAGTGGCTTTGACCAAGCCAGACGTCACCGCATGTCCCCGGAAATGTTATAAGGAATGCTGGTGACTGCCCTTTGGGCACTAGGCAAGCTGGGCAGCCACGAGGCCCAGACCTCCTGCAGACATAGTAGTTTCCCACTGACCCACTAAAAATGTCTCAGAGGGATTGTCAGTCAAAGCTCTTCCAAAGGGTCACTGGTGATCACTACTGCATTGTAGTTTACAAAACAAACAAGACAAAACCTATAGCTACTTCAGGGACAGAAAAGTTTAAAATTTCACCCAAATTTCTACAAAGTTATCTTTTAGTATTCCTTGATTTTTCTTTTTTGGCTATTGTGAGATGATTTTTTTAACAGAGAGTACTTTGATGCTTGGTTATCTATATTTCAAAGTAATTGCATCTAATTAAAAAATCCCCATAATTTAACTGCATGGAAGCAGTTTAATTCTCTGGGGATGCATATTCTTATTCAAAGCCCTCCTTATTTTATACTTCTACTTACTTTGGTCTAAATTCATAGCCTATCAGAAAACCATGGTCCAATCTTTGTTTCTGAGGTGATGAGGAGGGGAGTTGCACCCTCAATGATTTCTGATCATTAGTGTCTAATATCAGCAATCAATGCTTTTTTTTTTTAATTTTAGACCATGTTTTTACCAATCACAGCCATATTTATTATCTGAAGATGTCATATTTGTAGCTTTGAGCTTTGACACAACTCACACTTTCATAAATATATCAAAAAAAAAAATCTTTTCTATCCTAAAGCAGACTTCTGAACATAAACTGCTCGGGGACAACTTCAGACCATTGTATGACGAACCGCTCGCTGGCTGCCTGTTCAATTCCAGCAGTGACTCCACCGTTGCCTCTGCTGTGGTATCTTATATGTGCAATTATTTGAGTATTTCATTTCTAATTTTTGCCCATTTAACCAAAATGTAACAAAAATCAATTCATTCATATGCTAAAATAAGAAGAAATCAAAATCATGATACAAAGGACAAAGATAAAATGCCTACTGTAACTCATGTTACACTAAAAGCCAATGCAATTTGAAAAGAATTGAGAACAAGAACAAACACAAAAATGTCATTGCTTGCAGATCACATGTCTGCTTAGAAAAATCAACAGTTCTAAGAACCCATAAAAGAACTGAGCAAAGTAGAAAAGTCAATAGATTTCTTGTATCCCAGAAATTACATGAATAGATAAATTTCTAAGAATAAACTTAAGAAGAAATGTTTCTGGCCTATATAAATTAAACTACTGAATTCAATGAAATTTAGAAAAGAAAAATCAATGGAAATAAATATCATGTTTTGGAATTTAACAAAGGCAAATTTTAGCTTTATCAAAAGCGAAAAATCCCAGCTTCAGTCAGGAAATGATAAGACTTATTTAAGCTTGTCCATTGTATGTTCAATGGGAAAAAAATAAAGACTCACATGAAATGAGACAAACAGAAATGAAAGACGGAAGGAAGGAAGGGCAGACAGAAGAAAGAAAGAAAGAAGTTAATTAATTAATTAATTGAAAATAGTTAATTAATTAACTAATTGGGAAGCCTGGGGGACTCAGTGGGTTAAACATCTGCCTTCAGCTCAGGTCCTGATCCCAGGGTCCTGGGATTGAGCCCCATATCGGGCTCCCTGCTCAGTGGGGAGTCTGCTTCTCCCTCTCTGTCTGCCTCTCTCCCTGCTTTGTGTGTGCTCTCTCTCTCTGACAAATAAATAAAATCTTCTAAAATAAGTAAATAAGTAAATAAATATAAAAATATAAAGTAAAATAGTATCTAAAAGGGTAGGAGTGATTAGGAGTTTAGAATATATTTCAACTCTCTAGCACTAGCTTCTCACCCCACATCCTGACATCTTGAAATTTTGAAGTCCACTGATCATCTTTCATACACATTTTCAAGAATACATTGTCTGAAAATAAGAAATCATACTAACTCTGAGTTAATCGCATTTCAATATAGCAGTATTGGCTTTATTGAAATGAAGGCATAATTTACAAGCGTACACCTGTGTCATAAAGCTCATGGCTAGTTCATAAAAAATAAAAGCTGTTGCTATTTTAAATGTAGAGCAAAGTTCATTGATCTCTGCTAGAGAAAACAGAATAGGTAACTGGAGAAAAAAATAAAACGAGACACATGAGAGTCATGTCTCCATATAATGCAATACCATGGAAAACCTGAGATAAAGAAGACAAAAATGAAGACCTAGAGAAAGAAAGCCAAACGTGAGTGAATGATTAAATAAATATGTACTCAAGAGAGACACTAATCTACGAGAGCATGGAACAGGCGGCAAAAGCACAGCACCAGGTTGATGTGGGTCGTGGGGCTGTCCAGCTTCCAACACTCGGCGCCAACGTTGCAAACTCGGCTCTCATCAGAAATCGCCTCGTTTCAGCAGGGAGGAACCAGGAATGTTTAATTAGTAAAGGAAAGGAAGCAATCTTTGCTGTTCAAGTTCTCCATCTTTACAGAAAAGTTCGCTATAGGGACAAGAAACTCGCTCTAAGATGGTAGATTTGGTCATTAATTTCATGTTTTCACATTCAGTTATTCGATGCGGTTCTTTACTCCTGGGACTTAGGAAGAGCTTTCCAAACCCCACCCTCAGAAGACGGTGTACGTCACCTCCTAAACTGCCCAAAGATAAGGTTAACTTCTTAAATGGAACTGAAAACAAAGGGAACACTGTACCAATTCTCTCTTTAGAAATAACTGATAATTTCACTTAGAAAGTATGATAGAAGAACAGATTTGTTGAATTGAAATATATTCATAGAGAAGTTTATAAAGAAATTATTATCAGTTGTAACTATAGAAAAATTAATTATGAGAAGAAATTTAAAAAAACAAGTAAAAACAGGACTTCACATGTTCTTCAAAAGATGTACATTGGATTATTATCAACTCCCATTGTCAGACTTAGGCCAGTTTGTTCACAGGGGCTGGCTAAGAAGGCCTTCTTTGGTGCCAAGCTTCTCTGGCCAAGAATCAGCAGGAGGATAGCCCTGTGTCAGTCATCTCCAGCTAATTTACCAGCCGTCCAGAAACCCACATTCAGTCGGGATGGCTCTTGTCTGCTCCCAACAGAAAGCCACAAGTTTACCATCTTTGCTACGCACTGGCAGATTTTCCATATCAAGTTCTTCATATATGATAGTGACCACGACCTACATCCCCAGAAGGTCCATAAGTCCCTAGTCCAAGAAAGGTTTGGGTTTATTCCACAGCTCAACATATGTCTGTCTGACTGCACAGTGGGACAGAAATCTTGCCAAATAACCTGGCACTCTTCACCTTGGCTTTCAGAAGACTAAAAACCAAAGAGCCAGTTTGAACAATCTGCCAAGACAATAAATTGGTGTGTCTCCCAAACAACTTCTTAACTTGGAACGAAAGTGGACCTGGATAATTTCCCAGTCTGTAGTAATGAAATATAATATATTAGTAAATTCTTCTAAAATACGTAGAAGGAAAGGAGTAAAAGTCTCTAAAATCTCATAGGCTGGCAGTGTATAAACTACCCAAGGTATGTAACCCCTGTGCCTGGGGAAGATAAAATGTATCAGAACGACTGAGACGTTTTAGTCTGTATAAATCCAGAGACACTCAAAATTTCAATTTCTCCCAATCTCTCTCTCGCCATATATCGGCACACAGTGTCTAGAGCAGTGACCACACAACACTACTCAATGAATATTCGTAAGTGTTGAATGAACAAACAGATAAGCGCTGATCTCCAGATGAAGTCCAAGGCTCTCCCCCGTTTTCCTACTTCCACTCCCCAGAAGAGCATGTGCTGCGGACGGTAGAGACAAGCATAGTATTGGGTTATAAAATGGTAAGTTTGGGGTATGACAAAGGTTAAAGGTCTGTCTTCTGCCTGGTGCGGTAATTTGGAAGCCTGACTTCTTTTAGGATGATCTCCCCTGCTCTCTTCCCGCTGGATGCCGCACAGCAGGACTAGCTTCTCCTCCTTCCCTCAGTCATTTCCCTCGTCACCTCCACAGCTCCTCTTAGAAAGGCAAGCAGGAAGTAGGGTTAAACCCGGAATAATGAGCTCCATAAAGCTGCCGTGGTCCTTCTGTGCTTCTGTGCCGTGGTCCTCTCTCTTTGCTTCCTCTGACCACCAGGACGGATGCAATAGTGCAGAGTAAAACCCAAGAAACCGGCTGAGGAAGTAAAAGACCCTATTTTCAGTCATATGTACTTTAGAAAAAAGGTGTCATATACACTCGCATCCAGAAGATCTGGGAACAACAGATGGTTTGTGACCTAAAACTTCAGAGATTAACCAGGAGAATGCACTGGTCTGGCCCTGCCTCTTGTGTGTGTATGTATGCATCTTTCCAGCTCCTGAAGTTGGGGGAAATGGCTGGTTAAAGATTAAAAATGGTTGATCATGGTCAAAATCATCCTGGTATAATCAACACATAAATTTGCAGATCAGCAAGAACTGCTTTCAGAAATAAGACTGGGGACGCCTGGGTGGCTCAGTAGGTTGGGCGTCTGCCTTTGGCTCAGGTCTCGATCTAGGGGTCCTGGGATCGAGTCCCACATCGGGCTCCCCACTCAGCAGGGAGCCTGCTTCTCCCTCTCCCTCTGCAACGCCTCCAACTCCTGCTCTTGCCCTCTCTCTCGAATAAAAATAAAATCTTTTTTTAAAAATAGCATTAAACCATTACTGCTCCAAAAGACCTCAGAGAGATGAATGCAATACAACACTCACAGGGCATCACTGTAAAACTGTGCAGAGTAGAGTAGGGGGTGGGTGAAAGTCAGACGTTCTGGGAGGCCTGAGAATAAAACAACAGCACATACAGTCTACGAACAAGCCCAGTGGCGTAAAATCCTTCCCACCCTGGAGGGGATGACAGTCGGGCACCCACGTGATCTGTATCATCCAAGCGAACTCCACCATGAGTAGAAGCAGCAGAACTTAGAAGAAGCCCTCAGAAGACCTTAGTCTCCTTTGTGCTTAAGCCACGTTCATGCCTGCCTTGTTCGGTACCTTCCCTGCACCGGGACACTTAACATGCACTTCTTTTTGTAGATTTTATTTATTGGTCTATTTGAGAAAGAATGCTTGAGAGAGAGCAAGAGAGAGAGAGAGAGAGCATGGGCAGGGAGGCAGCAGAGCGGCAAAAGCAGACTCTGCACTGAGCAGGGAGCCCGAGGCGGGGCTCAATCCCAGGATCCTGGGACTATGACCTGAGCCGAAGGCAGAGGCTTAACTAACTGAGCCACCCAGACATCCCTTAGCATTCGCTTTTGACAGCTAATCTCAAATGTTTTCATTGTGTCACTGCTGCCAACTTATTTTGCACATACAGAAGTTTTATAGGTGCCAAATTATTGACTCTTACTCCCTCCTTTAGAGAAGTTTTTTTTTTTTTTAAAAAAAGCCAAAGTTTATATGAGCCCAAGAATAGCTACTTCCTACCAGCGACTAAGTCGTATGAGAAATTAGTCAAGGCAGCTGGAAAAGAGCTATTCAGACCTCTAATCCGGTTCCCTTATAATCCACTTCATTATTTTTATTTAAAAAGAAGTCTGCAAACAGCAAAGTCATTTTCAGATGTGATTATAAAAGTGAAAATTATACTCTTTGGCATACTCTTAATTTTCATTTTCTCATCCTAAAGTTTGTTCTCAGTCGGGATGGCTCTGCTTCTAAGACCCTGAACTGTTACATCAACCTGTCTGTGTCGCTCTGTGACAACAGTCATCCGCCCATTGTTTATATTATTCCATTTCTTTTTTTTCTTTTTTTGAAGGCTTCCAGATGAACCTGGTATTATTCCATTTCTCCAAACAACTTCTGTTCTTTCAGTTGTCCAGAACTCCCACATCTATATTTCAACTCATGGACTTACCTCTCTTCCGAAGGCACGTAAAATCCTCTCACATCTCTTCACCTGGATGACTTACAGACATACAAACGCAGCCTAAACTGAGCATCGCTTTCCCCCACAAGCCCTGCCTTCTTCTTGAGCTCTGCGCTTCCCATAAACCAAACTTCTCATTTATTTCCTGCTTTCCACTGTATAAAAGAGGCTATGGGCATTTTTAAAGCATTTTTGAGACAGTTAAATTTTAAATTGTTTTGGCACTTTTTAGTGCAGACATTTGGGTTTTTGTTTTTGTTTTTTTTCTTTCTTGGGTTATTATTTTGTTTTCGTTTTTGCTTATTTTTAATTGAAAGTGCAGAGATTAACTTGAAAGCAGCTCGGCTTTCCAGAGTCCCATTTAACCTAAAATTACAGAGTTTTCAGATTGCTCCTCCTGTACCCCTTCCTGGCGCCAAGCTGGAAAGGAATGCAAACGACCTCACATAATTAGAATAGCTACATTTTTTAACACTTTGATCTACGTTTTCTAAATGAATTAATTTATTTTTCACAACAAACTCTACTTGATCAATACAGTTGATTATCTAAACAGGTATCTACTTAGATAGATACAGCTTATTATCCCTCCTGAGGCAAAGCAGGATTAAATGATGGCCTAAGCTTATGTAACCAATAAGCAGCCGAGCGGAGCTTCACAGCCCGGCAGTTGGGACCTGGTGCTCATGTTGTTGACTGCCATATTCTGGGACTCGTGCTGTTGAGACTCAGTACCTGTCTTCCCGAAACGGAGCCATTACTCCTCCACATGAACGAAGCCAGTCACACGAAGTCTTCCTGTAGCCGACTTCAGTTAGGCATATACCCAAATGCCCATGACAGTGAGAAAACCAGCCGCTCCAAAGCAAACGGATCGCCGAAACTTCCACAGATAAGAGAAATATGATCGGACAAAGCAAGGATTAAATTTCCAGCAACAACAGGTATTTTATCCAAGAAACTAAAAAGCAAGTAAACGTAATCAAGAAACAGATTAAATGATCTAGAGGAAAAAGTAAAGACTTAAAAAGACACTGGTGAGAAAGTCGCAAAGATGGAGGATTCTGTTCCATGTTAACACTAAATTATGCAGATGATAAGCAAACCATGCCAATCTGCGTGAAGACAAGGGAGAGAGAAGCTGTGGTTGTTTTTCTTTCTTTAAGTCCAGGGAGGGTACTGAACGTGGACTTCACAGTAATGTGATTTTCTAGGGACTTTAACATCTAGCTCACAGAACACTGTTAACCACATACTCAAAAAATATAAATGTGATAGAAAATGTAATTCTTTTATCATTATGGTCATTTTAAAATGACATTTAAGTACCTTTTAGGACTCTCAATCTTCCACCGTCATACAGTAAATCATCTCCCTTTTGCTGAAGTATCACTTACATCAAAAGTCAAGAATTCTACATCAGAATTGGTATCACAAAGGTGAGAAGTCTCAATCTGACCATGAATATATTCTAATCTATATATTGATAATTATCACAAATTCTAAAGCATAAGATAAAATATTTCCAGGATTATGTTCTCTGAGGTCATTTGCACTGGCTAATTCCTTTACTTGTGACAACTATTTGACACCATACTATTGTGACTTTGGATGAAGAACATTACAAGGAAAAGCCTATTTTTCAACCCATTCCAGAGACATAAAACAAGTATTTTCCTGCCTTTTTTGTAGAATCTATAGTCCTTGAAATAAATGAAAAAGAATGCTTCAAAGTAAGAATAGGATAGTAGATTCATGGAAAATATAATGAGCAAGGAGAAAGCCAATTAAAAGGGCCCCCCAAAATTTCTGCCAGTTAATTCTTTAGAAAGAAAATCCATAACAGGAGAGCAGAGATACAAGAATGAATAAAACATGACTTCTGCCTTCAGTCTTCTAGATTTTTAAACTTTTATCTGAAATGCAGGATATGAAGTTTCATATTAATCAAAGCACAAACCATCCTTGAAGAAGCCCAGCAAGTGTCCATTAATCAGTGTAAACCACCCCTAGAAAATGTAACGTGCCCTACCATGCGTTGGTAGAATAAAAAACACTTACGCTCTCTCGCACGGCAAGGTGAGGAAGGAAACTAAGTGCACTGGGTGACCTCCATAAAATACGAGCAGTGGAAGGGGCTGTAGACAATTTATGCCTCGGTCAGGTGAGGAAGAAAAGGAAACGGAGGCCAAGAGAAGTTAAATGTCTTTCTCAAAGTCACACAGTTACTTAGTGACAGTGGGGGACTGATATCTATTTGTTACTTAGGCCAAATAATTTTCACTCAAGGATGTCAATTATTTATGCTTTCATAGACCCAAATTAGCACAAATAGTCGCTGAGGACTGCAGGCTCCATTAACACTAGCAAGCAACGTCTACTCACAGATGGTTCCAGAGAGATCTTAGCAAATACGATGCTAGTCACACCATTACCCCGCTTTAGGAAATCCTCTCACCCCCAAAGGATGAAATTCAACACGGGACAAATACAGGTTCTTTCATGCATAATCCCTCAGCCTAGAGTCTAGATCTCCTATGTCAGATGTTGTATTTCAGAAACATCAAATCGCTTGTATTCTCAAAATGAGACTGTTTGGCTCCGCCCTGCTTTGCACCAGCCCCTCCCCCCCCCCGACACGGTCTTGTCCACTTCTCCCTGCTTTCAGAAGAACCCACTCATCCCTTACAACACTCTCTCCTAGAGACGATCCGTTCCACCTGTAAAGATGGAGTAACCACAGTCTCGCTTGTGTCTCCAACATCCTCTGTTGAACGAGCCACATGGCCTGACGACATCTTCTCTCTGTCTCTCTCAACCAGACTATGACGCCTCTAGGGGACAATCTACAGCCTTGAGTCTTTACGTTCCCAGCTACATGTACATAAGAAGTTCTCAATTAATATTTCTTTCTTTTTTTTTTTTTTGACAGGCAGGCAGAGAGAGACAGAGAGAGAGAGAGAGGAGGAAGCAGGCTCCCTGCTGAGCAGAGAACCCGATGTGGGGCTCGATCCCAGGATCCTGGGATCATGACCTGAGCGGAAGGCAGAGGCTTAACCCACTGAGCCACCCACGCGCCCCATCAATTAATATTTCTTGAATAAATGAATAGGATGAAGCTAAAACAGGTGTCATTATTTCTGTCTCATTTTGTTTATAACAGAGAGATCTAGTTCAAAATACAAATGACAACAATCAAAGTAAAGATGAACATTTGCAATTCTTACCCATTATAAACTAGCAGAAAAAATATTTAAAACCTGATTGTGGAAAAGGGGTTGCAGCAAAGACAACAGTCTATTCACAATGGGCATTGATTTAAGCAGTTATTTTCCATTTTTTTGTTTTTTTGTTTTTTTTTAAAGAAAAGCTTTCTTGGAACAGGTGACATTTATTACCACTTTGCTTTCATTGCAAATACTTTTAGTACCTGATGCTTATTAATTTGTTGTCCCAGCCAGGAGCAAAGCCAAGAAACCACAACGAAAGAAAAACAGACCCGTAAATGCCAGCAATAAAGAACTCGCTCTGAGTAACAATCACCTGGGGTAATGTAGAAACACTCAGTAGCCAGTGCAGTTCACTAAATAAATTTCATTCTTAATTATGGGAAATAAAAAGGACTAAATAAAAAACTTCATCATTCATTGTGTGTTGCAGGAATCCGAAGGGAAGTATAAATAACTTCATTTTATTTTATGGAACGGAATAGTCCGTTTCACACAGGCAACCTCACCCAGAGAAAGGGCCCCGGTGCCCATTCATGGAAATCTGCATGGAACCAAGTGGCCAAGGATCTAGAATTTAATCTGCCAACAACTCTCCATTCCAGAGATCACAACTCCAGCCATTCTAGAGATCACGCCAGGGATAGCAGTATTTAGTTAGCGTTCATTTCTTCCTGAAAATGGGCAGGATGCTAAATTTGGCATCATTAAAATATTTGCTAAATATCCATAATGCTTTGATATTGCAGTCTACCGGAAGATGGATCTTCTAGGCATGCAACTATGCCCTTAGAAGTGAAAGTTCTTATGAGTTCTTGACTTTGGTGATTAAAAGTCCACTGTGTGTCCAGGGGATCAATAACCCACTCCTGGCACTAGAGACAACAGGACTGGAGATTCTGTTCTCTGGGGTGTTCAAACCCACCCCGTTTAAATAGCTCAGGCAGGAAGGAGCGGGTTCCCTAAAGAAAAGCGAGCAGGCTGTTACCAGAAGAGAGAACGGAGGACGCTGGGCAAGTGAACACACACCGTTACATCTCACAATCTGAGAAAGTGAAGAACTGCCAAACATGGGCTGAGGAACAAAGACACAACAAGCACCTCAGGTACTTCAACTCTGCCGAAACGACATGTAGATGTATTTCAGGAGTGTCAGGGGAACTAAACTCGGACCAAAAGGTAACACTTTAAAGAGGCAGCTTCAACTTCAAATAAGAAAGAATTCTATCACA
Organism: Mustela putorius furo; assembly: GCF_011764305.1. Classification (NCBI taxonomy): domain Eukaryota; kingdom Metazoa; phylum Chordata; class Mammalia; order Carnivora; family Mustelidae; genus Mustela; species Mustela putorius. The sequence continues at coordinate 3,739,131 of NW_025421261.1, forward strand.
AGAGGAGATGTTTAAAAATAAGGAGGCTGGGGGCGCCTGGGTGGCTCAGTGGGTTAAGCCGCTGCCTTCAGCTCAGGTCATGATCTCAGGGTCCTGGGATCGAGCCCCGCATCGGGCTCTCTGCTCAGCGGGGAGCCTGCTTCCCTCTCTCTCTCTGCCTGCCTCTGTGTCTACTGTGATCTCTGTCAAATAAATAAATAAAATCTTTAAAAAATTAAAAAATAAGGAGTTGGCCCTGAGGAGTGGGTTTCCCATGCTGAAAGGGCCAAGCACAAGCCCGCACTCATGTTTAGCCAAGGCTCTCTCTGGGCTCTCCTTTTCAGAGCTGCCTGTGCCCAGACCCACAGATCTCACACATGTTCTCCTTACCCCCACCTCCTCTGTGTAGGAGTGCTCCCAGGACAGGGGCAGGCTCTGTGGGATGGCAAACCTCCCGTTACCCAGCCACGCATCTGTATCTAGGCAGCGGGCTCACTCCAGGAGTTAAGTAACGGGAAGCCCACTTTGACCACATGACTCTAACCAACTTTGAAAACATTAATGTTTGATTCTTAGCTAACTTCTGTGTCTCTTCCTCAAGTGGTTCAGAATTTAAAGGGAAGGGGAGTGTGATTGTCTCCCTTAAATTCTAACATTTCTCTATAGGGATTCTGACGTGAACCAGGAATGGTGTTTGGAATCAGAATTCCTTCTGATCTAATATAAGTCAAAAAAAGTCACTGAAAATAGTGAATATTAATGGCACATATTTCTTCTTCAGAAATAGTTTGAGTCTTCTACCTGACAGTGGACCACTATAAAACTCCTTTTATTAAGAACTGGCACTGTTTGCTTCAGACATCATGACTTAACGGAATCAACTGTCTCTAAAGGCAGAACACCCGATTCTAACGTACCCGACAGCCATATGGCATTGATTAAGTAACCCTGCGGCCCAGCTACTCTTCGCATGAAATAAAGTAATAATCACAACGTTTTACTACAGGGTTGGAGAATTGCTGATTGGGTGCTTAGTATTTATAAAATATTCATAATCTGTTAAATGCTTGAAAGGAATTTTTAACTTCTAAAATTTTTTTTTAAGATTTTTATTTATTTATTTGACAGACAGAGATCACAAGTAGGTAGAGAGGCAGGCAGAGAGAGGAGGAAGCAGGCTCCTCGCTGAGCAGAGAGCCCAATGCGGGGCTCGATCCCAGGACCCTGAGATCATGACCTGAGCTGAAGGCAGAGGCCTAACCCACTGAGCCACCCAGGCACCCTGGAATTTTTAACTTCTAAAAGTGGACAGGTTACTATAAAAAAAAATGTGATTTGTTATGTTCTCAGACCAAAACTTGTGGAAAATATGGTGCATGCAATGGATTTAGAATATCCAAAGCAATTGTAAAAGAATAAAGTTGGAGGATTTACACTACCTGACTTTAAGACTATTTTAAATTTTTTATTTTTTATTAACATATAGTGTATTTTTATCCCCAGGGGTTCAGGTCTGTGAATCGCCAGGTTTACACACTTCACAGCACTCTCCATAGCACATACCCTCCCCAATGTCCATCACCCTACCACCCTCTCTCTCTACTCCCCCCCCCCCCGGCAACCCTCAGTTTGTTTTGTGAGATTAAGAGTCTCTTATGGTTTCTCTCCCTCTTGATCCCATCATGTTTCATTTTTTCCTTCCGTACCCCCAAGCCCCACACATTGCCTCTCAAATTCCTCATATCAGGGAGATCATATGATAATTATCTTTCTCCGGTTGACTTATTTCACTCAGCATAATACCCTCTAGTTCCATCCACGTTGTCACAAATGGCAAGATTTCATTTCTTTTGATGGCTGCATAGTATTCCATGGTGTATATATACCACATCTTCTTGATCCATTCATCTGTTGATGGACATCTAGGTTCTTTCCATAGTTTGGCTATTGTGGACATTGCTGCTATAAACATTCAGGTGCACGTGCCCCTTTGGAGTACCATGTTTGTATTTCAAGACTATTATTAAGCTAAGGAAATCGAGACACCTTACTGGCACAGTTATCAACAAACTAATCACTGTAATAGAACAGGGACAAGAAACAGAAACACTCCTTTAATTTTTGATGAAGACAATTTAATTGGGGAAAAAAAAGTCAGAACAAAGGTTGTTATAATAACTGGATATCCATATACAAAAAAGTCTCTACTTCACACCGACTACAAAAATGAATTTTAAATGGACTGCATACTTATCATACACATAAAATAATAAAGCTCTACAACAAAAGGTAGGAAATATCTTCAACATTTGGAGGTAGATAAATATTTCTTAGACAAATCTTCACAATAAAAAATGGGTAAGCTTTCAACAGATCCACTATTAAAACAGTTTTATGAAAAGCCAGTAAACAAACTTGCATTCTCATTAAAGAAATGCAAATTAAAAACCCCTGTGAGAAAAAAAAATAAAATTAAAAAATAAAAACAGTGAGATGCTATTTTGTACCCACTGAGATGACTGAAGTTTAAAAGACTAAACATTCCAAATGTTGGCAAGGATGTGGAACCGCTGAAGCTCTTCTACCGTGTTGGTGGGAATACAAAGCAGGACAGCCAGTGGTATGCAGGAGCTTACACTGGCCACAAGGACCATCTAGCCTGCAATGGCTTCACCAGGGTAGCCTGAGCCTGGCCATGGCGGGAGTATTTACACCATGGAGTTGGCAGTTCTGTGCTGTTGTTATGGGTGACCACCTCCACCACCACCACCTCCCCCTCCCCCTCCTCCGTCTCCCCCTCTCTCTCTCTCTTTCTCTTCCTCCTTCTTTTTCTTCTTTTTCCTCTTCTCCCTTGTCTCTTCCTCTTTGATTTTTCTTGTTTTGTCGAGAGCTGTTAGAGTTGATAGAGCACACGACTGGGTACAGCCGTTTGGGGATAATTTACGGCAGTTTCTTTTAAAACAAAATGTATAACTCCTCTCTAACCTAGCAATTCCACACGCAAGATGATTTCTTTTTTGTTTTGTTTTGTTTTGTTGGTTTTTTTAAATTTATTTATTTTTTTCAGCGTAACAGTATTCATTGTTTTTGCACCACACCCGGTGCCCCATGCAATCCGTGCCCTCTCTGATACCCACCACCTGGTACCCCGACCTCCCACCCCCCGCCCCTTCAACACCCTCAGATTGTTTCTACAGGAGTGTTCATAGCAGCTTTATTCATAATAGCCAAAGCCTGCAAGCAGTCCAGATGTCCCTTAGTAGGGGAACGGCTAAACGCTCTACGGTTCAGTCAGACAAGCAACAGCTCTCGACGAGACAAACAAACACTAACATGAATGACTCTCGGAAACATTATGTTGAGTGCGAAAAGCCTTATTCAAGAGTATATATTGTGTGACTACATTTGTACAAAGTTATATAATAGGCAAAACTAATTCAAGATTTTAAAAAAAAACCACTGTTGCCTCCGGGAGGGGTGACGGACGTAGGGAGGGATGAGGAAGAGTCTGAGGGCAGTTCTGGGTAATGGTTTTGTTCTATCATTTAATCGGGATTTGGATTAAACAAATACAAACATTTGTCAACACTCAGTGAATATATACTTAAGATTTGAGCATTTCACTATGAATATTACCTGAAAAGAAAAAAATACAAACAAATAATGGATTCTAGTTTACAGTTTACTTGCCAAATGTTTAGCGTACTCATGTCTGCAACTGACAGAGAAGTTCATCATGAAAATGAGACAGACCGTGGGTGGATGAGGGACGGGCAGACCCGCGATGAGGCGGATGCAATGAAATGTTACGGGAGACGCTAAGATGTGGGTTTGGGTGGTCACCACAGAATCCCTTAATGGTTCTATATGTTTGAATATTTTCATAATAAAATGCTGGAGAGAATTGACGGTTCTTATTTACAGAGTGCTCGCCAGTCAGGAGCTATGGGACAAGCTTTACAGGCCTGACCTAATTCAACCCTTACAGCCACTGGGTTAGATGCTGTTGTCACTTCCATTTTCTGAGTAATTAAACTAAGGCTTAAGGAAATAAAGTTACTTGCCCACGGTCATAGAGCAAACAAATGAAGGCTGTTTCCTCTGTCTCTTAACTATACATCACACAAATTTCCTCTCTGTGTGGAGGAAACAGAAAGAGAAAAAAAAACAGAGCAGAAAATCAAAACAGAAAACGATCTCCACTGGTAATAAAGAGATAGAAATCCTTGGTCAGAGTCCCCACTTGGCCACCTCTGAAGACTAAACTACACGTAGGACCGGCTACATAATTTGTGCAGCTTAGTGCAAAACAAACATGAAGTACTCCTTGCTCAAAAATCGTTAAGGGCTTCAAGAAGGTAGGCGAGCACGGACACAAGCGCAGGGTCTCTACTGAGACCCCATCCTGCGTGACCACACGAGACACGCGCCCAAGAGGGGGGCACCGAGTCGACAACAGAAAGGGCTCGATGTGATTAGCAGGACGAGGGGTTCCTCACGCACCAAACCACCCCTTCTGTGACTTCACTGCTCCAGTCTCCCCCTCCTCGAGGGTTTTTATACCCAAAAGGCAGAAAAGGCAAGTCCGAACCTCGGTGGGCCGTGGTGTCCGACCCGAGAGCCAGGCTCCGCAAGAGACTGGCTTGTGTCCTGCCAAAACTGCAGACCGTTTGTCATGAAGGGAACCGATCTTCCTCTCAAACTGGCCGTCACGGACGCAGCTGGGAAGGCGCCGGCGGATCATCCTCCGGAAGCAACGGGTTTCCGAGAGGCTTTGTCGCCGGTGGAACGACTCGGTTATCCATGTCCGCGCAGCCCGAGTGTCTCCTCCGTTTACGGAGCTGCCTTTGACCCTCGGGATTTCTAACCCAAGAGCTCATTTGAACTTGAGAAAATGGAGACTACGGCACCGAGGGGGAGGACTTCAAAAAACAGAGCCCCCGCCCGTGTGCAGGCCCCGACAGCGCGGCCGCTGCTTGGCCGGTCCTGCCGGTGCTGTGGCTGTCCTCGGAGATTCTCCGACAGACACAGATCACAGTAGTCTGGCTGCGGATAAGAGGCTGTTCACCCACTGGAAAGACTGCTGTGTTTTCCGTGTACTGTACAAAATGCTCCGACGAGAATCAAAATGACAAATCCTTTGACATCAGAGTTTTGCTGGCTGCTTGGGAAGCTGAAAAATCCTGTCACTGGAGAATCACTGGGGGAATTTAAGAAGGCCCGGCCCGGGGGGTGGGGACGGGGGGAGGCGGGGAGGGGGCGACTGGCCGCGGTTCTCATTCTGCACCAGATGCTGCAGGGTTATCCCAACTAGATGACCGCCCCGTGAGCTCTGATGACTCTACCTTCAAAAATGATTCCTCGAGTTACTAAATTTAAGATTACTTATAAAACTGAGGCCACAGAAGATGTAACAGAACATTGAGCTGCTTTGAGGATTGCCAAAAGGCCCTTCATTTTACAAGGGAGTAACCACTTACACTGGGAATGGAGGAAATATGCTGATTCCCTAGCCATGTCCAGGGCTGCTGTCTCCTCAAAGGCTTCAAAAGCCACTTTGTAAAACGCAGAAAGCCACGTGCTTCTGCAGTGACTGAGGTTCAGCTGCCTTCCTTTTAGAATGTAAAAAAATTATGCATTTTTAGGGAAAAAGAGATTCACCTCTCCTTTGCAGGCTTTACCTCCAACACATCTAGAATCGTGCCAAGAAATTCCGCGTCGTGGTGATGCCCGGGCTGACCCGTGTGGATTATGTCTCTTTGGTCTTAGTAGGGCCTGGAGCAAGGGCAGGTGAAATCAGCCTGGGTTTGAACTTGGAGAATCCGCCAGCGTTAGGGCAACACCAGAATGAAGGCCGGGGTGGGGTCCTGCCGAGCAGGTCCGCAGCAGAGATGACCCCCCAGCCGCAGACACGCGGGTGTGTTTGTAACGTCGGCGGCCTCCAGAGCAGAGCCAGGCTCTCCGCCCAGAGAGCGAGCCCACGGAGCGCTGCCCCGGACGGGAGATGCTGGAGGTACTAAGGGGTCGGACTACACGTAAGCCAACTGTGCACTACTCGGGTCCTGGTTCACCGGTGAGGTCTTTAGAAGCCACTTTTCTTAACTTACTTCTATTACTCTTTCAACTGATCCGAGCTGGAAGTCGGTGAGAGCAGCAACATTTTACTAAGACAGGGAAAGATCTATTGTTTAATAAATAGGCTGACCTGAAAGCCGTATTTCTAATCTTTTAAACATGTCACCCTAGACCTCTCCCAGCACTCTCTGAAGCACGAACTGGGAGTGAGTTTGAGACCCACTGGACCCGGCTTGAACCCTGCGCCCCCCACCCGTCAACACTCGGCCAGGAAACCCACCCCGGGTTTCCCTCTTTTGAGAAATGGGGGGGACTGATACGACCTCACTGGCGTGCTGTGAAGGTCAAATAAGATAATGTATGTGAGACGCGCAGCGCAGGCCCCACACACAGAAGGTGTTGAACACACATCTGGCTCCTTCTCGCCCTCCCGAGCGGTGGAGAGGCGCCTGCGTGCCCGCGACTGCCCAGAGGAGGCTGGAGAGCATCGTAACGGGCTCGAGTTCTGCGCCTGCGGTTGCAGCGAATATCGACACAACTTGTTCATCCCCACACAGTTCCTGCCCTGCAAAATCACATCCGCAGCTTCGCATAACAAAAGGTTTAAGAGGAGCCTCGAAATAAGTAAATAAAGCTCACTCGCTCGGCTCAAAATTCAGCCTGTCATACTTTCGCCTTTCCAGTGAGTTCCACGGAAGGGCCTACAACTGCCTTTCGCCCACATTTAATCTGTATTTCTAACAGGTATTTGTAAGTTTGCAAGGTTCTCCCTCAGAAACCCCAAGGTGCTCAGGCCCTGAGGCCAGGCTGCCTCAGACACGGTGGTCGCTGTCGTCCTCGGAAAGTCAAGTTCTCCGTCCGACGCTCTGCCGATGCGGAAAGAAGTAAGAAGTGGGAGAGGGAAAGCGAAACTGAAGATGCCACAGATCCGCTCTGGCTGAAAGGTACACCCCAGTTCTGCTCTTTTTCTCCTCCCTTTCTCTCTGTCCTCTCTCTGGTGCACACGCGCACACACACACACACACACACACAAATCACAAATACATTTAGACCAATCACTTCCTCCTAGAGAGAAAGCACTTGGGGACAGAGAAATTAAGTGACCAACTGAAATTCCCTATTTGTTTCAACTTAAAAAGAAAAAAAAAATACAAATTTCTTAAAATGGTCCCTTTGCAAATGATGATTTCCAAAACTAAGTGTCTAAGTTCTAGAAGTTCTAGAAGATCTGCTCTGATTGCTAGGTCCGAGTCAGGTGATTGAGAGCCGTACTTCTCAAACTTTCATTTTACGTAGGAATTACCCACATTAAATGCAGATTCTGATTAAGCAGGTCGGGGGGGCCTTGAGCTCCTGCATTTCTAAGAAGCTTGAGCTGGTGTCAGTGTTGCTGGTCAGCACAGCGAACCTTGAGGAACAAGGATTCAAAGGCCTATTTCCAATCCAGTCTGCTGGTTACACCCACAGACTTCTCTTTCCTAAGAGAAAATATGCAGAAAACTGGCCTGTGCGAATCCTTGGCCAGGAGGACAGCTTCCTTGGGGCTTTCGCTGTCTCTACAGAAAGCAGGTCCACTGGTGAGAACATGCTGCTGATGGCCCCGGGGCTACAACCCGACTCCATTGGCCATCACGCGTCACTCCATTTTCTAAAACATCGGCTGAGTGTCCTCTGTGACCAGCGCTCGTCTGGGCACTCGGGTGTACGGGGTGCGCAAAACAAAGGCCTTCCTCTCACTGAGCTCGCACTCTAGTGCAAGAAGCCCAGTAAATAAACAGCGTGCCGGGGGGAAGGGTGCAGTCCAGGAAAATCCGGCTGAGCAGAAGAGATGACTGCCGTGGTCCGGTACTGGTCTGATACACGGCGGTCAGGAAGGGCTGACATCGTACAGAAAGCTTAAGGAGGTCACAGACGGAACTATGTGGGTATGCTCGGGAAGCGTGTTCCAGGCAGAGGACAGCAAGTTCAAAAACGGAAGTTGGCAACAAAAGAGCCAGGGGCCTGGTGTCTAGAGAGCCAGGGCAGAGCGGCAAATGACTCGGCATTTATTATTCTGAGTTAAAGTCACACGCCAACGTGAAAACAGAACAAGACAATAAATACTATAATAAGTTTTCTAACTTAGGATGAAAATTAACCTCTGACAAGAAAAACACCTATTATCAGTGGGCTTCAGTTAGAACTCAATAGTGGACCATCCTCTGAACTAGAAAACCAGACAAATCAGTACCCTTTGGAGAGTGGTTGCAAGAGGAAAAGGAACGAGGTCTTTAACACGAGAATGATAATTCCCAGCAGTTAAATAATCACTGAGGTACTTTGGGCCATGGGGTATTACAAATCAGTTTCTCTATCAAAATCATCCCTTCTAATGGAAGCACCTGACCAAATGCACATCCCTCCAAACACACACCTGGAGGGGTGGAGCAGGAAGCTGCCGCGCAGCCGGGGCTTCTGCCCGTGGTTCCAGGAGGCCCAGAAGCATCTCTGAGTGAAGGTTCAGATACTCACACAGCCGGCAAGTATGCGGATCACTGCTCCTGGCATCCGTGTTTTCCCACTCAAATGAACACGGATGTGGTTCAGCACAAATCCCCAATGTACCACAAGCCAGCGCGCACTGCTCTCGGACGGTGCCTCATTCTGCAGGAAAGACTCCGCACCCACCGGAGAGGGTCAGGGAGAGGAGGAGGGGCCCAGGGGCACGGGCAGAGCAACGGGTGGCCACAGGCACAGCCAAGTTCGTGCACAACCACCTCAGCTGTTGGAACCTGAACTCGATGCCGGGAACGAGCCCACAGCCGGTCAGACATTACCCCAGGCCAGCTCCTCTCATCGGAGTATGGACGGACGCTCAAGCGTCTCCACCTCAAAAACAAGCAACAGATCTCCCTTCCGTGGTTTCCCATCACGATTAAAATAAAACCCAAATTCCTGTCCATAGCCTCAGAGGCCCACTTGACCTGAAGCTGGACCCTTCCTACCTTCGCCCGCGAGTACTCCGTTCCCGCAGCCCCGGGCCCTTCCAGAAGCAAATCAAGAACGTTCCTTCCTCAGGGCCCTTGGCAGCTCTGTCCCGACAGCCAGCAAAGCTTCCAACAAACATCCACAGCTTGTCCCCTTGCTCCATTCCCATCTCTGAAGTGTCTCCTCTTCAGAGGCTGCACCGCCTGACCAGCCGCCGCCACCACCCGGGACTCCTTCGCTCCTGCCGTCGCTGTGCTTCACGACATTGGCCCAAGACACCGTCATGCGTGTGTTTAGAGTCTATCCCCCCTAGAACGTGGCTAGGTGTTGCTTCTGCAGCGTGCTTGGGACCTAAAACCTCAGGCACATACTGGGTGTTCAGGAAGCCTCTGCCGAGTGATGAATGGATTTAACTCCTTGCCACTTACTGACGTGGCGATCCGGGCTGTGCGGGTTTTACCGAAACAGCGGCTGTGGGTCTGTGTTCACTCTCTGGGATGCACTTCATCACTGAGTGGCCCATTTTCAAACTAATGGAGAAAAAAGATGATAAAGATATTGGTGCGCAGAACCATGCCCTGGAGGAAAGAGAAGCAGAACCAGCTCCCCAGGAACATGGCAAAGACAGGTCATCCCGAACAAGAGACGAATGAGCCATCCAGCAGGATCACAAAGAGGGACCAGACAGATAAAAGCCACGGTTGCTAATACCTTCCAAGTTGTGTAAATAAACACTTAGCAAGAGGAATGGCTCAAGGGCACACAAAGCACCTGGTCAGTCTTCACCCCCTGCACAGCCTGGAACGAAAACCCAAGACGCTTCTTTCACAAGGAAGATCACACGACAAACACAGTTTTTATGACCAATGGCTAAATATTCTTAACGTCATTGATTTTTTTCTCCAGAGAACCCCACGCGCCCCCTCTAAGTGACGACTTCTATTTATTCCGTCGTAAGCGATGACACGGTCCTAAACTTAAACGCTCACAGGAGTCGGGCCGCCCAGAGATGAGGGAAGCCTGGCTCCGCCTGCCTGGAGGTGGCCGGCACCTGCCTCCTGCCGGACGGCAGCTACTCTGGTCGGGCCGAGATGAGCGCCGTGCTGGTGGGAGACCTGGGCTTTCTCGTAAGGTTTTCTTATTTTCATTGTTGGCACCGAAGTCAAGCCCTTGATGACAGCCGTGCAAGCAAGACACACGTGCGGCCACATCGGCCTTCAGTGTGATCTCTGACAAAGTATCCAAATGTGGACGACAGCGGGAAGGACAGGACAAGAGTCTACTTTCTGGCTATCTGACCGAATGCCGTTAAAATATTTGCTGTCGACAAAACCCAGGTCTTTTTCATTATAAATGAGGGAAGCTCGGAGGGAAATCTGAGATTCTCGCATGACAAGCAGGTAAGGGGTTTATAGATGAGACAGGAATAGTAAGATGATTTCATTTTTATCCAGACTGTTAAGGTCTCAATCACATTGGAGTGACTGATAATGTGGTTCTCATTAAATTATCACGAGATTCTGATCAACACGTGAAGTGCTTAAAAGGCAAAGTGAAGATTTAGCTGGCCTACGCCCTACCGCGTCTGTGAGTTTGACTAGAAACAAGCCTACAACTAACATACAAAACACGTAAGAATTTGTGGCTTCACGGTTTGCAGGTGACCCCAACAGGGCCACGACCCGCAGAGACCCGCCCGCTCCTCGGCAGTGAACTGGGACCAGCAAGGCCCGGCGCGGGCCTCTCAGCGCAGCTGTACTGTTCTCTGGGCGTCATCACACACAGAAATTGTTACTCAGCGTCCAGAAGCGGCTCATGTAATTTTTCAGCCACGCTTTACTGCACTCTGCGATCAAATTTAAATGTCACTCCACCGACGGTATATTGGGAGATTCGACAAATAGTGGTGTTTTCCCCATGGAGGCCAAGATGTACCTCCCCCATTTCCAGCCGTGCGGGCAGCCCTTCCCTTCATGACGACCCCAGCGCCGGGAGGCTCCCCCGTCCTCCAAGTTCTCAGTCCCCACCTGGCTTCACCACCTCAGTGTGCATTTGGGTCCTGCTCCTGCTTCCTGCCCAGGCTATGCCCTCGCCGTCAAGCCTGGCAAAGCCCAGCCACCTCGCTCCTGCCTTCCTGCGCAGCCTGCGGGCCTGATGGGTCCAGATGCACACAAGATGCCACGGCAGCTGGCTTAAGCATAAATACATATATGTTATAATATGGTGTATATATAGTATGTACACGTATATCTGACATAAATATATGCATTTTATTGACAGGTATTAGGTTCTTTTTTTTTTGGTAAGATTTTTATTTATTTATTTGATAGGGGCTCACACAAGTAGACAGAGCACCAGGCAGAGAGAGAGAGGGAAAACAGACTCCCCACTGAGCAGGGAGCCCGATGCGGGGCTCGATCCCAGGACTCTGAGATCATGACCTGAGCCAAAGGCAGACGCTTAACTGACTGAAACACCCAGGCGCACCAAGCAGGTTTTGGGTTCTTCCCAATTTCAGCAGAAGCAATGGAAAGATAGACTAAGTCAAGCTTCCAAGAACAGCTCCCACAGCCAGACAGCCTCTGTTGTGATCTAAAAAGCTTCTGTCCCCCTGCTGAAACACAGTCCTTCAGAGACCTGCGGACAGAACCAAGCCTCCTCCACCAGCATGGACAGCCCAACAGCTGCAGAAGCCAACGTAATCAGGAAGGTGGGACCTTCCCTTCAACTGTCACACTTACGTCGTCTTTCCGCTGCTCTGCGACAAGCCCCATCTAAACGCCTACTAAGGACCAGGAGCAAGAGACACAAACACTAATAAGACATGATCCCCGTTGTCAACCACTTATATCTAACAAGGGAAAGCAAATATGTAAGCTTTCCCGAGTATTTCGGAAGCCAAGAAGCTCCAAGCAACACTCATTTCTGCCTGGGGGTTTCGGGGGAGTCGAACACGTCACAGAAGTCCAGACGGACACATACAGTGCACAGTTCATCACGGTGGTGGATCCTCTTCACAAATCTTCCACGTTCTAAAAAAGACATCTTCCCTCAGCATCCTCTGTCCCCTACCCACTATCCCACAGTCTCCTCCTCCCTCTACAGCTCCTGTCCCGGGTCCTTGACCAACCGACGGCCATTCCTCGGCACCCGGCCCCACTCCCTGAAGCGGCTCCCTCCGAGGCTACCAGAGCCCTCGGCTCACCTTCCCCAGCACCTCCGTTCTCATCTCACGGGCCCTCGGGAGCTGACCGCTGCTCACTCGCGAGCCCGCCTCCCGCCTGAAGGCCCCATGGCTCCCGCTGAATTTCAGATCCTTCAGACGATCCCCCAGAGCCTTCCACGACCTCTGTGAGCCCTGCGGACGCCAGGACACTTCTCAGGTCCACAAACAGCCCCCGCCGTGCTGCCGCTCTCGGCCTTAGCCTGCTTTGCTCTTTGGCCGGGGGGATCTTCACTACCTTTTCCGCCTTTCAAACTCCTGCTTCTTCTTCAAAACCCAGTTCAGATACCGTTTCCACCGGGAAGCGTCCCAGCTGGACTGGGCTGCCCTCTGTCCTCTGCTCTCCGCGCTCGGTACGTCACCCGTGAGCGCCGGGCCCCCAACTACCTGCTTACACGTACGACTCTCATTTTACCACGTGCAGGAATCAGGGCTCCTGCCTTTTTAAATCCCAAGCACTTGGACGAAATCCACATAAAGCGACACTAAATAAACGACTGGAGTAGCAGCCGGGCTTGGCAGCTCCAACCAGAAAAAAAAAAAATCCAAGTTCCTAAATATATCCCGACGAGTTATTTCTCAGGCACTCTCTCTCACAATCCAGTAAACTTCCAGAATATGCAGATGACAATACAGCTTCCCTTCGGCACAGTAGAGTGACAGTTACAAGACAATGACATAAAACCGCTCCCTAAGGAGCTGTCACGGACGGCATCCGATACACCGCTTACCGCTTGTCACGGGGAAGGGCACTGCCTAAGTCTTCTTTTCTTCAGCTTTAATGACAAAGATGGCACCGTTATCAGCGTATTTCATCATCGTCTCTTTCTTTCGAACTGGGCAGAAAAGCATTTATTATGAATGAAGGTCCGGCCTGCGGCAGCAGAAGACTAACGGGTTTTAGGCAAACAGGTGTGAGAGAGGGCTTACGGTCCAGCGGCCTCCACCTTCCCCTGACGGCGACGCAGATGCGGTGCCTGCGCTCCCGCCGTGCGGGCACCGGCCCCAGGCAACTCCGGAGCCAGAACGAGCCACGTGCCCAAGCTCCACTCAGATCTGCCCCGGACGCTGGGACCCGTCGGAGCTCTGGAGGCAACCAGGGCCTGGAGGCCTGAGGAAGGAGGCGCTGCCGCAGTTAGTGTGCTCAGGGCGTCCCCAGGCACACGCGTGCTGGCAGCTGGGGGCGTGTGTGCCGTTCTGCACACTTCCAGGGACAGCCCCGGGGCCGATGAAGGCCCAAGTAAAGCACACGGACAGTTCTGGGAGTCAGAGACAGTTCAGAGTCGTGAGACGGAGCCCGCACCAGGCTCCACACCTCGAGACTCTGTCTCTCCCTCCCCCTCTGCCCTCCCCTCCCACGTGCTAAATAAGTAAATACAACCTATTTTGCAGGCCCACTGGGTGCTCGGCACAGAAGGCCGCACAGGCCACTGGCATAGCCCATCAGCGGGCCTGAGAAGCAGCGTAAGTCCTCTTGGTGACCACCGTCACTACAGAGGCCCTAAGTAAACGTTCCTGCGATCTTCTAGCACTGAGTGGGGAGGTCCGCGATTACTCTGCGCAGCGCAGAGCTCGGTCGGTTAGACTGGAGGGAGGGAGAAAACAGGTTTTGTAGAAGCGGCTCCTGCGAACGAAGTGCCGGGAGCCGGCGGAACTGAGCACGGCCACCCGTTATTCCACGGCCCCACCGGTGTCCGGGCGGGCGTGCGGGGGAGCCCGACAGGAAGCGTCCCAGGCCCTTACTTGAAGCTGGGGTGCGGCTCCTGCACCGGCGTCTTCCCAGAAGTAACAGGAAGGAGGCCTCTCCATGGCCGCTCGCGGGCCGTGCTGCGGGCCGTGCTGCGGGCCGTGCTGCGGGCCGTGCTGCGGGCCAGAACGCCCTCTCCGGCGGGGCCTCCGCGGCCGCTACCCGCGCTCCTTCCCTCCCTTTTCTCCGCTTCTCTCCCAGGCCCGGTTCCGGAAACAGGTTCGGAGACTCAGAGCCCGCGGGGCCCTCCGCGGTGGGCCGGGACGCAGCGCTGGGAAGGGCGTGGGAACCGGGCAGGACTGGGCGGAAGGAGAAGCGGAACCGGCTGCAGCCAAGGCCTCGGCGGGCCCGCGGCGAAGTGGAAGCCGGGAGGGCCCTTCCCAGACGCTGCAACGGGTCTGGGTAGCGCCTCGGAGCGGCAGCGGCTGAGCCCTTAGACGAGACACCTTTGTCCGACCGGGGGTAATCTCGGGGAGGACTCCGTTGTGACCCTCCGCAGGCAGGACACGCCTGGCAGCTGGGAAAGGAGGGGAGTCCCGGGGGCCCAGCCCAGCTCCACTTCCCTCCTGTCTCCCCGTGGCCCTGCGTCCCCGCAGCCCCTGGTTCTTCTCTCCCCAGGGCCCGGCCTCTTCACTCTCCTTGGTCTATGGGATAAGCCTGTGATAATCACACTCCGTCTAGGTCCACTAGGATGCGGTGAGAACCTTTCCCACGGACGATATCTAACTTCTCTTACCTCATCTGCATAAGTTTTTTTTTTTTTTAAGATTTTATTTATTTATTTTAAGACAGAGATCCCAAGTAGGCAGAGCAGCAGGCAGAGAGAGAGAGGAGGAAGCAGGCTTCCCGCTGAGCAGAGAGCCCCATGCAGGGCTCGATCCCAGGACACTGGGATCATGACCTGAGCCGAAGGCAGAGGCTTAACCCACTGAGCCACTCAGGCGCCCCTGCAGTAGGTTTTCAAGGGAAAAAAATCCCCCTTTATATCTGAAGTCCACACTTCATATGGTACCAAACAGGTACCATATGCTACCCTAGCCTTGGTGTATGCTACGGCCCCTGTAGGAGTTACTAATCTAAAGTCTCCACCTCTTCCTCTACCCTGAGACCTGCGCCTGCGTCTTCTCTTTGGGTTGCCCTAGTTCTGTAGGTGCCATGTTCATGGTTAAAAGAAAATGTTAACACCGTAAATATCTTCATTGATATTATATCATAATATCAATTTTGTAGCAATTATAATAGCCCCTATATGTTAAGCACTACAACCAGCTACTTCAAACACATGTGTCATTTAATATTTACAGCAAACAGGATAAATATATTATGCCCATTTGCAAGTGAGGAACTGAGACCTGGAGAAGCTATAAACTCGCCGGAGATCACCGACCAGGAAGTGCTGACGGTCAGATGTGGGAGACGTGTCCAGCTCGCCACTAAAATCCCTATTTTTCTCATCCGGGATGATGGGTGTTGAGTCTTTTTGAGAAAGCTGCCCAGCCAGGGACCACATGTTCCCACCCTCCTTGTTGCCAGGGAGGGTCATGTGGCCAGTTCTAGCTAAATGAACGTCAACACAAGTGATGTATGTCCCTCGTGCCCTCCTGTGCTCTCTTTCCTGTCTGCCCGGCATCCACGGTGGGCTCTGAGGCCCCAGTGGAAAGCACAGTCATGAACTAGTAGGAGCCCAGACATCCCCATCACCCCGTAAAGGGAAGCCAGCATCCATCATGGGTGCATTAGACAATTAGGAACAGTCGCTACGGCTCTGTTGTACAAAACCAACGACGTTCAGGGGCTACTTACTAGAGCAGCTAGCGTGACCCTAATCAGTACAAAGGACGAAACCAGACCCGCCTTTACATATTCATTTATTCATGCAACGAAATGCGTGCAACATTTAAGGAACTTCTCCTAACTGGGGATATACTAGAAACTGGGGATGTAAAGAGGCACGTGACATGGTCTCTTCTTTCTAGGGGTTCATGACGCGGTGAAGAAGAGAGATGATCCACGACGCTGTGGAAATCCTGGGGGGCAACTCGTTCTACCTGCCTCATGTATGGGGTTTCTCCCCTGTGTAGGCACTGACATTTACGTGGTCGTCTTATCTTTATTGATCTTTTCTAAATTTATTACATTAATACAAATCTTCCCAGGTGGGTATTCTGATAAACACAGAGACCTGTTCTAGAAAAAGAAAAAAATCCCTGAAATCAATTTTGGGGAGGGAGGTGGCTAGACTTTAAAGTCAGATAATAGATTTAGCAATTACGAGTAACTCTCCTAAAAATTGTCTTCCAAGCGCTGCCCACTTTCGTCCTCTGCCTTCAAAAACTATTTGGTAGAACGAGCAGATCAAGAAACACGACAAACGCAGGCGCAAGAAGTGGATCTTCTTTCTCCACCTCACGTTCAGCTACGCAGACTCGTGAGAGGACGAAAACCAAGCAGAACGAAAGATCAAAAACGGGCACCAGCACGTGCGCGGAGCCCTGGCTCCCTCCACCACAACACCGTCACGCCGGACTCTAAAGCTAGCCTGGACAATTCCCTTGCATGTTCCGATTCGGATTCCACTGGTAGGACAGCCTCGCCCATCTGTCCGTCAGGAGGCGTCCCTCCACGCGCACGCCCCTGCCTCCGTCCCCTACCTCCGTCCCCGCTCCAAGCACTCCGGCCTCCGCCGTCTCTTTTCCTCATTGACCAGGTAGTAGCCATGAAGAATTTGATTTTCCACAAGTACGTGGCTCGCTCATCTGAAAATGTCCTGAAGACAGAAAACATGGCCTGATATTTTTCTCCATGTGCCTAGGAGTGCACTAAGCCCCGATACAATCAAAAAGGAAATGCCCAACGAGCACCTCACTGACTCTTCCCAGGGGTCCCAGGGGCCTTGTGAGAGGAAACCCTCTAAGCCCCGAGGAGCCACTGGCTTCAGCAAGAGCCAGGATTATGAGAAGCCAGTCTAGGCTCCACAGCGGTTTCAACACCCTACAGCCTTGGACACGGCACCTGCAAAGACATCTCTGGGCCTCAGTCTCCTGATCTTTAGAAGGGGAATAATAACTCCTTCCTCTTGGAATAAAAACAGGTTACACAGAAGAAAACTCCAAGGGATTCCTCTTGTACTAAATGAGGGGGTAACAGAGTCCCGCCCGTCTTCTCCCGAGGAGTCCCAGTAGGTTGATACTGACTCACGAGGGATCAGGTCTCAGAGCAAAACAGCCCCCCCAATCCGCGCTTCGCCCGCAGCAGTTGACATAAAGGAAGACGCGACGCGGCGAGCTCCGTGCCCTCCGCTTCCGCTACCCGATCCCGCAAACGGCCGCGAAGGCGCGTCTCCTCCACCGGCACCAGGAGGGCAATAGCGAACTGTCGGGTCACAAACGCGAGCTTGAACAATGCGGGGAGGGGTCTCGGGCCACCGCGCGGCTCATCAGTCGTCCCATACAAGGCAAGTCCTAAGGCTCCTCCAGGATGCAGCGGGAGGCCAGCGAGTGCGGGGGCCCCGCCGGGGGCAGCGGGTCCGTCGCTGCTCAGTCAACAAGCTCCAGGCCTTCCTGCGGGCTCAGGCCTCCACGGAGAGCTGTACCTTTCTGTCAGCTGCCACTGCCCTCCTCTCATTAGTGCGTGTCCTGGGGTCTCCTTTTCAGGAGCCGAGGCGGCATCCTTCCAGACAGCTCTCCTAATGGGCCGAGGGGCGCGGGCAGGGCTGCGCTCCAACAAGCCCCTGTTCACCGGGTCCTTTCCCCTCGCCCTCGTCCCAGCAATAGTCTCAAGACCCGAGGCACCGTGTCCTCCAGCGTCCTCGATACAGGCTGCCCCCTCGTCCATTCCGGGCGCCTCCTTTGTCCGCACCCACAGCAACCCTTTCTCCGCACCGTCTCCACGGCCCGTGCAGCACCGCAGAGCACGGCAGCAGCAGAGGCTCCGAGGCCAGGCGGCCGGCACCGGATCCTGGGTCGGGGCAAGTGTCGGCACCGCTCACCCTCCACCTCCCGGCCGGTGAAACAAAGCTAACGGGCTATTCCACCAGGTCAGCAGGAGGCTTCGGCGGAAAGCATTTCCAAGCATGGGCCCCGCCACGCAGTGAAGGCTCCGGATCAGTTATCATCCACTGTCTTCTCCGACGACCATAACCTAGTTCCCTCTCCTACCACTTCTGCAAACCCCCCCTCCCGGGAAACGATCTCACAGGCTTCTCCCAAACCAACCCAACCCTTACACTCGTCTTCCTCTTCTGTTACTTGAAACATGACGCATCATTTGCGGACACCAGACTACTGGGCACTTTTCCCACAGGTTAAGATCGTACGTGGGATTTCTGTGCAAAAATGCAGAGTGCTACAGAACCCCTAGAAAATTCACAGTTTCCTGACATTGTATTCTACCCTTGGTGTGATTTAAAAACACGAATGTGTATGGAAGGGAAGAAATTCTCACACCATCGATGACAGCCAAAATGCTGCCATGTGGCTTTTAGCCTTAATCAATCACTGGCGTTGTTCGGCCATCCACTTCCACAAAGTCACGAAAAAGAAGTTCTCATAAGATCGGTGTTTCTGATTCTAGCGAAAGAGAAATTTAAGAGGAAAAATAAGTCTTTCCATTCAGCAATTTATCTAGCCACGCCCAACTATTCCCCACAATAATTAAAGTGATTATCGCTGGAGTTTCCGTTTCAAGATGGCCCGACCTCTCTCACTATAAAAATCACCCTAATCCTCACGGAAGTAAAAATTAGAAATAGGAATTGAGTGATCAGACGCTGAGACGATTTTAATTCTGAACTGAATTATGAGACGGCAGCAAGCAATAGAGAAGTAAATGACGAGCCAGAGAGAAGGAAGAAGGCGTGTAGGTGCTTTCGAAGGAAGATAATGACACGAAGCAAATTAAATACACAACAGAACCCGGACAGGCGAGGGGCGCGGGTTCTCAGAAGGCGGGATAAGCTGTATCCGACGACTCCTCTTCCACCGCTGCAGGAGAAAACGAGGTCCAGACTCAGAGACAGGACGTAAAAGGGAAAGTGGAGGAAGGCTTGCAAATCCCACAAAAGGGAGATTATGTGAAAGTCCGCAGGCTGGACAGAGGCAGCGTCTAGAGCACTGAAGGGAACTTCTCTAGAAAGACTGAGCCACCCACAGACAAAATATTAGATTCTGATATTTGAAGGTCCCCCATGAAAAACCCGTGTCATCATAATGACCCCACAGTCAAGCCCATCAGTTGAAAAGTCAGTGAACAGACACAGAACTTCCGATCAGCGTTCCAAAGATTCCGTCATAAACGTGAATGGACAGTACAGATTGCAGGCATTTCAGGGAAGTCTGCAATACTAAGTTAAGCAAGCAAACAAAGGATAAGAAAGTCTAAAAAGCCTCATAAGAATACAGAGACAATGTGAGAAGAAAATCAAAAAACTACAAAGGCACTCTTATTCAGTATTCTCAGGCGTTCTGAAACTTTTCTCCCAGTGTGCCCAAGGGATCAACATACTCATGGCAAAGAGGTTTAAAACCTCCTTCCTCTCTTCAAAGGGGGCATATTAGCTTCTCTGCTGGTGGAGGAAGAGACCACAGCCATGCAGTGAAAGCACACACACAAAAAGAGAAACACATAAAGCATAAACACAAAAAAGAAAATTCTTCTAGTTATTAAAAATACTGCTAAAATTTAAGAATAAGAAACAGTAAAAGAACAGCAAGATTAGTTCAAGGAATTCACCTGGAAAGTAGGACAAAAGGACAAAAAGATGAAAAATAGAACAAAAAACGTCAGAAGGTAGAGGGTCAATCCAGCGAGTTGGAGTTCCAGAAAGAGAGAGCAGAGAAATCACTGGTGAAGAAATTCTCAGAGACAATTCAAGGAAATTTGCTAGAACAGAAGGACATGAATTTCTGGCTTAAAAGACATAGCAAATGAGAGAAAAAGAAACCCATACTGGAGATAACGTTGTAAACTTTGAAAATCCCAGAGATAAAGAGATCTTGAAGGTTTCCAGAGAAGAAAAGCTGGTGGAGGGCGAAGGACCAGAAATAAGGAAAGCCTCCGCCTTCTCAGAAGCGACATTGAAAGCTACAAGTCAACGTAGTAACAGCTCCCAAATTTCCAAAGAAAATAATTTGCAACCAAGGATTCTAGATTTAGCCAAACTATCAAGTGTCAAAGTAGAGTAAATATTTTCAAATACGTAAAGTCTCAGACAATCTACTTGCAATGGCTTCTCAGTAAGCCAAGGAGGACTAAGGGGGGAAAAAAACTAAGAAAGAAAATGACATAAATCCTGGTCACAGGAGAGAGAAGCAAAGTGAAACAGGCAAAGGACGGCGACTCTGCCGCAGGTCCAGGGCAGCCGCTCCCGGGTAGACGGAGTGACGCAGGCAGCCCAGGGTATGACAGATTGTTGGATAGTTTGACTCTGAGAAAAAACTTAAGAATGACATTTTAGAAGGCTGCCGGAGGGTATGGGAAGAGTTGGGCCAAAGTTCTAAGGGCAGTGAAGCAGATAAAAACAATGAATGAGGCAACTATTAACTCCAGGAAAAATAAAAAGCTATAAAACAGACAGACAAGGGGATTGAGAATACACCTGTGTTGTTGAGCACTGAGCGATGCAGAGAATTGTTGAATCATTACATTGTACACCTGGAGCTGATACGATACTGCATGTTAATTATACTTCAATTTTTTTTAAAAGGAGAGGAAGGGGCCCTTGAGTAGCTCAGTGGGTTAAGCATCTGACACTTGGTCTCAGCTCAGGTCTTGAAGTCAGGATTGCTAGTTCAGGCCTCATATTGGGCCTCACATTGGCATGAAGCCTATTAAAAAAGAAAGAAAGAAAGAAAGAAAGAAAGAGAGAGAGAGAGAGAAAGAAAGAGAGAAGGAAGGAAGGAAAAGAAAATAAATTTAAAAAGAAAGCATGTTATAAAATAAATCAAATATAATCATAGCCTATTTGGCTCAGTGGAAAATAATATTTACCTAGAAAAAATAATAAAAAGCATGAACATGAAATTAACTAAAACTTGTGAAAGAGTTGTCAAAGGTCACCGGAGGTGAGAACACAGGTACGAGGCTGAGAGTCCTGAAATCCATAAACAGGAAGTTGTGGTGCGGGAATGAGCTGTAAGCAGTTATGGCTCTGGGGAATGGCATCGAGGGAGGGCACAGGTGACTGCTATTTTTTAATACATGAGATTTTCACCATCATTTGACTTTTAAAACCACATGCATGTATTCGTGTGATAAATTTTTTAAGGCAAAAATAAAATAGAACAAAATTATAATACAGTTAACCCTGTGCCCTTTGTTTTCATGACTTAAATATTTCTAAAATACACTGGGGAAATTTAAAAACAAAACAAAACAAAACATAAAAAACCTTTTCATTAATGGAACCAAGCTAGGTATTTGTACTAAACTTATTTTATTTAAAAAATTTGGTTCTAAAGTATTAAATCTTCTCCCTTCATCCATCCTTATGGCCCACAAATTACCAAAATACAAAGCTCTTGTGGTCTCTTTTTTTTAATATCATTATTATTCATAATTGGGTTTGAAAGTGACTCAGAAACTGGGAATGCCTTCTGACAGGGTATCACAATAAACACATAGGAAACTTCCTCTCTTACTCCATTCCCCGTTGCTGAAACATGAGAGAAATGGAGACATTTGTCCTGCACAACCTAGCAGACAAGCTTAAGACTCTTAGCATGATATTTATGATTTTTATCATGCTATTATTAATTAGGATTGATTATAAACTCCAAAGACTGTAATAAAGAAATTCTGGAAGTTACCAATTTTCTGATGTCGTGAAGAATCTGAAATTACAAAAGATTCTCCCTAGAATTTATCAGAAGGATAAAGCAGAAGCAATGGTTAAATCGGGGGTTCTGAACCTCTTTTCTCCCTAGCATGCCTAGAGGACAGGACACACTCTGCTGGGACTCGGGCTCGCTAATCGTCTCCCCTCCATAGGGGAACAGTGTTAACACTTCTACTAGGGCAGGAAGAGCACAGGTAGCTTGAAAAAAATCCCATAGGTAATTCTAGCCGTCCCCACTCATGGCCATGTTTCTTCTTCTCTCTTTCTCCTCCCCACTGTGTTCCTTTCGTCCAACAGAGACAACTAGTTTAGGGATCAAATTAGGAAGACCAATGTCACAATAGGGCAAAGATGAGTGCTCAGCACAAGGAGATACTTACAACTTGCGTCCCCCCCACTCCCACCCACTGTTCCAAGTCTTTGCTGATTCTCCATGCTTGATGCCGACACTGGGGTAAACTCAGAGAAAGGGAACACGGCGTGTCAGAGACAACTTCTGGCAGATTTCCCACCCCTGGGGACTCCCACGTCCCGTCCCCAGGCCCATCCAAGCCGCGATTCAGCACATTCTTCTTCTTTACACGTATAACGTATCACTTGTTTCAGGGGTACAGGTCTGTGAATCGCCAGGTTTACACACCTCGCGGCGCTCGCCACGGCACATGCCGCCCCCAGTGTCCATCCCCAGCCACCCTGTCTTCCTACCTCCCTCCCCTCCAGCAACCCTCGGTTCGCGTCCTGAGATCGAGTCTCTTACGGTTTGTCTCCCTCGCTGGTTCCGTCTTGTCTCATTTTTCCCTCCCTTCCCCGCACAGACCCCTGCCCTGCCTCTCAATTCCTCAGTCAGATTGATCCTAGGACAGTTGTGTTTCTCTGCTCGCCGTATTTCACCGAGCGTGATACCCTCGAGTTCCATCCACGGCGTCGCCGTTACGAGTGCTGTGCACCCCCAAAGCTGGAAAACACAGGTCTGGGCACCACTGGAACGAGCGCGGCTGACGCCTCTCATCATCCTCCCAGGGACACAGCTGCCTAACTTGGATTTCTTGTCTCCATACCTTTAATCTTTTCTAGAATAGAGGTCCCGGTTCTCGGAGGCCAGCCCTTCCCCATGCGACCCCGAGCCTAACGCTATGAACCCGCCTCCCCACTCAGGCTCTTCATGCCAGAGCATCCCAGGCAAAGAACGCAGTTTCCATTTTGGCAGAGCCACGGGTGAGGAGATGGGGTCGCTGCTGCCGCACGGAGAAGAGGACAGCTGGTCTGGATATCGGGGGTCACTGAGTGTCTCCTCGCGTTGCTACGTCCGCGGATCACAGGGAACAGCGACAGCAGGAAGCCAGTCCAGCCAGGTGCGGCTTCCCCCGGGGCCAGGGTCTGGGTCCCCTACAGAGCAGCATCCTCAGAAATGCTGGTTGAGGGGGAGGGAGCCTAGAGCGGGTCTCGGGGGAGAGACATGATGGATGTCAACGGCCGGCCTCGGAGGCCACAACAGTGAAGGGGCTACAGCTGGTCCCACTGACAACGCAGGGTCAGCCCAGTACTGAGGAATCGGCGACGGAAGAGAATTAATGGTCTGTGGGTTTGAGCAGCACCGAGAGGGGTCCCAGCAGCCCAAACACTGCCACGCCAGGGCGCACGGGGCCTCTTGTGCCGTCACTCATTGGCGCGGCCAACCGCGGCCCGCAGAGCCGTGCCCGCACCCACCCGCCGCAGCCGGGACCTCCACCCCTGCGGGCCAGCGTCTCCTCATCTCTGCTCTCCCACTCCCTCCCTCCTGCCTGCCGGCACCTTCGCCAAAGTCAACGACCTTCCCCAGGTGCATGGTCGTAGGCTGTTTCGGAGCATCCCAAGGAAGACCCCGGCCACGGTCAACTGGCGTCTTCACACGAGCTCGGAAACACCGCGCTGCCCTCTCCCCGACAGGCCGGCCGCTCAGGAAACACTCCAGAGTCTTCGTTTCCTGCAGAGCACGTCTGTGAGGGAAAGGGGTGGTTGTTGCCTTTCTCATTTGTAGGCAGATCGGGAAGCTGAGGCTTGGGGAGGTTCTACGGTCCGGTGCCGACGGCCTGCAGGTGGCGGAGACGGGCGCTGCGCTGGGCTTAGGGAGCTGCCGTGGGCCTCCAGCCACCCGCCCTGGTCGGGCCGGTTCTCCCGTCCGGCCGCGGCTGCAGCAGGTGCTGTAGGAGCGGCCACACCTTCCTCCGCAGAACCGCCCTCTGTGCTTGCGTCCTTACCCTCCGGCCAGGGCCACCACAGCGAGTGACGGGACCAAGTGAGGGTCAGCCGTCCTGTCTCAGGGTCACACCTCTCTGCGGCTCCCCAGGCCACAGAGCAAGGCCAGATGTGAGCCAAAGCACATCGGTGCGTACCTCCCTCCCTGCCCTGTCCTGTTCCCTCACTCTGTCCAGGGCCGTTGCTCCATGAATCACTTGCCCATCCCTGTCTCTCGTGACCCCCACTGAAAGATACGATCTGTGTTTCATGATTCCGGCGCCAGCGAATTCCCCGTTGCAGACTCTGCGCGGTGCAAGAAATGCCAGCCCCTGCTCGCCGCTACACGCCAGCCCCTCACTTGTTAATGCTGGATGGACATCTTCCCTCCTCTTAGAAAAGCCGTGAACTTATTTTCAGTCTATCTTCCAGTAGCTACGAAGGAGAGTGTCTGCCTCAAATAAGGACACAGATATTGTATTTTTTAAGTATAAACTTTTAAAAAATAATTCAATATATTTTAGTGGCCTCACTTTATACCACATTATTTATTTGCTAATTATGAAATGCTGCTAATCTAAGGTAGACAACACAGAAACTCACAGGTCAAGGCGATTAACGTGTCTCGTTTTACTGCAGCATGCAAAGTAATGCATCAGCTCGGAAGCTCCGGACTACAAAATGATAAAGCTGTTCTCTCAGTTTTCTCATATTATTCTCCTACTTAAGGTCTAAGATGAGGTAAATTTTATAGACTTTAATTTTCTGAAAATTCTCACAAAGACAATGGTTCGTTCTATTGGCAATCATCCCCAAGAACTGAGAGCTGTATAACTCAGAGTCTAACTAGAAAGTTACACACCACTTTACATAGCTAAAACAGAGACTTTAGTAACAGAAAATTGGTGGCACAGGCAACGGAAGATGAGCTGAGACACCCAAAGGTAAAGCAAGACAGAACAGAGACGGGCAACAGCAGAAAAACACAACCAACCCTCAGCCGGAGGGATCGTGAAGGGAGGAGAAGCTGGGGTCCCTGGAGGAGCTGGGGTCCCTGGAGGAGCTGGGGTCCCTGGAGGTGCTGGGGTCCCTGGAGGAGCTGGGGTCCCTGGAGGTGCTGGGGTCCCTGGAGGAGCTGGGGTCCCCTGGAGGAGCTGGGGTCCCTGGAGGTGCTGGGGTCCCTGGAGGAGCTGGGGTCCCTGGAGGAGGTGGGGTCCCTGGAGGTGCTGGGGTCCCTGGAGGAGGTGGGGTCCCTGGAGGAGCTGGGGTCCCTGGAGGTGCTGGGGTCCCTGGAGGTGCTGGGGTCCCTGGAGGAGGTGGGGTCCCTGGAGGAGCTGGGGTCCCTGGAGGTGCTGGGGTCCCTGGAGGAGCTGGGGTCCCTGGAGGAGGTGGGGTCCCCTGGAGGAGGTGGGGTCCCTGGAGGAGCTGGGGTCCCTGGAGGTGCTGGGGTCCCTGGAGGAGCTGGGGTCCCTGGAGGAGCTGGGGTCCCCTGGAGGAGCTGGGGTCCCTGGAGGAGCTGGGGTCCCCTGGAGGAGCTGGGGTCCTGGAACCTTCCACTCAACCCTCTCGCCCACCATCGGTGAACCCTCGCCGAAGACCAGTGGACAGGAAGGAGCCTGGGAATCCAACCAGCCTGGCAGGCTTGATCCCCTGTCACAGGGAGCAGAGCAGGAGGTGAGCGAGGAAGGCTCACGCAGATACAGGACTGGGGCCGGCGCATTGACATGCACACGGAGCAACAAAGCTCTTCCAAAACAATCAAAGGCCCTCATGTGAGAGGCCCACGTTGAAATCATTGCCTGGAATTCTAACACCACAGAACAAAACAAGGGGGAATATAGTCTTTGATTTTTCAGCTAATGAAATTATTAATCAAAACCACAGGGAAAGCCGTCCAACTCAGATCTGCAGCAGCGCTTACGTCTAGCTCAGAAAGCCTCACTAGCGTCCCCTGCAACAGCTCTAGGAGCAGACCAGGGAGCTTTGCAAATGTAACTGGTTTGTCGCTGCTGCTGTTTTAGTCACCCAGCCTCCCGGCCCTTCTACAGAATGTAAATATTTGATGCCGCTCTTTTATGTAGGCTTAAACTGAGAGATTACTGAATTTAAAGATATGCTTATACAGTTTGGGATGAGAGTCCTAATGTGCACACTAGGTATCATAATTAATGCTTCCAATAATACTCATCATTAAAACAAAAGAAAAAGTTGATTCAAGCATAAAATCTTTGAAGCAAAAATTAAACTTAACAAAGAAAATCTATTGCACAAACTGAACAAGAACTCATTACTGTAATAAACCCAATGATTTCTTTGAATTATTTCTTCATGTTTTTTATTTCAAAGGTAATATAATCAGAGACTCAAGTGTAATCAGAAACCGTACCATGAATGAATGGGATTTGTGGAAAGCCGAGAACTTGGAAAATAACAAAAATGTCACAATCCCAGTAGCATAAATACTATCAGCGTACTCCTACTTGAGTCACGAATCATTTATTGAGAACCCAAATGAGAGGCTATGTCAAGGGCTCTGTGCTAGAGAATGGTGGTATCGATCTGATTAGAAGTCTAAGCCAAAATCACAGCTTTCACTTGTTCAGAGCACGGAGGAGTGACGGGGAGGGAAGCAGGAAAATGAACGCGCGTTACTCTTCCCCACCATACCTCAGTGACGCAAGAGTCTGGGCCCATGGAAAGCTACCACTATTCTGGACACCGGAGACTGCAAACGGATTTTCTGGATTCCTGATCAATTCCTATCCCATTAGAGTCACATTTCACAGACTCCATAAATAGCTCCTAAGAGAAGGAAATCCCAAAGCAATGAGAACGAAAGTTCCATTAAAGAATTTTTTTTTTTTTTGCTTCAGTCTATGGATTTGTCCTTTAAAATGTTTAAATCTAGCAAAAATTATACTCTTGTTTCAGGAAGTGTAAGACCCAAGAGGGTCCCCCCAAACCTAGAATCTGTGTCACATGATTTAGCAACAAATAACTGCATACTGTTTCCATTTGATATTTTTAGATATGTCGTTCTCAAGTCCCACCAAGGTTGTAAACTAGGTGGCAAGGTCAGACCTCACATTTCCCTGTTATCCAGCAGGTCACCTCACCCACCAACAACCGGGCACATGCTCGATAACTACTTTTCATACGGCCCTTTCACAAAGACAGTGCAAAGGTGAAGAAGGAAGCTCCTGCCTCTCACAAAGCTGAGGCCAAAGCAAAGACTATGAAGGCCAAGAAAACAGTGCTAGAGGGTGTCCACAGTCTCTCTCTCTCTCTCTCTCTCTCACACACACACACACACACACACACACACACACAAAATCCATACATCATCCACATTCCAATAGCCCAAGACGTAGCATCTCCAAAGGCAGCCCAAATATCCTGGAAAGAGTGCCCCAGGGACAAGCTTGACCAACTACTGAGTCAGCCATGAAGAAAATAGAAGAACACTCTGTGTTCACTGGGGATGTGAGGTCAGCCAGTACCAGATGAGTCTGTGCCGTCAGCTCTGGGACACTGACATGACCATGGTCAGCACCCTGACAGGCCCAGGAAGAGAAGAAGGCCTGTGTTCGACGGCTCCTGATTATGATGCTTCAGATGTTGCCCTCAAAATTGGGATCATCTAAGCTGAGTCCAGTTAACTAAATCTAAATATGAATTTTTTTCACCATAAAAAAAGAAGTAGTGGGGCACCTGGGTGGCACAGTCAGCTAGCTAACACCAGACTCTTGGTCGAGGCTGAGATTATGGTCTCAGGGTCCTCGGATCAAGCCCCACGGCAGCCTCCACGTTCAGCGCAGAGTCTGCTTAGGACTCTCTCTCCCTCTCCCTCTGCTGCTCCTCTACCCTTCCTCTCAAATAAATGAATAAATTCTTTTTTTTTTTTAAAGTACTTTCCATATAATTACGTCTGATTTCAAAATAAAACCCAAACTATTGGATAAAAATTGCAAACTACGTTCTGGAACATGTTTCACCAGATGCTGACATGGCTTCCTCCCCTACTTCATCCAGGTCTGGGCTCAGAGAACCTTCTCTGACTGTGTAATAGAGAACTTTCTACCACTTTCTATCATCTTCTCCTACTTTTTTCTCTTCTTGGTACTGTGGCCACCTGATGTGGTGTTGAATGCACTCCCCACTAGAATGTGAACTTCACTTTCTTACTCACTGCCTCAGCCCCAGGGCCTAGAACAGAACCTGGTTCATAAGACACTCAGTAAGTAAATATGGAACAAATTAACTTTTGAATGAATTAAATTTGTATTTACACATAAAAAAATACATACGTGTGTAATTGACCTAGCAAAGTTTTAAACTACCAATACAAACCTTCATTTTTTAAATTTTTATCTAGATTTTATACATGAAAGCCAAATGAATTTGACTCCACTGACCACCATAAAAAGTCCAAATACCACAAATGTATAAAGCAAACCATTCACTCACTCCAAAGGCAAGTAACCTGAAAAGCCTGGGGCATAGTCTGTAAACTTCTCTCTTTATATATACAAGTATAATAAATGATAACTAATAAGTAAAATGCTGTAAACTTTTAATCCTTTTAAATATAATCCATTGAAATTTAATCTTTTGAGAATATAAAGAACCAAGAATAAGAATCTTTTTTTAATCTTTACATTTTAAATATTTACTCTGAGTCTGTTTTCCCACCTGTAAAATAGAGATTAAAAAGTAACTAAGCGGGGCGCCTGGGTGGCTCAGTGGGTTAAGCCTCTGCCTTCGGCTCAGGTCATGATCTCAGGGTCCTGGGATTGAGCCCCACATCGGGCTTTCTGCTCGGCAAGGAGCCTACTTCCTCCTCTCTCTCTGCCTGCCTCTCTGCCTACTTGTGATCCCTGTCTGTCAAGTAAATAAATAAAATCTTTAAAAAAAAAATAACTAACCTGGGGTACCTGGGTGGCTCAGGCGTTAAGCATCTGCCTTCCACTCAGGTCATGATCCCAATGTCCTGGGATCCAGCCCCACATCAGGCTCCCTGCTCAGTGGGGAGCCTGCTTCTCCTTCTACGGCTTCCCCTGCTCATGTTCCTTTCTCGCTGTGTCTCTCTCTGTCAAATAAATAAAAATCTTTAAAAACATAAAATAAAATAGGTTATGGTGATTTAGCAGAACACAGGAAAATGTGTCACACTTATACCAAATTAAGGATGTTGAGTTATGTTACTAATGTATGCAACTTTAATTTTGTTTAACACTATCTGCCAAAATAAACTTTATTCCCTATAACTTAAAATGTGTGTATATATATATATATATATATATATATACATATATATATAATAGTTTATTATGTACAGTTAATTCCACTGTTTTGGCTGCAATAAAATCGATTTCGAAATAAAAAATAAAAAATAAATAAATAAATAAAAACTAACCCACAGGATTGATGCATGATACAAATGACAAACTATACCAAAAGTGCTTAGTACAGTGTCTGCACATTAAAAATTTAAAAATTAGTGATAGATAAAAAATAAATAAGTTCAGTGACCAAAGAAAACCCAAGAGGAGGACCCACCCATGACAGCAGAGGACAAAGAAGCTGCTTGGAAATGATGGCATCAAGTGTCAAAGGATCACTTGGCATCAGTCAGACGTAGAGACGGCAGGCAGAAGGTCATTTTCCGTCGGAGGAAAAGCATTTTCCTCAAACAAGAATTTTGACAGCCGGCAGTCTTTGTGGGGGAGCCACGTTCGCAGAAACGTCTTGAAGGGCTACTCTGCAAAGGGAAGGTGAAGTCCGAAGGGAGGGGACTCAAAACCAGGTGGAAACGGAACCCAAACGGAACCCAAACTGCAGATGGGTAAGGCAGAGGAGAGAGGAGAGCAAGAGGACAGGAAGCCACACCGTCACACCGTCACACCGCCACACCGCCACACCGTCACACCGTCACACCGGCGCCTAGCTGTTGCCGTCTACAGTCGAGCTCCACTTCACGTACCGTCACAAAGTCTCCCTGTACACTTTGACTATTCAATAAACCTCCCAGGAGGACAACTATCATATAGATTTTATGAAGACTGAACTTCGGCAATTTCTTTCTCCAGAGTTAATCACTATATTAGTTTCCTTTCACTGCTGTAAATAATCACCAAAAACTTAGTGGTTTAAAACCATACAAATTTATTATCTGACAATTTTAGAGGTCAGAAGTCTGAAACGGGTCAAGTCTATGTTCCTTCTGAAGGTTTGAGGAAGAATCCCTTTCCTTGCCTTTTCTGACTTGTAGAGGCTACCACATTCCATGGCTTGTGGCCCTGCACCACGCCTACCTCTTCTTCCATTGTCACATCTTCTCTGACTCTTACATTCCCGTCTCTCTCTTATAAGGACCCTGGCGATCCCCTGGGGTCTACGAGGATGATACAGTGTAACCACGCCATCTCAGGACCCTTCACTTAATCATATCTGCAAAATATGTCCTATAAGGTAACATATTCAGTTTCTAGAAATTGAGATCTGAATATCCTTGGAAAGGCCATTATTCCACTTACCACAGTTACTATTTTGGGTAATCGTTCACTGACCATAACACTGCTCCTGGGTTTTGTGTGGCAAATATAAAAACAATCACAGTGTTTATTCACCGTTCCATTCTCAATGATTCTAAAAAGTGGTAAAAATATCTGACAGCTTTATATGTGTCTGGCATGGTCCTGCCCAAGAATTTATATTTACCTCATTTATAAACATAATTCACTTCTATTTCTTCGTATACAATCAGAGCATTTTTTAAGTATACATAAATGGGTTATAATGTCCATGCAAATACTAAAGGAATCATTACAAAATGTTTGTTACATATTTACCGCCAAAGGGGTTGTTGGATTTGGGAGGACTGAGACCACTGATTTAGAGAGTTAATTATTATTTTTAGTGAATGAGTGCTCCTGGAAAATCTACCCTATGTCTTGGAAGTCTGGCTATAGCATTAGCAACAAGTGCACAGTGGAAGGTAAATACTCCATCAGAATTATGCCACCGCAGTCAGCAGGTGTGCTGATAGCACACCAGTAATTTAACTGAACTTTTCTTACCTCTCAGCTCCTGACCCTCTGCCTCCTGCCCTGTGGGCAGGGGGAAAGTGGCAGGTAACGCAGCACTTGGAGAGTCAGTGAAGGATCACGGACAATTGGGCTCTTTATAGTTTCATGAAGCATCACGAGAGGAATAACAAGGCCCCACTGATGAGTATTCTTGTATGATCGTGTCATGACAGCGTGAGGACGGCCAGGAAAAGGGTGAGGGCGGCAAAAGGACAGGAGGACAGGACAACTTGCACTGGGAAGAGAGGCCTGTGAAACTGGGAATGAGGGTCTGTTGGGCTACTTCGGGTTGTGGTGAGTAAGTTTGGATATCTACTAACATATGGGTATGGAGAGGACAGGGGAAGAAGACATGGTGAGGAAACTGAAAATCGGCTGGAGTGACCTCAGACATACTCCCAGAGCCTGAAGAACCATTTCACCCAGCTCTAGGCCTGAGTTTCATGGGTGCATTTCAGTACCCAGGAACCCTTGCTCTCCATTCTGGGCTTGAAATTTTTCGTGAAACAGTCTCTTCCTTTTATTCTTGCCTTTACCAACAATAGTCTTTGTTCATTGCCTGGTCCCCACTGTCTTCAGGTTTCCTTCTCTCTGTGTGTGCACACACATTTCCCGATTCTCTCTCTCTCCCCTGCTACCTCTCCTCCTCCTTCTCCCCCGACCGATCTCTCTTAACACTGAGTGAAACAGAAATCATCTAGTATAGGAAAACCAATAAGCTATGTCTTCCCATCAAATTAAATTCAGCTCCTCAAGAGCAGCCTATACATGACTGCTCTGAGGTCATGAACTTATCCCTAATCCAGTAGGAACACCAGGATAGTGGACTCACTCCTCCATCTGCAGAACTTAATGATCACACTGTGGACTGAGCCATCCCATAGTACCGTGGACACAAGCAGTTTCTGGGGTCTGAATCCTGGCTCTATCCGTTATTAGCTCTACCTGGGCAAGTCACTCAACATCTTTAAGCCTCAGTGTTCTCAGCTGAAAATAGAAAGAAGGATGGGAAATAATACAGTTTATTTCATGTTCTGTATATCAAACTTTTTTAAAAAGCTTGAAAAGTGCTTAGCTCCATAGCTGGCATAGGGTCAAGATTCCTAAATGCTGGCCAAATTTTAGCCTATTGGCCAACAAGATCATTTCATTCATCATTGATTTTTTTTTTTTGGCATTAATTTTGATTATAAAATACTGTAGTAAATTTTCTCAATCATGCATTAAAGTATTCGTCATGATTACTAAGTCTTTTGGCACCCTTTTAAACTTTGCATCTACCTTGCTCATCACATCTTAGGTCTAGATCTGGTCATGGCAGTGATCCTGTGATTCTGGAACAATCGGCTCAGACAGCAGCCTCCCAGAATCTGACCATCTGTATTTTAATGTCCAGATTTTCCTTGTGACTCCTCCTTCTGAGGCCGACCATATTTCTCCATCTTATTTCATCCTTATGACACGGTTTGTCTTGTGACCAGGTTATTGATGTTTGAGAATATATTTGTTTGCAACATTCATTTTTCAAATAATGTCTGGACTTGGACTCACATCATTATGTAGGAAGCTGTAATATTCATGTGTTAGATTTCTGTCTTTAGTTCCAGTTTTAAGGATAATTACTCTTGGCTTAAACAGAATGTAGAACTAGTGTTCTGTAAGTCAAGGGTCTGATAGGAAATGCAAGATTTATGAAACTGAATTATCTTTTACCAAAAAGTCTTAAATATCATAGTACATTAGAAGAAATTCCATTTAAGCTGAAAAAAAAAAACAGTTTAAAACAATCCTTTGCTGAAGTCTAACATGTTACTAAGAGAACTTGAACCCTAATTAATAAATTTGCTAAATAGAATGTGGTCATAAGAAGACAGTTGGGGTTCATCTCAGCTAAAATATGTATATATGGACTTAAAATGCCTCAAAAATATGTATATATGGACTTAAAATGCCTCAAAAAATAGAAGTAGTGGGGCACCTAGGTAGTTCAGTCAGTTGAGTGTCTCTCTTCGGCTCAGGTTATGATCCCAGGATCCTGGATCAAGGCCCGCATCGGGCTCCCTGCTCGGCGGGAAGCCTGCTTCTCCCTCTCCCACTCCCCCTGCTTGTGTTCTCTTTCTTATTGTCTCTCTCTCTCTTTCTCTCTCTCTGTCAAATTAAAAAAAAAAAAATTTAAATAGTAATATAATATCCCATAGAATAGAGGTCAAAAACTCAAATATCTCTCAGGTCTATGAAAACAGTACAAGGCATGAGGTGGGGGTATCAGGAAGACAAGGGGGAAAAGTGAGGAGTGGGATGAACTGGAGGTGGCTCGCCCCGCTCAGAGGAGGGTGGCTACTCAGCTAGGTTTGACTACTGTCATTTGCAAACCCATGTAAACTTTCCAGATATTCCAATATTTTTTTTTTAAAAGAAAGGTCCAAAATCCAGGTATTTATGTAAAGACACATTTAAAAGTATTGGTTCAGTATTTTTAGAAATCACTCAAATGGAGTTTCAGTTCACAAGGGCAACATAGAAAGATTCTGAACTTACCTCCCCCACAGAACACAGGAAGTTACATCTATTAATAGAACACTTCCTTCTGAAGAAGAATCAAGCACTGACTAAACAGCTACTGAACAACCAAAAACCAAGGAGAACAACAATAGCAACAAAGAAGTAACAAAGGGAACCTCCCAGCCCCAATGCTACAAACAGCAGTGAGTGGAGGTGGGGGGAGCATAGTATTGAGGGACCAGGCATAGATCCCTCTGTCCTTGGGCAAAGAAAAAAACCCCATGATTTAAAATAGCAACTAGAACATAAAAGAGACAACACAAACTCTGCCAAGTAATGGAGGAGCTACAGGAAAGCTCATGGGTCAGAGAGAGAATGGCTTGCTTTTTACACCCATCCTGATTTAAAAACCTAGACCGAAGAGGTCGCCTGGGTGGCTCTCTCAGCTAATAAATAAATAAATAAGAAACAAGAAATATCTCTCTCTCATGCCCTCTAATAAATAAATAAATAAAATCTTTTTAAAAAATGCCTAAACCGGAGCAGGGTCCAGACACCATAACAGGCAAGTCTAGACCTCTCAACAAGCTTCCAATTTTATTCACAAGCCTACACCTTCCTAGATGTGCTGCGGCACAGTAGTGGGTCAAACTGTCACAGAAAGTTTGCAACCTCAGCAAGGCCAGGGCCCAGCCACCATCCTGTGGTGCTGAGGCATAGAAACAAGCCATAATTTTATGGGATTTGTTTTGTAGGGGTTTTTTTGTTTTCACTTTTTAATTTATTTTTTTCATTATCAATTTTTTTTCTTTTTGGTTTTGTTATTTTTTTCTTTTATTATCTTTTTACTTTTTTGTTTTTTTCTTTATTCTCCCTATAAAAAGCCATGGTTTAAAAAAGTAAGTAGCATATACAGCCAAGCTCCACCCAGCCAGCAACTCACCAAGCAACCATAGTCTGCATAGGAGTCACCATACATGAGACCATTCCTTCAACTTGAGAAGTAGCACTTTTACCTAATCCATAGAAACAAACATAGAAAACCAAGCAAAATGAGAAGACAGAAGACTGTGAACCAAAAGAAAGAAGAAGAAAATCTCAGTAAAAGAATAAAATGCAACAGATATAAGCAATATGCCTAATAAAGAATTCAAAGAAATGATCATAAAGATACTCACTGGGCTGGAGAAAAGAATGAAAGAACTCAGTAAAGACTTCAACAAAGAGAAAGAAAATATTAAAAAGAATAAATCAGAGTTGAAGAATACAATAACTGAAATTAGAAAACCAACTTAGAGGAAATTAACAGTAGATCAGAGGATGCAAAAGAACATACCAGGCATCTGGGAGACAGGGTGATGAAAAGCACATAAGCTGAACAGCAAAAAGAGAAAAGAATTTTTTTTTAATGAGGATAGATTAAGAGGTATCTTGGACAACATCAAGCAAACAAACATTTGCATTATAGGGGTCCCAGAAGAAGAAGACAGAGAGAAATGTGTAGGAAAATTATTTGAAGAAAAAAATAACTGAGGGGGAGGAGCAAGATGGCAGAGGAGTAAGAGACCATAATATCATCTGGTCCCAGAAGTTCAGCTAGATAGTTATCAAAGCATTTTGAACACCTACAAACTCAATAGGAGATAGAAGAGGAGAAGACCCACAATTCCAGGAACAGAAAAGCGACCACTTTCCAGAAGGTAGGACGTGCAGAGAAGTGAATCCAAAGTGACCAGAAGATAGACCACAGGGGGTCAGGGGGAAGGGGCCAGCTGCCATCAAGCGGTGGAGCAGCAGAGCACAAAATTGGACCTTTTAGAAGTCTGCTCCACTGAGGAAGGTCACTGCAGTGGCTAAACAGGGTGGGGTGGAGCCCTTGTGGGACAGTGTGGTCTCAGGACCTGTGGGGACACAAAAAGACCAGGGGCCATTGAGTGTGACAGAGCTCCCAGGTATCAGAGTGGGGAAGCCGGCCACAAAGACAGAGCCGAGCAGTGGGTTACCAACTCAGGATTACATTAAACTGTGATCCAAGGCACAGTCAGACTACTGCCCTTCAAGCAGGTACCCCACAAGGGGCAGATCCAGAGAAACCCCCCTTCTTCCTCCTCCAGGAGGAGGGGTACAGGAGCATGCACCAGGAAACTGCTGGGTTTGGGGACTCCAAACGCGGCCATGCACCAGAGATAGAAATACTTGGTCACAGTCCTGGTGAGCACAGAGTGCAGCTGGAGACCAGAGAGACAAGAGGGATTGAGTTCTTTTCTCTGAGGGCTCACTGAGGAGTGGGGCTCCAATCTCTCGGCTCCTCTGGGGCTGGAGAATGGGAGGCCACCATTTTCATTCCCGTCCTCCAAAGCTGGTTCAGGGAGTGTTCAGGAAACAAAAGCTACTGAGAGCGAACCCAAGCAAATGACTTAGCCTGGCCCCTGGCAAGAGGGTTGCAATTCTACTTCAGGCAAAGACATTTGAGAAGCACTGCAACAGGCCCCTTCCCCAGAAGATCCACAAGAACATTCAGCCAAGACCAAGTTCACTGATCAATAAGAACTGCAGAACTCCAGAGCTAGGAGAAAGCAACACATAGAATTCATGGCTTTTCTCCCATGGTCCTTTAGCCTTTCAAAGTTGAATTTTTTTAATTTTATTTTTTTTCTTTTTCTATTTTTTAAAATTTTTCCTCTTTCCTATTTTAACATTTTTAAACTATTTTATCTTATCAATACCTTTTTAAAAATCTTTTTTAATATTCATTGTTGAGTCATATTTTATGTCTTCATTGTATTTAACCTTATTCTTTGTATACATATAGGGTTTTTTTCTTTAAATTTTCAGGGTACAATTTCTTCTAATAGATCAAAATATACCCTAAATCCAGGGCATGGCTTTGTTCTAGTCTCCAGCCTGACCACATTCTTTCCTCTTCTTTTTTTCTTTTTTCAACCAGTTTCTTATCTTATCAATTACTTCTTTAGAATCTTTTTAAATTTTATCTTTGGGGATAAAATTTATCTTTTTAAATTCTTATCTTTGCCCAGCTAGCACCTAGATAATATGAAAGAGGAGAGATCACAACCAACACCAAAGAAATACAAACAATTACAAGAACATATTATGAGCAACTCTACGCCAGCAAATTTGACAATCTGGAAGAAATGGATGCATTCCTAGAGACATATAAACTACCACAACTGAACCAGGAAGAAATAGAAAACCTGAACAGACCCATAACCAGTAAGGAGATTGAAACAGTCATCAAAAATCGCCCAACAAACAAGAGCCCAGACCAGACGGCTTCCCAGGGGAATTCTACCAAACATTTAAAGAAGAATTAATACTATTCTCCTGAAACTGTTGCAAAAAATAGAAATGGAAGGAAAACTTCCAAACTCCTTTTATGAAGCCAGCATTACCTGGATCCCAAAACCAGACAAGGATCCCATCAAAAAAGAGAGTTACAGATCAATATCCTTGATGAACACAGATGCAAAAATTCTCACCAACATACGAGCCAATAGGATCCAACAGTACATTAAAAAGATTATTCACCACAACCAAGGGAGATTTATTCCTGGGCTGCAAGGTTGGTTCAACATCTGCAAATCAATCAATGTGATACATTACATTAATAAAAAAAAAAAAAGAACAAGAATCATATGATCCTCTCAACAGATGCTATAAAAGCATCTGACAAAGTACAGCATCCTTTCTTGATCAATACTCTTTAAAGTGTAGGGATAGAGGGTACATACCTCCATATCATCAAAGCCATCTATGAAAAACACACATTATCATTCTCAATGGGTAAACACTGAGAGCTTTTCCCCTAAGGTGAGGAACAAGGCAGGGATGTCCATTATCACCACTGCTATTCAACATAGTACTAGAAGTCCTAGCCTCAGCAATAAGACAACAGCAACAACAACAACAAAAAATTAAAGATCCGAACTGGCAAAGAAGAAGTCAAACTCTCAATCTTTGCAGATGATATGATACTTTATGTGGAAAACCCAAGAGACTCCACTCCAAAACTGCTAGAACTCATACAGGAATTCAGTAAATTGTCAGGATATAAAATCAATGCACAGAAATCAATTGCATTTCTATACACCAAAAACAAGACAGAAGAAAGAGAAATTAAGGAGTCGATCCCATTTACAATTGCACCTAAAACCCTAAGATACCTAGGAATAAACCTCACCAAAGAGCAAAAAATATGTACTCAGAAAACTATAAAGTACTCGTGAAAGAAATGGAGGAAGACACAAATAAATGGAAAAACATTCCATGCTCACGGACTGGAAGAACAAATATGGTGAAAATGTCTACACTACCTAAAGCAATCTACACATTTAATGCAATTCCTATCAAATTACCATCCATTTTTTTCAAAGAAATGGAACAAATAATACTAAAATTTATACGGAACCACAAAAGACCCCAAATAGCCAGAGGAGTGTTGAAAAAGAAAGCCAAAGTTGTTGTATCACAATTCCAGACTTCAAGTTCTAATACAAAGCTGTCATCATCAAGACAGTATGGTATTGGCACAAAAACAGACACATAGATCAGTGGAACAGAATAGAGAGCCCAGAAATGGACCCTCAATTCTATGGTCAACTAATCTTTGACAAAGCAGGAAAGAATGTCCAATGGAAAAAAGACAATCTCTTCGACAAATGGTGTTGGGAAATTGGACAGCCACATGCAGAAAAATGAAACTCGACCATTTCCTTACACCACACACAAAAATAGACTCAAAATGGATGAAAGGCCTCAATGTGAGACAGGAATCCATACAAGTCCTAGAGAAGAACACAGGCAGCAATCTTTTCTACCTC
Organism: Mustela putorius furo; assembly: GCF_011764305.1. NCBI lineage: Eukaryota > Metazoa > Chordata > Mammalia > Carnivora > Mustelidae > Mustela > Mustela putorius. Next base: position 3,777,601 of record NW_025421261.1, read on the forward strand.
AGCCACAGCATTACATTGTCAAAGGCAAAGGAAGCAAGGGCAAAAATGAACTATTGGGACTTCATCAAGATCAAAAGGTTTTGCACAGCAACGGAAATAGTCAACAAAATGAAAAGACAACCAATAGAATGGGAGAAGATATTCACAAATGACATATCAGATAAAGGGCCAAAATCTATAAAGAATTTTCAAACTCAACACCCAAGGAACAAATAATCCAATCAAGAAATGGACAGAAGGGCACCTGGGTGGCTCAGTGGGTTGAGCCGCTGCCTTTGGCTCGGGTCATGATCTCAGGGTCCTGGGATCGAGTCCCGCATCAGGCACTCTGCTCAGCGGGGAGCCTGCTTCCTCCTCTCTCTCTCTCTGCCTACTTGTGATCTCTCTCTGTCAAATAAATAAATAAAATCTTAGGAAAAAAAAAAGAAATGGACAGAAGACATGAGCAGACATTTCTGCGAAGAAGACATCCAGATGGCCAATAGACACATGACAAAATGCTCCATATCATTTGGCATCAGGGAAATACAAATCAAAACCACAATGAGATATCACCTCACACCAGTCAGAATGGCTAAAATTAACAAGTCAGGAAATGACAGATGCTGGTGAGGATGCGGAGAAAGGGGAACCCTCCTACACTGTTGGTGGGATGCAAGCTGGTGCAACCACTCTGGAAAACAGTATGGAGGTTCCTCAGAAAGTTGAAAATAGAGCTGCCCTATGACCCAGCAATCACACTACTGGATACTTACCCCACAGATACAAATGCAGTGATCAGAAGGGGCACATGCACCCAAATGTTTATGTCAGCAATGTTCACAATAGCCAAACTATGGAAAGAGCCTAGATGTCCATCGACAGATGAATGGATAAAGAAGATGTGGTATATATACACTATGGACTACTATGCAGTCATTAAAAGAAATGAAATCTTGCCATTTGCAATGATGTGGATGGAACTAGAAGGTATTACGCTGAGCGAAATCAAAATCAGTCAGAGAAAGACAATTATCATATGATCTTTCTGATATGAGGAATTTGAGAGGCAGGATGCGAAGTCATGGAGGGTAAGGAGGGAAAAAATGAAACAAGATGAAATCAGGAGGGAGACCAACCAAAAGAGACAAACTGGAGGTTGCTGGGGGTCATGGGTAGGGAGAGGGTGGTGGGGTTATGGACATTGGGGAGGGTATGTGCTATGGTGAGTGCTGTGAAGTGTGTAAACCTGGTGATTCATAGACCTGTACCCTGGGGCAAAAAATACATTATATGTTAATTAAAATAAAAAATAACTAAAAACTATTCCCTAACCTAGGAAGGGAAAATAGATATCCAAGTCCAAGAAGCACAGACAGTGCCAAACAGAATAAACACAAGGTGGTAAACCATGGCACATAAAAATATCAAAGATTAAGATAAAGAGAAATTCTTAAAAGCAGCAAAAGACAAAAGTTATCTAGAAAGGAAAATCTGTAAGGCTATCAGCTGATTATTCAACAGAAACTTTGTAAGCCAGAAAGAGTGGTATAATATAGTCGAAGTGCTGAAGGGGAAAACCTACAACCAAACATAAATGTTATCATTCAGATTTGAAGGAAAAAAAGAGCTTCCCAGATGAAACATGGATGGACCTAGAGGGTATAATTCTAAGTGACATAAATCAGATTGAGAAAGACAAATATCATATGATTCCTCTCATAACTGAAATCTTAAAAAAAAATTAACAACCAAACAAAAATCAGAATCAGAACTATAAATACAGAGAAAAAAACCGATGGTTTCCAGAGGGGAGGCAGGTAGAGGGTTGGGCAAAATAGGTGAAGGGGAGAAGGAGGTACAGGGCTCCAGTTTTGGAAGGAGTAAGTTAAGGGAATAAAAAGCAGAGCATAAGGAATACAGTCACTAACGTTATAGTAGCGATGCGATGGGGCAGATGGTAGCTCCACTTGTGGTGAACGTAGCATAATGTATAAACATGTCAAATCCCTAAGTTGTACACCTAAAAGTAATATAACATTGTGTGTTAACTATGCTCAAATTTAAAAAGATCACTTAAATGGACCAAACAAAACATAATGAGCTGTGAATACCCAATCTCTGCATAGAGAACTATCTTTGTTTTAAAAAAAAGAGGAAAAAGAGATACATCTTCATTTTTTCCTTCCAAAATTGTATCTAGAGCAATTCTGCACCATGGAAGATTTTAAATTTATACAAATCAAAATACCTTTTTTGTTTTAGTTAACCCAAAATAAAAGACCATTTAGAGAAAGCTGTGGATACAAAATCAAAATTTTTTATTTCAGAACAGTCTGGACACAAGGGGATCCAGACCAACTCTGAGTTGAAGGGCCATGAATTTTTCAGAGTCAGATTCCCTTCAATTAAGAGAAGAAACTGTGTTGCATCTGCTTTGCTCTTTGTGACATTTCCCTGCGTGACCTCACCTAGTCACCTCCTGCTTCCAGGCTTAAACTCACTGGCATTCTCTTGCAGAGAGACTGTCATTCTGAAATGCTGGGTGAATTCAGGCTAGAAAAGCCAATTAGAGGACCAGCTTGAAGAGACGTGCTGAAATTCAGAGAACCCCAGAAGAAATGGGCAGGGACCATATTTAACATTTAACAAAGAGAGCTGTACTTGGAGGCATTACTATTTCTCATTTGCTCCAGAAATAAATGGCAGAAGCTCTGAGCCATCCAGTTCAGGCCTCATCTCCCACAGCATTTATACAAATACATTTGCTCTTGGATAAAATGAATGCTTAAAACTGCAGACCCAAACCACCCCGGAAGCCAAGTCTTCTGAGTCAGAGATACTAGGCTGTAACTTCAGCAGGTCTGAGCGTGCCTTCTATCTGTGGCCTGTCTCTTCAGGGAGAGAAGACAGGAATGAAGGAGACGGTGGCCGAGCCACAGGGACTGAGACGTGGAGGGCCTACAAACTCTGGTCAGACTTGGGCTGCTCTCCACCAAGGCAAGGCCAGAGAACAGGAATAGGATGAAAAGTGAAATAACTCCAAACCCATTTAATAAATGCCGTCACATTAAAAATCCATGACACACTTTCAGAGCCTCAGCCTAAGGCTTCCATTTTCCAAATACTATTCAATATAGCACAAGTTCAAGAAGGGAAAAAGCACTGGAGAGACAGTTCCCTGGAGCTCGTGGCAACAGAATTTGGCCTACATTGCTGAAATGCCCAGTTTGCCCTTCGGGGTCTTTTAAGGATACAATTCAGAAATTAGATTACTGCAAAAGTTACTGTCAGTGGGTCTGACTCACAGTCATTGGTCCTTTGAACAAAACTTGTCTGAAAACCTTCCCTCCTTCTAGAAAAGTAAAATAGCATTTTTAAAAACCAATGTCTTTTCTTTTTATTTTCATTTTTCTGGGAAAAAATAGTAGGCTCTCCTAGAATCCCTATTGTTAGACTCTGCAGAGATGATCTCCATCTCTTTCAAATTTATCTCACTGGTTTCATCATTTTTTATTTGGGCTGCATCTTCCAGAAAGCCACCGGGCATCTTTCATAGGCCACGAAAAGATAATACAGATGAAGGAAATACGGACTCCACGTCAGGAGCCTGATTTCCTTTCCAACTCCTGCCAGGACCTTCAAGGGGAACTGCCACCACTAGAAAGCAGTGACTTTTAATTTCCGTTAAGCTGGATTCATTGTTCAGATCCTTACCGCTATGTAAAAGGCCCAAGTGACAGGTGGAAACACGTGAGCTGACAGTATTTAAACTCTCGGGTGCACATCTTCTAGTTTTCATGTCTTCACTCGCCCAAAGCTAGCTGCCCCATTAGCAACTCCCTTGTGCGATTGTTACACAGTGTGCCTCTTTCCTTACATTCTTCCACGCGGGGCACAGATCATTCCCGGGGACTGTGGAGGCTCCGTGCAGGAAATCCAGAGCCCAGAACAGAAAGAGCACTTGAGAAAACACACAGATCGATGTAGGAACTTGACAATCGAGCAAAGGCTATGAGTCATTTAGGGGAAGAAAAGAAAAAAGAAAATTTGACCCAGCGATCACACTCATGGTATTTATCCAAACGAAGGGAAGACATCTGTTCACGCAAAATCCCGCACGTGAACACTCGTGGCAGCTCTTTGTAACTGCCGAGCCTTGGAAGTGCCAAGGGTCCTGCAGCAGGTGAACAGATGAGCCAACAGCGGTACCTCCGGACAAGGACGGCTGCTGTTCGGCGCTAAAATCAAGTAAGCTATCAAGACACGAAAAGACATGGAAGCACATTAAATGCATATTATAAAGTGAAAGAGGTCAGTCGGAAAGGGCTACATATTGTCTGATGCCAACAACGGGCCATTCTGGACAGGGCAAACAGTGGAGACGTTTAGCTCAGTGGCTGCCAGAGGCTGGGAGTGGAGACTAGAACAGGGGATGCTTGCAGGACGTTTCGGACAGCGAAACTGTTGTGTATGATACTATAATGGCAGACACACGTCATACGCTGTGTGAAACCCACAAATGTACAACACCAAGAAGGAAGCCTAATGTACACTAGGGACGTCGGGTGAGAACGAAGCATCAGACCGGGTTCGTCAGTGTGACAGGTACCGCTCTGTGCAGGACGCTGAGAGCGGGAGAGGCTGTGCGTGGGGGTGAGCCTTGAGCGGGGGTGCAGACAGGCCAAAGGACTCGGCTGATGGAGACTAGAGACCGAGTCAGAAAACGAAAATAATATCACAGGACATGTGCAAGAGCCTTCTTTCGTCGTCAGCAGGAAAAACTACAGGCTACTTCTCTGGGGACCTGGGACCTACACTGGGCTCCGTTATCGTCCATAACACAGGTAGGCGTATGGCTGTTTTTCCAATACACTCGTCGACGTTGCAGAAGCTCTCAGACACTAGGAGCCACAAAGAAGGGGCAGAGAAAAGGGACAAATACTAACGAAACACCGTGTTTGTTTGCAGGAGGGATTTTGGTTGCATGGACAAGGGGTGCCAACTCGTGCTCCAAATTCGAGCCCTGACTCCCGCTGGATTCGTTCACGACCCTACGTCCTCTAATCAGTTCATATTTCCTCCAGAACTGACCTTCCAGGTAAATAATGCCATTTTAGGAGCAAGGATAAGATCTTTGACCGACCCCAATTTGTTCCCTGCCTGCTGGTGCCGGAAACTCCGCCCCTCACTCCATTTCATTAGCTCTGTCACCCAGTAAAATGCAAACACTCTTAGGAGAGATTAGACTTTAAGCCCTATAATCCACATGTAACTTACTGTGAATTTATTCATCAGATCAGAAAAGAAGGTTTTAATAGAAGAAAGGATATGCGTAGTTAGCGCGAGATCTCTGAACACCAGAGAAACGTTTGGCCAAGAGACGACTTAAAACTCCGCTAACGGTGGGCTTTAGCAGTTCAGTTTTCTTTCTGATTGAAATCAAATGAAAACAGTGTAACCACTGAATCTTTGCAAAGCAACCAGAACACTGATTGCTTGCTATTTTTACTATTAATATTGTTATTCATCTTGAAAAGACACTTGTGGGAGGAGAAGGTAAGGCTAACGGAGAGAAGACAGAGAGCCTTCTATGGACTTCAGCTCGCTCACTGCGTGCTACACCGGGCAACAGAATATTCGTTGGCCAAGGAACGGCTACCGTGCTAGCCTCCAGGCCAGCTCCCCCTTAAAGTTCTGAGCAAAACTCCCACATAAAGCCCTTCCTTTAGGTCTTTAGGAAGACCGCAATGCTTGGCACTTTTAAGCAAACAGAGTAAACACAGAGCGGAGATAAAGCATGAAAACAGTCTGCTCTGTGGAGGAGTGGTTCCTGGTCCTATCTCAGCGACTTCTAGAGCTCCAAGGCCCCTCCTGCTCCGGGTCCTGTCCCCAGTCGACGGACCATGCGAGAGCGAAAGGCCCCAGAGAGCCCCGGAGCGCCCAGCCTGCAGCCCTGACCTCTCCGGTCCCCGCACACAGATATCCTGGGACCTTCCGCCAGGCCCCGGGGGCTCTCCGGAGCTGCTGCTCCCAGCTTCTCTCACCCAGCCCCTGTGCCCGGTCACTTACTCAAGACGTTAAGAGCATAAAGTCTGGAGCCAAGTGGGCTTTTTCTGACCCTGCCTCACCCTCGATGGGTGTCTTAGTACATCCAGGTGGTGTAACAAAACACCACACACCGCGTAGCTCGTGGAAAACAGAATATACTTCTCACGGTTCTAGACACTAGACGTCAGGGGGCCGACACGGTCGGGGGGGTTGCCACGTGTCACGGTCCTTCGTGGTGGAAGGACTAAGGAAGCTCTGTGGGGTCCCTTCTGCGAAAGCCTCAGTCCTCTTCATGAGGGCAGAGCCCTCGTGACCCGGCACCTCCCCAAGGCCCCGCCTCCCAGTACCATCACCGGGAAGGGTTAGGACTTGAATTTGAGGGGGACACAAATAGTCCGACCACCGCACTGGGCAAACAGAGCTGAACACGCCTGTGCCTCAGTTCCCTCATCTACAAAAGGGAGCTAAGCATGGTACCCATTGCTAGATTATTCTCTCTCATCTCCCAGCCCATCTTTCTATCCCTGCTCTGGGACACCGGCCGCACCTACAGAGCCGGCCGGCGCCCTGTCCTCAGAGGCCTGAATTTCAACACCGTGGGGCCCCTCCCTGAAGGATCTAAGACGTTTTCATAATGCCATCTGTTTCCCCTGACGCCTCAGCCCCGGGGTGAGACCGGCTTCCCGGTGACTGGTGACTGCTCTGCCCGCCCGCATGGCTTCGGGCTCTCCATTACCTGGTTACCCGTGTGCTTCGGCCTCTCCATTACCTAGTTAACCTTACAACCAGTTAACAGTTCTTCGTGTCAGATTGTGTCTGTGCGAGTTATTGGTGTAACTTCATTCCGCTGACTGACCCTGGGGCGCAAGCACACGTCGTCGGAGAGCCACGGGGAGAATTCAGGAGCGCTCGCGACTGTGCCCAGAGCGCAGTGTTGGCTCAATGGGTGTTCGCGGTGATGAGCTGCTGAGTGTTAAGTCTGGGCTGGAAGCCGTGTCTGCCCATCCTCTTCCCGAAAAACAGTGTTTCACTAGTAAATACAGCTCCGGCACATTCAGGCACTGGGCTGAGAGTTTTCACAGATGTTACCTCTTTTAATCTCCATAAGCACCTCTAAGAAGCTTTGCATTCTTGAAGTGTTTTTTTTCTCTAACAACTGACATCAAGAAAGGTATTCCGAGTTAATAAGTCCATTATCCTAAAAGATTAGGCAAGTACTCCAACAGGTTCAAACATCGACATTAGAATAATAATTTTTTAACAGCGTCTCCAAATTCTAATAAATCTATGTATATCATTGCCCTATATATCACCAGTAATTAGCATAATTTAAATATATGTAAGAGTGTGTGTGTGTGTGTGTCTGTGTGTGTGTCTGGGAATTAAGATTTTGGCATTTCAAATTTTGCATTGTTTTGTGTACCTAAAGAACCAATGAAATCATATAGGATTTTAAAAATGAAGTGTCTTTTTTACATTAGGCATTAGGATATAAGTGTTGTCACAGATGTTATCTCATCCTGCTTTATCCTTAAAATATACTACTCAGGAGGTACAATCACCTTCTTGGTACAAACATGTCCAAGGTCACATAGCTAGTAAAGTAACTGAACCAGGAACTGAAACCAATTCTTTCTAACCCAGAGCCCCTGTTTTTGGCTGATTCACCACGGGTCACAGGTGAGGGTCGCTCTCTATAGCGGATCCTGGGAGAGTAAAGTTTACTGAACACAGAAACTGAGATAGAAACAAATCCCTTCACCGTGAAGGGCTTAAAAAATGAGAGAACTGAATCTGGTACATTATCTTCTGACCTTGCTTTCAGAATTGCTTGTAAGCCCTGGGAAATTCTCAGCTTCTGTCACTGGGTTTCCAGAATCTCTCTCGTTCCATTTCATTTCAAGGATTTCTTCTCCCCTTTCGGTTTTGCTATTGTAGAAGCAAAGTAAATGAAAATCTCAAGATAGTTTGCTTCTGGGACTATCCTTACCTTCCAAAAACAAGTCATTCTCTTTGGAAAAAAATAAAAGCATCCGGCAAAACCATGGTATTTTAAAGGAACAATGCAGAAGGGAAGAAAACATACCTTTTGCTTCGTGCTCAGCTCCAGGCCAACTCGGGAGTGACTTCTGGACTAGAGGGAAAATAAAAAAGAAATCTATGAAGAACACGGTATAACCAGAGGACTGATTCTGAAGTCATTTCTTCTAGCAGCCGGAAGTTTTAAGTTAAAATCTCTTCCTCATCTTTCCTTCACCGCCTGCACAGGGTAGACCCCGGTGCTGAATTCTACGTGCGGAGCAGAAGTCTGCGAAGGTCCCAGAGCGGAGACTGTACAGACGCACCCACACCTTGTCAGGGCCCTGCTCACACGTGCTGACTCAGCAGCTGTCTTAGAGGACACGGCAGAAATCACACTGCGGCGCAGGAGAAATGACCTCCCGTGAGAGTAAGACGGGGAAAACGGGGGGAAATGAATAAAAGAAAAGTCTGAAGGAAAGACGAGAAGGAGAAGGAAACAAACCCTCTGTGAAGTGGGAAAAGACGAAATAGAAGCAGAAGGAGGAAAAAGCGCATTTAGGGCAAGATTTCCCAGGGCATTTCTACAGGATTTAGTCTCTGCTCTTTCAGTACATCATTATTAGACTAAAACAAAGCTCTCAAAAACAGTAGTTTTTATAAAAGGCTTTTTGTTTTGCAGTTTGTTCATGATTAGCTGACCTTACTTGGAATTAGGAGAGGTAGGACAGGCATTACTCTACGCATGAACATCGTTTGGTATAGAATACCAATCTGAGTTTGCTCCCAATGAGAAAAAAGCAAAAGTCAAACCACGTTTAGCATTCAGAAAGTGAATATATTTGGCTCCAAGTGTACCATGAATCAAAGTTTAACTCTAAACCAATTACCACAATGTAGCTAGAAAGACGTCGAATTCGGTCGTCCTCAAACTATTGGACCTCAGGACCCTTTACACTGTTAAAAATGACTGGGGCTCCCAAAGAGCCTTGTTCAGTGGCCTATGTGCGCGGGTACCACTGCATTAGAGATTGGAAGTGAGAAACTTTTTAAAATACGTATTTATCAATTCATTTTAAAATAGCAAGGAGAGGGGCATCTGGGTGGCTCTGTCGGCTAAGCGTCTGCTGTCGGCTCAGGTCATGACCCCGGGGTCTTGGGATGGAGCCCCACATCGGGCTCCCTGCTCAGCAAGGAGCCTGCTTCCCCCTCTCCTGCTGCCTGCTGCTCCCCTGCCGATGCACTTACTCTCTCTCTCTGAACAATAAATAGAATCTTAAAATAAAATAGCAACGATAAACCCATTCCATGTTAATTAAAATATATTTGTGTATTTTATGTATATTCCTGAACACAGAATCAGAAAACGGCATGTTTTTCTATTTTTTGCAATCTCTAACGTTTAGTTTAAGTAGAAGATCTTCCTGTTTGCTTCTGCATTTAATCTACTTCCACATATTTTCTGTCGAAGTAAATAAAGGAAAATCAACGTCACTCAGATGAGGCTTGGAAAAGGAAAGAGCATTTGTAATAATCCTTTCAGATAATTGTGAATGTTTTTCTCCAACAATATGGCAAAACTTGACAATTAGAGCTTCTTAAAGTTTGGCTGCATGGAGAATCTGAAATCTTATAATAAACTGCTACATAAAAACGTGTTGGCTCGTCTCGCACTTTGAGGGGATCGTCCCCCACACCTGATTCTGCAGCATCATGCATTGGTCATTTGGAAAACGGTGGCTCCATGAATCACACGGGTTTCCCAAATACTGACGCATTTCATTACAGCTACAAAAAAAAATCACATCTGGTCATCACCAACCTCACTAGCAAAATCTTCAAATGCTGGTACGCTATCAAGCTCACAGTAAAAGATACAAGTTTTCCAAAATTCCAATTTTCACTTGAAAGCTTGAATTCTGTCATGGACAACAAACATTGTCAGTCGCTTTTCACGAAGTGACGGGCTCACTCCATTCCTCTTTGTGAACACGTCTGCCAGCTACGGGGTCTGAAGAAACGCAGTTCATGTATCACTGGTTCTTTGAAGTTAAAATGGTGTTTCATGGCGGGGGGGAGAGGGCTAGTTTGGCTCACAGTTCAATCCTATGAGTGCTTTTCTTCAAAACAGCCACCACCGAGTCCATGTGCACCAGAAGCACTTTTATGCATACGTTCCGTTTTGTCACCTATATTCCTAAAAAAAAGGGATGCTCAAAGGTTGAAATTGAGCAGGCCGAATCGTCTTTAGCACGTCCGCAAGGGCATTTTTAAGTGGGACTGGCATTTTCTCTCCTTCCGTGCAAGTCACACGGTGACTACCAGTGCTGCGGCCTTACTTCGTGCTGAGGAGCCACTGGCCTCAGCCACCGCTGCTACTGCATGATCAATGCAGATGTCGTCCAGTTAAAAAAAAAAAAAAAAAACACAAGAAAGGGCATCTCAGAATTACTTATGCAGAGACTTCTGGCTCCGTGTTTCTTTCGGAAACTACCATTCTTAGTCAGGAAAGCCGTTGACTCAGCAGTAGTTAGACTCTCCTGCAGTCGGGAGAAATGGAGCGTCTGCGAACAGAGCCAAGGAAACGCAAGTGTCGTTGTTCTCACCTTCTCCTGCCGCCCTAGAGGAGAGAGACAAAGGGACCACCGCGGAGGGAACCGGGTCGTAAGTCTGCAGTGCTCGTGCTGCACTTGCTATGGAAGGTTCTGAGACCCATCTAGACTGTTATGGGCTGAATTGCCTCCCCCAGACTCACATGTTGAAGTCCTAACTCTCAGTGTCTTGCAACGTGACTGTATCTGGAGACGGGCCTCTACAGTGGTACAGCGATGAGCCCCGACCCTGTATGACTGAGGTACTTATAGGAAGGAGAGATTAAGACACAGACAACACTTGTAAACGGAGCCAACCGTGTAAAGACAAGGAAGACCCCCACCTGCGGGCCGACGAGAGAGACCTCACCAGAAACCAGCCCTGCTAACAGCTTGCTCTCGAACTCGTAGCCTCCAGAACCGTGAGAAAATGCGTTCCTGTTCTTTAAGCCACCCCTTCCCCAGTGTGTTGGATGGCGTCCCGCACAAACTAACATTACAGTCGCTGACGAATCCACATCCAAGAACTCAAGAATCTAAAAAATGGAGGTCCAGCCAAACCAAATCCTGACTCAAAAGGAGACATTTACATCACATTCCTTGTCAACCACATACATCCTCAGGCAGAATGTCTGCATCGGTGGTTCTCAAATGCAGGCTTCATAACGACCATTCTGGGGACCGTTAACCATGCACTTTGCCAAACCCCAAACTCCAGAAATTCCAACTCAGAAAGTCTGGGTGGCCCCCAGGACTGTGCCTGTCCCAGGGAGCTCAAATGGGTACCCGGTACGTGAACCACATTTGAGGACTACTTGCCTGCCAAGGACGGCAGTAACTTGGGATGAGAAGTAAGAAAATTCAAGAATTGGCATGAACTCTCTCTCATTTTCTCTTTGAAGACTCCAAACACAGGAATCTCTTTTTCCTTTCCCTTTTAAATGCCTGGTGTTAACATTCTTGATTTGACGGAACCCGTGGGGGGGCAAGCATAATGGAAACAGGCTGAATGTGGGTAAATCGCTCCAACAGTCCCAAAGTAAGTCTGCAACAGTTCTTCAACCTCTCCAATTTAAGAACATGACCAAACAAATTCTGTGTTTGTTTATATTTTTAGAAATTTAGAAACTGGCTTTCGATATCGTACTGAAGACAATAAACATCCATGATGACAGCCTTTGTACTCAACTCAGTCATAAGCGTGAGTCTAAGCTAAAGGATGAGACTCCCACGTATAAAAGGGATTAAAAGTTGTGATGGTCAATCTCATGTGTCAGTTTGACAGGCCTAGGAGATGCCCAGAGAGCTGGTAAAGTATTATTTCTGGGTGTATCTGTGTGGGTGTTTGTAGAAGAAATCAGAATTTCATTCAGTTGACTGAGAAGAGACCCACCCTCATCACTGGCGGGGCATCTTCCGATCCTCTGGGCGCCCAAATAAAACAAAAAGGAGAAGGAAGCATAAGTTCTCTCTCCTGTGAGGTAGGGTATCCGTCTTCTCCTGTCCTCACAGACTGGAGCCAAGCTTCTCAGACGTTCCACCCGTGGTCCCCTAGCTCTTGGGCCATCAGACTCGAAATGAACTTTATCACCAGATATCCTGGTTCTCCTGCCTGCAGACAGCGGATCGTAGGAGGTTTTGGATTCCAAAACTGCACGAGCCAATTTCTTTAATAAATCAGTGTGTCTGTGTGTCTGTGTGTCTGTGTGTCTGTGTGTGTGTGTGTGTTTATATCCTATTGGTTCTGTTTCTCTGGAGAACCCTGACTAATTCAAAAGCCAGTCCAATTCCAGAGAAATAGCACTTCCATTTGACATTAAATGAGTTCTTCCATCTCCCCTAGTAAACATCTTATCTAGACAGAAGGTGGTTGGGCCCAGTAAAAGATCACCTCCATTACACATATTCTACTATACGTTTGGTCCTCCTTTTACAAACTTGTAACCTTCTAAAAGTCTCTTTCATTAGTTAGGTCTTAAGGACTTAGAACTTATTTTCCCCATAGAAATGATTTTATGGACTCCAACACAAAGGCCTATTTAATGTGGAATATAACTAAGATGCTAGACAATTTCAACACAAAATAATAGATCATCCCAATAGTAACAATTATACAAATAAGAAAAATAATAAAATCAATTAAGAAACCAATTTGCTTTTCCCACTAACAGTATCTTGAAAAATTTTAAATCAAAAGCAGATTTAATTTGAAGAGGATGGGGACTAAGGTAGAAACCCTGGAATTCTGAAGAAGCCTTGTTAGAAACGTTCCGATGCGGCATCACTGCTAGTACATCTGATGCTCTCATCCTCCCCACCCAAGCAGAGGTTTTCCCTTTTCTTGATTTAAGTGACTCTCCAGCATTCCTCTGACCTTCAGCAGCTACAAATAGGGCTCACTCAGGACTAGTAAGTGGTAAAGAGAAGTAGAAGAACAAAGCAGAGTTCGCTCAGGCCAGCCCTCACTGGGGACACTGCTTGTTGTGGCCTGTGCCCCAGCTTGAAAAACACAGAAATGGGGGGAGATCATCCAAAAGGGGGAAAAATCTGTTTTTTTCAAATACCTGAGTAAAAATTAGAAAAGAGAGAACAGAGCAAGAAAGAAAAATAAAGAAGAAACTAAAACAAAAATAATAACACTCGCAGCAACAAATCACATTTTTAAGCACCTACCATATGTCCCCACCATACTGTCCAGCTTACGTTTTACAAGACACTCATAACATGGCTAAGAAATAAGAATAATTACATTGTTCATCTCAATTTTATACATCAGAAGACTGAGGCATAGAAAGCAAAGTCGTGCTGCTGATAAGTGGTAGAATCGAGACCTGAACTTGTCTGATTCATGGTCTTAAACACGATCCCATTTATATGAGAAAATTGCCTGAGGAAGCATTAGCAGAGTTCAGAGCAATGAAGATCACAGGGTACGTAGGAACCGTGTAGCATGAGCCATTGCTTCGAGAGGAAGAAAGGATGCCATGGAAAGGGGGTGGTAGGTCAGAAATCTACCCAAGTCATACTTGAGCTGGCATTAGCAGCCGAGGACCCCAAGATCGTCCTTTGGAGCCAGCAGACGGCAAGAAGGGGCGAAGAGGCAAGGTGCTTGGGGTGAGGCAGGTTGGGGAACGGCTCTGCGCAATAGGCACTGCGCCTGAGAAACACATTCACAAATTAGGCGTGCCTAGCCTGGGGACCACCTGCACGGTATTTTATTATAAACTTTAACACATTTACATGAAAATAGTCTACCTGATAAGGCTAACCCTCCACCCCCGCAGACATCTCCACACTAAAAGGCGGCAACAGCAGGAAAAGACTTCATAAAAGAAATCTAAGATCTCCTTCTACAATCAAATTATACCGGCCTACCTGGAATTTTGACCTTAACTCCTGTAAGTCGGTGTTAATTAAAACCGTGTGTTCTAGAAAGTTACTGCAAAGTCGAAAACAGCGAGGGGTGGATGTGACTCTTCATGAAAATGGTGGTCTGGCATCTAAGTTTGCAGCCATGACTGAGGACGTTGCGTGCAGGACTTCAGTGGAAACCCCAAGGGAATTTAAGTGACGCTTCCTAGTAAATATGACCTATTTTCCCTGCCCACATTGGAAAGGGGGGCCCAGTATATGATTCTTCTGCTATTCCCAGCAGGATTAGGAAACGGTTCTGGGTGCTCTACCAACAGTAAGAATTCAGTTTAAAGGGAGCGCTCCTTTTTTTTTTAAATTTATTTATTTGACAGAGAGAGAGAGAGATCACAAGTAGGCAGAGAGGCAGGCAGAGAGAGAGGAGGAAGCAGGGTCCCCGCTGAGCAGAGAGCCTGATGCGGGACTCGATCCCAGGACCCTGAGACCATGACCTGAGCTGAAGGCAGAGGCTTTAACCCACGGAGCCACCCAGGTGCCCTAAAAGGAGCACTCTTAAATACCGACTCTGGTCTGAGCTCCCTTAGTTGGGGCTACAGGGTAACTTAACGGGGTGACTCTGTACCGGGGGGGGCTTAGCGGCCCGTACCTCACGGCAGCACCGCCCGCTCACAGCAGGCTGTACTCGGAAGCCTCACTCTGTCAGAGACTGCAACAAGGGACACCTCCAAGCTGACGGGACGTGAGGAGGGTCTACTTTACGTCCTTGTCTGAGGCTGATTTCCAGAACAACACAGGAAGAAGCGGCTGAAACGGACAGGTCGCAGGGGTCAGAACGTCCCCGCTCACGATCTGCCCAGCGATGCTGGCGCGGTGAGGACCGCACGGTGTTGAGAGAAGACAATCCCCGGACCGGGCTGTTTGTACTCCATCGTCTTCGGGAGAAATCGCAGAGATGGTTTAATTCAAAAGGCCTGAAACATGCTGAACTGCGACTCCTTCCTAGCGTAGGGCCACCACCTCCTAGACTGAAGGGGAGGGCGAGTGTCTGACTCTCCCGCGTAAATTTAAGGAGTCCTTCCTTTTTAGAGGAGAATCTGCATAAAACACCGGGACAAAATGCCCCTCTAGTCACCAAGGTGACTTCCATCCCTTAGGTCACGGGACAGCGGTGGGCTCGGCCGGCCCGTGGGGAGGTAACCGGAGGCTCCCACCGGGGACTGGCGCGCAGTCGGCATCGGCTGCCGGGGACATCTGCCCGTGCTGTTTGTTCTTCTTTCTGCTCATACTGCCGTACCCCCACGCCGTGTCCCCGGACGCCCCCGTATCAGTCAGGCTCAGGGAGGAAACAGGGAGCTGCCTGAAGAGGGCTTAATGGAGGGGTGCACGGAGGTGTAGACAGAGTTGAGGGAAACCCGTAAGGGACGGGGACTCACTGCAGACCAGCAGACGTGGGGAGCCACCCCAGGGCCCGGGGGAAGGTTCTGCACGATCTGTGGGGGCTGCAGACGTCAGAGACGGCCGCGCCGAAGCCAGCCCTGCCGGCCCGACTCACCCGGCCAGCAACGAGCCGCACGACTCGGCCCTGCGCCCCTCACCTGCTGTCACCGATCACGGCAAACCCCGGCGGGAACCAGGGCACAAGGGCGTGGGGGGTCTGTCGGGATCCGCCTCCTGGCGAGCAGCGCACGGAAGAGGTGGGAGCGGACGGGAGAAACCGCGGGGCCTCGCCGGCACCAGCGCTGCTGTCTTCCATCCGCAGACATCACCTCCCATCCCCCCTGTCACTAGTCAGTATTTTGCGGTGACACGACCTGCATCTCCGTTCTTCACAGTCACTGACTTTCGGTTTGTGTCCCTTGGAACTCATGGTCCCCTGATCTGACTCAGGAGGCATAACATGTCACTGTCGTTGTTCATTGTCCCCCGTGTGGCCAGCCGGAGCCCTTTACACGGATCCTGAGTCCTTCTGACCTGTGCGACCTTCCCCCTCCTCCCCGCTCCTCGCTCCAGGCTCAGCGTCCGGCCTCCCCAGCCCGCAATCACCCACCTCCCCGGGGTCCCGGCTTCCTCTCGGCCGGGCCGGCATGCGGACCCGGGCAGGCAGCGGTGCACACGTACACACCCCCCACGGCCCGCGCGCGCACGTTCACATCTGCGGCTCCATCTGTCTGTCTACGACGACTCACTGCGGACAAAGAGAGACGATCCAGTTCCAGCCCGTCTGACAGGATCGCTTTGGCTTTTCTCCTTTCCTTTCCGTAGCACGGTTCTCTCACGCCGCGAACACGGAAACCCTCGACACCACGCCTGGACTCGAACACCCTTCCCGAGCCCCGCGCCCCCCGGGGCGGGCCCCCCACCCTTCCCCGGCTGCGACGCCTCGTCCTTCGCGGCACCCTCCTCACCGCGTGCAGCCATTCTCCCCACTCGCCTGGTCTCCAGCGACCTGTGCTGAATGAACGTGCCTCACGCCGGCTGTGCCACGAGACACCGAGCAGCCCCTCTCCCTGGGCGCTCTGGTTGCCCTCCTGGGACTCCGATGCCCGGCAGAGACCACCCTCCTGCTGGAACGCGCTCCTGGCCCCCCATGGGCTTCGTCACGCCCATGGGGACTCCCTTCTCAACCCCACGGGGCTGGACCATCTGCTCTGGGCCACCACAGCTTCCCACCGCTGCCCCCAGCAAAGACCCCTAGCTTGCACAGTTCCACGTACTGGCTTTTTGGATGAAGGAGTTCAGGAAGAGAGAGAGGAAAAGAAGGGGGGCGGGGAGAAAGAGGAAGAAGGAGCGTTAAGTTGATAGACTATAAACCAAGGGCCTTAGCGGCTGTATGAATTGTCATGAAGACCAGCGTCATGAAGAATTGTCTAAGGGTGACACCAATACAGTGGAAAGCAGAGCTGGCTTGCCAAGAAACTGATTTCCAACATCCTTAGAACATCTGGGGCCAACCGTGCCTGAAGAGAGGTGTACGACTAGCTTTTCCTTTGCAAAGTGTTCAGGCTTACGTTCAAGTGAGGCTGAGTTGGAATTTCTGTCTCTGGCAATCGGGAAAGTTTCGTCCATAGAGTTACTCTAGTTGTTAATCTAGTTCTTACCTTGTGGCACTGTAATTCTAACAACTGACTGCGCATCTGCAATACGCCTCCGACCAAGTACCTCTCCTGTATCCCAACTCAAGTAGCTGGATTTTCACCTTAAACTTAACAGCACATGCCCCACACTGCGAGCGGGACCACGTTACTGCCCCTGGCTGCTTGCGTGTACTCCAGAAATACTTGCTGACGCTGGCCGGAGCTCGACCTTGCTCTTGACAGCCCCAGTACACACGGCACAGACACCACAAAGCAAGCCACCCGCTGCACACCCGAAGGGTTACATATTCTCCCAATAATCGTGGTGAAAACTTACACCGTGGTGTCTTCTGAGTGTTGTGGGCTCTGCTTATAGTATCTCATTTAATCCTCACAAGAAGCCAACAGTATAGGTACTAGAGCCATCACCTCCATATGAGAAAGAAAACCAAACCCCAAAGAGGTCACCTGATTTGCCAAAGACACCCACTGGTCAGTGTCTTGGCCAGGATTTGAACTCAGGCAACCTGTCTTCAAAAATGCCTTTCTTTTTTCTTTCAGATCATCTCTGATTTTTTTTTAAATTTTCAACTGCGGGAAAATACATGAAACATAAAATTGACCATATCACCCATTTTTAAGTGCACAGTTCAGTCATGTTAACTGCGGTCACGTTGTTACTCAACCAAATCTCCGGAACTCTTCATCTGGCAAATCTGAAACTCTGTATCCATTAAACAATCCCCCATTCCCCATTTCCCCCAGCGCCCGGCAACTATCACTCTATTCTGTCTCTGAATTCGACTTACCTAGGAACCTCATGGAAGTGCAGTCATGCAGTATTTGTCCTTCTGTGACTGCCTCATTTCCATTACGATAATCTCCTCAGGGTTCATCTACGCTGAGGCACATCCCTTCCTTTTTAAGGCTGAGCAATATTTGGGATGCCTCGGTGGCTCAGTCTTTAAGCGTCTGCCTTCTGCTCAGGTCATGATCCCAGGTCCCTGGGATCAAGCCCCGAGTGGGGCTCCCTGCTCGGCGGGAAGCTTGCTTCTCCCTTTCCCACTCCCCCTGCTTGTGTTCCCTCTCTCGCTGTCTCTCTCTCTCTCTTCTGTATAAATAAATAAATAATCTTTAAAAAAAAAAAAAGGCTGAGTAATATTCTGCTGTGTGTATACACTACGTTTTGCTTATCCATTCATCCATTGTTGGACACCTGGGTTGCTTTCCAAGCTGCCCCTCTTAATCATGACATGTAATCACCTCCCATATGCTCTGCTGTCTGCTTTCTGCATTTAGACCGTCTTCCAGGACTGCTCCGTGACCACCTGGGTGCTCTGGTCTGCGACCTGCCTCGTTCTTTTTTCCCACAGCCAGCCGGGGCCTGCACCCAGCCCCTTAGCGCCCGTCAGCCCCGGGGTGGGGGAGAAGGGCGCTGGCTGTGCATCGCAGTTTCCTCCTGCCTGCCCTGTTTGCCGTAGCTCCCTGCCCACGCCAACCCTCTCGTGAACCACGTCAGCCACAAAGAACAGGATTCCTAAGGAGCGGTACTCCCTGGCGTACAAATTACTCGGGAGATGAATCCTTCCTATCTCTTTTGAACATCCCTTTCAGGCATGCTGCTGGCGGACGCTGGGAAGCTCCGATTACTATTAATAACTCCACGGCACAGGGGGAAGAAGGAGCTGTGCTCAAAATAAAACAATGATGAACTCAGTGCACGAATGGGGACCAGACAAATGACGGTAATGTATTCTGGATTCGTGTGTCTCCAAAGCTAATTAACGTGTAGAAGCCTAATACCAAACATTCTTTGAAAACGCAAAGCCACAAGGAAAACACCAATAAAGACCAGATATTCTCACGTGATAAATTCCAATGCAAGGGTTGTGTCTTACAGGTCTCCACTGAGAGCTCTCTGAAAGCACACAGTAGGTACTGATTCGTTTTCAAGTTTCCAGTCTGAAATAGTCATAGGCTTCGTGTGGAGGATACAGGGGCGAAAGAGAAAAAGGCCAGCCTTCAGGAAGGAAGTCAGGCAAGCAAACAAGCTGTTATTGTAGTGCAATCCTCTATCTTGATCCCTGGAATCAAGCAGTTATAAAATTAACAAAACTCCAGAAGAAAGAACTCCTTTTTCAGTTTTTAACTCTCTATTAGCTACTTTGTAGCTGGAGAAAGTGACATGGTGCGAGAGAGACCATCATTTTATTTGTCACCACAAAAGAAGAGGAGGATTGCAAACACTTAAAGAACATTTAGAAATTCACCTTCTCTCCCCAACAACCCATTCCCCCTACGACATCCTTGAGAGAGCTGTGTTTTTCTCTCTGATTCCAGGCTCTCCTCCTCATCGGCACCTTTATCCCATGAACACAAAGAACAGCACAGCCCACAAGTGTCAGAAACGGTATCTGATGACCCTGTGGGGTCTTTTCATCTCTGCTCTCCAGGGTCCGGAGAGCCAAAGCATGAACAAGGGCACAGAGAAGTCTCCCAGCTTATCAGACCAAAGGGTCTACACATTCCCTCCAACATCCGTGCATCCCCACAGTCCATAAGGAGTTACTGGACCTACTATGTGCCAGATGCTGTTAGGGCCACCGCGCTGGACAGAAACCCTACAATTACTGTAGGCCTTTATGGGCTATGAAGTCACCATTAAGTCCTGCCTAACCCCCAAGCATTGTAAAGTATGCCCCCTCCAGAGTATGACAAATCCTGAACGTGTTTTCTTCATTCAGGACTATGGTTTGAGATTTATGCTTTTCCTTTGATATTTATCTTATCAGATGGTTTAGACTGATTTTTCTTCCAAATTGCTAACTAGTCATTTCAACAATATTTATAGAGGAAACAATCTGCCCTTTGTCACTGTTTTTATGTTATCTCTGGAATCGTACAGTTAAAAAAATTTTATGGGAAAGGGCCGTGGTTTGGTGAAATACGTCCCAATGTCTTTCTTTCAGGACAATCCAATTTCTTTTCTTGCTCTCCCTGGGAACAGGACAGGGAAATGCATTTTTAAGGCTTTTCCACCACTAGCTCCACGGAAAAATGACAGCAGGATGGGACTGTTTATAGGCATTTTTTACACACGCATTACATGAGACATACACACATACATAAAACCAACAAAAGAATACTGTATTTTTCAATCTGTGTATGAATACTAAATTATTTTAACTACGATAGATTTTTGTTCTTTAAAATCTGATGGAAATGGACTCTTAAATGGACTTCTACACAATCTCCTTTGCAAAATCTATTTATTCTTTCAGATAAACTCTTCTCTCTATCCCAATCAGACTTTAATTGCCAGTGTATTAAGTCTATAAATCACTGCAATTTGAGGAAATCTTTACAGGATCCAGTCTTCCCACCTGGGAGATATTTACTTTTAATGAACTCAGGCAATTAGGCTTCCAAAAGTCACTCTGCAATTCCAGAATCCATGACCGCAGCCAGCCTGCCCTGCCTCCACACGTAGCATCGTCACAAACAGACTCGGCGGATTCCAGTAGCAAAATCATAGAGTCTCAGTGAGTAAAGAAAATGTGATATATACATAGTAATATTATTCAGCCATTAACAACAAAAAAAAGGAAATCCTGCCATTTGTAACAACGTGGACTGACCTGGAGGGTCTTACGCTGAGTGGAATAAGCCAAACACAGAAAGACAAATACTGTGTGGTGTCACTGTTATAATGTGGAATCTGAACCAAAGGAAACCAACAAAAAATAAATAATACCCCAAGCCCACAGATACAGAGAACAGACTAATGGTTGCCAGAGTCAACGGCGGGGGGGGATGAGAGAAGGTGGTTAAGATGTACAAACTTCCAACTATACAATAAATAATTCATGGGATGTCACATACAGCATAATGACTAGAGTTAAGAATACTGTACTGCGTACTTGAAAGTTGCTAAGAGAATAGATTACGAAAGGTAGTAACACTGTATCGCATATTTGAAAGTTGCCAAAAGAGCAAACCTATAAAGGTTTCATCACAAGAAAAGAAATTGATATTATGTATGGTGATATATGTTAACCGGACATTGTAGTGATTATTTCACAATATATACAAATATCAAACCACTATATTGTACATCTGAAACAAATACAGTGTTGCTTGTCAATTATATCTCAATAAAAATAAATACAGCTCCTAGATATTGCTGGGTATTCAGAGAATAACTTAATATTGACCGATACTAGACAATCCTTCGCTGGAATCTATGTAGTAAAAGAAACATTTGAGTGAAATACTTAAAATATAAAATAAAAGCTACACCAGAAAAACTTACTGAGTTTCATAGAAAATATTTCCCCTAGTCCTCTCCATGATTGGCCAACATCTATTAAGGTGCTTCCCACAGGAGCTGAAGATACAGTTCCTACCCTCAAAACCCCTATACCTCAGTTGGGTGGGTGTGCAACATGCCCAGAATGATAAAACCATAGACAGGAGCATGTTTTATTGCCTAGCAAATATGCAGCACCTATAGGAAATGCTAACAGTACAGAGGGCTGAGACCGTGGGTCAGAAGAAGACACGAGTGTGAGTAAGACATTGGGAGCCTGAAGAATGGGGTCCTATTTAGATAGGTAAAGAGCCCAGTACAATATCAACACATAGTGGTCAGTAACTTCTAAATAAACAAAGAGGATTAGTGTGCCACGCAGGGACAAAGCCACCGATCAGGACAGAGCGGGAGCAGTCGATGCAGACCGTCTCTCTGGGCTATAGCAAGTCAACCAAATTCTCCATAAAGTTACAGAGAACAGACGGAAGTGGAGAGAGGATAACCTTACCTAAATTTTCTACTCGGGGCTAATGACTATCTGAACTTGTTGGTGCTGTTGCTCGATCCATAAGCATTTCCTGAGCACCTATACACTACAGGCATTGAGCACTCGGGATGTAAACATGGTAAGATGTCTCTGAACTCAAGGACCCCCGAGTGGAACGGTCACACACGCACATACATGCACTGAAGACTCTTCCATGGTAGGAGCGGCATGTTGGGAAAGAAAACTCTGGCAGGGTTAAAGCCATCTAGAGCGGTGTTAGGAGAGTTGGTAGGATTTTACTCTTGCTGGTTTTTTATTGCTGGCGTTCGCAGTAACGTAGGTTTCGCTCTATCGCCAGTTCTTTTCCCAGCTCCGGCATGAAACAGTGAGGCACCTTGGACAAGTCATTTCTCCTCTGGGACCCTCGGCTTCCTTGTTGCAAAATGGAGAAGCTAGACAACATGGTCTCTAAGCTCCAGACGGCAATAACTCTCAGGCCCTCCCACGGATCCTCAGAACAATGTTGCGTATGTTAAGAGTGAGAGAGGAATTCAGTCAAGACTCTTTACCTCGATTTCCATGGAAGGTAAACTAATTTAAATGAGTCACGCTATCAAATTTATCACAGATTTTCTATTTTTATCCAAGTCATAGGGAGGCTTAAAATTCCGAGAAAATCCTGTTTGTGTACTGCATGTGTTTGCATGGACTTTAAATTAAACTGCATTTATGAAAACCCTGTGAGCACTCTGGATTAAATACTATATTTCAGTCCTAAGAGTTACACCAGTTCACAGAGTACACCCAGAGGACCATTCACTCTCCAATTGCTTATGCAACTTCCCAGGCCTAGCTCAGCCCAGTTTTATTAAAATCTGTATTAGAGCAAATCAGTTATGATTAAATCCTCTTCCCACTTTCTCAAGGAGAAAAGAATGCAGCTCACTCCTGACAGCCTGTGCCAACTGTGAACGTGGATCACAGGGATAAATTAAATCCATAAATAATCCAGAACCTTCATTGACGCCAAGAGTTTCAATCTCTTTCAATAAACCTTTTCTGAGAGCTGCTGACAAAGTCTTCAAACTGACTTAACTGAGACTCCTTTGTGCAAGGTCAGCTCTGGAGAAGCTACTCTGTACCCTACAGCCCCCACGGCCTGTCCCACTCATAATGCCAAACTGTCTTCAGTGGCTCCCCACTGCCTATGAGGCAAAGTCCAGACTTCTCTGACTAATACCCAAAACCTTCCCTGTTTCTCCGTCCAACGGAGGCATCACTTGCCCCGCAAGCTCTGCCCTTCTTCAGACTCACGTGCACAAGCAGCCACAGACCCACGTCCTCACACTTTGCACTCTCTCTTCTTGGGGTTCCTAATCCATAAATGCCAAATCGCCGTCTTCATCTTACGTCCCCATCCTGCAGCTCCCGACAGTGCTAAGCACTCCTGCTCTCCTGAATCTCTTCCCTCGGCCTCTGTCTCTAATCTCCGCTTGTTCTTCCCTCACTTTGTCAATCATGCCTCCTGTCTGTGGCTTCCCAGTTCCTATTTCCGTGATAGCTGGTGCCTGTACCTGGTTGCGCACTGCCTGGTCTCCCTCTCCTTGGCTCCTCCTGAATGGATCTCTGTCCCTTATTGAAATAAAATTCTAAAAGGTGCATAAACAATGAATTTTGGAACACTGAAAAAAATAATTTTTTTTTTTAAAAAGGCCGCAGGAAAGTATAAAGATGCTGAAGACAAACTTTCTCAGTTTCATTATTTGCCTAGAGCTACATCTGTATGGAAGAAGATAAGAGCCAAGTATTCCCTCCCCTTTTCCCGAGGCCCATTACATAGCCCCTTCTGTGAACCCACAGAACCCCTAACTCAAGCTGCTAATCCTGGAGTCATGAATGAATTACATCATTGAAATAAGTAAGCTTTTATGGAGCTCCTGGAGAATCAACTATTATTTCCGACATTTCTGTGAGATAGTGATTTCTAAGATGATTCACTCGAGGATGTACTGATTACCCTCAATGTACAAGACACTGAGCAAGAAACTTGTTCTCTCTGTCTCTGTTCTCATGGAGTTTACCTACGGGAGGGGAAGAGAGAAATACATAAGTGAACACACAAATAAATTTTAAAAATTACAAATTTGTATTACCTGTTATAAATGAAACAAGCAAGAAACTGAGAAAGAGCACAATGAGAGAAACCTACGGGACGAGGCCCTCACAAAGCGGTGACATTTGCGCTAAGACCTACCGGATGGAAAGCAGAGAGCGTACAAGCACTGCGCGCGCAGAGACACAGCAGAGCCCTGAGTCCAAGAACACACAATGTGTTCAGCAAACTGGTCGGTGTCGGCTAAAACACTGAAACCCAGTGGTTGAAGAAGAAAGAAGTCCTACCATGCAAGACTTCGTGGCCCATTATAAGGACTTTGGATTTTGCTCCACGTACAATGGGCAGCGATGGATGAGTTATAACCAGCAGAAATGGTTTGACAGAAAATGGTTTGACAAGTATTTTTTTAAATCATCCCTGTCTCTGGGTGGGTAACGGATGACAGGAGACAAGCCGGAGAGAAGGGGACAGTTGGGAACTAATGCAGTAATTCAGTGAACGGAGCAATGTCTTGTACTAAGAAAAAGGCAGTATCTGTGGCTAAAGTGGATGGATTCAAGACATTCTGAAGTCAGTATGACTGACTTGTGTGCACGTGCCAACAGGGCTTGCTTGTGGAATGTGTGCAGGTGTGTCAGGAGCAGTTCACAGAGTTCCGGCAGGAACAGTTGGGTGAACAGGGCACCACTTGTGGAAATGGGGAAACTCAGGTGGAGGACAGGTTCAGAGAAGGAAATGCAGAGTCCGTCCGGGGCTTACACTTCTCAGAAGTCTATGCGGCATCTCAGAGGGGACGTCAAGCAGGCGGACTGTCTTCTGAACATAACGTTTGGTCAATCAATGACTACCTACTTCAATGCTATTTTTTAAACAATGAAAAATATTTCCACCTTTATCTTTCTTTCATTTTTCTTATCTTCTTTTGTGACACTTAGCGATGGGGGTTTGAACATGTAGGGGCCAATTCCATTTCTCATTCCATGGTCATATATTCTAATGCCCTAAATA
Organism: Mustela putorius furo; assembly: GCF_011764305.1. Lineage (NCBI taxonomy): Eukaryota > Metazoa > Chordata > Mammalia > Carnivora > Mustelidae > Mustela > Mustela putorius. The sequence goes on from NW_025421261.1 coordinate 3,802,610, forward strand.
GGTATGATGGAAGTAAAAATACTCAGCCGGGACCTGCTTTCTCCTCTCTCCGCCGGCCTCTCGGCCTACTTACGATCTGTCTGTCAAATAAATAAATAAAATTAAAAAAAAAAAGAAAGAAGGTCATGGATAGCCTCTGTATTACTTATAAATGAATAAAGCATAAGAAATACAAAGTTCCAAATACAACACAGAACTTGTCGATAGAGAACCCTATGCAGAAATTCCACACGTGTGGGTTATATATAAGTAGGGCACCATTCTTTTCCTACTCCACAGACTGTCAATACTGAATGTTGACTTGAAAGTATAAAAGCGTGTAATCGATCTATGACTATCTTAGCGGAGCCTTCCTATCCAAGGAGGGGATCCGTGTTGTAGGGCCACGGAGAGCTGACTTCCCATTCCTGCAGCAACAGGTTGTGGAATCGGCCACACAGAAACACCAAGATGAACAGGAGTGGTCCGCAACACCAGCCCACGTGTGCTTAAGAAGATATGTCTGTGGCCAGAATTTTTGGAAATCAAATCTGGCTTTCCTGTTGCCTCATATTTTGCCTTAAGATACGTGTATCTTCTTTTCTGACTCCTCTCCGACTGAAATGGCTCCTCGGTCTTCACATTGACAGTCTTTCTCCCTCGTCATTTTGAATGAATTAATGCCATATAACTGTGTGCTTAAATGCACAGGGAGTAACTCCATGTAAAAAAAAATTATACATGAATCTTTTCTTTAAATTACAGGACTCTTTTGAATATCCATATTGATCTTCTAATTATCTTGTTTAATTAGTTGGAGAATATAAAATGAGTACAAAATAATGAAACCTCTGTTTCCTTAAAATGACAGATGACATAAAATACTATGTTCCCACTACTACTAGAAGGTTTCCCCTTCTAACTCTCAAGATGACTGAAACACAGAGGAAGTGTAGACTCTCAAAGTATCTGGTAAAAATAACCTCATGTTCTTCACAAGAGGGTCTTTCCCTAAGTCAGAGTCATTCCCATATATTTCAGAAGAGCTCAGAGACATTTGAGGTAGAATAAATTCCTGATGGTGTGAAATATATCCCCTGCTCTGTTACTTACCCTTCTAAAACTTCAATTTGGGTTTCTTCTCCCATAAACCTCAGCATCAGAGACCTCCAGTCCCACCTCCCTGAAGATTTTTCGGACTGATAAGTGTCCACCACTTCCTACAAATTCTGCTTGTGGATCTATTCCAAAGGCCTAAAAGATGATTCTACTTTTCCTGGGTTAAAAATACTTTGACTTGGCTCTGGGGTCACAACCTTCCTTCATTCTTCCCCATGGAGACTTCATGTCTTTAAAGGACTCCCAGAGGAATTATAACCTCTGGATGGAAACTCCCAGTTATGTATTTAAGACCTCCCTTTCCCAGAAGCCCCTATCACACGACTGCAGACACGCTAGGAGTTTAGGGATCTCGACGACCATTCCAAACGACTGACATTCACTTTCAAGTCTGATAGAGGCTGCTCCACGATTACTTAGATGCTCAAATTGGGAATTTATTAAAATATCTTGCTGCATCAGAGAGACCTGTCTTCAAACCTGAGCACCACCATATTTCGGTTTATACGTCCTTGGCCATGCTACCTAAGCCTTCCAAGCCCAGCTTCTAAGTTCTCAGCCTTGATTTCTTCATCTGTAAAAGGAGAGTACTATTAATTGCCTCGTCCTAGGGTTGTTATAAGGGATAAATGAGAAAATGCCATAATCATTTCGCCCATTTCCTGGTATAGAGCAGGCAGACAAGAAGTGGTAGCTGTCAAGGGGGTGGTTGTGGTGGTGGTGGCGACTGACAGCCAGGACGTCCGCACCATATTTTTTCGGCCAACTCTTCTTTTTTTTTAATATTTTATTTATTTATTAGACAAGTAGGCAGAGAGACAGGCAGAGAAGGAGGGGGGAAGCAGGCTCCCCACCGAGCAGAGAGCCCGATGCAGGGCTCGATCCCAAGACCCCAAGATCATGACCTGAGCTGAAGGCAGAGGCTCAACCCACTGAGCCACCGAGGTGGCCCTCTTCGGCCGACTCTTAAACACACATGGTTCTCCAGCTAAATCTCAGCTAAGAGACTTTCCTCCAAGACCACATCACAATATAACAAGGCACTCTGATGTGGCTCAGACTGCTTCATGAGGGCTCCATCCTAAATGACAGAGATGCTGTCCGAAAGCCTCTGTCTCCTTTCTGTGATTCAGTGCCGCATTATGAAAATGTCTTACACACTCCTATGCCTTTCATTTGATCTCCCTTCCCTGTTGTAGGGGTGCTGACAACAGTGACTCCATCTTTCGTCCTGCATCTCGTTCATGTCCCTGCAATGCCCAGCCTCAGGGCTACGTGTCGCAGGATCCTTGGAGGTTAGTTGATGCCCTAACCAGAGGTCAGGAAGGCTTGCTCTGAGCGTCTCTCTAACACACACCTGGTGCCACTTCAGGTAACTGCCCTTTGCCCACACCATAATGCCCCTTGCTGTGTAGAAGCAACAGGTTCAGAACAGTCGTACAGCCCCTGGATCACCATCTGCTGGATCCCTCCTATCAGGAGCTACCCTGAATGAAATTCTGTATAAATGGCATGGAGAGGCTTGCTTTGATTTTTAGTCTCCAAGAGCCTTCTCAGCCTGGGGCTTCTGGGAAAGGGAGGTCTTAAAGGCTGAGAACTTAGAAGCTGGGCTTGGAAGGCTTAGGTAGCATGGCCAAGGACGTATAAACCGAAATATGGTGGTGCTCAGGTTTGAAGACAGGTCTCTCTGATGCAGCAAGATATTTTAATAAATTCCCAATTTGAGCATCTAAGTAATCGTGGAGCAGCCTCTATCAGACTTGAAAGTGAATGTCAGTCGTTTGGAATGGTCGTCGAGATCCCTAAACTCCTAGCGTGTCTGCAGTCGTGTGATAGGGGCTTCTGGGAAAGGGAGGTCTTAAATACATAACTGGGAGTTTCCATCCAGAGGTTATAATTCCAATCCCTCCTCCTAACAACTGCGGAGCCGGCCAGGAGACCGAAGCGAAACAAGCATGCATAAAGGGGCCATGTTAGGGGAAAGCCCACCATCCCTGGGAGAAATCTCACTGTCCATAGGATGAGGCCCATTGTCTGTAGACGAAATCCCCAGATGGCCACTACCTCTATGTGGGCAGACAGCCAGGTTTTCTTTTCTTTTTGTTTTCTTTTTTTTTTTTTTTTAAGATTTTATTCTTCATTTGAGAGAAAGAGAGAGGGAGAGAGAGCATGAGCGGGGGAGGGGTAGACAGAGAGGGACAAGCTGACTCTCTGTTGAGCAGAGAACATGACGTGGGGCTCAGGGCTTATCCCAGGACCCCAGGATCATGACCTGAGCTGAAGGCAGATGCTTACCCAACGGAGCCACCCAGGAACCCCGATGGCCAGATTTCTTGAGCATTTCAGACCACTGCGTGAGTAGGAGGACGCCCCCAAAATGCCTAAGAAATTATTAAATATCCTATCCAAAACTGCAGGGAAGCCAAAGTGCTGGAAAGATATAGCAACTTGGCTGTTACAACTGTAGGATGCCAAGGGATTGGAGCGGCTTCTTACAGTCAGCCCCCAGGGCATGCCCAGGACTTAAGTCGCTGTCCTCTTACCTGCGATGAATCAACCCTTTGCTACAGCAGCTGCTGTCATGGCTGACTTAAGAGAAAACCAAGAATCCATCAAAACGGAAATCAATTACAGTTATTTGCATAAGTTCAGGAAGAATCTCTCCTCCTTGTAACATGACACCATTAAAAACATTAGTTCTACTACCCAGGCTTTGACTGAAATGTTGCGCTTAGAGATGCGCGTGGACTCAGACACGACCAGACTTAAGCAGCTGAGATTTACTTCATGACCCAGCGAAGCCCCTTGGAAAAAGCTGTCCTGGTGTCTCACTTACAGGGTTCCCAGGAGCCGTACCAGGTGAGTGAAGATCCCTTCCTGGCAGGCTTGGGATCCCCAGGATACTTCAGGGACCTTGAGAAGAGAGGAAATAACCCAAATCTGCGGGTAGAGCGTCCCACAGCAGGTGTCAGGCTTCGCTCCTAACCTTGAAAGGCTGCTAAAGGCTCAATCTGAAATTCGCTCCGAAGTTCCAACAAAGCATATTCAAAGGAACCTACCCGGCCACTCACTATTCTTGCTGCACTTACATAAATAATTAGGCCACGTCTGTTGAAACCTGGACTTGTTCTACAAACAACATGATCTTAATTTGGCTCCTTTTCACAGAAATGAGGGAGCTCCAGAGAGGAAAGAAGCTGTTTCAGGGACACACCTTTATGGGGGTTAGATTCGAGATCCCATTAACTGTCCTTGGATGTTTATTGTTCACCTATAAGACCAGGCTGGATTCTTCTGGTTTCCCTGCGTATCTAATTTCTGCCTGATGGTTTTCACATCGTAGGCCTGACTCTGAATGCCATCCCGCAGGACCACCTCCTGAAATGAGACCCGTTAACCTGAACTGACCTACCTCGGCTCCCTGTGAAATGTGGAGCGAGCCGCTGTGTGTGACTGTACGTGAGAGTTCTGAAACACTGGCTGTAGGGCGCCTGGGTGGTTCAGTGGGCCAAGCGTCCAACTCTTGATTTCGACTCAGGTCATGATCTCAGGGTTGTGAGATCGCGCCCCACTCGTGGGGTGTTTGCTTGAGATTGTCTCTCTCCCTCTCCCCATGCACACGGTCTCTCTCAGATTAATAAATCTTCAAAAATAAAATAAAGGCTCTAGAAGGGCGGGGGCTCACGAGGTACTGGGGAACACCCACGGCCCCAGTCCTCAAGTCCTGACCGATGCCCCGTTTCAGCCAGAAGGAGCCAGAGCTGGCCCAGTCCTTCAAGAACCAGAAATAGTGACAGTCGGGGTAGAACAGGCTCCTGGGAACCAAACCACTGCCATGCTGGTGCTGAATGAAGATCTGCCGTAGTGATGGCCAAACGATGTTTGTCTAATCGCCCCTGGCCTCACCTGTGCGGCCGTCTCCGCTGCATCAGGAAACACCTCCCGTCACCACCCACCGCTCACCCCGACGTTCACAGTCACTCCGACGGCCGGGTCTGCTGAAAGGACCTCTCTACCGGGTCACCGAGGAGCCGCAGCTCTGAGTCTTTCGTCTTGTAGGTATGTTAACCTCACGTTGCTGTTCACGAGGACGCAAGTCCCCTCCTGCGATCGGCTCGGGTCACTGCGGAAGAACCGTGTGCACAGACCATGTGGCCGCGAGGAGGTCGGGGCGGGTGCGGGCGTGCGGACGACACTGACCCCATCTCCGGGGCTCCACCGCGTTCCTGCCCCTGCAATGACCCCCTCAGGGCCTTGGAGGCTGGTGCACGCACTAACTGGAACGCGGGGGTCTTGTTCTGAGCTCCCCCCTGGCCCACGGATGGCGCCACTTTAAGGTAACGACACTTTGACCCCACCACAACGCCCCTCACTCTAGAAAAGCTGCGGACTAGGGTCTAACTGTGCAGAGAAGCGTAGCCCTTGGGTCCTGGCCAGGCAGCCCCCGCCCCCCCCCCCGTCAGGGCCGCGAGCAAAACTGTGCAAACAGTACAAGCGGCCTGCTTCGTGTTTCCGTCTCAACGTGCTTCCTCGGTCTGGAGGACACTTTCCAAGGGCTCCTCCACCTCCTCCACCTCCCCAGCTGTCAATTCCATTTCCCAAATAATTGTCAACACAGACATGAAAATCCATACAGCCCCTCGGGGCACAGACCCACACAAGTGTTCTCCAGGATTCTGAAGTACTTGGTGGACAGAAGAACACAAAAGGCGAGGCGCCTGGGTGGCTCAGTCGTTAAGCCTCTGCCTTCAGCTCAGGTCATGATCCCAGGGTCCTGGGATCGAGCCTCCTGTCCGGCTCCCTGCTCAGTGGAAGCCTGCTTCTCCCTCTCTCACTCCCCCTGCTTGTGTTCTGTCTCGCTGTCTCTCTCTGTCAAATAAATAAATAAAATCTTAAAAAAAAAAAAAAAAAGAAGAAGAAGAAGAACACAAACAGGATTGGGACAGGAACATGTGACAGAGTCACAAAAGCAGCAGAAGTAGTCATGAGCGATTTTGTCTTAGGTGCAGGGTTCACTAGATAGACTAATTACTTCCAGTATGATAAAAAGGAAAACCAAGGTCTTAGACAATTATTTTGCAACATGTGCAATGCCTGACATATTTCAAAAACTCCTAAATTAGGGGCGCCTGGGTGGCTCAGTGCATTAAGCCACTGCCTTCGGCTCGGGTCATGATCTCAGGGTCCTGGGATCGAGTCTCTGCTCAGCAGGGAGCCTGCTTCCCTCTCTCTCTCTCTGCCTGCCTCTCCGTCTACTTGTGATTTCTCTCTGTCAAATAAATAAATAAAATCTTTAAAAAAAAAAAAAACTCCTAAATTAAATGAAAGTATAAGTAAGTATAAGTGAATTCTCGGGGAAAAATTGTTTTATTTTCTGCATAAGTATTCACTACTGGGACAGGTAGTTATGGCTTATTAAGTTGGTGTGCATTTGGAAGCTGTCTTCCTTTCACAGATTTTATAAGAATGACCTGTTTCCTTTTTTTAAATTTTTAATTTGCTTCAGACATAATTCTCTTGATACTACACATTTCACTGTGGGATGCGAAACTCTACCTGACAAGTGGCACTAAAATGTTGCAATAGCATTAGATAGACCTAGAGGAGTATCTTGGCCAAAAGTAGATCATTGTGTAGCCCTAATGTCTGGTATTGTACTCGTGGAAGGAGCCTTCTGATTACCACTCGTGACTTAGCAGGAATGTCTTCCTTTAATAAACTAATGCCTGCTTTCAGGGTTGATCCTCACAGCACCCAAGGCCCATTTTCACCCATCAGTTTGTGCTCTAAGGAGAAAAACTGGGCCCCAATACAAGAACCAAATCCTAACTGCTCAGGGAAATTCTTGACTGCTCTGTGCTTTTCTCAGAGCTCCTCAGATCACACTGTACAAGAGGCTGTGAGACTAGAAGAATCCCAGGTACCGTGGTTCCCAGACCCGCAGGGAAGTCAGACAATACCAAGAATACTGAACAAATCAGACAGAACACTTCAAAAATAGAGCGGCCTGAGATATAATGTCGGCCTCTGGAGGGGGGCTTGTGCTATTCTGGAGGAACAACTGCGTATTTATATCCCCACCGACCTCCCTTGAATCATTAATAGCACTAGAAATCCCAGAAGCAAACAAAGAAAAAAGTTAACGTGGCTGATAACCCCACCCGGTTCTGTGGGCTCTCCACATTTGGTATGGGATCTAGTCTCTGGGTTCAGTCTGGGCCTTATGGACTTCCGGCTGAGAAGCAGACTACAAACTCGGGTCATAAACCTTCTCTTAGTATTTCTGTCAAGGTGTTCAGATATGTGACCTCCAGAATCTGATGTGCTGCTGTGCATTCCATTCTAACAAACATTCTAACAAATGATCACTGAGCAAAAAGAATCAGAAAACTTGGTATTTACAGAGGTAAAAACCCAGAGACTTGATGTAAAATCGTGACACCTCAAACACGGGGAAGATCAGATGATCACACCCCCAGACCCCAGACATAATTGATCCATGCTTCAGTTCAGGCTGAAGATATCTATGGAAATAAGTGCATTCCGATTCAAGGGGAACACGAGGAGCCTCGGTTCTCTCCCTCCATACACAGCCTGGACACCAGAGCACTGCTTTGAAATTACCTACACACACACACAGCCATCTACACAAACATGACTACTATCCCAGCATTTTCACTAGCATTACTTTACTGTCCCAAGAGACACCTGCCTAGGCAGCAAATAACTAGATTGTTAATCGCAAAAAATTCCCAAAAGATCATCAACTCTTCAAGGAGCATCACCATTGTTGGGGTGCCTGCGTGGCTCCATCGGTTAAGCGTCCAACTCTTGATTTTGGCTCAGGTCGTGATCTCAGGGTCGGGAGAGCGAGCCCTGCACAGAGCCTGCTTAAGATCCTCTGTCACTCTCCTGCTGCCCCCCACCACCACATGCGCGTGCGTACTCTCTCTATATAAATAATTAAAAATAAAAAAGTATCAACATTCTTGGACCCCGTCAGGTTGCTGTTTTCACCCATCCTAAACTGTTATATCACTACCCTTACTCAATCCTAACCAAGTTCCTTCATTTCAAACAAAACTTCCAATTCCCGATGAAATCCAACCTTGCTTTTCCCCTCCAAGACACGGCCAAGGCTCTGTCAAGGCAGTGTTCTCCTTCGCCATGGTAACCAGTAAGTTCAGCTCTGTCTTGCCAATTGCTCGGGTTGGTGATACTTTACAGGCCAGCATCAAACCCTTAGAAAAAGACCCAAACTCAGAAGTCAGAAAACTTATTTGGATTCTTGTTTTACCATTCACAACTATGAAACTAATACTGAGTTTCCTTGTTTGTATTTTGATGATAAAGAAATAACTTCTTCATAAGAATGAAGATTTGACCATATAAGGGCACCTTAAGTATTAAAGCTGTGTACTAAGATTAGTTGTTAGTACTGTTAAGCAGGGTGTTCATTAAACCGGCTGTCCACCAGGCCAAGAGTAGCACACACCCCACGACCAGGTGTAGACTCCTGGCTAAGCTGGGGCTCCCTACTCCCTACAAAGAAGAGCTTGCTCTGGTCACAACATCATCGCAATACCAAACCATATGAATTCTTAAACATATGAATTCTTCATTATACTTTTTTCAATAATAAAAAAACTAAAATTAAAATCATTGTAACTGATAAAATCTAATACATTTCCAAAATATATCTTGTAGCAAGTGAATATAAAAATGGGAAACTGAATCTATTAGTTTCTATTTAAGGCACTGCACATCAGTGATTTTTAAAGAAAACTGTGAAATACTTAAGAAGTTAGAAATTTATTATACCATTGCTATGTATGATTCAAATAGACTTTGGAAAATACAACTGTACAATTAATCCTTATGAATCAGTTATCTGGAAATAACTACATTTCAAAATAAAAACATAACCATTAATTCATTTATCTGCCTGTCCACAAGGAGGACTATTTTCTCCAGACAATTCGGCTTTTTGACATATACACTAAAGGGCAATTTTCTTGTCTTTTTTGGAAACAGATACTTTCTTGACACCATTTCCAAATCTACCTGGCTTAACGATCGCTTTAAGACAAGAGCTCTTTCTTCTCAACTACAACAATTATTGGAGAATCACTTCCCACCATAAACGAACACAGGGACAGTGAAATAACAGAACACACAGCGAATGAGAATCCGAGATGAATCTGAGCTTCATGCAATCCGGGAAAAGAAAGACAAGATATTCTGTAATACCGGAAATGGAAGTTTAATGAAATTTTAAGTGAATAATAAAGCATGAACAGATGATGTTTGGGGCTGCTAAGACACTTCTATGGGATTTTTTTAAATCCCAGCTTCATTCTGAAGGCAAGCTGAGGGCACCGGGCGTGAGGCAACAGTTAGGAGCTCTGGCGCCGGAGTTAGACCCCAGTCCTTACTCCGCGCCCCAGAAGGCTCGACTTTAGGGACTGTATCAATGGGCCTTTTTGCCTTCTGGTTTTCCAGTGGGACTCCGCCAACGGAAGGCACCAGAAGGACATCCAAGAACAGGAGAGAGAGGCGGAGTATGGATTCCCCAGCGCCCCTTCTGCGGAGTCTTTGAGCCTGATAACACATCTCTCCCCAAATCTACAATCCGTTCAGTCAATCCGCTCCATACAGCCGTGGATCCAGGAGTGGTTCCACGGCCCCATCCCCTCAGTTCTAGGGGTGGAAATGGCTTCTGATGTGGCTACCTCCACACTGGTTTCTCTAAATCCTGCAATACTCTTGTAAAAAACCCTTTTAATAAACTCTCCTCCAGGTACCCAGTTTGAATGTGTTTCTTCCCAGGACCTTGACTGATACTCAGAAAAGCCATCAAACAGCTCTCTGCCTCAGTGTCTGCAGCTGTAGAGCCAGTCTAGTGACAGAATGTACCTCATAGGATGGTTCCCAGCGTCCTCGTCACAGGAAACACTCAGTCACTGTTAACTACAAGCAAGTTACATCTCTATCATTATTGAAATAGCATTAGTTCTTTTTTCAAGACAAAAAAAAAAAAAAATACACTTTACTTTACATAGTAACATTTTGGAGAATGCCCGTGGTCCTGAAAATGAGATTTTATTGTTATTCATCCCCCATAGTCTTGCTAACTTGGTAGTTCCTTAATGACCCTCTTCTATCTCCTGCTCTGACAATGAATAAGCTTCCAAATGTCGGCTCTCAGCAGAAATCAACACGAAATAAAACAAGGCTCAACATTAAATAATCGATCTCTTAAAGGGACCTCGGGGACAGGGAAGAGAGAAAACAGATTCAGCAATGCCTAAACATGCTTCCTAAGGGACACACGTCCACCCATTTGAAAGGTTTTATTGGCACTGGGAAAGTTTCATCCACGAAAAATAACGATCATTAGCCTTTCCATGACAACTGTGGTCCCCTACAATATCCATCACGCTCCTGGGGTTCATAGCTTTTTCACAGTTCTGATCCCTGGGCGCAAGACATTAGTGAGTACTGATGTGATTTTAATTGTTTCTCACATAAACTCCATGCCACTTGTCACCAAGTCCACATGCCCTAAAGATCATTATTGAACTTTGGGGAGTTCTGTATGTATGAAGCAATTCTGAACTTGCCCTGCAATTTTAACCAAGGTCATACCAGTGAAAGCCTTGGCTATTTGGTTTGATTAATAGGGTCAGTCAGAGGGAGACCTCAGATCAAAAAAGATTTTAAAAAGCAGCAAATCTGTACTAAAATATCTGGAAAAAAAAAAAAGCACAAGAGCATGAAGACACATCATAGAGTATGTATTTCATATGAATGACCACATAGTTTTTATCTGAATTAAAATTCTCTTTACTAACTAGAGAATCTTCATTGCACAAGTCAAAATTAGTATTACTTTTAAAGCCTGAAATAGCTTAAGCCTAGGAACATTATAGTGGGACTCTATTCCAATCATTCCCAATATTTCAAATAAGCTTAAGGGGCGCCTGGCTGGCTCACACCATACAGCATGCGACCCCTGATCTCAGGGTTGTGAGTGAGCCCCACATCGGACATGGAGCCTACTTTGAATGAATGAAGGAATGAATGAATGTGCTTAAAAATATCACTAGTGATCTCATTTTCTAGCTCTAGAGAACCCGAGAAAACACATTTGCTGCACATCCTGTAGAGTGCATGTGTAAACTCCCATGCAGAGTTTGGTCTTCAGCATCTAAGTGGGCATATAAATAAGTGTATGAATAAGTACATGCATGTGTTTATAAACCCATAATATACACATGTATACATAAATATGCAATGTGTTTCAGAAGTCCTAAAACGCACATTTTTAACACATTAACACCTCTGAAATTGGGATGCATATTATAATCTAATAACGTGGAATGCCTGAGTGGCTCAGTCAGTTAAGCGTCTACCATCATCCAGGGTCGTGATCTCAGTGTTCTGGGATCGAGCCCCACATCGGGCTCCTTGCTCAGCAGGGAGCCTGCTTCTCCCTCTGCCTGCTGCTCCCCCTGCTTCACTCTCTCTGTCTGACAAATAAATAAATAAAATTTAAAAAATAATAATAATCTGATAATGTGACATTATTATAACATAGTAATTATTATAGAGCCTTTTTTTTCTATTTTACCATCATATACCTCAGTGATAAATCTTATAAGCAACAGCATCTTAAATTGTGTGTATATGTCTGCGCGCGCGCACGTGTGTGTGTGTCTTACTCCTACTATCTTCCTTTGTTGTTGTTTTAGCCCTTTTATATATGCCTCTTGAGGTAATTTTAATCGTAAGAGTCACAGGTTTACAAATCTGGTAGATATGCCTTACTTACTAGGAGAAAACAAGCAAAGTCAATGATGAAACATGTTGTCAACCCTCACCACACAAAAATTAAACTCTGAATTGTTGAGTTGATTATAGTGAAACCAAACTTCAGGAACAAAGTTCCAAGAGGAAACACAGCCAATGAGCCACACCATCTCCGAAGCAGAAAATAATGACCCATGAAACTAACTGAAGGTTATCAGGCTCAAACTTCATGGACACATTATCCTCCTTATGGATGATCATAATGACTTTTGATGCATGAGTGCGTGGAACTAAATTTTATATAACATTAAGATACACAGGCGCTGCATAGTTTCAAATCCATGCTATTAAAACCACAAGTGCTAAAACTAATTTCTTCGTTTCTATGCATAACCACTGATACATTCCATTGGTCCCAATCAGTCCCATTAATCTTACTTTCCATGTCCTAGATGTTAGCTCTTAGAATTTGTCATTTTTCTGATTTTCCGTTCTCTTTTCTCTTAATTTAGGTCAAGTTTGGACTTCATTAAAGTTGAAGTTACAGTTTTCAAAATCACTGCTTATCACCATTTCCTTGAATTTCCTTTTAGAGAATCTTTCACCTGGTAAGAAAACGTCATTCAAAATATTCAAAAGAGATTTGCTGGGTGCCCACTGGGAGACCAAAGACAGAAAGAACCGAAGACCAAAGAAAGGTGAGAGTGACAGTCTTATCTTTGGTTCTCAAAATGTGGTCCATTTTCAAGGAGTATCAGCATCATCTGGATACTTCTTAGAAATGCAGAACCTCAGGTTCCACCCAGACCTACCATCTCAGTTCGGGTCCTTCAGAAAAAGAGATCCAGTAGGAAATAGACACAGATAGAGGTGATACGGATATAAATATAGAGACACACGAAGAAATTCATAAGGAATTACTGACACAGTTATGGACACTGACCAGCCCCAATAGCTATACCATGTATTGGCAAACGGAGGGCCAATGGTTTAGTCTGAATCCGAGGGTGGCAGGCCTAAGATCTAAGAAGAGCTGATGTTTCAGTTCAAGCTGAAGGCAAGAAGAAGCCAAGATTGAAGGCAGTTAGACGGGAAGAATTCTCTCTTGCTTAGGGAAGGGTCAGCCTTTTGTTCTATTTAGGCCTTCGACTGATTGGGTGAGGCCCACCTGCATTAGGGAGCGCATTCTGCTGCGGTCTACCCATTTAAATGTTAATCACACCCTCACAGACACACCAGAAATGGTGTCTGACCACACATCCAGGTACTCGATAGCCCATCGATCTGACACGTAAAACTAACTGACACACCTCCGTCTGGAATCTGCATGTTGACAGTCCCCGGGCACAGATGTTTGAGAAGCGTTAGTGTAGCCTACATGCACAAGCGCCTCACAGAAACACACACCAGTAAGTGCAACACAGCGTGGCTCCAGCTGCAATCCAATAGTCCAAGGTTCCGGGGCGGCTGGCGTGGGAAGCAGCGAACACACCAGGGAGGATGCACAAAAGAGGCCCCTGGACTAGGTGCTAAAGACGAGCAGGCGTTCCCACACGTGGCCTCTGCGCCCGGACTACCAGGCTTTGAAGCAACAACTCGGCCACTTACTAGTTGTGTGACCTGGGGTGAGTAATCTGACCCTGCCGTGCCCCGACTTCCCCATGTGTAAAATAGGGGAAATGGTCACACTCGTGTCACAGGGACACGGTGCTGATTAAATGAGCTAATACATGCGACGCTACAACAACGCCTGATGCGCAGAAGCACTACAGAGTGTGAACTACCATCATCCTCGTGTTTTCAGATCTCCTCCACGGGTTCGCCGGTGTTTGCAGCTCCTGATTTAATGTTACATCAGCCTCTGCCCCTTCAACCATGGTGTCATCCGTTCCTGGGAAAGTCTTCTCGATTCCCCTGATGGCTTGTTCCTGTTCCTGTTTCGTTCTGATTGTTGTTCTCCTGATGTCCGCATGAAAGAACCACACTCAAATGCAAACATCCTCAGGAGGCGCAGGCTAAGTTACAGCAATCAGTCCTCGAAAACTGCAAGAAATGACATGCATTGTGTGCTCGCTCCCCGCCAGAAAACACTGTGAGCTCTTAGCTGTGCTACCGTCGTCACCACTGCCCCCCTCGGCCCCGATCCGCAGTGTCAGTCACCTGCTGTCAACCACGGTCTGGAAGCAGGGGACCCTCCTTCTGACATATCATCAGAAGGTCAGTAGTAGCCGAAAGCTACGCCCCAACGCCTTGTCACTCACCTCCCTACCTCGCATCACAGAGCGATTTTATCGGCTCCCATCATCACGGAGAGAGCGGTGAGTACAGCGCACCAAGGTTTTGAAAGACAGAAGGGAAGAAAGAGCACATTCATATGACTTTCATTACAGTATATGGTTATAATTGTTCTATTTTATTTTTGGTTATTATTGTGAATCTCTTACTGGGCCAAATTTATATAGTAAACTTTATCATATGTCTATGTAGGAAAATACATATATAGGATCCAGTACTACCTTCCGTTTCGGGGATCTCGAGGGGGTCTTGGAACACACGGATAAAGGGGGGTTCCTGTCACTCACTGAATTCTCATAACCCTCTGAGGCAGGTCGCACCATTAACTCTATGTTTCAGATGCAGAGACAGAGACACAGAAAGGCTAAGCAGTCTGCCCAAGTTCACAAAAATAGTCAGCAGCAGAGGCAGTATCAATACCCGGTGTTCTGGTTCCACACTTAGCCACTCTGCCACACTGCCTCTCCATGGGTGAAAATTTACGGAGAAGAACTTAGGAAGGTGATTGATAAATCTGGAGTGTGTCAATTTTTTTAATCATACATTCGTGTCCTGTAGATACGACACGCACAGGAAATACAGACTGGCCTCTTCCCACTCCAAGTTCAGACTGACAAAGGGTTCCAAAGACACAATAAACAGAGAATAGTAGGGTCAGAGATCACCCACAGGAATCTACTTCCTATAACACGATGATGCTGGCTGACGTAACAAATAGACGTACAGATGTGCAAAACTTCAAGCACAATAAAAACGTATTTCTTGGTCTGGTGTGAATACAAGGTAGATGTCCCTCACTGACAAGTAGCCTCCTCACAGCGGTTCCTTCCTTTGGCTCCGCCGTGCCCGCGTGTAGCCATCTGCATCCAGCCAGCAGAGGAGGAAGGAAACGTGCAGGAAGCATCCCTGCTTCTGTGACACAATCACTTCCATTCATGTTCCTTTAGTGAGAAACAGTTACTCGGCCACACTCACATGCGAGAAGACTGGGAAGCGTACCCCAGCCGGCTCGCTACTTAGCAGAGGTAAGGATGTACAGTAGGAAGGGCATGAACTCCGGGGCACAGCTAGCCGCCTCTGACACCTTCTTGCCGTGGGGATTTTGCGGGCCGCCCATCGCGTGGCAGCATGTCTCCGGGAGACTGTCCCTGTGGAATCTAACGGGAGAACAAGAGAACCCCATTGCCACAGCTCACCCTGGTCACTGGCAGTTGGCCGGGCAGTGCCCCTTGAGAGGGCTCGATGCACAGAAACCGAGAAACCGAGAAGCCACGGTCTCCTGAACTGGACTGTAGAGCCAGGGTGGAGAGTCCTCCCTCAACTCCTCACATGAAAAAATCCACGCAAGGTCAATACTTGGTGTTTACTTAATATCTGCTGTTGAAATATCTGATTACCCGGATGAAAAACACCCCTGCAGCAGCACACAAATATTCTCAGTCCTTTTCAGATTAAGAAAAAGATCCGGGGGCACCTGGGCGGCTCAGTCAGTTAAGCATTTGACTCTTGATTTTGGCTCAGGTCATGATCTCAGAGTCATGGGATTGAGCCTCACATCAGGCTCTGAGCTCAGCACGGAGCCTGCTTCAGACTTTTTCTCCCTCACCCTCTGCTCCTGCCCCTCAACGCCAGCATCATGTGAGTGCAAGCGCTCGCTCTCTCGCTCTCTCTCACAAAATAAAAAGAAGGAGGAAAGGAAGGAAGGAAGGAAGGAAAAAGATCTGAAATAGTTAAACTTCCAAGTGATTAAAAAGCACTAAAATGAATAAATGGCATGAAATTTGGTTCCTTAAAACTGGTGCTTCTCTAAATTGAGTTCCATCTGCCTTTCAGAATTGCAAGAAAAAGGCTCTGATGTATTCAGTGGCCGTGGATTTCCATATAAATATTGTCTAAATCATAATTCCTATGGTAACTATGGCTAATTATATGGCCAGCACAGTGAAACCCCAAGTTGAAAAATCCTTGACCTAGAGAATCTATTTCAACGCAATAAAAAATAAAAATGTAATTTCAAACGTGTATTTTGCCCTTGTAGGAATGTTCATCGCTGCCCTACAACATATCCAGAGGACCTGAGAAACATAGCAAGTACGTTCCTTGCAGAGTAAGTTTTTGCAAAGTTAGATTTAAATGTCACATATGTCAAGCTTTGTGTCTTCTTCACCTTATTTATATTATTCAATGGTAAAATTAAAACTGTATTATACAGTTCAAGCTTTGGGTTGGTGGCAAGTAAATTAATTTCGATCAAGCCAGAGCCCTGCGGAATAAAGCATGTATCCCAGAAGGGAAACTGTGCCAGAAGAGAAAGCCTGGGCTGCCCGTCCCTTCTTGCCTTTGAAGCTAAATATTCATATCATGAATCCCAGGTTCCACACCGAGTGAGAAACGAAAAGCTAGAGACAGTGCGCGACCACTGTGAAGCCTCGATGCCAGCCCGGGGCTGTCCACAGCGACACGCCACACAGGAAAGACCCGCGCGCCTCCAAGAAGCCACCAAGGCCGAGCACGTTCTCTACCACGGCAGGTGGTCCCACCCCGCAGGCTTCAGTCAGGCTGCCCGGCTTCCTGCCCTTTCCCAGCCGGGGTCCCGAGCCTCTGCAGGTTCCGCGAGCGGCCCAGCACCTTCCAAACTATCCTTTTCTGCACCTTGTAGACCAAGAACTCTAATGGCAAGACCCCTCTTAACACCTGAGGACACGCGGGCTTGGCACAACTGAATGACCCGGCCGAGGTCACACAGCCAGTCGCTAACAGCAGAGAACGGAGTCCCGGCCCAGTGTTCTCCTGATTCCCTGAGTCACTTTAGAGGGACTCGCGGTCAGAGGTTTATTTCTGAACCTCAAAGGCACTCGAAGTGACCTGGCACGTTTCCCCAGAGGCGATGCTGTCGCTGCTCCCTTCGCCCCCATCGGCTGCTGCCCTCCGGGGAACCCGCACACTCTGTGCCGCACAAATATCACCCACACGTTAGGACCCCCTTCCTAATAGACATGATTCCTTAAAGCTCCTTCTGTGCTCTACACAATGTAGGGAGTTTGTCGGCCATTTTTTTAAGAGATTTTATTTATTTGTTTGTCTGTTTGTTTTCGAGAGAGAGAGGGTGGTGCCCATGGGAGCAGAAGAGTGGCGGAGGGAGAGGGAGGGGGCGCCTCCAGCAGACTCTGCTCCAGTCCGGAGCCTCCCCCGGGCTCCATCTCATGACCTGGAGACCCTGACCTAAGCCAAATACAAGAGGCAGATGCTTACGCACCGGAGCCAGCCTTGCTCCCCATTCAGCTGTTTTGACTTGGGCTGAATAGTCACAAAAGCTAGAGTAACCTGAAGGGCAGAGCTGCAAATTATTCGAACAATCTTTTCTTTACACGTGTTCAGCTGTGACTGAGAGCTGAAAGAAAGAATTTGTGGACTAAAAGCATCGCAAGGAAATTCCACCAAGGGACTTTTCCTGAGCAAGAGCTTTGCCAGCCCTAGTCTTTCCCTCACTACAGATGGGCCCAAAACTGTGGGAAAGCAGCCCTGTAGCCAGGGAACCACCAGAACTTCGGGTGATTCAGAGAGGCCCATGCAACAAAGTGGCATTTCCTCATGGGAAGAAAGAGGCCAGTCCCTTCTAAAGGTATAAGTCGTCTCCTCCTCGGAAGTCGTGCACCAAATAGAAATGAACGCTGCTCCGTCTTTTCTGTTTTGTAGGAAAGAATGGAGAGGCAGTCTAGAAAATAAAGCAACAGAGAATAAAAACACCAGTGTGCTGCTTCTTCTATCAGAAAGACTCTTTTCATCAAGCAAGCAAAGATTTTGCTTAATATAAAGAAATCCTATATCCAGGTGGATAAGACCTACTTTGAATCTCCGGTAGGTTTCCAGGAATATTATCTTCTCTAAAGTAAAGCGTATTAACAAAGCTTGATTTAACTCCTTAGAAAACTATCTCTCTGCAGGACAATTCACAAAAGTTATTAAAGCCAATTCTGTGAATTGCTATTGACCTGTATAATTCATATGCTATACTATGAAAGCGCGTCAGCCCTGACACCCAAGAGTACCCCCAAAGAGATGTTCTTGCCTGAATTTGTGCTCCTGGACTTGGAGACATTCCAGGAAAGTAGTACACACCTAGACAGAGATTTCTTTTTTTAAACAATAAAAATTTATCATCTCACAGTTTATGTCAGAAGTCTAGACACAGCCTAACTGGGTCTGCTCAGAGTCTCACCAGGTCTTAGGGTGTCCGCTGGGCTTGTGGCCCCATCAGGAGCCTGGGGTCCTCTTCCAAGCTCATTCAGGTGGTGAGAAAAGGCATCTCCTTGTCACTGTGGGACTGAAGTCCCTGCATTCTTGCTGGCTAGAGCCGGAGGTCGCGCTCAGGGGAGGAGCTGTCTCAGGCCCTGGCCTTGTAGGTGTCTCACAATATGGGGGCTTCCCTCAAACCCGGGAGGAGAATCTCCATTCCTTTGAATGTCCGAGTCCTCTGAATAGCACCCATTGATCAAGACAAGCTATCCAGGGTAACCTCCCTTCTGACTCACTTCAAACCAGCTGATCTGAGATTAAACCTGCAAAATTCTTTCATCACCCAGTCACAGGAGCGAATTCCATCGCATTCACAGACCCGTCCATGCTCAAAGGCGAGCAGATTGTCAAGAGTGTCTAAAAGGAATAAATAAAAGGGAGGGGCAGGAGTCTTGGGGGCCCTCTTAGGGTTCTGCCTGCTACACAGACCACGTCCTTTCAGAATGACTTTCTATTTTCCGCACTGGTTCAGAATGGAGGTGTGGAGTGGAAGGTGTGTCAGTGAGTACTATGTCTAAAGATCCTACGGGTCCATAGCTACAAGAACCCTGTGGCCACTATCTGCCATCATTACCCAGCAGCTAGATAGGAAAAACTCTTGCTGGTGCAGAAAGCAATTCTTCTTTTTCCCCAGACCGACCAGAGCTCTGAATTCCCTTAAAACTCAACTCAATCAATGTCTATAGAAAACCTTTGTTGAAAGTCAACTGTGCCCTCTTAGTCTCCTCCGCTATCTTTCATGCAATCCTCTCCGTCAGCCAGCATTGTGATTTTGGACAAAGAACTTCGCCTTTCTGGGTCTAAGTTTTCTCATTTGTAGAACTATAAGAAGGTCATTCTAGGTGACACTGAAGCTGTCTCCCAGGTCTATCCAATAAGTCTAGGTATTTGGATTTACCTAGACTTATAGCATCTAAACAGAAAGTAGAACCATGTGAGAAGTCACTGAATCGAAGGTTGGTTCCAAGGCATTGTTCTGGGACACCATCAAAGCTCAGAACTGACCCGGTCCAGAGGAACAGCACGGGACAGGACCTGACAACCTTCCCCCGGTGGTGGGAGTCACTGAACTCTCCACGTCAAGCATCCGCATTCCTCGCTCTCAGGACTGTCCAGTCATCCCTGTTCCGACACCTCGTCAATGATCTCCTCTCCCAACTCTTACACCTTTCCCAGTCACTGTGTGGATCGTACTTTGGGTTTTTTCCATTACGGAACTGGCCTTTAGTCCTGGCTCCCACATCCCGTGAGCCCGGCTGTGACGTAATCTTTCCACACAATGAAGCGATCGCCCTCAGAGCTGGTGTGCAGAGCAAGAGCAGGTAGGTAGTAGTGCATTATGCAGACTGAGGCACTGTCAGGATTGTCATCCATAGCAATAGTCTTTAAACACACAGAGTTCTGCTACTTCCCCTAGGTCCATCAGAGGACTTAACCTTGCATACATGCAGCACAAGGTCCACCAAGGTGCGCAAATACCTTTTGTCCATAATAAAGCCCGAAGAGACTCACAGATGCTCACCCCCATCCTCAGGAAACCTGGAGCGAGTCTTCCCATTCCGACTTCCTGGGGCTTGAGACGCTGGACGGGGCAGGACCAAAGCGTCCACTCGTCTCACTCCGTCTTCTGATAGTCAGTCCACAACACCAGTGCTGCACCGTCTCGTCAAACTCCCGCCCTGCAAGACTGAGGCGCTGGGAATACTCTACTTCTCCCTCCGCCCCGTGACTTCCACACTGCTGCACCGTCCTCACCCCTTCCCGACCGTCCTCACCCCTTCCCGACCGTCCTCACGCCTTCCCGACCTGGTCCGTCGCCTTCCAAGTCCTCCCCCGGGCTCTCGGCTCCTCCGCCGGAGACCAGCGGCCGCCATGTCCGTCCCGCCATGTCCGCCCCGCCCTCCGGTAGTCGACGGAAAGCGCTCGGGGAACAAAAGCTCCGGAAAGCGAACCGAGCGGATGACTCAGCCCGGCCCCGGCAAGGGCGGTGCAATTCCATCTCAGGCAAAGACCCTTGAGAATCACTACAACGGCCGGTCCCAGAGGATCAACAAGAAATCCGGCCGAGACCAAGTTCACCTACCAAGGAGAAGAGCGGAATTCCAGAGGAGGAGAAAGCCAAGCACGGAACTCATGGCTTTCTCCCTGTGATTTTTTATAGTCTTGCAGTTAATTTAATTTTTTTTCACTTTCATTTTTTTTTCTCTTCTTCTTCTGCTAAAATTTTTTTAACTTTTACCGTTTTCTTTTTTAACGTTTTTTAACTACTTTATATAATATGTATATTTTTTCTTTTTTATACTTTTCTTTATTTGTTTTTTTTTTTAATTCTTCTTTTTTTTTTTTTTCCTTTTTCTTTCTTTCTTTCTGAACCTCTTTTTATCCCCTTTCTCCCTCCTCACGATTTGGGATCTCTTCTGATTTGGCTAAAGCATATTTTCCTGGGATTGTTGCCACCATTTTAGTATTTTAATTGCTCCTTCATATACTCTTTTTTTTTTTTTTTAGATTTTATTTATTTACTTGAGAGAGAGACCGTGAGAGAGAGCATGAACGAGGAGAAGGTCAGAGAGAAGCAGACTCCCCATGGAGCTGGGAGTCCGATGCGGGACTTGATCCCGGGACTCCAGGATCATGACCTGAGCCGAAGGCAGTCGTCCAACCAACTGAGCCACCCAGGCGTCCCGCTCATTCATATACTCTTATCTGGACAAAATGACAAGGCAGAAAAATTCACCACAAAAAAAAAGAACAAGAGGCAGTACCGAAGGCTAGGGACCTAATCAATACAGACATTGGTAATATGTCAGATCTAGAGTTCAGAATGACAATTCTCAAGGTTCTAGCCGGGCTTGAAAAAGGCATGGAAGATATTAGAGAAACCCTCTCGGGAGATATAAAAGCCCTTTCTGGAGAAATAAAAGAACTAAAATCTAACCAAGGTGAAATCAAAAAAGCTATTAATGAGGTGCAATCAAAAATGGAGGCTATCGCTGCTAGGATAAATGAGGCAGAAGAAAGAATTAGTGATATAGAAGACCAGATGAAAGAGAATAAAGAAGCTGAGCAAAAAAGGGACAAACAGCTACTGGATCACAAGGGGAGAATTCAAGAGATAAGTGACACCATAAGACGAAACAACATTAGAATAATTGGGATTCCAGAAGAAGAAGAAAGAGAGAGGGGAGCAGAAGGTATACTGGAGAGAATTATTGGAGAGTATTTCCCCAATATGGCAAAGGGAACGAGCATCAAAATTCAGGAGGTTCAGAGAACGCCCCTCAAAATCAATAAGAATAGGCCCACACCCCGTCACCTAATAGTAAAATTTACAAGTCTCAGTGACAAAGAGAAAAATCCTGAAAGCAGCCCGGGAAAAGAAGTCTGTAACATACAATGGTAAAAATATTAGATTGGCAGCAGACTTACTGACAGAGACCTGGCAGGCCAGAAAGAGCTGGCATGATATTTTCAGAGCACTAAATGAGAAAAACATGCAGCCCAGAATACTATATCCAGCTAGGCTATCATTGAAAATAGAAGGAGAGATTAAAAGTTTCCAGGACAAACAACAACTGAAAGAATTTGCAAACACCAAACCAGCTCTACAGGAAATATTGAAAGGGGTCCTCTAAGCAAAGAGAGAGCCTACAAGTGGTAGATCAGAAAGGAACAGAGACCATATACAGTAACAGTCACCTTACAGGCAATACAAGGGCACTAAATTCGTATCTCTCAATAGTTACCCTGAATGTTAGTGGACTAAATGCCCCAATCAAAAGACACAGGGTATCAGAATGGATAAAAAAAACAAAACCCATCTATATGTTGCCTAAAGAAACTCATTTTAGACCCGAAGACACCTCCAGATTTAAAGTGAGGGGGTGGAAAAGAATTTACCATGCTAATGGACAGCAGAAGAAAGCAGGAGTGGCAATCCTTATATCAGATCAATTAGATTTTAAGCCAAAGACTATGATAAGAGATGAGGAAGGACACTATATCATACTCAAAGGGTCTGTCCAACAAGAAGATCTAACAATTTTAAATGTCTATGCCCCCAACGTGATAACAGCCAACTATATAAACCAATTAATAACAAAATCAAAGAAACACATCAATAATAATACAATAATAGTAGGGGACATTAACACTCCCCTCACTGAAATGGACAGATCATCCAAGCAAAAGATCAGCAAGGAAATAAAGGCCTTAAACGATACACTGGACCAGATGGACATCACAGATATATTCAGAACATTTCATCCCAAAACAACAGAATACACATTCTTCTCTAGTGCACATGGAACATTCTCCAGAATAGATCACATCCTCGGTCCTAAATCAGGACTCAACCGGTATCAAAAGATTGGTATCATTCCTTGCATATTTTCAGACCACAATGCTCTGAAGCTAGAACTCAACCACAAGAGGAAGTTTGGAAAGAACCCAAATACATGGAGACTAAACAGCATCCTTCTAAAGAATGAATGGGTCAACCGGGAAATTAAAGAGGAATTGAAAAAAATCATGGAAAAAAATGATAATGAAAATACAACGGTTCAAAATCTGTGGGACACAACAAAGGCAGTCCTGAGAGGAAAATATATAGCGGTACAAGCGTTCCTCAAGAAACAAGAAAGGTCTCAGGTACACAACCTAACCCTACACCTAAAGGAGCTGGAGAAAGAACAAGAAAGAAACCCTAAGCCCAGCAGGAGAAGAGAAATCATAAAGATCAGAGCAGAAATCAATGAAATAGAAACCAAAAAGACAATAGAGCAAATCAACGAAACTAGGAGCTGGTTCTTTGAAAGAATTTATGAGGCCAGCATCACCTTGATCCCAAAACCAGACAAGGATCCCATCAAAAAAGAGAATTACAGACCAATATCCTTGATGAACACAGATGTGAAAATTCTCACCAAAATACTAGCCAAAAGGATCCAACAGCACATTAAAAGGATTATTCACCACGACCAAGTGGGATTTATTCCAGGGCTGAGAGGCTGGCTCAACATCCACAAATCAATCAATGTGGTATAATACATTAATAAAAGAAAGAACAAGAACCATATGATCCCCACAATAATGCTGAAAAAGCATTTGACAAAGTACAGCATCCCTTCCTGATCAAAACTCTCCAAGTGTAAGGATAGAGGGAACATACCTCAATATCATCAAAGCCATCTATGAAAAACACACAGTGAGTATCATTCTCATTGGAAAAAAACTGAGAGCTTTTCAGCTGAGGTCAGGAACACAGCAGGGATGTCCATTATCTCCACTGCTATTCAACATAGTACTAGAAGTCCTAGCCTCAGCAATCAGACAACAAAAAGAAATTAAATGCATCCAAATCAACAAAGAAGTCAAACTATCACTCTTTGCAGATGATATGATCCTATATGTGGAAAACCCAAAAGACTCCACTCCAAAACTATTAGAACTTGTACAGGAATTCAGTAAAGTGTCAGGATATAAAATGAATGCACAGAAATCAGTTGCATTTCTCTACACCAACAACAAGACGGAAGAAAGAGAAATTAAGGAGTCCATCCCATTTACAATTGCACCCCAAACCATAAGATACCTAGGAATAAACCTAACCAAAGAGGCAAAGAATCTATACTCAGAAAACTATAAAGTACTTATGAAAGAAATGGAGGAAGACACAAAGAAATGGAAAAATGTTCCATGGTCCTGGATTGGAAGAACAAATATTGTGAAAATGTCTATGCTACCTAAAGCAACCTACACATTTAATGCAATCGCTATCAAAATCCCACCCATTTTTTCAAATAAATGGAACAAATAATCCTAAAATTTATATGGAACCAGAAAAGACCTTGAATAGCCAGAGGAATGTTGAAAAAGAAAGCCAAAGTTGGTGGTATCACAATCCAGACTTTAAGCTCTATTACAAAGCTGTTGTCATCAAGGCACTATGGTACTGGCACAAATATAGACACATAGACCAATGGAACAGAATAGAGAGCCCAGAAATAGACCCTCAACTCTATGGTCAACTTATTTTCTACAAAGCAGGAAAGAATGGAAAAAAAGACAGCCTCTTCAATAAATGGTGTTGGGAAAATTGGACAGCCATATACAGAAAAACAAAATTGGACCATTTCCTTATGCCACACATGAAAATAGACTCAAAATGGATGAAGGACCTCAATGTAAGAAAGGAATCCATCCAAATCCTTGAGGAGAACACAGGCAACAACCTCTTTGACTTCAGCCGCAGCAACATCTTCCTAGGAACATCACCAAAGGCAAGGGAAGCAAGGGCAAAAATGAACTATTGGGATTTCATCGAGATCAAAAGCTTTTGCACAGCAAAGGAAATAGTTAACAAAACCAAAAGAGAACTGACAGAATGGGAGAAGATATTTGCAAACGACATATCAGATAAAGGGCTAGTGTCCAAAATCTATAAAGAGCTTAGCAATCTCAGCACCCAAAGAACAAATAATCCAATCAAGAAATGGGCAGAGGACATGAACAGACATCTCTGCAAAGAAGACATCTAGATGGCCAACAGACACTTAAAAAAATGCTCCACATCACTCGGCATCAGGGAAATACAAATCAAAACCACAATGAGATATCACCTCACACCAGTCAGAATGGCTAAAATCAACAAGTCAGGAAATGACAGATGCTGGCGAGGATGCGGAGAAAGGGGAACCCTCCTACACTGTTGGTGGGAATACCAGCTGGTGCAGCCACTCTGGAAAACAGCACAGAGTTTCCTCAAAAAGTTGAAAATAGAGCTACCCTACGACCCAGCAATCACACTACTGGGTATTTACCCTAAAGATACAAACGTAGTGATCCAAAGGGGCATGCGCATCCGAATGTTTATAGCAGCAATGTCCACAATAGCCAAACTCTGGAAAGAACCTAGATGTCCATCAACAGATGAATGGATCAAGAAGATGTGGTATATATACACAATGGAATACTATGCAGCCATCAAAAGAAATGAAATCTTGCCATTTGCGACAACATGGATGGAACTAGAGCGTATCATGCTTAGCGAAATAAGTCAAGCAGAGAAAGACAACTATCATATGATCTCCCTGATATGAGGAAGTGGTGATGCAACATGGGGGCTTAAGTGGGTAGGAGAAGAATAAATGAAACAAGATGGGATTGGGAGGGAGACAAAGCATAAGTGACTCTTAATCTCACAAAACAAACTGAGGGTTGCTGGAGGGAGGGGGTTGGGAGAAGGAGGTGGGATTATGGACATTGGGGAGGGTATGTGCTTTGGTGAGTGCTGTGAAGTGTGTAAACCTGGCGATTCACAGACCTGTTCCCCTGGGGATAAAAATATATTATATATTTATAAAAAATTAAAAATTAAAAAAAAATTAAAAATCAACTTTAAAATTAAAAAAAAAGTTTTCCCCCTTTTACCACCTGCACCTGCTTATCCTCCACATATATTCTGGACATACGTGTGCAACACAAGTAATATAACTCATAATTCAACCTAACACCAGATTATTTCTGTTTCTATTTCAGCTATGCTTTTTTGATTACCTTTATGTTTTTAACAAGAAACATTCACACAGTACAAAGATCAAAAGAGAATAAATAAGTTTCATTCATCCTATCCCCAAGCCAAGGAGCTTCCCACTCAGATGTAGCCAGAATTAACAGATAACAATGCCGTTAGAGTGATATGTTTAAAATTCAGTTTTGCAAGAAACATAGACGGAGCCCCATGATGTGCACTGCATTCGTGATTAACTAATAACCATCAAAAGTACTGAGCACTTTCCACAGGCCAGGCAGTAGGCACAAGACTAACCATCTCATATGCCTCTCCCTCTTAGTCCTCATGCCAATGCCAAGAAGTTGGTTCTGTTAGTATCCTAACTTAGCAAATGAGGAAACTGAGAGTGATTAACTAATTTGCTCAAGATGTTTAATGACAGACGTTATTAGAAAAATGGACAAAAACCTGCACAGAGACTTCTATAAGAGGATATGCCAATGGCCAATACCTGAGTGAGAAGGTACTCTTCTTCCTTAGCCACCAGGAAAATGTCAATAAAACCACGACACACGACCCCTCTGCAACCACGAGAATGACTAAAGGAAGATGACAGAGGACGCTGTGGGCTGGCGAGGGTGTGGAGCAACGGGAACTGGTGGAAGTAGAAGCCATGACGATCGCTTTGGGAAACCGACGGTATCTGCTGAGACGATATTTGCCAGGTTCCTCAGATCCGTAACCTGGCAATTCCACCCCTGCTTACGTGCACGGCAGAAACGGTTCAGCATGTTCGCCAAAGGCATGTGCTAGAATGTTTGTAACGGGTATTAACCGTGTAAACCAAATCAGCAAACCATCCCAAGTCCCAGGATGGGTGGAGTATGGTGGACCCACACGATGGGATACGTTACAGCAGCGAGGACGGATGGTGCCCACGTGCATGGAATGACCTGGGTGAGTCTCGCAAGTGGAACGTTGAGAGAAAGAAGCCAGACACGTAGGAGTATGTGGTGCATGCACACACACACAATACTTTAATAAGAAGTTACTAAAAATTCCTGTGCTCATGAAGTTTACATTCTGCTGTAGCCAAGGACATCCTACGTACAGACGTGTCTGCTGACCAGAGAAATGAGCAAATGCATCATTCTTAACACGGGGTTTTAGGGCCCTGGGGCACTGCATGGGGAAGATCTTGTTCCTGTTAAGAAGCTAGATCCTGGCTACCTGCTGTCCTCAGACTCAGGCTTACACCACTCCCCCAGAACTTAACATTCCTTGTCCTTAAATATAAGTTAAGGCAAGTGTTCTTCACCCGGGAACTTCAGACCGTGAGGAACCCTTGTATAGAATGCAGAGGTCTGTAAGCTTAGATGGGGGAAATTACGCACTGATCCAGGTCAGTAAACTCTACTCAAATCTGGCATCTCCCTCAACAGAAATGCAGAGCACAAAGAACGGCAGTGTTGGAAGAACCTAAGACTTTACCCTCCATAAGAACACCACAGGTATCTCCATACTCATGTCACCTGTTAGAGCTGTCTTAAAATGTCATTTACGTTCATCATTATTAGAAAGTCGGGCAACTGTCACATCTGTCACTACATTGTTTTTAGTCTCGTGTGTTGATCAGCATATATATTATTGTATTACAACTGATCTTTAGTATCTTGGTAGCTTTATTTCGATATGACTGGTTTCCTTTGTCATCCTCTGCCTATTCTTTTGTGCTCAGGAACATTATTCCGAGAATGGATCTGTGAGCTTTCCACGCTGCCAAAGGGCTCAAAGAACAAAGGCGATGCTCATGTGCCATTTTCGGCTTCGCCCCACCGCAGCCGCCCGGCCTCCCTGTCCCGCGGTCCCGCCCTCTCCCCAGCTTCTCTGCCTTGCTCTGTGCCCCGCGAGTGTGTCCTCTGTGGCTCAACATCCACGCTTCCTTCTGCGTCTTCTGTCTTGAGGACAAAGGACTCTCTCCCACCCCCACCCTGCCTTGCCAGGCTTCTGGTGGAGGCTGCGTCTCCCTGTGGCCCCAGCTCCCGCGGGTCAGCCTGCCGGACGGCACCATCTCTCTCCAGGCCCCACTGGCTTCATTCCTGAGCCTGGCTCCTTCCTGCTGTCACTAGTCCCTCGGTATTTTGCCCGTGTTGGTTCCTCCGCTCACCCACCGTCCAGGAAATAGTGGCTGCGTTCAACTCTTCGCAGCTGAAAGTCTTTTGAGAAAACCTCCATTTCCTGCGAGCCCCGATCCACGCGCGGGCACGAGGCTCGGCTGGTTTGCAAACTGAACCAGCAAGGATCCGTTCTCTTTGGGGGACGGGGGAGGCATCCGAGTGCCCTGAAAAACTCCCTGCGCCAGCTAAGATGGGAGCCCGGGCGAGCGATGCTGCGAAAAGGTCCCACCTGAGCCGGACGTGTGAACAACCGGCGGGGGTGAGTCCGGGGTAAAGGGGCGGCGAGGTTCCTGCCGGCGGCGGCGGCGGCCTTCTCGGAGACCCCAGGGAGGAGCGCGCTGCCGGGGGCTCTTCTGCAACGGCCCGTGCTCCGTCGCCCGGACCGCGTCCAGGCCGCAGAAAGGAAGGAAGGAGGCCCTTCCGCGGGGGACGGAGGGCGACAGAGGCTCCGCGCAAGTGCGATCGCTGCTGGGCAGATGCACAGTGCACAGTCCCCGCGCCCGCCAGGGGGAAGCGCCCAGGCATCGGATTTCCCAAGGCCTCCCTGACAGGCAAAAGAGAAACGAGATCAAGTCCTGCTTGCAAAGAAGATCATTGCTCCTAAGAGGTTTCTCGGCACTTGCCCTCCCCTCTAATTCCCCAGGACCGCGCGGGCTGACAGCACTCGGATAGGGACGAATGAACGGCGGAGACGGGCAGCAGGAAGCGGAGAGAGAAGGGGGCGCACTCCAGGGGCGCACTCCAGGGGCGCACTCCAGGGGCGCACTCCAGGGGCGCACTCCCACGTAGCAGCGTGTGCTCAGACAGATAACGCCAGCCAGCCCAGGCGGCGCTCACACCCAAGGGCATGTTGCAGGTAGCAAGACGAATTGCCATTGTCGAGGATGTCTTTGTTTGTTCCCGACAGCCGCTGACTCTATCTCCCTCTCGTGATGAAGCCGCCCGGAGCAGGTTTCTAACGGGCTCTGCCCTCTGGAGATGACGGTGCTGTCAGGGAGAGAAACATGAGCCTGAGCGCCTGTGTCCGGAAGCCAACACACACTTGGCTTAGGGACGACGCACTAAACACTGGTTAGAAGCAAAATCTATGGGAAACAATAGCTACACGGTGTTTTCTTTTTTTTTTTTAAGATTTTATTTATTGGACAGACAGGGATCACAAGCAGGCAGAGCAGCAGGCAGAGAGAGAGAGAGAGGAGGAAGCAGGCTCCCCGCTGAGCAGACAGCCCGATGCGGGGCTCGATCCCAGGACCCTGAGATCATGACCTGAGCCGAAGGCAGCGGCTTCACCCACTGAGTCGCCCAGGCGCCCTACACGGTGTTTTCACCAGGTCGTTCCTGCAATCCAGCCCAGCGGATCTGAACTACCACTGCCCCCCGACTGTCTCATATCATGAATCGTGTCAGCAGTGGCCTTCCGTGGCGTTCCTCCCGACCCCCTTAGAGCAAACCTGGGACGCCAGAAGAGCGCCGCGTGGAAAAGTTTACATGAGAAATCTGCCACCAGTTTTTTTTCTTAAACCTAAATATAGAAATCGTTTTAATATCTTTCTAGAAATATCGGAAATACACAAACAATATCTTTTGGGTAATCCTTACGTCTATGTCTGCTAAAACTTTGCATCAAAGTTTTTTCAAGGTAATTTGGAGAAGGAAACCTCAAATTCTCCCTGCACCAGACTCTGCTCACGACCATTTCAGACACCTTAAAGTTGTTTGGGTCGTGGCTGCCAGGGCCTGGAGGAGGGAGAAACTGGGCTGCTGCTCAGCGGGCATGAAGTTTCAGTCACATGAGCTCTAGAGATGAGCCGCTCGGCCCCTGACCTGCCCTCCCCAAGACTGCGCCAGACACCCACAGATTAATGAAGACGGCAGATCTCACGTTGGGTGTCCTTACCACAATACAAAAAAAATAATAATAATAATTTATTTGGAGGTTCTGGTTGTGTCTGAGGCAACGTAGAACAAAAGTACCAGTCCAGACTTGGTAACAAGCAGATCTGGGCACACGGGCGCCAGCTTTGGCAGTGATCACCTTCTGGGAATGAACAGAGTCTGGCTGAGTCCCCAGAACACTGAACTAGACTTCCCCCAATTAATATTCCCATTCTTTCTCTCTCCCTGTCTCTCTCTTTCTCTCCCTCCCTCTCTCTCCCCAACACCCACCCCAATTCCTCCTCTTCACACAATAGCAAAGGTCAGAAAAGTTACAAAGAACCTTTTCTTTAAATGCAACAGAAATGTAGGTTCCTCCACTATCACCAACCCAAGGATCATCCGTCTCAGTACAGAAAGGCCTCCTTCCCCTGATACAAGACAGTCTCTGGTCGTCCCGCTCTGGCTCTGCCTTTCCTGTCCTGAGAGACCAGGTCTCTGGTCCGCTGTCTTGCTCATCGGCAGCATCAGTATGGTGACGGGATTAGCGAAACCGGCCCTGTCCCCGGGCTGTCCAGGTTGGGATCCTGGCTCTGTCTACCACTTACCATATGACCTTGGGTGAGTTATTTAATTTCTTTGTGCCTCAGGGCCCCGTGTGTAAATGGGAATAATAGTTGTTCTATGAAGACGGATTTATTATTTTTTTAAGATTTTATTGGAGAGAGAGAGAAAGAGCATGAGTGTAGGTGGACACAGCCGAGGGAGGAGAGAAGCAGCCTCCCCGCGGAGCAGGGGGCCCAACGCAGGGCTCAGGCTCCATCCCAGGACCCTGAGATCATGACCTGAGCCGAAGGGAGGCATTTCACCGACTCAGCCACCCAGGCGCCCTAAGAGGAATTTGAGAAGCACACGGAATAATGAATGCCAGCAAGCGCGGGCTCAGAGTCGGTGCTCGGAAGCGTCGGTTGAATAAACAAATAAAACATAGACCAAGCTCCCTGGTTCCCCACGCCCGGTTCTATCGCTTGCTGCCCAGACGTCTTATCCTGAAAAGTCTCTCCGGGCCTGGCCGGGCCCACCCCTGCCACCATCTGTCCTCTCTCGTGACGAGGGCCCTGGAGAACACGCTCTGCTGGACGCAGGCCCACGAAAGCGCGTTTCCTCACTTCACGACCAAGTCTCCTTGCCTTCATCTTCCTGCAAACCCCTTCCTCCCAGACTCACCCCGAGGAGTGAATCGGCCTCTTCCGGGCTCCCGCGGCCCCGTGCTGGTCCTCCACTCCCCGAGTCACTCATTCGACAGGAAACCGTCACGTAAGGCGCCAGGCCAGACCCTGGGAGCCGCATTCTAGAGAGACACGCAAGAGGCCGCGACAACTTTCTGGGGCATCAGTGGATATACGAATGACTCACGTACGTAGCTGGCCCTCCGCATTCTCTCTCCACGGGAACAGACGGGAAATGTCTCCTAAGGGGTTGTCTGACTTCAGCCTATGACAGGGAAGGGAGGGGGTAACCCATCCCTCTCAGGACACAAGGGACGCGAGGGCCCCTATAGGCTGCTGCATTTCTGCAGCCAGGGGGACCCTGCGGTCCGGGGCACGCAAGCCTCGGCTGCTGCGGGACCGTTTGGGGCTCTGCAGTATTCACTCAAGTGGGTCCCCAGAAATGCCGCGGCAACGGCGGCCCAAGCAGATGAAGCTGTGCCCCAGCAAAGGGGAGAGGGCAAGCAGGGAACTGAAACCAGGCCGCAAATCAAACAAAACTAAGTTACCATCTTGTAAGGAAACTTTACCCTATTGACTCGGGCTACAATCAACGGACCAAGTTGGCCAGTTTTCATTCATTGATTGAAACACACGTAAGCCCTGTGACACTCTGACCAGCTCTGGGCTTATCTTTCTCTTGATATGACCTGGTTCGAGTTACTCAGCATAAGCCCTGAGGGTGACTCAGTGCAGACAGCCTCCAGTTCTTTAAGGAACACAGAGTGTACAAGGCTGAATTTGTGGATCTGGGAAACTGCAAGAAAGGATATTTTACATGGAAGAGGAAAAAAAACTTCTCAAGCATTGAAGGTCATTGTAAAGCAGGAAAGCGAAAGCTGACCCTGAAAACCCCAAACGCAGGAACTTGGGTGGCCATGACACCAAGCCAGGACTCCGGGAAAGCAGGGCCTCAGCAGAGAGGGGCAAAAGCAGGTCCTGGGAGCATGACTGGGAAGAAAGCATTAGGCTTTAAGCCGGAAAACCTGGATTTTAGTCTCATTTGCCTTTTATTAGCTGAATGACTTTGAGAACCCCTTCTTCTCTCCAAGCCTCAGTTTCCACATCACAACAAATGGGAACACTATTAGTTTCTGTCCTAGCAGTTCCTGGGTTTCCCACCAGGATCAGGTCAGCAAGGAGTAGATGAACTCCCAGCAAAGGGCCTGATGTACAGAGAGGCCCAACAAATGTTCTGTTTCTATCTTTAAGTTAGAATGAAATAAATCTGTAACCCAGGAGATCTGCTTACATGTTTCTAACTTGGAATATATTGAAATATACTACCACAAGATTTTCCCATCCCTTTTTAAAATGACGATGATGACAGCTAACACTTTTTGAGCCTGTAAAGGGATAAGTCGGGATCTATACTAAATGCTTGGTATACACTCATTTATTCCTTACATGAGTCCTTTTCTTTCTTTTTTTTTTTTTTTAAGTAAGCTCTACACCCAAATGGGGCTTGAACTCATGACCCTGAGATCAAGAGTCCCATGCTCTACCAACTGACCCAACTAGGCGTCCCCTAACATTATTCCCCATATGGGTCTATCGCTACGGTAGGGAAACAGCCATCGGGAGATCAGGCCACAGCCCTAAGTATAGCAAAGAAGTGGCGGGACCATTTTTACTTATTACATATGTATTTATTTAAAAAGTAAAATGGAAAATGTGATCGAGAGGAGAAAGGTATGGAAGATACGCAAACTAACGAGGCTGTATATCCATCGTACTTCTCATCACATTTCCTACCGAAAAGAGAAGGATGCCCCCGCTCAGGGCCACCTACTCCATTCCTGCCGCCTACGGCTTCCCCTGCTGCTGGAGGACCCCGCCTTCCAGCTGCCAGCCTTGCCCATGCGTGAGGAGCCAGCCGGGGGCTCCAAAAAGTTGCTCAGCCTTTACCTTGTTGTTTTGTTTTGTTTTGTTTTTACTTTTTAAATCATGAAGAGATTTCTCAAAAACAGCATATTTTTATTAAGAGGGCGCCATGCCTGTGACTCACATTGACCAAGCTTTGTTACACGGTTGGCTCTGTGAACCTGTTCCTTGACTGTAAATAGCAGTGTTACAACAACGGCTGACACGCAGCATTCTTACGATGCGTCAGCATCACCAAGGTGTCTTATCTACATTGTTTTCCTCAAAACCGCACCAGAACTGTGAAAGAGAAGGAGTAGTATCCCCATTTTAGAGGTGAAGAAACAGGCTTTGAGGATTTAAGTAACTTGCTCAGGGAAACACAGCAGGACTAGAGTTTATGGGTATGGTATTGTCATGGGGAAGAACCCGTCTGCTCTGTCTGCCACCCAAGACCCTGTGAGGCTAAAATAAGACTATGTTTATGAACATTTTATTTAAATGGCAAAGCACCACATGGATTTTTATATGTACGTCCATTTCTTTGGGGAGTGAGGAGTAACAAGCGCAACATTTCCGTGCTACCGTTAATTAGGTCAGTCAGCCCAAGTCGAGGGCAGGGATTTGGACGCAGTCAAAGGCCCGGATTTTCAGATGACCATACTGGGTCTGTTTCTGCGCCATAACGGATCCAGCTCCCCATTTTCAGCAGTTTCCCCCTTTGCTCAATTTCTATGGGGGTCAGTAATAGATCTCCCAGAAAGATAAGGAAGCCTAGCTCCGTGGCTACCCAGGAAAAAAAGGCAAAGGTTCCTGGCAGAGCTCTTCAGAAGGGAAGAGGGGCAGCACGGGATCCCGAGATTGAACCCAGAACTAGCACCTCCACATATATTCATTCACATATGTGTATTCACGTTGCTTGCTTTTCCTTCCCACTTATTTTTTTTTAATTCTCTCTCTCCCAACTAGAATAGGAACTCAACAAGGACAGAGATCTCTTTGCCGATTTCCAGCAGTGTTGAGTGAAGGGATAAGTCATGAGAGGTAGCGGGGACAGATCAAGCAGTGGAGACCAGAGCGGCAGAAAGCCCCGAGTGTAGCCATCTTGGTGACATAAAAGAGCCAATATGGTGACAGCTGCAGCAACGCAGAGAGAGTGTGTGAAAGTGAAAGGCGTGGCGTCTGGACTCTGAGACGGGCGAGTCCTCGCTGAAGCCTGTGCCCAGGGTGCAGCCACGGAGGGAGGTTGTACTTCTCAGAATCCAGGAGCGTTCTCATGGCAGTGCCAGAGCACTGTGTAGGACAACTTACCGAGAAAAGAAGCGCACATGAAAAACAGATACGGTCCGCTCCAAGATGACTTCTCCTGAAACATGGGCTATAGAAGGCTTAGAAGTTCACGAGTATGAACTTGGACACAGTGCAAAGATAGCCCTTTGAGATCGGGCTTTTTCATCTGTGATTCTGTGAATCATCAGGGAACCATGGCAAACGGACATCAAGACCCAAGCAGCCGCAGAAAGAGTGACGCAAACCTCTCCTCCATGGCCCGCAGAGCCCGCAGCCACGACATTTCTCCAAGCTCTGCGAGGTTGGCAGGAGCCATCCGCATGAGAGGCTCCACCCGAAGGAAGCCCTCACTCGGTCTGCGCAGTCGGACCTTGCCACACACCAGACCAAGCACACCTTCCATTCTGCTCTTCACAAGTCCAACCACACAGACTTTCCTCCCTGTGCCTCTGAGTCAGAAACACTCCAAGAGGAGGAAATGGATCAGAAAACGAAGTGAGAACTTCATCAAGGTGAAGCACAGGGCTAAATCCTACAGGGTGTCCCGTATGAGACAGACACCAACAAAAAGCAAGTGGCGTATCACACTTGCAATTCAGTACAAAGCGCTGCTCTGTGAGCCTCCCGGCTCTGTCTAGAAAGAGAGCTTTATTAAACACATCTTTGTTGCTATCTGGGGCACTGCCACAAAGATACTACAAAATATAGTTTATTCCTGGGCTCATAAAAGCTCTGGGACAGGAACAATTTAAGCCATCTGTGCCTCTGGGGACAACCCATTTTGCATCAACAAATGTTATGTCATCTGTAACCATGCCAATTTCCATTTAAGAACTTCCAATTATTCATATTGCTAGGGGGTAAATTCTGTTTTTTCTTGCTGATGGTTTCATTACCTCTTCTCCAACCCCCTCCCCAGAAAAGACAGACGGTAGGCTTTTCTTGACAAGGAAAAAAAAGTCCTACACAAACTGCAAGGTCAACTTTCCGGTTTTGCAAAGCTGGCTGTTATTTTCCATGGTTCCAAATGGCCTCTTCAAAACCACATGAAATAAACCTATTTCTTTTTTTTGCTCACTCACTGTTTCCTTGCAGGGTGTAGGAAAGCATTTCCAGTCAGTCACGAATTGTTCTGAGTGGACGCAGTGTTCCTGATTATCCTATCACCAGAGCATCTCAGACTTGTACAGGGAGAAGGAAGAAAGAAACAGTGGGGAGCGAGCGGAGGGAAAAGAAAGTTAGGAAACAGGGCCTGGTCTGCTGATCCCATAGGTGACCACTGCAGTGGCGGCGTTTGTCCGGGACCGGAGCCCAAAGCTGACCAGAGCAGCAGCTCAGCCAGCACCAGCATCAGGCAGATTACAGAACCTGCTTCCCAGCTCCGGATGGGGATGCGCATAAATTAACATCTCATTCCCCTGCAGTGGCTGGAAGACCTGATTGATCTAACATTTGGCCTCCCTAGGAGGGATGTGCTAATTCTTTCTTCCAGCACTCTCCACTGCCTTAGGAGCTCAGCTTTTCGTCTCCAAACAAATATCTGGCCTTGAGAGCCGGGACCATCAAGCAGCAGACAGCCTGCTGGGCCGGCTCCTCTGCCTTCTGTCTGAGCACCACACACAGGGCAGGGCCAGGGGTCCCGGACTGGTGGACCCCACAGCCGCAGGAACCAAAGCCAGTCCACCTTCAAATTGTAAGCCTGCCTCATCCTTTAGGGGCTCTGGTAATATGTTTCCCTGTAAAATAGTACATGTCTGAGCAAACTGGGTTTGGTTGGCCGGCACGACCAAACCGAAACAAATTCCTTTGGCTCATTCCCCTGAAAGCAATTCTTAGCATTTGATTTGTTTCTTTTCCTAACACCATCCCTTAACCAGCAAGAGTTTCCAAGAGTTTTCTCTATCATCAGCCATCTGATTTGCTGGCTTGTCTGAGTGTGAGCCCACAAAGGTGGCCCTGGAGGAGGGAATAGGGCAGCCAAGAGGGCAGGGACAGGGAGGGCTTGTCTGGGAGCCCGTGGGGGGTGGGGGTCGCCTTTCCTCCGTTGCACGAGGACCTCCCTTAAACCAGTAGCCTGCGTAAAGACACCTTGCCGCGGCTGTGACATGGAGGCTACGTCTTCTGAAGGTCACAGTAGGGCGCTGTAGGTGGGGCATAGTGCAGAGTCCGTACACTTTAGCTGGCATTGAGAGAATTCTCTAGCTGTTAAATACCAGCTGGTTTCCTTTCTTTGACGAGAAGATGGAAGAGAGGAAGGCTTGAAGTGATTCTTGCTGTGTGTTTGGCTTATCAAAAAAGATGGATCGTTTCCTCAGAGATTGAAGGGCTTGGAAGCAAAGGTGGTGTTTGCACCGTTTCTTCTAATGAGGACTGAGATTCGAGAAGAGAGTGAGATGGGAGATACTGAGGAAAACGTGCTGGTGTAGGCGGAGGTTTCCAGTACCAGATCGACGTGCCACAGGGCGACTAGGCTGTTCAGCGGCTGTATGTTCAGCCCCCGTGATGCCTCAAGCACTGAAGGCATCTATTTCAGGAGGATTGTGCAGGATGGGGTTGCCTGTCATGGTGAACCAGGCAGGGGGGTTACCGGGCCTAGGAAAGAGTGAATTAGCTTAAGAAACTGGCCTGGGAACACTAGAGGGTTGAAGGAAGGGGAATAACAAGGTGTTAAAACACATGAGGAAGGTGTCCTGGTGGCTCAGCTCGTTAAGCAACTGCCTTCAGCTCAGGTCATGATCCTAAAGTCCCGAGATCAGTCCCACATCCGGCTCTCAGCTGCATGAGGAGTCTGCTTCTCCCTCTGACCTTCTCCCCTCTCGTGCTCTCTCTCTTTCAAATAAATAATTTATTTTTTTTTAAAGTGTGAGGAGTTGTCGTAAGAGATTAAGTGTGGGACCCATGGGCAGCCATGGTGAGGACGCAGGGTCCAGTCTACAGGGGATAAGGACCTTCCAGCCAGTGGAACTGAAGCCGTGCATGCTGACGACCGCTGTCACCACAGAAGGACTTGAACAAATGCTGGTCCCGGACGTCCCAGTGGCAATTCAGGCAGCACAACAGAGGGCGAATGAATTCCAAGTCCTTTATGACGCTTAAATATTCCATGAGAAAGAGTCTCAGGCTTTTCATGTCTGTTCTAGTGTCCCGACTCCCTCTCTGGCTTCTAGTAAGTGTTCGTGTGAATGAGGAGGACACTGCAGCAAGACCATAAAATCTGGTGGAGCTCCCTCGTGCTCTAACCCTTACAGAGGTTGATTCAGGCTTCCCATCTCACCTGAGTTCAACAAAACAGCCACCGAGGATTCGTTGCGCTCATAATGCTCTGTTTCTAGAGCTGATGGTGCATATCGAGGCCTGTACTACCTTCTTACCTGTCATCTGTCTGTCATCCACCTGTCATCAATCAGAAGGCTGCCACTGGATTTGTAAAGAAAGAAAAACAGCTCACATTAGAATGCCCAAACTCAGACCTTCTACTCGAGAGCCTGGAAGTTAAACTATACATGTGTAAGATTAATAAAGTATAACCTTAAGTTAAAGAATTTTTCCATTGGCTTTTAGATGACTGATCTCACAAAATTTCATCAATTACCACTCAAACCGGCATCAGACCCACCACATTTTTCATTGCCTCCCCGGCCGAGTGACTCTGCCTATTTCTTCCCTCAACTCCCCACGCCACACAGGGCAAACAACAGTCAGACCTCAAATATTATCAGATGTATCATCCTTCTCAAGCTGCCCTCTTTTTGTCTTTCTCTCCCCCTCACATGATCTACCCAACCCTCTTCCATGCGCGCACACGCACACACACACACTCGCACACTCATACTCCTCTAGAAAATTCATTGCCTGATTCTTGGCAGCTCTGAGCACTGGCAAATTGCAAAGCATCAGAAAATCCATATATATTCCAGTAGACTGTGAAAAAGAATTTCCCCTGGAATTTGATGAGCTGACCACCCAGACTCAGAATAACACTTACTCAAGGCATTTAAAACAGACTAGACAAAGCACCGGAGATTATGATGTAAAGATCAATTCTCCTCTCCCCTAGCAAACAAATGGACGAGGTGATTTAATGCGCCTTTCCCATTGTTAATTTCTATGATCTCGAGATTAATTTGAATGCAGACGGAATCCATTTGAATAATGGCTCAAAAAAAGAACTTGGTTGCGAATGTAATAGGGGCCGAGGTGTGAAAAATTATTGTCATGATTATGGTAACTGGAACTGAGCTTGTAAAAATATTTTCCCAGAATATTAAACAGCTCTATAGTGACTAGGGCCACACATACAACGTAGCAAGCTCCCTTTTATTCTGCTTTTATGTTTTTCTTTAAATTAAAAACACGGGGGTGCCTGGGTGGCGCAGTCAGTTAAGCCTCCGCCTCCTGATTTCAGCTCAGGTCATGATCTCAGGGTCGCGAGATCAAGCCTGCGCTGGGCTCCATGCTGGGCCTGGAGCCTGCTTGGGATTCTCTCTCCCTCTGCCCCTCCCCCCACCGTCCCCCGCCAGTGCGCACGCTCTCTCTCGCTCTCTCGAAAGAAGAAAAGTGTGTACCAAGATGTTAATGGGTTAGAACTGCCCCGTACGTCTCACTGATCTGCATCGACACCCAACAGATGTAAGGGACCACGCTGAATTAAGGGCATCACTTAGACGGGACGGGGACTGAAAGCGACAAAATACCCGACACTCTGATTCTGGAAGAGGCACGTGACAGAGCTGAGGTTGCAGTAGGGAGACATCCTCAATACCCGCATTTCGGGATTTGTGTTTGCTTCTGGCAGTAGCACGTGGACCTCAGAGGTTCACCTCGCCCCCGCTCTCCGGCGTGAATTTCCTAATGGCCTGCATCCAACGCTCTGTGAGCGCGTACTGCATGGTTCCGCATTGACACACACGTTACGCTCTGTTACCCGAGTGACGAGACAATAAATGACAAATATTTCCATCTCCAATGAAGAAAGATGCCAAAAAACACTGTGATATATCACAATGACTTTACATGTTGTTGGTTTGATAAAGGAGAAGTCAGAAAAGAATAAAAACAGCTAAGAATGGGTGCGTCTCCCACTTTCCAAAAACCAGTCAAAAGTTTGGTAAGGACACCCACACTTTGTTGGGCATCTACTCGTGCCGCAGAGTTGTGCGCCTTCTCTTAAATCCTTATAAACACTGCACGCGCAGGCGCTGTTATCCTCATTTTAGAGATGAAGAAACCAGGATTCGGAGACACTTATTACCTTACCAAATAAGTAAGTGACAAAATAAAAATATAACGCAGCCCCAAAGCCCATGTTGTTTCACCTGCATATCTCAGCATCCACCACAGATATCTAAGTGGGGCTGGCCCCTATTAAAAAAGGCTGATTGGGCCAGTCCTTAGAATTAGTTATTTTTTACTTGGACACAAGTTTCTTCCTAAATTATTCTGCCATCCCAAGCTTAACCTGACAGCCCTAACAGAAAGTGTATCGTATTTTTTTAAGTGGGTTTCACACCCTGCACGGAGCCCAGTATGATCTCATGACTCTGAGATCAAGACCTCAATTGACATCAAGAGTCAGACACCCTGCCGTATCATAATCTTCATTCTGAGAAACAGAGGACTAATGCTGGTTTCATTTAAACCTTCCAGACACTGCGTATGTTGAACCTAAACTCCCTTGGGTGGACTCAGAGACACAGGAATCTCGGCACTAAAGGTATCCTGAGGGGAACACGGGGTGTGGAAGACACATCCTGGCACTTGCCAAGTCCCAGCCTAGGGAGGTTGTCAGAATTCAGGACAGTGTTTCCTTCTGGTTTTCGCAGTTCTCAGCCCAAACTCTTCCTCCCATAGAGGCTCAACGCGGAGCGCTTCCCACGGAGAGAATTCTGGTGGAGCGCTTCCCACGGAGAGAATTCTGACCACTCACTCACAGACTTCATCTCTCCCTGCTGTTACCTCCTCACTCGGTGACCACACAAGACCACCGTGCTAGGACAGTCAGCACCTGGTCTCACAGAGATCTGCTTTGAGACACCGTCCCCAGAAATACGTTTCTTCTAAAGCAGGTGCTGCGTGTACCAGGACATAGCAATCGATAAACAAATATTTACTGAGTACCTAAGGCAAGTAGGACCCTGGGAAGAATACAAAGAAGCAGTAGGTCCCTAGTCTTCCCTCAAGAGCTTTATTTCTCGTGGGGGATTTTAAAAGATAAGTTATGAGAGTAGGTGGCAGGTGATGGCCTGATCCTAGGCTTCTGTAGCTAGGCCTGGAGGCAGCCCAGGAATAAACCTCCTCTTAGGTAGAAGGGACTATAGAAGCTGCCTCTGAAGTCAGATCGGGTCCATAAAGCATCGCTTAGTCCCTGGCACACTCCAGGAGCCCAATAAGGTTGTTCTTCCGTCTCCCCTTTCTCGCCATTGTTCCGGGGAGCAACAGGATGCTCTCCTGGCAGTGAACTCGGCGTTGACCTTGTTCCCCAGTCCTGATAACTGGGCTTTTCTTTCTTCTTGAACCCGGTCTCCACTTCCTCGTCGAGTGCTAGGATTCTGTCCTTTCTCCGTCTTGGTGACCTGCCCGCAGCCCGGGCCCTTCACAGCAAGTGCTTTGTGCCTTCTTGTCACTCTTCCAAGGACTGGCGTCCAGGTCAGTCAGCAGCCAACAGTCTGCTCCAACAGCGTCTGTGGCCTGGCTGGTGGCTGTTCCAGACAGTGCCTGATCTGTGACTTGTTATCGCCCCATGAGTCACCCAATTAGAGCACGAATTTCATTCATTTACGTGTCCT
This sequence comes from Mustela putorius furo, assembly GCF_011764305.1. Lineage (NCBI taxonomy): Eukaryota > Metazoa > Chordata > Mammalia > Carnivora > Mustelidae > Mustela > Mustela putorius. Next base: position 3,843,882 of record NW_025421261.1, read on the forward strand.
GGTTGCCTAGAACACCGTGTTGAAAAGAAGTCCACGGCCACATCCAGTTCCAGAGAAAAGGATGTCACAATCCGTTAGCGACGGCTATCCTGGCATGGAAGGGGAGGCCTGGCGGGGAAGAGGGCCGCATCCTTCTTATCCATGTTTCATGGGCCATTGCCTTTGAACTGACCTCCTCACCGGGTACCGTTTTAACTTTCACCTACTTCCCAGCACTGACAGGTGGACCTGTCCTTCCGAACCAACCACCGAGACCCAGAACGGACCCAGATCTGAATCCAAGTGTCCTCCCTGACTTCCCTTACCTACTGTCGGAGAAATCCCAGACTTAGCACACCGTGCAGGCCCCCACAGTTCACGCTGGGGAAGTCAGGGAGAGAGCAAAGACAAGACAGTGCAGACAGGAGGAAGCTACTCAACGATGCCACAGCCAGAAAGTGTAGAATTATTCCAGGCATAAGCGGCCCACCATGAAAGGCAACAATCCATCCATTCAAATCTGTCTTTCGAATGCTGCACATCAAATTTTGAGCCCTCTTCTCGAGGGCACAGGTATCAACAAAATCATCACCTCATATCTAATACCTCCTAAGGAACTGATTTTTATCATTGAATTACTTGAGATCCCCATTAGGATCTACCCTGAACAATGTAAACATTCAGATGTGTTTGCAATCCTAATTTTCAAGTGGCCTTTCATAAACTCATTTATCCATGGCCCCTGGCTAATTAAGAACTCTAGTTTCTATAAATATTTTATTTTGCAGGTTGGTTAGGAAGGGTAATTGTCTGTTCTCTTTATTTTCCTTTTTCATTTTAATGGGACAAGCCATCAATTTGTCTGAATTAACACACAAAATCACGAGGAATAAAACAACAGACTCAGTATTAGGCAGAGTTTCCTGTTACTGTGCATTTCATTTGGTCTTCAAGTCATAAGCAATATTTACTGAATTTCAAAGAAATGAAAAACAAGGAACTACACAGAGGCTTCTGGGGGTTTATTTTCTGCATTTTTCTAGCATTTTTTTTTCCAGTTCATTTTTTAGGGAAGAAAAGTTCACATGCCAGAAAAACTTCCCTTTAGGAAGTTCTATGGTTTCAGCCGTCACCGTGACTGCCAGTCGTTTCTGTCGAACCCGAGGGCCTCCCTTCAAGCCTGTTACAACAGCACATTCTGCCCTTGTCTGTGATCTTCCACCACCGCGGAAAGAAAGCCGTGGTTTGGTCTCGGTCATCGTGGAGACACTGGAGAGGGAGGGAGTCATGGCGTCCTGGGATCACGAAGAGCGTTCAGAATACTTAAGTAGCCCCGGACAAGGGCCGCGTCCCGCACAACTCCCGTCTGGGGCCAGCAGGCTACCCTCTGCTGCCCGCTAAGCCTCACAGGAAGTCAGGCCAGCGGCCCCGCATGGACACTCACTCCGGCGCTCGTCAACCTCCGACCCGTCAACATGAAGCTTCTGACCAACACCAGAGGTTTTCACAATTCGCTTCATGTTGAAAATGGTTTTCATGGGTGAAATCAGTGGCTTTTAATTGGCATAACAGATACTAAAAATGGGTTACTACTGGTGAAATTAAATGTATTCAAAATAGGAAGACGGAGACGCTCTCCTACACGCGTGCGAGCCAGTCTAATGCCACCATCAGCACCGTGACTGTGACCTAATCTGTGCACACCCCGTGCCAGCCGGCGGGCAGACGTCATCAGTCCCTGCTGACAGAGCCCTCCCCTGCTGTCACCATCTGTCCGCAGGGTCTCCCCATCCTCCGTCTTTCTACTTGAACACCTGGGGTGGGACAGTTTCCACTTCTCTTCCAGATATTCCCCCGGTGGGCACTATTTTAGCGCCAGCTGATGGCCTCTCCTCGCCACTAGCCTCAGTAACTCACAGAGATGAACTTCACAGACACAGATCTATCGAGCAATGCAGCGTCTCACTTGAAAATCTTACGCTCAACAACCTCGTAGTCCCAACACGACTCCGCACCAAGTTCCTGCCCTGGAGGTGGAACCGCCGCACGGGCTGTGGGTAACACGGGCTGTGGGGAAGGGCACGGGCTCTGCAGCCAGACCGTCCTGAGCAGCGCCCGGCTCTCCCGGTCACCAGCCGGGCAACACGGGGGAGTTAGTTAGCTCACCTCTGGGAGCTCCAGGGCTCTCCGCTGTGAAATGAGACTCGCACCACAGCTAAACCACAGTCGTCGTCGTGAGAGTTCAGTACGACTGAAATACTGCCCCGTGGTAGGCTGAGTTCACTCCTACTGGCTCCTGAGAGCCGACAGCGGCATTTCTTCCCGATTCCCCTTTCAGCAACATCACGGCCACGGCTTGCAACTGGCCGCAGAAAGAATATTTACATCATAGAAAATTGGCAGGTGCCAAAAATGAAAATTGTTTGGATGTTTGGTTTGCTTTGGTTTGGTTTTGGGTTTTGGTTTGTTTGTTTGTTTGTTTGTTTTTGAGAGTGACTGCTTAACGTTTCCCAGTATCCCACTGCATTTAGCACAACGGGTAGCCTATGGCTAGCTTTCAGAAACTATGAGCTCTTATCAGGAGGACAGGTGATGAGGGTACCTTCTGGGAGTGAAGGATTATCCCCCAATTTTTGTTGACCACAAATAACTCTTTGCAATTACACGAAGAAAATTGAGACAAACTACTTTTGGTGACCTCTTCAAGCTAAACATAAACCTAATTTCTCCATCCCTGGCTAGTTTAACAGTCTCCATGTTCTCGGCCAGCATCACCTTGCCCGTTTCAATCTATGACAGGGCACTAAGGTGGCCTCTAGGAAAGTAGATCATAGATGACCTGTGAGCACGTTTTCAGTGGTCTTGCCGAAGTCCAGGACATGTGGGTTACATATTTCTACTGAATTCTGTAAATGAGTCCCTGCTTGGCTATCAGTTCAAGGACAAAATTCTTAACTACTCCAGGAACAACACAAATATCTCAAAGACACAATCTAAAGAAATGACCGACGGACCCCTTCACTATCCCCACCAAGAAAGAAAGCGATGGAATAGAACTGTGTCGCTGTTCCCAGTTGGTTTGCAAAGGAGATGGAGGCAAAGTGAGAGAAATCAATCCAACGTGGTTTTGTCCTTCTCCGCATTTATTGATAGAATTTAAAATCAGGTTACATCTCCTAGAGTACTCACTGTATAGTATCCTTCAGCCGTGTGGAAATGAAAAGAATGAATTTTTATTGCCTTTTTTTTTTTTCATTTATTTTGTTTTTTAGTATTAGGGGAAATGAGTAAATCTGAAAGGCCAATAAGAATTACCAATGTACCAGAATCTGGCAATAAGACGGCCTGCTATGAGAAACCCTAAATATTCAAGAAATATTACGAATAATGTTCTAAAATCTCTTTTTGCCACCCTTCTTGGAACTAAGGATTTTGCAGCGTAACTCAGTCCCGTACCACATAATAGGCCAATAAATCCCAGTTGGAGCCTCCAAGCCTCAGCCGAATATTTAGTCATTCACACACCACAGACCCAGGGCTTTCCCCATCATTCTGGGTGAGATGCTCGTTGCTCTTATTAGGTATCCAGATAAGGGAGAAAAAAGAGAACTTGTCATTATAAACGCACCAGCACACCAGCCCTGAGCTTTAACGATTGCAAGCTTCTCTTGAAACCAAAAGCAAGTTGTTGTGCACATGGGGCGGCAGACCTGATGACTGGTCCTAGTGCACGTCTATAGGTAGATGCGTCTGACTGGTCGTCCTCGTGTTTAGATTAGAGGTTTGGGTAGGGACACACACCACTTCCACAGAAGAAAGTAAGACAAGGTTTATGGCATTATCCGCCAAGAAGAAAATGAAGGCAAACATCCTGCTCTAGAGACAAAGATGGTCAAGAAACCAGGGGTCCTCAGAATCAGGTACGCATGGACACAACCGCCCGCCCCCCAAGAAAAAAAACTGAATACACACTTTCTTTCTTTCTCCTCCGTCAACAACAGAGAAGCTCTTGTTGGCCATGGAGCCGTAAGCGTTCTTGGCAGGGCAGGCTGACGCACACTCCCTCCTGCCGGCCTCCTGGACCAAAGGAGAGGAGGAAAGGGAAGAGCTGTCTTAGGAGAAATGACCCCTCTGGCGGCAACAACGGAGAACAGGTGCCTGTCTGAGGACAGCAGGTCAGCAAACTGCTCAACTATGCACACACCGGACCTTCTCTCTACCCCAGGGCGCCCACCCAAAGGAAAGCAAAGCCTTTCCCAAATCCATGTTTGCAGGAAAGCTAGAAAAATGAACTCTAAAGCCTGCCCAGCTTTAACGTCTGTCCGTGTAAAATCAGACTAGGAGGGCAGATGCCTACATTAAAAATGTAAGTGGCGCCTGCCTGGCTCAGTCGACGGTGCTTGCAGCTCTTAATCTCAGGGCTGTGAGTTCAAGCTCCACGTCGGGTGTAGAGACTTAAAGTCTTTTTTTAAAAATGTAAGTTAAGGACAAACCTTAAGAGACTCTTAATGTCACAAAACAAACTGAGGGTTGCTGGGGGGAGGGGGGTTGGGAGAAGGGGGCTGGGGTGATGGACACTGGGGAGGGCAATATGCTGTGGTAAGTGCTGTGAAGTGTGCAAACCTGGCGATTCACAGACCTGTACCCCTGGGGCTAATAATATATTATATGTTAATAAAAATAATTAATAAAAATGTAAGTTAGGGGACGCCTGCATGGCCCAGCAGGTGAAGCCCCTGCCTTCGGTTGAGGTCATGATCCTGGGGTCCTGGGATCTAGACCCGCATCGGGCTCCGTGCTCAGCAGGGAGTCTGCTTCTCCCTCGGACCCTCCCCCTCCTCATGCTCGCTCTTTCTCATTCTCTCTCTCTCCAAAATAAACACAATCTAAAGAGAAATACTGTCATTTAAAAAAAGAAATGTAAGGGGCACCTGGGTGGTTCAGTGGGTTAAGCTGCTGCCTTCGGCTCGGGTCGTGATCTCAGGGTCCTGGGATCGGGCCCCGCATCGGGCTCTCTGCTCAGCGGGGAGCCTGCTTCCTCCTCTCTCTCTGCCTGCCTCTCTGCCTACTTGTGATCTCTGTCTGTCAAATAAATAAATAAAATCTTTAAATAAATAAATAAATAAATAAAAAGAAATGTAAGTTCATTTTCTCTTACTGTCCCGCCACCTTTTCAGGGAGTTCGGGGTCCAGCTGGGCTCGTCTCCTCCCGCCTCTCCCAGGACCTCTGTGAACTCACCCGTTTCATCTGGAAGGCAGAGGGGATTCATTTCGTCCCAGTTCAAACCTACTCATCACTACGGCTACGAGGTGCGGCTCCCAGGCTCTCTCGGCTTGCGAGTGCAGAGATGCGTGTCTGAGCCCTCTCTCCGCTGCTCAGTCCCTCCTTCCCTTGGATGAATTACCCTCTCTGAGAGTTTCTGCCTCTGGAAATGAGAATGCCTTCGTCCCCAGGCTGCTTGTGGCTCAAACAGGATAATGAACATAAAATGACTGGCACATGACACGTTACAAACCTGAGTAGGACTAAAGACGGGACTTAGTAAAATCACATAATGTAGGTGAATGTGGAGGACAACCTCGAGAAGCCAGAGCCCAGAGGCCGGACTTAGTCTATGAGGATGAGGATGAGGCAGAAGAAAAGAAGAACCACGGCTGTTGTGAATCCGGGAGGCAGAGCTGCGTCAGTGCACACATAGGGAATCAAACTGCATAAAGCATCTAGAAAAACTGTTTATGCAGTTAAAGGGAACACTCGCTCCCAATGACAGGAGCTCATCCGGGGTTAACACCCACGACCTCTCGGCGGGAGGGACCCGTCTGACAGATGCACTGGGAGGAATGAGCGGGACGTGTTCAGTTCAACTCTTCTTTCTCGTGGGGTTGTTTGGGCTGTTTCCCCAAGGCAGCCCCAAGTCACCCCCTAAAATCCCCCATCTCAGGTCCCCTCCCCCACTCACAGAGAGTCAGCCTTGGTCCAGCAGAGCCGATAACTGAGGGGGAGAGTATGATGAAATACCTCCTCCAGCTGAGCACTCACGAATAACAGACAGTATTTTGAACGCTCATGTTTCACTCTGCTGTCTGACTTCTCACCTTCTCTTAGCCCTCAGGCAAGGTGGCGGACAGTATCCCAGAGGCCCCTCAGGATCCCAGCAAGCCTCACCGCTACTTACGGATCCTGAAAACCAACAAAGCAGAGGGGAACGCAAAAGCGACCCAGCTATGTCAAAGTAATATTAACTAGAAGAGGCAGAAAATAGCATCATGACTAATTGTCATATGTATAATAACTACTAAAAATACCATTAATGTCAGTCATCTTACTTTCTTTGAAATTTATTTGATTATAACACCAAATGTGCTTCCATATCATTAGGCTTCTTTGTTCGTCTAGCACTGACACGTTACAAAAGGGAGAGAAAATGACAACCACAGGAGCGGATACAGTTTGAGCGACTTGGTTCAACTCCAGTCCTGGCCGAGGCTAGACTCTTGCCCCAAGGGGTTTCCTGTACTGACCCACAGGAAGTCGATTCAGGGCTTTAGTAAGTTCTGCACCTTAAGTAAGAGCTGCACCTTTTACCCTCAGGACGTAGTTATTTAGAGAGAAAGCAGTTAAAATGTGAAGTTCATCATCAGTGGAAGCTCTCAGAATGACCCAGAGGACCTACTTCTTGCAGAGAAAATAGGACTTTAATTGACAGGTTCAATCCCAGGTTCCTCTCTAGGGCCTCCCAATAGAGGTCGCGAACTGGGATGCAACTGCATGGCTTCAAACCATTTTCGATTCAGTTCAGACCAGGCCCCCATGCGACGCACTTCAGGCTACCAGCTCCTTCTACGGTCCACTCCCAACCACTTTGTCCCACCTCCCAACCCCCTGTGTTTATGACTTTAACTCAAGAAGTTTAAATCATGTCAATCTCCGTTCCTCATTACACACCTTTCAACCAGATTACTTGAGTCCTTTCCAAAACTGCTCCCTCCGAGATAAGTGAGTGGTTTCTTTCTACTTAAGTACAAATACGAAGACTTAACTTTCTTGACACAATAATAAACATATGAGAATCTGATGGGGATTAACCCATGAAACTAGCCAAGGGTCCTGGCAGTTCAGAGGCTCTACTGGGTGGTAAGATTCAAAACTTTAGGGGAAGATTAGAGTTACGTGTTTTGTTCACTTCTGAATCCCCAGGGCTTAGAAGGGCAGCTGGCATGAGTATGTTTGAAAAATCCTTGTAAATAAATAAACGAGGTATTTAGCACTTTAAAAGCAGATCTCCGCAACAACCCCTTTAGGAAATGCCCGTGGATTAATGCGATGGTGCGCAAGAACCATGACTAAGGAGAGCCGCTCGTGAAGGCATGAGGCACTGGGACCCCCGCTCGGCCGGACCTCGCTCCCCAGGAGCCCTTCTTCCTTCATGCTCCATACACTGAGCTGTTTCACATGCGCTGTGTTTGGCTCCTCAGAAGCCTCCTCTCCTCACCGTGCACTGGCGTACGCCATCTCTCATGGCCCCTAGGGTCCGTTCAGGGATGACGGCAGAGGCTGAGATCCCATCCAAGCCAATGAGATGGAGAACTGCTTCTCGAAGGCCTCTAAGGGACGACCACGGAGAGTTGTACTGTCTCCTCCGGCAGGACGTGAGCAAGGAGGCAAGGAGCCCCTAGAAGCTGCTGGCAGCTCTTAGGACCACACTTGGAGGCCAATCTTGGGCTAAAACAGTCCTAACAAAAACAGCGAAGAGAGAGTTTGAGACAAAATGATGGTATCAGTGAACCACTGGCTCCAGCCTGACCTGAAGCCTGACCTAACTGTGACTTCTCAGTGACATGACCTAATAAACACCTCAGCGATTTAGCCCGCTTGAGACTAGTTTTCTGTTCCTCGCACACGGCTGAAGCCAAATTCACTGAATTGATCAAGTCAGCTCTTAATAAGTTGCCGTGTCCTCACTGAGCTGAAAAGATCTGAACACATCACGGTGAGGGGACCCAGGAGGAGACGTTCAATGGAGCAGAAGACATGAGAGGATGCAAAACCCGTGCCCTCAGTCTGGCTGTGCTGGCCTCCGGGGATCCCTTCAGACATTTCCTTGAACTCCAAACATCCTAATGATGTCCAGTGTCTACGGCAGGAACAAACCTGTCCCTGCTCCCTAGAAGCCGGCAAATAACTATAGAATGTGCAAAGGTAACGAGTTGCACATACTTAAAAATTAAATAATCATGACAAGGTATTGAGATGGTGGATCTCCCCCTTAAGTTGCCTTTAAGCCACATTTTTTTAAACAATCACAGCTTTGACTTTTTTTTTTTTTAAGATTTTATTTACTTATTTAGACATAGCAAGAGAGGGAACACAAGCAGGGGGAGTGAGAAAGGGAGAAGCAGGCTTCCCGCTGAGCAGGGAGCCTGGAGGCTTAATCCCAGGACCCTGGGATCATGACCTGAGCTGAAGACAGATGCCTAACCACTGAGCCACCCAGGTGCCCCTATAGCATTGACTTAAAATACATTCACAGTAGAGGCACCTGTGTGGCTCAGTCAGTTAAGTGTCCCACTCTAGATCCGTGCTCAGGACATGATCTCAGGGTTGTGAGAACGAGCCCCACATCCGGCTTCTCGCTCAGCACTGAGTCTGCCTGAGATCCTCTCTCTCCCTCTCCCGCTGCTCCTCCCCCTTGTCCGTCTGTCTGTCTCTCTAAGATAAACAAATAAATCTTTAAAAAACAGTAAAATAAAGTTCACTATTACCTGGAAATATATTAACAATACATGCCACAGCATGGTTTGAAATCTAACAAAACAACAACTGTGAAACCTTTGTGCCACCCAAAGCACCGTGCGTGCATGTGATGTGCTGTAAATAGTCATAACCAGCATTTATTGGACATCTACTGTATGCAATATGCTGGCACGTATTGAGCACTCTGCATGCAATACCTCAGTCTCCAAAATAAATTACTGTTCTTGTTTTATAGATGGGGGTGCCCAGGCATATAGAACATAATTGACTTGCCCCAAATCATACAGTGAGAAAGCAAGGGGTTCAGACTTAAATCAGGCAATTCCACTTCAGATCCTGGGTCTCTCACAAGCGTGGTAGTATGTGGAAAGCCTTCATACGGTTGTCAGAACAATGGTCCCCCAGAGATGTCCATGGCCCACTGTCCTGAATCTGGGACTACCATCAGGTTACACAGCAAAGGGGAATTAAAGTTGCTGATGGAATTAAGATTGCTAATCAGGTGCCCCGGAGACGGGAAGACTACCCTCGATTATTCAGTAGGGCCCAATACAATCACAGCAGTGACCAAAACAGAAGTCAGAGCGATCCAACATGACCACTGCTGGCTGTGAAGGAAGGCGCCAGGTGCCAAGGCATAAGGGCAGCTTCTAGACCCAGAAGAGGCAGGAGATCACGTTCTCTCTTACCGAGTCCAGAAAAGAACACAAGCCTGCTGGCTCCTTGATTTTAGCCCAGTGAGATACATTTTTGAACTTCTGATCTCCAGAATTGAAATATAATAAATCTGTTTTGGCTAAAGCCACTAAGTTCATGGCAATTTGTTACAGCAGCAACAGGAAACTAATACACAGAGTATGTGTATAGTCTTGCATCATTCCAGTAGAAAGATGACTAACAGGAACTGTCCCCAAGATACCACTTTATGAAGTGATATCAGTGGGGCACCTGGGTGGCCCAGTGGGTTAAAGCCTCTGTCTTCGGCTCAGGTCATGATCTCAGGGTCCTGGGATCGAGCCCCGCATCGGGCTCTCTGCTCAGTAGGGAGCCTGCTTCCCCTCTCTCTCTGCCTGCTGCTCTGCCTGCTTGTGATCTCTGTCTGTTAAATAAATACATAAAATCTTAAAAAAAAAAAAAAAGTGATATCAAAATCTAACCATGTAGGAAAAGAAGCATTGCCCTGGAGACACATAGATAAGCGAGTAAATTACCCGGGGCAAGTTACCCAAACTCAGAGGAGTTTCCTCCTCCGTAGATCAGGATCATGCCTTCTCGTGGGATGAGAAGAAGGACTAGGAGAGAGTTATTAGAAAGAAGCTGATACGACGCTAAGCTCTCACTGCAGTTTCCTGCCCATTTCTTCCCTTAAGCCCCCAAGGGAACACAGAGAAAAAAACAAGCTCATCCTGGGAAAGAGCTGTATTTTATGACTATTAAGGATATCAAATGATTTAAACATCACTATAAGTTGGTAAATGGAAAGCATTTGTCATTTTGAAAAAAGAAAGCTACATAACCAAAATTTTAAAGCAAGAAATTTCTCATGCTCATCTCATTCTGGACTTTGGGTCTCTCTCTCTCTCTCTCTGCAGGGATCAAGTTCCAGGAAAAAGTCGTACAAATAAAAAGAAGGATGCAAACAGATTGATTAATGTTCATTTTTCCGAGCAAATAACGAGCACTGCCTTCGCTACAGAGGCTACTTCTCAGGAGGGATATATATTTTTAAAACCGCTTTCTCTGGGGCTTCGATCCCGATCTGCATATCAAGGCTTTCCCCTTTCCCCGTGACCCATTTGTCTGAGGAGGCGTTCGTTCAATTAGGCTCCGGAGCAAATCGATTCAGCATTGACCAGAAGAGGCTCCTCACTTGAAAGACGTATTGCCCAGACGTGAGGTGCCACCGCCCCGGTCAGCACCCAGGTGAGGGTCCGTGTGACTCAGGAATGCGAAATGAGGAAGGGCCTCCCTGGGCGTTTGGAGCAGGAAAGCCCACCCTCGCTCTCACGGAATAATAGCACGGGAGTGAGAAGCTCCATAAAACGCATCTTCGTCTGGGCAGGAGGCGGATGCCCACTGCCCGGGGCGGGAGCAAGCAACGGCCCGGGGGACGAGGAAGACGCGGGGAAAGGAATAAGGCCACGGTTTCTTTGCCTGGAGAAGCGAAACTGGGGCGTGAGGTTTCAGTGACCTTATCCTCAAGGTCATTGCTCCTTAGTGAAATACCTCTGCTCTTTGCGAGGGCCCCGGCCCCATGGGCCCCTTCCTGCGGCCCTGCCTCTCCTCCCTCCGCGGCTGCAGCCGTAAGGCCGGGCCCGGCCGGTTTCTCCAGAGTCTCTCCACACCCCTGACACTGCGTCCCTCTTTGTAAACAGAAACAGATTCTCAGTTACTTTAGACAAGAAGTCGAGACCCCTTACACCTAGTGCATAAAGAGCCCTGCACACCGCACGAGACGGAAATAAATGCTCATCGATGACAAGGAGGCTTTATTTAACATGAAACCGGCCTCGAACGGAAGGGCAGGAAAAGCACACGCTTATGGTGTCCACGGCTGGCTTGTTCTCTTCGCTATCTCTCGACCGATGGCTTTGATTGGTGGAAATGTTTTATAGCCTGAAGAGCCGAATTCAAGCCTTTCAAAGAGCCTTCCCGAGGCCTCCCTGATTATCCCGAGCACCTCTCATCGACAAGCCTGTCCTTTAGATCCAGCTTGGAAAATCATAAAATGGGCTCCATTAAAATAATTAGGGCGCCCCCAAACACACCTTTGTTTTAAGATTTGGCCTCCACATACTTACAGGACTCCTATTTTATTTACATTTTCACACCGTGGGAGCAGGGCAGCCGTTTTCGTTGTGTGGCACGCATACTACGAAGACGTGGTTTCCAAACGTCACGGTGAAAGCTGAAATCCGTGACCATGTACTGGCAGAAAGGAAGCCCACCATTCTGAGCACTTGCAGAAAAGAATAAAGAGGTTTAAGCCAGATCTGCATAATCCCAGGTAGAGGCAGCTGCCTGGAGGGAGAGAGGGGAAAGCATCCTCTCTGATATGCAAAGCAAGGAAAAGAATGGCTACGTTACAGCTCAGGCGCCTGAACACAGGTGCCCGGAATGTGCTTGCAGAAGTGCGAAAGCTGGGGGCACCTGGGTGGCTCAGTGGGTTAAGCCTTTGCCTTCAGTTCAGGTCATGGTCTCAGGGTCCTGGGATCGAGCCCCGCATCGGGCTCTCTGCTCAGCGGGGAGCCTGCTTCCTCCTCTCTCTCTCTGTCTGCCTCTCTGCCTACTTGTGATCTCTGTCTGTCAAATAAATAAAATCTTTAAAAACAAAACAAAAAAAGAATTGCGCAAGCTGTACCGCACTGCCCCAAGGCGCCAGTGACTATTTCTGTTTTGAAAAGTTCCTCAGACATATATGTGCACAGTTCTGCAGATAAAATACAGCGCAGTTCCCTTGATTTTCACCTGGAATCGAATGTCAGATAAAAATGAAGAACGCTGCCTTCAACCCTATCCAAAAAGAGCTTCCTCAGAGAACACTTCTTTTACTTACTATTTCTTTCCAAATAAAATTCTAACATTACTCATATGCTTAGATGAAAAATATATGTATATTTCGAGGGGCGCCTGGGTGATTCAGCAGGTTAAGCCTCTGCCTTCGGCTCAGGTCATGATCTCAGGTTCCTGGGATCGGGCTCTCTGCTCAGCAGGGAGCCTGCTTCCCCCTCTCTCTGCCTGCCTCTCTGCCTACTAGTGATCTCTCTGTCAAATAAATAAATAAAATCTTTTTTTTTTTTAAGATTTTATTTATTTATTTGTCAGAGCACACACACAAGCAGGCAGAGGCCAAAGGAGAAGCAGGCTTCCCGCTGAGCACGGAGCCTGATGTGGAACTCAATCCCAGGATGCTGAAAACCAAACCCTCAATGCAGTATGTGTACAGCACAGGTTGAATATTTAAAAACTTGGGCTAACCACCTGAACACGTAATGGTGGAAATGGTGTACACTCTGAGGGTAGCTAAGAAAGCCTAGTGACTCTTGCCAGTGGCAACTCTGCAGTGGTAAAATCAGCTTGTGGAGGAAGGTGACAACATGTAGCTTCTTACTCATTTATCGAAATAAAAATGGACGATTCACATATGAAACTACATGATCCTGACTTTCACAATACGGTCTTGGTAAAGAGAGCAGAGCTCGCCAAACGTTCCCTCTGCTCCCTGACATAAAGAAAAAGCAGCGGCCCTGGTTTGGGGCCACCGCTGGAAGGACAGTGTCTCAAACCCCAGCACTCACGCACCAGCGACTGCTCTGTTCAGCCACTGAGACGCGGGGTCCGGCGTTCCTCTAACAGGACTCGACCTAGCCTGGCCTGACCACCCAGCAGTCAAATCGAACCTTCCTTCTGCCTTGCCAGAAAACTGATCATTCAACGAGGGAACAGTGCTGCTGTTTTAGCATCTATGAGGAGAAGCAAGGCTATTGTGGGTACTGAGGACTTCAGTACACATTGTGTCCGTGGAAACCAATCGGTGTTCCACAGGGGAAAAAAGGGTTCCTTAGTAAAATAAGTTTGGGAAAGAGAGATACCCCTTCCCGCAAGATTTAACATGGAAAGCCACATAGTAAAAGCTCTAAAAAGTCCTACACCAAAGAAATAGGTACAGCTTTGTACCATGCAGCATTTTGCAAGTGAACGAAATTTCCATCAAAAAGAGCCTGAGAAATGTTGAAACACTCCCCCCAGAAAGAACTTCCTTGTTTATTGATAAAAATCTGCATCCAGCTAATACTGAAATTTATTTGCATTCCCTAAACAAAAAGCACCTGGTGAGTACAGAAGCCTGTAGCCAAGAACTTAATAACTGTATCCCAGACATGGACTGATCAGAACCGACTGTAAACCCTAAAGACACCCCCACACCCCCACCCGACCCCCGCAACCCGTCTTCCAGACTTTGATTCTTTAACCGCTGTATTGTAGGGCGGTCCAGGGTGCTGGGGGCACCCAGAGGAGGATGTGCTCAGAGCAGTTGATGTTTTTGTCGGATACTAATTAAATATCAACTCTGCCTATGGGTAGGTCATAGTTAATTTACGTATTTACTTTATTTACATTATGATTTAAACATTTTTTCATCTTCAGTTGCCTAAAAGGCTTAAGTCTCATTTAATATTTTATTTCTGAAGAGCTTTTATTTTAAGTGGGTGGTCCACAAATTTAACAAGTGCTGAAGTCCAAAAAACATTCATTAGGCATCTACCATGGGACAAGCATTGGGGTAGGTGCTTCCATAAAATTAAAGAAGAAAACATGTTTTCTGTAGCCTGGGGCTTGTTAAGACATTTAATTAACACACACTTACAGACTGAAATATTAACAATACAATAGTCTAGCCAGATATTTAGCAAAGGTAGTTTGAGAAAAAAAAATTTAAGTCTCTTTCATGGTATTGAAGCTAAAGACATAGGATGAAAACCCACCTTCCCTTGTATGGAAAATGTTTGGGCATTGTTAAAAGAGTATCTGATCACAAATCTTATTTGACAGGTAAAAGAGGTTTACCAAAAGGATATTTTGAAAGGTTATCTGAGTCATCAAAACGTACCTGTGCCAGAAGATTCTTTGGAAACTCTTCTCCTAACCACCTGGCATGAAGTCATTGAACTCTGATTTCAATAAGAAGCATTTTTTCGAATTTGGGAAGGTTCTGGAATATTATAACATGAGTCTGGAATGAAGCGAAGTGGGAGTCAATTCAGCTAACCTGCTGCATCTCCCTGACAGCCAAAAATTCATATCCATCTACTAACGAGGTATTTAAAACCCTGTGTTGGATCCAAACATCCAAGAAAACATACTATTCATTCGACACTTCAGGACGCATAAACAGAGTCCTTTGGGTAGCTGAGCTGATCAATAATAACCTAAAACATTTCTCAAAATCTCAGCCGCAACCAAATTTAATTTATGTAAATGACGCATATGACCAAGGTTGACCCAAGAGTCATTCCTGGCATCAATGTTGGCTCCCATCATCCTTCGAGGAGGGCAGAGATTCAGGGCATTAGTCCAGAGAAACAGGAGGCCTACATCTCTACTCCTGATTCTTCTTTCTTCTCCTTCAGTCCTGACCAGGTTTCATTTTTCACTCAGATACCCCGGACGAACAGGGGAAATAGCCAATCTTAATGGCTTAGTTCCGTGGAATAGTTTGGGGTCATGAATTAATTTTGCGTTGGTTGGGAGCTTTAGTCCACTAGGATTGGTCCAAAGGACAAGGCCAGATCCTGCCATGATTCAAGATGATGGAAAAGTTCCTCATCATTGCACGTGGTGGGATGAGCGAGTCAGATCTGCTGTTCTGCTGTGTTCTGCAATTTTTTTTTTTTTCTGTTTAAATTACAACTCAGAGTTCAGGGAGTACTTTCAGATTACACAGAATTAAATCTAAAATTCTAACTTGGGGGCACATTCCTGACATAATTAGCAGTTAGAATCAATACGGACCCCTATTGTTAAGTGATTACTGAGATAACCCTAAGCTCTAATGCAATATGGCGGGCGGTGTAGTTTCCGCTTCGTAATTTATTCTCCATTGTGAATTATGTTCCTTAAATTGGATTTATTTAATACAGTGCTGCTTCATACCCTTTAAAAAGTGTCAAGCAAACATAGTGCACCTATTTACATACTAAATCAATAGTTTCATCACCATTTATGAATTCTGAGTTTGTCGGGAGGGACTGGGAATGGTAACATGAATTGAGTTTCTTGCTGACTGAGAGGAAACCAGGAGATAATCAGCTAATATCCTGAAAACCTTCCTCAAATGCACGCATTTACTTCCAGTAAACATGACGCACTGAACACCTTCTCACACTCCACCTTTAGGAAAGTCAAAAAAAATTTTTTTTAAGAAAAGACAGAAACAAAATATTGGAGAATGGAAACCAGACAGACGCGTGGTACTGACTTAGCAGATCTGAGGAGTATTTAACCCTAACCTGGTAGTGAAAGAAACCAAGGAACCAACCAATTACTTCCTCAGAATGTTGAAAAGATTCGGTGATTAGAGGTTCTAAGTACCTCCAAAGGAGTGGGAAATTGGGCAGGGTTAAAACAAAAGACTGGCCAGGGGTCTGCCTGGGACCGCGCGAGTTCTCTGCGTCACCTCCCCACCCTGAGGACAGTCTCCATCCGGGAGGCTGAGAACTAGGGGTCACCAGGGACACCGAGAATAAGGGATCTGACACAAAAACAAGTGAGGTACAGAAAAAACACATATTGAAAGATGAGATTCTCAGCTTCTCATTCACCTTCGCTTCCAGAACTCACACAGCTAGATTTCTACTTCTCTCTCTCCCGGCAAGAGTTTGGGAAATTTCTCTCTGGACAAACGCCACCCCCAGAGAAAGGAGCCACGGTGCCCGGGTGGGGGGGGGGTTGCAGGACGGGGAGGGGCAATGAAATGGCCCGTCTCCCTACACTAAAGCCCTTCACATCACCAATCATGCAGAGGACTTCCCATCAGCATTTTAGTGCCTCACTCTTCAAAGTGAAAAACAGAAAACATTTAAAAAAAAAAAAAATCTCAAAATTTATAGAAAAAATACACAGCAAAGGGGTTTTTTGGTTTTTTGTTTTTTAAAGATTTTACTTATTTGTTTGACAAAGAGAGATGCAGAGAGAGAGAGAGAGAGAGAGGGAACACAAGCAGGGGGAGCGAGAGAGGGAGAAGCAGGCTCCCGACTGAGCAAGGAGCCCAATGTGGGGCTCGAACCCAGGATCATGACCTGAGCCAAAGGCAGATGCTTAACGACTGAGCCACCCAGGCGCCCAGAGAAAAGGTCTTTAAAAAAACCCGTCACTCAAACCATAAAAGACTCGATCTCAAAAAACAGACTGAGGGGTGCTGGGGGGAGGGGGAACGGAGAGCGTGGTGGGTGATGGACACTGGGGAGCGTGTGTGCTTGGGTGAGTGCTGTGAAGTGTGTAAACCTGGCGATTCACAGACCTGTACCCCGGGGATAAAAATACATTATATGTTTATTAAAAAAATAATAATAAAAAATATTTTTTTTTAAAAAAGGGAAAATGGAAAAAAAAAAACGTCAGTAATGCTCTCTGACTGATAAAAGAAGACACTGAACTGAAATACGAGAAAGAGAGTATATGAGGGACGGGCTGTCCGAGGAAACTGCGCTGCAGGGAAGACTGTTCACGACGACGGCGACAGGGGTTCAGGACGATCCCAGGAAGGGGAGAAGCTGAGCTCAAGCCGGAGTGCGAAGGACAGCCCCGGACTCGTGGCCGACGGGCTGCACCGAGGGAGTCGGCGGGCGGACAGCCGAGGCGGCACCACGAGGACGCGTGGACATGTGGAAGGCACGAGGCTGAGGAGCCGCACCAGCCCCGAGCGCCGGCCCGGCGGGCTTTCACGACCCCGGCCTGGCGGGGCTCCTGCCGGCGACAAGAGCCTCGGAAAGACTTCAGCAGAGTCTGACCGAAGTTGGGTCATCGTCCAGAAGTCAAAACTTAGTTCTTGGGAATTAAAAATGACAGAAAATGTAAAAATTTCAGTATGAGAATCGGGAGATAATAAGTAAAGTAAAAAATACAACAGAAAAGGGAAAAGATGAGAAACTTAACCAGACTCAAGCGCTCGGGCTCCTTGCCCAGCCTCCTATACCGGCTCAGTGATGCGCTGACACGTTCCCGGAGACACAGAAGAACAGGGTCTCTGTGGCGCTCTGGTCCCTGGGGGCGGACCTGCCGTTCCTGGAGAGTCAGCTACATTCTAGACAGTCGGGCCCGGGCTTGGAATGGGTCCAATAGCGCACCACAGCTCCCCAGCTCCCACTCTCCGCGTGCAACCTGCTCCCGTGCCGACCTCATAATTAAAATATCAAAAAGTCATGATGTCACCCACTAAAGCTCCAAAGGAATGAATTAAATTTTCAAACATTCAGACATGGCAATTACAGCCTTTCCATACTTCAAGGGTTTGCAGGGTAAATGACCCCAGTTTAAGTATTGATTTACTATTTGAAACCTCCCTCCCCTCATTTCCCTTAACCCCTTGTATCAGTTCTCTATTATTGTGATAAAATACCACTAATTAAGTGGCTTAAAACAATATAAATGTATTAACTTCATTGCTGTAGGTCAGAAACCCAGCATGGGTCTCCCTGAAGCTACAATCCAGGTGTTAGAAGGCGGTGCCCCTTCCCAGAAGCTTTAGGGGAGGATCCATTTCCTTGCCTTTTCCAGCTTCTAGAGGAAAAGTCTTCGGTCCTTGGCTCCAAGTTCCTTCCGATCTTCAAAGCCAAAAAGTCTAGTCCTTCTCTGGTCACATTGCCCTGATTTCTGCGTCCCTCTCCTACTGTGAAGGACCCTTGTGACCAGCTAGATATTCCAGGATAATCCCAGCGTCTCTAGGTCCTGTGATTAGCAACTTTATTTCATCAACAATGCTATTCCTCTTTGCTAAGTAACCGAACACATTCACAGGTGCCAGGGATTAGGACATTGACATTTCTGGTGGGCCATTGTTCAGAATAATTTCAAAACTCTCCCTTAAAAAGAAAAAAAGTCCTAGAAAACATTAACAGTGATGGTTATTTCAAACACTGTTGTTGATTTATTAACAACAAACGGTATTAGGACAACAACTAACTTGTACACATGCTAGTAATCCATGTCCATAATCTCAAGAAAAGTATAAAGAATAACCATGAAAAGGAGCTACGTGCGGCAGTCAGAAATACCGATCAGTTCACTTAAAAGAATTAAGCCAGTTTTTAGAAAGAATACAAAAGAACAAATAAAAACTACAAATGCTCCACGGACAGTATGAACAAACAGTATTTCTCAACTACTGAATCTCTAAGCACTTTGTCACGTGGACTCAGGAAGCTCGCACACCGGCAAAATGGTTAAATCTGCACAGCCGGGACTCACTCAAACTTGGTTTCTACTTCCTGAACTGACATCAGACTTGGGTTAAGCCTGAATCTCTAGTGAGCATTAGACTCACCAGAGATGCTTGTTCAAAACACAGACTCCCAGAGGCTGGGACTCGGTCAGTCTAGTACGGGTCCAAGGGACCTGTATTTTTAAAGCCCATAACAGGATGTTAAAGTGACAGTATCTCTGCATCAGTGCCAGCAAGGGTGTCATGTCAAGTAGGATCCAGCAGGAAACAGACAGGCGCTGAGGCTGCGTAACAAAGGGAGTATTTACCCAGCGTGAGGCCAGAGTGCAGGGAAATGCCAAGGGGAAATGCGGAGCCTCAGGTGTCGTGGCAGTACGGCCCCAGTCAGTATCGTCAGTCCCCAAGGACAAAGGAAGGAAGAACCAGAAGGAAGAGTCCGGCAGAAAGAACTGCTTGACAGAAGCGATGGCCTTTGTTGAGGGATGCAGCAGCCCCAAAATTCCAGCGCAGACGGAGCCACGGAATTACTAACCCGACCTCATGCTCCTCCCTTCTTCCTGGCTTCTTCCCAAGCTCCTCATTGACCAGACTCGAGGGAGCCCCTCGTGTAGCCGTACGCATCACTCTCCAGGGCCACGCAAGAGGATGAATGGAAATGGAGAGCAGGTCTAGAGGGACAAAATGAAGATATCCTGCACAGGCACCAATGTGATAGATAAGACACCCACACCCCTCCCCTTCCATGTGCAGAATTTACACAAGAAACGTTTCAAACGAGTTCCATGACACTGAATGCTTCGTCTGAACAAGGAAACGAGAAGCAGTCCTAAAGCAAGGATTGGTACGGATCTCTGAATGAAACCAGGATAACGGGAGAAAGAACTCAAGCTGTAATCTGCATCCCACAGGCCATGCTCAGTCGATGAACTGGTTAGGGGATACAGTGAATCTGAAGCAGACTGCCTGGGAAAAGGTTTTGTAAAACGCTGCTCTGGACCGTTTAAATCTGCCCGGGTATGACGAAAGGGACAAAGGAAAAAGATGTTCTGTCATGGTGTTCTTAGCCTTGACGCTAAGAGTTGAATAGAACGGTTAAAAACAAAAGTTCTAGGTGCAGACTGCCTGTAATAAAACCACATCTCGGGGCACCTGGGTGGCTCAGTCGTTTAGCAGCGGCCTTGGGCTCGGGTCATGATCCCAGGGTCCTGGGATAGAGCCCCACATTGGGGTCCCTGCTCAGCAAGAAGCTTGCTTCCCCCTCTCCCCTTGCTTGTGTTCCCTCTCTCGGTGTATCTCTCCCTCTGTCAAATAAATAAGTAAATTCTTAAAAAAAAAAAAAAAAAAGAAAAAAGAAAGCCACATCTCTGCCGCTTATTACCTGGGTGATTTGGGGCAAGTTATTTAGCTTCTTTAAGCACCAAGGTCACCTCCCATAAAATGAGTGTAATAGCAGTACAAACCTCCCAGTGTTGGGAAGACTGGACAAAATAATCGTTTCCTTAGCAGAGTGCTTGACACACAGTAATACATAGTAGTGATTTTTATAAAAATAGCTAGCAGCTAAATTAGCTAAGTAGTAGCTAGTTTGGCATTCAAAATACATTTAAAGAGTTATTACTACGTGCTATACTTAAGAGGTAGTATGCAAATAACCAAATGCTAGTATAACACCCAGTCCATGTAAACTCATCCTCTTTTGTGTACATAAATCACCTGTATTACCCTCAAATACTCAAAACCTGAATAAATACAGAATTTTGACATACGAGGCTTACTTACTGGTTCTCCTATAAGGAAACGTGATAGGTTAGTTAGTTAATAATCATTTAATAAGAGTTCAGTTTGGATTGGAAGCTCTATTATGTCCGATGAGAAGTATCATCATTCAATGAAACACACGCGTGCTGGGGGATGTGGTCCAACGGCGCCATTAGGGGGAATAAACAGCATTTAACAGGAGAAGACTTCCTGCGGGATTTGAGTTTCGAGCAAGAGAAGAATGGAAAGGTTAATTCTTTCTAACGCAGCTGATGCTGAGAGGCTTTTCAGCCGGCAGACAATAGCCTGGCAAGCGTGGGGAACTGGGGATTAAACTGCCCTAAACTGTACCGCACTCGGCGCGACGCGGGAGGAGCAGGTGGGCTGTACTGGGGACAAAGAGGTGAGGTCAGACGAGGAGAAATCCTCTTCTTGATGCAAATCATCCAGCTATACTGAAATGTGCTTGCACGCAAAACGTATGGGATCAACACCTTCTACCGTTTCCAAATGAGGCCTTTCTGAATTGCTCTGAAAATTAAGTGAAAGTGGTTACTGTGAGGCAAATATTAAGTCATTAGCGATTACTGCTGTTAAAATCCCAGCCTTCTCTACAGCAGAACATAGAATCCAAGGAGGAGGTTTGGGGATTAATTAGACTTGCCAGGACTTTAAAAATTCTCAGATTCCTATTTTCTTCTCCTGTGAATCAGGTAAAATTGCTAATACACTCACCTTTCACGGTCTGACAATACGCTCACAGTAATGATTCTGCAGAAAATGCCCTTGGAGTGTGATAGATTTGGGGGGATAATTAATTCTGCTTCCTTCCTCTCTCACTCACCCCAGACCACCACCAGCACTACTTCTAATCAATTTTAAACTTGAACAAAAATCCATAAGGTTGCAAATGACCAGATGACATGTTTATTTCTACAGTGATTAATTTCCTCAAAAAAAAAAAAAAAAAGGCAAAGTTCCAAAAGAAATTGGATTGGTTTAATTGACACTCTCCATGCGTGAA
This sequence comes from Mustela putorius furo, assembly GCF_011764305.1. NCBI lineage: Eukaryota > Metazoa > Chordata > Mammalia > Carnivora > Mustelidae > Mustela > Mustela putorius. The sequence continues at coordinate 3,865,338 of NW_025421261.1, forward strand.
GCCAATGAAAACCCTAAAAAAAAAAAAAAAATCTTTCACCTCCTCCAACTCTAACATAAATGATTTTTAAGACAAAGAAAAATAAGAAATCAGGGAAAGAAGGGAAAGCAACCTCAGCTCACCAAGAAAGCTTTTTTAAAAAGTGTTCAACATAGCAAAAGTGAAATGCGTTTATAATTCTGATGATATTGAATAAAACCAATACCTGAATTCAAATTAATGACGCTATATCAGAAATTTTTGAGCAATTCTCATGTTTATAGAGTAGAAGAACAGAAATGACACATGGCATATCTGAAATGCATAAAAAATAATATATATACACTGTCATCACACTTGCAAATTAAATAATAAGGAAGTAATGTATCCTAAGCCACAGACACATCCAGAAAAATTAAATGCCTGCATTAAAAGAATCCCACCAGCAAGCCACCTCCAGCTAAGCTAGTTTTTTTTTTTTTATCACAATCTAGTTTCCATTTCATTAACCTTTGGGTCAAGGCTTCCAGAAAACTGTTGGCTATATCTCAAATGAAGAGATAAATGTGAAAAATAGACTGATCGGGGAGGAATTCTGGGAATATGATGGCAGCCACGATGTCGTCTTTAAATCTCCCCAAATGCCCTCCGTCAAGAAAGACAGAGCAACTAGGACACCAAAACCAAAACCCACGAGCGGTATTTACATCGGATGATGACAATTAAATGATACGGTTGCCCCAGGAACCTTGAAATCTGCGTAGATGGGGGTAAACCACCAGCAGCCACAAGACCCGTTTGTTGTGCCAGGTAGGCGGAAAGAGAAAAAGGCCAAGGGGCAGCTGATGAATCAGAGAAGCGGCAGCCCTGAAGTCCTCAGCAGGTGTTTACTGGAGAGCACAGGGGATCAGTATGAGGACAGCGGCTGGACTCGGAACTCGGGACATTCCCACTTGTGTGCGAGAGGTTCTCAGCAAGGTCTGAAGGAGCTGAGGGGCCGGGTTCCCACAAACGCTGCGATCCACCGGCCAAAGCCCTCCCAGAGTGACACCCACAAAGGATAAACTGTTGGGAAAAGACGCCAGCTTGAGTGTGACAGGGATGACGGAGACAAAGAAAGAAAGAATCCGGATAAAAAGTGGGGAAGAGAAACACACATAAATAAGAGTCAACTCAGTCAAGGTCACCTGGTCAATCCAGTACAGCTAGTCAGAGGCACCTTGGGGCTCCGTCAGTCAGGCTGGTCATGATCCCAGAGTCCTGGGATCGACTGGGCTCCTCGCTCAGCAGGGAGCCTGCTTGTCCCTCTCCCTCGGCCTCTACCTCTGCTTGTGCTTGCCCTCTCTTTCTCTCTCTCACTCTGTGTATCTCAAATAAATAAATAAAATCTTTTTTAAAAAAATAAGCCTAGTTGTCCAAATCTAACACTTTTTCAAACTTTGCCCAGATGTCTATTCTCATGTAGGCAAAGGCTGAGAATACTAAATAAAATGAAACTTAAGAAATGAAAGAGTCATGTTACGTTTGAATATAGTTTTTTCAGCTCAAAGAGTTGACCAGAAAAACAAAACAAAACATTTTTGTGCCAGAGGGTAAATGCCACAAACTGTCTTCACGTGACCGCCACCACGTGACTGCCACCCTGCCGTCAGAGGATAACGTGTGACGCCACCCCGTGACCACCACCCCGCCGTCAGAGGAGGACGTGTAACGGCACCAGTCATTTACCGAGGGTTCGGTGTTTGCCAGGCTTTGTTCCATGTTCTCTATACGAATGACCTCACTTAATCCTAACAATCATCATTATCCCCATTCTATTTTTTTCTTTCATTATTCCCATTTTAAAGATGAAGAAACTGAAACTAAGAGAAGATACAGTTAGTAAGTGACAGAGCAGAATTCAGACCCAGATGTGCTTGACTCAAAGCCTATTTGTGTACCATTTGTGTATTATTTACAATAAAAACTCATACAGTAAAATAAGATGATGTTGAAAATTAAAACCTGGTATCATGCTAACAAACAACACATTCTCAAATGAGAATGTATTTGTTTTTCACTGTATCTCTTGATAGTTTCCATCTAAAAGATGCAGAAAAGCAAAAAGAATTCCTTGAGGTAAGTATGTAGACCGGTGCCTTCCAACAGCCAACCGCAGAGGCTTCATTCCCGTCTCCGTAGCTCTTCTGGGACAGAAGAAGGGCTCTCTCTGACCGCAGGGTTACCACACTCCCACTGGATCTACCCAAATCCTACCTAACCTGCTCATGGCAGCTCATTCCCTTTTTCCGTGTGCTTTATCAGTCTGGATGGAGATTACTTCTCCTTTTACTTAATTCCTGCAGCTGTACTTAAACGGCGTGCAGCACATGGTTTAGCGTAACTTCTCCAAGAGCACTTGAAGTAACAGAGACCAGATTTACCTTCCTCTCTGAAACCCCGAAAAACAAACATCAGCTGACCAACAAAATACATGAAACAATAGTTGCCAACACACTGGACAGCAGGCAACAAAGAACGACGCTCCTTGGGAGGCAAGAAATACGACCACATCTGCGCCGGTCTAGTGCCTTGAGAGAAGGCTCAGGCCGCAGCCTGGGGAGATCCGTGGGGACCCAGCTGACTCCCTGAGATGAAAAGACAGAGCTGAGGGTCTAGGAGACCAGGGCGACTGGAACTTGTACAACAGAGTACCGAAAAGGAAAACGTTCCACAGAAACAGGACTCCAGAGATCTACAGAGGGTATCTGTAAAAATAATCCATCAGGGAACTGATGTGAACACGAATGTGAGACAATGAGCCGAAGCCAGGGAAAGAACAGCCTAAGAGGACCAGAGCCCACCCAGGGCGGGAGGAGCTCCTGCTCCCACACCACAGACGAGGAAGCATCGTGACGCGGTCACGGAGCAGGACGCTTGGAAGTATCGTCTCAGAAGTGAGGAATAATCAGCCCCAGATGAAATACACTTCTAGGTGACCCTAACCAATTTTTTTAAATAATAAAGTACAAAAATAGTTATGAAATACAAAATGTCCAGCACTCAAAAAGGCAATGCCTGGCATCCAATCAAAGACTACCACGCAAGAAAGCAGGAAAATGCAAATCTTAATGGGGAAAAAATCAACCAATTAAAAGTAATCCAGAACTGACACAAACGTTAGAAGGACATTACAGTCGTTATAACCATACTTCATATTTTCCAAAAACTTAATAAAGTCAGGGAAGACAGGAAAAAGACCCAAACCAAACTTTTAGAAATGAAAACTGCAATGTCTAAAAGAAAAAATACACTAGAAGAGATTATGGGCATATCAGGTCTACAGAAGGAAATATTATTAAATTGAAGACATACTAATAGGAACTTTCCAAAATGAAACATAAAGAGAAAAAAGAATTTTAAAAACAAATGGCAAAGCCTTTGCAGAGCAGTGGAACTGTAGAACAATTTGAAGAGGTCTACTGTGTGTGCACCGGCGCCCGGCAGAGAGGAGGCAGGGAATAAAACAACATTTGGATAAATATTTGATGAAAATATTAACCCACAGGACCAAAAAGCCCATTAACCTCAAGCACAAGAAACATAAGAAAATGACACCAATATATACCATACTCAAATTATTCTAAGCAGTGATAAAAAAAAAAAATGTTAAAGCAGCCAGGGGAAAGACAGACACATTACGTACACAAGAACAACGCTAAGGACGACAGTAGGTTCCCGCGGACAACAAGGTGCAGGAGGAGACAATGAAGTAACATCTTTAAAGAAACAGATGAAAAATATGTCAATATGATTGCTTACACAGAAAATAAAACAGAATCTACAGAAAAGCAACTAGAACTAAGAAGTGAGGTTTGCAATGTTGTAGGATCAAAGATCAACATACAAAAACCAACTATATTTTTATATATTCCCAATGAACACAGAAATTAAAATTCAAGGAGTGTCTGGTGGCTCATCTTGCTGAGCATCTGACTCGATTTCAGCTCAGGCCTGATCCCAGGGTCAGAAGGTCAAGCCCCATGTTGGGCTCCACACTGGGCATGGAGCCTACTTTTAAAAGGGGGGGGTGCCTGGGTGGCTCAGTGGGTTAAGCCTCTGCCTTTGGCTCAGGTCATGATCTCAGGGTCCTGGGATCGAGCCCCATGTCAGGCTCTCTGCTCAGCAGGGAGCCTGTTTCTCCCTCTCTCTGTCTACTTGTGATTTCTCCGTATGTCAAATAATAAATAAAATCTTTAAAAAAAGCGGAAGAAGAAATTAAAATTCAAAAAACAATGCAATTTACATTAACATTAAAAGTATTAAATACTCAGGGATAAATCTGACCAAAGATATATAAAGCCTAAACACTAAAAGTGATAAAACATTGCTGAGAAAAAATTTAAAAGACCTAAATGAATTGGAAAAATATATTGTGCTTATTGATCAGAAGATAACAAAATTACTGTGTCCCGTCATGTTTTTTTGTAGAAATTGATAAATTGATTCTAAAATTCATATGGAAATGTAAGAAACCTAGACGAGCCAAAACAGCTTTGAAAAAGAGTACCAAAGCTATAGGATCTGATTTCAAGACTTGTTATAAAGCTACTATAATCAAGATAGTATGGTATTAATGCAAAGATAGACAAATAAATCAATGAAACAGAGAGCCTCAAAATAGATTCACATTATATAAACCTTTTTTTTTTTTTGCTTTTGCTGCTTCTTTTTTTAAAGAGTTCATTTTTTAGAGAAGATATAGGTTCAAAATGGAGTAGAAATTATAGAGTATTTTCATAGACAACTGATTTTTAATAAAGATAAAAGAGCAATTTGGGCGGGCGCATAAGTGGCACAGCCAATTAAGGGCCCTTTTCTTGGTTTTGGCTCAGGTCATGATCACCGTTGTGAGATCAGGCCCAATGTTAGGCTCTGCACTCGGGGGAGTCTGCCTGAGAGTCTCTCTCCCTCTCTGTCACCCCCACTCATGCTCTCTCTCTCTCTCTCAAAAAAAGGGAATAAACAAGTCTTTAAAAAAAAATTTTAAAAGCAGTTGGTGGAGGAAGAATCATCTTTCAACAAATGGTGGGAATAACTGCATATCTGTATGCAAAAATAGTTTGATCTACACCTCATACTATGTGCAAAAACTAATTCAAAATGGATCAATGACCTAATTATAAAATGAAAAATGGAAATTTCTACAAGAAAATACAGGAGAAAAGTGTTTGTGACCTTGGACTAAATATTTCTTAGATACACCAAATACATGATCAATAAAAGGGAAAATGGTAAATTGAATTTCATTAAAAAAAAGTTCTTCTTGTGAAAAAAATACTGCTAAGAGAATGAAAAGATAAGCCACAGAGTGGAAGAAAATACTGGCATATCATTTATCTGATAAAATAATTGTATCCAAAATAAATAAAGAACTCCCAAACCTCAATAATAATAAAAGTAATCAAAATGGGCAAATGATTTCAACAGACATTTCACCAAAGACAACATATCCATGACAGGATGTTCAATATGACTAGTCATTAGGAAAATAAAAATTAAAGCCACATGAGAATTTAGAATGGCTAAATTACAAGGGCTAACCATACCATGCGCTAGTGAGAATACAGAGGAACCGAAACATTCATACACTGCTAATGGAAATGCAAAACCAGCCAACCACTTTAAAAAATAGTTTGGTGATTTCTTATACTGTAAGTATACACCTACCAATGACCCAGCCACTCCACTTCTAAGCATTATGCAAGAGAAATGAAAGTACACATCTACTTGTCCATGAATATTCATAGCAACTTTAAGATCCAAAAACTAAAACAATCTAAATGTCCATCAACAGGTGAATGAATAAACCCATTCTGACATACCTATATAAAAAAACACTCTCAAAAAAATACAGAGTGAACTACTGATACACACAAAACATGGACTGATCACAAAACAATGACAGACAAGCAAGACAAAAAAGAGTAAAACTCTCAACACAGAAGGAATACCCAGAAACACACATCTCTGGGTGTTTTCCCCAAAGAAAGGTGTATTTTGCATACCCTACACCTGCTGCCTATGGGTCTGGCTTCCAATCAACCTAACTCTGGTGCTGATGGAGATCCTCCCCTTTAGGACAATAACAAGTCTTGGCACATGTTTAACTACTGAGAGCCACTAAGAATAAAGCAGGCTGCCTGGACCATCACCAAGGTTTAAGAGACAACCAAGAGCTACAGAGTTGATAACAAGGTTCCATCTCCTACATGAGGCCATTCCTTCAAGTCGGAGAGTTGGCTGTTCTATCTAATGCATAGAAACCAACTCAGAGATCAAAGAACATTAAAAAAAAAAAAAAAAAAAAGAGGACTACGGTCCATAAAAAAGAATAAGATAAAACTTCGAAAAATGAGTGCAAACTATGGTTTCCACTGATGTAAAGCTCCAGAAAATGCAAACTAACCCTTAAAGAGAGAAGACAAATGAGTGGTTGCTGGAGACAGGTGGGAAGACGATAAAAGAATACAGGAAAGAATTTGGGAGTGATGGGTATGTGCATTATCCTGATTATGATCATGTCGTATGTATATGCGTATGTCAAGACCTATCAAGTTATATGCTTACAGCAACTGTACACATGAATAGCAAATTACTCTATGTCGATTATAACATGATAAAGGTTTATAAAAATGAGTATTCATTTTTAAACAATCTATAGTACAAGATAAAAAGGACAAGCCAGGAGAATGTCATGAATTAATTTTTTCCTAATACAGTTAGGAGTAAATACTATGCACTTATAAGTGATACAATGAATACAGAGGTATAGCTTAAAGGGTGCGTTTTTTGGTTTTGGGGGTATTTTGGGGGGATTGCTCTTTTCCCCCAAATGTTGATACATTTGGAACACAAAGGTCTACATTTCTTTTAATTTCCCTATATTCTAAAAATAATATTAATTTTTTCAAAGGAAGTACCAAAACATATTTTAAATGTTTCCTAAAGACAGTCAAACCAAGATAAAAATTATGTGAAAAATAAAATTAGCAATCTAACTTACAAGAACAAAGTAACATCTTAAACTGGGAAGGGAAATAAAGCCTTACCAAATAAAATTCTTCTAGGAATTATTTTTAAGGGTGGCTCATACTTTATCTTGGATTTTTTTACCTAGTTGTCTCAAGATTTATTCCACCAAATCTTGCTGACTTCCCCCAAATTTTTTTTTAAAGACCATTCAAGGACACTGAATTTAAATAGTTAAATTAACATTATCTCATTATGCTAAGATAATGAGGTAGTTGCTCATTTGGGAAGTACTCCAAAATCAGTCAGATTTTTAAGAAGGCCCTCAAAAGACTCAAAGCCAAGGGATAATTCAGAATGATTTGTTGTTTTGTTTTGTTTTATTTTGTTTTTCCAAACAGGATGCATAGCCCTCACCAGTAGGGTTGTTACAAGTTGGTGAAATCTCATCAGCATACCCAACAAGGAAAAAGATACTTACATACTTCCCTGCATCCAAAGGGTTTATGAAGACTCACAATGCAGAGACTGCTTTTTCAGACTGAACCCCAGAGTTTTATGCATTTAACTCTACTGGGGTTCTCTAAGATTTGAAGCCTGGGTTCCCAGGCAAAGTGGAAAAAACACATGGATACTTGTCCTGATCAGTCACTACAAGCTGTAGTAAATGAGTTCAATGCTCTATAATTTTTCACTGAAAATGGAGGGATGAGTCTAGAAATTTCTCACATCACCGTCATTTTGCGACTATGTCTAAAACAAGATGGTACTTTCAGTACCATGGACAGTCACAACAACCGGGAACAAGACACTGACTCAAGCACAAAAGCCAATTATGTTGTCTTAAAAACTGTTGTAGCAAAAGTCCACAGAGAGTTTAATATTTCAAGTTAATGTGGCATTTTTTAATAATAAATTTTCCATTTTCATTTTTTTAACTACCTTTCAAAATTATGAACATGGTAGAATATAACAGAAACAATTTGTCTTGTGAAGAAAACCTCTGTATTTTTTTACCTAAAGGTTCCAATTAATTGTGATTGAAGATTTATTTTTAAAAAATCAAAAAAATCTAGTCTTCTTCCTCTCAGCGGCCTGGGGTGACCTCTGAAAATGGTTCACTATTCGCTTGACCCAGAAAAACCTACGAAACCATGCAAGTCAAGAGGTTCAAATCTCCGTGTTCGCTTTAAGAACACACGTGAAACTGCCCAGGCCATCAAGGGTATGCATATCCGAAAAGCCACCAAGTGTCTGAAAGATGTCACTTTGCAGAAGCAGTGTGTGCCATTCCGTCGCTACAATGCTGGAGTTGGTAGATGTGCCCAGGCTTCAAACAGTGGGGCTAGACACAAGGTCAGTGGCCCAAGAAGAGTGCTGAATTTTTACTGCACATGCTTAAAAATGCAGAGAGTAATGCTGAACTTAAGGGTTTAGATGTCGATTCTCTGGTCATTGAGCACATTCAAGTAAACAAAACCCCCAAGATGCGGCATAGGACTTACAGGGCTCATGGTCGGATTAACCCATACATGAGTTCTCCTTGCCACATTGAGATGATCCTTACTGAGAAAGAGCAGATTGTTCCTAAACCAGAAGAGGAGGTTGCACAGAAGAAAAATATATCCCAGAAGAAACTGAAGAAACAAAAACTTATGGCCTGGGAGTAAATTTGCACAGAATAAATGCAAATAAAAATTTTTTAAAAAATCAAAAAAATCTAAATGGGCCAACAGAACAATTACCAAAAAAGTAAATAAAACCACATTACGTTTTACGCCCTGTTCTCTTCAATTGAATGATACTGGTAACTTAAAAAGAAGAGTTTCAACTACTTAAATTAAAAATGCCACATAACAATATTTTTTTTTCAGCGTAACAGTACTCGTTGTTTTTGCGCCACACCCAGTGCTCCTTGCAATCCGTGCCCTCTCTAATACCCACCACTGGGGGTTACCCCAACCTCCCACCCCCCACCCCTTCAAAACCCTCAGGTTTTTTTTTTCAGAGCCCATAGTCTCTTATGGTTCGTCTTCCCCTCCAATTTCCCCCAACTCCCTTCTCCTCTCCATCTCCCCATGTCCTCCATGCTATTTGTTATGCTCCACAAATAAGTGAAACCATATGGTAATTGACTCTCTCTGCTTGACTGATTTCACTCAGCATAATCTCCTCCAGTCCCATCCATGTTGCTACAAAAGTTGGGTATTCGTCCTTTCTGATGGAGGTTTAAGCAATTTAAACAATGTTAAAGTTTCTATCATAACAGATCTTATAATTTATAACCAATGTTATCCTAAGGTATTTCAGGGTCCAGGGCCTTCTCCAAAGAAGGACAAATCATATTAGGTGATGATAACAGAACTTCCTATCTGTCCTCAATATCTGAAAGCAGATGAAGTCAGGTTAATATGAAAGTCAAATCTGCAAGCCTTCAAGGCCAAAGAGAAAGGAGGAAGAAGTCCACCAAAACGGTATTTTACATCCTTTAGTATGCACACATGTGGAGTATAGAATGTTTTTCAAGTTTCCCTGATTGTGGGGGAAGAGGAAGTTCTTGGACAAGGTATGGCATGGCTTTATGCATTTGTTCATTAGTGTGTTAGTTCTACCACACTGCTACTCAGGAAACATTGCTAGTTCTAGAGACACAACAGTGAAGGAATCAACATAGTTCTTCTCATGGTCTCGTGTTCATCTTCCCGTTAGGACAGGAACTCCACCTCCGCTGCTCTGTGGAATGAAGAGAATCTAGACATAGCAAGAAAGCTCGCTGGACCTCCTCTGAGGAACAGGTGTCTACCACACAACACAGAAGGGAAAGAGAGAAAAAGAGAAATGAGAGGGTCAGCTGTGTGTTTTCACAGTGGCCTTCCTTGTTGGGAGGAAGAAGGAGAAAGAGACGGACACGTGCACACTAAGAATCCTCCCCTCGAAGGTATGGCCCAGTGTGGGTCCAGTGACCTGTCAGATCTGTAGTCCTCCACGTTGGGGTCAAGTGAGGAAGAAAATTAATTTGATAGAATAAGTGATAAGGGAGCATTGAGCAGTCTCTCTGGAGGACCATGGTGTAACTTCTCATAACTTTCTTTTTGGAGGAAATATCAGTGCCGAAATGGAATATTCATGTCTGGATGAGCATAGAGTTGACCATTAGATAATGGTCAACAAATCCGTCTCTCTGAAAGCTCCACCTTTCAAAAGATAATTGAGCCAATCTTGACATTACAAAAACAAGGACCTATTTATGTTTTAAGGGGAATGGCACCTACCTGCATTACACAGAGGCATATCAATAGTTCAAAATTCTAAAATATGCATGTAATACAGTAATATGCAGCATTATCGAGGAAAGCAGAATTACAGCAAAGACCATCTTACTGTATTTCAAAACTGTAAGGAAAACTGATACATTCGACTGGTGTTAGCTACTGTTATCATGGGTCAGTATCAAAACACAAAAACTAAAGCCAATAAACTGCTTAGATTTATTAATTTTCAAGGTTTTCTGTATGAGAAAATTGATGATGTTTCATAGTAAAATAGATTTAAATCAACTTGCTATTGATTTGTTTACATAAATAGTTTCACTTTTTTATTTATTAAAGAGACAATACTGAATTGACAATCTAATTTTTCTATATTCAAACCTAAATAGGAAAAAACTTTTTTCCTCACATATACAATGTATATAGGAAAGTAATATTCCCAACATATAAACCATCTAACCTTGTAACTATGAACTGGATAAAAAAAGCAGATTGGACCAAACTCCCTTCTTACTCCTAAAATCCTACCAGAACACCTTTGTGATTTCATTTATTTATTTGTCAAATATCTACTAAATATCATTTTCCCTGCCTGCCATGAAAGAAATGTAAGTTTTTACCCTGGACTTCAGGGACTTACACTTTAATTGAAGGGGTTATCTTGTAGGCCCTCCTAACAGTTGGCTTAGACAGAAAATTTTACCGTTTATTTTCCAGTTTGGATATAATCTCTATCTCATATCCCCTGCATTAGGTTGTTGCTATCCTAAGGGCAGAGATACTGACACCTTCCACGTAACAACTATTCCAATTATCTGGGTACTTACACAGTATATATAATAGAAAATAAAATATTTCTCTAGTATAAAACAGTGAGACCAGTTTCTCCAAAACTCCTTTTTTAAAGATTTTATTTATTTGACAGAGAGAGAGAGATCACAAGCAGGCAGAGAGGCAGGCAGAGAGAGAGGGGAAGTTGGCTCCCTGCTGAGCGGAGAGCCCGATGCAGGACTCGATCCCAGGACCCTGAGATCATGACCTGAGCCAAAGGCAGAGGCTTAACCCACTGAGCCACTCAGGCCCCCCTCCCCAAAACTCCTGTAATAATAAACTATTAAAAGGGTTTACTATTTTTTCTGAGTATCTTTATAATTCATCACTCAGCAATACTACAGACAATATTTTCTGAAATTAAAAATACTATATGGCAAAAAATTCCCTTATGAATAAACAAATTCTAAAACAATGTTAACATCTTTATAACATTGTTCTGTTTGGCTGAGCTGCTGTGACAGATGGGTCATTGTAAACTGAAATTCCTTCCTTGCACTTATTTCCTATTTAAAAACAAATCAAACCCGCAATTCTCCACTGGAGTACATTTCTGGTTCGTTGCAAGCTGACCAATTAAAGTCAAAGCCATGTATTTTGCATAATGAAAACGAAATTTAACTCTTTTCCACAATTTGGAGCACTAAAACAATCACTAGCCTTAGAGTTGCAAGACGTGGCACGAGACCCAGCTTTGCCACATACTAATTATTTGACCTTGGGCAACTCATCTAACTTCCAGGCAATTCAGATTCCTCACGTGCAAGTTAAGAAGCTAAGATGCAATTCACCCAGCTTCTACTCATCTCTAACTCTTTTAAGACACTGGCATTCATTGAACTTCTAATACTGTTCTCATTCAACCCAAATGACATCCATTCAACCACAAAACACAACCAACACAAGCCACACCATTATATGCCATTCTTGTGAATTTACCCACTTTTACCTGAATATGTGATGAGGCACAGAGAATTTTTATGAATTGGCAGAATTTTTTTTCAAACCAGTAATTCAGAGAGTCACTCTATCTTTCAAGAAGAAGTTGCTACTGCTCTCTATCATTTGAAGTTCTAATAGCAAACAGATGACATATTCAAATTGGGTAATTTAAGAAAAATTCAGTAAAATTTTGGCTATTTACAAAGATACAGAAAGGCTATAAGAAAAACCACGAGGCATAGTACAATATTTAGGGCCAGTAACATGTCCCATTAGGCACCCGGCCCACACGCATAAACAAACAAGAGAAAGGAGAGCTGCAAGGGGTGGGCTCCATGGACAGGACCACCTTACAGGAAGGTGATCGTAAGTAGAGGGACACAGCCAACTCAGGTTGACCTTGCATCTCAAGGTGCATATAGGGAGTTGAGGTAATTAACGCCCTGCCCTCACAATCTCCACTCCCTCCATCTATGACCAATGATCCCCATTGGCCAAGTCCAGTTAAAAGCTGAAGCCAAGAGAACCCCGTGGATATATTTCATACAGATTGGCTTCCGAGAACAGAGAGGAGAAGGATCAAGAACTAGAGGTGCAAAGGGAACCACCGACCACAAACCTCTTCCCCCTAGGTAGGCTACATTCTCAAAGAGTTGACTGCCTCCTAACTTGAGAGGAGACTTCTTCAATGATGTCATGAGTACAGACGACTTGTCTACTGAGCTCGTGGAATATGCTGGATCCCTTCCCAATTCTGACTATGTATTTAATGTCCAAATCATCTTTATTCTAATGTTTAAAACCCATTAGGACTCTCTAATGTAGTCATCTGGGATAATTTTAGATCTCAACAGGTTTTCACAAAGAATGTAAGCAAACGAATTGCTTAAATTGGAAGAAATGTCAATGTTAGTAAAGATTGATTTTCTATACTCCCTCTCTCTAATTAGTTGCTCTGGACGTCAATGAGTTACGTGGAAAGGGCCACAGTGATTTCTCTGATTAAGTAGCTCCAGGAAACGAGAAAGGCTGGAGCACGGCGTTGTTAACTCTTGGATGGACTATGCATGTAAGGCCGCGCTGAGCTGCACACGGAACTGAAACGCTCCAGGGGAAAGACTAAGAGGAGATGACGGGAGGAGGAGCTGCCAAAGCAGGACTCATCAGAACCTCTGCTCTACAAAGACAAGGAGCATATCCACCAACGCGGAAAGAAAACTATTGCTAATTGGATACTTGCGATCACGTGCTGTGCCTAGTGCTTTTACATCATATCTCATATAATCTGCATAACAGCCCAGTGAGGTATTTTTCCTTAGAGCATTTTACATATGCAGAAAATAACTTGCCTAAGGCACTACAAAACAAAATTTTTAAAAAATACGATAATGGGCAGGTTTTGATGTGACCCCAGATATAATGCCACCTTTTTACCATTTTTAATCGTGCTATGTCTCAAAAAGTTGTAAGACACAAATAACTTATTCTGCCTATTTATAGCATCAATCTGGAAAAGGAGAATTTCTTCTGAAGTTGACTTCTTCTTTTGACAAATATTTTTAGGGGTTGTCACAGCACTTGGAAGCATGCTGGGAAGAGTTAGTCTGTGAAATCTTTTCCCTAAAATAGGCATACTGGTTTTCCTCTGTTTTTACACTTAGAAACCAATCCCTCCTCAAGTAAGCTGGGGCAGAGACCATGTCTTGTTTCTTTTCGAATCCGTACAATACCACGCATACATCTAGGACACATAACTGATTAAATAAATACTCGCTCAATGAGTAATCAGCAGAGCACAGTATGTTATAGGCAAGAGACTTCAGAAAGAAAAGTACACATTGATTTATTTACCCAAGAAAGATAGAAATTAAACCAATCTTTTCTCATCACTAGGGCTGGGGCATCTAATTTGCTTTCCATGTGGGCCAGAGAAAAAGTATAGAATAGGAGCTTTCTGTAGCGGAGCTTTCTCCACAGCCACCACATGTCCACTCAAAATCGACCACCTCCACATAATTAATACAGCAGGAAAGACGCTAAAGTGTTACAAAGTGGAAAAATAAGAAAGGTAACATCTAATCTTAATTATGTGCCGAGCATAGTGCCTAACTCTTCACACGTATTTTCTCATTTAACCCTTATAACAATTACTGTCTTCGCTTTATAAATGAAGACGTTGAGCTTAGCAAAGTTAAGTAATTTGCCTATGGTTACGCGAATAATAAATGACGAGTGACAGAATAAAGATCCAGCTACACTCCAGAAGGTAATCATCAAAAGGCAGCCATTACCAAAAGACAAGAGACAGGTGCTGCCACTATGGGAAACAGTATGGAGGTTCCTCAAAATTTAAACTACACCTACCAAGTGACCCAGCAATTCCAGTTGGGTATTTATCCAAAGAAAACAAAAACACTAACTCAAAACAAATTTTCACTTCCATTATCACTGCAGCATTATTTACAATAGCCAAAGTATGGAAACAGCTTGAGTGTCCACTGACAGACAAATAGACAAAGACAATGTGATGTATATTCAGCCATAAAAAAAGGATGAAATTGTGCTATTTGTCCAACATAAATGGATCTTGGAGCACTGTATTACGTGAAATAGGTCAGAGACAGAGAAAGAAAAATATCATATCATCCCACTTTTGTGTGGAAACAAAAAAACAGCAGAAGAAACAGAAGAAGCAGCTCATAGATTCATAGATACAGAGAACAGATGGGTGATGGCCAGACGCCGGGATAGGCAAATGGACAAAGACGGTCAAAAAATACAAACTTCCAGTTATAAAATAGATAAATCCTGGGACGCACTGTACACGGCGTGCTGACCAGAGTGAGTCTGAAAGTTACTAAGAGTAAATCCTACAACTTCTCATCACAAGGAAAAAAATATATTCAGTCACTTTGCATGGTGACAGATGTTAACTACACTTACTGTGGTCATCATTTCACAATATGTACTAATATCAAATTGCTTTGTTGTACACCTGAAACTAATATAACGTTATGTATCTTGGTTTTTTTTAAAGTCAGTCTTTAATATCACGAAAGATACAGGGAGTGGGAAGCATCAACTTTTGCGCTGGAGCTCTCTCTCCAACGCAAGAGTTACTACCGCTCCCTTCCACTGGTGAGGGCATTACAACTCACACTTCAGGTTGCCCCAGGAAGAGTGGGGGCGCCTGGGAACAGAAGGGCTAGCGCTGAAGACCTAGCTCCATTGTTCTCTGGGGTTATCGTGTGCTTACCTCTCTGGACCTCAGCTTCTAAGTCTGTCCAGTGGGGATAATAATTCTCTGAGAACCATAAGAGGATTCAGTCGCGGTGCTTTACAATCTAGAAAGCACTGTGCCACAAAATGTGTTGATTATTCTCTTCTACTGAGAACACGCAGCCACCGGCAGGACAGGAGACCCTTAGCCTAAAATCCTGGGCAAACATCCTGACATGCTGTGCCTTGGGAACGGTTTGTTGAGAAAGAAAAATAGAATTATTCTTTGTAGTTCACGGCTTGGCTCCATGATCTAAGGAACGATATAAGGAATGAAATACTCATCCAGTGATATAAGGAACTTGAAGGAAGAGGTGGGGGCAGTCAGAAATAGCAGGCGGGATTTTTGTCCCACAACAAAGAAGAGCTTGAAATGACTTTGGAAAGAGAAAACCAAAGGTGCTCCCACTCGTTACCACATTCATCACCAAGGCCGGAAATGGGAAGAAAAACTGTACTAACAGGGAATTAGCTTTTCATTCTCTTTTTTTAAAGATTTTATTTATTTATTTGCCAGAGACAGAGGGAGAGAGAGAGAGCGAGCACAGGCAGACAGAATGGCAGGCAGAGGCAGAGGGAGAAGCAGGCTCCCTGCCGAGCAAGGAGCCCGATGTGGGACTCGATCCCAGGACCCTGGGATCATGACCTGAGCCGAAGGCAGCTGCTTAACCAACTGAGCCACCCAAGCGTTCCCTTCGTTCATTTTCTTTTTTTAACGCAAACTTTGTTCCCAATGTGAGGCTTGAACTCATGACCCTGAGATCAAGAATCCCATGTTCTACCAACTGACCCAGCCAGGAGGCCCTAATTTTTCATTTAACTAATAATATTTTATGGTACTTAGGCATACCTTGCATTGTTCCAAACTGTATTTGAGGTAAGATACTTTCCAGTTTTTAGTACCACTTTGTGATTTTTGCATAGAATTTCATAGTAATGATTTTAGTTGGTGGTGGTCTTTTTAAAGATTGCATTTATTTATTTGAGAGAGAGAGCACAAGCGGTGGGGAGGAGGCAGAGCGAGAGGGGAAAAGAGACTGCCCACTGAGCAGGGAGCCCAACAGAGGGATGGATCCCAGGACCCTGAAATCAGGACCTGAGCCAAGGGCAGACACTTAACTGACTGAGCCACCCAGGTACCCCTCAATTGGTGGTATTTTTATAGTGCCATCTTCTTAATCCTATGAAGGAGGAAGTTACATATAGAAAAGTTGGTAAATTATTTTTATTAGGTGCAAAGTTGGTTAGACAATTTTAGACCCAAGCTGTTTTCTAAAGATAGTATTTCTTAATTCCCTGTTCCCTAGTTTTTCCATCCATGAATAGAGTAAAATAATCCCCTACTGGTTTTCCATTTCTAATAAAATTATGTGTGTAAGGTGTTTTGGTAAATTCAAAAGAACTCTATTATTGTCCATTACCTGTCAATTCTGCTAGTAACTGAGAGTATATTTCTTCATCTCTCTAGCCCACAGCAATTCCAAATCAAAAAGGCAGCCGTAAAGAAGCCCACTTATCTAGGAAGTATTCGCACATAAGGCAAGTCCACACAATGTGCAGAGAGGGGGCTGAATTCACTAGGAACCCCCGGGGGGTTCGCCCAGCTGCTTGGACATCCAAACCTGGCACCGAGCAAATGAACTCCTAAAAATCACAGGAGGCGTCAGGGTCCTCACCCAGCCATCTGACTCACTCACAGCATCTGGGCATGAGAAAATTTTATTTCCCAAATCCCACTTCCCTGCCCCCTTCTTCCCTAGCCACACATACAAACAATCTGGACGGTCCATAAGGTAGAGGATAATTTTAGGGGGTTCCCCAGGGCCTGGCTGGATGCCTTCCAATCATTTCTTTCTGGCCTGTGAAATCAGATGCACTATTTCTTTATACATGAGAAAAAATGAAATCGGTTTCTATTTGCAGAGTGAGATGGAGAAAATGAAACCGCACAGAGCTATGTCACAGGTTCTTAGCAAGGACCTTCCTAAGCTGGAAGAGAGGAAGGAGGCAAAAGAGAAATGCAAAAGAAAAGAGGGTTGGTTTGTGAGCCCCTGAAAAGTGTCCCACACACTCAGTCTCATGTACGTACGTGGCATATTTAAGGCTTTGGAGCCTAGTTGGTAAATAAAGCCAGGGAGATTCTGGATGCATTGTAACCCCTGGCCGTGTGGTTTAATCATCATGGCCATTCCAGAAGCAAGCTGCTGTGTGTCTTCCCGTCTGTGTGTGGCTCTGTATGTGTCTCTGAGCTCTCCCACACCAGCCTGCTTTCTCCTAACAGACATACAATACACTGTAACACACATGGAATTTGGCTAACATGGAATTTGTTGGACAAAAAAAAAAAAAAAGCCCTGGGGCATTAGATTTCACAAAAGCTGGACACTGATTCAAGAACGGAATAGGAAAGAACACTGATTAAGGAGGAGTATATGGACCAACATTCTGCACCTAAATGTGGTTACAAATGAAACCTTACAACATACCCAAATTTTGCTGGCCACCTCCATCCTGAGAACATCAGATTCTCTTCCAAGGATCCCACTTCTTCAGTACTGGTAGGCGTCCTCCGGAGGGATTACATCATGTGAGCTCGGGAACCAGCCCAGGCAGCAAAGAAAGGACTTGCTGGCTCCCGGTTACCAGTAAACCGGAACGGCTCCGCCAGGGGACCACCGTCCTCACTCTGCCCCAGCCATCAGCACCCCTCGTGAACTGAAAGGGTTCCCTTCTCTGAGTTCTGCTCTCGGAAACAGTGTGTGATGATTCTGCTGCGGGGCCAAGTTCTGTCTTCTGAACAGGGAGACAGAGGGAAAGAGCAGGGAGTTCAAGCAACAGCCACTATATGTTTCTACAATCTACAATCCTAGACTCTCACTCTATGTTTCTACAATCTACAATCCTAGACTCTCACTCTATGTTTCTACAATCTACAATCCTAGACTCTCGAACCGTCTTCAGAGCCCAGCAACCCCTCCTTGCAATTCCTCCTGCCACTGCTATCTGCTCCCGCCCTCCCCTATGTCGATAGAATTTCACTCATAAACTCATTTACATTTTATCCTGAGCAAGTGCTTTACTCTTTAAGGAAATCTCTAGATATAAGTCGATTCCAGGACTGCCTGCCCAGGGGTTAAAGCTCTAGCTGTAAATCACGACTACTTCCTATTTCCTTCTGTGCATTTCAAGTGGAAGCATTTCCATCCTGGCCATCCACACGGTCCTTGACCATCGGTTCCCCAGCAGACCCTGCGCGCCTGGGATGCCGAGGACCCACCTTACGTCTCTGCACACCCCTCACAGCATCAGTCATCGCATCATCACAACTCACATCTGTGTAGGGCGGACAATGTATAAAGGACTTCCACATTTATTACCATTCTGGAGCTTCACATCATCTCTATGAGTAAAGCAAACTGAATATTACTACTTTCACTTTAGAGCTATAAAGATGGACACTCAGAGAGGTAAGGATATTTCCCTCAAGAGCATTCAGCCGGTGCGGAGATGAGCCAGGCTCAGAATCCAAATCCTAAGACTCCTGGTGCAGGTTCTTTGCAATGCATAATGCGGCCGCTTCAGCCCCGTGTGCCTCTCTGCAGGCTCCTCGCTTGACTTTCAGCCAAGTTCAAATAATCTCCATGAAAGTAAATCTCCATGCTTTCAGGCCATCCAACAGAGTTTCCAGAGAAACGGGGCATCATTACTCCCTCTTTCCCGCTGGAAATATGATAAGAAAGCCCACTGGGTAAGTGTTCTTGGGAGTAAATTAATTTTAGAATAAGCTAACCTGACTCCCAGCCAGAATTCTCCACCAACACACGCAGCACAGAAGTCTGATGACTAAAATCTTGACTTAAAGCATGGATTTGCCTCACTTGACTTATTTGGAGGACACATGTTTGCAAACCAACTGAAAAATAAAAAATACTCTGTGTTTAATTATATTTCAATCTACGGTTGAACTTCATTTAAATGGAATCTATAACTGGCACATTTGTCAAGTATTCCTTCTGCCAGAGTTGTACGTAAAAAATATAATATCAACATTTGTACAGCTGCAGCCCAAGTTAGCAGCAGTAAACATCCCACAGATTAGGGGGCAAGTCACAAAAGGACAGTGGCGGTGACACTTCCATAAGACACAATTAAATCTATTCAGAAATAAATTAATTCTCAGATTTTGCTAAAACAGCATATGGCATGTTTTCAAAACTAATGATCACGGATTGCGTACCTATGTTGTCCTCGGCACTGTAGAGAATTCAGAAATGGAAAAGGTATGTCCTAAGACGGTCGAAGGAGAGAGGTGCCACAGCGTGTCAGGATCAAGGTGAAGTACAGGACTATCGTCATCGCCATTACCCTGATTGTTTTACGTGTCGATGACCCACAGGCAAACACTACGCTGAGTGTCTTACTGGAGTCGTCTTGTTTAATCTTCATAAAACTCCATGAGATAGTTGCGACTGTCGTTCCACTTTCACGGAAAATGAAAGCGAGATACAAAGAAGTATGTTCTTAGAGGTCACACAGCTAAGAGGTGGAGGAGCCAGGTCCGGAACACAAAGATCCGGATCTCCAGCCCGTGTGCTCTCGGCCACCTCCCGCAACTGGAGAAGCCTTCGCGAGGGGCCGGACCTTCACGGTGGCCCTGAAGACTGCGTAGGGTTTAACCGGGAAGAGCGGAAAGAATGAAGAGAGGCCATCGTGTTACAGGACGAGCAGGCCCCGGAGAAAGAATTTGTGTTTGACCCGAGAGGATCCCTGAGGACAGTTAACGGCAGGAAGCAGTCAGCCTGGCAGAGCAGGACAGCTGAGAGAGAACCTCAGAAATAACCCAGGCAGAGTTTAAAGACTTGAGCCCATGGAAACAGAAAGTCGTGTGGACGGACGCTTGCCCGGACAGTGACAATGACAAAGTGTTGTAGCACACGAGCAGCATATTCGGGAACGGGGACAAGAGGAAGGCTTGACAGAGGCAAAGCTGCCACCACCTGTTGTGAAACCCCCACAGACCCTTCTGCTCCCTGGGCGTGGTTCGTACTCAACCAATGCCGGTCAGCTCGGGGACAACCCACAGGAGTACAAAGAAAGCGCCTGCCCGAGCCCCGGACAGATGTTCACGAAGAGAGAAGGAAAAGGGAAGAAAGCAAAAACGGCACCAAAGTGCTCCCCTAGGTAAGAAGACGTGTGGTGCTTTTGGCTGCCAATGGGCTTGGAAAGGAGAAGGAGGTTCCCGTGGGTCCTGGGAGGTGACAAGTCCTCCATTTGGGTTAGACAGGGTCACACGACACTTGCTATATTACAGGCATTTGGAGAAACGGGCCTAGGATACATTTAAGATTCTCCAAGGGTAGAAAGTGTAGTCCTTGCTCATCACGAGATTCAGATAAGTAAAAGTTGTCATTTTAGTTACGGGCTACTTCTGTAGGCAACTCCAAGTAGGAAGAACTTTTTAAGTACAAATGTCACTACTGGACCTACTGTCACTACTGGACCTATTTTATCAAACACTTGTGAAGTAAAGAAATTCATAATGCGCAAGAAGACTACCACAGACTGGAAAGAACTAAGTGGAAGGAAATCAGTCAAGGAGGGAAGCTCTTCTCCTGCCCCTTGAGACATGCAGCCAGCACTGGCCACTTGACCGACAGGAAACACCAGCCTTTACTATCAAAATACAAAAAGGAAAAAAATCATGTAACGGTTTCTCAGCAAGAAGCCATTAGACAGATGTAATCATAAAGAGACCAAATATTCCTATAAGTGAAACGCATGCAGAGTTTAAAAGCAGCTAACACAAAAGGTGAGGAGAGTTGCCTGTGCGTAGACAATGGCTCAGATGTGAGCGAGCGATCCAGCTGGCCCTCGAACAAGCTGAATCGTGAATTTACAAGACAAACTCGGTACCCGTTAGCTTAAAATTCAAATGACCCCCATCGAAAGCCCAGCTGTGCAACAGGAGCTATTACTCTCAAAGCAAACTTCTCCCTTCTGATCGCGCACCGACGTCCAATCACAGAAGCTCAGCCTTATGCACCCAAATTATTTGCTTTCAACACAGCCTGACCACTGGGCTCGTTCTTTAGATGGCCGAGGCCCGTCAGAATGACCAAGAGGATGAAAGCACGAAAGATTCATTTAAACAAAGGGGCTCATTGTAATCGACAAAATCAAGATCTGTACCAGGCAAATTAGAAGGAAAAAAAAAAAAAAACCTGCTTGAAAGTGTAAGTTCTTCCAAGAGAGAAGGGCTGGGGTCAATTGAAATATAAAGCTGGAAAGACCCACAGATGCAGCCTAAGGAGTCATTCAGCCCATGGAGCACATCTGTTGTCCGTAGATGCAAAGAGAAATAAATAGAAATCAACTACAATGTCCTGAATAAGAAGCATATCGTAACACGGGCTCAGGGAACATGGCAAACCTTGTACCCAATTCAGAGGCAGAATATTTACAAAAGGTCATTTGATAAGTTAGTTGTTTGAAACGCTGAAAATATCTTCTCCCCCAAAAATAATATTATTCATGGTGATTGGCTTCCCACGGTAGACCACAAAAATCTCCTGATACAGGGTAATAATGTGTAAGTATAGTCCTGGGATAATGAGGTACTACAAATTGTTCTGTAAAAATAGAATCTCACCATCCTGCAGAGCAGTGCTTTTCAAATTATGAGTCAGAACGCGGGAAATCAATTCAGTGGGTCTTTCCTTGTTTAATTCTTAACAAAATGGAAGAAATGGAACGGAAAGAATAGAATTGCAAAGATCAAAGTACGTCCCTGTCATAAGTAAATGTATTTCTCCTGAAACTCAATCTCAGTGCTACAGGTATAACTGGCCACGTGCGCTCAGGACTGCAGCGAGTGTGCAATCCCTGTCCTACTGTGGGTCACGGTTGAAACCGTTTGCGTGTCTTTTAGCAAGGCTTTCACGGGGTGCCTAACACAAAGACAGGGTTGAATAGCATTTGTTAAATGAATGAATGAGTGTGTGAGCTGGTGAACACGGGAGGGATGAAGAAACGGGACGCCGGCGGTGCCCTGACACACGCACACCCGACCCTTGCAGAGGAAATCTCGCTCACTCCGGCATCTCCACACGAGTGAGGCAGTAGGGACACACGGTCCCAACAGCTGCTTCTCTTGGCCTGGGACAGCATCTCTGTCACAAGAGGGACCATTGTGTGGGAAAGATGGGGACAGGGTTGCTACAGCGGAGTAGGATTGGACTCTAGAGGCTGGGTTCTGAGGTGAAGGGGGCAGGCGAGAGGATTGCCAGATTTGGCCCATAAAAATACAGGATGCTGGTTAAATTGGAACTTCAGAAAAACAACAAGGAGCCTAAGAGCAAGGAAAACCATCAGCCTTCAGAGTTGGAAGATCAATCTGACCCATCGGTTACTCAAGGAGGCAAAATGCTGTGCACAACACTGTGCTAGATGCAGGGCTCTTGAGCCTGAAGAGGTCAGACAACAGGCAAGGCACTCAGCGATGACCACGCACCTTCCAGCATGAACCCATTTTACCTTCCCCGCCCTGCGCATGGCACTGCTGTCACCTCCACTGAAGACAGAAAACCAAGCACAGAGAAGCTACTCCAGAAAGCTGCCACAGGTCTCCTGTAGAAACACGCCAGTGGGCCTGCGGTGGAGGGCTGGCTGGGTCCGAGGGGCTGGGTCTGGAGGGGGTCTGACCGAGCCTTGCAGGAGGGAAACTCAATAGATGACTTAGGGGAAGAACACTCCGGGCAGAGCCAACAGCTTGGTGGTGAGTCGACATGATCAGGAAACGGGCGCAGGCAAGAGCTGCTGGAGTGCTAGCAGTACGGCAAGAGGAAGGAAAGACTGGAGAGGAACTGCAGGGCGTGAGCACAATCAGTGTGACCGTCCACACTGTCAGTGACCGTCCACACTGTCAGTGACCGTCCAAGGTGTCAGTGACCGTCCACAGTGTCAGTGACCGTCCGCACTGTCAGTGACCGTCCACACTGTCAGTGACCGTCCACAGTGTCAGTGACCGTCCACAGTGTCAGTGACCGTCCACACTGTCAGTGACCGTCCACGCTATCAGTGACCGTCCACGCTGTCAGTGACCGTCCACAGTGTCAGTGACCGTCCACACTGTGAGTGACCGTCCACACTGTCAAGGGGAGCAGCGTCTCCTTTTGCATCTGCAAGCCAGGGCAAACCACCAAGGAACTGGGGACATATAAACACTGTGCTGAGTTGGGCTATTAAGGCAAATTGCTTTGGCAATGGTCCCAAAGACAGGGTAGATGAGGCAGCAGTCAGAGGCCAGGACAAGATCAAGTAAGTCAGAGCAGCGCTGTGGAATCAGAGTCCAGGATTTACCTCCCAGACAGTAGGGAGGAACCTTGGACAATTCAGGCAATAACCCTGAGCCCTGGCTTCCTCACTTCCAAAACAGGGCGGACAGTACAACTTAACCTCATACCTAACACCAAGTACCAAGTAACCACAGCTGAAGAAGGTAGGTGACCCCTGAGAGCCTCACTCTAGCGTACATCACTAGAGTGACCTTAACCGATTACTTGAACTTGAACTCTGTAAACCCCAATTTTCTTGCAATTTTCTTGTCTGTGAAGCACGGATGTTCACACCTGTATTGGGCCTACTGGGAAGAGAGCTGAGATCGTGTGTGTTCTGCCCTCAGAACGATGCCCACCAGAATGTACAATAAATGGCAGTTATTACTGTGTTATGTATGAACTAAGATAAAGCTGTCGTCACAGCCAGGCAGCAACAGTGGTGGAGACAGAAACCGGAAAGCGGAAACAAGCAGAACATACAGGAAGTGTGACGTGACGATTCTAGAAGAGACCACATTCATAAGCAGCAGCATGGAACCGAATACCCCTTTTATTAATATTTTATTTATTTATCGGAGAGAGAGGAGCAGGCTCCTTACTGAGCAAGGAGTCCGATGCGGACTCAATCCCAGGACCCTGGGATCACGACCCGAGCCACCCAGGCGCCCCTGAACGCCCCTTTTCCAGAGAGCCAGATGCGCTCTGCCCAGCGGATGTGGCTCCTGCACGTCCCCTCCAGGTTAGATCATGGAGGATGGCAGCGCTAGCGACGCAGGTTTGCAGACTGAGGGAAGGGGCCTGGAAGGAGAAAACGCAGTCGCCTCTGATTATATAATTGTCCTGCCTCTTTCTGCTCTGAAGCCAGACCCATTGCCGACTTCAGGAAGGCACAATGAAAAGCGCTGCTGAGGCTGAGGTGAGGGGTTTGGGGGGGCAGGTTCCCAACAGGTCAGAGCTGACAGGAGCAGGAATGCACATCAGGGCCAGACTCCACCGGGCTAAGCACACGGGACACGTGTGCTAGCACCTGCCAGGTCTGAAACCACCGTCCTGTGCTTAAGTGTCCTGCCTCTCTAGACAGCAGAACCCACAGAAAGCCGCTCTTCCCGCAGCAGCTCTGCCTTTGGCGAGGCACAAACATCATTCTAAAAATCTAGCGCAGGGCTCAGGGCACTGCTGTGACGGAGGTAAACTCGCCATCCTTTCATTTTTCTTGCAACTCTAAAACTGCTTCTCAAGGACTTGGTTTGTAAACTTAAATACTAAGAAAACGTAAAGGGAAGATGAGCACACCGGTCATGACGATGTGCTGGGTGTCAAACGCGCGCCGTCCGCCCTTCTCCTCTGAAGGGGACACGCAAGGCACGCACAGGACCGGTTTTCCAACCCGTGACTCTCTGCCCCTGTGTTCCCCACAACCTGTCACCCATCTCCCGTGTGGAACAACTGCAAACACATGAGACGTCCAGTCAGAACTCAGCCCTCTTTCAGGCAGAATCTCCCCTGCGCACACCGCACTGGCCTGAGTCGGAGAAACCACGCGCACGGCCACCCCCTAACGAAAATGAAACCAAAGGCCATTCATTAGGAAAAGCTCCATCTCTTGATCTCCCTGAACTAAAGGTTGTCTCCGAAGTTAGAATTAGAGCATTTGGTGGAGATGCAGAGCTGCCTAAATTTTCTCACGCCCTAGCACTTTCGCTTTTGGGAAATGAATATTTAGAAAGGTTTAAGAATATCTTTCTTACACGTTTCTCTCCCTCCCAAATATAGAGAGCGCAACAAAAGCTTCTTCCTTTATGAGTAAGAATGTGTGGCCTGGGAAGAAAGCAATCCCAAACAGACTCCTGACTCAGTTACACACCCGTTCGGACAGATTTTCCCCGATAGGTAGGGAAGAGATGATGTCTTAACTCTTCTAGCAACACTGATTAAAGGGGGTACCTGCTGGGGGTTCAGCAACGCCGAATCAGTCGTCTTTAGAGAGGAGAGACAGAGGCTTCAGAGGCTCCTGCCCCCACTTGGGTAGAAAATGACACAAAGCAAGACACTCGGAGTCACGAGGGAGAGGCTGAAGGGATTTCCTTTCCCAGGAGCTCTTCAAAGACAAAACAGCCACTCGTTTTCTTAATTGTCGTGGTGTATCTCTGGTGTATTTCTTAAGCTGCCCTCTGACCAGCAATGGTGGAGAGCCACTTGCTCTAAGAAATCAAGGTCGGGCGTCTGTTGGCTAGAGGACAAAACAGGAATATTCAGCCAAAAGTCAGTACATACAACAACATCGCTTGGTGTGGGTTGGTCATTTAAAAACAAAGATCCAGGGGGTGCCTGGCCGGCTTGGTTGGTGGAGCAAAAAACTCTTGATCTTCTGGGTGTGGTTTCGAACCTCACGCTAGGTATAGAAATTACTTAAAAACAGAATCTTTTAAAAATACATAAATAAAAATAAAAACCCAAATACAATAAAGAAAAAGAAAGAAAGTTTCAAAGGAGCATCTCACCTCCCTGGAATGACCCCCAAGTGCGACCTAACACTCCCACCACGGAGAAGGAAAGGAAATGAGCAGAGATGCTAAGGGGCCAAGCAACACAGCTGATTTTTGCTGCGGGCCTGGAAAGCTTTAGGTCTTCAGGCTTTTCACTTTTTTTTAGATTTCAGGCCATGGAGCACCCAGGCTGTCGGTCTGGTTTCCGCTCTTCCTCCCTTACTACCGCGACCCTCCTGCTTGACACCGATCGGTCACAGGGCAGGGGCAATGCCGAGCCCTAAACTGGAAGCCGGTGACCAGAGGCCCCGGAAGGCAGGAGCGCCCAGAGGGGCCAAGGGCAGAAGAGACTCCACAGCAGGCAGGGGAGCGTCGTTGCAGCGTGACCTGCGTTGCGGAGGGGGGACCCCAAGTGCTGCCATCCCGGCCCCTCGGGAAACTGCGGCCGCAGTGGACCGCGTGGCCCCGGATCAGCGGTGGGAACGGTTGTCCGGCCTGAGCACTGAGTAAGGCTGTAGGAAGGGTCGCCACCACTGACCTTTGGTTAAGGCCTCGGTGTCGGGCAGTCCTTCATGTAGACAGAGACAAAGGATCCACTGTTCCCAGTGTAGACCTGAGGGGAAGGGGGCTGTGGTGCCCCCTGTGAGCCCATCGCGGCCCAGCGGCCGGCACAGGTTTCCCTTAAACGGCCGCTGCCCCCAGCGCCTCAATGGGACAGGCCCGCGCGCCGCGAAGGGCTCCCGCATCCCCCCTCCCCCCCCCCCCCCCGTTAGCCCCAACCCAGGCAATTCAGGTGAGTGGTGTGGCCGGCGGTCTGTGCGGGACGTGCGGAGTCCGGTGCCGGCGTCGGTCCCCGAAGCCCGCACCGACTGCCCACATCGGCCCGAGGTGCCGGCGATGCTGCTCCTGCGTCCCCGGACACGGACCGCACCCGGACCGCACCCGGAACCGCGGCAGACACCGCACCTGGACCACATCACGGACCCGCACCCCGGACCCGCACCCGGACCGCACACGGACCCGTGGCGGACACCGCGCACGCCCGTCCCCTCCCGCGGCCCCGGCCCGCGCACGCCGCCCGCACCCACCTCCGGCGCGGGAGAGGCGCCCTTGGCCGGCAGCGCGCAGCCCAGGAGCTCGGCCAGGAACTTTGCCATAGACGAGCGCGGGGCTCCCTCCGCAGCGCCCGAGGCGGCCCCGCCCAGTGCGGGAGCAGGAGCGGGAGCAGGAGCCGGAGCAGGAGCGGGGGCGGTGGCCCGGGCCGGGGGCTGGGAGGGGCGGCCGGGGGTGCCGGGGCCGGGACGAGCGCACCTGCCGCCGAACTGGCCTCCCGCGCCGCGCCCGCCGCCCCCGCGGGTGGAGCGAGGGGCAGGTCCCCGCCGGGTGTCGCCGCGGTAAGGGAAGGGCCCGCCGAGGGGGTGGCGGGAGGGCCGACGGCGCCGGGGGCGGGGGGCAGCGGGCAGCGGCGCGGACACCCCCCCCCCCCGGGGCACCGGTGACAGCGCCCGGCTGGACCGCGGGAGGCGACGGCAGGGAGGGTCTGCGCGGGCAGGCGGGCCAGCACGACCCGGTTCCCCAGTTTCCTGCTCCTCGGCGGGACCCGAGGTGGAAAGCGCGGCTGCCCCCGCCGCTCACTGACCCGGGAGAGTTGCGGGTGCAAGGGGCGAGCTGCGGGGGTAGGGGTGGGGGGGCTCCCGGCCAGCCGCAGCCGCCCTCCTCAGGGAAAAGCAAAGAGAGGCGCACCCTCTCCTCACACTGACCCTGTTGCTAGATGCGGCCGCACACGTGTGGCCCCGGACAGTGGAGGTGACTTTGCAGGAACAGAGCTGGACCAGAGCTGCTCCGTGACCAGGCCCAGCTCCCCTCTGGCCTGGGCTGGGGTGACGGTTTACGGTGGAAAAGGGTGGTCAGGCCCTGCGACCGACACAGACAGGTGTGGCCCTGTTTTTCTTTCCAAACCGATAAGGCTTGTCTTCTAACGACAGAGATGACTTTTAGGGCGCAGGCCTCCGTTGCATCCCTGTAGCTGTTTATCTCAAACTTCAGCCTACAGGGCAGTGACCCCGAGAGCTGGTACAAGATCAGAAGTCCTGGGCCCCAGCTCTCAGGGTTTCCCATCGGAAGGTTTGGGGCCACCTCAGGATCTCCTTCGGTATTCTGCGTCCCAAGAGATTATGATGTAGGTGGTGCCCAGGATGGATTTGGAGAAACGGTGCCCCACCTTGTCAAATCCTGAAGTCAGGGCATGCCAGAACGGGAAAGCATTAGTATGGCCATAGACAGAGACCCTAAAGAAAGTTTGTCAAATCACCTCATTTTGTATGCAAGGAAGCAGAGCTAGAAAAGTGCATTACTCCACGAATGACCTTGTGCGAGAGACACTCCAGGCATCACAGACGCACCCCGCACGTCTTGCCTGACTGAATGAACAGGAGACGGGCAGGACGGGTCTAGAGCTCCTGTTTCAGGTTCCAGAATTCTAACTGGTGCAGCAAAGTCACTGTGAATTCAGGAAATAAAATGGGAAGGAAAAGTGTTAAACTAAATTAGTTGGAATACATATCAGCTCAGTGCTTCTCCAAGTTTTTCAGTCAAATATTTTTCACAGTAAAGAGATTATCAAAAACAAATTGTCTGTGTAATCTCTGGTTTCGTCTTTTTTTCATTTTAGCCTATGAAATATTTGCATTCATGATGGTATAAAAAGACCTTTCCTCTGAGTAAAACTACAGCTTCAAGTATTCCATCTTCATCCAGAAGCCCCTGGCACAGGACTCGCTAAACCCCCATTAGCAAAATCAAGAAATGTGGCAGGAAGCCTGGGTAGTTGGGTGGGTTGGGCCTCTGCCTGCAGCTCAGGTCATGTTCTCGGGGTCCTGGGATCGAGCCCCGCATCGCATCGGGCTCTCTGCTCAGCGGGGAGCCTGCTTCCCTCTCTCTTTCCTTGCCTCTCTGCCTCCTTGTGATCTCTGTGTCAAATAAATAAATAAAATCTTTTTTAAAAAATGTGGCACTTAATCCCACTTTTTTTTTAGATTTTATATTTGAGAGAGAGACAGAGACAGTGAGACAGAGTATGAGAGGAGGGGAGAGGGAGAAGCAGGCTCCTGCTGAGCAGGGAGCCCAGAGGTGAAGCAGGTTCCATCCCAGGACTCTGGGCCATGACCTAAGCCAAAATCAAACGCTTAAACAACTGAGCCCCGAAGGTGCCCCTAAATCCCACTTCTGATATTTAATAGCTGTGAGACTTCGGAAAAGTGACATGGCTTCTCTGTTCCTCAGTTTGGGCATCTGCAAATGGGCATACACTCCAGGTGGCTACTGCATGCGGCTTGCGTTTGCTCTCTACTGCTGGCCCAACTCACGTCTTCAGACATCCCCCGTTTACTCCGTCGCGGTTCTGTGGGTGGGCTCAGCGGGGTTGCGTGGCGGGCTCACAAGGCTGAAACCCACATGCAGCCTGCTGGGCTCTTCCCTGGAGGCCCCGAGAAGAATCCGCTTCCAAACCAGCTCCTGGCAGCTGTAGGTCTGAGGTCGCTTCCTTGCTAACTGCCAGCCCAGGCCCCATCCTCCGCTCCCAGAGGCTGCCCCGGCTTCTTTCCACGGGACGACATCTTTAAAGCAGCAGCAGTCGAGCTGAGCCCTTCTCGTGCTGCCTATCTCTGACTTCTTTTGCCAATAGCTAGAGAAAACTAGCTTTAAAGTGGCTCATGTGATTATATGATTATCATATCCAGGCCACCTAGATAATCTCCCTATGCTCGGGTCAACTGTTCGGTCATGTAATCACACCTTCAAAGTCGCCTTTGTCGCATGAAGTAACATAATCACAGAAGTAACGGCAGGGCGAAGGCCGAGAGAGCTTTCTAGAATGCAGCTTACCACAGACTACTCTGAAGAAGTGAACGTATGCACCTTAAATGCTTAGAACGTGACACAACGCCGTTCCCTTCTTACAGTAAAAACTCGATAGAGGTTAGCCGCCATTTTTCTCTGCACATGGCACCACATTTCATTGTCATTATGACTCTGTGTTATTTTAAGGGAATACACTGAGAATCGAAAAGATTGTCCTCGCTGGTGCGGAAGGATGTGGGGAAAAAGGAACCTTTGTGAGCTGTTCGTGGGAATGCAAACTGGTGCAGCCTCTGTGGAAAACAGTATGCAGTTTCCTTAAAAAATTAAAAATAGAAATAACAAATGATCCATTATTGGGTATTCACTCAAAGAAAAAATACCAATTCAAAAAAAGATATGCACCCCTGTGTTTACTGCAGGTCTGTTTACAATAGCCAAGATATGGAAGCAGCCCAAGTGTCGGTTGATAACCAAATGGATAAAGAAAATGTCACACACACACACACACACACACACACACTGTAGAATATTACTCAGCCGTAAAAAGAAGATAAGATCTTACCATTTGGGACAAAATGGATGGACCTAGAGGATATTACAGTAAGTAAAATAAGTCAGAGAAAGAAAAATACCATATTACTTCATTTATATGTGGAATCTAAAAAAAAAAAAAAAAAAACCACAAATGAATGAACTAACAAAAGCACAAATAAAGCAAGAACAAAGGGACAGTTGCCAGAGGACGCCGGAGGGAGGGAGCCGCGGTGCGGGCTTCCAGTCGCGGCATGAGTGAGCTGTGGGAGGAGACGGCCCCGCACGGGGTGCCGTCAGCCGTAGGAAACAGTGTTCCGTGGTGACAGGCGGCAGCGACACGGCAGTGAGCACTGCGGACGGTCAAGTGTCTGTGTTGTACGCCGGAAGCTAACACAGCCCCGCGCGCCAGCTGTGCTCCAGTTAAAAAGGAAGACGGTCGGACCCCACACGACTGACCCCACACGACGGTCCGACCCCACACGACTGACCCCACACGACGGTCCGACCCCACACGACTGACCCCACACGACGGTCCGACCCCACACGACTGACCCCACACGACGGTCCGACCCCACACGACTGACCCCACACGACGGTCCGACCCCACACGACTGACCCCACACGACGGTCCGACCCCACACGACTGACCCCACACGACCGTCCGACCCCACACGACTGACCCCACACGACGGTCCGACCCCACACGACTGACCCCACACGACGGTCCGACCCCACACGACTGACCCCACACGACGGTCCGACCCCACACGACTGACCCCACACGACGGTCCGACCCCACACGACTGACCCCACACGACGGTCCGACCCCACACGACTGACCCCACACGACCGTCCGACCCCACACGACTGACCCCACACGACCGTCCGACCCCACACGACTGACCCCACACGACGGTCCGACCCCACAGGACTGACCCCACACGACCGTCCGACCCCACACGACTGACCCCACACGACGGTCCGACCCCACACGACTGACCCCACACGACGGTCCGACCCCACACGACTGACCCCACACGACCGTCCAACCCCACACGACTGACCCCACACGACGGTCCGACCCCACACGACTGACCCCACACGACGGTCCGACCCCACACGACTGACAGCCGCCCGTCAAGTCCGTGCTTTTGCCATGACGCGATCCTGCATCACCGGAGGCGGGCAGAGGACAGGTTCGTGTGGGGATGTGTCCTTGAGGAAGACTGTGGCAGTAATGAGCGGCAGAAGGAGGAGTACAGGGTCACTGGCCAAAGGTCTGGGTGTCAGGGAAGCTCTACTAAGTTAAGACAGTCTTTAACTGTCTTTTTGGAGAGCAGAGGCGTTCACTTGAGATGATGTTCATCTTAAAGGCTTATCACTTTGCTTGTCTAGACTCATTCCTTTGATGACCTCTTCCTCCCTGTGGCGCCGCCCTTCTGCCGTGTCACAACTGGCCGGTCAAGGAGAAAAAATCTTTTCCGAAGGGCAGTCCCGCTGACCCAGCCTCTCCACAGGGCCTCCCCAGGCCGGAGTCAGCGCCGCGCCTACTTTCTGCTGACTGCCTAGCTAGCAGCACGATGACAGACACCCAGAATCAAAAAAAAAAGCAAACAAGTAAATCACCATCGTCTCTGGTCCTCCCCCATTTAGGTCCTACATAGTTCACTAAAAGGGCTATTCATACACTGACTCAGTATTTCTATTTCTTAGAATTTATCCTAAAAAATAAACCGAGAATCGCTCAAAGAGTACTGCATTTAAATTGTCTCATGTCCATCGGGGCAAGTGTCGTTTTTACTGGCACAGTCGCCATCGTGGTTAAAAGAGCAGGACTAAGGGGCACCTGGGTGGCTCAGTCGGTTAAGCATCTGCCTTCAGCTCGGGCTCCCTGCTGAGCAGCGGAGCCTGCTTCTCCCTGTCCCTCTCCTTCTGTCCCTGCTCCTGTGATCTCTGTCTCTCAAATAAATAAATAAAACCTTACACACACACAAAAAAAAGGCAGGGTGGGAGTTGGCCTGCCTACGGTTGAACCCCGGCTCTGCCAAGTACTGGATGAGTGATTAAGGAAGCTCGGTTCTGCAAGCCTCCGTTCCCTTATCAGGAAAGTAGGAATGAGAACACCTCACCTCCTAAGAATTTAGTTACTACTATGATACTATTATACTGACATCAGGATGGTGCCGATACTAACATATATTCATATAATTAATGGTTCTAAGTAGCATCACCGTAAGCACATTTACCGCAAGCATTTTTGCTACATAACCCAGAGGCCATAAGGTGATATCTCCATACGAGATAAAAATCATGAAAACGGGGTGCCTGGGTGGCTCAGTGGGTTAAGCCGCTGCCTTCGGCTCAGGTCATGATCTCAGGGTCCTGGGATCGAGCCCCGCATCGGGCTCTCTGCTCAGCGGGGAGCCTGCTTCCTCCTCTCTCTCTCTCTCTGCCTGCCTCTATGCCTACTTGTGATCTCTGTCTGTCAAATAAATAAATAAAATCTTAAAAAAAAAATCATGAAAACGAAAGACAGGTATTCATTAGAGAAGAAATAAAGAAACAGGAAAAAGAATAACAAAATCAAAAAGATTTGTTGCAAAATACAAAATGTTTGAATACATTCAAAATGTATAGTGCAGATTCATGGCAATATGTGCAAATAGTGGGTTTTACTTGGTAGACTGGACCTAACAAAGCACTTTCTTTAAAGCATTTCATTCAGAGTATTACACTTTTTTTTTTTTTTTTTTGCTTGTTACTTCATCTTCTCGTTCAGCATCACATTCTCTATTTGCTAAAATATCTCCCTTCATCATGAGAGGTATCAGTTTCCAAACACCAGGACGCGCTCGCAACGGGGCTTCGTACCACAGTGTTTGTTGGTTCTTGACAGATTGTCACATGTCTGCGGACAGACGTTCCCAGATCCCAAACCCCGCACCACTGTGTAGACCATTATGAAGGCTGTGTAGATAATATAAAAGTAACAGTATTGTGTCAGTGGAGAAATCAAATCAAACTGTCAACCAGTTATTTTTTTATCTTTTATAGCAAAACTGCCTCATGGCCAATGAGATATGGCATAGATGCTCCTCTCTGCTGACAGCAAAGATGTCCATGGCAGAGGCTCACAGCAAAAACTCCAGATGCAATAATTAATACACTAATGCTATTACTAACTAGTCAATAGTTCATAATAGTAATAATGTTAACTATTAGAAGGGTTATGATTAACAGTACATCCTCGACTGTTGGCCCATGGCCTGACTGAATGAATGGACAGATGGACAAACACTGACTGAATGAATGGACAGATGGACAAACACTGACTGAATGAATGGACAGATGGACAAATAAATGAACAAAGATACTTGCTGTTGCATTATAAAGCCAAAATTTGTAAGTCTTCTAACATCTAGCAACGGAAGATTTGTTTGGATATATTATAGTTCATAAATGCAGTCAGCATAAAATCTATTTTGAAAGAATATTCACTGGCCTACGAAAACGTTGGTGGGGACAGCACACAGCACGTGCAGTGTGCACTGACTCTGTAAAATGTTTCCATGGATGCATCAGAAGGAAAGGGGAGGAGATATACCAAAGGCCAATAACAGTTCCCTCAGGGTGACAGAATAATAAATTATTTTATTTTCTTTCTTCTATATACATTCCTGAATTTTCTATTCTTTGCAGTGAACCTGAGCACAACATTCATTCTAATAATTTTTATTAAAATCTTATGATGAAGAACTTGGACATTTAAAAAAGTTATCGAGTTCATCTTAATGGATTTAAGACCTTATTATCTCTTTAGTAAAACATTTGCAATAGACCAATTAACACAGCTAAATACACCGCACTGATACTCTCCTTAAGGGATCTGTTTGTAAAGAGGCTTCACTAAATGTCACCCAAATTCAATTTTAAAGACACTCACCTTTATCATAAAGCTAACAGTCGGGTTGTCCTGACGCTGAGGGTGGCAAAGTCATAAGCAGCGCATGTGAGCTGTTCTTACCGCTTACCTACGCTCTTCCCACTCAGCTGAGACACTAACGTAGCAGTTGAGGGCACTCGGGCAGCTCAGTCGGTCAAGCAGCAGGCTCTGGGTTTCGGCTCAGGTCATGACTCACAGACTCACATGACTCACGGACAGAGGCCTGCATCAGGCTCTGCACTCGGTGCAGAGTCCACTTGCGAGTTCTCCCTCCCTCTCTCTCTGCCCCTCCCCCCACATGTGCTATAAATCAATCAATCAATCAATCAAATCTTTTTTTTTTTTAAAAAAAGAAAGGAACTAATGCAGAAGTTGAAACATAAAGCTCTGGAAAGCATCATTTACCCAGAGTCAGTGAGAATGTACGCCTGCCGAGAATAAAGACGACTGCCTCCGCTGATGGATGAACAGATAAAGAAAATGTGATACACGCACACACAGAGACACAGAAGAATATTATTCGGCCATGAAAAAGAATGAAATTTTGTGATTTGTGACAACATGGATGGACCCTGAGGGCATTATGATAAGTGAAATAAGACAGAGAAAGACAAATACTGTATGACCCAGTTACATGTAGAATCTTAGAAAAACTGAAACTAAAACAAGCTCACAAGTACATACAACACATCGGTAGTTACCAGAGGCCATGGGGGTACAGTTGGCAAAGGTGAAGAGGGAGAGGCGCCTATAGCTCAGTCAGCTGAGCCACCGACTCTTGATTTCAGCTCAGGTCATGATCTCAGGGTTGCGAGATCGAGCCCCGTGTTGGACTCTGTGCCCAGCTCATGGAATCTGCTTGGGATTCTCTCCCCCTCCCTCTGCCCCTCCACACCCCCTCTCTCAAATAAATAAATAAAATCTTTCTAAAGAATGGTGAAGGGGGTCAAAATGCACAAACCTCTGTCTATAAAGGAAGTAAGTCATGAAGAGGTAACGTACAGCATGGCGACTCCTGTTGATAATACCGTATTCAGTACCTGAAAGTTGCTACAAGAGTGAGTCTTAGAAGTTCTCATCAGGAGGGAAAAAATATTCTGTACCTCGCCTGGTGACAGATGTTAACTGGACTTATTGTGGGGATCCTTTTGCAACAGACAAATACCAAGTCACTACATTGTACACCTGAAACTGATACAATGTTGCGTGTCAGCCATACCTCGCTAAAAAAAATAATAATCAATGACAGAATCCTGTTTCCTTTGTGGTTCTCAGGGAGAACCGGTATTGCAGTGACTATAAATACTGTACTTTGCTACGGTCAAAAAATAGAGCCGACTGATTAATCAACCATTCCAACTAATTATCATCTATGCAACACATGAATTACAACTTTTCAAAAAATTAGGCTGTCATAAATTGCAATTAACAGCACAACTCTACCGAAGGTTTCATAATGCTCTGATGAGGCAGAAGGCACTTCATCACGGCGTCAGGCTCGCCGGCATAAAAATCATTTATCCCAGTAGGACGGATGAGGGGAGATGCAGGCTAATAGGAACTTTCAGTCGGTAGAAATGCAAGCAAGCCAGGCTCCGCCGTGTTTACAAGCCTGAATGAATGTCTATCAAGCTCTTTAAGCACCTCCTGAGAAAGGCGCTCTGTTTGTCTGAGATGTTATAATTATTATTCCACAGGAATACAATGGGTAACATTCTATTTTACAACAAAGAAAATTAGATTACAAGTTTTCCTACAACCCCCCTCCTCCCACTAAGATCAGACACTGCACAGTCGCGATGGTGCCAATTACGCCACCTTTTCCTGCACCGTGTGCTCCTCGGGCTCTCGGTGATCTGAATGGATTTCATGCCAGATACAACTCCTGGCAGCAATCAAAACAATCAGAAGGAAAACAGTCCCATCTTCTGTGTTCAAGTACTGCTATTGATTCAAACTCCGTATTTGCCTCGCTTCTTTCTTGGCACAAGAGAGTCTGTGGCTTCTGTCCGGGCCCCCGTTTTGCCTCACCAAGAAGAAGGGGAGGGAAAGCCTGGTACATACTAGGCCTTTCCCATCACTGGCTGCTATAAGCCCACTCCCATCAAAGAGAGCGGTTTTCAGAATTTAGTCCAATCTACTCCATCCCCCTCCCCTCGTCCCATTTAAGGGAACTGGAGGCACCTGGAGGTTAATGCCCCGGTTTCCAGAGCTAGCCTACTGGCAGAGCAGGGCCCAGACTCTCCAACTCTGGACAGCCCCCATGGTCCACTGAGTCATTTCCTCGGGGCCCAGCATGGTGACACTCTGCACGTTCTCTAATCATTGATGAGATTTTGCCTGAAAAGTAACACTGTTCTTTGGCTCAGGTGTAAAACAAAAGAAGACAACAAAGAGAGAGATTGTGCCATGGAGGTTAGGGACAAGAGCCCAGCGTCACACCCTTGACGTACCACACCCACATCACAGGCAAGCTTCGTCTCCTGATGCAGGAATTTGGGGTTCATGTCCTGTCACAGTTAGTTGCTCAGGTTTATTTATTTGAAAAGCCATAACAGGACTCCCTGGAAGGGTCTTTGCCAGGTATTTGAAGCTGATGGCCGGAGGCTCTCTAATGGGCAAAGAAATACTTTGCCTCTCCAGCCGCGCCCTGGCTGCCCGGGGTAGGAGGGAGACCTATCCTAACATGGGGAAGAGTCAAGGTTTAGGTCAATGTAATTGGCTGATGCTCAACACAAAAGGAAGTTGGTCTGTTTAAGGGGTTAAATCATTCAGAGCGATATCAATCAGCCTCCAACTCAGCCCTGCAGGGAACTTGTTTTATGACTCTCGAGAGAGGTGCAGCCTGGAGAAATTGAATCAATAAATGGTACAGTTGCAGGATTATAGGTGTGATAAGAAGCTAAGAGAATAAGCTATGCCTCCCCCAGTTTGGGGCTTAATATAAGAGTTACCGTGCTTGTGGGAAAGGGTCAGGTTCACCATGGTGCCGGTGATAGCGGGAGTGCCACGGTCCACGACAAGGACCATGAGAGGACTGTCACTACATAACAATGACAAAACCCACAGCGGCAACAAGGCTACACCAGACCCCTAGGAACCAACTCCGCTCAAGGGTAGAGAACCAAAGTTCACCTCAGAAAAGAATGGGGGAGTGAAAGGGGAACCTCCTACACTGTCGGTGGGAACGCAGGCTGGTGCAGTCACTCTGGAAAACAGCATGGAGGTTCCTCAAAAAGTTGAAAAAAGAACTGCCCTACTTCCCAGCAATCGCACCACTGGGTATTTACCCTAAAGATCGTGTGTTTGATCCAAAGGGGCATGTGCACCCAAATGTTTCTAGCAGCAATGTCCACAATAGCCAAACTATGGGAAGAACCTAGATGTCCATCAACAGATGAATGGATCAAGAAGATGTGGTCTATATACACAATGGAATACTACTATGCAGCCATCAAAACACCTGAAACGTTGCCATTTGCGACAACGTGGATGGAACTAAAGGGTATTAGGCTGAGCGAAATAAACCAGAGAAAGACAATTATCATATGATCTCTCTGATATGAGGAATTTGAGAGACAAGGCAGAGGACCATAGAGATAAAAATGAAACAAGATGAAACCAGAAAGGGAGACAAACTGTAAGAGACTCTTAATCTCAGGAAACAAAGTGAGGGTTGCCAGGGGGGTGGGCAGGGATGGGGTGGCCGGCTGATGGACACTGGAAAGGGTATATGCTGCGGTGAGTACTGTGAACTGTGTAAGACTGATGACTCACAGACCTGTACCCCTGAAACAAATAATATATTAAATGTTAATTTAAAAAAAAGAAGAGAGAAAAGTGGGCACCCATATGGAGCCCTGATTGTCGAGTGCATCACTGGGCACCAGCGAGTGGGACTGTGGCTTACACGAGGCAGAGGAACACTAGGGCTAGGCAGGAAGCAATCATGGCCACAAAGGCCACAAACAATGGAGCAGGGGAAGGCAGCCAGTGCTAAAACGTAGAGCTGCTGCGGGGACAGAGCTAACCATACAAGAGCCGGGATCCCCCACAGGAATCTGCTAGAAGGCTGAAGATCCAAGAGCTTCCCCCGAAAGGGCTTGAGGCAAACGCCATTTTGTCATTTCATTGATTCACACCCTCCTTGGACTGGTCCACATCCCAGCTGGTGTGGCCCGCCTCTTGAAAGTCCCGTTGAAAGACAGCCGGGACAGGGGAATGGACAGGCTGTCAGCCCACGGACAGAAGCACAGCACACCATCCCACTAAAGGCTGCTTCCAACCTAACTAGCCGTAGACGCCCGGATCTGCTCTGCATTAGACACTCAGCCACATTAAAGAGTTCCGGGCAAGGTCACCCCTCGGGCTCCGTCAGCACTAGGACCAATACAAGTTCAAAAATGATACAATGTAAAAAAAAAAAAAAAAAAAAAAAAAAAAAAAGACACAAGGTCAGACCGAATCTTCAACAGCCGCATACTTCAACAAAAGCTTTTAGGAAGAAAACCCACTTCTATTTTCTTTGTTTCTTCCCGCATCAGCTCTGACCTCTCCGTTCTCCATGGGCAGAGGTGCCACAGACGTCTTCCCGCGGCCAAGGAGCACAAGCCAGAATGCGGACTCGACGTGTCCGTTTCTCTCTACCCTGCGTTTCTGTGCTGATGACAGCAACAACGGCCCACGTGACGACGTGAGAGGCACTGTGCTGGGCACTTGGCAGGTATTACCACACATTCTCACATCTGATCGCTTGATCAAGTCCTCCAGGGAATACAATCCTAATCCCCGCTTTATAAATGGGAAAATATGGCACAGAGATGTTTATTTCCTTCCCAAGGTCACAGAGCTAGAAAGACGTGGAGCTTGACCAGGCAGTCCTCCGGAGCCCACCACTCTGCCCTGCATCCGTCGTCATCAGACCAGAGGAGCAGCAAGGGACTGGACCCTTCCAGCACCCCCTGTAGGGAAAACTGAATGTGAAATGAGTTGGGGTTTTTTTAAAGATTTTATTTATTTATTTGATAGACAGAGATCACAAGTAAGCAGAGAGGCAGGGGAAGCAGGCTCCCCACTGTGCAGGGAGCCCAATGTGGGGCTGGATCCCAGGACCCTGAGCTCATGACCTGAGCCGAAGGCAGAGGCTTAACCCACTGAGCCAACCATGTGCCCCATGAAATGAGTTTTAAAAGGAAGCAATTTCCAAATACACACTTGTCTCATCTGAAAACATGAACATTTTTCTGACTAAATAAAAAGTGAGCAGAACCGAAGAATTCTGACCCCCATGCCCTCAAGCTTGCACAAGAGAACGTTCCAAGCCCACTCTCTGAGTCACCCCCCCAACACTTGCTTGCCGAGTAATGCTAGGAGAGTCCCAATGGGCTCACACCTAAACTACATTTAAATTAAAGAGCTTTCCAAATCTCCTGCTAAATTTCCCCAACTTAAGTGAGATTTTAAGTTAAGAACTCAGTCTGATTAGCTTAACTTATTTTCATCCTTTTCAGAGTTTAAGATTCCCAAATGCAGGGGCACCTGAGTGGTTCGTCTTTGACCGAGGTCATGATCCCAGGGTCCTGGGATGCAGCACCGAGTTCCCCACTCAGTAGGGAGGCTTCTCCCTCTCCCTCTGCTGCTCCCCCTGCTTGTGCTTGTGCACACTCTCTCTCTCAAATAAATAAAATCTTTAAAAATATATATATATTCCCATTTGCCAATTACCTTAAATGACACAAGGGTTGCAGGTCAAAGACACCCAACAGCCAAATAAGTGGTCCTACACCAGATAACTTGAGTCCTACAAAGAATGGCAGATATGAGGACAGGCCCAGCACCAGTCACAAGAGCTCCGTTGAGGGAGGAAAAAGGTTCGAGTTTCATCCCTTTGGAAATAAGCCTCAGACTTAGCCAGGGAAGAATCTGCAGATGTCCAGGGTCTAATCACCCACCACCAATCACAAGAGTTCGTAGATTCTCATTAATCTCAAGGATACACGTCTGTAGAGGGTACATGGCGATTAGGAAGGAGAAACCATTTATTAAAACATGCCGGAGGCATCAGCAAACAAAAGAAAACGTAATCGTAGAGAGGGTGCCCCTAGTAACCTACCCCAAAAGATAAGGAAAACAAATGATCCAAACTAAAAGACTCTGAAGAGGGGGCGAAGAAGGGGGGGAAAAACAGGTTTTGTGTCTGACTCTGGAAGCACGGATTATGCGCACACTGAGAGCTGGCGGGCAGATGGGTGAAGCTCATAAACGAATATTAAATCTACTCAAACCCTCGTGCCCTCCTGATGCAACACAGCTCCTGCCTGGAGGGCAAGACAATCAGCCCAGAAATGCCTACAAGTCGTCGGATCCTGCCGCTGGCAGGGAAACCCTCACCGCCTCCCCATGCACAGGGAGCTGGGACCGTTCACCCCACATCTCACAACAGGTCAGGCAGGGGGTCAGAAGGCCCTGTCTGTCTGCCTGTCTGCCTGTCTGCCCGTGTCTGTGTGTGCGTGTGTGTGTGTGTGTCTGTGTCTCTCTGTCTCTCTCTCCGTCTCTGTCTCTCTCTCCATCTCTCCCTCTTTGTCTCTGTCTCTCTCTGTGTTACTCTCTCACTCTCTCCATCTCTCTCTGTCTCTCTCTCCATCTCTGTCTCTCTCACATGCACACACAGTGGATGTCCTTATATTCAGACTGGTTTCTGCCACCAGAGGCAGATATGAAATGAAATGGCACAAGAAAAGCACCTAGCATAGAGCCTGTTTATGGGGCTTGATATGTTTCTGCCATCTCTTCGCAGGAATAAGAACAGATCATTAGATTTCAAAGAGCAGGAGAAATGAAGTCAACAAGCTTTGACCTCGCCCTATAGTCCTTTACTCTTTATGCCCTCAGACGGGCATTCAGTGAGTGGTGAAGGTCACTCACGTTCCACTGATTCCGCCTGGAAATAGCAAGCGTGGGATGAGAAAATCATGCCAAGAGAATAGGATACACGGTATTCCTCTTTTAACCAGAACATCTAAAGCTCAGTGGTTCTGGGCGTCTGGGTGGCTCAGCCAGTTAAGCACCAACTCTTGATTTGGGTTCAGGTCGTGAGCTCAGGGTCATCAGATCAAGCCCCATGTCAGGCTCCATGCAGGGTGTGGAGCCTGCTTAGGATTCTCTCTCTCCCTCTCCCTCTGCCCCTCCCGGTCCCTCCCACCCTCTCTATAAATAAGTAAGTAAAGCTCGGTGGCTTACGAGTACTGGAAGGACAAGTGCTTTAGAGCCGGGCCACTCAAAGCGTGGCTCACGAACCAATTCCATTGACATCATCTAGGAGTGAGTTAGAAATGCGTTCCAGGCCCCACCCAGCCCGACTGAATCAAAGCCTGTGCCTTAACCAGCTCCCCAGAGGGGACGTGTTTGCTCAGGAAAGCTCAGCTCCACAGCGGCAATAACCCTGACAGAGAAGTGTGTGCACCTCCGGGCTCACACGGAATGATCTAGAGGGTGAACCAAGGAATGCTACCACTTCTGTTTTTGAGTGTTTATCTCTATGTTCATTTACTTTATTTTTATTTTTATTTATGATTTTCTCAAAAAAGAAATTCAGCCTCTCTACTACAGGACATCCAGCTTGACAGTGGTGTGCCTACAAACTTACCAATAAACATACTTGTATGGAAAGTACGAACTCAACTTTTCTTTTTTTATTTTTAAACTGATAGGGCTTGCCACTTAAAAACTGGGCTGAAGGTTCCAACTAAGCTGTGGTATACTTGGGCCGTCGCCTTGTCCAAGAAGCTTCTGCTATCACATGCTGACTAGATGTCCACTGTCTCCTCCCAGTGACCAGCAGCTTCCAGCAGGGCCCTTCTCCCAGAGCCCTCCCTGCCGTCTGTCCAGCCGTGCCTCACGCAGCACACACCTGAGCGAGCTGGCCAGAGGACAGGGACACAAGTATGACCCTGATCCTTCCGTCTGTGATGCCCCCACCAACCCTAACTTACACCCACACCATGTGGTCCTGATGTGTTCAAGTCCTTTGCAAGACCCACAAAGAAACAAATGATCCCCCTCCCGTAAAATACTGAACTCATTTTACTTGTACGGGAAAGGTGGAAAAGAGGGAAAGTGCAGGAGGGCCAGGGCCGGCGCACACAGCCTGGAGGGCCGGGGAAGTGACATTTGATTGGGGACCTAAAGAATGCGCACAGCTCAGGGGCGTCCGGGCAGGAGGAGCGAGTGCCAAGGACCCACGTGAGGAAGGAATTTGGAACAGATCCGATCCTGCTGTGGAGGGACGCTGGCGAGCAGGACAGAGGGAGGCACGGAAGACAGCAAGCAGATGCTGGGACCGCGGGAAGGACTGGGGACTTGATCACGTTAGACTACCGAGCCAAGGCTGATGTCCCAGTTTGAGCTCATCCAAAAGCAGATCTGAGGCAAGAAGAGGGTATAAAAAGTTTGTTTGGGAAGAAATCCAAGAGGCTTGGCTAGGGTTGAAGACAAGGTAGCAAGGTGAGTCAAGAAGAGGGTCACCAGTGAGCGCGGGAGACAACCAGGGTCAATCCGAGAGGGACCTTCTGGGCGACTGCATGAGACATGCCTTGGAATGTCCCCACAGAGAGGCAGGGAAGTTGGACCCACAGCCGCCGATCCCCACCCCCGCTGTTTGCAAGACAATTCGGGAGTGTTGCCTCTCACCTGCACGAAGACGAGGGCCCTCGGCCAGAGAACGTCCTCACTCGGGGCAGACAGATGTCCCGCACGCAGACAGAGTGAACAAGCTGCCCACCTCGCCCACGAGTGTCTTGGTGTCTGCGCCGAAAGCCCTGCATCCTTGGAACCCCTACGTCCCGGCAAACTGAGACGACCAGTCACGCTCACAGAAACACTGTCTGCAGGGGACGTCCGGAGTCGGGCAAAGGAGTATTGGTAGGGCACTGACACCCGTGAAATGGCATCCAAAGATCCCACAAGGGCACCCTATCTGGGTCCTGCAATGACAATGGCATTTTCTTACCAGAAAGACAGAGGCCCTGACACGTGTTTGCAAAGCCGGACGGCACAAGTTTCCAGAACATAGTACAGGATACTGCCTATAATTACACACCTGTATTAGTTTCCTGGGGCTGCTGGAGTAAGTCAACACACATCTCTGCCTTCAAACAATACAGCTCTAGTATCTTATATCTCTGTGGTGGAAGCCTAAAATGGTTGACAGGGCTGTCTTCCTTCTGGAGACTCTAGGAGACCAGGCATCTCCTTGCCTTTTCCAGCTTCTGGAGTCTGCATTCAAACCTGCTGTCCTGGAGCACTCGGACGTCTGCTTCCATCACGAAATCTGCCTCCCTGACTTTCACCTTCCTGCCTCCCTCTCATAAAGACCCTTGTGATTACACTGGGCCAATCTGAATAACCCAGGATAACCGATCTTAAAATC
The DNA here is from genome assembly GCF_011764305.1 of Mustela putorius furo. Classification (NCBI taxonomy): domain Eukaryota; kingdom Metazoa; phylum Chordata; class Mammalia; order Carnivora; family Mustelidae; genus Mustela; species Mustela putorius. The sequence goes on from NW_025421261.1 coordinate 3,909,233, forward strand.
CTTCACTGAATCATATCTGCAGAGCCCCCTTTATGCCATGTAAATTGACCTATTTGCAGGTTGTGGGACAGCTCTGGGGTAGGGCGGGAGCATTCTGTCTATGACTATGTTTACTAGCAAGTGGAACACAGCTGCGTTTTTATAGAGGCTCGAGTTCTGTATGCAGAGACTAGGGTGAGTCCACTGGCAAGTGTCTAGTAGAAAGAGACAGGCTCTGACCTTACACCAGTTAGAATAGCCAAGATCAACAAGACAGTGAACAAGACAGTGCAGAGGATGTGGAGAAAGGGGAACCCTCTTCCACTGTTGGTGGGAATGCACGTTGGTGCAGCCACTTTGGAGAACAGTGTGGAGATTCCTCAAGAAATTAAAAATAGAGCTTCCCTATGACCCTGCCATTGCATTACTGGGTATTTACCCCAAAGATACAGATGTAGTGAAAAGAAGGGCCATCTGTACCCCAATGTTGATAGCAGCAATGGCCACGGTCGCCAAACTGTGGAAAGAACCAAGATGCCCTTCAACGGACGAATGGATAAGGAAGATGTGGTCCATATACACGATGGAGTATGATGCCTCCATCAGAAAGGACGAATACCCAACTTTTGTAGCAACATGGACGGGACTGGAAGAGATGATGCTGAGTGAAGTAAGTCAAGCAGAGAGAGTCAATCATCATATGGTTTCACTTACTTGTGGAGCATAAGGAATAACACGGAGGACATGGGGAGATGGAGAGAAGTGAGTTGTGGGAAATTGGAGGGGGAGACGAGCCATGAGAGACTGTGGACTCTGATGAACTAACTGAGGGTTTTGGAGGGGTGGGGGCAGGGGGTTGGGTGAGCCTGGTGGTGGGTATTAGGGGGCACAGATTGCATGGAGCACTGGGTGTGGTGCATAAACAATGAATCTTGGAACACTGAAATAATAAAATTAAATTAAAAAAAAAAAAAGAAACCCAAAGTGTATGGAGGGAGAATCTGGGGAAAAAAAAAAAAGAAAATGACAGGCTCTGCCCTCATGGAGATTTCCTTCTGGCCGAAGCAGACAATAAGCAGTTACCCGGCAGGTAACGGAGACAGAGGTGAGAGAGGCTGTAGTAGGGCCCGGAGGGGAGGAGCTCACGCAGCTGCACCAGGTCGAGGGAAGTGGGTAAGGATGTCATGGTGAAGCCGAGACCTCAGCGAAGGCCCAGAAAGCGTCAGGGTCAGAGGGCGGCCCGAACGCTAGACCCATGAGGCAGAAAGAAGCTTGACGACGGAACATTCCTCGGTTTCACAGGAACGATCCTTCCCAACTCCCACCAATCCCTGCTGAGGCATAAGGCTGCTCAGGGTACATTAACTATAAAACTTGACTGTGAATTCCATTTTTTGCCTTTTCTCTTGAGGTTGGGTGGGAGGTGTGGTGGGACAAGAAGGGGAATGATGGTAGAGCCGAGAAGATGATCTGCTGTTAAACTCAAGAGCAGAAAATACCATTTGTTCCAATTCAAACGTGTATTAAGTACGTCACCTGTGAGCAGCGAAGGCCCAAAAGAAACTCGATACTCTCCTCTTCCTACTTTTTGCTCCCTTAACAACTGGCCTCCTTATTTTAAGAAATCACACGGGCATTTCTTCCCTTCTCTTTTCCTTTCAACGTCACAATCGCAACACCCCACCCTTCACCCATGCCCTCCACCACCCTCCCGAAGCCGCCCCTTTCTCAGAAAGCCAAGGCTTTGACAGGCATGTGAGCCTGTCCCAGGGAAAGCAAGACACAGGCCTGTCCCCAGACCAGAGATGAGGCCACTGGTCCCACCCCTACTGAGGTCAAGGGCCAAGACCATGGGCTGCTTGATTAAAGCCCCATCAAAAGGAATAAACAGAAGTCTTGGTCCCTCTCAAGAGAAAGGGAAAAGCCATCTGGAAAATCCCCCTGCCTCGTCCCGACAGCTACAAATTGCCAATTACTAATGGCTCCCAGTGTAACAGCCCGACGACAACAGGGACTTGATTTGTTAGGAAATGCTGGTGAGGACCAGCTCCCCAGACAAAAGGGCTTGCACACAAGCACAAAGAATCTGCCCACACCCTCCCCTGAAGTTCAAAGGTTCAGATTCTCGGGGCTTTCGAGGATAATCTGGAGGAGACTCATTAGTGGTAAAAGGGCAAGGCTTCAAGCTGTGGCCCGTGACAAATCATAGAACAGACACCTCTCGGCAACCTTGACTCACACATCTCACCAATGTTTCAGGACATTAAATTTGCAATCAAGATGATACAATTAATATAAACACTATTCAGAGATATGTAGGAAATGGATATCGGATTTTTTTTTGGAGGGGGGGGTCATTCCCTGGGGTTTTTCAGGAAAGTATTTTTAAAATCGCTCACCCACACGCCTGTGAATCTGAAGGTTATATTACAAATCATGACGATGACAACAATGCACACTTTGGCCACATCGCTGTCATGGATGTTTAACTTAAACCTCCAGCTTTCAGAAGTAAATTTACGTAATTCCATTAGTGTTAGAACGGTCATTTTAAAGTCCTATTATTCCCCATGTGAAGTATCCTGGCCCAAGCCCTACGGCAAAGACAGGGGGCCTGGAAATTTATAATTATGTTCGGCCTCAACATGAAAGTATAACCAAGAGACCAGGAAATTTTCAGTAATAGCCTGGATGAGCTGAATACCTTCCAAACCTTTATAAATCATAGCTTTGTTGGAAACCCTTACAAGTGAATGATGCAAGCAATTTCAGTGCGGGCTGGTGCGATGCCCGCCGAAAGGAGATGTGAACCACCATCTCCGGGGAGATGTTCAGCATGGTCCAGGAGGGTTTAACCGTAAGTCACTCATCAGTGTTAATGGAGGTCGGCTCTCAACTTCCAGACGACACCTGGGAATGTTACTGCCTGTAGAAAAGGTAGGTCAAGGCAGGACAGGATGCGATCTGGAAAAATTGAAGGTAAATAAAGTGTTGTCGGGACGCCTGGGTGGCTCAGTTGGTTAAGCAGCTGCCTTCGGCTCAGGTCATGATCCCAGCATCCTGGGATCGAGTCCCACATCGGGCTCCTTGCTTGGTAGGGAGCCTGCTTCTCCCTCTGCCTTTGCCTGCCATTCTGTCTGCCTGTGCTCACTCTCTCTCCCTCTCTCTCTAATAAATAAATAAAATCTTTAAAAAAAAAAAAAATAAAGTGTTGTCATCTATTAGGGTCGGAGGGCACTAAAAGCCCAATCTCTATTTTTACGAACCTGTCAACACGGAATATTTTATATAGAAACTCATCTGCTACTCATCACCGAAAACTCCCTCATACTGGGGCTGTCCTGCCCCCTCTTTGTAACCAAGCTGCCCAGACAGATGAGGAAGGCAGCCATTCTGTCTTAGACTTCTGGTCGTAATAGATGCTCAGTAAATCATTCTTGATGAGAACATAAAAGGAGAAGGAGAAAGAACAGGATATAAAATATTCTCAGTCGTCGTCTTGAACAGGAAGAATAATCACAAGTAATCAACGGGCCCAAATGAAGCAATACCTTGAAACGGTTTTCCTCTTGTGATTTCAGGTAAGAACCCCCAACACCCTTAATTAAGCCCAAGTCTAAGTTTAGAAAGTTCCATCTTGTCATTCACACATTTGGCTCTTCCTCAGCCTAAATGGAGAACTTCTCGGCCTTCTTGTCACTCAACTGGGGTGAGTGTAATTCATTTAACCTTAATGGTATTTACTCCACACTTGCTCAGCTAACAGCAAGACTTGACAACTGGGTTTTTATTTAAGTGTTCTCTTGACTAGCATCCTAGTGAGATCAGATGGAGCAGAAGAAATCACGTCTGCGGGCACCATTACTAATGGGGGTGAAGTTAATGGGCGTGCGGGCGACCACACTCATTCCTCGCTTGCGGGGCCATTCAGCGTCAGTAACAGAATTCTAAATCCCCGTAGTGCTTCGTGAGACTCCCTGTATGACAGAAGTTCATAACTTCCTCTCAGAGGTGATGACAGTTCTTGAAAAAGGCTGATTTTCTTAAATTACGTAGTCATGGATATTGGGCTACCTGCAGACTTTTCCACCTATGGGCATCTTTCTCCTGTTCCAAAACGAGCTACTTGTGCCACCCACCACGGTAAAGGTCTTAGGCACAGAACAGGGGCAAAGCAACCTTGAAAGGTGGAAATTACTTTCCACGTTTCACAAGTGAGGAGGCGCAGAGAGGTTCAATAATTTGTCAAAGGTCACACAGCTCTCCAGTGAGGGAGCTAGGAACTAAAATGAGCTCTTAGATTCCCAAGCCCCTGCCCTTCTCTGATCCACACCTTAGAGCCTGAATCTTCATCCTGTTCTCATGAAGCGCAGCCTGAATGCTTTCTCTCAGTTCACTGGGAACAATTTACCAAGTGTCTCCTATTCCGGGAGTGGGGAGTGGGGCCGGAAATTACACTGACGGGTGGAAATCTGATTTCCCTCAAAACTCCGCCACGTCCATGATTCGACACTTTGCAGAGACATTATTTATGACCATCGTCGCTATTACACTAAACAAGGCAGTGCTAGAGTTTCCAGAATTGGACTTAATTTCAAGAGAGGAGGCCGAGCTCTCCGCTGAATCAAACCAGCTCGAGAGCACCTGGCGGGTTAGTGTTCTAAAGCAACAAAATAATTCCTAAAACAAGAGCCAAGCATGCCTCCATCCCAAGTTGTTTAAAAGGAAGTTGAGACCTGCCCTTGACAGGAGAGTCCTCTGTATGGCAGAAATCTCCAAAGAAAGCAGTTCCCATTTGACTAGCATTGTTTCTCCCCAAACTGCTAAAGCTGAGACTCAGAAATACAGAAAAGGCGTCAACGAAGAAACAAAGACGTCATGCTCTCGCCACCCGGACACAATCCCTGTCAGTAGTTTCTATCATCCCTCCTCCCGGTCTTCTGTGTTATCATGTAGCTGATTTCCGATCACAAATACAGCTCTTGATGTCTGAGGCCACTGGGGAAGCATACGGGCACTCGGTTTTAATCTTAGCATATAAAAATAATAAACATTGATCAGAATTTCTTCTGAAAGGTTGACTTTCAGAATACACATCAGCTTAAATCCATTGATTTAAAGGAGTTGACCCAAAGGAGCCTCAATTTACTCAGATATGACTGTTCTATAATTCTTTCAGGTTTCCTGAACTACATAACTTCATAAATTTCCCTAATGACAAGAAAACTCCAGTGAGGGTTACACAATTCTGCAAAGTCAGGAGTAAGCAAAGAGGAAATTAAAAATTGTGAGAAAAGGACATTAAACAGACTTTATTCACTCATTTTAATTAGTATAGCTGAATTTTAATTATCACAATTCTTCAGCAGACACTAGTAAATGTGCTGAAACCATCTTGGAAAATTAACAGAGCTTTAATACTACAAGGCCTTGTTTAATTTTATTCTATTCTGCATTTGCAAAATAAAGAGTGACTTAAGCAAGAAGGTAGGGCATTTGGAACCGGCAAGTGAAACAGAAAGTTTGCATCATTTAAGCAATCTGTTCGACTACAATCTCGATGAAGGCAAGGCCGCCTCGACGTCATTGTCACGGACATGGCGTCTAGCACAGCGAGTAAGTGAATGTAAAAATGAAGGAAAGATTATATCTCGTCTCCTCAAAAGGGTGACAAAATTCCCAAAGGCAGAGAATGTAACTTTTATTTCTTCTTCATAGACAAAACATCAATAGAGGGTTGAGTAATTAGGAATCAATCAGTAGATACTCCTTAGCAAACACATTTTCTGGAGGAATAGCTTCCCCCAATGAAACAGAACAGTCTAGACTCCGAACCCACAACACGACCCAGCTCAGTCACTGTGGCCCAGGAGGTGCAGAGCTCTGTCTCTCCCCCTCTCATGAGGTCAACACCAGGGAGGGGTCACGTTCTGGACTCTCCATCCATCCAAGTGTTTCCACTTGCCCTTCTTAGGTCCATCTAAGGAGGTTTCTCTCTGTTATGGGCATTATGTTACCTAAAGATACAAAAGGCTGGGGGATAATGAGTTGGAAGGCGTCCCGATTCCTCTCATGTCTGCTCTCACTGCCACCATCAGACCAGATCCCGGATCATGCTACCAGCGCAACACCTCAGTTTTATCATGACTTGATTTGATGTCCAATTAATTCGACCTTGGCTGAATTTGCCGCTGGTGGGCACATGAGGTTCGGATCCCATCCTCACTCTGTCGCTAACATGTCCTGAGCTACCTCTTCCAGCTGTGATTGGCCCGTTTCTACCTGCTTACCCAAAACCACCTACACCTCCCTTGACCCCTCTCACTCAGAGCCACAAACCACAGACATTAGGTTCTCTACAGAAGTGAATTTATATTTCTGAAAATGAAAGACTTTGAATTATTCTGAAAACAAGACACACACACACACACACACACACATACTTTAACAAAATTGATACTATACAGAAAACTACAAAACAGGCCACAAAGCTCCCATATAATCAGACACCCAAGAAGTAATGGCAAGTACCCTCTTCTTGTGCCTTCTCATGTGTTCCTTCCTGATTCAGCACGTGGGTCTTGGCCAAACTTGGTTTCATCTGCGTTATCCACCAGTTTGGACTGAGAGTCACAAGAAGAAGAGACCTTCATGTTATGAGCCCATGATGCAGTCAAAAAATAGCTTTTGGCACTAATTGTGGAGCAAATCGGTTGCTAGGAACAAAGGTCTGAGGGATCTGTCCCAGTCCCGCACCGGCTCGCTTCCCCGGTTGAATACTTTGATGTCAATAACGTCTTCATTTAGAATGCCCATCAGGGCACAGAAGAATGTAAAGAGAGACCTAAGCAAGAATTGTGGTGCAATGGTCCAAATCGAGTTTTGCTCTTGCTCCAGTCAATTTTGTCAACCCACTGGGCTTCCTTCCTAACAATGCAAATTTGATTCTTTCATAACCTACTTAAACTACAGGTCTTGGTTTCTTTGAGTCAAGTGCTGTATGGACTTTAAACCTTATGTAACCCTGGGTATGTCTGAAGCCAGATTATTCTTCACGATAAAACAATAACAACAACCCGACTTCAGAGAACCTCTTCTATCCCAGTGTTTGCATTTCGCAAGTGAAGGTGAATTTTGTATGTCTGTATGGGTGCACGTAAGCCTTACAAAAATTCTGACACGACCAATAGTTTTACTTCACCTCTGCACGTTCATCTCTACTTGGACCTAGAGCTTCGTTACGTTGATAATTAACCCTAAGCACAAAAAGGGAGACAGAAACATTATTAATAGGCACAGGTGCTCAACCTTCTAGCCAGGGACCGAAGAGCGTCATTCAGTCCTCTGTGTGTGGACCTAGATGTCCAGCGATGTGCGTTGGGGTGTATCATGTACATGTATATGTATATGTACTGTACGTAACACTCCGGAAGAATCAGAGCTGTCCCCATCTAAAGTCAACGTGTATGAGGAGGTCTGGAGGGTCATCAAGTCACCACCCCCTTCAGCGAATCACTGCAGGATGTAAAATAAAAGCACAAAGCTGCACCATTTTGCCTTTTTCTTTCAGGAACTAAATTTGCATTATCCTCCTGCCATATGTTCAGGTAGCTTTGAACGGTGCCTCATGCAGCTGTGTCACTGAATTCCCCAACCTTAATGAATAAACTAATTACAGTCTGAAATGAACTCTCGCAGACTCGCTATCTCCCGCCGTAGATCAAGAAGAGAACTTTATTCCCACAACTATCTGCTAATTTGCATCCGCCATAAAAAGTGCGCCAGAGCACCCTTCCCGGCTCCAGGTGGGCAGCCAGAGCCACAACAACAGGACAATATGCGGTCGGTTTTCATTCTTCACAGGGCGAGTTTGCAGCAGTAAATTCACCACTGCCGTGATTCTCGCGTGTGACTGCCATGAGGACGCTCTCGATTAACTCGAGTTAGATGGCAGCGTTGCCGTAATCGTGGTTTTGCTGCATTAAATTTCACAGTTGAGCACTATTATTCACTCGGGTCTAGGAGCTGTTTGTTTACAAACAATTTCCAAAGAAAGGTCAAAATAAACGTTTGATCATCTGAAGAACTTTAGAATAGTAAGAGTCATCAAACACAATTATGGCTGAATCGATGGTGAAAATTATCAAGAGAACGAGCTAAGGAGAAAGGACATCATGTAAATCGGTCTTCATTCTCCGAGCTCAACTCCATCCTGCTCCTTGGATACGGATCCTGCTGTCTCTGTTCATTATACACTGGGTCGGATTCCAATGACATGGTTCTCAGGTGATTATAACCTTATGGTGGCTTTGTTGTCAAAGTAAGTCTTTCTCACCAGCAGCAGGTCACAAAATTTCAAGAGACTGATGACAGAGCACCCCAGGCTCTTCAGCTTCTTTCTCCTTCAACAGGCTTCCAAGTTGTCCCATTAGAGTTTTAGAATTCGAGCAAAAGCTGGGATAACCTGTCACAAAACTGAACGTCAGGAGGCCTGGGTTCCAGCCCCGGTTTTGTGCCGTCCAGCTGTGGGACTCGGACTCGAACAGCTTCTACTTCCTTTTCCACCATGTGAGGTTAGCAAAGTGTAACAAAGCTCCCCTAGAACACGTGTAGGAGTGGACATGCCTGGAGGCCTACATGCATTTAAGATGCCGGTGGGATCGTTGCTACCTGACCCCCTCAACCCAGGTCAGATCTCTATTGCCTCTTCTATTCACAACACATTCAGATACTCTCCTCTGGAACATTCCAAAATTATCATTACCAAAATGTGATGTTTAGAATATATTTCAGATTTCCTTTTCAGAGCTAAAACATCTTCCCCTGTAGTATGTCTCACATCTCACAAAAGCACAAGATCGTAAGGTTAACTTACACCTCTATGAGATCATAAAGTCTTCGCAACAAGTAAGATTAAAGGTAAACCATCCTGATCCAAAAATGGTTCTCCCATTTTTCCTTAGAGGAATTAAAGTTGGAAAGTAGGACCAGAGACAGAATATCCTAAAAAAGGTATAATATTGAAAAGTAGGATTATTATTGCAATAAATTCCACTAGTTTAGGAGGGCACAGTTTGATATTTTTTCACATGTATTTGTTTCCTGCATTATATAATCCACCTGTAATTCTAACATCACATGATGAAACGAGTAGGTGTTTAGTTTCATACAATACCTTCATTTTATTGATGACATAAATCCGGATCATTTCCTTCCATACTTATGCTTATGCTACTTTTTTCTTTCCCAGGTTTGTCATTCCCTGAAACATCCTGAACTGCCTTTCATTTGTCTTTCACTTTTTCCTCCAACTTCATTTCACCTGTAGCAAAATAACATTTACAAGCTAATGTAGTCTGACAAAGACTCGGACGGCACTGGATTAAGCATTTCATTAATCTGCCTCCTACCATGCTAGGCTACAGACCCTAAGAACATTCAAGAACTTACACACAGGTATAGAGCTGTTCCCCTCTCCAGTATAGCATCTAAATCCAGCAGAGGTCCTCTGATGATTTATGACAACCTACTCTCTTCTCCCAAAAGAAAAAAATCGACATTCAACATGAATGACCCAAGGAAGCACCATCTCTATCAGGGAGCGTGAAGTCTCCTTCTCTAGGTTCATAAGTTACTACAAGGCCCTACCTCCTGTTCTGAAAAGAAGGTCCGTACTTGTCTCAGTCAGGTTGTAGCAGGGAATAGACGGGGTACTCATGCTGGGCCATTAGGAGGCTGTTCATAAGGATGTGGGCAGGCTTAAGGTTTAGGGAAACCAATAAGGGACAGAACCATACACTGGAGCTAGTAACATGTGGGGAGGAATTGAGGGGGGGAATACCACTCAGAGCCTGAAAAGGCAACGATAAGGCATGGGTGTATTGGAAGCCCAGGAAAAAAGCTCTGAGAAGGTCTATGACTGACGCTGGAGCTATGCCCTTCAAAAGAAGGAAGCAGCCAACATGACCCAGCAGGGAGGAAGCAGGACTCCCTTCTTCTCCCTCCCTCAAATGTCCTATCAGCTCCCTCTGCCCTCACCAAACCCAACCAAGCAGCCAGGAGGCAAGGGTATCTCCTTAAGACGGTACTTGCAGGCCGGCTTTCTTGGCCCAGAGAAAAACAAAGAGAGGGTCTGGAGGAGCAAAGAGGCAGAGACCCAGTAAAGTGGGTTAGCTAACTGAATTCCATCAAGAGTGGGGGGGGGGGACACAAGTCGTCTCTAATGTCACTGAGAAATAGCCAAAATCCCTCTACTCTGAAGTATTCTGCATTGGTATTAGACCATAATATTTCCTGTAAATTTATTTCTTGTTTTATGCACAATAATTCAGAATTTCAGAATCTGGAGCATCCCATAAATAAAATAGACCCTTACAGAATATTAGCTTGAAGGCAACTCAGAGCATTTAAGTCCTGTAGCAAATGACATATCCAAACCACCACAGAGAAGAGATGGTCAATATGGTGTTTAAAAATGGCCCATTACATTTGAGTTTTTTTAGAAAGGAAATAAAACGTGGTTCAGTTGTCCAATCCAATGACATCATCTCTACCGTCATACCATTTGACATCACCGAGGAACCCACTGTACCCCCACAGTATCTTGTGCCTTGGTCTCACAAAGTTGCCAATGCTTGCTTCTCCTTCTCACTGACAGCCCTTCTTATTCTTTTTTTCTGGCTTCTCCCAGCCTGCCCCCAAACTAAATGTCAGTGTTCCCCAGGACTTGATAGTTGCCTCCCTCCCCTGCGTCTGCATACTCTCCTGAGCAAACTCGCCCACCCCAAGAACACACCCGCATGTCCACCCCACAGCTGTCCTTTCCGAATGCATGATCCACAGCCTTTCCTCTGCAGTCCATCTGTCCCACTGCTACCAGAATTGTGTTTTTGAAACACATCTCTGATCATGTCACTTTTCCATTTTAAAACCTTCAGTGGCTCCCAGCTATCCAGAATAAGATTTCTTCTGAACATAGCACTGAAGTCCTTGCGGGCAAACCCTGCTCTTCAATTATCCCCCACAGTTGGGCAGAGCACATGGACCTTACATGAGAAGAATTATTCCAGGGGTACGTGGGTGGCTCAGTCAGTGAAGCAACCAACCCTTGATCTCAGCTCAGGTCTTGCTTTCAGGGTCGTGAGTTTGAGTCCTATGCTTGGCGTGGAGCCTGCGTAAGAAGAAAACTACTTCACCGTTCACCTGCACATAACTTTGCCTTTTCTCATGTTATTTCCTTCCTATGGATAGTTTCTTTCCCTGATGAACTCTTGTTCAGCCTTCAAGGGCCAATTCAAATGTTCCTTACTCTGGGATGCTTTCCCTAAACTTCCTAGGACAGTAAATAGCTCATAGTCCAACAAAGCTACTATTATACAGTAATAGCACTAAGTCCTTACATACCTACCTCATTTACTGGGCTGTGAGCTCTTCTGGGCCAAAACCACACCTCATTAATCTTTGATACAGTGTTGAACATAGAGTAAATGAAAAGTACATTTTTGCTAACTTATATCTTCTCACTGTTATATAACATCTTACCCAGAAAGAACATTCTTGAACAATGAAAGCTTGAGTAGATATAGAAAATAATTGGCCTAAGATGTGCAAAGTCAACATTCATCAGGTAAGCCTGGGTTTAGACAGAATTAGCACAAAGGTTAAGAACACGTCTCTGAAGCTAGACAATTCAGTTTTAGGTTTGCCAGATATAACACAGAGCATTTATTTAAATTAGAATTACAGATAAACAATGAATAATTTTTTAGTGAAATTATATCCCAGTTGTTGCAAAAAGAAGGCAAGCATGGCATGGGTATCGTGTGTGTGTGTGTGTGTGTGTGTCCCTGTGAATCTGACAATGCGACCTTGGTTCAAACCTTGGTTCTATGGCTTCCTGGTTATGTGACTTCAGACAAGTTAATTAACCTCTCTGTCCTTTTGCTTCTCCTTTTTAGATTGGGATAATAAAAATCCACCTCATAAGGTTGTTGTACAGGTTAAATGAGTTCATACATACATAAAGCACTTAGATTACTGACTGTCATAAAAGTTCTTAGTATTAACTATTTGCTACATAATAGCCATTATTTTTTTTAAGCTTTTATTTTTGAGTAATTTCTACATCCAGCATGGGGCTTGAACTCACAAACCTAAGATCAAGAGTTGCGTGCTTACAGACTGAGTCAGCCAGCTCCCTCCGGCCGTTATTACTATTAGAACCTTTATCCTTTTCTTAATGCTCATCTCATTAAGACAGGTGTTGTGCCCATCTTAATGCTCATCAACAATACTGAACATTTTTGTCTTCTTCTTCAATATGAAGAAAAAAGAACATTCATATGTACAGGACCATACCACTACTGATTCATTTTACCATCAAAATGGCCCAAATCGAAAAAAGAAAAAGAAAGTAACTATGTGAGGTGATGGGTGTTAATTAGCTTCATTGCAATAATCATTTCACAAGGTACATGTATATTAAATCATATTTCATACCATTAAAAAATCACATTGTACAACCTAAATTTATACAATTTTTATTTGTTAGTCGTACTTCAACAAAGGTGAAAAAGTAAAGTTGGTTATAAATAAATGTAACTTAAATTAACTCAAAAATGGCTTAAATCCAACTTCAGTAAGGAATGCCCTAAAGATATCCATTTAAACAGAGATATGTTAGCTGAGGACAATAACTACTAATAACACAAGTCAAGCAGCGCTGCCTTAAAAATCTTACATGGGGCGCCTGGGTGGCTTAGTCATTAAGCATCTGCCTTTGGCTCAGGTCATGATCCCGGGGGTCCTGGGATCGAGCCACACATCAGGCTCCTGGCTCAGCAGAAAGTCTGCTTCTCCCTCTCCCGCTCCCTCTGCTTGTGTTCTGTCTCTCGCTGTCTCTCTCTGCCAAATAAATGAATAAAATATTTTTTTTTAAAAATCGAAAATTTATTTTAAAAAATCTTACATGTTTATAGACACAATTCATCTTTTCAAGTCTCTGAAATGAGTCAAAAACTAACCAGTGAGAAATTCAACCCTACACAGTATAGTAAACTATTTTAGTGACAAAAACGAATGCTAGAAAGATTATGTTCTAATGTCAGGGAATGAAAATCTCGTTTTCAGCCATGAAAAAGAAGAATTTTGAAACCCTTTTACCCACGTGTCAATGTATCAGCTCCCACAGCAACACCCTAGGCTCTTATGCTAGGATTCGGACCACCCTGATGGCGACGACTACAGATCATACCGCGGCATCACCGGCCAAGGGCGATACCGTGCAGATCGCTAGAGCATGCGTCCCTATTGTTCTGCCATTGCTTGTCCAGTCAGAGTCCACATCCCCTTCCCAGAAAGCACAACGGAAAGAAGAGAAATACACCTCGTAAAAAATGGCTCCAGAAGCTCCCATGCTTACGCTCCAGTGGGAAATACTGTCTCGTGCGTTACTACTAAAGCACGCACACAGACAGAGAGGGAGGAGCATGTCTCAAAGCAATAAAAGGCCTGCAGAGAAGGAGAGTGAGACATGCCTGCTGAGCGATCATTAACAACCGGGGGGGGGGGGGGGGGGGGGGGGGGGGGGGGGGGGGGGGGGGCGGGAATCAACAAAGGACCAGTCCTGGGAAATACATGTTAATATCGGTCCCACCTGCAAATTCCTACAGTGAGCCCCTGACCCAATCCAGAAAACCATTTAAATGGATTTGGTGAGATATTTAGAGTTCCTGAAAGTTCCTGAAATGCTCTGAATCCAAATTGGTCAGTTATCCCAATTAAGCCGTGGAAATGATACCTACAAAGGGGCAGGGGAAGCAGTTTTCACTGGACCATTCGAGAACAGGGCTTTTCTGGGGAATCCGTAACGCAGTTATCCATGCAGCTTGTGACTCGGGTTGTAAGTGCATTGCTTGTATTTAGTGGCCAGTCAGGATTTTTTCCCTCATTACCCAAACATGACAAGACTCTCAGATGCCTCAGAAAACCCCAAACACCAAGCACTCTCCTGGTACCTTCTGTGAGTTCGGCAAAGCACGTATCTCGAGCTGTTCACCAAAATACGCCCATTTGAGTGACAATTTACACACATGTCACATCATTTCCTCTCCCTTGTTTTCGTGGAAAAGGTCAAGGCCGTCAAGCCGTCATGCTTAGTCAGAGTCGGGACAGTCATCACTTCACAACCGTGCAGCGGCGCTCACTCAGCAAATGAGGCTAATCATTCAGCAAGTACAAGAAAAAGAGATTCTGAGATCATAATTTTCTCACCAATGGAGAATCACTGCACATAAAAATAGAAATTAATAGGAAAAATTTCAGAATACTTACCAAGAAAGTAAGAGCACTAAATAAAACGATCTCTCATCTGGGAAATGACTTTGCATTTCAAGCACCACAGAAAGCTCTCAGATGCACACAAAAGACAAGGGAGCAGGACGGCCGGCCGCTGACCTGTGAGCAATGGGACTGCTGGTTCCTGCTCAAAACAAGATTCGTGGCGCCTCGTGCCCCGAGGGGCCCTGCCGATGCCACTCACCCGCAGTCACTATCACTTTTTCCGCTGGGAAGTGCGAAATGGTTCTGCTTTCATTTATTTGGCTACAAATACAGCCTCTTCCTAAACATGTTAGCCCAAGCATTGTAAAGACTGGTGAGGCTGACGAAAGGGAGCGCACTGGAGCGCACCTGACTTTTAAAACCTTATAAAAATCCTGCCTAGCGTTTTCTGAATGAGATCTCCCACCAGAAAGGGTTCTTTAATGATGGAGGAAGAAAAGACTCTTTCCCAGCTTTTATGTGTTGGCGAGAGCCTAAACAGAATTCATTTTTCTATGGAAGAACTATATACTAGATCGTAGGGAAAGTCTAGCTCAACCCAAAATTGTTTTCTAAGGAAGATGAATTCTTTTAAAGAAAAGACTGGGTTGGGGGGAGACTCTTGCTCAGCCAAGCACCCTGGTTGGTGCTGGACATGCCAAGGCTGTCCTGGGGAGTGAGGCTGGGAGTGGGGACTCCAGAGCACTGATGTTTTCTGAATCAGAGAGGGAGGAGAAACGGGTTCCTCAGAGCAAGTGTGCAGAAGTGCCTGAGACAAAGCAGAGAGCGAAGCCAGCAAGACAGACACAGGCTGGGTTTGCAATAGACGTGGCTTGACCAGGAGCACACACCCTCATGATGTGTGGCCAAAAACCCCTCTAAGGACAGGAATGTCTAACACACGGTTGTCAAGTTGTATTCTCTGGTGCGTCATGGGGTGATGTGACTCTGGCCTTTGGTTCCACAATCCTCTAATAAAGCTATCTGGCTTAGAAAATGACTCTTTGTGGCTGGAGGGATCAAGAAGAAAGGGCCTGCCGTACCGGACTGAGACAAAGGACCATTCCAAGAAGCAGAACGGGAAAAAGGGATTCCCTCAGCAATAATCCTTGGAGCCAAGACCCCTGGGATTTGCAGGAGTCGTGGGAATGGTGTTGGCAACCGTCCAGGGCATGGCCCCATGGTTTGAGCTCTCTTCTCCAAATGGCCAGGGGCAGAGTAACCAGCTGACGTCCGGGTACCGATGCTTCAATATTCCTGCCCCTCCACCTTCTACCCCTGTTCTGTGTTTACCTCTGGCAGGAGTTCCATCATCGAGAGTCCATTCCACACCTTAGAAATGAATTAATCTAAATCCTCTGATCCGTAATCTACCCGCCAGCTGTTAGCGCTGCACTTTCACACTGATCGTCATCCAGACCCTGGTATCGCACACAGGCCAGCCCCCGTGCGGCCCCACACCAAATCCCAAAGGTACACCTAGGGGGACCCGGGAGTACATTTTTCCCATAGAAGTAATGTTATAAACCAAACGTTCTCAAACTTTAGTGCACGAAGGAACCGCAGAGGCAGCTGGTTAAACACAGATCCCTGAGCTCTACCCCCAGAGATCCTGAGTCTGGGACGGAATCCAATCGGCAGCATTTTGATTAAACACCAGGTGATTCTGGGGCAACCACACTTTGGAAAATACCATTATCCATAATAATAAGATTTTCTTGAGAGCCCCCACGAAAGCTAACCTAACCCATAATATAACTGAATTGGGGGGAGGATCATGTTCAGCTCTGAATGCCCCTCCCCTGAGTCTCAGAACCTTAGGCTGAGAGCCCAACAGCTCCGAGCATCGGGGCTAAGTGCGACAAGACAGCAGCAACTGCCACATGGAAGGGTTGCCCATAATTCACACTCCCCCCCGCTGAACCTGTCACCCCATACAGAATTCTAATTAAGATCCTAGTGGCTTAAAAGAATTAAGGTAGTGCCTTAACTTATTTCATTTACAGCCAAGTAATAAAATTGAGATGATCTAGCTCCATTAATTTCTGTGTGATGACAATATTTCCAGAAGAACACAGCTTATATGGGGTGCTTTTATTTGAAATTACAGAATTTCAAGTAAATTCAGTTATGGAAGCCAAGTCCCAAAACAAAAACTGAATTGAATATTGTTTTCTTTGGGAGTAGGAAAATATACCAAACCGCTTATGATACAGAGGTCCTCGGCAGCACAGTGTCCACAGTGATAAAGAAAAATCATAGAACGGGCAAGAATCATTCTAAGTGGCCAAAAGATGCTGAGCTCTTTCACATGAAGGTCTGCCAGATTCTCAGTCCGGCAAAGATCGCTAAAAGACGGTAGACACAAACGGGCCTTTTTTAACGTTAAAAAAAATCCATGAAGCTTATAGCAGAGTCACTTCTAGACCTTGAATGACACAACATGACAATTTTATTGGCTGACCTTTCAAGAGAGCGAAGATCTAATTAGACACTCTGGTGTGCAGGTTCTGAATTATGATGAGCGAGCAGGGGTCTCTAATCCCCCCACTGTTGCAGCTAAACATGTGGGAATAATGTTGCTAATTAAAATACAGCATTCTGACCTGAAAGCAGATCTCCCTGCTCTGGTCCATCCCGATAGAGCTGGCTGCTTCTGCTACCTCACCTCCACATGCTGCTGACTATTTCCCACCATAGAGATGCCCCTTATTATAATTTTTAATGTATTTCTATAACAGATGCAACGTGTTTACCGGGGTACCTGGAGACTGAATGTCTTTAGGTGGGTAATCATTCGAATGAGGAAAGTCAAGAAATCACTCTAATCCCCAGCTCACCTCCTGCACAAAATAAATTCCACGTGGATTACAGATATAAAGCTAAAAAATAAACCCACAAAATACTAAGAGAACACATGAGCATGTTTGCCACAGAGTTTATAATCGTAAAAACCCAGCAAACATTTTTCTAAACCTGAGTATCCAACAGGAAAGGAATACACAAACATGAATTATGGATTATTCGTGAAGTGGGAAAGTAGATACCTACTAAAGCAGCCCTTTCAAAGGAGGAGGTGAGAGTCTACATTCTGCCATAGGAAGATTGGTAAGTGGAGAAGGAAATTAAACTGAAAAATGTGTTTCAAAAAATAAATGTGTGAATGCACGTGTAAAAGAAATTCAGGGCGGTGGGGGTCGGGGGGCGGGAATACAGAAATCCTGGGGAAACGCACAGACTGTTAGCATTTGTTCTACCTAAGGGCAAGAGCACAGGCCGCCTTCTCTTTAAACACATCATGTCTTTCAGTATAGCCTGAATGTTTGCTACAAGAGGAAAGCGCAATGGAGTCACATCATTAAAAACATTGAAAGTAATCAATCTCATCCTGCCCAGAGTGAAAAAGGAGAGAGAGAAGATCATATCGATGGCAAAGTGGTGGTTAAAATCGTAAAGCAAGGTGGTTAAGAGTGAGAACCCTAAAGCTGGACCGCCTGAGTTCTAATCCCAGCGCTGCCTCCAACTGTGCCGGTCACTGGCCTCCCTGTGGCTCCACTTCACTGGTTAAAAAAATGGTACAGTAAAGCCATATTTTCCCCTTAGTCCACTTCAGTGTTTAAGCTCTCACAGCATGAGCATCCAACTGGATTCCATAGGATTTAATATTTAAAGACCTATATTTCTGATACCACATGACCCCTACCAAGTCAACTACTTTTCATGATCAAAGAAATAATGGTTTGTTTCGATGCCAGTGGGAAAACCGACTGTGACCAATTTATCAAAAGAGAACACATCAGTCTTCATCATGGCATGTAAATATGGCCACATATACCTAGTCTCGGAGCAACTTAAGGGAATTTCCAGAGTGACTTTGGATATGTTCAAATATTTTTACACACTGGCTTTAGGAATGAACCACAGCACAAAACACAATTACTTTTTAAAATCAAAGACGCAATAAACTCTTTCAAGTTTGTAATATTATAAATACAATAATTATAAAAACCATCAGGCCTAAACTGACCTCTTCTTAACATTTCTCTTGTACATTTTTATGTTTCAAGGGATTTTGACTTCTTTTCCCTCTTGACTCATTTTGTACTTCAGCTTGGCTTAGAAAGGAAGGGTGCTTGGGGAGAAAAAACCCGCAGCTGTAGTCTCTGAAACAGCCCACACTGGGGCTGGCTGCCCTGTGGCCTAGAAACCAGCACCCCCAGGATGGACAACGGGGCCGCACTACCTTCCGGCCAGTGGCATCCCAGGCGCCGGTACTGGCTGGCATCAGCGACAGAGGCAATGGCTTCAACAGTGTCTTCAGTGAATGCCGACCACGTGAGAGCCACTCTCAGGGCAAGCAACCAAGGAACATTGCCACAGTGGGCCAGAACAGTTGCCACCAGATGGGACAGGTGCCATCTTGTAGCATCAGAGTCAATACAGCAAGATGAATGAAAGACACCTAGGACTGGGAGTGGAATTTGAAATTGCCTGAGGATTCCTCAGAAGTATCAGAACGAGGCTGGCATTCCCGTGGGAATTTTGGATACATTAAAGGGAAAATTATTAAATTTGGCAGCAAACATGGATCTAGGACTCAAAAGAGTCCACAATATGCTCTACATGGAAATAGTGGTGAAAGGAATCCTGAAACTCTTCCAGCGACTGCTCCAGCCAGTGGAAAAAATACCCAGTTTGTAGCAGACTTACATGCCACAGCCGTATTTGTGACTCTCTGGAGTCTTACATCTCTAGGGACAATCCTAGATATGTTAAGGGTCCTCTGTAGCTCAGAGAACCTTGGCATCCAGATCTTTGATCATCCAACTTCAAGGAATTGTAAAACTCTATGAAAAAGATCCTGGAAGAAGCTCCCTTGGGGACACTGGGGAGAACCTGGAGAAGTAGGGGCCCTGATGGAGGAAGGCACAAGCACCTCCACGCTGCCGGTCAGCAGAAGCAGACTGAATATGAGCATCAGGGGACTTGCTCCTTGGTCTTCACCCTCAACCACAATCATCCTCCAGATCCGCGAAAGATGCATTTTTTAAATTTATCTATGTGGAAAAGCCCTTGTAAGGGTATAAGCAAACTTTCATTCTGAGTTGTATTGAATTACTGAAGCAAGAGAGAACACAGAAATTCTGAAATAGCATCTCATTGGGGCAAGGGAGTGTCCATTTTTTTGTGGCTTACAGGTGGGGCTCCAAGTTGGCTGATTTCTGAAGCGGAGGGTCAACAGGAGCTAGGAAGGATTCTGAGGAAGAGGCAAGGCTTTCTGAGATTGTCTGTGGAACTGGTGAGACGGCTGTTCCATTCCTCCCTCCCAATAATAACAATAACAGCAACATAAAGTCTGTGCACTGTAGGCGAGAACTAGAGCAGCCACTGCTGTTGCTTTTGCCACACTTCAGTTTTCGTCCTAGATTTTAAGTACACAGACGACAGGTCTTGGCCTCCTTCTTTGGACATTGCCTGGAAAGTTACCGTATGCATTCACAGACTTATCAGGGCTTTCAAGTTTGGTTTACAATGAAGGTAGATAGGATCAGGCCTGCCAAACCATCTTTATTCACCTGAAGACATCGTCCATCTCTGCAGGGATCTTTCAAAGGAGAAAGCAAGAAGTTCTAGACTAAGCCAGTTCCTCAGGGCCCATCTGGCTTTAGGGATCTGTAGTACAACGTGCATAAAATGGAGAACCTCACCTGCAAGTGTATTAGGGAAGGCAACATTGGGCGGCTCTGGACCTACCATGACTCCAGAAGGCAGAGGAAAAGCAGCAGAGAAGCATGTGGCCATCAACACTGATGTTGACGGCCAAGACCCAGGGTCTTTCCCATCGTCAACACTGACCCTTCCTTCCACAACCACCCAGGCAGGGACCCTTTTCCTGCACACTGGGAGTGGGGAAGGTGGGGGGCGGTAGGGCACTTGACTCGGGATTAAGCGGCGAGGTTTAGTAGGTTATTGGCAGGTGTGTTTCTGAAAACGTTTGCTTTTCCTTGATGGAAAGGACGGATGCCTCTGTTGCTGCTCCTTCCCCTAAAATAAACAAGCAAACAGACCAAAACCAGAGGGCATCCAACCACACTGCTGCTGAACCAACCCCAGCAGTGGTTCCAGCCACATTGTTTTCAAGTGGCCGAAAAAGGAGCCCTTACCTGCTTACGCCATAGTACTCTGTGATCTGAGGTCAAAAACCTCCGGTAATGCAGTTCCTCGCCTCGCGCGCACGGCGCGGTCCTAACCCTGTAACGGAGGAGGCGCGTGTCCTCGGAGGGCAGCCGCACCGCAGCTGCTGATTCCCGCTGGCTCAGATGCGGGCCCCCCACGTGCTCCGCGGCCAGTCCGCGCGCGAGGCGCTGCCCGATGGGAGCCGCGGCCAAACCGCAGTGACCACGGGGCAGGGGCCGGACGGCGGAGCAGGCTGACCGACCCGCAGCCGGACACCCGCAGCTCCGACCACGGCGCGCCCAGACCGACCCGAAGCCGAAGCGAAGCGCGGCGACGCCAGAAGCAGCAACGCGCCGCTGTCGGACGGGCGGGCCGGCGGGGACGCGACCCCACGCGCCGGGCGCTGACCGCGGGGAGCGCGGCTCCGGCCAGCGGCCAGCGGGCGGCACGACAGCGGACGGGGAGTCCGCGCACGGAGGGCCGGGGCTGCAGAGGCTGAGCCGGGCGACGCCCCCGCGGGGTCAGCGCGGCCGCAGTCCCGGGGTCACAGGACACCGGGGTGTCCGCGGTCGCAGAGCTCGCGGGCCGCAGCGCGGGGAGCCGGCGGCACAGCCCAGCCGAGGCCGGAGCTCGCGGCCGCGTGACCTTGCACCGGCCGCAGGCGCGGGGAGCTCGGGGCGGGCCGGGGGTCGGGCGGACGGAGCGACGGGGCGCTGGTCTCCGAGGCCGCACTGAGGGGCCCCGGGCTCTCGGCTCCTCCGCCGGAGACCAGCGGCCGCCATGTTCGTCTGCCATGTCCGCCCCGCCCTCCGGAACTCTACGGAAAGCGCTCGGGGAACAAAAGCTCCGGAAAGCGAACCGAGCGGATGACTCAGCCCGGCCCCGGCAAGGGCGGTGCAATTCCATCTCAGGCAAAGACCCTTGAGAATCACTACAACGGCCGGTCCCAGAGGATCAACAAGAAATCCGGCCGCGACCAAGTTCACCTACCAAGGAGAAGAGCGGAATTCCAGAGGAGGAGAAAGCCAAGCACGGAACTCATGGCTTTCTCCCTGTGATTTTTTATAGTCTTGCAGTTAATTTAATTTTTTTTCACTTTCATTTTTTTTTCTCTTCTTCTTCTCCTAAAATTTTTTTAACTTTTACCATTTTCTTTTTTAACGTTTTTTAACTACTTTATATAATATGTATATTTTTTCTTTTTTATACTTTTCTTTATGTGTTTTTTTTTTAATTCTTCTTTTTTTTTTTCTTTTTCTTTCTTTCTTTCTGAACCTCTTTTTATCCCCTTTCTCCCTCCTCACGATTTGGGATCTCTTCTGATTTGGTTAAAGCATATTTTCCTGGGGTTGTTGCCACCCTTTTAGTATTTTACTTGCTCCTTCATATACTCTTATCTGGACAAAATGACAAGGCGGAAAAATTCACCACAAAAAAAAGAACAAGAGGCAGTACCGAAGGCTAGGGACCTAATCAATACAGACATTGGTAATATGTCAGATCTAGAGTTCAGAATGACAATTCTCAACGTTCTAGCCGGGCTTGAAAAAGGCATGGAAGATATTAGAGAAACCCTCTCGGGAGATATAAAACCCTTTCTGGAGAAATAAAAGAACTAAAATCTAACCAAGGTGAAATCAAAAAAGCTATTAATGAAGTGCAATCAAAAATGGAGGCTCTCACTGCTAGGATAAATGAGGCAGAAGAAAGAATTAGTGATATAGAAGACCAAATGACAGAGAATAAAGAAGCTGAGCAAAAGAGGGACAAACAGCTACTGGACCACGAGGGGAGAATTCGAGAGATAAGTGACACCATAAGACAAAACAACATTAGAATAATTGGGATTCCAGAAGAAGAAGAAAGAGAGAGGGGAGCAGAAGGTAACTGGAGAGAATTATTGGGGAGAATTTCCCCAATATGGCAAAGAGAATGAGCATCAAAATTCAGGAGGTTCAGAGAACGCCCCTCAAAAATCACTAAGAATAGGCCCACACCCCGTCACCTAATAGTAAAATTTACAAGCCTTAGTGACAAAGAGAAAATCCTGAAAGCAGCCCGGGAAAAGAAGTCTGTAACATACAATGGTAAAAATATTAGATTGGCAGCTGACTTATCCACAGAGACCTGGCAGGCCAGAAAGAGCTGGCATGATATTTTCAGAGCACTAAATGAGAAAAACATGCAGCCAAGAATACTACATCCAGCTAGGCTATCATTGAAAATAGAAGGAGAGATTAAAAGCTTCCAGGACAAACAACAACTGAAAGAATTTGCAAACACCAAACCAGCTCTACAGGAAATATTGAAAGGGGTCCTCTAAGCAAAGAGAGAGCCTACAAGTGGTAGATCAGAAAGGAACAGAGACAATATACAGTAAAAGTCACCTTACAGGCAATACAAAGGCACTAAATTCGTATCTCTCAATAGTTACCCTGAATGTTAGTGGGCTAAATGCCCCAATCAAAAGACACAGGGTATCAGAATGGATAAAAAAACAGTATGTTTCTTTTGTCTAAGACATGCAACTTGTAGTTGGATTAGGGGCCACCCAAATGGCCTCGGTTTAAATAAATAAAACCTTTAAAAAAAAGAATCACTGCTCAATATACTGATTGTAACATCTCATATGGGTACAAATATGTACATAATGACATAAATATGTATATTTATGTATATATATAAATATAACTATTTTCTCATTGATGGAAAAAAAAAAGAATGGATAAAAAAACAAAACCCATCTATATGTTGCCTAAAGAAACTCATTTTAGACCCGAGGACACCTCCAAATTTAAAGTGAGGGGGTGGAAAAGAATTTACCATGCTAATGGACATCAGAAGAAAGCAGAAGTGGCAATCCTTATATCAGATCAATTAGATTTTAAGCCAAAGACTATGATAAGAGATGAGGAAGGACACTGTATCATACTCAAAGGGTCTGTCCAACAAGAAGATCTAACAATTTTAAATGTCTATGCCCCCAACGTGGGAGCAGCCAACTATATAAACCAATTAATAACAAAATCAAAGAAACACATCAATAATAATACAATAATAGTAGGGGACATTAACACTCCCCTCACTGAAATGGACAGATCATCCAAGCAAAAGATCAACAAGGAAATAAAGGCCTTAAATGACACACTGGACCAGATAGACATCACAGATATATTCAGAACATTTCATCCCAAAACAACAGAATACACATTCTTCTCTAGTGCACATGGAACATTCTCCAGAATAGATCACATCCTCGGTCCTAAATCAGGACTCAACGGGTATCAAAAGATTGTTATCATTCCTTGCATATTTTCAGACCACAATGCTCTGAAGCTAGAACTCAACCACAAGAGGAAATTTGGAAAGAACCCAAATACATGGAGACTAAACAGCATCCTTCTAAAGAATGAATGGGTCAACCGGGAAATTAAAGAAGAATTGAAAAACATCATGGAAAAAAATGATAATGAAAATACAACGATTCAAAATCTGTGGGACACAACAAAGGCAGTCCTGAGAGGAAAATATATAGCGGTACAAGCATTCCTCAAGAAACAAGAAAGGTCTCAGGTACACAACCTAACCCTACACCTAAAGGAGCTGGAGAAAGAACAAGAAAGAAACCCTAAGCCCAGCAGGAGAAGAGAAATCATAAAGATCAGAGCAGAAATCAATGAAATAGAAACCAAAAAGCAACAATAGAGCAAATCAACGAAACTAGGAGCTGGTTCTTTGAAAGAATTTATGAGGCCAGCATCACCTTGATCCCAAAACCAGACAAGGATCCCATCAAAAAAGAGAATTACAGACCAATATCCTTGATGAGCACAGATGCGAAAATTCTCACCAAAATACTAGCCAAAAGGATCCAACAGCACATTAAAAGGATTATTCACCATGACCAAGTGGGATTTATTACAGGGCTGCGAGGCTGGCTCAACATCCACAAATCAATCAATGTGGTACAATACATTAATAAAAGAAAGAACAAGAACCATATGATCCTCTCAATAGATGCTGAAAAAGCATTTGACAAAGTACAGCATCCCTTCCTGATCAAAACTCTCCAAAGTGTAAGGATAGAGGGAACATACCTCAATATCATCAAAGCAATCTATGAAAAACACACAGTGAGTATCATTCTCATTGGAAAAAAACTGAGAGCTTTTCAGCTAAGGTCAGGAACACAGCAGGGATGTCCATTATCACCACTGCTATTCAACATAGTACTAGAAGTCCTAGCCACAGCAATTAGACAACAAAAAGAAATTAAAGGCATCCAAATTGGCAAAGAAGTAGTCAATCACTCCTTGCAGATGATATGAAACTATATGTGGAAAACCCAAAAGACTCCATTCCAAATCTGCTAGAACTTGTACAGGAATTCAATAAAATGTCAGGATATAAAATCAATGCACAGAAATCAGTTGCATTTCTTTACACCGACAACAAGACAGAAGAAAGAGAAATTAAGGAGTCGATTTACAATTTACAATGGCACCCAAAACCATAAGATACCTAGGAACAAACCTAGGCAAAGAGGCAAAGAATCTATACTCAGAAAACTACAAAGTACTCATGAAAGAAATTGAGGAAGACACAAAGAAATGGAAAATGTTCCATGCTCATGGGTTGGAAGAACAAATATTGTGAAAATGTCTATGCTACCTAAAGCAATCTACACATTTAATGCAATCCCTATCAAAATCCCATCCATTTTTTTCAAATAAATGGAAAAAACAATCCTAAAATTTATATAGAACCAGAAAAGACTCGAATAGCCAGAGGAATATTGAAAAAGAAAGCCAAAGTTGGTGACATCACAATTCCAGACTTCAAGCTCTATTACAAAGCTGTCATCAAGACAGTACAGTACTGGCACAAAAGCAGACACACAGAACAGAATAGAGAGCCCAGAAATAGACCCTCAACTCTATGGTCAACTAATCTTCGACAAAGCAGGAAGGAATGTCCAATGGAAAAGACAGCCTCTTCAACAAATGGTGCTGGGAAAATTGTACAGCCACATACAGAAAAATGAAACTGGACCATTTCCTTACACCACCCATGAAAATAGACTCAAAATGGATGAAGGACCTCAATGTGAGAAAGGAATCCATCAAAATCCTTGAGGAGAACACTGACAGCAACCTCTTTGACCTCAGCTGCAACACCTTCCTCCTAGGAATGTCGCCAAAGGCAAGGGAAGCAAGGGCAAAAATGAACTACTGGGAATTCATCAAGATCAAAAGCTTTTGCACAGCAAAGGAAACAGTTAACAAAACCAAAAGAGAACTGACAGAATGGGAGAAGATATTTGCAAACAACGTATCAGATAAAGGGCTAGTATCCAAAATCTTTAAAGGGCTCAGCAAACAACACACAAAGAACAAATAATCCAATCAAGAAATGGGCAGAGGACATGAACAGACATTTCTGCAAAGAAGACATCCAGATGGCCAACAGACACAAGAAAAAATGCTCCACATCCCTCGGCCTCAGGGAAATACTAATCAAAACCACAATGAGATATCACCTCACACCAGTCAGAATGGTTAAAATCAACATGTCAGGAAATGACAGATGCTGGCAAGGATGCGGAGAAAGGGGAACACTCCTACACTGTTGGTGGGAATGCAAGCTGGTGCAGCCACTCTGGAAAACAGTATGGAGGTTCCTCAGAAAGTTGAAAATAGAGTTATGCTACAACCCAGCAATTACAGTACTGGGTATTTACCCTAAAGATACAAACGTAGTGATCCGAAGGGGCACATGAACCCGAATGTTTATAGCAGCAATGTCCACAATAGCCTAACTGTGGAAAGAACCTAGATGTCCATCAACAGATGAATGGATAAAGAAGATGAGGTGTATATATACAATGGAATACTATGCAGCCATCAAAAGAAATGAAATCTTGCCCTTTGTGATGACGTGGATGGAACTAGAGGGTATTACGCTGAGTGAAGCAAGTCAATTGGAGAAAGACAACTATCATATGATCTCCCTGATATGAAGAAGTGGAGATGCAACGTGGGGGGTTTGGGTGGTAGGAAAAGAATAAATGAAACAAGATGGGATTGGGAGGGAGACAAATCATAGGAGACTCTTAATCTTACAAAACAAACTGAGGGTTGCTGGGGGGAGGGGGGAGGAAGAGGGTGGTGGGGTTATGGACATTGGGGAAGGTATGTGCTATGGTGAGTGCTGTGAAGTGTGCAAACCTGGTGATTCACAGACCTGTACCCCTGGGGCTAATAATACATTATATGCTTATAAAAAAATTTAAAGATGATTTTAAAAAAACTCAGTGATCAAGATAAGAGATATTTTGGGGCACCTGGGTGGCTCAGTCATTAGGTGTCTGCCTTTGGCTCGGTCATGATCCTAGGGTCCTGGGATCAGGCCCCACATCGGGCTCCCTGCTCAGCAGGAAGCCTGCTTCTCCCTCTTCCACTGCCCCTGCTTGTGCTCCCTCTCTCTCTGTGAGTCTCTCTCTGTGGCTCTCTCTCTGTCAAATGAATAAAAAATCTTTAAAAAAAATACATGATATTTTAAGGCAATAGTGGTTGTTTACCTTTGTTTTTAACTGTGATAAAATACACATAGCATCTACTATGTCCACCATTTTGAAGTATACAGTTCGCAGTATTAAATGCATTTGAGGTGTTTGACCATCACCACCATCCATCTCTAGAGCTTCTTCCTCTTCCCAACTGACACTCCACACCCGTCGAACAATAACTCCCTGTCCCCGTGTTCCCCCAGCCCCTGGCCATCACCATTCTACTTTCTGTCTCTGGTTTCAACTATTCTTACTACTTCGTGTAAATGGAAGAATATAATATTTGTGTCTTGTGACCAGCTCATTTCACTCTGCCTCAAGGTTCACCGTGTTGTAGCAATGTCTCAGAATTTCTTTTCCTTTTTAAGTCCTACTAATTTGAATGCAATAGTTTTAAAAATCAAAAGGATCCATTTTACTGATTTGTCCTTTTTTTTCAGTTCCAGTATGACTCAGCACAGCCCTGTTACTGATCCTGTCTTTACTTAAAATGGTGATATTTTGTTCATCATGTATCTTTTTACATTCATTTTGATTTCTTAAAAATATGAACATATGACTTACCTTGATTACCGAGGGTTTCTGGCACCTCCTCTTTCATTTTGTGCCCAAGGTGGGTCCCTCACTCATCTCACCCTTGTCCCAACCCTGGCATTGCTCCACAAACCAAGAAACTCACCATTTAGTGTCAGGCCATGCTTGTATTTGCCTGTGTTTTTATTCTGATGCGGTGTTTTGTTGGTTTCTTAAGTAAACGCTACCCCCAACATGGGGATCAAACTCACAACCCCAAGATCAAGAGCCTCAAGCTGTACCGACTGAGCTAACCAGTCACCCCCACCCCGTGCTTCCCCACCTGACTTTCCCTCCCCAGCCCCACCCCCAACCCCAGTCTTACTGACTCTAAGGAAACCACCCCTTTCACAGTTAGCTGGTTCCTAGAGATACTAAATCACCTGCCTCCCTGTGAATCTCTCACATGCAAACCAACCAATTCAAGCCCATATTCCAACCACCGAGCTCAGGTCACCATCCCCTGCCCTCATCACCCCACAGCCAGGTTCGAGACTACTAGGGACAGCCCCAAGGTCAAGAGCCCACCTGAATTATTCATGCTGGCCAGTCCTTAACCTGCCTGCCCTGCCTTTCCTCTTCCTTGCCACAGCTAAGTTTCCTGCCTGTGTTTCTCCCTCTCCCTCTGCCCTCTGCCTGACCCTGGGGCTTCCCCATGTGGCCCTTCAGGGCATGGTGGCACCTCTGTTCTTGGGAACCGTGAGTAACAAACTGTCTTGTCAGGGGCAATCATCTGATCTGTCGGCCTCATCACCCCTGAACCACAGAGAAACCTGCATTATAAAGCAGGGCTCTGGGAAGGTGTATGGGAGAAGGAGCACGCTGCTTTCGGTCGGTGGTCTGCAAGGCAGCTCTGAAGAGATGTCTTCTGAGCAGAAACATGAAGGCAGGGATGAAGAGGAAGGTCTGGAGAAAGGAAAAGATCCTGACTAGGTCATTTGCTCATTTCTGGACCACCACTCCCTCCTGTTCTCGTGATTCGTACAGCACCGTTTCCTTCTGCTTGTCTCTTGCCTTTCTGCCCACGCGGCCCATGTTCCTCAACGCCTCGCTGGGGTCCCCCAAGAACCTCGTCTCCGCCAGGTCTCCGAGGTCTCTGGAACCAGGAACAATTTAGGTGCTGACTCTTCCCTGCAGGCAGTTCCAAACACTTGACTGGCCTTCCTACAGACAACTCACTTATCCTGTCTAAAACAAATTCACTATCTTCTCTTCAACCTTACCCAAATGCGGAACTGCCAGTACTTTCCATCAGGATTATAACAGCGTGGCCGTTGGTCCCTTTCCCTCCAGTGTCTTCGGAGCCAGCTCGTGCTCTGATGGCCAGAGGATTCTTAATACGGCATTTCCCTGCCTAATAAGTTCTACAGTTTCCCATTGTCTATAACATAAAGTCCAAATTTCTGAGCCCCAACTAGCCTTCCAGCTTCGGTTCCAGTGATCACCCACCACCTCCCCAGTCTCGAACTTGTGCTGCGCGAGGCTGTCTCCACAGCCCAAAGTTCAATGAGCTCTTTGACCACAACAATTTTTAAACCCAATGTAGCCGCAGCCTCTATAGCCATTCCCTGAATATTTTAGTACACTCTTCCTACCAAAGAGAGACATGTTTGTTATCGAAACTTTCAAAACTAAAGAAAATCCTGATGAATAAAATTGAAATCACTGCCTATCACCCACGACTCTCCATTTTCAGGTGTTAACTGAGTATCTACTAGGTGCGAAGAATGAGACAGAGCAAGGTATTGAGGGAGTGTAAACTCTTGATGTTGTCTGGATAAAACCCAGACAGAGAGAAGCTTCTCACAAGCTGTTCCCTCTGTCTGCGACGTGGTAAACTTCTCTTATCCTTAAAGACCAACTCAAGCCTCTCCTCCTTTATGAATCTTTCCTAATTTCCCCCAGGGTGAGCCAACTACTGCTCGATTTTGTCCTTCTGTACCTTGTATGTTCATCCCTGTTAGCCTGTGGCACGCTTTAAAGGGTCTCACTGGGCATCTGTCTGTCTCCTCCTCCGGTCTATGGAACTTTCTGCCTGTGGTCCCGCCCAGACACACAGCGGGCCCCTAAGAGTGAATGTTCCTAAAAGACACTTCACAGGGCTTCTCTCCCATCCCAACTCTGGTGGCTTCCACAACTGCAACTCCCTTTGACAAAAGCTTCATGTATTTCCCAAACGCATCTTTTCGTCTTAGAACATTTCCCCAGGCCGTTTTTTAAATGCAATGACATACAGAACTCATTCTAACGGGACGTGTGACACAACAAGCAAGTCCTACTAGATACCAAATCGAATCAGAGGAGCCGTTTGTACACTCTGTCCTCCCACAGAGCCTGCAGAAGTTACCAGCCTGTCCTTCCTACTAAACTCTCTGCCAGCTTCCAAGCATTTGAACTGATCAATTAGTTAATCCTTGCAACTCTCCCCAGGAGTAGCCGGTGCTCTCCTAGCACTGGAGAGCCAGAGTTGAAAGCAGACAGGAACAAAACACAGCTACCGTGGAGAGCAGGTACAGTGCCCAAGGGTGCACAGGCTCTGAGCAGTCGGCGGCCTGCTCTCCAGTGCCAGGACGCCTGCCCACCCTCCTGCAGAAGACTTTCACTTTACCGGGTGAGTGCTACTCACCATTTGAAGAATAGAGGGCAGAAAATTCCACAGATTTGAGGTAAGATTATGAGAGCAGCCCAGACCATCTGTGGGAGACGAAGTGTGGTTTAGACCAGCAGGAACTTACGGGGCATAAGGGACAAGGAGGTCCACATAACTTGAAACTCGAAGATCAGCAGCACACAGCGTAGAGGAACTAAAAACCACTGCTTTCTAACTGCTCAGCTCACTAGTGAGGAAGCTACTCGGTGTCGGGGGAAACTAAAATTTTGTATATACACATAAATATTTGTATTAATTTAAACTAACATAACAATTAACATTTTTGAGTACTTATACATATTCTTACAATAATTCTGTGAAATATATAGTATTATCTCACTTTATTTCTTTTTAAGGATTTATTTATTTTAGAGAGGGAGAGAGAGTCTTCAGCAGACTCCGCACTGAGCCCGATGCGGAGCTCGATCTCGCAACCGTGAGATCAGACCTGAGCCAAAATCAAGAGTCGGTCCCATAGCTGACTGTGCCGCCAGGTGCTCCTATCCCCACTTTAAATTTGAGAAAGCTACAGCTCAGGGTGATTAAATCATCCTCATTTCCACTTAACAAGTGCTGGGAGTGTCTCCAAGCCCAAAGCAGCTGGTCTCATACCAAAAGGAAGATAACCACTGCACCACACTCCCTCCCGGTAAGACAGACGTTTCTTGTATCATCCTGTCCGTCAGGGCCCCGCAAGACACAGATGCTATATCCCAATGCAGTAACTTGGAAGTTTAGCAAAGCGCCTGTCTGCAGTGCGGTGGGCAGCAGGCAGGAAACCTCAAGGGACAGTGCAGTTGGCTGTTGGTGGTCCCTGTTGATACCCATAAGCCTGAAAGGCAAGGGGGCCACTGGAATTTGGAAACAAAGAAGCGGTGTGGAGAGGGACAGTTTATAGAAAACATACGTCCACCCAGAAATGCAGCCAATGCACTGGACATTACAAAGAGAGGCGAGGGGCAGTAAAGGCGCAGGCGCCCCACCTCCTCCCTCCCTCTGATCCCTGCCCACGCTTCCGGGGCCAGACCAACCTAGAGCCAGGGGCCGAGGCGGCCTGCTGAAGTGTGGACGGCCAGCGCACAGAACACGGCAGGAAAAGCTGAAGAGCGGCTCTGGAAAAGGAAACAGACGACCAAACACGAATTTAAAGACAAATCATCGCATCATGAAATTTCTTTGGAGTCACAAGAAGAGGCGTACAAAGGTATATTAGTCCGAAGGATAATGGTTGGAGGTGGGGAGAGAGAAAATTTGGCCCAAAACACAATAAAAATCACTAATTTTAAGACGATGAAAGTGTAATATTATGTCCTTCAATTTTTATTCTCTAATAAATTAAGAATAACCAAATATGACTCGAGGCGGGCTTGCTTTTTTTTCTTTGCTTGACCTAATGGCTTGATGGCTTAAAGGAAAAGCAACAAATTGAACTGAACTATCCAGAAAAAAGAAATTGGGCTGAAAAAGCAGGCAATTTCTGCCAATCCTTCTTCCCCAGATGTCTGGGGAACAGAAGGCTCCAAGTGCCCACACACATGGTCCCAACTCCCTTTTGGAGATGAACAGAATCACGGGAACTGGAGAAGAGAGAACAGAAATGTGACTTTTTTTTTCCTCTTCTGGCAGAGCTTTACATCTTTAAGGCCAAAAGGAGAAGAACCACCAGGGGAAGACAGCCACAAATGAGCAGTAACGAAGTCCTTCCATTAGGGTGCCACCAGCCCAGAGATCGGCAACTCACTGAACCAGTCCACAGGTACCGTGGACTGAAAAGATACCCAGACCTATAAGTCCTTCTTTCAAGCTTCACTATATTGAGTTTCGGTGTAATGAAGAATAACTACCATTAAAGAAGAAATGGACATTGAAACAAAAAAAGTACAAAATAATATTGAAATTGAGAGTCAGTACGGACGCTGCTGCCAGCCCATTCCTCCTCCTTGGACAACTCTCAATATTCAGAGGCAGAGTCCGCTGCCTTGACCAAATCATGCGACCGACAGAGACGGCAGAACTCAATGTGAAACAAACATGGGAAGACTGTGACACTCTTCACATGTTTTTGGTCACTGATTGCACAAAATTGAAGGAATTGTATCCCTTGAATTCTCCCTCTGATGCCCCCTACCCCAGTCTAAAGGATACCCCACCTACGGCAGAACCTTGACACTGTCACCACACGCTTCCATTAGTCAGTACGGGGACAGAGCTGGCTGTGTTATCGAATAGCAATGCCCAGCATTCACGGATACACGATCCTAAGGGAAAAGACCTTTACCCAATCAGCAAGCCCTTTAATATGCAGACCCTGTTCCACAGACTTAGCCTCCGGTGTAACTGTCAGGTCAAGGAAGACCATCTCTGAGCCTCAGAGCTCCCGGGAAAGTCCAAATCCCGCACTTGACAGGTGAGAGGAAGCAGAGCCCGAAAGGCCTGAAGTGTAAAGCATTCCACACAAAGGAGAAATGTGACTTTTTTTTTTTTTCCTCTTCTGGCAGAGCTTTACATCTTTAAGGCCAAAACACTGCACCTAACACAATGGCAATAGTAAATAAAAGAATGTCAGTGGTCACTCAAAACAAGGACGATCGTTTTCCGTACTCTTAGGTATAAAAAGAGAACTTGCTCCTGTCTTCAGGAGCAAGCCTGGGGCCGGAGCTCAGCCAGAAATGGAAATAAGTACGTGGCCAAGGGCAAAAACTGAATGAATACAGAGAAACAGAAGTAAAATGGAGAGCCGCTTACGTGTCTATGATTTACTTTAAAATCCTCAGTACAAACGATGGAATACAACCATGTTTTCGTTGGCTTAAGCTTTACTCCAGGGGAGTCAGTTGTCCTAATCAGGAGCCCCCAGTCTGGGGGTGAAACTCTGCTAGGGGCACTCAGCTATTCATATCTTGGTCCTCACCTGTGCTTTTGCTAATGAGTGTAGAGTTTGGAAATAGCGCCCTGCTGGGAAATTAGCATCTTAATCAGTACCATGGACGGGGCACAGGCTCTCGCGGGGCGAGCAGTGTTCATGAACGGGGGATGGTGAAATACCTGCCACGTTTCCCACGCTTGCTTGAACAGCGTGAGGCCTGCAAAGCACATGCTTCTGGGTGAGGCTCCCTATCTAAAGGCTCCTGTGCCTCTCCCCTACAATACGGAAACGCAAGCAGAAAGGGCGAAGGCCGCGAAGCAGAGAAAGACAAGTGAGCCCTGCAGGACACAGATGACGGGAGGCTTTTCTTCTGAAACAGAAGTTCTGACCTAGGCAAACATCCTTTTTTTTTTTTTTTAAGACTGAGTTATTTATTTGGGGGTGGGGGGGTTCCTGGAGGAGAGAGAGAGAATCTCAAGCTGAGTCCAGACCCAGACCCGGGGCTCCATTTCACCACCCTGAGAGTCGGAGGCTCAACCGACGGAGCCACCCAGGTGCCCCAAGAGCATCAATTTGTACAGTCTTGAACGCATTTCTCTCAAACATATACTGTGTAGATTGACTGTTGGTTACCCTAAAGCCTATGTGGTTCTTAAAAAAAGGCATTTAAAGAAGACCTCGTGCTTACCTCCCCCCACCCCTTACCCCACACAGAAACACACTACTCAGCCACAAACACGAGACCCCCAGTTTATGCTATGACTTTCTTCTCTGCATTTCACTGGAGAGGTTACGTTAAAGTAATGGAATCTGTCTCACTGTTCACTCTCATAAGTGAGCACACTGTGGCAATCTATGGACAAACACCTGGCCTGCACTGCTTCTAGATTGAGTTCTTTAAAGATATCTCTTGAGTTTTTAACGATTTCCTTTTAAATAATTTTCAGGTTTTTGCAAAGCCCTATTTTTAGGCATCTCCAACATACGGGGGTTAGTCTGACACCTCAAATATCTTAAGGAATTATTTTAGTATTAAATTGTATGTCCACTTTTCATACAGCAGGTCTGTTTTTTCATAAACTCCCCAGTGAAGCGCCTTTCCAAACCTATACTAAACGATGAGGAAGAAGACATTACGAA
Organism: Mustela putorius furo; assembly: GCF_011764305.1. Lineage (NCBI taxonomy): Eukaryota > Metazoa > Chordata > Mammalia > Carnivora > Mustelidae > Mustela > Mustela putorius. Next base: position 3,943,505 of record NW_025421261.1, read on the forward strand.
TCAATGGACAGTAGCCCTGGCGGGGTCCCGCAGCATCAAATACCAAAGATGGAGCAGCCACTCGTGCAGACCCAACTGAGGTTTCTTTGCATGATCTGTTCATGCAACAAGACTGCTGAATTAGAAGAAGTCGGGCAAACCTGACCCAGATTCTTAAAGTAAGGGTCGTTGCCCTCGATGTCTGTCAAGATTGTGCATTAGAGTGTATTCGTAGTCAGTGAGCGATCAAAACAAATATTTCACTACGCTTCATAAACCCAGGCCGTGTGATTGCATCTGACACATCTAGGAGAAGATAATCCCTTACAGTTCACTTCCTCTTGTTTCTAAATGTTAAGTTGCGTTGACTTAAACAGAGCTCTCTGGCGCTCCTGGGTCAAAGAGATACGCGGAGGGACCAGGGGAACGGGTGAAGTAAGAATTCCTAACTGGTCCTTGGACCCGGGACTGGGGTTGCCAGAGCTGGTTGGGTTCCCCCTAAGGAGACAGGAAGAAACTAACATGGGATTTTTTCAACAGATAAAAACAGGATCAGTGTGTGTTCATTTCAACGTTGCTGGCAGTAGCCAAGTAAGAGCATGAGGAAAAGAGAATGCCCTCAACCCCATCAGTAGGGGGACGAGTGAGTAAATTTCTGTCCATTCGTGGACTATCCTGCAGTGAGTGAAGGGATATAGCACAGAATTTGGGAGCAGAGAGTGTAGAATCAGAACGCCTGGGTTTCTCACTCCACCACTTCCTACGCCGTGTGACTCTCACAAATTACTCTCTTTACCTAGGCCTCCGTTTTCTCAAATGGAAAATGTTAATGGTAATGGCACCGACGTCACAGGGTTGACAAAGGGATTAAATACAGTATTTGCAAGAGTGATCTGGACATAGTAAACACTTAATAAAAGGAGCTAATAATAAAAGAATTCCTTGTTTACTTAGAGTTAATAACTGAGTGGAGTGGATCTTCTTGGCAGAGTTAATGTTCATGGTAAGATAATGTCAACAATTGACCCTGTATATATGTGTCTAACACAGGAAAAGGTATGGAAGGATACACCCATTGAAAGAAGAGAAAACGAGGATAAACTTTTTCCTTACATACTTTTGTGTTGATTTGTTCTAATAAGCATGAAGTACTGATGTCCTTTGTTATGTCCAGCAAAGCAAGAAAATATGTGTGTTAATGTCCAATGTGTCTGGATACATAAAGTCAGCAGAAATTTGGCTTTGGGTCCACATATGGAAACCACCACTGGGGTGGCGGCTGGGGGTAAGCACAGCAGTGTGGCAGACCAGCCCTGACTCGGTGTCTCCTTCACTGTTCATCCACAGAGCTGAACCGGGAATCCCTGCAGGATGCTGACTGTTGGTCATTAAAGGTCACTGCCCACAGATGTTACAGGAACGGACGGCTCTATCCTGGAAGGCACTGATTCTGTTCATGTCAGTGGAGACAGACTGGGTTACACCCCAGAGGCTTCAGCCGTGAAGGTTTCTTTCTCTTTCCCATTCTGTCTCCAGATGGTACGTCCTGCCACAGCTGTACGCCAGGCTTCACTGGGCACCCAAGCTGATGGACCTGAGCCTTCCGCTGCAACACTGATGCGCTTGTGGCAGAAGAGAGTGCGCGAATGGAGAGTTATCTGTTGCCTCTTCAAGCTTTGCCCGGAAATGACTCACTTCTGCTCACTTTCCATTTGCCAAAGACAGTCAGTCATGTAGGTGTGCATGAGGTCAACGGCATGAGGACACAGAATCTTCCATCAGGAAGGGCACGACTGGGAAATGTACTCTAATCACTGCTGTGTTTTCTCCATTACTCTGGGTTATTCACAGAAGGTCCCTCTTCTTCAGAAGAGATTTACAGTCCCTTATCTGAAAGCCTTGGGGCCAGATGCATTTCAGAATTCAGAATGTTTCAGATTTTATGCAACCAGTACTAGGAGTACACCAGACAGGACCTGGTATTACTATTCCTGGGGCAAACACGTAAATATCCACATTAAGTAGGATAAATAAGCCTAAACTTCTATCAGTTTAGATCGGCTTTTTTCACCAAATAAGTTTGCATAACTTATTTTTTGAAATGGGGCTTTCAGAGTTTTTTGGAATTCATAATTTCAGGTAATGGAGTGTGGTATGGTCAAGACTTAGCTATGGAGTAAATCTGCTTTAATGTCTCTTCCTCCAACAGAAAAGAAGCAAAACTAATGACCAATGAGAAATTTAAAAGGAATATTTTGGCAATGTCATGAGGCTTCCATTCTACTCTCTGTCAGAGGCAGTACAATTTACGGCACTATTTAAACCCTACAGCTTAGCTTGAAAGCAACTGAAGAATGAAAACCAAACACCCTGAACATCCTTCAAATGTCTCTTTATCACAGCTTTGGCTTATGTTTATATCAAAGATATCAGTTTATTTGAATGAACTGCAGGTAGATAAAAAATCCAATGTTTATTCAGGACTTTGAACCTCATAAGCAACGGTACACTGGGGAAATCATCCTGAATAAATATTAGGAGAAGAAGCCAAAAGTAAGCTTCACGAAAAGCAAGTGTCTCCCATCAACCCCAGCCTTTGGGCAACGCACAGGACAGGAGGTCAGCTGGCCCGTTCCTAGCTCCGGAAGAACAGGGTAGTCCACACTCCAGAAGGAGGTGTTGGAAAGGGGTAAGATTTATGGTCAAAAGCCCTACATTTGCTTCTCAACTCTGCCGCTTACCTGCTGAGTGAGGTTTCGCCACGTTCTGAACACCCATTTCTTTATTGTTTTTCCCTTTATTTTTTAAAAAGACTTTACTTATCATTTGAGAGAGAGACAGTGAGAGAGAGCATGAAAGGGGAGGTCAGAGGGAGAAGCAGACTCCCCGGGGTGCAGGGAGCCTGATGCGGGACTCGATCCCGGGGCTCCAGGATCGTGACCTGAGCCGAAGGCAGTCGCTTCACCGACTGAGCCCCCCAGGCGCCCCTCCCTTGATTGTTATTGAAGAGAGCATCCGTTTCTCCCGAAGAAGAGGAGGTTAGTGAATGGTCTTGCCCACCCAGCGAGGCCGTGAGAGTGCTGAGACCCTCGGGGGAAACGGGAAAACTCACAGCTCTGTCCCAGTGCTCATCACTGCCGCTCTGTTGACCCTGCAGCTGTCCTCAGGTCACATATTAGAATCCCCTTTAAGTCCGTCTTTCCTCCTCACACACACACATCACGGACCATCTTAAGAGTTCACTGGGCTCTTTACATCTTGAGATACACTTTGCTCTTTTAAAGTCTCTGCAAAAACATATATTCTAATCCGGAGTTTGGCTTCATCTTATGGGTCTGCTTGTTTTTTCTAGTTCCTTCATTTAGGAAAAATACTATTTTCTAAGAGAATGGACAATGCAAATTTTTCATCGTGAGATCAGCCCCAGGAGGACATTTGACAAGCTGCAGTGATCGCCAAGAAGGCGGGCCAAGGCGGAGCTTTAAAAAAAATAAATAAAAAGATGAATTAGCGTCATGCTGGTTCAATTCAGGCTTTAATTCAGATAAGACACTAATATGCTAATTTGAGGAAACACAGAGGTAGGCAGTTGATTTAGTTAAGGCAGTAGGATCATAAGTGGTTTTTCTTCTTAACAAGAAAAAATATTGTGTAATTATGTTGGTGATGGATTTTAACTAGACTTACTGTGTTGATATCACAACGTATACAAATATTGAATCATTATGGTGTACACTTCAAGCTTATATAAGCTTACATGTTAGTTATACCTCAATTTTTAAAAAACAATTTTTTGGCAGAATAATTTCCTCATATGATATTTGAGTTTAATAAGAAGGAGAAGAAAAACGTTTATTTCAGAGTCAGGAACATTAATTATAGCAGTCTTTCTTAGATTTTAGACCCTGGTTTGGAGAGGTTTTTGCCTTTCTGTGTACTGTGCACAGTTTATATAACAGGGGAGAAATCCCATTATGTCAGTATTTTGAAATAGCAAAGCAGTTTTTACCTGTTATTCCTAAGAGCTGAGAAGAATATACGAAAAATCTCTTGATAACAGAGAGGACTACACAAATTATTGTGAACATGAGAAGGAGAATTGCAGCTTTTATTTTCCTTCTGGGTTCCCAATCCCATAACATATATTTACTTCTTAAAATGTCAAACTCTAGGGACATACTGGGTGGCTCAGTCAGTGTCTGGCTCAGGTCATGATCCTAGGGTCCAGGAATTGAGCCCCACATCAGGCTCCCTGCTCAGCGGGGTGTCTGCTTCTCCCTCTGTTCCTTTCCCCCACTAATGCTCTCTCTCAAATCAATAAAAAAAATAAAATCTTGGGCGCCTGGGTGGCTCAGTGGGTGGGTTAAGCCACTACCTTCGGCTCAGGTCATGATCTCGGGGTCCTGGGATCGAGCCCCACATCGGGTTCTCTGCTCAGCAGGGAGCCTGCTTCCTCCTCTCTCTCTCTGCCTGCCTCTCTGCCTGCTTGTGGTCTCTGCCAAATAAATAAATAAAATATAATAAATAAATAAATAAATAAATAAAATCTTTTAAAAAAAAAAAAAAGGTCAAACTCTAGGGGCACCTCGATGACCCAGCTGGTTAACCGACTGACTCTTGATTTCAACTCAGGTCATGATCTCAGAGTCTTCAGATCAAGCCCTGCATGGGGTTGCGTGCCCAGTGCGGAGTCTGCTTCTCCCTCTCCCTCTGCTCCTCCCCCTACTCCAGCTTGCTCTCCCCATCTCTTAAATAAATAAATAAATAAACAAACAAACAAGCAAGTAGGCAAACAAATAAAATCCTTAAAATAAAATAAAATGTCATAGTCTATACACAGTATCATTCGACATCTGGCCAGCATTTACTGAGTACTAGCTACACAGGAGTGGGCGGATCAACATCGTACCTGCCCACACACAGCTTAGGTCCAGGGCTGGGTAAATCCTAGAATCTGGTGGGAAAGAATCCAGAGAGCCAGCAGGAGGCTACTAGAGGCTGCTTTGCCACGTGGGGGTCTGACAGCTGCGACTGGTGACAGAGGCAAGCACAGGAGATGAGGCTGTAAGAATCAGTCTCATAAAGGGTGCGTCCCAGGGAGGTCAGCTAAGGCTGGGAGCCACTGGCAGGTATCAGAACTCTACACACAAGGTCTACAGTCTGGAAGGCCAGATATGAAAGCAAGAAGCCAAGAACCCAGGGGTGAGACTCTCAAGAACTCTGAGTTAGACCTTCGCTCTCTCTCTTTCTCCTCCCTCCCAGTAGTTACCCAAAGAAAATGAAAACACTTATTTGTGAAGATAAATGCATTGCTGTGTTTATCGCGGCACCATTTACAATATCCAAGATATATGGAAGCAAAGTAAGTGTCCATCAACAGATGGACAGATACGGAAAATGCGGTGCGTGTACATGAGGAATATGACGCGGCCACAAGACGGGATGAGGTCATGTCGTTGGCAACAATATGGAGGGAACCAAAGGGTATTACACTAAGTGAAATAAGTCAGACTCAAGAAGATGAGTACTATATGATTCCACTCGTAAGTGGAATCTTTAAAAAAAATGAATAAATGAACAAAAAAAATCCAGGAACCAGAAGTCTGAGTTTGAAGACCTTTGCTCTCTTGCTCTCTCCTCTCTCAGCTAAGGTGTGGGCGGCCCCGCTAGAGTCCACAGAACGTGTGACGGGCACGACAGTCCTGAGGTCTGCAGGGAGGCTCTAACCTAGACCGATGCAGGGGCAGAGCTGCTGGGGTCCCTGTGAGGTCACAGTGGTGACATGGGCCTGTCCTTAGAGGCACTGCAAGTGTTCTGCCTTGTAACCAGACAGCAATGCTCAGAGCCAAAACGAGTGAGCCGCAGCCCCCCATTATCAGTCCAATAATGGTGAATCTGGGGGCTGTAATAGAGAAGCAACAGCTTCTAGAATTAGTAGTGAGCGTTCACATACTCCAGATGCTAGAGCACCTGAAAAGTTCTTAGAACAAATCCAGCATCCTTTTCTACGACGTCATGTGATTTCATGCAGACACTAATGCTTCTATTAAATAAAATGGAGAGGCATTTTCAATGACATTCTTTATGAGGAATGATACTGCTAGAGACAGAAATAATGGATATAACGATATTCTAGGTTATCAGAGTGGGAGTGGATCAAGGCAGGAAAATAATGTTGACATTTCTGGGATCACATCAACTGGGTTGAAAGCCATGAAGAAGGATCATGATCTGACTCTGTTCCATGCAGTAAGAAACAGTGGAAATGCTGCCCACGCATCTGGCCCCGAAGCTTTCCTGCAGGTCTGCTCCGCCACAGGGGCAGAAGAGCTGGCTGGCTGAAGGCTCGGGAGCTGTACAGAACAGCAGATGAACTTGGCTGTGGCTTGGATGCAGCTCACAGCCTCCCGAAGCAGACAACTTCCCCGTGCGGTTTTGCTCAAGGTCAGGCCTATAACCTCAGAAAAAACCTCTGATGCATGAGTCAGGCGACAAATACAACTGTGGGTAATACCCTCTGGCGGGGCCCCCTCCAAGGTCACGGGCACTGCTCCAACCACTGCTTTGTCATCTCCTTGGGAAAGCGTTTCCCATCACCACCCAGGAGACCTTGACCTTGCTGAGGTCTGCCCCCCAAAGCTCTCCAGCTTTGCCACGTGTGTAACGTGAGCGGGGTGGCCTATGTTCCTGATTCCAACCCCACAATTGCTGACGGCTAACCACTCTTCCATCCAACGTGACTGGGAGCTTATGGGATGTTTCCCTGCTTTCATCCATGCTGCTCAGAGACTCCCATCACTTTCAGTCGCCAGCATGCTGCAGAAAACGGGGACTAATGGCTTTTAACCAAACCGCAGAGCCCCAGCACCCCCTCTCTGCTATTCTGATCTTGCTGATGTGACAGGGAGCCCAGAAATCTGGGCCACCACGAGCCCCTCAGGTTATTCTAATAGAGTTCAAAGGCCCATATTGTGAAAAACAACCAGCAGAGAGGCTGAACGGAAGTCCTGACCTGTAGACGTATTTTCAGCTAAACCAGGAAACCAGTCCTTCAGGCAGAAACAGCATCGGTGCAGCAGCACGGACGTTCTGCTGTGGTCTTCTAGCACGGCGGCTTCACCTGCGTGCGATACAAGTACTCTGAAGCGTGGTGTTTGTCTTTGCTTCTCAAACTAGTCCTAAGTCATAAATATTGTATGCAAATTCTGATCCACAAATGACCAAGGCAACACAGTCCCTTAGGCGTGACTGACAGCGCTAAGGAAGGCTAAGCTTCGTGCCATGTCACCTGACACCAGGTATTTTCCGATTTTGGTTCGTTACCCAGCATTTTGAGCTTGCCCTTTACTCTGGCCCCAACAATGTTATGAGATTTACGCACCAAGGCCATATGCCTTGCGTGACGCAAGTACTTAATTTACAACTGATTTTAAAGCTGGTGATGCCCAACTTCACGAATGAACCACTTTACTTGTCATCGCTTCAGTGTCAACCCTCCTTTTGAGCCCAGATTTATTTTGTACTTCTACAGATTTTCTTCTACCTTTTTCTCTTTGCGTGCCACTACTTTTGAAAGGTCATTTGGGACATAAAATATATGTCCGCCAAAACTGAAGGGGAGAGGTGGAGGAAGAAGCAGAAACAAACAAACAAAGGGACGTGAGCGAGAAAGAAGAACAGGAAAGAGAAACGAAGAGGAAGAAGAGGAGGAGGTCTTCTGATCCGTCCTTCCGTGCAAAACTTGCCATCATTTTTGTGCCTTCCAAGGACATCGTGTCCCAACGACCACCTCCACTTTCTCTTCCCGTTGTCCATGACCTGAAGTCCACACTCTTCCCCAATTCCATAATCTGGCTTGGTGAGCCCACGAGGCTCTCAGTCAACAAAGACTCAAACACACCTGGTGCCAGCCTTCCGCTGCTTTCTTAGCGAGAAGAGACCACCGCAGGGGACACGCCTGTGCTTCAGATGCCCCCAGCCAGCGCCACTGATGTCTGTCCAGCTACATGTGGCCCACACACTGCTCGGGTCTGGTTAGCCAGCTGGGGCTCTCAATGGTGGGTCACCCTCTTTCCCAGCGAGGCCGATCTGATACTCAGCCGAAATTTATAAGCATTGACTAAGCGCGGGTGCTACAAATGACACTGGAATGCAGTTTATCAGGATTTGGAGGTCAGACCAGAATAGGAGGGACAGACACAAAAACAGACAGACAGCCCCACTGGAAGAAGTCACCGAAGATTTCCTCAAGGAGACAGCAGTGTGCAGTCTCCAAGTATGGTAGGTGTTAGCTGATCAAAGTAGTAGGAGCAACAATCACACTTCAAGGCAAGGAAAAAGCATGATCAAAGGCATGGCGGCGGGCAATACTAGATGGGGGATATACAATCAGTTCGGCAAGACTGGAACGTAAAGTGTGAAGCCTGGAGAGGTGCCCCATGAAGCCACAAGCCAGACGCCAGGACAAGGAGAGTTTGAAGCCCCACGGAGGTGCTTGAACTTCTTTTATGAGCAGTGGGGAACCGCCAGTGAGTTTGTTTTGCTTTGTTTTGTTTCTAAGGAAGAAAGATAGGCCAGATATGCATTTTAGGAAGCCCTGATTGATGCCCATACAAATTCTGCGTGTGTGATGGGGTAGATCCATGGCCCGGGAGCAAGAGTAAAAGTCTCAAGACCAGCTAAGAGATTTCTATAATAATCCAACCCAGAACCGGTGAGACTCCAAATATGGACAGAAGAAGCCAGCACAAGGAGGAAGGAATGAAGTAGAACGATCCCTTAAAAGATTAAATCAATTGTGTGTGTCAGGTAAGGAGAACTCAAGGAGATTTCCAGGTTTCTGACTCACATGACTCAGCAGTAGATTTAGTGGAACAGGGAAGAAGAGAGAGAAACTTGTCTGGGAACATCAGGAGTTACTCATGAACTCATCATGAATTACAAATGCTTTTACACAAGCCACTTGGTCTCCACAAATTTTGAAGGCTTTTAAACGCAACTGGCTACATCACAGGCAAAGCTGTATTCCCAAAGGGTTTGTTCATGGACGTTTTACCACCAGGAATTCAGTGGTAGCTTCCTGACCCCGGCCGGGTGACTGTCCCCACGCAGGTAAGGTGTGTTCTGGTTTCGACACTTACATCCCTGTGCTCACTCGATGCTACGCAGTGAGGCTTCCACATTCGCCCACTCGGCGTGGCTGGGGTGGAGGATGGGCTGCTGTGCAATGGCTGGTTCAGGGGACACCAAGAACAGGGGGCATCAGGGGGCCCTGCCATCTTGCCGAGAGAGATCCCGAGTGCTCCGTCCGTGGCACTTTATTTCATACAGTAAAAGATCAAATCTAAGAATCTGTTGACAGATACTAATTCCGGGTAATAGCTACATGGCCATTTGTGACTTTATTTCCGTATTTTTTTCTTTTTCTTTCAAATCCTCAGATTTAATTTCCATAAAATTAGCTCATAAATGTGTTTCATCTCCTTATCCTCACCGGTCATCCCTCCCTTTAGTCCCAAACACAAAACCTGAGGAATTTTTTTCTCCCATTAATAATGACTGTGAATTTGATGGATGTGGCGGAAGGTGGGGGAAACTAACGAATAAGACACATTTTTTCCAGTGGGGACAGCACGGTCAGTTATCCGACTGACTCTCCGTTTCAGCTTGGGTCATGGCCTCAGGGTCGTGAGATCGAACCCCACCTCGGGCTCATGCACACGTGTCTGCTTTGATCTTTTACTGTTTCTCTCTCCTGCCCCCACCCCTGCTCACTCTCCTTTCTCTCCCGCTAATAAATGACTAAATCTTTAAAAATTTCTAGAAAGGTGTTTCTTTTTCTAATGACATATATTTTACCACACCAATGACTTATTTGATTCCAAGCTAATTGGTAAGAATATGTAAGTTTTGGCTTAGTTTCGGCAGAACACGATCTCAGGGTCGTGAGACTGAGCCTCCCGTTGGTCTCTGTGCTCAGCGCAGGGTGTCTGTTGGAGAGTCTCCCCCCAAAAATAGTAGATGAGTCTTTAAAAAAAAAATTAAAAAAAAAAAAAAACCAGGGCGCCTGGTGGCTCAGTCAGTTAAGCATCTGCCTTCAGCTCAGGTCATGATCCCAGGGTCCCACATCGGGCTCCCTGCTTCCCCCTCGGTCACTCCCCCTGCTTGTACTCATTCTCTCTCTCTCTCCCTCTCTCTCTGTGTCAAATAAATAAAAAGTTTTTTTTTTTTTTAAGGCGTTAGATCTACATCTTGTTAGATATTGCCAGGGGTTCCACAAACTGGGAGAACAAATAGTAAGAAGAGAGAGAAAAAAGAGCATCCTGAACATCTTAGAACTTTGACTGTCAAATGAAATTGTTAATAATCATGTTGAATTTGTTCTAAGTTCTCTGGAGGTGGTGCCAGTGCCCAGACGCACTTGAACCCAACTCAGAGGGAAGGCACTCTCCTCCCTCTCCCTCTGACCAGTATTTGTCTGTACTTTGTCGCCTCACTTCCTGTGGAGTCAGGGTCACCAGAAACAAAACAGACAATCCTATGCATCCTTCCAAAAGGAACATTTTAAAATAGTGTAATTTTCACCTATAGGTACCGAGATGTTCATGAAAATTCACAAGCCAAAAAGGAAATTGTCTAAACTTTCAACAGTAAGGGAATTTTTAATAAAGTATAGCATGCCCATATCCTGCCACAAATACTATTACTAGAAGTTATACTGTGAAAAACCACGTGTTCGTGTAGGAGGGACAATTATACATCCTTCTAAGCCCCTGAGTGGGCTGTGGGCGATTCGGAGTCTGCGCCGCCACCCCGCCCCCTGCAAGGGTTACAGTGCCGCGTTGGTCTTCACTTTCCAAGTTTTCTGCTTTGAAGATGTATTTGCTTTTGTCATTAAAAAGAGTGCCACTTTTTAATTTTTTTAATTTGATTATCTTTTAAAGTTTTTTTTTTTATTTATTTATTTGAGAGAGAGACAGAGATGAGTGGGCGAAAGGGGCAGAGGGACAGGGAGAAGCAGACCCCCTGCTTCGCGGGGGGCCTGGTGCGGGGCTCGATCCCAATATCCTGAGATCATGACCTGAACTGAAGGCAGACACTTAACCATCTGAGCCCCCTGGGCGCCCTGGAGTACCCCTCGTTTAAGTGGCTGTAACAGGATGTGGAGAACAGTTTGAGATCGGATTAAAGCACCAAATGAAAGTGCCCCGCCTCCTTCCGAGCGGCCCCTAAGCCTTGCTAGAGGTGGGGTGACAGCGGGAACACAAATACCTCACTCTGGTACAGCTCTGAGACCACGCTGGGGTCCTGAGTGACTAGAGGTGCCTAATCATTCCCAGGAAATACCTCCTCAAAGCCCAAGGCTGGAGGGTGGAAGAAAGATGGGTGGTGGGAAAAATGGCTCACCCAAGCTGCCGAACGGCGACGCTCACCCGGGGGGTCTGCGCGGTTTAGGATGTCCCCTGAATACTGCACTGCGGGGGACACATCCCCGTCTTCTTCCCAGGAAGGCTGGGAACAAAGGTTGCTGTCAGGGTGAAAGGCGAACCTGTCTTGCGATGACGTGGCTTACGGAGTGGAAACGTCACTAGGTTTCAGAGGTCTCCACTTCCACAAAGCCAGCCGCCATCCAAGAAGAACGAAGTAGCTGAGAAACCTCCAAGATGGGAAAGGCCTCTCTGCATTCTGGGAGCCCGTCCGGTCTCTTTCGGCAAAGGTCAAGAAAATCCTTCCTGATAAGTAGCAAGGAGACGCAGTCACCCTAAGCACAGGGGCGTCACCAAGAACGCAGGTGGGGTCTGACCAGCTCTGCTGGGCTGAGCCTCCAGCCTCACCAGGCCTCCGGGCTGGCTGCTCCTTCCGTCTCTTCCCCCCAGAAGAGGAGCCTGAGGTAAGAAGAGCTCAGAGTTCTGTGGCAGGTGGGCTCCATCCGAGAATTAAGAAATGTGGTTAATGGTATGTCATAAAAGAAATGCCACCTCACACCCACTAAGATGATTACCATTTCAAAAACAAACGTAAATTTTTTAAAAACGAAAATAAATAAATAGACAACAAACAAACAAACAAACAGGAGCACGTGAGTGGCCCAGTCGGTTAAGCATCTGACTCCTGGTCTCAGCTCCGGTCATGGTCTCAAGGTTGTGGGATGGAGACCCCATGTCAGGCTGAGCTCAGTGCAGGGTCTGCTTCTGATTCTCCCTCCCCTTCACGCTCTCTTTCAAATGAATAAATAAAATCTTAATAAATAAATAATTAAGTTTTTTTCAATTAAAAAAATATAACAAATATTGGTGAGTATATAGAGAAACTGAACATTTGTGCAGTGCTGGTGGGAATGTAAAATGGTGCCACCACTATGAAAAATAGTAGGAGAGTTCCTCAAAGACGCGAAAAATAGAACTACATATGATCTAGCAATTCCACTTTGGGGTATGTACCCAAAGACATTGGAAGCAGACTCACAGACAGATGCTAGTACCCTATGGTCACAGCTGCAATATTCACGATAAATGTGGGAGCAGCTGAAGTGTCCACCAACAGATGAACGGGTAGAGACGATACGGCATATACACAACGGATTGTGATTCAGCCTTAAAAAGTAATGAAATTCAGACACAGGTTTAAAGACACTGCACTAGGTGAAACAAGCCAGTCACAGAAAGACACAGACAACAGCATTCCACTTACCGAGTCCCCCAGAGCAGACAAACCCATAGGGAGGTCGCGGGGGGCTGCGGGCGCGGAGTGTGGGGTGCAGTGGTTTAACAGGTACAGAGTTTCAGCTCAGGAAGATGGAAACAATTCTGGAGACTGGTCTGAATAATGTAAAGTACTAAATGTCACTGGATTGTACACTTAGAAATGGTTAGGATAGTAAATTTTATGTTATAATTTGACAACAGCTTTTTGGAAATTATTCCTTCATTTCCAAAGAAAGAAAGAGGTTCCTGGGTGGCTCCATTGGCTAAGCGTCTGCCTTCGGCTCAGGTCATGATCCCGGGGTCCTGGATTGAGTCCCACGTGGGGGTCCTGGATTGAGTCCCACGTGGGGCTCCCTGCTCCGTGGGGGGCCTGCTTCTGCCTCTGCCCCTCCCCCCACTCATTCTCAATCTCTCTCTCTCTCTCTCTCTCTCTCTCGAATAAATAAAATCTTAAGGAAGGAAGGAAGGGAGGAAGCGAGGCAAAAAGAAATGCCAGCAGATGCAGAAGCGGAGTAAGTGTTGCCACATTTCCTGACCGTTGCCTGGAGTCTGGGGTTGGAGGCAGCCGAGCCCTGAGCCCCCAGGGAGCCTGGGCGAATCAGCAGGAAGCACAGGGTGTCCCTGCAGGTCTCTAACAGGCCGAGCGAGCCGGGGCGCCTAGGGATGCAGACCACCGCTGATGCACCCAGACGGCCGGGTTACCTCCGCTCCATCGTCCCGCTCCGTGCTCTGAGCCGGTCCCTGGGCTACAGCAGAATTCCAGCCGCAAGACCGGGTCGGAGCTGCGAGGGTTAAGTCCAGAGGCACAACCCACGACGTGCAGACACTGGATAACGTGTTCCCCTGCTTGTGCCATGACACAGGCAAACCTGTGTGTTCACGTCGCCCTCCTCAGGCAGAGGAACCTCGGGGAGGATATGGAACGAGCGGAGAACGGTTATTTCCCTCTTCGGTGGCCGTAACCCAGAAGACGGAAGAACGGAAATCTACTGGTGTCTCTTTAAGGTTTTGCATTGTGAACTGTGCAGCTGTTTCTCCTATTAAAAACAGAACTAAAGGGAGGCAGGCCGTGCCATTGCCTGAGCATCAGACCCAGTTTGGACTCGGGTGGAGATCTCAGGGTCGTGAGGTCGAGCCTAGCATCGGGCTTCCCGTTCAGTGCGGAGACTGCTTGAGAGTCTCTCCCTCTCCCTCTGCCCCTCCCACTCCCACTCTCGCTCTCTCTCTCAAATAAATAAATCTTTAGGAAAAATATTTTTTAAATTTTTAGATTTAAAATTTTTTTTAATTAACTAAAATATCGAAGACAAGGTATAACAGAGTATGCATCAGACCATGTGTGTTAATTATGATGATGCTAATTATCATCAGAGCGATTTCCATCACGTCTAAGCCAAACGGCACTCCGAGGTTCATCTCACAAGAAGTCAAACCCTTAGGAGAAACCCCAGAATCCTTCCAGAATCTTTCAGATGCACGACTCTCCGTGGCTGGCCCAGAAGCCCCCAGACAACCTTGCAGATCTAAAGTGCATGATGTTGAGGCAGGACTCGTCACTCTCACAGCTAAATCCAAACAAGACAATCCTCGTGCCAACCCCTGTACAGCACCCGGCAAGCAGGACAAACGGACAAGGGAAAGACAGGGGCAGGGAAAGGGGAGGAAGAGGGGGAGTGAGCTGTGGTGCAGGGAAGGAGCAGGACCATTTCTGCTCACCTCACTCCCCCGCCATCCTCCGGTTGCTCCTGGCTGGACACCTCCCAGTCCCGTTCTGGCAGCCGGAAGCCTGGACCCCTGCAGACTTAGCTCAAACAGCGGCCACCAGAGAGCAAAGTCGCGGCGCCAACCCTGGAGGCAGGATAACCCCCTGCAACTGTCTCCTGCTTCCCCAGCCGCCTGGCTTCTCCAGGGTGAAGGCGCGGGCTCCCCAGCTAGGCCACGGGGCACCGTGGACTGTCCTCCCGGTGCCCCAGCTCCGTCACACCCCAGCTCAGCACGGAAGGACCTGGCCGCCGGCTCAAAGGCTTCTTTCCAGCCCTTGCACTCAAGATCCTGCCAGCATCCATTATCGGCTCTCGGTGTCGCCTCCGGCACAAAAAGACACAAAAGTTCTTAACAGCATCACAGTCACAACCCAGAGGGCGACCCGACGCAGACAGCTGCTGGCGTGTATTTTCGTGTACGGCACAGACTGCTTCGCTGGGCAATAGGTTATTCCAGCGAATCTGCATTTTTCTATCTTACTCTGTGCAGAAACAACTGGTTCCATTTGGGAAAGAAGAAACACACCATGATGGGAGAACCGGGAGCACAGAGACCGCCGCGGACCGGTCGACAGACACACAGCATCAGGCACAAACTTCCTTCCTCGCTGCCAGGTCGCTGCTCATGGTGCTTTCAGACGCGAGACCATGGGAACTGATTATTCATTCACAAAGATTTATTTAATTATGGAGGATCAAGCCTCTCAAAAAATAATTAATTACAGAAGCTACTTAATATTCAGAGGTGTCACGCAAGCAGAGAACTGGCATTCTCCGTTGGTGGTTTAATTAGACAAGAAGATGCAAAAAGCTGTCACTTGAGGGCGGGTGGCTGCCGGGGAGGCGAGCCCTGGCGAGCGCGTGGCTCTCTGCGCCGTCTGGACCAGACACAAAAGCACCAGCTCCAGCTGGCCTCCCTGAGAGCCCCGTCTCTACCTTCGCGACCACTGGCAGTTTCTGTCCGCAGCGCCTCACTGGAGGGCAGGAGACATCCACGGACTGCAGTTTCAGAGGTGATGCCTCCTAGATGAGGAAGGTTGGGGAAACAACCAACCACTTGGTGCCCCGATTTCTCCATCTGAAAAACACAACTCATAAATGTCATCCGTCCGCCTGCTTCCCAGATCAACAGCTGCTGAACATGTTCCTTACAAACGGCCAGGAAACTGCCAAGTCACAAAACGGGGCCCGTGTTACACATTTTGATATAAATATGCTGGCAAGAAACAGGAAAGCTTCTTAATTTCACTGAACAATTGATTCCTGATTATTTCAGAGTTGGTTTGTCAAGTTGTGATTTTCTGCGCCGCTCCCCCTCCTCGCATTTTTAAAAATCATCCTTGACCATCTGCTCTCCAGATAATTCTTTTTCCTTCAGTATCTTCGTTCGACAGCGAGAAATGAAAATAACAGGCGCTGCTACAGCTCGCTGTACCCTCACGTTTAGTCTTACCAGCTTGTGAGATAGGGGTTAGTGTTATTATTATTTCTTTTTATTTTATTTATTTATTTGAGAGGGAGAGAGAATGAGAGAGAGAGCACAAGAGGGGAAAGTCCACGGGAGAAGCAGACTCGTGCTGAGCAGGGAGTCTCAATCCTGGGACTCCGGGATCATGACGTGAGCAGAAGGCAATTGCTTAACCAACTGAGCCACCCAGGCGTCCCTGTTACTATTATTTCTGTTTTATGGATGAAGTTTAAAGAGTTTAGGTGACATCACCAATGCCCCAAAATTAAGTAGCAAAATTCAAATTAAAACTCAGGTCAATGTGATTCCTGATGACATGAGATTACTTTTGCTTATTCGGCCATAGAGAATAAGAAAGATACATAAACAGACACACACACATGGAATTTCTACTGTTCAGAAATGATTATAAAATATGGGAACAACAGAAATCACTTGATAAAATAAAACACATTTGAAATACAATGTGGTATCTTGAACTGGCTCCTGGAACAGAAAAAGGACATTTGTGGAAAAGCTGATGAAATCTCAGTAAAATCTGAGTTGGGTTAAAAAGAAAATCAGTGCTCGCTTTGGCAGCTCATATACTAAAAAAAAAAAAAAGAAAGAAAATCATTTCTAAGGAATTCTTGCCGTGTGTAGCCAAAACCGTAAATTCTATCACCATTACTAAAGTCAAATGTTGATCATTGTTTACAAGTCATTTAAACCATTTTCTAGTATCTGTTTTGAGATTTATTTCATATAATATCTAACCCATGAACCTTTCCTCAAGAGTCTTTTTGAAAAAAACAAATAGCTTTTCATATTCATGACTTTCCTTAGCTACATGGCACAGGCAACTGAAGGTCAATTAAGTAACAAAAAATAAAAGGTACATCAAAAGAGCTTTCATATTTGGGAAAGGAAATAAAAGTATCAATATTGACCTTTAATTTATCAAAGTATAGGATCTCTAAATTTCCCTCTGTAAATAAGCTTATCTCAAAAATAATAGATAAGTTTGTTGAATATATTAATAGACTTACTTCATATTATTGAATCTATTTTCTAATTTTTTATTTTTTATTAACATATAAGGTATTATTAGCCCCAGGGGTACAGGTCTGTGAATTGCCAGGTTTACACACTTCACAGCACACACATTCCCCAATGTCCATAACCCCAACAACCCTCTCCCTACCTCCCTCCCCCCGGCAACCCTCAGTTTGTTTTGTGAGATTAAGAGTCTCTTACGGATGGTCTCCCTTCTGATCCCATCTTGCTTCATTTATTTTTTCCTACCCCCCAAACCCCCCACGTTGCATCACCACTTCCTCATATCAGGGAGATCATATGATAGTTGCCTTTCTCTGCTTGACTTATTTCGCTAAGCATGATACGCTCTAGTTCCATCCATGTTGTCGCAAATGGCAAGATTTCATTTCTTTTGATGGCTGCATAGTATTCCATTGTGTATATATACCACGTCTTCTTGATCCATTCATCTGTTGATGGACATCTAGGTTCTTTCCATAGTTTGGCTATTGTGGACATTGCTGCTATAAACATTCGAGTACACGTGCCCCTTCGGATCACTACATTTGTATCTTTAGAGTAAATACCCAGTAGTGCGATTGCTGGATCATAGGGCAGCTCTATTTTCAACTTTTTGAGGAACCTCCATGCTGTTTTCCAGAGTGCTGCACCAGCTTGCGTTCCCACCAACAGTGTAGGAGGTTCCCCTTTCTCCGCATCCTCGCCAGCATCTGTCATTTCCTGACTTGTTGATTTTAGCCATTCTGACTGGTGTGAGGTGGTATCTCATTGTGGTTTTGATTTGTATTTCCCTGATGCCGAGTGAAGTGCATCACTTTTTCATGTGTCTGTTGGCCACCTGTTGAATCCATGTTTTAAGCAAAATTAGATTTTGTTAATAATTTTTAGTATGCCAGTTAATTTCCAGTAAAAACACACTTGTAACAACATAGGTTCAAAACTGCATAATTATCATATGGTTTCACTTATTTGTGGAGCATAACAAATAGCATGGAGGACATGGGGAGTTAGAGAGGAGAAGGGAGTTGGGGGAAATTGGAAGGGGAGGTGAACCATAAGAGACTATGGACTCTGAAAAACAAGCTGAGGGTTTTTAAGGGGCGGGGATGGGAGGTGGGGGTACCAGGTGGTAGGTATTACAGAGGGCACGGATTGCATGGAGCACTGGGTGTGGTGCAAAAATAATGAATACTGTTATGCTGAAAATAAATAAAAAATAAATTTTAAAAAACTACATAATTTTTCAAATGAATAAAAGGATAAAAAAGTACACTCATGAGAAACTAAAGAAGCATTAAAATTGTATAATTAAAGAATTTTTGATAGGTAAGTAAGCTTTTTTTTTCCTTCACTCTATTTTTGGCTTGTGTATAGAGTTTTAGTGTCGCTATATAATTTTATGTGATTCCCAGTTTCACTGTATTCTTAAATAAGCATTTTGAATTTTGTTTTGATAATGTAGTTAAATCTAAATGAACTGTAAAACAAATGCTAGAGAGAACTACTTAATATTTCAGAAATAGAATGAAGCCAAATATCAATTTTCTGACCAAGTGCCATGCTAACAACAGAAAAACAAGTAAGTAACTGACCTCAGATTAATGTATTTATATAATGGACCAGAAAAAAACAAGAACATCACAATACGGGCTGCACCAGGCCACAGCATCCATTCAAGTCCATGCGTTCTCTAGAAAGCTCTGTACACCTGGTACAGCACCCATCTCAAGCTCATTTCCATAAACACTGTCTTGGATTTTTCCCTTTTCTTTATTTACAAACAATAACAAGACTAAAGGTATATAATCCTGCTCGTTTTCAGGGCTGGTTAGAGGGCTGAGCCTTGGAAGTCAGACTCAGCTTCAAGTAATATGAAGTTCTTCTGAGCCTCGGTTTCCAGAACAGCTCAGGTTCCAGACGGAAGACCCCAAGTAGGAAGTCAACAGACACGCGTGTAGTCCTCCCACCCCTGCTTAGCCAAAGCTGACCACGTGTCCACAGTAAGTGGCCGTGTAGCAGGTAGAGTCCATCTCTACCTCAACAGACCTCCCCCAGGGACGGCCAGAGAACATGCCTGGCTAATCTTACTATGGATCTCCTCTCAGGAGACCTCTTTGGAAATCCAAAGAACTGCCCGTTTTTCAAGTCAGTTCCAGGCATGCACTTGGGAGCTGATGTCGCTACAGTGGTTTTACAGAGCTACTTTCAATTCATTGCATCATCAGGTTTATAGCCAATGGACTCTAAACATTTATGTGAAAGATCTAAAATTGTAATTCATACTGGTGAACCTTCCTATGTTTTGTGACTTTCAGACAACTAGTCGGATGGATTTGGTCACTGACTTCCCTGACTTCGTAGTTTTAATAGCATCTGGAACAAGATCCTAGAGCCTCGGGATCCACAGGTAGAGCAAAGAGGTAGTCAGAGTGAAATTGAGTGTATATGTGCATTTCTCTGGGGAGAGGGCCCTTAACTTTTCATTCTCAAAGGAGTCCTTAACTCAGAAGAAGTTAAAGACCACTTACACGAGCCACTGTGTAGGTACAGAACCGAAGAGCATCTGAATAGAGGGCACACTTCTGCCCTTATGGACTGAATTGTGTCCCCTCCAAAATTCATAGATTGAAGAATCACCGCTATCTGAGAACGTGACCCCACACGGAGAGGCTCTTTACAAAGGTAATTAAGTTACAGAGAAGTCATTAGGGTGGGTCCTGAGCCAGTGACTAGTGTCCTTATCAGAAGAGGAAGTCGTGTGAAGACACAAGGAGAAGAGGGTTCTCAGAAGGAGCCCACTCTGCTGACACCTTGATCTCGGACTCACAGCCTCCAGGACTGTGAGAAAATACCTTTGTTGTTTGAACCCCCCAGTCTATATGCTCATTAGGGCAGCCTTAGCACACATGTGCGATGCTCAGTACATTCATTTCAGACTGCAAATGCTAACGGTCAGGAAAACTGAAGAGACTATTTGAAAGTAAAAAGTCTCCAGCGCTCTCATTTCTTTTTCATATAAAAGGTCATAAATATTAAAAAATTAAATATTATTCACCTGCTTAAATGATGCATTCCTTGAAAATGTGAAGAACATAAAAATTATTTTTACTCAACTCCCTGAAGAACCAGTGGAAGAAGAGAATTGCAAACTGCAAACCAGTCTTGCACCCCGGACTTCCTTCTTTACCTGTTTTATTGTGGGCTTCCTCAGAGCTGTTGAAAAACACACAATGTTTCAATTGTTAGTTTTTTTTAAACAAGGCAGTAGGTGGTTATTGGAAAATAAGTTTTTAAATACAGATAAGCAAACAGAAAAACAAAACTTCCCACAACCCAGAAGTAACAACTTCAGTAATATTTGTTGATATATTTGTATTGTTGCTAAGTCTCATCATAATATTTTCCATAAAACAGTAAAATAATGTTGTCTTCTCCAAATAAACAAGTTCATTATACAGATGATCCAATAATACGAAATATAATGTCAAAACTATTTTGAAAAATTAGGGCACGTGGGTGGCTCAACTGGTTAAGCAGCCACCTTCAGCTCAGGTCATGATCCTGGAGTCCTGGGATCGAGTCCCTCATCCAGCTGCCTGCTCAGCGGGAAGTCCGCTTCTCCCTCTGACCCTCTCCCCTCTCATGCACTCTCTCTCAAATAAATAAATAAAAATCTTTTTAAAAAACTATTTTGAAAAATTATTAATGAATGCCCATCAGTGAAGAATGTGAACAATAATTTATTACTTACAGAGATTATATTTTATCAAAAAAAGTTACATAAGACTACATCCACATTGATACATCATTATCTACACTCATGACAGAAAAAACAATCACATGAGGTCTCATAAATCATTATTACTTCAGTAATCTCACACATGCATTAAGCTTTACTGGCCAAGGAAAGTAATGAGACATTTCAGGATAACACAAGCACCACCACCATTTTACTAACACAGCACATATAAAAACACATGGGCACAAAGGCACACAGCATGCAAGAAATAATTAGGTAGTATCTAAGAAATGGAGAAAACGAAATAATTTTTAAAAATAAATAAGAGACATTATTGACTACGATTAAAAGGGAATTACTTTTTTAAAAAAAAAGGAAATTAGATTAAGAAAAACAGCAGTGACACTAGGGAGGGTATGTGCTATGGAGAGTGCTGTGAAGTGTATAAACCTGGTGATCCACAGACCTGTACCCCTGGGGATAAAAATATGTTTATAAAAAATAAAAAAAATTTTTTTAAAAAGTATAAATAAATAAATAATAAATAATTTTTTAAAAAAAGAAAAAGAAAAACAGCAGTAACCTGAAAGAAGAAATGGAAAACCAACCAAATTTTCCATATGTTAAGAATGACTGAAATATTAGAAACAATCTCCTAAGGAAAATTACATAAGTGCTACAACTCAAAACTGGAAATCTTATAAATTGTTGTCTGCTACAGCCATTTTCTGAAATAATTCCAATTTTTTTATCATTTCTGAATTACTCCCTCACAGGCCCTGCTTTGAGGAGGTTGGTATAGCACTCTGGTTTGAAACTAGGTAAATCTGATCTATTTTTACTACAACATACATTTTAGATTTCCCCATATATTTTTTTCTTTTGTATAATTCTTTTTTTTTTTAAATTGAGGATAGGAGCATCCCAATGGGACACTTGAGAGCGAAACACTCTCTCCTGCCTCCACTGGGTTACAGCAGCCCTGTAACCTGTGACCCGCAACCATCAGGCCAACTCCTGATGACCGAGTGTCAGTGTGGTGACACCTTTCCTTGCCTGCCAGTCACAGTGATTTGAGAAGGAGGATAAAGAATGGTTCTACAAGATAGTCAGATGTTTTCGGAAGTGGCAGTAATCAAAACTGTTAAATTTACTTCTTTACTAGGAAAAGGTAGAATTAGGCAGCTATTAACATTGTGAAGTCAGTAGCAAAGATCAGAAAGAGTCCAAATGTAAAAAATATTTAATTTAGGATATTAGGATAAAGAAGGCATTCTAAACCAATAAGGAAAAGACATGATATGTGTCAGGGTAATAGCTGGCCATATGCAGGGAAAATCTACTTCATCCAGGGCTGATCCTCCACAAGAACTACCAACCAGGCCACACACAGTGCTTACAGCAGGCACTAATTCTGCTTGGTCAGCACCCGTGGCACCACGGTTGTTAAATATTTTGAACATCACTCCAAATTCCATCTCTCCACAATAATGAAAGAAATCCCTAATGGAATTAAGGTGTAAATACTTAAAATGAAACTTTAAAATCATGGGGAAATATTATTAAATATTTGTATAACATCCAATGAAAGGCTTCCTAGACATGCCCTCAAGAGCAAACACCCATTTTAAAAGGAATTGAAATTTTGGTGAAATAAGAATTTTCAACTCTTTAGGAAATAAAAGATGAAATTTTAAAAGGCAAACAGCAATTTGAGACAAATATTTCTGACAAAGATAAGTGAGAAGTGATTTTATCCTTAATATATAAAGAGCTACCACAAATCAATTTTTGAAGAAGCCTAACAACCCAATAGAAAAAACTGACTAAAGTATGAGTTCACTAGGAGAATACATATAAATAGATGATAAATGTTCAACCTCTCTACTAATCACAGAAAATCATTAAGATTATTAAATATCATGTTTAAATATCAAGCTAGCAAAGCTTTTAAATATGTAAGAACCAATGTTGGGACCCCTGGGTGGCTCAGTTAAGCATCTACCTTCAAATTCAGCTCAGGTCATGATCCCAGGGTCCTGGGATCGAGTCCCACACCAGGCTCCCTGCTCAGCGGGGAGCCTGCTTCTCCCTCTGCCTGCCACTCCCCCTGCTTGTATGTTCACACTCTCTCGCTCTCTCTTTCTCTCTGGCAAACAAAGAAATAAAATATTTTAAAAAGAAAAAAAAAAAAAAAGAACCAATGTTGGGGAGGGTTCAGGGAATTGGGAACTCCCACTCACAATTGGCAGGAAATCAAAAGTGCCCTAATCTTTCCAGAAGTTAATTTATAAATACGTGCTTAAAAATCTTCAAAAAGTATATCATTTGAGATACTAAAAAATCTACTTCTAGCAATTTATCCAAGGATATTGGTTATGGTAGGATGCATGTAGCAGAGTATTTCTACCACCATTTGTAATTAAGTAAAAAACAGAAACTGGAACCTACTAAATTTCTTTTTTTTTTTAAGATTTTATTTATTTATTTGACACAGAGAGAGATCACAAGTAGGCAGAGAGACAGGCAGAGAGAGAGGAGGAAGCAGGCTCCCTGCGGAGCAGAGAGCCCGATGCGGGGCTCGATCCCAGGACCCTGAGATCATGACCTGAGCCGAAGGCAGAGGCTTAACTCACTGAGCCACCCAGGTGCCCAAACCTACTAAATTTCTAATCAAGGGACAGATTAGGGGCACTTGGGTGCCTCAGTTGGTTAAGCATCTGCCTTCAGCTCAAGTCATGATCTTGGGGTCCTGGGATCGAGTCCCGCATCGGGTTCCCTGCCAGCGGGAAGCCTGCTTCTCCCCTTCCATCTGCCTCTCCCCCAGCTCATGTTCTTTCTCTCTCTCAAATGAATAAATAATCTTTCTGAAAAAGAGACATTAAGCAAATACAAATTTACTTATATAGATATACTTTAAAAAATTGTA
This sequence comes from Mustela putorius furo, assembly GCF_011764305.1. NCBI lineage: Eukaryota > Metazoa > Chordata > Mammalia > Carnivora > Mustelidae > Mustela > Mustela putorius. The sequence continues at coordinate 3,967,125 of NW_025421261.1, forward strand.
CTTTCCCCCACTTCTATATAGTGGTTATGTATCGATTGGGTAATTAGGTATGTCTTTTAATTTTTTGGATAAAAACAAAAACTTTTCAGTGAGACTGTTTCCTAGTGGCAAAACTTCTTTCCAAATCCTGTAAAGAGAGAAAAATGGAATTAATAGAAGTCTGTGTTTTAGCAGCTTTGAGTTAAGGTTTTACTATAAATAAAAACGGTGTCAGCAGGAAGTCATTAATGCCTGCCGGGCAAGATCAAACCCAGAACCAGCGGATGCAGGGAAGCCCCGTGGCCCGGCCGTGTGGTGAGGGGATGCAGCGGCTCCTACCAGCAACAAGCTCTGTGTGCCCCCGGCTGGCACGGTGAGGAAAGGCCCCAGCCACAGCCACGGAGCGACACTCGCCGTACTGTCCAAGCAGGTCCTGTCTAACGACCTAAACCTGAGCGTCCCGAGCTCAGCGAGACTGCACAAGGCCCCGGAGGGAGAAGAGAGGATGCAGGCGTTGTCTGTCTGGCAGGCGGCGAGGTGAGCTTCCCGACGTGTCCTTGTCACAGTGTCCTCCTGTCACTTCAGCCACTCGGAGCTGAGGGAAGCTGGGAAGCCACCAGCCACACGGTCTGCAGGTCCCGACTCCGGGTGGCAGCGACTCTGCTTCTTGGAGGCAGTAAACCTGGAGCGAACAGTAGGATCCACGATTTCCACGCCTCCAGCTTTCCCCATGGCTTCCGAGGCACCGCAGTCCCAGGACTGCATTTCTTCCTGTTTTAGGGGCGTGTGGGTGGCGCAGTCAGCTAAGCATCTGACTCCTGGTTTCAGCTCATGATCTCGGGGCGGTGATCTCAAGGTCACGAGATCAAGCCCCTCAACAGCTCTGTGCTCGGTGTAGGTGCCCCTCTGCCCCTCCTGCTCTCGTGCTCTCTCTCTCTAATAAATAAACTAAGTCTCAAGGAAAAAAAAAAATCTCTTCATGTTCTAAACACCAACAGTGGCTTTGTTTTCCTGACTGATTCTGCTGTACACACAGAAGGCCTGAGAGACTAATGTCAGTTCTCTGAATTACAGTCTTGCAAAAAAAGGACACGGACGATCTTAGAATTTTGCCTAAAATGGCTTGAGAGACTCTTTCTTAGTGGCTTCATCATAATCCGTAACTGATTCAGAAAGGACTCGGGACAACGGGGCTCATAGAAAATCACTCACAGAGACACGTGGCGGCTCGGTCATTTCATCAGTCAACCCTCGATCTCAGCTCAGGCCTTTATTTTAGGGTCCTGACTTCAAGCCCTGCATGGGGCTTCACACCAACATAGAGCCTGCTTTTAAAAAACAAGTAAATAAATAACTCAGAGAGAAGGAAAATGGGCACATAAACAGCAACAGAATAGGTTTTTCTTTCAACATTCCAAGCCTGGAAGTAGAATGCTTGTTCAGTTAGCAAAGACCATTGCAGACACAGAGAACACCACCAAGTCAAAGTTAATACAAGCACTCCAGGTGAATTATCCATGTAGGGAAACGTTCCTAAAATACCAGCTTCCTCTGGTCTGCTAAAATCTTGTGCTTTCTCACCCTTTCACGACTCTTTTCCAAAGGATTTGCACGTGCCCCAGTCGATCCAAAAACCTACTTTCTTGTATTCCTTTTCTAACCACTCATTCTAGTTTCTTAAGGTTTATTTAAATGTCCTAAGTGTTATGGAGGCTGGACACACCAAAAACCCCATCCAACACTGCCAAGGAGAAATATACACCATAATACATAAATTTTCTAATAAACTGTAATGGCAGTGTTTTTCCCCCAGCTTTACTGAGATACAACTAGCACATAACATTGTATAAATTTAAGGTACGCAACATGATGATTGATCATTATATACTATGAAGCTATCACCACAGTAATGTGAGTTAACACATCCATCACAATTCTCCATGTGGATGGGTGTGTGTGTGTCAAGAACAGTTAAGATCTCCTCTCGTATAATGTATCTATAACACACACACACACACACACACACACACACACACACACCACACACCCCTCATCTCACATTTCACATCTTCTTTATCCATTCCCCCCTGATAGACAAACTATTTCTACATCTTGGCTATTGTGAATGATGCTGCGAGGAACACAGGGGTGCAGATACCTCTTGGAGATTCTGATTTCATTCCCTTCTGGTACCTACCCAGAAGTGGGAGTGTTGAATCATACAATGGTTCTATTTTTAACCTTTTGAGGAACTTCCACACGATTTTCCACAATGACTGTACCAATTTACATTCCCAAGAACAGGGCATCAAGGTTCCCTTTTCTCCACATACTCAATACTTACTCTTGCCTTTTTTATAATAGCCAGGATAGCAATATTTTAATTCCAAGCATTTTTTTAAAGACTTTATTTATTTATTTGAAAGAGAGAGAGAGAGAACATGAGTTAGGGGGAGGGCCAAAGGGAGAAGAAGCAGCAGACTTCCCATTGAGCATGGAGCCTGATTTTAGGCTTGATCCCAGGACCCCAAAATTACGACCCAAGCCAAAGGCAAAGGTCCAAACAACTGAGACACCCAGGTGTCTAAGCACTTTGATGAAATCTAATTCCTAATTAGATTTCCAATTCCAAGCACTTTGATGAAAATCTAATATGTACTAAACCCCCTCTTAATTCTCAAGGAAAAAGATCTGCAACAACACAGCACATGGTTGAAAAAGCTTCTATCCTCAGAACACCTAAATTAAACTCTGCCACCTTTGTGACCTTAGTTAAGTAATTCAGCTTCTCTGAATTTCAATTTCTACAGAAACAATAATAATACATGAGGCCGAACATACCCCATCGGGTGCTGGTTCTCAAAGTGTGGTCCTGGACCAGCACCACCACCAACATGAGAACTTGGCTGCTGTTGTTTTTTTAAAGACTGACTTATTGGGTCCTTGGGTGGCTCAGTCAGTTGAGCAACAGGCTATTGGTTCCAGCTCAGGTCCTGACCTCCCAGTTGTGGGATCAAGCCCTACCTCAGGCCCCCGGTCAGCGCAGAGTCTGCTTCAGGTTCTTTCTCCACCTCCTGCCCCTCAACGCTTGTGCCCGCACACACGCGGGCTCTCGCTCTCTCTCGCTCTCTCCCTCTCTCATATATTTGGGGGAGAGGGGGAGAGGGAGAGGTAGATCACATCTCAAGCAGACCCTGTGCTGGGCATGGAGCCTGACCTGGGGCCCAATCTCACAAACTGAGGTCACAAACTGAGCCAAACCAAGAGTCGGCCACTCAACCAACGGTGCCACCCAGGGGCCCCAACTCATGGGAACTTCTTAGGCAGATTTGGGCTCTCCCCGCAGACCTACTGAATCAGAAACTCTATGCGTGGGGCCTGGCAATCTGTTCAAACAACCCCCCAGGATGATTCTGATACTCGCTGCCGTGGGGGGTTGCCTTCTCAATAAGACCACCGTGATATAAAGAAGGGTGTTCAAAAAAGAAAAAATGCACGACACCAGCGTGGTTCGGTCAGTTAAGCACCTGACTTCAGCTCAGCTCAGGATCTCAGGATCCTGGGATCGAGCCCTGCCTTGGGCTTTGCAGTCAGTGGAGAGTCTGCTCTCTCCCTCTCCCTCTGCCTCTCCCCCACCATCCCTGCTTATGCTCTCTCTCTCTCTCTCTCAAATAAATAAAATCTTTTTAAAAATGCCATGCAAGTACGAGCTGGCAACATTTTGAACAGCAAGTTTGGTGCTATTTAATCCAGTAGTGCTCTCAGAAGCGCCCGTGGCCCTTGTGGTTGCTCAGTCCTCAATTAAACAGCCTCGGACCACTGTGCCAAAGAAGGAGGGAGAACTCAAAAGAAATTCTTCTGCTTTCAAGACTTACGCTCCTCCCTCAGCTGTCGGCTCTCATTCCTCACGGGGTCAGCGAGGCCGGCTGCCGTCAGCTGCTGCCTTATACACACAGCTGTTCTGAGCAACTGCCCGAGGGCGATTCTGTCTTTCCGACAGAATAAAGCCCTCACGGTTTGCAGCTTCAAGCCTCTCGCCTTGCCTTTTTCCAAATTGTGTTCTGAATGGGTGAAGCTGCCGTCGGCCTGACCTCTGGATAAGAGTGACGTTACGGCAGAATAAACACACAGATGTATCTTTTACACCGAAATATTTGTACCTCTATAGCACCAAGGCGGGGCCTGCCACCTAATGGATGTTCAAGAGGAATGTTTAGTTGAAGAAGGAAATGAGTGTGTGTGTGTGTGTGTGTGTGTGTGTGTGTATGCGCACGCAGATCTCACACAAAACTGTGTGTATAGATCATACATAGTTTGACTCTAACACTTCGAACTCCTTTGGGTTACCAGAAGACCAAAAACTGTGGTCTAGTCAACCCAAGCCCATGAACACGTCTGGCAAAACAATGCCAAGGACAAGAGCTGGTGGGAAGCCGTTAGCATCTCTCCACAGGAGAGGGGCAGCGTTTGCACTTGCGCGGTACAACAGGAGACAACGCTCCGAGGCACTACAAGCACTACACAATGAAAGGAGCTATCCTTTTAACACGATTCTGCCCCTGCTGCGGACAGCGGTTTTGCTTACAGAGTGCTGAGCTGTTAGCTGCGGGCCCAGAAACTCTTCAACCCCAGGACAGGGTCCCTTTAAGATGAGGGGTCACGGCTCACTGGCTTGACTCCCAGGGATGTCTGGGCCGCCCTTTGAAAAAGGCAGCACTATACCTTCCGCTCCGTCAGCACAACCCAGCTCCCAAAAGAAATGCTGGCTATTTGCCTGTGACCTTGGCCTAACTCCTGCCCCACCATCTGCTCAGCTTCTACAGCTTTCAGCCAAGGCTTTGGGACTACAAGGCTGCCTCTTCTTGCTCTGTTGGCCATGGCACCAAATTTCATTCCCCACTCTCCAATAGAGGATCCCGACTTCACTCTGCTCCCTACCTCAGTTTCTCCATGATGGCCCTCTCCCGGTGAACCAGCACTCCTTGGTAGCTGAGCACTCAGCAGCCCATCACCCTTGAACCACTATGTGGGCCAGTCAGGCACGTGTCCTCAGAGTGTGGCCGGGCCTAACCCAGATACCCAGCCTGGGACAGTCTCTCACCAGGCCTTCCACTGACTTTTAGCTCTGTTGCACAGTGCGTGCTCAATTAATGTTTCCATCTGCATGAAATTTCAAAAGTTTAGACTACTGATTCTCAACTAAAATCAGGAATCTGCTCAGGGAAAGCAAGTCAACACTGTCCTGAAACAGTGATGCGATCAGCAGAAATTTCCCTAACATCAATCAAAAGGGTTCACAGCAAGTAGTCAGTGAACCAAGTAAAGTGACCCTCAGGCCCTCTCCCACTCCAGCCCCACTCCATATTCTTGTTAGCTGCTGTTGATTGATGGCTTCCTAGAAGAGATGGTCCGTCACTGTTCAGAGGAGCAAAACTTTACCACGACATGCAGGTTATTTCAGCATTTTGTAAAAATGAGACAAAATGTCAAGTTTAAAAAAATGCCAACTCATGGGAAAAGAGGAAAAACCCCAAACAGCATGGTGTTGCCAAGCACCAATGAAATTAACATAAAGAGAAGATGGATGGATTTTTTTTTTATGTATATGTAATGTAGGAGATACAATTTTCGATTCCATGCTAGAAAATTGTTCATGACCAGGACAGCTACTGGGAAAACTAAATACCCCCCAACAAGTATCAGCAAGTCCTGAAACTGAGCTCTCACTCATGCTAGACACTCTGCTAAGTGCTCTACACACGTTCTCTCTTTCGATCCTTACAATTATGAAGGGTAAACACCTCTATTTTGCCAGGAAGGACTTGCTCACAATCACAGAACTGAGGAATGATAGAGCCAAATTCAAACCAAAGGCAGCCCAACTGCAAAGCCAATACTCCTTCCATACGCAATTCTTCTCCCTCCCTCCCAAATTTTCAGAAAGGTGAAATCAGGTTTAAATGATTTTGGCAACAAAAATGAAAGAATGAGACTCAAAACACAAATGTCCCCTGGGAGCTGCATGTGCGACAGAGGACAGTCTTACTATTCACTGTATGGTGGCCAAAGTGTTTACAGACTATAAAATATTCCTGAAAGACACAGAAGAGGGCTTGAACAAATGGAAAGGCATGCCATATTTTTGGATAGAAAAACTCACCATGAAAATGTCAGTTCTCTCTAAGTGATTTTCGACATCCTAACCCTAACCCTAAGCCAACAATGACAACAAAACAGCAGGGCAGAAGGACAGCCCTACTGGGTAGTAAGACACATTTATAAAGCCTTCAGTGTAGGCATATGAACTGACAGCTAGACCAACAGGAAAAGAAAGGAAAAATCCAAAAATACATCAAGCTGAATATGGAATTCTCAAGTCAGTATGGAAGAAATGGACTATCCAATGGACAGCCAATCAGCTATTTAGAAAAATAGAAAACTGAAAGTATTCCTTATACCGTACACCAGAATAAACTCCAAATGGATCTAAATGTTAAACACAGTCATATGTAAGTATTAAAAGAAAACACAGGACATTCTTTCATAACCTGAAAATGGACAAAAATTTTCTTTGACATAAAATCTAGAAGTAATAAATTAAAAAAAGATAAATTTGACCACATGAAAATAGAAAATTTTGCATGAAAAAATAAGCAAAATCAATAAAGGGAGGGGAGGCAGATTTGCAATCTATACTCATAAAGCATTGCTATTCTCCGTATATACAGAGGTTTGAATGATTCCAGAGGATGGAAATACGCATAGAAAAATGGGCAAATGATAACATCTGCAGGAAAAGAAAAGCAAAAGCCTCTTAAATATATGAACACAATCCCAAATATGGAACCTGCTCTACAGTGAGGCTATGGAAAAACATGCGCTCCCACACCTTGCTGTGGGAATGAAAAACAGTCGAGTCCTCGAGGAAGGGAATGTGAGCAGTATATAGGTAGATGACATGCACACGTTTACCCACGGACTAGCAACCCCACTTCCATGGATACTATCAAAAATACACTGGCAGAAACATGAAATGTAGGCACGACTGCATTCACTGAAGCACGTCTTGTAATAGTGAGACTGGAAACAACCTAAATGCCCAAGCATAGGCTGCTGCTTGAGTGAACTCTGGTCTGTTCACAAAATGGAGTACAGTGTGGTCATAAAAAGAAATGGAAAGCTCTAAATAATGTCAAAAAGCACTGGTTCTCAGTCTCAGATGACTTTGCCCTTCGGAGACTGGATAATGTTTGAGACATTTCCAGTTGCCTAATGGCAGACACTTGGTCTCAGGCCAGTAGAGGCCAGGGATGCTAAACATCCTATAATACACAGAACTGGGTCCCAGAACAGAGTCATCTGAGCCACAGTGCTGCTATGGATAAACGTTCTTCAAGATCTGTTGTTAAATGAGAAAAGCAAACGAAGGACACATATTGCTGAGACCACCCCCACTTTTGGAATCTGACAAGATGGAATGAAGCCTGCAGACCTGAGTGGCCTCTCCCTGGGAGACAATTTCATACCATCCGACGATGAGTGGATAATTATTAATGACTGAACGGATTCCAGTAGCACGCCAGTATCTCCTGACTTTTATGAGCATTTTACTATAAGAGATATGTGCCCGAAGACAAGGGGGTAAAGCGTAATGTTGTAAAATAATGAGAAATATATAACTGGTCTTCATCCCTAGTTCCTGGCACAGAGCATCTAAAACCCTTAGAATTTTTCAGTGATAAAGAGTGAGAGGAGCATCTTTTGTTATTAATCACAAGCCCCTTTTAACCACACCTGATTTTATGCTAATAGTGACTTGGAGGTTGAGGGATGGTTGGCAGAGGAACCAACCATGTAATTAGCAGACTGGAACTTTCAGTCCCAAACACAGACCCACAAGGGAAGAGGGGTTAGTTCTAGAGGTCGAATTCAATCACAAATGGCCATTTAATCTGTGTAATGGAACCCCCATTAAAAACCCTAAACAAGGGCACCTGGGTGGCTCAGTTGGTTAAGAGACTGCCTTTGGCTCAGGTTATGATCCTGGAGTCCCAGGATTGAGTCCTGTATCAGGATCCCTGCTTGGCCGGGAGTCTGTTTCTCCCTCTGACCCTCCTTCTTCTCATGCTCTCTCTCTCTCTCAACCTCTCTCTCTCTTTCAAATAAATAAAATCTTAAAAAAAAAAAAAACACCATAAACAGCAGGGTTTGGACAGCTCTCAGGCAGGTGGTGTACCCAGAGTATGGAAGCTTTGTGCCACTTCCCAAAAATCTATGTATCTCTTCCAACTGGCTGTTCCTGAGTGTACCTTTTATAACAAACTGGTAATCTAGTAAGTTAAGTGGCTCCCTGAGTTCTGTGCACTGCTCTAGTGAGTTACTGAACCCAGGAAGGGGCCACAGGAATCCCTAGTTTATAGCCGGTGTCCAAAGTACAGGAAACAAAATGGGACTTGCAGCTGCCAAGTTGGAGCCGTAGGGGGCAGTCTTGTGAGACCAAGCCCTGAACCTGTAGGTGGAGAATTCCTTGCTGGAAAACCCACCGGTTTGGTGTCAGAAGTGTCGTGAATAGAGACAGTGTTTCTTCACTTCCAGGGTAATCAAATCACTGATAAGGAGACATTATCCTTTATACTAGAATCCCAACTAATAAATGTGGAAAGAATGGTAAAACTGTAAAATCCCCATTTTGTAATCCCTAATAAAACAGCGGATCTAGGTAATGACCATCAACAGCCATTGAAATTCATGGGTGAAAGATAACTGGGAAACTTCCGCATGGATAAATCAGGCAGACAGCACATGGCCTCACTCATCGAAAAGAGAGAGAAGCGTTTATCGCATGCTTTGTGATGTGATGCAGTAACAAACATACAGTACCGATGGTGAAATATTTTTGTCTGAAAGTTAAACTGAATGTTGGACCAGTGATTCTCAACTGAGGCAATTTTACACCTAGAGGACATGAGGCCATGTTTGGAGACATTTCTGGTTGTCACACAGGGGCTGGTGCTATCGGCTTCTAGTAGGGAGAGGTAAAGGATGTTGCTAATCCTACAGCGCATAGGACGGTCCCCCTGGCAAATATCCAGTCAAAACTGTCAATAGTGGGGCGCCTGGGTGGTTCAGTGGGTTAAGCCGCTGCCTTCAGCTCAGGTCATGATCTCAGGGACCTGGGATCGAGTCCCGCATCGGGCTCTCTGCTCAGCGGGGAGCCTGCTTCTCCCTCTCTCTTCCTGCCTCTTTGCCTACTTGTGATCTCTCTCTGTCAAATAAATAAATAAAATCTTTAAAAAAAAAAACTGTCAATAGTGGCTCCCCTCCCTCACCATCACCACGACCTACTATCATTCTTTATCAAGTTAACAGGTATAAATGATGTTAGGTAACTCTGGCCTCATAAAATGAGTTAAAAAGCGTTCCCCCATCAGAGGAGTCAAGATGGCGGAGAAGTAGCAGGCTGAGACTACTTCAGCTAGCAGGAGAGAGATAGCTTATCTATCTAGATAAATAGCTAGATAGCTTATCTAAAGATTGCAAACACCTGCAAATCCATCGGCAGATCGAAGAGAAGAACAGCAATTCTAGAAACAGAAAAACAACCACTTTCTGAAAGGTAGGACCAGCGGAGAAGTGAATCCAAAGCGACGGAAGATAGACCCCGGGGGGAGGGGCCGGCTCCCAGCAAGCGGCGGAGCAACGGCGCACAAAATCGGGACTTTTAAAAGTCTTTTCCGCTGAGGGACGTCGCTCCAGAGGCTAAACCGGGGCGAAGCCTAGGGGTCAGCGTGGCCTCAGGTCCCGCAGGGTCACAGAAGGATGGGGGTGTCTGAGTGTCGCAGAGCTTGCGGGTATTGGAATGGGAAAACCGGCTGCAGAGACGGAGCCGAGGACTGAGCTCGCAGCTCGGGGTTACCTTGAACCGGCCGCAGGCTCGGGGAGCTCGGAGCGCGGCCAGAGGTCAGGCAGACGGGAGTAACTGGGCGCGGTTCTCTGAGGGCGCACTGAGGAGTGGGTCCCGGGCTCTCGGCTCCTCCGGGCTGGAGACCAGGAGGCCGCCATTTGTATTCCCGTCCTCCGGAAGTCTACGGAAAGCGCTCAGGGAACAAAAGCTCCTGAAAGCAAACCCGAGCGGATTACTCACCCCAGCCCCGGGTAAGGGCGGTGCAATTCCACCTGGGGCAAAGACACTTGAGAATCACTACACCAGGCCCCTCCCCCAGAAGATCAACAAGAAATCCAGCCGAGACCAAGTTCACCTACCAAGGAGTGCGGTTTCAATACCAGGGAGAGCAGCAGAATTCCAGAGGAGGAGAAAGCAAAGCACGGAACTCATGGCTTTCTCCCTGTGATTTTTTTTAGTCTTGCAGTTAATTTAACTTTTTTCTTTTTCATTTTTTTTCTCTTCTTCTGCTAAATTTTTTTTAAACTTTTACCATTTTCTTTTTTAACGCTTTTTAACTACTTTATCTAATATATATATATATTCTTTTTTATATTTTTCTTTATTCATTTTCGTTTTTTAATTCTTTCCTTTCTTTTTTTTTTTTTTTCTTTCTTTCTTTGTGAACCTCTTTTTATCCCCTTTCTCTGCCTCACGATTTGGGGTCTCTTCTGATTTGGTTAAAGCATATTTTCCTGGGATTGTTGCCAACCTTTTAGTATTTTACTTGCTCCTTCATATACTCTTATCTGGACAAAATGACAAGGTGGAAAAATTCACCACAAAAAAAAGAACAAGAGGCAGTACCGAAGGCTAGGGACCTAATCAATACAGACATTGGTAATATGTCAGATCTAGAGTTCAGAATGACAATTCTCAAGGTTCTAGCCGGGCTTGAAAAAGGCATGGAAGATATTAGAGAAACCCTCTCGGGAGATATAAAAGCCCTTTCTGGAGAAATAAAAGAACTAAAATCTAACCAAGGTGAAATCAAAAAAGCTATTAATGAAGTGCAATCAAAAATGGAGGCTCTCGCTGCTAGGATAAATGAGGCAGAAGAAAGAATTAGTGCTATAGAAGACCAAATGACAGAGAATAAAGAAGCTGAGCAAAAGAGGGACAAACAGCTACTGGACCATGAGGGGAGAATTCGAGAGATAAGTGACACCATAACGAAACAACATTAGAATAATTGGGATTCCAGAAGAAGAAGAAAGAGAGAGGGGAGCAGAAGGTATACTGGAGAGAATTATTGGGGAGAATTTCCCCAATATGGCAAAGGGAACGAGCATCAAAATTCAGGAGGTTCAGAGAACGCCCCTCAAAATCAATAAGAATAGGCCCACACCCCGTCACCTAATAGTAAAATTTACAAGCCTTAGTGACAAAGAGAAAATCCTGAAAGCAGCCCAGGAAAAGAAGTCTGTAACCTGCAATGGTAAAAATATTAGATTGGCAGCTGACTTATCCACAGAGACCTGGCAGGCCAGAAAGAGCTGGCATGATATTTTCAGAGCACTAAATGAGAAAAACATGCAGCCAAGAATACTACATCCAGCTAGGCTATCATTGAAAATAAAAGGAGAGATTAAAAGCTTCCAGGACAAACAAAGACTGAAAAAATTTGCAAACACCAAACCAGCTCTACAGGAAATATTGAAAGGGGTCCTCTAAGCAAAGAGAGAGCCTACAAGTGGTAGATCAGAAAGGAACAGAGACCATATACAGTAACAGTCACCTTACAGGCAATACAAAGGCACTAAATTCGTATCTCTCAATAGTTACCCTGAATGTTAATGGGCTAAATGCCCTAATCAAAAGACACAGGGTATCAGAATGGATAAAAAAAACAAAACCCATCTATATGTTGCCTCCAAGAAACTCATTTTAAGCCCGAAGACACCTCCAGATTTAAAGTGAGGGGGTGGAAAAGAATTTGCCATGCTAATGGCCATCAGAAGAAAGCAGGAGTGGCAATCCTTATATCAGATCAATTAGATTTTAAGCCAAAGAATATAATAAGAGGGGAGGAAGGACACTATATCATACTCAAAGGGTCTGCCCAACAAGAAGATCTAACAATTTTAAATATCTATGCCCCCAACGTGGGAGCAGCCAACTATATAAACCAATTAATAAAAAAAATCAAAGAAATACATCAACAATAATACAATAATAGTAGGGGACTTTAACACTCCCCTCACTGAAATGGACAGATCATCCAAGCAAAAGATCAGCAAGGAAATAAAGGCCTTAAACGACACACTGGACCAGATGGACATCACAGATATATTCAGAACATTGCATCCCAAAGCAACAGAATACACATTCTTCTCTAGTGCACATGGAACAGTCTCCAGAATAGATCACATCGTCGGTCTTAAATCAGGATTCAACCAGTGTCAAAAGATTGGGATCATTCCCTGCATATTTTCAGACCACAATGCTCTGAAGCTAGAACTCAACCACAAGAGGAAGTTTGGAAAGAACCCAAATACATGGAGACTAAACAGCATCCTTCTAAAGAATGAATGGGTCAACTGGGAAATTAAAGAAGAATTGAAAAAAATCATGGAAACAAATGATAATGAAAATACAATGGTTCAAAATCTGTGGGACACAACAAAGGCAGTCCTGAGAGGAAAATATATAGCGGTACAAGCCTTTCTCAAGAAACAAGAAAGGTCTCAGGTACACAACCTAACCCTACACCTAAAGGAGCTGGAGAAAGAACAAGAAAGAAACCCTAAGCCCAGCAGGAGAAGAGAAATCATAAAGATCAGAGCAGAAATCAATGAAATAGAAACCAAAAAAACAATAGAGCAAATCAACGAAGCTAGGAGCTGATTCTTTGAAAGAATTAATAAAATTGATAAACCCCTGGCCAGACTTATCAAAAAGAAAAGAGAAAGGACCCAAATAAATAAAATCATGAATGAAAGAGGAGAGATCACAACTAACACCAAAGAAATACAAACTATTATAAGAACATACTATGAGCAACTCTACGCCAACAAATTTGACAATCTGGAAAAAATGGATGCATTCCTAGAAACATATAAACTACCACAACTGAACCAGGAAGAAATAGAAAGCCTGAACAGACCCATAACCAGTAAGGAGATTGAAACAGTCATTAAAAATCTCCAAACAAACAAAAGCCCAAGGCCAGATGGCTTCCCAGGGGAATTCTACCAAACATTTAAAGAAGAACTAATTCCTATTCTCCTGAAACTGTTCCAAAAAATAGAAATGGAAGGAAAACTTCCAAACTCATTTTATGAGGCCAGCATCACCTTGATCCCAAAACCAGACAAGGATCCCATCAAAAAAGAGAGCTATAGACCAATATCCTTGATGAACACAGCAGTTCATCAACCAGCATGGTACTGGCACAAAAACAGACACATAGATCAATGGAACAGAATAGAGAGCCCAGAAATAGACCCTCAACTCTATGGTCAACTAATCTTCGACAAAGCAAGGAAGAATGTCTAATGGAAAAAAGACAGCCTCTTCAATAAATGGTGTTGGGAAAATTGGACAGCCACATGCAGAAAAATGAAATTGGACCATTTCCTGACACCACACACAAAAATAGACTCAAAATGGATGACGGACCTCAATGTGAGAAAGGAATCCATCAAAATCCTTGAGAAGAACACAGGCAGCAACCTCTTTGACCTCAGCCACAGCAACATCTTCCTAGGAACATTGCCAAAGGCAAGGGAAGCAAGGGCAAAGATGAACTATTGGGATTTCATCAAGATCAAAAGCTTTTGCACAGCAAAGGAAACAGTTAACAAAATCAAAAGACAACTGACAGAATGGAAGAAGATATTTGCAAACGACATATCAGATAAAGGACTAATGTCCAAAATCTATAAAGAACTTAGCAAACTCAACACCCAAAGAACAAATAATCCAATCAAGAAATGGGCAGAGGACATGAACAGACATTTCTGCAAAGAATACATCCAGATGGCCAACAGACACATGAAAAAGTGATCCATATCACTCGGCATCAGGGAAATACAAATCAAAACCACAATGAGATATCACCTCACACCAGTCAGAATGGCTAAAATCAACAAGTCAGGAAATGACAGATGCTGGCGAGGATGCGGAGAAAGGGGAACCCTCCTACACTGTTGGTGGGAATGCAAGCTGGTGCAACCACTCTGGAAAACAGCATGGAGGTTCCTCAAAGTGTTGAAAATAGAACTGCCCTATGACCCGGCAATCGCACTACTGGGTATTTATCCTAAAGATACAAACGTAGTGATCCAAAGGGGCACATGCACCCGAATGTTTATAGCAGCAATGTCCACAATAGCCAAACTATGGAAAGAACCTAGATGTCCATCCACAGATGAATGGATCAAGAAGATGTGGTATATATACACAATGGAATACTATGCAGCCATCAAAAGAAATGAAATCTTGACATTTCATTTCTTGACAACATGGATGGAACTAGAGCGTATCATGCTTAGCGAAATAAGTCAAGCGGAGAAAGACAACTATCATATGATCTCCCTGATATGAGGAAGTGGTGATGCAACATGGGGGCTTAAGTGGGTAGGAGAAGAATCAATGAAACAAGATGGGATTGGGAGGGAGACAAACCATAAGTGACTCTTAATCTCACAAAACAAACTGAGAGTTTCTGGGGGGAGGGGTGTTGGGAGACGGGGGGTGGGGTTATGGACATTGGGGAGGGTATGTGCTTTGGTGAGTGCTGTGAAGTGTATAAACCTGGCGATTCACAGACCTGTACCCCTGGGGATAAAAATATATGTTTTTTAAAAATAAAAAATTAAAAAAAAAAACTGTCAATAGTATTGATCCTGGGAAACCCTACTCTGGATCCACCATCAGAAATACTGGACCCAGGGCGCCTGGGTGGCTCAGTGGGTTAAGCCACTGCCTTCGGCTCAGGTCATGATCTCAGAGTCCTGGGATCGAGCCCCGCATCCAGCTTTCTGCTCAGCGGGGTTCTGCTTCCCTCTCTCTCTCTCTGCCTGCCTTTCCATCTACTTGTGGTTTCTCTCTGTCAAATAAATAAATAAAATCTTTTAAAAAAAAAGAAAGAAATACTGGACCCAAGGTGCATAGCAACCGAAACCAATCTGTGGGTCTTGTCTGAATCCTGAACTGAACAAACCAATGACTGACATTTATGATTCAGAGAAATCTGAGCACTGAGTGAATACTGTGGAACTAGTCACTTCTCTGGTGTATTAATAGTATTATGCTTACACCTACAGGAAAAGTCTTAACTGTAGTTAGAATGTACACTCAAGTATCTACAGATGAAACAACATGGTGTCTCATTACTTTAAATCAGGCGGCTGGGTGAAAAGCAGGGGAGAAAAGGGGAAACGAGATTAAACAGTTGGTCACATGTTAATAATCACTGAAGCTGGGTAATGGATACAGCTTCTACTTTTGTGTATGTTTAAAAATGGATAAGAAAGATACATGGAACCTGATGCAGGGCTCACTCTCACAACCCTGAGGTCATGACCTGAACCAGAATCAAGAGTCCAGTGCTTAACCGACTGAGCCACCCAGCATCCCCTTAGATTACTTTCAGAAACAGCTGCCTGAGAAGTTTGATGTTGCTGTTCCCAGAAGTAATGAACCAACAAAGCATAACCCTCAAGGTCCTGACTTCCTATACTCAGCTGAAGGCTTCTCAAATGTTTTCATCAAAGCACCCTATGAGACACATGCTAGCACGTCTGTACTTTAATATTCTCCAGGATGGACAGCACGTGTCGGTTACAGCCACCCTCCTGCGCAGGCTGCTACCCTAATCAGAAATCCAGAGTCTGGAGATGATGAGCTAAATTTTACAAGAAAAGTCATGCGCTAGAGATAATGACTGAAAGGTCTTCAAGCACGACTTTCTCCCTTCACGGACAGAGCTTTCCTAATCAGCAGAGTCTCAGGAATGGGTTTTCGTGGATGGAATTAGCAGCTTGTTAATTGATAAAAATGAGGCTTTCATTGGAAAGTCCATGGCAGTAGAGAAATACGAGCTGCCTATAGTACTTGATAGACACTCTCTGTGACAGCAAAAAAGGAAAAGGAGGGAAGACTCTAGGGAGCCCTGGAACTTCCGTCCTTAGGAGAAGAGCCCTGGGGGAGATCCCCAAAGGATATTTGCAGACGTGGTTTAGGATGATGTGTGCCTGCTTTCAGAAATGTCTGTGCGGGGGCGCCTGGGTGGCTCAGTGGGTTAAGCCGCTGCCTTCGGCTCAGGTCATGATCTCAGGGTCCTGGGATTGAGTCCCCCATCAGGCTCTGTGCTTGGCAGGGAGCCTGCTACCTCCTTTCTCGGCCTGCCTCTCTGCCTCCTTGTGATCTCTCCCTGTCAAATAAATAAATAAAATCTTTAAAAAAAAAAAAAAAAAGAAAAGAAAAGAAAAAATAAATGTCTGTGTAGAATTTGCTCTGAGACTTGCTTTCCTAATAACCTGACATAAGATTATGAGGGAATAACTAACCCTCTTTACCTCTAACCATTACTATCTCCCAAGATACACCAAAAAGAACCTAACAGTTGTGCACACCGAACTGGGTTGGAGCAGTTCTCAGCAACAGAGAAAAGTAAATACACTATCCAGAACATGAGTCCTGGCCCACCACAAAGCCAAGTCATCTTGAAATCACCACTTCCATCCTTAAAATTCATGTAAATTTGACATATTACTCCCTGGGGTAGATTGCAAGTTGGCAACCCCCGATGAATTGTGCCTTTGGGATTCAGGCTCTTTCTCCTAGACTCTGCGCTGGGCCGTGCAACTTACTTTGGCCATGGGGCCATGAGCAACTATGACGCAAGCAGAAATTTGATAAGTGATTTCGAAGTAGGGTTTGTCCCCTTGGTTCCCTGAGCCACCACATAGAAAGGTCTAACTAGCCTAATGGAGAGACTGTGTGGAAAGAGAGAAAGCTGCCTGGCTAGGCTGACCTAGCCCCTGAAGCTAAGGGACCAGACATATGAGTAAAGAAGTCACCTTAAATATCCCAGCTTTGGAGAGCCCGGGTGGCTCTGTCAGTTAAACATCCCACTCTTGGTTTCCACTCAGGTCACAATCTCAGGGTCATGAGACTGAGTCTCATGTTGGTCTCCATGCTCAGTGGGGAGTCTACTTGAGATTCTCTCTCCCTTTGTCCCTCTCCCTGCTCGATGACATGCTCTTTCTCAAATAAGTAAATTAATCTTAGATAAATAAATAAATAGATAAATGAAAATAAATAAATAAATAAATAATCCAGCTCCAGCAGTCGCATGTGGAGCAGAAGAACCACCCCAGTGAGCCCCACTTAAACTGCAGAGCTTTAAGAAATAATAGGTTGGCCTTTGGGGAACTACGCCAAATTTAGCTTGTGGTTTCATGCATCCCTTGGAACAACATTGAACATTTTCCCCACATGCAGTATTAACCACCTACAGCATCATAGATCCACTACTCCCATGCTGTGGAGAACTTCAGAAGCTGAGGAAAAGCAAAGAAAAAAGAGAGACCATGAGTCCACAGTGCAAACTCTCATGGTTTAGGAACCATCGGAGTTGGAAGGAAGATTGCCAGAATCCCGAGGGAAGGGATGGGAATTAAACCAAAGCAGAGACGTTTCCCCACATGTCCTAGAGATTGTCTTTACTACTTTCTGGACAATTGGATTTCTCTTATCTTATTTTTATATCCTGGTTACTTAAGTGTCTTAGAAGTAGGGTTGGAAGGCCAAGGGAGAACATTTGGAAAAGTGGTCAAGAAGAGGGCAATTCAATATGGTGATATTAGTCATGGTGTAAAAGAAACAACTATCTTGATAAGGCACCGTGTCTGCATTTAAGCATGCATATACCCAAAGTACAACTCTGCCTGACAACCCAAGGCTTACACCAAGCATCCTGGTTAAGAACCTACCCCTGCACCAGTAATTCTACACCCACAAGTTCATGAGTCTAAGTCTACCATCATAAAGCCCACTTTGTTCAAGATAATCAAGAATTGTCTTAGGAATTAGAGAGACCGGAACCTATATGTTCTATGTGTCAGAGTACCAAGACTGACATGGTCTGAAAAAATAATAAAGGGTCAACTATTCCACAGCCTACCCACCAGTAGGTATTTCTGGAGGAGCTAAAAAAAGGGCTCCAGTAAGATATTTTCATACTGAATGAAATCCACTTAAAAGGAAACCTTTGTAATTCTGTTGGAGAATTTGTGGATGGTTCATTGACATTTCCATTTGCCACAAGAAAACTCAGCCACAGTTTATGTTAAGTTCTTTCTTTCTCCTTTGGGTTTTTGAAAGCAGATTTTATGCAGTATGATCCAAATCAGTAGTTTTCTAGAGAAACAGGCTGTCTGTGGTAGGCTCTCTTACCTTTCTGTATGTTAATCTTTTACTCACCTGAGGGCCAATAGGATAAAATGTGTATCTGGAGCTTTAAAGTTTGGGAATGTTGGACTAGAAATATGGATGGAATCTGACCCATGAAATGATAAGTACCTCGAAGGCTGATCACCAAGGTTCTCAGAAGGACTATTTCTGTAATATGTCAAGTAACAGAATGTGACCTCTGTAACCTCCACGAACGGTGAGCTGGGCAAAGGCTCCTATACACACGTGCACATGCACACAGGAAGTCGGCAAATAAACTTTGCATTTATTTCAATCTGTATCTCTCCAGACTAGTTCATTCTGAGTCTAACTAGGAAAACTGGAGCAAGCAAACAGACTCCTAACATTATTTTAGTACTCTGATTTTCTTTCAGGAAATTCTTGTTACCACTTATTTTCCAAGTATTGTATACCTATTAAAGGATAGATTTCTTAATAGCAGCAGACAACAAATGGTGGTTAAAGCCATTAAAATGTAATAAAACAAAGGAATAATATCAACAGGGCTCATATTGCTGAAATCATACACCAATAAAAATACATCATACTAAATGTGTATATACCAGAAAATAGGAACAGAAACATAGGTACAGACTAATATTTTATTAGCAAACGAAATATTTGCTATTGATAAATGATGATCCTGATGGGAAAAATAATGCCAAGAACAGAATCTGAGAACTATGCAAATCTGCCGTGGAAGTCAAGAAGCAACGTGCTCTCTTACCTTGAGGTATTTGAAGGCTGTGTACAGTCTAACTAACAGACAGCAGTGCTAACACGAATTAGAACGTACAAAAATACAGTTGTGTCCTGCCCTTTTCCAACATTGTGCCTCTGGAAGATAAGTTATTGTAACCATATTCAAAAAAAAAAAAAAAAAGACAGTGACCTATTTGCGACGACACATGAAGCTCTTGTGTATTCCCAGAGGATTTGCACTGCCAGGAAAACAGCATGACTTTCACACAATGAAGGTGTCACTTGAATAAAGATTTACACATAAGTAAACAAATGAAATTAAAAGGCAAATAAGACAGAGTTATAATCTACTTTTAGTTTGGCTCTCATCAATTTTCTGCTTCTCTTAGAAATTCCTGCTCTCTAATTATATGTCTGAAGAGAATCTTAGGTACAGTTATTTTCAGTGATTCTCTAAAACAAAAATATAAGCCATTGTGTACACTTTTTCTGTGAACAAGAGTCATAATGGGTTTAAATGTTAGACTGAATTAGTTTTGATCTTCCTCCAACGAGCTTAGAAACCAAATGAATAAATAAACAAGCTGTGAACATATGCGAGACGTGAGGAAATGCTGACAGGGAACAAGCATGTGTGAAGATGAAGATGAACTGAGTTGGGCTCATACATTGTTAAAAAAAAAGCAAAAATAGCCACAAAAATCCATGAATCACATTCACTTTAACAGACATGACAGGAAGGTGGGAACACGAGCTTGTAAGGGGGCTGCTCTCAAATACTATTATTTTCCAGAATCATTAAAATTAGATTGAGTTGTTATGGATTTTTCATGAGGCAGCATTAGATGGCTGCTGGAGGTGCCATCTAATAAAATCAGTGATTTGCAACACAAGAGTACTTCACGCCAGAGGAGGCATCTGCTAATTCATCACACTGGCAAGCTCATTGTTTTACTTGAGAGAAAACCTTTATGAGACACCAAGAGAGCTCGGAGATAAAAATGTGTGTTTTGTTGTCCCTAATTTTGTAACATAATGTACAGGTTTTTTCTCTGACTACTTCATTTTTTAGTGTTTGCACAACCGCATGGTTTCCCATTGCCTTGTTTGAGCCACTGTTGTTACTTCCGGGGATGGAAAAGCCAAAGTCTTAGGCAACACCAACGTGGCTTTGGTAGACCCACATGTGACCTTAAAACGTGGTGGATTTGCTCAGTCCACATACCATCTTCGGGACTGAAGGGTCCCAGAAGAACTCATTCCTCTACTCACAGGCTCGCTTAGGAGACCTCGGTGTGTTGGGGCACAGGACCTCCCAACCACATCTGGATTCTCCTGCGGTATTTGGATACGACCACTTTGCTTTCTGTAGTTCAATAGCACATGATAAGTAATCCTCAGAAATGTTATTTTGATGATGACCTGATTTGCCAAAAGTTACTTCTTTTTTTTTTCTTTTAGATTTTATTTATTTATTTGAGAAATAGAGTGAGTGAGTGAGAGGGGCAGCACTGGCTTGGGGAAGAAACAGAAGGAGAGGGAGAAGCAGACTCCCAGTTGAGCAGGAATCAAGCCAACGCGGGACTTGATTCCAGGACCATGAGATCATGACCTGAGTTGAAGGCAGATGCTTAACTGATTGAGCTACCCAGGTGTCTCAAGATTTACCACTCCTTGAGGTTGTACTTCAAGGCAGATGTGCCTGCATTAAAAAAAAAAAAAAAAATGCTCTGAATTTTCTTCCCTACAGTTGTACTTTAAAAATGTCTGGAGTGCCTGGGTGGCTCAATGTGTTAAGCCTCTGCCTTTGGCTCAGGTCACAATCTCAGGGTCCTGGGATGGAGTCCATCAGGCTCTATGCTTGCCAGGGAGCCTGCTACCTCCTCTTTCTGCCTGCCTCTCTGCCTCCTTGTGATCTCTCTCTGTCAAATAAACAAATAAAATATTTTTTTAAATGTCTGGATTTGCATTTAGAAATAAATTTCCTCTCCAACATTGGGGATATAGTCCAAGATTGGAGTTATAGAGCTCCCCACATATGATTTTAAAACAGTATCTGTTCCTGTGGTGGGTACAGGAAAGTCTCCAACGAGAAACCATACTACAAAGTGTTAAGAAGAATAATTCATGGTATGGGCTATGTATCTAGACCTTTGGCTGCCTGCAGAGGAAAAATTCAAACTTAGAAATTGGGGGAAATGTCCAAAGAAACAGATGTAGTGAAAAGAAGGGGTCACCCCAATGTTCATAGCAGCAATGTCCATCACAGCCACACTGTGGAAGGAGCCGAGATGCCCTTCAGCAGACGAATGGATAAAGAAGCTGTGATCCATGTATATAATGGAGTATTATGCAGCCTCAGAAAGGATGAATACCCACCATTGGCATCGACATGGATGGAGCTGGAGGGGATTATGCTGAGTGAAGTAAGTCAAGCAGAGAAAGACAATCATCATCTGGCATCACTCATATGGGGCACAAGCAACAGCACAGAGGACCCCAGGGGAAGAGAGGGAAATCTGAAGGGGGAGAAATCAGAGAGGGAGACGGACCATGAGAGACTCTGGACTCTGGGAAACAAACTGAGGGTTTCAGAGGGGAGGGGGGAGGACGGGGTGACTGGGTGATGGGTACGGAGGAGGACACGTGTTGGGATGAGCACTGGGTGTTCAATGCAACTAATGAATCAATGAACACTACACCAAAAACTAACGATGTACTATACAGTGGTTAACTGAACATAATAATAATTAATTAATTAATTAAAGCTTAAAAAAACTAAACACTAAAAAAAAAAAAAAAGAAAGAAAAGAAATTGGGGAAGTCTTCAGTCCTTAAGGAACATCACTAATATAAGGGAAAGAGGGGTGGCTATATACAAATCATGTCCAATTAAAATTCGTTTATACAGTAAAGAAATGAGCAGAAGATCAGGTGCCTGGATGGCTCAGTCAGTTAAGTGCCTGCCCTTGGCTCAGGCCATGATCCAGGATCCTGGGATCAAGCCCCACAGCAGGCTCCCTAGAGCCTGCCTCTCCCTCTCTCTCTCTGCCTGTTGCTCTGCCTATTTGTGCTCTCTCTCTTTCTGTCGGATAAATAAAAGCTTCAAAAAAAGAAAGACAGAAAGAAAGAAAGAAAGAAAGAAAGAAAGAAAGAAAGAAGGAAAGAAGGAAAAGAAATGGGCAGAAGACATGAACATTTCTCCAAACACATCCCAATGGCCAACAGACACATGAAAAAGTGCTCCACATCACTTGGCATCAGGGAAATACAAATCAAAACCACAGTGAGAAATCAAAACTCACACCAGTCAGAATGGCTAAAATTAACAAGTCAGTAAATGACAGATGCTGGCGAGGATGCGGAGAAAGGGAAGCCCTTCTACACTGTTGGTGGGAATGCAAGCTGGTGCGGCCAATCTGGAAAACAGCATGGAGGTTCCTCAAAGTGTTGAAAATAGAACTGCCCTATGATCCGGCAATTGCACTACTGGGTATTTACCCTAAAGATACAAACGTAGTGATCTGAAGGGGCACGTGCACCCAAATGTTTATAGCAGCAATGTCCACAATAGCCAAACTATGGAAAGAACCTAGATGTCCATCAACAGATCAATGGATAAAGAAGATGTCACACACACACACACACACACACACACACACACACACACACAATGGAATACTATGCAGCCATCAAAAATTGAAATCTTGCCATTTACGATGACGTGGATGGAACTAGAGGGTATTACGCTGAGTGAACTAAGTCAATCCGAGAAAGACAATTATCGTATGATCTCCCTGATATGAGGAATTTGAGAAACAAGACAGAGGATCATAGGGGAAGGAAGGGAAAAATGAAACAAGACGAAACCACAGAGGGAGACAAACCATAAGAGACTCTAAATCTCAGGAAACAAACTGAGGGTTTGCTGGAGGGGTCGGGGGTGGGGGGAGGGAGCGGCTGCGTGAGGGACACTGGGGAGGGCATGTGCTATGGGGAGCGCTGTGCATTGTGTAAGACTGATGACTCACAGACCTGTGCCCCTGAAACAAATAATACATTATATGCTAATAAAAAATAACTAAAAGATGAAAATTTTTTAAAAATTCACTTCTATTTCCTATTGACTGAAAACCTAAGATACACTGGGACTCAGGGTTTTCAAGAAGAAGAATCACACGTATCACGTGCTGGAAAGGGCAGGGGTGGGTGGGAGTGAGCGCTTGAGGAAGAAGAGTGAACCCACTTCAGGCGAGAGCTGAGCACCGGTTTGTTAGACTGGGAGGTACCAGGAAGCCAGAAGGGATAAACCTGGGATTCAGAGAGAGCCCAATGATGGGCTACAAAGATGAGCAAAATATTTTAAGATAACTATTGTAAGGGCACCTGGGTGGCTCAGTCAGTTAAGCCTTTGCCTTCAGCTCAGGTCCTGATCCCAGGGGCTTGGGATCGAGTCCCACATCAGGCTCGCAGCTGAGCAGAGAGCCTGCTGCTCCCTCTGTCTGCTGCTCCCCCTGCTTGTGCTCTCTCTCTGTCAAAAAATAAATAGAATCTTTTTTTTTTTTAAAGGTAACTATTCCAAACTTAGGTTTAGAGTGACAGGAGAAAAGTTCAGGGCAGGTGTGATGTAATTTAACAGTTGCACACGCTTACAAAACGCTCCGGAATGGTTGCTGATTACACACTCCATGAGTCACCTGTGCCCTTGGGCAGATCTGAGTTTGTAGTGACCGAAGCACAGAGTCCAAAGCAAAAGCATCTTTCCTGATTATGAAACGTGAACCCCTCTGTCCGCCAGAGACAGGCTCTGGATTTGGGGCTCCACATGTCCAGACCCAGCCAGCAGGAGGCTGTCTGTGGAAGCCGGGGCTGCAGTGAGAACGCTGATCTGTCGCTGGAATCTTCTCTTCCGCCCCCCTCCCCCCGCTCTTTCTCTAACGGTTCATGCTGTCACAGCTACTCCTTTAGTTACCAAAAATACTCATTCCCACAACAGTGTTTGTCGAATTATCATCAACCCCTCGTAGTTCTTTTTTTCTTTTTTTTTAAGATTTTATTTATTTATTTGTCAGAGAGAGAGAGAGCGAGCACAGGCAGACAGAGACGCAGACAGAGGCAGAGGGAGAAGCAGGCTTCCCGCCAAGCTAGGAGCCCGATGCCGGACTCAGTCCCAGGACACTGGGATCATGACCTGAGTCAAAGGCAGCGGCTTAACCAACTGAGCCACCCAGGCATCCCAGCCCCTCATAATTCTTAATCTTGCCTTGGCATAGGCATCAGAGTAGATAGAAAGACCGAGGGGTCTACGCAGCCCTTCGGAGACCAGAGTGTCAGGAAGAGTGAGAGCAGAACAGGCTTCAGGCAGGCACTAACTGGGGCGGTTAAACAGTGAATGAATAACTCGGAAACCAGCTTCCAGCACCTTCAGTGAGCAAAACAGAGAAAAGCCCCTGTCTTCATGAAGTTTACATTACAGTGGGAAACAGACCAAAAAGATAAACACAGAAGATACGGAGTCCAGTAGAGAGTACCAGGTTCTCAGCAGATGTTATCAGCGCCCTTCTCAGATTCCCCCAAACTCCGTTCCCACCAGCCCGGACCCCAGGCCTCCTACTGGGAGTCTCTGCAAAGCTGGGGGCTTTCTCTGGCAGCTGGAGGACACCGGCCCGAGTGCAGAGACAGGAAGCCCTGGGAAGTTAAAGTCCCAACCACCAGCACGCCCACAGCAGCTCCCAACCACCCACGGGTGAGAAGTGGTGAACAAATACACCGACTTCCTGACGCCTCAGACATCCTCCAAGGCAGGTTGGAGAGTCTCCCGGAGGCCGCACAGGACTGAGTCCCCGCTGCCCACACCCGTGACCTGCCCACTGCCGCACGTGACTGGCTTCCTACCCTCCCCCGTGTTTCACTGCCCCCCACCCCAATGGCCTTCACCACCCCATATCAACCACTTGTGCTCAAATCCTTCTCTAAGGTCCTGCTTCTGGGCAAGACAAGGGTCAAGGAATGCAGGAAAGAAGAAATGAAATACAAAGTAGAGTGAAATATTAGACAGAGTGATCGGGAAAGGCTGCACTGAGGTCATTTCGAAGAAAGATTTGGATGGAAGGAGGAATGAGGTCACTGGACTTCCAGACCAGGGCCACTGCACGCCCACGACTCCAGGTCACATCCAGAGCCATGCTGAAACACTGTTCACTTTGGGGGGGGTCCCCTCTCTGGTGTTTGAAAATAAAGTGTTCATCCCTAATAATTTGGTGAGGTTTGGATTTTCACTGCTAGAAGCAAAACATTGATTTTCCTTCACAGAATTTTGATA
Organism: Mustela putorius furo; assembly: GCF_011764305.1. Taxonomy (NCBI): domain Eukaryota; kingdom Metazoa; phylum Chordata; class Mammalia; order Carnivora; family Mustelidae; genus Mustela; species Mustela putorius. The sequence goes on from NW_025421261.1 coordinate 3,992,495, forward strand.
TAAATGTATGAGAAGCCCTTAGGCATCTTGCCCTCTTATTCTACAAGACGTCTCGTCAACTGTCTCAGCTCAAGGCCACAAAACCGACAACACAGAGACGTTCCCTCTCAGAGGAATTCGCAACTAAATTTCGTGAGTTGATGTGAATGTGGTGGGGATTCGTGTCACTCTCACTTAGAGCCTCTAAGGAATAAAATGTCATTCTTTACGGTCACCCTAAGCTTACTGCAGGACACCACGCATCAAACATGTAGAGACAGAGACAAAGACAATTTCACAGAATCAAGCCTGCTAAAACAGAAGCTATCTCAACAGGTAAATCTCTTAGGACAGTGATCCCTGCCCCATCGTTCCTGACTTGGGGGGGAGGGGGTACCAGCTCCTGTTCAAACACTTTGTCTTGGGCTGGACTTGATGGTTCTATTTAAGCAGAAGTGCAAAACCTACCTGTCTGATCACAGGCCCGCGATGGTTCACACCCCGCACATCACAGATGCCTCACTGTAAAGTTTATCTGTGTTACGCAGTGGTCCCCACCATAGATATTTTACCCTCAGAATGCAAACCAGAATGCTGGGCTTAGAGATCATTTAGGGTACCAGCTTGATTTTCACACCCGAGCCTTTCCATTGCCAAATTGCCTGCATCACAGTAGCTTCCACTCTCAGTTGTTAAGGATTCAACTGGCCCTCCCAGAATTGATGTGTGCCTGGAACCAAAATTAGTCTAAAAACTAAAGCTGTGGGGCACCTGGGTGGCTCAGTGGGTTAAGTCTCTGCCTTCGGCTCAGGTCATGATCCCAGGGTCCTGGGTTGGAGCCCCACATTGCATTGAGCTCTCTGCTCAGCAGGGAGCCTGCTTCCTCCTCTCTCTTTGCCTGCCTCTCTGCCTACTTGTGATCTCTGTCAAATAAATAAATAAAATCTTAAAAAAAAAAAAAAAAAAAACTAAAGCTGCATGGGAAATTAGAGAAGCCAGGCATAAATCTTTTCATCAGAATTCTTCGTTGGAGATGATGGACCACCGGAGAGAACATTCTGAAATGTTCTCCACAGCATGGAGTGACTGTGGCAGGCACTTCTGGGCCCAAGATGAGGGCCCTGGATCAGGCTGCATCCAGAGGACCCAGGCCAGCATGGACGGCCTCTGGAGGAGGGCTCTAGGCTTGCAAACTGGAGAATCTAGAGAGCAGGACCACAAAACATGAAACTTAACAATAGCTCTGGACCAGAGGAGAGCAGCTCTGTAACCCTCCTATTAGATCAAATTGGCCAAGAGATCCCTGAAATAGACCCTGTGGGGGGGTCCTCTGGATTAGGAACAATCAGGGCTGGAAGTGGACCTCCTTTCTCTATCACTGGGATAATCTTGGTTTCAGCTGACTCAAATTTCATGATCAATGAAGGACATTTTTATCTCACAGCTCTCCAAACTGTGATCAGAGATGACTGAGTCCTTGTCCATTTCTCTTTGATTCTCTTTATTCTCTTTTCATGTCTCTGCTTCAAAGTTGGCTGCAGTAATTCTAGGGCTAACACCATAAACATGTCCAGAAAAAAAGGTGTCTGGAGTCCTCTCTTAAAGCCAAAGAAAATATTCTACCCAAGGTCCCTAGCAAGCATCTGGTATGTGCCACATGACTATCCCAGAATCAATCACTATGACAGTAGGGACAGAACTACCCTTACACTAATCAGGCATCCGCTGGAACTGCAAATGGGCTCAGCTGCCCCTGGAGTCCATGAGCAGTGTTGGCCAAGGTGGATTCTCAGATAAAAGGAAGTTACTTTGGGGAAAAACAGATATTGGCAGGAAACTGACAATATCCTCTGCATTCATGTGGTGGCTTTGTGCTCTATTGTCTTTCTCTTTTCTTGATCAAAACTCTTGGGGTCCAAGAAGCATAACAATAACCTGAGCAGCAGTCCAGAGAAGTCTCAGATTCTGGTGTTTTAGCCAAAGCTGTGGGCTTGCAGTTTATACAGAATTGAAAATCACTGACCCATTCCATTTCCTCCAGTAATGTGCCCAACTGTCATTCTGTATGCTGACAGAGGCTTTTAAAAGCTCTGCACTCAGTTCTTTGGAATTGAGAATACTGAGTGATACCAATAATGAAGTCATATCTTCACAACACCTTTCTTCATTCTTCATTGTCATTAAGCTGGAAAATTCAACTATTCAGTATGATGATCATTTCTAGCCTTTGATAAGATTTTTCCATTTTCTCTTTTTTAATGCTTTTAAATTATAATAAAGCTTTAAAGACTGAGCTACCAATAGTTTCATTTGTCTATCTTTCAACCATAATGAATACAGATGGGCAGAGAGGAAAAGAAATCCTGGATTTGGTTTAATCCTATAATCTTTCTCATTTGCTTGTGAAAGGTTGAATAATTCCAGATGAATACCTTGTAATGCCAGTGTTTTCTCATACCAATGATTTATTTTCTCATCAACACTAAAGAAATATTCAATATAATGTGCATATATAAACTACAAAATGATAAAAACCCACATATGAAAAGTCATAAGTAACCAGTGTAATCAGAAGTAATGTGTAAGTCTGCATGCACATACACACATCATTAATACAGAAATACTTCCTGGAAAAGAAACTATAGATATTACTAAATGGAAAAAAAAAAGAGTGCATTTTCTACCCCATAAAATAAGAAATCATGTTGTTTTTCTTTCTAACCATGTTTGTCCAAATATCATAGTTGATATATCCATACTGTGATAAGCTATGACATTAAAATTCTCCTATTGGAATCCACTTTGAAAATTTCATTTTACTTCCCTGCCATTTCCCAGTCATTTGTCAGTCTAGTTATGTGTGTGGGAAAAAAACTGACTTCTGGGTTGCTCATATATCTCCCAAGAATCGATGCTGTCCACACATAACTGTTTCCCCAGTGGGGGGGGGGGGGGAATCAAACCCCAAGTGTGCTAGGTATAGCAAATCAGGAAAAATAAAATCAGCTCAATTTCCCTTGGATTAATAGTCACTGTGGTACAATGCATGGCTAGGATAATATAACTAATAAGTGATGATAATATAGTAATAGGGTACAACAATGGTCAGTAATGACCTTTTGATCCACAGTGAGCTCAGTCTACCAAATGAGAGAAGCTGCCAGAAAATGACTAACCTTTATGATGAGAGAGCAAAAACGAGCTCTCGAGGAAACACTTCTGAGTACGTGTGTGGGTCGCCTGTCCATTTCCTCTTCCTTCCCGTCCGCCTCGTGCTGAAAGAGTCTCTGCCTCCAATTCTACCTCTTGTTGCCAACATTCTTTCAGAGCAATGCTCTTCGCTCCTTAATATTCTGACTCAAATATATAAAACTAAAATCCATTTTGTTCATCCCCAGATCAAAGAAGTTGGAGCTGATTTCCAAATGAGATGAAAAAATACAAGACTTAAATTCACAAAGCATGGCCTCCTAACCCCACCTTTCTCAGTTCATAAGCCCTCTTTCATTTAACATCCTATCTCACGTGTGTTAAAGGGACTAGGGAAAAGAACTTTGGGTTACTTTGCCTATGATTAGCACAAATTTTAAAGGGAACTGGGGATATAAAAAGGTGTTATATAGTTCAATCATTAAAATTCATTATCTTACAGACAGGCATATCTTTTTAACCAAACTCAAGCAAATTTAAAGTAATAATCTCATCTTAATTTAAAGTATTTACTTGTACTTCCTACAGAAATTCTTGAATAGCAAAAATACAGTCCCTTGAGTTTTAAAGGCATATTTTAAAAGGCATATAAAAAAAGTTTTAAAGGCATATTAAAAAGAGTTTTACTTTCATTAATGCAGATTGGATGATTTAGACCAAACTTACTGCTAAGAATGACTTGAAAAGATGAACAAATATTTTTTAAATGTTTGAAGGTGCAGATAATAGGGGAGTAAGGAATTATATAGCCATGGTCCAGAAGAATAAGGAAACCTAAGAAGAAAGCCTGGATTTGAAGCCACTTTTCTACCAGAGAAGTGTGCCAGTGTTGCACTAGAAGCAGCTGAGAGACTGAGAAACTGATCAGAGGTTTTAACAAATTCACAGGGCTAGGAGGACAAAAACTGGAATTCAGAACGAACTGGGAAGTGAGTGGTGGTTGGTTAAGTCCTTCCCCCACCCCTCCAGACATAGAGTTGAGATCCTTGAGGACCTACCCACTCTGAGTAAGGGTAAAATGAAAATAGACCACCCCCCACAGAGGTTGAAGCTCAACTTCCTTTCATTTCAAATGCTGATTGGATTAAGGAGGTCTGGGGTCTCTAGTGTACCTAACCTCCACAAATGCAAATATAAATTCTCCCTGAGAGGAAGGTAATACCCTGAGCTACAGATTATCTGTAGTTTTTCAGCAGCAGCAGCACCTAATCAAATTTATGAGGTGACAAGACAATATGACTAAAAACAAAAGTAAATAGCAATCAAATATAGACCTACTAGAGAGGGTCTCCAGACTTTCCATAGAGTTAACCAACACAAGCTTTAATATAACTATGCTTAATATTCAGCTCAAGGCTATACAAGACCTATTAAAGATTTTTAATTTGGGAAGAGAACCAGGAATTATGAAAGAAAACCAAAGGAGAATTATAAAATTTTTATATAAAATAATTAAAATTAAAGATTTTTATGCGTTATATGTGGAATTTAAGAAACAAAGCAAATAAACAAAGAAAAAAAGGAAACAAATGAAAAAACAGACTCTTAAATATAAAGAACAAACTGGTAGTTACCAGAAAGGAGGTTGAGAGTGGCAGTAGGAGGAACGGGTGAAATACACGAAGGAGATTACATGTATTGCGATGAGCACTAAGTGATGTATTGTTGAATCACTATATTGTACACCTGAAACACTGTACATAATACTGTACATTAATTTTACTGAAATTAAACAAATAAATATAAAAGGCAAACTTTTTTTTCTGAAGCAATTTTCTGAAAACTTTATTTCATAATTTTGTACAGGCTTGGGAAGATATCTTGGGCTGCAAACTTCATAACCAAGAAAAAGAATAAAAGAGAGAGAAAGAGTGGAGAGATGGGTTGGAAGAGTATTGGAACTGACTGCCAGTGAGCAAAAATATTTCAAGTAGGAACTGTTAATTTGATGAATTATTTCAAACATAGAAAAAATAGTATTATTATAGAAGTTGAATGAGAGCATTCCCTAAAATATCTTTATTAGTTATTCTCCTAGTGATTATAAAATCTTTTACAATCACACACCTGGTACTGGAAGATGTTTAATGTGGGACCATAGGGGCTTCATTAGCAGATTCTTTAAAACAACTATTTTGCCCCAAAAAGAAAACTTAAGAAAAAAGATTGTGTGTACTAAACAGCATCAAAGACACAGTCAAAAAGAGAATTAATGAACTGGAAGATAAGTCAAAAATTGTCCAAACTATAAATGCACACTTACACGGTCAATTAATTTAGGATAAAAGAGGCAAGCATATACAGTGGGGGAAAAGACAGTCTCTTCAGTAAATTGTGCTGGAAAAACAGACAGTTACATGCAAAAGAATGAAACTGGCCACTTTCTTATGAAATACACAAAAAGAAACTCAAAATAGATTAAAGACCTAAATGTGAGACCTGAAACCATAAAATTCCTAGAAGACAACAGAGGCAGTAATTACTTTGATATCTGCCACAGAAACATTTTCCTAGATATGTCTCCTAGGTAAGGGGGAAAAAAGCAAAAATGAACAATTGGAACCACACCAAAATAAAAAGCTTCTGCACAGCTGAGAAAATCATCAATAAAACAAAAAGGCAACCAACTGAATGGCAAAAGATATTTACAAACAATATGTCCAATAAGGGGCTAATATCCAAAATAGGTGAAGAATTTATACAACTCAACACCCAAAAAACAAATAATCTAATTTAAAAATGGGCAGAGACCTCATATAGTCAACAGACACATGAAAGGATGTTCAACATTACTAGGCCTCAAGGAAATGCAAATTAAAACCACAATGAGATATTACCTTATACCTGTCAGAATGACCAGAATCAAAAAGACAAGGAAAAAGTGTTGGCAAGGATGTGGAGAAAAAGGAACACTCATGCACTGTTGGTGGGAATGTAAATTGGTGCAGCCCTGTGGAAAACAGTATGGAGGTTTCTCAAACAATTAAAAATAGAAATACCATATGATCCAATAATTCCACTACTGGGTACTTAAACAAAGAAAATGAAAACACTAATACGAAAAGATATATGCACCCTTAGTTTATTGCACATTATTTACAATAGCTAAGATAAGGAAGCAACAGAAGTGTCCATTAATAGCTGAATGGATAAAGAAGGTGTGGTATATGGTCACCAAACTGTGGAAAGAACCAAGATGCCCTTCAACAGATGAATGGATAAGGAAGATGTGGTCCATATACACTATGGAGTATGATGCCTCCATCAGAAAGGACGAATCCCCAACTTTTGTAGCAACATGGATGGGACTGTAGGAGATTATGCGGAGTGAAATAAGTTAAGCAGAGAGAGTCAATTATCATATGATTTCACTTATTTGTGGAGCATAAGGAATAACAAGGAGGACATGGGGAGATGGAGAGGAGAGGGAGTTGGGGGAAATTGGAGGGGGAGATAAGCCATGAGAGACTATGGACTCTGAGAAACAAACTGAGGGTTTTGAAGGGGTGGGAGGTGGGAGGTTGGGTGAACCTCGTGGTGGGTATTATTGAGGGCACATATTGCATGGAATACTGGGTGTGGTACATAAACAATGAATTCTGGTACACTGAAAAGAAATTTTTAAAATATAAATAAATAAATAAGAAGAAGGTGTGGTATACAATAGAATATTACTGAGCCATAAGAAAGGATGAGATGTTGCCATTTGCAACAATATGGATTGACCTGGAAGGTATTATACTAAGTGAAATAAGTCAGATAGAGATAGACAAATACCATATTATTTCACTTATATATGGAATCTAAAAAAAAAAAAAAAAATGAATAAACAAACACACAAAACACAGAATCAGACCTATCAATATAGAGAACAAAATGGTGGTTGTCAGAAAGAAGGAGGGTGGGATGATGGGCAAAATGGGTGATGGGGAGTGGGAGATACAGGTTTCCAGTAATGGAATGAATAAATCATGGAGATGAATGGTACAGCATAGGGAATATAGTCAATGGTATTTTAACAGTGCTGAATGGTGACAGATGATGAATCAGTATGTTGTATACCTGAAACTAATGTAACATTGTCGCCAATTATACTCAAAATAAAAAAGGAAGGAAGGAGGAAAGGAAAGGAAGGAAAAGACTCCACTCCAAAACTGCCAGAACTCATAGAGGAATTCAGTAAAGTGTCAGGATACAAAATCAAAGCAGAGAAATCAGTTGCATTTCTGTATACCAATAACAAGAGAGAAGAAAGAGAAATTAAGGAGTCTATCCCATTTACAATTGTACCCAAAACTGTAAGATACATAGGAATAAACCTAACCAAAGAGGCAAAGAACCTATACTCAGAAAACTATAAAATACTCATGAAAGAAATTGAAGAAGACACAAAGAAATGGAAAAAAGTTCCATGCTCATGGGTTAGAAGAACAAATATTGTTTAAATGCCTATGCTACCTAGAGCAATCTAAACTTTCAGTGTAATCCCTATCAAAATACTATCAACTTTTTTCACAGAAATAAAACAAATATCCTAAAATTTATATGGAACCACAAAAGACCCAAAATAGCCAGAGGAATGTTGAAAAAGAAGGCCAAAGTTGGTGGCATCACTATTACAGACTTCAAGGTTTATTATAAAGCTGTCATCATCAAGACAGTATGGTACTGGCACAAAAACAGACACATAGATCAATTGCACAGAATAGAGAGCCCAGAAATAGACTCTCAACTCTGGGGTCAACTAAACTTTGACAAAGCAGGAAAGAAGGTCCAATGGGAAAAAAAAAAAACAAAAACAGTCTCTTCAACAAATGGTGCTGGAAAAATTGGACAGCCACATGCAGAAGAATGAAACTGGACCATTTCCTTACACCACACACAAAAATGGACTCAAAATGGTTGCAAGACATCAATGAGAGACAGGAATCTATCAAATCCTTGAGAAGAACACAAGCAGCAACCTCTTTGACCTCAGCTGCAGCAACTTCTTCCTAGAAACATCACCAAAGGCAAGGGAAGCAAGAGCAAAAATGAACTACTGGGATTTCATCAAGATCAAAAACCTTTGCACAGCAAAGGAAACAGTTAGCAAAACCAAAAGACAACCGAAAGAATGACATATCAGATAAAGGGCTAGTCCGAAATCTATAAAGAACTTATCAAACACCCAAAGAACAAATAATCCAATCAAGATATGGGCAGAAGAAATGAACAGACATTTCTTCAAAGAAGACATATCCAAATGGCAAACAGACACATGAAGAAGTGCTCAATATCACTCAGCATCAGGGAAACACAAATCAAAACCACAGTTAGATACCACCTCACACCAGTCAGAATGGCCAAAATTAACAATTCAGGAAATGACAGATGTTGGTGAAGACATGAAGAAAGGGGAATCCTCCTACACTGTTGGTGGGAATGCAAGCTGGTGTAACCATTCTGGAAAACAGCATGGAGGTTCCTCAAAAAGTTGAAAATAGAGCTATCCTACAACCCAGTAATCACACTACTGGGTATTTACCCTTAAGATATAAATGTAGTGATCTGAAGAGGCACATGCACCCAAATGTTTATAGCAGCAATGTCCACAATAGCCAAACTATGAAAAGAACCTAGATGTCCATCAACAGATGAATTGATAAAGAAGAAGTGAGGTATATAGATATAGATATAGATATAGATATAGATATAGATATAGATACACACACACACACACACACAATGGAATAATGTGCAGCCATCAAAAGAAATTAAATCTTGCCATTTGCAATGACGTGGATGAAACTAGAGGGTATTATGCTGAGTGAAATAAGTCAATCAGAGAAAAACAATTATCATATGATCTCTCTGATATGAGGAATTTGAGAGGCAGGGAGGAGGTTTGTGGGGGGCAGGGAAGGAAAAATTGAATCGAGATGGGATTGTGAAGGAGACAAATTATAAAAGACTCTTAATCTCACAAAACAAACTGAGGGTTGCTGGGGGCAGGGGGGTAGGGATAGGGTAGTTGGGTTATGTACATTGGAGAGGGTATGTGTTGTGCTGAGTGCTGTGAAGTGTGTAAGCCTGATGATTCACAGACCTGTACCCCTGGGGCAAATAATACATTATATGTTAATAAAAATAACTTAAAGTGCATCAAAGGGGAAAAAACTGCCGAACTGCCAAACTATACCCAACAAAAATATCCTTTAAGATTGCTGGTAAAATACCCCAACTCATTCCAGACATTTACCCTCAGTCTTCTCAGTATTTGAGTTACTGGTTCAGCAGAAACTAGGAAAAACATTAACTTTGTAGTCAGAATGTTATCCAACTGTATATTGTTTATTTTATTGTAAATACTAGTAAACAGTGGTCAATAAATAGTTTCATATTCAAAAATAAAAGAATGCTGGTAAAATAAGGACATTTGCAGGCAAAACAAAAACAAAAAAGAAAACAAGAGAGTCACTTCCAGATCTATATAAAAAATATATTGAAAGGTATCCTTCAGGAAAAAGAAAAGTAATCCCAGGTAAAATATTAAAGAAGTAAGAAATTTAAAAAATGAAGAGAGAAAAGAAGTGGGAAGTAAACAAATACTTATTATATAAAGCAATAACACTAATATCTTGCAGGGCTTAAAGTACAGAGAAAATTAAGCAATGATAGGGCAGAATAAGTACAAAGGGAATTAAAGTATTCTAACATTTTTGAATTTTCTTGGATAAGATAAAAGTACTAATTTATACTAAGCTTTGATGAATCAGGAATACAGATTATACAATCTATAATCAAGAGTAGCCAGCAGCACCAGAGTGGCTCAGTCAGTTAAGCATCTGCTTTTGGCTCAGGTCATGATCCCAGGGTCCAGAGATAAAGCCCTGCAGCAGGCTCTCTGCTCAGTGGGGAGCCTGCTTCTCCCTCTCCCTCTACCATTTATTCCCGCTTGTGCTCTCTGGCTCTTTCTATCTCTCTGTCAAATAAATAAATAAATAAAACCTCAAAATAAAAAAAAAAAGAGTAGACATTAAAAGCATAGTAATATAGCTTAACCTGTTAATAAAGGAAAAATAAACAGTAAAAAAAAACGTAATTCCAAAGGTCAGAAGGAGAAACAAATAGGAAAATGGTAGATGTATTAGTAATTACATTAAATATGAAAACACTAAATGTTCCAATTAAAAGGCAAAGATTGTGAGACTGGGTTTTAAAAAGTCAAAAACCATATTATATGCTGTTTGAAAGAGAAACACTTTAAAAAATAGAGATGCAATGGGATGCCTGGGTGGCTCAGTGGGTTAAGCCACTGCCTTCAGCTTGGGTCATGATCCCAGGGTCCTGGGATTGAGTTCTGCATGGGCTCCTTGCTCGGCAGGGAATCCGCTTCTCTCTCTGCCTCTGCCTGCCTCTCTGCCTGCTTGTGTGCTTTCTCTCTCTCTCTCTCTCTCCTTTTGCCTGACAAATAAATAAATATTTTTAAAAAATAGAGATACAAAAATATGTAAGTAAAAAGATAAAACATGCACACAAAAATCAAAAGAAATCAATGTAATCATCTTAATATCAGATACAATAGACTTTAAGGCAAAAAAGCCAAAGAAAAAGAGGGACACAAAATCATAATGATAAAAGTTTTAATGGCCCAGGAAATCATAGCAATTCTAAATTCATGCCCCCAAATATATGGCCTTAATGTATGGAAACAAAATTTGACACAACTAAACAATAATAAACTAACCCACAAACACAGTGGGAGATTTTAACTTGCTTTTTCAGTACCTGATAGAATAGACCAAAAAAAAAAGAAAAAAGATATAGGTAAAGGAGATTTGAACATGAGTGATACTTGAACTAAGTGACATATATAGAACAATGTACCAAACAGCTGCAGAAAACAATTTTTTTTCCAAATTCATCTGATACATTTGCCAAAGTTGGCATATGTCGAGTCATAAATCAAGTTTTGACAAATTTCAAGAATTCAATCAGAGAGTACATTTTTCTGACTACACTGAGTTAATAACTAAATAACAAAAAAGTCTCCATATATTTTTAAACTTAAAGTTCTGAATAATCCATGAGGCAAACAAAGAAACCAAAATAGAAATTAGAAAAAAAATTTTTTTAATGATAAGTAGGGGCGCCTCGGTGGCTCACTGGGTTAAGGCCTCTGCCTTCAGCTCAGGTCATGATCTGGAAGTCTGCTTCCCTTCCTCTCTCTCTGCCTGCTTCTCTGCCTACTTGTGATCTCTATCAAATTAATTGATTAATTAAAAATGATAAATGAAATACCACTTGTGGGATATAGGAAAAGTCTTGCCTATAAGGAATTTATGGTCCTAAATGTATGTTTTAGAAAGAAGAGTAGCTGAAATCTAAGCTTTCATCTCAACAAGTTGAAAAAATAATAGAAAATTAAGTACAAAGAAAGTAGAAGGAAGGAAATAATGAAGATTAGAACAGAGAATAATGCCAGGGCAGGAGTCAAGATGGCGGAGGAGTAGTGGCTGAGACAATATCAGGTAGCAGGAGATCAGCTAGACAGCTTATCAAACCATTCCGAACACCTATAAATCCAACAGGAGACCGAAGAGAAGAAGAGCAACAATTCTAGAAACAGAAAAACAACCACTTTCTGAAAGGTAGGACCGGCGGAGAAGTGAATCCAAAGCAACAGGAAGATAGATCGTGGGGGGTGGGGCCGGCTCCCAGCAAGCGGCGGAACAACAGAGCACAAAATCTGAACTTTTAAAAGTCTGCTCCACAGAGGGACATCGCTCCAGAGGCTAAACTGGGGGGAAGCCCACATGGGGTCAGCGTGGCCCCAGGTCCCACGGGGTCACAGAAGGATCGGGGTGTCTGAGTGTCACAGAGCTCACAAATATTAGAGCAGGGAAGCCGGCTACAGAGATGGAGCTGAAGAGTGAGCTTTCAACTCGGGGTTACCTTGAACCGGGCACAGGCTGAGTGAGCTCGGAGCGCAGCCGGAGGCCAGGGAGACGGGAGTGATTGAGCGCTTTTCTCCGAGGGCACACTGAGGAGTGGGGCCCCAAGCTCTCAGCTCCTCTGGACCAGGGACTGGGTGGCCGCCATCTTCATTCCCATCCTCCAGAATTCTACGGAAAGCACTCAGGGAACAAAAGCTCCTGAAAGCGAATCCGAGCAGATTACTCAGCCCGGCTGTGGTAAGGGCAGAGCAATTCCATCTCAGGCAAAGACACTTGAGAATCACTACAACAGGCCCCTCCCCCAGAAGATCAACAAGAAATCCAGCCAAGACCAAGTTCACCTACCAAGGAGAACAGCGGAATTCCGGAAGAGGAGAAAGCAAAGCATGGGATTCATGGCTTTCTCCCCATGATCCTTTAGTCTTGCAGTTAATTAATTTTTTTTTCTGCTAAATTTTTTTAACCTTTACCCTTTCCTCTTTTAACGTTTTTTAAACTAGTTTATCTTACAATACCTTTCAAATAATAATAATAATATTTTTTGAAACTTCATTATTATAGTCATATTTTATCCTTCATTGTATCTAACTTTATTTTTTGTATACACATAGGGTTTTTTTCTTCTAAAAAATGTGGGTACAACTTCTCCTAATAGATCAAAATATACCATAAATCTAGCTCCAGGCTTGTTCTAGTCTCCAACCTGAGCAAATTCTCTCCACTTTCTTTTTCTTTATTCTTTCAACCAACTTACTGTATCAATTCCTTTTTAGAAAATAAAAAACAAATTCTCGTCTTTATAGGCATATCCCGTCCCTTCAATGTGTCTACTCTTATATATGTTTTCATTCTTTAAAATTTTAGGAGGTAGTTTCTTCTAAGAGACCAAAATACTTCCAAAATTAAGGGGGTCACCCTTTAGGAGTCACCAGTCTAATACATATATTTTTTTCTTTTTTAATATTTTTTTCATTTTTTTTTTTTATGATTTTTTTTTTCTGAACTTCTTTTTATCCCCTTTCTCCCTCCCATGATTTGGGGACTCTTCTAATTTGGTTAAAGCACATTTTCCTGGGGTGTTTGCCACCCCTTTAGTATTTTATTTGCTCCTTCACATATGACAAGGCAGAAAAACTCACCACAAAAAAAAAGAACAAGAGGGAATACTGAAGGCTAAGAACCTAATCAATATGGACATTGGCAATATATCAGATTTAGAGTTCAGAGTGACGATTCTCAAGGTGCTAGCCAGGCTCTAAAAAGGCATGGAAGATATTAGAGAAAGCCTCTCCAGAGAGATAAAAGCCCTTTCTGGAGAAATAAAAGAACTAAAATCTAACGAAGTTGAAATCAAAAAAGCTAGTAATGAGGAGCAAAAAAAAAAAAAAAAAAAAAATGGAGGCTCGTACTGCTAGGATAAATGAGGCAGAAGAGAGAATTAGTAATATACAAAACCAAATGACAAAGAATAAAGAAGCTGAGCAAAAGTGAGACAAACAAATACTGGAACATGAGGAAAGATTTTGAGAGATAAGTGACACCATAAGACAAAACAACATTAGAATAATTGAGATTCCAGAAGTAGAAGAAAGAGAGAGGGGAGCAGAAAGTATATTGGAGAGAACTGTTGTAGAGAATTTCCCTAATATGGAAAAGGGAACAAGCATCAAAATCCAGGAGGTGCAGAGAACCCACCTCAAAATCAGAATAGGTTCACACCCCATCACCTAATTTTCAAGTCTTAGCAACAAAGAGAAAATCCTAAAAGTAGCCTGGGGGAAAAAGTCTGTAACATACAATGATAAAAATATTAGATTGGCAACAGACTTATCCACAGAGACCTGGCAGGCCAGAAAGAACTGGCATGATATATTCAGAGCAATAAACAAGAAAAACATATAGCCAAGAATACTACATCCAGCTAGATTATCATTGAAAATAGAAGGAGAGATAAAAAGCTTCCAAGACAAACAAAAACTGAAAGAATTTGTAAACACCAAACCAGCTCTACAGGAAATATTGAAAGGGTTGAAAGGGGTCCTCTAAACAAAGAGAGACCCTAAAAGTAGTAGATCAGGAAGGAACAGAGACAATACCCAGTAACAGTCACCTTACAGGCAATACAATGGCACTAAATTCATATCTCTCAATAGTTACCCTGAATGTAAATGGGCTAAATGCCCCAATCAAAAGACACAGGGTAGGGGCACCTGGGTGGCTCAGTGGGTTAAGCTGCTGCCTTCGGCTCAGGTCATGATCTCAGGGTCCTGGGATCGAGCCCACATCGGACTCTCTGCTCAGCAGGGAGCCTGCTTCCCCTTCTCTCTGCCTGCCTCTCTGCCTGCCTCTCTGCCTACTTGTGATCTCTCTCTCTCTCTCTCTGTGAAATAAATAAATAAAATCTTAAAAAAAAAAAAAAGACACAGGGTATCAGAATGGATTTAAAAAAAAAAAAAAAAACATTAATATGCTGCCTACAAGAAACTCATTTTAGACCTGAAGACACCTCCAGATTTAAAATGAGGGGCTGGAAAACAATGTACCATGCTAATGAACATCAAAAGAAAGATGGGGTGGTGATCCTTATATCATATCAATTAGATTTTAAGCCAAAGAATATAATAAGAAATGAGAAAGGATACTATATCATACTCAAAGGGTCTGTCCAACATAAGACCTAACAATTTTAAATATCTATGCACCTAACGTGGGAGCAGCAAACTATATAAACCAATTAATAACAAAATCAAAGAAACACATACACAATAATACAGTAATAGTAGGGGATTTTAACACTCCCCTCACTGAAATGGACAGATCATCCAAGCAAAAGATCAACAAGGAAATAAAGGCCTTAAATGACACACTGGACCAGATGGACATCACAGATATATTCAGAACATTCCATCCCAAAACAACAGAATACACATTCTTCTCTTGTGCACATGGAACATTCTCCAGAATAGATCACATTCTGGGTCATAAATCAGGTCCCAACCGGTATCAAAAGATTAGGATCATACCCTGCATATTTTCAGACCACAATGCTCTGAAGCTAGAACTCAATCATAAGAGGAAATTTGGAAAGAACCCAAATACATGGAGACTAAACAGCATCCTTCTAAAGAATGAATGGGTCAACTGGGAAATTAAAGAAGAATTGAAAAAATTCATGGAAACAAATGATAATGAAAACACAACAGTCCAAAATCTGTGGGACACAGCAAAGGCAGTCCTGAGAGGAAAATATATAGTGATACAAGCCTTTCTCAAGAAACAAGGAAGGTCTCAAATACACAACCTAACCCTACACCTAAAGGAGCTGGAGAAAGAACAACAAAGAAAGCCTAAACTCAGCAGGAGAAGAGAAATCATAAAGATCAGAGCAGAAATCAATGAAATAGAAACCAAAAAAACAATAGAACAGATCAACGAAACTAAGAGCTGGTTCTT
The DNA here is from genome assembly GCF_011764305.1 of Mustela putorius furo. Taxonomy (NCBI): domain Eukaryota; kingdom Metazoa; phylum Chordata; class Mammalia; order Carnivora; family Mustelidae; genus Mustela; species Mustela putorius. The sequence goes on from NW_025421261.1 coordinate 4,008,076, forward strand.
TGAAAGAATTAATAAGATTGATAAGCCGCTGGCCAGACTTATCAAAAAGAAAAGAGAAAGGACCCAAATAAATAAAATCAGGAATGAAAGAGGAGAGATCACAACCAACACCAAGGAAATACAAACAATTATAAGAACATACTATGAGCAACTCTACACCAACAAATTCGACAATCTGGAAGAAATGGATACATTCCTAGAGACATATAAACTACCACAACTGAACCAGGGAGAAATAGATAACCTGAACAGACCCATAACTAGTAAGGAGATTGAAACAATCATCCAAAATCTCCAAACAGGGGAGACAAGATGGCAGGGAAGTAGGAGGAGGCACCATTTCAACCTGTACCCTAAAGTGAGCTGATTGCCTACCAAAGAACTCCGATCACCCACGAAATCAGCCTGAGATCAGAATTATACATGTCTAGATCTCTACAGGGGCAGAAGACGCCAGCAGGCAGGTAAAGCAGAGTGGGAACGTTGGACTGATATCGGAAGATAAACAAAAGGGGGAGGGAGCCACCAGAGGCTACTGATTGGAAAATAATACCCCAATACGAGAGTGCCCTGCGATTGGGGACCAGCATTAACTTGGGAGTCTGGTTGAAAGCACTCAAAAAGAGCAAAGGATCGTGGGGGGAAATTGTGGGAATTGGGACAACTAGGGACAGGGGCTTAAGTCCCCAGACCCAGGACAGCCTCCCCTGACGCTGAGCCAGAGGGAGTGCAGCAGAGAAACCAGGTCTTGGTCCCTGATCTGCCAGGGCGCCTGAGAACGCGTGGGGTACAGCTCCTGTGAGGGGCTGGGAGCCTCGCCAGATGGCAGAATGCCGGGCCATGCTACAGAGCCCGAGACGAGTGCGCCCCTCACCCTCCCCTAAGAGAGGTGTGTGCAGGTGCCAGCCTGGTGCTCTGGGACCCAGAAAGACCAGGCACTCCCAGCCCGGGGCCAGCAGGAAAATCTCAGTGTGTGATCACTGCTTGGAACCTCTCTGGCCGTCCAGAGCTGCCCAAACAGCTGCTGCTGCTGTGGTTTTGGGTACAAGTAGGAGATCCTGCGTCCCCAGGGACTGCGACTTGGAACCTGCTCTGCCAGCAGCTGAGGGAGAGCTTAATGTGCTCTGGAGACCCAGAGCGGCACAGACTGAGGCTTTTCTCTGAGAGGGAGGTCGGGGTGCAGTTTGCTTTCCTCTAAACCTCCAAAAACCATCAAAAGCTGTCAAGGTGAGAGAAAACAAATGAACAAACATAAAACCTCCAGATAACAAAAGCCTGAAGAACCGGTTTCCTCAGAGCCCACCCCCTTGAGGGGGGAGGGAGGACTTAACTCAGGGAGCATCATTGACTGAAAGCCCATGTGGCAGGCCCCTCCCCCAGAAAACCAACCGGAAAGAAAAAAAAAAAAAAAGACGACAAGAGAACAATCACCACTACTTCATAGATGCAACAACTAATATTTTTAACTCGTTCCCACTAGTTGTTTAACCTATTTACCATCACAGTGAGCTGTCCAGTACATCAAATTCCATAATAACCTTCTAACCTGAACTCTTTGATACATACACCCATGTTTTTCTTTTGCTTTTCTATTTTTTAAATTTTTTTATTTTAGTTTAGTTTAGTCTATTCTTTTTTTATTTTTATTTTCTAATATTCATATAGAGTTAAACTTCAGGGTAATCCCCTTTCCCCAATCAATGCTACCCCATAGATAAACCATTTTTTAATCCCCCTTTATCTTCGGAAAGTTGAGTCCTTTAACAAAAATATCAAGATACATTCAGGAAGAATCAAAATAACCTTCCTTGCTCAAACTGAGAATTTATAACCACTCTCCCATCTTTTTCTTCTGCCAGTGTTTCTGTGTATTTGTGTTTGTCCTGATAGTATATAAATCTTATACTTAGGGTTCTTTTTGATGAGGTTCTTCCTTTTTTTGCTTTTATAGATATATATTTTTTTTCTCTTGTCATATACTTTTATCGGTCTTTTTGTTTGTCTGTTTTTGTTTGTATACTTCATAAATCTTACCTTGGGGCCCATTTGGGCTGAGCCTTCTCTCTTATCTTCCCTTTTTTTTTTTCCTGTCTCTCTATCTCTCTTTTTTTTCCTTCTATTTCTTCTCTTTTTTCTCTCCTTTGGGTGGGGAATCCTAATTGCTCAGAAGTGCTCCAGGGTGCACCTTGACTGCACCATGGTCGATACATCCAGCTACATCCTTTCAGTCATCTCTCACCAAAATGACTAGGAGGAGAAATGCCCAACAGAAGAAAAATACAAAGGATGGGCCTTCTACAACAGAGCTAATGGCTGGCAACATAAACAATATGTCAGAAAGGGAATTCAGGCTAACAATTATCCAGGCAATAGCTATGTTGGAGGAAGCCATGGATGACCAAATGGAATTGATGAGGGCAGAAATGAAAGCCACCAGGGATGATGTTCAAAATGCTCTCAATGATTCCAAATCTAATCTAAATTCTCTAAAAGCTAGGGTAACTGAGACAGAAGATAGAATTAGTGATCTGGAGGACAAACAGATAGAGAGAAAAAATGAGGAGGAAGCCTGGAACAAACAGCTTAGAAGCCACGAAAACAGAATCAGGGAAATAAATGATGCCATGAAACATTCCAATGTCAGAATTGTTGGAATCCCTGAAGGGGAGGAGAAAGAAAGAAATCTAGGAAGATAAAGTGGAACAAGTTGTCCATGAAAATTTTCCCAATCTCACGAATGGAACCAGCATTCATGTACTAGAAGCAGAACAGTGTCCCCCCAAGATTATAGATTCTCAAAAGTCCTCGAGACACCTAATAGTAAGAATGAAGAATTATAATTGTAGGCAGACCCTCTTGAAAGCAGCTAGGACAAAGAAGCTCCTTATGTACAGAGGAAAGCCCATCAGAATAACGTTAGACCTGTCCACAGAGACCTGGCAAGCCAGAAAGGGGTGGCAAGATATATTCAGGGCATTAAATGAGAAGAACATGTAGCCAAGAATACGTTATCCAGCAAGACTGACATTCAAAATGGATGTAGAGATAAAGAGTTTCCAAGACCGGCAAGGCTTAAAAGACTATGCAACCACCAAGCCGACACTGCAGGAAATATTAAGGGAGGTTCTATAAAAGAGGAAAAATCCTAAGAATAGCATGGAACAGAAATATAGAGACAATCTACAGAAAGAAAGACTTCAAAGGTAACACAATGTCAATAAAAACGTATATATCAATAATCACTTTCAATGTGAATGGCCTAAATGTGCCCATAAAATGACACAGGGTGGCAGATTGGATAAAACGACAGGACCCATCCACGTGTTGTCTACAAGAGACCTGTTTTGAACCTAAAGATACACCCAGACTGAAAGTGAAAGGATGGAGAAGCATCTTTCATGCCAATGGGCCTCAAAAGTAGGCCAGGGTAGCGATTCTCATATCAGATAAATTAGATTTTAAACTAAAGACTGTAGTCAGAGATACAGAAGGACTACATAATTCTTAAAGGGACTATCCACCAAGATGATCAAACAATTGTAAATATCTACACCCCCAATATGGGAGCAGCTAATTACATAAGAAAACTATTAATCAAGATAGAGAGTCATATTGATATGAATACATTAATAGTAGGAGATCATAACATGCCTCTCTCAGTAATAGACAGATCAATGAAGCACAAAATCAATAAAGAAACAAGAGCATTGAATGACACATTGGACCAGATGGAGTTCATAGATATATACAGAACAGTCCACCCTAAAACAACAGAATACTCATTCTTCTCAAATGCACATGGAACCTTCTCCAGAATAGACCACATCCTGGGTCACAAATCAGGACTCAACCAATACCAAAAGACTGATATTATTCCCTGCATATTCTCAGATCACAATGCTTTGAAACTGGAGCTCAATCACAAGGAAAAGTTCGAAAGGAACTCAAACACCTGGAAGCTATAGACCACCTTGCTTAAGAATGCTTGGATCAAACAGGAGATCAAAGAAGAACTTAAACAATTCATGGAAACCAATGAGAATGAAGACACTTTGGTCCAAAACCTATGGGATACAGCATAGGCGGTCCTAAGGGGGAAATATAGAGCCATCCAAGCCTCCCTCAAAAAAATTTAAAAATCCAGAATACACCAGCTGTCTCTACACCTTAAAGAGCTGGAGAATCAACAACAAATCAAACCAACTCCACACATAAGAATGGAAATAATCAAGATTAGAGCAGAAATCAATGAGGTAAAAACCAGAGATACAGTAGAACATATCAATGAAACTAGAAGCTGGTTTTTTGAAAGAATCAATAAGATCGATAAACCATTGGTCACACCAATCCAAAAGAAAAGAGAGAAAGCCCAAATTAATAAAATTATGAAGGAAAGGGAGAGATCATAAATAACACCAAGGAAGTAAAAACAATCATCAGAAGTTATTATCAACAGTTATATGCCAATAAGCTAAGCAACCTAGATGAAATGGATGCATTCCTGGAAAGCATCTTTCATGCCAATGGGCCTGATGCATGAAAGGAAGAAAGTAACAACCTGAATAGACCAATATCTAGTAACGAGATTGAAGCATTGATCAAAAACCTCCCAAAAAACAAGAACCCAGAACCTGATGGATTCCCTGGGGAATTCTACCAAACGTTCAAAGAAGAAATAACACCTATTCTCCTGAAGCTGTTTCAAAAAATTGAAGCAGAAGGAAAACTTCCAGACTCTTTTTATGAAGCCAGCATTACCCTGATCACCAAACCAGACAAAGACCCTACCAAAAAGGAGAATTTCAGACCAATATCACTGATGAAAATGGATGCTAAGACTCTCAACAAGATCCTAGCAAACAGGATCCAACAGCACATTAAAAGATTATCCCCCATGACCAAGTGGGATTCATCCCTGGGCTACAAGGATGGTTCAACATTCACAAGTCAATCAATGTGATAGAACAAATCAATAAGAGAGAAGAACCACATGATCCTCTCAATTGATGCAGAAAAAGCATTTGACAAAATCCAGCATCCGTTCTGATTAAAAAGCTTCAAAGTATAGGGATAGAGGGAGCATTCCTGAACTTCATAAAATCTATCTATGAAAGACCCACAGCAAATATCATCCTCAATGGGAAAAAGCTTGCAGCCTTCCCGTTGAGATCAGGAACAAGACAAGGATGCCCACTTTCACCACTCTTGTTCAACATAGTATTAGAAGTCCTAGCAACAGCAATCAGACAACAAAGAGAAATAAAAGGTATCCAAACTGGCAATGAAGAAGTCAAACTCTCTCTCTTCGCAGATGACATGATTCTTTATATGGAAAACCCAAAAGACTCCAACCCTCAAACTACTAGAACTCATACAGCAATTCAGCAACGTGGCAGGATACAAAGTCAATGTACAGAAATCAGTGGCTTTCTTATACACTAATAATAAAAATACAGAAAGGGAAATTAGAGAATCGATTCCATTTACTATAGCACCAAGAACCATAAGATACCTGGGAATAAACCTAACCAAAGAGGTAAAGGATCTGTACTCGAGGAACTACAGAACACTCATGAAAGAAATTGAAGAAGACACAAAAAGATGGAAAGCCATTCCATGCTCTTGGATCAAAAGAATAAACATAAACACATTGTTAAAATGTCTATACTGCCTAGAGCAATTTATACTTTTAATGCCATTCTGATCTAAATTCCACTGGTATTTTTCAAAGAGCTGGAGCATCAGAAGAGACCATGCTAAGGAAATGTTGAAAAACAAAAATATAACTGGCGGCATCACATTACCTGATTTCAAGCTTTACTACAAAGCTGTGATCACCAAGACAGCATGGTACTGGCAAAAAACAGACACATAGACCAGTGGAACAGAGTAGAGAACCCAGATATGGACCCTCAACTCTATGGTCAAATAATTTTTGACAAAACAGGAAAAAATATACAGTGTAAAAAGACAATCTCTTCAATAAATGGTGCTGGGAAAACTGGACAGCTATATGTAGAAGAAGGAAACTCAACCATTCTCTTACACCGTACACAAAGATAAACTCGAAATAAATAAAAGACCTCAATGTGAGACAGGAATCCATCAGAATCCTAGAGAATAACATAGGCAATAACCTCTTCGATATCAGCCACAACAACTTCTTTCAAGATATGTCTCCAAAGGCAAATGAAACAAAAGCGAAAGTGAACTTTTGGGACTTCATCAAGATCAAAAGCTTCTGTACAGCAAAGGAAACAGTCAACAAAACAAAGAGGCAACACAGAGAATGGGAGAAGATACTTGCAAATGACAGTACAGACAAAAGGTTGACATTCAGGATCTATAAAGAACTCCTCAAACTCAACACACAGAAAACAGATAATCATATCCAAAAATGGGCAGAAGATATGAACAGACACTTCTCCAATGAAGACACACAAATGGCTATCAGAGACATGAAAAAATGTTCATCATCATTAGCCATCAGGGAGATTCAAATTAAAACCACATTGAGATATCACCTTACACCAGTTAGAATGGCCAAAATTAGCAAGACAGGAAACAACATGTGTTGGAGAGGATGTGGAGAAAGGGGAACCCTCTTACACTGTTGGTGGGAATGCAAGTTGGTGCAGCCACTTTGGAGAACTGTGTGGAGATTCCTCAAGAAATTAAAAATAGAGCCTCACTATGACCCTGCAATTGCACTACTGGATATTTACCCCAAAGATACAGATGTAGTGAAAAGAAGGGCCATCTGTACCCCAATGTTTATAGCAGCAATGGCCCATAGTTGCCAAACTGTGGAAAGAACCAAGATGCCCTTCAGCGGATGAATGGATAAGGAAGATGTGGTCCATATACACTATGGAGTATTATGCCTCCATCAGAAAGGATGAATACCCAACTTCTGTAGCAACATGAATGCAACTGGAAGAGATAATGCTGAGTGAAATAAGTCAGGCAGAGAGAGGCAATTATCATATGGTTTCACTTATTTGTGGAGCATAACAAATAGCATGGAGGACATAGGGAGATGGAAAGGAGAAGGGAGTTGAGGGAAATTGGAAGGGGAGGTGAACCATGAGAGACTACAGACTCTGAAAAACAACCTGAGGGTTTTGAAGGGGCAGGGGGTGGGAGGTTGGGGGAACCAGATGGTGGGTATTAGGGAGGGCACATATTGCATAGAGCACTGGGTGTGGTGCAAAAACAATGAATACTGTTATGCTGAAAAGAAATGAAAAAATTATATATATCCAAACAAATAAGAGCCCAGGGCCAGAAGGCTTCCCAGGGGAATTCTACCAAACACTTAAAGAAGAATTAATTCCTATTTTCCTGAAACTGTTCCAAAAAATAGAAATGGAAGGAAAACTTCCAACTCCTTTTATGAGGCAGCATCACCTTGATCCCAAAACCAAACAAGGATCCCATTAAAAAAGAGAATTAGAGACCATATCCTTGATGAACACAGATGCGAAAATTCTCACCGATATACTAGCCAATAGGATCCAACAGTACATTAAAAGGATTATTCACCACAACCAAGTGGGATTTATTCCAGGGCTGCAAGGTTGGTTCAACATCCGCAAATCAGTCAATGTGATACAACACAACAATAAAAGAAAGAACAAGAACCATATGATACTCTCAATAGATGCTGAAAAAGCATTTGACAAAGTACAGCATCCCTTCCTGATCAAAACTCTTCAAAGTGTAGGGATAGAGGGAACATACCTCAATATCAAAGCCATCTATGAAAAACCCACCACGAATATCATTCTCAATGGAGAAAAACCAATAGCTTTTCCGCTAAGGTCAGGAACATGGCAGGAATGCCCATTATTTATCACCACTGCTATTCAACATAGTACTAGAAGTCCTAGTCTCAGCAATCAGACAACAAAAAGAAATTAAAGGCATCCAAATCGGCAAGGAAGAAGTCAAACTCTCAATCTTTGCAGATGAAATGATACTATATGTGGAAAACCTAAAAGACTCCACTCCAAAACTGCTAGAACTCCTACAGGAATTCAGTAAAGTGTCAGGATATAAAACCAATGCCCAGAAATCAGTTGCATTTCTATATAGCAACAGCAAGACAGAAGAAAGAGAAATTAAGGAGTCAATCCCATTTACATATGCACCCAAAACCACAAGATACCTTGGAATAAACCCAGCCAAAGAGGCAAAGAAACTATACTCAGAAAACTATAAAGTACTCATGAAAGAAATTGAGGAAGACACAAAGAAATGGAAAAAGTTCCATGCTCATGGATTGGAAGAACAAATATTGTGAAAATGTCTATGCTACCTGAAGTATTCTACACATTTAATGCAATCCCTATCAAAATCCCATTCATTTTTTTCAAAGAAATGGAACAAATAATCCTAAAATTTGTATGGAACTAGAAAAGACCTCAAATAGCCAGAGGAATATTGAAAAAGAAAGCCAAAGTTGGTGGCATCACAATTCCGGACTTCAAGCTCTATTACAAAGTTGTCATCATCAAGACAGTATGGTACTGTCACAAAAACAGACACGCAGATCAATGGAACAGAAGAGAGAGCCCAGAAATGGACTCTGAATTCTATGGTCAACTAATCTTCCACAAAGCAGGAAGGAATGTCCAATGGAAAAAAGACAGCCTCTTCAATAAATGGTGCTGGGAAAATTGGACAGCCACATGCAGAAAAATGAAATTGGACCATTTCCTTACACCACACACAAAAAAGAGACTCAAAATGGATGACGGACCTCAATGTGAGAAAGGAATCCATCAAAATCCTTGAGGAGAACACAGGCAGCAACCTCTTGGAGCTCAGCCGCAGCAACATCTTCCTAGGAACATCGCCAAAGGCAAGGGAAGCAAGGGCAAAAATGATTTCATCAAGATCAAAATCTTTTGCACAGCAAAGGAAACAGTTAGCAAAACCAAAAGAGAACTGACAGAATGGGAGAAAATATTTGCAAATGACGTATCAGATAAAGGGCTAGTATCCAAAATCTTTAAAGGGCTCAGCAAACAACACACAAAGAACAAATAATCCAATCAAGAAATGGGCAGAGGACATGAACAGACATTTCTGCAAAGAAGACATCCAGATGGTCAACAGACACATGAAAAAATGCTCCACATCACTCGCCCTCAGGGAAATACTAATCAAAACCACAATAAATACCACCTCAGGCCAGTCAGAATGGCTAAAATCAACATGTCAGGAAATGACAGATGCTGGCAAGGATGCGGAGAAAGGGGAACCCTCCTACACTGTTGGTGGGAATGCAAGCTGGTGCGGCCCCTCTGGAAAACAGCATGGAGGTTCCTCAAAGAGCTGAAAATAGAGCTCCCCTATGACCCAGCAATTGTACAACTGGATATATACCCTAAAGATACAAACATAGTGATCCGAAGGGACACATGTACCCGAATGTTTATAGCAGCAATAGCCAAACTATGGAAAGAACCTAGATGTCCATCAACAGATGAATGGATAAAGAAGATGTGGTATATATACACAATGGAATACTATGCAGCCATCAAAAGAAGTGAAATCTTGTAATTTGCTACATGGATGGAACTAGAGTGTATCATGCTTAGCGAAATAAATTAATTGGCAAAAGACAATGATCTCCCTGATATGAGGAAATGGAGATGCAATGGGGGGGGGGAGTTGAGGGGTAGGAAAAGAATAAATGAAACAAGATGGGATTGGGAGGGAGACAAACCATAAGAAACTCTTAATCTCTCAAAACAAATTGAGGGTTTCTGGGGGGTCAGGAGAGGGTGGTATGGTTATGGACATTGGGGAAGGTATGTGCTACGGTGAGTGCTGTGAAATGTGTAAACCTGGCAATTCACAGACCTGTACCCCTGGGGCTAAAAATATATTATATGTTTATAAAAGAAATTTAAAAATTAATTTTAAAAAAGATGGCTCTTTGAAGACACTTTTAAAGATTTATTTATTTATTTGAAACAAGAGAGTGAGAGAGAGAGACCTCGTGCAGTGGGGAGGAAGGGGCAGAGGGAATGGGAGAGAGAGAATCTCCAACAGACTTCCCACTGAACACAGAGCCCAGTTGGGGCTTGATCCCATAACCCTGAGATCGTGAGCTGAGCTGAAATCAAGAGAGTCAGAAGATGCTTAACTGAGCCACGCAGGTACCCTGAAAACACTTTTTAAATTGATAAACTCTGGCAAAACTATCCAAGAAAAATAGAAGGCACTCCTACTCAATTTCAGGAATAAAAAGGAACATTGCGATAGATATTGCAGCCGTTTCTTAAAAATAAGGTATAATTTATGACAGTAAATTAAAATTCTTTAGTTGAAATGTACAAATTGTTAGAAAATCATAATATATCACAAATGCCACAATACACTATAGAAAAGCTGAATAATCCTACACCTATTAGAGACATTATCCATAATTTAAAACAATCCCTCAAAAATATTCCCAGCCCATCTGGCTTCAGCAGTGAATTCCACCAAAGATTTAAATAATTGGTATAGAAACTGCATCAATCATACATAAATTTTTCAATTACTCTATTCTTCAAAAATCAATTTTAAAATCTCACACAAAACAGTAAAAAAGGAGTAACTTTCCAACTTGTTTTATGAGGTCAACCTAAGCTTGATACCAAAACCACCAAAGTATGACAAGGACATTTCAAAAAAAGAGTAAAACCAGCCAATCTCACTTGTGGACATAGATGAAAGGTCCTAAACAAAATATTAACAAATCAAATTCCATGATAGATATAAAGAATTGTATATCACAACCAAATTGGCCTACTTCAAGAATTCAGGGTAAGTTTAATTTTAAAAAGCAATAATATAATTCACCAAGTTAACAGAATAAAAGAGTAAAATCATGCGATCATCTCAATAGAAAAAGCATTGATTAAATTCAACATCAATTCATGATTAACTTCATAAATGTATATAAAGTAAAACCTGCAGCATATATCAAACTTAATGGTAAAATCCTAAAGGATTTCCTTCTGAGATTAGGAGAGAGAAGAAATGCTAAATCATACCAATTCTGTCAATATTTCATTGAAGATTCTAGCTTATATATTGTATATATAGAAAATTCAAGAGTCTCCTCCATCCTCAAAAGATCTCATTTCCATGCTGGTGCATTAACTGCACCTTCAAAAGATGCATGGTGTGACTGGCAGCTTCTGGCTAATGTTATATTTAATATGACCAGTAGATCCAAGGGTCATGTGGCCACTGCCTTACCTTCTCTTCTGTAGACTAGTTCCTCGGCCATCAGATAGTAGTGCTGGCTGAAGACCTGAATGTGTGGAAGGCAAATCCATCCTGAAATACATGTCAATTTTGGTCAATATGGAAGATGCCCAATGTGGTCAATCCTTTACCAAATAGCTGGTTGTCCTCCTCACAGGATGGTGCTATCCTGGGGACTCAGTGTTGTCTCTGCGCTGGAAGAGTGCACATTCATTCATGGCAGTAATTAAGTTGCCTTATTAAGTGGGAGTCCATGCAGTTGGGCCCATACACGATCTCCATCCCTGAGACACTGGCTACTCTGTTCATGGTCCCTGTGGTACCAGCACTGGGAGAGTCAATGGCAGAAACTGGTGGCTATCCACTGATTCTCTGGGGCTGTTGGGTGTCTCATCATTGAGGATGCTTTCTGACGGGCACAAACACAGGCAGCACTTGACACCCAATCTCACAGATCATTTACACGCCTCTTCTCCAGAGAGTCCTGTGTCCTCTCCCCCATTACTTCTTGTCTAAGCCCCTGACCAAGCCATTCTGCATTGCTGTGAGTCTGTAGGCTCACTTCAGGTCACTTTTTTCCCTACACAAATTGAAGTATCAGGGACACTGACCAAAGCTCTGCCAATTAGGATGATTTCTTCTCACTGCCGTCTTTCCGGGTCATCCCAGGTGGGTCTCTGGTTTAGCTGGAGCCCATTTTTGGCTCACACTCACATACTGACCTAAACCACCTATGGACCAAATTCAGCCTCTTTCCTTCTTCATCCGCTGGTCATAACGAACTCTCCGTGGGGTACGATGTAGGTCGGTCAGGACCAACTACAATCCACCCTAAGATGGCGATGGAACATCTGGGATCAGCCATGAACAGGGCCAGAGGGCACAAGGAGGCTACGTGAGTAGGTGGCCCAAACATCCGTATCCTTCCCCGCTGCTGCCCTCGTACCTCCCCCCTCGGTTCATACCTCACGCACTCGTGGTGCACTCCAGTCAGATGGCACATCCACGTCACGTGAGCCTGCAGCCAGAGTCGCCCACCCTGGACCTCGATTCTGTCAGACCACCCAGTCGCGAGCTGGGTAGACTCATCCGGAGTCCATCAAGTGTCAGGCTCCTGGCACCACATCTAGAACCACCTGAAGAGCTCTCTCCACCCGGGCCACACTCACAGCCGGACTCCTTCGGTGTCACTCAACAAACGGGTCAAAGCAGTGTTCCTAGGTGAGGAACATTCTGCCTCCACGACATACAGACCAAAGCCACTGCTTAGCCGTAGAGGCGGGGACTGTAATAGTGCGTCCTTCACTTTGGAGAGGATGCCCTGGCATGGACCAGATCATGAGACTGTTTTAAAACTGTACTGATGCGGGAGATGTCTGACTCTCCATGGGTTTCATCCCCCATCCTCCGGAGCACACATGCCTTGCTAAGGCCTCCAACATTCTCACCACCTGCTGCTCCTCCAGCAGAACTAACAGATGCCACTGACACAGCTGATCCGTACCATGCTCTACGGAGTCCCCACAAGGACTGGACCTCTCTGGGTTATGTCATGACTAAACACGGGAGAATTAACATATTCCTGGGTCAAGACCATTCTGATGTCCTTCCCATATGCATGCAAATTACTACTAACACTCCCTGAGAAAAACTAAAAGAACATTTGCCAGATCACTGGGCGTCAGGTCTCCAGCTCTGTTAACCCACTCTAGAAAAGGTGCCACATCTGGCCCGGCAGCCGCAACTAGGGACGTGACTTGGTTTGATTGTGATCATTTGCCGACCGTCATCCATCAGGATCCACCTGGTTTTTGTAAGAACAAACTGGTGAATTAAATAGAAATACGATGGAAGCTATCACCCTTTTATCCTTTAGGGTTTTAACAGTGGCATTAATTTCTTCCCTCAGGCCTATGATGTGAAACTGCTTTTGACTATCTTGACCTGGGGGGAGGCACAGTCTCGAAAGCTTGCATCACGGGTTCCTCACTAAGCTCTCACACTCCTGGCAAAGGACCCCGTATCATGGATCTGCAAGATTTAGAGGAACCCATACTGTGTCTCTGGCAAAAGTGTTCCCAACCCTGAATCAGACCTTGGAAATGCTACCCCTAATGTGGAAGGCCCTAAGCAAGGCTGCGTGGTAAGATGCACAAATTCTACCACATTGTCACTGGAGCTGATGGCAAAAAAAGGCCAACCCATCCTTCAGGGTCATCGTGCTCTATCAGCTGTAGTTCTGGGTGTATGGGATACTGGAGGACAGCACCCCAACCCTACACGCTCCCGAGTTAGCTCCATGGCCGACAGCTCTGACAAAATAACATGATGAGATTAAAACCACACTGAGACACCACTAGATGCACACTAGAATGTCAAAAACTTGAGTCTGTCCATACCAAGTTGTGACACTGTGATTTACAGTAAGAAATATTTTCTCTTTGTGTCCTGTTCTAGCACAAACTTCTAAAACCCTTAGACTTTCTCAGTTTTCCATTACATTCATGAGGTGACTTTGGGACCTAGGGATGGGGGTTAGTTGTCAGGAGAACCAACCAGGTGATCAGAGGAACTTTCAGTCCCACCCCTGTGATGGAGGGGAACAGGGAGAGAGTCTGGAGACTGAGTCAATCACCAATAACCAATTATTTAATCAATCACACTTATTCAATGAAGCCTCTGTGTGAACCCCAAAGGACAGGGTTCAGAGAGCTTCTAGGCTGGTGAATATGTAGCAATGCCGGCACAGCAGCACACTAGGGAAGGCATGGACACTCTGCGCCCTTTCCCCACACCTTGCCCCGTGCCTCTCTCCCATCTGGCTGTTCCTGAGCTCTAGCCTTTTACAATACACACAATCTAGTTAGTAAAATTTGAATTCTGAATTCTGGGAGCCACTCCAGCAAATTAATCAAGCCCATGGAGGAAGCTGTTGAAGCCCACAGTCTATAGCCAGTGGATCAGAGCACAGGTAACAACCGGACTTGTGACCGGCATCTGAAACTAGAGAGAGGCAGTCTTAGAGGACTGAACTTGCAGAATCTGAAATCAGAAACTGAACAGGACACCCAGCTAGATGGCAAGAATTGCTCGGTGGAAACTCCCCTTCAACTTCATGTTGAAGTTGGGTCCAGGAACCTAAACATAAGTGTTAGAGAAAATGTAGAGCCACTGGATTTCTCATTCACTGCTGGTGGGAATGCAACATGGTGTAACCACTTTGTTAAACAGTCTGTCACTTTCTCCAAGTGGAACATTCGCCTACAATCACCCAGCCATTCTACGGCAGGTTCTTCTAAAGAGAGTGAAAGCATGTGTTCACGCCCACACTTGTACACAATGGTATCAGAAGGGTAGCAGAAAGGGGGGCTACTGATAGGGAGGAAATATGAGGGGCTTTGGAGGTACTGGGGATGCTCTATTTTTTTACCTGGGTAGGGAATACACGGTTATGTTTATTTTGTGATAATTTGGGGGGCCAAATACTTACAATTTGTTTACTTTTCCATTTGTTTAAAAAATGATTTTTAAAATTTTTTCAAGCTTATAGAAGAAAATATCCCTAAAATATCACAAAATCAAAATATTTATTGCTCCTTCCAGTATGTAATATAAAATTATCACCATGGAACTCAAGGTGACTTTTAAATGGAGAACTAGCAGTTGGGGAGAGAGTCATTTATGTATATGTGCTGCCGAAGCGAGCACGGGAGAGAGTCGTTTATGTGAAGGAAAGCATAACAAAAAATTTAGGGCTTATGGTCTTACCTAAAAATATGAAGAGTAAAACCTTTCTTTTCACTTTGAATGGCAAAATGTATCAGTTTCATTGTCGTGGATTTCCAAACAGAGCAGCAAAATAAATGTGGTTTGAAATAACAGCAAAAAAATGTGTGTGCGTGTTCAAATCTGAAATTGACCTAAAATTTGAAGTAATTTAAAGAAAGTGACCAAAGTAAGAGGGACGATAAATATCTGGCACATAGTTTTAAAAGTTAGCTGCAGAAGAAATAGTTCTTGGTAGAAATTTAAAACAAGTGATATGGAGGGGGAAGTCATATGTATTGATATTTATATACTCCAAATGTCCGAAAAGGGATTTAAAATGACTTCTAGGGAAGAATAAAGATACATAAGAAATAGTTCATGAAATAGGAATGAAAAGAGGAAAGCCGTGCTGTAGAAATAAATAAATAAGGGAGGAGGAACGGATATGCCAAGCATAAGTCTGCCAAAAATATGTTTCCGACTCAGATTTTTCCCCGACCCCCAGACTTACACATATCTTCTCACCTATTGGATTTGAACCACGATATCTGTACTTTACAGTGCCTGGGCATAGGCCGTGTCGCCCACCTATATTTGCGTTAGTAAATTTAAGCTACACCTTCAGTTATTATCAGTTAATCCAATCAGGAATCCATATCCCAGGGGTGACAGCTTGTGCTCTAATCCAGAAGCCCAGCTCCGGGGCGTCTGGGGGGCTCAGTGGGTTAAGCCTCTGCCTTCAGCTCAGGTCATGATCTCAGAGTCCTGGGATCGAGCCCCTCGTCGGGCTCTCTGCTCTGTGGGGAGTCTGCTTCTCCCTCTCTCTCTGCCTGCCTCTCTGCCTGCTTGTGATCTCTGTCTGTCAAATAAATAAATAAATAAAATCTTAAGAAGCAGCAGCAGCAGCCGCCCAGCTCCCACGGCAACTCTTCCACGTGCCTCCGTTATCTTATCTCCTGTCAACACCAGAGGTGTGCTAATCAGCATAATGAATGTTTAAAAAATGAGTTTCGCTGGTAAAGTGAATAGCCCAGAAGATGGTAGAAATAAGCTCACGATGGAGAAATCAGTGGTATTTCATAGATATCTGTTGAATAAAATACATTCAAGACACTCTTCTCCTTCTCAAGGCTAGAGTTGGAGAGACAGCAGAACCTCTCCTGTGAGTCTTTGTCTGAGCTGCTTGAGCATCTGATCCCCAGCCACTGGGACTGAGGACTCGCTGCTTTATGCGTCTGCCACGGCTGAACCTTTTATGAAGATGTCATTGTCACAGCTACTAGGGCAGAGGGCAATGACCCTATCAACCTTACAAAACAGTGTATGTTAATTATTTTGTGCCTGCTTGCTAATAAATGCTCACCTTAAATATAAAAGTCTGTGTGCAGGGCAGAAATTGCTCTAACATTTGCCGTCAGTGTGACCTGATGTCAGTCTATAGAACAGCTGACGCTCATCCATCTTGGATTTTGGGGTCCTTGCTATTATCAACCAAAAAGAACCTAACAGTCATGCAAAACCAAGGCTTAGGTCGGTCCACAATTTACAGGTGAGGTCCTCTCAGATGTGGAAATCCATAACTAAATTCAAGCGGCCCTGCTTCCAGAATGCTATTCCTTCTGTTTTCTTGCTATTCCTTCTGTTTTCTTTTTTCCTAAATCAAGAATCAATACGACTACCATTTATCTTGTCGTCCAAGCCAAAACCTGGTGTCATCCTGCCTCACCCAGTGTAATCTCCCATACGCCAATACCTCTCAAAGCTTTTGCGGTTTTTCCTAAGATAGTAAGGAATTCAATCTTCGCTGTAGGCTACAAGGAGAAAACTGAAACACCAAGCTTAAGTAGTAACTGAAGGTCACACAGCTACTAAGAGGAGAAACCAAGATTCAAACCCAGGCAGCCTGGTTCAGAATCTTCACTCTTACCCACACCCCTACAGGTTTTATCTTCTTAAATATGTTACTCTATACCCTTATCTCCAAGCCCACAATTATCCCTTAGGCCAGGCATCATTTCCTACCTTAACTACGGGAGTAGCTCCGATCTCAGACCTCTCACTATCTGTACAAAATGCAAATTATATCATGATGTTCACCTGCACCACAGTGTGATGTAGGTGACCAAGGCTCAACTCCTTGGAAAAACTCTTAGGGCCCTTATGATCTGGTTTGCCCCCCTTGCCCACTGAGATGGGCCCCTCCACATAGCACTCCAAGCCCAAGCTTGACAGCCTACCTGAAGGCCCAGAAACTCTCTCCTAGTCCTTGATGCTTCTGTTCTTCCTGGCCCCTCTACTGCAAACGGCTTTCCTCTCCCCGTCTCCCTGAAGAAATTGTATCAGCCCTTCAAGACCAAACTCTCTGTGACAGCTTACCTATGCTCCCATGGAATTAGTCAGATCTTCTACTGCACTCAGTAGAACTCCTGCACTTGGCTTTATTATAGCATGTGTACTTGCTATATTATATTATTATATTATTATTGTAATTATTATATTATAGCATGTGTACTTGCAACTTGTCTGTTTCTTCTATTAGCATTCATGGAGGGCAGGTGTCCCATCTTACTCATCTTGGCATCTCTAGTAGCCAAGTAAATAAATCTGCATTTAATAAAATAAATGGGTGATTGACACAGGCACCATATTCAGGTGAAAGATTTGGCTCTAGGCTTCCAGGCAGTCATGGCAAAATAAAGGGGAGTGGGATGGAGGAGGAGGAGGAAGACGGAGATGCCAGGCAGGCAGGAGGCGGCGAGGGAAAGAGCGAGGGAAAGAACAGAGAACAGATACACAATAGTATATTCCTTCCAATTACCGGTTACTATTTAAAAAAACAGACCTACAAATTCTGCTTCTGCATTTGCTAAACTGCTTTTGAACTGCAGGGGAAGTAGGGGAATGAGAGAGTTAGTGAGATTGAAACTGCCATCGGAATGTGTTATGCTGGCATCAGAGATTTCATAGGAGAGTTTGGACGGTGACAAGGACTGCCAGTGAGTCCAGGGCTGGGAACGGCTGCAGTACTACTGAAACCTCTTCCAGTCTCTGGGCCACTCCCAAGAAAATACCTCCATAAGCAAAAACAAACCTAGCCCCTGACTTCAGGGAATTCTCTTACTAATTGGGGGAGGGAGAAGGTGTATATCAGTCAAGATCTAGTTGGGAAAACAAAAACCACCTCTGCCCAACCTCCACTTTGTTCCCTTTCACAGATGATGATCTCATGAAGAGTCCCTAATTAACATGCTAATCTCCATCTCAGAGGCTGTTTCTAGGGAGCTCGACCTGTGACACTAGAAATTCTAGAATGTTCAGAATAGATGGAAGGCCAAGATGTTTCCATGAGACCCAATGTATTCACTGCCTATGGACTTTGCTCAGGGTTCCAGATACAAACTAATAATAATATCCAGCATTTGCTAAGTACTTACATGTGCAAATAATTTACACATGTTAACTCACTTCATCTTTACAACTTCATTTTGCAGATGAGGAAACTGAGGCACAGAAAGAATAAGAGACTAGATTCAGATCACACAGCTGGTATGCTAGTGGTGCCAGATGACACACCCAGAGAGTCTTTGATGTAGGCGGCCTTCACTGTGATTCCTCTCATGGACATGGGTTTGGTAAATGGTTGTTTTCCTGTGTTGGTGAATGTTGGTGAATGTTGATGTCCCAGAAGACACCCACATTCTCTTGGTGGAACCAGATTTTTGGAAGAAAACTGTTCGTGCTTTCTATTAATAGATTTATCTCTCTTTTTGTGTCCTGTTTATACAAATACCAACACTACTTTGCATTAACCAAAGACACCACCCAGAAAGAGTGAGCAAGACCTAGAACTAAACATCTCTTGAAATAAGTAGATCATCAAGGGGCAAATATGTGGGTACATTAAATTTATTCTCAGCCTTTTCTTACTTTGAGTTTTAAAACATTTTCACCTTTACCAAGGTATAATTGACACATAAGAGTTGTATATACTTAAGATATACAACTTCACGGTTTAATATCAAAACATTGTATATATTGTGAAATATCACCAACAATCAAGCTAATTAACATATCCATTACTTCACAGTTACTTCTTTCTTCTTTCTCTTTTCTTTAGTGAGAACTAAAATGGTGAGAACACTTAAGAATCTACCTTCTTGACAAACTATAAGTATAAAAAAAACATATGTTAGTGGCAGTTAGACATGCTGTTCCAGTGAGACAATACCTCACGCCTGTTAGAATGGCTTTATAAAAAAAAAAAAAAAAAGAGATAGCAAGTGTTGGTGAGGATGTGGAGAAAAGTGGACCCTTACACACTACTGGTGGGAAGGGATATTGGTGCACCTACGATGGAAAACAACATGGAGAACATATCCATTTCTTCCAGATTATCTAATTTGTTGCCAAAATACTAGCCAATAGGATCCAACAGTACATTAAAAGGATTATTCACCACAACCAAGTGAGATTTATTCCAGGACTGCAGGATTAGTTCAACATCCCTAAATCAATCAATGTGATGCACTACATTAATAAAAGAAAGGACAGGAACCACATGATACTCTCAATAGATGCTGAAAAAGCATTTGACAAAGTACAACATCCTTTCTTGATTAAAATTCTTCACAGTGTAGGGATAGAGGGCACAAACCTCAATATCATAAAAGCCATGTATGAAAAACCCACAGTGAATATCATTCTCAATGGGGAAAAACTGGGATAAGGGCAGGGCTGCCCACTATCACCACAGCTGTTCAACATAGTACTAGAAGTCCTAGCCTCAGCAATCAGACAACAAAAAGAAATAAAAGGCATCCGAGTCAGCAAAAAAGAAGTCTAACTCTCACTCTTTGCAGATGATATAATACTTTATGTGGAAATCCCAAAAGGCTCCACTCTAAACCTGCTAGAACTCATACATAAATTCAGTAAAGTGTCAGGATACAAAATCAATGCACAGGGGCACCTGGGTGGCCCAGTGGGTTAAGCCTCTGTCTTCAGCTCAGGTCATGATCCCAGGATCCTGGGATTAAACCACACATTGGGCTCTCTGCTCAGCGGGGAGCCTGCTTTCCCCTCTCCCCCTCTGCCTGCCTCTCTGCCTACTTGTGATCTCTGTCAAATAAATAAATAAAATCTTTTTTTAAAAAAAAATCAATGCACAGAAATCAGTTGCATTTCTGTACTCCAACAACAAGACAGAAGAAAGAAAATTTAAGGAGTCAATCCCATTTACAACTGCACGCAACAATGAGACACCTGGGAATAAATCTAACCAAAGAGACAAAGGATCTGTACTCAGAAAACTATAGAACACTCGTGAAAGAAATTGAGGAAGACACAAAGAAATGGAAACCCATGCTCATGGGTTGGAAGAAAAAATACTGTGAAAATATCTATGCTACCTAAAGCAATCTACACAATGAATGCAATCTCTATCAAAATACCATCAACTTCTTTCACAGAAATGGAACAAATAATCCTAAAATTCATATGGAACCACAAAAGACCCCAAATAGCCAGAGGAATGTTGAAAAAGAAAGCCAAAGTTGGTGTATCACAATTCCAGACTCCAAGTTCTATTACAAAGCTGTAATCGTCAAGACAGTATGGTACTGGCACAAAAACAGACACATAGATCAATGGAACAGAATAGAGAGCCCAGAAATGGACCCTCAACTAATCTCCGACAAAGCAGGAAGGAATGTTCAATGGAAAAAAGACAGTCTTTTCAACAAATGGTGTTGGGAACATTGGACAGCCACATGCAGAAGAATGAAACTGGACCATTTCCTTACACCACACAAAAAAATAGACTCAAAATGGATGCAAGACCTCAATATGAGACAGGAATCCATCAAATCCTTGAGGAGAACACAAGCAGCAACCTCTTCGACCTCAGCCACAGCAACTTCTTCCTAGAAACATAGCCAAAGGCAAGGGAAGCAAGGGCAAAGATGAACTATTGGGATTTCATCAAGATCAACAGCTTTTGTATAGCAAAGGAAACAGTCAACAAAACCAAAAGACAATGGACAGAATAGAAGATATTCGCAAATGACATATCAGATAAAGGGCTAGTACCCAAAATCTATAAAGAACTTCTCAAACTCAACACCCAAAGAACAAATAATCCAATCAAGAAATGGGCAGAAGACATGAGCAGACATTTCTTCAAAGAAAACATCCAAAGGGCCAATAGAAACATGAAAAAGTGCTCCATATCACTTGGCATCAGGGAAATACAAATCAAAACCACAATGAGATACCACCTCACACCAGTCAGAATAGCTAAAACTAACAAGTCAGGAAATGACAGATGTTGATGAGAATGCAGAGAAAGGGGAACCTCCTACACTGTTGGTGGGAATGCAAGCTGATTCAGCCACTCTGAAAACAGTATGGAGGTTCCTCAAAAAGTTGAAAATAGAGCTACCCTATGACCCAGCAATTGCATTACTAGGTATTTATTCCAAAGATACAAATGTAGTGATTTGAAGGGGCATGTGCACCCAAATGCTTATAGCAGCAATGTCCACAATAGCTAAACTATGGAGAGAGACCAGATGTCCACTGACAAATGAATGGATAAAGAAGATAAATAGATAGATAGATGATAGATAGATAGATAGATAGATAGATAGATAGATATAAAATAGAATATTGAAATATTGGCATATTCCATAATGGAATATTATGCAGCCATCAAAAATTGAAATCTTGCCATTTGCAACAACGTGGATGGAACTAGAGGGTATTATGCTAAGCAAAATAAGTCAATCAGAGAAAGACAATTATCATATGATCTTACTGATACTAGAATTTGATAAACAAAGCAGAGGATCATGGGGGAAGAGAGGGAAAAATGAGACAAGATGAAACCAGAGAGGGAGACAAACCATAAGAGACTCTTAATCTCAGGAAACAAACTGAGGGTTGCTGGAGAGGGGGGGTTGGGAGGGATGGGTTGGCTGGGTGATGGACATTGGGGTAGGTATGTGTTGTGGTGAGTGTTGTGTATTGTGTAAGACTGATGAATCACAGACCCATACCACTGAAACAAATAATACATTACATGTTAATAATAATTTCAAAAAAGTAATATGGAGTTTCGTTTAAAAAAATAAAAATAGAACTACCATATGAGCCAGCAATCCCAGTTCTGGATATATATCTGAAGGAAATGATATAACTATAACTATCTCGAAAGGGTGTCCATACTCCATTGTTCATTGCAGCATTAGTCACGATAGCCAAGATATGAAAAAAACTAAATATCCATCGATAGATGAATAGACAAAGAACATGTGGTATATATAATAATGAAATGTTATTCAGCCTTTAAAAAGAAGATAACCCTGCTATTTGCAACAACAGGGATGAACCTGATGGTATCATGCTAAGTGAAGTAAGGCAGATACAGAAGGTCAAATATTGCATGATCTCATTTATATGTTGGATCTAAAATAGTCAAATTCATAGAAGCAGAGGGTGGAATGGTGGATGCCAGGAGAAGGGGAAATTGGAGATGTTGATCAAAGGTGGTGAAGTTTCAGTTATGCAAGATGAATGAGTTCTGGAAACAATGTATTCTTACCCTTTTAATTGCAATAATAGGTAACAGTGTATCAGTTGTCAAAGTTGTGCCAAAAGACATGGTTATCCCATACAGTATATTCCAAAGGTCAAGAAATCATGGATGATTTGCAGTTACCATGACTTGTCTATTTCTTAAATTACCATTTCTAGAAAAATACCAATTTGACAGAATTCAATTTAAAAAAGCCACTATTATGTAGGAAACAAAAATGGTAAACCAAACTTACAAAAAAAGTCTAACGGGCATGGTCTTTCAGGTCCACTTTCCTTTCATAGCTGAGAGGGTCCTGAACACATTCTTGATTGTGTTATTATTCATATAATTAAATGACAATAAAACAAATTCTCCTTTCTACATGTTTTCTTTTTCAGCCTCTATGGTGTGAAATAAACATGAAGCCATCAGAGAGAATGAACTGAGACAGGCTGAACTAATTTGCCACTGATGATAGTCATTATAAACAATCCGAATGCTGTTCCACCTCACTGGGATTTAAATAATCTGCCAAAAAGCCACTATATTCTAAAATCTGTATATGGAACCAGGGGGTATGAGGAAGAAATGAAGCCACCATTAATGAAGCCAACAGAAATATCCTCATTCCTGAAGCCAAATCAAAAGAGCTGCTTTGGTATTAATTTCTTTAAGGCCCTCTTCTGTCCCTTCTTCAATGCCATGTCCATGCAACAATGACTGCAGGCCCATTTCTTCTTCACTATTGCTTAGTGTCCAGAAAATAACCTCTTCAGGACCACCTAGAGGTAAAAATTTTTTTTAATTTATTTATTTGAGAGAGACAGACAGACAGACAGAGAGCAGGAGGGAAGGGCAGAGGGAGAAAAAAAGAAAGTCCTAAGCAGACTCAGTGCTGAGCCAGGAGGCCAATGCAGGGCTCGATCCCATGAACCCAAGATCACGACCTGCCCTGAAACCAAAAGTCTGATGCTCAACTGACGGCAGCACCACGCACTCCCAATTGTATTCCATTTCCGAGAATATATTCTAACGTAATCATCCTGAAAATGGAAAAATGTTTATGCATAAAAATGTTCAATGTGTTGTTACCATTTATAAGAAAACATGGAAATAAACTAGATGTCCAGCAATACAGGAATGGCTAAATAAAACATTACACAGCACACAGGGGAACAGTATGAGCTATCTGATATGAAACTGGCAAAAGTTTTAAGAAAATTTTAAAATCTGCTGTTATCAAGCTAAATGAAAAATGGCAGGCTATGAAATTGTATACCTATGTTCTCAGTTATGCTAAATCATGCAAAAATATGATAAAGAGTAGAAGATAGTCAGGTGCATTTTTAAGAACATATAGCAGGGGAATTTCACTCTTCTAGCTATCAAGGTCTAGTGCTGAACAGATCAATGGACAATTTATCAAGGTTTAGTGCTGAACAGATCAATGGACAGTCTATATATGGTATTATAACACACACACATACATATATACACATGTATGTATACACACACGTATACAGACAAACCTCATTTTATTGCACTTCAGAGACTGCATTTTTTACAAATTAAAGGTCTGTGGCAATCTTGCCTCAAGCATGTCTAATTGACACCATTTTCCCCAATGCCACTTGCTCCTTTCATGTCTCTGGGTCACATTTTGGTAATTCTCATAATATTTCAAACCTTTCCATTATTATAGTTGTTATGGTGATCTGTGATCAGTGATCTTTGATGTTACTACTGTAACTGGGAATATAAGACAAAAAGCGTAATTGATAAATGTTGTGTGTTCTACCGACTGCCCTTCCCCGACCCGCTCGTCAGGCCTCCCTATTCCCTGGGACACAACAATGTTGATGTTAAGCCAACGAATAACCCTACAATGGCCTCCAAGGGTTCAAGTGAAAGGAATAGTCACATGTCTCTCAACTTAAAATCAAAAGCTAAAAATGATTACGCTTAGTGAGGAAGGCATATCAAAAACCAAGATAAGCCATAAGCTAGGCCTCTTGAAACAGTTACCCAATTCATGAATGCAACGGGCAAGCTACTGAAGGAGACTACCAGTGCTGTTCCAACGAACACACGAGTGCCAGAGAGCAAAACAGCCTCATTGCTGTTATGGAGAAAATATGAGGGACCTAGAAAGATGATCAAATCAACTACAATATTCCCTTAAGCCAAAGTATAATTCAGAATGAGGCCTATGAAACGTAACTGGGGTTCCTGGATGGCTCAGTCAGTTGAGCACCCAACTCTTGGTCTTGGGTCAGGCCATCATCTCACGGGTTGTGGGGCTAAACCTTACCTCGGGCTCCTGCTCAGTAGGGAATCTGCTTGAGAGATTTTCTCCCTCTGCCCCTCCCACCCCAAGCACTCATTCTTTCTCTCTCTCCAAAAATAATACCTTTTTTAAAAAAGAAAAATGATTACCACAGTTAAGTTGGTTAACACCTCATGCAATTACCTTTTTTCTGTGTGCTGAGAACTTTTAAAATCTACTCGATTAGCAACTTTCAAGAACACAGTAGAGCACAGTTAGCCTCAGCCACCATGCTGGGCATTAGATCCCAGAATTTGTTCATATTGTAACTGAACATCTGTACTCTTTGACCATCTTCAGCCATTTCCCCCACCCTTTCCCCGGCAACCAGCAATCTACTTTGTTTCTATGGGTTCCGTATTTTTTGGATTCCACATATAAGTAATATCATATAGTATTTGTCTTTCTCTGCCTTATGTCACTTAGATAATGCCCTCCAGATTCACACTGTCACAAATGGCAAGACATCCTTCCTTTTTGTGGCTAAATAATATCCCATTACACACCATTTTCTTTACTCATTCAGGCTTTAACGGACAGCTACGTTGTTTCCATGTCTTAGCTATCATAAATAAGGTTTCAGTGAACAGGAGAGTGCACATAGCTCTATGACATAGTGACTTCATTTCCCTCAGATATAACCCAGAAGTGGGATTGCTGGATCATACGGTCGTTCTATTTTTTATTTTTTTGAGGAACCTCCATTCCATTTTCCATAGTGGCTGCACCAAATTATATTCCCACCAACAGGGCACAAAAGTCCCCTATTCTCCACATCCTCACCAACTCTTGTTATTTCTTGTCTTTTTGATAATAGTCATTCTAACAGGTGTCAGGTGATAACTCACTGTGGTTTTGATTTGCATTTCTGTGGTAATTAGTAATAGCAAGCACTTTTTCATGTGCCTGTTAGCCCTTGGGTATCTTCCTTGGAAAAAATGTCTCTTCAGGTTCTTTGTCCATTTTTTAATTGGATTATTTGGGGGTTTTGCTATATTAGGCAATACCCTTATATATTTTGGATATTAACCCCTTAACAGATAGAGGATTTACAAAATTTTCTCTCATCTCATAGGTTGCCTTTTCATGTTGATCATTTCTTTTGCTGTGCAGAATCTTCTTAGTTTGATGTAGTCCCACTTGTTTGTTTTTACTCTTATTGCTTATAGTTTTGGTGTCATATCTAAAAATAAAAATAAAAATAAATCAATGCCAAGAGCAATGTCAAGGAACTTACCCCCTATGTTTTCCTCTAGGAGTTTTATGATTTAGGGTCTTACCTTTAAGTCTTTTGTCCATTTTGAGTAAATTTTTATAAATGGCAAAAGATAAGGAATGAACAAAGTTTAATTCTTTTGAATGTGGATATCTAGTTTTCCCAACATCACTTATTAAAGAGACAATCTTTACCCCATTAAGTGTTCTTGGTTCCCCTGTCAAATGTTAGCTGACCGCATCTGTGTGGGTTCATTCCTGGACTCTCTATTCTGGTCCACTGGTTCCATGTGTCTGTTTTCATGCCGGTACCATCCTGTGTGATTGACAGTTTTGTAGAACAGTTTGAAATCAGGAAGCATAATGCCTGCTGCTCTTTCTCAAGATCTCTTTGGCTATTAAGGGTCTTTGGTGGTTCCATACATGATTCAAGTGGGGCTGCGGGGTGGGCTCCCTGGTGGGGCGGGGCTGCTGGCTGTATTCTGTGGTCGGGGGACAGGGGACATAGCTGATTCTGCAATACCTCTAACCAGCAGGGTCGCAAGCTGTGCTCTCTAACAGCGCAGGCCTCTGGCTGGATTCCACAGTTGGCAGGGCTGTGGGCATGCCCACAGAGGCTGGGAGGGCCTCAGGCTGTGCCAATGGCTGGACTCTGAGCTCAGGAGGGGCTACAAACCCCCAAGGATCCCTGTGAGGTAAGACGGGTAAGCCCAATGAGCCTCCCAGGAAGCATCTTATAATGTTGGAGAGTGGACTGTCCACCATGGGTCCTCTTTTTCCCACAGGAGAAACCAGAGGCCCTGGGGCCCCCTCTTGGTGTGGTGCTGTGCCAGCCAGGGGCAGGGCAGTGCAAAACCCAGCTGCTCCCCCACTTGTCTAACGTAGCCTGCCTTGGTCTTTCTTCCCAGCGGAGTGTTTCAGGCTCACTCCCAAATTCTAGAGTTTTCACGCTGGTGTCTTATCTAAGAACAGGTGCTATCTGGTCTTCTTGTGAGGGGGGCTACAGCCAGGAACATTCATGTGAACAGAAGCTCATACATCGTCACGATAGCATCAAACTTAAGATATTTCAATGTGGTTCATAAACAATGGATTCTGGAACACTGAAAAGAAATAAAATAAAATGGAAAAAAAATGTATATCTTGAATCATATAAATCAACATGAGAAACCTAAACCGAGGGCGCCTGGGGGCTCAGCCGTTAAGCATCTGCCTCTGCTCAGCTCAGCGGGGCGTCTGCTCTCCCTCTCCTGCTCCCCCTGCTTGTGATCCCTCACTCGCTCTCTCTCTCGCTCTCTCTCTGTCAAATAAATAAATAAAATCTTCAAAAAATAGAGAAACCTAAACTTAACAAATAGAAAAAGGACAAAGGCTATTAAGCAAGTAATTTATAGAAGAAAAAAATGTAATGGCTGATAAGCCTATGAGAAGATGCTTCAGCTCACTAATCACCAAGGACAAAGCAAATTAAAACCAGAGTAAGATACCATTTCATATTTGAAAATCTGGAAAAAGCTTAAAATGTTAACAATATTGACAGACATGTCAAGAGAAAGAAACCCTCAATCATGGCTAATGTGTTCTGGGCAAGAAATCCAGAAGAGAGCCCAACTAGGGCTCCATTTTCTTTTCCGAAAACCAGATTTCTGGAGACAACACCTCCCTTTTGTAGTACAATAAGCTCTTATTAGCGGTAAGCATTTCAAGTCAAAGAGAAAGGGAAGTTAGTACAATCACATGCTGGGGAGAAGGTAGGAGAGATTCTAGCCCTTTCTTAAATCTCACCAATGATCAACTGCTAACACGACCCCTAACCAAACCAGACCTTCCTCTTTCTGTTCCTTAATGAGACTAAGTCTTCTCCCCCAGCCCTGCTGAACCGACACCCAAAGTTCCAGTCAACTGAGTGAATAAGAACATAAATCACTCCCCCCCCCCTTATTTTTCTCTCTTTCTCTTTCTTGAAGTTGATACGCAGTGTTACATTACCTCCCTTCTGCGACAGGAAACTAGAATAAAATTTTGAGCTCTTACCAAGGCAGTTATATGAACATGTATCTTTGGGTAATTAAGGAGACAGCTATTAAGAGCCAAACAGTCCAGCACTAGACCCTCTACTTGTTCCCAGCAGACTCTAATGGGAACAGTTTAAAAGGTAGAATGAAGGAAAGGAACCAACATTACGTGGCATAAGTGTAGTGGACTGACCGGATGGGTAACCTTGTACCTTAAAAATTATGAGGCAGTTAGGGAAATTTTTCCTTCTCCTTATGGGTCTAGACTGCACTGTCTTTTGGAATCCATGTTTGTCCATAAAAGGAGTGTGCGTGTGCATGCATGCATGTGTGTGTGCGTGTGTGTAAAACTGGGAGAAGAAAGAGGAGAAACTCAACCCAATGGTCAGATCTTAAAGAGGCCACAAAAGGGAGAGCCTGTCTACTCTGCACCACAGTGTGAGACTCAGGGTAGCAGAATCCCTATCCCCATCTGACTTCCATCTAGACAGTTCTGTTGTGTTCAGATCTATGATCACATCTCCAATGATGGGTGCCCTCACTTGAGGTCCCACTATTCGGACTTGGGGAAACAGACTCCCAGAGGAAGGAAGGAAGAGGAACAGGTCTAGAAAGATAAGCAGCAAGTCCCCCCCAAAACCTGGAGATAGTCAGGGGAAGCGAAGTTAGAAGAAGGAACTATATGAAACAGCTAATTCTGAGGACAGGAGTATGCCCATAAAAAAATTAACAAGACAGAAAACAAGTGTTTGTGAGGATGTGGAGAAAGGGGAACCCTCTTACACTGCTGGTGGGAACGCAAGTTGGTGCAGCCACTCTGGAAAGCAGTGTGCAGGTTCCGCAAGATGTTAAAAATAGAGCTTCCCTATGACCCAGTGATTGCACTACTGGGTATTTACCCCAAAGATACAGATGTAGTAAAAAGAAGGGGCACATACCCCCATGTTCATAGCAGCAATGTCCATAATAGCCAAACTACAGAAGAAAACAAGATGCCCTTCAACAGATGAATGGATGAAGAAGATATGGTCCGTATGTACAATGGAGTACAATGCAGCCGTCAGAAAGGGTGAATCCCCACCATTTGCACCAACATGGACGGGACTGGAGGAGATTCTGCTGAGTGAAATAAGTCAAGCAGAAAAAGTCAATTATTAGATGGTTTCACTTATTTGTGGAGCATTAGGAATAGCGCGGAGGACCACAGGGAAGGACAGTAAAGGTGGATGGGAAGAAAGCAGAGAGGGAGAAGAACCATGAGAGACTCAAGGCTCCGGGAACCAAACTGAGGGTTACAGAAGGGGGGAGGGCAGAGGAGGAGGTAACGGGGTGACGGGTATTACGGAGGACGAGTGTTGTGACGAGCACTGGGTGTTATACTCAACTAACAAATCCTTGAACACTACATCAAAAACTAATGATATACTATATGCTAGCTAACTGGGCATTTAAAAAAAAATCCAGTTTCCTTGCGTGATCCTGCTTCTGGTGGCTGCCCACGTGCCCTCACTGAGAGCCGCATCCTTCCAGTCTCGGCCTGCACCTTCACACCCCTTCTCGTCCGTGTGCGTAATCTCCTTGGGCCTCTCTTGCCGAAGGAGCTGGTGACTGGATTTAAGGCCCACCCGGATAATCTAGGATAATCTCCTTTCGTCAAGATCCCTAATCTAATAACATCCGCAAAGACTTTTTCTTTCTAAGGTAAATTCACAGGTTCCAGGGATTCGGATCTAATGTTTGGTGTGGCTGTTTTCCAGCTTACTACAGGCACTCTCCTGTGAAGCATCTCATTTCTTCCATTTCTTCCTCTTCGGTCTTCTAGAAGGCAATATGTATCATGTAGATTTACATTTTCGATTCCTACCTTTAATTTCCTTTCATGGTCCCCCCGCTTCCCAGCAGAGAAAGTCAAGTCCACTAACACTTCCCTCTGTGAGCTGCAGGCCAGAGAGAGGAGGGGGGTGCCAGGAGATGGGAAGCTTACCCCGCCTCCTTCAAACTCTGCTTGTTTCTGGGCAGAGAGCAGCAGTGTCTCAGGGACATGTCCCAGGGAGTGACCAGCAGCCACAGGGGCAGTGGGGGTTCATGGCGGAGTTGAAAGCAATGGAGAAAAGCCTGCGAAGCTGAACCGTGTTCCAAGCTGCTGTTCCAAGCCCAATAGGGGCCACAAAGGAAAGCTGCCCGTGTCCCGCCCCAGGCCCGCACACCCCGCGAGAGAAGAGCACATGGAGCTCATGGTGCACACTTTTCCTGCCGGCCTGACGGAGACTCTGCCCCAGGACCTGGATAACAGTCTTGCTTCCTGTTCACCTTCTCCCAGTTTCGCACACGTTTGTCCCTCTCTGCGCCACCAGCCCCTCGTCTCTGGCCACCACGGTTAACTCCGACGAGGCTGTCCACAATCACCACCCGCTTCTGCCTTTCTCGCGGCCACCGTGTCGCGTCCTCAGCAGCACCGCGCGTGACCGCGGGAGAGACGGACGAGACCGGCCGTGGCGCGCACGGGCAGCGCTGCCGTCGTTCGAGTAACGCACCGTGCGACGGGTTCGTCGCCCCGACCTGCTCTCCCACGGCCCCGGCGGGCGCGCGGCGGCGAGCAGGCGGCACAGTCCTGCCGTGTCTCCGTCTCGTCTCCCCGTCCCTCCCCGTCCCTCCCCGTGTCTCCGTCTCTCCGTCTCTCCGTCTGTCCGTCTGTCCATCTCTCCATCTGTCCGTCTCTCCGTCTGTCCGTCTCTCCGTCTGTCTGTCCGTCTCTCCGTCCCCCCGAAGCGCTGGGCCGCGCGGGTCCACATTCAGCGCTGCCCGGGGAGGACAGGGAAGCGCCCGAGGTCGCGGGCAGACGGCGTCGCCACCGACTGAACCGGAAGCCCCACGGCTTTTCTCATCTGGGCCTTCCCGGGACGCGCTCCTGGGCAAGGCCGCGGACACCAGCTTTGCGACGACGACCGGACGCCGAGACGGTCATGAAAGCGCCGCCGCCAGCACCGCTCGTGGAAGCGGAGGCGATTCCCCAAACGACGCAGTTGGAGGAGACGAGGAGGACTCGGCCTCTCGGCACCGACGGGGCGACCGTCCCAGGGAGCCGGGGCGACCGAGTGTCCGTGGGGTCACGCGCTCCTCCCGCCTCCGCCGAGTCAGCCGACGTCGAGCCGACCCCGCGGAGTGGAAGTGACCGCGAGGTACCGCAGGCGCTCGGGCAGGAGCAGAACCCGCTGCTTCCCTGCAGGTGCCCTGGACACGGGCCCAGCGGCCCGCGGGTGTTCGGGAAGCTTCCACGGGCGGCCCAGAAGCGCGGCGCGGAGCGGGAAGGGGCCCACGGGCTACTGCGGCCGCGGGCGACACTGGGGGCGACTGGGGCTTCGACCCAGGCGGAAACTGGGAACTACAAGCTCAGGTCATCGAGTGGAGGAGCCGCTGGCCGAGGACGGCCCCGGAGCGGTGAGGTCCCGGCACTCCCGGCCCCGCGCTTCTGGCCAGCCCGGGACACATCGCTGCCGCGGGCCGTGGGCCGGGGACAGCGCCGTCCCACGACACACCCGGCCCGGAACTGCAGATGAAGTCGGCCAAGTGCACAGTCCTACCGTCCAACCCCGAAGCCCGGCACGGAAGAAGAAAGTCTCTGCCAGCAGCACAACCCACTACTACGCGGGGCCTCGACGTCCCGGAGCTTCCCCGCGGCCCCGGGCTCCGAGCTCCAGGCCCGGCCGTGCGCTCCGGGCGCGAGAGGAAGCGCGCACCCGGGCTGTGCCCACGGTTTTCAGGTCCCATGAGCGCAAGGGGAAGGGACACCCGCTGGCTCAGTCACTCGGGGCAGTTAAGCGTCTGCCTTCGGCGCAGGTCATGGTCCCAGGGTCCTGGGGTCGAGTCCCGCTTCAGGGTCCCCGCCCAGAGGGAGCCGCTTCCCCTCCGCCTGCTTGTGCTCTCCTCTCTGACAAGTAAAATCTTCTACAAAACAAAAAAAGCGCAAGTGTACAGGTTCTCCCCGTATCTCTCCAGCAGCTTCATCCCCAGGCAGCCACGGGCCAGCCGGCCGCAAGGGAAATTTTGAAGACGAGGGTTCTCCAATATTCTCAATCTCCTCCGCTGGCTCTTTCCTCCTGGAGCCCCTCCCTCCCCCAGACCCTGTCAAAACCCGTTGTCAGGAAAGGTTCGGATACTAGTCGTCTGCACCGACGTGTAGCTTGTATTCCTTCAACAGATCTTTAATGATCAACTTGTCTTGGGTCTGAGACTGTCCTGGATGCTCTCTACGGAAATACAGCTCAGGGTCCCTCTGGACAATGTGACAAGTGCCAGGACTAAGACACACAGAGCAGTGTGAGAGCCCCCGGGAGGGGCTGCTAGGAAGTATTTCTTAAATTAATGACTCAGGGTCTTTGTCCCTCGCTAAATGCATTTCAAGCATCAGTGAGAAGCCAGAAAGGAGTGGAGATGGAAGGAAGCCTCCTGCCTCAAAGGCCTGAGCCCACGTCGTTGCTATAGAGAATTCAGGCACTTGGGCAGTCTTCTGTTCCAGCCTGCCTCCCGCGCTGGCCTGTCGCCACAGCCAGCAGAACAAAGTGAAAACCGAGCAGCAAGCGGCCGCGTGCGCATCTGTTCTGAAGTCCTGCTGTGCGTAAAGGATGTTTTTTAATTTGCTTGCATATCCCAGGGCAAAAAAAGAGATTTCCTATTTATAGATGAATTCAACATTTGGATAATAATGCTTTCCTGGCTTACTATTCAGTGTGGAGATGTCCTCGTGCTGCTGGCTGCACCTGTTTGGGTCCCGCATCCCTCTCTCTCACGTTAGGGAATCAGAGCCAGAACCCTGAGAAAAATCTGTCTCCCATTTCTTCATCTGTAAAAGGAAGCATACTTCTCACAGAGAAGCTGGGCGGCTTAAACAAAGTAACCTAAAGCACTTAGAAGCCACTGTCTTGACGCTGGGAAGATAATCAGTGATGTAAGAGTTTAGGAGAACAGATTTAGTTCATTTTTCCCAACAAGCTACAAGCTTATCTGAGAGATTATAATTAAATCTTAAATTGCACTTGATAAGAACCGTTATCAAATGCTTACTGATTTCATTTTTTATAAAGATTTATTCATTTATTTGTCACAGAGCAAGGGACAGCACAAGCAGGGGGAATGGCAGGCAGAGGGAGAAGCAGGCTGGGTTTGATCCCAGGACCCTGGGATCATGACCTGACCCAAACACAGGTGCTTAACTGGCTAAGCCACCAAGGCGTCCCTGCTTACTGATTTCCACAAGCAGGCCATCACCAGAGCCTGGGGGCTGCCATATTGGGTTATACTCAAACACAACTAAGCAGGGGATCCCAGACCTTCAGCTTACACACACACACACACACACACACACACACACACACACCCATCCAACAAACACATCTTAATTCAATACAGTTTACATGCCCTAAACAGTATGACTGCACTCTTTTCCTTTGGCATATCTTATAATGTCAGAATTATCTCCCAAACCAGGGTCAGTAAACTTTCTATAAAGGTCCAGAGAGGAAACATTTTTAGGTTTTACAAGCCAAGAAACAATGTCCTCAATTCTTAGGCAGTTGTTCTACTAGAAAGGTTAACAGGTTTTTTCCAATTTTACATTTAAAAATGTAAAAACCATTCATAGTTCAAGGACTAGATCTGACCATAGAGTCTATAATTTGTCAACCCTTGTTCTAAAAAGATAAAACTAAGAGTTTCAGCCATTGTATGGCTTTATAAATTTCAGTATGAATGAGACTATAATTCCTACCTAATAGACATCCCCCCAAACAGACCAGGAGGTGTACTGTACAATCCCTCGCCTACAAAAGAAATAGTCTATGAATTCTAATGTGGCCCCATGCCCCCAAACATACCCATTTTGACCCACTTACTAAAAATGACCTATCTTCTGTTGCCTAAATTCCTCCATTCAAACATCATGGTTTTTTAAAAAGATTATTTATTTATTTATTTGACAGAGAGAGAGAGAGAGATCACAAGCAGGCAGAGAGGCAGGCAGAGAGAGAGGAAGGGAAGCAGGCTCCCTGCTGAGCAGAAAGCCCGATGTGGGGCTCCATCCCAGGACCCTGAGATCATGACCTGAGCCAAAGGTAGAGGCTTTAACCCCCTGAGCCACCCAGGCGTCCCTCAAACTCCATGTTTTTGCACTGTTTTTGCATTCTTTCAGAAACCACTTAGAGCAGTAGTACATTAAGTCACTAAAACTTTAAAAATAATTTATGTTCTCAAACAACTCCTTCTTCATGTGGGAATTTGGAATGATCTATGAAAGAAAACCAAAAGAAATGGTAATAAACAAGAGTAGTCTTCAAAGAAATGTGGAATGTGTCTTAATTCCAGATCAATTATTTAAAAAATATTAGAGGAGTGCCTGGGTAGCTCAGTCAGCTAAGCACCCGATTCTTGATGTCAGCTGCAGTCTTGATGTCAGAGTTGTGAGTTCAAGCCCCACACTGGGCTCCATGCCGCACATAGAGCCTACTTAAAAATTAAAAATAATCAAATAAAATAAATAAAAAATAATTCTAAAATAAGATTAGAGATAGGACAGTGTTATTCTGACACATTTGCATTTTTCACCTAGTTTCCCTGCTAGAAACGAAATAAGCTAGTGGTGGCAGATACAGAGATTCAGTCTGGGTCACACCAGCCATATAAGCTTGGGCAAGTCGTTCAGCTCAAGGAGTCTCAGTTTAATTATCTGAAAAAGATGAGAATGATAATAGGAGCTAACTCAGAGTGTTGATGTAAGAATTAAATGAGATGAATAGATGAACACTTAGAATACTTTTAACGCACAGAAGAGTCACAGTAAGTGACAGCAGTGCTTGTTTTAACATTTCTCAAATTCCTGTGCAAAGGACAAATGTAGAATTCGTTAAAAATCCACACTCTTGGGGCATCTGGGTAGCTCAGTCGGGTAAATGTCCAACACTTGATTTCGGCTCAGGTCATGATCTCAGGGTTGGGAGATCAAGGCCCAATCTGGACTCCTGCTGGGCATGAAGCCCACTTAAGATTCTCTTTCTCCCTCTCCTTCTGTCCCTCCCCCCTCTAAAAAAAAATCCATGCTCCAATCCCTAAAGATTTTGATTTTAATTTCTAGGCAGGGCAGGGATCTGTATTTTAACAAGATTGTCAGATGATTCTGATGTCAGTGATGCAGACCATGTTTTTAAAAAAAAAAATCTTACAAAATTCATCAACAGCATAAGACATTGGAATAGTGCTTATGTGAGAGCACGTGGGACAGGCTAAGGATTAGGGGGAGCTCAAGGGGACTGAAGAGGTGCAAGTCATGGTCTATGTCTTGGCCTAGGTGTTGGTTACACAGGTATGTTCACCTTGTTACAGTTCATCAAGAGGCACACTTACAATCTATCTGCTTTTCCATATGTAAGATTTTTCTTCATTAAAAAAGTAAAAACCAGATGCCAAACAACAAAATGAAACCAGGGTCCTGTATCAAAGGTTCTCATCCCTGACTGAAAAATAAACTCAGCTTGAGAGTATTTAACAAACATCAATGTCCTGACCTCAATTCTCAGAAATTATGATTTAACTGATCTAGGGTAGGACCCAGCCATCAGCACATTTTAGAAGCCCCCCAGACGAGTCTACCCTTTACAGCCATGGCTGAGAACCCATGCCCTCACAGCTATGTTCTTGAACTCTGGCGGGCACCAGTCTCGCCTGATGGCTTATTAAAACACGAATGACTAGGGGTGCCTGGGTGGCTCAGTGGGTTAAAGCCTCTGCCTTCGGCTCAGGTCATGATCCCAGGGTCCTGGGATCGAGCCCCACATCGGGCTCTCTGCTCTGCAGGGAGCCTGCTTCCTCCTCTCTCTCTCTCTCTCTGCCTGCCTCTCTGCCTACTTGTGATCTCTGTCTGTCAAATAAATAAATAAAATCTTTAAAAAAAAAAAAAAAACACGAATGACTAAAGGGCCAGGATGAGGGCCTGAGAATTTGCATTTCTTAGTTTTTAAGAAATGCTGATTCTGCCGGTCCACACCACTGGTGATTTCTTTATAAAGTTAAACCTCTGGCCTCAAACCCCTCTTGTCTTCATTTACCTAATATTCTTCAATCAATAAAAAGTGAATGTTCCTCAGATATTAAAAATCTAACATCCAGGAATTGGACTATTGTAGTTAAAGAATACAGGTAGTTTTGACATTTTAACTTTTGGTCAGATTAGAAAGTACATTCTTTCATTGAAATATCTACATGTGCTTTTTCTTTAAGATTTTATTTATTTATTTGACAGACAGAGATCACAAGTAGGCAGAGAGGCGGCGGGGGTAGGGAAGCAGGCTCCCTGCTGAGCAGAGACCCTGATGCGGGGCTCAATCCCAGGACCCTGGAATCAGGGCCTGAGTCAAAGGCAGAGGCTTAACCCACTGAGCCATCCAGGCGCCCCCCCCCCCCATATGCTCTTTTTTAAGATTTTATTTATTTATTTGTGAGAAAGAGATAGAGAGCACAAGCAGGGTAGAAGCAGGCAGAGGGAGAAGCAGGCTCCCCACTGAGCAGGGAGCCTGATGTGGGACTTGATCGCAGAGCCCTGGGATCATGACCTGAGCCGAAGGCAGACGCTTAATGGACTGAGCCACCCAGGCATCCCAAAATATACACATATTCTTTAAACAAACATTTCCTGAGCCCCTACCAGGTACTAGACACAGAGCTGTGTGCAGATCTTGTTTTTAAGAAGTCCTCAAACTAGGACTCCCGAGTCTCGTACATAAAGGAACTAGTTTCACGCTGATTTTTTATTGTGAGATTGCCTCTTGATTAACACTTGGAATGGTTTTCTCTTTCTCCAAGTGAGCACCAGAAGACAATAGAGGTCCTCTAGAAAGGACTACGGTCCTCTCAAAAGAAGACTGTGCACACCTCACTGTAAAGCTAAGGGATGCTTTTCTTACATATTTTTTAAGTGCTCCCAATACCTTAGCCCTTGATGCTCTGGTAAGAACTTTATCTTTTACCGGAAAAAGAGATTCCTTTGTAACAAATCCAATGACAACCTTAAAGATCACTTTACAGTTACAGCCTCAGATAATACAATGCCGAATTATCCTCCATAGCATCACAAGCATAACCCTTGGACCATCACTCAAAACTGATTTGCTTAGGGCTGCCTGGCTGGCTCAGTCGTTAAGCATCTGCCTTCCGCTCAGGTCATGATCCCCGGGTCCTGGGATCGAGCCCTGCATCAGGCTGCCTGCTCTGTGGGAGCCTGCTTCTCCCGCTCCCACTCCCCCTGCTCCTGTCCCCTCTCAAGCTGTCTCTCTCTGTCAAACAAATAAATTAAATCTTTAAAAAAAAATACTGATTTACTGCTAAGGACTTTGCTCTGCATATTTTCATTCCCTGTGCCCTTTTTTTGCTTATGGTACTTCAGTCCTATTGGGAAAAAAGGCCTTGACAGTGGACCACGGAGCCCCTGTGAAATGTCTGAGCTATTGTCTTTGTCAGCTCTCAGGGCAAGTGGAAAACTGAAGTCCATCTGTGAAGCTTCCCACAGTTCACTAGCAGGAACATAAACTGACAACCTCAACAAAAATACAGGGAAATTCTCACAAAACTTTATTCACCATGAATTTTTCCACATTTTGAAGACTTTTCTGTAAAACAAAAAGCTTTGGTTCAGTGTCAGTAAATACTATGGCAATAAAACACATCGCCTGCTCCCCTTGATAGCAGTCTTAGTTTCAGAGAAACATTTGCTTTACCTTATACCTTGCATCTCACTAACTCGATTAACAGAATTAATGCTACATGAAATCCTATATGACCTGCACCCACCATTAAGAAATAACTGGTACTTAATTCAGCAGAATTAAGTCCAACAATATGTAAAAGGAATAAAACACCATGATCAAATAGTATCCCAGAAATGCCTTTTTGTTTGTCCCAGGAATGAAAAGTTTAACATTAGAAAACCAATGTAATTCACTATATTAGGAAAAAAAATGAATACCATATGATCATCTCATTTTTTTTAAAGATTTTATTTATTTGACAGAGAGAAATCACAAGTAAGCAGAGAGGCAGGCAGAGAGAGAGGAGGAAGCAGGCTCCCTGCTGAGCAGAGAGCCCGATGCGGGACTCGATCCCAGGACCCTGAGATCATGACCTGAGCCGAAGGCAGCGGCTTAACCCACTGAGCCACCCAGGCTCCCTGATCATCTCATTTTTTGACAAAAATCAAAATCCATTCATGTTAAACTCTCAGCAAGCTAGGAATAGAATGGAACTTCTTCCGCTGATACAGAAAACCTGTCGTTGACACACTTACTGGCAAAAGACTGAATACTTTCCCTCCAAAATCAGAAACAAGAATTCCTGGGTGGACACCCGGGTGGCTCAGTCACTTAAGCATCTGACTCTCTGTTTCAGCTCAGGTCATTATCTCAGGGCCATGGAATAAAGCCCTACATTGGGCTTTGCACTCAGCATGGAGTCTGCTTCGGGTTTTCTCTCCCTCTCCCTCCTGCTCACACTGTTTCACTGTTTCTCTCTCTCTCTTAAATAAATAAATAAATAACATCTTTAAAAAGAAAAAAAAAAGAAACAAGAATTCCTTCTCTCACCACTTATTAAACATTTTGTTAAAAGTCCTAGCCAGTACAATGAGGTAAAATTAAAAAGAAAAAAAAAAAAGAAAGAAAGAAAGAAAGAAAAGCATGTAGATTGGGAAAAAAAAGAAACAAAATTGCCATTATTAGTAGACATAATATACTCATATATGTAGAAAATCCTGAGGAATCTAGACAAAAGCTACCAGAAATAATAAGTGAATTTAGGAAGGTAGAGGCTACAATGGCAATACTAAAAAATTAATTGTATTTTATATCTTAGAAATAAGTAATTAGAAATTAAAGTTAATTTCTGGAACTGGGGAGGGAGACAAACCATAAGAGACTCTTCATCTCAGGAAACAAACTGAGGGTTGCTGGGGGAGGCGGGTAGGGAGAGGGTGTCTGGGTTGGACACTGGGGAGGGCGTGTGCTGCGGCATGTGCTGCTGTGAGCGCTGTGAAGTGTGTGAGACTGATGACTCACAGACCTGTACCCCTGGGGCAAATAATATATGTTAATGAAAAATAAATAAAATTTTTTAAAAAGAAATTAAAGTTAAAAAGTTGTATCATGGGGCACCTGGGTGGCTCAGTGGGTTAAAGCCTCTGCCTTCAGCGCAGGTCATGATCCCAGGGTCCTGGGATCAAGCCCCACATCAGGCTTTCTGCATGGCAGGGAGACTGCTTCCCCCTCCCTCTCTCTGCCTGCCTCTCTGCCTACTTGTGATCTCTCTTTGTCAAATAATTAAATAAAACCTTTAAAAATAAAAAATAAAAAATAAAAAGCAGTATCATTTATAATAGAATCAAAAATATTAAATATTTATGGACAATTATTTTAAAATGTGTGCAAGGGGGGCACCTGGGTGGCTCAGTGGGTTAAGCCTTTGCCTTCAGCTCAGGTCATGATCTCAGGGTCCTGGGATCGAGCCCCACATCGGGATCTCTGCTCAGCAGGGAACCTGCTTCCCCTTCTCTCTCTGCCTGCTGCTCTGCCTACTTCTGATCTCTCTCTGTCAAATAAATAAGATCTTTAAAAACATAAAAAAAATATGTGTGCAAGGGTCTGCACTGAAAACGATAAAATGTTGCTGATACAAAATACCTGAAACATATTATCTTCATGCATGGTCAGAAGACTCGATATTGATAAGATGTCAATTCTCGCTAAATTGATCTATAGGTTCTTCATAATATCAGTCGAAATTCCGGCAGACCTCACTGTATAAACTGACAGGCCAGCTCTAAAATGTATATGGCAATGTAAAGAACTCAGAATAGCCAAAAAAATTTTTTAAGAGAAGAACAAAGCATCCACACTACCAGAATTGAAGATTTAATATAGGAGTGCCTGAGTGGCTCAGTCAGTTAAGCAGCTGCCTTTGGCTTGGTCATGATCCCAGGGTCCTGGGATCAAGCCCCGCATTGGGCTCCCTGCTCAGCGGTAAGCCTGCTTCCCTCTCCCCACTCCCCCTGCTTGTGTTCCCTCTCATTGTGTCTCCCTCTGTCAAGTAAATAAAATCTTTTAAAAATAATAATAATAAAGATTTACTATAATTTATAGTAATCAGACAGAGTAATATTAGCAAAAAAAAACAAAAAAAAGACATACAGATCAATGGAACAGAATAAAAAGTACCCAAAAATACCCATCCATACACGGCCAATTTATGTTCAATAACATATAGTGACTGGATACCCACATGGGAAACAGTGAACCTTAGTCTTCACTAGTCACAGAAATTAATTTGAAATGGCTCATAAACCAAAACACAAAAAATTCTAGAAAAAAATTCAAAATGCTTATATCTGACATAAAGACTTATCTCCAAAATATATAAGAACTCTTATAACTCAATAAAAAGAAGATAAATAAAGCAGCTGAAGTGGGCAGAAGATATGAACAGAAATTCCACCGAAGGAGATGCATGGGACGCCAAAAACCACTTGTACAGATGCTCCACATCTTAGTCACCAAGGAAACACAACTAATACCAAAGTGAGATACTACTACTTCCTACCACTTCTTCCCTACTGTAGTGGCTGAAATTTTTAAAACTGACCGTGTGAAATGGAAGCGAGGATGTGGAACAAACGGAGCGCTCAGACGTTGCCAGTAGGAATGTAGAACAATGTACAGCACCTCGACAGACTGACGAGCTCTTAGAAAGCTTAACATACATTGACCATGTGACTCAGGAATTCCTCTTCCAAATAACTCTTGAAAAGAATACATAGGTATGCCTTTCTCCACACTTGTTAATTTTAGCCATTCTGACTGGTGTGAGGTGGTATCTCCTTGTGGTTTTAATTTGTATCTCCTACTCTTGGTGGGAATGCAAGCTGGTGCAGCCACTCTGGAAAACAGTATGGAGGTTCCTCAAAAAGTTGAAAATAGAGCTGCCCTATGACCCAGCAATCGCACTATTGGTTATTTACCCTAAAGATACACGTGTTTGATCCAAAGGGGCACGTGCACCTGAATGTTTATAGCAGCAATGTCCACAATAGCCAAACTATGGAAAGAACCTAGATGTCCATCAACAGATGAATGGATCAAGAAGATGTGGTATATATACACCATGGAATACTATGCAGCCATCAAAAGAAATGAAGTCTTGCCATTTGCAACGATGTGGATGGAAGTAGAGGGTATTATACTGAGCAAAATAAATCAATCAGAGAAAGACAACTATCATATGATCTCCCTGATATGAGGAATTTGAGAGGCAACGTGGGGAGTTTGGGGGGGTAGGGAAAGGAATAAATGAAGCAAGATGGGATCAGGAGGGAGACAAACCATAAGAAACTCTTAATCTCAGAAAACAAACTGAGGGTTGCTGGGGGGAGGGGGGTCGGGAGAGGGTGGTGGGATTATGGACATCGGGGAGGGTATGTGATATGGTGAGTGCTGTGAAATGTGTAAACCTGGCGATTCACAGACCTGTACCCCTGGGGCAGGGGGCAAATAATACATTATTTGTTAATAAAAATAATTTTAAAAAGAAGAATACATAGGTACACTCTCATTTTTAAAAACTGCTACATGGATGTTTACAGCAGCTTTTTTCATAATAGCCGAAAACTGAAAACAAACAAACAGCCAACAAACATACAGCATCAAGTGAGAGAACCTACCACTGCTGTTTCCTAGGAGGCAGAATCAACGCTCAGCATTTTAAAAGTATTTTCCAGTAAAACCAATGTCTTGAGCTTTATTTCTGCTCCCACTTTGCAGATGAAGAAAATGAGACTTAGGAAAGTCCACAGTTACTAAGCGGAGGGGTAGGCTTGGAAAGTCAAATCCATCCATCGCCAAAGTAGCCCTTGCTCCCAGAACGGGCGCCCGCTGTCTCACAAAGGAGGACACGGCGCCTTCCGTGGAGTCCCAAGAGTCATTACCATAAGATGCTCTAAACCAGATGCCAACAAAGAAGAAAGTAAGTGGGCAGAGCAAGAATAGAGTAATAAACCATTAAGGAGCTTTACAGGGACCGCTAATGTCAACAGACCGTCAAGTCTGTACCGACCGAGCAGCAAATGTAATTATGGCAGCAGGAGAATTCCAGTTTAAAATACTACATTCATCTCGAAAGTGCGAAGGTCCTTGTCATTATTCCTATTTGAGAAGGGAAATTAACTTATAAAGAAAGGCAGACATTTTCAAGACACTTTTTCTTATCTTACTTACCGCAACGCTTGTGCTCCTAGCTCACACTGTTTTTTAAGTGAAGTCTTTTCAATTTGGGGGAAACAGGGAGTGTCATATTAAATAAATAGATTCAGCTCCAAAACATAAAGACGAAATGGAAAACAACCTAATTAATACGAGAAAAGCGAATCTAGCCCTAATGTCAAAACCTTACAGAAAGAGCATACCACTTTTTAAAGGAAAAGAGAAAAAGAAGGGGAGAGGGAAAGAGAGGAGACTTTTGAAAAATTTGAATTAAGAGTATGAGTGAAATTACAAATAAAATATTTGCAAATAGAATTCAACAAAATAGCTTCTAAAGCAACCAAATGGAATTAAACAGGGAAAGAAGGAATGGCCCAATCATGAGAAATTTATTAATATAATATACTATAACAAAAAGCCAAACAGAAAAAATCCATGATAATGCTCCATTTAATCATTTGCCCCAACTTGTCATCTATTTTTTACTCTCATATATGAATAATTGAAAGCTATTCAAGTTCTTTCTTCTGATAAGAAAAAATACTAATTTATACAAAGGATCAAACATACATTTATAACAGCACTACATCCACAAATAAAAATTACGAGATGCCAAAAAAGGCATTTGATGAAATTAACCTCCATTCTTGATTTTGTTAACAGCTTAAAAATAAGAATGAAAAGGGGGAAATTTAACAGACCCACGGTCAACCAGCACCACTGCAGACATCATGTATACACAGCACAGCACCTGGTACAGGAGACGACCCAATAAATAGAGGCTATTTTTTTTATATCAAACCATCAACCAGCTTCATGCTTAAGAGAAATTCTACAGGCATAATATTAAAATCAAGCACAGGAGTTCCTGGTTGTCTCAGTCAGCTGAGTGTCCCACTGTAGGTTTCTGCTCAGGTCATGATCTCATGAGTCTTGGAATCAAGCCCTGGGTCCCAGACTCTGCAGTCAGCGGGGAGTCTGCTTGGGACTTCTCTCCTGCTCCCTCCCTCTCTTCCTCTCTCACTCTCAAATAAATAAAATATTTAAAAAAATAAAGCACAAAACAAGGAAGCGTTCCATCACTTGTATTTCCTATCATTTATTTTGAAAAATAAAACTAATACATGCAGGAAAGAAAAAGACAAAATCACCATTATTTGCAGAAGAGGGAGAAGAATTATTTAATAAACGGTGATGAAATGCGAAAAAAAATTAAAAAGCAAGAGGTGCTTGGGTGGCTC
Source organism: Mustela putorius furo (assembly GCF_011764305.1). Taxonomy (NCBI): domain Eukaryota; kingdom Metazoa; phylum Chordata; class Mammalia; order Carnivora; family Mustelidae; genus Mustela; species Mustela putorius. Next base: position 4,051,770 of record NW_025421261.1, read on the forward strand.
AGTCGGCTGAGCATCTGACTCCTGGTTTCAGCTTGGGTCATGATCTCCGAATTGTGGGACTGAGTCCCATGTTGGGCTCTGCGCTCAGCGTGGGGCTGCTTGAGAGTTTCTCCCTCTCCCTCCTCTCCTTCCTCATCTCTCTCTCTCTCTCTCTCCCAAATATAATGGATATTTATTATATGGATATTATATGGATATTTATTATCCATTTTATTTGGGAGAGAGATAATTATCTAATATTTATTAGACAGAGAGAGAGAGATCACAAGTAGGCAGAGAGGCAGGCAGGGGAGGGGAGTAGGCTCCCCGCTGAGCAGAGAGACCGATGTGGGGCTCAATCTCATGACCCTGATAGCATGACCTGAGCCAGAGGCAGAGGCTTAACCCACTGAGCCACCCAGGCACCCCTAAATAAAATCTTTTTTTAAAAAAGTTTTAAAAAAAGAATTGAAAAACAAACCAGTAGAGAACTTCCTTCTTGCCATAACTGAATAATGTTCAGATGGGTCAAAAAACTCATAGAGAGAAAGGTATAAAACCTCTGGAGGGAGAAAGAAATCCTAAGCTCAAAAGCAACAGAAGAAACAAAAGATCAATATCTTTATTACCCAAAACTTGGGAAATTTCTCCAAATTAATTTTAAAAATCAACATTAAAAGGCACACATTGAGAAAAAAATCAGGTTATATAGTAGATAAATGACCCTACTCATTACAATTTATAGGGCTCATATCTACAAGAAGGGGAAACTCACAACTCTAATAGCCTAATAATATAAACAGACAAACCACAAAAGAAAATATAACTAGTAAACATGGGGAAACGTTCCAATAGAAATTTAAGAAATGAAAAATAAAATCACAGGGAAGTGCTATTTTTCTCGTGATATTACCAAGTACTTTGTTGAATGATAGTATTATACTCTGGTACTGGTGTTGTGAACCTGGTATTTTCACACCAGGTTTCAACCTTTAAACCTTGTCAAAAATGTAAACTGGCAAAACCATTTTGAAAGCAATTTGAAAATATTTTTCATAGGCCTTAAGTTCATTCACAGCGTTTGATCTAATAATTCCATTTTGAAAAATTTATCTCCAAGAAATAAATATGGGGAAAGCTCTACGTGTGAAGATACTCACTGGACTATCACTTATAATAGCTAAAATTGGAAGAAAAACCTTAAATATCCAATAATAATGAAAAACCTAAGTAAACTAAAATCCTGAGTAAATTATACCCACTAAATGGAATAATAAGTAGGTGTTTCAAATGACAGATAAAACTATTAAACACGTTATCTCTGGGAATGAAACTATAAAGAATTTTTATTTTGCACTTAATGCATTTCTTAAGGTTTGAATTTGTTATTTCTTTCATATTATAATGAGAAGAAAGATATGAAGATATTACCATTTTGAAAAAACATAGTTGAAATGATGGTTACAAAAATTATAATAATAACATGGAAGCTTGCTCATTATCCTTGGGGAAAAAAGATATGGAGTGAGATACCCATAAATGTTAATAGTGGATATGTTATTGATGAGAATATGGGATGGTTTTTCTTTTTTGTGTGTGTTTTCCAATTATCTTTACTCAACAAACATTTATTGAGATCCTAAGTTAAAGGTCCCGAACTATGACAGAGATGTAAAAAGCACTGCCATGCTGTTTGTTAATACACCTGACTTATTTTTATAATATTCAGGATAGACCTTTTCTCCCTCAGATCAAATAGTGTAATGCATGACAAAACAATCCATTAAGAGTTTATTATTCCACAAGTTCCTGTGGCATAAAACTATAACATCCACCTTTCAAACACATATAAGAAAATACTATTAAGACTTAATAATTTTGGTTTACGATAACAACTTCCAGACTTCCAAATAGCCAACCACTCTGTCAAATACGAGAAAAGAGAGAGGCGCCCCGGGGGCTGACTCAGTTAGTGTCTGACTCCCCCTCTTGACTAAGACATGATCTCAGGGTCATGAGTTGGAGCCCGGTGGGCATGGAGCCTGCTTAAGATCCTCTCTCGCTCTCTCCCTCAGCCCCTCCCCCCCAAAAAACAAGCAAACAAACAAATACGAGAAAATAGAGAAATTTCTTTACTGTTCCCTTGGATCCCTGAGATACTTAAACACCTGCTTCAAAAGCACAGAAATAAAGAGTGAAAAGTTTACAGAGCTGATTAGCTGCATTCAGTAACTACTTCTTAGTAACCTCAAAAGAGTGTCAACATACCCAGAAATTTCAGTGAAATACCTACAAGAGGGGCACTCTTTCCTCTTCAATAAATATTATTTAAAAAGCAAAACTAGGGGGCTCCTGGGTGGCTCAGTGGGTTAAGCCGCTGCCTTCGGCTCAGGTCATGATCTCAGGGTCCTGGGATCGAGTCCCGCATCAGGCTCTCTGCTCAGCAGGGAGCCTGCTTCCTCCTATCTCTCTGCCTGCCTCTCTGCCTACTTGTGATCCCTCTCTTTGTCAAATAAATAAGTAAAATCTTTAAAAAAAAAAAAAAAAAGGCATTTCTCTCTGGGCACCTGGGTGGCTCAGTGGGTAAAACCACTGCCTTCGGCTCAGGTCATGATCCCAGGGTCCTGGGATTGAGCCCCACTTTGGGCTCTTTGCTCGGTGGGGAGCCTGCTTCCCACTCCCTCTCTCTGCCTGCCTCTCTGCCTGCTTGTGATCGCTGTCTGTTAAATAAATAAATAAAATCTTAATTTAAAAAAAAGAAAAGAAAAGAAATACCTACAAGATTAGAAGATTTTGAATAAAATATGTGAGACATATAATTAATAGCCTTATGTTGATTACACGTTGAAATTGTAGTATTTCAGAGATCTTTGGTTAAATATATTTAGTATTAAAAATTTTTTTTTTGGTTAAAGTGGTGCCTTTTATGTTATATAAATGTTACCTCAATAAGAAATGTAGTTCTGGAGAGGAATATAAAAACTGGATTGGAGCACTGAGTGTAGTGCATAAACAATGAATCTATGTATTAAATTTTTTAATAACTATCACAGGTAATTTTCTAAACACCATTTCTCATAAACCTTATAGAGTTCAAAGTCAAAAAATATGGACCGGAGTAATGTCTATCATATTCAGAAGGATTTTCTTCTGTTATCTTTCATAGCATTCTTTAATTTGTTCAATTAAATCCACTAGTTCAGGAGAAGCTAGCTTCTCCTTAATCAAGAACAATATGGGGCAGAATATCCACACTGTTAAAGAGAAAAAAGAAATAATGTCTTTCCTTTGGTCTCCTAAGGGCGCCTGGGTGACTCAGTGGGTTAAGCCGCTGCCTTCGGCTCAGGTCATGATCTCAGGGTCCTGGGATCGAGGCCCGCATCGGGCTCTCTGCTCAGCAAGGGAGCCTGCTTCCCTCTCTCTCTCTCTGCCTGCCTCTCTGTCTACTTGTGATCTCTCTCTGTCAAATAAACAAATAAAATCTTTAAAAAAAAATAAATTAAAAACAGTATTCTCCATGGGGTTACTCACCTGACCACAGCTGGACCAAAAAGGGTAGCCAGGGAACAGGCATGTGGAAGCCAAGGTGGTAAAAGAGAAGGTCAGTGAGGTCCCTGGAAATAATAGGAGGGGCTCGCTGGATGCGGGGCAGCGATGGTAGACGTGATACTGTGTCTGTCCCGACCGGCCTCCGTGTAAATCACCTCCTGCGAATGTCTCCCCCTTGTCACATGCTGATGGCTGAGTGATGTCACACAACAGGGACGTGGCATTCCCCAAACCCAAAAGATAAGAATTATCAAGAAATCACTTAGAAATAGCTACTGGAATCAAACAAGGACCAGGTTTGCTAACGAGAACTATGTCAAATGTCCCAGAAGAATAAATGCAAATCATAGTTTGAATCTATTTTCTGGGAAGTAGATCCAGAGTTCAACATCTTTTTTTTTTTTTTTTAAGATTTTATCTATTTATTTGACAGAGAGAAATCACAATTAGATGGAGAGAGAGGCAGGCAGAGAGAGAGAGAGGGAAGCAGGCTCCCGGCTGAGCAGAGAGCCCGATGCAGGACTTGATCCCAGGACCCTGAGATCGTGACCTGAGCCGAAGGCAGCGGTTTAACCCACTGAGCCACCCAGGTGCCCCAGAGTTCAACATCTTAACCAACAATAAACAAAGAGCTACATTTCTTTTAAAAAAAAAAGAAAGAAAAAAACCACTTCCAACAAGGCAAATGCAAAGGTGCTTAATTGATGAATGAGAAAAGCAGCCATTCCAATAAGCACCCCAGGAGGTAGATTTGTGTTTTGACAAGCAGCAAGAACCCACAACCCTAAACATACTATTAAAAATACTTAAACAGTTTGTGTCAGTTTCATGATTCCCTGCTTTATTACCGACCAGACTGCAAGCTGATTAGAGGACTATTACCAATATTTTTCACAGAGTAAACTGCTAGATGTTTAATTGCAGTTAAACGTATATTTCTCCTATATGTAATCTAATTAGGGGGGCGGGTAATGAAGATGAGCAGGGATAGGACCTTTTCCTGAGCTGCCTGGAAAGTGAAGTGGACCCAAAGCTCCCCAAAGGCGTCCCTAAGTCTCCTTCGGCTACCACTGCGAACAGCACCTTTCCCAAAACAGCGAGGGATTTCCTCCCTTTGATTCCTTTGACAGATTTCTGAAGCAACAGCCTTGGATTTATTTCTCTGGCAAACATTATAAATAAAACATTCATCATTATTAAACCTGCCTGGAAAAAAGAATGCTCTGCTGGAAACCAGTCCACATTTTTCTGGGTCCAGTTCAGAAGGTTTTATACTCGAAGAAAATGCTTTGTTTTTTTACTGAAATTTTTCTGACTCAGGTAAAATCCCCAGAGAATCTTCAAGGTTAGAAAATGCCTTGAGTATCACAAACACCACAGCCAAAGACTTGAATAAATCGAACCCTGTCTTCAGGTGCCAAAGGGAAGTGTCTTGTACTACTTGGCTTGTGTGCGCCTTAACTTCTTTCCGAACAATGTAAAGATGCAAACGTTCAACAGCTTCCTGGCTACGGATTATGTCAACAGACAAGGCCCAACATCCTACTGGTTCCCATCCAAATCCAAACACCACTACCAGGCAAAGGATACCCCTTAGGAGACACTCGGGAATTACCTGTCCAGCTTTCCATTCATGCAGAAAGTGAAATTACCAGGGACCACCAGAGACTTGTGCCCAATTTACCTAACAATTTGGACCTTCGCACTGACTGGCTCTATCTATTATTGATAAAGAAACTGCTTATTACCCTGAGTGTTATATGCAACTGATGAATTGTTGAACACCACAGCTGGAACTAATGATGTACTATGTTTTGGCTAATTGAATTTAAATTTTTTAAAAAAGAAAGAAATCGCTCATTATCACAACCTTCCAGGTGCCATTATTCTTTACATGGCAGAAGTCACTAACAATGTCAGAAAGTGCTAACATGTCCGAGATTTCCCTGCACGTGTGCCCACTAACAGTCGGTCGTGGTCATGCATTTCTTACTAGGAATGCAGAGAGTTGAGCTTACAGGACCGTACAGAGTAAGCTCACTGTTTAATCTGCTCTCCAAAAAGAAATGATGCCTTAAAAACTCACAGAATGCCTTTCATGAGATTTCTTCAGGGCAACAGAATTCAAATTCTTTTCCCTGAAGCACAGAAAGTTTCACTGACCTTGGTTACTATTATTTTAACCTTTCCTGAACAGATGACTCAGAAAACACAAAGGCTCATCTGAGAGATTAGGCAGAAAAACATAACCACAAACAAAGTAAGGTCTTCAACTTTCTAATTCAACAAATGGAAATTATTATAATCCACATTAGCATAGTGGTTTAGAGCTCACTAGAACTTTTTTTTTTAAGATTTTCTATTTATTTGACAGAGAGATCACAAGCAGGCAGAGCAGCAGGCAGAGAGAGAGGAGGAAGCAGACTCCCCGCTGAGCAGAGAGCCCGATGCGGGGCTCGATCCCAGGACCCTGCGATCATGACCTGAGCTGAAGGCAGAGGCTTTAACCCACTGAGCCACCCAGGTGCCCCGTAGAGCTCACTAGAACTTTAAAAAGATTCTTCTAGGGGCACCCGGGTGGCTCAGGTCCAGTTAAGCATCGGCCTTCGGATAAGGTTACGATCTCAGGTTGTCAGGGCTGCCTTTCTGGGCAGACTCCCTGCGAGCAGAGGGAGTCTGCTTTCCCCTCTCACTCTCCCTCTGTGCTTTCCCTCTCAAATAAGTAAATAAGTAAAATCTTTTTTAAAAGAGATTCTACTGTATATGATTCTCAAAAGAATCTACTTAATATCAGAGCATACTGTAATGTTAATGGACTGTTATGCAGCCAGGCAAAAAGGAACAATGTTGTAGAACTAATGGCATGGAATTATGTTCATAACAGATTGAGTATAAAACATTGGTTTTGGGTGCCTGGGTGGCTCAGTTGGTTAAGCAACTGCCTTTGGCTCAGGTCATGATCCTGGAGTCCCAGAATCAGTCCCGTATCCGGCTCCCTGCTCCCTGGAGGGTCTGCTTCTCCCTCTGACTTTCTCCCTTCTCATGCTCTCTCTCTCTCTCTCTCACTTTCTCTCTCAAATAGATAAATAAAATCTTTAAAAAAGAAAAGAAGGAAGGAAGGAAACAGGCTGGGAAGATATCACCCAACCGCTGCTCCGAGCCAGGGTTACAGACTGTGCTTTCCCTTCGTTTTATCTTCTGCTACATCTGCAATGAACACGTAGGACACGTGTGATCAGTAAAAGATAGTCATATATGATCATAGAAGCCCTCTGATTTTTTCTAAGAATTTTTCACTAAACTTCAATAATCACAGCTTAACACCAAGGAGAAACGGGCCCTTAGTTTGAACTGCTTTGAGAAAAAGTATTTTTTTTAAATATCAGAATCTGCTGAGTCTTACGACCATGCAGAGTTAAAAGGTCCGCTAGCTCAGAACAATCCAGCACAAAATACCCATTCGAGCGACGTCTCAGCCTGATTCCCCCAGGAAGCAGGACGGGGGTGGGGAGTCCAAGTTGCAAGTCCAGGGTGGTTTTGGCAGCCGGACGGCAGAGGTGGGGAAAGCAGCAGAGCAGGGCAGCGCGGCGCCACCCCCTGACCACCGCCGCCTTCCAACAATCTGCAGACACAAAGGGTCGGGCCTGCACCGTGCACCTGGCATGTGTAATCGAACTGATCACAAGCCACGAACCCGGAGCAGTGCAAGGAAGGAGGGCGGCTCATCTGCCCACGTCGCTACGAAGCCCGGTGCCCTTTCTGTCAAGGCCCCCCGTGGTCCACCCTCCAGCCCCCCAGTTCCCACTCAGGCGCCCGGGTGCCCCGGTCAGAGTACGCAGGCACAGAAGGAAAGGGCTAGCTTCATGCAGGTGGGGCTCAGGATCCGGGCTGTGAAGTCAGAGAGGTCCAGGGCTCACCGCGGGCTCCGGGAAGCAAAGGTGGCACGTCGGGGCCGTGACTCCGGGCGTCTGAGCAGCCTGAAGACTGATGTCCGGCACTAACGGCCTGCTGCCCTGGAAACAGCTGGCCATTTTACGGCATCACATCCCATGGGCAGCATTCGTCAGGACACGTCCCCATCTGGGAACCTGCAACAGGCGGTGAGGGATCGTGTTCAGCTCGTCGGCTTCCCCAGCAGCCGGCTCAGTCCCGGCTGTGAAACGGGCTCAGGTGAGTCCCCGAGTGCTTGTACTTCATTCCCGCCGCACTCAGCGGCCTCCACTCCTGCTCCCACTCAGGAAAGCCCGCCGGAAGGCAGGGAATGGAGCGGCTGTTCCGAAGGCAAGTGTGTTAAATCCAGTCTAGTTTAAAGAAAGCCCTTTATGAACATCAGTAGTTTTGAGTTTAAAAAAAACTCTTATAATGATCACCCCACCTTCATACCCTACTACAAAACAACACCAAAAACAAACAAACAAAACAAACAAAACAAACAACCAGAAAATAGCAAGTATTGCTGAGGATACGGAGGAAAAATGACCTTCGATTCCTCATCTGTTTGGGGAGCTGCATAAAGACACGCCGGTCCTCCCGCTCCGCGCAAGATACACACGACCTTCTATAACCAGAGCAATGGGAAAGTGACTTACACGTCCATAGAAGGAATTCAACGAAAATTCGTTTTAGAGACTCTTAGAGACCTTTAGACTCTTCATCTCACAAAGCAAACAGGGCTGCTGGGGGAGGGCCAGGGAGAGGGCGGCTGCGCGATGGACACGGGGAGGGCACGTGCTGGGAAGTGTGCAAACCTGGCGATTCACACACCTGTACCCCTGGGGCTAATAATACATTACATGTTGATTTAAAAAAAAAAACCACTCCGTGAAATATTATGCGTCTGTTAAAAAGAATGAATCGGATCCATATATGCTAACAGGGAAAGAGCCAAAATGCGTCGAGAAGATACATGACATACACACAGCGTGATGCCGTCCACACCTCAGTAAAAACTACCTCCGTGTAGAGGAGCCGTGTGCGCGTGCGCGCGTGGTGCGCGTGGACGCGTGGGCACGTGCGTGTGCGTGCACGTGTGGCGCGCGTGGGCGCGCGCGTGTTGAGCGTGGGCGTGCGCGTGCGGTGCTCGTGGACGCGTGGGCGCGTGCGTATGCGTGCACGTGTGGCGCGCGTGGGCGCGTGCGTGTTGAGCGTGGGCGCGTAGGCGTGCGCGTGCGGTGCGCGTGGGCGCGTGCGTGCGCGCTCCCGCCACAGCGCCGGGGAGGACGCGCCTCGGGCAGCGCCGACGTCTGCGGGGCCGCGTGCGCCTTCTTGGTCCCAAGGAGAGAAACAGCCCGGAGACCCCGAAACCCCGCACGCGGCGGGCAAGACGGAAACGGGGTCTCCACCCAGAGCCCAGACCCCACACACGGCCGGACCGAGGAGCTCCAAGGGTGTCCCCGGGCTCCGCTGTCCTCCCCCGAGGGCGTCCCTCGCGCTCCGAGAAAGCCGCGGACGCGGAAGGCCCCGGAAGGCCCCGCTCCGGCCCCAACGGGCGGCGCGGGGGACAGGCCGCCCGGGCCGTGTCCGCTCCGACACCCGGGCCGCAGGGCCCCCTCCTCGCCGCCGCGCGCCCCGCGGCCGGGGGCAGCCAGGGAAGCAGAGGTCGCACGACGGTCGCCGCGCCCACCTGGAGGGCGGCCTCGCGATCCCGCCCCCCGCGAGCCAGCCGCCGGTTCCCTGCTCGGGTCGGGGAGGGCCCGGCCCGGCGACCCGCCCCAAGGACCGCGCGGACTGGAAGGAGGGAGCCTCCGCTCCAAAGCCACTGACCTTGGCCAGGAACGGGTGAGAACAGTGGCGCTGCCCCAGCGCGTCCCAGGACCGGTGAACCGCGCGCCCACCCCAGGCTGCGGGAAGCGGGAAAGCCCCGTGGGAAGGGTGCAGAGAACAGCGTGACCGCGGGTCCCACTTCATGCAGCTGAGCAATTGAAGGTGATTTTAACTTTTTTTTTTTTATTTTTTGAGTTTTTTTTTTTCAGTATCTTCCAACTAACAAAGAAATTGTATTAAATTATTAATAATAATATGGTAAGCCATTTTACTGAAGGAGAAAACGGAACGAATCCAGGTTTTTCTCATTTGGGTCCTGGAAATTATCATCAAGAGGCAATATCTATTAGGAAGGCCATCGAAGAGGAAAAAAAACTGGGTAAAGAAAGAATCATGAATAATGAAAACTGATCTCTCCCATTTAATTTTCCCTACATCTGTCTGGATGAAATTACACCCACTGAATATTGACTTTGCTTCCAAGGACCTAAAGGCATGTGACATGTTTGATTTGACATAGATCACTACATTTAACCTTTGGGTAAAGACGGAGCCAGCGTATCTCATTCACTGACACAGAAGAAAGTGATACATGAAGAGGTGAAGTGATGTATCTGGGCTCGACTGTCACACCCCAATTGCCTTATGGATCCCGCGGCCCCTCTGAGGAGGCCTGGCAAACCCGCTCTGTCGTGGCTTCCTTCCAGCCAGTGCGTCCTCCCGCCGGAAGAGAAAGGGCCCTTCACCTAAGGCATTGTGATCTTGGATTACAAAAAAATTACCTTTTTTCCCCCACAAACCTCTAACTTAGGTTTTCTTCATTATAATATGGGCACCAAGGACTGAGCATTTGTAGCACTTAGGAATTTGTCACCAAAAGAAATCCAAGACATTTTCCTAACTGCTGAATGAATCCTTGCCATTTCATTTGTATGCATCACCACTGCAAAAGCAGTTCTTGGATCTTTATGTTGTGATAACAGGATTTCAATAAAATGTATTTTCTCTGTAATCCTACATACTTCATTTTATGCATTCAAAAACACTCTTCTGGCTGCCAAAAGGATCCAAGGCACAAAAGGAAAGAAAAGGAGAGGAGAAAAGGAAAGGGAAAGGGAAGGAAAAAGAAAAGAGAAAAGACAAGGCAAGACACACACACAACAGATTAAGAACATGTGCACAGACTACCACAAGCACTGGAACACTATGTAGGAGGCCTCAAACACCTTCCTGAAACCTCCCCAGGAAAAAGGTCCTTATTACAAGCCTGTCCTGATACAGGACCACAAACCATCAGACCCAGTGTCTGGGTACACATGTGCCTCCTGTTATAATGTAACCACATGACTAGCAAGTCTCAGGTCCCCATGTGGCCCATTTCTTCTCCCGGGGTTCTCTCGAGAGGACCCGTCACTCTGGCTGCCATCGAGGAGCGGGACATGTTGCCTGCATCCCACACAAAGCGGCTGCCATTTCTCCAGCATAGTCACAGGCTCTACAGATGCCCAGACAGCTCACAGTCAACTTTCCAAGACACAATAAAATGAGAAGCCACATACAAAGGTTAAAACCTATCAATGTTTCCTTTTTAACTCTCCCTGGCTAGGGAGAGAAATTATGAGTATTTCTTCCACTACATCATTTAGCTGTCACTGGGCATTGTCCTATGGGTGCTGAAGTCAAGCAGAACGGGTTTTGAATTGCAGCTTTTCTACCGTCTACTGTGAGTCACCACGTCCTTCCTGAGCTCTGGGGTTTGCAGTCCTTTATTCGTTCATGCACTCACTAATAAACAAATGCTTTTTGATCATGTCCTATACGCGGTCTTCACCACAGTTCTCCGTAGATAATGCCGAAATAGAGGAACCTAGGAAGACCCAATATTGGGCAGTACAAACACTCTCAAGACAAAAATCCACAAATGGTTCCGAAATAGTGGGCCCATCTTGTTATGTCTCAGAACTCAGTTTCAGACAGATGTGGTTTCCCCGCAGCACAGAATAGGTAGAAAGGAAACAGTAGGATACCACAGATGTGCCTCAGAACCAGGTTAGGATCATTGCCTGAAAAGATCCAGCCAAAGAATGTGGGCTGAGAACCGTGGAAAGAACATCAGCAGTAGAAACAAAGATCCACAAAGAAACTCCAAGAGAAGCCTGGGGGAGGCTACTCAGCTGTGAGTGGGAAACAGCAGCTGTAAATCAAGGGTCAAAGAAGATTCCAGAACAACATGAGAACACTTGTCAAAGGCAAAGCAGAGCCCATGTTACCCATCCTGGAAGCTGAGGCAGGACTGCAGCTTCTAGGAAAAGGATTAGCAAGAGCAAAGCCGGTTAGCAGGCACCAGAGCTGACAGCCAGGTCGCTGGGACACACAGAATGGAAAGGATGCAGCACAGGGAGAGTGTTGGAGACCAGGAGAGAGGTGGGCAGGGCGTGGACTCAACGGGTGATGGGTTTTGAGGACGGCACTTGTGTTGTGCACTGGATGTTATATGTAAGTGATGAATCACTAAATTCTGCTCTAAAACCAGTATTATACTACATGTTAAATAACTAGAATTTAAAATTCTAGTTTTTTTTTGGGGGGGGGGGAGTTTTTTGGTTTTTTTTTCTTTGTTAATTTGTTTTACTTCTTAAATTCCACTTATGAGTGAAATCATATGGTATCTGACTTTCTCTAACTTATTTCACTTAGAATTATACCTTCTAAGTCCATCCATATCATTGTAAATGGCCAAATCTCATCCTCTTATGACTGAGTAATATTTCATTATACATGTACACCATATCATCTTTATTCATTTACCTGTTGATAAACACATGGATTGCCTCCACACCTTGGTTACTGTAGAAAATGTTGCAGTAAACATAAAAGTGCATATATCTTTTTGAATCAGTGTTTTCATTTTCTTTGGGAAAATACCCAGTAGAGGAATTACTAGATTATATGGTATTTCTATTTTTAATTTTTTGAGGAAACGCCATAATGTTTTCCATAGTGGCTGCACCATCTTGCATTCCCACCAACAGTGCACAAGTATTCCCTTTTCTCTACATCTTCACCAACACCTGTTATTTCTTCTCTTTTTTATTTTAGCCATTCTGAAAAGTTTAAGATTATATCTTATTGTGGTTTTGATTTGCATTTCCCTGAGGACTAATGATGTTGAACATCTTTTGATGGGTCTGTTGGGCTTCTATCATGGATTAACTGACCATCTAAGCATGGGTTTATTTCTGGGTTCTACTCTTTTCCATTGATCTATGGGCCTATTTTTGTGCCAGTCATCAAGACCATATTGGTCAAGACAGTATGGTCTTGATGACTACAGCTTAAAAATCCAAGATTTTGATACCTCCTGCTTTGTTCTTCATTCTCAAGATTGTTTTGGACATTTAGGGTCTTCTGTGGTTCCATACAAATTTTAGGATTATTTGTTCTAGTTCTGTGAAAAATGTTGCCATTATTTTAATAGTAATCATTCAATTTGTAGACTGCTTTGGATAGTGTGGACAGTTTAGCAATATTGGTTCTTCCAATCCATGAACATGGAATGTCTTTCCATTTCTTTGTATCAACTTCAATTTCTTTCATCAACATTATGGAGTACAGATCTTTCACCTCCTTGGCCAAGTTTATTCCTAGATATTTTATCATTTTTGGTGTAACTGTAAATGGGATTTTTTTCTTAATTTCTCTTCCTGATAGTTCATTGTTAGCATATAGAAATGCAACATATTTCTATTAATTTTGTATCCAGAAACTTTATTAAATTCTTTTATCAGTTTTATCAATTCTAGTAGTTTCTTGGTGGAGTCTTCAGGGTTTTCTATATATAGTGTCATGTCATCTGCAAAAGTGAAAGTTTTACTTCTTCCTTAACAGTGGTTCATCTTTGGAGCACCTACGTGACTCAGTCGTTGAGCGTCTGCCTTCAGCTCAGGTCATGATCCCAGGGTCCTGGAATCAAGCTCCACATCAGGCTCCATGCTTGGCGGGAAGCCCGCTTCTCCCTCTCCCACTCTCCCTGCTTGTGTTCCCTCTCTCACTGTGTCTCTCTCTGACAAATAAATAAATAAAATCTTTATTTAAAAAATGGTTCGGGGCGCCTGGGCAGCTCAGTGGGTTAAAGCCTCTGCCTTTGGCTCAGGTCATGATCTCAGGGTCCTGGGATCAAACCCCACATTGGGCTCTCTGCTCAGTGGGGAGCCTGCTTCCCCCTCTCTCTCTGCTTGCCTCTCTGCCTACTTGTGATTTCTCTCTCTCTCTCACTCTCTGTCAAACAAATAAACAAATAAAATTTAAAAATGGTTCATCTTTAAAATGTGGCCAAGAACAAATGCAGTGGGACCTCCCCCATCACTCTGTAAGACCTCCTACACTCAAACAAGGCCCTTCAATTTTGGGTCAGAATTTGCCAAGAAAATATATCACTCTGGTTACAGAGTGAAAGCTTTCAGAGAAAGTCTATATTACCAACTAATAGATATTGCCTAAGAACACACAGTGAAAAACAATAACATATCAGAGATGAACCTATTTCAAAAAGTAGTTCCTCTCAAGGTGCCTGGGCGGCTCAGTCAGCTGGATGTCCAACTCTTGATTTCAGCTGAGCTGATTTCCCAGGTCAGGGTCCTGGGATCCAGCCTAGCACTAGGCTCTATCCTCTGCAGGGAGTCGGCTTGAAGATTTATCTCCCTCTCCCTCTGTCCCCACCCACCACCTCATGCGGGCTTGCTCTCTCTCTCTCTTTAAAAGGTAAATAAATCTTTTTTTTTTTTTAAACTAGTTCCTGATATTCCAAATGAGCCCCCCCCCCAAAAAAAAAAAAAACCCACAGGATATAAAACCTTTTATATACAGACTTAAGTATGTGGGGTAAAACATTTGTAACCCTGAATCACAAGTTTACAAGTAAGCCACTCAGTTTGCAACCCTCCCCAACAACAAAGTCCCCTGTCACAACCAACCTCATTTACCATGTCAAACAATTTCCTAACATTTTTATTGTGCTCTTTCTTTCTACATAACAGGCCCAAGTAGAAGATGTGTTTTAAAGTTGGGTGGCCTTGAAACACCTGGGTGACACAGTCTTTAAGTGTCTGCCTTTGGCCCAGGTCATGATCCCAAGCCAGGGTCCTGAGGTTAAGTTCTGTATCAGCAAGAAGCCTGCTTCTCCCTCTGCCTGACACTCCCCCTGCTTATGCTTACTCTCTCTGACAAATAAATAAATAAAATATTTTTTAAAAGCGGGGATGGCCTTCATTTTCAAAGGATATACTTTTAAGTTACAAAAAATATGCTTTATTTTACTATATGCAACAACCAACATTATAATGGTACATCACTGTACTACAAAAGGAGTGGAAAGTTACAGAAACAAACATATTTGTGTAAGGCTTCTGAGATTAATTGTTTTTAATTTTTCTTCCAGGCTGTCATGTCATCTTTCCAAGAATAAATATATTCAGATGTCCTCCTTTCCTTGACTTACTCTGAATTAGAAAATTGAACTGCTCTAGCCGTGGATTAACTGTACCGATTTGCTGATACCATAACTTAAGTCCAAGTATTATCTGGCCATCTCTGCTGCTCACTCAGGTTCTCTTTTATAACTTGTCGGCTACTAAGGAGTTGCTCTGATTATGTTATCTAAAGACCCCTCCAGAGCACTTAATTTCTTTTGTAAAGATTGTATTTATTTATTTCAGAGACAGAAAATGAGAGAGAGAGAGCATGGGGGGGGGGGGAGGGTCAAAGAGAGAACCAGACTCTCCACTGAGCTGGGAGCCCGATGCAGGACTCTATCCCGGAACTCCAGGATCATAACCTGAGCCGAAGGCAGTCGCCCAACCAGCTGAGCCACCCAGGCATCCTTCAAATCACTTTAAAATCAAAATGCTTTGCAAGTTTTTAAGCAAAAGTTTCTGAAGGTTTTATAATATCTCCTCCCCTTTCGTGGGATAATTGCACTGGAAGTCAGGGACATGGCGATGATGGTCCTGTGGGACTGCGGAAGGAGTCTCTGCTTGACCATCACATCTGAGAGTCCACAATGACTCAAATTTTTGTTTTAAAGCACATTCTACCTTATGTTCAGGAAAACACGAACTTTTGCAATCCCCAGAGCTTCCTCCTTCTAACATTGAACAAGTTTGGGCTGCAGGCCAAATGTATAAGCCTAAATCCTACAATCTCACATAAAAATTTCTATTTGCTCTTTTAAAGATGAAAATCTTGGGGTCCCTGAGTGGCTCGGTGGGTTAAGCTGCTGCTGCCTTCCGCTCAGGTCATGATCTCAGGGTCCTGGGATCGAGCCCCACATTGGGCTCTCTGCTCAGCGGGGAGCCTGCTTCCCCCTCTCACTCTGCCTGATCTCTCTGTGTCAAATAAATAAATAAAATGGAAATGCATCCCTTTAAAAAAAAACAAAAAAATCTTTCCAACAGAGAACAACTGAATAGGAGCTGATTGCGCAGTCGGTATCTGTATCTAGAACTAGCAAATAATAAAACGACTATGGTTAGTATATAAACAGATAGACAGATAGACAGATATAGATATTAGGCAATAAATAAAATATAAATATGAAAATAAATATAAAGATATTAAATATACATTTAAAGATATTAGGCAATCATACCTGTTATAGGTTAAATTGTGTCCCTCCAAAAAGGTATGCTGAAGTCCTAATCCTGCAACGCCTGTGAATAGGACCTAATTCGGAAATGGGGTGTTTACAGATGTAATCAAATTAAGATGAGGTCATTAAGGGGAGGCCCGATCCAAGACGACCGGTGTCCTTATGAAAGGAAAATGCCATGTGAAGACAGAGACACGGAGGGAAATGCCGCATGGTGACAGAAGCAGGAACTGACAGAGGTCGGTAGTTGCAAGCTGAGGCCTGCCAGAAGCCAGGGAGAGGCAAGCAGAGACTCCCCCACAGATTTCAGAGGGAGAGCGGCCCTGCCAACACCTTGATTGTAGACTTGCAACCTCCGAAACTGAGACACGGTAAGTTTCTGTGATTTGGGGTCACCAGGTTGTGGTACTTTATTATGCTGGCCGTGAGACTCTAACACAGTGTCTCTGCTTCTTACTGCTAATTTTCACATCAATGTGAGATTCTTGGTGAACTTTTCCTGAAAAGCACCCTCTTAGTTCAACCACCATAATTGCTCGGTACGGAACCAGGCTCATCCACGCATGTGATGCGTTTCGTATCTTAGATGCAAAAAGTCCCGCTTGCTAGGGTTGCCTGAAAAATGCAGGAAGCCTCATTAAATTTCAATTTCCGATAGATGATGAATGATTTTTTTTAGTTACATCTTATGCTTTACCTGGGACACACTTACTATAAAACCATTCATTGTTTACGTGAAACCCAAATTGACCTGGGTGTCCTGTATCTTTATTTGTTACACCTGGCAGCCCTGGGGCGCCTGGGTGGCTCAGTGGGTTAAAGCCTCTGCCTTCGGCTCAGGGTCCTGGGATTGAGCCCCACATCAGGCTCTCTGCTCAGGGAGCCTGCTTCCCTTCCTCTCTCTCTCTGCCTGCCTCTCTGCCTACTTCTGATCTCCATCTGTCAAATAAATAAATAAAATCTTTAAAAAAAAAAAAAAAACTGGCTGCCCTGCATCCTACCTCATAGATGCAAGGCCTGCTTCTGGAATATTCTGTTATTTGCTATTTGTTTCTAGTCCTTGAACCAACAAAACAACTACCAGATACTGCATACCATGCAGGCTGTTCTTCCACTTTGGTTTCCAAAAGCTCCAGCTTAATTTGCAGACACTGTTAACAATTATGGACAGATGATGACCACTGCGGTGAGTTTGCTTTGGGTAAGCACCATGACATCCATACAGCTTTTATAAAATGCTACACAATCAATAAAAAGAAATTAGAACCATCAATACTATGTGTAAAGATGTCATCAGCTTTCTGGGCATTTCAAATTCTTCTTTTCCATGTGGTGAGCAACATAAGCATATAAGAAGAACACAAAAGGGTTTTTTTTTTCTTTTTACCAACACTAAATTAATTATTTTTTCCAAAAATGTAATATATCCCTTTATGGATAATGCTGTTATTAGGAGACTTTGTAATCTACTGCTTCAATCTTATTTCTTATTCTCCCTGGACCTCTGCTCCTTCATCTGTAAAATGAAGGAGGGAGAAGACTCAGTTCCAGGCCTTTGTCAGGATGCTGGAGTTAGCCGCAGGCGTAATCAACCTTTCTCTCTGGCTACTCCCTTTTGCCTCCCCCCACAGATGACCCCACCTCCCATCAAAGTTCCTCTTCCCTAGAGTCAGATAAGGCCTCCCCAAGCATAACAGACCACAAAAGAAACAATTATTAAATTTGACTGAATAGATCAAAAGACGCCATGAACAAAATTTAAAAGGCAAATGACAAATGAGAAAAAGTATTTGAATTATATTATATAAAAAAAATTTAACATACCAAGAAATATTTGGGCAAAGGACATAATAGGCAATTTACACATTTACACAGAGCACACTAGATGTATATGTGTGTATATGCATACACACTTATACACACACATAAAGAGATGATAAACATACAAAAATAGGTGTCGTCCATTGATAAATAAATACAAATTAAAGAAAGCAAACATCATTTTGCCTATCAAGCTGACAAAATTCTTTAAAGAAAATAACCCAATATTAGAAAAATGCACTCTTAGGACGCCTGGGTGGCTCAGTGGGTTAAGCCTCTGCCTTCAGCTCAGGTCACAATCCCAGGGTCCTAGGATGGAGCCCCACATTGGGCTCGCTGCTCAGCAGGGAGCCTGCTTCCTCCTCTCTCTCTGCCTGCCTCTCTGCCTACTTGTGATCTCTGTCTGTCAAATAAATAAATAAATCTTTAAAAAAAAAAAAAAGAAAAGAAAAAGAAAAATGCACTCTCAGGACGCCTGGGCGGCTCAGTCGGTTGAGCATCCAACTTTTGATTTCGGTTCAGGTCATGATCTCAGGGTTGTGAGACTGAGGCCCGCATAGGTCTCCACACTGAGTGTGGAATCTGTTTGAGACCCTCTCTTCCTCCCTCTGCCCCTCTCCCAACTTTCTCTCTCCTTCTCGGAAAGAAAGAAAGAAAAGAAAGGAAAAGAGAAGAAAAATGTACTTTCATAGCTTGCTGGCCACGGTATACAGTGATAAAATCATTTTAGAAATCAATTTAGGGACACCTGGCTGGCTTAGTCAGAATAGTATGTGACTCTTGATCTTCGGGTTGTGAGTTCGAGTCCCACATTGAGTGGAGAGATTACTTCAATAAATAAATCTTTTAGAAAGAAGATATCAATTTAGTAATTCTTAAGAAAGACTGAAAATCTACAAAAGTTTTTTTTTTAAGATTTTATTTATTTATTTGACAGATGGAGATCAGAAGTAGGCAGAGAGGCAGGCAGAGAGAGAGGAGGAAGCAGGCTCCCTGAGCAGAGAGCCCGATGCGGGCCTCCATCCCAGGACCCTGAGATCATGACCTGAGCTGAAGGCAGAGGCTTAACCCACTGAGTCCCCAGGCGCACCCCCCCATGTCCTTTCCAAAGGCGTCGCGGGATCCGCGTTCACTGCACTGAAGGGACAGTTACCGTCTTAAGCAACATGAGCCAACCTGGGACTCGGAAATAAACACCCAGTGACCAGCGAGGGCTGAAGACGGTGGAGCCTCCGGATCAGCCAGGAGGGCTGGGTGCAGTCTGGAACCCGAGCACCCGTCCGCTCACAGAGGCTCACAGAACCCCGGTCCGCTCAGAACAAGGCCCACTGGGCAGAAGCTTGGCCCACCGGCAAGAACGCCCCCGGGAGGCCCCGAGCGAGGGAATAGGGATGCGCAGGAGAAGTTACACCAGCTCTCACCCCGGGGCAGGCACCTGAATGAGAACTGTAGTGACCATACAGTTTTGCTCCTTATCTCTACATTGTCCGTCCACCTTTTCCATGTTTTATCCAAGGTCCGTTTATGTGATAACCTCTTTTTTATGGATTTTATTTATTTGAGAGAGACCATGAGTGGGCGACACAAAGACGGAGAAGGAGGCTCCCCATGGAGCAGGGGGCCCGGCGTGGGACTCAGTCCCAGGACGCTGAGCTCATGCCCTGAGCCAAAAGCCCACCGAGCCACCCAGGGGCCCCGAAGTGACAAACTTTATAATGTGCTTTTTAGGTTACAGTATATCAAATTGGGACTCTGACTTGATGAAAAGAGGTCCAAACGTCACCCAGAACCAAAGATGAAAGTACATGTGTACCAAGGGTGGTGGTTATTACAGTTCTGCAAGCTCAGTCCAACAAAGCAGGCGAGGAGGAGAAAAAACGTACCCCAGAAAGGGCCACACTGGCTGACGGGACGCTGGCTCTCTCTTTTCTGGGGGACAGTGTGCTGCCACCACACTGAGAGACAGCTGTATCCCCTGAGCCAGGAGTATGTTATCGTTGTTGCTTGAAAATTTAAATATGGGTAGAAATAAAAACTAGCCATATAACATTCCACTCAAGAGGTAAGTCACAGTTGAGACACTATTCCCCTATCCTTTTATGTTCTTTCCAGTTATTGCCATTGCACAGCACCGTGAAAAAAATTCCTTCTCTCTTTCTGGCCAACAGAGTCAGAAAACCAACTGCTGGTGGCATCTTAGGGCCTCGGTCTTAACGCCTGCTCACTGACCTGCCTTGCTCTCCATGCTCCAACCTTCGTACTCAGAAGAGGGGAGGAGAGGGGGAGGAAGCTCCTTCCCAGGCTGGGGCTGTATTATCTTTTCCACCCAGCAAACGTCTAGGAGCGACGCTGTGTTCTGACAGTGTTTCAGTCGCGGCCGGGGACAATGTCAGCACTCTTCTAGACGATATGTAGGACTTCACGGCGCACCTTTTAACCTCGTCCTGTCTTTCTTTTCCATCCTTTTATTTTTATTTTTTATTTTTCACCTATTTCCAATTTCTTTACTCCTACAGCAGTGCAGGTGCCCCCAGTTCTTCCTAGAACAATGAAGAGAAGGGAAATTCAGAGTGCATCTGCATACGCATGAGAGCAATGAACAGAGCGCCCAACCAAGGGTGCTTTAAACAATAAAAGCACATAATCACTCCAAGTAAGGAGTCTGAAGGCGCACTGTTTAAGAACCGGTCCAGCAGCTCGGGCGTCATCCAGGCTCAGGTTCTTCCCATCGTTGTGATCTGGATTTTCGACTTCTGGCTGGTTACCTCTTGGTGCTGTAATGGCTGCAGCAACTACAGCAGTCACGTCCTCACACCACAGTGCCAAACACCCGAAGGGAGAAAGAAATGGCCTCCACGTACAAATCTCTCTAACAGGGAGAAAAATCTTTCCTATCCCCACAGACTTCTCTTATGTCTCATTGACCAGAGCTGGGTCACACGGTTATAATTAGTGGCAAATACACTGAGAAAGCGAGAATCAGGCATTTTTAGCTTCATTCAAGAGGAGTGCACTTTCCTAGAAGGGAGAAAGTGGTAGAAATACATATTGAGTAGACAACCAAGTGACTGCTTGAGACACAGGATCATGCAGCAGGGCTGCTGGTGAGCAGACGGGTGGATGCAGGTTTACAAATCTAGGGAAAGACAAAGCCTTTTTTAAAAGCGTTGAGGCCCAAATGTGGTCTTCAGTGTTTCTGCCTAACTCTGCATCACAACATCCGGTTCACAGCACACACACACACACTCTCTCTCTCGCCCTTTCCTTGCCCACTCCCGTCTCTCTAACACACAAGACGCCTCCATAAACTTCCTGCAACCTATTTTCTAACATCTTCACTTCGACGCGGTCAGTGACACAGTATCTAACTGTTCTCTATTTGGAATGGTTGACGTTGGCAGACGTACTTATGACATTTCCTTTCTAGATGATCCTCCGTTCCGCTGAACAACAACCAGATGTGTCTGGACGTCTGATGAGTCACTCTGAATAACCTGCTATACGTAGTTCAGTCATTCAGAAAAAAACCTCCGGTAAGAACTTTATGTTCAAAGACAATGATAAAATACCTACTTCCTAATATATAATGCTCCACCTTCTACTCAATTTTCTCACATTCATTGTCTCACTATCCTCACAATGACCTTGTAAGGTTAGTGTCATTATTTGCATTTTACAGATGAAGACCCAACTGGTCATTAGAATTAAGTTGGCCTTGGCCAGTCGCAGAGAAGAAGTGACAGACCAGGACGTCAACTCACTTATCAAGACATTACTCCAATCGATTTTGGATTTTGCACAAGAAGGAAAGAATCCAGGGATTTCTTATATTTTATTATATGACTATGTCTCTAAGAATTTGGAAGTTTAAGTATGTCACTTAAAGTCTCTGTGATCTCTTTTGTTCTATAAATTAGGGTATTAAATAGAGTAAAGGTTCCCAACCAACAGCAACCAGCAAAGGTGACCCAGTAAATCTCTGAGCCTCCTGAGTAGCATCTGAACAGTCACGACTGCCGCAACTGTTTCTCCCAGCCCTTACCCCCAGTGTGGTCTTATTCATTCACACACGCATTCAAAAAACAATTATGAAGCAACGGCCATGGGCCAAAAGTTTTCAGGGAGAAAGATAAAGCAACAGGAACAGTGTTCTTCCCCCAGTGCCTACGATTTCACTGTCAATAACTTCATAGCCCCGTCCTGATTTTCAAAATTTTATGGACAGATTAAAAGTGGTTATTTCTGGGGCGCCTGGGTGGCTCAATGGGTTAAGCCTCTGCCTTCGGCTCAGGTCGTGATCTCAGGGTCCTGGGATCGAGCCCCGCATCCGGCTCTCTGCTCCACGGGGAGCCTGCTTCCCCCTCTCTCTCTGCCTGCCTCTATGCCTGCTTGTGATCTCTCTCTCTCTCTCTGTCAAATAAATAAAATTTTTTAAAAATAAAAGTGGTTATTTCTGATGTTTCTTTGTGTTCTAAAATGCTGTGAATCTATGATTTTACACATGAGAAATCTAATTAAGAGAGTGAATGTAACAAAGAGGGACTGGGGAGCCTGGGTTAAGCGGTGGGTTAAGTGGGTTAAGCGCCTGACTCTTGATTTCCATTCAGGTCCTGGTCTCAGGGTCCTGAGAGGCAGCCCTGCATCGGGCTCTGCGCCGGGCGTGGACCCTGCACGGATTCTCTTTCTTGCTCTCCCTGTTTCCCCCGCCACGTCCCCCACTATATTGAAAGAAAGAGAGAGAGAGAGAGAGAAAGAATGACGGGCCTGGAAGGAGAGAAATGATCAGTGAAAGGAAAGGACTAAAGCCAGACATAACAGCCCGGTCTTCTGCTCTTAGCACCGCCTCAGGTAGCTCCCAGCCTCATGCGGGTGAGGTCCAGATGATGCCAGCCCTTCCACGGTCCCAAAGGCAGCCCCATCTCCCCATGGGCCCACTGCACCTTCTCGCCAGATCAACGCCAGCCTCCTGACCAGATCACAGTTCGTATTCCAGGACCCCGGGACCCTGGGGGCAGGCCCACGCGCCTGATTTCCTAGTGGCCGACATGGGTGGTGATGGATGTTTATGACTCCAGAGGGCCACCGCGAAGATTAACGACTTACGTTTTGCAAAGTGTTTTTAAATCCCCAGACGAGAGCGGCTCCTACAGCTGGCTGCTGCATGATTAGCACTTGCTCGCCTTAAATTGGTTTCTCCCACCACATCTCAAGGTCCTAGGAAAGACCCAGATTAAAGGAAATGCCCAGGAGTCCGCTCACGGCTTTTAGATGGCACTTCCCCAGCGGCTGCGGGGCTGACAGAGACAGAACACTGCTTCCCAGCCGCACCTCTACAAGACCCCCTGACTTCAGATTTGGGATCAAGATCACGAAAGTCACGTGTGAACCAACATCTGAGGTCCCCCTTGAGGCCACGCTGCAGACGGCCGGCACACTGTTCTGCTTTGGGAACATTCCAGGCTAATAGCAAAATGATCTCTTATGGGACTACTGGAGGGGGAAGACTGAGTGGAGATTTATTTTGCTATTTAGAAAAATAATTAGTAAATAAGTTTGAGTGATCATCACAGAAAATCCAAACCGGTTTAGCATGTATGGTTTCCAATGATGTGAAAATTGACTAGACACTATACTTGCAATCTCATTATCCTTAGAAAACCTGGGAAAAGACCAGTTTTGGAACTCTGTATCATTTCAAGACTGATTTGGTGGGGGGGTGCGTTGGCAGTTTGAGCAACTGACACTTTAAAAGATAAAAAATAAATTGCAATGATCCAATAAAGAGAAAATAAAATTACTGTATTGCTTTTCCCCTGTGAAGCATTTTCCCTGGCCTTTCAAGTTTTGTTAAAGAATATTAAGAGCATCGAAATGAGCTAGCGGTGTAATTTATAATTATGTGACCCATGCACACTCTGAAAGGTTTCCGCAGTACCACTCGCAGATTTGGAAGTCAGCTTTGAAGTAGTCACAAGAGCAGTAAAAATCTGCATTTGAAAAGTTCTAATGGCTGGTGGAGTCAGAGTTTACACAAAAATAGAGTAAACCCTTGGCCTCCAAATAAATTAGATTTTAAATGAATAGCTAGTAATAATGTATGAGGTAGTCACATGAATATTATCAAGCATTATTGACTAAATGTACCAAAGGTAGAAGTATATTAGGAAAAATGGGGACTTTGTCATGGCTTATTTTGAATTTTGAATTTTCTTTTTTTTTTTTTTTTTTTTTTTTATTTGACAGAGATCACAAGCAGGCAGAGAGGCAGGCAGAGAGCCCGACTTGGGGCTCGATCCCAGGACCCTGAGATCATGACCCGAGCCGAAGGCAGAGGCTTAACCCACTGAGCCACCCAGGGGCCCCATGAATTTTCAATTTTCTTAATATTTAGTTAAAGTCCAAGTGGCTTGAGGAATAATAATAAGTTCTATGACCTTTGGCTTCTGGCTTATTCTCAGCAGTCCTGAGTTTGCACTGAGAAAGAAAAAGAAAAATGTACAAAGGCTACCCTTTGACAACACCTCCTGTATTCTTGAATAAATTTTACAGGTAATTAGGAGTAATATTGAAGGGTTAGTCTTCAATAAGTAATTTAGAGAATATTCTTCTTTTCATCAGCTAAAAAGGAACAGGGATTATCTGGCACTTAGTTGTATTTTTACCGTTTAGAAGTTGCAATATTCACTGAGACACCAAGGCCCAGAAAGTGAGGGACAAAGCTGCTTCCGCTCCATTCCCAGTTACAGAGTTGGCAGAGCGTATAGCTAGGTGCTGTGGGAATGACAAACGGACAAGCCAGAGTAACTCAGTAAGCCTATAACCTTAACTAAGAACGTCACACTACTAGGAGCCTAGTGGTAGCCTGAAAACCAAAGAACCAAGTTGTTACTAACCTAGAAACCCTGGAAAATGCCCATATAACAATAGCAATACTTACCACCTTTTCTTGAGGGCCTACTATACGACAGGCACAAGGAAAACATTATAATTAATATTCACAATTCCATAAGATGAGAATGATTATCCCCATTTTACAGATGAGAAAAATCGAAGACCAAGAAATTAAATCACTTGTCCAAGTTCAAGCAGCACAACGCAGGAAAAACATAATTCAAACCCAAGCTACTCTGATATCCAAGTCCACGTACCAGACCCATCCGCAAACCCAGGGGGCCCGAATTGCCCAGCGGCAAACACATGGTTCTGCATCTTGTATATTTACATACTAGGGTCTGCGTTAGGGGCACAATCTTTATACCAAAAGAACAGAAAGCCTATAAAATGGAGATCATATTTTACACAATATGTGTTGAGAGCTACCATCTGAGGAATTACTTTTGTGCCGTTTTCCAGGTGTGACAGTCTGCATGAATCATCGGGAAGATCAAGGATAATATACCTAAATCAATCATGGAGGATGAAAGGGACTTTGGATCGTCATGACTGGCTTGGAGCAGTGATTCTCTAAGTGTGGTCCTCACACCCCAGCATTCTCCGAAGCTTGTTAGGAATGCCCCACCCCAGACCCGCTGAATCAAACACTCCGGGACCGGGCCTCAGCCCCCGATCCCCGCCCCACGCGAAAATGACACGTGCTCCAGTCTGAGGACACTCCGGCTTCCACCAGGTCTCATGCGACCTCGGGAGCGCGATCACATCCTGAGGTCACCTCAACAAAATGTGGGGCTCTGACAGCAAGGAAGGTGTGTCTGACACAGAGTATCGAGTCAAATGCTCCAGGGGGACAGAGAAAGGTTAGAGGCCTCAAGGGAAATGACAAGTGACTCAGCCAGCAGGATGGGGAGAATTTCACAGGACCGCAAAGGGCACTTCAAAACGTGGAAACAAAACGAGAGAAAGACGTCATACAGTTCCTTTAGCTCAGAGCCACTTAACTGATTAGGATTCATTTGTTGCAGATGAAGTAAAACTTCATTTCCCCTCATGTCAATCTAATACACACGATCACCCCCAGCTCCTTCTTTTTCAATTGTAAGTTTGCCTAAAGGGGAATTGTAATTTGAAGTACCTGGATGTGAGCAAAGCAACTAATTCCCTTGAGGTTATTTTTCATATTTAGATTAACTTAATGAGACCTTATATTACCCACATCATAGTTCCTCTGTATACCTAAATCATCACGACTTTTCTCAAATGGCCAGTACAAATTTTAACAACAGTATCTGGGGTGATATTTTCAACTACTGCTCTGGGGTTTTCTAATGTGAACAAGAAATGAATCCCAGGGGCATCTGGGTGGCTCAGTGGGTTGGGTGGCTGCCTTCGGCTCAGGTCGTGATCCCAGGGTCTTGGGAGTGAGCCCCGCATCGGGCTCTCTGCTTGGCAAGGACCTGCTTCTTCCTCTCTTTCTGCCCACTGCTCTGCCTACTTGTGATCTCTCTCTCTCTGCCAAATACATAAATAAAATCTTTAAAAAAAAAAAAAAAGAAAGAAAGAAAGAAATGAATCCTAAAATGTGGCAAATAAATAGGTTACAGATAAGTAACAGACTAAGGAGAATATTTGTAATACATAGACTAGAAATGGAGTTAATATTCATAATATATAAACAGCTCCTACCAATAAAAAAAGGAAAACAACTCCATAGAAAAATGAGCAAAGGGTAAAGTGTGCAAGCCTGATGATTCACAGACCTGTACCCCTGGAGCAAATAATACGTTATATGTTAATAAAAATAATTAATGTTTTAAAAAAAGAAAAATGAGCAAAAGAAGCAAATGAGTCATTCAGTCATCATTCAACAACTATTTTTTTACTTTTTTTTATTAATTTTAGAATTAATTGTTTATGGACCACACCCAGTGCTCCATGCCATACGTGCCCTCCAGAATACCCACCACCGGGTACCCCAACCTCCCACCCCCCACCCCTTCACAACCCTCAGATTGTTTTTCAGAGTCCACAGTCTCTCATGGTTCACCTCCCCTTCCAGTTTCCCCCAACTCCCTTCTCCTCTCCATCTCCCCGTGTCCTCCATGCTATTTGTTATGCTCCACAAATAAGTGAAACCATGTGATCATTGACTCTCTCTGCTTGACTGATTTCACTCAGCATCATCTCCTCCAGTCCCGTCCATGTTGCTACAAAAGTTGGGTATTCGTCCTTTCTGATGGAGGCATCGTACTCCATAGTGTATATGGACCACATCTGCCTTATCCATTCGTCTGTTGAAGGGCATCTTGGTCAACTACTATTTTTTTAGATTCAGTATCATTTGCTTCTTGAGGGCTGAGTGGAATAATGGATAACAGAGTTTCGTAAATTCAACACTTATAATATCCAACAACACCTGGAGATGAACATGGCCTAGAACGTGAGGAAGGGGCTCCAACACACAGGAGTCCTTGCTCCTGCCAGGTATCTTCTCTCCCTGTTTGGGGCCTAGGACCTGGGCCCTGCTCCAATTCCAGCTCTCATCTCTGCTGCAGTCCGGACTCCTCAGTGTCCTACCACCGGTTGTTGCTAACAACCTAACACTTTATTCTATGAAACACCAGCAAACTCTTCCAGGATTCCCCATCTCAATGCATGGCAGCTCCATTCCCGCCGTCGCTCAGCCCAAAAACTTGGAGCCATTCTCAATATCTCTGTGTCTCTCAGTCCTCCTACCCAATGCATCAGCAAGTCCTTCTAACTATGTCCCCAATCCAGCTGTTTCTCACCATGTCTGTGACCACCACCCCCCGCCAAACATGTCACCTGATACAACGACACAATTTCTTTACATGACTGCAAAAACGTTTTCCAACAAGCCATTTGCCCGGATCTAACATTCAACTCTGGACACAATTTCTTACGCTGCCACCAGCATCGTGTGCAACACTTTGCACAGGCTATATAACACGGCATTATGCAATAACTAGGCACGATGCCTGCCTAATGGCACTACATTACAATGACATCATAGTCAATCTCTGAGCATCATCTGTCTCCTGCATCCCAGTACCCAGGCCTGACCAAGGTCTACCACAGCATGTGACATCTAGAACTACTAAGCTCTTCACGGCAAGGAGGGGACACGGCCAAACACGAGGTTTGCCGAAGAGTAAAATAGGGTATATATGGTTCTCTGTGATACTGTTGTACCATCCAATTTAATCAAGCCTTGAACTGCCAGGCCTGTCCTGTTAGATGACAAGGACTTTATTGCTTGAACTATTAGTTGGCTTTTCTGTTGTAGCAAAAACATCCTCATCAATATAACAGCTATAACTAGGAAGGAGGGTGGCAACTCAAAATAAAAAGAAATACAGTAGGTCAGTTAAAAAATAGAGGCATAAAGTGATTTCAGAAACCTAGCATAGGAGAGAATACATGATGCCACGAAAACCGCAGCTCAGGTAAAATCAGCATTGCATTTAAAGTTCCCAGCAACAAAAGGGCAGGGGTAGGTGGGGGAAGTATACCAACTCTTTAGAAGGAGAAAACCTTTTCCTGATGCTAATTCCATGATATATTTATCAAGAAAAGATAAAGGACACAGAACAACATACTGGAGGCAGTGTGTATGTAGCAAAAACTGCTGATGCTCCATCAAATATCCACGTGCTCGCTTCTATTTCCCAGCCCCCATGAGTCCCAGAGGGACCATGTCACTAATCTTTTTTTTTTTTTTTTTTTAATGGGAAAATTTGTAGCTGCCACTGCTTTACTTGAAATTATCTTCTAGTCCCCAGGCCCCTGGGTGGCTCAGTTAGTGGAGCATCTCACTTTGGCTCAGACACGGTCTCAGGGTTCTGGGATCGAGCCCTGCACTGGACCCCCCCCTCAGCAAGGAGTCTGCTTCTCCCTCTTCTTCTCCCTCTGCCCTTCCCCCTGCCCACGCTCTCTCTCTGTCCCTCAAATAAATAAATAAAATCTTTTTAAAAAGAAAACAATTGTGTTCTAGTCCCCGAACTGTGTTAAGTCGCTCCTCTTCTGTTTAATTCCACTTAACAGTTAGCAGGTGGTACTACGTTAGTTTCAAGGGTACAATACAGTGACTCAACAATTCTGCACATTCTCTCAGAACGCAACACGATTTTACTCTGAATTCTTGTCATCCCTTTCACCCAACCCCTCACCACCTTCCCTCTGGCAACCCTGTTTGTTCTCTGTGGTTAAGAGTCTGTTCCTTGATTCCTGTCTCTTTGCTCCTTTGTTCATTTGTTTTGATTCTTAAATTCCACAAATAAGTAAGAGCATATGTTATTTGTCTTTCTCAGACTTACTTCACTTGACATTATACTCTCTACTCCCATTCATGTTACTGCAAATGGCAAGACTTCATTCTTTGTGATGACTGAGTAATATTCCACTACATATGTGTGGTGTGTACATATACCACACCTTTATCCACTCATCTACTGATGAACACAGGGGTTGCTTCCTTAATTTGTTTATTGTAAATAATGCTGCAATAAATACAGGGGTGCATATATCTTTTCAAATTAATGTTTTTGTATTCTTTAGGTAAATATCCAGTAGTAGCAACACTCTATAGTAATAGTAGCTCTATTTTTAATTTTTTGAGGAACCTCCATTATGTTTTCCATACTCCAGCAACTTGTATTCCCACCAACAGCGTGCCAGGGTTCCTTTTCCTCTCTATCCTCACCAACACTTCTTGTTTCGTGTGTTTTTCATTTTAGCAATCCCGACAGGTATGAGGTGATCTCATAGTGGTTTGGGTTTGCATTTCCCTGATGATGAGTCATGTCAAGCCTCTTTTCATATGTCTGTTGCCCATCTGGATGTCTTCTTTGGAGAAATGTCTGTTCATTTGGCCCATTTTTAATTGGATTATTTGGGGTTTTTTATGTTGTGTAAGTTCTTTATAAAAATTTTGGACACTAACCCTTTATCAGATACGTCATTTGCAAATATCTTCTCCCATTCAATAAGTTGTCTTTTAGTTCTGTTGATGGTTTCTTTTTGCTATGCAGAGCTTTTTATTGTGATGTAGTCTCAGTTTATTTTTGCTTTTGTTTCCTTTGCCTCTGGAGACCTATCTAGAAAAATGCTGCCACAGACAACAGAGAAATTACTGCCTAAGCTTTCTTCTAGGATGATTATGGTTTCAGGTCTCACATTTAAGTGTTTAATCCATTTTGAGTTTATTTTTGTGTATGGTGTGAGAAAGTGGTTCAGTTTTATTCTTTTGAATGTAGCTGTCCAGTATTCCCAGCACCATTTGTTGAAGTGACTGTCTTTTCCCATTGCCTATTCTTGCCTCCTTTATCGAAAAGTAATAGGTCATAAAATTATGGGTTTATTTCTGGACTCTCTGTTCTGTTCCACTGATCTATATATCTATTTTCATGCCAGTACCATTCTGTTTTGATTACTACAGCTTTGTAGTATATCTTAAAATCTGGGACTGTGGGGAAAAAAAATCTGGGACTGTGATATTTCCAGCTTTGTTCTTGTCAAAATTGCTTTAGCTATTCAGGGTCTTTTGTGGTTCCATATAAATTTTAAAATTATCTGTCCTAATTCTGTGAAAAATGCTGCTGGTATTCTGATAGGGATTGCATTCAATCTGTAGATGACTTTGGTAGTACGGACACTTTAACAATATTCGTTCTTCCAGTCCATGAGCATGGGGACCTTTCCGTTTGTAGGACCTTCCATTTCTCTCATTAACATTTTATAGTTTTCAAAGTACAGGTCTTCACCACCTTGGTTAAGTTTATGCCTAGGTATTTTATCATTTTTGGTGCAATTGTACATGGGATTGTTTTCTTAATTTCTCTTCCCACTACTTCATTATTAGAGTATAGAAATGCAACAGATTTCTGGGTATTGATTTTGTATCCTGAAATTTTATGGAGTTCATTTATCAGTTCTAGCAGTTTTTTGGTGGAGTCTTCAGGGTTTTCTACATATCGTATCATGTCATCTGCAAATAGTGGAAGTTTTACTTGTTCCTTACCAATGTGGATGCCTTTTATTTCTTTTTCATGTCTTTTTGCTGTGACTAACACTTCCAGTACAATGTTCAACAAAAGTGGTGAGAGTGGACATCCTTGTCTTTTTCCTTACCTTAAAAGAAAACCTCTCAGTTTTTCACAATTGAGTATGATGTCAGTTGTGACTTTCTTTTCTCATATTTGGCCTTTGTTATGTTGAGGTATGTTACTTCTACTTTATTGGGGGTTTTTATTATGAATCGATATCATATTTTGTCAAATGCTTTTTCTGCATCTATTGAGATGATCATATGATTTTTGTTTTCTCTTATTGATGTGATGTATCACACTGATTTGCAATTATTGAGCCATACTTGCATCCCAAGATTAAATCTCACTTGATCATGGTGAATCATTTTTTTAATGTATTGCTGGATTCAGTTTGCTAACATTTTGTTCAGGATTTTTGCATCTGTGTTCATCAGAGATATTGGCCTGTGGCTCTCTTTTTTTGTACTGTCTTTATCTGATTTTGGTATCAGGGTGATGTTAATTTCACAGAATGAATTTGGAAGTTTTCCTTCTATTTTTTGGAATAAATGGAGAAGAACAGTTATTAACTCTTCTTTAAATGTTTGGTAGAATTCGGGATGCCTGAGTGGCTCAGTTGGTTAAGTAGCTGCCGTCAGGTCATGATCCCAGGGTCCTGGGATCGAGTTCCACATCAGGCTCTCTACTCAGTGGTGAGCCTGCCTCTCCCTCTGCCTGCTGCTCCCTCTGCCTGTGTTCTCTCTGTGTCAAATAAATAATCTTTTAAAAATATTTGGTAGAATTCACCTGTGAAGCTATCTTTATTTGTTGGAAATTTTTTTATTACAAATTCAATTTCATTGCTGGTAATCATCTTTCAAATTTTTCATATCTTCCTGCTTCAGCTTTGGGAGATTTTATGTTTCTAGAAATTTATCCATTTCTTCTAAGTTGTCCAGTGTGTTAGTATATAATTTCTCATAATATTCTCTTATAATCCTTTATATTTCTATGGTGACAGTTGATATTTCTTTTCATTTCTGATTATGTTTGAGCTCTCTCTCTCTCTCTTCTCTCTCTCTCTCTCTTTTGTAATGAGTCTGGCTAAATGTTTATCAATTTTTGTTGATTTTTGTTTTTTAAGATTTTATTTATTTATTTGACAGACAGAGATCACAAGTAGGCAGAGAGGCAGGCAGAGAGAGACAGAGAAGCAGGCTCCCTCCTGAGCAGAGAGCCCGATGCGGGACTCGATCCCAGAACCCCAGGATCATGACCTGAGCCGAAGGCAGAGCCTTTACCCACTGAGCCACCCAGGCACCCAATTTTGTTGATTTTTTCAAAGAACCAGCTCCTGGTTTCACTGATTTGTTCTATTGGGTTTTCTTTGTTTGTTTGTTTTTGGGTTTGGGGTTTGGGGTTTTTTGTTTTGTTTTGTTTTTTGTTTTTTTTTGTTGTTGTTGTTAATTTGCTTTAGTTTCCATTTCATTAATTTCTGCTCTAATCTTATTATTTCCTTCCTTCTACTGATTCGGGGGTTTTTTTGTTCTTCTTTTTCTAGCTCTTTTAAGTGTAAGGTTAGGTTGCTTATTCAAGACTTTTCTTGCTTCTTGAGGTGGGCCTGTATTGCTACACAAATCCATCTTAGAACAGCTTTTGCTGCACCCAAAGATGCTGAACAACTGTATTTTCATTTTCATTTGTCTCTGTGAATTTTTTTATTTCCTCTTTGATTTCTTGTTTGACCTATTCATTGTTTAGTAGCATGTTATTTAACCTCCATATATTTAGGTTCTTTGCAGATTTTTTTCTCATGGTTGATTTCTATTTTCATAGCATTGTGGTTGGAAAAGATGCATGGTACAACTTCAATCTTTTTGAATTTGTTAAGACTTACTTTGTGGCCTAATATGTCATCTATTCTGGTTAATGTTCCATATTGTCACTAATTCTTAACAATGAAATATGAGCTAAAGTTAAGTGTCACTTCTAATCCAAAAAGGATGTACCTTATCCACATTCTCTGTCCCATCCATGCAGTGGTAACCAAGTACTCCAAGACATCACAGTTGTGAGAGAAAAAACAACTTGGACCCCTGATCACCACAAGGAGGAGAGCCAAGCAGGGGAGCTACCCAACCTACATCAGCCTGTGATATAAAAGAGGAATAAACCTTTGCTGTATTAAGCCCCTAAGATTTTCAGGTTTATCTGTTGCACAGAACAGCTTAGCCCAGCCCGGCTACTACAGTCTACTTAATTAAGGTTCTAGAATCAACAATGTCATCTAAAATAGACAGACAACTAAAGTTTAACTCTTCCAGGTGGACCTCACCTTTCCATTTACATAACCCTCCTCAGCCTGTCTCCGTACATAGACAGAAATACACACTTTGGCATATTTTCTTGAGTCAACTGGGCATCCTGTGTCTCCAATAGATGCCCCATTATCAAGGAAGTCTTATTCACATCAATTCCATTTTATTCTTTCTCTGCCATATTTAGGAAGTTGAAAACAGGGAAGGAAGATGAGGGTAAGTCTAAACACACATTTAAACAATGATAGGAAAAAGAATATCACCCAAATGATGGATATGTATAGGGAGAATCCTCTGTTTTTCAACAATAAAAATCATGTCACACTCTATGACTTCAACTGCTCTGTTAAGAATTCAATAGTCCATTGCTATAAAAAGTTTGCCAAACCAACAGTATTTGAGATCTCCAAACAAGAGATTTTTCTTGTCTAAAAAATCATTAGCACACCCATTTCAACTATATAAAAATGAACCCCGAAGGAGCTGAACACTGAGGGGATAAAAGGGATAGACATGCAATGAAACGTTTGAACTTTGTCATTTCACATGCGATTTACACATTTTTCCTCCCTCTGTCTCCCTGGGTATGATGCAAGTACTGATCCTCCCTTAACATGAGCCGCTCCAGCCATCACCCTGGGGATGCTCAACACTGAAGCATCCTTCTGGTGAGAGGACTAGGAAGGAGTGTCTAGATCTCCAATTCTAACCTGACCCCCTTTACCACCACTCATACCCAGGACACTATTTCCTAAAATGACCACTAATTTCCTTTGTGAACATTGAATCTCTCCCCATTAAGTTCCTCTTATGAAGTTACTGCTTATGAGTTTATGGAAATCTTTCTTTGGTCCCTATTCCAACGTATTGTTCCTAAAATTATAATTATTACTGGTCCTGCACTCCCTCCCCAACAAAAAACCCTACCCCCTAAGTTTAGGGCATATAGCCAAGGAGAGTTAATAATACTAAGTATTCAGCAGGCCATATGCTAGCAGTTTTCCTACAGCATCTTTAAATCCCCACAACCATACTCTAAGGTAAGTACCATAATTACCCCATTCTGCGAGTGAGAAAACTGAAACCCGAAGGTTAGGTAACTTGCTCAGTGTTTCTAGGCTAGGGAGTGGCAGAGTCACTGCTGCCTGACACTATTTAATTTAAGAAATTAAATGTGCCACAATATAATGGGTTTTAATAAACTAATGTCTTGCCTAGAGGCCAGAGAGTGAAAGTGATCACTGGGTCGACAGACCACACGATGTTCCTGACCTGTCTGGGGCCTCCCAGGCATGGGTCGATGGGGCAGCACCTGCTCAAAAGAGACCTGAGGACGTGCGTGCGTGGGTGACAGTGCAACGGCAGGAAGGGGAACCTGGCCAGCCAGGAAAAGGTATTACCCAAGTCAGCCCATAAATGGGTAGCTTGAATTAAAAAGGTTAATTTTTTTAATAAGTAAATTGAGACCAACGTAAACTTCATAATTTGGGGTGTCAGCCAAATGTTTAGACAGACTAACCCAAAACCTGAGTGCCGGCACAAGGGAGTCCAATCTATGTGATGTCTGCGCTGTCAGGACTAGGTCGGAGGAAGAGGGTCAGAAGGGCTCCTTCTGGAGCTTCACCAGCCGCTGACTATCTTCTCAGAGCCGGTTTGATCCAGCCTCATTTCCCCCCCACACTCTCCCTCCTGAATCAGATTTAAATCAATCACATTTTTGGAAGGTTCTTTATTCTTTTAAATCTACAGTATACTGAAAGTAAGGGGAAAAGACAAGATTCCAGTTCTTCAAATAGGTAATACATATATAATGTATTATATTATATATGTGTGTATTATATATTGCAAGATAAATATACTCAAGCTCAAGCTCATTTATTGCATCGATTTGTAAAGTTATAAACTATATTTAACATCAATTCTCAAACCTTGCATTGAAGAAGAGCACCCCCTCAGGCCACAACTGACTGAGTTCTATCACTAGTGCTGACCTGTCACTTAGCTTCCAAGATGAGGAAGTTGTGCAACAGTAAGTGAAAACTACAGAAGTATATCCCATCCATCCCATAACTAAGTCCAAAGTCATCTTAACTCAAATTCTCGTTTGATAAAGGCAACTGCTGGCCAATGTTGTGTATAGGGAAAAGAACACTAAAGTCAAAATGTTTTAGTTCAAGTCCCACCACTAACTGTGTAACCTTGAGTAAGTTGATGAACTCCTCTTAGTCTCCATCTACTCATCTCTGAGATGGGTATAACCCTTCCTAAGTCTGCCTCACTTAGGTCCAATAAAATACATCTCAAAGTTGGGGCACCTGGGTGGCTCAGTGGGTTAGACCTCTGCCTTTGGCTCAGGTCATGATCTCCAGGTCCTGGGATCAAGCCCCACATCGGGCTCTCTGCTCAGTGGGAAGCCTGCTTCCCCCCCGCCTCTCTGCCTGCCTCTCTGCCTATTTGTGATCTATCTCTCTCTCTGTCAAATAAATAAATAAATCTTTTTAAAAAAATACATCTCAAACTGCTTTGTAAAATACAAAGCAATTTAAAAAATACAAGGCAGGGACGCCTGGGTGGCTCAGTTGGTTAAGCAGCTGCCTTCGGCTCAGGTCATGATCCCAGCGTCCTGGGATCGAGTCCCACATCGGGCTCCTTGCTCGGCAGGGAGCCTGCTTCTCCCTCTGCCTCTGCCTGCCACTCTGTCTGCCTGTGCTCCCTCCCCCCCACCCTCTCTCTGATAAATAAATAAAATCTTTAAAAAAAAAATAAAAAAAAAAAAAAAAAAAAAAAATACAAGGCAATTATGAGTATCAGGTATTATTAGTACTAATCTTTACTGAAATGATATAGCATGAGGAATTGCTTCATCTTGTTCAGATCCAGAACATCAAATGTGAGAAAAAAGGCAGTTGTTATTTTTGTATAATAGGGATCCACTTGCTTAAGAAGTGAATAAAAATCTTCAATTTAAAAAACAACAACAACACTGGTTCTGCAAAGGATCTCTGCCGCACATAGAGATGTGCACTCCAGACTCACATCTTAGATGATCTGCTTTCAACGCCTCGTCAGGCTTTGAATCATTTAAATTAGAGGTCAGCATCAACAAAGATTCACTAAGCATCAGAGGTAGGGCACTGTGTTAGGAATTCAAAGAGAGCCCAATGAAAATCACTGAATTTGTATTTAAATCTTAGATGCTAGGAAGCACCTAAAGAGATCATCTAATGTAGGGAGTACATTTCTCTTACAGTTCCCATGCCAGAGAAAGATCTCAAAGGATAAAAATGTGTTAATTATGATTAACCTCTAGAAAGTGTGGCTAAAAGTAGGACCATCACATCTGTTTTGTTCAAAGTTTTAAATAATAAACACATGTTGCTTTTGTCATCTAAGGAATCAAACAAAATGATTTGTAAAGGCTGGCAAACTTTTTTAAAAATTGAAGTAAAAAAGTATAGTCAAACCCTTACTTTCAAAGAACGTTCTAGAGATGGAGATAATGATGCCCAAACATAAAACTTCAGACCCCTTTGCTTACACCTCGCGTTTAGCAACTTTATAAACATTATCTCGCGCAGCTTTAAATGAAATATCTAATTTTATCACCATAATTATATTTTCAAAGTATATACTCTTCAGCATGCTATAAATATCGATATTTAAATGTATGCAAGTGACTCTAAATATCATAGCGATTTCATACCCATTTATCACACATTAACAAAAAAAGCAGCTCCTCTTTAAAAGTTGAAAATGCTACATTCTTCATCTTTCTCCTTTAACTCTGACTAAACCAGTCAGGGTTCAGCACAAGAAACAGAAGCCCCTAGGGCCACCTGCTTGGCTCAGTCATTGGAGCTTGAGATTCTTGATCTTGGGATTTTGAGTTTGAGCCCTACATGGGGTATAGAGATTACTTTATAAATAAATAAATGATTTTTTTTTTTTAAAAGAAAGCCCCTCAATGCCGTTTAGGTAGAAAGGAATTTAACATTCTTACACAATCACCAGAACAAGGTCAAAGTAGACTTCCTGAAGTCCAACCTGGGCGAATCTATAGAGACAGATGGTGAATGCCTCGCTTACTAGGTGAAGCGCAGGGGTGAAGGGAGTGACTGTTGATAGGGGAAATAACTTCCCGGACACACAGCCCTGCCCATTCGGGTTTTGCACTACAAGGGAGGGCTGCATAGTTGTGACACGGACTGTGTGATCCTCAAAGCCTGAAAGATTTACTATGGGCCCTTTAAGAAAAAGTGTGCCAATCTCTGTCTCATTCAGAGATGCAATGTTCAGCTGTCAGGAGGAATAGGTAATTTCTCCCTTCTCTTCTTGAAATGAAACTAAATAAGCACCCAGGGACAGAATGGGACACTGAGGAACATAAGGCCTCACCAAGCTGTGTCTCACTGACAAGAAGAAAAAATACAGAATGGTCTTCTTTGCAGGTTGGGACCCAGCATGCTTCTTACAAACTTTAAATGTTTGAAATATTGGGGCACCTGGGTGACTTATGATCTCTGTCAAATAAATAAAATCTTTTTTTTTAAAGATTTTATTTATTTATCTGACAGAGAGAGATCACAAGTAGGCAGAGAGGCAGGCAGAGAGAGAGGAGGAAGCAGGCTCCCCGCTGAGCAGAGAGCCCGATGTGGGACTCGATCCCAGGACCCTGGGATCATGACCTGAGCCGAAGGCAGAGGCTTAACCCACTGAGCCACCCAGGCGTCCCTAAATAAAATCTTTTTAAAAATAAATAAATATTTGAGATATTAGAAAGACAAACAATAGGGTTTTTTTTAAGATTTTATTTATTTGACAGACATATCACAAGTAGGCAGAGAGGCAGGCAGAGAGAGAGGAGGAAGCAGGCTCCCCGCTGAGCAGAGAGCCCGATGCGGGGCTGGATCCCAGGACCCTGAGATCATGACCTGAGCTGAAGGCAGAGGCTTTAACCCACTGAGCCACCCAGGAGCCCCTAGATATAAACTTTAAAATGTATGTGGAGAACATGGCTGGTTTGGTTTGTTTCAAAAATTTTGGAGAGGACATGCAAGCAAAAAAGTTTAAAGAACACTGGCCTGAAGAAGAAAGTCATCTTTGATTTTCAGCAAGAGCCTTAGGTGGTTATAAACAACCTCTCCCCAATTGGAATTATTAGACTTGCCCTCAAAGTTAGCTATGTTGTTTTACTTTTTTAAAGATTTATTTATTTATTTAGTTTTGAGATGGGGGGGGAGAAAAAGAGCGAGCACATGAGCATACGGAGGGTCGGGGGAGAAGCAGAGGGAGAGAAAATCTCGAGGTGCCCCGCCCAGTGCACAGCCCAGTGTGCCGCTCAGCCCCATGACCCTGAGATCATGACCTGACCAGAAATCAAGGGTCAGTCACTTAGCCAATGAGACACCCAGACACCCCATCTTCTTTTTATTATTATTATGGTACATGGTACTTCTGTTCATTCAGATATCACATTACGGAGGTTTCCAGAAGATAAAGTATACATCCAAGTCATTCTGTATATGGATACATAAGCGGAAAGCAAACTAACGTTTATTGAGCATTTACATTATTTACCAGATTCATCAGTCATCTCATTCATTCCTCATGAGTATACTGTGGGGCACATGTTATTATATTAATCCTATTTTTCAGCTAAGAAGCAAAACTGTCACCAAGTGAGTTTAGGTAGCGTACTTAAACCCACGCAGCCAAACTAGGATTCAAACCCAAGACTCACACCAAAGCTCGTGCACTTTCTACTCTCTGCACTGCTGGGCTCAGCTTTCCTACCCCTAGGGCCTATCCTGGCGTGGATCTGAATCATGACATGCAAGGATTCGGGAACCTGCAGTGATACTACTCAATGCCTCCAGTCCCCGGGACTTAGTTCCCCTTCAGTCAACTGTTAACAGGACCCGTCAAACTATAATGCGCAGGGGGGCACCAGCCACTCGGAGCCAAGGCCAGGCTGAAGACAGGTACGGGGCTACCTGGGTTTACCAGATGAACATCATCTCTGATGCTACCCAAAACCATAGTATTTTCAGAAAAACTGAAAAGGATAAACCAGCCCAACCACCTCAGTTTTCAGATAGAGAAGCTAGAAACTAAGAGATCATGTCTTGCCAAAGGCAACACCATCGTTACTGGCTGAGCCAGATTGGAGCACCAGTCCCCAGAGTCTCCCAGTTTTGATGACGGACTGAGGAGTGTGTGAATGACTGACCTAATTCCAATTTCCTTCTTTTAGACTCTAAAGGAACTTGAGGTACCTTCGTGTTTACCATCTCTAGCACTCGAGCACGAGCATTTCAGGATGGCTTCAAATAAGCCAACTGAAGGTTCAGAATAAATGGGTGAATATCTGTTACATGATTCCAGTCCTAATGCTGGCCCTACTTCTCTTCCCTTTGTACCTCACATCCACCGCTGGCATCGACCAGTGGAGAACAGGGCCTCTCACAGTGCATGCAAAAACCCTAACTGCAGTCTGACTCAGTAGGTCTGAGGTGAGGGCCAAGTCTGCATTTTCAATAGGCTCCCAAGTCCAAGGGATACCAGTGCTGCTGAGGAGAAATCCCCCCTTGAGTAGGGCACCGGGGTAGTTCAGTCCGTTAAATGTCTGCCTTTGGTTCAGGTCATGATCCTGGGGTCCCAGGATCGAGCCTGCATCAGGCTCCCAGCTCAGCAGGGAGCCTGCTTCACCCTCTGCCCCTCACCCCACTCATGTGCTCTCTCTTTTTTTTTTTTTTTTTTAAGATTTTATTTATTTATTTGACAGACAGAGATCACAAGTAAGCAGAGAGAGGGGAGAAGCAGGCTCCCCGCTGAGCAGAGAGCCCGATGTGGGGCTCGATCCCAGGACGCTGGGACCATGACCTGAGCCGAAGGCAGAGGCTTTAACCCACTGAGCCACCCAGGCGCCCCATGTGCTCTCTCTTTATCTCTCTCTCCTGCTGTCTGTGTCTCTCTCAAATAAATAAAATTTAAAAAAGAAAGAAAGGAAAGGAAGGAAAAGATGATGTTTAGGACTACCCAAATTAAGACAATTTCTAAAATCTATATTTTTGAGCACTGAACTCTGACCAGGAAGCAAGTAGCTTCATCTGATATATTGGGAAATGAACTTATCACACCTCTTTAGGAAAAAAACAGAAAACAAAACAAACCAAAAAATATCCACTATTATATGAACATACTTTCCCTGGATTATAATATCTCTTACACTTTAATATATGTAATGCTACTGCCTAGAAAAATACCTACTAAAGATGTACACTGTATTTTTCTCATAGTAAGAAATTCATGAAATTCTGTTTCTCTTTTAATTAATTCATTACTGTTCACACTGCTTCCTAAAAACAACTCCACCACCAAGTGGACAATACAAAAATTAGTTTGGGATGCGATACAATATTCAGGCTTTTTCCAATTCTACCCTCCAACTTCACAGGTTAGTGAAGGATTATTAATTTGGGGCTAATTAATAGAGCCCGAGCAGGACTCTCTAATTCAAGATGGACAGCCTCAAAAGATAAGCCATATCAAAGAATCATTTTCCAGTACCTTTTAAACAATGGCATCTGATCAGAACGTACACTGCTGGTTAGGAAATGTCCAAGAGGTAAGTATTTCCCCCGTGACACCACAATGACTAGAATACACAGTTAAAGCGGTTTTCTAACATATGAACTCATGCTAAGTATGAATTCACAGATCTTGAACAATGAAAGCAACACAGTTTTCACTGCTTTTATCTTGGGTTTTTGTAATTCCATACCTACTTCAAAAAGAGGGAAACAGAAGCAACATTATAGGGAAGTGTAATAGTGAGAGTACCACGGCCCTCCCACTGCGAGGAGTCTGTCATGCCCCTCCCCTTGACTGTCATGTCATTAATTTTGACCAAAAGGATATTAGCAGATGTAACACAAGCAGAGGCTTGGAATGAGCTTGCTTGACCAAGTTTATTTATTCCTGCTTCTCTGCAATCACATGAGCACATGCCTCGAAAACTCTTCTGCATTATCTATCAATTTGTAAGATTTGTATCTGGGCTACTTACCTCTACAAATAATTTCCTTCTAAGGACTTTTTTTAGCTATATCCTATATTTTGGCATCTTGTATTTTCACTTTATCTGAAAGTATAGATGAATTACTCGTGATTTCTATTTTGACCCATTGGTTAATTTAGGAATGTGTGATTTAATTTTCATGTATTTTGAATTTTCCAAAATTCCCTTTGTTGTTTTCTAATTTTATCAATATGTAGTTATAGAACATATTTCATAATGATTTCCTTTCAAACTTATTGAGGCTTTTTTATGGCTCAATTTATGGTCTGTCCTGTAGAATGTTCCATGTGCACTTGAGAAGAATGTGTGTTGTCTATTAGTCTGGTTGGTGTATAGTGTTCTATAATTCCTGTTTCCTTGTTGATTATCTGCCTACTTATCATCTACCTATTATTGAAATTAACAGGGTTATTAATTAATAGGATTATCTACCTATTATTGAAAGCAGGGCAATGAAGTCCCAACTATTATTTTTTTAATTTTCTTTTTCCTTCAAAACTCCTTTCAGACACTCTATTACATGCAGATGTTTATGTCTTCATGATGAATTATAAAATGTCCTGTCTCTAGTAACTTTTTTTGTCTCAAAGTCTACTTGTCTGACATTAGTATACCTACGCCACCTCTCTGATTGCTGTTGCACAGTATATCTTTTTCCATCCTTTTACTTTCAAACTATTTGTGTCTTTTAATCTAAAGTGAGTCTCCTACAGACAGTTTACGGTAGGATCATGTTAATTCATCCTACAAATCTCTGCCTTTTAATTGGAGTATAACCCATTTATATGTAATTACTGATAAGATTTACACCTCACATTTTGCTGTTTTCTACACATCTGATTTTTTTGGTTCCTTGACTCCTCTGATACAGCCTTTTGTGTTGAATATTTTCTGGTGTACCATCTTAACTCCCTTGTCAATTATTTTATTATATATTTTTGAGCTTGTTTCTTACTGGTTGCCTTGGTGATTACCAGTAATATATACCAGTAATATATTACCATTAATATATAAATTTGTAACTGCTCTATGCTGTTATTATTAAAAACTATATCTGTATACATGGTGTGCTCACCAACATACATTTATAGTTATAGCCTTATGCAATTCATCTTTTAAATTAGATATGGGGGAAAAGAGTAACAAACAAAAACTACATTTATATTTTCATTTACATGTAACTATGTGTTTACTGGTGTTCTTTAGTTCTTCATGTGGATTTGAATTACTGTGTAATGTTCTTTTATTTAATTTTTCTTACAGGGCAGATCTGCTAATAATGAACTCTCTTAGTTCCTGTTTATCTGGCAGTGTTTTAATTTCTCCTTGCCAGATACTGAATTTGTGGTTGACAGTGGTATCTTCTTCTTCCTTTTTTCTTTCTTCTTTCATTCTTTCCTTCCGTACTTTGAATATGTCATTCAACTGGCTATATGGCAATATGTCATTTTCTGGCTCCCATGGCTTTTAAAAAGAAATCAGTTGTTAATGTTATTAGGGTTCCTATATATGTAATGAGTACCCCCCCCCTTTGCTATTTTAAAGATTTCTATCTTTCCCTCAGCTTTCAACAGTTTCATTACAATATGTCTAGGAGTGGACCTCTTTGAGTTTACCCTATGTGGAGTTCTTTTTAACTTCTTGGATGTGTAGATGAATATTTTTCATCAAATTTGTGAAGCTCGGAGCCATTATCTCTTCATGTACTTTCTCTGCCCTTTTCATGTTCTCTCCTCTGGGACTTCCATTTTGCTTATGCTGGTAACATTGATTGGTGTCCCACTGGTTTGTGAGGCTTTGTCCACTTTTGTTCATTCTTTTTTTTCATTCTGCTCCCCAGAATGAATAATAGCAACACATCTATCTTCAAGTTCCTGATTCTTTTTTCTGCATCTTCAACTGCTGTTAAGGTCCTCTAAGTGATTTTTTTTTTCATTTCAGTTTTTGTACTTTAAATTCCAAAATTTATATTTGTTTCTTTTTCATAATTTCTACCTCTTTATTAATATTCTCTATTTAATGAAATGTCATTATCACACATTAATTCTTTAGATAGGGTTTGCTTTAGTTCTTCAGAATACTTAAAACAGCTGATTTAAACTCTCTGTCTTGAGGGGTGCTTGGGTGGCTCGGTCGGTTGAGTTTCTGACTCTCCGCTTCAGCTCAAGTTTTGATCTCAGGGTACTGAGATCAAGACCCATGTCAGGCTCCATGCTCACTGGGGAGTCTGCTTGAGATTCTCTTCCTTTCCCTCTGTCCCTCCCCCTACTTGCTCTCTCTCTCTTGCTCGCTCTAATAAGTACATTTTAAATAAATAAATAAATAAACAAATAAAGTCTTTGTCTTATAAGTGCAACATCTGGGATTCCTTAGGAACAATTTCTATTGATTGCTTTTTTTCCTTTTATGGAACATATTTTTTTCCTTTTATGGAACATATTTTCTTTCCATGTATGTCTCATGCTTTTTTGTTAAGAATTAGACATTTAGGGGGGCGCCTGGGTGGCTCAGTGGGTTAAGCCCCTGCCTTCAGCTCAGGTCATGATCTCAGGGTCCTGGGATTGAGCCCCGCATCGGGCTCTCTGCTCAGCAGGGAGCCTGCTTCCTCTTCTCTGCCTGCCTCTCTGCCTACTTGTGATCTCTGCCTGTCAAATAAATAAATAAAATTTAAAAAAAAAAAAGAATTAGACATTTAGGGGCACCTGGGTGGATCAGTGGGTTAAACCCTCTGCCTTTGGCTCAGGTCATGAGACCAGGGTTCTGGGATGGAGCCCCACATCAGGCTCTCTGCTTAGCATGGAGCCTGCTTCCCTTCCTCTCTCTGCCTACTTGTGATCTCTGTCTGTCAAATAAATAAATCTTAAAAATAAATTTATTCTAAAAAAAAAAAGAATTAGACATTTAAAATAACATAATGTGACAACTCTGACAATCAGATCCACCACCCCCACCTAGACAATTTATTGTTGTTGCCACTTGTTACAGTAACTGTTTGTTTAGTGACTTTTCTGGACTAGTTCTATAAAGTCTACATTCTTTGTCATGTTAGTGTCTCTGCTTAGTTTATTGGTTAGCTAATGATTGGACATAAATATCCTTAAATAACCGAAACTAATAAATCTCCCAGGCTTTGGTGTGAGCAGCTCTGTGTAGCTGTTAGAGCATGTCTTTAAAACTCAGTCCATGGGGTGCCTTGGTGGTTCAGTCAGATAAGTGTCTAACTCTTGGTTTTGGTTCAAGTCACGATCAAGTCGTGGGATCAAGATCCAAGTCAAGCGTTGTTCTCAATGCAGAGTCTGTGTAAGATTCTCTCTCCCTCTCTCTGCGCACCCCCCCCCCGCACTTGTGCTCTCTCTCTCTCTAAAATAAATAAATATTTTTTAAAAAGCTCCTGGGGCACCTGGGTGGCTCAGTCGGTTGAGCATCTGCCTTTGGCCCAGGTTATGACCCCAGGGTCCTGGGATTGAGTCTGGCATCAGGCTCCCTGCTCTGCTTGTTTGTGTGCTCGCTCTCTCTCTCTCTGATAAATAAATAAATAAAACCTAATTTCCTTTAAGGAAAAAAAAATCCTCAATTTATAATTCTAGCTCAGCCTTCACTTCCTACTTGCATAAAATCTCAAGGTCAAACAGACATGAGAGCTTAGAGCCTTCTCACATCTTTCCCAGACATGCTCAGAACTCTTCCCTATAACCTGGACTTCTAGAT
Organism: Mustela putorius furo; assembly: GCF_011764305.1. Lineage (NCBI taxonomy): Eukaryota > Metazoa > Chordata > Mammalia > Carnivora > Mustelidae > Mustela > Mustela putorius. The sequence continues at coordinate 4,096,575 of NW_025421261.1, forward strand.
TACCAGAAATATGTCAGAATTTTTCAAAGCTCTTATGGACAGCACATTCACCAACTATTCCTTTCAAGTTCTTGGTTGAGTCTACTGTTTTCCCAACTGTTACCCACCACCTAGAGCATCTGCAAGTTGAAACCTTTGCCTATAATTGTTTTGACAATGGTCCCTGTGGGAGGAGATTTTTTTAGCATCAAGTGAGCTCTGAGTAAGCCTTTTAAGTGAACGCTTCTGGAGAACCATTAGCCAGACCAGATAATGACAATTCTATGAGAATGGGGCTTTGAAAGACCTCCATATCCATTCTGCTCTCTCTGGTGGCTACCAAGCTGCCCCCAAGAATATGAACTGTTATTAAGACTACTGCATAACTGGAAAGTCAGGGGTGGGATTAGGATAAGTTAAAATTCCACAGACTTCACTATTCTTACTAAGATTCAGACACTTTTCTTGAATAAATGATCCTTGGGTTAGCAAGCCTTTGGTTAATGTCTAGAGTTCTAAAAATTTAATTCTGATTTTTTTTTAACCCACTGAACCACCCAGGTGCCCCAATTCTGATTTTTTTTTAAAGTATAGATGACATATATTAGTTTCAACTATACAACACAGTGACTCGACAATTATGTTACAAAGTAAACTCCCCCCCCAAAAAATGCCTTTTTTTCATTGTTCTTATGAAGGGGAATATTTTTGGAGGTCCTTTATTCTGGCCTTTTTTTCCTGACATTCTCCCATAACCTTTTTTAAGCCACAAATAACCCAGACCATGGCTAAATACAAAAGCACTAGTAGCCAGACACCAGCATCATGGAAATGCAGAGTGAGGAGTTGTGTAGCAATAAAGACATAACAAAAAGCCTGTGTATTCCGTGAAATTGCCCCATAAGGCCCAAACAGAATATCCTCTAATTTCCAGCACCTCTCGATACTCCTTTAATTAAACCTACTCTTCCTTAAACACCAGCACCAAGATGAATGGGAGTGAGCTAATTCAATCTTATTGATTCCCTGTTTTGTTTAATCACTAGAGTTGCTATTTTGTTTAATTACTAAAGATTGTTTTCTACTATTTCTATTTCAAATACATCTTGACTCAGTTACAATATTTCTGCAGAGAAACGTGCTTTACATTCCAAACAATCAACTTACAAACCTCCTCAATCCCACAGACTTATTAACAAAGAATGAGCTGTATGTTATTCATGGCTGAAACCCATACTGTAAAAAGATAAGTGGGTGACATCTGAAGGCCTTCACTCGGGTTTCGAAGGATGGAAGAAGAATTGGGGGAATGTGGGGAAAATTATATGAATAAAACCTTCCAGCCTAGAACCAGCAAAATAAGATCTCAGATCAGTGAACAGACTAAATTGGCTATGGGGCTGAGTAATGCAGGGAGAAGTAGGTTACAGTTAGGGAGATACTGGAGTTGGGGAAGACAACAGGAAACCTTAAAAATGGGGAGAGAATTTTGTACTTGACTTGGAGGACAACAATTCACAATCGTTTTCTCTCCTCCTCCCATACACCTGAGCAAAGCGATCATTCCTGGTTGCAGCAGTGGCTCCCAATTCAAGAGACCCTCCAATATGGGGATGAAGTGGTGAAAATGGTAGAATCCCTGGTGGGGATTACGGAAGGGGGGGGGGACAGAAGAGATTTCGGAAGTCCCACTTGAGATTCTGCTATTCCTTCCTTAACCACTGCGCTCATTCTTCTACACCGCAGTCAATGGGGAAGTCAGAGGAGGCCTCTGAAGAAAACAGTGCCCTTCTGGAAATCCTTCATGGCTATATGTCCTAATTTCCTAAACATTAGATTTCAGCACTTTCCAAAATGGGATTCATGAAATACCCATCCCATAGATGCCATTTGTTAAAAATGTTCAGTTCACATAAGTTTGGAAAATCCCACGTAAATATAATATCCCATATTTATGAGCCTGCTAAAGGCTCTAAGAACTCTCACAGTAGAGAAATCTGTTCAATTTTTTAACAGCTTCCACACTTATTTGATCACAGACCTTATTCGCACTTAGTATCTACCAACATCCGAGTATTCCACAGGAAAAACTGAGAAACATTGGCCTATACTATTAGCTTCTTTGTGGTTAGGGACATGTCACATGTGATTCTGTACCTGCCATAGATCTGCTTATTCGAGACAATAAAGCAGGAAGTGGCCCTCTCCCCACTCTCTAGAAACCCCACTCCCTACAACCTCTCTGTCCAGTAGCCTCGTGTGCCTTGGCGATTCCCCATGCAGAGAGGAATCCAACCCCGGAGCTCTCGGTACGGCTGTATTCAGAGGGAGCTGTGAATCAAGGCACCTGGGTTCCTCAGTGTTTCTCTGGGCCCCTCCGCAGTGTTCACTCCCTGAATCTGAGCTGAGTAACTGAGTGGGCTAGGAGAGAAACTGGCCTGGAGAATCTGTGGGCCCCCGTGGGTCCGTCTTCCTGTGTCGTTAACTAGAGGAAAGGGAAGGGTTAGCAAAGCTGCTGAGCAAGAGGCAAAAGAAAAGATGAGAAGAGGCTTGTCTGGGCCTGAATGGGTTACCAAAGAGAACGGGGCAAAGAGGGCGAGTGAGGAACGACCTTCATCCTAGCTCTCACTTCCCTCCTCTGCCAAAGCCCTGAGCAGCCTTTTTCATTCTTCCCCAGTCCCGCTGCGGCGCTTGCTCCTTCAAAGCCGTGCTCTGCGCTCCCTCTGCTGGTAGAGATGCAGCAATTAGATTTAAAACCAACTAAAATAGAACAGTTCCGTTTGCAGGGCCTGTAGAGGTGTGTTCCTCTACGTACCCTCTCTTAAACCTGGCTACACTTCTCAGCAAAGAAGAGAACCCAACATCTTTTGCATTAGCAACAGCAACAAAACAAAAACAACAAAATAAAGGTAGCGGAACGGTTAAATTATTGTGCTTCAGACTATGAAATGCAGCCGTGTAAATTGCATCCACCACTGCAGGAGATGCTAGAGATAAAAAGACTAGTAACATCTGACCTCTGTTCTCAGGAAACCAAAGACAGAGGAGAGAGCCCAACAGAGAACACATTTCTCAAAGGGAAGAATCTTAGAAGACAGTGTCTTGAATGGCGATTCAGATACGTCCACTTCATCTGTAGAGGCCGCTCACGTAGGCCAGGCTGTGCGCTCTTAAATGTGCATGTTAATGGACAGATCTGGTTCCATGACAATCCGGACTCATAATGCCCATCCACACTGCAACACCTGCCAAGAGCCAGTCCTAGTATGCTCGCTCGTTTTTTTTGTTGTTGTTGTTGTTGTTTTAAGATTTTATTCACTTATTTCTTTACTTGAGAAATAGAGGCGGGGGGAGGAATAGAGGGACAGGGATAAGAAGACTCCTCACTGAGCACGGAACCCGGCGCGGGGCTCGATCTCACAATCCTGAAATCATGTCATGAGATGAAACCAAGAGTCAGAGGCTCAACTGACTGAGCTACCCAGACACCCCAAGCTCATTTTCTGAATTAACTTCAGAGATGATCCTAAGAAAGAAACTGAGGTTCAGGAATGCTAAGATTATACAACTAGAAAGTGACAAAGTCAGCATTACAGTCCGGTCCACTTGACTCCAAAGTCCCTTCAATCTCCTCCCCCTACACTGTCTTCAACCATTTTCTAGTTTTCACAAACACTGTGACCTGAGGTTCCCGTCCACTTGGCCTCTGAATATAAAGAGAAACCCTGTATGAGAGCCAACAGAGGTATGCTACATCCCGGTCACATGGAGGATAGCGCTCTGTGTTGCGCACAAAGCCCCCAGCCTTAGTTTACAATATAATGGAGCAGGGGCTATACATAAAATAACTTACATGTAGCTGATGAAGGACAGAAGCAGAAAAATGTTCAACTTCAGCCTGCAAGGCTGACCTGCATAGGTCTGATAAGGATCAAACGTGCGCTGGTTGCTGCATCCTGAAAGGGTCTGGTAACTGCCTGGGCATGTCACTGCTCACTAATATTGAACTGAATAAGTACCGGAGAAATCTTGTGAAAGTAGTTTGACGGGTAGAAATGCAAAGCTATTTATGATCTAATGTCGCCTGCACGTCCCTTCCCAGCCTTAGCACGCTACGCTTATAACCAAGAGCTTCAGAGAGCGGAAGTGCAGCCCTTTCTGCCCACGGGTCCTGTCCCCACGTTCCTTAAATAAACTTACTAAGCTGCATCAGAAAACATCTCAAGAATTCCTTCACGGCCACTGCACTCGACAACCCCACATCACAGCCAACAGATTTTCTATATGCCAGAAACAGGGGGCCTGGCTGGCTCAGTGAATAGAGCACAGCACCTTTCATCTCAGGGTTGTGAGTTCAAGCTCCACTTTGAGCATGAAATCTACTTTTTTAAAAAATGGAATAATATATGCCAGAAACAGCAATTTTGAAGACAAAATGCGGAACAAAGTCCATAAACAAGAATAGCCAAGGGGCACCTGGGTGGCTCAGTTGGTTAAGCATCTGCCTTTGGCTCAGGTCATGATCCCAGGGTCCTGGGCTTGAGTCCTGCTTGGAGCTCCTTGCTCAGTAGGGAACCTGCTTCTTCCTCTCTTGCTCCCTCCACTTGTGGCTTGTTCCTTCTGTGTCAAATAAAGAAAATCCTCGGGGCGCCTGGGTGGCTCCGTGGGTTAAAGCCTCTGCCTTCGGCTCAGGTCATGATCCCAGGGTCCCAGGATCGGGCTCTCTGCTCAGCGGGGAGCCTGCTTCCTCCTCTCTCTCTGCCCGTCTCTCTGCCTGCTGTGATCTCTGTGTCGAGAAGGAGAAGGAGGAGGAGGAGGAGGAGGAGAAGGAGAAGGCGAAGGCCTGCGGCTTCTGTGTTACCTGCTGTGGCTGTCCTGGCTCTTCTGGGCGTCAAAGCGACAACAGGACACCGGAGGACCAGGAAGGACAGGGGCAGAGGAGGAAGGGAATCTCCGCTCTTAACAGTTCGGAAGAGGTTTTGGCAAGTCCCTGAGGAGAGACTATATGGAAAGGGAAGGTTTGGGGCCGAAGAAGCGCACGGTAAGGGCATAAACCGGGAAGAAGGCGGGGGGCCAGCCCCGCAGGAGGGTGCAGAGCCCGCGGAGGACCGCGTGAGGGAAGCGGCCGCGCGGCCCGGGTCCCCGCGGCCGGTGAGGCGACGGAAGGAGGCGACGAGCGACGCTCGGTCCACCGGGACCCCCGGGCCTGCAGCGCACGCGGGAGCAGGTCTGAGCGCCGCCCCACGCGCGACAGGAGCCGCCCGCCGCCTCCGAGTGCAGGACGCCGGGAAGCTCTGCTCGCCCGGGGGCTCACGGCGGAGGCTCAGACGGACGCGGGGGCCCGAGGGGGCGACCGGGCGCGGCCGGAAAACCGACGCCGACGAAAACCGTCGTCCAGGGACGACCGCTCGAGTCGGGCCTCCCCACACGGCCCAGCCCTGCCCTACACGCAAGCAGGGGAAGGGGCGACGCCGGAGCCACCCGAGGACAGCGGCCCTCGGAGCGCGGGCGGAACGGGCTCGGGCAGACGCGCGGCCGTGGTGTCGCGCGGAACGAAGCCACCGCCCCGCCTTGCAGGATCGTGTCAGCGTGACCCGGGGACACCGTCCGACATGCCCCGCGTCCGACGACCGTTGTCCTTCCTGCGGCTCGGGATTTCGCGCCCGTCTCAGCCCCGCCGGTCCCGAGGAAAAGCCGCCGCCGCCGCCCGGTTCACGGGGCTTCCGAACTGGCCCGCGTTAGGCCGTGTGGCCGGCGCGCTCGGGTCGGGGCCCCAAGACGGTCCCTCTGGGCGGCTGAGGCGCACCGGTTCGGAATCTCCTTCGTGCACAAGGACACGCGCCTCGACAGAGCATTTCGCTTGTCAAAGCCCGTCCGACTCCGAAGGACGCCGACCGACCCCCCGACGGCGCGGCCTCACCTCCGCCGACCCCCCCGGAGGATCACCTCCGGAGCTACACGGGCCCTCGTGTCTGCTGATCCGCTCACCCGCCGCACGCTAAGGGTCCCCGCGTTACAGACCAGGCGAGCGGGTCTCCGAGAGGCTCCGGACAGGGCGCCGAGTCCCGGCAACGCCTGTTCAACCCAGCCGCGTCCGACTTTTCTCCGACGCACCGCGCCCTCGGCCGAAGCTCAAGGAAGTGGAGATCCGCGCCCACCCGTCGTCCGGGCAGCCCCGCCGAGTCCCGCCCGCCGCGCTCGCCCGCGCGCAGTCCCGCACCCCACCCGCCGGCTCTCGCGCCCCCCGCTCTGGGGGCTCCGGCCGCTCCAGGCAGCCGCAGGCCGACAGCTCGGCTCCGCGGCCCGGGGAGCGCCGGCGGCCCGCGCTCCGGTCCTGCGGCCCCGCGTACGCCCCCTCGCAGCGCCCTTGAGGGCGGCGTCTGCGCCCGCCGCGGGGGCCGCTTCCGGGAAGAAGCCCGCGGGGCCGGGCGCGGGCCGGGGTCTCAGCACCCGCACTGCGCGAGCTCGGCAGGCGCCGGCCCAGGCCCTAGGAGCCCCTTCACGGCGAGTCTCCACCGCCCGCGTCCCGACCGCGAGCGAGGCGGAGGCAGGAGGGGAGCGGCTCCCGCCCGCGCCGTTTCGTGCGGGTTTAGTTCCCTGAAACCGGGGTTAACGGTCGGACCCGCGAGGCCAGCGCTCGGGCCGGACGCGCGCGGCCGTGACGAACGCGACTCCGCGCCACCAAGTCCACCCCCATCGCGGGGCCAGTTCCGGCTGCCCCTTCCGGAACCTCCGTCGTCCCCGCGGGAGGTCCGCGCCCCGCCCCGCCCCGCCCCGCCGCCGCCCGCCGGGTCTCCGCAGCCGGACCCCCGAGCCGCCTCCCGCTCCTCGCGCCCGGCTCGCTGCGCTGGGTTCGGCCCCGCTCTCGCAAGGGCCCGAAATCGCGTCTCTTCTGAGGCGGGACACACCGCGCCTCACTTGGGCCTTCCGCTCGCGGACGACCTCGCGGACGACGAGGAGGAGAACCGCCCGCCCACCCCGAGCCGGTGCTTCGCGGAACCGCAGCGTCGCGGCACCGGCTAGACCCGCGGGCCCGGCCCCGCCTCCGCTCCTCGCGCCTGCGCAGGCACCGCCCACAGCCCCGCCCACAGCCCCGCCCCGAGGCCGGCCGGGCGGTTGGGGCGGGCCGCAGCCGTCCTTCCCGCGCGCGCCATGACGATCACCTACAGCTGTGTCGCTAACGGCCGCGCGGTCCTCGCCGAGCTGGCCCTGACCGGCGGCTCCTATCAGGTACCCCGTGTCCGGACCTCCGCCGCGGCGGCTCCCGCCTCTTCGAGGGAGGCGCCTGCCGGGCCCGCCCCTCACGGCGACGCGGGGCCGCACGTGCGCCGCCCAGCGGTCGGGGTGGGTGGTGCACGCGGCCCGCAGGCGGCGATGGCCGCCCCGCGCGGTCGCAGTGGAGGCGGCGCGTCACCGGTTCGTGTCCCCCGCGTCCGCACAGTTGTGGGACGGCTGGTAGCTGCATAGTGCAGGGTGGGAGCTGCGGGAGCTGCGGCCCCGAGGAACGGGCGGGACCCGCAGTGGCGCCGGGATGAGCTCGCGGTCCGGTTAGGACCGAGGCCGGACGCGGCTGTCGCCCGGCGTGAAAGCCCTGCTCGCGGCGGGGCGGGGCGGCGCGGGGCTGCGGCGGCCCGTGGGTCCCGCGCGGTTACTCGGGCTGCGGCTCAGCGGCCGCGTGAGCAGGACGGCCGAAGCGGGAGAGGGAAGCGGCTCCGCGCGCGTGGAACGGGGTGCTGCGTGCGGGGCCGCGGGAGCCTCGGGGCGGCGGGGCGCAGGCTCGCGTGTGCGGCGGCGGAGGATGAGCGCGGGAAAGCCGAGACGCTGACTCGGCGCGGGGCCCGGGGGCCGCAGGGTCGGAGCGTCTCTGGAGAACCTGCTCGGTTAGGACGTGGGGGGAGGGCTGGAGGGGGAGAGCCGTGGGACCGGGACGGCGTCCTCACGGTCCCGCAGCCGGGACGGCGTCCTCACGGTCCCGCAGCCGGGACGGCGTCCTCACGGTCCCGCAGCCGGGACGGCGCCCTCGCAGTTGCGGGGGGAGATCTCGGGCCCGGGCAAGGCCGGCGGGTCCGGAGGAGGTGAGGGGTGCAGGGGACAGTTGAATTCTGCTGCCCGCGGAAGTGGCCAGTCTGTGTCTGTCCACGTCCGTCCCCGCAGGTTTGGGTCGCGCTCAGAGGGGCACGGCCGGCGGCCGAAGCCGGTAGAAGAGCGCCGAGAAGCCGGGAGTGCGGGGAGAAGAGGCCCCGGGAGCAGAGACTGTCCGCAGAGGACAGCGGCCACCTCGCCCCGGGCCGCGGCGTCCCGCGCGCGCAGAGCAGAGTCCCGCGAATGCGCTTGTGCCGAAGCAGCTGGACGGGCTACACGGTGCTCGCCGGCCCGACGGTAGATGGTGGCTGCGCCGTCGCCTCGGGCCACGAGCTCAGGGTGCGGGGATCGAGGCCCGCGCCGGGCTCCCTGCTCAGTCTGAGTCCGCTCCCCCGTCTCTCCCCCTGCGCGCTCTCGCGCTCTCTCGCGCTCGCAAATAAAATAAAGTCTTTAAAAAAACAAGGCGATTGGCGACTTGCGGTAGCGGCTGGGAAGAAGCGCTGGAGGCCGAGGCCGGACGCTGGAGGCCGGAGAGGAGGGCGGCGGGCGGCGAGGGCGACGGGGACAGCCGAGGCCGAGCCTCTGACGGGCTTCGCGCTCGGCTCCGGATCCCGCCGTCGTGGGGTCGAGCCCACGTCGGGCTTCGCGCTCGTCCGCGGGCAGCTTCGGATCCCCTCCCCTCGCCGCCTGCCGGCGCACGTGCCTCCGCGCCGCCTCCGGGAGCAGGGGTGTGCGCTGCGGCTGGGTGCGGCGCCCGCGCGGGGGCCCGCCCGCTGCCCCTGCCCCTGCCCCTGCCCCTGCCCCTGCCCCTGCCCCCGCCCGCAGCTCGCCGCTGGTTCTCTGGCTCTCTCAAACAAATAATTCTTTACAAAACAAGGAGGGGGGGAATGTGGCTCTCCGAGCTTCCTAGGTGACCTTCCTGTTCCTTTCACACGTCTAAGGTAAACTAATGGGACTCCTGAAAACTCACCGTATTGGAGATCTTCTGGGTAATCGTCAACACCTTGCGCATTTCCCCCCGGAGAGGGAGCCTTACAAGAAACAGAAATAAGGGACCCCGACGATTATTTCTTTTATAGAAAGAAAAACGTGAATAATATTGAATAAAAACTTTTATCTTAAAATGGAGAAGAATGCTGAAGAAAAAAGAGGGTGGGAAGGGCAGGGATGCTCAGGTTATTCAGAGAAAGCTGAATACTTTAAGATTCGTTTTTATTCTAGACAGAGAGCGAGGGACAAAGGGGGAAAGAAAATCGCAAGCAGACTCCCCACTGAGCATGGAACCCCCACCCCACCCAACACAGAGCTCGATCTCATGACCCTGAGATCGTGACCTGAGTCAAAATCAAAACTTGGACACTTAACCATGAGCCACCAGGCACCCCCAGGACCGAATACTTTTAATCCATTAACATTTTTAGGTATAGTTTCAGTGGCCAGGGTCACTGAAAAGATGTTTGATTAGATAGCACTACCCAGCCTTAAAGCCACATGTCAGATGTGACTCAAGATTGATTCGTGTAACCTGTATTTGCACGTATATAACTATACGCACAAGCATATATATATTTGTGTAATTTTCATATTTTCCTTCAGATTCAAATGACTTTGATAACTTGCTTCTTACCACACATTATGACTAACCAACCACTAGTTCTAGTGAACACTTGGTCTTTAATAAACCAATCAGACCATGGGTAAATTTAGGAGAATAATTAAAGACACTCTGCTGTTCCACAAAGTTAATGCTGATCATTTATTTTTAGGAAGCAGTGGCGACCGTGCTTAAACTAGTGCTTCTTAGAGCAGAGCCAAAGACCATAATGCAGATGGGAAGGTAAGGTCTATTCTCATCGAAGTCAGCTTGCTTTTTAACAATAGTAATGACATTACGGAAAATAAGGTCAGTTGCACATGCTCTCGAACCCTCAGAAAGGAGAACTGTATGTAAAAGTGTAAGATCAAATGAGAGTGATTAACACCAAATTCAAAGTAGTGGTACTTCTCCAAAGGGAAGGGAGAAAAAATGAAGTGGGGGAAGGGTATCCATGGGACATGAATCCTATGTATAACATTTTAAACAATTGGTAGGTCTAAAGTATTCTTGTTGTCTTATTCTCCAAACTGTTTTTAGTATACCCAGAATATTTCATTAATGAAAAAGGAAACTTCCACTTGAGAAATCTTTAATAAGACCACTCTAAGCTACACTTGTGACGTTACAAGGTATGGCCTAAACCAATCTTGACACCATTTTACTAGTAAAACACCAGGTGGGAAATAAGAGCATTTATTACTTCTGGACTCATCTTTTTTTAAGAGCAGGTTTGTTTTAACCTTTATGTTGTAAAATAGGACAAAATACAAAAACTCATCAAGCGAAAGTATAGCCTTATGAAGCTTTACAAGGGAGTCTCCCCACCAACTACCACCTCAGCCAAAAATACGGACTAGTGCCAGCTATCCCCAAAACCCCCACCATGTGCCCCGTGCCATCGACAGCTGTCACTTACCTTGGGTCTTCATCGCCTCATCACCTAAACATGCAGCCTCAGGTACAAGAGCCTGATCCTGCCTGTTTTTTTCTTTTGGTGTGTGTGTGAGTTTTTTTTTGTTTGTTTGGTTGGGGTTTTTTTGTTTTGTTTTGTTTTGTTTTTGACAGATAGAGATCACAAGTAGGCAGAGAGGCAGACAGAGAGGGTCCCCACTGAGCAGAAAGCCCAATGCAGGACTCGATCCCAGGACCCTGAGATCATGACTTGAGCTGAAGGCAGAGGCTTTAACCCAGTGAGCCACCCAGGCGCCCCTCTTTTGGTGTCTTTTAAATCTCTTTAATCTTTATTTTCCTCTCCCATCCCTCTCCTTTCCTTATAGTTTACCATTGAGGAACCTGCAGAGCATAGTTTCCCACTGTCTGGCTCTGCTGACTGTATATCCAGGATGCAGTTCACCATGCTTCACACAGCAGGGTCCACAGGCTGGGTGGCTTTCACAAGATGATAGGTGTTTTTTTCCATCAGATGGCACATGTGTCTGCCTCTGTCTCCTTCTGACTTGTTAGCAGCCAGTGATATTCCTTGCCTGTACCCTAAAGCCATTCATTGATTGGGGAACATAAAATGCTGACATTCTAGTTTTGTTCTCACTTATTAGCCAGCGTGATTTCCAGAGGAGATTCTTTTCTCGTCTACTATTTGCTTTCCTATATTGCACATTGTAATTTGAATCTTTGGAAGATCTCTTCCTGAATTCCTAAGTCATATATCCACCTGACTATTCTGTGTCTCTGTTGGATGTCTGATGGGCATCTCAAACTTATGTCCAAAACCAAGCCCCCACTGCCCCCGCTGCAGTCTTCCACATACTACTTTTCTAGTTCTTCAGGCCTGAAACTTTTGTGACCCTTGACTTCTGGCTCTTTGACATCCAAACCCAATCCATCAGCAAATCCTGTTGCCTCTCCCTTCCAAATATCCAGAATCTGACCGCCTCCAGCCCTACTATAGGAGCCACACCACCATCATCTCTCTGGGTTTCTCCATACAAAGTTAGGTTCATTTTGTCATCATGTTTTTTTATTTTCAAGGATTTCTCTCTCAAACCTTGATTTAATAGCCTTTGTAATTAAGCAAAATAAGCATGTGGTTCCAAAGTCAAACTGAAAAAAAACAAGTTTTCTTAAAGAAGGAAGAGAAGAAGGAGGAGAAGGGGAAGTCTAATTTTCATTCCTTTCCTCTCCACATTGTTCTCCCTTCCCCCTAGAAAGGTAACCATTTTGACAAAGTTCAATTTGTCATTTTCTTTTTCTTTCCTTTTTCTTTCCTTTCCTTTCTTTTCCTTTCTAGAAGAGACACATGCATATATGGCATTTCTCTTCCGGGAGCATGTGAGAATGATAGATAAATGGTACTACCTCACACCTTTGTTAATTACAGTGTATCCTGGACTTTGGGTATTCAAGTTTTTTAACTTTAAGATGGCTTTTGAACGTCACTCACTAATAACATACTAAGTATAAATTTAGAATATTTCCTCTCTCACATCCAATATCCAGTTACTCAAATCACATATATAACTTTCAGACAGATGATAGAATTAGCAACTCTTTTTCAAAAAAGTCTCCTCCCAGCTTAGAAATAAAAATATTTTCCAAGTGGAGATTATGTGTATCAATCAATATCTTCATTAAAAATATTTATAGCATATTATATTCATGATATGATATGAAGGATTTATATGGTAAGGGCAGGCACATACTTTAAATTTTCTGCCTCTGGGATTATCTTTTCTCCCTGTTTCTGAGATTCGTCATTTTTGTGTATATCCAATTTAACATTTTTCCAGGTCTACTACCTGCTAGCCATTTGGATATAGAATGTTCAGAATGATGAGATTAAAAGTCTAGGCACCAAGCAACTATTTCTGTTGCCATATTTTTAAATTTTCTGGATTGTTGGGCAGTAAAAATGGAGGCACTTTCCAAGAGTCTTCTAGCTTCTTAATATGTGACTCTGAGAAGGCATAAAAGGTCAGGTAAGATACACTATCACATGCTATAAGGAAGTTTAATTTCCCCCTCTCCAGTTCATCGTGTTCCTCAGAATATTTAGTATTGGTGGTTTATAACTTTTAAATTCTAATCTATCATAATAGAAAGTCAAGAAACTCCAAAATTAAATGTGTCTACCTAAAGATACAGGGAGAGTAAAAATCAGTGAACATAGCATTTTCTATTTGATGACAATCTTTTTTTTTTATGACAATCTTTATTCAGTCTTAGAATGAGTGCTATCTATAAAAAGCCATTTTTTAAAGATTTTATTTATTTATTTGAGAGAGAGAGAGTGAGCACAAGCCCTGCAGTTGGGAAGGGTCAGAGGCAGAGGGAGACACAGACTCTCTGCCGAGCAGGGGTCTGTACTGCAGGACCCCAGGATCATGACCTGAGTGGAGACAGATGTTTAACTGACTAAGTCCCCCAGGTACCCCTACCAAGGCCATTTTAAATATAGATAAATAAATGAATAGAGTTTTCTCTTGACTGCATTTTATTTTATTGATGACATCCTAAATATATAGTCTAATTTTATAGCTTTTATTTAACATAATTTAATCTTTCATATATATGAAAGCTTTTTTAGTTCTCATAAAAAGTTATCTACAGGGGCGCCTGGGTGGCTCAGTGGTTAAGCCACTGCCTTCAGCTCGGGTCATGATCTCAGGGTCCTGGGATCGAGTCCCACATCGGGCTCTCTGCTCAGCAGGGGGCCTGCTTCCCTTCCTCTCTCTCTGCCTACTTGTGATCTCTCTCTGTCAAATAAATAAATAAAATCTTTAAAAAAAAAAAAAGTTATCTACAGAGCTTGTATACTACTGAGAGCTTGAAAATAGAATCTCTGTAAAGGTACTTAATTTCTTCAATGTTATCATATAAATTAATGTATTCTTTTCAAAGCTTTGTCTACCATACTCTCTTTATTGATGGAATCACTTACCTATGTGCTACAGACAATGCCTTGGATACCATAACACCATCTGCATTTCTTAAAAACGTAAGTAATTTCTTATACTACTTCAAGGACTTTCTCAGTGATTGAAATTATGAGGTCTCTGTTTTATAGTGTTAGTAAGAGTGTCAATAACTAAAAGCAGATCATTTGTCTATAAAGCAGAGCTATTAATGACCTTCAGAGATTTCTTACCCTTATCCGTCATCGGCCCTGTTTCCACACTTCTCCCAACCCTCAAGCAAGGTCTGCAAAGACTGCCCACACAGATCCATTAGACGCTCTCTTTGTATTTATCTTGTTCTTTCAAACTAAGAGAGAAATTAAACTTTACTAATATTTATTTTACCATTTCTTTTTTTTTTTTTAAAGATTTTATTTATTTATTTGACAGAAATCACAAGTAGATGGAGAGGCAGGCAGAGAGAGAGAGGGAAGCAGGCTCCCTGCTGAGCAGAGAGCCCGATGCGGGACTCGATCCCAGGACCCTGAGATCATGACCAGAGCCGAAGGCAGTGGCTTAACCCACTGAGCCACCCAGGCGCCCCTATTTTACCATTTCAAGAGCATGTGTATTTAATTTACAAATGGGGTGCCTGCGTGGCTCAGTGGGTTAAGCCTCCAACTCTTGATTTTGGCTCAGGTCATGATCTCAGGGTTATGGGATCAAGCCTCACATCAAGGGGCGGGGAGTCTTCTTGGGATTCTCTCTCTGTCCCTCCCCCTCAATCATGCATGCTCTCTCTAAAATAAGTAAATAGATCTTTCCTAAAATAAAAAATAAGTAAAAAACGTTAATGGAAAAAATAAGTCAGCAACACTATAGTGACTAACAGATCTTCTCCAGTCAAATTCATGAAATGTGCATACATTTAATTAGTATACTGTCTTGCTTTAACATAACTCAAACTGTAGCCACATATAGAATCAAGGATTATAAGGACAAATACTGAAATTCACTCTTCAGATACACCTGAATAACTGTTAGAGTGTAGATACTAACCACTATTAGCGATTTAAGTGACTATTTAAAATTATCCAAATTTTCCTCCCTCTCTCCTATTACGACAAAACACTTGAACTTTACCACCTACCTAAAACCAGGTATGGTAAAATGTATGATAACCACATACATTTTACCACCGTTGCTTGGGAATGCAACACTGAGTACGAACAATTGCAAGAATTCCTTCTTGAGATCTTGAAATGTCCTATGACAACCATAAGCATTTGGAAAAAGAAAAAAAAAACCATAAGGGTTTGAAAGATAGTACCATTCCGCTGGGATTGTTTCTTCATCGTTGAATGGCTTTGGAGTGGGGGAGAAGGAAGGCGAAATGAAAAAAACGTACTTAGAAAACATCATGACTCCTTCTTTGTGTGCCGGAGGTGAGCACCTGCTCTTGCTTTCGAGTCCGCAGGCATACCCAAGACTCAGAGTGGGATTTGCAGCCCCACTGCCTGAGCCTGTGATCTGTGCCAGAGCCGCAGAGAAGACCCGGCAAGCACAGGTTTCATACATAGAGCATCTTCGATTGGAAAGGACTCCCTTCCTTTTTGGAAAGGACCAAAAAGCTAGAAATGGTGTGGCAATAGAATATTCTTTTATTTCACATTTCTGCCAGACTCTGCTTCAAATAAACATTTGCTCTGTGATTCGCCAGTTGAAATTATCTATATAGGTTAAATATTTCCATTAATGTCCCCAGGTTAGTGATACTTTTCTGAGAAATCCTTTGATGTCGCAAGAACATTTTTCTCCTTCAAATGCAGTTGCTGCAGATTTTCAACAAGTATTAGGAAAGTATATGGTAGGTAACCTACTCCTTTTTTTTTTTAAGATTTTATTTATTTATTTGGCAGAAATTACAAGTAGGCAGAGAGGCAGGCAGAGAGAGAGGGGGACGCAGGCTCCCCGCTGAGCAGAGAGCCCGATGCGGGGCTCGATCCCAGGACCCTGAGATCATGACCTGAGCCGAAGGCAGAGGCTTCACCCACTGAGCCACCCAGGCGCCCCTCCAGCTGTACTCAACATTGTATGAAAGCTGACGGAACAGTTTGGAATTAGGAGATAAGAGCTGTAAAAATGAGTGAGAATTGGGAATTTCTATCTTTATATAATGACAAAGAATGACATCCTTGATATATGGATAAGTGGATAAAGCAAGAGAGAGAAAGTTTGTACGGTATACTATTATTTGTTTACCATTCTTATTTGCAACCATTTAAGAAAGAGAGAATAAATACAAATATGTGTTTTTGTTTGGTTATAGTGGAAAAAAGGGGTGACAGCAAGAAAAGGATAAACCACAAACATTTTAATCGTTGCCTATTTAGGGATAGGGGACAAGAATAGAAACTAGGCCTCCCTGAATGAAACTTGTTTTGGAGATTTGACTTTGGAACCATAAAAATATTTTACATGATTCTTAAATACTACTAAGTATTTAAATAGTCGTCCTCAGAGTGAAATAAGACAGTCACAAAAGAACAAATACTGTGTGATTCCACTTATATGAAATACCTAAACTAGTCAGATTTATAGAGATGAAAAGTAGAATGATTGTTGATAGAGCCTGGGGGAAAGGATGAGGAGGAATTAGTGTTTAATGGGCACAGAGTTTCAGTTTGGGAAGATGGAAGATGTTCCAGAGATGGTGGGGGTGGGGTGGTAATTGTACAACAATGTGAATATACTCAATGCCACTGAGCTAAACAGTTAAAAATCATTATAATTATAAACTTTGTTATGTATATCTTACCATAATTTTTTAATTTTAAAAAGTAATCCCGAAAACTCAAAAAAAAAAAAAAAAAAGAACCTAATTGTGTATTGAGCTGATGGCTTGAAAGACAGTGAAAATTTATTTCAAGTGACTTTAAAACACTATAATTTGATTGTGTATTCATAGTGAGATTATACCCTAATGGTAGAAGAACTAAAAATAAATCTTAAAGTATTTATTTTCAAGTACCACATTGTTAGTGAAAAGATTGGTGTTGCTATTCTAAAATTGGTTTATATAGATCTGTTACTTTGTGTAATCATGTTAATGTCATTAGGAATCAAGATTTTCAGCAAGAGTCGCAAATATAAAGTCAAAGAATTAAGTGAAACCTTCTAATCCTAAATTTTAACTGAAAATTAAATATTTTTTAAAAGAAAATCAAATTGTGAAAATTTTTAATTGAAAATTAAATACTGATTTTTTTTCTTTTTTTTTTTAAGATTTTATTTTTAAGTAATCTCTACACCCAATGTAGGGCTCAGACCCATGACCCCTAAGATCAAGAGTTACATCCTCTACCAACTAAGCCAGACAGGCACCCCAAGAATTTTTTCATTGAATTTTCTCAAAAAAAGTATTTTCTAGCCTATCTACTGCAAAGCATTAGAAATAATGAGCAACCCAGGAGCAATGTGCCCCCTTAGCATCTAGATTATAGTCTCTAAATACCATTTTACACGAGAAGAACCAGGCCTGACTGCAGATATCAGGGAGGAAACATGTAAGCCAGAAGTACTTTGTCATACCAGAAACAAGGAAGCTACCAAAGTTCACTGTGCTCATGTCAAAAGGCTTTAGGAACCAACTTAAAGAGGCTAACACTGGTCAGTGATGGAATAACTTGAACATAGAAAAGAATAGTAACTGCAGTGGGTTGTAACACGTCAAATGTCTTAAATTCCATGAGTTCTAGATACTATCAAAGACAAAATAATTCCTCACCAGTCAACTCTGGAAGATACTAAGGATCTATCTTATCACTCTAGAAACCAATAAATAAAAGACTCAATCTGTTCTGACTTTCCTAGTTGAACTGTACCTCAAAGAAAACAAGTAGTTGGTAGGGAAAAGGTTTTTTTGGTCTTTATAGACATATTCCAGCTAATAAACAAAGAAGAGGTGATAAATTTCACTATTTTATAATTGCTGATGAAATCATGGACCTGAGGAGTCATCATCAGTGACTAAAAAAATTAGGTGAAAAGCTGATGAAGAACTTCATAACAGATGAAATGGGCTCAAGACACCCAAACCCACTGATTATTCCTAAGGTCACAGTAAGGGAGACGATGGATCTTTAGTTATGCTTCCTATGTTACACAGTGAGTCGTGTACAGCACACGTCTGTGTGGGCAGGTATGCTTGCCCAGAACATCAAACCTGAATATGACCAAGCCTTTATACCCAACTACCAGTTTACAGAAAATAGATCAGGGACCACATTAAATGATACCACATCAGTACAATCAGCAAAATCCAAAATATGAGAAAATCTACAAGACAAAGAATCCAATTTCTTCAACGAATAAATTGCAACAGTGAAAAAGTTCAGGAGAACTCTTAGATTAAAAGAGACACATGTCCACTGAATGTGGATCAACAAAACAAACATTAAAAAAAAAACTAAAAACTATGATTTTTTATAAATTTGTACCCAAACTGGATGTTTGATGATATTAAGGAATTTTTGTAGATGTGATAATGATGTTGTGGTTTTTTGTTTTTTGTTTTTTGTTTTAAGAAAAAGGAGGTCATATCTTTTAGAGATGTAAACTGAGGTGTTTACAGATTAAAACAATATACTGTCTGGGATTTGCTTTGAAATAGTATATTTGGGGGAGGGGGAATCAGTACAGATGAAACAAGATTGACTGTGTTGGTATTAGGTGATGGGTACATAGGGATTGATTATACTGTTCACTCTGCATTTGTGTTTGTTTGAAATTTTCCATAATAAAATATTCTAAGTATACCTTTTTAGTTTTCTATGATAAATCTTACAAATCAGTAGCCTAAAACAGCACACACTTAACCATCTGATAGTTCATGTGGGTCAGGAATCCAGACCTCACTTAACAGGTTCTCCCCTCAGAGTCTCCCAAAGCTGTGGTGAGTGTCATCAGCCAAGCTGTACTCTCATCTGGGAGCTCGAGAAGATTCAGCTTCCAGGCTCATTTAGAGCCTGTTGCAGGATTCATTTCCTTAAAGGATGCAGCTTTTTGCTGGCTGTTGGCCAGGGGACACCCTCAGGTCCTAGAGACTGATAATAGTTCCGTGCCACTTTGCCAGTCTCAATATGGCTGCTTCCTTCTCAAGGGCACCAGAGGAGTCTCCCTACACCAGTTTACTAAATTTTATATGGGACATAGTCACAGGAGTGACACCCCATCATCTTTGCTATTAGTTAGAAACAAGTCATACTCGTGGGGGGAGGTTTCAAGAATGTGATGCATTGGGTTTCCCATAGGCTGTTTTGTAAAACTTGTTGAATTTCTAAAAAAAAAAAAAAAAAGTTGAATTTCTTACACAGTAGTTAACAGAATAAAAATAGTTTGGAGAGATTTAAATGTGTGTGTGTGTAAATGTGTGTAGAAGCTGAATACCAATGAGTGGACTATGAATACATTATCTTAACAAAATTTAAATGATTCCCTCGGGTTAAAAGATGAAGCATTTTTTAAAAGGAGAGAAAGAGAAAAAAGGAACAAAAAGAAAAAAGACGAACCATTCATCTGAACTTGATTATATCTGCAAAGACGTTATATCCCAGGAAGGTCACATTCCTAGCCAACTGGTGTTAGGAATTGCACATATCTTCGGGCGAGGGACACAATTCAACTAGCAACCTCGTCTTCCTACACTTACCTAGCGAGCGCCTCACAGACCATCAGCTGTAAATTGCACGCTCCAGTAACCAGCAAGATCAGAGTTCTGTTTAAGGTGGATTTGAGGGGCGCCTGTGTGGCTCAGGTCATGATCTCAGGGTCCTGGGATTGAACTCTGAGTTGGGCTCCCTGCTCAGTGGAGTCTGCTTCTCCCTCTCCCTCTGCCCCTCTCCCTGCTCATGCTTGCTTGCTCACTCGCTCTCTCTCTCACCCTCTCTCGAATAAATAAATAAAATATTTTTTAAAAGGTAAATTTGATAACTTGCCAAAGAGCAGAGGTTTTTAATATTTTTGAGTTTAAAAATAAGGCTTATTAATAAGGTAAAATAACACAAAATATATAAGGCAAAATATGAATGTCTTCAACAAGCTCAATCAAATCCCCTGAAGTGAGCATTCTTTTTTTTTTTTTTAAGACTTATTTATTTGACAGAGAGATCACAAGTAGGCAGAGAGGCAGGCAGAGAGAGGGGGAACCAGAGTCCCCACTGAGCAGAGAGCCCAATGCGGGGCTCGATCCCAGGACCCGGAGATCATGACCTGAGCTGAGGGCAGAGGCCCAAAACACTGAGCCACCCAGGTGCCCCTGAAGTGAGCATTCTTAACAGACAGCCTAATGTGTAACCTTCCAGAATTATTTATATATAAATATGCATATAGATAAATATATAATAAATGTATGAGAATATACATTTTATATGCATATGTTTATAATATATATAACATACGTTTATATATAACTTTTAAATTCACAGAACTGAGTCATTAATGCAGTGGGTTAAAGGCTTAATCTCTGGAGCTTGACTTGTTTGGCTGTGTAACAATTTGGATACCTTATTACTTTCAGTCTCAGTTTTGTCTTGTTTTGTTTCATTTTAATGTTTTTTAATTTAATTTTAATTTTTTTTTTTTTTAATTTTAAGTGCACTCCACACCCAATGCGGGGTTTGAACTCAAGACCCTGAGATCAAGAGTCAAGCACTCTAGCAACTGCACCAGTCAAGCACCCCTCAGTTTTCTTCTTTAGAAATTAAAAGATGACAAAAATACTACTTTATCAGGTGGTTTGGGAATTAAGTGAGTTAATATGTGTGAAGTGATTAAGACAGTACCTAGCACATATTAAGTGCCCAATAAGCTATGATTTGATATTGTTCTGCAGCTACGGCTTACTTTTTTAATGTAACACTCTCTTGTAGAGATCATTTTTGTTAATATGGATAAAATGGAAGATATAAAGAGGAACAAAGGACAAGAACAATGAAAGGAAAACAGTAACAATTATGGTAAATATTAGTCCAACTATATCAATAATCACGTTAAAAATTAACGGTCTAAAAAAAATAATGGTCTAAATACAGTTCATTATTGCTCTTAACTGGGGACACAGATTATCAGGTTAGATCAAAAAACTGTCAAGAGAATGAGAAGACAAACCCCAGACTGGAAAAAAATACTTACAAAAGACACATCTGATAAAACTACAGACTGGGAGAAAATATTTGCAAAAGATACATCTGTTATCCAAAATACATAAAGAACTCTGAAAACTCAACAATTAGATGATAAACAAGCTGATAAAAAAATGGGCCAAGGGGAACACCTGGCTGGCTCAGTTGGTAGAGCATGCGACTTCTTGATCTTGAGGTTGTGGGTTTGAGCTGGATGTTGGATGCAGAGGTTACTTTAAAAAATTAAGTCTTGGGGTGCCTGGGTGGCTCAGTGGGTTAAGCCTCTGCCTTCGGCTTAGGTCGTGATCTCAGGGTCCTGGGATCGAGCCCCACGTCGGGCTCTCTGCTCAGTGGGGAGCCTGCTTCCTCCTCTCTCTCTCTGCCTGCCTCTCTGCCTACTTGTGATCTCTGTCTTTGTCAAATAAATAAAATCTTTTTTAAAGTAAATAAATAAATAATAAAGTCTTTAAAAATAAATGGGCCACTGAGCTGAATAGATGCCTCCAAAGAAGATGTACAGGCAGCAGATAAACATGAAAAGATGGTCACATCCTGCATCATTAGGGGATCGCAAATCGAAGTGACGGTAAGATAGCCTACGCACATACTGAAAGGCTGAAATTCACCCTGGGCCAGCACCTGCTGCAGACTGGGAGCTCACACTCGCTGCTGGTGGGATGCAAAATGGAACAATCACTGTGGAAGACAGTTTGGCAGTTTCTTAGAAAACTAAACACACTCTTAACCTTGCACTCCGACAGTCACAACCCTGCTATTCACACAAAAACTTGCATGCACGTGTTAGAGCAGCTTTACTGATAATTGCCAAGACATGGAAGAGCCAAGATTGTCCTTCTGTAGGTGAATGGGTAAACTGTGGTACATCCAAACAACTGACTTATTCAACACTAAAAAGAAATGAGCAAGGAAGCCGTGAAGAGATATGGGGGAATCTTCAGTGCTTATTAATAAGTGAAAAAAGCCAATATGAAAAGGCTACTTGGTTCTAACTGTATGACCTTCTGGAAAAGACAAAGCTACGGTGACGGGAAAAAGACCGATTGTTGCTAGGGCTTAGGGAGAAGGGAGACATGAGCCAGTGCAGCATCACTTTTAGAGCAGAAAAAAGGTAAGGTCACATCAGTTTATACAATCTACAAAGGAGAATCAATAAAGTAAACCATTGAGGTGCCTGGGTGGCTCAGAGGGTTGAGGCTCTGCATTCTGTTCAGGTCATGATCTCAGGGTCCTGGGATGGAGCCCCGCATCGGGCTCTCTGCTTGGGCAGGAAGCCTGCCTCTGCCTGCCTCTCTGCCTACTTGTGTTCTCAGTCTATGACAAAGAAATAAATAAAATCTTTTTTAAAAAGTAAATCATTGTCAAATAGGGCGGTGAAACTGTTCTGTGTGATACTGTAATGGAGAACACCTGTCATTACACATTTGTCCACACAAGGGAACGTACAGCGCCACAGCGCCAGCAGTGAATGGTGATGTAGACCACGGACTCGGGGTGATGAGAAGACCTCAGCGGAGGCTCATCCGTCGCAGCACACGCCCCGCTGTGGTGTGGGAAGTTCATAGGGAGCTGGGGCAGGGGTGAGGGGATAACAGTAGGTTGAGGACTCTGCTTTCCACTCAATTTTACTGTGACTGTAAAACATATTTCTAAAAAACTATATAAATATATAAATAATTTTTTTAAGAAAGGCTTCCACCACTGATTGTATACATTGAAATATCGATCTCCCGTCCAACCCCCAGCCCCTTTTCTCAGCAAGATTAAGGTGGGACAATCTGAAGCTTGGTTGATTCCTTATGCTGAAAAGCAAGTGAAATGTACTTTTGACACTTTTGTTCAATTTGTACAATATATTGTAATAGATTTCATTTATAGAAAATAATATTTGTATTATCTTTCACTTCTCTGTAGATGAAATACAATAAAAATCAAGACAATACCCCGATATCTACACTGAGGAGTCAAGTAACTGATGTAAAAAATATTATGTCCCAAAATATTGATGAAATTTTGGAAAGTGAAAACAGATTGAGTATCTTCACTGATAGAACCAATGATCTCCAGACAACTGTAAGTGATGCCCACCTGTCTTGGTATCTAAGTAGTGCTCAAAACAAACGGCCAAAAGCAAGTACATACCAGGGATACTGTGAGATCATCCTATGTTGCCAAATTATGGCTTTATCAAAAAATTATTGGAATGCAACTAAAATTTCTTTAATTATAAAACAATGAAAATTAAAAGCCCATTAAAATAGTAAGTAGTTATCGGCATAACAGATACATTTCTCTTTTTTTTTTTAGATTTTATTTATTTATTTGACAGACAGAGATCACAAGCAGGCAGAGAGGCAGGCAGAGAGAGAGAGGGGGAAGCAGGCTCCCTGCTGAGTAGAGAGCCCGATGTGGGGCTCGATCCCAGGACCCTGAGATCATGACCCGAGCCAAAGGCAGAGGCTTTAACCCACTGAACCACCCAGCCGCCCCAACAAATGCATTTCTTACATTAAGACGTGCACAGGTTAGTCAACAAATAAATTGCAAGGGAAGTAGACTTTACCAAAAAATGGGTTGAGGAGGTGTATCAATTGCAGTGTATGGTCCTTATTTGGTATTTGACTCAAATTATAAAAATGAAAATTTGCAACTTCATAAGATAATTAGATATTTGAACTCTGACCAGATATTAGATAACATTAAGGAGTATCATTAATTCTTAGGTGTGATAATGATATTGTGCTTTAAAGAGTCCTTACTTATTAGAGATACATATTAAAATATCTCGAGTGAATTTATGTAATGTCTGAGATTAGCGTCAGAATAGTTCAGGAGTAGAATGGGGTATAAAGAAAACAAAATTGTCCATAAATGGGTGACTGTTAAAACTTGATGTTGAAGGTGCCTGGGTGGCTCAGTCGGTTGAGTGTCTGACTTGGGATCAGGTCATGATCCTGGAGTCCTGGGATTGAGCCCCAAGTCAGGCTCCCTGCTCAGGGGGAAGTCTGCTTCCCCCTCTCCCTCTGCACCCCTCCCCAGCTCATGCTCTCTCTCTCAAATAAATAAATAAAAACTTAAAAAAAAAAAACCAAACACCTGGATGTCAAGTATATAGAGTTCATTATGCCATTCTGTCAACTTTTGCATATGTTCAAAATTCTCTATTAGCAAATACTTTTAAGGCAATCAATAAGGGTTGAATACCTTAGAGCATTTTAAATTTTAATTTTATAGATCTTTTTGAGAAACACAGCCACCATGTAAAACAAAATATACACATACTTTCTACTCACCAAGTCCTATCAGTTCTACCTCCTGAAATCTTTTCTATTCTTGGTCTCACTTTTTCACTTTTAGAAACAACTTAAGATATTGTTTACATAAAATAATATCCACCCACTTTAAGCAGAGTTTGATGAACGGTGGTACTTGTGTACAATTGTGTAACCACAGTCAAGTCACAGAATAGCTCTTCCATCGTAAAATCTTCCTGTGCTTGGCAGCTGACCTCCCCTGACCGCAGCCTTTCTGCCGCTATAGCGTTGTCTTTTCTAGAATTTCATATAAATAAAATTATAAGATACACGCTGTGCTTGGCTTCTTGACTTACTAATAGTTTTCTGATATTCATGTTTTTGTGTGTGTTATTATATTATTCCTTTCCATTGCTGGATAGTAACCCACGGAATGGCTAAATTCCACTTTCTGCCCATCCCAGTGCCACTCACTGTATCACTCCATGCTCGATTATTTCTTGTCTATTGCCTTCCCTCTATTTAATCATTCTCCCTATTTTTATTTTCTTAATTTTTTACAAAGATTTTATTTATTTATTTATTTATTTGACAGAGATCACAAGTAGGCAGAGAGGCAGGCAGAGAGAGAGAGAGAGAGAGAGAGGAGGAAGCAGGCTCCCTGCTGAGCAGAGAGCCCGATGCGGGGCTCGATCCCAGGACCCAAGCCGAAGGCAGAGGCTTTGACCCACTGAGCCCCCCAGGCGCCCCTCGTTCTCCCTATTTTTAGTTTGATTCTGTTCCAGTCATCCTCCACACTGAAACTATTCTTTAAAAATGCAAGTATCTTGGTTTCCTTTCCTAAACAACAGTTTATTTTGGCGTAGTTCCAATAGTTTGCTTGCTTTGGTTTCCTTGTCTAAGGAGACATATCCATAAATAGGTTGTTAAAGCTAATATCCAAGAAATTATTGCTTATAGTTGTTGCTGTTGTTATTAGTTTTATGGTTTCAGGTCTCCCATTTAGGTCTTTAATCCATTTTGAGTGTGTGGTGTAAGACAGTGGTTCAGTTTCATTCTTTTGAATATAGTCCAAAATGAATAAGGGAATAAAAATATGTTAAAAAAAATAACACAACTTCTTCCTTTCCCAGGTTATAAAGATATTCATATTGTTTCCTAAAAGTTTTAAATCCTGCTTCTTAAACACGGATTTTTTTTTTAAGATTTTATTTGTTTATTTATTTGACAGAGACAGAGATAGCAACAGAAATGCCGAGAGCAGGAGCAGGCAGAAGCAGGCTTTGCACTGAGCAGGGAGCAAGACTCAGGGCTCGATCCCAGGACCCTGGAAGATGCTTAACTGACTGAGCCACCCAGGTGCCCCTTAAACATGGATCTTAAAAAACCTGGAATTTTATTTTTGCACATAGTATGAGATAGTAATCAAGATTTTATTATTTTCTGTTGGAAAAACCAGTTTTGCCCAAACACCATTTATTGACTAGCTCAGCCGTTCTTTGGTTTTGTAATGCCGACCCTACCATATATCACATTTTCATCCTTTTAATTTATATGTAAGTATTCTACTGGTCTATTTCTTTATCCCTGGACTAGTACTATACTGTTTTAGTTACTATGGTTTTATACTATGGTTTTTATAAGTTTTATAAGAAGCCTTAATATCTTATAGGGCAAGTTACTTTCTACTTTGGGAAAATTGTGTGGGCAAGTCTTACTCTCTCTTTCAGCAAAGTTTAGAACCTACATCTCAGGTTACACACACACAAATTGTTGGGGTGCTAGCTGGAATTACGTTAATATGGGGAGGATTGACATCTTTAAAATAGTGTTGTCCCACCTCTGGACATGCTATGTGTCTTCATTTTTCTAGGTCTCTTTCAAAATCTTTTTTTGATTAATAGAAACATAATCAATTTTTATATTCTGCCTTTGTATCCTAAATCTTAGTGAAATTTTTCATGATAGTATTGTTTAGGGATTTTTTTGCATTTTCTACATTGAAATTTTATCATATATAAATAATGACTATATTTTTTCATCCTTTCCAATATACATATTTTTTAAGATTTTATTTTTAAGTAATTTCTATACGCAACACAGCCCTCGAACTCACAACCCCAAGATCAACAGTCATATGCCTTACCAACTGAGCTAGCTAGATTCCATTTATTTACTTACTTACTTACTTATTTTTTATTTTGCTTGTCTTCCTATGTTAGCTAGCAATGCCAGGAAAATGATGAATAGAGATGGTGACACCTGAAATACTTGTTTTGTTCTCAATTTAAAATGATTATTTCTAACGCTTCCCAATAAAGTATTACATTTACATTCAGATTTTGATATTTTGTAACAAGTTATACAACTTCATTTCTATTCCTCATATGCCAAGAAATTTTATCATGAAAGGGTGTTGAATTGTATCAAATGCTATTTTTACATTGAGATGATTTTTCTTCTTAAACTTGTTAATATGATACATTGCACATTAAACGTGTGTGTTGTAGGATTCAGTTTTATAATTTTACCTTTGTGGACTCAAAAGACTCTGTATAAAAGCTGTATACTAAATGCCATGTGAGGCTGTATTCTTAGAGAATTCCTATAATCTATCTAGTGCCTATGGTTGGTTTGATTTCCTCCTTCCTAAACTCTTAATTTTTTAATCAAGTATTTTTTTTTTTATCTTTTCAAAGAAACAGATTTTGGTTTATTTTTAATTCTGTTCGAAACTTGATGATTTCTAATCTTTTTGCTTCTAGTTCTTTCCAATGCCTGTAGCCACATGTAAGGTTCTTTTCTGGACAATATTCTGAAACCTGGTTCTTTGCTTCTGCGCCCTCATGCCTCCCTCTCAATTTAAAGACAAGTACCTTGAGGCCATAAGGCTTGGGTAGGTACCTTATTTTACCCTTAATCTTATCTCTCCTGCAGGGCAGAATCTTTTTTTTTTTTTTTTCCTCAAAATTTTTTATTCTTTGAGAGAGAGTAAGCGAGAGGGAGAAGCAGCTAGGGGAGGAGCAGAGGGAGAATCAGACTCCCTGCCTACCCGGGAACCCCAGGACTCCAGGATCATGACCTGAGGTGAAGGCAGATGCTTATCTGACTGAGCCACCCAGGCGCCCCAGAGCCTTTTTTTTTTTCTAATTGAGGTAAAATTAGTATTTTAAAGTATATAATTCAGTGACATTTAATATATTCATAAAGTGTATACCCAACATCTTACTAGTTCCAAAACATTTTCGTCCCCCAAAACGAAGCCTCATACCCATTCATCAGTTATTCCCCAGCACCTGGGAACCACGAATTTGCTTTCTGTCTCTACGGATTTACCTATTCTGGCTATCTCATGTAAACAAAATCATACGATCTATTGTTGTGTCTGGCTTCTTTCATTTAGCGTGTTCTCAAGCTTCATCCATGTTACAGCATACACCAGTAATCCATTCCTTTCTGTGGCTGAGTAATATTCCATTGTACAGAGACGTCTCTACATCTTTATCCAGTTGTCGTCAGTTGGTGAGCATTTGGGTTGTTTCTGCCTTTTGGCTACTGTAATACTGCCCCAAACATTCGTGTATAAACTTCTGTTTGAAAACTTTTCAATTCCTCTGTGTATAGACATAGGAGTGGAATTGCTCGGTCATATGGTAATTCTGTGTTAACTTTTTGAGGTGACTTCCAAACTATTTTCCTCGGTGGTTGAACCTAGTAGTGTAAGAGGGTACCCCAAAGTACCTACCAGTAGTTTAAGAGGGTTCCAGTTTCTCCACATCCTCTCCAACAATTTTTTTTTTAATTACAGCCATCCTACTGGGTATGAACTAGCATCTCATTTTTTTTATTAGCATCTCATTTTGATTTCCATTTCCTCAATGATTAATGATGTGTTGAGCATCTTTTCACATGCTTATTGGCCACTTATAGATCTTCTTTGAAGAAACTCTATTCAAGCCTTTGCCCAATTTTGAATAGGTTTCTGTTTTTTTGTTATTGAGGAGGGGCAGAATCTTAAGGGACACTTGTCATTAACCACCTTTTTAATCTTATTTCCTACTGTTTGGGCCAAAAAAAAACATCAGCTTATCCAGTGTTTCAGTGTTCCACATTTCGGCA
Organism: Mustela putorius furo; assembly: GCF_011764305.1. Classification (NCBI taxonomy): domain Eukaryota; kingdom Metazoa; phylum Chordata; class Mammalia; order Carnivora; family Mustelidae; genus Mustela; species Mustela putorius. Next base: position 4,124,659 of record NW_025421261.1, read on the forward strand.
CCCTCTCTATTCCTTTTTCATTTCTTCTTGCAAATCGGTCATTTGGTACCTTGATAAATGCAGTCAGAAACAAGAACTCACACCACTACCATTCTGTTTTCCAAAAGTTTCTTCCAAAGTGAGACTCAATAGGCAATTTGTTCACCTTCCAAGTTGTCATAGGAGATATAAAACTATCAGATATTTTATTCCGAAGAGCATAGGTCTTTATCTTTCCAGCCCCAAACAGCAGTTTCTTCACAGTTTACCAACCCTGGTTAAACCAATGCCACGTTTCAGATTCTTGTAATAACATCTCATCCGACCAACTGAAATATTAGAGAAACACTAGCTGTACCAACATATGTCAGCTTTCAGTGTTTTAACTAAACAGAGGTTTATTTCTTGGTTGTATAACAGTCTAAGACAGGTTTTTGGTGGGCATACTTTCACATGGTAATCCAGGAACCCAAGATTTTCATTTTCCCATTTCGTGACTCTGCCGTTGCCTTGGAGCTCGGCGTCTTTCAGTTTCCGGTAGCAGATGGTTAACCAGGGAGCGGAGGGAGCACATTCACTTACGTCCACTTCAGCCCCAAAGTGAGACCCATCACTTCTACCCACAACCTACTGGTAAGAATTAGTCTGATAGTTTGCCTCAGTGCAAGCGGCAGAGAGGGCGCAGCATAGGGTGGGGTGAGGAGCCTGAGAAATGTGGCCTGTGATCGGAGTGATGGTTGCCAGCGACAATTCCACATGCTAGAAGGGGAGTCAAGTCTTCCGTGGACAGCTGGCTGCCTTTATGCCATCTGCCCTAAGGAAATTCTAAAGGAAGTTTTTTGGTAGTTGGAAAATTACCTAAGAGAAAAAGTCTGAGTTTCAGCAAAAAATTAAAGAGCGGAGAAAGCAGTAAAGGTTTAGGTAACAGTAAATGACCATTGACTGCAGTACAAGTGGTGAAAAGTGCTTGGATTCTGAATATACTTTGAAGATGCCACAAATTGGAATTGCGGACAGACTGAATGTGTGGTGAGAAAGAGCTGAGGAGTCCCAAGTTTTGAGCTTAGTTAACAGGAAGGAGAATTCAGTATAGTTCCATCGGCTCATGTAAGCCCAGAGTTTAGCCTGCTGTACTGATGAACAGTGAAATCCTAAGCCCCGGATGACAGAAGCCACATCCTCACCCTCCCAAATACAGAGGAGCTGCACCATAAGTGCAATTTTTCACTGCTCTTCTAGGTTCCTGCAACAGGCCTTACATTCTTTTTATCTAGCACTTCTGAGTAGTAATAGTGGCAGGAGGGTTAAGGGGTTACCTAATCACCATATTGCTAGATCTTTTCTCATTAAATTATGTCTTTTTTTTAAAAAAAAGATTTTACTTATTCATTTGAGAGAGAGAGACAGAGCACAAGCAGGGGGAGAGACAGTGTGAGAGGGAGAAGCAGACACCCCCCCAAGCAAAGAGCCCAACTCGGGGCTCAATCCCCGGACCCTGAGATTATGATCTGAGCTGAGGCAGACGCTCAACCATGTGAGCCACCGAGGCTCCCAGATTACATGTCTTTCTTTTGGGGAAAGTGGCAACATCTAAACACTATGAAAATATGACCCCCCAAAAAAGTTTTAAGAGATTCTATTTCACCCAACGGCCTTATCTTCCAAATTTCACTTTTATGCATGCCTGATTACATGAAAAAAAATTCCTTTTTCTTTGAAGCCAACTGAATAGAAGTAGCTCAATAAAATATTTGACTGAAGTATTTTAGTTTTTCTCACAATATTTTCACACAGCACATAATCATTCTCACTAAAACCTCTATTTTAACAAAATTGGTTCTCTCTTTTCTCTTGATCTTTATGTAAAAGACTCTACTGCATGTTCTTGGGAAACAGATTTGGCTTTTTAATAAAAACTAGGCCCATAAGCTTTCTCTCAGTCACTCTATAGGTAAATACGGGGCATGAATTATAATTTGGCTGATTAAACAGGTCCATTTATTTTGGTATACTCTCAAAACTCTAATAAATTGATAGGTGAAGCAATAATTAGGGATTTTAATGTATAAAACAATGTATAATGTGTAATAATAATACATGTATAATGTATAAAAAACAAGAGAAGGGTGCCTGGGGGGCTCAGTCAATTAACCTTCTCTTTGATTTCGGCTCAGGTTACTGTCCCAGGGTGATGGGATTGAGTCCTGTGACAGACTCCACACTCCGCCAGAGTCTACTTGGGATTCTTTCCTGATTTCTCTCCCTCTGCCCCTTCCCCTGCTCACACTCTCTACGATAAAATAAATAAGTTCAAAAAAAAAAGAAAAGAAAAGGAAAAAGAGAAAAGGAGCACCTGGGTGGCTCAGTGGGTTGAGCCTCTGCCTTCGGCTCGGGGCATGATCCCAGGGTCCTGGGATTGAGCCCCGCATCGGGTTCTCTGCTCGGCAGGGAGCCTACTTCCTCCCCCACTCTCTGCCTGCTTGTGATCTGTCAAATAAATAAATAAAATCTAAAAAAGAAAAGAAACAAGAGAAAAGACAACAGGTAAGAAATGTCAACAATTTGGAAGCTAGAAATGGATTATGAGTCCTCGTTAGCAAATTTGTAGAGAAGACATTAAGACGCAAGCCGATCCGGGTCATAGAACCTGGGAAGGGCTCAGAAAGTGGAGAACATGGTACTCGTAAGCGTGGACCTGCAGTGTAAGTCTGAGAAGACCAGACCGGGTATAAAGGCTCTCAAAGGAACGTGTCATCTGCAGGGCCTTTCCCACGTTTTATAGCCGTATTGCTGCTTCTCCCTACCCCTGACAAAGGATAATAAATATTATTTAAAGACAGTATCAGAGAGGCTCTAAACTCAGACACCACGTGCAGTTGAGGCCAGAGTGACCAGCGTATAAGTCAGATGGATTAAGTGAAAAACCTGATCTTGAATATCTGTATTTTGAATATGGTGACCATTCCCCAATCTCTGTCTACAGAAAAGTAACAGAAGGTAATACATCCTCGAAACAAAGATAAAAAATCCACATAAAAGCTTACTCATAGGACAAAAGACATCTTTTGGAAATAAAAACAATAGTAAAAATTTTAAATTGAATGGAATTATTATAATATAAAGTCGAGATACTCTCTCAGAAAGGAGAGCAAAGAAAGAGGAAAGAGAAGGAAGACAGTAAATCAGTCGGAGAGATCCAACATCCGAATAACAGCAATTTCAGGGGCACCTGGATGGCTCAGTGGGTTAAGCCTCTGCCTTTGGTTCAGGTCATCATCTCAGGGTCCTGGGATCAAGCCCCACATTGGGCTCTCTGCTCAGCAGGGAGCCTGCCCTTCTCTCTTACTCTCCTGCCTCTCTGCCTGCTTCTGCTCTCTCTCTCTCTCTCTCTCTCTCTCGGTCAAATAAATAAATAAATCTTTAAAAAAAAAAAATAATGGGAGTTTCAGAAAAAGAATATGAAGGAAATCAAAGGAGAGGAAATCAGAGTAATACAAGAAACATTCCTAGAACTAAGTAACGAGTTTCCAGATTGAATGAACAAAACAAGGACCATAGCTGGGTATGTAATCCTGAAATTAAAGAACATCAAAAAGGAAGAGAGATTTTAAGTGTTTTCAGAGAGAAAACACAAAGGCTTGGTCATTAGAATAGCACCACATTTCTCAATAGCAATGTACAGGTGCTGAAGAAAAGCAGAAGAATGTTCTGTGTTAGGCACTGTTGGTAATGTAGCAGTGAGTGAAGCATACCAAAACCTCTGCCTTCATGAAGCTTACTTTCTTGACAATAAATAAAATTTGCACAACGTGGGGCACCAGGGTGACTCAGTGAGCATCCGACTCTTGATTTCGGTAGTTCCCGTTATGATCTTAAGGTCGTGGGCTTGAGCTCCATGTCAGGCTCCATGATGAGAGCAGAGTCTGCTTAAGATTCTCCCTCCCTCTCTAAAGAAAAGATAAAAAATAAAAATTTATATAATGCTAGATATGAGATAAGTACTCTAGAGAAAAATAATGTATTGAAGGGAAATATTATTTTTCTGGATGTAGAGGGGAGTAGCAATGTCTTTAATCAACGTTTAGAGAGAGAGTAAGTGCGCAGGGACAGGGACAGGGAGAGGGCGCAGGAGAATCTCAAGCCGACTCCGTGCAGAGCGCAGAGCCCCACGCGGGGCTTCATCTCATAAGCCTGGGATCATGACCTGAGCTGAAACCACGAGTTGGCTGCTTAACCAACGAGCTACCCAGGCTCAGCATGGGGGTGGGGAGTAGCGATTTTAAATAGGGTTGTAAGGGATTTAAGTGAAATCATGAAGTGAAGATGAGGAAACTGAAGCTCAAAGACTGAGTAACCTGGTCGAGGTAGGTCATGGACTTAACAAAGCTCACACAAGCCCAGCTGAACACAGCAGGGAGGGCGTCTGGAATCTTGGTGCATCAATCGTACTGTAAAAGCTGTTCACACTTACTGAGACTCTGAGACTGGTCAAACCAAGCTCAGTCTGTGCTTTCAGACAGCTCTGAGGAGGACTGGGGTGTGCCCATGAATCCACATACAGAAAGAAAACGTGATGTTTGTGTTCATTTTTATTTCAGGCCAAAGAATCCCAAAACACGAGTAAGGCTCTTAGGAGGATGTGGTGGAAACACTTCAGAAAAGTCATCATCATCACTGTGGCCCTTCTCCTCTCCATCATCATCATTCTTCTAAGTACGAAAGTGATACCAACCTGACCCCTTTCCTCCCCGGACCAGCAATTACCAATAAATGGTTACGCGTAAACAGAGGAGTCCATGACCAGCGACTGCGAAAGTATCCTCTGGTGCAGGAAGCCTGCAGGGCGCGGGGCGTGGACGTGCTGCCTCGTGCCTCGTTCCTGCTGCAGTCCCGTGTGCTGTCCCCACTTCCAGCTACTTCCCGGCCTCTTGCCCCTTCATCAAGACGAGGAGCACAAACCGTGGAGTCACATCACTGAAGCTTAACCCTCCACTCGGCCACATACCAGCTGGGTGACTCTGGACCAGTTATTTAACCTGTGCTCTTGTCTCCTCATCTGTGAAATGGAGCTGACAGTAATACTGCGTAGCACTTTATCTACCACATAGTCAGCGCCGAGCGTTAACTATTACTTCCTAGGGAAAAAAATGATTGCGTTTGTGGCATTAAATCTCTATTATCTTACTTCTTAGGAAAAAAATGACTGTGAACTTCTAATTTCCTTAGAAATAGGAGCCTTAACACGAGTGCACAGTCCAGAAACAGACATTCATCTCTTCTCCATATTCTTTCATTTGAAATGACAGCTCAAGACATTGTTCTATACTAGACATTTCCTTGGATAAAAATTTTTAAATTACAAAGCTGTACTATTTCCCTAGGAAGTCACAAGTCCTATTTTACCACCCTAACAGCCGCTGTCTTTCCCCACATGATACACTTCATCCAATAACCTCAAATCACTAAGATTTCTAACAACCAAAGCATCTAACTTCAATTTGCGGTTGTTAACACTTCATGAGTTGTATCTCCTAAGAAGGAACTTGAAGTGTTAAGTTGGTTTTAAAAATCACTTCTTGGGTGGGGGGGAGTGGGGGGCACCTGGGTATCTCATTCATTAAGTGTCTGCTTGAGTCATGATCCCAGGGTCCTCGGATCGAGCCCCACATCCTGCCCCCTGCTTGGCAGGGAGCCTGCTTCTCCCTCTGTCTGATGCTCCCCCTACTTGTGCTCACTCTTTGTCAAATAAATAAAATCTTTAAAAAAAAAATTTATGGGGGCGCCTGGGTGGCTCAGTTGGTTAAGCATCTGCATTCAGCTCAGGTCATGATCTTGGGGTCCTGGGGTTGGTCAAGCCCCACATCAACCACTGCTTCTCCCCTTCCCTCCGCTCCCCCTCTGCTGTGCTCGCTTCTCACAAATAAATAAAATCTTTTAAAAAAATAAAAATTAAAAATAAAATAAAAATCATTTACTGATCCATAGGGAAGAATAAAAGAACAGGGGTTCCTATCTGCTAAATAACTCATTTTAATTCTGATAATGATCAAGTATCAGCATTTTTTTAAAAGGATTTTCATTTATTTATTTGACAGAGCACAAGCAGGGTAAGTGGCAGGCAGAGGGAGAGGGAGCAGCAGACCCCACACCGCCAAGCTGAGCAAGGAGCCTGACACAGGACTCCATCCCAGGATCCCAGATCATGACCTGAGCCAAGGGCAGACCTTTAACTGAGCCACCCGGGCGCCCAAGTATCCGCACTTTAATTAGGCACCAAGCTTGTTCCTCCAGCAGAATATGAACCTTTCCATTCACAAAATACTTTTTATAGGATTTTTAATGTTAGAAACTTTAGAGATTCTGTAATTTATATCCAGGGGGAAAAATAGGTGATATATTGAACATGTACTCTGATACTTTGGGCAAGAAGTCTCTCATTAGGGGCGCCGGGGTGGCTCAGTGGGTTAAGGCCCCTGCCTTCAGCTCAGGTTATGATCTCGGGGTCCTGAGATTGAGCCCCGCATCGGGCTCTCTGCTCAGCGGGGAAGCCTGCTTCCTCCTGTCTCTCTCTGCCTCTCTGCCTACTTGTGATCTCTGTCAAATAAATAAAAATAAAAATAAAAATCTTAAAAAAAGAAAGTCCCTCGTTAATTTTACAATGACATAAAGAGGTAGAAACTATTAAATATAATGTAAGGCACATAGAACAGTGGCTGTCAAAGAAGTGCTAGGTAAATGTTTGTTCGCCATCTATTTGGCAGATGAGAAAGTTGCCAAGCTAAATGCCATGTTCAGGGTCACAGAGCTAGAAAGCTGAAGATGTCACTTATTCAAGTACCAGCTGTGCATATATGAAACCCTTACCTTGAACTCAGAGTGTATTGTCTCATGCCGTAAGTTAACTGTGGGCCAGATAAGACACAAGACATGAGTATTTTTGCTTTTTGCAGATTGGGAGGTTGTTTTGAGGAGGCTGGGGAAGAGAGAGGAATCGTAAGAGGGGGTCGTGAGGCGGGGAATCGTCATGTACTTGGCTGCTGTTATTTTTGAGGCCTATACAGTGTCTCCTAACATTTCTATAATTTGTAATCATGTAGAAAATACACTTGTGGGGGCGCGTGGGTGGCTCAGCCAGTTAAGTTGCCTACCTTCAGCTCGGGTCATGATCTCAGGGTCCTGGGATCGAGCGCCTAGTCAGGGAGCCTGCTTCTCCCTCTGCCTCTTCTCCTCCCCAAGCTCATGGGTGCTCTGTCAAATAAATAAAATCTTTAAAAATATATCTGTTTGCTGATCGTGAGTACCAGACATCAACCAAGGATCGTCTCATCTCCCCCCCCCTCCCCAGTGTCACACAGTAGGAAGCCAATACCCAGGAGCCTAGAACTGAAGAGTGTCTGACCGGCTCCTTGCTCCCCACGTGGAGCACCCTTAACCCAGGCGGTGAGTTCCACATGATGCCTGTTTTCCTAGAGCTTTAGAGTTAGGAAGAAGAAAAGCACTTGTTTAATAAGGAGCATTTACCTGCTCTCTGTGCTTCCCTTGTCAGAAAATGCCTGAGTAGAAAGAGATAAATATTAAGGCAATCTTAGACTCTTCATTTACTTCTGCATTCAAATATTGTTCAGCTCCTACTCTGCACCCAAACAGTTCTAAAACATCAGGATTTATTTTAAGTCACACTGATAGCACAACGGATGTTTGAGAAATTAGGGGCTATATAAATGGAAGTATAAGAAATGGACCTAATCCCAAAGGAAGCTTACATTCCAACTGAGGAGGCAAGACCAATAAAACTCATAAACACATTAAAGTAACAATGTCGACTTAAGTGCTACATTGCATGGCAGAGAATAAATTCCAGAAAGATAATCAACACCAGCTTCAGTCACTGAGGAAAATTTCATGGGTTCTAAGTGAGATAGTAATGGAATCTTATTAGAAATTGAATTTATCTCGACAAAGACAGTCGACAGTAACAGTGATGTGACCAAGCATTTACTATGTGGCAGTAGCTGTTTAAGTACTTCAGAGATTCTCAATCCCCACAACCCTCAGGTCGGGACTGTTATTTCCAATTTACAGTCAAGAAAACTGAAGGATAAGCAGTGTCACTTGCCTGATTCCACGAGGCTCGTAAAAGAAAACCGATCAACCATCGAAGACACCGAGGGCCGTGGGGGTGCCGGTGGCCTCCTCCAGCCGCGCACTCCTGCGTCGACGGGGCTGCCGCGGAGCCTATCCGGTGGCCTCTTCATTCCCCAAACTCTCTGCGGTGCTTTCATTTATTCCCTTCACATTGCCTTCTCCGGCAAACAGCCTCTTTTGAATTCCAAACTGTTCTCTCTCTACTGGGTATCATGAAACACCTTACATTTTAAATCCCAAAACTCAACCACCTATCATTCTTCCTTTCCCCACAAACATGCTTACATGACTTTCTTACCTCTATAAAGGGTATCTCACTATTCTATAATCCACATTGTTTTAGCCTATTTTCTGCTCATTTCAGGAAACCCAGAAGTGTTACAGAAGCCAACTGGGGAGTCCTGGCAGATGGCTAGGCCACTCATGCCCTTACAGTGCACAGCTGTATGTCTCAAGCCCGGCAGTATTACACTCTTCATATTCAGGTCACCCAGCACATACAGGTGTTAATACTTGATACGTTTTCATATGCATGATTTCCACAGTTCTTGAACAGTCACAGCAATAAATATGAAGCTTTGGTTTTCAACCCTAAATCATCTGATTTACGTAAGCGATAAAGATGCCTGGGCTCTACCCCCTCAAGTATCTACTTAAGGCTGAGATATGGCCTCAAAGTGGGTGCCTAATCTCACAATAAAGAGCCACCAACCCCAAAGGACTTTTACATGCTTATCACCCAACACCCATACCTGAGGAAGTTTTCACTTGAAAAAACTGATGCTTGCAGAAGTTAAATTTTCTTTGCCCAACATCACAGGGCAAATAACAGAGCTGGACCTCAGAAACACTCATTTGAAATAATTAGTTCCATGGACTAGATTAGTTTACTAATTATTTCAATTTCTAAGAAATTGAAATAGAATGTCTCACACATCTTAATAAATCTTAAAAAGGATTATTTTTAACTTGTTTTAAAATTTCATATTATCTCATTATAGAATCACGGCAGAGACTAAAATAACAAAACCCATTATTTAATTTGGCCTGATCTTTAGGAAAAAAAGGCCAGTCACAAGCTGGCTATAGACCACTTACTTGTGGCAGAGACCTGCTCGGCACCACACCATGACCTGCCACAATGACCACCTCTTCCCACAGGCCAGCAGTAAGACTTGACCCATACTCCTCAGAAAGTGCTCAATGGACACATAGGAAATGGAACAGTGAAGCAATGTTAGGCTTCCTCTGTATTTACACGGAGTGTGAATACCTTGGCTAACGTTAGCGCTACTTCACATATCTAATACAATATGTCATCCTCTGAAAAATCTACACGTCTGCATGACCAGCAGATGCCCACCAGCCCTCTCAGTGCCTCACATTTGACATCGAAACCGGTAGAGACCAAAGACGGAGCATCTCCACAGAGAGTCTTCCTACTCCTACTATTCCTCCTCGTGAACATTATGGAGAAAACTCGAAATTACCCTTTTTCTTCCATTAAATCCAGTGACTCTTCAACTTAAAGCACTATTTGACCATTACGCCTAACCTAACTTTCAAAAGAATCCCATCATTTAACATTATTATAACATTTTAAACATGATAGTAGTCTTACCTTTTCAACTAAGAAAATAAGACCTGTTATTTCAAGGTATTCATCCAAGAGAGGAAAGCTTAACTTAAAAAAAAAAGAAAGAAAAGAAAAAGACAGTGCAAAAAATGCATGAGTGCTGTAAGAGTTTAATTGTAAGACAAAAGCACTACATTAAATTTGAACAGAAGTAATCTTCCAGAAAAGAAAATTTAGTGCAAATTAAAACCCCACTAAAGCCCACTATAAACTTAATATGAAGACTAAAAATAGGCTTCTAGAAATGGAAACACTTGGTTCTAACAGAATTTGCTGGAGAAGGTCTTGAAAATGTTAAGTGGTACAGAGAAAATGTTAGTTTAAAATCAAGTCAACCAGATACTAAAAAAAGACATGCTGATAGGTCTTAATACATAAAACTAATTGACTAGTAGTAGCATGCTTTATATATCAGTGATTGTAGAAGCAGTGTACAACAAATTTCTGAGCATTTCAAAGTTTTATTGCCTTAGCCAATTTAACTACACTGTAATGAACCATCTTCCAAATTTTTTTTAAAGGGTTCCACTTCATCAGTGAGATTGTCAAGTGTCTTCTAAAAATGTGATTAACCCTGTGTAACCCAAGGCCATCCATACAACCAAAAAAAGGGGAATTATAGAATTTTTTTCTCGAGTACTTATTCAAAGCAGACCTTCCATGACATGTTAAATGTTGCTTTTAGGTTCTGACATTAACAGACCTCTTAAGTTTCTTCCAGTATTATATTTTTGGGAGAAATAAAAGATCCAGAAAAGTAACCTTGCATTCAAATTCTTAAGTGCAAACAGAATATAGCTTATCCAGTTACAAAATAAAATGTACACCAAATAACCTTGAAGGAAACGATCTTCCAATCAAATGACTTAAGTTTCTCAAAATAGAATTTTAAAAAAACCCAATAACCTCTATCATTGTTTAATGCGTTATGCAAAGCTATCTGTACTTTTTCTGAAGACTGAAGAATCCCTCTCATGACCATTAAAGTAACTGATCTGAACTGTTCTTACCAAAGAACACCTTGCTCTTCCTTAGGATCTAATAATTCATATGAAGCCTCACCTTCTACAAGTAGCACAATAATTTTGTTAAGGTTCTTTTTCCAAGGCCCTAGAGCCCTCCTTCCCCCCAAATTTACAGAGTTTACAGGGGAAAATTAACACTCAGCAGTTACCCACTACTTGGATCTTCCTAAGTTGCACAGTCCCTTGGATACCAGTCATTACCTAAGGCTACCGTACTCCGGCCATTCAAAATGGGAGGCTGCTGGACTACGGGAGAACCTGAAAGATACTAAGGGCATTGGGGCAGTATGCAACCACCGAAGACAATTCCAGAGCTGCTGACTGCCAGTTCATCAAGGATCAGTGAGTAACGCTGACACACCAAAGACAGGCGACATGCAATGAGAGCATGTCTGGAGAAAACTGGAAACTCAAGAGCCGACTCACCGCGTTTCCAGGCTACTGCTACTCCAGCAGCCCTTCCCCCCTGGCACACCGTTGCTCCCTGCCGCCCGGTACACTCATTTGGATACAAAGCCCTCCCAATTTTTTTTTTTCAAGCTAGACTTAGGAGTTCATAATTCAAAGGCTGGAGTGGTGCTAAGATTTATAGAACATGCATCTTTGTCTTTACACAAGACAAAAGTAAAAAAAAAAAAAAAAAATCCTTATGCAACAGCATATTTAACCATTTTAAAGGGACAATATGTAAAACTTTACTGTAGCTAAGATCACTTGGCGGGGGGTGGGGTGGGTGGGTGATATACAAGTTCCCAGGCAACAGCCCCAAACAATTCTGATTCTGCAAGCCTCTTGAAATGAGGATTATAATCAATCCTTCCCCAAATTTGTAGATTATAGGCAACTAACAGCAATTAACAAGCCAAGCTGACTCAGTTTGCACAAGCTGATATTCCATCTTGCCAGAATCAGTTCAGGTGTGGAAACGTCAGACTGGACTTTCCAACGTGGTCAGCCACGAAGGGATCAGGAGATCCTGATCCTGTCCCCATGAAGGGACAGGCACTCTTAGCTTGTCAAAAGCCGATAGTACATATCAGGTTTTATGAATAGTCTGGAATCATGCTTAAATGTCAGAATGCTGATAAATTACACTAAGTAAAATGCTACCGAAGAAAATTTACTGAGATGTGCTAGTATATTATGTATGGACCTAATCTTGACATTTCAGGTTAATCTGACCCCAAACCATATAAAATTATGTATTTCAGAACCAAACAAATTCAGTTCTGGTTTTCAAAATTCCCAATACCTCAAAACACTAAACAAAGTATTTTTTAAAATACAAGGTAACAATTTCAAAAACTTTTCCAAGCAGTGAAAAACCAAAAGCACATATAGAATGCAAAGGTCTAAGAACTTGGATCCTAATATTAATGAAACCACCTTTCAAAATTATCTCCGCATGACTGACACCCGGACAGGTGCTCTGCATAATGTATTCTAACTTGTGCACAACAACGCAGCAACTGCCAACCCAGCGTGGAAATGGTCATGTTGTAAACAAAACTTGCAACCTTATGAAATTCACTGAAGGTTAAGGAAGGAATGAAAGACAAACCCAAAACCCCAAGAAGAGAGATTATAACTCACCTGGTAGCACACATCTAGTAAAGCAAAAGGTATTAAAACTTGAACTAGGACAGCAGACCAAGGAAGCTCACACATTACTTGAAAAGAAGTAGGACTGATACATTCCGTAAGTCTGTGAAACTGGTGAATTTAAATCAAAGCTACCTAACACTGTCCATTAATAAACAAATTTGTTCTGTAATAAAGAACTTTACTGTAAAACATACTATGGTGGCCAAATTCTGAAAGGTACTGTTCTGGAATACTATCTCTACTTTATCTACCCCTTTACATTCCCCCAAATCCTGCATCACCATCCACCCCCATGCAAATTAAAAAACGCTGCTAAAAAACAGACCGTTATCACTTTTAGTCCCTTCTGAAAGCGTACTAAAACCCAGTACTTGAAAAAGCAGGTGGGTGGGGTGGGGGTGGGGCAGACAACATTTAAAAACCATGACAAAGAATGGGAGAGGAGACAACAGCAAAAGAATCTTGGAAACTGCAAAGCTTATGAAGTGGTAAAGGACTCGACAGACAAGAAAACCGAATATGCCATCAGCAACGCAGGTATCCGACTGTACCACAGAACACCCCCCAAATGCGCAGTAATGACAGCTCAGGTACCTTTAAAAATAGAGGTAAAACTAAGATGCTTGGTTCAAAGTCTGTTTGACAAGCAGTTAAACCCCAAGTTCCTCTGTACTAACAACGAGAGCCCTACATTCCTGGCAGAAAGCAGAGTGTGGAAGTGGACAAGAAAAGGTGCTCTCTGTACTCAAAAGGAAGTGAGCAAGCCAAGTGTTCAGAACTGTCGTCGGCCTTCCCTCACTGGATCCCAGCACTGAAGCCAGGGGTCCTACCCTTCAGGCAGGAGTGGACAGACTTCCGACTTCCAGTGAACCTGACCAGCTTAGCCAAAGGAAGGGGAAAGAGATTATCAAGGGGATCCTAATAAAATGTCAGTCCACTCAACACTGTACCCCAAAGGTAAAAGGCCCTAGCCCATGGGGCACCCAGGTGGCTCAGTGGGTTAAGCCTCTGCCTTTGACTGCGGTCATGATCTCAGGGTCCTGGGATAGAGCCCTGCATAGGGCTCTCTGCTCAGCAGGGAGCCTGCTTCCTCCTCTTTCTGCCTGCCTCTCTGCCTACCTGTGATCTCTGTCAACTAAAATCTAAAAAAAAAAAAAAAAAGGAAAAAAGGCCCTAGCCCAATTCACAACATCCAATTAGCTTTGAAATTGCCCACTCCTAGGGTGCCTGGGTGGCTCAGTGGGTTAAGCCACTGCCTTCAGCTCAGGTCATGATCCCAGTGTCCTGGGATCGAGCCCCACATCGGGCTCTCTGCTCAGCGGGGAGCCTGCTTCCCCCTCTCTCTCTGCCTGCCTCTCTGCATACTTGTGATCTCTGCCAAATAAATAAATAAAATCTTTAAAAAAAAAATTGCCCACTCCTAAATATGAGCCAAAGATCACCAAACATTTGAGGAAAATTTAGAATATGAAAGGCAGAAGCCTAAGTGACAGGAAAGTAAAGCATCTGGAAACAAACCTTTGAAGTCATTACTAATAAACTCAGACATGAGGAAAAAATAGTATATCCAAATAAGAATACATTGCTGTTTCTAACACAGGTTGAAAGGGGGAGGAGTCTTAGAAATCAGATAATTAAAACCTTAAAAAAAAAAAAAAAAAAGCTGTTAAAAGTTGTGAAAATCACTCCCGACACTTCAAGTGGCAAATAGGGGTCTAGAGCTTACACTCAAAAATTCCACAACGGAAAAGACGAGTGGTGGTGAAAGGGATGAGCACTCAGTATCGTCCCCAGAACTGAAGAGAAGTTTACACACGGGCTAGACCCACGGAGTATCCAACAACATACATGAAATAATCCCATCGTGGACTTTGAGAACACCAGTGGACACAGATAAAACTCTGAGCAATTTCAGAGTAAAAATACTTCATATGAACAACCAACCAAAGTACCATCCAATTTCTTCACTAAACCTACAACTCTAATAAAATGAGTGATCCACGTAGAGGGTAGAATAGACCCTTTTGGACAGGGAGTCTCCGGAGCAGGAGGGATGGGCTGTACAGAAAGCAGCTCTGAAATTCACGATTTCCATGAACAGGCAAACGGAAGCCCAGAATGATGGCCAAGCCCCAACAGTTATTCAACGATTTCTAAAGGGCGATGCGCGCAGATTGAAATACAGAGGAAAAGCATGAAGGTGATGGACTGATCTGCATGAAGGGAGAAATTTTCAATTCTGTAAATCTGGAACTACATCAGTGCCTGGCACAAAAGCATACTCATCTAGGTCAAGACAGAATGCCTAAAATGAACCAGAAAGAACACTTCAATATGACTGAGAATATATGAAAACAAACAGTATTAAAAAAAAAAAAAAAAAAAAAGATCAAGCTGCTTTTCCTTAACCCTGCAACTTTTATAAAAAGTCTGAAGTGGGAATGAATCATCCCAAACTCAAAATATTAAATTACTAGGGGCAAAGAATTAAAGCAGAGTACACGTTAGTCTGTCTTCTAATTACATCTACCAAATCATGGGCCAGAGTGGCATTTCAACATTACAACGGAGAATCAAAATCAGAGAGCTTTGTGTTAGACAATGGTAGGCAAACCTCATTTCTTAAACCATTTCTTTAATCAGTTTTAACTCCTTTTTAAAAAAAAGTTTTGATGTGAACTACTTACAGAAAATAAGAACAATGCGGCTTAACAATCCCAACACAAATTCTCGGACTTGCATCAGGGGCCTCGGGGCCTTTTCTGTAAAGGCTCAGAGACTGCATGTCTTGGCCTTTCAGTTGTACTCAACGCTACTGCAGTGCGCAGAGCAGCCAGACAAGCAAAGCTGTGTGCAGTACAGGCACAGAACACGCTGCTGGCCCCCAACTTACTGTGAAAGTTTTACTTTAGTAGCACTCACTTTTGTTAAGATGTCTGCCTACTTGGGAGGTCTATTCTTAACAATCCAATTCCACAAAGAAAACCAGTACTAGAAAAAATCACTTCCCTCTACTACATACAGAATTTAGATCATTTCTCATTTATAATGTTTTTTTCTAGCTAATTTTTCTTAGCAGTCTGGCTTGACTTAGCCGGCTAGACAGAGTCTTAAATTACCACTAGGGTAGAACATTTATTCTCAAGTCATAATTTTAAGAGATTTTTCCAAACTGATGAATCAATTTCCTAAATGCCAGTCACAGATACCAAATCCAACTCAAAGCTTACCAATTTTTACATTTACGAAATAAAACAAAATGATAAAAAACAGAAGAACTCTTCTGCCCTAATCCTAAATCCATCAGACTCCCAGTCACACCTTCTTAAAATGACTCAGAACTGCTAACAATGTCTTCAGATACCAGTCTGGGATATTTTAAGGCCCTCACCAAAAACTAAGACTTCATATATGGAAATAAAATCAAACAAATGGGCACACAGACAGACACAGAACGCTTCTCCTTAATCCTCCCTCCACACTGGAGGATCCACGACATCCCTAAGAACGTCTCTCAACTACCTGCATTTCTATTATGATTAACAGATTTCCTCAGACCTTATTTAATGGAAGCGTAACGCATCATCTGTGCAGAAGGGTTCTTAACATTTATCTAGATTTGTTCTAAAAAGCTTAATACACATGAAGCAAAAATTGGGCATTTGGGAAAGTATTCATAGAAATCTTAACAGCTACATAAGGAAGTAGTATTAGAACATTCAACAAACAAATTAACTACATTAAGTCAATTTCCAATTTGGACAGGGAGGTCACAGTGTGGCAAAAATCAGACTACTAGAAACATTTAAAATTCCACTGCAATCTTAACCATGCCCTCGATTTTCCAAATTTATGTTTCTACTAAGGTGACTGCATGACAATTTTTTGTATTTGTCAAATTTTCCTATTCTGATGATAAAAGAGCCAATACATTTTTATACAAAAGGATTTATTAAAAAACCAGTAAGACACTACTACATCATGACACTGTCACACTGGGCTTTTAACACAAGACTTGCTCTACAATACTGGGGGGGGGGGGCATAAAACACAAATTGATTCTGAAGCATAGCAATTAAGAAATAAAACAATGAAAGCAAATTTCTTTTAATGAGAACTCAGAATTAAACTTCAGAGGGACCCAACGTCATACTTCCATTCGGGGACTTGATACAAAAAATTTAGTCTGAACTGCTATTAGCAGGCGGCAGGAGCCACCTTCAAATGAATCTTCAAATTGGAAAATACTGCTTCACCACCTGGAGACAAAGAAAAAGAAGAAGAAAAAGAAGTCATTCTGGGTAGGCTACCACACATACCAAAAATTTACATAAAACTCAAATACCCCTATGTCCCACTATATGTAAATATTGTATAACATTAAAATGTGTGGTATGTTTTATAAATTAAAGCTGAACAGTAGAGTCCATGAGCTGTAAATCCACATGTGCACCACTGGTTTAAGATGTGATATGCTTTCAGTAAGTATTCTTTAAAATTACAAAAAGCTTTTCAAAAAGTATTTACCCAAAGAACTCAAAAAAGGTCAGTCAATTTGGTAAAAGGATATTTTGACCCAAGAGCATCTAATATTTAAACTTATTTATTGGATCAGCATATCTCTTGTCCATCACAAGTTATAGAAAAGTTATATACAACTAAAAGAAAAAGTTATCTATTATAAATAATCATAGATATATAGGAAGTTGTCACAACAGGAATTCAGCTCAAGAACTTCTTGCAATTACTGCTACAACGTCTATAAATGGGAAAAGCAAGCATTAAAATAGATTAATAAAATATAAAATTAAGACTGGAAAATCCAGAGACAAGCTGTATCCTTAGAAGAATAAATAGTTAAAATTATTCAGTAAGCTGACGTATTTAACCATTACTGGGCCTGTAAAAAATGCATTAAAATTACATTACAAATAGTTTTTAAAAAGCAAAGAAATAAGTGAAGGCAAAGCTTGAAGTATCCATTTTATTTTATAATGCTGATACAGGATGTTGGAAGAGACCATACCAAACGGCAGCATTCGAGAGCGTGAGCATCTCGTACCCTGTCCGCATTGAGCGGGCCTGTGAGAATCGTGAAGTCAGCGCGACACACGGCCTGCAATGAAGCTCCCGCTGGCGGGTACAAACAAGGTATAATGTCAGAGTTAGTAGGCAATATTTTTTTGCTGCAATTCCTTAATTTGTACCCATTAGCAGTACTTTACCTGTTAACTTTACTGACTTGTTAATAATAGGACAAAAAGGCAAAAAGCTTAAAAGCACCTGTGTTACATATCTTGAAAAGTCACTATGTTATAATATGATAAGCACTTCTGGGTGCTGTGAAAACTCTAAAATAGTAAACATTATTTTATGTACAATATAGATTACATAAACTATTTTAAAATGATAATAAAACTATTTTTAAAACATACCTGTTGGGGATAAGTTGCAAATGGAATAATTTAGTATGGTTTGTAGCTATTTTGATGACCACCTCGCCTGGATACTTTCCCATAACCACTCTGCTGGTCTAAAATAAAAAAAGTGTTAGAACCAGATCTGTAGTGGTTACACACTCATGACAGAACACCGCCTCACTTTAAATAACCTCAAAAAGTTAACATTATCTTCCCCATGTGAAAAATTCATTCAGCAAACATGAACTGAATGCCTACAAGGACAGGCATTCAAGAGGAGCTGGTCACTTAATTGCTTATATAAGACGGGAGGTAATTCCTTGACCATTCCAGTTTAAAGGTTTCCAGTTTCAAAGCACAGAGCTGACCCTCTCACAACCACCAGGTAAAATCATCTTACAATTGAGAACAAGAGATTGTGTCGACCACAATCAATGCTTCTTTGCCCTTCTAAGCAAAGGGCTCCAATCTCACCCAAGCCATCTTTGCTGACCTTCTTCTGACTTTAGTTAGCCTATTATTGTGCAGCAGGCCTAGTCGCCTAAGAAAAAGAATATAATTCCAAGAACTGGTCTAACCAAGGAAGGAAAATAATCACCACTTAAAACAATCCAATCAATGCAACTACGCTTTCTACTCCAATCTGAGATTGCTTCTAGCAGAGCCCTTTCCCTGAAAAGCGAAATCACCACAGATTAAGGGAGCAACAGATCTAGTTGCACAATGAAGTCAGAACTTTTCCATGCCTGAATTTCAAGGTTTTCTTTGCTTTATCAAGCTCGACAACGGTTTATCAAGAAATTCTATCTTGTAATCTTAAGGTGAGGATACGATTTCTTTTAACTGGCAACATGTGATTATCATTTCATTTTATAGAATTAGATGCACCAAGCCAAGATTATTGGTTGGTCCAAGAACTGACATTTAGAATACCTTGAGCTCACAAGACCTGGCCTAACTAAGTTTTTAAATGCAAGAAAAATAAAAGCCCAGAAGCAGCACACACACACCCTGCCCTTATTAGCGTGCATGTGGTAGACAGGCTGGGAGGAACCTAGCAGTAAGACGGCTGCAGTTTCAAGTTTCCAGGAATTTGAAACCTGAGGCAGTTTGCACTTGGCAGAGCTACACTAACCTTTCTACCTATCCAAATTTGTACAAAATAAATGTCAAATAGCAGTTAATATAAAAAGTATAGTACTTACTGCTATAATCACCATATCCATAGTAGTTGTTGTAACCAGTGTAGTCATATCCTCCATAACCACCGTAACCTTGGCTGTTATATCCATAGTTGCCATAGCCTTGATTCCAATAGTTACTATATCCCTGGTTCCAGTTTTGACTGGGGCCTGCAGCACATTAATAGGTTCACTAAAGTCAGAAGATCAGCAAAGATCTTTACTTCAGGATAATTAAAAAGCAGAAAAGCTTAAGATAGAGTAAACTTAGCTCTAGCTTACCACCACCTCTTCCACGAGCTCTTCCTGCAAATCCCCCTCTCGAGCCCCACTGCTGCTGCTGCTGGTACTGCTCCTTCGACATGGCTACTTTTATTTCACACTACAAGAGAAAAATTACGTTATTACCTGCACCCAAAGCACATCAAAATTTGTTATAACCACAACAGCCAATACTGTCTAAAATACAGTTGACTAATACGATACTTTCCTTAAAGTCAGTTCGTCAACTAAATCGATCCTCAGAAATAATCTCTAATGCTGTCCAGGAAGTTCTTTAACGTAGGCTGCTACCTTCTACTCATCATGCACTCAAACCCTATCTTTTTGGTAAAGCCTAGACAAAAGTTCACTTAAATACATAGTTTTCCTCCTGCTCCCCAGTTAAAAGCTCAAACTGGTAATCAATGCCTTTGATAAATAAGAAGCCAATGAGATGCCTTAAAGCACAAGCATGAAAACTGCAGCCTTTACAGAAAGCTAGATGTTGAAACTCTCTACAGAAACTAGTTTTTTCTCTATAAATAAACGGATGCTTAACTTACTTTACTAAGACCAACATTGTGGTATTTCTTTTCCATTATCTTCTTCACTGGTTCCTCTTCCTTAAAGGTAATAAAGCAGAATCCACGCCTCTTATTGGTCTTGTTGTCCATAGGGAGCTCTATGGATTCCACCTGGTATCAAAAAAATAAAGTTTTAATATCTTAGTTTGCATGTGACTGACAATAAAAGCACGAGTAGAAAAAACACCCAGAGAAAACACATGGACCCTAAATTCTATTCTGCTATCTCTCCCCATTTATTCTCATCTTTTGAGACAATTCTTCAAATTAGAATATCCAATCCACCGAAAAAGTCTTCATACCTATTTATAAAAACAAGCTTTACAGGGCACTGACATTTGGTAATTCAAGGATCACAAATTCAAATGCCGACCAAGAATAGAAAGCAAGAATTTTAAGAACAACAGGATAAAGATGACTGCATTTGAGGGAACAAATGGGAGTGGTGAGGACCACTGAAGACTGGAGAGCACGTGGCGAAGCAGAGGTGGAGGCTGCGACTGTTGGCTCAGACGGCTATGGCCACGCAAGCAGGCGGCTCCAAGGCTGCTTGCTCCTGCCGGGATTTAAGGAAAAGCTACATGTCCAGATATGTGTGGGAAACATCTCAACCGAAATACAAACAACAAAACATGCTCTGCTTAGATCAAGCAAAAGATGTTTACAGACTGTATCTGGCATGCCAAGCCACAGTGTCTCAGCTTTGAATCACTAATTCACAGAAGGAACAAAGTTTGGTTTCACTAAGTCTATAATTAGACTCATAAAATTTGCACCTACACTTTTTTGTAAATTGAGAAGGCACTACATCCTATTCTTAATTCATTCCTTTCCTACTCTCAACTGAATGATTTCCTTCTATAGCTCAGGTAACCCAATATGGGTTTCCTCCTCATGTTTTATTTTTATTTCTTCTACTAATCTGGTAAATTCCTCAAGGTAAGAATGTCCATCTTTGTGTACCCTGTACCTTCAATAAATGAGAAAAATGCAATCATCAAATCTCAGAAGATCTGCCAATGATTTACAATATCCTTCTTTCAAAGCAAATCACAAATTAGTCCAAACCTCGTAACAATTTTTAAAATGCGACAATTATATTCACACTAATTTTGACAAAAAACTGGGTCAAAACATTATCACATACCTCACCAAAACCACCAAAGTACTCCCTTATTTTCTCTTCAGGTGTATCTGGAGAAAGGCCACCAACAAAAATTTTTTTAACAGGCTCTTTTGTTTTCATGGCTTTGGCCCTTTTAGGATCAATCACCTTCCCATTCAATTTATGTTCCTTCTGATCCATGACCTAAGGGAATCGAAGTTTTTCATTTTAAGTATGTATCTTAATTGAAGTTCAGATTGTTAACTTACTTAATAATTATAAATACAGCTAATGCCAGGTATATGCGGACTTGTTCATAACTGAACTATCAAACTGTGGTGATGTGACATCAGCTAATACAGAACAGTGCTCAAACTTGACTGTCAGTAAGGATGGGGAGAAGGGGAGACACAAATCTAATCAATTACTAGAAAACCATCTCACCTTCAACTGCCAAGAAATTCCAAAATCTGTACTTCTGTGAACTTGTCACAGACTGTCCTTTTAAACAGGTGTTTTTAAGTCTCAGTATTTTTAAAATTTAATTTTTTTTTCAAGTACAGCCTGGCATATAGAAGGTATTCAGTAAACAACTAAAAAGAGTACTCTTCATAAAATGTACTGGTTAAGAACTATATAGAGCTCTTCCTTCATATACTGCAAAAGGGGAAATTATGAACAGGCAAATTAAGTGTTATCAAACTATCCACATCTTGTATTATTAACTAATCAGAACACATAACACACTACCTTATCTACACTCTCCGACTCTTTAAATAGCACAAAGCCAAAACCCCTTGATCGCCCTGTGATAGGATCTAACTTCAGAGTGCAGTCTACAACTTCACCAAATTTGGAGAAGTAGTCCTTCAGATCTTTCTTTGTAGTGTCCCAGCTAAGGCCTCCTATAAACATTTTCCTGTAAAGACAAAAAGTAGTATTAAAATGCTAAGAACAAATAAACAGACTTTGCCTTAAGTATCCATAACAACAATACCTTTTCCAAACTGCACCAGTTTACTGGGCAGATCAGTCAGGTCACTCTCCCTATGTCACCGCGGACCAAGAACACCCCATTCCAGTTTTGTCAAGTTTTGCTGCATCTACATTTAAGGGACGTGAGGAAGCAGCAAATTCTTTTTGACTTGCCAAAAAGATATTGGTAACCCTAAAGTAAAAATACTACACGTTTAAGTCTTAAATTACAAGTTAAATATTGGTTAACAGTGAAACAGAATTTTAGCTTCAAATTTCCATTCCCCATCTTCATTAAACTTGAGAAAAGACTATGCAGTCCCCACTGATCACAGCAACGGGTATGCCTATGCTGAAGCTTCCTATTTAAATGGTTCTCTTTGTTAACAAAACTCTTAGCACATAAAATGGAAAATTCTAAGTCTCACAATTAAGTTGAAAACAAAGTTTTTCGATGTGCTAAGACAATATAAACAATGTAGTAACAAAAATTACCCACTGAAGCACAACCCATGAACTGACTTATATAATTTATTCACAGTAGAACCTCAGTTAACCAGCAATAAAATATTTAAGCCTTAAAGATACTAAAAGTGACAGGTGGTTAAGTGGAAACCACCAGAACACTTTAAGACTAAATATATATACTCCAAAAAACAAAACAAAAAAACCCAACACCCCTCAGGTGAAGCATTCTTCTTCTCACAGCAGAACACTACTGTGCTCAGACCTGGCAGCTCTCGGACTGCTTCTACATCTGCCCCCAGAGCCATCCCCAGCCTGCCCCAAGAGCTTAGACACACCTCCTACCCTTTAAAGAGACAGGACTGGAGATTTTCATTTTAAGGGTAAACTGTCAGAATTTGTTATGTAAAGGCTAACGGTTTTACGGGAATAAAATCACACTTGCTTAATGATTCCTCGTCTTTGTAAGTGGGGTAGGAACAACGATATGGCACTAACTTTCAGCTCCAGATAGGAACTAAAGCAGGAAACACCTCCACCCTGTGGGCTTTTAGGATATTGCCACTCACCCAATTCTTCCAACAAGAGGCCAACTGTGTCCCTAGAATGAGATCTTGTTCTGCTTCTCCCCTAAAGATGCCAGATTAACTGAGGTGTTACTGATCTTACTATTTTGCCACAGACTTGCTTTTAGTTCTAACAAAATCAATTTACAAACCAAAGGTCGTCTTACTTTCAGTATATACTGTGCTTCCCATTTCAGGTGATGTTTCAATTAGTACCTGTATTGTAATGTTAAAGCTGGGTCATTTATATGCTTAACTTTCCTCTAACAAACCTCCAAGCTTGAAGGAACCCTTTTTAATCCCCTTTTTTATCTTATCAAATGAACATAAGAACACCCATAAAGTTGTATAGGTCGTTTTTAATGTTTATTGCCAATTTCATGGAAAAAACTTATTCTCAATTACATAGTCTTTCATTCAAATAGTGCACCTTCTGAAATCCAACCCTTATCACTTAAATATACGCCTTAAAAACACTTTACTTTTATAACCTAAAGATCCAGAGCACTTCCTTCATAGATGAAAGTTGATGAGCAACATTTACCCTTCCACGGTAAGCACACTGCTGTATTTTTAAAGATGAGAAGGAACAAACTATAAAGCAATAATCCCTTACTCGGTTATCCATGGCAATCTCAGAACAGAAACAATTTCAATTAAGTTTAACTACTGAATTACCACCTTCTGGGATTACAAAATTTTTCTACCATTAGTGTAAGAGTTTGAAATTAATTCAGTCTGAAGAGAATATAGTAACAAAAGCCTGTTTAAAAAAAAAAAAAAAACTAGAGGCACCTGGGTGGCTCAAAGGGTTAAAGCCTCTGCCTTCGGCTCAGGTCATGATCCCAGGGTCCTGGGATCGAGCCCCACGTCGGGCTCTCTGCTCAGCGGGGACTCTGCTTCCTCCTCTCTCTCGGCCTGCTTCCCTGCCTACTTGTGATCCCTGTCTATCAAATAAATAAATAAAAATCTTAAATAAATAAATAAATAAATAAATAAGCAAGCTAGTTGAAAGGCAAGAATATTCTGCCTGATCAGTCCTCAGATATTAAGACAGAATTTGTTTCAATTTTATTCAACCAAAGCAAAGTTTATACTGGGTTAAGTGTCCTTGATTTAAAATAATTGAAAAAAATAATAATAATTACAAAGAAATAAACTATAACCCATGACTGAGGCATATCCTATTATTATTCACAAGCCCCAAACGTTTTTCACAGCTTAGGAAGTCAGTTTTCTTAAATACTGGATAAGCATCAACTGGCCCAATAAAGAACTCTAAGAAACTTCCCCCCTTTAATACAATCGTTAGTACAAAAGTGGTTACACGTGCCTACCACCTTACAGCTAAAAGGTCACTGAAGATGTGGCTTTTCCTAAAAATCAATCCCCTTTGGAAAAAATACTAAAAACTCTGGGTCAACTATAATTTATACATGTTCCACAGAATGATTACTATTTCTCAAAAAGCTAGAGCGAAACACAAAGGAAAACTTCAGCTATCCAGCACCTTTAGAGTGAGCCAAACATTCCACCATGTTTAAAAAACACTGCCTGTCTTCCAATCTCTCCCAGTTGTCTTTTAACCTTCATTTGGGATTTTTTTTCTACAGCACATCACACTTCTGCCTTCATAAATACAGTAATCATGATTTAAACACTGTATGGGTCAGTCACCATTAATTAATATTAAGCTACTGAAGCATGCCCAAAGGCTCTTCTGAAATGAGAGAACTATTAATACACTGAGTGCATCTCATTTCTTAGTTATTTTAAGAAGTTTTATTTTTCATCTTTGCCAGGTTAATCACTACTTGCCGTTAAATCCACCCCACCCCTTCCATTCTGTAGGACAGGTAGCCAGCACTTGAACTTGGGCAAATTCTGTGTAAAGAAGAGTAAAACAGCCTCTGAGCAAGAGCCTAACTGGCTCTTTGAGACAGACATACGCATTGCCATTTTGGCAGTCCAAGACAGCTACAGCTTTAGCCGCTCTTACAGGAAAGGCTGCCGCACCACTGATAGCAGAGAGGTCAATACTACAGTGAACACCATCTGTTCCAAATCGTTTCATCCTTATTAAACGGAACATGCCAAATCCATCGAATCTTTATTCAGTAGACACACCAACTTGTAACGGTAGAGTACGATAAGAAAAGGCCTACTGTCTTAATTTTGGATAAATAGGGTTATCTTAGCCTCTCAGAACACGAGCATTCGGACATGCTCTCTCTCAAGTTATGAGATGGTGTAAGGTATGCTTCATTTTCTTTTAGATTACTGTATTTTGCTTAAAGCTGGGTACCTACTATTGTCCATGCAGACCATCCCTGCTGCCCTGACTACCAAAAGTTGCTGTCACTCCTGCAGAGATGTGCAAATACTTGAATGAGGTAGACAGAACTTCAGAAATCCTAGGCAGCCAAGTGAAAACTATGTCACAAGACTTGTTCAAGTGGCAACAAAAATGGGCTCCTAGTCCTGCAATACAAGCTTAAACTTCTATCCTTAGTTGTAACTGTATCAACAACCCTAATGAAAACACAGGACTGCATCTGTACAGTATTTTACTGAGAGTTTAACTTCTTAATCCTACTAAGCTTTTTAGCACCCCAGAGGCAATAGAGTATTCAATTTAGAACACCTACTCAACCATGGAAAGCTCCTTGCTTTTACAGGTAGTAATACTATACCATATTATAGTATTAAACGATACGCATAAAATTATACAACTCGGTGCAAATGACTTTCCAAATGCTATACAATGTTTTTTAGGAATTTAGACTGTTTAGTGGGACATTCTCAAGTAAATTTAGAGGCCGTAAAGCCAAACCACCTGAGTGTAAATCCTACCTCCACCTAGTACTAACTGTATGACCCTCAGGAAAACAAAAACCCAAGACTGCTTCCACTCTGTGAGAGGACAAAGAGCTTATTTCAAGAATCTTCAGTAAGGATTAAATGAGCAAACACAGGGGTACCTGGAGGCTCAGTCCAGAGCAGGAGACTCCCGAAATAAGGGTTGAGTTCAAGCCCCACATTGGGCATAGACCTTACCTTAAAAAAAATTAATAAAAAAATAAAGGAGCAAATACACCTAAAGGTACAGAACATAGTTTGAAATATCCCAAGTGCTCAATAAAAAATTCTTTAGAAGGGAAGGAGCACAATTTAAATAGAACTTAACAGAGCAATGTTTACATTTACCTAGCACCTAAACTTTTTAAAATTTGCATGGTCTATATAAAGTCATCAACATTAAAAGGAAAAAGCCAGAAGAATGAAGTCCTATAAAACAGATCCTAAGATTATTTTCAATACTATAGTCTTAACCCAAAATGTCTAAGTATCCCACATAAAAATACAAACTAGAAATTAGGTCACCTAAAAAAGTCTTCAATAAAATAGTTAAAAAACCATCTCAGTGACTTGTCTGTACTCCATAAAAATGCCAGTATTTAATAAGGAATTTCAAAATATAAAAAGGTTACAGAGAGGCACCCGGATGGCTCAGTTGTTAACCATCTGCCTTTGGCCCAGGTCATGATCCCAAGGTCCAGGGATCAGGCCCCACATCGGGCTCCCCACTAGGCCAGGAGCCTGCTTCTCCCTCTACTTGTGTTCACTTTCACTGTCAGATAAATAAAATCTTTGGAGGAAAAAAAAAAAAAAAAGTAATACATATGGAGCAGTGCTGACTGATGAAAATGTTGATTTAACACTCCAGTTTTTTCACACCCCAAAACTTACTCTGTGTTATTGAGATCACTAGATTTAACACTCCAAAAGTCAAGAGTATTTTACTGAAAGATACTTCTAAGGCTCTAGTGTGAAATACCTTATTCAAGCTTCCACAATAAACACCATTTACACTCCCTCCCAATTTTGAAATATGGCCAAAATAATATTCTGTAACTTTCAAACACTTCCTGACAACTCATGACCTTCCATATGTGGTTTCATAACAAGTTCTGACAGTTTAAAAAAAACAGAATGCCAATATGATATATATTTCAAGTACATATAACATGGCTAGCCAATCACTGTCACAGTTCAGAAACACTCAAGCATACCACTAATTCGTTTTAAATTTTCGCTATTTTATCATTAAAATTATTCCTTTAAAATCCCAAATACAAGGAAAATCCCACCAACACAAATAAAATCAGTATTTTTCCTTTAAAGTATTTACTTATTTATTGGGATTTTTGTTTTTTTGTTTTTTTTGGGATTTTTGTTTTAATAAAATGTGGTTTTATTAAAACATGGGACAGGACCTGTGGGCAGAAAGAGCTGCCAGAAAGTATAAAGTTAAGTAACTACCTTTAATGGGGGACAGGGCTTACTTTTGACAACTAGATAGTACCACGTGGTAGGGTAATCATTTTAGAATCTGTATAAAAAATACCTTTGGAAACTGACAAACTTTCAACAAGCCAATAAAAGACTAACTCTTTTAGCCTCGCTTATTAAAAATCTCATTATTACTTCACACTTTAGAACGAATCTGAATGATTAAAAACGATAATTAGGTTGAAAACATAACAGCTAACAAGATGACAGGTTTTAAGTCAACTTCAAATGTTTAACCCAAAATCCCCCCCCTTTTCCTTTCATTCCAAAGAAGGAATGATTTCCTATATTTTCACTTCCAAAACAAACTGGCAATCAGCTTTAGAAGATCAACTCCCATCTACCTGGAGGTTAAGGAATGCGGTTTCCTTAACCTAGAGGTTAAGGTTCTGGTTAACTGAGATTACTACACACTCGCAGTTCTGTAGTTTTCTAATGTAAATTAATTTAGATACAAACACTACACCCAGAAAATGGTGAAATGTTAGATTCTTGCAATCCTTTAAAATGTTTTTAACAGTAAAAAGGAAAAATTATGGAAAGATTGATTCTATGACATTGCCTCTACTGGTTGCTTTCTGAGTATATTTGCTGATGGTTTTTAATCTATCTTTCTTACAAGTGAAGAGAGAATGGGAAAATTTCCCAGTAGTCTGAACTGTGTGCAAGTTTCAAGTCTAGATAAGCAAGAGTACACAGGACAGGACCCAATACTTAACAACTATCACCCTGATTACTGGCCAAACACTACCAGCAATGACCCTCCCCACCCCCAAGTAATCATAAATGTCTAGCTCCAATGTACAATTTAATACTCCAGAAACTAAAACATGCTTACCTTTACTCCACAGGAGTAAATCACTGGCAGTATCAACTATTAAGGCACCGGATAAACACACACAAGCTATGAAAGCAGGCTACGCAGTCAATCTTCCCGTGGTGAGCATTGTTTCCAACACACAGATCAGCAAACCAAGTAACAAACGTGTTGTATTACCTGAGACCACACTGTTGGAAGTGAAGTAACAGAAACAGATCCCACGCTTCCAGCATCCAGCATTCAGTGCCCTAGCTACTAAAACGTTGAAGCAGAACTAAAGTCGAATAAATCTTGGACTAACAGAAGTTATGTTTCACTCCATTCGTCAATCTGTACACACACTTGATGTGCACAGCTTTAAGTGGAATAGGAAAGAGGTTATCATTCTATTCCTTTTTAAATGCTTTCAAGCGTAGCATGTATGGCTTCACGACTAAAACCAACCATCCTCCACATTGGCCAGACATCACATATCCCAACAGTAGAATTCAAAACGTTCTTAAATTAGGGCAGCCTTACAGAGGACAGAATACCCAGGCAATATTAAAAATACACATTAAGGGGCGCCTGGGTGGCTCAGTGGATTTAAGCCTCTGCCTTCGGCTTAGGTCATGATCTCAGGGTCCTGGGATCAAGCCCGAATTGGGCTCTCTGCTCAGCAGGGAGCCGGTTTCCCTTCCTCTCTCTCTCTGCCTGCTTCTCTGCCTACTTGTCATCTCTGTCAAATAAATAAATAAAATCTAAAAAAAAAAAAAAAATACACATTAAATATACTTAGTTTACAGAAGTCACATGACTCGGAGAAAAAAAAAATCCAGGCTTAAGGCCAAATAGATTTATCTCAAAAGACAGCACTGAAAAAAACCACCATGATTTTCTCCTATTCCAAACCCTAAAGGTCAGGTGATTTAGTACCTTCCATAATTTGAAATGAAAAGAATTTAATACTTCTCTCCTCCCTTAGCGGGTAATTTTGAGACTTGGGAGCATCAATTTCTGCAATTTTAACACTAGAAACTTGTTAAAGGTTCCAAAGAACACTAAAATTCAGACCATCTACTCAGGGTCTCAACTTTACAGAAACCCAACTTTACTGAATTAAAGGCCAGTAAATTAGGTATGATGAGACTGCTCTAAAAGTAACTGTTTTATAAAGCAACATTCAGAATGCCCCAAAAGCACTAGGATATACATTATAATCTCAAATATTTAAAACAAAAACTTGTATATCCCCATTCTTAAAAATTAAAGGGCAGTCAACCGACAGCAATATTAATTTGCAAAATTCCAAACAGGAAGAAATCACACGAGCTTATACACTAATGTTATAGATCTACATCTACTGCCTTGCTACTAGATAAGTGCTGTGCTTTGGCTGAAAACTGAACGGGAAGTATTTTGCTTCTTGCCCAATCAAATGCAGGCAAATCAATGTACCGACCTTATAAAACCATCTGAAAGCTAACACACTATTAAGAGTTTTCCACTCATCTTGATATGTAAAAAAAATCTCCTTCAGGTAGCTGTGCTACATGGCATGTATTTTGCCCCACACGAACTTTAAAAATACCTACCCTAAAAGAACTACAGCCCTCTACAGAACATGAACCCATACAAAAATGGGTAATTCCAGGCAACTGCTTACAAGTAAAAACCAGGGATATTAAAGTTGGGAAAATTAAAATGAGATGAACTCAGGAAAGCATTTTATTATGGAAATGAACAAATTATTCCAAAGGTTTGCAATGTGGAAACATCCACAGAGATGTTAACAGACAGTACCCTCCTAAGAATAGCTGTTTGTTCTTACACTCAACAGAAAAAAACAAAAACTTCTGGGTACACAACAAACTCATTTTTTAAAAATTTTAAGGATCACACTGCAGTAACTTTATTCTCAAGTTAAAACTGTAAAAAAGAATGCACATATATGTTTAACAAATTAAATTTGCATGATTTCGTATCTAGTAAAGCCAGTCTTGTTCTCATCCCTGAGGCTATTATGGAACGGCAGCACAGTATCTCTCGAACTGGAAGTCAGAGAAAGGAACAGATAGAGTGACAAGTGCACAAGAGTATCTGTAACAGGACGAGGCTGGGTGATTAAGCAGTAATTTTATAAAGTCAAATGTTACACCTTAAAAACATTTCTTAAATGTAAACTTGCTTAACTTAAAGCGAACCTCAGTTAAATCCCATTTTCAGGAAATAAAAATAGGTCAGAATCTAAAATGTTCCCTAACTATAAATATTTAATTATCCACTTTTCCTAAGAGGTCATTCAAAAAACTTGTAAACATACATGATTGGGAAGCAGGGCAAAAATAATTCTTACAAGAATCATTAACAGTGATCTCAAACCTAAGTTTATGCCCTTTCTAATCACTGAAAATGACTCCTTACATAACATTTGAAACATAATAGAGTAAAAAAGTCAGGTATACTGACTATTCAATCTAAGTTTGCCACGATTAGCTGGCAGTGGAAATGAACAATCACAGTGCTAACTGGATGAACTTTCATCAAAAAGGCTTTATTCCATATGTCAAACTCTGACCCCAGTCTTCTTTTTACTTTTCCCATTTGCCTATTTCCAGTCTGCTTTATCTGCAATATAAAACCGGACAGATTTCAATGGATGAGAATACAGTAGTAAGAAAAGCTCTTGTAAAATTTAAATGTTATCCCCACTGGGCTCTTAAAATAGAATGCAGTTTGTATAGCCAAGTCAGCTTTCTACAAATTATTGGCCCTCTTAATTCCAGTGGTGGTGAACAAACTCCTGGAAAGCTCAAAAGAAAATCAATCCTAAAAGCAGGAAGACTGACATTGAGGGGAAAGAGAAGGATAAAAAGAATCATCATCTACCATCCTTCCATGGAAAAGTCATGCAGTTTCAGAGACATGTGAACCAACCAACGGTGATTAACATTCTAAACAAATCGCACTGAAAATAAAAAATCTGCTAAGAGCTGTAGTGAAAAGCCACAGCAGCCCACCTCTGAATGGTTCGTATCCAATCGTTATTAAAGTTCTTTCTACTTAAAAACACGGCTGGAGATGTACATTTTTGCATACATACACATATACACAGCACTACTTTAAAAATGGCTTTACTTTTCACATATGCAGAGTATTTCGGATTGGCATGCAAGACATTTTAAACACACAAGATTTTATATCAAACAACCTTCATATTTAAAATTAAACTCAGAATTCCAACAAAAGTATTTCTTGACAAAAGGAAATCAAATTTGAAATTATGGTATCACTAATTATATTGTTTCAATTAACCAAACCACAATTACATGCATTACCACAGACCAAAAACCAAGAGATGGCATTAATTTTGCCCAAAGATCGCACACGATGCCTAAAAAGGTCTTACGTCCCAGGCACAAGATATCCTACTGTACTAGTCTACAGCTTCCTGGGGGATCAGTGGGCAGCTAAGCAATACACAGCCTCTGCACGTTACGACTACTGAGACCTTTACAATACAGAAATAAAACGTAAAAGCTTTACCATTCTTCCCGCTGTGCCGTCGCTGCTTCAGAGTGTCGTGGGGAGGAGTTTGAGTGGCTAGGGAATTAACAACCGGTACAGCAACCAATCAAAATGCTGGCTTTCGTTTTCGACATTGTTAGGGCTAAAAAACTTTAATTCATTTACACTTCAGTTCAACAGTGGGGAACTAGAAGCGGAGCAGCTCAGTGATTCCAAAGATCAGGGCTAACGCCCGTCCCCACCAGCAAGTTACGCAGTTAATCATTTTGGTGCCTCTGTCCAGAGAACAGAATTCAGAAAACAGAAACCAAAATGCTGAAAGGCTTAGGCGTCCAGGTATTTAAGTTCCTCCTCCTCAAACTGCGCGGACTCCGACTCCAGTGCGAGCCGGTCCCGCCCCACCTCCCCCCCCCGCGGCTCGCGCGGGCCGGCCGGGCGGACGGCAGAGTCGCCCTCGGGGCTCGTTCCCACCCTCCGGACCTCGGGCCCTTTCCCCAGAAGGTCGCGCGCTCTAGCGCTGGATCGCGCTGGCGTCTTATCGTCCCTTGGCGCACTCTCTCCGGTTCTAGCGAAATCAACCGCGCACACGCGCCCCGACAAAGGGAACCGAGGCGC
This sequence comes from Mustela putorius furo, assembly GCF_011764305.1. Lineage (NCBI taxonomy): Eukaryota > Metazoa > Chordata > Mammalia > Carnivora > Mustelidae > Mustela > Mustela putorius. The sequence goes on from NW_025421261.1 coordinate 4,156,901, forward strand.
TGCGCAGGCCGCGCCCGGTCTAGCCCCTCCGGGGACTCCCGCACCGGCTCCCGGCCCAGGCCGCACCGAGCGGACCGACTTGTTCCACGTGCGGAACAAGCCGGCGCTTTAAAACCTGCAAAAAGCACAAAACCGTGCCTTAGCGCCACGAAGGACTTGCTCGCGGGCGCAGCGGCGGGCGGGCCGCCCCCAGCGCACAGAGCGCGGGAAGGAGAAGTCGAGAGAGACCAAAGGCGGGGCCGGGGCGCGGGCCGGGGGGGCGCGGGCCGGGGCGCGCGGGACGCCAGGTCCGGGGGGCGCACAGCCGGGGCGCCGGGCCGCGGGGCCCAGGCGGCGGCGGGAGGCCCGGGAGCGGCCCGGCCCGGCGAGCTCCAGCGGCCGAGGCAGGCCCCGGTGCGCAGCCATTGTTCGACGCCGCGACGCGCCGGGCCGGCCGGGAACACGGGCGCGGGCGGCCTGAAGCCGGGGCGGCCGACGGGGCGGCCGAGGGGGCGGCGGCGGGGGCGGCGGGGCCCCGAAGCTGCCGCTCACGGACAGACGCACCGTCTCCGGACGCCCGCGCGCGCCCCGAGCGAGCCCCGCCGTCCCCGCACAGACCCTCCGCGTCTCCCCCTACGCCGGGACGGCGGCGGGAAGCGGGCGGCCGAGGCCGCGGAGCGAGAAAAAAGGCCCCGGACGGGCGGGAAAACCCGGGGGGAGGAGACGCGCCGAGGGCGGGCGCAGGGCAGGGCGGGCCGGGCGGCAGCGTGGGGACGGGCAGGGGGGAAGCGCGTGTGCGGGGGGAGGGGGCGCCAGCAGCGGGAACGGACGCCCGGGCCGGCGGGCGCGGGGGGCGCGGGGGGCGCGGGGCGCGGGGGGCCGGGCGCGGGGCCGGCGGGCGGGAGCGGGGCCGGGGCCTAGGGGCGGGGGAGGGGGGAGGGGGCACTGGTCGGGCCTGACTCTCGCGGGCCGCCCCGGACTCACCCTTCGTCCTCCTCGTTCTTGCTGGCGTCGATCTTCGCCCCCTCCGACTCGGCGGTGCCCCCTTCGGTGCCTCCGGCCGCGGTGCCACCCCCGGTCCCGGCGCCGCTTCCCGCCGCCGCCGCTGCCCCCTGCGCCGCCGCCACCATGGCTCCCTCCTGCTCGCCCGCCGAGCCGCCTACCGCCGCCGCCGCCGCCGCCGCCCCGTCCCCGCCGAACTGCTCCTCCGACATCGCCGACCGCCTCCGCCGCCGCCGAGACGACCCCGCGCCGCCGCGAACCGAAACGAGCAGCAAAGTAATCCCCGCCGCCGCCGCGCGCCCGCTCCACCGCGCGAAGCACACGACAGGACCGAGAAGGCGCGCGCGGCTGCGAGGGCTCCCGTGCCTGTCCCTGGCCTGCCCCTCGCCTCCCGCACTCGCGCGGCGCGCTCGCCCGCCCTCCGCGGCTGCCCCGGGGAAGAATCAGCAGCAACGGCGGCCGCGCTCGCCTCCTCCTCGCTTTAATGGCGCCGCCGCGGACCACCTAAAATGGCCGACGGAAGAGCGGCGCGGCGCGGTCACGTGACGCGGGCGCGCGCCCTCTGCGCCTCCCCGCCCCCCGGCCGCCCCTGCTTTCCTCTTCCTCCCGGGTCCCGCCCGCTCCTTCGCTTTCACCCCTGCCCGCACGCGCCGCGGCGCGCAGCCCGGGGCCCTTCGAAGGAAGCGGAAGTTGCGTTGGCGGGGACGGCCGCGCGGGGACCATCGAGAACAAGGAGCGCCGCCGGGAGGCGCAGCTAGAGGGGCCCTTGCTTCGCCCCCCGCCCTTCCGCGGCGTCGGCCCGGGCGGTGGAAGCGGCTCCCAGAAGGCGGCTGCGCCCGGGGCTCCGGCCGCGGGGGCGGGGGCGGGGGGGCGCCCGTCGGCCGCTCCTCGCTTCGCGCCGCGCCCAGGCTGGGTGGGGGGAGGCTGCCCGGGGGGGGGGGGCTGGGGCGTCGGGTGACCCCGGCTCTCCCCGGGGCGGCGCCCGCAGACGCCGGGCAGCCGAGCGGGACGCGCGCACGGGCCGCCGCCCCCGCTTCGGCCGCGGGGGTCGCCGCGAGCGGGTGACATTGAGGTGTCCCCGGGGCCGTCGCCCGCTGCGCGACCCCGGCCGGCGGCCGCGGAGGGCGCTCCCGGCGCGAGTCCCGCTCGCCCGCTTTTCTCCTGCGGTTGTCGTCGGAAGAGGCCGGTGACGGGCTTCGGGTGCAGGTCGGGTCGCTGGGCCCGACTCGTGGGCGATCCCGCGCCTCCCGCCCTGCTTTGAGGACGCGGCTGGGGTCGCGCCGAGGCTCCGGTCCTTTCGCGGCCGGCGCGGGGCGCGGGGCGCTCGGTCGCGGCCGGAGACGGCGGCCTCCGGCGGGGCCTGCGGTGCGGGGTCGGCGGCGCGGACCTGCCGCGGTCGGACGTGCGGCGCCCCGGGGACGAGGCCGCGTGCGGAACGGCCGAGCCCCGGGCCAGGAGCAGGTGTTCACGGTGTCGTTGGTCGGACGTGTCCAGAGCCCCGGGTCGGAGAAGATCCCGACTTCGGAAGCCGGGTCGGTCGAGAAGAGCGAGGCCCGAGAGCTGCGGGCGCTGCGGCGCTCCGAGTCGGGCGCGGCCGTGAGCGGCCCGAGCGCTGGGACGTGCGAGTGTCCGTCGCGGCGGCCGGAGGACGTGCTGCGGGCTCGAGCCGGCGTTCCCGTCGGGGCCGTCTTCGGGGCGCCCGGCGGCTCCGGCGGCTGCGGGGGGGACTCGGGGCTTCCGCTCAGGTCCCCCTCTCCGTGCCGTGAGGCCCAGCATCAGGCCGGGGACCCGCCTGCTCTGCTGCTGCCCCTCGCGTGGCCGCTGCGCGCTCGCGCTCAAGACTCGGAGCATTGGTTTGCTTTCAGGACAGCTGTAGGGGCGCCTGGGTGGCTCGGTCGGTTGAGCATCTGCCTCTAGCTCAGGTCATGGTCTCGGGGTCCTGGCGTCCACCCGGCATCAAACCTGCTCGGCGGGGATCCTGCTTCGCCCTCTGTCTCCTCCTCGGCCCACTTGTGCTCCCGCGTGCCCTCTCGCTCTCTGTCCAGTAAATAAAGTTCAAAAACAGGACAGCTTTCGACATGTCCAGCTTTTAGTGATGGGCTTTCCCCAAAGGTTCACTTTAATTCACATGTAGTCCAGTAGCTTCTGGGCTTCTTGGAGTTTATATTGGAAACTCCAAAAAACCTGGGAATGATCTACTACATGCTACGTGAGCGAGTGTAATGCCTTATTACTTTGTCCTCCTAGTCTGCATTCACCCAGCATTGCTCTTAGAACTGACAACTTCAGCTGTCATTCCTTCACATTCCTCATCTGCCAGGTCAACTTCTGTGCCTCCTTTTAAAACCCAGTCACATGTCCCTACTTCTGTGAAGCCTTCCCAGACTCTCCAGGCAGATTTAATCAGCCAGTCTCATAGGCTTTTACGCTTACTTCTGTTATTCTTGTCTTTTTTAAGATTTTTATTTATTTATTGGGGGGGGGCACAACCAGGATGTGACTGTATCCCAGGACCCCAAGATCATGACCTGAGCCAAAGTCAGACACCTAACTGACTGAGCCACCCAGGTGCCCCCTTACTTCTGTTCTAAATGCGCAGTTGTACTAGACCATGAATTCCTTGAGAGCAAAGATAATGTCTTCTGTGTGTGCTCTGTACCTCACACATACACACACATAACAGACACAGTAATTTATAGTCGAATTGTTGAATGGCAAAATACGACATTATTTTCATCTAGCTAGGTTCAGGGCCTCTTAGGCAAACTAGGTGTGCTTGCAGGGACTTAAAAGGCTTCTCCCCAACATCCCACCTCATCTCAGGTGTGAAAACCACTTGCTGACGCATGAAATTCCTTCAAAAGGAAAAAAAATTACCGCACATTCATGAGAATATAGTGTTTAGGGCGCTTGGGTAGCTCAGTGGGTTGGACATCTGCCTTTGGCTCAGGTCATGATCCCGGGAGTCCTGGGATCGAGTCCCATGTCATGCTCCCAGCTCAGCGGGGAGGCAGCTTCTCCCTCTGCCCCTCACCCTAGTCTTGTGCTCTCTCTCTCACTTTCTCTCTCTTGCTCTCAAATAAATAAAATCTTTTTTTTTTTTTTTAAAGGTAGTGTTTAAGTCACTGAAGACTGGCTCAAACCATTGTTAAGAAAGCAGTATTTCCTCTCAGTGTCCATGACATCAGAGACCCATTGCTTCAGGTTCCCATCACATTTGAGAAGCTCTGAAATACTGGATCCTCCTTGAATTCTGCCTTTGTGAAGCAAGAACTGCGGGAAAAAGAGTCCTTGTAAAAGAGCAAACGAGTTCATTTGAAGTTTAAACTGGAATCACTTGCACCTAGAACAAGATGTGCACAAATAAAAGTCACAGTTTTGATCTAAGTACACTCTGCAGACGGGTGCTCGCAGGTTTAGAAGAGGAACATGCATTCCATTCACTGACCGAGACTAAACGTTCCATAGAAACAGGAGGACCCCATTTCTTACCCAGGGTATGCATACTAGTGCCTGTTCTACAACCATGTGGAGCAGCCACTTACCACTTGCAGAACACCCTCAGTGAAATTCAAGCATTTTGTTGAATTAGTTTGTGATCTTAGGGGAAGTAAGCAGTTGCACACAATGAACATTCTCTATCACCAGTCCTGTTGTCGGAAAGCTGTCCCTTCGCTTAGAGAAAATAGAGGCCCCAGCACTGGGAATTTTCAGATTTCACTTTGGCAAATCTGTCGTGGAAGCTTGGGTCATGCTTAACCATGATGGTGTCAATAGGGTGAGTTTAGACTCCAAGGAAACCTTTCTCAAGGATTTCGGTGATGAGGATATTCAGTCATCTCATTCCAGGCCTATACATCCGATTGCCTACGTAATGTCTGCACTTGGATATCCTACGAGTATCTCAACCTCTAGATGTCCAAAACTGTACTCTACCTTCCCTGCATATCAACTTCTCTAGTCTTCCTCTTCTCAGTAAATGACATCTCCACTTACCCACGTGCTCCTGGCAAGAATCAGGGAGTCCTTCGTATCACCCCCTCCCAAACCCCTCATACCCGATCAATTACCAACAACGACTTCCAAAATGTCTTGATTCATCTAAATGCTTCTTAGAACATAAACAGTGCTGTTATTCCTAGTTAGATATATTTACATTCAACCATGCAACACATGACACAGGTACATTTCTTTTTCTCTTTTTTAAGATCTTATTTATTTATTTGACAGACAGAGATCAGAAGTAGGCAGAGAGAGAGGAGGAAGCAGGCTCCCTGCTGAGCTGAGAGTCTGGTATGGGGCTGCATCCCAGGTCCCTGAGATCATGACCCAAGCCAAAGGCAGAGGCTTAACCCACTGAGCCACCCAGGTGCCCCAACACAGGTACATTTCTGGTGCTGGGAATATAACCGACCAAAATAGCAAAGTCTTTGATGTCAAGGAGCTGACGTTCTAGTAAGAGAAAAAAAAAAAAAAAAAGACAAATATGTAATACATCGTGATTGGAAGAAAAATGATGCGTAAGGTGCTAGAGCTAGAGTATGTGCTATTTTAGATAGAGTAGTTTGAGAAAACTCCAAGGAGGTAAGTTTTTGAGTAGAACCCTCAAGGAGTTGAGAGAGAAAACCACATAGCTCCGGGAAGAATTTACAAGGCAAAGACAGAGTGTCCTTGACACTTTCAATGAAAGACGGAGGCCAGCGTAGCTGAATAGAGGGAAGGGGAGAAAGTGTAATAGGTGAAACCTGTGAGGTATCCAGCAAAAGTCACCCAGGGCCTTATAAATTGCAGTTAGCATTGTGCTTTTATTTTTTAAGATTTTATGTGTGTGTTTGTCAGAGAGAGAGAACACAGGCAGGGGAAGCGGCAGGCAGAGGAAGAAGCAGGCCCTCCACTGAGCAGGGAGCAAGATGCAGGAGGGCTCGGTCCCAGGACCCTGGGATCATGACCTGAGTGGAAGGCAGAGGCTTAACCCACTGAGCCACCCAGGCGCCCCAAGACCAGCATTTTCATTAAATTCAGCAATTTTTTTCTTCCTTTTCTCCCCTTTTCTGCATCCCTGGGATGAAATTCTGGTTAGTTGCTGTAGTTATGGATTGTCCAGAGCCCTTGCATAATCCTGCCTCAGGCATTGCAATAAGTATAACATTTTTTTAAGTTTATTGTTTTTGTAATCTCTACACCCAACATGGGGCCCAGACTCACAACCCGGAGATGAAGAGTCACATGCTCTTCTGATTGAGACCACCAAGTGCCCTGATAAATACAGTTTTAAAATAAATAATATAAATATTTTGACTTGAACCGAGTTCTGGCATCTTGGACACTCCAGACCTCTTTTTTCCCAAATACCAAGGCTGAAGCCAAATAGTATCGGGTTTTGCCTCATAACACACTTTCAAGGTTGATTTAGCTGCTAATTTTATAATTGTCCTACTTAGTTTGTACAAGTTACTGTTCAAGAGAAAACTTGCTGAAAAAGAACATAATCAGAAAAATTTGGGGGCGCCTGGGTGGCTCAGTGGGTTAAGCCGCTGCCTTCGGCTCAGGTCATGATCTCAGGGTCCTGGGATCGAGTCCCACATCGGGCTCTCTGCTCAGCAGGGGGCCTGCTTCCCTTCCTCTCTTTCTGCCTGCTTCTCTGTCTACGTAATCTCTGCCTGTCAAATAAATAAATAAAAATCTTTAAAAAAAAAAAAAAGAAGGGCGCCTGGGTGGCTCAGTGGGTTAAGCCGCTGCCTTCGGCTCAGGTCATGATCTCAGGGTCCTGGGATCGAGTCCCGCATCGGGCTCTCTGCTCAGCAGAGAGCCTGCTTCCTCCTCTCTCTCTCTCTGCCTACTTGTGATTTCTCTCTGTCAAATAAATAAATAAAATCTTTAAAAAAAAAAAAAAGAAAAGAAAAATTTGAATTTTCAGATTAAGGTTCAGCTAAGAACTATTGAAAACCTCAAAAAGAAAAAAGTTTAAGAACATATCTCTAGTTTGGGGACTATCTGGAGCCTTTTCCTTTGTTGCAGAGGCTCTAGGTTCTTTGATTCTCCTCATCCCATACAAGCTTTGCCGGTTTATTTCTCAAGATCCACATATTCTACCTATGCTGAATTGTTGGTTGTTAGTTTTGCATCACTACCACTCACTTGTACTGTCTGCATTGCAAAAGAGAGGCTAGGAACATTTCCCAGAATCCCCTGCCACCTGGGGCTCCATGGTAGAGCTGGCCAAAGAGAGGTACTCAGGGTAGACAGGAAAGGCAGAGAAAAGAAGCTTTTGCTCTCAGGAGGTTGTGGCAGCTTTCACAGACTCCTCTACTCCGAGGACACTGGCAGTTTCCAGCTTCTCAGATCTCATGACAAGCCCCGGCTTTGCACTTACGGCAGCAAAACACAATGACTTCTCAGACTTCTGTGTGATCCTGCTTGCAGTTGAGGGGGCCATAAATGGCACCTTCTCCAAGTCCTCTCCAAGTTCTGGCATCTTGTATTTCTCCATGAATCTGGCTGCTTCATCTGCTCCAATGCTTCAGGCATTGGAACGCCAGTGAACGTTCTCGAACCCTTTGCCTGCAGCTCCCAGCCCTTCATGCCTCCAGCTTCTGCTACAGTCAACTAACCCTCCATTCCTACATTAAATCCCTTCGTGCCCAGAATGCTTGCAGGAGCTTTGCTTTCCTCACCACATTCAGTGATTAGTAATAGAAATGGTTTCCAAGGGTACCTGGGTGGCTCAGTGGCTTAAGCCTCTGCCTTCGGCTCAGGTCATGATCCCAGGGTCCTGGGATCGAGTCCCACATTGGGCTCTCTGCTCAGCGGGGAGCCTGCTTCCTCCTCTCTCTGTGTACCTCTCTGCCTACTTGTGATCTCTCTCTGTCAAATAAATGAATAAAATCTTTTAAAAAGAAAAAAAGAAATGGTTTCCAAGAAGTGCAGAACTTTCGGTATCAGAATTGACACTCTGACCCCATTAGATTTAAAGGGTCCTGTTGCTGGTGATAATAACATTGGCATTTTACAGGACAGTGGCAAATGGCTAACTTACCATCACCTCAGATGACCAAGAAATTGCTGCAGGAGGCTAACATAGTGAGAATGAAGGGCACTGGGACTGTGGAGTAGTTTGCCTGTATCAAATTCCACTGGAGAACTTGGAGAAAGAAAATGATAAGCTCAAGGTTTGGAATTCCCACTTCAAAGTCTGGATAAGGAACCAAAAATGTTCTTATCTGCCGGGGGGGGGGGGCAGTGATCCATGATACAGCTACAGGATCAACATTTCTGAAACAAACAAAATCTGGTCATGAAAGTGAATGAATTAATTTGCATGTTCTCTTACGTTCCAGTTAAGGTATTCGTCAGGGAAGAGTGGAACTGAAAATTAGGTGGGGATATTTGGACAAACTTCATTGAAGCTGAAGACCTTGACCCCAAAATTTTTGTAGAGCCTTCCTGCCAGTAAAAAATGATGTTCCTCTAATGTGATAGGCAGGATAATTGCCCCCAAAGATGTCCACATTTGAATCCCAGGAACCTGTGAATGCGTTACCTCAGAGGGATTGTGCAGATGTGTTTAAGGTTCTTGAGATAGAAAGACTATCCAGGAGGGTGCGAGGTATTCACAAGGGTCTTTATAAGACCAAGACAGGAGGGTCCAAGTCAGAAAGATTTGAAGATGCTACTTTCACGGCTTTGGGGGTGAAGGAAGGGGTGGGATGGGGGTGGAGGGGTGGAAGAGGCACATGCCCAGGAACACATGTGACCTCTAGAGACTGGAAAGGGCACAGAAAGAAATTCTCCCTTATTTCCAGAAGGAAAAGAGCCCTGCTGACCCCTTCATTTAGCCAACTGAGACCTCCAGAACTGCAAGATAACAAATTTGTGTTGTTTTCAGTCTCTAAATTTGTGGCTATTTGTTAAGCAGCAATAGGAATCTGGTCCATCTACTATCTGGTGATTAGTCTCTTCTCTTGCCTGAAGAACTTGTAATGACCTTTCCTGAAACCATTGCTTTGCAGAGGAATACTGATTCTCTTCAATAATCCAATCTTGGAAGAGCCCAATGGACAAGTACATAGCATAACATTCTTTTGTGCTGACCATAGCTGAACAGATTTCGAAAGCTATTTGTAAAGTTACTACATTTCTCAACGTAGACACAGTATTTGCTCAAGAGGACTAAGAAGAGTTTTTGGTCTGATAGTTTATGGCCAACAGGTAGACTAAGTGACATATACCTCTATGTGTGGGGGCAGATTTCTTTCTTGAGTACTATATATATCTAATACATCATGGTTATATATGGTAATGATCCAGTAGAAAGATAAAACTGGTGATGTAGGGTGGAATTGGGGAAATAATTGCAGAAGACAAGTTTGTTGTTGTTGTTTTAATTCCAGTACAGTTAACATACAGTGCTGTGTTAGTGTTAGGTATGCAGTATACTGATTCAACATTTCCATACTTTACCTAGTGCTCATCGGGACAAGTGCTCCCCTTCATCCCCATCACCAGTCTCACCCATCTCCCCACCACTCTCCCCACTCTGGAAACCATCACTTTGTTCTCTATAGTTAAGAGTCTGTTTCTTGGTTTCTCTTTCTCTTTCTTTTCTTTGCTTCTTTATTTTGTTTCTTAAATTGCATATATGAGTGAAATCATATGGTGTCTGTCTTCTCTGAATGATTTATTTTACTTAGCATTATACTCTCTAGCTCCATCCATGTTGTTGTGAGTGGCAATATTTCATTCTTTTTATGGCTAAATAATATTATAGATATATATATGCCACATCTTCTTTATCCACTCATCTGTCAATGAACACTTGGGCCACTTCCATGACTGGTCTATTGTGAATAATGCTGCTATAAACATAGGGGTGCATTTATCCCTCTGAATTAGTGCTTTATTTGGGGGGCAAATACCCAGGAGTGCAATTATTGGATCATACAGTTGTTCTATTTTTAATTTTTTGAGGAACCTCCATACTGTATCCCACAGGGGCTGCACCACTTTACATCCCCACCAGCAGTGCACAGGGATTCCTTTTTCTCCACCTCCTCACCATCACTTGTTTTTTGTGTTTTTGGTTTTACCCCTTCTGACAGGCGTGAGGTGGAAAGTTACTGTGGTTTTGGTTTGCATTTCTCTGATGATGAGTGATGTTGAGCATCTTTTCATGTGTCTGTTGGCCATGTGGGTATCTTCTTTGGAGAAATGTCTGTTTATTTCGTTGGCCCACTTTTTTTTTTCCTTTTTAAAGATTTTATTTATTTATATTACAGAGAGAAATCACAAGTAGATGGAGAGGCAGGCAGAGAGAGAGAGAGGAAAGCAGGCTCCCTGCTGAGCAGAGAGCCCGATGCGGGACTCGATCCCAGGACCCTGAGATCATGACCTGAGCCGAAGGCAGCAGCTTAACCCACTGAGCCACCCAGGCGCCCCTCGTTGGCCCACTTTTTAATTGGACTATTTGGGTTTTTTGGTATTGAGTTGTGTCCGTTCTTTTTTCTTTTTTCTTTTTTTTTTTAAAGATTTTATTTATTTATTTGACAGAGAGAGATCACAAGTAAGCAGAGCGGCAGGCAGAGAGAGAGGAGGAGGCAGGCTCCCTGCTGAGCAAAGAGCACGATGCAGGGCTCGATCCCAGGACCCTGGGATCATGACCTGAGCTGAAGGCAGCGGCTTAACCCACTGAGCCACCCAGGTGCCCCTGTCAGTTCTTGATATATTTTGGATACTAACCCTTCATTGGATATGTTATTTGCAAATACCCTCTCCCATTTGGTAGATTATCTTACAGTTGTGTTGATTGTTTTCTTCATTATGAAAAAGCTTTTAATTTGCTGGAGTCCAATAGGTTATTTTTGCTTTTATTTCCCTCACCTCAGGAGCCATATCTAGAAAAATGTGGCTATGGCCAATGTCAGGGACATTGCTGCCTATGCTCTCTTCTAGGATTTTTATGGTCTCAGGACTCACATTTAGGTCTTTAATTCATTTTGAATTTATTTTTGTGTATGTTGTAATAAAGTGGTCCAGTTTCATTTGTTTGAACGTAGCTGACCAGTTTTTCCAGCACTATTTCTTGAAGAGACTTTTTCCCATTGGTGGTTCTTTCCTGCTTTGTTAAAGATTAATTGACCATATATTGTGGGTTTCTTTCAAAAGTTTTCTATTCTGTTCCATTGGTCTATATATGTCTATTTTTGTGCCAGCACCACATGGTTTTGATTACTACAGCTTTGTAATATAACTTGAAGTCAGAAATTGTGGTGTCTCCAGCTTTGCTTTTCTTTTTCAAGATTGCTTTGGCTATTTGAGGTCTTTTGTGGTTCCATACAGATTTTAGGATTGTTTGTTCCAACTCTATGAAAAGTCCTTTGGTACTTTCATAGAGATTGCATTAAATCTGTAAAATGGTTTGGGTAATATAGACTTTTTGACAATATTTGTTCTCCCAATCCATGAGCATAGAATGTCCTTCCCTTTCCTTGTATCATCAGAAGGCAAGTTCTTGAGGAAATGGGATCCAGTACACAATAGTAGTAGAGAGAGTTCATCTGTTGTATAAGAGGGAAAGAAGGGGGGGTGCCTGGGTGGCTCAGTCGGTTGAGCGTCTGCCTTTAGCTTGGATTATGATTCTGGGGTTTGAGATCGAGCCCCGCATCAGGCTCCCTGCTCAGCGGGGAGTCTGCTTTTTCCTCTCCAACCCCCCCCCCGCCATGTTCTCTCTCTCTCTAATAAATAAATAGAATCTTTTTAAAAAAAAATTAAAAAGAGGGAAAAAAGATCATATGAGTCAGTTATAGGTCAGTAGATAGGTTTGGTGATAAATAGATAATTAGTTCTAAATCTTTCTTTTTTCCCTCAGTCAGTTAAGATGTCTGTCCTCAGCTGACAGTGTGGACAGAAGTGGAGATAGAGAAGACTTAGGTTATGAGAGAAAGTGGAAGCACAAATACACTAGGCCCAGAGAATCCAAGACTTTAATAAAAAGTGTTGATTAGGACAGAGCCCCCACAAAGACTCACTGGATAATGCTGGAGATCTACTTATAAGATCTGAAAGCCACTCTCTCCAGAAACTTCTGGCAGGATGTCACTGATTTATCATTTGTGGGCGTCGCCATTTAACCAGTTGCAATCTATCTTCTTCCAACCAACTCCTGTTGGCTGGGAATCTATCTATTCAACCAACTTCTGTTTTCCTACCTTCACCCTGAGGACTTACGGGAAACCCAAATAATAAATACCTTTCAAGTTGTCTGCCAAGACACAACCCCCTTCTCTGAACTACCCCCACTACCAAGGGTGACCCCTTTGCAGCCAAATTTACATCACATGACCCCCCCTCCATTGCCATAGCCAAGTCCAGGGTGGACACATGACCCAAACTGATCAATTAGACTTTCTCTCCTGGGAATGGAAATTGGGATACTGGGTCTCTAAGAGGTTGGCCAGACGGTCGGAGCTAGGGGGAAATTTGGTTAAAGGACGGAGCAGCCTTTTTGCACCATGTAGATCAGAGAAGATGAGAACATGGGCTTGGGTGTGAAGGGGGAGACAGAGAATGAAGCAGATGTGCAGAAAGAACCAGGGACCAGAGACCACATGGTCCTAGGAAGATGCAGATGGTAACTCATTCAATTTGAAAAGCAATGAAAATAAGGACCAATTATTCATTAAGACTACAGTCTTGGGACACCTGTGTGGTGTCTGCTTCTCCCTCTGCCTCTGCCTGCCACTCCCCAGCTTGTGCTCTCCCTCTGACAAATAAATAAAATCTTAAAAAGAAAAAAAAGACTACCTTCCTAATACAACCACTGTGAGTATTTTAATATGTTTATGTCAGTTTTCTTCCTTATGTTGTTTGTTTTTAAACAATGAAATTGGAGTATAATATACAATTGCATTTCCTACTTTCATCAGCTATTATGCCATAACATTTCCTACTTTGCCTAATCTTCAGAGCTAAACTTGTAATGGCTGACCAGATATACCATGAAAATAACACGGCGGTGATTATCTAGTGTCTTCCAGTCTGAAATTCCAAAAAGAAATTCCTAACTTCATAAATAGTTATTTTTATCACATGAGACGTTCTTTTCTGTAGGGTTGCAAATAGTTAATCAGACTTTTATTACTTTCTGCATCTGTCAAGATTAATGTTTACCTTTTTCTTGGACCCATTCTGGATCAATCACCCTTTGATTAATAATTCAGCCTCCTACTTAACCAAGGATAGTTATATGAAGAAGGTGTTCTCTTTCATGGCAGTTATAACTGTTGAGGCCACTAGAAAGGAAACTTTCCCATGTCCCCCAGATTTTACATTAATAAATTGGTATTTGGGGTTTTGCAGGGGCATCTTGTGTGTTTGATAGCACCAGTGGCATGATCTATATGTAGAACCTGAGAACAGGTGTCTTTGGTGATCTTACTTAAGCACTGCCACCCTGTGGACCCTTTTTTGGGAAGCTTGCCAGCCCCCTTCATTCCCATCTCTGTCTTCTGAGCTTTGCCTCCTTGACTATAAAAGACCTTGAACCTGAAACCACCAAATCAGCTAAGCCATTGCAGAGTGATTTGCAAAAAGTAGCCAAGAAGAGGATAGAGTGATGTCATCTACATTCATCTCGTTTCGGTAACTGGAAAACTTTGGATTTCTGTTTTGTTATTCAATATTAATCTGGTGCCGTTCATCATAGACAGAATTAGCATTATCTGGGCTTTCACCCATGTCCTTCAATATTTCACTTTCAGCCCTCTTGAGCAGTTTGGCATATTTCTGGGAAAATTTGTGTCCCTCTAGTCCTTTAGAGATATGCTCTACCTCGGCCTAGATACCAATTTGCATTATCCAAAGATACGATTAATTCTATGCACCTAAGCATCTGCATACCGTATCACTCTTCTTCTTTCCCACTGACAACCTTATATTGAAAACACTAGTGAAAACGCTATTTGTATTCCTAAGTACTTCATCTTTTGGCCCAGCACTTCAAAACATACATCCTAGGTCTCTTCGGCAAGTAATGGATGATCTCCACAAATCAGTAAAAGCAGACCGTGCCCGTCAAGTTTGGTGAGACTCCGGACCATACATAATTTTTCAGCAAGATACTCCAGGAAGATAGCGTCCGTGTGGGCCATAGAAGGGACCAAGGTTGCCTCCGCCCTTTTAGGAAGTTGCCAAACACAATTCAGCTTACAGTTCATTGCGGGCTCTCGTGTGGCAAGCACCCTGGCAGGCCTAGCACAGAGTCCTCTCATAGCTTAACAATCTCTCAGGGTCTAAGAACCATATCCTTACACTCTGTACCCCTTGTGAAGTTTCAATTTCATTTTGTCCTATATTCTTATTTTTACCTTAAAGTAATATTAAAGTACACAAATGATATATAGAGGCAGTTTTGCTAACCATCTGGACAAACAGAAATTTATGGAGTAAAAAAATAGTCCTTGGGGCACCTGGCTGGCTCAGCTGGTAGAGAAAACAGCTGTTGATCTCTCAAGGTCTTGAGCTGGAATCCCATTTGGGAGTGGAGACTACTTAAACGAAAAAGAGGGCGCCTGGGTGGCTCAGTGGGTTAAGCCGCTGCCTTCGGCTCAGGTCATGATCTCAGGGTCCTGGGATCGAGTCCCACATCGGGCTCTCTGCTCGGCAGGGAGCCTGTTTCCTCCTCCTCTCTCTCTCTGCCTGCCTTTCTACCTACTTGTGATCTCTCTCTGTCAAATAAATAAATAAAATCTTTAAAAAAAAAAACTCCTTAAAAAAAAAAAAAAAAAAAAAAAAAAAAGAAAAAGAGAGGAAGTACTCTTCTCTCCTAACCTACTCCCACTCTCCAAAAATAGAAGCATACCCTAATTTTTAAAATTTATTTGACAAAGAGTACACATGAGTTGCAAGGGGGCATGGACAGAGGGAGCAACAGGCTCTCCACTGAGCAGGGAGCCTAACGGGGGGCTCCATCCCAAGATGCTGAGATCATGACCTGAGCTAAAGGCAGCTGCTTAAACAACTGAGCCACGCAGGTACCCCGGAAACATAAACTTTAGAGTGACACCACCGTTCTTGAATTCTACCATTAAGATCTTCTGATCTGGGCGCCTGGGTGGCTCAGTGGGTTAAGCCGCTGCCTTCGGCTCAGGTCATGATCTCAGGGTCCTGGGATCGAGTCCCGCATCGGGCTCTCTGCTCAACGGGGAACCTGCTTCCCCCTCTCTCTCTGCCTGCCTCTCTGCCTACTTGTGATCTCTCTCTGTCAAATAAATAAATAAAATCTTTAAAAAAATTAAAAAAAAAAAAAGATCTTCTGATCTGGGGGACCTGGCTGGCTCAGTTGGTTAAGCATCTGATTCTTGATTTTGGTTCAGGTTATGATCTCAGGGCTCTGAGATCAAGCCTCTAGTCAGGCTCTGAGATGAGTGAGGCTAGAGATGCTATCTCCTCTCCCTCGGCCCTTCCCCCACTCTCTTAAAAAAAAGGGGGGGATTTTCTCGTCTACCATCATCTACCATCTGTTTAAATTGTATTATTCTCCAAGATTTTGTCCTTGGTGTCCTTGGTTTTCTTCTTACCACAAACTCTGAGTGACCTCATCTATAGATGAGGTCTACTCATAACTTCCAACACTATGTCATTTTGGTGACTTCAAAAAAAAATGTGGTTTATAACTGTCTTAGTACAGTATATAATCAGAATATCACAGTGGTCTACTAACTGCCAGGCTGTTAGCCTCTAGAAGCAAACATCTAAATTGATCAGTAAGGAAATATTGGTTTTAATTTTTAAGAATTACATCCTTACACATTTTTCAGTCTTGATTTTTCTTTACTTACACTGGGAAACTTTTCTTCAGTGACTTCTCAATCTCTGTGGCAGATGATGTTCTAGGATGTTGTGTTGATTCCCTTAATCAGAGCTCTGAGCTCAGATGATTGACTGTCTAATATCACATAAAGAATTAAAAGTTGAGGGGTGCCTGGGTGGTTCAGTGGGTGAAAGCCTCTGCCTTCGGCTTGGGTCATGATCTCAGGGTCCTGGGATCGAGCCCCGCATCGGGCTCTCTGCTCAGCAGGGAGCCTGCTTCCTCCTCTCTCTCTCTGCCTGCTGCTCTGCCTGCTTGTGATCTCTGTCCGTCAAATAAATAAAATCTTAAAAAAAAAAAAAAAAAAACACGAGCTGAGATCAAGAGTCGTATGCTTAACCAACTGAGCCACCCAGGTGCCCTTTTTTTAGTTTAATAACCTATTTCAATAAGCTTGTACCCGGAGAATTGTGGTAACAACTCCACCAAGTTCTTTTTTCTTTATTTGAATTTTTCACTGAGATAATGAGAGATTCAAACGCAGTTGTAAGAAATAACACAGAGAAATGTCCAGTACATTTTGCGCAGTTCCCCGCCGTGGAAACGTTTTGCAGCATCAATCTCCGCCGGTCAAGTGGCGTCAATACAACCCGAAGGTCTTGTTCCCGGTCCCAGTTTCAGTCGCTGTGTGTTCTGCCGTTTTGTCGCGTGTGGCGGGTCGCGTACCCACCACCACAGTCAAGACCCCGAACAGCTCCGGGCCAGGACGTCGAACTTCGCTTCAGAAGCGGCTCCGCTCCATGCCCGACCCTGGACCGCGCCGCTGCTGTCCTCGACAGGTCACTTCAGAGGAGGCCGTCCGTGAACTCCACGGCCTGGGAGCTCGGGGCTCACTGCTCTCCGCTCCGAAGCTTTCTCTGGGAATCGCCGAGTGCGTCGGGACTCGGTTCCCGTAATCGCCGAGGACCGGCCGCGGCTGGACGCGCCGTGTGACCGCCGCCCGCGAAGGGCGCTGAGCCGCCCCGGGTCGGAGCCGTCCCGCGTCGCTGCGGACCCCCGTGTGCCCGTTTCCGTGCGGCCGTACAGGTTCATTGTTTTAGAACTGGGGCCCGCGTAGCTGCTGGATGCGAGAACCGCCGCCCGTTCTCCCGCCCGCGTCTCCGCCCGCACCTGCTGGCCCCGCACCTGCCGCGGCCCCGCACCTGCTGGCCCCGCACCTGCCGCGGCCCCGCACCTGCTGGCCCCGCACCTGCCGCGGCCCCCGCACCTGCTGGTCCCGCACCTGCCGCGGCCCCCGCACCTGCCACGGCCCCGCACCTGCCGCGGCCCCCGCACCTGCCGACCCCGCGCCGCGCCGGCCGCTCTGACGAACGTGCGCGCAGGTCACCGCGGCTCCCAGTTGCGGCTGCTGGTGATGAGCGACGTTAACCGTCTTCTCTGCGGTCATTCGGCTTCTGTGGACCCCCAGGGAGCCCCGCGCGCGTGGAAGCGGAGGGCCCCGCGGTGGTCTTCCTCCCCCGCCCCCGGCGCCCCCGGCGGGAAGCGGTGCTCGACGCGGTCCACGCGGCCCGGAAGGAGAACCGCGTCTTCTCCTTCACTCGCGTTCGCGGCGCTTCCGTGGGGGGGGTTCCCGGTGACCTCTCAGGTGCCCCCGGTGCCCGCGAGCGGTCCTGCTGTCGCGGGGCCCGGGCAGCACCGGGCTCGGGGGTCGCAGCAGACTGCGTCCGGCCGCTCGCCACGGACAATCCGAGATCCAGAGATGGGGAATGCAGGAGGGACTGGATTTCCGCGCGGCCACGCCCGGAAGACGGGACCCAGCGTCTTGGAGACGGTCTGCAAACGGCTGGACGCATGTGGACCAAGCGTGCACCACGGGAGCGCACGGGCCAGCGGGCACTGAAGGCCTTGGGGCCGACCAGGCAGGCGGGGGTCTCGGGTGGGGGGGGGCGGCAGTCCTCGCCGCCTGCGGGTCGTTTCCGGCCGTGAAGGCTGCTCTGTGCCCAGGGTCCTCCCCTGGAGCCGGGACGAGCGGGAAGAACTCAGCCCAAACTGGCTAAAAGCACAAAGAACAAAAGTCAGGGGCGCCTGGGGACTCAGTCATGCAGCCTCTGCCTTCCGCTCGGGTCATGATCCCGGGTCCTGGGATGGAGCCCCGCATCGGCCTCCCTGCTCCGTGGGGAGCCTGCTTCCCCGTCGCCCGCTCTCCCTGCTTGTGTTCCCTCCCTGTCCGATAAGTAGATAAAATAGATGGATATTTTTTAATCGAAGTGGTTGCACTGATGCTTCCGCAAAGCTGAGTTTTAATGTAAGCTTCTTCCACAAGCCTCGGCTCCTCGCTTCTCGGCCCCTGGTTTCGGGAGCCCGCGCCCTCCGGAGCAGCCCGCGCCCTCCGGAGCAGCCCGGATCCGCGTGTCGCTGGAGCGCGGCCCCTCCGCCCTGCCCCGGCGGCCCCGCAGGGCTCGAAGGCTTCAGCTCGAAAGCAGGACAGCTGCGGCTCCGTTCTGTCCCCGACTCCGTCTTCGCGTCGCGCTCCGACCCCGAGGCGCGGAGGCTGGTTCCCGACCCGACAGCCAGGAACGGTGAGGTCGGCCCGGGCGGCCGCGCGGTCACCGCAGGCCGCAGACGGCGGGGGAAGCGCTCCCGGCGGCCTCGACGGCGCTCGGCGGCAAAGCACGTGCCGAAGGGGCGCGTCTGGGGGGCCCCGGCCCGGATGCTGCGTTCCTGTCCCGAGGTCTCCTCTCGAGACGCGAGCACGGTGAAGCCGCCTCCTGAACCCCCGACAGACCCGGCCTCGCGTCTCCGTCACGGGATCACGTTCCTCGGAGGGCCGCGTCCAGCCGCTGCCGGCCGGGGTCGCACCCGCGCGAGGCCGAGGCCGGGACCGACCCGTCTGCGCGCTTCGGCCCTTTGTCCCCACGCCACCCACTCCCGGAGGCCGCACGTCCTCCTTCAGAAGAAAGGGCTGTGCGTCAGGGGCCTCCGAGGCTGCGGGGACCCAGCGCGTCCCTCTCCACCACCAACCGCGGAAACCGGGCGGCTCCCGGCTGCTCGGCCAGGGCGGCCGCGACCCTCCATCGTGGGGCTGCGCATTCGAGCCCCGCCCGGAGTCGACTTTAAAAACAAAGTGGACATTTGGGGCACCTGAGTGGCTCAGTGGGTGAAGCCTCTGCCTTCGGCTCAGGTCATGATCTCAGGGTCCTGGGGTCGAGTCCCGCATCGGGCTCTCTGCTCGGCGGGGAGCCTGCTTTCCCCCCCCCCCCTGCCTCTCTGCCTGCTTGTGATCTCTGCCTGTCTAATAAATTTAAAAAAAAAAAAAAAAAAGTGGACATTTGACTTCTGAAAGGTGAGATGATCCGCTGTCATTCCCAGCCCGGAGTCTCCCTCTTCACCTCACAAAGGGAGACGGAGCCGGCCCTGGTGAGCGCAGGCAGAGGAACGGCCGGGGACGCTGTCCCGCGCACCGAGCCCAGGCGGCCCAGACGACCGTCTCGTTCTCTTGCTCTGTGCTGTGTCAGGGCATTTTTTCCTGATTCATTTGCCTGGGAAAAGTTAAGTTTCCCATCTTTTATTTCTCTTAACATCTTCTACTTTCCACAGCCTAGAGTCCCCTTTATGAAAACAGATTCCCACAGCCCCACCTTGCTCCAGCCCGTCCTCCACAGTCCAGAACTTGTCCCCACCAACTGACTCTCATTTTCTTGTTGGGTGACTCCCAACTACTGGCTTAACAAGACAGACTTAGAGAAAGTAATTTAAATTAAATGAGTTTGACTCATACTCTCTTCAACTTTCTAATTGAAAAGGTAATACTTCTTTTAAAATTACTTCTTTTTAAAATAAGAATAATCGCATACATAATAGAAAACTGAGAGTATGTGGAATGTATATACATATATATATGTAAACAATGGAATATTACATTAAAAAGAACAAAGTCCTCTCTCAAATAAATAAATAAAACAACAACCAAAAAAAGACACATTAAACCAGACAGACTTAATAGATATATACAGAACATTCCATCCAAAAGCAGTAGAATACACATTCTTCTCAGATGCAGAATGAAACATTCTTCAGGATAGATATGTTAACTTGCAATGCAAGTCTCAATGAATTGAAAAAATTTTAAATCATATCAAACATCTATTCCAACCACAGTGATACGAAACTTGAAATCAATTACAAGAGAATTACTGAAAATATCTCAAATGGGTGAAGATTAAACAAAATGCTACTTGGGTGGGGGATGGGTAAGCCTGCGGCGGGTACTAAGGAGGGCACGCACTGCACGGAGCACTGGGTGTGGTGCATAAACAGTGAATCTTGGAACACTGAAAAAGTAAAATCTTAAACAAACAAACAAACAAAAACCATGCTGCTGAACAACCAATGGGTCAGTGTAGAAATCAAAGGAGAAACCAAAAACTATGTGAAAGCAATTAAAACGGAAACAAAACAAATACAAAGGTTCACAAAAAAACTACTATGAACAATTATACTAGGCTAATGTCTTACATCCTACACAAAAATTAACTCAAATTGGATTAAAAGCATGAACATAAGACCTAAAACCATAAAACTTCTAGAAAAAAAGAAAACATAGTAAACTCTTTGGCATTGGTCTTGGCAATAATCATTGCGTCTCACACCAAAATCAAAGGCAACGAAGAAAAAACAAAAAGGTGGAACTACATCAAACTGAAAGGCTTCCATGCAGCAAAGGAAACCGTTAGCAAAATGAAGAGGTGGCATGCCGAATGGGAGAAAATATTTGCAAATCAGGCATCTGATGAGGGGTTAATACACAAAATACAGAAGTCATACAATTCAATAGCAACCAAAACTAACAGGGACGCCTGGATGGCTCAGTGGGTTGAAGCCTCTGCTTTCCGCTCAGGTAATGATCCTGGGGTCCTGGGATCGAGCCCCGCATCGGGCTCTCTGCTCATCAAGGAGCCTGCTTCCCTTCCTCTCTCTCTGCCTGCCTCTCTGCCTACCTGTGATCTCTGTCTGTCAAATAAATAAATAAAATCTTAAAAAGAAAAAAACTAACAGTCTGATTTTGAGATGTGCAGAGGATCTGGGGGCGCCTGGGTGGCTCAGTCAGTTAAACGTCTGCCTTCAGCTCAGGTCACGATCCCAGGGCCCTGGGACTGAGCCCCATATCAGGCTCCCTGCTCAGCAGGAGGCCTGCTTCTCCCTCTCCCTTTGCCGCTCACTCTGCTTGTGCTCTCTCTCTCGCTCTCTCTCTCTTTCTCAAATAAATACATAAAATCTTTTAAAAAACTAATTATCTATTAAAATGTACAGAGGATCTGAATAGCCATTTGCCAAGGAAGACACATAGATGGCCAATAGGCATATGAAAAGATGTTCAGCATCACTTTTAAAAAATGAAAAAGAAAAAACAGGGTGCTTGCCCTGCTTGTAAGTAGAGCACAGGACTCTAGAACTCAAGGGTCGTGAGTTTAAGCCCCACATTGGACATGAAGTCAACTTAAAAACGGAAAAGAAAAGAGAAGGAAAAGAAGAGAAAAGAAAAGAAAAGCGAAAAGAAAAGATGTTCAGGGTCACTAATCGTCAGAGAATGCAAATCAAAATCACAAGATATCACCTCACACCTGTTAGAATGACTATAATCTAAAAGACAAGAGGGGCACCTGGCTGGCTTAGTCAGTAGAGCATGTGACTCTTGATCTCCAGGTCATGAGTTCAAGCCCTATGTTAGGTGTGGAGATTGCTTTAAAAACAAACAAACAAACAAACAAACAAACAAATAAAATTTAAGAAACATGGGACACCTGGGTGGCTCATATGGTTAAGCGGCCGCCTTCGACTCAGGTCATGATCACAGGGTCCTGCAATCGAGTCCTGCTTCGGGCTCCCTGCTCAGTGGGGAGCCTGCTTCTCCCTCTCTTTCTGTCCTCCTTGTGTGTGTGCACACACACGTGCACTCTCTCTCAAATAAATAAATAAATAAAATCTTTTAAAAAAATTTTACAAAGTCTCTCAAAAAATAATAAAGTTTAAGAAAAGTTGTTAGAGAAACAGTAATTCAAAAAGAAATTGGGGCACCTGGCTGGCTGAGTCAGCGGAACATGTGACTTGATCTCCAGGTCATGAATTCAAGCCCCACATTGGGCATAGAGCTTACTTAAAGATAAAAAAAAAAAAGCTTTTGAAAAGAGAAAAAAACAAAAAATAAGTGTTGGTGAGAATGTAGAGAGAAGGGAACACTTGTGCATTGTTGATGTGAATGTAAGTTGCCACAGCTACTATGGGAAAAATATGGAGGTCTGTCATAAAATCAAAAAACAGAACTACCATATGCTCTAGCAATTCTACTTCTGGATATTTATCCAAAGAAATGAAAGCACGATTTGAAATGCTATATGCACCCTGTGTTCATTGTAGCATCATTTATGTTGGTCAAGATTTAGAGACAACTAAGTGTTCAGTAATGGATGCGCGGATAAAGAAATTGTGGTACTCACACATATGCAAACACAATGGAGTCCAACTGAGTCCTACTCAGCCATAAAAAGAATGAAATCTTGTGACTGGGGACAACATGGCTGGCCCGTGAGAGTTGTATGCTCAGTGAAATAAGCCAGACAGAGAAAGAGAAATAATACATGACCTCATTCATATGTGGAATCTAAAAACCGATCAAACAAACAAAACTCATGGATACAGAGAACAGGACAGTGGTTGCTGAAATGGAGGGCAGTTAAGAGGTGTGTGAAATAAGTGAAAGGTGTTAAGAGGTAGAAATTTCTAGTTATAAAATCAATAAGTCAGGGGGATGTAACGTACAGCATGTGACTACGGTCAATAATTTTATAGTGCTTATTTGAAAGTTGCCAAGGACTGTGCTCACTTCAGCAGCACATATACTGAGAGTTGCCAAGGAGTAAATCTTAAACGTTTTTATGACAGTAAAAAAAATTATAACTATGGTAATGGGTAGTAATCAGACTTACTGTGATAAACGTTTCATAGTGTATACAAATGTCAAGTCATTATGTTGTACACCTGAAGCAAATATAATGTCATCTATCAATTTTACCTCAATTTTAAAATCCCATCTTTTCCATTTTGGGGGCATAGTTTTTCAGGATAAAGTTCTAAACCAACCTTCTTTCTACTATTTTTTTTTAAAGATTTTATTTATTTATTTGACAGAGAGAAATCACAAGTAGGCAGAGAGGCAGGCAGAGAGAGAGGAGGAAGCAGGCTCCCCGCTGAGCAGAGAGCCCGATGCGGGACTCGATCCCAGGACCCTGAGATCATGACCTGAGCCGAAGGCAGAGGCTTAACCCACTGAGCCACCCAGGTGTCCCTTTTTAAATTTTTTTTTTTTTAAAGACTAAAAAGGATTTTAAAAGATTTTGCAAGCTTTCTAAAATAATTAAATGTACCGACATTGATTACACCTTTAATTTGCTTTTTACCAATTACAGATGATTCTTATATTAATCTTAAGAATTTCTGTATATATATGTACTCAGGCATATGTAAGTACATGAGTATATAAATATATCATAAAATTGAAGTTTATAAATATAGTTTAAGATAAAATTAATCTGATCAGCACAGTAAATCAATGTGCTTATCAGTTAAAATTACAGGAGGGGTGGCAGCGGGGTGGCTTCATCAGTTGAGTGTCCAACTCTTGGTTTCCACTCAGGTCAGGATCTCATGGGTCGTGAGGTGGAGCCCTGCACGGGGCTCTACCCTCAGCGGGGAGTCTGCTTGACAATGTCCTCCCTCTGCACCTCCCCCCACTTTCTCCCTCTCTCAAAATAAATTAAAAAACCCTAAACACACACACATACACACACACATACCAACCCCCAAGGGTGTCTGGCTGGTTCAGCTGGTAGAGCATGTGACTCGATCTGTGAGTTTGAGCCCTACGTTTAGTGTAAAGATTACTCTAAAAAATTTTTTTTAATCTTTGGGGCGCCTGCTCTGCTCTGCGGGGAGCCTGCTTCCCCTCTCTCTCTGCCTGCCTCTCTGCCTACTTGTGATCTCTGTCTGTCAAATAAATAAAAATCTTTAAAATAAAAAAATAAAAAATTTTAATCTTTAAAAAAATTAGCACCATTTTATATTTTTAATCTTAAACAATTTTTGGAAAGGATAACTTATTTGACTCATAACACCAAGAGAAAAAATTTAGGTAGTTTAAAGCATGAGAATTTTAATTTTAGTCTTATAAAAATTAAAATATAATGTTAGCATTAATTTCGTACAATAAAACAATTTACTTTATCTTTCTTTTAGAAATGTTTGATTGTTTCTGTGGACTAGGTCTTCCCTCAGTGCACGAAAGGCAACAAAATGATTTTTCCTAGTCAATTCACCTTTAATTTCTCCAGTGAGGGCAAGAGGGAGAGGACAGAGGGAATAAAGGTGAGTGGGACCCAGCTTTAGACAAATATAAAAAATTATCATCGGAGAAAAACTAATAATCTTTCTGCTGCTAGGTGAGGGAAAAATGTTAGAGTTAGAAAAACGCATTTCAGCACACACACAGACACACACACACACACACACACACACTCACAGACGCACACACAGTGGATACCCTGCTTTAAACAGTAACTTGGGCTCTTGGCAGTTTTATCAAGTCAAAGGCATGAGACAGCTGATATTTATTCGTCTTGTAAGAATGGAAAAGAAGGATGTTTGAGGAGGTGCGGAGTCTTCCATTAAACTAAATGAAGTCTCTTGTGGACTGATGGAGAGAGAATGTCCTCAAAAGAAGCCCCCCCCCCTCCGTTTTTTCATTCTAAGGCATCTCCAAAATGGACAATCTTATTGAAGTCAAAACTCTTCAGAGTAGCCGCTCCAAGATGTTGTGTGTGAAGTTACGTCAGCCAGCAGAGCAAATTCATTAGCAAGCCCCCATTAGAAGTTGGCTGGTAGCGGGTCAAAAATAAAAATATCACGGTTTGGGGCCCCAACCTCAAGGAAAAGTTGCTCTGCCTGCTTACTCCTGAAGTCAGCAGGACTCTGAAGAGCCCAAGAGATAAAGGACGTCCTCCAGGTAGAGCATAAAATCAAAGCAATCAAGGAGAGAGAGGTCTCAAAGGGGAAGCTCAGATGGTCTCAGATGTGTACCTTCTGACTGAACGGACATCCAAGTTCATAGCAGGGAGGGCCTTGGCTCTCCTTG
Organism: Mustela putorius furo; assembly: GCF_011764305.1. Classification (NCBI taxonomy): domain Eukaryota; kingdom Metazoa; phylum Chordata; class Mammalia; order Carnivora; family Mustelidae; genus Mustela; species Mustela putorius. Next base: position 4,181,869 of record NW_025421261.1, read on the forward strand.
GTGTAATTGTTCTGGCCCAATCAGCCAAAGACCACCTGGGACAAACCCGTAGTCAGACCAGGTTGGGTGTACTCACAAGAGACTCCCATGGAGGAAGTATGGGGTGTCTCACTAAGCCAAGGAAAAGTTGAGTTACAGGGTTGGGGGGAGGGTGACATTTAGGTAAAATGTAAACGAAGCAGGGTTTCCATAGCACCAAAGCAAAGCAGGATCATGGATGAAGGGGGCGAGGTGAGTGTTGGACCCAAAACGGAACAGGCCCCTGTCTCCTTGGAAACTGCCAAGTGAAAGTGCCCGTGTGGAGCGCTGTCTCTGGAAACCTCTTCTCTGAGGTGTTGCCCCTGGACTGGACATCCAGATCGTTTCTTCGTGCCTCACGTTCTCTCAGAAAGAGCGCAGCATTCCTTCTTGCTGTATTTTCAAAGAGCAAAGTTTCTAGTCTATGATTTAAAGAACTGGGGATGCCTGGGTGGCTCAGTCGATTGAACGTCTGCCTCCGGCTCCGGTCATGGTCCCAGGGTCCTGGGATCGAGCCCCGCATTGGGCTCTCTGCTCACCGGGGAACCTACTTCTCCCTCGATGCTTCCCCTGCTTGTGCTCTCTGTCATGAGCGCTCTCTCTCTCTCTAAAAAATAAATAAATAAAATCATAAAAACAACCACAGCAACAACAAAGACTCCATAGTCACTCAGTGATGGGGGCTGGCGGGGTGATTTACCACAGCACCGCGTCCTTCACATTATTCCTTGTGACATTTGCCGCTGACTTGGTCTGTCCTCCGAGACTGACAGAGCCGGGTGTGTTTTCACTTTGTCAGTTCCAGCCAGTTTATTATTTTCTCAAGTTCAAAGCCTGCAGAAACAGTGATGCTCTTTCTAGCACTGTTCAGGAGAGAAAAAAGCACAAGATTGAGATATTATAAATCATTTCTTCCTGGCTTGATCCACTGAAGGGGTATAGACTGGTGTATAGATGATCTGGATCAACTTTTCCATGAAGATCCAAGCTAGGACAAGCACTTCTGCAGTGTCGCCCGTGTGAAACGGTACAGGTTTCTACACATTCGTGTCCGAGATCCTGCCTATGATAGAAGGAGGCACTGGGCGAATTGTTGTCCTCGCTGAAAAGTGGGTCAGCTCGCACTGAGCATGTTACTTTGCACGCTCGAAGCCGCATTTCTCTCATTCGGGTTAGTGCGAGACTTAAAGGCATTAACGGGCACCTATATTTACCATTGTTCCTGTCCCCCAAAATATATTACCCAAGAGCTTTGAAAAGCAAAAGAAAGTCTGGAGGAGGGGACGGTGGAGTCATTGATGGGCTGCTCCTCCCGGATGGAGGATGCAGAAGTAACTGCAGTTTGCAAAGGGAACAGCTGCCTGAAAAGACAGTCTCTAAGAACCAGAGACACATGAGATGTTGTCTTTTCTAGCACATTATAATATTTCTAAAGTTAGGCTACAGCTGAAATCTATATGTACATTTAGTATTTATTTATTAATTTCCTTCCTTCCTTCCTTGTTTTAAACAGGTTGCGTACCCAGCATGAAGCCCAAAGCAGGGCTTGAACTCATGACCCTGAAAGCAACACCTGAGCTGAGATCAAGAGTCGGACACTTAACTGATCGAACAATTCAGGCGCTCCAATACGGTATTTTTTAAAAGATTTCATTTATTTATTTGACAGACAGAGATCACAAGTAGGCAGAGACACAGGCAGAGAGAGAGGAGGAAGCAGGCTCCCTGCTGAGCAGAGAGCCCGATGCGGGACTCGATCCCAGGACCCTGAGATCATGACCTGAGCCGAAGGCAGCGGCTTAACCCACTGAGCCCCCCAGGCGCCCCTTGGATATCTTTATGGCTGTTACTTTCTTTTAATTTAGTCCCTTAGTGACTCCGGCTTAATTTCTGTGAATCTGCGTTGGATTCTGCTTCGTTCCATGATCACGACTAGTATCTCCTCCTGGCGTTTTGTCCTGGGTTCGTCCGGACCGATTCCCGTCACCTTTTGTCGCTTTGGACGGCGAGCCCCGTCCGCGTCCCCGTCCGCGTCCCCGTCCCCGTCCGCGTCCCCGTCCGCGTCCCCGTCCCCGTCCGCGTCCCCGTCCGCGTCCCTGTCCCCGTCCGCGTCCCCGTCCGCGTCCCCGTCCGCGTCCCCGTCCGCGTCCCCGTCCGCGTCCTCGTCCCCGTCCGCGTCCCCGTCCGCGTCCCCGTCCGCGTCCCCGTCCCCGTCCGCGTCCCCGTCCGCGTCCCCGTCCCCGTCCGCGTCCCCGTCCGCGTCCCTGTCCCCGTCCGCGTCCCCGTCCGCGTCCCCGTCCGCGTCCCCGTCCGCGTCCCCGTCCGCGTCCCCGTCCCCGTCCGCGTCCCCGTCCCCGGTGTCGCGCTGCGGCCCCTTCGCCACCGGCCCGGCGGCTCACGTGCTGACGAACCGCACAGCCCGCACGCGCCGCACCCCGCAGCGTCCCCGCGCCCCGCATCGCGCCGCGGACCCGGACCGGTGGCGTCGGGGCTCCCTCCCGCGCCTGCGCCCGTGCCTGGGATTCCCCGTTCTTTCTTCCAAGTACGTTACGGCTCCTTCTTTCCGCCGACGTCAGGCGACTTCGGACGTGCGGCCGCGCCGTCCCGCTTCCTCGGATTCGCACCTGCGTGTCGCTGTCTACGCGGGCCCGCGAACCGCCCTTCTCCGCTGCGTGTAAACGCGGAGCTCGGCGAAGGCGTGCAGGTGGACCCGGGACGCCCCGGCCTCGCTCCCGGACTCCGGAGACCCTTCTGCGGCTTGACCGCGCGTCGCTCATGTCGACAAAGCCTGCCCGATGGGATATTTAATAATTTTCTCTCCCAGCAAATAAGAGGGAGGTCAGGGGCGCCTGGGGGGCTCAGTGGGTTAAGCCTCTGCCCTCGGCTCAGGTCATGACCCAGCACCCTGGGATCGAGCCCCGCACCGGGCTCTCTGCTCTGCGGGAAGCCTGCTTCCCCCTCTCCCTCTCCCCCTGCTTCTGCACCTTCTCTCCCTGTCTCTCTCGGCCAAATAAATAAATAAATAAATAAATAAAATCTTAAAAAAAAAAAAACTTAAACAAACACACACTGTGTTGTACCATGTAGTGCTATTTTATTGGTGGGAACTTGGCCACACATAAGTACACCTCAGTGGTGTAAACAAATGTGTTATGGTACAGCCTGACCATGATTGATTCATTTATCTGAGAGGGAGAAGGAGAGCGTGGACTGGAGGGGCACAGGGTGAGGGAGAGCGAGCTCCCAGCTGACTTTGAGCTGAGCACAGAGCCTGAAGCAAGGGCTCGATCTCACAACCCCAAGACCATGACCTGAGCCGAAATCAAGAGTTATTTGCTTAACCACCTAAGCCACCCAGGCACCCCTGAGATCGGATTTTTTTTTTTAAATAAAATGCATGTCATTAATTTGACCATATGCAGTTTTAGATGAGATCATTTTTATTTTCTGTCATTCATACCAGTAATATTCATTTTGACTTTGCTAAAAGACGGATAATTTGTATTCTTTCTCAGAAAACCTGAGACAATTATGAGCCTCTTGATCATTTGGGATTCTTCCATTCTACTAGACCATCTGATTCTTGGCCAGTCTAATTTCTGCACATACATAGGTCAGTTTCGGTATGACACAACAACTCAACAACTGTCCGCACTATGGCTAGTACAAAGACAAAGAGTGGTGTATGAAAATACTTGGAATGTCCAAAATGACAGAGTCAAGGTGTCCTGCTTCAGTAACAAGATCATGAAGTAAATAATAAAATTTCCTCTGCAATTTAGGAACTAAATACCAAAAGCAGACTAAAAGAGCTTAAGTGTTACGTCTCTCTAAAACTAGGAAAAAAAAACACAAAACCCTAAAGACCACTGTTGGCACACAAAACAAAATAGAATGAATTAGCACAAAAATGTTATAAATACCACTGCAGAGTATTCAGTGTTCTTGGAGAGCACAATTATATACCTTGAGAAATGTACAAGATAGAATTACTCCAAAGGAATGAAAAATATGGTGCAGAGCTATTCATAGTCTTCTTCACAAAAACAAAATTCTGAAAACTCCAAGTGGTAACAATGACCTTCTAAAAATGGTGGAATGTTTACAAGAACATATACTTTTTATGAAGATTTATTTTTTCACAGTCAACATTCATTTACATTTCCCCACATCTACATTAACTTTCTTTCACTCCTTTTGTAACATGGGCCTTTTCTCTGGGATCAGTTATTTTCTACATTTAGTTTAAGCTTTACAATTTCCTTTAGTGAAAACTTCCTCATGGGTTAGTTTTTTTCTTAAGAAACTATCTTAATTTCATCTCAATCTTGAAAAATTTTTGGCTGACAGAATTCTTGGGCATAGTTATTCCCATTTGAACGTGTCAATCTACTGTTGACTGGCCGCCATTTTTTCCCATTCTGAAGTCAACTCTATGCCTCACTGTTGCTCCTGTGGAAACAGTACTCTCTCCCCCGTTGCTTGTTATTTTACTCTCCATTCATTAATTTTCATATTTTTAAAGGGAAATTTCAAAACATACACTAGACTAGAAATAATCATAAAATGGACTCATGTACCCATCACCCACTTAAAAAAAATTATCGGGGGACGCCTGGGTGGCTCAGTTGATTAAGCAGCTGCCTTCGGCTCAGGTCATGATCCCAGTGTCTTGGGATCGAGTCCCACATCGGGCTCCTTGCTTGGCAGGGAACCTGCTTCTCCCTCTGCCTCTGCCTGCCTCTCTGTCTGCCTGTGCTCGCTCTCTCTCCCTCTATCCCTGACAAATAAATAAATAAAATCTTAAAAAAAAAATTAAAAAAAAATTATCGGTGTTATTCCTATCTTGTTTTTTTCTGTTGTTTTCTTCTTATGATGATACCATATACCATATCATTTTTATTTTTTTTAAGATTTTTTTTTTTATTTGACAGATATAGATCACAAGTAGGCAGAGAGGCAGGCAGAAAGAGAGGGAGGAGGAAGCAGATCCCCGCCGAGCAGAGAGCCCGATGTGGGGCTTGATCCCAGGACCCTGGGATCATGACCTGAGCCGAAGGCAGAGGCCTTACCCCACTGAGCCACCCAAGTGCCCCTACCATATCATTTTAGCATAAATATTTTTTTAAATGTATCTCTAACAGGTAAAAACTTTCTTTAAACGGTAACTACATACTATTGTGATGTCCATATTTTAATTTTCCTTAATGTGTGTGTGTGTGTGTGTGTGTGTGTGTGTGTGTGTTGTTGTTGTGGTTGTTGTTGTTCTGTTTGTTTTAGGGAGGGGAGGGACAGAGGGAGAGGGAAAGAGAACATCTCAAGCAGGCTCCATGCCCAGTGCGTGACCACAAAGTGGAGCTCCATCTCAAAACCCCGAGATCAAGATCTGAGCCCAAATTAGGAGTCAGATGCTTAACCGACTAAGCCACCCAGACTCCCCCTTAATGTGTTTTAAAACTGTCTTGTCATAGTGATAGTTCAAGTCTGTTTCAAATAGAACTATATCATTTGTATTGGATGGATTTGTTTTTTTTTTTAGTAACAACTTTAGAGAGATATAATTCGTATAGTTTATCATTCATACAGTTTAAAAATTCATCTCTTAAAATGTATAATTTAATGGTTTGTAATCTGTTCACAGAGTTGTGCAATCATCACCACTTGAGAACTTTTTCTTCACTCAGAAAGGAGCCCCATGCACTACAGCGGGCATTCCCTCCATCTTCTTCTGGCCCCTGAACAACTATTAGCCTATTTTTGGTCTCCAGGGATTTGCATATTTTGGACATTTCGTATAAATGGAATCATATAATATGTGACCTTGTGGGTCTAGTGACTTTCACTTACATGATGTTGTCAAGTTTCATCATGTTCAAGTTTTATCATACATCCTACATGTCAGTGCCTCATTACATTTTGTGGCCAAATAATATCCCATCATGGAGATATGCCACATTTTGTTCATCCATTCATCCTTTGATGAACATTTGGATTGTTTCCACTTTTTGGCTTTTATGAATAATGTTACTATGAACATTTAAGTACAAGTTTTTATACTTACACATTTGGATATAAATACAATTTGGGGTATAAATTTAAGAATGAAATTGATGGTGGGGCACTAGGGTAGTGCAGTCAGGTAAGCATCCGACTCTTGATTTAAGCTCAGGTCATGATCTCGGGGCTGTGAGGTTGAGGCCTGGGTCAGGCTCCACGCTCAACCTGGAGTCTGTTTGAGATTCTCTTTCTCCCTCTGCCTCTGCCCCCCCCCTGCTTGTGCACACACTCTCTCTCTCTCTTTCTCTCTCACGTGCACATGGTCTCTCTCTCTCAATGAATAAATAAAATCTTTAAAAAAACAAAGAAATTGCTGGGTCATGTAGTAACTCTACATTTAACTTTTTGAGGAAATGACACATTGTTTTCCAAAGTTGTTCCTGTTTTACATTCCAACCAATAATATACAAGGGTTCTAAGTTCTCCATATTCTCATTGAAACTTGTTACTGTCTTTTCGATTTAGCTGTCCCGGTGTGTGGGAAGCAGTATCTCATTGTGGTTTTGATGTTTGCATTTCCCTAATGACTGATGATGTTCAATATCTTTTCATGTCTTTTTTGACCATTCGTATATCTTCTCTGGAGAAATGTCTATTTGGATTTTTTGCACATTTAAGAACTGAGTTATTTGTCTTTTTTCTGAGTTGCAAATGTTCTTTATATATTCTAGATAATGTGTTTTATCACCTATATGTTTTGCAATATTTCTTTCCATTCTGTGGCTTGCCTTTTCACTTAGGTGGTATAGTCCTTTGAAGCACAGAAGTTTTTAATTTAATACATTATAACTAAATAAAATTCATCCTGGAAATGCAAGCTTTATGTTAATTTTGTACCCTTCAACCTTGCTGAGCTCCTTTATTACCCAATATTTTGTGGAATATTTAAGATTTTGTATATACAAGATAATGTCATCCACAAATAGAGATAGTTTTACTTATTTTTCAATCTGGATTGCTTTTGTTTTTCAATCTTGCCTAACTGGCTTGGCTAGAACCTTCAGTACAATGTTGAATGGAAGCGACAGAGTTGACATACTTGTGTAGCTCCTCATTTTAGGGAGGAAATATTCAGTCCTTTTTTTTTAAAGATTTTATTTATTTATTTGACAGACAGAGATCACAAGTAGGCAGAGAGGCAGGCTGAAAGAGAGAGAGGAAGAAGCAGGCTCCCTGCCGAGCAGAGAGCCTGATGTGGGACTCGATCCCAGGACCCTGGGATCATGACCTGAGCCGAAGGCAGCAGCTTAACCCACTGAGCCACCCAGGCGCCCCCCCCCCCAGGCATCTTTTAAAAAAGAATTATTTATTTATTTATTAGAGAGAGAGAGAGAACATGCAAATGGGGAGAGGGGTGGAGGGAGAGAGAGAGAGAGAAAGAATCCTCAAACAGACTCCCTGAGTTCAGAGTCTGATGTGGGGCCCCATTCCAGGGCCAAAATCAAGAGCCAGCCACCGAACCAACTGAGCCACCCACATGCCCCATGGTGAGGCATGTTTTTCCTGGCTTACAGATGTGTTCCTTTCTGCTATGTTCTGGTGTAGCCTTTTTTGTATGTGTGTTTGTGTGTGTATAGGAAGAGATTGATCTCAGGTGTCTCTTCCTTTTCTTTTTTTTTTTTTTTTTAAGATTTTATTTATTTATTTATTTGAGACAGAGACAGAGAGAGAGAGAGAGAGAACACAAGCAGAGATGAGGGAAGGGCAGAGTGAAAAGCAGAAGCATACTCCCTACTGAGCAGGGAGCCTGATGCAGAACTCAATTCCAGGGCCCTGGGATCATGACCGGAGCCAAAGGAAGACGCTTAACCAACTAAACCACCTAGGAGCCCCATCTCTTTCTTTTCTTATAGGAACCAGGTATACCAGATTAGGGCCCTATCCTTATGACTTCATTTAACCCTAATTGCCTCCTTAAAGGTCCTATTTCCAAATACAGTTAGGGGTTAGGGCCTCAGTATATGAATTTTGGTGAGGGAATGCAATTTAGTCCCTAACACCTGTATTCCTAGTTGGTTGAGTATTTTGGTATTGTTGTTGTTGTTTTGTGGGTTTTTCTTTTCTTTTTAATCATGGAAGGGCATTGGATTTTGTCAGTTGCTTTTCTGCAACTATTGAAGTTATCATGTATTTTTTGTTCTTTAGTATATTAAAAAACGGCATGCTTTAAAAAATGGTATGTTATACTGGCATTGGTTTTTAGATGTTAAACCAACCTTGCATTCCTGGGAAAAATTCCTCTTGGCCATAGTGTATAATCCTTTTATATGTTGCTAGATTCTCTTTCCTAGAATTTTTTTTTGAGAGTTTGTGTGTGCCTATCCATAAGGGAAATTGATCTATACTGTTTTTGTTATATCTTTTTCAGGTTTTGATATCAGGGTAATACTGACCTCAGAATAAGTCAGAAAGTGTTCTTTCCTCTTTTGTTTTTGGAAGAGTTTATGAAGGATTGGTGTTAATTCATTTTTGGGGGGGTTGTTAATTCTTTAAACATTTTGATAAAATACATCAATGAAGTATGTGGTCCTGGGTTTTTCTTCATAGAAAGTTTTTTTTTTTTTTTTAAGATTTTATTTATTTATTTGACACAGAGAGAGAAGTCACAAGGAGGTAGGGAGTGAGAGGGAAGCAGGCTCCCTACTGAGCAGAGAGCCTGATGCAGGGCTCGATCCCAGGACCCTGAGATCATGACCTGAGCCAAAGGCAGAGGCTAACCCACTGAGCCCCCCAGGCACCTCCCAATTTTTTTTTTAATTTGAAATTTTTATTTTAAAGTAATCTCTACCCCCAATGTGGGGTTTGAACTCATGACCCCAAGATCAAGGGTTGCATGCTCCTGCAACGGAGCCAGCCAAGCACCCCTCTTCATAGAAAGTTTTTAAAAATTATTAATTCAATCCATTGTTCAATTTGTCTATTTCTTCTTCTGTAGTTTCACAGTAGTTCTTATCTTTCTAGGAATTTGTTCATTTCACCTAGATATCTAATTTGTTGGCATACAATTGTCCATTGTATCCCCTTAAAGGGAAGTTACAACATCATAAAGCCCTCTTTTCTGAGATTCAGTTATCTTTTAAAAAAATGCACCTTGTTTGTTGCAAGACATTATTTTCAGAATTCTAGAGAAGTGGACTTTGATGTTTTTTTGCCACCGTTCTCATTGTTTTAATGGTGAAGTGAAATTTTGGATGCCCTCACTCTGCTGTTCTGGAAGTGCTTCTGACTAGATATTCTGTTGAATATCTACTCATATATGTGTTTAGGTAAAAATGAATTTAATAATGTCTATTTTAGTAACTTACACCCTCCAGGAGAGCTGGAAAGCCACATTTGGGAACTCTCATCTAGCAATAATTTCCAAATCACACCCCAAAACTGGCTCCAGAAAGATGCTTCCGTTTCTGCTGCTGCTCCTGCTGTACGCCGACCCTGCTGCTTCCAACACTGGCCTTATCCACGCTAGAAACTGGACGCAGCTGCTAGAACCTTAGTAGCTCAATTAAGGAAGCACCTGCCACCGTGGTTAAGAAAGGTGGCTGTCTTAACACCGACTCCACTAAATCAATTTGATGTACTAGTTCCTGTCTCCAAGTCTAATGTAGGAGAATTCTGATGGACAGGCCTCATGTCAATGCTCTGGCTCTAACAGAGCCGAAGGCAGCAGCTTCTCCAGACAAGGGAAGGCTGTCTCCATGCTCCATATAACACATACAGTGTCATAATTTAGGCAAAATGATTTCTACCTTAAATGCTCGCTTGCCATGATGAATTTTGCTTTTCCGTAATTCCTCTTTACTCTTAGAACCACCTCACGTCACACTTTTTTTCACGTTGTTTATTTGTTGAAGAAGAAATGGAACATTCTAATTGTCAAGTTCCCCATATTCTAGATTTGAATGGTTGCATTCTTAAAAGGTTTATTTATTTATTTGAGAGAGAGAGCACGAATCAGGGGAGAGAATCTCAAGTAGACTCCTCAATGAGCATGGAGCCTGACATAGGGCTTGATCCCGTGACCCTGAGATCATGACTTGAGCCAAAGTCAAGAGCCGGCTGCTCAACCACCTGAGCCACCCAGGTGCCCCAGGAAGGTTGCGTTCTCCTGGTAGTTTAACATGTGCCTCTGTTTTTTGTATTTCCTGCTTCCTGGTAGTTGGATCTAGATTTAGCTACTTTGAAGGTTTTTCTCTTTTTTTTAAGATTGATGCATTTTGTTGTATGTAAATGACATCTAAGATGCACCGCCATTTAAAAAAGCAAAAACAAAACAAAGAAACAAAAAAGCCAAGGGAAAAGGAGAACAAAACATGCAGATGGCAGGTCCTGTAGTTAGAAAATTAGATGGAGCTTCCTGCCAGGGAAACCCTCCTACCACCTGATTCCGCGGCACAGGCTTTAGATCTAAAAGTAATTTCTCTTAGGTGCCTTCGATGAGGGCTGGTCTCCTTGAGGACAGCTCCGTAGTGTGTCCATTAACATGTTTCCTAAGACCATCCCTGACCGTATACACCAACGTTAGCCCTACGGAGCGTGTCTGCAGCGGGAGCAGAGAGGGCAGGTCAAACAAGCGGCTTGGAGGCTCCGATGAGAGGACAGAGCTGGGGGAACCGTGAGCCCTTAGGCGAGGGTTGCGCAATTGATGGCCCAGTGCCACTGAGCCCCCGAAACTCACAAGTGGCTCTGGCACCAGCCCACGTGCGTGCAGACAGATGGCTGCATTACCGGCGCGCTCTGCAGAGAGCCACTGAGAGCCACCGAGGGACCTCCTGGGCACATCTGTTGAGGTCCGCATAGCAGAGGCCCCCGACTGGGCCCCCCCATCCACTCTCCCCTTCATCGTTTAGTTACAGGAGCCTCTGAGTTCTGACTAAACGCACGGCCACTCAAGGAAGAGGCTCTACGTCCCAGCATCCCTTTCCGCAGAGTGGGGCCACACCGATGCGAGGGACACCAGCAGCCACACCCATGGGAGGGAATCCAGGTCATATCCTTTGAAAAGAAACAGCTTTGTTTGCTTTCGCTGGTGTATTGTAGACCCGGAGCTGACCTTGTGGGCAAGGTCAACACCCCAGGGTTGGCTGGACAACAAGATAGAAGGAAACCGAGGTCCTGGTGACCTCGTACAGGTAAATCTGCCCCAGCCCATGTGACCCCCCGGACGCAGTCACCGCAGAGCCCAGAAGATGGAAGCGTCAACGTCGAAGGGCCACGGCGCTTCAGGTTCTCTTTGTTTCAGCAGGAGAACCTCATGCCTGGCAGAACGGAAGGACTCGGGAGGGAGACTCCAGAGGACTTCCCCGGCCCCCTCGAAAAGTCAATTCACAGGTCACTTCGGTGAGAAGGTCAGAAACAGTGGGCGTTTCGCCAAGTTAGGCCTCCTGCTGCTTCCCTGGGAGAGGCCTGGCTGCATTCCCAGAGCAGAGGAAGGAGACGTTTGCACAGCCCAGCCCAGGGCATCCACTGCGGACCTCGGCCGAATCCTCAGTAACTGGAGATCCAGACGGCTCCCCACCAGCACTAGGCCTGGACGGGCCTGTCCTGCCTCTTCCCCAAAGCAGGAAAGCTCTGCACTTCTGCACTCGTCGTGGTTACCTCCGAGAACAGGCCGGGTCCAGTAAGGCGTAGAGTGGGACAGCTGCTGGGGGGCTGTGTGCGGGTCAGTGGAGGGGAGTTCGGATCCCCAGAACGAAAGCCACAGCTGGGAAGAGGGACAGGAAGCCTCCAAGTCTGTCCTGCTTCTCTGGGGTCCAGAGGCCTCAGCGTGCAGCCCCTGTTCCTCCTATGCTGCCCCGGTGACCGAGCTCAGGTGGGCAGCGGCCACCACCGATGAATCCCAGCCACCGGCACCTGCAGCAGCTTGCGAATTGTGTCGAAGAGCTCCAAGTGCCGGACCGTGGTAACTGCTAGGCCATAGTTGGCATCGCTGTACCCAGACACTGTTCCCTGGCGCGTGGCTGCCTAGAAAACTCTGTAGGACCCAGAGCAGCGAGATCCAAGGCTGCTACAGACCGCACAGGGGCCAGGCTCCACTGCTGTGAAGACACCCTGGGCACTGAGCCCCACGGGGACTGTGTCTTCCTTCACTAGAAGGTCACGGGACTGGTAACGGGCACTCTGGCTCTCCATCCTGCTGGCCTTGCAGCCTGGAAGAAACCCTTGAGCTTCACCATGAGCTCATCGAAGTTGGCGCTGGCAGTGGGGCAATGGCCCTTCTCAAAGGGTACCCTGAGTCGTGCAACATGTCCACGGCTTCCCGGCCTGACCTTGGGTGCCAAGAATAGAGGCAGCTGTGTGGTGGGTCTCACAATCCACAAAAAATGTTCCTTGCTTCGCTGCCGCGAGCATCATCTCCCAGTTTCCGGCAAGGAGCTCCACGGTCTGCTGGACACTCCTGCTCTCAGCCACAGACGTCTGGGACACACAGGTGGCTCCCGCGGTTCTGAGTTGGAGGGTGGCAGGTCCGAGCTGCTGAATCACAATATTCTCCGGCTGCCCACCCTAAGTGAAGCCTCCGAATGCAAGGTTCTGTCGAGAAGGTTTTCCTCTTTGTTGTGAAACATTTTAGTTTCACCAAGTTGTATCTCTGTACAGATTTCTTGATATTCTTCAAACTCACAATTTGTTGGTATACCGAATCTGTAGATTGCATCTCATCACTTCTAGGAAAATTCCAGCCATTTTCTCTTCATATATTGCCTCATTCTGTCTCTTTTACTTTTTGGGGGGTGCCCAAAAGGAAAGGCCAAAGGCACCTCTGCCATCCCTCCCCGGTGTGCCGTACTCACCTTCCCAGTGGGCTCCTCTGGAAAACTCTTGATTCTTCATCTAAAACTCCAATCAAACATGTTATACACCTACTGGAACTTTTATGTCACTGGTTCTCCATGACAGTTCTCATGTTTTTGTTTTTCCATGTTAAATTTTGGAAAGTATCTTCTCATTTATCCTTCAGTTTACTAATTCTTGTATCTACTCCATTTTTAGACCCATCCATCTTTAGTTTTTAATTTCATTTATTGTTTTATTTGTATAAGTTCTGTTTGATTCTTTATCAGATCTGTTGTGTTGCTTTAAGTTTCCTCTTCCCTGAGATATTTTCAAGCTTGTATTTTATTTCAACGCAGTAAGCAAGGAGACCTGTTATCTTCTGGATTTGTTCATTGCGTTGATTCTGCTCATGGTGGATTTTATTATGTACTGGTCATTATGTTTGAAAAAACCTTCGTGGAAACCATCAGAAATCTAGGACAAAGAAATGATTTTCATTTCCTTTTTCCAAGCATTTGAGGCCCTTTACCTTACTAGATCTTTTTTTTTCCTTTTTTTTTTTTTTTTAAGATTTTATTTATTTATTTGACAGACTGAGATCACAAGTAGGCAGAGAGGCAGGCAGACAGAGAGGAGGAAGCAGTCTTCCCGCTGAGCAGAGAGCCCGATGCGGGGCTGGATCCCTGAACGCTAGGATCATGACCTGAGCCGAAGGCAGAGGCTAAACCACTGAGCCACCCAGGGGCCCCTTACGAGAACTATCTTAGTCTAAATTCTGGGATTAAGATTCCCTTAACTACATTGGTGAGGGAACTGGGTTCTCAGGTCTTTTGGAAACTCTTAGTTTAATGGAGTAATTGGGGTATCAGCGTCTACACTTGGGGGTGGCCTACGCTTTTGACTTCGTTTTCTTTGTCTGGTAAGGCCATCAAACCCAACTGTAAATGCCAGGCGTACTTCTCTAGGTTTTGACCTCCTCTAGATTTTAGCCAGGTGAATTTTTCATTATATTTTTAGCTCGTTCAATCCTTTTAAGAAGACTTAAAAATCCTTTTCATCCTGCTTATGTTCAGAAGCATTAATTTGAATTACTTAGGCCATAGTTGCTGAAAACGGAAGCAAGTATTAAATACTTTTTGAACAAATGTCTAATGAAAATTGTATCTCATGTAGATGTATACCTGAGTACATGTTCTTACCCTATTATGAAGAATAGGCTAATGCCTGGAAATGTGAATTATGTACTGCTAAATAAGAACACAGTATCATCTTAGCATGTTATGGATAATTTAAGAACTGACATCTTACCTAAGACGTTCTCTTTCCTCATGGCAACAAATGGAGTTAATAAACTGTGACCATTGTTCTTAACCAAGTTATACCAAGAATTTGCATACCTTTCCTGGAATTATCAAGAGAACAGTAATTAATGCCTATGTATTTCCTGGCTAAGTGTGTGCTTGATTGTTTCTGTTAGAGGCAGAGGAGTAAAATCTGCCCCCCTGGTGTCCTTAACGAAGTAAGAGGATGATTTCGAGGGCAAATATCTATAAACAGAATCGAAAATGATTCAGATTAAACAACACTTGCCTGGTAGTACTGTGGATCTTGGTTACGGGCCAGTGGCAAATCTCTCTACCTGCCCCTAACACCAAGACCCTCCTCTCTTGGGGGTTCAAGATGAAAGAAAGAAAAAAAAGGAAGAAAGAAAGAGAGAGCGGGGAGGGAGGGAGAGAAAGATGAAGGAAGAAAAGGAAAGAGAGAGGAAGGACGGACGGACGGATCCCACGGTCAGCAGAGAGTGGCAGTGAGGTGATGTTCCTGAATTTGTCATTGTGTTACGAAGGGGAATGGAAGAAAATTAAATATCCTTTCGATGTCTACATCTTAGTGTCCTAAAACATCATGCGAATAGCAATTAAAATAACTTTAAAAGAATAAGGAAGACCTAGACCAGGGTGAGTTTTTCTTCGTTTTGACAGTCTCTAAGGTCTAGTTTAGTTACATGGAATGTGACTAAAGAACAAATGTATGACAAACAGAAGTCTATGTTTAAAATGAGATCAGAGGTATAATTTAGAGGCCTTTTTGTTCTGAAGTCCTTCAAAGCATGATTTTTAAAAATTTGAACTGGGGTGCCTGGGGGCTTAGCCATTCAAGTTCTGTCTGCCTTCAGCTCAGGGGCCAGGATCGAGCCCCATACTGAACCACTTCGGACTCCCTGCTCACTGGGGGAGCCCGCTTCTCCCTCTCTCTGCCACT
Source organism: Mustela putorius furo (assembly GCF_011764305.1). Classification (NCBI taxonomy): domain Eukaryota; kingdom Metazoa; phylum Chordata; class Mammalia; order Carnivora; family Mustelidae; genus Mustela; species Mustela putorius. The sequence goes on from NW_025421261.1 coordinate 4,196,977, forward strand.
TTCCCCGCTTGTGCTCTCTAGCTGTCAAATAAGTAAATCTTTAAAAAATTAAAGAAAAACTTGAATTGTATCCATACTACATTTTAAGTAGTATGGATAACTACTTTATACTTATAGTTTAGTACGGATAACTGTAACTATAGTTATTTGAAGTATTTTAAAATAACTTTTCTCTAGAATATGAAATGTACTTAAAAATACATTTTGTTGGGGCGCCTGGGTGGCTCAGTGGGTTAAGACGCTGCCTTCGGCTCAGGTCATGATCTCAGGGTCCTGGGATCGAGCCCCGCATCGGACTCTCTTCTCAGCGGGGAGCCTGCTTCCTCCTCTCTCTCTCTGCCTGCCTCTCTGCCTGCTTGTGATCTCTGTCAAATAAATAAATAAATAAAATCTTTAAAAAAAAATACATTTTGTTTCTCCTTAGTTTCAATAATGTGGTAGGTATAGTGCTAAAGTCCTAGAAAGTAGTAATAAAAATTCTTAAGACTTATTTTCAATATTTTAAAAGTCTGATAGAAATATTTTTAAAGGGACGCCTGGGTGGCTCAGTTGGTTAAGCAGCTGCCTTCGGCTCAGGTCATGATCCCAGCGTCCTGGGATCGAGTCCCACATCGGGCTCCTTGCTCGGCAAGGAGCCTGCTTCTCCCTCTGCCTGCCATTCTGTCTGCCTGTGCTCGCTCTCTCTCCCCCTCTCTCTCTGATACATAAATAAAATCTTAAAAAAATATATATATATACATATTTATATATATTTATTTATTTATTTAAAAACCTGGACAAGCTAATGAAGATTCTTTGGTTTTAGCTGGCATTGAAATTGGTGATATGATGCCAATTATCATACTGTGGGAAATTCCAATCGACAGCTGATGTCTTTTTAAGATTTTAAATGATCTCTATACCCGACGTGGAGCTCGAACTTAGAATCCCGAGATGAAGGTTGTTCTACTGACGGAGCCAGCCAGATGCCCTATGTGGAATTTTAATAGAAGCACCCAGGGTCCCTGGGTGGCTCAGTGGGTTAAGGCCTCTACCTTCAGCTCAGGTCATGATCTCAGGGTCCTGCATTGGGCTCTCTGCTTGGCGGGGAGCCTGCTTCCTCCTCTCTCTGCTTGCCTCTCTGCCTACTTATGATTTCTGTCAAATAAATAAATAAAATCTTAAAAGAAAAAAAAAAAAAGGAAGCATGATTACACAGTGAGCAATGTAGTTGATAAATACACAGCCATTCAAAACACAATCCGGGGGAGCCTGTGTGGCGCCGTCAGTTAGGCATCCAACTCTTGATTTTGGCTCAGGTCATGATCTTAGGATTGTGAGATCAGTCCCACACTGGGCTCTGGGCTGGGCGTGGTGCCTGCTTGAGATTTATCTCCCCGACCTTCCCCTGTGCTCTCTCAACAAAACAAACCCCAATAATAAACAAAATGAAAACAACAACAACAACAAAAACCCCCCGAGTCTGTGAAAGAATGTAGTTAAAGTGTGTCCTGGTAATGCTAAGTTGGAACTACCCTAAAATCCCACTTAGCCCCCACTGTCACCTTTGTGCAACCTCATCAAGGGTAGCAGATTCAATAAACTTTAGTCCATTACCATTAAAGCCAACAAACCTCAAGAGCCTTTTAAACTAGATGGTTTTCAAAGATAATTTCTCTGAATGCTATACTTGGAATATATATAAACATGCATCTTTTGGGAGGTCAAAATTCATTTTGGGTTAGATTCTCAAGATATAACCACTACAGTAGCATAAGGAAACTTGTCTACAAAGTGTTTCTCATTTGTGTTGGTCTTTGATAAACTCAAACTCTAAAGCATTGTTATTTGAAATTTCTACATTTTAAATAACAAATCAGAGTATACCGAATATCTTTTTTCAAACTACAACTCAGTCCCAGCACCCTGAGATGGATATACCTCCACCAAAATGGGGGTATATCTTTTTTTTTTTTTTTTTAAAGAGTTTTCAAAAGTCATCTCTGTACCCAGTATGGGGCTCAAACTTAAAACAGAGATCAAGACACATGCTCCACTAAGCCAACCAGGTGCCTGAGGGGTAAACCTCTTAAATATTTGATACTCAAATAAAACCAGATTAAGCTACCACTTAAACATAGATCAAGTTTTCAGAATGCACTTTATGTGTAATTTCAGGAAAGCACTATGCTCTACCCTAGTTTATAAGAAGCAGTGGTTGAGAAGTCAAAGGTGAATTTTTATTTCTTGCCATTCAACCAAAATCCATTGAAATTCCACATCAAATTAAACTATTTCAAGACAAAAATACAAAACCCCAACTAACCCTAAAACCCGTATTTTTAGGACAGTACTTTTGAATGACTTCATAGAAAAGGTAACAGAAAAATTGCAGTACACCTGCAGTGTCCTTGAATCACTTTTAATCACTGAAACTTAGCATCCTGTGGTTCACATCCTATCAGAAAATCTTCGTAAAGGGTAGTGATGAAATTTTCAGATATTAAAAATTAAGTACTAAAATTTACAATTAGCAAGAAACCAGTCCCTGTCACCATTCTGAAAGCTGCATCAGGGAATGGAATAAGAGCTCCACTTATCCATGTTAGTATCCCAACAGACATCTTAATAATCTTATAAACAGAACCATGAGACCACAGAATACTGGTGAAAGTAATAAAGTTTCTATTAGGATGAGGACTACCACACAGAACTCAGTCAAAACCATTCAGGAAGCACATTTAACAAGAACACAGGCTACTTATGTTTGTGTCTTAAGGACCTCAGAATTTCCACCCTCACACCTTTGTCAAATTACTTAGTTCTAAATACTTGGATGACACCCTGATAACTTTATTGTTCAACCAAATGAAGTCCTATGGCTTAGCCTTGCTATATTTAAAATTTACATCAGTCGGCATCCATAGAGCCTAAAATCTGAATTTATAGAATCTAAAGCCCCTTGGGGGAAAAAAAAACCCCAAACGCATTTTTACTCAGTTCTTTGTAATTCTCAATCATCTACAGATGTAGTGTATTTCTTCAAAGTCATATATATATCAAGACTTGATTGAAAAGTTTGGATTTTGTTTAAAAAGCCTTTATTCATTTTTGATCAGGGAAAGGACAATCTCCATGTCAACTTCTCACCTAACCATAAATTTGAACAGGATTCACTGCCCTCCAGACACCGCAGCTACAGACTTTGACAACATTAACTTAAGATCAAAACCTTCCTCCTTCCCTAACGTTGCATGTTGATATAATGAACAGTCCCTTGCAATAACCCAACATTGGTACTTGGCCTAGGTTCAAGGTCAAATAGCAAAACAGGATGCAAAAGGAGGCCAAGTGCATTGTAACTTGATAGCCAGCAAGTACAAACATCATTGAACAGAGAAAAGTTGCAGGCACCAAATGAAACAAAAAGCAGGTTCATCAGCATAAAAAATTAACATCTGGTTGAAGGTGAGGTCAACTACTACGCATTTGAATACGTATGCCAATCCTAGAGCTTAATGTGGAACCACAGAAAACAAAAGTTAAAATCCTTAAATCCAACTACACTGAATGTTAAAATTCAAAACTTGGGTTTACCCAGGAAATTATCCCAAATCTAGGGCTAAAACTGCTTCTTGATGTACCAGGAAGATGTCTTAATGACTCAGTCACTTAGACTTGCATTGACATACATAAAACTTAAAAAGTGTACTTTCTCCTACTACTCCTTCCTATATCTGAATTTGGGTATGCTTAACTACTCGGCTCATGCACTAATGCATTAAAAATGATGAAATCTACTACCATGACTTTTTCTAAGAACTCACACCACATTAACAGTTAACACCCAATATAGCTTCCTAAAAATGCCCCAATAGAAAACATTTTGTTCAGTTTGGTGCTTGCTTTGACAATACCAGAATACAACTGTATTTCCTCAGCCACTACTACGTCAAATACCTCAATCTCACATTTGCTCAAATTTTAACCACCTATCTGACAAAATGCTTGTTAAAATTTGTTTTTGATACTCTTAAACTGTAGCTTCTACATACAGTTTAACAGGGCCTTTTGCCTGGGTACATCTGGACATTTTAATCAAGAAAACAAAGTCAGGGTATTATGATTAGCCGAAGCTCTAACAGACCACACTGATCCTGATTTAGCAGATCTCTAATGGCTTCCCAGAGACAGAAACAAAGCACCATCTTTTCTATTCATGAAAGGAGCTACCAACATGCTTTGTGCCAAAAAGGTGCACTTTACCAAGACACAGTCCAAAAACATTCATGGTCTGCTAGAAAACCTCCACTACTGACAACCCTATGACAAGGCCTCCAGATACACAAAGAACATTAAAGGTGTGGTAGAAATCTCTTTTAGCAGGGAAATGAAGCCTTAGCGGATAGTATACATCTAACAAAAATGGGTAACAGGGGGACACTGTAGCTGGCTATTCATAAAGGACCACAGTTTCTCCCTATGGACCAATACTCCCTACAAAATAAACTGTGCCTTAATTATTGCTTATTTTAAATTACACTTTTACAGAGCTATTTAGTACCTGACGCAGAAAAACAATCACATAAGGAAGCATTTATTTGAGGTTTAACATGAAATCATACAAATAAAATTTGTATAAACACAAATCCACATCGAGTCATAACACAGATAGCAAAAGACAAAGTAAAAACAAAGAAAACTAATTGGCGGCTATATACAGTTGGACACAGTTGTGTCTTGTACACTAGAAAGTCTTTTACAAAATAATCATCTTAGATCAACAGAAGACCAATCTTCAATGTCGTTCTGCAAGATGGGTTAACTTTAGCAATTTCCTCCTAAAAACAAAAACAAAATAGCAATTAGATTTGTGCAACTCTGAAAGCTTTCAAAGGTCCACTTTCATGAATTGTTTTAAGTCCTCAATTTATTCTTTTCTTCAATAATTAAAGATCACATGCATACTCAATTGCAAAATGTAATTTGGGTCATTAATAAATTCACCCTGGAGTTCCCAAACGATAGTTAACTTAGTTAAGGAATTGGGGAATGCAATCTTCCCATTTCACAGGTTAAACTGTGCTAGATTAAGGTCTACTAGAAGGATCTCTAGTAAGCCAAAAATCCCTCTTACAAAAGTTAATTTCTAGTAAGCTTTTATATTTTAAGAAAACAAATTGCTTTGTGCATATGATCTTTAATTTATATCCCAGATTTTAAAGTTCTTGTTTTGGTTTGTAGATTTCACTATTAGCTATAAAAAGAAAAAGCAAGCATTAAATCTTAAAGAATGAACACTTAAAATGAGGCTCCACAATTGAAATACAACACTAAACAGAAGACCAAAATGATTAAGCTGTAAAAAGGCATTTATGTACTTTAACTCCTGTAAAAAACCATTTAAGTTAAGTTTAGACACTTAATCTTCAAAAAGATTAAAAAAGAAGCCAAAGTCTGAAGTTTTCCACTTTAATCTTTACGCTGGTACATGAAGTTGGAAGAGACCATACCACAGGACAGCGTTTTCTGGTGTATGCCTTGCGCTCTGCCCGCAACGTGCGACCCCCAGAGATAGACGTGGTCAGGGTGACACACGGCCTGCAATGAAGTTCCCGCTGGCGGGTACAAACAAGGTATAATGTCAGAGTTAGAAGACAACATTCTTGTTTTCCTTAAGTTGTACCCATTTCAGTACTTTACCTGTTAATAGTTCTAAAAAAGTTTAATTATTCCTCTAGACCACCTGGTACACAAAGCAAACAGAAAAACTCTTAAGTTTTTCTGTAATACTAAAGAAAGTGAGATAAGACTTTAAAGTTAAAGATCTATAGACACTTTAGGCAAAACGGGCTCATAAAGCAATTAAAAAGTTAACAATTTAGTAAAAACAGACTACATAATATTTTGTTTTTACTTATTTTTCATTTGTCTATTGATCTTTAAATTAAATTAGACATTTCCACTGGCTTCTTGTACTCTTACACACACCTGTTTTCTCCAATGTCCTCCTTTAGTATGGCTGGTAATTGTTTTGGTGATTGCCACCCCCTCGAGATGCCTTGCCGTAAGTGCTCTGTTGGCCTATTTTGAAAACACAAAAAAATTCTATTAAGATATAGTTTTCTACAAAATGGTTTCGTTATAAATACTTTAGAGACATGTACAACTCTGCATGCCAAATGTTAAAATACCAGGTATCTTAAATAGCCATTATAAAACTAGTCATATATCACATATTCTACAACATTTATAACCAAAGTTTTTACATTAATATAATTACCCGATGACCACCAAATGCCTAAAAACTTAACTCCAAACACTTCAAGAATGGAAAACCCACACACAAACAATTTCAGAACAGGACTGTACTGTAACATGGAATTTTAATACCACTGGTTTATGAAATTAAGTTAAATATTCTTACCACTGTAGTCTGCATATCCCTGTCCATATCCATAGTTCCCATAGTTATACCCAGTATAATCATAGCCGCCATAGCCACTATAGTTTTGATCACCACCATAGGCACTATTGTAATTTCCATATCCTTGATCATAATAGTTATTAAATCCTTGGTTCCAGTTTTGGCCCTGACCTGAAACAATGCACAATGATTGTTAGATAACAACTTCTGACCCCCAATCCTACCACAAAATGTTGTATTCCTGTCCCTCACGCTGAAAATCTGAAACAGGTGAACGGACATCTATATAATTATCTGAGAAAATTACTCCAGTTGTCATAAAAGGGGACAGAAAGTCCAACTGTGTCAATTACCAAGCTTCCTAAATGTAACCAAAAAATCAGAACAAAGGTGAAGACAGGAAGGCTGTTTGGTTTTAAAACAAGGACTCCCGCCCCCCAAACCTAGCATGCCATGGTCTTATCACGTAATCCTAACTACATTAAACTGGTATTACTTTCCCATTAAAAGTGGCCATGCTTGGAAGACAGGAAACCAGTGAACTAACAAATACCCACTCATTAACTTGAGCATTTTATGCCGAAAATCTGCTTTATTTTCTCCTGGGCTTTTTTCTAGTGAGCAGTTTACAGCTTAAACCATGGAGTCACTTTGAAAGAATTAAGCCTCACCTCGTCCACGACCCCTAGTGCCACCTCGTCCACCAGCTGCAGCACCTCTTCCTCCTTTTTGTTGCTGCTGTTGCTGCCTGTATACCTCTTTGGGTTGTGCAACTTTGATTTCACACTGTAAACACATGAGAAATTTCTTTTACTGTAATGTCAAGCCATTTTATTCTTCTCAAAACAAATTAAAAAATCTCCCTAAACAAAACAAAAAACCACCTTCGCAATTTTCATTTCAGGTGCCTGAGTGGCTCAGTGGGTTAAGCCTCTGCCTCCTCTGCCTTCGGGGCTCAGGTCATCATCTCAGGATCCTGGGATTGAGCCCCACACATTCAGGGAGCCTGCTTCCCCCTCCCCCTGTGCCTACTTGTGATCTAATAAACAAACAAAATCTTAAAAACAAAAACACCCCCCCCAAAACCAAAAACTTCATTTAATAGAAGGAAAAGGGTTTTACCTTCCCAGAACCGATTTGATGATATCTGCTTTCTAATAATTTCTTTACTGGCTCTTCATCTGTGTATGTGATAAAACAAAATCCTCTTCTTTCATTTGTTTTTGTATCCATGGGAAGTTCAATATTTTCAATCTGAAACCCAGAAGCACACTCCAGATCATCCACCAATGATAACAGCTAACGCCCAAATCTTCAAGCTTCAACAGAACATACTGCAAGTTCCTCTGGTCAGAATACTTTCGCATAGAAACTCGTATTTTATGATCAACCTCGCAACACAAAAATTCATCTGTGAAGCGTTCCGAGGGGAGCGGAACTTGTTCAGCATCGTTCTGTACCCAACAGATGCCACTGGTCGGTAAGTCCAAACCCTGACCACCCCAAAGCACCTGTGTTTTGACCAAAATAAAGATGCTGGTTTCCATCCCAGCACAGAGAAGAACAGCGATTAAGGTGCAGTGAGCAGAGGGCCCGAGCGGCGAAGTTCACCCCCCCCCACCGGACTAATCCATGCGTTGACAGCTGGGGACTCAGGGTACATGCACACAGAACCACACAGCGCACCTCTCCAAAGGCTCCAAAATATTCTTTAATTTGTTCTTCCGAAGTATCTGGGCTCAATCCACCCACAAACACCTTTTTGGGCGGTTCTTTCCCTTTTAGAGCTTTGGCCCTTTTGGGGTCTATCAACTTGCCATCCAGTTTGTGTTCCTTGAGCTCCAGCACCTAGAAGACAAGCGTGTTCAGTGCCCGGCGCGGCCCGACGCCCGGCGCCCCGCAGCCGCGCAGGGCAGCGCTCCCACCTTGTCGACACTAGCCGCGTCTTTGAAAAGCACGAATCCGAATCCTCTGGATCTTCCGGTCACCGGGTCCGTCTTAATCGTGCAGTCCACCACTTCCCCAAACCGGGACAGATACTCGGTCAGGTCTTTCTTGCTCGTATCCCAGCTCAAGCCTCCAATAAACATTTTCCTGGGAACCAAGTTATTAAAAGGGAAAAAGCTCAGCCGCGCCCCGAGGGTGCTTCCGTCCGCACGACAGAGCGGGGTCGCCCCACCGTGTCCTCCACAACTCAGCCCGCGGACCCCCGAGCCCCAGCGCGGCGGACACCGCGGCCGGACACGGAGTCCAACCGCGGCGAGCCGCTCCGCGCTGCTCGCGTCTCCGGCGGCCCCGACCGGTCCCTCGGCCCGCGGCCGTCCAGGCTCCGGTCCGACCCGAGGCACCCGCCACACGGCGCCGACAGCGCGCGGGGGCCGCGGCACAGACACAATGAGAAGGCGGCGGCGAGCGGCGAGCGGCGCGGCCGGGCCGCCCCTCCCCCTCGGGCCCCACGCGGCGCCTGCGCACTCGGGCCCGGCCGCGCCGCCGCCCGCCTCCTCCAACTCCCCGCCCTTCCCCCACCTTCCGCGGGCCTCCCGGGTCACCCCCTCCGTCTCCTACTTTCCTCTCCCCTTCAGGCCGCCGGGGCCCGGCGGGCACGCGGGGAATCGACTCGGGGCAGGAGCCGGGGCAGCGCGCGGCTCCCGAGGGGCGGAGGGCGCGTGCGGCGCGCTGGGGGAGGGGCGAGAGGGGAAGCGTGCGGTACCCGTCATCCTGCTGGTTCTTGCTCGCGTTGATCTTGGATCCCTCTGCGAACTCCTCGATGTTGCTGTACTCGCTCACGTCCTCCATGGCGGCGGCGCTGTCGGCCGGGCGGTGCTGGCGCGCAGTCCGGGTCGCGGCGGCAGCGGCGGCGGAGCGTTGTATGGAGCTGGATTTAAAATGGCGGCGGAAGAGATCCGGGCGCCGCCTGCGCCCTCCCTTTATAGCCGCCCCGCCCGCCAATCGCGAGGGCGGCTGCGCGGTGACGTGGCGCTGGGCCCGGCGCGCCCCCTGCCGGGCGGAGCTGGCGGCGAGCGAAGGGAGGAGCGGGGCGAGCTGCCGCGGCGCCCGCGGCCGCCAATGGGAGAGGCTGCGGGAGGCTAAAGTAGCGGGAGCGGAGGGGAACAATGGCGGCGGCACATGGGAGAGCCGGGGCGGGACCTCCATCGCGGCCCTCCCGCTGAGGAGCGAGGTCGCGGGCGAGGGCGCGCGGGCCTAAGACGAGAGGAGCGTCGGCGGAGGAACGGCGGCGGGGCGACGAGTCCTGGGCCGGGAGTCCGAGCGGCGCCGTCGCAGGGCCCCAGGCCCGCTGGTCCCGGCGGCCTGGGTCTCCGGCGTCCTCCGGCCGCTCCCGCGCGCAGCCGTCCGCCCCGCCTTTTTCCAGGGCCCTCGGCGCCCGCGTGCGGACGGCTGCGGGGCGGCCGCCGCTGTCGGTTAGCACCGCGGCCGGGAAGCTCCCGGAAAAAGGCGGACTGCGCCGGGCGCCGGCGGCCGAGCCCGCGAGCGCGCCCCCCGCCCGCCCCGCCGCGCGCCCCCCGCCCGCCCCGCCGCGCGCCCCCCGCCGCGCGCACGCGTGTTTTGTCCTCCAGCCGGCTGGAACCGGCCCGGCAGCGGGCGGGCGCGCGGGGCCCCTCCGGACCGCGGCGCGGCGGCCTCTTCCGCTACCGCCGCAGGCGCGCGGGCCGGGGAGGCGCGGCGGGGCCCCCTGCGCGCGGCCGGAGCCGGGGCGGACGCAGCACGGCGGGCCGGTCCCGCACGGCCTCTGCTGCGGGCGCCGCCGGGGGGAGGGGCGCGAGCCCGCCCCGGCTACTGTGAAGCTGCGCCGGCGGCGGCAGTGGGCGGGAAGGGGCCGGCTGCCGTGGAGGGCAAGGGGCACTCACATCCCCGGCGCGCCACTCGCGGGGCTCCCGTCTGCACGTGCCCCGGGCCGCTCCCGCTCGCGCTACCCGTCTGCGGCGAGCGCGCGCGCCCCCGCGCCCCCGGCTCCCGCGCTCGCTGCTTTGTTCCCGCCCACGCGAGGCCCCTGTGGACGGATCGCGCTCGCGGCTCCCCGGCGGCCAATCGGCGTCGACGCCCCTGCCCCGCCCCCCGCCCCCGCCCCCCGCCGGGACCGCCCCCTCCCGGCCCACGTGGTCTCGGCCTGGGCCTCGGCAGCTGGGCGGTGCGGGCGCCGGGGCTGCGGGCTCTGCCACCGCCGGGGCGCGGGGGCGGCGGCGTTCCTCGGGCTCGGCCGCACGCGGCTGCGGGTGGACGCTCTCGCGGCGCCGTGGGAAGCCCGGGGCGCCGCCCTCCGCGCTCGCTTGCGGGCCGAGGCGGGTGGGCGCGTGCGCGGGGGCGATGGTGGTGCTGCCCGTGCCCGCCGAGGTCAGCGTGATCCTGTTGGACGTCGAAGGTACCACGACCCCGATTGCTTTCGTGAAGGTGAGGGCGGAAGGGAGCGCGGCCGCGGTTCCCCGAGGGCCGGCGGAGGCGCGTCTGAGTCTCGCGGACTCGGCCGGAGGCGGGAGGCGCGGCTGGGCCCCGCGGCGCGGGCGGCAGGAGGGCGGCGGCGGGGTGCGGGACGCGTCCTCCCGCGCCCCTGCCCCGGCTTCGTGCGGGGGGTGGGGAGGGCGGAGGCGGACCCGCGCGTGCGGAGGGGGACGCGGGGGGCCCCGGGTTGGGCCTGGCCCGGCGGGCGCCGCGACCGAGCGCTGCTGGGGCTTCCCGTCGCGCGGAACGTGGGCCGGACCGTCCCGACGGCGTTGCGGGCCGCGCCGGGGTCCGGGGCGGGGGGCTCCTCCCGCCGCTGCCGGTCGCGGCCGAGCCGCGCCGCCCGGGTCGCCGGCCGCGGCGCCGCGTTCGCGAACCTGCCTGCGCTGCGGGCGGTGTCCCCGCAAGCCGCGGCCGCTGGAGCCTCTTTCTGCCCCGAAGCCCGCATCCCGGCGCGTCGCCGCGGACCAGACAGTGTCCGCTGCTCCTTCGGGGCCTCGACGAGCCCTGGGTTGGTCAACGACTGTCAAACACTCCTGTACTTTAGAAGGAATTCCTTGGGCCTCGTCCTCGCTTTGTTCGACGTCTGGGGGTGAACGGAGGCGTTACCAGAGGGTTCGCACCGCACAGGAGTGTCTGCAGCGCAGGAACAAGCTGAGCGGTCGGACTTCCTTCCAACGTTGACCGGGAATCGTTACGTAAAGGCAGTGTACGCTTTCAGGACTGCGGTGTAATAACCACTTAGGAGTTTTTAGGAGAATTACAATACCGTCTTAGCACAAGATCTTAAGAAATCTAGTTTGACCTTTTTTTCCTTTTTTTAAAGATTTTATTTATTTATTTGACAGAAATCACGAGTAGGCAGAGAGGGGGACACAGCGAGGGGAAGCAGGGAAGTTCTGCAGGAAGCCCGGGGCTCGATCCCGGGACCCTGCGTCGTGACCTGAGCCCAAGGCAGAGGCTTAACCCGCTGAGCCACCCAGGCGTCCCTAGGTTGACCTTTTTTTCTAGTTTTTAATTACACCAGAGACCTGCAGAAATATTCAGAATTGACCCCACATGTTGGTAATAGAGTTGACTGTTTTTTTCTTCACAACTAACAAAATAACCACTTTCTCAGACTTTTCAGGAAAAAAGGATTCCTCATCTTTGTGGGTTATATAGTTCACACGTTATGAACTCTACCAGGGATAATGACAGGAGAGATGGTGATGCAACACAAGATTATGTACCATTCTTGAAAAGTTGGTTAGGGACTAGGATATCTCGTGAAAATCAGTGTTGTTTTTTTTTAAAGATTTTAATTATTTTTAAAGATTTTATTTATTTATTTGACAGAGATCCCAAGCAGGCAGAGAGGCAGGCAGAGAGAGAGGAGGAAGCAGGCTCCTTGCGGAGCAGAGAGCACGATTCCAGGCTTGATCCCGGAACGCTGGGATCATGACCTGAGCAGGGGCAGAAGCTTAACCCACTGAGCCACCCAGGTGTCCTGCAAATCAGTTCTGTAACAAAACATGGGTGAGGGCGCCTGGGTGGCTCAGTGGGTTGAAGCCTCTGCCTTTGGCTCAGGTCATGAACCCCGGTCGTGGGGCACATCGGGCTCTCTGCTTAGCAGGGAGCCCGCTTCCTCCTCTCTCTGCCTGCTGCTCTGCCTACTTGAGATCTCTGTCTGTCAAATAAATAAACAAAATCTTTAAAACAACAACAAAAACATGGGTGCCATACCCACCACCTCTCCACTCCCCACTTGCCACCCAATCCTGTCTTTTGCCAGATGACATGAGCTACTTCTTGAAATCTTTGTTTATGGTAGACTTACTTTGACATTTCTCTGAAAGTTAAAATGCCTTCATGGCCTAAATAGACTTTTTTTTTTTTTTTTTTTAAAGTTTGACACTGGGTAGAGTCCAGGCAGGCTGGAAAAAATGATTTCGGGGCGGGGGGGGGGGATTGTTTATTTTTTAAAATGTATTTTTTTTAAATTTAAATTCAAGTTAGTGTATGATTACTTTCAGGATAGAGTTTAGTGATTCATCAGTTGCCTATAACACCCAGTGCACATTTCAGGGACTTTGTTTAAAGGATATTTTCTTGTGCTTTGTCCTGTATTCCATTGTTACTTTATTCACATTACTTTTCAGTCTGTTATAATCTAATAAGCTATAATTTATTTGGTATACATTAGTATATCAAAATTAGTATTTCCAAAAGTATATTCAGAAGTCTGGTGGATATTTATAGTAATTCTGCAAAATGGATTCCATTATTAAATGCACTTTTGGAAAATATTTACCTGGTTTCTTTATTACACAGTTCTCAGAGCCTTTATATCATGCACATACACTCACATATGTGCTTCATGAGTCTTCAAGAGAGTGACATTTCACAAATTTTACTTGAACAAAACACTTTGTAGCAGAGTATGTCAAGGACTGATCTTTTAAACCTTTTAAAAGAGATGCTAAATCATACCCTTCGTGAACCTCTGAGCATGGAGGTGGAAATTGGACATGTTTGTTCTACTTTGGACTTTATTAGCTACGTTAGGTATGTGGAACATACAGCTCTGCTTCTTGTGGAAACAGACATCGAGTACCACACACGTGCCACTTGTATACTTGACTCATCCTCAAAACCTCTGCGAGGTGTGTGCACTGTCCACATTTTACTCATAGGAAACTAAGATTCTTAAAAATTGAATGGTATGTCTGGATTTGAACCCAAATTTTCTGGCTCCAAAACTTCTATTCTTTATATTATTACACTTTACCTCTAAGGTGGAAACCACAGTGCTTGTTCCATGGGTACAGTGAAGTGTTTGCAGATGTTTGCCACCATGCGCATGTCCTTATTTTTAAATGATCAGGAAAGTGTGGCATATTTCGATTTTGGGGTTACAAATAAATTTGAGTAGGAGAATTTGCAAGTACGGAATCCGCAGGTAACGAGATGGGTAGTGTAGAGTCGTCACCCTGTGGGCTTGGATGCCGTACAGGGCAGGATGAGCATTCTGGCTCCTCTGTGTTTTATGGTAAGTTAGTTAGTGTCTCTGAATAAGGTACATATTTCCTCAGCTGTAGTGTGGGGATATCTACCTCATCAGGCTGCTGAGGACATTTAACGGGTGCTTAGCCCTTAAAAAAACTTTGTGAAATGAATGAATATGTTTGCATCAATATTTCATCTACCATCCCAATAAATCTTGTTAGAGGAGGTGGGCAGGAGACGTTTCTCATTTATGCCTTAGGAATACTTGGTAATAATCTTGGTAATAATTGAGAAGATCCCATTAACTGAAAATATGGATCTGATTGGGATTTTTGCCCCTAAAATATATTAAGTGGGGCATGGTGGGTCCCCTAGCCAAAGGTTCTTTGTGTCTGTGCTGCTCAGACTTGAATGTGTATACGGATCATATCGGGTTCTTGCTAAATCGAAGTTTCGGAGTCAGAAGGCCTGGCGTGGAACGGGGTGTGGAATTTGTCACAGGTGCCCAGTGATGCTCCATGTTCCACACTCTCAAGTGTTTAGTCTTCTTGCAGATTGGAAGTTACACCTGTGTGTAGGCCTGTGAGCGCTGCTCTTCGCTCAGAGCTCATCTGGCCCGGTAAAGTAGGTGGAGCGAGAGAGTATAGATGCACTAAGGAGGTCTGTCCACGTTAACAGAGCCCCAGCCTCTCAGAGGTTAAGTGAACTGTTAGGGGTCAGTACGGCCCTGACGAGAGAACAGCGTGATGCATAAGCATGGTGGATAGACGACAGAGCATTACGCCAGTGGCCATTTCCCAACTTTAGCAAATCACTGCCAGAACTCAAGTGTAAAGTGAAAGCACCATTCGTTCTTATTTATTTATTTATTTGACAGACAGATCACAAGTGTGGGGGGGGGCTGTGAAGCAGGCTCCCTGCTGAGCAGAGAGCCCGATGCGGGCCTCTATCCCAGGACCTTGAGATCATGACCTGAGCCAAAGTCAGAGGCTTAAGCCACTGAGCCACCCAGGTGCCCTACACCGTCATTCTTAAAGGACGAATAGAACATTAGCAAGGAGTTCCGTGTACTTACAGGACCACCTAGATAGTTGGTTTAAATGTGTAATTGAGTGTGTGTGTATAGTTGGCACCTGCGTGATAAGCCTTTGGAATGGTCTGGCAGATGGGCAGTGAATCGCGCTTTACTAAACCTGTTGTGTTGTGTCTTGTGGTTGCTGCAACCAAATTTCCACAAACTTAGTGGTTTAAGACAATCCAGATTTATCATGTTACACACTTCTGGAGGGACTGCTCTGAAATGGATCTCACGGAGTTAAAATCAGGGTGTTGACAGGGTTGCAGAAAAATTGCCCTGCCTTTCCTACTTTCTAGAGGCTGCCCACATTTCCTGGTTCATGGGCCTTTGCTCTGTCTTCAGAGCCGGCTGCATAGCATCTTCAGATCACTCTCTGAGTTTCCTACTTCTTTTGACCTTTAAGGACCCTTGTGATTATATCAGACGCAACCACATAATCCAAGGATAATCTTCCTATCTTGATCCTTAATTTAATCATGCCTACAGTACCTTTGCCATATAAAGTAACATTCACAGGTTTTGGGCTTTAGGATATGGATATCTGAGAGTGGGGAAATTTTCCCCTTTACCATACTTGACGAGTACACATATTTCTAGCAGATCCTTTATAGTTCTAGGCTGCATAGGAATTAGAATTTATAATGGGTCCACTTTTGTTTTGAAATTTGTCATTAATGGTGTTGGATGCAATCTTAAGATGTGGCAGATTTTTTTTTTTTTAAGATTGTGTTGGTATGGAGGTTGGTAAAGGCAGCACTTAGGGGCTGGACTTTTAGAGAATGAGATATTTGGCAAGGTTTTGATTTAGACTGAAGGGAAGAAAAGATCTCAAACTAAACTTTCTAAGTTAGAAAATATGAATTAAACACGAATTCTTGATCTTGTAAATAATATTTATTTGAAGTAGCAGATACCCATTTAATTGAAAATCAAAATGATAAAAATTTTAATTTCTGCTTATTTTATTTTATTAACATATAATATATTATTTGTTTCAGGGGTACAGGTCTGTGAATCGCCAGGTTTACACACTTCACAGCACTCACCGTAGCACATACCCTCCCCAGTGTCCATAACCCCACCACCCTCTCCCTACCTGCCTCCCCCCAGCAACCCTCAGTTTGTTTCCTGAGATTAAGGTCTCTTATGGTTTATCTCCTGAGCCCATCTTGTTTTATTTTTCCCTCCCTTCCCCCCACAACCCTCCATCCTTCCTCTCAAATTCCTCATCTCAGAGAGATCATTTGATAATGTCTTTCTCTGACTGACTTGTTTTGCTTAACATAATACCCTCTAGTTCCATTCACGTTGCTGCAAATAGCAAGATTTCGGCAGGGGGGCAGGTTGATGGCTGCATAGTGTTCCAATGTGTATATATACCACTTCTTTCTTATTCATTTGACACACAGATCACAAGTAGACAGAGAGGCAGGCAGAGAGAGAGAGAGAGGGAAGCAGGCTCCCTGCTGAGCAGAGAGCCCGATGCGGGGCTCAATCCCAGGACCTTCAGATCATGACTGGAGCCATAAGGCAGAAGCTTTAACCCACTGAGCCACCCAGGTGCCCCGAAGTTGACATTTCTTTCTCACGAAAACTGCTGTGTTAATTTTATGGTGTTTCTCGGAAGAGAGCTGTGTTGTCTGATAGTATATCCCAGCTTCAGTGAAACATCTGTTTGATAAGTATTGCTTCTAATGTTTTCAGCACTGAGAGGTATGTGATGCCCATTCTGCCCTCAGTAGGAAACTGCTAGAAGACAACTGTCAAGGTACAGTGAACTAGAACTTTCCTTCTACCTGTGCTGCTTATTCTTGACCCCAGTAACTGCAGCTGCGTCATGTTTCTGGTCTTCGTTCACGCTATGAACTTATTAGGCTTTTTCACCTGCAAGAATGAGGTTCTAGGATCTGCTGTGCTTATGGCGGTGATGAAGCTTAAATGAAGTGGAATGCAGAAGCCTTTGAAGATGGCAAAGCTCCATGGAAACACTGATTATAACGCGGAAGAACCAGACGAATACCGACAGTGCTTGTGAAGAGTCAGGAAGAGGGGACCTGACCTTTAGTGAAAGCCACTTGCTCTGCGGTTTCCCACCATGATTCCTTCCACCTCTGCTCTTGTGGCCCTCGTCAAAAACATGGTAAAAATGAGACCCAGAACGTGTCTAATCTCAAAGAATCTGCGGAAGCTTTGGAATGGCAAGACTGTCTTGATAAGTACCTGTGGGTTTGCTTCCCATTCCCCCAGACCGCCCCATTGCTTAGTACTGTTTCCCGAGGGGAGATAGACCCAGTGTGGTATGTGGTGGGGCTTTGTTTTTCAGGGAGAAACAAAGGGAAGAGCCCTTGGAGAGTCACTGTATTGGGTCTGAGTATACCAGGTGGATGGAAAGCTCCACTGGCCTGAACGTCAGGTCTCTTACTCTGGAACCTTCTGTGTCCTAGCACTTGCGTGATCCTTCCTTCCTTCTGTCACATTTATATGAACACCTATCATGCCAGGTTCTGCTAGGGACCCATAGTCCTTAAGACCTAGACCTCACCCTCATGGAACCTGGTAAGGAAGGCGATGTCTTTGCATCGTGGAACTGCTGTGTGTTTTCCTGTGGGCTACAAAGATTTAGCTCCTGAACTTGAGTGAGCAGGGATTTCCAGTGCCCTATCCCTTTCTTCTGTTGCCCTCTATACAGCTGAACGTGCCCGTCCAGGCCATGCTCTTTGATGCTGTCCTGTTCCTCCAGCTTGGAAGGTAATCATTTTTGTCCCTCCAAGTGCAGGTTGGTTCCATGCACTCGTTACGTATAAACATTGTTTACTGGGCTGGGCTGTGGGCAGGCAGAGCTAAGACTTGCTTCTGCTCTCAGCGGACTTTGAGCAGGAGTTTTCGAGTCCTCTCCCCTTGCTGCGGGTCTGTGCATTTGCCACTGCGGCACCTGCTGCCTTTGGGGTTGTAATTGTGTCCTGTCTTCCAGCACTACTGAGAGCTCCTTGTGGACAGAAACTGAAGCCTTTTTTAATTTTTTAAAAAATTATTTAATTTTTTTTTTAAAGATTTTATTTGAGAGAGAGAGAGCACGACTGGGGAGAGGGCACAGGGAGAAGCAGGCTTCCTGCTGAACAGGGAGCCCGACACAGGGCTCCATCCCGGGACTCTGAGATCATGACCTGAGCTGAAGGCAGATGCTTAACCAACTGCACCTCTCAGGTGCCCCATTTTTAAATTTTAATAGCAACTGTTTAATTTCCATATAAGATGGGAAGCCTGGTAGGTTATTAGGATAATGGCCTATAAGTATGTAGTTTAACTTTGTGCATACGAATTAATTGGGACCCAGTATGATCTAAAACATAGGAATTCAGGACCAAGGCATTCAGCCAGTGCTTATTGATGGTGCTCTATGGTGCTTTCCAGAATGGGCACAGGCTGGGCTGAGGTTCAGGATGGCCTCTGCGATCTGTGCGATTCCAGGTTTCCTCAAGGCGCTACTTTATCGTGTCTGAACAACATGCACTTTAGCCGAAGTGTTTCCAGAGTGACATGGATTTTCATTGATGCAGCGTTTCTAAACCTAGAAGTCCAAAGGAAGAAATCAGGTAAAAATGGACATTAAAATCTATGAAAAAAGGGGTGCCTGGCTGGCTTAGTTGGAGGAGCGTGCAACTCTTGATCTCGGGATCGTGAGTTTGAGCCCCATGTTGGTGGTAGAGTTTACTTAAAAAAAAATCATGAGACATAGAAAATTTATTCACAATTAAAATTAAGTTAAAAAGCTAAATATATCATTGAATGGAAACTTGTATCTGTTACTTTGTGGATAGAAGAAAGTGGTTCCTCGGCCACCCCCCCCAGATTTTTCCTCAGAATAATTCATGCTTGTTATAAATTGCAAACATTATAGAAGAATATAATAGAGACTGAATGTCTCCTTTTGTTTCTGTCACCCAGAGATGACCAGTAAGAATTTGGTGAACATTCCTTTTGATTTTTTCCTCTGCATACAGTAATTGAGATTATTGAAAAAAATGTCCAATCTACTCCCCAAAAGACATCAGTTATATAACCTTAACTTTTTAAGTATATGTAGTAGGCCTCTGTCTTGCTCAGATAAGCTTGTTTTCTTTGTTGTTGTTTTGTTTTGTTTTGCTCAGATAAACTTTTTATTTATTTTTATTTATTTATTTGTCAGAGACCGAGGGAGAGAGAGCGAGTGAGCACAGGCAGACAGAGAGGCAGGCAGAGGCAGAGGGAGAGCAGGCTCCCTGCCCAGCAAGGAGCCCGATGTGGGACTCGATCCTAGAACCCTGGGATCATGACCTGAGCCGAAGGCAGCTGCTCAACCAACTGAGCCACCCAGGCGTCCCTCAGATAAACTTTTTAAGGACATCCTGTATTTAGCTCTGAGAAGTCCTTCCTTGTCTGATGATTCTTAAAATTTTCTATTCTTACAGCTTGACTAAAGGGAAAAAAAAAGCCTTTTTTTCTAATAGTAAAAGCTTATTTTTGTGTAATACTTCTGATTTTCGTATTTATTAACTCTTGATTTTCAAAACTGGTTTTGGTGGAGGTAGGAGTCAGAGACAGGGAAAGCCAACGCCCTGGGAGCCTGTTGTACCCGGTTCTCCATCACCCCTCTTTGGAAGGAAAGCCATGTTTCTGAAATGGAATCCCCCGGGAAGAGGTTCCGGGAGACCCCACGAGGGTCTGTCCTCAGGGGCCCTCATGGGGCCCCAGGACCTCTTTGCAGAAGATTCCATTTCAGAAACACAGATTTCTTTCCAAAGAAGTCTTTAATACCGAAAAGGGTTCTTTGTCCTCTGCGTGTGTACATGAGGGTTTCCTTAACTTGATTTTCTTTTGAGTGATTCATTATGTGGCCTTCTTGCAAGTTCCATTTCTGAAGTCTAAAAAGTGTGGGGTTGACACCCTTCGTTGAGTAAAGAGAGACTAAGACATGTCGTTTGGATACTAGTGGTCATCACGGCAGTGGGACCTGGGTGAGAATTTGGAAAGGACCCGGGGTCAGGCCGTTGTTCGGCAGTTCACATGGTATGGTCCAAGAGGCTGGCTGACTCCCGGGCGGGGCCTTATGTGGGTCTAAGTCATTGTAGCTTCGTTTAAGCTCATTAGATCCCTGCAGCGGGATGATGAAGCTCTGGGGTCTGGCACTTCAAACTAAAAAAAAAAAAAAAAAAAAAAAAAGATCTGATTAATAAACTGTTACCATAGTCTGTTAATATGTACTTAACCTGGGTGGCTCCGTGGGTTAAAGCCTCTGCCTTCGGTTCAGGTCATGGTCCCAGGGTCCTGGGATGGAGCCCCGCCTCAGGCTCTCTGCTCAGCGGGGGGCCTGCTTCCTCCTCTCTCTCTGCCTGCCTCTCTGCCTACTTGTGATCTCTGTCTGTCAAATAAATAAATAAAAAGTCTTAAAAAAAATGTACTTAACCTTTATGTGCTTCTGTAAAATGGAATAATAGCCCTTGTTTCATAAGGCTTTTATGCAAATTGAAATGATTTCATTAAGACCATTCATTAATCAATTCATTGAATAGGTGTGGAGTGCTTGGTAAGGTCAGGGAGAAAGTCCATGCTAAAGCTATCAGCAATAGATGGTATTTAAAATCTTGAGATTAGGGGCGCCTGGGTGGCTCAGTTGTTAAATGACTGCATTCGACTCAGGTCAGGATCCCAGGGTTCCTGATCCGGCTCGAATTGGGCTCCCTGCTCTGCAGGAAGCCTGTTTCTCCCTCTCCCAGTCCCCCTGCTAGTGTTCCCTCTCTTGCTGTATGTCTCTGTCAAATAATTAAATAAAATCTTGTGATTAGATGAAGTCACTGAAGATTGGCTATGGGCAGGGATGTGCCTGGAATGGTAGGGGCTCAGTGAATGTTGGCAGTCACGCCCACTATTACTACAGTGCTTGTGTTATTACTACTATTATTAGAAATGTTCCAGACTTGCCAGGTGAACTGAAATGTCTCATTTTTCTTAGTACAAATGTATTTGAAAGCTTTATTAGAAGTTTCTGTGAGACTGTCAGGATCCCGGAAGGTTGGGTGATCGCAGTGAGTGGTGCTCCCCAGAGTCCTCCGTTTGCGGAACTGGATAAGCTCAGGCATTGGGATTTGGTAGGCCTGCATCTGGGTCCTGCCTTTACTTTGTATCAGCAACGAAACCTTTAGAACCTCAGCTTCTTCATGGGTTCAGAGGGGTCACCCTGCAGGGACACCAGGTGGATTCAGAAAGGGGATGTCAGGGCTCCTGGGTGGCTCGGTCAGTCAAGCTTCTTTCAGCTCAAGGCATGATCTCAGGGTTATGAGGGCTCTGAGCTGGGCTCTGAGCCAGGCATGGAGCCTACTTAAGAGTCTTCCTTTTTGTGCACCTTCCGTGCTCGCTCTTGCTCTCTCTCTAAGAAAAATAAAAAAATCAATTATCCACTCCTTCCCTTTCCCTTCCACTGCTAAGGGCTACGACTTCAGGCCAGTCAGGTTTCCTTCTCTGAAACTCCCAACCATAACGGGTATTCTCTCCCGGTGCCTATTTTTAAAATCTTATCCCAGCTATTAGCCCCTTGTAATGATAACCTTTCCTTGTGTGATGTGATTCATTGCAATTAATTAGATTATAGTTTATCTTTCTTTAAGGAGTTTAATCTCCTTAATGGGATTTAGAAGACTTTTTTTCTTATCTGGCAATGCATTTATTCATTCATTTGAATGCACATATGAAATGTAAGACTTGTGCTTTCAGAGAGGAATGGTTACATCCCTGCGTACAGCATTGAAAATAGGGACACCAGAATTACAGTCTCTGAGCCCCTGTGGCCCTATGTAGCAGTGAGAGCACCAGACTTTTGTAGTTCCTAGGATGGTCTTCAGAAAGATATTTAAGGAGCAGTTTTAATCCCACAGCTGCTGAAGCTGTCTAACAGATGACAGGGACCACTCCTGTGAAGTCATTAATTCCCATCTTTGGAAGTGTTCAGGCAAGTACAAACTTCCAGTTATAAAATAAGTAAGTTCTGGTATGTAATGTACAGCATGGTGACTTTGGTTAATGCTATTGTTACTGAATATATGAAAGTTGCTAAGAAAGTGTATCTTAACAGTTCTCATCACAAGAAGAAATCTGTGTGGTGATGGATGGTAATTGGGCTAATTATGATGATCATTCTGCAGTATTGTATGTACCTGTCCAATCATTATGTTGTGCACCTGAAACTGATATATGTCAATTATATCTCAATTAAAAAAGAGATTATATACTGTCACTGCAGAAAATGTATAAGCAAAACAAAACAAAACAGAGAATCTTTTGCTGGGAAAATTGGACAGCTATATGTAGAAGAATGAAACTCAACCATTCTCTTACACCATACGCAAAGATAAACTCAAAATGGATAAAAGACCTCAACCTGAGACAGGAATCCATCAGAATCCTAGAGGAGAACATAAGCAGTAATCTCTTTGATATCAGCCACAGCAACTTCTTTCAAGATATGTCTCCAGAGGCAAAGGAAACAAAAGCAAAAATGAACTTTTGGGACTTCATCAAGATCAAAAGCTTTTGCACAGCAAAGGAAACAGTCAACAAAACAGAGGCAACCCACGGAATGGGAGAAGCTATTTGCAAATGACAGTACAGACAAAAGGTTGATATCCAGGATCTATAAAGAACTTCTCAAACTAAACACACACAAAACAGATAATCATATCAAAAAGTGGGCAGAAGACATGAACAGAGACTTCTCCAGTGAAGACATACAAATGGCTATCAGACACATGAAAAAATGTTCATCATCACTAGCCCTCAGGGAGATTCAAATTAAAACCACATTGAGATACCACCTTACACCAGTTAAAATGGCCAAAATTAACAAGACAGGAAACAACATGTGTTGGAGAGGATGTGGAGAAAGGGGAACCCTCTTACACTGTTGGTGGGAATGCAAGTTGGTGCAGCCTCTTTGGAGAACAGTGTGGAGATTCCTCAAGAAATTAAAAATAGAACTTCCCTATGACCCTGCCATTGCACTCCTGGGTATTTACATGAAAGATACAGATGTCGTGAAAAGAAGGGCCACCTGTACCCCAATGTTTATAGCAGCGATGGCCACAGTCACCAAAATGTGGAAAGAACCAAGATGCCCTTCAACGAACGAATGGATAAGGCAGATGTGGTCCATATACACTATGGAGTATGATGCCTCCATCAGAAAGGATGAATACCCAACTTTTGTATCAACATGGACGGGACTGGAAGAGATGATGCTGAGTGAAATAAGTCAAGCAGAGAGAGTCAATTATCATATGGTTTCACTTATTTGTGGAGCATAACAAATAGCATGGAGGACATGGGGAGTTAGAGAGGAGAAGGGAGTTGAGGGAAATTGGAAGGGGAGGTGAACCATGAGAGACTATGGACTCTGAAAAACAACCTGAGGGTTTTGAAAGGGCAGGGGGGTGGGAGATTGGGGTACCAGGTGGTGGGTATTATGGAGGGCACATGTTGCATGGAGCACTGGGTGTGGTGCAAAAATAATGAGTTCTGTTACACTGAAAAGAAATTTAAAAAAGAATTACCAAATTAAAAAATTACCAGATCTAAAAAATAAAAAACCAAAACCGAAAAACTGAGAACCTTTGCAAATGGCCATGTTCCCCTTGATTTTTGTTCTGTGGATTAGATAGTCCCCAGGAGGGGATTATGCTGTATATTTGAAACCTGTTTCATTTCTTATTAGAGAGTGTAATTTGTTTCTAAGACCCGTCAGGCCACTTAACTTTCCTTTCCTTTTATCTTCTGAGATTAGTAGAAAAATAGTAGTCCAGAGAAAAAGATTATAGTCCACTAATACTGCTTTTGTGTTGTTTAATTTTCTGGCTAAAAAAGTTGTATTTACTTATTTTTTTAAAAATATTTTATTTTAAAAGATTTTATTTATTTATTTGCCAGAGAGGGAGGGCGTGAGCATGTGTGCGCACAAGCAGGGACAGAAGCAGAGTTCCCACTGAGCAGGGAGCCAGGTGCTGCTTACCTTATTTTCAAGTAGGCTCCATGCCCAATAGGGGCTTGAGTTCACAGCCCTGAGATTACGAGTCTCGTGCTCTACCCACTGAGCCAGCCAGGCACCCCTGGCTGAAAAAGTTTTAAGTTCTGAAATACTTTAAATCATTTGTTGTACTGTGTGGTTCATTGGAAGGCTTTTATTTATTTTACTTTATTTTATTTTTAAGATTTTATTTATTTATTTGAGAGAGAGGGAGCATGAGAGGAGAAAGGTCAGCGGGAGAAGCAGACCCCCGCCAAGCAGAGAGGCTGTGTGGGTGTGTGGGACTTGATCCTGGGACTCCAGGATCACGACCGGAGCCGAAGACCGTCACTCAACCACCTGAGCCACCCAGACGCCCCATTGGAAGGCTTTTAAAATAGTTTCTTTAAATAGCTATACTCTAAGTATTACTCATTACCTTTTTATTATCCATTTTCCTCAAAGGAGACTTGAGTAAACAATAGAGTGTTTTATTCTTATTGATTCTATGACCTTTTTATTAAAACAACCTCTTGACCATAAAGCAAATCCATAGTGGACTCCTAAACATTAATGAGGCAGCTTCCTTAATTAGATGTTTCAGAAATGTGGCCCTTACAGAGCCTTAATGGGGCTCTTTCAGAAAGCCACCGCTGGGCTTCCTGGGTCATGTGAAGTGCTGCTTGTGTAGTGTCCCCTCCAGCATTCGATGGAAATACTCTCACTTGGTCCTTGGCATTTTGTTATGTGTACTACTAAGCCGGACCAGCCCCTTAGGTGCCTGGGGGACTAAAAATATTTCACGTGTTTAGAGAACCCTAGGTTTATTGCAGCATGTTTTTCATACTGTAGTATTCTGAAATTACCCATAAATGGATTGTGACTGAAGTTAAAACATCTGTCATCACAGTTATTTCTGGAATTACTTTTAAAGCCTGAAAATGTTGAGTGGCCAGCGTTGGGCAGTAAGCTCTAGCTTTCCTGAATCTATTTTTAGAGCCTTCTCGTATGTTGTCACAGCACATGTAATTCATATAGTTACGGCTTTTTGAAAAGCAAGTGATTTGAAGGCATTTTATTTATTTTATAAAATAGGTTGCTCAAAAAGTATGCTGAAAGAATAGGAAGAAATCTTAATGATTTAGTTTTTGGCCACATATACCTTTATATGATGCAATAGCACTTACTCCACTGAGGTCCAAGTCTGCTGACACGTCTCCCCAGTGAGTCCTGACATCCCCCCGTGTGTTGTGTACGAAGTTCTGCCCTTCGTCGCTTACGTGTGTGTGCACTCAGTGCAGCGGGCAGTTTCGTGTCTAGAGGGAAGAGGCAAATTAGATGATAAGGAACTCTGAAGCTTTTCCTAAAAGTTCAAAATTGTTTGAGACCTTGCACCCTGTATTTCTCTGAGTCCCCTGAGGTCAGAGGCTGTGGTTGGTAACTCTGTTACCAGCAGTCTCTGGCACTCGGTGGGTCCTCAGTAACAGTTGAACGCATGAGTGCATCAAACTTGTGATTTATCCTCTGGGGACTTTGCTGCCATCCTGTCACTCAGTTTGGGTCTAAGGTGATCGTTGCCCGGTTTAAATGTTTGTGCTGGAGAATGTAAGTGGCAAGATCTGGGTCTATCTGTCTGCCTGTCTGTCTACTTCTCTCTCTCTCCCATCACTGCAGCGACCTTGCTTGGGATACCATTTCCGCTCAGCAGGTGAGGAGACCGAGGTGCAGAGAGGGCCGGGGGACACAGCAGGGCGAGGCAGGGGCGGACCCCGGCCTGGTGCCCTGCCGCGTCTCTGCTGCTCCTCTCTTCTCCCCACTCTTCATGGAGGACTTGGGCTCTGGCCTTCGAAGGTTCTTCGGAAACTGTTCTTGGGACCCGTCAAGCTGGATTAGGGAATCGGGCATTGTGACGCACAGAGGAGTGTAGCTCTGCCTGCACTTTTAGAACTTTTACGTACTTCAGCTTTTCAGATTTGGGGAGGCCCTGAATCTAACCAGCAGTTCCCCGGGGAAAACTTCCAGGTGTTCGAGAATGGGGGGACAGTGGGAAACAGGATGTTAGAGGGGGATGACCAGGAAGGAAGCAGGTAGAGGTGAGGGATCAAAGCTGGCTTGTTTAACCGCGGAACATTTTAAATAAGGAAGTATATGGATTAATCTAATGACTGCGCACCTACCGCGAAGCTTATTAGGTTTTATACTGTTTTGTTTCAGATTGTAAGGAATGAAACATTACAGCTGTAGCTGAGACTCTCGGGTACGTCTCCGGTGGTAGGAGAGGAGGGTTATTTGTGTGTTAGCGTTTATGTTCGTGTGTATAATTTAAGTGTGCTGATTCTTAACTGCTGTATACTGCTCTTGAGTAGGAATGAATATACCCGAGTTTATCTTCTCTCTCACTGGGGAAGATTTCGGTTGCTCCCGTCAATTTTGTTACACCAAGTACTGCAATAAACATTTGTTTTACTTTCCTCTTTGTGCATGTGTGTTAGAGTCTTTGGTGCGTGTCCAGGAGAGGCCTGGGTGCGCGTGCACAGAACCTCCAGCATCTTCCTCTCTCCTCCGACAGTGCTCTGAGTGGGCTGCCCGCCTGCCTTCCGGCCCGAAGGAAGGGGCGAGGGGCACCATGTAGGACACGACGGGGAAACCAAGTCTTGAAAGAAAAGCTGGGCTCTGTCGGTATTGGGAAGGGAATCTCTTGCAGAAAAAGCAAGTGCCAGTCTCAGCTCTTTGTTTTCCTTCTTTGAGATCCGGAATGAGTTTTTATTGAGCTTAAACAAGGTTGTTCTGCCAAGTCTGCTGGACGGTCCGCCGGGCTCCACTGCGCTCTGTTCTAGACGATCGTGACGAACTAGAAGCCGTGCGACAGCCAGCGGACTGGGGGGGCTTCTGTGTTTCTACTAGCGCAGGTGAGATTGTAGTAACGCGTTGTGAGGAGAGGTAAATGCTTTGGCCCTGTTTGTTTATTTATCTTTTTTGTTGGAATACAGCTGACTCCCCTACCCTGTTGGTTCCGGCGGGCAGCATAGTAGCTGGACGTTCTACACGCGTTAGGAAACGGTCGCCACACCAAGCTTCATCACCGTCCCTAACCAGAGTTCTTCCCTGTGTTCCCTACGCTATACCTCGTATCCCCGTCACTTATTTATTTTAGAACTGATAATTACAAAGGGCGTTCAGTGAATACTTGAATAAATAAAGGAGTGGATGAGTTGAAGTAAACAGACTTCTTGAGTTCAACTTGATTATAGAATTCCCCTTAAACCGTAAGACCTCCGCTGAGGTGTACACTTGGGGTCTACACTCCTGGCGTACGTTCCTGTGCTGGGTTTTTAGACAGGTTCTTGCTAAGACTGTTTCAGTCGTGAGCCTCTGGATCCGTACAGCGTCCTGCTCCTTGGCCTGTCCCTCCCGTTGCACCACGCCGCAGGGGTGGTTTCACCTGCCGTGCTCCTGTCCCGCGCTAGATTCTTAACCTCACGGTGTAATGTGTCTTTCCAGTTCCCTTTTGCATGCCCCGCTAGTAGACACTAAAAAAATTATTGAATGTGCCATATTTGATTTGAAAGTATCCACGTGCTGAATTGTAAGTAAATAAAAATTTTGACATAAGACAGCTTACCTTACCGACAGGGTATTTAATTTTGAATTGTCCTGCCCATCTCTGTCTTGTAGGTAGTCTGACCACCAAGAAAGAATCATGCTGATCACATTTTTTTTTAAGCATTTACCCTGCGTGGCCACCATCTTCCAGCCGAAATTTGAGCTGTGCACAAGTGCTAGCTTGTGTGTATGAACACTGCAGCTCTGAGCAGGTGTGTGTGAGTCAGCAGACTCGCTGTAAAGGGCTGACCAGTACATTCTTGGACCTTGCAGACCGTGTGATCTTGGTTACACATATTCCACTCTGCCATTTGTGGCCCCAGGGCAGCTGCCGATGCTGTAAGCAAGTGAGTGTGGCCATTTCTAGTAACACTTCATTTCCGGGGGCGCCTGGCTGGCTCAGTCGGTGGAGCATGTGACTCTTGATCTCCAGGTTGGGCGTTCAAGCCCCACACTGGGCATAGAGCTTACTTAAGACACAAAAGCAAAACAAAATTCTTCATCTACAGAAGGAGGAAGTAGACTGGCTTTGGCCCATGGGCCATGGTTGGCTGACTCTTGACCTAGTTCATTTGTTTCTTGGTCTTTGTTTCTCCAGCAGAAATTTTCACGTTTGCCATGTAAGCTTCAGGGGCTTACTTGCCACGGTAGCGGTTAGCAGAGGTGAGATTGTTGGAAGAACTTACTCTCGTGCAGATGACTAAAGCTAATTCTTATTTTTTAACTTGTTTATCCAGGACATTTTATTTCCTTACATCAAAGAAAATGTTAGAGAGTATCTGCAGACACACTGGGAAGAAGAGGAGTGCCAGCAGGACGTCAGTCTTTTGAGGAAACAGGTTGGGACATCGCTCTTCCATTGCTTCCACATTCCCAGGTGTCTGAGACTTGAGGATGCCCGGAGACTCACATGTGCTCCGAACGCACTGGAAACGAGCGCCCCGGCTTCCGAGGGCGTGAGCGGTGTGGTGGCTTGCCTGCTTAAGGACTCAAAGCACGTCATTAAACGGCCAAATCGTGGCAGTTACTGTCTCCACAGTTGCCTCTCTTTGGAGCCATTTCAATTGCATAAAGCTGTCATTTTTTAAAAATTAATTGATTATTTAAAAATGTCATGGATTTTTAAAAGTAAGCTTTTTCTGGTTGTGTGCAAGAGGTTTTTTGCCATCTTGCCACGTTTCTCAGTACCGTCTCCCAGGGAGCCTCTAGTCTCTCCTGCCTCCTGCATAGCCCTCCTGGGCCCTCGCCTCCACACAGCCCTGCACACCTCGCATCCCGCTCCCACCAGGCCCAGCCTTCATCTCCTGTGCTGTTCTGCTCTGTTCTCTGGCCAGCTTACAGTCGGTTTTCCTTTCTGCATTCCGTGCTGTAGAGCTCCTGCTCACTCTCTCCTTCAAACTGCTTCAGTGGTAAAGATCTTACACACTGTGCCGGGTGAACTCTGACAGTTATTTTCTAGTCGTGTTCTGTGTCAGACAATGTAGAATGTTCTGGAAATGTTTTAATGGTTGGGAGTTGGGATTGGAAATAATACCCTCGGGGCCATTGGGTATTTGGGTTTCTTAAATGTTCTAGGTAACTCCGGGTTCGTCTGAAACACTCCCCTCCCTTAAGCTTTCTTTTGTCTTAGTTCTTGTTATCGAAATTACATATTCAGTCCCTGTTATAATATACACATGGTTGGTCTTTAGAACCTGGACATATGCTTTGTCAAAGCATCATTGTTCTAAGTACCTGCTAGATACTTTGGGCAAGAGGAGGAAAACTGCAAGATACTGAAAAAGAACCAACCCCAGACTGCTTCCCTAGCTTCTTTGTATTGAATCCCGGGCACAAGTGAATTTCACGGACATTTTCTTTGTTTCTTCCCTTGACTCATTATCGTGCAGAGAAAATGGTCGGATTTAACCGATGTCCTGGTTTGTTGATCCCGTAAGTGAATCAACACGCCGAGTCTCACGATATCATTTTACCGTTTTATGCTGTCTCTCTCCCGTACAACATGGATGCAAATTTATTCATTCTAATCCACTTTCCTTTAGGATCATTCCTGTCAGCCCCCAAAGTGTAAGGTACTTTAATTTGTGGCAATGTAGGTGCCAGTGATAGCTGGAGAAAGCGGGTCCGCTAGGTTTTCAGGCCTCATTTTAAGTGATCTTTTTTACAGTAAGTAAGAAACAAACTTCATGTTGTTTATGACTTCAAGGCAGAAGAGGATTCGCACCTGGATGGGGCTGTTCCCATTCCGGCCTGGTCTGGCAGCGGAGGAGACGACCCCCAGCGGACGATCCAGGCCGTGGTGGACAACGTGTGCTGGCAGATGGCCCTGGACCGCAAGACCACGGCGCTGAAGCAGCTGCAGGGCCACATGTGGAGGGCGGCCTTCGCAGCCGGGCGCGTCAAGGCCGAGTACGTGCTGGGCGCGGCTCCACGCACTTGGCCAGCCCGGAAGCCTGAGACTTGCCCGGTGTTAGTTGTGTGATTAGTCAGATAGATAAAGTCAACCCTCTTTTTATTTTTTTAAGACTTTATTTATTAAAGAGAATGGGGGGGTGGGCAGAGGGAGAGGGGGAAGCGGGCTCCCCACTGAGCAGGGCAGATGCTTAACCGATGGAGCTGCCCAGGCGCCTAACGCTCTTTTTATTTGAACAAAACAAGTGTTTGTTTTGTTTTTTTCCAAGGCAGGGATAAAGCATTCCACCTAGCTAAGCTCCCCATGTTAGCATGCCTGGCTTTGTGGGATGGTGGTTGAGGACTTGGATCCCAGTTTATATATTTATTTATTTATTTTTAAAGATTTTATTTATTTGCTTGACAGAGAGGGATCACAAGTAGGCAGAGAGGCAGGCAGAGAGAGAAGGGGAAGCAGGCTCCCCGCTGAGCAGAGAGTCCAACTTGGGGCTCAATCCCAGGACCCTGACATCATGATCTGAGCTGTAGGCAGAGGCTTAAGCCACTGAGCCACCCAGGCACCCTTGGATCCCAGTTTAAAACAGCTCCCAGGGGGCGCCTGGGTGGCTCAGTGGTTAAGCCGCTGCCTTCGGCTCAGGTCATGATCTCAGGGTCCTGGGATCGAGTCCCGCATCGGGCTCTCTGCTCAGCGGGGAGCCTGCTTCCTCCTCTCTCTCTCTGCCTGCCTCTCTGCCTACTTGTGATTTCTCTCTGTCAAATAAATAAATAAAATCTTTAAAAAAAAAATAAATAAAAATAAAACAGCTCCCAGGAAAAGGTGTCTGAGCTCGGTCACATTTGATCTTCAACAGACAGTGCCGTCGGGCTGGTTCTCAGGGCCGTCGGGTTTCCTGCTTTCTGCACTACCGGAGAAGGAACGATGCTGTCAAGGATTTATATGTCATCTTGGGGTCATTCAAATTGTCAGCAGTGCCACTCTGTCCTGTGTTGGGGAGCAGCTTCCACACACCCCTGAGTCTGGGCTGTGGTGTTCCTGAATGCCATCCTGTCCAAGGAGACTCGGAGTCCTGTATTGCTGAGGAATTCTTTCTTTCTTTCTTTTTCTTTTTTTTAAGATTTTATTTTTAAGTAATCTCTACACCCAACATGGGGCTCAAATTTACAACCCTGAGATCAAGAGCCCCTGCTCTGTTGACTGAACCAGACAGCACCTGCTAAGAAACTCTTACCACAAAAAAACTAATGTACTGTGTGGTGACTAACATAACATAATTTAAAAAAAAGGAAGAAATCCCCCTTTTTAAAAAGATTTATTTATTTGACACAGAGAGAGAGAGACACAGTGAGAGAGGGAGCACAAGCAGGGGAAGTGGGAGAGGGAGAAGCAGGCTCCCTGCTGAACAGGGAGCCTGTTGTGGGACTCGATTCTAGGACTCTGGGATCATGACCTGAGCCAAAGGCAGATGCTTAATGACTGAGCCACACAGGGTGCCCAAAAAGAAATTAATTTTTTTTAAAAGATTTTATTTATTTATTTGACAGACAGAGATCACAAGTAGGCAGAGAGGCAGAGGAGGAAGCAGGCTTCCCACTGAGCAGAGAGCCTGATGTGGGGCTGGATCCCAGGAACCCGGGATCGTGACCTGAGCCTAAGGCAGAGGCTTTAACCCACTGAGCCACCCAGGTGCCTGAAAGAAATTCTTGATGTGACACTGCCACTAAGGATTTTAGGCCATTGCCTGATGCACAGCAGAAGACCCAAGACTACTTCGAGTTGCTGCTATATTTTTTTTTCCTGTCAAACGATTTGCCCTTCCTCTGTGTATTTCACAAGGGGCTTCTTCTACTTTTTAATATATTTTTTGAAGATTTCTATTTATTTCTTTGAGAGAGAGCACATGCAGGGCAAAGGGAGAGAGAAGCAGATGACCTGCTGAGCGAGGATCTTGACCCCGGTGCTCAATCCCGGACCCCGAGGTCAAGACCCAAACTGCAGTCAGATGCTTGACTCCTACCGTCTGAGCCAGCCAGGCGCCCCGGGGGGCTCCCACTTTTTAAAGGACACGTTAGGATTTCAGGATAGGCCAGTCGTCTGGGAATATCCGTTAGTTCAGTGTGTAAGACACTAAATGATGGAGTTGAGAGAGGATGCTTGAGCTAGTCATAATTAAGTTTCCTTAATTATGAAACCAAGGACTTGAAATAAGTTACCTTAGACCTCTAAGCCCTGACTTGGAGCAATAACAATCTGCAAATTCAATGTGGAAAACTCCTGTCTCTGTGATTGCAGCGTAATGCACAGAATAACCCACGGTCATGGGTGCTGGTTTCAAACTAGTTGACCTTCCTTCAGTCCATGCCCTCTAGTAAGCTGTTGGATCCAGTAGGAGACTTCCTGATATTTTCCAGTTAATCTGCTAAAGATGACTGGTTGCATGTTCCAAGTTCTTGTGCTTCTCTTTCTACCTTATTTCTGTGATAATTCCACCACCGAGTATGGAAGAAGTTGTAGAACCGGGAAGCAGGACTCATGTCAGGAATCAGAAAAGTTAGACACTGCCAATTAGCTTACGTGACATGGTGCGGGTCTCTTAACTGATTTGTTATGTCATTTTTTTCTATATTTTATAAGTTTAGGTTTTCTTAGTTCTCAAGAAAAGAGTTCCATTTTATAGCTGGTTACATATGAATAGCTTTGAACTCTCAAATGTTTTCCTTGTAATTGTTTGGGAGCAAATCTTTTTAAAGGTATTTCCATGCTTTCTGAAGGCACACTGGACATAATAGCCGCCTCTTGTCATGAATTTCATCGAAGATTACATAATTGTTATTTACCTTTTTGAGTTCTTTGGGAATTTAACAAAGCATTTTATTTCATCCTTTATTTGTAATCACTTTTACTATTATTAGTGTGGCCGCCTGTCAAAGACTATTCTGTGCACCCACGTTGTTGCTTCTAATCTGCTGTGGTCTTGGAACCCCAGGGACTTGGTAGGTTGGCAGGAGTTTGCAGTCTCCTGGAGGTGCTTCTCATGGCGACCCTTTGGGCTCAAATAAAAGAAACTTGTTACAGCTATTTTGATTGGCTTTCATCAGGCTAGATACCATGTTCCTGCATTTGAACTTGATGGTCTTTCCTCTAGGTTCTTCGAAGATGTAGTTCCAGCAGTCCGGAAATGGAGAGAGGCTGGAATGAAGGTGTATATCTATTCCTCAGGGAGTGTAGAAGCCCAGAAGCTACTATTTGGGCATTCTACAGAGGGAGACATTCTTGAGGTAGGTTACCTGATTACTGTTTTTCTGACACTATCAAAGCATGTAATAATGAATCTTAAAGGAGTATCTACGATTATAAGCCAAGTCAGTGTCCAAATCATTGTGTGTATATATGCCAAGCAGGTGGTGAAGAGAAGTGGGAACACTGGGGAGTGGATTCGAGGGAAGGGCAGAATGTTTCTGTTGTGCCAGTCTTGGCATCCGAGGTGAAGAATGAGCACCAGGGGAGTTTGTTGAAAGTGTAGATCCCTGGGCCACGCTTCCTAGCAAATCTGCACTGGCAAGTCTGGGAAGGGAGGGGCCAGGAATATGTATATGTATATGTAATACAGCCAGTAAGGCATGAGCTGGCTTGTAAATCAGTTGTCTTGCTGACATTAGAAAATTGTCAACTCGGATGAAACTCATAGGCCACTTCTTTTGGTTGTTTCAAGGAGCCAGTGAGCGGTACGGCAGCGGCACGTACCCCCTCCAGACACGTGCATGTACTTTAATGAAGCGGTGCGCAGGGTGGCTCATTTGTTCCTGGCACTTTGGAGAGAGAGCAGATTTTATTTTAGCAGAAACCGCATTCTCCTGTGAGAGGACTGAGTGTGGAGTGTTAAGGACACCTGTTACCTTTCCTGTAGATGAGAAAACTCCTGCTCCTCTGTCCCCACCATCCCTGGGCCCTCTGGAGGACAGGGCGGGCACTGGGAAAAGGGAAGGCATTTAGGATTTGAAGAAGAAATGCTGACTGACTGAATACAGGCTGAACTTAGTGATGTGCACTAGGTCACTCAGCAGCTGTCTTTTAAATAAATGTTTATTGAGCCTCTGCCAGGCACAGAGAAAGAACACTTTGGCTTCGGAGGTATCCTTTTCTCATTTTAGTACTTCCTTGTGTTTTATCTTAGTTTAGGTCAAATATTAAATCAAGAATAAAACCCTTTAAAACCCTGTATTGGTATACAGATACGTGTATCTCCTGAATACAGATGTAAACAACTCTTGTTCTCTCTGATAGGACAGTAAGGTGATAGTAGATAATACACAATAGTTACTGAATTCAATGATAAAAAATGTACTTGTGGGGGTACCTGGAGGGCTCAGTCGGTTAAGCGTCTGCCTTCGGCTCAGGTCATGATCTCAGGGTCTTGGGATCGAGCCCCACATCAGGCTCCCTGCTCAGCAGGGAGTCTGCTTCTCCCTCTCCTTTTGTTCCTCTTCTGCTCATGCTGTCTCTCTCTCAAATAATAAATAACCTTTTTTTAAAAAAGATTTTATTTATTTATTTGACAGAGATCACAAGTAGGCAGAGAGGCAGGCAGAGAGAGAGGGGAAAGCAGGCTCCCGGCCAAGCAGGGAGCCTGATGTGGGGCTTGATCCCAGGACCCCGAGATCATGACCTGAGCCACCCAGGTGCCCCTCAAATAATAAATAATCCTAAAAAAAATTTACTTACATACCTCTAACTCTTGCCTGACCCAATAGACCAAAATCTCAAAGGTCAGCAGCAGAGAAAGAAAGTTAAGTAGCAGTTTACTAATGAGGCAGGTTAGAGAAATCTGTTCTTCTTGGGGTCAAAAGAACAATATTCGGGACCTATAATCAGGAGTGACACCTAGTCCAGTAAATAATTTGGGTGCAAATAGGGTTTTAAGGATACAAAGTCAAGCATGTATATTTTAAAAGGTTTTGAAGATAAAATTAACGCGAATCAAAGAAAACCAAGTAAATTGTAGCATGATTATATATACATTGAATTGGTAGTTTTCTTCCAAGTGTTTATTTCTGTAAAATCTTCCTTTATTTTCTATAGATAGCCTGCGTAAAGTTCTCTTTTAAGCAGACTTTCAGGGATTATTTATTGAGGGGACGAAGTCACTGTGATTGTTGTGTATTTCAGAGCAGACGAGGAGAGACAAAGGGTCAGGTCGCAAGTGTATTTGTAACGTCGATCTTTCCTCGCCCTGTGTACAGCTTGTTGACGGGCACTTTGATACCAAGATCGGACACAAAGTGGAGAGTGAGAGTTACCGAAAGATTGCGAGCAGCATCGGGTGCGCCACCAACAACATCCTGTTTCTGACAGACGTCACCCTGGGTGAGTAATCCCACCCCTTCTGTTGTATACTCGCGGGTGGGCGCCGAACCTTGCCCTGCACACATGCGGCCTCTGTGAAGGAGGTTTGTGGGGAGCCTTGAAAAATGGAACGGGCTTATAAAAAGAAGCCGTGGACCAGCCGATCCATGTTTCTCTCCATTTTCCCATCCTGGCGTTTGTGTGTGGGCAGGTGGCACTGGAAAGACTAGATCTTCTCGCTGTCACTCTGTCCACGGCCCCCCACCTATCCCCCGCACACACGAACACACAGACGGGCCGGCAGAACAACGAAGGACAGTTTCAGGGGCGTCCCTGGTAGGAGCTTGCAGGCAAGGGTGTGAGGGTAGGTGCGTGGTTAGACAGCGACATAAAGTTGCCGTGGACCTGAGCACGTGTATCTAACAGCAGTGATGGAGGCTAAAAGCCAAAAAAGAAGCAAAAAGCTACAGGGAGGGAGAATTCCCTTTTCCTCTTTGTTCTGGTTGACGAGCATGGCCCCTCCGGGAGCAGGAGCCTCCTCTCTGCCTTCCCTCAGGTGATCTCAGTCCCCAGACACCCCCGTGCTCGGAGCCTCTGGTTGCGCTTGATTCACTGCTGAAAGGCAGACCTGTTGCCCCGGCGGGGCCCTCTTTGTCACATATGGTGCGGTGGCTCACGCACTGTTGCTGTAAGGACTGAATGCGGGTGGCAGCCTATGCTCGACTCTGTTGGTAATTTAAGTGAGTTCAAGAGCACTTTTGACTGGATGTAAAACAGCCACTCCAGCTCTTGTGTGAGAATGTACACGCTCTAGAGGATTCCAGCAGGAAATCAGGAGGAAGCCGGCAGCAGCAGGCGAAGAGGTAGTGGGTGCTGGTGGAGGACTGCACCGCTTCTCCTCGGAAGGCGTCTGCTGGTGCGGCTTTCCCACACCCCCACCGGCTCCGGCTGCGGACGGCTCGCTCATGGCCCTCGGAGTTCATGCATCTCCCGGGGCCTGTTTGTGGTGCGTTCATAATCACGCTGGTATTTGAGGGCCCTCCTTTATGTTTGTGTTCCTCCTGCTAGTGGGCTTGTGTGTGGCCGCTTCCGTCTGCCCCAGAGCAGGACTTGGTGGACCGCGCAGCTGCTGTGACACACGACGTCTGGGTCCGCCGGCTGGGGAAGGGCGCTTAGGCAAAGAGACTGAGGGCTCGGGGCGCTCTTGCCTGGTTGGCTCCATGTGACTCCTGCCCCCCCCCCCCGGAGCCTGTAGGCTGTCTCCCTCTCCCTGGTCCTTCCTGTCGTGTGGAACTAGAGTCGCCCCTACCCACCGGGACTTTCAGAGATAGGGCCCAAAGGCAAATCCAAGCTGCTGATGGACATACCTTACCAGAGGTGGAGTGTCTGAACTGGGATCTTGCTGTGCTGCTGACCTTTGACCTTTTGGTCTGCTGTGTCGGGCAAGAGTTAGAGGCGAATAAGCAAGTACTAAGTTGCTAAGTGGTTTTTTAAAAAAAATTTTTAACCAGCATAGAGATGATGTAATGCCTTCAAAAAGTGATAATAATGTTTTCTGGAGAAAGAAAGTCTTAATTTTACTTGGCATACAGTAGACATTCAGTGAGTGTTAAATTTCAGGCCTTGGTCAGTGTAGACTGAAAGCTTTGATCCAGGTAGGTGGTACCAGATCACGCCACTTGTTTTCTTGAGTTTTGAAAACTCAGCAGATTGCGTGTCTTACATGTCCTGGCTTGGGTCCAGAGTCCAAGGGTTTCTACAAGACTTGTCTCAGTTTTCTGCCTCCGGAAGAACTTTATATTTACTTTCGGGCTGCACTGAAGGAGAGGAACAGACAGAAGGACGCATGGACACGCTGCTTCAGGGTTCCCTGTGTAACTAGGTAGCTAGGCCACGTAGATGTACCAAGGCCAAGCGTCAGCCTTGGCAAAGCCATTTCACTGGGCCCCTACCCTGCCTGGTTAATATTTGCCTGTCTTATTCCTCTACAGAAACTTTTGCCAATTCAAAGCTATGGTATACCCTCCCTTGTGAATGGCTTTTGGGGACTTAGAGAGGTGGGGTGAGGGGATTGCTTTAGAGAGGTTCGGGGTGTGAAACACAGCAGTCCCCGTGACGAAGGATAATTAGGAGACCTTTTACTGTGTTTTCTTCCTTATGGAAAGGAGCTAGGCCTTGCTCTGCTGAGACTAGCTGCTTTAATCTGTAAATTGCTTTTTTATCATCATCCATATGGAAGGGGCTGCTGGAGATGCAGATCCGTGGTTTGCCGTCTGTTGAATTTCCTAGCACCCTGGAAGAGAAGTTTACGCAGGCTTGGAGTTAGAGAACTGCTCTGTGGCTGGTGCTCCTGGCGTGTCAGCCTGTCCCGAGTATTCTGGCACTGAACGTGTTGTGATCCCCAGGTCTTCTCCCCATTCCTCACCTTTTGGCTACCGTTAATAATTACAGTCCCTTCTCTAGTAAGGTCATGTACAGGTTCTTCATATTCTTGTCTTGAGCCACATTTTTTTCCTAGTTCTTATCATAGTACATCTATAATTGTAATATCCTCCTCTTTTCACTTAAGCTGTTCCCTTGGGCTGCAGTCCCAGAAACTATTCTTAACTTCAGCAAATAGAGATAATCCCCAAATTGGCCTTGAAACAAAACTGGCTTTCTCCAAGGTCTCTGCACGGAGGTTTTGTTCTCGTCCCTCCTCCTCTGCCAGCTCCACACCCATCTAAGGCAGTAGGGCCAGAACGGGGCTCGTGTGTAGCTCGGATGGGAGCAGGCAGCTGGCTGCTGGCCTTGTTCTTTCCTGTCACTTCCGATCCTCTGTTGGGTACCACATGCCCAGGCTCCGTTGCCACGGCAGAATGGAAGACTAAGTTGATACCCCAAGTAACATCCAAGTGTGAAAGAGAGACCCGAAAGACATTTTCCTCTCGGAGGAAAGGAGGGAGGCCCAGGGTTTTAAGTCAATATCATGCCAGTAGGGCAAATAGATGCTTAGGGACAGTTGCCCAGGGATGGTCTCAGTAAGAGGCTGAATGTGCCGTGGCCACTAGCGAGTGTCGGGTCCCATGTGGACCGCTATGGCTCGCAGTTGGGATCATGGGTTGCTAGTCAAGGGAAAGCTGTGTTTGCGGCGGTCGGCTGGGGACTAGGGATGAGAAGAATAGCGCCTGCACAGTTTGCTCGGAGGAAGGGATTTCCTCATGAAGAGGGGATGGTTTAGCACTTTGTTTGCTCTGGGAAGGTGACAGCCTTTCACAGGACGGGAAGCTAGACATTTGAGGTTGGTAGGTGGAAGAGAGCTCTGCCCCACTTCCTTTCTCTGGGAACTTCTAATCTCTCTTGGCACGGCTGCCCTTACCCCATGTGGATGGTGCGACTGTTTTCCAAAGGTCAGGAAGCCACTGAGGTTTCTTACTACACCAGATCGGAACTCCACACAGCGTGTTCTTTGCCGGTTTCGCTCTATTCAAATATGCTGCATTTGACCCACGTCCTGTCTCCCACACTCACTCGCTCCATTCTTCCAATATTTATACGTGTATTTTGTCTGCCCAGAATGCCTCCTCTCTTGGCAGTTTTGTTTCCTCAAAACTTCTGATCAAAACTTACCTTCTGTGCTGAGAAGTCATGTGTTAAATTGCAGATTCTAATTCAGTGTTCCATATTGGGGAGTTGAGATTCTGCTTTTTTTTTTTTTTTTTTAATTTTTTAAAAGATTTTTTATTTATTTGACAGAGAGATCACAAGCAGGCAGAGAGGCAGGCAGAGAGAGGGGGAAGCAGGCTCCCCGCTGAGCAGAGGGCTCGATGCGGGGCTCGATCCCAGGACCCTGGGATCATGACCTGAGCTGAAGGCAAAGGCTTAAGCCACTGAGCCACCCAGGCGCCCCTTTTTAAAAATTTTTTAAAAAGATTTTATTTATTCAGAGAGGGAATGAGCGAGTGGGGGAGGGGCAGAGGGAGAGAGAATCCCCAGCCGCCCCCCACCGCTGAATGTGGAGACTGATGCCCAGCTCAATGCCATGACCCTGAGATCATGACCCGAACAGAAATCAAGAGTTGGATGCTTACCCAACTGAGCACCCCCTCTCCAGGAGCCCCAGAGATGCTGTGTTTCTTAACAAGCTTTCAGGCGATTCCCGCACCTCAGGTCCGTGGGTCACATTTGGAATAGTATTGCTATGGAGCAGAAGTTGACAGGTTGTTCTGTGAAGTGCCAGATGGTGTTTTTTAGGCTTTGCAGGCCCTCCGGTCTCTGTCACAACTCTTAAACCCCGTCCTCTTAGTGGAAAAGCAGCCATACAAAATATACAAATGAATGGCCCTGACTGTTCTAATAAAACTTTATTTACAAAAGCTCGTGGCAGGTTATGATTTGCTGTCCTATGTTCTAGAGCACAGACTTTCAGACCTCAGCTCTGCCACTCACTGGCTTGCCTCTAGCATGGGGTAGTAATACTACCTACCTCAGGGTTGTTGTGGAGATTTAAATGAGAATGGGAGCTTCCTGAGGGCAGGAGCTTTGTTTTGTTCACACATATCTGTTCCGAAAAGGGTACCTGGCCCATAGTAGGTGCCAAACAATACCAGGTGTTGCTGTTCTCTTCCACATGGAAGCAGAATGGAGAGAGGAGTATGACCCAAGGTGTATTAGAGATCTCCCCTGCTGTACCTAGCTTACCTAGTCTCCTTTGACTTGTCCTGTTTTTCCTTTACGCACCATGCAGTCACTGATCATAAGGTGCTCATAGTCTAATGCGAAGAGAGACCACAGGTAATAACGTGTCAATTCATACAATGTTGGTAGAGCCAAACACGAAGCCTTAGAGGAGCACGTGGGTTGTTCTAAGACACGTGGCGCAGTGGTTCTTGAAGGTAAGATCGTTGAGCTGAATTTTCAAGAGTAGAAATTTGCCAGGCAAAAAATGATGAGCAGGCGGGTCTGGGGGTAGGACATATTTGGGCTCCTGATGTGACAGCAGGAATTTTGGCCTGATCGGGTCATGGACTTCCATTTGTCCCATTGGTGTTTGTCCATTTGTCCCTAACTGGTACTATGGCCAACAGTTTGACCTTTGGGAAACACTCAGTTTTCTGTAGGACTGAGGCAGTGAGTGGAGGAACGTCGTGGACAGAACATAACTCTTTGCTTCTGCACTCATAACCACTTAAAGCTCGGAAGTCTGGGATACACAATACACCATACACAAGGACACGGAAGTCTAGACCACTCTAGTCTGTCAGGCACAATCATGTATTTTTAAACATTTTTTATTGTGGAAGCATCACATTTACATGGAGGAATGATGTGCTCAGTCCCCAGTGTGCCCGTCTTCTAGCTTCAGCAGTGATCAGATCAGGGCCCAGCTTGGGGGCGTCCTCCCCCACACGCCCCTGGTTCCTTTGAAGCAAACCTCAGACATCACCTGTCATGTTTCTGACACGGACTTTGACTTTCCTAGAGGCCAGCGCTGCCGAGGAAGCAGATGTGCACGTCGCTGTGGTGGTGAGACCCGGCAATGCGGGGCTGACAGACGACGAGAAGACTTACTACAGCCTCATCACGTCCTTCAGCGAACTGTACCTGCCCTCCTCAGCCTAGTGCAGGAGCCGGAGGGAACACCAGCCTCACAGACTTCTCCCTGTAGTCTAGTTTTATTCTAATGGTCAAAGTAACTAACTTAAAAATCCATATATATACACACATAGGTATGCAAGTGTATACATGCATACATTTAAATTGCCTTCCACAGGCAAATAAGTGAAAAAAAAAAATCTCTGTTCAGTGAAATGGAAACTTATTTAAAGATGCTTTCTGTGTAGAAATTGTTTGAAACCACAAATCTAACCCTTACTGAGGGCAAAACGTAGCTGATAGAAGAATTACCACAGTGCAGATCACATGTGTCATGTTTATCGAGTCCTGTATCAATGTGGAAAGGTAGGTTCGAGAAGTTATTTAGAAGCCTTGTTATTTTAAAAAGCTAGAAGTATTTCACCTACTTCTTCCCAATAATAATTCTTCTTTTAAATTATGAGTTAGAAGATTGTGACAGCTGAATTTCAAAATATTACCCTCCCTCTGTACAGAATAAAAAGCCATTTATTTCTGCTCTAAAAGAGAGCAAAATTGGGAGAGGAAACTCATTTGAATCTTGAAGTTGCATGCAAACATCTATTACTGAAGAAACTTGAGCTGATCATTGTGGCATCCCCAGCAGCGGTTGCCTTACCAATGAAAAAAGTGCATTGTTAACAGCTAAAATAGGAATGTGACTCCTAATGTTTAACAGAATAGTCCTAATCCTGCCAATTGTCATCATCATAGATCGTATAGTTGCCTTTCTAACTACTTCTTAGCAGAGTTTGAGAATATATGTTGCAGTTTACTATTGAAAAGCAAAAGGTTTACTGAAATCATTCCTCAAGATCCTTCTAGAAGAGCCCTAATAATGTAATATTTTCCTCTGAAATGGATACGAAGAGTGTAAATTTTATAACAGCATTATTTATCCTGGTTCAATTCTAGTGGGATGTCATGTCAACTTCATGCTGTGATTAATAAAAACATTTTCTTCTTCACTCAGTTTTATGTAGGTTCCTGAACCATACCACCTATTGCCATAAACAAAAGACAAACTGAAGAGAGATTGAGAAAATAAGAGCTTTATTTTAGTTTTTGCCTTAATCTTGTGTGCGGATGTGTGTGTGTGTGTGAGAGAGAGAGAGAGAGAATGCAATGCCAGTGAAAAGGCATTGACTATTAGTTATGTATACACATATGATCTCATTGGTTATTATTTCATTTGGATAGTAAGCACTCATGAGTGGGGTTTCTTAGATTTTTGAGAGTCTTACGTTTGATTTATATAAAATAATGCTTGAAGGAAGATGTTTTCTTAAGAAAAGCTAAAATTAATCCTGGAGGAATAATTTGGGGGATGCTTTGAATATGAAAAAGTGTTACAGATTTGAGAGGACAGGGAATATAAAAGGCTTTATTTGATAGTTTTTGTCTCCTAGTAACTAAGAAGTCTGAGGACT
Source organism: Mustela putorius furo (assembly GCF_011764305.1). Taxonomy (NCBI): domain Eukaryota; kingdom Metazoa; phylum Chordata; class Mammalia; order Carnivora; family Mustelidae; genus Mustela; species Mustela putorius. Next base: position 4,239,331 of record NW_025421261.1, read on the forward strand.
ATGAAAATTTGGAAGGGTAGTAAAAGGCAAATGAGGAAGTAAATCTTGGAAGTGGCAGTAATTTATGAATGGTAAAGCCACAAATGGCAATAAAGAGATGCACTTCTTATAGTTTTCAAAAAAGCTCATGAGAAGATGATAGAAAAGGTGTCTCTTAATGCCAGTAAAGGAATAATTGGTAACGTAAGGAAGAAGTGAGAAAAGATTATGCACCAGAGTCTAGATTAGAAAGGAATTGGGGTGCTTGGGTGGCTCAGTCAGTTAAGCATTCGACTCTTGGTTTCAGCTCAGGTCCTGATCTCACTCAAGGTTGTGAGATTGAGCCCCGCTTTAGGCTCCATGCTGGAGCCTACTTGAAAAGAAAAAAGAAAGGAAGGAATTAAAGGAAAGGGAGGGTGCTCTGTATGTAAGCCAAAAGAAAGTTGGGGTGGAGGTGTTGCAGTCTGTTGGGGCCGCTCTGACAAAATCCCAGAGACCTGGGTGGTTTATAATTAACAAAATTTGTATTTCTCATGGTTCTGGAGGCTAGGAAGTCTGAGATCATAGTGCTGGCAAGTTCACTGTCTGGTGAGAGCCCATTTCCTCACAGACCAGTCTTCTTTCTGTAACTTCACATAGTGGAAAGGGCAAAGGGGCATTCTTTGGGCTACTTTTATAAGGAAGCTACTCTGGGGGGCTTGACTGGTTCAGTTGGTAGAGCATGCAACGCTTGATCTTGGGGTAGTGAGTACGAGCCCCAATGTTGGCCCATAGAGATCACTTAAAAAATAAATGTGTGTGTGTGTGTGTGTGTGTTGCTAATTCCATTTAGGAGGGTTCCACCAAAGGCCCTACCTCCAAATACCATTGCCTTGGGGGTTAGATTTCAATAAATGGATTTTGAGGGGGACAAGACATTCAGTTTACAGCAAGGGACGTTTCCTATCCCGGATGAAAAAGGCAGCAGAAAAACTTATTAGGGGGGAGGGGAAAAGGGAGAGGGAGACCCCTATAAGGGCTCGATCTCACAATCCCGAGATCATGACCTGAGCCAAAAATGGTCCATGACCTGGACCATTAATCTGCTAATACCCAGGCGCCCCAAGACTAATGTATTTTGGGTAATTGAGAATAGATTCAGGAATAAAGAGAACGTCCGCCATCAGATTCAGTTTGTCAAAGTGGGAGGTGAAAGGAAGGGAAAAAGAAGTTGAGTGGAATATTTCTTAGACCCTAAAAACTCATTCACAAATGTTATGGAAAAAGATCTTAGGAAGAAGTTGAGGTATGAAGTGGACTGGTCATGAGGAAGGAAAAATGCCTAGAAAGCAAGAAGGGAGCTCGGTGGTGAATCCACAGAAATTCATGGTCCTTAGTAAGGGAAGGAGGAAAGATCTCACCTCTGGAATTTCCAAAAAGAGATCAAAGTTATTACATTTTGTCAGCATTTTGTTTGCAGAGAATTCTAGGGGAGAAAGTCCTTAAAACTGTGGCCTTTTTTATTCCTGTTTGTTAACGCACATCTTCTACCTCAGTTCTGCTCTTTCTCACCATGGCACTGATTTGGATCAAAGCCCAAACTGATTTATTTTTATTTTTATTCATTTGACGGAGAGAGAGGGATCACAAGCAGGCAGAGAGAGAGGGAAGCAGACTCCCCGCGGAGCAGAGAGCCCGATGTGGGGCTCGATCCCAGGACCCTGGGATCATGACCTGAGCCGAAGGCCGAGGCTTTAACCCACTGAGCCGCCCAGGCGCAGTGATCTCAGCGGTCCGTGTGGGGCTCAAAGTCACAACCCCGGAGAGCGGGTCGCGAGCCCTACCGACGGGACGAGCCAAGCGCCCCCAACCCGCAGACTGGTTCCTTGGAAGGGAAGCGTCAGAGGCCGTCGCTGATGTCATCAGCGTTTCTGGGGTATCGGGGCTTCCTGCTTGGCCTCCTGGGAGACCGGCCTCAGTTGCGACCCCGAACTGACCCCCGAACCGGCGGCCACTTGGAGCTGCACGAGGGACGGCTGAGGGCCGCCGGCGGACCGCGGAGACAGGCGCGCGGCCGGCCACGCCCGGCAGATGGCGCTGCTCCTCCAGGGACCTTCCCCGCTGCGAGGCGGCCGCGCCCAGCAGGTGGCGCCGGGCGGCGGCTGAGGAGAGAAGCGAGCGGGTCGGCGGCCTGCGACTGAGGCGCGGGATCCCGCGGTCGGGCCGGACGGCAGGGACCGCCCACCCAGCCTCCTCCTCGCGTTTACTCCTTCAGTCACGTCGGCAAACAGCACTCGAGACCGTGCTTTCCGGTCGCCGGTTTCCCGCGGCCTCGTGAAAAAGGATCTTCAGGGTCTTGAAATTCCCGCCAGAGCGCGAAGGCCGAACAGTTCGTCCTCGCACCGCGTAAGCCCAGACGGCACCGTGTCCCCGTCTTTCCCCCGCTCTTTACGAAGAACTGTCCGTTCGCGCGAACGCGCCGGAGCAGCGCACAGGAGCCCAGCGCCTCCCCCTCGCCCAGGCCGGCCCCTCGCGCGTGGGGGGCGGGGGGACGCCCGGGGGGGGAAAACGCGCGAGCTGCCGGCGTCTGTTCTATTCGCGGCACGTGGGCTGGGCCGGGTTCGCGGCGAGGGTTACCGTCCTGTCCTACGCCCCGGGTGCCTGCCACCTTGGCGGGGGAGCCAGGGAACAACAGCAAAGCCACGAGGCCGCTGCCGGGGAGCGGCCGGAGCTCCTGTCTCCCACGGCGGCGACCCGACCCGGCGGCGACCCGGCGGCGACCCGGCGGCCGAGCTGGCGGTGGTCTGGGCCTCGCGGGCGGGAACCCGGAGGGGCGGGGGAGCCTGGTGAGCAGAGCCTGACGCCGCTTCCGGCGCCGGGGGGTCGCGACGGGCGGCGGCCCTCGCGTGGGTGGAGGGCGGCCTCTGGCTCCGGCGTGCGGCGAGCCCAGGCTGAGGGAAGCGGAGGCTCGAGGTCCGTCGGTTTGCTCTTCAGAGAAGCGACGCGGCAGTGCCCGGGCTTCTCTGTCAGACGCCTCTCCGCTCCGTCTCTTCTTTCCTTCCGCGGGCCGCGCACACGGTTCGCTCTCGGCGACTTCCTCCAGGGCAAGGTTAAGTTCTGCTGCGAGGTCTTTCCTCTGGCCGCGCAGTGACCGCGGTCGGTCGGCCCCAGCCCCGCCCGCACGCAGCCGCGGGTCCGGGGTCTCTCCGGCTGCGCGCTCGGCGGCCCCGACGGCGTCCGCGGCCCCTGGCGGCGGAAGGGCGTGCTGTTCCGGTGCGCGGACCTCCCGGCTTTCCTTCGGCTGATCGACTTCTTCGTGAACGTGCTTGTCCGGTCGCGATCTTTGAAGACCTGTCGGGACCTGCGCTGGGGCCCGACGGCGGCCGGCCCTGGAGCGTGGCCGCGCGCCGCAGAGAAGTGCGGCGGCGCGGCTGTCGCGGAGCGCTCTGTGGGGCCGGCTGGGCCCGCCGCGAGCCTGTCGCCAGTGAGGGTCCCCTTCGGAAGTACTGGGGAGTAGGACTTCCACCTCTCTTTTCGGGGTGACAGTTCAAGTCCGAGCCTTTCCAAGCCCTTACCTGCCGGAGCGTCGCACCCCCCACTCTCTGCTCTCAAGCTTTTCAGGGTGTCGGTTGTCCGCCCCGGCCCGCACCCACCGCGCCAGGAAGCCGGGGCGGACACCTCTGCGCTCGGGTGTTTTCGACACGGCCCGTGGGTAGCCCCTTGGCACCGGCAGCGTTCTGAGTCACGGAGCCAAGGGAAACCCTTGGAGCCGGTCCCCCAAGGAGCCAGCGGACAGGTGGCTATGGAGGGAATGGGGTTCTCGCCCCCCAGGTAGAATTCGCCCACGGGGAAGCCCTCGCCTCCCGCGTGACTATCTGGACTTGAGCGAGGTTGTTGGGGCTGGGGTCCTGATGCACTCGGACTGACGCCTGTGTGCGAGGACGAGACACCCAGCAGGGACCCTCCCCAAGAACCACATCAGCCGCACCTTGTTCTGGACTTCGCGGCCTCCAGAAGGGGGAGAAAGCAAATTTCTGTTGTTTAAAACCCCGTTCGTGGTCTTTTGTTGTAGCAGCCCGGCCTGATGGGTGGGTAGTTCAGAAGCGCCATTCCTAGCGACGGAGGCCGTTGTTGTCCCTCTGGTGCTCTTTCCGGCCCCAGAGACACCGGCTGCTACTGTCAAGGCCGCCACTGAGCTGGGGCCTGGCGTGGGACCAAGATAGGCTAAAAGACCACAAAGCTCTCTGTTTGCACCGAGAGTCCGCCAGATTTTCTTGAGCAAGCTTCCCCCGCTTGCCCGAGCTCTTACTCAGTTTCCAGAGTTCTGGGACAGTTGTGTTTGGTGGGTTTTGCCAGTGTTGTATGTGTTGGTGTTTCAGAGGGAAGGACTGGGGTGTTCCTCACTCCTCCATTTTCACTGCTGTCTTCCCACCTGTTCTCTTCACCCCAGGACTTTGACACTCCTCCCACCGAGGGGGCCGTATGGTTTCTCCCGCCTTCAGTCCGCGTCGGGAGGTTGCTTGTGAGTGCTCCAACAAGAAGGACAAGAGAAGTTTCTCTGACTCTCCGGGCTGGGTGATAGAAAGGCTACTGCGCCATATCCTTTTTGTAGGAGCGGGGGTTACAATACTTGCTCTGGGGAAGCCGGCCCCCATGCTCTGGGGGGGCCCAAATTCACTCACGTGGAGAGACCAGGATGAGAGGCGCTAGGGTCCCAAACTGACGGCCAGCCTCAGGCTTCAGACACAGGAATAAACCAGGCCTCAGACTGCTTCCGGCTGTCAAGTCTTCCTGCTGAGACCCGGACCTCGCGGAGCAGCAGCGAGCTTTCTGGGCCATGCCCTGTCTGAATTTCTGACCCCTGGCCTCTGCAAATGTAGTGATTTTATGCTGCTGCATTTTCTGGTGACTTGTTCAACAGCCCCAGTAATTGGAACAGTCACCCAGTGAATTAAATGGTGCCAAGCAGGGGACAGACCTTTCCTCCCCTTCAGTATAGCTGGGCTGGGAAAGGACTGTGCCCAAGCAGCAGTTTGAGCGTGGAGATGACCTCATTCCTCACCCCTCCCTCCCTCCTGACAGTGGCATCTCTTGTTCTGCTAGACTTTGCAAGTGTCCCCATCTTCCCAAACACCCAGGCCCGGAACCACAGGGTGTCTGATTTTTTCCTTTCCCTTGACCCTCCTGACAGAGACAACACGTGATGCCCATTATTTTTTCCCTGGTGCTCACACAAATTTGTTCCTTCCTTCCCATCCCTAACGATGATCAGTATGATAGGAGAGTCCCCTGTGGTTTGAGACCACTGTCTCCTACCAGGGAAAGCAAAAGGTGAGACCCAGTCTGCCTCTCGTGCTCTTAGTCCTGAACCGACTTTGTTCCTGTGTTGGGCCCAAGACCTTTTCCTCCAGCTCCTCTTAACTGTCCCTGGCTACAAAGCTAAATTTGGCTTACAGAAGGCTAGTGGTATTAGCGCTCCGATATTGACTGTCAAGTAAATCCCTTCGTGCTGCTTTCTCTAGAAATACTCATGAAACAACCATGGCTTTTTCCTTGTGTTGACCCAAGCAGCGTTTGTAGGGAGAGTTTTTGTGAGTTAAGCTAATAAATCTGAATATAGCCTACAGAGTCATCTTAGATTCTTACTTTTTAAAAACAGGAAAAAAATGGGAGTTTTTTAGGCAAGGATCCGGTTATCCCTACTATTTTATTTTTGAAGCTACATGAGTGGAAGTCTGCCACTGACAGAGTTTGTATACGATTATTTCAGGCCTCATTTAGACCATGGATCTTTGACATGTACTAGTTACAGCAGACACTATAAGAAATAACCCTTTTTATAATCTAGAACTTCCTTAAGACACAGAAAGCTGTTTGCTATGAGAAGCAGGAGAACGGTTACATCCTCTGAAATCTCACTGCATTACCATTGTTTCCTAAATGCCTTGAATTTTGAGCGGCTCACATTTTTTTTCTGACAGAGAGACCCTGCAAGCAGGATGGGGAGGAGCAGAAGGAGAGAGAATCTTCTGCAGGCCTGGAACGATGCGATGCGAGGCTCCATCTCCCTGCCCTGCGATCATGACCTGATTCAAAACCAAATTAGATGCTTAACCAACTGAGCCACCCAGCCACCCGGAGCAGCTCATATGTAAGACATTAAATCTTTAAAAAAGAGAGAAAAAAGGAAAAGGGGGGACACTACCAGGCCTTTATCATGAAAGTATTTACAAAGCATCTAACTCTGTGCCAGCCGCTGTTTTAGTGGCCAGGTGTGTGACAGACATGGGTGCTTGGGCTCTCTAAGCCACAGAAATTGACAGCAGGCCAAAAGGGAATCCCAGGCGAGGCGTTTATTAGGACTTAGGCACAAGGGAGATGGTGTAAGGGCGAAGTGTCCCGTAGGCTGACTCTCAGACCAAAGGCCGGGAAAAGTTTTCAGGGGGGCTGGGGTGGGAAAGGGCGGCGTCTAAGCATGTTGGAGCAGGGAGAGATAGGACGTGGGGCATGCGGGCACAGTGGACAGAATATGCCTCTCCGTGTATTGCCTATCTAACAGGTCATCTCTCCGCTCTGGGCATTGTTTTTAGTATTATAATGAGGGAGGAAGTAGGTGGAAGTTCAGCACTGGGGTCCATCTTGGCACAGATTGGTTTGGTCCAGTCTTCACCAGTCTTCATCATCCCTCCTTTCAGTGAGCAGCCTCCCTTCGCATTCCTGTAAGGTACACTATTCAAGGGGCAGAGAGTTTTAGCTGTCATAGAAGATGGACTCCTCAAAGGGCAGAGTTCTGTGGGAATCTTTGGGTGGTTAGGGTTGAGGGGATCTGAGTCCAGATCTTCTTCTGCCTCAGGTACAGAGCAGGCAAAAATCTCTGCAAAAAAAAAAATTCCCTGCCCTCACGGAGCTGCATTTTTGGGGATAGAGATAATGAGATAATGAACTAAGTGAAACCTGTAAGACAGTGTTATGTATGTTAGAATTTTAATTAATCACAGGACCCTGTTTATAAAATGCTATCAAGCAAGATAAAACTGGAAAGAGCAGTCCTGCTGGGCTGGGCTTGAGTTTTAGAGATTGGGTAGGCCTCGGTGAGAAGGTGACTCTGGAGGAGGTAGAAAGGTGAGAGATGTAAATATCTGGGGGAAGATCGTCCAGGGCACGGAGGTTCCAGCAAGTGCAGAAGTCCTGAGGTCAGAGCATGCTGGCTATTGGAGGAACCTACAGTGGCAGAGAGAATGAAAGGGAGAGAGACAGGTCTTCTTGACCCTTGCAGGCCATTTTAGTGTGTGAGGTTTTTAGTCTAAGTACAACAGAAGCCATTGAAGGGTTTTGTAGGGAAGTGATGATGATCTCATTTGGCTTTTCACAAGACCATTTTGCTGTGTCGAGGACAGTCCGAAGGGAGCAAATGATGGAAGCAGAGAGACCAGTTTTTGTACGCTATTATAAAAGCCCATGAGAGATGGAAGTTGCCTGGACCAGAGGGTAGCAGTGGATGAATTCCAGAATAATTTGAAGATAGGGTAGGCTGGATTTGCTGACAGATGTGGGGTGTGAGAAAAAGAAGAGATACTTTAAGATCACTTTAAGGTTTCAGTCTGAGCAACTGAAAGATAAGTTGTCCCTAAATTAGATGGGAAGACTCTGGGAGGAATTACTTCCTGAACTCGAGATGACAAGTAGGGATGTCATAAGTTTGTTGGATATCCAGAAGTCTGAGCTGGTGGATTGGGAGAGGTCTGCATATGGCAGCCTTTAAAACAAAAGGGCTGGGGACACCTGGGTGGCTCAGTTGGTTGAGCAGCTGCCTTCGGCTCAGGTCATGATCCCAGCGTCCTGGGATCGAGTCCCACGTCGGGCTCCTTGCTCCACGGGGAGCCTGCTTCTCCCTCTGACTCTGCCTTCCACTCTGTCTGCCTGTGCTTGCTCTCGCTCTCCCTCTGAAAAATAAATAAATAAAATCTTTAAAAAAAAACAAAAGGGCTGGATGCAGTGACCAGCAGAGAGGATGTAGCTAGTAAGGGAAGAGTTCCAAGGACTGAGGTGTGGGACACTCCAATGTGAAGGTGTCAGGGAGAAGGCCCAGCAAAGGAGGCAGAGGCATGGACAGTGAAGCGGGAGGCAAATGAAGAGGGAATGATCTCTGGAAGCCAAGTAAAGAAAATGTTTCAAGGAGAGAAGGGGGAAGTAGTGCTTATGGGTCTAGATAAGGTTGCAAAAGAACCAACCATTGTATGTAACATCACAAGGTCTCTGGAGAATGAGGGAAGCAGTTCCACGAAGTGGCAGGAGTGAGAGCTCCAATGATTGGACTGGGTTCAAGAGAGAATTGGGAGAGAGGGACTGGAGACAGCAAATAGGGACTTTCTTTAAATCTTTTCTTTTTAAAGTAATCTCTATATCCACCATGGGGCTTGAACTCATGACCCTGAGTTCAAGAGTCACATGCTCTACCAATTGAGCCAGGAGCCAGCTACCTGGGGACACTTTTTTTTTTTTAGAGATAGGAGAAATAAAAGCATATTTTATCCTGATGAAAAGATCTTTGCTTTTCCAGTAAGGGATTCAGCCTTGTCACGCACACTCCCCTCTTCGGACTGGTTTAGGTATTTGCTGTTTGTTGGAGCCCTCACAATGGGGAATCTGAACTGCCAGGAAGTGAGGATTGTGAAATCCAGCTTCTTTCATATGCAGAATGCCCCCCCCCCCCACCAGCTCTTGATCCCCCTGCTTTGGGGAAACAACAGAGATTCGGTCAAGATGCTCCAAGGAATTGCATTTCTCTCATTTTTTGTTTGTGTGGTGCTTCACATTTGTGATTGGCTGTGTCAGCTCCACTGATCGCACCTTTCCCGGTTCTGTAGGATGATGGTTCTTCACGGATTCTTCATTACTCCGCTTCAAAGGAATGACAGTGACCAAAGAAGTCTTAAAAACGTCATGTGAGGGATGCCTGGGTGGCTCAGTTGGTTAAGCAGCTGCCTTTGGCTCAGGTCATGATCCCAGCATCCTGGGATCGAGTCCCACATCAGGCTCCTTGCTCCGCAGGGAGCCTGCTTCTCCCTCTGACTCTGCCTTCCACTCTGTCTGCCTGTGCTCGCTCTCGCTCTCTCTCGCTCTCTCTTTGACAAATAAATAAATAAAATCTTAAAAAAAAAAAAAAAGTCATGTGAACCCGGACAGTTGTAGGCTGTTCACAGAAATGTTCCTCCCTTCTGGGCACACAGTGGGAGCGTGGCTCTCAGATAAGACTGTGCAATGTGTCCTGCCCAATGAAATGCAAGCTACATGATGTTTGTCACTTCCTAATGATGAAGTTCTAGAACCTAGGTGAGGTTCGGTGGGCTGAGGTCCGGAGCCGATGACCAAGAAAGAATTCTTGAGACATCTTTGGTGCAAAATGGTGGTTTATTAAAACACGGGGACAGGACCCGTGGACAGGAAGAGCTGCCGCTGCCCCGGGTTGTGAGGGTGGGCAGGTTATGTACCCTGCGGCTGGGGGAAGGTGAGGGGAAGGGAGGTGTCAGTGGAGTTTTCATATGCTAAAGAGGGCCTACAAGGTGCCAGGCTGTCCCAGGCCTACCGGAGGCCTTGCCCTTGCAGCTGGATCAATGTTGTCTTTAGACCAGCCATTAACATTAAGATAGTTGGGAGACTTTTTGGTGGGTTGTCACAATCCTATCAATCGTCTTTGTTAGTGAGATTTAGGACATTTCTAAGCCAAGGGAGACTCCTGTCTAGCAGGATTGTGAGCTCTTCAAGTTAACTATTTGCTTATTGTTCATGGCAGTCAGGGCTGCCTGAGGGATGCTACACATAGGACTGAGGGGTAGTGGATGGAGGGTGGGGTACAAGGCGCCAGCTTTTGTTTTGTCTTCAGCCAGCCTCCTGCTCCCTCATCACTAACAGAACCGTCAAGAACCACTGAGCAGTCTACGAGTTCTTAGCTGTCGGTGACAGTGGCAGAAGTACGTGTGGAGATGAAGCCTCTGTCAGCCAGGGTCTGAGTCATAGCACTGAGCGTGGCCCCCTTGCCAACGCCTGGATACACACCTCATGTGAGAAGTGAACTTAAGTTTTATTCCTTTTATTTTGGGACAGCAAAATCCAGCATACCCTGACGGACACAGTGCTAAGCAAAAATGAACCAATGTTCCATTCTCTGTTGAGGGAGCAGAGGCTGGCTGAGGACAAAGCTAAAGCTGGCACCTTACACCCCCTCTCTTCCCAACCTCGGTGACATGTGTGACATTCCTCAGGCACTCCTAGCTGCCCTAAAAGGAAAACAAATAATTAACTTGTAGAGACAGTCCTGCAAGACAGGAGTCTCCCTCAGTTTACAAATGTCCTTATCAAAAGCCCAACTTCCGGAGGCAAGCAACTCAGTTCCTAAAGCCCTAACATCACCCTCCCCTCCATAAAACTGAAGGAGGCTGAGGGGAAGGAAATGTAAATAAAGTTAAATTTCTTCTAAACCTAAGGCTCATTGACAAGGATGTGTAACAGGAGGACATTCCACCAGGAAACTCCCAACTGTCTTCATGTTAGTGCCTCATTAGAGGGAAAAACAACCTTGGCTTGACAATTACCAGGCCTCCAGTATCCTGACAGTCTTCTTTACCGTGACAGCTCTTCTGAACACCCCTTTATCCTCACCTACCCAACTCCTGTGTATGTAATCAGCCACTTCTCAGGATAGCAGGGCAGCAGCTCTTCCTGCCCATGGGTCCTGTCCCCATGCTTTAAGAAATCACCATTTTGCAGCAAAGATGTCATAATTCTTTCTTGGTCATCGGCTCCGGACTTTACCCCGCTGAACTTCACCTAGATTCTAGACTTCATCATTCTCCATTATAACCAGCAGAAGACCAAGTCTAGCATATGAAAGTTTCAGTTTCCCACATCAGGGGCAAAGAAGACCCAGAAACAGGTGGTAAAACTTCACCTCCCTGTCAGGTCTCTCCATTCAATAAAAAACGATGGAACCTTTGAAATGTCAACATTGTTCTAGAAACATCTCTCTCCCAACTAGGAGGAGAACTTTTCTTCAAGAGACCTAGTTGGACTACAAAAATGAAGTTTAGTTTATTACAAGCTTTGTTCTCTGGGCCACCTGCATCAGATCCTTCAGGCGTGCTCATTCCAAACACAGAGACCTTGGTTTTGGCTTCCGAGAAGCTTCCTGTGGTTCTTAACTCCTAGGAAGTACTGTAATCTTGATCTTGATTTATGTGTGGCCTAATAAAAAAATGTATTTGGTCTTTGTCCTAGGGTTTATGCCACTAAGCTGCTAAAACTCTAGAAATTTCCTGAGTGACAGGAGTGACTTGCGTTATTCATTATAAGCCCAATCTTATGCTAATGAGGTCACTTAGGGAGGGGGCCCCCAGATAGGCTCAGGTCACCAGAAGACTAAGGGATTAGACCTCTTGACCAACCTCCAGAAGCAGATGTGGGGGAGGATGCTGGAAATTGAGCCCTATAAACTCTTGCACAGAGAGATTCAGAGAGCTTCTGGGTTGGTGAACACATGGGAACATTGGGAGCATGGCATGCCCGCACCCCTCCCCTTCCTTGTCCTGTTGCTTACTTTTGGTTGTTCTTGAGTTATATCCTTTATAATAAGCAGGCACACGTGTTTTCTGGAGTCTGGGAGACTTTCTAGCAAATTATCTAATTTAAAAGGGAAGGGAGTTGTGGGACATCCCTTTCCCCACCAATTTTATAGTCATGCAGTCTGTGGGACTGGCATTTGAAGTGAGAGAGGGCAGTCTCGTGGGAGTGACAATAACTCTGGGTAGTGTTAGAACGAACCAAATTGTAGAACATCAGGTTGGTGTCCAGAGAATCAGAGAATTGGCTGTGGGTGTTGGAAAACACCCTAGAGATAGATATGCTACCCCCATAACACAAATATAATTTCTGGTATTTTTTAGAGATTTTGAGAGAGAGTGAGAGAGCATGACAGTGGGAAGGGCAGAGGGAAAGGGAGAAGCAGGCTCCTGATTGAGCAGAGAGCCTGATGCAGGGGTTCAATCCCAGAACCCTGGCACCATGACCTGGGCCAAAGGCAGATGCTTAACCGAGCCACCCAGGCATCCCTTCTGGTTTGTTTCTGGTTAGATTTTTGTTTTGGCACGTGTCAGTAGGGGGAGGCTCAGAGGCAGAGAGAAAACCTCCAGCAGACTCCCCACTGAGCACAGAGCCTTGCAGCAGGGTCTCCGTCCCACAACCCTGAGAAATTATGACCAGAGGGGAAACCAAGAGTCAGAGGCTTAACTGACTGAGGCATCCAGGTGCCCACTGAAGTGTATGTTCTGCAGAATGTCTGATGGCCTTTACACATGCATTAATATTACAGAAGAAATGTTAGTGTAAGAGACAAATCATAATTCTACATAAAAGAATTTTATTTAGTGGTCAGATCCCAATGAATAATGCCAGTCATTGCTTGATTCTGCTAAAATGTGCTATTTAGATATACTTAAGAAAGTGTACAGTGCATCGCCAAAAGCTGTTTAATTTGGATTGTGCAGAGTAAAAGAAAACTTCATAAGTCTTTGTTTTCTGATTAAAATTTCTTAAAATATAAAAATGAAAAAACAAACCCAAAGCAGTATTCAAAAATAATAAATGTCACCTTGGACTATGTACAGTAAGATGCCTCTTTCCTAGCAGAATGTTCTCTGCTTCTTGATTCTTTCCTCACATTTCACGTATCCCTCGTAGGGGTTCTCATCCCCATCTGCTCCTACTCTCGGATTTCTTCCATTCTTGCTTGCTTGAAACAGTCATCTGCTCACTCCTCTTTGACTCTTTCTCTGGTACTCCTTTCTCCTGCCCTTAAATACCAGTCATTCTATTGAACAGACATTTGTTCAGCACCCATACGTGCCAGGCACTGTGCTGGGAGTCAGAGAGAAACACAGAGATGAAAAGTCACGAACCCCTTCCTCAAGAGTCTGAGTTTGGGTTGAATTAAAAAACAGCGTTTTTCACATTACATTCCATGAAGTCCCAGGCTCCTGGGAAGTACATTTGGGGACTTTCTGAAACAAAGTACATTCACGGAGAGTCTGTCAATGTGGCCCACTCCAGGGCATTTTGAAATTTTGCTCTTTATGAAGCACGGCCCCAAAAGCCGAGGCCTCCAGTTTGCGTTCTAAACTCTGTGCAGGTGGAAAGTGTACTTTGGGCAGCAGGGGATCAGCTGTGCCAGTACTGGGTGGGAAGGGGTGATCGTTTAGCTGGTTTCTATAAATCCTAAGTATGAAAAAGCCCTTAAGCCACCGCCCCCAATCAAATACTAAATTTGAGCTACAGATACATGTTAAGAAGCTCTCCCTTGATCTGGACTTGTAACAAGATACTCTAAGACCCCTTTTATAAAATGTCCAGCAGGAGCTCTTTTTATTACCTCCACAAATATTTCTTTGTGCTTTTCTGTGAACATTTTCTTAGCTTTGAACCTTTTTAAAAGCAGCAAATGAAGCCTGCAGGTCACTTTTTTTTTTTTTTTTTTTTTGCTTTTGTCATGGTTGAACCCAAAACAAGCTCAGCTCTTGCACTTGGCCTACATCTTCTTTGTCCACGGGCCTCAAGAGACCCACGGTAGTTACTTAAAAAGAAAAAAAGAAGTTAAACTATGAACTATAAAACAAAAGCTGTACATAACATACTACAGAAGCAAAAATGACACCACACCCTCACTGCCCCCATCTTGTCCCATGCCTGGCAGACCACACCCCTACAAATATTCACATTTGGAAATAGTTCTCAGTCACAGTAAAGTCCCAATCATGGTGATGGGCTAGTAGCCTACTCCCCTCCTTGACTCCACACAGCCGACCACCGAACCATGGTGAAAGGAGTTAAGTTCCAGACCCCAGTCCTTTCCATGGGTTACAGGGGTCCCATCACTGCAGTTTCCATCCAGTCAGATGGTCCGCAGTCTGTTCAGGAGTCCGAGTGCCAGATTCAGAACTTCCTCATGAGCTGGGTCCGAGCCCTTTGGATCTGAAGGCCACTTTGGGAGTTGGCATTATTCCCGCGTTACATGTGGCCCGCCCTACTCTGGCAGGGAGATCACGAAGTCTGAAACGTGTGAGAGCATGAGAGCAGCAGAGAGTACTGGGAGAGAGAGGGAAAGGAGAAGTGATCATGCACAGGCTTCTGGCTCTGTCGTGCATGTATTTTCAGTGTAACAGCGTGTATTTCAACACATAAGGGCTTGTGCTTTTCCCACTAAAGACATAGCTTGCCCTGAAAAGCTCATTTGGCAGAGGTGCCCATGAACGTGTGGGTGGAGATGCGTGAAGAGCTTCTGTACCGAGTCCCGTGGGCGCGTCCTTCCGGTCCTCCCCCCAGCGCACCCACCTCACCCGCAGGGAGAAGCAGCCGCGTTACACCTGGTCGGTTTGATACTCAGAAGCTTCGGACAGGCTTTCGGAGAAGCTCAGGAAATTCTCCTGGTACTCGGAACACACAATCTCGTAGCGGTAATGCCGGAACTCCACGGCAAAAGTGCCAAAGTAAGACAGGAAGCACATGACCAGTCCCCACTGGACCCGGGCCGCATACATGTGGATGCCTTGGGCCATGAGGATGAAATCTGGGGAGCAGCAGTCAAGGAAAGGACCCCCTCAGCCGCATCGAAACCGGGCTCTTTTCTGGACAGGGACAGGGGACAAGAACGCTCGCTCTCCCCCTCACCGGCGGGACTCGGCTCGACGGCGGCTGCACTCGCCCCCTGCACGAACAACTCGAACTCAGCACCGGGCTCTGCCCTCGTGTGGGACAGGCGTCTAGGGGCCTGCATGAGAAATCGGACTTAATCCTCACAGCAACCCTATTATCACCGGTTCACTTAAAAGTGGGGAAAGCGGTCACAGAGGTGTTAGCCGTGGAGCTGGAATTCAAGTGCTCCGACTCCCAGGCCGGGCAGGCAGCTCTCCCGCCGCCCCATAATCTGTGAGATTAGCCAGAGGATTAAAATTCCAAAAAACAAAACAAAACAAAAAAAACGTCGGCCAGAAAAATAAATGTATGTTTTTAAAGACCAGTGCGTGTGGCCGTGGATTGGCGGTCACCACTGCACCTGCAGAAACCGTCCCGAACACACGAGATCACTAGCGGCCGACAGCGAAGCTCCTGCCACCGTGGAGGGCGCGTCGTCTTCTGCCCAGCCCCCGCAGGACAGCGACTGAGGCTCCGCGGCCTGATCCCCGCGGAGCGTCCCCGCCGCCGCGCCGCCACAGCATGCGGTGGGGCGGGGACGCGAGGCGTCAAGGCTGCAGTCCGGAGCCGAGGGGCCAGGCCCGAAGTACGCGCGTCAGGAAACACTGGGGCTCGCGGAGCCAGCGCCGCCCGCAGGCCTTGCCCCGGCACCCGCGAGTCTGCAGAGAGCAGGCGGCGGCGGCGGCTTCGCACAAGGCCCGGACCCGCCCCGGGACCCAGCGGGGCTCCGAGCGCTCAGAAACGACGGGGCGGGGCTGGTAGACGCGGAAAATGCCAACGGACGCGAGTCTCCGCCGGGCCTGGGGGAGGCTCCGCACCGCGGCCGTGCAGGGCTGCGGGAGCCGCGGGGGAGGGGCTGGGCCTCGGCGGCGCAGTCTCCCCGGCCGCTCACGGAGCCCCTCGTCGCGCGGCCGCTGCAGCAGCGTTCCGGGCTGGACCCTCCCGGCCTCGTCCTCTGAGGTGCTGCGCGACCTCCAACACCCGGGCAAGCGGCCGTTGGGGAGGAAAAGGAAGCGAAGACCCCGAGCTGCGGTATCTGCGGCGTCACCGGGCCGCCGCCGGGGCCCCCACGCGACAGGGTGCGGCGAGCGCTCCAGCCGCGCCTGGGCAGGAGCCGCGAACCGGGCACGGCGCGCGGCCGGGGCCTGCTGCTGCCACGCGGGACTAGAGCGGAGCCTGCGAGAGGGCTTCGGGGGCCCGGCACGTGCTGCCTCATCAGCGTCGCCGGCGCGCCGGACGCCTCCGCTCGGCGCCGCGTCCCAGCAGCGGGGAACCCGGTCGGCTTCCGCGGCTGTCGGGGAGGCCCGGTCGCCGCCACACCGACGAGCGCTCGGCCCGACGGGCTGACCGGGCTGACCGGACTGGCACCGGCCGGCTTCTATCGGGCCCGCTGCCGGGAGGTGGGGTCAGCGCACCCCCCCCCCCACGCTGAACTGGTCTCGCGGGATCGGGCGGGGCTTCTCGCGTTTTCCCGGCCCGCCGCGGACGCGAGGGGACGCCCCCAGGGTGCGGGGAGGCCGGCCGCGTTCTCCTTCGCCAGTGACAGGAAGTAACCGCGGCCCTAGTCGTGTCGCTAACTAACCTTGTCTTAGGAGGGAAGGGAAAGCCGGCCGCCCTCTCGCTGCGCAGCCGGTGCCCTCCGTCACGCGGACGCCGTCCCCACAGACCGCAGCTGGGGGCGGCGCACCCGCGCGGCACGCACGCTTCCCCGCGTCCTCTCTGGGTGAGGAACGCGGCCGCGCGCTTTCGTCCTCCTCGCCCTCAGGGTCGGCGACCAGACCGTCCGCCGGGGCGCTTCCCGGCCTCTCCCCGCACTGAAAGGATACAGAGGACCACGCAGAGGGTGACGCTGGCGGCGAGCACCACGCGCGGGACGCCCACTCTCCGCCCTTCGTTCTTGATGTTCACCCTGAGCGTCAGGGCGGCCTGGATCCAGCAGGTCAGCGTGCCGAAGCCGAAGGTCAGGGACGTGCCGACGTTGTGGATCTCCTCGTCGTTCGTGAGCTGGGGGCGGGCAGAGGGCGCGCGTGAGGGGGAGACGCGCAGGGACGGGGCCGCCCGGGGAGGACTGGGCGGGCCTTCGTCGCCGCCGGTTCCTGGCGAGTGTTCTCGGGCCTGACCTCGGAGGGCGGGAGGCCGACGGGCCGCCCCGGGCCTCGGAGCACGCGTGCGGCGAGCACTGTGCGTGTTCGTGCGGCGCGGGAGTCGGCCTCCCGCACGCGTGCGCAGGCACAGGAGGAGCCGTGGCAGCGGGACGGGGCGTCGGGGTCTGCGGCCGCACGCGCCGGGCGTCCTTCTGCGCACGAGGACGGAGCACGCCCGGCTGCGGTGGGCAGGGCGGGGTGCGGGGCGCTGCGCAAGGCTGCCCCTGTGAGAGAGCCGCCACGCAAGAGCTCCCGCACTCGCAGGCCCGCCAGCGGACGTTCGTGTCCGCACTCTCCCTTCCACGCAGCGAGCAGGCTGAAGGACAGCCGTCCGCGCGATTCCATTTTGAGCGTCACAGACGCGAACTCTCCAGGTGGTCGCCTACGGGTGTGGGAAAGCTCACGGGCCCCTCTTGCTTAAGTGTAGTGGCCTCGGGGCGCCTGGGGGGCTCAGTCAGGTGAGCCTCTGCCTTCGGCTCGGGTCATCTTCTCACGGTCCTGGATCGAGCCCCGCATCGGGCCCTCTGCTCAGCGGGGAGCCTGCTTCTCCGTCTCCCCTGCCTTGGCTTGCGCTCTGTTTCTCAAATAAATAACTAACTAAATAAAATAATCTTTAAAAAATATATATACACTGCCCCCTTGAAACATCTTTGGCAATTATACATATATATATGTATATATATATATATATATATATATATTTCTTTTTAATGTTTTATTTTTTTTTATTTGACAGAGACAGTGAGAGAGGGAACACAAGGGGAGTGTGAGAGGGAGAAGCAGGCTTCCCACTTAGCAGAGAGCCCGATGCGGGGCTCGATCCCAGGACCCTGGGACCATGACTGAGCCAAAGGCAGAGGCTTAACTGACTGAGCCACCCAGGTGCTCCGGATCTTACTTTAAATAACAATTCCGCAAATTAAATTTTATTTTTAGGAAATTGGTTTTCCATGCTATACACAGTCTATTCATTTATTATCTTAAACTTAATTTAAAAAATAGATTATATAATTACATGGTTCAAACTTTAAAAAATGATGGAGTACAGATGGAAAAGTTTGTCTCCCATCCCATACACTAGCCACTTGCTTTCCTCACAGGCAACTAAGGTGGTGTTTCTTGTGTGTTCTCTGTACATGGTCCAGAAAGTGTTCTCCTATGTCACGTGATCACTCATGGTTTTGAGTATTTGTGGTGCACCAAAACAACCCAATCTCTGGACTTCAGGAAAGACGGAAAGGTCTCCTCAGTAACTTCCATCCAGGCCCTGGTTGAGAGAATTGGTAGTGAGCATTGGACAACATGCTAGTCCCTGCAGCACAAACCAGCACAGCCACTCAAGTCTTGATATGGGATGGGACCTAGAGTAGTAGAATAATGAGTGGGATTGCTTGTCAAACGACCCATTGATTCCAAACTCATTATTCCACGGCCTCTCTGTTCTAGGTGGAATGCTGGGGAACAAGTTCTGATATAATGAATTATCAGGACTGAGGGGTGGAACAAGAGACAGTCTTAGAAAATCCACTACCATATTTTTTTTGAATGCCTGTGCCATTTGGATTTTACTCCACAGACAGGGAGAGGTGTGAGGATGGAGGAAGTTTCTCACCAGGGTATAGAACACAGGCTGGAGGACGGTGGGAAGAGAATGGAGCCAGGGGAACTGTTCCAGTGCAGGGGAGCTCCTGGTCTGTCTTACAGATGGAGTCATTGGAGTCAAGAGGCAGATGATCGTATTAGCAAGGGAATTTTTTTTTTTTTTTTTTAAGTAGGCTCTATGTCCAGTTTGGCACCCTACACGGAGCTTGAATCCATGATCCTGAGATCAATACCTGAGCGGAGATCAAGAGCCAGATACTCAACCAACTGAGCCATCCAGGCGCCCCTAGGGAACTTACTACTAAATGTTGTGACCTTGGGCTTCTAAATGTCTGGGAAGAAGAGTTAGTGCTAGGAGATCTTTATACAAGTCCTATGTGTTCTAGAGAAATTCTGGGTTTTCAAACTTGAGTCCCATGTGAGCTTGCTCATATGAAATGTGAGCTTTCATCCAAAAAGGATGTTCAGTGTTTAATTTTAGAAAGGTCACGATCCTATTAGTTTTCTAGAAAGTTCCATTAGGAGACAGTTTGTTCTGAGAAAAAGAGTAAAACACTTTGAAATCCTTTGTAGAAGATGCATAGCGATTGGAGAGGCTACTTCTCCCCATAGCTGTGCTGTCCTCCCAGTGCAGAGGGAGCACCCTCACGCGTGTGGTGCGAACACAGGTACACGGGGGCGAAGGCCAGAAGGACTGACTGCTGAAGGATCTGTGCTTATAAGGAAGCACGATTAGCATTACTGAAAAGATTCATGCAGAATCAGTGGCTAGGTGAAGAGGAAGAAGGAGGTGAAAAAGGCCAAATGAAGTACCTGAAAATTACCAAGTAAGGTCATTCCAAAGGAAGCCAGACACAGCGCCACCAATCCACTAATATTCAGCCATGGATTTAAAACCTTGGGTTTCAGTTGTATGAAGCGCAGAACAGCTACCACGAGAGCTGGGGATTAAAAAAAAAAAAAAGGTTATTTAAAAATCTAAACCATGCAGCTAGACTTGGAGGCAGAGTTCTGAAGCCCCAATGTGCAAGACTAAACTTTTCACCATGGTGCAGTTTTACATCTCTGAAATGGCAGATAGCTTTTTAAAATTTTTTTATTTTTTTAAAGATTTCATTTATTTATTTGACAGACAGATATCACAAGTGGGCAGAGAGGCAGGCAGAGAGAGAGGAAGGGAAGCAGGCTCTCCGCTGAGCAGAGAGCCAGATGCGGGACTCGATCCCAGGACGCTGAGATCATGACCTGAGCCGAAGGCAGCGGCTTAACCCACTGAGCCACCCAGGCACCCGGCAGATAGCTTTTAAAAGAAATTTTTCACGCGATGCTTATGATTATTTGGATGTTTTATTATGCCTATCCTGAGGGAGGCAGAGAGGAGCTGAAGCGGCAGTGCTATGTTATTTGAGGGATGCAAGCATGACAGAGCTGCCACAAGGGTGGTGCTCAGAGTTCTCAAAAGCAAGGTCGGCCCAGTGCTTAGGAGAACATCACAGAGGCCTTGACGCAACAATTATGACAGCGAGCAAGACAATCCATGGCTCGGAATTCACGAATTCTCCACCCCTTTAGTTTCACAGTTAGGGGAAGGAAGACAGGGAAGAAGACAGGGATCCACATCCAGACATGGTGGCTGGTCCCTGTGCCAGAAATCATTCCTGGGGACACGAAGAAGACAAAGCAAGTGTACAAATCCCTTGATTGCTGGTTTATTCCCTCCTCCCTCTAATTCTTTGTGGAGGTGTCCACTGTCATAGGACAAGGATAGTTGATCTAACTTAGAGGTGTTACAGTAATGATTTAGCTGATTATATTAAGAAAGCTTGATTTTTCAGTGATGTTACTTTATTTTTTAAATTTTATTTTTTAAAAAGATTTTATTGAGAGAGTGAGAGAGCATGAAGGTGGGGAGGGGGAGAGGGAGAGAAGCAGGCTCCCTGCTCAGCAGGGAGCCCAACGTGGGACTCAATGTGGGGCTCAATCCCAGGACCCTGGGACTGTGACCTGAGCTGAAGGCAGATGCTTAACCAACAGAGCCACCCAGGGGCCCCGGTGTTACTTACTTTAGAAGACCACTCCATCTTTTGAAGCAAATTGTTACGGGAGAATCAGAAAGGTTGATTTAAACCTGACTAGATTTAAACCTGACTCTTTTTTTTAAGGTTTTATTTATTTAAGTAATCTCTATACCCCATGTGGGGCTCGAACTCACAGCCCTGCGATCAAGAATCACATGCTCTTGCGACTGAGCCAGCCAGGCATGCCTCAAACCTGATTTCTAATAGTAACCTTCAGGACAGTACATACTCAAGCTATGAATATAAGAATCTCCTTTTATTAACAGCTTAGTGCAGGGATATTTTCATATTTATACAAAAAGCGGGGGAGGTTAGTCTATGAATAAGAGGAAAAAAGTACTTGCAGCTAGCATGAATTATATCTACAAATAAGGAAATGCACTTTCTACTTCCTACGACAATTTATTCTGACATTAAGGTTTAACAGGGAAGATGACTAGAAATTCAAGAATTATCCTATTTATATAGCAATTAAGTAGGTAATTAGTTGCTAAAAGTTTTTATCTTCATTCCCTATTAGGAGTCATTAATAAAGAAAACTCGTCCATAAATTTGCATTTCCTAAATCTGCTGAATGTCATAGTTTCAAGCTACAAAGTTAAGCTCAGCAAGTTGATTTTCAGTCCAAGTATCTCTGATCCAAGAGTGGAATACAACCTAGTTAAGATTTGCATTTTAGAAACAAAATAGCAGTAAGCCATAATTTATAAAATTGCAGATTGTTCAGCTCTGATTTAGCTTTTAGTATTTTTATGTTTCATCTAATTCCCACTGGAGTTCATAGAATTTATAAATGACACTTGAGTTGAAAGAGTCCAAACCTAATGGTTTGAAGGACTTAGTTAGAAGTTGTGATATATCTGATGTCTAGTAATAATGACAACAAGTATCCTAGAGGGTGAAAAACTCAGCACAGCTTTTTCTGCTTTCTAGGATGGGCACAGGAGGAAGAATTAGAAGAAATTTCACATAAGCCCTCTGACACAAAGTGATCAGATTAAAGCGGTCACTAGATTGAGACCAGAAGCCTCCACACAGGGCACCATAGGAGACACTTGCTATTAATTGTGTGTGGATATTAGGACATAATGACAAAATACCAAGATAGCACATTTCATTTATTTTAAAAGTGACTAATGAGTGGCTCAGTTAAGCAGCTGCCTTCGGCTCAGGTCATGATCCCAGGGTCCCAGGACGGAGGCCAGCATCAGGCTCCCTGCTCAGCAAGGAGCCTGCTTCTCCCTCTGCTGCTCCCCCTCTGTTTGTACTCAATCTCTCTCTGTCAAATAAATAAAAATCTTTAAAAACAACAACAACAAAAAAACCAAAAATCTTTAAAAACAACTTAAAAATATTAAAATGACTAGTGGAAAGTATTACTCTAACTGCTCTCTAGATGCCATTTAGGTTGGGGAGGATGGTACTAGAACTTTGGCTTAAGCCCTAACCTACTGCTGAAGCAGACACAGATGGCTTTCCATATTGACCTATCTGGTCAGTTTGTTTCCCTGTTCCCAGAGCAAGAGGGTCAGTGGCCATATTCTGTGCGACTAATTTCTTCCTAGTCAATACAGGACATGTGTCATCTTCTGGTCCCAGCCTTCCCCCTTGTAATATGATGATAAATCATCTGATCATGAACAGATGATGAAATTAAGCAGGAAACAGAAACCTATTTGAAGACATGAATTCAACCCAACAGTGCTAACTTCCAGAACAGCAGTCCAAACACCACACTCTGCCCTCTTTACCTACTAACACCATTATTAATCAGCTCTGACTAGGCAAATTTTCCTTTAAAGATAGATTGTATGGGCAACTGGCTGGCTCAGCCAGTGGAGCATGTGACTCCTGATCTCAGTGAGTTCAGGACTCATGCTGATCATAGGGACTACACTGAAAAAAAAAAAAAAAAAAAAAAGATTCTAATTGAAGTTTTAAGGTGGAGATTATAAGCTTCTGGTCCTTTTAACAGTTTTATTAGCAGGTTTAATGGAGGCAGATTCAGATTATTGGTTACAAAGTCCTTTTCAACCAAGTAGTGATTTAAATATACATGCTTGAAAAAGACTTCGGGGTAGTGGGATGATTTCAAAGCTGTCTTTATATGTGCTGACCAATTTTTTATACTACATTGATGTTCTGATCAGAAGATATGTCTTTTAGTTCCATTAAAAAATTTAGATTTTAGGGGCACCTGGGTGGCTCAGTTGGTTAAGTGTCTGCCTTCGGCTCAGGTCATGATCCCAGGGTCCTGGTATCAAGCCCCGAATTGGGCTCCCTGCTCAGCGGGGAGTTTGCTTCTCCCTCTCCCATTCCCCCTGCTGGTGCTCTCTCTCTCTCTCTTTCTCTGTCAAATAAATAAATAAAATCTCTAAAAGAAATTTTTAGATTAACAGTTTTAGAAAAGATTGTTAAAACTTACCCTTCTGTTGTTTATGGTATTTGGAATAGTCCTTTGCTATATAAGTATCCCCTATTATCTATTTTAAAAGAACACAGAAAGTAGAATAATTGTTTATTTTCTTTACTAAATTTCTTACTGTGAGGCTGACTGGAGCTTTATTTTTATTTATTTATTTGCTTTTGAAGTGGGCTCCATGCACCCCTGGGGCTTGAACTCACTACCCTCAGGTCAAGAGTCCCACACTCCACCGACTAAGCCAGCCAGGCACCCCTGGTTGGGCTTTTAAACCTGAAACCCAAAGTAGCAGCTTTTCCTCGAAGTACTAAACTGGTGCCTGGCCAGATGCTTTTTTCATTTGTTTAGTTTTATTGTTTATGCATCAATAATTCCTATTTATGACTGCAGTAGAACATGGCAATCAATGTGTTTTAGTTGAGGTGGGGGAGCAGCTGCTGTTAGGTGACTGAAATCATCCAGCTATCAGCTTTATCCTCACAAAAGACAGAAAAGATTGTTCCTTTCAAGAAATTTGTCTCCTCCCCCACCTGCCCCCGGGTGGGGAATAAAAATGTGGATTAGGGACAAAGTGCATAACTAATTGCATAAAGAAAATAATTGAGTTGGGTCATTGATTAGTACATCAAAAAGATAGAAGATCTTTGCTAGCTAGCTGATTTTAATAAATGCTACACTGACTCATTTGTAAATCTAGATGGCTGCCAAAAAGCAGTGACTTATAGGCAGTCCAGGTTATTCCTTAAAGCTAGTAATGCCGTCTACAGTAACAGTCTGAGGTCTAGCAGGGACTGGCCTGGGGAGACGAAAGCCTCCTCCACTTTGAGCAGGAATCATTAGTAAATGGATTCTTTTTCACTCCCAGAGTTGATAAATAATTGTTAGTTTCCTCCCACTGTACACTAATCTTCATCAGTTTGTGTCTACCAGATGGCACCGAAAATGACAGAAGATAGTAAAGAACACTTCAGAGCAAGAGCTAGTAAAGGCTTAAGTGTCTCTTGCTGGAATGGGAGGACCAGCGGATCAGATGATGACGAATGTCATCTGGAAGAGGGGAGCTGGTTTTCATTACTTTGTTTTTGGAAATGCTTTTCTAATTAGTTAATCATAAGCTTTATAACTGGATACATTTGTGAGCTGTGCAAATTGGCATTTTGAAGAGTACACACTAAAGACTATGGGGAAATATCATATTGTCTTCAGAACGTGAAGGAAGCAATATGTGGCTTCCAGCATGTTCATTGGTGTCTTTAAAGCCCAAATGGAGGACAAACAGCTTGTGACAGCTTTTTAATAAGGACAGTCTCCTGTGTCTTGTGAGTAGATGAGGTGGTATTTGCGAAGCACTTAGCATTGTGCCTGGAATATGGATGACTGCTATTAATTATTGTTATTACTGCGCCCCGTGGGGAAGCTCATATGATGAGTAGGTTCCGACCTTCAGGCCTACGTGGTATGACTACAGGCAAACTGGGAAAGGTGCCTGACCCTGGGATTCAAGAAATCTCTCTCTCTCTCTGGCCTTTGTGTTCTCTTAAATGCACATAGCTCCTTAGCAGTCAGTCAGGCCTTGGTGTCAAGAGTAGAGGGAAAAAGTGAGAATTAAACCTAGTGGTAGCTGAGGCTGACGGCAGGGAAGACAAAACCTGATAGGCCGGGACTGGAACTGGTGCCCAGGTGTGCATCAGCTGCAGCAACTACTACCTTTTCCAGAACTGGGGAATAGCCAGGACATGAAAACCCTGCCTACCAAGGGCATGACGAGGAGAGCTTCTTCCAGACTCAGCAGCTTCGACATGAGGGTTGTATCTGACCTCCTCCTTAGTGGTGGCCTGGCAGTCCATGCCTTCCAGAAGACTTCCTGCTCAGGCAAATGGGCTATGTTCTGGGGACACCTGGGTGGTGAAAGGTTTTGACCCACACAGAGTTAGCTCCAGAGAGGAACTTTAGTAACTGTAGCCAAGTCCCCCATTTTGCTTCTCATCGAACTCGACAGGTTCAGGTGAAGCATTTTGGGCCTCCTGCGGTACATTCTCCATGTTTCTCATGTTTTGAGCCTTCTAAACTAAGATTGTGCCCGTGTTGCCTGTTGGACGAACCATCTCCCTTGATTTTCCAGTAATTTCTATAGGTCTTTCCTTTTCCAACAGCAAACATTAAAAAATATCTTAAGAATGAGTAGGGTTTTGGGGGGATGGCGTTCTACATAGAATAGCAGGTCATCTCTTTGGGGGACAGGTGCTACCAAGGCTGAAATTCTCACCATCCAAAAGAACTATTTCCAGAGAACTGTTGTTGAAAAATTTAGCTGTCATTGGCCCATCCCCTACAACATGCCAATGATGGTATTAGCTGGCCCTCTGAAAGACACTGAGGAGACTGGTCTTGGGGAGAAGGTATACAAGGGGGAAGTGGAAAGGGACAGAGATGATGGCTGGTTCCCTTGATCCTCGGAAGGAAACACTCACAGAACAAAGGGGACAGGATGTGAAATGATGGTCTTGGGCCCTGAAGGGAAAGTAGGGAATGGGGACCAGACCTGAGTACCAAAGATTTCTTCTTTTTTTTTTTTTTTAACCTGCATCTCTGTTTGCCATCCTGGTATGTGTATATATGTACAGGAGACAGTGTCACCCATGTTCATGTCGGCCTGGGGATTTAAAGACAGTGTCTCCACATGTCAATATTTATCACAAAGCCTATGCATTTGTCACCCTTGCCAGTGAAGAAATACATAAGGCATTCTTTTTAATGCAAATGTATTATAGGACACTACATTCTCATGCGGGAATTTTATGACAGTCTTAAAGTATTTCATGTGACAAAAGATATAATGTCAAGAATACACTGAAATGATAAAGATGATAAGGGGGAGAGAAGGTGTAAGGTAAGCAGGGTGAACACGAAAGTATAAGAAGACCCTCGAAACAAAAAGCCAGTGTTAGCATAACTGACGTGATACAACAGCAAATTATCAGCTAAGCCCACCATGCTTTTGATGTTTGGAAGGGTTTAAAATAAAAAAAAGAAAGCTACCGAAGCACATGAAGCCCTCTTTTCATCCCGCTTACCTAGGAAGGCCGCCATGTTCATGACTTGACTAAACACGCAGCTTGCTGGGGGCTCGTCACCTGCAATACTTGAAAATGATGACGTGTTTCATTATCGCCATATGAAAACCTGTCACCCGCAACGGGCTGAACGCCTGTGTCCCTTTAGAATTCATACGTCAAGATCCCAACCCTCAATGAGATGTGATGAGGAGGTAGGGACTATGGGAGATACTCAAGTTATGAGGGTAGAGCCCTTCCGAGTGGGATTAGTGCCCTTATAAAAAGGATCCCAGGGAGCTACCTTGACCCCTTTCTGCCGTGGGCGGACACGGCGGGAGGATGGCCATCTACAACCCAGAAGAAGGCCGTTATCAAGACCTGACTGTTGGCGCCCTAATCTTAGACCTCCAGCCACCCAAGCTGTATATAAATAAATTTATTTTTTGTATAAATAAATAAATTTATTTTTTGTATAAATAAATAAATTTTTGTTTGTAAGCCACCCAGTAGCCCAAACTAAATCACTCTCCCAACTTCTCCTAGCATCCCACAGATTTGAAGGGCTATTGAGTTACCTTATATAAGGTGCGTGCTTCACACCCGGTTTCCTGGAAAACCAGAAACACGGATTAAAGTATAGTCATTTGTGCACAGTTTAATCACCAGTGGCAGAAGTTTTGTTATATCCATTCATAAACAATGAATTACCCAGAGACTGACTTTACCTTTCAGCTGAATTTAATGGGAAAATTTTGTCATCTTCCACAGCTATAAAGTATCTGTGAAGAAAGAACAAGGAATGTTTATAAAATAAAGAAAATTTTAAAGACTCATTTGTTGCCCAGTTTTACTAGACTAGCCACATTAAATCGTATGCATTATTTCTATGCATTATTATCATGTTTACCTATAAATCACTTAGCTCCTTAAAGTTCAAATGTGATTGTTATTTCTATTTCTTGAGTTTTCAAGACACCCTGCCAAATTGATGGTAATCATTATAATCTGGAAACTGGAAAACAAAGAAATAAGACCTGATAACTTTGAGCAAACTAAAATTAGAATTAAAAAATAAAACAAAATAAAATTAGAATTCAAATTGTCTAATTTCTCAGGAGTGTGTCCACCTCTCTCAATGAACTGCAGGGAGCTAAAATAATTTGCTGGAAGGGAATTGGCCTTGAAATAAGCAAGTGTGGGCATCCTTTAGTGATAAGCCGAGACTTAAAATGTAACGATACCCATTTTATAAACATACCAAACCCAGTCACACTGAATGATGCAATGAACTGTGAATGGAATCTTTAGCAAGTGGGAATAATAAGCAAATCTTGCAAATAATGACGTTTATTATTTCATTTTATAGAACGTTCATTATTGAAAGAACACGGGAACACAAAAGAAAATCAGTATTCTTCACTATCTGCTTGGTGTAATTTATTACTCACTCTTGCTATTTACTTTGGGTAATAGAAGAAGGGAAGGCAAATAGGGACTTTAGCAAGGTCGAATTAGTAAACATTATTTTAAAGTATTTAAAAGACACTTAGATAGCTATGCCCTACACTATCAAAACGACATTTTGATCTACACTGCACCCGAGTCCTTAAATAATTAAGAGAATACTCACACTATCCATAATCCAGCTGAAGTAAACAAAGTAAATACAAGAGGTAAAAACATCCATACACTGCATTTCTTCCCATCCATGCCTGTACCACTGAAATAAAATGAACAGACATTAATAACTAAGGCAGAAATTTACCTTACCCTTTCAGGGTGGGAAGGAAGTTAAAAGAAGTGTATTTTATGAAACCATGATCCAAATCAGTCTAATACTGCCACTTATGCTCGTGGAAATCCCTTGAGCAGGTTACAAGGATGACTGTTATCTAGCATTAGCTTAAATATTTCAGAGCCTTAATGAGAACTAAATGGGAAACTTCTCACAAACACAGTTATCCTGATAGGAGCATCAGTATTTTTAAGCAAGGACAAAGGGTTTAGGTTAGGACGTACAGAAGGCTAGGAAACCAAGGCTTATTCCAACCTACTTTTTGTGCGATTATTAACAGTTATGGAATTATGGCCCTATGGATCTGGCATGTACATATGTCTACAGCTTGGTAGACAAGAATGCTAGAAGCAGATGCTTACTAAGTACATTAGCAGTCAGGAAGAAATGACAAATGCTTTGCAAATCTGAACTTTTCTCATGACATGATATTGAGCAGCTATCTCTGAAGACTCTAAAGATGAATATTGCGGAAAACAATGCTTTGTGAATACTTTCAGACTAACTCCAATGAACACAAGGGGGGAACAAGAACAGATGTCAGGCATTTTGGATGTTATATTTGAAAGCAAAAATAAATGCATAAAAAGATTCCCCACAAGTTGGAAGTGAAAAAGAGAAGCCGCCGGAGTGTCTATGAGAAACTGACCTCCACAGGTGAC
The DNA here is from genome assembly GCF_011764305.1 of Mustela putorius furo. NCBI lineage: Eukaryota > Metazoa > Chordata > Mammalia > Carnivora > Mustelidae > Mustela > Mustela putorius. The sequence goes on from NW_025421261.1 coordinate 4,267,787, forward strand.
CTGCCAAACAGAAGAGTAATGTAATTAGTAGGTATCTAAGGAGCTATCACTGCTCATTATTTTGAGTTTTCCAGTGAACCACCAGCTGCTTACAAGTTTGAACCAGCACTGCCATGTATTTGAGCACCTCCCTATCTGCCTTTGCACACTGACACTCCCAAGTCCTGGATCAGAGAACTAACATGACCCTCCCTAGAAGGTGGTGACCCACAAAGTGTCAGGAAGGTCTCGGTTATCAGAAGTGACCTACCTGATAAAGTAGATCTTTTGGGTGAGGGGACACACACCTGGACCTAATAATGTGTCTGTGATCAGTTGTGGTGTGTTCTCAACAGCTGTCCGGGTGGGATGGATGTTAAATAAATGACGGAAGCTGAGAGTTGAAATACGTTAGAACCATTTTCAGTCCATTTAATCCAGTCTACTCCAGTCCAGTCCACAAGGATGGACGTCCTGCTTGTGCCACATACCATACCAGGAGGTGGGAATAACTGAGGGGACATCTCACGAATACAACTGCTTCTATGTAATAGTCTCTTCACTATGGAGAAGCTGTTGTAGGAACCAGCAGGGCCTGGCTACAGTTTATGTAATGTGGGAGGAGGATGAACGTTTGAAGCACACCCACTGTGGCTAGTCAGTGCCTCCTCATTTATTTCCGACCAGAAAGCTATGGGCTTATAATAAAGCTATCAATTTTGTTAACAAAAATAATTTCATCATTAGCCAAAGATGTAGCATGAGTACAGAAAATGGGAATGCGGACTGAGCACGTAAACCAGTTCTTCCACATCTGGCCCTGCAATCAGTTGCTCTGACAGGGTGAGCACAGATGAAATGGTTACACTAGAGTAAGAGTCCAGAGGCCTAGTTCTCAACCTTAACGTTGCCAGTAATCAACCCTCTGGGTCTGGGCCAGTTACGTACCTAACACCATTTCCCCATCTTGCTTCATAAAGACTGGGTTTTAAAAGAGGGAGGACATTGAAGACTGTGGCCTCACAAGAGAGGCAGTACCCTGGAGGTTAACCCAAGCACAGTGTCTTCTACGTCTGTAGTAACAGAATGCTCCGGTGCACGGAAAATCACCAGGCTGCAGGGAACCCGTGCCTCTTGACCATTTTTACAGTAGTCCAGTGAATAAAGCAGTGCCAACACATTCACACACAGGGGAAATACGACTGCCAAATGGACAGATACTCACACTGGTTCCCATTTCAGAAACTCTCTTTGAGCAATTAAAATGAGGAAGCAGGAAAGTAGAAAGAAGAGAGTTGAGAGAACTCTAAGGCCATGGCCTCAAACTGTAGTAGTTCTATGTGCTCAACTCCTCTAAAGAGAAGCAGAATGGTGGAATGGAAATGGTGTGGTGGTGCATTGGCCGGAATCCACCTCTGTCACTCACTACTTGTGTGATCTCAGGCTTGGGGTTTCATCTCTTAAGCCTTAGTAAGTATGCTGATAACTTCGTATTTGGTAGGGTTGTGCTAAGGATTAATGACGATGCAGGTAAAGCACTTCACACATAATACATGCTCCGGAAATGGCAGCCGTGCCAAGCAGATCAGTGCCTATGTTAGGCCGAGGTACTTTCCCACCAAGGCAGGGCTCAGGACAGCTTCATACTATCTTCCTCTCCTGGCTCCTGCTTTTCTCGAGGAATGCAGACATCCTTCCTGATATCCTTTGATATCTTTCAGTATGCATTGCTCTTCTTATTTTATTGTCAAAGGTTCTCAGATGGTTAATAGCTATTGTCCTAAATTATTTTGTTTTATTGTTTCTTTTTTTTTATTTTTAAAGATTTTTATTTATTGGAGGGAGAGAAGAGAGAGAGCACAAGCAGGGGAAAGGCAGGCAGACAGAGAGGAAGAAGCAGGCTCCCTGCTAATCAGGGAGCCCCATGTGGGACTGGAGCCCAGGACCCTGGGATTATGACCTGAGCCCAAGGCAGGTGCTTAACCGAGTGAGCCATCTAGGCGCCCCTAATAATTTAATGCTCATAGGGAAAATTTTGGGAAAACCATACTGTATTGCTTGCCTAATGATAGAAGAAATTGCCAGTTTCTTAAAGGGATGCCTTGGGAGATAAAAAGAGTAAGTCTGTGGATAGTTTTATTTTTAGTTTCCAATGAAACTGCTGTGGAGCTTCTTCTGAATTTTACATCGGCTACACCATTCTCGCAGGGGTGGTGATAATGGCAAATTCACACACTGTTTTAAGAAGTAATACACAGAGATCCTCTGTATTTTTCTATTTCCCCAATGTTAATATCCTGTCCAAACCTAGTACAATCAACAACCAAGATACTGACACTGATACAGTTCTTGACTTCATCCAGATTTCACCAGTTTTATATGTATTCCTTGCTAGGTGTGTGCATTTAGTTTTATACAATTTTGCCACCTGTGTAGATTTGTGTGATCACCACAACAGTCCAATAAAGAACATACAGTTGTTCCTTAAAGGGGAACCAATATGACAGGAGTTACATGACCTCAAGAATTCCTTTTTTTTGCTCTTATAACCACACCCACCTTCTCCTCACCCTCCTTTCTAAGTTCCTGGCAACCATGAATCCTGTCTCCAGTCTATAAATTTTACCATTTCAAAATGTCATACAAATGGAATCATATAGTATGAAACCTTCAGGATTGAATTTTTCCCACCCAACATAATTCCCTGGAGATTCATCTAAGATTTGTGTTTCTCAATAGTTTGGCACCTTTTATCGTTGGGTAGCATTCTATGGTATGCATCTACAAATTTATTCATCTATTACAGGACATCGGGTTGTTTCAAGTTTTTGGTTATTGCAAATAAAGAAACTATAGAAAATTAGCATATGGGAGTTGGTGTCAATGTAAATTTTTATTTCTCTGGATTAAATGCCCACAACTGCCAAGTACTGGGTTGTAATAATTGCATGTGTAGGTTTTTTTTTTTTAAGATCTTATTTATTTATTTGAGAGAGAGAAAGTGTGCACATGCGCCAGAGAGCATAGGGAGGAGGGGCAGAGGGAGAGGGGGAAGCAGGCTCCCCGCTGAGCAGAGAGCCCGATGCGGGGCTCAATCCCAAGACCCTGGGATCATGACCTGAGCTGAAGGCAGATGCTTAACCCACTGAGCCACCCAGGAACGTCTGCATGTTTAGTTTTAAAGAATCTGTCAAATTTTTTCCAGAGTAGTTGTATCATTTTACATTCCTACTAGCAGTACACAAAGGCTCTAATTTCTCCACATTTTTACCAATATTTGTTATTTTCTGTTTGTTTACTAGTAGCCATTTGATTTGTATTTCCCTAATAATCAGTGAGGCTGAGTGTCTTTTCATGTGCTTATTGGCCATGTACATATCTTTGGTGAAATGTCTACTCATGTCTTTTGCATATTTTTAAATTGGGTTTTTTGGTTTTTCTATTATTGAGTGGTAGGGGTTCTTTATATATTAATAAATATATTAGTTAATCCTTGGATAGTAATCCCTTGTCAAGTATATGATTTACACATTTTTCTCCTATGATGTAAGTTGCCTTTTCACTTTGCTGATAGTGTCCTTCGATGCACCAAAGTTTTTAAGTTTGATGAAGTCCACTGTATTTTTTTATTTGTTGTCTGTGCTTTTGATATTCTATCCAAGAAATCATTGTCAAATCCAACATAATGAGGCTCCCCCCTGTTTTATTTATTTTTTATTTTTTATTTTTTTAAATTTATTTTATTTTATTTTATTTTTTTTTAAGATTTTATTTATTTATTTGACATAGAGAGATCACAAGTAGGCAGAGAGGCAGGCAGAGAGAGAGGAAGGGAAGCAGGCCCTCTGCTGAGCTGAGAGCCCGATGCGGGACTCAATCCCAGGACCCTGAGATCATGACCTGAGCTGAAGGCAGTGGCTTAACCCACTGAGCCACCCAGGCGCCCTCCCCCCTGTTTTATTAAAGGTGCTTTATAGCCTTAGCTCTTCCTTTTTAGGTCTTTGATCCATTTTCGGTTAATTTTTGCATATGGTGCAAGGTAATGTAATTCATTTGCATATCCAGAACAATGTTTAAAAGACTATTTTTTCCCCCACTGAATAGTCTTGGCACTTAATACAGTCTTTTGCAGAGGATAGTTTAAATTTTTTTTTTTCCAAATAAGCTTTATGCCCAATGTAGGTCTTGAACTCAAGTGTCATGCTCTACTGACTATGCCAGTTAGGTGCGCCCTCCCCTCCCCCCAACTAAAGTTTAAATTCATTGAAGATCCAACTTACCAAGATTTTCTCTTATGAACTGTGCTTTTGATGTCAAGTCTAAGACAAGTATTATTTGCCTACCCCTTGATTTCAATGATTTTCTATTTTTTCCTAAAAGATCTATAATTTTATGTTTAAATCTGTGGTCTGCTTATGTCTTTTTTTTTTTTTTTAAGTAAGCTTTATGCCCAACGTGGGGCTTGAACTCATGACCCCCAGATCAATAGTCACTACTAACTAATGCTCTACTAACTGAGCCAACCAGGCACCCCTGGTTATGTGTATGTATATATGTAAGTATGTATATATGTATCTATCCATCTATCTACTTGAAAGTGCGAGCTTACTCAACTGAACCACACAGGCACCCCATGCTTATGTCTTTTTAAACTATAGATCTCTATTGTCTTACTGAAGTGGGCTAGACCCTAAACAGTTCGTGAATCACTTTGACAAGGATCAGGAAATATGTGATGCTCCAGGTCAGTTTTCTGCTACAGTAAAGGAAGACCCTGTAATGAAGAACATATACTTTGGTCATAGTACACACCCTTCCCTATGTCATATCCCTATCCATCTTTAAGTTATTTGGTACTGTTTCTGGTGTTGCTAACCTATCAATGCCCCGTCTGACATTTCTTTGTCCTGTTACTTCCTTCTCTCTCCCTGGTGGGACTGTATTAACCACAGCAGAGGACTCTGTTATGTATACTTTTCTCTTTCCTTCCAGAATAACCTATTTGTCCTTTAGCCCATTCTCAGCTTATAATGTGACCAGAGAAACCTGCATTGTAGAAACAACACCGACGCATTCTCTGCTCTCCCTGCTGGAGGAGGAGTCTGGAGGCAGCAGGAAGTAACATCGATTTGGTGAGGTTTCATAATCTTCTCTGAGCTGTTCTGGCTTGGTAAGTTTAGATATTTGACTGGAAGTACCTCTGCAAAGAATAAATGAATTGATGTATTGAATTAACTCTCTCTGCTTCCCAGTGTTATCTGAGAATTAAGAGTTGAAACGGAGATGGTTCTCTTTATTCTACCCTCCCAGACCAGACACCATTAAAATAAACGGGTCCATCACTTCCAGTCACGTTAGAAAGTATCACCCAAACTTTCTATTTCCTAGCAAGGACACATTCTGCTCTTCCCGGGGCTATAGCAACATGGTACCTACTAGCTAAGACAGCACATTTTTCCTTGCCTTTTTATGGAAAAGAGGGGGAGTGGGGAAGGGGAAGGAGTACTCCATACTCCTAAGATACTTTTATCTTTGCATTCTGAATTATACTGAATTATACTTCTTTTTTTAATTCTGTGTAATATTTACTCCATTGATACTAATCTTCTAATTATACCTTAAAGAAACTTAGAATTGTTCCCATGTCCCAAATGGTAAATTAAATCTGAAACAATGGCACCCAAAGCGTTTCTGACTGAGGAAACTGTCTGAGGCAAAGAGCCCAAATTGCACAAACCTTCTTGAAGGGGTTCTGGCATTTAGATTTGGTTTGGAAGGCTCTCCTCCAAATGGTATCATTTATCCAAATGAGTTGCAAAGCTGTTATCCAGATGGCCAGATCCTCCTAGAGAGCCAATACGAGCTCTCTGTACTCTCTGTACATGTCTATTTTGTGTCCTTTTCTTGCAATAAATATTCCCAAAGTTTGCGTTATCTTCACTTTCTTTCACCCCATCTGTGGCACAAATGAGACTGTGTTGTGGAGACTCGTCAGCACAGAGTCAAAGGCTGAAAACGCTGACCTGGTCCCTGCTCTCCTAAAGCTTTCATTCTTCCTCAGAGAGAACCTGACCTGTAGCAAACATTTGTGGTGGCTCCTGCTGGTGACACTTAGGTTCTTCTGTAAGTCTTCTAGCTATGAAGCATCAAGAGAAGACCTGGCCATTTTAAAACTTACAATCTCATGGAAGCAAACAGAGTGTTAAATTTTTTTAAAGATTTTATTTATGGGATGCCTGGGTGGCCCAGTGGGTTAAAGCCTCTGCCTTCCGCTCAGGTCATGGTCTCAGGGTCCTGGGATCGAGCCCCGCATCGGGCTCTCTGTTCAGTAGGGAGCCTGCTTCCTCCTCTCTCTCTGCCTGCCTCTCTGCCTGCTTGTGATCTCTGTCAAATAAATAAATAAATAAAATATTTAAGAAAAAAAAAAAAAGATGTTATTTATGTATTTGTCAGAGAGAGAGAACACAAGCAGGGCCACGGCAGGCAGAAGGAGAAGCAGGCTCCCCGCTGAGCAAGGAGCCTGATGTTGGGACTCAATCCCAGGACCCTGGGACCACGACCCGAGCCCAAGGCAGATGCTAACCACCTGAGCCACCCAGGTGCCCCAACAAAGTGTTAGTTTAAGCACACTTTACCCCAGCACCTAGGACTCCAACTACTTTAATGGACTCGAAAAAGGGGTCTTGATAAAATTGAGGTCATATAATTAATCAAATTTCCAAACAGATGGTTCTTGCAGTATAACCTCATGAAGCTTGGGAAGTCAAGAATATAGCATACTTTTCCCAGTGATGATCCCTGAAGACACACCTATTCTAGCAGCAGTGGTGAACCTCCGCCAACCTACAAACAGAAAAATAAAGCCCACTAGGTCATCTTCATTTACAGATTTTACAACTTTACTGGTGAGAAACTGCTTACAATAAAATGTCCTCAAAGTTAAGATAATACTTTGGGGACTGGAGATGATGTGCCTGTTATGAATTGGAAGAATATCTCACAGGCTAGGGTCACGGTGAGGAGGGAGCTCCAGCTCAAGGCCTCTGGAGCCAGACGACCATGACTTTGAATTTCAGCTCTGCACTGTTGTGTGAGCCTGGCTGTTGAGCTCTCACTGTGCCTCAGTTTCTTCATCAGTCAAGTGGGAAAAATAATGGTACCTACTCAGAGGGTTTTTAAAATGGTTGGAAGTACACTGAAAGCACTGGTAACTGCCTAGCATTTGATGGCTTTTCAGTGTTAACTATATTCCACTGCGAGTGATGTTTGGAATCTTCAGTTTTCTGTTTTTGTTTTTTATTTTATGATTTATCAGGAATGAGCTCCCTGCCAAAGCAATTTTTTTTTTTCCTCTCAGGGCCAGCTGGAATGGAACAGGAAAGATTAGCGAGTCACCCACTAAAAACTGGGATTGTCACAGTGTCTGTGAGCATCCTTGATTTTTTTTTTTTTTTTTTTAACGTTCTGGGAATCTTAAGCTATTTCCTGGTTCGTGTCGTGGGCCAGCGTGGAAGGCTTGTGTTATTTCGTAATTAATTTACAATAATAAGGGGTAATAACAGGGACTCCTTGTTTTGTTTTGCTAAAATGTTTACAGGCTCTCAGATATAAAACTGCAGTACAACCAGCTCATTATGCTGACAGTAAAAATTTTGCTTTCATGAATCCTAAGTTTGGGAAAGCATAATTTGAGTGACCTGTTGTCACCCTAAAATATACTTCTTTTTTTTTTTAACTTTATTTTATTTGACAGAGAGAGAGAGATCACAAGTAGGCAGAGAGGCAGGCAGAGAGAGAGAGGGCAAAGCAGGCTCCCCACTGAGCAGAGAGCCCGATGCGGGACTCGATCCCAGGACCCTGAGATCATGACCTGAGCAGAAGGCAGAGGCTTAACCCACTGAGCCACCCCAGTGCCCTATATGACTTTCTTTAATCGGATGTGAGCAATTTTGTTCAATCAATGAGGTCAAATTTTGCCACCAAATAATTTTTATGAGCACTGGCAAAAGATGATATATTAATTAGTAAAAGATTTCCATAAAATATTACATCTCTAAATAACATGATGATTTCTAAGTAGAACCATGGTGACTGGTTTATCCCCAGTGCGCTCTCGATTTCTAGAAGCAGTCTAGAAGATCAAGAAGCAGATCACTGTAGGGATCCTCTCATGCAAGTGGCCCAACAAACTCTTTCTCTCAGAAACAGATGGTAGACACTGTCCCCACACCATTCATGGAATAATCCCAGAAAGAGGCCCTCCTCCCAGGTTTTCAATTTGATATCTTCTTAGAATTTCTAAGCCAAGATCCTCCCCAGAGTCCATTTATATGATCTTTTCTTCCCCAAAAGATTATATTTTTAATTGATAGATAGCTTGAAAGGGAACACAAGCAGAGGGAGTAGGAGAAGGAGAAACAGGTTTCCTGCTGAGCAGGGAGCCTGATGGCGTGGTTTGATCCCAGAACCCTGGGATCATGACCTAAGCCGAAGGCAGATGCTTAACAACTGAGCCAACCAGGCATCATTTATATCTTTATATCCATTTATATCTTTAACAATACTTTAAAATGTTGCTCATGTGGCAGATTTATTGCCAACCTACCAGTCATTTCCCTTCTTTTTCTTACCTGACAGTATCTAGCTTTATTTAGGACTGCAATGGCTCCGGCCCTAACTGGTCTAAGTCATTACTGGTCTAAGCCAATCATAGCTATCCTGTTCCCGGGATGAGTATCTTTCCAGACCCCTTGAACATGGCCAGTGAGAGTCAAGGGGAGGTCTACTTGCTGAAGAGCAAATGAGAAGGGCTTGCATCCCTGGTAATGGGAAGCTTCTTCCACTCTTCTCCTCTCCCACTTGGGATGCTGTTGTGAAAACTTGGTACCCAGTGCCATGTTGGTTGTCATGGAATCATGAGACAACAAACAGGAGGATCCAAAGACAACAGACTGAGGGTGGCAGAGCAGAAGATGGAAAGAACAGACTCCTTGATAACATCACTGAGACACTGCACCAAACTCCCAGAAACCAGCCACCCAAATTCTTGTGATGCGAATCAGGGAAGCCTTTATTGCACTGTTGCTGTAGCTTGGTAAAGTACCAGAATCCATTCTTCCTTCTTCCATTAAAACCAGGCAAGTGGTGCCCAACTACAGCCTCATTAGCAGCCTCCCTTTCAAATAAGCGTGACCCTATTTGTAACTTTTCTCCAGTGGAATGGGAGTGTTCATATGATAACACTTAGCATCCTGTGGTAATAGCATTGTATCATATAGGATGTATGTGTTTCTACTTCCTAGAGACATATACCGAAGCATTTAGGGATCAATCATCATAAAGTCTAAAACTGACAAACACTTCACCAATGGAGTGATGACAAAGATTGGGAAGGGGCACCTGGCTGGCTCTGTCAGTGGAGCATGTGACTCTTGATCACAGGGTTGTGGGCTCAATGCCCATGATGGGTAGAGAGATTACTTAAAAATAAAATCTTAAAAAAAGGAAAAGAAAAAGACACCCATCAGGATGTCTATTATCAACCCCCCCCCCCCAAAAAAAAAATCCTGGAAAATAGCAAGTGTTGGCAGAGACGTAGAGAAATTGGAACCCTTGTGACCATTGCTGGGAAGAGAAAACAGTGCAGCTGCTGTGAGAAACAGCGTAAAGGGTCCTGAAAACATTAAACTAGGTATTAACATACGATCCAGGACTTCCGTTTCCGGCTGTGAAGGCAGAGACTTGAGGAGATATTTGCCTATCTGTGTTCCCAGCAGCATTTTTCACAAGAGCCAAAAGGAGGAAGCAGCCTAAATGCCCATCAATGGGGAAAGGGATAAACAAAACGTGGGATACGTACATACAACGGAATATTACTCAGCCTTAAAGAAGATGGACATTCTGACACGGGCTACAACATGGATGACCCTCGAGGATCTCACAGTAAATTAAACAAGCCAGTGATGGCAGGACGCATGTGTATGATTGCAGTTTAAGGGCACTTCTAGGGTGGTCAGATTCACAGAGACAGGAAGTAGAATGGCTTGCCAGGGACTGAGGAGAAAGGGGGAACGGGGAGTTCATGTTTAATGGGAACAGAGTTCTGGAGATGGGCAGTGGTGAGGGTTGCAAAGCAGTGGGAATGTACTTAATGCCACTGAATCACATAATTACATTGGTTAAAATGGTAACTTCAGTGTTACGATATTTTACCATGGTTAAAAGAAATAGATACAGGGAAAGTGTTTTTTAAAATCTGGTCTGCGTCAACAAAGTTTTTTGATTCTTAAAGAAATAAAACTGTCCCCTGATAGTCTGACTTGGAAAGCAGATCACATTCCGACTGCAATTCTAACTTTATGAGAAACGACTGGAAAGAGCCTGTGCATTAGTGCGAATTAGCTGTTCTTGTTCTTAGTATGAATGATAAGAAAGACACGAGCCTAGGGTGAGAGCAGAGAGGCAAGAGAGGCAAGCGTGGAAGCAGAGAGATAGAGCAGGCTTGAGAGCCACGACCTGGAAAGAACTTGGGGAGAGATTGCTGGTATGTGAACTGCCTGGAAATTAACCGATCAGGAGCCAGCGGAGTTTCCGAGGGAATTGTGGCTTTTGTGAAAGTACGGCAGCCAATAAAGCCTCGTGACAGCGGTGCGCTCAGTTCTCCAGATTTGCACCGGCAGGCCGTGCGCTGCGAAAGCTGGGCGGCCACCAAGGGGGGCAGATCCCAACACCCACTTCAGGTTCCGCTAAAGAGTATAGGGCGACGCCCGTCCAAGGGCAGGGCTGAGGGACACACGGAGAGCCCTGAACGAGGGGAGTCCTCTTGAAAAGGCAGAATCAGGGTCTCATGGGGAACCTTCTCTGGCACGGTAAGGAGCCCTCCCGTTGCCCACTCTGGAATTCTAGCCGGGGACTGCTGTGTGCATTTCTTTCTCCTTAATTGTAGTTTCTACCCCTGCTCTACCACTGCGCAAGGAGTGTGCGTATGGGTGTAGAGGGGAGGTCACGTGCCTTCCGGTTCACAGGTGGCCAGACCATTAGAAACCACATCCAAGCCTGGTGGAAGGACTGTGCATTACCCAGAGACAGAACTCGCAGGGGGTGCATTCATGGACACGTTTCGCTTGTCTCACTTGGGATGAAGAGAGTGTTCCACAAGTTGGAAACAGGGTGTTCAGTGAACCTGGTGGCCAGAGGGACCGACTGTGCCCGGGCTGTTAGCTGTCCATGTCTATGAAGACCCATCCTCAGGGTGCCTGGGTGGTCAGTAGGTTGAGCATCTGCCTTTAGCTCGGGTTGTGGTCCCAGGGTCCTGGGATTGAGTCCCAGGTCTGGCTCCCCGCTCAGTGGGGGGGGAGCCTGCTTCTCCCTCTCCTCCCTGCTTGTGCTCTCTCCCTCATTGTCTCTCTCAAATGAATAAATAAAATCTTAAAAAAAAAAAAAAAGACAACCCATTCTTGGGCCTTTCTTCCATGTTCCAAGAACGGCTAGCTAGGCCTTTGCCTGCCCAAACCCCTCCGGGCTGTGAAGTCACCATGGAACTAAACTGCATGGGACCTTCCTGGCCCGGCACACACAGCTCTCACTCTTCCCACCAGCGGAGATGGCAACGAGCGGAAGCAAGCAGCTGTGCTGAGCCTGGCCTGGTTCTCGGGAACCTCTCCTCCTCCGGTGACAGGGGCTGGCAACCTCTAACACGACAAAAAAACACCTTCATTTTTAAGCCCCATTATTGTGGGGTTTCCTGTTGTAACAGCTGAGTCTTTTCTTCTAGCTGACACTCAGACACTCTAACCGCGTTCACATGCTCTGTTTACAGGCCAGGAAGCTTGTCCAATTCCTCACACTCTTCGACACAGAAATGACAAAGTCACTCTCTCCATGAGCTCCATTCTTCGGCAACAGTAATTTCACAGATTTCTGCTCTGCTGGATCAGATGTTCCAAGCAACTAGGTGGTTTCTTTAAGGACGCGGAAGAATCAAGGCCAGGGAATGGCTTCCTTCCTTAGCAGCGACTAACCTTTACACACATAACTTTTACAAAGGTTTTATAAATACCCACAGCTTCCCTGCAAAGAGCTAGCTGCGTTTTATAGATTGGGAATTAGACAATGACTCATGGTATCCTGGGAGGTCTAAAAAAAGGGTAGGAAATATTAATTTTATTTGATAGATGACAATGAGGTGTTTACTCTTGACATGCCTGATTCAGCAGCTCTGAAGAACCTTTTCTAGAACCTCCACCATATGCAGTTGCTTCATATGCCTTCCTATCCCTAAGGGGAAACACAAACACAACTCGGTAGAGCCATCTGGCCACAGCTAATTGAAAATGAAGTCCTTGTGCCTGCAATCGCTAACCCGCAGCTTCGAAGAGCATCAGGGCAACCTCTTCTGACTCAGAGTCCCAGCTCCACGTGCCAAGACAAACAGTGCCTGGGCAGGATGCTGCCTCCCGCCTGCTGTGCTCAGACACCGCCTCTCAGGCCTGGCTCCGGGAAGAGAAACAACCAAACACGAAACAAACCAGAGCAAACGAGAAATCCCCATGGTCCACGAAGTTCAAGAAATGGGGACGCTGAGGAGGAAACTCAGGCAGAATCTTACCTGGCTAGGGGGAGAACACAGGCTGAGAAATGCTAGGCTGCTGCACCTGGCCGTCAAAGCCCAAACCCTGAACTTGGATGTCCTGGGCCAGCAGACGGGCAGCTGCATGGTGGATGCCTTATACCAAAGGTGATGGCCCTAATGAGAATTCATCCCATCTCCACAGCCAGGACCATGAACACGTGTCCTGGATCCAGATTCTCTGGTCTCAAGTCCAGGCTCTGCCACTGTATGGTGGGGTGGGGGTGGGGTGATGTGCAAATCGCTTAACTCCCCAAACCTCAGTTTTCTCATCTATAGAATGGGATCATAATAGTACAGTCTCCTCGGGCTGCCACGAGGATTAAGGGAGTTCATACATGTAAGGCTCTTCGGTAAGCATATAGCAAGCACTCAGTAATGAGAAGTCTATTATTGTGAGTAGCTGTCCTAATCTCACTGATGCCCGACCCATCTGCGATCCAAGAGAAACAAGAAGAACTACAGATTTACTCCAGTTTAACAGTAACAACTTGGGAATTTGGTGAGAAACTGGAAAGAGAATCTAGGCTAGGCTTTTAATGTTCTGTCGGTGAAGCAGGGTATGACCTTGTACAAAAATCCTCCCAGCTGTCTCTTAGAAATCACACTGGTGACTTTTCTTTGGAAAGAGAAAAACCACATGAAAGAGTTGGGAGCGGAGGTTTCTTTGAGGGGTTCAGACCAGTGCTGAAGGTTGTACATCACCTTGCGTCCTTTCCACGGCCAGAAGAATGAATCAATAACTCAGAACCCCAACTCCCCCAAACACTCAGAACCCCTGCATCCCCACAGCGAGAACCACAGAATCCAGGGTCTCAGAAGACGTGCTTAAGTGCCTCATGCTCGTTTTTCCACAGCCGGGCTGCCCACCACACACCTGTACAAGGTGATCTAATAAGTTTCTCATTTTGTACAGTTCCTGTCCAGAAAGCCCCCGCAGCAGACCTCATAAATTATCAACCTTCTCGGTCTTCCTCAACCCCTCAACCCAACAACGACTTATAAAGCATGCCACTAGGAGGAATGGCAAGTTTCTATATATTTTTTTAATTTAATTTTTAACTTTCTTTTTTTAGGATTTTATTTATTTGAGAGAGCACGCAAGAGAGAGAAAGAGCGAGCATGAGCAGCGGGGAGGGGCAGAGGGAGAAGCCGCCTCCCTCAAGAGCAGGGAGCCCCAATGCAGGACTTGATCCCAGGACCCTGGGATCATGACCTGAGCTGAAGGCAGATGCTTAACCGACTGAGCCACCCAGGTGCCCCAGGACTGGCATGTTTCTCAGTTCTCCATAACAAGAGGCTGGCATGCCTCTTGGTGGCCCTCGGGTGTCCCATCACCAGACCAAGGCAACTGTGGCCTTGAACTTGAGTCACCCGTTCAGGATACTGTTCTCCCACTGTCCCTTTTCGCCGCTCAAATGCCAGCTCTACCTCCCCATGAAGGCTGAAGCCCTCCCGCTCTCCCGCCAGAGTTGTTCCCCAGAATGGAGGGGACAAGATTGGGGGCGGGGCAACCACCCCTGAGACACACACGCGTTCTCTCCCAAGTCCCTCCCTCTTCCCTTCACCCGACCTGGAGCAACCGTCTCTCTCTGCTGTGGTCCGGCGGCCTGGCTGCAGAACAGTGAACACCCGGCCACCTCTCAGGACAGGCCCCCTGCGTGTGCTGCTGCTCCCTCCCAGCTCTGGTACCTCTAATGCCCTGTGCCAGCCCTGCTGTCGTTCGTCCCCTTGCAAAGGACGCACCGGGACAACCGTTTTCTTTGAGAGAGAGCTCATCAGGAAATAGCCTGTTCTCTTTCTGTAGAGAACGAGTTGAGAGCATGGTAGGCACATTCTCAGATCCGCTGTACTCCCCTTAACATGGTGAACTGTCCTGGCTTGTGTGAATTACGGGTGGATTTGCTGACTGAGGACATTGAACCATTAGAATTCCTAGTGTGTCTGAGTAGTGCTGGACTTGGGGGGTGGGGTGCTTTGATTCCAAACTAGTCTTGTTTGACAGAAACAAATCCCTATCTACCAAGTCATCTATAGGCCTATAATATGGTTTTCTTTTCTTTTTTAAGATTTTATTTATTTATTTATTTATTTGAGCGACTCAGGGCTTAATTCCAGGACCCAGAGATCATGACCTGAGCCGGAGCTGACGCTTAACCAACTGAGCCACCTGGGGGGCCCTTATAATATGGTTTTCTGAATGGAGTTACTGACAAGAAAGGAATTTCCTAAGCAAATAATTAACGTTACTTTAACTCCACTGTGAATGCATTTCTGTTCTGGTTGTCGTTGTGAGGTGGCCTCCAAGGGCTGGACTTTCTGGGGAGTGAAGGAAGAAATGTGAAAAGCTGCGAGCCAGGTGTAGGACGTGGGCACTCCCGGGGTCCCATCACCCTCCCGCACCTGCTCTGCACTCTTCCTACGCACGCCGAGGCCCGGGCATGTCTCCCACATCGTGCTGCCCTCAGACCACCTGCACTTGGGGATTGCACGCATGTGGAATTAAGAGTTAGGAAATGGGAAGCGTAAGCCCCCAGCAATGCCATGTGGAAAAAGTGAGCTGCTGACAGTTACAACGTCCATCCTCCAAGCCTCCCCCTGTCACGCACGAGTGAAATCTTGTACTTAATGAACTGTGAGCCTCTTTAGGCGACAGTGGACGCAGATGTCCTTTCGATCTCAGTCCCATAATCCTGCAGTCTCTACTTCTCCATTAACAGCCACTCCATCCTTCCTGTTTCTCAGACCAGAAGCCTCAGGGTCACCTTACACACCTCAGTTTCTCAAACACCCACATTCAACGTGCCTGCAAAACCTGATCTAGAAACGATCCGGATCCTGGCTCTGTCTCACCACAGCAGCCAGGGGTATCTTTCTGAAACACAGATCAGATCACGGACTTCTTCAGCTCAACACCTGCCAAGGGTAAACACCCAGGCCCCCACCTCCAAGGGGCCTCTGCTCTGACCTGGCCCACTACCTCGCCACCGGGCTCCTGCCACTCTGGCCTCCACGCGGCCCTTGGATATCCCCGACACCTCCCTGAGCTGCCCCTACAAATGCACTTGACTCCCCTCACCCCCACAACTCTTCACCAAGATGGTACCTTCTGGGGAGGGCTTCCCTGAAAGCCGATTTAAATCACCCTTACCCCTCACCTCCTGAACCCCTGCTCCGGTCTGCTTCCTTATTCTCCATGGCACCGCGTACTGTATTGTATCAATTTATTCTATATCAGACCTTCTTTCACTAAATATAAGCTCTACGAGAGAAGACATTTCATCTTCTGTTTCCTGCTTCATCCCCAGTGTGTAGAAGAAGGCCTGGCCCATAGTCGGGTGTCAGTGAATGTCTGGTCAAGAGTGAATGAAAGACGCTGTGCTTGGAAATGGGAAATACAAGACTTGAAAGAGTAAAACGAAAGCAGGGACTTTGGCTCAAGGGAACATAAATGGGGACACAAATAATTATGATATAAGGAGCAATCTGATTACTGCTGTGTCTACACTGAAAACAAAGATGTCTATACTACAGCAGACTGATTAATTGACTATGGGGGTTAGGACAGGGTCTGTGGAGAGGGTGGAGTTGGAGCTGTGCCTCGGATGATGAGTAGAATCCCAACATACTGAGAGGGAACAGCAGGCTGTTAGCAGAGAAACTGCTGGAAGAGGGAGTACAAAGTATTTGTGGGGAAGAGTTGGTGGGGCAGCGTGGCTGATGGGACGGGCGTTTGGTTGAGGAGACCTGAGGTGGGAGGCAAGGCTGGGGAGGGGTCTGCAGCCAGGCTGTATGGAGCCCAGCACCCTTGCTTGGGAAGGGGTTTGAAAGGAAATACATTCTTGGGTAAAGGGGTGGGGGGTGGGCACCCCTTTATAGAGCCATAAGGAGAAGACAGTGCTTTGGGAGGGTCAAATTCACTATATGTTCATGGAATTCTTCAGAAACAGAAAGACGTGGGAAGTAGAGGCGAGGGGCCACATGAAGAACTGCCACGTTCTAGTGACACTTCTCCTTGGGAGTTCTCCTGGTGGGAATAGTGAGCTAGCCAGGGTGTGCCCTGTCCTGTTCCCTCACCAAAATCCACAACTGCCCGCGGTGAGATAATGTGGAGACGGCGAGGGCGGCCATGGTGGGAGGAAGCTCCAACAAAACACCCCAGAACGTATTCTGGCAATCAGTTAGAGGTCACGGGCACTCACGAGTATACTTCCAGATGAGTACTAAATGATAAATTTACAAAGATAAAGAGGTGCTTTACATTGATTTGGGGGACAAAGACATTTTGGCATCTTAACGCACAGAATCCAACTGGGCACTGTCTCCGCAGGCCATCCAGATAGCCAAGTATGCGGTCACGAAGCATTCTAGATGACGTTAAGAGAATGAGAGGGGAAAGTGTGTTGGGTCAAAATGACTTGCTTTATTGAAACACAGTAACTAAACCATGACTAACTCTAACTCAAAATTAGGTGACACAAGCTATGATTTTCTCAGAAGAACCATTTTACTCTTTGATTTTCTTTTTGAGGGACAACAAGGAAAATTTTTAAAAAAAGGTTTTTTCTTTCCCCAAAGCATTCATTGTCCATTTAGGTGGCACTAGCACTTCACTTTGAGAGGGAAGCGTGTCCTGGGAGCCCAGAATTTCATCCTCCAAATGTGAATGAATAGCCCATTTCTTTTAAATTGCAAACAAGTTACTTGCAGCTTTCTCTAGTTTCTTGAGAAAAATATCCAAGTAATTGTCTTCTTTATTATGTCTTTCTTATTTATATGCCCATCCAAACAAACAAGACTGTATTTACATTCATTCAGCAAGTATTTACCAAGTGCCTCCCAGCCTCAGCGACTGCTGGGGAGCCAGTGGTTTAGGTTCCATGAGAAAGGCAAGGATTCGCCCTCCACCCCCGTCTCAAAGGGCCTCTTGAAGACAGACACAATGAAATAATTACAAATGCAAATGTAACAGATTTTGCAATACCAGCAAGCTCTACGCAGCCCAGAATAAGACCTGTTCAATCCCGACTGGGGGAGCTGGGAGAGATGAGAGGAGAAGGTGACATTTAAAATAGTCTTGGCGGAATTCACCAGCAAACAAAGCTTCAAAGGGCATTCTGGGCAGAGGGAGAGCTTGAACAAAGCCTCAGATGCGGTCTTGAACCTATTTTACCCAGGAAGCGGATTTCATTGTGGTTGCAGTACAGAAATATTCGGGGGTGGGGGTGGGGGCTGGGGGGTGGGGAGTGAGAGGTACTGCTATGTTCCTGGAGAGAGATACCTGCATCCTGGACCAAAGCAGAAGCTGTTGAAAGATCATGAAAGAGACAAATTCAAGAAATACGTCAGGGTTCTGGAGGCAAAAGCAGAAAGAATGCTTGATGCATTTCATTCCTAGCCGAGGTGGGACCTGCAGGACGCATCTTTCAATGAATAGAAATCCTTTAATTCATTTCCAACGAGGGAATTTTTTATTTGGAGTAATGTCAGTTTGGGCTCAATAAAAGAGAAAAAATCCCTGTGTTGATACGATTCATAGATTTTGTTCCAAAAGAGAGGGATGTAAATGAAAGTGATGAGGGAGCAGGAGGCTGGCTGAGGATGGAGCAGGGGCTGGCGCCCTGCACCCCCTCTCCACCCACTCCCCTTGGTGATATGTGTGACATTTCACAGGCACCCCTGACTGCCCTACAAGAAGAGCAAATGGTTATCTTGCAGAGATCACAGTCCTGCAAGGCAGGAGTCTCTCTTGGTTTACAAATGTCCTTGAGATTTACAACAAAGAAGTTACCTTATCAATAGCCCAATTTCCAAAGACACAGAACTCAGTTCCTCAAGCCCTAACGTCACCCTCCCCTCCATAAAAAAACCGAAGGTAGAAGGAAAAGTAAATAAAGTTAAATTTCTTTTAAAATCTAAATCTCACTCACAAGGACGCTTGATAGCAGGAATGTAACATTCCACCAGGAGACTCCCAATTGTCTTTATGTTAGTGCCTCATTAGAGGGAAAGTGGCCTTGGCTTGATAGTAACCAGGCCTTCCATATCCTGACAGTCTTCTTTACCCCAATAGCCCTTCTGAACACCCCTTTGTCCTCACCTACCCAACTCCTGTGTATATAACCAGCCACTCCTCACGTGCCCGGCGCAGCAGCATCTCCGTCTGCCCACGGGTCCTGTCCCCGTGCTCTAATAAACCACCTTTTTGCACCAAAGATGTCTAAAGAATTCTTTCTTAGCCGTCTGCTCCGAACCTCACCCTATTGAACCTCACCTAGGTTCAAGAACTTCATCAAAAGTACATTCTGGGGATCCGATCAATACTGGACTTGGGTAATAAAACCAGAAGGGGCTATCACTTCCAAATTACACTTCAGTGATTTTTCTCCAGTTAAAATGGCCAGAAACCAGAAAACCTAATTAAGATGGGGGAGAGAAAATGAGACTGCAGATTTACAGCAGATGAAGATTTATGGAAACTCAATGATAATCAGGATAAAGAGGTTAGAATAGCTCTTTAATTAAAGGACAATATTCCATTCTTTGTTTTTAATTGTTGAACAAAGATAAAGAGATACCCGGTTCTCTCTCTCTTGGGCAGATAGATAAATGCTTACCAGCTCCTGTTTATGGTTATAAAATGACACCCATGGCTGCGGTGGACATCAGTCTGCTTTTCCTCTCATTCCTGCGAAGACCACAGAGGCCCACATCACGGACCCGCAGGATGCCTGTCTCCAGCCATCACACCCCGGTTCTAAAACCATCCTGGCCCCAGGGCTGGTAGAGCAGGGGATGCAGAAAAGCCACAAAGCCCATTTTGTAGACAAAGGAAAAGAGAAGTTTTACAGGGAAGTGCAGGAATGCATTTTGGGGCTGGGGCTGAGAAGTGGATTGCAACTAAGGTTATACTACAACTAGTCACATTACAGATATATTACAGCAACTAGTTACATTACAAAGATATTACAATAACTAATTACATTACTAATAACTAAAGCAAATTTCTTCCAACAGTCCACACTGGCCCATCTGCTACACTGGCCTGTCACTTTGAGCGGACAAAGGTATTACGGAGACTCTGGAAATCAACTGGCCTGGGAAGTATTTCCTAGGTCAATGATAAAATAATAGCAACCACAATGATGATGATAGGATATTGGCCACAGTTAATATACGATGCCTCTAATATTCTGCTGAGTACTTTCTATGAATTCGCAAGTCCTCGTAAGAACTCTGTGAGGGACAGACCGTTCCTACTGCCAATTCACAAATGAGAACACAAAGGTTGACAAAGGTTTAACATCTTGCTCAAGGTCACACAGCTAGAAGTGGCTGAGTCCCAGCTCTTGGCCACTACGGTTCTACTAAACGCTATTACCCTTTATTACACTCACCACTTACTAAAAAAACTCAATGAACTGTAATGCATGATGTTCTAATTAATTAAATTTAGATGGCTTTGCTCTGAAATTTACTGATAATCTTGCTCGGGTCTGTCTCACCTCAGGAAAGACAATATACTCACATAATTGTGCCTTTGACTGGCGACTGAGAGTCTAATATTGCACATCATGACTTGTCTCCTGTGGGATGTCTTAGCCTTCCCCTATGGAATTCTTTTTTTTTTTTTTTTTTTTTAAGATTTTATTCATTTGTTTGAGAGAGAGAGAACAAAGAGGAGGCGTGAGGGAGAAGCAGACTCCCCACTGAACAGAGAACCCAATGCGGGACTTGATCCCAGGACCTGAGATCATAACCTGAGCTGAAAGCGGAGGCTACCCAGCTACCCAGGCACCCCCCCACCAGGGAATTCTTAACCATCTTTCTAGAACCAGTTCCATTGCCATCCAATCTACGAAGGGTTTTTCCCTCACCACCACCGCACAATGGTTTTTTGGGGGATAAAATATTGCCCATATTTCAGATTTTTCAGTTCACAGAATAAACCTCAGTTATTTCCGAATCAGACACACCGATATTGTGTTGACTTTGTTAAGTTCTCCAGAATTTCCTTCCCCATAGGTTTCTGGTTAAGAGCGGGCCACAAGAGATCTGGAGGTGAAAGTGAAGAGGAGCCATTTAAGGAAAAAACAAAACCAGGCTTTATCTTAGAAGGATTTTAGATGCGCAGAGCCTTTCTGCCTTTATGGTGGAATGTTGGGGCGGGTTCTCCTGTGGCTCCCACACAGGGCTGTCCGTCCGCCCACGCCCTCCTTGCTGTGGGTCTGCTGCGGCTCCCCTCTGTCCAGAACCCCCTTCAGCGCCTCCAGCTCCTGGGGCAGGAGTGTGTTTGCTCCATGACGGAGGCACCGGCTTCTCCGGTGGGACATCTGCTTCACCAAGGTTGGCGCCAGGAGAACAGACTCGGTCCCCATCTGTCCTCGTGGGTTCCAGTTCTTGCTCACGAGTCCCACCGTGTGCTCACGGGACTCAGTCTTCCTTCACGTTCCCCCACATCCCCACTCATGCATCTGTCCTGCCCAGTGTCTGCCCAGGGAACTTCATGCTCCCGCACGGAAGGGAAGACAACAGTTCTGCACAGTTTAACCGGTTCTGCAGCCGTGTTTGACTCACATCCCTGGGGCGCCTGCGCGGCTCTGTGGGTCAAGTTTCTGCCTTCAGTTCAGGTCATGATCCCAGAGTCCTGGGATTGAGTCCTGCACTAGGCTCCTTGCTCAGCGGGGAGCCTGCTGCTCCCCCTGCTTGTGCTCTCTCTCTCTCTCTCTTTGACAAATTGATATTTAAAAAAAAATTTAAATCCCTATAATCAATCATATATATATATATAATCTCCATTCGTGGTTTTGCTTCTCTCTTTGAGCCGTATGTGATAGATACGAAGGGGTTGAAGCCTTGAATCAAGTGAAAACAATCCTTTTGGATGGCAAGATCTCATGTGGATGATTTATTCACACCCAGAAGCCAAGATCCAGGAAGGAAAAGACAGAGAGTGAAAAGGGGTCATGGAAGCAGAAGACATGAAAGTAATTTGTGATAGTATGACACAGCTCTCCTTCCTGCCAGGCACCAGGCCAGGTGCTGGAAAATACAAAGAGCAACAATAACCCTAGACCTTATAACCCAGGGAGTGGGGAGACTGTTCAGGAACCGTAATGAGACAAGTGCGACGGAAACGCAGGAATAAAGTACTACGGGCAGACACAGGAGAAAGTCATTCCTTCTGTCTGAGAGGCCTGGGAGGGTTCTGCACATGAGGTCAAGTAACACTGACACTGGGCCATGAAGAATGGCTAAGAAACCCACCAGTTCTGGGGTGCCTGGGTGGCTCCACCGGTTAAGCGTACGCCTTTGGCTCAGGTCATGATCCCAGGGTGCTGGGATCAAATCCCGCATCAGGCTCTCTGCTCATCCAGGAGTCTGCTTCTCTCTCCTTGCCTTGCTGGTGCTCTCTTGCTCTCTCTTTCTATCTCTCAAAATGAATTTAAAAAATCTTTTTTTTTTTTAAATTTTATTTATTTATTTGACAGAGAGAGAGAGATCACAAGCAGACAGAGAGGCAGGCAGAGAGAGAGGAGGAAGCAGGCTCCCCGCTGAGCAGAGAGCCCGATGTGGGGCTCGATCCCAGGACCCTGGGATCATGACCTGAGCCGAAGGCAGAGGCTTAACCCACTGAACCACCCAGGCGCCCTGAATTTAAAAAATCTTAAAAAGAAAACAACAGAAATTCACTATTTGGGGGAGTCTCAAACTTTTGCAGGCATCAGTACCAAACGGATTAAATTCAGGAAGAAATGGATAGTTAGGGGGCACTAGCAAACCCATCACATGCAAACCTTTGTTGAATGATTTCTTTAACTTCCCTACTGTGTCGTTTCTGTAGGAAAGAAAGTTGTGTTCAGTGGAAAACCGCACATTATCCAGAGGCCCGTGATCCCATCTACCGGAGCTAGTTTAGCACTATGAACCCTAAGTAACTGAGAGCAAGACAAAAATCATTCCTACCCACACACAGGCTCTAGTCTGTCTGGCGGAAGCTCCACGGATTCCCCTGCGAAAAAACCACTTCTGCTTCCATTTGCTCATTTATTCATTCTTTCAGTATTGCTTATCTATAATTCAACACCATTGATCTATAAGTTTTTTAAAAATTCTCTTTGAACTGGTTATAACATCTGCCTGGTTCCCTCACTGAATAATGACAATAAAGTCTGTACCACATGTTCATTTTATATCTGTAGGACAGTCGCGAATTTGCCAAATTCTAAATATTATTTGTTAACAGTTTCAAACTTTGAAGGAAAAGCCAATTTTAAAGCTAAATATATTATACTAGAACATGGAAAACTATGGGAAGCTACCCAAATTCTTTCGAAAGTAGAGTTTTCTCATACCAAAAACTGATGAACATGTCTCCAAAAAATATAGAGACTAATTTTATTTCTGAATAAAAAGATATCATCTCTCATATTTTTGAATAGGTATTTGAATATTTGAATAAATATATTTAAAGATTTACTTGAGACAGGAAAAAAAAACACATGCATGAGCTAGCGTAGTCCCAGCCGAGCAGGGAGGCCCCTGCGGGGCTCAATCCCAGCACCCCGAGAGCATGACCGTCATGACCTGAAGCCAAGACCTGGACGCTTAACTGACAGAGCCACCTGGGTGCCCCAGAATAAGTTTTTTAATTAAAATTTTTTTTAAATTAATATCTAATGTATTATTAGCACCAGGGGTACAGGTCTGTGAATCGCCAGGTTTGCACACTTCACAGCACTCTCCATAGCACCTTACCTTCCCCAGTGTGCATCACCCGGCCACCCCATGCCTGCCTCTTACCCCAGCAACCCTCAGTTTGTTTTGTGAGATTAAGAGTCTTATGGTTTGTCTCAGAATAAGTATTTTTGATATAAAACTTCATCAGTTTTATCTTTACCCCAAATTACTAATTCTTTTTTTTTTTTTTAAGATTTTTATTTATTTATTTGAGAGAGAGATCACAAGTAGGTAGAGAGAGGAAGGGAAGCAGGCTCCCTGCCAAGCAGAGAGCCCTATGCGGGGCTCGATCTCAGGACCCTGGGACCACGACCCAAGCCGAAGGCAATTCTTGATTGTTTTTATATATCCATACTTTATGCCTTTAAACAAACAAACAAAAAACCCCAAGACAACAACTATTGCTGTCTTTAGATCTTATAGGTACGTCTATTGAGTGGATCAGACAGATCTCTTGGCTGTCTTCTCTATACACGGATCCATCATCAGGAAGCCTGTCCAAAACACGCCAGTAGCTACTTCAATAATTTTATTAAATGAGCATTGTTTAAGGAATATTTAGCCAAATTTGTAAAAACAAACGGAGTTTTCAAAGTGTATTCAGTCTCTCAGTGAACTACGAAACCAAAAAAATGTTTTCTGATCAATTAGAGAATGTGAATCAGGAAAAAAGTTACCCAGCCACAGGTTTTATTATTTTTTAAAAAGATTTTTAAAATTTATTTTAGAGAGAGGGGGAGAGAGAGAGAGAGAGAGAGAGAGAGCACATACATGGGCAGGGGAGGGATGGAGAGAGAGAGAAGCCTCCAGCAGACAGATGCCCCCACCTGAGTGTGGAGCCCAAGTCGGGGCTCGATCCCATCACCCACAAGATCATGACCCAAGCTGAAACCAAGTCGGATGCTTAACTGACTGAGCCTCACAGGTGCCTCTCAGCTTGGGTTTTAATATCAACGAATTTGGTCTGTCTTGGAAGAGCTTGCCACCTAGAATTTTCCCTTTACTGAATTTAGTTCATAATCAAAATGGAAGTCAGTGCCTTACTCTCATCTTTAATACCTCGGTTTTGCCAACTGTAGTTTGGCAGGCAAGTGCTTTTTAGAACGAAAATATCTCACAGTTAGAGACTGCAACTGTAGGGAATAAAATTTGGAATAAATGAATAAGAAGAATGAACCACAACCAAGTATGAGCTATTTCAGAAGAATAAGGATGGGTCAGATATTTTTTTAAAAGATATATGTATTTATTTTTAGAGATGGGGGAGCAGAGAGGGAGGGAGAGAATCTTGACCAAACTTCCTGTTGGGCAGGGACCCAATGCTGGGCTAGATCTCAGGACCCCGAGATTATGTCCTAAGCCAAAATCAAGAGTGGGGTGCTTAACCAACCGAGGCACCCAGGTGCCCTGATGGGTTAGAAATTTTATTAATACCCTTTAAAAAGGAAAAAAAAAAAAAAAAAGGAAAAACCATCTTACTCCTTCAGTAGACACTGAGAGCCACTAAGTAAGATTTGAAGTTGACCGGACAGGAGGTGGCATCCCAAAGTACGCCTCCTTGACATGAGAATTGTTTTGGGGTGAACACATTGGAGTTTCTGAAATTCCTTATCTGTCTACAAGAAGGGCCTCCCCAAGGAAATCAACTCTCATCAATCCCCCACCAGGAGTGACTCTGTCACACACTAGCACGTCTCCTGTCTATTCTCCCAAGGGCCCACAGGTCTTCCCCCAAAGTCTGCTTTTCCAGTAGGGCCCCTTCTTCTCCTAGCCTAGGAAGTTAGACACACGGACCCCTCATCTGGGCTTCTTACTGCGGTATGAATGACCTACAGCAGAGCTCAGGCCACAGCCCCCCCCTTGAGGCACTCCTCTCTGGGTGCTCCCTGCGTAAGTGGGAATTCCCATGCAATAAACTTCGTTGTTTTCTTTGTTCATCGGCCTTTTGTCACCCCAATTTACAGGGTCCCGGCTACAGAACTTAAGAGGGTATAGGAACAAAGATGGTTTCCTCCTGCCGGGGGACGCCCAGGGGGCGGGCGTGTGCCCCGGTGAGGGCTGTGAAGTGCGTAGCCCGGGGATCCACAGACCTGCAGCCCCGGGGCCAGTCCTACAACAGATGTTCATAAGCGGAAACACCAGTGTTTATTCATAAAATTAAAAGGTAGCAGCAGCATGAAGAAACCAGAGGAGTCCGCTCTTTCCGCCGCGCTTCTCAGTAAGCGCTTTCCGTCACACCAACGGAAAAAAGACCTAAAATCCGTCGCGGATCGGGTGCCCGGGGGTCTGGGTTTCAGCGCGGCGACGGTTCCAGGGTCCTGGGGTGGAGGCTGGGTCTGCTCGTCTCCCTCCTCCTCTGCGCCCCCGACCTCACACCCACTCTCTGAACAACTGCGTCTTTACGGACGACAGAGACGGCGCGACCACTCGTAACCCTGAAGCCGCGGAAGCGGGAGCGCAGGAGTCCTGGAGGCTGCGGGCCGCGGGGACACGCGACGGGGCGGGCGGGCGCCGCGCGGGGGAGGGGGGGGGACGACACACGACCCCGTGTCCCGAGCCCCCGCGGCCGGCGCAGGGCCTGACCCGAGACCGTCGGATGCGCCGCGGCGGGGGCAAACCGAGCGGGCGGTCACCCCGCGCCCCGCGGCCCCGACGGACCGGGGGAGCCGCCGCGGGCCCGGCGACCCGTCGGAAGGAGGACGGTGGTTCCCGGCGGCCGCCGACCCGACGGCGAAGGGCGGTGGAGACCGGCCGGTCCGGGCCGCTGCTCGGGCCGCGCGTCTGGGCACGGGGGCGAGGACCAAGCGTGGGCGGGGGTTAAAGCGCAGATTCCTGGGCTGACCCCGACGCGAGAACCACGGGGGGCGGACACGGTTCTCACCGGGCTCCCCGAGGGACCCCGACAGACGCGCAGGGTCGCGACCCCGCTCCGGGCGGTGCCCCGGCCCCTCGGTCCGACCCCAGCGGTCCGCGGGGGGCCACGGGGCCTGCGCCCGGGAAAGTCCGTCGGCGCGGCCCAGCGCGCACGTCGGGAATGGACATCATGCGAGTTTTTGACAAAAAGCTGCAAACAACGTAGCGGAAGAGTCCGGAGACGATCCTGTCTTAAGTGACTGAAGTGGAATCGGGTCCACCCGCCGGTTTCCGCGTCTTCAGGACTGCGCGGACGCGTCGCCGGGACGTCCCGCCGGTACCGGATGGCGCTCGGCTCCCGCCCGCACACGCCCGCACACGCCGCGGTGAAGCCCGCGGTCCGCGCAAGCCCGCCGGCAGGACGACGCAGGCATTGGCTGCTCCGAATTCGGTCCGCATAGCAACAGGGCTCTGATTGGCTGCCCCGCGCTCGGCCCGTACTGCTCGCCCCGCCGCGCACGCGCTGAGGAAGGGGACGGAATGGACGGATGCAGCGCGGACAGTGCAGCGGCTGCCTGTCGTCCGTGCGGCCGAGGGCGGCCAGGACCGGCTGCGCCTTCAACCCGGTTCGGAAGCTACGTTTGGCAGGACTTGGTGCTCGCGCCAGAGAGACAGCGTGGCCAGGCGGAAAGAGTGATTCCTTTCCTTAAAATGAGGTTCACAATGCTTTCTCTTTCTGGTTGTACTTTTGGTGGTGGGGGCGGCGGGCAGAGGCAGAGAGGAGGAGTCGGGGCCCGCTCGACGCCCGGCACAGCACCCAACGCAGGGCTCCATCCCGCGGCCCTGAGATCCTGGCCTGAGCCTAGATCCAGAGTCTGATGCTTGCGCGCCTGGGGCTCCGTGGGCTAAAGCCCGGCCTGGGCTCAGGCTGTGGTCCCGGCGTCTGGGCTCCCCAGGGCCCGCACGTCGGGCTCCCCGCCCTCTCCGCCTGCTTGTCCTCTCTGTCAGATAAATCAATAAATAATCTTTTAAAAAAGAAGAAGAATTTGATTCTCACTGCCAGAGCCACCGGGTGCCCCGAATGGATTTTGGTGCCGTGTTGTTCTGCGATCAGCCGGGGCACACCCCGAACACCCCGGGAGTCCGGACCGGAAAGACGGCCGAACTCGCAGCCCTGCAAAGGGAGCGCTGGCACTCACCTCGGGTTCCCGGGAGGAGGCCCGAGCAGTGGGCTCAGGGGAGTGGGGGGAGAGGGAGAACGTATTAAGGAAGTGCCTTAACTGGGGGTCGGAGCGGAGGGCACGCACACACGAAGGGAAGGCATTTCTCTGGTGCGCTTGAATGGCCCTGGGTCACAGTCGGGGAGGCGAGGAGGGGGCCCGTGGCAGGCACCAGCTTGGTGGCACTGGCGCACCTGGCCGTCTGGGCAAGGGGACTCGGACGCTGAGGCAGCAGGAAGGTGACGTCTTCAGAGGTTACACTGCGTCGATCCTACGATGTCTGGGGTGCGGGCCTGGGTCCCACCCGAGTGGGTCGCCAGACTAAAGCAGCGAAGTGCCTGGACCAGCAGGAACCAGGCCAACAGTCAGCAGAATGGGGAGACCGTCACACCTGCCACGGCGCTTGTTTTCGTTTTTGGTGGAAGTTTAGGTTCAGACGGGCCCCATCACAGAAGCAAGCTCTCCGGCAGGCGGGATGACGTGTGGCCAGTGAGTCCCACGAGAGTGTGTGCCCTTCTTCTGGCCTCAGCCCTGAGATGGGGGTAAGAGTGAACTAAAGTAAGTTGGGGGGGAGCTCCTGGGGGGCTCAGTGGGTTAAGTGTCCGCCTTCGGCTCCGGTCATGATCTCAGGGTGCTGGGGTCGAGCCCCGCGTCGGGCTCTCTGCTCGGCGGGGAGTCCGCGTCTCCCTCTCCCTCTGCTGCTCCCCCTGGCTCTAGCTCGCTCGCGCTCTCAAACGGATAAATAAAATCTTTAAAAAAAAAGTTAAGTCCGGGGGCAAGATAGAGAACTTTAATTTGTTGTACTCGTATTTGAAAAGAACACCGTATTTCTCTCAACTAAACCAGGTATCTGGGACCTTCCATGAACATTCTGTTGACTACCTTCTTCAAGAGTCCGGCATTATGTATTCCGAAAAGTGAAAATGTGCGCTTTGTTCCTACCAGTGACTGTAACTCTGAAGGGGACAAGGAGTGTCCTGGCAAGGCCACGTGTTTGTGGCCTTAATATACGCCGAGGAATGC
Source organism: Mustela putorius furo (assembly GCF_011764305.1). Taxonomy (NCBI): domain Eukaryota; kingdom Metazoa; phylum Chordata; class Mammalia; order Carnivora; family Mustelidae; genus Mustela; species Mustela putorius. The sequence goes on from NW_025421261.1 coordinate 4,296,230, forward strand.
GTGATTTAGAATTAGATTTTGGCGATCTGTGAGGCAAGAGATTTCTCAACCATCTTTCTTGAAGGAGCTAATTTTTAGGCAATGGCCCAACAGTTTATAATAAATGTGAGGACGAGGCCATAACCTGCCAGGGCGTCTGGCGCTAAGATGACCACCTAACATTTGGCCACGTATGTTGTTGTTTCTCGGGTCCCATCCTTTACGGGGGACGTTCTGGTGAAGGGACAGAAAGCAGCAACATTCCGCTGACCTCCAGCACGCCTGAGGCCTGGCCATGCCATTCACACAGGACGTGACCTCCCAGGGCTTCCCTCAGTCAATCCCGAGAGGTTCTCCAAGTGGCCAGGGGCGCTGGGGCAGTGGCGACCTCTTCAGCACCCTGGCCTCTGGTGGGGAACTGAGGACAGGGGAGCCACCCACTCCTGGTGATGGAATATGTCGGAGGGTCCGGGTGTGGCTCCATGTTGTCTTCAGGAGGCCTCAGCAGACAGAGCAAGGGTGTTGTTTTAATCCAAAGCAGAGGGTGCGACGGGGTACGGAGGGCCCCAGGCTCAGGGTCCGTGAGGGTCTCTATTGCCGGGAGAGCCCAGCAGTAGCCAGTCACTCAGTGTCCCGAGGGAGCACAGCAGGAGACGGAGGGGCAGCTTCCTCCGAACCCCGGGGGCAACCAGCGGCCAGCACAAGTGGCCGGAGGTTCCAGGAGGCATGGGAAGAGGCTGCCCAAACCTCTACGGTGAAGGAGTTGTTGAAGACACTGATGGCAGTGCCTGTGGGTTATCTTAACGTTTTCCCAGTTTGCTATTCATGTAAGGAATCTGTGCGCCCAACGTGAGGCTCGAACCCGAGACCCCCAGATCAAGAGTCCCACGCTCTTCTGACGGGGCCTGCCATGCGCCACCGCTGTTCAGTTTCATTAAGTAACGTTGGCAAATGAGGAGTATGCAGTGGGCACGACCCAGAAAGCACTGGAGGGTATTAGACTCAAGTGTCATTAATATGTGTATCAAGTGCATCTTCTTGAAAAAGATGTTATCGATTTAATGACCTGGAGGAAGGTGGATGTCGGCGGGGTCAGAAGGACTGTGTGATGGTGAAGCTGTGGAAACACCCCACGACCGCTGAGAAAAGGCATCCGGTGTCCCTTTGCGGGGAGGCGCACCACAGCCGACCAAGCGGCCCTGACTCGAACACGTGAGCCGCCCTGTGAGAGCAGAAGCTTACGGGTGGTCGGCTGAGCAGTCAGTACCTTCAACCACACTAGGTGCTGGGTGCTGGGTGCTGGGTACCGGCCGGCTGGCGTGGCCACAGCACTAAGCTTTAGTGCTGCACCAGGAGGCCCCGTTACTTTTCAGATTTAAGAACAGGCAAAATTAGACTGTCAAATGGAGAGGCCGAGGGGATAATCACTCCTGTATGTATGCGGTTTAGATAATGAGTCTTACTCTCTGAAGGTCCCATTTTAACTTATTTGGGGCCAAATAAGAATCGTGACTGGGATCTGTGGGGTTCCGTTCACCAAGTCAATTTGTAAAATGCCCCAAACTTACATTAGCTTTGATTTATTGTTCGTTATATTCAAGCATCTCTGTCTAACGGGATATTTCAGGTCAGTGAGTGCTATGACTGGGAAATTAAGGCAACCTACAGTTACAGTGAGGCACACTTATTTCCCCTCTATTTTATGTCGAGTCCCCTTGTAAGATCATGAGGACTCATGTTTACATGCGGTGGGATGGAGGCACCTGGGTGGCTCCATCGGTTAAGTGTCCAGCTCTTGGTTTCAGCTCAGGTCATGACCCCACAGTCGTGAGATCGAGCCCCGCGTCAGGCTCCGTGCTCAGGGTGGGGTCGGCTCCGGATTCTCCCCGCGCCCCCTGCTCACTCTCTCAAGTCAGTGAATAAAAGCTAATGAACAGACAGAACACTTCAGTGGGGTGCCCAGATACAGCCCTGATTTGAGCCCCGGCATGAGACCCAAGACGTTTGTGAATCAGTGCATTTTAGCGAAGGTGACGACGGAGCACCTGGGCCCGGGGCTCGGCAGCCCTCCTGCCCGCCTCTCCCCCTACCTCTCCCCTCACCTTCCCCTCCCCCCTCTACCCTCCCCCTCCCCAACAACTAAGTACGCAAATAAAAACTTAAAAATAATAACAATAATAAAGGAAATTCTTGTCTGTAAAAACTATCCAAATTTTGGATGAAATTATAGAGACTCGTTCCGTGTTAATCTCACACACCAGATGCACAAACACTTTAAATTTATGTTTCCCTCTAGTTAGGGTTTTGCTTTTGTTTTTTTTAAGGATTTTCTTTGTATATTTGGCAGAGAGGGCGAGAGAGGACACAAGCAGGGACAGCGGAGGAAGAGGAGAAGCCGGGTCCCCGCCGACGTGCAGAAACTCTGTCCTAAAGTGGGGGAATGCTCGCTACGTCATACCCGTAGGTAAATTCCAGGTGAAACAGAATCAAGTGTAAAACCTGAACCTGTAACATGGCTGGGAAACTTAGGAAAATATTTCAGGTACGGGCTGGAGAGGGAAGCACAAAGGGGAAAAATCACAAGAGAAATGCCGATATCCTTGAGCACACACGGCCCAAGTTTTGTAAAATTAAAAGGTAAAGGACAAACTGGGAAGATACTTACAAGCAGCATGACAACGGACTAACATGCTTCGTGTATAATGACAGTGTCAATAAGAAAACAACTAATGTGTCAAAAGAAAAATGGGCAAAGAGCTTGAACAAAGATTTCACAGGAGAATTATAAATGTCCATAATAAGTCCCTAAGAATGGTGTCAACTTTCCCAACAACGGATGGAATGAAATGTAAAAATAATGAATTTTCCATTTTATTCCATCCAAGAGGCAAATGTGTATGTGTGTGTATGTTTAAATGATAATGCGGGTGAAGATGTAGATAAACGGGTACTCTCTATACCGGCAACGATAAACGAGCCATGACCTCTTACACATTCTGGAAAACCACATGGTCCTAAGTAGGAAAAAGCTTAAGAAGGCTTCTATCTTTCACTTTGTGTTTGTACTCACAGAAAGTACACTGAGTTAGACTGTATCCCCTTCGAAAAAGACCCGAGTCTAACCCTTGACTGTATCTGGAAACAGGACCTCTGCAGGTGTAGCGAAGTACGGTGAAAAGATACATCATGCATTTAGGGGGGACCCCAAGTCCAATGACTGCTGTCCTTATAAGAAAAGGAAAGGACCCAGAGACACACTCAGGAAAGAAGGTCATGTGAAGACTGGAGTGATGCTACCATGGTCCCAGGAGCTCCGGGAGCCACCAGAAACCAGAAGAGGCAAGGACAGTGTCTCTCCCCAGAGCCTTCAAAAGGAGCAAGGCCTGGCTGACACCCTGGTTTTGGGTGTTTGGCCTCTGGAACAATAAAAGAATACATTTCTGCTCTTTTAGGCCACTAAGATTGTGGCAGCTCTTGGAAACTAATACACTATGGAAACAACCGTTGACATAAGGAAAGGTTTATATGTAGAGATGTTCATCTTTGCATGATTTGTAACAGCAAAAATTAGGAAAAACTTAAAGCAATGAAAATAGAGGAAGGGTTAAATAAGCTGGAATATACCTATAATATATTGTACAGCCATTAAAGAATGTGTTTTGAAGAATTTCAAATGCCGCGGGAAATGTTTACAGCATACAAACAAAATTCAGAAAACAAGTGGAGGTACCATGTGACCCTCCAATGCACATGTGTATAGGATGTCTGCTTATGTGTATGAACAACCCTGATGGGTAACAGGAATAAAAAGTCCCAAATGGAAAACATCACATAAAGTCAACAGTACACTGAAAGAAAAAGAAACCATGACCCAGGAGAGTTTATCCCAGGAGATAGATAATTATTATTGTCAATGTAATGTAATATATCAAGACACCAAATAAGAAACACCCTAAGAGAATATTGAAAAGATAACTGATAAGATTCAGTGCCCATCCCTTACAACATACCTAGGAAAATTAGAAACAGAAGGCTTCTATGAAGGGCACGTGGGTGGCTCAGTTTGTTAAGTCTCTGCCTTCTGTTCAGGTCATGATCTCGGGATCCTGGGTTGGAGCTCCACGTTGGGCTCCCTGCTCAGTGTGGAGCCTGCTTCTCCCTCTCCCTCTGTCCCTCCCTACCACTCGTGTTTTGTCTCTCTCTGCTCTCAAAACCAGCTGAATGATACTGTTACCATGATCATTAACACGTCTCGGCAGTTTTTACTAATTCAGTAAGACAAAGAGAAATAAGAGGTCTAGTTATAAGAAATATAGAAGTAGAGTTATTTTCTACTACAAAAATAAGATCAGAGATTAATTAAAATATTACTGGAGTTAATGAAAGTTTGTATAAAGGGTTGGATAAAAGACGAAAATTCAAACGACTTTTTTTTTTTTTTTTTCAAAATTTTTTTTTTTTAAAGATTTTATTTATTTATTTGACAGAGAGAAATCACAAGTAGATGGAGAGGCAGGCAGAGAGAGAGAGAGGGAAGCAGGCTCCCGCTGAGCAGAGAGCCCGATGCGGGACTCGATCCCAGGACTCTGAGATCATGACCTGAGCCGAAGGCAGCGGCTTAACCCACTGAGCCACCCAGGCGCCCAAACGACTTTTAATTATACAGAAAAAATGGAAACAAAAGATTTTTAATAGCATTGAAAAACCATAAAATATCTAAGACTATCTGTAATAAGAGATATACATGAAAAACCCCACAAAACTCCGTGACACACAAAAACTTAAATAAATGTTCCTGGAGGGTTAATTAGAGTACTGTGAAGAAAGCCACTCTTGCCACATTAATTTAGAGATATCCGGAATTCAATTAAAAAGACAACTCAAGGGGATTAATTTGGAATTTGACAGTATTTGTAAAGTTCATCTGGAATGAAACACATTATAGTCGAAACACAACCACATAAAAGAATTTGTGTTTAAGAACCTTTTTAAAACCTTCTTAATAATCCTGAAGGAAGTTAGTTTTATTTGGAGATTTCACAAAATAAGTCATTCAATGTCTCTGCCTGTTCTTTCGGCTATTAAATTAATAAAAGATTAGCATTCATTACTTTAGAGGCTTCAAAACTGAAAGATATTTCCTTTAAAAAGTTGTTTTATTCTGCTTGTTATTTCTCTGCATTTTATTCCTTTTTACCCTGGTTAATTTCCTCTAGGGAATGTGAGCCCATCCAGAGCTTTGTGGCTATTTAAAAGTACCCCTGGTACTTCTAAATCTTTTAATTTACTGATGCAACTTTATTTTTATAGTGGCATAAGAGCAGGCTGGTATAGTGAAAGAGTGGTCCAGAATTCAGTCCCAGCTCTGCCTCTATTGGACTGTGTTCTAGTTTATTTTTTGGAAAAGTAGACTCCTATACCTACCTGCTTCCTGTCCTTGCCGTGAGGTTACCATCACACAATTATTACCTAGCACACAGCTTGGCACATCCTAGAAACGTAGTATGATTTATGCAAATTACATACTTTTCACGCTTCCCTTTCTCTTCATTTTCACTGGTTTGCTTATGTCACCATTTACTTTTTTAAAAAAAGATCTATTTATTTATTTTAGGGGGAGGGGCAGAGGGAGCAGGAGAGAATCCTCAAGCGGACTCCTGGCTGAGCACGGAGCCGACGCAGGGCTGTACCCCCCCAAGGCAGGGCTGTACCCCACGAGGCAGGGCTGTACCCCCCAAGGCAGGGCTGTACCCCCCGAGGCAGGGCTGTACCCCCCCGAGGCAGGGCTGTATCCCCCAAGGCAGGGCTGTACCCCACGAGGCAGTGCTGTATCCCAGGACCCTCAGATCACGACCTGAGCTGAAATCGAGTTGACGCTTAAACGACTGAGCCACCCCGGCACCCTCTTATGTAGCTCAGCCTCACGTTCTGGGTAGAACACGGCTGCTCCCACGTGTGTCTCCCGTGCTGGGCTGTGGCTTCTGAGAGCGAAGGCGCCGTTTCCCTCCCGGGCCTAGCCCAGGGCTCTGTCTGCGCTTCGGATGCAGCCAGGAGAAGGAGAGGAACAGGAGGAGGGGGAGGCAGGAGGAGAGGCTGGCGGCCGTGACACACGCAGCGTTTCTGCTCCGGCACGACGGTCTCACTCCGGAATGAAATCCTGGGACCGTGGAAGATGCGCTCAACTAGCAGAGACTGAGCTGACACGTGCAAGTCAGACTCCCTCGGGGAGGAGCCCAGACCAGGCCGCAGCTAACGTGTTCGCGACCGTCCCCGAGCGTCCGCTACCGACGTGGGTGAGTCGAGGCTCCGGCTCTGGCTTCTCCGCTCCAGCCGGGGCTCAGCAGGGAGGAGACGCTGCCACCCGAAGCGGCTGCGCTGGCCCTGGGACGAATGTCAAGAAGCAGAGACCGAGGCGCCCGGTAACGGCCGCCGCAGCCCCACCCGCTCCCCGGCGGTGTCTGTTTTGCCACATTCGGTCCGGGCTGTGTGCGGTGGGTGGAATCACAGCTGCCAAGAGGCAATGTTAATTTTTGATTTTTACTTTTTTACCTACACATATAAAACAGCGCAGTTTCCCTCAATGCCCAGCTAATCAGCTTCTGATATCAAGTCAACAGTCGGAGTCCTCATGAGCATTTTTAAATAGCACCTGACCAAGCTCGAGATTCAATACAGGGAAACGCAGACACGTGGACAGAAGCTGCTCAGTGCTCAACAAGACGTAGAATCCACGGGGCGGCGCACTAAGGTAGACAAACACCATGGGCCTAGCAGGGCATCTTGGTGTGAGAACCAGGAAAATGAGAGAAGCCAAGACTGTTCAGGTGAGTGGGTGGGAAAAGTGTACGTTGGAGAGGAATTGGGAGAAAGAGAGTCGATAAAATAAATAGATAAAACCATGGATAGAATGGGTTCCCATTGCGCACGGCCTTGAATGTCACTAGTACTTGGGTTTGGTCCCATAACTAAGGCACTTTCTCCGAGGCTCCCTGGACGGGGAGACCTTATGGAGGAGAAATGTCCGGAGGATGAACAGACAGCGCCGCGCACGACAGACCCGGGAAGAGACAGCAAAAGAGGACGTCAGCGGAGGACCTGCCGCTGTGCCCTCACCTCCGAAATCCTTATCATTTCACGTGATCTTCAAAATCTGTAATGCTGGGAACTGACCAGAGCGATTTCTGTACCGCAAACAGTGGGAAGAGAGCGGGCAGCTGGTCTCAGCCAGGAACAGCCCAAGGTTAGGCCCTCTTTGAACCTGATATTTTATTTATTTTAAAAGATTTTATGTATTTATTTGGCAGAGAGAGCACAGGCAGGGGGAGCAGCAGGCAGAGGGCAAAGCAGGCTCCCTGCCAAGCCATGAGCCTGATGTGAGACTTGATCCCAACCAACACTTTGGGATCATGACCTGAGCCAAAGGCAGACATTTAACCGACCAAGCCACCCAGGTGTCCCCGAACCTTATATTTTATATCAGAGTGAGCCGTGAGTTTTTTTATTAAAGGGCCCCCATGAAAGACACCCTACCTGGGCTTTAGAGAATGTGAAACAGAAGGAATTACCACGCGGGAAGACAAGGAAAGACACATTACTGTTAAGTATTTCGGAGCATTTGATCCTTGGCAAGACCTCATGGAAAAATTGTCACCTTTACCTGAGCAGCAATTTGAAAAGCTTTTCACGTGTCACACCAAGAACTGGCACGTACAGAGCCCGGACCCTCGGACAGGCACAGCGGCGAGTTCTCACAACCCGAGGAGGCAGGTACATCCATCACGTGTGTCTACAGACGCACGGAGGATAACCTGTCCAGCGTCCCGTTGCTGGGGATGCCGGGGCCAGAACTCGGCCCCCGGGGGGTGACTCCAGAGCCCGAGAGCCCAGCATCACACACTCCGCCGCTGCACGTCCCACCGCTCCTCGAAACCACCGACGAGGGGAGGAAGGAAGATGAATCTGGTTTGCCCGGCAAATACGCGCAGAATTCTTACCTGCCAGGCCTCGTCCTACGTACTGAGTTTCGAAGGATGGATGAAGCACGACCCCTCCTGTGGGGGAGCCCGCAGCCTAGTCAGCAAGACGGACACACAGATCCATTTACTGATGAACAACAGAAACTCGAAGCTTCCGTGAATTAAGTAACTCATCCGAGCGCGCAGCCAGAAATGAGGACGGGAAGGCCGAGACTTAAAGGCCGTTATTAACATCTCCGAGTCTAACGCTTATTCTCAGGAGTGTTGTCACTCCTTGTGGTGTGGCAGTAAGAAAAGAAAACACGACAACAGTACTGCCAGCAGGACAGCACCGCCAGCAGGACAGCACCACCAGCAGGACAGTACCGCCAGCAGGACAGCACCGCCAGCAGGACAGCACCGCCAGCAGGACAGCACCGCCAGCAGGACAGCACCGCCAGCAGGGTTCTCCAGTCTGGCCGAGCCGCAACAGAGCTGGTTGGTAAGAAGGAGACTTTACAGGAAGCCACTGTGATTCGGGTGCCGACAGGCCAATGAACCACACACTGGTCCAAAAGTTGCAAAATGTTTCATTTCAGATACAAAGTGTCGTATCATTAATAATTTTTGCTAAAATAATTTCAGGTGCTTTGGGTGAGTCACTCATACTGGACCACTTTCCTTAAGAAAAACCAATATAAATCCTTGTGGGTTGAGAAGCTGAAGAGGGTCCCAACTGATTAAGTTCCCCAGTAACTAAAACTATTTTTCAGGGCACCTGGGTGGCTCAGTAGGTTAAAGCCTCTGCCTTCAGCTCAGGTCATGATCTCAGGGTCCTGGGATCGAGTCCTGCATCGGGCTCTCTGCTCAGCGGGGAACCTGCTTCTTCCCCTCTCTCTGCCTGCCTCTCTGCCTACTTGTGATCTCTCTCTGTCAAATAAATAGATGAATAAAATCTTTAAAAAAAAAACTGTTTTTCATCTTCTCATCTGCCCCTCTCATACTTCCTAAAGGAGGACTAGAATCCTTCATTTACAATGGAAGGGAACTATCCAAAACTACTTACCCAAACAAGCCTATGAAATTTTTTTTTAAAGATTTTATTTATTTATTTGACAGAGAGACACAGCGAGAGAGGGAACACAAGCAGGGGGGAGTGGGAAAGGGAGAGGCAGGCCTCCCGCTGAGCAGGGAGCCCGTCGCAGGGGGCTCGATCCCAGGACTCTGGGATCATAACCTGAGCTGAAGGCAGACACTTAACGACTGAGTCCCCCAGGCGCGCCTGAAATGTGTTTCCGCAATTGTGCGTGGCCCGCGACAGCTCCTCCGTGTGAACTACTACTACAGTATGATGTTCGCTGCCAGGTCAAGGGCAGCGGGCAAGCGTCCTCCGCTGTCTCCCCTCACCAGGGGCTCCGAGCCGGAGCAGCAGTGCATCGCTTCACTCCTTCCCTTCTCCGACCGGGCTTGACCGGCAGCAGTCGGACCCGTGGTGGAGGCTGCTAGTCACTGCCTGTGACGGGCGGGGGGTTGGCGGGGCTCAGAGCAGAGTGGGGGCAGGTGAGGGGGCGGCCTGCGGCCCGGCAGGTGCCGATTGCGGGTGTGACCCACCGTCACCAAGGAAGAGTCTCCTTGGCTTTTACAACAGAGAAGGAGGCTCACTGCAAATACTTTAGAAGGTACAGGTCAGGGAAAGGGCGAAAAGTATTCAGAATTCCACAACGGAGAGAGAGAACCACGGTTAACATCTTGTTGTGCAATCTGTTATGTGTGTGTGTGTTTATACTAATAATAACTTCAAAAATGGAATCATTTAGCAATAGGGTTACACCTACAAGGTAGTAATACTCTGCCTTACAAGAGGAAGGAAATTCGAACATATCCTACAGCATGGAGAGACCTCCGGGACGTCATGCTAAGTGAAATAAGCCAGTCATAAAAAGACAAACACTGCAGAATCCCACTGACACAAGCCGCCTGCACTAGTCGAATTCAGAGAGAGCAGAATGGTGGCTGCAGGGACTGGAGAAGGAGAGCGAAAGGGGGAGTCGCTCCATGGTACAGTTTCAATTTCGCAAGATAAAAAGAGTTTTGGAGGCTGGGTGCACAACACCGTGAGTAAACTTACCACCACTGACCGTGCACTTAAAACTGGTTAAGAGAGTGACTTTCTACTATACGTGCTCTACTACAAAATTAAAAATAAAGAAATAAATTTTAAAAAGAAAATCAGTTAATAAATCTGTCTAAATATCTTTTAACTTATTTTTGTGATCACCTCTCCGTGTGATTGACACACACACACACACACACACACACACACACACGTATCCCCATCAATATTCCAATATTCCAATTTTCAGTATAGTATTGTTGGCATGATCTATCTTAATTTACTTAACCTAAGAAAATTATTTTTCTGGATGTGACCGGTGGGTGCTTGGCTAAGGGGAGGGGCCAGTAAAGGGCAGAGGTACATGACCCAGAAGAAAGAGGATTGTCAACAGAGCCAAGGTCCCGAAGGAAGGATGAGAGAAGGCATTCGGGGTTCAGGGAATGGACTGGCCTTAAAGACGTGCAAAAAAGAAAACCACATCCTCTGAGGATCAGGGGACTCCATTTGCATTTCTAAGGAAGAGCTGGGGCCCCTGAAGGAAGTCGGAGCCTGGAGCCTCTGCGGAGCTGAGCAGTGGCGGGAGGAGGGTGTGAGGCAGCTGGAAGGAAACACGGGGATGCCCAGGGAAGGGGACACTGAGGCTATGATGTCTGAGGTGGAAAAGTCCCAATAGCACAAGAACCTGGGTGGAGGCCTGGGAGTGAACAGCTACGGTTTAGTTGGAGGTGAACTTATGGAAAAGGTCCTGTGGATTTTGAGGCCAGATCTATGGTCTGATGATCCAGGACGACTGCTGTTGCTGAGAGTCAGGACAAGAGATGGGGAGGCGGGAGGCAGGGCAGGCGCAGAGCCAGCAACCCGAGAAATGAATGAAGTGCCTGGGAGCTGGACGGAGAGTGTGCTGAGAGGCGTGGAAGGCGGTTTACCATGGTCTTAGAGTTGGGGATGACACGGCTTTCCATGCAGCGACCCACAGAGGAGGGAGAGAGCAATCAGCGGAAGGTCAAGGGCTTCATTCAGCGTGGGCTCCCTGGGGTGCGGAGGGAAAGAATGGGGGGATTCAAAAGAGGAGCAGAAATGAAAACGTTAAGAAGCCATGAAAATGCAAGTTACGATATATGCCGGCGGAGGTAAGGCAGGTGGGTGTGAGAGGTCTCACTGACGCAGACTGTGGAAGACGGAGGAGGTCACAGGGCTCCGGACGTCGGTGGATGGCCAGGCTTGAACAAAAGAAAGAGAATGCAGGACCCAGTCTAGTTTCAGAAAAGTGGCAGGAAATGCTATTAAGTTTGCAGAGAGACAGCGTGATCGGAGGCTTCCAGTTCTCACGCGTCTCCAGCTTCCTTCCCATGACTTCTTTTTCTCCACAGCACATTCGTCCCTTCGTTGTACGCTATCTATTTCCTTATCTACCCATTTCTGGTTGGTCTTCTCCCATAGACTGTACAGCTCCCGGAGGGCAGGAATGCGTCTGTTTTGTTCTCTGCTCTATCTCCAGCACCTAGATACGTCTCCGTATAGTAACACCTCAATAAATCACGTGGAATGAATAATCGAGTGAATAAATAAATGACAAAAACCAGTTAGGATGAGGATATCCCAAGAAGTTTGCTAAAACTGCAGCACGGGCCTCCCTCAGGAGGGAGCTGTCTTAGAGTCTCAGCAGTAAAGGGACGGAAGACGTAGGCCAGGGCCGCCTCCCAGGTCGTATCTGTTCTTTCCTTCATTTTCCGCCTCTTAGATGTGACTGTTCCTTCTGATCCTACAAGGTTCAACTTGTGTGTCCGTGTCTCTCAGAAACCCTCTGATGTCTCTGCTCTTCGACCCAGGACACCCAGCCCTGGCAGTGCTCTCGAGGCACCCAGGGGCTTTTCTCTCCACATTGCGCTTCCTCTGAGGTCGGATAACTATTACTGTGTGGGCCTCCCCCGCCGGACAGAAGGGGCACGCCTTCCCGCAAACACACAGGCAGACGTCTACAAACGTTTGCTGGGTATATAAATGGTAAGTACTGCGCATGTGAGTCAGGTCAGTAACAGACTATATTTTCCTTCTTTGAAGCTCAGTTTTGTCACACAAAAATTTGCACTTTGGCCCACTGAGCAAGGGGACTGACTTCTGGTGCAAGGGCAACCAGGTAGGAAACAGCTCAGCTCTCCACACCAGAGATCAGCTGGAGTCTTTATCTGTAAGAGAAGAGAGGGGTCCGCTGTCTTTCATGTGCCCCTTCCCCTGCCAGCTGGGGACCACAGGCGAGCCTGTCCTGCCAGCCGGGGATGCTCCCAGATGACGAAATGAAAGAGCACCCCAGGAACGTCTAAACAATGTCTGATTTGGGGCACCTGGGGTGCTCGGATGGTTAAGCGACTGCCTCTGGCTCAGGTCATGATCTCAGGGTCCTGGGATCCAGCCAGGCATCAGGCAGGGAGCCTGCTTCTCCCTCTGCCTCTCTCTCTCTCTCATGAATAAATAAATAAAATCTTAAAAAAAATAAACAATGTCTTCTTTGGTTTGGAGCGCAGCCTGGATTTTTATAGATTTTCAAATGATTCTATTGTACAGTCAGGGTTGAGAGGCTCTGCCCCCAGCAACCAGACGTCTTCTCCTGGTGTGTGGCGCTGTCCAAGGTAGCCGCTCCTCAAGCACGTCTTCACCCTGATGTCCGCCCAGCGGGCCCGGGCAAGGGTCAGTGGTTGTCTGAACCACGCAGTGGAAGGGTGCTGCACTTGGGGCAGTACCGAAGCCACAACACAGTTAATTGTACTGGAGGAAAGCACAACTTTGTGTTCAGTTTGAATAAAACTGTGCTGTCCAAGGGCCTCCACGTGGCTATTTAAATTTCAATTAATCCAGATTTTTAAAAATTTTAATTAAAAATTCAGCTCCTCAGTTGCACATTCAGTTGCTCAACACAGAGTGGCCACCATATGGCAAGATGCGGAAAGGGAACATTTCCATTACCGCAGAAAGTTCTAGTGGCGGAGGCTAACAACAACTACCAGGCCCCTTCTTCTTCTTCTTCTTCTTTTTTTTTTTTTTAAGGTTTTATTTATTTATTTGACAGACAGAGATCACAAGTAGGCAGAGAGGCAGGCAGAGAGAGGGGGAAGCAGGCTCCCCGCTGAGCAGAGAGCCCGATGCGGGACTCGATCCCAGGACCCTGAGATCATGACCTGAGCCGAAGGCAGAGGCTTTAACCCACTGAGCCACCCAGGTGTCCCTAATCCCCTTCTTCTGAAAGTAACCTGTGGCTATATTGATTTTCTGTTAATCACGGGCAAAATGGTTTGCAGAGGGTAAACAAACTGAACTTCTGGTCATTCCTTCTGAGCAGCCACACCTAGATGAAAGCGGCCCTTTATACGCCTTTTCCAGAATGAGAACTAGGACAGGAATTCTAGGCTCCCATGAACAACAGTTCTGAGTAGTTCCATTACAGGTATTAGGGCAGTGGTGGCTTTCCAACTTTTTTGACCAAGACTGACAGTAAACAGAAGTATTTAATATCACAATCCAATATACAGATATATATGTATATAACTGAAAAGAAATATTTCAGAAATCAGTATTTATCCTTACTACAAATTCTGCACTTGGATGTTTTCTTTATTATTCTATTCTATTGTATTTTCTGTTTCATTATAAAAATTAATCTACTCGTCTGTTTTCATAGCCCTGCTGACCTACAGCTTGAAAAACCACTACCTTAAGATACAAGTTGGAGACAAGAATCTGGGACTCGCCTTCGCACCTCAGAGTTAATAGCCAGCTCGGTAATAACTCACAGCTAACATCTATCAGGCAATTACTGTCTGCCAGGCACCGTGTTAAATGACTTCTATTCGTTACCTTATGCAAGTTTCATAATGGCCCACAGAATTGGTGTCTGAGAACTGGGAAATTCTGGGATTTTATGCTATTTGCACAAGTCATGGATGCTGAAGAAGACTCGGGGCTCCTGGGTCAGGGACAGATGACTGTATTACTCTCAGCGACAGCAATAGCTAGAGTACCTGCATTTTCTCGTAACCGTCCTCCAGCTCTGACGTCTACAGGTGTCACAACAAGGGCCACGTGGCCCCTGCACACACAGGCAGGAGCGTTCCTGGACAGGAAGGCCGCCCTGCGGACCCGTGTCCTTCATACTGGATGGACGCATGCCTGCCCGTTGCTCGAGGGCAACGCCACCTCTATCATCCAAGACTGTTCGCTACACACACATGCTGGGAAACACAACCCAGGACAAAGTTGCAGCCAGTGCCTCTCTTCTTAAAGACCCGTCCAAATGCAGGGGACGTGCGGAGGACGTGTCTTAATTGGAAAAGGCAAGATACATGTGCCACAAGCAAGCAAACCAGGAGACACTTGAAACGGAACTGAGCCTAGGTTCAACGTCAGAGTGCCGTGAAGTCAGCCCGGACAGACAATATGTCAAGAACTGGTGTAAAATATTCACAGGCTAAAAGTAGAACGGAGCCTAGATATCTTTCTGTGATGACTGTGGTCATGCCACGACTCTAAGAAGTAAATTATCTGACTTCCTAAGGCTTTTCTAGCTCTTAGAAATGCTCATTGGGGGAGCAGTTATCCAGAACAATCCTCTTTAATTTCCCAGGGGCTGAAAGGAGTTAAAACCTGTGTTATGAATAAGGAGGAAGTAGCAGTGAAGAAAAAGTTCCTCCGGGCGAGGGAACATGCGAGGGACGGCAGAAATATTGTCCAACGGCTGACAGAGAACACCGCTGGCGAACTGCCAAGTTTGTGGCCCTACAAGTAAACGCTCACTTTGTTCGATGGCCTCATCTTAAAAGATCACCATGTGCTACTCTTTGATCACAAGGACGTCCTTTCCCCAAATCAGTTAATGGGAAAACTTTGTCTTTATTTTTACATGCATACATAGAAAATCAAGATTTTGGCATGCAAATGGCAACCCACTCCTTTTCATACAAATCAATCGTTATGCCACATAGAAGCTCAAAATAAAATGGAAAAACACCAATCAAAATGCCATAGAAAAAATAATCAGTTTATTCAGGAACAATTCTATTAGCTATTAAAATTATAGGGTGATAAATCCTGTTCTTGCGAACTCTGTGCTGTCACGGACAAGCCTGGAAAATTTTTCAAAATTTTCTAAGTCTAGGGCATGTGGGAACATAATCCCACAAGAAAGAAAAACTATCCCCCATGAGTTCATATTACTGCCATTGCATGCAGGTATTTTTAGTTGCTCGTGTTTCTACGTAAATACATTTTAAAAATTTTATTGAAAAGAAGAACTCAGGAATTCCAGGAGATACATTTCCACTAGAATTTCCAGAATAATTACATTATGGAACTCTAATTTACAAACAGTCCAGGTGCAGTAAAAAATAGTATCTATTTGAAATGGCTTTACAATGGTATCAGTATTTCTTAATTAACACCTTTCAGTGGGGCGCCTGGGTGGCTCAAGTCAAGCTTCTGCCTTGGGCTCAGGTCATGATCCCAGGGTCCTGGGATGGAGCCACACATCGGGCTGTCTGCTCAGCGGGGAGCCTGCTTCTCCCTCTCCCTCTGCCCTATTCCTTGCTCTCTCTCGCTCTATCTCTTGTTTTTGCTATCTCAAATAAACAAAATCTTTAAAAAAAGAAAAACCACCTTTCACTCATAAGTCAATAAAATGAAAGATAATTTGAAAGGCTGTTTTATTAACCAGACCAGTTTAAATACTATCATGTCCATTTTGGCTATGTACAGATTTCTTCTTGTTGTTTTGTTTTGTTTTGTTTTTTGTTTGTCTTTTGCTTTTGTTTTTTGTTTTAAAGATGATATTTATTTATTTGGGAGAGAAAGAGAGCAGGAGTGGGGCTGGGGGAGAGGCAGACGGAGGCAAAGGAGACCCCCCTGAGCAGGGAGCCCCACGTGAGGCTCGGTCCCGAGACCCCGAGATTGTGACCTAGACAAGGCAGATGCTTACCTGACTGAGCCACTCAGGTGCCCCTGTTTTTCGTTTTTCTAAGTAGGTTCCACACGCAGTGTGAAGCCCAACAGAGGGCTTGAACTCATGACCCTGAAATCAAGACCTGAGCTGAGACCATGAGCCGAGGCTTAACTAACTGAACCCCCAGGGGCCCGCTTTTGTTTTTGTTTTTGTTATTGTTGTTGTTTTTAAGTAATCTCTACCCCCAGCATGGGGCTTGCACTCACAACCCCAGATCACATGCTCTACTAACTGAGCCAGCCAGGTGCCCTTGGCCGTGTACGGTTTTAATTTATGCCTTAAAACTTCCCATTATTACCATCTAAACTATTTTCTGTGGCAGCTAAATCATTATAAGTGTAAAAAAAAAAAACCAGGAAGCAGTCTACTTTGTTAATAAGTGAAATGTTTGATGAACAGTAAGGCTCTGCTATTTTTGGAGACACTTATGTTTACATTCAGTTGAAAACCATTAGAATTCATTATAATTACTGCACAGTTAAATAACACCATTTAAACTACAGGCTGATTTCCTCTACTGCCATAGTTAATCACAATTACTTTTTTTTTTTAAGATTTTATTTTTATTTATTTATTTGACATACAGAGTGAGAGAGTACAAGCAGGGGGAGCAGCAGGCAGAGGGAGAAGCAGATCCCCCGCTGAGCAGGGAGCCCAATGTGGGACTCGATCCCAGGATGCTGGGATCATGACCTGAGCCCAGGGCAGACGCTTAACCCACTGATCCACCCTGGCGCCCTCACGATGACTTCTTAAGCGTTGCCTACACTTGCCTAAAAGTATTACACGACCTCCGGCACGTTTTCAAAGACCTTCGCTGCACTCCTTTAAAATCTCCAGAATGTCCTGGAGGCATTCAGATGTCGTTCAAAGCTTCAGAAGTGTCCACCTCTGGAGACAGGGGTACAGACTCTACCCATGGAGTCCAAAGAAGAAAAGTAGCCGAGACGACAAGCTGTTTCCTCTTCTCGTCTGCCTGATGAAGTCCATGGACATGTGGTCGCTCAGATTTAGTTTGACCTTTAGGGAAAACTGAAACCTTCCTTCCAAAATGAATTTGGTTTTACTTTCTAGATGACACTAGGTGAGGGGAAAAAAAATTTCCAGCTTGTTTTAAGACCTCTCCTTGTACATAAAATTCTTTTTTAAAAAAGATTTTACTTATTTATTTGACAGAGAGAGCGCGCACAAGCAGGGGGAGCAGCAGGCAGAGGGAGGGGAGAAGCAGCCCGTTGCTGAGCAGAGAGCCTGACACGGGGCTCCATCCCCGGACCCTGGGATCATGGCCTGAGCCGAAGGTAGATGCTCAACCAACTGAGCCACCTGGCTGCCCCGATACATAAAATTCTGAAAACAACACTCTTTCCATTTATTATATTAAAGTGAAATCAAAAGGTACAAACTTCCAGTTATAAAATAAAGTCGTCTTGGGCATATAATGTATAGGGTGGTGACTGCAGTAAATAATACTGTATTCTGCATTCGAAGATTGCTGAGAGAGTGGATGTCAAAAGTTCTCATCCCAAGAAAAAATATCTATCTCTATGTGCTGAGGGAGGTTAACTAGACTGACTTAGTCCTTTTGCAACATATGCAAATACCTAATCAGCATGGTGTACATCTGAAAGTATTATACTATTGTATGTCTATTACAAATAAAAATATATACATATCACGAAACACAGGCAAGAAGTGATTCCAAAAAACAATTTAGAATGTAGTAAAAAGTGGGAGATTTAGGGGATGGACCTTATCTATTCAGACCATATGGGACGACTTGCTACAAAGCAGGGGGTAGAAGTCAGCGAGGGGTTAGGAAGGAAGGAAGCCCACACAGTCTGTAGTCAGTCTTTGGGCAATTTGCGTTTCTTTGGTCCCCAGGCTTCCTGGTCCAGGGCACTCACTTTCAGGGGCCAGAGGCTGGGAGCAGCAAGGTCTCTCCCGGCGTAAGGACCGCGACTAAACACAGAGTGACTCCCCACCCACCCAACAGGATTCATCTTACTCAGACGACAGCTGTGGTCTGCTCACTTCTGTGCTTGTGCAAGGCGACACAATGTCTGAGCCTCACAGGTGTGCCGCTGTCCCCCTGCACATCGCTGTCACACTGCAGTGTGGAAGGTGAGGATCTGTCACCGACTGCCTGGGGCTCACATCCTGCCTCTCCGACTTCCTGGGATTGGAGGTACCATGGGATCGCGGCGAGGCTCACAGGACTGTCGTGAGAAGCAATGTAATACATGTGAAGCATTCCTTGGGGGCCCTTGGGAAGTACTCAGTGATCTGTGGAGGCCTTAGATCAATGCTTCCCAAAAGTGGGTCCTGAGTCTACTTTCAAAGGCAATATTTGATATCATGATCCAAGAGACACACAAACACTCATATAATAATACTAGAAATAATGACCCTGCTTATACAGTGCTCACTATATAAGGACCGGGCATTGCAGCGTCAGGATTTGAGTCCGAGGGTCCTGGTAATGTTGTGCTTTCTGTCACCACCCTCCCTGTGGCCTTGTATTTGCCCGACGTGGGAGAAGCAAAAATTTCACCAGTCGCTAGCAGCTCCCACTGAGAGGGACACAGAGTGAGAATTCCTATTCCACTGTGTATTTCATTTCATTAAAAAAACAATAAACAAAACACTGACCTTAACCTTTTACATCAATTCCATGACTCAGGACACATGGTTTGAAAAATACTGTAAGGGTGTATGAAAACGTTTTGGAAACATAAGAAGAAAGTTAAGCAAGAACATGTGTCTCGTCTTGGAGGCTTGACCATGTTACGGTGCACGGCAGACCTCAAAAACAACGACAAACCAAAACAGGAGTACATGGAACATTTCCTAAATTCATGAAGCCTCCCCCAGTGGCCTCAGCCGCTCCCTGAGGCGGGGGTACTCATTTGTTGGCTTTTTCACGGGATTTCTGTGACTGTTAGACAGGAACGGGAATCAGACGGGAGAATGGTGGTGCATCAGCCCTCACCTACCACCTCTTCTTCAAACGTGCCTCCCCTTGAGAAATCTAGAAGCACAGAAACCAACTTTAAGAATAAATGATTCTATGGGATGCCTGGGTGGCTCAGTTGGTTAAGCAGCTGCCTTCGGCTCAGGTCATGATCCCAGCGTCCTGGGATCGAGTCCCACATCGGGCTCCTTGCTCCGCAGGGAGCCTGCTTCTCCCTCTCCCTCTGACTCTGCCTTCCACTGTCTGCCTGTGCTCGCTCTTGCTCTCTCCCTGACAAATAAATAAATAAAATCTTTAAAAAAAAAAAAGAATAAATGATTCTATTACGTGCAAGATAGCAGATTCGAGGATGTGGAAGAACACCTGCTCGCATGGGGCCGAGCATCTAAACCACTCTGGACATTGCTTATTCTGCGGGTGAGCAAATACGTATAAATTTAAAAGGGAAACTTAATTTTTAGAGTGGGCTGAAACTTCAGCATAAAACACCTCCTTTAGAGTAAATGATAGTGTTTTGGTAACAGTAGGATGACAGAGTGAAATTTAATTTCTGGGTCTATCACTGCCTATTTCCACTTTCTTCCAAAGAATAATTGCCAACAGGGGCCCCCGGGTGGCTCAGTCAGTTAAGGGTCCAACTCTTCATTTCGGCTCAGGTCATGATCTCAGGGTTGTGAGATCGAGCCCCACATTGGACTCCATGCTTAGTGCAGGGATTTTCTTGCTCTTCCTCCCTCTGCCCCTCCCCCCAACCACTCATGTTCTCTAAATAAATAAAGTCAATCTTAAAAAAAAAAGGAATTGCCATTAAATGTTATCTCTACAGGAAACAGGTAAAAACAGTTTAGAGCTACACCGTCCAGCATGATAGCCACTAGTCCCATGTGGCTATTTAAATTAATTAAAATTAAATAAAAATTAGAATCAAGTCCCTCAGTTGTACGAGGCACATACCAAGTGCTCAACAGCCACATGTGGCTTATGGCCAGCACCTCGGACAAATGATGGAACTACAGAAAGTTTTACTGGACAGCACCAATATATTTATTTATTTGACAGACAGAGATTACAAGTAGGCAAGGGAGATAGAGGAGGAAGCAGGCTCCCTGTCGAGCAGAGAGCCTGATGTGGGGCTTGATCCCAGGACTCTGGGACCATGACCTGAGCCGAAGGCAGAGGCTTTAACCACTGAGCCACCCAGGCGCCCCTATGGACAGCACCAATATAGAGAAAGGCCATTTACAGAGGCTAAAAGAAAAATGCTGATTTCTTAATCAGTAGAAGAATTCCAAGCCGGACTCAGCAGCGCTGGCTCGACTTGCTCCGCAGCGAGGTTGGTCTGCCGAAAGATTCCACGCTACCTCACACTATCATTGCAACTGCTTGAAATCTGTCTGAAATCTCTTCCCATGAAGACTTGCCATCGCCAAGAAGCTATCTTTCGCCATCCCACCACGCCAGGAAAGGGTATTTGGCAAAAACAACAACTCGTTAGATAAGCTCGTTTGAAAGTACTCAGAACAGTTGGTGAGAAACCATGGAGACACAGGCCACCGGCAGAGCCAGGAGAAGTCTGCCGTTGGAGTTAGTAGGGAGGCACTTCTGCCGTCAGCTCCGGGTAAAGCCTTTATTACACACCAGAGTGTGCTCCTCGCTTGTCATGAATGTAGGCCCCGATTCAGGAACACTTGATGTTTGTATCACACTTTTGAGAGCTTTAGCTCAAATCTTACTTCAGCCTCTCAGAACTGATCACCACTGTGGGATGGATTCTGGGACCTACAGACTCTGCTGCTGACGGGGAGACTGAGAGGTCATACGTTATCCTGTCAGTGTCTGTCTTGCTCCATTGGTTCCTGAAATGATCCCCAGTGGCCAGAGTTTGGTGGGAGCAAGAGGCTCAAACTGCAGGCCCGGCCAGCTTCTCCGCGTGGGGACCGCAGGCCGTCGTCGGGCTCTGGGCCCGCTGGACGCCGGAGGTGCGCTCCGGGCACAGGGGAAACGAAGCAGTGACGCAAAGAACTGTCCCTGTGGATGACCGCAGAGCAGGTGCCGCGAGCGGACACCCCGCAAGGTCACAGCACACACGGGTGTGGCGGATCCAGAGCAAAGCCTAACACCGGCCCTACTGGGTTCGCACAGTCACTGCCGGGCGCAGCTCCCCTGCGCACAGCACACTGTAAGAGGATTTGAGGAGAAATCTGTGCCTTGAGCAACGGCTACAAAGATACTTTAACCTGGATTTAAACAACCCAGACGGCCTCGCGCTGGCGGCAGAGTGACCGCGCTTCCCCGCTCCCGCCGCGTCAGTCCGAGGTCGGCAGCACCGACCAGGGCTGGTCCCCGCGGGCCGCACTTCCTCCCTTCTGTCTACCATGGCCAGTGCCCGAGCGACGAACCTGGGGAGCAAATCCAGAACCCACCGGCCCTTAGAAGGCCCGAGCTGCGGCCCCCCCGAGGAAACGCGCCGCCCCTTAGGAGGCCGCAGCCTGGAAGCGTCTCCGGGACGCGGAGGGGAGACAGTGCGGGGTTTCGCGCACCACGGCTGAGCCCCAAACTCTCTGATCTGCAAACCCCCCACGCGCGAGCCCAACGAGTTCGTCCTCGAAACCGTAAGCGGGTCCGCTCGCTACCGGCCCCGCGGGGTCTCCAGAGTCGCCCTCGCCTGCGGCCAGGCCGGCGGGGACAGCCGCGCGCCCCGAACCCTGCCCGGGTCGGAGCAGAAAGGCCCCAGCGGGAGCTCGCACCGCCGTCCGGCCTCGAAACCGCCACCGGCCGCCCCTGCTCTTGCGGACGCGCTGCGAGCACGGCCGGGCCCCGCGCAGTGGACCGGGCCCCGCGGACCGTCCGTGGGGCGTGGGGACCCCGTGGGGCGCTCGGGGCCGGACGCGCGGACGGGAGCGACGAGCACCGAGCGGGGAGCGTGAGTCTCACGCGGGAGCGACACTCCTCTGAGGCGGGGAAAACCGCGCACCGGGTCGCCCTCCGCCACCCGCAGCGAGTCGCTCCCACAGACGAGCGGACCCGGCAGCCCCCGCCGGCGCGGAGAAGCCGAAAAGCCCGCGTCCTGCCCGCGTGCGGCCGGAGAGACGGCGCGGCTGTGCGGGGCGAGGCGAGCTCGTGCCGCCCCGGCCCCTCCCGGCCCCTCCCGGCCCCTCCGGGCCCCTCCCGGTCCCTCCCGGTCCCTCCCGGGGCCCCGTCGCCCGAGCCGGCCCGACTCGGCTAACGGTCAAGTGAGCCGCGGCGGCAGGAGCCCCGGAGGCCGAACCTGGGGTCGCTCCCGACCGAGTCCACCGGACAACAAAGGGCCGGGCCGTGCGGCGGGGGTGGGCGCGTGGGGACACCTGTCACCGCGCGGGACGGGGCCGCGGCCGGCGGGCGGCGCACGGGCTCGGCGGACAGACTGCGGCGGCGGCGGCGGGGACCGAGGCGCGGGGGACAGGCGGGGGCAGCTCCGGCGCGGCCGGACACGCGCGTCTCCCCCGCGGGGGCTCGGCCGGGCGCACCCGCGCCCGGGGCGCTGCGGGGCTGGGGCAGGGCGGAGCGGGGCCCCCGCGGCCGGGAGGACCCCGGCGCCCCAGTCCCGCAGCAGCGCCCGCCGTCCCCGGTCTCCGCCTCCAAGCTGGGCGCGGAGCCGGCCCCCGCCCCCGGCTGCCCCGCGGCCCCCGCTGCCCCGCGCCCCCCGCGCCCAGCTGCCCCGCGGCCCGGCGGAGGAGGGGGCGCCGCGCCTACCTGGTCGGGAGCGGCGGGGCCGCGGTCGCCTGGCGGGGCCGTGACCTGCGGCGGAGGCAGCGGCGGCGGCGGCGAGGCGGGCGCTTCCTTCAGGAAGGGGTGGGACCTGCGCGCACGCCCGCCCCCGCCCCGCGGCCCGCCCCGCGCTCCTCCCGGGGTCCCCGCCGCGAGGCCGCCCCCGGGAGCCGAGCCCCCGCCCCCCCCGGGCCTCCGGCCGCCGCCCCCCCCATCCCCGGGCCCCGAGTCCTTACCGGGCGCTGCGCCGCGCGGCCCCGCCGAAGCGCCGCGTTCCCGAGCCCGCGTGGACGCGCCCGCCGCCGCCCGGGGACAGGCAGGACGGAACGGGCGACCCTCCGCGCGGAGGCGATTCTCCGCGACCCGCGGTGACCTTCCGGCTGCCGCCTCGGGTCCGCGCCCGCGGGTCTGCACCAGCGGCCGGGGCGGCTCCCCCCGCGGCAGGACCGGGCCCCGCCGGCTTCCGACCCCGCGGCGGGCGCTCGGCCGCGTCAGGGTGCGGGGAGACCGCAGTCCCGCGTCCTAGTCGCCCCCGCGCCCCACCTCGGCCGACCCGGCGCTGCGCCGGGGACCTCGGGCAGCCGCGAGCCCCGCGCCATTGTCCCCCCGCCCGCGCGGGCTCCGGTTCCCCGCGGCCCCGCGGGAGGACCCCCGCCCCCGCCCCAGGACGGCCCCCGGCCGGGCCACGCCCATCTCCTTGGGTCCGCGGCGGCTCAGGGCCGAGGGTTCAACCCCGGCCCGACCCCCTGCGCCCCTCCCCCACCAGCCCTGCTCACCCGGCGCGAGCCGCTGTGCTGCGGCCACCAGCCCGCCGGCCTCTCGAGGCCAGGACCTCCCCGCGCAGTGCGGGTGCGGCCCACCTGCTCGCGACGAAACTCCTGCTCCTCGGGACCCCCTGAGGGGTCTGGGTCAGCCCGTGCGTGTCTGCGGGGATGGTCCCTCATCACACTCTCCACGGGATCCCTGAGCCCCTCCAAGTCCCATCCGTGGATGACCCCAGCCGGGTGTGAGGGCCTCCCCCTCCATGCGCCTCGGGCCCTACACCTCTCTCTGCGGTGCCTGAAGGAACCCGCTAGCCAGACCCTCTACGGTCTCCCAGAAGTTCCGGACGCATCCAAACAGCTCGACCCCTCCTGAACTGCACACCAGAACCGCCCGCGAAGGCCCTTAAAAGAATAAAAAAAGACAAGAGCCCGCTCCCACCATAGACCCCAGAGTCGGGATCCGGGAGGAGCAGGGGTGGCAGGGGAAGGTACTTTCACAAGTAGCTGATTTGACCTGCCTATGACTAAGTCACTGCCTTTCTTGGAAAAAGGGTCCTCGATTTATAGAATGTCCTTCCTTTTCTCCACAGGAGGATTGAGAGCCCCTGCACTATGTTTAATTTATCTGAGATGTCACTGTCACTTAGAGTCGGGCCCACTCCTAAGAAACCAACTTGGATTTGCAAGGGTGGTGGGCTCAGCGCTGCCGGCCCGCAACACCCGATCACAACCACCTTCCTCTCCAAGATGTCCGTCTGGATAAGCCCCAAGTATGAACGAAACTGTATTCCTGACGGTGACACCGACAACTAAGACATTATGTTAAAATACTGGCCACGAAGGAGTGCTGGTTGCTGTGACCAGGTCTGTCACTGTCCTGAGCCATCTAGTGAAACGTCTAGAGAACTGATGACCAACAAAACGCAACTTTATCTACGCTCTTATCTCCTTTTATTGCTCTTCGAACTGCACGCCTTAAAATGTGTTCACTCTGCACTCAGTATGACCTGTGCTATTTTAAATCACATATGTGTGTAAGATCGAAATACTTTCCTAGAACCGGTTGTCTTTTAAAAAAATGTACATAAAGATTCATCCTGTGTTCCTAAATGATTTGTTGACAGTGTTCCAAAACGCTTGGGGCTTTGAGGAAAGGGCTAAGTACAAAACGAATAGGGTTTAAGGCCTGCCAGTAGACGCCAGCCGCAGCCACGGTGGGACAGGATGGAGATCATTAGGCAGAGACTTAATCAGTCCCCAGGACCACGAGGAGGCATCGTGATTCTGATACCGCGCTACTGACCGGTGTTCAGTGAACAGCACAGGTGTCCACTGGTCTGAGTAGGGGCCATGGCTCTTCTGATATGAGACCTGGTTATCTAATAGAAACCACAACAAAACATGCAGAATTCTAAGAAATTCTGTATTTTGCTCATTTCCTTTCTCTTAGGCAGCCAGTTTGTGGTTGTTTACGATGCAAACCACGTCCCTTGTTTGGTTGGAAAAGCAGAGAAGCACGACTTATAAATAACACTGCGGGGGTTCAGGGATCCTTGCTGCCGCTGGAGTTGCAGTATATCTTGTTGTAATAAAACTCTGCACCACGAAGTTAGTGCCAGTCACCGATAATTCAAGTTAGTCTCCAATAAACAACAAAACTATGCAGTTTGTTGAAACGGCATTTGATCTTTTCCAACATCTACCTATTAAGGAATCTTTATAGGGACCATTGGAAAGAGAAAGAGAAAGAGAATACATTTGGTAACAGGATGTTAAAATGGGAGCTATAGGGACGCCTGGGTGGCTCAGTGGGTTAAGCTGCTGCCTTCAGCTCAGGTCATGATCTCACGGTCCTGGGATGGAGTGCCGCAGTGGGCTCCTTGCTTGGCAGGGAGCCTGCTTCCCTCTCCACCTCTGCCTGCCACTCTGCCTGCTTGTGCACTCGCTTGCTCTCTCTCTCTGACAAATAAATAAATAAATAAAATCTTTAAAAATAAAATGGGAGCTATTATTTCATTTCCATTTGACAGACACCCCACACACGAGTCAGCCCTTCTCACCTTCCAAGCAAGGCGCAGGGTGGTGATTTGGGACTTGCAAGGGGTGTTCCCTTAACGTCTCACTTAGAGATGTCCAAAGGTTGAGGTGGGGGTTGGTGAGGCCGCTTGGGTCAGAGAAAGGTTTCCATAGAGGGAATGAAGATGTCTAAGAGGTCCCTCCTATGCCCCCCGACTCCCCAGGGACGGGTCAGAGGGCGCTTTCCTCTCACCTTAGGTCTGGTGACAGGCACTCTAGGCAGAGCTCTCAGAGAGCCCTGGATGTGTCCCCTGCAGTTTGGGGAACACCATGGGCCGGTGTCTACCTCACGCTTGAGAAATCGAAAAGGCCAGAGTTGGCAAGAGTGGCCTGAACACGGGATAGAGACCGTGGTAGGGAAGTAATTTACTCCCATGGGAAACAAGTCTGGAGAGGGTGAGACAGCGTGGGCTTGACTTTGATCCTCCCCAAGAGGCTTGCCTGGAAAGGCAACACCTCCAGAGGTTTGTCTGCAGGTGGCGGGGGCCCAGGCAAGACTGGAGGCCGCCAGTCAGAGGCGAAAGGAACTCGCTCCTGCCCAGGAAGCGGGGGGGGGGGGCGCGAGATGGCTCGGCAGGGAGGTAGGGTTGAGGGAGGCTTTGGCAAACCTGCCAAACTGCCCCCGAGAGAAAGCGTCCGTCGGAACCATCTGCTGGCCCCGGAGAGGCCGAGCCGGCTACAGCCCCCCAAAGTCTTCCTTTCTCTCTCCGCAGCTCGCTCTTTCCTGCGTCACCCCCGGAAGACTGGGCAGCCCCGGGGGCAAGGAGGAGGGAGAAGCCGGGCTGGGAGAGACCCAGGAGCAGCCCTCGCTCCCCTTCGCCTCTGGACTGTGGAGCTCTTACTGTGACGAGTCGGCCCTCACGGATCTAGGCCTGGATTTTCGACTAAAAGTAACCAGAGGCCCTTTTTGTTATTTGAGATCGACCCCAGGAGGCACAAGGCCCACATGGCAGCTCCTCTCAGGGACGGTCGAACAAATAGCCCTGCAGAGAGCGCCCACAGGCGCGACAGGGGACAAGAAGGCTGTTTTCTGCTGGCACCGCGGTCCCGCCCGTCCACACGGCCGCCACAAGCTCAGATACACGTTCCGCCCTCCACCTCGGGCCTGGAAGCTCCTGTGGGCGTCTCATTTTGGCATCTTCCTCAAATTACCAATAAGGGGCGCGTGTCAAGGAAGCCCTTCCCGGGAGACCCCTTGTAGCCCAAGCTCACCGACCGGACCGTGAGAAGCGAGGGTCTTGGAGTAAAACATCGAAGTGGATCTAAATGTTGGTTTCACATCTCCTAAGGAGCGGGCGGCAGTACTTGCCTCATCTCGATCCGCTGGGATTAGGTCAAAGGGATCTGAAAGGCTACAGCCACATTCAGCGTGTCCTAGCTCAAGGACATGGTCATTCCTCAGAGTCTGCCTCCCCGGGCGGGCGGCCCTCGGACCCGCGGCTGGCAGGGCCGCGCAGTGGTAAGGGACAAGGATTTCCTCCGTGTGGACGGACACACACGCGGCGCCTTCCTGGGGAGGCGGACACGCGGCTGAGGTTGGTGCGATCCCCTTGGTGACGGTTTCCGTGTTCTGTACTTGGCAACGGGGTTGTGGGAATCCCCAAGCCCTCGTCCGCATTCTCTGGAGCTCTCGGTGTCGTCGTCTCGTTCTCTTCGTCCTGTGGGAGAGCAAGAGGTCCGTGACTGGTGCTCAGAGGGAAAACCTTGAGTAAACGCCAGATTCTGTATTTTGAAATTCACTGTGACCCCACGTCCCCTATTTGAACTAAGAGACTGTTGTTTGCCGCAAGGACATAAGCCAGAAAGTGTGACCAGTTTTGATTTCCATCAATCCCCTCTCTTTTAGGCCTTTAGCCAACATGCATCAAGTTTATGGAAGCCGTCCATTATGTATCTGATAAAAAAAATAGTTTCTACATCAGAAAGTATTAATCAGAAATCAGAAAGATTAATCAAGTTAGAGCATGATATTCTTTTATTACAAATGGCTGTTTTTGAGGAATTTAGATCATTTTTTTTTTAAAGATTTAGTTCTTCATGTAGAGAGCGTGAGAGCAAGGGAAGCAGGAAAGGGTGAGGCGATGAGGACAGAATCCCAAGCAGACCCCCCACCCAGCCGGAGCCCGCCTTGGGGCCTGACTTGGAGCTCGAACCACCAGCCATGACCTGAGGCCAAATCAAGAGTCCTGAGCCCCCCGGGCGCCCCAGGACGTAGACCATCTCACTCAGTCTTCTGAAGCTCCAGCGCGAGGTGTTGCTTCCAGCCCTGTGGTTTCGTTGTCCCTCTGTGCAGCCTGCCCTCAGCTGCCCCAGCTTCTGCCCTAGACCTTGCCAGGACCAGCAACCAGAGTTAACACGGAAGAGAGCTGGGGCCCTCGGGGCTCCTGCCGCACTGTGCACTCTGCGCTGACTGTTGGCTATTTCAGTGATCACCCCCGGATGGGGCTCAATTTCTCTTCACCAAACAAAACCCCCACCTTTTTATGTTTTTATGTTTTCTGTTCCTCTCCTGTCTCCCCACTCTCACAATAGGAAAGTCCTCAGTCTACTTCCCAGCCCACCGCGGTAGACCAGTTGTTCTTCTCATTTCTGTCGTCTCGTCTTCCGAGACTCTTTCTTGAGGCTAAACCTTCCCTCTCAGATGCCTATACACACGAGCGTGTTTCCTCCATCCCAAAGATGCCTTCCACAGAAACTGCTTTCTCAGTCAAATTCCCATTTCATTACTTCCCTTCCCCTCGATACGAAGTTTCTCAGAAGCATAGTGTTCTCTCACTACTTCCTCAGTCTGGTCTTTGACTAACTCTCAGCCCCCCGAAGTCTGGATTCCACACCCACTCTGTGGAAAACGCTCCCTTACGGACGCACAAGGAATGAGCTTTCAGACCCCCAGTGCCGCTGACGGCTCTGTGGCCTCCTGCTTCACCACGCTGTCCTCTTGGAAACTGGCTCGTCCTTCCCTTGCTGGCACAATGTCACAAGCCCCTGGATTTCCTTCATCCTCTCTGGCTACTTCCTCACATATTCCTTCACAGGAAAGCCGGTATGGGAATGTGGTCTTCGAGGGGCCTTCTCTCTTCTAACACTGTGGTCTCTCCCTCTGGATAATGTAATCTTTCCAGATGACTCCCCAAAGCACTCATCTGTCATGGGTCTCTGTCTGGTGAGCCAGCCAACACCTCAAAAGCAAGTTTTAGGACCATCACCTTATTTGTAGACCAACATTTCTGGACTTTTGAAGTAGCAACGACTCCTTTTCTCTTCCAGTGGTCTCCTCTTCACCTGGGAACTCAGTCCTGGTTCCTGCTCTACTTACACGGAGCCTTAGGAATCTGTGTGCTTTCCATCCGCAATGCTCCGGGGCCCGCCCTCACCACGCCGCAAGCACAGCTGCCTTATTTCCTCTTTCTGCCGCCACTCTCTCCCCTACTCCAACTCCTTTTCTTGCTGTCCCCCAAATCTTTTAAAATAATTTTTAAATTTTTATTTATTTTTTTAAAGATTTTATTTATCCATTTGAGAGAGAGAGAGCGTGAGAGGGGAGAAGGTCAGGGGGAGAAGCAGACTCCGCGCAGAGCGGGGAGCCCGACACAGGACTCGATCCAGGGGCCATGACCTGAGCTGAAGGCCGCTGCTTAACCCACTGAGCCACCCAGGCGTCCTGAAATAATTTTCTTCTTCCTTTATTTCACTTTCTTTGGATACATGGTCCTATATGCCTAATTAAAAAGTGAAAAAAATCCACTTTTGTATAAAGCAAAAGTTAATAGTCTCTCATTGTCTTTATCCCCTTCCTTCCTATTTCCCAATGTTAACAGCCCAGTAATTTCTCTGGAAATTCTTTCATGCTCATACAAACATATATTCACATTTCTTTTTAAAATTTATTTGACAGAGATCACAAGTAGGCAGAGCAGCAGGCAGAGAGAGAGGAGGAAGCAGGCTCCCCGAAGAGCAGAGAGCCCGATGCGGGACTCGATCCCAGGACCCTGGGATCATGACCTGAGCCGAAGGCAGAGGCTTCAACCCACGGAGCCACCCAGGCGCCCCTATATTCACATTTTCAACAGAAAATGGAGTCATAGTATATATTACTTCAGAACATTACTGGTTGCCTTCTTGGCTTTCCAAATACCCCTTTCCTGTTGGGCAGTGGCCATGTGGTTTGGGTGGACTGACCCACTCTTGGCCACGGGTGGCCTCCATTGGCCTAAGCCAATCGGTTTAATTGTATTTCTCTGGCTCTGGCTCAAGAATTTGTTCTTGCGCCTGGGTGGCTCCGTCGTTAAGCATCTGCCTTCGCCTCAGGTCATGATCCCAGGATCTTGGGATGGAGCCCGCATAAGGCTTCCTGCTGGGGGGAGCCTGCTTCTCCCTCCCCCTCTGCTGCTCCCCTGCTTGTGCGCCTTCTCTCACCTTGTCTCTCTGTCAGATAAATAAATAAAATATTAAAAAAAAAAAAAAGAATTAGTTCTTGGTTGCGGGGGGCGGTGAGATCTAAATTGGTCTAATCAGAATGAAACTTGGGATTTTTCATTAAAGGTTGAGAGAAATGACACAGCCCCAGGGGTGACAGTCTTGCCACCGGGAGAGATGACAGTCTGAGGCTGACGCCAACATACCCACCAGATTTCCTTTCTTAAGTTCGTTGGAATCAGGTTTTCTGTTCCCTGTAGTGGAAGTCCCCCTAATTGATACACATGTGGACTTTTCAAGAAATTTCCTTCCAAAGACTAGTATTAAAATGATCTTTCATCATCTCCAAACCCTTCCATTTCTCCACTGGATGTGGAACTGGATTACAGTCATGTAGCATATGGCCTTTGGGGCGTGCTGTGGTCTCATTCCATGCCCCTCCCCCACCTCATTTCCCATTACATTTTCCTTTCCCCCAACCGGCCACCTAAGTTCCCCTCACAAGCCTCTCCCCGTCCCCATGCTCTTACTGGCATTCTTGCTTGTTCGGCCTTCTAGTAAAGTTGTGAACAGGTTTTGACATCCTAGTCCCCAGACATGGAGGGAATGCCTGCTCCTGTGGGAATGGCCCGTGCAGAGCGCCGGGGACACGAGCACGAGTGAGAAACAAATGCTGTTACAGGACCTACGTGTGGTGGGGGCGCCCGTGTGTGACGTGGTGACTGTTCTCACAGTTAGCTCTCTGAGGCCTTGTGATCGGCAATGATGAGTCAGGATTTGTTAAAGAAAATGGGGTTTAAGTCCACATGAACACAAACGTGGATTCGAGATCCTTACAGTCGCACATATGCAAAGATAAACCAGGGCGTTTGACAAACAAAACTACTCTGCAGGGAAGTAGACGTATGACATGAGTAAGAACTGTAAACACAGCCTAGTCATTCACGGCTCTTTCCTTATGATGTCTTCGGTTTTGGTATCATGGTAATACTAGCCTCAAAAAAGATGAGTTGAGCTAAGTTATTATTTTTTAAAATAACCGATCTTCCCCCCTTAATAAGCTGGGACTGCCCCATCGCTAACAAAACCCTATCTTTTTTAAAAATGACTTCTAAAAAATATCTTATTTATTTATAACAGAGGGACACAGAGAGAGAGAGAGCACACAAGCAGGTGGAGAGGGAAAGAGAGAAACAGGCTTCCCACCAAGCAGGAAACCAATGCAGGGCTAATCCCAGGGCCCTGGGATCATGACCGGAGCCAAAGGCAGACACTTAATGCCTGAACCACCCAGGCACCCCAACAAAGCTCTATCTTATCTCCAGGCTATTTATTGGCTTCTCCCGCATCTCTTCCTGACCTTTTTTCCCTTCAAGTCTGCCTCCACCTTCATTTGAACCACAGTGACCTGTGGAGGAAGGTGAGCAGAGCCTATTAGAACAGGATCAGATCCACCCTGGAATGCCAGACTCTCCGGGGGCCTGTCTCCGAGGACAAAGTTAATAACGAATCTTGGACTGTTTATTTCTGAACAGGTCCCTGAGAACCTGAGGTCGCAATCACAGCCCCCACGGCGGGAGTCTGTCCAGTCCTTTATGTGCGGCTCGGCATCGCAGGGACACACCTAATCACCTTCCTCACCTTTCGCTCCTTCAAATCCACTCATCGAAAGCAAGGCCTCCAACACAACTGCCCGACAGTCTCAGCCCCTGGCCTCTGCAGACCCTGTCTCTAAGATGCCAGCCGCCCCTTTTCCCCTTGGGCAGAGCTTTCAAACCCGCAGAGCTCTGAGCCTCCGAGACGAGACGCAGGCTGGCCAGATCCTCAACCCACCCCCCACCCTGCCGCCCCCTGCCCCCCGGGGGAGCTGGCTGGACCTCTCCTCGGCTGCCCATTGTTAACAGTTTCTGTCACTCTGATACAGTGTTTGAAAGTAACAGAACTCTCCTTGTTTTAAGGCATTTTCAAGGTTGCCCTGGCTCAGTCTGCTCTTCCCCACATGGGGAGTTAGTGAGACCAAGTTTAAGTTCAGGATTCACAACCACAACTTTGCAAGAGGCCATCTCACACTATAAATAGGCATGACGGACCCCCCAAGTGCTGGGTGAGAAGGAGGCCCCTGGGTCAAGTCAGTTCAATTAAACTCCACCCAGCGACCTCCTGTCCGGGGACATACAAATCAGGGAACGGTGCCAGTCGGTTCTTGTGCCAGCAGCTGCTCGCGTCCCCTTGGGCTAGCCAGATTCTCTGGGTCTCGGCTGTGAGTTAAAGTCTTGGTCGTCAGCTGATCTAGCTCTCGCAGGCTGTGGTTTGGGAGGCTGGGTCACACATGCTGCGTGGAGCTGAGGCAAGGCACTGTGGGAGCCCCTGTTCTTACCCATTAACAGACTTACACAGATGAAACCTGATTAAAAAATCACATCAAGAGCAGTCTTGGTTGATTAATTAAAGCTTCTGACACGAAAAGGGGAGGAAGCGTCACGGTTGCCAACCATCAGCTGTGCACGTTGGCAGAAAGGTGGGTTTGATTTGAGCCTTGGTTTAGCTGCAAGGGGTTGGGACGCTCTGGCCTTCCTCCCAACCACTGCCATCCCATAGCTGGGGTGTTTGGGAAGACTCCTGCCCCCTCCCATTTCTCAAAGTTTGCAGACAAGAACTATGGAACCAATTTCTTATTCTGTGAGGGCAGCTCTACCCACCTTTCTTTTGTACGGATATGCACGCGTCTGCTTAATGCTGGAAGGACTATATTAATTAAGGCAGTCTCCCCCTTATGTTACAGAATTCTTCGTCGTCTGCCCCATGTGAGACAGCTGCTCCTTCCGTGCTCATCACCTTGTTTCTTTCCTTCACACTTTTCGGTCCGTAATGACTTGTTTACTTATTTATCAACTTGACCGTCGGTTTCTCCCACCCGAATCTCAGCTCGGCAAGACTGCGAAGCAGCGCACGTGTTCCTAGTTTTACCCAAGTGTGTAGCTCACGCCGGCACATAGTAATCACTCAGTAAATACTGGTGCGATGCGCGACATGCCAAGATAACACATTTTCAGGTACCCCCCCCCCCCCCAGAAGATCCGTGGTCAGCGCTTACTGGATGCTGGGCACCGTTCCAGCCGCTTCCCGCGGGCAGCTCGTCCCGTTCTCCGGGACGGAGTCAAGTGCTGTCATCCTTACGCTTCGTTTACACGGAGGTAAACGGAGGCGCGAAGTGGGCAGTGCGCGCACCCGAGGTCACACAGCGAGCCGGGAAGGTCTCCCGGAGTCTCTCAGCCGCTGCGCCGCGGAAACTCCGGCAGGGGCGCCTGGGGGCTCCGCTGGTTAAGCTCGGGTCATCCCGGAGGCCCGGACCGGGCCCGGACCGAGGCCCGCACCGAGGCCGGCACCCAGGCCCGCACCCAGGCCCGCACCGAGACGCGCACCGAGGCCCGCACCCCGGCCCGCACCCAGGCCCGCACCGAGACGCGCACCGAGGCCGGCACCCAGGCCCGCACCCAGGCCCGCATCCAGGCCCGCACCGAGGCCGGCACCCAGGCCCGCACCCCGGGCAGCCGCGGGTCGCCCGCCGGGCAGGGAGCCCGCTTCCCGCAACCCTCGCTCTCCGCCCGCTCCCGCTCCCTCAAATCAACAAATGACGTCTTTACAACCAAAGCAGGGCTCTGGACACCTAATACCGTATTTAGCCCATTTGGAGTCTCGGGGCGGGGGAGAGGCTCGCGCGGCCCCCGCAGCCTCCCCCGCTTGGGTCCCGCCCGCAGCCGCGCTCCGGCTCAGAACCGCCGCGCCGCCCACCCGGGCCCTGCGCCGGCCTCGACCCACCCGCGCTCCGCGGCTCTTAACCTCGTGCTCAGCCTGATTTGCATATCGGGGGCACGTGCCCGCTTCTGGCCAATGAGAAACCGGAAGCCCGTGGAGAGCCCGCCTCCGGGCAGGAGCCGGCCGGAGCCCCGAACTCGCGCTCGGGCGGATTTCTCCCCGCGGCGCAGGTGCGGTGGCGCGGGCTGTGCGGGGCCGCGGGGCTGTGCGGGGGCCGCGGGGCTGTGCGGGGGCCGCGGGGCTGTGCGGTGGCGCGGGCTGTGCGGGGCCGCGGGGCTGTGCGGGGCCGCGGGGCTGTGCGGGGGCCGCGGGGCTGTGCGGGGCCGCGGGGCGGGCGTGAGCTCCGAGCGCGCACGGGCCGGGCCGCTGAGCTGAACACGGGCAGCGTGCGGGGCTGCGGGCGCTGCGGAGCTGCGGGACCAAGCGCGCAGTCGCCTTCTTGC
Source organism: Mustela putorius furo (assembly GCF_011764305.1). Classification (NCBI taxonomy): domain Eukaryota; kingdom Metazoa; phylum Chordata; class Mammalia; order Carnivora; family Mustelidae; genus Mustela; species Mustela putorius. Next base: position 4,330,499 of record NW_025421261.1, read on the forward strand.
GGACTTCTTCGGAGAAGACGTGATTCAGTATCTGCGCGACGGTTCCTGCGGTTCCGTTAAGCGGCTCTACGGAGCGACAGGACTTAGGACCATGAAATGCGCCCGCGGTAAGCGCACCCTTGTAGTAAACCCACAGAGCTGCAGCCCCACTCCAGTCGCGTTTGAGGACATTGCCGTCCCCCACGAAGATTCCTTGGGCTGCTTTGCCGTCCATCCCCGTTCTTGTGACTCTACGTAACCACGAATTTGCTTTCTGTCTCTGTAGGTTTGTCTTTTCAGGACATTTCATAAACAACTTTTTTTTTTTTTTTTTTTAGCTGAAAGTACTCCTTTTAAAAAAAAATTATTTATTAATTTGCCAGAGTACAAGAAGGGGAAGCTACACGAAGAGGGGAAAAGCGGGCTCGCGCTGAGCAGAGAGCCCAACGTGGGGCTGGATCCCAGGACCCTGCGACCATGACCTGACCACGACCTTACCCAAAGGCAGACACTTAACTGACTGAGCCACTCAGGTGTCCCGTTAGAAGTATTCCTAATTACTATTCGTAACATATGGCTATGCAACTGGTAATGGAGCCCACACTCAGTTGACGGTAACATGAAGGACACAGGATGGCCGACAATACAGTGTCAGGGAAAGAGCCCTCAAGACCAGGAGACCACATTCTGGAGCCAGCTCTTTTTCTAACCAACTGGGTACCTCTGATAAGCTTTTAAATTTCTTGAGCTGATTTTTCTCAATCATGAAATGAGAAAATCCAAGGGAATGGCTTTTAAGTACCCTTCTAGATCTCAGATTCTAATGTATTTTCTTTTTTTTTTTTTTAAGATTTTATTTACTTATTTGAGAGAAAAAGAGAGAGTACAAGTAGGGTGGGGCCAGAGGGATAAGCAGGCTCCAGGATTGTGACCTGAGCCAAAAGCAGATGCTTAACCAACTGAGCCACCCAGGCTCCCCTCTAAAATATTTTCTTAAGAAATAAAGAGAGTATTTGAGTTCTTTCAGAAAAAAAAATACCCCTCATTCATTCAACAAAAACTGGTTAAGGCAATCCCATCCCTCTTTAGATCTAAACAATCATGTTAAAGTACATAATTGTAGTAAATGGGAGAACTGAGGATGTTATGAAACATCTATCAAACATCTTCCTGTATTGGGCAGGAAGGTCATAAGCCAAAGGAAATGAACAAATTTTGGGGAAAGGGTCATGTTTCCTTGGACCTCTTACCAGAAACAAAGGTGAAGGATGCTTAGAACGTCTTCTCTGTATGGCACATGAATGCCTAGATATGAATATTTCTTTTGTGAGAGAGACGCTATGAGTCGGAGGGTTTTGTCTGGTGATTATAAAGAAATAGGATCATATTTATCCTTAAAAGCATATATGTTACTGTCAGTGTTTTTTGTTTGTTTGTTTGTTTGTTTTTTGTTTTTAAGAAGCTCTACACCCAGCATGGGACTTGAACTGACAAGAGGTCCAAACAAATATGATTCTTTTGTCAAGGTCAAGAGTCACATGTTCCCCCAACTGAGCCAGCCATGTACCCGCGTTATTGTCAATTTTTTAAAGGTGTGATAATGTTATTGTTGTTGCAGATTAAAAAAAAAAAAAAAAAAAAAGAGCCCTGTAAGGGTGATGGGACTATTCTGTATCCTGACCGTAATGATGGCTACATGAATCTATCCATGAGTTAAAATTTATGGAGCTACCCACACTGCAAAAAGGAGGTTTTATTGTATGTAAATTCAAAGATTAAAGTTTAAAATGAGTCCTTGCCTTTTAGAGATACATGTTGAAATATTCATGGGTGAAATGATACAAAATCTAGTATTTGCTTCCAGTAATATGGGAGGGAGGGAAATGGGAGTGTGTAGATGAAACAAGATTGGCCGTGAGTTGACAGTCGTTGAAACTGGGTTCATTATTCTCTCCAGTGATTCATTATGCTCTCTTCTCTCTTTCTGGATAGGTTCAAAGATTTTCATCATAAAAAGTGAAATATAAAAAGCATTGGTGGGCAAAAATAAAGTTTCTTCCTGCTCACATGCTTCAAAGAAGCTTACTCTGACTTGCAGACTGATGGCTCTGTCAAAGGGAGGGAGTTGTCTACACAGGTGAAGTGACAGGAAAAATATATCATCTTTCTACATAATTTATGCACATTTCATGACATGAGAAAAGATTTTTTATTTATATGACCCAGCTGAGCTGACTACATTTTAAAAGTTAATCAAATCAGAAACTGTTACCATATTGAGCACCTGCTTAAGGTGGTCAGCAAAATAACCCTTCAGGTAAAATATCTTAAACCTTTACACCTCCCTCAGAAGATATTATTCCCATTTTACAAGGAGGTAACAGGCTGAGGACAGGCCTTGCTGAGGACAGGCTGCACATCTAGCATAATATAGTCGGAACACAGATCCAGATCTAATTCCAGAGCCGTCTCTTACCCAGTGGACTGTAGGACTTCCTCCAGTGGGTCGGTTCTGTGCCACTTCTGCCTGCTTCTCTTCTAGCAACCAGCACCTGTAGCCTTCTTCAGAGGACTCCCGAAGGCTACTGGGTCAGCTTTGCCCCAGCCCAGAGAGCCCGCAGTGCACAGAGCTTCCATTCCCATAGAGTGGCACAAAGCTGGTGACTCACCGCGCAGGGGTCCCAACGTTCACATCCCTTGCTCTGATGGAGACAAACTCTGAGGTGGAAGGAACATTCCAGAACCCCCCTGGGGATCAAGCAGAAGCAGAAACGGTACCTGAAACTGGACCGTCGCTCAGAGCCTCCCATTTCGCTGTCCTGCTTCCTCCAGTCCGTCACTGGCTTCTCCCAGGAGCGTTTGCTTAGTGTATCGCTTGCTCGTGAATCCTTGTCTCAGGGACAGCTTCTTGGGAGCCCGACCAAAGACAGGGGCTTTTTCCTACCTAGATGCAGTTTCGCCGCGAGGAATTCCTTACCCAGGAAGCATTTATGAGAATGTTGATGTGTTTGTACCTAGGTCAAGTTACTTAACTGTTTACGTGCGCGATTACAGCAGTGACTGGAAATAGACATGTGGAAGAAGCAGGGACAGGCATCGCTTCTGTCAAGACCGCGGTGACCTGTAATGAGAAGTGAGGAATGTGCTCTAGGTGACCACACGTGCTCTAGTGACAGAGCTGTGTCCAACGGGCTTCCTGAGGATGAGCCCAACGCCACCTGACTGATGCCATCTGACACCTTCTGACAATACCATCTGACGCCAACACTGCTTTAACCTGCACAGCGGGGATGAGAGTTGGGAAGAGAGGTCGCTAGTGTGGGCTGAAGAGGAAAGAGACAATGCCTTGAAAAGACTGAAAACTGGGTCCTAAAGGCATTAAGAAGAGCGCAAGTCTTCTTTGGAGGCCCCGGCTGGAAAGCCCGCATTGCGTTCACAGCCAACAGAGCCCAGCGGTGTCGCATCCCAGTGAGAAGAGGGTTTCAGCTGGGACGGGGCTCCCCTAGCTCGGTGTCATGTTATCCGCGGAAGAAGTGGTTCCGTAGCTAAGCTGGGGAATTAGGCGTCTGGCTCCGTGACTTGCGGTTGTGCGAGGCTGGCAAGTTACTTCACATCTTGCAGCTTCGACTTCCCATTCTGTAAAATGGGACAGTAACACCCAGCCCATGTGTTGTCACGGGAATTGTATTAGATCCACAAACCACTGTGACATGATATGAGCCAGCGAATGGCCAATTATTACTCCGAGGGGAGCTGCAGACCCTTCCCTTGGAACGTCTTTACTAATGACACGGGCTGGAGAGCGTGCTCATGCACTGCTAGGGCACTGCTGGGGGCACCTTCTCCAGAAAGAAATATGGCTCAGTCGGTTGAGCATCTGTGTTTGGCCCAGGTCATGATCTTGGGGTCCCGGGATCGACCCCTGCCTCAGGCTGCATACTCAGCACGGAGTCTGCTTGAGGTTCTCTCCGTCTGCCTCTGCCCCTCCCCCAACTGCAAGTGCTCTCTCTCATTCTCCCAAATAAATAAAAAAATACCTTCTAAATGTCACTGTCCTTGGAACGATCAGAGTTTTTTTTAATACAAACCCAGTGAAGTCCCACGCACTGCAGCAATGGCCCTTGCATACATCTTTAACCCTGGGGGCGGGAAGAGCAGAGCCACGGAAAACGGTGACGGAAAACCTCCGGGGAAGCTGAGAAGCCCACGGATAGTCTAAGCTCTTTGCTGCATACCGTGTTCCAGTACACACACACACACAGACACACACCTGCACATGCCCACACACGCACACATGCAGATGCAGCCCAAGCACTTCCATGGAATGATATGGAGCATTTTTGCTTCGTTGTATTTATTTTATTTCTTTTGCACAACATAGGGAATAAATCCACTGCTCTGTTAGCTGGAGCCAGTTGCAGCCAGCGTATGTGGCGTGTTATACTCTGTGTATCTGTAAATCTAGCCCGTTTAGGAACACGGTGATTGTGCACATATGCGTTTTAAAGCTAGCTTTTGAATTTTTTTCTAAACAGAGGAGCTGCCAGTTTACAAATCCTTCTTTATATTTTGTGCGCTGCCTTCCCATTTGCACTGCCATCAGCCTAACTCAGGACGTTGGCGGCTCATCCCGGATTATTCTGGCTGCTTCCGGACCGTCCAGCCACAACCATCGGATTTAGCATTTTAAAGTGCCACTTGCTTGATGACACTCCCTGTTCACAAACCCTCCCAGTTTCCCTATTACCGACCAAATGAAGTCCAGAGTCTCTGTTCTAGCCTGAAACCTCGGTAGAATTGCGTATCTACCAGCTGTACAGGCTGCTTTGCTTCTCCCTGTGCTGCAGCTAAATTTAACTGCTTGACTACTAGAGTCCTAAATATACACGGATATCTCCAGTGAGTAGATATACTTCTCCTTCTGCCTGGAATAACCACTCTGTTCTTTCCTCTTCTCTCATGGGCAAGCTAATACCGCTTCTTCCACTGCATTTTTGCTAATAAACCCAGCAGGAAGTGGTTCCTTTGCACCCCCCACAATATGCAGCTCGTACGCCCCCCCGCATATCTGTGAGTCCGTGTGGTCACTCCTTCTGGATGGCCCTGCAGGCGCTCCTTCAGGCCTCTCTGTCTGCAGGCACTGGAAGTCTCACCAGGCTTCCTCCCCTGCCCAGCTAACTCCTGTGTCATCAGTCGCCTCAAACAACACAACCTAGGCTCGGCTCTTTTTAAGGAATTTATTGGAGTTTTTTTTTGTTTTTGTTTTTGTTTTTTTTTTGGCAGAGGCCACCTAGGAGACTTTATTCGCATGTTCACACTCCTCTCCGTGTCAGGCCAGCCCAACCAGAGCACTGAGCCCAGGCTGCGGTTCGGGCAGGAGTCCCAGAGCCCCGTGGGGGTGACAGGGTGGCAGGTGGGGCTCCTGGCCCCACTCACACGTGCTGCCTCCTGTGGCGCAGCACCTCTGTGGGCGTGAACAGAAAGTCCTTCTGGCAGGCCTCGCAGTGGTAGGGCCTCTGCAGGGCAGACGTCTTCTGGACGGGTTCGGGGGCGGCTTCCTCTGCCCCTGGCGGGCCGTCCTGCAGGGCCTCGGGGCACGTGTTCTCGTGGGTGATGCGCTCCAAGGGCATCAGGGGCAGGTGCAGGCCGCAGTGGGGGCAGGTCCAAAAGGTGCGGAGACAGTCACTGTACAGGTCCGTGTCACTCGCAAGGCAGTTGTAGGTGAGAAAGTCAGCGACTGCGTAGCCCCCTCTGGTGGGGTGGGGGGAGAGGGTAGAGCTGCCAAACAGACCTGGGAGACTCCTAGAATAATAGGAGGCTGAGAAACCAAGATTAGGACATAGACAGCAAAAAGGGACCAGGGAGGAGCAGAGACACAGCTCTTATCTGGCAGGATTCTGCCACCACCGCCGCCACGCCGCCACGGTCGCCCTCTGCGCCCTCTCGCATCTGCTGTAGGTGCCTGCTGCCCGTCCTGGCTTCGTTCCTCCAGCGCCAGATTCCGTGTCCTGGGCAAGGAGTCTGATGGGTGGGACCCAGGTTCGGCAGCCGCACCTTTGTTTACTCTCTAGAACGAGAGTAAACGGAGTCGCTTACCTCTCTGACTTGCCTGGAGGCGACAAAGCTCTATGGACCCAACAGGACAACTGGTAAAGAACCATCCCCAGATAAGAGGGTTAGGCGAGGTGACACTCCCCAAAAGGCAAATAATAGTCACAACTTCTGTTGACCCTTCAAGCCATGACTTCGCTGTCACGTCTCGAAGAGGTGATGTGCACGTCTCTCTTCTCTTTCCAGGAGGAACTAGGGAATTCATCTCAGTTCCAGCACGTGGTGGACATTTCTCTGTAAAACACTACATCGTGCTTAAAAATAATATGTATCATTTTCTATCTTATAAGTGACATTAATTTTTGAAAATAAAGTATAAATAAAAAACCAAAAGTCCACTGGTAATCCCATGATTAACATTTTGGATTGCATATTTTCATTTTCTCTTCTATTATACACACGTATTACTTCTCCTTTACAGAGCTTGGGCCAGACTTGTTGCATGACATTGGATTATTGTGTTCAGATCTCTTTCCCCTACTATAGTCTGAACTCTGTGAAGGCAGGGGCCGTGGTGTTTTCTATCTATGCATCTACTAGCTGGTAGCTTGTCCCACAGTGTTTGGTGTGTGCTTGATCAATGCTTGCTAAATCAACGGAAAGCTCCTTGAGGACAGAAGTCATGTTTTATAAAACTTTATAATTAATACAAGATGTATTATACTGTCTTGTATATGGTAAATAGTTTCACTCAAGATTTTTGAATTAAATAACTTAAGTCGGGATGCCTGGGTGACTCAGTCAGTTAAGCGGCTGCCTGTGGCTCAGGTCATGATCCCGGTGTCCTGGGATCGAGTCCCACATCAGACTCCTTGCTCCACAGGGAGCCTGCTTCTCCCTCTGCCTCTGCCTCTGCCACTCTGTCTGCCTGTGCTCTTTATCTCTCTGACAAATAAATAAATAAAATCTTTTAAAAAATAATAAATAAATGAATAACTTAAGTCACATGGCAATCCTAAACTTGGAAGGCTTCAGCTGTAGGTAGGTATGTTTTCCTTCCCTGGCTGCACAAATCCAGGAGTGAGGCCCGGAGCATGAACCGTGGTAGTTCGTGATAGTCAGATCGGCCTTTGTCCCTCCTTCCTCCCTGGCAAATCCCCGGGAATACTGAACTTCCCAAATTTCTTTTTCCTTCCTCCAGACACTTTCTCACTGACAACCTTCAGGTTCGACTTCGATAGCCAGTTGTTCTGACATCTTAGGGCTGACCTTTTCCGCGGCTCATGGAGAATATTCAAGATGGCAGCGAGTCTTTTGTCACTTTTGTCGCTGAGAGGTGGATCTGTTTCTTCTCTCCTCTACATATAGGCTGGGCCCATGACTGCTTTGATCAATAAAACAAAGAGAAAGCGATGAGACTTGCCTTTAGTAAGACTGTCAGTCTCTTGTCTCTCTTGTCTGTCAGCCTCCATGCTGTGAGGTGCCTCGGCAGCCACTTGGAGCCACGGGTTCATGTGGAAGAAAATCAAGGCCCCCAGCTTCCAGGCCCATCTGAGACCTCAGACGGCAACAGCCCCAGCCTGCCAGCTCCGGGAGTGGACCAACTTGAAAGCAGATCCTCAGCTGGTCAAGGTGTCCCAGCAAATGCTACATGGAACAAAGATGAAGTGTCCCAGACCGATCTTGACCTATAGCAAAATTGGGAACAAATAAATGGTTCTTGTTTTAAGCCCTTATGTTCTGAGATAGTCTTGCACAGCAACGTGTAGCTGAAACAGTTCCCAGAGTTGACCCCGTGTCTCTCCCAGAGGTAGAGCAGAGATCTCTTCCCTGTGGGCCAAGAAAATCGCTCTTGCAGTTTCTACTTCCTTCTTGACTCATGTCAAAGAACCCAGGAGTTTAAGTGGCACCTTTCATCCTCTCATTCTAAAGAATTTCCTGTCTTCAACAACTGACCGATGTTTCTAGAAAGCTCTCGGGCCCTTCAGCGTTGCCCTCCCACAGAGCCATCTAGATCTCTCTGAACATCTAAGGCATTGCTGGAGAGAAGGAAGGCAGCCCTGATGGCCCCTTCCTGTTTACAGTCTCCATTATGACTTCCCGGAGCCCAACTAGTGGCCTCCAACTCCTCCTTTCACAGATCTCTGTGAAACTGGGACTCTGTTTGGCTGCCCTGGTAGACAGCCCCCCACCCCCAACTTCTAATGCCCACATCCACGCTGTTTGCATGATTTCCGAAGTGCATTGCTAATCCCAGGCAAGGTTTAAAACCCTCACGAGGCCACAGTAGAGCAACTCAGTCTCATCCCCTCGCTTTTGCTTTCCCTGCCTGTCTTGCTTTGCTCCGTGCTGCAGCTTTCTGCTTTGGACATCGCTCCAGCATCTTTTTGTTTTGTTTTGTTTTTTTTTTTTAAGATTTTTATTTATTTATTTGACAGACAGAGATTACAAGTAGGCAGAGAGGCAGGCAGAGAGAGAGGGGGAAGCAGGCTCCTCGCTGAGCAGAGAGCCCGACGTGGGGCTCGATCCCAGGACCCTGAGATCATGACCCGAGCCGAAGACAGAGGCTTAACCCTCGGAGCCACCCAGGCGCCCCCACTCCAGCATCTTAAACCAAGAGATTTCTTCTGCTTCAGCAGCTCCCACTTTGTAATTTCCTCTTCTAGTTCCTAAGGCTTGCAGCAGGATGTGCATTATCAGAGCATCCTGGGGTTGGGGGGAAGCTAGGAAATCATTTCGATCATGCCCGTGCCTTCAGATGGGACAACATGCACACCAGAGTGGTAACAAAAAATTTAGCACACAAAAATAACTCAGGAAATACCTAACTTTCTATGAGACTTCTGAGATTCTCATGCAACCCCCAATCTCCCACCCGAAATCGAAAGCCTCCAGGGTTGGGACTGAAGGGCTTATTTAAAAACTCCAGCAAGCCGACTGAGTCCTCTGCAAACCTGGGCCTCCTTTCAACAGTAAGATAGGCACAAATTTATCCCAAATAGGGAAGATGTGGTGTTAAGACTCCTGCTTAAACTAGCTCCTCTAGTAGCTCTTCTAGGTAAGGCGACCAGTCATTCCCACTGGGACATGTTTTCGGGTGGGGGGGCTTGCAGTTGAGAATCGTGTCACAGCAGCCGTGGGTTGTCCCAGGTGAACTGGGGTGGGTCATCACCCTGCGTTTGGGAGACGCTCGGAGCGCGGTGGCAGAGGTGGGGGTGAGGCGGCCAGCGGTAAAGAGGAAACGTGTCCTAAATGCGCCTGCTCTGTCCTTTGGAGCTTTTTGATCAATGATGCTCACATTAAAAGTGTTATGGAAACTTTTAAAAAATATAAAATTGCAGAGCTTGGCCTAGACCTACGGTGTCAGAACCTCTTCAGGTGAAGGCTGAAATCCAGAGCCCGCTGCGCAACCCGCTGAGCCACTGGGCTCCCCGCGAAGAAACACTCAAATAGGGGTGAGGTAAAAATCCAGAGGAGATCCAGAGAATACATGCAGATGTCAAAACAAAACACAATTCAAAACAACCACTCCGACAGAAGTTTGGGGAGGAGGGCGCACTCCGGCTTGACATCTGTCAGGCTCGCAAAGGGTTCGCTGCACGCGCTGTTCCGTGCCGCGCCCTCCCCTGATTCCTAGAAGTTGATCTGTCAAAACACAGATGTTGCATTCGGCTGCTTTGCCGCTCCCGGGGCAGCCTGGCAGCTTCTGCTAAAGACTGGAGCCGCTCAGGGAGTCTCCGCAGAGAGGACGGGGAACCGAGAGGCGCCTGAAGTGGAGATTCTGTTCTGTTGAATCATGTTGGAAATGATTAACTTAGTTCTTTGCCAGTGCGTGGAGTGCTTTTTTTCCCTTCACGGCGTCCCTTTAAGAAGAAATCTTCGCTCAGTCTAAGTTGTTTCTTCATGTTCTCAGAGTGGGCATAATGCTACGCTTGAGAATTTTGAAATCCAGACGAGGAAACAAAGTATTCTGTGGTTAACCCACAGTGCCAGAGGGTTCTTGCTGAGGACGCACACGCAGGTACCAGGAGTTACTCTCTGATTGTACCTTGCTCGCCAGCTCCGGGTTCCGATGCACAGCTAATAGTAAACAAAACCCAACAATAGAGGGGAAAGATCCAGAGTGAGGCATTCTCGGTAAACACGTCCAAAAAGGCAGGGCTGTTCCTGGGTAAGATCACAGAGAGGACAGTGTCCCTTCTGGGGCCCGGCAGACTTCTCTTCTGCGTGTCCCTTTTCCCTGCTCCTTTCTCTTCGTGGTGAAGAGTTCTCCACCCCGCATTCCAGAGTCGTCCCCCGCTGCTTCCGTCCCACTCGCCCGCCCCCACCCCATTCCGAACTTGCCGTGAGCATCCCACGTCGCCTCCATGGCACCCCTCAGTGCGTGACTGATCCACACCGGTGTTAGGACCGGTTTCCCGAGTACATCAATATACTTTAAGGCATGAATGACTGGAGATAATAACCTTTTATTTATTTTTTTTTATTTTTAAAGATTTTATTTATCTATTTGACAGAGAGATAGTGAGAGAGGGAACACGAGCAGGGGGAGGGGGAAAGGCAGAAGCAGGCTCTCTGCTGAGCAGGGCTTTGGATGCAGGGCTCGATGCCAGAATCCGGAGATCATGACCTGAGCCCAAAGCAGATGCTTAGCCACTGAGCCACTGAGTCCCTCACAGACAGAGTTTTAAAATAAGCAAACCCAAGACAAGATTAGTAAAACGTGACAGTGATAATGATACACCCATGAGGCTCTAATTCTCTGGTCCCTTGGGGCTCTGGGATGAGAAGACTCCGTAAGAAGGTATATGTTCTTTTTTTTTTTTCCTCAAGATTTTATTTATTTATTTGAGAGAGCGAGAGCATGAGCTGGGGGCATGGTTAGAGGGAGAGGGAGAAACATGTTCCCCACTGAGCAGGGATCCCTGACGAGCTGGTCCCAGGATCCTGGGATCATGACCTGAGCTGAAGGCAGATGCTTTACCGACTGAACCACCCACGTGCCCCAAGAAGGTGTAGGTTCTTCCAGGTAAGGTCGATGAACTTCGTCTTGTGTGAAATATGGGAAACAGGCAGGGAATGATGCACTGAACAAAGCAGGGAACAAGAGGTTCTCCTACTGACCGTCCTCTCCCAACACACACACACAGGCACTCCGGATCTTTGCTTTTCCGCAAAAGTAAAATTCTGGGCTGGATTGTCTGTAATAGCAAAGATCGGGACACAAATCCAATGTCCACCAGTGGAGAACTTGTTCAGTAACTGTCATTGCAGCGAAACAATCGGGTCGGAGGCAACACAGTCAGGTCGTAGGCGACTATCAAAAAAGACAAGGGAGCGGTGTATTCACTGGCACAGGATCGCCGTCCATAGAGATCGAACATACAGAGAAGGGGGAACATTATTCTCATTATTCATTTATTTGCATAAATAAATAATAATTGGATGGTTCCTGGTACAGAAAGAAAATGGGTAGGAGTAAGACAAAAATGGGAATGAGAGTAGGAGCTGGATTTTCACCATTTTCTATTGTTTGGATTTTTGAGCCATGATCTATTCAAGAGCTTTTGTGATCAGAATTTGAAATGTTCCCAGAGTGGTTTGTTGAGCATTTAATAAATTATTCTCCGGTGAAACAGGCTGAACCTGGACAACTAACTCCACGGGGCAGAGAAGAAAACGGAGCCTCCGGATGGCTTGGGTGGGATCCCAGCTGGGCTACTCTTTGACCCCAGGCAAGTTGCTGACCTTTTCCAAGCCCCTCTGTAACGTGAGGGTAACCACAGCCTGGAAAAGATGGGTGCAGAGCAGCAGACGAGGACTCGGTCACAGTTGGCCAGAGTCCCAGAGCTGGCGCTGGCTGAGAGCGAACCCAGGCTCGGGGCTGCTCGTTCACTTTGTGTCTCGCCAGAAGCTACTTGGGAAAGTGTCCGTTTTTTGCTGTACCAATACTTAACAGTCTTGGGTGAGGAAGACATCTCAAGCCTCTGAGCGGTAAGAACAGCTTGGTATCAACATAAGAAAAGCCTCCAAAATGAGAATTTTTTCCTTAAAGTGTAATGTCCTTTGCCCGTATCACTTTAAAACCTAGCGTTAACGGGGGCACGTGGGTGGGTTAGTTGGTTCAGTGTTGGACTCTTGATCTGGGGGTCTTGAGTTCAAGCCCGGTGTTGAGCTCCATCCCGGGTGTGGAGCCAACTTAAATAAACAAACAAGCAAAACTTAGCATTAATGGATGAATTAATACAATGTGTGAGGTTTGACTTAAAATAATACGGGGATAGAGGAAGTGGGAGGGGCGTATGGATGAAACAGAACAGCCTGGAGTTGAAAACTGTGGATGGTGGTGACGGGTCCATGGAGGGATTTTAAAAAATATTTTATTTATTTGACAGAGAAAGACACAGTGAGAGAGGGAACACAAGCAGGGGGAGAGGGAGCAGCAGAAGCAGCAGAAGCACCGAGCAGAGAGCTCGATGCGGGGCTTGATCCTAGGACCCCGGGATCATGACCTGAGCTGAAGGCAGACACTTAACGACTGAGCCCCCCAGGCACCCCAGTTTGTCTACTTTTACGTATGTTTAACATTTTCCATAAGAAAAGCCAAATTCATATATTGTAGCTGATCAAAGATGGCTATAGGCTCTCTGACACTGCCCTAACCTTAGAGAAGGTGTCTCTATCACCTCCTCTTAAAGGGTCTGTGGGCTCTGTGACTGTTCATTAATAGAATACACTGGAAGGGACCCTGTGCTGGTTTGCTGGGTTTGCCCTTAGCAAGCCTGGCAGCTTCTAGCTGCTGTCTCTAGGGACAGACACCAGCGTTCTGGGCTGGCCTTCTCTAGATCCTGTAAGGAGAACCCTGGAAACTACCTGGAGAAGGAAAGAGCCCAGCTTTCTAGTTTTCCCACCGAGGAGCCAAGCTGGTGAATGAAGCTGTCTTGGACTGGCCAGCCTCGCCCGGTGACAGCCTCAGTGGGTACCACAGAGTGACGCAGTTGTTGTACCGTGCGGCTGGAGAACTGTCCAGTCAAACCTGGCCCTTGCTCCTAGCCCACAGAGAGTGAGCAGAGTGAAATGGGTCACCAAGTTGTGGGGTTGTTACATGGTTATTTGTCACAGACAAGTTTGGAGGTTATTTGTTACACAGCACTGAACTATAACACACACACACACACGCAAACAACTTAAAAATTAAGCACAGGATGTTTAAACATCTGGTTACCTAAAATGTTGCAGCAAGAAAAAACTTAGGTATAAAATTGTGAAGGGCTTGGTTCTCAGTGTGACAAACATATTTAAGTGTTTGATATTCAAGACGGCATCGTAAAGGCAGACTGGGTCTCTTTAGGAAGTAAGTTGTAATGATAAGTTGTGGAAGAGTCACTCTTAGAGTCTGCGTTGTTCACCCGGCCTGCATGTGGCACCAGTTTGGTTGACCAAACTGCTGAAGGCAAAAGACCGTCAGATCTCTTCAGAGAAAAGACTATGTTACAAATAGATCCAGTCATCTCAAAACTGAACGCTGATCCGTGGCCACTTTTCATAGTTTTCCATGTCATCCTTTTTATGTGGTGGCTCCCCGTAATTCATGGGGGAGACATAATAGTAGTTACAGTTTATGGGGCACCTGCGTGGCTCAGTGGGTTAAGCCGCTGCCTCCAGCTCAGGTCATGATCTCAGGGTCCTGGGATCGAGCCCCACTTCAGGCTCTCTGCCCTGTGGGAAGCCTGCTTCCTCTTCTTTCTCTCTCTGCCTGCCTCTCTGCCTGCTTGTGATCTCTGTCTGTCAAATAAATAAAATCTTTTAAAAAATAGTAGTTATAGTTTCATGAGCAACCACTGACTCTGTAAACCAGTTTATTCTTCACGTGCTACCGCAGATCGCATGTAAGTGGCAATTTCACTTAGCGGAGAGACGTCCATCGTGTTTACATTCATACGTGACGTAGTGAGCAAACCGAAACGGCAAAGACAGAACTTCACGTGAGTGTCGCTGTGCTTTGTAAAGACCCTACCCCGTTCACCAAATCGGGCAGGTGTATCACACACCAACCTTTCATAAGGCTCTTCCCCCTTCTCCCATCTGGAATAACACCCCTGCTACGCTGCCACTCGCTCTTACTTCTCTCCATTGTATTACGAAGGCACAGGAATGCTGTCCATAGAGATCGAACATACATATCTTAACTTGCATTTATTTTTTGTGGTTTTCCTTCTCTGTTACAAAAATGTAAGTGTCTCAGAAACAAGAACTTTATTTTATTTTATTTAAAGATTTTATTTGAGACTGTGAGAACGAGAGCAAGAGCAAGAGAGAGAGCGAGACAGAAAGTGTGCACGAGCGGGGGAGGGGTAGAGAGAGGGAGAAGCAGATTCCCCGCTGAGCAGGGAGCCCGATGCGGGGCTCGATCCCAGGACTCTAGGATCATGACCTGAGCCGAAGGGAGACACTTAACCGATTGAGCCACCCAGGTGCCCCAGAAACAAGAACTTTAGACCCTTTGACCCTAAAACTTTGGGACCTGGTAAAGGAATAATAAATATTCATTAAGTGAATGCGGATTTTTATCCCAGTTAACTAGTTACAGGAAATCAACTTAAATGTACCAAGCATGGGAACAGTTAAATGAGTTACAGTACGTTCATGGGATGCGAATTATGATGTGATGCTAAGTCTTCAGCACCGCGGTGGTACTGGGGAGCTTCGAAGTGACGCAGACGCCTCTAGGTCTACATGAGGCCACCAGCCACCCAACACACTCCATGGGGAGGCTTCTTTAATAGTCATCCCCTTGTTCCCCAATGTAAGAAGGCACCAGGCTCCTGTTGCCTGAGGGCGGGGCAGGACCTTTGCTCAGACGGAGCCCAGGTACCTCTCCCAGTGCCTCCCAGTGCAGACTGTCCCCGGAAGGAGCTGCTCTCATTTGCATACGGAGCCCAGGGGCCTTCTGGAGGTAAAGTTACAAAACCAACAACTTGTACCTGAAGCTCAACCCTAGACAAATCTTTCATGGTAGGTCGTGAGGCCCTAATTATGGCTTGTGGTCAGGTTAAGTCAAAGCATCTTTCAAAATAAAATTATCCTGAGGTTGGAAAGAGACAGGACTGGTAGCCTGTTGTATCCCGAGCCAACTAGTGTCAGTGATTTTTCTAGGCCCTGACCATGGCTCAGGATGTGGCTGTGCAAACGCTGGCCCGACAAAATGGTGTCTCAGCGGCTAACTCTTAGGTCAGCCTTCAATCCATGAAGGGGCTAAGTCCAGGCCATAGTCCCGTGACTCTAGGGAGACTGGACTCTTCTCCCTGGGCCCTGGGGTCCTGAATGATGTCTGAAACACCCCCCACCCTACCCCAGAAAGTAGGCAGATGTGTCTGGGGGGAAGTACGGAAGGGAACTGCATCGGATTTGGTAAAAGGAGATTCAGATATTTCATTCAGGGCACCTCAGGACGGGGAAGCCTGCCACGTTGTACATCGGACAGCTGGAGAGCTTCACCACGTGCTGTGCTGGGTCGAACGATGTCCCCCGAGTACTCAAGGCCACGTGAAACCTCAGAATAGGACTTGGCAAATAGGGTGTTTGCGATGTCATTGGTTAAGATGAGATCCTGCTGGACGAAGCCAGGCCTAAGTCCAGTGCGTGGTACCATCACACAAAGCCATGTGGGCCCACAGAGACACAGACACACGAGGCAAGGCCGCATGGAGACAGAGGCAGAGATCAGAGGGATGCTGCCGCTGGCAAAGAAGGCCAAGGATATCTGGCAGCCCCAGAGGCCAGAAGAGGCAAGAAGGGACCATTTCCCAGAATCTTCGAACGGAGCGCGGCCCTGCCAACATTTTTGATTTCAGGCTTCTAGGCTCCAGAACTGAGAGAATAAATGTCTATTTTTTAAAGACTCCCCGATTGTGGTACTTTGTTATGGCAGGTCTGGGAAACTAAGACACATGCATTTTTAGAATGATCTTACTTTTGGAAAGACAGACAGACAGACAGACCTAGCCACAGACACGTGCGTCCCTGAGGGAACGCGTACGGGAACGCGGCACATCGCACACCAGAGCGCGTGGCCAAATGTTCCTGGTGGTCATTTTTAGTGGGAGGAGGATGAATGACTTTCATTTCCTCCTTTTTTCATCTTCGGATTTTCTCTAACCAGCGGTTATTACCTTCATAAGCGGAACTAGATGAAGCCCGCCCCTAACTGATGCTTCTGGCAGACTAACACCCACCTCTGTAAGTCAGGTCGTTTTAAATCCCACTTTACAAAGGACTGAGAGCAGCCTTTAACCCGAATCGCCCACCAGTATTTGTCTTTCTGAGCACAGCTATAGTTTGCTTTTATTTAGGGTTTTTCTTTTCTTTTTTATCTCTTCACTTAGTTTTCTGTGAAAAGATAATCTTCTTCAAGTTACAGTACTTTTGAGTCTGACACAGTTTCACGGGGTTTTAGATATTTCTCGGTTCTCCCTTTCAGCCACATTGATGTTTAGACTCGGTTGGCGATTCTAGTCTCCTCGGGCACGAGGGACCGCGTCCCAGGAGCGACAACCGCAGGCTTCCGCGCACCGGCGGGCGTCGGGAGCCCCTTCTGCCTCTCAGATGTGCAGTTTGGAAGACCGTTGTGTGGTCCCCCTGCCCGTGAGGTCCTATTGTTATCTTCCGCTTCACAAATGAGGGAACCGAGGCACAGGGAAATTAAGCGACTTGCCCGAAGTCCCACAGGTGGTGAGTGACAGACCTGGGGTTCTGAGGCCCCGTCACGCCACCTCCCACCGAGTCTGGTAGGAGAGTGGGGACGAGTGGAGATACCACAGGTGCGGCTTGACTTCTTTCCCCAGGGATTTAGCAATTAGGTTCTTCATGTGTTGCTGAAAATCTATTTTAGGTCCTACAAATAAGCATGATGGAGAGTAAAACGGACTTAATGTGCTCCCCTGAAGTCCTGGACAGCGAGTCTGGAACAGTTCCTACGTAACAGCACAGCACTTGGGCAAGGACACGGTCAGAAAACCAAAGGCCGCAGCGACCAGCCGAGCGCAGGGCACGGATCACACTGTCCCTGACTTACAACCCGCCACCGCCTTCCTCTGCCCTTAGGATCAAGTTTAATAGTCCTCACCGGGACTCCTACTGTGTCCACCTTTCTAGTCTTCTGGGTTTTCTTTCTTTCTTTCTTTTTTAATATTTTATTTATTTATTTATTTGAGAGAGAGAGAGAGAGAGAGAGAGAGAGCGCACCCCAGCAAGCTCAAGTAGTGGGGAGGGACAGAGGGAGAGGAAGAAGCAGGGGAGCCTGACACCGGGCTGGATCCCAGGACCTGGGATCATGGCCTGAGTCAAAGGCAGATGCTTAACAGACTGGGCCCCCCAGGCGCCTCGTCTTTTTTTTTTTGGGGGGGGGGTGCTTTTACTTCCCGTCTTTCTTTTTAAAAGTGTTCCATTTCTGTTGACTCTTTTTTTTTTTTTAAGATTTTATTCATTTATTTGACAGAGAGAGAGAGCACAAGCAAGGGGAGAGGCAGAGGCAGAGGAAGAACCAGGCTCCCCGAAAAGCAGGAGAAGCCCGATGCGGGACTTGATCCCAGGACTCCGGGATCATGACCTGGGCGGAAGGCAGTGGCTTCACTGCCCGAGCCCCCGAGGCGTCCTCCAGGTGCCCCGTCTTAAGGGTTTTCTTCCCGCTTCGGGACCTTTCATCCCACTGCCACTTCAGGGTCTTTCTCTGCACGTACCCTCCCTCCGCCGGCCAAGTCCGGCCTCCATTGCCTTTGCCGAGAAAATTCAAGAGTTAAACCTTACTTCTCAGAGACGTGTTTCCCAACCCTCGTCCCCACCCGAGGGACCTTCTCCGTTACACATGCCAAGGGTTCATTCCGCTTGCTTTCATGGCACCGGGGGCTCTGTGCCAACCTGTCCTCTGACGCTGGAAGGGTCATTACACAGCTCTCCCAGGGCTGCGTCCGGAAACACTTGTGGACTCGATGCCTGACTGCCAGATAGTCTAAGGGGAAGAGAAGACTCATTCCCCTCCACACACACACACACACTTTGGGCCTGAGACGTTTACAGCTCATGACCCGCGCGAAACAAGAACGCATCCGTCGCAACCACTGCAGAGTGAGCTGGGCTTGATGTGGCTGAAGCCACACTGTTCGGTCATCCAGAAGAGCAGCTGGTCAAGTTCATCAAATAGGACTTGACGAGAATGACTGATCCGTCTTAGTTAGTTACAGTGTGTGTTTTAATTTGTGTGCCTGAGAATTCACATTTCTTACCTCTCACACTGTGCGGAAAGATCCGGGGCCCATCCAATGGCAGGATATGATCCCCATTGGTAAGACATAAGAAGACGTCGAACCAGCGAATGATTATCTTTCACAGTGGCTAATTGTTTCTCCTTCTGGAGAGATTAGTCATGACATATATAAATATCGATTACAGCTATTTGTAGATGGAGAGGTGATCTAACCAGCGAGCAAACTGATTTTTAAACGACATGTATGAATTCCTTTATTAGCTTGTACATGTTAGAGATCAGCTGCCTGGTTATTCCCTAGTGTACTAGAGTTATGGGGATCACTCTTTTCTACGACATTTCTTTTGATTTTTTTTAAAGATTTTATTTATTTATTTGACAGAGAGATCACAAGTAGGCAGTAGGCAGAGAGGCAGAGAGGCAGGCAGAGAGAGAGGAGGAAGCAGGCTCCCCGCTGAGCAGAGAGCCTGATGTGGGGCTCAAACCCAGGACCCTGAGATCATGACCTGAGCCGGAGGCAGAGGCTTTCACCCACTGAGCCGCCCAGCGCCCCTTTTTCTATGACACTTAAATAAAAATCGTCGACTATACAGAGTGTCCGAGAATGACAGGTTGGTAAAGGCTGGGGAGAAAAGCTAGGCGGGAAAGAGGAAGAGTAAGTGCGGGAACATTGCGATGTTAGAGTGGGCAAAACCTGCCTCACCCCACTGAGAAGATGGCTTTTGGGAAAAGATTTGAAGTTGGTGAAGCCAGGGATGAAGGTAGGACAGAGAGGGCGTGAGATTTCTAGGATAAGGGAACAGCAAGTACAAAGGCCCGGGGGCAGAAGCATGCCTGGTGAGTTCAGGAGCTGATGGAGGCCGATCTGGCTGAAGTGGACCTGGCAAAGAGGAGAGAAGCAAAGGATGACTCCGAGAGACTGGGGGGTGGGGTAGGAAAGTAGGAGGAGGGAGGCTTGTGAGACTGTGGTGAGGTCTTCGCTTTTACTCAGAGAAGATGAGAGGTTGTGACCAGGGGTGGGGTAGCATCTGGCAGCTTGCTGAGTGCGGACTTCAAGGGTCAAGGGTGACCAATCTGGATACTGTTTCGGAAAAGCAGGCAAGAGGCGATGGTGGCCTGGACCAGGAAGGTGGCAGTGGCTGATGAGAAATGGACAGTTTACAGACGGACCTGACAGACAGAGCTGCTTCTCTGAGTACAGCTGACAGTTGAACTACAGGGTTTGAGCTGCACAGATCCACTTATATGCAGATTTTTTCCAATATAGTATAGTACTGCTATATATATAGTACTGCTATATACGGCTATATAATATATATATACTATATATAGTATAGTACTGCTATATAGTACTGCTATGTATATATTTCCAGTATAGTACTGCAAGTATATTTTCTTTTCCTTAAGATTTTCTCTCTTTTTAATGTATTTATTTATTTGAGTGTGAGCGAGCGAGCAGGGGGAAGGGCAGAGGGAGAGAGAGCCTCAGGTAGACTCTGCACTGAGTGTGGAACCTGACGCGGGGCTTGATCCCATGACCCTGAGATCACAACCTGAGCCAAAACCAAGCTGGACGCCCAGCCGACCGTGCCACCCAGGTGCCCCTCTTCCTTATGACTTTCTTAATAGCAATTTCTTTCTCTGGCTGACTTTATCAGAACATACAAAATATGTGTCAATCGACCATTTGTGTTATCAGTAAGGCATCAAGTCAGTATAGTCAAGACTTGGAGGAGTCACAAGGTCTCTGCTGATTTCAACCGCGCGGGGTGTCAGCACCCCTCACGCTGACGTTGTTCATGGGTCAGCTGCACTTTTACATGTTGGTGCACATAACGTCACTTTCCCCCAGAAAGCTGGTATCGGTGTCACTTCTCACCAGCAATTCAGGCAACAGTCATTTCTCCATGCTCCATCAACAGTGAATTAACGTGCTGCTTTAAATTGTACAAACCAAAAGTAACTCCAGTTAAGGGAATAAACCGTCTCCTGAAATGACTGAAATGTCTTGGCGCTGAGAATCCCCCTCGTGGCCAGCAAGGGTTACGAGCTGTCATCTGTCACCGTACACCCGCCGCATTCTCAGCTGGAGAGAAGGTGCTTCTGGCCGAGGCGCTGATGCCTTCGGGGTAACAAGTCTTCAGGACAACAAGTTGTGCAAACACATCTCTGGCCTCCTCAACCGCATCAGGTGAGCAACCGACGAGCTTTACCACTCCGGACGTTCCACTCTCCCTCTCCCAACGAAAGGAGTGTGACTTTTCGTGGATTTGCTCTTGTTGTGTTGCTGTTGAACTTGAAGAACAGTTTGTTTTACTTAAATACATTTTTTTTTTAATTTGAAGGAGGTTCCACACCCAGCGTGGGGCTTGAACACGCAGCCCTGAGACCGAGTCCTGGCCTCTGCTGACGCGCCGGCCAGGCCACCCCCATTTGTGTTACTTGAGATGGAATAATTCAAAGTCGTTTTCTCAGGCTCGGTGTTTCAAGGACTCGTTGAGTCTTCTGCATTGCAGGTCACACAGGCGACTGTCCAGCTCGTGCCTAGTGACGGCCCTTGCACGCCCAGGTTCTGTGTCTGCCCCTGGGCGCTGTGGTGAGCGCACACGCCAGTTTCATTTCGTTTCTTTTCTGTGTTAGATTGCTTTCATTTATTTGTCAGAGAGAGAGCACACGAAGGCAGCGTGGCAGGCCCAGACAAGCGAGAGAAGCAGGCTCCCACCGAGCAAGGGGCCCGACGTGGGGCTCGATCCCAGGACCCTGTGACCGGAGCCAAAGGCAGCCGCTTCACTGACTGAGCCCCCCAGGCGTCTGCGGTTTCCCATCTTCCTTCATCCTGCTGAGATAATTGCACATTTGGGGAAGGGCGTCTCAGATACCGCCAAGAAAACACGGCAAGAGAAAGGTGACTCCTTAGAGCCCTGTGGTTAATTTAAGTCTTAATTCTGGTTTGCTTTCTCCCTGACTTCTCATTTTATGTATTTATCCCCAGGCTGGAGTGATTGCATTTCTGCTGTCTCCTGTTTGGGTGACACAGTTGGCTTCGGAACGCCACCGCAGCACCTCACAGGCTTCTTCTGTCCGGCGTGCGGGTTTCTCTGTGTCGTCTGTCCTTACCGTGGCTTGTTGTTCCCTGTCCCGACCCTCCTCACACTGTCTGCTGTCCGGGCACAGGCTTCTTTCCGCACCTGCAACGGCTCGCGGAGACGCGGCTCTGCAGGCACGTGGGAAAGAGGCTGACACGGGAGACCGCCGCCTTCTCTCTCTCCCAGTGTGCTTGCGTTTTTGTGGCGGTTTCGGCTGTGAACTAATTGCCTGGTGTCTGGCAGCACCAGGATTGTTGAGGCACTCCTCACACCCCCACACGCAAGGAGGTTTTCTTTAAAGAGTTGAGATCGGTCTCCCACAGCTGCCTCCCATTTGCTGTCATCTTTGCCTCTGGGTGGGGGTGGGCAGGGAGTTTGGGGTTTAAATGAGAAACGGTTCTTTTCCAGGTTAGATTTTCCAAGGTAGCTGTTCCGCTGTGCTTGTTATCCTTTCTAAAAAGGGGTTTCTTATTTTGGAACCGAGAAAGAGGGAGAACTCGGAGGGGTCAGGGGGAAACACACACACACGCCCCAATGTCCCTTTCAGCGTGGAAATATTCACACGCTGCCATCCAGTCACTCTTCCGTCTTAGATGTTGGGTCTGATCGTCAGTCTTCCTCGTGGCTCTGCCCGAGCCCATCCTGAAGGCTGGTGCTGCGGCTGCGGTTGTCAAGGCAACCAGGCTGGTCTCGGGGGCTCCTCCTGACTGTCCCCGGCTCTGGGAGCACGGCTGTGTTCTGGGGGCTTTGTTCTTGGGCTTAGAATAGTTTTACCTTGATGAAAATGAATGATCATTTGGTGATTTGGGGACATTTTTTACATCTTGTGAGGGGACTTTGAAAAAAATGATGTTGTCATTTTACCAGTTGGTTTTAGATCGTGTGCCCCCACAATGGCTCACTAATACTGTGTTCACTGTCACCCGCAAAGACTTTGATATGTGGATTTTTAAAAAAAGATTTTATTTATTTATTTGACAGACAAAGATCACAAGTAGGCAGAGAGAGAGAGAGAGAGAGAGAGAGAGAGGGAGAAAGAGAGGAAGGGAAGCAGGCTCCCCGCCAAGCAGAGAGCCCCATGTGCGGGCTCAATCCCAGGATCATGACCTGAGCTGAAGGCACAGGCTTTAACCCACTGAGCCACCCAGGCAGCCCTGATATGTGGATTTAACATGATGCCCTCATAAAAGTCCGAGTTGAGAAAGCTACCCAGGCTTCCAGCTCTGTGACGATGAAGACGGGTCCACCTACTACTCAGTCTCCATTTCTCTGCTGGTGTCGGTGCTCAGGCTCAAGGAGTCAGAGACCCTCACCCTCTCAGAATAAAATTTTAAATGCTTCTTTCAGCACAGCTTTTAGATTTTATTTTTTTCTGAAGCCACTGTTCTCTGATGTGAGGGTTTTAAAATGGATAACTTCCCATTTGTTTTGTTTAGGGAAAATCCATAAAACTCTATGACTTGGCTCTACTCTGAACTTAGCTATTCCCCAAAGTCATCTTTTAAATGAAACGAGGAACTTGGAAAAAATAATTTTTTTCCAATACAGTAAGAAATGAGTAGATCAACTTTCCTAGCCCAGCAGCTTTGTACTAATACTTGTACTAACACAGTTATTTGGGAACATACAGAGCTAAACATGACTCAGTCACTGCCTCCAAAGGCTTGTTGTCTGCGGGGAGCCTGGCTGGCCTGGTAGGTGAGCAAGTTGTAGGCTCTTGATCTTCAGGTTGTGGGTTCAAGCCCTGTGTTGGGTGTAGAGCTTATTTAAAACAAAACAAAACAAAACAAAACAAAACAAAACAAAAAACTTATGGTCCAGTGAAGGAGACAAAAATCTGTATTTATTCATTCAATAAGTAATTATTGAGCATTCATTATGTATCAGGAGTGATGCTTAGTCTTAGAGAGGATGTTAAAAAAAACCCCAATATACTCATAATCCCTGCTCTCGTGACATTTACACGCTGGCCGGGAAGAAGTGATTGTCGCACAAATCGTAATAAGCGGAGATACAATGAAGGCCTCCGAGAGAGCCCGGTGTGGCCGGTGTTAAGGAACGAGCAGGCGTGTGCAGGATCTGCAGGTGCGCCGGCTGGGGAGCCACGTGATGACAAGAACAGAGACACGAAACGGCGGGTGTGACTGAGGAACCGCACGTTCGTGCTGCTCGGGCTCAGCGCTGCTGGGGGAGGGGCTGGGAGAGCAGCCCAGAGCCCGTCCTGCAGCCCGAAGCCGTGGGAGGGTCTTACACGCAGTAATAAGGGGCTTGTGTTCTTCTTGCCGCCAATGGAAGCCACTGAGCCACCGAAGTCCCTGACAGCAGGTGAGGGCTGGATTGGAGACGCAGGCGTGGAGGCCAGTGGGCTAGTGTCCAGGCAAGCCTGACCAGGGACAGGACACTCGGGTTGCCACGGAGACGTGTGGAGATCTGAGGGATGGCCCACAGGCACAAGGAGAGGAGGCACGGGCTTCGGGTCCCACGCGGGAGAGAAGAAGGGACTGCGGGAGGGCCATGCAGTAGGAGCTGCCTTTGGGGGAGTGAGGGGGACTTGCCCGCCAGCCCCCAGCTGAACCGCGAGCACAGGGCTCTGGGACACTCACGTCCACTGCTGTCTTCACCCTTCAGTCTCCGTCACGGCCCTCATGCTCGCTTTCCCGGGCGCTGCCGTGATCTGCTAACAGGTCTTGGCCAGGCCTTGGCTCCAATCTCTCCGCTGTGAGACTCTCTTTGTGGTGGCCCCAGCGTGACCCAAATGAGAGGCGAATCTGTCGGATCCCGATTTGTTCTTTTCAGTGGCCCACACCTACCTGTCATGGGATGAAGGTCAAGCTCCTAGTGCAGCCCGGGAGCCCCCTTAATGGGTCTTGGCTATGTCACGAAGCATCCCCAGCTCACCCGTTTTGCTCACACACCAGCCGCTCCAAGCCCCTGCAGCCCCCGGAGCCCCCTGTGCCGTGTCCTGCTCCCGTGCCTGCTTCTTACTTCTAGGGTCGAAGCAGTAGGAGCAAGCGGGCTGGGGAGGGACGCCAGGGCCCGGAGGAGGAGCAAGCGGTCAGGGACCCGGGCTGTGCCGTGTTGTAGGAGAGGCATGGATTGTAGAGGATGTAGGTAAATGTGTGCGGTAGAAGGGGCAGGAAGTTTAATGCAGAGGGAACGTAGCTCAGGGCCATTTCTGCCAGACAGAAGGTCCCTCTGATGGGCAGCTTTGGCTCAAGGACTTTCCCATGACCTGACCCAGATTTCCTCAGAATGATGCCGCGGTCGGGGGCTCTTCCCCTCACAGATGTCAGACCTGTGTCTGGCTGTAAGCTTCTCCTCAGTGACTCCTGCTCCCTCCCTCTCTCTTCACAGGCATTAATCTCAGTAAACTTCTCATGGACCTCATTCCGTCCTGGTGTTTGGCTTTGTGAGGACCCAAAAGACAAGAAATAAGCACATTTGGAGGTGAGGGACACTAGTGGAGAGTCACTGAGCTTCGTCTGTTACGTAAAAAGATCTAGTAACATATATGATAGGACTGAATCTTAGCATTTTGGAAGTTTCTTGAAGAAAATGTTGAAGAAAATTACAGTCCTACGTCCCCTTCCACCATTTCTTTCTCTCCCCTAAAAATGCTGCGTGGACAATAGGACTGGAGTTTCCAAATCCCAAAGGGAAGATACAGCCTGATTCTACGTGTGTCTGTGTTTTTTTTTTTTTTTTAAAGATTTATTGATTTATTTATTTGACAGACAGAGATCACAAGCAGGTAGAGGCAGGCAGAGAGAGAGGAGGAAGCAGGCTCCCCGCTGAGCAGAGAGCCTGACATGGGGCTGGATCCCAGGACCCTGAGATCATGACCTGAGCCGAAGGCAGAGGCTTAACCCACTGAGCCACCCAGGCACCACCCTACATGTGTTTTTGACCAGAGGCCAAAGTTCTTGAGATTAGAATAAGCCTAGAAAAAATGTAGGCTCAATGTTCCGATTCTCTATGACATGTGCTTTTTATAACGAAGTGGATTGTGTTTTGAGGGTTTTGTGGCACTCTTCTTGTCTTAGGAGACTTAGAAAATGTGCAGAGTGTTGCTGGGATCAGAATTTCTCACCGAGATCGCTCCCGAAAGTGAGTTAGACACCCACGCCCCACCGAGGCAGCGCAGAGCCGCCGGCCTGCAGAGAACCCCACTTCCTGGTCTCTTCGAGCGCAGATTGGCCCAGAAAGGCCCAAGTAGCCCGGTTCTCAGTAACAAGTTTCGGTTCCAAGGTTTATGAATAGACTCCGTGCCTTTCTGACGCTATTTTTGCCCACCGCTTCAGTGAATTTGGACGTTTTCTCCCAAACGCTGAGGACTAAATGCACTTTCCTAAGGTTCTGTTGAGAAGAGCGAAACACCCGCCCTTCTTATCACCGTGGCTCCTTGAGCCCCACCGTCCCGCGGGTTCTCCCCTCTCTCCGGCTTCAGACCCCGGGCCGGGCCTGGCTGAGCGGCGGTGGGGGCCGCGGTGCGGATGGAAATGCTGGTGGGGACAGCAAGGGGACCTCAGCGTCACTTGTCGTTATCTGTGGTCACGGCAGGGCAGCCCTGGAGGGCTCTGGGGCTACTCCTTCCGAGTGTGTGTGGGAACCCTGTGGAAATCCAGCCAATGCGCCCGGCTGTCTCAGTCGGGGGCCCGGTAGGGAAGGGGTGCCACGGTCTGACGGGGTCACCTGGGGACGGATGTGTTGGTCGGGGGACCCAGGAAATGGCCGCTGGAGCTCGGGGTGTCATCGACTTGCGGGGGCGGTCCTGCTGTGGAAGAGAAGGGGGAGCAGGAACGGACAGGGAGAGCCGCCGGGCCCCGAGGCGGATGAAGAGGGCAGGAAGGACGGCCGGGCGGGGAGCCTCAGCGCTCGCTCCGAGCTGGCCAGGCAGGGCTGGGGGCCAGGGCTGCCGGTGAGCGGGGTCTCTCCTACTGGGGCGAGGTGGCCAGGACCTGGTGCCACACCTGGTCACGGGCGAGGGCCGCTCAGGATGTGGAAAACAAACAAGAAAACAGGCATGTTCTGAAGCTTGAAGGCTCTCAGTTAGCCGTGGCTTTGGGAACAGCAAGTTCTTTCTCAAGAGAAGATCTGACAGGTGCACCTGCACAGCTGTTCTAGGGTCTCCTCACTGACGCCCCAGGGTCAGCATCGAGCAACCACGAGCGACAGCACAGCATTGGTCAGAGTGCGGTGACCGCCGCTGAGTCCCAGGGACAGAGACCGGAGCGTGACTGTCCCCTGAGGGAGCGGCCGGGGTGGGGCCGTCCCCGGTGCTCCCGGTGCTCCCCTGTCCCCCAGCCCCCGCTCCCGGACAGGACGGACAGGAGGACAGGACGGACAGGACGCTCGCCCGTCAGCCTCGCGGAGCAGGGCCCAGGGCGAGGGCGGCCACGGGGGAGAAACAGAGTCTTCTCGGGAGAAGGAGCCCTGGGGAAGGCAGGAGTCAGGGAGGAGGTCGCCGGCTTCTCCCGCTTCTGCTTCTGCACCGTTGTTCCCACGCCCTTGGCAGCTCCTCTTGCAGAGCCGGGGCCTCAGGGACGGGCAGGTGATGCACCGTCACTTCTGGAAACTGAGGAAGGGGGCTGAGGGGGAGGAGGAGGAAGAGAAGCGACTGAGGGAGAGGAGGGCAGTGGGGAGGGCAGAGCGCTCGCTCCCACGCACACTCTGTTCCGCTCCGGCAGCTCTCACAGGGCGGCTGAGGAAGGGACCAGACGCGGGAACCAGCGACATCTGGGCCTCTCGCACCTGCTGCAGATGCTCCAGGTCTGCGCCCTGTCCGGGGTCGCGGTGCCCTGCACAGCGGCTGTGCACATCTGTGCACATCTGTGCCCGGGGCCCCCGAACCTTCTCATCACTTCCTGCGCGGGCTCCTCTGTCACCGGCTCACTGTCCCCGGCAGCCTGCGGGCATTCGTCCGTGATGTCACTCGGACACGCTTCCGCTCCCCAGGAGGGGACAGTGCTGGGCAAGTGACTTTTGGCAGCGAGCGGCTGAGATCATCCTTCCCCGGTACAGGCCTCAGCCCCTGGTGTGTTCAAGGCGGGGCTCGGGGGGGCTGGACCGGAGCTGACAGACAGACGGCTTCTCTCCGGACTTAGCTGGACCGAGTGAGACGTCTGACTGGAGCTTCTGCTGAAGGGAAGCAACGTATGTGATCGCTCGATGACGCTCGGGCCTTTTTCAGGGCGGCCTGTAACTCTTTTCGTCTGTAACCCCGACCTCCCCCCACTCCGCCCCTCAAGGAATTTGTCCAAATTCTCAAGTGCACCCTTGGGATTTACTAAGTCACTTATCGTCTACAACTTTTAGCAAAGCAGTTGTGGGGAAAATGTCCGAAGGATGTGATGGCGCTTTGGACGGTGGGGCGGGGCACAGGGAAGGTCGGGGAAGGCCGGGGTCGTTCCCTTCAGGTGAGTTTGTCTCCTCCTCGGGAGTCGTGTCTCTCGCCGCCACACTCCATCTTCCGCCGTCCCCGCAGCGGCCCGAGTGAGTCCCTGCAGACGGTCGGGGAGGACGGCGGGACGGCCCTCGGCGCCGGTTTCTGTCGGGGACGGTTGGAAGGCGCCCGTCCCCGTGGAGTCGCTCACAGGGAGGGACGAAGAGGAAGGCCCGGCTGAGAAGACGCTTAACTTAGTCACCGCTTTAATCTCCACACACAGTCGGATTCTGAGGTGTTGGGGTCAGAGCTTCACCAGGCGCATTTGAGGGGACACGATTCAGCCCCTAATGCCGTCTTTGCCTGTTCCACTTCTTAGTCTGGTCTTGTTCTCCTGGCATAGGGGGTGACCCCTCGGAAGGCACGTGCGGATTCTAACTCTGACCATCCCAGAGTGACTCTGTGACTGTGCAGTCCTCACAAATTAAGGGGTGCCTCGTGCCCCCCACAACATGTACTTCTTTAAAAGTTGAAAAAGACACTTAAAAAATACATTTATTTATTTATTTGAGAGAGAGAGAGCACGTGTGAGTGTGTGGAGCAGAGGGAGGGGCAGGGGCAGAGGAAGAGAGAACCCCAGGCAGGCTCCCCGCTGAACGTGGAGCTCAGATGCAGGGCTTGATCTCAGGACCCTGAAATCGTGACCTGAGCCAAGATCAAGAGTTCGATGCTTAGCTGACTGAACCACCCCGGTACCCTGAAAGTTGGGGAAGGTTTTTAAAAGTTGGGGCATGTTTTCTTTCCTTTTAAAAGATTTTGTTTATTTATTTACTTGAGAGCATGAGAGAGAGCAGGAAGGCATAGAAGGGGAGGAGAGGGAGAGACTCTCAAGCAGGCTCCCCACAGGGCACAGACCTTGATCCCACAGCCCCGAGATCACGATCTGAGCTGAAATCAAGAGTTGGACACTTGGGGCGCCTGGGTGGCTCAGTGGGTTGGGCCTCTGCCTTCAGCTCAGGTCGTGATCTCGGGGTCCTGGGATCAAGCCCCGCGTTGGGCTCTCTGCTCAGCAGGGAGCCTGCTTACCCCCACCTCTGCCTGCTTCTCTGCCTACTTGTGATCTCTGTCAAATGAATAAATAAAATCTTGAAAAAAAAAAAAAAAGAGTTGGACACTTAACCAACTGAGCTGTCCAGGCTCCCCTAAAGGCTCAGGCATGTTTGCAAAGCGTGTTTATGAAAGGAAACCTGCATCAAATACTTCTGTAAAATTAAGAATCGTCTTCTAGTTTTTTTTACTTTTGTAAGTTTGGATTTCTGGGTCAACTCTTGCTGAAAGTAAGGCTTACATGTATTCATAGACCACGGCAGTGCAACAGACATTTTTGAGGTCCTGCTTCCACGGTAAGCTCTCTGCTGGGAGTTCACGGTACAACTGTGCCCAAGACAGGCGTGGGCTTGTCTGCCTGGAGGGTCACATTTAACAGGGCAGACAAAGGAATGAGTTACAAAGATGAGACACAGCAATGCTAAATTGTTCTGCAAAGCACTTTCTGTAGTGCGCTACATTGTAGCCACCTGCATCCACCCACCCACCCATCCATGTAACCATACTTCCATGCATCCATGCATTCAGTAAAACTTATGGAGCACCTCTCACCTCTCAGGCCCTGTGGATTGGGGAAACACTTGGTGACTATGACTAGCATAATGTGCATGACTCTTAAATGTGAGCTGCGAATTCTTTGTGCATTGTTTTTAGAGACAGTTGTAACAGCTTTATAAAATCGAGCCAAGTATAGCCCAAACTAGGTGTTCTTTGGAAAAATACTTTTCTGATGAAGATTTTTTTCTTTTTCTTTTTTTTTTGGTCATTCCTTTTTTCTGAAGGTGGTGTGCTAGGCAAAACTTCAGTGACTCGATGTGTTCTTTGTGGACTGGTTTGCTGAGGTTCAATGGTATGGCCAGTGGTCTTTCAAGTCTGATGTGTTTTCATTTGACTTCTTCTTCTTTTTTTTTTTTTTCCATTTGACTTCTTTTTTGATGCAAAAGAAATTATTAAGATGCACTACAATCAGTGGCCTAGAAATTGCAATAAAGGATGTTCTTCTCGATTAAAATAATCTATGAGCGCTGTGTATACAAGCCAGGAGCATTCATCTATTTAGAGCAGGAAAACCATGTGAAACAGGGATAGCAAAAAAAGATAAATATGCCTACTTTACAAAGCGTAATTATATTTTTACATCTCTTCAAGCTGTCCCATTTTCTCTTTCTCTCTTCTGTGGCAATGCTGAATTTAAAACAAATGGAAAAACAACAGACTGAATGTTACAATAAAATGCATTATATCAATCAGATGAACAAGACAAGCTTGTTGGGAAGCTTTAAATTATCTCTGTGCACACTCGGCCTTCTTCTAACACAGAGTGTGGAACTTTGGCAGCCAATCATGATGGCATGTGATGATTAGTGACCTTAGTTTGGAGCATGTTATTGTTTCCAAGGTTAATAATGTTGGAATTTCCTGGACACAGCAATACTCAATTTAAGGACATCTCTCAAATGGAAACTTAAAAACAAAACAATACAAAGCAAAACAACAACAAAAAAACCAAACCCTGAAATCATTGAGAAATATTTAGCCATTGCAACGGCATTCCAGAAATATCAACCAGACTAGTGAATTACCTGCCGTGTCATCGGCCACCCTAATACTCGGGATTCTCCTTTCCCACCTACAGGTGTTTACTTTGCTTTGACAGACGCAGTTTTCTAAGTTATACGGTGGACTGTAGTCTCCTCCCTTTTTTCTTCTTTTTCTTTGTAGGGATACAACGTGGGGATGGCTTCTTGCCCCTTGTTTTGTTTAGTGTTTTCTAAGCCTGCTCACTATTGATTCCTGTACTCTTGGATGGAAGAAGAAGGGACCTAAGCAATCATTTTTTCCAGATGTGATATGGTATAGATAAAGAACTGGAAGTTTCACACATTTTTCCTTAGGCTGTGTGTCTACCAACAAAGTAACAATCCATCCATCTCTGGGTTATGTAGATGTAGGCCAAGGAGCGAAATAATGTACACAAACCTACATCAGAATGGCCTGTTCAGAGATCCACCCCTTCCACCACCAAGATGGAGACTTTGTACTGGTCTGGTCCCGTTCTTAATGCTTGAATGCCCAACGTGATGCAGAAGAAGCCGCACTGGGGGACATGGCGGCCACCATGATGGTGTATGCGCTGGTGGTGATGTCTTACTTCCTCATCACTGGAGGAAAAATTTATGTTACCAACCCTCCAAGTGTTGGCTTTATGACCGACAAACATGGATGTCAGAGACCAAGCTTTCTTGGCCATAAAGTAACTGGACAACATTACGGAAGGATTTGGCATCCAGCTTCCTACTTAAAACAGGAGGTTCAGGTTTCTTAATCCTGGACCAATCGAATGTACCAAACATTCCAAAACTCAATAGATTTCTTCTTCTATTCATTGAATTTGTCTGTATCCTATGGAGTTTTTCATGGCTGGAGTATTCATGAGAATGGAACTGTTAAGCCATCTGATGTGTTCAAATGCCTTTTCAGAAGAAATCAGTGGATATTGGATTTGCTCCTGTTAATGAAATTTTAAAGGCTGCCCCAAGCCTGTGATGTGAAATATGGAAAAGAATGAAAAGCCACAGAAAAGCAGCAACTGGTGAAAACACAGGAGTATGCTGATGCCTGAACTAGAATGTCTCCTTGGTATCAAAGAGACAAACTTCCACAGTATTTCTCCTGCTGGTCTATGCAGATGTACCAACGATGTTGTGGCATTTTCTTCTTAGTTTCTAATGACTCAGAGAATATGTACTCAATTTCTACAACTATAATATTGAATAAAGTGATTTTTTTTTTTTTTACTGCTCCCTTAACATTTCTTGGAGATGACATTTCTGACTTTGAAAAATTAATGTAAAATCAGGAAGCGAGATCCCATGAGCTGAGACCTTGAGAGAGATGATCAGCTTTCCTTATGGTGCTTTGCTTTGAATAGAATGTGTGACATTATCTCAGATATATGCACGACTGTTTCTTGCCCAGTAGGATGTATGAAAGGAGCAGAAATCAATAATTTACCTAATTTTCGAAAATAGTCTATCCATATCTGTGTCTTGAAAGCAATCCTGGCCCCTGGCTTCAAAAAGACTGAAAATGTGGTTGGGAAGTGTCCAATAGATCATTGCTTAAAAATTCCCCACTTTGGTCTTCACTTTTAAAGTAGTGATCTGGGGGCGCCTGGGTGGCTTAGCGGGTTAAGCCTCGGCCTTCGGCTCAGGTCACTGATTTCAGGGTCCTGGGATTGAGTCCCGCCTGCGGCTCCCCGCTCAGCGGGGAGGCTGCTTCTCCCTCTCCCTCTGCTGCTCCCTCCTGCTCATGCCTCTCTTTCTCTCAAATAAATAAATAAAATCTTAAAAGTAAAACAAAACACTGATCTGAAACCATAAAGGGAAGAGATGCACCTTGAGCTCTTTCTCACTGCGGCCGGCGGGGGTTACGGCGCGGACCTTCCTGCCCCGCGGATCCGCCCGCGCCGGGAACAGCCCAGCGCGCGGGAGCTGCAGCGGACACGGCGCACGCGGGGGCTCAGGGCCGGCTCGTGGGCAACAGCCCCGACGCTGCTGCGGGCTCGGGCGCGTTCAGGTTCGGGGAGCGCAGTCGCTGGGCCCGGAGAAAAGGGGTCATCCGGCTGCGGCCGCGGCGGGAGAAGCGTGTTTGCGGGCTGGGGACGTGTCACCCACACGCACGGTCGGCGCGTCCCGTGGACGCTGCGCTTCCCAGCCGGACCCCCGCCCCCCGCCCCACGCCGGACCCGGTCGCATGGCCTGAGCAGGAGCCCCTCGCCGCCGGCCCCGCTGGACCACGGCCACACCCGCGAGCACCGGCTCCCAGAGAGCTGGACTGGACACTGCGCGGCCGCCCTGCCCGGGCCGTGCCTCCGTTCGAGACGCGACGGTGCGGTCCCTCCGGGCAGCCCAGCAGGGGTCAGCCGGGGAGGTTGGGGACGAGGACTAGTCCGTGGACTTGCAGGGTGTGAGCGGCCGGTTGAAGGCCGAGTCCTCCGTTCTGTGCGGTGACTGCGGGTTTGGGAACTAAGAATGGGACTTTCTCGGGACGAGCGTCCCGCCGCGCCGTCTGCGTCCGTTCCTCCGTCCGCGGGGCCGTTAGTCTGTCCCCGGGGCTGCTCCTCCGTCCGCGGGGCCGTTAGTCTGTCCCCGGGCCGCTCCTCTGTCCCCGGGGCTGCTCCTCCGTCCGCGGGGCTGTTAATCCGTCCTCGGGCTGCTCCTCCGTCCGCGGGGCTGTTAGTCCATCCCCGGCCCGCTCCTCTGTCCCCGGGGCTGCTCCTCTTGAACCCGTGGTAAGTCGAGGCAGCTGCGGACAACTCCCCCCTGGGCAGCGGGGTCTCGGAGGACAGAAGCCCACGACGAGGCTGTCGCAGAGCCCCGGAGCTGCTGGAGCACAGGCCGTCGTGGGGGAGGGGCAGGTGCAAGTCCAGATGGTGCGACGTTCCGGGCGGTGGTGGGGGCGGGGAGGGTGGGGGAGGGGCGGCTTTGAGCTGTACCCCCATGGGGAGAACAGAGGAATTTCCAGGTCATTCACTCACTTCCGTGCCGCGGGGGAAAGGGAAGGAGAGGAGTTTCCCGAACACCCGAAGTACAGAGCTTCAGACGGGTGGGGCGCGGGACGGGTCGCAAGGTCGGACGACTTCTTCCTCGTTCTTCACAGGCGCAGCCCCTGGGAACTCGGCGGGCTGCCAGGGTCTTCCGTAGCGGAGGACGGAGGGACAGGGATAAGCGAAGGCCACGGACGCTCCCAGAAGCTCGTTCTCGCCCATTGGCTCGCGCCTCGTCCTTTTCCGTCTCGGCTCGGGGCTCCCGAGGAGGACAGAGACGAGCTGCGGGAATCAGGGGTGACTCTGCAAGTGGGGCTTGTCCTCTGGCGGAGGCCACGGCGCAGAGGGAGGCCCGGGGCTGGGCAAAGGCTGTGCCAGTGCGCGGGGCTTCCCCACACCGGGCCAGCGACGCCTACCTGGGCAGGACAGTCCCATGCCGTCTCCCTCCTTTACGAAGGGCTCGGCCAGGCTCCAGGACGCCGAGCCAGGGGCCGGGAGGCGGCACGTCCGCTCGGGCCTCCAGGGTTGGGCTGAGCCTGAGAATTGCGTGCACAAAACACAGGTCAGCGGGGGATGCACAGAGGTACTGCGTGTCCATGGAGCCGTCGTGGGAAATGGAGGCCGCCCAGAGCGGCTGGGCCCAAGCGGCCACACACCGGACTCGACAAAGAGTTGTAGCTGTGGAAAAGTACCGAAGAGTGTGGAGAAGCTGAAGGGAGACAAGGGTGACTTGCAAACCCTCCTTAGCACTGATTGTCTGGGCGCCTTCTCCCTGTCTCTGGTGGTAAGACGGTTTCATCCACTCCCCCACCCAGCCCCTCCTCCAGAGAGGGCAGCTCTCACATGCGACTTTCATCTCCCGCTTTTAGGAAGAGAAAGAGAGGTCAGAGGGTCCTCTGTGGTTTCAAGTGTCTTTCTCCCTCCCTGCCTCCCTCTTTCCCTGCCTCTCCTTCTCTCTTAAATCTCTGCATCCAACATGCGGTTCGAACTCACAGCCCTGAGGTCAAGAGTTGCGCGCTTTACCAACTGAGAATGAGCCGGCCAGGTGACCCTCGAGTGCCTCTAACCGGAAATAATCTTATGTCAAACTGGCATTTGGGGCATATTCTGCTGCCTCTCACTACCCAGCTAGTTAGAAAAGCAGAACTAGAAGTTGGTCCTCTTCACTTCCGGTCTGTGGTTATTTGACTCCATCTCAGTCACTGTCTCGTGTCTGGGACGCACGACTCACCCTGCCTGATGTCTCGCGGGGAGTCTATGATGCGCCAGGCCTGTTCTCGAAGCCTCCAGATCTACCTGAGCACATAAGAGTGACTGTTCCTGCTTTGTGGGGGAGGATTTGGAGGTGCAGAGAGCCTCAGTAGTTTAATAAATGGCACTTTCACGTGGTTCAGCCTGAAAACGTGCTAGGCAACACAGCAAACTAGTCACGAGTCTGAATTCAAAATCTTGCCATTTGTGACCACATGGATGGACCTAGAAAGTATTACCCTAAGTCAGTCAGAGAGAGAAAGACAAATACCATAGGATCTCTTATATGTACAATCGTAAAAAAAAAAACAAACCAATAATGAACTCATATGTACAGAGAGCAGACTGGTGGGCTGTGGGGGTGGGCAAAATGGTGAAGCTGGTCAAAAGATAGAGATTTCCAGTTATAAAATAAATGTCACGGGGATTTAATGCACAGCATGGTGACTATAGTTCATAATACTTGTTTTCATATTTGGAAGTCGCTAAGAGTGTAAGTTAAAAGCTCTCATCATAAGAAAAAAAAATTCACTGCCACAATGTTAACAAGACTGCTTATTGTGGCAATCATTTTGTGTTATATACGGACTGAGCCAGCCAGGTGTCCTTTTTTTGCAATACATGCAAATACCAAATCATTATGTTCTACACCCGAAACTGATATAATGTATGTCAATTATACCTCAACGTAAAAAGGGAGGAGAATTCAAACTCAGGTCTTGACCTTGAGCCCGGTGCTGTTTTTCTACTACTCCACGAGGCCAGACCTTTCTGCAGTACTTCCTTTCATTAAACTGATTTCCATAGATTATGTTTGTTTTTATTTTTCATTATATTTTGGGAATGGATGAAACAGATGCAGTTTTTGTTTGTTTGTTTTTACCAAGAACATCCCTTTTAGTCTTGCTCCATGTTCTCCCCCTCAGACTCAGTTATTTCCCTCAATTCTGACCTCCCAGATCCCAGAAGGGAAGGGCATGAACTTGAGAGGTGTTTCAAACCCAAAGTCAGCCAAGTCCCTGTCTCTGTTGCTGCTGGTGGCTATTAGAGCTCGATGGACCTTGGCCAGAGTCCGGTTTTATCCTCTCCCTTTGCAGATGAGAAAACTAGATCCAGAAAGACTGGTTTTCTCAAGGCCACACAGCCGGCCAGGAGTGTACTTGAGGTGGCTCGGCTATACCCGGCTAGCTCGTAGCACACAGGGGACAAGCTCTGTTGGAACCACTTCCCCTTGGCTCCCTGCACCGGGATGCATGGTGGGTGCTTCTGGAATAAGCCTTGCAAGACACGGAGATTAAGGACAGGACATCCCCTTACTTTAAACTGATCCTCTTAAAAAAAAAAAGGTCCCAACCTCTCTAGGGCCATTTTGGATAGTCTTAGGAGACATGTCCCAGGGT
This sequence comes from Mustela putorius furo, assembly GCF_011764305.1. Classification (NCBI taxonomy): domain Eukaryota; kingdom Metazoa; phylum Chordata; class Mammalia; order Carnivora; family Mustelidae; genus Mustela; species Mustela putorius. Next base: position 4,366,566 of record NW_025421261.1, read on the forward strand.
TACTTTCTTCCCTTAGATGCTGCTGAGACCTGTGGGGAATGTTAACATGGAAGCTTCTAGAGTGATCTAGCCTCCATCCACTCCTTGAGCAAATCACCCCAGTCCTCATTCATGGGCACTGCTGCAGCTAAATACATGGCTCTGGGTTCAGAGCAGTGAGGTTCAGGACTTACTTGGTCTAGACGGGGGAATATCCTCCTTTTGTGAGAAGACTTCAAATAGTTTTTCCAAATGTAGCCTTTCCTATTAGACGGGCAAGCAATATGACTGGTGCATTTAAGGGTCAAAGAGCCACGGAAATATTCCCAATCATTTTAGGTCATGTTGATCCAAACTCAACTCGGAATACAGTTATACCCCACCACTACTCAGTACAAAGCAGCCGGTACCTGCCAGTCAGACCCAGAGGGGGCCCCGGCTGGAGCCCCACTCAGCTGCAGGCGGGCCAAGAAGCCTGTATCTGAGGGCAGGGACACAGGTGTTTTGGGGCAGAAGAAGGGCAGAGAGTGGGGCAGCACTAGGGAAAAGTTGGGTGGCAGGACTGGAGGGACAGCCGGTCCCATCCCTCGTGCCTCTGGTCACTCTTGGTGGGGCCCGCTGGGGCTCGGGGAGGGAAGGTGTCTTTCCTGCTCTCTCGGGTGACAGGCAGGAGTCGAGGTGCCCATTCGTCAGCTGGAAGCAGCACAAATGACCATTCTGGTGAGTGAGAAGTGGGGATGACAGCACTGGGGTTCTGCATTCCAAATATAAAACTAGCAGACCTTCCCTCCAGCCCAGGGCTAATGGGGCACTGGAGGCCTTGTCTTGTTAGTCCAGCGCTTGAATCAAGTGGAAGTCATATGGTCATCGTGGCACAGCAAGGGCCCCTGAGAGGACGTCCTCTAAACAACATTTAAGCACCTGGGCAAGGACACCAGCGAATTCAGAATCATTTATTGTGCGTCACTCATAGTTCGTACATTATTAATGGCAAGACAACAGTGTCCAACAGCTGCTGGGTGAAGAACTTCATTCTGATGATCTCCTACTAGCACCCCTTCTTTTTTCCAAAGTTTTAAGTCCCTACATCTTTCCTGAAAAGATTTATCCTCAAGGAGCTCCAACATCCTTTTGCGCTGACAACCGACACAAAGGAGACGCTGTCCCGTTAATTCAACGTGCTCCTTACAAGGCGACTTAACACACGGAAGATTTTTTTAATCCAAAGCTACATGATGATCGCTTTATGTTTTGCTGCAAAATCAAGGAGGGCCGCAGGCAGGGGAAACATTAGCAGACGCTGAGTTCTGGGTAACTGTTGTTACTAAGATCTGATGCCTGGTGTGGAAAACTGAGATGCTTATTTAGCAGGAGTAGCGGAAGCACTTGCCTCAGCGGCTGGGACCGATTAGAGTACGAATCTGGTGTCTAACACTGAAACGAGACCTTGATTTGAACTTAATTCTATAGCAGAACCAAACAGCCAAACGGGCACCGAAGCGTAGGACGGGCTGGGCGTGATGGGGACCCGACCCGGACTGGGCACCGGGCAGATCTCTTCTGGAGCGAGACAGTGGAGCATTAATAAGCTCAAACAGGGAAAAAGAGAGTCTGAGAGCCCTTTCCCGTGCCGTTGTCTTTCAAAGTGTTCCGCTCTCTTAAGCAACAGCACCACACGTACACACACGCAGGAATTACAAAGCAGAGACATTCTTTAGACACTTGGACCCACTCTTCTTTCTTTATTTATTTATTTAAGATTATTTATTTATTTATTTGACAGACAGAGATCACAAGCAGGCCGAGAGACAGGCAGAGAGAGAGGGGGTGGAGCAGGCTCCCTGCTGAGCAGAGAGCCCGATGCGGGACTCGATCCTAGGACCCCGAGACCACGACCCGAGCCAAAGGCAGCGGCTCAACCCACTGAGCCACCCAGGCGCCCCTGGACCCACTCTTCTGTCTTCTGCGCTGCCTCTCTGCTCCTTCGGATGATGGGTTTAAGAACAGCGCTGGGTTCGCTGCTAGAAAAGAAAATTAACGCTCGCCTGAATCACCCCGAGACAGTGTTAAGCTCCTTCATCCTGTCAGGGTCAACATCACGTACAAGCACGAGACCATGTGTGTTTGAGGTACTGTAGCTACGGCGACTAAATCACGTCTTACACTCTAATGTTAAATCATAGTTATGGTGACATTAAAATGTTTTTCATTGACAGTTGACATTATTTTGAGACAAAGAGAAAGTTCCCAAACCCCATAGATTCTGCTTCCTCCCTACCCTCTGCCCCACCCACATCCAACGCAAGAGAACTACAGTAACAGGAGCCATGAACTCAGGTGTCGATGGCAGACATAGTGGACGGCGGCCCCACGTTCACGAGCTCCCATCTCCAGTCCTGGCTTTCCGGGCCTCGATCATCGGCTTGGTTGCCCGTCTGCGGTCCGTGGCCAGCCCCAGCCAGCACATGAGGTCAATGAACCAGGTGGTTGGGTTGAAATTTAAGCCGAATTCACTGGAGGAGTAGTCAAAGGGAAAGGTGTGGTGGTAATTGTGGAAGCCTTCACCTGCAAGACACAGTGGGATTGAAATAACCCGTCTCCACCTCTGCACAGACCGAGTCCCACCGTCCACGGAGCTCTGTGCGCAGCAGACTTCGTGTCTGCTCTTAGAGAGCACTGGCTCCACGAAGTACAAGCAGAAAAATAACGAGACAGTCAGCACAGAGCCACGAGGTTCATTTCCCCGTATGAACCGTAGGTATGTTATCACGATTTCGGGGCCAGACTTCAGAAACTAAATGCTAAATGGCTGTAACAGATCCTCATTTAAAAAAAAAAAAAAAAAGATTTTAATTTATTTATTTGACAGACAGAGATCACAAGTAGGCAGAGAGGCAGGCAGAGAGAGAGGAGGAAGCAGGCTCCCCGCTGAGCAGAGAGCCCGATGCGGGACTCGATCCCAGGACCCTGAGATCATGACCTGAGCCGAAGGCAGAGGCTTAACCCACTGAGCCACCCAGGCGCCCCAACATTTCCTCGTTTGGGTGTTTGTTCCTGAAGGGAGAATAGCCTCCATGGGCTGGAGGGACCCGACGAGGGCTCGCTGGAGAGTCCGGAAGACCGGGAAGTGCGTGGCTGGGACAGGGCAGCGAATCGCAGAGCAGACTGTTTCCGACCCGGATCCGCTACAGGTTTTCCACCCCTCCTGCTGAATAGGAGGGATCTTAGGGCTTCTTTCATTTGACTCTCATACAGCTTTACTGAGATAGGATTCACCCATTCAAAGTACAATTTACTGGCTTTTAGTGTTTTCCGAGTTGTGCACCCATCACCACAATGAATTTTATAACATTTTCATTACGTAAAGGGAAGCGCCACACTCCTGTGCTCTCGTGCCCCAACCATCCCCCAAGCCTCCAGCCCCTACTTTCTCTCTCTACCGTGGCTAATTTTACGTGTCCCCCCGGACTGGCCAAGCCTTGCCCAGATCAAACATTTCTTGGAGGCGCGTCTGCGCCCGTGGCTCTGGAGGAGATGAGCGTCTGGAATCAGAACACGGAATCGGCGGACTCCGTGAAGCAGATCCCCCTCCCCAGCGGGGGCGTCGTGGTCGACCACCGTTGAGAGCCTGCACAGAACAGATGGTGGAGCCAGTGGGATTTGCCCTTTTTTTCTGACTCAGTGACTGAATTGGAACATTTATCTCATCTTCCCCTGCCCTCAGATTGGGATTTACATGATCTGTTCCCCTGGCTCTCGGGCCTTAGGACTCGGATTTAATGATCCCACTGGCTTTCCTGGCTCTCCAGCTTGCAGAGGGCAGACCGTGGGATTTCTCGGCTCCCGAAATCCTGTGAGCTCCTCATAATAAACGTCTCTCTATACATTTACACCCGCATGTGGACATGGACACACACACACACACACACACACACAGAAATAGCAGGATACCTATCTATATCCTACACACATGGATATACCTACCTGTGTAGATATCCTACTGTTTCTGTATCTCCATGGGGATTTATTATGAGGAACATATAATACTGTATTACACACAGAAACTGTATAGTGTATGTATAGAATAGTACACATGTGTATATATCAGTACATGTATATGTGTAGTGTGTATTGTGTACACATACATATGTGTCCTAATATGTATATATTTATAATGATTCTGTTTCTCTAGAGAACCTAATACAACCACCATAGATCTGTCTATTCTGAATTCCATATAAATGAAGTCACACTATATGTGATTTGGGGACTGGCTTCTTCCACTTAGCATAAGTTTTCGAGATTGTAGCAGGTGTCGATACTTCATTTCTTCTTATTGCCAAACAGGTTTCCATCACATTCATCGGTGACGGACGCCTGGATGATTTCCACATTTTGGCTATTACGAGTCATGTTGCTATGAATACTCACGTGCGAGTTTCTGTGCGGACGTCGATTCTTACTTCTCTTCTGCCCAAATCTGGGAGTGGAGTTGCTAGATCATACGGTAACTATTTTTAACCATTTGAGGAATTGCTAGATTCTTCCTTTACTTCTTTATTTTTTTTTAAATCTATTTATTTATTTGAGAGAGAGTGCGTACATGGCGGGGGAGGGAGAGCGAGTGTTACTTAAGCTTCTGAGCTCAGAGCCGGACACCAGGCTGGATCTCGCGACCCCGAGATCATGACCTGAGCCAAAACCAAGGGTCAGATGTCCAACCGCCTGCACCGCCCAGGTGCCCCCCCTTTACTTCCTAGTAGGTCCTCGCCATCCCCCAGCTCTGCTGACCACAGCTGAAGGCTCTGCTCTGCGATGAGCACACCCGATGGGCAGATCTGTGGTTTACTGTTTTCTTTTTAATTCAGTCTACTTGACCCTGCCCCTTCTTTCCTCAACATTTGTGGTGTTTTTCCTTCCCCTGAGTATGTGTGGAGGAGTTTCCCCCACTATATTCAGAAGCAGACACCCGCACTGAGAGCCCGGCTGGACCCCCATCTACCGCACAGTCCAATGCGACAGGAGCCTTCCCAGGACCTGAACGAAGAAAACCGACCAGGAGCCCACTGTTGACCTTGGTGCACAGAAAGCCAACAGCCGGCTCCTGAGGGCCTGCGCCATGCTCCTGTCCTAGGGCTTTCCGGCCCCCTGTCCCTACACAAGATGGAACCCCGTCTTGTCCCCTTCATCTTCTGAAAAGACTGTAGTCGGGGCGACACGGCCAGTGCTGACTCCGAGCCGACGGGAGAGGGCACGTGTGTGGCTCCCTCGGTTAAGTGTCCAGCTCTTGATCTGGGGTCAGATCATGATCTCGGGGTCATGGGATTGACCCGTGTCGGGCTCTGCGCTCACAGGGAGTCTGCTCCTCCCCCAGCTCACTCTTTCTCTCTCCGTCTCTCAAACTAAACGGGAAAGAAAAGGAAGATGAAGGCAGAGGAGGAAGTGGCAGGGGCACCAGAAACTCCTTCCAAGACACTTTTCTCTCGGCTTAGCCAGTGTCCCCATGGCTGGACTGGCGCTTATTTAACCACTGTCATTGCTCCCGTCAACACAAGATCCTGGGGTCTGAGAAAGCGCGCGAGCCTACCGACACGGTGGCGGAAACTCCTTGCTACTGAGACGGTCGCTGCCTTACAGTAGGATCTTCCCCTCCGGCTCCACCTCCACGCTCAAGGCCCAGCTTTCTGAGGAGCCCGAGCTGCCTCCACAAAGAGACAGCCAGTGTTTCTTTATTACTTACGGTGCGCCAGCCGCGGTGGCGAGGGCTTTAACGGGTGTGCAGACCTATAATCCCCCTCTCCGAGCTAGCTGCCACCGTTATCCCCATTTTAAAAATACAGAAGGGGCCGGTAACTTGCTTTACACTGTAAAGCTAGGAATAAAAATAGCATCACTGAGGCTTATTTTGTGCTAAGCCCTGCTGCAAAGACTACGCGGTAACTCATCGAACCCTCCCACGACCCCAGCAGCAGGTAAATGCCACTGTCGTCTCCGCTTGACAGAGGAAGACACAAGGTGTGGCGGAGTCCGACAACTTCCCCGGAGAGAAAGTGGGGGAGCCAAGACCCGACCAAACGCATCAGAATCTGGAGGCCTTGCTCTTAACCATCTTGTGGCACCATGAGATGCCGCCCTTTTGTTCCTTCCCATCTCTCTGATTGCAGGCCTTTTTTCTTATGGTCAGTCAGACAACTGGACAGTGGAGGCTAGAATGGTCAGGGCAGTTTGAAGAAAGTCACCTGAGATGGCTCCTTCAGGAACATTTCCACGGTAAAAATAAGTAGCTGCTGGGCGCCTGGGTGGCTCAGTGGGTTGAGCCTCTGCCTTCGGTTCAGGTCATGATCTCAGGGTCCTGGGATCGAGCCCCGCATTGGGCTCTTTGCTCCTCGGAGAGCTTGCTTCCTCCTCTCTCTCTGCCTGCCTCTCTGCCTACTTGTGATCTCTGTCTCTCTGTCAAATAAATAAATAAAATCTTAAAAAAAAAAAAAAGTAGCTGCTAATTACTGATCACTTACTGTATGGCAGACATTGTCCTAAGCCGTGCACACTAGTAGCTTACTTACTCTTCGTAACACCCCTGTGAAGTAGACATCACGATTCCCATTTCAAAGATGAGAAAACTCTAAATCAGAGAGATTAGGTGACTTGTCCAAGAGCCAAGATTCTACCACCAAAGCCCAAGTTCCTCCCCCGACTCCAATCCACTGCCTCTCTTTATGGACTCCAGAAAAACCACTGGACAGCCAAGAAAGTCTGAGCAGCCGTACTTCCCATCGGCTCTCACTGCCCCGACTCACCAATGGTACCCAGAGTGACGAGCAGGTTCTGCCGGGGGCTTATGTGCTTGTCGTAGGGCCGATTCCCGTACATGTGGGCAGCGCTGTTGACCAGCCAGGTGATGTTGAGGGAGATGGTGTAGCGGAGGATGGAAGCCAAGAAGTAGGAGTTCCACAGACTCTCCCCCCAGAAGCACCAGGGCACCATCGTGGGGATCAGGAAGCACATGAGCGCCACGGTGATCTTATAGTACCTGCAAGGCAGAACGTCATGCTGGCACCGGGCCCTGCGGATGGTGGCAGGGACGGGCCGAGCAAGCCACCGGGAAGGTCAGGAAGTGCGCCAGCTGCCTCCTTCCACGCTTTCTGTATGGAAACACCCCACTGTGTGTCACTCTGTACGGCGGTTGCAAACCCATATCCCTGCGAGGGCGAGGCAGGAAACCCAAAGTGGAGGTGGGACAGGCGGAGTGCTCTGGGGAGCGGGAGGGCAGCTCACCCCTTCGATGGACCCCGCTCCTTCCTTCACCTGTCAATCAGCTGGATGATCAGGTTGTCTCCAGTCATTTCAAGAAACACCTATTTCTTGAGTAATTTTCATACACGTGATTCAGTACTGTCTTAGCTTGGCACAAAGGTAAATAATCCAATCCCCTCTCAAAAAATGTTCTGTCTTCATTGGAGAGTACCTTCCAAGCCAGCATAAAAAAAAAGTAACAAGGCTAGGCACAAGCAGGGCCACATAAAAAGTCATCTTTACAAAGAAACCGTCAGCAGTTTGATTGTCAGACCTGTGTACCCAGCAAGTTATATACTAAGCACTTACTGGACGCCAGGCCACAAGTGCTGGTGATGCAAAGACAGATTTGACATGGTCCCCGTCCAGGCCTCAGTTAGGTGGAACCAGCGTCTCCCACCTTCTGGCTATGTGGAACCAGCTCTGTGCAGGCACAGGAAAGGGGCTGTGCTGGGAGTTCGTAGCTCTTTCCTCCCCGGCCTCACGCAGCCTAAACCAGCTTCCTGAAGGCCTGTTAAGATGCGTATGTACGAAATGGCACAGTGTGAGGGAACGACATTCAGGAGGTGGAAGCCTTGAACTTGAGTCTCGATCTGATTCTGGGCGTTGAACCCGCCGTTTTGTTTCTTTTGCTTCCCTCCTGCGTGCAGTTGGCTGGTTCCCCAAGAGCAGAGCCTGAGGCCAGGACATGTGTGGGGGTAGTCTATTCTGGGAAGGAGGGAAACCAAACCAGGGGGCTCATGGGTTGGACATCTGAACTTGGACCTCAGTGGGACAGATCACACTTTGGAGTTACTCTCTCAAGGAATGAAAGAAAAGGCTGTTTTCCCACTGCCTCTAACTGTGTCCTGGCCAAGGGATGTCACACGGGATATCAGCTCCCTCACACCTCCAGTTTGCTCGGGTCAGCACGGCTGAGTGCATTTCTGGAAGCATCTCAGGTGGAGGTGGCAAAGACACCAGGCAGGAAGTAGGGAATAAGGCGTCCGGCTGAGCAAGGTGCTGTTGGGTTACACCTGGGGTCAGCAGGTGGCTGCGGCAAGAGCTGGTGTGAAAAGATGGGCAGAGTAGGAGGTGGGGCACGAGGGGGTCTACCGGAGGTGGTGATTATAATACCTACAGCGGGTCTTGTGAGGACCCAGTAAGGAATATATACTATGTGCAAATCATATGTCATGGCTATTCTGAGAACTCTCCATGTACTGGCTCATTTAATCCTAATAAAAACTCTAGGGGGAAGTGACCATTAATATCACCATTTTACAGAGCAAAGGAAAGGTTACATAGTTGGGCCGAGGTTACAAGACTGAGATGTAGTAGGGCCAAGATTCAGATCCAGGCAGAATCACTGTGGAGACCACCATCCCCTTCAATGCGCTATCTTGGTATCCCAGCGACTTGAACACGGGTGTCCAAGGGTTCACCTGGTGCCCAGCAAACACAAACAACGCTTACGCACAGCTAGCAATCTGCAAAACACACTTACATACAGGATTTGCACATGAAATCATTTAAGTTGAAAGAGGGTCCTTGGGAGGTCAGATGAGTGGGCTGTGGCTACAGGGAAAGGCGAGGCACTGCAGGGACTGGTGCTCTTGTGCTGGGCTCCTAGAGTCACTAGCAGAAGACTCCGGGAGACGACTTTTATAAGGAAAAAAAAAGATTTTATTTACTTATTTGAGAGTGGGTGAGCATGGGCAGAGTGAGCAGAGGAGAAGCAGGCTCCCCGCTGAGCAGGGAGCCTGATGTGGACCTGATCCCAGGATCCTGAGGTCAGGACCTGGGCCAAAGGCAGAGGCTTAACCCACTGAGCCCCCCAGGCCCTGAGACCGCTCTTAAGGGCTACTCCTGAGGGAGGGAGAGGAAGGCAGGCTGAGCGGAGGCAGAAGCTCACCTCCAGTAAGTTCCAGCAGATCCAACAGGAACCTCTGGGGCTGGATGACCCTTTAGAGTCGTCCCAAACTGAAAGGTCCCCCTGCATCACCCAGCCTTTGGCCTCGGGGCACACCCTGCGAGGGGTGAACCCCAGGACAGGGCGGTTCCATGTGGGCAAAGACGCTCCCAGAGAGGAGCACCCGGCGAGGGGGACCCGGGAGAGGCGCGCAGGCCCTGCCAAGGCCCTGGGGCTCGGTGGTGAGTGTGCGCAGGGAGGGGGTGTTCTGAAGGGAAAGCGGAAGAGGTGGCCAGAGCCACGGATCTCTGCTGCTCGTCCGCACCGCCGGGGAGGAAAGCAGGCTGGTCCGTGTGTCAACAGAAGGCATTTTGTGACTGAAAAGGTTCTGTCCTTCCTCCACTCTCTGGGCTACAGTCCGGGAGCTTCGAAAAGAGCCTGTCCCGGGGCGCCTGGGTGGCTCCGTTGGCTAAGCGTCTGCCTTCAGATCAGGTCCTGATCTCGGGGTCTGGGATCGAGCCCTCTCTTCAGGCTCCTTGCTGGGCAGCGAGTCTGCCCCTGCCCCACTCATGGGCTCTCTCTGAATCAATCAATCAACAATAAAATCTTCAAAAAGAGGAAGAAGATTAGCCTCTCCTAGTCCTGATCTGAGCCGTTGGCTGCTCGTTTCGCTCCTGAAAAGGAGGAGGAGAAAGAAAACTCTGCTCTGCTCTGCTGAGCACCCGGCGAAGCCGCTCACGGACCTTCCCGCCTCCTCCTTCCTGCCGACTGGGCACAGACAGAGGGGCCCGTGGTTCCCCCAGGAGGCGGCCAGGCCCTCGCTCTGGCCCTCAGCTCTGCCCCAGCCCTCTTCAGCTCACAGGACTCTACTTCCATGGACGCCCCGCCCCCACCAACTTGAACTTGAACTTCTAGGGAAGCCACCTGCCGGCCCCGGGCTCTGGCGGAGGGAGAGCGCCAGCAGCCCAGCTTCCCGAGTGGGAGGAGGCGGCGGCCTGGGCTTCACGCCCCAGCACAACCCCGTCCAGCTGAATGTCCTCTTCCTCAGAAACAGACCCTCTTTAACAGTCCTTGCAGGGAAGCGCTGGTGGGTTTAATGAGAGGGCCGTCCTGTGATGTTCTTCCCTAGGAGGAGTCCCTAGGATTCCCTGTTGTGCGTTCAGTGGAATGAATAGAAGGGGACTTTAGGGGCCACAGAGGGTGTGGGTGGGGCAGCCAGTGGCCTGGGTCTTGAGGCTGATCTTTGCATCAAAAATTCCCCACAGCCATCAGACAGACTGGACGCCGTCCCGTGCCGCCGAGGGGCCTTTTCTCCTGTGCCTCTTGGCTTCCAGAAGCTTCATTACAGTCGCTGGCCTTTTTGCGTCAGAACAAGTATGGGGATGGTTCCCCGGCTTCCTTGCTCAACGACACTCAACTCTGAACCCCCAGCCCAGGGTCCACCAGCAAGTCGGTGAGGCCTCCAGGTCCTCACCCTTCCTCACTGGGGGGATTTCTTTTCTTCAGCTGTGGTAGGAGGAGGCTGCTGTGGGGCCCCTGACATTGCTCTGTGCTTTTGCTGAATGGGCTTCGTGCGTTGTAAAGCGTCACAGAGCCGTAAACCACCCAACTCCACCACTTCCTGGCTGTGTTTCCTTGAGTAGATAGTTTAACCGTACCGAGCCCCAGGCTTCTGTTCTGTAAAACATGGTATTAACAAATGCACTGTGTCCCTACGACGTGCGTGTCGGTCCTGTCCTGGTACTAGGGATAGGAAGTGCACAAACCAGACAAAATCCCTGCCCCTGGGGAGCGGGGGCATCCTGGTAGGAAGATGTATAAACACATGTATTATGTGTGCACCAGACAAAAATGTACATGTATGCACACTCTGGTAGGGAAGAAAGCTGGTGAGTAACACACAGAGCACGTCCGTGGTAACTACAAAGGCAGGAGTAAGTGGAGAAGAACAGGAGTCAAAGGCTGGTGCCACCACTTAAAACAAGGTCTCGGGGGGCGCCTGGGCGGCTCAGTGGATTAAGCCGCTGCCTTCGGCTCAGGTCACCATCTCAGTATCCTGGGATCGAGCCCCGCATCAGGCTCTCTGCTCAGCGGGGAGCCTGCTTCCCCCCTCTGTCTCTGCCTGCCTCTCTGCCTACTTGTGATCTCTCTCTCTGTCAAATAAAATAAATAAAATCTTAAAAAAAAAAAACAAGGTCTCGGGAAGGACTCAGGGACACTGTAGTTAGCCGTGTGGCAGGTGGGGCAGAAGACTCCAGGCAGAGAAACAGAAGCACGAGGCCCCGCAGCAGGAGTGTTCTGGCACTTTCGAGGCCAAGCAGGAGAGCTGGGGCTGAGGCAGGTGAATGCAGGGGAGGAGGAGACAAGAGAAAAATGGCGGCCGAGTCACAGCACGTCTGCGCATCACCACAAGGGTCTCCACCTTCACCCTGAGCGAGACGGAGCCTTGGGCAGATTTGGCTCAAGGGACTGGAGGGACCCGGCTTCCATCTTAGCAGTGTCACCCCGAGACTTGTGTGGAGAATGGACTGGGGGGGCAGAAGCTGGGGAACGACTCGGACGCGCTGCAAAGTCTGGGCTGACAGGACGTTGGCTTAGACCAGGACCGGGCGGCGGGTGTGAGAAACGGTCAAATTCTGAACATTTTGGAAACAGAGTGACAGGACTGGTTAGCAGACCGGACTGTGGAGCGGAGGGAGTCGGGGATGACTTCGGATGGAGACCGCATCTGCGGCCACGAGGGAAGGAGCGGGGGAGCTGGTTTCCAGCAGTGCCTGAGGGGCTCAGCCTTCGAGCCGTCAGGTGGGCAATGCCGTTACACTCAAGGGGCCTTGTCAAGTGGTGGCTCGTCGGACAGGTCCGGAGATCAGAGGTGCTCGAGACAGGTCTGATGGGGACAGAATTTGGGGACCCATCGGCGTATTACTGTGCGCCACTCACACACCTTTTTTCATCGGGCTCCACAGCAGCTCTGTAAGGTGCTCGCTGTAGCCTCACTTTGTAGGACCTTTCTGGAGCTCCAGAGAGGTCATCGGACTTCCTCAAGGCCACACTGGTTGGACCAAGCACAGGCAGGCTTCAAACGCAGCGCAGACGACCTGCTATTTACTCGGCTTACCGAGCGCAGGCTGTGGGGGATGGGTAGGCTTACCCAGAGGTAAACCAGGCTGCAGCGTGAGGCCTAGCTGATGCTCTGGGAATCGCACGTATCTGGATAAACACACTGTCATCCGAAGGCTGGAACATTACACTCCAACGGGACTGAAATTCCCATCCTTCTGGCACCGTCTTCTCCCTTTCTCCTGTGTCTGTGTCCTTGGCCTGGCTTACCTGACATTTCCAAGTACCAGTCTAGGTATCACCTCTCTGGGGGGACTGCCTCCGTCCCCCAGGGCAGGCCCTGTCCGGTGTTTGGGCTGCATGCTGTACTTCTCAGCTCTCAGAGCTGCTGGCTTAGCCGGGGGCCTTGCGCACGAGGTCAGGGGTCTCAGTCCTGACTCCACGTTCCAGTCAACTGGGTGAACATTCAGAAATGACTGACGTGGGAAACCCACTGTAGACCGACTCAAAGGGCATTTCTGTTCCAGGCACTGGTATATATATATTTTTAAAGATTTTATTTATTTATTTGACAGAGAGAGATCACCAGTAGGCAGAGAGGCAGGCAGAGAGAGAGAGAGGGAAGCAGGCTCCCCGCTGAGCAGAGAGCCCGATGCGGGGCTCGATCCCAGGAGCCTGAGATCATGACCTGAGCCACCCAGACGCCCCCAGGCACTGATATTTTTAAATAAAGCCTCTCCATTGCAGATGTTGGCCGCAGTCTCTCTATAATCTGCCCCCAGCCTTTCTTTCTTGCTGGAATGCTCTGATTTTGTTCAGATAGCCGACTCTTGTCCTTGCAGCCATGTCCGTCAGGGAATGTGGACTCTACCCACGATGTGAGTCCTGATTGGTTTGAAGCATCAGTGATGATCTCATTCACTTTCCCAGTAATCAATTTAAGAATTGGTCAACAGTGGTCAATAAGCCATGGAGGGAAGATGGGTATGATTTCTAAAAGGAAAATAACCAATGTTGGTAAAGACACAGAGAAATCAGAACCTTCATGCATTGTTGGTAGAAATGTAAAATGTCGCGGCTGCTAACAAAAATAGTCTTCCAGCAGGTTATACATCAAGTTATCATATGACCCAGCAATTCAACTCTCGGGCACACATTCAGAAGGATGGAAAGCAGGGACATGAACATACACTCGCATGCCGGTATTCATGACGGCGTTCTGCACAGTAGCCAAAAAGGGGAAACAGCCCAAGTGCCCATTAAGAGATGAATGGGTAAACAAAATGGTGTGTGTATAGACAGACAGACAGATGTATATGTAATGTGTGTGTGTATCTATGTCTGTCTGTATATGCAGGTATAATGGAATATTATTCCAGCACAGAAAGGATAAAAGTCTTATATACGCTATAACATGCACGGAGGGACCTTGGAAACAGGCCTAGTGAAATATACCGGACACAGAGGACAACCATTGTTCATAATTCCACGTACATAAGGTCCCTGGACAGGCAAATTCACCAAGACAGGAAGTAGGATCGTTGGTCCTCGGAACTGGAGGGAAGCGTGGGAAGCAGAGGGGAAGCGAAGCCCCTGTTTACTGGCTGTGGAGTGTTTGCTGGGAATGATGGAAAAGGTTTGGGAATGGATCCTGGTGACAGTCACCCAGCGCGGGAACACTGGGAATGTACTTAATGCCACAGAACCGCACGCTTACGGTTGAAACGATAAATACTATGTTGTGTATATTTTACCACAATAAAAAAGGTCAAGATGAGAGAATGTTTTCTCAACCACAGAAAGTACACACGGGCAGAAGTGGCTTCTCTTTTCACAGTGACCCCAGGACCTACTATAGCCGTCTGTGACCGTGACAGGCAGAAGACTGAGGAACAAAGCGGACCCCTTGGGCTGACGGAGCAGAACGTTGGAAAGGTCCTTGAACGGGCTACAGAACTAACCAACCCTAACTAACTAACTGACGTCTCACTCTGGGACAAGGCTGTTGAATCAGGACCATCTGTGGAGTCGCTGAGCACAATGTAGGACTCGCCAAGCGCAAGGTAGGACTCGCCATGGACGCTGACCTGCCATCCGGACCTCCTCTCTGTGGACAGTCACTGACAGCACTGCTTCCGCGGCAGGGAGCTGCCCTGCTCTAGGTCACGCCCTCTCTTAACAACCCCATCCAGGGACTAACCTTACGTAAGGAGAGTCGTCCATTGCCTAGGCCTGGTCCCACTGCCTCATCTCTCAATGGCTCTGAAGAGTCACCCCAACTTCAGAACCCACCATATGGTGGGCTGAGGCCTTTGATGGACTGATGAGAGGACCCTGCTTCTCCCCTTGCCCAGTCCTGTTTCCGGCCCTTCTTCTGTTGGTGTTGACCCGAAGGCCCTATCCAGTTCACTTCTTATAACATAATATCCACCTCAGAGTCAGCTTCTGGGGTAACCTGTCCTGTGACATGGATATATTGCTGGACGGATGGAGTCCAGCAGAAAGCCACTCTCCAGAGCCTAGCACAGGCGCGGCCCAGAGCAGGCACTCCTCCTTATCTGTGGAACAATGAAGCCAATGATTCTTTGGTTAATAAATTACTGAGAAAGCTTCTCAGGAAAATACAAACCCTAGAGTGACTCAGAAGGACCCAGAGCGTGAGAGATAAAATGCCAAGGTTTCCAAAAAACACAAACCACACAATACACGTGCCGCCTGCTTTTGGGTTCTTCATGAGGCGCTTATCTCTTGGGTTAGTGCCAACACAGGATTGTGAATATGAAACCAACGACATGATTAAAGACATTCATGCCCATCAGGCCCCAAGCCCCAGATCCCAACCATTTCACTGCGAGGCCTCAGAGCTCTGGTTTAAAAGGATGATTTCTGAGCACGAGCTTTCAGGCCATTCTCTGAGCTGCTGAACACGGCAACCCACTGGCAATATCTAACAGCCACTCCAACAGGTCTGGTCTTGGCTTGGAATGTGAGTGGCTTCCTCTCTGTCTCTCCACAGCTACTCAGACCCCGAGACAGGAGGAAACTTCTAGAACCTTCAAGGGAGAGAAAAACAGCGGTTGGTATGAACCCAAGAGCAACCCAAGGAAGAGTAGTTCCCCTCCACAGATTTGAAACCAGATACGCACGGGTTTGAGCCCAAAGCACAAGCGCTGGAGCACTCAAGCTCATCCTACCAGCTGCTTGGGAGCCGCTTTCTACAGCTTCAAAGTCACAGCTGGCAAGAACAGGCCCGCAACAGACTCTGGAAACCTGCCCATTCCCATCAGCGACTCCACCGTGGGAAGATGTTTCTCCGCACTGAGCTCAACAGAAGAGGCCCCTTTACCCAAGCAAGTGCTGTCACTCACCATGACACCCCGACCGGCGTGAGTGCAAGTGATAGAACACGGATGAAGATGTGGGCCACCATCTTGCCACTCTGTCAAGTCCCCAAAGACTATTTTTATTCCAATAAAATGGATCACAATAAAGACAACTGAAATGTTAAAAACAGACTTGAGACTTACAGCCCCTGGGTGGCTCAGTTGGTTGATCATCTGACTCTGGGTTTCAGTTCAGGTCATGATCTCATGGGTCATTCCCTGCCCCTTCCTCAACTCAAATGCACACACGATCGCTCTCTCTTGCTCTCTCGAATAAATAAATAAATCTTAAAAAAAAAAAAAAAAAGACTTGAGGCCAAAAATTTGTTCTATGGAGAAGAAAGGATTTAGGATTTGTTCCTTTTTTCCCTCCCTTCCTCCCAAATCTGAGTGTGCTAAGCATCTTAAAACTGTTTTCTCTTTCGGTGAAGAAGAAATTGTGGTTCTCTGCCTACAGGCATTTCCTATGGCTTGACCAACCCTAAGCACAGTAGTCCAAAGCTGGTGGTGTGTGATATTTCCAAGGGGGACCATGAGAGCATGAAGGAAGGGGAAATGACCCTCCCACTGCCAACTTCCAGGGGGGCTGGCCTCAGGAAATGCAAAAAGTAACCACCACCGCAGGTGACAAAAAAATTACAGCCCCACAAATGCATCCTAATGATGAGCGATGAGCTGCCACTGGCGTCTTGATTACACGTTTGGTTTTGTGATTTCACTTAAAGCCTAGCCGGAAAGTCATTTTCCCTACAACTTTGGTATCTTGTAGGGAACCAGGCAAAATCATTGGGATGTTTACTAAACATTCATTGAGAGGACAGATAACACAGCCGGCAGTTTGTAAATGGAATGGACGGCACTCCCCCCTACCCCCCCCCCCCCGCTAGGTCCCCTCTGGCATTGCCCACTAGGAGGTGAAAGATGTGATTCCTTTGGATGTGGACCTGAAGAGGAAGCACCCTGATGGGGAGCTTCAGAAAATCTTCCAGACTCTTCGAAGTGTTTGAAAAGGGGCTCTGCTGCTGTGCTCTCGATTTTGCCTCTGGGGTGCTGTCGTGGCTTTGAGTAAGAGGGCTCATGATGACTGCGTCTGAAGGGTGTCCTGAAAGTCTTGATCATTCCTGATCTGGTCTCGACCCCCCCATTAGTCTCAACATCACTTCCCCTGTGCTACTTCGTGATACGCCTTCCCGTAGAAGAAAATCTTTAAATTGGACTATCTAGATGCATAATCGTCATCTTCCGGGAGCCTCTCCTTCCCAACATGGAGGGCGCAGAGACGGGGAACAACTGCTCCATGGAAACATCTCCTTTGGAAACTGGCAAGGCAGTTGGGAAAGGACGTATCTTTATTTTCTCTCTGCCTTCAGCTTTATTTGCTTTGGAGGTCTGCACATGGGGGTGGCATCCATCCACTCGAATTTAATGTGTCTTTGTACAAACAGCTTACATTCATTCGCTAAGCAGCAGTTTGAAAGATAAACACAATCATTTCAGAATTTCAACACAAGGAACATTATTTGTACCTCACCAGCAATGACGTGCTTGAAGACAAGACTCAGGCACGCTGACTGCTAAGACAGAATAAGGAGGGTCAAGAGGAGATTTGGGGGGGGGGCTTTTTTCAAAGCTTTGATTCTACATAGATGACAAGTTTTTTGTGGGCAGGATTTTCCTTGATCCAAGTCTCATCACCCATGGTTCCTTGAACACAAAGCACTCGTTAACACAGTAGGTGCCCAGTAAACAACTGAACTGTTGGCCTGTTCCAGAAGGAGTGAGGACCACGATCCATCTGTATTTGGCAAAAGCAATGATGTCCGTTCACCCTCCTAATGGTTTGATCCCAAGCGCTTCTCTGGTTGTCTCAGCACAATCGAAGTTGGTTAGACTGCAGTTCTGCTCTCTCCCGGCTCTTCGTCCCTCTGTCCTTCCTCACTCCCACACACCTCCCCCCCTTCCTGCTTCCTTATCAATTGTTCCCCTTAAGTAATCAGAGCTCAGACTAGTTCCTGACTGTGTATAGAAAAGGGTTACTAAATCAACAAATAAAATCACTTACAAAGTAATTTTTTATACAAAGTTGCATTTCCAGTTTCTCTCACCCTCAAAACTCCATTCCATGTTCATCCTTGGTATTTGAGATTAAGCGAGCGCTGAAGGAGAAAACACAACCCTGCTCTCACTCTGGGACCTAGGAAATTGCATGCAAACTCCTTTGTGTACTTTCCTTTTGGGGGCTCAAAGGCCACAGCTTTCATCAGATTCTCAAAGAGATACTCGATTCCCAAGGCCCCAAACATTTGATGTTGTTGTTGAACTTTTATTTTCTTTGTTTACTTTAGGATTTGGTGTAGGATTTAGGTAAGAAAATTTAATCCAATTCAAAGAAGGGTCAATTTAAAGAATTTAAAGGCGTCCCTGGGTCGCTCAGTTGGCTAAGCATCTGACTTCGGCTCAGGTCATGACCTCAGGGTCCCAGGATCAGCCCCATGTCAGGCCCTGTGTCACCCCATGATGGGTGACAGACCCCCACGTGGGCTCTGCATTTAGCAGGGAATCTGCTTGTCCCTCTCCCTCGGGCCCGCCCCTCCCCCATCTCATGTGCACACGCTCTCTCTCTCTCTCAAACAAATACAAATCTTTAAAAAAAAAAAAAAAAGAAAGAAAGAATTTAAAGAATAGTACTTTTAAAAAGGAGACTGCCCTACTCTTTTGGCAGTAAAATGTTAAAAGGGATTACAGCGATATTAGACAGAAGTGTGTGTGTACGTGTGTGTATTCCCCTGATCACTCTAGCCTACATACATGTGGCCTTTTGGCTGAAAGGACAGTCACCAACAGAGTTCAGCTCCCCACCCCCACCCAAGGGAACACGTTTAATTCCGAGCTCTAATCAATGATAAGCTCTCATGGGCCACCAGACTCTGCCAAAAGGAGTGGAGGGAGTCGCTTCAGCCACCTCCAGGACCAGGCTCACTGCTACAGCCGGCTGACTGGGTAGGCCGACTGTCTGGTTGAGAGAGAATAGGCTGGTGGGCACGGGCTTCCCCCTTGCCCACGTGATGACCCTTGAGCACAGCACAGGCTTCCTAGCGCATTTCCTGCACCTGAGCAGCCCATCCTTCCAAAGCTCCTCAGGCCTCCAAAACTCAGTTCAAATTAATTTCTTCCGGGAAGCCCACCCTGATAAACCCCCTCAACCACGGCTGCCGCGTTGTCCAACATCCCATCCGTACAACTGCGCTGTAAGGACTCCAGAAGACCGTCAGTCTGGAGAGTTGAGCTGTGGACCAGCGGACGGTATACACGTTCAATTACATCAACCTAAAGAAAACTGTATGGGGACGTCATTCCCCATTCTTCTACCTTCTTAGTTTTTGGAACAAAACTTGACCATCCTTGATGGTGATGAGTGTCTTCCCTTGGGTTCCCCAGAAGGCAGGGCCGAAGACAAAAGCTTACGTGCCACGGCTTTACAAAAGGAGTTCAGGCCAAGGAGGCAGTGTGGAGGCAGGACGCTGGGGCAGCCACAGGAAGGGCCGTGTGTTTCGGAGCCAGACACCGCTCATATCTCAGCCTGGGGGCCCGAAAGACCTCACGCGTGACGGAGCCTCCAACACTCCCTCTGGGAGGACGGCGCAGGAAGAACGTGGCTACCAGAACCCGGTCCCCTGCTCCGCCCTGCCCCCACACAAGCTTCTGGATCCTGAGCGGGGCTGGAGGCCGCAGTGCAGGCAGGCTCAGCCGGCATCCGACACACTCCAGTGAGTTCCTAAGCCAGAGGCCCATTACAGGCTTCCACTATTTTTATCTCCAATCACCCCAAAGAGTTTGTAATTAAGATAAGGGAGATGAGTTTTCACTGGTAAAAGCAGTGGCCGAAATACTGCATTGGCTAGAAATACCATGTAGGCACTTCTCTGCGACCCCTATTCCTCAGAGTGACGTCCCCAAAGGCTCTGCTCCCTCCTGCGCCCGACCACAGACTCCTGTGGCAGGATCCCGATGAGGCGGGGACAGAGTGCCACCGCATGTCTTCCCTGCAAGGCTCACCGACATGTCCCCAAGGGCAGGAGGTGAGGCTTCGTCAAGCAACCAGTGCTTTGCATGGCTGTTTTTGTCCCCAACTGTTAATTATGGTAGAATTTGGTCTCAGGCAGGATTCTGCTCAGGGAAGAGCCTTTTCCTCCTCCCCCCTCACACTGGAGTTGGCCAAGGTCAGTTCCCAGCAGATGTGGCCAAAGGGCCTTCTGCTGGCTGATCTACGTTACAGGTATGGCCTCTCGCCATACCTTTAAGGGCCAGAGGCACTGGGAGTCCTGGACAGTAAGATCCCTGCGGTGTGAGGAGACACTGCATGAGCGCGCAGTGCGCTCCCTGAACGCCAGCACCACAGTGGGAGGCTGCGAGCCCTACCGTGAGGGGGAGGGCCTGTGCCAGCGTGGGTGGGCATGTTCAGGGACCACTTACCTCAGCAACTGAGGGTGACAGCGTCATACACACACTTTCACCTGAAAAGCGGGTTCTCAGCATTCTGCACAAACTGGACCGTAAACACACTCCTCAGCCCCAAACGTACCTGTGCAGGTGCCACGGGTCACTAGTCCCATAAGGAGGAAGATGAAAGGGACAGTCACTCCTCAAGGAGTCTATGGTCTACTGAGCAGGTCCCGCACGACCAGCCGCAGCGCCAGGCCCGCGTCCTGCAGCCCGGGGACAGGGACTGCGGGACGCCGGGTCTCGGACTCCCCGGACTCGGGACCTCCCTGCGCGCCCGGAGAGCTCTGGTCTCTGCGGGGACATGGGTCCGTCCCCGCTGCCGAGAAGCGAGTGGCTGATGCGTCCGAGTTCGGTGTGAAGAACGCAGACCACGGAACCGCGTCTACAACCCGCGCATGTTACGAACCAGATGCGGAACCGGTTGTTCATTAAAGTAACAAGAAACCCGCCCGCGTTAACATTGTAACGTTTCTGCGAACAACAACTCTAGTTTCCGAAACGAGCTTCAGTGCGCGGGCGGCACTGCCGACGGGACGGTCCGGGGCAGCAGAAGCAGCGGGACTGAGCGTCGCGTCCGCGGGGGCCCTGCCGCACGGGGGCATTGGACGGACGCAGCTCGCTGACCTCGGAGACCGGCTGAGGGCGGACTGTCCAGACGGTCCCCGAACCGTGTCCTCAGCTTCCGGGGGCCTGTTCGGAAGAGCCAGGAAGAGCCGTCGAGGTGAAGAAGAACGTTCTAGATCTGCTTCCCCGACAGTCGCTGCACGTCGGAACCGCCGGGGCCTGGGCGGTCGGACCTGCGTTTCCAACCGGCGTCCAGGGGAGCTGACGGCGCCGGTCCAGAACCACGTTCTGAGCCGCGCGGGTCCGGCCGGAGGACA
Source organism: Mustela putorius furo (assembly GCF_011764305.1). Taxonomy (NCBI): domain Eukaryota; kingdom Metazoa; phylum Chordata; class Mammalia; order Carnivora; family Mustelidae; genus Mustela; species Mustela putorius. The sequence goes on from NW_025421261.1 coordinate 4,387,556, forward strand.
GAAGCGAAGGCGGTGGGGGAGGGGCTGCGGGTGGGGGGGCCCGGCGGGGGTGGGGCCTGGACAGAACGGAGCGGCCCGGGGACAGCGGACAGCGCACCGTCGTCACCTTTCGCAAGGGGCGGCCGCGACCAGGCTCCGAGGCCGCTCGGCTCGCGCGCAAGCAAGCATCGCCGCTCACTCCGGCCCAGGCCCGCGGCGGAACCGGGACCCGCGGCGGAACCGGGACCTGCAACAGAACCGGGACCCGCGGGGGAACCGGGACCCGCAGCAGAACCGGGACCCGCGGCGGAACTGGGACCCGTGGCGGAACCGGGACCTGCAACAGAACCGGGACCCGCGGCGGAACCGGGACCTGCAGCAGAACCGGGACCCGCGGCGGAACCGGGACCCGCGGCGGAACCGGGACCTGCAACAGAACCGGGACCCGCAGCAGAACCGGGACCCGCGGCGGAACCGGGACCTGCAACAGAACCAGGACCCGCGGCGGAACCAGGACCCGCAGCAGAACCGGGACCCGCGGCGGAACCGGGACCCGCGGCGGAACCGGGACCCGCGGCGGAACCGGGACCCGCGGCGGAACCGGGACCCGCCGCAGACCCGTAGACCCGCAGACCCAGGACCCGGCCGGGCCGCAGGACGCAGGACGAGGAGGAACGAGTCGCTCCCGCCGCGCCGGTCCCGGAAAACCACGCGCTCTGGACCGGGGCCGAGTCCGCTCAGATCCCGGCTCTGCCGGTCACGGTGTCGCCGCGAGTGTCGCCGCGTCCGTCCCAGACGCTCAGACCCCGCCTCGGGCGACGCGCCGGGAGAACTCGCGGCGCAGAGAGGGGCGGCGACCGAGCCCAGCGCCCGGACCGCAGGTAAGGACGCTCCGGGGATGACAAAAGTGACCGCCGAAAGCGACCTTGTTTTCCCAAGACGAGACACAGGCCCGAGACAAGACGCCCAAGCGGACGAGCATTTTGTATTTTCAAGAGCAAAACGATTCGGACCGAGAACCGGCGGGGACCCCCTAGAGTGACCCGTGCCCGTCTGCACCCGGGCAGCGCGGCTCCGGCTCCGCTCGGGGACAGCGAGGGGACCGGCGGGACAAGGACCTCAGGTCTCACGGCCGCATCCTTTCCAGCAAGACAACCTGGACCCGGAGTTTCAACGCGAAACGTCAGCGGTTTAGGCCAGAGTCTCCCGCTGCCTTTCCCCTGACCTGCCAGCACCTGTGCAGGTAAGAAGAGCACGAGTTCCAAGGACCCGCAGAGAAAGTGTCCTGTTTGCATTTTAGACGGAGCCATCCCAGGAACACCGAGTGAGAAGCACTTTCTTCATTTCTGTTCCTCTTTTTCCCGGGAAGCCCCTGGCGGTGAGGATCCAGACATGCCCTCATCACCACCTGGGCTTCCCGGACTCTTCGGATCTCCTTCTAGCGCTGAGCACTGGGGTTAGGTTCCAGATGATGCCAGATGACTGCTTTCTCAGCCCCCGAGAACCAGTACCGGCTCTCCCACGGCAAGTGAACATCTTCATTGTCCTAAAAACCCAGGTTCTTTCTTGGACAGGATTTGAAAGCCTGTTCGTTTATCCTGAAACAGATGCAGATGTATGGGGTCTGTCTACATCTCTGGATAGTTAGGACATCTGAGTAATTGTTTTCTCTATTTTAAAATGAAAGACAAGACAAGAAAAGGTTTGTAAGAGAGAGCCGGATGTCAGAAGAGCTAGCGCGCTTCAGCTGCGTCAGTGAACGTGTCCTGACAAATCACATTATCTCAGCACGGAGAGTCTTTGTATCTGCGACACATTAGTTATTGCTTTATGTGAAAATAGGCAGTGTGAGGAGAAATAAGTGACTTGGACAGGGAGACAGTTCAAAGCTGATTTCTGACACAGATTTCCTCAGCCGGTGGGCCGACAGTAATTTCTTTGGTCTTTCTCTCCCCGGGAATTCACCCTTTTTAATCTTGTAAGTTCAGTATTTTGGACTAAGAATTTGACTCTTAGAACACCCTTTGCAACGAGGTATGCCCCCCAGGAAGGGAGCTTTTGCCTATGCTCCTGTTCATTCACTCATTCATCCATTCTTTAGTTTTCTGAATCCGTGGAAGCATTTCTCTGGGAAAAGCAAGGAGAGAAGAGGGTGAGTTTTTAATTTCTCCGGCTGACTGGTGCTTCTCTGTTGGAGCTCGCTGTCTTTGGGCAACAACCTCCTCACGACATCTTCTCCAGGTGTAGCACCCAGTGGCACTTGGGAAGAGTCTTGGCACCGTGACAGTTCCTGCTGCTCACCTGGGATAGCAGGGGGGAGAGGAGGTGTCTGCACACCCACCCCGGGCCCTCTCCCTGGGATAGAAACTCGGCGACTCCTGTCAACGTTAACCACACAAATTACAGGATGTCTAGGAAGAACCTGAACACAAAACATCAAAGACGTGTATTTAGAAAACTGCGGGCACTGACTGAGGCTGTAGAAGCAGTTACAACAAGGGGAGAGACTGTCCGGGGAGAAGGAGAGTGTCGGAGAAGGCCAGGGACCGTCACTCACGGGGACCTCAGGGACCTCGTCCCGCCCTTCTCTCCTCTCCTCTCCTCTCCTCTCCTCTCCTCTCCTCTCCTCTCCTCTGCTGCGCACTCCCTCGGCTGCCTTCCTATATGGACTGGAGGGCCCTGGTTATTTTATAAGTAGGTAGGTGTCTTTTCTTACCTTTTTTTTTTTTTTTAAGAGAGAGTGCGAGCAGGGGACAGAGGAGGAGGGACAGAGGAAGAGGGACAGAGGGAATCTTTTTTAAAGAAGATTTTTCTAAAAAGAGTTTATTTATCGGAGAGCGTGCGTGCATGCACGTGGGGCGGAGGGGCAGAGGGAGGAGGAGAAGCAGGCTTCCCGCTGAGCGAAGAGCCCGACGCGGGGCTGCATCCCAGGCTGAGCCGAAGGCAGACGTTTAACCACCTGAGCCATCCAGAGAGAATCCTAATCCGCGGGGCCCCATCCCAGGACCCTGAGATCATGACCTGAGCCGAAATCAAGAGTCAAGATGCTTAACCAACGGAGCCACCCAGGCGCCCCTATTTTCTTTCCAATTAAATGATATGATTAATAAGAGCCAGGACTATCCCGTTTCTTCTCTTTATCTCTTCCATTTCCCTGAATTCAGAAATGCCTCTACTTACAACTTGTCCACTTAAGGAAGTCTGCAGTACAGACAAAGCAGGGTGGAAAAGGGCATCAACGCTGCCCACCACCAGCAGACAGTGTCCGCGGCCACAAGCCTTCATTCCGTCACACATCATTCCTTAGTCAGGGGGTGGTTAGCTGCGTTGGTGCTCAGTGCTGAGCTCTGTTATGGACGTCAGTAAACCAGTCCGAAAAGGGTAAAAGCAGTGAGTACATTTAAAATGCTGAAAAAAGAAAAAGGCACATGATTATGATGGAAACAAAAGTAGAAACAATTTTTCAAGACTGAAAGCGGCGAGGGGATGCCTTCCACTGCGGGGGTCACCTGGCAGACCTGGAAGAATCCTTGAGGCCAGAGACCAAATCATGATCGAAAGGAGGAACAGGGACTGGTGAAAGGAGAGAGGCGACCTCTGGGGGCTGTGGCTCTGTGTTGGCCACGACGAATGCCATCCCTCGGCCGGGACTCCATGAATCCTGCTGAAGCCGGGAGTATGAACAAGTAGCCAGGAGCTGCTGTGTGAACGGAAGCCCAAGTATGGCGAAGAGTGTTCACGTGTCTGCTCCAAGATAAGGCTCAAAGTTGCGGGGTTCAGGGCCCATCCAAACCAGCAACCCCCATCTGTCGGCCAAGGAGGGTGCTGGAGCCATAGGAGGTCCACATCTGGGGGGAAGCGTTGAATAGGATGTAAAGAAGAGTGCTTCTGGTTTAACGCTTCGAAGGGCCCACTTAGGTTTCAGGTTTGTCATCTGGAAACCAGTAACTTAAACCTCTCCGAGTCACTTTGAACTTAGGCAAGAAAAGGGCACGTGAGTGGGGTTTTAGAACTCAGCTCTTCAGAAACGGAAGAGCTTCCGCATGGAGCTTTACGTGTGGCTAATTACACACATATGTATTGCACATCTCCTCTGTGATAGACGCTTTCGCACACATTAACTGATTTATTCACTGAATAATTCTGTAAGGCAGATACCACCACTATCACCATTTTATGGCTGTGGAGACGAAATCCGGAGAATGCCAAAAGTGGTCCATGCTGATTCCGAGAGTCTGTTGTACCTCTCCGTTCCTAACTGCCTCCTCGGCCAGCCAAATGAACGAATGATTGACCCGGTGCCAATTCAGACTCTAACTCTGCCTACGTTTCACATGGTCAACTTCTACTACTTTATATGTGAGCCCCAAGAGATACGGTACATACATGAAATACGCATGCAGGCAGCATCAAGAGCCACTTGGAAGAGTGGTTTCAGTGAGTAATAACGAAGTCAAACGGGACCCCCCACAAAGGGTTACTTTTCGATATGTATGTACCTTCTTCTGTGCAACTTACAAACCGTCTTGTAGCACGGCCTCCTGGTTGAGGGCTCTTCTTTGTCTCCGGAAACCCTCTGTACTGATGAAGGAGTAGAGAAAACGGCTGAGAACCCTAACTGGGGTGTAATTTCTGCAGTGCTCCCATGTAAACTGTGGTTATGAACAAAAACCTCATCTCTCTCCTAATCGTTCCATGACAGATGCAGCAGGATATGACATGGTGACAGGAAGACTGAGGAATGAGAATAAAATGTGTCAAAGGAAAATCTCCCTAATCGCTCTGACATGACAAGCTGCACATGAAAAGTCTAAATATTCATTGAGGATAACAGAACAGCCATCAACAAATTTGTTACTTAAGACAATATTTTCACTTCAACTCTCAACTCACCAGGGGTCCCCATAATACACTGCCATTTGAAGTTTGCATCAGTAACAAAGAAAATGTACGTGAACCTCACAAATACGTATGAATCACACTCTTTCAGATTGAGAAAGGGACTCGGCCCATCAGAGGTTTTCACCAAAGAGCTGTCGCAAGGACATTAACCTTGTAAATCATTTCATGGCAAGACGACAGCCTGGGCAGCAAGTAATGGGTCTGTTTCCTGTTTATTTCTTCCTTTAAATATATGCATTTGTGCCTTCAGATGCCACTTGTTTAAACAACATCTCCTGTATTACTCTGTTTCTAGCTCAGCAGTAGCTGGACTCTTGAGAAAGAGAGTCTTCCATGAAGCAAACCAGCACTAAAATGACTCTTATTACTTATCGAGTAGTATATCCCACTCAGAGCACCAGGGAGAGTACCAGCCGGAAGTATGCAAATGTTCCATGCGTTCTGTTGCCTGTCTAGACACCAGATTCATTTGTGGCTGTTCTACCTTCCTGTTCCATGAGAGGCAGGACATTTCTGGGCAGGAAAGTGGGCTTTGGCATCTCACTTTGTTAGATCTTTTTCTTCAACAAAAATGGAGGAAGGAGGAAGAGATGGTATCTTTGTCCTCAGCCAGTGGGGGATTTGGAGTTGTGAGGAAAATAACTGTATGTTCCCTTTAAAAGGCAAATGGAAGAAAAAAACATACGAACGCATATTTAGCCTCACTACTAATCAAAGGTCTACAACTCCATTATGCTATGAATATCACAAGTTGAGAAATTCACCTATTTTTTGACTCAGCTATTCTGATTTTAGCCAAAGGAAAATATCATACCTATGATCAAAAATTTATGTATAAAGTTATTCATCTTGGCATTGTTTTAATGATTTAAAAAAAGGTGAAAATCCTTCAATGTTCATCAGAAATAATGATCCATCATCACAACGAAATATTAAGCAGGGACTAAAACTGGAAAGAACAGGATTCCACTGGGCAAAAACTGCAGGTCCTGTGAAATAGGATACAGAGTTCTGCTTCCACTTAGGATGTAACAAGTCACAAGAGAATAATGTTTCCATCAGAACAATGAGAAAAGGTGGGCGATATACAAATAATAACTTCTCTTGACCCCATCAGAGAAATGAGGTCACAAGGCAACTAAGTGGCTTGAAATCCAAAGAATACTAGGCCATTCATGAATTGCTTCACTTGGTAGAGCATAAGGGAAAGAGGCGGCCACCATATTAGTTGATGAAAAGAAATCAGCTAAAAATTTAATGACTCCTTAAAGGCCAAGTGTGAGCTAGTGTGTCCGTTTGGAGGAGCTGAGAGCCTCAGACAAGGGAATCTGCACTCACCCTCCAGCTCTTTTCTATAAACCTGCACTGGGTGTTCACAACAAAGTCAGAGGCAAAGGAAAAGATCGGAGAGAGTCCTCCTCCACCAAATAGACACGCAGGGGGTAACCAGCTGTCGCCAAAAGACAAGCACAAGGCCTTCCCAGAGACTTCTCTTGCAAAGCCAAAGTCTTAAGCCACTGAGGGAGGGCAGAAAAACCCTCGCCTCTAGGACCAGTCAAAAGTCCACTGCTTCTGTGAGAATAAGAGAAACAAAATCTGCTCATCTCTGAGGGGGATGAAGGAACTCTCGCCACACCTGCACACATAGGCAGAACCACTGCTGCTGATGGAGGAGTGGAAGCAAAAACCTTCTGTACCCAGATTTGTGTCCAGGAATCTGCACTGCTCCAAAGCAGAGACCTCCTACTCCTGTGGGGGAGGGAAGAAATCAAGAAGCCTTAACCCCAAGGTTCAGGCACACAGAGCTTGCCTCAGACTCATCCAGGGCAAGGACAACAAAGAAATGGCAAACCCCTGCAAGAAGACACACACAAAGAAGCAAACAATAGAAGTCCCCCTACTTGGCATAGGGGCCAGAGCAGCGAGACAGATGTCCTCTGTGGTGCAGGTATATAGTGGCAGTGGAAAGCTGAGGGTAAAGCATTAATACTTAGAAATCCTCTCCAGTACTCACGGATCTATTCTAAGCAAATGATAACAACAGCTATCTACTGAAGTCTGTGGTACACTAAACCCAAATCTAACAACTGCTGATGGATTGACTTGACCTTCACCCTCTGCCCCCCTCCTTTGCCCCACTAATGGCCTGAAAGAAGAACAAGTATGGTTATTGTCAAGCATAAATTATATTTACCTTAGTTTTTTTGTTCTTCTAGACATGTTCTGCATATAACTAAAAACTATGACTCACATAAAAATGTAAGGAAAAAAATCACTGTCAAGAGATAAAGGAATTGGGGCACCTGGATGGCTCAGTGGGTTAAAGCCTCTGCCTTTGGCTCAGGTCATGATCCCAGGTCCCTGGGATCGAGCCTCACGTTGGGCTCTCTGCTCAGTGGGCTCTCTACTTCTTCCTCTCTCTCTGCCTGCTTCTCTGCCTACTTGTGATCTCTGTCTGTCAAATAAATAAATAAAATCTTTAAAAAAAAAAAAGAGAGAGAGATAAAGGAATTAATAGAACCAGACTGAAAGATGACTCAGCTATTGCAACTCTCAGGGACTTTACTATAATTAATATGTTAAAAAGAGCTAATGAAAAAGGTGGGCAATATGCATGAACGGATGGAAGATATCATCAGAGAAGAAGAAAGTATAAAAGTGTTAAATGCAAATGCTCTACTTAAAAAATAGTAGCAGAGATAAAGAATTCCTTTGATGGGTTCATTGGCGACAAAACATAAGGAAAGAATTACCGAAGTTGAAGATGTTAATGAAATCATTCAAATGGAAATGTAAGTTAAAAAGGAGTGACTTACATAGAACAGCACCTCCAAGAGCTGTGGAAAAATATAAAATCATGTAACATTAGAGTTCCTAAAGAAGAAGAGAGGAAAAACAAGGCCAAAAATAATTTGAAAAGCTTATGACAAAGAATTACCCCCAAATTAATGAAAGACAACAAGTCTCGGTTCCAAGAAGCCTAAAGAATCTCCAGCAGGATAACTGCTTCCTCACAAAACAAACAAAAACAAAACAAAACAAAAATCCCTAGACACATCCAGAGTCAGGCTGTTGAAAAGCAAAGATAAAGATGAAATCTTGAAGACAATGAGAAGAAAAGAAACATCACATGCAGAGGAATAGTAAGAAGAATCACAGCAGACTTCTCAGAGACTATACAAAGCATAAGACAAGTGACTGACATCTTTTTAAATCTTTAGGAAAAACACTTGCCAATCCAGAATTTTATTTCCAATAAAAATACCTTTCAAAAATGAAGATAAAACAAAGACCTTCAGACAAGCAAAAGCATTGCCAAAAGGCCGATGCTACAAGAACCAGTAAAGGCAGTTCTTTAGGCAGAAGGATGGCATCAAGTGGAAATCAGGACACACACACACAGAAAACAAAGAGGCTAGAAATAAAGAAGGCAAATATTAAATACATTTCTTCCTATTTTAATTACTTTTATTTATTTTTTAAAAGATTTTATTTATTTATTTGGGAGGCAGAGAGCAGAGTGGGAGGGACAAGGAGACTCCACACTCCGTGTGGAGCCTGATGCAGGCATCAAGGTCTCATGACTCCAAGACTGTGCCCTGAGCCAAAATCAAAAGTTGGACACTTAACTGACTGAGTCCCCTAGGCACCATTGTTATTTTAATTACTCTTAAACCGTATGCAGGGTATGAATAAAGTTTTGTAAAAAGAAAGCAGAGCATGATTCATTAAAAAAACTTCAGAAGGATATACAACCAAATTTTATCTGATTTTTTTCCCTAAGTGGAAGGATTACAGATTATTTTATCCTTTATAAGGTTTACTTGCACTTGCTAAATTTTCTGCAATGAACCTTTATTGCATTTTGTACTAAAAGTAAAATTTTATTCTTATTTTCTGTCTTAAATATTTTTAAAGATGATATATGGATACCAAGAGTTGTGAAATTAGAACAATTTTATAAGGTAATTGCTGGAGGAAATAAAAACTGGAGAAAATTTTCTGTTATGAAAAGTTTTCTTCACTTTTTTGTCCTTCTGATAAAAAAAAGACATAATAAAAAGGCAAAAAGGGCTTTCCTGGTGGCACAAGCCACTGGAAATACATCTAACTTTCAAGAGAATAAATAAGTATTAAATATAAGCCTCTTCTAAGACTTACAGACCTTCCCTCTACTGGATGAAGTCTGGGAGCTAGAGCCACATACATGACTGAAGGACTGTTTACTCCAGGAAAATATTAGAAGATGATTCTCTATGTGGTCAAGAAACAGAGTCAGGAATTGATGGTATCTAGGCATTACTGAGAACTTACACTTGCACCAAAATGTCTTTCATAAAATTTAGTCTTGCTTTGACTTTTATATAATTACCTAATTTTTACATTAAAACTTAGCTAAGATTTCTTCTTAGCTTTGGTAGTAAAGTAGTATTTTGGTAGAAAAAGGATAATTTAGTGCAAACATCTGCTATTCTTTTTTTTGATGGTTAATTGAGGCCACAGGGAGCCAGAATATTTAGATTTCAAGTCCAGAATCCAGATACCATCATCCACATGATAGAGTTATTGAAAGGATCAGAGATAATGTGTGAAAGACACAAAGTAAGTACATAACAGGCAATTAATAAATGGCTTCTATTATTGGTTGCTTAAGTGTATCGAAGATATACGAACATGCTTCACTGCCACCAACAACGAAGCTAGGGTATCACTTAACGAACAGCAGTTCAAGGATCCACTGACACCTGTTAACTAATCCATCCGACAGGCCGGTAAGTGAAGTCCTGGGATTCCAGACATTTGAGAAACTGTCTCCTCATCTTGCCAGGGGGACTTCGCATGGACATAGAATGGTCAATGTGGGGAGAGAAAAAGGACTATCCATGCAGTTGTTGTATTTTTGTGCACCCGGGGGGGCGGTGGAGAGAGGGAGAGGTGCAAATTGGCATACGCTCACAAAGTTCTCACAGGAAAAGTACCTCTTGCAGAGGCAAACAAATAATATTTTGACTTGGAAAGTTTTAAAAAGTCAAAGCAAGCTGTTGAATTATGTGCCACACTGGTTTCTCCCTCTCCAGAATTTTTAACCACTAAAATAGGGAAATGTTGGTGTTGATGCCATAACTCAACATTGAATCATCTCTTTCTGCTAACCCAGAGTACAGTTCAGCTTTCTGGCTATCGCCATCAGTCGCTTTAGGGAGGCCAAAGGTTTAAGAAGAGGAAAGGACGTTCTAGCTCTTCCACTGACTTTTAACAAGAAGTCTGATTAGACGCAGTTCAGGCTTCTTCAGCTGAGTTCTCTGCGCCCTGGGAACTTACAGATTCAGAATTTAAACTTCCGGTAAGCAGAGCTGGACACAGGGACAACTATTCAAAGACAAAAGTGATTTTATCCTCAAAACTTCTACAGCACCAGGATAAGATGCAAAGAGTTGAGGTGAGGGTAGAATGGGAGAGAAGATTCTAGGGCTCAGGCTGTTGACCAAGACAGACTGCCCCTCGGAAATGAAGGCAGGATTCAAGGGGAGGGAATATTTACATACACAGGGAACATATGGAAAGACTGAATCAGAGCTAGATGGTGACATGAGGAGAGAGCAGAGGAGGACAAAAAAATCCTCATCTCTCCCCGAAAAGAAGAAAAAGTCTGCCTGAGCAATTGGCTAAATGGCTTTTATTCTCTAATAAAACTGTGCAAGAGGAAGAGCATCCTAGCTTGGAGAACACGGTGTGACTCACAATCGTGTCACAGGGACTGAGCGACAGGAGAGACGGGGAGGGGGCAGAGAGGTGTCTTGTCGTGGAGAGAGAGGCCCAGGCAGGCAGAGGGCATGGTGGGCCTTCCTCTCTCCCATTCCCAAACTCAAATGGGGGAGCTCTGGGCAGAGGGAACGAGTGTCCTCCAGAATCAGGTTCTCCTGTTGACGGTCCCATCGCCAGCACTTAGAACCATTCCTGGCACGCAGTGGACGCTCTAGGTATTGTTGCTGGAGGACGAGTGGTACGTGCGGGAAAGAGAAGGAAGCGGAATCCTCTGAGCAACACCACCTGCCTCACGGCTTGTGTGATTAAGGTGTGAGTCAGCAGAGAGCTGGGCTCGGCCTACCGCCTAAAAAAGTGATGCTTCCCTTGGGGCCAGCTTGGGTTTGCTGCTGCAGGACCACCAAGGACCCAAGGGAAACAGGCAGTGGTCAAACGAAGCGTGATTGATGAGCAAGGAAGTAGCAGAGGGTGGCTGCGCTCGAAGGGCATGGCCTCCTCGTCTGTCCCAGGTCCCACCCACATCTCGGTGTTTGAATAGTTTATCATCCAGGGTCTCTCGTTTGAGGATTATTTCCATAGAGTCTTCTGCAAAATACAACTAACCAACCAAGGCCTTCGAGGCACTTAGCCTCTCAACGTAACCGTCATCTAGACAAGAACTGTTCTATTAACTTAGCAACGGCGAGGGTAGTTCTGCAAGGCAGATGGACTCAGAACAGAGAGTCCCTGGGAGCCCCACATGGAACCTGACCGAAGAGCAAAGGATTTGGTCAGCAGAGCTGGGGTCACGTTGTGTAAATTCCCAGATGACTCATCCCACTCCTCAGGGGATTGCCCACACGGAAGACAAGGGGTAAGACGGAGAAGTGAGGATGAGTCAACTGTAGACCTGTCTCATTGCTCTGGCCTGGCTCCTTGATGTCACGAACACAGAAGTACATGTGGGGTTTAGACACAGCATTCATATAAAGTCATAAAAAAGAGGGTGTCACTGAGACATGTGGTGTTCATCATTGAGGGAACAAAAAGACTAATGGTAACAGACCAGCCGAGAAACTGAAGTGAAGCAGACTTCCAGCCATTCAAGTGTCAGTCTTACAGGAAGGGCAGAAATTCTACATTTTCATCCTTCCCAGGGCTTCACTCTTCTGGATCGTTCCTTCCCTTTTCTCTCAGCTTATCCCATCACCACAGCAGTGAGGCAAGAGCCTTGTTTTCGTGTATCTGGACTAGACTAGCGTCCTTGTCAGTTACTTCAAAAATGCACATGGCAGGGGTGCCTGGGTGGCTCAGTGGGTTAAGCCTCTTCCTTCGGCTCGGGTCATGATCTCAGGGTCCTGGGATCGAGACCCGCATCGGGCTCTCTGCTCCTCGGAAAGCCTGCTTTCCCCTCTCTCTCTGCCTGCCTCTCTGTCTGCCTGTGATCTCTCTGTCAAATAAATAAATAAAATCTTTTTAAAAATGCACTTGACAGCGTCTGCATGCGATTTCTCGGGAAATTTCTTATCTAACAGGGCACTCAATGGGATAAGCAAAGCATTAGGAGGAAGAGCCTCTGAATTTCGCCCTCGTCCCGCCATCTCCGAAAAATGTGAGATTCCAGTTTCTGCTCACAAAATGGTGCCAGAGAGGCCCCTCACTTGCTTAATAATGAAAACATCAGACGGAGTAACTTGTGATGGCCATTTTGCTTAAGTAATTAGTTAAGTAACTATTTATGTAGTTATTTATAACTGCTCATTGCTTACCCTGTATCAGTTCACACTTTCTTCCATAGGAACCAACCAGGGTTTTATGCAGGGGTGCCGTGATGGACCCCGAGGCTGCATTCCCCAGTTCCCCTTGAATGCACACGGCTGATGAGAGGGGTGTGGAGAGGCTGCGTGTCTCCTGGGAAAGCTCTTCGCAGGTGACTGACTCAAGTGAGCAGTGTCACCCCCCCGCACCCCCACCTGCCTGTGGTTGGAGCTACAGTGACCACCGTGGACCGTGAAACAAAAGAATGAAAGTCAGGTGCTCAGGCTGATGGAGCGAAAGATAGAAGAACCCGGTTCTCGACTAACCCCGTGATGCTGCCGTGGCCTGGGCCATCGTGATTCCTTCATATGTAAGGTGAATAAACTTCTATTCTGCTTAGACCAAACACAACTCCTCCGACAGACCCACTGCCAACTTTATGAGTGGCCTCCTTCTAGGCTCGCCCCAACATTCGTGGGCTCAGACCAAGAGCAGAGCTGGAGGCCCCTAGCCTGTGGCCTGCCCATGTCTCTTTCCTCCCCTAGTTCTGCCCATCTCTGTGGACAGCCGAGCTCACGCATCTAAGCTCATTTTCAGGCCAGCGCTGCGTCTTGGCCATGCTTCAGGACTAGGGTACACACACCTCCCACCAGGACAGCCCTGGAGAGGCTGGGGTAGGCTCTGGAAGTAGACTCACTGACACTTGGGCAGGGATTCCAGGTTCCTGGACCCCAAGGCCTGGTCTACAAGTGGGAGAAGACTGGACCCCAAGGCCTGGTCTACAAGTGGGAGAAGACTGGACCCCAAGGCCTGGTCTACAAGTGGGAGAAGACTGCCTGTGATCTTCTCACCCCACGGGGAGAAGCACAGCCCTTGTAGGACAGCACTAGGGCAGAGCTTAATCCCCAAGTCTAAATAGGATACCATTAGCTTCTCTCCCTCTCACCCTTACTGTCTCCCTTTTTGTCATTCACAACTTGACAGTACAGCGAACTTGAAGTAGTCTGTTTGTTACAACAGCCTTGGTAAAATTATATTTCAGAAGAAAAGTCTAGAACTATAGCTTGAAATGTGTTGTCTTCCAGTTGTCTTTAATGCCACTGTCTCCTCTCTGCTATTCTACTGTATAATGTGTAATTTGATCAAGGCTGGATTTCTTTCTTTAAAGTGGGCTCCACACCCAGCACGGAGCCCAGCACGGGGCTTGAACTCATGACCCTGAGATCAAGACCTGAGCTGAGATCAAGAGTCGACGTTTCACCAACTGAGCCACCAGGCGCCTGGCAAGTTCTCCTTTGGTAAGCATGATGGGGATGGCCCAGCCCAAGTTTATCAGCCAGCTGCCGGATTCGGGCCGGATCTACACCAGCATTAGTGCATCAGCTGCCGGATTCGGGCCGGATCTCCACCAGCATTAGTGCATCAGCTGCTGGATTCAGGCCGGATCTCCACCAGCATTAGTGCATCAGCTGCAGACCCCGGGCACGGGAACCGGAAGAGGGCCTGGCGGCCTCAGAAACCACACGGGAGCAGGGGCAGATTCTGACAGGGGAGGAGCTCTATAAGGCCACTGAAGTGGCCCAGGACTGCGCCTGTCACCCCGCAGGCCCCACTCAGCAGAGGGTAGCAAGCACTGCAACCTCCTGGGCAGAGCGGCCAACGACAGGGTCCACTCCTGCCCCAACTCACACCCCAAGTTCAAGAACTCACTCTTTAAGGAATCCGTGGCCTCCAAGGCCTGACTGGCAGGGCCAGGAAAGCTGGTTTCGCAGATGTGAAAATGCCCCAACGGCGGCACCACGCGTATTCTGGAAGTTCTCTCCTTCAGGATCTCCCATCCCCGCAGCGACTTTAAGCCTCATCTCTGACTACGGATCTCTGTGTTTTCCGGGCGGGTAATTACCAGGAACGGGAGGACTCACCCGCCTTCAGAGAACCGCTGTGATCCCGCTCCAACAGCAAGGTATGGTCAAAAGAACACTGAGCGACGACTCGGAGATGCGGGCGGTCGCCACGAGTAAATGTGTCCTCCCAAAATTCACCTGTGGACATCTAGTCCCCAAGGTGACGGTATTAGGAAGCGGGGCCTTCGGAAGCTGTTAGGCCAGGAGGGTGGAGGCCGCACAAATGAGATTAGTGCCCCAACCAAGGAGACCTCAGAGAGGTCCTTGCCCTGCTCTGCGCAGCGCAGCAACAGCGAAAAGACGGCTGCCTGAGCCAGGAAGAGAGCTCTCGCCAGACACGCATCTGTGGCACCTTGACCTCGGACTTCCCAAACTCCAAAACTGTGAGAAATAAATGTTTGTTGTCTATGCTACGTCGTCTATGGTATCTTCATTAGAGCAGCCCCCAAAGACCAAGACAGGGTTTCTATCTCCAACTTTCTACCTATATTTTGTCTATTCATTTTCCCACAGGCAAAATGGAAGGCACGAGCTAAATGGTTCTGGGTCATTCTACGTATGACAGACATTTTCAATGTCCTGTCCCCATCTTCACCTTCTTGTCATCTTTCAGATCTTGACCTAGAAGCGAGTTCCTTCCAGAGCCTTCCCTCACCCCCGCCAGCCCGCACTGTGTCCCCACAGTTCCCTGTGGCGCTCTACTGCAGCACCACTCTCACTAGGGTGTGACTGTTTGTGAATTTATCTGTGGGTGCCCAGCCGGTCTGCAAACTGAGGGGGTACAGACACCAATCTCTAAGGTTCTATCTTCAGCACCAATTCTTGGCAGGAGCTTAGTGACATATAGGAGTGGACGGTTTACGATAGCTACAGCCCCTTGAGGTCACTGGGCTGGTGATGGAAGATGTTCTCAGTAACTATTCGGGAACATGCTGAAATAGGCTTCGTTCTTCCGCCTGCATTTAGAAATAGTCTTTGGACATGTGTACCATGAACACACACCTAATGAATCAAAATACCACAGTTTTGTAAGGGAAAAGATGAAGAAAAGTCTTCTATTTTTATGATGAGAGAAACTCAGACTATTATACTCTCATTAATAAAACAGAAGATCTTTTGTCTTCTCACGTGAGCTCTTCAAATTAATCTAAGGCCTGATTGTCCCAAAGCATTACTAGTTATATAGCAACATCATCTGTGTCACAGAATTGGGAATGACACACATATTCAGTTGCAGAGTGATGGTTAGACAAACTGTGCACTAACTATTGAGCTTACACAGCCTCCAACAACGGTGCCTCCAAGAGAACCTGAAGTTAAAAGACAAGACGAAATAGCGTAGTGGTACGACTCTCATCACGTGAAGTGTATCACTGTACGGGTAAAATATGGAGAGACGTATTACAGATCGCTAGCAGTGGCTGTGTTTATGTGCTAGGACTGTGAATTACTTTCTTCCTACTTTTCTGAATTTTGCAGATTTTCTTTAATGACTTAACAGTTTCAGCTCACGGTTAAAAAACCAAAACGAACAAATAATTTAATTGTTAACTGAAAACACCTTGTTATTTTCTGCTATGAAGCTGCTGGTGTGTCCCCCTGAAAGAGCTGTGTTGAGCCACTCAGAGACCCTCAGGAGAGAGCAACAGAGCAGGAATGGAAACCGAGGGGACGCGAGCACGGTTCGAAGCAATACTTCCTTTCATGCAAGAACCGCTTATGCCACACAAAGGTGCAGCCTCCAGTTCTGTTTCCAGAAGTTTCCATGGGTAAGTCCTCAAATGACTCCTGCGTGTCAGTGGAGATGGTCTGTGGTAACCACTTTTCACCATGTTATCTCAAGGCTCTAACCAGAGTACCATCCATAAACTGTCTCTCTTTGCACATAAATCCATTACTTTGGGGCAAAAAGCCCATTTATAAATGCTCTCATAGTGGTCCACTTTGCAAATCCCTACATGGACACGGTCTATGCAACTTCCTGGCTAAAAGGTGAAAAACACCCGGCCTCTGGTCGCCAGCACAATTACAGGCCATCTTCCCCACGTGACGATTGAAATAGTTCACTCTGCACGCACTGACCGACCGGACGTGCGCAGCTGACGCCGGCCGCGCACACACGCATTCCGGGGCTCTGTTACGCGGGCACATTTTCTCTGCGTGGAATCCCGCCGCCGGAGCATTTCAGGAGGCAGGGGAGGGAGCTAGGAGTCACTACAAGACTGGAGCCAGCCCAGGGCTGCTGGGGGTCGGGTTTTGCTAAAATAAAGCCAGTCCTCCCCACGCCCACCATGGATGGAGGCCCGGGGAACACAAAAGCAGAGTCCATGAGATCAGTCCTGGGGGACGGTCTGAGGGAAAGCACACTGGGCTTGACGGAAATCTGTTTCGATTTGAAATTAAAACGAAAAACAAACGTGTAAACAGGGAGACGTAGTGAGCAAGGAAATGAATAAACAGGTAAGTCCTGACTAGGGCAAGGGCTGTGAGAATTATTTGGGGTTATTAATGCACCTCAGTGCGCTCTGTCTCTTGGTTCCGTCCCCCGACAGCTCTCCGGTGTCTGTTCACTTACTTTCTCTGGAATCGGACCACAGGATCCGCCAGCAGGTCGGTGAGGTCAAGCTTTCTCCCCTTCTCAATGACATCCTGATGTTTGCGCACAAACAGCCACCCGATGTGCGAGAAGAAGAAGCCCCGGCGAGCGTTGTGAGGGTCCGCGTCGGTCTCTGAGTACTTGTGGTGGACTCGGTGGTCCCTGGCCCACTCGAAGATGTCATTCTGCAGGGAGAACACACACCCTGAGTGAAGAGACAACGCACCCTGGCAGCTTCTCGAAACCTGGAAAGCTTCTCAGCCTCCCCCGGACCACATTCCCCACCACCGTCAACACTGACTTCCACTTTGCTCCCACAATCAACCTGCAATGTCTTCACCTCGAGTTCAGTCCCTGGGGTTGGTCGGGGGGGTTCCATGAAAACAAGAGGAAATCCTTCCTCAGTAGGGTTCTGAGCTTGTGTCTGGGATGCGCCCCTGCAGGAGGTCCAGGCTTGTCGAGTGAGCGAGAGGGGGAACCTGAAAGTTCTGGTGGAGGTGACGGAAGTCTCCTGGGAGATCATTCATGTCAGGAAAAGAGAGACCCAGTCTCAAGATGAAGTCTTGGTTGTCAGAGGAGAGGGACCACCTCCAGTATGAAAGGAGTCTGGCGCCTGCCCCAGTCCCTCTGGCCCCAGTCCCTCTGGCCCCAGTCCCTCTGGCCCCGGTCCCTCTGGCCTCGCTCTCATTCTTGCGTCCAACTTACAGACACCAGGAAGCCAGTTAAGTAAAAACTGAAAGAGTGACTTCACCAAATCTCTCAAATACCAAGACACAAATAATACTGTTTGAGGACTGCTCTACCAGGTGCCACAGGGAGGGAGGGAAGTCCTGGCTCCCTGAGGAATCTGATAGACTTGGCCTGGCCCTGGAAGCAGGAATGCCTCACAGCAGGCAGTGCTGACTGGAATCCCAAGACAGACTCCCGAACCCAAGGAAGGAACAGCATTGTCGGGCGGATTCTGCCAAAGCCACAGACAGGGTGGGGCTCAGGTACACAGGGGGGACATGCCCTACTGACCCTCTCATGATGGGAGATCAAGGGAAGGTATCAAGGGACTGGAGGCCCCGGACGAGCCATCCGGGACGAGAACCAATGGCATTTAGGCTGACAGCATTAACGAGACCTTATCTTCTGTCATGGGCCACTGAGATCTCCAGACTTTCCGTTTAGACTCGGTTTTCTTTAACTCTGATAATGCTTTCAAAACTCCGAGTGGGCCGCCCTCACTGGGAAGTAGTGCTTTTGGTAGGAAAGTAGTCTGAAAACAGAAATAAGCCCTTTAAAAAAACAGAAAGAAAAGGTCATCGTGTTCAGGCCTCAGTCACGTTCTCAGTAGCAACCAGCCCGTTCACACCTGCTGGCTTCATCTGCGATGAGAAAGGGGAACAGTTTTGTTCTCAAAATTCTAGCAGTTTCTTCAATCTAAAGGGGATTCATTGCGTTTTTGGTTTCTTGGGCTCACCCAATGCTGCCGGAAGCCTCCCCAACCTTGTCTACCCAACACCACCACTGGAAGTTTCTCAAGTGGTTTCACTCTTGGGGAACAGGACAGAGAGGGAGGAGGTAGACAGGCCGTAAGAGTCACGAGCTCGACTTTGAATACAGAAAGAGAAGAGAGGTTCCTGGCTGTGCATGCAGGGCAAGAACCGCAGCCGGGCTTGCTGGGTAAGAATGAGGTCTGTGGATTCCCGGAGCACTTAGACACGGTGGCCGGAAAGAGTGAAAGTGTTTATTCCACAGTCACAGAGTCTGGGGTCGGAAAGGAATGTCTAGCGCTGACGAAGACGCTCACAGCCCAAGGACCGATCTATTCCTTTGCGTCCATGTACTGGGACGCCCTTACAGACGCCGCGGGACGGGGAATGCTCTGCCCCGGTTGCAGACGCCCCATGAAGGCTCAGCCAACGTGTACTCCAGCCTGTGGGTGTGTTGGGACAGCGACCGCAGAGACGCGGCCTCCCTCTGCTCTCGGCTCGCGTGCTGGGGGACAAGGTCCCTCCTTCCTCCTCCGGATCCCGAGGGAGCGCCTGTCACGGATGTGCGCCTGTCCCTCGCGGAAAGGCTGCCCCGGCCTTCGCCGCAGCGCAGTTCTCTGAAAACCCTGAGCAGAGGGTCCTGAGTGTCCCCCACAGTTCGGCTGAGGATGGTCACAGCGGCCGGGGGACGGCGAGGACGGGTCGGAGCGAGATGCTTGCTGTGGCCTCTGCAGACGCCTTCCCCACCGGGGCCGCGGGGCTGCAGCGCTGGGACGACACCAGGCCTGGGCCTCTTTCCGACCGGCTGAGCCCGTGACCGAGCCCCGGACACCCCACGGGATTTAGAATCTTCCGCTCCTGTTTGCGTTTTTACCGCGAAAGCCGAGTCCGAGGGAACGTGGCTCCAACGACGGGGCAGAAGCTTCAGGAGCTGGTTCGTGTCATTCTCGGGACTGACCCTTTGAAACCGCGCACGTCTGCGACCCTGCAGCCCTCGGTCCCCACGACCGCGTCCGCACTCAGAGCCGCGGGGGGCAGCGGTGCAGCCTGGGGTGGCGGCCGGCGGCTCCCACAGCACCGGCGGCTCCCACAGCAGTGCCGGCCCCACGGCCGGGTCGCTCACCCGCGTCGTGTTATGCGAAGTTCAGTGTTAACAAAAATAAATAAAACTCGGATCCCACGGTGAGAGAGTGACACTGTCCCACACCGTGGAGGGCAACAGGCTACCCGTATGAAAGCGTTAAAACTGTGCCTGTCCTCAACGCAGGGACCTGTTCTCTACGATTTGTCTGAAGAAAACCACCCCGGTTGTGTGCGGAGACTTAACCGCCAAGATGCTTACCACAGCGACACTGGACAAACCCTGAACTTCCACATGACAGGATTTCACTGAGGACCTTGTGATGTATTAACGGAATTCGGTTCGCGCGCGTGTCACAGAAAGCTTCTAGAGAGAAATATCAGGAAAGAAGCCTCCGGGTCACCTCAGGGGGAGACTGCAAGGGAGGCCGTGAGGCGAGCCACTTCTCCGTTCTACCTCATACTCTGAAGTTTCTAACAAAAGCACCTGCTGGGTTTGACTTAAAAGCCAGTTAAGAGGACATTGTACTGTAGACATGAAGACATGAGCGGGAAAGCGGTTAAATGAGAAGTCGTTTTCAAGAATGGTAAGTACAGTTTCAACAAAAACGTGTGTGTGAGCCCAGGACACATGAAGGAAGCACGTAAGCCCACCTGCTTGCAGAGGTTTTCCCTAGGAAGTGGGATGGGGGGTGATTTTTACATTTTTTCTTTTAGAGGCGTCTGGGTGGCTCAGATGGTGAAGCGGCTGCCTTCGGCTCAGGTCATGATCTCAGGGTCCTGGGACGGGCCCCACGTCAGGATCCCAGCTCAGGGGGGAGCCTGCGTCTCCCTCTCCCTCTGCCGCTCCCCCTGCTTGTACTCGCTCTGTCTCTGTCTCTCAAATAAATAAATTTTTAAAAAATCTTTAAAATTTTTCTTTCAGTTGGCTTGCATTTTCTAAATTTTTATAACAAACAAGCTTGTCTTTTGTCATAGGGGGTAAACAGATTTTTAAAAACATTTCTATGCTCCTGCATCAAAACCGCCCAGCTTCCGCCATCCGCCCGTGTCTGGGGAAACTCCACGACAGAGTGAGATGCAGCGAGCACTCCAGTCAGGTCCACCTCTGTCCACGGCTCTTCCTCCACCTTTTTTTCCTATTAGCACGCATCAGCCCGTCACACCAATACCAGTATGACCGTGCCCTTCCCAAAATGCACCCTGCTTCTTGTACCTTTAACCCTTCACTCTCCATCATAGGCCACATCCCTAACCAGGGTCCCTGCTGAGACCGTGGAAATGGAAACTGATCCTGTGGTGAAATTTCTCCACACGCACAGCCTCTGGGGGTGACCCTGGACTTGGGCACAGGTCATCAGTCTCGAAAGCTCCACGGAAGCAGACTCTGAAGCACCTTCTCCCAACTTCCTTTTATGTTCAAAGTAAATTCTTGAATCCTGTCCTCTACGATGGCGAGAGGGGACCCTGTCTTTTGAGGCCCTCACCGTTCCCACCTGGTAGCAAGAGGAGGGCATCCAGCTTGTCCTACAGAGCAGATCTGAGCGCAGGATCATCGGCCGGCCGGCTGGCTTCCCCCAGCCTGGCTGCACGCAGATGTCCACTGCTGACCAGGCACCGCTGTGGTCATGCTGTCCTTGCTCCGGCGACTCAACACTCCAAAAGGGGAAACTTACCAGGCGGCCTCAGAAAATGGCCAAAGGGGATTCCGCTGTTGTCCATGATACACCTTTGTTTCCAGTCGGTAGTGAAACACCTGCTGGGGCCAACATGTCAGCTCCAACGGCAGAGTTTAGAGGAGAGAGAAAGCGTGTGTGTGTGCGTGTGTGCGTATGTGTCTTGTGAATGGACAGCTTCCTGTCTGGAAAAAGTCATTCTATCAAGGGGGTCAAAGAAGAGAAGCCGTTGCTGCCTCCACTCTTTGGGGCCATAAAGCTCATCTGAAGTAGACTTGGTCTCAGTCTCTCGACTCCGAATTTATTCTCCTCCAGTTCAGATGCCAACGCTGCACTTTTCAAACAGTGAAGAACATCCCGAGCTTTCCCCATTGTTCAGACCGGGCCAGTACTGATATCCCTCCAGATAGCACTGACAATCCGTGAGAAGAGCCCAGAAAGTCCCAAGAGGGCCTGGCAGAAGTCTACAGCACCTGGCAAACTGTAGCTTCCAGAAAGCAAGTTCCCACCTGCTCCCCAGCCTTCCTGTGGCGCTCGGCCTGGGGCGGTGCTGTAAGCTGGGAAGGGGCTGGACGCCAGCCTCAGGGATGTGAGAAGGGTTTGCAGATAAAACTTCAAGATTACGAAGACGGAAAGGGGCGTTTTGTAGTTTCTTTTATTACTCCGTTGTTCAGGTCTCTTACAACAGGGAACGCCTTTTTAGCACACGTTTTTAAAATGGCTTGAGTAGCCTTGGCAGACGAGTTGGCCTCCTGTGAAACTTTTCAATTGGACTTTTGGAGGTATTTTCTGTCAGTGATGTCCCAGTGTCCTGGGCTGTATGTCCCTCACGCGGAGGCCAAAATTTCAGGGAAGAAAGGCCTAGAAATGAATGACAGCCTAGCAGCAAAGGGCACACCTTGCCCTCAGATCTCGTTTTTTAAACTTCACTCCTCTTTCAAAGGACTCAGGACTCTGATGAAATGGCAGGTGTCGGGACTTGCACAAGGAAAAGTGCAAGAGGAATGTGGTATATTCTGTTGCGCCAGGAAGTAAAGAACTGCTCAAAAAATGATGGGCACAGGTCAAATAGGACAGGGCCCGTCTGTAGTGCCTCGCACTGAACAAACTGCGATAATACGATGATAATTTGGGACATTAAGATGAATAATAATAATGGATTTAAAACCATGTAATACATTAAGACTCCATGAGCCCATAATAGATAGATAGATAGGCAGACAGACAGGCAGAAGAAATGATGGGGTGAGAAAATCACTGTTTCGTAGGTGCCACGGCAATGACTGATTCCTGGAAGAATCACCCCTGTATGCCGAAACTACTGGGTAAAAGGTTGATGAAGGAAAAATATTTACACAGGCTCATGATATCTTGGCATAAATTACTTATTAATTACAAAAGGAAAAGTGGTCATCTTATGGGAGAAACTGGGTAAACACCACCTTAACTAAGTGATCAAAGTTCATTCCACCCTCAATGGTGTAATGACGAAGTGCTACCACGTGCCTCTTACTTGATGTCCAGAACACAAGATGAGCAACGCAGCATTCCCAGCAAAAACGCACAGAACGTAGGTGGGGGAAACACCTGACAGATTTTTGGGCACCTGGGTGGCTCAGTGGGTTACAGCCTCTGCCTTCGGCTTGGGTCATGATCTCAGGAAACACGGGGGCATTCTACAGAATAACTGATCTGCAGATTTCAAAAATGTCAAAGTCCTAAAGACAAGGCAAGACCGAGGCACTGTTCCAGATGGAAGGATCCCAAAGGGGCAACTCACTGTAAGGCAGGATCCTGAACTGTAAGGCCAGTATCCTGGACATAGCATTTACCAGCATTTAATCCCCTGATTTGGGTCCATGTTCTATGTGGTTACAAAATGTCTTTGCCATTAGGACCTACATAGAAGTATTTGGGGATGAAAACACATGACGTCTTTAGCTTATTCTGAAATGATCCAGAAATCGTCACGCCGAAGAACGCACACACACGGAGAGAGTAGAAGAAGGAAGCTTGTGAGGCCGAATGTCGACAGCCCGTGATTCTGGTGAAGGGTCCACAGGGTCCCTCGTCCATTTAGGCAAGTGTTTTGTAAGTTCAAGATGATTTCAAAATAAAGAATTAAAACTTAAAAAAAAAATGTCAAGGGCATCTTTCTTTAAAAAGTTCAGATTTTCGGGCACCTGGGTGGCTCAGTGGGTTACAGCCTCTGCCTTCGGCTTGGGTCATGATCCCAGGGTCCTGGGATTGAGCCCCGCATCGGGCTCTCTGCTCAGCGGGGAGCCTGCTTCCTCCTCTCTCTCTCTGCCTGCCTCTCTGCCTGCTTGTGATCTCTGTCTGTCAAATAAATAATAAATAAAATCTTTTTTAAAAATTTCAGATTTTCGCCTTCCACTGCGTGTCTGCGTCACCACTCTTGCTCAGGCTTTTGTCCGACTCCTCCTGCCTCTAGTCCTTTCCCCCGTGCAATACACCTGGTACGCCGCGACCCTCCTCCCCACAGTCATTCTCCCCAAATACCTACCCTCTTGCTTATTACCCAACAACCTCTCTGTACTACTTTTCTCATCAAGTCTAAACATTGGCTCTTCTTGACAGTCAAAAAGCCTCAACGGGTCTGATTGTCCTTATCTTCCCACTCTGTTTATTCTTTGATTTGACGAATATTTACTGACTGTTGGTATGTGCCAGGAGGTAAGGACCAGGACAGCCCAGGCTCTGCGTCAAGGAATATATATTACATGGAGAAGACAAACGTAAAGCTAATGGAGTCAACATAAACAGAATCATTTCAGATTGAGATTCGTGCTGTGTCGCAAACAGACATGGGGGTAACAGGGGGACGGCCAGCAAAGACTTTCTAATCAGGTAACGGGAGTCTGGGAAGAGCTGGGGCATGGGTGGGGGCAGGGTGGAGTGTGGAAGGGCGTGGAGGAGGGGCTGCGGAGAAGGAGGCCACGTGGACCAGAGGGAAGGACTGGGCATGGTCCAGGATCTAGGACACCAGCGTAGGAGGTGTGTGGGGGCAGGGCGAGAGTGAAGTCTGGGAAGTATCGTGTTAACAAAGAAAGTGTCTGGGGACACACGGGCGGCTCAGTCGGTTAAGCGACTGCCTCCAGCTCAGGTCATGATCCTGGGGTCCTGGGATCGAGTCCCGCATCAGATCCCCTGCCCAGCAGGAAGCCCGCTCCTCGCTCTGCCTGCTGCTCTCCCTGCCGGGGCTCTCTCTCTCTCTGACAAATGGATAAATAAAAATCTTAAAAAAAAAAAAGTATCTGGTCTTCGTCCCTGGTCGTTCCTGGAACACAGCTTCAAAAACCCCTGGAATTTCCCGAGTGATAGAGCTTCTTCACTACGCCAGTGTGCCCCCGGGGAGCTTTAGGATCAGGCTGGCCACCGGAGGGACCCAGCACTTCACTAGAGGGTCAGCACTTTTCCAGGGGAGGGGACCTGCAGGCTGACATCAGTCCTGGGGGCAGTGATTTAATCAACCACGTCCATGGAATGAAATTCCACTGCAAACTCTGGACACCGGCTTGAAGGAGCTCTTTGGCTGACCGAGGCGCCGATCTGCAGGGCCAGGGGCACAGCTTGGTTCTGCTGGGAAAAGGCATCACCGGCTCTGCTGAAGGATGCTCAGACCTGGCCCTCGGTGTCTCTCCCTTTGGGCTGGTCCACATATCCTTTATCATTAAAGCTCTGATAGTGAGCACGACACTCCCTTGCGTTCTGAATTGTCCTAGTGAATTCTCGAGCCCAAGGGAACTGTGGGGCTTGCAGCCAGTCAGTCATAGGTATGAAGGGCCGGGAGACCCTACTTGCAGCTAGTACGTGAAGCAGAGGCCGTCGGGGGAGGCTGTGGCTCACGGGACTGGACGGCAGCTCAGGTGGTCAGTGTGGAAACCACGGTGAGCTGTGCGTGGCGTGAAAGCAGAGCACCGGGACTCAAACGCCGGATCCTGCGGGCCTCGGCGACCCTAACAATGGGGCTGGATTTCACTCCAAAGGCAATGCTAAGCCACTGGAAGATTCTTTTTTCCTCGCTGGGGAGTGGCTTAATCTTCAGTAAGTCCTGTCCGCAGTAAGGCGAGGGGCAGGTGCCGAGGGAGGCAGGGGACAGTGGTGGCGTGGACCGGAGGGGGCCCAGGCGAGCAGAGGCATGACACGATCTACCCAGCAAAACCCGAAGACACTGGCTAAGAGATTGGCGCAGGGGGTGATGAGGGAAATGGAGAAATCCTGAAAGACGCCCAGATTTCTGGCCTCATTGCGGGGAGACAGTAGGGTCACGACTTAGGTTTGGGGCACACTGATTTGGGGAGGCTTTAGAGACACCCAGTGTCGTGCAGGCAGCTGTGTTGAAAACAAGCGACAGTGCGGGGCACCTGGGTGGCTCAGTGGGGTAAGCCTCTGCCTTCGGCTCAGGTCGTGATCCCAGGGTCCTGGGATCGAGTCCCGCATCGGGCTCTCTGCTCAGCGGGGAGCCTGCTTCCTCCTCTCTCTCTGCCTGCCTCTCTGCCTACTTGTGATCTCTCTCTGTGTTTCAAGTAAATGGATAAAATCTTTCAAAACAAAACAAAACACAAAGAAACAAGCGACATCAGTTTGCAGTCAGCTTCGACCTCAGTCAGGCTGATTTCCGCCCGTGCAGGGATCCCTTACGATGTGCCACGATCATTCCTCTCTCCCCACCTTTGGCAATGTGCTTCCCTCCTGTCCCCTTCTTCCAGGCCTGCACAAGTCCTTCTCAGCTTTCAAGGTCCAGCTCAAAACGCCTCTTCTGCACTAGGTTTTATCCTAGTACCCCAAGCCATATGTCAGAATGAAGCGTCTTAACTCCTACTGTCTTGTAAGAGGCCCCTTTATCACACAGCGTCGCTTTATTAGCCGCTATTAGCCAGTCCCATCAGATCACAAACTCCTTATGCAAGGGTCACTTCTTATACGTCTCTTGTATTCCTCACAAGCACATAAGGGTTTATGCACCTTTAAATTAAAAAGGACTTAACTAGAGATTTACACAAAAAGCCTTAGTAGAAGAGTCAACAGGAGAAGGTGAAGATAATCAAATGTGTCTGTCTTCTAAAGAGTCTTTAAAAGCAAGGCTAGAAATTCCCGCTGGCAAGTGAAACTCTACATTTTACTACTAGTTCAAACTGTGGATTCAATGGCTCTTGAGGCTGTCGCATCTTCGGAGCTTGACCAAGCTCGTGCAACAGTGTCCCTGAAGCCCTCCTGTGACAGGAGCTCTGACGGCGCTCGCGGGAACAGCGACAGGGTGGCTGAAGCCTCAACTCTGATAAACAAGGACAAGAGATGAAAAACAGCTCCGTGTCTCATGGGAGGGAGGGAGCAGAGGCGAGAGCTCATGGAGGCCCCAGCGGAGCTGCGAGATCTGATTTCATTCAGCAAAGCGGACACATTGGTGGTTACAGATTAGGGGGTGCCACAGGCATCACTGAGAACAGAGAAATAACACAGACGGATCTGAAGAGGTTGGAAACGAGGGCAGAAATGATCACAGTGAGATCTGGTTTAGGAAAAATGCAAATGAAGGCAGCTGGGAGAGAAGGCATCCAAAATGCAAAATAATCAGTGGGTTGGAAACCTAGAAAGCGCAGCGTGGAGTGTCTGGCAGGAGAGCAGTGAGAGCCCGGAGTGAAGAGGGACAGCTCGGAGCTGGCTCGGCCGGAACGGTCAGGGCGTCCGGGAAGAAACCGCGCGCCAGCGAACCGCATTGCAACGCCGTGTCCTTGGACACCTCCATGCAGTTTTGGAGCCAACGTGGGAGAGAAACAAAAATCAACCCAGACAGCAGGGCCTCAGTTTCTTCAGTTATCAGACAAGGGATTAGACTCTGCTTCCGAGGGCCCCGGCGCCAACCCTCCGGTGGGTTCTAAGAGAGGAAGCAAGTCGGGCGGAGAAGGGGCATGGCTTCCCGGGCGCCGGGTCTGAGTGCCCCTCCCGAGATCTCCCCTATGAAGAGCAGGGAGACGGATATACTTGGCTTGAAAACATATTTCAGATTCTATACTGATAGGCCTGCGTGGGTGATTCATCATAGACAAGTACTGGGGCGCTCGGTCGGCTCAGTGGGTTAAGCGTCTGCCTGCGGCTCAGGTCATGATCTCAGGGTCCTGGAATTGAGCCCCGTGTCAGGCTCCCTGCTCAGCCAGGAGTCTGCTTCTCCCTCTCTCTCTGCCCTCCACCCAACCTGTGCTCGCTCACTTGGGCTCTCTTTCTTTCAAATGAATAAATAAAATCTTTAAAAAAAATGCAAGCATTACATTCCTTCAATAGAGGTGTGGAGCCAAATGAACATATAAAATCTGATAGCTATACGTTCACAAAATACCTCTGCTTTACTAAGTACTTCTTGGAATAAAAACTCTGTGTGCCTTTAAAGCATATACTTTTTAAAAAATGATTTTATTTATTTATTCATGAGAGACACAGAGAGAGAAAGGCAGAGGGAGAAGCAGGCTCCCCACTGGGCAGGGAGCCTGATACAGGACTTGATCCCAGGACCCTGGGATCATGACCTGAGCCCAAGGCAGCCACTTAACCAACTGAGCCACTCAGGCGCCCTAAAGTATAGAACTTTTTATTTATAAAGCCTGGGTCACCTTGAATTGCTTAGGAAGAACTCATTGTACCAAGAGAGAGATCCACGTGAAGAGTCTCTGGTCCGTTTGGGGTTAAGCTCCCCCAGGAGGCAGACTGGCCCCTGCATTGTGTGCCTATCTACAGGAGGATACCCTTTACTCAGGCCAGCTCGGGCAAGCGCATGTTCGTTCCCTTGACATGCATTCCCACAGGTGGCTTCACTCGTCTCCCCAGCTTTCACTGACCAAGGTCCACAACGGGAAGGAAGGGAGACATCATGGCACCTCCGCCTTCCACGGTCCGTTTTGGCCGGTGAGAACTCATGCCTGGTGAGCGCGGGCAGAGGACCTGAGCCTTCTGTGGCCGCCTCTGGAGTTTCTCTCTCTCTGTCTCCCCTCCCACGTGGGCCACATCAGGGGGAGGAGCCACTGCCCCTAGTGAGGAGGCACAGAGCCACAGAAAGGCTCTGGTGACTCCATAAATCACCATCATCACGTACAGAGGAGTTGCTCGAAGACCACCGAGCTGTTTTTCCTTCCCACATGACTCTAAGACCTGCCCAGGAGGGCAGGCCGCCGTGAAGGAGACAACGTGAGGCACAGTGTTCAAGCATTTTGCGAAAGCAGGGCCAGAAGCCTTCTCAGGGCCTCGGGAGGGGGGCACTTTCGGGACTTCCCGTTTACACCGGAAGGAAACCAACAACCACAACCCAACCCGAAAGAAGAAGGCGAATCTGTTCCTCACATGCGGAAGAGAAGCTGTGCCTCCAAATCTTTAGCTCAGGAGGATCCCAGATCTTTGGCTGCAGTTAGGAGGAAGGTGGCCCACACTGGGACAGGTCTCTGCAGAGACAGCTACAGCCAGCAAGGAGAGCAGCCCTGGGGTTAAGCCTGCAGGAAGCATTCCGAGCTTTCATTCTCCTACCCAGATGTCACCAGGACTGCTGCCAACACCAAGGCTGGGGCTGGTCTGCAGTCCTGAATCTGGCACACCTCCAGGGTCTCCTGACCGTGGACTGCGGCTTAAGTGCATCACTGAGACATCTGCCGCCAGGTTGCTCCCCCACCTAAAATTCCGCAGTGCCTTGCTAGGGCGTATAGGACAGTATCCACACTCTGCGCGGTGCCTGACGGAGCCCTGCACTGACGTGGAACCTGCCCCGCCCCGTAACCTCTTCTCCAACCATCTCCCACACCCATGTGGACACACTGGCCACCTGTCTTGTCCGGGAATGCACCATACTAGTTCCCATCTTTACTCTGGCCCCTCCTTCCATCTGGATTATTCTTCCCCTACCAGCTGCGTCCCGGCTCTCCTGGTTTTAATGTCAGTGCCTGGGGGAGGGCATCTCTCACCATTCTCTGAAGCAGCCACCTCCCTCCACTCTGTCACGTTGCTGTGGTTAAATGCTTCATTCTTTTCTCTCTCTGCACAAATTTGCTTATTCATTTGCTTGCTTGTTGATTTGCTCTCTCTTCCACTGAAATATAAACTCTGTGAGGACAGAGACCTGTCTGTCGTGTTCTACAGTGACTGGAACAGTGCTTAGCCCCTCTCTTTGTCGAAAGAAAGGAAACACAGACACTTGATCCTGGGATAGGCATCAGAACAATGGAGCATTGCAGTGAGAGGGTGACCTCTGGAGTCGAGCTGCCTGAACTTAAATTCCCCTTCTGTCACTTCTGTATGTCCTTGGACAGCTTACATAGCCTCTTTTCCCCCCACTGTCTCACCTATCAAATGAGGAAGATAACAGTCTCCACCTTTTCAGGGTATGTCAGAAGACTATGTAAAGCTCTTAGGGAAGTGCTGGTATGCAGTTAGCACTAGGTCATTGTTTTGTTTTGTTGTGGTGGTAATTATATACATGCCAAAGTTCATGGTCCATGACCATGCGATTTATTTGACCTATTAATATGTCAAGTTTGGTCCACTGACAAATCACACGGTACCTTCGCTTTCTGGCCTGATGTATTAAGAGCTTGAACGTAGTCCATCGCTCCCATCCTTCCAACAGCAAAAAAAAAAAAAAAAAAAAAAAAAAAGCCAAATGAACTGAAAATCAACAACT
The DNA here is from genome assembly GCF_011764305.1 of Mustela putorius furo. NCBI lineage: Eukaryota > Metazoa > Chordata > Mammalia > Carnivora > Mustelidae > Mustela > Mustela putorius. The sequence continues at coordinate 4,417,351 of NW_025421261.1, forward strand.
CTTTTCCATCCATCAGAAAACTGAGATCATAGGGCAAACTGCTGCCCTGAAACCAGAGAGATAAACGGGCAGTTGCAGAGAAGCATTGTGGACCAAGACCGAGAGTCCGCAGCTAGTTCCAGGATGGGCAGGCATACTTCAGCCTGTAATCGGGGCACTGCTGAAGTCTTGGTGTGGACAAGCTGGAGAGTTAAAAACAACGGAGCCCAGTGCCAGGGGGCCCCAACTCGTATAAATGTTAACTCCAAGAGTCGTACCAGGTTCTCACTGAGAAAAATCTTCTGTTCTCCCAGCGGGTGGAGGAGAAACATCATCATTCTGAAATACATGGAGCTCTCTGTTCTCTTCCCAAGATCTATCCTCAAGCGAAACTATTTTGTCGGATCCCAATCAACCAGAGTTTTACAAAAGCCTAAGGGCCCCAGGGAAGGGAAATGCTCACCCCAGGCTTACAGACTGAGACCTAATCATAAGACCATAGAGTGCCCCCATCCCCATGTCTACACTGTTCCATTTGATGACAGAACTCCAATGGAGAGAATGGAGAGCCTTCAACCTCATGTTAAAAAGAAATCTCCAGGAAAGTCCAAAGACAACGGAGAGAGAAAAAACAAGGGCACTAGAGGAGATTTAAGCCCTTGACACCACAGCTAAAGCACACTGTAAGCACATAGCCTAATTCCTAGCCAGATAAACATAAAACCTCACTCTACAGCCCTATTGCCTCAGTTCCTTTTACCTAGTACATCACGCCCAGCTCTCAACAAACAATTGCAAAGTATGCTAAAAGGCAAAAAATACCACCTAAAAAAGAAAAAGCAAGCATCAGACCTAGATGCGGATATGGCAGTAATGTTGGAAAGATCAGACTGAATTCTAGAACAATTATGATTAATACACTAATTACCTTAAAAGAAAAAGTAGACGACTTGAAAGAATAGATGTATACTATAAACAGTAATGGAAACTCTAAGAAAAAAAAAAAGCTAGAAGTCAGAAAAGCTGTAACAAATGAAGAATGCCTTTGATGGGCTCACCAGTAGACTGAACATGGCTAAGGAAAGAATCAGTGAGCTTGAAGGTATATAAATATAACTTCCCAAACCTAAATGCAAAAAGAAAAGATGAAGCGGAATACGTAGAAACCATAGGGCAGTTATAACAGGTGTACCAATGTGTAATTGAAACACCAGGAGAAGAAACAAAGAGAGAGAAAAGACGGAACAAACAGTAGAAAAATATTTGAAGTAATAATGACTGAAATTTTTCCAAAATTAAAGACAGACACCAAACCACAGATCCAGGAAGCTCAGAGAGCACCAAGAAGGATAAACAGAAAAAAAAAAAAAGTCTCCACTTAGGCATATCATACTCAAACTGCAGAGAATCAAAGGCAAAGAGAAATTAATGAAAAAAGCCAGAAGGGAAAAAAAAACCTTCCCGATAGTGGACAAGTGTAGGAATTACACTAGGTATCTCTTAAGAAACTGCAAGTTGGTATCTCATTGTGGTTTTGAGGTGCATTGGGTGTTATACGTAATTAATGAATCATTGAACATTACATCAAAAACTAATGATGTACCATACAGTGGCTAACTGAATATAATAAAAAAATAATAATAAAAATAAAAGAACAAATGAAAGACAATAGATTCTAGTTGCCCCAAATAAATTTGAATTCCTAAAGATAAAAAAAAGAAAAATGCAAGTAAGAAGAAAGTGAAATAAATTATTTAATAAATGTTGAAAAAAAACCACCTTGAAAACTAGAATTCCATACCCAACAAAGTTATTCACTAAGAGTAAAAGAGAAATAAAGACTTTCTCAGACAAGGGGTTACTTGGGTGGCTCAGTCAGCTAAGTGCCTTTGGCTCAGGTCATGATCCCAGGGTCCTGGGACTGAGTCCCACATCAGGCTCCCTGCTCAGTGGGGAGTCTGCTTCTGTCTCTCTCTCTGCCCTTCCTCCCCACTCATGCTATCTCTCTCACCCAAATAAATTTTAAAAATCTTCAAAAAAAACTTTATCAGACAAACAAAAATTGAGGGAATTTGTTACCAGTAGACCTGCCTTGCAAGACATGAAAGTTCTTTTTGAGAGATGGAACATGGGAGTGGTTAGACACCCAGATTGACCTAAAGAAAGAAGAGCATTAGAGAACGAATAAATGAAAGTAAAATAAAATCTTCAAGTTTTGCTATTCTATTAAAGATTTTACTTATTTTAGGGAGGGAGTGCACACACATGCAGGCAGGGTGTGGGTTGGGGGTGAGGGGCGGAGGCAGAGAATCTCAAGCAGACTCTGTGCCGAGCATGGTGCCTGAGGCAGGGCTCAATCTCACCACCCTGAGATCATGACCTGAACCCAAACCAAAATCAGACACTTAAATGACTGGGCCACCCAGGTGTCCCCTTCACTTTCTCTTATCCGTAACCTATCTAACAGATAGCAGTGTGTTCAGAATAACAATAATAGCAACAATGCATTCAGTGATTATAGCTTAATGACAACAATGAGCAGCGCACAGGAAGGAGGAACTGGGAATGCTCTGTTACAAGGCTGCTGCACTAATGGGAAATGCTATCATGTCATTTGAAAGTGGCTTTGGGTTAGTTGTAAATGTATACTGTGACGTCTAGGACAACCACTACCCAACTGTAAAAAGAAGTAGAGCAGATATGCTAAAAGGAGAGAGAAAGCAGAACTGTGTAAAATGCGCAGTTAGAACCAGGGAAGACGGGAAGAAGGTACAAAGAACAAGAGCCACAGAAACAGTCGGCGTGACCCAGCTCTATCAGTGATCACTCGAGTGTGGGTACTTTACATAAACCACTTAAAGGACAGGATGTCACAGTGGGTAAAACAAGGGCCAAGTCTAAGTTGTTCACAAATCACAGGGCTGGACATCACCCAAGAACACCCATGGTGAGCCTGGAGGGTCCGCGGCCCGAGGGTCAGGAGATCGGTTTCAGTCCGGTCTGTCCACGGAGCAGCCGTGTGACCTTTCACTAGTCACGGACATTCTCTGGCCTCTCTTCACCCTTCTCTTTACCTGTTATTGCAAAATACAAGGACTTAGACTAAATCCCTTAACCGCCTTTCCAGTTCAAAATCCGGATCCTGGGTACCAGGATGTGATGAGAAACGTGGGCAGGCAGACAGGAAGCTGCAGCCGCTAACAGGCGTTTTTGCAGAGTTCGTGAGGGCCCAGCTGCAGCCAGAGGGGTGGTGCGTGAGTGCAAGAGCACAGGCCCAAGTCTGGCTACTGCCTGTGAAAACCGAACTCCTGGAGACCGATGGACCGCAGGAAAATCCTACCTGGGCCCGTGTTTGACTAGAAGAAAATGATAAGGAGTTTGCGAGCCACATTTTTGGTTGACTTGCACCTTACTGATCAGGGAGGAGAACGGGCCAGAGAGGAACTCAGGGGCCTCTGCTGAACGTGAGGGACGCAGGATTCCCATAGCCCCTCACCCAGCCCCTTACCCAGCCCCTTATCTAGCATTCCTGGACCATCATAATCTTTTTTTTTTTTTAAGTTTTATTTATTTGGGGTGCCTGGGTGGCTTAGTGGGTTAAGCGGCTGTCTTTGGCTCAGGTCATGATGTCAGGGTCCCTGGAATCGAGCCCCGCATCGGGCTCTCTGCTCAGCGGGGAGCCTGCTTCCTCCTCTCTCTCTGCCTACTTGTGATCCCTCTCTGTCAAAAAAATAAATAAGGTGATATCTCATTGTGGTTTCACCTTATTTATTTTTTTGACAGAGAGCGATCACAAGTAGGCAGAGAGCGAGAGAGAGAAGCAGGCTCCCCGCTGAGCAGAGAGCCCGATGCGGGGAGGGGGGTTGGGAGAGGGGGGGGTTATGGACACTGGGGAGGGTATGTGCTATGGTGAGTGCTGTGAAGTGTGTAAACCTGGTGATCCACAGACCTGTATCCCTGGGGATAAAAATATACTATAGGTATATAAAAAATAAAAAATTTAAATTAAAAAAATTTTTTTAAATAAATAAAATATTTTTTTAAAAAAAGGGAAAAAAAAGATCTTGTTTTATTTGACAGAGAAAGAGAGACATAGAGGGAATGCAAGCAAGAGGAGTGGGAGAGGGAGAAGCAGGCTTCCTGCTGAGCAGGGAGTGCGATATGGGACTCAATCCCAGGATCCTGGGATCATGACCTGAGCCAAAGGCAGAGGCTTAACGACTGAGCCACCCAGGTACCCCCATCATCATCTTCTGAATTATCAAAACCCCCACCTTTCCCAGTATCCGTCCTGTCCCATGTACATACACCCTCTTTAGAAGAAAGAGAGGAGGGAATTGCAAACATTGAAGCCCCAGTGTTAAGAAGATTGTTCTTGAACATCTCGTTTGCAGCTTCTAACAAAAGCCCTGCTCATCTTCAAACACCGACCACCATGGCATCACTAGTCCATTTTGGCCAAAGGCATGACCACCCGGATTGAGAAAAGCACAGGAAAACCCTTGAAATGATCTTTAAAAACCCACGAGGACATCGAAGAGAAACTAAACCAATGACTCTGCATTAAATCGGGGTTGTGGGTCTGTACCCGACACGGACAGGTCATGGCACATTTTCACTCTCCCAGGCTGTTCCTGCCCCAGGGTTAAGTGGTCTAAATCGACTGTATTTCTTCCGACTGACGCTGCTGTGCACCGTGTGGAAGCTGGCTGGAGGCTGATCTTACAGATACCTCTAAGTGACATTGTTAGAAACCCCACACCCATGAAGTACTGACATTTCCATCGGGACACTGTAGGAACGCTAATATTCTACCAAATGGGAGGCTGGCGGAAGGCAAGGACCGTGACTGTGTTTGCTGATCATTACACCCACTGTGCCTAGCTCAGTGCCTGGCGTATAGTAGAGGCTCAATGAACATTTGTTAAATGAATGAAAAAAAAATCCACTGCAAATGTGGGCCTGAAAGAAGTAGGCATCGCCCAAATTTGATGATTTCTAAACATATTTTTAAAAGTATTCATTTTTCATCTCTTCACAAGCTATCACGGAGCACCTCTGTCATGGCAGGCACTGAAACAGAAAGATGAATGAGACAGGATGCCAGTTCTCATAAAGAAGAGGGGCCAATATTAGTGAGTGCAACTATAAGCTGGGCACTTTCTACTCTCTATTTCATCCTTCCAACAGCCCTGTGAGGTTAACATTATTTATTTCCTGCCCTTGTGTATACGGGAAGAGAGACTTGCACCAAGAACTACATCCAGCAAATGACAGAGCCAAGAATTTATTCTGGGACCTGAGTGTTTCCCTCTGCAATGCACTTTCTCCCCAACGTAAAGTTAAAATCACAGTGTGATGTTCTGTTAGGTGATGTTATGTTAAGGAAACTTTGGTTATTGAAAATTGAGTTGTAAATAAATAGTTTCCTTGGGAAAAGAGATATAAGAATTTTATGTTCTCAATTTCAAGTTATTTATGTTGGAAAAAGTTTTTTTAATATAGAGGTGCTTTGTAACCACATCATGAGAGTGTAATTGAAGTCTAGAAATAATGAATTGCTCAAACAAAAAACAAATGAAAATGACCAACTTCAGTCCTAAATAGCATCTAAGATCCAAGTCAATGTGTTTCTAAATGATCGTTATCATAACTCATTGATAGGATAACCAAACCACAACCCTGAGCTAAGACGACCGAGGTCAGAATACGTGCAGGCTAGTCCGCATCGCCCGTGGTGAGGGACAGAACACAAAGCGGAGAAGCTGCCCACCGCTCCTTTGTGTGCAACAGCTTTTCCCTGGGACCCTGGGACTAATTCCTAACTGCGCTTAAATCATAACCTGTAGACATCCGTAATAAGAACTCTGTTCCCTGAGCGATCTACTGTGCTGCATCCCACGTGCCTTATGAAGGCTTGAACCGTGGGAAATGAGTGGAGAAATGAAATGAGGAAATGAAACCTCAGACATGAGTGCAACCCGGAGGAATGCTCAGGGTCAGGCTGTCTCGTGGGGACGGGAGGCCCACTGAGCAGGTGGCCACATGGCTTGCACGGTTGAGCATCACAGATGGGCTCCTGGGTTGCCTGTTTCCCTGGACCCTAAAGCAGTTTTGAGAATCACCGTCTCAGAACTCTCTGGGTGAAGATGGCGTGGGGCCCAGAATGTTCCGCTACTAGAATAGTCCTAAAGGATATGGCCCAGTCCCAGGGCTGCGAGGACCCTCCGTTACATTTTTATAGTTTCCTGCAATTCTCAATTATTCTGTATCAGCTGTGAGAGTGAAGTCATACTCTGATTTTTACAGATGAAGAAACTGGAGACAGTAAGGGGTTCACAGCCAGCAACATCGGAGTAAGACCCAAATCCAGTCTTCCAGCGCCGTCTTCAACAGCCCTCTGCCATAGACGTACGGGGTGACCTTGGGGGTATGTTTTCTAGGAACAACAGCCGGAGAGTGGGACGCGCATTTGCCTATTACTGCTTCTAACCATACAATCTGTCCAGTTCCTTGACTTCAATAAACCTTGGTTCTCATCTGTAAGTGAGGACACATAGGACACCCAGCCCCTGGGGTGACTGTGGGGGTCAAGTCTGATGCGTGGACAGCAGGCTCAGCACAGAACTCGGCCCTGGTTAGAGCCGGACGAATGCTGAGGGGTTTAGGGCATAGGCTTTGGGAAGAGGTATCTCTCTCCTCCTCTGTGGTTTAATATTCCTAGGGGTACAAAGCGCCTGGGGGACATTTTGCCTCATCTAAAGCTACAAGGAGACAAAACTTGGGACAGACAGGGATGCTTGGGGACCTGAGCCCTGAGGCTGGAATGAGGATGGTGGAATGACCACCCCACAGGGAGCGGATCTGTGCCGTCCCCACAGAGCTGTCTGTGCTGGGTCTCGAAGCCAGACGGACCCTCCATCCCCACCTGGAAAGCCATGGAGTTGGCAGCAGCCAGGAATATCCTCAGGGGCAGCTTGGCCTTGTAGGACCTGTGGCTCCACAAGCGATGGGCACCGGCTGTCACACCCAGGGCGTTCAGGAGGAAGCAGAAGTAGGCTGCAAGACACAAGCAGGGACAATGTCAGCAAACGTCACAAGCCTCTACACACCCCAGGCTTCTTTCTCTGCACAGAAACGCTTGGGAAACGGTGTCCGGAGAAGTGTGCAATGTGGAGGAAGAATTGATAACTTGGGGAGATGCAGCCCTGGGTGCTGATTTTCAGCCTTCCTGCACTGGGCAGATGCGGAGAGAACTTTCCGCAAGGAACCTTGACCTTTGAACATAACTTTTTCTCCTTCCAACAAATCTTTTATTTGCTCATGTTCCTTAACAGTCTTGATGCAAAGTCCTCATCACGTGAGTGTGTCTGTAATGCCTGCTCTCCATGGTGCTGAGACTGACCTCCGTGTTGCCTCGAAATCTCCACGCCAGGAAGAGTGTTACCTGAAGACCGTATTTCTAAAGGGCAGTACCATCCTCACGGCTCCAGAGGCCTGGTTTGAGTGGAATCAGGCCTGACTTAAAAGCAGCGAGATCTGGCTCAGGACCGGTAAGAATGAGAATAGAACTGATGGCAGGGACGCCTACGATTCGGCTTCCGAAGGTCCCCTTAACACCAACAGCATGACCTGGAATCACAAGGATGGCCAGGTGGGGGATGTTGTTAGAGCTGCTTAAATGGAGTGTGTTATCTGCCACCCACTTAAATGTATTATCCTTAAGCCTCATAACACACTGTGCTGTCCCACTTCACAGCTGAAAAACTGGATCTCCGAGAGTTAATCCTGCCTATAAACCCAAGTCGACCTAGTTCCAAAGTCTCTGCCAAGAGACCCGGTATTGCCCCCCATGTGGCAGCGGCGGGTGGCTCTTCATACGAAGACTCGGGAGAGGTTATGAAAGCATGGTGTGGAGGGGACGCCCGGGATCCCCAAAACCACGATTCCGAGATGACCACAACTACTCGTGCTTTCACAGCAATATGCCCACACAATGCTGAACGTCTTCCTTGGATTGCCTTATGAAAAACACCCCAAATAATCCTATGTGGTTTATATTTTATTAGATCCATTATACAGATGAGAAAACCAAGGCTTTTTCTTTTGTATTATGTTATGTTAGTCGCCATACTACATCATTAGTTTCTGAAGCAGTGTTCCGGGATTCATTGTTTGCGTACAACCCCCAGTGCTCACGCAGTCCGTGCCGTCCTTAATACCCACAGCCAGGCTCACCCACTCCCACCTCCCACCCCCCTGTCCTCTAAAAGCCTCAGTTTGTTTCCCGGAGTCCACGGTCTCTCATGGTTCGTCTCCCACTCCGATTTCCCCCCTTCATTTCCCCCTTCCTTCTCCTAATGTCCTCCGTGCTACTCCTTATGCTCCACAAATAAGTGAAACCACGTGCTAATTGACTCTCTCTGCTTGACTTACTGCACTCAGCATCATCTCCTCCAGTCCCGTCCATGTTGATGCAAAAGTTGGGTATTCATCCGAGAAAACCAAGGCTTAAGAAGTTAATTAATTTCCCAGTGTCACAAAGCTAGGAGGTGTCTTTGCTAAGAGTCAAACCCTCGTCTGTCTGAACCAAGAACAGAGCTCCTAACCTCTACTCTCCACTCTGCCTCTGGGAGACACCAGCTAGGTCCTATCTTTACTTCTCTATACTCCGCCACCATCCTTCGTATTGGACCCTAATCTAAATTTAAAAGTGAGCTGCTTCCAGGCCCCTGGCACCCAGTCGTTAAGTGTCTGCCTTCGGCTCAGGTCATGACCCCGGAGTCCCTGGATCTAGTCTCCGCATCAGACTTCCTGTTTGCCAGGAAGGCTGCTTCTTCCTCCTCCACTCCCCCCTGCTTGTGTTCCCTCTCTCGCTGCTGTGTCTCCCTCTGTCAAAGGAATAAATAAAATCTTAAAAAATAAAATAAAACTAAATAAAATAAAAGTGAGCCACTTCCTTACCTCGGCAGACAACTCTAAACCAAGCTATAAGCAGGTGGGATCAGGCAGATTATCCTGCACAACCACCCCAGTGCATGGCACACACAGGCCCCCCACGAAGAACTGGCAGCAAACAAGCCATCAACGGTGGGTCCATCATGGAACAATTGTGAATGGCTCCAGGACAGGATGCATTTGGGGAGCCCATTATAGCACTTCTTTAGAAGAATTACTAGGGTAACCTCAGTGTCAATAGACATATTTAAAAGTAGAACCATATTACATCTCCCAAAAGTCAAGTCTACTGATCTTGGTTTCAGTCCATATTTACATGGGTCTAAAAGCAAGACTTGCCCTTGGCGCTGAGATTAATGAGTCTCTGAATACATGTGGTTTTCATGAAGTTGACAAATCATTCCTTACTTGAAAGGTTAAAAACAGAAAAACAATCTGCCCATAAATCACAGAAAGTCAGAGTATATGAAAAGCTCTGGTCTTTCTTGTTGCTATGACTTAACCATGGTCATGAGTCTATGAAGTGAGCAGCTATTTTCCGTGTCATCCCTGGCCTTCATGTCTCTACATACAATTTTTTCCCAACTGTCAAGTACTTGGGGAACAAGTGAGACTGTAATGGAAAAATTCAATGTGACCCTGTCTCCCCAGCGGATTAAGACTCTGGACCTCCGCTATAATCAAGTGAATTCCAAGACTCCATGAAAGGCACTGGCCACAAAAGAATCCATTCAGCGTACAGCTCCCAGACCAGGCCTTATCACAGAGGATGGCATTGTCTTGTCCTATTCGGGATCTCCGGTATTGCAGGGCTCGCTGACACGGCTGGTCTGCCCTGGGCTGGAGTGGCTACTGGTTTTGCATGGTCCTTCTTCTGGCAACAGGAATGTGGCCACGGAACCCAGGCCGGCCTGGTGTAGAAGCCCTGGCAGTGGACACCTGACCCAGCTCTTCTCTCCCTTCTTGCTCAAAGACTAAAGGTCACACTCCAAGGCATGACTGCAATAGTAGAGAATGAGGCCAAGACGGTGGGACATGGAGATGGTGGAGGTGCCAACAAGAGTCTGGAGGACAGCTGCCTGCCTTGGGCTGCTAGCTGCAGCTCCCAGTTCCACGGCTCCTTTGACCCTGTGTGTCTCCTGGTATTTCTCCTAGTTATGGGAGCCAACCAATCCCTTTTTCTTACTGAAGCTAGTTTGCTCTGGATTTCTGATACTAAAATTCTGCAGAACCTCTAAGGAAGAAAGCAACCTTCTGGCCATAGCCCAAATGAATACAAACTACAAAAACCCTGGCCTGAGTATGAGGTTGTTCTACTAACAGGACTCAGTTTTCCAATTCTGCTAGGGCCAATCTGAGAGGCTCTTAACCTCTCTTCTCTGATCTTTGTGGATATTAATATCCAAACTAGTTTTCAGAAGGATGTTGGCTAGTTGGCTCTGAGACACTGAACTATTCAGATACAGAATTGATAACTTTGGGGGAAGAAGGAGTAACAAATAGTGTTAATAACTTTATCAAATAGCTTATACCTTGTAGACAAGGGTGCTAGATCAATAGAATTCAGAATCACAAAATTGCCTGGTAAGCAACAAACTCATTTATTGGTCTGGGTGCAAACAAGAGTCATCAATTCTGGTTAGCTCAACCCAAAAAGAAATGTACTAGAGAGGTGCTAAATAGCCTACAGATCTCATGGAAGGGTTGCAGGACGGTTTTGGTACAGAGCCTCCAAGACGGCCCCAGTGCTCCCTGTCTCCTGGTAATCATGGCCCTGTATAATTTCTTCCCCTTTAGTAATGTGCTTCTTTCTTTTTTAAAAAATAAAAATTTTATTTATTTATTTGACAGAGAGAGAGAGAGAGAGATCACAAGCAGGCAGAGAGGCAGGCAGAGCAGGGAGTGGGGGGGGGGAAGCACTTCCTGCCAAGCAGAGCCCGATGCGGGGCTCGATCCCAGGACCCTGAGATCATGACCTGAGCTGAAGGCAGAGGCTTAACCCACTGAGCCACCCCGGCACCCCTAGTAACCTGCTTCTAACCAAAGAATATAGTGATGTTGAGGGAATGTTGGTTCTGTGATTAGGTTACAAGAGATTGTGACTTCTGTTTTGCTAGTAGAGTCTCTCTTGTGTTGGCTTTGATGACGTGAGCCACCATACTGGGACAGCCCGTGCAGTAAGGAAGCAAGGGTGGCCTCCAGCCAACAGCCAGGGAGGAAGTAAGACTTCAGTCCAATAATCCTCAAGGAACTGAGTCCTGCCAAAAACAGTGAAAGTGAACTTGGAAGCAGATCCTTCCCCAGTTAAGCTTTCAGATAAGACAGGAGCCCAGGCCACACAGGGCTGCCTTGTGAGAGATCCTGGAGCAGAGGCCCCAGCTCCAGTGTTACCCAGATTCCTGCTCTACAAAAACTTGGAGGAAGTAAAGGTGTGTTGCCTTAAGCTGCTACATTTTGGGTTATTTGTTCTGCAGCAATGGTTAACAAATGCAAGACTTCAGTAGCAACTTCATCTCAAGGGTGGGAAGGTACAGTTTACATCCTGGCTTAAGAACAGCTATCAGTAGGGACCAAAAGTAGATTCGTGTCTCAAGGGGCCGGGAGGGCAGAGAGGGGGAATGACTGCTGGTGGGTGCAGCGTTTGGTGTGAAGTGTAAAAATGTTTTACAACGTTTTCTTTTTTTTTTTTTTTAAGATTTTATTTATTTATTTGACAGACAGAAATCACAATTAGGCAGAGGCAGGCAGAGAGAGAGCAGGAAGCAGGCTCCCCACTGAGCAGAGAGCCCGATGCGGGGCTCAATCCCAGGACCCTGAGATCATGACCTGAGCTGAAGGCAGCGGCTTAACCCACTGAGCCACCCAGGCGCCCCTTAAAACTGGTTTTGATAAAAGTGGCACAATTGCATGAATATAATAAAAACCAATGAATTATATACTTCAAATAGATGAACCATATGCTATGAGTTTATAACTCAACAAAGCAGTCTTTAAAAACTATTACTGAATTCCTATTAGACTTTGTTATGATGCGTATTTTCTCAATGTAAAATAAAACAGACACGTCACAAAAGGGAATGGAACGAAACCATTTGCTGAGGGTGCAGGGAAAGACATCATCACCTCTGCACACTTGGCACCACTGGGCCCTCGTGTCATGCTGCCGTCTCTTCAGTCTTCCACAGCTGCCAAGAAGAGTCTCTCTTTGACCCTTCGCCTATGTCTGAATCTATCAAGACCCAAGATTCTGAAGCCCCTATTTGTCCGTGCGCCAATCGCAAGCCCAGCTCTAGCTGCCAGCAGCGGGGGGGAGACTCCACAGTCCCTTTAATTTCCGTGACGGAAGGCGGAGCCTCCAGCCACGCTGAGTCTTCAGTCGGAGCAGTGTTTAGAGAATTGTTGTCGTGAACCTCTGGACTGCACAACCACAAAACAGTCCTGGAGAGATGTTAAGAACCAAAAATTAAAACTCCCTTAATTCTGGACCTGCAGAGGGAGAGACGGGCAGCTCTTTGAGACCCACCACGCTAGCAGAGCAGCAACTGGCGGCTCTGGTGCGTGTTGTCTGTTTCCCTCTATGACCAGCACGAAAGCTACTAAATAATAGAATGGCTCTTACTGACCAAGAGCTCCCTGCGCCAGGTCCTGCTCTCAATAGTTTCTGCCAGGGGTGCCTGGTGGCCCAGACGGTTAAGCATCTGACTCAGGATTTTGGCTCAGCTTATGACCCCATGGGTCATGATCTCATGAGTCATGGGACTGAGCCCTGGTACAGCTCCATGCTCAGCAGAGAGGGCCCGAGATTCTCTCCCCCTCGGCCCTTCCCCCATTCATGTTCTCTCTCTCTCTCTCTCTCTCAAATAAGTAAATAGATCTTAAAAAAATAAACAGTGTATACACAATAACGGGATATTCGCCTCAGGTCTAGGGTCGGTGATGTGACTCCCAGCTCATACGCGAAGGCAGTTAGACCGAAGTGTTGCAGCCGGGTTGCAGTCTAAGGCAGGAAGACCCCATTCGGCACCTCCAAGGGCTGCTTGACCTCTCGGGGTTGCCTTGATTGCAACGAGAGGAGAGGAGAGCCTGAACGCGCCGCGTCCTTCTAGTCAGCTCAGAACAGCTCAAGACCCTTGCTCCGTGTGTTGCCTTCCCACTGTCGAGTCCACTGCCACAATGCCCGTCACTCCGCACGCATTCCACCTCAGCTTGCCCTGGGGCACCAGACAACCCATGGATTCGTGAGACGGTCTGCTGAGCTCCTCTCACAGACCATGCACTCGGCTCGAACGGGTCCACCAGGTGGCCGCCCGACAATGGAACTTTGTCTCCTCACGTTGGTAGGAGTTTGAAAAGTGAGTTATTTACTACATAATTATAAATTATAGCAAGTGTTGCACAAGAGACAAATAGCATAACATAAGAGAGATTAAAAGGGGGATAATTTAGGGGCATCCGGTTGGCCCAGTTGGAAGAGCATACGACTCTTGATCTCAGGGGCGTGGGTTCAAACCCCGCACTGGCTGTAGAGATTACTAAAGCATAAATACATAGAAGGGGGATAGTTTAGTTTGGGGGACTGGAGAAAACTCTGCAGCAGACACCAGAATCAAGCTGACACCTGAAGGAGGAGAAGGAGGCAAGAGGAACCCAACGTGCAAAGACGGGGCTAGAGAAGGGGTCTGGTAAGAAGCTCGTCTCCGACCACCTCACACCCACTCGTCTCCGACCACCTCACACCCACTCGTCTCTGACCACCTCACACCCACTTAGAGGACGACCAGAACAAACAGAAACAAACAGAAAATAACGAGCGCTGGCAGGGAGGTGGAAAAATTGGAACCCTTGTGAACTGCTAGCGGGGATGAAAACGATGCAGCCGCCATGGCCAAGCTGGGTGGTTCCTCTACGAGTTCAACAGAATTGCTGTGTGATCCCGCAATTCCGCTCCTGGCTCTGTACCCCGAAGGACTGGACACAGGGCCTCGAACAGACACTCGTTCCCCCACTTCCGGCCTGGACAGCGGGAGCTTCGATAGTGGGCTCCGGAGGCAGAAACCTGCCGGGAGGTGTGACAAGCACCCACGGAACTGTCTCACACCAAGGGGAGGGGAGGGGTCGCAGTGGAGCAAACAGGCAGGACGGCGGCTCCCGGGGATACGGCCAGGTGGGGAGGGCCAGGAGGGCCATGCGGGGACATACTGCGCTCAGACGCTGCTTCACTGGCCAGCGCAACTGCCCTGAAAGTCAGCTCGGGGCTCTGGCCAGTAAACAGCCGCTTCCCCTCTCCGTCCGGTCCTCCCAAGGTGCAGAAGACAGTTAAGGAAAGGCCCACAGACCCACAGACAGACGCAGACAGAGAGAATATATATACACACGTATCCGTACGTGACTGGCAACATGGCCTGATAGTTGGGAGGAACCTGGGACTGAATCCCTGGTCTATCACGTAGTGTGACAAGCTCTAAACTTCGGTTTCTCCATCCGTGAAGTGGAGGAAACACTATCTGCTTCACAACAGACGTGTCATAAAGATTAGAAGAGGTGAGCACGCAAGATGCTCCTGTGCCTGGGGGGCAGCGAGCTCCGGTTCACATTGTCACCCCAGTCGGGGCCTCGGAAAATGTTCCCTGAGAAGCCCCCTGGGGACACCTGCCTTTGTCATCACTCTAAGCCCGTGGTTCTCAAGGGGCTAGGTGATTCTGTGTCCTCCTCCCCCTGAGGGACACTTAGCAAAGCCTTCAGACATTCCTAGTTGTCACCACCCCAGACCGGAAGGTAGAGTCCAGGGACGCTGCTGAGCCCGCGGAGTGCCCAGGCTCCCCCCCAACAAAGAATAATCATTACCAAAATGTCAGCAGCACCGAGGCAGAGAATCCCGCTCCGTTCCTAGACGAGCCCTTGGAAGCTTTCTCGCTCACGCTCCCCACGCGACTACACTTGTCCTTACTCTTTTACAGCTCTGGCTTCACTGCGAGCCGAGGCAGTAACTTGTCTCTCAAATTGCTTAAGAAATCGGCTGAAAACAAAGGACGAGGATGAGAGGTCAGTAGGATTTTCGGTCGCCCCTTCTCCCACTTCAACGCGCTCTTCGTACCCCAGGGGATCATGTTTAAACGCGCCCCCTGCCGAGATTCGGAGTCCGCCGTCCGGGAAGGGTTCACGGGAGGTTCTGACCCAGCGGGCCCCGGGCCCGGGCTGTGTAGCCGTCCTGCCCTGAGACAGAGGGCCTGACCCAGGGCTGCCCGTGACCCGGCGAGGCCCTCCGTGGCCACTCATCTCACGAGAGGATGTTCCGAAGAATTTTGACCAGACTTTACATCCTCCCTTTAAAGGTCTGGGCTTACAAATTCAGAGATTCTAAATCTCTAAAATCCTCGCAGCTACGATTTCAGCCGCTCCCGAGAAAGGGCCTTGCGGGCTGAGAAGCGAAGGGCTTCCCTCTAGTTGAAGCCGCCAACGCCTCCTGTCCGTGCATAGCCGCCCGCCCTCCACGAAACCGCTTCTCCCGCGCTGCGCGGCTGTCCTTGGGCTCTCCACCACGGCTCGAATCTCTGAGCAACCGCCGGCATCTTCGCGGAAGATGTAACAGAAAAGGAATGGAATTAGAGAAAATGTATTTCGTGCGTTTTGGAAGAACTGCCTATTTTCCTCAAGTGCCTCCTGCCTTCTGCTAGGTCGCGGAAAGGATGCTACGGTTCTGAGCAAATGCGACTTCTCCTGGTTGGCTTCTAGCTTATAGGACAGACGACACAGCAGATCACTAAGAAACAAGAGTGTACCGTATCTCACTACTACCCTGCTACCGCACCACACGACGTGCAATTCAAAAAAAAAAAAAAAAAAAGAAGAAGAAGAAGAAGAAGCAGGGGCGCCTGGGCGGCTCAGTCGTTAAGCATCTGCCTTTGGCTCAGGTCGTGATCTCGGGGTCCTGGGATCAAGCCCCACATCAGGCTCCCTGCTCAGTGGGAAGCCTGCTTCTCCCTCTCCCACTCCCCCTGCTTGTGTTCCTTCTCTCTCTGTCAAATAAATAAATAAAATCATCTTTTTTAAAAATAAAAAATTTAAAAAGAAGCAGGAACTCAAGTCTTTTCTGTAGATCTCACTTCAGGCCCTCAGGCTGGGCCTGGCACCCGCGCCGGACACTCCCCGGCCCTGTGTTTCAATACGGCAACCAGCACACGGTAATAAATAAGGAGTTTCTGAACTAATGCCAGCCTCCCCTCTAACACATAATCTCCAGGAGGGCAGAGACTCTGTCCGTCTTTCCACGTGGCCTCCGCCGGCACCTGTGCAACTCACTTAGCCAGAGAAAAGGTCTCACTGCACAGCTCACGGCCACGGGCTTCACTCGCACGGGGACCACCCAGCGGCCGACACAGCTCCGGGGTCCGCACGCGCTTTCTCTCATCAGTTTCACACCTGCTCCACCCCCCTCGCCCCTACACCACCCCGTAACTTTGCTTCTGATTTCAGGGAGAACAGCAGAACCTCCTCAGGCTCTGCCCCCACCACCGCCCTCCAGCGTCCGAGCCCGGGTACCCCAGCCTTCTCCACTGCGACGAGGCCGGTCCGCACAGCCAGTAAGGCAGGCCCTCCTCACGCAGCTCACCCGTCCTACCCCGTCGCTCCGCAGCTCTCCCTCCCCTCGTGTGCTCCGTACTACTCCCACCAGCCCACAACTGCACTTGCTTCTGTCACGTTAAAAAAAACATTAAAAAAACAGGCCACCTGGGTGGCTCTGGCAGTTAAGGGTCTTCCTTCAACGCAGGTCATGGCCCCAGGGTCCTGGGATGGAGCCCCAAGGCAGGCTCCCTGCTCTGTGGGGAGCCTGCTTCTCCTTCTGCCCCTCCCCCCCCCCAGTGTGTGTGCGTGCTCCCTTCCAGACCTCACAAAAGTAAATAAATAAAAAAGGTTTAAAAACATGAAAAGACTTCTCTTGATCCCACCTCCCCACCTAGACCCTACTGCATCTCCTGGGCCCTCACGGCGAAGCCTCTGAATGGCTGGTCTCTCTCCGGCAGGTTACAGGGCTCCGCTTCCCGCCTCCCATTCTCTCGTAAGCCCCTCCCTGTCTGCTCTGACCCGGGGCCAGACGACACAGAGCTGGTCCTTGACTCGGGGGCAGCCTCTGGAGGCACCGCAAACACCCCTCACGTGGGTGACGGCAGCACGGACGGGGAGGGACCGCGCTACGGGAGCCCCTGCGGGACAGGCCTGGCCTGAGGACAGGCGTGGGGTGTGAAGGCTTCGGGCCTCCAAGCAGAGCGAGCGGCCCGGCTCGCTGCGGGGGGGAGGGGAGGGCCGCGGGGAGTAAAACGAAATGAGAAAATCTCACAGGGGCTGACCAGAAAGGCACTTAAATATGATGCGGAGAGACAGCAGGGGACCCAGAATCTCATTCACACGACCAGCCTGAGACGGGCAGACGGGAGATCGTTGTGGAAGACAGTGCGGTCGATGAAGTGAAGCAGCTGGGCGGGAACCTCTCCGCGTGCCGCCGCAGTCACACTCCCCGTCACGTGCCTCGTGGCCTGGGAGCCCGGCCTCCGTCCGCCGGACCGGTGGCTTCTAGGCTGGGCTACCTCCAGCAGATGACTCGAGGGCTTGATTTTTTTTCCCAAGATTTTATTTATTTATTTCAGAGAGAGAGAGAGAGCTCGAACAAGCATAAGTAGGGGGAGCAGCAGAGGGAGAGGGAGAAGTAGACTCCCTCTGAGCAGCCGGCCAGAGTACGCAGGGCTCCATCCCAGGACCCTGAGATCATGACCTAAGCTGAAGGCAGACACACAACCAACTAATGGAGCCACCCAGGAGCCCCTAGTTGAGGAGCTTTTAACTCTAAACACATAGGGTCACCTGGGGGCTCAGTGGGTTAAGCCTCTGCCTTCGGCTCAGGTCATGATCTCAGGGTCCTGGGATCGAGTCCCACATCGGGCTCTCTGCTCAGCGGGGAGCCTGCTCCCCCCCCCCCACCTGCCTCTCTTACTTGTGATCTTTGTCTGTCAAATAAATAAATAAAATCTTTTTAAAAAACCAAAACAAAATTTTATACACATGTCCTAGGGCCTTACACTGACAACTCTGGGGACCCCAAACGCTAAGAAAGCGACGGACAAAGACAGTGGCCCTCGGACAGACAGGCCCACGAATCACCTGGGGCTCTTGTAAAACTGCAGACACAGCTCAGAAGGTCTGGGTGGGGCAGGAGAGTCTGTCTGTCCTACAAGCCCCAGGCCGCACCACAGGTCCCCAGGCCTCTGTCGCGAGGACCACACTTGGAGCTGCAAGGCCCGCCCCGTCTCTGCAGAGACTCATTTAGGACCAAGGAAACCTGCCTTCCTCCTTGGCTTAGTGATGTGGGCAAGAGGTGTTTTAGTGACAGTCCAGGATGGAAGTCTCGTCTCCCTACCGTCTGCCCTCTGCTCATTCTTCCTTCCTTCCTTTCCTGCTTTCTTTCTTTCTTTTCAGGTAGAGTGGGAAAAACAGTACTTAAGGCAGATTTTAAAGTTTAGAAGATGAGACAAGGATTGCCCTCAAAGCATCACAAAACGAATTCTATAATGTAAAAACATAAGAACTGAGCTGCTTAATATCCACAATAGCCAAACTATGGAAAGAGCCTAGATGTCCATCAACAGATGAATGGATCAAGAAGATGTGGTATATATACACAATGGAATACTATGCAGCCATCAAAAGAAATGAAATCTTGCCATTTGCGACAACATGGATGGAACTAGAGGGTATTCTGCTTAGTGAAATATGTCAATCAGAGAAAGACAACTATCATATGATCTCCCTGATATGAGGAATCTGAGAGGCAGGGCAGGGATTATGGGGGGAAGGGAAGGAAAAAATGCAACAAGATGGGATCAGGAGGGAGACAAACCATAAGAGACTCTTCATCTCAGGAAACAAACTGAGGGTTGCTGGGGCTGGGGCAGGGATGGGGTGGCCGGCTGATGGACACGGGGAGGGTCTGTGCCATGGTGAGTGCTGTGAAGTGTGCAAGCCTGATGACTCACAGACCTGTACCCCTGGGGCTAGTAATACATTGTACGTTAATAACACACACACACACACACACACACACACGCACACACGAACTGAGCTGCTAAAAGAGCCAAGGCTGACGATCATTTGCACCTCGCGGTCCCATCTCCACAGCTCAGTGCAGGCCGAGGGCTCATTATAGCAAAAATATCCCTTAACCAGAATAAGAATTTGTTAAACAGACGGGGCGCCTGACTGGCTCAGTCCATTACGCATCCAACCCTGGATCTCAGGCTCTGAGTTTGAGCCCTGCACTGGGCTCCTTGCTGGGTGTGCAGCCCATTAAGAAAAAGAAGAAGAAGAAGAATTTGTTAAACAGAACGTTAAGGGCTTGTGGTCATCCCCGCATGGTGCTGACAGCCCTTGTCCCGAAGGAAAGTACAAAGTACGTAGAACCAGTTGCGCAAAGAGAAAGACTGGGGAAGGGAAGAGCTACTTGGTTCTGTTCTCAGAAAATTCCACAAACGAATGCTCTTTGCTTCCAGGCCGCTTTGGAAGATGTCTGGCATCTAGAGCGAGTGGGCGCGGGTGTCGGAAGAGCTGCGCTTGCAGTTGTTGGCTGTTCAACATTTTACTGAAAAATGCAACAAAGACTCCAAGTTCCTTTCCTCTCTGTGGGTTTTCATTCAGTAGGACCCGCAGCGAGGGCTCGAGAGACCACGGCTCCGCGATGCTCCACAAGCTCAGACTGGATCTTTCCACTATTCTGTGTGGCTTCCTATTTCTTTCACGTCTTCTGCCTTCTCCAAAGTCTCTTCCTCTCCCTCAAATGACGGGGAGCTTCTCTCCGGGGAGGGGGACTCACTCGCGAGGCGCGGGCATCGGAGCTTGCAACAAGTCCTGGAGCGCGCAGGCTCCTTCCACAAAGTGGGGCCCCGAGACAGCCACGCTGCCCACCTGCCGTCTCCGGGGCGCGGGGCCGGGACCGGGCCACCGTTCTATCTTCCTTAGTCTTGGTTCTCTTTCCTGCGAGGCAGACACTGGCTCGGACGGTTGTGAGATCAGTGAAAATGTATATAAAGCAAATAGTCGTATCTCAGTATAACGTTATGGAAAAGCCCAGTTATGCTTCTCACTAGGCCACCCTGCAAGGCTGAGGCTGGGTGACCCGCAAGCGGGGCCTTCAGGGCAAAGGAGCCCCCAGGGCCCAGCAGAGACTCTTTCCCCCACTCGGAGGCCCAGCCTCCCGGGTTCCCTG
This sequence comes from Mustela putorius furo, assembly GCF_011764305.1. Classification (NCBI taxonomy): domain Eukaryota; kingdom Metazoa; phylum Chordata; class Mammalia; order Carnivora; family Mustelidae; genus Mustela; species Mustela putorius. Next base: position 4,437,539 of record NW_025421261.1, read on the forward strand.
AGGTGAACGTGGGAAGAGCAAACTCACTCAGAGTTCACGACTCAGGATGACTCCCACCACCCGTCTCTCCGGCAGCCGCCCAAAATCAGACAGAACTACTGAAATTAGAACCAGAGATAACAGAGCACAGAGAGTAATTCAGTGTCTGTGGGGATACTCATTTACATGTTCATTAGTTATTCGGTTTTGATTTTCTCTTGGGCAGGAGGAGTGTGTGAGAGGGAGGGACGCACTTCTGCTCTGGCTGTGCACAAGCTCACGGATGTCTCTGACCTTAAATGAGAAACTATAACATCAAAACGTTGGTCCTCAGGGATGCCCGAGGGAATGCTGGTTAAGCATCTGACTCTTCATTTCAGCTCAGGTCATGACCTCAGGGTGCTGAGATCAGCCCAGAGTCGGGCTCTGCGTTGGGTGTGGAACCTGCTTTAGATTCTCTCTCCCTGTCCCTCCGCCCCTCCCCCTGCTCCTGTGCACGTGCTTTCTCTCTCTCTCTCTCAATAAATAAATCTTTTTTTTTTAAATATCTTATTTATTTATTTGACAGAGAGAGATCACAAGTAGGCAGAGCAGCAGGCAGAGAGAGAGAGGGAGGGGAGCAGGCTCCCCGCTGAGCAGAGAGCCCGATGTGGGACTCGATCCCAGGACCCTGGGATCATGACCTGAGCCGAAGGCAGCGGCTTAACCCACTGAGCCACCCAGGTGCCCAATAAATCTTAAAAAAAAAAAAAAAATGAAGTTTGTCCTTTGAAGGAAGATTGAGTAAAATCATGACCCATCATGACCCAAACTGATCAATTTGGGAGAAGCAACAAAAAAGGATCATTTCTGCCCTCGTGGTCTGAATTACCTGGTAATACTGGGTCATCCTCTTTTTTCCTAACAAGCAACTTCTCTGAGGAAATCGAGACAGCTAGTGGGTGGAGCCCGGGCCCCAGAAGTCGAGGCCGAGTTAGAAGGCACCTTCTCAGCAATGAAGCATGAAGCCTGGGAGACCCAGACCGTCCATTGGACGGCTGAGCCCTGGAGGAGCATTTTGGGAAAAGTTCTGGCCAGAGAAGCCCAGGGCACCACCGCTGCCTTTATGACTGAGCCAAAATTGCTCATAATTAAAGTGTTGAGTCGACGGAAAGCCCCCCTGGGCGGCACTGCTTTTTGTCCCCGTTTCTCCTCAAGAATCTCGTTTTCCTCAGACTCTCTTCTGACCAGAGAAAGGTCCTCTTTGGGGCTTGGCATGAACACAGTGGATTCCGACCCAACTTCCCCATCCTGCAACCACAGGCCAAAGACACAGACGAAAAACGTTCGGTGGTGAGGTGTACTCAGTGACCCCAAAGGGAAAAATGACAACAAACAGTCTTCAAAAGATTCTTTTTTACCACAATAATGTGTCTGCCTTAAGAAGAAAAAAAAATTTTATATTTCATAATACACCATTCTATCAAGATACCAAGAAATCCCCTTTGATAGTTGGGTTAGTGACTGCACCATGGAGACAGGCTGACCTAGTTTATGAACCCTGGTTTCAACGGTTTTCTTCACACATTTTTATTCCTGCCAAGTCTCTGTAATTTGCTGTGGATAACCCAAGGCAGATTTTTTTTTAAAGATTTATTTATTTTGGAGAGAGACAGAGAGAGAGCCAGGCTCCCAGCTGAATGTGCAGGGAGCCCGATGCGGGGCTCGATCTCACGACCCTGAGATCATGACCTGAGCTGAAGGCAGAGACTTAACCCACTGAGCCCCCCAGGAGCCCCCTAAGGCAGACTTTTCTCCTTTACAGTACAACCCGGGGCCTAGTTTTCTGATCTTCCCTGGTTTTGATGCATAAAACCCAACCTAATTTTAGGAGGTTGCCTCGGAAAGCCACCATTACCCATTCCCTCATTTCTCAGCAAACGCGTGGGTGCCCTCCGCGTACCAGGTTTTCTGCAAGGTGCGGAGTGCGGTCACGGTCAGCGCCTCTCCCCGGGAGGCTCACGGCTAACCAGCTCCTCCAACTGACAGCCCTCCGTCCACAAGCAGCCCACGGATTTCTAAAAAACTGAGCCAACAATTAAAAATAAACAACTGCAAAAATAAAAAACAATCTCCATTTCTGGTTTCTCTTGAAAAATGGAACAATGTGACGACACCAGGCCACCTCACTTTCCTGCGGGGCCACTTTCTGCAGGGAAGTGGGGCTAAAGACCCCTTCCCTTTCGACAGTCACTGCCCCTCACCCCCTGCGCACTCAGGCACTCGGGTGCTGCCTGCCTGGCCCCCGTCTGGACGGAGCATGACCCGGACTAACTGGCCTGTTGGGCACAGCAGACACGGAGCCGAAAGCCCGCAGTAGGTTTCCCTCGGGAGAGCAAACGCACCCAGTGCTGGGTGAGAGGCGCGGACGCCGCCGCGGTGACGCTCGTCTTCACTGCAACACCGCGGTAAAATGTGACTGTGGACGCTTCAGGGCAGCAGGGACCCGCCCTGGCAGGAGCCTCCACGCAACTCAGAGTACGGCTGGATCGGATCACCTCGTTGCTTGGGAAGTGGGCGATTAGGGGGGAAATGTAAGCATTGAAGATTTTCCCTGTCCTTTTAGAAAGAACTCTGTAACTCACTTCTAGTTGACGAGGGAAAGCTCTTCTTTCTGGAAAAGTGCCAGGTAACAAACGTAGCTCTGGGGGAAGTCACCCCTGCACCCCCCGTCCAGATGCTGCGGGGCCTGTCTCAGCCTTCCCTGTAGGGTCCGGCTACGCGCTCCCCCAGCTGCCGCCGCGGAGTCTCTCGCCAGGTACCGTCATCCCGGAAGGAAGCTGCTGGGCCCAAGCTCCAACCCTTTCCCCGGTGGCAGCCTGCGTCGGGTCACCAGGGGCACAAAGGCCTCGATCTGTGACGTCCTTGAAGATCCCTCCAGGTCCAGAGCTGCCTGGGCCTCTGATGCCCTGGGTGCAGCTCAGCGGCTCTCTCTGCCCGGTCCTGCTTCTCCTAGTCCCTCCCGGGTCCTACCAAGCACGACCCTGATGAGCCCACGCACAAACCTGCCTCCCCGCAGCCGCTTCCGCCAGGACCCACCTCAGGACCCTGAGACACGGTGGGTTCCCGCACAGTCATCAACGGATGCTGCTATGGGTAGAACCGTCGTCCCCCGGGTCCTTCTCTGAAGTCCTGAGCACCCCAGAGCCCCAGAACGGGACTTCTTGAAGACGGGGTTTTTACAGACGGAACCCGCAGCCAGCACACACCTTATGACGGCAAATTCAAGTTTTATTTTCATTTCACCATCAACTCTTCCCCGTACCTTAATGGCACCTTCTGTCTCTCTAAACAAACAAAATGGCAGCTTTGGGTCTGGCTTGGGCCCATTTCCTGCCATTTGTTACTGTGGCAGCTTCAGCTGATCCATGAACATACTAAGACGTGAAAACCGTACGAAAAGAAAGCCCTGGAAAGAGGCGTTTGATTTTGGCCCAGACCTAAGGGGAGTAGCAATTCAAGTGACAACGAGAGTCATGGAAGAGAACGGAAGAAAAGCCACCTGGACGGTCTCGAAGCTCCCGGGACTGCAGAGGCCCCGCGTCAGGGGAGCAGAGACGGCCCCTTCCAGAAGGCTCTTCCCCGGGGACAAGAGCAACCGGCATGCTTGTTACAAAACAAAACAAAACAACCTTGGGTTTTTATTGAAAAGCTAACAGGATTTTCCCAACTGGGCATACGCGTTACCTGGACCCCAAGGTTGAAAGTCAAGTCACTGGGGCGCCTGGGGGTTCAGTTAAGTGACCGACTCTTGATGTTGGCTCAGGTCATGACCTCGGAGTCATGAGATCGAACCTGGCACTGGGCCTGGTGCTCGGGAGTTTGCTTGAGAGTCTCTCCCTCCCCCGCAGCTTGTGCGCACTCTCTCTCTCAAATAAACAAGTAAATCTTAAAAAAAAAAAAAAAAAAAAAAAAGGAAAGGAAAGGAGAGACGAGTTACTATCTGGCTCCTTGAGGAGGCGGCTTCGGGTGTGTTTCGAACAGGGACCTGCGGTGCAATAAGCTCCCACACGGCCTCCTGGAAACCACACAAACAACACAGACGATCTCCATAAAAGCCCTTTCGCGCTGATGCTTCCTGTCAGCGACGGTCGCCATCCAGACCGAAGCGCTTCACACCCACTCGCAGGGGCCGTCGCAGTTTGAGACGGGCTGAGCTGCGCGAGCCCAGGCTTCTCCCCACATCCCCGTCACACACACGGGGCTCACCCTGTTCCTCTCTCAGGAGCGGCCGAACCCCAGCCTGACCGTCCAGGAGGAAGGGGCAGCTTCCCTCCGCTATGGAAGATTCTGGAGGGCCCCCGTCGCCGCTGCCGGGTGCAGACGGGTCTGTGCTTCTCAGTCGTGGCACGTAACACAGGGTCATCCCAGCTCACATCTTGAGGCGCTTGGGTTCACATCCGAGGGGGGAGGGTTCCCCATGAGACAGACCTCTCGGATTCTCCTCACCCTTGGACTCAAGCGAACCCCGAGCTCTGCCGTGAGACGCGCGGCCCTGGGCACAACAATGCCTGCAGTGGACAAGGCCAAGTGCCGCCCCCGGGCCAAAGGTGTGATGTCTCTGGAATATTCCGCGGATGGACGCCCCCCATGTGGAGCACGTGAGGACGGTGCCCTCGGAGCTGCGTACCTGACCCAGGAGCCCAGGACTTGAATGCATTTCAAAGGCCCGAGGGCACTTGTCCTCACTCTCCCTGAGGGCACAGGCCTCACCCCTGGGCTATGGTCTCTTCCAAACCAGGGGTTAGGGTGCCCGCCGTACCCCGGCCTCTGGGAAGAGGTTTCCTTTCGTGTCCGAGACACAGCGGCTGCTCCGGGTTTGGGTTTCCTTCTGATTCTTTTGAGAAGTAACAGTTTTTCCTGCTGCCCCTCGGACATCCCCATGGACAGCCAGTCCAAACCATTCTGCTTTTACAGGTAAATCCCTTACCACCGGCGTTTCCCCGTGTCTGGGAAGGCCCCGCTGCCCTGGCTGCCCTCTCTGGCCTTGGGCTTTCCCGTGAGCCCAGCTACGACCTCCTTTGTCTGCCACTTTCCCATCTTCGGCGAGTCCCGCAGAATGAGGCCTTTAAGAATCCTCCTCCCGGGGCACCTGGCTGGCTCAGTGGGTGAGCACGGGACTCTTGATCCCTGGATCGTGAGCTCAAGCCCCACACGGGGCACACAGATTGAGGAGGAAAAAAGAAGCCTCATTCGGATTCTACTTCTCCGGGTCCTGGTTGGCCTACCTGTCCTTCCCCCTCCCTTAACGAACATGTTTTCGTTCTCCCAACGCTTCCCAGGCCTTGCACGTCCCCAGAGGTGCTACTTAAGGGTCTCCTCTTTCGTCGGAGTCCGGCAGCCCGGCCGCAGCGGTTCTCAACCTGGGCGGCACAGCAGAACCACCCCAGAGCTGTCCGGCGCCTCTGGAGCCCAGGCTACGCCCCAGACCAGTTAAATCAGGACCTGGGGCAGGACCTAGCTGTGACGCTTCTATTTATTTTTTTTTTTCAAGATTTATTTATGTGTGAGAGAGAGAGAGAAAGAGAGGGAAGCGTGTGACAGGAGGAGGGGCAGAGGGAGAGAATTTCAAGCAGACGCCTCGCCGGGCCGGGCTCCCTGAGATCCTGACCTGAGCCCAAACGGAGGGTCAGATGCGCAACTGACTGAGCTGCCCCGCGCCCCCCCGCCCCACCAGCTGTGATATTTTTAAAGACCTGCAAGTGCTTACAAAGTGCAGGCCAGGTTGAGAACCGCTGTTTATTGTTGCCGCTTACGATGCGCATTTCCACACTCAGGAACGCTCCTCCGGCCAGCCAAGCGGAAGCTCCAATTCCAGAGGGAAGGCTATTTCTGTCCCCATTGTCCAAAGGCCACACCTCAGGTCAAGACACGCACCTCTGAGAAACAGGCTTTCACATCAAAGTAAAGCCAGTTACTCCCCAGCACAGCCCAGAAGTGAGGCAGACTTCTGGGAAGTGAGAAGTCAGAAGTCCAGTCCGATGTCACTTGCCCAGCAGCGCCGCAAGCTCTGGCTGGGGAGAAACACCAAGGGGGGTTTGTGTCGGCGAGGGAGACCCTTAGGGCTCCAGGACTTTTAAGATTTTTTTTTAAATCACTTATTTGAGAGAGACGGAGAAAGAGACGGATGGCGAGGGCACAAGCAGAGGGAGCGGGAGAGGGGGACGCGGACTCGGCACTGAGCAGAGCCTGACGCGGGGCTCGACTCCCGGAGCCGGAATCATGACCTGAGCCGAAGGCAGAGGCTCAACCATCTGAGCACCCCCGGCGCCTGGCGCCCCGGGATAAGACGACAAACCAAAAGGGAGAGGAGAGGCTGGAGGCAGGAGTGGGTCCCTCTGTCTGGAGGAGCCAGGAGGCTGCACACAGGATGCGGTTTCTGATGCGGTTTTGAGAATGAACGGGCTCTCCCAGGCAGAGGAGGAGAAAGGCACAGAGGAGCTTGGAGAAGGGCCGAGGGAGCCGTCCTCGGCGGTCCGGACCTCAGCAGGCCACCCGTCAGGTGGAAGAACCAGCTCTGGGCTTCCGGAAGCCGAAGCCGCACACTGAGTTAGAGTCCCAGGCTGTAGGTGGTGGTCGCGCCGGAGGGGTGGCCACAGCCCGGGTGGGAGGACGAGCCGGTGGCCACTCGGGACCCAGCGGGGTTGCCTGAGGCTACACAGCTGAGCCGGGTTTCTGGGGTCATGAGCAGAAGCAAGACTGTGGTTCTGGGGAACGCGGGGGCTCCTCCCAGGGAGGCTGGGCAGGCGGCTGACCCCAGCTCCGGTTACCGGGCCTAGCCGGGCGCCTCTCCTTGTATCTATGCCACGTGTGCCACGCTGGCCTGTGAGCTGGGGGCAGCAGCGGGCCCTGACGGTCCTCCGCAGGGCACCAGACCGGCTGAGCGGGGGACGGCACACGGTCCAGGGGCAGGGCAGAGGGGAAGCGGGCAGGAGGGTCTTAAACCCAGCAGCGCGGTCCTGCCCGCGAGCTCCCGCTCCTGCCACAGCTGCTTCTAGACAAGCTTCCCCAGAGCCTGCCTCACCTTCCTGCCCGGCCACAAGGAGGCCCCCAGACCCCGACTGCCGGCCGGGATGCTCGCCCTGTCCACCCTGTCCGGAGGGCTCACTGGCTTCCCATTTCGCTTCCACTTTCTGCCCCGTGGCTCCCGCGTGGAGGCTCCACCAAGCCCGCCCTCTTGAGCGTGGGACGCGGTGTGGAAGACAGAGCCGTGTCCTGCTGCGTAGCTTCCCTGGCTGACCAGTGGTCCCTGCTGGCAGCTGCAAACATATGGCCTCCGTCAGGAATCACAGGTGCAGGATGCAGCTGCCCAGGGCCTGGCGTGGGTCCAGCCTGACAGGACAGCTCTGAGGTCACCTGGAGAGGCTGGCAGCCCCCTCTGGCTCCCCTGTCCTAATCCAGGGGTCACTGTCTCGAAGGCTTTCAGCCCCAGTGCCGCTCCAGGATGGGGTTGGGGGCTGTACCCCAGCCCCGCTGCAGCCGCTCGAAGCCCCCAGCGCGTCCAGGGGGCCCATGGCCTGGACTCGGAGTCACATCCCAGCTCTGGCCTCACAGCTGAGAATGGGAAGCTTCCCAGGCAGAGCCTCCAGGTGCCCCAGGGCAGCTCAGTGTTGGGGGGGGGCGTCTAGGGTTCGGAGCTGTCACACTCCGGCCACCAAGACAGAGTGAGCTGGACAGACCTGGCAGCCTCACAGACATAAGGCCCCCAAACAGGCCAACCTACTCCTCACTCTCCACCCACCCCCCCAGCAAAATGACCACAATCCTACCTTCTCCTCACGTACACGGGCCCACCCCTGGCTTTGGAAAAGGCGAGCCGTCCTCTCCTGCGTCAGACCAAGGCGTCTCCTGCTTCTGCTCCTTACGAACTACAATTCCAACCACAAACGTCGTGAGTTGGGGTCTGTCCGTCCTCTCCTCACGTACCCTCCTCATCTGGCTCACAGGAGGCAGCTTCTCCCTCCTCTCTGCCTCGCAGCCGCCTGCTGATGGTACCTGCGGAGCCGCGGGTCCAGGAGGATTTCGGTGCCTCCTACGTGTTCTACGGCCCAGGCGGCTCGCGGGCTGAAACTTGGTGGGCAGATCCCGCTGGCCGGTTCTGGGGCGGCTCTCCCACGGGTTACTGCCAGCCCTGCGAACTGGGCCACAGGCCCCGGGTCCCCTCACTCCAGGCCAGGTCAGCAAGCACAGGGACCCCAGGGGCAGAGCTCAGGGACGGAAATGTACCTCCACCCGCTGGGGTCTGAAGCTTGCTTCAATCCTTCTGTGAGCCTGAACGTGCAACAGGCCGTCTGTGCCTGTTTCCTTCGCCGTAAATGCAGACGGCTGTACCCATCGACGTCACGGGGCCACTGTCAAGACTGAAGCAATTACGATGACATAATCCAGCCTGCCCATAGCACACGCTCAATAAATGTCATCTTATTATCCTGAAGGCCTCTGATTTGTTCAGGGGGAAAATATAGAGAGGAAAAGAGAGTGGGGAAACGAATTTGGGAACACCAGCCCGAGAACTCTGTGACAGCTCCTCCGGTGAACGCTTATCCGGGTCCCCATGCTTCTCCCCCTGCAGGAAAGGCACTCTGTGTCCCCGAGGGGGATGTGAGTCTCCTCATCCTGGGGCTCAGGCACAGATTTAATCTTCCCGTGAAAGCAGATGGCGTCGACCCAGGCCCACGACCTCTGACTCTGAGAGCCACCTGGCGTCCGCAGAATTCCATGTCGCGGTACAGGGACTCGCCGACGTTTGCCGCCGCACAGAAGCAGGTAAGGTGACCCGAGACTCAGTACCGGGCTTGCAGAGGCACGAGCACAGGAGAAACACGGCCACATGCCAATCAAATGTCTAGTCTGTGTCCGTTGAGTCTGTGCCTAAACCCTTAAGAATATCCAGCTACTTGGAGGAAATGCGTGACCCTATTTTACTAGGATTACGGTCACTCCCAGGGGTGGGTAGGAGAGTAAACATGACCATCAGAGGACGCCAAGCTTGCGGGGCGAGAAGGACGGGCCCGGAGGAGAAGGAAGCCTATGACGCTGACACGTACTGACTTAATGGGGGGGTTCTTCTGAGTGGGGGAAGGAGCCAACACTTTGCTTCCTGCTACTCTCCCATACTGGCCTCCTCTCCCAGAAATGCCCAAATGACCCGAGCACCACGTCCGAGAAGATAAAGCTCTGGCTTCGGAGGAGCAAACGAGGAGGCTAATTCGACACGATTTTCTCCTGCAGTCACTCAGTGCTCCTGACGACCACTCATTCCCTCTGCGCAGCCAGCAGGGGAGTCCGGCAGCGCGGAGATGCGGCGTCTGGGCTGTTCAGGCCGACGGGTAAGAGCTGGGCGGCTGTCGGGGCGCCTGGTGGCTCAGGGCTAAGCATCCGCCTTCGGCTCAGGTCATGATCCCAGGAGAACCACATGATGAAGACCTAAGAGTTTTCCACGCTTCTGCCCTTGATAAATTATATATTAATATTAAATGTAAATTATAGAAGAGCAGCCTTTAAAACTGTGTTTTGAGAAAGATAAACCCAAGTATCAAAGCAACGGAAAAATCAAATTCATGTCTCACTCCGCCATGTAGCAAAAGTGAATAATCTCTTTTTCGTTTTATTGTTGCTTGGGCTTCTTTTTAAACACACCTGTATCAATAGTCACAAAATTTGAGCTTAGCTATTTTTCACTTAGCATCCTACATCCAAATTTCTATTTGTTTTCATGATACACAAACATAACATTCTTTATAATAATATTTTTCCTTTTATACCACAGTATGCTCCTATTTCATCCGTTTTAGGCATTTTTTCCCGTTTTTCTCCTTGTCTGCTGCCTCTCCCACAACTATTTTTCTTCTTTTCAGCTATTTATTCAGAATACAGTCCCAAGCATATGTTTACCAGCCCAGAGATGTGAGATTTCATGGTCCATTACACTCTGCCATGTTGCTTTCCAGACATGTCGTACTAATTTACGTTACTATGAGAATGCGGCTTTCTCAAAGGCCTTGCCAGACTTGGATTTGTGATTATAATCTGCTCTTGCCGGCGTAACTGGCCCCGCGTGGCTTCTGCTTTAGGTTCCTGCAATTACTAGGGAGGCCAAATCCCTCTCCATGGGTCTGTTTTCTATCTGCATTGCCTCTTGCGTAAAGGACATGCTCAGGCTTTTTTGACTGTGAACGCAGCAGAAATAGAATTGCCTTGTGATTTGGTTTCACTCCCGAGAGATTCTGGATGTTCATTTTTTCCATCCGTTCTATTTATCACAAACAACCCCCCCACAAGTCACTCTGCTTCAAGAAAGTTATGCTCAGTCCATGCAGGTCCCAGTCAGGCAGAAGATCATCAATTCAGCCCAGGCTCCTGGTGCCCTATTTACTGGTGGCTGCACACAGTAATACCCTCATAAATTTTCCTGAAGGCAGCCTGATTTCTAAGTTCCCCAGCTCCCTAACGAACCCGGTTCCCGATTTGTCAAATATACCCAGCAGTTATTCAATGTTGTGTCAGGTGCTACTGGAGACAAAAATCAGGGAAGTGGGGCAATTGGGTGGCTCAGGTTGAGCCTCTGCTTTCCGCTGGGGTCCCGGGATGGAGCCCGGCATTGGGGTGGGGGAGGTCCCTGCTCAGCAGGGAGCCTGCGTCTGCGGCTCCGCCTGCTTGTACTCTCGCGTGAGCGCTCTCTCTATCGCAAATAAATAAAATCTTTTAAAAAAAATCAGGGAAACTATTTTCATGTTTGCCCTTCTGGGCATCTCTGGTTTATACGGTGCCTTCCTGGAAGGGTATCATTTACATACTGTGACCACAAAGCACTCTGGCCAGGGGCTCAAAATCTGGAAAGAGAAGGAAGAACCAAAGTCAAGATGGCGTCTCTGCCTCCTGGGGTAGGACAGCAATGGAGGACACCAGGTCACGGACAAGACAAGAGTGAATTAAATAAAACAAAACCATATTTGGCATATGCTACCGATTGGACGAAGGCCAGTTTAATTGGTTCAAAGGCCGTCTGCTACCTGGGATGGATTCACCTTTGGCAGGCATCTCGCAGAAGTGTAAAACAACAACAAAAATTAAGCCTGTGCAAGTAATCCTAAACATTGCCCAAATTATTTGATAAAAACTGGCCAAAGATATGTAGCTATCTTCTAATAAAACGTTTTTGTTGCCCATTCCTTGGTTTTTGTTTGTTTGTTTATTTGTTTTTCGCCTATGAGAAGGATCCCACGTCGGGAAAGAAGGCGTCCGAGCCCGCTTCCCTCACCCCGCTCTTTCTCGGCACAGGCTGACGTGATGTAGACGCTCACTCACACCTTGGGCCGCTTCACACCCTCTTCCCACTCGCTCAGCCTGGCTAACTCCTGGCCACAGCCTGGGGTCTCTGGGGAGGACACTGGAAGACGGCGGAGAAGCTTCTCAGCAGAGCTACTTATCTAACCGGTGGGGAGAAGGGGCCTTTCTCCCTCGCAGTAGACACAAGTGCACTGTAGTCCCACGTCATAAGCGCCAGAATTGCCATTAGTATTATTGTCACTGTTGTCACCATTATTAACATTTATTGAGCACTTAAGTGCCTTATCTCACTTAATCTTCGCCCGCACTATTATCCCATGTTACAGATGAGGCCAAGCGATGTTTAAAAACCTGGCGGAGATCACCCAACTGGTGATAACAGACAAGACCGACACTCTGATATCTCGCCTCTCACAGGATGGGTGACTATTTTGGTGATTTGTAAGAAATAGTAACTTTTGCCACAAGTGTGCTATTTTTAACTATTAAAAAAAAACCACTGTACAGTTTAATCTCATCCCTACTAGTCAAGAGTGGACTATTATGAGGCCAAATGCAGAAAGTCCCCAACTGCGTTTCCCAGGCAAACAGCAGCGAGTACTCACCATCTTCTGCTCCTTTCTAAGAGTTTCACATCCAAGTCCTGTTGCTCCCAACTGTGAGGGATCTGAGACCACACAGGGCCCGGGCGGGGGTGTGCCAAGGAGGGAGAGAGGAGGAGGGGCGGAGGGAGGGATCCCAGACGGGAGGGACCCCAGCCTGCAGGTCAAGGGGCCTGGGTTTGGGCCCAACTTCTACCACGAACTCGTGTCTCTGGACCAGAAGTTCCTCATGAACAAAGGAAACCCGCAGGTGACGTGAGTTCTAACGTCCCCTTCAGCTGTAAGTGTCTAACAACTTGAGAAGCCGGTGGTGTCCGCACCCTCCGGACCGCAGGTGTAGACACAACACCCCCTGCTGGCAGCCTCTCGGCAGTGAGGCCGAGGCCACCTGCTCCCAGCTCTGGCCTGCGGGCCCTGGGCAGGGGAGCCCAGCAGCGGGGCCTGCGGGGGAGGGCGGCCAAGGGGGAAGCCACAAGCCCCGCAGGCTCTGAACTCCCCCGGCTGGGCTCAGTGTCTCCGGCCATGTGGTTGCTGAAAGCAGTGTGCTTCAGACACACAAGGGCAAAGGTTTTAGGTGACAGGAGGGTTAATTGAGGAGGGAGCGGGATGGTGGCGGTCTGTCGCCGCAGCTGTCCAAGCTTGAGCTGAGCCTTCAAAAGCCACAATTTTAAAAATGTTTGTTTTTTTTTTTTTAAAGCATGGAATCTTCCCCTAAAGGCAGGCATATATCTATTCTCTGAAAGTGAAAAATAAATTCTATAGATTTTTGTGTTGGTTTAAAATATAAGGCGGGTCAAGGTTCTGTGCTTCCCCCAGGGTGCTTATCAGCGCCAACAATCCGCTGTGTGACTCCGGTGGCCTCCGCAGCTGAAAACAAGCCCCGAGCACTGCATTTCTCAGCAAAAAACTCTGGATAAACACACATCGGGCATTCACAACGCAAGGCTTTAGAAAGGGTTTTAAACATGAAAACCCTGAGCTTTGACTCTGCAGCCCACAGCTTCCCCCACCCACCCCTTCCAGAAACCTTATACCTGCAGGCAGACCTGTGTGCCCGGACCCGCACCTCTCCTGGGACGCCCCCTCCTCTGAACACATGAGGAAGAGGAAGGATGGGGACGGGACGTGTGTCCGGGGACGACGGTGGAGAAGAGGAATCCAGTCTGCGGGTGTCCAGGGAGGCATCCAGTCTGCGGGAAACTCTCTTCACAATACGCTCTGGAAGGTCTCGCCCCCCCCCCCCCCCATCCACACAGAGATACTGTCTGCTCCTGCCTTCGTGCATGGAAGAACCGGTCTGGCCTGTTCTCTGTAACAAGGGCTCCCAACCGGTGTGTGTCCTACACCCCACCCCACTGCCTCCCCAAAACCCCCTTGGCTGGCTCTGCTTTCTTCCCCGGGCTCTTACCTTCCGGATCTTTTCTCTTCCCTCCTTGCTAACCTTCCAAATCTAAGCCCATCAAACCAACGTGGACTCCGTGTAACCTACCCCTCCATGCCACATCTGCTGGAGTCAGCAGAGGCAGAAAGCCCCGCAGTGAACCAGTGAGCAGGGTAGAGCCAAAGAGGTAAACGCTCTCGGCAGACTCTCTTCTCCCCGACCTGCTGCGTCTTGGCTGGTCTTATGGTTTTGCTTTGGCCAACAAAGTGTAGGACAGCGATTCTGCGCGGTTTCCAGAGCCAAGGCCTCTAGAAGCCTTATAGCTTCTGCTTTCGTCTTTTGAAACACTGCCCAGATCACCATGAAAGGAAGCTGCTTTAGCCTATGAGACAATGAGAAGCCACGAGAACAAGGACTGAGGCGCCCAGCCCCCAGTCGGCACGAGGGGGCAGCCGCGTGAGCCACGGCTGACCATCCGGCTCGGTGCAGCTGCAGTGGTGAGACGCCCTGGTGAGACCAGCGGAGGGGTGACACAGCCAACCCACAGAACCATGGGAGATGGTACACTAGTGTCGTCGGAAGCCACTCGGTTTCATGGTGCTAAGACACCTGACAACTGACATGCACACTCTCACATTTTTCTCTGTTGTTTACGGAATAAGATACTAGAATAGGATTCTTTCTGCTTCTGTTTTGGCTGAGACACCAATATGTTAGGTATCAGATACCCGCGTGAATTTGGAACAAGCCCCCCTTTTACAGAATTCACAAAGGAAATTCTGAGACCTGCCTCCTTCCCTCTCGGATGCCTTGTCCAGATTAAGGATGTGGAAAGGGGTCAGAGTGTGGTGTGGTGGGGACAGACAGCTAACGAGCTTTTACTGAGAAGAGCTATTAATGAGCTGTGAAGATCCCCTCATCACCCCCAGGACAGAAGGGCTACAGCTGCCAGCCCTTCATCTCCAGCCCAGCGAAGTCGGCTTGTGTGGACCAGCTGGAACATTCCGAAATACAGTCAGGAAACAGCGCAGATCATGGGTGCCAGCATTGCACATTTGACATCCAGAGTGGGGTGTGGCGGCAGGGTGGAGCGCACGGGGGACTGGTCTGCTTTTGTGGGGTTCCTCAGGCAAGGGGTGTCCTGTGGGCCAAATGTGGTCCCTCAGAAGAGAGAGCTGGCATGTGGTCAGCTTGGGTACTATGTTTAGGGCTACCTAGAGGGGCAGAGAGACAGACCCCAGCAGCAAAAAGCTAGAAGTGGGCACTGGGTTGCCAGGGTCTTAGGAAGAAATGCAGAGGGACCTCCTGGAGTACAGATGCCTCTTCTACAGCCCCGAGAAGGGCAGGAGTGGGATGGCCACTCGTGGGAGCGTCTGAAGAACCCACAACACTCACGAGGGAAAGGGTCCACATGCCACTAGCCAGGCTCAGAGTGTGACGAAGCCACCTTGCTGACTCCCTTGCCCTAACTCCCTACCTGCCCCCTGCCCCGGGCGCTCAGAAGCCAGCCAGCAAACTGAGAGCCACGAAGGGAGAAAAGCATAAGGCAGAGACTGCACAGCGGCTGCCAGTGACCCACCAACCTCCCCACGGCAGCCCCAGCCCGTGCAGGCTTCAGGTGGGGCAGGAAGGGGGGGTTGACGTTACATTGGGTTCACAGGTTCGGTCCTCACCTTGGGCTGGATATTCTGATTTCTGACGTGAAACAAGTTCAACTTAGAACACCACATGTGTGCTGTCTAGTTCCCGAGAATAAAAAGTCAGAAGCTGCTGAGTTCTCACATCAACCTTCTATTAAACAAAACGTAAGAGGGCAATGGAGCGAAAGGGAAAGCCAATCCGCCAACCGCATCGCTGATTGTTTTTCTCGGACATGCTAATTATGTTTATTTTGTTCATTCACCGTTTCTTGGGATACAGTGTCCAAGAGACAAGGACGTTATCCTTGTGCGGTTCTCTGTCCCAGTTCCCCGTTTCTCTTGGCTCACATTATCCTCCTACTCACACGGACCCGGCGGGCTTATGGCGTGGCCCATCCTGCGATCGTATTTATCCAGGTCCACAAGCCCCCGGCTGCTCCTTGGCTGGGACAGAGCAGCCACGAAGCTATAATGCCGCAAACGGGTCTCTCCGGGTGCCCCAGGCCCTGCCCAGCCTCATCCCAGGGCCGTGGGCAGAGGTCAGTACAGGTTGGCTCCCGGCCAGTCTCCCTTGTCTGGACTTCATCTGGCGGCTCGCCCAAAAGCTTTCAAAGACTGAAATCTGAGGTAAGTTTTCAGACTTCATGCCAGGAAGCCACAATCCAGTAGAGACAATGGGTTGGCAGAAGGTCTGTCTGAACATCCAGCAAGGAAATTTTTATAAATAATGGATGCGATCAGTTATTTAGCAAAACCGAACATGCTTGGACAATTCAGGTCTCACTTGCTAGTTCTCAAGAAATTAATGCGTCGTCACTGAGATGCATAATGTGTGGTCCCATCGGACACCGGCTTCGGAGGGAGACTGGCGGAGCCAGGAGGGAAGGGACCCATGTCAATCAGTTATCTGCAGAGCACACACGACACGTGTCCATGCAGAGGAACAGAGCTCGGGTGGGAAGGCAGCACCAGGGTCCTTTCTCGCGCACGGGTGAGCCGACAAGGACGTGTCCCCACGAAGGAGAGGGTGCCGGGCTCTCTCTGACCGCGGAGCAGGTGGAGCTCAGCGCCACGACGTTTAAACCCGCTCGGTGTTGGGAATCAGCACCCCTGCGAGGAATCCTACAAAAGATGTCACTGCGTGGACCTTGGAGATTCTGCCAAGGGTCAAGAGCAGGGCCTTCAGCCTCACGTGCACAGACCCTGACCCAGTGACCCCATTTCTCACAACGCATTTCTGGGCGGCAGATTCGTGTCATCCAGCCTCAGTTTACCAGTTCACAAGGGTCCTCGAGGCTCCACATGCCCCGTGCGTTTTCCCAGCACAGTTCTCCCTCTGGGGGGCCAGACGCTAAGCACAGGGCTGCTGGGTGAGCAGGACGCCAGAACCGGGAGAGGCTGGCACAGGATGTCGAGGCACCTGCTGGTCCGTCTTGCAAGAGAGGAGGTCTGGCCGAGGGTCTCTGAGCTTCAGTCACGGTGCCCGTGAGGCTGTGGAGCATGTCATGGGCCGCTCCCAGGCACCACTGAAAACAGTAAAATGTTAAGTGGAATCAAAAGTATCAGGGAGTGCCGGCTGCCGGGACAGGGCAGGGGAGAGGCGGCACAGGGCGGCAGTGGAGAGGACAGACCCTGAATGCAGGACCCAAGGCCTGTCCTACAACCCTGGCGAGTCCCGGAGTCCGTGCTTCCACTTGTTTGCAAAATGGGAAAGGCTACCAGCACCTCCTGCTGCAGGGCGCTGTGGAAGTCCAATGGCTGAAAGCCTCCGGAGGGCAGGGAGCTGCGCCGGGCCAGAGCTGCGTGCGCGGTCGGTCCTTCTAGTGAGAACCACCCGGCGAGACCCGGGTAGCGGGATCCATCCCTGTGACAACCGGACTCGGGCAGGCGGAGCCAGGAGAGAAGGGGAAGAAGCGGCTCCCACTGTATCGGGATTAGAAAATTTCGGAAGCAACACCGATGGCAGGAAAATGAGAACCAGAGGAAATCATCCAGAAAGGGTCTCCCAGATGGCCAGGCTACTCTCTGAAGCTGAGGGGTACTTTCCAGTGAACTAAGACGAAAGGGCTTTCGTTGCACCGAGATGCTTGAAATATCTCTTTCCGGGAGAGAACCCTCATTCTCTGATGTACACGCTGCCTCTCCTTCCCTGCTGGCTTTCATCCGCGGCCAAGACGACACTCTCTGGTCCACGAGAATGGACCATCAAGTTCAAATTCAAACGGGAACTTGAGTTTCCTCTCCTCAGATCGACCGGAACGCGCATCTCCATTTTTAGGGGTATCGGCTGTACCAACTGAGTACCCACCCCACACAGGTCCCACGTACACTGTCTCCGGCTCCACAGGAATGTGGACAAAAGTGACCGATAAGGCAGAGGCAAGAGACTAAAATGCACTTTAAGAAGAAAACGTATCTTTGAAGAAGACACAACAGCAGAAATGGGGAAGACTTAATAAAAGAGCACCTCCCAGGAGCCGAGCCCCACGCCAAGCACCTCGTAACCACGGGTCACGTTGTCACAGTGACGCCGCAAGGCCAACGATGCCACGTGCAGCTCAGGGAAGGAGCGGGCCGAGGACGGCCGGGCACATTCTGGAGCAGCGTTCAGACGTGGCCTCCCTGGTTCGGGCTTTGCACTCACCCCTGCTGCGACGGTTTCAGAACTAGACCCGCCGGGCCCGCCTTTCAGCTCTACTGCGTACAAGCGAGTTAACGTCTCCAAACCTTGCTCAATTCCCGCTTACGTAAAACGGGGGTGACCCACCACCTTCCCCCCAAGATTTCGTGAAAATTAAATGAGGGTGTTTTTTTTTTAAGATTTTATTTATTTGATAGAGAAAGACACAGCGAGAGAGGGAACACAAGCAGGGGGAGTGGGAGAGGGAAAGCAGGCTTCCCGCGGAGCAGGGAGCCCGAGGTGGGACTCGATCCCAGGACTCCTGGATCATGACTTGAGCCCAAGGCAGACACTTAACGGCTGAGCCACCTGGGCGCCCCTTAAATGAGATGTTTATTGAAGCATTTAACTCCGCGGCTGGCGCACGGCACATGCTCAGATAGACGCCAGTGACCACCGTTGCTATGCCCGCCCTCCCAAGGCTGCCTGTAATCGCAGACATTAAATACGGACAATGTGCGGACCGGGCCAGCCAACAGCGTGCCATCTGGCTGGCCGCCCCTGGGCCCCGCTCTCTCTTAAAGGCATTTTCTCCTGCGCCTCGTTCCCGCCACAGGCGCTAGGAGGAGACGCGACAGCACTGAGGGGAAACGCAGGAAGCAGCCGCCGGCAGAAAGGGCTGGGTTCAGGCCCGTGGAATCAGGACGAGCGAGAGGAAGCGCTGCTGTTTGAGCCCAGCGCGGAGCCAGTCCCCGAACGGACGCAGCAAACTGGAAGACGGGAAGATTCCTCGAGGGTTTGAGAGGGAGCTTTTGCCGGTGTCACCGTGTGAAGGAGGTCTTGCCGAAGACGGAAGGGATTAGGGTTGGGAAGACTTTAATGAGTTTCTTGAGCCCATTTTAGCCTAAAAGAGAAAGATTAATTTCCAAAGTCTTAAATAGGAAACAGAATTTAGACAGAATCAAACTAGAGAAAGAGAACGGCTGAGAAAGACCCACTCAGTTTCCAGGAACTGAAGGAAAAACACTTGCCTGTGGGAGAATCGGGCAGGCTCCGACTTAACAGCTAATCTGACCCAGCAAGCACCGGCCTGGAGAGGCCTGGAAGACGCACGAAGAGGAGCCATTATTATTTCCACTCTTTGGGGGGTCTCGGGGGGCTGGAAATCAGCTGGCTGAGCACGTCCGATTCAGCTGTGTTCATCTCTGCTTTGCCAGGCCAAGGACACCACGATTTTAAATGTAAGTTTAAATCATCAATAGGCAACGACATTTATTGTCAACACCTACCTGGCATTATTTCTAACGTATCCACTGCATTTCCCGCAGTGCCTGAGCAACCAAGTGTTTATCATCCCAGCAACGTGACACTAAAAATACGTCATCAAATCCGCAGACGGCTGGATCTAACATGTGCTACGAACGCGCAACGGAGAGCCCCAAACGACCCTAAGGCCCAAGAAACACTATGAGTGAATCTACAGAGTTTGGTGGATGAAGAAAACAAAACGGGAAGAAACAGAGAATTCAGCGAGAGAATTCAGCTTTAAGTGGGGTGGGCTGGGGTCAGGTGTGTGGTGAACAACACCCTTCGGTGGCCAAGGGCAGAGGGACAGCAGTGACCTCGGTCGTCATCGGCACCTTCCTCAGCAAGGATCACTCACGCCTGTGTGTGTCATGGAAGGACACTTCTCAAGAAGCTTACCATCCCTCTAAGGAAACAAAACAAAACGGAAACAGAAAAGTAGGGAAGCCTGGGGGGCTCAGTCGTTAAGCCTCTGCCTTCGGCTCAGGTCATGATCTCAGGGTCCTGGGATCGAGCCCCGCATCGGGCTCTCTGCTCAGCGGGAGTCTGCTTCCCCACACCCCTGCCACTCCCCTTGCTTGTGCTTTCTCTCTCGCATAAGTAAATAAAATCTTAAGAGAAAGAAAGAAACAGAAAAGTAAGTAGCAATTCTTAGAAACTGCTGATTATCTTCGTATCACTGGCTGGGCACAAGCCTCACGGTGATGCTAGACTCTGAGGAAAAGCCCCGAGCACCAACAGTGTCGTTCTAAGTCACCCGACTGCGCCACAGACCCGCGTAGAAAGGAGAGCGTGACGTTGGGACGTGAGGAACCACAGCCCTAGCACTCCTTCAACCGTGGCCCGTGTGCGGTTCCAGACCGCGCATTCCAGCCTCATGCTGATTTCGGAGTCACTCATCTAAGCCGACTTGGGCTTTAGCTCCTAAGCCCATTTTTTATGTTCACTCAGGCAGGCCACAAGCGGAGCGGCTTGAGAGGAAGGAATCTGGAATCACACTGCCTGGGTTCGGATCCCAGGTCTGCGCTGAGCCGCTGCCGGTGTGGCCAGTGACTTCCCCCAGCCTCGGTTTCCCTGTGGGTCAGGGGATCACGAGGGGACCTGCCTCACTCGGTCGCAGCGAAGATACAGAAAACAGTCCATGCAGCCCCGGGGACAGCCCACAGCCAGTCCACAAAAATGCGCGCTTTCCTTGCTACAGCGTGCCCTGTTCTCTGTGTTTAAAGGCAGGTGCGCGCACAGCGACCAGGAGCGGCACGTGACCGTCTGAGCGAGTAGCACGTGAGGAAATATGAGGCCCAGTACGTCTGCCTGAAAGTGATGGTTCAGGGCGCCTGGGTGGCTCAGTGGATAAGCGTCTGCTTTCGGCTCAGGTCATGATCTTGGGGTCCCAGGATAGAGCCCCGCGTCGGGCTCTCTGCTCAGCGGGGAGCCTGCTTCCCCCTCTGCCCTTCCTGTGTGAGCTCTCTCTCTCTCTGTCAAATACATAAAACCTTTTGAAAAAATTACTGTTTCATATACACAGAAGGTGATAAGAAGAGTTTGGAATTGGAAGCAAACAGGCGCACTTTGTGGAGCTGAAGAATGCGATGGGCACATGGGTGACAGAGTTCATGGAGACAACAGAACTACTGTGAGAAAAATGTTCTTAAAGATCCAGGGAAGTCGTGAAGAGCCCTGAGCTCTGAGAACACAGCATCTCCTTCCCCCACTCCTCCCCGGAGAACTGCTTGTAGCGAAGAAGTTGTAAAATTGAAAGGCTGATGAGGAAGCCTGTTTTCAGAAAAAGCCTTGCAGGTGAGGAGAAGCTCTGACAGCGAGGCCTGGGGGACAGACGGCGGGGAGGTCCCGAAGCTCACGTGACGCACCGGGGCCCTGCGGCAGGTGCTCCTCTACGGCTCTGCAGCGAACACCAGGACAGGTGCGGGCCCCAGGGTTCCCGGCTGCGTGCGATGGGCCAGCGCGGCAGGCCCAGGTCCGGGTCTCAGCTCCCCCCCCGACCTCCCACCGCACACAGCCCCGTCTCTGTCGCTGCGGGTCTCCCGTGCCAGTCTTCAAGCGTCGTGAGAACAGGGGGCAGCTCTGTTTTCATTTTCCCTCGTACCTCAACTGCTTAGCAAAGACCAGTGTCCACGCCGTTGCCTACTGATGCTCCAAACTGAAACTGAGAAGCATGTAATACGCCTGCGGTGGGGCGCCTGGGGGGCTCGTGGGTGAAGCCTCTGCCTGCGGCTCAGGTCATGATCTCGGGGGCCTCGGATCGAGCCCCGCGTCGGGCTCCCTGCTCAGTGGGAAGCCTGCCTCCCCCTCTCTCGTTGCCTCTCCCCCAACTCTGCTCTCTCTCTCAAGTAAATAAATAAATAAAATCTTAAAAAAAACATTCAATAGGTCAAAATCTCATTTAAACAATCTCATTAGCAAATGAGAACGATTTATGCTTTTTATTAAAATGAAGTTTCTTGTTGATGGAAAACCCACAATAAAGCCTGTGTGCGTGCGTGTGTGCGTGTGCGTGTACATGCACACACACAAACATGCGTACGCACATTTCCCATTTCCTGGGGTTAGTCACACCCAGGGAAACCTGGCCCGCCCGCCCATTCAGCCACAACCAGGCTCTGTAACTTGCCTGCTGGGAGCTACTTCTATTGCTCACTTAGTGTTTTCCACGGGGAGAGCAAATGCACAGACAGCAGCCCAGGGACCCTGCATTGCTAACCCAAGATGGCGCTTTCTCTCTGAGTCTAGACACTGCCACTGACCCGTTCTCAGTGCATCATCCTAGCCAGCCGCTACGAATCAATTAGTGCTGGAATGAAGGTGAAATATCTTTGTCTCCTGGGCCTACAAGTATACACTCCTGAGCACTTAGAAAGGCGTTCCCATCAAGCACACACACAAGGTTCCACTAAATACTACTGGCCCTCATCTGTGGAACATATTCTGATGGATTTCTTAGAACGCTGCTTGCAACCTGCTGGTTTCGTGATCTACAAAAAAACTGTGCTACAAGGGACTGCCTTTGCAAACCCCCAATTCTAAGGTCCTGGCAAACACCAGGGGAAGGCTGCGCTAGTTTTCTCAGACGGGCAGAGCGCTGGGCTCACGAAACCACACGCTCATGCCTCACCGAGCCCTGGTAGGCCTGAGGCTCTGAGCCATCGATGGATGCCTGACTCCACAGAGTCCTCTCACCGGGGACTGGGATAGAGGCAAATCCCCTGACTCGTGCAGAAAGAACGATTAGAACAGCCGCCGTGCCACAGTGCGTCAGAAGATCACTCACACCACACGAAAGACAATACTACCCCGGAGAAATCTCATTATTGATGGCTTGGTTCCCATAAAAACGATCCAAACTATTTTCAGTTTGCCAAAATCACACGTTCTCTCACTGCTGTGTTCCCTCTGCCTGGCTAATGTCCACTTTTTCTCTTGGCTGGAAAATGTCTTCCAAGAGAACCATTCTTCGTCCATGAACCACAGGCTGCAGGGACCACCGAAAGCGGGACAGTGTCGAAATCCTGGACCGTGTGTCTGGACACACAGCTCTGTTCGAGACCTGTTTTAAAGCAAAAGAAACCCCCGTACTTATGTGGGCATCCTTATCACCAGGTCTGAAGTATTTAATCTTAACTAAATGTAATTTTAAACCCAAAGAACTTGTTCATGGATGGGAACTTGTAGTTCTGTAAACCTCAGAAGAAACAGAAGGCAGAATGCAGGCACCGTCTTCACGGCTGACTTTGACTTTAAAGTATGCATGTCCCTGTGCAGAAGCCAGGCAGAACCTCGCGACTCCAAGACGGCGTCTGTGGCTCAGCAAGACCCCAGGAGCGAGGAGGCGAAGAGGAGGGAAGAGGAGGGCCTTGCGAGAGCAGCTGACACGCTCCGACCAAGGAAGGCCTGATTTTCTTTCCGCTCCAGGTTCAGATGATCTGAAGCCCTGAGTATACCGAATGCTGTCGCTGTAATTCAGACATAACTGGAGCAAGTGGCTGCTTAGCACAGGAGAAAGTCAGGGCTGAGGAGATGGAACCTTCTGGCCTTTGGGCTGTTCTGGGAAGCAAAATCCCGGCTGACTAGAAACTGCCTCTTTTCCTCTCTTTGCCACAGCTGGACTGGAGGAGCCTCCACATCTGCGGCCTCCGATGTCCCCAGACCCTAAGACTCATTCAGCACAGGACGTCCACCCGTGAGCACCCCCACATCTCTCTCTCACACACACACACACAGAGCAGCTGTCTTCCTCTCCCCTAAGTACACCTGCTCCAATGCTGAAAACAGGTAAGACCTACCCCCGAACATCGAATCACATTTTCCCAGAGACCATGTCCCTCTGCCCCAGGGACAAAAGGGAACTCACCCCACTGCCACCGAAATGTCCCCTTGGCGGACTCCCTGCCCTCTCTGCTCCGACACAGTAAGGAGGCCTGGGCTCTCTGAGCGCAAAGAGCTGCAGGACCTCACGGGCCTTTACCAGCCACAGGGGGTGGGGGTGACCAGCCGCGTCACCCAGGAGCCTGCGGCGGAGCAGAGCCTCTGCCCGGGGGCTGCAGAAGGGAGCGGGCTCGGAACCAGACCGCCTGACTCAGAGTAGGCTGCTGCGAGCGTCGTGGGGCCAGGCCGTCCTTCCCGGGCAGCCGGGGCTCAGCAGCCCATCTCTGTGCAGCTGCCCCGTCACCGACAGACACCCAGGACTGCAGGGAGGCCACACGCCACGGTGGGGCTGAGCGCAGTGCGCCCCAGGGCTCCCGGACAGGGCGCACCCCATGGCGGGAGGGTCAGCTGCCTGCCTGCTCAGGAGCATCTCCAGGCCCACGGGAGGCTCCGTGCACAGAGGTTTGCCCGCTGGAGCCCCCCTCGACTGCTTTAGAAAACCACACAACCGGGAAATCTCTGTGGGCAGCACCGCGTGTGTGACCTTCAGAGCTGCCCGGGCCCGACCGTGGCCTTGCTCCCCACTGACTCCCGGTGAGCACCCACCCCTGACCGCAGTCTCTGATGAAATCCGACCCATGGGAATTAAAAGGCAAAACGGGATGAAGTCCCAAAAGTTCATCTTCACTTTTGTTTCCTTTGCCTTTGGAGACATATCTTGAAAGAAGTCCCTGTGGCTGATATCGAAGAGATTGCTGCCTATGTTCTCCTCTAGGATTCTGATGGATTCCTGTCTCACGTTGAGGTCTTTTATCCATTTTGAGTTTATCTTTGTGTACGGTGTAAGAGAATGGTCAAGTTTCATTCTTCTACATACAGCTGCCCAGTTTTCCCAGCACCATTTATTGAAGAGACTGTCTTTTTTCCACTGTATACTTTTTCCTGTTTTGTCGAAGATTAATTGACCATAGAGTTGAGGGTCCATATCTGGGCTCTCTACTCTGTTCCACTGGTTTATGTGTCTGTTTTTATGCCAGTACCATGCTGTCTTGGTGATCACAGCTTTGTAATAAAGCTTGAAATCAGGTAACGTGATGCCCCCGTTTTATTTTTGGTTTTCAACATTTCCTTAGCGATTCAGGGTCTCTTCTGATTCCATACAAATTTCTGGATTATTTGCTCCAGCTCTTTGAAGAATACTGGTGGAATTTTGATCGGAATGGCATTAAAAGTATAGATTGCTCTAGGCAGTATAGACATTTTAACAATGCTTATTCTTCCGATCCAAGAGCATGGAATGCTCATCCATCTTTTTGTGTCTTCTTCAATTTCTTTCATGAGTGTTCTGTAGTTCCTCGAGTACAGATTCTTTACCTCTTTGGTTAGGTTTATTCCCAGGTATCTTATGGTTCTTGGTGCTATAGTAAATGGAATCGATTCTCTAATTTCCCTTTCTGTATTCTCATTGTTAGTGTATAAGAAAGCCACTGATTTCTGTACATTGACTTTGTATCCTGCCACGTTGCTGAATTGCTGTATGAGTTCTAGTAGTTTGGGGGTGGAGTCTTTTGGGTTTTCCATATAAAGAATCATATCATCTGCGAAGAGAGAGAGTTTGACTTCTTCATTACCAACTTGGATACCTTTTATTTCTCTTTGTTGTCTGATTGCTGTTGCTAGGACTTCTAATACTATGTTGAACGAGAGTGGTGAAAGTGGGCATCCTTGTCGTGCTCCTGATCTCAACGGGAAGGCTGCAAGCTTTTTCCCATTGAGGATGATATTTGCTGTGGGTCTTTCATAGATAGATTTTATGAAGTTCAGGAATGCTCCCTCTATCCCTACACTTTGAAGCATTTTAATCAGGAACAGATGCTGGATTTTGTCAAATACTTTTTCTGCATCAATTGAGAGGACCATGTGGTTCTTCTCTCTTCTCTTATTGATTTGTTCTATCACATTGATTGATTTGCGAATGTTGAACCATCCTTGTAGCCCAGGGATGAATCCCACCCGGTCATGGTGGATAATCTTTTTAATGTGCTGTTGGATCCTGTTGGCTAGGACGTTGTTGAGAATCTTAGCATCCATATTCATCAGAGATTTTGGTCTGAAATTCTCCTTTTTGGTAGGGTCTTTGCCTGGTTTGGGGATCAGAGTAATGCTGGCTTCATAAAGAGTCTGGAAGTTTTCCTTCTGCTTCAATTTTTTGAAACAGCTTCAGGAGAATAGGTGTTATTTCTTCTTTGAAGGTTTGGTAGAATTCCCCAGGGAATCCGTCAGGTCCTGGGCTCTCGTTTTTTGGGAGGTTTCTGATCACTGCTTCAATCTCGTTACTAGATATCGGTCTATTCAGGTTGTCAATTTCTTCCTGGTTCAATTTTGGGAGTTTATAGTTTTCCAGGAATGCATCCATTTCATCTAGGTTGCTTAGCTTAATGGCATATAACTGTTGATAAGAGATACTTGACTACTTCCTTGGTGTTAGTTGTGATCTCTCCCTTTTCATTCCTAATCTTATTAATTTGGGCTTTCTCTCTTTTCTTTTGGATTAGTGTGGCCAATGGTTTATTGATCTTATTGATTCTTTCAAAAAGCCAGCTTCTAGTTTCATTGATGTGTTCTACTGTATCTCTGGTTTCTACCTCATTGATCTTTGCTCTAATCTTGATTATTTCCTTCTTATGTGTGGAGTTGGTTTGATTTGTTGTTTCTCCAGTTCTTTAAGGTGTAGAGACAGCAAGTATATAAACTTTTGGGACTTCATCAAGATCAAAAGCTTCTGCACAGCAAAGGAAACAGTCAAGAAAACAAAGAGGCAACCCACGGAATGGGAGAAGATATTTGCAAATGACAGTACAGACAAAAAAATTGATATCCAGGATCTATAAAGAACTCCTCAAACTCAACACACACAAAACAGACAATCATATCAAAAAATGGGCAGAAGACATGAACAGACACTTTTCCAATCAAGACATACAAAAGGCTATCAGACACATGAAAAAATGTTCATCATCACTAGCCATCAGGGAGATTCAAATTAAAACCACATTGAGATACCACCTTACACCAGTTAGAATGGCCAAAATTAGCAAGAGAGGAAACAACATGTGTTGGAGAGGATGTGGAGAAAGAGGAACCCTCTTACACTGTTGGTGGGAATGCAAGTTGGTGCAGCCTCTTTGGAGAACAGTGTGGAGATTCCTCAAGAAATTAAAAATAGAACTTCCCTATGACCCTGCAATTGCACTCCTGGGTATTTACCCCAAAGATAGAGATGTAGTGAAAAGAAGGGCCATCTGTACCCCAATGTTTATAGCAGCAATGGCCATGGTCGCCAAACTGTGGAAAGAACCAAGATGCCCTTCAACGGACAAATGGATAAGGAAGATGTGGTCCATATACACTATGGAGTATGATGCCTCCATCAGAAAGGACGAATACCCAACTTTTGTAGCAACATGGACGGGACTGGAAGAGATTATGCTGAGTGAAATAAGTCAAGCAGAGAGAGTCAATTATCATATGGTTTCACTTATTTGTGGAGCATAACAAATAGCATGGAGGACATGGGGAGTTAGAGAGGAGAAGGGAGTTGGGGGAAATTGGAAGGGGAGGTGAACCATGAGAGATTATGGACTCTGAAAAACAATCTGAGGGGTTTTGAAGGGGCGGGGGATGGGAGGTTGGGGTACCAGGTGGTGGGTATTACAGAGGGCACGGATTGCATGGAGCACTGGGTGTGGTGCAAAAACAATGAATACTGTTACGCTGAAAAGAAATAAAAAATAATAAATAAATAAATAAAATGAAAAAATAGATAAATTTTTAAATTCCACATTAAAATTGAAGCATTCTATTAAAAAAAAAAAAAGGCAAAATGGGGTATGGTATGTTGCGTTTCCTCGAAGCCCTGGGAAAACGTCTCCACTGAGCCTGCCAGTTTTGTCCAAAATAATAATGTGAGCAGCACCCAGGGGCAGAAGGAAGGAAGCTGGCTCCGAGGTTGGCCGGGCTCTGCAGGGGCTCCGCGGAGAGCCCACATCACAAGGCCACCTGCTCGCGGAGTCGTCTCGCAGGGAATGCGGTTCCCTGTCAAGCACAGACGAGCCCGAAAATGACACCCGAGAATGGGGGCGGGTGGGAGGCATCCGAGGCCCCGGGGTGGGGGGGCCTGTCTCCTAGTTTCACAGGCTGTGGAAGGACAAGATGGACAGAGGCAAACGCACTTCCGCGGAGACATCAGGCTGGAGGGGCTCGGGGGGGAGAACGAACAGGAGTTCAGGGGAGAGAATGCAGTTCCTGAGAACAAACCTCGGGCTCTGCTCTTCCCGTCCCGACATCACAGAAAGCGCTGACCCTCCCGAGCTCAAATGCAAGGACTGGAACGAGAAAGGTGAGACCCCGGGTCTTCTCGGCAAAATTTGGGGGAATTCTCCTGGAAGGCTGGTGACTCGGCTGCTGCAGGAGCGGCGTGCAGGGTGGTCCGTGCAGGGGGAGGGGCTCCTGGAGGCCCCTGCAGACCCACCCTCGCCCACCACGGGGCTGGAGCAGCCAGGACCCCTCCCCCAAGGACGGGGAGGAAATCCGCTCCCTGCTTCCACCTGCGACTTCCACTCAGGCCCGCGGCACGTTTTGGAGCTGACTCAGCCGAGGCAGAACGTTTCGGCTCCTCTTCTGTCTTCAGGTTCCCTCTTACGTGGAGGGTGGTAGCATCAACTAGGCACCAAGACGTCGTTTAGAAGTGGGGTTGGCAGCAAGAGGGGCATCCCCTGTCCATGCCCAAACCCGAAGAGCCTGGGGGTGAAGCTTCTGTTTTTAGCACCGGGCTCTGTGAGGCTGACCTGTATCTCACTTCTTATATCGACAGGAATGACAAGCCTCGAAGGCCAGGACACAGACTGAGCAGATGCCCTCACGAGGCTTTGCCGGGAGGGGCAGTAGGGGTAAGACACACAAACTGTGCCGCGGACAGGGACCCGGAGAACGGGAGGATCCGGAGTGTCTGTGCAAGGGCGCACTCAGGTGCGCAGGAGGGAAGGAGCCAGAGCTCAGCTCGAACTTCACAGCCTGGGGACCGGTCCACAGCCAGACTGAAGCACGCGGCTCCCAAGGAAAACTGGGGTAGTTATGGGGCCGGCACACATTTAGGGCCCAAGAAAGGAGCAAACGAGTAGATGCGGAGAGAACGCGCAGCTGGAGGAGACGTACAGGAACGGCCGGGGCATGGAGCAGGGGTCACTGAATTTCCCGACTTCAGCGGGAGAACCAGTCGGACCCACCAGAGCCCCCGGTCAAAGAGGCAGGAAAAGAGGCGATATTACCCGCGTGACCGAAGGGCCTGCGTGTCGCCCGCAGTAGGGCTTCTCCGGGCTGCCGTCTCCACTGCCTCGCTCCACATTCTGCGGCTCCTCATTTCTCGAGACCAAACCCTCTAAATCACATTGGTCTGGCCAGACTCAGGATGACAAGTCTTCAAGACCGTAACACAACGTTAAACTTAATTTTATGCCTGAGACGCTGAAGGCTGGCACAGCTACATTATCTTTTTGTCAAATCTTCACATTTTAATCTGCCATCCAGTCAGCAGACTGGAAACAGAGAGAAATCACATCGGCTTATGAGAGATTTTAGACCCTGTTCCACCAATTTTTTTTCCCATTAACCTGTCATGTAAATGTAAAACTGTGTAATGGTTTAAGCCCCATGGCTCAGTGAGGAGGGGCTCCGGGAAGAAGGGCCAGAGCTGGAGTCCTCCCTGGGGGCTCCACAGGCAGGTCACACTAAACCCAAGGGACATGGAGTCCAGGGTCCTTCGCTGCTCCCTTCTGGAGGAGGCCAAGGGCACCGCCACGCATCCGGCCACCTGGCAGCGGTGGTGGTGGCCCTGCAGAGGCCCACTCGGGAGGGCCGTGGCATGGTGATGAAGACAGCAGGGGACAGAGCCAGAACACCAGCCCCAGTCCCAGTCTGCCTCTCGCTGGCCGTGACGAGTGCCCTCAAGCCAGGAACTCAGCCCTCCTGTGTCACCTTCCTCATCTGCGAAACCACTCAGGCTCCTGAGGGAGTGACCGAGTTCAAACATGTCATACATCGAGACCCGTACCTTGCACCCGTAAGCTGCTGGGGTTGACTGAGACTTCCTGCTCCTCGAGCGCACATCCACTCAGCACACGTGACCTGCCAAATCCAAAGCCTCAGCGTCCGCACAGTCTCCTCCTTGAAGGACTCACCCGGACTCACACAGCACCTTCCTCCCGAGCTCTCATCTGGCGGTCTGTGCTCTGGGCCCCTCAAAGCGTCCTCCACAGAGCGACCACACTGACCTTCCTGCGACATGAAACCAAACGTTTCACTCTCGGTCTCAAAACCCCTCGGTGGCACGTTGCCTTCCGGGGGGGAATGAATCCAAATTTCTGAATGTGTCCTGAGCGACGCCTTCCCCGTCCTGCCCCCACGCCTTCTCTCCCACCGTCTCGTCTTGCGCCCCAGTTACACAGAGCTGGTGCGCACCCCCAACCTGGATGTCTCACGCCTCCACACCTTTGTCTGTGCGGCTCCTCTGTGGAGAAGTCCTTGAGGTCCTGGTCGTCATTTCCTTCGACAGCCTGCCCAGACCCAGCCCTGGGCAAGCTCCTCATCTGGGATTCCCAAAGCCTGGTGCGTTTCTCCTGCTCCGCACCCACCAAGTCACACTGTAGCCGCCGGGGCCTGAGGGCGGGGACTCGTCCCAAGGAGCTTTACGTCTCCAGCACCATCATCCAAACCCACACTGGTGTTATGATGTGCAGCGGTTAAGAGCGAGGACCCTGGAGCCAGAGCGCTGGGCTATACCCTGACGCGCATATACCCTGACCGGCTCCATGAGCCCGATGAAGTCAATGACCTCGTGGAGGCTCCTCTGGGAGATGATGGTGTGTTGGCGTCTCCTTCACAGAGATACTGTGAACACTGAACCCAATGAACACACCGTCCTTAGCTGGAACCCAGCACACGTATAAATTTTAGGGCAGCGAAGTTCTGACAAATAAAAAATACCAGTCAGATACAAATTAAAAAAGAAGAAGAAGATACGGCCACCAGCTTCAAACATTTTCGCAGTGCACAACTCATTAGTGGGTACCGCAAGAAAATCTTGGGTGTGATGTTCATTTGGCTGCTTCTGAGACTTGTGAACACAAGAGAACATAGTAAATAAGAGAAAACAGTTGAGTTAGCAGGTGGGGTCGATGAGCCCCATTCCCACGAGGCTGGGTTAATGACAGCAGCCCTCTGAGGCGCAGTGGGGACATTCCGGAGGTTCTAGAGGATGACAGTGCTGACCCACCGCTGACCGGCTCCAGCAGCCGGAGAGGAGTAGGGGCGACTGACGGAACCCTGGGCCCTCTTGGTAGTCTCCACAGGAGATCAGCTCCTCAGGGCTAAGCTCTGCGGAAGCTCCTGGTCACCACGGGTCATTGGTCCACACTTTACCCTGAGGCTCTGCTGAAGTTGTGTCTGTTTCCATGACTTCCCGGCCCCACGGCTCCAGCGGAGTCTGTGCCTCTCACGGAGCTCAGAGTCTGTTCCCTGCCCTTCATGCCACGAGTTTAAGTGAAAACCCTCCCAGTCCATTAAAATGCTAAATCCCCTTGTAAGTCCCGACACCACCACCGTGAACACATTCTGGTTGTTTTTAACGGACCCCCTCACCAATCCGACCTTGTCCGGCGGAGCACACCCTGACGTTCGATCACTTCCACGAGTGAGAACCTTCCAGAAAGTGAAGGGCCGGAGAGGGGGCACATGCGTGTGGGCCGGTTCTCTGAAGGCGCCGAGAGCCGGCGGGTCACAACTGAAGGGACCGGGGTGCGCGGTGGCCGCCCTGAAACGCTGACTGCAGCCGCATCGGGAAGGGACCTCACGGACAGCGATGGCGACACTGGCCAGCGGTAAGAGCGGCCCCGCAGCTCCCAGCCCAACGCCGCCGCACCCCTGCCCGGCTGCCTGGCAAGCACCACAGCCGGGGCGGGGGCGGTCACCAATGGAAACCCGGTGTCGCAGATGCCCGGAATCAAGGCCTGGGCAGGACTGGCTCTGCTGGGGACGCTGAGGGACACCGTGTTCCACGGCTGGAGTTTCTGGTGGTTTGCAGCCACCTTTGCCGTGCTTAGCTTGCGCCTCTGTCTCCTCACACAGCACTGTCCGTGTGTGTGTGTGCACGCGCGTGTGTGTCTGTTGTGTGTGTGTTGTGTGCATCTGTGTGTGTGTCTGGTGTGTGTGTGTGTCTGTTGTGTATGTGTGTGTCTGTTGTGTGTGTCTGTTGCGTGTGCGTGTCTATTGTGTGTGTGTGTGTCCAAATTTCCTCTTTCCCTAGGACGCCCGTTCTGCAGAGGCCACCACCACGACATTAACGCGATCACCTTCCAGAGATCCCGTCTTCAAACGCGGTCACATCCAGAGGCTCCGGGGCTCAGGACTTGAACGCAGGATTCTGGGGCACAATCCGTCCCCTAACACCCACTCTCTCTCCAGACCACCCCGGACACCAGGAAACAAGCCTTGGGTCCGTGTGGCCGGATTTGGGTGTCGGTGCCGGGGACGCTTCTCGTGGGCCGGGCTGGGCCCCCTTTGCTGCCTTCTGCCAGCGGCCCAGGGAACCGGCGCCGACGGGCTGGAGCCCTGCCGAGAGGGAGGCCCAGAGCACGCAGGCCGGCCCCGGGCCTCTTCCAGCGGCCACAGCTACAAAGTTGCCTCCCTGCTGACCCCAAGCACATGGCCTCCTCCGCACGGGGCGCGCACAGCTGTCCGCATCGGTGTCAGGCCGACCCGGCCTCGCTCCGGACCGCAATCCCCAACTACTGGTCACTGGGCCTGCCCCCGCGCCTCTCGCCTGTCCACAGCGCAGGCCTCGCAGCCACGGCCCCGGCAGACCCTGCTCTCTCCCTCTGCGCCTCCTTGAACTCGTCTTTCACGACTTAGCCCAATTCTGCTTGTTTTTTAGTAAGTTCTTCACCAGAACGCGGCTCTGTGAAGATGGGGAATTTAGTCCATTCTGTTCCCTCCTGCGTTCCCGGCACCACAGTAGCACCTGGTGGGGGGGGGCCGACGCGGGAAAATCCAGATGTTGGAATGAACAGCCCTTCCCCCCGCTGGATGGACAGTTTCTCGAAGGCAGGAAGAGCCTTAATTCACCTCTTTTTCCTAGAGTTCTGCCTCGGGTGAGCGTCCAGCCCTAGGGACGGATCTGGGAATGGAGGCGGCCGGCTTGCAGGTCACCCCCCCCACATGCCCTCTGAGGTCAAATAGGACGCGGACGTCTTCCTCAAACTCCCCTTCAGCGTCGGGCTCGAGGCCGCCCCGTCTCCCTCGTGTGCGTCCCTCTCGGCCTCGTGCACGCGTCTGCGCCACGGACGACGGTCACGCTCGTCCCCTCCTACGGGGCGGTGCGCGGCTCAGACGAGGCCCTTCCCCTTCCTGGTTAACACGGGCCTGGTGAGCGTCGCTTCTTGTAACGGCACAAACTCCTTCGCTACCGACCCGGTCAGGCTTACAGGTTCCTCTGCCTCCCCGACATCCTGCGGGGTCTGTCCTTCTGCGGGCCCCGCCCACGGGCCGCCTGCGCCCCACACCCTGCGTCCGAACACCCGAAGCGGCTTCCTACCCGGTCCCTCGGCCGCCGTGCGCAGGCAGGGCTCCCGGGGAGCAATCCCACAGCGTGACGTCGCCAACAACAGCCCCTTTGCTCTAAAACCTTGACAGGCCTCCGCCCTACAGGAGAAGGTCTTAACTCCGCCCTCCGGGACCCCAAGGACCTGAGCCCCCAACGCCCCCTTGTCGGGCTCAGCAAGTCTGAGCCTCCTTCCCGGGGCGGCCGCCCACCGGCCCCCGTCTCATCCCGGGGCGGCCGCCCACCGGCCCCCGTCTCATCCCGGGGCGGCCGCCCACCGGCCCCCGTCTCATCCCGGGGCGGCCGCCCACCGGCCCCCGTCTCATCCCGGGGCGGCCGCCCACCGGCCCCCGTCTCATCCGGGGCGGGGCGGCCGCCCACCGGCCCCCGTCTCATCCCGGGGCGGCCGCCCACCGGCCCCCGTCTCATCCCCGGGGCGGCCGCCCACCGGCCCCCGTCTCATCCCGGGGCGGCCGCCCACCGGCCCCCGTCTCATCCCGGGGCGGCCGCCCACCGGCCCCCGTCTCATCCCGGGGCGGCCGCCCACCTGCCCCCGTCTCCAGTTCTCCCGCGTCTCCCCTCGCTCTCGCTTCCCAGATCCTCCCTGTGCCCCAGCCCCGGCCGCGCAGACCCAGCCCAAGCCCGCGCCATCCCGAGCCGCTCCCTGACGCAGCCCTGGAAGAAGCCCCGCTCTTCCGAGTCCCCGTGGCGCTCGTGGCCGGCACCCACGACGCGAGCCCGCGCCCCGCGGCCCACGCTCGCCCTCCCGCTCCGACCCCAGCCTCCCCAGGGCCGGCCCTGGCTCCGCTTCCTTTCCTGCCCCTCCCTTCCGCCCTAGCGCCGCGCCCGGAGCGCCCACACGGCGAGCACGTGGGTGAGGGCCGGCAGCTGGCCGTCGGAGGCTTCCAGCCCTTCGGCTTGGCTTGCTGCACATCTACCCCAGCCGTGGAAGCCATCGACGCCACCGTGACGGGCTCACACTTCACCGGCAGGACGGAGGCTTCTGGCTGAATCCGAGGCTACGTAAATACCTGATCTATAAATATTTTATCAAATGAATAAATTGCAGATTGGCAGGCGTCCTCTGGTTATCAAAGCCTGGAAGCAGGAAGGAAGCGGCCACGGCCATGCCGACCAAAAATACGGCTGCCCCGTCCCCAGAAAGATCACGAGAGGAGGTGACCCTCCAACGGACTCCACGAGTTCTGTCCACACAGAGGGGAGAACGCGTCACAGTAACGGTCGGAGCCCGCTGAGATGTTGCCATGGAAACGCAATGGTGATTCAGGAAAACCATCTTTTTAAATTGTTCTATAGACTTGCTCTAAGCTTTCTTACAGATCATGCAGCTCGGGGCCCTGGAGCCTTCTCTCGCACAAAACCTTCCTGCCGCCTCCTCTCAAACCTCACCCAGAGACCTCGCGCCTTCGGGGTGACCCGATGAAGCCGCCGCAGTCTCCTGACAGATAACAGAGGGAAGCCAGGACGAGCATCTCCAGACCCGCTGACCTGCCGCTGTCCGGCAACAGGAGGCTGCTCGTCCTGGGTGGGAGAGTCAGAGGGCTTCCGGAAGGGGCAGCATCTCCAATCGGTTCTTCGTGGGCATGTCAGAAGAAGCACTGTTTACTTGAAGTTTTCCTTTCGTTAATTCGGAAGGAAAAATATATAGTGATTTTAACAAAAACTACAGAGCTCATAGGCACAATTGTTCTTAGAAGGTTCAAGAGAAACAAAAGAGAAAGCACAAGATTCTAGGGGGATGGGAGTCCTCCTCCCCACCTTACTGTCCTCCAAAACTCCCTTGAGAGGTGAACCGTCACCCCACAACTTGGCCCCTTCTCTTCTGGCTTGACTCGAGTCATCATACAACCAGGAGGGCACTATCTTCTCCAGAGAATTCTACTGCGCCATGAAAACCCAAAGACACTGTTCTTATAAGAACAGTTATGGTAAACAATGTCCTTGGCTGTTATGGGCTGAATGTGTCCCCATCAGAAAATGTGTATGCTGACGCCCTAACCCCAGGACTTCCGAATATGACCGTATTTGGAGACTGAGCCTTTAAAGTGATGATTAAGTGAGACGAGGCCATGCCGGCCGGCGTTACTACAACCTGACCGGTGTCGTCCTGACAGAAGAACATCCGACACACAGAGAGACACCAGGGGTGCCCGTGCCTAGGACGACTGTGTGAAGAGGCAGCGAGAACGTGGCCTCCCACAAGCCAAAGACACAGGCTTCAGGAGAAGCCACCCCTGCCGGCACGCTGATCCTGGACCTCCCACCTCCAGGACCTCCAGGACGGGGAGGAAACGAGCTTCTGTCATCTAAGCCACTCAGTCTGGTATTCTGCGGCAGAAGCTCCAGCAAAGAACGCGTCGCCCCCTCTCCTCAGCCGCCCCTACGGCAACGACGTAAAATTTCTGTCTGCAAACGACTTATGTCTTTTTGATACCGACTTTGATATTAACATATCAACCTTTATTGATTAAGGTTTGCACGGTGTATCTTTTTCCATTCTCTGACTTTTAATCTATTTGTCTTTATAGTTAAAGAGTTTCTTTTGCCGGCGCTTAGTTGAGCTTTGCTTTTTAACGAATCTGACAATCTCTGCCTCTTCACTGAGGTATTTAAAATTATGCTGATAGGTCATTA
This sequence comes from Mustela putorius furo, assembly GCF_011764305.1. Lineage (NCBI taxonomy): Eukaryota > Metazoa > Chordata > Mammalia > Carnivora > Mustelidae > Mustela > Mustela putorius. Next base: position 4,473,081 of record NW_025421261.1, read on the forward strand.
ACCACATGTGGGTATTTGAATTTAAATTAATTAAATTTTAATAAAACTTTAAATTCCGTTCATGAGCCATATTTCAAGTGCTCAGTAGCCGTATGTGACTAGGTATCAGACAGCACAGACAAAGAACATTCCATCATCACAAGAAGGTCTATCACACAGTCTGCTCTAGAACACTTATCTTTGGTGCTACTATTAATATGGTTGGTTAAATCTGTCATTTTACTATTTAGTTTCTATTTATCCAACTGTTTTTTAAAAAAGATGTTATTTATTTATATTTGAGAAGGGGTGTGTGAGGGCAGGGCAGAGGGAGAAGAAGAAGAATCCCCATGGAGCAGGGAACCGACGCAGGGCTCAATCCCAGGACCCTGAAATCATGACTTGAGCCAAAGGCAGACACTTAACTGACTGAGACACCCAGGCACCCCCAATGGCTTTTTGCTCTCTCATTAATCTTTTTCTGCCCGCTTTGAATTAATTGAACATTTTTGCTGACTGCATTTTACCTCCTTTGTTGGCTTATTGGTAATAACTCTTGCTTTTTTCTTTTACTGTTCACAGTGTACATCCTTAACTTATCCTCATCTACCTTCAAGTAATTTTAACCATCTCACACATTATAGGAGAATCTTAGAACAGTCTATTGCATTGTCTCTTCTTGGCCATTGTGCAATTACTTCTACATGTATTTTAAACCTCAGAAACATTGCAGTTACTTTTTCTTTCAGTAGTCATTATCTTTTAAAAATATTTTTAAAATAAGAAAAAAGGCCTTTGTATTTATCTGTGTATTTGCCATATCTGATACGCTGATCATAGATTTTACACTGGTAGATTGTTCATCTAACTAAAGAACTTCCATTAACATTTCTTATAGTGCAGGTCTGCTGGAAATAAATTCGCTTGGTTTTTATATGTCTACAAAAGTATTTTATCCTCGTGTGTAAAAGATATTTTTTCTGGGTTCAGAATTCTCAATTGATAGTCCTTTTTTTTCTTCCAGCACTTTAAAGATGCTCCATTGCCTCGGGTCTTGCATTGCTTCCAACAGGCAGTTTCTTGTTCTTCTTGTCTTTGTTCCTAGGTAGGTGATATGTTTTCACTGGATACTTTTAAGATCTTCTCATTATTACAGTTTTTTAAATTTTCACTTTGAAATTTATGTAGGGATTTTTTTTTTCACATTTTTTGAGCTTGTGTTGAATTTGAATCAGTGGATTTTTCACTTTGATCAAATTAAAAAAATTTGGATAGTATTTCTCCAAATAGTTTTGGAAAAACTTTGGAGAAAATTCCCACTTTATGGATTCCAAATACACTTATAATAGGCCACTTGAAGTTGTCTCACAGCTCACTGATGCTAGTTTTTTTCTTTCTTTCAGTTTATTTCTTCTGTGTGCTTTATTATGAATAGTTTCTGTTGTTATGTCTTCAGATTCACTAATCTTTTCTTCATCAGTATCTACTCTGTCATAAATCCCACCTAATGTTTTTATCTCAGATATTGTATTTTTCACCTGTAGAAATTTGAGTCTTTTATAAAGTATCTTCCATGTCTCTACATTTCATGCTCCATCTTTCCTCTACGTTCTTCAACACGTGTGATATAGTTTTAGTGTTCTTGTCCACTATCGTTCTATCGTTAAGTGTCATTTGGGGTCTGTTTCTTTTGATTGCCTTTTCTGATTATGGGTATTATTTTCCTTCTCTTGCATGCCTTGTACTTTTTTTATTGGATGTCAGACATTTCAAATATTGCCTGTTGCATGCTAGATATTTTTGTGCTCCTATAAATATTCTTCAGTTGGGGCGCCTGGGTGGCTCAGTGGGTTAAGCCGCTGCCTTCTGCTCAGGTCATGATTTCAGGGTCCTGGGATCGAGTCCCGCATCGGGCTCTCTGCTCAGCGGGGAGCCTGCTTCCTCCTCTCTCTCTCTGCCTGCCTCTCTGCCTACTTGTGATCTCTCTCTGTCAAATAAATAAATAAAATCTTTAAAAAAAAAAAAAAATAAATAAATAAATATTCTTCAGTTATTTGGAAACAGTCTGGTCTTTCTGAAGCTTCCTTTTTCATGTGATCTATTTTACTTACTTACTTACTTATTTATTTATTTATTTATTTATTTATTTGACAGAGAGAGGGAGAGAGAGAGATAGGCAGAGTGTCAGGTAGAGAGAGAGGGAGAGGCAGGCTCCCCACTGAGTAGAGAGCCTGATACACGGCTTGGTGACAAAACCCTGGGATCATGACCTGAGCTGAAGGCAGACACTTAACTGACTGAGCCACCCAGAGGCCTCTGGGCTATTTTACTTTTGAATTGTGCTGAAATACACATAACATTAACTTTACCATCTTAATAACCATTACGTACACTCACACTGTTGTGCAACCAATCTCCAGAACACTTTTCACTTTGCAAAACTGAAATTCTATACCTGAAGGCTTACTTTTTTTTTTCAAGCTTTGGTAGGTGGAACAAGAGTAGTCTCTATTTAGGCTAGGGCTAATTTTAGCCCCCTAGTGAGGCCATATCTCTAAGCAATCTGTCCAGTGACCCACGAAGTATGTGGCTTCCCACTATGGCTGGCAGGACACAAACTACTCCCAGGTCCAGGTGAGCCCTGGGGATTGTTCCTTCTGCATTTGGGGTCATCCTTTGGGGTCATCCTTCTCCGACCTTTGGTAGTTTCTGCACATGCCTACACTGATCAGTCCTTACTTAAAACACCTGGAGAGGACTTCCTGGCATCTCCAGAGCTCTCCTTCCCTCTGTGAAACTCTCTTCTCTCTGGTACTCTTCTCTGTGAACTCTGGCCACACTGGCCTCCCTGAGTTCCTACCTTCAGATCCTCAATTCAGGAAGGTGGCTAGGCTTCACCTGGGTTCCCACTCCCTGATCTGCAGCCTGTAGCATTAAGCCACAGCAACTGTAGGGCTCTCCTCATTTGTGTATTTTTCTCAGGGATCCCAGTCCTGTGGATCCTAGTGCCCAACTGCTGAAAACTGCCCTTTTGTACCTTTTGTCTGGTTTTGTGGTTGTTTCAGTCAGGAGGGGACATCTCATTCCTGGGACTCCATCTTGACTGGAAGCAGAAGTCTTACTACATTACTCTCCAGAAGACTTTTGTGGTGCGGTGTTTCTACATATTTTTGTCTTGTATCTGGCTTTCTCTCTTTTTCCTTACCTCTTTCTGTTCTTATAAAAATAGTCTTTGATGCATTATCTTTTCCTCTTCATTCTTTGGTGGTTACTAAAAACTAACAACACATGGAAGGTCATATCACTCTGAAATCCCACATCACACAAGAATAATAGAATTTACCAGAAGGAATATCAGCAACAACAATCAGGCTGTCGACTCCACAGGTGTGGTGAGACGACTCAAGTTCCATCAGTTACCCACAACGTGCTGCATAAACGTTCTGCTATGCATCCACTTTTTGAAAGGAAAAATAACTCTAGTACACGATTCAAGGGCAAACCTTATAAGAAAAGAAAACAAGCCCTATATTTTAAAATTAGAATTTTCCCACTTATTTGGCTGAGAGTAACCAAAAATTGCTTCTATATAAAAATAATAATGAGTGAGGTACACCTGGGTGGCTCAGTCAGTTAAGCATCTGACTCTTGATTTCAGCTAGGTCATGATCTCAGTGTCCTGGGATGGGGCCCCGTGTCAGGCTCCACAGTGAGTGCGGAGTCTGCTTGTCCCTCTGTTTCTCCCCCAGTACACACACTCTGTCTCTAAAATAAATGAGTAAAATCTTAAAAAAATAAATAACTAGTGAATACATAACATTATACATTGTAGGCACTCATTACACGCCAGATACTCTTCTAAGTACTTTATGGATTATAATTTAATACAGCAATCCCATAAAATAAATAGTATAACTGTCATTCTCATCTGCACATAAGAAAATGAAAACTTACAACTGGCCAAGAGGTATGTAGTCTATGGTAGATTGTGAGTCCACAATCTATATGACACTAAAGCCCATTCTATATAGCAATGATGTTGCAAACTGGAAACACTGTTGCCTGACAGAGGAAAATTAACTTTGGGCTAAAATAACTATTAGAAAAACAATTCAGGGGGCACCTGGGTAGCTCAGTTGGTTAGGCGACTGCCTTCGGCTTGGGTCATGATCCTGGAGTCCCAGGATCGAGTCCTGCATCAGGCTCCCTGCTCGGCAGAAAGTCTGCTTCTCCGCTGACCTCTCTCCTCTCATCCTCTCTCTTTCATTGTCTCTCTCTACCTCTCAAATAAATAAATAAAATATTTTTTAAAAAAGAAAAACAATTCAAATAAAGAATGATATTCCTTATTAGATAAAAAAGAAAACTGTGACCAATAATTAGGAAGAATAAGGTAATAAAAAGCAAGGTGTCATTTTATAAAGCTCTGTGGTGGAGGGTGAAGGGGAGGCTTCCGAAGGTGGGTGGTTTGGACCATCAGAGCAATAGCTGTGTGAATCATCTCTAATGAAATGTATTTTAAGAAGACAATGCGGTAATCTGGGGCAAGGGATTAGTGTTCCGGCTCAAAGAAGCATTTCATGGGAATCTTGGTACGTGTAACGGTACAAATGGAAGAAGAATGAATGGTGGAGAGAGGGCTTTGGGAAAATGAAGTCATTCTTTGATAAGACGAATCCCTTTTTTTTCTTCTTCTTTAGATCTCTTTTAATTTATTTGACAGAGAGAGATAACAGCAACAGAGAGAACACAAGCAGGGGGGAGAGAGGGAGAAGCAGGCTCCCCGCTGAGCAGAGAGCCCGATGCAGGCTCCATCCCAGGACCCTGGGACCACGACCTGAGCCAAAGGGAGACACTTAACAACTGAGCCACCCAGTGCCCCGAGAAGAATCCCTTTTTTAAATGAGTTTTGCTTCTAGCTCCTCCAGGGCAATGATTTTTCCCTTGAAAAGAAGAGGTCAAGCAGGAAATGAGAGGAGGCTCTACGATGTGCAGGTCGAACTGGACACCTACCAGACTGAGGAGGCAGACTCAGGTCCCCACCCCAGCTAGGAACCAACTGCCCGGCTAATCAGGAGTCCAAGTTTAACCCTCACCAGGTCTTTTTTTTTTTTTTTTTTTTTTTTAAATAGTAAGGCCCTTTCTTCACAGAAAATCTTATGCAGAAGCTCAATCCAGGAAACAGGAGAAAACCAGGCTGTGTGATGGAAGCTGGAGATTGAGGGCTGGGGTCTCCCTGTTCCTCTGGATCTGACTGGTTTCAAAGAGCCCACGGGCTCACCTCACATGCACTGATTCTGTCTACAGTGAGCATCCCTGGGTCCCAACCCAACCACCACCCTGAGACTGTCAAGGAAGTATCTTTCTGGTCCCCAGTTTGATTAACTGTAAAGCAGAGCTGGAAGAATCTGCAAGGTCCCTTCTGGTTCCAACACTGTCTCTTAATAGGAATGTGATGGTTAATGAATTAATAAAATGCCATTGCATTACGGCAGACTATTAAGGGAAAAGGATATTAAGCAAGTAGGCGGCACTTTCCAAGGGCCATAAATATTTTACTACTTTACAGAAGATCAGATTTTTCTTTCAGAATGAAATAAAATCAATAGAATTTCAAAATCTGTGAGCCCTAACTTGCATTTCAGTATCCCACAGGGAAAAACCTGAAATGTGCACCAATTCAACCCAATGTCTCTAACTCACTCTTGACTGGTTTAAGAAACATGTATTTATACATACGTACTGGGGAGGAGGGAAGGGAAACGAAATGTAAACATGGTTAATCTGGGCAAAGGGCACAGAAAGTTCCTTCTAGGAGTCTAAGCTTGAATTACAGAATAGCAATAAATAAAAAAATAATAATAAAAGCTACAAAAACAAAAACCAAATGCTTAAAACAATATCTAAAATACTGAAAATGCACTTGTTTCCTTCCAATGCCCTTACTGTAAACTTCCTGTCATATCCGGATATAAAGAGAATATTTGTGACATTTTCCCCCACAAAATTTTCTCTTCCCCGGCCCCTTTCCTCCCCACCTTCTCTGTAGGAACAGGAGTGCCTGAAAGCCCCCCAGGCTGAAGCCCGGCACTGAGAGTCTGCTAAAGCACCCCCCCCCGCCCCCCACTGCTGCTCTCACGACACCTCAGAGTACAGTAGGAAAGCTACGCAGTTTCTAAAGCTCTCCCCACCCATTCCGATCAGAGGGAGCAGCCCACTTGTATTAACCCCATCCTACGTATTCAGCAAAATACTTGCTAAGTAGAGGCAACGGTGCGAATATGGGATTTATGCATATTCTTTCAGGTATGCGGCTTGGCTGGGACTCCTGGTTCTCCCCACTCACAGGGGTGCCCACGGCTGACTGCAAACACCCCCCATCCTCCACCTGGGAGCTTTCCCAGCGCAGCAAGCTGAACAGATGTGCTGGGTACTAATGGCCCCGAAAGCGCCCTCAGTCAACGATGGACAGAGGTTTGGGAGGATAAACACCCTCCACTTCATCTCCCTCTCAAGAATGCTCTAATCTGGGGCGCCTGGGTGGCTCAGTCGGTTAAGCCTCTGCCTTCAGCTCAGGTCATGATCTCAGGGTGCTGGGATCGAGTCCCACATCCGTCTCCTTGCTTGGCAGGGAGCCTGCTTCTCTGTCTCCCTCTGCCTGCCCCTCTGCCTACTTGTGATCTCTGTCTGTCAAATAAATAAATAAAATCTTAAAAAAAGAAGAAGAAGAAGAATGTTCTAATCTATACAATCTCCCAGATGTCTCCCGAGAGGCTGAACCGCAATCGCCCGCAGTGGTAGCCAATGCGTTAACATGCCCTGGGTGAACTCCTTTCTCGTTTCTATCTCACTCACCTCCCCTCCGTGGGTTCTCTTCCAAAATAAACTACTCGCACTCAGACCCTTCTTTCAGGCTCTGCTTCTGGGGAAGCACACTGCAAAGGCAGGTGACATTTCAAGATGGACAGAAAAGAAACTAAGCCTCACTACAGACTAGGAGAGGAATAGGTATGTGTTGGGTGCTAGAGCTGTTACCGGGTCTGACTGTCACAGCAACCCCACAAGGAAAATATAATAATCCCATTTTTGTGGCTATGGGACCAGTGGTTCAGAAAAATAAACAACTTGCTCCAAATCGCAGAGGTCGGGGAGGCTGGAGAGGCGCTCGCTGTCAAAGCTTCGGACGGCAAGAACCATGCCCGCCTTGACATCACGCTTCCTGAAGCGCTTCAGTAACGCAGTCCACCGCTGACCAGCCTCCCCCGACCAATCTCTCAGGGACAAGAACTATGAGTTCACTCTTCCCGGAGTCTGAGTAAATCAAAAAAAAAAAAAAGCTGCGTCAGAGGAGTTCACTTCCACACGTGTTGCGCTGCACGATCACTACCACATCTGCCACATCCCATGAGCAGGGACACGTTCCTACCCTCAGGAAGCTTCCAGTCCAAGCAGGGAGACACGCCCAGGACCACAGCAGCCTTGTAAGGAGTTAAGAGACACGGCCCAGGTGCGCACTCAGGAAGGCCAGTTCGCCCCGCTCGGAGTTTCAGGAGCTCCTAGGAAGGCGAGGTCCAGCCTGAGCCCTGAGGAATGCAGGGACACCATGGGAAGCGATTTCAATGGTCAGATCAGCAGAGTGTAGTGACAAAGGTGAAAGCTGAGGGAGGAGAGGAGTCTGGGACGATCCCGGAGTTCTGGCCTGAGTGTCCCCCGGTGGACGGTGGCACCACCAGCCAAGACTGAGAATACAGGAGGACAGGCCGGAGGACGCTGAGGCCTTTCTGTCCCTACATCATGACCGCGGACAGTGGCAGGCATCCCGTGGGTCGGCCAGGCAAGCTTTCCCACAATCCTTCTTTGGTTACAGAGCGGCTTCTTGGCCGTAGGAGGAGCTCCTAACCCTCACCCTAACCCAACCACGGCAGCCCCCACTTTTGTCGGTAACGCCCTCACCTGCCTGAGTAGCCGTGACTGCGTGACAGACCACCCTCCCGAACCCCAGCAGCTCAAAGCAACAATTTACCATTTCTCACAATTCTGGGGGTTGTCTGGGTGGGACTTCTGGTCTCAGATGGTCTAGGACGGTGTCACTTGTGTCTGGGGCCTCAGCTGGGAGGGCTGGGTCTCTCTCGGCGTGACCCTAAAATGGTACTCAGAGCCCTGCCCTGGGAACGAAACATAAATTCCAAGAGAAGGATCTCACTTTCCGCTTCAGAGAGAAGCCGAGGAGATGCTAACCGGGCTCCCCCTCCTGGGTTCGGGAGGGTGGTCTGTCACGCAGTCACTGGGCTCCTCCTCTCCTCACACCGAGAACCCGTCTACAGAAACAGCCACAGCTGAGAGACCTCAGGGGGCTTGGTGGCCTCAAGGCTGACTTCCAGGGTCTCAAGTCTAAGTTTCTGAAGTTCCTCCACGTCTCCTATGAGACCTCCCCAGCTCCTTGAGCTAATACATGCCTTTCTGCTAACTTGATTTTTGTTTCCGTTACTAACCATGGAAACAGTCTAATTCACCCACCTTCCTTCAGTTCCTTCTGATGAAAGTAAATGCCTTCCCCCACCTCCTTCCCTAATGCCGTTCTCCTGAGACAGACCCTTCACAACACCGTCTCGGAGCTCCTGGAGTTCCTCTGGGAGCACCTGTCCAACGAGGCCCGGCGTGAGCGCTCAGGAGGTCTGGGCGCAGACTTAACAAAACCAATCACCTACAGATCTTGGCTCAGACTGTAAACCTGAACGCCCCCACAGCTCTCAGATGGCCCCGATGAATGATTTCTCCTCCCTGATGGCAAAGGGAGCCCTGCATAAGCAAGCCGCTCTGGGGGTGGAAAGGAAAAGCAGTGATGCTGGGTGGCCCGGCCTCTGTCCCGCAGCCTTACGGGGTTAAGGTGCTCCTCCGGGCTTTGGAGCAGCAGTGAGTGGGAGCAGCAGAAGCGCCAAGGCCAACCCTCCCCAATCCCTGACTTCGGGGGATTTGCTGGGTGTTTTTCGTGATGTCTCTTCAATTTCGCCAGCGGGGTCAAAACAAGTCCCTCGGGGACGGATGTCTCAAAGCACCTTCCACTTGGGTGAAAGGCGTCCTCTGCACACTGCAGAACACAGGTCTCCAGACCAAAGCTCTGCCTGCTGCGTTTCTCAGTTCATGGCACGACCTTCCTCCAGCGGCCTGAGAACCTCCAACCCATCCATTTCCTTCTATCCCTCCTGCACAGGAGGACGACAGGACTCAACAGTGACCCGCAGAGAGACGAAGGGTGTGGGAGCCCATGTGGCCTGTCTAACCCTGGCAACTTTGCCAGCCTCTCTGGGTCTCAGCTTCCTTATCTAAAATAGGGCTGATACACAGTAACCAACATAAAGGCATTTTGTAAGGGTTAATGAGTTAATTTGCAACACACTTGGAATGGTGCTGGACATGGCAAGTGTTCGAGGAAAGGAAGCTGCTCCTTTGAAGTCTCTGCTCTTCCCGCTTCATGACCCTTGCAATGCCCCTGGCTGCACTGGCTCCTACCTGGAATCCTGAATCAGACTCATAGGTCAGTCAGGGTCCCCAGGGTCCCCACAGGAAACATACGGCGCATTGGAAAGGGGCGACTAAGAACACAACGGTGGGGGCAGGGCCACGGGAGCCACCAAGGGTGCCACAAGGGTCAGCAAGGCGGGAGCCACTGCGGCAGTCACCAAGGCCGCGGGCCACAGCCTGGGAGCGGAGCTGCCAGAGGGTCTGTAGCCTTACAGGAAGGGCCACGGCCTCGGCCATCCTGCAGTCAGAAGAAAGGGAGCCAGAGGAATAAACACCCTCGGGACATCTGGGGGGCTCAGTGGGTTAAGTGCCTGCCTTTGGCTCAGGTCATGGTCCCAGGGTCCTGTGCAAGCCCCTCGCGCAGCCGGGAGCCTGCCTCCCCCTCCGCCTGCTCCATCCGCTGTTCCCCTTGCCTGTGCTCGCTCTCGCTCTCTCGCTCTCTCTGACAAATGAAATCTTTTTAAAGAAGGGGGAGAATAAATGCCCTGACTTTCCTTCCCTCTGGGTCTTGGAACTTGCGTGAACGGAGCCAGAAGTCAGTGCTGCAGCCCATGTGAGTCCGTCCTCAGGCCTCAGAGGAAGACGGGAGGCTGGAGACCTGGACAGACGGAACAGGAATTCTCAGCAGAACTAGCCGGGCTCCCTCCTCTCATGTTCACCCTTTATAGTCCCTCGCCCACGTGACCTCCACAGCGACCTCTGCAAACCGGACCGCATGGTTCTGCCACCACCACTTCGTCAGCGGGGCTCATCGTTCACGGCGCCCACGGGCCGCTCTTCCGATCAGATGCAAACTCTCCGGCATGACGTGCCCGTCGTGGTCTCAGCCCCGCCTTCTCTGGTTTCACTCATGCCACAGCCTTCCCGGGAACCAGACCGAACCACCCATCACGGCCTGAACACCCAAGGCCTCAGCCCTCCATGCCTCCTCCGGCCTCACACCTGGAACACGGGTCCCTCCTTCGGCCTCCAGGTGCCCCCTGGGCCTGTCCTTTGCCGACCGGGTAGCACGTGTCGAATGCGCCTCCAGAGCCGCCCGTGTCGGTCTTGCTCACGGCTCTATCCTCAAGACTGACCATGGAGTCTGGCCCAAAGTAGATGCTCAGTGCGGACCTACTGAGTGACTTCTTGGTCTATGCCAACCAGGAATGTAGCACTGATTCCCTCCTTGGGTTTTCTACAGCACCTCAGTGGGTCACTCCACTGTAGCACTAACTACCTTTCATTAGAGACACTCGTGTTTCTCTCTCTCCTCAGATACTGATCCTCTCACTGGCAAAGGCCTATCTTGACTCTCTCTTAGTTCACAGGCCCTATCATGAGCAAAGTTGGTTGAAGCAAGAAATGAACGGGTGACAAAGCTAGGGGTTGGGAATAAGGAAGCATTCATTCAGCACATAGTTACTGAGCACCTGCTGTGTGCTGGGAACCGTTCTAGAACCCCCCAGTGAACAGAGGAGAGAAATCCTTGCCCTCATGGACCTTACATTCTCCAGGGTGAAGGTAGTAGGAGAAGCAATCAACAAGTAAGTATGGTTCACTGGCAAAAGTTCTAGAGAGAAAAGTAAAGCAATGATGGGGGAGAAGGGGCACCAGGGTGCAGACTGGGGCACAGTTTTAAATTCAGTGATTACAATAGTTTCTTACTGTTGCCACAAAACAGTGGTTTAAAACAACACAGATTACATACAACCCAGGGGAACAGCACAGGTCCTGTGTCCGTGCTTTAATAAACCACCATTTTGCACCAAAGATGTCTCAAGAATTCTTTCTTGGTCATCGGCTCCAGACCTCAGCCCACCGAACCTCACCTAGGTTCTAGAACTTCATCATATGGCTCCCAACGTGGGGCTGTGAGTCTTTACATTTGGACTCTGAGCTTCAGTGCAAAATTGGTAGAGGAGGGGGAGGAGTCAAGATGGCGGAGAAGTAGCAGCTGAGACTACTTCAGCTAGCAGGAGATCAGCTAGATAGCTTATCTAAAGATTGCGAACACCTGCAAATCCATCGGCAGATCGAAGAGAAGAAGAACAGCAATTCTAGAAACAGAAAATCGACCACTTTCTGAAAGGCAGGAAGGCGGAGACGTGAATCCAAAGCGACGGGAAATAGACCACGGGGGAGGGGCTGGCTCCCGGCAAGCGGCGAGCAGTGGAGCACAAAATCGGGACTTTTTAAAAGTCTGTTCCGCTCCACGGAGGGACGTCGCTCCAGAGACTAAGCCGGGGTGAGGCCCACGCGGCGACAGCGTGGCCTCAGGTCCCGCGGGGTCACAGAAGGATCGGGGTGTCTGAGTGTCGCAGAGCTCGCAGGTATTAGCGCAGGGAAGCCGGCTACAGAGACGGAGCCGAGGACTGAGCTCGCAGCTCGGGGTTACCTTGAACCGGCCGCAGGCTCGGTGAGCTCGGAGCGCGGCCGGAGGTCAGGCAGACGGGAGTGACTGGGCGCTGTTCTCTGAGGGCGCACTGAGGAGTGGGGCCCCGGGCTCTCGGCTCCTCCGGGCCGGAGACCAGGAGGCCGCCATTTGTATTCCCGTCCTCCGGAAGTCTACGGAAAGCGCTCAGGGAACAAAAGCTCCTGAAAGCAAACCCGAGCGGATTACTCACCCCGGCCCCGGGTAAGGGCGGTGCAATTCCGCCTGGGGCAAAGACACTTGAGAATCACTACACCAGGCCCCTCCCCCAGAAGATCAACAAGAAATCCAGCCGAGACCAAGTTCACCTACCAAGGAGTGCGGTTTCAATACCAGGGAGAGCAGCAGAATTCCAGAGGAGGAGAAAGCAAAGCACGGAACTCATGGCTTTCTCCCTGTGATTTTTTTTTTTTAGTCTTGCAGTTAATTTAACTTTTTTCTTTTTCATTTTTTTCTTATTTTTTTTTCTTTTTTCTCGCCTTTGGGTAAAAAAATTTTTTTTAATTTTTACCCTTTTCTTTTTTAACGTTTTTTTAACTAGTTTATCTAATATATATATTTTTTTCTTTTTTATATTTTTCTTTATTCATTTTCTTTTTTTAAATTCTTTTTTCTCTCTTTTTTTTTCTTTCTTCCTTTTTGAACCTCTTTTTATCCCCTTTCTCCCCCCTCACGATTTGGGATCTCTTCTGATTTGGTTAAAGCATATTTTCCTGGGGTTGTTGCCACCCTTTTAGTATTTTACTTGCTCCTTCATATACTCTTATCTGGACAAAATGACAAGGTGGAAAAATTCACCACAAAAAAAAAAGAACAAGAGGCAGTACCGAAGGCTAGGGACCTAATCAATACAGATATTGGTAATATGTCAGATCTAGAGTTCAGAATGACAATTCTCAAGGTTCTAGCCGGGCTTGAAAAAGGCATGGAAGATATTAGAGGAACCCGCTCAGGAGATATAAAAGCCCTTTCTGGAGAAATAAAAGAACTAAAATCTAACCAAGTTGAAATTTTAAAAAAGCTATTAATGAGGTGCAATAAAAAATGGAAGCTCTCACTGCTAGGATGAATGAGGCAGAAGAAAGAATTAGTGACATAGAAGACCAAATGACAGAGAATAAAGAAGCTGAGCAAACGAGGGACAAACAGCTACTGGACCACGAGGGGAGAATTCAAGAGATAAGTGACACCATAAGATGAAACAACATTAGGATAATTGGGATTCCAGAAGAAGAAGAAAGAGAGAGGGGAGCAGAAGGTATACTGGAGAGAATTATTGGAGAGAATTTCCCCAATATGGAAAAGGGAACGAGCATCAAAATTCAGGAGGTTCAAAGAACGCCCCTCAAAATCAATAAGAATAGGCACACACCCTGTCACCTAATAGTAAAATTTACAAAGAGAAAATAGTAGTAGTAAAATAAAATAGTAGTAAAAGTGACAAAGAGAAAATCCTGAAAGCAGCCCGGGAAAAGAAGTCTGTAAGATACAATGGTAAAAATATAGATTGGCAGCTGACTTATCCACAGAGACCTGACAGGCCAGAAAGAGCTGGCATGATATTTTCAAAGCACGAAACGAGAAAAACATGCAGTCAAGAATACTATCTCCAGCTAGGCTATCATTGAAAATAGAAGGAGAGATTAAAAGCTTCCAGGACAAACAAAAACTGAAAGAATTTGCAAACACCAAACCAGCTCTACAGGAAACACTGAAAGGGGTCCTCTAAGCAAAAAGAGAGCCTACAAGTGGTAGATCAGAAAGGAACAGAGACAATATACAGTAACAGTCACCTTACAGGCAATACAATGGCACTAAATTCATATCTGTCAATAGTTACCCTGAATGTTAATGGGCTAAATGCCCCAATCAAAAGACACAGGGTATCAGAATGGATAAAAAAACAAAACCCATCTATATGTTGCCTCTAAGAAACTCATTTTAAGCCCGAAGACACCTCCAGATTTAAAGTGAGGGGGTGGAAAAGAATTTACCGTGCTAATCGACATCAGAAGAAAGCAGGGGTGGCAATCTTTATATCAGATCAATTAGATTTTAAGCCAAAGACTATAATAAGAGATGAGGAAGGACACTATATCATACTCAAAGGGTCTGTCCAACAAGAAGATCTAACAATTTTAAATATCTATGCCCCCAAAGTGGGAGCAGCCAACTATATAAAACAATTAATAACAAAATCAAAGAAACACATCAACAATAATACAATAATAGTAGGGGACTTTAACACTCCCCTCACTGAAATGGACAGATCATCCAAGCAAAAGATCAGCAAGGAAATAAAGGCCTTAAACGACACACTGGACCAGATGGACATCACAGATATATTCAGAACATTTCATCCCAAAGCAACAGAAAACACATTCTTCTCTAGTGCACATGGAACATTCTCCAGAATAGATCACATCCTCGGTCCTAAATCAGGACTCAACGGGTATCAAAAGATTGGGATCATTCCCTGCATATTTTCAGACCACAATGCTCTGAAGCTAGAACTCAACCACAAGAGGAAGTTTGGAAATAACCCAAATAAATGGAGACTAAACAACATCCTTCTAAAGAATGAATGGGTCAACTGGGAAATTAAAGAAGAATTGAAAAAAATCATGGAAACAAATGATAATGAAAATGCAATGGTTCAAAATCTGTGGGACACAACAAAGGCAGTCCTGAGAGGAAAATATATAGCGGTACAAGCCTTTCTCAAGAAACAAGAAAGGTCTCAGGTACACAACCTAACCCTACACCTAAAGGAGCTGGAGAAAGAACAAGAAAGAAACCCTAAGCCCAGCAGGAGAAGAGAAATCATAAAGATCAGAGCAGAAATCAATGAAATAGAGACCAAAAAAACAATAGAGCAAATCAACAAAACTAGGAGCTGGTTCTTTGAAAGAATTAATAAAATTGATAAACCCCTGGCGAGACTTATCAAAAAGAAAAAAGAAAGGACCCAAATAAATAAAATCATGAATGAAAGAGGAGAGATCACAACTAACACCAAAGAAATACAAACTATTAAAAGAACATACTATGAGCAACTCTACGCCAGCAAATTTGACAATCTGGAAGAAATGGATGCATTCCTAGAAACATATAAACTACCACAACTGAACCAGGAAGAAATAGAAAGCCTGAACAGACCCATAACCAGTAAGGAGATTGAAACGGAGTCATTAAAAATCTCCAAACAAACAAAAGCCCAGGGCCAGATGGCTTCCCGGGGGAATTCTACCAAACATTTAAAGAAGAACTAATTCCTATTCTCCTGAAACTGTTCCCAAAAAATAGAAATGGAAGGAAAACTTCAAACTCATTTTATGAGGCCAGCATCACCTTGATCCCAAAACCAGACAAGGATCCCATCAAAAAAGAGAGCTATAGACCAATATCCTAGATGAACACAGATGCGAAAATTCTCACCAAAATACTAGCCAATAGGATTCAACAGTACATTAAAAGGATTATTCACCACGACCAAGTGGGATTTATTCCAGGGCTGCAAGGTTGGTTCAACATCCGCAAATCAGTCAATTGTATCAACAACACATCAATAAAAGAAAGAACAAGAACCATATGATACTCTCAATAGATGCGGAAAAAGCATTTGACAAAGTACAGCATCCCTTCCTGATCAAAACTCTTCAAAGTGTAGGGATAGAGGGCACATACCTCAATATCATCAAAGCCATCTATGAAAAACCCACCGCAAATATCATTCTCAATGGAGAAAAACTGAAAGCTTTTCCACTAAGGTCAGGAACAAGGCAGGGATGTCCATTATCACCACTGCTATTCAACATAGTACTAGAGGTCCTAGCCTCAGCAATCAGACAACAAAAGGAAATTAAAGGCATCCAAATCGGCAAAGAAGAAGTCAAATTATCACTCTTCGCAGATGATATGATACTATATGTGGAAAACCCAAAAGACTCCACTCAAAAACTGCTAGAACTTGTACAGGAATTCAGTAAAGTGTCAGTATATAAAATCAATGCACAGAAATCAGTTGCATTTCTCTACACCAACAACAAGACAGAAGAAAGAGAAATTAAGGAGTCAATCCCATTTATAATTGCACCCAAAACCATAAGATACCTAGGAATAAACCTACCCAAAGAGGCACAGAATCTATACTCAGAAAACTATAAAGTACTTATGAAAGAAATTGATGAAGACACAAAGAAATGGGAAAATGTTCCATGCTCCTGGATTGGAAGAATAAATATTGTAAAAATGTCTATGCTACCTAAAGCAATCTACACATTTAATGCAATTCCTATCAAAGTACCATCCATCTTTTTCAAAGAAACGGAACAAATAATTCTAGAATTTATATGGAACCAGAAAAGACCTCGAATAGCCAAAGGGATATTGAAAAAGAAAGCCAAAGTTGGTGGCATCACAATTCTGGACTTCAAGCTCTATTACAAAGCTGTCATCAAGACAGTATGGTATTGGCACAAAAACAGACACATTGATCAATGGAACGGAATAGAGAGCCCAGAAATAGACCCTCAACTCTATGGTCAACTAATCTTCAACAAAGCAGGAAAGAATGTCCAATGGAAAAAAGACAGCCTCTTCAATAAATGGTGCTGGGAAAATTGGACAGCCACATGCAGAAAAATGAAATTGGACCATTTCCTTACACCACACATGAAAATAGACTCAAAATGGAGGAAGGACCTCAATGTGAGAAAGGAATCCATCAAAATCCTTGAGGAGAACACAGGCAGCAACCTCTTTGACCCCAGCCACAGCAACATCTTCCTAGGAACATTGCCAAAGGCAAGGGAAGCAAGGGCAAAAATGAACTAGTGGGATTTCATCAAGATCAAAAGCTTTTGCACAGCAAAGGAAACAGTTAACAAAATCAAAAGACAACTGACAGAATGGGAGAAGATATTTGCAAACGACATATCAGGTAAAGGACTAGTGTCCAAAATCTATAAAGAACTTAGCAAACTCAACACCCAAAGAATAAATAATCCAATCAAGAAATGGGCAGAAGACATGAACAGACATTTCTGCAAAGAATACATCCAGATGGCCAACAGACACATGAAAAAGTGCTCCATATCACTCGGCATCAGGGAAATACAAATCAAAACCACAAGGAGATATCACCTCACACCAGTCAGAATGGCTAAAATCAACAAGTCAGGAAATGACAGATGCTGGCGAGGATGTGGAGAAAGGGGAACCCTCCTACACTGTTGGTGGGAATGCAAACTGGTGCAACCACTCTGGAAAACAGCATGGAGGTTCCTCAAAACAGCAAGGAACTGCCCTATGACCCAGCAATTGCGCTACTGGGTATTTACCCTAAAGATACAAACGTAGTGATCCAAAGGGGCACGTGCACCCGAATGTTTATAGCAGCAATGTCCACAATAGCCAAACTATGGAAAGAACCTAGATGTCCATCAACAGATGAATGGATCAAGAAGATGTGGTATATATACCCAATGGAATACTATGCAGCCATCGAAAGAAATGAAATCTTGCCATTTGCGACAACATGGATGGAACTAGAGCATATCATGCTTAGCAAAGTAAGTCAAGCGGAGAAAGACAACTATCATATGATCTCCCTGATATGAGGAAGTGGTGATGCAACATGGGGGCTTAAGTGGGTAGAAGAAGAATCAATGAAACAAGATGGGATTGGGAGGGAGACAAACCATAAGTGACTCTTAATCTCACAAAACAAACTGAGGGTTGCTGGGGGGAGGGGTGTTGGGAGAAGGGGGGTGGGGTTATGGACATTGGGGAGCGTATGTGCTATGGTGAGTGCTGTGAAGTGTGTAAACCTGGCGATTCACAGGGTGCCTGGGTGGCTCAGTGGGTTAAGCCGCTGCCTTCGGCTCAGGTCATGATCTCAGGGTCCTGGGATTGAGTCCCGCATCGGGCTCTCTGCTCAGCGGGGAGCCTGCTTCTTCCTCTCCTCTCTCTGCCTGCCTCTCTGCCTACTTGTGATCTCTCTCTCTGTCAAATAAATAAATAAAAAATCTTAAAAAAAAAAAAACCTGGCGATTCACAGACCTGTACCCCTGGAGATAAAAATATATTTTATAAAAAATTAAAAATTAAAAAAAAAAAACACAGATTTGGGGGCCCTGGGTGGCTCAGTTGGTTAAGTGACTGCCTTCAGCTGAGGGGATGATCCTGGAGTCCCAGGATCGAGTCCCGCATCAGGCTCCCTGCTCAGCGGTGTATCTGCTTCTCCCTCGGACCCTCCCCCCTCTCATGTTTTCTCTCTCTCATTCTGTCTCAAAAAAATAAATCAAATATTTTTTTAAAAATATTTTATTTATTTATTTGTCAGAGAGAGAGACACGAGAGAGAGCACAAGCAAGGGGAGCAGCAGGCAGAGGGAGAAGCAGGCTCCCCACTGAGCAGGAAGCCCAAGACCAGACTTGATCCCAGGACCCCAGGGCCATGACCCGAGCCGAAGGCAGACCCCCGCTGACTGAGCCACCCAGGCGTCCCAATAAATAAAATCTTTAAAACAATAAAATAAAAGAAAACAACACACAAATTGATTATCTTATACTTCTGTAGGTTAGAGTCCAACGTGTCTCACTGAGTTTCAGTCAGCCTGCTGTAGGACTGTGTCCCTCCCGGCGGCTCCAGGGGAGAATCATTCCCTTGCCTCTTCCAGCTTCTAGAGGTGGCCCACAGTCCTTGGTCCATCTTAAAAGCCAGCACCAGCAGGGTGAGCCCTTCTCACATCGAACCTCTCTGTCTCTGACTCTCCTGTCTCTCTTTCACTTTAAGGACCTGCGTGACCGCGCAATCCCGGACAGCCTCTTCACCTCAAGACCTTCAACTCGACCACACCTGCTAAGTGCCGTAGGCTCCATAAGAGAACAGATTCACCGGCCCCAGGGATTAGGACGTGGACATGGTGGGGGAAGGGAGGGGCGTTTTCTGCCTACCTCCACGGTCTTCCAGAAGGACCTGAGAGGGTGACAGCTGAGTCAAAACTTCCAAGTGGGAAAGGAGTAGGCCTTGTGCTACCTGGAGGAGGAGTGTCGCAGGCAGAGGGACCGGAAGCCCAGGGGGCTGCACCCAGTACCTGTGAGACAGCAGCCCGGCGGAGGGATGGGGCAGAGCGGAGCCCCGGGAGGCACAGGCAGGGAGGGGCATCGGGTAGGACCTGCACAGGGACTGAGCGTCTCGAGCGTAAGAGAGACAGGACCGGAGCGACACGGTCACAGCCCCGCTCTGGATGTCAAGAACAGACGGAAAGGGGCAAAGGCCACGGCGGAGAGATCTTGCGGGGGAAACACGCAGGGTGCCTTGGACCCAGGGCAGTGGCAGGAAAGGTGCTTGCTGCTCTATTCTACTCTCTTTTCTGTATGCGGAGATGTTCGCAATGATAAAAAAGATGCACGGGAAGGGCCTTGACCTTTGAAGGCATCTTTAGCCCAACCGCGTTCCTTCATGGAGGACCACAGTGTAACGGCCCTGGGGAGGGAGGGGCATTTTGCATTTTCAAAGGTTTCCAGATACAAGTCTGTACCGCTCTGCCTTGGTCCTTCCGTTCTTGACTGCGAAAGCTTCCCCGACCTCAGCCCCTCCACCTGGTGGGGGAAGGGGATGGGTGCTCCCATTCTGTGGTCCACAGAGCCCTGTAGGTCCCTCTTCATAGCATTTATACTGCTTGGCACAAGCTGCTGGAGGTTCCGGGCTCCAGGAGGGCAGGGGCCCTGTCTCTTCCTCCCTGCCTTGCGCGGCACCTGCCTCTTGTAAGCGCTGGGCAGCGCCGGTACAAGCTCCGAGGACGAAGCAATGAAGCAGCCGGTTTCACCAAGTGTCCTGGACTCACCTGAGACAGACTGGCTCTCACAGCACTGTAAGTTTTGGTGCGGGGAGCACGGACGTTTTCTGTTTCTGATGGGGTGGGCCCTGCCTAGCACCCCCCGGACGCAGGACTTCACACTCTGGACGCCGGCTTCATGGGAGGCAACAGAGGCTTTCTGAGCTGCTCCTTCACTCTGAACTCCGCGAAGGCATGTGTTCTCCCTGCCTGGGTCCTTAGTGCCCGGAATGAGCCTTCAGGTCCCTAAAGAGCTGCATACAAGCCTCTTTCCATCGCAACAAGGATTGCATCGTCCAGCCCAGGACCACCCCGTCCCCATCCCCCCCCCCGCCCCCTTACACCTCCGTCCAGGGCGTCTTGCCCTTCTCTCTCTCCTGGGTAAAAGGACAGGCTCCCCGGGGCTGCTCCCATGAGTCGCCTCCCTACTCCAAACAGCTTGAGCACTCACATTCTTCTCCAAGGGAAAGACAGGAGGCGACGGGGTGGGCTTTGGCAGAGCGCCAATGAACCAATGAGCCCGAGTATCTAGACTTCATTTTCCTCTGAGACTTAGATGCTCCAGCACCATGACAGTCCCAAGAATAAAAGTATCTCTGTGTGCGACGGACGGTTACTCAGGCATGATAAAGAAGAAAATCCTGTGGTTTGAGACAACTTGGGTGGACTTCGAGGTCATGATGCTACAGCGCTCAGGAAAACAGACGGTAAAGAGGCAGTTCCAGGGGCTGGGGCCGGGGGGGCATGGGGAGATCCTGGTCGGAGGCCACAGACTTTGAGTTATAACATTAGTCAGTTCTGGGGATCTAATATTGCGATTATAGTCAATAGTTCTGTATTGATATACTTGAAAGTGGCTGGGCGCGCCCCCGGTGCTCTCACCACAAAGGAACGGCAGCTCGGTACCGGGACGGGAGCGTTCGCTGAGGCAACGGTGGTCACGGTCCCGCAATGTGAAGCTGTATCAGATCAACGCTTTGTATACCGCGAACTTATCGAACGTTATGTATCGATTCTCTCTCAGTAAAGCTGGGGGAAAATATCAGTGTGTCTGAAGCAGAGTGTCTCAACCTGGGGGCTAAGGAACATTCTGGACGGGACAATTCTGTTGTGGGGGGCTGTTCTGTGACTGTAGTACCGACCCTTTCCACCTACCGGATGCTCGCGGCAGCCTCCCCTCCGGCCGTGACATCCAGCAGTGTCTCTAGACGTGGCTAAAGCCTCCTTCCCGCCCCGTGAGGAGGGCCACCCTGACTGAGAACCACCGGTCTACAACCTTAAAAATGCACAGAGAAATGGATCTGATCAAAATCCATGTAGAATCTTATTCTGAGGCAACAACGGGGGACGTACATGGAGTTGCTGATGAGAATCACCTGAATTTCCGACAACAGGTACGTCCCAAGGTCGGAACACCCGTAAACCACTAAAACACCGTGATCACATCTAAGGACAGGAAGTAGGTCTACGACGTGTCCACAGGGAAAGAAGCTGGTAACAAACAGGATTACGGTGTGACTGGAGAGCTTGAGACTACAGTTCTGCATTGAGAAAAAAGTCTGGAAGGTTACAGTCCAGATGTGCACAGCAGGCAGCTCTAAACTGGGGAGATACGGCTGATTTTTTTTTCTTTCGCATGCTTGTCGTTTCTAGGCTGTCTAGAATGAACAAGGGTTACTTAATTTAGGAGATGGACAATCAAATTCTTTGGAAAGGAGGAGCGTGTGCTCCAGCACTGCCCCCACCCTGCGCCTCTCCCCGCAGAGCACAGAAATGTTTTGCCTGAGGAACCCGTTACCGAGACCCCGTCTTCTAACTCGGCTCCTCTCCTCTCCTGCCCCCTTGCCCCCCTGTCCTCCCAGGACCCCAACTAAAAGTGAGGACATCAGGTCTGAGAAGAGAAGAATTTGCCATTCGACCATAAGCACAGCTTTAGAAGCGGCGGGGGGTGTCGTGAACCCCGCGTCCTGTCTACCCCGGGCTCTCCACCGGCCAGCTCTCTGCAGCACTCAGTACTGCCCCTGGCACATCCCAAGTTCTCTAGCCAAAGAGTCTGGGCCCTTGGCCCCCTCCTTCCCTCCCACAGCCTGCCCCTGGCCTGCCGGTGAGCACCTCAGGCTCGGCCAGGCGGGGCGGGCAGAAGGGTTGAGACAGAGCCGCCGCGTCTGACTCTGCCTGCCCCGCCGGTGAACCGAGTGCTGGGAAAGGGGTGGCAAGCACTGTCTGGGGTGAGCGGGCGGCATCCCCCCCATTCACCGGACCACAGTCATCTGTTTTTCTGCCCACAGGGCTTCTCTCCCTGTCCACACCCTGTGTCCCCCGGGGCTGGGAGCTGCCCGGCAGGAAAGGGTTCTGGGCAGGCTGGGGCTGTGGAGGCGCAGGTGTCCAGCCCAGGAGCCCTCCGGTCCTACAGCAGAAAAGCACGTCCACAGGAGTAGGCGTGGGCATGTGGGTACTGAGGCCCACCGAGGAGAGCAGGGCCAGGAACGTCCACTCGGCCCTACTGAACTGGGCTGGTCCTCAGCAGCGGGGCCCCGGCTCTCCCGCGGGTTTCCTGACCGTGAGTTCTGGCCAGAACTAATGGATGAGCAGAGGTCTGAGGGTCCTCCTTCCCACTCCCACGTTCCAGGCACGGTCCTGGAACCCCCCTCGGAGTGCCCGGACTGATGAGCCTCCCCGGGGCACTCGGGAGTCAGGAAGGGACCGCCACCTGCAGATGCGGCACGGAGATGCAGAGAACCCAAGCCGCCGGTCCCACAGCCAGGCAGGGCAGGGCTGAGAGAGCTCCAGGTTCTCCTCCCCCGCCCGCCCGCCCGTCCTGCTCCTGAAACACGCCTTCTCCCCCAAATGGAAGAAGGTACCTTTCAAAAGCACTGACTATCCAGGGCAATCAAGATAAATTCTGTAGTAGGAAAGTGAGTCCTCAGTCCTCAGGCCACGGGCCCGGCAGCTCCCTGACAAACAGGCCTCAATTCCGTTCATGACACCAGAGAGCACCAAGGACATCCACAGGCTCCGTGATTTCTGGAAAGAGGCATGACCAGGGCAAGGATGCGAGGCCTCATGCTTGACCTGTCCCATGTGGGATTAAACACTTGGCCGTCACCATCTTAAAGTTCTTAGCGTGTTGGCCTGGGCCCTCGTACTTTCATTTTGCACAGAGCCCTGCAGTCACAGCCGTCCTGCTTCCGGTCACCTCGGCAGCTTCCCCACCCCAGACTCAGTGCGTCACACAGGCATGACTCCACAGCCACCGGGAGGGACGCTTTCCCAGCAAGCGTCTGAAACCAAAGCGAACCAAAATACACAGAAGCCCCAAATCCATGCAATTAGCCAATGACCCCTCCTCCCCAAGACAACGCCCTCCCCCTCCCCATCAGAGCTGACACCGCCACTTGACACCCCTTTCCTCTCCCAAGGTCTTACGATCATTTTTATCTGACGCACTAGTAAAATTACTGGGAACTCTCATATTTAAAAGGCACGGAAGTGATTATATTGACTATAGACACACCAGGGGATAATGGATGACGATCTATAAATACTCATTTATTGTTTACCCTTTTAGGAAACGCTGGCATGTTTCCTGTGACTCATCTAGACCAGAAGCACTTACCCTTTTTAAAGTCACAGACCCCTCTGGGAACCCAATGGAAGAAAGAGACGATCGTGCACAAAGTCTATTTGAGGCCCGAGGCCCCTGACGCATCCAGCCCCATCCAGAACCCAACTGCTAGGACAGCTGAGGACGGCAATCGGGCCCCTTGAGGCCCGAGTTCTTCCAACTCACTCCTCACCGCTGGCTACCTCCTTCCTGCCTGCACATTAGGCAGACCTTGGTTCTGACCCACAAAACTCCAGAATCATTTATAAGTACCCATGTATCTCTCCCACCGGTCTAAGAGACCTTAGGGGTCACAGACCAGAAGCCAGTGATGGGACTAAGATGAGAGAAGAATTGGGGAAAGGAGCAACAAGAAATGCCCAGGGGGCGGCTTTCGACAGGCTACAGCCTCCCTGGAGGCGGCACGCCGCGTTCTACAGCGCCTGAGTACCACAGAGCAGGGGTGGCTGAGCCCAGGCTGAGGGGAGAGACCCACCCCATCACCCAGAGGACAGATCTCCGCCACCAGGGGTGCCCCGTGGGTGGGGCCGTCCCAACCCACGCCCCCTCCAGAGCTGTGCCCACGTCTGGTGCTCGAATCTCCGCGCTGTAGGAATTCACTGCCTCTCGGGGTGATGTCCCCCGGGGGTGCCAGCAGGCCCAGTGCCGTAACGACCTCCCTACAAGGCCCCGACCGCCCTGAGCTGCAATCTTGGGCAGACGAGTCCTCCCCACTGTGTCCTCAAATACAAAGAATAGATGACATGAGGCCATGTCCACGGTCTCACCAAAACCTGAGGGTCTGATGGGCTTCAAAACCCAGATCTTTCAGGTTGTAGAAAAGGGACATGTAAAGGTTCTGTCATCAAACAGGAATAGGAGTATGAATATTCAGACTAAATAGGTCAGATTTTGCCAACAAATGAATTCATTAGGTCAGCTTTTCCCCCTAAATTAGTTGTGAAATAACGGGGCACCTGGGTGGCTCCGTGGGTTGAGCATCAGCTCAGGTCATGGCCCCAGGGCCCTGGGATCGAACCCCACATCAGGCTCTCTGCTAGGAGAGGTGAGTGCCTGCTTCTTCCTCTCCCTCTGTGCTGTCTCTCAAGTACATTAATAAAATCTTTAAAAAAAATTAGTTGTGAAATAATTTCACTTTCAAAATGTCATGCTGTTCCTCAGAACGGCAGCTAAGACCAGACCCCTGTGAGTCCCCCCTGGGGTCACTGTGGTGGGACTGCAGGAGCTCCGGCACCCCCTGACCCCAGGCCCGGTCTGTCCTGGCACTCAGCCCTCGGAATTCTAATGGTCCTGGTCTGCCTCCCTCTCGAGAGGGCCGGCATCTCGTGGGCAGGAATGACCACCTGCTCCTGTGTGTACCCTAGGCACCGGGCCCGCGGAGCGCGCGTCCCCACCGGCGTGCAAGAGGGACTTACCCAGACTGCTACGTGTCTCAGCCCGCCTGCCTCCGAGCAGGTGCAGAGAAGGGCGTCCCCGAAGTGCTCCCCCGAGGCTCCTGAACCTGGCGCACCCGTTCGGCGCCCCTGCCAGGGCACCTGGAGAACCTCTTTGCCATTTCAAAATACTGTTTCTCCAAAACCCAGTTAATAGCCCCTGGGAATGGCCCTGGCCGGGGAGACTTGGGAGATTGGCCCTTAACTACAATGTATTTCATCTGACTCCCAGATTTCCCCTCCAACCCTCGAAAGGAGCAGCCCCCACAGCCCTGGAGGCCCGGGAAGCCAGCCGGGGCCTCTGCCCCCAGCAGCAGCCGCCACAGCTCAGCCGCAGTCTAGGCCCAGGGCCAAGGAGATCTTTGCTTTGAGTGTTTTGCATTTCTTCCCTGTGAAGACCCCGTCTTTAGAAGCAGGCCTGGCTGTCTGCACCGACATCACCGAATGCGAGAAGCCCAGGGGCCCCCCCGGAAGGCTGCCTGAGCCCGGATACCTGAACGGGCCGCGGCAACCGCCTGAGAAGCGCCCTCTCGAAGAAGAAGAAGAAAAGGATTTGGAAAGCGCGTCTCCTTCCCGAGAGAGGGGAAGGGGAAGACGCACGACAGGAGGGACTGAAATGCCCGCGTGGATTACTGTCCTCTATGGTCCTCAGTGAGGGGGTCACTGGCTCTTGTCTGCGCTGCCCCTCCCCCGCCCCAGCGGGACCCCCAGGTCGATGTCACCCAGGCTCGCTTGTAGGAGGCCGGTTAGGATTAACCCTCGGCCCCCGTCAGGCACGCTCTTAAATCTGGAGCCTGGGGGCTTCCCACCTGTCATCTGTTGTTGGGTCAGAACCGTTTACAAAGGGCCTTGTATCTCGGGGGCGGAGGAGCCTGGGTCCGGGATGTCCCCTAAAATGTGTCTTTCCCTGGACAGCCGCACCGTCTCCAATCCCGAGGAGCAAGAGCTGATGGACCCGAGAAGTGTGTCTCTTCAGGAGAGAAGACGGTCGAACCCTGACCCTCAGAAGGGAGACGGGCCTTAGAGTGGGGCTCCAGGGGCCTCTGGACGGCGAGTGAACAGCTGGGCTAGACCCAGACCCGGTGTCACAGCAGCCCCGGTGTGCTCGCCGGTTCTGGGAGTGCTGGCGAGCTGGTCCCTGGGGTGGAGATGGGGCAGGGGGTGGGGGGCGCGGACACTGGGTCACTGACCTTACACCGGTGCCCACCAAAGCAGGCTCGGGGCACTCTCCCCGGCAGGTGGAGGGGTCTGCGTGCGGCTCACGGAGTCTTTCTCTGGAGGGGTTTTATTTATTTATTTCCCCTTTTCCAAATACCTTTTCCTCAGGTGCCTAATGCAGGATCCAAGCATCCGTCCCCACTCCCACCGACCAGGCCTTCCGGACCCGCACCCCATCCTTCCCGGGCACCGTCTCCCTGCAGAGAAAGCCCACCCCGGCGCGCGGGCAGACCCGTGCGAGCTGTGTGCGGGAGGCCATTCAAGGACCGTGGGGCTTCCTGAGGGGAGGCACCTGCGGGCTTCACATTCCTAAAATGTGCCTCTTACCAACCGCAGGCATCTCAGGCTGGTGGTATCGGAAGCGACACAAGAGGGGCCGCATGGACAAGTCGAGGCAGGGGTGCCACACTGAACTGCTGCGGGCACAGTGTCACTCAGGCCGCCCGCTCCTGGGACCGCACCTCCAGCCCACGGGGCCTAAGAGCCCCCTGTGCTGCCTGTTAAATGCAGATCCCTGGGCCCCACTCCCAGACGTTTGGTTCTGTAGGTCTAGGCAAAGCCCCCAAATCTGCCCATTCAGCTGGCAACTGGCAGGCGGGTCAGCGACCGCACGGAGAAGGACGCCCCGGCCCTTTCTCATGCCTTCTTCTCACTTCCTACCACTTTCTGCTTTTGAAAATAGCCTCCTGGGGCGCCTGGGTGGCTCAGTCGTTAAGCGTCTGCCTTGGGCTCACGGTCATGATCTCAGGGTCCCGGGATCAAGCACCACCTCGGCTCCCTGCTCACCGGGAAGCCTGCGTCTCCCTCTGCCCCTCCCCCTGCTTGTGCTCGCGCGCTCTCTCCTCTCTCAAGTAAATACATAAAATCTTAAAAAGGAAAGAAAGAAAACAATGTCTCAAAGCTGTTTCCCCCCAAGAGCTGAAGGCAG
Organism: Mustela putorius furo; assembly: GCF_011764305.1. NCBI lineage: Eukaryota > Metazoa > Chordata > Mammalia > Carnivora > Mustelidae > Mustela > Mustela putorius. Next base: position 4,500,042 of record NW_025421261.1, read on the forward strand.
TTGGCAGGGAAGAGTGGCCCCATATCAGTGCATGCATATTTACAGATCCAAGTGTCCGAAGTTCACTTCAATCTAGTCCAAAGGGGAAAAAGCTCTTAAGAGACATTCCTAGGAGACCTAATGACATCTGTCTACCCACCGTGGAGGGAAAATGCCAAGGTTAAACTCCTGGTTACTGGGTTGTGGCTATATTCTCATTCTTAGGAAATATGAGCCGAAGTACTGAGATAAAGGGCTCGACGTCTCACAGTATCCTCAGCTCAGAAACAGTAACACGTGCGTGTGGACACACAGGCGGGACAGGACGAAGCTAATGGGACAAGATGGAGTTGTTGGGTCCGGCAGAGGACCCGGAGCCCCCACACTCTCCCTAGAGCGATTCCAAGGTCGGAGAGGACACCATCGACGTACAAAGTCACAGGCACAAGCCCCCGGCCTGGCCACCGGGGCATCAGGGACCGCAGACCCCGTTCTCTGGGCTCCGTCCGCACCTGGAAGTTTCTACCTGGAAGACAAGCTCCCTGCGCCCGGCCCGGAGTGTGGCTGGAGAGGCACTGACCCTGAGCACGCCGGGAGCTTCGCACCACGTACAACCTCAGGCCCAATGAGGAGTGAGCCCGGAGCGCCGCCTGAACTCGGGGTGCCGCCCCGTGCGCCTTATCCTCCCAACACCGAAAGGCCTGTACGATCTGACTCATGCAATGTTATTTTTTTCTGATGGTACAATTCTCATCAGTAATGGAGGAGAAAAATCCTACATAGAAGCAGTTATAAACCAGAAAATAAAAATCCCCTTTCCGACACACGTGGCCCCAGCACGAGAAGAGCTTTTACTGGGACCGGTGAGTTACTGCAAACACCAGAGTTTACACTGGGCTCTAACACCTTCCTGAAGTGGTTTTGGGGATGTAAATTAAGCGAGAATGACAGACTGACTTTTTAAAAGATTTAATTTATTCATTTGAGGGAGACAGAGAGAGAAAACGAGCCAGGGGGTGGGCAGGGGGAGAGGGAGCAGCAGGCTTCCCGCTGAGCTGGGAGCCCAACACGGGCTCAATCCCAGGACCTCGGGACCATGACCCGAAAGGAAGGCAGATGCTTAACCAGCTGAGCCACCCAGGTGCCCTCAGACTGATTTTTTTTTTTTTTTTTAAGTTCTCGTTTGGTTAGAATAGAATTGTGAGAAAGCTCCCAGAGATCACACGGCTCATACGCTATACAACAAGACGACGCAAAGGCAGTCCTTGCCCAGGGCACCAACCAATCCAACCAACCCGAACAGATTTAGCTGTAAGCCCCGCAGCTTGTCGACACTGGCCCTTACGTTCCTGGACCACTGGGAATCCCAGAGCTCCAGGGAAGGCGCCACGACTCAGCCTGGCACGCGGTTACTGAATGCCAGCTCTGCGCATGAAGGAATATCGGCTCTAGTGGTCTGTCCCCGTCCTCATGGGAGCCACGCCAACTTGAGGTGCATAGCCGGTCTATACTCAGAGGGTAAGTGACTTCACTCTCCCCAGAGATCCGGATGGAGTCAAGACCCTGGAGTAATCTGAGAATAGCTCGAAGAAGTCAACGACTCACCCACTTCTCAAGAGCTCCTGAGCCAAACACAACAGATTTGGGAGTGGGGGACAGAGACGGGAGATCCTGTGGGCATTGTTCACACTCGCTAATAAGTAGCTCCTCTTGCTTATAGAGATTTCAGGGCAAAACAAATGCTTTTGGGGACACTCCAATGAGTCAGAGGCTGAGAACAGAAGTGAGCAGCATTGTAACCATCTGCAAAAGCTTCCCGCGAGTGCACTTACTAGAGGAGTGGGTGACAAACTACTCCAAGAAACAGTTAAATTTTAGAAACGGATTTGTGATCTCACGCACGGAACTTTTAAAGAAGTGAGGGGTTTGTTCCGTCATGTTCCCACGCTGCGAGAACACTGTGGTTTCTGTGCTGGGAAATGACAGCTGTTCCTCTGAGCTATCAAAGGTACGAGGGTCAAGACCTGGTCTTTGTTTCCTCTTGTTTTGCCTTGTTCTGTTTTGTTTTACAAAGTGCCTGGTTCAAGACCGTAAGTAATTAACTGCTTGCTCGATAAATGCTTTTTGACGGTGAGCTAGAGAATGCTAAAGAAATGACTGTGCCCATTTAGGTCATAGGGTAGTTGGGTTTGTTTGTTTGTTTGTTTGTTTTACGCTATAGTAATTATTGCATTTAATGTCAGAGAGCTGTCTTTTCCTGGCAGGTGAACACGAAGCAGACCTCGTCGGGTCTGTACGGACTTCTCCTGTACAGGTGCCTGGGGCAGTGTGTTCAGTGGCCCCTCCACCCTTCCCTACACGCCCCCAGGGGTCACCGCCCTACTAGTACCTTCTGTGCCACTCCCCCGCGGCATTGATAAGCCATTGTCTCGTCAACCAACAAGCGAAAACCAACACAATGAAAATGTGAGTGTAGGAAGATAGAAGAAAAGGAATTCGAGCCTTAGTTCTAAACTCTTTTCTTGCCTCAGTTCGTTTCCAAGTCTATTGGTACTGGGAGTCCCCCCCCCCCCAACTTTGAAGGGTAATCTCAGGAAACTTCCACAGGACCCCGCTTACCCCGTCAGCGTCAGACTCAGATATGCCGATGGAGAGGAACGACAAGCCTCGAGGCATCCAGCAACCGTCAGGGAGGAGGCACTGAGGCCTGCAGGGCTCGGGTCCGGAAGGTTTCCACAAGGGCCGCCCCACAGCCCTGCTTCAGACATCTTCTGAGTCTGCAGCACTTTAAAGCTGGTTTTCCAAAATCTCTGGCCCAAAGCTATGGCTTTGTCTCCTTGATCCCCTAGTTAGCAATGTCCCCCGAGGGTCAGAGGGCTCTTTCTAGGTTGTTTGAGCAAATGCAAATGTAAGTGACTTTTAACATTTTAAAATTCAAAGTAAGAGAATGGAAATCTGGACAGGACTTCATCACCGAGGTTCTGCGTCACCGGAAAGACAAGAAGGTGGCCGACAACAAAGAAAGCTGTCTGGGCTGGTGTGTCACCGCGGAAAACCTTGGTTAAAAAACATTTGAAGTCATTCATTTTCCATATTGTTTTTAATTCAGTTCTTCCAAAGGAGATCTAGCAAACCTCTCCTGCCCCACCTCAGCCCGTAAAAATCCCGGAGAGCGACACAGAGTTCTGCAAGCTCCGCAGGGAGGTCAGGGTGACCGCCTGGATGGACGTATGTGCAGAGGGTGCGTAGATTTCTAGGGACCGAGAAAGGCTTCTTGCTCCACAGTCCTTCCCCGCAAATCACATGGGAAGTTCTCTAACAGGGGAAAACCTTTTTTAAGCTCAAGAATAACACTGGGGTGCCTGGGTGGCTCAGTTGGCTAAGCGTCTGACTTCAGCTTGGGTCATGATCCCGGGGGCCGGGACAGAGTCCTGCTTGGGGGGGGGGGGTCCCTGCTCAGTGGGTCCTGCTTCCCCCTCTGCCTCTGCCGCTCCTCCTGCTGTGTTCTCTCCTTCTCTCTGACAGATAAATAAAATCTTTAAAAAAAAAAAAAAAGAAAAAGAATAACATTTACCTTCCCTTAGAAAAAACGGCCGCACAGTGATTAACTCGTTCACTTACTCCTTCGCCCACTGCCGCAGCACCGGTGTGTTGGGCAGGGCTGTTGCCGGGGCCTGGGGGAGGCAGGAGTGCCACAGCCGAGCGCAGAGCCTCAGGGAAAACGCAAGTGCTTACAACTCACTCTAAGGGCAGCAGGATTTGAGAAAGGGGAACGTGATGGAAAGTAGTGGGGGGAGAGTGCGCTACGATATGAAACCAGCAGCCTTTCAGGGAACGGAGGTGATACCAGAGAGGGAGAGCCATGACAGGGAGCGAAGGAAGCCCCTGGGGTAGAGGTGCTGGCCGTCTTCTTCCTTTGAGCAGAGCCTGGGTTTTGTCTGCCTCCTCACCTCCCACTCCTTCCACCCCAGCACGTGCGGCTGAGTGGCCAAGCTTGACCAATCCCTTGGCAAGGACTGGCTTAACAAGGCACTTGGGACGGAACCCTGCAAGTGAGACCGGAGGAGACAGACGCTGTGAGGGGCCCAGGAAACATTTTCTCTCTGATGAGACATCAGGAAGGGACATGCTCTCCCTTCTTCTGCAGGACACGGCTGTAACTCCCCTGTGCTGCCTGGCGCTCTGGCAGCCACCCTGTAACCATGAGGAAAACGACACTGGACAGGGCCCCCAAGGCAGAAATAAAACCTGCTGAGGACAAGGCGCCCTACCTCGGGACTGGTTATCGGTTGAAATTAGAAAATCTCCTTGTCATTTAAGCCACTTAAAGCGGAGTATTGTGCTATCTGTGGCCAAAAGTGACCTGATACAATTTACTTCATAACTTTGTGGAAGACAGCCCTCCCCTGAGGCCTCCTCACCTCTACCGGTTCACCTGTTAAACAGACAAGCTAAATCCCAAGGGCTGCGCACGGAGCCTTCCCGTTGTTTTCCCCAGCTCTACTCATGAAATATAATTAATTTTCTAGCCCATGAATTAAACATTGCTGCTGCCTGCGGAAAGATTTTAGCAACAGCCTTTTGTTGGCAAGAGAAGCAGGATCCCAACATGTTCTAAAATACCCTGCAGAAGGGGCAGAGGGGAGGCAAGGGGGAGGAGCCATAAAAGAGAGAAGGAAGGACTGAAAATCCCCTGTGCCGCCTCTCTGAACGGAGCGCTTCTGGAACTGCAGCGTGCAGGTGCGTCACTCACAGACCTTATTAAAATGCAGGTCCTGATGCGACGGGTCCAGGACGGGGTCTGAACTTCTTTACTTCTAGCCAGCTCCCAGGTGACGCTGACGCCGCGGGTCCGCGGACCCCAGCCTGCGGGGACCCAGAGCCCGCTAAGCCGTCCCTGGAAGCTGCAGAAACGGAACCAGGACGCAGGAAAGAGGACTCACCGTGCCCGCAGGGAGGGCTGGGGGAACCGGCGGCGTAACTGAGGCTTGAGGGAGCAAGCGAAACAAGGGCAAGACCCTCACACGCTTAGAAATAAGGAAGAGTCCAGAACAGGCAAAGGCCCGAGGGAGAGGCCCCTTCCTGCTGGCCACTACGCCAGGTGCGTGCCCCAGCATCTTTCCTGGAAAACTTCTGGCTCACTCGTCCCACCGCAAGCGTCTGCTCTAAGAACTTTGCTCCAGACCATTCCATCAGAGCAGGGATTGTTGGTGTGTGGGACGGGCTGAGCGCAGGAGAGAGTCGGGCAGGGGCCGAAGCGCAGCCTTTCTGCAAGCCTCGTCTCCTGGCCCTGTGGCTCGGGAACAATCCTCCGCGCCCTGGATCTGGCCCCTGACCCCTCCAGCCTCGCTGGACCATCAGGTCCTCGAACCACCCTGCTCTGCCTCTCCTCTCCTCACAGCACTGCCCGCCCCTCGCCTGTGGCCGCAGAGCAATGTCCTCCAAACCCCAGGGCTGCCAGCCAGCCAGCCAGCCAGCCACGGGCCTCCTCCTCAAGTCCCCCAGACCAGGGGCTCTGAAGTAAGACTGCCTCGCTCTCATCACTGGTGCGCCTGTCTGTCCCTCCGACTGGCCGCCAAGTGCCACCACGTCCAGGTCCGCATCGGTGCCTGGCAGGGAGCGGCTGAGGGGTTAATGTTACTGAACAAGGGAATTAAATGATGCTTCTCAGCCCAGTTGTGCAGCAGAAATATGTGAATGGTAAAACACAGAAAAACCCAACCAAAAAACAAACAAAAGAAGAAACAAGAGGAAGCCAGAGCATTACCCCAAGACTGCGATGCGGCAGGCCTAGGTGAGGGCCTCGCTTCCAAAACCTGTAAAGGATCCCCAAGGGTTCTGATGTGCAGCGGGTGTTAACAATCGCTGGATTGGAAAAAATGAATGAATTCGTGGATGGATGAATCGGCGACTGCTTGTGCAACTGTGAGGCCCTCCCGCACGGCCCCTCGCGCCCATAACGAACGAAGGCACTCGTGAGAGGAGGCCCGCCGAACCCCCGGCTGGAGCCACCATCCCACGGCCGGAGGAAATGAACTCCGAGCAGAAGGCCTTGACCCCGAGACCAGCGCTTTCTGACAGTGAGCTGGCGGGACGAGGCTCGAGGCTCGGCCTCCAAAGGCTGAGCCCAGCAGAGGGAAGGAGAGAAGGAAGCGCTCGGGGAAGGGGTGCAGCGCCCGAGCTCACATCTCCTCTGTGCCCACTTCCAGGCCAAGTTCTTCTTTTTCTTTTCTTCTTCTCCTTCTTTTAATCCCAGTAGAGCGGACGTACCGGGTCGTATTAGTCTCGGGTGTAGGGACAGTGATTCGTCGCGTCCACACGGGACCCCGCGCTCATCACGGTCGGGCCAAGCTCTCTACCGTTTCATTTCCCTCCCGCGGCAACATGACGGCCTGCGGCGGGACTCCCACTTAACCTCGCTGTGCACCTGGGGACACGGCGGCCAGCAGGGCGAGTGATGAGCCCAGGGCTGACCTTGCTGGGGGTGGAACGGGGTGCTGATCCCAGACCCTCACTCCAGAGCCCACCCTCTTAACCTCGGGGCTAGCAAAACTGTGCCTCCCAGCAGCCACGTGCAGGCTGCACGCCAGAACTGCCGCATGTCAAAACCAACACTCAGCGGGAAAAATGTCCCCCAAAGACGGTGCTGTGTTTTACAGAACCCTAAGGAGCCACCACGGCTGTTCGCCGTTTCTGAATGGATCAGCGGCTCTTCCAGGCAATTGTTTTAATTGTGTACCGTCCGCAAAATGGGGCAAGGCAAGCACAAAAATGCCACAGCAAGGTCATGGCTGGACGTCTGGATTTAAAGGCTGCGTCTTACCTGCGAGCCACAAGTGCTCCAAGCCCCAGACTGAGGACGATGCCAGGGCCAGCCCCCATCCTGGGGGGCGGTGCCAGTCGGTAGCACTGAGTGTCTACTCTCCGGCAGGCACTTTTGTAGGTGCTCCAGGTCTTCAAACAACTTTCAGCGCAGCGTTCCTGTCCCCCTTCCCCGGAAAGATGGGGACGGGCTCCCCAGCTGCCAGTGGACACGTATGAAGGTGAACCAGTGGGCAGTGCCAGGCTTCGAGCCCATGTTTCTACTCCGCAGCACCACTTACTTCAAGGTCACAGTACAGTCTGCAGTGACCTTGGGCAGTCTTAGAAAAAACCCGAGTTAATAATGTTAACCTCAAACCTATATTTATGCTTGTTAGGACTGTGACGTCAGCCAAAGCATACTCTATTCTCCGGTTTTGCCGGACGCTAGCCCTGAGTGAGGAAGCGCTTAGCGTCCGTCTGCCCATTTATTAAAAATGTAGGAGTTGCAACAATGGACTGGGAATTACAGGGTTTAATTTTTGTTTTTTGGTTTTTTAGTAGTTTAACTGGGCATTAAGATGGTTGGTTTGTTTGTTTAAACATGACTCAAGATACGGATGGAAGGAAAAACCAGTCAAAACTAAGACCCTAAGAGATTTCGAGAAATAAGTGGGCCCTGTCTCTACAGCCCTTGTAACTGGGTGTGCTCAAGAAAACAGTAAAGACCAGGCGAGTTGTCAGCTAGACAGAAGATGCTTATCTATGAAATAGTGACCTTTTAGAGGAAAAACAGGGAAGAGAGAAAATCTAAGGGAAAGAAAAGGCCCAGATGGAGGATGGGGAGGGGCAGGGGAGGAAGGTCTAGGAGAGACTTGTGTTCATTTCTCTTTGGCAACTTTGAGAAAGAGCCTTTGTTTCCAAAGCCAAAGCAACCTTTTCCATGCAAGAGAGGCAACAAAGCCTAGTTCTGTGCCAATGCACCGTGCACTGTGCTGCGAGAGGGCATTTCCCCTTCGACCGAAGAAAACGGGCCGACATCAGGACCGATACCGACGGCAGCTATAATCAGGGAGCACCAACCAAGGGCCAGGTACTGTGCTGTGATTTACACGAAATCTCAAATTTAACTCTCACAACCCGGTAAGCAAGAGTACGGACACACCCATTTTACAGGCCAGAAAACTGAAGTTTAGAGATGCTCATTTGCCCCAGGCCATGTAGAAGGTGAGTGGGGCAGCAGGCGTTCCTGTGCGGACAGCCTTTCTGCCTAGCCACCACCCTAGAAAACGGGGAGGCAAGGCGGAAGTCCGAGGCCAACACTTTCTTGAGCTCCCCGACAACTTCAGAGACTCAACAGAAAAAGCAGCACAACCCACAAAGACATCCAGACCACCCCTAGTCATGGAGGCACGTCAACTCCAAGATAGAAGGGGACCCCTGACAGAAGACAGGTCCTCCTCAGGCACCTCTCAGAACGGCACAGGTTTCGGTGGACCAGCCTCTCCGGAGGCCCCCAGCACCCAGACTGCTTCCTCCCCAGAGCCTAAACCCCACCGGAGAGTCCAGCGGGCACCGGGGAATTCCCGTAAGGCCTCATCGATGGCCATGTTGCCCCCAGGCAGGACGGAAGCAGGGAGCAGAGCCAATCACAGCTCTTCACGCCTTAGACCTGCACAGTCCAAAGAGGAAAAAAAAGCCATGACGTCACCACGGGACACATTTAGGGGACTCAGATGACACTTAGAGAGAAACCAGAAAAGTCCCTGACATTTCTGGAAAGCGACAGCCAGAATGCCTGGAGACGGGCAAGGCCGAGGCTGCTGGAAAGGAGCATCATGACTGCCTCTACCGGCTCCTCCGTTCACTCCTCTCGGGATTCAGGGCCTGGATTAACCGGGTCTTTGGCCCAAAACTCTTAAAGCAGTCCCTGTTGTATGAGGTAAAGATTTGTCCTCCAGCTGGAGTTTGCATTCTGTCCTCGAAACGCATCATCTCCTCCCTCGGGTCCTGCGGGGACGGAGAGCACCTGCTCCCAGGGAGGCACACGAGGGGAAAGCGGTGCCCTGGCCCCAAGGGGAGTCGGAAGAAGGTGGGGGACTAGGCAGAGGCGGAGGCTGGGCTGCACCATGGGCCTCTCGTGGACAACATCCCACCACCCCACAGACGCCTCTCCACCCGCCGCACACCTCAGTCTCTGCCGGCCGCGCGGCAGCCGTGCCCGCCGTGCCCGCGTCTCCAGGGCGGCCTCACCCGGGGTGAAGGGCGGCGAGCGAGGGACGGGCCCAGCCAATGTCCTTGACGACTCCCGGCCCGAGGAGGACGAGCGGCGCGTTAGGGCACGAGCTCGGCCGAACGCTGGACAGAACTGGGCGGCGGTGGTGACACGGGGCAACAGGGCGCCAGGGCTGCCCCCGAGAATAACCCTGCAGAGCCCGGGGCTCAGCACAGCTGCCCCCGCGGTCTCTGCCTCTGGCCACTCAGAACAGTCGTGGACCAGCACGTGTCTAAGGCAACATTTTGGACTTTGAAAGCACAACAGCCCCACTGCTCCTTTCCTTCCTTTCCTTCTCCTCGCTCTCCTGCTGACGCCGGAAGCACAGGGAGGGCCAAGCTCCGGAGAACGGCACTGATGGAGGAGCCGAGGCAGGAGACCGCGGGCCGGAGGGGACCGGGCTCTGGCCGCGTGGCTGCCGTGGGAAGCCGCAGTCCTGCTCCAGGACAGCAGAAGGCCTCCGGGGTGAGGGAGGTGCCCGCTGGCTACGGTCTTCCGGAAAAAAAGATTCTGTCTTCACCCCAGAGAACAGCCTGAGAAGGACCGAAGCCACTTGGCAAACCCGGAGAGGAGGCCCTGTCTGAGCGGCTCCTGGTGGGGTGCCAGGGTCGGCAGGGTCTGGGGGCAGCATGGGGCGGAGCCCGTGCGGCGTCCTGGGGGGACAAACACAGACGCGTCTGAGCACTCAGGTCTCCACGCGCTCACTCTGACCCTGCCCTCGGGAAGGCCAAGCCCAGGTTCGCGGGCGCAGGTGGGCCGGTAGCGTTCCAGGCCTGGAAAGGGAGGGAGGTGCTCCCTGGAGGCTGGGGGCAGCGCTGAGGGCTTTAGGCGGCCTTGTGGGGCCTGTCCATGAAGCAGCGGCTGAACATCTTACAATCTGGTCATGTGGAGATGAGAGACGCGGAGGACAGAGAATGAAGCCAAGACACCATCCCGGAGACGCTGCTGAGGAGGGCACAGAGCTGAGGAGGTGCGCTCCGTGGGGGAGGTGCAAGCAGAGGGCCGCCAGGAGCTTTTAGGGGACTTAAAAAGGCTTCAGGGGCAGGCGCCCGGCTGGCTCGGTCCGGGGATGAGCAAGTGGCTCTAGATAAAGGGGTTCTGAACCCCAGCGCCGGGGCTGCACGTGGAGCTCACATGAAGGGGGAAAGATTCCCATGGATTCCCCAAGACTCCTGACCCTCTGGCCGCGCCTCCAAGCACCGACCCTCTCTCAGCCACACCCCTAAGAGTTAAGGGGCTCTGGAGGGATTTGCTCCAAGGGCAGGGCCTGCAGGGTCAGGAGGGAAGGCTGAGAGCCCGGTGGCCCTTTCTCAATCGAGGCACAAAGCTGGCACTATTCCAAATAAGCTTTGCAGAAAGTTGTCTCAGTATTTTCTTCCTTTTTCCTTCTGAAAATAAAAGTAGTTTGTATTTCTTCCTCGAGATCCCCCATCGGCATCTGAAAGGGCCTCCTGGATTACCTCACCACCTTCTCAGGCCCCAGTATCCGCCCCAGCTACCGCCTCAGGTGACTGAAGCCCAGACCAGTCACTGGGACCAGGGGGACCTGCGAGGTGGCTCAGAGGACAGCGACTTAGGGAGGCGGTGCGCCCCTGGAGCGCACGGAATGGGGAAGCGGGAGGCGCGGCGGCCCAGCCCTGAGCTCCCCCTCCCCGGCCCGCCAGCACGGGCAGGTGGTGCTGGGACGCAGAGGGGGACAGCAAGGGGGGGGGGGGACAGCAGCCACAGGTGCGGCCACTGTCCCGCCCGGGCCGGAGAAGGACGGGCCTGGAGGCGGCTCTGCGCCCCGGTCCCGCTCTGTGCCGGGGCGGAGCGATGTCGCGGGGCCACCTCTGGGGCCACTTCTGGGGCACCGACACCGCAGACTGGGGCGCGGGAGCCCGTGGGGCGCGGGAGGCGAACGGGTCCCCCCCCCCCGTCATGCGTGGAAATCAAGGCCGTTTCCGCGCCTGGCGTGTCACCCTCCGCCGCTGTCGCCTCCTTCACCCGGGCCCCAGGTCCGTGGCCGAGAAGAGCCTGAGTTCGCGCGCGGGCGACCCCGGCGTCTCCCCCACGTCCCCGACCGCTGGCCGCTGGCGCTCCGGGGCGCAGAGCGCGGCCGCGGGGCTCCGGTCCCTTCCGCTGTCGCCGCGGAGTCGGACACGCGCCCACCCCGCCGGGCCCCGGGCGAGGCACCGCAGCGACCCCCGGACGCAGACCCGGCCCGGCCCGAGGACCGACGAGCGCGGCGCGAGCAGCAGGCCGGGGCTGGGGTCGGGGCCGGGGTCGGGGTCGAGTCCGGGGTCGAGTCCGGGGTTGAGTCCGGGGTCGGGGCCGGGGCCGGGGCCAGGGTCTGGGCCGGGGTCGGGGCCGGGGCCGGGGCCGGGGTCGGGATCGGGGCCGGGGTCGGGGCCGGGGTCGGGGCCGGGGTCGGGGCCGGGGCGGGGGTCGAGGCCGGGGTCGGGATCGGGGTCGGCGCCGGGGTCGGGATCGTGATCGGGGTCGGGGCCGGGGCCGGGGCCGGGGTCGGGATCGGGGCCGGGGCCGGGGTCGGGATCGGGGCCGGGGTCGGGGTCGGGATCGGGATCGGGGCGGGGGTCGAGGCCGGGGTCGGGATCGTGATCGGGGTCGGGGCCGGGGCCGGGGCCGGGGTCGGGATCGGGGCCGGGGCCGGGGCCGGGGCCGGGGTCGGGATCGGGGCCGGGGCCGGGGCCGGGGCCGGGGCCGGGGTCGGGATCGGGGCCGGGGCCGGGGTCGGGATCGGGGCCGGGGTCGGGATCGGGATCGGGGCGGGGGTCGAGGCCGGGGTCGGGATCGGGGTCGGCGCCGGGGTCGGGATCGGGGTCGTGATCGTGATCGGGGTCGGGGTCGGGGCCGGGGCCGGGGTCGGGGCCGCCGGCGGACTCACCCCAGAGCAGCGTGAGCGGCCGCGCGGCGGGGACCAGCGCCAGCGCGTACAGGGCGGCCGCGTGCAGCAGGCCCAGCAGCACCACGTTCCTCCAGACGATGCGCCGCCGCCAGCCCTGCCCCGCGCCCTCCGCCCCCGGCCGAGCCTGCCCCTCGGCGCTGCGGTGCGGGACGTGCCCCGCGGCGGCGGCCGGGCCCGGCATGGCTGGGACAGCGGGGCGCTCGCGGCGCGACGGCGACAGGCGACAGCGACAGGGACAGGGACGGCCACAGCGGGCTCCGCGGGCGCCAACTCTCCGGGGGGGCGGGGACCTCGGCCTTTTGTCGGCCGCGGGGGAGGGCGGTCTCTGCTCCCCCGGCCCCGCCTCCCCGGCCCTCCCCGCCCCTTCCCTGCTTCCCCGCGCCGCCCCCGGCTTTCCACGCGGACCCAGGATGCGGGTCCCGGCGCCGGCGTCTGTCGCGGGCGGGTCACCGCAGCGCCGCGGCCGGGGCTGGGCAGGAGGGAGAGGAGGCGGGGCCGGGGGAGGGGCGGGAGCGGGGGAGCGGGGGCAGGGCTGGGGCTGGGGGAGGGCCCGCGCCTCTCCGGCCGGTCCGCACCCGGTGGCCCAGGAGGAAGACGCTCTTCGGTCCCCGCTGCCCGGGGCTGCCCTGACCCCGCGCCCCGGTGCGTCCGCGGCTCCTGCGCCTTCGGGGCCTGCGCCGGGGGTGCGTCCGGGGCTGGCGGGGGCCGCTGGGGCAACGCGAAGGGCACCGGCCGCGCCTCCAGCCTGGAAGCAGGGAAAGGCCTCGGAACTGGACGTCGGGGCGACCCGGCCGGGCCCTCCGGACGCAGGTTCCTTTCCCCGGAGCGGAGCTACTTTGTGCTTCGTCCCAACTTGCGAATTCTGTGAGTTTGAAGGAGCCTCGCTGTGTCCACGAGTAACCACACGCATGACCGCTGTGTCCGCGAGTGACCACACGCGTGACCGCTGTGTCCGCGAGTGACCACACGCGTGACCGCTGTGTCCGCGAGTGACCACACGCGTGACCGCTGTGTCCGCGAGTGACCACACGCGTGACCGCTGTGTCCACGAGTGACCACATGCGTGACCGCTGTGTCCACGAGTGACCACACGCGTGACCGCTGTGTCCACGAGTGACCACATGCGTGACCGCTGTGTCCACTAATAACCACACGCGTAACCGTGTGTCCGCAAGTAACCACACACGTGACCGCTGTGTCCACACATAAAGCTGATGTCTAGGTCACCCCTAGTTAGGAATCCCGTCCCGGAGTCTGGGAAAGGGCCGCAGATTACAAAGAACTGACCGCCGGAAAGGGCGTAACTCGAGCGTCTGACAGTCACCCCGAGGCCATCCGATCAGCCCCGCGGAGATGTCCGCTTTACAAGGGAGCAGGTGTTGTTCTGGACTCGGGGCCACTGGGCCACCGTTGCGGTGGCGCTTCAGATGGAGCTGAAATCCCGGAACGGAAGGACATTTCCTGGTGACCAGCTGTGCACTGTTGGCACCAAATAATGACATTGTGACAAACAGAACGGGAAACTAGAGGGTGTCCGTGTGGTCGGCCGCTCAACCTGGGCTTTCTGATGAAGCACTTTCCCCCCATGAGTCCCCTCCTTCCCACACCCACCCACCCGCCTTCTGCCCACGGGTCTGTAATCCAGACTGTCCTTTCAGGGGTCACTAGTGACTTGGCCGAAAATCCCTGGGTTGTTGTAATGATTCCCCCCACACTCAGTCTAACCATTCATAGCACCTGCTCTGTGCCAGGGCCAGTGGACCCTGGGGATACAAGGATGAATAAGGTTCGGCCCGGCCCTGAAGGAGCTCCTCATCTGGGACGGAGGACAGACCGAACAAATGCAACCTCTTGGCGATGGCCGAGGAAGGGCAGGAAGGTCCAGTGCATGACCGGAAGAAAAACAAAATCCGTTAGACATCAAGCACACATACCCGGAGTCCAGGAGAAGCACCGAAAGAGTTCTTTACTTGCCCCCGGGTGCATTATCTATAGGGTAAGCCACTCTGTCTTGAATCTGTCTTGAAAGAACCGCTTCCTCTCTTCCCTCCAGTGAGTCCGACTGGGTTGGGCCGGTCATGTCAGCAAGTTGGACTTAGTATGGAGACTTGGATGGTGGTATGTGTCGTGGGTCAGGGGCAGCGCTGTTTAGGTCTTTCTGATCCTGCTTACAAAAGGAAGATTGAAGGACATGGTTCTTCCAGATCCAATCTCAGAGTGAACAGCCTGCATGTGTAAGATCCACTCTTGCTGGTAAGGACTGTCTAATGACTGTCCCCGGGAGCATATTGTGCCATCAAGGCTGCTGTCCCTTTTCCCATCTAGGGTCTTCAGAGAAGGCTTCAGTATATTTTCTTAGCTTCTGGTCAACATCCCAGAATGGGATGAATGTTCCTCTCACCCCTTAATGGGGGCAAATGGGGTAGTTAGCCTTATCCTGTCAAACGAGTCATTACCAAAAATGTGATATGTACAAGATAAAATGGAGGCACAAAGGAAGTAACAGTGTAAGGGGAGGGGTAATAGCTAAGTAGGATTTTTTTTTTAAGAAGTTGGTCTTTTTATTTTTTTAAAAAAGATTTCATTTATTTATTTGACAGACAGAGATCACAAGTAGGCAGAGAGACAGGCAGAGAGAGAGGAGGAAGCAGGCTCCCCGCTGAGCAGAGAGCCCGATGCGGGACTCGATCCCAGGACCCTGAGATCATGACCTGAGCCGAAGGCAGAGGCTTAACCCACTGAGCCACCCAGGCGCTCTTGCCCATTTTTTAATCGAGGTTTTGTTGTTGTTGTTTGGTTATAAGAGTTCTTGATATACTCTGGATATTAGCCCCTTATTAGATTAAACGGTTTGGAAATACGTCCTCCCATTCCAAAGTTTGCCTTTTCACTGCTGATTGTGTCATTTGATGCTTAGAAGTTTTACATTTTGATGTAGTCCAATTTACCCATTTTTACTTTTGTTACCTGAGCTCTTGGTATCGTATCTAAGAAAGCACTGTAAAATCCAATGTCATGAAGCTTTCCCCCTGTTTTTTTCAAAGACTTTTTTAGTTTAGGTTCTGATAGTTAGGTCTTTGATCCATTTGGAGTTAATTTTTGTATCTAGTGTAAGATGAGAGTTTAACTTCATTCTTTTGCATGTAGATATTCAGTTTTCCAAACACCATTTGTTGAAGAGAATCTTCTTTGTTGAATGATCTTGGCACCCTTAGTGGAGAGCATTTGACCATATACTGGAGGATTTATTTCTAGATTCTCTGTTCTCTTCCACTGGTCTATATGTCTGTCTCTATGCCAGTGCCACATTGTTTCGTTTACTATAGTGTTGTAACACATTTTGAAATCAAGAAGTATAAGACGTCCAACTTTGTTCTTTTTTATTTTGGCCATTGGGATCTGTTGAGATTGCATATGAATTTAGGATAGATTTTTCCCTTTCTGCAAAAAATTGCACTGGGATTTTGATAGGGATTGCAATATATCTGAAGATTACTTGGGTTAGTATTGACATCCTAATAATCTTAAATCTCTAATCCATAAACATGGGGTGTCTCTCTATGTGTCTTCTTTAATTCTTCCCAGCAGCAGTTTGTAGTTCTCAGTGTTCAGGTCCTTTGTCTCCTTGGTTAAATTTGCCAAGTGAGAATTTTCAAGGAACACTATCCGGTAGAAATGTCACGCACACCACAAACTCCGGCCACGCGTATAGTTTTCCAGTAGCCACATTAAAAAAGTAGAAAAAATAAATTTAATAGTTTCTTTAACCCAGTCTACCCAAAATATTATCTTTTCACTGTGTAGTCAATATGAAGTTATTAAGACTTTTACACTTTTTCCCCACACTGTACCTTCAACATCCGTTGTTTATAGTTATAGCAAAACACGTCTTAAAATTCGGGTTAGCCATGTGTCAAGTGCTTAAGAGCCACGTGTGTCTCCTGACTGCCATATTGAAGAGAGCAGTCTGGAAGGGTGAGTGGTTTATTAGACAAACATGGCAGAGGACATTCCCGGCAGAGAAAGTAGGGCAAGCAAAAGCCTTTTCATTTGGCATCTAGAGAGATGTCTGCAATGTCGGGGGTGCAAGCAGGGAGACAGTGGGACAGGAAGCTGAAATGTCATGCCGCGGGCATGTCTTGGGAATGTCTCGGGAATGTCTTGCGGGAAGAGTATGTGGCAGGGGAGAGGCCTTGGGAAGGTCTTATGCAGCATAACAATCTGATAAAATTTGCATTAAGAAAGGCCACTCTGGAGAAAGTGTGGAAAATGACTAGATTGGTGGTAGAGAGAGGAAAGACTGAAGGCAAGAGGCCCAGTGGGGGCACTATTTTCAGAGTCTGCTCAAGTGATGGGGAGGATCTGAAGAAAGGCACAGGCACAGATCCCGGAGAAGCGGCAACCCCACGGAGACTGGCACCGAAGGACCAGTAGGACCACACGCGTAATTGAGCATGAAAGAGAAGGAAAAAACCAGGGTTCTTTTGGCTCTCTGGATTTAGGACTCAAGTGAAAGACAGTGTCATTTATTGAGATACTGAATCTGTGCTTATGAGCACTTTTGTAAAATAGGGATAATAATACGTACTTTATAGCATTCTCGTGGCAACGAAGGATTAGCAGAGTCTGGCGTGCAGGAGCCCATAAATGTCAACCCTCACCATCGCCATTATCGTTCTCGTCATCGTTTCGGAGACTGGGACTGAGGCAGCAAGAGCAAGTTAAAAAAAAGAAAAAGGAGGGGCGCCCGGGGGGCTCAGGTCATGATCCCAGAGTCCTGGGATCGAGCCCCGCCTCGGGCTCTCTGCTCAGCGGGGAGCCTGCTTCCCTTCCTCTCTCTCTGCCTGCTTGTGACCTCGCTTTCTATCAAATAAATAAATAAAATCTTAGGGGAAAAAAAAGGAAGAGAAAGAAAATTAGTCTTCTTAGTTTGCTCTAGTCACAGAAGGGTCGGCTTCCCCTTTTCTAGATTAAATGGACTGGAAAAATTTCTCATTGAGATTTTATAGCAGTGAAGAGGGGGGCACCTGCTCCTATAAAATGGATGATTCTCTTGCTCTGGATGTGATGGGTGTGAGGGGTTTTCCTTCAACAAATCCCCCAGCCTTTTTACTTTAGACTTCCCAGATTTCCGGAGCAGCCTTAACAGGGCTACAGTTCGGCAGGAAGACACTAGGTATGGGAGATGGCCAGGCCATCTGAGGGCCTTTACTTCCTAATTCTTAGTTAAGAGCATGAACTTGAACATGCGCTGAGCACTGAGGCCGACCCAAATCTGTCTCTTCTGTTGCCCTTTGCAGCTTTCCAAGTCCTCTAGAATCACAAGACATTCTTCCGTTCAGTATCTATTCATCGAGCCCCTTCTGGAAGCCAAGCCGTAAGCTCAGCCCCACGGACAGTGTGCGGCTGTGCTCTCGGAGCTGAAGGTCCAGTCGGGAAGCCGGGGGGCGATCAAATACTGGAAGGAGGGGCGCCGCAGACTTCAGCGAACGCTGCGGAGGAGTCACTGGCCCGCTTTCGAGGCCCAGCCGCGTTAAGATTCCTGAGTATCTACGCCACATCCCCCCGACCAACATCTGGCTAAAAACAAGATGCACAAACCAAAGTGAACTTCTCTCCACTGTCTCTCTCCCTGCTGCGAAAGCCCGGCTCTCTGAGGCAAGTGAACAACCCTATTATTGCCCCAGAAGAAAGACAGTGTTGACGAGCTTTTCACCTGCTGTCTTGCAGCTCTCCAGTTCCTCCCCGCCCAACACCCGCCCCGTTTTCTTCTATGATCCTTACTTTGATTTCCAAGGTCAGATCAACGTAGAGAAGCTCTTAACTTACTTCTCAGCATTAGCTGCGTGATTGTTTCTGTTTCAATGACCTCTTTCTCTCCCTGCTGCACCAGTGACCACAGGCTCCTCTTAAAAGGCAAAGGCCCCTGTTGTTCTCAGGCAGGGAGGGGGCATTTGTAAATAGAGTTCAGGAATGTCAAAGGGGTGACCCAGATTTGCAGCACCAGAGGAAAAACCCAAGCTCGTTGTTGAGTATCCTATGTGATCAAACGTGGCCTATTCTTGGCGTGGGGAACAGGTGTGCAGAATGGTTATTTAATGGAACTACAGAGCATTATAGCGAGGAATTCACTACTTAAAGACCTCAAGGCCAAGCAAATGTATTTAGTCCAAGTCCTCAAATTAGAAAACCAATTTTTTAAATGCCTCCTTACTTACTTCCAACCAAGGGAAGTGCTGCATTGTTCTTTCTCCTGATTAGCAGTGAAATCAACTCTACAGAAGGAATAAAATATACCCAAATATAAATAGGCCCGAGTTGCTTCTGTCATCTTTCTTCAAAGCTTCGGTGCTTCGGTGCTTCCCCGAATGTTTTCCATTCCTTCTGAGGTGGTGCAGTTAATATACAAAGATGCTGTGGGAGAGGTAGATGGGTAACAGAGTTCCAGAGCTGGAAGTGAAACTGGAATCATCTAGCCCTACCCCCTCATTTTACAAACAGGGCTATGGAGGCAGAAAGCAGCGGCATTTGGCTCACAGGAAGTGTCAGGGAAGACACTGAAACTGTTTCTTGACTCTCAGACTGGTGCCATGAAAATGTTTACTGTGCCCACCAAGGGCTTCCCCTCCGGTATAGGTAAGGGGTTGTCTCGGCTTATTCTCTAACCCCTCTTCTCCAAATTGCATGTTCCCTTGGTGGAACTAATCCAGGGGGTTCTGGTGGGGCTTCAAATCACTGTGTTCACACTAGGGCACAGCCAATTCCGGCCTCCTGTCCCTCTGGGCACAGAACTCAGCTGGTGAGCCTGAGACCCACATGGAAACAACTGGAGTTCTTGTTGCGAACCGTAACTGGGTATTGTGAGAGGTTTCCTCTCCCCTTGATGGAACACAAGCAGAGGAGAGGTAGGCTTTGGGCTGCCAGGGGCCAACTTCCCCAGCACGTAAAGAGAACCTGCCTCAAAAGAAGCCAATACACAATGTCCAGTAAGTTTATCCATTTATCATAACCACATTCCTTGTTAACAGGTAATGCCAGGTCTCTGCAAACTAATAGGAGGGAAAAGCACGAAATCAGAGAGCAGAATGCATTTTTGTTGTAGCAGTAGTTACTTTGGGAACAATGTGGTTTTGTGGAAGAAACGTGCTCATTAGGCTGTGATCTGGGTTCAAATGTGGCTTCTACTGCTTCCCAGCTGCCCCCAGTAGCTGGAATGAAGAGCTTAGCTCCCTGGGCTGATATGAGGACTGAGGGGAGCAAAGGACCGAGCTCCAGGAAAGGACACCCCTTTAGGGTGTCCAAGCAGCAAGCCCCAGGAGAGAACTCTTTGTGGACTTGATCTCTGCCTGTTAAAACTGACTTGTTCTCTCCCAAAGACTCCTTCAGGCAAAAAGGGTCAGGAAAGTCATGGGTTACTTGGAGACACAGCCAGTGGGAAAGAAGTTACTGGTAGGAGATGCCGCTTTCCTTCTTTACTATGGAAGTCTGTTTTGATATTTAATTCCACAGTCTAGTCCTACAGTGGGGGGAGTTCCTTTACTGGACAAAGTGCAAGATGAAATGATTTCTCATCATTAACCAAATAAGCCTTCATGGCTCCCTTGAATTATATATTATACTCATTACCCGTTTACTTATCAAAAAAAATAAAAATAAAAAGAGGAACTTTCCTCTTTTAATCAAATTTGAATCCATTCCATTCCTATGGTAAGCTCCCTACTGGTTCATTTTATATCGTCTACCTGGAAACACACCCCCCCCCCCACACGTTTGGACAGGATGTCTTCCTACCGAATTACATGAAGTCCTTTACAAATACCTACTGAGGTAAAGAAACTGTCAATAACAATGTGAAAACACTACTCTCTAGAGCTGGGAAGTGTAAATGCCTTTAAAGGTGTAACCCAGATAATGGTAGTTGTTTGAGATACAAAGTTCATTAGGATTTACTTCATACAGACAAAATCCCAACGAACTCTTACTTTTTTTTGAGGTAGAAAGGCTTCCCGTTTCACAAGGCTTCTGAAGCCGTCCTCCTTCTGCCCGTTTGCACCGCGTGAACCCACTGATACACAAGAGGTGGCTTAGAAAGGCCACAGGACCGGGAATTGTAAGACACAGCAGCAAAAGCAGGAACAGGCCTGCCCGATGAACGACTGCCTTCTAGGTCCGGGGACCGTCAGAACTCAGCTTCAAGGGAGCGCACCGCCGCATGAGAGATCTTGGACATTACCGAGTAATGAGGTCTCTGCACAGTCATTCCAGCTGTTTCTGACGCCAACATTGTTTGCTAAATGAATACTTCAGCAGATCTCTGGAAACATGAATCCAGAATGCAAAAGCCACGTGCCACAGTTCTACCAAAGCCTATTTCCGGGGCGCCTGGGAGCTCCGTCAGTTGGGTGCCCACTCTTGGTTTGGCTCAGATCATAATCTCAGGGTTGTGGGATTCGACTCTGGCCCCTTTTGGGGCTCCCGCTCAGCACGGCAGTCGGCTGGAGATTCTCTCTCCCTCCCCCCGGCCCTCCCCCCTGTGCTCTCAAATAAATAAATAAATAAACAAATCTTTTTAAAAAAGGTCTATTCTCTTTTGCTAGATTTCATTACCTTTTCCAAGATTGACACCAATCACTTTAAAACCCACACATCCACTTCTCCCCGCGGGGCCCGAAGCGCAAACAGCTGGGAATGGAGGGACGGTACAGTCTGACCCCCGCGAGGCTCGGGTGCGCGCTGTAGGCCCGGCCTCCGGGGCTGGAGCAGTGAGAGCCAGTGCGGCTTCTTGTCACCTATCTTGGTTGAGAGATTTGCCATATTCATCGGTCAGACCCAACAGTTCAGACTTTCTGTGCATAAACAGTTGTGTCTCTGAGGCAGTCATTCGAGAGGCCACCGGGGACACGCTCAGCACGTGACGGACACCCAGAGACCCGCAGGGGCACTGCCTGGGAACGCCGCCACCACAGCAGGGGAATAAGGAGGGACACACGCATCCTTACGCGTGTGGGGACACAGACGTGCGTACACCGCTCGCAGAACCTTCAAGACTCTTCCAAATGACGTCACCACCGCAGCGCGAGAGGCGACAGGCGGCCTTGTGGTCACTCTTAGGCGAACCCAAGTTCGGCTCAGGAGACAAATGGTTATCAGGAAAGTCTTAGCCGGTCACCTCCCCTTCTCTGTCAGGCAGGTGTTCATCAGGTGTTCATCGGGGCACATCTGGTTGCCAGGAGCTCTGCTCTTTCTGCCCCCCAGGGCACACGGAGTTTTCTGAACTGGGCTGCCAAGTCACGGGTGGAGGGCGGTGCCGCTTCCCCTGCTGCCACGCTACCCACATGTGCGGCTGCGTGTCCGATTGCATGCAAGATCCTCAGACGGGGCCTGAGAATACGAAGGGCCGGAAGAGCAGGTGCCATCTGAAGCGGCATCTCCCAGAGGCCACACCTCCGGGCGCACAGCCAGCCCCACCTACCAGGTTCCCTCACACGCCTTTCCTGGTTTTAAAATTACGTCGGTGAAAGAATTAGAAAACACCAACATAAGGGCAAAACTGAGCAAATCGGGGATTCAGAAGAATGACCCGTCATGGTGCATGAAATAGTGGCAGGGGTACGGCTGGGACTTCCCCAACCTGAACAGACCGGGGACTTCGCACAAGATCCCTTCATACAGAGGTGCCCGACCTGCGCAGGTATACAGGGCAAGGTCTTTGGAGTTGAAAATGTTAAAAACAGGCTCATTTATGAAATTAAGACCTTTTTTCTCTACTCTTATTAAAAGAAAACTTTTTGAAAGTTGTTCCTCTTTTCAAGAAAACAGACTATGCTCTTCCACAATCTCCCTTTATCTTCATACTTCGGAGACAACACAGCATGTTGGTTCCGGCTCCTCTTACCCGTTTATGTGGAACTTCTCCAAGGTTATAAGCCACACGGGAGAAGGTCTCCACAGCGGGGGAAATATCTCAATGCTGTGTTGAAAAAGGAGAGACCACAGCGGCTCCGCCGTCAGGGACGGTGTGTTTTTACGCTCGTCCTCGAAAAACCTTCGGGTTGACCAGGGCTCTGCTGCCACCTACTTGTTTGTCATCTTTTGGAAATTTGTTTTTTCATAAAAATTTGCCAATTATACCATTATCCTATCAGGGTAAACATAAAACACACCCTAACTATGAGGGCAAGGGATGAAAAAAGTTGCTAGCAGCCAACCTGCGGTCCGCATGGGGCCTGGGGCTGACCCCACGGCTCAGAGTCCGGTCCCGGCGCCCGGCACACAGCAGCCACTCATTTCAGTGAGTCGCAGAAGTGACTCGGGTGCCTGCAGCCCCGGGGACTTAAGGCGGGGGCTGGGAGAGCACGCTCGTCCTGGGGTCCACCGTTCACACGTGCTATCATGGCCCTCCTCTAGTTATAAAACGATTCAGAGCTAAACACAGAATGACTCATTTTAAAGAGGGTTTTTATTTGGCAAACAGGCAACCCTCCGCAAAAGGAAACGAGAGGTTCTCGCAAACTGTTTAACTCAGCGGGTCATAAAGCCTGACGAGCTACGAACTGCTCTTCCTCACTCACCGCTCTTACTGGAACCAGTCTAACTCCCAGGCAAGCAGCTCCACGGTAGTTACGATGTTTACCTTCTAGCTGCCCAGCCTACTTACGTCAACTTCTATAATGCACCGGTGAAGACTTCTAGTGTCTGATTCTCAAGATTCTCTGGCGACCATCATCATTTGTTTACCACACTGTTTTTTTCCCCTAAAGATTATATTTATTTCACAGAGAGAAAGACGGCAAGAGAGAGAACACAAGCAGGGGGAGTGTAAGGGGAAGAAGCCGGCGTCCTGCTGAGCAGAGAGCCCGATGTAGGATTTGATCCCAGAACCCTGGGATCATGACCTGAGCCGAAGGCAGACGCTTCACCGACTGAGCCCCCCGGGTGGTTCTGCCACACTGCTTGTTCTTAAGACAAACTATAATAAAATCACTTGACAGAAAAACTGGCTGAAAAATGTCTGCCTTTGATTCAGGAGGTTGACAGAAATTAAAATTTTCCTCCTAAATTTACACTTCAGAGCTCTGGGTGACTTTTAAAAAGTGGACAAACAAATTTCTAAATGTAAAATGGAGATAATTTAATCTTAAAACTCAAACAGAGTATCGGAAACATTTATTAATACAAAAAAGTCCAATGCATTACACAGAACAAAAATGCTCGTTTTCCCAGTAGGTATTTAAAGCTAGTGATCCCACTCTTCATTAATCTTTGCTAAGATCTAGGTAGGAACCTCTAGATTTGGTTATTTGTTCAGAACTTGAGTGAAGCCAAAGACACAAAAACAGGGATTAAACTGAACTGTGAGCAGCTGTTTAAAAATAAAGACAACATACCCATAAAATAGGGTCACACACTTTAATCTGATTGACAAAGCGGAAGCAGGGAAGACTAAGAAATTAGTTTTAGCTCTGCTTTATGCATGACCAGGTGCTCCTTTCCCAAAAAGTATACTGAGGTTCTAAAAACCACATTTAATCGGAATACTTCAGGAAAACACACCATGTGTAATCCAGGAAATACACTATCTGCAGAACAGGAAAATCATCATGGGCAGTAAAAGATTCAAACAAAAGAAAGCACCTGGGTTTTGGGCAGTTCTAAGGTGAGTACATCTGCTCCTGGCTGGCTGCTATGGAAACATGCGAATGAAGACTGGTCCATACCTTGACATTTTTAAAATATGTTTCTTTGGAAAAATGGCAATATGGGCTGGGAGTGAAGACGTCCTTTTAGACACCCAGCTTATTGGCCTGGGTGAGGACGACTTTGAGAACCGGCATGAAAGCCGAGGTCTCGCTGAAGTTGCTGGTGCTGACTATGTGGGTGTGGATGGTCAGGCCTTCTGAGTAGTTGCGCGATTCGATGCTCCTTGCAATGTTGTGTAAACCACTGATGATCGTGGGTGAAAGCTGAAACAAAGGCAGAATCAGGAGAAAGAATTAAATTAAGAAAGACGCTCCCATAAGCCCTGATATTTAAAAGGAGACTGAAACAAATATTATAAAAAAAGCAAATAAATCATATAGCTTTTCTAGAAACAGTTTTTTGGATCAAGCAACTCTTGAAGTTATAAAGCAGAACCATGACAAGATGGCGTATGTAAGGAAATTATTACAAATTATGAACATGTATGAGTCAGTTAACTCTCTTTCTAGAAGCTCTCTTCCCCCAGCAGAAATGCTAACGTCTTTCTCCACTTAAGAGTGTTAATTCTTCAAATTCTTTAGATACAGGCTCATGCCTTTTAAAACTTTTCCCATTCATATGAAGGAACTTAAAGGGTTTTTTTGGAATTTGGTTCTTAATCATGCTATCTCTAAGTAAGGACCCAAAGCAGTCTAAAACCACGTCTGCAGCAGTGGTCTCAACCCTGTGGTCTACCTGCATTCGTAGGGCAACAGCTGCCATCATGTACTCAGCTCTTCAATTCTTAACTGCTCTTGGAATCTTACCATCTCTTAAAACCACAGTATCTGTAGTTTCCCCATGTCATTACTTGGATTATATGCCCATACTTTTGAGGGAAGAATTTATTTTGGATCAGCCCAGGGACCACAGCTTGTCCACTGTTACATCAACTTTCTCTGGTCTGGCTCGCATGACAGGAATGGTTATTGTTATTTTTTTTTTTTTTTAAAGATTTTATTTATTTACTTGACAGAGATCACAAGTAGGCAGAGAGAGAGGGGAAGCAGGCTCCCCGCTGAGCAAAGAGCCCGATTCAGGGCTTGATCCCAGGATGCCAGGATCATGACCCAAGTTAAAAGCAGAGGCTTAACCCACTGAGCTATCTGGGCGCCCCCGGAATGGTTATTTTTATCTGATGGGACTGATGTGAGAGATGGAGCAGAGGAATGTTGAGATGCAAAAAATATAGCCACATATAAAATGAACAGAAGGCCAGTTACCTTAGGGCCAATACAAGCCAGATTACATTTCTACTCTTTGTTACAAGAAGAGTTAAAATTGCACTCCTATCACACACACACACACACACACACACACACACACACCCCTTCTCCTGTTCTTTCATCCCCAAAGTTAAATGACATTTATGATTCAGTTAGAGAAAGCCCATTCCACCACTGTCCTCACAATCTTGGTCCCAAGCACACCCCGCACAGATGCTGATGACAGGTTTATTTACTAGCAACTAGGGCTAAATGATCGTCATGAATCCTTTTTCCCCACAAACTTACTGTCTGTTCCCTAAGTTTATCATACAGAAACTCCAAGCGTTTGCTGGCATCATCTAGCTTCCTCTTGGTTTGCTGCAGGAGAAGAAAAACAGATGTGTTATATTTGAATATTTAACTTTTATCCAAAGACCCTGCCCTGTCTCATTTCACTAACCCTTACACTCCTGATGCTGACCGGCTTCATGTTATAAAGAAACGGAGGCAGCTATGACTCAGAAACTTGAACAGACCGTCAGGACAGAGTTCAGTGACCCATTCTTGGGGCAGGGTAGGAGGATATGGGGCTGCCTTCCGGAGCACAAACGGGAGCAGTGCCTGGACCGTGGACCATCTGCTCAGAGGACAAGTTGTGTGCACGTGTCACCGCACTAGCCACGAGCAACACGGAGGGCCGTCTGGAGGCAGCCGTGGGCCACTGTGTTGCAGAAGAGATCTAAGGACAGCTACTGTGAATTATGGGTGCTGGCAGCACGCACAAAGGTGAACTAGAATCTTATTTTAACCTTTCCAATCACTTACATACTTAGTCACCTATGGTTATTTAATTTTGCTTCTTCCTGAGTTTTTCTTCCTTTTTTCTTTTTTTAAGTAGGCTCCATGCTCAGTCCAAAGTGGGGCTTGAACTCGTGACTCTGAGACCAAGACCTGAGCTGAGATCGAGCTGGACACTTAACAGACTAAGTCACAAGCGCCCTCTTTCTGAGCTTTTAAAACACCAAGGGAGGAAAAAAGAAAAAAAGAAAATTACGTTCTGTGGCTTAAATTACTAAGAGGGATATTGTAAAATGAGTTTTTAAATCAAGGAGGCCTTCCACCTCCTACTCCTCGTACTGGAGAGAAAACCGTTCTAAAACTAAAATTAAAGGTTTCAATTACAACGTGATTAACCTAATGATGTACATTATGCGACCGCCTCAGAACGGACACTGTTCTTCAATATTTACCGAGGGTCTACTGTGTGCCACGCTTATGTCTCAGGGACCTCGAATACTCTTGGTGGGAAAAAGATACTAGATAGCAGTGTGCTGCAGATGAGACGGTGATGGATGCCAGGAAGCAAGAGTTAACAGAGTGAGGGGCTAGAAGTGCTGGGACTTCGAGGTGGTAAAGAAAGGCCAGATGGCTCCTGGGACGTCCGAGAAGCCTGGAGCACGTGCGGCCTGAGTAACGTGGTCACGTGGGGGAAGATCCCCAGCAGAAGGAGCAGCAAGTACAAAGCTGTCGATGCTGACCTGCTCCTGGTATGCTGGAAGAAGGAATGCCAATGTGTCAGAGGAGGAGAAAGGAAGAGCTCTGAATTTTTGCCCACTGAGATTACGTGGGCTGTAGGTTTTCATATAAGGCCTTTACTGTGTTGAGGTGTGTTTTATGTTCCCTCTAAACCTACTTTGTTAAGGGTTTTATCAGGATTGGATTTTGTATTTGGTCAGATGCAAATTCACAGATGTGTGTGCCATGCTTGTTCAGGGTCCCTGCTGATCTTCTCTGTATTGGTCCGACCTTAGTGTATGTGCTGCTGAAGTGAGCAAGGGCTGACCTATGAACACTGAGCCAGCCTCGCAACCTGGGGATAAATCCCACTTGACTGTGGTGGATAATTTTTTTGTTTGTTTTTTGGTGAATGGCTTTTTAAAAAGATTTATTTATTTGAGAGACAGAGAGCATGGGAGTGGGGGAGGGGCACAGGGAGAGGAATCTCAAAGCAGACTCTGCTCTGAGCACAGAGCCTGACGTGGGGCTCAAACTCACGATCCCAAGATCACGACTGGAGACGAAATCAAGAGTCGGAAGCTCAACCAACCGAGCCACCCAGGGGCCCCTGTGAATGATTTTTTTAAATATACCAACATCCTAACAGCATTTTTCATAGAACTAGAACAAATAATCCTAAAATTTGTATGGAACCACAAAAGACCCCAAATAGCCAAAGCAATTTTGAAAAAGAACAACAAAGCTGAAGGCATCACTGTTCTGGACTTCAAGTTGTATTACAAAGTTGTCATCACCAAGACAGTATGGTACTGGCACAAAAACAGACACACAGATGAATTAAACAGAATGGGAAATGCAGAAATAAACTCACAATTATATGGTCAAATAATCTTCAATAAAGGAGGCAAGAATACCCAGTGGGAAAAAGACCGTCTTTTCAACAAATGGTGTTAGGAAAACTGGACAGCCACATGGCAAAGAATGAACCTGGACCACTTTTCTCACAGCACACACGAACATAAACTCAAAATGGATTAAAGAGCTAAGTATAAGATAGGAAACCATAAAAATCCCAGAAGAGAGCACAGGCAATAATTTCTCTAGCATCAGCCATAGCAGTAATTTTCTCCCCAGACAAGGGAAACACAAGCAAAAATGAACTACCGGGACTACTTCCGAATAGCGAAGGAAACAATAAGCAAAACTGAAAGGCAACGTGCTGAATGGGAGAAGATATTTGCAAAAGACATCCAATAAAGGTTTAAATTCCAAAATACACAAAGAACTCATAAAACTCAACACCCCCCACCAAATAATCCAATTAAGAAGTGGGCAGAAGACATGAATTATATTTCTCCAAAGTCATTCAGGCAGCCAGTTGACAGAGGAGATGCTCACCATCACTCACCATCAGGGAATACAAATCAAAGCTACAACAAAATATCACCTTACACTGGTCAGAACGGCTAAAGTCAACAATACACCAAACAACACAGTGCTGGTGAGGGTGTGGACAAAGGGGAACCCTCCTGCACTGCCTGACGTAGGCAAACAGGTGCAGCCGCTCTGGAATAGGACGGCTAACGGAAGTCAAAACACAACTACCGGACGACACAGCAAGTGCACTACTGAGTCTTTAGTCTTTACCCCCAAAATACAAAAACACTAATTCAAAGGGATGCATGCTCCCCTATGTTTATCACAGCATTATCTACAATAGCCAAACTAGGGAAGCAGCCCAGGTGTCCAGTGACAGACGAATGGACGGAGATGTGGCGTGTACACAACAGAGCGTCAGTCGGTCACAGGAAGAACGATGAAGTCTTACCGTTTGCAACAACATGGACAGAGCCAGAGAGCGTGAGCCGAATAAAACACGTCAATCAGAGAAAGACAAAGGTATGATTTCACCCATACGTGGAATTTAAGAAACAGAATAAACTACCAAAGGAAAAAAAGAGAGAGAGACACACAAACTAAGGAACAGACTCTAAACTACCAAGAACGGTATGACAGTTCCCAGAAGGGAGGTGGACAGGCGGACGGGTGAGACGGGTGACAGGGACTGACGAGGGCACTTGTTGCGATGGGCACTCAGCACCGTAAAAACTGCTGAAGCACAATATGATACACCTTGAATGGATTTTAAAAAAAGAATGAGGAAAAGATGAAGCTATCAGGGATACTGTCACAAACTAAGTCATGCTGCAAAATTAGTTTGTGTTGTCTGGACACAGCTAACGTGACAAGACTGTATCACAGCCACACTGTAAAAAGGATTCCAGCCAGGGAGTAAAAGGATCTGCGTGGAGGGAACCCTGAGAGTCCCCGCTCAAAACTAATCTCCTCTCGCTACCAGTAGGAGCCTACCCCAGGGGCAGAGTCAGCTGGTCGGAACAGGGTATTAGCAAACCCCCACCAACCAACTGGTTACAGGAATTACAAGAACAGTTTGTCTTTTGTGGTTCTCTTCTGCCCAGGGCTCCTCTGGACCCGGAAAGAAGATGATATGTTGACCTAGAGAAGTTTAGATCAACAAAAATTTATTGAGCTGGGCTGTGTACTACGTGTTGTCTCAACCTCTCTATATTTAGAGTTGCACACAGGGGCAGTGTATGCAGGGCTCTCTGCCCCCTCTGTTCTCTGTTCCTCTGCTTCCATCACTTCCAGAATGCCAGGCACAATGGCCGATGCTAACCGATCCCTGCTTCTGCTTTGCTGACACATTTAGTACAGGGAATAGCTTTGTAAAACACCAGAAGAAAGCTGCATCTATTAATACTCAACGTCTAATGAAACAGCAAATTCCAGAAGCTGTTTTTCAAGCAGACAAGTGGCCAGTGACTAAATAAACATATCTAATGTTTGTTGGCAGAAACTGAGAGTTCGTCTAAAACAAGACCAGCTTTGTTGAATTTCTGTTGTTGCCAATACACAGGCATCCTCTCAATGAACTAAGTAAAATCAGTTGCTTTAACTATGAATATGAGTCTAGAATCTAAAACAATTATTTTTAAGATCTTTGCAAAGTTACATGTAAGATTATCTGTCTACTTTTAAAAGCTTTGATCTGAGCTGAGAAAGAAAGCCCCAGCCTGAATCTCCTACATGCCACCATTCTGTTCTATTTACGTGCCAGACATGAGGTCTGCTGCTGAGAGGCAGTGCCTCAAGGTGAGTGAGAGCATAAATTCCAGACCCAAACTGGGATTAAATTCTGGCTCTGACCTTGGGTGTTGACTGGTTTTTGCTTACTTTAGTTGTCTGTAAAAAAAAAAAGATGACAAATTTACCTACCACCGGGTTGCTGGGAGGATTAATTACCTATAAAAGATATTAGATACATTTCTATATGAAAAGCAAAGTATGTAAGTGCTAGTTTTATTACTATTGTACAAACTTCTAAAGTGTATCTTGTAAGGCTTCCTGCGATTACAGAAGAGCTCCCTAAGTGATTATTTTAAATTAGCAAAATATGAGAACAAATACATACAGGATCTGTAGCTGAAGAGAGGCAGCGCTGAATGAGATCCTCAAATGTGGTCTTTAGAATGAGGTGCTCATCTGGAATAGGTTTCTTGGTAATTTTTTCTGTTGGCAAAGACTGCACATGCTGGAAGAAGTAATACCATAAAGTGACCAGAAATGACCGGAAATTACCTATACACAAAGCCCTGAAACTCTGTGATAAAAAGAAAACCACTTGTTAAAATCAAATGACCCATTAACATGTGAAATCCCTTGGGATAAGTAAAAATGAAAATCAGATATTCAGTGGAAGGGACAGGCTTCTATAACTTTGATTTTCAAAACCAGAACTGGATATAAAGAATTTGGTCAATCATGGCACACATGTTGATCTCCACTGCATTATCTGGGGCGAAGCAGACAGCAGACCGACGCCAGCAGGCAGCGAAAAGGACGAGGCATTTACACCGCCCGCGAGTGACGGTGGCTGCTTGCTCTGCTGGTCGGCTCATTGCTTTACCTTGGCATTCTTCTGTTCTTTGGTTTGTTCTTGAAGGCTGCTACTTGGTCTATCACCAAACTGCAAGATTTTTTATTTCAAGATTTTTTTTTTTTTAAGATTTTTAATTTATTTAACAGTGAGAGAGAGATCACAAGCAGGCAGAGAGGCAGGCAGAGAAGGGGGGAAGCAGGCTCCCTGCTGAGCAGAGAGCCCGACTTGGGGCTCCATCCCAGGACCCTGAGATCATGACCTGAGCAGAAGGCAGAGGCTTAACCCACTGAGCCACCCAGATGCCCCTTATTTCAAGATTTTATTTATTTATTTGAGAGAGAAAGTGCACAAGAGAGGGGCAGAGGCAGAGGGAGAAGCAGGCTCCCCAGTGAGCAGGGAACGCAATGTGGGGCTCCAACCCATGACCTGAGCCAAAGGCAGCCACTTCACCGAGCCACCCAGGTGCCCCCAAACTGCCAAGATTAAGTCAAAAAGTTGGCAGAGAAGAGACCATGATGTAACTGAATGTACAGAGGGAAACATAAAGAAGGACTGTTTTGTTTTTAAAGTTCTGATTTATTAGTTCATTCACTCAAAAATAATAGTAATTATGTGCCAGGCACTGACTATGTATTTACAAGCCAATTCAGAAATGATCTCAGCTCTCTGGCAATTTATTAGGCTAAAAGAAGAAAATGAAAGTTTCAAAGTTTCATTAAGAAAAAGTTAACAGGGCGCCTGGGTGGCTAAGTGGATTAAGCCGCTGCCTTCGGCTCAGGTCATGATCTCAGGGTCCTGGGATCGAGTCCCGCGTCGGGCTCTCTGCTTGGCAGGGAGCCTGCTTCCCTCTCTCTCTCTCTGCCTGCCTCTCTGCCTACTTGTGGTCTCTGTCTGTTAAATAAATAAATAAAATCTTTAAAAAAAAAAAAAGAAAAGAAAAAGTTTACAAACATTTATATCTTAATGAAAGATGTTACTTGAAAAAAGTAAAAAAATAAAATGTCATCAGTACATGTAAGATAGCAACTGTACTGGTATTTAATTGCTAATAAGCTAACCTTAATGGAACCAACAGATAGTATAACTAGAATTCAACTGAGGGCAAGCTCTCTGCAGGAAATTCGATCAGAAGGACAAGCAGGAGTCAACTAGTTAAATGAGAAAGGAAAAGCCTTCCCGGCAGCGCAAGAATGTGTCCAACGGAAGGACCATGATACGGGTGACTAAAAGGAGGCCGGTGTAGCTGGGGCAGAGACCGCAAGGAGGAATGTGCAGCCGAGGGCTTCTGGATAATGTGAAATATTTTGGTCTTTATCTTGAGAGAAACGTTTTTTTGTTTTTTTTTTAAAGATTTTATTTATTTATTTGTCAGAGAGAGAGCGAGCGAGCGAGAGCGAGCACAGGCAGACAGAACGGGAGGCAGAGGCAGAGGGAGAAGCAGGCTCCCCGCGGAGCAAGGAGCCCGATGTGGGACTCGATCCCAGGACGCTGGGATCATGACCTGAGCCGAAGGCAGCTGCTTAACCAACTGAGCCACCCAGGAGTCCCGAGAGAAACGTTTTAAACAAAGATGAGACAAGACCAGATAGATGATCAAAGGCAGACTAATCAGAGGCTCCTGCACCGCTGAAAACTGGGAGGCAGGCAGCATAGACGAGACTGGAAGTGAGGCCGGGGATATGGGAGAGATTTTTAAAACAGTTTCAACAAGATTCACGGACAGACTTGAAAGAGGGACTAAAGGAAGAGTATAAAGATGATTCCCAGGTTCTCGGCTAGATTACACAGGGATTACGGTGCCATGCACCAAAGCAGGAAACGCGGAGCTTTGAAGACCAGATTTTGAAGGTGAGGCTTGGGAGGAAGACTATGAATAAGGCTTCAGAAATATGGAGTGTGAGGTGCCTTGGGTACATCCAGGTAGGCAGGCAGCTGGATGTAAAGGCCTGGCTGAACACAAACATCCTGGACAACACTCCCTTCCGGCAGTAAATGAGGCTCCGGTCTAGAGGAGTACAGCGTGAGCCCAGGTCTACACAAAAATGAATGGCTGGGTAGCTTCCCAAACTAGCGTAGACTTGTAATCATAAAAAAAAACAAAAAAACAGTGCATCTTTATAAGTTAAAGTCGTGCGGAAAGAAGTCAGTTCTCCCACCTCCATTCAAAACACTGGTTTTTAGGGGCGCCTGGGTGGTTCAGTGGGTTAAATCCTCTGCCTTCGGTTCAGGTCATGATCTCAGGGTCCTGGGATCGAGCCCCACATCGGGCTCTCTGCTCAGTGGGGAGCCTGCTTCCTCCTCTCTCTCTGCCTGCTGCTCTGCCTACTGTGATCTCTGTCTGTCAAATAAATAAACCCTTAACAAACAAACAAACAAACAAACCCACTTGTTTTTATAATGGAACGTAGTAAAGCACCGCCCTGTGACAGAGAAATATGTTTATAAATTTGACTTCAATGGTCAAAGACAAAAACAGAACTAGTTTTATACTTTGGGCAGAGATTTGTTTCATCTTCTTATGTTAACTTTCACCCAAGCTCTTCACTCCTCATGAACAGTGCAAAATGTTTACCTTTGTGTGTCTAAGTCAGTTAGTTATATGTGATTTTTTTATCGTCTAGAACCCTTCCAACTAGGTGTTTGTACGTGAAAAGCAGTATAAATCTGTGTCTCCATGTGAAGGTAGGCTGTATAGTGTAAGCTCTTACACATATACAAGGAAAGATACAACTCATTACATTTTATTTTATACATTAAAGGGGAAAACCTTTGGAAATAACTTCTGCTTAGCAAGCCTGGCTGAAAATATGGATTCAACTGATCTTAAATTATGGCTACTGGTTAGGTCAAATGAAATACTGCGATTGTCCAGTTAGTATAAACATACACTAGCAAATACATGAGCCTCTTCCAGGAGGTTTATGGCCACGTAATTGAAAAATATCCCTGCATGATCAGTCTTAAAAACAAGGGTTACTATTTTTTATTTAGGTTGTCTTAACTGAAACCGAATATAGATGTTCACTAATACAGGTGTAATCATCAAAGTTAACACATTAAAAAAAAATGAACTGAAACAGAGCCGTCTTCCCATTCCACGGATGCAGAAGGACTGTTACCTGGATGGTATTTCCAATAGGAGCCCCCGGCGCGCCTTCAATATTGGGCTTGGAGAAAGACGGTGGCATGCCTGGTTGACCGAGGGGTTGCTGGACACCATGGAAGGTCTGGCCACCTGCGAGATGTGGCTGCGGGAATGAAGCCTGGCTTGACAGAGGTGCAGGGACTGAAGGCTGCTGGGGCAGCATCTGGGACTGGGGGTCACCCAAAGGGTTCATGATTGGTGACGTGATGGGAACAGGAGGCATAAAGTTTTCAGGCATCTTTTAAGAGACAGAAATAAAAGACACCAAGCATAAGCCAAAGAGTGTCATTTACTTACCCTTAAATAAGGTTAACATTTAAAAAATGTTATTTGTTTGTAATAGTTTTCTACTTTCAAATGAAATTTTATGCAGAATTCTAGAGTAAAACATAAAATTAGAGCTAATCTGGGTAAGAGGAATAGAAAGCTCAAAACTGGACCTCTCAGTTTCCCCCTTGTCTTCCATACATTCTCTCATACGGGGAGCCACAACAAGGCGTTCTGAAAAAGGGTGTCAAAGTCTAGAGAATTACATCTAGCAAATACTGGAATCAAATATGCCAAATGAATGTTTCTATTTAATGTGATCCTGATGTAATGCTCCTTTTCCTACATCACTAAGTAGATGTTACCTGTCAATCCAACCATATTAAAAGTAGTAGATTTCATTTCTAATTATTACTAATCTAAATTTTGGGGGTTTTTTTGCCCATTTAGTGCCTCCCAATTTTATTGTTATGCCCTCTCATTACTATATTTAAGAAAAGGAAATTACCAGAAATTTAAAAAAAAAAAGGTAAAAACGACTGGGAAGGAAGAAGAAAAGAATCTTATCTTGTGCTCCAAAGTGCTCAACAGTTACTAACGGTTCAACACTGTTCAGCTAGTAGGTTGTTTCTTTATACTATATGTGATAGACAAAACAGTCCAAAATATAATTGCCAAATTCAGGACTACTGTTGGAAACCAAAGACCAAACACACCCCCAAAAGAAAAGAATCACTGGGAAATTTTGTTTCCTACTCTTTGAAAGAGACCTGTTGGCAATTTACATCTTGTCTTCCAATGGGAGTTAAATTCACACCACCATACTGGTTTTTTGTTTTGTTTTTAAACTAAACAAAGGATGTAAGTTTTTTTTTTTTTTTTTAAACTAAACAAAGGATGTAAGCTAAAATATACTTGAAACCTGTCAGTCAGTAAACTTTGCTTTTAAAGGTCAGTGAAGGGTGGTGTATTCCAGGTGGCTTTGGGATTAATAGAACACCTGCGGGCAACTAGATCGACATCTTTTTCTAGTACCTTCTTCTTCTTAGGTACTCTGTTCAAAGCTGGAGGATCATTCCAACCATTCTGAGGACCTAAAAGAGAAAATAAAGGGCAATTTCCTTTAGAATTCTGAAAAGAAGAAAACTCAATGGTATTCATCTTAAAATACCTTCAAATTCTGCCTTAACCCCGAGGATAACTCACAAAAGTTTTATCAGCTGAGCTTTGGGGATCACTCTGAAGCTCTGGATTCTCAAATCATTTCCTCAAATATTCACAAAGCCTTGGCTTACTAAGCAAGGTAACTTGATATCATTTCCATTTAAAGTGAAAGAGCTGTACTAAATTTAGGGATAGTGAAGACTTAATGTTATATTGATGTATAACCTTCAAAGATCAGTTAGAAATTCTCTCTTAATAAATAAAAAATAAATCACCCGAGTCTGCTAAAAAAATAAAAAAGCCACTTTTGCTATATTCAACATGCAGAAAAGAAATCTCCTATTTCCCGAGAGCAATTCAACATAAGAAAATCACCCATATGGCAGAAACACTGTTAAAAAAAAAGGTCTCAACTACACAATACTGCAGTTCTATCATCTTTGCCTTAGAAATTATTTATAAAGTAGAAAGCATTTAAGCATATGTGATAAGATTTTTTTAAATGCCACACACAAAAAAAATTCAAGGTTGGCAGCAAATACAAAATTAAACTACTGTCAACTTCAATAAGTTTCCCCTAAAAAGCCCCTAAAACTCTTCATCTCAAAGTGAAAAACAGACCTCAGTAGCACAATTAAGTACTTTAATGCTAGTATCTTTAAAGAAAACATGTCAGAAATAAAAATAGGATCATTTTAAAATCAATATGTAATCATTTTACATTTCATTGATTTTTATGTATGTTTACAGTTAAAGCAAAAACTTTCTCTTTCAACAAATTAGACATTCTTTCAGGATTTTCCCTTTTACTTGTTTTATCGATACCCATATTAAATCACAACAAAATTCCTTAGCAGACCAAAGAACCTGTGATCCGTACATAATGCCACAGAAATTTAAAAAAAAAATAAGATCTTCCAACTGCAGCATGGACTCATTTGCCTTCACTTTTTTAAAGTTTACTTTTTAATTATTTTTAGTAATCTCCACACCCAACATGTGGCTCAAACTCACAACCCCGACAGCAAGAGTCACGTGTCTCTCTGAGCCAGCCGGGCATCCTTCCTTTGCCTTGATTTTAAAAATGGAATTAATTTTCTACAGGTTTACTAGAAGACAGAATGCCAAACAATCCTCAAAATACCTAAGAGCTAATCACAAAATATTAAACTACATGCTGCTATCTGCTTAACAAATTCTTCAAGTTCTGGTCATACACACAGAATCATTTAAATCAATCTCATCACCTTCTAACTTTACTCCTAAGACAATCTTGATACAGTCATTCTTTATGATTATATAAAACAGAAAACTTTAATGATTTAAGCTACTGTGTCACCATGTTAATTGAATCAGTTCTAAGATTTGATTTGATTAAGAAGTCAAATTAAAAAATGATACTGATCATATTTAGAGTATCATCAACTTTGAGTTCACATGCATTATTGTGAATGGTCATTCATTAACTGTATTCAATGATTGAAAATCTCCAAAGATATATTTTATAACCAATTCACCTTCCAACATAAGTGCCTGGTCTTGCATAAATTGATTTTCTGTAGACAAAATGTAAAAGTCACTTAAACAACATTACCATCAAAAAGATTCTAAACTTTACCTCATTTTGTAATTGCTTCTCCCTCCATCAACCCACAAAAGAACAAACTAACTTTATAAGGGGAAAAAAAACCCTTCTTTTTATCAAGTCACGTAAAATGTCTTCTATCCAATTAAGAAAATAATCAGTTTTGGGGTAAATCAAATTCATTTAAGTGTGTTAGATCCGATTAACTCTTTAACATCACCTTTTTCTCTTGCTGCCTGTTTAAGAAAAACTTTTGTTCATGCCTATTTAAAATAGTATTTCCCTGTTTGCATGGATTTTTTCCTATTATTTGATCAATAACATCATGGTGGGGGGAGCACTCAGTATTAGTTAAAGCTGTCATCAAAGTCAGCTGAGGATCTTGTTAAAATGCAGATTCTAATTCACTGCCTATAGGGAAGGGCCCGAGATTCTACTGTTCGAACTGGCTCCCAAGTAATGCCAGTGCCGCTTGCTGGTCAAAGCCCTCTTTTAGTAGGGATTTAAAGAAAAATGGGAGGCACTCTACACTGTCCTGCAAACTTCAGCCTGTACTTGTTAAAGATAAGAACGTCAGAGAATCTTAGCAAGGTGGTGCCAACTTTACTGCCAGATGGGAGAGGCCTCCTGATGAAAATGTAACTTCATGTAATTCATGTCACACCATGAATACAAGCATAAATGACAACAGACCCGGTCCACAGGTAACCATTTATGTGGTCTTTTTTGTAAAAATATATGGATTTGCAGACTGTTTAGCACAGGCCTTCCAGAAACCACTACTTAAGATAACTGAAGTTTCTGGCAGCGGAACCGAGGAAAGAAGGCTGAAAACGAACACAGCAAAACCAAAACGATCAGATATGCAGGGTCAGGCCAGGCCCAGCCTCAAATCAAAAGTATGGCACTGGAAATAAATTATATGCACATGTCACCTACAGAAGTTCAAGTAACTTCCTCATCAAGAGCTTAACTAAAGAACACAGTGACCAAGGACTTCCTGTTTTTTATAAGTGATTTCCGATTTTTGCCTTATATAACAATTTACAACCTAATTCCCCTTGCAAGATATAACCTCCCAGCACTACTGTCAGTAAAGCCCTGGGAGTCACTGTGTGTGGGCTATTACAGAGGACTGACCTAAGAACCACCACTGATGGACTCTCTAGCATAAGACTTCTGCTTCCGGATGGAGGGAGCCTGTATGTCACCCGAAACACCTTGGCCTACACCCTTTCCTTCAGAAGGAATTTCAACAACCTGGCTTCCTCCCCGCCCCATGAGAGGCAGGGAGAGATGACAGTGGGTTCCCCTGTAACTTCTCAGGGCATTGACTCAAATCCTGGGTATGAAAGCCTCGGAGCTTACCCCGAGATTTCACAAACTATTAGCACAAAAAGGTTCGTGGAGCAATTTCATAGGACCCTTTGGTAAAATGACTCCAAATTCATAATGAAATCAAATCGAATTCAAAACTAGGAATGATACTTCATCAGAATTAGAAACAAAAAGACTCACAACGGGAATGGGTAGCCAATGGCGAGGCCAATACCTGTGGGTGCAGATGTCCTGCTGAGTAGCAAGGAACAGCTGGACAGTAATCAAAGGTCGCCCTCAAAACACACGCCTGACTCCTCCCAACCTCAAGTACGTATGCGTTTATATTTAGAGATATGTTTTAGTTCAGCCCAGATAATCCTTGTTCAAATCTCTTATCGATTTAGTACAGTTTTGTTTCAGCTACAAATGACCCTTTTCAATCTTTTCGTCTGTCTTTAAACTGACTGTTTAAGTATGACTTTTCAAAAACACAAGAAATTGACTTCTGTACGTTTTAATAGCCACAAAAGGTAAAGCAAGCTACATGAACAACATAAATATCCCTAGAGAACAGTATCATAGATGTGCAAAATGACACTTTTGGTCAACATTTAAAAATCAACTGGGGGGCAGGGGCCGGACGGCGGAGCAGGCTGACCGACCCGCAGCCGGACACCCGCAGCTCCGACCACGGCGCGCCGCAGACCGACCCGAGGCCGAAGCGAAGCGCGGCGACGCCAGAAGCAG
Source organism: Mustela putorius furo (assembly GCF_011764305.1). Lineage (NCBI taxonomy): Eukaryota > Metazoa > Chordata > Mammalia > Carnivora > Mustelidae > Mustela > Mustela putorius. Next base: position 4,538,659 of record NW_025421261.1, read on the forward strand.
CAACGCGCCGCTGTGGGACGGGCGGGCCGGCGGGGACGCGACCCCACGCGCCGGGCGCTGACCGCGGGGAGGGCGGCTCCGGCCAGCGGCCAGCGGGCGGCACGACAGCGGACGGGGAGTCCGCGCACGGAGGGCCGGGGCTGCAGAGGCTGAGCCGGGCGACGCCCCCGCGGGGTCAGCGCGGCCGCAGTCCCGGGGTCACAGGACACCGGGGTGTCCGCGGTCGCAGAGCTCGCGGGCCGCAGCGCGGGGAGCCGGCGGCACAGCCCAGCCGAGGCCGGAGCTCGCGGCCGCGTGACCTTGCACCGGCCGCAGGCGCGGGGAGCTCGGGGCGGGCCGGGGGTCGGGCGGACGGAGCGACGGGGCCCCGGGCTCTCGGCTCCTCCGCCGGAGACCAGCGGCCGCCATGTTCGTCTGCCATGTCCGCCCCGCCCTCCGGAAGTCGACGGAAAGCGCTCGGGGAACAAAAGCTCCGGAAAGCGAACCGAGCGGATGACTCAGCCCGGCCCCGGCAAGGGCGGTGCAATTCCATCTCAGGCAAAGACCCTTGAGAATCACTACAACGGCCGGTCCCAGAGGATCAACAAGAAATCCGGCCGCGACCAAGTTCACCTACCAAGGAGAAGAGCGGAATTCCAGAGGAGGAGAAAGCCAAGCACGGAACTCATGGCTTTCTCCCCAAGATTCTTTAGTCTTGCAAAGTTAAATAATTTCTTTTAATTTTATTTTTTCTTCTGCTCAATTATTTTTAACTTTTACCCTTTCCTCTTTTTACATTTTTAAACTAGTTTATATTAACAATACCTTTCATTTAAAAAAAATCTTTTTTGAGCCATCATTATTATAGTCATATTTTATCCTTGATTGTATCTAACTTTATTTTTTGTATATACATAGGGTTTTTTCTTCTAAAAAAATCTGGGTTCAACTAATAGATCAAAATATACCTTAAATCTAGCACAGGGCTTTGTTCGAGTCTCCAGCCTGAGCAAATTCTCTCTACTTTCTTTTTCTTTATTCTCCCAACCAACTTATGTTATCAACTCTTTTTTTAGAAAAATTTTTCAATTTCTTTTTTTAGAAAATTAAAAAAAAATTTCATCTTTATAGTCATATTCCATCTCCCATCGTGTTTACCCTTATATATGTTTTAAATTCGTTAAAATTTGGCGAGGTAGTTTCTTCTAAGAGACCAAAATACTCCCAAAATTAAGTGGGTGACCCTATTGTATTCACCAGTGTAATATATACATATTTTTTTCTTTTCTTTTTTTTTTTTAATTTTTTTTCTCTCTTTTTTTTCCCTGAACTACTTTTTACTCCCTTACTTCCCCCCCATGATTTGGGGTCTCTTCTGATTTGATTAAAGCACATTTTCCTGGGGTCTTTGCCACCCTTTTAGTATTTTATTCGCTCCTTCATATGTTCTTATCTGGATAAAATGACAAGGCAGAAAAACTCACCACGACAAAAAGAACGAGAGGCAGGACCAAAGGCCAGAGACCTAATCAATACGGACATTGGTAATATGTCAGATCTAGAGGTCAGAATGACGATTCACAAGGTGCTAGCCGGGCTCGAAATAGGCATAGAAGATATTAAAGAAACCCTGTCTGAAGAAATAAAAGCCCATTCTGGAGAAATAGAAGAACTAAAATGTAACCACGTTGAAATCAAAAAAGCTATTAATAAGGTGCAATAAAAAATGGAGGCTCTTACAGCTAGGATAAATGAGGCAGAAGAGAGAATTAGTGATACAGAAGACCAAATGACAGAGAATAAAGAAGCTGAGCAAGACATAAACATCTACCAGACCACGAGGGGAGAATTCGAGAGATAAGTGATACCGTACGATGAAACAACATTAGAATAATTGGGATTCCAGAAGAAGAAAGAGAAAGGGGAGCAGAAGGTATATCAGAGAATTATTGTAGAGAATTTCCCTAATATGGCAAAGGGAACAAGCATCAAAATCCAGGAGGTGCAGAGAAGCCCCCTCAAAATCAGTTAAGATTAGGTCCAGACCCCATCATCTCATAGTAAAATGTACAAGTCTTAGCGACAAAGAGAAAATCCTGAAAGCAGCCCAGGACAAGAAGTCTGTAACATACAATGGTAAAAATATTAGACTGGCAACAGACTTATCCACAGAGACCTGGCAGGCCAGAAAGAACTGGTATGATAGGGGCACCTGGGTGGCTCAGTGGGTTAAGCCTCTGCCTTCTGCTCAGGTCATGATCTCAGGGTCCTGGGATCGAGTCCTGCATCAGGCTCTCTGCTCAGTGGAGAGCCTGCTTCCCCCCCTCTCTCTGCCTGCCTCTCTGCCTACTTGTGATCTCCCTCTCTGTGTGTCAAATAAATAAATAAAATCTTAAAAAAAAAAAAAAAAGAACTGGCATGATATATTCAGAGTACTAAACGAGAAAAACATGCAGCCAAGAATACTATATCCGGCTAGGCTATCACTGAAAATAGGAGGAGAGAGAAAAAGCTTCCAGGACAAACAAAAACTAAAAGAATTTGTAAACACCAAACCAGCTCTACAGGAAATATTGAAAGCTGTCCTCTAAGCAAAGAGAGAGCCTAAAAGTAGTAGATCAGAAAAAGGAACAGAGACAATATACAGTAATAGTCACTTTACAGGCAATACAATGGCACTAAATTTGTATCTGTAAATAGTGACCCTGAATGCTAATGGGCTAAATGCCCCAATCAAAAGACACAGGGTATCAGAATGGATAAAAAACCAAAACCCATCAATATGCTGTCTGCAAGAAACTCATTTTCGACCCAAAGATGCCTCTAGATTTAAAGTGAGGGGGTGGAAAACAATTTACCATGCTAATGGACATCAAAAGAAAGCTGGGGTGGCAATCCTCATATCAGATCAATTAGATTTTAAGCCAAAGAATATAATAAGAGATGAGGAAGGACACTATATCATACTCAAAGGGTCTGTCCAACAAGAAGATCTAACGATTTTAAATATTTATGCCCCTAACATGGGAGCAGCCAACTACATAAACCAACTAATAACAAAATCAAAGAAACAAATCAACAATAATAGTAGGGGACTTTAACATTCACTGAAATGGAGAGATCATCCAAGCAGAAGATCAACAAGGAAATAAAGGCCTTAAATGATACACTGGGCCAGATGGACATCACAGATATATTCAGAACATTCCATTCCAAAGCAACAGAATACACATTCTTCTCTTGTGCACATCATTCTCCAAAATAGATCACATCCTGGGTCACAAATCAGGTCTCAACTGGTATCAAAAGACTGGGATCATTCCCTGCATATTATCAGACCACAATGCTCTGAAGCTAGAACTCAATCACAAGAGGAAAGTTGGAAAGAACCCAAATACATGGAGACTAAAGAGCATCCTTCTAAAGAATGAATGGGTCAACCAGAAAATTAAAGAAGAATTGAAAAAATTCATGGAAACAAATAATAATGAAAACGCAACAGTTCAAAATCTGTGGGACACAGCAAAGTATATTTTCCGGAGAGGAAAATATACAGCGATACAAGCCTTTCTTAAGAAACAAGAAATGGGGGGCACCTGGGTGGCTCAGTGGGTGAAAGCCTCTGCCTTCGGCTCAGGTCATGATCCCAGGGTCCTGGGATCGAGCCCCACATCGGGCTCTCTGCGCAGCGGGGAGCCTGCTTACACCCCTCTCTCTCTGCCTGCCTCTCTGCCTGCTAATGATCTCTGTCTGTCAAATAAATAAATAGAAATCTTTATAAAAAAGAAAAAAGAAGAAAAGAAACAAGAAATGTCTCAAATACACAACCTAACCCTACACTTAAAGGAGCTGGAGAAAGAACAACAAAGAAAACCTAAACACAGCAGGAGAAGAGAAATAATAAAGATTAAAACAGAAATCAATGAAATAGAAACCAAAAATAACAATAGAACAAATCAACGAAACTAGAAGCTGGTTCTTTGAAAGAATTAATAAGACTGATAAAACCCTGGCCAGACTTACCAAAAAGAAAAGAGAAAGGACCCAAATAAATAAAATCATGAATGAAAAAGGAGAGATCACAACCAACACCAAAGAAATATGAACAATTATAAGAACATATTATGAGCAACTCTACGCCAGCAAATTTGACAATCTGGAAGAAATGGATTCATTCCTAGAGACATAAAATCTACCACAACTAAACCAGGAAGAAACAGAAAACCTGAACAGACCCATAACCAGTAAGGAGATTGAAGCAGGTGTCAAAAATCTCCCAACAAACAAGAGCTCAGGGCCAGACGGCTTCCCAGGGGAATTCTACCAAACATTTAAAGAAGAACTAATTCCTATTCTCCTGAAACTATTCCAAAAAATAGAAATAGAAGGAAAACTTCCAAACTCATTTTATGTGGCCAGCATTACCTTGATCCCAAAACGAGACAAGGATCCCATTTACATCATATCCTTGATGAACACAGATGCAAAAATTCTCACCAAAATACTAGCCAATAGGATCCAACAGTACATTAAAAGGGTTATTCACCACGACCAAGTGGGATTTATTCCAGGGCTGCAAGGTTGGTTCAACATCTGCCAATCAAACAATGTGATACAACACATTAATAAAAGAAAGAACAAGAACCATAGGATACTCTCTATAGATGCTGAAAAAGCATTTGACAAAGTACAGTATCCCTTCCTGATCAAAACTCTGCAAAGTGTAGGGATAGAGGGCACATACCTCAATATCATCAAAGCTGTCTATGAAAAACCCACCACAAATATCATTCTCAATGGAGAAAAACTGAGTACTCTTCCACTAAGGTCAGGAACATGGCAGGGATGTCCATTATCACCACTGCTATTCAACATAGTACTAGAAGTCATAGCCTCAGCAATCAGACAACAAGAAGAAATTAGAGGCATCCAAATCGGCAAAGAAGAAGTCAAACTATCACTCTTCACAGATGATATGAAACTGTATGTGGAAAACCCAAAAGACTCCACTCCAAATCTGCTAGAACTTGTATAGGAAGTCAGTAAAATGTCAGGATATAAAATCAATGCACAGAAATCAGTTGCATTTCCTTATACCAACAAGACAGAAGAAAGAGAAATTAAGGAGTCCATCCCATTTACAAATGCACCCCAAACCATAAGATACCTAGGAATAAACCTAACCAAAAAGGCACAGAATCTATACTCAGAAAACTACAAAGTACTCATGAAAGAAATTGAGGAAGACACAAAGAAATGAAAAAAGTTCCATGCTCATGGATTGGAAGAACAAATATTGTGAAAATGTCTATGCTACCTAAAGCAATCTACACATTTAATGCAATCCCTATCAAAATCCCATCCATGTTTTTCAAAGAAATGGAACAAATAATCCTAAAATTTGTATGGAACCAGAAAAGACCTCGAATAGCCAAAGGGATATTGAAAAAGAAAGCCAAAGTTGGTGGCATCACAATTCTAGATTTTAAGCTCTATTACAAAGCTGCAATCATCAAGACAGCATGGTACTGGCACAAAAACAGACACACCGATCAATGGAACAGAATAGAGGGCCCAAAAGTAGACCCTCAACTCTATGGTCAACTAATCTTCGACAAAGCAGGAAGGAATGTCTAATGGAAAAAGGATAGTCTCTTCAACAAATGGTGTTGGGAAAATTGGACGGCCACACACAGAAAAATGAAACTGGACCACTTCCTTACACCACACACGAAAATAGACTCAAAATGGATGAAGGACCTCAATGTGAGAAAGGAATCCATCAAAATCCTTGAGGAGAGCACAGGCAGCAACCTCTTCAACCTCAGCTGCAGCAACTTCTTCCTAGGAACATTGCCAAAAGCAAGGGAAGCAAGGGCAAAAATGAACTATTGGGATTTCATCAAGATCAAAAGCTTTTGCACAGCAAAGGAAACAGTTAACAAACCCAAAAGACAACTGACAGAATGGGAGAAGATATTTGCAAACGACATATCAGATAAAGGACTAGTGTCCAGAATCTATAAAGAATTTATCAACCTCAACACCCAAAGAACAAATGATCCGATCAAGAAATGGGCAGAGGACATGAACAGACATTTCTGCAACGAAGACATCCAGATGGCCAACAGACACATGAAAAAGTGCTCCATATCTCTCGGCATCAGGGAAATACAAATCAAAACCACAATGAGATATCACCTCACACCAGTCAGAATGGCTAAAATCAACAAGTCAGGAAATGACAGATGCTGGCGAGGATGCGGAGAAAGCAGAACCCTCCTACACTGTTGGTGGGAATGCAAGCTGGTGCAACCACTCTGGAAAACAGTATGGAGGTTCCTCAAAAAGTTGAAAATAGAGCTACCCTATGACCCAGCAATTGTGCTACTGGGTATTTACCCTAACGATACTAATGTAGTGATCCGAAGGGGCATGTGCACCCGAATGTTTACAGCAGCAGTGTCCACAAGAGCCAAACCTAGATGTCCATCAACAGATGAATGGATAAAGAAGATGTGGTATATATACACAATGGAATACTATGCAGCTATCAAAAGAAACAAAATCTTGCCGTTTGTGATGACGTGGATGGAACTAGAGGGTATTATGCTTAGCAAAATACAAAAGTCAGCTGGAGAAAGACAACCATCATATGATCTCCCTGATATGAGGAAGTGGAGATGCAACGTGGGGGGCTTGGGGGGGGGGGGGAAGAATAAATGAAACAAGATGGGATCAGGAGGGAGACAAACCATAAGAGACTCTTAATCTCACAAAACAAACTGAGGGTTGCCAGGGGGAGGGGGGCAGGGAGAGGGTGGCTGGGTTATGGACACTGGGGAGGGTATGTGCTATGGAGAGTGCTGTGAAGTGTGCAAACCTGGCGATTCACAGACCTGTACCCCTGGGGCTAATAATACATTACATGTTAATTTAAAAAATAAATTGGAAAAAAAAAAAGAATTTACTGAATGAATGTTCTGATGATTGCAATGTTAGTTTCAGTTTCTCTGAGCCTCAGGCATATAGTTTTGTGGTTCACTACTAGTTACAAGGCTTGCAAATCCTAATGTCTATCAGGAATTATCCACTGGATAAATGCAATTTCCAAGTCTTACAGAGAACCATGATATGATCATAGACACATAAAGAAAAAGATAAAATTTAGAGTCACAATTATTTATATATCATAAATAAAATTTTTAGCAAATAAAAAAATAAAATATGGTCAAGTATAACTATTAGTTAAAAGACAGGGGGCTATTAACATGCAAGAGGGTAACAAAGCAGCTGGCTCGGTACATGCTGAATACTGAGAAATGCTTGCTGCTTCTTCCTGTTAGTCACTGTTTCTCAGCCAGGTTAGAAGATCCTGTTACTTTGTATATATAAGCAAACACTATCCTAAGGCCAAATACACTTCTGCTTAAGGAGAAAAAAAATACCTATGCAAACATTTAACTTAGATGCTAAAGTAACAAATGACTAAAACAGTGCTGCTGTATGATTCCTGTAATTCCAACACTGATAACTGACTACTTCTTTCACTTTCATCAGGACTAGACCATCTGGTGAAGAATGAACTCAGGCTCGGAAGACTGAGGGACCTGGACTGGTATCTCAACTCACTCTCACCATGCAACCATGAGTTTAAGTCCTAGGAGACCAAGCTTCCTCATGCCAATTAAAAATATATATGTGTTTCTGTTTCTCATGGCTCTGAGAATTAAATAAGACAACAGACGGTAAATGAGGGTGTATATCCAATGTATACTCAGTAAATGATAACTCAGCTCCCTATTTCCCTGCACCACTTTCAAGCAGGGATTTTCTGGAACTCCAATAGAACTCCTGGATCAGAACGGATACTATCTTTACTCACTGAAGTTTTAGAAGGTAATTTTTTGACTCTGTAACTGAATTTCAGCCTCCTAAAATATCCACCTATTTAACTATTTATATTAACAGTTGCAGAAATTTTATTTGTGTAGTAATGGGTGATACAGATACTTTGTGTGTCTGTGAGTGATTTCTGGTACTTTGGACTTTATTTTACATATTAGAGAAAAGAGGAGACAGGCATATAATTGTGGACCCATAAGACCCTGTCAGAAAAGAATACTTCCTCAGCAGATCCTATTTATGAAAAGTGTTTTCAGTAATTACAGCTCCTGCTTTAAAGAAAAAATATATATAGTGGACTCCCCAGGAGCAACTTCAGTATTAGGAGCAAAGCAAGATTCATTCATCTCTTTGCCCCTCTATTTCAAACACATCAGTTAGATGATCTAAAAGGGAAATTACCGCCAAATACCAACAGGCACAGAGCTCTAATTCTGAGTCAGCTTCTGTGTAATCACAGCAAATTTTACAGTCACTATCCCCAAATGTCTTAATGTATTAGTGCATTCAATAATCTGCATAAGCTTATGAATAGGTACTATTATTTCTAAGGACTTTGGCTTGAGGCAGTTTACGTAACTCATCCAGGTTACACGACTAGAAAGTTAATGAAGCTGGGATACAAATCCAGGAAGTCCCATTTCAAAGCCTGCGTTCTTAACCAGTATGGCTGATGGTTCTGGACCTGGACTCATCAGTCCCTTTTTATAACACATGATTTTAAGACCCCTATTACTAACCCAAATAAAAATCAGATAGTATAACCTACCCATAAAAAATAATGTAATGCTGTAATTATGAGATAAGTAAGAACTTACAAAACATGTATTTCACCATAGAAATAATTTAAAATTATGATTTTAATTAGAAAATTTTAGGCACGACTATACTATTAGACTATCTATCTATGTATCTTTCTAATCCTTGAAATTCCCCAAATGTCTGAGGGTGGTATTGTCCTAATGAGGAACTGATACACTACTGTCCGCTGACTTTCTACTGTCTCAGACATCCTCTCTGTCAGAGCTGTGTTCTCGCACCTTTTTCCTTTAAATAACCATATTGAGATTCCTCATTTTTGTAAATAAACATTATAAAATTATGTACAATCTCATTACACTATACTTTTTAGTCTCCATGAATGAGCTTAAGGCACAAATAATTTTAAAAACTGAAAACGCAGTGAGAACAGAACAAAGTTTTGTTCTAAAGCAGTAAGTGTCAATTAAATCTAGTTTCAACCACCACTTATCTTGCCAATGAATTTCTTACCACTTACTTTAAGGTCAGGGGCCAATTATATGCTCTTACCCTTCTTAAGTTCTGAAGCTCTTCTCACTTAGCAACTAAAGTTCATTACGGGACAATCACACTTTTAGAACTAGTTCTAGCATTTGTTCTACAAACTCAGTCAGCACCTCGGACTGCTCAGCACACAGAGTCAGACATGATTCCCCTCCCCCCGCCAGGTGTTCATGAAAAATAAAGGAGGAGCCAAACCCAATCCCTTTCAAGCGCAGACCTGTTCTTTGCGACGCAGGCAGCTCGCCGGCAGCAGGCAGTGTACCTGTTGTTCCAGGAGGCAGCGCGTAAGCTGAAGATGACGGCGGAGCTCCTGGTCCGCCATGCTGGAAGGATGCTCCAGAGGAAGGGGGAGGAGGGAAAGCAGCAGCAGAGCTGGAGGCAGGTAGAGAGGCCTGGTGCTGCGCTGCGTACAGCGGAGGCTGCCCCGAATAGGAAGAAGCGGGAGACATGTAAGGGGTGTTAGGGTAAGCATTTGAAGCAGAAGGAGTGACAGGCTGCGGAGCCCGGCACGCTGCTGAACCCCCTGTTCCGAAGGAGTACTGCTGGGCTGGCTGATAAGCTACACCGAGGAGAAGAAACAGAAATTTTAATTAGTTATAAGTTTATTCAGATAGCACTAAAAAAACCCAAACTTATTTCATTCTGTGGAAATTGTTTTCATCATTATTCTTTCAACAATGAGCTACAACCATATATTAACACTTCTACGTTATGCTTTTGATACCCTGGGTTTCCTTAAATGATACTAACAGTTACTGGATCCAGTATTTGAAACCTGCCATCTCCAGACTACTGTTGGCTATGAAAATCTTTGAGGGGCACCTGGGTCATTCAGTCACTTGTGCATCTGCTTTCGGCTCAGGTCGTCATCTCAGGGTCCTAGGAGGGAGCCCAGCATTGGGCATCCTGTTCAGAGGGGAGTACGCTTCTCCCACTTCCTCTGCCCCACCCCCGCAACTCGTCCTTTCTCTCTCTCACTCTCACTCTCAAATAAGTAAATAAGATCTTAAAAAAAAAAATTCTTCGAATCATCAGACCCAAGAACTCCAAGACTGACCCGTTCCCGACCCTGGGGAAAGCCTGCAGTGACACCTACCAGCCACCAGATGGAACCATGCCGGAATTACATGTTCCCAGCACTTCCCCTTATGGTAAATAAGGGGACTTTGGTAGTGGCTCAACATCTCTGCCACTACAAGAATTGTAGGGTGAACACTATTGTTACGAATCAGAAGCCTTCTCCAACACCTGGTAATATCATCAGCTACCCAAATTGTGATTTTGGGCCACAGTTTCAGATTAATAGCCAACTCTCCATGGTCCCTGACAAAACAGTATTTCATATTCTGGGCACAGCTGGTTAGTAAGCATCCAGGCACCCAACTAACACTTTGATGCAAAGATCTGAGCCCGGATTAGAGAATACCATCACATTCTTCATGACCAGGGGTAGGTATGGACTCCCACGCAATGAATCTACTAGAACTGTACCTACTTTATTCGGAAGAGAGCACATGTGAAAAGTCATGTCAAATCTGTATCCACGTTAAGGACATCCATTTTAGCACAGAACAGGCTTATTAGGGTTAGTTCTTACTAGGTAACGGTCTCTTGCTTTTGTAATAGTTGTTTAGTCCTGTAATTTCCCCCCTGGAGATTTTTTTTTTTTTTTGGTCAATTAAATTTTATAACAGTGGTGATATTTTCTTTCTAAGTGCAAATATTTTCTAAAAAACAAAAGCCACTGGTGGGCACATGTCATTATTATACATCTGTCAAAATTCATCAAATGTTCAACACCAAGAGTGTACCCTCAAGTAAGTACCCCAAGGACTTTGGGTGGTAATGGCATGTCAGTGTAGGTTCATTAACGGTATCAAATGTACCACTGGGGTAGGGGCTGTTGACAGCAGAGGGGGTTGTGCATAGGGGCAGGGAGGATATTGGAAACTTCTGTACTCTCCATTCAAATGTGCTATCTAAAACTGCTCTAAAATAAAGTCCATTTCGTGGGGCGCCTGGGTGGCTCAGTGGGTTAAAGCCTCTGCCTTCGGCTCAGGTCATGATCCCAGGGTCCTGGGATCAAGCCCCGCATCGGGCTCTCTGCTCACAGGGAGCCTGCTTCCCTTCCTCTCTCTCTGCCTACTTGTGATCTGTCAGCTAAATAAAATAAAATCTTTTAAAAAAAAAAAAGTCTATTTCTTAAAAAAGATGATACAAATGGAAAACAAGAACAAATGTCCTTCGGAACCATTTTTCCAAAGATGGTTTGTGTCAACCTTCTTAAAGGAAAAGAGTATGCAACCAAATCCTTTCACAAATTCCATTTTAAAAAAATATCCAAATCATGGGACAATTCACTGTCCTTAGTAGCTGCTAGGGAACTGTTCTGAACAGACTGACACCAGCCGTTTCCTGGCATGCCGATTCAGGATGCTTCCTAGGAAACCATGTTTCTCTCTCTCACGTCCGACAGAGAATGGTTCTCTCTTTGCTTGTTAAAACCGACTTGATGAGTTTGGAGCTCCAAAGCAAATCTTTTCAACATTAGAATAAGACACAGGGCTGCACCAGGATTTCAGGGTCGCACTACTTACGCTGTGGCTGTGGATAAGGTGGTACCTGGGTGTGCATATGACCAGGAGATGTGGGAAGCTGAGCTGTGGCAGCATTTGGGTTGACATTTCCATGCATTATGAAACCTGGAGGTGGAGGATTTTCTCCCTAGGGAATGAGAGTGTGACACAAAGGAGGGTTACATTTGCATGTCATCCTTGCGCAGGGGCCGTGCTAATCCTCTCTGTCTTGTTCCAATTTTAGTAAATGTGCTGCCAAAGCGAGCACAGGAGGATTACATTTGGAACCAAGAATCTTACCAGATGGATTTACAATCTCTGAAATGGAATTGTGTTTATTTTTCTAAAACAAACAAAAAAAACTTCACTGTGTAAGAAACACTGCATTTTGTACATTCTATTTTCTTTAGAACATATTCTCTTAGCAACGCATTCTAAGTGGCTTAAAGATTTAAACAGGTCCAAAGTAATAAATGCAAAGAATGGCGACAGATGCTAATGACTTCATAAAATAGTGTTAGTGATATTCATAATAGTCACCAAGATTTTCCATCTCTACTAAATGCCATCCACTACTCCACACTTTGGAAATATAAGCATAAATGCCACAAGGGAACTTTCGCTTCTCTTCAATTTCCACAATGCTCAAAAAACAAAGAAGAAAGAAAAAAGAAAATCTTCAGTGCAATCAGATTTAAACCACTGTTAGAACTTCAGCTGATATTTTTCTAGCTGAGGTCAATTTAGAACCACAAAAGAAGGAGAGAGATAAGACAATAAACAAATTGTCCTAAGACTGCTTCTTGCACCCCAAAGCATTAAAAATGCAATAAGCAGGCAGACAGACGGGGGAGGAGAACTTAAGAGAAGGGGCGGTTAGAGAATATTTAACTATATATATCTGGGTGAGCAGGATTCTGCCCCAAGAGGAATAATGAAGGTGTACCTGTGTGTCAGAGGGAGAGGCTGCAGGTGGATGGCTGGGAAGGGCGGTAGGAGTTTTGTTACTCCAGCTAGTGACAGTAGGGGCAGTTCTAACCTGAATTGAACAAAGAAATACCAATCACAGAAAATAAAAAGTAAAAATGTTAAAACAAGAAAAAAAAAAACCCAAAAGGCATTAATAGCCAGATGCGAAGCAAAAAATCAGAGCAGCAAGACACTCCATGTTAGTCAGGCACTACTTTCAAGGTAGCGGGGACTCTAAAAGAGAAACACACATTCACAACGAAAACAGGGGGAGGGAGGCAGGGGAAAAATCAATATGAAAACCTAAATCAAAGCATAAAAACAATGCCATTCAAGTGTCAAGAATAAGGGGAAAAGGCTAGTTTCTGTTAAGTAGGAAAGAAGACACTGGGGTGGGGGGAGAAAGGTAATTGAGTAAAAAAGTGATTCTGAAGCATTAATCATAGTCATGCTACTATTAGATTATAAACATATTGCTATAAGCTCCCCTTTCTGGATTTTATTAGAGCCATAAAAAATCACATTAGTCCCGTATGAGGTTTAGAAACATACAATCAGAGTGTACTAGAGATCATCCAGCCTAATCCTCACCGTCTACCTCGGAAAAAGCCAACACTTCACTGAGAAATGAAGGGGCTTGCTGAGGTCCATAAAACTAGCTGGTGACATTGCTAGGACCGAATCGGGCCTCCTGATTCCCAGGCCAGTATTTGCTATACTACACCATGCTGCTTACCCTGGAGTCCTGAAGTTTTCAAAAAAATTTTTTAAGCCATCAAAATCTTTTTGTCAAATAAACCTTCACAAAAACCCTTCATTCAGCGTAAGATAAGCTTTAATCAAGAAAATCGCTGCTTAATGTATTACCGAATTTGTTCTTCTTTTCTTAAACCATGAGACTGCCAGGTCAAAGTACAATCAAAGTCTTCCAGTGTTTTTACATCTTACCAGAAAGACAGATAAACCCAATGACATAAAGAGTAAATACTCTCTTTTCCCAGTGTAAAGGGTGTCACACTTCAGTACCCTGAGAGAGAGTGTGACTGAACTAAAGGCGCTTGGGAGTTCCAGCACCAGGTCGGCCCTTAACTAGCCACATAATGCTAAGAAATCCAAGTTTTAAGTCTTAAAACTCTTGTCTTGTCACTTGACCTCTCTGCCTCTCAGTTTTTCTAGCCACTGCCTGCTTGGTCCTATCTACGTCACAGACATTCTAAAACCACTTCAATCTCCATGAGCGGGAAACTTAATCTGTTTTGTTTATCAATATACCAACAGGTAGAATAAAGACAGGCACTCATAGTAAAACTCTCAAAAAATAAAATAAATAAAAACTCTCAAAAAATAAAAAAATAAAGGAAAAAACAAAACAGTTAAAATCAAATGTATTAATCAAAGGTACAACAGATGGGGCGCCTGGGTGGCTCAGCTGGTTCAGTGACTGCCTTTGGCTCAGGTCGTGATCCCGGAGTCCTGGGATCGAGTCCCACATCAGGTTCCCGGCTCCGCAGAGAGTCTGCTTCTCCCTCTCACTTTCTTCCCTCTCATGCTCTCTCTCTCAAATAAATAAATAAAATCTTTAAAAAAAAGAATCTTTAATCATCGTAGTAATCCCTATGACCTACAGCTTCATATACCTTCATTCTCTACTATCCAAGTTGTTCCCCCTACCCCAAAGTGTACTCTAGGGGCACCTGGGGGGCTCAGTCAGTTAAGCATCTGCCTTTGGCTCAGGTCATGATCCTGGGGTTCTGGGACTGAGCCCTGAATCAGACTCCTGGCTCAGCTGGGAGCCTGATTCTCCCTCTCTCTTCTCCCACTGGTGTTCGCTTGTGCTCTCTCACTCTCTCAAATAAATAAATAAAATCTTAAAAAAAAAAAAGGAAGTGTACTCTGAATACTCTTTATGGGGCTGATGCAGAAGACACAGTAAACTTATAATAATGATTTAGAATAGAATATGCAAAAAAAAGAGTACTTTTTCTAAGAATATTTTATAATATTAACCAAATCACCCCCCAAATTATTCCTACTACTTAACTTAGCTTTTTGGATGACTCAAACTGTAGCAGTTTCAAGAACACATGTACATGTGTAAGGGAAGTTTGAGTGATAAGAAACAAGAAGAAATCTCCCCAGAGAGCTTAAATTAATTTGTATTTAAAATATAATCCAGGGGCGCCTGGGTGGCTCAGTGGGTTAAGCCGCTGCCTTCGGCTCAGGTCATGATCTCAGGGTCCTGGGATGGAGCCCTGCATCGGGAGGGGAGCCTGCTTCTCCCCCTCTCTCTGCCTGCCGCCCTGCCTGCTTGTGATCTCTCTCTGTCAAATAAGTAAGTAAAATCTTACTACAAATAAGTAAGTAAAATCTTAAAAAACAAAACAAAACAAAACTAAAAAACAGACCATAAATACCACTTCCAAGAATATAAAAAGAAAAACTATTAAAATAATATGTTATCTAGTTTTATCAGAGCAGATTAAGGTTTCTCATCCACTAAACTAAAACCACCAATTTGAACAGAAATACATGAATGTTCTACTTCATCAGGACCATATGACTCACATGCGGGTAATATTGCTGAGCTGGAACTCTTGGCATCTGTGTGTGGCCAGCCACTGGTCCAGGCCTGCCCTTGGGCAGCTGCTGCCTGTCATAAGGAGTTTTAGATGATTCCTGTCCTGGTATAGGCTGTCCTTGTGCTTTACAAAGTCTGTCACGAAGCTGCACAATATTTGGCTATAACAAGTAATGGAAGAAAACAAAGCCAGCTGTTAGAGTTCACCCAACTATATGACAGCATGCTGCTTTTCTTCAAGTAAGCTTGATTGGGCATGCATTCCTTGTTTATATGCTATTTCCTATATAACAGACCCTGGCACATGAGGGGAGTTTCCCATCATGGGATTCGGAAACTCAAGACTGATACCAAAGGTCCAAGATATATAGTGTAACTTGTAATTTACCTGAGGCAGGGTCTGGAATCACACCCACCACGGAGAGTAAGATCAATGTCACTTACCATCTCTGCTCGTCTGTATTTTCTTGTAGTTGAGTAATCACAAATTATAAAAGTGTTCAAAAAAACACAACTTTTTTCTTTATAGGGAAAAAGGCCCCCAGAAGAATCAACTGCTAAAGATGCTGATGGGAGAAAATGGTGATCTAAGAGGAAGACTAATAAAAAAGAGATGCTGGAAATAAGTTAAAAGAGTAAGATGTCAGGTGCCTGGGTGGCTCAGTGGGTTAAAGCCTCTCATTTGGCTCAGGCATGGTCTCAGGGTCCTGGGATCAAGCCCTGCATCGGGCTCTCTGCCCGGCAGGGATCCTGCTTCCTCCTCTCTTGCTCTCTGCCTGCCTCTCTGCCTACTTGTGATCTCTGTCTGTCAAATAAATAAATAAAACATTTAAAAAAAAAAAAAAAAGAGTAAGATGTCACACTCATAGTAGCTTACGCAGATCTATGATTATACAGATCTACAACAAGTGTGAGTTGACCATGTACATGTTCTAGGTATTGACAAGCAACAACAAAAAAGTAATGTTAAAATATTTCAGCATTAACTGATTATAATATTTTTCAAAATCATACATTTCTATCAATTCCTTAAAGGTTTAAAGCTGTCATTTAAACGTGAAGATATACTTTATTGCCTATCAGGGAGGAAAACCAGATACTATAATGATATCACAGAGTCTCAGAACATATTCCCCAGAAAATACTTAAGGGTCTACTGAGATACATAGAAGACAGCAACTTTGAAATTATTTATTTTTACATAATGTTCTTTAAAAACCCAAAGAAAAAACAAAGAATAAGGTATAGAAAATATACAGTTATAAACGGTATTAAAAATAAGGAGTTTAATACTAAGCCTAGAAGATCTAAAGGTTTTAGATTAAGTTACTCTTAAAGGGTCTTACAACTTAATAACGGAGTCTTATTAAGTAAAAAGGCATAAAACTATTAGGCCAAAGTCATCATAAAGTCTATGTTTTCTATTCTACCTATATTCTCATAAACAGTTTAGAAAGATATGACATGTAAGTGTGTTCAAAACCAACTAGTCATATCTCCATAATCCTGGAACACAGATGTAAATATTTTTACTCAATGAAATTACTCAAGGAAATGTATTGATAATTCCATAGAACAGAAAAAATACTGAAAATATTTAACTAAAAAAAATCTATTAAAAACAAAGTAAAGTTTATAATAAAAAGTACAGAAACAAAATTCTTTAAGGCTCAAGATTATGCTTTGTCAGACACACAATCCAGATCTAGAAACATCCTACTTGTGGAAAACTGCCCTCAAATCCCACCACAATTTCCACCCATGCTCCACTATTAACTTCAGATAGACCTCTTCCAGCTTCCACAGCCCTACGACCTCCATCACAGTATGTATCACTTTTGGCATCAGATGTTTACTGGTCTATATTCAGTTTGAATTTGGAACCCCCCCCAGGAAAAGAATCCTAGCAATCATGTCCATCACTACACAGTCCGTCTCTTACTGAATTCCACTGCATTGAAAAAGCCCATTTTAATGGATACCAAATAAGGACATGAAATTAGAAATGTAATTGTGGTTTAGTACTTTAAAAATATACTTGTCCTGGGGCGCCTGAGTGGCTCAGCTGGTTAAGCATCTGACTCTTGATTTCAGCTCAAGTCATGATCTCAGGGGTATGGATTGGAGCCCCATGTCGGACTCCACGCTGGGCACGGAGGCTGCTAGGATTCTCTACCTCTCTCTATGCCTCCCCCTACCTGCCCCCCAAATCCCCAGAAAATATCAGACTGGAATGGTATAAAAAATGAACTTCGGGTGCCTGGGTGGCTCCGTGGGTTAAGCTGCTGCCTTTGGCTCGGGTCATGATCTCAGGGTCCTGGGATCGAGTCCCACATCGGACTCTCTGCTCAGCAGGGAGCCTGCTTCCCTCTCTCTCTCTCTCTCTCTCTCTCTGCCTGCCTCTCCATCTACTTGTGATCTCTCTCTCTGTCAAATAAATAAATAAAAGCTTAAATAAAAAAATTTAACTTCTTTGCTAGTATCTGTCTGGGGTGGCGTTTTAAAACCACAACCCCACATGTTTGGTTAAGTATTAAATATTTATAGCTTTTCAATACAGAAGATTCCTACTAAGAACCTTGAACAAAGAATCAGCATTTGGCTTAAGAAACAAAAAGTTGGGGGGGGCGCGTGGGTGGCTCAGTGGGTTAAGCCTCTGCCTCCGGCTCAGGTCATGATCCCAGGGTACCGGGATTGAGCCCCGAGTTGGGCTCTCTGCTCCACAGGAAGCCTGCTTCCTCCTCTCTCTCTGCCTGCCTCTCTGCCTACTTGTGATCTCTGTCTGTCAAATAAATAAATAAAATCTTAAAAAAAAAAAAGAAAGAAAAAGAAACAAAAAGTTGGTCCTTTCCCCATTGATTTTCCTCAAATACTATGCCCCTCAGCACAAAGGGATCTATCATACTACAAGAGTATCCTATCTCTCTGATACTGTCTGGTTACACCTTAAATGATCCTTGAATAACTGCAGTAACACTCACCTATAGTCAGATGATAGATATTTGACTGCTCTAAAACATTCTACCTAGCAGTATGTTCAGTCCTGAGTGCTACCTACTGGACTCACCTTATTCACACACTAAAAGAAGAGAAATGGTCAATTCTAATTACCTGGTTGGTGTTTTCAGGAAGAAAAGCCAAGGCTGCAGCAATGCTGCCTTGAGCTGCCAACAAATTGGCATACTGACTCATTTTCTCAGCCAAAAGAACTCCTACGGTATTGGTGTCCATGGCTTGGGTGAGCTGTACAGCTTTCCGCAGAATGACAACCTTCTCAATAAGATCCTGAATGAGAAAGAGAAGGGAGAGAGGAGGAGAACCAGACGAAGATGTTGGTGAAAGAAGCAGGAGAAGACAAAGTTATAAAGGTTTCTAAAACCTACTAGAAGTACATCATGCTGCCCTCTTTCTTAAAAATGCTGCAACAGCTGACCATGATTTAGGTAAACTCAAAAAGTAAGGAGGAAGAAGGTCTCTTATTTATGGATAAGGCCTAAGTTACCACCTTCTCCTAAATACCCTTAAATGGCCAGATACTCGTCTAGTGAACTGAAGCAGGCAAATATCCAAAGTGAAAGCAACAGGCAGATACCCAAATGCAGATGCTGAGTTCCAGCAGGTAGAAAATGAACTCTGACTAAAGATACCGTACTAGTTACACTATAAAAACAGTACTGCTATGAGGCAACCTCCAATGAGCTTATACTCCAACCCAAAGTTTCTCACGTTGCTCTTCGATACCAATTATTTCAACAACAGGGAGCTTCAAGTACAAAGCACAAGAATATCCTACTATCTGCCTTGCAAAGGTACACAGATTCAGAAGTACGAAGCAAGTGTGCTTTTTCTCTGAAGCACTTAGAAGGAAATTCTTGATTTCCTACCAGATTCTCAGTTTTAATAGAGTGATCTTTAAAGTAATAACTCTGTTGAGAAAATCTCTTTCCAGAGAGAAAAAGAAATATATTTGAATGAAATATTATGACACTCTGTTGATTACATGCTTGGAAAAAAGTATCTAAATATATAGTTATTCAGTGGCTGAGAAGAGTCCCCATATTTCTACTCCCCCTCTCGCCCAGCTTGTAGTGCTACACGGGATTCCACTTACACCTTATTTTCGTTTTCCCCTAACCACGAATATCTTAATCTATTCTCTACTGGTACTGGGGACACCTCCCATCCCGGGCCCGCGCTGTTTCTTCCCTTGCCCAAGGCAGACAGGGTCAACAGAGGCAGGAAGAGAGAAGCAAGAGGAAAAAGGAAACTCTAGGGCTGCTTCCCCCCGTTAACTACCCAATTATAACCTTGACTTCACAAACAGTTGTGACCCCATTTGACCTCTTCCATCATTTCATACTTTGCCCCTCCAAATACAGCTATGAAGACACATAAATTATCCAGCAAAAGAACTTCTAAAACGTAGATAACAAGGGAAAGCCATGAACTTCTGGAACGAATCAACTTCTAGATAGAAGTAGGGTGAAAGACAGCACGAGAAAGGAAGCACCTTTGTTCAAAGATACTAACCTGAAGGGACAAAGGATTGCTTCCATCTTGAGCTTTAGTCCAACATGCAACCAGTTTCTCTACATTCCCTGCACAAATATAGCAGAGACATGCTTGAGTCTGCAGGAGACTGTCACCTTCATTTTCAAGCCTGGTTCCCAAAAGATCTAAAGATTAAGCAGAAAACAAAATGAGATTAGGCTCAAAACAATCTATATATGAAGTTGTAAGAAGACCAATAATATTTTCAGAAGTATGAATTAAACTTCACACAACCAATGACAGAAACAAAATCACTATTATGTAAATGCCCAGTAAATATTTATCAGGTAAAAGAATGGAAGTAGGGGTGCTTGGATGGCTCAGTGGGTTAAGCCTCAGCCTTCAGCTCAGGTCATGATCTCAGGGTCCTGGGATCGAGTCTTGAGTCGGGCTCTCTGCTCAGCGGGGAGCCTCCTTCTCCCTCTCTCTGCCTGCCTTCCTGTCTACTTGTGATCTCTCTGTCAAATAAGCAAATAAAATCTTTTAAAAATTAAAAAAAAAGAAGGAAATGTGTGACTAACTGTATAAAATAAATGGCTTGACAAGATTCTATATACCCAGCTATAGAATGAATTTCTATTAGTTATATTAAAAAATAATAAATGGGAACAATATTTGAACAGAAAAATCCTAAAGAACATTTAACTCCATTTCATCGCATCTCATGTTTGTGTAGATATAATACGGCACATTTAGAAGGAACATAAATGGTAGGTAGGACCACTATAAATTACTTATGGTAATAAAGTTAACACCTCATACTTCATATTCTCATAATGCTTTCAAGGTAGCAAGTCGTTGGTTTTTCTTATACCAGTGGCCTGAAACTTCTTTTCTTACAAATAAGGAGTATCATTCCTTAGCCACCAGTATAGTCATGGCCTTTAATGGTAATTTATAATTTTCACTCAAATGCTATAATTACTTATTTTATCAAGTTAACACTTTATTTATTTATTTTAAAAGATTCAATTTATTTGACAGAGAGAAAAAGAGAGTGCAAGTAGGGGGAACAGCAGAGGGAAAGAGAGAAGCAGAGTCCCCACTGAGCAGGGAGCCTGATCTGGAGCTTGATCCCAGGACCCCAGGATGATGACCCAAGCAGAAGGCAGGCATTTCAACAACTGAGTCACCCAGGCGCTCCTACCAAGCTAATATTTATTAAGTGAAATCTGATTATATGCAATTTTACAAATAATAGACTAAGGCTTAGAAAGTAATCCTTCCTAGGTCATAGAGCTAATAAGTGGTGGAGGCAAGATTCCAAGCTTAGTCTGCCTAAAACCAAAATCATTAAAAATAATGACTAGGTATGGAGAAATAATACAGTTAACAATTCTGAGATAAGCCTGCAAATGAGAATTTATTGTTACCGAGTGATTAGCTGCTCTGCAAAAATCTCTAATACGATCTGTCAGTAATTTTATTTAAAATATGCTATGCCATATACATGATATAGATATAAATATAAGGCTCATTTTCTTACCACAAAGCGTTGAAAATTCATCTGGTTTAGCATAAGTCAATACTGCAGCTAAAGCCTCTCTCCAATTTTTAAGGTCACAAGACTCGACAATTTCTTTCCAGTTCTTCATCACCACTGCAGTAATTAGCTTAAGAAAGGGAAAAAAAGGGAGAATTAAAAATCTTTGGTGTGTCAGTAAAAATGAACTCTGGCTAATCAATCATATCATTCAAAACTACTATTCAAAGTATTTCATGCAGAATAAAGCAGCAGCAAAGTGAAGTATATCCTTGAACCAAATGACATAAGATGGTTATTTTTTCTCAAAAAAAAAAAAAAATCAAACAAGCATATTTTATAAATAGGCAGGGAAGGAAAAGTAAAGGTGCAATCAAAACTTTTAACAGTGGGCGCCTGGGTGGCTCAGTGGGGTGAAGCCTCTGCCTTCGGCTCGGGTGGTGATCCCACGGTCTTAGGATTGAGCCCCACATCAGGCTCCCTGCTCAGCGGGGAGCCTGCTTCCCTTCCTCACTCTCTGCCTACTTGTGATCTCTGTCAAATAAATAGATAAAATCTTTGAAAAAAAAAAAAAAAAAAAACCTTTTAACAGGAAAACATGACCTGGTCTGATGGATCAGGAAAAATGTTCTGAGTACATGTGAAATATGAAGTCAGAATTAACTTCATCAAGAAGAAAAGAGGTCAGAAAACAGGAAGATGGCAGAGGAGGAGAAGGACCCTAAGCTTGTCCTATGAACACAACTAGATAACTATCCAATTATCCTAAATACCCTAGAAGTTAAAAATGAGTCAAGGAACACACATACACACACAGATAGGAAATAAAATAACATATATAAACAATGGGGAGGAGAGGGAAAAAGAATGAGTTCAAACAAACTAACATCAACTTCACACTGTTATATGCAGAGGATGCTACAGACAGACCTAACAGCAACAACCGGTCAAAACCACTAATTAACATGCAAGGAATAAAGAGAAAGAAATCCAAATATATCATTGAAGAAAAAATCAGCAAAACGTGAAAAAGAGAAAAGAAAGGATCAGAGAAAAATCTCCAGGAACAACCACAAAACAAGCAATAAAATGGCAATAAGTACATACCTATCAATAATTACTTTGACTGTAAATGGACTAAACACCTTAATTAAAAGATACAGGGTGTCAGACTGGATTAAAAAACAAGACGCATCTATACAGTGCACACAAGAGACTCATTTTAGACCTAAAGATACATACAGATCGAAGTGGTGGTGGAGAAACATTTGTCACAAAAATGGACATCAAAGGAAAGCTGGAATAGCAATCCTTCTATTAGACCCGACTTCAAAACAAAGATTGTAAGGAACGACAAAGGAGAGCACTACCTAATAATGAAGAGGCCAATCCAACAAGAAGATGTGACAATCATCAATATTTACGTACCACAATATGGGAGTACCTAAATATATGAAACAATTAATAAAACCATAAAAGAACTAATTGATAATAACACAAAAATAGAGGGGGACTTCAATGACCCACTCACATCAATGGGCAGGTCTAAACAGAAAATCTACAAGGAGACAACAGCTTGGAATGACACACTGGATCGGATGGCAGAGGAGCAGGAGGAGACTTAACAGATATATTCAGAACATTCCACCCTAAAACAGCAGAATACACATCCTTTTCAAGTGCACATGGAGCATTCTCCAGAAGAGGTCATATATTAATGAGGTCACAAAACAGGCCTCGACAAATTTAAAAAGAATGAAGTCAAGTCATACTATGCACCTTTTCCAACCACAATGCCATTAAACGGTAAGTCAGCCACAAGAAAAAAATCTGGAAAGATCACAAATCCCAAATACAAGGCGGTTAAATAACATGCTACCAAACACCGAATGGGTCAACCAGGAAATGAAAAAAATAAAACAAGTACGTGGAAACAAATGAAGATGGAAAACACAATGGTCCAAGACCTTTGGGATGCAGTGAAATGGTTCTAAGAGGGAAGTATATAGCAATACAGGTTTACCTCAAGAAGCAAGAAAAATCTCAAATAAGCAACCTAACTTTACACCTGAAGAAACTAGAAGAAGAAGAAATGGAGCCTAAAGCCAGAAGGAAGGAAGGAAATAATAAAGATCAGAGCAGAAATCAATGATATAGAAACTTAAAAAAGCAATAGAACAGATCAATGAAACCAGGAGTTGGTTCTTTGGAAACATTAATAAAACTGATAAACCACAAGCCAGACTTATCAAAAAGAGAAAGGACCCAAATAAATAAAATTACAAATGAGAGAGACGAAGTAACAAACAACACCTCAGAAATACAAGCACTTATAAGAGAATATTATGAGAGGGGCGCCTGGGGGGCTCAGTGGTTAAGCCGCTGCCTTCGGCTAGGTCATGATCCCAGGGTCCTGGGATCGAGCCCTGCATCAAGCTCTCTCATCAGCAAGGATCCTGCTTCCCCCTCTCTCTCTGCCTGCTTGTGATCTCTGTCAAGTAAATAAATAAAATCTTTAAAAAAAAAAAAAAAAAAAAGAAGAAGAATAGCAAACTGAATTGAACAATACATTAAAAAAGTCATTCATCACAGTCAAGTGGGATTTGTTCCTGGTTGCAAGGATGGCTCAATATTCACAAATCAATCAATGTGATATATCACATCAGTAAGAGAAAGGATAAGAAGCATTTGATCCTTTCCACAGATGCAGAAAAAAGCATTTGAAAAGGTACATCCATTCATGTTAAAAACCCTCAATAAAGTAGGTTTAGAGGGAACATTCCTCAGTAAAATAAAGGCCATATATATGAAAACTCACAAGTAATATCATCCAAAATGGGGAAAAACTAAAAGCCTTTCTTCTATGGTCAGGAACAAGACAGGGATGTCCACTCTCACCACTTTTATTCAATACAGTACTGGAAGTCCTAGCCTCAGCAATCAGACAACAAAAAGAAATAAAAGTCATCCAAATTGGCAAGGAAGAAATCAAACTTATACTATTTGCAGATGACATGATACTCTATGCAGAAAACCCAAAGACGGGGTGCCTGGGAGGCTCAGTGGGTTAAAGCTTCTGCCTTCGGCTTGGGTCATGATCCCAGGGTCCTGGGATTGAGCCGCACATCGGGATCTCTGCTCAGCGGGGAGCCTGCTTCCCACCTTCTCTCTGCCTACTTGTGATCTCTGTCAAATAAACAAATAAAATCTTAAAACAAAAAACAAAGATTCCACCAAAAACCTGCTAGAATTGATACAGGAATTTAGTAAAGCCACAGGATACAAAATCAATGTACAGAAATTGGTTGTACTTCAATACACCAATACTGAGATACTAGAAAGAGAAATTAAGGAATCAATACCATTCACAACTACACCAAAAATAATACAATACATATAAGAATAAACCTAACCATAGAGGTAAAAGACCTGTACTCTGAAAACTATAAAACACTGATGAAAGAAACTGAAGATGACAAAAAGAAATGGAGAGATATACTATTCTCATGGATTGGAAGAACAAATATTGTTAAAATGTCTACACCACCCAAAGCAATCCATACATTTAATGTAATCCTTATCAAAATACCAACAGCACTTCCACAGAGCTAGAACACTAATCCTAAAATTTGTATGGAACCACAAAAGACCCCAAAGAGCCAAAGCAGTCTTGAAAAGAAAAGCAAAGCTGAAAGTATCACAATTCCAGACTTCAAGGTATATCACAAAGCTATAGTCATCAAGACGTATGGTACTGGCGTAAAAAGATATACAGATCAATAGAATAGAAAACCCAGGAATGAACCTATAACTATATGGTCAACTAATCTTCAACAAAGCAGGGAAGAATATCCAATGGCAAAAACAAAAAGTCTTTTCCACAAATGGTGTTGGGAAAACTGGACAACAAAATGCAAAATAATGAACCTGGGCCACTTTTTTACACCATACGCAAAAATAAATTCAATATGGATGAAAGACCTAAATATAAAGCAGGAAACCATAAAAATCCTAGAAGAGAACACAAGCTGTAACCCTTTTGACATAGACTGCAGCAACTTCTTTCTACATATGTCTCCTGAGGCAAGAGATACAAAAATAAACTATTGCGACTCCATCAAAATAAAAACCTTCTGCACAGCGAAGGACAATCAACAAAACTAAAAGGCAACCTATGGAATAGGAGAAGATACTTGCAAATGACATATCTGATAAAGGGTTCGTACCCAAAATATATAAAGAACTGATATAGCTCAACAACTCCCCCAAAATAATCCAATTAAAAAATGGGCAGAACATATGAACAGACGTTTTCCCAAAGAAGACATAAAGATGGCCCACAGACACATGAAAAGATGCTCAACATCACTCATCACCAGGGAAATACAGATCAAAACCCACAGTGAGATCCCACCTCACACCAGTCAGAACAGCTAAAATTAACACAGGAAACAACAGGTGTTGGTGAGGATGTGGAGAAAAGGGAACCCTCCACACTGTCTGTAGGAATGTCAGCTGGTGCAGCTACTCTGGAAACCAGCATGGAGGTTCCTGAGAAAGTTGGAAATAGGGTTACCCTCCGACCCAGCAATGGCACTACTGGGTATTTACCCAAAGATAACAAAAATACTGATTTGAAAGGAGAATGCACCATGACATTTTAGCAGCATTATCCACAACAGCCAAATCATGGAAAGAGCCCAACTGTCCACTGACCGATGGTGGGATAAAGAAAAGGAAGAATACACACACAACGGAAGACGACTCAGCCATTCAAAAGAATGAAATCTTGCCCGGTGCACTGATGGGGACGGAGCTGAGGAGTATTATGTTGTGCAGAACAAGTCAGAGAAAGACAAATACCGCAGGATTTCACTCATATGTGGAATTTAAGAAACAAAACCAATAAGCAAAGGGGAAGAAAAATGGGGGGGTTCAAACCAAGAGACTCTTAAGGACAGAGGCAGGCAGATGGGAGGAATGAGGGAATGGGTGGTGGGGCTGATGAAGTGCACCAGGGGCTGCGTGGAAGCGCGAGTCCCCTGAGGCTGGTATCACATCGTATGCTAACTAACCAGAATTTATAGCAAACAAACAAACAAAAAAAGCAAAGAAAAAAACGACATTCCAGGGTAAGGGAACACAAGGTAAAAGGTCCCAAGGGAGAAAGGGGCACACAGGGTGTCTGAGGAAATGAAAGGTTGACAGTGCGGCTGAAAGAGGGAGGGACAGGCAGCAACCAGTGCTGACGGCACCGAACACCAGGTGACTTTCACAGAAATACATCTAGCAACGTTGAGCAGGGGCTTGAAAATATTCAGACTCTCTGCACCAAAAATTCCTTCCCTAGGACTCACAGCCTCATTCAACAATTAGAAATCACAGAAAATCCCTTTGCACAACAAAGATGTTTATCTTTGTTATGTGAAACTGCCTAAACTAAGAGAAATAATATATCCTTATTAAAACACATTATAGAGCAATAAAAATTTTTTATAAGAATCTTTAATGAAATGGTAAACCATTTACAATGTAAGTGGCAATATCTACAAGCAAAAGTACACACATACACACATATGTGGTCCTGATCCTGTTTTTTAAAAATTCTACAAATACATAGAAAGAGGTTCAAAGGATATATACCAATTTGATGGAAGAATCAGAATTTTAAAATTAACATTTCTATCTTTAAATTTTTCTATATTCCAACTTTTCTACAATAAAAAAATGAAAAGTACTTATCATTTAAAAAGTTACATACAGGATGGGAGGCTGGGGTACCAGGTGGTGGGTATTATAGAGGGCACGGATTGCATGGAGCACTGGGTGTGGTGAAAAAATAATGAATACTGTTATGCCGAAAATGAATAAAAAATAAATTAAAAAAAAAAGTTACATACACAAGTACAAAAAATAAAAACAGTAACAGTGCCAAACTATCAACAATAACTATTCCTGGTGCAAGGAACTATGAGTGGGTCTTTTGCTCTGGACTGTTTTCTGCATTTCAGTTATCTTTAGTAAGGCTGTACTGCTTTTATAATTAGGTAAGTGTTATAGTTTATCTATTTTTAAAATAACATACCCTGGTAATTTTGCTCTGGGATTTTGCGAAGTATTTTTTCTGCGTTTGAGCCAGGAGTTCTTGTCCACCTGCTATGGCCAGTATAATGGCATCGGCCATGCGGTTGTCATGTAAACAAAGGTCAACAGCGCTCTCAAAGTTACCCGTCAGCAAAGCCTGAGTAATTAAACCATCAATATCTGCAATAAGAAAATAATACACCCAAGTTAAATAAAGTTTTTGTTACAAGAGAAAATCCTACGTATATCCGTTTTGGCATGCACACACAAAGGGAGAAAACAATGCTAATTCTGAATATTACCAGTGGATTAATTTCTAACAAAAGTTGTTGAGGTCTATGGAAATATACTGAGATGCATGTAAGTAAAATCAGGTAAAATAACACATTTTTCAGATTGTTTACACAGGAATAATAGAGACTGTTACACAGTTCTTTTATCATATAGATGTCAGAACACATCACTAGCTCCAAGAGACCGATTACACACACTAAATAACTGAGTTCTTCTTTTCAACCCTCTACCACTTGGGATAAAACATTTGTAACCTAAACTTAGGGATTACTTGCTTTCAGACTGCTAAAAACCAAAGTGAAATAGGTACTTACCCCCACTGATGGAGATGTTAAATGTTCCTCCTGCTGACGGTAGAAATTCAGACTCTTGTTTTCCCTCCTTAATGCACTGAAGAGACGGACAGGACAACAATTTAGCCAGAATGAAAGTGGAGTAATTTACTGCCAAACAAGATTTACACACAACTATTCACCTACTGGCTAGATGACATGCCGAGTTACTCCAGAAAAGTTCTCAGATCCAAGATTTTCCTAAGTATTAACTCCCATGATACAATCATAAATAAAATACAAGATTATCAGGAATAATGTTTAAAAAAAAGCCTTAAGGTACGTATCTACTACCGGCAGCTCAGAAATTACTGAAGAAGCTGTTTTCATAGACACTTCAAGTAAGAAAAGCTTGAGACATGCAGAATACATGTTTCTAATTTTACCATATTTAGACTTTAAATGAACCCTGATGCCATACATCTAAAATTTCCTCTGTGTCTCAAAATTTCTGTCCAATCATTAAGGTTAGTTATAAGGTCTTTTTATTTTAATTGAATCAGTCTTGAAAAAAAAAAAAAAAAACCTGGTGCCCTTGTACAAATGCTATATAAAAGACCATATGGGAAAAAAAAAGACTATATGAATATACTTAAATTCAATTGCAGATTTTGTATTCTCTTAAACTAGTCATACCTGCAATAGCAGGTTGGTGTGGTAAAAAGATACATAGTTCTGTTATAAACTTCTGAGACTACCCGTAAGATTGAATAAAAAGAAATTCTATATTTTCTTTCTTTAGAAGAAAAGAAACATAAGGAAGGCATATTGCTGGCAAATAGTTTAAATGCTTTCTATGTATAAAAATTCATAAGAAGACAAAATTAAAATGTATCAGAGATTATAGAGAAATTTTTAAAGAAAAACATATCTGCAGTTCATGATTCCAGGGTTCTGGGATCGAGCCCCGCATCGGGCTCTCTGCTCAGCAGAGAGCTTGCTTCCCTTCCTCTCTCTCTGCCTGCCTCTCTGCGTAGTTGTGATCTCTGTCAAACAAATAAATAAAATCTTAAAAAAAAAAAAGAAAAACATAGCTGTCGGGCACGAGATAAAATACCTATCTTCTCTGCTCATGTTACCTACACATGTGAATATAAATGCCTAGCATGCGAAGTCTGGGGCATTTTTGGATTGGGGAATTTTAGTACAGGGCACAGAGTAGCATCATCTGTAAATAATGTTTAATGAGCTAATACTATTACAGGGGGATAACCATAACCTTAATTCTTTCCCTAAAGAGAAGCATTCTAGAATTTTAAAGCTTAAATAAAAAAATTTTAGAGCTGAAGTTATTCACATTAAATTCACAATAAATAAATCAGACACTGATCTGATTATATTCACTAACTTACTAAAAAAACCTTTTCTTTTTTTTTTTATTAACCAGTTTTTAAAATTTGTCTTTGAAGAAACAATTAATAAACCCTTATTCATGGCCTTCTGAAATACAAGCCTGAGAAAATGGGTTATTACATGCCGAGCATTTTCAATGTATAAACTACTGTGTCTCATAAATAAATAGCATCATCAAGGTAAACAGAATTTTATTCTAAAATACTCTGAAAGTACACACTGGTGACTACCGTTTTGTTAAGTACATACTATTCTGCTATTAATTTGTAAGTGTATTTCCAAATGGTCCTCTACTTGATGATACACAGTTAGTCTAATTGTACACAGATGAAAGTACATTCCTCGAATGCATCCCACAATTCTGTATGGGTATTACCACAATTGGTTCAAATTTTTATAAAGATTTTACTCATATTCTTTGTTCTCAGGTTAAATAAACATTAGATCTACTTCCATGGGAAGTGTTTTTTAATAATTATCTTGTGAAAGTCTAAATTTACTGATGAATTATTCTTATGACTTAGCTAAGGATTGTAAGAAACATTCCATAGTCAGGCTATCTCCATTATCAGAAAGAAGGAACGAGTCAAAGATGAGATCAGAAACAAGAACTTGTTAATTAATTTTCCAAGAAATATAATTAGGAAGCAAGGAAAGTACAGAATTATTTAGTAATGGTTAAAAACCCCAGAAAAACAAAAGGAAGAAAAATCAATGATACAACTCTGTGCTCAAGGACTCTTTTTAACTGTCATAAAAATTGTCAACGACAACTCGTGTCACATTTCTCATGACAATCAGTAAATCATGAGAGTTTATTTAGTGAAAAATTCTATACCTGGATTCAAAGTTCAAGACTAATTTAGAAATCTCTGCCACTGCTAGCAGGCTGTAAATACGAGGTGTCAAGAAAAAACATCAGCTTTCCATGCAATGTACGTGGATTTCCGAGCAAGATCTCTTTTCACTCTCACGCGCGGATATCCATCTGACCAAATCAGGTCAGTCTCATGTCAACTGTTACCTGTGAATCATATACTCCAGAAGCCAGGTGAAAGAACTAAAGACTTCACAGACCATCCTTCTCCCAAACAAGTAAATAGACTCCTACCCCCAAAATCTCTAAGAAAACAATATATTCTAAATTCATTTTGGAACAGTACTTAAGCAAATTTTCCATATTTCCATGTGAGATAAACCAGCATCACATATTTTCCCAGTGTAATGAGAAATGAAAGAAATCAGTACCTCTCCCAAGAGCTGCTCTCCGGCAGCAGGGCTCTCCTCCCCATCACTCTGTGCTACTTGGTCAGAGTCTTTAAGAGCCTTTGGTACACAAAACAATTACAAGGGAAGTTGAAGAATGTAGCATTAAAAGAATATTAGTGACTAAGACAGACAAAAGACCCAACCAACAACATTCAGAGCTAGTTTCATTATAAGAAGCAACACTAGGTATACTGACGTAAGAAATACTATTAGAGGAAAAGCAAAGAACCGTTACTGCTAAGACCTTTCCTTTTTTCCCATCAAATGTCCCCCAGGAACAAAGACCTTAACTTAAATATCTGAGCAGTCACTGATATTGTTTTTCCTCTTTTGCAAAATTCAAGTATCATCAAGAGAAAGGAATACTCTCTACCAGCTAAACTGACCTTATTTTAAAATGAGAATTCACTTATTAAACTACCTACAATCAGTATTTATTTTTACACTGTAAAGCAATAAAACAGACACATATCTGAAATTGCATTTCCTTCTGTGTTATGACCTAAGACAAATTTTTGGAAGTAGCTATTTTTAAAGGCCTTCTTACCGCATTCGGTCCGTCCACTTTGCTCAAGGCCACAGCGATCTGAAATGAAAACAGCGACTCGCCTGCTATACGGAGCTCTGCTCAAGGCCCAGAGCACATGCCACCTCCTTCTCCCTCTTCACCGGCAAAAACCCACCAAAGTTCAGATTGGGAGCGTGTGTTTACGGAAAGAAGAGAATCTGCTATTCCACCCAAGCCTAAGCTCAAAGTAAGCATGTTTTCTTCTACTTTCTTTTAAATAACTATAATCAATTTTAAAAACTTCCTTCAAGTACTCACTATGGAAAGAACTGCTATTAGAAGATTCTATTTTCTCATTTTTGCTATTAGGCATTTAGTAAAACCTTCACATTGACCTCTTACAAACTTGTAAAAGTTAAAGCACCAGGAAGTCCAGACTAATAATAAAGTTAAATACAACAAAATCGAAAGGCGTGAGCAAAGACACAGCCAGTAAGCTGCAGGGCTGTGCGGTGCCACCTTCAGCGCGCAGGGCACCAGCCCTGCTCCGAGGACAAAGCAGCCGCGCCCCACCCTGCACGCGGCATCCAGCAATGCTACAGAAAACTCGGGTTGCTTTCCAAGAACAACAAAGGGCTTAGACAAATTACGCAAAGAATCTAAAACACTTCCTTCAAGGTTTCCTTCAAGAGGCTGAGTGTTTTTCGGGCTGCTCCCGTCAGTACCCTGGAAGGAGTAACGAAGCCCCTCTGGGGGAAGAAAGCTGTGCAACGGGAGGACGACTTTCTCTTTTTAAAAGGGAATCTTTCTCTAAGTTAAAATGTTAAGTGACTCGGTTGGACTTTCGCTTATTCAGGTTCAGTACAATATTTCGCCCTTGTTCCAAAATGTTTACTGGCTGTCTGTCGGCTGGACAAACCGCAGAGTCTGGGAGTGCGGACTAAAGGCAAGAATGGCGAGAGCCGAAAACTGGGCTCATCTGGACCAGGACTCGGCTCTTCACCGCGGAAGCTGTAGTGAACACGGGGTGGTCTCTAACAGTTCCCTTTTTCTCAAAAACTTCCCCCAGGGCCACTGGTTGTGCACCCTCTTAAAATCTCAGTGTTACTTCCAGTGTCTGAAGTTGACAGCCTCTTCTCTTTCAAGGCCCAATTCTACCTGACACGACACAGCTCTTTAAATCGAATCTGGAGTCCAGGCGATTCTGGCAGCTTTTAAATCCAGGTACAAGGTGGAATTTAACGATATGTACTTGGAACTCTGGCAACCAAACAAATTCTTATTAAATATTTATTGAATGACTTGAGATTACCTGTACAGAAGTTTATAAAAAGAACATGTAGGCTACATAAATATTTTACTTGCATAAGCACAGCCCTTTAACTTCCCCAGAAATTTACCTTCTTTCCTAGGTCTTCTTTTCTGTATCCTAGAAGTTCAAGGTATTTTCCCCGAGAATCATCCTCAAAGTTTACCTTTAAAGAAGACATACTCTTGAAATACAGACATGTCTTTAGATTTTTAATTACCTGATCAAACTGCAAGTAGAATTATTAGAAATTATAAAAATTAAAGTCTACTAAAGTCTACTGTTACCAACTAAAGCTTTCTATACCTACTACATAGAAGGCTTCTGTAAGAAACATTCCCCCATAGAGTTTTCTTTAATAGTAGTATACTAGTTATTAATTACCCTTGTCAAATAAAGCTTACTTTTATTTTACTTTTTAAGGAAGCTCCATGCCGACTGCGGGATTTGAACTCACGACCCTAAGATCAAGAGTTGAATGCTCTACTGACTAAGCCAGCCAGGTGCCCCAAAGCTTACCTTTAAACGATAATTTCTGTAAATACAAGCGAACTCGCGTCCAATGGTTACAGGCATGCAAAACGCAATGCTCCACAGAACACTCAATGTCCTAAAACTCCTTCCCAAAATTAATGATTACAAAATATAAAATTCTGTAATTTCAGAATTTGACCTTACTGCATTTAAGATCTCTTTGGAAAATTTAGTATCAAGAAACAGACACTCCAGTGGAGGCAAAATGACCAACCAGAAACTCTATTTCCTCTTGTCATAAGTGCAACTCGGTAAAAGGAGTGAGAAATGCCTCCAACCTCTCCCCCATGCTTTTCCCTCTTGTCCCATTCTCTGTAACTGGATCTACTCAAGAAACTAAATATCGTTTTTATTAAACTAAGCTCTGTGTTAGAGCTTGAAGATAGGTTTGCCGAATGTTAAATATCTCCCATGTAAATATAACTATCATGTCGTTTTATACTTCTTAAAAAAGTACTTCATACTAGGCTCTTCAAAGCAGAGAGGGAAAAGCTCTTGACATAAAAATATGGTCACGTGCTCTTCATAAGGTTTCTTTAATCTCAAATCAGAAAACTCCTGAAATCACAAGCCTGCAATAATTTCTTTAATTAAGAACAGAACGAGAATATAATTGGGAAGAGTTAAATTTGCAGATAATGAAACTGTTTTAATCTCAACTTTACCTTCAGAAAGGACCACACATTTTTCTCAAACTCAGTCTGAGAAGCCTCGATTTTCTTCTGACAGTAACTGACAAACCCCTGCGACCGCACGACCTGCTGCAGCTGGTCCGACCGGCGCAGGAACTCCTCTTCTGTGACGACCTGACTGACGAACACGTGGTGGTGCGGCTCAGCTCCCTGCTGGGCCTGCACTCTGCCGTTCTCAAAGGTAACCAGTTTGCCTCCGAACTGGAAACGGAACAAAAAACAAAGTCAGTCTGGACCACAAGGAGATGGCCCAGAAGTGTGCTTACTGAAAAGCTTGCTAATGGAAAAGAACCATGGCCTTAATAGCTCTCACTCTGGATAGAAGCAGCTGATACCGTCTCCCGCACTCCACGACCTGACTCCAGCCTCCAATCACGGTTGTTCTTCACACCACCTGCCTTCTAGAGAAAACGTTCTATTTACTGTGCCTCACAGTTTCTCACCTATTTGTTTTACTAACTTGCACATACTCAACTTCACTTCTCTTCAAGGCCCGGGGAAATGCCACCTCTTCCACCACATATCCGCCATCAATATATTACAGATCTCTTTCTTTCTTTTTTTTTGAAGATTTTATTTATTTATCTGACAGACAGAGATCACAAGTAGGCAGAGAGGCAGGCAGGGGCGGGGGTAAGCAGGCTCCCCGCTGAGCAGAGAGCCTGAAGCGGGACTCAATCCCAGGACCCTGAGATCATGACCTGAGCTGAAGGCAGAGGTCCAACCCACTGAGCCACCCAGGCGTCCCTATTAGAGATCTCTTTCGATTCAACTACTAGCTTATATGTATGTGCCTCACCCTCTGTTCTCGGCTCCAAGCTTTAAAGGGAGGCAGAATATGCCCCTCCAAAATATGCGTTCTGGCATGAGGACTACTCCAAGCCAAGGACTACCTGGAAAACAGCAGGAAGGAAGGGCATCCTGACCTCCTCTTTTCTTCCCAAAAGCTGGAGATAAAACTCCCATGTGACAGCTGCCCTCTCTATACGGGGGGGAAGAAACATTCCTATCACCAGAGGGGGAAAGAAACCTGCACAAACAGACCTGGTTAAATAACATTACCTCCCTTTAGTCTCTCTAAATATTTGAGTTACTTTTCCACAACAGCCATTCTTTGTCCAACCTAGTACATAAGCACTAGATTTTGCCACTTGTTTGTTTTCATTTCCCCACGGGATCCCAGGTGTGCAGAAAGCCTGTATGCTCTTCCCCTGTTAATCTGTCTTTATCAATTTAATTCTCAGGTCCAGAGGAAAACTCTAGGAGGGCAGGTGCAAAGTTCTGCCTCTCCTCTACTCACAGGGACTGTGGTTGTGTCTACTTCATTCTTGTACCCAATACCTGCCTTGCACATAGCAAGTAAGCGGCTACTATCTGCATCGTATCTTCATTATATATCAATAAATATATATCAATAAATACAGGTAAAGGAGGAAACAGAGGACCAAATCTGGTTCTTTATACTCAGTCATTTTGGTACAAGGATTATTGTTTTTACATAAACTGAAACACCAACAAAGCATTAAGCACTCTACTTACGGAATTTAACATGAGAATAAAACTGGATACAACAGGCACTTGTAAGCTCTAAATGAGCAGCAGATAATACTACAAATGATACAGACTTCACAAAAGGGCAAAACTGCTGGGTTTCCCCACATTTTAGGGAAGTTGGTGAAAACTGCAACCCCACCCCAGAAACAAAACCAAAACTGGGTTTCACAGGAGGATTTCACAAGAGGCTTATTCACATACTTGGTTCTAGGTAATAATATTACACCATTACATAATCACAATAATGCGAGTGCCATGTCAATTAACTGAATTTACACCGAAAAACATATAAAAAGGAAAAAAGAAAGGAGCATTAAAAAAATAATGTAAGCGCTGCTTGTTAGTCATCATTTTTTCAAACTGACCAAAAGAAAACTTAAATATTGGTACTGAACACAATAAAAATTTTTTAAAGTCTTAACAATATAAAAACTATGTACTTTACAAAAATTAGCAAAAGTAAAAAATTTGGAAAGGAAAAAAATTGGAAAAACTGGAAGGAAGTCTATAAGTGCACTAATTCATTACTGCAGAGAAGAGATTCAATTCGTACTACATGACGTTGATAAATCAAGACACGGATGTTCAGGTAAATTATTTACATTCATAAAGATAATCCTAAAGACAACACAAACTTCTAAAACTTCACTGGTAACCGAAAGACCCTGGAGGGGCCTCTGACATTCTACCGCTCATGTCCACAGAGGGCATTTTCCTTGTACTCTGTAAGAGGAACTAGCAGAGGAGGAAACCCGCGAGCCTTTCTCTGTCCCTCACGCTGTCCTCGGGGAGGACTGACTGGCATCCTTCGGGGAAGAGATGCAGCAGGCTTACTCACGCCAGCCTCTCGGCACTTTTTACAGCTGTCTCCCCGCCTAGACAATTGTCCCCGTGGATCGCTGCCTGCACCTTCAAGGGAAGGCCAAGAGTACCGGATTTGCCCGTAACTAGGTGAGTAAGGCCGCCTAATACAGGGGTGAAGCTACAAACACGCTTACGAAATCCGACCCTGGGGACAGAGCGGCAAACAGAAGGCCCAGCTCTCTGGAGACTACGTTCTAGCTTGTTATCAGGCCGCTAAGGCTGTGCGGCTGAGCTAGAGCCTCCGTGCCCACCTACGGCCGCACTAGAGCTGCTGTTCTGGATCTCTGTCTCTCACGTGGTTCTAAA
Source organism: Mustela putorius furo (assembly GCF_011764305.1). Taxonomy (NCBI): domain Eukaryota; kingdom Metazoa; phylum Chordata; class Mammalia; order Carnivora; family Mustelidae; genus Mustela; species Mustela putorius. The sequence continues at coordinate 4,575,104 of NW_025421261.1, forward strand.
CACGTACGGGTAAGAAAGAAGAGTGTTATTTACAGCTTTATAATACTCGAGTACCAGCCAGAGGAGAAGGGTGAATGCGGATGGAAAGGCGGTCACTCCTCACTCATAAGACATTTAAATACAAAGGGAACATCTCCTGTCTGTCAGGGACCAGTTCAGGCACTGGAACGTACCTGAGAAACAGTCTGTCCTCAAGAAGCTTATTTGACACAGAGAGAGAGAGAGAGAGAGAGAGATCACAAGTAGGAAGAGAGAGAGGGGGAAGCAGGCTCCCCGCTGAGCAGAGAGCCTGGTGCAGGGCTCAATCCCAGGACCCTGAGATCAGGACCTGAGCCGAAGGCAGAGGCTTAACCCCCTGAGCCACCCAGGCGCCCCTGCACACAGTTTTATAATAATAATTGTTTTAGTTACTTAGGGAAGGAAGGAACTAACTGGATGAATGGTTAGTATTCAGTAAAAAAAAAAAAAATGGAAAGTCACAAACAAAGGAAAAGATTCCAAAGCAGGAGTCCGCAGAGTAGATAAAAGTGCACACGAGGGATGAGAACATTAATTACATCCAAAGAACGGATTTATGAGTGACACAATCAGAGGTCTATTTTAGGAAGACCAGACTAGACAGATGTAGTATAGATTAGGGGAACAGACAAGTTACAGTCATGTAACAGTTCAGTGTGATAAGATGAAGAATTAGGCAGAGTAACAGCCAAGTAATAGAAAGAATTAAACCCAAGAGATTTATAAGGAGAGCAGCGTCTGGACCTGAGGAATGACATTAGAGGCCGAAAGAGAACTTCTGAGCCTGATTAATAAAAGAATGATAGCAAGCACTCAACAGTAACTGCAGAGGACATCATTCATTCAGTTACAAAAAAGGTTTAAATATACATAATTCTATGATGTATATAAATTCTGTTATGATGACTGGGAAAATGAATAATATAAGCTTTTGAAAATTTTTATCTTTTTAAGCAATCTACTTAAATCTACCCCCCAATGTGGGGCTTGAACTCATGACCTTAATATCAAGAGTTGCACACTCTACTGACTGAGCCAGCCAGGTGCCCCAAATAATGGAAGTTTAGTATCTTTGTTTTAGGCATTATTACCAAGGGACTCACTCTCATCGTTAGGTACAACAGGCATCTGATTAGACTGGCAGGAGAAGTGCTTCAAACCTTCGTAACTGTAAGATTAGCAAGGTTATTAATTCCTCTGTGCCTTTCTATTACAACATGGGCTAACAGTAGTAGCTATTTTATAGGCAGTTGTGAGAATTTAATGAGTTACACTATATGTAAAATGCTTAGAACAGTGGCTGGCACACTAATAAATACAGTAAGTAAATACATTTTAGCTATTAAAAAATACCCTTTAGCTACTAATAATAGCACAAATGAAGTTTTCTTGTACCTGTAGGTTGAATGAAGAATGTGACCCAACACTGGACAACAGACTGTTCTAGGCCAGACTTAAAAACAGTAGCGCAGTAAGAATATTTAGGAAAGAACTTTATCTCTTCTTTCTGGTTTGTAAGGACAGCCAGGGTTTTCTAAGCTGAAGTTCGAGGACATTAATATGGCAACGATACAGACGTAACACCAAAAGCGCGGGCAACAAAAGCAAAAATCGACAAGTGAGGCTTCTGTGCAGCAGAGGAAACAAACAACGGAGTAGAAAAGATACAGAATGGGAGAAGAATATTTGCAAGTCATTTATCTGGTCAAGAGTTAACATTCAGAATATATAACAAACCCCTACACCTCAATAACAAAATTCCCAAACAACCTGATTTTTTAAAAAATGGGCAAAAGACTTGAACAGACATTTCTCCAAAGATGACATACAAATGGCCAACGGATACATGAAGAGATTCACATCACTACTCATCAGGAAAATGCAAATCAAACCACAATGAGGTATCATTTCATATCCATTAGGATGACTGTTATCTAAACAAACAGGAAATAACACTGTTACCGAGGATGTGGAGAAATTAGAGCCCATGCGCATTGCTGATGGGAGTAAAAAATGGTGCGGGAAAATGGGAAACTATTTGGAGGTTCCCCAAAAAATTAAAAACAGAATTACCATAATATCCAGTAATCCCACTTCTGTGTATATATCCAAAAGAATCAAAAATAGGATCTCAAAAGACGTAACTGCACACAAATGTTCTCCGCAGCATTATTCACACTAGCAAGAGGGGGAAGCAACCTTAATGTCCATTGATGGATTAACGCATAAAGAAAATGTAGACTATTATTCAGCCTTTTAGAAGTAGGAAATCTTGTCCTACACAGCAACATGGATGACCCTTGAGGACCTTATGCTGTGAGAGACAAAACAATCACAAAAAGACAGATATTACAGGATTCCATTTATATGAGGTATCTAAAGTTGTTAAACTCAGAAACGGAATGTAGAATGTGATTACCAGGGGCTAGAGAAGGGAAAAAGAGCAGTTGTCGTTTAATTGGAGAAGAGTTTCAGTTTTGTAAGGTAAAAAAGTTCTGGAGATCTGTTGCACAACAAATGTATACAGTTAACATACTGTACTGCACACTTAAAAAGGGTTAAAATGGCAAGTTTTTAAAAAAGATTTTATTAAAAAAGATTTATTTACTTGACAGAAAGAGACCATAAGTAGGGAGGTTGGTGGGGGGGTGCTCTCTGCAGAGCAGAGAGCCCGACATGGGGCTCGATCCCAGGAACCTGAGATCATGACCTGAGTCGAAGGCAGAGGCTTAACCCACTGAGCCACCCAGGCGCCCCATTTTTTAAGATTTTATTTATTTATTTGACAGAGAGACAGACAGACATTGGGAGAAGGAACAGAAGCGGGGGAGTAGGAGAAGCAGGCGTCCTGCTGAGCAGGACGCCCCATGTGGGACTGGATCCCAGGACCCTGGGACGATGACCTGAGCCGAAGGAAGACGCTTAACGACTGAGCCACCCAGGCGCCTCTAAAATGGCAAATTCTACGCTACATGTTTTTTTACTATAAAAAAGAAGAAATTGGCAATTAAAAAAAGTTGGAAGGAATAAAGGAAGGAAGAATACACAGATAGACCTTCCTCCAAAGAAAAAAAGAAAAAAAATGCTGAAGTTTAATAAGGGGATGGACAGTGTAAAGGTTGCACGAGAACGTAAATGTACTTAATGCCACTGAACTGTGTATTTCTAAATGGTTAACATGGTAAGTTTTATGTCATCTATATCTTACCACAATTTAAAGTAAAATAAAAAAAGATAAGTTCCCATTTTTTCTGAGAAGCCATTTTGAGTGAGAAAAACTTAACACATCTCAATCCTCTTCCACCTGAGTGACCCTCTAAGAGCACTTTACCAAGAGAAGTCCTCTGTGCTGAATCGAATGCACTTACAGAAAAGGAAGCTCCAACAGGCCTTCGGGTCCACTTGGGTGGCTTCTTGAGAGGCAACACTATGTTATGCTGAGCCGTCTGCTGAGGAATTTGCAATGGAGGAAGGGGCTGTCCTGTGCCAAAGGGATCAAGATTCCCAAAGGACGATGAAAGCTAAAAAACATAATTACATGAGAATTTGTAACTTACACAAAATTTTGTTGCATGTTTTCAAGTCATACGCATGACATATTTTTATCACGAGCATCCCATTAATCAGTAGCCCTGATCCATAAAGTCATCTTCAAATAATTAAGCAAGATGGAATTTTTCAAGTGTTGTAATTGAACATCTTAACACTTCGTATTACCTTGTCAACTTGTTTCTGCCTTAGGCCGTCTGCACTCCCACCCATGATGGAATACACGCTGATCCGCCCGTCAAAGGAAGCCGCTGATAAGACAGCAGGGTTTCTGGGACACCACTGAATGTCAAAGCACCACTGTGTGTTGGTGGGAAGTTCATACAACACCTAGGCAACGACAACAAGGGTCAGAAAACAGTAAAGCCACTCGACACCCAAAACACGTGAATGAGTGTGATCCACATGCGCAGCTTAATGAAACACTTCCTTTTAGAAAGTCTGTTGAACCAGGAAAAACAATCATAAAAATTCATTTGAAGTACAAAAGGAGTCCACTATGGTAAGCTGTTAGGATAAAAATGAATGCTTCTTCAAACTTGTGACCAGATTTAGAATAAGTACATATTAAAAACGAAGGTTTTTCCGTTTTTATTGAGGTGGTAGTAGCAGATGCATCTGAATGACCAGAGCAAATCAGAGTCAGCTTGTTAAAAACTCTAAGAGAGAACGGTCTGGTCTCCTGCCCAACTCTGCTACTTGCCAAGATCCAGACAATCATATTTAGGCTATCTGAAGACCACAGTTAAAAAATAACCTCAAGAAGGAAGAATTCACTGAGAAATTTGGTTTTTAGTCAAGCAAAACCATGTATACATCATTTATCTTACTGCAGAATGGAAACAGGTTTAGCATAAACACTTTAGAAGGAGAAAAATATAGAAAAACTGTAAACAAGTGGTTGATATAAAACCTTTACAATGTAGTAATTATTGCTAACTCAGTGTGATGGTAACTGATGCTCACAGGAGGATAGGTTTTATGTCTGTTTTTAATGATTTTATTTATTTGAGAGAGAAAAAGGGCACAAGCACGAGCAAGGGGAAGGGCAGAGGGAGTGGGGGAAGCAGACTCCCTGCTGAGCAAGGAGCCTCCCGGACTAGGAGCTAGATCCAGGATCCTGGGATCGTGACCTGAATTGAAGGCAGATGCTTAACCGACTGAGCCACCCAGGCGCCCCGGTTTTATGGTTTTAAGAAGTCAAACTAACTTTGATTTCGTGGGATATTTGAAATGTTCAGTTTTATAAGAAAACAGAATTAAGTAAAAAGGTACCTAGCTGACTCACCTTTAAGGCTTACATTGGTCAATAAGACTCATTATTCAGGTTCTTTAAATCATTGTTCTATTCCTAATTTACACTTGAGTAAAAAAAATCTAATAAACTTTTTATTTCCAGCATATACTAAAAGTTTATGGCTTTAATGTCCAAGCACACGCAACTAATCATAAGCAAAATTCATTTTATCAAATCATAGAACAGATAAAATTAGAACAGTAATTTCCATGATTTTGAACTCACTTGGAAAGGCACATTATAAAATTTAAGATTTTATTATTTGGTCCACAAACATATGAGGGAAAACTTACTTTAATTTTTTTCTCCTATCTTTCCTAACTTGAATGATTCTACCTTCTTTTAGAAAACTTGAAACCACAAATCAAATAACAAAAGTGCTTGTTTCTATATATTAAAACCTATCAAAGAGGGGTGCCTGCTTCTCTCTTTCCTTCTGCCCCTCCCCCATACTGGTGTGTGAGCTCTCCCTCATAAATACATAAAATTCTAAAAAAGTGAAGTAAAAAATAAAACCTAAAAAACAAAAATCTATGGTCTATTGCCAAATACTGACAAGACGGAAACCATTCATTCAACTAAGAAAAATAATTTTTAAAATACTTAACGAGATTTTTTTGCCCATTAATTTAATCTAAAGAGATTAAAAGCAATCAAGTTACATTTATAAAACATTTATATTGAAAAGAAATAAATTTCCCACATCTAAATTTCTATGTATAGAACATATGACAAATATTATAAAGTATATTCCTGCTGTATAGTTCAGAAGAGAAATTAAAAACATACAACTCATTTCCAAAAATCAGAGAGGCTCTTCAGGAATGGTAAGGTAGGAAAAAGACCCAAACCTTGAACACTCCTGCTTTAAAAACACTGATTTCCAGAGATCACACATTAAATAAATCAAACCAAGTATTTCTGAGTGTGGGTCAACATCTTTTATTAGAAATGGGAGGTAGGGGGGCGCCTGGGTGGCTCAGTGGGTGAAGCCACTGCCTTCGGCTCAGGGCATGATCTCAGGGTCCTGGGATTGAGCCCCGCATCGGGCTCTCTGCTCAGCTGGGAGCCTGTTTCCCCCTCTCTCTCTGCCTGCCTCTCTGCCTACTTGTGATCTCTGGCAAATAAATAAATAAAATCTTAAAAAAAAAAAAAGAAATGGACGGTAGGGGATGATTACTAATTTCGAAAATACTATTTCAATGGCTGACTTTCTTGGATGAAACAGGTGAGGGTTAAATAATATTCCTGATAAAATCTCTCCTAGATTAACATTTCGCACGTATCTCTATCTCCATGTCCTTAACTATATTAATGCACTAAAGAATCCATATGGAAAATTTCTTATTCGGCTACCAAAAACATATGTAATAGTGGGGTGCCCGGGTGGCTCAGTCATTGAGCAGCTGCCTTTGGCTCAGGTCATGATCCCGGGGCCCTGGGATGGAGCCTCGCACTGGGTTCCCTGCTCCGCGGGGAGCCTACTTATCCCATTCCCACTCCCCCTGCTTGTGTTCCCTCTCTCACTGTCTCTCTCGGTCAAATAAATAAATAAAATCTTAAAAAAATATATTATAGTAGCTATAGTCTGAGAAATGGTTCCTCCTCACACCTCTCCTGTGTTAGGGTTGGAGCAGAGAATCTTAGCATCTTTTCCGCAGCTCAGCAACAATTCCGGATCTGCCATGCTCCAAGCAATTGCCAAAATCCCCCTATAAAAAACACAAGGTGAAGAAATTTTTAATCTTCAGAAAACCAAGTCTCCAAATGATTCCTGTCTAGGTTCTGGAGACACATGTTGCTAAGAGAAGTATAATTTCATATAATCTTCATGGAAAGTAATTTAGGAATGTGTACACTCTTTGATCACCAAGAAGACATTCGGTATCTTCTCAGAATCAGGAAAACACTGTAAAGGACAAGAACCCAAATTAAGACTGCATTTTGTTTCTAATATTTTATTTTATTTTATTTTATTGAAGATTTTGTTTATTTATTTGACACAGAGAGAGAGACAGTGAGAGAGGGAACACAAGCAGGGGCGTACAGGAGGGCGAGGGAAAGGTAGAAGCAGGCAGCCTGGGATCATGACCTGAGCCGAAGGCAGACGTTCAACGACTGAGTCACCCAGGAGCCCCTCTAATCTTTTAGTTTTTAAAAAATTAAAATCTTTGTGAAAATTATAAGGACAGTACGACGTATGGCCTTATATTCCTCACTTTGACTCACTGGTTTGGCCACATTTACTGTATGCGGCTTTCTCTCTCTCTCCATACATACACTGAGCATTTGAGAGTTAATTAGAGATATTATGACACGTCACCCCCACACACTTACCTCTGAGGATAAAATCATCCTTCTGCATAACCACAATACAATTACATACTGAAAATATTTCTTATTTATATGCAGTATTTTAAAACATATAGTCCATATCCAAATTTCCAACTGCATCAATATACTTTCTAACTGCTCCCCCTTTAGAATCCAATCACGCATGTCAAGAATTTCAAGCTTGTCAAGAATGCCTTTCAAAGAAATTCATACATATTTAATATCACATTTTAAAGAACATTTATGGGGGCACCTGGGTGGCTCAGTGGGTTAAGCCTCTGCCTTCGGCTCAGGTCATGATCTCAGGGTCCCCCCGCCCCCGCCTGCCTCTCTGCCTACTTGTGATCTCTGTCAAATAAATAAAATAAATTCTTAAAAAAAATTTAAAAAGACCATTATGTTCTTATAGGTATTAAAGAAAAAAACATCACAGAATTATAGAGCAGGAAAGGACTGTAAATCTCATCTAAGCCACCTCCTGCATGTATTATTAGAAGGAGAAAACTGAGAAAACAGAGAGTTGATCTGCTCCTGCAGCTCAGTGTAGTCTTCTGTCTTGCTAAATTGTGATCACACCTAAAACTGGCAGTAGATATAGTGTCAAGAGCACAGACACTAGGGGCACTCTAGGTGGTTCAGGTGTTCAGGTGGTTCTAGGGGCACCTGGGTGGTTCAGGTGTTAAGCATCTGCCTTCGGCTCAGGTCATGGTCTTGGGGTCCTGGGATCAAGCCCCACATCGGGCTCCCTGCTCAGCAGGGAGCCTGCTTCTCCCTCTCCCACTCTCCCTGCTTGTGTTCCCTCTCTCGCTGTGTCTCTCTCTGTCAAATAAATAAGTAAAATCTAAAAAAAACAAAACAAAACAAAACAAGGAGCACAGATTCCAGGATCAGAATGTTTGATCAGAAGTCAGCACTTGACTGGTTATGTGATCTAGGCCAAGTTTACCTTACTGAGCTTCAATTTCCAATTCGTAAAATGGGCTAATGGCATCTGTACCATCGACTTGTTATGAGGATTAACTGACTTCATATTTAAAGTGCTTGTACACTTCACATATTATACAAATGTCAGTGTCCTTCCACTATTATGCAAACCTCCCGAGGGCAGCAATTTTTATCTGTTATATCACTGAATCATAGCATAGTGCTTGGCTCAGAGCACATGTTCAAGAAGTACATGTTGAATGAATGAACAAAACCTTATCTAACATGGGAAAAATATTACAACTTATCCCAATCATCCCTTCTTTGCTAAAACGCTGACTGAAGCAGTAATATCTAAACAGAATTGCATTTTACTGGACTCTTTTCTCCTTTACATAAAGTTAAGGAGAGGTCACAAACTTTAAGGCCTCTTAGTGTGCAAATCCACTACCCAGTGGGAAAACAGAATTTAAAGCTTTAGTCTATATATCCTTAAACAAGAAAGTCCAAAAGTACTCAGAAAATATTATAACGTTAAAAGGGATTTATTTCTTGTTTAAAACTGTTAAACAAATACATAGAAATTCCCTGAGTACCTGTATATCAATGTTAGGAAGCATGCTAATTTACAATTAAATTTAATGCTACCGGGACACCTGGGTGGCTCAGTTGGTTAAGCGGCCGCCTTCGGCTCAGGTCATGATCTCAGCGTCCTGGGATCGAGTCCCCACATCGGGCTCCTTGCTTGGCAGGGAGCCTGCTTCTCCCTCTGCCTCTGCCTGCCACTCTGTCTGCCTGTACGTTCTTTCTCTCTCTCTCTGACAAATAAATAAAATCTTTAAAAAAAAAATTTAAAGCTACCAAACCTGAGAAAATTTGCAAATCTTTTACTTTTTTTTTAATTTTAATTTTTTTAACCATTTTTTTAAAAAAAGTAATTTCTATACCCAACAAGGGGCTTGAACTCATAACCCCAGAGACCAGAGCTGCACGTTCTATCAAATGAGCCAACAAGGCACCCCACTCATATCTTTTTAGAGAATCTGCACATTTATTACAATTAAAAGCACAGGCACCCACATGGCACAGTTGGTTAAGGGTTCGACTTTTGATTTCAGCTCAGGTTGTGATCTCAGGGGTGTGAGATCGAGCCCTACGTTGGGCTCGGTGCTGTCTCCTTGAGATTCGCTCTCCCTCTGCCCCTCCCACTCTTGCTCTCAGGCTCTGACTCTTTCTTAAAAATAAATAATAAATAAATCTTCTAAAAAATGATATAAAATAGAAAATAAATAAAATTAAATTAACAGCAGAATAACCCAAATTTCTCAAAAATACTTTTAAATTAAAATAGACAATTAGAAATAAAACAAACTTTTAAACCGCTGCGTGTCCTTGAATGTTATGGAAGACATCAGTATTATGATGCTAGTAAACTGGATGATGTCAAGAGAGTTGTCCTACAATGTTGTGGCATACTGGAATTGTAATCTATTCATTATAACTGAAAAAAGGAGTGGAAAACCCTTTATCACATTTTTTATTACTATAATATGAATTGGCTACCATTTTTGAGAACAGAAAATCTGACGACTATTGCTTCAAATACATATAATTTATACTGAATTTTACAAGACAGAGACAAAATAGATTCCTTAATTTAAAAACAATTATCTGATAATTCAAAAATAATAAGTAAATGTATTTTTAAAAATAAAGAATCAAGTTCCTTAGAAGTACAGCATGATACCTGGCATGGTTTTCCAAGACACGGAGTGGAGAGGAAGCAAAGCGAAGATCCCACATCTGGACCACTGGTAATCTATCATCCTCAGAGGCAAGGACCATCTGAGTCGCAACATCGGGATGCCACGCCAACCCAGAGCAATGCATCTGCAGAGAGTTAAGGCTCACAATGTATCAATCCTACTACTTTATGAAGAGCCAAAATGAGCTTAAGGAACATGCCTTTGTTGAAACAAATAGTAGAAAACATCAGCTCAGGCTTAGATTTTTAAAAAACAACAAGAAAAAACAAAACCTAAAGCTATTAAATTTTGAATCCTGACAGCTACCTCCAGAGCCTGCATTTGCAACCTTCAAGCTATGCTGTCTCTTTAAAACTATGAAATTTTATTCAACAGCCTTAAACAGGACTCTTAAAAGTTAAAAAAAAAAAAAATTTTTTTTAAAGATTTTATTTATTTATTTGACAGAGATCACAAGCAGGCAGAGAGGCAGGCAGAGAGAGCAAGGGAAGCAGGCTTCCCGGAGAGCAAAGAGCCTGATGTGGGGCTCGATCCCAGGACCCTGGGACCATGACCTGAGGCGAAGGCAGAGGCTTTAACCCACTGAGCCACCCAGGCGCCCCCCCAAATAAAAAATTTTAATGTTTTCAGTTCATCCAGCTATTTGATACACAGCACCATTCTGGACCAGAATAATTCTATACCAAAAATGAGTTTACTGGTCAATACTGTAACTGGTGGGAAAGTTTTATATAAATTTAAATACAATTTAATACTTTGGGAAAAATGAAAACAGGTAAAAGATTATAGTAACAGTCCATGGGTGGCTCAGTCAGCCAGAAGTCTGACTCTTGGTTTTAGCTCAGGTCATGATCTCAGGGTACCGGGATTGCCCCTACACGGGGCTCCACACTCAGTGGAGCGTCTGCTTCTCTCCTCCTCTACCCCTCCCCCATGGAGTGTGCTGGATCTCTCAAATAAATAAATAAATAAATAAATAAATAAATAAAAGATTATAACAAAAAAGTTTCATACCTTTCCTCTATTTTGTCAAAAAAATCAAGACAATATCTAAAGCAATAGCTACCATTTCAATTTTTACATGGAATAAATTAACAGTATTACTAAGAATTACCTGGACATTCATATCCTACTGAACATTCCTAAAGATAATGGCAATGCTTATTGTATAATTTATTCAATTAAAATTTGTTTTAAAATTCCTATTTCAGGAGCGCCTGGGTGGCTCAGTGGGTTAAAGCCTCTGCCTTCCGCTCCGGTCATGATCCCAGGGTCCTGGGATCGAGCCCCACGCCGGGCTCTCTGCTCAGCAGGGAGCCTGCTTCCTCCCCTCTCTCTCTGCCTGCTTGTGATCTCTCTCTCTCTCAAATAAATAAAATATTAAAAAAAATAATAATAAAATTCCTAATTCATTGAAAAACAGTATCCTAAAGAAATATTTTTCTCAATAGTTTTCTGTGGTTATTGTTCCCCCCACCTTAGTTATTGTTAAGTTATGTATGTATTCTCTGATTTAGGCAAACTTGTTTTTAAAATGTCAAACTAAACAATGTAATGAAAAACAAACTAACAAGATAAAGCCATTTAATTATGTCTAAATTATTTAATAGCACATTAGGACATAGTATTAAGGAATCTGTAAGGTCAAAAATTTAATGTGTTGTACAGCTACATCTACTGGGCAAATGGGAGATATCAGCTCATTTAAGTAGCACCTAATCAGAAAAGGTGAAGCCAGGAGTCTGGAAACCACAAGTTCACAGTCATATAATTACTAGCTGGAAAAATTCATATATTCCAGAGAAAGCTAAAGATAAAAAGTTGCTATCATGCTTTGAGATAGCTAGTCAAGTAAGAACAACCAGTAAAACATGGATTAAGGAATTTAATTAACTATCTCTCTCTTCATCATTAGCAGTATTCAACATGTTTTATCAGAAATTTTATTATCTTCCCCAAGGAAAAAAACCTCGATCCAACATGATCGGCCCATGAATAGATAGCAACTGACTTCACAAAATTTGATGTGTTGTCAACACTGACAATATAGAAATAGCTACGGCAGGAACACAGCACGGCTCTGCACATGACAAGTCAATCACGCACTTACCCTGTTACTATGGTCACTGACTTTGATGATAGGTTCATTTTTTCTGAGATCCCACACAGTGGCCCGGCCACTGGGACTGGCTGATGCTAAAATATGCTGAACTTGTCTGTTCCACGCAACGCAGCTGATATCCTCTGGAGGCTAAAAAGGAAGGAACTACTGAAAACCATTTTTCACTTATGATCCAATTAAGTACAAAATCTGATGCTTCTTTTTAAAAAATGAATTAATTAAAATCTGAACCATTTATTCCACAAATTTTTTATATTCATAGGCTCTCAATAAATATAATACAATTTAAAGCTCAGTATACGCACCAATTCAAGTATTTTACCTCATTTAATACTGTCTCATTCACCATCCATTTATTAAGCTCCTGCTATAAATTAAGCACTTTTTCTTAATTTGCAACTCCCACAAGGTAGGTAATGAACTACAAAGTAGACATTGATCAGTATGATGGACAACTACGCAGAGCAAAAGTTACAGCCTCGGGGTGCCTGGGTAGCTCAGTGGGTTAGGTGTCTGACTCTCGATTTGAGCTCCAGTCCTGAGTCTGCTGGGGATTCTGTCTCTCCCTTGCCCTCTGCCTATCACCCCCATGTGTTCCCTTCTCTTTCTCTCTCTCAAATAAATAAATAAATAAAATCTTTAAAAATAAATAAATAAAAATAAATGGTAGATCACATGCTAGCATTATACCCCCTCCAAGATAGCCAGAATGCTGGGATCCATTTTAATGGCTCCTCAATCTCAGTAGTCTATAGACCATAAACTTCACAGAGGCAAGCGGAAGACTGTTCTTTCTTACCTTACAGAAATGCACAGGAAAGGGGCTGAGCTGTTTTTTTCTTAAAAAATAAGTTTCCTTTCTAGTCTATGATTTTTATTCCAAGATTAGATATCATCAAAATACTATACAACATAAAATACTATACTATATAAATTCCTGTATTTAAAAAGTAATCCAAGACTTGTCTCTTTTATTCACGACTGCATGTCGAATACATCAAAGCAGTGTCGGGTGGTAAGCACTGAATAAATATTTGCTGTGGAAGTACTCACTGATACTTCAAAGAACACGTTTACTAACACCTTGCTATCCTGAAGGAAAATCAGTAACATCTAAACACTGATTTTAAACAAATATATTTTGTGTGAAAAAAATGAAATAAATAAAGTGTTAAAGAATCAGCTGGTTCTTTTGATTACATCAGAATCAATGCAATACCTGTGTTTTGGCTCCTGGTGTCATTGGCGTTGCAAAGTTGTTGAGATCCCAAATGTAGATTTCAGATTCATTAGCACCAGAGGCTACCAGATTAGTCTGCAATAAGAAATAATAATGAAACAACATTTAAGTATAATTAAGAGAACTCTGAATAACTTCAGAGATAGAATGCTCTATCAGTTTTAGGGTATACAACTTTTCTACTTAATTAAAGAACCAAACCTCATGATTTCCTAAATGCTATGGATAATAATCTGAAACTACAATGGTTTTTCAAAGAAGCATATTATAAGATTCTATTTCACCAAGAAGACAGTATGTCTACTGATATTAAAATACAAGAGATTAAAAAAATAATTATATGGATGAATTCTTAAACAATCATGCAACCATGTGGGGATTATCATTTGTGCAGGAAGGGGATCTGATTGTGAGAGAGAGACAAAAAACAGGCAAAATCAATTACTTTTTCAGACAAATAACTGAATCCTAAAATAATGGTATCTATCTCCAGACACCTCAAAGCCAGCTTCTGCCGCCAGACCCATACAGGGCTAGTAAAATCTCCTGTCTTAAATCCTCAGGTCTTTCTGGTGCATTTACACTCCATTTTGGTCTAGGTGGCAGTACTTCTAGGTTATCTCTGTTGCATACCTTTAGGGTCAAAAAGACTGTAACCCTGTGACATGAAGTACAGGAAGATAATGGGTTTCATATACTGGCTTTCATCTTTTGTTACTCACTCTCATAAGTTCTTTCATCAACTGACACCTGACTATGAAAACAGAGGAATTCTACGGTTGTAACCGCCTATAACCTAAGACACCACCCAGCAAGCAGCTGCTGTTTAAACTCATATACAAAGCAACTAACTATCTCATCTAAAGAGCCGGCACCATAAACTACAGAAATGAAGCTCAGGTTGTATTTCTATACCCTAAGTATTTATTTATAATATAAGAAAAATAACTATTTTAAACTTTCTTAAGATAATAGTCATGTTTCGGTTGTTAAGCTCTAATGTTCTATTAACTCAAGGTATTTGCAAACCTATACATTTATATAATTAACATTAAGTTATGCTTAGGACGGCAAAAGTAGACTGACTGATTCTGCGCTGCCTGATCCCCTCCATGGAGTTATCATCATTTACCTTGATCCCAACTCTGAACCCTCCATTATTCAAGAAAATACACTCGCTCATCAGCCTGCACGGGCACACATTTTTAGCTTTCAGTTCCAAGACTGAGGCACAGCAGATTCGTATGCCTATTTCAAATAAGCAGTGCATGTCTCAAGAGTTATGAATAAACATCAGAAGTCTAACCTGGAAAATATTCACATCCAAGGCTCTTACTGGGCCGGTATGCTTGTCATTTTGGGCAATCACAACTTCCTTGTCTCCAGCTATAATTTTAGAAGGATCGTAAAGAATAATATTTCCATTTTCACCACCTGCAATCAGAACTCCAGAGACATTCCCTTTGGAATCCATCTTATGAGGGCCCCAAATCAACTTATGGTACCTTTAAGAGAAAAGGAGTAAATAACTGATATAAGTCAAAAGGATAAGAGAAAGCATTCAAAATTATGTATTTCATTCCATGTGTTTTCATAAATAATCTAAAAACACTGCTGTTCCTCTATTCCTTGTAACCATGCACGACTTGGTGAAATGGCATTTTAGTTTTTATTTATATTCATATGTGCATTTTGATTTTATAATCCTGGAGAGTAAAAAGTTTCTGGTAGAGGTAACATAGCGTCAGAAAGTATACTTGATTTGTGTGTCAAAAGGTATAGGATTAAGAACGGTTTTACCACTTAGAAACTGTGAGACCCTAGGCAAGATACTGAATCTTCCTAAGCTGCTTTTGGTTCATCTGTAAAACAGAGCTCTAATCAATCATTTCCTTTGATATTATTTGACTACAGAAGTACTCACTGACAAGTAGTCTGCAAAGTAGTAGAAGTGCCAAAGGAGGTATATAAAATTTTCTAAGAAAAGTAATGTATTCCAACGGTGGAAAAGCGACATCAAAATGATATTTATTATGACAAGTATCCCCACTGATGGAGAATAAAGATTATGGTTTGGCTAGGAGATGAAAGATGAAGGTGGCATGGAGGTATACAATGACACAAGCGGTGGTGAGTGGGAAAACTGATAGCCAAAAGGTATTTGGAGTTCCCATCATAGTGGGAGAGCTCTGAAAAATATGAGGTCCCATGAGACGCCATGTGCCAGAGTACAATCTCTTCACCAAAATCGGCCAAACTACTGGGACAATAAAGCATATTTTACTACTCAAATGAAAATGTCCTTTTCCTACATTATGATAACACCTTATCATAAGCACTTGGGAAGATGACCCAGATACCTACTGTATCAGAAATCATGTCAACAAAAATCTCTGTGATATGTATTTCTAAATACAGAAAGTACAACGAAAAAAATAACCTACCATTCAGAGATAATCACTTTTAACACCCTCATATTCATCCAACTACCCCTTTTTTAAGCCATGCCTATCCTTTTTTTGGTAAACAGTTGAGAAAAGGAAGTAAGAGACAGCATGCCTACTGTATCATGAGGAAAAAACAACGAGAAAATCGAGCCTCTCCTTCCTATCCTACACGTCAGCTGTCAGTAAACGAGTCAACAGCACACACACCCTTCCTTTACTTCCACAGAAACTCACTCATATACTTCTTCATGAAATACCTCATGTCATTGATGGTCTTCTTCTACGTAGTTTCCAATAACAACGTATTTATAGACAAACGAGGCATCAACCACAACATAATAACCCCAATGATAAATAATGTGAAATTAAAATTCATCAGTCTCATACCTGTGAGAAGAAGAGAAGGTGGCACAAGACTTCATATCCAAGGACGGGTCAGAAAGGTCGAATTCAAATATCTCGAGGGAAGCACTGGTACTGAATGTTGCATCCAACTGCTGAGCAGATGTTCCTACGGAAAATACATTCATGGTAAGTATAGTGCAAAAATAAAAGACTCAGAGAAAACCATACAAAACAAAACAAAGTAAATGCACGTTTTCCAATGATCTCACTCATGAGTGCGGTCTTAGTGACTAACATCTCAGGATGCATGCCATTGAACATCGCTCAAATTCCTGTAGCAATGAATTCTGACACAAGGCTTGGAGACAATGTTTGTAAGAATGGATGGTGCAGGTAACTCTTTAAACCTACAGATATCTTAAAAACTCTCTGTAAAAACAGTCTCTTGATTTACTCCGCTTATAGTCATAAATGATGTAACTATTTTTATATAAAAATGCTAGCATCAAAATTGTTCTTCATTCAAATTGGTATTAACTTTTTTTTACATGTTATCTCATGTGCTTAATATTGAGGAATGAAGATGAAAAGTAACTTTTATGAAGTGAGGAAGACTCTGTAAATATAGTATGATTTTTTTAAGGATTTTATTTATTTATTTGAGAGAGAGAGTGTAAGTGGGGCGGAGGGGCAGAGAGAAAGAGAGCAAGACAGAAGCAGACTCCCCGTTGAGCAGGGAACCCCATGTGGGGCTCAATCCCAGGACCGTGAGATCATGACCTGAGCCAAAGGCAGGCACGTAACCAACCGAGCCCCCAGGCGCCAGTATCATGACTAAGGCTATGATGAACAAGGTGCTGATAACACAGAGGAAGGTCATTAAACTCAGCTGAAAGGGACGATGGAGTTACTTCATTAGGGAAGGAGAAGCTTTCTAGAAGAGAGGGGCTTGAAGTAAGTTGTTTTTTTTTTTTTAAAGATTTTATTTATTTATTTGACAGACAGAGATCACAAGTAGGCAGAGCAGCAGGCAGAGAGAGGGGGGGTGGAGCAGGCTCCCTGCTGAGCAGAGAGCCCGATGTGGGGCTCGATCCCAGGACCCTGAGATCATGACCTGAGCCGAAGGCCGAGGCTTTAACCCACTGAGCCACCCAGGCGCCCCTGAAGTTAAGTTTTAAAGGACAGGTATGAGTAAGCCAAATGTGGAAAAGAAGAAATTAAGTGATTTACACTCTTTCCTCTCTGTGGAACTTACCGGTAGCTAGGTAAATGGGATGATTCTGGGCAGGGCTCCAGGCCTGCATGGCCGTGCGGTCTACTTCCTTTAACTTCATCCTCCTAAAGAAAATAGTTTACATAGAAATATACTGAACATGTAACATAGAGCACAATTTTTTAACACAGAAATACACTGAACCAACCACTACTTCATTAGTCCAAATGCCAAACTGGTTTAGGTATCATTTGCTGGGAACATTCAGTATTAGAAAGAAGAAAAACTTGTTAAATTATTTTGAGACAACTATAGGGCTTTTCTAATTGTTTTACAACTTATAGTCCTTTGACTGAAGAATCAGTTTGGAAAAAAACAGAAACAATACAGGGTAGTACCTGAGGGACTGATCTTCCCCTGCAACACACTTTCAGGTAAGGACAGGTGACAGCGCAGCAGAGTACAAGAGAGCATGCAATGAACAAGGTACATCCTCCTGGGCCAGAATTACTAAGTGATTAAGAGCAGTTTAAAGAATTAATTTTAAAGGCTAATTACAGGGAAGAATACAGTAAGCCTACAGATTTTAAAGATAAATTTAGCAGAAATTTTAAGAAGCTGGTCATTCCAAGCTACAACTGCACACACCACTAGTTTATACATTCTCTTTAACGTTACTTTGGTCTAAAAATTCAGCAAGTACTGTGTTGTACCTTAAAACAAAACAAAACAATTTTGTTATTGTACGTGAATACATTCACATGGCACAGTATTCCATTGTAAGAGGCACCATCATTTACTTACTTAGTTCACTACTGGTGAATATGTGAGTCTTTTTTTTTTTTTTTAAGATTTTATTTATTTATTTGAGAGTGGGAGAGAGAGAATGAGAGCAGAGAGGTCAGAGGGAGAAGCAGACTCCCCAGTGAGCAGGAAGCCCAATGCAGGACTTGATCCTGGAGCTCCAGGGTCATAACCTGAGCCCAAGGCAGTTGCTTAACTGATTGAGCCACCCAGGTGCCCCTCTGTGAGTTGTTTTTAATCTTTTGCTATTTTTACAAAGAATGCTGAAATAAATACCTATAGGTACATGTTATTTCATTCATGGGCCTGGATAGCTATAAATTTCCAGAAGTAAAACTGCTGGGTTAAAGATAAATTCAATTTTAATTCTAACGGTTATTGCCAAGTTGCCCTCCATGATAACTGTACCTTTTCACATTCCCCTCCAGCCTTGTCAGAGTAACACTTTGATTTTTACCAATGATAGGTGAAAAATGATTACTCTGAGTACTTAACATTTGAATTTCTCATGCCATAATATTGCATATCTTTTTTATATGGTTATAGGCCATCCACATTTCCTTCTCTGTCCTTTTCTGTCTATTCCTGTCTGTTTTACTTGCCTATTTTTTTATTGGGTTGTCAGACTTTATTTTATTTTGGTTATGGGTTTTTCCTTTTTACGTTTCACAAGATTGCTATTTTTTAAAAATAGATTTTATTTATCAGAGCAGTTTCAGGTTCACAGAACTGGGTGAAAACTACGGAGCACCCCCCCATCCCTACCCCGGCCCCTCCCACCATAAAGCGCCCTGCACCACAGTGCATTTGCCGGAATCCAACCCCAACCGAGGCATCATTATCAAGCAAAGTCCATGATTTACTTCAGGGTTCTTTGGGTTTTCTATGGGTTTTGACAAACGAATAATGACACATATTCACCCACCCAAATCCATCCATCCAGACTCAGAATATCATTCAGAAGCTTCCCTGCCCTCAGAATTCTGTGTTCCACCTCTTTATCCCTCTCCTCCGTTCTCGTCCTCTCTCCTGGCAACCGCGGATCTCTCTACTCTCTCCCAAGTTTTGCCTTTTCCACAATGTTAGTTATAACTATATAGTACACAGCCTTTTCAGATGGACTTCCTTCACTTAGCAACAGGTACTTAAAATTCCTGTCTTTTTGTAACTTGATAGCTCATTTCTTTTTAGCACTGAAAAATATTCCATTGTATAGATGTGCCATCCTTTAATAGTCAAATTCATCACTTTCTAAAAAGTGGTTCCTGAATTTTGACTAGGGAAAAAGGCCTGCATGCCAATGTTATGAAAAAATTCACCCATATTTTTCTTCTAAGTAAATTCATTTGTGGCTTTTTTCATTTATATTTGACTCAGGACCTGGAATACATACTGCTATACAATATACGTTCAGTTGTGTGTGTGTGTGTGTGTGTGTTTTAATAATGAAAGCATTTATTGAAAAGTCTTTTTCCTACAATTTTATGATACCACTTTTACTAAGTTTCTACATTTAGGTTTACTTCTGGATTTACTATTTATGTTTTATTCCTATACGTATTAGGATGTAGGTTAGGATCTACATTCCCGGATATATTTAGGTGTATTTCTGGATTTCCAGTTCTTATGTCCACTTATTTATTTACATGTTAGACATTCCAGGTTTTTTTTTTTAAGTTTATTTATTTAAGCAATCGCTATACCAAATGTGGGGCTTGAACTCACAACCCCATGATCATTCCAATTTTAGAATATGTGCTGCCAAAATGAGCACAACATGAGATCAGATACTCTCCCGACTGAGCCAGCCAGGCACCCCAAGCACTGTCCTGTTTTCAATACTCAGACTTTATAGGAACATGATTCCCATAACCCTTATCCATTGCTTCTCTCCTACACTGTTTCCCTTGCTATCACTGTTTATTACATAAACTTTGAACAGTTTTTGTCTAATTCCCAAAAAAAGAGAATGTTAATATTTTTATCAAATCTGCATCAAATTACTATGTTAATTTATGGAGAAAATAACACAATGTTGAATCTTTCCAATGAGAACATATTGTCTTTTAAGCCATCTTTCTCTTTCAGTATTACTTTAAATTTTTTGACATCGTGGGTTTGTTTATTCTTAAGTATTTTATCTTTTAGTTCGTAAATGTGGCTCACCCCCACCCAACTGTCTTCCTGTACAAAAGTTGTACAAAAGTTAATAGCATTTGTACTACCATATTAAGCACTAGTGATAACAGTGAGATTTCTTATCTTGTTCTTTCCTTTAGTGGGAAAGCCTACTGTATCACCATGGGACAAGACTTCAGGTTTTGAAATACACATACATATGCACAAATATAAATGTATATAATGTGAGGAACGTAGTCATCAATTACTGCTTTATTGAATGCTATTTAAAAGACTGGGTCTTGAATTTTGTCAAATGCTTTTCATGAGGTAATCAGAATGACCGCGGATTCTTCTTCATAGGTCTATCAATAAAACAGATTATATTAATAGATTTCCTAATATGGACTATCTTTTTCTACGCTGAATAAACTTCTCATGATGTATTATTCTAGTAATGTGCTGCTAGATTCCCTTTGTTTAACAGAGTTTTGCTTCTGGAATTGTAACGAAGATTTTATCTATACTTTTCTTCTTTTATGGATTCTATGTCAAGTTTTGATATCAATATTATACTCCGTTAAAAATATAGTTTTCTTTTTTTTAAAGATTTTATTTATTCATTTGAGAGAGCACGAGCCGAGTGAGAGGCAGAGGGAGAAGCAGACTCCCTACGAAGCGGGGAGCCCGAAGAGGGGCTTGATCCCAGGACCCTGAGATCGTGACCTTAGCCGAAGACAGATGCTTAACCATCTAAGCCACCCAGGCAACCTCAAAATGTAGTTTTCCATCTTCTATGCTCTGCAACAGTTTCAACAGCAGCACTGAAATTATTGGTTCTTCAAAGATTCAGCAGAATTCTCTCATGAAACATCCAGGCCAGATGATTTTTGGAGAGGAGTTTCTCCTCGGCTAATTTTCTCTATTTCTTGTATAGAAATTGATCTATTTGAAATTTTTTATTCAAGGTCATTTTTCGTAAATTATATTTTCCTATGATATTCCTCCAATTTTTTTTACAGAGTTTCTCATTTTTTAGACTTGAACGACACTCACAATTCTTTAAATTTTTGCTATTTATGATTATTAGTCTTTATTTATTACATATATTTGTGTTTTGTTCCCCCTACTCTCCTCTTAAATAATTGATTAATTTAACTAGCGATTTGTCTATTTTCAAACAGCCAATTAATTCTGCTTTGTTTTCTAATTCCTTCCTTTCCTTCTTTCTTTTTTTAAAGACTTTATTTTATTTACTTGACAGAGAGAGACAGCAAAAGAGGGAACACATGCAGGGGAAGTGGGAGAGGGAAAAGCAGGCTTCCTGACCAGCAGGGATCCCAGTGTAGGCTCCATCCCAAGACATGTTAATAATCAGGGATCATGACCTGAGCAGAGGGCAGACGCTTAACAACTGAGCCACCCAGGCACCTCTCTCTTATTTTTATTAATTCCTTCCTTCCACCTTCTTTTCATTTACTTAGATCTTTTTCTAACTTTCTGAGTTAATCACTTAACCCACTCATTTTTATTATTTATTCTTTACTGATGTAAGTATTTAAAGCTTTGCACTTCTGAGAACTATTTTAGCCAGGCTCCATAATTTTTAGTGTTCTCATCACTATGGTCATCAGTATACTGTACAGGTTTCATTTGTATTCTCCATTAATCCAAGCGTTGTTTGAACTTAATATGCAAGTGCACTGTGATTTTAATACTATTTCTCCTTTCTAAAATGTACTGAAGTTTTCTTTGGGAACTATAGAGAAGTTTTTGCAAATGAGATCTAAAAAGAAGGGGTACACTGTTTTCAGGGTCAAGTTCCATATATATTAAATCTACCCCATTGACTAAATTGTTTAGGTCATCTACAGTCTTACTGTTTCTCCGTTTAATTTGCCCTGGACCAAGAATACTGAATTAAAAGTCACTTACTTCGGGAGGCGCCTGGGTGGCTCAGTGGGTTAAGCCGCTCCCTGCGGCTCGGGTCATGATCTCAGGGATCTGCTCTCTGCTCAGCAGGGAGCCTGCTTCCTCCTCTCTCTCTCTCTCTGCCTGCCTCTCTGCCTACTTGTGATCTCTGTCTGTCAAATAAATAAATAAAATCTTAAAAAAAAAAAGTCACTTACTCCTAATGCATTTATGCCTATTTTTCCTGGTACCTCCTGAAAGTTGCTTTATGAAAGTTACTTTGTATTTAATACATAGTTACTTGGTTGACAGATATTCATAATGTTAAACATTCACTGTCTAATATACAGTTTAACTTTGTATTCTTCTTCATTTTAAGGAAGCCTTTGGGCCTGAATTCCACTTTATCTCATATTAAGAACAATACCTTAGCTTACTTTTTATGTGCCTTTATGTATATATATTTGCCCTTTTCAACTTTTGAACCACTTTTTCACTGGCTGCCTTAAATACAGCAAAATAAATACATAAACAAATAGAATTAGATTTTGCCTGGTGATCCAATGTGAAAATTTTTTAATCTATTAGCTAGTGAGACCAGATAGAATTTACCAATATAAAAGTTTCTCGTGGTTTGACAAATATGGTTGTTCTTAGTTCTACATTATTTTGCTATTTAAAATGGTTTTATAATTAAAAACTTTCCCTATTGTCTCTATTTGTGTATTTATAATTTTTCTGATAATTAGTGTGACTTGTAGTTTTGTTCTAATATGTATTTCTGGTTCTATCTTTATAACTGCAAATAATTTTATTTAGTACCATTAATCCTCTATTTCTTTGCACAGTAATTACTGTAAGCACTAATGAAAGTAGTTCACATAATCTTACTTCCCTTCTTGTACTACACAGTTATAGTCAATAGTATTATCTTTTTTAGTGTTTACCTTTGTACTGTTGAATATGTTTATACTTCTACCAACTGATTTGTCAGCTTTAAAGGATATCCCAGCCATTACAGATGAGGTGATCCATAAAATTCTTTTACCACCAATTTTTTCCTACTTTCCACTTCTCTTAATCTTTTATAAAGTTTTATAACCAATTCCTACATTATCAGATATTTAACATACAGATTTTATTCTTTCTTCCTTATTCCCACTTTCATTTTAGTCTCAGGTCTACAGTTAAATATATATAATGCTCTCCAAAAGTACTTTTGCTGGCTTTCTTACTCACCTCTAGAGATGAAGTTCATGTTCCAATAGTTTCCCTAAGAGGGCCTTAGACTAACAATATGACCTATGCCTTACATGTTCAAATTATTTATGCTTGGAGCTCTCCAAGTATAAAAAAAAGTATTAAAAATAAAGGCACAGAAATATTAAACAATTTGTATGTGCTAGCAAGGGGTACAGCCAAGATCTGAAGTCAGAAGTTTACTTCCAGAGTCCGCACTCTTACTTGTTACCCCAACAAATTCAGGTATTCAATTTTAATCACAAAAGACATACTAACATTTAGAAGAAATAATAACAAAGCAGCTAGAATGCATGAGGACATTAAGAGAAGAAATGGCCCCTCTGGGTGGTTCAGTTGGTTAAGCATCTGCCTTCTGCTCAGGTCGTGATCCTAGGATCCTGGGATGGAGCCTCACCTGCAGGGAGACGGCTTCTCCCTCTCCCTCTGCCCCTCCTCCTGCTCGTGCTCTATCTCTCAAATAAATAAATAAAATCTTTAAAAAAAGAAAAGAGGGCACCTGGGTGGCTCAGTGGGTTAAGCCTCTGCCTTCAGCTCGGGTCATGATCTCAGGGTCTTGGGATCAAGGCCCACATCGGGCTCTCTGCTCAGTGGGGAGCCTGCTTCCCCTTCTCTCTCTGCCTGCCTCTGCCTACTTGTAATCCTTCTGTCAAATAAATAAATAAATTTAAAAAAAATAAAAATAAAAAAAAAATAAAAAAATAAAAAAAGAAAAGAGAGAAGAAGAAACTGTACTAGGTTAGGCAAAGTGGACTGAGGAGGCTGAATCTGGTGGTTAAAAGCAGGAGAGCCTCTGGAGTCAAAGCTCGATCTGAATATTGGGTCTGCTGCTTAGGACACCTTGAACACACTGTTTAACCTCCCTGAGCCCAATTTGTAAAATGAGGATAAGAGTGACTACCTCATGGGATGTTGTGAAGTTTAAATGAGATAATGTATTTTTATTTTTTATTTATTTAAAAAAATTTTTTTTAAGATTTTATTTATTTGACAGAGAGACAGCTAGAGAGAGAACATAAGAAAGTGGAGTAGGAGAGGGAGAAGCAGGCCTCCCATTGAGCTGGGAGCCTGATGAGGGCTGAACCCAGGACCCTGGGATCATGACCTGAGTCAAAGGCAGAGGCTTAATGATTGAGCCACCCAGGCACCCTGAGATAATGTATTTTATGTAGGGCCAAACACAGTGCCTAGCACATAGCTTAGCATGGGTTTTAATACGCTAACTACTTTTCAAAATTATTACAATCATAAGATTAATCAAGAAAACTACACATCTAGTTTCCTAAGACTATTCTGAAAAAAAGGGGAAAAAATCTCAATTTTCTAAAAATGAAAAAGAGGCCTATTTTCTATAAATGAAATGCTCTCTTCCTCTCCAGCTCCTTCAAGTCCCAGCTCCTTCATGACAAGTGCCCTAATGATTCAATCTACAATGACCAAAATAATCTTTCAACTGTACCACTTCAAGTATCTTATAATAAAGTGTCTTACTCTACCTTAATAAAACATACTGTTAAATATTTTCCCATTGCCTTTTTAACCAAATGTTCTATATTTCATCTTGTTTCATTAACCAGGTAAATAATTTTTCAATCAAATATTACAATTTTTATCCTTTTTTGGAATAAAAATTGCTTAGTACAGGATGAGGTACATAAAAAGTTCTGCTTGTTTGATTTTGAATGTTTATACTTATGGAAATACAAAAAGACGAGCTGGAAAAATTCAAGTGAAACATTTAATTTTTAAATTCTTAAGTGTTTAAAGGCAAAAATGGCTATAATAAAACTAACTTTTCTTACTTAAAAAAATAGGAGAAAGTATCGTTAGAGGAAAAAAGGGATTGTTGGAAGATGTTTTAAAATAATTTCTAATAATGAAAACAGAACAGCTATATATATTTTAAAAAAAAAACGTAACTACAACATGTCTAAGAGCAAAGGTACAACAAGGGTTACCTAATTCATGAACCTAATTAGTTAATGTGTAACATTTACTGAAAAAGAAAGAGACATTCACAAGTACATAAAATGGTTAAGTGGGAATTCAAAACATTTGTAAGAGTCTATTTCTTGTCAGTAGCACTCAGTGTTCCACTAGATATGCTGCATTTATTAACTTGTACTGAATACAAGGTTTCAATACCAGCTATTTTTGTGTTTTGTTTTGTTTTGTATGTTTATTTGTTTATTTTTTTTAAAGACTTTATTTATTTATTTGACAGACAGAGATCACATGTAGGCAGAGAGGCAGGCAGAGAGAAAAGAAGGAGCAGGCTCCCCACCGAGCAGAGAGCCTGATGCGGGGCTCAATCCCAGGACCCTGAGATCATGACCTGAGCTGAAGGCAGAGGCTTTAACCCACTGAGCCACCCAGGCGCCCCTTGTTTTGTTTTTAATCACTACAACAATGGCCTGGAACTGCCTTATGTGTTGCAATCATTCTCAAAACACTAAGAATACTATGGAAATACCACCTGCATATTTCCTTCTCTTAAGAATGATTTAGTTGTAACTAATTTTCTTGAAAATCTGAAGAATGCTTAGATTAAACCATGTGTACTTCCCAAGTAGGACATGCTTCCAAAGCTTTGTGTAAATTTTTTCAGTATCATATGTGGTTAGAATTCACATTATGCAGACTTATTTCATTCGAGATTATTTTACACAAAACAAAATCATTCTGATAATACAAAAATTGTGAGGACAGTGGCCTGTTCACATATGTCATCTACAGGACGGTATCAATGGCACAGCAATTTAGGATATGAAGCCTGGAGCCATACCCTCAGCTCAAGTTCCAGCTCCTTGTCCAAGCTCTCACATGCTCTCTGTGTGTCTTGGCTACCCACCTGGTAAAATAGGTATAATAAAAGCACGTACAGAAGGGCTGCTGTGAGGAGCGCCTGGGTGGCTCGGTCGGCTGAGTGTCCACTTTCAGCTCTGGTCGGTCATGATCCCAGGGTCCTGGGATCAAGCTCTGAATCAGGCTCCCTGCTCAGCTGGGAGTCTGCTTCTCCCTCCTTGTGTGTGTGCTCATGCTCTATCACTCTCTTGCTCTCTAGCTCTCACTCTGTCTCAAATAAATAAAATCTCAAAGAAAAAAAGAAGTGCTGTGAGAATTAAATGAGGCATTACATAGAGAACTGAGAACAGTGCCTGGCACACAGTAATTACATGTTTGTAATGTCAGCTATTGCAAAAGACACAATTTAAAATGTTAATCTCAATGAATCTTCAAGAATACATTTACTGAGGGGGCACCTGGGTGGCTCAGTCAGTTGAGCCTTTGACTCTTGGTTTTGGCTCAGGTCTTGATCGCTTGAGATCAAGTCCCACTCAGGCTCTGTGCTGAGTAGGGAATCAGCTTGGGATTCTCTCTCTCCTTCTCTCTCTGTGCCTCCCCCACGGCTTGCACACGCGTGTGTTTGTGTGCGCATTCACTCCTTCTCTAATAAATAAATCTCTCCAAGAAAAGAGTACATCTACTGAAGAAAATGTATGTCCCAGACTAGAACTCATTTCTTCATCCAAGTTTCTCCCCACAACATGAATGTAGCTAAATGCATGCAATTAAGTGGAAGCTTTTTTCTTTCTTTTCATTTTCTAATTGATAATTCTGTAAAGCAGTACTAAAACCCAACAGTATTACTGTCTACTGCTACATACAGAGATGACTCCTACCTCAGAAAGTAAGAACTGGAAGAGTTTAAAAAAAAAATTGGAGACTCTTACTTTCAAACAATCCCTACCTGGCACTGTATTTGGTAAAAACACGGTATTTGCCCATCTGTGGGGGCAAATACCTTATTATGGATGGGCACATGTGTTCGGGAGGATGTATTCGGTGTTATCAACGTTCTAGACGCAGGTTTCAACCAAAACCAAATCAAAGAGCTGTCATACTTACCGGAATCCAACAAATAATCTTTTGAGCTGAAATTAAGAATGACACATTTCTAAAAACACTGCAAAAATCGATTTAATAATATCACTTGATAAGAATTTTAACTTGGCATCTGTAAGCCTCACGAAATTACGTAGAAAATTCTGTGTGTGTGTGTGTGCGCGCGCATTCTTCTAGGAAGGTCGTCCAATGCTTTCAACAGACCCTAAAAAGGGAGCGGAATGTCATAGAGTTAAGGACCACTGCTCCTTACAGCTACAAATTTCTTTGTTATTAGCTATTCGTTTCCAACAAGAACCTGCTTATATAAAACCCAATCCGTCCCGACCTCGCGTTTCCGAACTCCGGAACCACTCGGCCACCGCGGTCGGGCCTGCGGGCCTCCCGCGCGACCCCCCCGGCGCGACCCCCCCGCGCGACCCCCCCGGCGCGACCCCCCCGGCGCGACCCCCCCGCGCGACCCCCCCGGCGCGACCCCCCCGGCGCGGCCCCAGAGAGCCCGGAGGGAGCACGAAACCGCGCGGACTTCGGCCCCACACGGGTCAGCACGGGAAGACCCGGCCTCTCCCTCTCGACCGGACGCAGATCCGGGCGGCGACAAGGACAGCCGAGCCGCAGGACCGACGGCGCGAAGGGACCGCCGAGGAGACCCCCGCAGCCCGGGCCGCCAGCGCTGCGCCGACGTTCGCGGCGCCCACACGCCCGGCCACCGTCCGGCTCGCCGTCCTCCTGCCCTCGGATGACCGCCGGAGACCGAGCGCACGCGGCGGCCTCCGCCAGGCGCAGGCTGCGACCGGCGACCACCCGGGAGGCGGGCCGGTCCCGGCTCCGCGAAGGCGGCCGGCGCTTCGCCACCGCGAGCCCTCACGCCCGGCCCCACTTCGGACCCGAACCGGCCCTCACAAAGTCAAGCCCAGCGGCCCCGGGGCCGCCCCTCCCGGCGCGCGAGGGTGTGCGGGCGCCTAACCCCGACCCCGGGTGCCCGCCGCGGCAGGACGCCCCGTCGAAGCCCCGGGGGGCGCCCGCTCCGCAGTGGAAACGCCGGCGGACGTGGGTCGCCGCGATCCCCGAGGCACCGGGACGCCAGGCGAGGTCCCGACGGGCCCGAAACGAGGAGCAGGGGCGCGTCGCCACCACAGACCGGGCCGCAGGCTGGCGGGGACCGGCGGGGACAGGCGCCGCGCTCCCCGCCCTCGCCTGGGCTCTACCGAAGGCCCGAAGGCCGGCGAAGGCCGGGGGTGGGGGAGAGAGACGCACACACCTGGCGGCGACCCTCCGCGACCGGCTCCCGTGTCCGCGCGACGCCCGTCGGACTCTCCAGCCTCCGCCAACGCCCCTCCTCCCGCCCCAGGGCCACCTCCACGTTCCGCTCCAACGTGGCAGCCGCAGCCCCTCCCCGCCGCCGGCCGACGCTTCCGGGAGCGACGCCTCGCCCCGCCCACTCCGGCGCCGGCCCGCTGCCGCACTTCCGGGAGCGACGCCTCGCCCCGCCCACCCCGGCGCGCGGCCGGCGGCTTCACTTCCGGGAGCGGCGGCGAGCGGAGGCTGAATCCGGTTGCGCGTGAGGGTGGCGGGGGCCGGCGGGGCTGGCGACCGGCTGTGCGGGGCGGCGTGCGGGCCGAGGATGCGGTGAGCTGCGGGGAGGAGCCGTCTCTTCGGAGAGCGGCGAGGCCCGCAGGGACGCCCCGTAGCGTTCGTGCCGGGGTCGCCGCCGCGCCGGCCGAGTCCCGCGCAGGCCGGGCCACCGGCCCTGACGGCCGCCGCGCGTGTGCCGGGCGTCTCGGGATGTCACGGTCGGCTCTGGGTGTCGCCTTTGAGAGCTTCCTTCGCGCGAACGGCCTGGCCAGCCTGCTGTGCGGCGCCGCATGGCTCGGGGCGCGGGCCCGGGGCGCTGCGGAGTCCGCCTCTCCCTCCGCCTGTGCTCGCTGACGTGGCGGACGCGCTGCCCGGTTACCGCGAAGGGGCGCGGGGGGTCAGGCGGGCCGGGCAGCACCGCGGGTGCCGTTGGAGACCTGAGGTTCGCCGCAGGCCGGGCCCCGAAGGCGCGTGTCGTTCGCCCTTCCGTCGTTTTGCAGCAAAGGAAGCAAAACCAGAAGAAAAGCGCTTCGTAGACGGTCAGAACCGGACGGACCAGGTCGGCCGACGGCTGGAGCAGTGCTTGGTTACACGGGCCCGTGCTCAGGCGCCTCCGCTCCCGAGTACTGCGAGCAGGGCTTCTGCACCCCTGCACGGCTTGGAACGCCCTTTTAACTTGAAAAGCCGCGTTTCTCTTTCTGGGACGCGAACGGGTTAAACGAACTACGGAGGTGCAGCAGCGACTTCCGGCCTTCGACAAAGCCGGCTTTGCCTACAGCTGCGTCTGTCTAGAGGAGCTGGGAAAATCACTTAAAGAAAAATCCGACTTTAAAGGGGGCCCATCATTGGAGTCACCAGGAAATCCCAAAACCGCTACCTGGGACTGCACACTGGCATGGAGGAAGGGTTCGTCTGAACGGCCTTGCCAAAATCCAGGGTTCGGGATCATTTGAGGTCCGTGTTCCTGTTGCCCAAGTCCCTGCGCCCCACCCCCTTCTGTCGACTGGAGGTCAAGGCCTTCATGGTCAGGCTCATGACTGGAACACGGCCACTTCCAAGGATTCGCATATGGTCCGCGGTGGTTTTCGTGCGACAGAAACGCTAACAGTCTGCGAAGCCCGAAGTATTTACTGTATGGCCCTCTACACCACCTATTCCATTAGAGGATTTTACCTAAAACGGATCAACATTCAAAATTGAAGTATGGGACATAGAGTTACAAATTTATTTCATAGCCTCAACATAGCATACAAAGACCGTATGAAAAATGCTGATCAGGACGCCTGGGTGGCTCAGTTGGTTGGACGACTGCCTTCGGCTCAGGTCATGATCCTGGAGTCCTGGGATCGAGTCCCGCATCGGGCTCCCAGCTCCACGGGGAGTCTGCTTCTCTCTGACCTTCTCCTCATTCATGCTCTCTCTCACTGTCTGTCTCTCAAGTAAATAAATAAAATCTTTAAAAAAAAAAAAAAGTTGATCATAACGGATAATCCTAAAGGTAAAGTGTATTTGTTTCTAGGCTTCATCTATTTATATCTGCTTAAATACAGCTCCTAGCTCTTTGAAATGCAGGGAGTTCTGTGGACTGTGAAATGAAAACTGCAAAGCAGTCAATCTATGGGATTAATCTTGAGTGTTCTGTAACCTAAGATTTATCCAAACATCATAAACTTTCTTGATGTTGGTTATAAAAAAAAAAAAGTATTGAAAACAGAAACACTGAAAATTATAGCATTTTATTTATAGGAAAGTCTCAGGAGAAGTTTGAACAGTGCTTTCTCATGTAATTTACAGTATGGAGCAAGCATCTTCTCTACACTTTGGCAAACTGTCATACTCTTGAGTTTGGATTGGCTTCTAAGCATTCAATGTCATGAAATATCTGAGAACTCCTTTAATGTGGTTTTTTCACCCACATCACTTGCTCTGAAACATATTCTTCCTTTACAACACACAAATGCTTTTCTTCTTTATTACGATGTTCACCTCCACTAAATTCTTCTGGTTGTGTCTCTAGAACGGCTTGAATGGTACGAGTGTCCCCATTCTCACGGTCAGCGGAATCTTATAGGAACTCCCTTTACATTATAGCCAAACCCTGTGAAGTTTTCACACAGTAGTCTTACACTGGGCAAAGCAAGGACTGCCTGTGACTCTTGGAATAATGGTGCCAATTTCACAGTAGTAACCTTATCTGAGCTTGCAGCTTTGCCAGACAGTGGAAGGTTAATCAATTCATGCTGACTCTAGAAGCGATGGAACCAGCCTGTATGGACAGTAAAATGTTTTTTATTTAGTCTCCTTCTAGCTACCATTTTCCTTCAGTGCAGCAACTAACCTCAACACTTTGGCTTGAATGCTAGCCATAGTGCTTGGGATTATTTACTAGAGCCCTCAGTTGAAAGTAGAAGTCAGCACTCCATTTCGACCATACATGGCTTTCTGTTCCTAGTACAATTTAAACTAAAACATGTTTAAGTAACTCTCCCTTAAAGTTCTTTTTTTTTTTTTTTTTTTTTTTAGTTGACACAGCTCACAAGTGGGCAGAGAAACAGGCAGAGAGAGAGGAGGAAGCAGGCTCCCTGCTGAGCAGAGAGCTGGACTCAGGGCTCGATCCCAGGACCCTGAGATCATGACCTGAGCTGAAGGCAGAGGCTTAACCCACTGAGCCACCCAGGTGCCCCAAAGTTCTTGTTTCATTGAACTTTTAAAAGATGGTTCATACTGGGCGCCTGGGTGGCTCCGTGGGTTAAAGCCGCTGCCTTCGGCTCAGGTCATGATCTCAGGGTCCTGGGATGGAGCCCCACATCAGGCTGTCTGCTCAGCAGGGACCCTGCTTCCCTCTCTCTCTCTCTCTGCCTGCCTCTCTGTCTACTTGTGAGCTCTGTCTGTCAAATAAATACAGGCTCATGTCAGCCCAGGTCTCATCATCTTCGCTCTGCTGTCACCATTTTCCAATCTTCTAATGACGTCCAATGTCACTTCCAGTGTTTCCAATTTTTGTCTCTTTGCTGCCCTATCATCTTTATTGACCAATTCCCTCTTTGGTGATCCATTTTTGTAAAATGTTGGGGAGTTTACCACTGGGAAACAGGCAACACAACTACATGCTTTACTCTTTGTGAACTGATAAATGTTCAGTGATCAATGATCACTGACTAAAAGACTTCTGAAAGAAGTGATTGTAAGTGGTTACTGACCATCTTTTATATATATAATCATTGGTGGAATAAAGAGCTTCAGAAAAGCTTATGCAACAATTTGGTTACTATCGTAGTAACTGAAATTTCAACCACGTTGTAGGGGAATTGGTGTTACTTAACTGTAAAAACTCATCTTCATGCATATTGGAACGGTGCAAAGTAAAGACTACCTGTATCTAAAAAGAAAAACTTCTATTAGTTCACAAAATAGTCAAGTCAACTTTTAAACCAATTTAACTACTAGCCAAACATAATTCTAGATCAAAATAAAAAACTGAAGGTTCTTTCAAAGGAATGTTAGCTCCAGACTGAATTACTCACTGGAGCTAGAAAAATGTTTGGAGACCATGTAATATATAATTCTTCATATTAGGGTTTGCAGACAGTCCAAAGACATCCTTTTGAGAATTTAGGCCCCCTCCCTCATTTCAATAATGTTGAGGTTTGCAAAAGAGTAAAGTTCTGGACAAATCTACTATTGTCCTGACTGTGTAACTTTTCAGTCATCACAAGGCACCAGACTGTGTGTTTACAACTTATTCCGTACCATTCAGCAGACACCATGTTTACTCCTGTGACAGATCCATCCCATTAAGGTTTTAGTTTTGTTTCTGATACACTTATTTTGTACATCTTTTCATTAAGGCATATAAACAAAAAGTTTTTCACCAACTTTTATGTCTGTAGAAATAAAAATGCATGTGAATCAACTTTGAGTATTTGCAAACATTCTTCTCTTTTATAAAGCTTTCTATTTCTCAAATTTGAAACACCCCACGACAACATGCCTGACAGATTAATCTGGTATTAGATTTGAGATTTCCAGCTTTTGTTACCTATCTATTGTTCTTGAATAAAGCTTAAATTACAGGATGGTCATTCATTAGCATATCAAAGATCATTTATAGAACATCTAAAAGTTCAGCAAATTTAAACCCTGCAATATATGATCTCCAAGAATTTCAGGGGCTGGGGTGCCTGGGTGGCTCAGTGGGTTAAAACCTCTACCTTCAGCTCAGGTCCTGCTGGGATCGAGCCCAGCATCAGGTTCTCTGCTCAGCGGGGAGCCTGCTTCCTCATCTTTCTGCCTGCCTCTGCCTACTTGTGATCTCTCTCTGTCAAATAAATAAAATAAATAAAAGACTTTCAGGGGCTGACTTCCATTATTATTTTTGAGAAAAGATGATCATGAAGGTTAAAAGTCCTGATCCCAGTCACCCAATTGCCAATCCTGAATCAAATCTACTGACTAGAAAATTGTATTATTTTTCAAAGGTGAAATAAGGAAAAAAATTTGAGTATGATACCCACATTATGCTCAAATATCCACTGTTACCTGATATTGTTCTTTTGTCAAAACTAACAAATTAATAAACCTCTTACCTTCTATATAAACGTTCACATTTATCAGATGAATCTGACAAAATGATGTTAAGAAAAACACCCTTCAATTTCATTCCTAAAAGGGAAAGCATTAATAAGTAATTCAACACACAGAAACTACATCCCATCTATACTTTTCTTCCTTCCACTACGATTTTTTCTCCATTATGTCCTCATCCACATACATTAATCACAACAAATCATGATGTGAACAGCAGTGGAAAAAGTTTAATCATTGGACATTTGTATTTTTTTTTCCTATTTTCAGCTTAAGCTTTAATCATAAGGTTTTCATGATTTTTAGCCCCTTTTAAAGAACACATAATAAATGCACATTTCTATAAATTTGAGTTCTCATAAACAGGTTAAGACCTCCAATTTTACTATGATTGGGAAAAAAACTCACACCCAAAATAATTTCAAGGGTTTTATTTACCTACTTTGCATAGATTACCTTATGCTAACTTAGAAATATATTCTCAACATTAAGCTTGCCAAGGAAAGGCCAATCATAGCTTAATACAAATACATTCCAAAACTGGTTACATCTTTATATGTAATGCTTTTTGTTATTTGACAATATCTCCAATCATTAGAAGCATGTGACCTTTAAAGGGAAAGGGGGAGAATTGTCCCCTCCTAACAACTTTTAGGCAGTGATAAAGGGAAAAGGCTCAAAAGATTAAAATCTTGAGCCCTAATAAGAAATCTGCCAATAATGGGGATTCTGACTGCTTGGTAAAGTCCATATTTTGCTCATTGAGAGGGACAGAAGACCATGGAGGCAGCAGAGCAACAGTAAGGAAGTATGGACGCCTGGGTAGTTCAGTCTGTTTAAGTGTCTGACTCTTGATCTCTCAGCTCAGGTCTCGATCTCAAGGTCCTGGGATGAAGGCCCAGCATGGAGCCTACGTAGAAAACAAAGAAAAGCATACTCACCATAGTGGATAAATATCGAGCTTTTGAGGAAAAGGACCAATTGCTTTAAAGCTGCAGTAGCATATTTGTGCCTTCATTCCGTCCTATGTCAAATATTTCAATAAGTGCCTTTAAGTATTTGTGGACTACATTCCTCGAAACACTTGAAACAGGAATTTCCTCCAAGTCAGTGTGCACTGCAGGCAAAATAGCACATGTGCTTCTATATACAGTCTACCTCCAGCTTCTCCAACCACTTCCACCTAGAAGAACTGGGAAAGGGGAAATGGGTCCAAAAAATACATATGATCAAGGTAGAGTATTCTAGCTATAAAATGAGCTTTCTTATACACTCCCTAGAAAACTTCGAAAAAGACTACAGCATCATTTATGGAACTGATATATTCACCAGCAAGAAACTGCACCTTAGAAAAAAAAGAGCTCATTTGGATCCATACTCTCATACTTCTAATTATCTGGCCTGAGGGTCAAATACTAAACTCTTGACTCAATAAACTGAAGCAATTAAAAAAAAAGAGTCAGGTGTGGTAGTCAACCTCCAGGAGGATCCCCAACATTCTCCGACCCTTGGTATTCACATCCCTGTATGTGCCCACCTACATGTTGTCTTGGCATTTCTTTCTTAGATCACTGCTTGTGGTGGAAGCCAGCTGTCACGTTGTGGGGATACTCAGGCAGCCTATGTTCACTCGGTGAAGAACTGAAGTCTTTAGCCAAGAGCCATCAAGGAACTGAGACTTGCCAAGTGAGAATCAAGAACACTGACGTCTCTCCGCTCTCCGCTGTAAGATAAGCACTTGCTATTGTAAACTACTAAGTTTTAGGTAATTTTTACATAGCAATAAATAATTAATACAGAAGACCACAGTCCATATACAAAAAGTAAAATGTAGGAGGTACCTCGGTGGCCAGCTCTTGATTTTGGCCTGGGTCATGATCTTGGGGTCCTGGGACGGAGCCGTGTGTTGGGCTCCCTGCTCAGTTCTTCCTCTCCCTCTGCCTCCCCCACTTCCTGCCACTTGCTCACATGCTTTCTCTCTCGAAAATAAAATCTTTTATTTTATTTATTTATTAGAGAAAAAGCACACAGGAGAGAGAAGTGTGAGAAGGAGAGAGGGCAGGAGCAGGAGAAGAGGGAGAAGCCGACTTTCCATTGAGCAGGTAGCCCAACAAGGGGCTCAATCCCAGAACCCTTGGGGAAAGGATCAGATTTAGAATAGTTTTTTATAGTTGGCCACCAATAATTTCAAAACCCCAAGGCTCTCTGAACTGAAAAGATTAAAAAATCAGCAAGAGTGCCAGTTAACTAGAAATACATTTTAATGTATGAGAGCATTAAGGTTCTGGAACTAGTTAAGAATCTGACAAAAGGGTAGATGTTTAATAAGATACCAGTCCTAGAAAGCAAAAAGTCTCTTTGCTTTCAAGGTACTTAGAGGTGGTTCAGTTCATCAAGCCTTTGCCTTCAGGTTAAAGCCTCTGCCTTTCCCTCAGGTCATGATCCCAGGGTCCTGGGTTTGAGCCCTGGGTAGGGTTCCCTGCTCAGCGGGGAACCTGCTTCCCTCTCTCTCTGCCTGCTGCTCTGTCTACTTATGATCTCTCTCTCTGTCTAATAAATAAATAAATAAATAATCTTTAAAAAAAAAATAAATGAATGTGAATATTTAAAAAAAAAAAAAGCCTTTGCCTTCAGGATCTCGGTCCTGGGATTGAGCTCCGCCTCCAGACTCCTTGCTTACCAGGCGTCTGCTTCTCCCTTTGCAGGAGGGATGGGGCGGTGGGCTTCTTCTACAATCAAGGAGCATTCTCTAGCAGCTCCTCCCCCAAATTAAAAAAAGAAAAAGGAAAAGAAAAAAAGTCTATCTGGTTTAATGTTTGTGAGAAAGTGTTTATAAAAACCAAAACTGTGTGTATAAAATGATTAGCACAATGCCCGACACGTAATGGTTCAATAACCATTAGCTGTTATTTTTTCCCCCCCAAGCTACCGAATCAATGAGACTCTGTGACAGGAAATTATATTTTACCAAAGCCTTCATAAATCTTTCCTTGGACAATCCTCTATTTCCAACTCAGTACTATTGTTCCAGGAACACTTAGTACATTTAAAACAGAAGGGGTGCTTATTTAAAACAGCAGTCGTTAAGTGTTTGCCTTCAGCTCAGGTTATGATCCCAGAGTCCTGGGATCAAGCCCCCTGTGTCAGGCTCCCTGGTCTGCGGGAAGCCTGCTTCTCCCTCTCTCACTCCTCCTGCTTGTGTTCCCTCTCTCACTGTGTCTCTGCTAAATAAATAAATAAAATCGTAATAAATAAATAAGTAAATAAAATAAAGATACATACTGATATGCTACCTCCCCTGTAGATGTGGAGTAATTATCTTGCAAGGCCCAGGAATCCTTTTCCAACATCTCCAAGAATGTTAATTCCTGAAAAGAAGTATTTTCTTTTAAATTACATTGCATAAATGGTCAATGCCTTTGGCAGTAACATCTTTAATACAGCTTACATATCCTCATTTACATATGCAATAATCACAACAGTTCATTATGTGAACAGCAGTGAAAAGGTTTAATCACTGGATATGAAGTTATTGAAGGAAGCAAAGATAATAAAATGATCAAACTGAGAACCTCAATGTCACCAGTAAAATAGCAACAAAAATGTAAAAGTTATAACTAAGTATAAAGAACATAAATACAACTCGAAAAAAAATATGCATTTACGAAGGACTGCACATTTCTATCCAGAAGTACACTAAGAATACCTAGGGCAGTGACCCCGCATGGTTCCCATAAAGTGAGTTTTTCATCAGTCTACACCATTAAAGTAAATCTGTTTTGCAGCACGAGTTTTCAGTAACTCGTTTATAATTAATAATTACAAGAATGCCTTCAGAATAATATGTGTCACAGTTTTATCTTTCCTAGAAGGACCACAACATCTGAAATCCAATTAAGCAGAAAGAAAAGCCCTCTTTTCTTCCAGACTGTGATGCTGAACTGGCAGCAGGGGTACTTCAACTCTAAATTAGTAAAAAACGAGTCTCCACCTGCCGTCCGGCGCTCAGCAGGTGATTCCATTCAGCAGCCCCTGTAACTCAGCTCCACTTCCCTTCTGCAAGGCCTAGCGTCCACCAGGCCCGTTCTTCTGCTCTAATGTAACCTACAGCAGTGTCCACTTACATTACCTGGGAGGGGACGGGAGGGGGCATAGGAGCACTTCCCCTGGGACTGATCACTATTTCAGAGAGTACCAAACTACACCGATTTTGAGTAGTCAATGTTAACCTTCTTTTTTCCCTGTAAGTATGGCTTCTTTCAGATGCACAATTTTTCTGAACATGAGGTATTTTTCACGAACATATAGGACGTTAGAGAAGAAACATTCACTATTTGCGTGTCCGACTGTAAAGACAACTTCACCGCGCACACTTTCTACACTCAGGGAGCATCCTCTAGCAAGGTCCCTACAAACCCCAAGTCCTTAAAACTCGGGCAACGACCACAATGAAGTGCCCCTTCACACTCACGAGAACACGGAGGAAATGGAACCCTCATCCACGGCTAGGGGAATGTAAACTAGTGCAGCCACTTTGGAAAAAGTTCGGCATTTCCCCAAGAGTTAAAACCTACGTCAGCCTATGACCCCGCAGTTGCAGCCTGAGAGGTCTACGCCGCAACAGCAACTCGTGCACTAGTGTTCACAGCACAATCACCCCCACAGCCCCACAGCGGAAACACCCGGCTGTTCGGCGATGAATGGACGAGCGCGAGCACAGCAGTGTACCCGGGCACTGGGACATCTTTGGGTGCCCCGAGAACCATCCTGCGCAAGACGCGCCTGGGTGGCTCCGTGGGTTAAGCCTCTGCCTTCGGCTCAGGTCATGATCTCAGGGTCCTGGGATCGAGTCCCGCATCGGGCTCTCTGCTCAGCGGGGAGCCTGCTTCCTCCTCTCTCTCTGCTGCCTCTCTGCCTCTCTGCTTACCTGTGATCTCTGTCAGATAAATAAATAAAATCTTAAAAAAAAAAGAGATAACAAAATGTTATTTATCTCTCCTTAGCCTGATTTGGGGTCTTAATTGGCGGAGTACTCGAAAATTCCTAACAGTCTAACAACCTGCAGGGGAGTTAAACCCAGGCCCTACCCTTTGCACAATTTGGATCTGGATCAATTTTCCGCAAACCCAGAACTATCCTTGGGCCACGCGACGGCACGTCGTTGACAGGGCGGGCGCACTGTGCCGGGACCGCGGGCGCGAGGACGACCTTCCGGCCGGAACCCGGACTCCGCAAAGAAGGGGAGACGCAATGTGGCCGGCGGGGCCGCAGGAGGACACGAGCAGCAGCTCCATCAAGAGCGCATCGGCCTCCGCACCGGCTGCAGCGGTCGGCGGCGACCCGGCGGCCCTCAGACCCGACGCGGGCGCCGCAGCCGCACCCCGCACGACGCGCGGCAGCTCGCCGCAAGGCCCTCCGCGGGGCCCGCACGCCCGCCCTCCCGCGCCGCGGCCCGGTCCCCGCCACGCCGGGCCCCCGGGGCCTTACCCGGCCTGCGCCGACGCCCACAGGGGCGAAGGGTCTCCGGAGAAGGGGGCGCTGAAGTGAAGCCGACGTGTCCGCACCGCACTGTCGCGCCAACCCTCCGGGCGCCCGGGCTCGGGCCAGGCACACCCGCCGCTCGTCCCCCACCTCCGCAGCGCGCAGCGACCCACGGACCGCCCGGAGCCGCTCCGCCCCTCGCGGGTCGCTGCGCGGGGGCCCGAGTCCGCGGCCGCGTCTCCCGGGCGCAGCGCTTCTCCCCCTCCCCTCCGCCTGCGGGCGCCTCTGCGTTCGCGCCCGGGCCCTGTCCGCGTGCTCCTGGCCTCGCCTCGCTTCCGCGCTGGCCTCTTCGCCCCGCATTTTCACGCTCGGCCTCACAAGACCCCGATGGCATCGGATGGAGCCACCGGGGCGGACACAGGACGAAAACGAGCCCACAAACCCCAAGCGCACGACGCGCCCTCCAGCCGAGAGGGAGGGGCCGTCCGGGGCTCGTCTTCGCGCCCGGCTTTTCCGATTGGCTGCGGCGGCACGACGTGGCCTGCGATTGGTCACGGCGCCCAGCGCAGCGCCCCTGACGAGGAAGGGCAGGCGTCTGGCGCCGTGAGAGCCCGCCTTTTCCGACAAATAAAGGTCGTGGCGGCCGAGTCCGCGGGCGGAGCCAAATCTGTCGCGATTAATGCGGTCGCGGGGACACCCAAAGTGGAGCCCCACGTAGCAAGATGACCCGAAGCTGCTCGGCAGTGGGCTGCAGCACCCGGGACACCGTGCTGAGCCGGGAGCGCGGCCTCTCCTTCCACCAGTGCGTGAGAGCAGCCTCCGGCCGTCTAACTCCCGGCACGGCCTGGCGGGCAGCGGGCCAGAGTGGGGCGGGGCCGGGCGTGCGCCGCGCCGTTGACGCGACGTGACGTGACGCGACGCGACGCGACGCGCGTAGCGTGGGGGCAGGAATGGGGGAGTTGCAGAGTTCGGGGGCTTCCTGCCCCGCACCCCGTGGCCTGCCGCCTGCCGCAGGGCTTCCGGCGGGGCTTGTGGGCGCGGGGCCGCGCTCCCTGCGGCCGCGTCCACTGCGCGGCGTGAGGCGCGAAGGGAGGCCGTGTGGGGAGCGGTCGGAGGTGTCGGAGCCCGCGGCCGTGCGGCGGGCTCGGGAGCCGGGCGGGCTCGAGCTGTCGCCGGCGCCGCGCGTCCCCGCCGCGCACCCGGCGGGTTGGCGGCGCCCTGCGGGCCCGGCCGAGGGGCGGCCGCGGGCGTGGCGGGGACGCCGGCGTCGGCTCCGGAGCGGGGCCGTCCGTCGGGGCCGTGCGCGCGCGGGGGCGTGGACGCGGCGCTTCCCCCGGTCCTCGCGGCCTGAAGTGCGCCGGGGCCGCGGGGGACGGGCCGGCGGGGGACGGGCCGGCGGGGCTCCGGGAGGACAGCGGGTGGTGCTGGAGCCGGGCCCCGTGCGTCCCCGCGGCCGGAGGTCGTCGGAGCAGACGGCGCGAGACTCCGGCTGCGCGCTCGGCTCGGGCGGACCCCGCGCCGGTGGTTCCGGTCTCTGTCCTGCGGCCTCCGCCCCTCGCGGCGCTCGGCTCGGGCGGACCCCGCGTGCGCGGCCTCCCCGGAGCAGCAGCGGCCGCTGCGCCCCGAGACCTGCCGACCTGCCGTGGCGCGTGTCGCGCCTGCTCTGAGGCGCCGACGGCGTCCCCGGGCCGCGCGACCCAGTGAGCGCCGGGGGCTCCTCGTCCCGACCCGGCTCGCTCGGGGTCGCGTCGGCGGCTCCGGACGCTCCTCCAGGGGCTTCGCGGACGCCGGCCCTGCTTCCTGCTCATCTCCCGGGGCCGCCGTGGGTTCAGACGGGGAGGAGCTCGTTGATGGCCTCGGTCTGGGGCACCGGGCGCCGGGGAAGGAGCGGGGGAGCGCTGGCGTCCCCGTGGTCCGCTCCGGGCCTCCGCTGACCGGTGCCATCCATTCGGGATCCGGATTCCCGGGAGTGATTTTCCTAAAAATCTAGTTCTGGGTCGTTCCCAGACGGCTTTACTCTGGGCCTGTCCGGAGGCCGCGCTCGTCTGGGAAGCCCTTCCCCTCCCGAGTGCGTCCGTGCCCCGTCCCGGCCCCGCGCTGGCGCTGGCGCTGGTCCTTCCGCGAACCGGAGGGAGCCCTGCGGCGGGGCACCGAGTCGGTGCGGAGGGAGGTGCCTCGGGGAGGACGGGGTCCGTCAACTCGCGCTGCCCAGAGAGCGCGTCTCCGGGCGAGCCGTCCCCGGAGGAGCCTGGAGCGCGGCGCACGCCCCCGACACGTACGTGGGGATGTAGGAGTCACAGGCAGGGAATGTGGATCCATGTATATCATGAAACAAAAATTAAAGGATGGGGCATAAAATTGTGAAAATAAATCCCAGCGTTTGCTTCCGATCTCAGTAAATGAGCGCACTCTCTTCTGGAGGCCTCTCACCTGAAGGAGGGGTCCCAGACTTAGCGCAGCCAACGGGATCTTTTATGATCTGGCCTCTAGCCCTCCCTCCAGCCCATCTGTAACCGGTACCAGCGGCCTCTGGACTCTCCTTTAACTCTCTTCAGCCTCCAAATTAACTGATTTTTCAATGCTTTGTGAACCAGTAAGATGCAAGTAGTTATTTTATATCTCTGTGTTGCATCTGCGTGGAGTGGCCACTGTCTGCACGGCAAACTCCTGTCAACACTTCATTCTCGCTCCAATATTCTCTCTTCTGAAGCCTTCCCCAGCGTCCCCAGAGCCATTACCAAGAGTTGTGAAAGATGTTGCAAGGACACAGGCAAGGGGCTGTGTCTGAAAAGCACGAATCAAAGTGACTAAAGGTGTGGAAACTTGTTATTAGAATACTGGTACTTAGTTAAACATATAAATGTTTAAATATGAGATAGGACTGGCAGGTTTAAAGGAGTGACCCTTTGATTCATTCCCTTCTTGTTGGTATAAAGAAATTAAACAATTTATTTCATAATCAAAGAAATATATGTATGATAATTTGAAAGTGTTTTTACCTGAATTGTTGTAACGAATTTTTAAAACGTTTAATTACGAGACCTTTCAAACACACTAGCAGGCAAATAATAATACATAACAAACATCTGTACACCCACCACGAGAATTAAGCAGACATTAACAGTTTGCCTTGTTTCAGGTTTTGGTTTGTTTTGTTTTGTTGTCCTCTTAAAGAGGATTAAGTTGCAGGTACAGTTAAAGCTGTACGCTTGAATCCCTTCTCTCTCTCCTCAGAGACAGCCACTGTAGAAAGGGTTTTGTTAGTCACTCTTCTGGAAAATATATGCAGGGAGCCAATGGTAAATTTCTGCGGGTAGTGTGAAAAAAAGGCTAGTCAAAGGAGAGAGAAAACAGATTTTGCATTAAATAGAAACCAATTCGTGATTGTATTTATTTATTTTTAAAGATTTTTATTTATCTATTTGCCAGGCAGAGATGACACGTAGGCAGAGAGGCAGGCAGAGAGAGAGGAGGAAGCAGGCTCCCCGCTGAGCAGAGAGCCTGATGCCGGGCTGGATCCCAGGACCCTGGGACCATGACCTGAGCCGAAGGCAGAGGCCTAATCCACTGAGCCACCCAGGCGCCCCCATGATTGTCTTTATGAGATGATGATTGGTTGGGGATTTTTCTTTTGAAAAAAGAATAGGGAGACATGAATTCCAATTTTAACTACCACTTACTGGTAGCTATACTTGGGTCTGGTCTTGGTTTCATCTTCTGTAAAAGGATACAAATCTGTTGTGCAGAGTTTTTGTAAGACTAAGTCTAAATTTTCAAAACATAAATACATCGGGGTGCCTGGCTGGCCCAGGTGGAAGAATGGGCAGCTCTTGATCTTGGGTCGTGAATTTGAGCCCCACATTGGATGTAGAGTTTACTTAAATTAAAAAAAACTTGAATCACATGCACATATTTATGGCACAAGGTGAATGCTTTAAACATAGTATTAATTATTATTACCAATTTAATTTTATTCAGAATTGAAATTAGTCATGCTGGTTAGACTGCAGTATTTTCCCAACCCTTTCATTTTGTTTAATACTTTGGGGCAAACCAACAAAGCTGTTTGGGACTGGCTTGTTACCTGCTTCAGGAGCTCCAGATGGTCCAGGCCATTCTGTGGGCTAAGGGGATTGGTGGCGGTGGTCAGCAGCCATGCCAGTTGGGAAGCTGTTTTGGAGGATAGGCTAGTAATAGAACTTGGTGGACTAGCCACCTTTTTACTGTCCTTCGTGTGGTTAGAGAGTACCACGCAGTCTGGGGGAAAGCTGCCTCACAAACATGTGCCATTAGTTAAGAAAGGAACTCAATGAAAAGTAGGTTTGCCTCACCTTTATTAGAAAAAGACCTGTGTTTTCGATCAAGTAGCATCATCTTCCTGGAATAATGCAGTGAAAGTCCTGAAAGTGGAATTGTTCCTAGGAAAGAACAAACTCTGGATCATACTTTACCATTTACAAAGGCTTTTGAGTGCATTTGTTGCATCGTGCACCCTTACAACAACCCTGTGAGGGGCTCAAAGATTGAGAGATGTATCAGATTCCACATGGCTGGTAAAAGGTCATTGAGGCTTAAATACAGGTTTTCCAATTCAGTGTTCTTTCTCAAGTGATTGAGAGAATATCTCAGAATTCTGTTACCATGCTGCTGTATTATTTCCCTAGCCCTGAACTGAGGAACTTAAAATTTTCACTAGTCTCAGTTTGTAAGAAGTGCATGCTTTAAAATCTAAGCTAAAAGATACAAAAATCACACAGCTCCCCCCGGATCTGTCCCTAGGACCGATCAAGGCAGAGGGTGCAGAAAAGAGTAATTTTGTGATTTTCATTATATCAGTATCATAATTTTTTTCTCACAATTTCTAAACATAGTAATTTGGGCTTAAAAATAGAGAAATACAAGGTAGTTTTTATATTCAAGGTTAGGAAAAAGTGGTGCCTTTTGAAAGAAAAGGGGGAAATGGATTATGGGAAGTGGACTTTTTTTCTACTGCTCAGTAACAGATTTTTTTGAAGTGCAGCGTGGAAAAATAATCTCCTGTAAATTCCAAGGGCAGGCATCCAGGAGTAGATTAACTCAGTGTTGCAGGGTGTCTCATAAGGTTGCCGTAAAAT
The DNA here is from genome assembly GCF_011764305.1 of Mustela putorius furo. Classification (NCBI taxonomy): domain Eukaryota; kingdom Metazoa; phylum Chordata; class Mammalia; order Carnivora; family Mustelidae; genus Mustela; species Mustela putorius. The sequence continues at coordinate 4,619,112 of NW_025421261.1, forward strand.
GTTAGCCAATACTAGAATCTTCTGAAGGGTGAGCTTTCTGAAAGACTCAACTGACCATGACTTTTGTCTGGAAGCCTGTTTCTTGACCAGTAGACCTATGTCTCTATAGGACTGCTTTTTTTTTTTTTAATATTTTATTTATTTATTTGACAGAGATCACAAGCAGACAGGCAGGCAGAGAGAGGGAGAGGAAGAAGCAGGCTCCCTACAGAGCAGAGAGCCCGATGTGGGACTCGATCCCAGGACCCTGAGATCACGACCCGAGCCGAAGGCAGCGGCCTAACCCACTGAGCCACCCAGGCGCCCCAGGACTGCTTTTGACATGGCAGAGAAGTTCCCTCCGGAGAAAAATCATTCAACAGAGGGAACAAGTGCCTTTTATTATCTAGTCTTTATTATCTAGTCTTACTTAGCCCATTGTCACTCCTGCTTTTTTTGTTTCTTAGAAGCAAATTGCTAACTCTAGCCCACACTCAAGGGGAAGGGTATTAGCCTCCATCCCTTGAAAGGAGGAGAAGCAAAGACTTTGTGGACATTTTTAAAGACACACACACACTAAATTTGAGCAGATTCTGTTAAGTGTAGGCAGCGAAGACAAAATGTGGTCGGGCCTTTAATATAAGAATTTCCCTTATACAAATTGAAGCAAATGAGATCACTTAGATATTGAAGTCTTGGAATCAAAAAAAATCAAAGAACTAAATGAAATCAGATTGAGTAAGTTAAACTTTAACTGGACTTGATATTTACATAAAGCAGTTAAATAATAAATGGGTTTGTTTAATAAATACTACTGTAGTATTACTATAATATTTTCATGTTAATGGAACTTTAATATGATTGCTGTAGATTTCCAACTGATACCATACAGCGCTCAAAATGGATCAGGGCTGTTAATCGTGTGGACCCCAGAAGCAAAAAGATTTGGATCCCAGGACCAGGTGCTATTCTGTGTTCCAAACATTTTCAAGAAAGTGACTTTGAGTCATATGGCATAAGAAGAAAGCTGAAAAAAGGAGCTGTGCCTTCTGTTTCTCTATACAAGGTACTTAAATCTAGGTGTAAACAAAACTAAATTCTGTAGAGCCTTTGAAAACCGAGGTACCTCATATTACAGCTGAATTTACAGAGATTTAAAAAAATCCTAAGTCTTAAAATAAATCCAATAATAGATTTTAAATGCTTAGAAAACTCGTTTGGGCTTTAAAAAAAAAAATCTATATGTAATTTTAGGATTTTTTTTTTAATTAGGCATATCATTACAAATTGTTGTTAAGACACACATGAAGATTACCAAACTGATCACAAGAATCACCTAGTAGATCCCTTTGAATTCAGGCTTTTGTTTAAGTGTGAGACAGTTTCCAGAATACTTAGAAATTATGCTTTTTCTGGTCCCTCCCAGTAATGTTACTGATCTTGACCAAAAATGTACCTAATTATTAGCATCGTGTATATAGAGAGGTATATCACTCCTGTCGGTGTTACATTCTTACGTTTCTTTTGTTTCTGCTTTTACCAAATGGCTCCTCACCGTCCGCACAGCGGGTGGTACTCATCTACCCATTCAGTCCTGATGCTGCCCTTCCCTCCTCTTACCCATTGGAGTCTCCTTTTGGTATTGTTTTCTTGTTCCTCCATTCAGAAGAATGCAGTTGGTGTCAAACCCAAACTCCTAAGCTCTAAGAGCTTCCATTTATTTATTTCTTTATTTGCTTATTTATTTATTTATTAATTAAAGATATTATTCATTTATTTGACAGAGATCACAAGTAGGCAGAGAGGCAGAGATGGGGGGGGGTGGGAAGCAGGCTCCCCACTGAGCAGAGAGCCCGATGCGGGCTCAATCCCAGGACCCCGGGATCATGACCTGAGCCAAAGGCAAGGCTTAACCCACTGAGGCACCCAGGCGCCCCTAAGAGCTTCCTTCTAATTGTGCATTTTTAACTACTCTGAATTCTCCTTTTAAACTACTGCATATGTGATAAATTGACTTGCTTTCATGCTTTCATGTAATAAATATCAGGAGTAGTTACTATTGTGACCTACAATAGTCTAGGCCATTGTGCCAGAAGATTTACATAAATTATCTTATTTTATCCTCAGAACAACTCTGTGTTATTCACATTGTCCAGGTGAGGAGATGAGGGGCTGTAGAGGTTTAGTGACTGCTAATGAATGAGGGTCCAGGATTCAAACCCAGATCAGTCTTAATTTCCACATCCACTTCCTTTTTGCACAAATAACTTTCCTATCTCTTAAATCATGTTATTGCTCCTTTAAAAAAACTATTCACGAAGCCTTCCCAAATTACCACCTTTCTGTTGTTAACTTAACTGTTTCAGACACTTTCAGAGTCCTATTAACTTTTGGCATCAGGTACACATTTTCCTATAATGCATTTGAAAAAATCAGAGATTCTGACCTTTTTCTTTCATAATTAACTCTCCACAGCAACCAGGTGAGTGCTTTGCATTTAGTGGTATTTTTACGGACAGTCTTCTGTGTAATAGTTTCAAAAATAACCTGAATTGGATATTTCTATTGCAGGTTCTTCAGGGCGTACACCTTAAAGGCAAAGCAAAACAGAAAATCCTAAAACAGCCACTTCCCGATAATTCGCAAGAGGTTGCCACCGAGGACCATAACTACAGTTTAAAGAGGCCTCTGACGATAGGCGCAGAGAAGCTGGCTGAGGTGCAGCAGATGCTCCAGGTGTCCAAAAAAAGACTGGTCTCTGTGAAAAACTACAGGATGATCAAGAAGAGAAAGGGCTTACGACTGATCGATGCTCTCGTAGACGAGAAACTACTTTCTGAAGAGACAGAGTGTCTGCTACGAGCACAATTTTCAGGTATGTTCCCCTTTTCCAAATTAACCATTAAGTACTTCCTTTGCTCCTGCCCATCAAAACATGCTTTTTGCTGAAACATGAAGTCTCAGGGAAAGCAAAGAGAAGGAAAAGTAATTGCCAAAATCTTTTCGTGTATTTCCAGCTTTAAATGTCATGTGTTTATTATAAGAAAAGCAAAGAAATATATAAATGATGAAAGTTACACATAATCCTGCTACCCAGAGGTGAGATCATACGGTTGATACCATATACTGTACTGTTCGTATTTTATAAAGCAGTTGTTTTACAGCGAATTCTTTGTGAGCAATTTTAACTGCTACATAATTTATCACTAAAGTGCTTTTGCCATGGAGTCGAACCAGATTACTTTGCCAGTTCCCTTTGAGCTTGAAAATTCTGTGAGTCGCCATACTATTTTCTGAAATATTCTGTAGAAGGTAGATCTGTCCATTGGAAAGACTGCCTCCTCTTCTTTGTGAACCAGATATTTGAAGAGGAACAAAATAAGTATTGGCAACTTACTCTTTGTTGAAAGCAGCAGAGATTTTGGATTTATGTTCTAGTAAAAAATAAGTATGTCTTGTTTCTAGAAAAGAGTGGGTATCGCCAGGGGAGGAGAGTAGTTTGTGTGTGCCGGTTGGGAGCAGAGGTAGTAAACAGTAATCCCCACCAGGGAAAGGAGCCTTTTTTTTTTCCCTCAGGGTAGGCAAGATTGTCTGTTCAATCCGAATAGCATCCTCTCCCCAGAAGTGTTTCTTGTGTCTCATTTTCACCTCAGATAAATGGTAACGAGGGAACAAAATAAAGCAAATAAAAGTACTCATAATCCAAAGACGTAGTTTTATCAGGTTATTTCCTTCTCTTCCCTGTTCCTCTAAAATTCCCCACTTAGGCTGCCAGTGAGTAGTAAAAGAGTGACTTAAGTGGAAACTTTTCTTCCCTCTTTTGAGTGAAATGATCCGAGACGAACAAGAGGAATTGGTCAGGGGGGTCCTCAGATTGGATGTTAGCCTTTGAACAAACTCCGTGAAACTGTGATTGGGTTTGGGTTTGGGTTTGGATGCCCCAATGCTGTGACCTATACCTGAAAGTTTTACTGTACACACTCTTCATCACAAAGAATAAATAAATTTATTTTGACAGATTTTAAGTGGGAGTTGTATAACTGGAGAGAAACAGCTGAGTACTCCACAGAAATGAAACAGTTTGCATGTACACTCTACTTGTGCAGTAGCAAAGTCTATGATTATGTCAGAAAGATTCTCAAGCTGCCTCATTCCTCCATCCTCAGGACGTAAGTGAATGACTTTTTAGATGTTAAAGAAAATGAGTATTTCATTATTTTACTGCATTTTATGTGTTAAGGCTATTCGTACTCATACTCACTTATTAGTCCATTTTCTCTTTTTTAGAAATTTTTAGGTGGTATTTGCGTATTAACATAGCACAATATTTTCACCAAAAAAATGAAGGCATATAGTCTGACGATTTTTTTTGCATCCTCCAGATGGCAGAGACACTCTTAAGTGATTTAAAAAAAAAAAAAATTGGTTTCTAATATATTCTAGTAGTTTGGGAATTTCTAAAACATTTCCGTAGTTTTAATATCAGGCTATCCTGGGAAATCTAGAACAATTCTGGATTGACACCATTGGTGTGAGGCCAAGCACTGCAGTTGATCCCCAGGACAGGTCTTCCCAAGAGGAGATTTTGGTAAATACTTTTGTAGGATTTGTGGTCAGAATACATAGATGTATTTATAACTCTTAGTGTTACAACACTGTGTTATAAAAAATAATCCAGTTGCTTTAAAATAAGGTACTTTTGTAATACCTTATAAAGTACCTGTTAAAGGCACTTTTATAATGAAAGTAATACTCAATTTTTACTACCTTTTTTTATCACTGGTTTTACGGATGCCTGTGTATGTATCCATGCATGTGGCTTAAAAATAACAGGAATTTATTGTCTCACAGTTACAGAGACTAGAAGTCCAAAATCAAGGTGTCATCAGGGTTAGTTCTTTCTAAGGCCTATAAGGGAGAAGGGTCTGTGTCATGCCTCTCTTCCTGACTTGTAGATGGTGGACTTTTCCCCTGTGTCTCCTTACATTATCTTCCATTACGTGTGTGTTTCTGTGCCCATTAGGAGGGCCAGTCATACAGGATTAGGATTCACTTTAATGACCTCGATTTAACTCGATTACCTCTGTAAAGACCATGTGTCCAAATAAGGTCACATTCTGAGGTATTGGGGATTAAGACTCCAGTATATCTTTTTTGAGGGACATGGTTCAACAGATAAAGTCACTTTAGTGATCATAAGCCTCCCCATCACAGGACCTATAGGCCGGCTCTTTGGCTCCTTCCCCTGGTTTACGGGCACGTTCCTGCAGTGTGGCCCCTGCTGGGCTCTGAGGCTCAGCTCTTGCTCCCTCCCTGCCCTCTGGCATCCCCTGCTGCACACAGTTGGAAGGCTTCCTCTCTGCTGCTTGCCTCGGGCCGTACAGTTCCCTGTGCCTGAAATTCCTGTTCTCTGTCTGTTGGTCCTAGTGATACTCCTCAGTCTTCAGACTCAGATTAGATACACATCCTTTCAGAAGCCTGGCCTGGACGAAGTAGTCCTCTCACACATATGATACGGAACTGAATCCAGTTCTTAAAACACAGTCTTCCTCCCTGGACCATGAGCTGCAGCAATGTGAGGTCTTGTCTGATTCTGTGATCCTGCCCTGAACTGAGACCCTGCACGGTACCTGGGGCGCAATGGCAGAGTGTAACTGGAGAGAAATTATTCTTGATGAGTAGGTGTGGAAAGAAGGAATGCCTGAATGGTCACTTAGCATTTCAAATAGAGGTCAGGAGGAGATTCTCCAGAACAGCACTGCATTTAATTCCATTTAATTCAGCGGGTGGCTCTAGAGGACAGTGGGGAATGCCCTCCGCCGTCTGTCCAGAAAGTTGCCTCCTGGTTTCTGACTGCTTTCAGCTTTAGAACAGACCCGGGGGGGTGGCTCTCAGCTTGAGAAACTTGAGAGATCCTGTAATTAAGGTAGAACACTGTACTACTTTGGGGTGTGTAATGATTAGTTGGTACCTGTATGTGTAGCAGAGTGATCACCGCACTAAGTCTAGTTAGCATTCATCACACACACAGCTAAAATGCTTTTTTCTTGTCATGACAACTTTCAGGACCTATTCTCTTAGCAACTTTCAAATATACAATATGGCATTATTAACTATAGTCACCGTGTTGCATGTTATATTCTCTTAAGTAATTATCCTACACACACTAGTAACAATACTAATAAAAATTTAGAAATGAGAGAAATTCATTAATTCTTCTTCTACGCTATATATAAACAATTACTATTAACATTTAGGTAAGTTTCTTCCAGACTTGTTTCTGTGCTTAGATTTATTAGTTTTTGGGCGCCTGGGTGGCTCAGTGGGGTAAGCCTCTGCCTTCGGCTCAGGTCATGATCCCAGGGTCCTGGGATCAAGCCTCGAATTAGGTTCTATGCTCGGCAGGGACCCTGCTTCCTCCTCTCATACTCTCTGCCTGCCTCTCTGCCTATTTGTGATCTCTGTCTGTTAAATAAATAAATGAAATCCTTAAAAAAAACAACTTAAAGATTTATTAGCTTTTTACATAGTTATGGTCAACAGCATCACTTCAGGTACTTGTACCCTACCTGCCCAGGGCATTCTCCAGCTGTTGGGCATTTATTTATGTTGATCAAGCCTAAGAAAGAGAGACCATGATTATGAATTCTCAAGGAGTTGTGCTGTGTAAGGAGCAGAGATACGGGTCTGTGGGTAGAAGGGAACGTAGGTGGAGGGGAGGGTGTCTGCATGTTTGCGTGCTCAAGGGAATGATCTACTAGGGAAGAAAATTGGTGATGCACAAGGGAAAGGATACTTGTGAGGGATAACATCTGACAGCATTGTGGAGAGATGGCCGGCCTTAATTAGGAGCAGGGACCATTCCTTTAAACAGGAAGAAAGGCAGAGATTCAGTAGGTTAACAGATTGATGGTAGGAAAATGAGTTTTTATTGGATTGCTTCTGTTCTCTCAGTGACACAGAGATCAGAGCTGAGCGGTGCCTAGGTGGCTCAGTCCATCAAGGGACCAGCTCTTGATCTCGGGGGTGATGAGTTCAAGCCCCAGATTGGGCTCTGCGCTGGGCGTGGAGCCTTCTTAAAGAGAAAATAGCCGAGGGGCGCCTGGGTGGCTCAGTGGGTTAGGCCGTTGCCTTTGGCTCAGGTCATGATCTCAGGGTCCTGGGATCGAGTTCCGCGTCGGGCTCTCTTCCCTCTCTCTCTCTCTCTGCCTGCCTCTCCATCTACTTGTGATTTCTCTCTGTCAAATAAAATAAATAAAATCTTAAAAAAAAAAAAAGAAAGAAAATAGCCGAGAGTCGGCGAAGGAGACATACCAAGTTCAGGAGAAAGGAGAAAATGTGAGTACTTGTTTCCTCTGTCAGGACGGAGAAGTAGTTCTGTGCAAACAATGAGATGATGACAGATCAAGCCAGACTCACTTTTTGTAGAAACGGCTGTAGAATCCCTCCCTCACTGATTTCTACTTGTATCTTTCTCTGATTCGTAGCCACTATCAGTCACTTCTGTAATACTCTGTGTACTGATCCCGGATCTTTTTCATTTCTCTCTTGAATTCTTTTTGTCCAGAACCTTCCCAGAACTGTGCTGCTTATAATTCCAGCTGTTTGGGTCTTGAAGGTTTGTTTTCACATATCTTTTGTAAGAATGTCTTCACATCCTCAGCCTCCCTCATTATAACAGTGATACGTGTGGTATGATCTTTTAGATTTTCTCTAATTTTCTATTTAGGTATTCATTGCAATTTAGTTAATTAGCTCCCTCTAATGGGGAAGGGGGTATGAGGGATTCAGAGGCAAACAAGACCATGGGAGGAGCTTACAGTCTTGGAAACACTTAGCTCTGCCCAGCATTGTGGCGCTTCTGTGCCGTATTGTCTCCAGACAGAGTTGTAAAGCACCGAGTGGACTCCACATAATCACTCCACAAGGAGCCTGCTGTTTAATTTAAAATCTCATGTTGATGAGAATGGAAATTATTGGTAACACTTCTGTGAAGGAAAATTGGGAAATGTGAATTAATTTAAAATTGATTCACCTAGTTATGTGCACCAGAAGTCCGAAATTTGTTTTTAATTTCTTGCATAAGTTGAATTCAGGGGCGCCTGGGTGGCGCAGTTGGTTGAGCATCTGCCTCCGGTCATGATCCCAGGAGTCTGGGATGAAGCTCCACGTCGGGCTCCCTGCTTAGTGGGAGAGCCTGCTTCTCCCTCTGCTTCTGCAACTCTGTCTGTATTCCCCTGCCTGGGCTCTCACATGCTCGCTCACTCTCTCTCTCTCTCTCTCTGTCTGTCAAACAAACAAACATATATAAATAAAATCTTAGGGGAAAAAAATAGAATCCATTCATTTCAATGCTGGTGTAAGTAAATTTCTCTTTCTCTCCTACCCCTAGGAGTTGTGTAAGTGACATAAACATGTACATGCGTATGTGACACCCCCGTACATGGTACGGTGCTGTTTGTATTCTCTAAAAAAATGGAAACAACCTAATTGTCTTTCAGTATAGATTAGTTAAATTATTTATGGCTTAACTATACTGTGGTATAGGCCATGTACACTTTTAAAATGCAGTAGGTCAGTAGTTAGGGACACAGAAAAATATTTCTGTAACATTACTATTAAGTAAAAAAAAAAAATAGGTTCAGTATAAATTTTGAAAATTATATCTAAGTGTATATATGTGAAGAAATCTGGAAGAATGTCTCTGAAATGTTAAAGAGACTATCACTTTTTGCACTTTTTGGTTTGAAACAGACATCAGTCACTTCTCTGTCGTTCTAAGTTACAAACGGTTTGGGTATTTCTACTCTCAGTTAGAAAACTTTTAAAAACAAGGCCACATATCTTTTTGTCTGGTATAGACCTCATTCTTGTAGCTATGGGCATTAAGATATCATTTAGATTTCCATTTAAAAATCAAATTCAAAGAACATCAGTTTTCATAGCCTATTTAAAATAAAAACTTTTAAATAGAGGCATGAAGTAGTTTCATTACATAATGATTCCACATGGAACACAGTGAGCATCATTGGGGTTTATTTGAGAATTCTAATACAAGAAAAAAAATTTTAACAGTGAGCATTTGGAGACACATTTGCCAAGGGTATTCACCACACTAGTGGGCGGTAGCATTGCCCTGTTTTGCCATTATCTTACTATTTTAAAATACAAGCAATTGATTAATATTTAAAATTTTTCTAATTAATACTTTTATTTCTTAAATAGGTAAAAAGCAACTTAAAGTATGTTTTTTGCATCCTATAAATGTGTTTTTTAGATTTTTTTTTTTAATTTATTTGACAGAGAGCATTAGTAGGCAGAGAGGCAGGCAGAGAGAAGGGGAACCAGGCTCCCCGCCGAAGCAGAGAGCCCAGTGTGGGGCTCAATCCCATGACGCCGGGATAACAGCCTGAGCCGAAGGTAGCAGCTTAACCCACTGAGCCACCTACGCGCCCTAAATGTGTTTTTTAAACCCGTTAGTACATCTTGAAGTCGATTTAGTGGGTTATGGTTGGCATTATACACACACATGGTATATGTGTGTGTGTGTGGTATGTAATGAGGGTAAAGTTCATTTATGGAGCTTTCAGGTTGCTGCACAATATTTGGAAAGCCCTGTCCTGAAATACTTCGGGAGGTATGTAAGAGTCTCATATAGAGGTCGGCTCTCCAGGAAGAAACCTTGGCAGCTTAGAATATAGCCCCCAAATCAGAAATAGCCCCAGGGTCCCTGGTTGACTCAGTTAAGCGTCTGCCTTTGGCTCAGCTCATGATGGCAGGGTCCTGGGATGAAGCCTCACCTCAGGCTCCCTGCTTAGTCGGGTGTCTGCTTCTCCCTCTCCCGCTGCCCCTTCCTCTGCTTGTACTAGCAGCCTGCCTTCTCTCTCATCTAAATAAATAAAAATCTTGAAAAGTGGGAGGAGGCCCTGGGTGGCTCTGTCGGTTAAATGTCTGCCTTCAGCTCGGGTCATGATCCTGGGGTCCTGGGATGGAGCCCCACATCGGGCTTCATGCTCAGCGGGGAGCCTGCTTCTCCCTCTCCCCGTCCCTGTGGTAGTGCATGCTCTCTTTCTCTCTCTCTCTCTCAAATCAATAAAATCTTTTAAAAAAGGAAAGAAATATGACCCCCCCCCAAAGTCAATTAAGTTACAAAAGTAAACTTCAGGGGCGCCTGGGTGGCTCAGTGGGTTAAGCCTCTGCCTTCAGCGCAGGTCATGATCCCAGGGTCCTGGGATTGAGCCCCACATCGGGCTTCATGCTCAGTGGGGAGCCTCCTTCTCGCTCTCTCTCTCACTGTCCAATAAATAAATAAATACTTTTTTTTTTTTTTCAAGTAAACCTCAGTGAAGATGAACACTCCAGTCTCTAGAGTCCACTTAGTCTTATTTGAGAAGGTGATTCAGCTTGGCTGTTGCCTTTCCTGACCCTCCGACTAATTAGAAAAAGAAAATGAGTGAAAAGAATTCTGAAGACAGAGGCTGACGTTGATAGGAAGAGTAATCAGGAGTCTGGGATGGTCCTGGACACCACAGACGAACTAAGGCAGTCAAGTAGGTACCTGGTGTAAGGCAGACAGAACCAGGCACCTTAATTGTCCCTGAGGGCATAATTTGGAGGCTGCAAGGAATGGTGGGAAAAGCATGAGCAGGACCTCGGGAAAGCTGGGTTTTCCGTTCTGTGCAGAACTAGCTGCATGGTAAGGGCCCTGTGGTTTAAGCTCTGCCCCAGTTTCCTAATCTGTAAAATGAGGTAGATGTGCTGGATATTCTCAAAGCTCCCTTCCCCTTAAGCAGTTTTCTTGTTTCATTGAATTTACAGGTAAGACTGGTTTACAGTCTAAAAACACATCAATGAGAAGAAACTGGAATTGATTTGTATACTTTTTTTTAAAAAGTGAGCTATGGGGCGCCTGGGTGGCTCAGTGGGTTAAGCCACTGCCTTCGGCTCAGGTCATGATCTCGGGGTCCTGGGATCGAGTCCCGCATCGGGCTCTTTGCTCAGCAGGGAGCCTGCTTCTCTCTTTCTTTCTCTGCCTGCCTCTCTGTCTACTTGTGGTTTCTCTCTGTCAAATAAATAAATAAAATCTTTAAAAAAAAAAATAAAGGGGCGCCTGGGTGGCTCAGTGGGTTAAGCCGCTGCCTTCGGCTCAGGTCATGATCTCAGAGTCCTGGGATCGAGTCCCGCATCGGGCTCTCTGCTCAGCGGAGAGCCTGCTTCTCTCTCTCTCTCTCTCTGGCTGCCTCTCCGTCTACTTGTGATTTCTCTCTGTCAAATTAATAAATAAAATCTTTAAAAAAAAAAAATAAATAAAAAATAAAAAAATAAAAAAAAATAAAAATAAAAATAAAAAAATAAAAAGTGAGCTATGAAAATTGATTTGTGCTATGTTTGCATCTTGAAATACTACTCTGAGTTTCCCTGTTACTTAATTATTTTATGGTGATTATATGAATACATTTTTGAAAATAACTAGAATTTGGCTGCTTAAACTTGGCTTTGTCTATAGGGATTTGAGGCTACTTTAGTTTTTGTTTTGTTTTGTTTTGTTTTTAAGGATTTTATTTAGGGGCACCTGGGTGGCTCAGTCGGTGAAGTGTCTGCCTTCTGCTCAGGTCGAGATCCCAGGGTCCTGGGATTGAGCCCTGCCTCGGCCCCCTGCTCAGCTGAGAGCCTGCTTCTCCCTCTCCCCCTTGCTTGTGCTCTGTCTCTGAAATAAAGAAGTACACTCTTTTTAAAAAAGATAAAGATTTCGTTTATTCATTGGAGAGGGAGAGAGGATCTGAAGCAGACCCCATAGTGAGCGCAGAGCCTGACGTGGGGCCGGATCCAGGACGGCGAGATTATGACTTGAACCAAAGCCAAGAGCTGGATCCTCAACTGAATGAGCCAGCCAGACACCCCTACTTTACTGCCATTTAAGGCATTTTTCCTTTTTTTGTCTCTTCATTTGAGTTTTATGCTTTTCATTTTTCATGTTTTACAGATGGTTATCCAAATGCAAACCCAGTCCAGGTTTCAACAGCAACGTTTTTTCTTTTCTTCAGCGAAGAGTAGAGAAGGGAGACCAGCTATATCAGTATTGTTCACTGCTCATAAAAGGCGTCTCTCTCAAGCAACAACTTCAGTGGGATCCCAGCAGCCACCATTTGCAAGGGTTTATGGACTTCGGCCTTGGCATACTTGATGCCGATGAAACGCCACTCGCCTCCGAAACTATTTTGTTAATGGCAGTGGGTATTTCTGGTCACTGGAGAACACCTCTTGGTTATTTTTTTGTAAACAGGGCGTCTGGATATTTGCAGGCTCAGCTGCTGCGTCTCACCATTGGCAAACTGAGTGACATAGGGATCACAGTTCTGGCCGTTACGTCGGATGCTACAGCTCACAGCGTGCAGATGGCAAAAGCGCTGGGGATACAGATGGACGGAGACGACATGAAGTGCACCTTCCAGCACCCTTCAGCTTCCAGTCAGCAGATCGCGTACTTCTTTGATTCTTGCCACTTGCTCAGGTTAATACGAAACGCGTTTCAGAGCTTTCAGAGCATTCAGTTCATTAATGGCACGGCACATTGGCGGCACCTCGTGGAGTTAGCAGCGCTGGGGGAGCAGGAATTAGCCGGCATGGAAGGGCTGCCAGGAAGACTTGCGGATCTGAAAAACCACGTCCTGAAGATGAACTGTGCTGCCCAGGTGTTCAGTGAGAGCGTGGCCGGGGCGTTGGAGGGCTTGCTGTCGCTAGGCCTGCCTCCTTTCCGGAACTGTATCGGTACTGTCCATTTTTTACGCTTAATTAACAACCTGTTTGACATTTTTAATAGTAGGAACTGTTATGGAAAAGGACTTAAAGGGCCTCTGCTGCCTGAGACTTACAGTAAAATCAATCGTGTGCTAATCGAAGCCAAGACTATCTTTGTGACGTTATCTGATGCTAGCAACAATCAAATAATTAAAGGGAAGCGAAAACTAGGATTCCTGGGATTTTTGCTTAATGCTGAGAGCTTAAAGTGGCTCTACCAGAATTATGTTTTCCCTAAGGTCATGCCTTCTCCCTATCTTCTGACTTACAAATTCAGTCAAGACCATCTGGAATTATTTTTGAAGATGCTTCGGCAGGTATTAGTCACCAGTTCTGCCCCTACCTGTATGGCATTCCAGGCGGCTTACCATCGTTTGGAGACCAGATACAGATCACAGGACGAAGTTTTTCTAAGTGAAGTAAGCATCCTTGACATTTCACTTGCTCGAAGGACAGACTTGGCCCTGTGGACAGTTCAGCGTCAGCATGGTGTCAGCGTTGTAAAGAGTCTTTTTCACAAAGAGGGTATTTGCCAAGACTGGTCTGATTGTTCTCTAAGTGAGGCATTACTCGATCTGTCCGATCACAGGCGAAAACTCACCTGTTGTGCCGGTTATATCGCAAACAAGTTATCGGCTCTTTTAACTTGTGAAGACTGCATCAGTGCCCTGTATGCTTCCGATCTCAAAGTTGCAAAAATTGGGTCACTGTTGTGTGTTAAAAAGAAGAATGGTTTGCATTTCCCTTCAGAAAGTCTGTGTCAAGTCATAAATACTTGCGAGCGGATTGTGAGAACCCACTCAAGGATGGCAGTCTGTGAACTGCTTCCGAAACAGAGAGACCTGTTTCTGCAGCAGAAGATTTTATGTGAGCTTTCCGGGCATCTTTACCTTTTTGTAGATTTAGATGAGCATCTCTTCGATGGAGAAGTGTGCGCCATCAATCACTTTGTAAAATTACTAAAGGATATCATAGTCTGTTTCTTAAAGATCAGAGCTAAAGATGCAGCGCAGTACCCTTTGAAACACCATTCAGAAAGACCCGAAATGAAAACTTTCTCAAGGAAACGCTGGTCATCTTTACAGGATGATTACAGATGTTCAGGTTTCGCTAACACCAATAAATTCAGGCATTTGTTGAGTAATGACGGATATCCGTTCAAATGAGGGACCCGAGATATGTCCAGGTTTTTGCGAAGAATAATTGCTCAGCATTTTGTGTAGTTCAACTTACTGTATTTTATAAATTGACCATTCTGCACAGTTGACAAGTTTGTAATTCTGACTTACTAGAATTTCTAATTATGCGTATTATAAAATCTCATACTTTGGTTGGCAGCATTTCAGTTCCCTGGATCGTAGAAAGCTGTAAGTCCGCGGGAGCGGACTAGCCAACAGACGCTGCCTTTGAATACGCTACTCTCGACTGGGTAATGGGACCGGACATACTTTTAACCTGTTCCATCTATTTTAAAGAGAGAGAATAACAACTCAAGAGTCGTTTAAAACATTGACTCTTACAAATAGACTGCCTTCCCTAAAAGCGCTTTGGTTTACAGCTGCCAAGAGTGTTAACAGAAAAATTAAAAAAAAAAAAATGTTGACAATACCTATAAAACCTTGGATATAAATTTTCTTTACATTTGAAAATTAGGCTAACTTAAAATCTCAAATACCACAAAATCCCTTTGCCAAGGTACCCTAAAAGAGAAATGGGCTGCAGCAAAGCTGAGGAATGTAGTCCAAGAAGCATGTGAGGCCATTTTCACAGTCCATTGTCCTTGGACTTCGAAATACTAGTTTTGAGTAATAGAGTGGATACTTATTTGACCACCGGAAGACCCCGATGCCCATCCGAGGATGAGAAGAAGCTTATTTCAGCTTCTCCTTCTGACGCCTCCTCGTCTTTGCAGGGAGGCTGAAATAAACTTGCTTTCAGTGTTGAGTCAATAATGGGATGTATGTCGTCCGACTAATAAACTAGAAAAAGATGGTCATTTGGTTATGAAAATATTTGTCTTAATTATATAATAAGTTTTTTTCAGAAATTTAGAGGAGCTTAAATAATCTCAAGATGAAAATATACAAAGAACAAATTTTCTCCGTTCTCTCACACCTAAACTTGAAAAGATGAATAGAAAAACATTTAGGTACATGTACTTTCACATACGGGGAGTGTTTTAAATAAAAGAAACAAGCACATGATTCATTTCTGTATGTAAAACATTTACTCTTGTCATTGACTGAATATTCACAAAATATAGTTAATATGAAAACTTAAACTTGCAGAAGATTAATGACCAGGTAAAGTTGAGTTTTATTAACAAATTCTCCTTAAATTGTATATTTTGATATATTTTTTGTTCTACCTCAAAGACTTAAATTTTGAGTTGTAACCAGAATTGTACTACATCCTATGCAGGAGCTGTTGCTGAGAAGTCTAGATGGTGCGGTTTTCGTTTGTGATGGGATGAGTTTAGATGCACTGGATAATCTTATTTAAAAGAAGCCTATTTGTAAATCACCACCGTTTAATTTATTGTTTATATAAATCCCAAGTTTTGTCCTGAATTTTACTTAAAACTAGGTTCATATCTGTAGGTGTCTGTTCTTTGCTGCTGCATTTTATTACTTTACTAATACATATTGTACTTTAAGAAATTAGTGTTTTGCATGATTTCTTTAAACGCTGGATAAATTGGACAGACATGGAAGACAAAAATATTTCTGCCACTGCCTGTCACTGTTACTGGCTCTCATCTTAGTGAAAGGGTTTCAAGTCTGACACCAGGTTTACTTGACATGATGTGCTTTACAGTGAATTTTCAAAATTACTCCTATTTGATCAGGGTAATTTATATTTTCCACTTAGCACCTTTGTCCTTTTTTCTTCAGAGAAAACAAACATTCTCTTCAGAAATTTATCCTTTCTACTTTTCAACAAATAGTGGTGGAACAACTGGATGTCCACATGCGCAAGTATTAATTCCACGTGGGTCAAAGACCTATATGTCAAAGGTAAAACTATAAAACTCCACGAAGAAAATCGAGTAAATCCTTGGTACTTGGATTAGGCAATAGTTTCTTAAATATGACACCAAAAACATAACAAAAAGTAAATTGGACTTCACCAAAAATAAAAACTTGTGTTTCAAAGGACACCGTCAAGAAAGAGACAACCCACAAAATGGGAGGAATTTTTTACTAATATATCTGATAAGGGACTTGTATCCAGAATATACCGAGAACTCCTATAACTCAATAATGAAGGACCAATAACCCAGTTTGAAAAATGGGTAAAGAATATCAATAGACATTCTTCGAAGGAGATCTACACATGGCCTGTAAACACATGAAAATACACCCAACCCCATAAACTAGCTGGGCAATGCAAATGAAAACCACAATGAGGTACCACTTCACACCCACCAGGGTAGCTGTAAGACAGATCATAACAAGTGTTGACAAGAGGGGAGCAATTGAAACCCTCACACACTGTTGGTGGGAATGCAGGTGCTTTGGAGACAGCTTGGCAGTTCTTCAGAAGGTTAAACAGAGTTACCCTATCTCCCAGCAGTCTCCTGACAGGCACATACCCAAGAGAAATGAAAACATGTCCATGTACAAACTTGTACACACATTTCCTAGCATTATTATAGCTAAAAAGTGAAAAAGCCTAAATGTCCAGTTGATGAATGGTTGGATAGAAACGTGCTGTATCCACACCGTGGGTGATGTGGTGAGGGTATGTAGCACTGCCAGAACCTTTGTGGAGCAACTGGACCACATACCTGCACTCCGGTCAGGAATGTACGACATTGAATTGCTCTCCTTTCTCCCCAGTATCTGGTAGTGCTCGGTTTTTGTTTGGAATTCCCCAGTTTAATAGGCGCGAAGCGACACTTCACTGTGGCATTCATTTCCATTTTCCTCATGGCTGATGGCACTGAGCATCTTTTCATAGGGTTATTTGCCATCCACATAATCTTAGGTGAAAAGTCTGTTCAAGTCCTTTGCCCATATTTTGGAAGGTTGATTTGTTCTTAATTATATATTCTGGATGTAAGTACACTATCTGCTGGATTTTGCAAATTTTCTGACAGTCTGTGGCTTGTTAGTGTGTTTTGAAGAGCAGAGACTAATTTTGCTGAGTCCAGTTGATCTTTTTTTTTCCTTTGAGGGATCATAGTTTCGTATCTAAGAAATCTTTCCTAACCCAAGGCCATAGAGATTTTTCTTCTTAGGTTTTCTTCTAGATATTTTGTAGCTTTAGGTTTTACATTTAGGTTATGATCCATTTTCAGTTAATTTTGGTCTGTGGTCTAAGTTAAGTTTCATATTTTTATATGTGGATATCCCAGCACTGTTAAAAAGATTATTTATTCTTTCTTCCCTGAATGACCTGTGCAACCTTGTAAAAAATTGACCACATACACATGGGTCTGCTTCTGGGTTCTCTGTTCTGTTCCATTGATCCATAGGTCTAACGCTTCACCTGCACCAGTGTCCTGATGAGCCTTCTATGAGTCTTGAAGCTCTATTCTTTATTCAGAAATGTTTGGCTATTCTAATTGTACTTTTCTATATAAATTTTATGAACAGCTTGATTTTTTACAAATATTCCTGCTGGGATTTTGAGTGTTTTGTGGAAACTAAAGATCATTTTGGGAAGAAATGAGATGTTAATATTGAATATTTCACTCCACGAACATGATCTATCTTAAAGTCTTCTCTAAGTTTATTAATGTTTCTACATTTCACCTACAGATCTTGTATATATTTGTTACATTTCATGTTGTGTGGTGCTATTGTAAATGGTAACTGTAAAAATTTGTTTCTAAACGTTCATTGCTACTATGTAAAAATATAATTTTGTATATTGACTGCTTGAACTCAATTAGTTCTAGTAGCCCTTTTTTAAAAAAGATTGCTATGACTTTCCTATATAGGCAGTCATGTTATCCACCAGTAGATACTGTCTTACTCATTTCCAGTCTGTGCCTTCTCCCCCAACCCCGCCATCCCCACCCCCGACCTTATTGTACAGTGACCTGCAACACAGTATTGACTAAGAGTGCCTTGTTCCCAGTCTTTGAGGGGGAAACCTTCAGCCTTCATCACTCATAGGATGTTAGCTGTAGACTTCTTGGTAGATGGTCTTTTCAGGTTGATAATCCCTTCTCTTCCTGGTTTGCCAAAGAGTGTGTGTATGTGTGTTTAAATCATAAATGGGTCTTGAATTTTGTCAATTTTTCTGCACCTTTTAATTTTTTTGGAAAAACAGTTGAATATAATTTACATGCTGTAATATTTGCCTTTTTAAAGCATATAATTCAGTTTTTAGTATATTTAAAAGGTTTCCTGCAACTTCTGAGATGATCATATAGTTTTACTTCTTTTGTATGTTGATACAGTGAATTACATTGATTATTTTTTAATGTTGAGTCAACCTTTTATTACTGGGATAAAACCCAACTGAGTCATGATGCATTCTTTTTATCTACTGCCAGATTTCATTTGATAATATAATCAATTACAGAGTTGAAGTCTGTGGCCTTATAGTAAATATTACTCTGAACATAATTATTTTTTTACTGCTTTTGAGTAAAAACTAAGCATGCCTTAAATGCTTTCATAAAACCTATAGGCCTTTATACATTTCATTTTATAAAATCACTTGGATCATAAAGAGCTCACATGTGGTCTATAGATAATGACAACATCTGCATTAAAGAAACCCTCACATACACACACACCCCAAGTCCTAAGTAACTGACATAAGAGAAAATAATTCCAATAGTGAAGGCTTTCTAGCCTTCCTCTCATTTGGATTGCTGCTGTGGAATTTCTACATAAAATTCCGAAAAAGGATGCAACATGATGCTGGAGGTCCTGGTTTGAAGCTGCATTTACATAACAAGTATTTATTTTCTTAGCTACTTGTGTTACAGACCAATAAAAGTGGAAAACTTTTCTAAAGTTATTTTTATTCACATTTTACATAAGACTGAGAAAATGTCAATTGTCCCGATGAAGGAATAGGGAAGGGGAGGCAGGGGTCTGCCCTACAGTTGCTGCTCTGCCGGTTTGATTGCCTACGGCTTGTAAAGTTCCGTTTCCCAGAGAATCCAGAGATAAGACCTACAGATTGCTTTTAGTTCTTGAGAGAAAAGGAAACTAAGAAAGGTGCTCACCATAAAAACATCAGACATTAAAAGAAAGGATAAAGTAGACCAAGTTTCTGCCCTTTTGCAGCAGAGGGAAAAGAGAAACCATACTCTTGTTTCAAAGCAATTTAGCTTAATCATAATTGGGCAAAATGACAGACTTATTTTTTAGTTGTGTGCTTTCAGAAATCAAACTTACTTAAAATCAGATTTTAAAAGTTTCTTGTAACATGGTTAAAGGTGTTTTTAAAGAAAACAAAACCCTTTTTTTTACAGAATAGTATAAATGTTTATTTTCTGTATGATTTACTTTGCTGTCCTGCTTTTACAATATAGAAAAGTGTATTCTTTGAATAGCTCTAGTAAATATAAATTTAATCTTTCTACTTTGGGATGTAAATAGAGCTAAAAAAAATTATATACCCAGCCCTCCCCAAATAGTCTTTTAAAATTGTTGAATTAATGTGGATATTAATCTTGTTCAGCAATTTGATGCAAATGCCTAAATACAAAAAGTTGCTTAGTAAGTACGACACAGGAAGGAAAAGTCTTAATACTTTAGATAGCTTCTTGAAAATCAGAAAAACTAGTAGCATTTGATTGCACCTTCAAGTTTTTACAAGCAAAACATTCTCAAGCAATGCCGTCATACATAATCTACAATTGTAATCCAAATTTCACAAACATTTTCTGCACACTGTATATAAATACACATCACAAAGGTGCAATTAGAATTAAACACAGAATATGTACAAAATGAACAAAGTTTAGGTTTAGACCAAAAAGGTATTGTAATCTTTGAAAAATAACTTGATTAGATATTTTATCCTTACACTGATTTACATTTATACAAATTTTAATTAAACATACTAGATTGAGGTGCTAAGAATGTTTGCACTATCTACATTTAAAGTTACTGAACTATAATTTTATAAATCCAGATTTCAAAAGGAAGATACTTCAGTGAATAACGGAATCTTTTTTGGGATTACTTAATTTCTATTGCCTATACCTTGCATGTTCATATGAACATATATACACACTTAATACATACAACTATCGATTCCTTGTAGGAAATGTAATAATCATATACTAATAATTACTGAGGATTAAGGTACCTAACAAAATACCTGAATTCCAACATGGTTTTTTTCTTGTCATTAAAATCCGAGTCCTATTACTGGCTCTAAAATTCATAAAGCTTTTGAATTAGCGAAAATGATTTAGGTTATTTTAGTAATAATAAGAAAACACTCATACCTTCGGCTTATCAAATCACTGGCTAAAAAGAATGCCATATTAAGCTTCCCTTATAGAAAGAAATCCCACTATAATTTGGAAAGTTTTGTTAGGAGGCCCTTTCAGTAAATCAAGTAAGACTCATACATTGGATTGAGACCTCTTAGTTCAAGAGTCTTTAACAAGAATTGTACAGATGAAAAATCCTTCCCTAAATTCATCTATTGGAGTTTCAATGTTCTTCATTTCTCCATCCAAGCCAAATTTTATACCTGATAATTATGTAAGGTTCTACTGTCATCACTACATAATGATAGGAAGTTCTACTCATATGTACCTCTCACTTTTAAAAGTCCCCAGTAATCACTCTGACAATTTATCATTTCAGATGCACACCACCTCCTTCAAAGAAAATGGAAACACCCTAGAGCGCTTCTTAGTCACTCCTCAGAGAAATACATTGCCTATTAAGAACTATTTACTGTCCCTTAACACTTTGGTTTTTTTTTTTCAACTTTTTTATTTTAAAAGTGTGCCTATGGATTACTTCCCCTTCTGACATTTCCAAAGTGACAACAGGATAGTATTCCAGAATCTGTGCTAAAAAGCTGGTTTTTCTTAAAAAGAGAGCTTTCCTAAACGCAAAATGTCATTTGAATATGTTTCATTAGAAGTTGTTTATGTGGACATTCTATCTGCTTGGGTCTAGTGCCAAAGAATGACTGGATAATACCAATGGTTGTTTGGCTTTTTCTACTGGAACAAAGTCATACAACACCAAACGTTATAAATTATAGTAATTTATAAATGTCCTTTGTCAATAGAATCAGAAGGACAGAACATCTAATTCTTAAGAAACCCATGCAAATTAAAAATCCATGTAATACAATAAAGAAAAACTGAATTTAGAAGGGACATAAACAGGTTTAACTAAGATTTAAAATGTACTCATTTCCTCATTTAAAATTTCTTCTCTTTCAGTATTATAATTTCAGGTCTCACAAGGACTGAACCAACAATACAATAATTGTTAACCTATCTTCCAGAAGATCAAGTGGCCCTGCACCTTCCATCTTCTGTGCAGTCCACGGACAGTCTCCTGTGCAAGTTCAGCAGTTCATGGCACAAGGGTCACTTTTTGCTTTTCCTGCAGAGTTGATGACGCTCATCAAACACCGTCCGAATTCCTCGAGTATCATCCGTTCGGCTGCTGCCTTGGACTTTCCCTTCTTGTCAGCCTGCTCCGCCTGCGCAAGAAGGCAGTTACACGTGGCTTCGGCTACTTCCTTAGTGACAAACGTGAACGGCAACCTGAAATGACGTGTCAGAGAGAGACGTGATGGTGCTGAACCACAACCCAAGGGAGGGACATTCTGTCAAGTGAGAATCTGTCGCCACCTTCATGATCCACCGGCTCACCTGGCACTATAAGCACATCCCGGAGAGCTTTAAAAAGTTAGATCTGGTTTTATTATTGAGATTATTTTTTAAAGACTGTTCAGAAAGCATAATTTTAACAGAATATATGTAGACAAGGTAACTAAAAGATGTTAATTCTACATGTTGACCAGATAATTCTTTTTTATTTTTAAACTATTTTAAAAGATTTTGTCAGAGAGAGAGAGAGAGAAAGAGCAAGTGAGCACAAGCGGGGAGAGCAGCAGGCAGAGGGAGAAGCAGGCTCCCTGCGGAGCTGGGATCCCGATGTGGGACTTGATCCCGGGACCCTGGGGTCATGACCTAAGCTGAAAGCAGACTGGCTTAGTGACTGAGCCACCCAGGTGTCCCCCAGATAATTCTATAAAAACGTACTCCTACTTCATGAATGTTAGTTTCTAGAGTGCAATCTTTGTTTTATTGAGTACGGTTTCTTCATGGGCTACAGCACTGCCTGACACACAGAGGCACTCCACGAACACCTGCTGAATGAAGAAAAGTGGGAATTCAAAGTACTATCTCCTGGGAGGCCTGGCTGGCTCAGTCCGTTGAGCATCTGCCTTCAGCTCAGGTCGGCTCAAGTCATGATCCCAGGGCCCTGGGATAGAGCCCCGCGCTGGGATCCCTGCTCCGCGGGGAGCCTGCTTCTCCTTCTCCCATCGCCCCTGCTTGTGCTCCTTCGCCGTGTCTCTCTCAAATAAGTACATAAAATCTTAAAAAAAATAAAAACAAAGCACTGTCCAGAGTCCCATATATATTGTTCATTGGAAACAAGAAAGCACACCAAAATTCTACATTGTTCCATCACAACAAACAAAACATGGGAAAACCAAATGCTGTTCTATACATGGAGTTTCTTTCATAAAGTATTAAACTATTAGGTATCAAGAGGCTTGCTATATGTAGCTAATTCTTAAAGCCCTCAGATACAAAATCAGGCAGCCTGATGTAACCACTAACACTGACAAGGAAACTACAAAATGAATGAAGTCTGACATTAGGATCTGCTACGACAAGAAGTTACTAAGGCTTTGGGCTGCGACACAGCTGTAGAGAAAACTGTAAAATACAAAACACTTTATATTAGAAAATACTATGTTAATATTATATAATTAATAACACTATAATAGTAGTGCTCCTTATATAATATTTGGAAACTACAGAAAAGTGAGAGAAAGGAAAAAAATTCAAATTTTTGCCACTCAGCAGTGTATTAACATGACAGTAAAGATTTTTTAATTTTTAGTTTTGGTTATAGTGTATAATTTTATGCTTTTACACTCTATAATATTTTTCCCAGGTTGAAAATCAGTTGTAAATATTTCAGTGTAGCAATATCTTTAATCTCCACATGGAGATTTAGATTTAATAAGATAAAGGATTACTGAAAGCAGATGACCAGAAAGGATCCCTTGTTATAACCCTTACTGAGGTGTCTGCCCGTTTCCAATCTATTCAGTTACTAACCATTTGCTGATTATATTCCACTTACAAGAATTCTTCAGAATTACCATCTGCAATATTCTGAACAAAAAGAAGCATTTCTAGGGGCTCCTGGGTGGCTCAGTCGGTTAAGCATCTGACTCTTGGTGTCAGCTCCGGTGACCTCATGGCTGTGAGATCAAGCCCTGAGTCGGGCTCTGCGCTCACCACGTCTGCCTGGAGTTCTCTGTCCCTCGCCCTCTGCCTTTCCCGCTTGTGGCCTCTCTCTCTCTCTCTCTCAAGCAAAGAACATTTTTTTAAAAGAAGCATCTTTTTTTTCTTTCAAGATTTTATTTGTTTGAGAGAGAGACGGGGAGGGGCAGAGGGGAGGGAGAAGCAGACTCTCCGCTGAGTTGGGAGCCCGATGCGGGGCTCGATTCTGGGACCCCGAGATCATGACCCGAGCCGAAGGCAGACGCTCAACCACCCAAGCCACCCAGGTGCCCCTAAAGGAGCATTTCTATAAGCATTAGAGACAACTTCAACTTACGCATTTTAAATAATATATCCCATTGGCAAGGCTCAGTGCATTTAATAATTCCTCAAATTAACTGCTACCAAACTCTACTCCAAATCTGTATGAGCAAGTCTGGCTGCATAAGGCCTGCCAAACGCTGGGCTAGAGACTCTGTTCTTCGTAGCCACCCGGTAAGGATGATGGGAAGGATTAAGGACCCCGAGACTCGCAGTACTTGTCCAACTCACAAACTGCAACAGGGTGCCGACGGTGCTTAAACGCGACTCGGCCACACGGTAGAGCTGGAGTCCTCCTACTCCAGAGTTCAGCGGCCTAGTGAAGTTAGGGGTGGGAAAGGTGCTCCAGAAAGACAGGGGAAGTGCTACAAGGGCCGGGAAAAAGCAAGAGAAGGTAAAAATGTGCCAAATTATGAGTGATAATACTGTCAGGAACAGCTATAAAATTTGGTTTTCTTAGGGGTTTGTGAAATTACATAGTTACATAATGACCTCATCTTAGTGGGGACAAATTCAGTGAAATTAAGTCAGGGAATCAATGCGTTACTGTGCACTGCATCTGACATCGTTCTCCTGTTACCTCCAAATTCCTTCACGAGTAACTGAAGGAGAAAGACCATGCGAAAAGAGGTCTGCAAATTAAGTATGAACTTAGTTTAGTCCAGAAAGAAGAGACTTTACCGAAGCAATCCTATCATCCTATGAAGACATGAAAATACCGACTTACTTTCCTCCCCCGCTATTCAAAGCGGGCGTGGGCCTAGTAAGCAAATCCGAAATCTGAGAAGATAACTTCGTTTTCGCTGCTGTTTGCTGCTGTACCCTGACTTCGGCCGCGTCCGCCAAGTGCATCAGGGTCTTTCTTTCTGGGCTTTCTTCAAAATTCTTGCAGCCAACACATTTGCATATTGAGGAACACATTATTTTTGCCTAAAAGATTTACAAAAGAAAAGTTCCCAAATCGAACCGAAAAAAAACATTAAGTAGACTCTGTGATCAGATCAGTAGGAAAACAATTAACTAGCCAACTGACATCACCCGCAAGGGAAACCTCTCCCTGGCCAAACCCTAAGTGGCCTAAGTGGCTGACCACACATATGGGCAGGTCAGACGTTCAGACCAAGAGCGGCTCTGCACAGGGCATGTCTCTGAGCCCTTCCATGTCAGTTTTTCCCCCGATATGAATAACTCATGTTCTTTATAAAGAATATGAATGATACAGTATTTAAAAATAGCAGTTAGCCAGAATCCAACCACCTCAATCAGTCAAATCACCATTAACATGTGGGTGACTTTCCACTTAGGTAAAACCCCAATTATCACATGACAGGAATTCTGTAGACGCTGCCTTCGTTAGGGATCATCTCCATCACCCCCCTCCCCGAATCCCCCTCTCCAGATTGCCCAAACCCTTCAACAACCCCTATTAAACTAGTGTGTCCTTGCATGTGAAACTATGGAAAGCACGTATTTCTAGGAAAAACACAGCCCTCAAGTGCAAGTAGCTATCTTAACTAACAAATACATCAGTCTTTCTTTTTTTAAGGTTGGTTTACAAAATCACACGCTCACTTTCCGCAGCTTCCTCCGCTCACACCACGCTTCGTGGGATCTTCTGCCCCGCCCCACCCCGGCCAGCTTGGACGGAGTTCATTCTACTCATTGTGCTGGTGGCTGGGCCGCAGCCCCTGGACCGGCGCGGCACCACTGATGTGCGCAGGCCCTTGCCTGTCGCTGGGTATTCCTCGTTTCCAGCTCTTGAATACCGCAAATAATGTGGGAAAAGATTTTTTTATATGTATCTCATGCTTTTATTTCCGTGAGATTTCTAGAATTGGGCTCACTGGTACATGTATTTTAATAGATGTGGCCAGACTTTTTTCAAAAGGCTCTAAGCCCCACATCTCATGAGCAATGTATACGGCCTTTCCTCTATCCCCACAGCAAGCGCAGTTTCTAACACTTAGCAATCTGATGGGGTCGCAGATAAAGTGAGATCACATGGTTCTTTCATTTACATTTCCTAACTGCCTCTTAAATCTGAATATCTTTTGTTGGCTTCATTTTCTTCCGTGAACCCCCGTCAATTTAAAGAAACATACCTACTGCCCTTTCTACAGCACCTGGCAAGATCAACAAACCATATTCCGATAAACATACTTACCCTGCTCCTTTCTTACAAAACACAAATAAATTCTCTTTACCGAGGGAAAAGAATGAATATACACTTTGAGTTCGCTGGTTTACTAAGAGCCGGTCAGAGAACCTAACTAAAGTCGTACTTCATACGTACCTAATGATGAAGAGAGAAAATCTCTGACATCCAGGGGGAAGACGACATACCATGAATGGTACTTTGGATCGAGTATGAAGAACCCTAGGAAAGGCACTCTGACAATCTAACAGGAACTCGGGACGGAGAAATCAGAATGACAGGGTAGTCACTTAGCTTTGTTCATTTAACTTTCCTTATGGTCAAAAAAAGGGGGCGGAAGCCAGGTTCCAAGGCAGAGCCATTGAAATACTGGGGACGGTCCCTCCTCGACTCCACGAGCCCTGAAGAGTGAGTGAAAGGAACAGGAATGTGCGATGCGGACGCAGACCAGCTGGGTCAAAAAAGCCAGCTCGATGACAAGACCAGCAAGTGCACATGAACTGGCGGACGGCACAGTCAGTCCGCGGCGGGCCGTCGGCTACCGCTAGTCGCCGTTAGGTGTACTCCAAGTTTTCCCATTTCTTGGTCTTTCAGAATGACACAGGAGTTATTAGACACCAGGTGTCCGGAATGTCGATGATTTTATTCTAACAGGGCAGCTTTTTCTCTATCAAAACCGATCTCAGCCAGCACTGCCTTTTCTACTTCTATTAATGCTCAGATTCAATTAAATCATTGGCTCTTGTGTGTTGGCATCTCATATGCCTCGCATGTACGGACTATCCAGTGCCGTACGCACGGAAGGGCTGCTTTGCCCTTCTGACACAGCTTTCCATCAATTTCCACTTTCTCCCTTTTTGTAGATTTGGTTTTATGACTTACATTTTTTACATACTCAGGACAAACTCTGTACAATACAGTTCGTGAACAGAAGCCACCTATTTCGTCTGATGCTCAAACAAAAATGTCATCTTTGACAACACAGAATAAAAAACTGATTACTGGACTGTAGACATTATTTAAGAGACTTTCAAAGTATTCTTGATTATATGCAATTTTCATTCATAGTGACTTTAGGACTAACAAGAGGTTACCTTCCTACCCTTCTTGAGAGAGGTATCTGACTTCTAAAATACGGGAATTCAGAACGCATGATGCAGAGCACGCCATGCACGAAGTCCTCACTGGGACACGTGTGTACGGAAAGGGGCAGGAGCGAACCCAAAGCAGAGCACACCCTGCAAGGCCTGAACGCCCCACGCACATGGTGTCACTTCACCAGAAGCGCCAGGCTATGGCTTCTGCCCAAACTAAAAATAAGGTACCCTCTGAACAGGAAGTTTGAAAGCCTGAAAATACAATCGTGAAAAGGGTCAACTCACTGTAGGAAGGACCCAACTCAAAAGGCTGTCCGGAAAGCGTTTCACAAACACTGAGAAAGCAGTACAATAGCGTTGGATTAATCTCGGGCATGAACAGACTACGTTTAAGCTCTGAAAGCAGAAATAATAAACCAGATAGTACTTTGTCTATAGCAAGAAGGGGATGGTTTGAACAGCACCTAAACATGCACAGTATCTGTCCAGGCGGAGCTCTGACCACCTGCCCCGGAAAGACGCCTGAGCAGTGAGCGGAACCGCCGGCGGAGCGGGCTGGCCATGGCGCAGATGGGTGTAGTCATTTCAGATGACCGGTGACCTCAGCCAGCAACATTCCATGTGTCTCCCTTCCTATTCTTAGACTCGGAGAGCAAACTTCTTAACATGATTCAGTTCTTTATGGAGCAGTGCTCTTTAGGAGGACAACAGGCATCTGGGGCAAGAGAAATCTTCACCTTCAGGACCGCACCCTGGAGTGCCGGGGATCACGCATTTTCAGAAAGCCTGTGGAGGCCAGTGGTCATACTCCCCTCAGTGGAGGCCCATTGCTGGAGTTTCCAATCCACTTTGAGGTTATTTTTACTAAAATTGAATAAACTGGGGCTCTGACGTGCGTACTTCCAGGTACGAGATTAAAAAGTATGACCGGATCCATCAGGTGATGAGACCCTGAGCATTATGTAATGACAAAACCAAGGTATCGTTCCTCGGAGGCCCTGCTTGGGAGGCCAGAAGGTCTTCCTCAGACGAGGGCCCTTGCACCAACTGAGCATATTTTCAAACTGCAAGCGCAGAGTTTTTACAATACACCCTCGCGAAGTTATCTGCAATGAATGGTTAGATCATGTTCCCCAACCAGCATCTCACCTCATAGCATTCACAGTAGTTTTTAAGACATCCTGATCGTTTGCAATTACACCCTTTGCTGTGACGTCGATCGGATTCCCCCTCCTTTCCTTTCCCTATCTTCGGCTTGAAAGCTTCTGGGTTTCTGTCAAGGCATGCCTATCAAAACAGACCAAACGTCAACTGAAGTTCAATCACACCATACTAAAAACTGCAAAAGAAATTAATTTTCATTGTAAGACAACTGAGTTCTACAAAAATCAGGTAAAACTGGAAATTTTGGTCAGTTAAATAAAAAGTAATCACCTTTATTGCTTTTTGCCTTTCATTTTCATGTTCCAAATTATTATAACAATTAGTACAATTGCAGTTGTTGCAAAATTCACCATTTGCAAAGCAATCACAGTATCTGGAATATAAAAATCAGTGCAGGTCACATAAAAAAGTCATTGTTCAAATAAACAAAACTAGAAATTATCTGATTGAAAGCAGTTAGAATGTACTCGGAGCCACCCAGTCAGAGAGTTAATTTAAGTTGATGGTCAACCACGTGATCAGGCTCAAAGGTCAAGTCACACAGGCTCTCAGAATTTTGGTTCAGAAACTTAATTCCAAGATTACCTGTTGTCAACACAAAAGCTACATGATTTTATATGCCTCCAAAGTAAGTTATCTCAAAATCCAAAAAAAGGTAAAACACGGGCTATCTTCCAGTAGTGGAATCGGCTCCAGTGAACTACAGTCGTGCTTCTTGGGACTCTAAACCCCTTATATGACCAATGCTTTTCACTTAATTGTTTCAGGCCAAATCTCTTGGTTCAGAACTAATAAGCAAATTAATTATCCAACAGTTTTAAAAGCTACTCAGAGTATCCCCTCATTTAGGAGGCCAAATATGAAGGTCATAAAGAAAGTCAAATTTATGATTATTGAAGACGGAGGCTATGTCTGTCTCACGCTGCTGTGTACCAAAAAACCCTCCACCAGTGCCTCATCCATGGTAAAGACATTCGTTCTGAATGAATGAGAGGGCACTTTTATACCGTCACACGTGATCAGACATTCATGTGCACGTTTATTTAAATTACTTAGACTTAGAAATTGGTCTGTTAAAACTTTTAGTTAACTCTATTTGCTTTTAAAAGCATTTTCAGCTATATCAAATATGAAACAGTAGTAAAAAGACTTACAATTTCAAACACAGCGATTTTGTACAATTACAGGGTTTTCTGGGCCTACTGGCAGACTCTGACGGGATTATGCTACACAGATACAAAAAGAGATACACACTTTAATCAATTAAAGATAGCTATTAAAAATTAGAAAAGTCTCTGTAAATTCCTCCTAAAATAAAGCTTTAACACACGTAACCATCTCCAATAAAACTCTGCTATATTGTTCCCTTCGCATCAAGTTCAAAAGCTAGCTGTAACCTGAAGAGAGGCCGAGAGCCAAGATAGGAATTGGGCGGGTGTGGGGGGGGCGGTTAAAAAGGAAGTCATCAATAGTTTCTAAAGAACACACCCCAAAAATATTCTTCTTTCTGAGAGAACTAAAGCTGAAATCTGCTCAAAACTTGTGGGATTCAGTTACCAACAGCGGCGAGGAGAAAGCAGTGTGTGTGGCTGGAACTGGAGCCAGCGGACGGGCTCCACGCAGTTAACGCAGCACTGCGTCGCCGACAATACCGCAAAGGAACAGAGTCCCAGATGAAAAAACGGACTAACAACAACAAAAAAGGCAAGGACCGAACATAGTAATTTAAAAACTAGTTAATATCAATTTTAAAACATATTCAGGATGAGGGAGAGAGAGAGAGAGAAATAGATAAGAACATGTGGCAAAATTGATTAATTGAAGTGAAAGATATTTGGGGCTTCTTTGACAGCTCCCTTAACTTCTCAAACTAAAAAGTCCTACAGAGGCATGCTCATATGGCTTTAAGGAAAAAATATAAATGTAAAAATATATATACCTATTTTGTAAAAAAAAAAAAAAAAAAAAACGTTTATATACATAAATACAAATGTATTTTGAAATATATTTAGTTAATGCTGCACTGAACCTGATCCACCAAGTGAACTTACATGTGTTCAGAACACTCACCCGTTGAATGGAAGCCTTGCCTGGGTCTGGATGCCAGGGGTCCCAGTGAAGCTCGAGCTGCTCGCTATGGACACATACGAGGACTGCTGCAGCTGCAATGGAGAGAGGCGGCTGCAGACACACACACACACGCATTCACAACACTTTCAGACATCGCGATCAGGAAGAACCAAACCCATCTACTAAAATGGGAAAAACAGTATGGAGAGTTTCATACAGACATAGGACTTCATGGAGCTCTTCTCAAGGCCCACACTAACACTGGAGGGTGAAGACAATGTGAACATTTGTGGAGTGCTACGCGGCACAGACACGAGAAGGCGTTCACAGAGCCGCAGGCCCATCAGGATCAGGAAGCTCGGGGTTACGCTCCGGCAGTCCAGGTAGTAACCTGTGCTGGTGAGAACGGTGCGGCGCATCTGCTTGTAAATAGAAGGGTTCTGTGCAGTCGCTCATCGCATTACGAGGTACTGAGAGTGAGAATTACATGGGCAACCATTTCTATTTTACACTGATTTCCACACAAGAAAAGAGATGCTGATGATAGAAACACTCAACAGTCATTTTCTAATCAACAAAGTCCACTGTGTTAGAGAAACCAGGTTTCTGCTTCTCTCCTGTAAAACCTGAGGAAATCAACTCAACGATTTAGAACACGGTGCTAATTTGCTGGATTCTCACATGAAAAGGAAAACTTCTATCTGCTTCCAGGAAGCAGCACTCCAATCCTTGCCAGCCAGCGGATGATACGCGGCTTTGACTCTAAAGACGACCACATGAGAGTGTCTGGGCAGGTCAGGACAGGTCACTACAGGTGCGTGGTGATGGTCGGCTGTCCGGGAGCAAGTCCACAGCACCCTCGTCATCTGGATGAGCTGGATGACAGCCACAGCGCTCTCTCTAAACGCACTTGAACTCTGCCGACGTCAGCTTCGACGCCCCCTCTTCTACCTACACAGTCTCACCCTCTTGCCAAACGGCTCTCAGTTCCCAAGTGTCTGATTGTGTATGTGACTTGTGCAAATGCTAGGGGTACCTCCAAACAGATTCAGAACTTTCTGTTAGCATCTTAAGATTCTGGAGGCAGCCATTTTAATACTGAGTACGAGGTTTCTCAGTACTTTGAGACTGTGATGGGGCTGTACATCTTTGACCAAATTATCCCTTTTGAAACGCAGTGACTCCGTGTCCTCCTCTTACCTGGGTCACGTACTGAGCTGGAAGCACTGCGTAGCCCACGTTGCCTGTTCCTGGCGCCGGGGCCAGCACAGTGCCTGGCGGCAGGTTGGTGAGGTTGGGCTGGATCTGTGGCAGTGGGGCGGCCGGCATGATGAGCCGCTGCTGAGGCTGGCTGCTGGCGACTATCTGCGGAGTGGGATTGATGGGTTTGGGAACGACCTTCAAAAGCAAAACAAAACAAAACAAACACGCATATCCACGATTACAGAAATACACATTACCGCTTCCCCATTCAGGATGAATCTCTCGCATGTGAATCTCAACTTTCAATTTGAAAAGTGAACTGTTTGGGAGAGGCTGAAGAAAGAAGTCCTGGGACACTCACCTGTCTGACAGTCTGTGCCGAGACGAGAGGAACTGGCGTCCGCATGGGAGTGGTGTTGACGACCACTGGCTTTGCTTTTTAAGAAAGAGGAGGAAAGGACGAGTTATTTGCAGGAAACAGCGCTCGAAACATTGAAGACGCTTAGTTCTCTCAAGCTATCCTCGTAAAAGAGCTTAAAGAATTCCACTGGTTTCCTGTTTGGAGCAATCTGCAATCAGGATAGTTACCTTTTAGAATTCCGTGACCATCTACCAAGGAACTTGGAGCTAAGGGAGCAGCTACAGTCTATCTGCCTGACAAGGGAACGTTGGTCATTTAAGACAGCCTACGGAAAATACTTCTGTCTGTATCTGCATGATTTAAACGCTCCCTACTAAATCAGCTGAAATGCCTTAAATAAAAAGACTGCTGTTCAGGAGCTTGAGTAACAGTGCTGTTCTATATTCTTTCTAATTGCCACGTTTGTGTGAAAACCAGAGAAAACATCATTCTTGTATAACTCATTATTTACAGAGCACCTACTAAAAGGCAGCACAGATAGTGTGAAGGTCAGGAATCTGGTCTCTGAGTCGTAACACCCTGGAGACTCCGATCCTAATTCTGCTGCTTTCTAGCTCTCTTGGCCTATATCCCTATCCATGACGTGGGGATAGTCCCTCCCTCACAGGGTGTAAGGGTTAAATATGTTAATCCATGAAAATTATTGGAAGAGTGTCCAACAAACAGTGTCTCAATAAATGTTAGCTGCCATTAATGTCATTGTCACTATTACAATCATTAGTACTACATAAATGGCATTGCGGACTGTGTTTCAGGGAAATTAGACTACAAGGCACTTGCTCAAAGAGATTACACTCAAGTAGAGCAGATTAGACACGTACCAAATAAAATACACACGGTTAAAAAGAGAAAGTGCCGCAGACTCAAGGGAGCCTGGCAGAGGATGAGAATACAAAGAGCGCGGGAGGGCTTGGTGTCTGAGATGGTCCTGATCAACGGCTGGGCTGTGCAGGAGGCACGCAGACTGGGGCGGGCCATTCCATGCAGAGGCAGGAGCATGAGCAGTGGAGGCCTGATGCTGGAAAGCAGCGAAACATTTCCCAAAATGTTGAACAGACCAGTCTGGTTGGAAGCTAGGGTTAAAGGAGGTAAGCCCAAGTCTTGAATGTCAGGGTTGAAATCTATATATTGAATCTGCACTTTTTCATTCGGTAGGCAAGGAGGAGTTCCTGAGGATTTCGAAGTACAGAAGTACGACGAGAACAGCATAAAAGGAAACCGTTTGGTAGCAGCGTGCAAAACAGAACAGGGCTGCACGGAACAAGGGAAGTTAGAAGACTGTGCACGGAGGGTCTGCTTGGGCTGACGGAGCTGGCCATGGACAGGAGAGCAGCTGCAAGAGACAGGGTAGAGGTGAAAGGAACATGAACTATCCCCCTATCACCCGAGTGGATGGCAGAAGCTGCACGCGTAAGGGAAGAAAACGAAGTCATCGTGAAGCCTCAAGCGACCCGGAAAATGACAGCTACCAGAACTAAGACCTCCAGCTGAGCTGATCTGAAGATGAACCCTGACCTGGAGAAAAGCTGTGATGAAAGTCAGGAGAGAGGCCGGCACGAGACCAAAAGAAGAACCGTTTTTTTTTTTTTTTTTTTTTAAAGATTTTATTTATTTATTTGACAGAGAGAGATCACAAGTAGGTAGAAAGGCAGGCAGAGAGAGAGGAGAAGGAAACAGGCTCCCTGCCGAGCAGAGAGCCCGATGCGGGACTCGATCCCAGGACCCTGAGATCATGA
Organism: Mustela putorius furo; assembly: GCF_011764305.1. Classification (NCBI taxonomy): domain Eukaryota; kingdom Metazoa; phylum Chordata; class Mammalia; order Carnivora; family Mustelidae; genus Mustela; species Mustela putorius. The sequence continues at coordinate 4,652,533 of NW_025421261.1, forward strand.
CCTGAGCCGAAGGCAGCGGCTTAACCCACTGAGCCACCCAGGCGCCCAGAAGAACCGTTTTTAATGCGGCCTACTGCCACTCCCACAGTCTAAAAAAAGGGACTTAAAAAGATAGGAAGGATAGCCCTTCCGGTTTTATTTATGCAAAAAGACGTAGAGCCTGGTCTGAAAGAGAGAGGCTGAGGTAGTGGGATCTAACTGCTCTGAACAAAGAACAGACCTTCTTCGACCAAAAAGCTCGGGAGGGTTAGGAGTCCTGGAAGACCGTCAGACAGGATTCCAACCTACAAGGGAGTGGCCCTACAGCAAGCGGGCAGCGCAGAGAGGGGAAGCAGGGAACCCTCCAGAAAGTGGTTTAGTGGTGACGACTGCATCTCTCTCCATACACTAAAAAACCACTCAACTGTATGCTCAACAAGGGTAAATTTTATAGCAGGCACAAAGTATATCTCAGTAAAGTTGTTATACAAAAAGGAGTGTAGGACCATAATTACAGCACCAGGGACATCTGATGCCGGATTTAAAAGTATTTCCTGTTCTGATTCTCTTCGGTTGCTTTAGCTTTAATTTATAATAACCACCATTGACTGGTCTCAGCAATACTAAAAAGAATTTATAGGTGAATTAAAAGGAATGAAAAGCCTGAATTTCTGCTTGGAATCTGGAGAACAGACCCCCTACACCATTTGCTCCTTGGACAGGAGGCGCTGGTCCTGGTCCATGGGCACACTAAGCAGCGCTTCTGAAGTGGCTCGGACAACCAAAGAAGGTGAGAACTTCTGGTGGTCTCTGCAACAGGAAGGAGTGTGTGGCCTGCCCTTAGTCATCAAATGACAGACGCAGATGGTTTTTATTTGGATAATAAAGAAAGGGTGACTGTCTCTGTGCACGTGGGCATACGTGTGTGTGCACACACGCACACAGACACACAGCTTGAAAGTTTGGGAACTCCAGGTTTACACTAGCTTGATATCTGCATGCACAAAAAGCTGGGAAATAAAGGAACTATAAAATGAAGGGGCCCAATTACCTACAGGAAGGGGAATATACTCATGTCACGTCACGACGTCAACGGTCTAGATTTCTCCTTCTCCTCAACTTTGAGTGTAGTTCCACATGACCACTACTGCTATTTTCACAGAAGCTGGAATACTCTTCTTTTTTAGTCCTGAACAGAAATTCTGAACAATCCTCTTAGAACCGCCTTCCAAATCTTAGAAACCATACATCCAAGTGTTTAAGGCTTTCTAACTTCTTGAACTGACTTCCTTACCAAGATGCAAGGAGATTACATTCTAAAGAGATTAACCATGAACTCTTCCGGATCTTTCTACTATGCTGCCTGCTATCCAGCCAGCAGAGAACATAGTGGAGCCTTTGAATACCGGTTTTGTAGGGCTTTGGTGGGAAATGTATAAGATAAGCCCAACTCCCTTTGGCATAAGGAAATCCCTTATTGGAAATTAAGCCCCTCGAAAGACATGCTCGTGCATTCGATGAACTACAGCAACTATTTCTGTCAATCTCTACTAAAAATTATAAATTACTCCTGTGAAATAATATATATTATGTATACCTAGGTCTCCTACAGGGTAGGAGAGCAAACGGAAAACGACGGGTGGACATAGGGCAATCACAGAGGTGGCTGTGTACGGACGGGCGGGAAGAGGGTAGACACAGGGGAACTGAAAAGCTGGAGAGACGGGGCGGACGGAGAAGGAAAGCTAGAGGTGGAAACGCAGAAAACAAAGAAGCAGGAAAAAGAAGGACGTGTGTATGTGAGGGAATTCGGGAAGGAAAGAGCAGAGAGAGGAAGAGAGAAGCAGGAAGACAGATACGAACTTGCAAAGGAAGGTACCGATAAACACGCTAGGATTAGGAACCATCCAACCTACTCCTCCACTCCTCCTGGGTCTTCAGCAACTTTTCTACCTCCACCAAAGGCTCATTATCGACAAGGAACTGCGCGTTAACATTACACTGGAAATGGGTCTCAGCACTTGGTCCACATACAAACATACGCACATAAGACATAACCTGTTGCCCGAACGGCTGCTTTACATCACCAGGACCTCCAGAGTCAACCACCCCCGCAGCACCCTTTTTAGTGGCCTGCTAAGTTTAAGCACCGAGAGCAGAGAAAACGGGGCTCCCTTAGTTAGCAATACGCAAGTTTCCTTTTCCTTTCGTTAAGAACACCTTAATAAAAGATTTTCTTCCAAAATCAGTTTAAAGAGGGATTAGAAAATATAATTACTTAACAGGTCTAATTTCAGTACAAGACATACTACAATACTGTTTCCCTCATGTAACCTCCAGGCTCTCCCACTGGTAATTTAAAAAATCAACAGGTTTTCTCCTCCAGTTTCCCTCGGGTGAACTAGATGTCAGCAGCAGACAGCTCCGGCCATCTGATCCCTTAATAAAAATGAAAAAGCAAACAAGTGGTCTTTAATTCTTCTATTTACATCCAGTAAATAATAAATCATTTACTTGCCACCAACCGCTTTTTGACATTGATGGGATATGCAGCAGTCTTCTGAGACAAAAAATTTGAGCCCTAAACTACAAGCTGTTCTGATCCTTTCACACCGTTCAACTTCTAACAAGCAGATAGACACGGAGAGCGCTGGTGTGTGTTTGTGTCTGTGCGTCAGGTGACAGGAAGGGCTCAGCACAGACAGAAAATGGAAGGATTACAAATAGGAATATTCTCCACGAAAAGGAGAAATAAGCAAAATAACAGAATATTTTAATTGCTTTTTATTAGCAATTACAGATTCAAAATAAGTAAAGGATGAAAGCAGTTATCAAGTTCTTGTACCTTGCCTATTAGTCATTTCACTGATCCAAACCCTACTAAGCAGCTTCACAGTTTAGAATAGAACATAAATAATTGGGTTCATCTTAATTTGTCCCATTAGCATAAATGACAGGCTTATAAAACAGCAACATAATGGCTACCCCAAACTGAGAAATAATTCTGATGGGCCGATGGTCCAGCGGGGACAGTGTGCCTCGGCTTCCAGCAGAGTGAAACACCGTGATTGTACAGAAGACGGTTCCATTTTGCTGTCCTCTGCAATAGTGGCTTGTTCACGCTCCCAGCTGAAATGCCACACTTAATCAGGACTTCAGCAAGAAAAGGACCAAAGTTCTTTCATAATGTTCAAAGAAGTCATTACTGTGTTTAAGAAATGGTTACTAACCTTGCTGGAGAGGTTGAGTGTTTGTACTGGGATTCTGACTAACTGGCTGGCTCGAGCTACTGGCTGTTGTGGCAGTAACAAGGCGGACATAATGAAACTTGCTTCCAGGCACTTGAATCTGCTGGACATTGGGAGCAGTTGCCAGAGGAATAATTGTCTTAAACTGTGATGTGCTCACGCCTCCAACAGTGATGGTCTGCACAGCTGATTTCACTGCCTAGTAAACAATACAACACGGCTATTGTTAATCTGGGATTTAACTTTCCTACCCTTTTAACTTATGACAATCACTCAAGTAAAAAAGTATGTTCCTGTATTTCATCAAAAGCTGTTGCAAGGAACAACCTGTTCAAAGAGAAATGAAAAGAATAGTAATGAATTATAGGAGTGAAACCAAAATTAACGAGTTCTACCTTCTATCTCTAGTAGTTACTTCCTTGAGAATCCAGGTCAGATGACTTGCTATGAAGAAATTATTACTTAAGTTATAAGAACTTATTCGGTTGTTATTATTTATTAGACAAGAATTATTTTAAAACTCCCAGAATTAAGCCTCATATTCAACACAGAAAAGATACAGACACTTGGCTTTACTGCTACCCACCAAATTACCTAGGACAAATTTCATTTTTACATCTTCTAAAAAAGAAAGAAATCCAAAAGAAAGGAGCATCTTACACCCTCATTAAGTCTAGTCGATCCAACTGTATCCACAAATACAAATGTACCCACTAACATATGGGTCTTTAAGGGGCCAAATTCGGCCCCACATTACCCCAATTTTGGTTGTGCAGGATAACTAATTTTGAGAGATTCAAGCTTGAGTCAGTATAATCATTTTAATAATTTTTAATCCTTTCCTTTATTCTGATAAACAGCAATGTGACTTCCCAAAAAGCTAAATGAAACATCCGAGGCAGAACTGAAGTCTTTTAAGACATTTTCAGTTGATGTTTAACCAATATGCGACAGATTCTTCTCCAAAGCAAAGGTCCAGACCAGATCTCAGCTGGTTCTACAGTATTATTTCATAAAGAATTACACCCCCTCCTAGTCTTCAAAGAGCCCTCATGCTAACGACACCTGACATGATGGAGGAAATCTGTATTATGTGCAAAATAATTTATGAAAAAATAATTCTTAAGAATTTGGACATTTTCATAAAAGCTCAGGAAAAAAGAGAAAAGAATATCATTTGTATGGAAGCTCTATAGGCAACAGTCAAAGGAGATTACTTCAGCATAAAATATTCAAATATTATCCCCGGGCAGAGGCACCACAAAGCAGATTTAAAACAAAGATAAGAGACAAGAGCCACAACAGTCATGGGTTAAATGGAAACATAAAGTTTAAGAAAAGGGATAAAATGTTTACATATGGAAGCTACTGACAAATCAAGCAAGCATGAGACAAATACATACAGTGAAGCAGGAGGCTTCCTATCTCAGCTCCTGGAAGAAACTACTGCCCTCAACAAGGTGCCTCCAGCATAGTCAATTTCTCAGGAACTTCCTATGTCTGAGGTCCAAAGCGAAGTAAGGTGATGGGATTTAAACCCAGCAGCCACATCATGAGCGAGGTCCAGCACGGCACGAGTATTCAGTTAAGTCTGCACAGCAGACCTTTTTTCCTCTACTTTCAACTTTTCTGCATCCTAAGCTTCAAGCTAATGCTTACGAGATATATCTATAATTGGGTCTTTGAAACAAAAATAAGATCTGACTGCATTTTTACATCGGTGTATGTCTAACATAGCTATTTAAAGATCTGGACTTCAGTCCACCATTGTACTGTTTCCTATTTGAACCACCGGCCCGCTTCCGTTCCTTTTTTCTCTCCTTTCTTATGTTCTTTTGGGTTAAATATTTTATCCTTTCATTCTCCCTCCCTGTATTAGCTTTTACTTTATACATTATGTTACTAATCTTTAATCTGACTTCTCTAGGCTTCCCTTTACTTCATGAATGTGGCCTCTGTTGTTCTGGCTCCCTTACTAGGTCTCTGATGACTTCAAACAGATTTTTAAAACATATTTTCTTCTGCTTTTCAGTTGTTTTTGCTGAGACAGTTGGTCCACAATGCACTAATTCTGTATAGTCAAAAACAGAAAATACCGGGGCACCTGGGTGGCTCAGTGGGTTGGGCCTCTGCCTTCGGCTCAGGTCATGATCTCAGGGTCCTGGGATCGAGTCCCGCATCGGGCTTTCTGCTCAGCAGGGAGTCTGCTTCCTCCTCTCTCTCTGCCTGCCTCTCTGCCTACTTGTGATCGCTGTCAAATAAATAAATAAAATCTTTAAAAACAAAACAAAACAAAACCAGAAGATACCAACTGCCAAGGTTTTAATCTAGGCTACAGCATTCCTTATTGTATGACCTTGGGCAAATAACTAAACTTCTCTGTGCCTAAGTTTTCTCAACTGAAAATATGAAAATAATATCCTTCTTATAGGATTATTGTAAGGATTAAATGAGCTAAATTATATGAAGTACAAATAATAACTTACCACACATGATAACGTTAAGTAAAGGTGAACGGCTATCTGATGGCACAGTATATGGTACATATGGTCCATCTCCCATTATGGAGAAACTGAAGCTCAGAAAGAGTAAGAAACTTTCTCAAGGTCACAAAGCTAAAAAATAGCAGAGCCAGGATTTGAACCAGACCCAACTCCAAAGCCCATTCTTTTAAGTAGGACATTATAATGCATCCAGCTGTAGATGCTTAATGAATAGTTATTAAATGACTAAATAAGGGGCGCCTGGGTGGCTCAGTGGATTAAGCCGATGCCTTCGGCTCAGGTCATGATCTCAGGGTCCTGGGATCGAGCCCCGCATCGGGCTCTCTGCTCAGCAGGGAGCCTGCTTCCCTTCCTCTCTCTCTGCCTGCCTCTCTGCCTACTTGTGATCTCTCTCTCTGTCAAATAAATAAATAAATAAATCTTAAAAAAATAAAATAAGTGACTAAATAAAAGTAAATAGTATCCAGTCCTCAAGAACTCTGTTAAGAACTAAAGATGCGCATTTGCCTCTAAGAAACATTGAAAGCATTTTTTAATCAGTAGCTGAATAGAAATATAAACACATTATTTAAATGTTCGGGGTTTTTTTAGAAAAAATTTTTTTAAAGATTTATTTATTTATTTGACAGAGAGAGAGAGAAAGAGAAAGAGATCACAAGTAGGCAGAGAGGCAGGCAGAGAGAGAGGAGGAAGCAGGCTCCCCGCTGAGCAGAGAGCCAGATGTGGGGCTTGATCCTGGGACCACAAGATCATGACCTGAGCCGAAGGCAGAGGCTTAACCCACTGAGCCACCAAGGCGCCCCTGAACGTTTTAATTTTAAAATAATTTTAGACTCACAAGAAGTTACAAAACTAATACAGAGTTCCCATGTACAATTTCCTCAAAGGAAGAACATCTTACATAACCATAAAACATTATCAAGACCAGGAACTGGTACAATACTGTTAACTACAAACAGAACGTACTCAGATTTCCTGGTTTTATATGCAATTTGGGGGGATGTTTATAAAGATCGTATAGATTCATGTAATCAAATTCCCATCAAGATACAAAACTGTTCCATCCCCACAAAGAAACTCTCTTGCACTACCCTTTATAGACACAGCCTCCCCCACCAACCCTAACCCTTGACAATCACTGACTAAACCACATTTCCCCAACACCTGAAATACTAGGTAACATATAATAGTTCATATTTTTGCAAAAGACAGAGGCATTAGAGTACCCTTAATTTCCTGGAGAATTCACAAGTTGGTCCCTTCCTTGAAGTCCAGTTGTCTGAGAAACTCTGTATGAATGCCTCTCGGATTATACCCCATCACCAGAAAAGCAGCCAATATGCATTCAATAAAATCTTTAGGGTCATCTCTTGGGGCATCTGGCTGGCTCTTTGGTTACATGCCTGACTCTTGATTTCGGCTCAGATCATCTCAGGGTTGTGGGATCATCTTGGGGCTCCGTGCTGGGCGTGGAACCCGCTTGAGATTCTCTCTTTCTCTCCCTCTGCCATGACACCCACCCTGACACAACACATACTCTCTCAAAATAACAACAACAACAATAATAATACTTTTTAATTAAAAAAATCTTCAGGTGGGGCGCCTGGGTGGCTCAGTGGGTTAAAGCCTCTGCCTTCAGCTCAAGTCATGATCCCAGGGTTCTGGGATCGAGCCCCGCATCAGGCTCTCTGCTCTGCGGGGAGCCTGCTTCCTCCTCTCTCTCTCTCTCTGCCTGCCTCTCTGCCTACTTGTGATTTCTCTCTGTCAAATAAATAAAATCTTTAAAAAAAAAAAAAATCTTCAGGTATCTCTATTTCCTGATTAACATCCTTGACAGCTGGTTAAAAACCAACTATCTTAATTGAAATTCAAAATAGCAACATTTAACATGCATTAAGGGCTCCCCTCAAATACATGGACATGAAAGATTCTATTTGTTCTATTTCCTAAGCTATTACTTTTTTTTGTTTGTTTTTTTAATATTTTATTTATTTGAGAGTAAGAAAGAGCATGATATGGGGGAGGGTCAGAGGGAGAAGCCAACTCCCCACTGGTGGGGAGCCTGATGTGTGGCATGTCCCAGGACTCCAGGAGCATGACCTAAGCTAAAGGCAGACTTAAAAAACTGACTGAGCCACCCAGGAGGCCCTTTCCTGAGCTATTTCTTTTTTTTTTTTTTTTTAATTTTATTTATTCATTTGACACAGAGAGAGATCACAAGTAGGCAGAGAGAGAGAGAGAGAGAGGAGGAAGCAGGCTTCCCACTGAGCAGAGAGCACGATGCGGGACTCGATCCCAGGACCCTGAGATCATGACCTGAGCTGAAGGCAGAGGCTTAACCCACTGAGCCACCCAGGCGCCCCCTGAGCTATTTCTTACAGGCTAATATCATAATTATGTTTTAAAAATAAATTTCTTTGAACATTATCTTCCAATTGGCAAAGTCCTTGCTTAAGTGAAGTTTACCTAAAAGGAAAGAAAGAAACCACCTCTGCAAATGAGGATTCTTATTCTACTGAGTGAAGCTGGAGAGAGGGAGGAAGGGGGAGAGGGAGATGGGGTGGGGAGAGAAAAGACTCAACCAATATCAAAAGCAGTGAGTTCGTAAGGTTCCATATTTGGTTCTGTCTGTAAATACTGCTTAGAAATCATTGTTTGGACAATACAGGCTTTGGGTTCCAGTTAGTCTCAATCATGTGTGTATTCAAGCAACCCAATGCTTCTCTATATCTTTTTGTTTTTTTTTAAGATTTTATTTATTTATTTGACAGAGAGAGACACAGCGAGAGAGGGAACACAAGCAGGCTGAGTGGGAGAGGGAGAAGCAAGTTCTCCACTGAGCAGAGAGTCCGATGCAGGACGCAATCCCAGGACCCTTGGATGATGACCTGAGCTGAAGGCAGACGCTTAACGACTGAACCACCCAGACGCCCCTGCTTCTTTATATCTTTGTTTCTCTGTTGTATGAGGGAGAACATTACTACTAAATGAAATCTATATAGCACTTTGAGCCCCCTGCATAAATTGTGCTGTTTCAAACAAATATTAAGATGGCCTCTGCTTAATCCACTGCAGAATCAGAAAAATATTTTCCTTAATGCTAACTGGGCAGTGTTTACTAAAGTGTGTTTTTTCATTGAACATTAGCTCTTTAGGATTAGATATGATATAAAACAGCCTACACTGTCCAATTAATGTAAGAAACCGCTAAGGTAAACAAAGCCAAACAAAACCCTTCTCTGAGTCCTTACTGTATGCTGATGGCCACTATACATTTCCTAAATGGATATGGTGTAAAGTGTTTCTCAAACTTACTTTATAGTAGCATTTTGGGGGGTGGGAATTCTTCTTTTTTTACAAAAATATATTGCTGCCAAGAGAAAGGCAGATGGCATCATATAAAGACAACCTGTAGGAAATAGCTTTTCACAAGAAGTTGTAATAAAGAGTGATAGAGCAGCTGCACCATAAACATTTGTGAAATCTCTTAAAATAGCAATTCATATGTATTTCTACATAGAACACGACTTAAGATTCATTCTGAATCTAGGTAAATGGCAGCTAATTTTGGCATAATTTTAAAAGAGGAAAGAGCTCGTGTTTTTCTTTTTTATTGAAATATAATTGACATATTACATTAGTTTTTAGGTCTGTAGAATGATTTCACATATACATGTGTGTATATAAATGTATATATATATATATGAAAAAATATATATATTTTTTAAAGATTTTATTTATTTGACAGAGAGAGCAGCAGGATGAGGGAGACGCAGGCTCCCCTCTAAGCAGGAAGCCTGATGCAGGACTCAAACCTAAGCTATAGGAAGACGCTTTACCGAAAGAGCCACCCAGGTGCTCCCATATATGTATGTATCGTAAACTGATTACCACCGGAAGTTAGCATCCACTGCCGGACATAATGAAGTATTTCTTGTGCTGAGAACTTTTGAGATCTATTCTCTCAGCAGCTTTCAAATACACACTATAATACTGTTAACTGAAGTCATCGTGCTGTACCTTACATTCCCAGAACTTATTTATAACTGACTGGAACTCTGTCCATTTTTATCACCTTCACCCAGTTTACCCATCACAAACCCCACCCCAGAGCAAACACCAATCTGTTCTCTGTTATCTATGAGTTCATTTTTTTTCTTTCTTAAGATTCCACGTGTAAGTGGGGGCACACAGTATTTATCTTTCTGTGTCTGACTTACTTCAGAACCTTGCCTGCAAGGTTCTTCCATGTTGTGGCAAATGGCAGAATTTTATTCTTTTTTTTTTAATGGCCAAATACTATTCTATTTTGTGTGTGTGTGTGTGTCACATCTTTTTCATCCATTCATCTGTCAATGGATACTGAGGTTGTTTTCATGTCTTGGCTATCATACAGAATGCTGAAAAAAACATGAGCAGACATATTTTCAAGATGGTGATCTTATTTCCCTCAGATAAATACCCACAAGTGGAACTGCTGGATTTTACGGTGGAGTTCTATTTTTAATTTTGGGGGGAGCCTCTGTATTGTTTTCCATAGTGGCTATGCCGATTTATAGAACCATCAACACTGCACTAGTGCTGTCTTTGACGTCCTCACCAACACCTATTCCTTGTCTTTGCTAACAGCCACACAAACACATGTGAGGTCACATCTCGTTGTGGTTGTAATCTGCATGTCCCAGGTGATTAGTCATGCTGAGGTCCTTCTCATGTGCCTGTCGGCCATTTGTATGACTTCTCTGGAAAAATGTCTATTTAGTTGCTCTGCCTATTTTTTTTTCTCTGCCTATTTTTTAATTGGATTGTTTGGTTTTTCTCAATCGAGTTGTCTGAGTTCTTCACATGTTTTCAATATTACCCTTTATCAGCTATATGATTTGCAAATCTTTTCTTCCATTCCATAGGTCACTTTTCCCACTTGATGGTTTTCTTTATTGTGCTTTTTAGTTTGATGTACTTCCACTTACTTATTTTTGTTTCCTTTGCTTTTGGTGTCAGATCCAAAAAATCATTGCCAAAACTGATGTCAAAGACCCCTATTATTTTCTTTTAGGAGTTTTGTGGTTTCAGGCCTTATGTTCAAAGTTTTAACCAATCTGAGTTTATTTCTGTATATGATGCAAAATAATAGTACAGTTTCACTCTTTTGTATGTGGCTCTCCAGTTTTCCTAATACCATTTATTAAATAAAGTATCCTTCCCCCATTCTATATTCCCTCTGTCATAAATTAATTGACCAGGGGCGCTTGGGTGGCTCAGTGGGTTAAAGCCTCTGCCTTTGGCTCAGGTCATGGTCTCAGGGTCCTGGGATCGAGCCCCACATTGGGCTCTCTGCTCAGCAGGGAGCCTGCTTTCCCCTCTCTTTCTGCATGCCTCCCTGCCTACTTGTGATCTCTGTCAAACAAATAAATAAGATCTTTAAAAATTAATTAATTGACCATACATGTGTGGGTTTATTTCTAAGCTCTCTATTCTGTGCCACTGATCTGTGTATCTGTGTTTATGCCAATACCGTACTGTTTTGATTACTATGGCTTTACAATATAGCTTGAAGTCAGGAATTTGTAGGGTTCCATATTAATATGGTTTTTTGTAAAGATTTATTTATTTATTTTAGAGAGAGATGGAGAAAGAAAGAGCTCATGCACACATGAGTTGGGGGAGGGGCAGAAGGAGAGAATCTTCAAGCCAGCTCCCTGCTGAGCACAGAGCCCAATATGGGGCTCAATCCCACAACCCATGAGATGGTCACCTGAGATGAAACCAAGAGTCAGATGTTCAAGTGACTGAGCCACCCAGGCTCCTTCATAGTAATATCGTCTGTAAAAAAAAAAAAAATTTTTAAGATTTTATTTACTTATTTGACAGAGAGAGACAGACAGACACAGTAAGAGAGGGAACACAAGCAGAGAGAGGGAGAAGCAGGCTTCCTGCCAAGCAGAAAGCCTGACATGGGGCTCCATCCCAGGACCCTGGGATCATGACCCGAGCTTAAGGCAGACGCTTAACGACTGAGCCACCCAGGTGCTCAAAAATTTGTGACAGGGGCGCCTGGGTGGCTCAGTGGATTAAGCCACTGCCTTCGGCTCAGGTCATGATCTCAGTGTCCTGGGATCGAGCCCCGCATCGGGCTCTTTGCTCAGCGGGAGCCTGCTTCTCTCTCTCTCTGCCTGACTCTCCGCCTACTTGTGATCTCTCTCTCTGTCAAATAAATAAATAAAATTAAAAAAAAAAAAAAAAAAAATTTGTGACAGAATGTTTATTGAGCCTATCATCACAGAAAAACTATGTTTACATTATCCTAATTACCAAACTTCAGGTTATTAAAATAAACCTATCAAGAAACAAATTTGCAAGCTTTAAAATGATTCTAACTAAGAGACAAAGGAGAAAATAAGAAGAGATAAATATTATATATATATTTTATGACTAATGAGAGTGAAACCTTGAGATGAATACCAGAACTTTCAGCACTGTTTTACTGACTGGTGAAATATCATGAAATACCTATAAGGCATTCTTTTGCTATTTTTTCATGGATATTAACCCAACTTATATTTTATTTATAGTTATGAATTACAGTGACAAGGATGAGTAATTGAAATATAGTAGTATCCAGGGAAGCATTCAAAGAAAGGGTCAAGTGACTATCACAGGCAAAATGCGACAACCTCCTCTAAAAGCATCACCTTAAAGAAACCAGCCCTACTGAAGATTAAGCATTATCAAGATAGGATAAATAAAATAGCATGGGGCTGGCCTAGGAGCAGAGTACTAACGATCAAAAGATCAAAAAGGCTCTATAACAAACTAATGAACAATGGAAAAAGAGCAAAAACCACTCTTAAATACAGAGAACAAATCGGTGGTTGCCAGAAGGAGGTGGGTAGGAAGAGGCGTGAAAACAAGAGGACTAAGAACGTCCGCGGGGATGAGCACGGAGCAGTGCGTAAGACTGTTGTGTCATTACAGTACACCCCTTAACTAATACAGCACACTGAGTATTAATTATATGTCAATAACAAAAAGGGGGGGAGGAAGAAATTACAGACCAATGAAAATTAACCACAGCTATAGATTAAGACACAGGTGAATCTTAGACATTATGTTATAAAGCAAACTTAAAATTATTAAATTTGCTATTATAACAAAAATAATTTTGAAATAAACTTTTAGGAGAATTAAAGAAGAACCTATATTAGAAAAATTCATAATAGGGGCACATGGGTGGCTCAGTAGTTAAGCGTCTTCCTTCAACTCAGGTCATGATCCCAGTGTCCTGGGATCGAGCCCCACATTAGGCTCCCTGCTCCGTGGGAAGCCTGTTTCTCCCTCTTCCACTTCCCCTACTTGTATTCCCTCTCTCACTGCCCCTCTCTGTCAAATAAATAAATAAATAAATAAGAATAGCTCCTGATAAAAGTTGGCATCCCAAATCAACAGAGAATGGTGAACTGTTCAACAAATGAATTAGCCCTTTGGTCTGAAGAAAAAAAGCTGGATCCCTATAACTCATTCTGTGTAATAAATTTCAAATAGATCAAAGATTTAATCTAAAAACAAAAAAACCCCAAAACCCCAAAAACAAAAACCAATACTGGCATAAAGCCAGACACACAGACCAATAAAACAACAATAGAGTCCACAAAGAAACCTGCACATATATGGTCAAATGATTTTTAACCACGGTGCCAAGACCATTCAATGCAGAGAAGATAATCGATGCCAGGAAAACTGGATATCCGCCGTGCGAGAACGAAGCTGAGTCTGTTCCCAACGTCAGATACAAAAATTAACTCAAAAGGGATCCATGATCTAAATATAAGGTCAATACTAAAAAACTCTTACAAGGAAACACAGGGCATCAGAGTTCACAGAAGAGGAGTGCAGAAGACCCAAAGAAACCAATAATTTTTTTAAAATACAAATCTATGTGAGATCTTTAATCAATTAGATTGGTAAAGACTAAAAACGGGTGATTAAACGGGAAAGCACAGAAATAGACTCATATAAATATGATCAACTGATCTATAACGAAGGAGCAAAAATAGTTCAACTGATAGTTTTCTCAGTCAACGGTGCTAGAAGAGGACATACACATACAAAACACTATCTCTCAACACAGCTTTTATATGGACTCAGCCCTAAAACTGTGTAACTATGAAACAAATAGTACAACTCCCAGAAGATAACACAGGAGAAATTCTAGTTTACCTTGGGTTTGGTGATGACTTTTTAGATAGAATACCAAAAGAACATTCCATGAAAGAAAAAACTATAAGTCAACCTTCATTAATATTACAAATTTCTGCTCCACAAAAGGTACTGCTAGGAGTATAAAAGATAAGCCACACACTGGCAGAAAGTATCTGTAAAACACATGTAAAGTCTAAAGATACAGGAGCCATCTGGGTTCCATTCAAGAAATTACTGAAACTAAACAGCGCCACAGGAATACAACCAGTCTATGAAAAACTATAGGATATAACAACCCAATTTTTTTTTTTTTAAGATTTAATTTATTTATTTGACAGACAGAGATCACAAGTAGGCAGAGAGGCAGGCAGAGAGAGAGAGAGAGAGAGGGGAAGCAGGCTTCCTGCGGAGCAGGGAGCCCGATGCGGGGCTCGATCCCAGGACCCTGAGATCATGACCCGAGCTGAAGGCAGCAGCCCAAACCACTGAGCCACCCAGGCGCCCCCAACCCAATTTTTTTTAAAGGGCAAGAGAAAAAAAGGAAGATGAAAAAAGTGAGAGAAATAGCAATCATTCATAAACTGATCTGATCCCAGATTCAAATATTGCATAAAATAAATATGATGATTAGGAAATGCGAATTAACTAGGTATTTAATGGCATTAAAGGAACACAGGTAAGTTAAAAACGAGTGTCCCGATCTTTTACATACATAAAGAAGTATCCACAGATGAAATGACATGATTTACTTCAAAAACAAAGTTGGAAGAGGTTACAGATGAAAACAAGGTAAAGCTGATAATTCTAAAGTTGGATAATGGAGGTTAATTATACTTGTTGTACATGGAGGCTAATTATACTATCCTAATTTTTTAATATTTTTAGGCTTCTAATATTTAATTTTAGGGGCGCTGGGTGGCACAGTCAGCTAAGCATCTGACTCTTGGTTTTAGCTCAGCTTGTTATCTCAGAGTCCTGAGATCAAGCCCTGTGTTGGGCTTCCCATGCTTAGCATTGAGTTGGCTTAAGATTCTCCCTCCCTCTGGCCTTCCCCCATAGCTCGCTCATGCTCTCCCTCTCTCTCTCTCTAAAGTAAATAAATAAATTTCTTTAAATTCATTTATTTGACACAGAGAGAGAGAGAGAGATCACAAGAAGGCAGAGAGGCAGGCAGAGAGAGAAGGGGAAGCAAGCTCCCTGCTGAGCAGAAAGCCTGATGCAGGGCTCAATCCCAGGACCCTGGGATCATGACCTGAGCCAAAGGCAGAGGCTTAACCCACTGAGCCACCCAGGTGCCCCATAAATAAAATTTTTTTAAATTAATTTTAAGTTTCTATAGTAAAAGGTGTTAATAATATGGCCATAGGACCCCATAAGTATTCAATCACCATAATTATAAAAGCATAAAACAAAACCAATATAACAGAAAAGAGAATAAATTCTTAGTCATTTATTCCTTCTGCCCCTATCCCTGGCTAATGGGTACTGCTTTGAGGAGCTATAAATAAAATAAAGCTTTAGGCAACAGAATCCCAATGGAGCCTATAATCTGTAATCATCTCAACTCCAATTCTTATTAATTGTACAACAATCTATGTCAAAGTTTATCATGAAAAGACCCTTCACTTCAAATTGTACTCATTACTACCATCATCATCTCCAACTCAAATATGTGAAAGCTTCACAGCAAAAGTAAAAGCTTCAACCTCTGAAATCTCCGGCCCCAAATGGTTCTAACTCAACTGTTGATACTGTCATTGCTCCTATCACTTCCTGCCTGGATATTTGCAAAAGAAATTCAATCCTCTTTATGACCAGCCTCTACCTGCCACCAGAGACATTGCTGATTTTTTTTTTGCAAACTTCACGTTAATTCTTTAACTCTTGATGCCTTAGAAACATTCCATGAATCTCCATTTAAGGACAAAATTAAGCCTAAATTGCTTTGTTTTGAAAATTATCCATAATCTGAGGGTGCCTGGGTAGCTCAGTCATTAAGCGTCTGCCTGCAGCTCTGGACATGATCCCAGGGCTCCCTGCTCTGCGGGAGGCCTGCTTCTCCCTCTCCCACCCCACTGTTTGTGTTCCCTCTCTCGCGGTCTCTGTCAAATAAATAAAATCTAAAAAAAAGAAAAGAAAATTACCCATAAACTAATCTTATCTTATCTTTATATGCTCTCCACTCCCTCCAAAGCATTACTAATTCTGATCAGAGTCGTGGTCTCAGCACCCCACACACATACTCTCATTTCAGCTGTAGGCCTACACCCTTGGGGCTGACACCCACTCTAATTCATACCCACACGAAACCTTAGCTTCAGGATGCCTCTGTAATCATCCTAATTGTGGGTCAACCTCCTCACATAGGATCTCATGCCATCAGAAGTCTGTTCATGGTTTTGCAATTTTGTATAATTATTTGGTTCACTTCTGTCATATTCCCTCCCACATCCTACACAGGCATTAGGGTCCACGCTTCTATTTTTGCTCTCTTCTGTTCCCTAGCACAGCCCCTAACTCATAGTAGGCAAGATTAAGTATTTGTCTAAGTGGTGAATGAAGGACTACCAGGACTTACCTCTCTTCAGTCTTGAACCATCTTGTCTATACCACACAACTAAGCACCTATTTCATTATTCATTAGTGTTTAATGCATATCCAGTTTTGTCTGCCCAACCGTCACCATAAGCTCTTCTGTAGTCCCCACAGTCTCAGCACAGGGGACACACTGACCTCAATGAATACCGACTGCCACTGACAAACACAGAGCAAGAGTCTCTAACAGAAGCCTTCATTATTGTTCAGGTTCCCAGTATCCTGGCTACTGTCAATTCCCTATGTCAGCGGAGCACTCTTGTGCTTCATGTGGATGACTATGCTCCAGACTGCCTTCTGCTAACCCAAACCCAGTCTCTTCTGTTGCCTAAGCATACAGCCGATTAGATTTCCTAGCCTCCCTAGTTAAGGTGAGGCCATGCGACTCAGCTGTATTTTAGCTAGTGAAGTGAATGGACGCCTATTTCCAGGTCTGGCCCATAAAAGCCTCCCATGTGTGCTTTTCCATGTCTTTTCCCTCCAGCGGGCTAGAAGGGAGATAACCTTTGGAGGGACTAGTAACATCGTTCAGTTTATTGTAATTTCAAGCCTATTATAATTATTAGTAAAATTAAAATAAACCGGTCACATGACTTTATAATGTATTCCAGGGAATCAAGTCAACACAATTACTTGATACTCACTAGCATCTATTACACTTTTTAAAATACAAATAAACCATTCTTCAGCAGTCAGAAATTTACATTAGTCTCTTTACTCTGTGAACTGTATTTAATTTCATAAATAAACCCTAAAAATTTTATTCTAGTATAACATTTTTATGCTTGGGATTCTTTTATAATCCTCTGAAACTAAAAGATAGTATATAAATTGAAAATTTAGGGGCCCCTGGGTGGCTCAGTCATTAAGCCTCTACTTTCGGCTCAGGTCATGATCCCAGGGTCTTGGGATTGAGCCCCACACCAGGGCTCATTATTTATTATTTCCGAAAAATAAATAAATAAGTAAATAATAAAAACATTATTTCCCATTACCCTAACGTAAAGCTCTAAGTATTACGTAACTTTGTCTGGACTGAGTTAATTACTATATAGACTTCATCAAAGCAATATAAAATATTACAAATTGTCATTATTACAAATAAAAGAAGATTTTATGGGAATGCACCTCTTAATTAGACAGATGATGGTACTCATGTTTAAAGATTATTTCCCATATTCACAGCTAAGTATTACATATTGCAAGTGAAAGTTCAGTACCAATTCTATTCTTACTTTTCTTATAAATACTAAAAACATTTGCACAAGTAAACAGAAGAATATTTATTGTAATAATATACATTAATATTCTGAACAACTCCTGAGTTTTATACCCAAACTTACATTGTATTCTACCACTAAAAATTATTTCTTTTTTTTTTTTTTTAATTTTTTTTTTTTTTTAAAGATTTTATTCATTTATTTGACAGAGAGAGATCACAAGCAGGCAGAGAGGCAGGCAGAGAGAGAGGAGGAAGCAGGCTCCCGGCTGAGCAGAGAGCCCGATGTGGGACTCGATCCCAGGACCCTGAGATCATGACCTGAGCCGAAGGCAGCAGCCCAACCCACTGAGCCACCCAGGCACCCTAAAAATTATTTCTAATGATCTGAAAACTCACTTAGGTCCTCCTTTAATTTAATGGAGAGAAAAAAACCTGGAACCTATCTGAACTACAAGCAAAAAGTTTTAATAATCTGCAGTCATTTGTTTCTCAATTTCTAGGACATGTCAAAAATGTCCAATGATAGGTGCCCTGTTTATCCAGATACATTCAAAAATAATTAGGAAAAACTTTTTCCCCCCCTAAAGATTTTATTTATTTATTTGACAGAGAGAGATCACAAGTAGACAAAGAGGCAGGCAGAGAGAGGGCGGGAAGCAGGCTCCCTGCTGAGCAGAGAGGCTGATTCCGGGCTTGATCCCAGGACCCTGAGATCATGACCTGAGCCGAAGGCAGCGGCTTAACCCACTGAGCCACCCCGGTGCCGCAGGAAAAACTTTTTTTAGCTTCCTACAGTGATAACAATGTTTTTATCGTAACAGAGATTTGGGTTACATTGTTATATGCATTTTATCTAAACTCATCTAATGGTACCTTTTTTTTTTTTTTAAAGATTTTATTTATTTATTTGTCAGAGAGAGAGAGGGAGAGAGAGCGAGCACAGGCAGACAGAACGGGAGGCAGAGGCAGAGGAGAAGCAGGCTCCCTGCCGAGCAAGGAGCCCGATGTGAGACTCGATCCCAGGACGCTGGGATCATGACCTGAGCCGAAGGCAGCCGCTTAACCAACTGAGCCACCCAGGCGTCCCTAATGGTACCTTTAAAATCTGCATATTTCAACATACATAAATTTCACCTCAAATGAAAAGCCTCTAAACAAATAGTAAATTCTAGTCAGTGGTATGCTTAATGAAGTATTTGGGGCAAAGTATACTGGATATGTACAACTTACTCTGAAATGAATTTTTAAAACAAGATGATTAATGGATACAGGGACAGAAAGATAAATGACAAAGCAACTATAGGAAACTGTTGAATCCAGAATTTAATTATAAAAGCTTCATAGAATTCTTCCAAGCTAGAAGAGCTATAGGAAGAATTCAAGAAGTTATACTGGTCACAGAAATCAGAGAAGAAACTTTACTTTTTTTGTTTTAAGATTTTCTTAAACCATCCATGCACAGCCGGTGCTCTGAAAGCCCTCACACGGCAGTCTGCATTCTGAATGGCTAAGTGATGGCTCAGTTACTTTCCACAGGATGGGCAAACAGGACAGATTTACTTACCAAATAAAAGCCAAAAATGAGTAAAGCACTTCCCCGGGTTGAAGAGCAAAACTTTCAAGATGTATATGTAAGGTGTACTCAAAGATATCAAGGGTAATTTGCATAAACTCTCAAAAGAAGAGTAAGATATTTTGAAGATGCATTCACGTTCATCATAGAGACGTTAAGGGGAAAAAAGACAATCATTATCATTACATAAAGTATGATGAGGCCTTGGATTTTAGGAATATTTACTTAAGACTAAATTGGTGGGAAAGAAAGGGTTTCAAAGTTTCTAACCTCTTGTTTCTTTGATCCAATTTTCTTTTTATTTTTTTTAAAGATTTTATTTATTTATTTGCGAGAGAAGAGTGTGTGAGAGAGCACAGGTATGGGGAGCAGCAGAGGGAGAGGGAGCAGCAGAGGGAGAGGGAGCAGCAGGCTCCCAGAGGAGCAGGGAGCCTGATGCAGGGCTCAATTCCAGGACTCCCGGATCATGACCTGAGCAAAGAGCAGATGCTTAACTGGCGGGACCACCCAGGTGCCCCTCTTTGACTCAAGTCTCCAGAACACAAGGTCTGGAAACCTTTACCTTTCTTGAGTTCATTTATCCAAAAGTTCACTGTCCTGAAATCTCTCTGATCATATTTGAAATGAATCAATAGCCCGGCTTCACTGTGTTCTAAGTCACCTGCTTTTAAAAGAATATAGTTTCCCTACCCTAGATGTTTAAGTTTTAAATTCAATTTTTTTAAATGGTCCAGACAGCCACTCCAGCAATGAAAGGAAGACTAAGATGACCATCAGATAAGAACTATAAAATAATTACGGTTAATATATTAGTCGACTCAGCAGGAAAGTAAGACAGCACGCAGTGAACCACAGGGAAGCAGCAGCAGAAAGATAGAAATTGGAAGAAAGAGTCAAATGGAAATGCTAGAAATTTTAAAAATCCAGCTATCAGTGATGAAGAAGTCCTTCAGTGGACCCAGGTAGTCAACTCCACACAAATGAGGAAGGAATCAAATCATTTGAAGACACGTTAACAGAAATACCCAAACCAAAAGAAAAAGAAAATGAAATGGGAGAGGAAAAACAGAAGACAGTATCTAAAATGATGGAATTAAACCAGTCTAACATTTTTGAAAATAGAGTTCTAGAAGGAGAAGAGAGAAAGAGCAAGGTAGAAGAAATATTTGAAGAGATAAGTCAAAAGTTCAAAAAAAAAGACAATAAATTATATACCCAAGACAGCTTAAAATCAAGATAAATATATATTTTAAAAAGATAACAATAACACAGCACAGAGCTGGATAAATT
The DNA here is from genome assembly GCF_011764305.1 of Mustela putorius furo. NCBI lineage: Eukaryota > Metazoa > Chordata > Mammalia > Carnivora > Mustelidae > Mustela > Mustela putorius. Next base: position 4,673,143 of record NW_025421261.1, read on the forward strand.
AACAGTCAAAACACAGAAATCCAGAGACGCCTGGGTGGCTCAGTTGGTTGGACAACTGCCTTCGGCTCAGGTCATGATCCCGGGACGAGTCCCACATCAGGCTCCCAGCTCCATGGGGAGTCTGCTTTGCTCTCTGACCTTCTCCTCGCTCATGCTCTCTCTCACTGTCTCTCTCTTAAATAAATAAATAAAATCTTAAAAAACAAACAAACAAACAAACACAGAAATCCAAATATAAAGAAGAAATCTTGAAAGCAGTCAGGGGAAGAAAAGATACATTACATATATAAAAGAAGGAAAGACAAAAATTACAGCATTATTTCTCACCAAAAATTATGCGAACTAGAAGTCAATGGGGTGACTTTTTCAAAGCTCTGGGGAAAACGGACAACCCAGGATTTTTTTACCCAATGAAAATACCTTTCAAAAGTAATGCTGAAAAGTAAGACTTTTTCATGCAATACAAAAGCTGACAGAATCTCACTAGTAGAATTTTCCCGAAAAGAAAGTTTAATTTTAAAGAAAGGGCTTTTTTAAAAGATTTTATTTATTCATGTGAGAGAGAGAGAGAATGCAAGTGGGGGAGGAGCAGAGGGAGAGGGACAAGCAGACTCCCACTGCGTGCAGAGCCCGAGGTGAGGCGTGACGGCAAGACCCAGGCCGAAGCCAAGAGCTGGACACTCAATGCACTGAGCATTCCAGGCATCCCTCCCCTAAGGAAAGTTCTTTAGGGAGAGTTTTATACCAAACTAAGATTGGGGTCTACAGAAAGAAAGGAAGTAAATAAGATACAGCTAAAATGAAAGTAAAGGACTGACTTTTCTTATTTTTAATTATTTTAAAAGGTAATTTTATGTAAAGCAAAAACAAAAAATATACTATGGAGTTCATAACATGTAAAAGTAAAATGTTTAAAAATGACAGCATAAAGGATAGGAAAAAAGAACTGGAAATACTCAATTGTAAGGTTCTTACACAACATGAAGTGACATAAATATAAAGGTAGACTAAATTAAGTAAAAAAATGTATTATTTGGGGCGCCTGGGTGGCTCAGTGGGTTAAGCCACTGCCTTCGGCTCAGGTCATGATCTCAGGGTCCTGGGATCGAGTCCCGCATCGGGCTCTCTGCTCAGCAGGGAGCCTGCTTCCCTCTCTCTCTCTCTCTGCCTGCCTATCCATCTACTTGTGATTTCTCTCTGTCAAATAAATAAATAAAATCTTTAAAAAAAAAAAAATGTATTATTTGACTCTAGAACAACCAATAAGTTTTTAAAAGTTTAAACTATAAAAAGCCAATAGTGGAGACATAACAGAATCACAAAAACTATTCAATTCACCCAAAAGAAGGCAGAAAAAGTTAAAAAAAAAAAAAAAGGAAGAGATGAGATAAAGAAAAAATAACTAGTAAGATGCAAGATTTAAATCCAATCATATGAACCACTATATTAAATATAAATGGTTTGGAAATACTTTTTACATTGTATATTATCTAATCATCTTATAATTCTAGTAGTTCAAGAGCAGACTCTTGAGTTTTACATGTGTGTGATAATATAACACGTAATTTGTGACTCTCCCCTTCTTCTGAAACTCTGTGCCATTTGTTTCCTCTTCTTGCAACACCGCACTAAATGCCAGCTGTCAGTGGAACTGAATAAGTGTGGTAAGTGGATATGCTTGTTCAACACTACACCATAACAGGAAGTTAGATGCATTTTCTCCCCTTTCTAATTATGAAATTATCCTTTTATTTTTATTATTTGAAGTATTTTTAACCAAACTGGAGGCTGGCTACCATCAGGATTTTTCTACATGTATTAAGATGTACTGTATATATTCGTAAATTTATTCTTCTTCCTATTAATGTTGTGAATTCGATGGATAGGTTTCTGCATGTTAAATCACACTGCATAACTCAAAATATGCCATGAAAACAAAAAACAGTACTTAAAGGTAAGAATAAGATTATAGGACAAAAGACATTAAATGTCAGAAAGTAGAGAACAGCACTGCTAAAATCTAAAGCAAGAAGAAAGTAAACCAAGTAGAATCATATTTTCATTGGCTTAGTGCTTATTTACATACCTAATAAATACTTTAGAGAACTGAGTATTACTTTAGAAAATAAACAGAATGGAAAAAATGCATCCTACAATAATGAGATAACTATAGTATCAAGTAAATTGAGAAAACATTGGACATGCCTGACTTCCAAAATAAGCCTGATAACATCAGTTTCAAAGATGGAGAAGAAAGGGAGAATGGTCTGCAGAATGTGATGAGAAGAAGCATGAGAAAGACACGTGGTCCCACCCACTCAACTGCCGGCTCAGTGGCCTAAGGACTAAAGGAGGAAAAAAAATGGCCATCATTTAAGAGATCTGCTGGAAAAGCAAGTATCTTAGGGGAGAGTTGGTTATCTGTTAAAACAAGAAAGTAAAAGAAACCCTCAGTAAAGAGGTTGAAGATTAAGGTATTATTTTGATTATGAACTCCAGGGAGGGCACAGTGGAGGGGGTTCAAGAGGATCGGATAGGTCAGAACAGGGATAGAAGACAATGACAGCCTTAAGGAGATTAGATGTGAGAGAGAAACGGTGATATAGGAATCTGGGCATCAGGATGGTACCCTATATAAACAGGAAGAAAGAATGAGAGAATTCCTGCTTATTCAAGGCGGATGGTCAGAGTGGGAGTGTCGGCAGGCCGGAAAAGGTGGGTACTTGGCGTTCCTTTTGACCACTTTTGATCAATGGACCAAATCCTTACTTTTCAGCCTTTTTCTTAACCGACTTTCCTGACATTTGAGATTGTAGCCCAATATAATTCTTGAAGTCATCTCCCCTTCCATTTTTTTTAGTTTCTCTTACAACATCTCTTAATATTCCTTCCTTTCCACTGATTCCTCCTCTTTGACTATGCTTAATATTTCTGTGGTTTGGTCCTGCTTTCTTTTCTCGACACACAACCTCATGCCCCCTGGTTGATTTCATCTATATGCATAGTTTTAGTCACTGCGTATATTCAGCTTCCTAATGGACATCTTCCTTTAGATAATCAGTGGGTACTTCAATGACCAACATCTCAAGAATTAAATAGTATCTTTTTGCTCAAATCAGCTATTCTATATTCCCTCTCTAGTATAAAACGATTACGTGATTTTTTTTTCTACTATCTCAAATTTAGCTGAAGTGAGGCGTCCAACGCTGAGAACTACAAATGATAAAGCCCCTCTAAAAAGGAAGACATGACATCCAAGGAAGACTTACTGAAGGAGAGCATCCCTATCATCCACTTCCTGCCTATTGAAAATGAAACAAAACAGATTAGAATTAGAAATTAATTCATAAACAGAAAATGTTACGGCTTTATACCTCAGTAAGAACAAAGGCAGAGGCTCTCCAAGAAAATCCCTGGGACAGATTGGGTGATAACTATAAGAAAGGAAAATGCACATCTTAATTTTTGGCTGGCAACAGACTCTGATAAAGAAGCTGTGCATTCGTGTGTGTGTGTGTGTTAAACTCTTAAGTCTATCTTGGTCTACCCACACCAGAAATGAATAGTGATAGAGTTCTTGGGAGAACCTGACACATACCCCCAGTTTAGGACACAGGTGAACACAGAAACTGGTCCCAGCCTGGAGAACTGTGATAGCAAGAAGTTGGATGGAGCTATCAAAATGGCAGAGCAAGAACATGGAGGACAGCAGTTAGTCAAGGGGCACTTCTATCACTGGGTGCCACAGGCTTCCTATTAGCCAAACTGATGCTGCAGAAGGGCCACAGCATCCTGAGGGGCCAAAGACATATGCCTCTGCTGTAAGGGTGTTCTGAAGTAAAAGGCTGTAGGATAGACTACAGGAGGCAAGAGACAGTCGGGAGAAAACCACCCAAGACAGCCTGGGTATGCACCACACTCTTGACAGAGAACTGGGCAATGTGGACTTCCCCACAGGGTCTCCAAAACTTTCCTAAATGCACCTCTATAAAAGTCCATACTTGGGACACCTGCCACACTGGCCGCTAGACTACAAGAGTTCCAGCACATAAACCTTTGTCCTTTCTCTTCTAATCATCCTTCCAATCAGTAGCCAAAAGCAGAAAGGGGGGAGGGTAGAAGAAGGGAAGAAACAGATTACACTCCTCTTCTCTACCACGTGGTCCCTGAGCCATGATTAGGCCTGAGTTGAGAGAGAAGCTTTCAACTAGATTTAAGGTTTTGACTAGACTTTTCATATCTGTGAATTTAGTCACCAAAATAAGGCTTGTTCTTATACTGAAAAACAGCCTCTTGTCAAGAGGTAGGGAAGGAAGATCCAAGACCTCATGGCTAAAGTCAAGGATGAGAAAAAAACAAAGCTGGTTCCTATCTGCATGCTATCAAGGATAGGCCATGGACCAGTCATACTGGTTGGTGATGCCCCCACCTACTCTTTTGTTCAAATCAGGAATCTAGGAATCATCCTAGGACCCTGACATCTAGCCTATGTCTTAAAAGTTCTTTTAATACATCTCTTCTTCTCAAGCCCCTTAGCTACCAGTCTAGCTCAAACATAATGTACTATAATAATCTAATTTCGTCATTTCCCACCCTGGCCTACACTTTAGAGTTATAAAATATTAAAATACCTAAACCCCACCCAGCCTTAGAGACTCTCGTTTAAATGGAGTCAGGGTAGGACCCAGCCATGAGTGTTTTCAAGGGGTTCCAGGGGACTTCAAAAGTTCACCCAAGGTTGGGAATCACTAACCTAACTAGTCTCTCAGAATACTGCCATAAGAATCCTCTTTTTCAAAATGCAAATCTCATATTATGCTAGAGTTGTGGTTTCCAATTTAGGGTACCCATTAAAATCACTTAGCTTTTAAAAATCCTGATACCAGGCCAAACTCCGAATCAATTAAAAGCATCTCTGGGGGTAGGAACCAGGCATTCCCCAGGTGATCCCAATATGCAGATAAGGACACCGCAGTGCTAGAATCAATGGAAAGCCACAGAAAGTCTTCAAGAACAATACAGTGCAAACTCTCCTAAAGATAACAAAACCTTCCATTTAACCTCAGCACCCTCAGCTCTCACACTACCAAAGCAATGTAGTTCCCTCAAGGACCACATACTTTTCCACTTCTGTGTAAAGTATTACTTCAATCCAGAAAGCCTCCTCTGCTTACCCACAGCTAAGACCCAAAACGCCTTTAAGGTTAAGAGCTTTCCAAGAACAGCCTTTGTATAAACTTTCCCTGATACACGGCAGAGCTCATCAACCCACTTGTAACCGTCAAGATTCTGTAGGGCAATATTTAACGTTTAGGTCTAACTTCCTTGTTGAAATGAAAAACTTGTCTTATTCGTGCTTTTATCCCCAGTGCCTATCACTATGCATAGCACATAGTAAGCACTCAAATATCTGTTGAATTCACCTCATTTAAGTAAATTACTATTTTCTATTATTATGCAGATAAAATCTCATTTTAATGAACTATAAGAGACATACTTATACATTATATTCAAATCTCATTAAGACAGAAACCAACAGCTATACTTTTTAAAAAATGTAAAACAAATGTTTAACATTTGTTCTATTAATGAATAATAAGTTAAGGAAAAAGGTAATATAAAGGGTAATAAGTTTCCAGAATCACAAAGGCAGCATTTTACGGAATAATGATGCTTCGCTTTCCACCTGAATATGTCCTTTAAAACATACCTTTGAAAAATGTTATGCTGGTATAATCAATCTGTATGTTTTAGGAAAGTGAGCGAAGACTCCTTACTTGACATAAGAGTAAAATGATAGCTACCTTAAGATGAAAACAAATTATGGAAAGCTTCTGAATGCTCTGAATGCTCTACACTTAAGTCTAAAGACTCTGAGAATTTGGTTACCAGCATTCGATGGCAATTTCTAGTACTCTAGGTACTCTGTTTCCCAGCAAGAGCTCAGATCTCCATGAAAACAGAGTATTTTATCAAAATAATATGATAAAGTTACATTAAATGTTTTAAATTCATATAGTCACTACATATGTGACTTCCCAAAGACAATAATTCTGCACAAATATTAACCGAAGAACTAAACACATCATGTACCTCATTCAAGAGAGCTTTGTTGTACACACATTCATATGGGCCATGGAAATTGTCTTCGCATGCCGCGTGATTACTAGGTTACTATGTGTTTAGAGTAAGTTTTGTTTTTTTTCTGCCATATAACCTTGATTACTAAATTAATCTAGTATTTGATGAACCCGTATTGCTTGTTCGGGAATATATTAAAACTGAAGTATCTAAAGTGACTAGTAAGAACACAAAAGCATTAACCACAACACTTGGCATTTGTGGCTAATTTTTTTTTTTTACCTTATTTGGCGATTTCAAAGGTGAGATGGCTATTTTATTTGGTGTCTGTGTTGTAGAATTTAAAGTTGATCCAATAACACCACTTTCAGATATTGTTATGGTCTTTGATGGAGTCCCGGGAGTAGACTGTGAAAGAACCCTACCTGCAAATGAGAGGCAGCACATCAGTTCGACTTTTTTCAATAATAATATAAAAATGTATGTGTTGATGATCTACACCCATAAGGACTGTAGTACATATGTTCACTGTTTCATTGTATTCAGGCATGAACTTAAACTACTCAAGTGAGTCCTGAGTGAACTAAGTTGAAACCAGTCAGAAGGAACAAAACAATGCTTCTTAGTAACACTTAGTATCTTAATAGCACTTAAGGGAAAGCCCATGAAAACACATGTCTGCTCACATTCTCATCAATCCTACTAAATTCCATCTATCAGAATTAGAAAATAGGCTCAGGACAACTACACAACAGGCCCTGTAAGTCAGGCCCTGAATCAGTCTCAAAACTTCATCTCTGTGCTATACTGCAGGTGTCTTACTCTGAACTTAAACCATTCAGGACACAATTTAAAGCCACCTCAATGAAAGTTATCCGACCAGCTTGAACACTGGTTTAAAACTACCTGATTTCAGACTGCCGAAAGGAAAAAAAAAACTTCCAACAGGAATTCAGGAATACTGTGTTCCCTTCTGAACAACACCCATCAGGAAAAACACGGGAAAACTGTAGGGTGTCTGGATGGCTTAAGAAATTGGGAATCATATCACCATGAGTTGAAACATTGGGAATTTTTAACCTAGGCAAGAGAGGAGTACAAAGACATGACACACCTTCAAATTCTTAAAAGAGAGGCATGTGTGACCGGTTCACCAAGTACTCTGGTTCTCTCCCATTCTGGGCACGTGAGAGAACTGCCCTTCTGACCTGCCCCACGCCCTGGGATTAGTCTGGGCCAGAGCATTTACTGCCTATGCAAGACCTTTCAAAGCTCTCTTTCACTCTGCCACATCTGAAATGACAGTCCCTCTGTCAGCCTGAGTCCTTGAGAGATCATGATAAGAAGAGGCCCCTTTCTAATCCACAGTGGACATGTAGATAATCTTATCAAGTACAAACAAAAAGTACAATTTTTTTTAAACTTCTGAGACTCAGATTGTTGATTAGGGCAGGAAAGCCAAGATGACCCTGACTGACGCAGGCTGTCAAGCGGAAGGATCAGAGCCGCTCTGTAACACATCAGATGCACCCCACGCACAGAAACAGAAGTTTCAGCTCAGCACTAGGAAAGAACTTCTAGCAAAAACTTCCAACTGAAATTCTCACAAGTGAGTTTTCAGTCACTGAAGGTGTTCCAAGCAGATGCTGTATAATCAAATCCACTGGCTAAAGAGGGAACTCAAGCACCCAAGAAAGAGAAAAGGTAGATAACTATATTACCTCTAAAATCCCCTCTTAGATGCTATGATTTAATTCATAGATATATCCAGAGATGAAAGAGAGGGAGAGGGGAAAGCAAGAGAAAAGAAAAAAAAGAAAGGCCTTTCTCTTTAGACAAAAATCAAGAACTAGCACTTAAGAGCTGCTGGATTATTTTTTCTGGTAACAGTGCCACAGTACACAGTTTCTTTTTAAAATCAGGTTTATCTGGGGCGCCTGGGTGGCTCAGTGGGTTAAGCCGCTGCCTTCGGCTCAGGTCATGATCTCAGGGTCCTGGGATCGAGTCCCGCATCCGGCTCTCTGCTCAGCGGGGAGCCTGCTTCCCTCTCTCTCTCTCTGCCTCTCTGTCTACTTGTGATCTCTGTCTGTCAAATAAATAAATAAAATCTTAAAAAAAAAATCAGGTTTATCTGAACTTTAAGAATCTTAAAAATATTTTAACTATTATTTTTTCAATTTCTTTGTAGTACATGGTTACATTTAATTTCATTGATAATCTCATTAATGAATTTCAGTTGAGATTTTTTTTTAACCTGAATTACATCGTAACTAAGTAAGTCAATTCCACATAAACTAAATGAAATTTACATCAAATATTTTTAGGCCATCCTAAAGTGTTGAACCTGTCTGAAGTAAAACATTTGCCTGTTCTATTTTCTAAAACTAATACCTGTGGGATAAACGTGAAGGCCCAAGAACCACTACATTTTTAAGAAAAAAAATTATCAATAAAGACAAAGTTCCATAAAATGCTCATTTATGGTTATTACTATAATTTCTTATTTATTTGGCATTACACAGATTCAGAAAAAAGTTTATGAACAAGTTAACACAGAAAATTCTCAATTCCTGAAAACAACTGATCCAGGTAAAGGCCACTTAAAAATGAATTCATTTAAAACGGGGACAAAGGGACACCTGGGTGGCTCAGTTGGTTGGGCAGCTGCCTTCGGCTCAGGTCATGGTCCCAGCGTCCTGGGATCGAGTCCCACATCGGGCTCCTTGCTCAGCAGGGAGCCTGCTTCTCCCTCTGCCTCTGCCTGCCATTCTGTCTGCCTGTGCTCGCTCTCTCTCTCTGATAAATAAATAAAATCTTTAAAAAATAAAAATAAAAATAAAACGGGGACAAAAACTTTAAATAACAAAGAAAACTAAAAGTAAAACTTTCACTTTTGGGGGGAGCTTATACTTAACAAAAATCCAATCTATAATTAAAACTACACTAACTCTTAGAACGAACTGGTAAGTGTGGGGGAAAGAGGATTTTTCTGAAAATGTACATGTCAGCAAAATGACAGATTCTGTCTGATGGGCATAATATGATCATATTGAAGGTCATCTCTGCCAATATATTTCAGGGTTTCATCAATTTTCCCAAGAACCCTCTATACCTCTTTAAAATTCAAGTTATTCTTTTTTAGGGGCTGGCTTATTTTTCATCCAGGTAGCATCTCTCCTGATTATCTACTCTCCAAATCCCCATTTATCCTTAGCTCGCAGACAGTTTCAAGCAAGGATACAAGTTACACAATTTCCCCTTGAAGTCAATTTCCAAGGTATTTACACTCTATTGTTGGTTGTTCTCCAAGAATCAAGAGACTTACTCCAAAAGACTGAGATTGGGGGGGCAGGCAGAAAGCTTGCTTATCTGAGTGAGGACTAATTCTGTAAGAGATTAATTTATCAGTGAATATTCTCACATTGATGAAGCTTGCTCCACTGCAGCAACCCTGTACTTCGGGAGTTCCAAGAACGAGGACCTCCGTATCTCATTTAACCCTCTCCAAAGCCTTCTGAAGTGTTGGGTATCAACATCTCATAGAAATAAGATGAATCAGGGGTGCCTGGGTGGCTCAGTGGGTTAGAGCCTCTGCCTTTGGCTCAGGTCACGGTCTCAGGGTCCTGGAATTGAGCCCCATATCAGGCTCCCTGCTCAGCGGAGAGCCTGCTTCCCCCTCTCTCTGCCTGCCTCTCGGCCTACTTGTGATCTCTCTCTCTGTCAAATAAATAAATAAAATCTTAAAAAAAAAAGAAAAGAAAAGAAAGAAGATGAATCGATATTTACCCAAGATCACAGACAAAATCAATAGAAGGGCCATGACTAAAACCCAAGTTTCCCAGTAGCTCTTCTCACACACCACACCACTTCCACAACACACACATTCATTTAAAAATACACATTCAACGAACCACATCTATGTGCCAGAAACTGTGCCAAGTCCAGAAGGATAACAAGATCAAAGAGCTACCAGTGATGTGGTACATATATACAATGGAGTATTATTCACCTAAAAAAGGAATTCTTACATGCTACAACATAGATAAACTATGAGGACATTATGCTGAGTGAAATAAGCCAATTACAAAAGAACATACACTGTACAATTCCAATTTTATATGAGATACGCAGAGCAATCAAATTGACAGAGACAATGGGGCACCTGCGTGGCTCAGTGGATTAAGCCTCTGCCTTCGGCTCAGGTCATGATCTCAGGGTCCTGGGATCAAGCCCCTCATCGGGCTCTCTGCTCAGCAGGGAGCCTGCTTCCTCCTCTCTCTCTTCTGCCTGCCTCTTTGCCTACTTGTGATCTCTGTCTGTCAAGTAAATAAATAAAATCGTTAAAAAAACAAAAAGTTCAAATTGACAGAGACAAAAAGTCTCTGTTAGGAGTTGGGGTGTGAGGAAGGAAAGGGGAATCAGTGTGCAACAGGGACGGGTTCTCTTTCGCAAGATGAGAAAAGTTCTGGAGATGGATGGTGGTGACTGTGTTACAACAGCATGAACATATTTAATGCCACTGAACAGTCCACTTGAAAATGATTAAAATGATATATATATTATACACAATTTATGTACATATATCTTGTCATAATTTTTAAAATATAAATAATTTTTCTTAATTAGATGATAGAACAAAGCAAAAAAATTATCACTACAAAAAATTATAAATACAGTAGGGGAGACAGACAAGAAAACCAAGAATTATAATACAGTGACTAATGTAAATATTAAAAACCAGTATGAAATTTATTTATTTTTTATGTTAATAAGGGATGAAAATACTTTATTTCCACCAGTATGAAATGTAAAGAAGTCTGGTTAAGAATTTTTTTTTTAATTATTTATTTATCCACCCCGGATAACACTGCGGGTAGTCCTCAAAAAGTTGAAAATAGAGTTGCGCTACCATCCAGCAATCACACTACTGGGTATTTACCCTAAAGATACAAATGTATTTTTATTGCTTATTTCATCCAGGTAGCATCTCTCCTGATTATCTACTCTCCAAATCCCCATTTATCCTTAGCTCGGCAGTCAGTTTCAAGCAAGGATACAAGTTACACAATTTCCCCTTGAAGTCAATTTCCAAGGTATTTACACTCTATTGTTGGTTGTCCTCCAAGAATTAAGAGACTTGGGGCGCCTGGGTGGCTCAGTGGATTAAGCCTCTGCCTTTGGCTCAGGTCATAGTCTCAGGGTCCTGGGATCGAGCCCCGCATCGGGCTCTCTGCTCGGCAGGGAGTCTGCTTCCTCCTCTCTCTCTGCCTCTCTGCCTACTTGTGAACTCTGTCAAGTAAATAAATAAAATCTTAAAAAAAAAAAAAAAAAAAGAATCAAGAGACTTACTCCAAAAGATGGGGGTGGGGGGGGCAGGCAATGATCTGAAGGGGCATGCACACCTGAATGTTCATAGCAGCAATGTCCACAATAGCCAAACTATGGAAAGAGCTCAGATGTCCATCAACAGATGAATGGATAAAGAAGATGTGGTGTATATATATATATATATATACACACATATATATACACACATACATACATACATACAATGGAATTCTGTGCAGCCATCAAAAAACCCTTAAATCTTGCCATTTGCAATGACGTGGATGGAACTAGAAGGTATTATGCTAAGTGAAATAAGTCAATCAGAGAAAGACAATTATCATATGATCTCTCTGATAAGAGAATTTGAGAGGTGGGGTGGGCGGGTCATGGAGGGTAGGAGGGAAAAATGAGACAAGATGGAACGGGGAGGGAGACAAACCTTAAGAGACTCTTAATCTCAGGAAACCAACTGAGGGTTGCTGGGGGGTGAAGGGGAGGGAGAGGGTGGCTGGGTGAGGGACACTGGGGAGGGTATATGCTGCCGAGAGTGCTGTGAAGTGTGTGAGACTAAGGACTCACAGATCTTTACCCTGGGGCAAATAATACATTGTATGTTAATTTTAAAGAGATTTATTTATTTATTTGACAGAGAGAGAGAGACAGAGAGGGAACACACACAGGGGGAGTGAGAGAGGGAGAAGCAGGCAGCCAGATGCGAAAACTGATCCCAGATCCCTGGGATCATGACCTGACCTGAAGGCAGAACCTTAACGAACAACTGAGCCACCCAGGCACCCCTAAAATTAAGAATTTAGTAGGTATAATTAAGTTCTATGGGAATACATGAGACAATCAGGGGGAAGAGTATAGCAAAGAAAGGCATTGTAAGTAAAAGGAACAATGCTAAGATCCTAAGTCCTAAGAGAAAATGGTCCATTTGGTAATCTCTTAAAGTAAGTTAAATCCTAAATATGGAACTAATAAGAGGTGAAAATGAAAAAAGTATGTATTAAATCAGCAATGCCTTTAATGTTAAGAAAGCACTGTAACTTGAATTCAAATCTGACAGAATGAAGCCAAGAAAGAGATGAGAAATGGATACAGCCTAGGAAAACTTCAGCAAGGGTGTGTTAAGATCAGATTTGCATTTTAGAAAAATCACATATATAAACTAAGTTTATCTTGACTACAAGACAGAAAAAGATATCTATCTCCAATGAGAAGCCAAAAAGTCATTTAAAAACAATCTAAATGTACTTTGAAAAATCAATAGCGCAATATAAAGATAAAACCTTCTTGTGATAAAAAGAATTCAATAGGAAAGCTACGTCAGTGGTTTAAAATTTGTCTCAAATGAATTAAAAAGTCTATATAAGGTATCAGTTGACAGTAGAAATTCTCTCTCCTACTGAACTTAACGCTAATAATTCTAATAAAGTTTAACAGAGGTCTACCTATGCCTTTTGGTAGAGCCAATAAATCTGCCTATAATTAAAAGGTGAAGTGGGACGCCTGGGTGGCTCAGTTGGTTGGACGACTGCCCTTGGTTCAGGTCATGATCCCGGAGTCCCAGGATCGAGTCCCGCATCGGGCTCCCAGCTCCACGGGGAGTCTGCTTCTCTCTCTGACCTTCTCCTCACTCATGTTCTCTCTCACTGTCTCTCTCTCAAATAAATAAATAAAATCTTTAAAAATAAAATAAAATAAAAGGTGAAGTTAAGATTAGTGTGTAAACACATTATATAAATGATCCAAAGACCCAGCAATGACATCATTATAGTCAAATGTGAAAGAGGTGAAATCTTGGCATTTACCAAATACTCATTCAGACACTTCTGCAAATACCACAATTGTTTAGTATATAATTTTCCCACCTAATTAAAAAATTTAAGGAACTCTCTCAAACTCAAAACGAGTAAAAAACAAAACAAAACAAAACAAAAAACACTGCACTGAGACATTCCTCTTGGTGAACCCTCTCCACCAAAACCTCCCAAAACCTCCCTGAGGACTAGTGGGGTCCCTTTTTTCATCAACATATCCAAAGCCTTCCTTACTTTCAGCCAACTGAAGCCCACTTCCTGAACCAGCTCCAAACTCAAACCCGTTCCAGTCTTTCTTCAGGCGCCGCACCTGCCTCCCGTGACAGTCCTCAAGACACCAGCCTCCTTTAACATCACACATCTCTGCTGAGGGCCAGGAGAGAAAATTCATTCACCAACACTGCCCTCAAATTACAATCTCTCCACGCCTCCTCTCACTGAACTAAAATGAGAAGCTTCCCTAGATACGATTCAAAGCCTCAGGAAAATGACAAATCACTGCCATTGACTTCACAGTTGTCTAGTAGGTGGTTTTAGTATACATGCCCTCCCACTTTACCCTCCCCCATGGTTAGTTAATTTACCCTCATCAAGAAGAATACACTTTCTAGTAATGGGTGATTAGCATTGGAAAGTCTAGTCAAATCTGCCACCCAGCGGTACTTCCATAAACCCTTAACCACAATGGAAATTAGAAATAAGCTCCTAACTGGTAAAAAGAGTCATGTTAGTATAGCTCTGAATTAAAGACCAGTCACCATGGCTGTGATTCTAGAAGTACTGAGCAGTCGACCAGGCAAGAAGTAAGAAGAGAGCTGGATATATAGAAGGAGAAGGGGAAAAGCATACCAGTGGTGTTTTGCTCAGGAGTGATAACCATGGGTCATGGGCTCCAGGTTCACTAAAGAAGACTCTGAGGACAAGAAGTGGGTAATAGTACACTAACGCAGTAACAAAAGCATTAATGGATTAGAGATCTCAAAGTCAAAGAACTTCTAGATTGGGAATACAAAGGCAGATAAACTATGAAGAAAATGAAATACTTGAGGTCAAGATTTGACGTGTTACAGTTACTGGTGAGGACAAATTTTAAAGTACGTAATAAAAGAGAACTGGGCCACACTAAGGAACTTGGTGGAAAATATAGTTAAAATTCTGTTACCACTTAAGTAATTACTATCATTGTGATAATCTTCTGTTCACAGAAAACTGCATATAAAGCATATTAACACACTGAAACCAAAAATTCAAACAGAAACCATGAAATACTACTCTCTCGTGGGTATTCATTTAAATCTATTAAACTTAACATGTCCTCTAGAGACAAACTGCCTGGGTTCAAATCCCAATTAAACCATTTACGAGCTGAGTGCCTCCATTTCCACACTGGTGAAATGGGGCTGTTATTAATACCTACCTCACAGGATTGCCCAAGGACTATTTAAGTCACTATGTAAAGAGCTAAGAATAGTGCAAGGCACATAGTAAACACTAGACAAATGTTAGCTAGAATCACTGGAGTTTAAGACTTCATTACTTTCATGATTAAAAAAAAAAACTAGGGAGACTGAAGTAAAGGACTGATTTTGAGATAAGGCAGTTTGCTCAAAGCATACATTTAGTAAGTGTCACACTTCTTATTAGTTTGGTTTATAATAATAACTCTACTTGTTGCACTAAAACATTTCAAGATGGCAGAACAGCCCTTTTTAAACCTAAAAAGGAGGTAAATAAATAGCTTAATAAACTATAAAGAAATATAACCTGCAATGACTGGTGGTGATACTTGAGTTGTCTGTCCTGTAACTGCTTTACTATTAATTGGTTTTGCAAAGATCAGCTTCGTGATTACTGGACCAGAGGTTGGTGTTCGAGGCTTCTTAGCAATCTGAAATATATAAATAACTATGAAGACGATCTGTTTCTGTAAAACACCTATTCAATCAAAATTACACAGAAGATTGATATATAGAAGTACACATGAAACCAGCTCAATTGACAGAGTATATCTAAGTAATCATTTTAAAAACACCTAAAATGCAGCCATTCATCAAAATACTAATGTGATCCCATCCTTAAGCCAATATATAGCAATACCTTTGCATTTTTATTGTGAATTCTTATCTTAGTCTGTAGGATAACATGCATATGATGAAAAACAGTGAGTATTTTGACATGTTTAATAATAATGCTTATTAATGATAATACTAAAACACTACAACACAGTAATATTTGTTCTCAAAATAACAAATTATTCAATAATAGAAAGAGTCAATTAAGAAAGCATAATGTAAATGATGAAGCCACCTGTAAATGCAATTACATTGGCCCCTGGAAGCAAAATATAAATACACAATAAAGACAGGTTTATGACTAGATCTTCAGCTTTAGATATATATCTATATATTTATATATATAGATCAGGGGTAGATATACAAAGAATTGAACAAGTCAGTGCCCTAGGATACAAAGAGTAAGTTTGGAAAACAAAGACTACTCTAAAGACAAAGGGGCTAGAAATGTTATTTGCTAAAATACTGTTTACTAGACTATCAATTCTTTGAAGGTAGGGATTATACTCATCCCTGATCTTATTATATCAGCACACTGTTGACCTGAACTAAAATTCTCCACAAGTCAAGGAGGGTAGAGTTATCAATGTTTTAATACTGAAATTATCAATGTATGCTAAGATATAGATAGCTTCTTCTAAAAGTTAGACGCAGAAATTTAGCTATGATAGGGAAGACATTAAATATTTTATTTTTTGTCAGATATGAAAATAAAGGACCTAAAAGTACTAATATTGGAAATAATGACTTAAAATGAATTAACATGACCAATCTGAATGACAGAAATATACCAGAAGCTGCAAGTGATCTCAGAACTACATAAATATCAGCTTTGTGCTCAAATTATAAATTAAACTAAATAACACATTACTTTATACCTAGAATATTTTATTTTCTTATATTCAGAACATGTGACTGACAAAACAAAATATAAATGAAACACAAATTGCTTTAAAAAAAAAAGTCAAGGAGACCCATTACCATACTAAGAAAAAAATATCCAGCTTACAAAACTGTATGTCTACATAAATGCATGATTATACTTAAAAACACTGATACAGTTTGGGAGACATAAAGGGAATATATTTCCCAACTGTGTTTACAGGCCTCAAATTCTAAGATATCAGAATATATCATCTATTAACTTAGTACTAATAATCTGAAAAGGAAAAGGTATTGATATTCTTAGAAACCCATGTCTTGTAATAAATATTCTTTTTTGGGGGGATATTCTTAACTATAAAGATTAGGAGCTTAGAGTATTTCCCTATTTTTAATTGATTTTCACAATCATATGACTATATGAGTACTTACCAATCAGAAAAACAATCGAAACAATACGACCAAAAGCACATTAATTATTTAAATGAACAACTCCAATTTGCCCTTGTTATGTTTCTTTAGTGGCACACTGTTGAAAATAACGATTTATAGTTCGTTCAAAGAACCATACTTTTTGCATTATTAAATTCTAAGCTACTCTAAAAAAAATTACTTTATCAAGTAAAACAAAGCATGAAGTATCACTTTTAACAAATTTATGTAATCAGCAGCTAAAGACAAAGATGATTCGAACAAAGAATTTTACAAGTAAAATGGGCAAATATATGA
The DNA here is from genome assembly GCF_011764305.1 of Mustela putorius furo. Lineage (NCBI taxonomy): Eukaryota > Metazoa > Chordata > Mammalia > Carnivora > Mustelidae > Mustela > Mustela putorius. The sequence continues at coordinate 4,690,058 of NW_025421261.1, forward strand.
TCAAATAATATACGTAGGTAAATACTGGCACTGTAGTGTATCAGTTCAGGAGCTAGTAAGGAGTTACATTGTTCAGACTGTTTGCTGTTAATCACTCTTATACATTATACACAAGAAACATGGTGAAGTGTTTATGTATCTGTGATTAAGTGTAACGATACCTTTTTGTTACTGCCTCTGGCCTCAATTGTCACCTCTTTCTTTGGTTTTTCAAGATAGGTCTCCTTCTTTTACCCTTACTTGCTGTCCGTACCCTAACAGTTCAACACTCTGTTAAACTTAACACAACAAGGGCGCCTGGGTGGTTCAATGAGTTAAAGCCTCTGCCTTTGGCTCAGGTCATGATCCCAGGGTCTTGGTATCGAGCCCCACATCCGGCTCTCTGCTCAGTGCAGAGCCTGCTTCTTTCTCTCTCTCTCTCTCTCTCTGCCTGCCTCTCTGCCTACTTGTGTTCTCTGTCAAATAAATAAATAAAATCTTAAAAAAGAAAAAAAAAAAAAAACTTAACAACACTATGGGCCCATGGGTGCCTGGGTGGCTCAGTGAGTTAAAAGCCTCTGCCTTTGGCTCAGGTCATGATCCCAGGACCCTGGGAACAAGCCCCACATCGGGCTCGCTGCTGGGCGGGGAGCCTGCTTCCCCCTCTCTCTGACTGCCTCTCTGCCTACTTGTAACCTCTCTGTCAAATAAAATATAAATAAATAGGGGTGCCTGGGTGGCTCAGTGGGTTAAGCCTCTGCCTTCGGCTCAGGTCATGATCTCAGGGTCCTGGGATCGAGTCCCGCATCGGGTTCTCTGCTCAGCAGGGAGCCTGCTTCCTCCTCTCTCTCTCTGCCTGCCTCTCTGCCTACTTGTGATCTCTCTGTGTCAAATAAATAAATAAAATCTTTAAAAAAAAAATATATATATATATATAAATAAATAAACAACACAACACTGAGGATTGTCTAGGAAAAAAAACAGAGAATCATATACACTATTTAATACTAAACCAAATATTTTGGTGCCTAAAGAGGAAACATAAATGTGTAGCTTCTTTATTTTTTTTTTCCTGTGCTTTAGAGCTTTGTAGGTTACTTTGGAGTTTCAAAGATTTGAGCTGCCTAAAAACTAGAAGTGGAACAATATTCTAAATGGGGTTTCTTTCATTTTTGTTTGCTTTTATATAAAAGTTTTTTTGGGGGTGCCTTGGTAGCTCAGTCAGTTAAGTGTCTGCCTCCGTTCAAGTCATAATCCCAAGGTTTTGGGATTGAGGCCCACATCGAGTTCCCTGCACAGCAGGCAGTCTGCTTCTCCATCTCCCTCTCCCAACAGGTGCTCTCTCTCTCTCACAAATAAATGAATTTTTTTTTTTTTTTTTTAAGTTCTTTTTAGGGATGCCTGGGTGGCTCAGTTTAGCCACTGTCTTTGGCTCAGGTCATGATCCCAGGGTTCTGGGATCGAGTCCCACTCCTTGCTCAGTGGGGAGCCTGCTTCTCTCTCTGCCTCTGCCTGCCACTCTGCCTGCTTGTGTTCTCCCGCACTCTCTCTCTCTCTCTGACAAATAAATAATTCTTTTTTTAAAAAAGTTCTTTTTAATAAATAGAATCAGCTTTCATAAAAATTAACAATAATAAGAGTTTATTAGTTTATTAATTCTAGTAAGAATTAGACCCCAGTCTTTGCTGTCATTGTCAGTACTTAGGGAATTAGAGTAGAAAACTTGTAGATACAAGTAAACTGGTCATTAAATCACATGTATACAATGTCCTAGTAAATGAAAAAAAAATGACATTCTGGTTTTCATTATCAGTTTATTGTGAACATGGCTATGATCCATATTCCCAAAGCCAGGTAAACTCTCGCAAACTAATAAAAACAAGTTTTAAAACTGATTTTAAAAAAATCAAGCTGAGGACAAGATGCTTGATGATGACAGTGTATCTCATTCAAGAGACTCTGACCAAAAGAAAAGTAGAAGGAACTCAGAGATAAGTGAGAGATGATAATAAACAAGAAAGAGGGGCATCTGGGTGGCTCCATTGGTTAAGCATCTGTCTTTGGCTCAGGTCATGTCTAAGGTTCCGGGATCAAGAGCCCCATGGTGGTTCCCTGCTCAGTGGGAAGTCTGCTTCTCCCTCTGCCCCTCTCCCTTGCCCATGCGCACGCGCTCACTCTCTCTCTCTCTCTCTCTCTCTCTCTCCCTCTCTCATATAAATAACATCTTTTAAAAAAAAATTCTAAAAAAGCATTAAATATTTAATAGCGGCAGGAGGGACATGAGCAAACTACAAGGTCTGAGAAATCAAACAAAGTGCTTAACTAAAAAGCCCATGAGGGGCACCTGGTTGGGCTCAGATGAAGAGTGTGCAACTCTTGATCTTGGGGTTGTGAGTTCAAGCTCTACGTTGGGTATAGAGATCACTTCAAAACAGGAGCTTAAAGAAAAAAAGCCCATGAAAAATAAATTTTTCATTATTTTGCCAACATAATAACCAAAACATCATAACTTCTAACATCAGCTGAGCATGGATAGTTCCCCATATCTTCCTTTTCCTTATAAACCTGCATCAGTTCTCTGAGTCATGTCTGTTCCTTTTTCTGAGCAGTGAATCTTTCAAGCAGGGAATATATTTGTGTTTCCTGATCCTAAGTGGATCATTTTATTTTAAGAACATGATGACCTAAAAAGGCCTATTTGAGCATGAAAAACTGGAAACCATTTAATATATGTTCTATTAAACTTTTATCTTAGGATCCTATTCATACTAATAATAGGCACCATTTTCAAGCATCCTCAAACTTTTGAGAAGCACATCAAGTACTACCTTTTATTACATATTTCATCATGATCAAAGAGCCATCTTCCAGCTAAATTCAAAAACTCAGAAAAGATAAGTAACCAATCCAAAGTTCCACAGGTGGCAGGGCATCACAGAGGTGAATCAAATCCAGCTGGTCCACTTCTGAAGCCAATGTGTTACCTTCCATTACGTGACACTGTCTTTTGCACACAGCAAACATGAGTGATGGAAATGGACAGACAACTGCACAGAGGTGGCATACACGGGCTAGCATGCACTTTGCTGGCTCCAAGGATTGCTCAGAGCAGCAAGTTTTCCTAGACTTTGGCCATCTGTTAACTGAAAAAAATTATGTCTGTATGATATTCTGACACCCCAGCAGCAACTCTGCCATTTTTACACCAGCAGACCGTACTTGCAATCGAACTACTACTAAGAATAAAATGCACTTAAAAATGAGTAAAGAGCTATAAATGCACTAAGTTGTAATTGAACAAAAATTAAGTTTGCTCTAAGTTCTCTAGCAAACATTTTCAAAGCATTAGACATCAAACTTTACGAAAAAGAAACCACACAATTACTAAAAGCAACATTCAAAAGAATTCAGTAACAACTATGCATTTAATCACCCTACACACACAACTATGAATCAGTTTAATTTTTAACATGCATTTGAATTAATAAGCCCCCTTTTTTTTTTTTTTTTTTTTTTTTTTTTACCTGCACTGTTTTTAACTGTTGGGTCTGTAACACAGAGGGCTGAGTTGTAGTATTAATCAGTTGGCTTCCTGGGGTCAATGCTGAGACACCAATGACAGGTTTCACCTCTGGCCTCCCTCCAATGGTAACTACTTTAATTTGCTGCGGTGGTAACTTAGCATCTCCTGACTGGGCCTGAGTTGTAACTTTCTGAGCCTGGGGTAGTTGGCTATGGGGTAGTGCTAAAACAATTGGTGAACCAGACTTGCCCAAAGTTGTTAAAATTAACTTCTGTCCATCTGGTTTAAGGGTCTGATTGCCAAGTTTAAGATCTGATGTCTGTGATACTTTGTTTAAAATAATCTGATTGGCTGATATAGTCACAGGAGTCTGAGCACCAAGTTTTTGAAGGCCACTTGGAAAAGCTGGTTTCACTGTGGTATTAGAATCTGCTTTAGTAATTGTGGTATTCATTGCAACTTGGTTAGTGTGGTTACTGTACACTGTGATTGGTTCCGTGGAAATGGGCGTGGCTGTAGAGTCCCCAGTAGAATTTATGTTGACAATTTCTTCCAGTTCTGTCTCCATGGGAATTGGGGATGACACAATAACAGCCTCAATACTATCATCCTCCACTAAAGTTATACCAGTGTCCATTATCTCCTCTGGAAGCAAACTATTCACCTCGGCTGGCACCACCTCCATGGTCGTTCTTCTGCTAGAAGGTGGATCGGGCGCTGCAAGAAAAGTTGAAAATGAATAAATTATTAATTTTCAAAACAGATTTAGGAATAAAATTATTCAAAAGAAATGCTAGTGACAAAATAATCATTTGTTGCTGATGTACAACTGAATGAAGGATATTCCTGATACCTATTTGGCTTACATCACTTCGACATACTCTCAACTTTCAGGAATCTGAAATATAAGTCACATGGGACACAAAACTAGAAGCAAATATTCTCATGCGCCATGTCTCAATCCAAAAGTATACTGCATTCGGGACACTCCTTTCCAATGCCCACATGAAACTTTTTAGTCTTTGGCAGTTATTTTTTGCCAGTTATTTCTTGCCAGTTATTTTTTCCCCCATTGACAGACTTGAAAACCGCTGACTCACATAAAGATTTAAATGTAAACAAATATTGGAAAATATCTTCAAATCTCCAGGGAGCTAGGTTCTAAGATGAGGATAGTTTGCCATCTACAAAAATTCATTAAATATTCAAATTAATATTAAAGGAGTTCTAGAGTAATCCATCTCGGCACATGCAGATTAAATGACTTATTTGGCTCAAGTTTGATCCATCAGCTTCAGATAAAAAAAAAAAAAAAAACAAAAACAATAAAACCTTTACTTGGGAAGAAGATTCTCAGATCCTCCTTAGCCACTTAAATGTCAAAAAGGAAACCAATGAAAAGGGTGTAAAAGCCAGTTCTATTACAAAAAAAGTGGTAGTAATAATAATAATAATAAAGCAAATTAGGAACAGGTCAGAACTGTGATGCTTTTAGCCAAAGGTTATGCAGAACTTCCAATGAAGATATCAGTACCATTATCTTCACATATTAAAGAGAGTACATCATGTTCCTGATTGACTAAATATTAATGTTATTTGCCCATACAATATTAAAGATGAATACAAACCCAGTCAGCAATTGTTTCGTCTTCCTTCTTTTAAAAATACAAAACTGCAATACCCAGTCTGAGATTAAGAATAACACACACGGGCACCAGATTATAATTATTATCATTGACGAATACTAATAGTACCAAAATTAATCATTATTGAATGCTTGCAATATACCAACGATGGCATAATTAATTAATCCTCACAATTCTGTGATATTATCATTACCACTCCCATATTACAACTGAAGAAATTTAGATTAAGTAATCTGCCCAAGGTCACATAACTAGTAAATGATAGAGCCCAGACTCAAAATCAGGATATGTTTTACACCAAAGTTCATTAATTTTAATCACAAAATTACATTGCCTTAAATTTTTACCACTGGTATTTTTTTTTAAGATTTTTTATTTATTTGACAGAGAGAGATCACAAGTAGGCAGACAGGCAGGCAGTGGGGGTGGTCCCCGCTGAGCCTGATGTGGGGCTTGATCCAGACACCTGAGATCATGACCTGAGCCGAAGGCAGAGGCTCAAGCCACTGAGCCACCCAGGCGCCCCACCACTGGTATTTTTAAATGAAGAAAAAACATGTCTGCTCCTTCACAGTCAATCCCCTACCCTAGAAATCCTACCCTGCACAACCACTGTTCTGCTCTATCACTATACGTTTGACTTTTTGCCCACTCTAGAACTTCACATAAATGGAATAATAAAAATGAGCTTTTCCCTGAGTATGTTGAGATTTGCCTTTACTCCTTCACTTACTATGAGTTCTGTTCCTTTTTATTGCTGAGTAATATTCCATCATACAAATCTACCATGCTTTGTTTATCCATTCACCTGTGAATGGATATTTGGAAATTGTTTCCAATTTGGGACTCCTAAATAACACTGCTATGAACATTTTGAGTTTAAGTTTGTTATGGATACATACCTTCATATTTTCTGAATAAATACCAAGAAGTGGATTTGCGGTGTCATAAGGTGAATTTAACTTTCCATGAAACTGCCAACCTATTTCACACTGTATACACCCACCAGCAATGGGCAAGAGGACCAGCTGTCCCACATCCTCAGTAACAACTGGCATTGTCAGCTGTTCTAGTGGGTATGAAGTGGCATCTCACTGTAGTTTTCACTTGCAATGCCCGATGACTAACAACGCTGAGCATTTTTTCATATATGCAGTGTATTTGTGTATCTTCTTTTGAAAAGTACCTGTTAAAATCTTTTTCCTTTTTAAAAAAAGACTTCTTACTGAGTTGGGTAAGTTCTTTATATACACTATAAAATTACCACTCATGGGGCACCTGGGTGGCTCAGTGCATTAAGCGTCTGCCTTCAGTTCAGGTCATGATCTCAGGGTCCTGGGATGGTTCCCTGCATCGGACTCTCTGCTCAGCAGGGGGCCTGCTTCCTCCTCCCCCTCTGCCTGCCTCACTGCCTACTTGTAATCTCTCTCTCTGACAAATAAGTAAATAAAATCTTTAAAAAAATAAATAAAATCACCCGTCACAGTAACTTGTAGCTCAAATGAATTACTAGCGTTTTGAGATCCCAAAGTACTAGCACTTCTCTACATGCAGCTCTTTCTGATCAGGAGAATCCTCTCTGACATTTATGGGAATTTAAAGTAGGCATGCAAAGACACCACACCAATTATACCTTCAGCAATGGAAACAGTACCAAACAACAAAGGGCCTAACCCACAATGTCACATTAGCATCCTTTCCCTACTGCATACCTTGTCCACACCCCATCCATTCCATCTAGTGCACTCCATTCCCCACAGAACAAGGCAGGATGATGACTCGGTTGCCAGTATCCAATACAACCACAGAAGTGACTCTCTGCTCTCCCTGAAGTTCTCCCAGCATATCTGGACATGTGGGTATAGCCTTTGGTATCCTCTTAAGGACAGGGAGATCTCTGTCCAACCTTTATTCATCTTCCTCCTTCAAGCACCTGAAGTCAAGGTGTAGGAGGGAGAAGTCGAGTCACAGGAGACGGTGGTCTGGCAGTGCATTTACTTTCAGTTTCAAGTACTCACAGTTACAACTCAACTAAACAACCTTCTAATGCACCCGAAATTCTATATCCTCTGACACTCCTTCTGGTGTCCTATTTCTGACCATTATTTCAGCTTTGGGGGCTCCTTGACTTAGCTCTTATTATAGCCACGCTGCCTCTCAGCTGAGGCAATGGAGTTGGTGCAAAAACCAAAGCACCATTTGGGCTCTCAGTGCAATCCCCAAATATCCACTAAGAGGTACAACACAGGACGACGTTGCCCCTGCCCCTGCCACCCGTCCAGCACCTGAGTGACAGACAGCATTCACCACCAGATGCCAGAGTCTTTCCATATCCCCTAACCTAACCCACCAGGCTGTCACCTTCCTCTTTCAAGAAGCTAGGTCTCTATCAGCACCCCATCTGCATAGCCCAAACTGCCAAGAACTGTGAGGGATCTGAGATTTTAGACCCTCTTTGTAAGCGAACAAAGTATCCTGTTAGCATTTCACAGATACTAGCAGACCACACTGTACTCTTAGGGAGAGACACAGGACTTATTACAGCACAGCAAGGAACACGAGCATCACATGTATGTGAGTTCTTCTGGCTGCCCACAAGATCCCCCATGGTAGACACGGAGAGGCCCAGGTAGATGTTGTGCAGGCAGGGGGTTTGTATCACAACTCATAACCCTGAGCTCAGTTATAATGGGCTGAAGCACACCTGCCCTTTTGTCCACAGGAAGAGATTATCTTTATTATACTGCAGAACAAGCAAATCTGCCCTTGGCTACAGCAGGAATCACTGTATCTATCATTCAAGGCTATACAAACATCCTAGAAATAATTATTTAAAAGGACAGTTACTCCCTCAGTTGCAAAAACCAATAGAAAACTTATCTCCCAACTGATATCTACTTATCTCAGCAAAGTTTTATAATTCAAGTGTACAGCTCTTGCATATAAATTGATCCCTAAGCATTACATGTTTTTTGATGCATTGCAAATAGTCTTTTTCACTTTCCACTTGTTTGCTGCTATTATATACAAATACAGCTAGGTTTTTTTTCATATTGTCCATGTAGCCTACAACTTAGGTAAATTCATTTATTGATTTCTAGTAGCTTTTTTTTTTTTAAGATTTTATTTATTTATTTGACAGACAGAGATCACAAGTAGGCAGAGAGGCAGGCAGAGCGAGAGGAGGAAGCAGGCTCCCCGCTAAGCAGAGAGCCTGATGAGGGGCTCCATCCCAGGACCCTGGGAGCATGACCTGAGCTGAAGGCAGAGGCCTTAACCCACTGAGCCACCCAAGCGCCCCTTTAGTAGCTTTTTGCTGTAAGTTCCTTACAATTTTTTACAAGCACTATCCACGCTGTCTGAATATAACATCTCTATTTCTTCTTTTCCAATTAGCATGCCTTTTATTTCTTTCTTTTTTCTTTCTTTACTACACTCACTAGGACCTCCAGTAAAATGTTGAATGAAAGTGGTAAGAGCAGACAACTTTTCCTTGTTCCCAATCTTACTTGTTAGCTGTAGGTTTTTCGTAAATTCCCTTTAACAGGCCAAGGAAGCTTATTTATATTCTAGTTTGCGAAGTTGGGTGGGTTTTTTCCCCCAATCATAAGCGGGTATTTCTATCATATGCTTTTTCTCCAACTACTGAGATAATCACATGGCTTTTCTCTCTCTTTTTTATTTTATTTTATTTATTTGACAGACAGAGATCACAAGCAGGCAGAGAGGCAGAGAGAGAGGGGGAAGCAGGCTCCCCACTGAGCAGAGAGCCCGATGCGGGGCTCGATCCCAGGATCCTGAGATCATGACCTGAGCTGAAGGCAGAGCCCTTAACCCACTGAGCCACCCAGGCGCCCCTGGCTTTTCTCTTTTAACCTTTGAATTATATTGATTTTTTATTATTAAGCCAATTTTGCATTCCTGAAATAAGCCCTACTCAGTACTAACGTATGTACTTTGTATATATTCCTGAATTCTATTTCCTAATATTTTGTTAAGCATTTTTGTCTACACTCATGAAGGACATTGGTATGTAGTCCTTTTTCTTATAGTGGCTGTCTGGAGATAGTGCTAGCCTAATAAAATGTGTTAGGGCATGTTGCCTCCTCTTCAATTTTCAGGAAAAGTCAGTATAAAATTGTTACTATTTCTTCCTGAAATGTTCATCAGAACTCACCAATGAAGCCATCTAGATACAAAGTTTTCTTGTTTTTAACTATAAATTCAATTTCTTTAATAGATGTGGAGATGTTTGGGTTATTCAGTGACCTTTGATATTTGACAGGTTAGGTCCTCCAAGGAATTTGTCTATTTCCTCTAAGTTGCCAAATTTATTAGCATTAAGTCATACATATATTCTTTTATATTAATGTCTATAGAAATGTCAACTCTTCACCTTCATTTTGGTAATTTGTTTTCTCCTTTTTCCATCAGTCTGCCTGGAGATTTATCAATTTTATTGATATTTTCAAAGAACCACTTTTGCTTCACTGATTTTCTCAATTCTTTCTCAATTTCTTAATTTAATTGACTCTTATCTTTATCTCCTTCCTTCTGCTTGCTTTAGGTTTAATTTGTTCTTCTAGAAGCTTAAGATAGAAACACAGATTAGAGTTCAGTAAACTATAGTCCACAGACCAAATCAGGCCCATAGTCTGTTAACTACTCTCCAGCTAAGAATGGTTTTTACATTTTTATATAGCTGAGGGGGGAAAAAGGTATATACATAAACATATACCAGATTTACATGGCCTCCAAAGCCTAAAATTATTTGCTCTTCCCAGAAAAAAGTATGTCTAAAACCCGCAGATTTCTTCTTCCCTAAAATAAATACTTAACATTAAAAATTTGCCCCAAACCTCTAGCTGCATTCTACTAATGTTATTTTGTTTTCAACTTATTATCATTCATTTCAAATGTTTTCTAATATTTCTTGCGATTTTGTCTTTGACACACAGAAAAATAAAGAAGTGTGCTATTAGGGGATTTTCTATCTTACTACTGATTCCTAATTTACTCCTATTATTGCCAAAGAATGTCATATTCTACAACATTCCCATCATTTGAAATTTGAGACTTGTTTCATTGTTTAGTACATGCTCTATCTCCGTGAACAGTGCATGTGCCCCTGAAAAGAACGCGTATTCTACAGGTGCTGAGAGCGGTATTTTACACGCCAATCAGAGCAAGTTGTTGACAGTGTAGTTGGCATCTTCTATATTGTTGCCTTTTCTTCTTCTATCAATTACTGAGAAAGGCTATTAAAAATTCCTAAATATGATTGTGAATTTGTCTATTTCTCCCCATCTGTGCGGTTTTTCTTGCTTCAAATATTTTGAAGCTTGCTATTCAGAATAACATGTCTCTTTACTTATCCTGTTAAAAAAGACTAGGAAATGGGGTACATTGGTGGCTCAGTCGTTAAGCATTTGCCTTCAGCTCTGGTATTAACCCAGGAAACCTGGGATCAAGTCCCACATCGGGCTCCCTGTTCAGCAGGAAGCCTGTTTTTCTCCCTCTCTCACTCCTCCTGCTTGTGTTCCCTCTCTCCCTGTCTCGCTGTCAAATAAATAAAACCTTAAAAAAAAAAAAAAAAGACTAGGAATTACAGAACTAGAGTCTCCCTTGAACTAGGAGTAAAGTTCAAAATCTGAAGAAGAAAAGATTTGATTGGTTTGGCCAGTCTCTATGTAGTGTCGGGCTGTGCAGAATTCTGAACCAGCATACCTCAAAGCCACTAAGCAGGCTATGATAACTGCTTTATGATTAGATATCTGTATCTGTTTCAATCAGGGTGACATGCAAGGCATGGTAGCTTGTGCTAAAAGCAACTCTCAAAAGGAGCTGTGGGCATGGCAGGAAAGGGTCTGGTCGTGCAGCTACATGAGTCATCACTCTAATTTTATTCCTTAGGAATGGAAGATATGAACTAAGCACATGCAACCTCATCATCACTGTGTTGAGGACCACTACAAGAAAAGAGAGAATTTTCACAAGCCAGTAGGACTGAAGAGCTTTACTTCACCTCATTTTTGCCAGGGTTACCTGGCAAGGTATGGTAGGAAAGAAGACAGAACATACAATGTATTCCCCATGCCTCCAGGAATTTTTGCTCATACAACAAAGTTCTAAAGGCAAAGCATGATTCTGGAAATCAATACACTGAGTTTTCCTCCTCACAGTTGAACATGGTTGAATGGTTTAAGTCTATTGAGTGTCAAAGATTAACTGATTTCAGAAAATCTAATGATTTCTGTATTTGTCTCGACTTTGTCTGACGTTTCAAGATCTAAAGTAGCACCCCTACTCTCATCTCCACTGCCCGAAGCATTCTATCACATTACCCTGGTACTTCCATGATAGCATCTAGCACAATCAGAAAATATCTTTGTTTATAGTCTCAGTCTTCCTGCCCTACTTCTTTACAATGCAAACTCCACAAGGACTGGGACTTGGCTGTCTTTAATCACTAGATTCCCTATCTCCAATGCCTAGAACAGGGCTGCCAAATAGTAACCTCCAAAACAAACTTGAAGAATGAATAATTAATCATGGGGAAGGGATATCATCTAAAATTCTAGCATTATTTACCAATCCAAGCATTATTTACCAAGATAACTTTGATTTGCCTATTTGAGTAAGACAGGTTTAAATAACGCTCTGAGACTTCACAACACGTCAAATAAAATAAACTCATAAGGAACAAACTGAGAAACTCCTTTTCAAATAAGCTTTCAAATACTCAAAATTAGCTTTTAACCTATACTCCGTGCAATTACATTCCATCTTAAGTTGACAAGGTTCTCTTAATTTTTAACTCATTTATGGTTTTTATCAGTCATTTAATTAACAAATACTTATTACTTCCCAACTCTGTGAAGGGCATTATGCAGTCAAATGCTCTACCACTGAGCTATACCCCCATGTGAAGGGCATTATGGGTAATTAACCAAAGACCTTGCCCTGACAAAGCTTAGAAATCAACAGAAGAATGGCATGACCACAGTTATACTTTGGGAGGATTAACTTCATCTCAGTGTTTTATTTGACTGGAGGCAGAGAGACCGGTTAGTTAGAAGGCTATTCTAGTTAGAAGGCTATTCGGTAATTAGCTCAAGACAGAGATAAATGGAGGGTCTGAATTGGGACAGTGATTAAAATAAACCAATAAATATAAAATAAAAAATAATGCAAGATAGAAATGGCAAATGCTCTATGCTTTTAAATCTCTTAAGAGTTCCAAATGGGGGACGCCTGGGTGGCTCAGTTGGTTGGACGACTGCCTTCGGCTCAGGTCATGATCCCGGAGTCCCGGGATCGAGTCCCACATCGGGCTCCCAGCTCATGGGGAGTCTGCTTCGCTCTCTGACCTTCTCCTCGCTCATGCTCTCTCTCACTGTCTCTCTCTCAAGTAAATAAATAAAATCTTAAAAAAAAAAAAAAAAAAAAAAAAGAGTTCCAAATGGAATATTATCAGTGCTAAAACACTTACTTTCTTAATTACAGGTGAAGGACAACCAGGGAGAACAAATGTTTTCATTCTTTCTTTTTTTCAAATGCTTCATTCTTGCACATAACATTATTAAGTGGTCACCTATCACCATATTACAGATGAGTAATTTGTCAGATTAGACAAAAATATCTGAGTGTTTAAGAACTATATTTTTGTACCTAGAGCTTACCACCAGACTAACTAGTTAACAACGTTACCTTTTGGATTTCAGCTCTGATTTCTAAAATCAAACGTTGACAACTCAAAAACTTAGTATGTAACTATTTCTCAGACTAAACTGGGAGCACTGGACTATAAGCCATGAGTCCTGAGGAAGATTTAAAAATTTTATATTTTCATTTTGATAATATGTCTTAAAGTATATTCTGGATCATCTGAACAACCACCTCATATGCACAATCAATGGTACTAGAATAAGGGTGGGTTTAAAAAAAAAAAGGCAGGGGCGCCTGGGTGGCTCAGTGGGTTAAGCCGCTGCCTTCGGCTCAGGTCATGATCTCAGTGTCCTGGGATCGAGCCCCGCATCGGGCTCTCTGCTTGGCAGGGAGCCTGCTTCCCTCTCTCTCTGCCTGCCTCTCCATCTACTTGTGATTTCTCTCTGTAAAATAAATAAATAAAATCTTTAAAAAAAAAAAAAAAAAAAAAAAAAAGGCACAGAAGGGTCTTATAAGGTAAATGATATATTTATGCCAAGTGAAAGCCAAACCATCTGTGAGTTAAGGAGGAAAGTTTTGCAGCATTCAAATGCACAAAAGTGGTGTAGAAATTGGATTATTACAGGATATATAGTATATAAAAAAACTGCACCTTGCGAAGGCAGGCAATAGTGTATTTTCTATGCAAAGAGTTTGTTTCAGCAAAGCAACATCATCCATTATCCTATATTTAATTTGTTTTACTGGCGCTTTATAGTTTTGTTTATATTTTATTTACAAGTCTACCTGTGTTTTATATTTACATAAAAGCAATAGACGTAAGCAATTTATACTATATACATCCAAAAATTAAATATTTTAATAAAACTATTTAGGCCAATGTAAGGACCCATAATATTTTTTTTCCCTTTAAAAGGGGGTACTGTATATATTACTCATGCTTAAGACTAACATGGTGTACAGGGGTGCCTGGGTGGCTCAATGGGGTAAGCCATTGAGCCAGGTAAGGTAAGGTAAGGTAAGCCTTTGGCATCGCAGTGGGCTCTCTGCTCAGCGGGGAGCCTACTCCCTCTGGCCCCCCTCCTACTTGTGATCTGTCAAATAAATAAAATCTTAAAAAACAAGCAAAAAAAGACTAACATGGTAGACAAAACATGGGGATTCAAATCAGATCCATTTCCAAATGTTGGCTCTTCTAGTTGTTTAACATGGAACCCTAAAACAGTCATCTCACCAAGCCTCCATTTACTTGCAAGGCTACTATGAAAAATAGTTATGTTGTACACTAGAACTCAAATGAAAATTCTTTTCCTCTTTCTCCATCTAAACTGAATTAGCTTTTTATGACCTTAGACTATCAAAACAATAGGGCTTACGATCTTGTCATCTTCCGTGTCCCTCCATGGAACTATTAATCTGGCATATACCATGCAGACTACACCTTCCGTGTCTCCTTCTCACTACAACCAAGAATGTCTGAATCTCCAAAGTCTAAAACCTGGTGTGGTACTTTTACCTCCATGTCCTCTAACCTACACCACATTCTCCATAAAAGCCGCAGAATTGAACTCCCTTGAGGACATCTCTGAGGCGGTCATTCTCCTACTTTGAAAATCTTCTGGAACTCTCAAGGCCTTCTGCATTGCAGCTCGACCCAACCCATCCTTCCAACTTTACCTCCCAACTCCTAAACTGGAAGTTTGCGGAGGCCCGTCCTGTCCCTGGCACAGTATATGGCACATAAGACATACTCAACAGTAACAAAGAATTAAAATCTGTAATGCTCCTCTTCCCCAAAAAAGACCTTATGCTGTCTCTGCCGGCATAAGTCTTCGTTTCTTTCTAACACACTTTCTAATTACCAACAGACAATCGTTCTAACCGCGACAATCTGAAAACTGGCCTTTAAAGACAATCACAAAGAATCACCAAAAAAGACAACAGTCCTCTGTGATTAAAAAAAAAAAAAAAAAAAGCCAACAAAACATTTTACTCTCCTTCACGTTAATTACTTTGCCAATTCTGCGTGTCACCACGAACTTCGAAGCCGGCTGACACGGACCCACCGCGGCACCATGAAAGCCGTCGGAACAGAACCGAACCGAACCCAAGCCCGGCTGGGTAACGTCTCACAAACCGCGAACCGGCGCTTCCGAGGCCCTCCCCGCGACGCCCCCACAACCGTTCGGTCCCTCACTCGCCCAGCGCGTGGAAGCCCCTGCGCGGGCTTCTCCGGACCCGGGAAGGCCGCACCGCACGTCACGCTGACGTCACGTCTCCGTGGGAAACGAGGGCGAGGGCAGCCGCGGCCCCCGCACACTCTCCGGCCGCACTTCCAGTCCGCGCCTCTCGCGCCAGCGACCGAACCTCCCGCGGCGACAGCGGGGGACGCCCGAGGGCCCCGGCGGGGCGACCCGCAGCCCGGCTCCCGCGGGATCTGCCGCACGATCCCAGACACACTCGCGTCTTCAGGGACCCCAACGACATTAAACCGTGGCCATGACCTCCGGCCGCAGAGCCGCTCGGTCCCGCGCGGGAGCTCTCGAGCAAAGCGCCGGCTCGCCCCGTCCTGGGGCACGACAGCGCCCACGACTCCTCTCCGCCAACCCCGCGGCCTCCCCGCTCGCCGCACACGGACGGCAACACGCGGGGGCGCGGCCGCGGCCGGTCCCTCGGACCCCGGAGTCTGCGCGCCGCAGCGCGTGACACGACTCAGTCTCCAAATCCACGAAATGGGTGTGGGGGGGGCGGGGCTGAGACGCGACGGACAGTCTCAGCTGTCGTGGGCCGAACGCGGGGGGCAAACGGGTCCCTGCACGGACGACGGAGCAACAGGAAAAGGAAACATTTCGGCGGTGACAACACCCGCGCACACGCTTCCAAACGCGAGCGCCCGCACGCTCCACGGCGCGGGGCTTCAATGCGGGAGAGCCGGTGCCCGCGTCCCGAAGGCAGCACACGGCCCCGCGCGGCCGCCGCCTCCCCGCAGCCGCCGCCGCCGTCGGGGGGGGGGGAGGGCAAGTCAGGAAACCGGGTCAGAGCCGGCGGCTCCTCTAGGCCTCGGCAGCCGCCTCGGGTCCGCTCGAGCCCTCCGCCCCCGCAGCCGCGCCGCTGTCAGGACGAGGCTACGGATCCCCCGCGCTCCGGACCCGGCGCTCCCCTCCCGCCGCCCCTGCAGGACAGGGACGCGCTGCGGAGAAGCCTCCGGACGCCCCCTTCTCCTCTACCTCCAGCGGCCGCCGCTTCCTCCTCCCTCCGCTCCGCCGTGGGGGCTCCGGGAGGTCCCGGGCGACTCGGAGCCCGGCGGGGCTGGCTCTGCCCGCGCTCCGGAGCCCCGGCCGGCCGCGTCGCTCGCCAGCCCGCCCCGGCCGGAGCGCTCCGCGGGCCCGGGGCCGCCGCCGCCGCCGCCGCTAAGTCAGGGGCCGGGATTGTATTTCGAAAGATCCGCCATTTTCACCTCGTCATCACCATCGCGCTCGGCGGCTGCCCGGCCGCCCCGCCCGGCCGCCGCCGCCGCCGCCGCGCGAGCCGCCCCGCCCTCCCCGCCCCCCCCGCCGCCCCCCGCCGCCCCCCGCCGCCCCCCGCCGCAGAGGCGCCCGCCCACCGACCCGGGGAAGCCGCCCGCCCGGCCCGCCAACCTTCAAACGCGCGGGGAGGCCCACGCGCGCTCGCCGAGACCGCCCGCCCCGCGGCGGAAGGGGGCGCTTCTGCGGGCCCGCGGCGGCCGCAGGGAGGTCGAGCCCCGGGCCCGGCGCGTTTCCGAGCAGCAGAGCCCCCCGGAAGGACAATGAAGAACCCGAAGTCCCTCGTTCTCAGACAAGCAACTTGAGGCGAGGACGACGGGGCGCGCGGCTCCCCGCGGCGCGGACCGACCCTCGGCGCCGGGCACGACGCCGGCGTCCCCCCGCGGCCGCCCTGACCCCAGACCCAGTCCGCGGTCGCGGGCCCGGGCGCTCGTGACGACGCGGCCCAAACCCGCCGCGCTCCGGTTCCGAAAGCGGATCCGAGCCATGCTGCTGGCCCTGCGTCTCGGGTCCCTCCTGGCCGCCGCCGCTCGGACGTGGGGACGCGCTGAGGAGTGACGGCGGCTGAAGCGCGGAAATCGCGCCTCTGCCCTGAATCACCAGCCGGGCGTCCGACGGTCCGTGGGCGGCGGGACCCGAGCCCGCCAGGCGCGTCGGCTCGGGCACAGCGAGTGGCCCCGCACGAGGGCTCGCAGAGCGTCCCCCCGGCTCCGCCCGCCGCGCTGTGGCCCCTGGAGGGCACCAGGGTGTTCATCGTCCCAGGAAGCCCCACGACGCGCGACCCGACGTGCGACGGGACCCGAGTCGGTCCTGTCTGCTGCGTGCGGGAAGCTCCGGCCACGCCGAACCCCCCGCGTGACAGCCCGGGCCCGCCAGCCCGCCCGCGACCGCCGCGCGGGGTTTCACGGCCGAGCACAGGCCTCCACGGTCCTCTGGGCCGGCCGGTGTCCGCGGGGCGAGGGGGCCGCCGGACAGGCCGCCCCACCCCCTGCCGCCTCCGGGGCGACGAGCCCGTCCGGGAGCCCGCGGCCCCCCGCCGCGCCCGGCCGCTCCGACCCGGCGTCCCGCTGCCCCCGAGGCCCGCGGTCCCCCGTCTCCAAACTTCACTCCGCCCCCGCCAGCTGTTTACCGTCGCTCGGCCCGGCTCAGGCCGGCCCGCCGCCGGCCCCCGTGCACCTCGGGGTCATTACGACACCGAGCCGGGGGCTTCGCGAGGAAGACGCGCATACAAAGGGCGGAGGAAGAAGGGGCGGCGGGCAGCGAGGGGAGCGGCGCTGGGACGAAATGACACAGCAGCAGAACCGGCTCCCAGGAACCCGGGGCGACAGTCGGCTTCGCGGGCCGCGCAAGGTGCGTGTCAACAGCCGCCGGAACCCGTCCTCCCGCCGGCCGCGAGGGGCGGACGGCCGGGCCAGGGCCGGCCCCGCCGGGTGACAGCCGCCCAGCCGGGCGCCGGCGGGAAGAGGCCGGGCCGGGAGGCCCCCCCGCCCCCCGCGGCCCGAGGAGGCGGCGCGGCGGCCACCAGCCCGCAGGTTCCCGCTCTCCGCCGCGCCCCGCCGCGCCCCGCCGGCGCGGGCTCCCGCAGGGGGCGGTCCGGCGCCCTCCGCCCGCGCCACCACCCGCCGCGGGGGGCCGGCGCCCCCTTCCCGCCCGCCCGCCCAGAGGTCCCCACCCCCCGGGCTGACGCTCACCAAAGCCGCCGGCGGCGCCGCCGCCTGCTCCTCGCGCCGCGCTCCCTCGGCTCCCAGCAGCAGCGGCGGCGGCGGCGCCTCCGAGACACAGACCCGGGTTTGTTCAAAATCACGCGCCCAGCGCCATTCCACCGCCGCATCCCATAATACGCCGGGCCCTCCCCGCCCGCGCGCCCCTCTCCGCCCGCCCCTCTCCTCCGCCGGCCCCGCCCCCCGGCCCGCTTCCTTCGCCCCGCCCCTTCCGCGGCGCCTCGGCCCTCCCCGTGGCAACCCGAGCCTCGCGTCGCTGCGCAGGGCGCGGAGCACGCCGCGGCCCCACGTGACTCGGGCTCCGCCGGAGGCGTGGCCGGGACGTTCCACCGGCCGAGCTGCGGGGGGGGCCGGCCGCGCCTCGCCTCTGGCTCGCCCGGCGGGACGCTGGCGCCGCGGCTGAGCTTCCCGCAGCCCCGCCGGGCGGCTGTGCTGGGGGCGTCGGGCGCGCGAACGCCCTCCCTCCGTGTCGGCTTTGCGGGATCTGCGAGCCCGAGGGGACCCGCTCCGCTCGCTCCGGCGGGGACTTGGCGGTCGGCCGCGGGCACGGACGCGTCGAGTCACCTTGTCCGCCTCTGGCTCCCGCGCCGTCCCGCTGCGGACGAGGAGGCGACGCCGAGCGCGAGTCGGGGCAGCCGGCGCCGGGGCAGCGAGCGCGGTGCGGGACGGGCGGCCGGGCGGAGCCGAGTGCGGAGGCTGGCGGGCCCGAAGCGCGTCGTGCGGCCTGCGGTCGCCGGCGTGCGGGACGGAGCCCGGGGCCGCGGCGGACCAGGCCAGACTTCGCCGTCGTGGGGGCGCTTGCTCGGGGGTCAGGCGGTCCGGGGTCGCGCATGGGCGCAGAGCCGACGGCCGAGGAGAAACGCCGGGTCCGGAGGGCGGTGGGCGGGTGTCCCGCAGCTCCACCGCGCGCACCCGCAGGGTCAGTTCTGCTCTGCGAAGGTCGCCGCCGCGCGTCCCCTGCAAGCTCGTGGCAGGGCAGGCGGCGGGGAACTAGAGCAGGCCTGGCCGCCCGCGGCTCTGCGGCCGGTGCGGGAAAGGGAGGACCTGGGAAGGTGCCCAGGCTTTGTTGGGGATCCCAAGGCGAGTCCGGTTCATGAGGAGCCTGGAGAGCGAGTGGCCGCTGCCGCTACCGTGGCCACCTCCAGGAGAAGGGAGTTGAGATGGGGGGTCGAACCCTGGCTGGACTCCAGGGAAACTGTCCCAAGAGGGAGAACATTTCTTGGGCTATTCCACAAGGCTAGCGTGACCCGAAATCAAAACTCAGGACAAACAATACCCAGAGGAGGAGAGGAATTCTTCTCTTATGACTTTGTTGCAAGGAAAATTAAGTTAAAATATGAAAAACAGTGCTGTGGTACTAAACAGAAGTCCTACCATGACAATGTATGGTTTACGTCAATAAGGTTTAACACTAGGAAATCTCAAGTGATTTACTGAAGGAGAAAAGCCAAATGATACTCTCTAGAGATGCACTGTATAGTATTCAACAGACATTTCTGAAATTTAAAAATTCATAGTAAACTAGAAATAAAAGAATATTTCTTTAAATGGATCATGATCATCATCAGAAGACAACAGTAACATCATACCTTAGAGTGACAGGAGGGAAGCATTCACATTAAAGTCAGGGACCCAACAAAGAGGCAGGCCTATAGCAGTGATTAATATTTTCTAGGGTGTGCTAACTAAATGTAATTAAGTAAGGAAAAAGAAAACAGAGGTTTGGGGCGCCTGGGTGGCTCAGTGGGTTAAAGCCTCTGTCTTCAGCTCGGGTCGTGATCTTGGGGTCCTGGGATCGAGCCCCGCATCGGGCCCTCTGCTCAGCAGGGAGCCTGCCCCCCCCCCACCCCGCCTCCTGCCTCTCTGCCTACTTGTGATCTCTCTCTCTGTCAAATAAATAAATAAAATCTTTATAAAAAAAAAAAAAAAGAAAACAAAGGTTTGAAGACTGGAAAGAAAAAAATAAATGGTTCTTATTAAAAATATTCATAAAGGGACACCTAGGTGGCTGAGTTGGTGAAGCCGCTGTCTTTGGCTCAGATCATAATCCCAGTGTCTGGGATGGAGCCCTACTTGGCCTCCCTCTCCCTTCTCAGCTGGGAGTCTGTGTCTCCCTCTCCCTCTGCCCGTCCCTCCCACTCCTAAGCACTCTCTCTCTCTCAAATAAATAAATAAAATCTTTTAAAAAGTCATCAAGAGGGGTGCTTGGATGGCTCGTTTGGTTAAGCAACTGACTCTTGATTTTGGCTCAGGTCTCGATCTTAGGGTTCTGAGACTGAGCCCCACCTCAAGCTCCCTGGTGGGAGTGGAGCCTGGTTAAGATTCTCTTTCTCCCCCTCCCCCTCCCACCCCACCCGCCTTTCCCTCCTTAAAAAGAAAAAAATAATAAATCACAAAGAGCTCAGTGTTGGGGTTAATTGCTTAGCCTCTGGACTCAGACTGCCTGGGTCCAAATTCCGGCCCTGCCACTTGGTAGCTACATGATCTTGGGCAAATTACTTTCCATCTCTGCCTCAGTTTCCTTATCTGTAAATTGAGAATAGTGTAGATATCATAAGGTTGTGAAGATTACTGAGAAAATATACATAAAACAATTTGAACAGTGCGTGGCATTTGGTAAATGCGCAATGACCAAAACCCATTAATAATGAAAGCTATAATAAAGAATAAAATATAACCTAATTTTTTACCTTTTCAAGGATGTGGAGAAAGGGGAACCCTCCTACACTGTTGGTGGGAATACAAGCTAGTGCAGCCACTCTGGAAGACAGCATGGAGGTTCCTCAAAAAGTTGAAAATAGAACTACCCTATGACCCAGCAATCACACTACTGAGTATTTATTTATTTTTTTTTTTTTTAAAGATTTTATTTATTTATTTGACAGAGAGAAATCACAAGTAGATGGAGAGGCAGGCAGAGAGAGAGAGAGGGAAGCAGGCTCTCTGCTCAGCAGAGAGCCCGATGCGGGACTCGATCCCAGGACTCTGAGATCATGACCTGAGCTGAAGGCAGCAGCTTAACCCACTGAGCCACCCAGGCGCCCACTACTGAGTATTTAAACCAAAGATACAAACGTAGTGATCTGAAGGGGCACATGCACCCGAATGTTTATAGCAGCAATGTCTACAATAGCCAAACTATGGAAAGAACCTAGATGTCCATCAACAGATGAAACCTAGATGTCCATCAACAGATGAATGGATAAAGAAGATACGGTATATATATATATATATATATATATATATATATATATATATACACACACACACACAATGGAATATTACTCGGCCATCAAAAAATGAAATTTTGCCATTCTCAACAAAGTGGTGGAACTAGATATTATGCTAAGCAAAATAAGTCAATCAGAGAAAGACAATTATACAGTCTCACATAGGAGGAGTTTAGGAAACAAGGCAGAGGATCCTAGGGAAAAGAGGAAAAAATGAAACAAGATGAACCAGAGAGGGAAACAAACCATAAAAGTCTCTTAATCTCAGGAAACAAACTGAGTGTTGCTGGGGGTGGGAGAGGGATGGGGTGGCTGGGTGATGGACACTGGAGAGGGTATGTGCTATGGTGAGCATTGTATATTGTGTAAGACTGAGGAATCACAGACCTGTATCCCTGAAACAAATAATACATTATATGTTAATAATAACAAAAATAAAGATTCTAAACTTTAAAAAAAAAGGCATTTTAGCTCCTAAGAGTAAATGCTATTCAAACATTTCTAATTCAAAAAAGAATCTTTGCTTTATATTTGCCTGAAGGCTTTTACAGATAAACTGAAAACATTAACTCAGCAAGTATTTGTTGATTATCTAGTGGATCCCAAGCACTGTGGAAGGTACTGGGAATAAAGTGGCAAGCAAGATGAGGTGGCTCTGGCCAATGGAACTTCCCCCAGTGGTGGAACTGTTCTATATTCACACTATCAGATGTAGCAGACATCTGAAATGTAGCTACTGCAGCTAAGAAATTGACTTTTTCATTTTATTTAATTATCTTTAATAACATTTAAATAGCTGTGTGTTGCTGATGACTATATATTGGATAGCACAGGTCTAGAGGAAATGACAGAAAATGAACAGGTAGAAAATTAGAGCTTTCTAAGTAAATAAAGGAGGTCTCTGAGGAAAACATCAGTACAAAAAATGAAAAGATAGCGGTATAGGGGCACCTGTCTGGCTCAGTCGATAGAGCACATGACTCTTAATCTCAGGGTTGTGAGTTCAAGCCCCATGCTGGGATGGAGACTACTTAAGATTTTTTCAAAATGGGGGCACCTGGGTGGCTCATTGGGTTGGGCCACTGCCCTCGGCTTGGGTCATGGTCTCGGGGCTCTGGAATCAAGCCCCGCATCGGGCTCTCTCCTCAGTGGGGAGCCTGCTCCCTCCTCCACCTCTGCCTGCCTCTCTGCCTACTTGTGATCTCTGCCAAATAGATAAATAAAATCTTTTTAAAAAAATTAAAAAACTGTTTTTAGTTAAATGAGATAGTAGTATAAAGTATGAGTTGGGTGGGATTGTCAGTAGACAAAATGGAATGTATTATGGAGTACCTATTATATTCCAGATATACTGTTAGGTACTAACTATGAAGTAGTTAATAAAATTTTCTTAGAATAGCTTAGTAGCCAAAAGATTAACCATAGATAGTCCATTTATCTTAAGTCCAGATGTCTCTATACAAGAAACCAATTTATGCATCTATACGCGTAATTATCACAGATCTATTATCCCTTATCAACAGTTTCAAAATCCAAAATTTTTGAAAACTAAAGGGTTTCATGAAGCTTATAACAAACGCAGCAGTCAAACTTGGCCCAATATGACATAAAGTATCAATATTTTTTTTTTTTTTTTTTTTTTTTTTTTTTTTTTTTTTTTATTTGTCAGAGAGAGAGGGAGAGAGAGCGAGCACAGGCAGACAGAATGGCAGGCAGAGGCAGAGGGAGAAGCAGGCTCCCTGCCAAGCAAGGAGCCCGATGTGGGACTCGATCCCAGGACGCTGGGATCATGACCCGAGCCGAAGGCAGCTGCCTAACCAACTGAGCCACCCAGGTGTCCCAAGTATCAATATTCTTTACACCATTTAGTGTGAATATCCTTACATACAGTGCAGAAATTCGATGTGTTTGATTATGGGACTTGATTATGGCCGAAGGGGTTGAAAGGAACTTTCTAGAGTGATGGGATACTTTTGACTTTGATTGTGGGGCATGAGGGCATGCAATTGCCTAAACTCACAGGGTATTCTTAAAGTGGATGTGTTTTGTTATATGTCAATTATACTTCATTAAAGTTGGTTTTTTAAAAATATTTATTTATTTGGCAGAGATCCCAAGTAGGCAGAGAGGCAGGCAGAGAGGGGGAAGCAGGCTCTCTGCTGAGCAGAGAGCCCCATGCAAGGCTCGATCCCTGGATGCTAGGATCATGACCTGAGCTGAAAGCAGAGGCTTTAACCCAGTGAGCCACCCAGGCGCCCCTAAAGTTGGTTTTAAAAGAAAAAAAAATTTTTTTAAGAAAAAAGTTTTTTAGGGCGCCTGGGTGGCTCAGTGGGTTAAGCCGCTGCCTTCGGCTCAGGTCATGATCTCAGAGTCCTGGGATCGAGTCCCGCATCGGGCTCTCTGCTCAGCGGGGAGCCTGCTTCCCTCTCTCTCTCTCTTCCTGCCTCTCCATCTACTTGTGATTTCTCTATGTCAAATAAATAAATAAAATCTTTTAAAAAAAAGGTTTTTTAAATTATTTATCCTCAATTCCAAACTACACTGATATTCAGTGGTTTCTAATAAGGGAATATAGATCAGTGTCACTTTCAACATATCCTAAATAATGTCAAACCACCTAAAAATTAAAATCAACCACTAAAATCATCTGCTGGTGGTAGTCAGGGTTCAGTTACTTTTCCTCTGGCAACAAGATTTATTTGCCTCTATAATAGTTGTTTTTGTAATTAAAGGATAGAAGTAGGAGCGCCTGCATGGTTCAGTCTGTTAAGGATCTAATTTGATTTCGGTCCAGGTTGTGGTCTCAGGGTTGTGAGACGGAGCCTATTGTCAGGCACTGCGCTCTACAGGGAGTCTACTCAAAAATTATCTCCTTCTGCCTCAGTCCCCTTCCTCTGTTTGCACAAGTTCACATGCCCATGTGCTCTCTAAAATAAATAAATCTTTAAACAAAAAAAGAAGTGGAGGGTTCTCTATAACGCTCTGATCTACAGTGTCTCTCCCCCCACCGCCCATCTGTTTTTTTTCTGAGGTTTTATTATTATTTTTTTAATTTAAAAAAGATTTTATGTATTTATTTGTCAGAGAGAGAGAGAGGGCACAAGCAGACAGAGTGGCAGGCAGAAGCAGAGGGAGCAGAGCAGGGAGCCCAATTCTGGACTCGATCCCAGGACCGTGGGATCATGACCCGAGCCAAAGCAGATGCTTAACCGAATGAGCCACCCGGATGCCCCACTTTCTGTTTTTAGTTACCTGCAGTCAGCTCTGGTCCAGAAGCAGATCCTCCCTAACATGCCATCAGAAAGTCAGCAGTAGTAGCTTAAGCCTAACACTAAATTCCAATGTCTGTGTCACTCACCTCACTTTATCACGTTATGTAGGCATTTTACCATCTCTCATCATCCCAAGGGGAGTGCAGTGCGATATCCTGAGTGACCACATTCATACAACTTCATATATATCATAGTACATTGCTATAATTGTTCTCTTTTATTATTAGTTATTGCTGTTAATCTCTTACTGTGACTAATTTATAAATTAAACTTTATCATAGGTTTGTCTGTACAGGAAAAAGCATAGAATGTAGAAGGTTTGCTACTATCTACGGTTTCAGCCATCCAACGAGAGGGATTAGAACACATTCCCTGTAGATAAGAGGGGATTTGTCTTGCTAGGGGTGTAACCATCCCTGTAGTTAGGAGGCTTTACCCTTGAAGGAAGTATTCCCAGTGTCAGCCATCCTGAAAAAGGCACATCTTCAGAGAGGATATGGGAACTTGAAAGAATGGCTCAGAGAGGGAAGTGCTTCCCTCTCTCGGCCTTGCTCATTTGGACCTGGACCCAGACTTTAATGTGTTTGAAGGAATGTGCTCATCTTCCACGTAACAGAAGACGACGACTTCTGCCTCTAGAGAGACTAGGAACCAGGGAAAGCTTTGTTTTCCCTTTTAATTACAAAACACCTTCCCTGGAGAAGAGCCAGCGAGTAGGTAAGAATTCCCCTTATCGTTGTGGTTTCCATGGGGTTCCATGAGCATGCAAAGCCATACACAATCTTCAGCAATTCATTTAAACATTTAGCAGAATTCTTTGCTGTTTGAATGGCTGCTTCATCTTCCTTCACATGCTGTGCCACAGATGACTCCGTGCTTGCCTCTCAACTGTGTTTACAAGCAGCTTGTCTTTCCTTGGATTCAGGCTAGTCAGTTGTCCTGTGACCTCAGCTTTCTGATCAGCTCAATAAAAGCTATGATTTTGTAGCTTGTCTAGCTTATTGTTGTGATGGTGGAAACAGTGCTCTTTTCGGCCTTCAGGTATTATTTTGTTAAGAGGCTCTGGGGGTATCTATTGTTGGACCACAGTGCTCAATACTTTTTACCCAAGATAGACCTTCTACTTATTCTTTTTTTATATAAAGATTTTATTTATTTGTCAGAGGGAGAGAAAGAGCACAAGCAGGAGGAACTGCAGAGGGAAAAGCAGACTCCCTGCTGAGCAAGGAGCCCAACACAGGACTTGATCCCAGGACTCTGGGATTATGACCTGAGCCGAAGGCAGACACTTAACCAAATGAGTCATCCAGGCATCCCTCTACTTACTCTCTCTTTTTTTTTAAAGATTATTTATTTATTTATTTGACAGAGAGATTACATGTAGGCAGAAAGGCAGGCAGAGAGAGAGGAGGAAGCAGGCTCCCTGCTGAGCAGAGAACCCGATGTGGGACTCGATCCCAGGACTCTGGGATCATGACCTGAGCCGAAGGCAGCGGCTTAACCAACTGAGCCACCCAGGCGTCCTCTACTTACTCTCTTAACCCATCCCTTCATTGTCTTTCTAGGTCTCAGAGCTCTTGCTTTACAACCCAGATTTCACTGTTTGCTTCTGGGTGTTCCTAGTTAGCGGCAGAGTTGGACCATCTTCTCTACCTCACTAACATTAGTTTCTACCCAACCTTTGGGTTTTATGTTCCTGATTTTAGTGCCATCTCCAGAGAAGGGAAATTTATTTATTTTTTAAAGATTTTATTTATTTATTTGACAGACAGAGAACACAAGTAGACAGAGGCAGGCAGATAGAGAGGAAGGGAAGCAGGCCCCCTGCTGAGCAGAGAGAGATCATGACCTGAGCTGAAGGCAGCGGCTTAACCAACTGAGCCACGCAGGCGCCCGAGAAGGGAAATTTAGATGGAAACATCACATTCAATGATGTTGGGATTAAGTAGGTCTACTTAAGTATGTTCTACTCAAGTAGAACTACTCAAGTGTGTTCTTTACTCAGTGTAACAAATATTTGATTGCTTACTAAATACAAGGCACAGTTTGGGGTACCAGCTCGTTTATCAAAATCAATCAGACTATCACATACCTTTCACCCTTCTCTCCCATTTCCAATTTAACTATATGAACCAAATTGAAACATGAATGGTTTGGAATGAGCAGACAGAGTGGGCACTAGAGGATGTGAATGAAGCCTCAGGTTATAGTGGGTCTAGAGATAGAGAGAAAGGGAAGATCATCAGAACATATTGGATAATGGACAGAGTATAGCCTGAGAAGAGCCATGGTCCTTCTAGTGGGAGAATACCTGCCCTGGCACTGTTCTTTTTTTTTTTTTTTTTAAGATTTTATTTATTCATTTGACAGACAGGGATCACAAGCAGGCAGAGAGGCAGGCAGAGAGGCAGGCAGAGTCAGAGGGAGAAGCAGGCTCCCTGCTGAGCAGAGAGCCCGATGCGGGACTCGATCCCAGGACCCTGAGATCATGACCTGAGCCGAAGGCAGCGGCCTAACCCACTGAGCCACCCAGGCGCCCCATCCTGGCACTGTTCTTAAGAAGACGTTCTGAGACACACAAATGGCCAACAGACACATGAAAAGATGCACATCATCGCTAATCATCGGGAAAATGCAAATCAAAAGCACAGTGAGACACCACCTTATACCTGTCAAGATGACTAAAATAAAAAAGATTAAAAAATATCAAGTGTTCGTGAGGATGTGGAGAAAAGGGAATCCTCATGCACTGTTAATGGGAATGCAACTTGTTGTAGTCTCTGTGGAAAATAGTATGGATGTTCCTCAAAAAATTAAAAAATATAATTACCATATGCTCTAGTAATTCCATTACTTGGTATTTACCCAAAGAAAACAAAAATACTAATTCAAAAAGATAAATTTATTTCTATGTTTATTGCAGCATTACTTGAAATAGATAACATATGGAAGCCCAAGTGTTCACTGATAGAGAAATGGATAAAGATGTGGAATATCTTCCTATGTAGTAACATATCTATCTAGTAAGATCTACCTAGTAAGATATCTATTTATCTATCTATATCTATCTATCCATCTTACTCAGCCATAAAAAAGAATGAGATCTTGCCATTTGCAACAACATGAATGGACCTAGAGGGTATAATGCTAATTGAACTTTTTTTTTTTTTTAAGATTTTATTTATTTATTTATTTATTTATTTATTTGAGAGAAACAGTGAGAGAGGCATGAGCGAGGAGAAGGTCAGAGGGAGAAGCAGACTCCCCATGGAGCTGGAAGCCTGATGCGGGACTTGATCCTGGGACTCCAGGATCCTGACCTGAGCTGAAGGCAGTCGTCCAACCAACTGAGCCACCTAGGCACCCCTACAATGCTAATTGAAAGCAGTCAGACAGAGAGACATAAATAGCATATGACTTCATATGTGGAATTTAAGAAACAAAACAAATAAAGAAAAAAGAGACAAACTAAAGACTTAAATACAGAGGACAACCTCATGGTTGCTACAGGGCAGGTGGTCGTAGGATGGGTGAAATAGTTGATGGAGTTTAAAAGTACACTTACCATGATCAGCACTGAGTAATGTGCAGAATTGTTGAATCACTATATTGTACACTTGAACCTAATACAACGGCATGTTAATTATTTTTTTTTAAGATTTTATTTATTTATTTGACAGAGAGAGATGACAAGTAGGCAGAGAGAGAGAGAGAGAGAGGAGGAAGCAGGCTCCCCGCTGAGCAGAGAGCCCGATGCGGGACTCGATCCCAGGACCCTGAGATCATGACCTGAGCCGAAGGCAGCGGCTTAATCCACTGAGCCACCCAGGCGCCCCCGGCATGTTAATTATACTTCAATTAAAAATATAATGAGATAAATTGTCAAGAAAAAAATAAAAGGACTTGCTGGTCATCCAGACAAAGAGGAGCTTTAAGGAAGCAGAACAGTTACACTGAAACTTCTCTTCATTTGAAGGTGACAGGGCACCAGCTTTTGACACTGTTAGAGAAGACAGAAGACTTATTAAACCATAAATAAATATATAAAAATACATAAATAAAAGCCCTTAAGATGACTAAATTCAATGTGCACACAAGACTACTGACCAAAAAGCATTTTAATCCCTTTTTTATTTTTTAAAAAATATTTTATTTATTTATTTGACAGAGATCACAAGTAGGCAGAGAGGCAGGCAGAGAGAGGGGAAGCAAGCTCCCTGCTGAGCAGAGAGCCTGATGCGGGGCTCGATCCCAGGACCCTGAGATCATGACCCGAGCTGAAGGCAGAGGCTCATCCCACTGAGCCACCCAGGCGCCCCTTTATTCCCTCTTTGAGATTTTACATTCAATAAAATGCACAGATCTTAAGTATACAGTATAATGAAACTTGATAAAGAGTGGCATACCATTCTTATAACTCATACCTCTATAAACATACAGAGTATTTTCATCACCTCTTGGTACTTCCTAGTAAATTACCAACCTTCTGCATTTTCCCCTCCCTAAGTAATATCTGATATTCTGTCTCCATAGATTAGTTTTGTTTGACTTTGAACTTCAGGTATGTAGAATCTTATTATATGTATTTTTTAATGTCTGATATCTTTCACTCAGTATAATATTTTGAGATTCATTCATATTCTTGCAGATATCTGCAGGTTTTTTCCTTTTTAATGCTGAGTAGTATTCCATTGAATACATATACCACAGTGTCTCCATTCCCTTTCCTTATAATGGACATTGGTTTGTATTCATTTGAAGCTATCATAAATAAAACAGGTATAAGATTTTCACACAAGTAAACAAATGGAAATCATGATTTTAAAAACACAACACTGATGAAACATTGAAAGAGAAAGATTGAATCCTGCTAAGTGGCCTGAAAAGTGGAAACAGTATCTCAAAACACAGAGCAAGACAATATAAAGTGAGAAATTACAATGAAAAGGGCACATAGAGGGTGCTGGGGTGGCTCAGCTGGATGGGCAGCTGCCTCAGCTCAGGTCATGATCCCAGGGTCCTAGGATCGAGTCCCGTGTCAGGCTCCTTGCTCAGCAGAGAGTCTGCGTCTCCCTCTCCCTCTGTGCTCTTGCTCTCTCTCAAGTAAATAAATAAAATCTTTAAAAAGGGAAGGAAGAAAGAGGCACATCATTTTGAAGATACATCCAAAAGACTTGACATATGACTGCTGGAGTTCTCCAAGGAGAGAAAGGAACATCTAAAAGAGAAGTAATAATTAAACAAGTAATAGAAAATTTCCCTGACCTAAAGACAGACCTCCATCTGCAAGTCCAAGGGGTCACGGAGTTCCAGGTAGTATCCATGGGAAAAGACACACCCAGGCATATGTGAGGGAAATTCCTAGAAAGAGATCTTTAAGGACGTTCCTATGGAAGAACAAGTTACTTACAGAAAGAAGAAAAACAAGAACACAGAGGACTATGGGGGGGGAGAGGAAGCGTGAGGAGAAAGAGGGGAGCAGGAGGAGGAGGAGGAGAGGGAGAGGAGAAGAAAGGTGCCGAAATAAAGCCAAATAAGGACAAGCAAAGGCTATTAGAGCTTTTCTACAGCCAGGGATTTGGGCCGTCGTCATTTATGTCCGACAGATACTCGGAGACAGGCAGAGGAATGGAAAGCTTTATAGTGGAGAAAGGGAACTCAGGTATGCCCCGAGTGGAGGTTGCTGGCACAGGGAAGCGGTCTGCGGCCACCCAGAAGTGGGGTAGCCTATGTAATTGGTTGCTGGCCTAGGGCGGGGGGCGGGGAATGGGGGGATTGGGGGACGGCTTTAGTATTTGGCTTTCCTGGTTAGGGCAAAAATGAGGGAAGCTGTCTGTGACTGACCAAGTGCTGGCCATTTGGGGGCTGATAACCACAGGAGTCCTTAGGCTTTCTGGGATGGCTGCTGCAGATGGGGAGTGGACTAGCTGCTAAAGACTGTTGGTCAGTTTTGTTTTTACATGTGGTCTTGTACATTCAGTCTCTCAAAGAGAATGAAGAGAGAGAATGAAGAAAAGACGGGGAGGGTAGAAGGATGGAAGGTAGGAGGGAGGGCAGAGAGTGAGAGAAATCACAGGCACTGGACTCCTCATTTGAAATCCTGTGGAGTAACATTTTATAGGTCACCGAGGGGGAAAGAGACGGCAGCTCAGCGTAAACCCCATTCAACCACCAAGATGATGGGAAGAGATTTGTGAATATGCGCAGATTCACCAACACGCTACCCGTGCACAGCCTCTGAGGCGTCACTTAAGCTTGAGCACTACCAAATAACGAGACACTCAGAAGAAAGACCTCGTGTCAACACAGGAAACAAGAAGAGAAGGGGAATTTATGATGAATTAGTTTAGTCTGAATTTATATAGCAAGTGAATAACGGCAACAAAACTGGGAACTACAGCCCAAGTGTCAACTGAAGGGTTCCTAAATAAAAGAGACATACTGCAAAGGAAAAGCAAATACCAACCTATCTCAGCGAGCCAAGGATGGAGGGGGCAGACATCAGTATATCCTCCAGGTCTCAAATCCAAGTGAAGGATGTAAGTGAAAATATTCTGAGTCTCATTTATTGAGGTATGATACAGAGGCAATGGGGGACTAAAGTGTCCAGAAGCGAGGAAAGGGCTGAAACTTGTCCTTACATATTCTTTTTTTTTCTTTTTTTTTTTTTTTTTAAAGATTTTATTTATTTATTTGAGAGAGAGACAGTGAGAGAGAGCATGAGCGAGGAGAAGGTCAGAGGGAAAAGCAGACTCCCCGTGGAGCTGGGAGCCCGATGCAGGACTCGATCCTGGGACCCCGGGATCATGACCTGAGCCGAAAGCAGTCGTCCAACCAACTGAGCCACCCAGGCGTCCCTGTCCTCACATATTCTTAAAGGAAAAGTGATACTGAATGTCAGTAAAGGAAAGGTAATCAGCAGTTAAATTGAAAAGAAGATGAGCCCTGATACACTTTTCACACTCATTAAATTGAAAAGAAAATGATACAGGACATGACAGAGAAAAATAATAAGAAACAGAAACATCCAGAATGTGTGGCAGAACTCAGGTAGGAATTAGAAATAAAAACATCATTTTAGGAATGAAGACTCAACAAGAAGGAGACTAGGAGTAAATAAAAGTGTCAGATAATGCCTTAAGAGAAAATGACTGAAAATTAAATTAAAGATGTGAAAAACAAATAAAAAGATTTTGAGGGAAGGTGACTAATACTAAGATAAAGAAGATCTAACACAAAGACAATAGTAGTTTCTGAGGAAAGAAACCAAAGGAATAGAGCAAGAACAAAAATGGTAAAGATATTATTATTATTTAAAGATTTTATTTATTTATTTGACAGACAGAGATCACAAGTAGGCAGAGAGGCAGGCAGAGAGAGAGAGAGAGAGAGAGAGAGGGAAGCAGGCTTCCTGCGGAGCAGGGAGCCCGATGCGGGGCTCGATCCCAGGACCCTGAGATCATGACCCGAGCTGAAGGCAGCAGCCCAAACCACTGAGCCACCCAGGCGCCCCGGTAAAGATATTATTGAAAAAAACGGAAACGGTCTATTGAAAGAGCACGCTCTATACCTAAGAATGACCAATACCAGCATGTGGTCTAGTAAAATTTCTTGATGTTAAAGGGAAAAAAATTGGGAGGTATCTAGGCAAAAAGACAATGTAACCTATAAGGAAAAGAAAATTAGACTCTCACAAGGTAGTTTTCAGCAATGCTTTAGGTCCTAAGAACATGGAGCACCACACTTCAGGCTCTCAAGAAAAGTGAGTCAGGGATTATTATATCTAACAAAACTGATTTCCAAACATAAAAGGCACAGGTGTTTCCAACACTCAAGAACATTTAAAATTATGTTTTCCAGGAGTTCTTACTGACAACTCTATTAAAGAACTAGCTTTAGCCAACTAAAATGACTGAGAGATCTCAGTATCAGAGCCGGCGGTGAGCATTAAATATGTACTGCTTATGAAACAAGACCAGATGAGGATTAGGAGGAAGAAAGTGTAGTTTGTCACAGCTGAACGTGCTCACGATACAGGTAGAGAAGAGAGGAAATGGCAGAGTATTTGTAGGAAAATGTTGAATTCTTCAGCAATCACATTGGGGATGGTAGTATTTAAATTGTGTGTACAACACAGGATGAGTGAAATGAATAATTTTGGAATATTTTGCTCCATACTCTCATCTATACTTGTGAACCAGGATTCTGGATGTGGAAGTAAGAAGATGCAGATGTGATACAGAAAAAGTTAAGTAACATCACCTATATTGGAATTTGAAGTATCAGAATGAACTCGTGGCTTATTTTATCCTTAAAATATGTATTCTTTAGCTCTGTCCGATGAAAAGGTCCCAAAATGACCAAGACAGTAGCAATGAACATCCTTAGCACTCAGATTGTTATCTGTAAATATCCTTCCTAAAAGGAACTAAAGGAACAAGGGCTGATTCTGGGTCTAGACTAGGAAACACACACAATGACCCTAGAATAATTTTGTCACAGAACACTAGCAACATGTGGAATAAATGCAGGTTAAGGATTGGTGCTCAGAAAACAGAATATATGCAATCACCTAGGCCCTTTTAAAGTTCTATAGCAAGGCATATTTAAGCTGGGTACATGGGACACAGAGTGGACAATGCACCAGGAAAAGGACCTGGATGACTTCCTCTGCATATTTGTAGGGAAATTCTGAGGGGTTAGAGACCAGCTTTTACAACTGATTATATAAAAATGGGGATTTCCTGGCCAGAAAAATGGCTACTCATCTAGTGGTGTGGACATCTAAGCTAGAGCAGTGCTACCCAAACTTTGATGTGCAAGAATTACTAGATGGACTTTGCTGATAGGACAGTTTGACTCAGTAAGTAGCGGCTGGGACCTAAGATTTTACCTAGTAAAACAGAATTAGGATCTCTTAATTCAAAGAAGCCTAGCTAACGTTTTGCTGCTAAGCAACTAAAAAGAGAGAAGAAGTTTCCAGTAGCATGCTTGTCTTTGCACCCTTCTGTAAGTAAAACCTGAAAATGTGTGGTTGGGCAGGATTAGGCAGAGCAGTCTGGAGAAGGGAGGCCTTGTCATGTCCAAAGCCTAGTCAGATTGTCAGACTGCTGCTCCGTCGTCAGGAAGGTGGACAACTTCCCCACCGACGGTAGCCCTCGTGGAGGTTTACAGAAGAGGCCGCGTTCAGCAAGGCAGCACAGACGACGCCAGGCGGGGTGAAAGCACATCTGGTGATCTGGGCGTCACGAGGCTGGACAGCTGCTCACTCCCCCGACAGCAGACGAGTCTGCCTCAGGGACTTCTCGTAGCTAAGACGCTCTGGCGGACACAAATGGGCAAAGAAAGCACCAGGAAGCAAAGATAAACTGAGGCAAAAATCAGATTAATGGAGTCCCTTCTCACGAAGCCCGTCGTTTCCGACAGCCTCCAGACTGTCGTCGCTGAAGGGACGGTGAGAGAGTGCGGGTGCGGGTGTGAGTGCGGGTGAGGGTGCGGGTGCGGGCGCGGGTGCGGGCGCGAGTGCGGGTGCGGGCGCGAGCGCGGGTGCGGGCGCGAGCGCGGGTGAGGGTGCGGGTGCGGGTGTGAGTGCGGGTGCGGGTGAGTGTGCGGGTGTGAGTGCGAGTGCGGGTGCGGGTGTGAGTGCGAGTGCGGGTGCGGGCGCGAGTGCGGGTGAGGGTGCGGGTGTGAGTGCGGGTGCGGGTGAGTGTGCGGGTGCGGGCGCGGGCGCGAGTGCGGAAGACCGGACACGGGCCACAGCGAACGGCTCTTCCTAGACACAGCTGTGGGTGCGGTTAGCGGATCCCGAAGCTGCCCGGAAGCAGTTTACTAAAATTCAAAGAAATTCCATCAAACACAGCGACACGGAAAAACCGGGCTACAACGCGCTCCATCTGGGTCCAAAGAGGGAAAAGTCCGGGAAACCTGTGCTCTCGGGCAGACCTGGGGCCCCGCGTGGAAGCGGCGACGAGGTCCTCTCACGGGGCAGAGGCAGCGTCGACGCCAAGAGCTCGCCCGAGGGCACGGCTGTCTCGGGCCTTCCCGCGGAGAAGCGCCGGCTCTGCCTCGCCGCCGGGTTTCGCGGGCGGCCGGGGGATGCCCCTGCTCCGCCGCGTCGTCTCGCTCGCACGCGCAGGCGGCCGGTCTGCCGACGGCGCAGGCGGCCCGGGGCCCCGAGGCCGTCGCCGGGGCATCCCCCGGCCGCCCGCTTTCTGCGCCGGCAGCGACGCTGAACCGGGAGCGGATGGTCCGTGCGAAAGACCTGGCTCGCTGATGGACAGAAACACAGCAGTGGGACAGGGAGAGGCCGGCTGCCCACGGAGCAGGGAGCCCGACGGGCGGCTCCGTCCCAGGGCGCTGCGACCCCGACCCGAGCCGGAGGCGGCACCTCAGGAGCGAGGCGCCCGATCTGTCCCCGGCGCGCCCTCCGCGACACGGACTCCGTCGGGGCCCGAGGGGATCGGACGGCCAGGCTGAGGAGATCCGGACTGTCCCTTTCAGCCCGTCCTCCTCCTCCGGCAAAGGGCCGCCCTCCTGGACACCGAATCGGCAGCCCGGCCACGTGACTAGGTCCTTGCCCAGGGACCGGCTCCAGAACCGACGCGGCCACCTCCGCCTTCCCTCTGCCTTTTCTTCCCTGGACGCACAGACCGGCCACGAGCCGGCGGGGAGGCAGGGCCGCGCTGGGCAGGGGGCCGGCTCGGGGCTCCATCCCAGGACCCCGATGGCGAGCCGAGCCGCAGGCAGAGGCCCCCGCGCCCCCCGGCGCCGGCCCAGGACCTTCTGGAGGCACTTCCGTGCGCTCGTCCGGCGGCCGCTCGCTTCCGACCGGGGGAACCGCCATCCGCCGCGGCGGGCACGGCCGGCACACAGAGCGTCGCCGGAGGCCGTGCCTGCAGCACCGGCGACCCGGGACCCCGGGACCAGCAGGCAGCGTCCGGCCGGACGCCGCCGCGGAAGAGGGCGGCGAGGAAGCGCTGCGGCCGCGCGCGGCCCGGTCTCCCGTCCGCGAACGAGAGCGACGGCAACGGCGACACGGGGTGTCGTGGTCCGCGAGCGCCAGGAGCGGCGCCGGTTCGCACGCGCGTGCAGACGGCGTCCCGGGAGGACCCGGGAGGACCCGGGAGGAGCGGCGCCGTCCGCGCGCCGGCGGGTCGCTCCGCGGGGGCAGGGACGGCCGCGCACAAGCTCGCCCAGACCACGCCCGCGGAGGCCCGTCGCGACCAACCGGCTACAGCGCCAGCGCGGCAACACGCGCATCCGCACCGCGTCGGGGCAGCGCCGCCTCGGGGAACCGGGCGCGGGAACCGGGCGCGGGAACCGGGCGCGGCAACGCGCGCCGCTCCAGCGCGGCCTCGCAGAGCGGGCGGCCGCCGTCCACGCCCGGGCCACACGCGGAGCCGGGCGACGCGCGGCGACTCCGGCCCCCGGCGCTTCCTGGAGTCGCACAAGCAACGCGCCGCGGACCTCCTCCGCCAATCCCAAGTCGGGGCGCGCGGGCCTGAGCCCGCGGAGGATCCTGGGCGGGCCTCGGACGCGTGCGGCGCTTCCGTCCCGCGGCTCTGCGAACGGGCCTGCGCGGCTCGCACGCCCGGCGCTCTGGCCCACTCAGCCGCTGCTCTATGGCCTGTCGGGTTCCCTCTAGCCGCAGGCTGGAGGACTGCGCTCGTTTCTCGGCGGCGGCGCGAGGCCCGGCACCCTCCGCTGAGCTGGAAGAAAGATGGCGGCGGCCGTGCGGCAGGACCTGGCCCAGCTCATGACTTCCAGCGGCTCCCACAAAGATCTGGCGGGCAAGTGAGTGTCTGCCAGGGCCCTGGGCGGTCGGCAGGGAAGCCGTGGGCCGGCTCGCGGGGTGACGGCTGCTTCGGGATGGGGTGCGGCCTGCCGACCGAGGGGGCGGGCCTGAGGTCGTCCGCAGACGCCCAGACGGGAGCGGAGCCCCGGGGGCGGCCGACGCGGGGCGGCCGGCGGCCCGTTCGGGTTTGGGGAGCACCGTGACCGGCTCGTGGGCTCTCCGGAAGCACGGCCCGAGGGGCGACTGCGCCCACGGCCTTCCGAGCCGGCCCTGGCGCCTCTGCGTCGCGGCGGGCTCGCCCCGAATGCGCGGTCGCCTCGGACCTCTTACTGATGGACTACGGAGCTGCGGGAAATGGGTCTCTGGGGCCTCGGTGCGGAGCCGCCGGGAGCGCGTTTCGAGCCCACGGGGCGGGGGAGGTTCGGCCGCTCCGGCGCGCGGCGAGTGCTTGCGGGGGCTTCTCCCCTCGCGACGGAGCCCGGGCGCCTCGGCGGCGGCATTCGCGGAGCCCGAGCTGCGTGCGAATCCTGCGGAGCTGCTGCGGCGGCCGAGACCCGTCCGCGTCCAAACGGGAACGTGTGCCGGTCGCGCAGGCGGTCGCCCGTGTCAGCCGAGGGGCGGGCGGGGCAGCCACGGGCCGGTTCTCCCGCGGCGCGAAGTCGCGTCCCGGCGCCGACCGTGCGGCTCCGCTCCAGCCGAGGCCCCCGCGCTGCCCTCGCCGTGTTCCCGGAACCTCGGCACCTGCCGCCCGCCGGCCTCCGGGGCGTCCGGCTCTCCGGGGCGTCCGGCTCTCCGGGGCGTCCGGCTCTCCGGGGCCGCGGCTGTCGCGAACCGCCCTTTCCTGCCCGGGAAAATGGGGGCCGCGGGACGTGCTGGTGCCCGAGGCCCGACGCGCGAGTGCGCGGTCCGAGCCCGCGGGTCCCGTACCACGGTGCCGGGCGCGGTGGGTGTAAGCGCGCGCCTGGCCGGCGCGTGTTGTCCGCGAGGGACTGTGTCGTCCGGGCTGGCCCGTGGAGCGTCCGGATTGCGGGGACAGCACGGCCGTGGGCGCCCCGGCCCCGGCCCCGGCCCCGCTCGGCGTTGTTTCCCTCAGAAGACGGACCGGGTTTCCAGGATTCGGAGGAGTCTGAGACGGAAGCCAGGAATTCGCGTCCTCGGCCGGGAATTGCAGGTCGGCGACAGAGCCGCGCTC
The DNA here is from genome assembly GCF_011764305.1 of Mustela putorius furo. Lineage (NCBI taxonomy): Eukaryota > Metazoa > Chordata > Mammalia > Carnivora > Mustelidae > Mustela > Mustela putorius. The sequence continues at coordinate 4,727,607 of NW_025421261.1, forward strand.
TAGCCTGTGTGGCCCGCGGACCTGGCGCGAGGCGCCGCCTGTTCTCGGGGCCCTCTGGGCCGGCCGGACTGCGGCGCTGGCCGCGGCCGTCGTGCAGGCCTCGCGGCAGGTCCGCGGGCCGCTCCGCCGGGGCAACTGGCACCGAAGCTGGCCCAGACGCTCGCGCGCTTCAGGCGCCGCCGGCCGAGCCCGTGTGTCCACGCGCCCCCATCCGGTCGCCGTGCGGGGCCGCCGAGCGGTTCCCCAGGCTGAGCGCGGAAGCCGCCGCCGGGCCATCTCCCAGGGTCGCTGCTCTGGAACAGGCCGGAGTGAGCCCGCAGACCAGCCCAGACGCAAGGGGAGGAAACACGGCAGACGCGGCCCAGCTACATTAGAAGGGAAATTCTGTCAAGTAAAGGAGAGGAAACGCAGAACGGAAAATTCTATAAAAATAGGCCTTTTTTTATTTTTTGTATTCGTAATCCTTGATAGAGAAGGTACCGAGGAGAGGACGGCCTTGGGCGTCTGGAGCCGTGATTTTCCAGGGAAGACAGGCTCTCGGGACACCCTGAGCTCCCTTGGCCTCGTAGGCTGTTCTCCCAGGGCGTCCGGGGGGCGCAGTCAGTTTAGGGTCTGCCTTGGCTCAGGTCGCGATCTCAGGGCCCGGGATCGGCTACTGCTCCGGCCCTCTGCTTCTCCCTGTCCCGCTCCCCTGCTTCTGCTCTCCCTCCTGTCAGATGATTCAGTCTTAAGGAAGGAAGGCTGTTTTGTGGAAAACAAAATAGACTCCTTGCCTCCCAGACATAGACTTTGGATGAGAACTTTTTAATAATAGCACGGAGTAGAACTGTCGGAAAGTAGAAGCCACTTACACACCAGGTACACACGAGGTGACACACGCTGTGGACCCTCAAGGGCTCCTTAGAACAGTCTCTGGCTCTTTGTTATTGCCACACACAGCACTTTCAGTGGTTCCCATCTCAAGAGGGAACTTCCCTAACGTCTGGTGTTTACCATGTGCCAAGCACATCGTCATTGACATTTTTTAATCCTTGAGTAATATTGACATAGCATATGAGGACACTGAAGTGCGGAGCTGAAATACCTTGCTTGAGGTCGCATAGCTTCTGTAATTCAACCTGTATGCTTGGCTCATAGCCCTGGACTCTCAATGCCTCCTACCTTTTGGCCTAAATTATCTTCCCCGAACTAGACTACATTTCAGGTAGTGATTCTTCTTGCAGGGGCCTTAAAATACCTATCTGCCTCCACTCTTTTCCACTTAACACTACATTGACATATTTAGAATACTAAACGATCAACCTCATTTAGGAAATTATTTCTTTTTTTTAGCATTTTAAATTTTAATTAAAATTAAAATTTGCTGAGACATCAGTTGTTAATCTTACTGAGATTCTCACATATTATCATTCTCTTTTAAAAATTTTTTCTTTTTTAAATTCAATTTAGTTAACATATAATGTGTTATGAGTTTCAGGGGTAGAATTCAGTCATTCATCAGTTGCCTCTAGCACCCGGTGCTCATTTCGTCAAGTGCCCTCCTGACTCCCATCACCCAATTACCTCATCTTCCCACCCTCAGTTTGTTTCTTACAGCTGAGAGTCTCTTATCATTTGCCTCGTCTGTTTTTATCTTATTTTTCCTTCCCTTCCCCTGTGTTCCTCTGTTTTGTTTCTGAAATTCCACATATGAGTGAAATCCTATGTTATTTGTCTTTCTCTGCCCAACTTACTTGGCTTAGCTAAGTACACTCTAGTTCTGTGTGTGTAGTTATAAATGACAAGATTTCATTCTTCTTGAACAACTTAGTAATATTCCTGTGTGTGTGTGTGTGTACACGTACCACATCTTCTTTTTATTTATTTATTTATTTGACAGAGATCATAAGTAGGCAGAGAGGCGGGGGGGGGGGGGGAAGCAAGCTTCCTGCTGAGAAGAGATGCGGGGCTCGATCCAGGACCCTGGCATCCAGGACCCTGACATCCAGGACCCTGACCTGAGCCCAAGGCAGAGGCCCAACCCACTGAGCCACCCAGGTGCCCCGTACCACATCTTCTTTATCCATTCATCTGTCGATGGCCCTCTGGGCTCTTTCCATAGTTTGGCTGTGGTGGACATTGCTGCTATAAACATTGGGGTGCACATGTTCCTTCGACTCACTGTTTTTGTATCTTTGGGTAAATACTCAGTAGTGTGATTGCCGGGTCGTAGGGTAGCTCTATTTTCAACATTTTGAGGAACCTCCATGCTGTTTTCCACAGTGGCTGCACGGGCTTGCATTCCCACCAACAGTGTAGGAGGTTCCCCTTTCTCCGCATCCTCGCCAGAATGTATTGTTTCCTTGGTGGTTAATTTAGTTATTCTGACCCGTGTGAGGTGGTATCTCATTGTGGTTTTGGTTTATAAGGAACTTATTTATTAATTTTATAACAATTAATAAATAATTTATTGTTTCTCCTAGGTATTATCATATTTAATTTCCTGAAACTTCTTTGTGATGTATCTATGTGGATTTGTTAAATCTGTCAGTTGGGTTTTTTCTGTGAGATAAACCACTCGAAAACTTAGTGGATTAAAACAACAAGCATTTACTTTGTTTATAATTTGTTGGTGGGCTGGGCCCAGCTGGGTGGTTCTCTGTCCTGCGTGGTCTGGGTCGCACACATACCTCCCACTTGTGCCTGCTGTCCACTGCAGATCGGGCAGGCACCGCTGCTGTGCTGCGTTGGTGGGGCAGGTGGCGGTGACAGGGCTGCGTGTTCCGTTATCCAGCAGGTTAGCCTGGTCTTGTTCGTGTGGCCACAGCAGGGTCCAGGAGAAAAGGACATACACAGGACCCCTTGAGGTCTCAGTTCACAGCAGCACTTCACTTCTACTAAATTCTGTTAATCAAAACAAGGCCAGATCAAAGGGTTACATAGTCACACTGCAGGGGCATATATGCAGAAGGAGAAAGAACTGTGGTTTTTCGTTTTGTCTTATTTTTGTTTGTACATACTCTACTGCATCATTCGGATGGTGCTTCGCCGCATTTGTTGAACGGATCTATTCGACTCTTTCGTGGTCTGGGATGTTTCAGCTGTCTTTTACAAATGTAGCCTGTGTTGCATTCCATTCCCTTCTCTGGGATTCCAGTGAAGCCCCCATTAGGCCTCTTACTGTGACCTCCATGTCTCTAACCCTGTCTTCTGTACTTAGCTTTGTATATATATATATATTTTTAAGATTTTATTTATTTTATTTGACAGAGATCACAAGCAGGCAGAGAGGCAGGCAGAGAGAGAGGGAGGAGGAAGCAGGCTCCCCGCTGAGCAGAGAGCCCGATGCGGGGCTCGATCCGAGGACCCTGGGATCATGACCCGAGCTGAAGGCAGAGGCTTTAACCCACTGAGCCACCCAGGCGCCCCTCTACTTAGCTTTGGACTGCTTTATTCCAGATAGACTTTTCCGTCCTGCCTCCTAGTTTATCAGTTTTTCAGATGTGTTTTATCTACTGTTAAGAACTTCATTGAGTGAGCTTGGATACAGTATTTTTTAGTTCTATAGTTTTTGGTGGTTCTTTTTTCTTTTCTTTCTTTCTTTTTTAAATATGGTTTTTAAACTTTCTATTTTAAGTACACTGCATGTCTGACGTGGGGCTTGAGCTCAAGACCCTGAGATGGAGAGTCTCATGCTCTGCTGACATGCCAGCTAGGTGCCCTGGTGGTCCTTTCTTCAGATGGCACTTTTCATGATTCTCAGTTTCTTGCTGAAACCTTGAAGTCTGAGTTTATCTCTGTAAACACGATACGCGTGATTGCACTGCGGTCTTTCTGGTAGTTGCCGGTGTCTGGAGGCCCTGCTGTTGCTGCTGTCTGTTGCTTTTGTTGACTCTAGCTCATAGAGTTATATGCCTTGTAATCTTTGTTGGGCAAGTTATTTAAAAATATACTTTTCAAAACATTTGGAGGCTTTAGGATTGTAACCTTTCATGGAGGATTTTCATTGCCTTCTGCCAGTCACCCAAGGGTGATAGCAGTCTAGGCTCAAGACTTCAGAATCTTATGGTTTACCTAGATGATCCTTAGCATAGAAATTGTAATCTTATTTCCAAAGTGGTAGCGTTTCCTCCTTTGGCAGGTGTGGATCTCAGATTTCTTTTCTTTTAGCTTCTGTAGTTGGCCAAAAATTACAACTTTCCTCTCAGTGTTTCTAGTAGATTGGCAGAATGCCCCAAGGCAGAGCCCACCAGACGTGCCACTCTGCCTCTCAGCTGTTGGTTCACAGTCAGCAAAGGCTTTCAGGCAGATGCTCTTCGGACTCTTATCTTCTCCTGTTTTTTTCTTTCTTATTAGGATTTTATGCTATTAATTTTTTCTTTTTTGCATTTTTTTCAGCTTTTTATGTTTTTATTTTTGTTTTGAGGTGGAGTTGGTCCAGTCAACTAATTTGTCATTACCATAGGTGAAAGATCTACTAATACATACCTGTTCTACTTGTTTTGATTCTAAGTAGTGACTGTGATACATTTTCATGTAGGTGTGTATTACTTACCTTCAGATTTAAGTGCCAAGAAATCAGGAATCAGCACAGTGGACTTTAGTTCATAGACGTAACTGGATGTTCAGTAGACATTTGTTGATGATGGTAAATGGATAGGGTAGATGCAAGCACCTTAGTTAAATTTGTTTTCCTCTCTAATTTTTATTTTTTTTAAGTAGGCTGCGTGTCCAGTGTGGAGCCCAACACGGGGCTTGAACTCATGACCATGAGATCAAGACCTGAGCTGAAACCAAGAGCTGGATGCTTAACCGACTGAGCCACCCAGGAACCCACCTCCATAATATATATATATTTTTAAATATGAAGCCAACATCATTCCATTTTTGTTTTGTTTTTTAAAGATTTTATTTATTTATATGACAGACAGAGATCACAAGTAGGCAGAGAGGCAGAGGAAGGGAAGCAGGCTCCTCACTGAGCAGAGAGCCTGATGCGGGGCTTGATCACAGGACCCTGGGATCATGACTAGAGCTGAAGGCAGAGGCTTTAACCCACTGAGCTACCCAGGCGCCCCTCCATAATATTTTTTAAGGAAAATGTATTTGGTATTTGTCATGTTCTCCATATCAGTCATATCTCCGTTTTTTCCGTTGAGTGCTTAGTAAAAAGATGTTTTGTCCATGGAGCCTTCTCTAGCTAATCTAACCCCTTTTGGTTTTACTCTCTTCTAAATTAAAATATTACCTCTTCATTTTTCATCTCTCTCTTTTTTAATTTTGTTTTTACTTTCTCTTAAAACATAAGATATTTCTGGGTTTATATATACCTATATATTTTAAATTACATTGCACTGAGTACATTACTCTTTTTTTTTTTTTTTTAAGATTTTATTTATTTATTTATTTGACAGACAGAGATCACAAGTAGGCAGAGAAGCAGGCAGAGAGAGGGGAGGAAGCAGAGAGCCTGATGCGGGACTCGATCCCAGGACCCCAGAATCATGACCCAAGCCAAAGGCAGAGGCTTTAACCCACTAAGCCAGCTGGGCACCTCTGAGTACATTACTCTTAAGAGTAGAGCCTAATACATTTTCTCAGATACATAGGTATGTAACAACTATCCAGATCAAGCTGGGGAATATTTCCAGCATGCCCAGAGGGCCCCTCATGCCCCTTCCCAGTCATTGCCCTCAAATATAAACACTCTTCTACTTCTGTACCGTGAATTGGGTTTGCCTGTTCTTGAAATGCACATAAATGGAACCATTCAGTTTATACCCTTTTGTGTCTGTCCTTTTTCATTTAACATATATGTGGGATACATTCATGCTTGAAGCATTCCTTATTGATTTGTAGAATGCCATTTTTTTAGCGGGCTTCACTTTCTTATTGATGATCATTACAATTTTTTGTAGTTTAGAGCTATTTTGAATAAAGCTACTATGAAAATTTTTGTATTTATCTTTTTGTGGACATAAACATTCATTTTTCTTGGATATCTACCGAGGAGTAGAATATTTGGGTTATAGAATACACGTTTAGTTTTAGTAGGTAACTGCCAGTGGTTTTCCGGAGTGTAGATCACTTTACCACTCCCGTGGGGTATAGGTGAGATTAGTTCCCCCACATTCTCACCCTTACTCAAATTTGTTAGTGTTTTTAATATTATTCATTCTAGTGGAAGTATAATAGTATCTACTTATGCTTATAATCTGCATTAACTTAATGAGTATTGAGGTGGTTGGGAATCTTTTAATATGCTTACTGGGCATTTGGATGTTATCTCTAGTGAAGTGCTTATTTATTTATTTTTTATTTCTTTGCCGAACACATGGATTTCAAGTATCTTTTCTATCTATGGCCTGCATATTTCACTTTTTTTTTTTAAGCTTTTAATTGAACAGGTTATAGAAGAGGTTTGATAGACCAGAGCCCATGCCATCATCACACTCCTCTGATTCTTCTTTCTTTGCTTCCATTTTCTTCTCTGCTGGAGCAGCGGTGGAAGGAGCAGGACCTCCTGCTGGCACAGCACCAGGTGCTGGGGCAGCTCTCCCAGCCGCTCTGTTGGCAGCTGAGGCTCCTATGTTGACACTGCCCAGGGCCTTTGCAAACAAGCCCAGCAAGAGAGGTTCAACAGTCCTACCTGGTGTTCTAATGAGGGCATTGATCTTTGCTCTGTGACCTCTTCGTCCTGCAGGGTGAGGGCCAGGCAGATGCAGGCGAGTGCCGGGCGGACACCGGGGATGTGGCCTCACCCGATCTCGACATTAGCTTCCTTGAGAGGACCGAGCACCTTAAGGGCAGCTGAGGAAAGCATGTCTCACTTTCTTAATGGTGACTTTGATAGCTATTCTTAATGTCAAAGAAACATACCCATTTTTTATTCGTACAAAATTTTTTTTCTTGTGGTGAGAACTTTTAAGAACTACTTTTTTAGCAACGTTGAAATATGCAACACACAGTATTATTAACGCAGTCGCTGTGCGTACATTACATCCCCATGACTTACTTATTTTATAACTCGGAGTTTGTATCTTTCAACATCGTCCCCCATTTTCCCAACTCCGCTCCTTGCCTCTGGCAGGCACCGGTTTGATCTGCATCTGTGTGTTTGGTTTGGTTTTACTTTAGATTCCACTGTAAGAGAGATCATTTGGTACTTATCTTTCTCTGTCTGACTTATTTTACTTAGCATTAATGCCTTCAGGATCTGTCTTGTTGCAAAAGGCAAGATTTTCTTTCTTTTTATGGCTGAATAATATTCCATTGTATTTACATAAGTGTTCTTTATCCATTCATTTATAGGTGAACACTTTAGTTGTTTCTATATCTTGATTATTGTAAATAATGCTGCAGTGAACATTGGAGTATTTATATATCTTTTCAAACTAATGTTTTCATTTTGTTTGGTTAAATACCCAGTAGAAATGTTGGATCACAAAGTGGGGTTTTTTTTTTTTTGAGATTCTTTATACCATTTTTCATAGTGACTGCACTAATTTACATTCCTACCAACAGTACACGAAGGTTCCCTTTTTTGTGTATCTTCCCCAACACTTGTTACTTCTTGTCTTTTTTTTTTTTTTTTTAAGATTTTATTTATTTATTTGACAGAGATCATAAGTAGGCAGAGAGGCAGGCAGGGGGCAGGGGTGGTGTCACAGAGCAGAGAGCCCAACACGGGGCTCAGTCCCAGGACCCTGAGATGACCTGAGCCAAAGGCAGAGGCTTCACCCACTGAGCCACCCAGGTGCTCCATTTCTTACCTTTTTAATATAGCCATTCTAACAGATGTGAGGTAATATCTTATTGTGGATTTGACTTGTATTTCTCAGATTATTAGTGATGTTCAGCCTGTTTTTGTGTGACTTTTTGCCATCTCTATGGGGAAATATCTGTTCAGTTCCTCTGCCCCCCTCTCCCCCCCCCCCCCTTTTTTTGAGAGACAGAGAGAGAGAGGGAGGAAATGAACAGGGAGTTGGGGAGAGAAAGGTGGAGAGACTGAGAATCCTAAGTAGGCTTTGTGCCTAGTGCAGAGCTGGATATGGGGTTCCATCTCAAAACCCTGAGGTCATGATCTGAGCCAGAATCAGAAGTCCGATGCTTAACCAGCTGAGCCACCCAGGTGCCCCCCTGCCATTTTTAAATCACTCTTCTATTTATTTTTTTGCTGTTGAGTTGTATGAGTTTCTTAATATATTTAAGATATTAACCTCTTATCAGATATATGACTTACAAGTATTTTTCTTCCTTCTGTAGGTTGCCTTTTTATTTTGTTGATGGTTTTCTTCACTTGAAGCTTTTTAGCTTGATAGAGTCTCCTTTATTTTTGCTTTTGTTGTCACCGCTTCTTGAGTGATATCTATAAAGATATCACTAAGACCAACGTTAAGTTTACCACTTACATTTTATTCTAGGAGTTTTATGGTTTCAGGTCTTACATTCAAGTCTTTAGTTCATTTTGAGTTTGTTTTTGTGTATGGGGTAAGATAGTGGTCCAGGTTCATTTTTTTGCCCGTGGCCGTCGTTTTCTCGGCACCATTTATTGAAGACACCATCCTTTCCCCGTTGTATATTCTTGCCTGCTTTGTTGTAAGTTAATTGACCATATATGTCTGGGTTTATTGCCAGGCTCTCTATTCTGTTCCATTACTCTGTGTGGCTGTGTTCATGCTAATACCATACCATTTTGATTACTCTGCCTTTGTAATAATTTGAAATCAGGGAGTTTGATGCCTCCAACTTTGTTGGTTTTTTTCTCAAGATTGCTTGGTTATTCAAGGTCTTTTGTGGTGCGACACAAAATTTTAGGTTGTTTGTTCTGTTTCTGTGAAAAATGCTGTTGGAATTTTGATATGGATTTCATTGAATCTGTAGATTGCTTTGGGTAGTATGGGCATTTTAACAAGATTGATACGTTCGGTCTGTGACTATGGAATGTCTTTCCTTTTATTTATGTCTTTAGTTTCTTTCATCATTGTCTTATAGTTTTCAGTGTACAGATCTTCCACCTGGGTTAAATTTATTCTTTGTTCCTTTATTCTTTTTGATGTAATTATAAATACGATGTTTTCTCTTCCTGATGATTTGTTATTAGTGTGTAGAAACACAACAGATTTTTAAAAATTTAAATTCAATTTAATTAACATATGGTGTATTAATAGTCTCAGAGGTACAATTTAGAGATTCATCAGTTGCATATAATACCCAATGCTCATCACATCATGAGTCCTCCTTAAAGAATGCCCATTACCTGATGCCACCCACCTCCCCTCCAGCATCCTCTAGTTTGTTTCCTACAGTCAAGAGTCTCATATGGTAGGACACGTGGGTGGTTCGTTGTTTAAGCATCTGCCTTGAGCTCAGGTCATGATCTCAGGGTCCTGGGATTGAGTCCTGCTTCTGGCTCCTTGCTCATGAGGGAGCCTGCTTTGCCCTCCTCCTGCTGCTCCCCCTGCTGTGCCCACACTCTCGCACTTACTCTCTCTCTCGGACAAATAAATAAATAAAATCTTTATTTTAAAAAAAGTCTCTTATGGTTTGTCTCCCTCTGTTTCCTTCTTATTTTATTTTTCCTTCCCTTCCCTTATGTTCATCAGTTTTGTTTCTTAAATTCTACCTGTGAGATCATGCATACATACATATACGTATTTGTCTTTCTCTGATGGACTTGCTTCATTTAGCATAATGCGCTCTAGTTCATCCACATGTTGCAAAGGCCAAAACTTCATTCTTTTTGGTGGCTGAGTATATTCCATATGTATATGTATATATATATATAAAATTGTGTTTGTATATAATATTTGTATATATTTATACATATATAGCATCTTTTTTATCCATTTATCTATTGATGGGCATGTGGGCTTGTTCCATGTTTTGGCTGTTGGAAACACAACAGGGGTGCCTGTGTGGCTCAGTTGTTAAGTGTCTGCTTTTGGCTCAGGTCATGATCCTGGGGTCCTGGGATTGACCCTGCATCAGGCACCCTGCTCTGGGGGAAGCCTGCTTCTCCCTCTCCCACTCCCCCTGCTTGTGTTCCCTCTGTCGCTGTGTCTCTCTCTGTCAAATAAATAAATAAAATCTTAAAAAAAAAAAAAGAAAGAAACAGAACAGATTTTTGAGCATTGATGTTGTACCCCACAACTTTACCGAATTAATTTATTAGCTCTTGCAGTCATATTTCTTATATTGTTCAGTTTTATTCATTTCAGTGACTTTTGTTTTATTGTAATTTGTGATAATATTACTTGATATTTAAATTTTCATTTGCCTAGGCTATAGCTTCAAAGACTAAGGTTATTTAAAGTCTCTTTAGTATCATACACAGAATCTTATACAACATTTAAAAAACCCTAGGTGCTCAATTCACATTTTTGGATTATTTAATATGGCATATTAAATGACTTTTAAAAGATTTTATTTATTTATTTGACAGAGAGAGATCACAAGCAGGCAGAGAGGCAGACAGAGGGCAAGGAGGAAGCAGGCTCCCCGCTGAGCAGAGAGCCCAGACTCAAAATCAGGATATGTTTTACACCAAAGTTCATAATTTTAATCACAAAATTACATTGCCTTAAATTTTTACCACTGGTATTTTTTTTTTTTAAGATTTTTTATTTATTTGACAGAGAGAGATCACAGGTAGGCAGAGAGGCAGGCGGTGGGGGGTGCTCCCTGCTGAGCTGAGCCTGATGGGGGGCTCGATTCCAGGATCCTGAGATCATGACCTGAGCAGAAGGCAGAGGCCTAACCCACTGAGCCACCCAGGTGCCCCTAAATTTCATTTATTAGAGAGAGAGAGCACACAAGTGGGAGGAGCAGAGGGAAAGGGAGAAGCAGACTCCCCACTGAGTAGGAAGCCTGACTCGCAGCTCTACCCTGGGACTCTGGGTTTATGACCAAGCTGAAGGCAGCCGTTTAACTGACTGAGCCAGCCAGGTGCCCGATTGATTATTTGAATCCCAGATTTAAATTAGGTTTATTAGTCATTCCTTATTATTATTGTAAAGAATTAATTTCTTTTTTTTTTAAAGATTTTATTTATTTATTTGACAGAGAGAGATCACAAGTAGGCAGAGAGGCAGACAGAGAGAGAGGAGGAAGCAGGCTCCCTGCTGAGCAGAGAGCCCGATGCGGGACTCGATCCCAGGACCCTGAGATCATGACCTGAGCCGAAGGCAGCGGCTTAACCCACTGAGCCACCCAGGCGCCCCAAGAATTAATTTCTTATTCTTAGATACTGGAATACTGGAATTTACGTATTAGAGAATGAGTAAGATAGCATCTAGCCTGAACTCTGTACCTCTCTTTCTTAATCTGTAAAAGTTGAGAGTTTGATTAGGCAATTCGTAATGCTCTGGCAAGTTGTATGATGTGGTTAATGTAAAAGTTTTATCACTTTCTAGGTTTTTTGTTGCTGGGTTTGTGTGTGTGTGTGTGTGTGTGTGTGTGGTTATTTATTTATTTATTATTATTATTTTTTAAGATTTTACTTATTTATTTGACAAACAGAAATCACAAAAGGTTCCCCTTTGGTGTGTTTTTTAATACAGATCAGTTGACAAGTTATGAAACAGTGCTTTAAAACTGGTTAATTAGAGGGGCGCCTGGGTGGCTCAGTGGGTTAAGCCTCTGCCTTCGGCTCGGGTCATGATCTCAGGGTTCTGGGATCAAGCCCTACATCGGTATCTCTGCTCAGCAGGGAGCCTGCTTCCCCCCCCGCCCCTACCTGCCTCTCTGCCTACTTGTGATCTCTCTCTCTCTCTGTCAAATAAATAAAATCTTAAAAAAAACAAAAACTGGTTAATTAGAAAATTTCTGTGCAACATTGTCGTCTTTGAGTATAATATTGTTAGTATAAAATAATCTATACGGATGTCAGATTAAGGGGGCTTAGCCATGAATATGAAAAATATGAATAATAAGCCGATCACAAATGAATAAACCATTGAATGCCCAGAGCAGTGAAGTAGATGTATAAATATAGATATGGGAAATAGTATATGTGCATGTGTATGTATGTGTCTAGAGAGAAATATGTGTATATATGTGTATATAGAGAAAGAGTGAGATAGTCCATGTTAATGAATTTTCAGGTAGCTGAATAGTGTCCCTCAAATTTTAAAAATAATTTTTAAAATATCAATTTTTATTTTTTATTTTTTTTTATTTTTTTTTTTAAAGATTTTATTTATTTATTTGACAGAGAGAGATCACAAGTAGGCAGAGACACAGGCAGAGAGAGAGAGAGGAGGAAGCAGGCTCCCTGCTGAGCAGAGAGCCTGATGCGGGACTCGATCCCAGGACCCTGAGATCATGACCTGAGCCGAAGGCAGCGGCTTAACCCACTGAGCCACCCAGGCTCCCTCAATTTTTATTTTAAAGCTTAATAATATTTCCTTGCTTTATTAGACTGGTAGTTCTCTTCTTTTGGAGTTTGTTGCCTTTTCTGTCAGTTTATCTTTCTTACAAGTCAGTTTGACTCATGTTTTTGAGAAATCATATAACCATGGTTCAGAGAGTACTGTATGGGTTGAGAATCAGTAAGTGTTGAATGGTAGCTCGTACAGAATACAAATCATAAATTTGAATGGGTTTGTGCCCTATTTGTATATATTTTTCTTTCTATTTTTATATTTCTGTTTCTTGACTATGTTCTGGATAACATTCTGAATAATTGGCAATACTGTTAGGTTTGTGAAATATATTAACTAATGCTTTTAATAAATATTACTATTAAGACAGAGGGATAAACAATAGTATAATACTTGTGTACCTACCACTCGAGTTTAAGAAATAAAATACTGTTTTATTACTTATCAATACTGTTAAATATTTGAATGCTTGTGATACGCTGCTTTAGGCATTGTGTGTATAGCAGTCAATGAAACAAACAAAAATCCTTGTCCTCCTAGAGTTTATATTTTTAGGAAGGGGTTTGCCATTGCCTAATAATTGTCATTGTTCCTGTTTTTAGCATTTCCCCCATCCTTTTTTTTTTTAAATTAAGATTCTTACTTATTTATTAGAGAGAGGGTGAGTGAGTGCATGAGTAGGGGGGAGGGGCAGAAGGAGAGGGAGAAGCAGACTCCTTGCTGAGCAGGGATTCCCAACTGAGGGGAGGGGGCTCAATCCCAGGACCCTGAGATCATGACATGAGCCAAAGGCAGACACTTAACCAGTGGAGCCACCCAGACACCTCTCCCCCATCCCCATCCTTTTTCTGATTTGAATCTTACGTGGTCATGAATATTAGGCAGAATAATTATTAGAAGTGATTGCAAATAAAGAATGTATAGGCAGGTCTGAGAACATGAGGCGTGTTCTGTCAGTGCATTTGGCTTGGTAGAGTTTATTTTGTACACACTAAGACATTCAATCCCTAGTATTTTGTTCCACTGCCTAGTCAACACTATCCTATTGTTGGTAACCCTAGTTTCATTAGGTCCGCAAGAGGAAAGGTTCTGGGTTATGTCAAATAACATTTTTGTGTCTGTGTAATACATAATTGAAAGAAATATAGCTTATTTTTTAAGACATTTGAAAGAAAGTTGATTTATTTAAAGAGAAGAAGGCAAATCATAAGAGACTTCTTTTAAAAAAGATTCATTTACTTATTTAAGGGAGCGCAAGCCAGCATGTGCACATGCCTATGCCCAAGTGTGGGGAGGGGCAGAGGGAGAGAGGGAATTCTAAGCAGACTTCCTGCTGAGCATAAGGCCATTGGGGGTAGGGGCTCAACCCCAAAACCCCAAGATTACAACCTGAGCCAAAATCAAGTCGTATGCGCAACTGGCTGAGCTGCCCAGACACCCCAAAAGTTGACATTGTAGTTTCAATTTAAAACTAAAACTTTTTCGGGGCACCTGGGTGGTTCAGTGGGTTAAAGCCTCTGCCTTCGGCTCAGGTCGTGGTCTCAGAGTCCTGGGATCGGGCCCAGTCGGGCTCTCTGCTCATCGGGGAGCCTGTTTCCCCTTCTCTCTCTGCTTCTCTGCCTACTTGTGATCTCTCTCTCAAAATAGATCAATAAAATTTTTTTTAAAACCTAAAACTTTTTCAAGAAAAAATGACACTTTAGATCCAATAACTTAGAGTTACAGATTCACTTTCTTGTGATGGGCTTGAAAACTTTTTTCTTTTTTAAGTAGGCTCTACGCCCGCTGTGGGGCTTGAGCTCACAGTCCCCTAGATCAAGAGTCTCATACTCTATCAACAAAGCCAGCTAGTTGCCTCCGGGGCTGAAAACTTAAAAAAAAATTGTGGTTTACTGAAAAGAAAACAAGAAGAAGTGATACCTTAGAATTACAGATTTAGTGTTTCTTATGATGGACTGGGAACTTACAACAACAAAAGAAATCTATGGTGTACTATAAAAAAAACAGCAACTAGAGCACTGTGAAAGAAACCAGGATAAACAGAAATGAGTAAACAGTGAGCATTAGAGTATGTAGCGTCCTCTGAACTTTATTTTCATTTGGTGTTGTTTTAGGTACCGTCAGATCCTGGAAAAAGCCGTTCAGTTATCTGGGGCAGAACAACTAGAAGCTTTGAAAGCTTTTGTGGAAGCAAGTAAGTGGGATGAAAATTCCATGTTTGCCTTGTGTTACTGAGTTAGGACCTCAGAGCTTGCTCACGCTTGTTTTAGATCAAGTTACCAATATAATTTGCATTGACATTAAATTCAGTCACGTGGAAATTCACTTTAGAATTTACTTCCTACTTGGTTATTTTTCAATAAGTTGTCTTCAGAGTTACATTACCAATTAAGGTTTTATATTGTAATTGATACCGTATACTGATGAAAGACAATGTAGCATAATGATAAAGAGAATAGTCTCGATGCAGTCTGGTCTCTTGCTATATTAGTTGTGTGTTCTTGGGCAAGTTACTTCCTTTGTGACTCCATGTCCTTGGTTACAAAATGGGGCTGTGATCGCTCCCCTGCAGCAGGGCTGGGAGAGTAAAGGAGTTGATACACCAAGTAAAGAGCTTCAAGTAGTACTTGGCATAGAGCAAGTGCTGCAGAGCTGTTAGCCGTTTGAATGGGAACCAGACATTTCCATTCTTCAAGACATTCTCACCCAGTCCCTGACTTCAGACATATCCAGCTATTTTGGAAATTACTCGAAAGTCAGGCTGGAGTTGATACTGAGTTAACAGTGTTAAGGACACTTGAGAGGGCTTTACACTATACAGCATGCTTCCACACACATGCTCGTGAGAAGTGCTAGTTTGTGTAGCAATTTCTTTCAAACAGTTGTAAGTGCCCAATGGCACTTGTAATGAAACTATTTTCTCAGCCGTATCTGGCTTTATCCAAGGATGAATTATGATTAATACATCATGAACTGATGACAGGCTTGTTGCAGGCGACTGTAAGTTACTGCCTCAGAAAGATCGGGGCCTGCAGTGGGTGTTGAACTGGCAGTGGCTTCAGAAAGACTGAGAGGAATGGCTTTATTGAGAACACTGCATTGTAGTAGCAAAAGAATAGTGATTTTTATTATAAACTTTGATCTTTGTATAAACTTTGAATCCAGTGCACTAATGAAAAGCCATCTACCAAAAATCATTCACATCAGCTCAACAGTTTTGGACCATCATTTATTTTCCTGGTAGCTGCTGGTTTCACACTTAATTTATCTGAGCAGTGGTACAAGCACAATGCATCTTTTAAAATAAAATAATGGTGCTAATAATAATGAAATTTGTTGAGTGCTTTGTGCCCCATGTTGTTTCAAGTGCTCTGTGTACAGGGCATTTAAGCTTCACTGCAGCCTTAGCCACATTGTACAGATGAGAAAACAGAAACACAGAGAAGCTGAGTTTCTTTTGGAGAGCATCTGATCAGGAGTGCTGGAAGCGGTGTGACTTCAGAGCTCTCATCTGTAATCACATACAGTAATAAAAACTCATAAATGTTTATAAATAATGTCATTAAGTCTGCCTGTATGTCTAGTGCTGACTTCAGTTTTATTTGTCATTTTTATTGGGAAAGTACAAGTGGCGGTACTTGCTTTATTTAAATTTCATGAACATTATCTCAGTTTCTTCTTTAACTCCTTTTTGTAACCAGGTGGAATATAAGTAGATACATAAAAATGGAGGTGTTTCTGTGCCTTCCCTTTGTAGAAAAATAAGGGAGAGAAGGAAGAATATAAAATTCTCAAACATAAAAGAAAACTTTTCCCCAGCCATTTCTGTTTCTTAGAAAAATATAGGGGATTTTTACTGTTTTGGTGTAATCATTATGTAATAAAATAATTCAGCATAAGGAAAACTAATTGTGTAAATATAAGCTGATATGGGTGTGGAAATCCCTGAATAGTGCACTGAAGGTTCATTATTAGGCATGCACTAATATATATCATTTTTAATGTTAATTTCAGGTAAAAATTGATTGCTTAATGAAAATTTATAAATGATTCATGTTTTCTTATCTTTTTTTTTTGTCAAGTGGTAAATGAGAATGTCAGTCTCGTGATCTCTCGACAGTTGCTAACTGATTTCTGTACACATCTCCCTAACCTGCCTGACAGCACAGCCAAAGAAATCTATCATTTCACCTTGGAAAAGATCCAGCCTAGAGTCATTTCATTTGAGGAGCAGGTAAAAATCTAGAGCAGTGACTTTTGAACATGAGATAGCAGCAGTTATTTTGAGAGGTATTACTACATTTTTAAAGGAGATGGTCATCCAGTTTTATTTTTGACAAAATGGTGTGCCAAATAGCATGTTACAATGTAAAAATAGACACCAGGATGTTGTAACTCCAGCTGGCAGTTGCTCAGATGTTACAATTTGATTTATAAACCAAATATTACTCTTTAGACAATTTTTAAGAATCAGCGAAATTGTTAATAAGGTTAAAATAATAGGAAAACTCCAACATTATGTATGCAGTTAACGTAAAAGTAAAATTTCATATTTAAGCTAAATTACTGCCATAATCCACATTGCAGAAATGTGTTAGTTTAGTATTTTGGTATTCTGTATATGCAGAATTCATAAAAAAATAGGGGTGGTCTAGTGACACTCGTACTATTTACTTGTCAGCTTAATATGTTAAATGAAAGCATTATCACAATGGATTAACTTCACGTCCATTTATTTTAGTCACTAATGTGAGTTGAAGTAATTTAACATGTCTGCCTGTTATTCCAGGTTGCGTCAATAAGACAGCATCTTGCATCCATATATGAGAAAGAAGAAGATTGGAGAAATGCAGCCCAAGTGTTGGTGGGAATTCCTTTGGAAACAGGACAAAAGTATAGTAAATAGTGGATATTGGATAGAGATGTATATAGGATATGTATCATTGTTCACTTGTGTTTTTTCTCACATTCTAGTGAAGGAAACATCATAAACAACTTAATAAGTAGAGACATTTTGTAGAATATTAGAAGGTGATAAGTGCTCTAGAGAAAAGTCAAGGGAAAGTGGGGAACAGGTTGTATCATTCAACAGGGTGACTGGAGTGGTAGGCTGTCCCGGTCCATGTTCTCAGACACTTGAAGTGAGGGCGTGGCTGTGAGCTGAGAGAAGACTGTCGGTAGATCCTGGTAGGGAGGATGGCTGATGTAAAGGCCCTACGACAGGAGCACGCCTGGAGTATTTTCAGAAGATCGGGGATACCAGTGTGGTTGGAGCGGAGCAAGCCAAGGGAAGGTGGGGGCTGAGATCAGAGAGTACCAAAGACTGGATTATGTAGGTTCTCCTAAGTCATTGTAAGGCCTTTGGCTTTTCTCTAAGTGAAATGAGGGGAGCCATTGGAGGATTTTGTATGGAAGATCGACATGATCTGATTTATATTTTAGAAAATCATTCTGTCTACTGGGTTGAGCCTAACTGTACCACTGCAGAGAAGATGGAGATTGTGAGAAATGTTGGATTCTGGATATGTTTTTAAGGTAGAGCTAAGGGTTTTCTGGTAGCTTAGATATGGAGTGTGAGAAAAAGAGCCAAAATAAATCCTGGTTTTGGTCTGAACTCCTGGAAGGATGGAGCTGCCATCTACTGAGTAGGAAAGAGTAGGTTTTGAGGGAAGATCGAAAGTTCCATTTTGGACATGTGAAGTACCTAGAAGGGAGTTGAATGTATTAGATACTGTTCTTTACAGTGACGGTAATTATCATTTTGATAGTGCTGTCGCATTATCTTTATCTGTGAGGATATCCGAGAACTGAAAATTTAGTTTTCTAAACAAATTAACCTAAAAGTGATTAAAAGTGGAATCTGGATAAACAGTTGAGAACTTATTTCTTTAAAGAATTATTCATTTTAGTAATTATAGTAATAAACTTAATAGATGGCATAAAAATTGGAAAACTCAAAAAAAGTATAGTACTCTTTTTCTTTTTTTTAAAGATTTTTCTTTTATTTGACGGACAGAGATCACAAGTAGGCAGAGAGGCAGGCAGAGAGAGGAAGAAGCAGGCTTCCCGCTGAGCAGAGAGCCCGATGTGGGACTTGATCCCAGGACTCTGGGATCATGACCTGAGCCCAAGGCAGAGGTTTTAACCCACTGAGCCACCCAGACATCCCCCAAAATATAGTACTCTTTATAGCAGTTTATGTAAATTTGAGTTATGAATGGAAATACTATACTTACAAAATGCTAGCAATATATGACTTGGGGAAAAATTTTGAATTAGTATAAAAAAATTTTAAAAAGTAAAGACTTTCAGAACTTGGGCCATATAAATTGTAAACTCCGTTCTTGCCACATGGTGGCATCACTTTTGCTGGTAATAAAATAAGATTTTTCTGTAAGGATTAATCTTGAATTTTGTAAGTTTCGAATTACGTGATGTGTCAGTTGTGCATTTCTTACATAAAATGTGGCTACAGAGATAAAGAAGAAAATGAAAACCACCTGTAATCTCAACACCAAGAGATAATTAGTATTACTGTCTTCATAAGCATGTACAGAAACACATCTTAATAGTGTCTTACATGCTGTTTTATCCTGTTTTTTCACTTAGCAAAAATACATAACTGTTATCATATAGTAATGATTATAACAACTGTATATTATCCTACCATCTTAATGTACCACAATTTAGTTGATTATTATAAATATCATAGTAGGTGATTCCCAGTTTTTTCCTGTTAGATATTTATGAGTAACTTTATAAATGAATATTCCTTTTATATATGTGTACACATCCCTGATTATTTTCTTGAGATTAGTTTTCTGGAGGTAAAATGTAGTTGGTAAGGAATGTATGCATTTTGAAGGGTTCAAAGGGTGGTTGGAAAATGTATTGCCAATTTGTTTCCCAGGATGGTTTACTCATTTATAGCCCCAACACCACTATATGATACACCCCTCAACTGGGCATTTTTTAAGTTCTTTGACTTGTGAGATTATCTGAGGATTGAAGGAAGCTAAAAATCAATAGACCAATCATGATAGAAAAAATAAAAATTGAGTAAAATTTATTTTGTAAATATTTTTTAGAGTTTTTCTAATACAGTAAAAATTTGATTCTCTTAATTTAACAGAATATGTAATAAAAAAATGTATTTTCTCCAACTCCTAAAAACTTTTTTTTTTTAAGTAAATCCTTTTTTTCTTTTTAAGATTTTATTTATTTGATAGAGAGATAGAGATCACAAGTAGGCACAGAGGCAGGCAGAGAGAGAGGGGGAAGCAGGCTCCCCACAGAGCAAAGAGCCCGATGTGGGGCTCAATCCCAGGACCCTGGGATCATGACCTGAGCCGAAGGCAGAGGCTTTTAACCCATGAGCCACCCAGGTGCCCCTCCTAAAAACTTTTTTTTTTTTTTTTTAAGATTTTGTTTATTTATTTGACAGACAGAGATCACAAGTAGGCAGAGAGAGAGGGGGAAGCAGGCTCCCCACAGAGCAAAGAGCCCGATGTGGGGCTTGATCCCAGGACCCTGGGATCATGACCCGAGCCGAAGGCAGAGGCTTTAACCCACTGAGCCACCCAGGCGCCCCCTAAAAACTTTCTTGATTATATATTTAGTCATTCTGGTTTTTTCTGTTACATCCTAGGCAGTACAATGTAGATTATAAACTGGAGACTTACCTGAAGATCGCGAGGCTATATCTGGAAGACGACGATCCCGTCCAGGCAGAGGCTTACATAAATCGAGCATCATTGCTTCAGAATGAATCCACCAATGAGCAGTTACAGATACACTATAAGGTAACAGATGAGCTGATTTGGGATTAGTTTTGTATTGGAGAATCCTGCTATACTAAGATGCTCCAGAACATCATTTTATTTTTTGCTTTGATTTTGAATTTTGGCTTTGATTTTGAATTTTTTCCCCTAATTGAGAAATTTCCCTCTTCAGGTATGCTATGCACGTGTTCTCGATTATAGAAGAAAATTCATTGAAGCTGCACAAAGGTACAATGAGCTCTCTTACAAGACAATAGTGCACGAAAGTGAAAGACTAGAGGCCTTGAAACATGCTTTGCACTGTACCATCTTGGCATCAGCAGGTAAACTTATAATTTGTGCTTTCAGGAACAGTCAGTTACCTTTGCTTAATAATTGCAGGTTCATTACTACTGGAGGATTTAGCAAAGAACTATTTTTCAAGGGGATGTCTTATTGCAATTATAATTATGTCTTATGCAATTATAAATTTATTTTAAACATTTAAACAGTTAAAAACAATAGATTGCTAACTTAAAAAATTTTTAAATATGCATGTATCAGTCTATTACCCACATGTGTTAGGAGTAATTAAGAGAGATAACATGAAATTTAGTTTGCCTAATATAGCTCTTAAAAATAAATAATGAAATTCAGTGAAAATTATAAAGAGGGAAATAAAAATTAAAATCTAGAGACTGATAATCATGTACTGCTTTTGGGATTTTATTTAACTTCAAGCCTTAGTTTTATATCTCACATTTATCCTTTTCTTTGGTAAATTTGAAAAATAAACTGTTCTTTGTTCTTTTTTACTAAATTATAGCATATAAATCACTCAACTTACAAAGCAGAAAAGACATTGAGAAAAAATGCTGGTAGTGCTAAGCCATGGCTTTTCTAAATCATTTTTAGAATGTTTATTGATCTGTATTTAGTTGAGAGCTTGATGACATGTTCATACTACACATTTCATTCCTTATTAAGCAGTGATCTTATTTATTGTATTTTTGTTACTGAAAGGCAATACATAGAATGGTATTGCTTCCAGTTCTTAAGAGCTTTTACTGGTTACTTGGGTTTCCTTCCTGTACAAGTGTCTGTTTTTATCCTCTTTTTTTAATAAACAGTAGCATGATATGCATACTTTGTAACCTGCTTTTTTCCTTCCTGTATATTGGCAGTCTTTATGTGTCAATACATGTCATTCATTCTTTTTGGATGAGCAATTGAGTATTCACTAATTCTGTGTTGGCAGTAACTTTGTAGAACATAGCTACCACAAATCAGGACAACTGACTGTATTTTAGTAGGCAAAAATGGAGTCATAACATAGTTTCTTATTGGAGAAATAGGTTGTGAGAATATTTGATGCTCATTTGCTTCCCTTAGGACAGCAGCGTTCTCGGATGCTAGCCACTCTTTTTAAGGATGAAAGGTGCCAGCAACTTGCTGCTTATGGGATCCTAGAGAAAATGTACCTAGACAGGATCATCAGAGGAAATCAACTTCAAGAGTTTGCTGCCATGTTAATGCCTCACCAAAAAGCAACTACCGCTGATGGTAATGATCAGGTCTTAATTTGTGGAAGCAAATATTTAGGTACACACTACTGGCAAGTGTGTTAAATTTGAAGCATCTTGATATCTTTCTATAATATTTTTATATAACACCTGATGACCAAAAAGGAGTATTATATTGACTGAAAATGAGTATTATATCCAGATAGGGTTTAAATAATAAAAATAGCCCTATTGGAAAGCATATCGTAGAATAATGCATTTTCAGAGACTATAAGGGCAGAACTATAGCCTATGTTAATACTGCCTGATTTTTATTTTTAATTTTTATTTATTTGTTTTTAATTTTTATTTATTTATTTGTTTGACAGAGAGAGAGGTGGGTGGGGGAAGAAAGGGAACACAAGCAGGGGGAGTGGGAGAGGGAGAAGCTTCCCGCTGAACAGGGAGCCCAGTGCAGGGCTCAGTGCAGGACCTTGGGATCATGATCTGAGCCAAAGGCAGATGCTTAACACCTGAGCCACCCAGGTGCCCCAGTGACTGCTTTTTTAAAAACTCAAACGCTTTGATAAGTACCTTAATTAATTTTTTTAGAGATTTTATTTATTTATTTGACAGAGAGATCACAAGGAGGCAGAGAGGCAGACAGGCAGGGGGGGAGCAGGCTTCCCGCTGAGCAGAGAGCCCGATGCAGGGCTCGATCCCAGGACCCTGAGACCATGACCTGAGCTGAAGGCAGAGGCTTTAACCCATGGAGCCACCCAGGTGCCCCAACCTTAATTAATTTGAAGCATCGGTTTTTAACAGTGTAATTATCCAGTCCTATTTTAGATAGAGTAAAATTTGGCAGAGTAGCTTGCTTAAGGTTATTCAGGGTGAAAGTGCTGCCAGTAAGAATAGAACTTGGTGTCATGTTTCCTAGTTAAGGGATCTATTTGCTTGCCAGGCTACCTTTTCCAGAGAAGTTTTTAATAGTTGCTTGTTTGTAACATCAGTCACTTTATATATGTTTGTCTACAGAGGTTTTAAAGTAACTGAAAACAATAACATACGTAATAATAAAAATATAAACAGAGCGTCAGAAACATGAAAAAAGTCAAGATAAACGCAGATCTGTTAGACTTAGTTCCTTGGATTCAACATCATCGTATATCAAAGAGAATTCAGCTATAAAAAGTCATGTATGCAGGGGGTTTGCTGAAAGGTATACACTTCACCCGGTCTTACTGTCCTGAGTTAGACCAGATCACTGAAGGGATTACAGTGACCGCCTGTTGAGTTTTTCATTTAATTTATACTTTAAGAAGCAAACTAGTTGATTTTCATCATTCTGTCTAAAGGAGGTATTTTTTCTATAGGATATTCGTGATGCAGTCCTCAGGAAAAGTTCTTCACAGTCTTGCAGTTGTGATTCTCCTGAACAGTTTTTTTTGTTGGGTTTTTTTTTTTTTAAATTTTAGTTAAATACACTCTGGGGGTGCCTGGGTGGCTCATTGGGCTAGAGCCTCTGCCTTCTGCTCAGGTCAAATCCCGGGGTCCTGGAATCGAGCCCCACATCGGGCTCTCTGCTCAGCGGGGCACCTGCTCCCCCCACCCCGCCTGCCTCTCTGCCTGTTTGTGATGTCTGTGCAAATAAATAAATAAAAATCTTAAAAAATATATATACTCTGAGTTGGTTGGTTTTTCTTATCTTGACTGCTAGAAAGCTTATTAAATTTGCAGCCCACCTATAAATAGTGTGTATGTATGTGTTTTGATTGTTGTTACTTTTTTTTTCTTTTTTTTAAAAGATTTTTTATTTATTTGTTTGACAGACGGAGAGATCACAAGTAGGCAGAGAGGCAGGAGAGACAGAGGAGGAAGCAGGCTTCCCGCTGAGCAGAGAGCTTGATGTGGGGCTCGATCCCAGGACCCTGAGATCATGACCCGAGCCAAAGTCAGAGGCTTTAACCCACTGAGCCACCCAGGCGCCCCTGATTGTTGTTACTTTTAAATTCTTTTCCATGTATTCTGAGCAGCTAACATTCTGAGATGTCTAACAAGTGGGAAAAGATAGTTAAAAAGAAAAAGTTCCCAGAAGTGATATAGTCAAACTTCACATTTGACTTTGAACTTTCTGGCATGGAAAAAAAAAGTGAAAAGGTTCTTTCTAAAAAGGATGCTTCCTAGGACCTCTGAGGATGCAAATAATCCTCAAATCTCTCCCATAGGACTATAAAAAGGGGACAGATGTTCCATTGTTTTCTCCCATTTTAGGCCTTACTGGTTTTCTTATTTATCTGGACATTTTTGTTGATTGGCGTTATAACCCTTAGCAATCGTGACATGTGATTTTTTAAATTATAATTCATTTTTTGTATTCTTAAAGTTGTGTAATATTATTGCTAATCTGCTTTCTGCTCACTAGATTTGTCTGTGGTGGGCATTTCATATAAATGGAATCACGCAATATATAGCCTTTTCACTTGGCAAAGTGTTTATCCATGTTGTAGCATTTATCAATACTTTATTCCTTTTTATTGCCAAATAATACTCTATATGTGAATATACTGCATTTTATTTCCTCATCAATTGATGGACATTTAGATTATTTTCACTTTGGGTTACTGATAATGCTTCTATGAATATTCATGTAAATTTTTTTCTATTTTAATTCAGTTAATTAACGTATAACGTATTACTGGTTTCAGAAGTACAGGTCTGTGATTCATCAGTCTTTACCCAGTGCTTATTACATCACATAACCTCCTTAATGTCCAACACCCAGTTACCCTATCCCTTCATCTCCCTTGCCTCCAGGAGCCCTCAGTTTGTTTCCTGTGATTAAGAGTCTCTTATGGTTTGTCTCCCTCTCTGGTTTCGTCTTTTATTTTTTCTTCTCTTCCCCTATGATCCTCTGCTTTGTTTCTTAAATTCCACATATGAGTGAGATCATATGCTAATTATGTTTCTCTTCTTGACTTATTTCACTCAGCATAATACCCTCTAGTTCTAGCCACATCGTTGCAAATGGCAAGATTTCATGCTTTTGACGACTATG
Organism: Mustela putorius furo; assembly: GCF_011764305.1. Classification (NCBI taxonomy): domain Eukaryota; kingdom Metazoa; phylum Chordata; class Mammalia; order Carnivora; family Mustelidae; genus Mustela; species Mustela putorius. The sequence continues at coordinate 4,752,289 of NW_025421261.1, forward strand.
TAATATTCCATTGTATACATATGTCACATCTTCTTTATCCATTCATCTGTCAATGGACATCTAGGCTCTTTCCACAGTTTGGCTATTATGGACATTGTTGCTATAAACATTGGGATGCAGATGCTCCTTCAGATCACTACGTTTGTATCTTTGGGGTAAATACCCAGTAGTGCGATTGCTGGGTCATAGGGTAGCTCTATTTTCAACTTTTTGAGGAACCTCCATACTGTTTTCCAGAGTGGCTGCACCAGCTTGCATTCCCACCAACAGTGTAGGAGGTTCCCCTTTCTCCGCATCCTCGCCAACACACATTGTTTACTTCTGACCAGTGTGACGTGGAGTATTTTTTCATGTGTCTGTTGGCCATTTGGATGTGTTTGTTGGAGAAATGTCTGTTCATGTCTTCTGCCCATTTCTTGATTGGATTATTTATTCTTTGGGTGTTGAGTTTGATAAATTCTTCATAGATTTTAGATACTAGCCCTTTATCTGATAAGTCATTTGCAAATATCTTCTCTATTTCTGTTGGTTGTCTTTTGGTTTTGTTGACTGTTTCCTTTGCTGTGCAAAAACGTTTTGTCTTGTTCATTTTTGTCTTTGTTTCCCTTGCCTTTGGAGATGTGTCCAGCAAGAAGCTGCTCTAGTGGGCACCTGGGTGGCTCAGTGGGTTAAGCCTCTGCCTTCAACTCAGGTCATGATCTCAGGGTCCTGGGATTGAGCCCGGAGTCGGGCTCTCTGCTCAGCAGGGAGCCTGCTTCCCTCTCTCTCTCTGCCTGCCTCTCTGCCTACTTGTGATCTCTCTCTGTCAAATACATAAAATCTTTAAAAAAAAAAGTGACGCCTGGGTGGCTCAGTTGGTTAAGCGGCTGCCTTTGGCTCAGGTCATGATCCCAGTGTCCTGGGATTGAGTCCCACATCAGGCTCCTTGCTCAGCAGGGAGCCTGCTTCTCCCTCTGCCTCTGCCTGCCATTCTGTATGCCTGTGCTCGCTCTCTCTCTCTCTCTCTCCCTGACAAATAAATAAAATCTTTAAAAAAAAAAAAAAAAAAAACCTGCTGTAGCCGAGGTCAAAGAAGTTGCTACCTGTTTTCTCCTCTAGGATTTTGATGGATTCCTTTCTCACATTGAGGTCTTTGATCCATTTTTAGTCTATTTTTGTGTATGGTGTAAGGAAGTGGCCCAATTTCATTCTTCTGCATGTGGCTGTCCAGTTTTCCCAACACCATCTGTTGAAGACACTGTCTTTTTTCCATTGGACATTCTTTTCTGCTTTGTCGAAGATTAGTTGACCATAGAGTTGAGGGTCTATTTCTGGGCTCTCTATTCTGTTCCACTGATCTATGTGTCTGTTTTTGTGCCAGTACCATGCTGTCTTGGTGATGACAGCTTTGTAATAGAGCTTGAAGTCTGGAATTGTGATGCCACCATTTTGGTTTTCTCTTTCAGCATTTCTGTGGCTTTGGATCCGACTTCTGATAGTTCTGGTTCTGTGCTCCACTGTTCTGTATCAGTTGTGGTAGCTGGTACGCAGAGGCTCCCACCCCAGCCCTTTCCCTGCCATGGTCTGTCCTCCCATGTAGTACCTTGATTCGCTTCTTTGCAGCATCTACTTTGCAGGAGGTGGTCACTTTTCTATTTGTAGAGTTGCAGCTACTCTTTTCTTAGCTTTCCAGTTGAGTTCACAGTTGCTCAGAATGATTTGGTAGCTATTTAGCTGAAGTCTTGGGACCAGATGAAATTATGGTCTCCTATTCCTCCACCATCTTCCTTGTAAAAATTGTTGTATGAACACAGGTTTTTAATTCTTCTCGGTATTCACCTAGGAGTGGAATGACGGGGACATGTGATAACTTGGTGGTTAGTCCTTTGAAAAGTTGCCAGACTGTTTTCAAAAGCAGCTGCTCCTTTCTGCATTCCTGTCAGCTGTGTGTGCAGGTTCTGATTTCTCCATATTTTCTCCAACGTCTGTTATCCGTCTTTTGACTTGGACATCCTCGTGTGTATGAAGTTGGCGTCACATCGCTTTGATTTGCCTTTCCCCAAACAGCTTTTCATGTACTTATTGGCTGTTTGTATATCTTTAGAGAAAAGTTTGTTTGGATCCTTTTCAGTTTTTAAGCTGGGTTATTTGTCCTTTTATTACTGAATTGTAGGAATTCTTTATATATTCTAGACCTGATCATTACCAGATGATTTGCCAATACTTTCTCCCATTCCGTGTGTTTTTTCTTCACTTTCTGATGGTTTCCTTTGAGACATTAAAGTCTTTAATTTTGATGGAGTCCAGTGTATTTCTTTCTGCTTTTTGTTGCCTGTACTTTGTACTGAGAAGTTGTTGCCTAATCCAGTGTTGTGAAGACTTGCTCTGTTTTCGTCTGTATGTTTTGTAGTTACAGCTTGTACATGTAGACATTTGATTCATTTGAGTTCATTTTGTATATGGTGTAAGATCAAGGTCCACCTTTATTTTTTTGCATGCAGATACCCAGTTGTCCTCATAACTGTTGAAGAGACTGTGAGTTCCCCATTAAATTATCCTGGGGCCCTTGTTGATAATCAGTTGACCATAAATGTGCGAATTTACCTCTGGAGTCTCAGTTCTACTCCATTCTGTATTCCTATCCCTATGCCAGTACCACACTGTTTTGGTTATCTTTATAGCAAGTTTTGAAATTGGGATGTATGAGTCCTCCAACTGTTTTTCCTCTCAAGATTGTTTTGGCTCCTCTGAGTCCCAACAGAATGAATAGTAAAATCAGTTTGTTAGTGTCTGCCAAGAGCCCTGAGTCCATAAATCAACTTGGGGATTATTGCCATCTGAAAAGTATTAAGTTTTCCTATTTTCCCATTTATTTACGTTTTTATATTTGAGAGTTGCTAAGAGAGTAGATCTTAAAAGTTCTCACCACAAAAAAAACCCAAAACAAAACGTGAGGTGATGGGTGTTGGTTAAATTTATTGTGGTAATCATTTTACAGTGTATACGTATATTAAATCATGTTGTACATCTTAAACTAGTACAATATTATAGTGATATCTGTTAAGGGTTAATATTCAAAATATATAAAGAACTTCTAAAATTCAGCATCCAAAAAACAAATAATCCAGTTTAAAAAGGGGTGACATTTTTCCAAAGAAGACATCTAGATGGCCAACAGACACATGAAAAGATGGTCCACATCACTCAGCATCAGGGAAATACAAATCAAAACCACAATGAGATACCACCTCACACCTGTCAGAATGGCTAAAATCAACAAGTCAGGAAACAACAGATGTTGGCGAGGATGTGGAGAAAAGGGGAGCCTCTTACGCTTCTGGTGGGAACGCAAACCCATGTAGCCACTCTGGAAGACAGTGTTGAGGTGCCTCAAAAAGTTAAAAATAGAACTAACCTACAATACAGGAGTTGCCCTACTAGGTATTTACCCGAAGGATACAAAAATACTGATTCAAGGAAATACGTGTACCTCGATGTTTGTAGCAGCATTGCCTGCAACAGCCAAATCATGGAAAGAGCCCAAATGTCCATTGACTGATGAATGGATAAAGAGGAGGTTTGTACACACACACGCGCACACACAGAGGAATAGTATTCGGCCATGTCAAATAAACAAAATCTTCTAAAAAAAAAACAAAAGTGTAAAACAAGGGGCACCTGGGTCCTACGGTTGAACGTCTGATCGTTGGTGACCGTACGGTGTGATGGATCAGGTTGAGACTGAGCCCCGTGTCGGGCTCAGCGTGGGGGCTGTCGGAGATTCCCTGTCCTGCCTCTGCCCCTTCCCTCCCACTCACTCTCTCTCAAACAAATAAATAAATCCTTTGTAGAAAAAAGTGTAAAACAAGTTTCAAGCTTGTAACGGTCTTATTTATATTTATTTAAGGTTCTAGCATCTTGGACAGAGCTGTTATTGAACATAATTTGTTGTCTGCAAGCAAATTATATAATAATATCACCTTTGAAGAACTTGGAGCTCTTTTAGAGATCCCTGCAGCTAAGGTATTTTCTTATTTCCAATTTATAAAAAAGAAGTTAGATTAAACTACAACATGTAATCGATAAATATTGGCAACTGCAGTAAAAATACACATAAAAAGCCTCAGGAAAATGGAAGTAAATTATTTGAATATTAAAGTAGTAATGTAATGGAATTGTCCTACTTTTTTGCTTTTTTTTAAACTGTATTTTATGATAAAGTGACCTAGAATTTTAGGTCACTAAAATTTAAGGGGTTCCAGGTTATGATACCTGTTTTATGAGAGTGTTTAGTGTCTGTTTCAGTGCACTTCATGGTGTTTTCTGATTTCTGATGAACTTGAGATTTTGTTACATGCCTTACTTCTTTTTCCACTCTAGTTGACTCAAAGGTTAAATATTTTACCTCTTTGAAAGAATAACTGTGGTCATTGTCTAGGCTATTCTGTTGTAACTTTTATGCTTGATTTATCTTAATTGACTGAGTTAGTAGGAAATTAATTTCATTTTTAGTCATGATAAAGGTTTGGTTGGCTCTATACAAATACCAACAAAGTACCAAGACTATTTAGAGGGCACTTCAGGTATCATTTAAAAAAATTCTCTTAATTTTAAATAAGAGTAGAAGTAAGCAATCCACTTACTTTTACCTAACTTGCATATCTTAAATCATGTAGTAATGGATCGTGTCCCCTTTTATCTGTTGGTGAAATATTAATTTAGAATTTCCTAACACAGTTACTGTACTTGTACACACTCAGTGCATAGTATAGGAAGTGGAACCATTTGCGAACCAAAGCTTAAGTTCCCATTAAAAGATACTTTCTTTTTAGGCTGACACTAATTATTTAACAATAAATGATAGTACAATTGTTTAGGGTTGATTGTGAACATGGTCAGAATTACTAAAATGACCAAATCATAAGCTAGTTTGCTTACACATAGTAAACATGAAACATGTCCTTAGGAACTAGGTAGAGGACCTTTTGATTCCGTTTGATGCCTTTTTTTTTTTTTTTTTTAAGATTGTATTTATTTGAGAGAGAGAGGGAAAGCACAGAGGCAGAGTGAGAGAGAGAGCAGGGAGCCTTATGTGGGACTAGATCCCAGGACCCAGAGATCATGGCCTGATACAAAGGTAGATACTTAACCGACTCAGCCACCCAGGCGCCCCCCTTAATTGTCTTTAAAATCCTTTTAGTTTTTATTTATCTATCTATATATTTAGTTTGTTTTTTTTTTTTTTTTTTTTTTTTTTTTTTTTTTTTTTTTTTAAAGAGCTTAGTTTTTTAAGTAATCACTACACCCAGTGTGGGGCTCAAACTCACAGCCCTGAGATCAAGAGTCCCATGCCTGGTGCCCCTTTTTTTTTTTTTTTTTTTTTTTAAAGATTTTATTTATTTATTTGACAGACAGAGAACACAAGTAGACAGAGGCAGTCAGATAGAGAGAGAGGGAAGCAGGCCCCCTGCCGAGCAGAGAGCCCGATGCGGGACTCGATCCCAGGAACCTGAGATCATGACCTGAGCCGAAGGCAGCGGCTTAACCCACTGAGCCACCCAGGCGCCCGCCTGGTGCCCCTTTTTAATTCCCTTTTAAATTTGAACATCATTCCTCCTTCAAAATATTACTTTCTTCAAAAATACTACTTTCTTAAAGAATTTTCTAGGTGATAAACACTGCAAATTTAAATGAAGTAAAAAGAAAAACTAGTTTGTGTAGGCTTTTTTGAGGTATGGATCTCCGTGAGCAGAAAAATTGTTAATTTGATTTTAAGCAGAGGAAGAAATTGGTAAGAGTGTTAGGCTCTTGTCCAAAGTCTCACAAGTAAAACAGATCCCAGCTAACGTAAAGTAATGGGTTATATCGGAAGGACTGGGGGACAAGCGAGGCAGACTTACAAGGTGAATCTTGTGATGAACAGCAGATGAACAGAGAAAGTCTGTGGGAAGCTAAACCAAGAGATTTCAGTTCTCTTACATGTGAGGAACTGTTAGACATGATAAAGTTTACAAGAGTTTATGGTTTCTTTTTTTTTTTTAACAGGCAGAAAAAATAGCATCACAAATGATAACAGAAGGACGTATGAATGGATTTATTGATCAGATTGATGGAATAGTTCATTTTGAAAGTAAGAGGTTTTGCTTATTTCTGTCATAATAAAGTGGCAGGAGACTCTTGTGTACTTAGGATTAAGCCCTGTTGAACAATTTCCTTTGACCTAGTGTATTACTACTGGGATGAACTTACTTCCCTTACTTCCTAGAGAAATAATTAGAAATAATTTTTATGAACGTAACATTTATGAATCTACCTAATGCTGCATTTTAATGCTCTGGAAGCATCTGAAACCAGAACCAGTTCACCCTCCTACTCCTCACGCAGCGCACCGTGTGCCCACACGAGGGTGTTCGCGCGGGTCTCCCTCCAGCAGCGCCTGAGGCTCACGGGGCAGCTCCGTCCATCCCGACTCACGGCTGTTACCTCCTCAGCCCCGCTTTCTACCTCCTTGTCACCACGGAGCTTCTGTGCCTGGCCCCGTGCTACTTGTTAAGATTTGATTTTGAGATAGCCTGTTCTCACCGTATTTCCTGTCTTTCTAGCAGTCCGAGCCCCTGAAGTTCAGCTCTTCCTGACCGCTTCGCAGCCTCCGTCCATTACCGTTTTCTTTCTCCTGGTCAGGCCCTTTTTCGCTTCACTCCTCTTCCTCTCTGGCTTGGCATCCACGATTCATTATATCTTTCTTTCTTTTTTTAAGGTTTTATTTATTTTTATTTTAGAGGGAGTGAGAGTGCACAGGGGAGGAGCAAAGGGAGAGAGAGAGATTCTCCAGCAGGCTCCACGCAGAGTGCAGAGCCTGGGACAGGGCTCAGATCATGACCTGAGTTGAAGCCAGGAGCCGGTCGCTCAGCCAACTCAGCCACCAGGCGTCCTGATCACTCACAGGTGCCCTGGATGACTTGCCTGTTAACTTTTCGTTCCGGCTGTCCAGGAAAATTTCGCCTGGAACGAACCCATTCTCCATCTTTTTCATTCCTGTGCTCAAGTAGCTAACTGATGTTGCCAGCAGACAGATTGATGACCACTGCAAATTCAAGGTCGTGGGTTCTCAACAGTACCTGGGACTCTTTTTTTTTTTTAAAGATTTTTATTTATTTGTTAGAGAGAGAGAGCTACAGAGCGCAAGCACAGGCAGACGGAGTGGCAGACAGAGGCAGAGGGAGAAGCAGGCTCCCTGCCGAGCAAGGAGCCCGATGTGGGACTCGATCCCAGGACGCTGGGATCATGACCTGAGCCGAAGGCAGCTGCTCAACCCACTGAGCCCCCCAGGCCTTCCGAGTACCTGGGACTCTTGACACATTTTGTTTTCCTACCCTGCAGTGGGGATTTCAGATCTCAGTTTTCGTGAATCTCGGACTTTGCTCCTCCTTTACTCTCGGCAGCAAACCTTGTTTCCTGTTTCACAGGGAAAAAATCTACCAGTGTGAAATTGAGTGAACTTTTTGATCATATTTATAAAACGTATGAATTTTAAATACCGTGTGATCATGTCTTTTCTTCCTTCGTGTTATATGGGACGTGGTTCCTGTCTCCCTTTCCAGCTCCTGTGCTTCGGCTCCTTCTCTGACTGGAGTCCGTCCCTCTCAGACCAGCTTCTTAGGAACTTGAGCTTAGCAGTTATTTCGTTTGTTTTCATTCTTTCTTGCTCTGTTGGCTTCTTTCTGCCAATATTTAAACTTGGGTCTCTCCAGTTTTAGCAAGGATATTTTCATCTTGATGTTCGGCGTCTCGAGTAACCGTGGTCACCTCTCCTTTCTGAGCCGTCCCCGCCACCCGCACCGCCTTCCTCTCGCACCCGTTCTCCTGCTTTCCCTCCTCCTTTCCCAGGGATTGGTCCCGTCCTCTTTGTAGGTTCCGTTGTGCCTTTAAATAGGAATATTGCGAAGGGCGAACTCCAGGCCTTTCCCTCCTCACTCTGCTGTTGCCCTTGATTCCCTGGCCCTCTCTATGCAGACAGCGCTTGTGTTTGCCTTTCTAGTGTGATTCTCTTCCGAGTCCTGGAGCCACTGGTGGTAACTGGTCGCGAGGTATTTTCCACCTGTCTGTTGAGCATCTCACAGGAGCACACCCCACGCTGAACTCATTCTCTCCCTCCCTGCTTCCCTTCCGCAGCCAGCAGCCGGCAGCTGCCGTGTCTGCTTCTCCGGCCTTCCTTATCCTTGGTCCCTCCTCTGGGCTGAAGCCTTTCAGCTTTTCTCCCAGGGGCATCTGGAACCCATTTACTCGTCATCTTGTCTTAACTGCTCCCGGCCCATTCTGAAACCTCCCCCACCCCCGGGCTTCCCCGTCACGTCTGCCGAGGCTCCTGTCTGGCCTCGTTGCCGGAGTACAGCCGGACTGGCCGTGATCTTTTGAAAAGGCAAGCAAACAAACAAATACCAAATTATGAAATGCTATCAGTTGTGTTTCTGATGTGAGGCACTGTGTACCATGAACACATTTTTAAATTCTTATGCAGACAACTAGGTCAGTTTTTAATTTTATGGCTTTTTAATTTCCTATAGTCCTGTCGTTCTGTCAAAAGGTCTCATTCACTTTGGGATAAAAGTATTACTTTTCTAAAATTTTAAAAATATTTTGATTTAGGTTCAGAAATATCTGTCTAAGTTTATTTATGTGTATAATTTTAAGGTATGATCTAGTTTATCTTTCTTTAAAGATGGATTGCTGATTTGCAAGTACTATTTATTAGGTAAGACATACTTTCTGATCTTTGGCAAATACTATGGTCTACATACGTGTTTGGGTCTCTTTCTGTAATCCGATTGGTTCCACTGATCTGTGGCAATATGGTAATAAACAAATTTATAGTAAATTTTACTGTTGGAAAAGCATCTCCTGTCCCTCCACTGTTACGTTTTTTACTGAGTTGAAATTTATATAACAGGAACCATTTTATTTATTAATTAAAGATTTTATTTATTTATGTGACAGAGAGACACAGCAAGAGAGGGAACCCACGCAGGAGGAGTGGGGGGGAGAATGCAGGGACCGATCCCAGCACCCTGGGGTCTAACCTGACCTGACCTGAGCCTAAGGCAGACGCTCAGTGACTGAGCCCCCCAGGCGCCCCGACGTGAACCATTAAAGTGAGCAATTTGGAGCATTTAGTGGGTTCACGGTGCTGTGCAACCACCCGCTCCACCTCGTTCCAAACATTTCGTCTTCCCAAGAGGAAGCCTCATGCGTCTTGAGAATAGTTGCGTCCGTCCGTCCTTCTCTGGGCCACCGCAGCCACTGTCCGAATCAGCGCGCTGTGGACGGGCCTGTTCTGGATACTTTGTAGAGACGCGGTCGTGCGTTGTCTGACTGCTCACTCTCAACACGGTGCTCTACGGCTCCGTTCCTGTCGTTCTGTCGTTCCTGTCGTTCTGTCGTTCCTGTCGTTCTGTCGTCCTGTCGTCCTGTCGTTCCGTCGTTCTGTCATCCTGTCGTACTGTCGTTTCGTCGTTCCTGTCGTTCTGTCGTTCTGTCGTTCTGTCGTCCTGTCGTTCCATCGTTCTGTCGTCCTGTCGTCCTGTCGTTCCGTCGTTCTGTCATCCTGTCGTCCTGTCGTTTCGTCGTTCCTGTCGTTCTGTCGTTCTGTCGTCCTGTCGTTCCGTCGTTCTGTCGTTCCTGTCGTTCCTGTCGTTCTGTCGTCCTGTCGTCCTGTCGTTCCGTCGTTCTGTCGTCCTGTCGTTCTGTCGTTCCTGTCGTTCTGTCGTTCTGTCGTCCTGTCGTCCTGTCATTCTGTCGTCCTGTCGTTCTGTCGTTCTGTCGTTCCTGTCGTCCTGTCGTTCCTGTCGTCCTGTCGTTCCGTCGTCCTGTCGTTCCGTCATCCTGTCGTTCCTGTCGTTCTGTCGTCCTGTTGTCCTGTCGTTCTGTCATCCTGTCGTCCTGTCGTTTCGTCGTTCCTGTCGTTCTCTCGTTCTGTCGTCCTGTCGTTCCTGTCGTTCTGTCGTCCTGTCGTTCCGTCATCCTGTCGTTCCTGTCGTTCTGTCGTTCTGTCATCCTGTCGTTCTGTCGTCCTGTCGTTCCGTCATCCTGTCGTTCCTGTCGTTCTGTCGTTCTGTCGTCCTGTCGTTCCTGTCGTTCTGTCGTCCTGTCGTTCTGTCGTCCTGTCGTTCTGTCATTCCTGTCGTTCTGTCATCCTGTCGTCCTGTCGTTCTGTCGTCCTGTCGTTTCGTCGTTCCTGTCGTTCTGTCGTCCTGTCGTTCCTGTCGTTCTGTCGTCCTGTCGTTCTGTCGTTCCGTCGTTCTGTCGTCCTGTCGTTCTGTCGTTCCTGTCGTTCTGTCGTCCTGTCGTTCTGTCGTCCTGTCATCCTGTCGTCCTGTCGTTTCGTCGTTCCTGTCGTTCTGTCGTCCTGTCGTTCTGTCGTCCTGTCGTTCTGTCGTCCTGTCGTTCTGTCGTTCCTGTCGTTCTGTCGTTCCTGTCGTTCTGTCGTTCCGTCGTTCTGTCGTTCCTGTCGTTCTGTCGTCCTGTCGTTCTGTCGTCCTGTCGTCCTGTCGTCCTGTCGTTTCGTTGTTCCTGTCGTTCTGTCGTCCTGTCGTTCCGTCATCCTGTCGTTCCTGTCGTTCTGTCGTCCTGTCGTCCTGTCGTTCTGTCGTTCTGTCGTTCCCGTCGGCGCGTGGAGCAGCGCTGGCTCCGCGGCAGGGCCCACTGCGGCGCTGCACTGTTCTTGGTGTCCCAGGTCATCTCGGCTGTCCTCAGACGTCACATCCTCCGTAGGAACTCTAATGATCCTGTCCTGTTAGAACAACAAAGAAAAGGGAGGATTATCTTCGCAATTTAAAAAAAATGTATGTGTGAACAGGGAGGGCTGTTCCTTTCTCTGTGATACTGCATCCTTCTGTCTGAGGCTGTCGTTTCTTCTGCTCAGGTTATTTTATGTCCTTCATTAAAATTTTTTTATTTCAGTTTTTTAAATTTTGTGTCTGTTTTTGTATATTTGGGGACTGTTTTAAGTGGAATATTCCCCTTTTAACTGCATATTGCTGGTGTGGAGAAAATCCTGGTGTTTTCATGTTGAGTTTTGTTTTATTTTTATTTTATTTTTATTTTTATTTTTTTTAAAGATTTTATTTATTTATTTGACAGACAGAGATCACAAGTAGGCAGAAAGGCAGGTAGAAAGGGAGAGAGGAGGAAGCAGGCTCTCCGCGGAGCGGACAGCCTGATGCGGGGCTCGATCCCAGGACCCTGGGATCATGACCTGAGCCGAAGGCAGAGGCTTTAACCAACTGAGCCACCCAGGCGCCCCTGTTTTGTTTTGTTTTAAAGATTTTATTTACTTGACAGAGAGAGAGACAGCAAGAGAGGGAGCAGAAACGGGGAGTGGGAGAGGGAGAAGCAGGCTTCCTGCCCAGCAGGGAGCCCGAGGCAGGGCTCGGTCCCAGGACTCCAGGATCATGCACTGAGCAGACGCTTAATGACTGAGCCACCCAGGCGCCCCTGGTTTTTTGTTTAAACATTAAAATATTTATCCCTCAGAGTCCAGTAGACAAACAGATGTGCTTTGTCCAGTAGGTGGCAGTATCTTATGACTCGAGAAACTGCTGGTGGGTTCCGTGAGGCTTTTATGGTGGTGGTTTTGTGACACATGCTTTGATTGGTTGGTTTTCTTTCATTTTCATGAATAATAATAACATGGATCTGTGCGGATATGGTTTTGGTTTTGTGCTCTGTGCCAGTAATTTGGGTACTTTCCTTAATATTGCTTGATTAGCTTAATTTCATTACCCAAGATTTTTGGAATGGATTTTTGAAAATCAGTCTTACTGTGTTTATCTTTTGACTTACACTTGCTGAGCATTCATGGAGTAATGTTAAACGGCGTATGTTGTTCTTCTGTGTAGCACGGGAAGCCCTGCCAACGTGGGACAAACAGATCCAGTCCCTTTGTTTCCAAGTGAATAACCTGCTGGAGAAGATCAGTCAGACGGCGCCAGAGTGGACAGCACAGGCCATGGAGGCGCAGATGGCTCAGTGAATGCTTGCGGAACTCTGTGCGCACGACAGCTTTCACCATGTTGTACAGATCAATTTCACTGTCTCTCCAAAGCATTGCATCATGACCTTATGTATTTCAATCCCTTTTATGCTGGATTTCATTTAAAGAAGACATTGTTAGAACAGGAAGCGCAAGCATTTAAAAACCTGTAGTTCCCATATATTCAGGGTCTCTGTGTCCCAGCTAACTCAGATGTTTTGAAAGCTTTTTCTTTAAACGGAGTAAGTGAAATATCCGTGGCTAAAAAGTTTGGGATTTGTGATAACTTTGTAGTCATGTAAAACTTAAAGTGCTTCGTGCCTCTCCAAACGTGGTAATTCTAATAAATGGAGACGTGAGCCAAATAAAAGTAGTACTTTGTTTTTAATTAGCAAACAGTGTTTTGTTCTTTTGCTTTCATTTCAGTGGACATTGATTTATAGCATGTGCCAGAACCCCGGAGCCGAGCCACAGCGCTGTTCTCCAGCCAGGCGGCCCCAGAGCTGGTAGACGGCATGTGGGACACTGGTGGTTGCACCAAGCTCCAGAGCACACAGGGAGGAGCTTTTCATTTTTTAGAGAGAGTCTGGGAAGGCTCCTCAGAGAGGGTTATTTCAGGCCAGCTTTATAGAGAAAAGGACTTTTAAAAGTGAGTTTGTTGGCAACTTCCAGTTTCAGCTCCAACACGTGAAGAGCACTGAAGTCCTCACTCCATCCTCACAATCCGAAGAAGGCTGAAAGGCTGCAAATCAGTGGCTTTTCTTATTTCCATCAGAGAATTGAGGTCACAGAGCAAACTACTGTGAAGACTGGAAGGACAGGCAGATGGAGGCACGGGCGAGAGCTTGTTGGGGCAGAAGCTCCTGGAGCCATAACTGATAGGACCAGCGAACTGGTAGCTTCGACGAGTTCCTGGAGGCCGAGGGTAAACTGGCTTGACAGTTAAACCCCCTGAGGGCCCCCTCTCTTGGGGAGGCCCTACGCTTTCTAGGATTTATCCCCAGGAGCCCCATCAGGTTCTCAGGATGGAGATCAGGATCCCCTGCGTTTCAGGCAAGACAGGGGAATGGAAAGTAACTATTTTGAAATACACCGGGGGCATTTTTCATGGCAAAGGGCCGCCCTCTGAGGAGAACTACACTACCAAAGCCTTACCCAGCCTGGGGCCAGGGCAGTTACTCCTACACTTTGAGCCCCTATAGCCTTCTTGTGTCACATAGGAGGAGGAAAAGAAAGGGCCAAGAAACACTTCTGAAGGTCCCAGCCCAGGGACGCAGGTTAAGTATAAACAGATTTAGAATCAAGATTACAAATCCTTCTCAAATCATTGCATCAGACAGGGCTCCAGTGTCATCGTTGTGGAATTGGAGACGCTCTTTAATACAGTATTCTTAGGGAAACAGTAAAACGGGGAAGAATAAAAACAAGATCAGTGAGCTTGAAAATGTGTTGGTAAAAACTTCCCAGGCTGAAATGCAAAACAAAACAAAACAAAAAAATACCACCACCAAAACACAAAAACTATCGAACAACTATGGGACCATTATAGAAGCTATAATATAGGTGTAATGGGAATCCCAGAAGAAGAACAAGAACAGAAGAGATATTTGAAATAGTAATGGCTTTTTTCCACAAATTAATGATGGAAACCAGATCATAGGTCCAAGAAGCGTAGAAAAGAACAAGCATGATAAATACAAGAACATCTATACCGAAGCGTATCCTATTCAACCCGCAGAAAACAAGGACAAAAAACCTTGCAAGAAGCTAGGGGAAAAAATACCTTCTCTCTCTCTCTCTTTTAAGATTTATTTGTTTTTATAGTGAGCGATCACAAGCAAGAGGGGCAGAGGGAGAGGAGAGAGAGTCCCAGGCAGACTCTCCTGAGCGCAGAGCCTGAAGCAAGGCTCGAGCTCACGACTCAGATCAACAGTTGAGCCAAAATCAAAAGTTGGTCATCAACTGATTGTGCCGCCCGAGTACCCCCCCAAAACACCTTTTCTATTAAGGAATGTGGGTAAGAGTTATATTGGATTTCTCATCAGAAACCATGCAAGGGAGAACTGAGTATAGATATTTAAGATGTTGAAAGAAGCTACTATCCAGCAAAATTACCCTTTAGAAGTGAAGGAAGAAGGTCAGCAACACTGAAGACGATTGTTGTCAGGAGACCTGTGTTAGAAGTGCTCAAAGTTCCTCAGAGTGAAGGAAGTGGTATGCGTTAGAACCCTGACGAAGGAAGAGCACGGAGTTAAAATCTTTTTAAAAAATTTTAATTGGCCTAATAGATGACTTTGTTCAAAATAATAGCAACAATTTTTTAATGTTTGTAGTGTATGGAGAAGTAAAATGAATGACAGCAGTGATGGGAGGCTGAGATTGTGAATATTCTCTTCCAAGATTGCTGTACTACCCCTGACAGAGCAGTGTTCGAATAGTGGACTGAGATTAGTTGTAAATGTACATTGCAAACTGGAAGGTAAAAGAAATTGAGAATATAAACACAATTGATTGGCTAGGAGAGACGGGAGAATATGGAATCATAACGTGCTCAGTTAAAACCAGCGCATCAACAGAGCATTAAACTGCAGGAGGCAATCGCTGATGCAACAGCGAGGGCAAGGGATAAATGCACCGTTAGAGACCAGCGCCCCCGTCCGCAGCTGACAAATGCGACAGGCGGAAAGTCGGTGAGAATGTAGTTGAACTCCGCGCCATCAGTCGACTGGGCCTAACTGACATCCGTAGACTACTTCCAACAACAGTAGAGTATTTTTCTTAATCTCACATGGAACATTTACAAAGATAGATCACATTTTGGGTCATACAACATCCTTTTTTTTTTGCTTTATTACCTCAATGAACAGTTAGAATTTGAAATATTAAAAAATGCCTGTGTGCTGAAGGCCATGGAAGTAAGGAATTTTAAGAGTGAAGACGTGAGGGGCACCAGGTGGCTCAGTGGGTTAAAGCCTCTGCCTTCGGCTCAGGTCATGATCCCGGGGTCCTGGGATCGAGCCCTGCATCGTGCTCTCTGCTCAGCGGGGAGCCTGCTTCCCTTCCTCTCTCTGCCTGCCTCTCTGCCTACTTGTGATCTCTGTCAAATAAATAAATAAAATCTTAGGAAAAAAAAAAAGTGAAGACGTGGCAGGAGAATAGGGTAAAGAAGTAAACCGAGGCTCCGTTATGAGGGTCAGGGAAATTTGGGTGTCTTTTTAAAAAAATGATCACAGTTAAACTTGGGGCAGGACGTTTTTAAGATGGATTGGAAAGAGGGTAGCGGAACTGCAGTTACTAGAGGCGAGCGGACTAGCTCAGGAGCTTGTGCCTGACTGTTCGAAGTCCTCATGAAGGTTCGGACCACATCCATGGCAGTGAAGACAAGGAGAGGACAGATCGATCCGTTCTGTGAATGATTGGAGTAGGTATCTAGCCCGTGTCAGGCATTGTTCTGGGCCCTGGGGATAGAGCAGCAAGCAAAATAGGTCATCCATTGGGGCTATCAAGTGGAATTTAAGTGACAGAAGCCAGTGGCTGATTAGATGTGAGGAGAAGGGCGAAGGGTGATTAGTCCGTTCAGGACTCACTGATACTTCCTGGTACTTAGAGTTTGAATCTTGAACAGCTAAGTAAGTGGTGATACCATTTGACACGTGGGATACAGAGGTCTAAGGGACAACCAGATGGACTCGGTTAGTAGGCAGCTGAAGAGTCGTTCAGAATGTCATCAGGAAGGGGGAGACTGGAAATAACGGTCCTCCCTGACATCTAGGAGACGGTTGAAGCCGCAGGAGCAGATGACACAACACGAGCTGTGAAAAGAGCAGATCCCAGATGCAACCTTGCAAAGCACCCAACTCCATGGGGCGAGGAGAAGGGGTAGAACACTCTGGTTTGGGGCGCCTGGGTGGCTCAGTGGGTTAAAGCCTCTGCCTTCAGCTCAGGTCATGATCTCAGGGTCCTGGGATCGAGCCCCTGCATCGGGCTCTCTGCTCAGCAGGGAGCCTGCCTCCCCCTCTCTCTCTGCCTGCCTCTCTGCCTACTTGGGATCTCTGTCTGTCAAATAAATAAATTAAAAAAAAAAAAAAAAACTTAAAAAAAAAAAAGAACACTCCGGTTTGCCGAGTGCCCAGTAAGGCACCTCCACATTTGCTCTCTCTGGAATGGCACAATAAACCTCTCCAGTAGTTTTGCCTCCCCTTCCCCGTCCCAACCCTTGACTTGGTTCAAGGTGGGGAGAGAACCAAAGGGGACCATGGAGTGAGGTTTTCATCAGGGCAAAGTGACGGGTATAGAACACATAGAATAATGAATGTGAAAAAAAAAAGTTGCTTTATGCATTTATCAATATTTAATCAGAACTGGGTCATGCTGAGTTTGATCACGGAACGTTTATGACTTGTCCTGAATCTTCATAGTGAGGAGAAAAAGGAGATCCACACCACACACCTGTCAGGCGTGCAGCTAGGAAGCAGGGCATAGTGTGCTGTTACTCGGCCGGCAGTAGTAATACTTATAGATAATGCGATAAAGAGCAAAAAGATTGGCCAAATGTGTTATAAGTGTCTTATGATTGTCATTATAGTCTTTTTTTCTGTATCAAAGTTCTTAGATGAAAGAGAACTGAGTTGCCATGGACCAAACTCTCCTGCGAAGAAACCAAACTATGAGACTGACCCTTAAAATTAATGACACAAAGACACCGAGAGCAAAGAAGCATAAAGAATCTTGTTAGTAAAATCTTTTATTTTGATTTACGAGCCAAACGTAACACAAAATTCATAAGCCAGAAAGTTTAATAATAGGAAAGCAAAGAGAAACTGAGCTGGACCAGTTTGGAAAACTAACGGAAAACATTCATTTAAAATAAATCAAAATTCCATTTTATTGGGGGGGGGTAATCACACAGATCTTTCATATCTCAGTTGCAAAAGGCAGAGGAAGACTCAAGCTGAAGAGATATCTGCTGATGTCAACGGCTTCAGGGAGAGCTTTTCACCTACAAGGGACACACAAAGAACAGGTTTGAATTTTCTTAATCTACGCTTTTATTTTCAATAAACTTTAAATTTTAGAATCATTGTAGGTTTACAGAAAAATTGCAAAGATAGTACAGAGAGTTCCCATATACCCTGCATCAATTTCCCTACCGGTTACCATCCACTAAGGTAGGTCTCACTAAGGTAGGTCTGACACAACTAACGAGCCAAGGTTGATACATAATATTATTTAGCAAAGCATATACTTCTTTCTGTTTCTCAGTTGTTTACCTAATGTCTTCCTTCTGTTCCAGGATCTTACCCAAGATAGCTCATCGCATTTAGTCATCATGTTCCCTAGTTTCCTCTCCACTGCGACTGTTTCTCAGACTTCCTGTTTGTGACGACCTTGACGATTTTGACGAGTACCCGTTGGGTGTTTTGCAGAATGCCTATCACCGATGAGGTTCCCTTTGGTCACCTGGCTGAACTTGTCAGGTTTCTCCACTATAAGGTCACGCTTTTTCCCCCCTTTTCATACTGTACTCTCGGAAAGGACGTCAGTGTACAAACCCACTGGAAAGGGGTGGGCAGTTACGCACCATCCCCTTGAGGGAGGAATACACATGTACATTGTTTGCAATTCTGTGCTTCTGGAAGATTTGTCTCTTCTCCCCCATTTATTTATTTGTTTGTTTGCTTAATCATGTATCATATAGACACATGTATATCTAAGTATGGACTCACAGATACTTTACTTTGGTTATAATCTTTTCTAAAAATTTCATTTATAATCTAATACTACTTTACTGTGTTGCTGCAAGTGTTCCGACGTCCACAATTTGGAGATTCTTCTGTTGGTTCCTTTGTCCCTTTCAACCTATTTATTTTTAAAAATTTATTTGTTTGAGGGTGGGGAGGGGCCAAAGGAAAGAGACAAGCCGACGCCCCACTGAGCGAAGGGAAGTCCCTCACGGGGGCTCGGTCCCAGGCCCCTGAGATCACAACCTGAGCCGAAGTCAGATGCTTAACTGACAGCCACCCAGGTGCCCCTCAACCTATTTTCAAGAGAAATCATGTTATTCTTTGATCTTTGTCTCTTGCTTTTCCTACTTCAAGTACTTGCATATCTAAAGTTTCAGTGTTGATGAATAATGTGGAGTTCAAGGTGATGCTCCACAGTCAGGAACACCAAGGCATTTTACTTCAAACCAATTCAAAGATCCAGTAAGATAATCTCTCTGGGGTTAAAAAAAAAACATAATAAGTTCAGTTGTCAGGATTCATTATGTATGTGTGGGTTTATATTTTGCCCAACCCGTCTCGTGTATTTACTTAAATAAACAGGGTTGAAGTGGTCTGACTCTTGATCTTTGCTGCTGACCTCGTCCTGTCCAGTCTGTGTTGCACACCGTCAGTAACTCTTCTAAAGGGTTAGCTCCACTGACGTTATTCCTTACATAAAGCCTACAGTAACCCCCAACTGCTTACCAAATAAAAGGCCAAATCATTAGCCTAATCTCCTTCTACTGCGTGCCATGGCCCCCACTCACTTTTAAAATCTTCCTTTGCTAGTGATTCTCCCACTTAGATGTTCTTGCCAAGTCGATGGACCTAAACTCGTAAAGATGTTTCCCTCTTTCTGCTTCTATAGCTTCACTAATGTTGTTGCTGATTAGAAGCAACGTCTGTTTCTGTAAAGTCACAACTCTCGTGTGAGATCTAGTGTCTGCCCCATCAGATCCGTTTCCCTGCTTGTCTGCCCTGCTGTGTGCCCCGGAGGCTGACTTTAGACCAGGGCAGCACTTTCCTGCCTGCGGCGGGCTGTGCGTTGCAGCAGTGGACAGCCTAGAAGAACTTGGGGGAGAGAGCAGGGCACTTTTCCTCTGGCCTGCTTCCCGTGAGGTTGCCGCGGGTTGCTCCTGCCCTCTAGTGTGAGAGGTTACGGGTCCTCTGAGGGCAGCCTTCTCAGAGCGCACTCCTTTGGGATTCTGGTAACTGCTCCCTCGTCCGCTCCCTGAGGCCCAGGGGTGGGGCGCGGGACTGCTGCTGGCTCGCGCGGCTCCAGGCCCACCTCGGCATTGCCCCAGACCTCCCCGCCACGCCCGTGTTCCAAGTGTCTTCACTGAATCCGCGTGGTTATGATCTGAGTGCCATCCCTTTCCTCTTGTGACCTTGATACTCACTTCCTCTTTAGAGCAAAACCCCACTGCTTTCAAGAGCCTTTCATTTCCACATCTCACAGAATATAATCTGTTCTTCCTCCGCACATAAAATAGCACTTGGCCTAAAGGCATTAGTCAAGCCCGTCGTTTTGTCTAGAGGCTGTCCGACCTTCTCCTTCAGAGTATACAGTCTCTAAAGACAAGAGAGCCAGCTTCTTTATTTCTGTCCCCACAGCACTTAGCACTCTCCTGCCTAGGACTAGGTACTTGATACACTATTTGCTAAATAAATGACATTTTAAAATATATCCTCCATATTTCTTAACCTATACAGGGTTCTCGTCCACTGGAAAAATGAAGCGGCGTATTACCAACAATGGGAAAATGGATGCTTTCTTCCCGTACTCAGGGTAAATGCTACAGCAGACTGAGAAAAACCATGTTTATTTCTACTTAATAGCTCGTTCTGAGAATACTAGAAAAATCAGTTGGAAATGATTTGACTAATTTTCAGAAGTTCAGATTCTATATAACATTTCCAAATACTCTATATTCTATATGACCCCTTGCAGAGTTCGCTTTTTCCAATACGATTTTCCTGTTTAGTCTCTCTCCCCTTATTCTGGATAGACACTTCCTGCTGCAGTCAATTCAAATATTACATAATATGCGGTTTTCATTTGCTCTACTACTTCATAGTTATTTGCCAATTTCTTTTGTCAGTTTGATTGTCTTTGTAGGGGACGTGTTTTCTGCATCTTTTGTAGCTCACTACACTCTGGCATTTCACAAGTGGTAAGTGCCTCATTAACGAAGAAAAAGGAATTCTGAGAAAAGTCACCATCCCTTTATTTACTAAAATGTTTTTCAAAACATAAAGCTATTTTTGCAAGCTGAATGTCTATGCCCCCTGCAAAACTCACCTGTTGAAACCCTAATCCCCACTGTGAGGGCATAAGGAGGTAGGGCCTTGGGAGATAATTAGTTCTGAAATAAGGTCAGGAAGTTGAGCCCCCACAATGGGATTACTGTCTTCATGATGAGAGAGATCAGCGCTTACTCTCTCTCCCCCATTTGAGGACACAGTGAAAAGGCAGCCGTCTGTAATCTAGCAAGAGAGCCCTCGGAGGAACTGATTTGGCCACACCTTGATCGTGGCCTTCCCAGCCTTCAGAACTGTGTAAGCCACAGTTACGGTGGCCCCAGCAAGGTAGTGCAGCTGTCTTCCTCATAAGAAGAAACCAATAAATCCTCACAATAAACCGATCATTATATTGAGATAACCTTTGAGAGACTTAAGGAATTGTTATTATTGAATTATTACTTAAAATAATGGATAATTTACAAAGCCCTTATTATATTTCAAGCAAAACGCAGATTCTGGGACCTACCATTAGTTTCTAGAAAGTGCGCATCGCTCGCCTTCTGTTGATGTCTCTCTTGATTTGGCAGAGAGAACACTGGGGACAGAAGAGCGTCACCAGATAGTCGTCACAAATGGACCCCTGTTTGGAAATATGAAGAGAAACAGAAATTTAAAACCCACCTCCTTGGAAGTTAGGACTTGTGGATTTTTAAGGCACTTTGAAGAGAAGCAGAAAGAACTGATCCTTTGAATTCAGAGTTTGGATGGACACATTTAAGAAAATGTTAACAGAGTTTTCCATATAACTCCTCCTTTAATGCCATCAAAAGTTTCCCTGTATTTTGCAATATTACATATAGGAGATGTCAATCACTATGAGGGAAAAACAGTTTCAGAAAGTGAAACCTCAAAATTTCCCCACACCTCCTGCCTGTCTCAGGAAGCTGCTAGAGGCTGTCTCCACCGCAACAAGGGACAGATCCCAGGAGGACTGAGATGCGGGCTGTAAAGAGCAGGAGCCTAACCCGTGGGAGAGGCTAACGGAGCCTGGAACGTGAAGGCAGAGGAGATCCCAGGGCCAGGAGTTCAGCGTCACAAACGCAGAGCGACTAGTCCCAGGGGCGGTTGTAGGTGAGGCCCCTGTTCCCCGGACGAGATAGAAAATGGTAGAACGTCTGATGTGTTGAATAGGTTGGAAAGAGACTGAGAAAACTGAGGCAGTTGGGGGTCAAAGTAAGTGGAAAACAACTCGTAAGTAAGTGGGAAATTACTAATGAAAACACCAAGAATTATTAAGACCAGGAAAAACAAAGTTTAGTGGAAAAAGCAGTCATAGTTCACTCCATGACTCAGCTCTGGAGCGCAAACTCCGTCTCATAATGTAAGTGCCAAACACGGATTTCGTCCGAATTACACGCCCCGGTACGCCAGGGAGTGGGCTGGGGAAAGGGCGCATGTTTGTGGCGGGGAAGGAGAAGAAAACAGAACTAAATTCTCATCTTTTATCCTGGGAGCTCTACAGACAACACTCCAAACAGAAAACTCAAAAAGTGGCCAAACAACGCCTTTGATTGGGAGGAAAATCTCCCCAGAGATCTGGGAAGGCGGTGGCGGGAGAGAGAAGTTTGTGCACAACCACTTTTCTTGACATACTTGGATGACCTAACATCAAGCCAGGTGTTCGCAGAGCTCGGCAAATAAGTAAAACCCGACTGGAAAACGGGGACGGGGCTATTCGGCGGCCAGAAACTCCGAGTGGTGTTCTGGAAGCCGGGAGCACACGGGCTTACACGGCCGGGAACGTCCAACAGAGCGGGGCAAGCTGACACCTGACAGAGTCATGGACAGGGCACGGCCTAACCCCCCCCCCCAAGCCGGAACCCGGATCTCGGAAGGAGGAGGAACGGGCTGGGGACTGGAGGGCCGGAGCTTCACTGGAGCCGGACCCCTCTGCCAGGCCAGCCCTGCACTCACTGCGGCTGTGGCTTGGCCCCAGGGTGCAGCAGGCAGGTGAACTTAACAGAGGCCCCCGTGCGGGCTTTGGGGCCCTAGGAGGGGAGAGGGGTGCTGGCCGTGGGGGCAGTTCTTCACCCATCCTCCAGGAGATCCGCCTCCCTAGGACTTAACACAGACTCACTGGAAGGAAGAACAAAGGGTATTTCGGCACAGCAGAGAAATCTGAATTGCTGTCACGCGTGAGACAGCTGGACCGTCTCATGTTTGGTATTCACTGATTTATTTTATTTATTTTACTTTACTTTATTTTATTATTTATATGACATGGAGAGATGGAGAAAGAGAGCTCAAGCAGGGGAAGGGCCAGAGGGAGAGGGGGAAGCAGGCTCTCTGCTGAGCCCCGAGCAGGGCTGGGTCCCAGGACCCTGGGACCATGAGCTGAGTGGAAGGCGGCTGCTGAACCGACAGCCACACAGACGTGCCTCCCCACCCCCACTTTCTTTTCTTTCTTTCTTTCTTTTTTTTTTTTTTTGCTTCTTTTCTTCCTTTTGCTGCATAGGTCTTTCCTGATTGCTTTTAGTCCTTAGAGATGACCCACAACACATTTTTACCAACTAGTGATGGCCCTTCATTCTTTTACCCACAACTTAAAACTCAATTCATCTTGAGATTCATGCAGGTTTTTGTATCAATAACTCATCCCTCTTATTACTGAACACTCCTTCATTATAGGACTGGATCGCTGTTAGTTCACCTGCTGGGGGGCGTTTGGATTGTTTTCAGTTGGGGGCTGTTACACACAAAACCACTCTGAACATCTGAGGCAAGTCTTGGTATGGATATATGTTTTGGGGGGTAAATATTTAGGAGTAGGAGCACCTGGGTGGCTCCGTGGGTTAAAGCCTCTGCCTTCAGCTCAGGTCATGGTCTCAGGGTCCTGGGATCGAGCCCTGCATCGGGCTCTCTGCTCAGCGGGGAACCTGCTTCCCCCTCTCTCTCTGTCTGCCTCTCTGCCTACTTGTGATCTCTCTCTGTCAAATAAATAAATAAAATCTTTGAAAAAAAAAGAAAAAATATATATCTAGGAGTAGAATGGCTCAGTGTGTTTAACTTTTAAGAAACTGCATTTTACACTCCTACCAGCGTTGCATTAGAGTTTCAGTTCCTCCATATCTGGCTGTATATGGTGTGGTTCAGTCTGATTAATTTTAGCCGTTCCCATAGTTGAATAGTGGTGTCTTATTGTGGTTTCCATTTGCATTTCTCTAATGATTTGAACATCTTTTTTTTTTTTTTAAGATTTTATTTATTTATTTGACAGAGATCACAAGCAGGCAGAGAGGCAGGCAGAGAGAGAGGGGAAGTTGGCTCCCCGCTGAGCAGAGAGCCCGATGCAGGACTCGATCCCAGGACCCTGAGATCATGCCCTGAGCCGAAGGCAGAGGCTTAACCACTGAGCTGCCCAGGTGACCCAATGTTGAATATCTTTTTATATACTTATTTGTCATCCAAATATTTTCTTTTTTCCCTAATTTAATTTATTGTGTTAAGAACACTTAAGAATGTGGGTGGATCTCAAAATAAGTACGCTGACTAAAAGAAGGTGGGCAGAGGAGTAGAGACTGACACTTGGATTCCATAAACTGCAGACAATGCAAACTGTAAGGACAGAAAACATTGCCTGGGATGCGGGACGTGGGAAGCGCCAAGAGTTCTTCAGAGAAGCAAATGGGATTTGGTTGTTGTTTTAATCTTGATGTGAACATAAAAAATATTACCCAGTATGGGGCACACATCTAATGTTACGGGATTATAAGTTGATACAATCCTTTTGGAGGAGTATTTGATGGTATCTTTCAAATTTTGAACGTGCCTACCCTGGGATCTATCAATCTAATCTCGGGCACCAGACTACAGAAGTACCAGTGCACGTACAGAATTCCATGTCCTAACAACTATTTAATCTGCAGCTCTACTTGACCGTCCATCAGTAAGGAAGCGACTGAGTACATTATGGATGCAGGGGAGTACTGTGAACATGTTAACAAGGGTCTGCACACTGCATATTGCCGACATAACACGCTGATTGTGTGTAAAGGGGTCAGATTTTCACTTTTTACTTTCCATAATTCTGTGTTTGAATCTGTCATAAAATTAGGTCTATAGCTTGTATTATTTTTGTAATCAAAGCACTAAGAAACATTTTTAAATGAAAAAAATAAAATAATTTCAATGGAATTAAACACTTTCCTAATATATTTTGCCATGTCATTTGTTCCCCGTGATGCTTAATTTTATGTATCAACTTGGCTAGATCATGGTACCCATGTATTCTAGATGTTTCTATGAAGACTTTTTAGACGAGAGTAACATTTAAATCAGTGGATCCTAAGCGACGTGGATTATACCCTGTGATGTGGGCAGGCTTGATCCAAGCCATTGAAGGTCGTAGCAGAGAAAGATCGACCTCCCCAGAGCAGGAGAGAAATCCTGCCGGCCGTTGTCTCAGAGCCGGGCTGCAGCTCCTCCCAGCCTGCCCGGCTGCTGTGGTGTTTGGACTTGCCAGCCCTCACGGTCACATGAACCTCTTCTTTACAGTCGCTCTTGTTATATGGCTCTGTGTGTGCCCAGGTCTGCATCATCTGTATCTCTTTTGACTGGTGAGTTACCTACTACATAGAGGGCAGCTTGTGGCATCATGGAAGGCACCTTCATGCAAAGGCAGGGTTGAATATCGACAACTTCTACTCCAAGTGCATGTCTTTTGCGAGGTACTCCACCTCTGAAAACTTCAAAGTCCTCATCTGTAAAATGTGGACCCCCTCACTTTATAGGCACAGCTGGCGTAAGGTTTCAGTGAGGTGTCCTCTATCATGAACTTGGGGCATGCTGGGTCCTGAATAGTCCCCATCCATTGTCTGATACACATGCAGATACGAGAGTTGCTTATGCTCTAAGGTCTTTAACGGAAACCTAGAAGGTCACCTAACCAAGGACACCTCTTGCTACGGCAACTGGATAGAAGGTTGCACTTGCTAGGAAATGCCAACCAAGCAAATTTGGACGAGGGACCCCATCAGATGGCTTGCAGGTTTACAATGATGGTTTTCAATATGGGAGCATGTTGGAATGTCACAGTGTTGTAAGAGACTCACAGGGATGCCATATCGGGTCCGGTAGAGGGTCCTCATTGCGACGGACGTCCCGCACAGACAGCATTCGTTCATGTCCGCTGCAACTTGACACGCGAGGCACGTGAAGCAAAATGTGCCACAGAGACCTGGACACAGGAAGCCAGAGGCATGCGTTAGTCCGCTCTGTTCCAGCCACCTGTGGAAGCTAGTTTGCTTTCATGAACGACAGTCCCAGGCATGGGGTCTTGGCCACACATCTTGCTGCCAAGGCTATCCACCATGCTTTTGCCCGGTATTGCATCGGCTTTTCCCTTCGCCCCACCCAGTCTTTTCCGTCCTCCACACACCGTGGCAAGTGCGCGTCCTGCCTTCACTCATCTGTTGAACGACTCACAGAAACCTAGCCATGTTCCAGAGATTGTCCTCGAAACGGACTGCCTCTTTCTGGAGTCTAGGAGAGCAGTCAGATAATAACATGAAAATTCCCCAGCGGAAACCTACTCAAGGTGTCAAGGGGTCAACCATGGAAATGAGGCCTCAAACGGCTCTGAGAGGATGTGCCGCTCCATCGGAGCACTGACAGCCGAGTGGAATCTGGCAGGTAGACAAACGGGGGAGGAGCGCCTCTGACATCACTTGGCACGTCTTGGCAATAGCCAGTGTCCATTCAGTATGGCTGGTGGGACCGGGATAGAGCTGGAAGTCGAGGCAGGTTGGCGACTGGATGATGGCGTGAGTGTGTGGAGTTGGTGATGAAGGTCATAAGGAACCACCGAAATATTTTAAGAAGGGAGAATGATTTGGTCAGGGCTGTAATTAAGGTCTTGCCATGGGGGCCTGGGTGGCTCAGTCGGTTGAACGTCTGCCTTCGGCTCAGGTCACGATCCCAGCGTCCTGGGACCAAGCCCCGAATCGGGCTCCCTGCTCAGTGGGGAGTCTGCTTCTGCTTCTGACCTCCCCCCTCATGTTCTTTCTCTCTCTCAAAAAAAAAAAGTCCTGCCATGAAGCAATTAAGCTTTATTAGACCTTGTAATTCACTTATTTGAGTGAGGATACAAGAGGCAGGACAAAGCTATTCACCTTTACAGGGTTTTAGTGATGGAGTCACGTAGTATTACTATGAATGGCAAATGTTGAACTAATGTCTTCAGAAGTGTAAGTCATCACCCCAGGCCATCCGGTAAGAAGCGAGAGCCAATGAGCAAACCCATTGTTCCGTTTTCTAGGTAATTTTTTTTCTCTCTATGCTTTCTAATGTACAGTTGACCTTTGGACAATGTGAGGGTTTGGGAGCGCTGGCCCTCTGCGCAGTCAAAAAATCTGCGTGTAACTTTTGACTCCCCCAAACCGAAGTACGAATAGCTTACTATTGACGGAAGCCTTACCAATGCCCTCAACACTTTACTAATGCACATTCTGTATGCTGTACGTGTCACATACCGTACTCTTACAATAAAGGAAGCCAGAGAAAAGAAAATGCTAAGAAAATCACAAGGAAGAGAAGATACTTTTATAGTGCTGGACTGTAAACAAAAAGTCTGCATCTACACGGACCAGCGCAGTTCCAACCCATGTTGCTCAAGGGTCAACTTGATCCGAATTTCACTGTCACTGGTACTTTAAGGTTGACGTACTTTCTTTCCTTCTCTCAGGGCGCTCTGTCGGCTTGAGGCAGGCAAACCAACCTCGGAGCAAATTTTGTCGTGGGTGCCTGTTTGTTCCTCGGTTGGGTCAAGAGCTGAGCTCTTTGGTCCCCTCTGACACCCCCATCCCCGAGCGTGGCTCCCCAGCTGCACTTGGAGAGGTTCACGAAAAGGAAACAAAGAAGAGGCAGAGATCCTTTTCCGGGTGAGAAGCTGACAGCCTTTAGAATTCCTTATTCTCAGGTGTATAAAAACCTAAATGTATCAGTTTAAAGAGTTCCTGACGGAGCTTACGTCACAGCCATGGATGAATGCTTTGTGTAACTCGGAAGGAGCGAGTCTACATACGCAACAAGAAGAGTCGCTTTTCTTTTTCTTTCTTTCTTCTTCTTCTTTTTTTAAATCAAGTTAAATTGGAAATACCTCTTTTCTTTTCACGTACGGTCTATTTACGATCATTAGACCAGACCCACCACTGTGAGAATCATCAGC
This sequence comes from Mustela putorius furo, assembly GCF_011764305.1. Lineage (NCBI taxonomy): Eukaryota > Metazoa > Chordata > Mammalia > Carnivora > Mustelidae > Mustela > Mustela putorius. The sequence continues at coordinate 4,779,530 of NW_025421261.1, forward strand.
TTCCTTACACCATCTTAACCAGAACTTATTTTAGAAGTACGACTATCGACTGATGTGCTGGAGAAAAATGACCTACAACCAGCACAAGACTTTCTCCTTCGCTTCCCATTCACTGGCCGATGTGCCGGGTGCCCTGTAGGAGGCCGGGAACCCTCACTACACCACACGGGAGGAAAGAGGGAGGGCTCTGGCCTTGCCACCCCACCCCCCACCCCCAGCGACGACGGGCACATCTCCCAGCACTTACAGACTCCGCAGTCGCTGAAGCAGTCGCACATGCCCGTCTGCCAGTTCGAGGTTTGGGGCATGGGACTACATCCAGGCTGAGTCACAATGACCACCGGGGCCTGGGCTTGCATTTCCAAGGCAGGGTCTTCAGTGGCTGTGGTCTGGAAAGGAAAAAGCTGGTGTGAGTAGACTCAAGGTTGCTCATGGAAACCTGTTTTGAGGCATTCTGCTTCCCAGGCAAGTGAGATGATTTGATTAAGTTGTGTGCGGATCTTTTTTTTTAAAAAGAGATTTTATTCATTCATGTGAGACACAGAGAGAGAGAGCACAAGGGGAGGGGAGAGGAAGACAGAGAAGCAGGTCCCCGCTGAGCAGAGCCCCACACCGGCTCCGTCCCAGAACCCTGAGATCGTGACCTGAGCCGAAGGCAGACGCTCAACCCTCTGAGCCACCCAGGCGCCCCTGGTTCCTGATCTTTGAAGAATATAATTTCTCTCTCTACTCCCCTGAGGACAGAGGTCCCTGGGGGAAGGAATTCACTGAACTGATCAAAGGACCGATTGCTTCTTTCAGAGTAAGGGAGAAAAACCGGATTATTGGTACTGTTTTTAGACAGGCTTCTAGTATCCACACAAGACAGGGGAACAGATGACCACCTTGCAGCGCCCACAGTAGTGAACCGCAGAAAGCAGGCTTCGCTCATATGGCGCCATCCGAAACTTTGGTGCAAACATACCTTTCCCCTCCTGCTCCTTTTATAAGTTTCTTTTTGTTTTGGATTTATTTATGATTAGCAGTTGTAATAATAATAATAATAATAATAATAATAAACAACCCTCCCCTGTTTTCTGCTTACCCACGGATAGTCTGCTTCACTTCTGCTCAGCAAATGTTTGGTGGTTTCCCCCACACCAAGCGGTTCTGCAATCAGAGCTGCCGTGTCTACCGTCCAGCTCCGTGCCCACCCGCGCCGAACAGGATGGAGCTTCAGACCTGCAGGCGCAGGGCTCAGCCCCACGAGACGGCTCCTACTTCTCCGCTTCGGGTGCCGGCTACCAGCCCAGACTGTCACCCGCACTTGCGACTCACCAGCTACTGCCTGAAGGTCCCTGTGACCCCTCCTTGGGTTCAATCAGTTAGAGGGGCTCACACAGAAAATAGCTGAACAGTTTACTTACTGGATCACTGCTGTGAAACCAAGGAAACTAAAGATGCAGAGATGCACAAGTTCAGAACACGTGGAGTCTGGGGTTGCCCCCCTGCTTGGCTTCCTAACCCCGAAGCTTCCTGAACCTCATCCTTCTGGGGCTTTATTGCATTAAGCATCATTGATTAAACCATTGGCCACTGGTAACTGAACTCAATGTTGAGCTGCGCTCACCTCCCTGGAAGTCTGGGAGGTGGGGCTGAACGTTCCAGCCCTCTGATCACAAGGCTGGTTCCCGGCAACCAGCCCCATCCTCAAGGGTTTTCTGAAAATCACTTCTCTAGATAAACTCCCCGTACTTGAGAGGGGCTTGGTGTGAATAAGAGAACACCTTTATCGCTCTTGATCAGTTAAGAGATTCTGAAGATTTTAGAAGCTCCGTGCGCTCCGTGCCATGAACAGAGATAAAACCATATACGTATTTCTTATTATAAAGCACAATACCACAGAAGTCCTCTCCAGGTTTTTTGTATCCTAGTTCTTCACTTCAAGTTTACCTGAAGCCTGTGTCCCCCACTCAGTGCCGGCTTGGGATCCCTTCGACACATGTTGGGACAAGTCCTGACAGTATGTCTCAGCAAAGTGTATTATGAAGTCCATTTTGTGAAGTTAATCCCAATTTCTACCAGCAGAGGCAGTGGGGGGGTCATAGATCATGGATTAGATTTGGAGTGAGAGTATCTTTGCTTAAATCCTGGTTTCTTAAACTCTGTGATCTTGGACTAGTCGTTTACCTGTCTAGTCATTTAAGTTTCCATTTATTAGTGTATGACATGAAAGCGGTTTCTGACCTAACCACCTCACATACTTTTTGAGAGTTGTTTTTTTTTTTTTTAAATGATTTTATTTGACAGAGCAGGGGTGGGGAGGGGAGAAAACATAAGAAGGCAGAGTGGCAGGCAAAGGGAGAAGAGAAGCAGGCTCTCCACTGAGCAGGGTGCCTGACTCCTGCTTGATCCCAGGACCCTGGGATCATGACCTGAGCTGAAAGCAGATGCTTAACCGACTGAGCCACCCAGGTGTCCCTATCGATAGTATTCAGTGAGATCAAGTCTGGAGATGAGTTTAGGTACCAGGTATCAGGTATCAGGTAAAATAGGGGAGAGAGGCTATCATGTACAAAAGCATAGCAGGGAACTTTGATGACTTCCATATACAATTGTTGGTAATGGTATCACCCAATATTCACCAAGATTCTACTCTCCCGCAGACACTGCTGGACTCACATTGTCCACCTAATCTTACAACAGCCTGGCAGAGTGGGAATTATTATTTTTATTGAGTTGATAAGGAAATGGACCCTCAGGGAGTTTAAGTAAACTGTGGAACTCAAATCCGTCTCAGGCTCATTCCACAGACCCTTTGCCTCTTGGCTTTGGACTCCCACTCCGTCACTGTGCTGAGGACACTGTCACATCGCCATCGGCTTATCGTGACCTCCTTGAGACCTGGCACCCCCTTTCATATTTAGTCCTTTAGCACCAAGCACAATGTTACCCTCATAAAGGCACATGCCTCATTGATTTAAGCACTTACAGGAGGCTTGATTCCCTTACAGTGTGCTGGGAACTGGGATGTCATACATTTCCACTTCAGTCTCCAGGACATTTTGAGAAGCACACACATACATGCACACGTTAAAACTGAAAATACAGTGCTTCAAGATACTCAAGCATTGTCATAATATTTGCCTTATTAGTTTCTGCATACAGAGAGCAGGTCCAATACAAAGTATCTACGTTGTTCCATATTATTTTACACTTTTGTTTTACTTGAATTAGCTGGTTTCTTTACAGCTCTCATGACTTTTTAACGCTTAGCTAGTTTTCTGGTTCCTTTGAACAAGAAGAGAGTGCAGTGTATGACACCAGGGATAGTTTTAAAAGCAGGATTATAGCTTGGATATTTCTCTATCAGCTGAAAGGATATCACGCAAGAATGGTTCAAACGCACCTAAATCTGCCAGGTTTCATCACAGCTAATAATAAATTATCCAGGTCCGCTCTCATAGATGCGAATCTTAGCAAACGGTATCATGAAATGAATGCTCAGTTATTCTGGATGAGGATAAACTAGTTTAATTTTTTTTTTTTTAGAAAGCAGGAAAAGCTTAAAAAGGGTCTCTTAACTATTTGTTTCTGTTGAACATCATCACTATCAGCAAGTAGCTCTAGGCATTTTCTTGCCCATCAGTGAGTATAGTACCCAAACACCACACATTTAAAGTTTTAATAAAATGATTATAAGTATCTCAAAGCACAAGATTTGACATTATTTATTTTTTCAAGGACTTATTATATATATTATTATATAAAATAATATATATTATTATATACAATAATATATATTATTATATATACATATTATATATATTATTATATATACATGCCTCTCTGCTCATGTACTCTTTATATATAAAGAGTACAAATATACGTATATATGTACGTATATATGTATATATGTACTCTTTATATAAATATATAATATATATTATATATATAATTAATAATTAAATATATATAAATAAATATATATTTATATATATAAAGAGTACATGAGCAGACAGAGGGGCAGAGGGAGAGAAAGAGAGAAAATCTTCAAGCAGACTCCTTGCTGAGCAGGGAGCCCGGAGTGGGGCTTGAACCAAGGACCCCAGGATTATGACCTGAGCAGAAACCAAGAGTTGGCCGCCCAACCAGCTGAGCCACCCAGCTTCCCTGACATTAAGTATTTGTTTATTTATTGTTATTTTTAAAGATTTTTGTTATTTAATTGACCGAGAGAGAGACACAGCGTGAAAGGGAACACAAGCAGGGGGAGTGGGAGAGGGAGAAGCAGCCTTCCCACTGAGCAGGGAGCTGGAATCGGGACTTGATCCCAGGACCCCAGGGTCATGACCTGAGCCAAAGGCAGACACTTAACTATTGAGCCACCTAGGAGCCCCAACATTAAGTATTTAAAGAAGAAGATTCTAAAATGGGAGACATTTAAAAGGCCTAAAGTTAAGAAAATAGTAAAAAGGCAGGAACAGATAATTCACAAAAAAAACATAAAAATGACTCTTAAAAGATACATATCAAAAAGGTGGTCAAATTCACTCAAAGTTAAGGAAATACCAATTAAATGCCTGTCAGATTGGCACAAATTAAAAAACATGCCACGCGTTCTCTTGGCAAGTGCTGCTGTTGGGAACGCGGCCGCCGGGCAGGAGCTCGCAGGATGCGGATCGGGGCTCGTGTGCAGTCACCACTCCACCCTGTCTTCCCACTTCCTGAAATGCCCCTGAGCATGGATCTCCAACCATGTGAAAATGTACATGTCTGAGGTTATTCGCGTACTCGGGGAGTGGCTGAATAATGACGTTCTGTCGGGGACAAGGCAGGCACTCGGGCTAAACCCCGCGTCGCTGCATCGAGAGTCACTTCAGCCCTCCCAGAAATGGAATCTTCAGCCAGTCCGTCAGGAACTGCCTAATCTGCTCTTGTTAGATGACCTGCCTGATAGACCCCTGCGAACCCCTAAAGAAAACTGACCCGGCATAACCATTTATTTGCTTTTTTGTCTAGTATAACGGCCCTGTGCCTGCTCCCTTCTGTCCGTAGAAGTCTTTCCTTTGGTACAGCTGCTCGCGGTTCCTTTCTGCCCAGTAGATTGCATGCTGCCTGACTCACAATCATTGAACAAAGCCAGTAAGATCTGAAATGTTACTCCGTTGAATTTTGTTTTCTAACAGGACATCCCTACAAGAGAGCATTATGCAGCTATCAAAGAAAGAATGAGGATAACCTATTCTATAAACTGATATAGAATGGTTTCCAGGATAAGCCATGCACAAAAGAATACGTGTTGTCTGATACCCTTCATATGAGAACTAAGGGGATATAAGAAAACATACTGTACAATGAGAAATACAGAAAGAATAAACCAGAGATGAATAAATGTGTCATGTTCAGAGTACATGGGGTGAAAAGAACAAGATGATGGAAATGGAGTGTAGGGCTGGGCGGATACCCCAAGTGTACCCTTTTGTGTGGCTCTTCCTCTAAATCATGCTAGTATGTCACACATTAAGTCAACACACAGAGGGACAATTAAAGTCCATCAGAATGTGGAAAGAACCCCAAAGGCAATATACACGGTGACAAAGTAACCTGACTGTATTCCGATTAATATTAGAAACGCACTGACGGGAGTGCGGAAGGAAAAGGTAACCGTGATGCCGGCAGAAAGTCGTGTTTTGACCGTGTAATATAAGGCTAAAGACAAAAGGAACCAAGTTAGTCCCTAGTTAGGAAACTTGTTTTTCACAAGGGTATAGGTTAACAGTTCTGAAACTTCTTTGTATATATGTACATGCGAGGCTTGAACAAATAAATATATTGTGGGTAATGAGACTGAGGTTTTTTACTGTCAGAGAAAGAAATTACCAAAGGGAAGGAGGAGGGCGGAATGAATCCTGTGCTGTCGGGATCATGATTATTCACACACACGCGTACGTGCAAACACACACAGATATAGACATGTGTGTACATAAATCTATTTCCTAGCTCCGCCCACGGAGAGGACCTAGAAGCAACAAAAATCCATTATCCCTGAATATACCTTGTGCCCAAATCTTGGTTTTGAAATGCCATTTTCCAATAAAAGGGAGTCAGAGTTCATTGGAGAAATGGCTGATTCCAGGGCTAGAGCAGGGAAAGTACAAGAGAAGCCTGGAACCTCTTGATCCAGGACCAAAAGTTCAAAAAGGGCTCCAGAATGGCTTAGAGACAGAACCTCAGAGCTCATCTGATGGCTCTCATAGTGGCCAAACCAGGACAATCTGAGCAACAAATTAATGTTAGCAATGGTTTATAACTCATAAACCAATGCAACTACCCACAATTCCATGCTGATATAAATAAAAACAAATTTTAAAATGAGGGTGAAGATATAGTGCTTTTTTATGATAGAATTCCTATTAATGAATGTAGAAGGAGTGATGGAGATACAAGATACAAGATCACCATTATCACCACAGGGATCATTATTGATCTATGTTGAGATGGGGATGGGCAGAGACAGAGAGAAAGTCTCGAGCAGACTCCTCGTTGACTATGGAGCCTAACGCAGGGCTTGATCTCACGACCCTGAGACCATGCCCCGAGCTGACCTTGAGAGTAGGACACTCAACAGAGTGAGCCACCCCGGTGCCACCACAGTGATAGTGGTTGAAGGCGAGGCTCATGAAGGGACGCTCACCTCCTTGTTTATTATCATGTGCTGAAGGACCCAACATCACTTCTGCGTTACTTTACCAATAAAACATACTCAGAATCCACTTGTAAGGGAGTATCAGACAAACACATATGGAGGGAGACTCTGTAATACATCTGGCCAGCAAACAGTGTCAGGATTGTGAATGACAAAAAAAAAGGGAACTATTCAAGATGGAAGGAGTCTCCGGAGACATGAAGACTAAGTGCGATTTGGGATCCTGAATTGAATCCTGGAACAGAAAAGGGGCTGTCCACGCTCTTCAGCCAGAGACCATGAAGAACACAATCAGAGTTGAGCAAAGTCGTGTTCACTGCGCATTCTCGCAAGGGAAAAGGTGCCCACTGGGGACTGTGAGAAGTTTCCAGAGAAGGGTGTTAGAAACACTTTTTGGTTGGGTAGATTTGAAGGAGGATCAAGGGAATGGAGGTGGCCCCAAAAGCGGAATACAATCCTACCTTTGAGTCTATTAATAGGATCTACGGGGAGCACGGAGGAATGCAAGGTTAATTCTGCCAGAGGTGTAGCAGCAGCAATCACTCAGACTAGCCAGGAGAGGACACCGTTTGGTCGGTTGTGGCTTGAATAATGTCTAAAATTCAAATGTATCTCCAAATATGATTACGGAGTGCACTTGTTTCATCTTGATCCATCATGGTCACAGACTAGCCTTATCTGACATCGATGCTCTGTGAAATTCTTTATGCGTAAGAGAAGAACATCAGGATCTAGCGTGAGGGACAGCACGGATAGGCCTGCAGGGTACTATGCTCGGTTACGTAAGCCAGGCAGAGGAAGACAGATACTGTATGTGGGGTCTAAAACCAACCAAGCAATCAACGGGCCAACCAAACCAACCCCACAGATACAGAGAACAGAACCTCTGTGGCTGCAGAGGTGGGGTGTGGGGTATGGGAGAAATGGGGGAAGGTGATTAAAAGGTACAGACTTTCAGCTACAAAACAAGCGAGCCTGCGGATGCACTCTGGTGGTTATAGTCAATACTACTGGATTGTATGTTTGAAAGTTGTTAAGAGAATCAAGCTTAAAAGTTCTCATCAAGGGGCACTTAGGTGGCTCAGTCAGTTAAGTGTCTACTTTCAGCTCAGGTCGTGATCTCAGGGTCCTGGGATGGAGCCCCGCATCGGGCCCCCTGCTCAGCGGGGAGTCTGCTTCCCTTTCTCTCTGCTTGCTGCTCGCCCTGTTTGTGCGCCCTCCCTCTGTCAAATAAATAAATAAAATCTTAAAAAAAAAAAAGTTCTATAAAAAATCTGTACCATATGTCGTGGTATGCTCACCAGGCTTATTACGGTGAACATTTCACAATATGTACGAGTCTGAAATCATGAGGTTGTACACCTGAAACTAATATAATGTTAGATGTCCATCACATCTCCAAAAAGACAAAAACAACAAACAAACAAAGAAACCCCACAACAATCCAGCGTGAGTGCCAGGCCAGTACATAGCCATACCGCTGGCTGGACCAGGCCGGCTCCCGGGCGCCAAAGACTCCTCTTCCCTTCCCCGGGACTTCAGGGGCACAACTAGGAAAATCTGAATAAGATCTGTCGGTTTGTTAGCTAGTTGTTTTCAATGTTAATTTCCTGGTTTCAATGTTTCACGGTGGTCATGTGATTTACAACAAGAATCAGGAAACCTGGGTGAAGGGTTCCCAGGGATGCTGTGCACTTTAAAAAAAAAATAGCTTTATTGAGGGATATATATTTTACATGCCATGAAATTCACTCACTTCAAATGTATACTTGAGAAATTATAGCTGATCCATAGTTGCACAGCCATCACCATAATCAAATTTTAGAATGTTTCTATCACACATCCCTTAAAAATACCCATATCTATTACTAGTCACTCCCCACATCCCCTCACTTCCGCAGCTCCCAACGGTCTCTAATCTGTCTCTACTGGTTTGGTTATTGTGGACGTTTCATGTAAATGGAATCAGATGGTGCAGTAGTCCTCCTCCGTGGCTTCAGTTACCTAGGGTCCGCTGAGGTCTGGAAGCAGAACTTTCTCCTTCTGACATAGGTCCAGTCGCCTAGTGCTGTTGCCTAGAGCAGTCAGTGGTCACCTGGAGCTCTCACGAAGCCAACATCATTCACCTCACTTTATCTCCTCACGTAGGCATCTTATCAGCTCAGGAAGGGTGAGTAGATATAATAACACTTCGAGAGACCATAGTTACATAACTTTTTTTTACAGTATATGGCCACAATTGTTCTGTTTTATTATTATTGCTGCTAATCTCTTACTATGCCTAATTTATAAATTAGACTTTATGATAGTTATGTATGCATTTAAAAATCGTATATATAGGGTTTGGTACCATCTGCAGTTTCAGGGATCCACTGGCGTGTCTTAAAACATATCCCTGGGATATACAAGACTGTGTGTAGTCTTCTGTGACTGACTTCCTTCAGTTAGTGTGAGGTTTTCAAGGTTCATCTGTGTTCTAGCGTGTGCCGGTACTTCTGTACGGCTGAGTAACATTCCACTGTGTGGGCAAACCATCTTGTGTTTATCTGTTCAGGAGTTGATGGACATTTACAGTGTTTTCCTTTTTGATTATTAACGAAGGCTCCACTTACTGTCTGTCTACAGGTTTTTGTGTGGACATTTATTTTCATTTCTCCTGGATAGATACCCAGAAGTCAAAGTTGTGGGTCAAAGTGGTAACTCTGCCTTTAGCATGTTGGAAGGTAGCAGTGCTCACCACCTGTAGCATTTTGAAAACTGTTTCCAACTGTTTTCCCAAATGGCTGCATTTTGCGTGAAGGTTCTAAGTACTGGTATCCTGGTCAACATTTGTTACTGTCTGTGCTGTTTTTGCAGCATTTTTCTAAGCCTAAAATTATTTTTAAAAATAGCCAAACAAAACATTAAAAAGAACATGGGAAGAGGGGAGCCCCCTAAGATTTAAAGTGAAAAACACAAAAACAATCTGCTACCAGTGCTGTAAAAATATATTCCTAAATTCAAGCAGTGCATAATGTAAATACAGGCATTATAAAAATTTTACCATTCTTAGGAAGTATTCTAAAGGATTTCTCTTTTTTTGTATAAAATACCATACTACATCCAGAGCACTTAAAACTTATTTTAAATTTATTAAGTTTGCCTTTTTTTTTTTTTCTTAAGGTTTTATTTATTTGTCAGAGTGAGAGGGAAGCGAGCGCACAAGCAGGGGGAGCAGCAGCGGGAGCAGCAGGCTCCACACCGAGCACGGCTCATCCGGGGCCCCAGGATCCTGACCTGAGTCAAAGGCAGCTGTTTCCCGCCAAGGCATCCCCCCACTCAGCCCCCCGCCCCCCCGCCCCGGCGCCCCAGGTCTGCCTTTCTACAAAGATCACTAGAGTGGATTTTGGGTTTCATCTTTGCGCTCTTAGGAAACCCGCTGCAAAGGCCTTTCCCCGCGGTCCGCCAAGAGAGAACCCGCCGCGCTGCGGGGCCGGCGAGCGCGGGGGCAGCGGCGCGGTGACGACCGCGGGGTCCGTGGGGTCCGTGGGGCAGCGGCGCGGTGACCACCGGGGGGTCCGTGGGGTCCGTGGGGCAGCGGCGCGGCGGCCACCGGGGGGTCCGTGGGGGCAGCGGCGCGGTGACCACCGGGGGGTCCGTGGGGCAGCGGCGCGGCGGCCACCGAGGGGTCCGTGGGGGCAGCGGCGCGGTGACCACCGGGGGGTCCGTGGGGGCAGCGGCGCGGCGGCCACCGGGGGGTCCGTGGGGGCAGCGGCGCGGCGGCCACCGGGGGGTCCGTGGGGCAGCGGCGCGGCGGCCACCGGGGGGTCCGTGGGGGCAGCGGCGCGGCGGCCACCGGGGGGTCCGTGGGGTCCGTGGGGCAGCGGCGCGGCGGCCACCGGGGGGGTCCGTGGGGGCAGCGGCGCGGTGACCACCGGGGGGTCCGTGGGGCAGCGGCGCGGCGGCCACCGGGGGGTCCGTGGGGGCAGCGGCGCGGTGACCACCGGGGGGTCCGTGGGGGCAGCGGCGCGGCGGCCACCGGGGGGTCCGCGGCGCTGCCGGGTCCGGGAGAGCCGCCCCGCGCGGGCCGGTCGGGAGGAGCGGCGCGTGTTGGGCGACGGAATGCGGGGACCTTCGTCGGGCTGTGCTCGGGCTCCGGTCCGGCGGGGAGGTCAAGGGGCCGAGAGAGGGCAGGTCGGGGTCCGGCCGAGCCAAGCTACCCCTCCTCCGCGGCAGCGGCCTCCGACCCTCCTCGCAGCGCCGCGGCCCGGCGGCTCCCGGTTCCCGCCCGGAGGAGGCGGCCTTCCCGGGCGCACGGGCCGCGCGCTCCAGCCCTGCCCCTGGCCGGCGGGGACGGTCCTGCGGGGGCCGGTGACGCCCGCGTCTCCCCTGGGCCGTCCGCCCCCGCGCTCGCTCAGCCTCTCTCTGTCTCTCTCTCAAACAAGCGAGTCGGTAACGTCCGTAGAACAGTCGCGACTGCGGGTGACCCCAGCGCTGCGGCCCCCGCACCCCCGCACGCGGCGTCCGGTGAATCCCGCGGACGGACTCGGGGCCTCCAGCCCCTCCGGGAGCAGAAACGTGTTCCCGCAACCGGCGTAGCTTCTTCCTTCTTTCCTTTTCTTTTTCTTCTTTTCCATTGTTTAAAAGAAATACAGGTTTTTACAACTTCATTTCGGAGACCGCGAGAGCTCGCGCGGGGGAGGGGAGGGGGATGGCGCGGGGGGGAGGGAGGGGGGTGGCGGGGGGGGGGGAGGGAGGGGAGGGAGCGGGGACGGCGGGGGGGGGGAGGGGAGAGGGGACGGCGCGGGGGAGGGAGGGAGGGGGGACGGCGGGGGGGGGGGAGGGGAGAGGGACGGCGGGGGGGAGGAGGGAGGGGGGGACGGACGGGGCGGGGGGGGGGGGAAGGAGGGAGCGGGGACGGCGGGGGGGGGGGGGGGGAGAGGGACGGCGCGGGGGAGGGAGGGAGCGGGGACGGCGGCGGGGGGGGGAGGGGAGAGGGAGGGGACGGCGGGGGGGGGGAGGGAGGGGGGGGGACAGCGCGGGGGAGAGGGGAGGGAGGGCGGGGGGCTGGGGGAGGGGAGCGGGGACGGGGGGGCGGGGGGGGGGGGGGGGGGGACGGCGCGGGGGGTGTACGGGCCGGGGGGGGGACGGCGGGGGGGGGGGGAGGGGAGCGGAGACGGCTGGGGGAGGGAAGGGGGACGGCGCGGGGGGAGGGGGACGGCGCGGGGCGGGGAGGGGAGCGAGGACGGCGGGGGGAGGGGAGCGGGGGCCGCGCGGGGCCCTGCGACGCGGCCGGGGCGGAACGGAGAGCGCGCGGTCGGCGTCCCGGCCCCGGCGGCCCCCGCTGTCCTCCGGGAGGCCCGAAGACTCAGACTAGTCACGTGTCTGCGGCCGCGGGGTCGTCCTCCCTCCGCGGACTGTCGCCCTCGGGGCGCTGCAGGGTCCGGGATTCCCACAGGCCGCCGCGAGCCCGAGAGCCCCGCAGGCGGGACGGTCCGGGGGCCTCCGACGTCGGGGGCCCGTGCTGGGTCCGGGGCAGCGGCCCACGCTGGCCGCGCCGCATCTGCACAAAAAGTCCCTTTCTCAGCTCGGCGACGCGCGTAGTCCTCGGCCGGCAGTCGGGGCTCGGGCGCTGCTGCTTCCCCGACGCCCGCTTTCCTCCTCGGGCGTGGAGCCTGCGGGCGCAGGTGCTTCCGTGGACGCTTCCGCACGGATAACTGCGCGCCCCGCGCGGGCCCCGGAGGTTTCGGGCGCTGGAGGGAAGTTCCTCCCCGACGAACGGGGCCTGCGGGGGCCGAGGGCTGCCCTGCCCGGCCCGGAGGACAGAGCTGCGCGGAACCGGGGTCGCAGACATTACCGGGCCGGGGGAGGGGATTTTGAAAAGGGTTTTGTAAACGCGCACGAGATTTCTTACTCGGGGAACGCCTTCTTGATAGTCGTAAAATGGAGAGGAGAAAGCGAACACTCCGATGCGCAGCTCTGTGGCCTAAATATCATCTCACAAATTCTAGAGAGCTTCAAGTTGCAGCAAAATCTCGAAACGTAACAAATGCACAATGTCCAAGTGACCTGCAAATCCCATGCGGCGGCCACCAAGTCCCCAACCGTTTCAACCCCAGGTGTTCAAGGCAGGTTTGCAGCGTGTTTGGGGCCGTCGAGAGCCGCTGTGGTAACAGAAGACAACCTGCCTGGAATCTCTCTAAGCCCAGTAAAGAAGCTAAGACTTTCTGAGACCAGATCTACAAGCCTGTCTCCCCGTGTCGGTGGTCCCCAACACTTACTTTGTGTAAAAACCATTTGCAGAGCTTGTTTCCGAGGTAGAATCCTGGGTATTATCCTCCAAAATTATTTTAGAAATGGGCTGGGCTGGGGTGTAGGAATCTGTCCCCAGCACTCTCAGGGTGCTCCTAAGCCAGATGATGCTGTTGTGCAGAGAAAGGTCGCTCTTTTGTGTAGACACAGCTTGGTGAGAATCAGAAAAATCATTCTTTTCTCCAGGCAGATAACAGCCTATGCCAGTGCCTCCAGCCTGCCTGAGGAGCACAGGCTGAACTAGCTTCCTTCTTTCCTTTGCTGTCGGCTCCCTGCTCAGAACCCGGGCATCCCAGGACATCCCAGTGCCAGTGACTTTGCAGAACACAGTTGGTCGCACCATGGCCTGGGGCTATTTCATTTCTCCTCTGTTACTAACAACTACAAATGCAATCTAGTTCAGCAAACAGTTGTTGGGCAGCCAATGCATGTGGAAGCCTTGTGTTAGATATGGTAGGGACTAAGATGTCTGTAGTTCCTTGATGGCCAGTGGCTCTGCCCATCACTAAGTGACCCCATAGCTATTTTGTTTGGTGCCATCTTTGATCCCACAGGAACAGAGAGTGATGGAAAATTCCACTCAGGGAAAAGAAAAAAAAATGGAGACAGGAGGAACTGAGCTGGGAATCTTTGTGCACACGTTTTGAAGAGAGACTACCAACTCCTTTCATGGAATGGCCTCAATGCTAGGAAATCTTGTAGAATTTGGCTCACATGTTAAACACCCTAATTTCACCAATTGGTCTTAGTTACGACTAACCTCATATCTATGTCCCCTGCCTTGGAACACAAACTCTTGAGAAGAACAGCCCATCATCTTATGGATATTAACCAATAGAATTAATGTATTACTCTATTACATTAATCAATTCAGGTACTAAATTTATTACTTAAACTTTCTTCTTCTTTCTGGTGTTTACTACTAAATTTTGATTTTTTTTCACTTTTTATTTTTTAAAGATTTTATTTGTGTGTTTGTCAGAGAGAGAGAGTGAGCGAGCACAGATAGGCAGAGGCAGAGGGAGAAGCAGGCTCTCCACCGAGCAAAGAGCCCGATGTGGGACTCGGTCCCAGGACGCTGGGATCATGACCTGAGCCGAAGGCAGCCACTTAATCAACTGAGCCACCCAGGTGTCCCGATTTTTTTCACTTTTTAAAAAAAAATTATTTTTAGGTAATCGCTACACCCAATGTGAGGCTGAAACTCACAACCCGGAGATCAAGAGTCCCACGTTTCACTGATTAAGCCAGCCAGACACCCGATTCTTTTCACTTTAATTGAAACATTTTTGTTTCTTGATCTCTCATCTCTTTAAAAAAAAAAAGATTTTATTTATTTGACAGAGATCACAAGTAGGCAGAGAGGCAGGCAGAGAGAGAGGAAGGGAAGCAGGCTCCCTGCTCGATCCCAGGACCCTGAGATCATGACCAGAGCGGAAGGCAGAGGCTTTAACCCACTGAGCCACCCAGGCGCCCCAATGTCTCATCTCTTAAGCTTCAAAGGTAAAAATGTAATGGTAGGTGAGAAGGGTAACATCTCTGTGCATATTTAATTTTGAAACATTCTCGTCTGTTTTCTTCCTTTCATACTGAAAATTAAAAGATTCTCATGATTCATTAGTAAAACCCCCAAATTCCATCTCCTATTTCTGACATTTTACTGGATAGATGAAATAAAATATTTTCAAAGCACAAAAAAATTAGACTAGCACAAGTAAATATGCATATGTATTAATATAAGGAATGAAATTAGTGATCAAGTTAGTAAACATAACACCTGATAAGGGTTTTTTGCTGGAAATAGTAGTTGGTAAGAATTCAAGGCTACAGTCCTTTGAAAAGCATGGCATCTAAAACATGTTTGGCACATACTTGCTGAATTTGACTAAATTTAAAGCAGTTAGTTAAGAAAACAGTCTTTCAGCTGAAAGTAAAGAAATCAAATACTTAAAAAAAGCCCCAAATTTTTCTTCCCCCCAGTGCTAAGATAAGCTTTTAAAGAATTGCTTGATTTCAAAGTACTTACAGTGAAGAACTCGGTTCGGAGCAGGAAGTGATCAGTAGCTTGGGAGAGTATTCACTGAAAGAGCAAGGTATGTGAAAACAGAAGGAAGTGTGTTTCCGTTGGCAGACGTAGTACAGAGACCAGATTCCGAGGTTTCATTGGCCGCAAGGTGTGCTCCTGATAACTCCGCAGAGGTAGAAGGAACTAGAGGGCATTATGCTAAGTGAAATGAGCAGTCAGAGAAAGACAAATACCGTGAAATGTCACTCCTGCGTGGAATCTAAGAAACAGAACAGGGTTGCTGGAGGGGCGGTGGGTAGAGGGAAGGGTTGGGGTGACGCCCGAAGAGGGCGCGTGATGGAGGGAGGGCTGGGTGGTGCCGCTGCCGACGCACTGAATTCCACCCTGGAACTAACAGGACACTCTGCGTTAACTACACTGAATTCAAATAAAGAATTAGAAAAGAACAGAAAATGGAAATATTTCTTGTTGAAAGAAGCGTTCCCTGTCCAACCTTAAGTACAGTCATGTATCTTTTTTGGGGGAAAGATTTGATTCATTCTGTAGTTTGGCTTTACGGGCCTGGCAGGGCTTACCGGTTTCCCAAACTTCCTCTCTCCCTTGGACACAGTAAGTGACCGATTTGGCGCATATTTCGTGCCGTTTTCCTACGGGGTTTGTAGGCAGTGTTTGCGGGGAAACCGGCCGCCTGGACTCCCGCACTACTCAGACCCTCCGTCTGCCTGTCGGGGTGTCCGCCTGTTCTCTCGCGCCCAGAGATGCTGCGCGTCAGACACCGTGTCCAGCACCTGCTGCGCGCACCTGCTGCGCGCACCTGCTGCGCCTCCCGCAGTGCGCGGCGGGAACCACGGCCCCCCGCGGGGCTGGCGGGGAAGCGCGGGCTTGGCGGCTGCGTGGGCGCCGCGGGGCTGCCCCGGACTCTGACCCGTGCACCTGCGGGTCTCCCGCACCCTTTCGCGGTGTGGGCGGACGCGAGCCTCGCCCTGGGGGGAAAAACCCCACTCCGCGTGGGTGAGAAGTTCTTCAAGTTCTTAAATTAGGAACCAGAGATCAAAGACTATGATGCCGGGGTCCTCGGGTGGAGCCCCGCATCGAGCTCCCTGCTCAGCCGGCAGCCTGCTTCTCCCTCTCCCACTCCCCCTGCTTGTGCTCCCTCTCTCGCTGTGTATCTCTCTGCCAAAGAAATAAATAAAATCTTTTTAAAAAAATTAAGCTCAAATAAAATTAGAGAAGTAAGGCTTACCCTACCCGTCATTAAGGACTCACGGACGGGAGTGTGCGGTCCTGGATGTTAGTTGATACCGCTGAAAGATGTTTGAGATGCTGGCTATCGTCTGACCCCCTGATTTTTTTTCCCCCACAGAGATGACATACAGTCTTGACAAAGTTTTGCAAAATCGATAGATTGTTGATTTTGGTGGCATTATAAATTGGTACTCTCTCTTTTAGGAAGCAGTATCGACTGTACAATAGATAACAGAATTTAAAAATATCCTTGGGCCCTGTAATCTCACTAAGAGAGCGTGTTTTCTTAAATTTTGCCCCCATAGGCACTTTGTTTGCCACGGCCTGGTCCCAGCCCGAATGAATACACTGAAGGGAAGGGTCAAATCAGGTCACATCTGTGTTGGGGAAAAAGAGTGGGGAATGAGTTCAACCACCAGCCGCTGTCTGCGCCGGGCAAGAAAGCAGGAGGACACTCTGCAGACAGAAAGTGCGGGCGCAACGCAGTGCAATTCGGAGGATCTATGAGCAAGGTTCACTGTGGGCTGGGAAAGGAAATTAACTCTGTGGGAAGTAAACCTTGAAGGGTGGGATGTGACTTGGTCCTGAGGCAGAGGTGGGCTAGAATGGGCCAAGATGGGACCATCAGGAAAGTCAAGGACCACTTTTCTGACCCAGGTCCTAGACCTCACAGGGATAATGGGATGCACTGAAATAAGCAGGAAAACCGTTCTCTTTACCCAACCCTTGAATGTCTAATAGGCATCTCAAGCTTAACATGTCTTCATTGAAACTTCAGATTCCTGGGTGCTTGGGGGGGCTCAGTTCAGCGACTGCCTTCTTCTCAGGCCATGATCTGGGAGTCCCAGGATCGAGTCCTGCATCCGGCTCCCTGCTCAGTGGGGAGTCTGCTTCTCCCTCAGACCTCCCCACTCTTTCTCTCTCTCTCTCTATCAAATAAATAAATAAAATCTTAAGGAAAAAAAAAAGATACTTTGGATTTGCGTCCTCAGAAGATGCTTCTTTCACCCCTACCCCTTAGGAAACTACCAGGGTTTTAGAGATTCTGCAGCAGCAACTGGGGACAAAGACCAACTATGTTTTTTATTATGTCACAGTGCTCTAGCCTGGGAAGAACATGGACATGGGACACCACCCTACCTAACTCTCTCTGGGGTTTATAGACTGTGATGGAGGGAAGGCTTCATACGACTGCTTGGCTTTCACAAATTGTTAAAATCATTGTATCATTGTATTAAAACCTACAATAAAGTTGAGAGAATCATATGGACCCACTGGCTGGCTTCAATAATAATCAACTCATTCCCAATATTGTTTTATTTATATCCACATCCAGTTACAACTTCTTTCTCCCCTAGATAATTTTGAAGCAAATTCCAGACATCATATTATTTCATCAGTAAGTATTTCAGTATGTATCTCTAAAAGAAACTCTTCAAAAAATCATAAACCAAATGCTATATAGCTAGCTTCCCATTTCTTAGTACCATCAAATACTCAGTGTTCAAATTGTTCTGATTATTTCATAAATTTGCCTTTTACTATTTATTTACTTTTATAAATTTGCTTTTTAAAAGTTAGCTCGTATCAAGATCCAAATAAGAGGTCTCCATTGCCACTGGTTGATACGAATATCGAGGCATTTTACATCTGTAGGTACCTCTACCTCTCTTCATTCCCGACTCTCCTTACCCTCCTCCCCACATATGCTTTTGTGAGAGATAAACCTAGTTGTTTGTCTGGGGTGTGTCCTAAGAGTCTAGATTTGGCAGATTATACCCTCATGATGTCATCTAACATAGTCCTCTGTCCCCTGTATTTTCTGTAAAATGGTTGTAGGTCTGGAAGCTTGACCAGATTCAGGTAAAAACTTTTTGGCTAGAACAATTCATAGTATCGCTGTATACTTCCGTAACAAGGCGCATGACATTCAGCTGTTTTTCTTGCTCTGATGTTGGTTCATGATCGTTGCCTAGACCCATTCTCTCATTAGAGGGTGCAAAATGGTGGTATTCTAATTTTACCGTTCTCTGGCAGTCTTGAGACGGTGCCTTGGAGACTTTCTAGTCCACGGAGCGTACTTCACTAGGGTCCAGCTGCTGCGCTTTGAAACCCAGCGCTGCCTTGGTACTGGGGCCAGGCCTCCCAGCAGCAGCTCTCCCTACGGCAGTGCAGTAGGGCATTAAGGCAGACCCTATTATGGACTCCTTTATAAGCTGACTTTGGCCAACCTTCCTTACACTGCATGTCCCCTTAGAATGCTTTCAGTCAGCTTTCTTTCCCTGTCCTTCGCTCCCAGTGGATTTGCATCGTGGTCCAACAGATGTCCTGGCCTTTTCCTGTTCACTCTCTACTTCTTTTCACATAATCACTTCCCCTAAGAAAACGCCTTGCACGTCTCATCCAGTTTTGGCATCTGCTTCTCAGGGGACAAGGACTGACACATATTCCTTCTTCACTTATTAGTTGGAAATCTTCTAAAAGGAGAAAATTCTCCTCATCAACTATTTGTTTACCTTAAGGTATAATTCCTATAAAAGAGCAAATATATTATTTATTTCCTTTATTTCACAGCTTGCAAAATGATGTGCTACTGCCTAGAACTTTTACAAGTATCCAGTGGGTTAAAATGTGTATCATTATGAACCAAGAAACACATTTGGTATGTTTCAATCCGTTGCAGATATTATTATGAATTTTAAAATAATCTCTACACCCAACGTGGGGCTTGGACTCACAACCTCAGGGTCAAGGTCACTTGCTCCACCAACTGAGCCAGGCAGGTGCCTCTATTGCACATGTTCTTATTGATGCTCAAGTTGGTTTTTGAGGGAGGCCTGGGTGGCTCAGTTCGTTGAGCAGCTGCCTTCAGCTCAGCGTCCTGGGATCGAGTCCCACATCAGGCTCCTTGTTCCGTAGGGAGCCCGCTTCTCCCTCTACCACTCTGTCTGCCTGTGCGCTCTCGCTCTCTCTCTGACAAATAAATAAATAAATAAAATCTTAAAAAAAAAAGTTGGATTTTGAGCTTTCTTTATGACAGGATGTTCCCAGATTATCTTACATATTTTCTGAGAAAGATATTTTCTCAGATCTGGAGTAGACCATTTCTCCAAGGAGTCCTGGCTCAAGAAAGTGTACTGGGAGGTTAACATCTGGGAGAAGAAAAGAGGAAGAAGAACTGGGCAGAGGAAGGACCAGACCACCACCTGACAGAATCTGTCTATCAGCGGACCACATTCTTCACAGCTGGGCAGCCAGTCCTTTCTTGAAGGGAATGGAGGTGGGACATTGCGATGCCAACGAAAGCAGTGCCTCAGGCTTAGCCAATCGAAGGGCTCTATATCCTTGGAAATAATGATCGGACAAAAGATTGGCCTATGCCCCAAGTAGAGCCAACTCATATTCTTTCTGAAGGTTGTTGTAAACAAGCTGGAAATAAAAGCTCTGTCTTTTCTGCTGGAATTGTTCAACTGGAATGAGAGCCTAGCATTGCCAGCAGCTGTCCTCCTATGTGAATTGTAAGTCAAAATTTTAAAGATTTTATTTATTTGTTTTTGAGAGAGAGAGACAGAGAGAGAATGAGTTGGGGGAGGGGCAGAGGGAAAACTGAGCACAGAACCCAATGCAGGACTCAATGCCTGGACCCTGGGATTATGACCTGAACTGAAGGCATATGCCTAACGACAGCCACCCAAACAGTATATATGTCAACATTTTGAAAGCTGTGAGTTGGAAATCCTTTTCTTTCCATGTTTAAATTTATTTATTTATTTACATTTATTTTTAAATTAAAAAAAAAATCTCTACACCCAATGTGGGGCTCAAATTTACAACTCCAAGATCAAGAGTTGCATGCTCTGTCAACTGAGCCAGCCAGGAGCCCCTCATCTCTTCTTTTCCTGTATTACAAGAAAGTTAACAGATGGAGCTAAACTCTTTGTTCAACACATTTTTCTAATCAGTATCTGGAAAAACGAGAGCTATCATTCATATCAAATAGAGGGCCAGTTGCTTGTAAAATTAATATTCCTGTGAAATTGTTAATATTCTTCTAAATAGGAAGTTGGCCATTACATAAGTATTTTCATAGAAAAAGTAAATATTTCCAGATGTGAATGAGGACAAAACATTCATATTCATTGATAGGTTTTTATCAAGTCTTGTGTAAATGAATGTTAATTTTGTTTGCTTATACTCTGGGGCCCTTGCTGTAAATGTTGTTGGAAATCATGGCATTTCTCCAGATGAAGTAACATACTAAAAGAACTGATGGCAAATCTCATTTTGGCTTATGTCCCTTGTGTTTTAGTTGAGGCATGCAAACTACATACAAATCATAAAGCTTACGGGAAATGGAAGGCTGAAGAGTCTACACCCTCTGAATGTCAAGGAACCAGCGTTAACAATAAGCAGAGTGCAGAGAAGACAAGTTCTCTAGTGATTTCCCTGACCAAACATTCTCCCAGTGGGAAGGAACATGAAATGAACAAAGACCAAATGGTTCATTTGTTAAAGGAGAAGACAAGTATCATAAACTAGTGTCTGCGGAAATATATTTCTGTGGTGGGAGCCTCTTTGACTTGAGGCTTATGCCAGCAACTAAAGTCAACTTATGTCTGGTGGAAATACAGTCCCAGAAGATTATAACCCAGAAGAAGGTTTTACAATGAAGAGTTGGTATTGTGGAAAGGTTGTGAGATTTGTTTCCCTCAAAAAGCCATATCTTTACTGTGGGGCTCCTCCTGCAGACTCCTGTTCTGTATCTGGATAAAGGACTCTCCATTGCTTGGGGGCACAGGCTCCATACTGAGTAGCTATGGACTTGTAAATAAGGCCAGCTTTCTTAGGCTACAGGTAACGGAAGGAACCCTCTTACCTGCCCCTCATCCCCAAATATAACAAAGCAAAATAGAAAAGAAAGAAGAACCTGAGGGTAGGGATATAAATAGTCCTTAGAAATAGCCAGAACCAAGGAACTGAACAAGGTTGAGATCTCTTTCTATTTGTCATTTTTGTTCTTTTTTATGCAAGCTGGTCTTTTCTGAAATAGTGAGTGGTCACAAGGCTCTGGGTAGACAGAAATCGTATGAAACAGATGGAACTCCTTGGGGCGCTGGGGGAGCAGTCGGTCAAGTGGCCGCCTCTTGATTTCAGCTCAGGTCATGATCTCAGGGTGTGAGACTGGGCGCGGCACTGGGCTCTGCACTCTGCACAGATTCTGCTTGGGATTCTCTCTCGCTCTCCTTCTGCCCTCCTGTATGTGCTCTCTCTCTCTCTCTCTCTCCCTCTCTTTAAAAACAGATAAATACATCTTTAAAAAAAAAAGTGGGATTCCTCAATGAAGGCTGGAGCAGAAACTGTGAAGATTGCAACAGTGGCGGCTCAGGATTATCTGGCACTTGGGAGAAGCAAGGGGAAGAAGGCACCGGTGCTCCAGTGTGTCTCTTGCTCCCTGGGTAATGGCTTGGTAGGAACCTAGGATCTTAGCTGTGTCTTTCTGGGTTCATGGGGATCACAATATTCTAAGAGCATTTAGCTCAGCTCTCTTATTGTGCCCACAGACCCTTAAGAGATCTTCAACTTCTTCCCCAATATTAAGAAGGCCTCCTGATTCCTCTCAGCCTGCTCCCCATTCCAATAGGAAAGAAAACTAAGGTGTATGTGAGAAATTGTAGCTATGGTGGAAGCTTATAGAGGCATTAGAAAACTAATGAACATGTGAAACTCTCAATCTGGGGAGAGGGGAAGAATATTTGATTAAAACATCCTCAACCAAGGCTTGAGGACTCCCTAGGAAGGTGAGTCATTTGTACTCCTTCAATCTTGAACAGGCTCCACATTCAGCACGGGGACCAACATGGGGCTCAGTCTCCTGACCCTGAAGTCACGACCTGAGCCAAAATTAAAAGTCAGATGTTGACTAACTGAGCCACCCAGGTGCCCCTATTTTGTGTATCTTTTAACTAACTATTATAGTTATAGTTATTTTTACTATCTTTTTCTTTTAACCTTTATGAAGTGATTAATCTGCTTCCTTTAATACATATTTACCTTTACGAGTAAGAGTTATACTTTCATATTTTTTTCTGATTACTAATCTCTACCCTTGCTTTTCGGGTTGAAGAAGTCCCTTAATATTTCTTGTAAGGCTAGTTGAGTGTTGTATAGCTCCTTTCTTTCTTTTTTTTTTTTTTTTAAAGATTTTTATTTATTTATCTGAGAGAGAGGCAGTGAGAGAGAGCATGAGCGAGGAGAAGGTCAGAGGGAGAAGCAGACTCCCCGTGGAGCTGGGAGCCTGATGCGGGACTCGATCCCAGGACTCCGGGATCATGACCTGAGCCGAAGGCAGTCGTCAAACCAACTGAGCCACCCAGGCGTCCCTGTATAGCTCCTTTATTTTTATTTTTTTTAAGGTTTATTTATTTAATTATTTGTCAGATAAAGAGAGAGAGAGAGAGAGAGTGAAAGTAGGGGGAACAGCAGGCAGAGGGAGAAGCAGGCTCCTTGTTGAGCCCGATGTGAAACTTGATCTCAGGAGTTTGGGAACATGACCTGAGCTGAAGGCAGACACTTACCTGACTGAGCCACCCTGGAAACCCTGGGGGAACTCCATTATCTTTCATTTGTCTTGAAAGCTCTTTATCTCTCCTACAAATCTGAAGGATAACCTTGCTAGGTAGAATATTCTTGATTGGAAATTTTTTCATTTCAGCACTTTGAATAGATCATCTATTTCCTTCTGGCCCACAAGGTTTTGGTTGGGAAATCTGGTAACCTTATGGGGTTTCCCTTGTATCTAACAAGTTTTTTCCCCCTTGCTGCTTTTAAGATTCTCTCTTTATCTTTAACTTTCAACATTTTAACTATAGTGTGTCTTGCTGTGGGTCTCTTTGGACTTTGTGGGTTTCCTGGATCTGGAGGTCTGTTTCCTTTCTTAGGTTGGGGAAGTTTTCAGCCATTATTTCTTCAAATACATTTTCTGCCTCTTCCTTTCTCTCCTCTCCTTCTGAAATCTCTATAATGAAAATGTGATTCTGCTTGATATTGTCCTATAAGTCCCTTAAACGATCTTCACTTTTGTTGTTGTTGTTTTTGCTCTAATGGGTGAGTTCCATTACCCTGTCTTCTGGCTTACTGATTCTATCTCCTGCTTCATTTAGCCTGCTGTTGAATTTCTATACTGTACTTTTCAGTTTGGCTATGGTATTCTTCAGTTCTGTGACTTCTGTTTGATACCTTCTTATATTTTCTATCTCTTTATTGAAATTCTTGCTGTGTTCATCCATTCTTCTCCTGCATTTGGTGAACATGCTTTGAATGCTTTATCAGGTAATTCATTATTTCTCTTTCATTAAGTTTTTTCCCCTGGGATTTTATTTCATTTGGAACATATTTTTTTTCTTCCTTATTTTGCTTGACTCTCATGTTGCTTCTGTGTAGTAGGCAAAACAGCTCTTTCTTCTAGTCTTGCAGGAGTGGTCGTATGTAGGAGATAAACCAGTTTAACCTTGCCCTCCCTCTTAGATGTCTCTTAATCTTTTGCAATTGCCTAAGCAATCTGATTTATTCTCGATAAATTCCAGTTGTTGAGAATGTGCTGAAACCTGTGAGTGTTTCAGAGGAAAGCATCTCAGTCAGCACCTAGTTTTAGGCTGATTGGAAGCTAGAGCCTTAAAGTATGCAAATATATATAGCTGTGACACTATGATTGTAGACCATGCTGGTTTCCCGAACAAATGATCTAGAAGTGTCCCCTTAGTGACAACTGCAGAATTTGGGGCTCCAGAAAAGTAAGCTCCTTTCTGGGAGAAGCTATAGTAAAGCCAGGTGAGTGCTCCAAAATGGCATTCCCTTGGCCTGTTCTCCCTGAGAGCACTTCTGTAGTGACTCAACATATGGTAAACCTGAAGCCTTCCCCTCTGCTAAGGCTCCAGCTCAAGTAGATTTTTTTTTTTTTAACCAAAAGTCTAGGGGTGTATATCAGTCTTGTCGATTCTTCAGAAATGTATTACTACTACTACTACTGCTGCTACTACTATTTTGTCTAAAAAGTATAGAATCTGTCTGCTATTGGCCAGTTCTTTGAATCTCACATTTTTAAGAACTCCTGTATATATAAAATTTTGTTTTTCTTCTGTTAACCTATGTCAATTTAATTATTAGTCTAGCCAAGAAGGGAAAAGTTTCCTCTCACCCCTAAACTAATTCATTATTGTATAGTTTTCTTGATTGTGTCTCTCAGAATTTTGACTTATGTACTCTTGAAGGCTAGAAACATTTAAAAAATAGCTATCCTTTAACTGCCAGAAATTTGTATATTTTTCACTCAGTGAAAATTACAAATTTGTAGGAAACATTCTTCTTTTGTTCTGGGAGAAACAATTTTGTTTTCAGTTTTAGAAAGAAGAGGTCGTTTCTCAATTTGAACTAATCATCATGTGTTTTAAAAGCCTATCTTTAACATGCAGGTCTAGACTGATTAGAAGCACCTAATGAGGTTTTTTTATTCAATTAGCCAAGGTATAGTACATCATAATTTTTGATATAATGTTCAGTGATTCGTTAGTTGAATATATCACACAGCACTTATCATATCACATGCCCTCTTTAATGCCCATCACCCAGTTACCCCATCTCCCTATGCCCCTCTCTTTCTGCAACCCTCAGTTTGTTTCCCAGAGTCAAGACAATCAGAGAGACACAATTATATTAGAATATAATTAGAATATAAGGACTAGTGCAGAGAACAAGAGGGGTGCAGGGGAAAACTGAATAGGAAGAAATCAGAGAGGGAGACAAATCAGACGATACTCTTGACTCCAGGAAAAGAGTTTGGTTCTAAATGTAAATAACTCAGTAGTCATATTTGAACCTGAGCAAACAAAACAGGAAGTACTTCCCTTCATCAGCCATTCCTGGATTGGTATAGAACAGACTGGAAAGACTTGATATGCCCTGTATCCTGAGAGTGGGCAGACTGGGATAGCGCGGGGAAAGGGACTAAAAGATCATAAAAGGGTAATCATTTATGGGAAAGCACATGGGTTTCTTTCCTCAAATTTGAAACTAGAGATTCATCAGATTCAGGTACTCAGATAAATATCTCTCTATTTTGTGTTAATCAATAAAAACAAAACGATGAACAATGAGGTGACTATTTGGGGGCATACTAATGAAGACCAGTCTTCTGCCAGTGTCCTCCTTTGCTGTCTTCTCCTTTGATAGCCACCCTCTGCCACCACTATCTTGGGAATATCTGGACTTTGATGAAGCTGTCCAAAAGCAAATAGATCAGATTAGTATGTCATAATAATAATATTGCATAATATCTAGAAGTTGGTTCCCTGGTGGTGGTGTGGGAGACATGGTGGACAGGGGAAGGAAGCAGATATTTTTCATAAGATGGCATGAGGCAAAGGGAGAGAGAAAGACATATTTTGGAGGTACCGAGTTGAGAGAGAAGAGCAGATGGGAAAAAAGGCTCCAAGAAAAGGATAGGGTTGCTGGGGGCCTGCTTTTTTCTCCATTAAACAGTTCCGTGTTGAGGTTATTTCTGAAGACAAGAAGTGACACTGGATGACTTAGCCTTTGGTGTCCTTGCTTATCCATAAGCTTGTCCTATGTGTTGTGTGGCCTTCAGAGCACGTGCTCTACCACTGGCTGCTTCTGGGAAACTACATGGCCGTCCACCTGCTGACGTACCAGCTCATGTGTGTATGATTCTTCTGCAATGCCCTCTCTGAGTGTTGTGGTTTTGTGACAAAAGGATCAGCCTGAATTCACCTCCAGATGCAAATATTCAGTCCTCGCTCCGACATCCTATGCAATTTAATTTTCTTCTCTATCACCAACCAAAAATTCTGAAACCAATAGAGGAAATAACCCAAGGGATTACTTTGCAGGCCAAGCCCACTATGCTGCCGGGCTCCACCACTCCTGAAGACATTCCTTTTTATGACTTTTATTCCAAATGATAAACAGATTTCTGGCTACATACATGGCTCTGTTACTGTTGTCTTCTCTCCCCTCTTGGCCAATGAATAAGGCCACTTCTCAGTGGTGTTTTGGGGGTGTTGTGTTGTAAGCATTGGATTATGGAGCATAGTTCCTTTCCCCATTCACAGTATTTGTTACTAAACTCAGGTGAGCCAGGGTAGGAAGCACCAGGAAACTGTCTTCCCACCCAGACAAAGGTTACATTGGCAGAAAAAGGTAACCGACAGAATAGGAGAACATATGTGCAAATCATATCTGCTAAGAGGTCAATATCCAGAATATACAGGGAACTACAAAAACTCAACATTAAAAGAATAAGCAACATGATTTAAAAATGGACAAAGAACTTGAATACATTTCTCCAAAGAAGAGATATAAATGGCCAATAAGCCCAGGAAAAGATGTTCCACATTGCTGATCCTTACGGAAAGGCACATTGAAACTAGTGCTTCACGCCCATTAGGTTGGCTATAATCAAAGAAAGAGAAAATAGCAAGTGTTGGTGAGTATCTGAAGAAATTAAAACCCTTTGTGTTGTTGGTGGGATTGTGAAATGGTATAGTCACCATGGAAAATAAAAGGGCAGTTTCTCAAAGAATTAAGCATAGAATTACATATGATCTAGCACAGCCTCATCTTGGTACATACCCCAAAGAACTGAAAACAGGGTTTTGAAGAGATTCTTGGACACCCATGTTCATATAAGTATTATTCAAAGTAGCTAAAATGTGGAAGCAACTCCAGTGTCCATCAACCTAAGAAAGGATAAGGAGAATGTGGTATATGCATACAATGGAGTATCATTCAACCTTAAAAAGGAAGAAAATTCTGAATATGCACAACACGGATGAATCCTGAGGACGGGAAGTATTATGGCAACTGCCAGGGGCTGAGGGACATTGGGATGGGGAGTTAGTGTTTAATGGGCCAGAGTTTCAGTTTTACAAGATGGATGACAAGGGTGGACAGCACGAGGGCTGCACGATATAAAAGTAGCTCAAGCCCCTGAGCTGTACACTCAAAAGTGACAAATTTTATTTTATGTGTATTTTACCAAATGAAAACACTGTGGAAAAAGAAACAGTAGGAGCAGACTTAGAACCTGCTGCTGCATGGAAATTTGGGGCAGAATGGAATTTATCTACTGCCTCTAGACGTTACACGAAAACCAGAGCCAGAACCGAGTAAAGGCAGGCTAAGGGAGCAGTTGCAAAAGGCTTTAAGATGACCTCGGCAACGACCTCCAGGCAGGAGGGTCTGAGGGGCGCTGCCCAGGAAGAGGACCTACAGCATCCTCTTCCACAGCGAGAGACCCGAAAACTCTAGAGAGGAAAGCAGCTTCTGTAGAATAAATCGTGGAGTTTGGACCTCTGGATCCAGCACAGGTGTGAATCGGAGTCTCGAGGTGAGTGGGCTCTTGTGACAAGCTTCAACCACGTTGGTGATCGAAAATGTTTCTGAGTCACCAGAGAGATGAAGCCGGTGTCACAGCAGGGACGCCGCTGTCCCCGGTAGCCTGAGCAGGGCAGGCGACCGTCACTGCGCCGCGACAACGCAAGAGTGGCTTCCCTGGGGACAGGTGGGCACAGACCCGATTACAGGCCGACAACACAACACGGAGCCGCTCCAGCAGTGGTGACTGGTTGGACTCTCAGAAGAGGGCGGCAGCAGGATTCCATGTCGGTTAGACTCTTCAGGGACGTTGCCACAGCACAGGGAAAGTGAGTTTCCGTGTCTCCTTGCTTCGCCCCTGGGTGGACCTTTGCCACTGCCTCAACCGAGAGAGTTCGGCAGAAGGGATGCTCTGCGACCTCCGAAGCCAGGTCATTGAGATGCTGTGCATTTCCATGTTGCTTCCCCCGGACCATCCACAACCATCTGTGAGGCCGACCAAGCAGCTTTGTCGCTAATACGGACCGTAGCCCAAGGCCCCAGCCTGGGATGAACCACTAACCAAGGGGCAGCAGCAGGTGGCCGTGAGGGTGCCATCCCGAAGGCTCTCCTCCAGCCCGAGGTGAGCCGCCTGGTTCCACACGGCATGAACAAAGATGGGGGATTCCGCCTGAATTGTTGACCTTTGAGTAGAAGAAATGACTGTAGCCACGAAGCAGCCACAGGTAAGTCTGAAGCAGGATCCACAGATAATCTTTCCTTCCCTGGAAGGTGAGATGAATTCTCTTCTGCTGCTCTTTGCTTTGGAGATTTGTAAATCACCTACACGTCTCCCTTTCTAGCCTCACCTTCCTCACAGGAGTCGCTGCTTTTTGGCTCTAGCAATTGACCTTTAGCTTGTGGTAGCATTTAAGAGGGTTTGATTTAATTAAGGCAACTAGCCTGGTACCAGGAGACCGTAGGCATTTCTCATGCCCAGAAGAGACATGATGTTGAGAGTGGGAGAATGAGTCTAAATAATAAAACATCTCAGTTAGATCAAACATTATAAGAAAACTCCTATTTGCCATGAATTTTATGTGCAAATATGCATAAAATATGTTGTGACTTTTAAGTAAGCGATCTGGAAAACATTTTTTGGTTTTTATTTAACAGCAGAATTTCACCCCCATCCTGCACCTTTGGAGGTGTGGTTCCTGGACTGGGAAGTTGAGGTAGAACCAAACTGCTCTGCACAGGAAAGGCCTGTGGACCGGCCCCATGTCCACTGCAGCGTTATTCGCATGGCTGACATGGAAACTGTCTAAGTGTCCATCGAAGGACGGATGGGTGAGGAAGATGTGGTCTATATACACAATGGAACATTCCCCAGCCATTAAAAAAGAAGGCAGTTCTGTTATTTGGGATGGGAATGGACAGACCTTGAAGGGATTAAGCTAAGTGAAAGAAGTCAGACTGTGAAAGACAAACACTGCATCGTGTTGCTTATGTGGAAATCTAAGATAGAGAAATAAACTACCTGAACTCATAGACAGTTGGATTGTTGGTTGCCAGAGGTGGGCATGGTGGGGTAGGTGAAACGGTGAAGGGAGCCGAAGGTCCAAGCTTCCAGTTATAAAATAAATATGTTATGGGGATGTAGTGTACGGCATGGTAGTATACATTGTAAAGTATTATATATTGGAAAGTTGAGAAGAGAGTAATCTTAAAACTTCTCAACACGAGAAAAAATTATAACTATGTTCAGGGATAGTTAAACTTATTGTGGTGATCATTTTCCAATATGTACATGGGTCGTATCATAATATTGTACCCCTATAACTCAATTATATCTCAATATTTGAAAATGCCACATTAACCTTGGTGCAGGGAAGGAGGGGGAGTGGAGAAAGAAAGGTATGTGGAGCTCCTGTGGCTGGCTCGCTGCCGATGGCTTTAGGGAGGATGGAAATGCCTAATGCCAGTTTCAGTTAGGAGTCTTGCTGTGTGGCTTACAACAGAAATCCTCTCCTTTGTCCATAGAATCTGTAGTAAACTCCACATCGCTCAGCCAGTATTCCTCGTCGAGTGGAGTTATTTTAGCCTTGAGCGGGGCTGTAAGGAGTGTCGAAGGTCATCCTGGCTCCCAAAAGGAGGCCCAAGGTAGGTCAAAGTACCACCCTTTTTGGGAGTGAGGGAATGCCCAGAGTGATTCCTTGCCTACCAGTGGTGGGAAAGTCTAAAATTAGAAAAGTCTTGACAACATTTAAACACTTTTTATTCTGGACATTTCCAAACATATGTAAAGATAGGAAAGTGGAATCGTCTTTATGTGTCAATCATCCTTCAAAAAAAACCTTTCAAAATAATAAAAAAAAAAAGATTCTCCATGTGCCCATCATTCAGCTTTAATATTTTCACAAATTTGGGTTTGTTTTTAAAAAGTTATAGTTTTTCATAAAGCTATATCCAAAGACACTGATGAATCATTGAACACTACATCTGAAGCTGATGATGTGCTATATGTTGGCTCATGGAATTTAAGTAAAAAAAAATAAAGACACAAGAAATGTTGAGGATATTAATTTTTTATTAGCAGTCATTTTAGAGAACAGCACTGGAAATGTATTTCTTTTGAAATAAACTAGAAATTAAAAGTGCCTTGAAGCCATTGGAAACCATATGATTGGTTGAATTAGTTTCTAAGATGGGGGGTGAGATAGCACTCAACAGATGCAGTATGTGATTCTAGCATTTCTTTCACCACATTGTGAATGTGACCTGTAGAAACCAGAAGGAAAAAGGAGAGAATAAATGAATGAACAAATTAGGATTTATTAGTTTCATCTGTCTTCACAGTATCTTGTTCTAAGTATCAAAACTTTCATTCCACCCATCCCCTACCACCGTGTTTTGGCCTGTTTTGAGATCTATACCAAATCATGGCCCCTGGTTCAGTATAATCCATTAGAAAGTCACCATCTCCAGGTAAGAGTCACTCAAGTCTCCTAGGTTAGGCCCTCATTATGCTTCCTTGCTTGAAAGTTGCACTGATTTATTCTCCCACAATATTTGTTAAGTGCCTGCTAGGTATCAAGCATTGTTGCTATGTGGTTGAGGGAAACAATGGAGCGCTCCGTAGATCGCCTGAGTCGACTTCTGTTGTCAAATGTCAGTGGATCATCCACCATGTCAAGGTAAGGGTCTCCAAAAGGCAGAGAACACAAACAGTCTTTTTCATGGACTGTACCAGCACTGTCACATCTTCCTTCCCTCAGGGCTACTTAGGCATCAAATTCTGAGCCAAGTTGTTAATATAGGACTTTTAACAAATGTCACTGCTTGAAAAGAGAGACAACAGCCAATTCTCTGGAGGTAGAATAAGGAGGAAAAGGAATAAAAGAAAACTCCCTATCATGACTCTGCCTGAAACTGATGCATGTTAGTCATTTCAGGAAGCCATTGAAACAATCAGAAGACAAATGCTAGGATACAAAAATGCAACATGAGACGAACCAATATGTTCGTGAAGAAGACATCATTTTGTGGGGTATGTGGCAAAGAAGTAACTAGGAAAGAGAGAGATTGGGCCAGTGACAACTTACACTCTTGAATGTTCCCCCTTGATCAAACACGCACAAAGACCTCTGGGCGGGAAAGGACTGTACAGATAATAGTCATTCCTGGGGAAAACTAAGCTTTGATTGCGAATTCCATGCGGACTGGCAATAAGAGATCAAAAGATAGGACACGTAAACTATTACCCACCTGTTTGAGAGAAATAGCTGCTCAGAAGATGAAAAATGTGACTAGGGGAGCTAGGAAGCAGGGAAATTAGCAGCTACCCAACTCTGACAACACTGCCACCGAAACATCCGTAACTTCTCATAGTGGGGGCTTTGGGAATTTTGGATAACTGGGTGAAATATCCATGCTGAATTTATAGAAACTAAAGTAGCTTCCCATAGCTTTGGAGGAGGGATTCTTATATTCTGGTGTTGCCAAGAACACAGAAGTAGGCACATCACACAGTCATACTTAGTATATCAGCTCATCGGTTAGTGTGGTAGCGGCACACCTAGGAACTAGACTTGGGGAAATGAATGGTAACACGTACACCTCAGCTACCTCCAATCATGGTCTGGTGAAGATATGCAGGGTGGCCCGGGACCTGTTCGCGGGTACGTCACACGGCAGACAACCCCACAAGCCTCGGGACTCTCTCCTCTCCTTCCAGGTTTCCCGCTCTCAACCTATGCATGCTGACTACCGCCTGCTGGTGTCGGCTGGCAATGAAAAATCCTTTGTCCTCCATTTTGTAAGCAATGTTTCGTGTATTTGTGAGAGAGGACCAAGGAAGTAAAGGGTGTTATTGAGCGTTTGTTTTGATACAACTAAATCAAAGGATTTCCAACAACTTACCAAGCACCTTTTAGAAAGCATTCATTGCTTTTCTTTTTTCAATATCTCGCTTGAGTTGACAAAGGGTGCACAGAGGAAAACATCCCAGCCATAGGAAATCACCACAAATAGATCCCTGTTAAAAAACCAACAGCGGGTCCACACATAGGCTATAAATAGAGTCACACAAGTCCTTGCATTCGTAGCTTTTCAAAAACTCTTTAAAAGGTACATTTTATGTCACTGGTTTAGCATGAGGATTTTCATTATCTCCATTTTTCTGATGACCCACATGAAGGTAAATAACTTGTTCAGATCCCATAACAAATTGGTAGCGGCACTTGGTCTTTCTTTTCTGAAGCCTGTGCCCTTAACCGTATATGACATGACTTCAGCTGACCTGCAGGGTATGACTACAGCCCTCATCCTCTACCATCAATTCTGAGATGGCTTCCCTTTAAAGCCAGTTATAAAATGCACCAATTTTTCTGTAGTTTGTGAGCAGAGCCAGATGGGGCCCCACATTGTATCCCTCTAGCCATTTTCATGGACATCTCTCAAGTTCTGCAATGGAAGAACTTTGGAGCAAAGGGTAGATACACAAATTATGGGGGAAGGAAGAAAGAAGAGGAAGAATTTGTTTGGAAAGCCGTGGGATGGGGGACTTCACAAAGATTTGAGGGCCCTCTCAATGGAAGTGTCCAACCGGGTCCTCAATGACCTTCCGGGTGACGTGTCCTTGAAGGGATCCCTGTTCTGGCGCAGGAGGCCCGAGTGAACTGGGGAGTTCTAGTCTGATAACCCAGTGTTATTACTGCGTGTCTTGACAGACTGAAAGAATTTTGAATCCATTATTTGATAGCACTTATGTTCTTAAGGTTTGAGTTTAATATAATTCCCAATTTATAGTGTGAGCTCGTGTGGTGGGGTGGGGGGCAGCAGTGTGTACATAGGAGCTTCTAAACAGTGAGACTATGAGTGATTTTATTTTTCATGAAAAGAAATTTTTTCTATTGCTACAGTGCTTTGATCACCATCTTACAGTGTAAGCATTTGGGGCAAAGAGCCCACCCATGTCTATAAAAGGAGGTAACACTTCCCACAGCACAAGAGTTTGCAGGCAGTACATGAGCAACTGCACGTCAGAATAATATTCAGCTCACGGTAGGACAAACAGTGGTTGTCTCTTTTCTTCCTCCTTCTCTCTCGCACAGGTTGTGCCTGGCGAAGGGATGCTCTCCTGGCTGCGTCCACAAAAGAAGGGGTAGATCAGAGAGGTGTACTGTCGCAGCCCCACAAAGATTTGCATAGATATGAAAGGGAAACAAAGCAGAGAGCCTGAACAATATAAACCAGTCCTGGGAATTATTTTTAGGTCTGTTCAAAGGAGGAAATAGAGATACACTGTCTATAAATACTCCGCTTCATTGTATGTTGAGGAAACCTATAGCTAGAATCCTAGACCTAGAAATCACCTTGCACAACTTCCTTATGACAGATGAGAAAACTGATGCCACCATGTGATTTATCAGAGAACATGCCGAGCTGTTCCCAAAGCCTCATCTCCAGGATCCAGCTAAGGACCCCTTCCTACATACCGTGTCTGGGTCTTGGGCTGCGTTGAGAACGTTACCATCACATCACGTACAGAAGTGCACATGCGTGACACCTCGCACACGATTCAGGAAGTCCCAGTCCAGGCACGGAGTTAAGAGCCCATGTGTGTTGGGCTACGTTAGGGTTAGCATGAATGAGGGCAGCCTCGAGTGCTGCGACGTCAGGGACCTGAGCGAGTACGCAGGAGAAATGAGGCCAGGGCCCTGCACACACCTCTGCCCTGAGAAATAGCTGAGCAATTCTCAGAGAAAAGAACAAAAAGAGAAGTAATTGTTTACTGAGCACGTATTACTTGCCAGGTCCTGTTTAAGCCCTTTCCGTACATTATCTCCCATGACTCTTGCTACGCCATTAAAGGGGAGGATCGGTGTGACCATTTATCAATGAGGGGGTTGAGGCTTAGGGAGACGAGCAACTTGCTCCCGGTCCAGTGGGAGCAGTGAGTGGGGCAGAGGCTACATTTCTAGGAACAGAATCCGTCGTATCACCCGTTTGTTTAAACCGTTTTCAGGGACTTCCCTGCTCACTCGGAGTAAAGCTGAGGTTCTTACAATGGTTCTCAAGGCCCTAGAGTTTCTAAATCTTGCTCGAATGTCACCTTTTTCTGTGACATCCTGCCCCAACCCTCTCACTCATTCGATTCCAGCCTCTCTGGCCCTTTCCAGTTTCTGGAACTTTCCAGATAAACTCTACTTTAAAGCCTTGGGCGATACTCTGTCTCCTGCCCGGCTCTTCCCACGATGGGTAACTTCTTCCTCACCCTTTCACGTTTGTAAGAAAGCCTTCCCTCGTCGCCTATTTAACACTGGAACTCCCTTTCTAAAAATGTGGATGGACATTGAATTTTGTTGACTGTTTTTCCTGCATCAGCTGAAATGATGATGATGGTTTTTCTTTTTGAATCTGTAACGACAGTATTCTGATACTAAGCCGTCTTTGCATTCCTGGGATAAACCTTGCTTGGATAAAAAT
Source organism: Mustela putorius furo (assembly GCF_011764305.1). Taxonomy (NCBI): domain Eukaryota; kingdom Metazoa; phylum Chordata; class Mammalia; order Carnivora; family Mustelidae; genus Mustela; species Mustela putorius. Next base: position 4,814,137 of record NW_025421261.1, read on the forward strand.
AAATTTTGTAATGCTGAAAAAAATAAAATAGAATTAGAATGCTTCAACATTCTTTATTCCTCTTCTTTGTTTTATTTTTTTTCTGTGCCACTTATTAGCATCCTATAAGGTTTTTAATGAGTCACAGTGTAGCAATCTTCTCCCAGTAGAGCACGAGCTCTGCCGTGGACAGCCATCATAGTAATCATTGATTCAGGCGAGAAGCTTCAGTGGACATTAGTCCCAGTGACTGAAGGACTATGAGGAACAGGGTGTTCACGTCTCTCTACCAGGTCCTTACTCGTTACGAAGGGGAAAATGGCAACCTTCGGTGGAGAACTTCACCAGAAGGTGGAGAACCTTACGGCGACACTCCCTTAACTAAGTAATCAAAGGAAACAACCATAATGGGATACAGTGATGGCGTGTGCATCTTGATAGGAAGCACAGTGACTATTACATCAGTTCTGTGGAGGTTCTGTCAAAGCGTAAACCCTAAATATATCCACGAGGACATATTTGACACACCAAATTGAGGGACAGTCTACAAAATAAATGATCTACACTTGGGGGGGAAAAGGCAAGGAAAGACTGAGAAACTATTCCCTATTGTAGTAGACTAAAGAGGAATGACAATCGAACAGAACTTGTGGTTTTGGATCGGTTTTCTTTTCATCCACAGAATGTTGTTGGGTTAATTGGTAAAGTTTAAATAAGACCCACAAATTAGCGAATAGTACCGTATCCGTGTTAAATTCCTGATTTCGATCATTGCATTATGGTTACAGAAATGAAGACCCTTGTCACTAAGAAATGCGTAGTGCCATAGAGATGCTATAGGACGTCAAGTCTGTCGTTTCCTCTCGATGTTCCCGAACAGAGACTAGACAAACAGGTGGAGGCGAGGAAATGAAAGGAGAGGCAGGGTTTCAGGGTTTGGGGCGTGGGGGTGGGGGTACTCAGGAAGCCCTAGTATCGTTTCTCCTTTTTTTCCCATTTATGATTTCTGCGGCTTCTCTTCAAGTTTGAAACTATGTTAAAATAGAGGTCTGAAAAAATAAAAAGAAACAGGATGTAAGCCACATGCACTGAGGTGCCTCCAGCATCTGGAAAGGACCGGGCGTGTTCCATGCGCAGGACACATCTTCGTTGAAGGAGTGAGCACTGGCTTATGAGACAGACGTGCTGGCTTGCGAGGGATCTACCGCAGGCGCGTTTCCCCCCCGGCTTCCTAACACACCGTCATCCAGCCTACAGATCTGCGGGGTCCTGGGTCTGACGGAGAAAAGGGGAGAGGGTGAGAGCTCTCCGTCCCTCACCTGCGGCCACCGTCTCAGGGACGCATCTACGGGAACGCAAGATTTTATTACAAACATGTTCCCTGGTATGAACAGCGGCGCGGTCCCTGTCCATCATTTAAAAAATTTAGGATGGGAGTGGAGCGAAGATTAGGGTCAAGCCCAGGAGGCGAGGAGGGCAGTCGCGGCTGCGGTCCGCCCGCAGGGAGCCCTCGGGTGTGGCTCGTGCAGCGGGGCACGGGGACTCACCGGGATGCCGTAGCGCGTCCTGTACAAGGTCCTCATAGCCACGCTGGCCCCGCACAGGCAGCACTCGTCCATGTCGGAGGCGATCTGACACGAGAGGCACAGGGGGCAGAAAGTGCCGCAGAGGCCTGCGTGCAAGGGGAAGCCACAAAGAGGAGTTAGTGAGAGTCGTCTCGCTGGCAACGAAGTCACGTTTTTCCGAAAGATGCTGGCTCCGGAGACGGCTCTAATGGGCCCCGGAGAAAGCAGCGTTTGTCGTCTGGCTTTTTCTGCCTGGCTTCTGGGGCCCTCCGTCCAGCAACTGGGGGTGACTCGTGAGTCACTGCACCGGGTCTGGTTTAACTGCAGAAGCTCCTTCGCGTGAGCCTTCTGCCCTGCCCTGTGACATAGGGTCCCGCCTGGGGAGGAAATCTGTGGCGTCAGGATGTCTGAGAAGCCCTCTAAAGCCATGGGGGGTGTGTTGAGTGTCAAAACACCGAGTGAACAAATCATTAGGGACAATGAGCCAAAACAGATTCTAGAAGGTCGTTCGGGCAAAAGGACCCCATCACTGTTAGGAGGACGGACACGCCCAGAACGGACGGGATTTTGCTCTCGGCCGTTTACAGACTTGAGTGCGGCTCCGCTTTAGAGACGCCCTGCAAGGCCCAGAAAGGGCTCGAGAAAGTGACAACAAACAGGAAACTGTTCTCAGATATGCTTTGAGTGAAAGTCTATTTTGAAAAGTGCCGGGGTGGAGTTGTGGTGTGCGGTACCCTAGATGCGATGAGAGAGTCAGCAGTTCTTTGATGACTGTTTTTAAGCAAAAGACCAAAGATCTGGGAACTTCCATCACCCCCGGAAAAAGGAGGCTGTTCCTCACGCCTGAGGTCAGGAGGAGCCCCACAGAGAACGTCTGCAACCCGATGGCTCCGGAAAAAGTCTTCTCACTCCAAAGTGTGCTTTGTGGTGGGAAAGAAGTAGAAGTCGGGAAAGCTAAAAGCCTGTGGTGCTTTCTGAAGTGAGGCAGTGACAGGAGTCGGCCTTGAGAGCCAGAGCGCACGGAGCAGCCTCGTCAGGAGCGAGAGGGAAGCAGAAGACGGAGCAACGCGTCCAGAGGGCGGTGAGCCCAAGAGCTGAAAAATGGCAGACGGCGAAGGATCTCGACAAGGGTCACCGACTCAAGGTCATGCAGGTAAAGTGAGTGGAATAGACTGGAAAAACCCCACAAAATAGCCAATAGCAGGCATGAGCAAATACGACCAACTAGAGAGTGAGACTCTCTTTTAATGGGATTGGCTCATGTTAAGAAGCAGCTGAACTCTGCCCTGTGTGATGAAGGCTCATCTTGCCAAATTTTCCAATTTTTGAGAGAAGTTGGAAATCTAGATTGGAAAGCCAGATCTTTCTGTATGCGTGAAATCTGATTTTGAGGTGTTTCCTGGTATTTTTAAATTACCACATGAAGCAAGTTCATCATGTACAGGACAAACAAAGCACATCTGGTGGCTAAACCCACCCATGGGCTTGCAACTTGTGACTCCGAGTTGGCCACAGAGTGGGAGCTCGGTGACAGGAGAAGCAGACAAGTTTTATTAGGTCAGGAGCCTGCGTTCCGGCAGCCGGGGAGGAGAGTGATGACTTACAAATCCCCAGGTCGTCGCAGCAGTCAAATACGCCGGTCTGCCAGTCACTGTTCATCACCCCCCCCGCGCCGTACCCCGCGCCGTATCCCGGCTGCGAAACAACTGGATTCATTTCTACGGCGAGTTCCAGAGGGCACTGCCTGTGAAAACAAACCAGCGCCGTGTGAGACACCCACCTGCTCTGGGAGGGTATCGTGAAGCCGGCTGAGCAGACCTCTCAAACCACCTCTCCTGATCACGGTGGCCGCCCTCCACTCACTCAGCAAGACGTTTCTAGACTATCGTCTGTGCTCGGTAATGAGAGACGTCAGGGACACGGGGTGGGGGTTCCTTCCACAGGTTTTCTGGGGGTTTATTGCCCCTTCCTCTGATCCTTTTTATCAGCAGGATGATTTTTTTCCTTCTATTTCAAGACAACCTTCCTAAACAGTCTCTCTTGCACATGAGGTGTTCTATTTAACAGCGATTGTAATAACTTTTACGACGCTATTGCACAGGCATCACCTCAATTGTCCCTCAATCGAGCCTTGTGAGACAGAGTTCTTTACTCGTGCAAGAAAGTTCTCGTCACACCGATGCTTCTAGATAACGCCAGTCCTCACTGCATAATTGCTAGTCGTATCCTGGTAGCTGGAGTTTTAACAGATGTCCCTGGTTACTTAAAAAAAAGTCAAAAAAACCCCAAAACCAATTAACTTCTTTTTGTGAAATCATCAGGCCAGAATCTGGGGGGGGGGGCGGGGGCTGGACTTCAAGCTTCCACAGAAAAATCCAGTAGTGGCAAAACCACTAAAAACAGTGTCCCTTGAACAAAGTGGTGCCTACATGCATCTCAGACTTCATCCGGCGATCAAGCGAAGTCTCCTGGGCTCTACCCAGTCGGGACTCCTAGGGGAGAGGATGCATCTGGCCTCACAACGGCTAATGTAAAACTTTCTTCTTCACTACTTCACATCTGACCCTGCGCCATGCTCCGCGGTCCTCACCCTGGCTCGCCTCTCACACTCCCCTTAGCCAGGCGCAAGGACATCCAGCCCCATTACCCATCCCCTCTCTTCCCTGTCGCCGGGAAGGCCCAGTCAAAGGTGTTCCCAGAGCACTTCTCAGTCTGGACTGTGCACGGTTGAAAACACAGGTACTTGATGCCGACTCAGTAGCTGGGGTGGACCCTCGGTAAGTAAAATTCTTGTGATGCAGACGGTTCTGCGAACTCTGAGTACAGGTCATTTCAGTCTCGCTCAGCCCTTCCCGGCTGGTCTTCTTAGCTCTTCCCTGCCCTGCTCTTTCTCCGGATGGATTTTGTCTCCACTGAGATCGTGGCTGTGATCACTTGATTCCCCACCAGATGAGTCCTCACAAAAGGGGTGGAGGTGTTCTGGAACAATAAGAGCAGGGCACTCCGACCACCCTCGAAGGCTGCCTCTAGCATTTATCATCAAGCATCTGCTTTACCACACGGAGGGAAAACCAGCCGACCGAGAAGGCTCTGTGATTACTGTCACCTCGCTCCAGGAACTACGGTTGAAACTCTACAGCTGGGTAAACATTTCGTTGGAGTCCAAAGGTCCTTCTCTCTGATGATTTAGGAGGACTGCGATAGCTTTCTTACTCTCATGTAATCATAGTGGGCACATGATGTGAATTCGATCTACTATCTGCGGAATACTTACAGAAGTTGAATAAATTGCACAGGTAATATGTTGTTCAACACTGAGTGTTAGAGATACACCTTTGGCCTCAAGGATGAATGACCCAATACCTTCAAAATACGTACTGGGAAAAGCATAACACAAAAGGTACACATAGCTGTTGCTGCTGCGGGTGTATCATTCAAGAAAAAAATATGCCAGTAAGGCTGTATTCTTAGTAGAAAATTACTTCTTGCAAGAATCAATGCTTGGGATGAAAAGACTCACATAACCGAACCAATCAGTCTAGCCAACGTATCGAAATGGAAAACTATGTGAAAGTTCAAGACCCAATCCTAACAACTGTTCCCGGGCAGAGACTTGATCTCAACAATTCTTCCAGCGCTTCCTTGCCCTTTGTGCAGCCTGGGAACGTCTACTTGCTGTGGTCAGTGGTTTACAGTTGGCTGTGTTTGGTGTAAAAACAAAATGCCAGGGAGCAGGGCCTCACTGGGTGGCTCAGTGGGTTGGGCCTCTACCTTCAGCTCAGGTCATGATCCCGGGGTCCTGGGATCGAGCCCACATCGGGCTCTCTGCTCAGCGGGGAGCCTGCTTCCTCCTGCTCTCTCTGCATGCCTCTCTGCCTACTTGGGATCTCTGTCTGTCAAATAAATAAATAAAATCTTAAAAAACAAAAACAGAAAAACCGGCTGGAAAATCAGTTCTGATAGGGATCCTAAAACAGGCATCTGTTGTGATTGTCCCATCTGCAAATCACATCTACCCTAGATTGTACTGTGTGTGTTAATTCGATTAACTAAATTCCTAATCTAACGCAGGGACTCCTGCCGCTTGTTCTGCAAACTCTGAATTCCCTTCCTTGAAGTAAGGTGTTTAGAAGTACATTTTAAGGGGCGCCTGGGTGGTGCAGTGATTTGGGCTTCTGCCTTCAGCTTGGGTCATGGCCTCAGGTTCTGGGATCAAGCCCGACACTGGGCTCTCTGCTCAGTGGGGAGCCTGCTTCCTCCTCTCTCTCTGCCTGCCTCTCTGCCTACTTGTGATTGCTATCTGTCAAATAAATAAAACCTTAAAAAAAAAGAAGCACATTTTAAAAACACTCTGTACTGTATGCACGTGTTGTAGAGCTATTTGTACATTTTGTGCTTCTCTATGTGGCTGGATGTACACTAAGCAGCGGTGGTTCTTACGTTACACCATGCACAGGACTCACTTAGGATCCTGTAGCGTGTGGAACCTAATTCAATGGGTCCAGAATGGGACCTGAGGCTTGTCTTTGCTTTTAAAAGATTTTATTTATTTATTTGGCAGACAGAGATCACAAGTAGGCAGAGAGGCAGGCAGAGAAAGAGGGGGAAGCAGGCTCCCCGCTGAGCAGAGAGCCCGATGCGGGGCTTGATCCCAGAACCTTGAGAACATGACCTGAGCCAAAAACAGAGGCTTTGACCCACTGAGCCACCCAGGCGCCCCCTGAGCCTTGCTTTTTAACAAACTCTGGGCGTGTGCCAGTTCTGCTGGTATCTGGCCCGCACTTTGACTCCTCAGGGTCTAGACTGTGATTAGAAACTGGGTTCCAATCTATTTTCCACCCGCTGTGTTCTTGGACAAATAACCTAACTTCTCTGTGCCTCAGTTTTGACAACTTTAAAATGAGTGCAGTAGCATTCTTCTCATGGTTTGTTGTGTTACTGTGATGAGAGTAGGTCGGCAGACCATGTCTGCTCAACACTGTTTCTTGTATGTCCGTGAGCTGACATAGGCACCCCGTGTCTATTTGAGACTAAATGTCGTTAAGTAGCGGGTCCTGTGACTGTTTCATAGTGCGGGGCCATGCCTGGAATCACAGCTCCCGAAAGCTAACATAGTGGGGCTGCGGTGTGCAATGGGTGTGGATCTGAAACCTTGGACTGACGCCATTGCTTTGATCTGGCAAGACCCAGGAAGATCCCATTACGTGAAGACAGTTTGAAAACTGTCAGTCTGGAGCTCAGTCATGAAGCACCTGCCTTCAGTTCGGGTCATGACCTCAGGGTCCTGGGATCGAGCCCTGCATCCGGGTCCCTGCTCCGCGGGGAGCCTGCTTCTCCCTCTGCCACTCCCCCTGCTTGTGTTTCCTCCCTTGCTGTGTCTCTCTCTGTCAAACAAATAAATAAAATATTTAAAAGAAAAAAGAAAACTGCCAATCACCATATATGTGGAAGAGAGAGTCTACAGAGTGTCTAAGTGCCAGGACAGCGGGTGGAAAGCCCGAGTGTGATCTGTTGCCGACGTGACAGTGGCCGGGAGCGCTCTACTTTCTAAACGTGCTCCCGTCTGCACTCTGGTTAATGTCCATCCCGTTCGTACTCCCAGCAGACTGCAGCATGCGGGGAAGGGGGCTGATAAGACGCTTCCTATCGCACACATGGAAACTGAGGCAGAGTGATACGCCAGGGCCAAGGGAAAGTCACGGTCGCCAGTCCAACACCTTAATTTATAATAAGGACATGAGCACGAAGACTGAGTGTTGGCCGGCACCCTCTTCCCGGTCTCGTCGGGGGGGAAATTATATATATATATATCACATTATAAAACCCGAAGATAAAAAAGTGGACCAGGCGGCATGATCCAGTGGTTTCCATTATGGACACTGGCCACAGACTCCCAGCCTTCCAGTCACTAGCTAATGAACGACCCTGTGACTCTGTCCTCACCTGTGAAGTGGGGATGTGCGCAATGGTAGCTTATGAAGCCGTCAGGGTCACTGAACAATATTTGAGTGATTTGAGTGATTAGAGGGATGTCTGGCATGGGGTAAATTCTTCATGAGCAGCAGTTACAAAAAGGACAGTACTTGGCCCTTGAGGGAAATTGGTAAAATCCATGGCCTTCCGTCACACGCTCCATACACTGTGGAGCACGGGCACGTCTTCCACAAAGCCGCAGAGGAAGGGGAGAGAAACAGAAAGTAAGTCACATGTCCAGGGAGACAGAGTGGCAGGGCTGGGATTTGAATTCAGTTTTTGGGACTCCAAGGCTCTTAAGCTTGTTTCCACAGAGTCTGTCCACCTGGATTATGAATCTCGGCCAGCTAGAGCGAGCAGACCCGCTCGGGAAGGAAAGTGACCACTTCGTAGGGTGTGCCAAAGGTTGACAGTTTGAGACTGACTTCGCTTTCTTAAGTCTGCCTGTCAGTCGGCATGTATGTGCTTGTGTGTGTTTATCTAGGTAAGTATTTTTAGGGTCTTGATCCCAGACGCTCAGAAACTTCCTCTAGAGTTCCACCATGTGTGTTCAGGTAACTGGTTCACAACCAGGATTGCTTTGCACCCCGCCCCCAGGGGACATTTGGCAATGCTTTGAGCTATTTTTGGTTGTCCCCACTGGGGGTGAGGTGCCATGGTCATTCTCGTGGGTGGAGGCCAGAGATGCTGCTAGACACTCTGCAAAGCACAGGACAGCCCCCACAACAACTAACGTTCTGTCTCCAAATGTCAACAACAGTGCTGCGATGAGAAACCGTGGTTCAAAAACATCAAGGGCACCAGGAAGCCTGAGCTTCTGGAAGGTTCTAACGGCGTCTGATTCAGTTTCCCAGGGATGTAGAAACGGGGTCCACAGCAGCCAGACAGGCCGTCCTTGTGAGGAATGGGACCTAACACATTGTTTCCTAGTCACACATGTTTCAAAGGCTAGAACCCGGTGATCGTTGCATGTCCCGGTTTCCCCGTGGATTTGTTCACACCCTGTTCTGAAATCCATCTCCTGTGTGGCAGGTCCTGCTTGTCTCTCCCATCCTGCCCACCTGTCTCTTTTTCTTCTGCTTCTTGTTCCTATGTGGACAGCAGAGCTCTCCAGTTCTACTTTTTTTTTCCTCTTTCAATAAACTTCTTTTTTTTTAAATTTAAAGTCAATAAATATTTATTTAAGAAATTTTACACGTGATTCCTTCCATGCCAATCACTGTAGTTCCTCCAAAATCAGAATCATAATCTTCAAAATAGCCCTTTTAAAAAGAACTTTTGTTCAATATGGTAGAATTCTTTCCTTCAGTGGGATGTCTTCGATCTCCATTTGAATATGGACATAGTTCAAAAATTCCCTACCTGTAATCTTTGGGATCCAACTTCTTTACTTTAGGGCAATGTTTAGGGTCAGAGTAGGGGGATCTGCCTGGTTCTCAGACACCCTCTAAACACGAATGCATTCAAATCCTGCTTACCCCTAAACTATCACATCCTAGACTTGTACAGATTGTTGGGATACCCCAATACCCAAGATCTAAAAATGTGACTATGAGGTCCTTCACATGGTTTTAGCAGGTCCTTCCCACAGATTTAACACAAAGTTCTGTGAATAAAAGAAACCACGCATATACTCCAGAAGGTGTTTCCAATCATACGGGTCTACAGAAGGAGCACCATCGGGATAGACCTCCACTCTTTTGGCACACCTCCCACCGAAGTCCAGTAAACATTTAGTGAAGTGCAGAACTCATCAGCATGATCGGTGAATTTAACGTGAACTGTTCTGTCCTTGTGACCACAGCCTGACTCAAGAAGGACATGAGCAGCACCACAGAAGCTCTCCTCACTCTCTTAGGAAGTCCCTCTGCCTCTGCTGTGTTTGAGCCTTACGTCTGTTCAATTATGCGCACTCTGTGTTCTTCTGTGTCTGGTTTTTTTTGTCCAAAGTTAGGACTGTGAGATGCAACCATGGAGCACACAGCAATACTTCATTTATTCTCATTAACATATAATAAATCATCACACAGATGAAGTACAACTTATTTACCCATGCTGCCATTGTACGGTTTCCAGTCTGGACCATTAGGAATGGTCACCTCATGCTATGGACATTCTTGCACGTATCTTTAGGTGGACGAGGCACGTGTTCCTGCTGTGTCTGCCAGGAGTAGACCTGCTGGGTCCTAGGGTTGGCAGATAGTGCCAGACATTATTGTCTAGTGGTGGTGCCAATGTACACTCCCATCAGTAGTGGATGAGAGTTCCATTTGCTCCATGTCCTTGCCCCACGTCCTTGTCAATACCTGGTGATGCCACCATTTTTCTTTTGACCCAGAGGGTGCTACAAGAATCTGGGAAATGGAAGCCTATGCTTGAGACTGAGAAAAACAGAAATTATGGTTAAATGATTAAATAGAACTTAGGGTAAAAAAAATAAAGGAGATTTAAATTGGAATAAGTAAGTCCCAAGTGATATCTGAGACATACTTATATTAGAACACTTTCCATTCTTTAGTTGTAATTCAAATTTAACTGGGCATTCTCTATTTACCTGGAAGGTTCTAGAAATAACTTTGGAATCAGAGAGTATCATGTTGGGTGGAGCACTTTCTGCCTCCCAGCTTACAGGAATGGGACTGGTGTGGGGGAGGCCAAAACTATGGAGCTTTCCTAGGCCGTGCAGGAAGCTGTCTCCCACCCCTCAGGGAGTGAACAGAGGCCAAAAGACACTGATGGAGGCCACGATTTATGATTTCTGTCTAAATTCTTAGAAGAGCATTTCCTCTGGGAATGCAGTTGTTTATTCATGGATCAAGGAAGGAAACTCAAATTTCTCGAACACTTTCTACTGCCAGTTACCACGTTAAGCAATCTCAGGCATGTGGTGGGATTCTAGCCTTATAACAACCTTTTCTCCTAATTTGAAATCAAATAGCTAGAGCAGTGTAGCCAGGTTCCCAGGCAGGTGAGCTGAAGCCAAAGTCCATATTCTTCCATTCTACCAAGTCCTACCTTCCAAGTCCTATCCTTGGAGGAGTCCCACTGATGCGCCTGGGGCCTGCATGGGCTCCATTCTCTCGGCCAGGCTCAGCTGTGCCAACCAATCTACCAAGCTCTTGAATGTCAGCCCTTGGGCCTCCCCAGACTCCTCATTCCCCTACTTCCTTCCCTCCTTTGTCCTCGGCCCACCTCCTTCCGGCTTTCAGTTTTCCACCAGAGCACCCCACGGGCTATATGCCACCCATTTCTGGAAAAGTAGAGAGAATAAAGCCAACTGGGCAGACCTTGCTTCGAGTCACTTGGAGCTTCTCCATCACCCAAGCGTCCCCAGCCCATGTTTCAGTGCTGGGTCTGCGTCTGCTTCTGGGGCTATTTGTCCCACTGCCCTGCCTCTCAAGCTGAATTCTGCGTTCTCTGCATCACATAGGGACGCTCTCGGTGTACCTGTTGTGTACAGACCAGAAAGCTCCGTTCCAAGAGAGGCTTCTTTGGCATAAGAGTTATTTTTGAGTCCATTATTTTGAGAAGCAGCACACACAGGAGAAGCTCTGAAAACAGAGTCAAAGTTACCCTTTAATGGAAAATTTCCATTTATAAGTGTTCCATTCTCCTATCAGGAAGACAGGAAGGACTCTATACCACGAGAGACGCTAATCAGTGTAAAACTCACGGACTTAAACCTGCAGATCGTAACCTTATTCCCTGCTCTCCTCGGCAGTCATGGCTCCCACCACACATTCTCTCCAGTGCCTTTAGCTGAAGCTGGCGTTGAAGCCTGACTTCTCAGCCACCTTTGAAAGTTTCTCTTCTTCCTGCATATCTCCCATGTGTATGAGATACATGTGTAATCAGCTTCTGTTTTTCTCTTCTTAATCTGTCTTTTCTCTCAGGGGCCCTAGGTGAGAACTTGAAAGTGTAGAGGGTGAATTATTTTTTTCTCTCCTCCAAGTCATTTCTGAAAATTTAGCCCAACCATGAAAATTCTCAGTTATAAGGAAATTTAAAAATGATTATGCATAGTTGAAAGCATGACATTTCTTCAAATGAAACAAAAAGCCTCTGGTCACTGTCCAGGGTGATGCAGTAGTAGGAGGGGGGCGTTCTGCCCAACTTAGTGACGCCCTCATGTGGGGCTGAGCTGAGCCCACGCATCCCTTTTCTCCACAGAAAAGTCTTTATAGAAAATCTTTACAGACTTAGATTGGAAAGGAGGTTCCTCACTCTCCGGTATCTGGCTTCTAAGCTTCCCTTCCTCCCCAGACACACTCGGATCCTGCTCTTCCCCCCCAAATCTCCCTCTTTGAGCCTCTCCAGCACCCGGAAGCGCCACAGCATGCCTGCTGCTGGTCCCGGCTCTGATCTGCATCGGAGCCAGTTTTCCGGGTCACCTACAGAGCCCTGCTTGCCCGTATCCCAATAGGTTCCTGACGAATGTGCCACTGATCACATAATTTTGTGAAATTTTAGCAAAACAATGAAAACTGTGTTATACGTAAATTTAAAATCAATTGTGTGTAACTGAAGTTATGGCATTTCCTAATTGAGGCTAAATAATTTCTATAACCAAAAAGCTGCCCCAAAACATTTCCCCTTTTGTTAAAAATGATGCTTGTGCTTGGTCACCCCTAAATCAGAGCTCTCTCCGGAGTATTTGCGTATTTGATGTTCTCAACCGGGAATTTTGCAGACACCAGAGAGTCCTTTATCCTATTTTCATCAAAGAAGTAAAGGTTTTGCTCACGGAAACATTTAACGGGGCGAGGGTCGGGAACACAGGACACATCGGATCCTCGCAGGTCCGTCGTCCCCTCTCCTCACTCGTCTCTCGGGTGATATAATGAATTCAGCTTCTGCTCCACTTCTGCCTTAAAATTTGTTTATCTGCTGCCCGGCATACACGGCTCTCGGGGAAGAACGCCTGTTCACTTCTGAATCATCTCAGGATCCCCCAGAAGAGGACCCACCTTATTTTTTTCAGTCCTTTGATCACCTTTTCCATCCCGTATCAAGTCAGGCCGCAGTGCTCACCAGTCTGCAGGAATTCCCTCCATCCTGTTCCTGCCCGGAGCTCCTGCCCCTTGTTTTCCTGCTTACCTGTTAACATCTCATCTCAAATGCCACCTCCTCTGTGAAGCCATGTTGGATTTGCTTGTCTTCTTGCTCAACTTCTTCAACACTCTCATGATGTGGTGGAGAGCCTCCTGGATGTGGGGGTCAGCACACTGGACACTAACTACACTAGGTACTTGGCTATCTTTGTGCCCCTTTTGTCTAAATGCCAATAACAGTATCTCCACTTCCTTTTCCCAAGGTCATCAGGAAAGCCCTTGCTACACTAATTTCAGAGATGTGCAAACTGAGCCCTTAGATTTCTATTTTGTTTTCTTTTTGCAGGTTTTTCTGAGGGTGAAAGTGGGTTTAGTTGTCTGGGTCCCCCTAAAACCGTGACTTGCACATAGCCTAGAAAATGCTAATTATTGGGGTTTAGGATAAACTACCCTAAACTACGGAGGCTTGGCACATTGAATATTATTAAGCTGAATCCTCCGTTTAATCCCCTATTCCTGCCAATAATAAATTATTTGCCCCAACAGTGTCAATGCTGAGAAACTCTGATTCATACTTTCATCTTATTGTTAAGATTTGAGCAGCTTACAAACCTCCATATAAAACAAGATACAAAATGAAAAATGAAGAAATTGGTCACAGGGAAAGTAAAGTCTGGGGCAAAAGTAGCACAAGCTTTAGGCTTCCTCTACGGTGCTGGACATGGGCTGTCTATGAGGTTTTGGGCTTCCTGCCAGGCAAAGCAAAGAGGGAACACAAACATTTGGGAAACTGACCAAGTGTATAAAATAAAAACAGATTGAGACCTAGAGAAATTTCTCATCAAAGTCCTCAAAAGGGAGATGATATATAGTATATGACATGGGATGGTCAAAGCCTTTATCTCCACAATAAACAGAACCGTGACTTCCAAGAATTTATTTCCTACTATACTGTTAAAGTGCAATGGGGGAGTAGAATCCCTCAGAGGGATCGATGAACAGCTAAAATGATCCCAGCCAACTGCTTATGTCTCTAATCATCGGGATGATTCAAGATTAAAATTCAGATTTAAAATGTAGATTGTTGGGGCGCCTGGTGGCTCGCTGGGTTAAAGCCTCTGCCTTCGGCTCAGGTCATGGTCCCAGGGTCCCGGGATCGAGCCCCGCATCGGGCTCCCTGCTCAGCGGGGGGCCTGCTTCCCCCCCCACCTGCCTCTTCACCTACTTGCTATCTCTCTTTCTCTGTCAAATAAGTAAATAAAATCTTTTTTAAAAAATAAAATAAAATAAAATGTAGATTGTTCAGAGAGACACATGGGTATATATTCTTGGACAACCCTCCATGAGTAGTATTTCCACTAGCCAGGGCATAATAAAAAATGGGTAGCAATGGGCTGAATTAGAAGTCTTTGGTGAGAACCCAAGGTCAGAATCCCATGACGGCTGCTTATTACGTGTAGGAACAGGTATGTAGAAGGAAAGGCATATACGCCAAATGTATGGTTATAAAAATCAAATGATGCCGTCAGGCCACCCACCTGAATGGAAGGCACCTTAGCGCAGCATGGGGGTGAGCTAACGGCCAGTCTAACTCAACACGGGAGAGAAGCTAAACACATATTTGTGAGAAAACCTCTGTTTTCCCCAGAAACCAGTTCTGGCCCTGCTTTAGCAAGTGACTAGAAGGGAAACCGAGAAAGGAAAATGGCCAGTACAGGATACACCTGACATTTCAGTGATGATTCAAAAGATGCAGATAGTGTTTTGTTAAGAGGTACACCTTCTGCATGTACTAATGAGTTGCATGTGACCATTGGAATGATCAAAGTCCCAAAGACGTGCACCATAGAACCTGGAAAATGCTTATATCTGCAGTGGGTATCAGCAAAACCCACCACTGCGACAATAAAAAAGGACAGTAAAATACCCTGGGAGTCCAGTTTTAAGTAAGGAACTTCCTGGTCAGTGTTGTAGACATCAAAGAATGCAACACGGGATTGCAGACAGACAGCGTGAGGGGTTGGCCTTGCAGATGTGGCACTTGCCCCACTCTGATTCTGACCCCCTGGTCTGGGCGAGCTGGTTAGTGGCCTTGGGGCAGGTATGTTTAATGCTTCCCAGGTGAATCCAAGGTGTGGTGAGGCTTGAAAAATCACTGTATTAAAGAAAGTCTGGCCAAAATGATGATTTGAGAACTGAAGTAGCAGAGTTAACTCTTTTACACAAAAATAAAACACACATCCCCCAGTTCAAATTTCTCCTGACACTTAAAGTTTTACTGCAAAAACGTGCAGTTATAAAAGTTTAGCCAAAATAATATGTTCAGTGAAGATACTCTAAAAGCCACAAAATAACAAAAGAAAAAAATCTCTCATAAATTCACCATACAAAGTTAACCTCATTGAAATTTGTTGTGTATGTCCTTAGGTTTAGTCCATAAGAAAATAATTCGTGCACAGGACCACGTTTTAGTGAAGAGTCTCTGAAACATGACAATAAAGCCATTTCCCCTACCAGGTAGAGACGGCTGCTCCCTTGCTCTTGTGATTTGTCTGTCTGGGAAGTGACAGCCAGTCATTGGCTCCAACTCAGAACTGTCATCTGATTAGTTAGGACCCCTACTAAGATGTTCGAGTTGGTGTAAAAGAGCAGAGAATGTCTTTCTTTCTAAGAAGGAGCGTTTTGGTTTTTTTTTTTTTTTTGAAATTTTATTTACTTATTTGACAGAGAGAGAGAGACAGAGAGAGAGGGAACACAAGCAGGGAGAGAGGGAGAAGCAGGCTTCCTGCAGAGCAGAGAGCCCGATGTGGGGCTTGATCCAAGGACCCTGGGACCATGATCTGAGACAAAGGCAGATGCTTAACCCACTGAGCCACCCAGGCGCCCCAATGGTAGATTCTTAAAATGGAAAATGCTTAGTCAAAAAGATATATCATAAAGCTTTATAAGGATATTGTCAACTCACTTTGTAGTTAGTATCAATTTACTGAACTATTTAAGGCTGACCATTCACCATGCCCTATTTATTTTTGCATACTTTTTAAACTTTGTTAATTTTATGGTTCAGAATTATTTGGAGTCATTTTCATTTTCATTTTTTTTTTTAAAGATTTTACTTTTCTATTTGATGGACAGAGATCACAAGTAGGCAGAGAGGCAGGCTGAGACAGAGGGGGAAGCAGGCTCCCCGCTGAGCAGAGAGCCCAACGTGGGGCTCGGTCCCAGGACCCTGAGATCATGACCTGAGCCCCAGGCAGAGGTTTCAACCCACTGAGCTACCCAGGTGCCCCTAAGAAAGAGTTTAATTATTGCTGATGATAACAATGTTACACATCGGGAAAGGTAACAAGTGGCCGGAGCATCACGATTTCAAATAATTTGTTTTTGTTATATGAAAACAGAGGCAGTTAGACTTAATTCTGACAATAATAATAAACCTCAAAATGAAAGCAGAAATTGCGCCTCCTTACTATTAAAACGAATTCCAATAGCAATTCCCAAAACCAATTAAAAGATAAGAAACTTGGGCGCCTGGGTGGCTCAGTGGGTTAAGCCGCTGCCTTCGGCTCAGGTCATAATCTCAGGGTCCTGGGATCGAGTCCCGCATCGGGCTCTCTGCTCAGCAGGGAGCCTGCTTCCCCCTCTCTCTCTGCCTGCCTCTCTGCCTACTTGTGATTTCTCTCTGTCAAATAAATAAATAAAATCTTAAAAAAAAATAAAAAAAAAGATAAGAAACTTTCTAGAAGCAATTTAAAATATTGTTTAAACACACCAGTCTTAATGGTAATACAATGATTTCTTCTGTAATGATTAAGAACATTTTTTTCCTCTTAAAATTGTATCTCCAGTAGCACATTTTAAATTAACAGTCTATGATACACCGAGGCTCTTTACAATCACTGCTGCCAAATTTAATTCAAAAGACAACTGCGTGCTGCAGACATATAGGTAGTTTTTAATTCGAGGAGACCAATGAAGAACACCTACTATTCAATTCTGCCCTGACTTGTGTTAATTACACGGTAAGGTTTTCAGGGTTCTATGGTTTATGTCTTTAATAGTTTGTTTTGCTTTTGAAAGAAAGAGAAAAGGTCACACAACGGAAAGGGTTATTTTGTATCGCAGAACACTCACCGCACACTGGTTGCGGAGAAGGCGGCAGCCCGGGGTTGACAGGAGAAGGCTCAGGACGGCAACTGCTCCGCGGGCGGCCTTGGGCTCCAGTCCTCCAGTCGGCCAGGGTGGGGTTGGGGGTGGGGTAAGTCAGGGCGTGGGGCTGGATCCAAACGTCCCTCCTGCCAGTGTTCTTCCATTTAAGAAAATGGACACTGCAGTTTATCTCATTATATTTATTTTCTGTGACATGTGCCCGACGCCACTGCTCCCTTGGACAGCGAGATTTATTTATGATTAGGCAGTGGCACGCTTCATGAAGGTCGGAGGCTTGTGTATTTATTTAGGGTTTCTCTAATGTATTCACTCCCGAAGGCACTTAAGGGGCATGAAATGTGTTTAAGAATAAGCCCTGGGCAGCTGGGCTGAGGAAATGCTACAGAGATGATGCCCAGAAATGTGCCTGCCCTGGCCAGGCAGCTGGGACTTCGGTCCTGAGCTAAGGAGCTGGGTGGCCTGGACAAGAGGGGATGCTGAAGGGCAGGGGGCAGAGCGGGGTGCGGTCAGTGGCATTTCGGTGACGCCTGCTGGTGCCAGTGTGCAGGGTCTTCTGCGAGGCCAAGACGACGTCCAGGAGCCCACGGTGGGAGCACTTTCATAGTGAGTAGAGACACTGAGGGCCGGAGGAGGGACTTAACCAGAAATCTATAGGAAATGATTGCTGTCCAGAATTGGGCAGAGGCTCGGAAGAGGGGATGACTTACTCACTGAATGGTTGGATAAGCCCATAGATACACAACACTGTATGTGAAACCTTAACTGCTTCCAGGTTGCTAACTAAGAATGTGTTAGCTTAGCAGAGGCTGAAATGTCCTTCGTTCCTATCAGTGTGACCCTAGCAAGTTGTATTTTCTCTCACGGTGTTTGAACAGAAATCTCGAGTGACTCATCAAACTGTTTTCTGTTCCCCCAGATTAGAGATGTGTACAGAGAGAGTTGTTCCTGGAGGCACACGATAAGTGAGAACGGATTCTTGGGCACTCACTTCTCTCCAAGGGACATTTGCCTACACTATTCACATTCACATGTACCAGTAAGTAGAAAACCCACTATTGGTATAATAAATACTACCTTTTTTTTTTTTTTTTTTACAGTTTATTTATTTATTTGACAGGAAGAGGAGGAAGGGCAGGGGAGGGGGAGTATGATGCAGGCTCCATCCGAGGACGCTGAGATCGTGACCTGACTCAACATCAAGAGTCGGACGCATAACCAACTAGGCCACCCAGGTGCTGCTATAATAAATGTCGCCTTATTTCAGCAGTAGCCACAGTAAACACGGGCCACTGCCCCGTCCCAGAGGAGCTCACAGCCTAGGAAGTGAGACAAACTGTATGGCGGGTATAGAAAATATCATTAACCTCTTACAAAGCGAGAGGTCAGCGAGTTCTCGGCCACTGACCCTGTGGCTCTTGGGCAAATCTCTTCATAAAAAATGTTGTGACTTACCAAGGACTTGGTATTTGCCAAGCACAAAACTGTTTCATTTCAAGGAATATATCAATATTTGTCTTTACCACTTGATATTCACAACAATCCTAATTGTCTTTATCCTCCTACCAGAGACGAAGAACCCTAAGTGCCTTGCCCAAGCTCAGGAGTGGGTAGTTCGGGAGGGTGAAATTTGAGCCCAGGCCTATCCGACCCAAAAGCCCACGTTCCGACCCAAAAGCCCACGTTCCTCAACAATGAAATGGTGGTAAAAGCCAGAGCTGCGCTGACTGTTGAGCTCCAACAGGATAACATGGGAGAGAATGTGGATACTGGAAAGGTGTGCGGTAAATAGAGCGCCATGTTCCCGTTCCCTTGTCATCTCCACTCTTCCTCAGACGGCACTTCTGTCCCCTACGTCCCCTCCCATCGGCAGCAGGACCGCCCACCTGCCTGGCTGGCGCTGAGCCCTCTGAAGAAGGTGGGGTTTTGTCATCAGCATGACTCGACAGTTGGGGCCAAGCCAGGCAGGGGCATGAAATTCAGGGTCTCGTGGGGTAACACAAAAATATTTCCCGACAATTTGCGGTGAATGTCTTAGCCGCCCATGGACAGGAGAATCCGTCTATCAAGTGGAGAAAGATCCAGGTCTGGGGGATTTTTCCCATTTTGTCCATCTATACCAATCAAGCAGGTTAAAAGAGCCATACCAGGTCCTGTGGGATGAGGGTGGAAGCAGCCTCCCCACTGGGAACCATGCCCTGGTCTCTCATTCCTTTTACCGTTTATCCAACAAATACCTATCCAGAGTGTGTTGTATGCGTCAGGCCCATGGAAAACGCTATCGGCAGGAGAGCAGCGACCATGATGCCTGCGGTCATGATGCCGATTCAGTTTCATCCTGATAAAGGAGAAGAACAAAAGAAAAACCCTTGCAAACAAAATGAGACCCAAGTAAACACACACAGGCACAAAATGTTGCACATTGTTCTAAGGGTCTCAGAATTGTCAAGGGGCTGAGCTTCCGACTAAGGGCGTGGTAAAAAGCAGGTCTTACCTTGGACGGGGCGGGGGGCGGCGAGAAAGGCCTCCCTGAAGCAGAGCCAAAGGCAGAGCAGGTGCCGATGGGTGCAGGAGGTGGGGGACGGTGGGGGAGCATCCCGGTAGACAGCAGAAGCCCCAGCGTGAGCCCAGTGGATTTTAAGGAACTGAGAGGCAGGTGCCCGCAGGACAAGAAATGAACACTCTCCTTCAGTAGGAGGAGCCCAGGCATGGACTGGAAATAGTTTCACAGGACTCTTCAGGAAAGCCTCCATGGAACGCTGTATTTTAAAGCAGATGGGCAGACTGTACGCATGCATGTGTGTTCACGCGTGTGTGCTTTCGTGCTGGGAAAATCACCGGGCCACGTGTTAGTCTTTTCAAGACGGATTAAAGGAGGGGCCACTGGTCACGACCTAGCTTCTGTTGTTTCTCTTCACACAGGCTCGGCAAGCTTTGGGGCCGAGGATGGGGAGATGCAGCGATTGATGACCCACTCCCTGAGAAACAGGACCAGGGTGTGCGACTCGTGATGCGAGCAAAGTGTGTGAGGGTCATTGCCATTTTTAAGAAGGACTAAGTAGCCCCTGGCCTGTGCCATGTGAGGTGCTGCCTGGAGTGGGTTCTACAGTCCTGCTCCTCGGGCAGCTGTTCAGCAAATGCTCATCAGAACAGTATGGCAGAGGATGCTAAGTGAGGCCTCTGGACCTGGAATCCCCAGTGGCTCACTGGGCAGCGTTGGACTAGTCAGTCACTGTCTCTAGGCTTCCGGATCCTCCCAGTTCTTGTCCAGATTAGAGAGTGACCATGGGAGCGCTTGGGTGGCTCAGTCTGTTGGGCATCTGCCTTCAACTTGGAGCAGGATCCCGGGGTCCTGGGATCAAGCCCCACGTCGGGCTCCCTGCTCAGCGAGGAGTCTGCTTCTCCCTCTCCCTCTGCCCCTCCCCCCCACTCATGCTGTCTCCCTCTCTCAAATAAATAAATAAATAAATAAAATCTTTAAAAAAAGAGAGAGAAAGACAACATGTCCTCACAGTCTGTAAGTTCATAACAGGTATTCGCAAATAGTGATTTTCTTTCTTCAACCCTGAGTTAGGGAAGTCCAGAAAAGGTGTCATAGCGAGAAGAAACTGAGGAAGGAGAATGTGCGGACTTGCCACATAGCACGTGAGCAGTGAGGGAGAATCGAGACGGCTCCCACGTTTCTGACTCAGTCACAGAATATTAAACAAAATGGGGCTTATTGCCTGATGTCTGAAAAATCCTGGGTGCGACCAGCTCTGGGACCAACTTGTTCTAGGGCTCGAGGCTGTGAAGGGCCTGGGCCTGTCCTCCCCTTGACTCTCCTCTTGGACCCCACTCCTCAGCCTTCCTATGTCCTGGGCAGCCAACAGCTCCGGGCTTGTCCTCTCAGGTCCTGGGGCAAGAGGAAATGACAATCTTTACACCCATATTTGCACACTGTATCATGAGTACTGTTCTAATTTTTTTTTAATAGGCTCCACATTCAATGCGGGGCTTGAACTCTCAGCTCCTGAGATCAAGGGGCGCATGCTCTGCAGACTGAGTCAGCCAGGTGCCCCTGTCCTAACTTATGTGTGTGTGTAGATACTTGTGATTGTCGCAAGAATGAGGTAAGTGGGAAAACTGAGGCAGATTAAGGAACTAGCCCAAAGTTACAAAGAAAGACAGAGTTAGGATTTGAGCCAAGGGCCTGATTTCAAAGTCTGTGCTGTCCAGGGCCTCTTCTGAGCAAAAGAGAGGAGCACAGGGGAAGGGAGGGAAAAATGAGACAAGAGGAAATCGGAGAGGGAAGCAAACCACGAGAGACTCTTACTCTAGGGAAGAAGCTGAGGGTTGCATGAGGGGAGGTGCACAGGAGGGTGTCTGGGGGCCTCAGTTGTTAAATGTCTGCCTTTGGCTCAGGTCATGATCCCAGGGTCCTGGGGTCAAGCCCTGGAATGGGCTTCCTGCTCAGAGGGGAGGCTGCTTCTCCCTCTCCAGCTCCCCCTGCTTGTGTTCCTTCTCTTGCTATCTCTCTCTGTCATAAATAAATAAAATCTTTTAAAACAATAAAAAAAGAAAAAAGAAAAGAAAAATGATAGGCACATAATGAAGATATAAAAACTCTGAATAGTTAGAAGTGAAGGGATGAACTCTTAGGTAAGTCTTAGATCAAAGAGAAAATAAAAGGGAATCCATTCCTTCCAGAAACCAATGAAAAAGCAAACCACTTTCTACTGAACGCAATACTAAGAGGAGCACTCAGACTTCCAGAATGCCTTAGCGATTTAAAAGTAAAACCAAAAATTAAAGGAACAAAATGCTGATCTTAAACATTTAGAAAAATAAGTGAGGAAACTAGAATTAATAAAGGCCAAAGTTGAAATGTATGATATACATAGAAAAAACACGATAAAAACAGTAAGAAGATAGCTCAGTCAAAATCTACTGAAAACGACTCTAAACGTTTTCTGAATAGACTGCTCCTACGGATTTGCTTCGTGACCTTTCCTGTCCCCCAGGCTTGGCCCAGGGTCCCCGGCACGAGCTGTCACTGCAAATCCGATTGCTGCGGTGACTGGGTCCTCACCTGTCTCTCTACCCCTGGGGGACCCTGCTGAAAACCACAATTAGGCTGAGGAAATTTGAAAATCGAATCGCCTTTATTAACAAATTCAGGAATCAGGCAGCACCACACCTCCTAAGTAGAGAGATGCTCGAGGAGTGGTAAAAAAAGGACAGTTTTATTAACTTCCTGGGGCAAAGACGTTATTAGGAAGACAAAAGACAGAGTTATTTCAAGGGTGCTGTCCCTCAGCTGTTTGGTTAGGGCCACTGGAAGGGCGAAGGGCGGAAGAAACAGGAGTTTTATCACATGGGTGACCTCATCTTCCTCTGTGGGATCCAGAGGGCACGTCCCACGGATTGCCTCATTGAGAAGATGCCTCACTGAGCAGGTAAGATGACATTTCGGGGGGGCTTGGGACCTGTAGTTCGAGTATTTAGCCTCAGTCTGGTGACTCTACCTTGGGCCTGTGGTTTTCCTTCAACAACCCGAGGGCGCAGCCCGGCACGCTTGGCTCCCTCTGGGAGTGCGGAGTCGGGCCCCTGCAGACCCTCCCGAAAGGCCGCGCAGAGGAACCGGGGCCGCCGGGCAGGATGGAGCCGGAGAAGGCCGGAGAAAGAGAAAACCCTCCGGAGCCCGCGAGCAGGAACTTTCCCCAAAGGAAGCGAGGAGCTGAGCGCTTTCAGCAGCGGGAATGAGGAGGGGTCCGCGCTCTGGTCCCCGCACAGCTCTGCGACACCAGCGCGGACGCGCGGGCCCGTAACTCCTTCTGGCGGGTGTGAGCGTCGACCCGGTCCGGCCTGGACCCGCAGCGGCTCCTGAGGATGCCCGAGGAGGACAGTCTCATGCATTATGCTCCTTTTAATTTTTTTTATTTTTTATTTTTTTTATTTTTTATTTTTTTTTTAGATTTTATTTATTTATTTGACAGAGATCACAAGCAGGCAGAGAGGCAGGCAGAGAGAGAGGAGGAAGCAGGCTCCCCGCTGAGCAGAGAGCCCGATGCGGGACTCGATCCCAGGACCCTGAGATCATGACCTGAGCCGAAGGCAGAGGCTTCACCCACTGAGCCACCCGGCGCCCCAATTATGCGCCGTTTAAAGCGCAAGCCGCGCAGGGAACGTTCCCAGTGTCCCGGAGCTAGAGAAGCTGCAGCCAAGGCCCCTCGGGTGTCGGGGTCAGAGGTCTAGGTCTAGGTCTCCCCGCAGCTGCTGGAGGCCGGAGGGGGGTCGGGGGCCGCGTCCTCGGAGCGTTTTTCCTCCTCTCCCTGCGCCAGGCTCCGTCCGGCACGTGCCCGAGCGCTCCCGGGGAGCCGGTCCCTCCCCCGCTGACCAGTGCAGGAGACAGAAACCCCAAACCCTCCCAAATGCTAAGCCTCAACCAACCGGCTGCTTTGGCAGAATAAAACCCAGGAGCGCGCCCAGCCTGCGGTGGGGGTGCGGTGGGGGTGCGGTGGGGGTGCGGTGGGGGAGGGAAGGGCGATTTCCTCTGAAATCGAAGGGTTCGGGCCCCTGTCCTGCCGCTGTGGGCTGCAGCCAGACGCGAGGCGTCGCCTCCTGCACAGGTGGTCCGGGGGCTGCGGTGCAGCGGCTGGTCCCCACCCGGACCCCCTGCACCCGCTGTCCCCCCCTGCACCCGCTCCGGGTGTCCGCGGCCGGGAGGTGCAGCTCCGGGACGCGCGTCTGCGGAAACACGCAGTGTGGAGCGAGTGAGAACCGGCCCGGGCGGGGAGAGGGGACCCGGCCCCGGGGTTCTGCTGGGGTTGCCTGGAGCGAGGGTCGGCCACCCCGGCGCTGTGTGCGGAGACTGTGCCGTCGACTTGATGCCGATCTTGTCGAACCGCTTCTGCCTACAAACCTTCCCTCCCGGCGCTGACTTGCAGGGAGAGGGGACAGGAAGCCTCTGGTCAGACCCAACTGCAGAAGTTCACACGGACACAGGGGAAATTCATTTCTATGAAAACAAAACAATAAGGGAACAAGTTTGTTTTGTTCCCTCGTTCAGAGTGTTTGCATATTACACGTACTTAATAGACGAATTGTGTGTCCGACAATGCAGAAATCAGAGTCCCCACGATGGTGACGGGCATCGAATGAGGCCGCAGACGTTGGGGTGTCGCTCACTGGCCAACGTGCTGAGTGAACAGCTACAGCGCGGGGTCTGCGCCACACACCACTGCAGGAGCTGGGGAGGCAGAGGACGGGAACAACCCCCCCCCCCCAAATCCCGGTCCTTGTGAGGCTGATGGCCCAGAACAACAGCACAGGGAGGGGAAATGGGAAGCATGGTGGGGGCTCTTCGCAGTTTCTGACAGAATAGTCAGGGCAGCGGCACTGGAGCAGACATCGGAAGGAGTTTTGCAGTGAGCTGTCTGGAAACCCAGGAAGAACCTTCTGGGCAGAGAGACTGTGCACCGCAGCATGAGACAGGGACATGCTTGACCCTTGCAAGGAAGAGCAGAGGTCAGGGTTGTTTGTGCAGTGACGGAAGCAGAAGATAAGTGGGTTCAGTTCACGTAAGCCTTTCACAGGCCATTGTAAAGACCTAGTGTGAGTCAGGGGAAGGTGTAGAAGAATTCTGATTAGAGGATGTTAATGCTGCTGAGAGTTAACCTTCTATTCAAATGCAAGGGGTCATAAAAGGTGTCACCTTACAGTTGATTCACTTCCTGGCCCAGCCTTTATTCTGCAGGCCCCAGAGCAATATCTCAATGGCACCCCCTCCTCTCAAGCTCTGGACTTGGCTGGAATCTACCTTGATACTCACTCTATTAGGCCTCACTCTATGGCCCTACCTAGAGGGAGCTGCCAAGCACATGCCCATCACTCACAAACCAGTCTGGACATCAGGATGCCCTGATCCCCATCTCCTGTGTTAGAATTCTGAGTAACTTAGCCTGAAGGTGTAAGCAGAAAGAATTAGGGGTTCCCAGAAAAAGAAAGACAAACTTAGCTTTCTTGACATAAGAGAATCATTTAGGGCCCCAGCCATCTTGTGAACAAATAGGAGACAACCTAATCATATCAGGGACAAAAAAATTAAGTAGTAAAGTTCGCAGTATTGGTCCAAAGTTAAGGTCGATCTGACACACACACTTAGGTCATCTTTGTAGTGTCTAAACCAATTTGAACCCTCAGATACTCAACCAACTGAAACCTGAGAACTGATAATGATGACCCTTCCGAGTCCTCATGACTTCAACTTGGACTCTGTCACCTTAAGATGACTTCTGCCCCATTCCCTTGTTGTACCCATTGCTAGGTCCTTCCACGAATATGTATGCACTCTTAGCTTAAAATGTTCCCAATCTTGTTGTTTAGGAAGATTCTGCTTCGGAAAATATCTCCTTTACTTGTTGCAAATAAAACCCTTCATTTTCCTATTCTTTGATTTGGTTGTGTCTTCCACCTCAGCCTCCATGAAGAGTGGGAGTCAGTTTTGGGTAATAAAGGTGCCCCCCCGGTAGCATTGCCAGATAAGATACTGGAAGCCTAGTTAAATTTGAATTTCAGATCAATAATGAATAAGTTTTTAACATAAGTATGTGCCAAATATTGTATGAGACATACTTATACCAAAAAAACATTTTATTGTTTATCTGAAATTCAAATTTAACTGGATATCCTATATTTTTATTTGTTAAATCTGGCAAATCTACACCCAAAAGGAGAGGCAGATAAAAATACATCGGAGGAAATGGAACTGGGTGATGAACAGAATGGAGGATTAAGAGAGTCGTATGAGAGTTCCCAGACCCGTTAGGCTCCTTATCTTACAAAATTCAAAGCCTATGGCCACCGTGGTGCACATTTATCTGAGCTACTCCAAGGGAAAAGATAGGGAAGACACAGTTTTTCCACTACATTGTCCAGAGTGGTCTTTTGAGAATGGG
This sequence comes from Mustela putorius furo, assembly GCF_011764305.1. Lineage (NCBI taxonomy): Eukaryota > Metazoa > Chordata > Mammalia > Carnivora > Mustelidae > Mustela > Mustela putorius. The sequence goes on from NW_025421261.1 coordinate 4,839,811, forward strand.
AATCTGATTACTTCCCTGCCTTAATCACTTTTGGTTTTCCAAGGGTCTGCAATTGAGGGCCTCCAGGCAAAATCCATTTGCCTTCTTGTTCTTGTAAATTAAGTTTTATCAGAATACAGCCATGCTCATTCGTTTATGTTTGTCTGCATGTGCTTTAGTGCTACAGTGGCAGGGTCGAGTGGGTGTAACAGAGATCACGTAGCCTGCAGAACCTACAATATTGCTATCTGGCATTTATTTTTCAAAACTCCCAAATGTCCTTCTTCCTCCTTTTTTTTTTTCTTAGTGAAATCCTGCCCTAAATGTGAGATTTCTCTCACATAGTTTCTCTGTGCTCCCATAGTATTTATACCACTTTAACCTTTAAAAAAAATCTTTGTTATTTACAGGTTTGGTATTGGTCCTCTCCACTAGCAGTGGTTTCCTGGGAGACCAGGAGCCATGTCTTGCTTTCCTTTGTAGCACCAGAGCTCCTAGCACAGGGCAAGTACCTGGTAGGTATTTGTTGAATGAATGGGAAAGGTGAGATGCAATGGTCAGAGTCTGGGTGTTGGATCCAGAAGCACCTATTCTGAGGTCCAATCTCTTCCTCTTACTGTATATTTAGTTAACAGTGATTGAGCAAGTTCCTTAACTGAGCCCCAGTTCTCTCAACTATAAAGTGGGGACAGTAATACTGAGTGAGGCTTCAGTAAGACAATTCATATGAAGTACATGGTATATTATTTCCTCTCTTTCTCCCCCTTTGAATGAGGAAAGGGAGTAGAAAGAAGAAAGGGGAGCAGCTGTTTCCAAGGAAGGGGTAGGTAGAGGAAGTAATGAGGAGACTAAATGGACTATCTCTTTATCTGTGGCTAGTTCTCCCTGAACTTGGGGACAAGATTAGCTACAGACACATCTGTGTTGTGCACTGGGAAAGTCAGGGCTCTACAAACCAAAGCTCTATCTGGACAGAACCACAGATAAACACAAAGCCTCACATGGAGACATTGATCAAGATGCTCCATAAGCAACATGGTTTCCACAGCTGGTTCTGATGACCCTTCTCTAAATTGGGCATTTCACAGCCTGCATCTTCCGAGTCCATGCTGTGCAAGAGAAGAGCGCTGCCCTGTTTGCACCTGGTCTTCCAATCATTTGGATAGAAACGTCCCTCCAACCTCAAATTAGGCTGTTAGCTCTTGAACTAATGGGTCAAAGAATAAATCACAAGAGAAATTAGAAAATATTTTAAGAGAAATGAAAACAAAAACACAACTTACTGAAACTTGTGGGATGCAGCAAAACACAAGAGGTAAGTTTTATAATGAAAAATGCCTAGATAGATAGATAGATAGATAGATGGGATACCTGGGTGGCTCAGTGGGTTAAAGCTTCTGCCTTCGGCTTAGGTCATGATCCCAGGGTCCTGGGATCGAGCCCCGCATTGGGTTCTCTGCTTAGGGGGAGCCTGCTTCCTCCTCTCTCTGCCTGCCTCTCTGCCCACTTGTGATCTTTGTGTGTCAAATAAATAAAGTTATAAAAAAGAAAGAAAGAAAGAAAGATTTCAAATAGACAACCTAATTTTACACTTCAAGGAACTAGAAAAGGAACAAACTAAACAAAAGTTACCAGAAGGAAGGAATAATAAAGATTAGAGCAGAAATAAATAAAATGGGAGTAGAAAAGCAATAGGAAAAGAACTAGCAAAATTAGGAATTTTTTTTAAAGATCAATGAAATTGACAAACCCTTAACTAGACTAAGAAAAAAAAGAAAGAAGACCCAACCAACAAAAATCAGAACGAAAAAGGAGATATTAGAGTTGATACCACAGAAATACAAAGGATCATAAGAGACTAAGATTACTAGGCACCTGGGTGGCTCAGTTGGTTAAGCGACTGCCTTTGGCTTAGGTCATGATCCTGGAGTCCAAGGATTGAGTCCCGAATGGAGCTCCCTGCTCAGTAGGGAGTCTTTCTCCCTCTACATGCTCCTCCCCCATCTCATGCTCTCTCTCTCTCTCTCTCAAATAAACAAAATCTTAAAAGAGAGACTAAGGTTACTATCAACAACTATATACTAACAAATTTGATAACCTAAAAGAAATGGATAAATTTCTATCAACATAACAACCTACCAAAACTGAGTCATGAAGAGTTAAAAAGTATGAATAGACCTATAATTAGTAAGGGGATAGAATCAGTAATCAAAACCTTCCAACAGAGAAAAACTCAGGACTAGATGGGTTCACTGGAGAATTCTACCAAATATTTAAAGAAGGATTAACACCAACCTTTTTTGAAATCTCAAAAGTTAAAGAAAAGGGAACATGTCCAAATTTGTTTAATGAATCAGCATTATCCTGAGATTAAAATCAGACAACAATAAGAGAAAAGTACAGATCAATATCCCTGATGAATATTGATGTAAAAATTTTCAAAATACCAGCGAACTGAATTTAAGAACACATTAAACAGATTAAACACCAAGACAAAGTGGGATTTATCTCTGGAATGCAAGGATGGTTTAACATTCGAAAATTAGTCAAGGTATATACCATATTAGCAGAATGAAGGAAAAAACCCACAATGTTTGCCTCAGCTGATGTAGAAAAATATTTGACAAAATTCAATATCTTTCATTTACTCAACAAATTAAGATTAGAAAGAAATTACCTCAACATAATAAAGACTGTATGTGAAAAGCCCACAGCTAATGTCATAGTCAATGGTGAAAAGCTGAAAGCTTTCTTTTTAAGGTCAGGAACAAGGCAAGGATGCCCATTCTCACCACTTCTATTCAATGTTGTATAGTTGAATTCAATTCAACTATGACATCTAGTACTAGATGTCAGAGTAATTAGGCAAGAAAAAGAAAGAAAAGGCATTCAAATTGCAAAGAAGTAAAGTTAACACTATTCAAGATGACATGATCGTATATGTAGAAAACCATAAAGGCACCACCAAAAAGCTGTTAGACCTGAGAAACCAACTCATCAAAGTTGCAGAATACAAACTTAATATGCAGAATCAGTCGGTGTTCTATACACTAATGTGAATATCCTGAAAAGACCCTTGGAAAATGATACCATTTACAATAGCATCAGAAGTAATAAAATAATTAGGAAAAAACTTAACCTTAACTAGTATGCTGAGAACTGCAAAACATTGCTAAAGAAATTTTAAAAGACACAAATAAATGGAAAGACATCCACTTTCGTGGATCAGAAGACTTAGTATTGTTAAATACTAAGTATTTAAGTAATACTAAGTAATACTACCCAAAGCAATGTAGAGATTCAATGTAATCCCTATATAAATACCAATGGATTTTTTTTTTTTTTTTTTTTTTGCAGAAGGAGGAAAATCTATGGTAAAATTCATATGGAACCTCAAAGCAACCTGACCAGCTAATGGCTGATAGTTCCCACTTCGGAACCCTGTCTGGAGGATGAGTCCCCCCGGTGTAGCTCTGAGACACTTCCTGCCGCCCTGCGGGAGCCCTGGGTTGTTGCCCTGCTGCTAACTCGCTGTTGAACACCTCCTAGTGTGCTAGAACATGGCTGGGAGCACAGATTTCAGTTTCAATCTCAGGGGAGCAGGTCAAACAAAGTCTAGAACCCAGAAGCCCAAAGGGACCCTCTGTGACTTCTCGTACTTCAACCCTCTCTTATCCTCTTCTGGGCGGTGCCAGCCCATGCCCAGTTCACAGGGCGGCTGTGCAGACAAAATGAGCTCAATGTGAAAGGGTTTTTTCTTTATTTATTTATTCCATTTTTGTAATCACTTATTCAGTGTTTGCTTACAGGGTGAGTGCTGGAATCTGGGCTCCATAAAATGCCAGGGCAGAAGTTCTCAGTCCTGAGTACATATTTAACACTTCTGGGGAATTTTTTTTTAAACATCTCTATTGATCTCCTCTCTGAGAGTCTCATTCAGTCAGTCTGGAAGGGGCTGAGCATGGGTATTTTTTTTTAAAGCTGTCACTTTTTCAGCGGGCAGTGAAGGAACACACAGGAGGAAAGGGTGCATTCCAGCTGGTAGGATGAGACAAGCTCACAGAGAAGGCTGTGTCCGCGTGTGTTCGCGTAGACCTTCAGGGGACATGTAGAATTCGGGGAATCGTGTTTTGGACCAGGCAACATGGACACACAATATCAATTCAAAAGTCCAAAAGTATCTGTTGTGGAAGGTGTCTCTTCCCTCCCCTTTCCCTGTTCTCCTTTGAAGCAAATGTGTCTTACCCGTTCTTGTTTATGCTACCGGAATATTCCGTCAGTTGCTATTAAGAAATGGTCCATTCGGTGAGGGGAAAGGAGCAAAAAGGGACAAGTGTCATTTTTCTCTTGCAGCACCTTTCACTGGGCACAGAATGGAAACTCTATGGGAACCGCTTGATTGAGGAAGTTCATCTAATAAAAAACCAAAAAGTTGATTTTCACAATGGGGCTTTTTTTTTTTTTTTTTTTTTTGGAGGAGTGAGTAGGCGTTGCTCTTTCTTTCTTCCTGTCTTCCTGTTGTAGCACATTTTGAGTAGCTCGATGTTTAAAATTGCACTTTTTATTTTGAGAAAACTGTAGGTTCACATGCAGTTGTAAGAAAGAGCATAAAGAGAGCTCGTGCACCCTTTGCCGGTAGGTCTTAATTTTAATTTTGGTGCTAATCAAGGTATTTCAAATTCAATTCTCTGGTACAGCAGGTTTTGAAAAACTGTGCCTGGGACGTGGGAGTGAGCTTGCCTGGGAGGGGTGGGCAGTGGAGGGGAACCAAGGGTTTCAGTTTCCCCACGTGGTTGCTGGGAAATCAAAACTAATATGTGAACGTGCTTGCTTCCTCATGGTGACGGGTGCTGCCCCTCTCTGTCACCGTGTTCTGTCCGTGTGTGCTGCCAGGTGAGGCGCGCCAGCGGGAGCAGAGGGTTTCTCTCGTGCAGGGAACGGGCAGTTCCTACCTCTGTCTGGGCTCCCGGTCAGGAAGCGAGCCTGGCTCTTGGAATCCCGTCTTTCTGATTTCCAGATGCACAGCGACAAGCCGGTGTAGGCATCCATCGATTCCCGACTCTCAGTTTTCCACGTTGTTTCTGAACTGTTACCGGATTCCGAAACAAGGCATCCCCTCTGTTAAAATCATAAAAGAATCACAAAACCATAACGGGGTTGCCCCGTCCCTTCCCTGTCTCCTCCTTTTTGAACTGGATGGGCAGGATGGGACACCCAGTTTGAAGCTGAAAAGGGGTTGATCCTCCTTGTGTGCGCACGTCCTTCATGGCCGGTGTTGCCAGGGCCGAGGTTCTGTCAGTCACCCGAGATTTCTTGAGTTTTATGTCCCCTCCCTGTGGGTGATCTTGGCCAGCATCTGCTCTTGTGCTGATGTCATTTGTGTTAATACTTCGGCTGCAGTAATGCTTAGTATTTTCTGTGGGGCTTTTTGGGGAGGGAGCAGGTAGAGACACTGGGCTTCATCACATATATTCCTCAAGATATGGGAGGTATACACGGGGGAAAGACTGGAACCGGCCATTAATAAACATGATCTCTGGGCTTCTGTAGCTTTGTGAAGCAGAAAAGCATGCGTATGTGTGAAATTCAGGCACATTCTTTTATCCATGGACAAAAGCTTCCTTTTACTGGGTGCTTAATAGAATCAGGCAGAATTTAAGATTTTATACCCACCATCTTATTGAATCCCTACAGCAGGTCTGGGAGATGAGCTGTGAGCATCTCCGTTTTATTGTTGGAACCTGAGGGGGGTTTGAAACCAGTCTGTCTGGCACTAGAACCCGGACTCTTAACTTACTTGTACTATGTATAGCTAGAGAAGCCCTTGGACCTCGTTGTAGAATAATGTATTTAAATTAAAAAAAAATTCAAAAACTAAAATACAAAGGCTTGCCAAGAAAAGCGGTTGTATCGAAGCATAGTTATCTTTTGTGGTGTGCAGGCTTGGGAGTGACCCTCAGTAATCTTGCTTTTGGTATTCGTGCCCTTGGTGAACTCTCTCCCCACTATCACAACTCACTTCTTTTATTTTCTTAAAAAAATTTTTTAAAAATTTATCTGACAGAGAGAGAGATCACAAGTAGGCAGAGAGGCAGACAGAGGGAGAGGGAGAAGCAGGCTCTCCACTGAGCAGGGAGCCCGATACAGGGCTTGATCTCAGGATCCTGGGATCATGACCTGAGCCGAAAGTGACACTTAACCGATTGAGCTACCCAGGCGCCCTTCATGACTCATTTCTAATGACAACACATGACAGAAATTATGGGATATCACTTGTGAGATTAGGTTATAAAAAGACTGGCTTCTTGGGTGTTTTCTCTTGCTCTCCCTCCGGTTAACTGAACAGCAGGAAGCCAGCGGCCGCGGCAGCTTCCTGGAGAGGCCCACGTGGCAAGGGACTCAGACTCGCCCATGGACACATGCATGATCTTGGAAGGACATTCCTCCCCATTCAGCCTCAAGAAGACTGAGACCCTGGCTGACACGTTGACTCCTTCTCCATGAGAGCACTTGACCCAGAACCACCCAGCTAAGAGGCACCCAAATTCCTGACCACATGTACCACGAAATAATCAGGGTTTGTTGCTTCAATCACTAGTTTCAGAGTAACTTGTTATGCAGCAATGAGTAACTAATACATCAGCACATTAAAATAAGACAAATTCGGGATATACGTGGGGTATTAAGTGATGAGAAAGTATGTTTCCAATATAGGCATTTTAAAGCTAAGATTGTATATTTTATAAGACATCAATATGGAGGCTTTGTTCTTTATCTTGAATAAGAACATTAAAAAGTGGGGCACACTTTGACACGTGTCATAACCACATTTTCTAGTTTCTGTATTTGATGCTGTGCTATATGGGGCCTTGTGACCCTGGAGAGTCTGCCCCTCCTGGGCTTAGCCCCGTCCCAGAGATGGTAAATGACATGTCTTTCGTGTGCAAACTGATCACTGCAGAGGCTACACATGCCCTCTCCCACTCCACTGTCCGCTGTCCTCCATCCACTGGCCCTAATCACCCCCGGCCAGGTACGAGACAACTAGGGAGAGGACCCATGCCCCAGAGACCACTGAACTGACTCAAACTAGCCAGCCTAGCCCTGCTCGCCCTGCCTCACCTGGTCCTTCCCCTGGACACCACAAAAGGCTCTCGTCCAGGTTCCCCCTTACTTAATCTGCCTCCTGACAGATCCCAGTACTTCCCTTGGGACCCTATGGTATGATGTACCCCTTCTCTTGGGAGACATGAGTAGAAGTATTATGGACTGAAAGTGTGTGTCTCCCCAAATTCAAACGTGGAAGCCCTAACCCCCCAGTGGGTTATTTGGAGACAGACCCTCTAAGGAAGTAATGTTTGATGAGGTCATAAGGCTGGGTCCCTGGTCTGATAGAATTAGTGTCTGAGGGCATCCTTGTGAGAAGACACAGAAAACTCTCTCTCTCTCACTCCTTCTCTTTCTTTCTGCTCCTTGCGCACATTCCCAGGGAAATGTCTGTGAGCGCACAGGAGGAGGGGACTGTCCACACCCCAGAGGGAGAGCTTGTACCCCAGACTAAAACCGCTGACACCTTGTTTATGGACTTCTACCTTCCTGAACTAAGACAAATAAGTTCTCTGTTGCCGAAGCCACCCAGATGGTGCTTTGTTACAGCAGCCTGAGCAGGTAGATAGAGTAAGCAGCTATCTTGTCAATGGCAGTGGTCTCCTGATCTCCTGGCCTGCCGTACCGGAATTACAGTAAAGCCCGTAGTTTAAAACAACAAGGCAATATGCATGGCATACTAGAGTTTCAGTGCATTTTAATTTTTTGTTTTGATATTACGAGGGCTAAGAACACTGTTTCACAAACACGTATTATTGCAAAGGAAATGAAACCTCGCATATCTCACTTTACAGAACAAACATGGGAGGCTTCCTGCAAAGAACACCAGAGTCATCCAAGGCTGGAGTACAACTCTATTTGAATTAAGTACTTGGTCAAAGATCAATAGATGAATGTCAGTAGATTATCAAAGGATCGAGAGATCAAATTATATTAAAAAGAAAGTGATTGTAAATTCATGGTCAACTTTGATGCCATTATGATAGAAATAAGTTCTGCAAAAAGTTCTAAGTGTTTCTAGATGTTCTCAGCTCAGTTCAGATGTTCTGCTTTTTTAAAGAAGTAGAGAACTTCGTAGATAGGGAGTAGCCAAGAAGCAATGTCTGTCTCTGTGCCACAGAAGAGGGATGTGGGACATCTGGGCTCATAATGGCTCCACAGCAATGACACATGAGAATAGTGCCCCACACAGGAGCTTTAGGGATCTGGACACCTCCGTACCTCTGAAGCAGGGGTGAGCGAACAGGTAGTTCTAACGACCACATTGGGTATGAGACTATCTTGACTTCTACTGGTCAGAATGTCCTGGGTTCTGTTAGAATGGCTGGAACTTATTGCTTACATTCGTAATAGAAAGACATGCTAAATTTCTCTTGAAGGCTAGTGAGAATAAAGATGTGTGTGTCCCCTCATCCTTGTTCCGGGACCCCAGTTGAGAACCCTGCCTTTTAGCCGTGCCACTCGTACTTCCTTTCCCATGGTTAGGAACCCGGCCAAGAGCTACCCTTAAGCTTAGTCCTCACAGCCAGAAATACCCAACCACGGTAGCCCCAAGGGTAGTAGACCCCAAGTGTCTTTCCAACAAGGGTTACAGAGGAGGGAGCTGTAACTATGCTCCCACATGTGTGACTTTTCTCATAGGATGCCGAAGACTGATCACACAGGCGTAACCTGAGCTGGGTCAGCAAGGGAAGGGTGTGTGATGTGTTAAAGAGGCTTTCATGGCCAGAGCCCTATTAAGATGAGCAGAGACCTTGAGACTGAAGAGATTATTTCTTCCTTCATCCCCCTCTGTGTGATTAAAATTTGAAACTGTGCCAAATCATAAAATAATTATTAGGCAAAGTTTTGATTTGGGGGATGAATATTTAATGATCTTACCCGAAACATTGTTTGGCTGTCTCTGCATTAGTCATCTGTTGGGTAGCTCAGCTCTGGTTGGGTTACAGCCAAAGAGGGAAATCCATTTTCATCTTGGAGTCCAACCAAGCTCCCTGCCCTAAGGAGCAGAGGGTGCCAGTGACGGCACCTGGCTGTAATGTGTCCTCTCCCTGGATCAGTGATTTGCGGGGTTGCCTGGACAGGGAGAGCTGATCCAGGAAGAGCACACATTAGCATGAGGTGCTGTTCCTGGTGTAAGAAAGATACCAGGACACATGTTTTCCAAAGGCACAGACTTTATAGAAATCAACAGATACATGGCGGCTAAGTTAAGCATGGAACAGTCAACTGAAAGAGGCCAAGAAGGGGGCCTGGACGATTCAGTTGGTTGAGCAGCTGGTTGAGCATCTGACTCTTGATCTCAGCATAGGTCGTGATCTCAGGGTTATGAGTTCAAGCCCCACACTGGGCTCCACACTAGTTGTGGCCAAAAAAAAAAAAAAAAAAGTCCAAGAAAATCTGCAAGTGGTAATAAGAACATGAGCTGGGGAGGCCCATCCAGTGCATCTGACATAAACCTCAAATAGCTTGACAAACACCCTTATCAAAATTGGGAGGGGGCAGACAGCAGCATTGGAATAACTCACATAGGAATAAGGGTGATTCCTTTAGATGCCCTAAAAGACCAGAAGAAAGATTCCCACCAGTTCCTCATGGGCAAAATTGATAGATACATACTCTAAAGTCAACACTTCTCAGACTTTTGCACTGACCTACCATTAAAGACAGAGAATTGGAAAAGCACTTTCAGGAGGTTGGAGGAAATAGGCCAAAGTAGCCTATTTGAACTCCCTAAGTTTAAAATTTCCTTGCAGTTTCATGCTTGATTTTTAAAAATAAAGACTTTATTTACTTATTTGACAGAGATAGAGCACAAGTTGGGGAGAGCAGTAGACAGAGAAAGAGAGAGAAGCAGGCTCCCCGCGAAGCAGGGAACTGGATGTGGGGCTCCATTCCATGACCCTAGGATCATGACCTGAGCCAAAGGCAGATGCTTAATGGATTGAGCCACCCAGGCACCCCATCATGATTGGTTTAAAAAATATGTATAGACATATAGCTGCATTTACTCACTAATACATCTACAGCTGTTTCAGGATAAAAACATTTTCATGTTGCATATGACCACATAAAGTCATTCCTGCAAGATCTGACCCTTCCTGTGCACTTCCCACCTTAGTCTTCTACTGCATATCCCAGGGAATACAGGTCCCCTAATTTGAGAAGTAGGACCTTGAGTTATGTATAATAAAATGGAGATGTCTACATGTAAAAATTCTCAATAAATCCTTGTTATTTTCATAAAGAAAATAAAGAGCTCCTCCAGGAATTAATCTATCTACCTATTTATCATCTATCTATAGATATATTCATTATGTATGTAAATGTCTATATATGCCCATATATAATGCAATATACATAATAACATTTCATATTATTATATTGATTCCAGAGCTAAGTAAACACTATTTGACTATTGTAATAAAAAATTTACATTACTTTAAACACAAGGTAAAGAGTGTCCTGTACAGAATCTTCCTTTAAGATTTTATTTTTATTTATTTGACAGAGAGATCACAAGTAGGCAGAGAGGCAGGCAGAGAGAGAGAGAGGAGGAAGCAGGCTCCCTGCCAAGCAGAGAGCCCGACGCGGGGCTCGATCCCAGGACCCCGGGATCATGACCTGAGCCGAAGGCAGAGGCTTAACCCACCGAGCCACCCAGGCACCCCAGAATCTTCCTTTAATGAGGTTTATGGAGGGTTTAAGATATGTCCACAAATTATTTGATCCGTTTCCTTTCAAAAGGCATGCTAAGTGAAATAAGTCAAGCAGAGAAAAACAATTATCATATGGGTTTACTTATATGTGGAGCATAAGGAATAGCACAGAGGTCATCAGGAGAAGGAAGGGAAAATGAAGGGGGGAAATCAGGGGGAGACGAACCATGAGAGACTGTGGACTCCGAGAAACCAACGGAGGGTTTTAGAGGGGACGAGGGTAGAGGATGGGTTAGTGCACTGATGAGTATTAAAGAAGGCGTGTGTTGCACAGAGCACTGGGTGTTACACACAAACAATGAATCACGGAACACTGCATCAAAAACTAATGATGTACTGTATGGCGACTAACATAATTTAAAAAAAGGGTGGAGTCCAATTCACCTTCCTTTGAATGTGGGCCAGACTTAGTGACTTGCTTTTAACAAATGGAATGTTCTGGAAGGGACAGTATGTGACCAACCTAAGTAATAAAAGCCACTGATATTTCTAACCCAGCTCTCTGAATTATGTGCTCAGGGGAAGTTGAGTCGCCATGTCATAGGGAAGTTCTAGCAGCCTGGAGATAAGCCTGAGTGGAGATGTTCTTATCAACATCCAGCACCAATGGGAGAGGTCCTCACTCCAATGGCAGTGAGTCATCATTAAAAGTGGCTCAAGCCGGCCCCAGTCAAGTCTTCAGATACCGCAGGCTCCGACAACCTGTTGATTGAGACTTTGCAGCTGTTTAAAGAGAATGAGAGGGGCGCCTGGGTGGCTCAGTGGGTTAAGCCTCTGCCTTTGGCTCGGGATTGAGCCCCACATTCAGCTCTCTGCTCAGCTTGCCTCTCTGCCTACTTGTGATCTCTCTTTGTCTGTGTCAAGTAAATAAATAAAATTTTTTTAAAAAGTTAAAAAAAATAAAGAGAAGAGAAAGGTCTCTATGACATAATTCAGAATAATTTCCAGGGCATATTGTTACATGAAAAAAGCAAGTTCAAGTCGGCGCATCTACTATTCTACATCTTGTGAAGGAGAAAGAGATTGTGTCATGCGTGCATACGTGTATAACACACTATTGTGTCAGTCTAACCCAGCCGTGGCAGTGCTATCAGCTAGGAATGCCTGGGCCCCTTTTACTTGTACGAAGCTTTCATAGACATTTCCCTGACTACAGCTGGTATTGTCACGGAACCAGTCCTTGTGGGTCTTAGGACTGCGAGACACACCTCAAAAACAACCACCAGAGAATCGTGAATAAAGAGATTTATTACTCACAGGTCATGAAGGGTACGCGACACGCCTGGGGCCACACAACAAAGCTTGCAGCGAAGGGGAGGAAGTCTGGACCTGGGGCTCTTCCTTTGTTAGGGTCCAAGGGTGTGTGTTCCGGCTTTCATGGGTTCACTCTTCACTGACGGATTTAAAACATAAAGAGCAGGAATTAGGGAGTGGGAAGGGAGAAGCAGGGTCACTCCCTGTTAGTTCTCTAGGTTACTGTGGGCTTTCTCGAAGGGCAAATTCATGTGTGGGAGGGGCTCGGTGGGTCTGCTAGTGGCTGGCATATAGTTAGCGATGTATTTATTCAAGGTGGAGAGCTTTGAAATGGATGCCTAGACACTCCATAGCTTAATGTCAGGCTCTTACATGAAAACACTGATTTATGGAAAAAAAATTTTAGAGAGACCGAAACTAATGAAAATGGCTACCCATGAGGGATGGAGGGGGTGGGGAGAGAGAAAGAGGAAGGGCGTGCAGATGTTTCTATGTAGACTTTCTATATAATCGTGACTTTTGAACCATGTGAATGTTTTACATATTCAAAAACACAATTAAGTAAAGGCAATGAAAAATAAGCTCTAAAATTGAGCACAAAAAGGAGCATATGAACTCTCACTGTATATCCAGTAGGGAAACAGAATCCCCCAAAGAGAAGGACAGAATTCTGACCCCATACATTTAGGGGATGTACTCTAAGGGTATACAGAACTGCAGGGAGGCTTTAGACTTCTCCCAGGACTGCCTCGTTACTAGTAATACTGGTATCATAATTTTGAAATTGTTTTATGTATGTTATAAAACAAAAAGGAGGTAAGCACATGAACGTTTTTAGGACCATGATTTTCAGTGCAAGGGGAAACATACAAAGATGCAATAAGTTCAGTTAAGGAAAAAATTGCTTTAAATATAAATTTGAATAAAAAATATCCACAGGAGCTTATTAATTAAATGAAATGTTCCATAAGTCTGTCCACTGGAAGAGCCTAGAAACCATGACACTCCAATAGCAAGAAGTACGGCTAGCAGTGGATCCTGGTTTCTAAGAAACATTCCTCTCAGTAAAAAGAAGCAGGACTTCAAGAAATGGCCAATTCCATGTCCAGGACCAGGAAAGAACAATGTGAACCTGGAGCATTTTGTTGTGTCAGAAAGTAAAGAAAGAATAATAGAATTAAAAAACCATTTTGTGCTCCATTGTGGTAATAAATTTAGGCAATGACCATCAATGAATTTGGTGAAACTTTCTTAGGGAACAGGATAGCCCCACGGTGGCCAAGGATGGCCCCACAGATGGTTTACTAACTGCAGAGGGGAGAGGTACTGTTAGCGTAGGCAGACCTGGCACTCACCAGCTTAGCCAAGTGCCCGCTCTTAGCGTCACTGAGAAGCAGCATCTTCTGCTTCCTGACCAAGGGCACTGCTGGTAGCACAGGTTTCCCCCACGGTCTGGAAGGAGACTGTTCCTATGAGACCTTTCGTAAACTGAAATGGCGTAAAGCAAGAAGTATGTCCTGCTTTCTGAAAGTTAGCTCGTGCTGCTTCGCCTTTATAAAAGACCTACACAACTAGCACGGTAACAATTTTTTTCTTTTTTAAAAGATTTTATTTATTTGAGAGAGAGAGAAAGGGAGAGGGAGTGAGTGAGAGGTGGGTGGCAGTGTGGCAGAGGGGGAGGGGCAAGCAGACCCCCGCTGAGCAGGGAGCCCGATGGACTCGACCGGGGATCACGACCTGAGCCGGAGGCAGACGCTTAACCCACTGAGCCCCCCAGGTGCCCCTCAGCATAGTACGAACTTTTTTCATAAAAGCAAAAATCCTCTTTGGACTTATTTTGGTTTGCAAAAATAGGTGCTACTGTAGGTCTTTTGTGACGTGGCATAACACGGATTTTCGGAAAGTGAGAGATACTTGTATCTCACTCCAAAATGTTTAACCTGGATCAAACTAAATTAAGGCTTAAGACCTAACTTCTAGTTTGACTGCATTTCCATCTTAAAATGTCCAAAGGAAGGGGACACCTGGCTGACTCAGTGGGTTAAGCCTCTGCCTTCGGCTCAGGTCATGATCTCAGGGCCCTGGGATCGAGCCCCACATCGGGCTGTCTGCTCAGTGGGGAGCCTGCTTCTCCCTCTGCCTGCCTCTCTGCCTGCTTGTGATCTCTCTCTGTGTCAAATAAATAAATAAAATCTTTTTAAAAAAATGTAAAAGGAGGGTCACTTGTGTGGCTCACTGGGCTAAATGTCTGCTTTTGACTCAGGTCATAATTGTGGGGTCCTGGGATCTGGCCTCACAGTGGGCTCCCTGCTCATCGGGGAGTGGGTTTCTCCCTCTCTCTCTGCCCCTCTGCCTGCTTGTGCTCTCTCTCTCTCAAATAAACAAATAAAATCTTTTAAAAATAAAGTAAAATGTAAAAAAGAGTAATTATTTACACTTTTAAGTCAGATTCTTATAAAATATCTTAATTTAAAAATCACCATATTTAAAAGCTTCATTTGTTAGATTTGTGTTCATTATTTAGATGCCCAGAAAAGTTTTAATATTAATCAAAGAGTTCTGTATTTATGAGGAAAATAAAATATTAGATTTATAAAGGTACTTTAAAAGGTTTGGGAAGTTTATTTAATAACACTTATAAATGGCATCAAATAATATTTAAGGACCTTCAAAGTGGTTTTTAAAATTTTCCGTATTTAGGGACACCTGGGTGGCTCAGTTGGTTAAGCAGCTGCCTTCGGCTCAGGTCATGATCCCAGCGTCCTGGGATCGAGTCCCACATCGGGCTCCTTGCTCCGCAGGGAGCCTGCTTCTCCCTCTGCCTCTGCCTCCCGTTCTGTCTGCCTGTGCTCGCTCTCTCTCCCTCTCTCTCTCTGACAAATAAATAAATAAATAAAATCTTAAAAAAATTTTTTTTCTGTATTTATAAAAGAACAATAAGAATTCTAAGTTGAACTTAAAACCTTAAGGGAAGCTAAGTTTTTAAATTGTAACACTAATGAATCAAATATTCATTTTTAAAAGTAACCTCTGAATAATCTTTTTCTATGCACAAGAGCATCAAGCTCACACTGACAAGCAATATTTGAATTCCATGACTCCCGGAGAGTGTGCAGAGCATGCCTTCTGGAATTGAAAGGACCAGATGTAATGGATTAAGCTGCACTGAAAGGTAGAAAAAGCAGCATTCTTCTCTGTAACTATGCTCTGGTTCTGAAGGTGCCGTTTCCTCTGATGGGGAGATGGGATGGTGGGGTGACAGTAGATCACTGAGCATATACTTTCGAGGTAAAGATAATATTAGAGACAACTTTTGGGTTAACCTAATCTCTTTTGGGTAAGTGCTATCTTTCAGGTGTTTTCCTATCTCCTCCTCTGCCTGACCAAAATGGCATCTGGAGGGGGAAAATGCAGCCATTCTTATGGCACTGGGTGGAGTGAATACTGGCCCACGGCAGGATTTTGTTTTACCCAGTGGGCCCTTACTGGGGGATCTGGTTGCGCTGCCTTATCCCACATAGACCGGGACACTGGTCTCTGCTTTTACTGAATCCTCTTGGCAACCAGTAGCAATTCTATGCTGACCTGGGTCTCTGTAGATCCACTAGGGCTTTCTACTTTTCCTACTCATCCAAGGCACCCGGGAGGCACCCTACAAAAGGACATCACCCATTGTCTCAGGAAGCCTTTCCAGGCTCTGCCTCTCAACTCCTCTGTTGTGCTTGTCTCTGACTCCAGAACTTTCCTTTGGGACTCAGTTCTTGTTTCCTTGGGCCATGTCCTTTATATCAGACTTAAAGTTGCCTTATGGGTGGCTGAGGCTTAAGTCTTCCTTTGCTCCTGCCCCAGAGTTCAGGGTTAACCTTCTCACTCCAAGCGGATCCCTGGCCTGGCTCTGCAGAAGTGAAGGGAATCAACTCCACGAAGGTCCTGGGTTGCTTCAGAATTCACAAAACAAGGGCTCCTGGGTGGCTCAGTTGGCTAGGTGTCCAGCTCTTATTTCAGGTCAGGTCATGATCTCAGGGTTGTGAGGGGGAGCCCCACATAAGGGAGGAGCCTGCTCAAGGTTCTCTCTCCTCTCCCTCTGCTCCTCCCCACCGCAGCGCACACTCATGCTCCTCTTGCTCTCTCTTAAAATAAAAGAATTCACAAAACAACATTTGAAAAAGATGTTATAAAAACTGTTAGGATCTATGAAAGTTACAGGATATTCATTTTTTTAAAATAAAGATGCTAAATTTCTTCCCGACAAAATTTTTTTAAAAAGCTTAAATTTGAAATAATTTGGAAAGAAGTTTGATGACAGATCAGAGCTGCTATTAGCCAAATCGCACCTTTATGAAAATTAGAGGCTGTCTCCTCTAAGCAGGGGTAGAGCCTCAAGCAGTGCTCACAGCTTGGCAAAGGAAGTGGAGCCCACACTAAATTCAGTCCCCACGCAGCTCTTGGCTGGTTGCTTGCTAGGCAAGAAACATCAGCCCAACGGGGACACAGTGGCCTGATGGAGATGGTGTTCCATTGCAGTTTTCTTTACTGCCTGACTTTGGGCAAACACCTTAAACCCTTATGGATTTTTTAAAAAAATATTTTATTTACTCATTTATAGAGAGAGGCACAGAGAAAGAGAGAACAATAGCAGGGTGAGTGGGAGAGGGAGAAGCAGGCTTTCCACTGAGCAGGGAGCCCAACAGGGGTTCCAACAGGGGGTCCGATCCCAGGACCCTGGGATCAGGACCTGAGCCTAAGGCAGACGCTTAACGACTAAGCCACCCAGGTGCCCCAACCCTTAAGGATTTTAGATGTTTCACATAACGATGTAAAGTAGTGGTTACTGATCTCAGAGGCCTTTTTTATCTAAAAACTATCATGCCCTAGGGAGCCAGCAATTTTTTTTTTTTTTTAATGTGGAGGTATTCTCAGAACATAGAGGAAGTAAGTACCAAGTGCTAGCCACAAAAGGAACTGGTCAGAGTAGCAGAAGTGACACGAACTCATGGGAAAAATGTAATCCGGTTATTCTAGGGTTCATGGTGGTCAGGGAGGATTGCATGTGATTGGACATATATCCCAGACTTTGGGAAACAGAGCTGAATTGTTTTCAAAGATTTTATTTATTTGTTTGTTTGTTTTAGAGAGACAGAGAGAGTGAGGAGAGAGACAACATTTTCTATGACCTCCAAGTTCCCTGGGCCTCACTGCCCAGCCCCCCCCCCGAAGACCATTGGTGTGGTTCCTGTCACTATAGATCAGTTTTGCCTATTCCAGAACTTCCTGTACATAGAGTCCTACAGTCTGCATGCCTCCCTTTGTTTCCTTCAAAAAGACTAAGAGCAAAGAAAGGGTTTGCCCTTAGAGATAAGGATTCTGAGTTAATAAAAAATGAAGAAACATGGAACTCCTTTATGCTGGGCTATGATGCTCTGAGGCGAAGGGGGACTTTCGAGACCACGAGTGTAAAGCCTATAGACCTTGAAATCGAAGCCTCAGAAAACTCGTCACCCCATGGCTCCTGTCCCACAAACTCCCACCATTTCCCCATTGATAAGGAGGAAGGAAGAAGCAGTAGGAGATTATTTAAAAACTGTGTGGGACCACTGAGGCCAACTGCTGAAGGCTGATTTCAGAGTTCTGTTTTGTTCTGTTCTTTGATTTCAGGTTTTGAGACGTTAGGAGACGTTAGGTCAGGAAGATGCCGCCTCCTCCAATCCGGAAGAGGAGCTGAATGGTTTCCTCTGGTCATGCTGTTTGACCAATCACGCCCGAGTGTGGGCTTATCCTGCTGGGAGTGTCCCCTAAGAAATTGGAAAGAAGCCTCCTGTCATGTCCTCTGGCCTGAGTGCAAGGACACTTCAAGTTGAGAAATCCTACGTCTCTCAAATGGAGATAACGACTGACGTGGCGAAGGAGCTGGGACCTCACTTAATGGATGTCGACTACCAATGTAGGGCGCCTGGGTGGCTCCGTGGGTTAAAGCCTCTGCCTTCCGCTCAGGTCATGATCCCAGGGTCCTGGGATGGAGCCCCGCATCGGGCTCTCTGCTTACAAGGAGCCTGCTTCCCTCTCTCTCTCTGACTGCCTCTCTGTCTACTTGTCATCTCTGTCTGTCAAATAAATAAATAAAATCTTAAAAAAAAAAAAAGACTACCAATGTAAGGTGTGGCAAGAACCAACGCTACTGCCCTATGTGGTAGAGCCGGGGTCCCTTGTGAGACCTGCCTTTGATCCTGGAACCGCAAGCTTCACGTAGGATTTGCCTCTGAGAAGCCAAAGAAATCTCCATATGATCCAATAATTCTACTGTGGGGTATCTATCCAAAGAAAATAAAAACACTAATGCAGAGGGATCCGTGCGTTCTGTGTTTCCGGCAGCATTATTCACAACAGCCGAGACATAGAGGCAGCCCCAGGATCCACTGATAGATGAACGGATTAAAAAAAAGATGCGGTATATAAAAACAATGAAATATTATTGAACCACAAAAAAGAATGAGATTGGGCGCCTGAGTGGCTCAGTTGGTTAAGTGGCTGCCTTTGGCTCAGGTCATGATCCCAGGGTCTTGGGATCGAGTCCTACATTGGGTTCCCTACTTGGTGGGGAGTCTGCTTCTCCCTCTGCATTTCTCTCTCTGTGTCTCTCATGAACAAATAAATAAAATATTTAATAATAAAAAAGAATGAGATCTTGCCACTTACAACAACAGAACACAGCTAGTGTGTAGGTATAATGGTAAGTGAAATGTCAGAGAAACACAAATGCCGTGATCTCCCTCACATTTGGAACGTGAAGAACAAAGCAAAAGAACGAAGAAGAAAAGAGATAAACAAAAACCCCAGAGTCTTAACTACTTGGAACAAACTAGTGGTTTCCTGATGGGAGGTGAGCGGGTGTGGGGGCTGCGGGGGTGGATGGGTGAAACAGGGGATGGGGATTAAGACTACACTTGACATCATGAGCACTGAGAAAGGTAGAGAAGAGTTGAGTCTCTTGGCTGTCCTTCTGAAACTAATATAACACTGGACGTTCATTATACTTCAATTTCAAAAACCTCAAACCTGTAAAAAAAAAAAAAAAACCACAAAAAAACGAAAAACCCAAAAGAGAACAACTGAATCCACCCTGCACTTTACACAATCCTAAAGGTCCTGATGTCAATTTCCAGTTCCTCTCCTCTAAGGAACTGGCCTCCGTCACTGGGGTAACATTTCCGACGGCCTGCATTCTCTTTTCGGCCTTTAACACTGCTATCATTGCACAGTTTAGGGATGTCGACTTCCTAGTTCTGGGTCTTTAGTATTCATAAAAGTGGGTCTTGCTTTTTTGCTTCAACTCTTGCTCAAAACAGTCTGTGACCACTGAGTCTTTCTCCGTTCCCTTGCGTGTGAGCGCATTCATGCCTGGGAAGGGGCACACAACGACCATTGATCGCGAGGACTCTGGACTCTCTGGTCACAGACAGAATCCCAGCATCACCATTTACCACCTGGACGACCTGGTGCCATTACTCAGCCTCCCTCTTTCTCTTCCTTCCACTAAACTCAATTACTGAGTGCAAAATCCTTCATGCACGGAGTCCTGGTGCGGTGGCACTCAAGGAGTGGGGCTCGTGACATCAGTTTCTCCTGATGGACCTGTGGGGAGAGACCTTAAGTCCTCTTCACTTATTTTTTTTTAAGATTTTATTTATTTGACAGACAGAGATCACAAGTAGGCAGAGAGGCAGGCAGAGACAGAGGAGGAAGCAGGCTCCCCGCTGAGCAGGGAGCCTGATGCGGGGCTCGATCCCAGGACCCTGAGATCATGACCTGAGCCGAAGGCAGAGGCTTAACCCACTGAGCCACCCAGGTGCCCCTAGTCCTCTTCACTTTTTATTTTATTTTAAGAAGGAAACCAGTAACAAGCACTTCCATACTTTAATTTTCATCCTCAGCATGTCACACCTACCTCTCTGTTAGGTGACTGGCGGTGCCCGGGGCAGAGGCTGCTGGGGTTGTTTTGAAGTTGAATGTGCTTGAACCTGGGATTCCAGCATGAAAGAAAACTGCTTCCTTACTGTCCTTCTCTGCCTTCTGAACATTTACCTGATTATTAGTCTCTCTGTATGAGGAAGTAAAAGGGTCAAAAAAATGAGAACTGAAATATCTTTTATTTTATTTTGTTCTTTTTAAAAAAGATTATTTATTTATTTATTTGAGAGAGAGATTGAGAGAGAGAGAGAGAGAACACAAGCCAGGGGGAGAGGCAGGCAGAGGGAGAGGGAGAAGCAGACTCCCTGCTTAGCAGAGAGCCCAGTGCGGGGGTTGATTCCAGGACTCCCGGGATCATGACCTGAGCTGAAGACGGATGCTTAATGACTGAGCCACCCAGGCACCGCTGAAATAATCTTTTAAAGAAAAAAGGCTCCGTGGGCAGCTGTTGAAAGAAAGTCTGAAAGAGGCTCAAGCCGGCAACATGGCAGAGGAGTAGGGGAACCTGTTTCAACTGGTCCCTGAAATGAGCTGGGCATCTGCCAGACCAGTCCCAACACTCACGAAGTCCGCCTGAGATGTAAAAAAAACCTGAAGGAGTCCCCACATTGCCTGTACGGGAAGTTTATCTATATGCTCTTTGTTCCCCTGATGTGTTCCCCTCATATGTTCTGGATTTTTTTTTTTAAAGATTTTATTTATTTATTTGATAGAGAGAGATCACAAGTAGATGGAGAGGCAGGCAGAGAGAGAGAGAGGGGAAAGCAGACTCCGTACTGAGCAGAGAGCCCGATGCGGGACTCGATCCCAGGACCCTGAGATCATGACCTGAGCCGAAGGCAGTGGCTTAACCCACTGAGCCACCCAGGCGCCCATGTTCTGGATTTTTGATTGGTGTTGATATGCTGAACATTCTGAGGAAATTATTTTGAAGTTTATGTAATTTGGGGCAATGAGGCTGTGTCACATGAACTACTCATCCATTGAGTTTACGGGAAATATTTTTACCATCTGATTGGAATCAATACTAGGGGCTAAAATATATATAAAAATTAGAGTGTGCTTTAGCAAAAAAAAAAAAAAAAAAAAAAACAACACATAGATTGACATACTTAATTTGGTCCTAAAATAGAGCCAAATCAGGTAGAGCGATTCATTTTTCCGTTTTCCCGTGCTTCTAGGCAACCCGGCGACAGGAATGGGGGCCACGCAAGGGTATGATAAGGGTGAGGGTTTGCCTGGCGGCTGCCCAGCTGCAGCACAGAAAGTCTCATTTCCCAGGAAATACCTCAGTCCGGGGTGGGGGGACCTAGCTGAGGGGTAAGGGGGCCTCGCGTGCCGGCCTAGAAAGGTCCGAGTTTATGGATCCGGCGGGGCTGGGCTGGTCCGTCCACTATTGGCCACAAGAGGGAAATGACTAGAGCGAACGCACGGGCGTCAGGTTCCGTCCCTCAGCCGCGGGCTCCCCGGACCTCTTTCCGCAAAGGAGAAACGATGGAAAGCAGCCGCATCACCCCCAATCGCAGAGGAGCTAGAGGGCCGGGTCCCCCCGCACTCCCGCCCCGGTGCGCCTCGGCCGCACTTCTGTGCGCCTCGGGCCCGGTTGAGGGTTTTGGCTCCGAACGCCCGCGGGGAGGTGAGAGGTCGGGGCGGCCGAGAGTGGAGGCGGCCCGGCCCTCGGGCCCTGCCCTGCCCCTCACCAGGCGGGGCGCCCCGATTCCTTCCCTGCGCGGCTCTGATTAGGGTGGGCCGCAGGACGCCCCGGAGTCGGTCGATTCTCGCCGTTGAAGAACCGAGGAAGCAGCGGCGACTTCGCAGTAAAACAGTCGGCGCGGCTCGTGGCGGCGGGGGCGGAGTCTTCCCCGCGGTCCGACGAGCCGTAGGGGCCCCGCGGCTGTTCGGCCGCTTCGCCGTGGCCGGAGCTCCGGGAGCCAAAGCGACCCGACGGCGGACGCGCCTCGAGGCCCGCAGAGCTCCTGCGGCCGCTACACGCCGGGCGCCTCCGGCTCCGGTCACGGCCTGGGGTCCCGGGACGAGCCCCGCACCCGGCTCCTTGCACGGCGGGAGCCGCCCCTGTTCGGGCTCCTGCGCTCGCTCCGCAAACCCGTCGGGAATTCGATCCTGGGAGAGAAACGGACCCTCCGGGCCGGGACCGCGGCCTGCGGGAACCCGCCGACCCCGCGCGGGAGCAGCCGCAGGGCGTCCCCAGGCGCAGATGCCTCCGTCGGGGCCGCGGTCTCCTGGGCTCTCCTGGGACACGGGCCGGAGGCGGCGCCGCGGTGACCCGCCCCGCGGTCCCCAGGCCGAGCCCCGACGCCCCAGGCTCGACGGCCTCCCCCGCAGTCGGGTCGGCGTTGGCGGCGGAGCGTCCGGCCCGGCCCCGCTGCGCTTCCCGCGTCTCGTCCTCACGTCACCGGGGAGGACCGCGGACCCCGGCCCCGGTGACGGCGCACCCACTGCTTCGGGGTCGGGGTCGGGGTCGGGGTCGGGGTCGGGGTCGCGGTCAGCGCGGCCTCTGGGAACAGAGGTGTCACCCCCGGCCTGTGCCGCCGGCGGGAGAGGAGGCGACGAGCCCGAGGCGGGTCCCGGCCTTCCCGAGAGCCGCGGGAGGGGTCGGCCCCGGGCCTCAGCGAAGGTCCCCACGCGGCGGCCAGCGGCGGCCACGGGACAGAGCGGCTCAGAAGCTGGAAATCCGACATTGTTTTGATTCGGGAGCGCGGGCGGCCGTGCCTCCTGCTTCCGCCACCAGCCCTCGGGGGACCAGCCCTCGGGGGCCGCGGGGACCTGCGGGCCGCGTGGAAGCTCCGGCCAGAAAGCTGGGAGCGCGAGGACTCGCGTGTGTCATTAGCAGCGCGCGCGCCCTCCGCACACGCGTGTCCCCCCACACGCCTCACACCCGTGTCACACCCGTGTCACACCCCCCACACCCGTGTCACACCCGTGTCACACCCCCCACACCCGTGTCACACCCGTGTCCCACTCCTCACAATCAACTGCCTCCACAGTGAAAGGCGGCGACCCCTTGGGCTTCCGATTCCGCTTCCTCACAGCCAGGTGCAGGGGACGGTGTGGCTTTGAGATACCAGGGACTCCTGGCTTCCTGTCGCTCGTGGTCAAGGAGCTCCGCCCTCAGCAATGACCAGAGGGTGTGGCCGAGCAACCTCCAAACCCCACCTTTGCAGGGCTCCCTCCTGGGCTGCTCCCAGGGCCAAATCTATGTCCGTCGGAGCGTCCTGGGAGAGTCTGAAACACATTGAGCAGGAAAGTTCAATATAAAGACGTATCAACGGGGGGCTCCGCGGGGTGGGCGCCGACTCTTGGTATGGGCTCAGGTCATCCGCTCAGGGTGGCAAGATAGAGCCCCGTGTTGGGCTCTGCGCTCAGTGCAGAGTCTACTGGAGATCATCTCCCTCTCCCTCTTCCTCTGCCCCTCCCCCTGCTTGTGCTCCCTATGAATAAATAAAAAAAACAAAGTCTTTTTAAAAAGAATTACTGATAACAGAGTAATGACTATAAGGAATAGAAAGGATGCTGAAGAATGTCCTAGTGTGGCGAAAAGTACCCAAGGAAGAAATAAACCTGGAAAGTGTCCCTCTCCCGGAGATGGGACTCACACCAGCTTGGAGGAGTGATTTCCGCTCTCGACATGGGGCCCCAGGTGCTGGGTGGCCCTTGGCTGACCCTGGTTTATAGACACCGGACAAGCAGGGAACACCCTTCCAGAGGACAGGACGGCTGAGCCTGCCCAGGAAATCATGGCCAGGAACTGACCAGCAGGATCAACCTCTAGGGTACATGTGCACAAGGCTGGCAAGCTACCCCAGAGTGTAGGAAAATGAAGGCTGGTGGCAGGACTGTGCAGGGATTTGGCGCATCAAGAAGCCCATTTTCCCAGCTGAGAGTCTGGAAGCCTAATGTCAGGGTGGTTGCCGCCGGTGGTCGCTGGGCGGCAATGGGGCTAAGGGCTGGCCCTAATGTGCGCCCATGGGATATGCATTTACTAGAGCTCCTGTAACAAACCCCCAACACAGTCACATTCTAAGGCACGGGGGGTTGGGCCATCAACAGAGGAATTTGGGGGGTTCACGATTCTGTTCTTAACACCCAGGAAGGAGCATTCTGGGATGTCCCCACCACGTGCTGCTGGTCGCCACAGGTAGAAGCAAGAAGCAAATGGAAACACACCCGAATCAGGAGGAAGAGCCCTTCCTCCTGCAGGGTCCCTCCCCACGCTGTACTGACAAAGCTTCATATCATGCTCATTGCCAAGGAGAAGGGTTTACAGGGTCCACCTCCATTATTGCAGAGCAGACAATGAAGACTGAGTTGAGAGCTGAGAGGCAATAAATTAATAATTAGTACACCAGTTCTTCATTTCTGGGAGCTTCCTGATACTCTCTTGATAAGTCTGCCTAGACTGACTAGTTTGCAAGTAGGAACACTGACATAATTGTTTTGTTTTCCAGTTTTCTTTTGAGAGTAACTGTACCTTCACGTTATCATTTTGAAAGAGAGGGACCAAATTTTTCCCCGTATTTTATAATTTTGTTAAATGTTCACTAAAATCATCTGAATTTGTCATGTGGTCTGGTTAGGAGGTATGGAACCAGCAATCTGCCCTTCCTGTTGCTCCTTGTATCTGACTCACCCCTGGTTCAAGGCTGACAGTCTTGCTGTTCCTTCATCTGCAACATTGTTGCTCTACTTATTTTTTGTTAATAGAGTTTATTTATTTATTTGACAGACAGAGGATCACAAGTAGGCAGAGAGGCAGGCAGAGAGAGAGGGGGAAGCAGGCTCCCCGCTGAGCGGAGAGCCCGATGCGGGGCTCGATCCCAGGACCCTGATATTATGACCTGAGCCGAAGGCAGAGGCTTTAACCTACTGAGCCACCCAGGTGCCCCCTAGTTATTTTTTTAAGAGTTTATTTATTTATTTGAAAGAGAGAGAGAGAGCACAAGCAGGGGGAGGGAGGGAGAGAGGCAGGTTCCCCGCTCATCATGAAGCCTAATGCAGGCCTCGATCCCAGGACCCCGAGATCATGATCTGAGTTGAAGCAGATGCTTAACGACTGAGCTCCCCAGGCTCCCTTGTTGCCCTCTGTCCAGCTGTCATTCAGAACGCTTTCCCTGGCATTCTATCAAACACCCTCCCTTCTCTGTAATTCTGCCTACATCGAGCTTTGTTTTTCTTCTTGCCAGTGTGTAACTTGCCACTGTGTCCGATTATATTATTTTAAACAGTATAGTTATTTATTTACCTATTCACTTCTTTATTTCTTATTCAGATGCCAACTTTGGGAAGGTAGGGCTCAGAAGAGGGTAGTTCTTCTGGGACATAAATCCATGGGCAGACAGATTCACAGCCAGAGGAGTCTAGCTCCTGACTGAGTGAGCACAGCAACAGCGTGTTTGCCTTTTTGGTCTTCTTGCCGCAAGCTGATGAAAATGAGTTCCATTCATTTTGTGTGCGGTATAATTAACATACCGTAAAATTTACCTGTGTGTGTGTGTGTGTGTGTGTGTGTGTACAGTTCTGAGTTTTGACAAATGCATACAATTTTGTAAAACACCGAAATCAAGATATAGAACAGTTTCATCACCTCCCCAGTTCCCTCATGCTCTTTTGTATTCAACTCTTCTCCCGACCTCCAGTTTCTGGCAACCACTGCCTGTTCTTCTGTCCCCGTAGTTTTGCCTTTTCCAGAAACTCTCCAGTACATTGCTTTTGAAGCCTGGCTTCTTCCACTTAGCATTTGAGATCCACACACGCGGCTGCCTATGTCATTGGTTTGTTCCTTTTTAGTGATGAGTAATAAATGATGTTCCATTTCATGCCTGTACATGTGCACACCAACACCCACCCACCCACCCCAGTTTGCTAACCCTTCACCACTGGAGGACACTTGTTTTTTTCCTGTTTGGAGTGATTATGAATCAAGCTACTGTAAACATTCATGTGCAGGTTTTCGTGTGAACCAAGTTTTATTTTCTCTAATATGCATGTTTGAGATTGCCAGGTCCTATAGCAAATGCAGAGTTAACTATAAGAAACTATTTTCCAAAGTAACAGTACCATTTTGTCTTTCCATTGGCCTTCTCATTACTGCTTTTTATAATGTAGCATGGCTATGGAAATACAATCAGAAATTTGACCTTTTTGTTCTGCTTGATCTGTCCATATTGTAAGGCTTCACACTTGTGGTTCCTTCTTTCTAGAACACATTTACATGTGTTACTGTAACTTTCATTGACATTGACTTTAGAGGAAGGCCTATCTACACACACGAGGAAGACCAGCCAGAAACGAAAGAAAGAAAACCAGTAACATGAATGGGGAGAGATTATAAAGTTACATACCTTTTTCTACATTCTTCTGCATATCCGGAGACCTCAACAATTTTTGATGAATAATAAATGAGTTTGTGTTAAAAAAAAAAAAAAACTTTCTTATTGGGGCGCCTCCATGGCTCAGTGGGTTAAAGCCTCTGCCTTCGGCTCAGGTCATGATCTCAGGGTCCTGGGATCGAGTCCCGCATCGGGCTCTCTGCTCAGTGGGAAGCCTGCTTCCTCCTCTCTCTCTGCCTGCCTCTCTGCCTACTTGTGATCTCTCTTTGTCAGATAAACAAATAAATAAAGTATTTTTTTAAAAATGTGATTAAAAAAAACTTTATTTGTAGCGTTTTCAACTGCATTTAAAATATGGAGTGTTTATTTTTAATACTAAAATACTGATGATCACAGACATAAATTCACTCTTGACGTTAAAGTCATCCTTATCTGTCTTGCAGGAAATAACGTAAATGGGAAACAGCTTGTGCTTATGAGGCATTCCTGATATAGGACCTGACACTGGATCCCAGTAATTCTCTCACAGATACAGTGTCATAGTTCTACTGCCTAGGTATAAAGGAAGTCAGGGTACAATGCTCAGTGTTGCCTAAGGAAAATAGCTAATTAATAAAGTTAATTTTTAAAAGAAGATTCTTAAGAGTTTTAAACTAACTAATCAGATAGAAATCCAATTAGCGTTTGCATCATTACTGAGAGGTTCTGAGCTGAGGCATGGCAGGGGCTGGCTTATGTCTTAACAGCATCCCCCCGGCTCTTGGGGTGAGAATGGAATGACAGGGGAAGGGAAGAGAAGGGAGACCAGTTAGGAAGCACGAATCCGGGAGAGGAAGTAGTCCTGGGACCAGGGTGATATGGCGGAGGTGCTAAGAAAAGCTGGGGTTCTGCATGTATTTTGAAGGTAGAGCCAAGAAGTGCTTCTAAGATCTTGGATATGGAACGTGAAAGAAATGGGGGCATCGTGCACAAACCCAAGGTTCTGGGCAGACCGGCAGGATGAGCAGATGCCCTTACCGAGACGTTACGGAGGGTGGGAGGAGGTTCGAGGAGGGAGGTCGGGGCTCAGTTGCAGACCGTTAAGATAGAGGTGCCTGTTGGGCACTCAGAGAGGAGTATCGAGTAGGCAGTTCAAGAGCCAATTTGTCCAGTTCAAGTTCAAGGGGGAGGTTAGGTTGGGGGCACATATTTGGGAGTCGTCAATACACAGACGTGGTTGAGTCATGAGACTGGAGATGATTTTATTTTCTCGGGCAGCCCTTAGACTGCCACCATAAGGTAGATGCTGTTTTAATCCTCATTTCAAACAAGCTGAGCCCAGAAAAGTTAAATATTTGGTTCAAAGTCATACAGTTAGTAACTGTATAAATTTAAACGGTCATTCTTATTTCAGTTCTCATCTGACAGTAAGTCGTTGTGATTATGAGTAAAGTATTTCTCTAGGTTTTAGTTTCCTTAAAAACAAAATCAGGGGATAGTTTCCCAGCTGGGTTGTGTGAGAATCTCAAGGCTCCCCAGGGGCTCTCTTCAACGAGAAATGAACGCTCAGAAGGGAGCGTTCCCTTTAACCTTCATCCAGGTTAAAGGGACATGCCTCCACTTTCATCTGTGTTTATGTAAGATTTTATCTGAAAAAAATGTATTTTTGTTGACTATTTTTTGAAAGATTATATTTATTTATTCGAGAGAGAGAGAGAAAGAGCATGAGAGGGGAGAAAGTCAGAGGGAGAAGCAGACTCCCTGCAGAGCTGGGGGCCTAATGCGGGGCTGGACCCGGGATTTCGGGATCATGACCTGAGCCAAAGGCAGTCGCCCAACCAATGAGCCACCCAGGTGCCCTCTCTGTTACCTTAACAAGTTAGAGGAACTCTCTGGTCTAGGTAGTCTCTATGACCCCTCCCTGCTCCGACAGTCCCATTTACTCACCCCACAAGCGATCAGCGTCTGCTCGTGCTGTTCTCCTCCCTGTGTTCTTCGGGTTCTAGCTCGACGCTGAGATAGGAAAGCTATGGAGTTTTCCCCATATTCTGCTTAAAATGTCAATAGGTGAGGAAGAGTAACTAAATATCTCTGTATCTCAGTGCAAATGTACTATCTTACCTTGTAATTGGCAGACATTAAAAAATGATGTCTTAGTGCTGATTAGACCTGAGGAAAGAGGCCCTCAAGTGCTGCCGGTAAAAATATGGACCTTTCTCTAAAATGTGCATACCACCATATCCAACCTTCTCCTCCTGCACCACACTCCCTGGACATCTGCACACAGAGACGTTCTGCTTCTAGCAATTTATTCTATAGAAATAATCAGCGATGCACCTAAAGACATGAATCTATTCGTAGCACTCATGTTTGTGAGAGTGGAAAAAAAGTAAAAATGCCACGGAATCAATAATAGAATTAAAAAATAGTACAGGGAAATGTGATGATAACCTATGCAGCCAAAAACCGCTCATATTTTGAAAGAAGGCTTAATGTCGTGAGAAAATATTAAGTAAAATAGAAGTAGATTTTGAAAAAGGAGAGCAATGTGACTCCAATTTTATTAAAAATATGTTTTTATGAAGATTAAAAATCTAGAAGAGTATCAGTCTGGTAATAGCACATACTTTCTGGACAATGATGTTAAAATCAACTCCACGTTCCCCTTTGTGCTTTTCTGTGTTTCTAGACTTCCCATGACATATGTGTCACTTTTGCATTAGGAAAAAAAATGCAGTTAATGTTGCTTTGAAAAGAGAAGAAAAGCAAGCTGTGGGCAACATTTCATTAATGCCCTTTGTCAGTTATTCCCAAGGACAAGAAGGTGGTGTTGCCCTTCCTGGCCATATGTTTCTGATAATGAGGGAGATGTGGCGACTCATTGCCCATAATTACAAGAAGGCTTTGGACTGAGGGATTAAGAAAGTATGTTAGCTTCACGGGGAGATGGTGAAGTGACTGCTTTATAGACTTGGCTGGTAGCCAGAAGGGTGTTTCAGCTTGGGTAGTGTGTTGGGGTTGATTTTCTTGTTAGAACTGTAGTTCTTTTTCAGACGTGGGTTAACAATGATCACTTCAAGGAAGGCATGGAAGTCTTGAGACTGAAGTTACAGACCTTTGGATAGTATGTAATCCTATCCTTTATTTTGGAAAGAAGTTAGTAACATAATAATAATCTTCTTCCCTTTGTTTTTATAGGGACTCCATATAGGTTGTGCTGAAGTCTATTTTTTAAATGTAATATTAAAAAGTAAAAATAATACTGGAAGAACTGAATGTTCCATTCATAAATCAGCTTAAAACATGAAATTTAGGACAAGTGCGCCCCAATTTTATTATAAAGCAAAATTATAAGAACTTACTACCTGTGACATAGCTTCTATTTTTATTTTTAAAATTTCCATTATATATATTTTTACAGTTTTAATCATGAAAATGAAAATTTGTATTTTTTTCTGGTGCCTCACATGGTGAATTTTTTAATGTGTTGTATGGCATTAATGATTTCTAATTGTTGCACCTAAGAGTAGATGTGACAAGTACTCAAATGTTAGCACACTAGCATCACATAATGTACGGAATTGTTGAATCAACTATTTGTACACCTGAAACTAATATAACATTGCATGTCAATATACTTCCATAATAAAGATGAAAAAAAAGGCACACTGCTGTATGATAAATTACAAATATTTATTTGAGTGCCTACGGTATGGTGTATTGGGGCTATTTTAGTGACTAAGACAAAGAAAGCCCCAGTTACCATGGAGTCTGGATTCTAATAGATGGAGACTGAGGATTTCCAGAAGGGGACTCATGAGTCCTGTTGGAGGAACTGAAGCATAGAGCGATCACATACCTAGCTCAAGTTCATCCAGCTGGCAGGTGTTAGAGCAGAGATTCCAATCCACACAAGCTATTTCCTAGAGTTGTGTATGTTTGTTTTTTTTAATTAACATATAATGTATTATTTGCCCCAGGGGTACAGGTCTCTGAATCCTCAGTCTGACACAGTTCACAGCACTCACCATAGCACATACCCTCCCCAATGTCCATCACCCAGCCACCCTCTCCCCCGCCCCCAGCAACCCTGTTTGTTTCCTGAGATTAAGAGTCTCTTACGGTTTGTCTCCCTCCTGATCCCAACTTGTTTCAATTTTTTCCCTCCCTACTCCCCACGACCCCCTGCCCTTCCTCTCTAATTCCTCATCTCAGAGAGATCATATGAGAAATGTCTTTCTCTGATTGACTTATTTTGCTCAGCCGAATACCCTCTAGTTCCATTCATGTCATTGCAAATGGCAAGATCTCATTTCTTTTGATGGCTGCATAGTATTCCATTGTGTATATAGACCACATCTTCTTGATCCATTCATCTGTTAATGGACATCTAGGTTCTTCCCATAGTTTGGCTGTTGTGGACATTGCTGCTATGAACATTTGGGTGCATGTGCCCCTTTGGATTACTACGTTTGTATCTTTAGGGTTAATACCCAGTAGTGTGATTGCTGGATCATAGGGTAGCTCTATTTTCAACTTTCTGAGGAACCTCCACACTGTTTTCTAGAGTGGCTGCACCAGCTTGCTTTCCCACCAACAGTGTAGGAGGTTCCCCTTTCTTCACATTCTCACCAACACCTCGTCTTTTCCCTGAATTGTTAATTTTAGCCATTCTGACTGGTGTGAGGTGGTACTGGACTTGCGTTCTTAGCAATTGCTCTGCTGGTACCGACCATGCACTCTGGCTGTTCAGAGGTCAGCCAGAGCTTGAACAGTTGTTGTATTAGTTTACTTGTTGCTGCTATAACATAGTACCACAAATTTACTGGCTTACAACACGAATTTATAATCCTACAGCTCTGAAGGTCAGCAGTCCCAGCTCAGTTCCACTGGGTGGAAATCAAGTTTGTCAGCTGGTTAGTTCCCTCTAGAGGTTCTGAGGGGAGAATCTGTGTCCTTGTCTCTCATCTGCATTCCTTGGCTCACCACCCACCCCTTGCATCACTTTAACCTCATGAGTCCCGTTGGGGTCTCCTTCCCTCATTCCACCTCTTGGAACTGACCTTGGCCTTCCTGCGTGCCTCTTATAAAGAGCCTTGTGATTACAGTGGGCTCACCTAGATAACCATGATAATCTCCATCTCAATTTCTTCTCAATCACATCTGCAAAGCCACTTTTTTAAATGTAATATTGAAAAGTAAAAATAATACTGGAAGAACTGAATGTTCCATCCAGAAATCAGCTATATATATATACTATATATTTAGTACATAAAGTAACACATAAACTGTTTCTGGACATTAGAACAGGGAGATCTTTGGAGGATTTTATTCAGTCCACCATTGTTGTAATTACTAGAAGGGCTAACATTTGTGTTTTAGGACAAACAGCTAGGACTGGGTGGAAGAGGAAGAGCTTTCCAGTGAACTGTATTTGAAGCGCGTCTTTTTCTGTGCTAAATTAGCTACTGGGGCTTTGTACTAAGTTCGCTAGCACTGCCCTCACAAAATGTCACAGATTGAATGGCTTAAAAAAGAGAAATTTGTTTTTCTCAATTCTGGATGCCAGAAGTCCGAGATCAAGGTGTGGACAAGGCTGGTTTCTTCCGAGGTCAGTCTCCTTGGCTAGTAAGTGGCCATCTTCTCTCTGGGCCTTCACACAGTCATCCCTGGGTGCAAGTGTCCATGTGTCCAGACTTCCTCTTATAAGGACACCAGTCACAGTGGATTAGGGCCTAGTCTAATGGCTTCATTTTAACTTAATAATCTCTTTAGAGACTTTATCACCAAACATGGTTACAGTCTGAGTTCCTGGGGGGTAGAATTTTGATATATGAATTTGGAAACAATATAAGTCAGTCCATAACAGGCTTGAACATATGCCAACTGTCTCATATTCCCAACCATCCAGTTTGGGTGAGAATGCAGTGGCTGAGGGCAGTTCACTTGCCAGAGGTTTCCAGCTGGCAAGCACGACAGGAAGGGTTCACATATGGGGCTGCCTGCTCCAAAGACCAAGCCCTCGCTATCCAGCAGCCGCCAAGACAGTTGTAATGGCAGAGCTGGGCAGAAGAGCGTGGCCTGCAGAGAGTGAAGACACCAGCCTAAGGGGGAGTGTACGTTGATTAGGGGGAAAGAGCAGGGTGTGACCCATGGAAGGTTTTACCATGTGGAAGAGGCACAGGGCGATCTAGTAAAGAAGTCCAGGAAGAGGAGAGGTAGTGCTTGGGATGGTTTTTTTCTGACTCTGCCTGTATCTTCCACCGCATGTTGCCCCTCACTACGAACTTCTACGAGGTAACTGTTCAGTTTAAGTTCTTTCACATGCTCTTGACCACCTCACAGTGGTCGTGCAGCAGAAACCTAGGGCAAGGACCCTCTCCATTGAATGGATCTCCCAAAACAAGAGGTACTTTAACTATCTGAAGCTGTGGTACCCTCCTGGCTATGTGGGAGAGAGACCCCCCCACCCCGGCACTTGATGACTGGGTGGATGGCAGCTGCACCTCTTTCCAACCCTAAATTAAGTCCATGATCTCAGAGGTTAATAATCTACATCTTTCTTCAACCCCTCAATCTGCCCCTTAAGTATCTATACTACTTATTCAGCTTTTCTACTGGACAGAAGAAAGAAGAAATGAAATGAAAAGGAACTAAAATAATTCAGTTATGTCTGAGTGGCTTTTTGAAGGCAAACAATCTCTGAATTTTAATCCATGTTCTCTCCTGTTCCCATTGATCATAAATGGCTGCCATTTTGCTGATTCTAGGATTTGTCCCATATTAATGTTCATCAACCAACTTAGGAAAATAAAATTGAAATACATAGTACTTATCCTCCTCTAATTGGAATTAGTGCTAATGGGTTAAGATTTTAGGCATTTTAAAATACAGGGTGATCTGCAAATTACGCACCCAGTCTAGAAGAGCTTATATAGATTTTGGCAAATCATACAGCCAGTCCTCAACAGAATTATTGCCCTTTCAGACACTGGAACATTTTCCTAAATGGAAAGGGGATTCTGCTCTAAGGTTTCCTTTACGGTACTATGTAGGTGATGCCACACCAGGCCTCACTGTGCTAAGTACAGATCCCCACTGGCCATGCTCCTCCACCATTTAACCTGGCCAACGTCCTTCTAGAGCCCACACCTGGGAAAAGGCACTTAGAAATGAACATTTTTTGCTACAAAAAATGGTATTTCTTTAAGAGGCATAACCCTTTCCTAAGCTCAATTTTTTCCATTTCTCATTTCTTTCATTATTGAAGACATCCCTCCATCTGTTTAAACTCTGTATTATTACTGAACTTTTTATTACTGTATTCTCAAGATAAATTGTGTATTTTCCTAAATGATTTTTCCCAAAAGAAAAATCTATATATTTGTAAAGAAAAAAACAAAACCAAAGAAAAACCAACCCAGAAATCAACAGATTTAAAGTTTATCTATCCTGATACAATGTCAGAATTAGATAGAAGCCAACTGTATTTCCCTCAGAGTACATTTCTACTCTCCCCCTCAATTCCTTGCTGCTATAGTAGACAACTGTGGCTGCTTCTGCTCTTGTAAATCCACTCCCTCACTCTCGGTGATTCGGTATTTGCCAAAGCAACAGCTCACTACACCTTCCTTTGCTTTGTTATCAGGGCCTGGCACACCAAGTGCTCTGTCAGCTGCATCATCACCACCACCACCATTACCCCATTTAGTGTTCACTGCCGCCCCAAATCCATACACACGAACAACTGCCTCCCCTACACCCCACTATCCATGAGAGCCACTTAAATCATGTAAAGTATATTTTACATGAATAGTGTTAAGTTCTGAAGAGAAAAAAAAAAAAAAAAAGGAAGCATAGGTAGCATTTGTTATGTAATTTTATAAACAGTGGCCAGAAAAAGCCTCTGAGAAGGTAACATTTAGGAAAAGACCTGCTGTGAAGGACTGACATAATTCCAGGACAGCACTCCAGGCAAGGGGAAGTGTACATGCAAACGCCTG
Organism: Mustela putorius furo; assembly: GCF_011764305.1. NCBI lineage: Eukaryota > Metazoa > Chordata > Mammalia > Carnivora > Mustelidae > Mustela > Mustela putorius. The sequence continues at coordinate 4,874,164 of NW_025421261.1, forward strand.
GCGGCAGAAGTCCACCGCCCTGCTGAGCAGCAGTTGAGGAAGCCCATGGGGCTCAAGAGGCTTATGGGAAAGCCGTGGAAGATGAAGCCAGATCACGATGGGCCTGGCAGGGGACAGGACTTTCAGTCTGTGCTGAGGAACCTGGGAGATCCTGGAGGGTTCTGAGTAGAGAAATGACAGAACCTCACACAGATTTTAAGGAAATCACTTTGGCTGCTATGTTGAGAACATTCTGAAGGGGACAAGGGAAGAATCTCTTAGGACACTTAAGGGACATGCCATTATCCTACATATTACAATCTGAGAAGATTAAAAAAAGAAATCAACAGAAATTAAAATAGTCTCTGGTACTAAGTTGATCAGTTTGTTTTCAGAGCAGTTCAACTCAGTTCAACAGTTCAACCCACGACCTCTGGTCACCATGGCTGTGCAGACACTGGACGTACGAAATCAATGTCAGGACTGGTAACAAAAGTACACATGGACACAGTAGATAAAAATTTTTCTTTACTTATTTAAATTTTCCTAAGATATAAAAAACAGGATGGTTTCCTCAATTACTACTTTGGGTAGTGAGTAAAGGTTACAACAAAGAACAATAAACCCCAACTTTCTACAGCAGCTTTTGTTTTTCCCTAAAGACAAAGTCTGTTTTGCTACATTCATTCACTTAGGTGAGATACAGATCAGGTGTCTTTTAAAGCGCCCAAACTCATGCAGATGGGAATCTTAATAAGCAGAAGACTCACGGTCACTCAAATCCTTAAGAGTTCTTGGTTTCTGAGACATGAAGACGATTCTGCTAGTAAATGCTTGAACTAATTCCAGGCAAAGATGGTCTATGCTTTCATCTTCTGGTTCTCAGTTCATGAACAAACTGCAAGACTGCTTCTTCAAGTCTGATTATGCGGTAATAAGACCTGAGAGTATTTTGCACAAGTCTGTTTTAAAGATTCCTAGATCAACGTCATTTGCTAACTTTCTATTCTACTATCTATACTTTTCTTCACTTCATCTGTCTTCTTTTCTTTCCACAAATTCCCAAGGACAATCCCTAGCAAAACTATTAGTCCTAGTGTTCGGTTGGAGGTAAATTTATCCCAACAATCCTCTGGTCTGTCGATGTCTAGAGTGTAAATCTGTAAGAGAAGACCACAATGCTGCAATTAGCACTTAGTATGAACTTTTTGGCACCACAAATAAACACATCAGTATAGAGAAGATAGTCCTTTGTTACAGGGTTTTAAGCAATGGGAAGCCCTTATTGTATCCCAAACTGTTTCCCAGTGTAGAAAAACCTACCATATCTCTCGCTGGGTACCATCCAAGCCGCGTCCTAAAACCGTCCACTTGAGTGGCACGTGAATGCTGAGAGGCAACCATGCTATTTTTACTTCTATTTAGAAAGCTCGAAACCAGTTACACTGATCTAAAATCTGCCTCCTTTAACTCCTACCCTCCCGTTCTAGCTTTATTCCTTGGAGCAATGTTTCTCAAAAGGCTGACAAGTCACCTTTGGGAAGGACAATTCTCTATTGTGCAGGGCTCTCCACTGCGTTGAAAGATATTTAACATACCTGGCCCCACTCACCAAATGGCTGTGGTGACCCCTCCCCAGTTTATTTGTGATAACCAAAAATGCCCTATGCATGTGTAAATCTCCTTCCCATCCCCCCACAGAGAAGGGGATCTGGCAACCTAGATCTGCTCTGACCTAGAACAAACACATTCCTTCTCCACAGCAGTCCTACAAATCTATCAGGAAAGCCCCATGTCCCTGTCTTAGTCATTCCTAGGCTTATTAAGCATTAGCATCCCTCATTTTCCCAACTATTTTTTATTATATGGTTGCAGATTTAAAATCATCATGATTTCCTTTTTTCCCAAACCTTAGAAAGCTATATAGTCCATCATAAAAATACGGTGTCAAGGACTAGATAGAAGACCACAAATGCCATTTAGAATTTTTTGGTGGGTTCCAAATATTTCTTACGGTATTTGTGATTTTCCTTGTAATTTCTGCCTTCCTCCACTAATATCCAGTGCTTAATTAAATATGGCGACACACCATTATCCTGATCAGACAATCAACTGATGGTGACAACACCCACAGAGCTGAGTTATGAGCAAGACAAGATGCTGCGAAATTCTGAGGAGGAAAATGGTGAAATCTAGAGAATCCTAGAGAATCACCAATTCCTGCCCTTAGCTTTCCTTGTGAGAAAAACAATGAAGGTGATACGGCATGGGGTTTACTTTATGGACATTGGATTTTAGTCTCCTTCATACTGCTATGCAAATCTGGCTTACACTGGTAAGTAATTTGCAATAATCTGTATAAAACAGATCATCTACATATAGGCTAACATGTTTTTGGATCTATCTGAAGAAAACAAAAGTAATGCTGATACAAAGCTAGAGTCCATGTACAAGCAATCTATTTCATTAAGCTTAGATCTGGTTCATTCATTTTACGAAAGTCACTAATGTAGATTCACAATATAAGCTTACGGGTGCTCGTTGGGTATCCCGGAATCCCTCTATCCAGACAGAACTCAGACATGTTAGCACTTCATGTCTTTTCTGGCCTTGGTTGCTAATGCCAGGGCACCCAACCTTAGGAATGATTAGTTCGCTAACTAACTACCATATCCATCACTGAAGCTTGGTGTAGTAAAAATATAGTTATGTTGGTCAGTTTGTTTCACAGCAATTCAACTCAACCCAAAACCTTCAGACACTGCTGAAATTTTTCCAGACATGAATCAGAAAAAATTCCAGAAACATCAAAGAAAAAAAAAAATAAATCTAGGTTTAGTTTTATGAGACTGATGCACTGCCTACTGCGCCAAAAAGACACTAGGTTTAGTTTTAAAGTATTTCAGTAAAATAACATTTTTTAGATGACATGCTGGCAGGGGGGGGGGGCGGTTCAGGGTAGCGCAAGTCAAGCAGCTGCTTTACGGAGTACCTTGCTCTGTAAACACGGAGGCTGTTTTGTTTAAATAATTTTTACAAATTTATACCAAGGAAAAATAAGGGGAAAAAGTAAGAAAAAGGTCCAACCTGGTGGGCCAGATGGGCTCCTACGGCAGCCAGGGCAGCGTAGTAGGGCGCCGTCTGACCACTGTTCACTCCCACCAGGCTCAGAGCCCCCAGCATCGCCACACCGAAGCCACTGAGCCACCGCTTGGTGTTTTCATGGAACCGCAGCGCCGTGGACTTAAGACCAATCAGGGCATCATCTCTCTTGTCCTAACACCAGAAAGCAGTAAGAAACTGTCCACTTTTTATTGGCATGCTATAAAACTCACCATTTTGGTTGTATAACCATCACCGCTATCTAATCCCGGAAGAAAGTGGCCTTCAAAGGACGGAAGCTGTGAAAGCCGACTAACTCAGAGACACAGGCTGACTAGCAGGCCCCTGCGGAGGTTATCCTCCAGCTCCATTTCCACATGTCCTTTTTCTTTTTTTTTTAATTTTATTTTTTCAGTGTTCCAAGATTCATGATTTATGCACCACAAGCCGTGCCCCATGCAGTGCGTGCCCTCTCAGGTGGTGGGTATTAAGGAGGGCCATCGTATTTCTTACGACCCCCCAGTGACTCTTAACTACACACTGACTACATTCCAAGTAAAACTCACGTCTAATGGTTCCCATGGCTTCTCCTCACCTCAGAGTTCTCGAATTGCGACAACTTCCTGTACATTTTAGTTTCGATCTTGCTACACGCACAGATGCAGAAAATCTTCAACTGCCACTTACCCACATCCTTCCACGCTCTCCTCCAGCTCAATCTATCCCTTGCCTCTCCCATCGACTCCCTGCTGTTGAAGCAGAGCTAGGTCTTGGTGACACACACATCCAGCTAACTGGTCACCTCCAGCAACTTAACTTCCACACACTGTTGGGCTTAGAGTCATGTGTTATCAGAGGCTGGGAGCTCCCGCAGGGACCTGCAGGCAGATCGCTATCTGATAGCTATCTCGGCACCAAATCGAGTAACGAGTAACGAGTATGGGGTTAGTGTATGCTTTTCCTTCCATACTGGAAGCTCAGAGGGGAGTCTGCTTCTCTCCCTCACTCTGCCCTGACCCCCCAGCCACTCATATACACTCTAATAATCTTTAAAAGAAAACAGTAACAACAACAAAAGTATTCACATGCCTGGGATATGAATACTGTTTAAGTGCTTGTAAATAAGACTTGATCTCTTTGATAAACACATGCACATGAAATAAAAATATTTTATTGGAGCCAAGGAAATGTGAATGATTTTCTTTTCAGAAGAAAAAACTTTCCCTTTAATGTGGTTCATAAAGTTTCTAAATGGCAACAATAACTAAACCAAAGTTAAGGAAAAAAGATTTTTTTTTTTTACCTGGTGGGCATAGATAGTATCATATATTAGAGTCCACATAATTCCAGAAAAATAAAGAGGCAGGCAAACAGACGGATCGCAGGAGCCCTTGATAGCAGACCATCCAAGTAATGCTCCCCAATTAAAAGTCAACCCTACAAGTGGTGAGACAGAGAGGACAAGTCTAAATGCACTTGAGACTCCCAAGGGGGGAGGGGCATCAACACACAGTAAGTACTTCCAGGCATTAGGCTCTGTGCACTGTATTCTATGTCTCTTCCTGAAATTCTCTCAGCTCTCCGTGGTGGTGACTAGCTACAATGCACAGAAAGGAGACAGGTTCAGAGAAGTGAACAGACAATTAAAGTAACAGGTAACAGGAAGAATGATGTCACCTTGATAAACAGGGGGTCTTGTGAGAACATTTACCCTACCTCGTATGGTGCCTGGAGCAGTCAACAAGCAGTAGAAGCGGGGGTTTCAACTCGGGCCTACCTGAGTCAGAACCTCGTGTTTTTTCGTTTATGACTTGACTTCCCGCATGCTACAGAAACGAGAGTGTAGGTGGGTACAACCCAACTTCTCTGAAGACTATCAACAAACACTCCCACGTGAACAGCCCCTCAGTCTGCTCGTGTGGCCCTTCGGACTGGACACTGAACTGCCTGCTGGACATTTCCACCGGCAAGTCCCTCGGGTCCCTCATACTCAGTGGGTCCCACGTGTCTTCTCTTCTTTTAGTCACTACAAAAGTAGCTCCAACAACTAGAATAGCTCTAGGAACACTAGCTTATTCCAGGAGTAGGGATTTTTGTGACCTACTTGCCTTCGGCTCCCCCTGCCAACAAGTACGTATGGAATAGCGGGGACATACCAAGGGCTATGCTAGACACTGGGCCCTCCACACGAAGAGAGCTTTATCTGTCAGGCATTTACAATTTACAACTGGGGGATGGAGGCGGCCTTCAGCATCTTCTCCTCTGATTACTGCCGGTGAAACAAGCACCACACCAGAGCGCAGTGGGAGCTGGAGGCAAGACTGGCTTACTTTCTCCTGGAACATCTAAGGAAGGCCTCACAGGAATGGGCTAGCTAAGCTTTCACATACTAACCCCAATTCTCTTGCCTGACCGTGCTTTCTACCCGACTCCCCCAAGTCCTCAGGGCATCCAGGTCGGTGACTTAAAGAGAAGGGTAGGGTCCAATCAGTTAATTTTTTCTTCATGATATACCTTGATTTTTAAAAGAGCATTTCCAAAAATAATAATGGTGAGAATCTTAGTAAGTATGCAAAATTTCTTAGACAATAAAAATGGCTAATTGCCCTCCCTTAAAATATGAAAATCTATTCTTGGTTTAGAAAATTTCATGACCGACTTTTTATCTCTGCCACATTAGACACATACACACACACAAAAGTACAAGTTTAAGGGTACTGAAGGAAAGACTTGTGGTTATTTCAAGCTTACCCAGGGCTAACTGAGGCCAGTATGTAATTCTTTTCATTAATGGGTAGGTGATGACAAGAAGCAGGGATGCTGCTCCCAGAGCTATACTGAAATCAAGAAAAACCACTGAAGATTAGTATCACCATCTCTTAGAAATGCTAAAGACGACAATGGTAGTAACACTAATCGGAAAATGACTTTTCTTAAGTTATAACTTTTGTTATTTAAAATTATTTTCCTAGACTTTAGTTAGGATAAAAGATGATTAGAAAATATTTTAAGTGTTACAACACAACAGAACGAAGTAGTAATACATACAGTGCTTTCATGTATTAGGAGCTATTCTGTTTTACTGAGTTAACTCATTATAGTCCTCACCAAAAACCTAAGAGGCAGACAGTTTTATTCTACTTATTTTTTGCAGATGAGGAAACTGAAGCACAAAGAGATTAAGTAACTTGTTGACTATCATACAGCCAGGCAGTAGCAGGACTCGGAGTGCTACTGCCTCTCTAAATGTTGTTTTCAGCATTAAGACAGCTAATAAACGGAAATGTCCCAACAGAATTAAGAGTCCAGACCCCTTTCCCGATATGCACAATGGGTGTTAACTTCTCTAGGAGAGGACAGAACATCTATAAAAGGATAACAGCATAAGGTGTTCGTAGGTTTCTCCCAGTCACCCAACACCACCCTTAGAGGAAAAACCTTCTAACACCATTTTCATGTGATGCTGTCAGGGCAAATTAAGTCTAGCCTCTATGAAGTGACACTAATTTTTTGTCTTGTTTTCCTCATTTATATACTTTGTAAGGAGCAATCTGATGCACAAAGTTTGATTTTGTCTCTATTTAAGAGAAAGAGGAACGAACCCTTCCACTTCTCCCCCTGTCATTGATTATGAGCACGACTCTAGGAAAGACCTGCTTAATATTTTTGAAAAATGAATATAATCACTTCCATCTAACTTAGAGACACTGTCAGGATAGGGTATACGTACACATCCATGTATGCATTTGGAAAAGCTATGAAAGTGCCATGTGTTTCTTGGGGAACACATAATGTAAGTGTAACCATGGTTCAGAATAAATTAAATGCTGATCTTCTCATTCCTCTGGCAGAAAACATTCTTGGTTTTATGACATGTGGTGATTTCTTTATACTTGCTAACTTACAGATGCTCCATAGATAGCCAACAAATAATTTTGTGATAAAGATACATCAATATACCTGTAGTAATTCAGACACAGAAGAACACCCAGTGCCAACGTCAGCTGTCCCCCGAGGAAAAGAAAGGATCGAAAAATTGAAATGTCTCCAGCAGCTATTGGGCGATTTGCAGTTCTTATAACCTTAATAAAGAAAAACACAAACCTTAGCCTCATGTAATGGTTTAATCATGGATTTAAACATGTAAAGAAGAGAACAGCCCAAGGTAGGCGCTAAGTGAAAACCATGACTAAAATGTGAAATCAACATGGGAAGCACTGGGGCGCCTGGGTGGCTCAGTGGGTTAAAGCCTCTGCCTTCGGCTCAGGTCATGATCCCAAGGTCCTGGGATCGAGCCCCACATCGGGCTCTCTGCTCAGCGGGGGGCCTGCTTCCTCCTCTCTCTCTGCCTGCCTCTCTGCCTCTCTGCCTACTTGTGATTTCTGTCTGTCAAATAAATAAATAAAATCTTTAAAAAAAAAAAAAAAAAAACATGGGAAGCACTGCCATAAGTCAAAACTTCGCCTTCAAACAGCTATAAAAAGCACTAAAAATTCCCACCACTCATTCCCCTTTCTTTCCATCTCCCATTTCTGAATACACTAAATAGAGCAACTTCCTCATCTGGCTAATTAGGTACCCAGCTTATCAGCAAGTATACGTTTAATTTCCACAGAGAAAAGAGAGGCAATTCTCAGGAAAGAGGAAACTGCAGTCAATGTTTTGACGACAGGAAGCCCTGCACTCAGCAATCAAATGTAAATAAAGAAAGAAGACAAATTATCTGGGTTTGAAAACAGGAGTCCTTTTGCCAGGCTATTTAAGGATGGGTCTATAATCTAATATTAACTGTACCCAAATACAAAGGGCAGATTCAATATTATGAACAGACAGAGCCATTATGTGGACAAATAAGATACATTAGTTGTTCTTTTCCTGTCTAAAAATCATGAAACGTGACTATTCTAAACTGAAGCATAAAAAAGAGCATAACCAAAATTTTCAACATTTTTAGAAGAACTCCGGATCTGGGTCCCAAGAGCCCAGCATGTGAATCTGTTCCATCACCTACCAGCTGTGTGAATTTTAGCAAATTACTTAACCTCTCTTGGACTTAGGTTACTTACCTGTTACAAGAAAAAAGGAAGAGAGAGGAAAAAGAAGACAAGAGATAAGAGCACTGCCTCATAGAGTAAGAGCAGTGTCTAAAAACCACATGCAATAAATGTTAACTATTTTGATTTTCATTTGTATCAAGGGTTATTAGCAAACTATGGCCTATGGGCCAAATCCAGCCTACTGCCTATTTTTAGATGGCCTGTGAGCTAGTAAGAATAGTTTTTACTTTTTTAGGCAATTGAAAATCAGCTAAAAAAGGGGTACTGTATTATGACACATGAAAATAATATCAAATTCAAGTTTCAGTGTACATAAATAAAATTCTATTGAAACAGAGATATACCCATTTGTTAACATATTGTATAAGGCTGCTTTCATGCTGAATAGAATCAAATCGTTGCAACAAAGATGGGATGGCCCACAAAGACTAAAATATTTACTATCTGCTCCTTTACAGAAAAATGTGCTGACCCATTTCATAGCATGGTTCACTCTGCAATACACAGTTTGTCAAAAACTGTAACGACTCACCTTGGCTAGACTGCCAGACCTGGATCTTTTATCTTTGATTTGGTCCCTATAGTTTTAGTTAGAAATATATTATGTCCTGTATTTGTTTTAGATTGTTATGATTATTCCAGCTACTACGTGAGTGCTTACAATATGCCACTATGCTAAGAGCTACGTATGCATCACATCACTGAATCCTCATAACAACACTGACTTTTAGCCACTCACACGTTCTTGCCGTCTCTGTTTCAGCAGAGGCTTGGCAACTTCCCAAATAACGGATGGGGGGGAGCACAATCTGTCCAGTCCCCTGACCACACTACTAACCACAGGTTAGACCATCCCTTCAGTACTGATAACCGCCTGGCTAACTTTGAAAAAGTGAAAAAAAAAAACTAGCACTCCATCAAAACACGAAGAATGATATGATGATTAAACATATTGTATGTGATTTTTAATGAAACCATTTGCTTATAGCTTATAAAACTAAATCACTGGGGCACCTGGGTGACTCAGCCAGTTAAGCATCTAACTTCGGCTCAGGTCAAGATCTCGGGGTCTTGGGCCTGGAGCCCTGCACAGGGTTTCCTGCTCGGCGGGGAGTCTGCTTGTCCCTTTCCCGTTGCCCCTCCCCAACTTGTTCTCTCTCTCTGAAATAAATAAAATATTTTAAAAAATAAAATAAAACTAAATCATTAATGCCTGTATGTTGAGATTATTGCAATGTTTATGGACCTAATGCTTATCACATGGTTGGCATATTATACAAAATCAACAGAACACACTTAACTCGCACCAGAATAACAATTTACTTAACATTTAATGTATCAGCAATTTACTTATTATCTAACACACTAAGCAAAACCCTGAGCCACAAACATCCCTAATGATATACAGTCCTTAGGAAACTGTGATAAGCATACAACATGGCCAAGCTGTAACTTATCCTTTAAAATACCAAAAAATGTTGTGTTTCTTTTTTTTTTTTTTAAAGATTTTATTTATTATTTGACAGACAGAGATCACAAGTAGGCAGAGGCAGGCAGAGAGAGAGGGAAGCAGGCTCCCTGCTGAGCAGAGAGCCTGATGTGGGACTCGATCCCAGGACCCTGGGATCATGACCTGAGCTGGAGGCAGAGGCTTTAACCCACTGAGCCACCCAGGCGCCCCTGTTGTGTTTCTTTATACTAATAATGAACTACCTCAAAGGGAATTAAGAAAACAATATCATTTACAATTGCAGTAAAGAATAAGATATAAAGAGACAAATTTAACCAAGGAGGTGAGAGACCTGTATGTTGAAAATTACACGACATTAATGAAAGAATTAAGACACAGTATATGGAAAGATATTTCATGCTCATGCATTGGGAGAATTCATGTTGCTAAAATGTCCATACCTCTCAAAGCAATATAGAGAGTCAATGCAATCCCTAGCAAAACTCCAAAGGCATTTTTCACAGAAATAAAATGTTCCTAAAAGTTGTATGGAACCACAAAAGATTCTGAGTAGCCAAAGCAATCTTGAGAAAGATGAACAAAGCTGGAGGCATCACACTTCCTTATTTCAAACTATACTACAAAGCTACACTAATTAAAACAGTATGATTTTGGCATTAAACAGACATACAGATCAATGAAACAGAATAGAGAGCCCAGAAATAAACCCACACATTTATGGTCAACTGATTTATGACAAAGGAGCCAAGACTATACAACAGAGAAAGAACAGTCTCTTCAGTAACTGGTGCTGGGAAAACTGGAGAGCTAGACGAATACATCTGGGATGCCTATAAACAGGACACCCAAAATTAACTCAATTGGGCTTAAAGACTTGCACAAAAGACCTGAAACCATAAAACTCTTAGAAGAAAACATAGCAATAAGCTCCTAAGACACAGGTCTTGGCAATTTTTTTGGATCTAACAGCAAAAGTAAAAGCGACAAAAGCAAAAATAAAGTGGGACTGCATCAATCCAGAAAGCTTCTGCACAGCAATGTGAACCATCAGTGAAATGAAAATCAACTTACCAAATGGGGGGAAAACATTTCTGCAAACCATATATCCAATAAGGGATACACACACACACACACACACACACACACACACACACACATATCTCTCAATTTATAAAGAACTCCTGTAACTAAAATAACAAAAAACAAAAATCCAAATAAAAAATAGGCAGAACTCATGAATAGACATTTTTCCAAGAAGACATACAGATGGCCAACAGATGCATGGAAAGATGCTTAATATCACTAATCATCAGGGAAATGCAAACGGAACCACAGTGAGGTATCATCTCACACCTGTTACAATGGCTATTGACAAAAAGACAAAAATAAGTTTTGGTGAGGATGGAAGAAAAGGGAATCCTTGTGCATTATTAGTAGAATATAAACTGTTGCAACCACTGTGGAAAACAGTATGGCAGTCCCTCAAAAAATTACAAGTAGAACTATTGTATGATCCAGAATTCCACATCTGGGTATTCATCCAAGGAAAATGAATATATTAATTCAAAAAGATATATGCACCCCCATGTTCACTGAAGCATTACCTAAAGTAGCCAAGTGATGGAAACAATCTAACTGTCCGTTGATGGATGAATGGATAAAAAAAAACTGTGGTACACCTACACATATACACAAAATACTATTCAACCACTAAAAATAATCTTCCCATTTTGCAACAACATGGATGGATCCCAGGGCATTATGCTCAGTGAAATAAGTCAGACAGACAAACACTATATGATCTCTCTTACATGTGGAATCTAAAACAAACAAAACAAAACAAAAACTCAAGATTATTAAAAAAGAGAACAGGTTGGTGGTTACCAGAGGTAGGGCTGGGAGCAGTGGGGGCAGGAAAGAAATGGGTGAACTTATTTGTTCTCTTTCATTTAAATAAACTGAACAAAAATTTAAAAGAAAATTAATTTTAAAAAAGAGAGAAGCACGTAACATTTTAAGTCATGTTAGCAAAACCTCCTCAATAGCTACAAAACACTCATTTAAGAGCTTTGTTATATGTGTACACAGAATCTGGACTTTCCTAATCGAGAAAAATGTCATAGGGGAGATAAAAGGTATCTCATCAGCAATCTTTTACCTAAGGAGAAAAAAAATCACTTCAGGGGAAACTAAAATGGTCATATTTTGTTAATTATAAGTTGGTTGGTTTGAATATATAATTTTTTTTAATTAACCTTTTTCTTTTGAGATAACTGTAGATTCAAATGCAGCTTTTAAAGACTATCTTGGCATTTTAAAAAAATATAAAGATCCCACGTATTCTTTATCCAGTTTCCCCCAAAAGTAACATCCGCAAAACTTTACAGTTCAATAAAATATTACAACCAGGATTTTGGTATTAGCTGCTCCAAACACGTTCAATAATTACTTTGAAGTGATACACACCAGCAGCCTCAATCATACAGTCATGCGGAATGAACGGCTGACAGGGGTTATGAACCCCAAATCAGGAAAGTGTGCATCTCCTGGCAAGAAGCAGGGGGGCGGTGGGATGTGTTCAGCATACAGTTCCTGCCACCTGCCACAAGCCTATCCTCCAGCCACACACAAACCACATCCAGCAGTTGTTAAGCTTTATACTTCATCTCATAGCCACACTCCCTATCTGCTGTTCCCTCCGTCCAGAGTGACCTTCATTCTCCAGCCCATCTTTTTCCTGCCAACTTATTCGGACACCGTTCAGTCCCTCCCCTGGAAAGTTCTCTCTGCTCCCTTTGGCTGAGGTAGGCGGTCTTCAATTAAGTTCCCCTGCAGATACCATTCTCCCAACAGTGCTGTAAGAGTGTAGCTATGAAACTGTGCGGTCAGGAATGCTGTCCTTCATCCACACAATCCTCCTAACGCCTGTCACTGTGTCTCACACACAGCAAATAATCAATATTTTTTTGAATTAAAAAAGACATTGTGGTACTGTTCTTATAAACTAAAAATCGTTACAGGTGTGTCTTGCTAAAGAAAAATTCACACCAGCATGAAAGGCAAAGTAGGGATGAGTTTATATATATATAAATAATGAAAACACACACACATATTTATATATATGTATATAAGATTATTCATTTTACATAATTTAGCATGGGTTTCTTTTAAATTGAAAGTTTACTTTATTATTTACTCAAGCATTTAACGAATGATCTCATACTTGTTTGTGGCAGAGTCGCTAAGGACAAAAGGCAAGTAAGATGGATGTTTCCCTTGAGAAAATAACCGTTACACATATGCATTGGAATACGCATAGAAAGTAATCTGGAGAACTATAATGCATCAAACTGTTAAGTGAAGTTTCTCTGGGGGTTTGGGAGAGCAAGTAAGAAAGACTTGCACTTTCTATACTTTGTATTTCTGTACTGTCTGAATTTTTCAGATTAAACATGTACTATTTTTCCAAAGAGAAAAAAAGGAATAAAATTACATTTTTTAATGAAATAATTTTAGCAAACACTAACGGGGCTTCCCTGGCTTATTTAAATGAAGATTTGATTTCATCAAAGAATAGTCACAACTCCAGTATGTATCTCAAAGGAAAGAACAACAGTCCTCTTGGATGCACAAAGGCTCAGGATGATCTTTTTGCTTTGCTTCTAATGTCCTTACCTTGGCCGCCTAAGTTCTAATTCATTTTGTAAAAATGAAGTACACGTCCTGCCTGCCTGGCCGCTCTTGTGTGGAGAAAGGGGATGCGCCGCACTGTGCAATGCCAGCCACTCAACTGAAAACCGGCACTCCTCATGCTGGATTTCAGCGAGTCTGCTAAAGATCCCTTGCCTTCTGTGGACTGCAAAAGTGATGCCACCATGTCACTGTACAGAATTGAGAGGGGGCTCCCTATTCCTTTCCAGGAAGAAACTACCTTTTTATCATAGTCCCGGTCCCACATGTCATTAATAGTACAGCCTGCTCCGCGCATCAGAACAGCTCCAGTGCCAAAGAGGGATAACATGTACCAATCTGGAAAACAACCAGGTTCAGCTGCTAACCCAATGCTCCAAGTACATGGCAGATACAGCAGCCAGGTGCCTAAGCAAAAATAAAAAGACAAAGAAGGTACACATTCGAGTTAGTCAGCTATCTTCATTTGTTCAAACGTTATAATCCCAAGAAGAAAAGAACACAAAATCAAAAGCACATGACAAAACTGGGAAAATACATGAACAACTCGTATCACAATGGACTCTTTGGCCCTATGTAGAACCCTAGAAACTGGAAAGAGATCAATACTGCAATGGAAAAACAGACAAAGGATTATAGAAGTTCACAGAAAAAGAAATACAAATGACTCTTCTTTATATGAAAGATCAAACTTTCAGAAATACACATCAAAATGACATTGAGATAACATTCTTCATACACACCCTTGGGAATGACATTCGCACACACTGCCCGTGAGGTTACAAAGCCGTCCACCCGTATGGAGGGCTACCAGACTACTGTTACAGTGCGTGTGCACTCCCCCACTCCAAACACATACATCTGAATGTCCGTATGTTCACAGGCCATGCCAGGGAGGATACAGGAGAAACGGATACTTGCCTCTCGGGAAGGGAACTGGGTGGCTAGGAGACAGGGGAGAAGACTTAGTTTTCACTCTACACCTTTGCAATTTCTGAATTTTGTATCATATGCACATATTACCCTGCTAAAAAAAAGTTAGCAAAACTTTCTTCTGTTGTTAGTACAATAAAATAAAATTGTCTTGTGGGAAGGTGGACATAAAGCTACTGTTTTTCAAGTATTTTGCCATGTAGTGCCAATCAAATGGCATTTGTTCTTGGTCCTTAGCCTATAAACTAGATGAAATAAAGCTAAAACCAAATAGATTGTTCAGAAAAGAGATTTCACATGTAAACTTTGATGAAAGTCTTTCAACAAATGTTTGGAAATGGTGCCTATTACGATAAATTCTGAGCTTTACTTCCCAATTTAGACACATCATAGAAAAAGGAGATGTGGCTAAGATGAGATCCTATACAAAAACAGCTGAAATGACAAAGTGCTTATAATCCTATTTAAATTTTGTAAGTTCAAGTTTTATTCATTTACAGGTATTTATAAAACACATACAGGAACTGAGAATACAGCAGTGACTAAGGGAGAGAGGCTTCTAAATGAAAAGGAGGAAACACAGTTAAACAAACAATAACAATAAAATAGATCAATTCAAAAACAGGGCAAATACAGCGTCCTTCAAAGCCATAAAACAGTGCCACCCAAGTCACTGGTGGAGGGACCAGAGAGGACACAGCAGAAAAGGCAAGGAGAGACTGAAAACAAGCAAGGGCCAGTTCAGACTCGAATTCAGGTTCAGGAGTGCTGGACAGACTCCTATTTGGTGTGTCCCATATAAAACAAACGCAACAACAGCTAACACTGCTTGAAGTGTTAGCTACTGTTCTAAATGCTTTACACACACAAATTCATTTAATCCCCCCCCACACCCTTACAGAGTGGGCACTAGTACTGTTCCTGTTTCACATACAAATGAGGAAACAAACTCACAGAGAGGTTAAGTGCTTAACTACCTCCTTTCTCCTGGATCTACCAGTACAGCTCAGAGGGGCAGACTGACCCTGCCCTGATAGAAGCAAAAGAACACCACTCCAAAGACATTATTTTCCTGGTGCAACTAGACCTGAAGGGTCTGTTTTCTAAAAATTCTGAAGAGAAAAGAAGTGCAGTCACCGACAGCATTTTTACATCAGCAACATTTCCTTTGCCATTAGTCTCCGTTATAGGAACCATATTCATTTACACAGGGGAATCTGTAGAGCACCCCATGGATGGGGGGGGCTTCCTATCATGAAGGGAAAAGTCAGACATTCAGTTCGATGTCTGCCACAAGAAATGGAGTGATGCTAGACACTACAGTATACTAAACCTGAAGGGTTAGTCTTCTTCATATATAAATGAGAGGACAGACTATCTACGTCTCAGAACTATTATGAGCAAAGGAAACTAGTGATAATGAAAATAAAAACAGTAAGAGCAAACATGTAACTGTTACTATGTCCCAGGTGCTGTCATGAAACACTTGATTCTCATGACAAACCTGAGATAGGCAGAGTTTGTAGACACCCACTTAACAAATACAAAAACTGAAGCACAGAGGAAGACGTAATCTGCCCAAGATCACAAAGGCAAAAAGTGGCCGAGCTGAAATTTACACTCCGGTAGCCCCGCTCTCTCTGTGTCAGGCCAGGGCTGCCACTCAGTACACCTGACGCTCCACATACGGTTCTCCCGGCTCCTCGGCCACCCTGATTCTCAGCCACGGGGCTTCCCTCGCTTCCCTATGGCCCTTCTGTTCTTCTCCTCCGTCAAGGATTCAGAGAGGACAAGGATGCCAACAGGTTTCAGAAAGAAATGTCTGTTGTAGAAAAAGGAGAAACTTTCTGGGAGAGGAAATAAAACGAACACGTTCTGAGAGGTGGTGGGCAGACCAAAAAGCCCATGGATATGGAACCTAAGATTCTTTACTAATTACATATTATCTTCCAGACAACATACTCACCCGCAAGTGGAGTAAAACAGAAATTACAACTAAATTACACAATTTCGTGTAAAGAGTGCCACCTGCTGAAATTTTGAAATACTGTCGTTTGTGGAATTTGAACAAAGTTGTAATCCATTCTGAAAAACAATGAATTCCACTGTGATTTATAAAACGAGATCCAATTTGAACAAAGTACAACGATGAACATAAAATTGCTCCATGAAAGAGTAATTCAAATAAAGAAACATCAGGCCTGCGGTTCTACTGTCCATGTACGGTCCCCGGCAGAGGGCAGGGGCTGGAACGCGCCGGCCGCACGACTGCCGGCGGCTCAGTAACTGTCTCGAAGACCCTGCGGTCACCGTCTTGTGCCCAACTAAAGCGCGCAGGTGCCTCCCCAAGATTCGGAACTCTTAACGGGTCTCGAATTCTCACCAAAGCCCAGCACCTCCGGGGCACTGAGCAGGGCAGGCCCGTCGCAAGGCCCCGCACACGCAAACGAGTCCCACGGCGGCGTAGGGAGTCCGCGCTACCCGCGTCTTCATCTTATGTTTGAGGAAGTTAGAGGTCTGGTTCCAGACCTTTAGTCGTAACCTCTTAGTGGCCCGCACCATGTGGCGGGGTGTGCGGCCACTATGCAGAAGCCGGAGGTCCCGGCAGTGGGAATCCCGCAGCCGCTCGTCGGTCCGGAGCTGTGCGGGCCTAGAGCGCGGCTCGGACCCGGACGCCGGAGCCGAAGGCCGCGGCGCCTCGGAGGAGAACCGGGCTCGCAGATGTACCAACTTGCACGCGGCCCCAAACGCAAGGGGTCACAGGGCAGGGCTGTCCTTTTCATCCGCTTCTGCAGCTTAGGAGCTCCGTGTTGTCCCGCTCCGTGCTCTGACCCAGGTGCGCCGTCCACGGCCTAGAGCACCACGAGCAAGACCAACTCGGGGCCTCGGCCGGGCAGAGCCGGCCCGACGGGCTCTCCACGCCCGGCAAACGCCCCCGCCAGACGGACCCAGCCCCGGCCGCGTCCCCGCTGCCGGCGGTCCCTCCTGGTCCGCTCCGGCCCGGCCCGGCCCGGCCTCCCGGGCGTTCCCGCACCGCGCGCCGGCCCCGGCGAGCCCCCGCCCGGGCGCTCCAGCTCCCCGCCCCGCCCCGCCGGGCTCTCACCCCTGCCCTGCGGGGGTCCGTCTGCTCCCGACACGTCCTCGCCTCGGAGCCCCCGCGAGCCGCTCGCTCCACCGCCGCACTGTGCACGGCGCGCGCCGCGAGCTCGACCCTCCCGCGCAGCCCTCGGTCTCCCGCAGCCGCGACGGGCGTCCCGACCCCGACGCCAGCGGCGCGGAGGAGCTCGTCGGCCACGACCGCCAGGCTCCGCGGGGACGCGGGATGGGGGCGGGCGCGCGGGATGGGGGCGGCTCGTGGGCGCGCGCACCGCACGGAGGAGCCAGCGGCCGCGGCGTGCGTCCGTCCGTCCGTCCGTCCGTCCGCGACGAGAGACCCAGGGCGGAGCCACAGGCCGCCGGGCGACCTCTTCAACAGCGGGGGCCGGAGGTCTCGGGGCCACTGCGAGCCGCCAGGCGGACCGCGGGCGCTGACCCCGCCGGACTCCACCGAACCGAGTCGTCGTGTTGCGGGCGGCGCCGGGACTCGGGGTCCGCACTGCGGGGTCCGCGGCGGCTCCGGCGGCCGCTCTGCGCTTAGGGCCGCGGGCACCGGCGCCAACGCGACCGCAGAGCGACCCGGCCTCGGGGACGGAAAGGCCGGCGGGCCGCCCGCGAGTCGGGGCGCCCCCGCACGCCCGCAGCCCCCGCAGCCCCCGCACGCCCGCAGCCCCCGCCCGCCCGCGCGCACTCACCGACCGGCCTGTCCAGCCGCATGAGGCGCAAGTAGGGCTGCAGAGGGCGGGGCGCCGAGTCCACGACCGCCGCGGCCGAGAGGCTGAGCCGGCGCCTGCGCGGTCCCGGCCCGGCCGGAGCCTGCCCGTGCCCCGCGCGCGACGCGCCGACCGCGCGCACCAGGGCCAGGGCGCGGGAGTCCCGCCGCCACGAGTGCGTCATGCCCCGCAGACCCCGCGCGAGCGCCGCGCCGCGAGCGCCCAGCATGGCGCTTGGGAGGGCGTGGCCCGCGCCGGCCCGGGGTCACGCCGCGGCGCGCCTGCGCAGTGACGTCAGCGGGCGGCGGCGCGCGTCCGACGGGGCTCCGGGCGGCGCGGGCCGAGCGAGTGTGGTGAGGGCGCGGGAGCGCTGCGGTGGGCGCTGCGGCCCCGGGGCGGGTCCCGGGATCCTCCGTGTCCGCGGGGTCCCCGGGCCGGCAGCGGGAGGAGCGCTCGCTCGCTGGAGCCGCTGGAGCGGGACCGAGGGGCGGCCTCGAAGCGCCTGCAGGACGCTCGCTCGCCGGCGGCGCTTCCCGGTGAAGCGCGCGCGTGTGAGGTAAAGCCGAGCTCGGCGCCGGCGGAGGCGCCTCCCGCGGGCCGGAGCGAGGTTCGGGGCTCGGCCGGGGTCGGCCCCGCCGCTGCTGCCGGCGTCTCCGTGTCTCCGGCAAGTAAGTGGTAAAGTCTCCCGCCCCGAGGTCGCGCCCCGGCGTCCGCGTCCCCCGGTTCTCTTCGGACAGTCCCGCGGCGGGCGCCGGCCCCGGCCCCGGCCCCGCGGCGATTCCGAGTCGGCTCCGGCCGGCGGCGTACGAGGGTGGCCCGCACGGGAGGCGACGGGTTGCGTCGGTTCCTTCTGGAGAGGCGACCCCCGTTTTCTTTTCGAACTTCTTTGAGAAAAATCGTTTTACTCATTTACTTGAGACAGAGGCAGGGGGAGGGGCGGAGGGCGAAGCCGGCCCCCCACGGAGCCCGCGGGCGCCGGGGGCTGGGACTCGGGACGCGACCTGAGCGCAGGGCGGACGCCCACCCGCCGAGCGCGCGCCCCTGAGGAGGCCCCGATGCGCGCGGGAGCTCCTGCGGGGCCGCGGGGTTCTGCGGGGTCTGGCCCCGGAGCGCGGCGCCGACGCCCGTGATGCGCGCGGGTGACGGGCAGAGCGGGACAGCGGCCGGGCGCGGGCGCGGGCGCGGTCTCTGCCGCGGTCACGGTCCCTGCCGCGGTCACGGTCACTGCCGCGGGCGCGGTCCCTGCCGCGGGCGCGCTCGCCGCACGTGCCCGGCACGACACGCGCGTTTGCCGGATTAAAGCGCAGGGCACGGGCCGGCCTGCTGGGCTCCCGTGAAGGGTCTGCGCGAACCTCAGTAAATGCGCTGGATTTAACCACGTAGCCTGTCCCCCTCCGAAGAGGTGACCTAAAAACCAGTGAAACACTAGGGGCTACGTCAAATGTGTGGAAATAAAGAAGTTGATTGAAATCAAGGGTGTCCTAAAAAGCGACAACATTTGATAGCCATTTAATATTGTAATAAAAATGACAAATAATAGAAAAGATTTTTTAAAAATACAGTTAAATTCTTAAGTATCTAAATTTCTCCGGGGTTTTCCAACCCATGTCGGTGAAATTGAGAATGGAATAAAATTGGAAAAAGACAAGACTGAGTATCTTATTGTTGAAAGAAAACCCAAATCTCCGAGCCGGGCCCGGAGCAAGGATGGGGATGATGATTCTTGCTGGCAGGTCTTTCTCGGGCGCCCACCGTACGAGCTGCTGGACACATCCTCGGCAGCATTTTGATTTTGGATTGCACGGCGGGTCAGACAGATGGGTGTTAGGGCAGTTCCGCTGGTAATCGAAATTCCGGTTAGAAGGATGATGAGAAGATTCACCCATCATGGGAATGAGGTGATTTAACAGCTGATGAGACACATCAGAGTTTAAAAAAGAAGAAGAAGAAGAAGGCGGCAAAATGACTGAATACACAAGCCTTACAGCATGACTCAGAATTTTCTGATACCAGGAGATGAAGGGACCCACGGGACCAAAATAAAAGACAAAAATAAATTGGAACCAATATCATAAGTTGGAGGAAGTAAATATATTTGACAAATTAAATACCAATGGAAGGGTGTGGACTCAAAACATCTCACTAACAGGGCAGGCAAGAGCTTTCTCTAAGGAAATTTAAAACCTTAATATTTTTTATGAATTTTTTAAATTTTATTTGCATTTAACAGAGATCACGAGGAGGCAGAGAGGCAGGCAGCAGAGAGAGAGGGAGGAGGAAGCAGGCTCCCCGCTGAGCAGAGAGCCCGATGCGGGACTCGATCCCAGGACCCTGAGACCATGACCTGAGCTGAAGGCAGAGGCTTAACCCACTGAGCCCCCCGGGCGCCCCAAAACCTTAATATTCATTTAATATTTATTAATATAGAGGCACCTAGATGCCTCAATCAGTTAAGTGGCGGACTCTTGATTTAGGCTCAGGTTATGATCTCAGGGTCTTGGGTTTGAGCCTTTGTGTGCGTCTCCACACTCAGTGGACAGTTGGCGTCAGGATTCTCTTTCACCTTCTGCCTCCCCCAAATGAATAAATAAATCTTTTAAAAATGTTCATTAATGTATAACTAGGAGCATTCCTTTCTTCATATAACTATGCCCCCAGTTTTTCAGTAATCATCTGCCATGGGTGAGAGTGATACTTTTTTTAAAGATACTTCAATTTTTTGATTTTAACAATTCAAATAAAATTCAGCTAGGTAACATAAATAGAATAAATGCACATAATTTACAGCCATGTACACAAAATGGGAGAATAGCAAACCTCACATAAATGATCAAAAGATATCATTTCTTTTGAAGTTGATTATTTAGGTATGACTAATAGATCATAATTTAGTTCACATATGAAGGGTACACATTCAAGTGTTTATTAACGAAAGAACTGAGTGAAACTAGAATTTTCAGTTTCTAAAAGGAGTAGCATAAAAAGCAGTGTATAGATTAACTAGAAATATAAGTGCATGATGGAGAAGAGAACTGAGTGGGTAGAAAGCACATTGTATGAAATATTTTCATATAATTAAAATTCCTTCTAATTTATATCATTCAGAAATAAATTAGAAGGAATTTTAATTATATGAAAATATTTCATACAGTGTGCTTCTTAGGTATGTTTAAGTCATGATCAGTAGGTAGAAAGTCTCAACTATTTTATTTATCAGCCGAAAAGGGGTCCCTACAGTGCTAGTAGTCTGGGCAGAAGAGCGTGTAAACAATGAAAGACAGGCATGAGCATTGCTGGAAGAGTAAAGGATAAATAGATTACTAGCACTTAAATTCTTTAAGTTCAAATCAGTATTTTTAGTGACTTAAATCTAAAAAATGCCAACATGTTTATACGCTAGTAAAAGAATAAACACTCGTTATTTTTAACACTCTGGTCCCACTACACTCATGCTATTCCACAACAGTCATTAGGTTTTAGGAGACAAAGGCTGGGTCGAATAATCTAACTATATTCTATCCTGGTTTCAAAATTACAAATAAATTACTAGTGACCCCCATCTAGTAACGCTGGTTCCACAAAATTCATACATAATGAAAATCAAGACAAAGCTTTGGTGATAGTTGTTTTTTTTTTTTTTTTCCTCCTGGATTCAAAAGCTCTGTATTCCACCCATAGTCACAGGGTTGGGAATTCTCAGATCTGGACTTTGAAATTTAGTGAACTGTCTATGAGCCACTAGTACCAAAGTTCTATCTGCTGCTCTATGAGCATACTCTTTCAATATCTATTGCTTTAACTTGAGTAAGTTCAATTTAATTTCCTGATAAAATTCTGTAATAAAAGTACAGACAAATCTGAAGAGTGCTGCCAATCTCTGTACTGGAAATAAGAAGTCATCTGATAGAAAATAGATGACAAAACAGCTTTTAAAAAATTCAGTGCTTGGGGCGCCTGGGTGGCTCAGTGGGTTAAGCCGCTGCCTTCGGCTCGGGTCATGATCTCAGGGTCCTGGGATCGAGCCCCACATCGGGCTCTCTGCTCGGCAGGGAGCCTGCTTCCCTCTCTCTCTCTGCCTGCCTCTCCATCTACTTGTGATTTCTCTCTGTCAAATAAATAAATAAAATCTTTTAAAAAAAAAAAAATTCAGTGCTTGGGGTGCCTGGGTGGCTCAGTAGGTTAAAGCCTCTGCCTTCGCCTCAGGTCATGATCTCAGGGTCCTGGGAGCGGGCTGCATAGGGCTCTCTGCTCAGTGGGGGCCTGCTTCCCCCTCTTTCTCTGCCTGCCTCTCTGCCTCCTTGTGGTCTCTTTCTGTCAAATGAATAAAAATAAAACCTTTTTTAAAAAAAATTCAGTGCTTTAAGTATGTGTTTTTCTGTTTAAACATTTGCATCAATTTAAAAAAGTCTCCAAAGAAATGTTTCAGAGGCAAATTTTCTTTTTAAAATTATCTGTCATACATAAAGTAAATGATGGCAGATTGTACTTTGGGAAAAAAAAAACAACAAAACTAAAATATGCTTCATTGCTTCTTTCCAGTTGTTGCACAAAGAAACAAAATCTAAGACTCTAAGATCTTTTCTTCCAGTCCCCAGAGAATACTCACTTTTAAAATCTGAATATAAGGTCAGCATAAGTTTTACTTGGTAAATACAAACAGGAAAAGAATACATGTTCATCCTTGAAGGACATTTATTATGAATGTGCTAACACTAAACAATAAGATGTACCATAGCTGCTGGTTTTCATAGCATTCTTAGTCATTTGTGGTGTACTGAGATATTTCCATTAGGGAGAATCTCTTGTCATACATTCAACACAACTAATGTTTACAAATCTTTGTGAGGCAAATGGCACTATATTAGGCAATATAAATGGCACCTGAAAAGGCAGACACTATAGATGAGATTTTCTCTACAGGTCTAAGTTAGAAATCCCTAGATTTTTTTTTTTTTGGCATGTTTTTCACAATAAATGTCAAAGCTAAAATCACCATAAAAGGTATGAATAATCCCAAAGGTAATGAAACTGAATTTGCCTTTGGTCTCTAAAAAGATTGGAATATTTTTGTAATCCCAATCAAAGCACCTCAAAAACATCTAGTTGTGTTCATTATAAGGAGTTAAGGTGAAGGAATTTAAGAGGCACTGTGTTTCATCGGTGATAGCAGAGAAAGCTTGCAATGACATGCTACAATTTTCTGTGTTAAGGGCATTAGGGTGTACTTAGACACTCTTATGTACAAAAACATTTATATTATTAAGGGTCTCCAAACACCGTATCTAAAACCCAGAAAAATGTTTTGAACATGGTTTCTGTCTAATACATGACCAGTGTTTTTTTAAAAAAAAAAAAAAAAATCTCAACATGGAATACTCTACTCTCAACCCCTTCCAAAAAAAGGCCACAAAGTGCATTCACAAAGTCATTCTTAAAGCCATTGCACAAAATGTACAGTTCATCTATACTGGAATGAGTGCCACACTAAAGTTTAATTGTAGATGTTTTATACACCAGTAAAGCAACATACGTAAGCAAAAGTCTCTCAACAGATTAACAGAAAACATCTTCATAAGGGCCATACATATATACATTTAGATATTAAAAGGTACAGTTAAACTCAACAGCGAAACGTAAAAGCTATATCCTGTTAGGAAACTTAATCTAAATTAACTTGAGTCTTTCTATGATTTACCATTCAAGAAATGAGGATAACAAATTTCTTGTCAAAAGCTATTTGTTCATTAACAAAACTGTGATCAATTAGAATCACTACCTGCTCCATCAGACAGCAGAGGGCCCCTCTTCTATGTTTATCCTGCCCCAGATATTTATAATGTCACCTTAGAAAAAGAAACCTTAGGGCAAAGCTGAAAATTACCATTTTCTCTACAAAATAAATGCAATCTATATTGATCTTCTGGAAATAATTTAATGCTTCAAATTTCTAATGTGAAGGCAAACAGATTCAGAAGTGGTGAATTTTTTCCACTTTAAGAAAATATCTAGATATAATAGATGATAATTCAAGTTTGTAACTACTAAGTCACTGACTAGACAACCACATTCATTCACATATTGTAAAGTTAGAGAAGATATGAGGATGTGCTGAAGTTACTCAAACGGCCAAGAATTAACATTTCACTGATTTCTTCTGTCCCAAACCATTACCACTGGGCTTGATATGTTAATAAACAATTTAAGTGTCCACATCATGCTCAACATCAAGTACCCGTTAGTGGAAGCCAAAACATTTTTAAAGCTAAAAATATGCAAGATCTTTTGACATTATTTCATTAGTTGTCAAAACTAGTGACTATTAATGCCAAATAATTAATTTTAAAATATTCCAGATCCTCTCAAGGAAATGAAAAAGTAATACTAAGGGTCTCACTTATTCCTGTTATTTTACAATTTTACATGAATTACACAGAAGCCAGAGGTAAGACATTTATGACTGTCAATACTATCTTTGGATAGTTATAATATTTATACAATTAGGGATGGCTTTGTTTAGAAGACAGGAAAAATGCTCATGGAATACACACTGTATTCTGCCATAAATCAACAAAATGCAACTGTGTCCTGTGGACATGGTTGAGAAAATGGCAGTTTGGAGAAAGGTGTGCTTCTAATGGCTTTTTCTTAGAGGCAGCCTATGGATTTTTTTTGTTTTGTTTTTTTGTTTTTTCATATTACTGAAAAAGACCAAGTAATGTGGTTATCATTACTTTAATTCCTACATCCAAACTTCCACTTAGGCGTAGTTATATGTTCCCAAACGTTTTACTTCTGTCCACCGTGCTGGCTTCGATACTGCATGGTCCACTGTAATCTCTTGGTCTTCCCTCTTTATAGGGCAGCAGCTTGAAGTTGCTATCCATTGAGAAGGCCAGACCAATTTAGAGGTGGCTATCATAATGGCTGTGTTTGGAATCTGTCTCACCAGATGAGTTGTTAGATCACAGTAAAGAGACCCATAAACTTCTTGAACAACCAAAGACAGTGTCTGAGAAAAAGATCTGTATCTTGTTCCCTCTTCACGTAGTCTTGTTCTTACAACTTCATGTGGATATGCAGTAGCTGTGGCACAAGTTTTTGAGGTAGCAGCAACATCATTCCCACAAAATCGGATGCTTCTTTCACAGACTCTTCATCATTTTCCATTGTAGAAGCAATCTTATATTCCAGTAGCTTTCGCTTAATACTTTCAAAAATAACAAAATGGATAACCGTCTGATATGCCAGCATATGAAACAGACACACCCTATAAAATCCTCTAAGTCCATCTGTCCGATGCACTTTATGAATATCTTCAAAAGCACCCATTCGCTTTTCTCCACAGTTCCTGGCATCAAGCTGTAACCAATCTTTACAAGCCAAATGGGGTTGGTCGCTGTGATTGCAGTAAAACGAGGTTTAAGTTAGTCCATATTTCTACAGGAAGTGACCTGTGGATGGGGAGCATGAGATGACCCGGTCTCACTCTTTTCTCGGGAGAAATGTACAGTAAATGCCTGCCATTGCGGCTGAAATTATGTGCACCTGGGTAGAATGCGGATCAAATACACCGTTCAGCTTTTCCTCGCAGTTTGAGTAAGCGGCAGAGTATATTGCTCTGGAAGGATCCACCCCCGCTAAATTGGGACCTAATCCTCTGAACAAGAACAAGGCCTTTCTTTCTCCAAGATCACTTTTAGGCAGTGGAGAGGTCCGGGAGACACTACATGGTTGACACTGACTACAGCCATGGTGTTCACCCGAACTTCAAAGATATAAAGTGTCACAGAAGATGACTGCAGCCGTGTTTTTACAACTTCCACTGGACATGTCCAAATAGCTCCTTCTGTACCACCACATCCCTCAGCAAACAGATGCACCAGCGTGTCCCTCTAGGTCATTCTCTCTTCTGCATGTCCTTACACTCCCTGCGGCGCTGCAGCCGACCGCCTCCTGCTCCAGCTGAGTGCCCTCGACCTCGGAGGGAGAGCCTCATTAGAGATAATTTCTAAAAGACCCTTTAAAGGTAACGGACAATACCTTCTGAGGTTCAAATATCATTAACTTATTCTGTGTATTAAAAATCAAAATACCTAAGCTATCTTCAAATGTGTTCTTTGCTGTCATTAAGGAAACATCTCAGGGGTTGATTATTGCTGCTGCGTGCCAGACAGGACTGGGAGCACGGGGAATAGTAAGATGACTTAAGCTATTGTACCTCATTCTTAGGCGCCTAGAGTCAAGTTAGAAAGATAAAAGGCTACAATTTAAATGCTCCGGAAGCGCCATGGACAATGTACAACTGCTAAAGGAACAAAGAAATGGAACTAAAGCTCCTTAAAGGGTAGGGGAATTATGGAAACTGATGTTCGAGAAGGTCTTAAAAATGTGTAAGTTTGCCACCAAGAACGGAGAGTTGGATCAGTCTGGGTGAGGAACAGAAGACGGAGCATCACCAAAGGTACAGGGGCCTGGAAGTTCAGACCCCAACCAATGTGGGGGCAGGAGAACAGATACTTCTTTTATTTTTTAAGGTTTTATCTATTTATTTGACAGAGAGAGAACATGAGCTGGGGATGGGTGGGGCGGTTGCAAGAGGAGAGGGAGAAGCAGTTTCCTTGCTGAACCGGGAGTCAGATGTGTTGTGAGACTCAATGCTGGGAGCCTGAGGTCATGACCTGAGTGGAAGGCAGATGCTTAACTGACTGAGCCTGCCAGGTTCCCGGGAGAACAGAATTTTTGGCAAGAGTAAGAGTAAATTTTTGGCAAGAGTAAGAGGCTGAAGAAAGAGGCAGGTGCCAGGTTATGGAGCACCTTATTTTGACAATAAGAATTGGAGATCCATTTAAGAATTTTAAGCAAAATCAGGGAGAACAGTTAAGAGATTATTATAATAATACAATGAGAAATTAGGCTTTAAATTTGTTAAGTGGCAGAGGGGACAGGGGAAAAAAAGGACCAGACTTTGATCATGATTGAATCTACATGATAAAGGAGGA
The DNA here is from genome assembly GCF_011764305.1 of Mustela putorius furo. Taxonomy (NCBI): domain Eukaryota; kingdom Metazoa; phylum Chordata; class Mammalia; order Carnivora; family Mustelidae; genus Mustela; species Mustela putorius. The sequence continues at coordinate 4,901,204 of NW_025421261.1, forward strand.
AACTGTGTACCTCAAGATCTCTTTTCAAGGTCAACTCTTCTTGAATAGGGGAGGTGGCAAGTACCTATAAAAGGTAGCAGGTGTTAGCAGTGCTAAAAGAAAATAAGGCTTGTAAATGTAGGGATCTGTACGCTTAAGGGTTTTTTTTTCAGGCTTAAGTTTTATTAAAAGAATAATCATACAATATTGAAGTTATAAAATTACTTTATTTTAAATGTGAAAATTTAAAAACTGCTTATATATAAAATTTAGGGGTATTGAAACATCCAAACTCCAGGTTCTGTCTTTAGCTCCTTAGAAATGTACTTAAATTTGATTGGGACAATATTCCTAGCAGGCATAAATATAAAGAGAATTATATTTCTAAAAAATTAAGTCACAGGTGAAAATAATTCCTTCTGTCACTGATAAAAGCACTAAACTATAGTGGTCAGTGCCATAGAATTCCCAGAAGCCTCTCATTCCAAAAGATTATGAGGAGGCAATTACAAAGCTCTCATTGATGTTGGCAGTGACGGGAGGATGGCCGTGTGACCCATTCCTGACCAATAAGACATGAGGAGACGTGAGGGGAGGTTTGCTGAGAGAACTCTGGAAGGGGTTCTTCAAGTCTATGAAGGAGAGGCAGAAAAGTTGCTCATCTCTCGCTGCCGCCAGGTCTGAATGGATCCATGGAATAACTCCAGCCATCATGCCACCAGCTTTGGCTGAAGCCAACACTAAATGTGGCAGAGCAGAGAGATGCAAGGGACCTGGTTCCTTGGTGACATCCTGAGCCCTTGCTACTTGAACTTCTTGTTATGTAGGTTTATAAAAGTCCTGATGGTTTAAGCCATTTGCATGATAGTTTTCTGCTACTTGCAGCCAAAAGTTTCCCAACTAAAACAAGAACTAAAAGTAGATTAAAAGTAAACATTACCAGGCGGCTATAATGTATTGAATTACATTTTCTCTTCCCGGCAAATCAATTTCATTTACAGTCATTGTAAAATTTCACTTGATGTTTAACATAATCCAGTCCCTCTGAATTGTCGTTAGTTTTTTTTTGTACTATCACTTCTGTCTGTTGTGTCTCACAGTATTGTCGACAAAGAACAGAGAGAAGAGAAGCAGCAGCTGAATTTTAGGTAGTAGGATTTTAGTAGAATGTTTAGGTGAAAGAGACTGTCTCTCATTTATGGACAATTTGAAGATTGTAGCAGTAAACTCTTCCCATAGAGATAGAGTACAGAATAAGGAATTCTGCAATCTTTTAATAACTGTTTTTAAAGATAAAAACAACTAAGCACTTTCTTAAAATTAATCATATAGCCCTCACTTACTTGCCTTCTGGCTGGGGAGCATCCACATACCTTTTTAATAACCTTAAATAAAAATAGAACATGCAAAGCACTAAGCTAGTGTTTGGCACAGGGTGTCATTAGCAGTGGTCTACAGGGAACAAAGGGCCATGCACAGAGAGTGTCCCAGGGTCTGTGGAGCTCCCACCAGCCTTTGTCAGGCACCTCCTTGCCTTCCTGTAGCTTGTGTTCTGCTTTCCTCTCACCAATAAATACACTCGAAAAGTTCTATCTCGGGGCTAGTGTATGCCTTTCATTTTCAGAGGCAAGCAGTAATTTTGGCATTTCTTATCACAAAAAATCCATAAGAGAAAGCTGGCAAGCCCAATGAACTTCCTGGACGGAGAGCTTTTTCTGTCAGAGCCGGGAGGGTGTGACCATCCACCATCCTCAGAGTTCGGCCGTTGAGCTGGACCGATCTGCAAAGAGGAGAGACACACCCAAGTTAGGCCGACTGTGGGAGCTCCACCTTCTCTACAAAAGTCCTGATGTCTTTTTAAGACCAAAAAAATGTGTGACAGCTTATATTATAAAACTCGTGCTTTACTGCTATATCAGGTAAATATTTGACCCAGATGATCTCAGCTACACCGGGAGAGCTGAGTCATTGTGACAGAGATATGGCCTGCAAATCCTGAAATACTGACTGGCTGGCCCATTACAGAAAATGGCACACACAGGAGGCACTATGACAGAGGTACGAAAAAAATAAACATGATGTAACTTCTTGATTTGTGGCAGTTTCATCTGATGGTAAATAACGGGAAAAGTTCCTGTAAAAGGCAAATAGAGATTCCGAACTGAAGTAAATTTCACAAATTTAACATTAAAGATGGCAATGAAATTTCCTCTTCATAACTGTGTCCATAAACCCTCTAACTCCCCATTCCCCAGGGTGATATGCATTCATTTGCATAGCTTATGTTGTTAAGATATTTTGGAAGAATGTATATTGCTGGAGTGAAACAAAAATAATTCTGTTTCACTAAACCACAGATACCCAAAAAATGTTATGTTTTCTTTGAATTCAAATTCAAAACTGAGCCCCAAAAATGTGAAAAATATTTTAAGGACAAGTGTTATTTTTGTGCATATTATTATTTAAATCAAATTAATACAAGCTCACAGAAATAAATCCAATACAAATATGGGCTTATAAAGAAAACTGTTAGTCTGCTTTTAGTTCCACTATAGTTAATCCCATAGTTCTAAATGATGCTTACATCTCTATGATCTTTTTCTCAAGTGCTTTTTACATAATGAAAAAATTTTATTGTTGAAAATTGGTTAATGTCAGACTTACAGGTATGTCATATGCATAATACATGTATACACGTAGATCACTTACAGGAGTGCCTTGCATATAGCGAGTACTGCAAAAATATTATCTGTCATCATCATCATCAAAGTAACCTGCTGATTTATCATGACCATTTTTAATATTTTGATACATATTCCTTCATCTCTCTTCATCTTTTTTGTGTATATATACTCATATTTTCATTTAAACAAGAACAGGCATACAGTACATGGTCTCTTAAAACTTGATTCTTTTTCCCTGAGCACATCCTAACAGTTGCTCACATACCCCCATTGCATCACTTTAACAGCTGGCTGTACGGGATCCCGTCGTGTGAGCATATTAGGATAGTAATTGTCTAGTGTTAGACATTTGGTTGTTTCCAATTTAGAATTATTTTAATTTTCATCTTTAAAAATCTCTCAAACTCAATCTTCCCTAAGTATCAGTCAGCAGAAAAACTGGTTTCCATTTAACCTTGGTTAGCTGCCCAGCTCTGGGCTCTGTGCTTGCAGATGGAAGAGGATAACCATGATTGTGCCAGGGCCCATGAAGCCCGCCCTGCATTTACACTCGGTGCACACGTGCATGAGTTGTTTTAGTGCCTACATTACCCCCATTTTTAGAAGGGATGGGGGAAGAAAGACCATGACCATCATCAGGAAACCACAAACAAAAATAGGCCTTGAAAATACGTCTAAATGCCAGTAGTCAGAGCTGTTCTGCATGCATTTTGAGACCTATTTTCGAGGGTACATAAAAAAGTTGCAGGGGGGGAAGAAGTTGCAAGAATGATTTAGGACAGGCCACAGAGCTTAAAGGTGATCTCATCATTGTCCATCAACAGTGTTTAGGGTTCAGAGTTCAGATGATGAAATACAGGCAAGATAATACACAAGACCATCTGGCAACATGTTTAATCAACAGTAAAAGTAGCTAAAGGTAGTATCAATACACTGAGAATAAGCTTAAAGCTGTGGATCATTTCTGTGTTAGGCTGGGTAAATCAGGGTAGGATTTTCTCAAGGGTAGTATCTTGTTTCATATTTTGAAGTTAGTAACATGGTGACAAGAAATAGTAGACATGTTTGCCAAGTTTCAGGTGAAACAGAGCTGAAAGGAATTAGCGAAATTTTTCTGGGCAAAATTTATCTGAGATAAATATAAAATACTGCTTTTTTGTTTAAGATATATTCCCTCAAATATTTACTAAATACTTACTACACAGGACCTTTTGTAGACACTATACAAGTTGTTCAACTAAACACAATTTTTAAAAAAGGTGATCATTGTTTAACCCTCTGAGGTCATTAGAATGAGTAAGTGTGCAGGTGAACACTCAGCAAACTAACCTGGGTAAGTTATGCAACATTTTATTTTATTTTAATTGATTTTTTAAAAATTTAACAGAGAGAGAGAGACCACAAGTAGGCAGAGAGGCAGGCAGAGAGAGAGGGAGAAGCAGGCCCCCTGCTGAGCAGAGAGCCCGACATGGGACTCGATCCCAGGACCCTGAGACCACAACCCAAGCCGAAGGCAGAGGTCCAACCCACTGAGCCTCCCAGGTACCCCTATTTTATTTTATTTTATTTTTTTTTACAACACTTTAAAAGAGAGAAAAGTATAAGTGATGTATCCTCATCAAAGAGAACTTAGGGTAATAAAACATCCACAATTTCACCAATTTTCCATTACTAAGCATGAAATGTGTGATCAGAATGCAATGGGCTCTGATAAATACAGCAAAGAGAAGAATCATTGAAGAATTTGGGCACATTAAGCCTGGAAAGAACAATCTAATTGTCCTGCAGACACTGGAGCTGTTCTCGGGAAAATTAGGAATTTGGCATTATTCACATTAAGGGCCGCAAACTCAAGTGCCCACAAGAGCCAAGGAATTTATATGTGCAAGTGCAGGAGGACAAGGTCACAGAGATAACAGGGTCATGGTGGGACTAAGGAGAACCTGTCTAAACTAAACAACCACAATTTAACTCCATCTATTTGGGAAAACAAGCCCAGAGTTCCTAAAATATCTGTTTAAAACTTTTTTTTAATGATTTGCATATTTATTTGGAGGGGACAGACAAAGGGAGAGGGAGAGAGAGAATCCCAAGCAGATGCCCTGCTGACTGTGGAGCCTGACACGGGGCTTCAACTCAGGACCCCAGAACCTGACCCGAGCCTAAACCAAGAGTCAGATGTTTAACTGACAGCCAGCCACTCAGGTGCCCCTAGAATATCTGTTTTTATTTTTATTTATTTATTTTTAAAAGATTTTATTTATTTGTCTGAGAGAGAGAAAGAGAGAGCGATCACAGGCAGGTAGAGTGGCAGGCAGAGACAGAGAGAGAAGCAGGCTCCCCGCCGAGCAAGGAGCCCGATGTGGGACTCGATCCCAGGACGCTGGGATCATGACCTGAGCCAAAGGCAGCCGCTTAACCAGCTGAGCCACCAGGTGTCCCTAGAATATCTGTTTTAAAGAAAAGCTAGAAATCCAGACACTTTCTTCGTTAGCAATTTTTAAATAGTTACAACTTAGTAAAGATAAAAATTAGTGCATGCCAACCTCCCTTATCTGAAAAAAGAGAAAAAAGCCCTCTAAACCCACTTGTGCACAGGCACGAGGCATAGTTTCTAACCTCTGCTCTCAAGGACAGAACTAAAAACGGCAGAGGAAAGGCAGAGAGAGACGTTCCCCTTGTCAGAGAGGACGGCTGCTGGGAGAGTGGATCCAGCGGGATCCAAGAATCAAGCAGAGCTGAGTGGCCTGCACACCCCATCTAAGGTTGGACTAAAATATCTAACACTCTTCCAACTCTACAACTATTACTCTGTGACTTCAGAAAAGCTTTTTCCTTGTCAGCATCAGATGCAAAAGTACCCAATTTAAAAAGTCAGAACCCAAATAGAAAAAAAAATGTGTTAACCAAATATGCATTATTTACATTAGGGGGAAAAAAAGGTTTAAATGGCAGGAAAATGGATAAGTAAACCATGGTATTTTATAAAACATCTCTTTCTCTCTCTCGGACAAATAAATAAAATCTTTTAAAAATAAATAAATAAAAATAAAAACAGATATTCTAGGGGCACCTGAGTGGCTGGCTGTCAGTTAAACATCTGACTCTTGGTTTAGGCTCGGGTCAAGTTCTGGGGTCCTGAGTTGAAGCCCCGTGTCTGTTGAATATGGTCTTTTATAAGACATATCCAATGACTGGCTTTTAAAAACCAAAATGTGGGGTGCCTGGGTGGCTCAGTGGGTTAAGCCGCTGCCTTCGGCTCAGGTCATGATCTCGGGGTCCTGGGATCGAGTCCCACATCGGGCTCTCTGCTCAGCAGGGAGCCTGCTTCTCTTAAAACAAACAAACAAACAAACAAAAAAACCCAAAAATATGCTACAACTGACTTCAAATAATCCACCGAAAAGCTACATTTCTGAGCATTTTTTTCTTTCTTTCTCTAACCAGATAAAAACACTACCGTCACACTGTGAGAGAGTCACACTCAGCTCCCGTGGTGTAACATGTATACTGACCCCACACCCTTAGTAGCAATTAAAACATAGGTATGTTTTGCTTTAGTGACTGCGTTACCAAGAATTATAAATTTTTGTAGAGGAGATAATCTAAATGCCTTGAGGGCATCTTGACCTATCAAATTGTTTCGAAATGCACACTGTTCCCTAAGATAACTGCAACTTGTGTTCATATCCTTCTGCTTTGGACTCTAGGTGAGTAATATGTGTACTGATAAATATTCATAGATAAACTTCCTGAATATTAGGAATTGTTAGAACTTGAAATAGTTGACTTTTTCCCCTCCCTTGCAACACCCTCTATTCTGATAAATACCAGTCCGTTTGGTGAAAAGTTTGAAATGAGAAAGGAAAACTACTCACTTGGAAAGCAATCCATCAGGGCCTAAAGGTCTCATGAGGTATTTGTCCACTGGTTTGTCGAATAGATGACGGGGCAGCTGCAAGCGTTTGGTGACGTTATGGAGGTTTAAGGCGTACAGAGTTAGATCTCCTTCTTTATACCTTGGGCTAAAAGCAAATAGATTAACTCCCTAAAAATATTTATCTAACTTAAGCAATTATGAACTCAGTTACAAACATAATCATGGATACTAAGTATTAGTCTCTGTAATGATGCTGGGCCATTTTATCCTTCCTTTCATGATTAGGGTAGACAGCTAATGTGGGCCTATTTGAACACACGATTGAAACAGCTGCCCCTCATGCTACCATTTTCTGGGTGAGAACATTCTGAGGTCTTTGCTGCTTTGTCACGCTGAGTTGCTAGGAAGCTAGTCAGCCCAACCCTATTCAAACCTAGAGAGGTTAAATAATAAACAAAAAATTTTGTGGATTCCTAGGAATTCAAATTATAAGCCAGTAAACAGGAGCCTTTCCTAACCTTATGATAAAACTAAAACAAGTAAGAAAATTAAATCTATGGACACTTTTCAGAATTTCCATCCAAACCATTCTCTTACTTCCTAGTGGGTCCTCAGTATTTCAAGAGTTCCCACTCACCAGAAATCATGGGTGGCTTTATTTTGACTAGAATTATTATTTTAGTATCATCCTATCAGGAAGAGCATATTACTGAAAGAATCGTTAACTGGTCAAGGGTGTGTCACATACTTACTGGTTGACATTAGTGCAATGAAGGTATACTCGAAGTTTACTTCTGTCTGGACCTTTCACACTTGCCATAAACACGTTGGTGCCCACCAATTTCTTGAACAGAAGAGATAGCCAATAATCCTAGTCGTGGTGGTTGGGTAGAGAAGGAATAAAAATAGATTTTTTAAAAAAGAGTTTATTTATTTATTTATTTGTCAGAGAGAGAGAGAGCGAGCACGTGCACAAGAAGGGGGAGTGTCACGGGGAGAAGCAGGCTCCCCACTGAGCAAGGAGCCCAATGCGGGACTTAATCCCAGGTCCCTGTGATCCTGAGCCAAAGGCAGATGTTTACCCCAACCGACTGAGCTACCCAGACATCCTCCAAAATAGATCTTTACTTAAATTTCTTTATTTAACAAAAATAGCATGAGCAAATACTTAATCCTACAAAGATTATCCTAGAGTATTTAAATGACTATATCTTTTTGATCCATGTTCCCACCATGAACCTGAAAGCAGTTTCTTGTTTGCTACTTTTTATCATTGGAGGACTAGATCTGCACAATTCAGAGGGCCATGACCACTAGGGTCTATACCTCAAGAATGTAATTCATTGCTGAAGGAGTTTAAATATTCTTTATTGCCTATCATCCAAGAATTCAAAGCAAAGCTCAAAGCAGAACTTTTAGATACACCTGTATACACACACACACACACGCACACACACACACACTAAGGCAAGTCTTTACCATAAAACATCTACCAGTTTATTTAAGAGATTAAAATAATTTCTGTTTTTTAAGATTTTTAAAGAATTTTAAGTAATCTCTACACCCAACATGGGGCTCAAACCCATAACGTGAGATCGAGAGTCACACGCTCCACCAACTGAGTCAGCTAGGCAGCTTTAAGATAACTTTAGAACCTTATAGCCCCCTTCCTGAGTAAAGTAATGGATGAGGCAATGGTCATTACTGGCTATCAAGATAAAAACAAAACAAAACAGAGAGAGAGAGAGAGGAAGAGCGAGAGAGGGACAACCAGACATTGCGCGCCTCTTGTGGGAAGCATGTTGTTATCTCCTGGGAAGAATTATTAAAAACCAAAAATCTGAATGAGCTCAAGCTTCTAGGTCTAACTGCCAGTTTACAAGAAACAGAGGAACTTGCTAAAGGATAGCATGAGAATGACTTTAGCAAAATCCAGAACATGGGAAACACTATAGAAAAAATTACCTTTTTTTTTTTAAAAAGATTTTATTTATTTATTTGACAGAGAGAAATCACAAGTAGACGGAGAGGCAGGCAGAGAGAGAGAGAGAGGGAAGCAGGCTCCCCGCTGAGCAGAGAGCCCGATGCGGGGCTCAATCCCAGGACCCCGAGATCATGACCTGAGCCGAAGGCAGCGGCTTAACCCACTGAGCCAGGCGCCCCAACTACCTTTCTTTAATTAGCAAATTCCACAGGACCAAAAAAGGGATGGGGGGGAAACTTGCAAACCAACAGACTTAAGAACTGTTTCAGCCAAATGCAACTAACACATGGACCTTGTTTGTGTCCTGATGTGAACGAGCCGACCACTAAAAACATTTGAGACGATAAGAAAAATGTGCAACGCCCACTCACTAACCATTCCGTAATACTGAGAGTTGAGTGTGAGTACTGTACAGTAGGATAATACCTTACGTTTGTGGAAAGGAGATACACACTGACTTCTTGACGGATACGGTGATACGGCTGAGATTAGCTTGAAAGTAATGCAGTGGCTTGGAGGCGAGGAGTGGGGAGGACTAGAGGTTGAACACGAGTGGGGATTTATATGCTTTTCTCTCTACTTTGAAACTTTCCATAATAAAAATTGTGTCTTTTTTTTTTTAAAGAACGCTACTCAGTTTATACCCCAAATCTTCCTTCTTCAGCTGAGGAAATGTAGACTCAACAGGGCAATCACATTTTGTTTCTCTGCTTACGTTCTAATTTTTCGTTCACTGGAGAGGAGTAGAATGAATTAAGCATTTACAAAGGAGATCGAACTTCACTGTGGTTTGGTGACTGTTAGAGTGGGAAGCATTTGGGCCTCAGAGCTGGGATTTGCCTGGGATTCTAGAGTAACTTGGGACAGTTGTGTGACCTCCCCTAATTACCCAACCTTGTCTCAGTTTGAACTCCCTCATCTGAAAAATGGATCTAAGACACTGCCTTGCCAGCTTCCAGGATGACTATGCAAATCAAACACGAAAAGACCTGTAGGGGGTCTGGGGGTCTCATTCAGGTGGGCATCTGACTCCGATTTCAGCCCAGGTCATGATCTCAGGGTCGTGAGACGGAGCCCACCTCGGCTCCTCGCTCAGTGTGGAGTCGGCCCAAGATTCTCCCTCGCCCTCTGCTCCTCCCCCTTCCATGCCCGCGCCCTCTCAAATAAATAAATAAATGAAGTCTTTAATAAAATAAAACTAAATCGAATTTTAAATCCCATACTACATCCCAGGTGGCCCACAGTAAAAACATTATTCTGCCTCTCAGTTTCTTCTTTTGGGACACACAAGTATGAAAACCGATGGTCACTAAGGTTTCCTCCAATTCGTCATTTTGCGGATTGGCCACCTGCTGAACTACCCAGAGGACTGACTGTTCCTGGGGGCAGGTACCGAGTGTGCTCAGTGTACTCCCGGCTATCGCGGCAAGGAGGAGACGGCGGTCACTTACAGGGAGAGGTTCGAAGTTTTCCTCCACTAAGTGGTAGTTTCCGGCCCCGAAGAGCACTTGCCTCATTACCACCTCTATGCCCGTCCTGGCCGACTGGCCCAGCTTATCCAGCCACCTGGAACAGAGTGCGGCCCAGCTCGCTTCAGGTGTGGAAACCAGAAAAACCCAGCTCTAATTACAGGCTATTCTGATAGACTCATCTATGTGGGAGGAATTGACAGGAAGTCACAACAGTGCTCATGATTATAAACAAGCCATTCCAGTGAAATGCAGACTGCCCTTCCCCCGCATGTTCCCACACCCGAGCATGATAGCAAACCCTCGAATACTATTAATATGCCACAGGAGTTTCTTTCAGGGTAAGAAAACATCTGCAAAGCAGAGTGGACAAATTCTCACCCTACAGGCAGTCTCTCCCCACTCCAAGGCCCACGTGAGGAAGAAAATGTTGAGGAAGAAAAGGCAGCTTGTAGTCACCAGGAGTAAAACGTAAAGCTAGTAGAATCACACCTAGACTTCATGACTATCTCCTTGCGCGCCCTCCGTCTTCAGCTAACGGCAAGACCAACATCTTGATTCTTAACTCTCCACCTCATGGTCCCATGAGAAAAAAGGACTTGTTCTTTATTCTGGATTCACAAGAATGAGGTTAGGAGGGGGACAAGAAAAAAATCTCTGTGTGGGGATATAGAACTATTGATTAAGACGGTTGATCGAGTTCTGGAATCTAAGTAAACCAGTTGTTTAAAGGCATCAAGTCTGTGGTGGCTGGATGACGAGGGTGATTTAGTTTAGTCTTCAGACTCACTGGAGGCTCCCCTGCGGTGACCTCACACTTCGATTCTAAGCGCCTTGCGAATCTATGAAGAGAGCTACAGGTACACTAAGGATCCCTCTCAGACTCAAACCTCGAGAGGCGCTCTGACGGTCTCTCTCGGAGGATGGAACCCTTGGCATATTTATGGGCCATAATTAAGGAACAGCACTTCTAAAGCAACTCATTCATTCAGTGATTAATTTGGGACACCCGTTCGAGATGTCCAACAAACATGCGTAAACACGTTCTTGCAAAATCTGGCATGAGTTATGGGTCTCAGCCATAAAAACCATCTTTGATCAGTTTTTTGGTGATGAGCTGCTTCAGCAGAAGCTGTTTGATAAAGGGCTGGGAAGACGTCGCAGCCTGTCCCACGGTGGTACCGAGGCACTCACATGAAGCCGGCCACAAAGGTATTGGACAGCAAGGGCGCTCCCCCGCCGTACGCAGAGCTCGTTTCTCCTAACCAAACCTTCTTGTGGGGTCGGGTCTCCTCAACAACCTGCGGACAGGAGAGTCCCCATTGTATTTGCGAACAACCGACCAGCTGTGGTGCTGCAGATTAATGACGCTCAAAACCTTGTATTCCCAGACCGATTTGTCCACTACGGTGACAGAACATGTTCGTGGCCATTCAGGTCTCGGGCAGTTTACTTTCGTTAGAATACTCAGTGTGGAAGGAGTTTAAATCATCCCCTTCCTATGGCCTTGGAGAGTTAATTCTACCAAAGGGCTATTGGGAGTGTTTTTAATTTTTAATCAATACACATGGGTGAGGCCTGATGCTCAGGGGACTGCAGGGGAGTGAGTCAAGGAAACATGGAACCGCGTCCACGGACGGAACGAGAATCGGCGAGACCACGGAATAAAAACTGGCTTCGTGGACGTCCCTCCTCATCTATGGCTTGGCCTTCGGCAGTATATGTCACCTGTGGTCAGCTGTGGTCTGGAGGCAGACGGCCCTCCTTCTGTCCTGTCACCAGGAGGTCACTTCCTGTCTGAAGGCATGGCAGACAATACGCCTGTCACGCGTCTCACTTCCTCGCATGTCAGAGGCATCGTCTCATCTCACAGGCCCCAAGAAGAGTGAGTGAGTGCAATAAGGTGTTTGAGAGAGAGACCGTATGCACGTAACTTCCAGTGTAGTGCAGTGTTAGAACTGTTCTGTTCTATTACTATTGTTGTCAATCTCTTACTGTGCCTGATTTATAAATCAAAGTTTCTCATAGGAAGGTACCTGTAGGAAAAAGTATTTATAGGGTTTGATATTATCTGTGGTTCCTGGCATCAGCTGAGGGTCTTAGGCCATATCCCCTAGAGATAATGGATCTCCCTCCTTTAGGAAAAAAAAAAAAAGACTGTTACCTGGAAAACCTTTTGCACAGATGAAGTAAAAGTGTCCAGCACATCAGGGTTTAGGAAATCTTCTTTGGTAGCAATTCGTCCATTCAAGTAGTAGCTAAGTCATTCAGAAAATATTCAGAACAAAATAGCAAACCTGCTTCCTGCTCTTAGGTTAACCAGCCATCTGGCTCTCCCTCCGACCTCTCCCCACCCCGCTGGTACACGCACGAGTATCTTTAAAAGGCGCAGTTCCAGCAAGAAGAGACCAAGATGGAAGAGGATCCAGTATTCTTTCCGTTTTTTAAAAGATTATATTTATCTATTTGACAGAGAGGGGGGAAAGAGAGAGTGCAAGCAAGGGGAGAAGCAGGTAGAGGGAGAAGCAGGCTCCCCGCTGAGCAGAGATCCAGAAGTGGGCTGGATCCCAGGACCCCGGGATCCTGACCTGAGCCGAAGGCAGAGGCTTAGCGGACTGAGCCCCCCAGTCAGTTATTCCTCTTGAAAAGACTGGAAGGGCAGGTGCTTGTAGGCTCCCTGTCCTTTGGCAAGCACACTGATTTTAGCTACTTATCTGCTTCATGATTTCAATGATAGTGTGCCTTGATCTTATAGAGACTACCACATTATTTAAAATAAAGTTTAAATTTTTGTTTTACTAATATTAAAAGACTAGTACAGTGTTGCTTGAGAGATTGTTTCTTACTTGAACTATGTCAGTTAGCAGTTAAATGGAAGTAATTTTTTGAAGCTAAGTAGTAAGTAAAACTAGCACTAGCTTCATAGCACTAAGAGCAGGAGATGTACTTACTGGTGCCATGTGACCGAATCAATCACTTCTCCCCCAGCCTTCAGGAAACTAGAAGAAAAAGTCTATTATGACCTTTACTTAATCTTCATATGCACAGGGTTTTATTTCCTAGATATGGTTACTGCCTTAGCCTCAGGCAAACACAAACTTCCTAACTCTGATACAAATTGTATTGAAGGTTCCACTGGCCCTCAGATCCTTGGTATTTGGAGCCCGTCAATGTCTCCTCTTTTGGGAAAACATCTGCTTTGGTGCAAATGGTTTAATAAGAGGCGGGCTATTGAGAATTCTCCATCAGAGAGAAATACTATTTTTACAAAGAGCAGTTCTGCTTCCTCTGGTTCCTACCTCCTCAGTATCTTGACAGTCTTTCCGCGGGGCTGGCCAACATCAGGACCATAGAGATTTGAAGTTTTGAAAGTGGTTTTTTCTAGAAGTTTATGCAACTTGACAAAATCTTCTCCTAACTGCAATCCATCGATGAAAATACCAGCCTTCTTGCGGAAACTGTTAGGTTCTGAAAGACAGCAGTTCTCAAGGTAGTCACGTACCTAAGAATTTTGTATTTAAAAACAAACTTAAAATGGCATATAAAAGCACAAAAACATTTCCCAGTTACAAAAACTTAGAATTCAAAGGCAAGGGGCTCCTGGGTGGCTCAGTCCTTGAGCCTCTGCCTTCAGCTCAGGGCATGATCCCGGGGTCCTGGGATCAAGCCCTGAATCAGGCTCCCTGCTCAGTGGGAAGTCTGCTTCTCCCTCTCCCACTCCCCCTACTTGTGTTGCCTCTCTCACTGTCAAATAAATAAATAAATAAAATCTTGAAAAAAAAAAAAAAGAATTCAAAGGCAAGAAAAGGAAAACCCTGCATTATGAAAAAGATATTTCAGTTAAACACAAATGCAATTGACACTACTAAAGTGTGAGGGAGTATTATCTTATTATCTTATTATTATTAAATTTATTATTAAACTTACTATTAAACTAATGGATACTCGGGGAATAGTCTACATCCAGTATTTAATAAAGTGATTTCCTTAAAAAGGAGAAAAAGTTTGGGTAGGAGGGAAGGCGTTGAAAAACTGATTTCTACAATGCCATTAAAAGCCTTATGAGACTGTTCATTCACAGATTGTCTGAGCAGGTGAGCTGGGAAACAGCCAAGCTGCAGACATGGGAGGAGGCACAGAAGTGCTCAGTCTGCTTCCCCAAACACCTCGTACAGGCTCTCCCTTGGCCCCTCCTCTTTCTCTCTGGAAAGCAGACCTTTTCCTTGCAAAGGGGGCCCTAGGAAGAGGGAAACATGACGGCACGGATCTTGTCCCTTCCTCCGAAGAGCAGAAGGAGTGGGGGCTGGGCATAGCAGGAAGGAGGGACCGAGGGAGAGAGATGGGTACGGACAGGTTCAGGTGACCCGTCACTCATGTGGCTGTGTTCTCCGAAGTCACTCAGCATCTCACTAAGGTACAGTCCCCTCTGCCCCATGTTGTGTTCTGTGCTTCCCTCGCCGGTTCCCTTCCCCGCAGCAACGTCGTCCCCAGATCTGCCCTTAGACATCACTATAGTCCATGGCACTACAGACTTGTATCTTGCTTGTTTGCTGTCTTGTCGGTCTGGCTCCCTCCCTCTAGAACGGAACTCCCAAGAAAGCAGGGACCTTGCTCTGGAGCCAGACTTTCTGGGTTCAAATCCCAAATCCTCCAGTTGTTAGACCAGCATCACACAGCTTAAATAGCTAACTAATAGCTAAATAACTAAACTAAACTTAAGTAGCTAACCAAAAATTAACCTGTGTCTCTTCTGTCATCTGTAAAATGAAAGTCATCATTGTATCTGCCCCAGGGTGGTTATAAAGAGAAAATAATACTTATCAAATGTGCAGAACAGTGCCTAGAATGTAGTATGTGCCCATTGTATTACTGCATCTCATTTCCCATTTTAGTTTCAGTTCCATTGGCTCATGTTTAAATGAATGCAGCTAATCACTAGTACTTCAGTTAGAATTGACAAGTTCTTCGCAAAAAGTGGAGAAGGGAACCATCGGGAGCTTGACCCATTCTGTACTAGGAACTTGTAGCTTGAGCACAGCGTGGTGGTTGGGAGGGAGTTGCTGAGATTTAACTGACACATGAGAAACAGAGAAAGAAATGGAGAGGTAAGGGCCCAGTGCTGCTGAGTGTAGCCTGCCAACCGTCACAGGGCTAAGTGATCCTGAAACTCAAGTGAGCCCAGGAGCTGGGGGAGTGTCTGCGTCCAAGCAGTTCTCTTCAGCTCAAGCGTGACATAAAGTAGGATTCCCAACAGGTTCTGGGACACGTAAAGGACTGTCCCGCCATAAGCAATTCCAAAAACTGCGTTGTTGGGCACAGCTGCAAGTGTGCCAAGCCAAAAGTGTATTTGCTAATGTTAGAAAGAATGTCATAAATAGGAACAACTAAGCCAAAGGGGAATCTCCTTGCTAATAAAATGTTCCTGGGGGCACTCACCATTGCCTAGTTCCCAAGAAATGTTATAATTCTTGGAAGAGCAATAGTCCAGGAGCAACTGAGCGTTAGAACTGTTCCACTGCAAATCCGCTGTTCGTAGTAAAGCGTTTAGCCCAAAGATCAAGTCCAGTCCTGAGCAGTTTGCAAAAGAATACAGCATATCCACGGAACTTTCTAGAAGAAAAATATTGCAATTTAATGGCTGGGTCAGCACTACAATATTGAAGGCCTCTAGGTTTGTTCTCCAGCGAATTACTATTTTGGTTGTTAAACTGAAGGAATTACAGTCCTAATGAGTGATGACTATAATTATAAATATGAGGCAAATTTGGACAGGCAAATTAAATAGTTAAAAATCAATAGGACTTCATTTACCTCAGCTGTTGATTCAACTTTCCATGCTGAACCACGTAAAGTATCAGAAACTTCGGTCTGGCCCTCAGGTTTTGTTCAAATGACCTCAGGGGAACTCAAGCCCAGGCCAGACAGTCAGTCATTAGTTAACGTAAGCCACACTGTTCATAACTGAAACATCTCTGCTCACAAACTCAGTCACAAAATATTTTGGTAAGTTTAACCGTATTTAAAACATTTTTTTGGAAAATTCAGGTATTAGGTTTATTAATCTTAAATAAGTAAAATTTGACATTAAAAAATTGGCCTAGGGCAACAGATCTGTGGATTCTAAACAACGTGCCAAGACATTCTGGCAAGCCTCATGAAATTTCACACACAGCTGTCAGATTTAGCAAATGAAAATACAGACAACAGTTAAGTTTGGGCTTCAGATAAACGAGGAATAATTTTTACTCTATGTCTATGCAATATTTGAGAAATACTTACAGTAAAAAAATTAGTTTTTCTCAAATTCAAACTCAACCAAGCAGCTTATTCACACAGGCACCACTGGATCCTTTAGATGCGCAAGGGAAACATCGGCTTTGTTGGACACAAGAACTATTACTAGTAGGTTCTTGGACCTGACAACTTAATAACAGAAACTCTTAGGTATTTACATGGGGCTAGGTAAGATAAATTTAAAATTAAAAAAATTTTAAAAAATTGGAGTCACTTAAGTGCCATAAAGGTTTGGGAACTTTTGAGCTCAGCTTTTCTAACCACTGGCTACTCTGAAGTCACTTCTTGAGAGTGGCAGCGATGTCCGTTTGAATATCATCTTCAGGTTGGGTATCATACGCACAATAAGCCTGTAATTTTCACGTATATTTGGAGTTATTTGTTGACTGGAGATCCACTCTTGAGCTCTCCTCGTTTAAAACAATCTAAGTGAGTTACTGGGCAAGCGCCGTAGAGTGACCCTCGGTGTAATATTGCCAGTGGAGGCTGGCGGGCAGGAACATCCCTCGCGAGGCGTTTGAGGTGTGTTAGGTGTGTGCTCTGTCACCCACATCCGCAGAGCCTGTCTGTGATCACGCAGTTACGGACGGCAGGGTGGAAAAGCTCTCCAGTCCTGTGGCCCAGCCTTCTACTGGATCCTGAGCCATGGCTGGGAAGGCACAGAGCCTTGGGACTGCTGAGCTCTCCCCAAACTGCCACCCTCATTTTCCCTCGAGGAAACTGACCCCCCAAGGAAAGGAGGTGCTTTGCCCGAGGCCACCGAGATATTTGGTGGGAGCGTCGTCACTAGAGCCTGCTGTAAAGGGTGACTCGACTGTCCTGTCACAGCTCCAGGTTGGACATCCATCCTGCAAAACTGCGCTGCAGGAAGTCTCCCGGACCAGGAATCCCAAGGCCTGAGCTCCAGGACACACTCCCCACTTACAGACACAGTGACAGTGTCACTCTGTGACTGTGGCTGTCTGCTCCACCTCAACCGCGGGTCCACGATCCTGGAACTAGCACCGGGAGGTGTCTACTCACAAAACCGAGGTTGAAATGACATGGATCAAAACTCACTGTGAACCATAAAAACCTTCACAGATATTAGGGACTATCACTACCTAGTCCCTTTGTAGCATTTTCAAAAAACCTAAAATGCTTGCATTTCAGAGTATTTATTCAACTCATACTTGACTCTTTGTCTATTTCATTTTTCCGAACACACTTGGAATGTATATGACTTAAAAAACTATTATATTCTTCCTACAGCAGAATAGTAACATCTAGAATAAGGGCTAAATATTACTGAGTTGGAATCTACTCTTTAAAAAAAAACAAACAAAAACCCAGTCAGCCTACTCTGTCCTCAAAATAAGAACAATATGAAAACTCACAGCTAAGGGGCACCTGGGTGGCTCAGTCCGTTAAGCATCTGCCTTTGGTTCAGGTCATGATCTCAGGGTCCTGGGATCGAGTCCCGCACTGGGCTCCCTGCTCAGTGGGGAGCCTGCCTGCTTCTCCCTCTCCCTCTGCCTGCCACTCCCCCGCTTGTTTCTCTCTCTCCTTCTCTCTGACAAATAAAAAATAAAATTAAAAAGAAAAGAAAACTCACAGCTGATTTTCCAATTCCCAATCATTACCCTTATTGTACAAGAGGATGGAAAGACCCTGGGACAAGGATAATCTACGGACAAACTAAAACTGGCACCGATTCTGTCCTTCGGGTTATGCCATGTCTGTTTACTTAAACGTGTCCACTTTCAGTGGGGAGTGGCTGATGGAGGCGGAGGAGTCAGGTCATGTGGAAGAGAGGTGGGGAAGAAGGAGAGCAAAGAATTAGCTCATTAAGTATCTGAATAAGGAAGTGTCTTCCTGCAGTCACACCCAGAATTACATCTGTGACACTGCTTCCTTTTCCTACCTAAACAGGCTTACACAGGTTAGTCTCGTGACAAATGTTTTTGTCATCTTCTACTTAAGAGAAACCCATCATCCAATGGGTCGTATAATTAGAAAATTTACCTAGATCTTCTAGGACACCTGATTTAAGGGTGTGGGCCACTGACTAAGCAATTAGTCAGTGCCGTGATAGACACATTTGAGGACAGTGACAGTCCTTGCCACCACAGACCTCTGCAATCTCCTCCATTGGACAATGCCAGCTCAAGCTCCTCAGGCGTTACCAACCTCCGCCGTCAGGGCAGAACAACGTGTGGGAACACCTACGGGCTTCTGAGATACTTCTCCCTATAATGAGTTGGTGTCTACAATAAACAAAAGACATTCCTATCTATGTTTCTAAGACATGTATTTTTAGATGAAGAACTTCAAACCAGGAGTCAAACGTTTCCAAATATAAATAAACTATCCATATTTGTTAAGTATTTTAGTCATAATGATGTACTGTATGGTGACTAACATAAAATAATTAAAAAAAAATAAATACATACTTTAGCCAACAGGATGGCTGCAGTTATAATGACCTACTTACATAGTTAGTGAAGGAATTTTCTTCTGGTGTAGGAACTATGAAGGTCCTAGTCCCAGCGGCAGGGTAAGATGTGGAAACCTACCATCTTGATTCCAGAAAGACTGTGTAAGGTAGGAAACTGATAAACTGGTATAACATTTAACATGATGCAAAATAAAGTAGAAATCAATAGATTACCTAACACCAGGCAGTCCTCTCTTAGCAGACCTGTATTGTAATGATTTATTATAGGTGACGGCTTACTGCTATGGGTCTCTTGTATTCTTGTCATTCCCTTCATGGGATGGAGACAGCCCTGCATTCTGCAAACTTCCATTCAATCATAGATCATGTTATTAAAGTGTCAGAGTGGTTCACCTTTCCCCCTTTAAAATACAATAAATCATTTAGAGGACTGCATTATCTATTAACATGTAAACCATTTTCTGATTTCCTAGGTGTCACATCTTTTCTGTACTTTATAAATAAAAAATATTTTAAAAAACCCACTGGATATGCTTAAATCCAGATAGTATACAGTAAAACCTTACAAAGACAAATAATCTACTTCCAACAATGTGCTCTTAGAGATGCCGAGTGACTCAGATTAGCTACAAGGTCATTTATTTTTCAAAAATTAAAAGACAGTTGTAGGGTATCTGAGCAGGTTATTCCCTTAACTGAGAGCTGGGGAACATCATCCCTTAGTTGGGTTTAAAACAGCAACTTGCAGATAGAAATATTTTTCATAGGTAAATAAGGATCGCTTGTTTCAGGTGTTTTAAAGCCCTACATGACAACATTATCCCATTCTGAAGACTCGATAACTGTTTCAGTGAATGGAAATAAATTCGTGGGTCATCAAGCTAGGTCTATGTCTGCAAAGCCACAGTGGAAAGAAAAAGAGAGAGATGCTTGATGGCCAGCACTGTCCGCTTTGACTGGGGCTTCCACTGCCTAATGGTACAGCAACTCGTAACAGGGGTTGCTTTGGGAGAAGACATGGAATGGATGACGATGTGTGAATGGTTTTCACAACTTGCTCTTTTTTCCCCTCAAGATTTATTTTTACTTTTAAGTAATCTGTACACTCAGCATGGGGCTCGAACCCCCAACCCGGAGATCAAAAGTCACAGGCTCTACTGACTGAAGTAGTCAAGCACCCCATTATTTGCTCTTCATACTTTTGTATCCGTGTCTTCCTCTGGCTTCCTAGTTGCTCAGAGCAGTAAAGGTCATTATCAGCTCGTGAATGTATGATTTCTAGATTTTACTTCATGGCTAATAGGCAAAGTCAGGGGAAGAAACAAAAAAATCAGAAGTTTTGGGTTCAAGATTTCCCATTAACTCTTGACACAACTGCTACAGGGCTTACGTGGTTCAAGCCCGAGTTCAAGCTACCCATGTATTTTGGGGGCGGGGACGTCATGTCTTACTTGAGTAAGTGCTGTTCTTGAACTTTTCCTGAAACTGTTCTCTGAGCAGCAATCGTTCCTGGAGGGGCCACTCCATCTGCAGCCTCGCCTCTACATCAGATGGGATGGATCCAGACTCGCAAGGATCTACAAGTGGGAGAAACAGTGTAGAGAATCTCTTTTCACAGGGGTAAGGCTGCAATCCCATACATTTATTTTATTACCTATTTATGTGACCAAAGCAGGATAATTACGTTTCTGGTTTTTAGGTATGAGGTCAGAGAAAGATATACTCTGTTACACACGTCAAATTTGCTGGCTAATTGATCACCACACGCACGCACGCACGTGCGCGCACACACACCCCAAAGGGCAGTTTTCATAAGAAACATTAGACATATCCTGGACACAGATACACTGGACATAACTTCAAATTATTTAACAATTCAGAAAGCTCCTCAGAAACTTAAAATTTCTAGACAACCCCACAAAAGAAAACATAGTTTAATTCTCTTAAGATTCACTTTCAAAATACACAGAAATTTGTTTTGCTGGACTCTATCTGCTTCATGATAATTTCCTCTTGCCATAATGGTGGGACAGGAAATACTGATTTTTTTTCCCCTTCAAATATGGTATCCTCAACGCTTCTGAGACCACAACATGGACAACTGGACAAGTCAACCACTATGCTGTCAGGCAGATCGTGCTTCTTTATCACAAGGCAGCAGAGCTGCTGGGCGCTGGCTGCCAGGGCAGGCTGACCCGCCAACAACTTCCTTTCTGGAAAGCTGCACTTTCTGGCCTCTGGCAGCCTGTGCCTCGTCCATCCTTGTGCTCAAAAAGATGTTTCAGAAGCACTTGACATCCCCCACCACCCACCACATATACACACAGGATGAGGAAAATGTCCGAACTGAAGAGACCCTACAAACACACATGACCGATGGGAATGGTCCAGTCTAACGTAAATTTTTCCAATATGTCGTTTTAAGAGATTTCTCCCATTTTTTTCACTTTTTCTAATTATTCTTCTATCAAGTTTAGCCCAATTACCGATTAACTGTTCTGGACACTTCCTAACTGAGGAGAATATGTAATATATGAAATATTGAAATATTATCCACTAATATATGTGCATACATCATTATAATTCAACTATATATACAGCATACTTTTCATAATTGCTACAATAATGATTGAACTTCCACTTGATGTCTGCATGGCACTCATGAAAGATGTAGGGCAAATCCTCGTTGCTCCCTAAAGCAGGTTCTCAGGGGGAGCCAACAGGCTTCCAAATATCAGAATCACCCGAGGAGCTTGCTAAACTCATAACCCAAGGCTGGAACACAGAACCCAAATACTTGAACACACCCCAAGGGACTATGATAGTCCACAAAGTTTGACAATCACTGCCCGACAAATCAAATCGTAAAATTCGTTCTAAGAAGCAGAGCGTATCTCCACACCCTCTTCTTGTACCTTCCATTCACATTCTATTTTTTTGGAATAAATGGGTTTCAATCCATTGCTCGTGTCTTCAGCTGAAAATACCCTTTTCAGTGTGACACATTTCTGTCCCCACACTCCCACCAAGCAGCTGTGTCCTTCAGCTACAATCATTGTTCTATTTACAGCACGATTAACTCTCAGGTACGCCCAGCACGATTTTTTGTGTGAGTCTCATGTTCCTGAAAACACTGGGAGGAGGAAACCTGCCCCCCTGATCCCCCCTTTTGTGAGAGTGCCTCCTTGGGCAGTCCTGGATTTCTTACTAATTGTTAGATGTCAGCCAGAACACTGCTCTGAGAACGCTCAAGACTGACTCAAGTGAATTAGAACATATTGTGAATCTTTAAAAGTTCACCGTGGTTGACTTGAGACTGCCAGTAACTCCTCTCTTCAAAGGTCGGTTCTTTTTGGGGATCAAAAATGAGAAAGTCCGTCTTGGTGCCACCAAATCGCAGGTATGCCGGAGACAAACCTCTTGCCAAAGTGCGAAGCTTCGGAGAACTGTTAGGAGACAAGCAAGAAACCAAAGGCATGTTTTCCAGGACAATCCAGTCAAACATGTTCACTCTTGAGGTGGATCTATCTCTTAACATGTAGCTGTATGGGGCCTGGAGGGAGAAGTCCTAACGCTATACCAGGGAAGTCTTCTCAGTCTGAATCTTTCTCAGTGCAAGGTCACACGTCTAGGTGCCTGCGGGCGACTTGGAGCTCTGACTCTGGCAAGAACTTATACTTTAGTTTGACAAGTAGGACAATGTTCAGAACTTTCAAAACACTCATAACCCTTTTATGATTGATGGAGGGAAAGAGATTGAAAGAATGGGCACTGTAGGAAAGAGGACTCTGTGTTTATTTTACTTGTTTAACTTAATTTTATTTTTCTAGTGTTCCAAGATCCAATAGTACATTAAGAAGATTATCCACCATGACCAGGTGGGATTTATCCCTGGGATGCAAGGTTGGTTCAGCATTCACAAATCAATCAGTGTGACAGAACAGATCAGTAAGAGAAGAGAGAAGAACCACATGGTCCTCTCAATTGATGCAGAAAAAGCATTTGACAAAATCCAGCATCCGTTCCTGATTAAAATGCTTCAAAGTATGGGGATAGAGGGAACATTCCCGAACTTCATCAAATCTATCTATGAAAGACCCACAGCAAATATCATCCTCAATGGGAAAAAGCTTGCAGTCTTCCCGTTGAGATCAGGAACACGACAAGGATGCCCACTTGTTCAACATAGTATTAGAAGTCCTAGCAACAGCAATCAGACAACAAAGAGAAATAAAAGGTATCCAAATTGGCAATGAAGAAGTCAAACTCTCTCTCTTCGCAGATGACATGATTCTTTATATGGAAAACCCAAAAGACTCCACCCCCAAACTACTAGAACTCATACAGCAATTCAGCAACGTGGCAGATACAAAGTCAATGTACAGAAATCAGTGGATTTCTTATACACTAACAATGAGAATACAGAAAGGGAAATTAGAGAATCGATTCCATTTACTATAGCACCAAGAACCATAAGATACCTGGGAATAAACCTACCAAAGAGGGAAAGGATCTGTACTCGAGGAATTACAGAACACTCATGAAAGAAATTGAAGAAGACTCTGTGTTTCTTGAAAAGTAGATTGTCTTCAAAAATGTTATGTTCCCAGGGCCCCTGTGAGGCACAGTAGGTTAAGCATCAGACTCTTGATTTTGACTTGGGTCATGATCTCGGCGTCCTGGGCTGGAGCCACGTCAGGCTCCAGGCTCAGCGGGAAAGGAAGCATTTGTGGATGCTCTCCCTCTTCACTCCCAACGTGCGCTCGTGCTCCCTCTTAAATAAATAGATCTTGGGCACCTGGGTGGCTCCGTGGGTTAAGTGCCTGCCTTCGGCTCAGGTCACGATCTCAGGCTCCTGGGATGGAGCCCTGCATGGGGGGGTGTCCTTGCTCAGCGGGGAGCCCACTCCTGCTCAATCTCTCTCTCTCACTCAAGTAAGTAAATAAATAATCTTTTTTAAAAAAAGATTTTATTTACTTATTTGACAGAGAGAGATCACAAGTAGGCAGAGAGGCAGGCAGAGAGAGAGGAGGAAGCAGGCTCCCCGCTGAGCAGAGAGCCCGATGCGGGACTCGGTCCCAAGACCCTGAGATCATGACCTGAGCCGAAGGCAGAGGCTTAACCCACTGAGCCACCCAGGCGCCCAGGAAATAAATAATCTTTAAAAATTATGAAATAAAATAAGTCTTTTTAAAATGTAAAAAAATGTTTATGTTCTCAGATAAATTCATAAATGATTTAAGATTCTTCCTTTTCTCCCTAACTCTGGCTTTCAAGGAAAACCATCCTTCTGAATTTCAGTCAAATGAATGAGAATTAGATAATATTCTGATTCCTAATTTGACAAGTATTATGTATTTATTTGAGGGAAAGAGAGAAAGAGAACTTGCACAAGTGGGGGAGGGCCAGAGGGAGAGAGAGTCCCAAGCAGACTCTCTGCTCAGCACGGAACCCGGTTTGGGAAGGGGGTGGTGTTCGATCCCGTGACCCTGAGATCATGACCTGCACTCGAATCAAGAGCAGGTGCTTAACCGACTGAGCCCCGCAGGCGCCCCCCCGCAAACACACATGTTTACACAGGTGCACAGGCCGTCCCCGAGCGGTGCCAGGAGAACGCACGAAGGGGCCCTAACCCGAACTCTGGGCTGGAGGTAGGGGCTGCGTAGAGGTTTTGGGGGGAAGTAGCTTCACTGTCCGGTATTCAAAAGGAATAAATCTTATCCTGGTCGAAGCCATCGAGGTGAGACGGAAGGAAGGTTCTAGGTGAGGGAGAGAAGGCGGGGGTGGGGGAGCACGGCCCTGACGACCAGGAGCTGCAGCTGGGGCTGCAGAAGGGCCCGAGGCGGCCGGAGAGGGCGGACGGCGGAGCCTCCAGGGCCGGCCTCAGGTGAGGGCGACGGGCAGCTCCGGAAGCACTTGGGGCAGTGAAAGGGCCTCGCCAGGCTTCTGTTCTGGAGGAGGGTGTCCGCCTGCCGTGCGGACAAGTGACGGAAGGACCCAGACTGGGGTCGCGTTGACGTGCACAGGAGGGGACGGGCTGAGACAGGTGACAGCTGTGGGCAGGAGAGAGGGGGTGCATTCAAGACACCTGCGGAGGCAGGAACCCGGGACTGGGTGTCTAACCGGGGTTACAGAAGAGGCGAGGTTCCCCCCGGAGGCCGGTGACACTCGCTGAGGTGAAGAACAGGTGACGGCCGGGAGACGGGGATGAGGGCCGGGGGAGGGCTCCGTTTTGTCGGACTGGACGTGTTAAAGCAACCCCCAAAACTCACTGCCCTCTGGCCCTGGCGTGTGTACTGCCCGAGCTGAGGGACACGTCAGACACGCAGAATGAGGAGTCCTCGTCTAAGCTGACCGGTAACCCCCGGCCCCTCAGCGGATACGAGGCGCTCCCCCCACCCCCGAGTCCCCGCAGGCTGGCTCTGGCCCCTGCCCTTGGTCAGGCTCCGAGGCGTCCTTGGCACCGTGACTGCGTGTGAAGACAGAGGAAGCTCATGGAGACGTTCTGTGCAGCCACAGAGACGGATGCTCTCTGGAAACGGAAGGAAGACTGGCACCACGCACAGGGGCTGTGCTACCTCGGGACAGTGTCTGCGCCCAGCCTGGGTCAGACCCCAGAGCCCCGGAACCCGCCTCCCAGAGGCAGTGACCGCAGCAGCTGGGCCCACTCCCAGTCGCACCACCCCGCTCCGACGTCCCTCCGATCACTCAGCGTTCCCTCAAGTCCGCTCCTAACCACGCTTCGTTCCCTCTCTGTCCGCCCCCCGCCACCACCGAAGTGCTCATCCTCCGGCGAGCAGAGTCTCCTCAGCACCTAGGCGAGAGCCGGGCACACAGCCGGTGCTCAATGAATATTCCTGAAGTGGATGAACAAGCGAGTCCGCCCTGACGGAAGGGCAAGTGGGCCCAGACAAAGCTTGTCTGTCTCTGAACACAACCCAAACCCAGTGCTCCGGCTCCTGCCACGTAAGGGAAAGCACGTGTTTCAGAGGTGTCGGTGTTCAAGGCCGTTTTGTTTGTCTCCTTTGCAAGGGAGCGTTTTCTTGTTTAGAGAATACAACGGCGATGCCCTCTGACAGAAACCAGAGCTTAGACGGCTGCAAGACGTGTCAGAAATAGAGAACTGATCAAAGGTACAGGCTTCGAGCACCCGCGGGCGGCTGGGCAGGTGGGGGGAGGGGGGGGAGGTGGGGGGGGAGGTGGGGGGGGAGGTGGGGGGGGAGGTGGGGGGGGAGGGGGAGGTGGGGGGATCCACGCCACCAGGACCATGTGGAAATACACAAAAAGACCCGCATCAAAGCAGCCGCAGGTACGCAGCTCCCGGAGCAGTTTGTGAGGGGAAAGCAAAGTCTGCGGGTGTTTCAGCGTTACCTTCTGTGTGAAAATAAGCTGCTTCTCCCGGCCCCGAAGCAGGCCGCCTTCTGGCACCGGCTGCTGCGGGCTGACAGCCAGTTGTGAGGCTCTGAGGAGGAGCTGTTAAACTGCGGGCGGTTTGAAAGCACCCAGGGTAGGAGGGTCATACCACAGAAACCAGAAAAATCAGGGAAAAGAAGAAAAGAAAAGAAGAAAAAAATCGAACCCAAACCCGTCTCCCTTCTTGCCCAGAGCCAGCCCCGGAACAGCTCAGAGCGCACAGGGCAGCAATTCACGGCCAGGAGGCGGGAGAAACCCCTCAGGAGATTATGTGACGTGGAGAGAAAGCCCAAGCCAGGCGTCTGAGGGACACCAAACATCGAGGACAAGCTAGAGAAAGGTGACGAGGTGTGAGAGAGGTGGGGAACCCCCAGAAGCCGAAGTGACCCAGACCCGAAGGGATGAGAAAGGTTCACGGTCAGCCTCGCCAAACGCTTCCGAGACACTCCAGAACCGAATGCCACAGAGCGGCGCCTTCAACAGGGAAACCTACTCTCTCACGGGAGTGGAGGCCGGAAATCTGAGACCGAGCGTGGGCAAGGCCAGGCCACCTCTGCACTTCCGGGGGAAGGACCCGTCCCAGGTTCCTCCCAGCTTCCCGTGGCTCCCTGCAGCCCCGGCACCCACCGCTCCAGTCTCCACACCCCTTCTCTCTGCGCATAGGCGTCTCCACATGTCCTCTTTTTGTAAGGACGTCAGTCAGAAGGGATGAAGGCCACCTCCATTCCACTACAGCTAAATTTCTTTTCAGTGTCCCAGAATTCTTTGTTTTTGCACCACACCCAGTGCTCCATGCCATCCGTGCCCTCTCCAATACCCACCACCTGGTTCCCCCAACCTCCCACCCCCCGCCCCTTCAGAACCCTCAGTTTGTTTCTCCGAGTCCACAGTCTCTCATGGTTTGTCTCCCCCTCCGATTTACCCCAACTCCCTTCTCCTCTCCATCTCCCCACGTCCTCCGTGTTATTCCTTATGCTCCACACATAAGTGAAACCATATGATAATTGACTCTCTCTGCTTGACTTATCTCACTCAGCATCATCTCTTCCAGTCCCGTCCATGTTGCTACAAAAGTTGGGGATTCATCCTTTCTGATGGAGGCATCATACTCCATAGTACTTTTTTTTTTTTTTTAAAGATTTTATTTATTTAGTTGACAGAGAGAGAGCAAAAGTAGAGGGAGCTACAGGCAGAGGAGCTCAGCAGGGAGCCTGACACAGGATTCCATCCCAGGACCCTGAAATCATGACCTGAGCTGAAGGCAGATGCTTAACCCACTGAGCCACCCAGGCGCCCCTCACTACAACTAGTTCTTAAGTAATCGTATCTGCAATGGCACTATTTCCAATTAAGCTCACACACTGAGGTAGAGGGGTGAGGACTTCCATGTGTGAATTGGGGGGCAGCACCCAGGAAGGCAACCCACAACGGGCACCAGACAGAAAGGTGTTCAATGGATTTTGCAATAAAAGGTCACTGGTGATGCTGGAGAGACGGACTTTATGACACAACGACAGGAACATCGTGTCACAGATCGAGGAAGGAGGGGTGGTGAGGAAGGCCGCCAAGGGGAGAAGAGAGGGCAGTTCCCGCACAGGCACAGTGCGGAGACGGGAAGCACTTGAGGGGGTTTCCACATCATGAGGAAGGACTCAGTCCAAACAGAGAGGTTAAAGACGAAGGAGAGAACAAAGTCCTCGGGGAGGCAGGAGAGGACAGAGAGTAGAGACACTGGCCTGAGGACAGAGAAAGGAAGAAAGCTAGACGCGGCCGTGGTATGTGTGCAGGTTTGGTGGAAGAAGAAGAGGAAGTTCTTGTCCACTGACTTCATTGGCTCTGGGAAAGAGAAACGTGGCCGCAGGCTGAGAATGGTGAGGCGGAGGTTCAGTCCGAGCTTGAAGGAAGTGGAGGATGAGAGACGCAAGGAGATGAACACGCCCGCGGTCAGGCATACGGCATTTTTTTTTAAGTATTTTATTTATTTGACAGAGAGTTAGAGAGCACAAGTAAGCAGAGTGTCAGGGAGGGGGGAGAGAGAGAAGCAGGCTCTCTGCTGAGCAGGGAGCCCCATGTGGGGCTCGATCCCAGGACCCCAGAATCATGACCCAAGCTGAAGGCAGCTGCTTAACCAACTGAGCCACCTGGGCGCCCCAGCACAGGGCATTTTTGATTGGGTCGTTGATTACTTACTTCCGGGAAGAAGACAGACTGAAAAGATGCTCCTTTCCAATTCTAGAATGTTCTATCACTGGCATTTAAGTTCTGTGCTAATAGCAAATGTGGAAAAGAGAAAAACCACATCTGTTTGCCACCATGGGACACCAGAACCATGCCGTCTGAGGAAATCTGCTCAGGCCTCCGTTGAACACCTCTGAGGTCTGGGCCCTGATTCTCCCACTCTCGAGTGGGGCCCTGCCAAGCCACTTGTAACAACCAACCCACCCATCTTGGTGGAGATGGGAATCAAGCTGGTGTGGTCTGACCTCCAGTGTCCTCACCACTAGGCTACCTGCTTTTCTTTACAGAATTAATGAGCAAAATTAGCAATGGCCCCTGGCAGGGAGGGCGCAGGCAGGAGAGCACACAGGTGTTTGCCAGAGAGGAGATTCTGGGCTGTTTGGGCTGGTTGAGGTGTGGCCATCTCTGGAGGCTCTCATGACCTAGATGACCTGGGCCCGTCCCTGCAGCATCCAGTCCTGGGATCAGCCCGGACTCATGGGGCAACGGCCAGTGAACAAGCACCAGTCTGTCTTTCCTAGGCGAGGAAACAAAACCACAGCTGGTTCTGCAGCCTCATGTTGGAAAAATATCTTTTTATTCAGGCCCAGGAGTTCACTGCAATCGTCTCCTAAGTCTCATTTAGTTAATACTTAGATTAAACAAAAAAAAGTATAATACTGGGAATCTCTCCTTGTACAGCTTTGCTGCGAACCTAAAACTGCTCTTCAGAAGTTTATTTTAACATATGTAAAATCATAGTTTATACACACACACACACACACACACACTTATTTCCCTTGAGACCTTTTTCAGCTTTTTTTTTTTTTTTTTTTTTTTTTTAAAACCTTCCTAACAGTTTAGGGGAGGGAAGCCTGGGCCGCGATCTAACCTGTCCTGCACCTGTCCTAACCGGCCCTCAGCCCGTCAGGCGCACTTGCCTGGGTCCGCTCCTCCAGGCGTATTTCTGGGGCAGGTGGAAAGTTTCCTTTCCAAACTGCCCGGAATACCGGGCCCTCGGGCGGCACTCCGGCAGCACCTGCTGGGCGAACGCAGGCGGGACAGCCGTTTGGGGGCGGCAGACCCGGGACAGGGAGGGTGGAGGAGGGAGAGAGACAGAGGGAGCCCGAGCTTCGCGGGCGCGGATGTCAGGAAGGCAGGCCAAGGGGCGCGCAGGCCGGCGCTTACCCCAGGAAGGCGAGGAACCGCGGGTCCGTGGCCAGGTTGGCGTCGATGGTGAAGGACAGGAAGGCGGGACTCACCCGCTGCACCGGCCGCTCGGTGGCCAAGTCCAGCTCCACGGCGTCCTCGGCCTGCGCGGGTCCTGCCAGGGCGCCCGGGGAGAAAGGGCCGAGCGGCCCCAGGAGCAGCAGCAGCGGCAGCCCGGGTCTCCAGCGCAGCAGCATCTCGGGCTCACCTGGCCGCACCCCTGCCCCGCAGCCCAGACCGCGCGCGCCTCCCGCCCCGCCGTGGCGCCCTTTTCTCTCGCGCGCCTCACCCCTCCCACTGCGCCCTGCACCCCTCCCACTCCTGCCCTGCACCCCTCCCACTGCGCCCCGCACCCCTCCCACTCCTGCCCCGCACCCCTCCCACTCCTGCCCCGCACCCCTCCCACTGCGCCCTGCACCCCTCCCACTCCTGCCCCGCACCCCTCCCACTGCACCGCGCACCCCGCCCCCCTCCTCGCCGCCCCGCCCCCTCCGCTCGCTCCCACTTCCTGGCACGCTTGCCCTCGCGGCCGGTCCCGCCCCTTTACGACCCCCCCACGCGTTCGGAGGGTGCGGGCTTGGCGGGGGGCCAAGCGCGCGGGAGCGCCGCAGAGCGAGCGCGGGGCACGGACCCCGGAGCACGAGGTGCGGCGCCGGGTCCTCGGACGCCCCGCTGTCGCTGCCGCCGCCCCGTCGGGCTGAAGACACGTCGACCCGCGTCCTCGACCGAGAGCGGCTCCCGGCGGCTCCTCCCGCCCGCTCTCGCCCTCTCGCCCCGCCGCGGAGAGACCGGCCTCCAGGGCCTCCGGCGCGGCCGCGAACGGCGCGGGGCCTCGACGCTCTCCGGACGCGCAGCCCGGCCTAGGGCAGCGCCCGCCTCCCGGATTCGGAGCCTGTGCCCGCCCCCCCCCCGCGCCGTCCCCTCCCGCTGCCGCGCAGACCCCTCCGCGCCCCCTCCGCGCCCCCTCCGCGCCCCCTCCGCGCCCCCTCGACGCCCCCTCGACGCCCCGGGCGCTGCGCGGCTGCGAACAGCACCGCCCCGAGGCCGCCGTCGCGTTCCGTCGGGTTCCCGCGGCCCGGCCGGGTGCGGGCGCCGCTCGCGTCTCGCTCCGACTCGGGCTCCGAGGCAGGGACGTGTCGGACGGCCACGGCGGGGACCTGACGGACGCAGAACCCCGGGCCCGCGGCAGCTTGTCTCGGCTCAAGTGCAGCTTCCTCCGCGCGGCTGTGCCCGAAAGGCCCCGGGGCGGCTCTCCCCGCGCCCCGAGCCCGCGGGGGCCGGGCCGTCTGCGGGCGCCGGGGGTCTGTGGGCGCTGGGACCGTTGCCCTCAGGCCGGCCTCGTCTGCGCAGACGGCCTTTGTCGCGCCTTGTGCACTCGCGAAAGTTCCGGGCATCGTGCTTGGCACCTAGTGGCCACCCAGTACACCTTTGTGGACTGAACGAAGGACTCCAAAACCCTTAAGGTTTTTTTTTACTGAGTTCGCACCACCTGTAGAGCAATAAATGAGAATGAACTGGGGGCACCTGGTTGGCTCAGTCTGTAGAGTATGGCAACTCTTGGCTGCAAGGTCATGAGTTCAAGCCCCACTTTGGGTCTAAAGCTTACTTAAGAATGGATAGTTTTGGGATGTGTATCTAATTTGCATAGCTCTATTCTCAGGCAGCTTAAAAGTGAACTATATAGCGACAGTTAGGAGTTTGTGTGGGTCTATCAGTTACTATTTTGCAACCTGAATCAGCTTTATATCCTGAAACAATACCTAAGAAAAAAAAACTCATACGTAAACACCAAGTCACCAGGAGATTATATGGCGGTAGACACAGGGGTGGGAAAGCAGACTCCTAGGTTCTTTCTCTGCCTTTGCCATGACATTGACCCAAATGCCACCTCAAAAGACAAAACTCACAACAGTTTCTTTCAAGTATTTGAGTGATTTGAAAAGTGGATCTTTGCAAGTTTTCTAAACCACGAGGCCTTGTGACATCCTAGATGTGGGCCAATGCAGTTCACATAGAAGTTACTAATATGGAAAACATAAATGAGGAAGCGAAGAAAAGCAACTTGCACACATGATGGT
Source organism: Mustela putorius furo (assembly GCF_011764305.1). NCBI lineage: Eukaryota > Metazoa > Chordata > Mammalia > Carnivora > Mustelidae > Mustela > Mustela putorius. Next base: position 4,932,848 of record NW_025421261.1, read on the forward strand.
CTGTGGTTGAGATGTGATGCGTGTCGGGCTCCTGGATCTAAGTTGGTTTGATCCATTATGCCAGAGAAGTGAAATTAATAGGAATGATCCTTTCAGAGACACTTTGGTCATTAGACACCCACATTCTTATGGTGAGCTCCAGTTTACACACACGCTAGTGAGAGCCCCTTACATGCATCCTAGCCCACATCTTGAAAGGTTGTGGAAACTTGGCCACTTTTCCCACCTCCCAGAACCCCATTTCCTTATTTGTAAAGTGGCAATAATGCTGCATATTTCACAATCCTTATTTTGAGAATTAATGTATGTAACACATCTAGCACCATATACAATATGAAGTAGGTGTTCAACAGATTTTTTATCAGTAGTAATATTTCATTTAATCTTCACAATAACCTTGTACAGTAGATTTAGACCCAGTCTTCTGATTCCAAGTCCAGGGTTTTCCCACTGTGTCACACAGATTTGGTGACTCCCAAGTTATGTGATGAGAATGAATTAGAAATGAAAATACTCAGGGGGCCTGAGTGTGCCGTTGGCTGCACATGGGACTCTTGGACTCCACTCAGGTTGCGATCTCGTGGTGGTGGCCTCACAGTTGTGAGACTGAGCCCATGTCTGGCTCCACAGTCAGCACAGAGTCTGCTTGAGATTCTCCCTCCCTCTCCCTTTGCCCCTCCCACTCGTGTGTGCTCTAAAATCAATCAATCAATCAATCAATCAATATTTTAAAAAAAGAGTCTCTGCTCCTCTCCCTATTCCCCTGCCCCATCAAATACATAAATGAAATCTTAAGAAAAGAAAAATCTTCAAATGAACTAGGACAGTTCATGTGGATCACTTAATAATTATGAAGTGGTATCATTTCCATGCAGCCTTTGGGTTTTGAGGGACTCACACAAGATCAACAACTGGTCAACAGTTACTCAACTAGAAACACTCATGAGACAACAGGCTGATTTCGGGGTATCTTCAGAAAATAATCATCGTTTTACTCAACTGTATCGAAAATTAAAATTTTTTCTTAATGTAGAAATCCCTTAGTGAGGGTAATTTCCTAAGCATTTTTTTGTTCCATTTAGGCTGTCTAAATAGTTCACATAAACTGCATTGTTTTGAGATATTGGGTTAGACTTATTAAGTTTAAATTTTAGTTTGAATTTTTTGGTTCTCAAACTGTACTCTAAAACAAGGGGAAACTGAAAGCAAATATGTGCCGGAGTCTGGAGAGAAGGATGTTAACTGGCCTCGTGCCGGCTTTCCTCAAGGTGCTCACTCGTCTCGTCACTCGAATGTGTACTGGGTGCCCACCGTGTGCCCAGCGTTCAGCTAAGCAGCAGTAGCTTACATTCTCTGCTATCAAGTTTATATCTGGGGGCTCCTGCATGGCTCAGGCCGCTAAGTGCCCAAGTCTTGGTTTCAGCTCAAGGTGGGGGGATCAGACCCCCCGTCGGGCTCTGGGCTCAGTGCAGAGTGTGCTTCTCTCCCTCTCTTTCTGCCCTCCACCTGCTCCCACTGTCTCTCTCTCTCTCTCTCTAAAATAGATAAATCTTAAGAAAAAAAGTGTATGGGGTGCTTGGGTGGCTAAGTCTGTTAAGTGTCTGCCTTCAGCTCAGGTCGTGATTTCAGGGTCCTGGGATCGAGCCCCGCGTGGGGCTTCCCTGGCCAGTGGGGAGCCTGCTGCTCCCTCTCCAGCTGCCCCTGCTCCCTGCTCATGCTCTCTCTCAAATAAATGAATGAAATCTTTTTAAAGGATTTGTGTTTGTATATATCCTATAAATATGTATTTCTCTGTGTCTGTAGGAAAGTGGCTCCTTGGATCCAGTAAGTGAGCCAGAGGGTGTCGGAGAAAGCAGGAAATATTCTTAGAATAAGGAATCATAGGTTCCAGAGGTCACACACACTCACAATAATCAGGCAGGTTATTATGGTGTAGGCTGAGGGATTATCCAAATGTCCCCAGAGGAGAGCTGACTGCCCAATCTTGGTCTCCTATCTCTGGGATGATGAAGGCACTGGAGAACCTATTAAAAAAGCACAATAAAGTGAATTAAGTGGGACATTATTTACTGTTACCCCACCTCTGTAAACCGTGTAAACAATGTAAACATGGGACAGGAAAGGAAGAGTTCCAGGAAACGCATTGGAAATAGGGGACGGTCAGGGTTGGGAAAGAGGGAGCAGGAGTCCTACGCTAGAGTTAGGTGTTACAGAATACACGTACCGTGTGCTACATTATTCCACATATCACATAGTGCACTTACAGGCAAGATTCTCTGTTCTTGACTTTTGACCCGGCATCAGGTAGTTTCGGACTCTTAAGAAACAAGTGCTGTGGGGGCGCCTGGGTGGCTCAGTGGGATAAGCCGCTGCCTTCGGTTCAGGTCATGATCTCAGGGTCCTGGGATCGAGCCCCGCATCAGGTTCTCTGCTCAGCAGGGAGCCTGCTTCCCTTCCTCTCTCTCTGCCTGCCTCTCTGCCTACTTGTGATCTCTGTCTGTCAAATAAATAAATAAAATCTTAAAAAAATAAGAAAGAAACCGGTGCTATGTTACTTGTATTTACCCAAAGAACACCAAAGCACTAATTCAGAAGGATATGTACACCCCCATGTTTATTGCTGCGTCATTTACAATAGCCGAATTATGGAAAAGGCCCAAATGTTCATTGATAAACGGGTAAAGAAGCAGTGGATATGAACACACACAGTGGAGAATGACTCAGCCACAAAAAAGAATGAAATCTTGCCATTTGCAAGGACACGGATGGGCGAGACAGGGCAACGCTAAGTGAAACGAGTCAGTCGGAGAAAGACGAAAAGCACAGAATTCCACTCACAGGTAGAACTGAAGAAACACAACGACGAGCAAAGGAAAAGCAGAGACGAACCGGGAAGCAGAGTCTTAACTTGGAGACAGCAAGCCCGGCCGGGAGCGGGGGCGCGGCGCTGGAGAGGCCGAGCCGGACAGACGGTTGAGTCGCTGCGCTGTACCCCGACGCTCCTCGGGCCTTAAAACCACGAACTTAAAAAGGAAACAAGAAGGAAGCGCTGTGAAGTGAGGCGGAGGCGTCTCGCGTCCTGCTGGCCCGGGTGGGAAGGTGAAGGAGGAAGGCGAGACGCGGAGGAGCCGGTCCCGGCGGTGGGAGCGATTTCCTGGGTTCTCCGGGCCTGCGACCGCGGGGTCTGCGCCGCAGCGGCCGAAGCGCTGCCGAGGGCCCGCGAGCCGGCAAAGCACTTGCTCCCGCGGCCTTACGGAGCCGGGGCCAGGCCGGAGCGGCCGGTGCCTGGTGGCCGCCGCGCGCTTCGTCGTGTCCTCGGTGCCTGGTGGCCGCGCGCTTCGTCGTGTCCTCGGTGCCTGGCGGCCGCGCGCTTCGTCGTGTCCTCCGGTGCCTGGTGGCCGCGCACTTTGTCGTGTCCTCGGTGCCTGGCGGCCGCGCGCTTCGTCGTGTCCTCCGGTGCCTGGTGGCCGCGCACTTTGCCGTGTCCTCCGGTGCCTGGCGGCCGCGCGCTTCGCCGTGTCCTCCGGTGCCTGGTGGCCGCGCACTTTGCCGTGTTCTCGGTGCCTGGCGGCCGCGCGCTTCGTCGTGTCCTCCGGTGCCTGGTGGCCGCGCACTTCGCCGTGTCCTCCGGTGCCTGGTGGCCGCGCGCTTCGCCGTGTCCTCCGGTGCCTGGTGGCCGCGCACTTTGTCGTGTCCTCGGTGCCTGGTGGCCGCGCACTTTGTCGTGTCCTCGGTGCCTGGTGGCCGCGCACTTTGCCGTGTCCTCCGGTGCGCAGAAGCGGAAAGCGCCGCGGGTGGGCAGCCGGGCCTCGCACCGGCCCTTCACGTGGAGCGACGGAGACGCATCCCTCCGGGGCTGGGGTCTCCCGGGGCAGCGGCCCGGCGCGTCCGCTTCTGAAGGAGCAACTTGCGCTCAAGAACCGACTCCGAAAGCCTGGTCATGTCAGCTTCGGCCGGTGACCTTCGGTGAAAAATTACGCAGGACTTGGGGAAGCGGACGGACAGCGGACGGTGTCCAGCCGAGAGGGACAAGGCGCGGAGGCTCCTTCCCGGGACTCGCGACCTCCCAGGGCTGTGGCTGCGGCGCGGGGCGCGATCCGGTCGGGACCCGCCTCCACGCAGACTCGGCTGCAGGGGCGAAGCCAGACCCTCTGCGAGGAGCGACTGTCGTGGCGAAGCGACAGGTGCACGACGGCCGCGTGTTGCTCTTCCCGGATGGCAGTGGCCCGGCTTCTGCGGACGGAGTGAGCCGCTCCTTGCCGAGCCCGCCCGGCCGTCGGTGGGGCCGCGCCGGGGACCAGCGCGTGTCCCCTTCCCATGAAGACCGCTGAGCCGCGGACGAAGGACGTCCCGTCGCGGCTGCGGCACGGGGGAGGGGACAAGGGACGCGAGCTGCCCGATGGCGCTTCCCGAGGCCCCTCCAGCGGCTGGACTGGTCCCCCGACGGCGCTCGCTGGGCCGGGCCGGGGCAGGTGCGGTTGCTGCGGACGGGCCGGACGGGAAGGCTCCGGAGACCTGGTTCACGACGTGGATTCACGGAGGAAAACACTCTGCGCCGTTCCCTTGAGGACCGTTGAAATGGTGAATTTTAGGTGACATTGTTTGCCGCAATGAAAACATTTTAGTTACTACATGCAGAAAAGGAAGAAAATATCTCCCCACTATTTCAGCCTAGAAACAGCCAGTATTACTGATACACATTCTTTCACGCACTGCTCCTGTGGATACACGCACACTCTTAATTAAATTGGGGATCATACCCACTCAGCAAGGAAAGGGTAAAGACAGTACCTTTTCGTTTAGTAACTATGTTTTCATGCACCATTTCAATGACTGCATAGTTTTCTACCATATTAGACGTGTGGCCGGATAAAACTTGGGCAGTCCTTCTCAAAGTCTTTGGTCTCAGGACCCCTTTATGCAATTAAAAATTACCGAGAGTACAAAAGAATGTGTGTGTGTGTGTGTGTGTGTGTGTGTGTTATATCTGTGATATTTAATGTACTAGATATTATACTGATAAATAAGGGTGCCTGGGTGGCTCAGTGGGTTAAGCATCTGCCTTTGGCTGAGGTCATGATCCCAGCATCCTGGGATCGAGTCCTGCACTGGGCTCCCTGCTCGGTGGGGAGCCTGCTGCTCCCTCTGTCCCTTCCCTTGCTTGTGCTCTCTCTCTCAAATAAATAGAATCTTTAGAAAACTTAGTAAGTTAAAAATATTTAATTAATTTAAAAATAACTCTAATGAACTCATTTGATATTAATATAAATACAATCTTTATGAGAGATAGCCATATTTTCTCTCCTTTTTATTTGTTTATTTTTTTAGAGAAAGAGAGTGAGCGAGCGCAGAGGACAGAGGGAGAGAAAGAAAATCCCAAGCAGTCCCCACACCCAGGGCACAGCCTGGTGCAGGATCTCATGATGCTGAGATCATAACATAAACAGAAATCAAGAACCAGAGGCCCAACTGACTGAGCTACCCAGGAGCCCTAGCTACAGTCTCCGAAACAAACACAGTGTGGAGGGCGGCATTGTTCTACATTCTGTTGGTCTTTTTTATATTTAGCTTAATAGGAGACAGCTGGATTCTCCTATCAATGTCTGTAATCAATGTGTTGTCACATTACATAGGTAACTTCTGGAAAACTACTCTGTACTCTAATGCGAGAAGGAAAATGGAAATTATTATGTATTATCGTGGAAAGACTTTTGACCTTGCAAGGCTCTCTGGACTTTTCATGGACTGTGGACCACAGTTTAAGAACTGTTGTTTTATAGATATTGCTTACGTCCTTAAATTTTTTTTTTAATTTCACCATGTTTGAGGTATAGCGACAAAATGATAAGGTGTTGAAGGTATACAATGTGATTTTTTGATATGTGCATACATTGTGGTAAAATTCCCCCATCTAGTTAATTAACACATCCATCACTTTACGCATTTATCTTTGTGTGCGTGTGTGTGAACATTTAAAGTCTCCTTTCTGAGCAGATTTCAATCATACAATGCAGCGTTATTGACTATAGTCGCCGTGTTTCACACTAGATCCTCGGACCTCGTCATCCTATAGCTGAACATTTGTAACCTTTTAGCAACCCCTCTGTGTTCGTTTTTCCTTTCTGGTCTTCCCTTTCGAACACGTAGTCAGTCAGGCTCATTGCGGGGGGCTAGGTCTGGGGGTGGAAAGGCAAGGGAAGGAAAAAACGCTTTCACTTCCCAAAGCCCAACCCTAAATCCACGAAGGAGATTGTAGGAGGTGCACGAGAGGTAACATTTCCTCCTGGCGCAGTCTCCCGACCTGGCACGCATCGGGACACACACAGACAACTACAGCATTTGCAGGGCACTCTGGGGGAAGCCAATGCTTCGGAGGAAATCTGTATATACACTTGGTGAGAAATGCTTTCCATTTTGCATGTTGTACAATTACGATAAGAAAAATAAACGCAGAGCGTATGTTTGCTAAAGAACTTCCACATATTGTCTCTTCCATTTTTTTAAACAAAAGACTGGAGTTTGATTTCATGAACAAAACTTTTTAATATCCATGGTTGTGTCTCAAATGGCTCTTCGCCATCTCTTCAAACCCTTTTTTTTAAAACTTGAAATAGAGCTGACACTCAGTGTTACATTAGTTTCAGAGGTACAACACGGGGATTTGACAAGTCCGTATGTTATGCCAGGTCCAGGGCAAGGGTAGCTGCCGCTTGTGACCACGCAGCACCACTAGAACACCTCGGACAACATCCCTGGGCCGAACCTTTTCTTCCTGAGACTTATTCATCCCCTAACTGGAAGCCTGGACCTCTCTCTCCCCTTCACCGATTTTACCCATCCCTCTACCCCCAAATCCTTGATAAAATTTTGCTCACACAAGTAGATAATAAGCAATTTTCAATTTTTAAAAAGATTGATTGATTGATTGATTGATTTCAGTGGGGGGAGGGGCAGAGGGAAAGAGACTCCAGGCAGATTCCCCGATTCTCCATCTCCTGAGCGTGGAGCCCATCCTGGGGCTTCATCCGAACTGAAATCAAGAGTTGGCAAGAGTTGGAACTGACTGAGCCTGCTAGGTGCTCTGACAATGTTCAAATTTTTTAAAAGCAGCCTTATTGTATTAAAAGACTCTCACAGCAATCCTTTTTCTTCCGTGGCCAAGATAAGGCTGGAATCTTCTGATACAGTGAATGGATTTTTAGATATAACTTTTTCACAGTAAGTGTTTCAAAATAGTGATGAAGCTGTAGCGGGCAGAGAGAGCTTGAGGTCACCAAGGGGCAGAGGGACCAATGTCAGTTCCAGCTGACATGGGGGGGGGTGCGCTGTCTGGAGGACCAGTGCCGCCCACCACTTGCCTGCTCCCTGCATGCAGCCCGGAACTCAGATCTGACTATAGAAGAGGGAAACGTCTTCATCGACTGAGATTGCATTTACCCCTTCTATGGAATGGGCTCAAAATAAAAATCGTTGTGGAAAATGCTTGTGAAGTTTTATATTTAGTACATACCTCAGTGTATGCTTTGAGATTCCTTTCTGTCACAGTGCCCATTTCATTTATTTCCAAATGTTTTGTTATGATAAACAACATTTTGGGAACCTTCTTTGCACACACTTATTTTTTTCAGGTAAGGTATGATTATTTCCTTAGAGTAAGCTGCTGAAGCAGACTTGCTGGGTCAAAGGCTTATGGTATCTGTCATCTATCTATCTGTCACCTATGCTCTGCTTATATTTTGCTTTTTGTTTTTTTAAAAAAAGTCCTTTGCTACTTGTTGGTAGACTAATCTTAAAAGTTGTTAACTACTCATAATTTTTCTATCATTTTATTATAAAATTTGCAGATACATAGAAAAGCTGAAAGAATTGTACAGTGAACACCCGTATAACCATCGTCTAAATGCTGCAACGAACATTTTGCTATGTTTGTTCTATCATATGTTTACCCATCTAACCAACCCTCCATCAATCCATCCTATTTTTTAATTGAGATGTAATTCTCATATCGTAAGTCCCCCCTTTGAAAGTGCACAATTCAGTATTTTTTTGTGTGTATTACAAGACTGTGCAACCATCACCACTAATTCCAGAACATTTCTTCAGCAGTCACTCTAAATCACCGTCTACTTTCTGTCTCCATGGATTTGACCATCCTGGACATTTCATACAGAAGGAATCATACAGTATGTAACCTGTTGCGTCTGGCTTCTTTCACTTAACACTTCCCCCCACCTCCTTTTCATGGCTGAATAATATTCCACCAGATGGATATACCATGTGTATTAGTCCCTTTATCAGCTGATAGACAGGTGTGTTGTTTCCTTTTTTTGGTTATAACGTATAGTGCTCCTGTGAACACTTACGCAAATTTTTGTGTGAGTATATGTTTTCAGTTCTTGGGAGTGGGAGTGGAATTGATGAGTAGTATGCTAACTCTATGTTTAACATTTTTTTAAAATACTTTTTAAAAAAAAGATTTTATTTATTTGACAGACAGAGATCACAAGTAGGCAGAGAGGCAGGCAGAGAGAGAGGGGGAAGCAGGCTCCCTGCTGAGCAGAGAGCCCAATGCAGGACTCGATCCCAGGACCCTGAGATCATGACCTGAACCGAAGGCAGAGGCTTAACCACTGAGCCACCCAGGCGCCCCTGTGTAAACACATTTCGAAGAACTGCCAAATTTTTTCCCACAGTGACGCTATTACATTCCCACCAGCAATATCTGAGGCCCCACTGTTTCCACATCCTTTTGAATACTTTTTTCTGTCTTTTTGGTATTTTCATATCAAAAGATATTTTCTTGTGGTTTGCATTTCCCTAATGACATGTTCTTACTGGCCATTTATATATTTTCTTTGGAGAAATGTCTATTTAAGTTCTTTGCCCATAATCTTGTTTTTAAAGATACATTTATTTATTTGAGAGAGAGAACACAGGGGGAGGGGCAGAGGGAGAGGAACAGAGAAACCCGAGCAGACTCAGCATTGCTTGCTGAGCCTGACTTGGGACTTGGTGTCCGGACCCTGAGATCATGACCTGAGCTGAAACCAAGAGTCAGATACTTCACCAACTGTGCCACCCAGGGGCCCCTGCCCATAATCTTTTTTTTTTTTTTTTTTAAATATTGCAATGTAAATTGCAGACTGTATTTTTTACTCTTTTTTACTTCAAGTTCAATATGTGTTCATGGTTCTCTTTGTTTGTTTGTTTGTTTTTCTTTTTTTTAAATGCCCTCACATGGCTTAAGGCCCTAAGTTGGTAAGTTAAGACTTTTTTTTTTTTTAAGATTTCATTTGTTTCTTTGACAGAGATCACAAGTAGGCAGAGAGAGGGAGAAGCAGGCTCCCTGCTGAGATCATGACCTGAGCAGAAGACAGAGGCTCAATCCACTGAGTCACCCAGGCGCCCGGTTCTCTTTGTTTTTAAGTAAAATGTACATATGGTGTGTTAAAAACAAGACCGTAGGCCCCAAGTGGAGTCACTTATGCTAAGTTCCCGGTCACCAAACCTAAACTTCATGACGGTTTCAGCTCTCGCAGAGGCAGAGACGGAATCTTGAACCAGTTGGGAATCACGTGGTTGGTACTAGTTTGTGGTAATCTGTTTAAGGGACCCCTGCTGTCCCCTAAAGAAAAGTGACCTTGCGATAATTAACTCACTGTTTCCTTCTGTCTTTACCTAGGGTAACCTCCCCGCCCCCACTGTTCTGTCCGTCATCGTTTTGTCCTGTGCCTGGGGGCTCCTTTCTCCCTGTTAGACTGGATGCTGCCTGATTCATGAGTTGCTGGATAAAGCCAAGAAGATCTTTAAAATTGACTCGGTTGAATTTTGTTTTCTAACAAATGCACAAACCTTAAGTGTAACATTGGGTGAGTTTTTACAAATGTGTGAACCCGAACCTCTTTCACTTCAGAAAGTTTCCTCAGAGCCTTTCCCAGCGAACTCCTGCTCCCATGCCCGCAGGCAATCGTTCCGATGTTATGCATCTTGTGTTAATTCAAACTGATCTAGAATCACATATTACACAGTCTTGTGTAAAGCGCCTTTCACTCAGAATTCTGTTTTTGAAATTAGTCACGCTGTGTTGTGTCCCAAGGTTCATTTTTAAGGTTTCTTTTTTTTTCTAAGCAGTTTCCATTACATGAATGTTTCAGTTTGTTTATCCATTTTCCTATGATGGGCATTTGGGGTTGTTGCCAGTTTGAGCTAATATGAATAAAGCTGCTAAGAACACCACTATCTCAGCCTCTTGGTGACCATGTACTTTCATCTCTCCAGGGTAAATAGCTAGGAGTGAGCTTATTGGGTGGGTCATTATGAAATCGCCAAAAGTTCCTTCCAAGCGATTGTATCATTTCGCACTCCCACGGACAGCATATGAGAGTTTGGGTCATTCTACATCCCCACCAACATCAAGTCTTGTCCAGTTTAAAAATTGTTGCTTTACAATATGCAGAGGGGAAAGGCATTTATTCCTATCTCATTGTGGTTTAATTTTCATTTCTCTGATGACTAATGATGCTTTTTATGTGCTTATTTGCCATTTGAATCGCTTCCTTTATGAAATGACTGTCCAAAATTTAGTTAATTGTGTAGCATTTTAACACATGTAAAGATTGTATGCCCTTCCTGGTAGTAAAAATTAAAAAGAAAAAAAAAGAATACATAGTGCTGTGAATTCAGGTATTTAAATATCTGAAGAGCCAGAGAAATGCAAAATGTATTGGCGTGATGGGCCAGTCTAGGCGGGGTGTCAGAGTTCTGTAAATTCACGTAAGAATCAGGGCTGGACAAAATTCACACCCAAGGATGTAAACCATGACCTGGGTTATATTATGATGCTCAGAGGCTCTGGGGTCCTGAAAAAATATCAGGAATTGTATTCTACTACAGCATTGGTAGAAAGAGGAATATAATCCAAGCTTTATTTGGCACTGCATATTCACTATTGTTACATTAATATTTTTCTTCTGATTTTAAAAGAAATTCAGGGGCTCCTGGCTGGTTCACTCGTAGAGCATGTGGCTCTTGATGTCGGGGTCGTGAGTTCGAATGCCATGTTGGGCATGGAACCTACTCGAAATAAAAAATAAATAAATAAATAAATAAATAAAACAAATAAATAAATAAAAGAAATTAAAATTGAAGTATATTTGTGGGCACCTCAAAGTGTCATAGGTCCTAGACAGTGTGCCACTCTCATAAATGAAGGTCATTTCTGTTACCTCCTCCTTAAATCATGGCATAGAAAACTTTAGTGATTAGAAAAGGGACCTCGCCCTAGGTCTGGGTTGTGAGAAAAGCAGACCTTGAGGTCTGTAATCGAGGTTCAATGTCTAGGCTGAATCTTCTAATTGTTCTGCAACCTTTCAGATATCTGAGAAGGTAATTTCCCAAAGTGTGGGACAACGTGTTCTTTTCCCTGGTGGAGAAGCATTGCTCAACATCAGAGAGGGCCAGGTATAGGAATGTTTAGGAAAATCACACCTATATAGGAATATTTTGGTGGAAAAGAAAGTGTGCATACTTGTTATTTAAGGGCTTCAGAGATTTGGGTCTGTTAGAATAGTACTTCAGCTTCATGATTCCCAGCTACATGTCTAATTGAGCAACTGATTCAGCCCATGATTTTAAGTTCAGGTGTTAACATAAAAAGGTTTGTATGTTTAAGCAATACTTGAAATAAAAATTAAATATGGTAAATGTGTAAATATAGTTGGAAATATGTAAGGGAATCAACTCACTTTAAAAACCCCTTCTATCAGGGGAGTGCTAAAGTTGTCTAGATTTGTCAAGAGAGTTACTCTTCAGATATTTAAATACCTGAATTCACAGCACTATGTATTCTTTTTTTTTAAAACCATGACTTCTTAAAAGCTTAAGAAGTAGGTTTTGAATGCTAAATTTTAAAATGAAAATAACTCTCTCTGTGCACAAAAACCATACATGAGGACATTAAAAAATTGGTGTAGTCAGTGTACATCGCGACAATGAAGGAAACGTGCTTTGGATAAGCGACGTACAGCCGGGATCCCAGGAACCAAGTGCGAATAGGAGCCTGCTCCTCTCACCCAAGCTTCTTATCGGCCATGTTTGGACCTCGGTCCCATGCTCCAGCAGGTGTCTGAGAAGTCATATGGCATATGTCCTTGATGTTGACACCCGAATGCCAAAGCCCTGGTCACCTTGCTATGGTCACCTTCCTGCAAAATACACTTCCCATCATTCCATCAATACCCGGTGTCTCAAATAGGGCTTCCTCCTTGTCCCGGAACCTCTGCTTCCGCATTATTTGTCTGGCTGCTTATTCCCCCCAGATTCTTCTTTCTATTCCCCAGGTGCAAATGAGAGCTTTTGGAAGCAGCCTCAGATTTTTCAGTCACCAGGATCCTATTTACCCTCATTTAACTGAATAATAATTCCTTAAATGCTGCCTTGCTGGTCTGAATAAAGAGATGTCCCCTTTCAAATCGCCTCATTTGCATCCTGCAGATGAATTAGCCACCCGGCAACATCTAGAATTCTATTTTTATTTATCGCATGAGTTAACTTCCTAGTTAACTCCAGGAACTGTTCTCAGAGTGGCCGTGTCATGTTGCTTGGATAAGGGAAATAGTAAAGCCACTGAGTTCATGTGGATTATTTTAATTTGCTATCTGAGGAATAACATATATGTATAATAGATACATGTTCATATATAAAAAGTATCATTTTTTAAATGTAAAGGTGATGATATTCTGATAGGCCGTTTCAGTCATATTAATTCCACATTAAAGCACTTGTTCCCTGGGGTGTGTTGCGCACACACTGCCCTTCATACCTCTGAGAGCGGCTCCTCCCACCTGTCCACAGAGTGGGTTCCGGGCAGAAAATCTGTACTAGGGGAGGGCCAGTGTTTCCTGCCAGTGTTTCCTTCCTTTTGGGGGAATTTAGGTAGAGATCTAGGAGAGTGGCTGCCTGGGAGGCAAGTGGGAGGGCCATGGACAGGTTCAGAATCTACTGCTCTGGGGCAGCCAGCCTGGCCCCGCCTGTAGCGCCCGGGGGGAGGGCGGGGGGAGAGAGCCAGATGTGCAGAGCGAAGGAAGGGTAGATAAAGTCAAAGCAGCAAGGGAGAGAGACGGAGTAGCTCGTTTCTGATGGCTTCATGGTTCCCACTTCCAGTCCCTTGTGAACCTGAGGGCACATCCCGCCCTTGGAGCCTGCAAAGTGACCCTGCATTTTCTAACAGACCCTGTGTTCATCCAAGGTCACTTTGTTTGGGTTTCTCTTACTTGTAAGCCAAAGAAGTTTGACTACAAAATACAGGCCCCCTGCTAAATAATAGGTACAGAATCTGATTTTTTAAAAAATTAACTTATTTAGGAGAAGGGTGTTGCAGTCTTTTCCTGTTTTGTTATTTTATTCCAGCATGGCTGGCGTACGGTGCTACGTTGGTTTCAGACGCACAGTGTAGTGGCTCAGCAGTTCTGCACATCACTCCGTGCTCTCCCTAATGAGCGAACTCTCACGTCCTCACCTGTTGCACCTGCCACCCCCTCTGGTGACCGTCACTCGTCACTCGTTCTCTGCGGCTAAGAGTCTGTTTAAGAGTAATGCCGTCTTAAGTGAAGAAAGACCATGATCCGAACTGTTTTCTTCGGCTCTACTGTTGTTGGGATTTCCCTTCCTTCCTTAACGTCAACAAACTGCACAGTTAAGTCCAACGAAACGTACTGGCGGGTACGTGGCATAAAAACAAGCTCATGGTCACTTCCCTTTGATTTCCTCAGAGACTTTCCCTTTCTGGTGGAGATTTGTGAATTCTGTGACAGACCCTGTTCAAGAGCTCAGTTCCCACCTCTCAGCAGACATGTGACACGTGTGTGACAGAGTCTGCCAAAACTGGGAACTCAAGATGACCAAGACTGGCTCTTGCCCCCAGAGCAGCGCCTGGCACGTCAACAGGGACAGCCGACACATGCAGCCTCCCTCCTGCCCTTCCTCTGCTGTGGGAAGGTGGGGTGAGGCCACCAGGGTCTGAGCTGGCAGGAAAGCACTGAATAGGGGCGCCTGGGTGGCTCAGTGGGTTAAGTGTCTGCCTTTTACTCGGGTCATGATCCCAGGACCCTGCGATTGAGTCGCCTGTCGGGTTCCCTGCTCAGCGGGGAGCCTGCTCCTCCTCTGTCCGCCGCTCCCCTGCTTGTGCTCTGTCTCACTTTCTCTTTGACAAGTAAATAAAGAAAGAAAGAAATCTTAAAAAAAAAAAAAAAAAAAAGTCCTGAATTAAAAACCTGTTTAAAAAGCTGGGCTTTGCCAGTACTAACACGGATCTGTGAGCCTTTTCCCAAGCCAGTTTCCTTGTTTTCACAGCTGTCGCCAGGACAAAGGGACACTGAGAAGGGGGCTCCTGCGGGTCAGCCACTCCACACCCATCCGCAAGCAGAGGCCCTTCCCTGGGTGTTTTCAGAAAGGGATTTTCTGAAAAGGTCAGAGGAACTTGGGCCATCGCTGCTGGGCCAGCGCCCAGCGGGCCACGAGGGAGCCCCAGGCCGAAGCAGGGCTGTGGCTCTCAAAGACCCACTTGCACAGCCCCGGCCCGGGCCAGCTGTCTGCGGACGCCCACGGAGCTGCCCACGGCCATCGGAACCCGCTGCGGGAAACCCGGGACGGCCCGGGCCGAAGAAGGCGGCCTCCACCTCCCTTCTGCCTCCAGGACGGCGACAGCGATGGTCCCAAGTGGCCGAGCCGACGCCCACTGCCGCGATGTGCCGCCTCAGCAGCGCGAGGTCGAACCCGGGAGTCGCACAACAGCCCCGTGAGGTCAAGGCCAGGACTAGCCCCATCTGGCCGACGGAGGAGCCTGAGGGACAGAGCGGCCGATGCCAGACCCTCGCGGGGGCCGTCTGCCAGGCCAAGCACGACTTCTGCTGCTCCCGGGGCCAGAAGGGAGCCGGGGGGTGGCCACAGGCTGACTGCCACACGCGTCCCCACAGCCGCAGAAGCGCCACCGCAACGGGACTCGGCTCGAGTAGACGCGACGCACCGAACCTGTCCTCGGGGACCCAGAGGTGAGCTCGCCACCGAGCCCATCAAAGGGACGCGGACGCTTCTAGACGGTCCCTGACAGGACTCCTGTTTGCACGGAGCTTCATCTAGTGTGTTGTCTGGGTTTGTTTCATTCCTACGAAATTCCTAACTAAAATGTAGTGTTTCAGAGTCACTCCGTTTTGGTAAAACACAAAGTGTTTTTCTTTAAAAACAAGCAAACCAACTCTAAAAAACATCGCAGGCTCATTGGCTGTCCACGATTCCCCTTCATCTCTCAGAACCGAATGCCAGAGTCACCTCTGTTGCGAGGAGTCCCCTTCGGCTTGGAGGACTTCGCTGACTCTCCTGTGGGAGCACAGTGCGTGTCCGCGGAGTCGCTAAGGTGAGAGTAACCGTCACCACAGACCCGGTGCCCTAAGAGCAGAACCCCGTTTCCAGACCGTTCCGGAGGCTGGACGACTGTGAGGAAGGTGTTGGCGGCGTCGCATCTACGGAGGCCTCGTCGTGGCTTGCCTCTGGCTTCTCTGCCCTAATCTGCTCTTCCAGAACCAGCTACACTGCTTGAAATCCCCTTTCTCCTAATGCAGTCATATTCTGAGGTACTGGGGATAAGGGCTTCGACACGTGAAGTTAAGGGGACACAGTCAGCCCATCACAATGTCCTTTGCCGATTCAACTACTGAACTCTCAGCATCGTTCAGACCTAACACATTTGTTTCCAAATCCTAGTTTTATTTTTAGATACAGGAGTCAAATGTTTTATGTAGTCAAACAATGCCCGTCTTTCTTTTGTTCAATTTTTAATTTTAGTTTTTGAATTCTTTGTTCTTTTTAAAAAAAGATATTATTTACTTGAGAGAGAGAGAGAGCATGAGTGGAGAGTGGGGAGCAGCAGAGAGAGACAAGCAGACACCCCGCTGATCCTGGAACCCAGTGTGGGGCTCCACGCGGGCAGGATCCCGTGACCCTGAGATCACGACCTGAACCGAACTCAAGAGTCTGATGCTTTAACTGACAGAGCCATCCAGTTGCTCCTTAATTTTTTGTTCTATTTACTTAGATAACTAAAGTCTCTCAAGCTTATTTTGGTATTATTCAAGTGAGAACCTAAATGGTTTTTATTTCTCCAAAATTTTAACTAATTATTCCAACATCACCTTTTCTGAAAAAAGATATTTATTGATTTATCACTTGAGAGAGAGGGAGAGTGTGAGCAGAGGGACACGCAGACTCTGCACCGAGCACAAAGTCCTTCGTAGGCTCCACCCCAGCGGTGGGATCACGACCGAGCCAAGAGCCACGGCCAGGAGCTCAAGCGACTGAGCCCCCCGGGCACCACTTCAGCTTCTGGACATGCCTTCCTTTTCTCACTCGCTCTGGGTTGGTGTCCTTCCTGGACTGTTGTAAATGTCTTGTGCAACTCTGTTGCTTTGCACCCAGACTTACGTGCGGGTCCCAAAGAGCGCCGGCAGGAAGGCGGCCGTGTTCTTCCAGGGAGCATCCCTCGGCCGGGGAGGAGGCAGCGTAGGCCGGTCACTTGCAGATCTTCCCTCCTTGACCTGGAGTCCTCTCTCTCCGGAGGCGCGCGCAGAACCTGGGGTCTCCACCTCTGCTGCCCCAGCGCCTTCCCTCCTCTTGGGCCAGGCGGGGGAGTGGGGGGTGCTTGCCGGGCTCCCTCGGTCTGACGCTCCCCGGGACTCGGAATCCGGGACAGACAGTTGCTCTTCACAACCGTGGTGACACACTACAGCAGCAGCAGCAGTGCCTGGTGTCACAAGGTCCCTCCCAACCGTCGTGGCTGAAAGATGACTGTCTGTCCGTCCTTTTTGTTCCCTGGAGTGCCCTTTCCTCCAGCCGGTTTTCCCGGCACGGCCCGCAGGCCCCAGGCCGCCCTGGTAACCCGCACTGTGCTTCTGCTAGTCTCACCCGGGCCACTTCCCGTCACTTGCAACCGAGGACTCTGACTGCTGCTCGTGGGGGCTTTATTGCTGAGCACAGGTTTTAGACTTGTCCCTGGTACTAGTTTGTGGTCTTGGACAAGAGGCTTAAGCATTCTAAGCCCTAGTTTTTCTCGTTTTATGAAATAAGAATAAGAATCTATGCCTTGGGGCGCTGGGGTGGGTCTCAGCCATTTGAGCTCTGCCTTTAGCTCAGGTCATGATCTAGGGGTCCTGGGATCGAGCCCGGCATGGAGCTCCCAGCTCAGTGGGGAGCCTGCCTCTCCCTCTCCCCTGCTCATGCTCTCTCTCACTCCCTCTCTCAAACAAATAAACAAAGCCTTTAATAAAGAAAAAAAGCAGAGCTGTTAGAACCAAATGAAACAAGTGTAAAGTATCCTCAGCAGCACCAGCATTTCTGTAAGACCTTGAGAAAGAAGAGTCGCCCTTTTATTGAGTGTTTTCCTATGCATGATCTCATGTGAGGTTCGCACAAAGCAGGACAAAGATCCCCAGTTTACAGATTTGAAAACATGTTCGGAGAGGCCAGGTGGCACCATTGAACTCTCATGGGTGTACATCTAGGGCTTCTGATTTGTGGTCCAGTTTTCTTTGAGCCCCAGCGGTGAGCTTGTAGATGGATATGAAAGTTGCATGCAGACCTCTGGAGAAAGGTGATTTAGGGGTGTGCATTTGGAGCTCAGAACCAGCAAGATGCAATCTAATGCTGTGATCGTCGTGAAGAGGACAGTGGGCGTGGTCTGGTGAACACTGGCTCAGAGGGGTAACAGGTGCAAATGGAGGGTAGAAGGAGAGAATCAGTGTTTTTAAATTTTTTTATTACGTTCACTTAGCCGACATAGAGCACACCATTAGTTTCTGACGTAGTGTTCAGTGGTACATCAGTTGTGTGTAACACCCAGTGCTCACCACGACCTGCGCCCTCCTGTACACCCATCACCCTGCTTCTCATGGCTCGTCTCCCTCTCTGGTTTCTTCCCGTTCGGTTTTCTCTCCCTTTCCCTGTGGTCCTCTGCGCTATTCCACACATGAGTGAAGACAGATGACAATTGTCTTTCTCTGAAGGATTTGCTTCACGTAACGCAATCCCAGTCAGTGTTTTGATAGCCCCTGAGAACAGTAAGAGCAGGGGACGGGGGACAGAATTAGGCATTTAACAGAGTGAATACTGAGAACAGGCCATCGGATGTGGCTACAGAGAAGTCACCAGAAGCCGGAGCTCCACAGTGTTCCACTCCAGTCGGCTCACCAAGCTTACCTGTATCAGCAAATTGTCAGATGTTTTAAAGTATTTGCTTCACTCATGAAAGTAGACATAATAGAACATCAATGACATTTTCATTAAATATACTGTATTATGGTATTTGCTAATTACCACTAATCCTCTAAATGGCAACGTTCCCGAAAATCTAAGAACATAATAATAATTTCTAAAATCACCTTGTAAAGATGGAGGCATTTTCTTATCTTCAGTACATTTTTTATTGATCATTAGGAAGAAAATGAACAGCTTTTCTGATACATGTAAGTGCACAATTAAAAGCTAAAAAAAAAAAAAATCCAGCTACCCAAGTATTATAAAACCATTTCCTAATGCCTAGAGATAGTAAGTGTGTGGGGCACCTGCTGCCTTGGTTGGTAGAGCGAGTGACTCTTAATCTTCAGGTTGTGGGCTCGAACCCCACACTGAGTGTAGAGATTACATAAAAGTAGTAACTTTAGGGGTACCTGGATGGTGCGGTCAGTTGGGTGTCTGCCGTCAGCTCAGGCTGAGATCCCGGGGTCCTGGGATCGAGCCCCACAAAGGGCTTCCTGCTTGGTGGAGAGTCTGCTTCTCCCTCTGCCCTTCACCAGCTCGTGCTCTTGCTCTCTCAAATAATTAAATAAAATCTTTCTAAAAAATAATAATATCTTTAAAAAAGAAAAGGAAAAAAGGAGGTGTACAATACCGGTGAGCGTTTTGTTTTTGTTTCTGCAAGGTTGAGTGTAAATCAGTTCTGTGCCTGACAGGTTCACTCAGCTCCAACATCTAAACTAAGGCTCTGAGCACATGATTTGAAACGGGCTTTGGAGGACAGAGAGCAGGATGGGGAAAGACCTTGCCTGGAGCTTGCACAGTCCTCTGTGTCTTCCGGAGACCATAATGAAAAATTGTTCTCCTTATGACAATGAAAAAGATATTATTTGGAAAACAGACTGTTGTTCCATTTTCTTTTGTTAATTTCTTGGAAATTTATTTTCAAATATATTTAATAGAAAATATGAATATAATTTTAAATGTTTTTATGAAAATGTATTAATACCCTGTTTGCATTATGAAAACTCATAAGAACAAAAGGGAGACTCTGGCTACCTGACGGCCTGAAGGCAGACTCCAGAATGTCCCCTACAGCATGACCTTTGAGACCAAATTCAACAACCAGAACTTCATCATTTTTCTCACCAAGTTTGAGCAGCTGTATCTGCTTGGACAACGCATGGCAGAGTCTGGCTCTTTGGCTTGGACCCCTATTTTCTCCAGTACCTCCCAAAGGAGCTGCCCTCCAGGGCTGTGCCCCAATGGGTTTTCTCCTCTTGTGTTTCAGGCCACGCTGGTCCCATCCGCGCCTCAGAGCTCCCCGGCAGTGGGAGACTGAGCACTGGCCTAGTGGCTCAAGTGGAAGAGTGAGACGGCACAGGTTCTCTTGCTCATTTTGGGGGGTGAATGTTATACACATGCAAAAAGAATGGAGATAAAAAAGAAAAGCCAAAGGGGATGTGGTCTCAGTGGCTACACCAGCTATCAGTTTATTGGTACTTGGCTCAAAATCTATCCTTCATTGTCTGCTCTGTGATAATGGGCTAGACCCTTTAAGCGCTTCTTGTTGGCATTTTTTAAGACTTTGTCGATAGAAAGTGCTAGAAGGACACTGCAGGAGGAAAGCACTTGTCTTTCTGGTCTGGTTCTTTATTTACCCAGATTAGACACACTTGCCCACCCAGGCAGAAGAGCACAGGGCCACAGCAGGCTCCCTGTGCTAGAAGTAGTTGGTGTGAGGGGGACCCGATCCCTTTTGCCAAGAGGTCACCCACTCCCCTACAGCTGCTGTGGGGGGAGGAGTGCTGATAACATGCACTGTTGCTGCCCTAGCTAGAGACTGCCCTCAGCCACAGAGATGCTGCCTTGGCCTGCCCAGGAGGCTCTGCTAGCCCCTCGCCCATTCCCGAGTTGTCCAATGACTGACCCATGCAGAAGGGTACGAGCAGCCTCCAAGGGCACTAGCTCCGTATCACAGCTTGTGCTCCAGACCATCTCCAGGTTATGAGACGAAGCCAAGCTTCCGCGGAGACCGTATGCTTGCCTCAGCTTATTCCCCTATTCTGCCCTGCTTCCCCCACTCTGCTTCTCCGGGGATGCTTCCCCTGTAGAGCACTTGAATGTGAATTTGCACCTCAGGTTCTGCATCTGGGGAACCCAACCAAAGACCCACCCCCAAAGGGAGGCCTGTCCCACTAACACTCATAACGTGGAAGAACTGAGCAGACCAGAGGCTCCGTTAGGACAGGGTCACTTCTAGGAGGAAATTGAGAGAAAGCCTGTAGACACATTGCCCTGATCTCTGCCTCGCCATGGCGTTCTTTCCTGGGTCTTCACATCGTCTTCCCGTAAGGACATTGGTCATATCCGACTTCCAGACCACCCTGCTCCACGATGACCTTGTCTTACTCTTGCTACAGTGACCTATTTCCAAATAAGATTACCTTCTGAGGTCCTGGGGTTAGGATTTCAACATATCTTTCTGGAGGGCACAATCCAACCCATAGTGGCCAGATAGGGCAGCCAAGATACCTGGGAGGGCCAGATTCGCCAGAGGGCGGTCTGCTGGCTCATCCTGGGGTCCCTTCTCTGTGTTTCCATAGCGCCAGCTTCCACCTGTGGGCAGAGGGCCCGTCTCTATCACAGCACCTGTTCGGCACTAATCACCCCTCTGCTTTGACTTCTCCTTTGACCGCAATGCCTTGAAGGGAGGAGCAATTTGTTATTTGGGACCCTCTGTCCCTCGCATCAAACCTGCCATGCACGATTCAGTTGCTAAGTGTGTCGTTGAATAAAAGTAGGATGGTTCTAGACTCTCAGACACAGTTTGGCTCTGATTACGGGGCCCATTACTTAGCTCCTCTGGGCTCTGGTGTGCTATTTGTCAAACAGAATGAATCAAAACTAACTTGTGGAACTGTGTGAATAAAGGACCGTGCCCAGTGCCATGGTTCGGAAAGTGCTAGCTTCCAACACTTCTGTTGTTCTTCTGTCTTTGAAGGTGTAGGAACTTACTTGGAGCCCCCAGAATTGGTATGAAGATTAGTTTAAGTTGAAGATATTTGAGATTCAACCAATGTAGAATAAAGCCTTCCTGGAGCTTCCCTTATCTGACTAAAAGCAGAAACTCCTAAGAAATGAGGCTGCCATAAATTCTCTTTGGGGTGGTTTCTACTTCCAGGAGAGGGACCAAGAATAAACCTACCCCGTATCCCCTCTCCAGGGAAGCCACGAAGGAGACGGAAAGACCACCAGCACCCATATAAACAAACCATGGTTTTCTTTATCTCCTGTTTTTTGAGCTATTAAAAATCCACTTGTGTTTGCTAAAAGAATCGATTTCTTCTTTTCTTAGAAGCTGTTGGATATACAAACTTTTAGCCATTTAACCAGCCAGCTACTTATTTTACCAGCTGCTGTGTGCACACTGATAAACCTTCTCCTGTAGCCCTGGTTCTTGTCAGGGTGCCTGGGTGGCTCAGGATGTAAGCATCTGCCTTTGGCTTAGGTCATGATCCTAGGGTTCCGGGATCAAGCCCCGCATCTGGCAAGCAGGAAGCCTGCTTCTCCCTCTCCCACTCCCCCTGCTTGTGTTCCCTCTCTCTCTGTGTCAAATAAATAAGTAAAATCTTTTTAAAAAAATCTAGTTTTGTCCATTTAATTTACAGGCCATGGGCCCTACACCTAAGAGAGTAGAGGGAAAAGTCTATTCTGCTACAAAACTTTTGGAAAAGAGCTATTTTTAAAAAATCTGTGGCTCGGCAGCTCCACTATGTACAAATACAAACATCTTGGAACGTTATCTTGACAAGGATAGATGATTCTGCCAAAAAACCCAGTGTGATCATATTGCTCTCACCCGCTTCTAGCAACTGCTGAACCATGTCTGAACCACAGACGTCCACAGTGACCCTTCTCTCCTGTACACAGAAGGAACAGGCAGTGCGTTTACATCGTGAAAATGCATGCCTTTGTGAGGAAAGAAGGAAAGAATACATACCAAAGTGTTAGCATGAGTTATTTCTGGGTGAAAACATTTTAAAATGTCTTTTCTTAGGGGGTTTTCTTTATTTTCTAAATTTCCAGCAGCAAATATTAATTTTGTAATACAAAAGCTCTTTCCTCCTCAATAAATATTATTTAAAAAGCAAAACTAAGTAATGAGAAATACAAGACAGGCAGTATCTCCTAGATCACTCTTGTTTGCTGGGTTTATTATGGTTGTTTTGTTTCTTTGCTTTTTTACCTTTAATGCAGATTTTTAAATTAACATATAATGTATTTTTATCCCCAAGGGTACAGGTCTGTGAATCGCCAGGTTTGCACACTTCACAGCACTTACCACAGCACATACCCTCCCCAATGTCTATAACCCCACCACCCTCTCCCTAGCCCGCTAACCCCAGCAACCCTTAGTTTGTTTTGTGAGATTAAGAGTCTATTATGGTTTGTATCCCTCCCGATCCCATCTTGTTTCATTGATTCTTCTCCTACCCCCCCGAACCCACCACGTTGCCTCTCAGCTTCCTCAAATCAGGGAGATCATATGATAGTTGTCTTTCTCTGCTTGACTTAATTCGCTAAGCATGATACGCTCTAGTTCCATCCATGTTGTCACAAATGGCAAGATTTCATTTCTTTTGATGGCTGCATAGTATTCCATTGTGTATATATACCACATCTTCTTGATCCATTCATCTGTTGATGGACATCTAGGTTCTTTCCATAGTTTGGCTATTGTGGACATTGCTGCTATGAACATTCGGGTGCATGTGCCCCTTCGGATCACTATGTTTGTATCTTTAGGGTTAATACCCAGTAGGGTCACTCTATTTTCAACATTTTGAGGAACCTCCATGCTGTTTTCCAGAGTGGCTGAATCAGCTTGCCTTCCCACCAACAGTGTAGGAGGGTTCCCCTTTCTCTGCATCCTCACCAGCATCTGTCATTGCCTGACTTGTTAATTTTAGCCATTCTGACTGGTGTGAGGTGATATCTCATTGTGGTTTTGATTAGTATTTCCCTGATGTCGAGTGATGTGGAGCATTTTTTCATGTGTGTGTTGCCCATCTGGATGTCTTCTTTGCAAAAATGTCTGTTCATGTCTTCTGCCCATTTCTTGATTGGATTATTTATTCTTTGGGTGTTGAGTTTGCTAAGTTCTTTATAGATTTTGGACACTAGTCCTTTATCTGATATGTCGTTTGCAAATATCTTCTCCCATTCTGTCAGTTGTCTTTTGATTTTGTTAACTGTTTCCTTTGCCGTGCAAAAGCTTTTGATCTCGATGAAATCCCAATAGTTCATTTTTTCCCTTGCTTCCCTTGTCTTTGGCGATGTTCCTAGGAAGAAGTTGCTGTGGCACCTTTAATGCAGATTTGACATGGCTTTTTAAATTGACGTATATATTCATCATTCCTTGTTCACTGGTTACAGAGAAGGTAGAAGAATCATTTCTTCTAGGATTTTGTAGTTGACGTGAGTGTTAGAGAGAGAGAGAGCAGGGCCCAAATGGAGACACTTGTGCAAGCCCACATCACCAAACCAAAATTTAATACCTAACTTAATGTCACCACAGTTGTAACTGAACTCACGTGAGTTTGTTCCTGGGGGAGTTACAGGTAGGGACTGCCCCAGATGAGGTTGTCACGCAAAGGGAATTCTATTTGCAGCAAATGAGATCACATGCAATAACTTCCAAAGCCGTAGCTCTGGCAGCAGGGGTGAGTGGGTTTCTTCTCTTTAGGGTTAGGGTAAATCTTCAGAAAGGGGATTTTTATCATCCTACGTAGGGGTAGGCCTAAGGTTGGGCACGCATCTTAAGGATACATCACTGTACTACCTTCCTTGTAAGTGATGTTACAGAGGCCTGTGCTCCTCCTTGGGTGGGGATTTTAACCTTGTAATGAGGCAGAGGAAACTTGGACAAGGGGAAGGGGCTAGGGGTAAGCTCCAAGAGCAGGAATGGACTGAATGAGGTCTTGGGGACCTTACCTTAGGTGAGGCGTGTAGGGCCTTGCTTACTTTAGAAACAGCACTGATCTATTGTCTCTGGATCTAGTAAGGCTATTTCCAGACCTCGAAGAGACTAACATTCTTGCATTCCCTTGACACCCTTCACAAGGGAGGTTTTTTGAGTTTCTTTGTAATTCCGTACCTCCTGGGAAGTTCTGCAAGCCGTGTGCTTGGGTGATTAAACACAGATCAGGGAAAATCTAAAATGACTTCTCTTGTTTCACAAAAGCTCTGTCTCATCTTTCTTTTTCTAACTCACAACCCTCGTGAGAGCTTTCCCAGTGTTATCCGAAACCAGCCCCTGGACTCACTGGGCAGGAAGAGACCAAAGGAAAAGCCAGGCCATACCAGGTTGGCAGGGGGAGATTTAATATTAGCAACGGGAACTTACTACGTAGGGAGCTTGTCCTGAAAGGCAGTGAGATGAACGGATCTCCGCATCTCAGGAGCTTATAAAGAGGCCCTCAGTGGACTCGGTCAAGCATACTGTGCAGGAGTTCTCAACATCACCTCACCACCTCCAGGCTATGTCCTTGGAGCAGCCTCTAGGAGCGGGAAAAGGCAAGTGAAACCCACATTCCAAGGACAGGGGAGTGGGTAGGGAGCCTTGAGTGTCCAGCTGTTGGAGGCCACATCTTTTTGATGACGTCACCCATCATCTGGGGAACGCTCACCCTTCCTGCGTCCATCATAGTGTCTCAGCCTCTCTCTGGAACGGAGTCTGAGAGCAGTCAGACTGGAGTCACCTGGTGAGCTCTACGGAGGTAATCCGCCTGCCGGATCCTTGCTAGCCTCCAAAAGGAAGGTGACCTTGCTGTCAAAAATCCACTCTTTGCTGGTAGTTTCCTTGTCCTGCCCCCTTCTGCCTAAAAAGGTCTTTCGTTTTGTACAGCTCTTTGGAGCTCCTTTCTATCTGCTAGATGGGATTCTGATCCATGAATTGTTGAATAAATCCAACAAGATCTTTAAAATTTACTCAATTAAATTTTATTTTTTATCTCGGGGTTTCAATATTTGCCCCCCAAACTGGAAACCACAGCTCATTTTACTTCATTTGCCAAAAATGCCTGGGCTGGTCTCTACTTCTTACTAGAGCCCAGTCCTGGGAGCTATTTTTATCAAGCAAAGCTCCTATTCACAAAGGAAAGGAAAATTTAAAAAAAAAAGAAATGGGTAGAATAATTTCTTGGAAAGGAATTATGAAATAGTGAAACATGCTTTTTAAACAGAGGTGATTTTAAGATCACATACAACTTATTTGAAAACAATACTAATGTTTATTATCATGTGGTTAAGGACAGGTTATAAGGACATTTAAACAACAGAGTGCTTAATCTTGAACTGGCTTGAGATAAAAAGTAAATAAGAATTAATGGGTGTCAAACAGCCTTATTAGGAAAAGGCAAGAAATGTGCGTCCGCGTTTCGGACAGATTTTGCTTCTTAACTATTCTAATAAACTGGCATTCGTTGGGAAATTATAATTAAAAATGAAATGTGTTTGTAACTCAGAAAACCTGTCTACAAAGAAGAGAAAGAAAATCATCTTTTTACTGAAGAAGCATTAGGCCAGAACATGATATGCATCTCGGGCCATCTGCTAACAACAGCAAAGACAGAAGGGAAGCTTCCTCTCTCGCAGCTCAGTGGCTGCACCCCTGACATTCGGTGGGTTTTGCAATTTGAAGTCAGATGGTAGTTGAAGTTAGGTCCGTCCTGTCCCAGGGAACTGGGAGGTAGGGCGCGATCTTCCCTGATGATTACGTTTCAGAGAGATGGCTCCTGGTCCGAGGTCCTCCAGGGAAACATTCCTGAGTTGTGAGACCGGCAACAGGCTTATTTAGCCACTAAAAATATTTACATCTTTTGCTTGATAAAACAGAGAAAGAAATTCTGAAAGAAAAGGGAAAGGAAGGTCTCTTCCCTTGTTTCCGAAAGGCAGAATTAAACCCTTCTCTGCCCTTACACACACCGTGGGTGACTTCTCAATTCACTTACTGTGTGAGCCTCAGAGAACCAGGAGGCCAAAGCAATTCAGCGAATGTCAACTACGCAGTTTTTCCTTTTTGGCAAAGCAGCAGAAGCATATTTTTTCTGAATGCCTAGACTGAGGATTTTTTAGCTACGGCACTGTTAACATTTTGGGGCCAGATGATTCTGTGTGGTTGGGACAGTCCTGTGCATTGTAGGGCGTTAAGTTCCACTCCTGGCCTCTTTACCCACTAGATGCCAGTAGAATAAGCCCCTCCCAATCTGTTGAGTAAGGAAAGGGTTAAGGTATAGGCAGGGAGAGATAGGAGGCTAGGCTAGGCTCGTGCAGGGGCTACGTGACCAGGCTCACGGAAATCCCACAGGTGGAGAGATGCTGAGGCGTACAAAACCAGAGATAAGAGAACACAATGAGACTAAGAAGACTGCCGCGTTTGTCTTCCATGTCGGAGAGGAGACACCACCGTGACACTTCGAGCTGGGCCATTGGAACTTACCCAACGTCAAAGATAAATGAACATGGTGCTCTCAGTGGTGGAGGGGTCAAGGAGATTGAAGTTCCCTGGTCAGTGTTCAATAAAAGATGCCACCCACAGCCTTCAGCGGCAACCACCCGGGACCCCTCTCCCTCTAGAGAGCTGTCTTCTTTCCTTTCTGTTCTCACCGTCACTTAGTAAACTTTCACTTCAAACTTTCACTTCGCTTCACCCTTGTGTGTCCTCGAGATTCATTCTTTGACTCCGTAACCTTGTAACACTGTGGCCGCAAAATGTCTTCAGTCATAATCAAACGTCCGCAGGGAGTGAGGGTGGGGATCGCCCTCCGTTGAAAACCACTGGCTTCGACAAATGATCTAGACACACAGCTCTTGGGGTGCCTGTGTGGCTCAGGCGGTAAAGCATCCTACTCTTGGTTTTGGCTCAGGTCATGATCTCGGGGTGGTGAGATCAAGCCCCCTGTGGGCTCAGCACCCAGCGGGGAGTCTGCTTAACGTTCTCTCTCTCCCTCTCCCCCTGCTCCTGTCTCCCACCCCGCACCCTGTGTGGTGCAGGCACACACATTCTCTCTCTAGAAATAAAAGAACAAATGACCTCTCCCCCTACCAACCCCACAAAGCAGGGGTGCCTGCGGTGCTCCGTGGATTAAGCCTCTTGCCTTGGGCTCAGGTCATGATGCCAGGATCCTGGGATGGGGCCTCACGTTGGGCTCCCAGCTCAGCGGGAAGCCTGCTTCTCCCCCTGCCTTCTGTTCACCCTGGTTATGCTCTCTTTCTCTCTGTCAAGTATATAAATAGAAATCTTAAAAACAGCAAATATGACAACAAAACTACAACCCCACCAGGTAGTTGAGCCTCCCCGGGGCGGGGATTCCAACATGTCTTCAGCTCTCCCTACCTGAGCCACACCATCTGAGGCGCTCTGTGTAGTGTCTGGTTGTGCGCCGTCTGAGCATGGCTATTCCAGAGGAATCCACGGCCAGGCCCCTGCGGAGGACACCCCTGTTTGCACCAGCAGCAGCCGCCCACACCTCCCCGTGTTCCACCCGACAATACCTTAGTCGTCTTTCTCAGTCCTTACGACGCAGGAAGTGGGGACCAGCAGCCGGACGGAGAGGGAGAAGCAGGGTCACCGTGGAGCAGTTGAGCCCGACATAAGGCTGGATCCCAGGCACCCAAGATCATGACCCGAGCTGGAGGAGGATGCTTAACCCACTGAGCCACCCAGGCACCCCCTCTTCTTCTTTTTTTTTCTTTCTTTTCTTTTTAGGATTTTATTGATTTATTAGAAAGAGTGTGGATTGAGGGGGGGAGAAGCAGGCTGAGCAGGGGCCTGACACGGGGCTCGATCCCAGGACCCCAGGATCATGACCTGAGCTGAAGGCAGACTCCTAACTCACTGAGCCACCCAGGCGCCCCTTAACATCCCCTTCTAATCTCCCCCAGACTGGGCTCTACCTTCCTTCTGAAGCTCCTCTCCTCATCACGTTTGCTGTGGGTTATTTATGAGAAAGCCTTCTCTGGCACTAAGCTACATGTTTCTTAAGGTCCAGATCCTGTCAGATTCATCTCTCTCTCTTTTTTTTTTAAGATTTTATTTATTTATTTGACAGAGAGAGATGGAGAGAGAGCAAAAGCAGGGGGAGTGGCAGGCAGAGGGAGAGGGAGAAGCAGACTCCCCACCGAGCAAGGAGCCGGAAGTAGGGCTGGATCCCAGGACCCCAGGATCAGGAGCTGAGCCGAAGACAGTCAGTCACTTAACCAACTGAGTCACCACAGCGTCCCCACATTCATCTTTATATCCTCTGCAGCACACACCAGACCCTCGGAAGTGTGGGTTACACGAAGGAACTTCAACAGGTACCAAACTCCGTGATCTGCACGTGTCTTAAACTGATATCCCGGTGTCTGAAGTAAGATTAGGGAGAGTTTTAGCAGTGTTCAGATTCTGGGAGCTGGGAGCGTTTGTTTCCCCTCAACTGTCTGGACTCCATCTTTCCTTTGTCATAGCTGGGGACACGTGCCCGGGCTAAACAGCTCGATTGTCCCTCTCTTTACCGGCCAGTCTATGCTTCCTGAGTTCCTGCTGTCTTCAAAACACCAACGGGTTCCCTGTTCCTGCAGACTCTAAGCATGGCAGGCGTTGGAGGCCCTGATGGTGCTGAGCAGGACCACGCCGTGGCTGTCTGTTTATCAGAGAAGGTGCAGTTTGGAAACCAGAGCCCATCCTAGACAATTCAGTTGACGGAATATGATTCAGGCAACTGCTTACAAAGTGTTGGAAGAGTTGAAGAGTCAAAGAAAGGACAGGGGAGGGAAGAGGGAGAAGCAAGCGTATATTAGCAAGAGCAGAAAGCTGCCGTTAGGGAGAAGAGGGTATTGGGAGGCCGGGAGCCAGAGCCACCACCATCTGCAGGAACCATAGAGGCCAAGGGCAGGCCACCTCAAGGTGGGCCACTTTAGCATAAAGCTTGTTTTTAGTTAAAACAATCGAGAGCCAGCCGATTCAGGAAAAGCTCTTTACCTTCCCCCACAACTGCTTACAAAGAATTTAGATAGAGGACCTGCTCCAGGTAGAGAACTATCACTGTAGACAATTACCTACCTACACTCCGAACTACACACGGTAGACAGGGAGAACCTAGCAAGGCCTGTTTGACCCAAGTCTTCTGTGTCCTGTTGTTTCTGAGTGGTTCGGCAAACATTTGCTTACCATTGACATTTTCCATTTTCCCAGAAGATTGCATTCCTCCTCTTTGAAGACGCAGACTCCTGCTCCCTTCTGCTTAGTTCAGAATGACATATATGTTTCCTTTTGACTGTCTTCGGGATTTCCATGTCTATGTGGATTCTCCGTAGATATGTTATTAAATGTGATTTTTCTCCTGTTAATATGTTTCAGGTCTCTTTGACTCTTAGTTTGGTCCCCATTCATGGTCAGGAGTCCTTGAATGGGACAGGAGTCCTTGCCCTCTGACAGAACCACCCACACTGGAAGCTCCCAGAGGAGCTGGGGCCGAGGAGGGGCTGCCAGCCAGAAGCTGGAATCTCAGGGGAGCCATGGTCAGACAGGCTGCCCAATTCCCTACCAGTGTCTCTCATGGGAGAAACTGGAGAACAAAAACTTTCTTCTACCCTCTCAGGTTCACTAAGCGGGGGGCCTGCGAATTTAACCGACAAAAGGCAGATTAACAAGAGAAAAGGCAGAGTTAGTTTGTGTGGACCATCAGTTTTACAAACCAGAACACTGATGCATAACTCTGAGGGGAGATAAGAATTTGGCAATTTATATGCCTAAATTAGTAAGGGAAAGAGAAGCTGGAGAAAAGTCTTCTATTGGGAGAACGAACAGTTTCTCTAAGAAAGATGGATGGGTTTTAGGAGAACAAATAGGAGATAAGAAAATGTGTGGTGATGTCTGTCTGTACAGGTGCAGGTCAGCTTTCCACTACGACATCGCCCCAGGGAGGGGAAATATGGTAGGTGGGTTACTCTTGGTCTCTGTCCTGGGAACAAACCCACCCCCAGAGGGAACTTATGGAAATTAAATTTCTCAGAATTTTCTCCTTTGAGTCAGGAAAGGGAAGTTCTAAGAGAGCTTCTTGCTGTTTCTGTTGAATCCAGTATCTTCAAGTTAAGATAATCTTCATGATCTGGGTGGATCCTCAGGGGGTTCAGGACACGCTATCCCCAAATACGGCACCGTAGCATGCTGAATATTTTAAGCTGAAGGAGTTTCAGAAAATAGAAGTTGGAAGGTCACAGTGACCTTCCTTCTGCCCTTCTTCCAAAATAGGTAATAAAACCCCCACGTGAGAAGTGTTTTCCCTGCTCCCCAGGAAAGGAATATCCTTATCTCCAAAGACAAAGGGACATGGAGAAGCATCTGAACAAACAGGTCTTATCAAGCTTCCTACACTAGGCTTACCGCATAGTCTCTCACCTGTTCTATTTCTACACAACTGCCCACTCCTCATTCAACCGAAAATAAAAATACTGAGATTTAACTGTTTCTTTGGGCATGATGTAAAACCTATATTAAATGAATCTGTGTGCTTTTCTCCTGTTATTCTGTCCCTGTTGGCTTAATTTTCAGACCCAGCCCAGAACCCTGGATGGTTGAGGAAAACTTCTTCCTTCCCTAGGGTCCCCACAGGTTTAACCCAACTGAGGGCCAGTTAGGGAAGAGAGCCTGGGAAATGGAAGTGTTCAGCCTCCAGGCCCTGAAATTCGGAGAAAAAGGAAGCAAGGAATGGTTCTTTCAGCAAACGACTGACCCATCTCTTTTTCTGTGGTCAGCTGTGATCTAGTTTTACCGTTTGCCTCTCCTCCAGTCCTCCGTTGTGAAGGAAACATGCCCAGACAGCAAGCCCAGGGGTTCACTTCTGGGTCTACTCAAATTGCTACCTTAGTGGTACTGCCTAAATAGCCCTCAGAGCTTTGCATCTGAGAGACCTCCACCATGCCCCCAGCAGTCCTATACATGAAAGCTTCCAATTTATGTAGGTTTATAAGCAGCAGCAAACTGTCCAAATAAAACACCCGAGTAACACTGGGAAACCTCTTAATTCACAATGTAGATGTGACAAGTCTTCCCAGAGATACGGAATAAGCCATTGCACCTAGGGAACAACTGACCGGAATTCTAGCAGAGACCAGCCAGGGCACCTGTTTCGAGGGTGAGAGTCAACCTTGTCTTTCTCCAGAGATCACTGAAGTTCTTGATGGAAGAGCAGAAGTCTGGGATTCTTTGGTCTTAGCCTGCTTAGTGGCTTGTATCAGAAGTAGGAATCCAATCAGCCACTATTTATGAATGAAATCACAAGCTGCTATAAATCAGAAACATCTAAATAAATAAATAAATAAATAAATAACAACATCCTAGTTACGCATTTGGAATAAATAGTGGGAAAGACTCCTTCTCATTGCCAAACTGACAAGAAAGAGGTTTTGCAGCATCTGCTAGAATCTGCTCATTTGGCAGGAAAAGGTAACGAAGTACGCACTGTCCTCAGTAATAGGACAGATGCAGCAGCTGCCAAGCTTGTGCCTCTTGTTCTTCTCCTAGTTAGGGAGGCATCACAGCATTCTTACCTTTTCTCTGTGGGGATGTGGACTCATGTTCTCTGTGCTTCTCTCAAGGACTTTCAGCTTCTGCAAGAACACATGTTCCTCCAGCCCAACATCTTGGCACAGGTGAGTCTTTCTGGGAGCAGGGTCATTAGTGATGGTGGCATCTGGCATAACTCTAGGAAGCTGGGGCACAGGGGAAGTCAGCTGTTACCGACAGCTGTGAGAGGCTCGTTTCTCTGCATTTTAGTTTCCCCAGCAGAGTGGCACAGACACCTTCATTAACATTTAATTTTGATTTAGTATGTCTGTGCTGGCTGGAAAGAATAAAGTAGCCTGTTGCCTATAAAAGTTCAAGTCCCTTTGAGGTTATTCTGAACTGCACCTGGTCGGGCCCACGCGAGGGGTAGAGGAAGCTGTTCAAGGTCATTTCACCTTCTTCCTGCTACAGGAGTCTTGAAAGATGAACTGAAAAGCTATGTGAAGAGTTGGGATTACTTACACAAACCCCTCTTCCTACACCCTTGTGATCATGCTGAGAATAAGAACCAAGAACTAAGGTTGTGTAATACAGATAGAAGGAAAACAGATATCAGTCCTGGTAATGGAGTTTTTTAAGTCCACAACATGATGTGTTTTGAACAAAACTAAAGAGTGAAGAAGGTCCTTTCTTTGACTAAATTTTTTTTTTTTTTAAACCACACTTTAGATAGTCTCCTCAGCGCATTCTTTTGGACCAGGCCTCATCTTGGAACTATAAAATCTGCAGACTCTCAGCATGAATGATTTCATCCATTCTGTAGCCCCGGAAGGCCTTGCTAAAAGACCTGAGCAAACACTAACATGATTTCTAATTGCTCAAGGTTGCACCCCTAGGATGGCCCCAAATCTCTCTAAAGTATCTGAGAAAGTTGCCCATGGAAGTACTATTTGTTCCAGCTAAAACCTGGATAATAATGAGGCCCCAGAAATGGCTCACCCAAAGCCTTCCACAGCTACTTCAGGAACATTGCAGTTGTCCGTCTCATCACCCCAGATTTTTGTTTTTTGTTTTTATTCAGTCGAGTTTACATATACGGTATTATTAGTTTCAGGGGTAGAATTTAGTGAGTCATTGGTTGCGTACAACACCCAGTGCCCATTGCATCACGTGCCCTCCTTACTCCCCAGTTATCCCTTCCCCCCAACCACCTCCCCTCTAACACCCCTCAGTTTGTTTCCTAGAGTTAAGAGTCTCTTACAGTGTGCCTCCCTCTCTGTTTTCATCTTATTTTATTTTTCCTTCCTTTCCCCTGTGTCATCTGTTTTGTTTCTTAAATTCCACGTAAGAGTGAAATCATATGGTATTTGTCTTTCTCTGACTGACTCGTTTTGCTTAGCATAATACTGCCTCAAAATCAAGAATAGGTCAACACCTCAATATATAATAGTGAACTCACAAGTTTCAAAGATAAAGAGAAAATCCTGAAAGCACCTCAGGACAAGAGGTCCTTAACCTACAAGGTTAGACACATAAGTCCTGCAGCAGACCTGTCCACAGGGGCCTGGCAGGCCAGAAAGGACTGGCATGATATAGTCAACATGTTATGGGAAAAATATGCAGCCTTCTACTACCCAGCACTGCCTTCTCAAGAACCTGGAGCCCCTTGTTGAAATGAAGATGTGCAGGGCACCTCCGGCTCCCGGACCTAGGCAATGGGCAGCTTGCTCTAACTCGCACCACTACCTCCTGTCGCAAAGATACTAGAAGTCTGCTTCTCCTCCAGATAAGCACCCATGATTAAACCCAGTCTGCTGGGACTCCCACTTGTTCCCCTCCTTACTCCTTCATTCTGGCTTTAAAACACCCACCCCTCTGCATGGATAGAAGTTGAGCTCTGTTCACACTGGACCGTCTTCCCCACTGCAGTAGTTCTTACTGAATAAAGTCTATCCTTGCCCCTTTAACCAGTGTCTGGATTAGTTTAGTTTAGACAGATCACCATGTTCACAGGGCTGAGGTTATGAACTTGATCTCCACATGGCTCTGTCCGTATGGCCACAATGTGCACACCTCAGGCAGGTGTCATCAGTGCCTCTCAATGATCACGAGGGAAATCAGATTAGAAAGTAGAGGGTAGTCACCATTTGCTGCTTTGTTTGTTTGTTGCTGCTGTTTTGGGTTCTCATTACTGTTTTAAGAGCTCAAATGTCCAGATGGTGTGGGATATAGTCTTCACTTTGTTAACTTCAACTAGAAGACTATCTTCATGTCTGCCCTTCCCAGATGTCCTTCTCCCTTTCTATTTCAGACATTCCCAATTCCTCTGCCCTGTTAGCAGCTAGTTCATGCAGACTTCTTCTACCAGGTCTTTCTCAAAACTCTACCTCCCACTTCTCTCTTTCTAGTGTCGATAAGCCCTTTTGTACCATTTCATCTGTTTCATCAGTGGCTCACGTTCATGTTAACTAGGCAGGAAACAAGAACCAAATATCCCAAATTTGTTTTCCATCAGTATCAAGCATCAGGCTAAATATATCCAAAACCTTCAGTAAAATGCATTTAGCTATTTTCGTGGAGCTTTCAAACAGCTTTGGGAAATTTCAACAAAATGATGTTGAATTCCCTCACCATTTCTAGGATGGGCAATGGGATGTTATCATGATTCTCTAAGTGCTTACACATTTATTCAGAATCAAAGCGGTGTTCCTGCACTTTATACAGAGGAGTCAGGTTACTTCCTGTGCGTCTTCTCTAATTTTGTGTGTGATCAGACAATATTATATTTTATCCAAGGAAAAAAATCATTTAGCAGACAGCATTTTAACAACTAGTTCTTTATCCCTTGTTGTTGGCCCACATTTTCATAGTTTTACACAGACCTCTTCATTATTGTAACACACTCTATGCCCATTTAAGAGAGAAAAAAAAAAAGGTGTGGGAAAATTAAATAGACTAGATGGCTTGTAAAACTCCTCAGAGTTAGGGATTCAAACTTCTAGTGTCTGTGGTAATTGGATTTTTTTGTTGTTGTTGTTCTTTTGTTTTAATCAACCAGAGGTAGGACTTCTATGTTTTACTTAAGCTGTTGTTAACAGGATAAGTAAAAAAAAAAAAAACAAACCAAAAACTTTTCACTGGAGAAAAGTGCAGTTAATAAAAATGGTAGGCAGGGCACGTGGTTGGTTGAGCATGCGACTCTTGGTTCTTTCCGGCTCTGGTCATGGTCTCAGGGTTGTGGGATAGATCCCTGGGTCAGGGTCTGTGCTCGGCATGGAGTTTGCTTGGGACTCTCTCCCTCTCCCTCTGGCCCTCACCACCACTCTCCCTGTCTCTAAAATAAAAAAATCTTTCAAGAAGTGGCAGGCATTTGTTGCAGTTAATTTCTACAATTTTCAGGAATATAAAACCGTCCTTTCAATGGGCAAAATACATTTAACTTAGAATGTTCATATGTTGTGATCCGCCAGGGGCCCTCTAGAATGGGGTTTTCTAATTGTGTCCTATGCTATTTTCAGATATATTAGTTCCCTGTGGCAGCTATAACAAATCACCAACAAATCACTGGCTTAAAACAACACAATTCTACTATTTTACAATTCTAAAGGTCAGAAGTCTCAAGAGGGTCTCAGGAGGCTAATGGGTATCAGCAGAGCTGAGATCTTTCCTGAGGCTGTAGGAGACAATCTGTTCTCTGCTTTTTCCAGCTTGTAGAGGCTGCCTGCATTCCTTGGCTTGAGGCCCCCGTCCACCCTCAAAGCCAGTAATGGTTCCTTGGGTCTCTTACATCACATCATCTGACTCTGTTTCTCCTGAACTTCTTTCCTTTATAAGGACTTTTGTGATTAGGTGGGGCCACTAGATAATTCAGGATAACCTCTCCATCCCCAGTTAAGTCTGCCATCTCAATCAACTCCTTCCCAAACATGTGCAGGGAAGGTCATAATGTAAACAAACACAATAATGATAAAAAAAAAACAGTTACCAGCATGATGCAGGCTCTGTTACTTAGTGGGGTGACCCAGGGCAAGGCACACTTGGTTTGTAACATTTAGAGTAAAAAAATAACATATACCTCAGAGGAATTATCTAGATAATACATGGGCAAATGTTTAGTAGTCCTGGCATGTGACAAAACCCTCAATAAATGATAGTTTCTTGTCATCCTTATTACTGTTAAGTTACAAAAGAAAATATATACTTATCAATGTAATTATGATGAGAAATTGTCCAAGAAAACCAAGTATGGCAATGCTTACATTTCCTTGGTGTTTCCCTTGTCATGATGGGATGCAGAGCTCTTTCTGCTTGGGTCTTGAAGCTGTTTAGTGCAGAGTTGCCTGAGGGGAGGTGGCAAGTCCCCCATGGTGCTGAGTCTCTGGTCCTCCTCATTCTCAGGCCAGTTCTATCCCTGCTGTGGCTTGAGAATGTGGTCACTAAGCATTGCTTTTCGTGGAAACTAGATATATGTGGATTTCTGTCACATGTACTGGAAAAACATTTCTTATATATTAAGTTCTTAAGGGTATTTGAGTCTATTTTTATTCTCACCCTGTTCCCATTGACCTTTTCCCTTCTTCAGTAGAGCTGGAACGTTCATACTTCTTTACATTTTAAAATCTGGGGCTAACCTACTGCGTCATTACACTTCACATAGCCTTTTAGTGGAACTGACCTAGAGAAACCTTGATTGAGGGCAGGGGGAGATCGTCCTGGACTGCTGATGGAGCGATTTTGGTTTCTGTAAAGGTAGCTCCCTCTGCCCCCAATCTTGCCATCTCTAATCTTAAATTAAGTTGGTCAACTATACTTCAATTAAAAACAAATAAATAGAAATAAATCAAGGTTATTACTCAGTTTCTTATAAATAGGCTAGCAAAAATTAGCAGTCATCTTTAGGCTTGCTTACTTGGGCGGCCTCATGAAACTGGGGTTTCTAGATTTAAAAAAACGAAGACTGAACTATGAGCCACTGTGAGCACACCTCAGTGGCTGGGCCCGAGCAGCCAGCAGGCTAGCCGTGGCTCTTTCACAACTTTTTTAGCTGTAACAAGTGGTATATGTGCAGGGAAACCCAAGGTCTTACTGAGACATTGGATGCCATGCTCTGACTCGTACAAAGGGCGGGGTGTCAATGAATGAGATGTGGCGCTAGGGCTAGGATCAAGGGACACTGAGGAGAGGATAAAATGGGCGGGTTCTACTAAGACTGGATGAACCTTAACTGCACACACTTTAGTTGGGAGAGCCTTGGTCTGAATTCCTGCTGAGCAACTAACTTGTACGTAACTTTGGGAAAGTTATTTTAATTTGTGTTTCAGTTTACTCATCTGTAAAATGGAAGTAATAATATTATGGGCCTTACATGTCGTCACAAGGATTAAATCAGACACATGAAAGACTTACAACAGTCCCTGACACATAGAAATTACCAGGGAAATGACGGTTATGATAGTCTCGTCTAAAATGTTAAGGCAAAAAGAACTGAGACTGTGGATCTCTTTCCATGTTTCTAGGGGTTGTCTCAGACAGGTGAGTAAATCTTTAAGCCAGTCCAGCCCTCAAAAACACTGCTAGTTATTACTTTTCCTATAATTGACATTTGAGCTATAATCTAAAAAGGGAAGGGGAGAGGCAATATTTAAGTTGTGTTTAAAGAGAATCTTCAAATTGCTGATTTGGGCACTTCTTTGCACAGGTCCCTACTTTGTGTGATAGACTGGGCTAAGTGTCGCGTGGCACCCAAAGATGACAAAAAAGGTCTCTGCCCTCCAGGGGATTTCAAACTAGTGCTATGAAGAAAGACATGGGCCTAATGAAGGGCCCAGAATACTCACAGGAGGGAAGAGCCCACGTATGGGGTGGGGAAGAGCACACACTTGGACAGTTTCATAGAGGAGACCGTACTTTAGAGTTTGTAGCTGACACCGGAAGCACATGGTACATTTTTAAAATAGGATTTTTTTATTTATTTACTTGAGAGAGAGAGTGTGTGTGTACAAGTAGGGGAAAGGGCAGAGGGAGAAGAGAGAATCTCAAGCAGATTCCACACCGAATATGGAGGCTGATGTGGGGCTTAGGCTTATGACCTGAGCCAAAACCAAAACCATTGGATGACCAATCAGCTAGACCACCCATGCGCACCCACACAGTACATCTTAAAGATAACTTTTCATGCACTAGGGGTAGCAAAAAAAAACCCCAAACAAAAAAACAATTAGGAAATGAAGGGTCTGGAAATCCCTTCTGGGGGTATTTCTGGGATTTCAATTTCAATTTCGTCTAGTTTGATGAAAAAATGTGTAAGAGAATAATACAAGGTCTGGCTGCAAATGAGGCTGGAGATAAGTGGAAGTAGTTGGATTTCATTGTGGTGCTAGACACTAGACATGAGAGCAGAGAAATCATGTCCAAGTGTCAAAGAAGATGGATTATTAATGGGAAGGTGAAGAGTATATTCAAACATCATCCACAGTTCTTCATGTATAATTAAGATGTATTTTTTTCATTGATAAATTATAAGGAATCTTCAGTAAAAATATGCACAATAAATCATTACTATTTGAAAATGCTCATCAGACAGCTTCATGCCTTTTCAGTGGAAGAGGCCTCAACACTGGGGAAATCAGAAGGCGGCCTCAATAACTCTTCCACTTCCTCTTGTAAAGCCTCTGCTTTCTCGTGCAACAGCATCTACAATAAAAACATCAAGACATGAGGCCAGAATATGCATTGGCAGGAGCCGCAGCCATCTTTACCACCGTCTGTCAGATACTTGAACCCTTACACATCAGCGATCCAGACACTGAGACCAATAATGAGAATGAAAAATAGCCACTTAAGCATAAGTGATTATAGTAAATGAAACTGAAGCATCTACCTAAAGCCATTTTAACTGATCAGGGCACTTGGTATACCAAAAATAAAGGAGCTTTATTACTCTCAAAGATCTGTTTTATTGAAGACTCAGCTACTTAAAAATTAATTTACAATCTGTAAAATTTAAGGCAGTTTTGCAAAAATTTAATTAGCTCTTGAAAATGTTATCCTTTATATATGCTTTTTATTATTCCTCAAAGTTTAGTATGCTATCTTTTAAAAATCTCTATCAGTGTTTCAAAGAAAAATTTTGTTCAAGCTCCTAAAATTAACATGGCTAATTTCAAAAGAAACATAATGAGTCAAGAAAGTATTTCTGAATGTGGCACATGGTAGATGTCAATGAATATTTGTTGAGTAATGGTCTTCCCTTTCTTTTAAAAACCGGAAAAAGGGGTGCCTGACTGGTTTTAGTCTCTCGGTCTTGGGGTTGTGAGTTCGATCCCCACAGTGGGTGTAGGGATCATTAAAAAAATAAACTTTAAAAACAAAAAAACAGACATACAGTTTTGGTGTTTGCTGCAGCTAGGTGCTGGGTATACTGGGGGGCAGAATTTGCATTACTTCTGTTACAGAAGTTTTATAACAAAAAGTTCAGCAAAATCACATGGAGGAAAAAAAAAATCATAGGACACAAAATGAAAGTGGAAAACACACTCTACTCATTTGACATAAAGCATAGCATTGCATAGCATTATAGACAGAAGAGATTAAAAGGCAATGAGGCAAGCTTTCCAGTAGCCGAGGTAATGGTGACCATGTAAACTCATCTCCCAATGCACCCTTTAAAAACTATACAGCTCAGGAAGAGCGACAAGTACACTGCACAGAAGCCATGTGTCAGCACTGCTAGACTACAGAGAACACCATCATCTTTGTATTATGGTAAAAATACCTGCCAAATTGCAGCAGGACCTTTTCTCAAGCTTCTAGTCCAAGGGATTGCAGAGATGGTGAGATTGAGAAAAAAAATACATGGGAAGGAGGAGAGGGGAACATAAGGTTTTAGATTCAATATAATCACCTCCAGAGAGAGAAAGGCTACCCCAAGTATGAAAACACTGAGAAAAGACTTGATAGATTGAAGCACTGCCTACAAGAAGGGACTGAAAGCTCATGCGACTCTGGAAGGCAGTCTTGGAAAGGCAACCCCTCGGGGGAGAAGATGAGTAAAACAGGAGAGGAGCCCTTTAAGCTGCGCGGCGCGGCGGTGGGGGGCATAACAGGGTGAAGTTTAGGACGCAGCAGGACAAAAGGAATTAAAAAAAATCAAAGAACTTTTCTTTGCACTCCCCGCCCACCCCAAGCTGTCCATGAAACTATCCTTTGCTACACGGACAGAAAAGACTTTTAAACCAGAATTCTCATCAGCCACTCCAGACGGCCGACTCTTGTCTGAGAAGTGCAGGGCACACCAGTTCTTATTACACTGAATTACCGTATAAAATAAAACAGAAAATGAGAATCAAAGCTCTTCAGCTCATGAACATTTATTCTCCTGAAAGCAAACTATGAAGCAGAAGAACTGTAATGCAACATTCCAAACTGAATTAAATATTATTAAATAAACTATTTAATATAAAATATAATTAAATATTATTAAATAAATAAATATCATTTGGAGATACGGGGGGGAAACACATCTAAATAAGTCCCAAAGTAGGAAGAGATGGACCCAGAACAGGAAGAGTAAGCTCAGGTAAGAAGTGGAAGAAACAGGCAAAATCATATTAGAAATAAAAACCAACAAAGTGATCAAAGAAGAGTAGATTGTAATAAAACTTAATTAGGATCATGAGAGAAGGAACAGGAGTGGGACAAGAAAACAAGATGATGAAAATGAGATAAAGAAAAAAGTAAAGTGGCGCCGGAATGCAGAGTTGGTTAAGCATCTGGTTCAGGTCATAATTTCAGGAACCTGAGATAGAGCCCTGCCTTGGGCTTTACGCTGAGCGCAGAGTCTGCTTAAAGTTTCTCTTTCCCTCTCCCTCTTAACCCCCAGCCCTACTCTCTCAAATAAATAAATAAATAAATCTTTCAAAAAAAGGTAAAAGGGTCAGGGAGATTGAAATGGAAGATGGGCAAAGAAGATCCAACATACATATCACTAGCGTTGCTAAGAAAGAAAAATGAAACAGTGGATCATACTGAACTAATAGTTAAAACTACAATCTGGGGCGCCTGGGTGGCTTGGTCAGTTGAGCACCTGACTCTTGGCTTCCGCTCAGATAGGGATCTCATGGGTCAAGGGATCGAGCCCCTGGTTGGGTTCGTTCTATGCTCAGTGGAGAGTCTGCTTGAGATTCTCTCCTGCTGCACCCCCCGAATCACACGTGTATGTGAGTGTGTTATGCTCTCTTTCTCTCTCTCTCAAATAAATCAGTTAATTACAAAAATAAAACTACAGTCCAAGGAAACTTCCAGAAATAAAATAAAGATATCCTAGTAAAACTGCTTCAATTTAAAATACAGAACATATATTCATGTTTTACATCCTAAAAATTCACAAGGATGGGGGGGGAACTAAAATGGGATACAAACAGAATCTAACTGCTCTTCCAATGAATTACATAACCACAGTGAAGCAGATTTAAAAAAAAAAAAGTGACATTTGAATACATTATTTCAGTTATATATTCTCAGACTAAAGACAAAAAGAGCATATACAATACTGAACTCATTAGTTTTTTTTGCAATAGTATGGTTTAACAATTCTGAAAATTATTTTCAGTGCATTCTAGGATTGAGCAAAACAGAAAATATGCTGATGAAGACAGGAACTGGGTGTCTCACTGTTGGAGAAAGGAAGTAAAAATAAGAGAAAGGGTAGAACTACAATGAGTCCTGTAGTGTGGGATCAGTGTGGATTAAAGGTGACTGGAAATTCTTTGATGTTTACACTGGAAGGTGGGATTTGATTCTTCTCTTGAACCTGGATTGACTTGTAACCACTGGAGTGTAGTGGAAATGATGCTGTGTGATTTTCAAGGGTGGTCACAAGAAACTGCAGTTTCTGCATTAGTTCCTTGGACTGAGACCATTCCAAGATCTCCTGAATGTTCCCGCTCATATCCCAGGCCCATGCTATAAGAAACCCAAGCTAGGGTGGCTGGCTGCTCAGTGGGTAGAACCTGCAACTCTTGATCTTGGGGTCATGAGCTCTAGATCACACTGAGCAGAGCTTACATACGGGGAAAAAAAAAAAGAAGAAAGAAAAGAAACCTAAGCTACAGATAAATAAGAAACACACAATATTTTAAAAGAAATTATACCAGATTGAATAAAAAGTGGCAGAGAACCTTTGAGCCCTTGGACTTCTATGGACAGGGAAAAGACTGAGAAAGCTCCCCAGCTGCAAACACAGGCCATTCCTTATGGGAAAGAATGATTCCGATGAGCGATTCAAGCCAGGAAGCATCATTCCCAGGGAGAAAGAAGTCCTAACCAAGCAACTAGCCACAGGTGCCCAGCTGGATACCAGAACTGCTTCTAGGTGGGGCACACGTCCCCTCCTTTGAATGGCAGTACCCTGTGCTTCTGTCTCTGTTCACCATTGTATGTGTGTCTCTTTAGTTCACAGCTCCTCACAGTGAGAGGAGCATATCTGTAAAATTGTGCTCAAGAAGCATCACCTGCAGCTAGACTTGATTTAGAAGAAACACCGGACCTTGAGCCCGAGTCTAATGCCACAAAGGGATAAATCTTTTAAGGATGAGTATATTTTGCATGTGGGAGGAATGTAAATAATCTGTGACCAGAGAGCAGACATTACAGATGACTACAAATTATTTGGCCCAGCCCTCATGTGGAGCCGGGGTCTAATTCCTCTTCTTTTGGATCTGGGCTGATCTTAATGGTCTTCTAGTAACCAACAGGACACAGCAGAAGTGATACTACTTAACTTCTGAGGTTAGTTCAGAAGATTTCCTGCCTTTTCTGCCTTGATCTCTCAAAATGCCCACTCTCTGGGCATTTCCTTGAAACTGAGCTGCCAAGCCATAAGAAACCCTAGCCCCATGGAAAGGCCCTATGTAGCTGCTCCAGTTGAAAGCCCCAAATAACAGCCATTTTCAACCACCAGCCATGTGAGTGAACCATCTTGGATATCCAGTTCAGTCCAATTCAGATGACTATAGGCCCAGTCAAAATCGGACTGTAACTGCATGAAACTCCAAGTAAGACTCATGCAGCTAAACCTTTCCAGAATTCCTAATCCACAAAACACAAGCACAATAAAATAGCTGTTTTATGCTGCTAAACTGTGGTATAAAACTTTGTTATGCAGCAGTATGTACCTGGAAAAATTAGAATTGGAGTTACTGAACGAATTCATAGCCTTTAACAATTCACGTGTAAGTAGAGAAAAATATACATTTCTCCATAGATGGGCTCTCTCTACTAAAAGAACCTAGAAACAATGATCTCTCTCTCTGCTTATGAGCATACTTAGCCGCTGGAACTTGGGTTTCTAAAATACCAATCTTCACCAGAAAGAACTACAGCTCGTTGGAAAAATGGCTGATTCCATGACTAAAGCAAGCTGAACCTTGACCATCTTGTGTGAGAGCACTAGTTACCAATTTTACCGTCTCTCAGCTCCAAATCCATCCCCCGTTGTCTTGTAGAGAAAGACACTAGAGGTGGATCCTGTAAACCCGGCTCCTTTGCCAGCTGGGACAACGTTCAGCTTCGTCAGTAGAGGGCACTGGAGGGACTGCTGGAGGATGGGGCTTCTCTTCCCGGGTTTGGTGTGTCTTTTCTTTTGGCTCCCGCAGTGCTAGTCTGGTACCTGGACACCCTATCTGCCATCCCAGAGCCACGGCCACACCCTCTCTCCAGTGAATCCCATCGGCAGCGGGTGGTGTGGGTTGGGGCGGAGGCTTTTCTTGTTACTCTGTCTCACGGCGGCTGAAGTTCTGTCTACCCCTTAGAAGTCAACTAATAGCCTTGTTACTAGTCACTAATCCTTTATGTTGAACTTTCCTCTTCAAATTACTGTGTGCTTTCTGTTCCTAATAATTAGACTCGAACAGATATACCCCAAAAGTAAGAAAGCCCAACTATGACGGGGACAGGTCCAAAAGACAAACTGGCCCATGTCTAGAAAATGACGAGGAGGACAGTAACTGCCTAAAGCTCCATTATTTAATATGAGAAAAGAGAAATGCTTAGACACAAAGAGAGCTGTTTTCAAATATGTAAAGAACAACCATAGGAACAAAGAAAACAGACTAATTCTGGGGGTAGAACTTACGGCGTAATGGTAGATATTGTAAGAAGGCAACAGTTAGCCTCACTATTGGGGTGCTTTTTGGAACACGGAGAGTGTCCAAAAGTAGAACTACCTAATTTTTGAGGTTGTCAGCTCCTTGTCAATGAAGGTGTGCATAGGTGGGAAGACCAGACAGGATACCGAGGAGGGGCCTTCTGTGGAAAGCGTGAGGAGCGGATTCTGGGAGTTCCAGCTTCTCTGTACCTCAGGGGACTTTTGAGCCTAATTCTTAGCAGGTGCTTTTTCTCTTTTATGAGCCTTGTGGCACAACAGATGCACTCTTTTATCCACATACTGTAAGTACATGCTTCTGTGTCTATAGTTAAATGTTTTTGCTTTTATGTCCAAAGTATAAGG
The DNA here is from genome assembly GCF_011764305.1 of Mustela putorius furo. Taxonomy (NCBI): domain Eukaryota; kingdom Metazoa; phylum Chordata; class Mammalia; order Carnivora; family Mustelidae; genus Mustela; species Mustela putorius. Next base: position 4,977,187 of record NW_025421261.1, read on the forward strand.
AGATAACACTACAAAATATTATGAAGGGTAAAAACTGGTTGTTTGCTTAACTTTTTTTTGTTTTTAAAGATTTTATTTATTTATTTGACAGACAGAGATCACAAATAAGCAGAGAGGCAGGCAGAGAGACAGAGAGAGAGAGGGAAGCAGGCTCCCAGCTGAGCAGAGAGCCCGATGTGGGGCTCGATCCCAGGACCCTGGGATCATGACCTGAGCCAAAGGCAGCGGCTTAACACACTGAGCCACCCAGGCGCCCCTGTTTGCTTACCTTTGCTGATGAAACAATTTGCTTGGCCTGGCGTCTTGATAAATGATCAACTGTCCTTATGAGCACTTCAGGATTTGCATTAGCTAAGTGAATCAGACTTTTATAGCCTGCGTTGTATAACTGTTTTGCTCGACCCTAAAGGTATTACACAAATCAACAGGGTCAGAATTTGGGATTAGAAAAAAATAATCAAGTGTCTTATTGAAGGAAAAATTTCACATGCAAGAGATAGAAACAGACTACGGTAATAATAAATATGCAGAGATAACACATCTGAATCCAGAGAAATTTTAAAATATGTATTTGGGTAGTCCCACTCTGACTGCAAGACAGCTTTCTGTGCAGCTTAAGTTAGCCAATGTGTGTTGCAATCAGGAATGAGATGTTCTAGTGCAATATCCTTAAAATGTTTTCACGATCTACTCAGGGGACTGCTGGGGTGCGTGCATGTGCGTGCATCTGTGTGTGTGTGCCTGTCCCCAGGCAGAAGAACGCTTCTGACGGAAGGACTGAGAAACAGAATAAGCTGAAATCAACAGTTGGCTAAAAACAAAGAGTTGAGAAACCAGGTGAGGATACTTGGTTCTCACTCCCTTAGGAAATGGAAGTAAGCCTTGTTGCCCCGAATCACCTTCCTGAGATAAGCACACCGACAGGAGGTAATGCTCCGCTGGAGTGGAGGAAGAGACACTAAGGACCATATACTCGGGGAGTCTCATTCTCATCCTACTGCTGTGTTTTTCCACAAATGTGATTCTTCTCATCAGAACTGCTTCCAGATTGACAGGGGATTTCTGGGAGGCCATGACAACAATTTAATAAAGAAACAGACACACACACACAAACCAACCTCTCATGATAAATGAGGAGTAAGACCGTTGTTTTTATTTACCTTGTGATAAGACTTCACAAAAGAGTCAAACCTGACTTTTCTTTAGTTGAAATCATCTCAGTTGGGAAACTGGGAAGCCACTAACCTCTAAAACACCAGTCACTTCCATGAGAGGAATTAGCTCTGCCTTGACACAGTAAGTCAACTTCTTGGTAAGTTCTACCAATAGGGCTCTATAAACCCAAAACTCCTCAAGTTCCTACAAAATACAAAGAAATACATAGGATTTAGATCTGGCAAGTCATTTATTTTTATTTATTTATTTATTTTTAAAGATTTTATTTATTTATTTGACAGAGAGAAATCACAAGTAGTCGGAGAGGCAGGCAGTCGGAGAGAGAGAGGGAAGCAGGCTCCCCGCTGAGCAGAGAGCCCGATGCAGGACTCGATCCCAGGACCCTGAGATCATGACCTGAGCCGAAGGCAGCGGCTTAACCCACTGAGCCACCCAGGCGCCCCTGGTAAGTCATTTCTAAGCTTGGTTGGCATAGTAGGGGCCCAGAGAGGGTGTTCCTTCATTTAAGTTCTGAAACTTGGTAAAACCAGAGACGAGTAACAATTCCACACAAAATTATCATAAGGAAACATGGGCAGAGACTGAGGGATTTGATCAAGTGGTTCTGCGATGAGGAAGAAGATGGGAAGTTGGAAAACGAGCCACTGAGAAGAGCTCTGTTCATTTTTTATCAAAACGCCAGCAAGTGAACGTGCAATTTTTCTTTCCCAAGTAACTGAAAACAATCCCCACCTCTGGGAGTTCATCCCGAAGACAAAACATTACGTATGGAAGGATCCCAATGCAAGATGTAGCAATATTCAAAACAAAAAAATCCTGGAAGCAATATTTCAGACAGTAAAAATATTGGAAGACGTGGGTCAATCATGGTTAAAGGTGGTGGTAAATGGGCATTTACTGTATTATTTTGTCTTATTTAATGTCTGAAAATTTCTGTCGTAGTTGTTTTCTAAAGGTCACTTTCTAAGGGCTGGGTGTCCCCATGAGCACACGTGACACATGAAGTGCCATTAGCCGGCTACTTTGTGACCACCAGGAGAGCAGCCAATGCACTAGAGATGGCAGAGTGAAGAGAAGAAGACCTTGACCAGAATGACCAGTCCGCCAACCCTGAACTGCCTTGGCTCCAGCTGTCCGGTTACATGCGACGATCTTGGTTCGCTGTTGTTTAAACCTCTGTGGGGTTTTTCCCGTTACTCGTAGTTGAAGGCATTTTAACTAATACTACTGATGTACTATTTCATACCACTTATGTAGCTTTTTAAAAAGGAAAAATCAGGGGCACCTGGGTAGCCAGGGGGTTAAGCCTCTGCCTTCTGCTCAGGTCATGATCCCAGGGTCCTGGCATCAGGCTCTCTACTCAGCAGGGAGCCTGCTTCCCCCCCCTATCTCTGCCTGCTTGTGATCTCTGTCTCTGTCAAATAAAATCTTAAAAAAATAAAAATAAATAAATACATTTAAAAAAAAAAAGGAAAAAACCCTTTAAAATACTGAAAATACACTCATGAGAGCACAGGCTGTCGGGCAGATTGTGTCTAGGATCAACCACTAACTTATAGTTGTTTTTCAGATTTGATAGTTTCTTTTACTTGAACAATTCTATAAGGCTGAAGTCCTTATAATCCTAAGTAAAACAAAGGGATAGAATTTTAGGGGAAGTACCTTTAAATATGAAGAAACACAAACACAGAAAACTTAAAAAAATAAAGGCTAGCTTCTTACTACCTATAAATTTTGTCTACTGCTTAGCTAGCACATGATTAGGGAATGTAAGCCAATATTTAAAACTTAGCATAAGTGGGAGACATTTAGAAATGCGAATTTGCTAAAATAATTATCATTCAACCCAAAGTCAAGTATTCTGGATTATTTACTCATTAATACATATGACAGAATTGACTGCCATATACGTACACAGAATATGGAAATTTAAGATGGGGAAAATGAAGATTTCAAATTTAAAAATAAGATTCATGAGAGAAAAATGTTTTTAAAAAACTGAGTATAGAAACAAAAATGGAAGGATTATTACACCATTCAATTAGAAGAAATTTAAATGTGGCCAAAAAAGGCTTATATTATCAATTCATCCCCAAAATTGTCCTAGTGGAAAGTCTGGTAAGCTTTGCTATGCTATTTAAAGAAACTCTGAAAGCTGGTATTAGTAAAGTCTTAAACAAATGCGTCCCAAATGCAAATGGCCAAAATAAAGTTTTCTTCTTGAGTTAATTAAACTATACACTTGACATAGAAACCTAAAGCAGCTGCCAAACACTGGAAGCAAAAATGGCAAAATACTGTGGCGATCACGAGAGCATGGTCCCAGGAGTGACAGGTGCCTGCTGGATATTGGTGAGGCACTCGTCAAACACTTCCCATGGTTAGCACCAGGGGAGAGATACCCCCCCCCCAGAACCTGTATCGATGGAGAACTGTGGTTTTAAGATTGATTCCAAAGACTTGTCACTACTAGAGGTGGTTTTATGAGTAGGGATAACCAGGTGCTCGCTTTCTTTTTTTTTTAAAGGTTTTGGTTTTTTTTTGGATTTCATTTATTTATTTGAGAGAGAGAAGATGAGCACAAGCGGGTTGCGAGTGAGGCAGGAGAGAAGCAGACTTTCCACTGAGCAGGGAGCCAGATGCAGGGCTTGATCCCAGGATTCTGGGATCACGACCTGAGCTGAAGGCAGACAGACACTTAACTGACTGAGCCACCCAGGGGCCCCATAACTAGGTGCTTTCTACTTGTTCGCTAAATATTTTAGGTGATTCTGCCAATTTTGTATCTTTACCGTAAGTTAGTATATAGGACTTTCATAAGCAGAAAGAAACAAGTATATTTTAAATATAGTTTGAGTGCTTAGTATTACTAGAACAAGTCAACAGTGAGGAAATAATGACTAACCGGTTTACGAGTTTAGCAGCAGTCAAAACAGAAAGATGCATGAGGCATGTGTCATGTAGTCAGTGGAATTACCTCACAGAAATGCAGCACACAAGAGGAGAATGAGGCAGCTCCGGCAAGAAGACTTTGTATATAGCCTCGAGGCATATTAAATTTTTCAGACACACTCCAGATGTTGGTCTCTTTGAGCAGGGTATAAAGAACAAAAGACAGGTATAGTCTGTTGACAATGTCCTTGTCCACCTTCTAGAAAGACAAGCAAGTAAATTTATGTCCTGGACCTGCTAAGAATGTACATCATATTGAAATTGGACAACAGGCAATCTGAATGAAGTTCTACTACAGAAAAGCCAGAACAGAATGATTCCACAGAAAAAAACCTAAGTTTTTACCATAGGTACTTCAGACTAATTCAGATGATCATTTTTCCAATTATTAAAAAAAAGAAAATATGCCAAATTACTTCCAATTTAAACTTCTTCTACAGGGGAAGCTGTAGTGGGTTGAATCTGTCTGCCCCCACAAAAAGATATGTTTACCTCCTAACCTGTGGTACCTGTGAATGTGACATTATTTTAGAAATAGGATCTTTGCAGGTGTAATTAATTAAAGATCTTGAGATGAAATCCCCCTGCGTGTGTACTGCCCACTTAGGGCTCTGTATCCAGTGGCCAGCGTCCTTCTAAGAGGAGAGGACACAGAGGGACACAAATAGGAAGCAAAGTGAAGATGGCAGTGTTCAGTGGCGACCCTGGAGGGATGCATTTACAAACCAAGGACACCAAAGATTGCCAGCAGCCACCAAAAGCTAGGAGAGAAGCAAGATGTTTTCTTCCTTAGAACCTCCAGAGGAAGCCATCTTGATTTCAGACTTTTGGCCTCCTGAACTGCAAAAGAGTAAATTTCTGCTGTTTTAAGATACTCGGTTTGGGCTAATTTGTTGTGGTAGCCCTAGGAAAAGAATATAGGAAGGGAAGGAGTTGGGAAGACCTTTACATTTACTGTGGTATTTACAGGTTGTATATATTTGTGAATGGAGTTAAAGAAATGCATTTATTTGGATAGGTATGTTAATAAGCTTATCCATATAGCTTATAGTAATAAGATATAGTAATAGTTAATAAGTTATAATAATAGTTAATAAGCTTATCCATATAGCATATAGTAGACTAAGTAAATATTAGATTTTATGATTTCTACATGGTCATGATAAAAAAATTAATGTTTCTAAAATTAAAACACTGAGAGAGAAAAACCTACCTAGAGCTGACAATTTCCATGTACCTGCTTCTGCCTATAGTATCTAGTGACCAGTTCTTGTGTAGAGTATCTCATAACCAATATCAAGCTAACTTAGAAATTGCATAACTGATGCTTAAAACCAGAGGAAAGACAGGATGAACTGGAAGGGAAAAAAGTGGGTATAAAATATAAAATTGTATCCCCTATGGTGGTAAAGGAATGGGGTGAGAACTCACAGTGGCATATTGAAGACTGTCTGAATTACAGAGTCTACATGTCGATTCTTATAAAAAGCATCGAGCTGAAAACCACGATAGTTGAATTGCCAGTAGGGAAAAACTGCTTCTCAATTTCCCAATTTTGGTGCACCTTCATTTGAGTCAATGTCGATTTTGCTTAGAATGTATTTTCTAAGCCAAGAAAAATGATATAATTTTATTACAAGGTAGGATAAGATGCTTTATACCAATTTCAAGATCTTTCATAAGAAATATCTAAAGAAAAACGGGAGTGTCTTTTTCAATGTAGAGAAACAAATTTGATTTTAAGTAAATTTGTTCTCTAGAAATTAAATCAACTGAAAGTTTATTGACTATATTTCATTAACAAAAATAAATTCTCATATGATCTCTCTGATATGAGGATTTGAGAGGCAGGGCGGGGGTTATGGGGGGAAGGGAAGGAAAAAATGCAACAAGATGGGATCGGGAGGGAGACAAACCATAAGAGACTCTTCATCTCAGGAAACAAACTGAGGGTTGCTGGGGCTGGGGCAGGGATGGGGTGGCCGGCTGATGGACACGGGGAGGGTCTGTGCCATGGTGAGTGCTGTGAAGTGTGCAAGCCTGATGACTCACAGACCCCTGGGGCTAGTAATACATTGTATGTTAATAAAATAAATAAATTTTGATCCAAGTTTAAGAAGATGCATTATTCTCAAAAGATTTTGTAAATGTTTATTATTTGTTAATTGAATTTCAAATTATTATTTTTTTTAAAAGGAGGACTCTTCTTCTTCTTCTTTTTTTTAAGATTTAATTTATTTATTTGACGGACAGAGATCACAAGGAGGCAGAGAGACAGGCAGAGAGAGAGGAGGAAGCAGGCTCCCTGCGGAGCAGAGAGCCTGATGTGGGGCTCGATCCCAGGACCCTGGGATCATGACCTGAGCTGAAGGCAGAGGCTTTAACCCACTGAGCCACCCAGGCACCCCTCAAATTATTTTGATTTTTTATTTTATATGTTAAAGTTGTATATAAAATGTTTGTTTTATGAAATATTTTTATTTAACATTTTGAATGTCTAAGCAGCATAGGCATTTCTGAGGTAAGAGACCCAATCAAAATATTGTGATAGCATGAACACTCAACAACTAAACATTCAATTCTAATGTGAGTAAATACCATCTTTCACTTTTCAAAATGAAATGAGTAATATTTATGTAATTAAAGATACAGGGGAAATGAGAAGATAATTAGGTTTCAATAAAGATTAGATTACCGATAAAATTAAAAATGAAAAAAAGTGTATTATAAGGCAGAAAATGAAATTAACTTTAGGATTTGAAGGCATGTTTGCCAAAAAATTATTTCCATTCATTTTTTTTTAAAGATTTTATTTGCTTGAGAGAGAGCACAAGCTAGCTGGGGAGGTGGGGGTGGCGGCGATGGCAAAGCAGACTCCCCACTGTGCAAGAAGCCCAACGTGGGGCTCAGGCTCAGGACCTTGAGATCATGACCTGAGCTGAAGGCAGACACTTAACCGAAAGGAGCCACCCAGGGGCCCCTATTTCCATTCTTCTTGACATTAGTGTATTAGACACTTGCTTTGTATTTGTTGACTAAACTTCAAAACACTGTAACATAAGAATATTACACAAAAAAGTATTAATTTATCAACTTCAACCTTCTACAGAATTTTATGTAGTTCAAGTACTAACTAGATAGGGAGTTCTTTACGAAAGAACAACAAACGACAACAAGAATGAAAACCTCAAACCCATCCTATCTCAGAATCTCTGACATCAAGCAGAATGCCTAACAGAGTGTCTAGGTGTGGGGGAGCACCTGGCTGGCTCAGTCAGAGGAACATGTGACACTTGATCTTGGGGTCATGAGTTCAAGCCCCACATGAGGTGTAGAGATTATGTAAAAAAAGAAAAAGAAATGTTCTAGGGGGATGTCTGGTGGCTCAGTCGGAAGGGCATGCGACTCTTGATCTTGTTATAAGTTCAAGCCCCATGCTGGGTGTGGAGATTACTTTAGAAAAAGTTTCTAGAAGATACATTTTTCTCCCTTGAACTGAAATTATTTCAGGATTATATATTTTATAAACATTATATAAATATATAAAAATATATAAACATTTATATACATTATATACATTTTATAAAACATTTTATAAAAACTTTATAATTTTTATAATATAAGCCATAAGTAGCCCAAGAAAAAGAGATCAAGAAGCTTTACCTTCTCCTACGATAAGAAGCTTATATGTGCTTGACAGTGTTTCAGAAATGCAAAGGTACACATAACAAAAAAACTCATGACACCATCCGAAAATACTGTTTTTAAAAAATTCCCAAATTTCTGGTCCTCACGTTTTAAATAGCAAAATGGGAATCGTATTAACTTAAAGAAAAAAATATGAAATGAAAAGATTGAATCAACAAAAGAGATGATACAACAGCATTAATTTTGCTAAGTCAACTTACTTAGGAAGAGAAAAAAAGACTATGGTACCTTTTTTATAGCTTGACCTGATGCTTTCTTCCCAATAAAGTTTTCAGAGACTCCAAGAAGAGCAGCTACGTTTTGTTCTGCTGGACTGAGCTGGCTAAACTACGTTTAAAAAGAGTAAACATAGAAAAAAATCAAATTGTAACTTTAAAAAAAATATTTATTTATTTGAGAGCGAGCAAGAAAGTGTGTTTGGGACAGCAGAGGGGAGGGAGAGAAAAATCTCAAGCAGACTCCCTGCGGAGCGTAAAGCCTGACACAGGGCTCGATCTCACAACCCTAAGGTCACCTCCTGAGCTGAAATCACGAGTGGGACGCTTAACTAACTGGACCACCCAGCCACCCGTCAAATTGTAACTTTAAAAAATCTGCCTTTTGAACCAAATCCAGTATTTCCTGATACCACATTTTCATGCTTTTAAAGGATATGAGAAGAACACCACCAATTTATTTATACAAATTGTAAGCTTAAACATGTATTATTAAAATACAACATATTTTAGCAGAATACTTAAAGGCATGGTCACAAGCACTGTGGTCTCCACTAGGGTTTCCACAGAGTATGTGGTTACGTCTAATACTGAGATGATGTCTGCTGGGGAGGAAGAACAGGGAAAACTTTTGACAGTAACTGCTTTATACAGCACCACTTAAAAAACCTTAGTTACGGGGCGCCTGGGTGGTTCAGTGGGTTAAACCACTGCCTTCGGCTCAGGTCATGATCTCAGGGTCCTGGGATCGAGTCCCGCATCGGGCTCTCTGCTCAGCGGAGAGCCTGCTTCCCTCTCTCTCTGCCTGCCTCTCTGCCTACTTGTGATCTCTCTCTGTCAAATAAATAAATAAAATATTAAAAAAAAAAAACCTTAGTTATGATTTTAAAATAGGACATTAAAAGAAAGATAATTTCCTGCAATTAAGAGCTGCATACTGCTTCCGCCTAACACATGTTCCTGTGTCTGCCGCACTCACAGTAAAGTCATAATAGACTACACTCGACTGCCTGGTTTTAGAGAAAGCAGGACCAGCTGCACCTTCCTGTTGTGATAAAACTGACATTCCTTCTCAGTATTGACATCACTGGGCTTCGTCATCATGCTTGGCTCTGATAGAGCTTTCATGTAATTCAAGTCTCCAAAAAAACCCAGCTTTCACGGTTTTCTTCACACTGCAGGCAACATAAAGTGGAGTGGTCACCAAACTGTAACAGTGACTATCTTTGCAGAATGGGAACAGGGATGATCCTGCTTTTTTTTTTTTCCTGATAATGAACATGTTTATATTTAACAGAAAAGTAGTATTTAAGTTAAATAAACTGAAGATGCTATTGCTATATTACTATTTAAAAAAACTGAAACATGAAAGACCCAATTTCAAATACACTTCAGTAGAGACAAAAAGTGAATAATCACTTGACAAAAATTCCATCGTCATTAATAAATAAAATAGCCTATATTGAAGAACCTTATAATCTTACCTGCCTGAAGTATATCATCCAGTCAGGGACACACTGAGAAGCCATATCATAGGGAGTTGTTAGGTAAATTAGGTGAAGAAGGCTTTCAAGCACAAGACCTTCGAGACCTTTCTTCAAATCTCTGTAGAGAATGTCACAATAAGCCAAATCTATAGTTCCTAAAAGAAAGATCAAATATTTCATCTTTCATAATTACCAAAAGGGAAATAATGTGATTTTTAAAGCATCTTATTTAGAAGTTACCTACATATAGCAAAAAGTCTTCAAAAGCTCTCAAGTTTTTTTTAACTCCATTATAGTTAACATACAGTGTTAGGTTAGTTTCAGGTGTACAATATAGTGATCCCACAATTCTGTACATCACTGAGTGTTTATCATGATGGGTGCACTGCTAATCCATCTATACATCTCACCCACTCCCCCCCAAATCTCTTCTTATGGAATTTAGCATAACTATTTTGGAGGTCATTTTGATAGTATATATCAACATTTCATAAGTACATACCTTTTGACCCAAATACTTTGTTTCTGGAAATCTAACCCAGAGAAACATGTCCACATATACTCAAAAATACATAAATAGTGATGCCCATTGCAGCTTTGTTTATAACTGAGAAAATAAAAAACCTGTGCAAATGTCCATCAATAGGGGAATGGTTAACTAAATTACGGTATCCAGACTACGGATGATTACAGTAGTCAAAGAAAAATGAGGTAGATTTAAAGGGACTGACATGTTAAGATGCTCCTAATATTTTAAGTAAGAAAAGCAAGCTGCCAAAAAATACCTACAACTATGATTTCATCTTAAAAAATAAAGTATAAAACATATATAAATATATATGCATGATACATAATAAAATCTATACACATATACAGATAGACAAATGTAAATACATACACATATTTATCTATCTCCATAGCAACATATGGAAGGACACACAGCAAACTGTTAACAGCGGTTGCCCCTGGGAGAGTGGAAATGGGACAGGAGAATGGGGTTTTCCTTTACATAATTCTGAGTTCTAAGGATTGTTTTAAAACAATATGGGGCGCCTGGGTGGCTCAGTGGTTTCGGCCGCTGCCTTCGGCTCGGGTCATGATCTCAGGGTCCTGGGATCAAGCCCCGCATCGGGCTCTCTGCTCCGCAGGAAGCCTGCTTCCCTCTCTCTCTCTCTCTCTCTGCCTGCGTCTCTGCCTACTTGTGATCTCTGTCTGTCAAATAAATAAATAAAATCTTTAAAAAAAAAAAAAAACAATAGACCTGTATTATTTTTCATTAAGTAAATTATGATGTAGCCATTAAAAAAAAAAACCATTCACTGCTGTGGAACAATTTTTAAGATATTAAGCAAAAAAAGCAAATTCTGGAACAATACAAATGATTATTTATTTAAAAACAAAAGTTAAAAAATCTCAAACTTGTATACAAGTATGTATTATGCATTGAAAGGAAATGTACAGAAACTGTCTGAAAAGACGCATGCCAAATTATTATTCTTGGTAGATATTAAGATTTGCATGATTGCTAGGGGAGGGGGTGTGTGAAGGGAGATTATCATCTATTTCCCCAAATACTTCTACAGTATCTTAAATTACCTGTATTCTAAAACATTTTTCGGGGCACCTGAGTGGCTCGGTTGGTTAAACGGTCAACACTCGATTTCGGCTCAGGTCGTGATCTCAGGGTTGTGAGATCAAACCACGAGTCCGACCCCTGGAGGACGTGGTCTCCTTCGGGTTCCCTCTTTCCTCTTTTCTGCCCCTCCCTGCTCCCTCTCTGAAAAAAATGAAAACAAAAAACCCCCAAAATCCCCAACATATTTTCAACTTATTTATTTACAAAAAATTTTCTTAAAGAAAGCTCTACACACAGCGTGGTCTTGAACTCACGACCCCGAGGTTGAGTCACACACTCCACTGGGCCAGCCGGGCGCCCTGATTTTCCAACTTTGAAAAGCTAAAGTAGTCTCATAGCTTATAAGATTAATGTTATTAATAAGAAATTACAGTTCCAATTTAAAGAAAGAGAATGATTTAATTTCTATTTCTTCCCCAGCATATTTCCTTAGAAACTTAGCTAAACTCTTACCCTTAAAAGAAGCTCGTCCCAGTTTTGTAATATGAAAGCTCTCGTCTTTGGGCTTGTCAACAACGTCTTTCTGGAGAAGTCCTTTTTCTGTCAGGTCTCTAAGCCATTCAACAGTTATTTCCCGCAGACTTTTTTCTTTCAACAAAATCTTTTGCTGAACACCAAACAATGTACCACCCATAAAGTGACATATGTCATCAAGATTTGTTGCGATCTGAAACAATTCAGGATGTCACTGGAGCATACGTCAAAGATACTGAAATAAATTAGTGCGCGATTGACATATTCGCGTATATAAGGATAATCATATAGTGATGTTTTAAAATCAACGAGAAACAATTTAAAGAAGTTATCATATTCATACTTCTAATGAAAACACGGACCTATTTCTCACTCAAAAACTCCTCAGATTTTTGAGTGGCTTTTCAGTCTCTCCCACGCTGTGCCGTTCCTTCTCCAATCATCACTGATTCCCACGCCGCCTCCTGCAGAAATTCTCCCTTCACCCCTTCCCACCTGTAAGAATTCTTCAGCGTCGAACACACAGACACCCATGCAAAACACAGCCGAAAGTCTCCAATGAAACAGGAGCAGGCAATATTTCCTGCATATCACCTAAAAATAAAGTCTTCTTCTTTTTCTGTCTCTCTCATTCCTGTTCTTTTGCTGCCTTCCCTTTCCCCCTCTTAGTCACTATTTAAAACCTTTAATGGCAATCATAATACTTAACCCTCCATTTGGTATTCAGATGTCGAGATGATGCTGAATTAGAATTTTGTATTAGCTAATTTTAATGAAATCAGCATGTTGTACTAAAATATAGTCAATCAATAAGCATATTTCTCTCTCTCACAATTCTGACGATACTTTCAACTGGAAAACATAGTCATTGGATACCAAACCCAAATAAGGGTTAACAAAAAACATGATGAGGCATAGACACTTTCTACTGCTTTTCCTCCTTTTAGTAAAATTCACTTTCTTGGAAATGTTCTGACCTTTTATTATTATTATTACTACTACTATTATTATTCTTTGAGAGAGAGAATATGAAGCAGGATCTATACCCAGTGGGGAGTCTGATGCTGGGCTCAATCTCACAACCTTGGTATCATGACGTGAGCCGAGATCCAGAGTTGGACCCTTAACGGACTGAACCACCCAAGCACCCCAAAATTCATTCTAAGTATAATATTCAATTAGGACAAAACTTCAGTTTTAAGATATTCAAGACTGATTCTCAGTGTGTAGATTATCAATGAATTTAGTCGCTGAACTGTTTTCTACCTGGTTGATGTCCGTAAACACTGGGGATACTTCCAGCTACCATCATGTTATCTTTCTATCCCTCTATGAAGATTTTACAGCATTGTGATTGACACCCACTGGTCTAGCCTCTGTCTCTGGCCTCCACAGCTTCTCAAAGCTAGATTCTCTACTGCTGCCCCAACCTTCAGGTTCACCCACGCCTCTCCAAAGTCAATCCATTCATTCGTTCAAGTACTAACAGAGCACCAACCCCATGCCAGGAACTGTGCTGGGCACTGGGAGTCAGGGACAAGTAAAGATAAATGTGGAGTCTGTTGGCCCAGGGCTTACATTCCAACAGGGATCGCTGCACTAACCAGCAAAGAAGTACAAACTGATAGGTTCTACTAAAGCAATGTGGTTCGATCAAGCATACAGTAAACTGACTGGACACAGAGGCACAGGGGGGCTTCCCTGAGGAGGGATGGTTAAGTGAAGCCTCCAGGTTGAGTGCGTGAGGGTCAGACGAGAGACAGAGTGGGGAAGATGGGCGAGTCCAGGCTCAGTGAGCACTGGTACGGAAGGACCCAGGAGGCCAGTGTGTCTGGGGTGCAGATTGCAAGGGGGCTGGGGGAGGGCAAGGCAGACAGGCAGAGGCCAAATCTACCATGGTAGACCGTGACAAGGAACTTGGGCTTCCTAAATCCTAAAAACAATGGGAAACCAATGGGACAAATTTTAAGCAGAGATGGGTAGCACAATCTGAGTTTACGTTTTGACAAGACCAGTCTGTGTGAATGATCATTTGGAGGGGATGTGGGAAGGCATGGCGGAATGGACGCAAGGCAGTCAGACCAGTGAGGGGACAACCACACTGGCCCGGACAGGAGAGAGACACTAGGAGCACGGACCCCAGTGTCCAGGTGCGGGGATAAAGCTACAAGCAGCCTACAGAACCTGCCTCTCTTTGCCTCAGATTCTTTTTTTGTAAAAGGGGAATTTCATTACTTAATTCGAAGGTATGCAAGGATCAGAGATAAAACACATAGTGTCTAACAGAGTGTGTGAAACATGGTTGTGATAAATAAATAACTGGAGGCTCCCCAGGTATTTAACAAGGCATTTACAACAAGTTATTTAACAAGTCCTTTAACAAGGCCCAACTTGTTAAATGCTCTCATTAATTCCTAGTTTCCTTCTCCTCGACCAAAGCAAGGACTTAGTCCCTCCAGGGGTGCTCCTCTGTATCCTCCTGCCCCCAACCTCACTGCCCAAGTCGCAGACCTTGCCCTTCTTGCTTCTCCCCTCTTCAACCTGCGTGTTTCTGTCCAGAGGACTTGACTGCTGCTTTAATTCCAACTCTAACGGTCTTCCTACTTTCTACTGTGTTTAGAGTTCCAGCCTTCTTCCATGACTACAGCCCCGTTGTGAGCCTTTACCCCAAGGTGTAAGAGGAACCCTGGTGGCCTGACCTCTTCATGGATGGGTCCAGTTTCTTGAGTTCTGCCTCCTGTGGTAGGCTTGGAACAACAGCTGCCCACCTGCTAATCTCCTGCCTAGACTTCTTGCTGTACTTCAACTGTTAAAACAGAATTTAAATGCAACTGTTGTGCCCCATAGCTCTTGGACTGCCAGGCCTATGAACCCTACCCCTGTGGCCAAGTCCACCCTCCCAGTAGTTACCTGAGTGGTCCCATCTTGAGTGAGTCCCAACTCCCTCCCAATTCCATGAGTCCTATCTCATATACACATTTGTCAGATGTATGTATTATATGTCCTGTGCCTTCTCATTTTAGCTGTCTTTTGAAGATAATTTTTAAAATTGTCTTTTGAAGATAATTTTTAAAATTATGATGAAGTCTATTTGATAGATTTTTCCCTTCATGGTTTTTGTTTTTTGCTTTCCACATAAGAAATCATCCAAGGTAACAAAAAATCCTTCCTTATATGTTCTTCCCTTTAAGTTTAGGTCTATGGTCCACTTTGAATTAATTATTTTTGACAAAATTAGTGTGAGGTAAGAGTACAGGTTAGTTTTTTGTTATTGTTCTATAGAGATATCTAGTTGCTCCAGCCCCATTTATTGAGAAACACTATCCTTTGTCCCTTTAAATATTCTGACACCCTTTGCTAAAACCTGATGATACACAGGGATGCCTGGCTGGCTCAGTTGGTGGACACGCAACTCCTTATTTTGGTGTCCTGAGTTCGAGCCCCACGTTGAGTGTAGAGATTATCATTTTTTTAACTGATCACATACATGGGCCTAATTCTGGACTTACTGATCTATTATTGGGCTATATAATCCTTGTGCCAATACCGCACTGTCTTGATTACTCAAGCTTTATAGTTACTTCTTGAAATAGTGTGAACACTCTAAATTTGTCATTTTTTCACAAAATGAATTTTGGTTAATCTACTCCTTTGCATTTCCAAATAAATTCTATCAGACTTCAATTTCTACAAACAAACCTACTGAGATTTTGGCTGGTATTGCATTAAATTTACAGACCAAGTTGGGAAGTAACATCTGATCAAAACTGATGTTCTAATTCTTGAACACGGTACCTCTCTCCATCTACGTAGGTCTCGTTCAATTTCTCTCAAGTTCTAGTTTTCAGTGTACAGATCTGACACATATTAGTTAAAGTTGTCCTTAAGTATTGTATGTTTTTTGATGCTATTGTGAATGGAGTTGTTTTTCCAATTATTTGTAGTGAGTATACAAATATAATTGAGTTCCATACACTGACCCTGTATCCCATGACAGTGCTGATTACACTCTAGTTTTTCCCCCTACATTCCTTTGGATTTTTTTCTTGAAACTAGTATCGCAAATAAGACAGTTTTACTTCTTCCTTTCTAATCTATACGCCCTCATTCCTGTCTTGTACCGGCCAGGATTCCAATATACGCTGAAAAGAAGGGTGAGAACAGATCTCCTTGCTCTTCCTGATCTTAGATGGAAAAATGAATCTTTCACCATTAAGTGTGATGGTACCTGTAGTGGTTGTTGTTGTTCTTAAAGATTTTATTTATTTATTTGACAGACAGAGATCACAAGCAGGCAGAGAGGCAGAGACAGAAAGGGAAGCAGGCTCCCCGCTGAGCAGAGAGCCCGATGCAAGGCTCGAACCCAGGACCCTGAGATCATGACCTGAGCCAAAGGCGGAGGCTTAACCCACTGAGCCACCCAGGTGCCCCAGTTTTGTTTTTGTTTCTGGTTTTTTTTTTTTTTTTTTAAATAAACTTCCTTGACCTCTTCTCCTCCTAGTTTGCTGAGTTTTTAATCATGAATGGGTGTTGAACTCTGTCAAATGAATAGTAACACTGACTTTTGAATGTTAAATTAATTTTGCATTACTGGAATAAACTCTGATTATGTTGCTGGATTACTAATACTTGGATAGGATTTTATCTATGTTTACGAGATAATGGCCTGTAGTTTTTTCTTCTTGTAACATCTTTGTCCGATTTTGGTATCAGAATAATGCTGGTTTCATGAGATGAGCAGTATCCCTTCTTCCTCTGCTTTCTGGAAGAATATGTGTATGATTGGTGTTATTTCTTCCTTAAATGTTTGATAGAATTCACCAGTGAAGTCAGGTCTGGAGTTTTCTTTGTGCCAAGTTTTAAGTTATAAATTCAATTTCTTTAATAGATCTAGGACTAGACTTTTTACTTCTTCAGTCAATTTTGGAAATTGTGTTTTCCAAGAATATTTGTAGTTGAATTCATTTTTTTTGCATTCAAGACTATAGTTATTCAAGGATTATTCCTTACTATAGCTTTAATATCTCCAGGATCTCAGTGATGACCCTATTAGGAATGATCCTAATATTGGTAACTGAAGTGTTCTCTCTTTTCCCTCTGATGAAATCAGTCAATAATCTTACTGATCTTTTCAAAGAACTAGCTTATAGTTTCATTATTTTTTTATTTACTTTTTATTTCATTTGTTTTTATTTGTATTATCTCTTTTATTCTACTTTGAGTCCCCCACACCCCACCCAGGTTCCTAAAGTAAAACTTAGAGCAGTGAATCTGGATCTTTCTTGTATTCTAACAAGGATTTTAAAGCCATAAATGTCCTTTTAAGCACTTCTTTGGGTTCATGCCAGTAATTCTGATACATCTTTTTTCATTTTCTTTCCATTAGAAATATTTTCTAATATCCCTTGTGATTTCGGTCAAAGTATACTTACTTAATTTCCAAATATTTGAGTAATTCCCTGATACCCTTCTATTACTGCTGGTATACTGTAATTGCTTCCATTAGATACTGTGCTATATTTTATTTCAATCCTTTTAAATGTATTGATATTTGTCTATGGTCTCAGAATACGGTATACAATAGTGAGATATTTCATGGGCATTTGAGGAATAATCTACACAGACAATAGTGTACTGGACAGAGTACAGGCCAGCAAGGCAGGAACCTAAATGATAGTCCAATCCAAATCGTAACTCACTGAATGATGCTACACTACTCACCGACTCGGAGTCCGTTACCTTATTGAAGACATAAATGTGGTAAGACTTGCCAATCTTCACGAGCTCTCCCTCCCTTACCAATTCCTCGGCAACCCTCCTCTTGCAGGTCTCATTACATTACATGTGGATTACTGCAACTGCTTCTCAACTAGTCTTTCAATACTTCTCTACACTATTATCCCAGACATTTTACAGATAAGGCAACTGAGTGAGGTCTAAGAGAGAGCTAATAACTTAAGCAGAGCAGTAAGAGACAGAGTTGGGACTGGGACACAGCCATGTGTGATATCAGAGCACTTGCTCTCAACCACCACATGTCACGATTCTCCACCGACAAGCGACAGTGTCACAGCTCTCTAGTTTGCAATTTAAGCACGCTTTCCCAGTTCCCCCAATTTACAGCACACTTCCGGCCTCCCTTTCCCCACCCAGTTTTCAACTCTTCAGGATCTGCAGCCCTCGTCTAGAGCTACACAATCTATTCTGCTGACTGTCACCTCACATCGCCTGAAGCTTTCTCACCGTCATTTCTACGTGAAGTACTCTGAGCGGCTTACTCCTGCAGATCTACAACTTCTATCTCTTTCACCGTCCAGCACTGATTCCTTTTCTTCCTTATGACCTTTCACATTCTAAACTGCCAGGGAATGTTACCACTATACATCTACAAGGTAATCAAAACTTATGGTATTTTTGTTTATTAATCTCTTCTTTTATTTTCACCTAAACTGTTTGGGTTAATGAAGGCAGACTGCATGATAAGTTAAGAGCACTGGTTTCTTTGTTTGTTTTAAATATTTTTATTTATTTATTTGACAGACAGAAATCACAAGCAGGCAGAGGCAGGCAGAGGGGGAGGGAGAAACAGGTTCCCTGTTGAGCAGCAAGCCTGATGCGGGGCTTGATCCCAGGACCAGGGGTTTAATCCACTGAGCCACCCAGGTGCCCCAAGAGCATTGGTTTTATTGTGGAACAACAAATTCAAACCCTGGCTTTGCCACTTTACGGCCAAATGACCTCGCACAAAAGTAAAATTTACTTAACTTAAGAATAACCACAGAGGTGCCGGATGGCTCAGCTGGTTAGTGATTTTTCTTTTTTTAAAGATTTGAGAGAGGGGCACCTGGGTGGCTCAGTGGGTTAAAGCCTCTGCCTTCAGCTCAGGTCATGATCTCAGGGTCCTGGGATCGAGCCCCACATCGGGCTCTCTGCTCAGCAGGGAGCCTGCTTTCCCCTCTATCTCTGCCTGCCTCTCTGCCTACTTGTGATCTCTCTCTGTCAGATAAATAAATAAAATCTTTATTTAAAAAAAATAGATTTATTAGAGAGTGAGTGAGCGAGAGAGAGAGAGAGAGAGAGAGAGCACAAGCCAGGATGGAGAGGCAGAGGGAGATGGAGAAGCATACTCCCCACTGAGCAGGGAGCCCGAGGCAGGGCTCAATCCCAGAACCCTGAGATTATGTCCCGAGCCCAAGGCAGATGCTTGAAGGACCGAGCCACCCAGGCACTCCAGGCATCTGTCTCTTGATTTCTTCGCAGGTCATGATCTCAAGACCATGGGATCGAGCCCTGACAAGCTCCGCATTGGGCTCCAGGCTCAGTGGGGAGTCTGCTTGAAATTTTGTCTCCACTTGCCCCTCCCCCAGCTCATTCTCTCTCTTTCTCTCAAATAAAAAAAATCTTAAAAAAAAAAGTATAACCATAAAAAAGAAGTTTAACTCAAGAGTAACCCTAAAAGAGAGAGTGAATTTCTAAGAAAAAGAGTGTTTTCCTGCTGTGTCTTTTTCTTTTTAAATTTTCTGCCTGATAAAGGCTATACGAATCTCACAAATGTTTACAATATCCTAGAATGATCACAGACTACCGGTGAATCTTATTCTTAACCAGGATAGAGATGATGGATAATCCCACATCAGGACCTATGTCTTTATAGCTTCTTACATCCCCCAGAGTATACAAAAAAGTGTCTCACTTGTAATAATGTGCAGTTATGATTTGCTCATTTTTCATATTTCATAAAACTCAAAGCATTAAAATGGACATATAAATCTAGATTCAGATTTATGTCAGATTTTTCTTTTCCACATTAGATTAGAAGTTAGCATTTTTTTCAAACTTATAGTTCTCATAACTTTTAAATCTCTATTATCTCAGATAATGGAATAAGATTTAAAAATAATGAAAAATACCTTCAAACCAATCAAAGAGAGAAACAAAGTTTGGATTCCCTTGGTGAATTCTTGAACAAGATGGCTATAACAATTTTCCAATGGTCTGCTTATTAACTCTGATACCTACAAAAGTTAAAGCAATATTATGTTTTGTGTTGTTATAAGAAAATTAAGTGTTCCATATAAAATTTTATATTTTGCATAGATCTTGTGGAAACAGGGGGTGTTAAGGACATAGAGAAACAAATAAGAATTTAGCAGGTGTTCTCATGAAAATGGAAGAACGATAAATAAAGAAAATACTTTTCACTGCTTGCCTGAACTACAAAAGTATTCAACTATTCTTTGTCATTCCTAATCGTAGAGGAGAAAGAAACATTATTGAAAGAAATATTAATAATTAATTTTTAAAAGATGATATCATAAAAGGGCTAGACCAAAGACCAAAAAGAAAAAGATGAAACAACAAACCGACAGTCAGACGATTACCTGCTGCTTGTCTTTTTCCTGCAGTATAAGGACACTCTCCCCGACAGAGTCTATTCCGGCACGGCCAGCTCTGCCAATCATCTGCTTATACTGACTCCTCTTTAAAAACTCCTTTGCAACATAGGGAGCTCTTAAAATAACTCTATGGAATTGATAATATTAATTAAAAGTGATACTCCTTCTATAATACTGCCTATTTTTTCATTCTTAATTTCATTATACAGTGATATTAAATTTAATGACATGTTAACTCAAAATAAGTCAGTGCTATTTAACAAGAACCAGTGATGTCCTAGATTCTTCATGTACATTATCAGTAATTCTTACAAAATTCTTGGTTACAACGTTCTTTATTATTTCACTTTAATTTTTACGAAGGGGCTAAGTGAAGCACAGACAAACTAAGTGGTTCACCTCAACACACAAAACTAGTAACTACCAGGACCATGCTTTGAACATGCTGGCTTGTCTATAGAGCAACAGCCTCCAAAGACTGATTCTACACCCCATAAATAAAAAATAGAATCATGCATCACCAACATATGCATATTTTAATTAATTTATGTTACTGTCAACTATATAACATTGCAGGTTTCGACTGTTTTTGACCTACAAATATGGTAATTTCAATTCTGCCAATGTAGTTGGAAGCCTGTAGCCAGCTTTCCTGTTCAGAAGTGAGAGACCTATGTCACCTAATCAACCTACTCTTTTATGAGCCTCAGTAGACAGCCAAGGTTACAAACACCTGATGAAAACTAAGGGCACAAAGTAGAGCCAGAATACACAGAATAAATACCTGACAGAAACAGGGAACAGAAAGAACCTTAAACTGGGGGGTGCCAGGTGGATCAGTCAGTTAAGTGTCTGACTTCGGTTCAGGTCACGCTCTCAGGGTCATGGGATTGAGCCCTGCACTGGGTGCTGCGCTCGACATGGAGTCTGCTTGTTCTTCTCCTTCTGCCCCAACCCCACTCATGCTCTATCAAAAAATAAATAAAATCTTAAAAAAAATTATTCAAGGATGGCAAAATAAAAAGTAAGTCATAGAAGGAAGACGTGGGATATAAGAGGCAGCAGTAAGCAAAAAAACAAGTATAATTTACAGGAAGGTTTAAATAATTACAGACTGTAAGAAGAAATGCAATTAAAAATCTG
The DNA here is from genome assembly GCF_011764305.1 of Mustela putorius furo. Lineage (NCBI taxonomy): Eukaryota > Metazoa > Chordata > Mammalia > Carnivora > Mustelidae > Mustela > Mustela putorius. Next base: position 4,998,374 of record NW_025421261.1, read on the forward strand.
GTACTAAAATTCCAGATAGCTGCAACATACATGAGGCACTACAGGAGAACACACAAGGAGTAAGACTACTGTTATGTTCAGGAGGGGAAACAATCATTGATTAATTCTAAAATGGCAGAAAAGCATGTCTGATTACAGCTGTTACAATTAAGAGTAACAACTGGGATAAGAGAAATAAGATATTTAACTTCCTTTTTTATTCTCCAGTTGTCTGAAAAATGGAAAATTTAAACCGTGACTGATGGAAATAAAAGAGTGAAGAAAGATCTACTTTGCAGGGAAAACGTAATCCTAGTGTTCAAAGTGAAAACACTCAGTGAGAAAAACAAGGACCAATTATATTGATAAAAAGTATGATTCAGCAGTAAGATAGTTGAAATGAACCTTTGTATACCTAAACAGTTTTGAAATACAAAGCAAAAACTTCTAGAAATGCAAAAAGGAGAAAGACGACTCCAAAATAACAATGGGAGACTAACACAACTCCCTGAAATGGACAGATCGAAGAATCACAGATAGTAAGAAAATCAAGGGAGCTGATAACACAATAAATAACTGATCTCATGGAGATGTACAAACTGTGTATCCAACAGAAAATACATGTTTTTTAATGTGGATGATTTTTTTTTTAAAGATTTTATTTATTTATTTGACAGACAGAGATCACAAGCAAGCAGAGAGGCAGGCAGAGAGAGAGGAGGAAGCAGGCTCCCTGCTGAGCAGAGAGCCCGATGTGGGGCTCAATCCCAGGACCCTGAGATCATGACCTGAGCCGAAGGCAGAGGCATAACCCTCTGAGCCACCCAGGCGCCCTAATGTGGATGATTTTTAAAAATCACCCAAGCTTTTGAAAAAAATGTCACAAATTTTAAAGTCAAATTTTTATTTTTTTATTTTTTTATTTTTTAAAGATTTTATTTTATTATTTATTTGACAGGGAGAGATTACAAGTAGGCAGAGAGGCAGGCAGAGAGAGAGGAGGAAGCAGGCTCCCTGCTGAGCAGAGAGCCCAATGCGGGACTCGATCCCAGGACCCTGAGATCATGACCTGAGCCGAAGGCAGCGGCTTAACCCACTGAGCCAACCAGGCGCCCTAAAGTCAAATTTTTAAATAAAAATTATAAAGAACAGATATCAGCTATACAAGCCCACAACTTGGGTAATAACTGAAAAGATGGTCAAAGCTCTACTCTGGAAAAGATACTAGACCAGAAGTCTTTATGGATGAGTTCTCTAAGCTTTCAAGGAAATACCTGTGTTAAATAAACTCAGATCATAAAAAATGGTAGAGCTTGCTGTTTGCAACTAGCAATAAACCCTAACGTCGAGCCAGATAGGGAGAACACCAAAGAAGTAATTCTAATACCAGAAACTCTGCCGGTCACTTTTCAGTAACGTATTAAAGGGCACAAATGCGGAGCAGGTGGGCAGGGCAGTTGGTCGGGCAGCGGACTCTCGGACTCGCGAACTCTCGGTCTTGGCTCAGGTCCTGATCTCAAGGTCAGGAGACGGAGTTCTGCACTGGGCTCAGTGCTGAGTGAAGAGTCTGCTTGAGACTCTCCCTCCCCCTCCCCCGACTCTAAAATAAATGAATACATCTTAAAACATAAATAAGTAAACTGAAGGAAACAAAACAAACAATCAATTCAGCAAATGTCTGATAAATTCTCATCCACTCCTGAGAAGGAATAAAACAACAAAAACTCCTGGCAAAGGGCGCCTGTGGGGCTCAGTGGGTTAAAGCCTCTGCCTCTGGCTCAGGTCACGATCTCAGGGTCCTGGGACTGAGTCCTGTATCGGGGTCTCTGCTCAGTGGGGAGCCTGCTTCCCCCCACCCTCTGCCTCTGCCTCCTTCTCTGCCTACTTATGATCTCTCGGTCAAATAAATAATTAAAATCTTAAAAAGAAAAAAAAAATACACACTCTTACCTAGCTAAGAATTAAAAAGTTTTGAGCCTGGCCAATGGCTACCTTACCTTCGAGCTGGTAGATTCACACCTGCTGCCAGGGTGGACGTGCAGGTGAAGAGGCACAGAGCTCCCGTGGAATATGCCTCCTCCAAGAGCCTCCTTTCGTCGCTCGTTAAACCGCTGTGGTGGTAAGCAACGCCAAAGGGGACGGTGCGCTTTAAGATGGGGCACACGTTGCCACCGCTGATACTCTTCAAGTTCTTAATCAGCTCATGTTTTTCTTTCTCCCTGTGTTTCAGATACTCCCTAGGGAAAGAGATCTATTAGAAATATAAACCCTCGATCTTACAGGGACAAACTGCCTACTGCTTTAATTTTAGTAGATACATGTAAACATTCTTTATTAAAAAATATATAACTTTCATGAATCTCAGTATACAAAATGTTCTTAGAATTTGATTCTGATTTCACTAACTATTGGGCACTCTTTCAACCTTTTTGTGGATCACAGAACCCTATGAAAATCTGATCAAAGCTAAGGAAGGAAAAAGAACACAATATAAACATGACACTTTGCTTATGAGTTCATGGACTTCCTGATGCTCATTCTTATGCTGCCTATGAATCCGCGGGTGCTGGGGTTAGACACCTCCTGTGGATGTCACCATCATTTTTTTCACTAGAATATACATTTCTATGGGTGATTTTTATAGAATTTTTAAAAAATTCCAAGTCATAAATGTTCTTCTCTCAAGATGGAAACCTACTTACAATCGAATCACATGTAAGAATGTGAGACACGGACTAAACACTATATTTTAGAACCGTCAGTGAGGTCCCACAGTCTTTGCATTTACGAGCACTAAAGTCCCTTCAGAAAAGAGAGGAAGCACTGAAAGAGTAAGCGTGACGAGTAACTCACGCACTTCGAATGGCAGCCGCCAAAAACCAGTCTACGCCACACGCAGTGTTTCAGGGTGCTTAGTGGAAATAAGGGAGAGCCCTGGCTCTCTTACTCTGATGTTCCCAACGGGAGGCCAGGGACGTCACAAGAAGCCGAGAAACAGGGTGCAAGGAACACAAGAACCAAGAAGAACTGGGAAGAGCGTGGCCAGGAGTCGTGGGCACGAGAATGACAAGTGACAGCTGAGGAGAGAGCAGCAAACTCTGTGACCACTTCCCAGTCAGTGTTCGGGGTCATGCAAGGGACGGGACGGACACGACGAACTCCTCTCAAGAAATTACGTCTTACGTGGGGTGAAATGTGGATAATCACCACATAATGTTAGAGAAGGGAGACACTACTGATGGCTGACCGGGTAAGCTATGGTTACACGGCAAAGGGGTCACGGCAGAAGCAGAGGTCTGAGCTGGCTCTCGACCAGGGAGTGTCAGTGCCAGTGAAGAGGCAGGGGAGCACCCTTTCCTGGAAGGAAGGAAAGCATGATCAAAGGCACAGACACGAGAAGCTCAGAGCGCGGACAAAGAGAGTCGTCCGGGTGAGCTGCGAGGGAATGAGGAGTAAAGCAGTACGGGTGCACAAGTGAGCTGGACGCCAGCCTGAACCTACACGGAGAGAGCACAGTGCTATCATTCTGGGGGAGATTGTTAGGGAAACTGGTATGACTAGAGCTTTGGCAGTTGTTGGCAAATGATGTTTAAAAGTCATTTTTTTTTTTTTAAAGATTTTATTTATTTATTTCTCAGAGATCACAAGCAGGCAGAGAGGCAGAGAGAGGAGGAAGCAGGCTCCCCGCCGAGCAGAGAGCCCAATGTGTGGCTCGATCCCAGGACCCTGGCCTGGATCATGACCTGAGCCCAAGGCAGAGGCTTTAACCCACTGAGCCACCCAGGTGCCCCTAAAAGTCATTCTTGACTTAGAAGTCAATGGTAGTGACAGCTATAAAAAAGATGATAATTTTCCTTGCGATTGAGATAATCACTAGGGAAAAATCTGTTTTAGTCTTTGCACTTAAACAGACATAGCACCTGTTCTACTGCTCAGGCGGCTTTACTGCAACAGCTTCGCATGCCATTCACGATAAGGAGGACATCCCACGATGTCTACAGGATACAGTGGACATCCCAGGACACTCAAGAAATCATGCTTTACAGACATGGCTTGGGTCAGAAGCCATTTAGCTCAGGATTTTACTTCAGCTACATGTGAATTACAGAATAGTATTAAATTGTATGAGTAAAACATGATTCACCATTTCTTAATCAATAGCCATAAAAAAGGGTGCTAAACTATACTTGGAATATTCAGCTTATGAAAACAGCAAGTAATATACAAAATAGATTTTAGAGGAAATTTTCCTTCAGAAAGTGTTAAATCCTACTTCTTTAAGAAAGTATCAAGTAGGGACACCTGGGTGGCTCAGTGGGTTAAGTCTCTGTCTTTGGCTCAGGTCATGATCTCAGGGTCCTGGGATCGAGCCCCGCATCGGGCTCTCTGCTCAGCGGGGAGCCTGCTTCCCCCTCTCTCACTCTCTGCCTGCCTCTCTGCCTACTTGTGATCTCTGTCAAATAATTACATAAAAGATCTTAAAAAAAAAAAAGAAAGAAAAGAAATATAAACTCTCTCCTGCAATCACACAGTGATGCTACCGCCCCTGGGAACCGAGACACTCATGAGGAAAATCCAAACAGAAAGGACGTGCGATGATCTGAGTGGGACGTGTCCGCGTGAACACATGCGGTATTTTGTCTTTAACTATTATGCGGCACCTCCGCCCACTAAAAATGTCTGGGAGAAGTGCCTGACCAGGGGTGTCTCGGTGGCTCAGTTGTGAAGCATCTGCCTTCGGCTCAGGTCCTGATCCCAGGGTCCTGGGTTTGAGCCCCAAATCGGGCTCTCTGCTCAACAGGGAGCCTGCTTCTCCCTCTCCCTCTGCCTCTCCCTGCTTGTGCTTTTTCTTGTGCTCTGCTCTCTCTCAAATAAGTAAAATCTTTAAAAAAAAAGTGTCAGGGGGCGCCTGGGTGGCTCAGTGGGTTAAGCCGCTGCCTTCGGCGCAGGTCATGATCTCGGGGTCCTGGGATCGAGTCCCGAATCGGGCTCTCTGCTCAGCAGGGAGCCTGCTTCCTTCTCTCTCTTTCTCTCTGCCTGCCTCTCAGTGTACTTGTAATTTCTCTCTGTCAAATAAATAAATAAAATCTTTAAAAAAAAAAAAAAAAAAAGAAAGCCTCTGCTTTCAGCTCAGGTCGTCCTGGGATCGAGCCCCACATCCGGCTCTCTGCTCAGTGGGGAGCCTGTTTCCTCCTCTCTCTCTGCCTGCCTCTCTGCCTACTTGTTACCTCTGTCTCTGTCAAATAAATACATAAATAAATAAATAAATCTTTAAAAAAAAAAAGTGTCAGCTCAGGGGGCGCCTGGGTTGCTCTGTGGGTTAAGCCTCTGTCTCAGGTCATGATCTCAGGGTTCTGGAATCGAGCCCCGCATCAGGCTCTCTGCTCAGCAGGGAGCCTGCTTCCCTTCCTCTCTCTCTGCCTGCCTCCCCCTACTTGTGACCTGTCAAATAAATAAATAAAATCTAAAAAGTAGAAAGTATCAAGTATTGGGGTGCCTGGGTGGCGCAGTCTGTAGAGCATCTGACTCCTGATTTAGGCTCAGGTCATTCAGGGTCATGTGACTGAGCCCTGTGTAGGGGCTGCACTCAGTGGGGAGTCTGCTTGAGATTCCTGCCCTCTGCCCCTGCGCCGGCTTGGGCACACTCTCTGATAAATAAATCAATCTTAAAAGGAAAAAAAAGTATCCATTACAATTTATTAACTAAGGGTCCTGGAAAACCAGATGTTTAAGTGCTTCAAGGTTAAATATCAACATTTATGAGCCAAGTAAACTATTATCATCAACAATCAAAATAATTCAAGGGTATAACTAATAAATCGCATGTCTTCCAGTCAAATGTTAGTCTCTAAATCTCCACATCACTTAGCCAGTGCCAAAATTCCCTTAGTCTATGAAAAAAAATGACTTACTAAGACACCTCAATGACAATTTAATTTCCTTAGGTTTCTATAATCAACATCATCATTGTAAAGGCAGACTATTAGTTACCAAAATGGAAAACTCCTGGACTCTATCCCAAACATCTGGATCTTTGTGCTGGTCAATAAATTTAGCTCTATCAGACCAATGCATGACAGCAGGACTGGAAGGAGAGATGGGAGCTGCCTAAATTAGAATCCAGGGTCATAATGGTCCACGGTAATACAGCACTGGCTAGGGGCCAAAAAGAAGTCTGAAAAATCTGAGGAAACTACACATGGCACAAAGGTACAGAAAAAAACTCAACTGTTCACACTCAAGGTCACTTTACACTTATCTCTATGAATATAACAGAGCCAATATTAAAATACTATCAAATTACAAACTAATAAATTACTTAATTACCTAAGAAAATCAATTTAAATGTCCACATAAGTGTGACGTTTACTAAGAAAACAGAAGCAACAGTACTTAATTAGAGAGAAGGTTAAACTAAACTATGATTCATGGGGCACCTGGGTGGCTTAGTCACTTAAGCATCTGCCTCAGGTCAGAGTCTCAAGGTCCTGGGATTGAGCACCTAGTCGGGTTCCCTGCTCAGCGGAGAGTCTGCTTCTCTCTCTCCCTTTGCCCTACCCCTCTGCTGCTCTCTCTCTTTCTCTGCTTCTGTCTCTCTCAAATAAATAAGTAAAATCTTTGAAAAAGACGATGATTCATATCTGCAGTGATTAGTGACTGATCCTCTGTCACAGCCAGTTCCTGACCTTGGCTGGAGGCTGAACCTGCCTGGAAAGTTCTATAAAATAATGATAGCTGGGTCTGCCCGCAGAGAGTCTGATTTGTCTGGGATGTAACCTGGGCCCTCGATTTTTTAAAAGCCCTTGAGAGGATTCATTTGCAGTCAAGATTGAGAAGCACTGATCGAAGCCATTATACGGGTCAGCACTCTCTCTCATGGAGTCTTGGAATTTTTCTTTGGCTATTTCTCAGACATGAATTTCACGGTTACACTTCCTTCAGGGTTAGGGCCCTTAGAATCTAGTACAGCAACTTAATGTAACATTCTACAAGAAATAACAAGTGCTTGTTGAATAAACAGAATACACAGCATGGAAACCACAATAAAATAAAACAATATTTTTTGAAGATGAACATACTTGCTTAAAAATTTGCATATCATTTCTGCTACGTTTTCACAGTTCTTCTTAGTGGGACAAAAAACTAAGCAGGAATAATTGGGAATGACTTCTGTCACCAATGCCACCAAGTGATCGGGATCCATCTTTTTCAGAGTATCAGAATACTGTACAACGAGATGCAGGAACAAGGTAGATAGTTAGCAACCAAGAAAACCTGTCATTTACCAGAGTGCTCTGTAATTTTGAACTTCTCATTTAATTTAATAAATCTGATCATTTAAAAGAAAGATGAAACCCAGATGAAACATCAAAATGTTAAGTCCCGCTTTTAGGTTGTTAAGGTTTTGTTAGGTGTATTTGGTTTTAAATTAAAGAAGTGAAAATAGCAAATGTTATTAATAACCCCACTGCATGTTCATCTCTACCAGAGCAAAGCAAAGAAGTCCACAGAGAGAAACTCAGATTGGTCCTAATAACCGCCAAAGGACCACATAAACAAGATATACTTTTACTATTACTAATAGTTTTCAAAAACATAGGTTCAATCATACTACAGTATAGATTTTCAGAAATAAAAAATGTATTTGTCAAGCAGACACATGGAACCCAACATATGGAAAGATACAAAAATACAAAATTATTTAAAAATCTCACTTCCGGGATGTCTGCATGGCTCCATGGGTTAAATCTCTACCTTAGGCTCAGGTCATGATCTCAGGGTCCTGGGATCGAGCCCCGCATCAGGCTCTCTGCTCGGTGGGGAGCCTGCTTCCTCCTCTCTCTCTGCCTGCCTCTCTGTCTGCTCGTGATCTCGCTCTATCAAATAAATATATAAGTAAATCTTTAAAAAATTTTTTTAAATGTTAAAAACCTCACTTCCTTCAACTTTATTGGAAACCAAGATACAGATTTAGAATAATACACCTTTACTGAATTCTAAAAATATTGTAAAATCCCTTCTCCCCTTTTTAATATCCTTAATATAAGTCATAGAACATTAACACAGCAGACATTAACATTCTTGTACTCAGTATCTGAACTACATAGCCCACAAAAATTTCTTCTTGTTTTGTGCTTATTGCTGAATGAATGAACATTTAAAGGAGAGGTGTGCAGATTTTCTTGGTTCATGGAGCTCCAGGGCCAAAAGAAATACCTAACAGCTTTGTTTCTTAGGTATTTAGGTACACACAACTTAAGTATGTATTTCCTCACAATTCAGTAGCCGTTTGAATAAATAATATGCATCAGTTGAGTGAAGAAAATATCTCATTCTTAACCATAACTGCCCACTGACAGGATGTGCGCACAGCTGGGCACTGCACAGTCTTTCAGAACTTAGAATCAGATTGGAAATGGCTACTCTTTTTCTATCCCACATTGATTTTCACACTGCAAGAAACAAACCAACAAAAAACTTCACTAAGACCTGATATCATAGAAAGGAACACAGTGTGATCTGATGTCCAAGCTGTCCAAGCTACCTCGAACCAGTACTTTGTAGGGTATGCAACAGATGTCAGGCAACAGCTGCTTCTTGTAAATATCTCTTAGGGCACCAAGGGTGGGAACCTCGTATCCAAAGTTATCAATGTTACCTGACAATTAAGGAGACGTGAAAAAGTCATGCCGTTCTCAGCTTTGTTGTCAACCTCATATATGGCATCGTTTATTTTCAAATATTCTTTTAATTCGACCTTGGATTGGAAAGACATTTGCAATTAATACCACATACAAATTCCTCTTTCCAGAGTTTTAAATTTTATAAAATGTTCTAAAAATGGACAACTACAGAAAAACTGTAGCTTTTCTAAGGTATTTAAAACATGCTTCAATGTAAAAGTTTTTTCTTTACCATTTCTTTAACTTTCTTTTTCCCTTTCAATCAAAGTAGAGATTATTATCCTTGAAAAAGATACTTTTGAACAGGCACTATCTAAAAGGAAAGCAGACACTTCTGTATTCGTTGCAAGAAGGATAAATAAGTCAATGTTCACATTCTTGTGTTATTCCTTAGATCTAAAATTTTCTGTCTTATCAGTCATTAGTTTTAATTGTAAATATCACATTATTTTTAATTTAAGTATTTGTAGACAAAAAATATCTTCTTAAAGATTTTATTCATTTATTTGAGAAAGAGAGAGAGAGAGTGTGCATGAGCAGTGGGGAGGGCAGAGCTGGGGGGGAAGCAAACTCCCCGCTGAGCAGGAGCCCAGTGCTGGCTGGGCCACAGGCAGAGAGTCAACCAACTGAGCCACCCAGGCGCCCTGTAAAAAATGTTTTTAAATATAGTCCATTGCATTTTTAAAAGAAGTCAGTGAGTATCTACTGAAAATTCTTTTTGGTGCAAATGCCAAAACATCCAATTTCAAATTAAACTTTGGTGATTCTCAGTAATTATTTTCTGAAAAGCTATCTGGACACTGACCACGCATGCACACTAGTACCGCACACAGAGTATATGTTCATTATAAGCTACTTTCAGATAACTGCAAATTGTATTTATTTAAGTCTTTTGGGAATACCATTACTAGGGAGTTCAAATTAAATCCACGTGACATTTTAACTTATTAAAAGAGCATTGTTAACTACCAAAAGCATAAATATCTGAAAACACCTTAACTTTCAAGATTAACAGTTTTATGTGCTAATAACTCAAAACATGACTGAATTTTGACCAAATGAAAAAAATTTACATTACAGAATTAAGAAGTGAAAAAAACAGAATGGGTCTGAAAAATTTCACTCAGTGAGTATTCATTGAAGGCCCATGGGCCAAAGCATTGTTCCAGGTGCTACAGACAAAGTAGTGACCCGAGCCACAGTCCCTAGCCCCAGAGTTTATATTCTCTGTACACAAACTCTTATTAGCGTACAGTCACGGTCAGGGAGGGGAATTATGCCCCTTCCCTACTCTCTGGTACGTTTCCTCCTTTTCTTTCTGAGTGAGATGATAGGTAACAAACCCATACGGTGCAAACCTTAGGTACATACTGGTCTAAACTGACTGGTGTAACATTCCGCTTGAAGAAACTCTTGTAAATCTTCAACATTGTTCAGTGTTGCACTCATGCCAATAATCTGAGTTGTTTCTAAAAAAAAAAAATCCAAAAGAGGGAGGAAAATGTGTTACTTGGTATAACATAATAGTAAGTTAGTAACCTTTCTGGGTTCAGGACTCTTCCTCAGTGATCTGTGAAAAGGAGGGAGAGACTAGGAGGTAAGAAAAATTAAAAGATATTGGCAGAGTATTATTCTGGCAAACAAAGACTGAAAACTTTCAGTGACCTGAAAGTTACTATTTGGAATTCTACAGAATTTCACACTTGGCAAAAAGTCCCATCTTCATCAAGACTTCTAAGCAACAATAATGAGTATGAAATACTCTTGTTGCTGGCTCTCTGGACCACTGCCATGAAGAGCTAGGACATGTGCCACAGGTATGCCTAAAGGCAGAGGTACAGTGTAGGCTGCAGGGCTGAACAGGTCCTGAACACTTGCCAAATAAAGCCCTTAATGGGATCTTGCTATCAGGTTGTCAACTTTTTTTTTTTTTTAATATTTTATTTATTTATTTGACAGACAGAGATCACAAGTAGGCAGAGAGGCAGGCAGAGAGAGAGGGAAGCAGGCTCTCCGCTGAGCAGAGAGCCCGATGTGGGACTCGATCCCAGGACTCTGAGATCATGACCTGAGCCGAAGGCAGCAGCTTAACCCACTGAGCCACCCAGGCGCCCCGTCAACTTCTTTTTCTTCGTAAACAAAGGTGGAGTAAAACTCACATATGCAGTTAAAAGTGAGTCAGGATTTTAATCCAGCTCGAGTCCGTCCTCAGCCATCAGCTATCTCTCACGGTAACACACGCTCCCCACAGAGGGTGCTTCAGCACTCAAAGGAAAGGAAATCGATAAACAATCAAATGCTGAAGGAAAAGACAAGGACCGTCATCGTGCACTGGGTTTGACAAATAGGGAACGCTTCTCCTCTTTTCCTCTGCTTTTTCTTTTTCCATAGAAATTGTCACCATTTGACACACTGTATGTTTTCTTGTTTATCTGCGTATTGTCTGCTCACTTTCACTAAAATACAGGTCTGATGAAGGCAGGGTTATTTTTCTGTGTGTTACGCACTGCTATATCCTTAGCACTAAAAACAATGCCTGGCACAAAGTAAGTACTCACTAAAATTTTTTTTAAATGAATGATTATAAAGAGCCATGACCTGTCTAGATACCATTGCTATCAAAATTTTAAAAATAATTTTAATATTTGACCCTTATAATAACTTTTCCATAAATAAGCTATTGCAATATATAACTTAGTAAGTTATTGCAACAGTGTATCTATAAATAGGAAAGAAGACATTCAGAACAAATACCGAAAGACCATCCAACGTTGCAAAAGCTCTTTGAGTGACTACTTGCATTTGCTGCTCTACTGGTCTGACCAAGGTGAGACTGACGGCAGCAGCAACAATTGCGTATTGAGCGCTCCGTGCGAAGCAAGTGCTGACTGCTTTACACTAACTCATACGATCCCCCCAGCAATCCCCTCAAGGTGGTACCATTATCCCCATTTAGCAGATGAAGAAACAGAGGTTGAGTCACATGCCTACACATGCACAGCTGGCAGTGAACATGGGATGTCCAGATGTTAATCTCCTTCATATTCACAGCTCTGCTCATCTACCCATTTTTCCAACCAAAATTTCTAAATTTGCTTTAGAAATAAAAATCCAAGGAAGAAAGCTTAAGTATCTTACCCAAGGGTGCATCGTCTAGCTAGTGATAAAACGAAGTCTTTCACAGGCCTCCTGAGGATAAATCAGTTAGGGACCACATTTGAAAAAAATACTTACTGCTAGTGTAGAGGATTTTTGCTAGGGTCATTTCCAGGATAGCCCCACGGCTCCCTTCACCAATCATGTGCAACTTTGAGATTTAAAAACAGAAGGGAGGAAAAAAAGTAAATTTGCATATAATGCCTATATAGAGCATGCATGTATTTATATGAAATGAAGTAATCTTTGCTTTATAACTCTTAAGCATTTTGGATATAGCAACCAGATTACATATGCACTGTATCACTGATATTTTGGTTAATGAGGTTTGGGGGCAACATCCTGACATATCTAGAATTCATAAATACCATTATAAAATTGAATACATGCAGACATTTATTCACTCTTCAAAAAACACTTGACAGGGGCGCCTGGGTGGCTCAGTGGGTTAAAGCCTCTGACTTCGGCTCAGGTCACAATCCCAGAGTCCTGGGATCGAGTCCCACTTCGGGCTCTCTGCTCAGCAGGGAGCCTGCTTCTCTCTCTCTCTCTCTCTGCCTGCCTCTCTGCCTACTTGTGATCTCTGTCTGTCAGATAAATAAATAAAATCTTTAAAAAAAAAAAAAAACACTTGACATAAAACTGAATTTAAGATTACCAAGCAAGCATAAATGTATTCATCTGTATAGTCTATCTATTAAAACAAGTTACTTATTTTCATAGAGGTACTAAGGAGATACACATGATAATGTTAGTATAATAAAAATGTTGATAAATTATAAAAACAGTTACCAACCTCATCTACAACAACCAGACCCAGACTGCCAATCCTTCCAGTTTCAATCAAGGAGTTTACCAGACTATGTCCTTTTTCGATAGTGGCAATATATAGAGATTTCTTTTCCCTTCTTTTAATTGGAGGAAATTTTCCTTTGCTTCCAGCATATTCTTCAACAAAGAAGCCCAGTTCTATACCAAAACTTGACAAACCTGAAATCTAGAATATTAGTTAAAATAAACATACAAAAAAAATCTGATAATTAAGAACTCAATTACCAAGTGCTCATGTTGATTTTTTTAAAAATCTAAAATACTATATAATACCAATAAATGAGAACAAGGTCACAGATAAGACATCTATATCTAAGAAATGTCATAATTAGTATGTATGGCTCTTTGCAAAAGGAATGTAACTTTTAAACTACATAATCAATGTGGGAATAAATTTCAACTGTCTCCTCGGATTAAAAAAAAAACAAAACCCAGAATCATTCACTTACTTTGATAATAACTGGTTACTTTCTGCTTGAAAAGGCAGGCTGAATATCAATATATTAAATATCAGTATTAAAATGGAATTTACTCTGCCAGCTTAGAAAAAAGAATAAAATTCTTGTTGTGATTAGTATTAGAAGTGATTTTCGGCAGGTCCTGCACTTGCTTTTGCACACCCTAAGAATATCCTTCACCTCTTCTCTAAGTCAATCAAAGTTTTGAAATTTATGCTACTTTTTATATTTTAATGTGAAAATGTCAGCAATGTTGTTAAAAGACAGTCACACCTTTTCTTGGACAATTGCCACATACGGTAGGATCATTAGAACATCTCTTCGCCGGCAAAGCAGCTCTTGCAGCATTAAAATTTCCGCCACAAGGGTTTTTCCACCACTCGTTGGCAAGGAATAGATTAAGTTTTTTCTTTCTTGCACAGAATTCAATGTTAAGCAAGTATGTTGCCATTCTGTGGAGTTAAAAAAAAAAAAAAAAGGCATTTTTTTCCCCTTCTGCAATTCATTCTCAAGAAAGTTTCCTAAGAAGGAAAACTCAAATCCTACTCTGAGGATCCATCTTCTCATAACGATAAGTGTAATTATACATCAACATTAAGTGTAAGCATCCCCAGTGCACCGGGGACACAGCCAGTTAGAGTCTAATTCCAACAGTGGGTCACTAAGCCATCTATTTGCCAGATGCACACTCAGGTCTAAGATTCCAACAGTGGCCAGGACATAAGAAGAGCTAAAGGACAGTACGAGGATCTGTGTGAAATTTTAGGCTTTCCTCTTTTGTTCTGCAAGGAGATCATGTAAGCTTCCTTTCCTCTTCTACACAAACATCCTAGAGAAAAAGGGGGAGGAGGAAAAACACATCTATGAGGTTTTATACACACTAAGAAAGACTATTCACCTGGCTCTTGTGGGGAGCTGAACTCTGGTCTGAATGCCATTTTGAAGAGTTAAGAATATTTAAAACATAAAAGGCTAGGACTGGGTCCCTGGCTGACTCAGTCAACAGAGCATGAGACTACTGATTTCAGGGTTGTAAGATCTCTACACGTTGGGTATAGAGATGACTTAAAATCTTCTTTTTTTCTTTTTTTGAAGATTTTATTTATTTGAGAGAGAGAGAGAGAGCACAAGCAGGGACGGGCAGGGAGAAGCAGACTCCCTGCCGAGCTGGGAGCCTAATATGGGGCTTGATCATAGGACCCTGAGATTATGACCTGAGCCCAAGGTAGATGCTTAACCACCTGAGCCACCCAAAATGGCTTTTATTTTTATACCCCCAAAATAAAAATCTTTAAAATACAAAAGTCTAAACTGGCCCATCTAGGAGTTCCACAATTTAGCAAGGTGGAATTCATAAAAAGGATATCAGACCCAAAACATAGTGGGAAATCTAGTGTAACTACTCTGTAGGCTAATCTGACAATGTGGATCATCGAACGTCTTCAAAATGCACGTTAGTATTTCACCACTAGAAAAACGGGCAAAAGATAGGATGACATATCACAGCAGAGAGAAATACACGAAAAGATGCTCCACTGTTACTTACTGGGTTGGCAAAATAAAGACACAAAATACAAGTAACTACTACCACCAAAAAACACAAAAGCTTCACACATGGAAAATCCAGAGCTAACTTGATTGGGGACAGACAGACATTCTCAGAGTGGTCGATGAGAGCATAAAATACTATAATCTTTTTCTAAAGCAAACAGGATCAAAAATAAAACTGCACACCATCTTTGAGCTAGCAGTATTACTTCTAGGTCTCTACACCTACAGAAATAAAAACAAGGACATAGATTGTGTGCAAGAATGTTCATCACACGGGACGCCTGGGTGGCTCAGTTGGTTAAGCGGCTGCCTTTGGCTCAGGTCATGATCCCAGTGTCCTGGGATCGAGTCCCACATCGGGCTCCTTGCTTGGCAGGGAGCTTCTCCCTCTGCCTCTGCCTGCCACTCAGTCTGCCTGTGCTTGCTCTCGTTTCTCTATGACAAATAAATAATTCTTTAAAAAAAAAAAAATGTTCATCACAGCAGTGTTTGTATGTAACAAAGAGCCTCCAGGGGGTTGAATGAATTATTGCACAATTGTATCGTTCTTTGCAGCTTGAAAACAGGTGGCTGACTGCTCAATGTACAGTTAAGTAAAAGATCATGAATGTGAATTGGATTGTATAAACCCAAAGATATACAGATATTAGAAACAAATATATAATAGAAAAGTTAGATTTGAATGTATTATGTTTTCCCCCCAAAAAAATTAAAAAAATGACTAATAGGATGTATTACACAAAGGTATTAAAAAGGTATGTCTGCAGGATGCCTGGGTGGCTCAGTTGGTTAAGCGGCTTGCTTCTGCTCATGTCATGATCCCAGGGCTCTGGGATGTAGTCCCCCATCCAGCTCCTTGCTCAGCGGGGAGCCTGTTTCTCTCTCTGCCTCTTCCTGCCTGTGCTCACTTGCGTGCGCTCTAACAAATAAAAAAAAAATCTAAAAAAAAAAGCCAACAACAAAAAGTTACGTCTGAATGACAGCCAAGTGACATTAATTTCTTATATTTTGGTGATTCCCAAATATTTGCAAATGATTTTTTTTCATTTTAAATATTTCAAAAATACTTTAATACTTAAGCTTAATATTTAATATTTATATATTAAAAATATTTCAGACTGGTATCATCCATTATCTATGAAACTTCAGATGTCTATAAGAAAATACAACTTGAGGGGCGCCTGGGTGGCTCAGTGGGTTAAAGCCTCTGCCTTTGGCTCAGGTCACGATCCCCGGGTCCTGGAATCGAACCCCCGCATGGGGCTCTCTGCTCCGTGGGGAGCCTGGTTCCCTTCCTCTCTCTCTGCCGGCCTCTCTGCCTGCTTGTGATCCCTGTCAAATAAATAAAATCTTAAAAAAAAGAAAAGAAAAGAAAAGAAAAAATACAACTTGACCATTTCTGCATTTTATCCAACTCTAATTTTTAAAGACTACAATGACCAAAATACCAAATATTTGGTAATATCACTTATCTTCACACATTGAAAAAAGATATTGATTCTGAACATTTATATAATACATTAACCATGCAACTCTTTAATAAAAATAGTAACAGTATAAGAAAAAATATATATATACTTTTATATAAAAAGTATAAAAGTATAACAGTATAAAAAAAGTATAACAGTATAAAAAAAGTATAAAAAGTATAACAGTATAAAAAAAAGTAATAGTATAAGATTGAGGTTCTCAAGCTCAGTGGTTCTCAAACTTCTGGCACATCAGAATCCCCTGGAGGGCTCGTTAAAACCAATTGGCAGGTCACAACCCATGATTCAGGAGGCCTAGAGTGGAGCCTGAAAACGCCTATTTCGACAAATTTCCGGTGATGCTGATGCTGGGGTCCAGGCACTATACTTTGAGAACGACTGCTTTAGTGCAATCAAAGGTGGCACACATGCTTGATTTTTAAATCAGTCATGTCATCAAGCCAGATTTATAAGTAAAAAGAGATTTAAAGACCTGTTATTTACGGTAGTTCTTACTTAGAAGCTGCCAATATAGTTACAGACAGTCATTACCACCGTTTAATTTGGCATGTCCTTGATGCAGAACATAACTTAAAAACAATCATTACTGGTATTACTATTCCTTTTTAAGAGATCAGGAACTGAGACTCAGAGTGCACAAGCTGTGTTTCAGTACAGGGCCTGAATTCCTAACTAGCTGATGACCCCCAGCAGTTGAGAACTGACCAGAGTGTACCAGGCACAGAACTAATTCTATAAGAAAAAGCTGAGTTAGAGAGAGCCCTGTCCTCAGGGGATTCAGTCTGGGAGGAGATGCAGCTTAAACAAAGAACAAGGTACTAGGAGAAAAGCAGAGGGAAGAAAGTTAACACCTATTTCAAGGGCAATACACACCTTTAGCTCCTTAACTGCAAACCTCGCAATTCAGAATTTATTAGACTCTTGTAGTCTTACATTACTTTGTTTCCTGTAGTTCTACTTCTCCACCCGCTTGTCTTGTCCCCGAGATGAGAACCATGTTTTCACATGGTTCCTAAGGCACTAACACAGGAGTTTCGGAAATACTGATGAAGGATCTAACCAGCCAACAGGCTCATCTTTGAGGATGCCAGCAACCGTCCCTTCTTTGTCTAAAATGACACACAGTGAAGATATATGCAAGGACCCAGGATTTTTGAGAAACATTACAATATATATTGTTACTAATAATATCTCTTGCACTTAATTCTTAACTTCTGCTATCTTTAAAGATATTTAGTTTTAACCAATGGTATCACTAACATTGACATTTTCACTCAAGCCGTGAATGGTCAAAGGAAGTTCCAAGTTTTTGTACAGAAGACAGAGTCAGCCAAGGAGACACACCAGCTAAGAAAACGGAGAAGCAGCTAGACAGAGAAAAAACCAGGCACAGAATGTCAGAAAGTCAAGACACAGGTGTTCGAGGGTCTGGTCAATTGTGTCATGTAAGCTAACTGAGAAGTCAGGCAAGTGAGAACTGAAAATACCAGTGGCTTTAAGACACTCTTGTCCTTGCATCTTAAATGAGAGCACGGAACCCCAAGTGGGCTGGGGATTATTTGAGGTGAGAAAGAAACCGCAATGACAACAGATATGAGAAACGGGACCACGAAGGGAAGGAACGAGGCTCCGTAGCAGGCTGTTAGGGATGGAAGGCTGAGAGGACCGATAGTTTTATTCTGAAGATGAGATCTAGAACCGCAGAAGCATCTGATCTCTATGGACTTGCACTAGTATTATGGTAATAATGGGAAATTTTTTTCATTTCAGCAAAAAGCATTTACCATATAATTTTTCAATTCCCTTGAACTGAACATAAAGGTCTCTCACTTTGCTGGGCAATGAATAAAAAGGACCAAGATCATCTGATGACGACTCCATTGTTTTCTGAGCAACACTGATTTCTTCGGATAGGAGAGTCTCTTTGAGCTGTTTAGTTCTAGAAAACACTGGTGTTTGGGCCCTGGCATTTCCAGTCATGGCACTTTTCAGATGTTCTTTAAGGCTCTTTCTCCGACTTTCTTCGGATCCCCGTCTGGCTTCTGAAGAGGCGTCATCAGGCTGCTGGTGCTGTTCTACGCTACTCCGGGGGAATGCCTCAATCGGAGCGTCCAGAGACGGTGCCTCCCAGCCCCTCTCTTCAGGACGCCGGTCGCCCGCACCGGCGGGCGGGTTCTCCGCGTTTCCGAAGTAGAGCACCTGTGAAGAAGGCAGCCCATCCCAAGGGCCCCGCTGGGCAGAGGCCTCCTCACGCCTGCGGCGGCTGCTCACCGGCTCGTCCGTCTCCCAGTCCGCGAAGCCGCCCGCAGCCGCGGCGCCGCCTGCCCCGCGAAGACCTTCGGCGCCGAGCCCTGCGGCGTGTGCTCCGCGCTCGGGGTCCTGCATACACTGTCGTTCCGCGTCGTCTACTTGAGCTAGAAAAGAATTTTCGGCAAAGCTGTCACAGTCGCCGAACAGGTCCTCGTCGCTGTCGTTACTCTGCGAAGTAAACGAGGTCTGCGGTCAGTGCGGCTCGTCCCGGACAGACGCGGCGGCCTGGAGCCGTCCAGGCGCGCGAGTCCCTAAGCCCGGGCGGCGGCGGGACGGAGGTCCCCGGCTCCGCTCCGGGATGAAGACGCGCAGGGCCAGGGCGTGCACGGGGTCTGCGCCAGCGGCCATCGCGGGGTGCGGGGTGCCAGGACGCGGCGAGACCCGCGGGCCCCCGCAGGCCCCCGCGCTCCCCGCAGGCCCCCGCGCTCCCCGCACGCCCGCCGCCGCCCCGCGCTCCCCGCAGGCCCCCGCACGCCCGCCCCGCACGCTCCCCGCAGGCCCCCGCGCTCCCCGCACGCCCGCCGCCGCGCCGCAGGCCCGCGCGCACGGAGACCGGCCGCAGGAGACTGCTCCCGGCGTCCGGACCGCCAGGGCCCGCACCGCAAGGCCCGCACCGCGCCCGCGACGGTCTCCTCGGCGGGAGACGGGAACGTGGAGGGAAACGGACGGCGAGCGACGAAGGACGCGCGGTCTCGCCCCCCCTCCCCCGGTCCGCGGCCGTCTCGCCCCGCGCGGGGCATGCACGACCCCGGGCTCCACCCTGGACACCGACACGGAAAGCCACGGCGCGGCCCCGCGAGCCAGAGCTACCGGCGACGCCGGAGTCGAGGCGACGAGGGCCGCGGAGCCCGGGCGCGACCTCGGGGTCTCTGCGCGCGCCCGAGCCGGCCTGCGGGCTCCTCCCGGGGGCGCGCCCCGACGCCTGCGCCCCCCCCCCCCACGCGGGCAACCAGCCGGGCGCCCGCGGAGTCCGGGCGCGGCGCGGGCGGTACCTGGAGCGGCTGCGCCTCCGCGGTCCGCCTCCGCCGGCTCCCGGCCCCCGGCTCCTCCGCCCGCTCCTGCCGGGGCTCCCCTGGGCTCGGCCGGGCCCTTTTGCGGACAGACACCCGCCGGCGGAGGCGGGACCCGCCCTCATCCATGGCAGGGGCCGAGGACCATGGCCGAACCCCGCCCCGCGTGACCCGAGCAAGGGGGAGAGCGGGGCCGCGCGCGGGCAGCAAGTGCGGGACGCCGCGCTCGCCGCTCCAGCCACCTCAGGCCACAGACCAATCGCGCGGGCTCTCGGGCCGGAAGCGGAAGCACGAGCGTAGGGACCCGCCTTTCCCTAGTCCAGTCAGAGGCGTCCCGGGCTCGCGGCCGGGAGCGTCGGAGCGGGAAGGGGCTGCGCAGGCGCGTCGGACAGCGGACCGGCTCCGTTCGCTCGCGGAACCTTTGAACCGAGTCCTCGGGCCAACCCGGGAAGAGCCGCGGCGGGACTCGTCAGGACGGCCGGGGGAGAGCAGCGGAAGAGGAGGGGCGACATGGCGGCCTTGCGCGCCGCTCGCGGTGGTCCGGGGGGGAAGCCGTGGACGCCCTTCGTGAAGGCGGCTCTGGGCCTCGCGGGCCGCGGGACCCGCTCGGGTACGGCTTCCGGGTCCCAGGCCGTTCCGCCGCCGTCGCCGCCGCGCTCCCTGGGTGCGGGGGTGGTCCTGCGGGCCGGGGGACGCCGGCTCTTCGCGGGCGGAGCTTCCCCGAGAGGGTCGGGGTCCGCCGCGGGTCCTGACGCGGGTTTCACTCTGTTTCTGGAAGACGCGGCTCGGCGGGGCGGCGCGGGGCGGCGCGGGGGCGGCGCGGGGCGGCGCGGGGGCGGCGAGACGGGACGCGGGCCCCGAGCCGCGGCGCCCGGGTTGCGTTTCCGGGTGAGAAGCGGGGTCTGAGCCGCCGGGACGTCCGGGCCCAGGAGGAGCCGCTGCGGGATTCCGAGAGACGCCCCGGCCCCCGCGCCCCCGGCCGGGTCTCGGTCCCCGTCGCGGGCTCGCGCGGCGCCTGGGTCGCTCGTCTTCGGAACCCTCCGAGTCGCCGCCGGGACCGGTGCCGTCCCGCGAAGGGGACAGGGATGTCCCCAGCCCTCCCTCCCTTTCCCACGCGCGGAAGGAACGGCCGCGGGGCTCTCGAGCAGCGGCAGGGACTGACTTGCCTCCAGCTCCAGGCGCAGCCGGCAAGGACGGGACATGTCCGGAGGCCCGGGTAGTGCACTGCGGGCGCCGGCGGAGTCCGGGACGCGGGCCCGAGCGGGACGGGGGCTCTGGCGTCTCCCCTCGCCGCCGGTCCTCGCCGCCAGGGGCTGCTCCTCGGGGGCCCCGCCGGCGGCAGTGAGGCCGACCCGCGTGGGGCTCTCCAGGCTCTGTCCTGCAGCCGGTCCCCCTGCGGGCGCGCGGCGAAGCGGACCGTCCCGCTGGGGGCGCGCGGGGAGCCCCGCTGCAGGGCCGCGCAGCCGACCTGTGCTTCGGGGGTCCCTCCTGCCGGCTTGCCCGACCCCGGCCCTCACAGCGCAGAGGGAGAGGCGGTCTCGGGAAGGGGGCGGGCGGCGGGGCGCGACGGGCCCGTGGGTGTCCGGCCTCGCGCTGCGGCTCGCACGACGCGGGTCTTCGCGCCGCGTCCCCGGGTCAGCCGCCGTGAGGCCGGCGCTGCGGCGGACCGCGGACTGGGTGTCCTCTGTGATTGCAGTGCCCTGGAGAGGCTGTTGGCGGGGCCCGCGCGTGGCCGGCCTCGACGACCTGGTAAGACCTTCCCGCTTCCTTCTTAAGGCGTTGGCGGCTACGGCCCGGGTCTTGCCCTGTAGCTGTCGGGGCGGAGTCCGGGTTTGCGGTGAGATCGGTGATTTGTTGGCGAAGGGTCACTTAGGCGAGCTCCGAGTAAGAGTCCCAGAGTCCTAGCCGAGCGCGCCAGCAGACCCCTCAGTGCCCTTCTTAGGGCCCAGATTGCAGGCTCCGCCCCGGGGATTCGAGGACAGACTGGGGGGCGACAGGGCACTGCGGAGTCCGCCCGCCGCGGCCGCCTTCGCCGCCTCTTCACTGCCGGGGCGGGCTCGGGGTTCCCGCGCAGGAAGCGTCGCGGAGCGAGTCTGCCCTGGGACGCGGGACCGTCTCTTTTAGCCCGGGCGTGTGTCCTGATGGGTGTCCGGCGCTGGCATCGGGCTGGGCCTGGTGAGTTTTCGTGCAGAGGGTACGGGACGCGCGCCCGAGCGCACAAAGCCGGGGCGCGGGCGGAGAAGGGGTCTCGCTGCGCGGGAGCCGCGTCCGCGCGACCAGGAAGGGCTGCGGAGCCGGCACGCGCGGCTCTTCGGTCCTGGACCGCCCTCGGCAGCTAGTGCCCAGCCTGGTTCAGCGGAGTGGAGGGAAGTACTGGAGCGCTTTTCCAGGGTCGAATGAAATGTGGGCCCCGGGTGGGGGGGCGCAGTCTCAGTCATTGGAAAATCTGCATCCAACCGAGGGGCTGACGGACCTGCCACTCCGGATTGAGAATCTAGATCTGGACCGCAACACTTCCCCCCCACAAACCTTTGTTTTCCCCAAGGACCGTGTTTTATCTCAGAATCCCCCGAACCAGAGCACTTGGGCACAATGTGTACGAACACACCGCAATCTGGAAAATGGCCACTCCTTTTCAGATACACGGATTTTTCTTACATAAGCCAAGCTGTTGTGTTTTTTCTTTCATAGAAGAAGGGTACAGCTAATCCTTTGGATAGATTTAAATGTGGTAACCTTAAGATTTAATCTTTTTAAGTGTGATGCATGAAACTGTATTATCAGATCTTTTTCCTTTCCTTGATCTTAGCCCGTTCCAATGGAAAACCCTTATAAGGAGCCTCTTAAAAAATGCATCTTGTGTGGAAAACGTGTAGATTATAAGAACATACAGGTGAGATACGGTTTTACTTTGCTACATTTGATTTTAGGAGTTGCTCCTTTGTTATAATTGAGGAGGATCAAGTTAGCTTTATAACAGGCTTTGTGTAGAGGCACCTGTTTCAGTAGCTTCCTAATTTCAAATCTGATTTTCTATGTATAAGGCATCTCTGTTTTATTCTAATGAGAGCCCTTTGGCTCTCCCTCATCCACTGTTATTTCGGGTCAGTGTTCTCTTGTCTTCCCTGGAGGTCACCAACAGCTCACGGTGCAGTGATTCTTAGTTGGTCGAGTTGAATAGTTCGAAAAATCTCCTCTGGTGAATTTGGACTCCATACTAATAACACTGCCGGTGTAACTGCTTCAGATGTAATTTTATCTGTTGTCCAGGGCTCAGCAGATTAAAAGTGGCAAATGTAGGGGAGAGGATGATGCCAGAGGGAAGTGTACTGACAGCAGCAAAAAGCGGTAGCTACTTTAGATGAAAACCGAGAAGTTTAAAGATGCATCTTATCAGGATTATGCACAGTGCCAGGAACAGTGCCTGTTATTTGAAAAGTACTAAAGAATTTAAATGAATAAAACAAATTATGGCAAGTGGCGTGATGTACCTGTACCTCTAGAAGACCTTACTGTCGTCTGATACAATGTGACAGCCTCTTGTGGCAGATGAAATGCTTAGTGCCTTATTACAAGCAATAGTATTGTAGGAAAGTATCTGTGGAAAAGTTCAAGAAAACAGTTTTAGCTCTGAAAAAATGTGTACATTAATCTGTTTTGACACACTGGATAAAAGAAATTAACTTTAGTCATCAGTTTTTTCATTTAAAATTAATTAAAAAAAATTTTTAAATGACCTATTAATAGAATGAGCATAGTTCAGTATTTTTAAGAAGTTTGTCTGAAATTTATTAAACCTTTTACATAACTTGACAGTGATATATAATTTTTAAAATTTACATAAAGTTGAACAGATGTGTTGATAGAAATTTTTTTTCTTCTCCAAATAAAACGCATACAGCTTTTGTCCCAGTTTATTTCTCCATTTACTGGATGCATTTATGGAAGGCACATAACAGGTACTTTGTTTTCTATTATAGCAGCTTATTAAGAAAATTACACAAATCTCCTTCTGTTATTTAAGAAAAATGTCAAATTTTCAAGTTGTGCTGTAAATCACTAGATACTACAGGTCCTTTAAGAAAGCCTGTTCATAGGCCAAAAGGATTATTATTTTACATGTCTTCTTATGCTCAGAGTTAACGAGGCATACAACATGTAAAAAATGAGGGCTTAAGAAAATGGCATTGCTGTTTTGGGGTAGACGGGAGTCATTCCTAGACCACTTATCTAACCCAGTGCCTGCTGCCTATCGGCCACGTCACCTCCCATCTGTTTTTACGTCACAGTAATTACACAGTGGCTGTATGGCCCGCAAAGCCTATGAGATTTACTGCCTGGCGATTTACAGGTTTTCCAGCCTTTCCTTGACTGAAAATAGTTACTATGCATTTTGAGTGTTGACATTTTTTATGAATATGAAAGCATTTTTTTATAGGTCTTTGTGGGAAGAAACAGAAAGAAATCACAAAAGCAATTAAAAGAGCTCAAATAATGGGTAAGAGCACCTGAAAAACTGAATCAGGCTAATCCAAAGTTTGCTTGTTATCCTTTGTGAAGCATTTTCATTTTCTTTTACAGGGTTTATGCCAGTTACATACAAGGATCCTGCATATCTCAAAGACCCTAAAGTGTGTAACATCAAGTATCGGGAGTAAATTATATGAGCCTTATCATCAATAAACATATTTTATAATAAATGGTCGTGTGATTCTAATACTGACTCAAATTATAAGATTTCATAACCTTTGGGTAGAAAATCAGCTAAATCTTTTTAAACTGAAGTATTCAGTTTTTAATTCTTCACTGAAATCTTTCAAGGAAAAAGTAAGGCTTCCTCTCCACTGTTCTTTAATGAAAACAAGTTATTTAAAATGTTAATACACATTGCATTTTATATACATACATACAAATTTTAAGATGGTCCCCAGTAGGCTCATACAACTCATTGGGATTTCAAATACGGAGAGGATGACGACTTACATTGAATTTTACTTTAGACCCAGATTCTGTCTTGTAAATGGGATTTTAGGGATATAGGTGCATGAAGGTAGAATGTACATGTAGTGTTCATGTACAAATTCCATGTGGCAGGATATGGATTTAAAATTGCTGATTCTTTCTTTTTTAAAGTATTTTATTTCCTTATTTGACACAGAGACCAGGAGAGAGGGAACACGGGCAGGGGAAACAGGAGTGGGAGAAGCAGGCTTCCTGCCAAGCAGGGAGCCTGATGCGGGATTTGATCCCAGGACTCTGGGATCATGACCTGAGCCGAAGACTCAGGCTTAATGACTAAGCCACTCAGGAACCCTTCTAACTTGGAAAGAGGAGTATGCCTGGCTAGGACATTGGTTCTTCCCTTTGTAGAGATGTTACATGGGGATGGATAGGAGTGCAGTCACAGGACCTCAGATTTACTCCTGGGCTTGTCTATCTTAAAACTTGGTAGCATACTTTAAAATGATCCATAGGCAAATGGTCTAGAACTATCTTACTCCAGTGATAGGCTAATCACCAAAAGTTGAGAATTGGGGGAAAAATGACCTGTTGGAACCCATTTTCTTCTTTTCATTTAATACCTTGAAACTTGGGTCATCAAACTTAACTATGGAAGTTCAGCTGGTACTGACCTCAGCAAGATTCTCTGAAATTTAGCATTTCTTCCTTCAGAGATGATGGATCATTGTGCACAAGTATGAGCCAAATGCATTCCCTTTCTATAGTGTTTCAGCAAATTGAACTTTGTTTGAAGGCATGTTTCTTTTAAGCAGCCTTTGAAAAATCTATTGTCCTCAGATCTCTATTCGCATATGTCTAGCCTGTTGTATCTGTCGGTTCATAATCTGGTACACGGAGAGCAGGGAGAGACTGAAGGGGCAGATAACTCCAAGATTTGTAAGTTTCCCTTAGCAAACAAGGGAACTTAGAAGTTTGTCTTGGGTGGCCCCAAGCCAAGTAGATCTCCGCACCTGCCTGCTAGTCTTAGTTTATATTAAGGCCTTAACTGGGTTCAGTCACACACACAATCCATATGGTGTCAACACCTTACTTTCTCAAGGCTATGTCCTTGCAACAGTTTCCACTGTGGGAACAGTAGGCAAAATGTACAGTCCAAGGATGGGAATGGGTGAGGAACCTTTGCTTCAGTCCAGCTGGCGGTCAGCCAGCAGTCTTGTGCTTTCAGGGACTTCCTCCAGTAGTTCATTTGTTGGTTGCATTTAGTCTTTTATCTATGTTTTAGGTGATGTTCTAAATGCTCTAGTGATGTTTGTGGTACTTAAAAAAAAAAAAAAAAAAGACTATTTATTTATTGGAGAGAGAGCACAGGGTGGTGGGGGTGGGTAGAGAGGAACAGAGGGAGAGGGAGAAGCAGACTACCTGTTGAGCAGGGAGTCGATCCCAGCACCCTGAGTTCATGACCTGGGCCAAAAGCAGATGCTTAACCAACTGAGCAGCCCAGGTGCCCCTGTTTATGGTTATTTTTAAATTAGGCTTTAGACTGCCAACCTATTACCCCTCCTCCTGCCCTATATTGTGACACCACAGTGCTTTTTAGGTAACCAGTTAAAAGAATCCCAACAGAAACTCAATAATTGGTACAGAACATCCCTGCTGTTAATGTGGGCTTCATTAGCACCCCATGGTAACTAAGGCATGTTATAGGTAAAAGATAGTCTTTATAATAGCTAGAATTTGGTCTGTTACTTAGTAAAATGGTCAAAATATGTGTTCAGCATTTCATCCAGTGAATAAAACACGAAGGGTTCATATGATGTATAAGCTTCGTGGAAAATTCTCACAATTAAGGAAAAGACGAATACAAAAACCATAGTAAAAGCTCTCCTAGCCAACTTCCACTTAACCAACTGACTGGGTTAAACTGTGAGTTAAACTCAAAATCATACTGAAGCCCAGGACTCTTCAAACCTGCTGAGTTTTGCATTGCCAAGAGGCAGATGTTCTGTCCCCAAACCTATGTTAGTTTTGTCTGTCACTGTACTGATGAAGTATAGCATTAAAGTTATTCTTGCCATGAAAACGAAGTAAATGCTTTTGAAAGACTTGCAAAAAAGTGAGAAAAGAAAAAGTTGTCAGATTCGGTGTGGTTAGAACGGAAGAAAGGTGCAAGCAGGAGGGTGCCGTGAAATGGGAAAAAAAAAAAAAGCATTTTGTACTTCGGTTGCTTTTCAAAAGCTTCTTTAAATTCTTCACTCTTAAGAAACTAAAACTGGGAACTGTAAAGGTTAAGACATGTATGTGATTTACACAAGAACACCAATATTCTCACAGAGAAGTGCCTAGTCCTACAACAAAAGGCTGACAAATGAACGTACAATTCTGCTTCATGTTGCAGTGAAATCTCTGTGATAGACGTGTGTATACTGATACCCGTATGTACCATTTTTGAGTCCCATTTTAACTGGTCTTTTCAGCTACTTGACCAGCTGCTGATCTCAGACACACTGGATTACCAGGCTTGTTCTGTACTCAAATTCTGGATTCACTCAGTTTTGTGTAGAGGGATCTAGACTAGGGAGAGAGATTTGCGCTGTATTACAGTTTTGCCATAATTAGAACTACCAGATTTAGCAAATAGAAATACAGGGCATGTAATTAAATTTGAACTCCAATTCAGATTCAATTACTCATTTAAGCAATGTTTTTAATGTTGTCCAGCATTTTATCTGGCAACTCTAGACATTTATCATAAAGAGCAGGAATTGCAATGACTTAGATAAAAATGAAATACATTTCATATTAACTTCAGACATCTTTTTTTGTTGTGAAAATAAGGCTAGTCTTTCTTTTCCACTTCTAAAGAATGCTATAGAAGTTTAAAAAGAATATCATTTAAGCTCTTCCCTCAACAGTTTTGTAAAAGGAGCAAAAAAGGGCGGGGTGCCTGGCCGATTCAGTTGGTGGAACATGCAACTCTTGATCTTGTGGTTGGGGGTTCAAGCCCCATGTTGGGTGCAGAAATAACTTAAAATCTTTAACAAAGGCGGGGAGGGGGGTGGACAAAAAAGGTTATGGTTTTAAAATAAATTGCTTTAAAAAATAAATGTACCAGAACTTATGTATTACTGCAAATACCTAAACATAGTAAAAACAATATAAATCGCTTTACCATTCAGCCAATTAAAAATGTCCCTCTGGCCTAAAAGGATCAAAATGTAGGAGACTGTGGATATTCACCAGAACCCTTCATTTTTTCAACGTCTTCATCTGTTTCAGGGCTGCTCATCGTGGATGCTTTTTCTTGATTACTACTATCAGTATCTGTTTTAGATGGTTTGTTTTGTATCTCTAATGGCCGTGACTTCTTGAACTGCCATCCATCATCGGTATCTAAAGCTTTACGTTTAATGATCTGCGGCGCACCACTAGCCGCACTAGCTTCAGGAATGTCAGCGTATTCTACCATTAAGGTTAGGTTGTCTATCACATCGAGTTGGTGGTTAGCAGTACAGCTACTTTTAGAAATATGCCTATTTTTCAAGGAGATAACACATGAATGAAGAAATTCACAATCTGGAAAAAAGGTCCGTAAAGCTTGACAAAGAAAAATGTTCTCCTGAGGGTCTTTTTCTATGTTCTCTCCTAAACAAAATAAAACAACAGTTCAACATACAATATTTGTTCTACAAAGCTTTTGCAGCAATCTGTTTTTCAGTAAAGTTAAAAAGACTTTAACTGAACAGTTACATCAAATCCTCTAAATTGAGAAAAATGGTGTGCATAATCCCAAATTCTAATTTATACGCCCCTATATTCTAAAAGAAGGTTTAAGTTGTATTTTTTTAATAGCAATATAGTCTAGCTACAAATACCTTTATTTAGTAGGATTTACAAGTATTAACAAAACAATTATTTTTAACCCTAAGGTAGATGATCAGTTAGTGCAGGCAGCTCACCCGTAACTCACGTCAGTGAGACTTTTTTTAATGCATGGAAGGTAGTGATGTGTGAACTTTTTACTTACGTGCTACTTGAATTTGTGCCTGTTTTCTTTTTTTAATTTCCCGTTTCAATCTAGTTACGTCCTTTAGTAGTTTCTCTACCGCTCGCTCACTGTGCTCTACTTTCTTGCATATACTCTGCCAAGTAAAGGAATTTAAGGGCATGGATAAAATTCAAGTTGTGTCCTACAGTCTAGGTTCACAAAGTATAGGAAATCCTTTGTGGTACACAGTATCAAGTATTATTAGCCTTTATAAACACTTTATTTTGCTATTTTCTGAAGGAATTCAACAAGCATTTACATGGTGCTTTATAGGTTATAAAATGTTTTCCAGATGTAATAACTTCCCATTTATACACAGCTTTATCACACCAGTTATCTGCTTGATAGGACACAGAAATAAAATATTTCAGTCACTTTGGAACAAAAAAATACTGCAGTATTTTGAGAAATGCACATTTACTGCAAACATCTAACATTAAGAAACTGACAATAAGGAAAAGTAACTTTTTTTGTTATGAAAAAACTGTTACAGATTTTTAATTAGTGTAGAAGAAATGACTTTTGAAAAGCAGACTGGCCTTACCAGTTATTAGTTTTAAGTACTAGTTAAAATACCCTCTGGAAATACCTTAAGGAAATAATAAATAAAATAAAATAAAATACCTTAAGGAAATAATAAAAACTTACGTAAGATGATGTTTCTTGGTATACTTCAAATCAAAAGTAACTAATTTCCAATTATAGGGTAATATGTTGTTACATCTAGTTTTAGAATGTTACTTTTTTACTTCTTCATGCTTAGTTTTAAAATGGATACATTTTAGGATGATCTTCCCAGCCTATTTCTCACCATCTTATCCACCATGCCATAAAAGTTTACCAGTGACCCCTTTACCGACTTTCACCCTAACTGACCCAAGCAGAGATACATAGCCAGCAGACAAATCTCAATCTTCGGAACAGATCTTAATGTTTTTCTCTGGTTAGCCAGTGAATGAACAAACAGATCTGTAGGTACTACGCAGGAAACCAATGTGCAGACACAAGGGGAAAAAGTACGTTCTGGTGGCATTCCACCTCCTGGTACCAATTTCTTCCTGAAGCTCGGCCGCTTTCTGTCTGCAGTTCCTGTAACAGACCTCTACATTCCTTGTTTTAGGCCAAGTTAGTACTTTTGACATAAAAGTTCTAATATATTGCTATATGAAGTACATAGCCATTAAAAAGAACTGAAGAATATGTAACAAAAATGCTTATTAATGTTTTTGAAAAATGCTTCATGACGTTAAAGAAAAATCATGGCAGAAATTTATAAGTTTCCATCACTGTCGACTATGTAAAAGCATTTATGTATTAGGGAAAAACTAGAAAATATGGCAAAATGAAAATAGTTATGTTACAATGATGGGGTCTGGATGTTTCTATTTTCTAAAATTCCCATGTTACCATTCACATTAAAAAATAGCAATATTAGTAGTGTGAAATGTATTAACCTCACTTCTCTTACTTTGCCTTATCAAGGAATATGGCGGCCATGGAATATACTACTCACATCTCCGTTTGGGAGAAGCCTAGTTGACTAAAGGCCCCAGCTACCATCATTTTGGGTCCATTACTGAAGCCATGCTTCCCCTAGGCTGCTCTTAACCAGTGACTGAACACAGTGGGCTATTAGTACAAATCCATTCCAGTAGGAAAGCTTTGCTCAGAGTCCTCAGCAGCCTGGCTGAAATCACTCTGGCCCTGCAGTCTAAAGGTCTCTCTACCCAAATGTCCTCCCCTTCCTGTCTGTCTCCTTTCTCTGGTGTCGGACTCGGCATTACAACTCTCACGGCCTGCTCCTGCTCCTCCCCCCTCTTATCTTTCTCAGGCCTAATAAATCTCTTACATGTCTAATCCCATCTTGAGGTCTCCTTCTCCAGCTGATTCAATGAGATAGAATTTAGCACCGTGGTAGATTATTTTGTTCTCAAATACTGCTTCCCTTTTTAGGGAAAGAATTATATATATGTAAATATAATACATAATTCCTATAATACATAATATAATATATATTAGGGAAGGAATCATGTATTATATTTATATATAAAGGATTATACATATCCTATCTACTGCCATGAAATAGAGATATATATAATCCGGCCAATGAAATGTGAGTGGAAGCGACCTGCCAGCTCTGAGAAGTTTTAAGAGCTGCTGTGAAGTGTCTCCGCTCTCTTGCTCTCTTCCCTTGTCATGAGAAGAGCACGTCCCACATACGGGTGCTCTTTCAGTCTGGACCCCGGAATGAAGACGGCACTTAGAAGAGCACAGCTGCAGCCAGGATATAATGTGAGACTAAACTTTAGTTCTGGTAGGCCACTGAGACTGAGGTCTTTGTTACTGAACCTGAACTACTATAAAAATATAAACCTAATCAAATGCCAAGTTATCCCTAAAGATTTCAGTTATCAATTTGATATGAACTCTCCAAGTAGTCTTTAAGTGTTTGATATGTTAACTTACCTTTAATTCCTCTTGTAAAGAAGCATACATTTCATTTATTTTATGTACCTCCTTTAAAGATCCATCTTCTGTAAAAAATTCAGAGCTGCAAAAATTAGCATTTTGTCAGGCAAATATATAGAAATCATTTTTTTTTTTTTTAAAGATTTTATTTATTCATTTGACAGAGAGAAATCACAAGTAGGCAGAGAGGCAGGCAGAGAGAGAGAGAGGAGGAAGCAGGCTCCCTGCTGAGCAGAGAGCCCGATGCGGGACTCGATCCCAGGACCCCGAGATCATGACCTGAGCTGAAGGCAGCGGCTTAACCACTGAGCCACCCAGGCGCCCCTATATAGAAATCATTTTAATGCCACAATGAAACACATATCCGTAGTTGAAAAGATTCTTTTTACTCGTTTTGTAGGGACCATATTTTGTCAACCCACTTGTTCACAGCAAAATCAATCAGAAAACTTAGTTCAGGGACGCCTGAGCGGCTCAGTGGGTTAAGCCTCTGCCTTCAGATCAGGTCATGATCTCAGGGTCCTGGGATTGAGCCCCATGTCAGGCTCTCCACTCAGTGGGGAGCCTGCTTCCCACCCCTCTCTCTTCCTGCCTCTCTGCCAAATAAATAAATAAAATCTTAAAAAAAAAAAAAAAACCCACAAAAAATTACAGTTCAGTAGCCTATATGAGTGAATCTTGGCTAAAGCCTCATATTATTTAATATTCAGTCTAATTTCATGCCTTTATAATCTAAATTGCTGCCTTAGAAAATTGAGACTAGCTATTTATTATTAGAATACATATGTGGACTTACACAGGGTATGAAACACCCCTCCTTGTTTGTATATTATAAATGGACAAGTGCTAGAAGGAAATACGGAGAAAGTAAAAACAGTCTGGTTTACGTGTGTAAGGTTGTCATTGTTCTTTCGTTTTTATTCTGTGTAATAAAAAATAAATTTCAAAACATGAATAAGGAAAGCAGCTGAAGAGCCTCACCTGTGTGTTTTTACTGCTCGGCTAAAACCAGCAGACTCACAGGAACCTGACATGGTTTTATAACCCAGCTGTTCCGACATGCCCAGATTGGCCACCACTAATGGTATCCTGTGAAAAAGTCTGAAAAAATAAAATTTTAACTTAAAGTGAAATATTAGCATCCAACTATTACATACCTATATAAACTTATACATATTATATACAGAGTACCTTTCCCCTGCAAGATTAAAAAACAACAACAAAAAACCCCATTCTAAACTACTTACCTGAGATAGAATTTATTGACTTGAGGCAAATGCCTTTTAAAAATTGTGTAAAGGTCCCGGATATGAGGAAGTGGTGATGCAACATGGGGGCTTAAGTGGGTAGAAGAAGAATCAATGAAACAAGATGGGATTGGGAGGGAGACAAGCCATAAGTGACTCTTAATCTCACAAAACAAACTGAGGGTTGCTGGGGGGAGGGGGCTTGGGAGAAGGGGGTGGGATTATGGACATTGGGGAGCGTATGTGCTGTGGTGAGTGCTGTGGGGTATGTGGACCTGGCGATTCACGGACCTGTACCCCTGGGGATAAAAATATGTTTATAAAAAATAAAAAATTTTAAAATTAAAAAAAAAAAAGCAGTGAAGAGGGCATTGTGTAAGATAGTTGTGTGAAAATAATACTTTAATGGCTATTTTAACATGTAAAAATAGGCAGTATTGTTGAGATTTATCCTGTCTTCCATGAATAAAATTAGTTGGTATTCTTTTACTTAACCCTCATATTCCACGAGAATGTTCTATAACTTGGTGGGGGGGTGGTGTTAACTCATTTTGGTGAGCCATCAAGAATGACCTTGCTTCCCTGCAGAGTTAGAGAAAAGCTGCTCAAGTACCTAAGCTTGGTTCCATGTCGCGTCCTTCTGCAACCAGTTCTCTACCTCATGGGAAATAGTAACAAATCCTCAGTGCCAAAACACATGTCAGCGTTCCATACCGGGCTTCTAATTTCCTTATCTAACCTTCATTCTCCCATCTGAGAGACATGGCAGACCAACTTCGGTTATTGTGACGATCTAATGCAACAATATTTGAAAATGTTTGGTAAGAGGCTAAAAGTATAATGAAAGCATTGGGTATATTTTTCTATTAACTTAAAATAGCCAGTGACTGGCCAACACTGACCCCTTCTGAGGTTTATATAAGGCATGCTCCAGCCGGTGAGTAGAGCAGCTTTCCGTTATTATGCTTGGTGTTAACAGTAGAAAAACAAGTTCCCGGCTTGAGAGGTGATTTTGTAAGTTTTTGTGAAGCAGTCGCTCTCTGAATGTCATGATCTGGTCTGAATGACGTCGGAATTTGTACCAACCAACCACAGCCTGAGAGAAAATACAAAAAAAATCAGGTGTATACCTTAATGGTTATAATGGTTATGTGTCTTACTATCATAATTAAGCAATAAAGTTGACAGCCTTACAAATGGCTTTCTCAAACTTAGCAAGATTTGAGGCATAGATAAACAAAGCACAAACTTTAGTATATACTTTACTCTTTTTTCTATTTATTTTTTTAAATATTTTATTTTTAAAATAGCAAATACCCAACTGACTGAGCCACCCAGGCATCCCTACACTTTACTTTTAAAGTATGCAAACTGATTTATAGTCATTCAGTTAAAGTCCATTTAGTTAATGTAGAGAAAAAAAAATTCCTAACTTCCTCTAGCTCCTAGAGGTATTTGCTATTTTAAAATCATAGTTTTCAGTCATAATTTAAATGAAGAAAACAAGTTAACATCCTGTTTGGGTTCTTGGTTTGCTAAATAAGTAAACTGAACCCAACAACTTTTAACTGAAATTTATATGGAAATGATATCACCTAACCCACAGAGCAGGTTTCAAAATTGAATAAGATCCTATGAAATGGTTTTATAAACTGTAACATCTGCTGAACAAATTTGTAAGTATTACTAAATTTTTTTAAACTGGAAAAATGAATCTCATTCGCTGAGAACTTGGTAATTACAAGATGAAAGCAACCGCTTTGCTTAGAGATCTGTATATGACGACTTTAACAACGAAGTTTTATATCTGTACATTTAAACAGAGGAAATTAAAATGAGTTCTCTTCTTTTTAAAACCAAAAAATTTTTACAGGTACATTTTAAATGTAAAATATAATGTAATTTTATAATAAAATGTAAAATATTAAAAAAGCATTTTCATCAAAGGATGGTTTTTAAATTTCTCTTACTGAATCTACTTTTATTCTCAACTCAGAGATCAAAATGTTTTAAGAAGGAACCCTCCCTCCCTCACCATTTTGTATTTGGAAAAAAAACCCTATTTTGATCACTCAACAAGTCTTAGCACCAAGTATGTGTAGAGGGTTCAAATGAGGTTCTATATAGTGAAGTGCTAGTAACTCCAGCTATGGAAAATAACAGGAATGAGTTAGGTCCTAGAATAAATGGGCTGGGAAGGTGTGTGGTAGGAATATAGGAGAGGATCAACGCTAATTAGAATCGTTGAGGAGGAGAACAAGAGTAATACTTTGAATGACTAGTTCTGCTCTCAGAGCACAACTTTGAATTTCTGGAAAGAACAAGCCTTTCCTCACCTGCTTATAGGACATTGTGAAGACAAGTGCTGCTTTAAAATTCTGTCAAAGTATTAGATGTTTTTCAGGCTGAAAATAATACACATAACACCAAACAAACAAAAGGTCAGTTAGGGAATACCTTTTTGACACTTGATAATATTTTCTTCAGTGCCTGCTCATTTAGTTCACCAGAAGAATTATAAAAGCTGTAAAACAAGCCAAAATTAAAAGCATTTCAAATAGGCTAAAAATGATTTTACTAGCACTTTTAATGTTAGTTACTCCTTACCCAACCAACATCCATATATGCACTTGCTGGTCAGATCAAGTTCTAAAAATAGTAACAGAGAAATTTCCTCAAATTAACAGACCTAAAATGGTAGAAATGTGAGGCCCATAAACAACAAGAAAGGAAAAGGAGTGGAGAAATTTCAAGAAATAAATTTGGGCATCATATTTTCTTGAGCCTAAAACAAACTATCCATTAAATATAAAAAGTTTTAAGTCTACATAGCCAGTTCACAATTCATTCACAATCTGCTTATTAAAACTTTTTTTACAATACTGATACATACCAAAGAACGTATGAGTAATGAAACACAACAACAAACAGTTTATTTATTGCTAATTCCAAAAGCTGTACTTCTATTACGTTGAGAAGCACTTTAGGTGCGGGTCCTTCTGGGGTTTTTTGGTGGGGCGGACAAGGTGCTTAGACTTTGGTTTGTCTTTGTCCTGCTGGAAGGTCAAAGATGTAGGAAGGACTGGAAGGATAATTCTAGAAGATTCTGAAGTGTCTACTTGCAGCTTTCCTCCTTCTCCAACAATAGTGGACGCAGATAATACTCTCCTCTTTTTAACATTCACTGAAATCAACAATATTCCTTTCTATGATGGTGAAATACCTGTCATGCAAACTCCTTTGTAAATAATATTCACTGTAGTAAGGCTTTTACTGGTGGTTCTAATCTGTACTGAAAAAACTTACGTATGTCAAACAAAAAAATACATTCTGATAAGCAATGTTTTTTTTTAAATTTACGACTTACATTAAAAATTTTCCATCAAAAATTTTAATGGGAAAATAGACAAAATGGAGTGTTCCAGCTATCAAAAGGGGATTTCCACTGATCAAACAGATCTGTCCACCTAATCTGTTATTCTAACATGAATACTCTAAAACAAGAGTTTATTCCTGTATTTCTCTAGCCTGGTCCACTTCCCACTTCTCAAACGGGGGCGTAAGGCAATACACCAAGTGTGTAAGAAACAACAGGATAACAGTATATACTCTGTGCAAACACTGATTTTATGTGAAATTCATGGGGTGGAGAGGCACATTTTTATACAGAATGATACTGTGCAGAATTCACGTTAAACTGCGTAACTTTTTAAGTGACTGAGTTTTAGGCTTCAGTGGACTGTTTTCCAGATGTTTCCTCTAGATTCTTGATAAGTGATTTGGTGTTCTTCATTGGAAACCTTTGAGAAACAATGTTATTAGAAAAGAGCTGGCAAACTTTTCTGTAAAGGGTCAGAGAGTAAATATTTTAGGCTTTGCTGGACACAGTCTCTGCTGCATATTCTTCTGTTGTTCTTTTTGTTTTTAACAGCCCTTAAAAAAATACATTAACTATTCCAGATGGCCCTATAAAAATGGGCCATACTTTGCCACCCTCTGTATTAGCACATAAAAGTGGGCGTTAAAGCTTATTCAACCGGGAGTCCAAGAAGTATGGTATTAAAAGGCTTTAACATGTTTAACTCTATTATTCAAAACAAGGAAGCGACACCATGGTATGCTGTTGGGAGCAGAACTGACGAAATCCTCATTCTTCTAGTTTCTGCTCTATTGCAAACTAGTTCTGCGGCACTGGTTCTATCATGAACTTTTTTAGGCCTCATGTTTTGCTAAGGAAAAATGAAGTGTGTAGAAAACTTAACTAAGTGACAGCCTTTTCCGGTGGTTCTCCTTATGCCTTCTTCCCCTTTAACTTACAAGACAAAAAGGCTGAGGCATGGGTTTCTCATCACTGGATCAGACGGGCTTCCTCCATTCTAAGGCTCTATTAAGTTGGTATAATTATTTAGGGCAGTTGCCAGTAGACACTGAATCACTTTTCCTTTTCACTCTTCATTCCTAATCTTTTTGCTGGGCAAGAGTCCTTAGGGAAGTACTTGTCTCCACCAAGAATTCCTCATTCAGCAAGTACTTTTGTATGTCCGTTGTATGCAAAACACTATCCAAGATCTCGCTCTTTCTGCAGCAGTTTAAGACCACAAGAAGCCTTGACTTCTGTCATCCACTACCACAGATCTTCTTCACCCTTACCATATGCTCCACTGCCACTCTTACACAGCCTCAGTCTATGTACAGCGTGACCGTAAGACAGTAACATTGATTTTCCAAGTACAGTTTATATAAATCATAGTTATTTCATTACACCTACACCATGCTGTGATTACAGGTGTTTATGAAAACTCACTTATGTGTGTACTTTTCTATATGTATGTTATACCTCAATAAAAAGTTTTCGAAAATACCATAGCCTAGTGGCGCCTGGGTGATTCAGCTGGTTAAGCGACTGCCTTCGGCTCAGGTCATGACCCGGGAGTCTCAGGATCGAGTCCCGCATCGGGCTCCCTGCTCAGAGCAGCAGGGAGCCTGCTTCTCTCTCTCACCCTCTCCCCTCTCATGCTCACGTGCTTTCTCTCTCTCAAGTAAATAAATAAAATCTTAAAAAAAAAAAAATACCATACCCTATTAGGGCTACCGTACTATTATAATCTGTGCGACTAGTAACACAAATTTTCACCATAGAAGGCAATGGGAAGCAGGTTAGATAAAGAACCTAACCAGTTAACAGACAAAAGATGACATTAGATATGTGGTAAGTGAGAAAACAAGTGATGAAACAGGCTGAATAAAAGAGTAGGGAAAAGGGCTGCTGCTGTATGAGAACGAGTCAGTGAGCTGACACTATGCAGTGAGGTGACTGAGTGTGAGAAAAGCAACCTTCTTGGTGAACGGGCAGCTGGGAGTCAGCGGAGTCCGGCTAATGCAAGCACAAGGCAAACACAGAGAAGCAACCATCAGACAGGGTTGAAATGAACAAGTGGATTTTCACGTATTTTTTAAAAAGTCTTTTCATTTTTATCAGTACCACCATGTGTAACTGATAATTAAAATGTTTTGTATAGGGGCGTCTGGGTGGCTCAGTGGGTTAAGCCTCTGCCTTCAGCTCAGGTCATGATCTCAGTGCCCTGGGATCAAGCCCCACGTCGGGCTCTCTGCTCAGCGGTGAGCCTGCTTCCCCCTCTCTCTCTGCCTGCCTCTCTACCTACTTGTGATCTCTCTCTCTCTCTCTGTCAAATAAATAAATAAATAAAATCTTAAAAAAAAAAATGTTTTGTATAAAAAGTGACTTCACTTGCAGAGGGTAATTTTCACAGTGGATCACTTACTTGCTGTGACTACTTACCTGAAAAGCTGATAGCACGGAATATATTTCTGGATGTCTGGAAAAAAGGAATTTTTTGCTATGACTACATTAATATTCATTTAAATAGCATATATTAAGTGAAGTACTTTAACATTATCTCATTTAATCCTCACAACAAACCTATGACACAGATGTTACATCATTCCTTCCGTTTAAAAGATGAGGTAACGAGCAGAGAGAATGGTGGGGCCAAAATTCAAACCCAGTGCCTCAGTCTTAACTTGAACACTACATTCCTTCTAAACAGGTTTCATAATGAACGGCACATGAGAGATGAATTTAAAGTCGCTCGATTTTCGTTGAGTTCTAAAAAGGTTATATTCCAATTTTACCTAGTTGACAACAGCAGCAGCTAAAGGAATTATCTTCTACTATTCCAAGTAGTTGCTTCATCAAAGATTCATTAACGTTAGCTCCAGACTAAGAAACAAGAACCCAGTGTCTTTTAGGAAGGGAGTTTTATTCTCGCCAATAAAAATACACCTAAATTCTGGTAGCTGCAGATACTGTGCAAAAGAGAGAAATTCTATTGCACAAGACATCACTATAAATCTTGTAGGAAATATTAAGATCAATATAGTGTTCCCTCTAGCAGTTCAAACTAACAGATCTTTCAAAATTATTGGAGAACGACAGGAGTGGAACATCCACACCTGGTAACACAGCAACCTGCCAAGAAAACACATGTTCTGGGGCGCCCGGCTGGCTCAGCTGCAGAGCGTGCAACTCCTGACCTCAGGGCTATGAATCTGAGCCCCACTCCAGGTGCAGAGATTAGTTTAAAAACAACAAAGAGAATATAAGTTCTTCTAGGCTTCCCACCTTAAGGGTCCCTTGTGTCAAAATCAAATCTACCAGACAGCACTGGATCACTCTAACAACAACCATGTATTTCAGATGGTTCCCGTGACATATCCTATTTGTGTGTCAGGTCATAGCCAGAGGACTAGAAATTTTTTTAGCCACTTAAATCAAAGACATCAGTTTGATTACAGAGAATCTGTGACTCTTGAGCTAGACGAGGAAAGCCGTTATCAGACTGCTACTGAACAATCTCTTTGAGTAAACACCTGAAGGCTGGAGACATCTCCGCATGTTTGTCCCTGCAAGTGCCATCTTTAGAGAGAAAACTACATGAAATCATCATCTCAATAACTCTATGTGTACATTAATAAAAATAATTCAGTCTACTTAAAAAAGGGAAAGTGACCATCCTCTTTAGATAATTTTCTCCTAGCAAATGGATGTTATCCTCTGATAAATCCCTGTCTGAGAAAAAAAAAAAAAAAAGACTGAACAGAAACAGTCCGTTACTGATAACTGACCAAACATACTCTGATGTATGTCTACAAATGTATATGATGAAAATCTCATTAACCAAAGCAGTGTAGTAATTTGCAGATCTTGGATTTTACTTGTTAGTCATCTAGTAATCCAACATTTAAAAATAATCTGAGCAATTACTTAAGTGTTCCTACAGCACTTGCCTAATAATACCCTAAAGTTTAACACTGGTCCCAGCACAATGGAGTTGTTCAATAAATGGTTGCTTAAACTCCTTAAAATATATCTGGTTACCTTGGGCAGCATGTCACTTCAATTAGGGGGAAAATGCCCCAAGGCTTTGCTTTTAAAGTTTGTGTCTGGAAGCACCTGGGTGGCTCAGTGGGTTAAGCGTAGGACTCTTGGTTTTTGGGTCAGGTCATGATTTCAGGATCCTGAAATTTAAGCCTGCATGGGTTCCACATGGAACCTGCTTAAAATTTTCTCTCCCTCTGCCCCTCCTCCCATTAAATAAATAAATCTTTTTTTTTAATCATTATTTTTTAAAAAAGGTTTTATTTACTTGTCAGAGAGAGCACAAAAAAGGGGAGCAGCAGGCAGAAGCAGAGGGAGAAGCAGGCTCCCCAGGACCCTGAGATCATGACCTGAGCCCGAGGCAGATGCTTAACAACTGAGTCATTCAGCTGTCCTTCAAATAAATAAATCTTTAAAAATAAATAAATAAAGCAAGCAAGCAAGCTTGTGTCTGAGCTGAAAAAAACACCATTAACAAAGTAAAATTACAAACTGTACAAACATGTGCAACACAGGACAAAAGCCCAATTACCTCACATTATAATGTAATTTACAAATCAGTAAGAAAAAGCAAAATAGTTTAGCAGAAATACAGTCAAAGCATGCAACAGGCCTGTCTTTTTCAAAAACAAAAGCCGCTCCCAAAGAAATAAACAACCTCATTTGTAATTAAGAAATATAAATTAAAGTTGTTTCATTGATCAAATTGGCAAAGATTAAAAAATTGGGTAATACTTTGTGGTAGCAACAGTACGTGCACTTTTACGTATTGTGGAGGAATCTTAAGATAGCATGACTTTTCCAAAGGCAGCGGTCTATAAGGAATCTGACTTTCCAATAGACTCAAGCATAGAGAGATATATACACTATAAAAGTGTTTACCATTATATAGTTTTGTATTAACAAAAAAAAAATAGGAAGTCATTCATAGCTGATTATGTAAGTGCTGGTATGTAAATACAGCGTAAATACAGAGCCATTAGAAAGGGCAAATTATACACATTGGTACTACTGTGTGCTAATAGAACAGTATCACTGGAGACACTTATCTTGGAAATATTTATCCATGTATAGGATAATCCCATTTGTATATATATAAATATATATACATTTATATACCTCTGTATTGTTAATGAGGAAAAAGATACTTGTAAAACAGGGGATGCTGCAGAGGAGACTCTAAAGAGACTGAATTTACTTTATATACTTACTTCAAATATATATGCTACATTTATATACAATTATTTATTTATTTGAGAGATGGATACAAAATGGGAGATATATAAATTTACATATATACTTCCATTTTTAACCTTTAAAAGTGGCAAACAAAGAAATGACAAACACAACTATAAACTGATACACCATCTTTCTGGAAAGCAATTTGCTAATATAGATCAAGAACCTTAAAAATGCTCATACATTCTGACACCATAATGAATGAATGAATACATACATAATGAATCTATGTATTATCAATGTAGAAAAGTGTTTAAGGATGTTCACTGTAGTGTAATTTATGAAAATGAAAAGCTGGATAATTTACTTAAAGGACTGCTAAATTCCACAGCAAATACAATGCAGTTACCAATGATGAAACTTAGAGACTCCTTTAACATGGGAAAGAGGTCATGAGACAATCTAATGTCATCATGCCACGTCTTTTATAAACCACACCCCCAATTTCTTTTTTCAAAATATGCTTAGAGGGCATCTGGGTGGCTCAGTGGGTTAAGCTTCTGCCTTCAGCTGGGGGTCGTAATCCCACAGTCCTGGGA
This sequence comes from Mustela putorius furo, assembly GCF_011764305.1. Classification (NCBI taxonomy): domain Eukaryota; kingdom Metazoa; phylum Chordata; class Mammalia; order Carnivora; family Mustelidae; genus Mustela; species Mustela putorius. The sequence goes on from NW_025421261.1 coordinate 5,039,743, forward strand.
TCTAGCCCCACAAGCGGCCTCTCTGCTCAGCAGGGAGCCTGCTTTCCCCTCCCTTTCTCTCTGCCTTCTTGTGATCTCTGTCAAATAAAATCTTTAAAAAAATATATGCCCAGAAAAAAGTCACACATTAGGTAATCAGAAAACGCCCCGTCGATTTCTATGTTCCCTTCTCCCTTCCTCCTGAAAAAATAAGCTGCCGTCTGCTGCAGGTGGTCCCGGGCCCATCCCTCAACCTCTCTGAGGGCCGGCCTTTCCCCCACTACACTCCGAAAGCTACTTAGGGTTTCCAGTGATCTAATCAGTGTTTTTTCAGTTCTTCTTTTCCAACTTTTTTGCAGTATTTTATGTTTTTATCTGAACTGTTTTATATTTTTGGGGGGGGGGCACTGCTTGCTGGGCCATCTTCCTGCCACTTAAATCTAAACAGGAGCTATTCCATCCTTTTTCCGCAGGGTAGTCTTACATACATCCTACGTCGCACACTCTTTCTTGCTTTATAGTAGATCATGGTCATAATTTTAACTGAAAAGTGAATGCAACAAAATCTGTTTTAACATGCTTTATCTGTTTCTTAAAGCAATTTAAAAACTCACTTATGCTGATCCTGTTCAGCATAAATCACCAAATACAAGAGACTCAGAATAAGTGACTCACCAATCGTATAAATAACTTCAACATCATCCATTTGGGAATCAGTAATACTATTCTTGGCTTCACCTTTCACTTCCCCAAGGAGAAAACCTTCCTATAAGGATAAAAATAAGCAGTATATGGAATTATGTGGTTGAACTAACTACTCAGTCACTCCACTACCCAATGTTTCCCAAGTGTTTCCCAATGCATACAAAATGCGGGAAACAGCCCCAGGTACCAGAAGAAAGCCCGGGGGCACTGCAGTGTGGCTGGGAAACAGAACAGCAGAGCGACGGCAAAGGCCTCACCGGAACCCAGAAGGCTTCAGGCCCGAAACGAACACACAGTATTTGGAGGAGGAGGAGGAGCGTCAGCCTGGGGACAGCCTGGGGACAGAGGAGGAGCCTGGGGACTCCCGGTTCCGAGCGGTGAAACCCTAGACGGGAACAGCAGCGACAGCGGTCGTCCCAGGAACGGGTCAGAGACTGGATTCTGGAAGCCCGTGGCCGCTTCCGAGCTGCGAAACGACCCAGCGCTTCGCGTCCGCGGATGAAAGCCTGCGGAGCACGAGAGGTCGGGAACGGAGGCCGATTTCTGGACGGGGAGCTGCGGGTCCCGCTCGTTCCCCACGTGCCGGCCTTGGCCGCAACAGCACCGGCGTCTCCGGACCCGGGTTTTCGGTCCCTCCACTCGGCACACTGACGACCCAGCGCGCTCCGCGCCCCGAGACCCGCCCCCGGTCACGAGACCCACAGGGGAAGGTTTCAGGTCGCAGCCCGGACCGGACTCTCCGCCGCGCGGGGCCGCGCACAAAGCCCGGGAGGGAAGCGGTGCGGGACAAGACGCGGGGCCCGGCCGGCTCCCCCGGCCACCGGCCCGCGCGCTCCCGCTTCCCGCGCGGAGACCCCGGGGCCCCGCACCCCGCAGCGGTCCGCACGGCCGAGCCGCCCCGCGCGCGTTCCCGGAGGCTCCCGCCCGGCCCCGCGGCTGCGCGCGCACGACACGCGTCCCGGCCCGGTGCGGACCGTGCCCAGACCCGGCCTCGGCGACAGCCGACGCCGCGGGACGCGCGACTCCGCGCCCGGCCGAACCGCAGGCTCTGCCCGCGCGGAACCCTCGGACGCGGCGGCTCGGGCGCGGGCCCCCCGGGCTTCCCGCACGTTTCCGAGCCGCGCCCGCAGGGAGAGCTTCGCCGCCGGCACAAGCACGACCCAGCGGCCCGCGGCGGCGGAGACACGGACGCGCCCCGAGCGCCCCGAGCGCACGCACCAGGGCCGAGGCCCGCCCGCCGGCGCACACCGCCCCCGCGAAGCCCTCCAGGGCGGCAGCGGCCGCGGGGCGCGTCCCGCACGAGACCCGCAGCGGCCCGCGGCCGCGAACGCGCGGAACCTCCGGCGCCGGGAACCCTCCGTGCGCTCGCGAGCGAGCTGCGCCCAAGGAACGGGGACCGCGGGGAGCGCGGGACACACCGGTCGGGCGAGGACTCGGACACGGGTCGGAGGGGGCGGGGCTCGTCCCGCCCGAAACTCGGCGGCCGGGGGCTCCCCCCGGGACGGCCCCGGAGCGGCAGAGGGCGGGGCGCCGTCGGGGAGCTCGTGGGCGGGGACCCGGGAAACGGCGGCGGGGCCGCCCGCGCTCGGGGCCTCTTCCGAGGCGACGCCGGAGCCCGCCTCGCCCCGCGGCTCACCGTGTCCGAGTCGGTGTTGAGGTGCTGGAACGCGAGCGCGCCGAGCACAAAGCCGGAGAGCACCGCCGACGTGCTCTCGCCCTCCATGCTTCCGCCGGCGCCGCGCCGCGAGGGGTGCAGGGGCGGGGCGCGCCGGGCCCGCTGCTCTGCGTCGCGGCGGCAGGGCGGGGCCGGGCGGGCGGGCGAGCGAGCGGGTGGGCGGGGCCGAGCGGGTGAGCGGGTGGGCGGGGCCCGGCGAGCGACCCAGCCAGCGACCGAGCGGAGGGGCGGGGCCCGCGTCGGCGCACCAGACGCTGCGCGCACCGCGGGAGGAGCGGGCCCTTGGAGGCGCGGGCGCCCTCTGCCCGCAAGGGTGCGGTCAGGTGGTGGGGTCGGCGGCGGGGCGTCTTCCTCCCGGGCGGAGCGGTCGCCGTCGCCGTCGCGGTCGCACCGGGGCTTCGGCTTCAGACTCCGCGCTCTAGGCGCACGCGTGTTGGGACGCGGCTGCGCAGCACCGTACCCGCGGCGCGCGCGCACCCTGCGCGGAACGAGCGGCGCGGACGGGGGACGCTCTGTGACGTCATGGAGTAGCGCGAGGGCGGGGCCGCGTCAGGGCCGCGGAGGCCGGGACCCGCTTTTCCTCCCGGGGCTTCGGCGCTGGCGCCCGTTTCGCAGGTCGCGCTCGCGTCTCCTCCGGAGCCTGCCGCGATGTGCGGCCGCGGGAGCGCCTGCGGGGGCGGTGGCGGCGGCGGCCGCGCGGGTGCGTGAAGCTGCGTTTCCTGACGGCCGAGTGCCGGGCTCGGAGCTGGGGTGCGGCTCGGTCCGGGTCTCGGGGCGCCCTGTGGGCCGACTTGTGTGTTTCCTACCGAAGCGGCGTTTCCTGCCTCGCTTCAGCCGCTCTTCGCGGAGGACGCGTTCCGCAGGTCCCGGTCCCCCGAGCGGGGCGATCCCGGGGCGATCCCGGGGCGGAGACGTAGAACGGGGGACGGTCGCGGGACCAGCCGTCAGCCCTCCACGTGGCGGCGAGTGGCCACGGCCGGGCGCGGGGGACAGGACGGAAGGGGCGCTGGGCTCTGGCCCGACCCCGCGGACGGCAGCCCCGACCGGATCCCGGACGTCCCGGGCAGCTTCACCCCGGTGGGATCTCGGTGACCCCGAACGGGAAAAGGCGCAAATTGTACGTCATCAACGAACACCTTTGTCAGAGGACGCGGTGGCGGGAGAACGGGCCGCCCGCAGAGTGGGGGGAACACTGTGAACCGCGCGTGGCGAGAGGTCGTGTCCCGCGTCCGGAGCAGCGGGTCCGCGTCCCGCGTCCGGAGCAGCGGGTCCGCGTCCCGCGTCCGGAGCAGCGGGTTCGCGTCCCGCGTCCGGAGCAGCGGGTTCGGGTCCCGCGTCCGGAGCAGCGGGTTCGGGTCCCGCGTCCGGAGCAGCGGGTTCGGGTCCCGCGTCCGGAGCAGCGGGTCCGCGTCCCGCGTCCGGAGCAGCGGGTCCGCGTCCCGCGTCCGGAGCAGCGGGTTCGCGTCCCGCGTCCGGAGCAGCGGGTTCGCGCCCCGCGTCCGGAGCAGCGGGTCCGCGTCCCGCGTCCGGAGCAGCGGGTCCGCGCCCCGACGGCTCGCGGCAGGAAAGCCCCGTTGAAGAAGGAGCGAGGAACGTGACAGTGACAGACAACGGATGGCCTCGGCGCACCACGACGTTAACTCCGCTCGGCCGTCGGGAGGGCGCCGAGGCGGCACCGATCGCGACGGAGATGCAGACCGGACCGCCGCGGAGATCCGGCTTCACGCGCGTCAGGACGCGGGATAATGAACAGTGCGTTTGGTCCCGTCCCCGTCCCCGTCCCCAGGAGCAGGTCCCTGAACGCGGAGCGTCTCCGACGGGAGGGACGTGTCGTTCGCTCGCGGGGCCGCAGGGCCGACGTCCAGGGACGGAGCCAGTGGCTGCAAACGTCGACTGGAACGTTTAGCTGCGTTCCTGACCTCTTGGTGAGCTTCAGCCTCGTCTGCAGCGGCCAGTGCTTGATTCGGTCCCGCGGACGTGGTGAAGCCTCCCTTACGGCTCCTGGAGAGTGGGATTTCCCCGGATCAGCGGTAAGTGTCCGCCTTCGGCTCAGGTCAGGGTCCCAGGGTTCTGGGTGGAGCCTTGCTGAGCGGGAGCCTGCGCTCGCCCTGCTCGTGCTCACGCGTCCTCTCTCGGACAAGTAAATACAGTCTTAAAAAGAAAAGGAGAATCTCCCTGAACAAAAGCAAGCATCGGAGGAGTCGTATAAAATTTGTTGTATCAGCTTTTCTCTCAGAAACTAATAAAAAAATTAAATTAGTTAACAGGGAAATGGGGAAAGGCAGAGCGCAGAGTCCCAAGAACTCTCCCAGCAAGTAGAACTCTTCAGGTGGTTATTAAGAATAAGGCAAGGGGCGCCTGGGTGGCTCAGTGGGTTAAGCCGCTGCCTTCGGCTCAGGTCATGATCTCGGGGTCCTGGGATCGAGTCCCGCATCGGGCTCTCTCTGCTCAGCAGGGAGCCTGCTTCCTCCTCTCTCTCTCTGCCTCTCTGCCCACTTGTGATTTCTCTCTGTCAAATAAATAAATAAAATCTTTAAAAAAAAAAAAAAAAAGAATAAGGCAAATAAGGCAGACCTAGACGGGGTTGAGAAAAGTTCTTAATAGCACCCCCTGCTCATGCTCTCTCCCACGGTCTCTCTCAAAGAAGTAAATACAGTGTATTTTTTTTAAGATTTTATTTATTTGACAGAAATCACAAGTAGATGGAGAGGCTGGGGTGGGGGGGTGGGATGTGGGACTGGATCCCAGGACCCTGGGATTATGACCTGAGCCCCCTGGGCGCCCTGTATTTTTTTTTTTTAAGACACAGAAAATCAGGGCTCTTAACTCTTTTTTAAAATTATTTATTTATTTGAGGGAAAGCATGAGAGGGGAGAAGGTCAGAGGGAGAAGCAGACTCCCTGTGGAGCTGGGAGCCCATTGTGGGACTTGATCCCAGGACTCCAGGACCATGACCTGAGCTGAAGGCAGTCACTTAACCAACTGAGCCGCCCAGGCACCCAGGGCTCTAAATTCTTAAAAAAAACAAGTATTCACCCAAAGCAGAACAGAGGAGATGAAGTTTATTGGACACCCTGCAAGGGAACAGCATGTGGGACACAAACCGAGACTGTCTGCCGGGAGTCAGTGGGGAGGGGCTGCGGTTAACGGGGGAAGGTGAGGAAGTGGGGAACATCTAGAATTTTCTTTTTACTCGTGCCCCATGGGCACATTGAGGAGGTTGCCTAAGGGGCCGCTTGTTTCGGCCTGTGGGGCGCTGTGGGCCCGTTGACGTCCTCGGACTCTCATTGCTCAACTGGTTGCCCAAAAGCACCCTCAGTGCTTAGTGCCTTGAACCAGAATTTGCTAAGACTTCCTCCACACCATCCAATTGTCTGATAGGAGACTGTGGGAATTCACAGTTCCATAAGAAATGAGTGCTGAAAAAAACAGTCACTAAATGGTATCTTTGCCAGCGTTATGGGTCAAAAATTTCCTCCTGGGTAGTTTCAATTACTCTAACTGGTACTATGCTTGTTCCTGAACTGAGGCATCATTTGGCCGTTTTTATTTATTCTCTTGTAAATTACATCAATATAAATTTGCTCTTTTTCTATTGTTTCTATCTTATTGACTTAAAAGAGTTTTGATGTATTAGAATAATTAAGTTTTCTCTGTCAAATATTCAAAGTGTTTTTGTCAGATTTTTTTTAACTTTTGTGTTTAAGGTAATTATTTTTAATACAGAAATATAAAACTTTGTATTTAAAACTTCCATTCATGTTCTGTATCTTTCTAAGGTGTCAGGTTTAGGAACACTTCCCTGTCTTATGATTTAAAAACTTCTTTTTAAAGATTTCATTTATTTTTTTTGACAGATAGAGATCACAAGTAGGCAGAGAGGTGGGGCGGGGGCAGGCGGCGGGGCTCCATCCCAGGACCCTGAGATCATGACCTGAGCCGAAGGCAGCAGCTTAACCCACTGAGCCACCCAAGCACCCCTAAAAAACACTATTTTAAATAAGAGGCGATTACTGATTGGGATTAATGGACTAATGGGTGAATGGATCCATGCTAGAGATGGTTTACCAAAAGTCTAAATGCTGGATTCACACAAACGATAGAATTGTTTTTAAAAGGTTTTTAAAAAGATAATTGGTACCTTTCTTCACTGAAAGGATCTAGCACTCCTTGGGAAAAGGGCTGATTTCAAGGACTGACACAGAAAATACAAGATGAGCCCGAAACTTTTTTTTTAATTCCAGAAAGTAAAGATGGGCTCAAAGAATGATGTAAATAGTCAAGCTGACGTAAGAGTCAATTAGAAGAAGGTGAGACTGACCAAATCTGAGGCAATTTAAGTATCAAAATCATGATCGTGATGGATTATGTCCCATTAAATAAAATAAGAATCTTGGAATCCATACTGATAAATTAACAAATAAACAATTGGCGCCAGAGAAAGGTCTTTTACTTTCCGTAGAATACCAACTAATAAATGTAGACGAAATCATGAAATTAGAAAATCTCTTTTGTCAGCATCATTATCATCATCATCAATATAGGCAACAGATACTACAACTGGTGGGTAAAGCTTGAGTAACAGTCTGTTAATATAGTCTCCAAGTATCTTCCCAAAAGATGTTTGTGAATGACAGGAAGAAAAATAATTTTACAAACGCCACCTTAACCAAATAATGAAAGTTAACATTACCAGTAAAGAGACAAATCAAGATCGGATGCTTCCTGATAGGGTGCTCTGAGAATAAAACACCTGATCTGTGATATTCTTGCTAAAGGAGCATCACCTGAATTTTATCACAAAGAAACACCAAACTCAAGTTGAGGAACACTTTGCAGAGTAACTGACCTGTACTCTTCATAAACGTCAACATCATGAAGCCGAAAGACTAAGAAGTCACTCTAGATTCAAGAAAACTAAGGAAACTGGACAACGAAATGCTATAAGGAATAACCCACAATGACAGAGACAAACTGGTTCAAACAATATTGAAGTATTGTTGAAAATTTGCTTTACCCGATTTTACTTTGCTTTATCTATAATTAGCATACTATAACTCAGGAAAACCTGAAAAATGGAGAGACTTTGGAATCTCTATTTTAAGAACTCTTTAAAAAATTTACAGGGGTGCTTGGGTGACTCTGTACGTTAAGTGCCCAATTCTTAGTTTTGGTCAGGTCATGATCTCATGGGTTGTGGCACGGAGCCCCAAGTTGGGCTTCAAGTCTGTGGGAAGTCAGCTTGAGATTCTCTCCCCTGCCTGTTCCCTGACGTTCCCTGACTCGTGCACATGCGCATATGCATGCCTCTCTTTCTCTCAAATAAATAATCTCAACACAAATATACAAACAGGCCTCCTCCAGTTACCCAAATTGTCAATCTTTGAATATGTTTGAAATATTTTTTGTGATAGTTTGTAAATTTTCTGTTCACACTAAAACTTCTCTGCCATGCTCTAAAATTTACCATATATAGATAGATAGCTAGATAGCTATCTATATATATATAGTTTTTCCAACACGGGGAATTCCTTTAATATGGTCTATTAATGATAATTTTTAAAAACACCCCATTTTACGGGTGAAATGCTTAAGGAACTATGGAAGACGTTTTTAGAAATGTCATTGTGCATATCATTCCCAAAACTTTGAGAATACAAAATGAGACGATCTAGTACAAGAGCAGAACAGTTCGAATTTCCTTAAAAGCATAATCTTCCTTCATTTAAAGTTTTACTCCATCGTCATTGCCACCATCATCATCACCATCATAATACAATCTCTACCTCAAAATCCCCATAAACTTGCACGACATGAAACATTTATGGTACGTTCTCGTGAAGATTGGCTTGACTCCTATGTGACAGATTCCTCCCTGCTACATTTCTAATATTGTCAAGTTTTTTCAAAATACCATTTTCTTAGTATATGTCTAACATGTGTGAGATCCATTTCCAAAACAAGTGTTACTGGGCATATCCCTCCTTCATGTACTACCATAAGATAGAAGAACGAGGGGCGCCTGGGTGGCTCAGTGGGTTAAAGCCTCTGCTTTCGGCTCAGGTCATGATCCCAGGGTCCTGGGATCAAGCCCCGCATCGGGCTCTCTGCTCAGCAGGGAGCCTGCTTCCTCCTCTCTCTCTGTCTGCCTCTCTGCCTACTTGTGATCTCTGTCTGTCAAATAAATGAATAAATCTTTAAAAAAAAAAAAAAAAAAAAAAAAAAAAGATAGAAGAACGACACCAGAAGAAGTCAGCTTTAGAACATACTACAAAGGAACATTTTGGACCTTATATAGGTTTCCTAAACTCCAATGCATACTTTTGTGGGAATGTGCTTCCCAGCTGTACTAGTTTTCTAGGGCTACCGTATCAAAAATCCACAGACCTGGTGGATTAAATAGTAGAAATTTATTTCTCACAGTTCTGGAGGCTAGAAGTCCAAGATCAAGGTGCCAGCATGATTGCTTTTTTTCTGAGGCCTTTTTCCTTGAGTTTGCAGAGGACATCCTTCTCACTGTGTCTTCTCATGGTCTTCCCTCTGCACGAGCATCCTTGGTATCTTCTTGTATATCCAAATGTCCTCTTCTTATGAGGACATCAGTCACTTGGATTATGGCCCACCCTAATGACCTCATTTTAACTTAATTATTTCTTTAAAGATCCTACCTGCAAATATAGTCACAGTCTGAGGCACTGTTGGTTAGGACTTCAACATAAGAATTTTGGGTGGATGCAATTCATATCATCGGCCTGATGTGTTTGGGATCCCGGATATCTAGCTCCACTGGAGATCTGATCCTGAGATTCATTAAGTGGTTTCCATAAGCAGACTTCCAAACAATCTATATATCAACAAGATGTCATTGGGTATTGTCATAGATAAGCAAAGCTGGACAAAGCTTTTACTTAGTAACTAGTGCCATAGGGGAAAGAACTGAGCTTCATTCTAATTTGTGCAGAGGTGATAGGGCGTTTTAAAGGGAGAATGAGGGGGGTGCCCAGGTGGCTCAGTTGGCCGGACATCTGACTCTTGGTTTCAGCTCAGGTCATGGTTGCAGGGGTCGTGAGATCTGCACTTGGCTGGTAGTCTGCTTGGAGGTTCTCTCCCTCTACTCCTCCCCCGACTTTTATTCTCTCTCAAAAATAAATAAATAAATAAATAAATAAATAAATAAATAAATATTTTTTAAAAGACAGATTGAGAGTATAAGGAGGAGGAGCAGCTACAGGTCTGAGCAGAGTCAGAGAAGTGAAAAATTACATAAAAAGGGTAAAAGTTTTGGTTAACATAGATGTGACTAGACCATCTGTTTCTGTTAACTAGCACTTATTAGAATTAAGCTCCCTCCCTCCCCCAAAAGTTCTAGGAGGCAAACACCCTATCTTTCCCGATGATTCCATTTTTGGGTCTTTGAGAAAGACCTTCCTGGTTATAGGAAATACAAATATATCTCAAAGGGACACAGAAAGGATTTATAATTATAAGTCCTTTTTAGTAAATGCTCTAAGAAAGGAACACCAGGGCCTATCATTAGGTATTGGCTGAAACAAACAGCAAGATTTTTGGCAGTCTTGAGCTTTTGCAGGGGGGCGGGCAGGGGGAGGGGGCTGTTGGTCATCCAGGAACCTGGCCTTAGTCTGCTAGGAACCATGCTAGAGTTTGGTCAAGCTTCTTAGTGCATGGGTTTGGATTGGAGCCATTTGTGCTAAGAGTTTTTGTTTGTTTGAAAAATTTTTAAAATAAATTTATTTATTTTTTTATTTATTTAAGAGAGAGAGAGAAGGCATGTGCATGGGAGTGGGGAAGGGGGCAGGGCAGAGAGGGAGGGAGGGGGCAAGCTGACATGGGGCTCAATTTCACAACGCTGAGATCACCTGACACAAAAACAAAAGCTGGCCACCCAATCAACTGAGTTACCCAGGGCCAAGAGTTTTTATAGTCCTTGGTATCAACATCTTTCTCCCATGATCTTTGGATAAAGATCTGTGATCTAACAATGAACTTTAAAATTCCTAAATATCAGGGTGCCTGGGTGGCTCAGTGGGTTAAGCCGCTGCCTTCAGCTCAGGTCATGATCCCAGGGTCGTGGGATCTAGTCCCGCATCGGGCTCTCTGCTCAGCAGGGAGCCTGCTTCCCTTCCTCTCTCTCTGCCTGCCTCTCTGCCTACTTGTGATCTCTGTCAAATAAATAAATAAAATATTAAAAAAAATAAAATAAAATTCCTAAATATCATTCTGAAACAATAGAAGTGACTACAATTCTTTCCAACCATTGGGCTTTCCAACTATTGGATTAACTGACCCTGGAACGTTCTAGAATATTACCAGCCATGGTGCATCTACATGCCTTAATTGGAAACTAGACCTCTAATAATTACTTGTTATTACTGTTATTTTTCAGGGCCTTAAAGAAACCCAAGAGACATCAAGAATAGAAAAGAGACATGGAGGAGAGTCCCTGGGTGGCTCAGTTGGTTAAGTAGATGACCCTTGACCTCAGCTCAGGTCTTGATCTCAGGATCTTGAGTCCGAGCCCTAGCATTGAGCTCCATAGCTGGGTGTGGAGCCAGCTAACAACAGCAACAAAAACAAAAGAAAACAAAGAAAAGAGACCTGGGACCGATAACGGAAGCTGACGTCTAAGTATTTCTCACAAAGCCAATAAAAACCATTACTTGATTTGTTTAACTCCATTCAGGGCACATGTCCTCCACATCAGACCAACTAAAGGAAGACTGCAACTAATATTCAAGTTACCTTAAACTGCACATTTATGTTTCCTTGATGAGAATCCCTGGGACATTTCTTCCTATACTTACCTCATCAAAACACAGCGTGTAACTTGGATGTGATTCTGGTGAGCAGGATTTACAGCGTCAGCCCCCAAGGTTTGCTTTAGCTCCAGGAAGCCACCTAGGGGCCATCGTCTAACTGATCACGCAAGGGTATAAAGCCCTGGCCATTTTGGCCCAAAGAGGGACAAGACTGATGGGTCCTGTGTGTCCCCGAGCTCCCTGGGGGTTTGGCTGAGGCTTTCCAGGGCTGCGAGACAGTTTGTTTTTATCTTCTGCCTAACCCTCCTCCCACCCCCCTCCCAAGTGTTCATTCCTAATAAACGCCCCATAGGCAAAATTCCATCCCAGTGCTGGCTTTCACTAGACCCAGCATGCACCAGGAGTCATTGGGACTTTGCAAAACTCAAAACAAGTCCACCTGTTGCTCATATTTTATTAGGAAGATAAAGTACCAGGAGCAGTCTGAGGCCCTGCATGTCTGGTTTCTCCAAGGCTTTTTGTTTGACCTGACTGCAAACTCTTGAGCAAAAACTTGTGATATGTAATTTAGCCCTGACTCTGACCCAAACTGGATAATCCCAGGTTGACTAAAGAATTGAATATAAAATTCAGTTCGAAATACTTATGGTATTTGTGATTGTCATTGATCTTTTTGTCTTTCCCCATTGTCTGATATACAGGTGTGTAAGTGTCGCTCTGCAGCCGTTATCTCAAGGCTAAGTCTAACTAAAAATACCCTGTCAAAAACAGCCTTTATGGACAACTCAGTTCCTTTGGGAGCCGACATTAATCAAAAGGGGGGAACTGAAAGTTTCTGTTGAAAATGATGCAGTCCTGGTTAACTAAGATAGAAACGTCAACAGCAGAACAAAGGTAGATGTGAAACAGTATCACTAGGGTTTTCGTGCCTTCCGGAACTATGGTCTCAAGGTGTGGTTGCTGTTAGATCCGCAAACTCTCTAGCCTTGCCGCAACCCTGTGGAATGAGCTGTTCAGCTCAGCACTCAGTGTTTTACTACTGCCTGCTAGCATTGGAGAACCATGGTTGAAGGGAATCTGCAAGTAATGGAAATTGTTTTCCCCCAGGACCCAGCAGCATGCTCCAGGGCAGACTCTGGGATGGGCCCTCAGCGCTAACTTCAGTCAGCCAGATGACTCAAGTGAAAGAAAACAGAGCCCACTATTCCTAGACTTTTCCCTCCCCTCTGATCACCTCCTTTAATATTTTATTTTTACCTTTGATTATAAATGTTAGGGTCCGTCATCAAAGGAGCGAAACTGATACAAAGCAAAGGTCAAGCAAAGCTTTATTTCGTGCCAGCACCAAGAATCAAACCGATGGGTTGAGGCCGTCCCTTATGGAGAGAGCGACCCCTCCCAGCCTCACAGACTAACTTATATAGAGCAAAGGCCATGTGGTTGAGCCTGGCCACACACAGGTGGCCAATGAGATGGTAACACACAGAGAAAGCTGCACAGTCATGCTAGGTCACACACGGGTGGCCAACTGAATTACAACTCTAGCCATAGGAGCTACTTGAACTAGCCTATCACCTTGGTCAGAACTGGCACCCAAAAGGCGCCCAAATGGCGGGGCCCACATTCTTTGGTAGTTAGGGAGATAGTATTGCGCCCCACTGATTGGATGTCTCCACCTGACCTGACCTGTCCTTGTATTTGGGCTCTGTTATCAGGGACTGCTTGACCATATTTTACTGGTTTCCCGGATTTGCTTCTAAGGTGTTCCTCTGGGGGTGGGGCGGGCAGGATCAGTTCAAGTTTTACTGCATAAACAACAAAAATCACTGTTTAACTGAGATGGAATCACTCTGGCTAAAGAGGCCCTTACAGTAAACACAAGTAAACTCCTAATACACTACTCATGTAAAAGGTCTCTGACTTGTTCTGTGACATGACCCAAGCAAAGCCAGTTTCTAAATTAATTTTTCTGAAATTAATATTTTGAGCCTGGGACACTAATACTGGAGGCGGGGATTGCCAGGCTGAGGGCATACCCTGGGCCAGCAGGCGGCCCTTCCACTGGAGAGTCCGACATATTTGACACCTGGAACAAGCACGTTGTTTTTTTTGACATTCTTTCCTCCACATGACAAAATTATTTTCAGTAGTAATCATGAAATAAAATGAATCATAAAATAAAGGCCAGAAAAGAAATGCAAACATTGAAACTTTTCTTTTATTGAAGACTTTGTATAATTATGTCAGGAAAAATGAGTAAACAAATAATTAAATATTTGAGTAAAAAAAGGACAGAAATAAGGGATTAATAATTATTATCAATAATGCTGATATATGTTTTTGAAATGGGGGAAACTCATATCTACACATTGGTCTATGTCATAATCGACATCAACGCCACAGTGTCTCTTCCAGAGAGAAGAACACGTAGTGAGGTCTAGTTCATTCGGGGTTTGGAATTCCAGTGAAAATAAGAGAAAAGGGCCATGCTCCCTGCACTGCAACAATGTTGTGTAGAATACTACATATAGAACTCGTTGTCAAATATCAGAATAAGGAAGATAACAATCAAATACGGAAAGCACTGCAGCTGCGCGGTTAGACTGGCGTTAGTCAGAGATTCAATTCTTCAGAGGCATGTGCTCACCTAAACTGGGGTCCAGGGGCACCTGGGTGGCTCAGTGGGTTAAGCCACTGCCTTCGGCTCAGGTCATGATCTCAGGGTCCTGGGGTCGAGTCCCGCATCGGGCTCTCTGCTCAGCAGGGAGCCTGCTTCCTCTCTCTCTCTGTCTGCCTCTCCATCTACTTGTGATTTCTCTCTATCAAATAAATAAAATCTTTAAAAAAAAATAAATAAACTGGGGTCCAGTGGGGGCGGCTGGGTTCAGCCTCTGGCTCAGTTTCGGCTCAGGTTGTGATCTCAGGGTTGTGAGGCTGAGCCCAGCGTTGGGCTCCACGCTCAGTATAGAGTCTGCTTGGAGTTCTCTCTCCCTCTGCCCCTGGACCCCATTCTCTCTCTCTCTCTGATAAATACTTCTTTAAAAAAATGGGACCCAATAATATTCATCTCTATTAAGTAGTTGTGGCATTTTAAATGGGTGGGTTAACACAAATTCAAATCATTTCAAGGAAAAAACATTTCTTTTACCTTTTTATTTGCATTTTAAAATTTATTTTTATTTTTATAAATATTTTTTATTTAAATCAAATTAAATTAATATATAATGTATTATTGTTTTCAAAGGTACAGATCTATGATTCATCAGTCCTATATAATACCCAGTTCTCATTACATTACATGCCCTTAATGTCCATCACCCAGTTACTCTGTCCCTCTACCTCTCTCCCCTCCAGGATGCTCAGTTTGTTTCCTGAGATTAAGAGTCTCTTATGGTTTGTCTCCCTCTCTGGTTTCATCTTGTTTTATTTTTTTTTTTCCTCTCTTCCCCTATGATCCTCTGTCTTATTTTTTAAATTCCACACATCAGTGAGATCATATGATAACTGTCTTTCTCTGATTGACTTATTTTGATTAGCATAATACCCTCTAGTTCCATCCACATCATTGCAAATGGCAAGATTTCATTTTTGATGGCTGTGTGATATTCCATTGTGTTTCTCTATATCTACATATATAGATATATAATCTATACATATATAGATATATAATCTATATGACATATATATGTAGATATATATATCACGTCTTTTTTTTTTAAGATTTATTTATTTGACAGACAGAAATCACAAGGAGGCAGAGAGGCTGGCAGAGAGAGAGAGGAGGAAGCAGGCTCCCCGCTGAGCAAAGAGCCAGATGCGGGGCTCGATCCCAGGACCCTGGGATCATGACCCGAGCCGAAGGCAGAGGCTTTAACTCACTGAGCCACCCAGGCACCCCTATATCACATCTTCTTTATTCATTCATCTGTCTGTGAATATCTGGTCTTGTTCCATAGTTTGGCTATTGTAGACATTGCTGTTATACACATTGGTGTGCAGGTGCCCCTTTGGATCATGACATTTGTATCTTTGGAGTAAATACCCAGTAGTGCGATTGCTGGCTCATAGTGTAGCTCTATTTTCAATTTTTTGAGGAACCTCCATGCTGTTTTTCAGAGTGGCTGCATGAGCTTGAGTTCCCACCAACAGTGTAGGGGCGTTCCCCTTTCTCCAAATCCTTGCCTACACCTGTTGTTTTTTGTGTTGTTAATTTTAGCCATTCTGACAGGTGTGAGGTAGTATCTCATTATGGTTTTGATTTGTATTTCCCTGATGCGTGATGTTGAGCATCTTTTCATGTGTCTGTTGGCCATCTGGATGTCTTCTTTGGAGAAATGTCTGTTCTGGTCCTCTGCTCATTTCTTGACTGGATTTTTTGTTTTTTTGGGTGTTGAGTTTGATAAGTTCTTTATAGATTTTGGATACTAGCTCTTTATCTGATATGTTATTTACAAATATCTTCTCCCATTCTGTCGGTTGTCTTTTGGTTTTCTTGACTGTTTTCTTTTCTGTACAAAGCTTTTTATCTTGATGAAGTCCCAATAGTTCATTTTTGCCCTTGATCCCTTGCCTTTGTGATGCGTCTAACAAGAAGTTGTTGCAGCCAAACTCAAAGAGATTGATGCCTGTGTTCTCCTGTAGGATTTTGATGGATTCCGGTCTCATTTTAGAGAGAAAGAGAGCTTTCATCCATTTTGGGTCTGCTCTTGTGTGTGGTGTAAGAAAATGGTCTGGCTTTATTCTTCTGCATGTGGCTGTCCAATTTTCCCAGCACCATTTATTGAAGAGGCCATCTTTTTTCCATTGGACATTCTTTCCTGCTTTGTCAAAGATTAGTTGACCATAGAGTTGAGGGTCCATTTCTGGGTTCTGTATTCTGTTCCATTGATCTATGTGTCAGTTTAAAAAAAAAAAAAAGATTTTATTTATTTATTTGACAGAGACAGATCACAAGTAGGCAGAGAGGCAGGCACAGAGAGAGGGGGAAGTAGACTCCCTGCTGAGCAGAGAGCCCGATGCGGGGCTCGATCCCAGGACCCTGAAACCATGACCTGAGCTGAAGGCAGAGGCTTAATCCTCTGAGCCACCCAGGTGCCCCATGGTCTGTTTTTGTGCCGGTACAGTGCTGTCTGGATGATCACAGCTTTGTAATGAGCTTGAAGTCCAGAATTGTGATGCCACCAGGTTTGTTTTTCTTTTTCAATATCCCTGTGGCTATTCGGGGTCTTTTCTGGTTCCATATAAATATTAGGATTGCTTGTTCCAGCTTTGTGAATAAGGCTGATAATATTTTGACAAGAATTGCATTGAATATGTAGATTGTTCTAGGTAGCATAGACATTTTAACAATATTTGTTGTTCTAATTCAAGAGCATGGAACTTTTCTCCATTTCTTTGGGTCTTCCTCAATTTCTTTAATGAGTGTTCTACAGTTTTCTGAGTACAGATCCTTTGCCTCTTTGGTTAATCTAAGATGAGATAAGATACCTACCCACTCGGTATTTTATGGTTTTTGGGTGCAATTGTAAACGGGATGAACTCCTTTCTTCCCTCTCATTGTTAGTATATAAGAATGCAACTGTGCACTGATTTTATATTCTGTCACTTTGCTGAACTCCTATATGAATTCTAGTTATCTACTTAAAGTAGATATTCAATAGTTGTGAATTCATGAAAATGAAGAAAATATAAAGCAGGATTCCTATTCTCCAAGAATTTAGAATCTTAATAAGGAAAGAAAAAAAAAATCCAAGAAATATTTACTGTGCCCAGCCATCAAAAATTAAGAACCAGGGGTGTCTGGGTGGCTCTGTCAGTTAAGCATCTGCCTTCCGCTCAAGTCATGATCTCAGGGTCCTGGAAGAGAGACCCCCCCCCCCATGGGTTCCCTACTCAGTGGAGAGACTGCTTCTCCCTCTGCCTCTCTCCTGAAGCTTGTGCTCTCTCTCTTGCTCACATATTTCCTAAAATAGCTGACTGCTTTGTGTAAATAATCTGACCCACTTAATCTTCCACTGTCCTTTCTCCACTCCCCACCAAGACCATGCTTTCTCTGCCGAACTTTACCTTCTTGTATTTCTGTCTTAGTCTCTTTGGGCTGCTCTAACCAAAGCAGCCATAAACTAGATGGCTTGTTCACAGTAAACATTTCTTTTTCTCAGTTCTGGAGGTTGGAAAGCCCAAGAGCATGGTGCTGGCAGAGTCAGCGTTTGATGAAGGCTCCTTCTCACAGTTACCCTGTGACGGCTGGCTTTCTGGGGTCTCTTGTAGGGACGCAAGGCCCTGTCTCGAAAGAGAACATATGGAGGGGTTGTTCTGAATCAGAGTCCACTGGAGAAAAGCAAGAGTTCAGCATGATGGTTTCTCATCTGGCTGAGTGGCTACAGTAGTTGATTTCTTATGTGGGAGATGTGGTGTATATTTTTTCCTGTTGGACCTATGACTATTGATTTTTTCCTGTCGACCGTTCTTCTGTTGAGGTGTATAATTAGTTGACAATTCTTGGTGTAACTGATGTCAAATGTCACGGTGTGAGAGCTGCCCCTTCTGGCCTCCTGACTCCATTTTAGGGAGGTTTCCTTTATCAGTTTTCCCTGGAATCCATCACCCCACTGGGAGTCAGTTGCTTCCGTGGTGGGAAAGGTTTCTTGACTTTATTTATACTTATAGCTTATGTAACAGCAAAGGAGGCTTGCCCTTGGGGAGGCAGATGTGGGTTTATTTAAGAATTGTTTGCAGGATGGGCGCCTGGGTGGCTCAGTGGTTGGGCCGCTGCCTTCGGCTCAGGTCATGGTCTCAGGGTCCTGGGATCGAGTCCCGCATCGGGCTCTCTGCTCAGCAGGGAGCCTGCTTCCTCCTCTCTATCTCTCTCTGCCTGCCTCTCTGCCTACTTGTGATTTCTCTCTGTCAAATAAATAAATAAAATCTTTAAAAAAAAAAAAAAAAAAAAAAAAAAAAAGAATTGTTTGCAGGAGATCAAGAGCTTTTGCGTCAGTGCCAAGCACCCAGAGTCTGTATCTTCCACTAGGAGGGACAGAAATGAGGAAAAGGACTGCGTTTGGTGCAACCAAATCCATGCTAGATTGTTGATATCTAACATAAGGCCGTAAGGCCAAATAAGCTAAAATATGCTGGTGCTTTCTTCAAAATGACTGCTCCAATGGCATAGTGGAAAGTGGATTAGAAGTGGCAAAAGTTCTGTATTTATGCACCTTCTTAGTCAATTTTGTCACATGCCATGGACCATTCTATTCATCTTTAAACCTCCAAGATTTATCATAATATCTGGCTTAAAAATAGTTTGACCTCCATATTTGCTTATTGAATGAAGGGACTTTTTCACTAGGAGTTACGAAAAATGTCAATACAGAGAGAATGGAACAAGATACCCCTGGATTGCCAGAATTTGGAAATAAGAATATCCTTTGAGGGACGCCTGGGTGGCTCAGTTGGTTAAGCAGCTGCCTTCGGCTCAGGTCATGATCCCAGCGTCCTGGGATCGAGTCCCACATCGGGCTCCTTGCTCAGCAGGGAGCCTGCTTCTCCCTCTGCCTCTGCCTGCCATTCTGTCTGCCTGTGCTCACTCTCTCCCCCTCTCTCTCTCTGATAAATAAATAAAATCTCTTTAAAAAAAAAAAAAAAGAATATCCTTTGAGAATGAAAATAATGTATATATTTATTTCACATATATTTAATAAATGTATATCACTTATACATTTGTTGCTCATCACTTTTTGTTTTTGAAGAAATCACTTATTCTAGCTTGTCTCTATTTTTTTTGAGATGGAGAGAGAGAGAGAGGGGCCGAGGGAGAGGGAGAAAGAGAATCTTAAGCTTCACACTCAGTGCAGAGCCCCAAACAGAACCCAACATGGGGTTTGATCTCACAACCTGAGATCATGACCTGAGCCGAATTCAAGAGTTGGACACTTAACTGACTGAGCCATCCACATGCCCCTATCCTCACTTTTTTCAAAAAATGATTTAAGAGGATGCATGAAACTATGCATAGTGAATCATTTGTGGCAAAAAAAAAAAAAAAAAAAAAATCAGGAAAACCTGGTAAATGTGTTGCAGAAGAGATGTGAGGAACACCTATGAAAGTGACTCGCATAAATTTCCCAGATGAATGACAAAAATGCCTAACAGGAAAAGAACCATGACTTCACTGACTACCGAGAAACTTATTTGATGAAGGAAGCTGAGAGTCCAAGTAGAGTAAGGGAAAAGAGAAACCAGACAGGCTGACTTGAGTGGTTATCACATCACATGGCCAGAAGAGGCGCTGGAAGGTGACGACTTGTCTTTTAGCCACAGCAGCGAGGCTGCTCCAGGTCTCTCTCTTGGCCGTGGATGAAAGAACCCTCAACGCTGTACAGCTATCTTGCTCTCCTTTCTTTTGATTCTGAATTTGGCCTTCCTCCTGAAGGAGGAAGTACTATATTTTGAAGATGTTCTGGCTACTAGAAAAATACACACAGTCCCATAAATATGGAACTAGGCTTTCTGATTCATAGCTCAGTCTCCTGTGAATTTGATGTTATGAACTGGCCACAAAAGCTTGATCTAAAACCAAATTTTAGATCTTAAAATCAAGGGCCATATTAGCTATCTCAAATGGAGATGATCGCACCGAGGGAAAGGAGGGTTTGCAATTTGATGTTCTGTCTCACTCTCGCTAACCTCATTGGAAATTTATAAGAAGAACCTGCCTCATCAGGGTAGCTCATTCCAGGCAATCTTGCAGAATCTCATTTGCCTTTGGCTTTAGGAGTGCTGGGGAGACTGGGTCACGGTATTTTCCAGACAGGCATTGCAAAGAATATGCCCCTAACACACTTTTGTAAATGCAGGTGACTAGGAAAGTTTGAGGTTGAGACCTTAGTCAACAGTGGGCAAGCTGATGTTTTCCTTAATTCATTCAACACATATAGTATAGGTGAACCATTTAGTTTTTAAGGTCTTTAATGACAGAGTCATACATTGGGATTTTCCTGGTTCCAAAGAACATTTCCTTCAGATTTAAGTTCACCAGACTCAGAACCATATCAACATCTTCCTGGGATGCTCAACCCAGAGAATTCTCAGATCTCTGAGATCTCTGTTGGTATGCTCTAATTTAAGAAATGCTGAGTTAAAGAGTTGATGGTCACTCCTTCTTCACAGAGGACTTATGGATCCTCCACGATTCTGTTTGTGTTTCTTGTGGTTCCGGGAACTCCATTTTGAGAAGCACTGAGATGATTGCCTTCATCGGACTGTTTGTTCATGGGTGAGGGTGGGTTAACCAGTTTTCTTTGCATTTATGATGAGGTCCTGCCCAAAACACTGTTAGCCATTTTCTAGTGAGAATAATACCTGATGGATTTAAAGTAAGTAAGATAAAGTTCTCGTCTGTTAGAATAGCAAAAAGGATGGTGGAAATAACTGAAGTGTGGAAGTCGCATCGGAATGTGCTCAGCACTACTGTCTCTTTTAAACTCTGGCTTGATGAGGCTGTGTTTTCCCTCCGGCTTCAGTGGGGAGGCATGAGGAGGAGACAACGAGTAATGGGTGAAGCATTCTAAGTAGCAGTGGTGCCTTGTAACACTCATCATGATGGTTGAAGAGATTTTCTTTTTAACAGAGGCCAGAGTACACTGAAGCTGCTAATTAGTCAGCAAGCTGTTTTCTTTTAATTGTTATTGTCAGCTAGTTGCTCTCTGCTCAAGATGCAGAAGTGAACTTTAGCACTACGTATTATAGGGTGGTGACAGTAATCCATTAATTAAGGGTAACTCATGATTTGAAAACGTTTTTAACTTATGAACTTGCAGAATAAAAAATTCCAAGACTAATCCTTGGATAAATTTGACCACTCTCCATCACTATTAATCTACTTATTTTTACTCTGACTGAGTAAAAGGAAGGTATGCATCTAAAATATTTAAAATACCAGGGTGCCTGGGTGGCTCAGTGGTTAAGCTTCTGCCTTCGTCTCACGTTGTGATCCCAGAGTCCAGGGATCAAGGTCCACATTGTACTCTCTGCTCCTCAGGGAGCCTGCTTCCTTTTCTCTCTCTGCCTGTCTCTCTGCCTACTTGTGATCTCTGTCTGTCAAATAAATAAATAAAATATATAAAAAAATAAAATAAGATATTTAAAATACCAGTTCCAGCTATTACCACTTGTCCCAATAAATAGTGTAGAGTTGCATTTTGTTTTTCAAAGTTTTTTATCTTTCAAAGTTTTTTTATTTTCCCTGAAATATGAATATTTTAAGGACAAAAGTCAGAAAATCAATCTCTATGACAAGTTTTCCAATCATGAAGGAATTTCAGTGCATGATTGATTATATCAACAGAGAATGATAAATCATAAAATCATTCCTGGAATCATCAAACCACCAAGACCTATGTACGAGCAACTATGTGAGTGCATGTGTGTCCTTCCTTCAGAGGGTCGAGGACTTCACCCACTCCCAGGTGAGTTCAGAAGGCTAGATAGAGTATTAGCATCTGAACAAAATGTTGCTCTTATCCAGGAATTTTGAATGTGAAGCCAACTTTTAAAATCTCTTAGGAAGTTTTGTTGGTTATTATAATAATGTAATGATCCTTCCAAAATTGGAAAAAGATTTTGGGAATATTGGTAAATTATGTAAAAGTGGATATTACTGGGGATAAAGTGATGACAGCTGTCTGAGGAAGAAGACCTTCGCTAAGCCAACAGTTTCTTACTGGAAAATTTGTTAACATTTTTATTATTTCCCCAATTTTATTCTCCTTTGTCATCATCTCTCTCCTCTTCCCCAGAGATACCAAACTGTGTAGTGGGGTCTTCTGTCTTCTGTTTTAGTATTGTCCTAGGGACACAGGACACTGGGTCACCAGACTCCTCTAATCTTAAATGAAGATCTCTGGTCTTTGACCCCCCCCAAAAAAAATTAAAAAGAAGAGAGAAAGGAAGAAAGAAAAGAAAAAGAAACTCATTTCTTCACAATATCCAGCTCTTGGGAATACTGAAACCCTAAAGCTTTGGTAGTAGTGGGATAATAAAATTCCCTGTGGAGGAAATTCTGACTAACTGGGCAGGCTGAGATTTAAATTCAAACACTTACTGGGAGAGGCTGCGCAGGTGATGAAAATGAAGTAGACTGAGGTGAAGAAAAATTTTGACAAGGACTAGGTACAAAGTACAAGTCATTTCCCTCATATTTCTCTCCTACTGTAAGAAATACATCAGTGCCCTAATGATGACAAAAGGCCGTGAGAGGGATGAAGAGGAAGAGGTTCTGTCCTGAGGAAGCAAACTCAGTGTTGCCTGATTATAAAAGAGTCTGGAAATTCTAATTTTAGTGTGAAGATTTTAATACGTAGGCAATCAATTCAAATTTCTTAAAAAATGTTGGATGGGTCTTCATAAAGGCCCTTTGGTTTCTGACAGCTGATTTACATAAAATCAGTGAATAAATGGACTGGGGGAAAGGGAGCTTGGGCTTTCTTGTCAGAGGCTTCCCTTGTCCCTATGGACATACTCCTGAAAGCTGCATTCTTGCTCTTTTGGGACATTCTGTTCAGTTCAGCAGTGTGCATTGACTATATTACTATATCATAACAGTTTGCTATGGCATGAAAAAGTGTAACTACTAGTTCTGACTCCCACATTTGGAGACTAGGTAGCATAGGTTCAGCTATCGGGTCCTATGATAGTGGTTCCCAATCATACTACAGATTAGAGTCTGTGGGGTCACATTCTATTTTTTAAAGATTCATTTATTTATTTTGAGAGACAAAGAGAGAGCATGAGCCAGAGGGACAGAGGGAGAGAGAAGCCCAAGCAGACTCCAGGCTGAGCGTGGAGACCCACCTCGATCTCATGGCCCCCAAAACCACCGGAGTAGAAACCCAGATCCTGACTCTCAGCCAGCTGTGCCACCCAGGCCGGCTGTGGGGTCCCATTTGAGATCCCAGAGTTAGTTTCTTAGCCTGTCCATAAAGACATAGTTGAATGTGTCAAAATCATCCTTGAAGAGTTCCCTAGGAACGTTCCGTCATGGAAATGGATAGACTACCTCTTCCAATGTCAGTTTTCCTTACAAAATTGGAGCAGATTCATTGCTCCTTGGACTGAGCACAGATGAAGCAGATGCTTGGCTTTTAGGGCTAAGCAGTTTAAAAATATGCACTCTAGTTTTTAAAGCTAGAATCATACCTGGCAAGGAAAATATTCACACTTTGAGAGACTCCCCCCCCTCCCTCCAGGAACTGACACCTTGAGAAAGAAAAGATTTATGTTTCCCACTTCAAAATGCTACCTGTGTGGAATGGCCACTATTTCTTTTTTGCTTTTTTT
Organism: Mustela putorius furo; assembly: GCF_011764305.1. Taxonomy (NCBI): domain Eukaryota; kingdom Metazoa; phylum Chordata; class Mammalia; order Carnivora; family Mustelidae; genus Mustela; species Mustela putorius. The sequence continues at coordinate 5,063,212 of NW_025421261.1, forward strand.
CATTTTTTTAGTCATATAATTTAATTCAGATAAGTTGGAATGAGGCATAGGCATGAGGTATTAGCCAACTCCATCACAAATAATGTGCCTTCATGCACTATGGCTTTTGTTGGAAAAATACTTCTATTTAGGTCATTGGTTTTCAAAATATAGCCAGGGACTCCTGGAAGTCTGTGAGACTCTTTCAGGGGTACACGAAGTCACAACTATTCTTATAATACTACTTTATTTTTACTATTTTTATAGTTAGATGTTACTTTTCCTTTTTTACTCTCATTCTCACACATGAGTGATTGATGGTATTTAATTTTTTGGTTAAATTTGAGTAGAGTTGACACACAATGTTATATTAGTTTCAGGTGTACAACATAGTGATTAGACAAGTTTATACATTACGCTATATTCACCACAAGTGTAACTATCATCTGTCAACAGACAAGGCTATTGCAATATCATTGCATATATTCCCATACTGTGCCTTTTATTCCCATACGAACTCATTCAGAATCTAAAGGTTGAGTTTTCTGGAGTTGTCTTTTTAATCTGATTGTATTTAAGTGCACCAATGGCTCTGTTTTCAGGATACAAGGAGGGCACTGATAGTCCGTAGCATGATACAGCAAGAGACATGCAAACTATGGCCATTGGATATTCCTAATGAGTATTAATAGAAGGCAAGTTTCTGGGTAACCATATATTTGCTATTTTAGAACATTTTGGTTAAACTAAGGAATATAATGAGCTTGATTGTTCCTAACTTCCCTCTAATAGTAGGGAAAGAAGGGGGTGAGTTCACGGTTTTAGATTTTTGGGTCGCCCCCTGCCAAGTAAATAAACTGAAAGCTTCTGTATGTGCCCTGAAAGAACCCTGGTCTTCTGGAGCCATGGGCCAGTATTTCTGAAAAGCAGGCCTCGAGTCTCATCCTCTGAGTGACTGAATTATAACATAAAATGTGATGGCATTGATTGGGAAGAAACAGGATCCTGAAGACTGACAAGAGGATATCAGGGCCAATCTTGACAGAGCTAGGGGACATGGAACCTTTAAAGTCTGCTCAGTCATCTTTGCCATTGGAAGCAGCTTTCTACCTCCACCTGAAGAACTAAGCCCTCCTTTGCCAGAAGATCCTGGAATGGGCTCCCCAAGGCACTTGCCTTGAAAGGCACAAATCCAAAGACATACCTCTTCCTTCAACGGTGACAAATGAATTTGTGAAAGGGAGCTCCAGCATCCTTAAAAAGCTCTGTGGTTGCTTTTCTCTGTGTCAGAGTTTACAGTGGGAACTGCTACCATTGAACTGGGGTCCTTAAATGTGATGGGACTCTAGGAAGACAGGAGCCAAGTGGCTGCACTGAAGGGCCACAGACAAGGTGAGTAGGATGACTGTAATGGACAGCAGAGTCAGAGTAGTAAGAGTATGAATCCATGAAACCTCTGGTGTTGACTGCTTGAGCAAAAGAAATAGACAGGTTGTGTACTAAATTCTCACTTGTATCCTGTATAAGTGGAGGACTTCTAGGTTTAGTCAACAGAAGTTTACTTTGAATCACAAAACAGATAGCCTTAGTCCCTCAGTTAATTCCCAAATTTGAGCCAGTTTACAGACCCAGAACCACTTGAAAGAAGGGGAGGCTGGGTCCCTTTGAAGACTGCTGAAAGTGTTATACTGTTACTATATCTCCTGGTCTTCCACTAAAAGACCTGAGGCCATTTATTAAGGTGACTGCACATTGAGGAAAGAGAAATAATCAACTTTCAGGGAATACTGGAAGCTCTTTTGAAATTGACACTAACTCCTAGAAACCCAAAATGTCATTCTGATTTATCAGTAAAAATAGTTTATGGAGGTCAGGCGAATGATGGAGGTTTACATACATAAAGATAAACTCGAAATGGGTAAAAGACCTCAATGTGAGGCAGGAATCTATCAAGGTCATAAAGGAGAACATAGGCAGTAACCTCTTCAACATCAGCCACAACAACTTCTTTCAAGATACATCTCCAAAGGCAAAGGAAACAAAAGCAAAAATGAACTTTTGAGACTTCATCAAGATCAGAAGTTTCTGTGCAGCAAAGGAAATAGTCAACAAAATAAAGAGGCAACCCATGGAATGGGAGAAGATATTTGCAAATGACACTACAAAGGGCTGATATCCAAGATCTGTAAAGAACTCCTTAAAATCATCACACACAAAACAGATAATCATGTCAAAAAATGGGCAGAAGACATGAAAAGACGCTCCTCCAAAGAAGACATACAAATGGCTAACAGACAAATGAAAAAATGTTCATCATTATTAGCCATCAGGAAGATTCAAATCAAAACCACATTGAGATACCACCTTACACCAGTTAGAATGGCCAAAATCAACAAGACAGTGAACAATGAGTGTTGGAGAGGATGTGGAGAATGCAAGCTGTTGCAGCCACTTTGGAAAACAGTGTGGAGATTCCTTAAGAAATTAAAACTAGAGCTTCCCTATGACCCTGCCATTGCACTCCTGGGTATTTACCCCAAAGATACAGATGTAGTGAAAAGAAGGGCCATCTGTACCCCAATGTTGATAGCAGCAATGGCCACGGTCGCCAAACTGTGGAAAGAACCAAGATGCCCTTCAACGGAGGAATGGATAAGGAAGATGTGGTCCATATACACTATGGAGTATGATGCCTCCATCAGAAAAGATGAATACCCAACTTCTGTATGAACATGGATGGGACTGGAAGAGATGATGCTGAGTGAAATAAGTCAAGCAGAGAGAGTCAATTATCATATGGTTTCACTTACTTATGGAGCATAAGGAATAACACAGAGGACAGTGGGAGATGGGGAGGAGAAGTGAGTTGGGGGAAATCAAGGGGGGAGATGAGCCATGAGAGACTGTGGACTTTGAGAATCTAACTGAGGGTTTTGGAGAGGAGGAGCTGGGGGGGTTGGGTGAGCCTGGTGGTGGGTATTAAGGAGGGCACATATTGCATGGAGCCCTGGGTGTGGTGCATAAACAATGAACACACACACACACACACACACACAAAATAAAAAAAAAATGATGGAAGTTTAGCACAGGTCCATGGGGTGGGTGTTGGAGGGATGTTGGGGAGGGCATTGGCAAGGGGAACTGTGGTGTGATCAAAGACCCACACAACAAGAAACCCAGCAGAAACCAAAAGAAGGTGAGAAAGGTTTTGTTGGAAGGTGATAGGAGTTAACATTGGAGTGCTTCAAGAACTAGCCCTAGATGTTTGGACTTTACTTAGTCACCATTAGGGTCATACTGCTGGCTTGGAACAACAGTGGGGCATGAAGTAAGATTCTGTGCTGGTGGAGGAGTGGATAATGGTCAGGGAGATACAGATGAACGAAAACGATAGTGAGCAGTTTACAGTGGAACAGTAAAGCAAACTCGGGAATCAAGGCGGGAGATGATGAAGACCCAAGAAAGGTGTGAAATCAGAGAAAAGAGAGGTCTCACACCAAGACTGGAGACAAGAACTGCAAAACTTGTCTGTTTAATAAAATGCTTCAGCGACCTGCTTCACCCCCGGTTTCTGAGTTCTACCCTACCTCTCAAGTTAGATCAATATTCGTCATTTAGCTTCAAGTTTGGCGTCTTATTTGCTGGAGATATCTAGTCACAAGAATATTGACATTTGCTTGAAGTTTGTTAACCTTAAGTCCTCTGTTCACATCCCTCCAACTGCTGTCAAAGCAGGGGTATGAAGATGATACAAGATCACAAAGTGAGTCCTGGATAATGGCCGCTAGCCCTTGGGAATCACTTCTTTTTGGGTTGTCTCCTAGCGACTTACCTGGACCCTGCTAAGTATTTGCATTTTAACAAGAGCCCCAGGGATTTCTACCCACATTGAAGCTGAGAAGATGTGAACAAATGCTAATCCCTTTCCTTAATTCCCTTATACAATTTCATTTGGCCTCAGGTGTTGACAAGGTGCCATACAAAGAACTTGACAGTGATTTTTTTCAAAGGATCCAATATTTTAGGAGTGGGAAGGATCTTAGAAACTATGTAAGCAGAAGGGAACCATGTGATTTCCATTCAAACCAGGATATTTTTGAGAGTGATAGGAAGCATTATTAAAATATGTGCCAGGACAAAAGGTGAAAACCAGGATTGTTCTGAACAACCTCATGATTGAACATTTTACCCTCAGCTGAATTTTTAAAATATAATCTCAAATCCCAATAACAACCTCTCCAACTGGGTCTTATCTCAGTTTTCAGAGATGATAGAGTAGTGGATTTAGTGGATTGAACTGTAGCCTTCCAAAAGACATGCCCAAGTCCCAACCTGTGAATGTGACCTTATTTAGAATAAAGGTCGTTGCAGATTGAGTATAACTAAGTGAAAGATCTTGAGATGAGATAATTCTGGGTGAGGGTGGGTCCTGAGTCTAGGATGACAATGTCTTTATCAGAGAAGAGAAGACTTAGCAAGACTGAGACCATCAGTGGAGTGGTGCCACCACCAGCCAGCGAATGCTGGGAGCCTCCTGAAGGGAGAGGAAGCAAGGAAAGAGTGTCATCTCCACTCCTCCTCAGTCCTTTGGGAGGAGCTTGGCCCTGCAAGAAAATCAAGTTTTCTTGTTTTGAGTTATTAAGTCTGTGGTCATTGGTAACAAGGTAGCCCTAGGAAGCGAACAGAGAACAGAGTGCGTGCAGAGAGTCCGAACTGCAGGAGAGGAAACAGGGTCCTACTTGGGTTTCATTGAAAGGGCCTCAAGGGCTGCAGGAGAGGGGAGAGGTGAGGTGAGTGCTGCGGGGAGGTCTGGGGCCACCCACACTCTCTCCCCTCTCCTCCCTCTCCCTCCTCACTTGCAAAGGTGAGTCTACCTTGGCTCTGCAGTTTTTAGGCAAGAAGAAGATGGAGAGCTTTTGCACTTGCACACACTAGCTTTCTGATCTCCTTGGAGAGCTTTGTTGTTAACTGATGAGAAAGCTGAAGCACAGCAGGACTAGCAGCCTGAGCTTAGAGCTTTTTCTGCGGTCAAGCTAAGACCACACATTCCACGTTACTCTCATTCTACCATTCTGTTGTGGGACGATAGTTCTTCCACAACAGTGAAAAAAACAAAAAGGACAAACCGAAACCAGTTCATGGAGTTTGGTAACGAGCAACAGAAATGACTAAGGATTGTGGGCAGCACCTGTGTCTGGCTGGCTAGAAAAAGTCATCCTTAGGCCGAGTTGCAGGCCCTGGGTGTTTGCTGGGTAAACGCTGGCCCAGTCATTCAGCATTCCTGTCACCTTCCTTTGAGGAAATACAAGGAGTAAGAATTTTGCCTCAAGTATAAATGTTAAATGAGTCAATATAATCTTTTTTTTTTTAAGATTTTATTTATTTATTTGACAGTAGATGAAGAGGCAGGCAGAGAGAGAGAGAGAGAGAAGCAGGCTCCCTGCTAAGCAGGGACTCGATCCCAAGACCCTGAGATCATGACCTGAGCTGAAGGCAGCGGCTTAACCCACTGAGCCACCCAGGTGCCCCAAATGAGTCAATATAATCTTTAAGGTTTTATGCTAAATAGGTGTTTGTTTTCAGCAAGAACTTGGGACAGTTTTGCCAATCGTGTCTTCCTTCTTTTTGTGAACTGGAAGGTCATACAGAAACACCAAAAACCCGAAACTTCTTCATTCATAACTTGGTTCTTTAAAAAAAATTCTTAACAGATTTTATTTATTTGACAGAGAGATAGACACAGCGAGAGAGGGAGCACAAGCAGGGGGAGTGGGAGAGGGAGAAGCGGGCTGCCGGCTGAGCAGGGAGCCCACAACGCGGGCTCCATCCCAGGACCCTGGGATCATGACCTGAGGCCAAGGCAGAAGCTTAACGACGGACACCGCCGCCTCCTGCCCCCATAACTTGGACCAACTCGTAATTGTTTGCTTTCTTTGCGGCCCGCACCGGGCAGGAGGTGCGCAGGACTAGCGTGTACTTTCTTCGCCTGGAGGCTCGTCTCCTGCTTCCTGCGCCCCGTGCCCTCCACACCCTGGGCAGGGGCAGGTTTCCTTGAAGCGTTTGCTCTCGGCCCTGGCGCTCTCAGTCCGCTCGCCCTCCCAGTTTTTCCAGCTTGAGACGACCCCCGAAGGAGGCCTGGGTGCGGGAGATTCCGGCCCCTTTCGGTCGCGCTCTGGAAGCTCGGGCAGCCCGAGGCTCTGTGTCCGGCAGGCTCAGGTCGCGAAAGCCACGGAGGGTTCGGCCTTCCCGGTGTCCCGCGGGCGGCCGAGGCCGCGGGGTCCCGCTCGGCCGGCGGCGCGCGACCGTCGGAGCCGGGCGTCCCGCGCTCGTGCGCGCCGTGCGGGTGGCCGCAGCGCCCGCGCCTTCCCCGGCCGAGAGCGCGGCCTCGGCCGAAGGGCGCCCGCGCCCGGGGGAAGGCGGCCGCGGGGAGAGCTTCCCCTCCGCCGGCGAGCGGGAGACGGGCCGCGCCGCTGCTCGGGGCGGGGGGCAGGGGGCGCGGGAGACCCGGACGCGGCGCCAACGGCGGCCCCGCCGCGCCCGGTGCCCGCCCTCTCCCCGCAGCAGCTTGATTTACAGCCGCGACCTCCTCCACGTCCCGGATGCGTCATTCCGCGTGAAGAAATGCTAACGCGTTGCCCAAAGCTCTGCTCCCCAAAGGACCTTGGCCGGGCGAGCCGGGGGAGGCGGGGCGCGGGGAAGCAGGGGGGCGGCGGGGGCGACGGGGGGCGACGGGGGGCGTGTGCGGCGGCGCGGGCGGCGCGGACCCGCCTGGAGGCTCCGGGTTGGGTGGCGGGGGAGGCGGGGCGAGGCCCGGCGCAGAAATAGGGCGCCCGGCGCAGGGGCGCAGCCTGCCCCGACCCAGGGCTCGGCCTGGCGCCAGTTGCGCCCGCGGCGCGTGTGCGGTGGTGCGGGGCGCCCGCGGGGCCGCGCGCTCCGGGAGGGCCTGGGTGACTCAGCCGCTGAGTCGTCGCAAACGCCGCGCAGAGGAAATCAGGCCCCGGGGTGGGGCCCGCGCCGCGGTGTCACTGCGCTCACCCCAGCTCCGGTCGCCCGCCGGCGCGCCCAGGTCTGCGCCCAGGTCAGCGCCCGCTGCGGTGGCGTCGCGCGGGCCTCCGGCGGGGAGAGAGTTAACTGGCGCGGCCGGGAGGAGCCCGAAGGGGAAGGAAGGAAATCGCCGTCGTGCTCCAAGTTTTCTCCTTCCTTTCCTCTTTCCCTGCAGAGGGGAGTGCCGGGAGGCGGCGGCGCTGACTCTCCGGAGCCCGGCTCCGCGCCTCTGCTCCCCGAGCCGCCGCCGCCGCCCGCCTGGGGACAGGGACACCGCCGTCGCGCTCGGACCGCCTCCGCGGACCCCTTCCGAGAGGGCGCGCCCAGCCATGGAGGGCGCGGAGCTGGCCGGCAAGATCCTTTCCACCTGGCTGACGCTGGTGCTCGGCCTCATCCTCCTGCCTTCGGCCTTCGGGGTGTCTCTGGGCATCTCCGAGATCTACATGAAAATCTTGGTGAAAACTTTAGAGGTGAGTGTCCGGGGGATGTGGCGCCCCGACGCCGCTGAGGGCTTTAGGGAGAGAGACCCCGGGGCAGAGCTGTAGAGAGCCGAGCTGGTGCGAGGGGGCCGTCTCGGAAGGTCAGCGGGCCCGCGGGGCGCGCGTTTGTCCCCCGCAGTCGCGCGGAGACCGACAGCGTCGGGGCTACTCCCGCAGAGTGGGGGGTCCGGGCTCAGACCTTGTTCTCCCTGCTGGGCGCAGAGCCCCTTCCTCCGTAAACCACGGCTTTATTACTAGTATGGGCTAGAACAAGGCAGCTGTCTTGTATACTGCAGGTTTCTGTCTGTCCGTCAGCTAGCGCGTGGTGTCCCTTCGCTCGGCCCAGGTTTATAGCCCCAGGTTTCAGAGGTCCTTTCACGCACTAAGGCTGTCCAGAAGGCATTATGTTCCAGTTTATGCTCAAGATAAGAAACCGATTGCTGGGCGTTAGAGGGAAATCTGATTATATTTTAATGGAGTCATGGAAATTTTATCTAACCAAAGCACTTGAAATGTCCTTGAAAATGTATCTTTTTTGACCTCTGTTCTCCTTGCTTCCAAATTCTGCACAGAAAGCTGTTAGCGGATGGGGAGCCACGGCTGCTCAGCCTTACACGGAGCTTAACTACATGACTGGGGCGAGGGCTTTCCCTTCTCTTTCCTCCCTGCCTTGGAAGGGAGGGAGGGCCAGTGTTACCCCCTTTTCCAGGGGAGGGGACAGACTCAGAAGTCAGTGGTTTGCTTGAATTAAGTGGAGACAAGAATCTTACTAAGGAGAGGACCCGTAGTCCAGTGATGAGGAGACTCTGGATACAGGTTCGCTCAGATTTGCTTCCAGAGTCTGCTCCGCTTCTCAGTTTGTGACCTCAAGGAAGTCACCCACTTCTTGTGCTTTATTTCACTCATCTGTAGAATGGGAATAACAATATAACATCCATTTCCATGGAGTCATGTTTATTTTTTTAAAAAAGATTTTATTTATTTATTTAAGAGACAATGAGAGAGAGTGAGAGAGCGCTTGTGCGAGCAAGCATGAGCAGGAGGAGGGGCAGAGGGAGAAGCAGATGCTTGGAGGGAGCCTGAGGCTGGGCCTTGATCCTAGGACCCTGAGATCAGGACCTGAGGCTTAACCCACAGCCACCCAGGCACCCTGCACAGGGTTGTTCAGTGAGTTAACATGTCAAGCATTTTAGAAGGGTGCCTGTAGGTGTTAGCTGCTAAAACATTGTCTGCGGCTTTTAATTAAAATGAATAATATTACTATTTAGACACTGCCACCCTTTTTTCTCTAACTCCTACAGGACCTTCCAAATCACGTTCTCATTTCTCTGCCCTTATCTTCGGTCTACCCGCAGGCCTGGTTTTTTTCTCTCTCAGTGAGTGGGGTGGCTGCCAGATACACATCTCTAACCTGCTAATCTCCCACGTGGATATTACCCCCTTATCTCTCACCTGCTAACCTGCAACTCTCTTCTACCTGCTAATCTCCTGTTTTGCCCCAGATTTTTATTGCACTTTCTGTGGCTGCTTTCCTGTGTCATCTCTGAAGTTGGATTTGATTCTTCATCCTCATCTTCAGGTTTTAGAGGTTCTGTTGTTTCTGCTGGGAGATATGGGGCAGTGTTTAACTTTCCTGTTGGCTTCACACTCTGAACTTGGACCCGCTGCCGCTGTGAGTTTCTTAGGCTGCTTCTTTACTGCTAGGTCTTCTGCAGATCCTCTCCCCGTAGCAGACGATCCTCTTTGGCTGGTGTTCAGAACTCTTTCTCAGAACTCTGAAATGACTGAGTTGTTTCCCCGTACAATAGTGTCTTTTGGAATTTATACCCCAAGTGAGGCTGGAGTGCAGGGAGATCCCACACACTGGCTTCCAGCCTCTGACTCCTGTCTGCTGTGCTTTGATCATTCAAGGTACAACTAAAAGAGCTGTCAAGGAGAGAGACCAGCTAGTTGCTGCCTGCCTGGCAGACATCTACTATACTTGGAAGGGATGTAGCCAGTTCAGGATCTGGTCTTCAGTTAGGTAGGGCCTGAAGTTTTCAGTTTTTCTTGTCCATCTAGAGTTGAAGAGACTTTTAGAGAGGCGCTGCTTGTTGCTGGGAGATAGACCACGTAGCCTGGAAACCAGGTAGATGGCAGCCTAAGGAACTACCCTCTTTGCTTAGAGTAAGTTACTGGGTCAGAGTGATGGTTGGCGTATATGTAATTGGAAGGGGGATTCATTTTGTGGGCCAGCGCTGACTTGTCGCTGACTGGAGCACCTGTGTTTGGGAGCAGCTGGGCTCCTCAGGAAGGAGCTGTGATCCCAGAGTGATGTCTGCTTTAGGCACAGAAGAAGGAAATGGTGACCCTCGGCTTCTCCTCCTCCTGCTGGAACAGCTTTAGATGTTTCACAGACGTTTCAGTTGGGTGGTACAGTGGATTGCTTTTCCCGACTATAGGGATAATTCCCTTAAAAATTGTGCTGGTTGTTCAGTATTCAGACATTTTTAGTTCTGGACAAATACATCGCCTTTTTGTTGATTCTGTGCAAGGCCTGGTCCTTCTGTTACTCATTAGTCCTTAGCACTTAGTTTTCAATGGATTTGGTGGTTTCTTTCTCTAAGCTGGTGTTTTTACAGGGGTATATCATGATTTCTAAGGAGTTTATACAGCATTATTGCAACTTCGTATTGGGAAAATTGTTTTAGGAATTCAAACCATGAACAGTAAAACTTTGGGGTGGGGATGTGGAGAGGGTGGAGCGTTTGGATACACGTTGGAATCTCTGGGAGGGTGTGTGTGTGTGTGTGTGAAGTTTTCATGTTTATTTTAAACAGGAACATGGATTTAAGGTTAAAAAAAAAAAAGCCGTTTCCAACCACAGAAGCTGACGGGGCTGAAGGTGGTGGACTGCTATGCGTTGGCCCAAGGCTCATGATTACAGGGAAGTTGAGGTGGGAAGAGAGTATCAGTAAAGGATCAGTAGAGAAGAAGGCAGGGCAGTGAGACGAATAATCCAACCAGAGAGCGCAGGCGACGGACAGATAATGAATGTTGATGCACTAATTTTTCTCTCAGCTTTTGAGAAGCTGGAAGCATGGACAGATTCTTCAGAACTTCTGGCCCTGCGACCTTGAGTATGTCACGTAAGATGCCACATGGGTGTAGAGAGGAATGACCCAGAGAGCTACTGCGTGCCTGTGTGGGGGAGGCCGAGGAAAGCACCGATTCGCCGGAGGTCCTCCAATCTCCGTGCTGCCTGAATTGGAACACTCTTTGGTTTTGTTTTTGTTTTTTTGTTTGTTTTTGCTTTTGCTCCTATGTGGCTAAGTAACCTACCTTCAGATTTTTGATGAGTCCGTATACTTAGTCAGAGCAGACTATTTTTGCCTTTTAATTATTATTCTTTCCCTTTACACTTGCCTCCATCCACCAATTAGATTTCATCTTCTTTTAAAGGCATGTCATGTCCGGTGGTTCTAACCCCTCTGTTACTCTAATACTCAGGCATTATTGCTGCTGTTGGAGATACAATAAGCGTATTAGAAGGCCATGGCTGTTGATGACAGAAAGTAATGATAAAGAAAAGCTGCCCAGGCGGTGTGCTTAATCGCACAGCTCTCTGACAGAGGCTGTGTTACTCCCCCCGACAGGTGAGGGAATGGTTATTCACAGAGTTAAGTCATCCGGATAGCGGCATACAGCTGTTGGTGATAGAATTGGGATTTTAATCTGAATCTAGAGCCTGAGTTCTTACTCTGCCAAGACGACAGGTCTGTCGAGAAACTGTTTTATGCTACGGATGGTGGCCTGCTGTTATTTGGATAAACCTTATATTTGAATTTTTATATAATTTTCATCGTCTCCTTTTCTCTTTTTAGCTAATTTTTAAATGTCTTTTTAGCGTAAGAACTTAAAGTTGTTATTATCTAGGTGACAATGTCACATTTTTGCAAGCTTTTGATCTAAGCTTTAAAAGTCAGACTGAGGGGTATGTGGGTGGCTCAGTCAGTTAAGTGTTTAACTCTTGATCTCAGCTCAGCTCTTTAACTCAGGGCTGTGAGTTCAAGCCCAGTGTGAGTCTTGATTTCGGCTTAGGTCTTAATCTCAGGGTCACGAGTTCCCATACTGGACTCCACAGTGGGTGTGGAGCCTACTTTAAAAACAAATAAATGAATACATGAATAAAAAGGAAGTTACCTTAAAATCGTACCTAACACTTTTTGTGTGTGAATTAGAATCAGCTGCTTTTTGTTTCCCAAGAGGATTTTTATTTCTTTTTTTTTTTTTTAAATATTTTATTTATTTATTTGACAGAGATCACAAGTAGGCAGAGAGGCAGGCAGAGAGAGAGGAGGAAGCAGGCTCCCTGCTGAGCAGAAAGCCAATGTGGGGCTCGATCCCAGGACCCTGGGATCATGACCTGAGCTGAAGGCAGAAGCTTTAACCCACTGAGCCCCCCCAGGCACCCCCAAGAGGATTCTTAAAGTAAAGTAGAGTGAGAACCCAATGGGAAGTATCTTTCAACTTTTCTTTTTGGGGGTGGGTTGGAAGTAATCTGGGAGTAACAATGGGGTTGTTAAAAGCCACCGTCCTACTTCAGGATCTTCTTGAGGACAGAACTGCATTTTTCATGTTTCCTGGAGGCAGATGTTTTCTGAGATAACCTCTAGAAGAAGCTTAGAACTTCTGAAGAGATATTCCCCATCTCTCTCTCTGGGCTACCTGGTCAGTTGGCATGGTAGAAGCGACAGAATTGTTTATTGGAAGATGCAATGCAATTTTTCTGGAAAAAAGTGATCATTTTGGAAGTTAGATAAACTGTAAGGTGTGAGGAGGGAGGAGGAAGCCAACATTTTCCACTTTGTGGTCGTTGTGTGGCAGTCATTGGACAGATCACCTTCTTTAATCTTTTATCTTGGTACTGTTGCTGGTTTAGGGATGATGAAACCAAGGTCCCAAGAAGTGAAAACTCTCCCCTCTGAGATGAGCCCGGCCTGGGATTGCAGAGCCAGGACTCGCTCGCAGTGTCCGGCTGCAAAGCCTGGTGCTTTCCACCTTCCCTGGGGAGTAAGCCCATGGAGAAAGTGGTTCTCTACCACACATTTCCTTTGGCTTAAGTGACTTCTCCTCCAACCTGAAACTTTGCTAGTCTTGGACACTGTAACTGCATTTTGTAGGACAGACCTTGGAGCTACCGACTGAGGAGCAGGTGTGCCTTCTGACGCTTGCCCGATGACGGAACGTGGAGCCCTGTAGCACATCACGCTGTAGGATGCACACCCCTGTATTAGTCTGCCAGGGCCGCCATCACAAAATACCACAGATTGTGTGCCTTAGACAATGGAAATTTATTTTCTCACAGTTCTGGAGGCTGGAAGTCCCAGATGAAGGTGTGGGCAGGTTTGGTTTCTTCTGGGACCTCTTTCTTCGGCTTGCAGACGGCTGCCTTCACAGGATCTTTCCTCTCTTTCCTCTCTGCGTGCAAATCCCTGGTGCTTCTGTTTGTTAAATTTCCTCTTCTTAGAAGGACATCAGTCGTGTTAGCTTAGGGCACATCCTAAAGGCCTCATTTTAACTTTGTCACCTTTTAAAAAAAGGCCTTGTTTCCAAATGCAGTCAGACTCTGAGGACTGGGAAGGGTTCCGTGTTGAATTTTCGGAATCTGCATTTCCGAATTTTGGGAGGAGACACAATTCAGCCCATAACAGCCTCAAAATATCAGTTTTTTCCATCACTTGAGCATGGAATAATTGTCCTAATCTAATGTCATTGCTGCTTATATAAAAAATAAAATCGCCTGGCCGCAAGAAAAAAGTGAGCTCCAAGATAACAAATGTTTGGTTATGACACAATTTTATTTTAATTCTCTTTTTGGTCTAATTATAAATGACAATAGGTACTAAAAGCTTTAAAGTAAAAACTATGGAAATAAACCTTCACATCTATCGAGAGGAGAGGAGATGAGAGGTATATCTAGAGTTTGAGAACTCCTGCATTCAATCACCATAGAAGGAAAAAGGCTCGATCGGATTAAGATTGAGTCTTATTATCATTTGTGACTTGCCACTTGAAGCCAGGAAGATTATGTGTCTATTTATAGGCGGTTCTCTAAGCGCAAATAACATGTTCCTACTTGGCTCTTTGGGATGTTGTGCGGGATCCTGATGTACTCAGGTCATGCCCTTCCCCTTGACCGCCAGGTATATGTTTTAGGTTATTTAGTCCTTGTCCTTCATTGTCTTATTTATTTGCATTTTAAAAAATCTGTTTAATTCTTTGTGAGTCTAGCAATACCTGGTTTTTGGCCACTATATTTTTGAAAAATTCTTTTTGCTCCTTCAAGGGCACTGAAGTCCTACTTATAATGATCACGATTTCCCACTTCCTCTCCAATCACTCAGTTTAGACAATGTTAGCTGCTGGAATTGTAATCATCGACATATTTTAATAATTTTAACCATTCCTTTTCTAAACTGGAAAAATAGCCATTGGCATTTTCTGGGATGCTATCAACAGAGTTCACTTGTGGTCTCTGAACACTGATGTTCATGGTGGATAATTTTGGAAATGCATAGGAAAAGTACAAAGGAGAAAATAACAAATCACATCTTGGTCTATTTCTTTATATTCCTGTGTACACTGAAAACAAAAATGGGAATTGATTTTTCCTGTTCGTAAGTTCTTGCAAACCTGTGGTTCCACATCATTTCCTGTGCATCTCAATAGGGGCAAGTGACCAGCTGATTGGGGGATGGCTTTGCTGTTTCCCCACTTCCTTTCCAGTTCCCCAAGTGTGGACAGCCCCCTTCCGCAAGCCGATTGCTGATGCAGGCAGTCAGGTCTCTCTGAGGTGTCTAGCCCCGGAATGCCTTATTTGTTATGAAAACAATAGTTATTCTTCGGCTCCTGTGTTCAGTAGGTATTCACACGAGGGGGAGCGTTCATCTCCTTCGATCCTCATGGCAACCCTGAGGAATAGGAACTATTGTCCTCATTTTACAGATGAGGAAACTGAGGCCTAGAAGGATTAAGTACCTTGAACTCAGACTTGATGCCATAACCTGTGCTTTCACGGAGTCCTTGTTGGGGGTCCCAGGTGCGTGAGGGGTTTCAATAGGGTAAACACCATCTTGTGCTCATTTGATTAGAGCATAATCAGTGATGAATATAGGGCTGTGCTTGAGCCTCGGATTACCGCTACCTCAGAGGTTTACAAGGGCGTCTGTAATTCAGAGAGTGCCGGGTTTACCGTTTAATTCCATTTGTGTGTAAGTAAGGTTCGAGTATCTTACCTTGTGTCTATGGACCCGTTTACACTAACAACACTACTTGTTTTTAAACAGTGGGCCACAATCCGAATTGAAAAAGGAGTCCCAAAGGAGTCGGGTCTTAAAAGCTCAGCTTCTGTTGGTAAGTCTTCTTTTTCATTTATGACGGTTAACGCATCCAAACTGGATAAATTTACATCTACCCAGTTTGAACTTGGCATATGCAGAAAGTGCATCTATAGGCCTTGGACCACTCATGCTTTTGTTCTTTAGGCAAAAGAGCCACTGGCTAAGTTTTGAATGAGTTTTCACTGTGTAGGAGATAATAGTGTGCTAGTTCATCTTTGTGTTCTTATAGGGCATTTCTAAAGGTATACATTTAAAGGTGGTTGCCTGTAATTTTTAAAGATGTAGTTAATGATTTAAGAAAATAATGCTAATTAGACTATCATAGAGTCAAACTTATTTTTGAGCTTTTATTAGTACCTTATTCTAACTTGTTCTCAAAAATGTTCCTCAGGGTAACCCTTTCCTTCTAAAGGCTGACTGGTATTATGTGAAAAAAATAATTATTCCACCACATGTGACACCTTGTTTTTATTTATTTTATTTTTTTTTAAAGATTTTATTTATTTATTTGACAGAGAGAAATCACAAGTAGATGGAGAGGCAGGCAGAGAGAGAGAGAGGGAAGCAGGCTCCCTGATGAGCAGAGAGCCTGATGCGGGGCTCGATCCCAGGACCCCGAGATCATGACCTGAGCTGAAGGCAGCGGCTTAACCCACTGAGCCACCCAGGCGCCCAACACCTTGTTTTTAGAAAGTAACATTACAGAGTAATGTGGTAACATAGTTATTATACATTACATAATAACAAGGGCTCAGAAAAGTCCTACAGTAAAGACCCTGGTCAGTTTTTTTGAAAAGTGAATTAAGTCACTGAACTCTCTAGTGCTTATGCCTTTTAGCATTTTGCTATTGTTCCAATAAACTCTTTTACTGAGGGTAAGAATTTTAAGAATTGTTTAAGACAGGGGTTCATAGGAAAGTAGAATTCTATGGAAGGGATGACTATGAAATTAGGAATAAATAAGTCATTTGATTTAATTAAAAGACTAAGCCTTTACATGTTTTTCAAAAATAATGTAAAGGTTTTTTTTTAGGACCAGTTTTGTGCCCATCTGATTTGAGATTAAAGATAATCACGAGGTCGAACACTTCACTAGGAGGGATTTGTCTTCCAGAGGCTTGTCTGAGAGGAACTGAAGAAACTGTATTATACCACAGTGCATTTTGGAAACAAAGTATTTGAATGAAAACATCTGCTCATTTTGTGTAATTGGATTGTTACATTCAAAGGATTGAAACAACTAGTAGACCTTTCTGGTGTTTACTTTAACACCAGGTATTATCACTGGGAACATTTTACCAAGATTGGGGATTTCTGGCTACACACATTCCTTTTGTTGTCAGATAACTTCTCTTGGACATAGCAGATCTACTAATATTTAATTTTTCCAGGTACATTTTTAAATGTGTATCCTTATGATTAAGGAGACAACGAACTTTATTGCTGGTTTTCTGTTGTACTTGGTGAGATTTGGGGTGTCACTGATCTTGAGTGAAATTCTGTGGAGTCCTATAGATTGGGGTGGTGGTGGTGCACATCTTGGGCCATGAATTAATGCAAAAGGTGTTTCAATTTGGTAGGCTAAGAGGATTAAAAATCAGTAGGTGAGGGTGTCCTTAGTATTAGCTTAGATTTTTTAGCCTGTACTGAAGTGAATAGTGTCACTTGTTGGATTCCTTCCTTTTTTTGTTTTTTTGCCATGCATGTCTTTTCTATGATACCTCCAGAAAAGAGTGGAAGTGAACAAGAGGAGAAAATATAAATCATAATGGCTTAGAGTAAGGCTGAAGTCTCCTAAATTTATCTTCTTTTATTCAGAGTAGTTGTCCCTTTTAGCCATGAAATAGGCAATGACTATTGGCAGCTACTGAACATTTGCTACCTGTGAGTTTGATGAGCCCCGCAGACCACTAAGCTACGCCTCCTATGAGGAGACAGGCATCCGACAGGTCACAGCGATGCACGCCCAGGTAGGCCATAAGCGAAGGACTGCGTGGGATCTGCTTCAGTCTCTGCTGTGCGCCTCTGCTCCCATCCTGGTTTCCATCCTGCCCGGGCAGGCTTGTCCCAGGTTGTGCGCCCTGTTGGTGCACCTGCTGTCTGTAGTCCGCAGGCAGGGAGCGACTTCCTCCCCGACAGACAGGCCGAGGCCGAAGAAACACACAAGCGTGCGGGGCGCTGGGCGCCACAGTCTTCTGCCTCCAGAGCCTCGTGTCTCTGTGCGGCTGCGGGCAAGAACCCCAGTTGGCGCCAAGCCGGTCGAGGTTGAGGCAAGTGTCACAGGCAGGCCAGGGGCCCCGGGAGAGCAGGTGCCACTGGAGCTGTGGGAGCGCTCCCGAGCTGGCGAGAGGTTCAGGAAACAGAGAGGGAGAAATTGGCTAAACAGGGAAAATAGTTGTGTTAATTTCTGCACCAAAATTTCTTTGGCCACTCTTGTATCTGAAGGAGTTTTGGAAACACTTTTTGAGCTCCTCTCTCTGCAGTTAAACCCCTCTTGGGTTCTATTTCTTTTGTGCTTTTATTCACAAGCCAGAGGAAAGCTGACCCGAGGGAAACACTGTCTTTGTGGCTGAAGCGCTGTCTCCTGTCTTCAGCCATCTGCTGCGGAGCCCCTGTTAAAACCACTTGCTTTCCGGAGTGAGCTTCAGACAGGGTCACGAGCAAGGTCTCTTCTAGAAGCCCTGTTATTGCACCTTCTTC
The DNA here is from genome assembly GCF_011764305.1 of Mustela putorius furo. Lineage (NCBI taxonomy): Eukaryota > Metazoa > Chordata > Mammalia > Carnivora > Mustelidae > Mustela > Mustela putorius. Next base: position 5,080,796 of record NW_025421261.1, read on the forward strand.
CAGGTTTAAGGATGTTTCCTCATTGTTACTGCAACATTGAAGACACATCTTTCTTCCCCTCTTTAAGGAACCGTGTTCTGAGCACTCCATGTCAGTGCAGAACGTAGTTACCCTCTACCCTCGTTCGTTTGGCCGATGGGCGTCGCCGCTCCAGCCATGGGACAGGCACGTCTGTTAGACCCAGGAACATGGTGGATTGAGATTTTACCAACTTTCCTCTCACTCTGTTGTAAATTGTGCAAGGGACCATGGACTGTTAAGAGCCACCGCCTCATCCTTGGGTACCTGACTGATCTCAAGGATTGATTGTGCAATGGACTTCAATGACTCAGGGTTAGGGTCGTGCTTATCATGAATGTAACTCACTACGCCATTTTCAGAACTGGACACTAATTCCACAGTAAACTGCATTATGTTACTAGGACATGTTGAATGCTTACCGACCAAAAGTTAACAGGCAGGAAGAAAGGCTTGAGTTTGCCCTTGTCCTGGTGGTGTCACAAACAATACAGATAAGTAGAGGCCGTGGCTCGGGTATGATAGGCGCTGTCCTCTACAACGTGCCCTTGGTCCGACTCAGCAACGTTTGCGTGGGAAGTGCCTCCTCAGGATCCCCCCTTTGCCCCCACCCGCAGGCACCACCTGCAGGGATTTGGGGTCACATGGCCTATTGTTAATGAAATTCCCCGTACTAAATTTCTCTCCTGCCCTGCATGTCTTATGTCCCGTCCCAAGTCCCAATCTCTTCCTCCACCTCCCCCCCCCCCCGCCCCCACACACAAAGGGCAAAATGCTGTGCTGAAACTTCGGATGTTATACCGATTCAGAGAGAATTCAGGTTGCCTAACATTTTGCTCTGATTTTACTTTTGGAATTCTTTCTGTGAGACTTGATTAACCATGTTGATTCTGGTGTAACATTGGTTGCATCAATACTGAATCTCTTTCATTTGTAGAAAATAGGGATAATATTTTGTGACAGAAATTTGAGTATCATTTTCAATACTCATTTTGTTTTGGGCAGGCTGTTTTTTTTTTTTTTTTTTAAGATTTTATTTGTTTATTTGGTAGAGAGAGAGCATGTGTGTGAGAGGGAGAGGGGATAGGGGAGAGGCAGAGGGAGAGGAAAAAGCAGATTCCCCACTGAGCAAGGAGCCCAAAGTGGGGCTCTGTCCCAGGACCCCAGGATAATGACCTGAGCTGAAGGTAGCTGCTTAACCTACTGAGCCACCCAGGTGCTCCGCTGGGCAGCTGGTTGGTGGGAATGGGGGGGGGGGTTGATAGTCTGTTTAAATCACTTAAGTTGATTTAGTAGGATCATCTTGATGCAAACTCCCTGAATACAAGTCAGTATCTGCTGTCCTCACAGATGTGTGGTATAGTGCATTTAATGGCATTATCTTGCTGATAAAAGACTGGAACTTGTCTAGCTACTTGTAGAGAGAAAAATAATCCAGTTACAGGATATGGAAGGATTATAGAGCGAGATTTTCCTGATCACTGCCAAATGTCTATCTGCTTTTATTAGTCTGCCTCTGTTCACAAATCGTGTGCCTAATGGTGGTAGCCATGATGATGAAAATTGTCAAACACACACAAAAGCAGAAGAATAGTATAATGAGCCTGATACAGGTAATATTTGTCAAGATTTTGCCACACTTGATTCACCTGTGCCTTCTTATTTTTTGCTAAAATAGTCAATGCAATATAAGATTTCATATCTTTTCATGCATTTTAAAAAAAGGATTTTGAAAAATAGCCACAGCACTACTAGGTTAACTCAAACTTAACTTTTTAATATCATCTAATACACAGTCCATATATAAATCCCCCTAACAGTTTAAAAATGTTTTTATAATTGGTTTATTTGAACCTAGATTCAGTCATGGTCTATAGATACATTTATTTATTTATTGATACTGCTCTACTGGACATAAGGAGTATGGTTTTTGTTTCTGGAAGGAACAAAAATTACTTAATAGCAGGTGAGTCTGAGAAGATTCTCTAGCACAACGTACATTTTTATCCTCACCGCTTAATACAGCTCTCTCAAGACCAAGTTTCGTTCGTTTTGCAGCCATTCATTTGTAACCCACAGGATTAGTCATCTCTGTTTCTTTTCTTTCTTTCTTTCTTTTTTTTTGAGATTTTATTTATTTATTTGACAGAGAGAGATCACAAGCAGGCAGAGAGAGGTGGGGGTGGGGAAGCAGGCTCCCTGCTGAGCAGGGAGCCCCACTCAGGGCTCTATCCCAGGACCCTGGGATCATGACCAAAGGCGGAGGCTTTGACCCACTGAGCCACCCAGGTGCCCCAGTCATCTGTATTTCTAAGTGCAATATTCCATGATATTTGTTACATGAAATTTATGACATGAAATTTTCATATTCCATGAAATTTCGTTGACAGCCCCTCACTTCCACTTCTCCTAAGATCTCAAACCGAGCCACATGCTCAGCATGTGTGTGTAAGGAAACTCGCTACAAGTGCATACAAATAGTGAAAATGTGGGGACGGGGCACCTGGGGGCTCAGTCGTTAAGCCTCTGCCTTCAGCTCAGGTCATGATCCCAGGGTCCTGGGATGCAGCCCCAGTTTGGGCTCCCTGCTCGGGGGAAAGCCTGCTTCTCCCTCGCCCCTTGCTTGTGTTCCCTCTCTCGCTATGTCTCTCTCTGTCAAATAAATAAATAAAAATCTTAAAAAAGAAACTTTGTCTTGCAGAGAGCTATATTAAAATAAAAAAAAAGAAAAGAAAATGTGGGGACAATGCAGTCACTCACCAGGAGGACAACCAGCACGTGAGCGTTAGCGGGATTTACACAAAGAGAACAAAGTACACAGTTTTTAATGTTGCATGAAAAGAAAATGTGTAGTGTAAAAAACATTTTAAATTACTACTATAAACATATTATGTAATTATGTAGATATATGTAAATAAGTGTAAAATAAATGTGGTTATTTTCTAGGCGGGAAGAGAAAGAATGGGAGATGGGCTTTAACTGTGTCCAGTTTTTTTCTTTAGAGAATATCTGAAGCAAATATGACAATGGGTATCTTTTTCTTTGTTGTTGAACTTATATTTTTTTGGTTAAACTTATACTTCAAGCATAAAGATTAAAAAAACACAACTAAATAAAGGATCAAGAATTGCTTAGCTAGAGTCTTCAGTCTGAGGCATAGAACTAGTTTTATATGAATAGAAAGTAAATATTTGTCTCAAGGGTGTGATTGATGGTTACCTGCTCTGAAACACAACTCTGAGACTGACCAGTGCCTGCAATTAAAACTCAAAATTACGGAACAAAAGTTGTTACTCAAAGCACATTATCTCTTAGAGATAGGATTTTCAGCCTCAGGACTACTGACATTTTGGGTTGAATGACAAAGGGTCATTGTGCATTGAGAGGGGTCTTCTGCATTGTCAGATGTCCCTCTAGATCTTAGTGGCAAACTCCTAATAAGACAGCCAACAGAGTCTCCACGCATTGCCAGATATTCCCTGGGGGCAAAATCCTTTTTCTTCCCCTAACTTCTGTCCACTGGAGCCACTGCTCTCTGAGAATAATGTGTTCATCTCTTGGTATCCAATATTGTCACCATAGTTTCTTAGTTTTCTAATAAATAGGCCCTTGAAGGAGCAGAACTTGATTTCCAGTCTTTGGTGGCTGGTGTGGGGAAGGATGGCATGGGACCTGCGGCTTGTGAACAACAGGGTTAGCAGACAGCACAGGACGGCGGGGAGAGGCCGTTCTTGAAGGAAGAGTAGAAGTGAGACAAGAGTTCTTCCTTCAAACTCTGCCTCATAATCTGATGAAAATATACTGTTTTGGAGGGAGATTTACTTTTGACTGGATTGGAGACTTGTGTGTAACTGTGTACTCTAACCTCTGAAAGGAGATGACTTAGCATTTAATTCTGGCCCACGGTGAGTGAGCAGGAAGGAGTGGTTCTGGCAGGAAAGAAGGTAAAAGGTCACGTCAGACTAATGGTCTTCATTGCATTGTGAAGAAGCCCTAAATCACAGAAAGGAAGTCTCCATGTTAAGAAAGCAGCGACGAAACTCATAAAATATCCCATTATTTTTCAAATCATTTTTCTTATCACGTAGCAGTGACAAAGTAGGTGATATGCCTTGTGCCTAAACCTATTTTCTATGAAATTAGTTTTGCTTTTAAATATAAGTGGTAAGGGCATCTGGGTGGCTCAGTCATTGGGCGTCTGCCTTCGGCTCAGGTCGTGGTCGCAGGGTCCTGGGACCGAGCCCCGCGTCGGGCTCCCTGCTGGGTGGGAAGCCTGCTTCTCCCTCTCCCAGTCCACCTGCTGTGTTCCCTCTCTCGCTGTGTCTGTCAAGTGAATAAATGAAATCTTTAAAAGTAAAGAAATAAATATAAGTGATAAAAGCAGGTGTTAGACAGTTCTGTCCGCAACACTATTTAGTTGTTGGGGGATCTTGTTGGGGTTTAGTTCTCCTAGTCCTGGACTCCTCAGTAGATAAGGAGAGTACCTGTGTCTCCGCATTGTGGAGGTGGAGGAAGCCAGATGAGAGTAGAGACTGAGGGATTCTTTGAGAGTGGGAAGACAACCGGACCAGGCGACTGGGAGTCAACTTGAGAGTACATTCTTTTTTAGGGAAGTTCTCTGCACCATCGGGAGGAGCAGACAGCTCACCAGCTACCATTGAAGCCAAAATCCAGCCTGCCATTTTAGAAGTGTTCCCCAGAGCAGTGTCCTCCCCTAACAGCCCTCTGGCCACCCTACCCTCAGAGAAAGCCCCAGTCAAAAGAACAAAACTTCTCCACTTTGTTTCTACCTTATGGACAAAAATCTATCAATATTAATATCAATATCAATAACATAATCACCATTTATTAAACCGTGGCTGCATCATGCAAAATTATTTACATGAAGGAGGTTTTGTTACGTATCACTTAGCTGATGAGGAAACTACAGGTGAAGAAGGTCAGGAACTTGCTTCAGATCACATAAGGAGTAGCAAGCAGACTGAAAAGAAATCCCAGTCTGATTTATCTTTCCTGTGCAAAATCAAAAATCAAAAAGTTGCCACCACTCCCTCCCAAAATTGTATCTTCCTTACCTGGTCCTCTGGTCAATCCTTCCACCTCCGTTTTCCCGTTGAAGGCTGAAGTAACTCTTCCACAAATGGGAACTCCTCTGCTGAATGTTGGCTTTTGTCACATACTAGGGAACTCATAACGTTTAAATTTCAAATCATCAACAGAACTTTTAAAGAAATGAGTCTATTGAGAATATTTAGGATTATAATTTAAAAGGTACTCTACATCAATGCCAAACATTAAGGTTGACATTTTAATTGATTTGATGGCTCATTTGACAATGAAGTTTTACAGATGCTTCTCTGTTGTGGGATTTCTTGTTTAATCAAAGTAATCATGTCCAAGTCAACAAAGTTAGTGTGGGTTGTCAGCCAAGAAACGGGTCAGCAGTACAGTGAATGAGATGTCACAGAGTTCGTTGTTGGGGCCCCTGGGTGGCTCAGTCAGTCAAGCATCGGTTTTTGATTCAGGTCATGATCTCCGGGTCCTGGATCAATCTAGCAGCCCTGCATAAGGCTCCCTGCTCAGCGGGACCCTGCTTCACCCTCTCCGTCTGACCCTCCCCCCCACTCATGTTCTCTCTCACTTGCTCTTCTCTCTCTCTCAAATAAATTTAAAAAACCTTTAAAAAATAAAACCTGTAAAAAATAAAATGTTAGTTGTTGAAATGAAACTCTGCCTGTTAATTCTAAGTGCCTATTAGTTTCTCTGCAGTGTTGACTGACAGCTGATTGCAATGTCCATTCTTCCACTCTGTTTCTGCTTCAAAATAGATATAAACATACAGTTAATTTCATGATCAGTATTTATATCTGGGGTTAAAATCCTCTTCTTTTATGATCAACATTGCTTATTTTGTAAGTTTCTGGGGGACTTCCAGGGTATATAGTGATGAAAAAGGAATTGATTTTTCTTGTTTGCTTTTCTTAGGAGAACAAGTACATCTTCAGTATTTCTAGTCTTGATAACTGAGAGACATTAAAGAAAATTACTCAAAATTTAAAGAGGGGCAAATTATTGTATTACAGATACATGAACTATAGAAAACAGGAAAACTGTACGTACCTTTATTTTAGTAAAGCTTCTGATCGTATGCTCTTCTAAATACCGGGTTGACAAAACCACTCTATCTGTTTCCCTCCCACAATCCTGGCAGACATCACTGGGTGATGGGTCCTCGCCTCTGAACCATGACGTAGCCTCCTTAACACACACCTGCTTTTCACTACCGACTGCTTTGGAGTTGGGCTTCCTGAGGAAACCTTGTCACCACTCGGGATCTGGAGAATAGAGTGTCTCACACCGTCTGCCCAAGTAACTGAAAGGAGTAACTGGGTTTAGACGTAGATTTGGTTGTATTGTCTGGAGCTGTATTGACCCAAGTAACTGGAAGCATCGTATCATTGAATGCTTCTAGCTGGGGTTTAAGTAACCTAGGAAACAAAGTAGAATTTAAAGTAATCTTGATTGTTTTGGTAAATGAGCCATCAGAGAAGGGGTGATATTGAAGATCCTTTACCCGAGGAGGATGCTCCAGAATGGGATAGAAAAGCCAGCTTCGGGGCGCCTGGGTGGCTCGGTCGATTAAGCGTCTGGGGTCCTGGGATTGAGCCCTGAGTCCAGCTCCCTGCTCAGCGGTGAGCTGCTTCTCCCTCCCTCTCTGCCACTCCCCCTGCTTGTGCTCTCTCTCTCTTTCTCTCAAACAAATACATAACATCTTTATTTAAAAAAGAAGAAGAATGAAAAGCCAGCCTTGGTTACATGGTAGGAAAAGGCTGCCACTTCAGGAGGCAGTTTTAGACTATCAGGCATGGAAAGCACTGAACCCAGAATGATGCTGCCCTCCATGGCACAGAACCAGCGCCGTGACCTTCACGAAACTCTGCAGTGACGCGCCGCTGGCAATCACGGACCCTGGTCTGCGTGAGCAGTGCTTATGGAGTGTTTTCTGTGCACCCACGTCCGATGGTGAACTCTGCGCTCAGGCAACCCTCGCCTCCTTACAGAGATCTCCCCCAGTCTCCGCACATCCCTGTGACCACCGGAAGCCAGCCGGTGCTGACGCATCGCATGTCCCCAAAATAAGTGTAATTAACCTGAGGAAGAAAAATCCCAACTGCTGCATGAAAAGAGATCGTTTTGGATGGGGGACTTCAGAGAGGGTGTTTTGGTGGATGTGTTAGTGTTGAACCGGCCACGTCAAGGGGGCTTGGGCTTAACAGAGCTGATGGGACTTTCCAAACTCGGGGCATGAGGAATAGCCTGTGTAGCAGAGGGAGTGAGTGTAGTTCGTGGACCGGAACAAACACAGAAATAAGGTTGGCTAAGAGGGTGACATTAGATATGACGGGCTCAATGCAGAGTGGTTTAGCTGTGACATCAAGGTACAGAGAATCCCAGGCTTACTGTTTCTGTAAAGAGGAAGTTCTGAAGCCTGCGAAAGGTGACTGCAGTGGCCAACCAGACCTGTGAAGGTTGATGATGGAATTTGGGAAAAAAACCCAAAGGATGATTCATACGACAGTAGGCTGATTAGCAGAAGAAAGAAGCCATCCCTCTTTCTCTCCGTAACCATAAAAGATAGGAAAGACTGGTATGCATGAAAGCAAAATGTTTTATGTAAGAAAGAGCTTCTTAGCCAAAAGGATCATGAAACTGGACACAGGCTACAAGGTAGCTTTCACAGAAAAGTTTTATACATAGAATGCAGAGTTGAGAGTTTGAGGAAAGGCATGGATTAGGTAACAAAACTCTTCAGTTGTTAGCAGTGCCTTGTCATCTTTGTTGTGATAAATTCCATATACAAATTTTATTTTCAGTTTTTAATCTGTCTTTTGGTCGTATTTATCTCTGTAACATTGGTATCTGTTTGTGGGCCACTGACTCCGTCAGCAGAGACAGCAGGAAGGGTCTTCGTCAGGTCTTTCCTCCGCAAGGAGCGGCGCCTTCAAGCCCTCTCCTTTTCTCCTCTCTCTAGGACGGTTTAGAACGGCAGTTCCCAATCTTCTCTGTTTTCTTGCTGAAGCTCTTGGTACAGCACAAGGTTTTTTTTTTTTTTTTTCCTTAAGATTTTATTTATTTATTTGACAGAGAGAGACACAGCGGGAGAGGGAACACAAGCAGGGGAGTGGGGGAGGGAGAAGCAGGTTCCTGTTGAGCATGGAGCCCGATGCGGGACTCGATTCCAGGACCTTGGGATCCTGACCTGAGCTCAAGGCAGATGCTTAACAGTTGAGCCACCCAGATGCCCCAGCACAGCGTGTGAGGGGCCAGGGTGCCAAAGTAGGCTTGGTACACAGAAGCCTGGGGAAATGGGGGGTGTCTGTTGGGGATGGGCTCTTGGGGCTCAGGGAAGGGAGAAAGCCTGTTGGGCCTGTGATTAGACAGAGTCCTTTTCTTGGGTTGGAGTAGGAGGATGCTATAGTATGACATCTGGAACATGAATTAACATGTCACATGAGTTGGTGGCCTAGTGATGTCTGCATTCCCTGGGATGTGCAAAACCCTTAGGACCCTCTCTTGGTGTGGACCTCAGTATTTTGAAAGCTCCCCTCTGTTCCTCCTTCACTGACTTCTAGGTCAGGTGCCTGGTATTCCTGCTTCTCTCCTTCAGAGTTCTGTTTCCCTCAAAGCTTGGGCTGACTAGGGAAGGACAATTTCCTGGAGTCCTATTTTGTTTTTGAAGGTTCCTTAGAGAATAAAACCCATAGACCCCTTATGGCTCCGGTACTTCTGGGGACACCGGTGAATAAAAGGAAAGCCTGGGGCGTCGTCTGCTTTTCTGTTAGGGCCGCAGAGCCTTCCACCCTGTCTTGCCTCGTTGTTTCTGGAATCGACAGGCCTAGCCTTTGTGCTTCTCTGGTGCTGCGTGCTGGGCCTGCACACGCCCCTTTCACTGGGCCATTCAGTGGAGCGGACCGAAAAGCCCGAGGATGGAGAGACGCTGTGGGCGAACTTTGGGGGTGGGATAATTTGGCCCCTTTACCTTTGAGTATCTGGAAAAGTGCAGTGCCTGAGAGTCCAGCAACTCGGAGGAATGGTGACTTTGGCTTTACGGAAAGCCAGTGTGTGCGCACACTGAGTAACAGTCTTCCCGTGGTTCGAGAAAAAGCATTCTGATTTCCAGTGTCCCTTCGTGAACAGGGAAATTCTCGTGGCTTACACAGAGAGGAAATTGATCAGGGATTCCAGAGACCATCCCTTTACGAAAAAAAAAAACCCAGACAAAACAACAAGGAGAAAGGAGATTAAGACTGGACAGAGCGTACAGGCTTTGACCATGAGTGATTGTGACCATGAGTCACATTCATCTGCCGTGTACGCTCTGTAGAGTACTTCACGTCTTTGCAAAGAGTAAGAGTATATTCCTTTTTCCCAAGTGTGGTAGGTTTTTTGATTAAGTCGGTATCTGTTAGTGTATCATGCAGATATACGCTTCCTTTTCCTGCCTCTTGCAATGATGTTGGTACAAATCTACTCAAATGAACGAACATCCTCATTTTCAATGACTCATATGTTCATGGCAGTGAGTTTATGTGCCAGTCACTGGCCAGTCCCCACGACTTCTCCATGATAGATCTCAAGTGTGCGATGCCGGCAGGTGTGACGAAATCCCTGCGTGTCACGGTGTTCCGCCTCTGATGCTCATGTGACATTCTGTTCTCGCAGAGAAGCATGTGTATCGGGGTCTATACTCAAGGAGAGAAAGGCAGGCATTTCGTAAGCAGCAAAAAGAACGAACATCCTTTTTCCTAAGGGAAGCCGTTCCACCGTTACTGCTGCAGGATAAGCCACCCCTTGTGTCCTTTAGCACAAGCTTGTTTTAGAAACGTAGAAATGACACTTCATAAATTTGATGTAACTTGGTCTTTTTTTCTGTCTTTGCTTATAAACAGTTAAGACATTGCCTGCATCATGTGATGACTGGAGTTGGTGGGTCCTGGGCTCAAAGAAAACACAAAAAGGGGAAAATGGGGTTCTGATGTGAAGAATTTTGAATGATTTTAGGGATGTGGTGTCCAGTGGAAGAAGTTGTAGCCAAAAGCAGGAGGGTAAGAGGGCCCAGAAAACATTAGGGGCCCAAGGACCGCTTTAGTTTGGTTTGAGCTAGAATGAGTGAAAATGAGTTGGAGGCAGGAGTTGAGATTGGATAGATATTTAGATTTAAGTCCTAGAAGGCTTTAAGTGCCAGGCTAAGAAATTACTTCTTTAGGTGAGGGAATATCAAAGGTTTGGGAAGATGAGTCTGGTTGCTTTGCAGAGGTGGGTTAGACAGGGAGAGGGAGAGGGAAGTGGAGAAAGAAGAGGTGCTCGATAGCCGTTCTGAAGGTAATGGGGCCTTGGCGTGCCAATGTCGAGCCACCCCTGCATCCCAGGTAAATCCCACTGGATCCTGGTGAATGATTTTGTGAATGTGCTGTTGGATTCGGTTTGCTACTGTTTTGTCGGGGAATTTTGGCATCTCTGTTCAGAGATGCTGACCTGTAGTTCTCTATTTTTGTGGTGTCTTTATCTGGTTTTGGCATCAGGGTGATGCTGGCCTCGTAGGATGAATTCAGGAGGCTTCCTTCCCCTTCTATGTTTAGGAATAGTTTGAGAAGTCTAGATCTTAACTGTTCTTTAAATGTTTGGTAGAATTCACCCATGAAGCTCTCTTGTCCTGGACTTCTCATTGTTGGGAGGTTTTTGAATACCAACTCAGTTTTATTGTTGGTAATCTGTTTGTTCCAGTTTTCTATTTCTTCCTGTTTCTCTTTTGGTAGTTTATGTGTTTCTCTGAATTTATCCATTTTTTTTCTAGGTTGTTCTATTTGTTGGCATATACTTGTTCATAATACTCTCTTGCAATCTTTTCTATTTCTGTGGTGTCGGTTTTATTTTTCCTCTTTCATTCGTGATTTTATTTAAGCCCCTCCCCCCTTTAAAATGAGTCTGGGTCGATGTTTATCATGTTTATTTTTTAAAAAGATTTACTTATTAGAGAAAGAGTGAGTGAGCAAGCAGGCAGAGAGGCAAGGGGAGAGATACCATGAGAGTATCTCAAGCAGACTTCTCGTCCAGTGCAGAGCTCATGAGCAAAGGGCTCGATCCACGGCCGTGACCTGAGCTGAAATCAAGAGTTGGACACTTAACCGACTTAGCCACCTGGCGTCCCTCCATGTCTGTCAGTTTTGTTGATGTTTTCAAAGAACTAGCTGCCAGTTTCCATGGTTTGTTCTGTTCTTTTTGTTTGTTTGTTTTAGATTCCATTTTATTTCATTCAAATGAAACTAATCTTCATTCCTTCCTTCTGCTGGTTTTGAGTTTTGTTGGTTCTTTTTCTAGCTCCTTTAGCTGTAAGGTTTGGTTGTTTATTTGAGACTTTTCTTGCTGCTTGAGGTGAGCCTGTGCGGCTGTAAGCTTCCCTCTTAGACCCACTTTGCTGCGTCCCGGGGTGTGGGACCGTTGTGTTTGTGTTCCTTTGTTTCTGTGACCTTCTTCCTTTTTGATTTCCTGGTTGACTTGTTCACTGTGTAGTAGCAGATGTTTAACCTCCACGCCTGTGGTCTTCCCAGAGTTTTCCTCATGGTTGACTTCTGCTTTAATAGCATTGTGGTCAGAAAGAATGCATTGCAGGACTTCGATCTTTTTACGCTTGTGGAGACTTATTTTGTGGCCTAATATGCCACGTACACTTGAAAACAGTGTGTTTTCTGCTGTGTTAGGATGGAATGTTCAGAATATACCTATTGTTAAGTCTACCCAGTGCGGATGGAAAGCCGTTGTTTCCTTGTTGATTTTCTCTTTGGGTGATTGGCCACTGACATAAGTGGGGTGCTCAGGTCCTCTGCTGTCACTGTATGAGTGCTGATTAGGTGCTTTATGGTTTTTTTTTTTTTTTAAGATTTATCTATTTTTTTATTTGACAGACAGAGATCACAAGTAGGCAGAGCGGCAGGCAGAGAGAGAGGAGGAAGCAGGCTCCCCGCTGAGCAGAGAGCCGGAACGTGAGCCCAAGGCAGCAGTGGCTCAACCCACTGAGCCACCCAGGCGCCCTTTATGTTTGTTTTTAACTGTTTTATGTATTTGGGTCCTCCCATGTTGGGTGCACAAATATTCAAAATTATTTGTTGTGATTGTTGGATTGTCTCCTTGATTGTCATGTAGTGTCTTTCTTTGTTTCTTGTTATAGTCTTTCTTTTGAATATGAATATGGCTATCTGGACTTTGTTTGGACATCTGTTTGCATGATAAATCTTTCTACAGCTCCTGGGGCCTGTGGAGCTTGGGCAGTGGGTTGGTGGAGAGATGGAATGTCCTGGCAGCGATATAAAGTGTGAGCCTTGGGGAAGAAGCCAGGCTGCAGGTGCGCAGTATTTTCGGCGGGTGAAAGTTGAAATGGAGGCTTTAGTGAACTCTCAGAGTGAAAGACATTTACAAACACTAGAGGAAAATTCGTAGGAAAAGGACCGGAGAAGAGAAACGGATGAGACGAGGATCAAGCAGGGAAGAAAAGGAGAGCAGAGGGAATGGAGACCGAGGGAAGGGCGAGCTCCGACTCGGCATTTTCTTCCTCATTCCTCGGCCCACCAGTACTCTTTTGTGCTCTGTTTTTCTCCCAAGAATAATAGATGTTATCTACCAACTCCTTCTGAGAAACAAAGCCTTTGGATGCCTTCTCTGTAAAGTGTGCTTTTCCGTGCGTGCTTACACATGGGAGGTGGGGCATTGTCGGGGACTTCTAAAGCTAACCTAGAAATTAAGTATTTTGGGGTAAGGTTCGAGATGCAGGGGTGGCACTGGTTATGTGGGAAGTGGTCACCGTCAAGGTTCACTTTGTTTCGTCTTTGCAATTTTGAGGACTCGCTGAGCCATCAGATGATGTGATTCTGGGACAGCTGGCCGATGAACACGCAGGCTTCGCGTCTGCAAGCTTTCGTGTGAGTGTTTGAAATTTGGGTTTATACATCTTGAAAAAATATTTTAGTTTTTTTGCGTAAGTAATATCTTCACATGATGCTGAAACCGTAGTTGTTTAAAAATACGTGGTTTGATGACCAATAGTATAATTTCCGCCCCCTGCCGTCTCCGTCTGCGTCCTGCTAGCTGTCGCAGTGTTTCTTCGTGCTGTGCAGACACCTGTTACAACGTGGATGTTTCTGGCTTTTGACCAAAGATGACGTATAGTAATCAACTCTATCCCGTGGTCCTTTCCGTTGATTATTTAGAAAGTTTCTTCTTGTTTAGCAAGAAATTTCGTTATATGAGTGCAAATAGTTCTTTTTAACTGTAGTTCTAGGCCTGGTGCTGTTCAAGTATGCTGCGGGGATCACCGGGCAGCTCAGTGGTTAAACATCTGCCTTTGGCTCAGTCATGATCCCAGCCTCCTGGGGTCAAGCCCCCCGCAGGCTCCCTGCTCAGCGGGCAGCCGGCTTCTCCCTCTCCCTCTGCCTGCCCCCCTCTGTGCTTGTGCTCCCTCTCACTCTCTGTCAGATAGAATCTTTAAAAAATACGGGGCAGTATTCTTTCTGTAACATGAATAAATACGTAACATCAGTCTGTGACCCGAATGCATTGTTTTGTCAAAGAGCATTTGTAACTTTGGTTGGCGTTGCTAGATGCCCTTCGTTAACAGTCTGCACCGTTTGTACTCACTGGAAGTGTGTGCCAAGTGCCTATTCCCCACAGCTTCACCGAAGGCATAAATTTGTCCAAGTTTTGGATTTGTGCCAATCTGTAGGTGAGAAGTAGAAAATCAGGGTAGTCTTAATATGCGCTTCTGCTACAAAGAGTGACTTTGTACATGTTTCATGCTTAAGGGACTTTTTTTTTGCTTGCAGAGTTTAATTTTCTTGCTTTTTTTTTTTTTTCTTGTTAACATGTAATGTATTATTTGCTCCCGGGGTGCAGGTCTGTGAATCATCAGCCTTACACCATTCACAGCACTCACCATAGCACATGCCCTCCCTAAAGTGCTTAAGGAAAATTTGTATTTTTTTTTTTAAGATTTTATGTATTTATTCGAGAGAAAGTGGCAGAGAGAGCACAAGAGTGGGTGGCCGGAGGAGGACAGAGAGAGGGGGAGAAGCAGGGGCCCGATGTGGGCCTCCATCCCAGGGCCCTGAGACCATGACCTGGGTGCTTCCGTTGGTTAAGCATCTGAAGCACCCTGGTACCCCATGCTTCTCCTAGCTTTCTGTTTCACTTTGATTTCTAGGACCTTCTCATATATTTAGGTGATAAACTTCTGTCTGTGAGGAGATACAGATATTTCCTTCAGTTTGTGACTCGTATTTTTTTCTTTGCTTATCATGCTTATTACTATGCAGGGATTTTTCATTTCTGCGTAGTCAAATTTATGAATATTTTCTTTCCATAGTGTCTGGATTTTGAGTTTTTTAGCAGAAAGATTTTCCTTTGATCAAGTTTAGGGAGTTCTCCAATGTCTTCTTTGATTAGTTTTGTGTTTTTTAAAATATTTAAATCTTTGATTCTTTTATTCTGGTGTGTTTGTCCAGATGGCTTTCCAGTTGTGGAAAAACCCAGTTCATCTGTGCACAACTGATTTATTTGTACGGCACCCTTGATTTCCTGTGTTTGTTCGGATCTGTTTCTGTACTTTCTATTTTGTTCCCTATGTTTACTTACCTTCTTATGTATCATCATGGTTTTTTTTTTTGAATTTTCCAAAAGTTTTAGTTTAAATTCAGCCAGCTAATATATATTAATTACATCATAGTTCCAGACATGGTGTTCCGTGACTCATCAGTTGCATGTCACGTGCAGAGCTCAGCACATCACGTGCCCTCCTGATTGCCTGTCACCCAGTTACCACCCCCCCACGCTCCCCCCTCCAGCATCCCTCAGTTTTTCCCTGTAAGTTAAGTGTCTCTCATGGTTTTTCTCTCTCTCTGATGACTTCCCATCCAGTTTTCTCTCTCTTCCCTATGATCTCTGCTCTGTTTCTTATATCCCACATATGATAATATATGTCATATAATAGTCTTTCTCTGATTGAGATATTTCTCCAAATGATTTTAAAATCAAAACTTTTCTGATGGCCGTGATGTTATTTTAATTATTGTTCAGTGATTTAATAGACGTAATGGGTTGTATTCCTATCCAGTAGGGATTGTTGTGCTCATTGCTTTCCTCCACAGAATCTTCCTGTTTATTCTTGCCTGCCATTTCCCCACACGGTCTTGAGATACAGCCTGTGCATGGTCCAGAGGAAATGCAACTCTTCATTTTTATTGGACTTGTGTAAAATGTATAAATTTTCTGGGAGCAGCTTGACATTATCTAGGTTGAGTAAGACTCTGCAAGGACATTAGGTCTTTCCACTTGTTTAGGTGATCTTTTATATCCCTCAGGAATGTTTTAAAGTTTTTCTTAGATAAGTTTTGTATACTTCCTCTTAAAATCATATTTCTGGTTGCTATTGTACATGGAGTGGCTTCTTTCATCCTAGCTTCTAATGGATTGTTGTTTGTATATTGAAAAGCTTGATTTTTTTCTATTCATCCATTCATACAATTTTTATTTAAATTCTAGCTAGTTAACATACAGTGCAAGAGGGGCACCTGGGTGGCTCAGTGAGTTAAGCCGCTGCCTTCGGCTCAGGTCATGATCTCAGGGTCTTGGGATCGAGTCCCGCATCGGGCTCTCTGCTCAGCAGGGAGCCTGCTTCCCTTCCTCTCTCTCTGCCTGCCTCTCCATCTACTTGTGATTTCTCTCTGTCAAATAAATAAATAAAATCTTTAAAAAAAAATACAGTGCAAGAGTAGATTCAGGTGTAGAATTTAGTGATTCATCATGTACAGACACTACCTTGTGCTCATCACTGTCAGTGTCTTCCTTAATACCTGTCACCTATTTTAGCGCATCCCCCCCCATCTCCCCTCTGGTAACCATAAGTTTGTCCTCTGTAGTTAAGTGTCTGTTTCTTAGTTCGTCTCTCATTTTTTCCTCCTATGTTCATTTGTTTTGTTTCTTAAAGTCCAAATATGAATGAAATCTTATGGTATTTGATTTATTTCACTTAGGATAATGTTCTCTAGCCCTGTCCATGTGAATGAAAGATTTCATTCTTTTTTGTGGCTGAGTAATATTCCATTGTATGTGTGTATCACATCTTCTTTATCCATTCATCAGTCGGTGGACATTTGGGTTCTTTCCATAGTTTGGCTATTGTTGATAATGCTGCTATAAACATTGGGTGCACGTACCCATTCAAATCTGTATTTTTGTATCCTTTGGGTAAATACCCAGTAGTGCGATTGCTGAGTCATAGTGTAGCTCTATTTTTAACTTTTTGAGGAACCTCCATGCTGTTCCCCAGAGGGGTTGCACCAGCTTGCATTGCCACCAACAGTGTAGGAGGGTTCCCCTTTCTCTGCATCCTCACCAGCATCTGTCATTTCCTGACTTGTTAATTTTAGCCATTCTGACTGATGTGAGGAGGTATCTCATTGTGGTTTTGATCTGTATTTCCCTGATGCCGAGTGATGTTGAGCATCTTCTCATGTGCGTATTGGCCATCTGGATGTCTTTGGAAAAATTCCCATTCATGTCTTATGTGCATTTCTTGACTGGATTATTTGTTTTTTGGATGTTGAGTTTGATAAGTTCTTTATAGATTTTGGATAGTAACCCTTTACCAGATATGGCGTTTGCAAATATCTTTTCCCATTCTATAGCCTACTTTCCCTTTTTTTTTTTTTTTAGGATTTTATTTATTTATTTGACAGAGATCACAAGTAGGCAGAGAGGCAGGCAGAGAGAGAGGAGGAAGCAGGCTCCCTGCTGAGCAGAGCACCCAATAAGTGGCTCAATCCCAGGACCTTGGGATCATGACCCGAGCCAAAGGCAGAGGCTTTAACCCACTGAGCCACCCAGGCGCCTCTGTAGACTACTTTTTCGTTAGGTTTATTTTTATTTATTTATTTTTTAAAAGATTTTATTTATTTATTTGACAGAGAGAGATCACAAGTAGGCAGAGAGGCAGGCAGAGAGAGAGGAGGAAGCAGGCTCCCTGCGGAGCAGAGAGTCCAATGCTGGGCTCCATCCCAGGACCCCGAGATCATGACCTGAGCCAAAGGCAGAGGCTTAACCCATTGAGCCATCCAGGCGCCCCAGGATTTTTTTTTTTTTTTAAAGATTTTATTTATTTGACAGAGAGGAGCGCGCACAAGCTGAGGGAGTGGCAGAGGGAGAAGCAGGCTCCCTGTTGAGCAGGCAGCAAAGAACCAGCTCCTGGTTTTATTGATCTGTTCTGTTTTTTTTTTTTTTTTTTTTTTTTTTTTTTTTAGTTTCTACATCATTTATTTCTGATCTAACCCTTATAATTGCTCTTCTTCTGCTGGCTTTAGGCTTCATTTGTTGTTCTTTTTCTAGCTCCTTTAGGTGTAAGGTAGGTCATGTATTTGAGATTTTTCTTGCTGTATTGCTACACTTCCCTCTTAGGACTGCCTTTGCTGCATCCCAAAGGTTCTGGACTATCGTGTTTTCATTTTCATTTACTTTTATGTATTTTTTAATTTCTTCCTTAATTTCCTGGTGTTAACCCATTCATTCTTTAGTAGGATGTTCTTTAACCTCTGTATACTTATGGTCTTTCCAAATTTTTTCTTGTGGTCGAGTTCTAGTTTCATGGCGTTGTAGTTAGAAAATATGCATGGCATGATCTCAGTCTTTTTGTGCTTTTTGAGGCCTGATTTGTGACCCAGTATGTGATCTGTTCTGGAGAATGTTCCTTGTGCCCTTGAAAAGAATGTGTACTCTGCCAATTTAGGATGAAATGTTCTGAATATATCTGTTAGGTCCCGATGTAGGGCTTGATCCCAAGACCCTGAGATCATGACCTGAGCCAAAGGCAGAGGCTTAACCCACTGTGCCACCCAGGTGTCCCCTTATTTTACTTTTATTAATTGGATTAATTGATGGGGTACATAGGTACTTAAAACAAACTTTACCCTTTTTATGTTTTAAAAAAAAAGAAATAGAATTAAAAAGTTGAATGTCTCTTAAATGTGCCAACTGGGGAAACATGGCCAGGGGTACATGAATAGTTTCATAACTAATGCTTTTTTTTTTTTCTGAACGAGGCAATCATGACCGAGTACCTCTTAGGAAATCAAAGGATATGCTAAGCCAGCATTTATTTTGAGCACATTTCATATACATGACAAGTCACGACAGTTGTACTGATTTTATCCTCTTTTTTTTTATGGACCTAGTACATGGCATGTAATAATTTAGTTTTTCTAAAGCAGTTTTGCTGCTATAGGGACACCTGTGCACCTTCTATGTAGTGAAGTTTTTTATTTTGCTTGCATTCACATTTTTTTTGTTTTTCTCTTCAATCTTGCACTTTTAAAATTAAAGAAACTTCAGACCTTAAAACAACAACCCAAAGATGACCTAGCCAACAGCAACCCCTCTAAGAAGTATATTGCTGATTTGATCATCCAATAGATAACATATTATCAATAGTAAGTGAAATTAAGCAGAAAGATTAATGTGTGTCTGTGAGCTCCCAGTGTTCTAATACTTATTGGTAATAACTTGGTTCTCTCATCCTAAGTTTTTATCCTTCTTTTTTATTTAAAAAAACCTTTTTTTAAAGAGTTTATTTACTGATTTGAGAGACAGAGACGTGTGAGAGAGAGAGCGAGCGCGAGCAGGGAGGAGGGGGAGAAGCAGGCTCCCTGCGAGCAGGAACCGGACAGAGGGCTCGATCCCAGGACCCTGAGATCATGATCTGAGCTGAAGGAAGACACTTAACTGACTGAGCCACTCAGGTGCCCCGAATATTTCTCCTTCTAAATCGATTTAATTTACAAGGTGAATGCTTTATCACAGATGTGTTGCTTGTAGCAACAAAATGACAGTATGACTTAGAGGTGCCTGTTTTGTGGGTGCCTGAAGCTTATACAATTTGGAGATCCTCTTTAGGTAAAAGAATATACAGAATTAGGTGTGGGACTTTGGAAGGAGCCGTTTAGGTGAGGAGACCAAAGATGAACTGTGTTGGCTTCATGGTCAATCTGTCTCTGTCTCAGCGACCTTGAACTCAAACCTAGAGTCATGGGTGAGGGTGTAACAGGCTGTTGGGACCAAAAGAGATAGAAGGTGTTTCCTAAAAACCTTGGCAACATGAAGAGTGATTATGCTTTCTAAACCTTGACTGATTTGCATACACGGGGCAGCTGATTGTGCCTCAGGAGGACTCGAGGAGCAACAACGCCGGCGGGACATGCGCCGAGGTCACAGAGCCCTGGGTTGGACAGAAGAACCGCCTCAGACCACTCAGACCTGGAGGAACAATGGAACTGGGGAAGGAGTATCAAGTGGGCTGCTGCCCAGTGGCTGCTTTTTGTTGGGCTTAGCATGGGAAGGTACAGAGACCGAATCAGATGTATTCCAGGCACTGAAAGATTCCTGCCCTCGTCAAAAAAAGAGAGAAGAAAAGTGATGTGGGTTACAATGACCCTGGAAGGATGAGGCAGTGTAAATAAGTTAGTGACCAGTGCGTCTCCAGACTAATGCTAGATGCCGGCCCTGCACAGCATCTCCTAGGTCAGAGTTCCGTTCCTTCCCTCACAGGCAGGAGAGACACTGTAAGAACTGTTACTCAAATCCCTTTTTAGCGAGGTCTTTGGGGCCTGTCAGAGGGCAGGTGCTGGACAGAGCGATGTGGAATTTGAAGCTTTAGGATATGAGGAAGCAGTTGGTGTTGGAGTAGCAGAGTTGGTTTCAAAACCTCGTTCTCTTCCTTACTGTTTTTTGGCCCCTGGAATGTTACTCAACCCTACTGAGCCCTAGTTTCCTCATCTGTAAAATGGGGGTAACCTACAAAACCTCATAGGATTCTGGGGATTATTTAAGTGTAGGTGTCAAGGGCTTAGCACAGTCTGGCATCAGAAAACATTCAATAAATGTCAGTTGTCTTCTAGTTTAGAATATTTATGGAAAAAAAGCACTATGATTTCCTAGAACCTCTAATTGGGATTGTAGCTACAAATTGTGGCAACTCTTAAGTGTAACATGTTTCTGATTTTTAAAAAGTGGAGGCACAGTTAACACATATTAAAATGCACAGCTATCAAGTGTTCAACTAGATGTCTTTTGGGGTATTTATAGACCTGTCGAAGAATCTGTCATAGTTCCCCTAAAGAACACAGCCTAGTTCTCAAAAGTCTCTCAAGCCCTGCCCAGATGTAGGGTCCTCCCTCGGACCCTGCCGTCACCTGTCTTCCGACTTCCATCATCCGTCAGTCTTTCTATGTTTGAAATTCGCATAAATGGAATCAGAGGGTATGTGCTCTTTTGTACCTGTTTTTTCACAAAGTATCATATTCATGAGATTTCTCCATGTCGTGGGACTCAGTGAATTTTTTAAATTGCTGTGGAATTCCTTTATTGAAATACATCCTTTGTTTAATTCGTTGTCATGTTGATCGACATTTGGGTTGTTTGCAGTTTTTAGCCCTTAGGAATAACCGTGACCATTGTCCTGAGCCTGTTTGCTTGTTTTTTTGCCAGAGGACAATACCTGGGGCGATTGAAAGGCATAGGGTAGGCGATTTATGCTTAGCAGTATTAGAAACTGCTAACTGGTGATCCAAAATGAGTCGTACACTCAGAGTCCATCCAGCCGCTGCCCGACTTCCCCAGCACTCTGCAGTTTAACTGGGCCTTTTAAATGATGGGTGTTTGGCGGGGGTATGTTGGTCACATGTCATTTCGGTTTAAAAAAAATAGCACTTTTAAGTTCTTTTCTCTCACTCTGTAATATAATACATATACTTTATCGAAAAAGGAGATATTGTAGATATATAAATAAGAACATTAAAAATCACCCATATGAAATTTTGTTATGCAGAAAAGACCTAATTTTCTTGAGTGTCATTAGGTTAGAAGTGTTTTTGAACATATGTGTGTAACTACAACCCCAAAGGATTGTGCTTATCTCCTTGAAGCTACCCTGTGCTTAAGAACTAATATTTTGATGTATTTCTGTATTTTTTTTTTTTTGATCCTTCATGTGTGTTTATTAAAATGTGGTTGGCGTTCTAGTGCGCGGGTCCGGGGCTGGGCCCTGGCGCTGTGTGTTCACAGGTTCCAAAGACAGTTCTGATGTGCGGCCGTGCTTGAGTTCAGCTCCCTTTCCCTCCGTTCTGTTTAGTGCCTGGCTGTCTCTCTGTCGTGGCTGAATGACGGATTAAGTGAACGAATGCTTTGGGTTTGGGTGAGGAAATTGATTTCCAGCTAAACTGACTTTGCAAATGAGTTTCTGAAATGGATTTTTTAAAAATACAGCATTCATTTTTAAGAACTAACAAGAGCAGTACAGTTAATCTCCTTGTACTAGCCACCCAATTCAATAAGAATTTACATCATCTGTCCTCTTTTTTCAGTTTTTCCTTTGTGGAAGTGTTTTTTTTAAATTAACATCTAATGTATTATTTGCCCAGGGGTACGGGTCTGTGAGTCTTACACATCTCACAGCACTCACCGCAGCACATGCCCTCCCCCGTGTGCATCACCTGGCCACCCTCTCCCTCCTCCACCCCCCAGCAACCCTCAGTTTGTTCCCTGAGATGAAGAGTCTCTTATGGCTCGTCTGTGGAAGTATTTTTTAGATAAATTTTAATTACAGATGCAGTATGTGAGCAACATAGAAAATTAGAGAATACAGGTAAGCAATCAGAAACACCATGTTCTCACCTTAATGTGTATCCTTTTATGGAAGCACTTTAAAAACTAATCCTAGATACCATGCCATTTTACCTTCAAGTACCTCAGTGTATACATTGTGAAAAACTGACTTTTGTTTTAAAGATTTTATTTTTATTTATTTATTTGACAGAGAGAGAGAGAGCGAGAGATATCACAAGTAGGCAGAGAGGCAGGCAGAGAGAGAGAGGAGGAAGCAGGGGCTCGATGTGGGGCTCAGATCATGACCTGAGCCGGAGGCAGAGGCTCAACCCACTGAGCCACCCAGGCACCCCCTAACTTTTGTTTTAAGTATAACCCTGACACCTTTATTACACTTAACTAAGTTAATAATAATAAACAGGATTTTTTAAAAAAGTACTTAGGAAGGAGAGCAGCGGTAATCAGAAACACAGAGGATTCTCTGGGAAGTAAGCACAGTCAAATTCACATGCTAGAAATTATGGCTTGATTAATGGCCCTGGGAATTGTCTGCACAGGGTATATCTAGAATTAGCCTTGCAGCATTACAGCTAAATTTTTGTGGAAAATGTGACCAAAAAAGGGCCGGAAAGCTGTGCAGTCAGGTGACTATGTAGTTGCTAGAGTCATCTGTGTGATGACTGACGGACAAGAACAAGGACAGAGACTCCTGGTTGGAGGGATCCATCCCAGGCCCTTAGTTGTGCCAACTGGGTAAAGATCTTCCAGTCTTTACAGCCCAGCGATGGCGTGAATGTGGGTCTTGGTCCTCTGGAGCTTGACGGTGAGTATGTCTGTTCCCCCCACCCCCACCCTGGCCCCAGGCAGCTCATCTTTACCACTGCTTCACCTTGATCTCTGCTGTAAGCCCACTGATGGGTCCGGAAGGACATGGGGGTGTGGTCAGGGTGGACCACAGACCCCCAGAGGAGCTCCTCACACCAGGAAAAGGCCTTTACTACCAGTGGTTGGTGCCCCTACAGGTAAACTCCTCCCTGCCCCCTTGCTTAGGGGGATATGAGCTTTTTTTTTTTTTTAAATAATGGAAGTATTTATTTAATCCTATAGTGGATGAATGACTGAAACAGGGATTCACAGATACTGTCTCTTTCTCTCTTTCTAATCTCTTTCTTTTTAATTTGGTAAGAACACTAAACATGAGATTTATCCTTTTAACAAGTTTTTTTTTTAAGATTTTATTTATTTATTTGGCAGAGAGAGAGATCCAGTGAGAGAGGGGACACAAGCAGGGGGCGTGGGAGAGGGAGACGCAGGCCTCCTGCTGAGCAGAGCTGGATGTGGGGCTCTATCCCAGGACCGGAGCTAAAGGCAGCCGCTTTACCAACTGAGCCACCCAGGCGCCCCTTTTAACAAATTTTTAAGTACTTAATACAATATCATTACCTATAGGCAACATTGTACAGCAGTTTGCAAGTAAACTTTTTAAAAATTGAAACTTAACACACACAGGCAAGAGTGTAAAATTATAAAGGTACAACTTAATGGTTTTTCCCAAAGTGAACTTACTCATGTGCTTCTCATTTTGATCAAGAAACAGAACATTACCAGAACCCCTGAAAGTTCCCAAATATCCCCTTTAAGTCACTGCAGGACAAGGAAGTATATTTTTGTCAATTCCAAACCAGATTTAATTAAAAAATTTCTGGTAGAAACAGTGCTGAAGATTTCTATTTCATGGACTGGTACTATATGATCACCTACGTTTTGGGGTTAGTTGGGCTTATGACTGGATGGGCTTGGAGCTGAAACAGACTAATTCAGTCAGAGTTTCCAGGAGAGAGTGTATTTTGAACTCTGAGCTTCTGACTTTTGGAAGAGAGCCCATTGGCAGGTTAAGGATCTGCTCCTCTATATACAGCCTCTTGTATACACTTTTGATCTGTAGTGGACCCTGATTTTCCCTAATGGCTAACCTAGAAAGCATGATTTACATCTGAAGGATGGCAGAACTACTGTGATTTATAAATGAGCCGTCATTCCCAGAGTTCACTCAGCTAATTTAGAGTTAATTATATTTGAAATGGTTTAAACTTCAGCCTCCATTTTTTTTAACTTTTCCTAGCTGGTGTTACTGATGTACCATGACTTGCTAAAGGCACAGGGCACAGGGCAGCTTGTGTAATTAATCTCTCGTATTAGAAAGAGATAGTTTTTCTCATTTTATTTCCATCCAAGCATGGACCTTGTTGGGTTCACCAGAGCATTTGTTATGAGGACAAAGTTCAAAGTTTAGGGCTTTACTATTTTGAACCTGACTTAGGAAACAAAAGGAAATGCTTCCTAGAGTCAGGGTTCTATCAATCTCAGAAATATGGATCGCTCTGAAGGATCAGGACTGATTTGTTACTGATAAAATTAGGTTTCCTTAATGACCATAAAACTGATATCAAAATTGTGTCTGTGCCAGTTAAATCTGATACGTATTTACATCTATATATTGAAAACTTTCAGTTTACTTAGGAACATTTCTTGGTGCCAAAAGAAATACTTCCTCTTTCCCTTTCTAACCTTTACTTTGAGGCCTGAATCAGAGTGACTGTATGTTGACTGAATGAAGTTTTTTGTTTGCTTTTTTTTTTTCCTCTCAGAAGGTACGCTTAGGGCAAATTGAATCGGTAAGTCTGACCCTGAGTGGCCAGTCTAGTTAGGGAGGGAAGTGATATTATGTATTGGGCAGTGCTTCTTTTGATGTCAAATTTTATAATAATACCCACTTTCAGAATTTGTGTACCTTATGGAAGAGCTTCTAAGCTGGTAACTGCTCTCTGACAATATAGATTTTTGTCTTCGGAACAATTGTCAGTTCCATGTAACCTTTTGTTGTTGTTTCCATAAAGTTTTATTTATTAAACTAAGTTGTTTAATAAATAAAACTTTATAGAAACAATTAAATTCTTCTGTGTATTGTTCCCTGATTCCCCCCGAAAGTGCTACTCTGATTTTCATGTTTATTATTTTTGTGCACATTTTCATGTTCCCTATACATGTACATATCTTAACACATAGTACTCATTGTTTTGCATTATTCTGGCCCTATAAAAATATCACCATCACATATCGTTCTGAGTCATTTGTTCATGATGATATTTGCAAATTACCTAAGTTGGTCACTTTTCCAGGTAATTTCTTCTAGCTCTTATGTGGCCCTGGATGTATCCATCTCTTTTTTATACGAGCTTCCCTTTGTTTTTTTATTTATTTTTATTGAGGTACAGTTACAGCATACTGGTTTTAAGTGTACAACATAATGGTTTGATATTTGTATGTATTTCTGTATATCCATCTCTCTAATGTACCTTGAGATTGCTGTTGCAAACAATGTGTCAAATTGTTCTTATTATGTCTACTTTTGCATAGTTTTATAAGAACTTATGGAGTGTATCGGAAAAGCTCTCTTTTTTTTTAACTTTTTTTAAAATTTATTTTTTATTTTCAGCATAACAGTATTCATTATTTTTGCACCACACCCAGTGCTCCATGTAATCCGTGCCCTCTCTAATACCCACCACCTGGTACCCCGACCTCCCACCCCCCACCCCTTCAAAACCCTCAGATTGTTTTTCAGAGTCCATAGTCTCTCATGGTTCACCTCCCCTTCCAATTTCCCCCAACTCCCCTCTCCTCTCTAACTCCTCATGTCCTCCATGCTATTTGTTATGCTCCACAAATAAGTGAAACCATATGATCATTGGCTCTCTCTGCTTGACTTATTTCACTCAGCATCATCTCTTCCAGTCCCGTCCATGTTGCTACAAAAGTTGGGTATTCGTCCTTTCTGATGGAGGCATAATACTCCATAGTGTATATGGACCACATCTGTCTTATCCATTCGTCCGTTGAAGGGCATCTTGGTTCTTTCCACAGTTTAGCGACCGTGGCCATTGCTGCTATAAACATTGGGGTACAGATGGCCCTTCTTTTCACTACATCTGTATCTTTGGGGTAAATACCCAGGAGTGCAATGGCAGGGTCATAGGGAAGTTCTATTTTTAATTTCTTGAGGAATCTCCACACTGTTCTCCAAAGAGGCTGCACCAACTTGCATTCCCACCAACAGTGTAAGAGGGTTCCCCTTTCTCCACATCCCCTCCAACACATGTTGTTTCCTGTCTTGCTAATTTTGGCCATTCTAACTGGTGTAAGGTGATATCTCAATGTAGTTTTAATTTGAATCTCCCTGAGGGCTAGTGATGATGAACATTTTTTTTTTTTTAAGATTTTTTTCTTTCTTTATCTGACAGAGATCACAAGTAGGCAGAGAGGCAGGCAGAGAGAGAGGAGGAAGCAGGCTTCCCGCAGAGCAGAGAGCCCAATGTGGGGCTCCATCCCAGGACCCTGGGATCATGACCCGAGCCGAAGGCAGAGGCCCAACCCACTGAGCCACCCAGGTGCCCCGATGATGAACATTTTTTCATGTGTCTGATAGCCATTTGTGTGTCTTCATTGGAGAAGTGTCTGTTCATATCTTCTGCCCAATTTTTGATATGATTGTCTGTTTTGTGTGTGTTGAGTTTGAGGAGTTCATTATAGATCCTGGATATCAACCTTTTGTCTCTACTGGCATTTGCAAATATCTTCTCCCATTCCGTGGGTTGCCTCTTTGTTTTCTTGACTGTTATCTTTGCTGTGCAGAAGCTTTTGATTTTGATGAAAGCTCTTTTAAAGATGGAATGGAAATAATAAATGGGGGAGGAGTGAGAAAATGCCATTTAAAAGAAACACAGTGGGGCGCCTGGGTGTCTCAGTCGTTGAGCTTCTGCCTTCAGCTCATGTTGTGCTCCCGGGGTCCTGGGATCCAGTCCTGCTCAGCAGGGAGTCTGCTTCCCTCTCTCCGGCTCCCACTGCTTGTGTTCCCTCTCACTCTGGCTCACTCTGTTAATAAAAAATTAAAATCTTTAAAATTCCTAAAACAAAAGACGCGTAGTACCAGTTCATTCAGGTGAGAATCATCGGAGCTGCTAATGTCATTGGGTGAGGATTTGAGGAGCAGAATAGTTCCTTAATCTTGAGGTATCTCTCCTTCACAGGTACTTGCAGACAGTAATTCTCCACTTACTGATCAAGCAGAGAAAGATGGTAACTTTACAGTGGAGAAATCTGGTAATAACTAACTGCCTTAAACCAACCAAAGTTAAATGTCATCAGTCACGGGACAGATCAGTCACATGTTCCCAACGCGACTAGGGAGAAGGACACACCGTTTACATAGTACTCCTGCCCAGAGTATACAGCCTGCGTCTAATCATGAGGGGACATGAGACTAACCCAAATTAAGAAACATTCTTCAAAGTAAATGGCTTGTCCTCTTAAAAAATGCCAATGTCTTTTTCCCCTTATTTATTATTTAAATAGTTAATTAACATATAACATATTATTAGTTTAAAATGTCAGTGTCTTAAAAAACAAAGAAAGGCCGAGGAACTTTTCATATAATTAGGAGACTAGGAGATGACATGTAAATTAATATGTGATCCTTGGTTGAATTCTGGGCCAGAAAAAAAGTGGTATGAGGGCCATTACTGGGACCATTGTCGAAATTTGAATAAGGTCTGTACATTTGATGCTAGTTTTGTAGTAATGTCCACTTTCCTGATTTTGACAATTTCATTGTGATTAAGTAAGTAAAACCTTGTGTCTTGAGGAAATCAGTGCTGAAGTATTTAGGGGCAAAGGGCATGATGTCTGCAATTCATTCTCAAATGGTTTTGAAAAAAGTGTCATTTTATACATCTAGGGCTCGCACAATAAAGCAAATGTGACAAAATGTTGGCGGTTCATGAATCTGGATAAGGTGAGCTCTCATCACCCTTCTCTGCACACCTGAAATTCCTGAACAAACATCTTCCTGAGCTATGCCTGGAAGTAGAATCGCTGGGTCTCGGGCTGTGAATATCTTTACGTTTACTAGATGGTTCCACATTAATTGTTTTCCAGTAGGGTTATACTAGTTACATTACAATTGGCCAAATTTTCACTAGCACTTGATAGGACTCAATTTAAAATTTCCTCAGTCTTTATCCGTATGAAATAGTATCTCACTGTTATTTTGTTTGTGTTTCTCTGCTGATAGTGAAGTTGAACATCTTTTAAAATGTGTAGTCATTAAGGGGGGGCTTACTCTTTTTTTTTTTTTAAAGATTTATTTATTTGACAGACAGAGATCACAAGTCAGCAGAGAAGCAGGCAGAGGGGAAGGAGAAGCAGGCTCCCGCTAAGCAAAGAGCCTGATGCGGGTCTCGATCCCAGAACCCTGGGATCACAACCTGAGCCAAAGGCAGATGCTTTAACCCACTGAGCCACCCAGGCGCCCCAAGGAGGGGCTTACTCTTTTTATGAATTGTTTGCCATATTTATTTTTTTTACTTCTTCTTCTTTTTGTATATCTTAATATATTCTGGAAATTAATCCTTTGTCGATTAAGGACATTAAAGTCACCCACATACCTTTGAAAGAGGCTTAACAAAAATCTAAAATTGAGTTCTATTTTATTTGAGTTACACAGAATTAAGTAGGTTGGAGGCCCATCAGGTGGGTGGGTGCTGGCGGCCGGCCCCTGTTGAAATGTCTCTTTTCTCTTCCGGCTCAGTTAAGTGAAGAGGTGCAACTTGAACTGGCATTCTTCTCTCTCACCCCTCCGAAAAATCTTATTTTTAGAAAGACTGTCCACTGTCTCCAGTGTATTTCATTCTGAGATTTGCTAAATAATTTGTTCTTCCCTCCCCTTCTAGACTTAAAAAACCCACAAAACCCTATATATTGCTAAATAATGAAACTCTTGCGCTGAGTGTTGGCCAGCACTTGGATTGAGTAACCTGTTCGGAGGTATTACTGCTGTCCGCAGAGCAAGAGGGTAAATCAGGGGTGACAGGGTCTGGTTCACCCTCTGAGGGAAATCAAATCCTTTTCCAAGGGTGAGGAAAGGTTAAACCACTTAGACTTGATGACAGAAAAAGATAATCTAATCATTCAAGAGCTTATTTTATTGTTCTAATTCTTATGGTGATAAGGTATTAGATTTGCATGTTGGTAAAAACAAGCAGGCAAAAACTAC
The DNA here is from genome assembly GCF_011764305.1 of Mustela putorius furo. Taxonomy (NCBI): domain Eukaryota; kingdom Metazoa; phylum Chordata; class Mammalia; order Carnivora; family Mustelidae; genus Mustela; species Mustela putorius. The sequence goes on from NW_025421261.1 coordinate 5,109,621, forward strand.
CAAAAAAACCCAAAAGTAAAATCGTGGAACTTTAGCCCTATAAAGAAACTAAAAAATTTCCCACCTCCAATTTTATAAAGGAGGACACCAAGTTAGGTGACCCACAGAATGACGCAGAGCGTAAGAGCCGGTGACTGTCCTAAACAGAACTTGACTCTGGACTCTGGGTTCTCTTTACTTTTTTTTCTCATAGACCATGATGCTCTTCCTTCAGAAGAAATGAAGTATCATCACCTCTCCTTCTAGGGATGCGTGTACCTGTTCTCCAGGGGATGGAGAACACTCTCCTCACTGATTTCTTAGTAAACTGGAAAGTGAGGAAATCAGAGGCCATTTTCTTATAGGGAATTTAATATCTTAATCTCCACCTCAAAAGGAAAGGCTTTTCTAATTTAGGAGGTAAATTCCTTTGCAACACACCCCAGAGCTAAGATTGGACAGTTATGTCATTGTATATATAGCTGCTCTTTGATTACAGATCCTCTCACCTGTGATTCTTATTTAGTAGTCAGAACTGGGTGGCAGTGATCATTTTTTTCAATTTACAAAATTTATGCTACTTTAAAAATCTTTGAATTATTTTCTTTATGGGAAAGATAATAACAGCATAAAGAGGAAAATCTAATCATATTGCCCAGAGTTAACCACTTAATGTGGGCTTCTTGACATTGTTTTTAGGTGTATCTATTTCCTAAAGTTAGTTAAACTATAGTTTTAGATCCTGCTTTTTTCTTTTCCACTTAACATTAAGGTAATAACTACACTATTTATTAGATGCATTGTGTCATGTTGTCTGGATCGATTTTAACGGAAAATGCTACAGTGAATATTTTTGCCTAGATTTCTGATTATTTTCTTGGGTTAGATTCCTAAAATCAGAATCACTGAATCATCAGCGAACCTGTTTTTAGTCTCTTCATGTGAAAGGGATTTTGAGAAACTTGCTACTAATTCTAGTTCCACATTCACACAAATTGAGTATGAAAATACTTATTTGTGTCATTAAACTTTATCACTAAACAAAAATGTTGCTGATTTGATGGTGTAAAAAGGGCAATCTTTGTCTAATTCCCATTTCTTTGCTAGTAAGAGGTTTTGGTCTATTAACTATTAATGTTTTTATGAATTCAGTTTGTGACCTTGAGACCGATTTTCTTAGAAAATGATTTGTACATTTTAGAAACATCAGCATTTGCCATATTTGCCATTTGTGGTAAATACCTTTGGCCATTTTGCTTGCTTTTGATGTTATGGTTTTTATCAGGGAAAACAGAAGGTTTTATTTTTATGCAGCCTAGATCCATGCTTGGAGAGAGTTGGTTTTGTAACTTCTTTCCCTAATGGTGTGTAGGGAGGCAGTGCACCAAGAAAAGGGCTATCGAGGACCGGATTTCTTTGTGAGGCGTTGAGTGCGTTGGGTAGCGATCCTTTTATGCAGATTGACTGATTCCGCTTCTTTGCCTGCTGCAGTTACTTGTGTTTTGTTTTTGAAATCTGCTTCCTGTTACCCGCAAAGTTTGTTGAACCGTCTTCTGCACCAAGTTGCCCCATTGCTCGGTTCCTGTGTCATACGGCATTTTCTCATGTCCTGATGCTTTCTTTTAAGGTATTATCCAAAGAGATGAATCACCCATGGAAAAAGGGCTCTCTGGTCTGCGAGGAAGGGACTTTGAGCTGTCTGACGCGTTTTATTTCTCCAAGAAGGGCTTGGAAGCCATTGTGGAAGATGAAGTGACCCAGAGATTCTCCTCAGAGGAGCTGGTGTCATGGAATCTCCTCACAAGGACCAACATGAATTTCCAGTACATCAGTCTGCGGCTCACCGCGGTGTGGGTGCTGGGTGTCCTAGTGCGCTACTGTGTCCTGCTACCCCTGAGGTACGTCTCCTGCCCAGTGATTGACGGTATCATTGGTTCAGCTTTCTTTTTAAATCACGTATGTGATGGCCTCAGGCGAGTATTAGGGCAGTGACTTCACCCCTTCCTACCTGCAAAACACCACCAACTGGGACTCCCCAGGAACATGCAAAGTATCTGTTCTTTCACATTTTTTCCCCAAATGAAGGTGTGTATTCAGAAGCGAATACAAGTCCGTCTGGATCCATGTTGTTCTTTCGGTCATAAACCATCAGAGGATAGACGGCAAAAGGAAGTTGGCGAAGAGAAGAGAGGATTTCTGGTTTTGCCTTGGACAGAGTCCGCCGAACTGTAACTGCCTTTCCTTGCTGGCCTGTAGCAGGTCACAGGTGCATAGGAGAGAAAAAATTACTGAGTGGTTAGCATGGGAGAGAAAGCCATTTAAAGGACGGAATTTGTTCCACCAAGTTCTGTCATGATTCACTTTTCTCATTAAAAGCTCCCAGCTGTGTCGCCTTCTGGTTCTGAGCTGGAATGCCTCCGAGGAGGGGGTCCTTTCCTGTGCGGTCTACTGGAGCCACCGTGGGGACCTCAGAGGAGCAGAGTGACGCTGGGCCGAGGACGGAGTGCAGGTGGCCAGAGTGTGTCCAGCATGGCAACGGCGGGTCGTAGGCATAGGCACGAGTCACAGTGTTCCTGCGGATGGTCTTGCCTAATTTCCCTGGACATCGCCTTGGCCCCTCTCAACAGAGCTTTCCAGGCATTTGCTCTCAGCCCCCTTAAACTGGCACAGGACTTAGAACCGTTTGACCCTCCCTAGGGTGGCCTACACTTGCTTCATTTAGGTTTGTTACAACTGAAGAGATTGCTTAAGTATAGGCAGAGGCACATTTCTAAGTTCTTTCTGTGTGGCTTTTTTTTTTGGCCCATATTGCCGGTTTGCCAGTTGAGGCACAGTATGTCTTTTGGAAATGATTGTAGCTCTGCTAATAAAGTGGAATTCAGGTTTTCACATATACTTTTGCTTGAACCTTAAGCCAGTGTTCCCCAACTGAGGGGGTGTTCATTTACTCTGAACAAGTGCAGGACTGTCCCTCAGTATGCATGAAGGACATAGTTGCGCTTTTTTGTAGTAGATATTTCTAGGCTTATAGTTAGAGCTTCCATTTAGTCTGTTTTTATTAAAAAAAAAAAATGCAGCTTCAGTAAAGTTGACTGTATAGATTCGCTATTACACCTGCACTTGGCCCATGAGCCAGGGTCTGTATCCAAGGCCACTGGAGGGAGAGTGAGGATTTTTGCAAGACCGAGTCTTGGAGATGCCCTCATTTGTCTGTTAGCTTTCTCCTGCTGCGGGGGCCAGCAAATGGTGTTATGATTCTGTGATCTACATAGATTAAACTAACACTCACAAACTAAAGAAGTAACAGAGAAGATTCTTGCAAAGAAACCACAGATGTAGGATAAGCCAGTCGTGTCAGCACCCAAGAAGAAGAAGGCAAGAGAAGAATGGAGACTCCCACTCTCCGTGCATCCTCTTCAGGGCGAAGGAATGGCCGGGTACATGCTTTAGAAGATGAGCCGTTGCGACAAAGTCACCACTCAAAAAGCAGATTGTGCTAAAATTGATTGTGTTGATGATTGCACAACTTGGTAAATATGCCGAAACCATGGACTACTTTAAATGGGGAAACTGTATTCTCAGATACAATTCTCAGGGTAATTGTATCTCAGTAAAACTCCTAAAAAACAGACTGTGGCTGAAAACTTGTGACATCTATGAGAACTCTCATGTTGGCTTATTTAAACGGGAAACCAGAAGTTTCTGGTCTGTTAATCCAGCAAATAAAAACTTGCACTAGTTTGAACCCAGTTGTTAAATGTGTTCAAAGGTAACCCCTTCTGACTTAATGTGTGGGAACAAATGATTCTCATTAGGGAAAGGTAGCAAACCTTTATTTTAAAACTTTTGCAAAATTGGAGAAAATTAAATGGGGATTTAGTTATTGCATCCGTGGTTAGCATGAAAATATGGCATCGGAAGAAAACTGAATCTGACCTTCAAATTGCTCTGTCACAAGGTCTTAAGCCAAGACTTTAACAAGGCTTTTGCTTTTCCTATTTTTTAAAACTTTAATGAGGCTTAATGCCTTAACAATGTGTTGATAAGGAAGCCCCATTTATTTTGAAAGATTTTAAATCTCATTATCATCTTTTTGTGTAATTCTGCTTACATTTCTGAAAATAACTATTTTCTTTTTGAAGTGGTTCAAATGAATATTAAATGAATATTAAAAGCACCTTTCAAAAATAGAAAGGGTCTATGTGGAGATTAGTGGTATTGTGAGTCAGCTTGTTACTAACTCCTATGTTAGCAGGAGCATACGGAAGGACAACAGACTTACATTAAAGGGTTTCTGCATGGTGCTATCATTTGGTGTTCTTATTATGAAAGGGCTTTTCCTGCTATTTGCTTTAAAGCAAATAAAAAATAAAAACTTCTGGTTTCCTGTTTAAGTAAGCCAACGTGAGAGTTCTCATAGATGTCACAAATTTTGAGAAAAATTTGAATTGTATCTCCCCCCATCATTAAAAAACACATAAGAGCAAGTTATTTTTAGACCTTTGGAAGATAGTTACAATCATACTATGCCCACCAGTGTATCCTGGACAAAGTAAGGTCACTACTTGTTGAAAAGTAGTCCTTCATACAATATAAAAATTTTTTCTTATATTATTCAAGCAGTTAATATGAGTATATTTAAAAACAAAATAATTCAGAAAAGCAAAAGGGCAAATGTTTTCATTTATCCTTCTCACAGCCTGTTTCACCCTGGGGGGGGTTACATGATTGAGTTTGAGAGTTTTGTGAGTACGTTTGTTTCTAGGCCTTCTGTATACACCTGTATGTTATGCTTGGTATGATTTTGAAAAATGCTATCGTACTCTACATGTTATTTTGAAATTTATTTTGCTTTTTTTCCCTCTCAGAATGTACCCAGGACCACTCTTCCATGTCAGAATCTATAGATTTACTCAGTTCTTTTACTGGCAGCACCGTATTCCATAGTGTAGTGGGAAAAGAACTTATTTTCAGTCTCATGATTTATGAACTGTTACTTCCCTTGGTCCCTTACCGTGCAATTAACTTTTGTATTACCTTGTCTTTTTCAGGGTTACCTTGGCTTTCATTGGCATCAGTTTGTTGGTTATAGGAACCACACTGGTTGGGCAGCTGCCAGACAGCAGGTGAAATGTTCCCTTCCACTCAGCCATAAATAGGATGGTCACTTCTTTTAGCGGTGTCCACAAGAAGAATATTTGATCCCTATGTATCGCATCAGATTTATGGCCTTGACGTACTTATTAAAATTTGGCCTCTTTCATAGCCATAGTTTGTATTTGACATGCCATCACACTTTTGTGTACCTGGTTAGAAATTCGTTCTCAAGGGGGAAATGGGGGCGGGAAAGGAAACACATGGTCAGGCTCACCGGGGTGAGACCGAAGAAACCTCCGCTTCTCATGGTCAGGAATCTGTCCTGGGAGTCTTGTCGGGTGGGAGCTGTTTTCCACTGGAGTTTTGTCTGAACGTCTCAGTGCGACTTTAAGAAGTGAACGGTGCGTGTGTTTCAGAGCACAGGCTGCTGGGAGGAGCACGTCGAGGGTTTTATTGTTTTGTTTCCTAGGAGTGCCTACCACGCACCATTTTCTCTTTCTTTCAGCCTCAAAAACTGGTTGAGTGAACTGGTCCACCTGACCTGCTGCCGCATCTGTGTGCGAGCCCTCTCCGGCACCATTCATTATCACAACAAGTGAGTGTCCGCCAGCTCCTTCTGTCTGCCTTCTGTCTGCCTTCTGTCCCTAAACCCAGAGGAAGCAGGTGAAGTCAGCGTGCTTCCAGTATGTTTGTCCCTGCTGCTTAGAGCATCACAGACGTGACAGTCTTGCATGAAACACTTTTATTATTTTTTTTAAGGATTTTTATTTATTTACTTGATGGACAGAGATCACAAGCAGGCAGAGAGGCAGGCAGAGAGAGAGGGGGAAGCAGCCTCCCGCCGAGCAGAGAGCCTGAACGCGGGGCTCGATCCCAGGACCCCGAGACCACGACCTGAGCTGAAGGCAGACGCTTAAACACCGAGCCACCTAGGCACCCGCATGAAACACTTTTAAAAAGCCATCCATTTGCTGAAGGAACCACATAAGAATGTAATGACCCTTGATAATTGGGCATTTCTGGGGTGCAGGCCAGGCCTGTGCTTCTCCTAGGTCGTCCCCCTGGGCAGGCACCGCTGTCCTGTTGTGTAGGTGAACAGGGGAAACTCTGGGACTGGCTGGCTGAGGTCACATGACTAGTTTGTGGCAGAGTCAGGCTGTGAGCCGGGTCTGTGGGGAGGTGAGAAGTGAGGCCGTTGACAGGCCTGTGGTGTCGGGGACGGAGGACGGATTGTTAGCCCGTGAGGCTGCTTCCGAGCCTCAGCCCTGCTGTCCCAACGTTCCGTAACTGAGCCTGAAGACGGATCACTGCACTCTGCTTCCCTCACCCCTACCAGCAGAGGAGAGTGGTACCTGGCGGACGTTAGTAGCCGACTGAAGGAACTTGGATTGCTTTTGAATTACTTTTCTGTTAACTCACTTTTATTCTTTTTACCTTTAACTTCATTGTTTTAAAAGTTTTGGAAAAGCCTCTCTTTTTTTGTTGACTGGATCTTTCTGCCTCATTTGTGGAAGGGAGACATTATCTTCTTTGGCCTTACCATGTGTTACCAACATAAAAGGCCCCTTAAGTTTCTAAAATTACATGATTTTGACTTTGAGCTGTGAGTTTTGGGGATGAGAAAATGCTTTGGTAGAACTGTGGTTAAAAGAGCTACTATCTATAGAAAAGGTGTTTTAGCGGCACCTGGGTGGCTCAGCGGGTTAAAGCCTCTGCCTTTGGCTCGGGTCATGATCCCAGGGTTCTGGGATCGAGCCCTGCGTCGGGCTCTCTGCTCAGCAGGGAGCCTGCTTCCCCCTCTCTCTCTCTGCCTGCCTCTCTGCCTACTTGTGATCTCTGTCTGTCAGATAAATAGATAGATGAGATCTTTAAAAAAAAAAAAAAGGTGTTTTAATTACATAGAGAGTTCACAACTTATTATGTATAGAATTTCTTCTAATTTTAAGGAAAGCATACTAAAGTTGTTATGCATTTGGTTCTTTCTTTTCTGTATTGGGCCAATGAAGACTGCTTTGCTTCATTAGTGTCAAATACTGGTTGAACTCTAGGACAGAGGTCGGCAGCTGAACTACGGGCCTAGAGGCCAAATGCAGCCTGCCGTCTGTTTGTTTGTGAAGAAAGTTTTATTGGAACATAGCCATGCTCATTCACTTATATATCGTCTGTGACTGCCTTTGTGTCAAAACAGCAGAGTCTAGTAGTTTTGACAGGGATTGGCTGGTTTGCAAAACCTCAGATACTTATTATCTGGCCCTCAATAGGAAAAGTTTGCCAACCTCCTTTTAAGGGGATCGGAGGGAGGAAACTACAGTAAATTGACTCTGTGGGTCACTGTGGGTCACTAAAGGTGATGCTTACGAAGACTGCAGTTGTAGGGAAGTACTTGAGTGAAGCTTGTATATCACAATATTAAATTTATGGATTCTTTATGACTCAGTCAAATGTTTCTAAATCACCCTTTTTCATTATAAAAGGGAAATGGACAATTACAAAAAGACAATGTAAATATATATAAAGGGCAAGTCATTGGCCCCTTTTCCTGAACTCTTACCCCACTCCCATCACACTGCCTGGAGGTAACCTTTTTAAGATGGGACCATATACTTTGAAACTGTATTTTTTAATGTTCTTTTTAAAGCAAAATAGGATGAATCTATGGAAGCTGTTCTGCAAAGTAATGACAATTCTTCAGGTCTATTTTTTTTTTTTTACCATTGTTTGTAATTGCAGGCAGTACAGACCCCAGAAGGGGGGCATTTGTGTTGCCAACCATACTTCCCCAATAGACGTCTTGATCTTGACGACGGATGGATGCTATGCCATGGTAAGAGCAGCTCAGTGAAGGGGTATTTCAGTGTACTTTTAATCTGCCTTTCTACTATCATAACTACGTTGAAAGACTTCTACTTTTTAAAGCTCGGGTATTTTAAGCTTCAAATTCAAAGGTGCTACTAAAGAAGACTTTTTGCTTATATTTGGCCATTCACATCCTAAGAACTTCAGTCAGTAGAAGAAGGCCAATCTTTTTTCTTCATGGGGAATAAGAACTTACTGGTACTTAAAAAAAAGAAGCTTTCCTTGCCTAGGTGTGTCTTTACATGTTTCTTTTTGTCTCATGGCATTTTAGGTTGGCCAGGTCCATGGTGGATTGATGGGAATTATTCAGAGAGCTATGGTCAAGGCTTGTCCACATGTCTGGTTTGAACGCTCAGAGATGAAGGATCGACACTTGGTCACTAAGAGGTAAGCAGTGACAAAGGTTACTCGGTATCCTTTGGGGTAGCATAAAATCTGATAAATCTTGGCCTTCCTGCCAAAGAGGGCTGAGCAGTACCAAGGATTAAACCTAAAGTATGTGGAGTTTTATTTGTGGTTACCTTTTTCTGCTGAATCACCTGTCCTAGCTACATTCTTAAAAATTTTAAGCCTGTAGTCACAGCGGGAAGTATGAGATTAGAGGGCCCATGCGTTTGTGTTGCTGTGGCTTGGGTATAGCCCAGTCACTGAGTTTTCAGAATTAAAAATTACTACCTTGTAAGTTAAATAATTCGTACCTGTTTTGCTGAGTAAAGAGTTGGCTGATTTCTTGCCGGAAGTCCGTTCTCACTGAAGTCCATCTAGAGACAGAGCTAAAGCTCTTTATGAAACAGGAGGCTTGAGGATTTGGAATGGAGATGAGCTACCAGAAGCTTTTATTGGGTAACAGCTTTTTGTCTGAGGCCTTTAACTGCAGGCCCTGTGGTTTATTGCTTCTAGAAACATGAAGGCGTGCCCTATTTTTCAGAGTAAAATGAAAAGTCCTTGTTGAAATCTGTTTAAGGTCAGTGAAACTATTCCCCAGTTGGAGAGTATTTATCAATGAGTGGCACACTGGGGGCTCTAAGTCTCTATGTGAGCCTTCCAGCGCCTGGAGAGCAGTTGGAAATCCAGGGCTGGCCCACGGAAGGCAGGACTCAAGGTGGAAGCCCCTTCTCAGCTTTATGGTGTCCGTGTCAGAGGACAGCTGAGCCTACTTATTTAAGGAGTTTCTGTATTCTTCATGGCCATGAGGCCGACTGGTCCAGCAATCAGTATTCCCATTTTCAGATGACAAACATATAAGTACATGGAAAAGAACACAACCCTCCTGACATGGGGGCCCCAGAGCCCATGTCCGTGATGACCTCAAATCCTTTGTTAGGAGTCGGCAGAAGGCACTGAAGTTGGCTAGCTGTGACATGAGAGCAACGGAAATAGTACAGATGACCTTCGGCTTTTTTGAAAAGGGCCAATTTGAGTTGGTTCCCTTTACTTATGTCTTATTTTTCCCTCCTTCTTGCTGTACAATCGTATTTGTGCAGATAGAGTGTGGGGAGACCTTTATGGAGGTGGCATTTTGACCCGTTGTTCTTCTTTGCAGACTGAAAGAACACATTGCTGATAAGAAAAAACTACCCATATTAATCTTTCCTGAAGGTAAGGAAGGGCGGCCGCTGACCAAGCCTTAGTTGACAAGGACCTGCCCGAAAAGCGTGGGAGGGCTGAGTGGTTCTGGACCAGCATTCTTCGTCCAGATCTGCCGTCCCCCAGGAATGAGCTGCCCTTCTCTGGGCTGGTAATCCCTTGCTTTCTTTTGACATTTGATGGAAGTCATGATGTTTTGTTCTTGTTTTTGTTTTTGGAAGTCATGGTGCCTTTTTGATCTTAAAACTCATTTCTGTGTAATGAACTTGGACAGGTATTGTTCATAATTTTTCAAAAGTCCTTATTTTTATTTTTTATTTGTAAAAGATTTTATTTATTTATTTGAGAGAGAGAGAGATAGTGAGAGCACAAGTGGGAGGAGAGGGAAAAGCGACTTCTGGCTGGGCAGGCAGCCTGTTGTGGGGCTTGATCCAGGACCCCAGGATCATGACCTCAGCCTAATGCAGACGCTTAACCGACTGAGCCACCCCGGGGCCCCTCAAAGAGCCTTATTTTAAAGTATTGAGATTGTACCTATTATGCCGAAGTTATATCACTAGAGCATTTAATAACAAAGCAAAAGTTTGTTATGAAATTTGAGTAGAGCTGTTGAGTTACTTCCTTAAGCAGGGATTGATCTGTATCACAAAATGATAGTAAACTATGATTTTGCTATGATTTATTTTATATCAAAATAATTCCTTTTAAAATTTGTTTGAGGGATGCCTGCATGGCTCAGTTAAGTGTCTGCCTTTGGTTCGGGTCATGATCCCAGGGTCCTGGGATTGAGTCCCACATTGGGCTCCCTGCTCAGCACGGAGCCTGCCTCTCCCTCTGCCTGCTGCTCCGCCTGCTTGTGCTCTCTCATTCTCACTGACTCTCTCTCAGATAAAACAAAACAAAATAAAATAAAATAAAATAAAATAAAAAAGTTTGTTTAAAAACCCACCTTTAAAAGCCACCTTCTTTCCACCGCTCTGCAGGGACTTGCATCAACAACACTTCAGTCATGATGTTTAAAAAGGGAAGCTTTGAAATTGGAGGAACCATACATCCAGTCGCAATTAAGGTAAAACAGGTGCCCCTTCCTGGCCCCCCCAAAAGGGCAGTGACTCAGTAACTTTATTTTGATATAACTTCAACCTTAAAATCTGAAAGAATAACAAGCCCTTGTGTACCCTTCTCCCTGCCCGAGCTTTATTACAATATATTGACCTGTAACATCGTCTAAGTTCATAGTATACCATATGTTGGCTTGATACACTCACGTACTGCAAAGTGCTTGCCGCCACCAGAGTTTTAGCGAACACCTCCGTCAGATCACGTAATTACTAGTTCTTTGTTACGGCGAGAACATTTAAGAGCTGTTCTCTTAGCAACTTCAAGTGTATAATCAAGTATTTCTAACTATAGTCACCATGCTGTGCATTAGGTCCCCAGAACTCATTTATCTTAGAACGGAACGCTTGTGCCCTTCGACCAGCATCTCCCTGGTTCCTCCACCTCGTCTGCTCTCCTGCTGGGCCCCGGGGAACCACCGTCCTAGTCTCTGTTTCTGTCAGCTCAGCTCTTTCAGACTCTGCATATAAATGATACTACAGAGAACTTACCTTTCTCTGAGTTACATGACTTAGCATGGTGCTTTCAAGGTCCATCTGTTGTCACGAATGTCAGCATTCCCTTCTTTCTCGCGGCTCAGTAGCATTCCATTGGGTATACACTACGTCTCCCTTCCCAGTTCATCTGTTGGCAGACACGTAGGCTGTTTCCAGATCTTGGTTCTTATGAATACTGCGCTGCAATGACTGTGGGGTACAGATATCTCTTCAAGATCTTTCCATTTCCTCTGGCTATATACCCCAAAGCAGGATTGCTGGGTCATGTGGTAGTTCCATTTTTGATTCTTTGAGGACTCACACTGTTTTCTCTAGTGACTGTACTGATTTACATCCCCACCACCATTCCCTTTTCTCTATATCTGTCTTTTCTTTTTTCAAATCTGTTTTACATAATTGCATTCTGCGCTAGATGTAATTTGAAGAAAATGATTTGTAATTTTCTGCTAAGCCAGAATGTTTAGAAACCACAAGTTTAAACTTTCTCAGTTTGTAAACTGAGTCTCAGAGACGACATATAATCTGCCTCCCAGTCACACGGCTGGTTGGCGGAGAAACTGTGATGTCATTATATTAGAACTATTTAGCCAACCAGCGAATTCTAAAGACCTCCTATGTATAAGGTCTTCCTCAAGGCCTTTGTGTACTTGTTACTCAGATTCACCAACTGTTCGCATTTTTCCCTGTTGGCTGGATATTTCTCTCTCTATGGATGTGTGTACAGACAGGTCCCCGGGGACAGGGTGCCTGGCATCGTGTTGAGTAATGAAGACATAGTCAGTAATAAGCAGAAGAGTAATGGTGCCCACTTTTGCCTGCCTTCAGTTAAGTGGGGAGACTGATCTTTCGGACTCGGGGGGATAACCCTCTTGTTGCAGCACTCTGGGGTTCGGGTCAGAGGAGTCAGCTGGCCCGGTTTACTTCTTCAATCCCTTCCGTCAAACGAAGTAGCTTCTCTTTTTCTGGGGGTCTGATAGACATGTTTGGCTTGTCATCTTAGAACCACTGATATGGATAAGAGAGGCCACCACTTTGTTCATAACTGGGATGTATTTTCTTTTCTTTTTTCTCAGTATAACCCTCAGTTTGGGGATGCATTTTGGAACAGTAGTAAGTACAACATGGTGAGCTACCTGCTTCGAATGATGACCAGCTGGGCCATCGTCTGTGACGTGTGGTACATGCCCCCCATGACCAGAGAGGTATCTATCTATAGGTAGCAACTGGTCTTTGGTGCTTTATTCAGTCAGTCAGATCACGGCGAGAAAACTTACGTAAAATCCTGGGTGCCTCCCTTACCCCCATTAGCTAGAGATGGACTTCCTTTCTGCTTTCTCAGCAAATGGGTCATTTAAAGTAAAAAATTGTATTCAGGTTTCTTCAAATAAGGTTATTTTGAATTCAGAGACTTTTTTCCATAATTGTTTTTACAGTTGCTGTTGGTTTAGTGAACCTACAGATATTATGGAATGTTGTATGTTGGAGAAGACTAATAGTGTAATAAATATATATACATGAGAGATACAAATTAAACAATACAGTACTTCATTTTCTTGATAGAACAAATGATATTTTCTATGATTGAGAACAGTGCTGAGCTAAAATGTGAATCTTCCTTTTTAGAAAAGAGAGAGAAAGAGTGCAAGGACACGCGCATGTGGGGGAGAGGGGGAGAGGGAGAGATTCTCTTAAGCAGGTGTCACGCCCAGTGTGGGGCCTGATGTGGGACTGGATCTTACCACCCTGAGATCGTGACCGAAGCTGAGAGCAAGAGTCAGACACTGAACTGACTGAGACACCCACCGCCCCTGAATCTTACATTTTAAAACAAATCTGAAGACTATGATAAATTTATTCAAGAATTATTTGAAAACTCTATTCCCACCATGTGCTGGTAACTGTCTTTTCCCCAGGAAGGAGAAGACGCCGTCCGGTTTGCTAACAGGGTTAAGTCTGCCATTGCTGTGCAAGGAGGGTTGACTGAGCTTCCCTGGTAAGACATTTTCAGAAGTACTGTCATTTTCTTTATTAAAAAATCACCTTCAATAATGTCATTGATTGTACTGGTTAGCAGAGGTTTAGCTGAAAGTGACTGGTTTACGTAAAAGGGCGGTGGCTTCGAGAAGGTAGAGGTTTGCCCCTCCTGCTTAAACGTGGGCAGCGCAGGCTGGTGTGACGGGTCCTTCCGTGTTCTCCACCCTCCGTGTGCCTCCGCCACAGGGGCCCGGACGCCTGCTCCAGCGCTACTCCACGTGGAGAAAATGGCCCGCAGGAAGGAATGGAAGTAGGGGCCCACGCGTCTCTTTAAGAGCACGGGATGGGTGCTGGGAATGTCACGTCCACCTCTTGGCTCGACCTCAAGTTATGTGATAAGAAGGCTGGCGAATGCCATCTTTGTTCCCGAAGGCCCTATGTCTAGCTAAAACGGAAGATTCTTTTGCTGAAGAAGAAAGTGAGAATAGATTTGGGGGTGGGGAATGGGTCCTGGGAGCAGGGGCAGTGTATGGGCTTGTTCATACTTAACGCTCGCTGTGACTCTGTTGAAGAAAACTTAAAGACTTGAAAGGAAATAAGTGAAATATTTTAGTTATGGGAACTTTGGATTTAATTTTTTGTTTGAGGAGAGTTGTGTGTAGGTGAGTGTATTAGTTGGCTTGGGCTGCCGTAACAAACTACCACAGCCCCAGCGGCTTAAACAGCAGAAATGTATTTTCTCACAGTTCTGAAGGCTGGTAGTCTGAGATCAGGGTGCCAGCAAGGTCGCTTTCTGGTCAAGGCTCTCTCTCCCTTTCAGCTGGCAAACGGCCACCTTCTTGCCTTTGTGTGAATTTGGGGAGAGAGGGTGAGAGAACACAGCAGGCTCACAGGTGTCTCTTCTTATAGGGGCACTAGTCCTACCTTGAAAATTAGTGACCGCTCTTAAGGCCTCATGTAAAACTAATTACTTCCCAAGGGTTCCATCTCCAAATACCATCTTACTGGGGGTTAGGTCTTCACTATGTGAATTTGGGGAAGTGCATATACTTTCAGTCTGTATTAGTGAGGGGTAACTCTACCTACATTATAATGGGAGATGAATCATACTTTAGATCCTGTAAGTTCATTAAGTTCCCCTGTTTATCTTTTTTTGGTGTTTTCAAAACACTTCGCATGAAGAGTTTGCTGGAGGCACTTAGAGTCACATTCTCGGAGCAGGATTTGGCTGAGTCAGGCTCAGCCTGTTGCCACGAACTCCTGAACCTGCAGAGGGACCCAGGACTGCTCAGGAATTAAACTTCTGGAATAAGAACTAATAAGGACTAGCTGGATCCTTTTTTTTTTTTTTTTTTTTAAGATTTTATTTATTTATTTGTCAGAAAGAGAGAAAGAGAACACAAGCAAGGGAAGAGGCAGAGGGGGAAGCAGGCTTCCTGCTGAGCAGGGAGCCCAACGTGGGGCTTGATCCCAGGACGCTGGATCATGACCCGAGTCCAAGGCAGACGCTTCACTGACTGAGGCCCCCAGGCGCCCTGCCAGCTGGATTCTTATACTTCTTTATGCAAGGCTGGGGGATGTCTCCAGAATATTTTGATCCATTCATATACCTTTTTTCTTTTTTAAATATTTTGTTTCTTAATTTGTCAGAGTGTGCGCGCACAAGCAGGGGGAGAGGAAAGCAGAGGCAGAGGGAGAAGCAGGCTTCCCGCTAAGCAAGAAGCCCGATGTGGGACTGGACCGCAGGACCCTGGGATCATGACCCCAGCTGCAGGCAGGCGCTTCACAGACTGAGCCCCTCAGGCGCCCTCCATTCATGCATCTTGATACAACCCATTTTGCCCAGGAAACTTGCTTCTGGCATCCGTTATGCTAATTAGGAAGCCACTAATTTCTGTAGTGAAAACCCATTTCTAAACTTCCTTGTGTGAATTAACAAGGTTTAGGAAGTTGATAGAAAACAAAGGCAGCTGGAGCCTTAGAGTGGCAGCTGCGGAGGGTGGCCCCGCGGACGGCCCCGGGGTGTGAGTTCCTGACTTAACGGCCACCCGGCTGGCCCTAAGGTCAGGATGAGGGTCAGGAGAGGCTGAAACAAATATTTGTATCACACTACCTAAGCCGAAATACGGGAAACTAAATCACGGATGCCACAGCATCCTGAAATGACGGACTTCCGCAGGTCCTAGCTTATGAATGCCCTAGTGAGCCAAGTTCACTCTGCATCCGGCTTTCTCTTTCCTGCTCCTCGTTTTCATTTCTTTACTCTGCTTTTTCTCACCTGACTTCTCAGCCCTGCTTCTGCCCTGAAGCCATATGAAAATCTTGGAGCTTTGGAACAGTAGCCTCAGACACCGAAGAGAGGAAGAAATCCTTGAAAGATAATAGCCTACCCAAGTCAGCCACAGGACAGATCTCATTCAGATTGGCTTAAACAAAATGTGTCAGAAAGCATCCTTAGGGGGTGCCTGGGTGGCTCAGTGGGTTAAGCATCTGCCTTCAGTTCAGGT
The DNA here is from genome assembly GCF_011764305.1 of Mustela putorius furo. Lineage (NCBI taxonomy): Eukaryota > Metazoa > Chordata > Mammalia > Carnivora > Mustelidae > Mustela > Mustela putorius. The sequence continues at coordinate 5,125,237 of NW_025421261.1, forward strand.
CATGATCTCAGGGTCTTGGGATGAGCCCCATGTCAGGCTTCCTGCTCGGCGGGGAGTCTGTTTCAACCTTTCCCTCTGCCCACCACCCCGCATCGCCACTTGTGCGCGCTCTCCCTCAAATAAGTAAGTATAATCCTTAAAAAAAAAATCCTAAAAAAAATGATCCCCAGAATTTTTCAATACCCTTTTATTGGGCCGTATGCAATTTTGTTATAAGTGATTACTTTTAATTACTTAACTTCTTCTTTAAAAAATAAAAGCCTCACCGCCTTTTCAGGTGTGTGTGTCATTCACACACTCGGTATGAATTTTTTTTCTAGATTAAATGGGAACTCGACTGTATCATCTTAAACAGGCTTATATATATGGCTGCTGGTCTCCTCAGGAACTCAAATCTGCTGCCATTGCAAAGGGGAATTGGGCAAAACTTTAAAGTCTCTAGAAGGGGTAAGGCACAGTTGGGGTGCTCAGAGCAGTGTGTTTTCTCGGTGCTTAGGAGAGTTGCCTCAAAATAATGTCAGGATGCTTGGGGCAAATGTTGCTTTTTCGTCAGTTTTGGCCTGGACCTTAGGAAAGAAAGAATGGTCTTTCTTCTGCCTCTCCCTCTGCCGCTGAGTTCTTACTATTCAGAATTCACACAAACGCAGTGAATACTTAGAGTAGCTCCTTTGGATAAAAGAGGCTTTGGGGGACAATTCTGGGGAGCTAACAACAATTTATAACCTGTTTCAAGGGAATTTCCTCCAGCTGAGCCCCTGGAAGATGTGTGGAGCTCAGTCTATTCCAAGTCGAGGACTTGTTGTGGGCTGTGTCCTGGATTTGAGTCTGGATTTGGTTCAGGCAGGCGCTTGTTTGTCGGTCAAGTTCTGTCTTCGTGGCATTGAGTTCATGGGCTAACCTGTGATCCGCTCATCATCATCAGAGAGCACTTGGTAAACATTCGTGCTTAGCTGGGTTAAAATTAAACAGGCACAGTATGAAGTAAGCAAGTTCACCGTCCATGTGCCCTAGGAGTTCAAAATCAAAGACATTACATTAGGAGAGAAATTGTGGCCCCTTATAATCCAGTCTCCTGCCAGAGCTTCCACTTTGTTGTTTCTTTGTGTTGTCCTAAGAAGGAAAGGTGTGCAGAGTCCTTATAACCCAGGCAGCGCTGTTTTTACCACTCTGGACAGAGTTCAAAGATTCACAGACTCTGAATTCAGGAATGCTGCTTACACAGGCACTAACTACTGCTTCAATGCAATTTATGATTTTGTTGTTTGTTTTTATTTGGAGTCTGTTTTGGAATAGGGAAGATTATAAATACTTGAAATATGTAGTGCTTTGAATGAAAATACAACTTGGTAGACATAGGATTAGATATGAATAATGATTAACCCATCTATCTTTAAGTAATTTACCCATATACATACAGTACCCTCACCATTACTTGTGTGTATATTTTAAGTGTTCCAGGTGATTTTCTAGTTGACATAAGACACAAGTTGATTAGATGAAAGAAAACAATACTTTGCTTTCCTTGGGGGAAAGGAGAGGTAAACAATTAATATAAAGTCCAAATATGAGTATAGCGACCCCAAATTCTAAAAAGAAACTGTGTGGAGATATTGCTCTATATTTTGTTTATTTCTTTAACTTATTCTTTTGAGAGAGAGAGAGAGAGGCTAGGGGTGGAGGCAGAGGAAGAGACCCAAGGAGGTTCCATGCCTGGTGCAGAGCCTCATGCGGGGTTTGACCTCTTGACTCTGAGATCATGATCTGAGCCACAATCAGAGTCGGTCACTTAACTGACTGAGCCACCCAGGCGCCCCTGACTTTTTTATTCTATATGCTAGTCAAGCGTCAGAGGGCTTGCTCCTTCCCCAAAGTACTCCGCTGTGGTGCGTGGTAGAACAGGGACTGAAACCTGGGTCTTTCTGCTTTCAAAGCCTGCGTTCTTTGGCCCATGGCCATTTAAGTGTCGTGGCACAACCAGGTATTAGCAGCTCATGCTTGTTAACCCGCTGTTGGGTCTGTATCTTATTTATTTGCTTTTTTAATCCCAGGGATGGAGGGCTGAAGAGAGCAAAGGTGAAGGACACCTTCAAGGAGGAGCAGCAGAAGAATTACAGCAAGATGCTTGTGGGCAACGGGTCTCTCTGAGTCGGACTCCGTGCTACCCTGGTCATCAAGTTTGGCTTCCCAGAACCAGCCCCTAGAAATGGAATGTGCTGGGGTTTTTTGGCGAGGGAGTAGAGTGTAGTTTTGTTTTACTGTTTTGGTTTATTTGCTGCTGCTGTTAATCTTTTCTACAGGTTGGATTGTCTCTACCTCTTTATGCCAAAAGCAGAACCCAGCGGGGTGGGGGGCGTTTCGGCTTTTGTTGTCGCTATAGCAGTAGCCTCATGAATTGTAAGGTAGTTCACTGAGTTGAAACAGATCCTGCCTTTTGTAAGATGATGACATCATCATTAATCAAATGAAATACTTCTGCAGGGAAAAAGTACTTCTTAAACACTTTTGGAACTCACTGTGTTTCTCAAAAAAAATCCCCCTTGCTCTCTTGGTGATTAATTTTCTCACTCCTTCTCCCCTTACCTCTCCTTCAGTCCCTTGAACAGTGAGATCACACATCGGTTCAGGGTCCCCTCCATGGTTACCTTCTACTGCAAGATCGAAAAGAAAAATGGAGGATGTTCTTTAGGAGAAAGGGCAGATTTGTGGCCACTTGATCTGAAAGTTGAAAGCAAATGTAAATATTTTTTTAAATAGTGTGTTAGAGGCGAACTTCAATTTGGTCAGCTGTACCAAAGAAAAGTGTGTGCAGGTTACTGTGTGTGTTTATAGGTAGGTGAATTTTGAATAAATCCTTTTAGCTGGCAACTGCTGATAAAGTTTTAAGTTTCCCTTGTTTGTACACTAAAGATCTATATCTAGTGCCTCTCCTATCTCCTGATTTGATGTTGTACTGAAACGTGTTTTCAAACAGGAGGAGCCCTTAACAACCACACGTCACGTTGTCTTCAGCGGGGGTCTGAGTGAGCCCCTCACCCTCCACCCCTTTGAGGTTTCTTTCAGAATGTTGCCAGTTCCTTAAACAGAAAAATAAGTGGAAAAATTACCTTTTGGAAACTGAGCCTTAAATTTTTTAAGGGGAAATAAGTGTTTCCCGACTCACACAGCATAAGCAATGTTGGATGGCAATGTCATGCCGTGTTATACTCGGAGAGTATTGTCTCTCTTCCGGTAACCATGTACAAAATGTGAAACTGTCTCACCGTGAATATAAATAAATTCTATATTTCTAAGTGTGTGTCCATTGTGTTCCCTCTCCTCTACCCTCTTCTGGTTGGGGTAAGTTAAATTTTTTCTTCTTATAAACAAAGATTGTTTGTTTTCCATATCAGTGACATTAGCTAGAATTTGTTGGACCGGAACCGTCTGGGAAGTGAGAATGTGAACAGCTAGTTTTGTTTGTTTTTTTCTTTTTTTGGTAGCCTGGTTATCTGGACTTTGACCCTGTGAACTCTGCCTTGAGCTAGCCATAGACTTCACTTAATTTGTAGGTGAACTCGGGCAACTCTTTTCCAACTGACTCTAGGTATGTCCAGTGCAGCCCTATCAGTCGTCCTTCCGTCGAACCAGATGGGTCTGATGCCAAAGGAACTTCTGTAACCAGTTTCCCCAACGGTCACTGCTCTTCTGTTCTTCCATGCTCCCCCCATCCTTTTTACTGTGTTCCTACCCTTTGTTTCTTAACTTCGATCTTTCTTTTTCTTTTTTAAAATTTTGATTTTAAGTAATTTCTACACCCAGTGGGGGCCTGAACCCATCACCCTAAGATCAGGAGTTGCGAGCTCCACGGATTGAGGCAGGTAGGTGCCTGATTCTTCTCTTTGTTCTGGACTGAAAATCCGCAGATTCATTTATGTATGTCGGGGTGACTCTTCGTCTTTTTTCTCCTCAGAGAGTTCCTTTTTCCCTTTCACTTTTCATATTCAATATAACTTGAGTTAATGCAGCCGCTTTATTAATTAGTCCACTTTTGGGAAAAGCAGATAGGACAGCAAACGACTGTTTTGTTCGGACACCAATGAGTGGTATATTTCCAAGAGCACTGTTAGAGCAGTGATGGATCACAAAGTCATTAGAAAATCTAATGCTATCTCAGTAAAAACTTTTGTGTGTCTTTGACTCACACCACTAATTTTCACGTTGTTTGGGGAATTGCCGTACTGCCGCAAACATGTTTGTGGTGAGCACATGTGGCTCAGACTTAGCCTGTGCTCTCTAGAAATCGCGTGTTTGCATTTGCCATCCCTAATATTGTATTATACCCACTTTAGAAATACTTTCCCCAGAGTTTCGTCTTCTAAACTTCTGAGTTATCTGTAATTATAATGGCATATCAAGGGTGGGGAGAATTTGGTAGAAAAATCCCATGAGATAAGACCTTTCATCTAACCTGTGCATAGATTCATTCATTGAGCCTCAAGTTTGCCTTTTTAAATTCCAAATCTGTCCTGGTCTTATTTACAGACACAGTGTTCTAGGAATGCCAAGATTTTCTGAAATATCCTGGCATATTTTAGGATTGGATGAGCACCCATGGTAGGAAACAGTAAAGAAACTCGAAGCATGGGAAATAGTCCTGGGTCATAGTCTGGAGCAAAGAACAGTCCTGAGGGAAGTTTCCTGGATAAGCCGACTTTCCGAGGCACATTCAGCTTTGTGGTGGCGGCTTGCCCGCGTCCCTTTTGTACATATGCTGCACTTCGGGCATTCTGTTGGTAACTCGAGGGTTCTTCATTTCCCGTGGCTACAGATAATGTTCTGTGGTCATGAGGATGGCCTTTCGGCCAGAGTTGCTCTCAGTTTTGCTCTCTGAGATGAGGCTTTCCACCAGGCCTGAGGAGGATGTGATAGGAGGTGGGGCGAAGCTGGCATTCGGGACTGGGACTGAAAACTAGGGGTCCTGGTGAGGATCCTGACAGAAACTGTGGGCTTGCATTTGTTTATTTAGCACTGGTTTCTACTGCATCGATGCTGGTAGTATTCGATGTTATTTTTTGGAGGAACGGTTAAGTTGCTGAGAGTGAGTTACGCAGACCTTTTCTGCTTGTGGCTCCAGCGCTCACAAGCGTGAGCTTCTGCTTCTCAGTTATCTTTTTCTTCACTGTGCAGTTGTAGAGTACACAAGTGTGTATGAAAGTGTGCAGGTACACTTCAAGGGCAATGGTACATTGCAAGTGTATTTCCCAGTGTTACTGGATATGTGTTACCCAGGCCAATAAGTAGAATGAATGACTGTATGTCCTAGAAGGCATGGAAAGTCATAACTTGTTATTCCGTTTAATATTGGTGGACAGTAGTGTTGTTTATAGCTCTGTTGTAAATGTCTCCTGGTGTACACAAGAGTTTTTTTGCTAATTGGTATGTTTAATAGGAATTAGGATTTCTTCATAGTAGATATCAGAATGTTTAACTTTAGTGTAGAAACCTCCAAACTGTTTCAAAAAGGTTGAATCATTTTACATGACCTGTCCGTGTAGGACAGCAACATTTATATTTAGTGTAACAACATATTTGGATTTATTTTTCATTATTTTATTTTGTACTTTCTCTTTCTTCCAGTTTTTCTCCTTTCTTGCCTTACTTTCATTTTCCCATTTTTTCTACTTAAATTGGAGGTTTATGGGTTTTTATTTGTTTTGTGGTTACCTTGTAAATTTCACCTTGCACACTTATCAAAGTGTAAAATGGGTCACTATCCTTTCACTCCTGGACAATACGAGGACCGCAGAACTTGAATTCCGGTCATTCCTCCAGCCCTCACCGATTCATATGATGCCATGAACTTCGGTGGCTGGCGTAATCCCACCAGTGAGCACCGCCGTTGCCAGCAGCTGCGTGCCTGTTACTTTATACGGGGTTATCCACACTTTTACCACTTTTTTTTTTCCTTCCTCACCTCTTAATTTTACTATCTGGGATCACAGTTTGATAATAGCTAAATCCCTGTTTTTGTTTTCTGAAAGTGTATTTTTTACTCACCCTTGAAAGTTATTGCTGGATGTAGAAGTGTGTGTTCAGATTGAGTTCTGTTTCTCCGAGCACATCAGAGATCCTTCTGTAGTTGGTATTGGGAAGTCAGCTACCAACCTGATTGTGGCATTTTGGGGGGTAATATTTCTTCTAGTGTATTTAAAATTGTTTCTTAGTTTTTGTTATTTTACAAGTTCACCCTGTTGTATCTAGGTGTGGATCTCTTGTTAATTATCTTGCCTGAGACAGGTTGGGTTCTTATCTGTGGACTGATAGTTTTTATCAATTCTCAGAAGTTCTCAGATACCCTTTGATGTATTGTCTTTGTTTCAATTCCGCACTCCCGTCTTTTCTTTTTTTAATTAAAAAAAATTTTTTTAGGATTTTATTTATTTATTTAACAGAGAGATCAAGTGGGCAGAGAGGCAGGCAGAGAGAGAGGAGGAAGCAGGCTCCCCGCTGAGCAGAGAGCCTAATGCAATTCGGGGCAGGATCCTAGGACCCTGGGATCATGACCTGAGCCAAAGGCAGAGGTTTTAACCCACTGAGCCACCCAGGTGCCCCAAATCCACTCCTGTCTTTTTAGAAGTCTGAGTAAGCAAATATTAGATATTCGCATTCTGTCCCACATCTCTTAATTCCCCCCTCCCCCCCCTTTTTTTGAATCTTCCATTTCTTTGCTCTCTAGACTTTTTCTGGGCAATCTTCAGTTGTACTATTTCCCTAATGCCCCCTTCAGTTCTATCTGATCTACTGTTCTTTCACTGGTTTTTTTAGTTTTAGATTTTAGATTTCTCAGATCTGTGAGCTATATTTGGTTCTTTCTCAAATGTACTTACTCTTGAATAAGTTTTGAAATGTCTTGTGTTTACTGATTTTGTATTTTTTCCAATAATTCCAAAATCTTACACCTTTTGAGGGCATGAGTTGTGCCCCCCGCACTGCTCCTCATTAATGGAGTCTTATTTCATTTTGTGTTTAGAGATGTTTCATGGTGATCTTTCATTTTCTATGGATTTTTATTGTTCATTAGGCTTTTCAGAGCAGGAATCAGCCAACTGTAGCTCAAAGGCTAAGTCCTGCCCTCTGCTGTTTTGTAAATAAAATTTTATTGTAAGCCTGCCACACCTGTTTGTTTATTCCTTGTCCGTGTTTGCTTCCACATTATAGCAGCAGAGTCCAGTAGTGACCGCAGTGACTGGCCCACAGAGCTTAAAATATTTGCTCTCTGGTTCCTTACCCATAATAGTTTGCCCACTCCTACTCTAGAGCATTAGCAATCTGTACCACTTTAAACTAAATTATTGGTTTGAGGTTTATTGAACCATGTAAACAGTGAGAATTTAGCCAGTAAACCCACATGAGAACCATCTTGTGGTTTTGAATTCTCTGCTTGAGACTCATCCATATTGCTGTGCATCTAAGCAGTACATTGCTTTTAATTGCCAGGTCATTTTAAATCCTTTGGGGAAAATTATTTTTCCCTTTCACTTAGCAGTTGTGGTTAGCGCTGACATCTGGGAGTGGGGGATGGGTGATTTCTCCTTTCTTCTTCCCTGAAGGATGTACCCCTTTGAGATCTGATCTTCAAGGGAGACTAGAGATCTCACCATGGGTGGGCGTTCACTCTTCTCTGTTGTTCCTCTGTTTGCTCGTTTGGTTTAGCCAATGCCTTCCCAACAGGTGGGCTCTGTGCTCTGCTGCTCTGAGGTAACCTAACTTCCCTCAGTCTTCGGCCTGAGTAGTCATGACCTTCTTGCTAGTTTAAGAAAGTGTTCAAAATAATTTTCTCTTATCATATAAAAAGAGAGTGGGTTCTAAGTTGGGAGACAAAGATTCTAGAAAGCAACAACTCTAAATTAGAAGTTTCTCTGAGCCATTATTTTAATATAAAGAACAAACTCTCGGCTTCAGAATCATAACTGTTCCTTCAAAAGTTAAATACTCAGATGAAGGTGCACAGGGTGATACAGACCAACACAGGAGAAGCTGTCAGGTCTCTAGCATTTGGAGAGAAGAAGTAACCTAATAGCAGGAAAGCAGCTGCAGGCTCATTGGCACCCTCTGCATTGTGGTAAGCGGCAAGCTGCCTTGATGTCCATGTTACACCCTGAGCTGAGGTCTTGTCAGGGCCTTTTATGGCACTTCCTGGGGGCTCTAGTACTGGAAAAGATGCCCGGGATAGCTTTGAAAATAGAGCATGTATTCTATCTTGGTGAACTAAAATATTTTAGATCCTTTTGAGCTCCATGCTACTATTAGGGAGTGGGAAGAGCCAGACCAAAGAGTCCGTCTCCTCTCACTGTGACACATGATATGTATTTCTCTAGAAAATAAATGAATTTAATTTTTTAATTTTTCAGAAAAGCTTTGAAACTTAGATCCTTGAGTTGGTTAAGATATATCCTTGCCCATTAAAAAATCAATTGGGAATCACAGGTTAGAGTTTCTCTGGCTTTATAAAGTAAAACGCAGCTCTGGTGCCAGCGGTGTCCATTACCATTCTGGGTCTGGGGACACAGCTATGATAAAGATGGCCAGGTTTATGGAAATCTACTGAAGCAGATGGAAATTTTTAAAAATCAAAAAGCGTGTTTGGACCAAATGATCCCAGTGAATTCACAGTGACCTTTAATTTTAACAGGTAAGCCTGGGATAGTGAGTGCCTAACCATTCCTTAGAAACAGTTTGCAGAAAAGCAGGCTCCTGCAGTTACACGGTGTCAGGGGAAAGGCACCCGGTGACTGGGAGAAGGCAGTTCCCAGCAGGAACAGGGGCCTTGGCCCCGAGATTGTGCCCAGAATTCCTAAAGGGGTCCCTAGGATGACATCTCCTCTGTAATCCATTGGGCGTCTCAACATCCAAGAAGGGAAATTCTATGTCAAACAGAGAGAAGAAACAAAAACCAAACCTAACCAAACCCCAAACAAGGGCCCTTTGAAAATAGGTGCAGACACAAAGGCACCTATTGAGGGATTCCACTTCCAGAAACCTCCAGAACACGTGCAGGAACAGGAAGAGAAAGCAGCTTAGGGCTTGCGAGGGGCCAGGCTGGGGGGAACAATGGGCAGGAGGGCTTGGGCTCAGGGTCTCCTCCTTTGGGGAAGGAGATAGCCTGCAACGATGTTCTGGGGCGTGGTGGCACAGCGTTGGGAATGCACTTCATGCTCATGACGTGTTCCAGGGAAAACAAGAACTTTTATTTAAAAATAAATAATACACGGCATAGAGGAGATGGACGGCGGCGAGAACGGTGACTCCATACAGGAGAGGAAGAACACAAGGAGGGGGGATGAAACATTCTGGGGGGATGTCGGGGTCAGGGGATGGAACTGACGGCATTTTTCTGGGAAGATCTCCCCGCAGAGCTGTGGGCTCTGGATGCGGGTCTGGGAGGCCCGCAGGAGAAGGTGTTGGGGCAGGGGTTGGGCTAGGAGCGGGGACAGGGTCAGCAGTAGTGGCCGGTGCAGGATCCAGAGCAGGAGCTGGGTCAGAGGCAGGAACAGGAGCCCAGGCAAGGGCAGGGAAAGGAGCAGGAGCAAAGGAGAGGGACTGGGTCTGGGGCGGGAACAGGGGCCTAGGCAGGGCCAGGGGAAGGGGCAGTGGTCCTGGCAGGGCCAGGGGAAGGGATGGCGGCAGTTGAAGGGGAAGACGCAGGGACAGGGCCTGGGTCTGGGGCAGGAACAGGGAAAGTGGAGGCCTTCCTGGCAGGGGCAGGGGCAGGGGCAGACGCAGGGGCAGGGGCAGGGCCAGGGGCAAGACCAGGGGTAGGACCTGGGTCTGGGGCAGGTGCAGGGGCAGTGGCCCTGGCAGGGAAAAGAGAAAGGACAGGGGCAGGGGCAGGGGCAGACGCAGGGGCAGGGGCAGGGGAAGGGGCAGGAGCAGGAGCAGGAATGGAGGCAAGTGCCTTGGTGATGACTGGTGCAGGGTCAAGGGCAGGAGCTGGGTCTGGGGCAGGAACAGGGGCACCGGCAGGGAAAGAGGACGCCTTCCAGGCAGGGGCACGGGAAGGGGCAGGGGAAAGGGCAGGAACAGGGTTAGGACCCGGGTCTGGGGCCGGTGCAGGGGCAGGTGCCTGGGCAGTGGCCCTGGCAGGGAAAGGCGAAGGGATATGGGCGGGGGCAGGGGCAGGGGCAGGAGCTGGGGCAAGGGCTGGGGTGATGGCCTGGGCGAGGTCAAGGGCAGGAGCTGGGTCTGGGGAGGGAACAGGGGCCCAGGGAGGGGTCGGGGAAGGGGTGGGACCAAGGGAGGATCTGGGTCAAGGGCCAGAACAGGAGCACAGGCAGGGGCAGGGGAATTGGGAGTAGCTCTGGCAGGGGCAGGGGCAGGGGGAGCGGCAGGAGCAGGGGCAGGAGTAGGAGCAGGAGCAGGAGCCAGCTCTCCCCGGACAGCATCAGCATCTTCGTGGGCAGGCGCCCGGGCACCTGTGGGCTCCCGGTCTCCCGCCGAAGTGACTCCAGACACCATGTGCCCCTCCGGAGTTGCTGAAGTTGGGAGTGGGTCTAGCTCCTCCACTGGAGAAGCTGGGAGAGGAGAGAAGGTCACCCGCGGGCCTGCCTCTCCCTGTGGCTTTGCAGAGACAGAGCCCAGCCCGGGGCCTCCCGGAGAAGCCGCAGCCACGAAGGAACCCTCCCCGGGACGTCTCCCCGACTGCAGTCCACCCCCTGGGTGCTCCGAGCCAAGTCGAGGCTCCTGGCCCCACACCGGCCTGTGGGGGCTTCTCCCTGTGGGGCCCAGCACCGACCCCTCCCCACACAGCCACAGGCACCCCACCCCAGCCTTCTCACCCTCGGACTTGGCCTCCGTGGGCTCCGTGTCCAGGACCGCAGTGCAGTGGAGTACCGCGGGCAGTGGTCTGGGAGAGGTAGCGAGGGCCTTCCCAGGACCGGGGACTCCGGGGTCGGGGAGGGGTGCGTGTCTTCCCGCCTCCTTCCTAGTTCATCCGTGGCCTGCCAAGGCAGAGACGGGGAGTGTGCAAGAGGCGTCAGAGCCCTGCCCGTCCATACCCACCGTGCTCCTGCCCAGTGCCCCTGCTTCTCCCAGATCCCACGCAGACCTGTGCGTGCACAGCCCCGCACCTGGGTCAGTGACCCGTCCCTGCAGGGTCTCAGGATCAACCCTGGGCAGAAGGGTGCAGCCCCCACACTCCGTCCCATGACCTGCCCACCAGGCATCTGACCCCTCATCAGCCTGCTCCTGCTTGGGGCGTCTCCACCCCCCATGAGCTCTCTTTACACACACACACACACACACACACACACACACACATCCACACATGGGGAGGAGCCCTAGGCCTACACGGGTCGGTCAGAAGGTGTGGGGCCGTCTGACTTGAGCCTCCCGGTATCACCTTTTGATTCTTTTTGCCAAAGGGCCAGAGTCGTCGGGGAAGCCTGACACGACCTGCGCAGTGGGGGGACGTGTCTGGCGGGCGAGCTCTCCTCTGCCTGCATCCTCTGGGCTTCGGTAGGCAGCAGCAGAACATGTCGCTTCCTTCAGGATCTGCCCAGAAATGAGCTGGGCAGGGGGTTTTCTCTGGAATGTGGGTGCCTGGATACGTGGGTTCCAATTCCGTTGGGCTGTGTCGTCAGGGAAGTGAGGTCACCACTGCCTGGGGGCTCCTTCCTGGACTTCCTGCTCCCACCAGAGCTCCCTGAGGGTTAGGGTTAGGGTTAGGGTTAGGGTTTGGGTTTAGGGTTAGGGTTAGTGTTAGGGTCAGGGTCAGGTTCACGGTCAGGGTTAGGCTTAGGGTCAGAGTCAGGGTTTAGTTAGGTTCCAGTATAGGGTCAGGTCGGGGTTAGGGTTAGGGTTACGGTCAGGGTGAGGTTTAGGGTCAGGTTTAGGGTTTGGGGTTAGGGTTAGGTTTAGTCTTAGGGTTGGGGTTAGGGTAGGGTTAGACAGTGTTAGGGTCAGGGTTAGGGCTAGTGTAGGGGTTAGGGTTAGGTTTAGAATCAGGGTTAGGTTTAGGGTCAGGATCCGTGTTAGGGTCCGGTTCAGGGTGAGGTTTAGGGTCAGCGTCATCGGTGTTACGGTCAGGGTTTGGGTCAGGCTCACCGTCAGGGTCAGGGTCAGTGTTAGGGTCAGGGTTTGTTTCTTGGTTAGGGTCAGGGTCAGCTTCAGGGTATGGTTAGCTTTGGGTCATGCTCACAGTCAGGGTCTGGGTTAGGGTTAGGGTTAGGGTTAGGGTTAGGGTTAGGGTTAGGGTTAGGGTTAGGGTTAGGGTTAGGGTTCGGGTTAGGGTTTAGGGTTAGGGTTAGGGTTAGGGTTAGGGGTTAGGGTTAGGGTTAGGGTTAGGGTTTAGGGTTAGGGTTAGGGTTAGGGTTAGGGTTAGGGTTAGGGTTAGGGTTGGTGTTAGGGTCAGGGTCACGTTCACGGTCAGGGTCAGGCTTACGGTCAAAGTCAGGGTTTAGTTACGTTCCAGTATAGGGTCAGGTCAGGGTTAGGGTTAGGGTTAGGTTCAGGGTCAGGTTTAGGGTTTGGGGTTAGGGTTAGGTTAAGTCTTAGGGTTGGGGTTAGGGTAGGGTTAGACAGTGTTAGGGTCAGGGTTAGGGCTAGTGTAGGGGTTAGGGTTAGGTTTAGAATCAGGGTTAGGTTTAGGGTCAGGATCCGTGTTAGGGTCCGGTTCAGGGTCAGGTTTAGGGTCAGCGTCATCGGTGTTACGGTCAGGGTTTGGGTCAGGCTCACCGTCAGGGTCAGGGTCAGTGTTAGGGTCAGGGTTTGTTTCTTGGTTAGGGTCAGGGTCAGCTTCAGGGTATGGTTGGCTTTTGGTCATGCTCACAGTCAGGGTCTGGGTTAGGGTTAGGGTTAGGATTAGGGTTATGGTTAGGGTTAGGGTTAGGATTTAGGGTTAGGGTTGGTGTTAGGGTCAGGGTCAGGTTAGGGTTAGGGTTAGGGTTAGGTTAGGGGTTAGGGTTAGGGTTAGGGTTAGGGTTAGGATTTAGGGTTAGGGTTGGTGTTAGGGTCAGGGTCAGGTTCACGGTCAGGGTCAGGCTTACGGTCAGAGTCAGGGTTTAGTTAGGTTCCAGTATAGGGTCAGGTCAGGGTTAGGGTTAGGGTTAGGTTCAGGGCAGGTTTAGGGTTTGGGGTTAGGGTTAGGTTTAGTCTTAAGCTTGGGGTTAGGGTAGGGTTAGACAGTGTTTGGGTCAGGGTTAGGGTAGTGTAGGGGTTAGGGTTAGGTTTAGAATCAGGGTTAGGTTTAGGGTCAGGATCCGTGTTAGGGTCCGGTTCAGGGTGAGGTTTAGGGTCAGCGTCATCGGTGTTACGGTCAGGGTTTGGGTGAGGCCCACCGTCAGGGTCAGGGTCAGTGTTAGGGTCAGTGTTTGTTTCTTGGTTAGGGTCAGGGTCAGCTTCAGGGTATGGTTAGGGTTGGTTCAGGCTCACAGTCAGGGTCCGGGTCAGGGTTAGGAGTTACTGTTATGGTTAGGGTTAGGGTTAGGGTGTGGTTTAGGGTGTGGGTTAGGGTCATGGTCAGGATCAGGGTCAGGTCATGGTCAGGGTCATGTTTAGGCTTTGGGTCAGAGTCAGGGTTCAGTTTGGTTCCAGTTTAGGGTCAGGGTCAGGGTTAGGGTTAGGTTCAGCGTCAGGGTTAGGGTCCGGGTTAGGGCTTGTGGTTAGGATTGGGGTTAGTGTTAGGTTTGGGGTTAGGGTAGGGTGAGACAGGGTTAGGTTCAGTGTTAGGGCTAGTGTATGGATTAGGGTTAGGTTTAGAATCAGGGTTAGGTTTAGGGTCAGGATCCGTGTTAGGGTCCGGGTCAGGGTTAGGTTTAGGGTCAGCGTCATTTTGTGTTACGGTCAGGGTTAGGGTCAGGCTCACCGTCAGCGTCAGGGTCAGTGTTAGGGTCAGGGTTTTTGTTTCTTGGTTAGGGTCAGGGTCAGCTTCAGGGTATGGTTAGGTTTAGGGTCAGGCTCACAGTCAGGGTCCTGGTCAGGGTTAGGTGTTAGGGTTAGGGTTAGGGTTAGGGTTCGGGTTTTGGGTTCAGGTTTGCGATTTTGAGGTTAGGGTTTGGGTTCGCGTTGAGTTTCAGTGTGAGGGTTATGGTTTAGGGTTCGGGTTCCGGTTCAGATTCGGCTTAGTATTAGTGTTCTGGTTCGGGTTAGGATTAGGCCCTGCATGGTGGCTCGGGGGCTGGTCCATCTGTCCTCCCAGTGCTGACCTTCCTTCTCCTTGGCCCTCTGTCATCCTGGATCCTCTCTACGTCCTCCTTAAACTATTATGAATGTCCCCAGGAGCAGGGTGGCAGGAGTGGGGTCTCAGAGGGGCTGCCTCGATCCTGTGCCTCAGACAACACTGAGAAAGGAGCCCCAGGACATTGTGTCAGGAGGACGGGGATGAGGATCCCCCTCCATCTCCTTGGGCACGAACACTGTTCCATTCCCTGCTGTCTCACCACTGCTGTGCCCAATACTACTGAAAACACATCCGTGGCCAATCGAGCCAGAGTTTCTGGGGGTGAGTCCCAGGCTGAGCCCTCCTAGGTGATAGGTGGGCCTGTGGCCTGGGATGGGTGCCGCTCACTGTTGTCTCAGACAGGGGTGCCCGTCCGCCTTCTCTCCAGGGGCCCCTGCATCGGACCTCTGCTTCCTCACGTTCTCCCCAGGGCTGCTGGTCCCCAGACCAGACACCTGCCAGTCTGAGGGTGACCAGCACTGCCCTCCCCAGGGTTTTCCTTTGCCTGAGTCCTTCCCCGGGAGCTCCTGCATCTCCTGACACATACTCCCTGTGTGCCTCTCCTCCCCCTTGAACTTGCACGTGTCTAGTCTCTGTCCCTGTCTCTGTCCCTGTGGGACCCAGAGACTTGGAGCATGGATTGGAGCAGACCCATGGGAGACCTTTCTCTGGCCTAGGGTTGTGAGCGATGCTTTTGCGCTCCGCGGTGTGTCTTCCAGCTTTCTGCATTTCCCTGGTTTCTGTGTGGGCCCACAGGAGGGGAAACAGCCGTGTCCTGTCTGGGGCCCGACTGTGGTGGTGTCCCAGCAGGAACAGGGGCCTTGGCCCCGAGATTGTGCCCAGAATTCCTAAAGGGGTCCCTAGGATGACATCTCCTCTGTAATCCATTGGGCGTCTCAACATCCAAGAAGGGAAATTCTATGTCAAACAGAGAGAAGAAACAAAAACCAAACCTAACCAAACCCCAAACAAGGGCCCTTTGAAAATAGGTGCAGACACAAAGGCACCTATTGAGGGATTCCACTTCCAGAAACCTCCAGAACACGTGCAGGAACAGGAAGAGAAAGCAGCTTAGGGCTTGCGAGGGGGCCAGGCTGGGGGGAACAATGGGCAGGAGGGCTTGGGCTCAGGGGGTCTCCTCCTTTGGGGAAGGAGATAGCCTGCAACGATGTTCTGGGGCGTGGTGGCACAGCGTTGGGAATGCACTTCATGCTCATGACGTGTTCCAGGGAAAACAAGAACTTTTATTTAAAATAAATAATACACGGCATAGAGGAGATGGACGGCGGCGAGAACGGTGACTCCATACAGGAGAGGAAGAAACACAAGGAGGGGGGATGAAACATTCTGGGGGGATGTCGGGGTCAGGGGATGGAACTGACGGCATTTTTCTCTGGGAAGATCTCCCCGCAGAGCTGTGGGCTCTGGATGCGGGTCTGGGAGGCCCGCAGGAGAAGGTGTTGGGGCAGGGGGTTGGGCTAGGAGCGGGGACAGGGTCAGCAGTAGTGGCCGGGTGCAGGATCCAGAGCAGGAGCTGGGTCAGAGGCAGGAACAGGAGCCCAGGCAAGGGCAGGGAAAGGAGCAGGAGCAAAGGAGAGGGACTGGGTCTGGGGCGGGAACAGGGGCCTAGGCAGGGCCAGGGGAAGGGGCAGTGGTCCTGGCAGGGCCAGGGGAAGGGATGGCGGCAGTTGAAGGGGAAGACGCAGGGGCAGGGGCTGGGTCTGGGGCAGGAACAGTGGTCCAGGCAGGGAAAGTGGAGGCCTTCCTGGCAGGGGCAGGGCCAGGGGCAAGACCAGGGCTAGGACCTGGGTCTGGGGCAGGTGCAGGGGCAGTGGCCCTGGCAGGGAAAGGAGAAAGGACAGGGGCAGGGGCAGGGGCAGACGCAGGGGCAGGGGAAGGGGCAGGAGCAGGAACTGGGGCAAGTGCATTGGTGATGACTGGTTCAGGGTCAAGGGCAGGAGCTGGGTCTGGGGTGGGAGCATGGGTCTAGGCAGGGCCAGGGGAAGGGGCAGTGGTCCTGGCAGGGCCAGGGGAAGGAATGGCAGCAGTTGAAGGGGAAAACGCAGGGATAGGGCCTGGGTCTGGGGCAGGAACAGGGGCGCAGGCAGGGAACATGGAGGCCTTCCAGGCAGACGCAGGGGCAGGGGCAGAACCAGGGGCAAGACCAGGGGTATGACCTGGGTCTGGGTCAGGTGCAGGGGCAGTGGCCCTGGCAGGGAAAAGAGAAAGGACAGGGGCAGGGGCAGACGCAGGGGCAGGGGCAGGGAAGGGGCAGGAGCAGGAGCAGGAGCAGGAGCAGGAGCAGGAACGGAGGCAAGTGCCTTGGTGATGACTGGTGCAGGGTCAAGGGCAGGAGCTGGGTCTGGGGCAGGAACAGGGGACCCGGCAGGGAAAGAGGAGGCCTTCCTGGCAGGGGCAGGGGCAGGGGCAGGGGCAGGGGCAGGGGCAAGAACAGGGTTAGGATTTGGGTCTGCGGCAGGTGTAGGGGCAGGTGCAGGGGCAGGACCTGGGTCTGGGGCACGTGCCGGGGCAGGTGCAGGGGCAGTGGCCGTGTCAGGGACAGGAGACGGGATAGGAGCAGGGGAATGGGCAGGGGCAGGAGCTGGGGCAAGGGCTGGGGTGATGGCCTGGGCCAGGTCAAGGGCAGGAGCTGGGTCTGGGGCGGGAACAGGGGCCTAGGCAGGGCCAGGGGAAGGGGCAGTGGTCCTGGCAGGGCCAGGGGAAGGGATGGCGGCAGTTGAAGGGGAAGACGCAGGGACAGGGCCTGGGTCTGGGGCAGGAACAGGGAAAGTGGAGGCCTTCCTGGCAGGGGCAGGGGCAGGGGCAGACGCAGGGGCAGGGGCAGGGCCAGGGGCAAGACCAGGGCTAGGACCTGGGTCTGGGGCAGGTGCAGGGGCAGTGGCCCTGGCAGGGAAAAGAGAATGGACAGGGGCAGGGGCAGACGCAGGGGCAGGGGCAGGGGAAGGGGCAGGAGCAGGAGCAGGAGCAGGAGCAGGAGCAGGAACGGAGGCAAGTGCCTTGGTGATGACTGGTGCAGGGTCAAGGACAGGAGCTGGGTCTGGGGCAGGAACAGGGGGCACCGGCAGGGAAAGAGGAGGCCTTCCTGGCAGGGGCAGGGGCAGGGGCAGGGGCAGGGGCAAGAACAGGGTTAGGATTTGGGTCTGCGGCAGGTGTAGGGCAGGTGCAGGGGCAGGACCTGGGTCTGGGGCACGTGCCGGGGCAGGTGCAGGGGCAGTGGCCCTGTCAGGGGACAGGAGACGGGATAGGAGCAGGGGAATGGGCAGGGGCAGGAGCTGGGGCAAGGGCTGGGGGTGATGGCCTGGGCCAGGTCAGGGCAGGAGCTGGGTCCCCTGGGGCGGGAACAGGGGCCTAGGCAGGGCCAGGGAAGGGGCAGTGGTTCCTGGCAGGGCCAGGGGAAAGGGATGGCGGCAGTTGAAGGGGAAGACGCAGGGACAGGGCCTGGGTCTGGGGCAGGAACAGGGAAAGTGTGAGCCTTCCTGGGAGGGCAGGGGCAGGGGCAGGGGCTGGGGGCGCCGACGCAGGGGCAGGGGCAGGGCCAGGGGCAGGCAAGACCAGGGGCTAGGACCTGAGGTCTGGGGGCCGGTTTGCAGGGGCAGTGGCCCTGGGCAGGGGAAAAGAGAAAGGGACAGGGGCAGGGGCAGACGCAGGGGCAGGGCAAACAGGGGAAGGGGCAGGAGGCAGGAAGCAGGAGCATGTACAGGGGCAGGAGCAGGAACGAGGCAGTGCCTTGGTGATGACTGGTGCGAGGGTCAAGGGCAGGAGCTGGGTCTGGGGCCAGAATACAGGGGCCCCGGCCATGGGAAAGAGGAGACCTTCCCTGGGCAGGGGCAGGGGCATGAGGCACGGGGCAGGTCGGCAGGGGCAAGAACAGGGGTTAGGATTTGGGTCTTGCGGCAGGTGTAGGGGGCAGGTGCAGGGCAGGACCTGGGTCTGGGGCACGTGCCGGGAAGCAGGTGCAGGGGCAGGTGGGCCCTGTCAGGGACAGGAGAGACGGGATAGGAGAAGGGGGAATGGGGCAGGGGCAGTAGCTGGGCAAGTGTCTGGGGTGGATTGGCCTTGGGCACCCAGGTCCAAGGTGCAGGAGGTGGGTCTGGGGGTGGGGGCGTGGAACAGGGGCCTAGGCAGGGGCCAGGGGAAAGGGGCCAGGGAAGTGTCCCTTGTCTAGGGGCAGGGGGAAGGGAATGGCGGCAGTTGAAGGGGATAAGACACAGGGACCGGGCCCCTGGGTCTGGGGTCAGAGGAACATGGAAAGTGGGAGCCTTCCTGGCCAGGGCAGGGGGCAGGGGGAGGGGCAGGGCAGACGCAGGGGCAAGGGGCAGGGCACAGGGGCAAGACCAGGGCTAGGACCTGGGTCTGGGGCAGGTGGCAGGGGGCATTGGGCCCTGGAGGAGGGAAAAGAGAAGGGACAGGGGCAGGGGCAGACGCAGGGGGCAGGGGCAGGGGAAGGAACAGGAGCATGGAGCGCAGGAGCAGGAGTCAGGAAGCAAGTGCAGCAGGAACGGAGGGCAAGTGGCCCTTGGTGATGACCCTGGGGGTGCAGGGTCCAAGGGCAGGAGCTGGGTCTGGGGCAGGAACAGGTGGGCACCCGGCAGTGGAAAGAGGAGGCCTTCCTGGCAGGGGGCAGGGGCATGTGGGCAGTGGGCAGGGGGCATTGGGCAAGAACAGGGTTAGGATTGGGTCTGTGGCAGTGGGTAGGGGGCAGGTGCAGGGGGGCAGGACCTGGGTCTGGGTGGGGCACGTGCCAGGGACAGGTGGGCAGGGGCCAGTGGCCCTGTCAGGACAGGAGAACGGGATAGGAGCAGGGGAATGGGCAGCGGGGGGGCCAGGAGCTTGGGGAAGGGCCTGGGGGTGGTGGCCAAAAGAAGGCCCAGGTCCAAAAAAGGGGTTCAAGGCGGAAGCTGGGTCCCCTGGGGCGGGAACAGGGGGCCTAGGCAGGGCCCATGGGAAAGGGGCAAAGTGGTCCTGGCAGGGGGGCCAGGTGAATGTAAATTGCGGCAATTTGAAGGGGAAGACGCAGGGACAGGGCCCTGGGTCCCTGGGGCAGGAACAAGGGAAAGTGGAGGCCTTTCCTGGGTAGGGGGGGCACGGGAGCAAAGGGGGCA